>NW_024543258.1:0-4828278 GCF_018167655.1 Microtus oregoni | reverse complement strand
CAGGGTGCTGGGTGCTCAGTGCTCGGGGTGCTGGGTGCTCAGTGCTCGGGGTGCTGGGTGCTCAGTGCTCGGGGTGCTGTGTGTTCAGTGCTCAGGGTGCTGGGTGCTCAGTGCTCAGAGTGCTGGGTGCTCAGTACTCAGGGTGCTCGGTCCTCAGTGCTCAGGGTGCTGGGTGCTCAGTACTCAGGGTGCTGGGTGCTCAGTGCTCAGGGTGCTCAGTGCTCAGTACTCAGGGTGCTCGGTGCTCAGTGCTCAGGGTGCTCAGTGCTCAGTACTCAGGGTGCTCAGTGCTCAGTTTTATGGGTGCTGGGTGCTCAGTGCTCGGGGTGCTGGGTGCTCAGTGCTCAGGGTGCTGGGGTGCTCAGTACTCAGGGTGCTCAGTGCTCAGGGTGCTGGGTGCTCAGTGCTAAGTACACAGGGTGCTGAGTGCTCAGTGCTCTGGGTGCTGGGTGCTCAGTTCTCAGTACTCAGGGTGCTGGCTGCTCAGTGCTCGGGGTGCTGGATGCTCAGTATTCAGGGTGCTGGGTGCTCAGTGCTCAGGGTGCTGGGTGCTCAGTACTCAGGGTGCTGGGTTCTTAGTACTCAGGGTGCTCAGTGCTCAGGGTGCTGGGTGCTCAGTACTCATGGTGCTGGGTGCTCAGTGCTCAGGGTGCTCAGTGCTCAGTACTCAGGGTGCTGAGTGCTCAGTGCTCGGGGTGCTGGGTGCTCAGTGCTCGGGGTGCTGGATGCTCAGTACTCAGGGTGCTGGGTGCTCAGTGCTCAGGGTGCTGGGTGCTCAGTACTCAGGGTGCTGGGTGCTCAGTGCTCGGGGTGCTGGGTGCTCAGTACTCAGGGTGCTGGGTGCTCAGTGCTCAGGGTGCTGGGTGCTCAGTGCTCAGGGTGCTGGGTGCTCAGTGCTCGGGGTGCTGTGTGCTCAGTGCTCGGGGTGCTGGGTGCTCAGTGCTCAGGGCTCAGGGTGCTGGGTGCTCAGTGATCAGTGCTCAGGGTGTTGGGTGCTCAGTTCTCCGGTTGCTCGGTGCTCAGTAGTCAGGGTGCTGGGTGCTCAGTGCTCGGGGGTGCTCGGTGCTCAGTACGTTGGGTGCTCACTACTCAGGGTGCTGGGTGCTCAGTGCTCAGGGTACTGGGTGCTCAGTGCTCAGGGTGCTGGGTGCTCAGTGCTCAGGGTGCTGGGTGTTCAGTACTCAGGGTGCTGGGTGCGCAGTGCTCGCGGTGCTGGGTGCTCAGTGCTCAGGGTGCTGGGTGCTCAGTGCTCAGAGTGCTGGGTGCTCAGTACTCGGGGTGCTGGGTGCTCAGTACTCAGGTTGCGGGCTGCTCAGTACTCAGGGTGCTGGGTGATCAGTACTCGGGTGCTGGGTGCTCAGTGCTCAGGGTGCTGGGTGCTCAGTGCTCGGGGTGCTGGGTGCTCAGTGCTCAGTACTCAGGGTGCTTGGGTGCTCAGTGCTCGGGGTGCTGGGTGCTAAGTGCTCAGTACTCAGGGTGCTGGGAGCTCAGTGCTCAGGGTGCTGGGTGCTCAGTGCTCAGGGTGCTGGGTGCTCAGTGCTCAGGGTGCTGGGTGCTCAGTGCTCAGTGTGCTGGGTGCTCAGTACTCAGGGTGCTGGGTGCTCAGTGCTCAGAGTGCCGGGTGGTCAGTGCTCGGGGGGTGCTCGGTGCTCAGTGCTCAATGTGCTGGGTGCTCAGTACTCAGGGTGCTCATTGCACAGGGTCCTGGGTGCTCAGTACTGAGAGTGCTGGGTGCTCAGTGCTCAGGGTGCTCGGTGATCAGTACGTTGGGTACTCAGTACTCAGGGTGCTGGGTGCTCAGTGCTCAGGGTGCTGGGTGCTCAGTGCTCAGGGTTCTGGGTGTTCAGTGCTCAGGGTGCTGGGTGCTCGGTGCTCGGGGTGCTGGGTGCTCAGTGCTCGTGGTGCTCGGAGCTCAATACTCAGGGTGCTCACTGCTCAGTACTCCGAATGCTGGGTGCTCAGTGCAAGGGGTGCTGATTGCTCAGTGCTCGGGGTGCTCGGTGCTCATTACGCTGGGTTGCTCAGTACTCGGGGTGCTGGGTGCTCAGTACTCAGGTTGCTGGGTGCTCAGTACTCAGGGTGCTGGGTTCTTAGTACTCAGGGTGCTCAGTGCTCAGGGTGCTGGGTGCTCAGTACTCATGGTGCTGGGTGCTCAGTGCTCAGGGTGCTCAGTGCTCAGTACTCAGGGTGCTCAGTGCTCAGTGCTCTGGGTGCTGGGTGCTCAGTGCTCGGGGTGCTCGGTGCTCAGTGCTCAGGGTGCTGGGTGCTCAGTACTCAGGGTGCTCAGTGCTCAGGGTGCTGGGTGCTCAGTGCTCGGGGTGCTGGGTACTCAGTGCTCAGTACACAGGGTGCTGAGTGCTCAGTGCTCGGGGTGCTGGGTGCTCAGTGCTCGGGGTGCTGGATGCTCAGTACTCAGGGTGCTGGGTGCTCAGTGCTCAGGGGTGCTGGGTGCTCAGTACACAGGGTGCTGGGTGCTCAGTGCTCAGGGTGCTGGGTCCTCAGTGCTCTTGGTGCTGGGTGCTCAGTGCTCGGGGTGCTCGGTGCTCAGTGCTCAGGATGCTGGGGTGATCAGTATTCAGGGTGCTCATTGCTCAGGGTGCTGGGGTGCTCAGTTCTCATGGTGCTGGGTGCTCAGTACTCAGGGTGCTCAGTGCTCAGTACTCAGGGTGCTGGGTGCTCAGTGCTCAGGGTGCTGGGTGTTCAGTACTCAGGGTGCTGAGTGCTCGGTGCTCAGGGTGCTGGGTGCTCAGTGCTCAGGGTGCTGGGTGCTCGGTGCTCGGGGTACTCGGTGCTCAGTACTCAGGGTGCTCAGTGCTCAGTACTCAGGGTGCTGGGTGCTCAGTGCTCAGGGTGCTGGGTGCTCAGTACTCAGGGTGCTGGGTGCTCGGTGCTCAGTACGCTGGGTGCTCAGTACTCAGGGTGCTGGGTGCTCAGTACTCAGGGTGCTCGGTGCTCACTACTCAGGGTGCTGGGTGCTCAGTGCTCGGGGTGCTGGGTGCTCAGTACTTAGGGTGCTCAGTGCTCAGTGCTCAGGGTGCTGGGTGCTCAGTGCTCGGGGTGCTGGGTGCTCAGTGCTCGGGGTGCTGGGTGCTCAGTGCTCGGGGTGCTGGGTGCTCAGTGCTCAGGGTGCTGGGTGCTCAGTGCTCAGAGTGCTGGGTGCTCAGTACTCAGGGTGCTCGGTGCTCAGTACTCAGAGTGCTCAGTGCTCAGTACTCAGCGTGCTGGGTGCTCAGTGCTCTGGGTGCTCGGTGCTCAGTACTCAGGGTGCTCAGTGCTCAGTACTCAGGGTGCTGGGTGCTCAGTGCTCAGGGTGCTGGGTGCTCAGTACTCAGGTTGCTGGGTGCTTAGTACTCAGGGTGCTCGGTCCTCAGTGCTCAGGGTACTGGGTGCTCAGTACTCAGGGTGCTCGGTGCTTAGTACTCAGGGTGCTGGGTGCTCAGTACTCCGGGTGCTGGGTGCTCATTGCTCGGTGTGCTCGGTGCTCAGTGCTCAGGGTGCTGGGTGCTCAGTACTCAGGGTGATCTTTGCTCCGGGGTCCTGGGTGCTCAGTACTCAGGGTGCTGGGTGCTCAATACTCAGGGTGCTCAGTGCTCAGTACTCAGGGTGCTCAGTGCTCAGTGCTCAGGGTGCTGGGTGCTCAGTGCTCGGGGTGCTGGGTGCTCAGTGCTCGGGGTGCTGGGTGCTCAGTGCTCGGGGTGCTGTGTGTTCAGTGCTCAGGGTGCTGGGTGCTCAGTGCTCAGAGTGCTGGGTGCTCAGTACTCAGGGTGCTCGGTCCTCAGTGCTCAGGGTGCTGGGTGCTCAGTACTCAGGGTGCTGGGTGCTCACTGCTCAGGGTGCTCAGTGCTCAGTACTCAGGGTGCTCGGTGCTCAGTGCTCAGGGTGCTCAGTGCTCAGTACTCAGGGTGCTCAGTGCTCAGTTTTATGGGTGCTGGGTGCTCAGTGCTCGGGGTGCTGGGTGCTCAGTGCTCAGGGTGCTGGGTGCTCAGTACTCAGGGTGCTCAGTGCTCAGGGTGCTGGGTGCTCAGTGCTAAGTACACAGGGTGCTGAGTGCTCAGTGCTCTGGGTGCTGGGTGCTCAGTTCTCAGTACTCAGGGTGCTGGCTGCTCAGTGCTCGGGGTGCTGGATGCTCAGTATTCAGGGTGCTGGGTGCTCAGTGCTCAGGGTGCTGGGTGCTCAGTACTCAGGGTGCTGGGTTCTTAGTACTCAGGGTGCTCAGTGCTCAGGGTGCTGGGTGCTCAGTACTCATGGTGCTGGGTGCTCAGTGCTCAGGGTGCTCAGTGCTCAGTACTCAGGGTGCTCAGTGCTCAGTGCTCTGGGTGCTGGGTGCTCAGTGCTCGGGGTGCTCGGTGCTCAGTGCTCAGGGTGCTGGGTGCTCAGTACTCAGGGTGCTCAGTGCTCAGGGTGCTGGGTGCTCAGTGCTCGGGGTGCTGGGTACTCAGTGCTCAGTACACAGGGTGCTGAGTGCTCAGTGCTCGGGGGTGCTGGGTGCTCAGTGCTCGGGGTGCTGGATGCTCAGTACTCAGGGTGCTGGGTGCTCAGTGCTCAGGGTGCTGGGTGCTCAGTACACAGGGTGCTGGGTGCTCAGTGCTCAGGGTGCTGGGTCCTCAGTGCTCTTGGTGCTGGGTGCTCAGTGCTCGGGGTGCTCGGTGCTCAGTGCTCAGGATGCTGGGTGATCAGTATTCAGGGTGCTCATTGCTCAGGGTGCTGGGTGCTCAGTTCTCATGGTGCTGGGTGCTCAGTACTCAGGGTGCTCAGTGCTCAGTACTCAGGGTGCTGGGTGCTCAGTGCTCAGGGTGCTGGGTGTTCAGTACTCAGGGTGCTGGGTGCTCGGTGCTCAGGGTGCTGGGTGCTCAGTGCTCAGGGTGCTGGGTGCTCGGTGCTCGGGGTACTCGGTGCTCAGTACTCAGGGTGCTCAGTGCTCAGTACTCAGGGTGCTGGGTGCTCAGTGCTCAGGGTGCTGGGTGCTCAGTACTCAGGGTGCTGGGTGCTCGGTGCTCAGTACGCTGGGTGCTCAGTACTCAGGGTGCTGGGTGCTCAGTACTCAGGGTGCTCGGTGCTCACTACTCAGGGTGCTGGGTGCTCAGTGCTCGGGGTGCTGGGTGCTCAGTACTTAGGGTGCTCAGTGCTCAGTGCTCAGGGTGCTGGGTGCTCAGTGCTCGGGGTGCTGGGTGCTCAGTGCTCGGGGTGCTGGGTGCTCAGTGCTCGGGGTGCTGGGTGCTCAGTGCTCAGGGTGCTGGGTGCTCAGTGCTCAGAGTGCTGGGTGCTCAGTACTCAGGGTGCTCGGTGCTAAGTACTCAGAGTGCTCAGTGCTCAGTACTCAGCGTGCTGGGTGCTCAGTGCTCTGGGTGCTCGGTGCTCAGTACTCAGGGTGCTCAGTGCTCAGTACTCAGGGTGCTGGGTGCTCAGTGCTCAGGGTGCTGGGTGCTCAGTACTCAGGGTGCTGGGTGCTTAGTACTCAGGGTGCTCGGTCCTCAGTGCTCAGGGTACTGGGTGCTCAGTACTCAGGGTGCTCGGTGCTTAGTACTCAGGGTGCTGGGTGCTCAGTACTCCGGGTGCTGGGTGCTCATTGCTCGGTGTGCTCGGTGCTCAGTGCTCAGGGTGCTGGGTGCTCAGTACTCAGGGTGATCTTTGCTCCGGGTCCTGGGTGCTCAGTACTCAGGGTGCTGGGTGCTCAATACTCAGGGTGCTCAGTGCTCAGTACTCAGGGTGCTCAGTGCTCAGTGCTCAGGGTGCTGGGTGCTCAGTGCTCGGGGTGCTGGGTGCTCAGTGCTCGGGGTGCTGGGTGCTCAGTGCTCGGGGTGCTGTGTGTTCAGTGCTCAGGGTGCTGGGTGCTCAGTGCTCAGAGTGCTGGGTGCTCAGTACTCATGGTGCTCGGTCCTCAGTGCTCAGGGTGCTGGGTGCTCAGTACTCAGGGTGCTGGGTGCTCAGTGCTCAGGGTGCTCAGTGCTCAGTACTCAGGGTGCTCGGTGCTCAGTGCTCAGGGTGCTCAGTGCTCAGTACTCAGGGTGCTCAGTGCTCAGTTTTATGGGTGCTGGGTGCTCAGTGCTCGGGGTGCTGGGTGCTCAGTGCTCAGGGTGCTGGGTGCTCAGTACTCAGGGTGCTCAGTGCTCAGGGTGCTGGGTGCTCAGTGCTAAGTACACAGGGTGCTGAGTGCTCAGTGCTCTGGGTGCTGGGTGCTCAGTTCTCAGTACTCAGGGTGCTGGCTGCTCAGTGCTCGGGGTGCTGGATGCTCAGTATTCAGGGTGCTGGGTGCTCAGTGCTCAGGGTGCTGGGTGCTCAGTACTCAGGGTGCTGGGTGCTCAGTGCTCAGGGTGCTGGGTGCTCAGTACTCAGGGTGCTGGGTCCACAGTTCTCAGGGTGCTGGGTGCTCAGTGCTCGGGGTGCTCAGTACTCAGGGTGCTGTGTGTTCAGTGCTCAGGGTACTGGGTGCTCAGTACTCAGGGTGCTCGGTGCTTAGTACTCAGGGTGCTGGGTGCTCAGTACTCCGGGTGCTGGGTGCTCAGTGCTCGGGGTGCTCGGTGCTCAGTGCTCAGGGTGCTGGGTGCTCAGTACTCAGGGTGCTCTTTGCTCCGGGTCCTGGGTGCTCAGTACTCAGGGTGCTGGGTGCTCAATACTCAGGGTTCTCAGTGCTCAGTACTCAGGGTGCTCAGTGCTCAGTACTCAGGTTTCTCAGTGCTCAGGGTGCTGGGTGCTCAGTGCTCGGGGTGCTGGGTGCTCAGTGCTCAGGGTGCTGGGTGCTCAGTGCTCAGGGTGCTGGGTGCTCAGTGCTCAGGGTGCTCGGTGCTCAGTGCTCAGGTTGCTGGGTGCTCAGTACTCAGGGTGCTTGGTGCTCAGTACTCAGGGTGCTCAGTGCTCAGTGCTCAGGGTGCTGGGTGCTCAGTGCTCGGGGTGCTGGGTGCTCAGTCCTCAGGGTGCTGGGTGCTCAGTGCTCAGGGTGCTCGGTGCTCAGTGCACAGGATGCTGGGTGCTCAGTACTCAGTGTGCTGGGTGCTCAATGCTCGGGGTGCTGGGTGCTCAGTACTCAGGGTGCTGGGTGCTCAGTACTCGGGTGCTCGGTGCTCAGTGCTCAGGGTGCTGGGTGCTCAGTGCTCTGGGTGCTGGGTGCTCAGTGCTCAGTACTCAGGGTGCTGGGTGCTCAGTGCTCGGGGTGCAGGGTGCTCAGTGCTCAGTACTCAGGGTGCTGGGTGCTCAGTGCTCAGGGTGCTGGGTGCTCAGTGCTCAGGGTGCTGGGTGCTCAGTGCTCAGGGTGCTGGGTACTCAGTGCTCGGGGTGCTGGGTGCTCAGTACTCAGGGTGCTGGGTGCTCAGTACTCAGGGTGCTGGGTGCTCAGTGCTCGGGGTGCTGGGTGCTCAGTGCTCGGGGTGCTGGGTACTCAGTACTCGGGGTGCTCGCTGCACAGTACTCAGGGTGCTGGGTGCTCAGTGCTCAGAGTGCTGGGTGCTCAGTACTCAGGGTGCTCTGTGCTTAGTACTCAGGGTGCTGGGTGCTCAGTACTCCGGGTGCTGGGTGCTCAGTGCTCGGGGTGCTCGGTGCTCAGTACTCAGGGTGCTGGGTGCTCAGTGCTCGGGGTGCTCGGTGCTCAGTACGTTGGGTGCTCACTACTCAGGGTGCTGGGTGCTCATTGCTCAGGGTGCTGGGTGCTCAGTGCTCAGCGTGCTGGGTGCTCAGTGCTCAGGGTGCTGGGTGCTCAATACTCAGGGTGCTGGGTGTGCAGTGCTCGGGGTGCTGGGTGCTCAGTGCTCAGGGTGCTGGGTGCTCAGTGCTCAGCGTGCTGGGTGCTCAGTACTCGGGGTGCTGGGTGCTCAGTACTCATGGTGCGGGGTGCTCAGTACCCAGCGTGCTGGGTGATCAGTACTCGGGTGCTGGGTGCTCAGTGCTCAGGGTGCTGGGTGCTCAGTACTCAGAGTGCTCGGTGCTTAGTACTCAGGGTGCTGGGTGCTCAGTACTTCGGGTGCTGGGAGCTCAGTGCTCGGGGTGCTCGGTGCTCAGTGCTCAAGGTGCTGGGTGCTCAGTACTCAGGGTGCTCATTGCTCAGGGTGCTCGGTGCTCAGTACGTTGGGTGCTCAGTGCTCAGTACTCAGGGTTCTCAGTGCTCAGGGTGCTGGGTGCTCAGTGCTCGGGGTGCTGGGTGCTCAGTGCTCGGGGTGCTGGGTGCTCAGTGCTCAGGGTGCTGGGTGCTCAGTACTCAGGGTGCTGGGTGCTCGGTGCTCAGGGTGCTGGGTGCTCAGTGCTCAGGGTGCTGGGTGCTCGGTGCTCGGGGTGCTGGGTGCTCAGTGCTCGGGGTGCTCGGTGCTCAGTACTCAGGGTGCTCAGTGCTCAGTACTCAGGGTGCTGGGTGCTCAGTGCTCAGGGTGCTGGGTGCTCAGTACTCAGGGTGCTGGGTGCTCGGTGCTCAGTACGCTGGGTGCTCAGTACTCAGGGTGCTGGGTGCTCAGTACTCAGTGTGCTCGGTGTTCACTACTCAGGGTGCTGGGTGCTCAGTGCTCGGGGTGCTGGGTGCTCAGTACTCAGGGTGCTGGGTGCTCAGTGCTCGGGGTACTCGGTGCTCAGTACGCTGGGTGCTCAGTACTCAGGGTGCTGGGTGCTCAGTACTCAGGGTGCTCAGCGCTCAGTACTTAGGGTGCTCAGTGCTCAGTGCTCAGGGTGCTGGGTGCTCAGTGCTCGGGGTGCTGGGTGCTCAGTGCTCGGGTTGCTGGGTGCTCAGTGCTCGGGGTGCTGGGTGCTCAGTGCTCAGGGTGCTGGGTGCTCAGTGCTCAGAGTGCTGGGTGCTCAGTACTCAGGGTGCTCGGTGCTAGGTACTCAGAGTGCTCAGAGCTCAGTACTCAGCGTGCTGTGTGCTCAGTGCTCAGGGTGCTCGGTGCTCAGTACTCAGGGTGCTCAGTGCTCAGTACTCAGCTTTCTGGGTGCTCAGTGCTCAGGGTGCTGGGTGCTCAGTACTCAGGGTCCTGGGTGCATAGTACTCAGGGTGCTCGGTCCTCAGGGCTCAGGGTGCTGGTTGCTCAGTACTCAGGGTGCTGGGTGCTCAGTGCTCAGGGTGCTCAGTGCTCAGTACTCAGGGTGCTCGATGCTCAGTGCTCAGGGTGCTCAGTGCTCAGTACTCAGGGTGCTCAGTGCTCAGTGCTCAGGGTGCTGGGTGCTCAGTGCTCGGGGTGCTGGGTGCTCAGTTCTCAGGGTGCTGGGTGCTCAGTACTCAGGGTGCTCAGTGCTCAGGGTGCTGGGTGCTCAGTGCTCAGTACACAGGGTGCTGAGTGCTCAGTGCTCTGGGTGCTGGGTGCTCAGTGCTCAGTACTCAGGGTGCTGGCTGCTCAGTGCTCGGGGTGCTGGATGCTCAGTACTCAGGGTGCTGGGTGCTCAGTGCTCAGGGTGCTGGGTGCTCAGTACTCAGGGTGCTGGGTGCTCAGTGCTCAGGGTGCTGGGTGCTCAGTACTCGGTGTGCTGGGTGCTCAGTACTCAGGGTGCTCGGTGCTCAGTGCTCGGGGTGCTGGGTGCTCAGTGCTCAGTACACAGGGTGCTGAGTGCTCAGTGCTCGGGGTGCTGGGTGCTCAGTGCTCAGTACTCAGGGTGCTCGGTGCTCAGTGCTCGGGGTGCTGGGTACTCAGTGCTCAGTACACAGGGTGCTGAGTGCTCAGTGCTCGGGGTGCTGGGTGCTCAGTGCTCGGTACTCAGGGTGCTGGGTGCTCAGTGCTCGGGGTGCTGGATGCTCAGTACTTAGGGTGCTGGGTGCTCAGTGCTCAGGGTGCCTCGTGCTCAGTACTCAGGGTGCTGGGTGCTCAGTGCTCAGGGTGCTGGGTGCTCAGTTCTCAGGGTGCTGGGTCCTCAGTGCTCAGGGTGCTGGGTGCTCAGTGCTCGGGGTGCTCAGTACTCAGGGTTCTGTGTGTTCAGTGCTCAGGGTACTGGGTGCTCAGTACTCAGGGTGCTGGGTGCTCAGTACTCATAGTGCTCAGTGCTCAGTACTCGGGGTGCTGGGTGCTCAGTACTCAGGGTGCTCAGTGCTCAGTACTCGGGGTGCTGGGTGCTCAGTACTCGGGGTTCTGGGTGCTCAGTGCTCAGGGTGCTGTGTGCTCAGTTCTCGGGGTGCTGGGTGCTCAGTGCTCGGGGTGCTCGGTGCTCAGTACTCGGGGTGCTGGGTGCTCAGTGCTCAGGGTGCTGGGTGCTCAGTGCTCAGGGTGCTGGGTGCTCAGTGCTCGGGGTGCTCGGTGCTCAGTACTCAGGGTGCTGGGTGCTCAGTACTCAGGGTGCTGGGTGCTCAGTGCTCAGGGTGCTGGGTGCTCAGTACTCAGGGTGCTGGGTGCTCAGTACTCAGGGTGCTAAGAGCTCAGGGTGCTCAGTGCTCGGGGTGCTGAATGCTCAGTGCTCAGTGCACAGGGTGCTGGGTGCTCAGTCCTCGGGGTGCTGGGTGCTCAGTTCTCTGGGTGCTCAGTGCTCAGTACTCAGGGTGCTGTGTGCTCAGTACTCAGGGTGCTGGGTGCTCAGTACTCAGGGAGCTCAGTGCTCGGGTTGCAGTGTGCTCAGTACTCAGGGTGCTGGGTGGTCAGTACTCAGGGTGCTCAGTACTCAGGGTGCTGGGTGCTCAGTGCTCAGGGTGCTGGGTGCTCAGTGCTCGGGGTGCTGGGTGCTCATTCTCGGGGTGCTGGGTGCTCAGTACTCAGGGTGCTGGTTGCTCAGTGCTCGGGGTGCTCGATGCTCAGTACACAGGGTGCTGGGTGCTCAGTGCTCGGGGTGCTGGGTGCTCAGTACTCAGGGTGCTGGGTGCTCAGGGCTCAGTGCTCAGGGTGCTCAGTGCTCAGGGTGCTGGGTGCTCAGGGTGCTGGGTGCTCAGTGCTCGGGGTGCTGGGTGCTCAGTGCTCAGGGTGCTGCGTGCTCAGTGCTCAGTGCTCAGGGTGCTGGGTGCTCAGTGCTCAGTGCTCAGGGTGCTGGGTGTTCAGTACTCAGGGTGCTGGGTGCTCAGTACTCAGGGTGCTGGGTGCTCAGTGCTCAGGGTGCTGGGTGCTCAGTGCTCAGGGTGCTGGGTGCTCAGTACTCAGGGTGCTCGGTGCTCAGTACTCAGGGTGCTCGGTGCTCAGTGCTCAGGGTGCTGGGTGCTCAGTGCTCGGGGTGCTGGGTGTTCAGTACTCAGGGTGCTGGGTGCTCAGTACTCAGGGTGCTGGGTGCTCAGTGCTCAGGGTGCTGGGTGCTCAGTGCTCAGGGTGCTGGGTGCTCAGTACTCAGGGTGCTCCGTGCTCAGTACTCAGTGTTCTCGGTGCTCAGTGCTCAGGGTGCAGGGTGCACAGTGCTCAGGGTGATGGGTGCTCAGTACTCGGGGTGCTGGGTGCTCAGTACTCAGCGTGCTGGGTGCTCAGTGCTCAGGGTGCTGGTTGCTCAGTGCTCGGGGTGCTGTGTGCTCAGTACTCGCGGTGCTGGGTGCTCACTGCTCAGGGTGCTGGTTCTCAGTGCTCGGGGTACTGGGTACTCAGTGCTCAGTACACAGGGTGCTGGGTGCTCAGTGCTCGGGGTGCTGGGTGCTCAGTGCTCAGTACTCAGGGTGCTGAGTGCTCAGTGCTCGGGGTGCTGGGTGCTCAGTACTCAGGGTACTCGGTGCTCAGTACTCAGGGTGCTGGGTGATCAGTGCTCAGGGTGCTGGGTGCTCAGTACTCAGTGTGCTGGGTGCTCAGTACTCAGGGTGCTGGGTGCTCAGTACTCAGGGTGCTCGGTGCTCAGTACTCAGGGTGCTGGGTCCTCAGTGCTCAGGGTGCTGAGTGCTCAGTACTCAGGGTGCTGGGTGCTCAGTACTCGGGGTGCTGGGTGCTCAGTACTCAGGGAGCTGGGTGCTCAGTACTCACTGTGCTGGGTGCTCAGTACTCGGGTGCTGGGTGCTCAGTGCTCAGGGTGCTGGGTGCTCAGTGCTCAGGGTGCTGGGTGCTCAGTGCTCAGTACTCAGGGTGCTGAGTGCTCAGTGCTCGGGGTGCTGGGTGCTCAGTGCTCAGTACTCAGGGTGCTTGGTGCTCAGTGCTCGGGGTGCTGGGTGCTCAGTGCTCAGGGTGCTGGATGCTCAGTGCTCAGGGTGCTGTGTGCTCAGTGCTCGGGGTGCTGGGTGCTCAGTACTCAGGGTGCAGGGTGCTCAGTACTCAGGGTGCTGGGTGCTCAGTGCTCGGGGTGCTGGGTGCTCAGTGCTCGGGGTGCTGGGTGCTCAGTGCTCGGGGTGCTCGGTGCTCAGTACTCAGGGTGCTGCGTGCTCAGTGCTCGGGGTGCTCAGTACTCAGGGTGCTGTGTGTTCAGTGCTCAGGGTGCTGGGTGCTCAGTACTCAGGGTGCTCGGTGCTTAGTACTCAGGGTGCTGGGTGCTCAGTACTCCGGGTGCTGGGTGCCCAGTGCACGGCGTGCTCGGTGCTCAGTGCTCAAGGTGCTGGGTGCTCAGTACTCAGGGTGATCATTGCTCAGAGTGCTGGGTGCTCAGTACTCAGGGTGCTGGGTGCTCAGTACTCAGGGTGCTCAGTGCTCAGTACTCAGGATGGTCAGTACTCAGTACTAAGTGTGCTCAGTGCTCAGGGTGCTGGGTGATCAGTGCTCGGGGTGCTCGGTGCCCAGTACTCAGGGTGCAGGGTGCTCAGTGCTCAGGGTGCTGGGTGCTCAGTGCTCAGGGTGCTGGGTGCTCAGTGCTCAGGGTGCTCAGTGCTCAGTACTCAGGGTGCTCGGTGCTCGGGGTGCTGGGTGCTCAATGCTCGGGGTGCTCGGTGCTCAGTACTCGGGGTGCTCCGTGCTCAGGACTCAGGGTGCTGGGTGCTCAGTGCTCAGGGTGCTGGGTGCTCAGTACTCAGGGTGCTGGGTGCTCAGTGCTCGGGGTGTTCGGTGCTCAGTACTCGGGGTGCTCAGTGCTCAGTGCTCAGGGTGCTGGGTGCTCAGTGCTCAGAGTGCTGGGTGCTCAGTACTCAGGGTGCTCGGTGCTCAGTACTCAGGGTGCTGGGTGCTCAGTGCTCAGGGTGCTCAGTGCTCAGTACTCAGCGTGCTGGGTGCTCAGTGGTCAGGGTGCTCGGTGCTCAGTACTCAGGGTGCTCAGTGCTCAGGGTGCTGGGTGCTCAGTACTCAGGGTGCAGGGTGCTCAGTGCTCAGTACTCAGGGTGCTCAGTGCTCAGGGTGCTGGGTGCTCAGTGCTCGGGGTGCTGGGTACTCAGTGCTCAGTACACAGGGTGCTGGGTGCTCAGTGCTCGGGGTGCTGGGTGCTCAGTGCTCAGTACTCAGGGTGCTCAGTGCTCAGGGTGCTGGGTGCTCAGTGCTCGGGGTGCTGGTTACTCAGTGCTCAGTACACAGGGTGCTGGGTGCTCAGTGCTCAGGGTGCTGGATGCTCAGTACTCAGGGTGCTGGGTGCTCAGTGCTCAGGGTGCTGGTTGCTCAGTACTCAGGGTGCTGGGTGCTCATTGCTCAGGGTGCTGGGTGCTCAGTACTCAGGGTGCTCATTGCTCAGGGTGCTGGGTGCTCAGTACTCAGGGTGCTGGGTGCTCAGTACTCAGGGTGCTGGGTGCTCAGTACTCAGGGTGCTCAGTGCTCAGTACTCAGGGTGTTCAGGGCTCAGGGTGCTGGTTGCTCACTGCTCGGGGTGCTGGGTGCTCAGTGCTCAGGGTGCTGGGTGCTCAGTGCTCAGGGTGCTCGGTGCTCAGTTCTCAGGGTGCTGGGTGCTCAGTACTCAGGGTGCTGGGTGCTCAATACTCAGGGTGCTCAGTGCTCAGTACTCAGGGTGCTCAGTGCTCAGTACTCAGGGTGCTCAGTGCTCAGGGTGCTGGGAGCTCAGTGCTCGGGGTGCTGGGTGCTCAGTCCTCAGGTTGCTGGGTGCTCAGTGATCAGGGTGCTCGATGCTCAGTGATCAGGGTGCTGGGTGCTCAGTACTCAGGGTGCTGGGTGCTCAGTGCTCAGGGTGCTGGATGCTCTGTGCTCAGGGTCCTCGGTGCTTAGTACTCAGGGTGCTCGGTGCTCGGGGTGCTGGGTGCTCAGTGCTCGGGGTGCTGGGTGCTCAGTTCTCGGGGTGCTGGGTGCTCAGTGCTCGGGGTGCTGGGTGCTCAGTGCTCGGGGTGCTGGTTGCTCAGTGCTCAGGGTGCTCAGTGCTCAGTACTCAGAGTGCTCAGTGCTCAGTGCTCAGGGTGCTCAGTGCTCAGTACTCAGGGTGCTCAGTGCTCAGTGCTCAGGGTGCTGGGTGCTCAGTGCTCAGGGTGCTGGGTGCTCAGTGCTCAGGGTGCTGGGTACTCAGTACTCAGGGTGCTGGTTGCTCAGTGCTCGGGGTGCTCGATGCTCAGTACACAGGTTGCTGGGTGCTCAGTGCTCGGGGTGCTGGGTGCTCAGTACTCAGGGTGCTGGGTGCTCAGGGCTCAGTACTCAGCGTGCTGGGTGCTCAGTGCTCAGAGTGTTGGGTGCTCAGTACTCAGGGTGCTGGGTGCTCAGTGCTCAGTGCTCAGGGTGCTCAGTGCTCAGGGTGCTGGGTGCTCAGGGTGCTGGGTGCTCAATGCTCGGGGTGCTGGGTGCTCAGTGCTCAGGGTGCTGGGTGCTCAGTGCTTAGTGCTCAGGGTGCTGGGTGCTCAGTGCTCAGTGCTCAGGGTGCTGGGTTTTCAGTACTCATGGTGGTGGGTGCTCAGTACTCAGGTTGCTGGGTGCTCAGTGCTCAGGGTGCTGGGTGCTCAGTGCTCAGGGTGCTGGGTGCTCAGTACTCAGGGTGCTGGGTGCTCAGTACTCAGGGTGCTCGTTGCTCAGTGCTCAGGGTGCTGGGTGCTCAGGGCGCGGGGTGCTGGGTGTTCAGTACTCAGGGTGCTGGGTGCTCAGTACTCAGGGTGCTGGGTGCTCAGTACTCAGGGTGCTCAGTGCTCAGTACTCAGGGTGCTCAGTGCTCAGTACTCAGGGTGCTCAGGGCTCAGGGTGCTGGGTGCTCACTGCTCGGGGTGCTGGGTGCTCAGTGCTCAGGGTGCTGGGTGCTCAGTGCTCAGGGTGCTCGGTGCTCAGTTCTCAGGGTGCTGGGTGCTCAGTACTCAGGGTGCTGGGTGCTCAGTACTCAGGGTGCTCAGTGCTCAGTACTCAGGGTGCTCAGTGCTCAGTACTCAGGGTGCTCAGTGATCAGGGTGCTGGGTGCTCAGTGCTCGGGGTGCTGGGTGCTCAGTCCTCAGGGTGCTGGGTGCTCAGTGCTCAGGGTGCTCGGTGCTCAGTGATCAGGGTGCTGGGTGCTCAGTACTCAGGGTGCTGGGTGCTCAGTGCTCAGGGTGCTGGGTGCTCAGTACTCAGGGTGCTGGGTGCTCAGTGCTCAGGGTGCTGGGTGCTCAGTGCTCAGGGTGCTCGGTGCTTAGTACTCAGGGTGCTCGGTGCTCGGGGTGCTGGGTGCTCAGTGCTCAGGGTGCTGGGTGCTCAGTGCTCAGGGTGCTGGGTGCTCAGTGCTCGGGGTGCTGGGTGCTCAGTGCTCGCGTGCTGGGTGCTCAGTGCTCGGGGTACTGGGTGCTCAGTACTCGGGGTGCTCGGTGCTCAGTACTCAGGGTGCTTGGTGCTCAGTGCTCAGGGTGCTGGGTGCTCAGTACTCAGGGTGCTGGCTGCTCAGTACTCAGGGTGCTCGGTGCTCAGTACTCAGGGTGCTGCGTGCTCGGTGCTCAGTACGCTAGGTGCTCAGTACTCAGGGTGCTGGCTGCTCAGTAATCAGGGTGCTGGGTGCTCAGTACTCGGGGTGCTGGGTGCTCAGTACTCAGTGTGCTGGGTGCTCAGTACTCAGGGTGCTCAGTGCTTGGGGTGCTGGTTGCTCAGTACTCAGGGTGCTCAGTGCTTGGTGTGTTGGGTGCTCAGTACTCAGGGTGCTGGGTGCTCAGTGCTCAGGGTGCTGGGTGCTCAGTACTCAGGGTGCTGTGTGCTCAGTGCTCGGGGTGCTGGGTGCTCAGTGCTCAGTACTCAGGCTGCTGGGTGCTCAGTGCTCAAGGTGCTGGGTGCTCAGTACTCAGGGTGCTGGGTTCTCAGTGCTCAGGGTGCTGAGTGCTCAGTACTCAGGGTGCTGGGTGCTCCGTGCTCGGGGTGCTGGGTGCTCAGTACTCAGGGTGCTGGGTGCTTAGTACTCAGGGTGCTGGGTGCTCAGTGCTCGGGGTGCTGGGTGCTCATTGCTCAGGGTGCTGGGTGCTCAGTACTCAGGGTGCTGGGTGCTCAGTACTCAGGGTGCTGGGTGCTCAGTACTCAGGGTGCTCAGTGCTCAGTACTCAGGGTGTTCAGGGCTCAGGGTGCTGGGTGCTCACTGCTCGGGGTGCTGGGTGCTCAGTGCTCAGGGTGCTGGGTGCTCAGTGCTCAGGGTGCTCTTTGCTCAGTTCTCAGGGTGCTGGGTGCTCAGTACTCAGGGTGCTGGGTGCTCAGTACTCAGGGTGCTCAGTGCTCAGTACTCAGGGTGCTCAGTGCTCAGTACTCAGGGTGCTCAGTGCTCAGGGTGCTGGGAGCTCAGTGCTCGGGGTGCTGGGTGCTCAGTCCTCAGGTTGCTGGGTGCTCAGTGATCAGGGTGCTCGATGCTCAGTGATCAGGGTGCTGGGTGCTCAGTACTCAGGGTGCTGGGTGCTCAGTGCTCAGGGTGCTGGATGCTCTGTGCTCAGGGTCCTCGGTGCTTAGTACTCAGGGTGCTCGGTGCTCGGGGTGCTGGGTGCTCAGTGCTCGGGGTGCTGGGTGCTCAGTGCTCGGGGTGCTGGGTGCTCAGTGCTCGGGGTGCTGGGTGCTCAGTGCTCGGGGTGCTGGGTGCTCAGTGCTCAGGGTGCTCAGTGCTCAGTACTCAGGGTGCTCAGTGCTCAGGGTGCTCAGTGCTCAGTACTCAGGGTGCTCAGTGCTCAGTGCTCTGGGTGCTGGGTGCTCAGTGCTCAGGGTGCTGGGTGCTCAGTGCTCAGGGTGCTGGGTGCTCAGTACTCAGGGTGCTGGTTGCTCAGTGCTCGGGGTGCTCGATGCTCAGTACACAGGTTGCTGGGTGCTCAGTGCTCGGGGTGCTGGGTGCTTAGTACTCAGGGTGCTGGGTGCTCAGGGCTCAGTACTCAGCGTGCTGGGTGCTCAGTGCTCAGAGTGTTGGGTGCTCAGTACTCAGGGTGCTGGGTGCTCAGTGCTCAGTGCTCAGGGTGCTCAGTGCTCAGGGTGCTGGGTGCTCAGGGTGCTGGGTGCTCAATGCTCGGGGTGCTGGGTGCTCAGTGCTCAGGGTGCTGGGTGCTCAGTGCTTAGTGCTCAGGGTGCTGGGTGCTCAGTGCTCAGTGCTCAGGGTGCTGGGTGTTCAGTACTCATGGTGCTGGGTGCTCAGTACTCAGGGTGCTAGGTGCTCAGTGCTCAGGGTGCTGGGTGCTCAGTGCTCAGGGTGCTGGGTGCTCAGTACTCAGGGTGCTGAGTGCTCAGTACTCAGGGTGCTCAGTGCTCAGTACTCAGGGTGCTCAGTGCTCAGTACTCAGGGTGCTCAGGGCTCAGGGTGCTGTGTGCTCACTGCTCGGGTTGCTGGGTGCTCAGTGCTCAGGGTGCTTGGTGCTCAGTGCTCAGGGTGCTCGGTGCTCAGTTCTCAGGGTGCTGGGTGCTCAGTACTCAGGGTGCTGGGTGCTCAGTACTCAGGGTTCTCAGTGCTCAGTACTCAGGGTGCTCAGTGCTCAGTACTCAGGGTGCTCAGTGCTCAGGGTGCTGGGTGCTCAGTGCTCGGGGTGCTGGGTGCTCAGTCCTCAGGGTGCTCATTGCTCAGTGTGCTGGGTGCTCAGTACTCAGGGTGCTGGGTGCTCAGTACTCAGGGTGCTGGGTGCTCAGTACTCAGGGTGCTCAGTGCTCAGTACTCAGGGTGCTCAGTGCTCAGTACTCAGGGTGCTCAGGGCTCAGGGTGCTGGGTGCTCACTGCTCGGGGTGCTGGGTGCTCAGTGCTCAGGGTGCTGGGTGCTCAGTGCTCAGGGTGCTCGGTGCTCAGTTCTCAGGGTGCTGGGTGCTCAGTACTCAGGGTGCTGGGTGCTCAGTACTCAGGGTGCTCAGTGCTCAGTACTCAGGGTGCTCAGTGCTCAGTACTCAGGGTGCTCAGTGATCAGGGTGCTGGGTGCTCAGTGCTCGGGGTGCTGGGTGCTCAGTCCTCAGGGTGCTGGGTGCTCAGTGCTCAGGGTGCTCGGTGCTCAGTGATCAGGGTGCTGGGTGCTCAGTACTCAGGGTGCTGGGTGCTCAGTGCTCAGGGTGCTGGGTGCTCAGTACTCAGGGTGCTGGGTGCTCAGTGCTCAGGGTGCTGGGTGCTCAGTGCTCAGGGTGCTCGGTGCTTAGTACTCAGGGTGCTCGGTGCTCGGGGTGCTGGGTGCTCAGTGCTCAGGGTGCTGGGTGCTCAGTGCTCAGGGTGCTGGGTGCTCAGTGCTCGGGGTGCTGGGTGCTCAGTGCTCGCGTGCTGGGTGCTCAGTGCTCGGGGTACTGGGTGCTCAGTACTCGGGGTGCTCGGTGCTCAGTACTCAGGGTGCTTGGTGCTCAGTGCTCAGGGTGCTGGGTGCTCAGTACTCAGGGTGCTGGCTGCTCAGTACTCAGGGTGCTCGGTGCTCAGTACTCAGGGTGCTGCGTGCTCGGTGCTCAGTACGCTAGGTGCTCAGTACTCAGGGTGCTGGCTGCTCAGTAATCAGGGTGCTGGGTGCTCAGTACTCGGGGTGCTGGGTGCTCAGTACTCAGTGTGCTGGGTGCTCAGTACTCAGGGTGCTCAGTGCTTGGGGTGCTGGTTGCTCAGTACTCAGGGTGCTCAGTGCTTGGTGTGTTGGGTGCTCAGTACTCAGGGTGCTGGGTGCTCAGTGCTCAGGGTGCTGGGTGCTCAGTACTCAGGGTGCTGTGTGCTCAGTGCTCGGGGTGCTGGGTGCTCAGTGCTCAGTACTCAGGCTGCTGGGTGCTCAGTGCTCAAGGTGCTGGGTGCTCAGTACTCAGGGTGCTGGGTTCTCAGTGCTCAGGGTGCTGAGTGCTCAGTACTCAGGGTGCTGGGTGCTCCGTGCTCGGGGTGCTGGGTGCTCAGTACTCAGGGTGCTGGGTGCTTAGTACTCAGGGTGCTGGGTGCTCAGTGCTCGGGGTGCTGGGTGCTCATTGCTCAGGGTGCTGGGTGCTCAGTACTCAGGGTGCTGGGTGCTCAGTACTCAGGGTGCTGGGTGCTCAGTACTCAGGGTGCTCAGTGCTCAGTACTCAGGGTGTTCAGGGCTCAGGGTGCTGGGTGCTCACTGCTCGGGGTGCTGGGTGCTCAGTGCTCAGGGTGCTGGGTGCTCAGTGCTCAGGGTGCTCTTTGCTCAGTTCTCAGGGTGCTGGGTGCTCAGTACTCAGGGTGCTGGGTGCTCAGTACTCAGGGTGCTCAGTGCTCAGTACTCAGGGTGCTCAGTGCTCAGTACTCAGGGTGCTCAGTGCTCAGGGTGCTGGGAGCTCAGTGCTCGGGGTGCTGGGTGCTCAGTCCTCAGGTTGCTGGGTGCTCAGTGATCAGGGTGCTCGATGCTCAGTGATCAGGGTGCTGGGTGCTCAGTACTCAGGGTGCTGGGTGCTCAGTGCTCAGGGTGCTGGATGCTCTGTGCTCAGGGTCCTCGGTGCTTAGTACTCAGGGTGCTCGGTGCTCGGGGTGCTGGGTGCTCAGTGCTCGGGGTGCTGGGTGCTCAGTGCTCGGGGTGCTGGGTGCTCAGTGCTCGGGGTGCTGGGTGCTCAGTGCTCGGGGTGCTGGGTGCTCAGTGCTCAGGGTGCTCAGTGCTCAGTACTCAGGGTGCTCAGTGCTCAGGGTGCTCAGTGCTCAGTACTCAGGGTGCTCAGTGCTCAGTGCTCTGGGTGCTGGGTGCTCAGTGCTCAGGGTGCTGGGTGCTCAGTGCTCAGGGTGCTGGGTGCTCAGTACTCAGGGTGCTGGTTGCTCAGTGCTCGGGGTGCTCGATGCTCAGTACACAGGTTGCTGGGTGCTCAGTGCTCGGGGTGCTGGGTGCTCAGTACTCAGGGTGCTGGGTGCTCAGGGCTCAGTACTCAGCGTGCTGGGTGCTCAGTGCTCAGAGTGTTGGGTGCTCAGTACTCAGGGTGCTGGGTGCTCAGTGCTCAGTGCTCAGGGTGCTCAGTGCTCAGGGTGCTGGGTGCTCAGGGTGCTGGGTGCTCAATGCTCGGGGTGCTGGGTGCTCAGTGCTCAGGGTGCTGGGTGCTCAGTGCTTAGTGCTCAGGGTGCTGGGTGCTCAGTGCTCAGTGCTCAGGGTGCTGGGTGTTCAGTACTCATGGTGCTGGGTGCTCAGTACTCAGGGTGCTAGGTGCTCAGTGCTCAGGGTGCTGGGTGCTCAGTGCTCAGGGTGCTGGGTGCTCAGTACTCAGGGTGCTGAGTGCTCAGTACTCAGGGTGCTCAGTGCTCAGTACTCAGGGTGCTCAGTGCTCAGTACTCAGGGTGCTCAGGGCTCAGGGTGCTGGGTGCTCACTGCTCGGGTTGCTGGGTGCTCAGTGCTCAGGGTGCTTGGTGCTCAGTGCTCAGGGTGCTCGGTGCTCAGTTCTCAGGGTGCTGGGTGCTCAGTACTCAGGGTGCTGGGTGCTCAGTACTCAGGGTGCTCAGTGCTCAGTACTCAGGGTGCTCAGTGCTCAGTACTCAGGGTGCTCAGTGCTCAGGGTGCTGGGTGCTCAGTGCTCGGGGTGCTGGGTGCTCAGTCCTCAGGGTGCTCATTGCTCAGTGTGCTGGGTGCTCAGTACTCAGGGTGCTGGGTGCTCAGTACTCAGGGTGCTGGGTGCTCAGTACTCAGGGTGCTCAGTGCTCAGTACTCAGGGTGCTCAGTGCTCAGTACTCAGGGTGCTCAGGGCTCAGGGTGCTGGGTGCTCACTGCTCGGGGTGCTGGGTGCTCAGTGCTCAGGGTGCTGGGTGCTCAGTGCTCAGGGTGCTCGGTGCTCAGTTCTCAGGGTGCTGGGTGCTCAGTACTCAGGGTGCTGGGTGCTCAGTACTCAGGGTGCTCAGTGCTCAGTGCTCAGGGTGCTCAGTGCTCAGTACTCAGAGTGCTCAGTGCTCAGTGCTCAGGGTGCTCAGTGCTCAGTACTCAGGGTGCTCAGTGCTCAGTGCTCAGGGTGCTGGGTGCTCAGTGCTCAGGGTGCTGGGTGCTCAGTGCTCAGGGTGCTGGGTACTCAGTACTCAGGGTGCTGGTTGCTCAGTGCTCGGGGTGCTCGATGCTCAGTACATAGGTTGCTGGGTGCTCAGTGCTCGGGGTGCTGGGTGCTCAGTACTCAGGGTGCTGGGTGCTCAGGGCTCAGTACTCAGCGTGCTGGGTGCTCAGTGCTCAGAGTGTTGGGTGCTCAGTACTCAGGGTGCTGGGTGCTCAGTGCTCAGTGCTCAGGGTGCTCAGTGCTCAGGGTGCTGGGTGCTCAGGGTGCTGGGTGCTCAATGCTCGGGGTGCTGGGTGCTCAGTGCTCAGGGTGCTGGGTGCTCAGTGCTTAGTGCTCAGGGTGCTGGGTGCTCAGTGCTCAGTGCTCAGGGTGCTGGGTTTTCAGTACTCATGGTGCTGGGTGCTCAGTACTCAGGTTGCTGGCTGCTCAGTGCTCAGGGTGCTGGGTGCTCAGTGCTCAGGGTGCTGGGTGCTCAGTACTCAGGGTGCTGGGTGCTCAGTACTCAGGGTGCTCGTTGCTCAGTGCTCAGGGTGCTGGGTGCTCAGGGCGCGGGGTGCTGGGTGTTCAGTACTCAGGGTGCTGGGTGCTCAGTACTCAGGGTGCTGGGTGCTCAGTACTCAGGGTGCTCAGTGCTCAGTACTCAGGGTGCTCAGTGCTCAGTACTCAGGGTGCTCAGGGCTCAGGGTGCTGGGTGCTCACTGCTCGGGGTGCTGGGTGCTCAGTGCTCAGGGTGCTGGGTGCTCAGTGCTCAGGGTGCTCGGTGCTCAGTTCTCAGGGTGCTGGGTGCTCAGTACTCAGGGTGCTGGGTGCTCAGTACTCAGGGTGCTCAGTGCTCAGTACTCAGGGTGCTCAGTGCTCAGTACTCAGGGTGCTCAGTGATCAGGGTGCTGGGTGCTCAGTGCTCGGGGTGCTGGGTGCTCAGTCCTCAGGGTGCTGGGTGCTCAGTGCTCAGGGTGCTCGGTGCTCAGTGATCAGGGTGCTGGGTGCTCAGTACTCAGGGTGCTGGGTGCTCAGTGCTCAGGGTGCTGGGTGCTCAGTACTCAGGGTGCTGGGTGCTCAGTGCTCAGGGTGCTGGGTGCTCAGTGCTCAGGGTGCTCGGTGCTTAGTACTCAGGGTGCTCGGTGCTCGGGGTGCTGGGTGCTCAGTGCTCAGGGTGCTGGGTGCTCAGTGCTCAGGGTGCTGGGTGCTCAGTGCTCGGGGTGCTGGGTGCTCAGTGCTCGCGTGCTGGGTGCTCAGTGCTCGGGGTACTGGGTGCTCAGTACTCGGGGTGCTCGGTGCTCAGTACTCAGGGTGCTTGGTGCTCAGTGCTCAGGGTGCTGGGTGCTCAGTACTCAGGGTGCTGGCTGCTCAGTACTCAGGGTGCTCGGTGCTCAGTACTCAGGGTGCTGCGTGCTCGGTGCTCAGTACGCTAGGTGCTCAGTACTCAGGGTGCTGGCTGCTCAGTAATCAGGGTGCTGGGTGCTCAGTACTCGGGGTGCTGGGTGCTCAGTACTCAGTGTGCTGGGTGCTCAGTACTCAGGGTGCTCAGTGCTTTGGGTGCTGGTTGCTCAGTACTCAGGGTGCTCAGTGCTTGGTGTGTTGGGTGCTCAGTACTCAGGGTGCTGGGTGCTCAGTGCTCAGGGTGCTGGGTGCTCAGTACTCAGGGTGCTGTGTGCTCAGTGCTCGGGGTGCTGGGTGCTCAGTGCTCAGTACTCAGGGTGCTGGGTGCTCAGTGCTCAAGGTGCTGGGTGCTCAGTACTCAGGGTGCTGGGTTCTCAGTGCTCAGGGTGCTGAGTGCTCAGTACTCAGGGTGCTGGGTGCTCCGTGCTCGGGGTGCTGGGTGCTCAGTACTCAGGGTGCTGGGTGCTTAGTACTCAGGGTGCTGGGTGCTCAGTGCTCGGGGTGCTGGGTGCTCATTGCTCAGGGTGCTGGGTGCTCAGTACTCAGGGTGCTGGGTGCTCAGTACTCAGGGTGCTGGGTGCTCAGTACTCAGGGTGCTCAGTGCTCAGTACTCAGGGTGTTCAGGGCTCAGGGTGCTGGGTGCTCACTGCTCGGGGTGCTGGGTGCTCAGTGCTCAGGGTGCTGGGTGCTCAGTGCTCAGGGTGCTCTTTGCTCAGTTCTCAGGGTGCTGGGTGCTCAGTACTCAGGGTGCTGGGTGCTCAGTACTCAGGGTGCTCAGTGCTCAGTACTCAGGGTGCTCAGTGCTCAGTACTCAGGGTGCTCAGTGCTCAGGGTGCTGGGAGCTCAGTGCTCGGGGTGCTGGGTGCTCAGTCCTCAGGTTGCTGGGTGCTCAGTGATCAGGGTGCTCGATGCTCAGTTCTCAGGGTGCTGGGTGCTCAGTACTCAGGGTGCTGGGTGCTCAGTACTCAGGGTGCTCAGTGCTCAGTACTCAGGGTGCTCAGTGCTCAGTACTCAGGGTGCTCAGTGCTCAGGGTGCTGGGTGCTCAGTGCTCGGGGTGCTGGGTGCTCAGTCCTCAGGGTGCTCATTGCTCAGTGTGCTGGGTGCTCAGTACTCAGGGTGCTGGGTGCTCAGTACTCAGGGTGCTGGGTGCTCAGTACTCAGGGTGCTCAGTGCTCAGTACTCAGGGTGCTCAGTGCTCAGTACTCAGGGTGCTCAGGGCTCAGGGTGCTGGGTGCTCACTGCTCGGGGTGCTGGGTGCTCAGTGCTCAGGGTGCTGGGTGCTCAGTGCTCAGGGTGCTCGGTGCTCAGTTCTCAGGGTGCTGGGTGCTCAGTACTCAGGGTGCTGGGTGCTCAGTACTCAGGGTGCTCAGTGCTCAGTACTCAGGGTGCTCAGTGCTCAGTACTCAGGGTGCTCAGTGATCAGGGTGCTGGGTGCTCAGTGCTCGGGGTGCTGGGTGCTCAGTCCTCAGGGTGCTGGGTGCTCAGTGCTCAGGGTGCTCGGTGCTCAGTGATCAGGGTGCTGGGTGCTCAGTACTCAGGGTGCTGGGTGCTCAGTGCTCAGGGTGCTGGGTGCTCAGTACTCAGGGTGCTGGGTGCTCAGTGCTCAGGGTGCTGGGTGCTCAGTGCTCAGGGTGCTCGGTGCTTAGTACTCAGGGTGCTCGGTGCTCGGGGTGCTGGGTGCTCAGTGCTCAGGGTGCTGGGTGCTCAGTGCTCAGGGTGCTGGGTGCTCAGTGCTCGGGGTGCTGGGTGCTCAGTGCTCGCGTGCTGGGTGCTCAGTGCTCGGGGTACTGGGTGCTCAGTACTCGGGGTGCTCGGTGCTCAGTACTCAGGGTGCTTGGTGCTCAGTGCTCAGGGTGCTGGGTGCTCAGTACTCAGGGTGCTGGCTGCTCAGTACTCAGGGTGCTCGGTGCTCAGTACTCAGGGTGCTGCGTGCTCGGTGCTCAGTACGCTAGGTGCTCAGTACTCAGGGTGCTGGCTGCTCAGTAATCAGGGTGCTGGGTGCTCAGTACTCGGGGTGCTGGGTGCTCAGTACTCAGTGTGCTGGGTGCTCAGTACTCAGGGTGCTCAGTGCTTGGGGTGCTGGTTGCTCAGTACTCAGGGTGCTCAGTGCTTGGTGTGTTGGGTGCTCAGTACTCAGGGTGCTGGGTGCTCAGTGCTCAGGGTGCTGGGTGCTCAGTACTCAGGGTGCTGTGTGCTCAGTGCTCGGGGTGCTGGGTGCTCAGTGCTCAGTACTCAGGCTGCTGGGTGCTCAGTGCTCAAGGTGCTGGGTGCTCAGTACTCAGGGTGCTGGGTTCTCAGTGCTCAGGGTGCTGAGTGCTCAGTACTCAGGGTGCTGGGTGCTCCGTGCTCGGGGTGCTGGGTGCTCAGTACTCAGGGTGCTGGGTGCTTAGTACTCAGGGTGCTGGGTGCTCAGTGCTCGGGGTGCTGGGTGCTCATTGCTCAGGGTGCTGGGTGCTCAGTACTCAGGGTGCTGGGTGCTCAGTACTCAGGGTGCTGGGTGCTCAGTACTCAGGGTGCTCAGTGCTCAGTACTCAGGGTGTTCAGGGCTCAGGGTGCTGGGTGCTCACTGCTCGGGGTGCTGGGTGCTCAGTGCTCAGGGTGCTGGGTGCTCAGTGCTCAGGGTGCTCTTTGCTCAGTTCTCAGGGTGCTGGGTGCTCAGTACTCAGGGTGCTGGGTGCTCAGTACTCAGGGTGCTCAGTGCTCAGTACTCAGGGTGCTCAGTGCTCAGTACTCAGGGTGCTCAGTGCTCAGGGTGCTGGGAGCTCAGTGCTCGGGGTGCTGGGTGCTCAGTCCTCAGGTTGCTGGGTGCTCAGTGATCAGGGTGCTCGATGCTCAGTGATCAGGGTGCTGGGTGCTCAGTACTCAGGGTGCTGGGTGCTCAGTGCTCAGGGTGCTGGATGCTCTGTGCTCAGGGTCCTCGGTGCTTAGTACTCAGGGTGCTCGGTGCTCGGGGTGCTGGGTGCTCAGTGCTCGGGGTGCTGGGTGCTCAGTGCTCGGGGTGCTGGGTGCTCAGTGCTCGGGGTGCTGGGTGCTCAGTGCTCGGGGTGCTGGGTGCTCAGTGCTCAGGGTGCTCAGTGCTCAGTACTCAGGGTGCTCAGTGCTCAGGGTGCTCAGTGCTCAGTACTCAGGGTGCTCAGTGCTCAGTGCTCTGGGTGCTGGGTGCTCAGTGCTCAGGGTGCTGGGTGCTCAGTGCTCAGGGTGCTGGGTGCTCAGTACTCAGGGTGCTGGTTGCTCAGTGCTCGGGGTGCTCGATGCTCAGTACACAGGTTGCTGGGTGCTCAGTGCTCGGGGTGCTGGGTGCTCAGTACTCAGGGTGCTGGGTGCTCAGGGCTCAGTACTCAGCGTGCTGGGTGCTCAGTGCTCAGAGTGTTGGGTGCTCAGTACTCAGGGTGCTGGGTGCTCAGTGCTCAGTGCTCAGGGTGCTCAGTGCTCAGGGTGCTGGGTGCTCAGGGTGCTGGGTGCTCAATGCTCGGGGTGCTGGGTGCTCAGTGCTCAGGGTGCTGGGTGCTCAGTGCTTAGTGCTCAGGGTGCTGGGTGCTCAGTGCTCAGTGCTCAGGGTGCTGGGTGTTCAGTACTCATGGTGCTGGGTGCTCAGTACTCAGGGTGCTAGGTGCTCAGTGCTCAGGGTGCTGGGTGCTCAGTGCTCAGGGTGCTGGGTGCTCAGTACTCAGGGTGCTGAGTGCTCAGTACTCAGGGTGCTCAGTGCTCAGTACTCAGGGTGCTCAGTGCTCAGTACTCAGGGTGCTCAGGGCTCAGGGTGCTGGGTGCTCACTGCTCGGGTTGCTGGGTGCTCAGTGCTCAGGGTGCTTGGTGCTCAGTGCTCAGGGTGCTCGGTGCTCAGTTCTCAGGGTGCTGGGTGCTCAGTACTCAGGGTGCTGGGTGCTCAGTACTCAGGGTGCTCAGTGCTCAGTACTCAGGGTGCTCAGTGCTCAGTACTCAGGGTGCTCAGTGCTCAGGGTGCTGGGTGCTCAGTGCTCGGGGTCCTGGGTGCTCAGTCCTCAGGGTGCTCATTGCTCAGTGTGCTGGGTGCTCAGTACTCAGGGTGCTGGGTGCTCAGTACTCAGGGTGCTGGGTGCTCAGTACTCAGGGTGCTCAGTGCTCAGTACTCAGGGTGCTCAGTGCTCAGTACTCAGGGTGCTCAGGGCTCAGGGTGCTGGGTGCTCACTGCTCGGGGTGCTGGGTGCTCAGTGCTCAGGGTGCTGGGTGCTCAGTGCTCAGGGTGCTCGCTGCTCAGTTCTCAGGGTGCTGGGTGCTCAGTACTCAGGGTGCTGGGTGCTCAGTACTCAGGGTGCTCAGTGCTCAGTGCTCAGGGTGCTCAGTGCTCAGTACTCAGAGTGCTCAGTGCTCAGTGCTCAGGGTGCTCAGTGCTCAGTACTCAGGGTGCTCAGTGCTCAGTGCTCAGGGTGCTGGGTGCTCAGTGCTCAGGGTGCTGGGTGCTCAGTGCTCAGGGTGCTGGGTACTCAGTACTCAGGGTGCTGGTTGCTCAGTGCTCGGGGTGCTCGATGCTCAGTACATAGGTTGCTGGGTGCTCAGTGCTCGGGGTGCTGGGTGCTCAGTACTCAGGGTGCTGGGTGCTCAGGGCTCAGTACTCAGCGTGCTGGGTGCTCAGTGCTCAGAGTGTTGGGTGCTCAGTACTCAGGGTGCTGGGTGCTCAGTGCTCAGTGCTCAGGGTGCTCAGTGCTCAGGGTGCTGGGTGCTCAGGGTGCTGGGTGCTCAATGCTCGGGGTGCTGGGTGCTCAGTGCTCAGGGTGCTGGGTGCTCAGTGCTTAGTGCTCAGGGTGCTGGGTGCTCAGTGCTCAGTGCTCAGGGTGCTGGGTTTTCAGTACTCATGGTGCTGGGTGCTCAGTACTCAGGTTGCTGGCTGCTCAGTGCTCAGGGTGCTGGGTGCTCAGTGCTCAGGGTGCTGGGTGCTCAGTACTCAGGGTGCTGGGTGCTCAGTACTCAGGGTGCTCGTTGCTCAGTGCTCAGGGTGCTGGGTGCTCAGGGCGCGGGGTGCTGGGTGTTCAGTACTCAGGGTGCTGGGTGCTCAGTACTCAGGGTGCTGGGTGCTCAGTACTCAGGGTGCTCAGTGCTCAGTACTCAGGGTGCTCAGTGCTCAGTACTCAGGGTGCTCAGGGCTCAGGGTGCTGGGTGCTCACTGCTCGGGGTGCTGGGTGCTCAGTGCTCAGGGTGCTGGGTGCTCAGTGCTCAGGGTGCTCGGTGCTCAGTTCTCAGGGTGCTGGGTGCTCAGTACTCAGGGTGCTGGGTGCTCAGTACTCAGGGTGCTCAGTGCTCAGTACTCAGGGTGCTCAGTGCTCAGTACTCAGGGTGCTCAGTGATCAGGGTGCTGGGTGCTCAGTGCTCGGGGTGCTGGGTGCTCAGTCCTCAGGGTGCTGGGTGCTCAGTGCTCAGGGTGCTCGGTGCTCAGTGATCAGGGTGCTGGGTGCTCAGTACTCAGGGTGCTGGGTGCTCAGTGCTCAGGGTGCTGGGTGCTCAGTACTCAGGGTGCTGGGTGCTCAGTGCTCAGGGTGCTGGGTGCTCAGTGCTCAGGGTGCTCGGTGCTTAGTACTCAGGGTGCTCGGTGCTCGGGGTGCTGGGTGCTCAGTGCTCAGGGTGCTGGGTGCTCAGTGCTCAGGGTGCTGGGTGCTCAGTGCTCGGGGTGCTGGGTGCTCAGTGCTCGCGTGCTGGGTGCTCAGTGCTCGGGGTACTGGGTGCTCAGTACTCGGGGTGCTCGGTGCTCAGTACTCAGGGTGCTTGGTGCTCAGTGCTCAGGGTGCTGGGTGCTCAGTACTCAGGGTGCTGGCTGCTCAGTACTCAGGGTGCTCGGTGCTCAGTACTCAGGGTGCTGCGTGCTCGGTGCTCAGTACGCTAGGTGCTCAGTACTCAGGGTGCTGGCTGCTCAGTACTCAGGGTGCTCAGTGCTCAGGGTGCTCAGTGCTCAGTACTCAGGGTGCTCAGTGCTCAGTGCTCTGGGTGCTGGGTGCTCAGTGCTCAGGGTGCTGGGTGCTCAGTGCTCAGGGTGCTGGGTGCTCAGTACTCAGGGTGCTGGTTGCTCAGTGCTCGGGGTGCTCGATGCTCAGTACACAGGTTGCTGGGTGCTCAGTGCTCGGGGTGCTGGGTGCTCAGTACTCAGGGTGCTGGGTGCTCAGGGCTCAGTACTCAGCGTGCTGGGTGCTCAGTGCTCAGAGTGTTGGGTGCTCAGTACTCAGGGTGCTGGGTGCTCAGTGCTCAGTGCTCAGGGTGCTCAGTGCTCAGGGTGCTGGGTGCTCAGGGTGCTGGGTGCTCAATGCTCGGGGTGCTGGGTGCTCAGTGCTCAGGGTGCTGGGTGCTCAGTGCTTAGTGCTCAGGGTGCTGGGTGCTCAGTGCTCAGTGCTCAGGGTGCTGGGTGTTCAGTACTCATGGTGCTGGGTGCTCAGTACTCAGGGTGCTAGGTGCTCAGTGCTCAGGGTGCTGGGTGCTCAGTGCTCAGGGTGCTGGGTGCTCAGTACTCAGGGTGCTGGGTGCTCAGTACTCAGGGTGCTCAGTGCTCAGTACTCAGGGTGCTCAGTGCTCAGTACTCAGGGTGCTCAGGGCTCAGGGTGCTGGGTGCTCACTGCTCGGGTTGCTGGGTGCTCAGTGCTCAGGGTGCTTGGTGCTCAGTGCTCAGGGTGCTCGGTGCTCAGTTCTCAGGGTGCTGGGTGCTCAGTACTCAGGGTGCTGGGTGCTCAGTACTCAGGGTGCTCAGTGCTCAGTACTCAGGGTGCTCAGTGCTCAGTACTCAGGGTGCTCAGTGCTCAGGGTGCTGGGTGCTCAGTGCTCGGTGTGCTGGGTGCTCAGTCCTCAGGGTGCTCATTGCTCAGTGTGCTGGGTGCTCAGTACTCAGGGTGCTGGGTGCTCAGTACTCAGGGTGCTGGGTGCTCAGTACTCAGGGTGCTCAGTGCTCAGTACTCAGGGTGCTCAGTGCTCAGTACTCAGGGTGCTCAGGGCTCAGGGTGCTGGGTGCTCACTGCTCGGGGTGCTGGGTGCTCAGTGCTCAGGGTGCTGGGTGCTCAGTGCTCAGGGTGCTCGGTGCTCAGTTCTCAGGGTGCTGGGTGCTCAGTACTCAGGGTGCTGGGTGCTCAGTACTCAGGGTGCTCAGTGCTCAGTACTCAGGGTGCTCAGTGCTCAGTACTCAGGGTGCTCAGTGATCATGGTGCTGGGTGCTCAGTGCTCGGGGTGCTGGGTGCTCAGTCCTCAGGGTGCTGGGTGCTCAGTGCTCAGGGTGCTCGGTGCTCAGTGATCAGGGTGCTGGGTGCTCAGTACTCAGGGTGCTGGGTGCTCAGTGCTCAGGGTGCTGGGTGCTCAGTACTCAGGGTGCTGGGTGCTCAGTGCTCAGGGTGCTGGGTGCTCAGTGCTCAGGGTGCTCGGTGCTTAGTACTCAGGGTGCTCGGTGCTCGGGGTGCTGGGTGCTCAGTGCTCAGGGTGCTGGGTGCTCAGTGCTCAGGGTGCTGGGTGCTCAGTGCTCGGGGTGCTGGGTGCTCAGTGCTCGCGGTGCTGGGTGCTCAGTGCTCGGGGTACTGGGTGCTCAGTACTCGGGGTGCTCGGTGCTCAGTACTCAGGGTGCTTGGTGCTCAGTGCTCAGGGTGCTGGGTGCTCAGTACTCAGGGTGCTGGCTGCTCAGTACTCAGGGTGCTCGGTGCTCAGTACTCAGGGTGCTGCGTGCTCGGTGCTCAGTACGCTAGGTGCTCAGTACTCAGGGTGCTGGCTGCTCAGTAATCAGGGTGCTGGGTGCTCAGTACTCGGGGTGCTGGGTGCTCAGTACTCAGTGTGCTGGGTGCTCAGTACTCAGGGTGCTCAGTGCTTGGGGTGCTGGTTGCTCAGTACTCAGGGTGCTCAGTGCTTGGTGTGTTGGGTGCTCAGTACTCAGGGTGCTGGGTGCTCAGTGCTCAGGGTGCTGGGTGCTCAGTACTCAGGGTGCTGTGTGCTCAGTGCTCGGGGTGCTGGGTACTCAGTGCTCAGTACTCAGGGTGCTGGGTGCTCAGTGCTCAAGGTGCTGGGTGCTCAGTACTCAGGGTGCTGGGTCCTCAGTGCTCAGGGTGCTGAGTGCTCAGTACTCAGGGTGCTGGGTGCTCCGTGCTCGGGGTGCTGGGTGCTCAGTACTCAGGGTGCTGGGTGCTTAGTACTCAGGGTGCTGGGTGCTCAGTGCTCGGGGTGTTGGGTGCTCATTGCTCAGGGTGCTGGGTGCTCAGTACTCAGGGTGCTGGGTGCTCAGTACTCAGGGTGCTGGGTGCTCAGTACTCAGGGTGCTCAGTGCTCAGTACTCAGGGTGTTCAGGGCTCAGGGTGCTGGGTGCTCACTGCTCGGGGTGCTGGGTGCTCAGTGCTCAGGGTGCTGGGTGCTCAGTGCTCAGGGTGCTCGGTGCTCAGTTCTCAGGGTGCTGGGTGCTCAGTACTCAGGGTGCTCAGTGCTCAGGGTGCTGGGTGCTCAGTGCTCAGGGTGCTCGGTGCTCAGTCCTCAGGTTGCTGGGTGCTCAGTGATCAGGGTGCTCGATGCTCAGTGATCAGGGTGCTGGGTGCTCAGTACTCAGGGTGCTGGGTGCTCAGTGCTCAGGGTGCAGGATGCTCTGTGCTCAGGGTCCTCGGTGCTTAGTACTCAGGGTGCTCGGTGCTCGGGGTGCTGGGTGCTCAGTGCTCGGGGTGCTGGGTGCTCAGTGCTCGGGGTGCTGGGTGCTCAGTGCTCGGGGTGCTGGGTGCTCAGTGCTCGGGGTGCTGGGTGCTCAGTGCTCAGGGTGCTCAGTGCTCAGTACTCAGGGTGCTCAGTGCTCAGTGCTCAGGGTGCTCAGTGCTCAGTACTCAGGGTGCTCAGTGCTCAGTGCTCTGGGTGCTGTGTGCTCAGTGCTCAGGGTGCTGGGTGCTCAGTGCTCAGGGTGCTGGGTGCTCAGTACTCAGGGTGCTGGTTGCTCAGTGCTCGGGGTGCTCGATGCTCAGTACACAGGTTGCTGGGTGCTCAGTGCTCGGGGTGCTGGGTGCTCAGTACTCAGGGTGCTGGGTGCTCAGGGCTCAGTACTCAGCGTGCTGGGTGCTCAGTGCTCAGAGTGTTGGGTGCTCAGTACTCAGGGTGCTGGGTGCTCAGTGCTAAGTGCTCAGGGTGCTCAGTGCTCAGGGTGCTGGGTGCTCAGGGTGCTGGGTGCTCAATGCTCGGGGTGCTGGGTGCTCAGTGCTCAGGGTGCTGGGTGTTCAGTGCTTAGTGCTCAGGGTGCTGGGTGCTCAGTGCTCAGTGCTCAGGGTGCTGGGTGTTCAGTACTCATGGTGCTGGGTGCTCAGTACTCAGGGTGCTGGGTGCTCAGTGCTCAGGGTGCTGGGTGCTCAGTGCTCAGGGTGCTGGGTGCTCAGTACTCAGGGTGCTGGGTGCTCAGTACTCAGGGTGCTCGTTGCTCAGTGCTCAGGGTGCTGGGTGCTCAGTGCGCGGGGTGCTGGGTGTTCAGTACTCAGGGTGCTGGGTGCTCAGTACTCAGGGTGCTGGGTCTCAGTGCTCAGGGTGCTGAGTGCTCAGTACTCAGGGTGCTGGGTGCTCAGTGCTCGGGGTGCTGGGTGCTCAGTACTCAGGGTGCTGGGTGCTTAGTACTCAGGGTGCTGGGTGCTCAGTGCTCGGGGTGCTGGGTGCTCAGTGCTCGGGGTGCTCGGTGCTCAGTGCTCGGGGTGCTTGGTGCTCAGTAATCAGGGTGCTGGGTGCTCAGTACTCGTTGTGCTGGGTGCTCAGTGCTCAGGGTGCTGGGTGCTCAGTACTCAGGGTGCTCGGTACTCAGTACTCACGGTGCTCAGTGCTCAGTACTCAGGGTGCTCAGGCTCAGTGCTCGGGGTGCTGGGTGCTCAGTGCTCGGGGTGCTGGGTGCTCAGTGCTCGGGGTGCTGGGTGCTCAGTGCTCAGGGTGCTGGGTGCTCAGTGCTTAGAGTGCTGGGTGCTCAGTACTCAGGGTGCTCGGTGCTCAGTACTCAGGGTGCTGGGTGCTCAGTGCTCAGGGTGCTCAGTGCTCAGTACTCAGCGTGCAGGGTGCTCAGTGGTCAGGGTGCTCGGTGCTCAGTACTCAGGGTGCTCAGTGCTCAGGGTGCTGGGTGCTCAGTACTCAGGGTGCAGGGTGCTCAGTGCTCAGTACTCAGGGTGCTCAGTGCTCAGGGTGCTGAGTGCTCAGTGCTCGGGGTGCTTGGTACTCAGTGCTCAGTACACAGGGTGCTGGGTGCTCAGTGCTCGGGGTGCTGGGTGCTCAGTGCTCAGTACTCAGGGAGCTGGGTGCTCAGTGCTCTGGGTGCTGGATGCTCAGTACTCAGGGTGCTGGGTACTCAGTGCTCAGGGTGCTGGTTGCTCAGTACTCAGGGTGCTGGGTGCTCAGTGCTCAGGGTGCTGGGTGCTCAGTACTCAGGGTGCTCATTGCTCAGGGTGCTGGGTGCTCAGTACTCAGGGTGCTGGGTGCTCAGTACTCAGGGTGCTGGGTGCTCAGTACTCAGGGTGCTCAGTGCTCAGTACTCAGGGTGCTCAGTGCTCAGTACTCAGGATGCTCAGGGCTCAGGGTGCTGGGTGCTCACTGCTCGGGGTGCTGGGTGCTCAGTGCTCAGGGTGCTGGGTGCTCAGTGCTCAGGGTGCTCGGTGCTCAGTTCTCAGGGTGCTGGGTGCTCAGTACTCGGGGTGCTGGGTGCTCAGTACTCAGGGTGCTCAGTGCTCAGTACTCAGGGTGCTGGATGCTCTGTGCTCAGGGTCCTCGGTGCTTAGTACTCAGGGTGCTCGGTGCTCGGGGTGCTGGGTGCTCAGTGCTCGGGGTGCTGGGTGCTCAGTGCTCGGGGTGCTGGGTGCTCAGTGCTCGGGGTGCTGGGTGCTCAGTGCTCGGGGTGCTGGGTGCTCAGTGCTCAGGGTGCTCAGTGCTCAGTACTCAGGGTGCTCAGTGCTCAGGGTGCTCAGTGCTCAGTACTCAGGGTGCTCAGTGCTCAGTGCTCTGGGTGCTGGGTGCTCAGTGCTCAGGGTGCTGGGTGCTCAGTGCTCAGGGTGCTGGGTGCTCAGTACTCAGGGTGCTGGTTGCTCAGTGCTCGGGGTGCTCGATGCTCAGTACACAGGTTGCTGGGTGCTCAGTGCTCGGGGTGCTGGGTGCTCAGTACTCAGGGTGCTGGGTGCTCAGGGCTCAGTACTCAGCGTGCTGGGTGCTCAGTGCTCAGAGTGTTGGGTGCTCAGTACTCAGGGTGCTGGGTGCTCAGTGCTCAGTGCTCAGGGTGCTCAGTGCTCAGGGTGCTGGGTGCTCAGGGTGCTGGGTGCTCAATGCTCGGGGTGCTGGGTGCTCAGTGCTCAGGGTGCTGGGTGCTCAGTGCTTAGTGCTCAGGGTGCTGGGTGCTCAGTGCTCAGTGCTCAGGGTGCTGGGTGTTCAGTACTCATGGTGCTGGGTGCTCAGTACTCAGGGTGCTAGGTGCTCAGTGCTCAGGGTGCTGGGTGCTCAGTGCTCAGGGTGCTGGGTGCTCAGTACTCAGGGTGCTGGGTGCTCAGTACTCAGGGTGCTCAGTGCTCAGTACTCAGGGTGCTCAGTGCTCAGTACTCAGGGTGCTCAGGGCTCAGGGTGCTGGGTGCTCACTGCTCGGGTTGCTGGGTGCTCAGTGCTCAGGGTGCTTGGTGCTCAGTGCTCAGGGTGCTCGGTGCTCAGTTCTCAGGGTGCTGGGTGCTCAGTACTCAGGGTGCTGGGTGCTCAGTACTCAGGGTGCTCAGTGCTCAGTACTCAGGGTGCTCAGTGCTCAGTACTCAGGGTGCTCAGTGCTCAGGGTGCTGGGTGCTCAGTGCTCGGTGTGCTGGGTGCTCAGTCCTCAGGGTGCTCATTGCTCAGTGTGCTGGGTGCTCAGTACTCAGGGTGCTGGGTGCTCAGTACTCAGGGTGCTGGGTGCTCAGTACTCAGGGTGCTCAGTGCTCAGTACTCAGGGTGCTCAGTGCTCAGTACTCAGGGTGCTCAGGGCTCAGGGTGCTGGGTGCTCACTGCTCGGGGTGCTGGGTGCTCAGTGCTCAGGGTGCTGGGTGCTCAGTGCTCAGGGTGCTCGGTGCTCAGTTCTCAGGGTGCTGGGTGCTCAGTACTCAGGGTGCTGGGTGCTCAGTACTCAGGGTGCTCAGTGCTCAGTACTCAGGGTGCTCAGTGCTCAGTACTCAGGGTGCTCAGTGATCATGGTGCTGGGTGCTCAGTGCTCGGGGTGCTGGGTGCTCAGTCCTCAGGGTGCTGGGTGCTCAGTGCTCAGGGTGCTCGGTGCTCAGTGATCAGGGTGCTGGGTGCTCAGTACTCAGGGTGCTGGGTGCTCAGTGCTCAGGGTGCTGGGTGCTCAGTACTCAGGGTGCTGGGTGCTCAGTGCTCAGGGTGCTGGGTGCTCAGTGCTCAGGGTGCTCGGTGCTTAGTACTCAGGGTGCTCGGTGCTCGGGGTGCTGGGTGCTCAGTGCTCAGGGTGCTGGGTGCTCAGTGCTCAGGGTGCTGGGTGCTCAGTGCTCGGGGTGCTGGGTGCTCAGTGCTCGCGGTGCTGGGTGCTCAGTGCTCGGGGTACTGGGTGCTCAGTACTCGGGGTGCTCGGTGCTCAGTACTCAGGGTGCTTGGTGCTCAGTGCTCAGGGTGCTGGGTGCTCAGTACTCAGGGTGCTGGCTGCTCAGTACTCAGGGTGCTCGGTGCTCAGTACTCAGGGTGCTGCGTGCTCGGTGCTCAGTACGCTAGGTGCTCAGTACTCAGGGTGCTGGCTGCTCAGTAATCAGGGTGCTGGGTGCTCAGTACTCGGGGTGCTGGGTGCTCAGTACTCAGTGTGCTGGGTGCTCAGTACTCAGGGTGCTCAGTGCTTGGGGTGCTGGTTGCTCAGTACTCAGGGTGCTCAGTGCTTGGTGTGTTGGGTGCTCAGTACTCAGGGTGCTGGGTGCTCAGTGCTCAGGGTGCTGGGTGCTCAGTACTCAGGGTGCTGTGTGCTCAGTGCTCGGGGTGCTGGGTACTCAGTGCTCAGTACTCAGGGTGCTGGGTGCTCAGTGCTCAAGGTGCTGGGTGCTCAGTACTCAGGGTGCTGGGTCCTCAGTGCTCAGGGTGCTGAGTGCTCAGTACTCAGGGTGCTGGGTGCTCCGTGCTCGGGGTGCTGGGTGCTCAGTACTCAGGGTGCTGGGTGCTTAGTACTCAGGGTGCTGGGTGCTCAGTGCTCGGGGTGTTGGGTGCTCATTGCTCAGGGTGCTGGGTGCTCAGTACTCAGGGTGCTGGGTGCTCAGTACTCAGGGTGCTGGGTGCTCAGTACTCAGGGTGCTCAGTGCTCAGTACTCAGGGTGTTCAGGGCTCAGGGTGCTGGGTGCTCACTGCTCGGGGTGCTGGGTGCTCAGTGCTCAGGGTGCTGGGTGCTCAGTGCTCAGGGTGCTCGGTGCTCAGTTCTCAGGGTGCTGGGTGCTCAGTACTCAGGGTGCTCAGTGCTCAGGGTGCTGGGTGCTCAGTGCTCAGGGTGCTCGGTGCTCAGTCCTCAGGTTGCTGGGTGCTCAGTGATCAGGGTGCTCGATGCTCAGTGATCAGGGTGCTGGGTGCTCAGTACTCAGGGTGCTGGGTGCTCAGTGCTCAGGGTGCTGGATGCTCTGTGCTCAGGGTCCTCGGTGCTTAGTACTCAGGGTGCTCGGTGCTCGGGGTGCTGGGTGCTCAGTGCTCGGGGTGCTGGGTGCTCAGTGCTCGGGGTGCTGGGTGCTCAGTGCTCGGGGTGCTGGGTGCTCAGTACTCAGGGTGCTCAGTGCTCAGTACTCAGGGTGTTCAGGGCTCAGGGTGCTGGGTGCTCACTGCTCGGGGTGCTGGGTGCTCAGTGCTCAGGGTGCTGGGTGCTCAGTGCTCAGGGTGCTCGGTGCTCAGTTCTCAGGGTGCTGGGTGCTCAGTACTCAGGGTGCTCAGTGCTCAGGGTGCTGGGTGCTCAGTGCTCAGGGTGCTCGGTGCTCAGTCCTCAGGTTGCTGGGTGCTCAGTGATCAGGGTGCTCGATGCTCAGTGATCAGGGTGCTGGGTGCTCAGTACTCAGGGTGCTGGGTGCTCAGTGCTCAGGGTGCTGGATGCTCTGTGCTCAGGGTCCTCGGTGCTTAGTACTCAGGGTGCTCGGTGCTCGGGGTGCTGGGTGCTCAGTGCTCGGGGTGCTGGGTGCTCAGTGCTCGGGGTGCTGGGTGCTCAGTGCTCGGGGTGCTGGGTGCTCAGTGCTCGGGGTGCTGGGTGCTCAGTGCTCAGGGTGCTGGGTGCTCAGTACTCAGGGTGCTCGTTGCTCAGTGCTCAGGGTGCTCGTTGCTCAGTGCTCAGGGTGCTGGGTGCTCAGTGCGCGGGGTGCTGGGTGTTCAGTACTCAGGGTGCTGGGTGCTCAGTACTCAGGGTGCTCGTTGCTCAGTGCTCAGGGTGCTGGGTGCTCAGTGCGCGGGGTGCTGGGTGTTCAGTACTCAGGGTGCTGGGTGCTCAGTACTCAGGGTGCTGGGTCTCAGTGCTCAGGGTGCTGAGTGCTCAGTACTCAGGGTGCTGGGTGCTCAGTGCTCGGGGTGCTGGGTGCTCAGTACTCAGGGTGCTGGGTGCTTAGTACTCAGGGTGCTGGGTGCTCAGTGCTCGGGGTGCTGGGTGCTCAGTGCTCGGGGTGCTCGGTGCTCAGTGCTCGGGGTGCTTGGTGCTCAGTAATCAGGGTGCTGGGTGCTCAGTACTCGTTGTGCTGGGTGCTCAGTGCTCAGGGTGCTGGGTGCTCAGTACTCAGGGTGCTCGGTACTCAGTACTCACGGTGCTCAGTGCTCAGTACTCAGGGTGCTCAGGCTCAGTGCTCGGGGTGCTGGGTGCTCAGTGCTCGGGGTGCTGGGTGCTCAGTGCTCGGGGTGCTGGGTGCTCAGTGCTCAGGGTGCTGGGTGCTCAGTGCTTAGAGTGCTGGGTGCTCAGTACTCAGGGTGCTCGGTGCTCAGTACTCAGGGTGCTGGGTGCTCAGTGCTCAGGGTGCTCAGTGCTCAGTACTCAGCGTGCAGGGTGCTCAGTGGTCAGGGTGCTCGGTGCTCAGTACTCAGGGTGCTCAGTGCTCAGGGTGCTGGGTGCTCAGTACTCAGGGTGCAGGGTGCTCAGTGCTCAGTACTCAGGGTGCTCAGTGCTCAGGGTGCTGAGTGCTCAGTGCTCGGGGTGCTTGGTACTCAGTGCTCAGTACACAGGGTGCTGGGTGCTCAGTGCTCGGGGTGCTGGGTGCTCAGTGCTCAGTACTCAAGGAGCTGGGTGCTCAGTGCTCTGGGTGCTGGATGCTCAGTACTCAGGGTGCTGGGTACTCAGTGCTCAGGGTGCTGGTTGCTCAGTACTCAGGGTGCTGGGTGCTCAGTGCTCAGGGTGCTGGGTGCTCAGTACTCAGGGTGCTCATTGCTCAGGGTGCTGGGTGCTCAGTACTCAGGGTGCTGGGTGCTCAGTACTCAGGGTGCTGGGTGCTCAGTACTCAGGGTGCTCAGTGCTCAGTACTCAGGGTGCTCAGTGCTCAGTACTCAGGATGCTCAGGGCTCAGGGTGCTGGGTGCTCACTGCTCGGGGTGCTGGGTGCTCAGTGCTCAGGGTGCTGGGTGCTCAGTGCTCAGGGTGCTCGGTGCTCAGTTCTCAGGGTGCTGGGTGCTCAGTACTCGGGGTGCTGGGTGCTCAGTACTCAGGGTGCTCAGTGCTCAGTACTCAGGGTGCTCAGTGCTCAGTACTCAGGGTGCTCAGTGATCAGGGTGCTGGGTTCTCAGTGATCGGGGTGCTGGGTGCTCAGTCCTCAGGGTGCTGGGTGCTCAGTGCTCAGGGTGCTCGCTGCTCAGTGATCAGGGTGCTGGGTGCTCAGTACTCAGGGTGCTGGGTGCTCAGTGCTCAGGGTGCTGGGTGCTCAGTACTCAGGGTGCTGGGTGCTCAGTGCTCAGGGTGCTGGGTGCTCAGTGCTCAGGGTGCTCGGTGCTTAGTACTCAGGGTGCTCGTTGCTCGGGGTGCTGGGTGCTCAGTGCTCAGGGTACTGGGTGCTCAGTGCTCAGGGTGCTGGGTGCTCAGTGCTCGGGGTGCTGGGTGCTCAGTGCTCGCGGTGCTGGGTGCTCAGTGCTCGGGGTGCTGGGTGCTCAGTACTCGGGGTGCTTGGTGCTCAGTACTCAGGGTGCTTGGTGCTCAGTGCTCAGGGTGCTGGGTGCTCAGTACTCAGGGTGCTGGCTGCTCAGTACTCAGGGTGCTGCGTGCTCGGTGCTCAGTACGCTAGGTGCTCAGTACTCAGGGTGCTGGCTGCTCAGTAATCAGGGTGCTGGGTGCTCAGTGCTCGGGGTGCTGGGTGCTCAGTACTCAGTGTGCTGGGTGCTCAGTACTCAGGGTGCTCAGTGCTTGGGGTGCTGGTTGCTCAGTACTCAGGGTGCTCAGTGCTTGGTGTGTTGGGTGCTCAGTACTCAGGGTGCTGGGTGCTCAGTGCTCAGGGTGCTGGGTGCTCAGTACTCAGGGTGCTGGGTGCTCAGTGCTCGGGGTGCTGGGTGCTCAGTGCTCAGTACTCAGGGTGCTGGGTGCTCAGTGCTCAAGGTGCTGGGTGCTCAGTACTCAGGGTGCTGGGTCCTCAGTGCTCAGGGTGCTGAGTGCTCAGTAGTCAGGGTGCTGGGTGCTCCGTGCTCGGGGTGCTGGGTGCTCAGTACTCAGGGTGCTGGGTGCTTAGTACTCAGGGTGCTGGGTGCTCAGTGCTCGGGGTGCTGGGTGCTCAGTGCTCGGGGTGCTCGGTGCTCAGTGCTCGGGGTGCTTGGTGCTCAGTACTCATCGTGCTCAGTGCTCAGTGCTCAGGGTGCTGGGTGCTCAGTGCTTAGAGTGCTGGGTGCTCAGTACTCAGGGTGCTCGGTGCTCAGTACTCAGGGTGCTGGGTGCTCAGTGCTCAGTGTGCTCAGTGCTCAGTACTCAGCGTGCAGGGTGCTCAGTGGTCAGGGTGCTCGGTGCTCAGTACTCAGGGTGCTCAGTGCTCAGGGTGCTGGGTGCTCAGTACTCAGGGTGCAGGGTGCTCAGTGCTCAGTACTCAGCGTGCTCAGTGCTCAGGGTGCTGGGTGCTCAGTGCTCGGGGTGCTGGGTATTCAGTGCTCAGTACACAGGGTGCTGGGTGCTCAGTGCTCGGGGTGCTGGGTGCTCAGTGCTCAGTACTCAGGGAGCTGGGTGCTCAGTGCTCTGGGTGCTGGATGCTCAGTACTCAGGGTGCTGGGTGCTCAGTGCTCAGGGTGCTGGTTGCTCAGTACTCAGGGTGCTGGGTGCTCAGTGCTCAGGGTACTTGGTGCTCAGTACTCAGGGTGCTCATTGCTCAGGGTGCTGGGTGCTCAGTACTCAGGGTGCTGGGTGCTCAGTACTCAGGGTGCTGGGTGCTCAGTAATCAGGGTGCTGTGTGCTCAGTACTCAGGGTGCTGGGTGCTCAGTACTCAGGGTGCTCAGTGCTCAGTACTCAGGGTGCTCAGTGCTCAGTACTCAGGGTGCTCAGGGCTCAGGGTGCTGGGTGCTCACTGCTCGGGTTGCTGGGTGCTCAGTGCTCAGGGTGCTGGGTGCTCAGTGCTCAGGGTGCTCGGTGCTCAGTTCTCAGGGTGCTGGGTGCTCAGTACTCAGGTTGCTGGGTGCTCAGTACTCAGGGTGCTCAGTGCTCAGTACTCAGGGTGCTCAGTGCTCAGTACTCAGGGTGCTCAGTGCTCAGGGTGCTGGGTGCTCAGTGCTCAGGGTGCTGGGTGCTCAGTCCTCAGGGTGCTCATTGCTCAGGGTGCTGGGTGCTCAGTACTCAGGGTGCTGGGTGCTCAGTACTCAGGGTGCTCAGTGCTCAGTACTCAGGGTGCTCAGTGCTCAGTACTCAGGGTGCTCAGGGCTCAGGGTGCTGGGTGCTCACTGCTCGGGGTGCTGGGTGCTCAGTGCTCAGGGTGCTGGGTGCTCAGTGCTCAGGGTGCTCGGTGCTCAGTTCTCAGGGTGCTGGGTGCTCAGTACTCAGGGTGCTGGGTGCTCAGTACTCAGGGTGCTCAGTGCTCAGTACTTAGGGTGCTCAGTGCTCAGTACTCAGGGTGCTCAGTGATCAGGGTGCTGGGTGCTCAGTGCTCGGGGTGCTGGGTGCTCAGTCCTCAGGGTGCTGGGTGCTCAGTGCTCAGGGTGCTCGGTGCTCAGTGATCAGGGTGCTGGGTGCTCAGTACTCAGGGTGCTGGGTGCTCAGTGCTCAGGGTGCTGGGTGCTCAGTACTCAGGGTGCTGGGTGCTCAGTGCTCAGGGTGCTGGGTGCTCAGTGCTCAGGTTGCTCGGTGCTTAGTACTCAGGGTGCTCGGTGCTCGGGGTGCTGGGTGCTCAGTGCTCAGGGTGCTGGGTGCTCAGTGCTCAGGGTGCTGGGTGCTCAGTGCTCGGGGTGCTGGGTGCTCAGTGCTCGCGGTGCTGGGTGCTCAGTGCTCGGGGTGCTGGGTGCTCAGTACTCGGGGTGCTCGGTGCTCAGTACTCAGGGTGCTTGGTGCTCCATGCTCAGGGTGCTGGGTGCTCAGTACTCAGGGTGCTGGCTGCTCAGTACTCAGGGTGCTCAGTGCTCAGTACTCAGGGTGCTATGTGCTCGGTGCTCAGTACGCTAGGTGCTCAGTACTCAGGGTGCTGGCTGCTCAGTAATCAGGGTGCTGGGTGCTCAGTGCTCGGGGTGCTGGGTGCTCAGTACTCAGTGTGCTGGGTGCTCAGTACTCAGGGTGCTCGGTGCTCAGTTCTCAGGGTGCTGGGTGCTCAGTACTCGGGGTGCTGGGTGCTCAGTACTCAGGGTGCTCAGTGCTCAGTACTCAGGGTGCTCAGTGCTCAGTACTCAGGGTGCTCAGTGATCAGGGTGCTGGGTTCTCAGTGATCGGGGTGCTGGGTGCTCAGTCCTCAGGGTGCTGGGTGCTCAGTGCTCAGGGTGCTCGCTGCTCAGTGATCAGGGTGCTGGGTGCTCAGTACTCAGGGTGCTGGGTGCTCAGTGCTCAGGGTGCTGGGTGCTCAGTACTCAGGGTGCTGGGTGCTCAGTGCTCAGGGTGCTGGGTGCTCAGTGCTCAGGGTGCTCGGTGCTTAGTACTCAGGGTGCTCGGTGCTCGGGGTGCTGGGTGCTCAGTGCTCAGGGTACTGGGTGCTCAGTGCTCAGGGTGCTGGGTGCTCAGTGCTCGGGGTGCTGGGTGCTCAGTGCTCGCGGTGCTGGGTGCTCAGTGCTCGGGGTGCTGGGTGCTCAGTACTCGGGGTGCTTGGTGCTCAGTACTCAGGGTGCTTGGTGCTCAGTGCTCAGGGTGCTGGGTGCTCAGTACTCAGGGTGCTGGCTGCTCAGTACTCAGGGTGCTGCGTGCTCGGTGCTCAGTACGCTAGGTGCTCAGTACTCAGGGTGCTGGCTGCTCAGTAATCAGGGTGCTGGGTGCTCAGTGCTCGGGGTGCTGGGTGCTCAGTACTCAGTGTGCTGGGTGCTCAGTACTCAGGGTGCTCAGTGCTTCGGGTGCTGGTTGCTCAGTACTCAGGGTGCTCAGTGCTTGGTGTGTTGGGTGCTCAGTACTCAGGGTGCTGGGTGCTCAGTGCTCAGGGTGCTGGGTGCTCAGTACTCAGGGTGCTGGGTGCTCAGTGCTCGGGGTGCTGGGTGCTCAGTGCTCAGTACTCAGGGTGCTGGGTGCTCAGTGCTCAAGGTGCTGGGTGCTCAGTACTCAGGGTGCTGGGTCCTCAGTGCTCAGGGTGCTGAGTGCTCAGTAGTCAGGGTGCTGGGTGCTCCGTGCTCGGGGTGCTGGGTGCTCAGTACTCAGGGTGCTGGGTGCTTAGTACTCAGGGTGCTGGGTGCTCAGTGCTCGGGGTGCTGGGTGCTCAGTGCTCGGGGTGCTCGGTGCTCAGTGCTCGGGGTGCTTGGTGCTCAGTACTCATCGTGCTCAGTGCTCAGTGCTCAGGGTGCTTGGTGCTCAGTGCTTAGAGTGCTGGGTGCTCAGTACTCAGGGTGCTCGGTGCTCAGTACTCAGGGTGCTGGGTGCTCAGTGCTCAGTGTGCTCAGTGCTCAGTACTCAGCGTGCAGGGTGCTCAGTGGTCAGGGTGCTCGGTGCTCAGTACTCAGGGTGCTCAGTGCTCAGGGTGCTGGGTGCTCAGTACTCAGGGTGCAGGGTGCTCAGTGCTCAGTACTCAGCGTGCTCAGTGCTCAGGGTGCTGGGTGCTCAGTGCTCGGGTTGCTGGGTATTCAGTGCTCAGTACACAGGGTGCTGGGTGCTCAGTGCTCGGGGTGCTGGGTGCTCAGTGCTCAGTACTCAGGGAGCTGGGTGCTCAGTGCTCTGGGTGCTGGATGCTCAGTACTCAGGGTGCTGGGTGCTCAGTGCTCAGGGTGCTGGTTGCTCAGTACTCAGGGTGCTGGGTGCTCAGTGCTCAGGGTACTTGGTGCTCAGTACTCAGGGTGCTCATTGCTCAGGGTGCTGGGTGCTCAGTACTCAGGGTGCTGGGTGCTCAGTACTCAGGGTGCTGGGTGCTCAGTAATCAGGGTGCTGTGTGCTCAGTACTCAGGGTGCTGGGTGCTCAGTACTCAGGGTGCTCAGTGCTCAGTACTCAGGGTGCTCAGTGCTCAGTACTCAGGGTGCTCAGGGCTCAGGGTGCTGGGTGCTCACTGCTCGGGTTGCTGGGTGCTCAGTGCTCAGGGTGCTGGGTGCTCAGTGCTCAGGGTGCTCGGTGCTCAGTTCTCAGGGTGCTGGGTGCTCAGTACTCAGGTTGCTGGGTGCTCAGTACTCAGGGTGCTCAGTGCTCAGTACTCAGGGTGCTCAGTGCTCAGTACTCAGGGTGCTCAGTGCTCAGGGTGCTGGGTGCTCAGTGCTCAGGGTGCTGGGTGCTCAGTCCTCAGGGTGCTCATTGCTCAGGGTGCTGGGTGCTCAGTACTCAGGGTGCTGGGTGCTCAGTACTCAGGGTGCTCAGTGCTCAGTACTCAGGGTGCTCAGTGCTCAGTACTCAGGGTGCTCAGGGCTCAGGGTGCTGGGTGCTCACTGCTCGGGGTGCTGGGTGCTCAGTGCTCAGGGTGCTGGGTGCTCAGTGCTCAGGGTGCTCGGTGCTCAGTTCTCAGGGTGCTGGGTGCTCAGTACTCAGGGTGCTGGGTGCTCAGTACTCAGGGTGCTCAGTGCTCAGTACTCAGGGTGCTCAGTGCTCAGTACTCAGGGTGCTCAGTGATCAGGGTGCTGGGTGCTCAGTGCTCGGGGTGCTGGGTGCTCAGTCCTCAGGGTGCTGGGTGCTCAGTGCTCAGGGTGCTCGGTGCTCAGTGATCAGGGTGCTGGGTGCTCAGTACTCAGGGTGCTGGGTGCTCAGTGCTCAGGGTGCTGGGTGCTCAGTACTCAGGGTGCTGGGTGCTCAGTGCTCAGGGTGCTGGGTGCTCAGTGCTCAGGTTGCTCGGTGCTTAGTACTCAGGGTGCTCGGTGCTCGGGGTGCTGGGTGCTCAGTGCTCAGGGTGCTGGGTGCTCAGTGCTCAGGGTGCTGGGTGCTCAGTGCTCGGGGTGCTGGGTGCTCAGTGCTCGCGGTGCTGGGTGCTCAGTGCTCGGGGTGCTGGGTGCTCAGTACTCGGGGTGCTCGGTGCTCAGTACTCAGGGTGCTTGGTGCTCAATGCTCAGGGTGCTGGGTGCTCAGTACTCAGGGTGCTGGCTGCTCAGTACTCAGGGTGCTCGGTGCTCAGTACTCAGGGTGCTGCGTGCTCGGTGCTCAGTATGCTAGGTGCTCAGTACTCAGGGTGCTGGCTGCTCAGTAATCAGGGTGCTGGGTGCTCAGTGCTCGGGGTGCTGGGTGCTCAGTACTCAGTGTGCTGGGTGCTCAGTACTCAGGGTGCTCAGTGCTTGGGGTGCTGGTTTCTCAGTACTCAGGGTGCTCAGTGCTTGGTGTGTTGGATGCTCAGTACTCAGGGTGCTGGGTGCTCAGTGCTCAGGGTGCTGGGTGCTCAGTACTCAGGGTGCTGTGTGCTCAGTGCTCGGGGTGCTGGGTGCTCAGTGCTCAGTACTCAGGGTGCTGGGTGCTCAGTGCTCAAGGTGCTGGGTGCTCAGTACTCAGGGTACTGAGTGCTCCGTGCTCGGGGTGCTGGGTGCTCAGTACGCAGGGTGCTGGGTGCTTAGTACTCAGGGTGCTGGGTGCTCAGTGCTCGGGGTGCTGGGTGCTCAGTGCTCGGGGTGCTCGGTGCTCAGTGCTCGGGGTGCTTGGTGCTCAGTAATCAGGGTGCTGGGTGCTCAGTACTCGTTGTGCTGGGTGCTCAGTGCTCAGGGTGCTGGGTGCTCAGTACTCAGGGTGCTCGGTACTCAGTACTCACGGTGCTCAGTGCTCAGTACTCAGGGTGCTCAGTGCTCAGCGTGCTGGGTGCTCAGTGCTTAGAGTTCTGGGTGCTCAGTACTCAGGGTGCTCGGTGCTCAGTACTCAGGGTGCTGGGTGCTCAGTGCTCAGGGTGCTCAGTGCTCAGTACTCAGCGTGCAGGGTGCTCAGTGGTCAGGGTGCTCGGTGCTCAGTACTCAGGGTGCTCAGTGCTCAGGGTGCTGGGTGCTCAGTACTCAGGGTGCAGGGTGCTCAGTGCTCAGTACTCAGGGTGCTCAGTGCTCAGGGTGCTGGGTGCTCAGTGCTCGGGGTGCTGGGTACTCAGTGCTCAGTACACAGGGTGCTGGGTGCTCAGTGCTCGGGGTGCTGGGTGCTCAGTGCTCAGTACTCAGGGAGCTGGGTGCTCAGTGCTCTGGGTGCTGGATGCTCAGTACTCAGGGTGCTGGTTGCTCAGTGCTCAGGGTGCTGGTTGCTCAGTACTCAGGGTGCTGGGTGCTCAGTGCTCAGGGTGCTGGGTGCTCAGTACTCAGGGTGCTCATTGCTCAGGGTGCTGGGTGCTCAGTACTCAGGGTGCTGGGTGCTCAGTACTCAGGGTGCTGGGTGCTCAGTACTCAGGGTGCTGGGTGCTCAGTACTCAGGGTGCTGGGTGCTCAGTACTCAGGGTGCTCAGTGCTCAGTACTCGGGGTGCTCAGGGCTCAGGGTGCTGGGTGCTCACTGCTCGGGTTGCTGGGTGCTCAGTGCTCAGGGTGCTGGGTGCTCAGTGCTCAGGGTGCTCGGTGCTCAGTTCTCAGGGTGCTGGGTGCTCAGCACTCAGGGTGCTGGGTGCTCAGTACTCAGGGTGCTCAGTGCTCAGTACTCAGGGTGCTCAGTGCTCAGTACTCAGGGTGCTCAGTGCTCAGTGTGCTCGGTGCTTAGTACTCAGGGTGCTCGGTGCTCGGGGTGCTGGGTGCTCAGTGCTCAGGGTGCTGGGTGCTCAGTGCTCAGGGTGCTGGGTGCTCAGTGCTCGGGGTGCTGGGTGCTCAGTGCTCGGGGTGCTGGTTGCTCAGTGCTCGGGGTGCTGGGTGCTCAGTACTCGGGGTGCTCGGTGCTCAGTACTCAGGGTGCTTGGTGCTCAGTGCTCAGGGTGCTGGGTGCTCAGTACTCAGGGTGCTGGCTGCTCAGTACTCAGGGTGCTCGGTGCTCAGTACTCAGGGTGCTGCGTGCTCGGTGCTCAGTACGCTGGGTGCTCAGTACTCAGGGTGCTGGCTGCTCAGTAATCAGGGTGCTGGGTGCTCAGTGCTCGGGGTGCTGGGTGCTCAGTTCTCAGTGTGCTGGGTGCTCAGTACTCAGGGTGCTCAGTGCTTGTGGTGCTGGTTGCTCAGTACTCAGGGTGCTCAGTGCTTGGGGTGTTGGGTGCTCAGTACTCAGGGTGCTGGGTGCTCAGTGCTCATGGTGCTGGGTGCTCAGTACTCATGGTGCTGGGTGCTCAGTGCTCGGGGTGCTGGGTGCTCAGTGCTCAGTACTCAGGGTGCTGGGTGCTCAGTGCTCAGGGTGCTGGGTGCTCAGTGCTCAGGGTGCTGGGTGCTCAGTGCTCAGGGTGCTGGGTACTCAGTGCTCAGGGTGCTGGGTACTCAGTGCTCGGTGTGCTGGGTGCTCAGTACTCAGGGTGCTGGGTGCTCAGTACTCAGGGTGCTCAGTGCTCAGTACTCATGGTGCTCAGTGCTCCGTACAAGGGTGCTCAGTGCTCAGGGTGCTGGGTGCTCAGTGCTCGGGGTGCTGGGTGCTCAGTCCTCAGGGTGCTGAGTGCTCAGTGCTCAGGGTGCTGGGTGCTCAGTGCTCAGGGTGCTGGGTGCTCAGTACTCAGGGTGCTGGGTTCTCAGTGCTCGGGTTGCTGGGTGCTCAGTACTCAGGGTGCTGGGTGCTCAGTGCTCAGGGTGCTGGGTGCTTAGTGCTCAGGGTGCTCGGTGCTTAGTACTCAGGGTGCTCGGTGCTCGCGGTGCTGGGTGCTCAGTGCTCGGGTTGCTGGGTGCTCAGTGCTCGGGGTGCTGGGTGCTCAGTGCTCGGGGTGCTGGGTGCTCAGTGCTCGGGGTGCTGGGTGCTCAGTACTCGGGGTGCTCGGTGCTCAGTGCTCAGGGTACTGGGTGCTCAGTACTCAGGGTGCTGGGTGCTCGGTGCTCAGTACGCTGGGTGCTCAGTACTCAGGGTGCTGGGTGCTCAGTGCTCGGGGTGCTCAGTACTCAGGGTGATGTGTGTTCAGTGCTCAGGGTACTGGGTGCTCAGTTCTCAGGGTGCTCGGTGCTCAGTACTCAGGGTGCTCAGTGCTCAGGGTGCTGGGTGCTCAGTACTCAGGGTGCCTGGTGCTCATTGCTCAGTACTCAGGGTGCTCAGTGATCAGGGTGCTGTGTGCTCGGGGTGCTGGGTTCTCAGTGCTCAGTACACAGGGTGCTGGGTGCTCCGTGCTCGGGGTGATGGGTGCTCAGTGCTCAGTACTCAGGGTGCTGGGTGCTCAGTGCTCGGGGTGCTGGATGCTCAGTACTCAGGGTGCTGGGTGCTCAGTGCTCAGGGTGCTGGTTGCTCAGTACTCAGGGTGCTGGGTGCTCAGTGCTCAGGGTGCTGTGTGCTCAGTACTCAGGGTGCTCATTGCTCAGGGTGCTGGGTGCTCAGTCCTCAGTGTGCTGGGGGCTCAGTACTCAGGGTGCTGGGTGCTCAGTACTCAGGGTGCTCAGTGCTCAGTACTCAGGGTGCTCAGTCCTCAGTACTCAGGGTGCTCAGGGCTCAGGGTGCTGGGTGCTCACTGCTCGGGGTGCTCGGTGCTCAGTGCTCAGGGTGCTGGGTGCTCAGTACTCAGGGTGCGGGGTGCTCAGTACTCAGGGTGCTCAGTGCTCAGTACTCAGGGTGCTCAGTGCTCAGGGTGCTGGGTGCTCAGTGCTCGGGGTGCTGGGTGCTCAGTCCTCAGGGTGCTGGGTGCTCAGTGCTCAGGGTGCTCGGTGCTCTGTGTTCAGAGTGCTGGGTGCTCAGTACTCAGGGTGCTGGGTGCTCAGTGCTCGGGGTGCTGGGTGCTCAGTACTCAAGGTGCTGGGTGCTCAGTGCTCAGGGTGCTGGGTGCTCAGTGCTCAGGGTGCTTGGTGCTTAGTACTCAGGGTGCTCGGTGCTCGGGGTGCTGGGTGCTCAGTGCTCGGGGTGCTGGGTGCTCAGTGCTCGGGGTGCTGGGTGCTCAGTGCTCGGGGTGCTGGGTGCTCAGTGCTCGGGGTGCTGGGTGCTCAGTACTCGGGGTGCTCGGTGCTCAGTACTCAGGGTGCTTGGTGCTCTGTGCTCAGGGTGCTGGGTGCTCAGTACTCAGCGTGCTGGCTGCTCAGTACTCAGAGTGCTCGGTGCTCAGTACTCAGGGTGCTGGGTGCTCGGTGCTCAGTACGCTGGGTGCTCAGTACTCAGGGTGCTGGCTGCTCAGTACTCAGGGTGCTGGGTGCTCAGTGCTCGGGGTGCTGGGTGCTCATTACTCAGGGTGCTGGGTGCTCAGTCCTCAGGGTGCTCAGTGCTTGGGGTGCTGGTTGCTCAGTACTCAGGGTGCTCAGTGCTTGGGGTGTTGGGTGCTCAGTACTCAGGGTGCTGGGTGCTCAGTGCTCAGGGTGCTGGGTGCTCAGTACTCAGGGTGCTGGGTGCTCAGTGCTCGTTGTGCTGGGTGCTCAGTGCTCAGTGCTTGGGGTGCTGGGTGCTCAGTGCTTGGGGTGCTGGGTGCTCAGTGCTCGGGGTGCTGGGTGCTCAGTGCTCAGGGTGCTGGGTGCTCTGTGCTCAGAGTGCTGGGTGCTCAGTACTCAGGGTGCTCGGTGCTCAGTACTCAGGGTGCTCAGTGCTCAGTACTCATCGTGCTGTGTGCTCAGTGCTCAGGGTGCTCGGTGCTCAGTACTCAGGGTGCTCAGTGCTCAGTACTCAGCGTGCTGGGTGCTCAGTGCTCAGGGTGCTGGGTGCTCAGTACTCAGGGTGCTGGGTGCTTAGTACTCAGGGTGCTCGGTCCTCAGTGCTCAGGGTGCTGGGTGCTCAGTACTCAGGGTGCTGGGTGCTCAGTGCTCAGGGTGCTGGTTGCTCAGTACTCAGGGTTCTGGGTGCTCAGTGCTCAGGGTGCTGGGTGCTCAGTACTCAGGTTGCTCATTGCTCAGGGTGCTGGGTGCTCAGTACTCAGTGTGCTGGGTGCTCAGTACTCAGGGTGCTGGGTGCTCAGTACTCAGGGTGCTCAGTGCTCAGTACTCAGGGTGCTCAGTCCTCAGTACTCAGGGTGCTCAGGGCTCAGGGTGCTGGGTGCTCACTGCTCGGGGTGCTGGGTGCTCAGTGCTCAGGGTGCTCGGTGCTCAGTGCTCAGGGTGCTGGGTGCTCAGTACTCAGGGTGCTGGGTGCTCAGTACTCAGGGTGCTCAGTGCTCAGTACTCAGGGTGCTCAGTGCTCAGGGTGCTGGGTGCTCAGTGCTCGGGGTGCTGGGTGCTCAGTCCTCAGGGTGCTTGGTGCTCAGTGCTCAGGGTGCTCGGTGCTCTGTGATCAGGGTGCTGGGTGCTCAGTACTCAGGGTGCTGGGTGCTCAGTGCTCGGGGTGCTGGGTGCTCAGTACTCAAGGTGCTGGGTGCTCAGTGCTCAGGGTGCTGGGTGCTCAGTGCTCAGGGTGCTCGGTGCTTAGTACTCAGGGTGCTCGGTGCTCGGGGTGCTGGGTGCTCAGTGCTCGGGGTGCTGGGTGCTCAGTGCTCGGGGTGCTGGGTGCTCAGTGCTCGGGGTGCTGGGTGCTCAGTGCTCGGGGTGCTGGCTGCTCAGTACTCGGGGTGCTCGGTGCTCAGTACTCAGGGTGCTTGGTGCTCTGTGCTCAGGGTGCTGGGTGCTCAGTACTCAGGGTGCTGGCTGCTCAGTACTCAGAGTGCTCGGTGCTCAGTACTCAGGGTGCTGGGTGCTCGGTGCTCAGTACGCTGGGTGCTCAGTACTCAGGGTGCTGGCTGCTCAGTACTCAGGGTGCTGGGTGCTCAGTGCTCGGGGTGCTGGGTGCTCATTACTCAGGGTGCTGGGTGCTCAGTCCTCAGGGTGCTCAGTGCTTGGGGTGCTGGTTGCTCAGTACTCAGGGTGCACAGTGCTTGGGGTGTTGGGTGCTCAGTACTCAGGGTGCTGGGTGCTCAGTGCTCAGGGTGCTGGGTGCTCAGTACTCAGGGTGCTGGGTGCTCAGTGCTCGTTGTGCTGGGTGCTCAGTGCTCAGTGCTTGGGGTGCTGGGTGCTCAGTGCTTGGGGTGCTGGGTGCTCAGTGCTCGGGGTGCTGGGTGCTCAGTGCTCAGGGTGCTGGGTGCTCCGTGCTCAGAGTGCTGGGTGCTCAGTACTCAGGGTGCTCGGTGCTCAGTACTCAGGGTGCTCAGTGCTCAGTACTCATCGTGCTGTGTGCTCAGTGCTCAGGGTGCTCGGTGCTCAGTACTCAGGGTGCTCAGTGCTCAGTACTCAGCGTGCTGGGTGCTCAGTGCTCAGGGTGCTGGGTACTCAGTACTCAGGGTGCTGGGTGCTTAGTACTCAGGGTGCTCGGTCCTCAGTGCTCAGGGTGCTGGGTGCTCAGTACTCAGGGTGCTGGGTGCTCAGTGCTCAGGCTGCTCAGTGCTCAGTGCTCGGGGTGCTGGGTGCTCAGTACTCAGGGTGCTCAGGGTGCTGGGTGCTCAGTGCTCGGGGTGCTGGGTACTCAGTACTCAGTACACAGGGTGCTGAGTGCTCAGTGCTCGGGGTGCTGGGTGCTCAGTGCTCAGTACTCAGGGTGCTGGGTGCTCAGTGCTCGGAGTGCTGGATGCTCAGTACTCAGGGTGCTGGGTGCTCAGTGCTCAGGGTGCTGAGTGCTCAGTACTCAGGGTGCTGGGTCCTCTGTGCTCAGGGTGCTGGGTGCTCAGTACTCAGGGTGCTGGGTCCTCTGTGCTCAGGGTGCTGGGTGCTCAGTGCTCGGGGTGCTCAGTACTCAGGGTGCTGTGTGTTCAGTGCTCAGGGTACTGGGTGCTCAGTACTCAGGGTGCTGGGTGCTCAGTACTCATGGTGCTGGGTACTCAGTGCTCAGGGTGCTCATTCTCGGGGTGCTGGGTGCTCAGTACTCAGGGTGCTGGGTGCTCAGTGCTCGCGGTGCTGGGTGCTCAGTGCTCGGGGTGCTCGGTGCTCAGTACTCAGGGTGCTGGGTGCTCAGTACTCAGGGTGCTCAGTGCTCGGGGAGCTCGGTGCTCAGTACTCAGGGTGCTGGGTGCTCAGTGCTCGGGGTGCTCGGTGCTCAGTACTCAGGGTTCTCAGGGCTCAGTGCTCAGGGTGCTGGGTGCTCAGTACTCATAGTGCTCAGTGCTCAGTACTCGGGGTGCTCGGTGCTCAGTACTCAGGGTGCTCAGTGCTCAGTACTCGGGGTGCTGGGTGCTCAGTGCTCAGGGTGCTCAGTGCTCAGTGCTCGGGGTGCTGGGTGCTCAGTTCTCGGGGTGCTTGGTGCTCAGTACTCGGGGTGCTTGGTGCTCAGTGCTCAGGGTGCTGGGTGCTCAGTGCTCGGGGTGCTGGGTGCTCAGTGCTCAGGGTGCTGTGTGCTCAGTGCTCGGGGTGCTCGGTGCTCAGTACTCAGGGTGCTGGGTGCTCAGTACTCAGGGTGCTGGGTGCTCAGTGCTCAGGGTCCTCAGTGCTCAGTACTCAGGGTGCTGGGTGCTCAGTACTCAGGGTGCTAAGAGCTCAGGGTGCTCAGTGCTCTGGGTGCTGGATGCTCAGTGCTCAGTGCACAGGGTGCTGGGTGCTCAGTCCTCGGGGTGCTGGGTGCTCAGTTCTCTGGGTGCTCAGTGCTCAGTACTCAGGGTGCTGTGTGCTCAGGACTCAGGGTGCTGGGTGCTCAGTACTCAGGGTGCTGTGTGCTCAGTACTCAGGGTGCTGGGTGCTCAGTCCTCGGGGTGCTGTGTGCTCAGTTCTCTGGGTGCTCAGTGCTCAGTACTCAGGGTGCTCATTGCTCAGTACTCAGGGTGCTCAGTGCTCAGTACTCAGGGTGCTCAGTGCTCAGGGTGCTGGGTGATCAGTGCTCGGGGTGCTGGGTGCTCAGTCCTCAGGGTGCTGGGTGCTCAGTGCTCAGGGTGCTCGGTGCTCTGTGCTCAGGGTGCTGGGTGCTCAGTACTCAGGGTGCTGGGTGCTCAGTGCTCGGGTTGCTGGGTGCTCAGTACTCAGGGTGCTGGTTGCTCAGTACTCGGGTGCTGGGTGCTCAGTGCTCAGGGTGCTGGGTGCTCTGTGCTCGGGGTGCTGGGTGCTCAGTGCTCAGTACTCAGGGTGCTGGGTGCTCACGCTCGGGGTGCTGGGTGCTCAGTGCCCAGTACTCAGTGTGCTGGGTGCTCAGTGCTCAGGGTGCTGGGTGCTCAGTGCTCAGGGTGCTGGGTGCTCAGTGCTCAGGGTGCTGGGTACTCAGTGCTCGGGGTGCTGGGTGCTCAGTGCTCGGGGTGCTGGGTGCTCAGTACTCGGGGTGCTCGCTGCACAGTACTCAGGGTGCTGGGTGCTCAGTGCTCGGGGTGCTCAGTACTCAGGGTGCTGTGTGTTCAGTGCTCAGGGTGCTGGGTGCTCAGTACTCAGAGTGCTCGGTGCTTAGTACTGAGGGTGCTGGGTGCTCAGTACTCGGGGTGCTCGGTGCTCACTGCTCAAGGTGCTGGGTGCTCAGTACTCAGGGTGCTCATTGCTCAGAGTGCTGGGTGCTCAGTACTCTGGGTGCTGGGTGCTCAGTGCTCAGGGTGCTCGGTGCTCAGTACGTTGGGTGCTCAGTACACAGGGTGCTGGGTGCTCAGTGCTCAGTGTGCTGGGTGCTCACTGCTCAGGGTGCTCGGTGCTCAGTACGTTGGGTGCTCAGTACTCAGGGTGCTGGGTGCTCAGTGCTCGGGGTGCTGGGTGCTCAGTGCTCGGGGTGCTCGGTGCTCAGTACTCAAGGTGCTCAGTGCTCAGTACTCAGGGTGCTGGGTGCTCAGTGCTCAGGGTGCTGGGTGCTCAGTACTCAGGGTGCTGGGTGCTCGGTGCTCAGTACGCTGGGTGCTCAGTACTCAGGGTGCTGGGTGCTCAGTACTCAGGGTGTTCGGTGCTCGGTGCTCAGTACGCTGGGTGCTCAGTACTCAGGGTGCTGGGTGGTCAGTGATCGGGGTGCTGGGTGCTCAGTACTCAGGGTGCTCAGTGCTCGGGGAGCTGTGAGCTCAGTACTCAGGGTGCTGGGTGCTCGGTGCTCAGTACGCTGGGTGCTCAATACTCAGGGTGCTGGGTGCTCAGTACTCAGGGTGTTCGGTGCTCGGTGCTCAGTACGCTGGGTGCTCAGTAATCAGGGTGCTGGGTGGTCAGTGATCGGGGTGCTGGGTGCTCAGTACTAAGGGTGCTCAGTGCTCAGTACGCAGGGTGCTCAGTGCTCAGTGCTCGGGGTGCTGGGTGCTCAGTGCTCGGGGTGCTGGGTGCTCAGTGCTCAGGGTGCCGGGTGCTCAGTGCTCGGGGTGCTGAGTGCTCAGTGCTCAGGGTGCTCGGTGCTCGGGGTGCTGGGTGCTCAGTGCTCGGGGTGCTGGGTGCTCAGTGCTCGGGGTGCTGGGTGCTCAGTGCTCGGGGTGCTGGGTGCTCAGTGCTCGGGGTGCTGGCTGCTCAGTACTCGGGGTGCTCGGTGCTCAGTACTCAGGGTGCTTGGTGCTCTGTGCTCAGGGTGCTGGGTGCTCAGTACTCAGGGTGCTGGCTGCTCAGTACTCAGAGTGCTCGGTGCTCAGTACTCAGGGTGCTGGGTGCTCGGTGCTCAGTACGCTGGGTGCTCAGTACTCAGGGTGCTGGCTGCTCAGTACTCAGGGTGCTGGGTGCTCAGTGCTCGGGGTGCTGGGTGCTCATTACTCAGGGTGCTGGGTGCTCAGTCCTCAGGGTGCTCAGTGCTTGGGGTGCTGGTTGCTCAGTACTCAGGGTGCACAGTGCTTGGGGTGTTGGGTGCTCAGTACTCAGGGTGCTGGGTGCTCAGTGCTCAGGGTGCTGGGTGCTCAGTACTCAGGGTGCTGGGTGCTCAGTGCTCGTTGTGCTGGGTGCTCAGTGCTCAGTGCTTGGGGTGCTGGGTGCTCAGTGCTTGGGGTGCTGGGTGCTCAGTGCTCGGGGTGCTGGGTGCTCAGTGCTCAGGGTGCTGGGTGCTCCGTGCTCAGAGTGCTGGGTGCTCAGTACTCAGGGTGCTCGGTGCTCAGTACTCAGGGTGCTCAGTGCTCAGTACTCATCGTGCTGTGTGCTCAGTGCTCAGGGTGCTCGGTGCTCAGTACTCAGGGTGCTCAGTGCTCAGTGCTCGGGGTGCTGGGTGCTCAGTGCTCGGGGTGCTGGGTGCTCAGTGCTCAGGGTGCCGGGTGCTCAGTGCTCGGGGTGCTGAGTGCTCAGTGCTCAGGGTGCTCGGTGCTCGGGGTGCTGGGTGCTCAGTGCTCGGGGTGCTGGGTGCTCAGTGCTCGGGGTGCTGGGTGCTCAGTGCTCGGGGTGCTGGGTGCTCAGTGCTCGGGGTGCTGGCTGCTCAGTACTCGGGGTGCTCGGTGCTCAGTACTCAGGGTGCTTGGTGCTCTGTGCTCAGGGTGCTGGGTGCTCAGTACTCAGGGTGCTGGCTGCTCAGTACTCAGAGTGCTCGGTGCTCAGTACTCAGGGTGCTGGGTGCTCGGTGCTCAGTACGCTGGGTGCTCAGTACTCAGGGTGCTGGCTGCTCAGTACTCAGGGTGCTGGGTGCTCAGTGCTCGGGGTGCTGGGTGCTCATTACTCAGGGTGCTGGGTGCTCAGTCCTCAGGGTGCTCAGTGCTTGGGGTGCTGGTTGCTCAGTACTCAGGGTGCACAGTGCTTGGGGTGTTGGGTGCTCAGTACTCAGGGTGCTGGGTGCTCAGTGCTCAGGGTGCTGGGTGCTCAGTACTCAGGGTGCTGGGTGCTCAGTGCTCGTTGTGCTGGGTGCTCAGTGCTCAGTGCTTGGGGTGCTGGGTGCTCAGTGCTTGGGGTGCTGGGTGCTCAGTGCTCGGGGTGCTGGGTGCTCAGTGCTCAGGGTGCTGGGTGCTCCGTGCTCAGAGTGCTGGGTGCTCAGTACTCAGGGTGCTCGGTGCTCAGTACTCAGGGTGCTCAGTGCTCAGTACTCATCGTGCTGTGTGCTCAGTGCTCAGGGTGCTCGGTGCTCAGTACTCAGGGTGCTCAGTGCTCAGTACTCAGCGTGCTGGGTGCTCAGTGCTCAGGGTGCTGGGTACTCAGTACTCAGGGTGCTGGGTGCTTAGTACTCAGGGTGCTCGGTCCTCAGTGCTCAGGGTGCTGGGTGCTCAGTACTCAGGGTGCTGGGTGCTCAGTGCTCAGGCTGCTCAGTGCTCAGTGCTCGGGGTGCTGGGTGCTCAGTACTCAGGGTGCTCAGGGTGCTGGGTGCTCAGTGCTCGGGGTGCTGGGTACTCAGTACTCAGTACACAGGGTGCTGAGTGCTCAGTGCTCGGGGTGCTGGGTGCTCAGTGCTCAGTACTCAGGGTGCTGGGTGCTCAGTGCTCGGAGTGCTGGATGCTCAGTACTCAGGGTGCTGGGTGCTCAGTGCTCAGGGTGCTGAGTGCTCAGTACTCAGGGTGCTGGGTCCTCTGTGCTCAGGGTGCTGGGTGCTCAGTACTCAGGGTGCTGGGTCCTCTGTGCTCAGGGTGCTGGGTGCTCAGTGCTCGGGGTGCTCAGTACTCAGGGTGCTGTGTGTTCAGTGCTCAGGGTACTGGGTGCTCAGTACTCAGGGTGCTGGGTGCTCAGTACTCATGGTGCTGGGTACTCAGTGCTCAGGGTGCTCATTCTCGGGGTGCTGGGTGCTCAGTACTCAGGGTGCTGGGTGCTCAGTGCTCGCGGTGCTGGGTGCTCAGTGCTCGGGGTGCTCGGTGCTCAGTACTCAGGGTGCTGGGTGCTCAGTACTCAGGGTGCTCAGTGCTCGGGGAGCTCGGTGCTCAGTACTCAGGGTGCTGGGTGCTCAGTGCTCGGGGTGCTCGGTGCTCAGTACTCAGGGTTCTCAGGGCTCAGTGCTCAGGGTGCTGGGTGCTCAGTACTCATAGTGCTCAGTGCTCAGTACTCGGGGTGCTCGGTGCTCAGTACTCAGGGTGCTCAGTGCTCAGTACTCGGGGTGCTGGGTGCTCAGTGCTCAGGGTGCTCAGTGCTCAGTGCTCGGGGTGCTGGGTGCTCAGTTCTCGGGGTGCTTGGTGCTCAGTACTCGGGGTGCTTGGTGCTCAGTGCTCAGGGTGCTGGGTGCTCAGTGCTCGGGGTGCTGGGTGCTCAGTGCTCAGGGTGCTGTGTGCTCAGTGCTCGGGGTGCTCGGTGCTCAGTACTCAGGGTGCTGGGTGCTCAGTACTCAGGGTGCTGGGTGCTCAGTGCTCAGGGTCCTCAGTGCTCAGTACTCAGGGTGCTGGGTGCTCAGTACTCAGGGTGCTAAGAGCTCAGGGTGCTCAGTGCTCTGGGTGCTGGATGCTCAGTGCTCAGTGCACAGGGTGCTGGGTGCTCAGTCCTCGGGGTGCTGGGTGCTCAGTTCTCTGGGTGCTCAGTGCTCAGTACTCAGGGTGCTGTGTGCTCAGGACTCAGGGTGCTGGGTGCTCAGTACTCAGGGTGCTGTGTGCTCAGTACTCAGGGTGCTGGGTGCTCAGTCCTCGGGGTGCTGTGTGCTCAGTTCTCTGGGTGCTCAGTGCTCAGTACTCAGGGTGCTCATTGCTCAGTACTCAGGGTGCTCAGTGCTCAGTACTCAGGGTGCTCAGTGCTCAGGGTGCTGGGTGATCAGTGCTCGGGGTGCTGGGTGCTCAGTCCTCAGGGTGCTGGGTGCTCAGTGCTCAGGGTGCTCGGTGCTCTGTGCTCAGGGTGCTGGGTGCTCAGTACTCAGGGTGCTGGGTGCTCAGTGCTCGGGTTGCTGGGTGCTCAGTACTCAGGGTGCTGGTTGCTCAGTACTCGGGTGCTGGGTGCTCAGTGCTCAGGGTGCTGGGTGCTCTGTGCTCGGGGTGCTGGGTGCTCAGTGCTCAGTACTCAGGGTGCTGGGTGCTCACGCTCGGGGTGCTGGGTGCTCAGTGCCCAGTACTCAGTGTGCTGGGTGCTCAGTGCTCAGGGTGCTGGGTGCTCAGTGCTCAGGGTGCTGGGTGCTCAGTGCTCAGGGTGCTGGGTACTCAGTGCTCGGGGTGCTGGGTGCTCAGTGCTCGGGGTGCTGGGTGCTCAGTACTCGGGGTGCTCGCTGCACAGTACTCAGGGTGCTGGGTGCTCAGTGCTCGGGGTGCTCAGTACTCAGGGTGCTGTGTGTTCAGTGCTCAGGGTGCTGGGTGCTCAGTACTCAGAGTGCTCGGTGCTTAGTACTGAGGGTGCTGGGTGCTCAGTACTCGGGGTGCTCGGTGCTCACTGCTCAAGGTGCTGGGTGCTCAGTACTCAGGGTGCTCATTGCTCAGAGTGCTGGGTGCTCAGTACTCTGGGTGCTGGGTGCTCAGTGCTCAGGGTGCTCGGTGCTCAGTACGTTGGGTGCTCAGTACACAGGGTGCTGGGTGCTCAGTGCTCAGTGTGCTGGGTGCTCACTGCTCAGGGTGCTCGGTGCTCAGTACGTTGGGTGCTCAGTACTCAGGGTGCTGGGTGCTCAGTGCTCGGGGTGCTGGGTGCTCAGTGCTCGGGGTGCTCGGTGCTCAGTACTCAAGGTGCTCAGTGCTCAGTACTCAGGGTGCTGGGTGCTCAGTGCTCAGGGTGCTGGGTGCTCAGTACTCAGGGTGCTGGGTGCTCGGTGCTCAGTACGCTGGGTGCTCAGTACTCAGGGTGCTGGGTGCTCAGTACTCAGGGTGTTCGGTGCTCGGTGCTCAGTACGCTGGGTGCTCAGTACTCAGGGTGCTGGGTGGTCAGTGATCGGGGTGCTGGGTGCTCAGTACTCAGGGTGCTCAGTGCTCGGGGAGCTGTGAGCTCAGTACTCAGGGTGCTGGGTGCTCGGTGCTCAGTACGCTGGGTGCTCAATACTCAGGGTGCTGGGTGCTCAGTACTCAGGGTGTTCGGTGCTCGGTGCTCAGTACGCTGGGTGCTCAGTAATCAGGGTGCTGGGTGGTCAGTGATCGGGGTGCTGGGTGCTCAGTACTAAGGGTGCTCAGTGCTCAGTACGCAGGGTGCTCAGTGCTCAGTGCTCGGGGTGCTGGGTGCTCAGTGCTCGGGGTGCTGGGTGCTCAGTGCTCAGGGTGCCGGGTGCTCAGTGCTCGGGGTGCTGAGTGCTCAGTGCTCAGAGTGCTGGGTGCTCAGTACTCAGGGTGCTCGGTGCTCAGTACTCAGGGTGCTCAGTGCTCAGTACTCAGCGTGCTGGGTGCTCAGTGCTCAGGGTGCTCGGTGCTCAGTACTCAGCTTGCTCAGTGCTCAGTACTCAGCGTGCTGGGTGCTCAGTGCTCAGGGTGCTGGGTGCTCAGTACTCAGGGTGCTGCGTGCTTAGTACTCAGGGTGCTTGGTCCTCAGAGCTCAGGGTGCTGGGTGCTCAGTACTCAGGGTGCAGGGTGCTCTGTACTCAGTACTCTGGGTGCTGGGTGCTCAGTGCTCGGGGTGCTGGGTGCTCAGTGCTCAGGGTGCTGGGTGCTCAGTACTCAGGGTGCTCAGGGTGCTGGGTGCTCAGTGCTCGGGGTGCTGGGTACTCAGTGCTCAGTACACAGGGTGCTGAGTGCTCAGTGCTCGGGGTGCTGGGTGCTCAGTGCTCAGTACTCAGGGTGCTGGGTGCTCAGTGTTCGGGGTGCTGGATGCTCAGTACTCAGGGTGCTGGGTGCTCAGTGCTCGGGGTGCTGGGTGCTCAGTACTCAGGGTGCTGGGTGCTCAGTGCTCAGGGTGCTGGGTGCTCAGTACTCAGGTTGCTGGGTCCTCAGTGCTCAGAGTGCTGGGTGCTCAGTGCTCGCCGTGCTCAGTACTCAGGGTGCTGTGTCTTCAGTGCTCAGGGTACTGGGTGCTCAGTACTCAGGGTGCTCGGTGCTCAGTACTCATGGTGTTGGGTACTCAGTGCTCAGGGTGCTCATTCTCGGGGTGCTGGGTGCTCAGTACTCAGGGTGCTGGGTGCTCAGTGCGCGGGTTGCTGGGTGCTCAGTGCTCGGGGTGCTCGGTGCTCAGTACTCAGGGTGCTGGGTGCTCAGTACTCAGGGTGCTCAGTGCTCGGGGAGCTCGGTGCTCAGTACTCAGGGTGCTGGGTGCTCAGTGCTCGGGGTGCTCGGTGCTCAGTACGCAGGGTACTCAATGCTCAGTGCTCAGGGTGCTGGGTGCTCAGTACTCCTAGTGCTCACTGCTCAGTACTCGGGGTGCTGGGTGCTCAGTACTCAGGGTGCTCAGTGCTCAGTACTCGGGGTTCTGGGTGCTCAGTGCTCAGGGTGCTCAGTGCTCAGTGCTCGGGGTGCTGGTTGCTCAGTTCTCGGGGTGCTCGGTGCTCAGTACTCGGGGTGCTGGGTGCTCAGTGCTCAGGGTGCTGGGTGCTCACTGCTCGGGGTGCTTGGTGCTCAGTGCTCAGGGTGCTGGGTGCTCAGTGCTCGGGGTGCTCGGTGCTCAGTACTCAGGGTGCTGGGTGCTCAGTACTCAGGGTGCTGGGTGCTCAGTACTCAGGGTGCTAAGAGCTCAGGGTGCTCAGTGCTCGGGGTGCTGGATGCTCAGTGCTCAGTGCACAGGGTGCTGGGTGCTCAGTCCTCGGGGTGCTGGGTGCTCAGTTCTCTGTGTGCTCAGTGCTCAGTACTCAGGGTGCTGTGAGCTCAGTACTCAGGGTGCTGGGTGCTCAGTACTCAGGGAGCTCAGTGCTCGGGGTGCAGGGTGCTCAGTACTCAGGGTGCTGGGTGGTCAGTACTCAGGGTGCTTAATACTCAGGGTGCTGGCTGCTCAGTGCTCGGAGTGCTGGGTGCTCATTCTCGGGGTGCTGGGTGCTCAGTACTCAGGGTGCTGGTTGCTCAGTGCTCGGGTGCTCGGTGCTCAGTACACAGGGTGCTGGGTGCTCAGTGCTCGGGGTGCTGGGTGCTCAGTACTCAGGGTGCTGGGTGCTCAGTGCTCAGTGCTCAGGGTGCTGGTTGCTCAGTGCTCAGAGTGTTGGGTGCTCAGTACTCAGGGTGCTGGGTGCTCAGTGCTCGGGGTGCTCGGTGCTCAGTACTCAGGGTTCTCAGGGCTCAGTGCTCAGGGTGCTGGGTGCTCAGTACTCATAGTGCTCAGTGCTCAGTACTCGGGGTGCTCGGTGCTCAGTACTCAGGGTGCTCAGTGCTCAGTACTCGGGGTGCTGGGTGCTCAGTGCTCAGGGTGCTCAGTGCTCAGTGCTCGGGGTGCTGGGTGCTCAGTTCTCGGGGTGCTTGGTGCTCAGTACTCGGGGTGCTTGGTGCTCAGTGCTCAGGGTGCTGGGTGCTCAGTGCTCGGGGTGCTGGGTGCTCAGTGCTCAGGGTGCTGTGTGCTCAGTGCTCGGGGTGCTCGGTGCTCAGTACTCAGGGTGCTGGGTGCTCAGTACTCAGGGTGCTGGGTGCTCAGTGCTCAGGGTCCTCAGTGCTCAGTACTCAGGGTGCTGGGTGCTCAGTACTCAGGGTGCTAAGAGCTCAGGGTGCTCAGTGCTCTGGGTGCTGGATGCTCAGTGCTCAGTGCACAGGGTGCTGGGTGCTCAGTCCTCGGGGTGCTGGGTGCTCAGTTCTCTGGGTGCTCAGTGCTCAGTACTCAGGGTGCTGTGTGCTCAGGACTCAGGGTGCTGGGTGCTCAGTACTCAGGGTGCTGTGTGCTCAGTACTCAGGGTGCTGGGTGCTCAGTCCTCGGGGTGCTGTGTGCTCAGTTCTCTGGGTGCTCAGTGCTCAGTACTCAGGGTGCTCATTGCTCAGTACTCAGGGTGCTCAGTGCTCAGTACTCAGGGTGCTCAGTGCTCAGGGTGCTGGGTGATCAGTGCTCGGGGTGCTGGGTGCTCAGTCCTCAGGGTGCTGGGTGCTCAGTGCTCAGGGTGCTCGGTGCTCTGTGCTCAGGGTGCTGGGTGCTCAGTACTCAGGGTGCTGGGTGCTCAGTGCTCGGGTTGCTGGGTGCTCAGTACTCAGGGTGCTGGTTGCTCAGTACTCGGGTGCTGGGTGCTCAGTGCTCAGGGTGCTGGGTGCTCTGTGCTCGGGGTGCTGGGTGCTCAGTGCTCAGTACTCAGGGTGCTGGGTGCTCACGCTCGGGGTGCTGGGTGCTCAGTGCCCAGTACTCAGTGTGCTGGGTGCTCAGTGCTCAGGGTGCTGGGTGCTCAGTGCTCAGGGTGCTGGGTGCTCAGTGCTCAGGGTGCTGGGTACTCAGTGCTCGGGGTGCTGGGTGCTCAGTGCTCGGGGTGCTGGGTGCTCAGTACTCGGGGTGCTCGCTGCACAGTACTCAGGGTGCTGGGTGCTCAGTGCTCGGGGTGCTCAGTACTCAGGGTGCTGTGTGTTCAGTGCTCAGGGTGCTGGGTGCTCAGTACTCAGAGTGCTCGGTGCTTAGTACTGAGGGTGCTGGGTGCTCAGTACTCGGGGTGCTCGGTGCTCACTGCTCAAGGTGCTGGGTGCTCAGTACTCAGGGTGCTCATTGCTCAGAGTGCTGGGTGCTCAGTACTCTGGGTGCTGGGTGCTCAGTGCTCAGGGTGCTCGGTGCTCAGTACGTTGGGTGCTCAGTACACAGGGTGCTGGGTGCTCAGTGCTCAGTGTGCTGGGTGCTCACTGCTCAGGGTGCTCGGTGCTCAGTACGTTGGGTGCTCAGTACTCAGGGTGCTGGGTGCTCAGTGCTCGGGGTGCTGGGTGCTCAGTGCTCGGGGTGCTCGGTGCTCAGTACTCAAGGTGCTCAGTGCTCAGTACTCAGGGTGCTGGGTGCTCAGTGCTCAGGGTGCTGGGTGCTCAGTACTCAGGGTGCTGGGTGCTCGGTGCTCAGTACGCTGGGTGCTCAGTACTCAGGGTGCTGGGTGCTCAGTACTCAGGGTGTTCGGTGCTCGGTGCTCAGTACGCTGGGTGCTCAGTACTCAGGGTGCTGGGTGGTCAGTGATCGGGGTGCTGGGTGCTCAGTACTCAGGGTGCTCAGTGCTCGGGGAGCTGTGAGCTCAGTACTCAGGGTGCTGGGTGCTCGGTGCTCAGTACGCTGGGTGCTCAATACTCAGGGTGCTGGGTGCTCAGTACTCAGGGTGTTCGGTGCTCGGTGCTCAGTACGCTGGGTGCTCAGTAATCAGGGTGCTGGGTGGTCAGTGATCGGGGTGCTGGGTGCTCAGTACTAAGGGTGCTCAGTGCTCAGTACGCAGGGTGCTCAGTGCTCAGTGCTCGGGGTGCTGGGTGCTCAGTGCTCGGGGTGCTGGGTGCTCAGTGCTCAGGGTGCCGGGTGCTCAGTGCTCGGGGTGCTGAGTGCTCAGTGCTCAGAGTGCTGGGTGCTCAGTACTCAGGGTGCTCGGTGCTCAGTACTCAGGGTGCTCAGTGCTCAGTACTCAGCGTGCTGGGTGCTCAGTGCTCAGGGTGCTCGGTGCTCAGTACTCAGCTTGCTCAGTGCTCAGTACTCAGCGTGCTGGGTGCTCAGTGCTCAGGGTGCTGGGTGCTCAGTACTCAGGGTGCTGCGTGCTTAGTACTCAGGGTGCTTGGTCCTCAGAGCTCAGGGTGCTGGGTGCTCAGTACTCAGGGTGCAGGGTGCTCTGTACTCAGTACTCTGGGTGCTGGGTGCTCAGTGCTCGGGGTGCTGGGTGCTCAGTGCTCAGGGTGCTGGGTGCTCAGTACTCAGGGTGCTCAGGGTGCTGGGTGCTCAGTGCTCGGGGTGCTGGGTACTCAGTGCTCAGTACACAGGGTGCTGAGTGCTCAGTGCTCGGGGTGCTGGGTGCTCAGTGCTCAGTACTCAGGGTGCTGGGTGCTCAGTGTTCGGGGTGCTGGATGCTCAGTACTCAGGGTGCTGGGTGCTCAGTGCTCGGGGTGCTGGGTGCTCAGTACTCAGGGTGCTGGGTGCTCAGTGCTCAGGGTGCTGGGTGCTCAGTACTCAGGTTGCTGGGTCCTCAGTGCTCAGAGTGCTGGGTGCTCAGTGCTCGCCGTGCTCAGTACTCAGGGTGCTGTGTCTTCAGTGCTCAGGGTACTGGGTGCTCAGTACTCAGGGTGCTCGGTGCTCAGTACTCATGGTGTTGGGTACTCAGTGCTCAGGGTGCTCATTCTCGGGGTGCTGGGTGCTCAGTACTCAGGGTGCTGGGTGCTCAGTGCGCGGGTTGCTGGGTGCTCAGTGCTCGGGGTGCTCGGTGCTCAGTACTCAGGGTGCTGGGTGCTCAGTACTCAGGGTGCTCAGTGCTCGGGGAGCTCGGTGCTCAGTACTCAGGGTGCTGGGTGCTCAGTGCTCGGGGTGCTCGGTGCTCAGTACGCAGGGTACTCAATGCTCAGTGCTCAGGGTGCTGGGTGCTCAGTACTCCTAGTGCTCACTGCTCAGTACTCGGGGTGCTGGGTGCTCAGTACTCAGGGTGCTCAGTGCTCAGTACTCGGGGTTCTGGGTGCTCAGTGCTCAGGGTGCTCAGTGCTCAGTGCTCGGGGTGCTGGTTGCTCAGTTCTCGGGGTGCTCGGTGCTCAGTACTCGGGGTGCTGGGTGCTCAGTGCTCAGGGTGCTGGGTGCTCACTGCTCGGGGTGCTTGGTGCTCAGTGCTCAGGGTGCTGGGTGCTCAGTGCTCGGGGTGCTCGGTGCTCAGTACTCAGGGTGCTGGGTGCTCAGTACTCAGGGTGCTGGGTGCTCAGTACTCAGGGTGCTAAGAGCTCAGGGTGCTCAGTGCTCGGGGTGCTGGATGCTCAGTGCTCAGTGCACAGGGTGCTGGGTGCTCAGTCCTCGGGGTGCTGGGTGCTCAGTTCTCTGTGTGCTCAGTGCTCAGTACTCAGGGTGCTGTGAGCTCAGTACTCAGGGTGCTGGGTGCTCAGTACTCAGGGAGCTCAGTGCTCGGGGTGCAGGGTGCTCAGTACTCAGGGTGCTGGGTGGTCAGTACTCAGGGTGCTTAATACTCAGGGTGCTGGCTGCTCAGTGCTCGGAGTGCTGGGTGCTCATTCTCGGGGTGCTGGGTGCTCAGTACTCAGGGTGCTGGTTGCTCAGTGCTCGGGTGCTCGGTGCTCAGTACACAGGGTGCTGGGTGCTCAGTGCTCGGGGTGCTGGGTGCTCAGTACTCAGGGTGCTGGGTGCTCAGTGCTCAGTGCTCAGGGTGCTGGTTGCTCAGTGCTCAGAGTGTTGGGTGCTCAGTACTCAGGGTGCTGGGTGCTCAGTGCTCAGTGCTCAGGGTGCTCATTGCTCAGGGTGCTGGGTGCTCAGGGTGCTGGGTGCTCAGTGCTCGGGGTGCTGGGTGCTCAGTGCTCAGTGTGCTGGGTGCTCAGTGCTCAGTGCTCAGGGTGCTGGGTGCTCAGTGCTCAGTACTCAGCGTGCTGGTTGCTCAGTGCTCAGAGTGTTGGGTGCACAGTACTCAGGGTGCTGGGTGCTCAGTGCTCAGTGCTCAGGGTGCTCAGTGCTCAGGGTGCTGGGTGCTCAGGGTGCTGGGTGCTCAGTGCTCGGGGTGCTGGGTGCTCAGTGCTCAGGGTGCTGGGTGCTCAGTGCTCAGTGCTCAGGGTGCTGGGTGCTCAGTGCTCAGTGCTCAGGGTGCTGGGTGTTCAGTACTCAGGGTGCTGGATGCTCAGTACTCAGGGTGCTCGGTGCTCAGTGCTCAGCGTGCTGGGTGCTCAGTGCTCAGGGTGCTGGGTGCTCAGTACTCAGGGTGCTGGGTGCTCAGTACTCAGGGTGCTCGGTGCTCAGTGCTCAGGGTGCTGGGTGCTCAGTGCTCGGTGTGCTGGGTGTTCAGTACTAAGGGAGCTGGGTGCTCATTACTCAGGGTTCTCGGTGCTCAGTGCTCAGGGTGCTGGGTGCACAGTGCTCAGGGTGCTGGGTGCTCAGTGCTCAGGGTGCTGGGTGCTCAGTGCTCAGGGTGCTGGGTGCTCAGTACTCAGGGTGCTGGGTGCTCATTACTCAGGGTTCTCGGTGCTCAGTGCTCAGGGTGCTGGGTGCACAGTGCTCAGGGTGCTGGGTGCTCAGTACTCGGGGTGCTGAGTGCTCAGTACTCAGGGTGCTGGGTGCTCAGTGCTCAGGGTGCTGGGTGCTCAGTGCTCGGGGTGCTGGGTGCTCAGTACTCGGGGTGCTGGGTGCTCAGTGGTCAGGGTGCTAGGTCTCATTGCTCGGGGTACTGGGTACTCAGTGCTCAGTACACAGGGTGCTGGGTGCTCAGTGCTCGGGGCGCTGGGTGCTCAGTGCTCAGTACTCAGGGTGCTGGGTGCTCAGTGCTCGGGGTGCTGGGTGTTCAGTACTCAGGGTACTCGGTGCTCATTACTCAGGGTGCTGGGTGATCAGTGCTCAGGGTGCGGGGTGCTCAGTACTCAGTGTGCTGGGGGCTCAGTACTCAGGGTGCTGTGTGCTCAGTACTCAGGGTGCTCGGTGCTCAGTACTCAGGGTGCTGGGTCCTCAGTGCTCAGGGTGCTGAGTGCTCAGTACTCAGGGTGCTGGGTGCTCAGTACTCGGGGTGCAGGGTGCTCAGTACTCAGGGAGCTGGGTGCTCAGTACTCATTGTGCTGGGTGCTCAGTACTCGGGTGCTGGGTGCTCAGTGCTCAGGGTGCTGGGTGCTCAGTGCTCGGGGTGCTGGGTGCTCAGTGCTCAGTACTCAGGGTGCTGGGTGCTCAGTGCTCGGGGTGCTGGGTGCTCAGTGCTCAGTACTCAGGGTGCTTGGTGCTCAGTGCTCGGGGTGCTGGGTGCTCAGTGCTCAGGGTGCTGGGTGCTCAGTGCTCAGGGTGCTGGGTGCTCAGTGCTCGGGGTCCTGGGTGCTCAGTACTCAGGGTTCTGGGTGCTCAGTACTCAGGGTGCTGGGTGCTCAGTGCTCGGGGTGCTCGGTGCTCAGTGCTCGGGGTGCTGGGTGCTCAGTGCTCGGGGTGATCGGTGCTCAGTACTCAGGGTTCTGGGTGCTCAGTGCTCGGGGTGCTCAGTACTCAGGGTGCTGTGTGTTCAGTGCTCAGGGTGCTGGGTGCTCAGTACTCAGGGTGCTCGGTGCTTAGTACTCAGGGTGCTGGGTGCTCAGTACTCCGGGTGCTGGGTGCTCAGTGCTCGGGGTGCTGGGTACTCAGTCCTCAGTACACAGGGTGCTGGGTGCTCAGTGCTCGGGGTGCTGGGTGCTCAGTGCTCAGTACTCAGGGTGCTGGGTGCTCAGTGCTCGGGGTGCTTGATGATCAGTACTCAGGGTGCTGGGTGCTCAGTGCTCAGGGAGCTGGGTGCTCAGTACTCAGGGTGCTGGGTGCTCAGTACTCAGTATGCTGGGTGCTCAGTGCTCGGGGTGCTCAGTACTCAGGGTGCTGTGTGTTCAGTGCTCAGGGTACTGGGTGCTCAGTACTCAGGGTGCTCAGTGCTTGGGGTGCTGGGTGCGCAGTACTCAGGGTGTTGGGTGCTCAGTACTCAGGGTGCTCAGTGCTTGGGGTGCTGGGTGCTCAGTACTCAGGGTGCTCAGTGCTTGGAATGTTGGGTGCTCAGTACTCACGGTGCTGGGTGCTCAGTGCTCAGGGTGCTGGGTGCTCAGTACTCAGGGTGCTGGGTGCTCATTACTCAGGGTGCTAGGTGCTCAGTGCTCGGGGTGCTGGGTGCTCAGTGCTCGGGGTGCTGGGTGCTCAGTGCTCAGGGTGCTGGGTGCTCAGTGCTCAGGTTTCTGGGTGCTCAGTGCTCGGGGCGCTGGGTGCTCAGTGCTCGGGGTGCTCGGAGCTCAGTACTCAGGGTGCTGGGTGCTCAGTGCTCGGGGTGCTGGGTGCTGAGTACTCAGGGTGCTGGGTGCTCAGTGCTCGGGGTGCTCGGTGCTCAGTACGTTGGGTGCTCACTACTCAGGGTGCTGGGTGCTCAGTGCTCAGGGTGCTGGGTGCTCAGTGCTCAGGGTGCTGGGTGCTCAGTGCTCAGGGTGCTGGGTGCTCAGTACTCAGGGTGCTGGGTGCGCAGTGCTCGGGGCGCTGGGTGCTCAGTGCTCAGGGTGCTGGGTGCTCAGTGCTCAGGGTGCTGGGTTCTCAGTGCTCGGGGCGCTGGGTGCTCAGTGCTCGGGGTGCTCGGAGCTCAGTACTCAGTGTGCTGGGTGCTCAGTGCTCGGGGTGCTCGGTGCTCAGTACTCAGGGTGCTGGGTGCTCAGTGCTCGGGGTGCTCGGTGCTCAGTACGTTGGGTGCTCACTACTCAGTGTGCTGGGTGCTCAGTGCTCAGGGTGCTGGGTGCTGAGTGCTCAGGGTGCTGGGTGCTCAGTGCTCAGGGTGCTGGGTGCTCAGTACTCAGGGTGCTGGGTGCGCAGTGCTCGGGGTGCTGGGTGCTCAGTGCTCAGGGTGCTGGGTGCTCAGTGCTCAGGGTGCTGGGTGTTCAGTACTCGGGGTGCTGGGTCCTCAGTACTCAGGGTGCTGGGTGCTCAGTACTCAGGGTGCTGGGTGATCAGTACTCGGGTGCTGGGTGCTCAGTGCTCAGAGTGCTCTGTGCTCAGTGCTCGGGGTGCTGGGTGCTCAGTGCTCAGTACTCAGGGTGCTGGGTGCTCAGTGCTCTTGGTGCTGGGTGCACAGTGCTCAGTACTCAGGGTGCTGGGTGCTCAGTGCTCAGGGTGCTGGGTGCTCAGTGCTCAGGGTGCTGGGTGCTCAGTGCTCAGGGTGCTGGGTGCTCAGTGCTCAGGGTGATGGGTACTCAGTGCTCGGGGTGCTGGGTGCTCAGTACTCAGGGTGCTGGGTGCTCAGTACTCAGGGTGCTCAGTGCTCAGTACTCAGGGTGCTCAGTGCTCAGTACTCAGGGTGCTCAGTGCTCAGGGTGCTGGGTGCTCAGTGCTCGGGGTGCTGGGTGCTCAGTACTCAGGGTGCTGGGTGCTCAGTGCTCAGGGTGCTGGGTGCTCAGTGCTCAGGGTGCTCGGTGCTTAGTACTCAGGGTGCTAGGTGCTCAGTACTCAGGGTGCTGGGTGCTCAGTGCTCAGGGTGCAGGGTGCTCAGTGCTCAGGGTGCTGGGTGCTCAGTACTCAGGGTGCTGGGTGCTCAGTTCTCGGGGTGCTGGGTGCTCAGTACTCAGGGAGCTGGGTGCTCAGTACTCAGGGTGCTGTGTGCTCAGTACTCGGGTGCTGGGTGCTCAGTGCTCAGGGTGCTGGGTGCTCAGTGCTTGGGGTGCTGGGTGCTCAGTGCTCAGTACTCAGGGTGCTGGGTGCTCAGTGCTCGGGGTGCTGGGTGCTCAGTGCTCAGTACTCAGGGTGCTGGGTGCTCAGTGCTAAGGGTGCTGGGTGCTCAGTGCTCAGGGTGCTGGGTGCTCAGTGCTCAGGGTGCTGGGTGCTCAGTACTCAGGGTGCTCGGTGCTTAGTACTCAGGGTGCTGGGTGCTCAGTACTCCGGGTGCTGGGTGCTCAGTGCTCAGTACTCAGGGTGCTGGGTGCTCAGTACTCAGGGTGCTGGGTGCTCAGTGCTCGGGGTGCTGGGTGCTCAGTGCTCGGGGTGCTCGGTGCTCAGTACTCAGGGTGCTGGGTGCTCAGTGCTCGGGGTGCTCAGTACTCAGGGTGCTGTGTGTTCAGTGCTCAGGGTGCTGGGTGCTCAGTACTCAGGGTGCTCGGTGCTTAGTACTCAGGGTGCTGGGTGCTCAGTACTCTGGGTGCTGGGTGCTCAGTGCTCGGGGTGCTCGGTGCTCAGTGCTCAAGGTGCTGGGTGCTCAGTACTCAGGGTGATCATTGCTCAGGGTGCTGGGTGCTCAGTACTCAGGGTGCTGGGTGCTCAGTACTCAGGGTGCTCAGTGCTCAGTACTCAGGGTGCTCAGTTCTCAGTACTAAGGGTGCTCAGTGCTCAGGGTGCTGGGTGCTCAGTGTTCGGGGGGCTCGGTGCTCAGTACACAGGGTGCTGGGTGCTCAGTGCTCAGGGTGCTGGGTGCTCAGTACTCAGGGTTTTCGGTGCTCAGTACTCGGGGTGCTCAGTGCTCAGTACTCAGGGTGCTGGGTGCTCAGTGCTCAGGGTGCTGGGTGCTCAGTACTCAGGGTGCTGGGTGCTCGGTGCTCAGTACGCTGGGTGCTCAGTACTCAGGTTGCTGGGTGCTCAGTACTCAGGGTGCTGGGTGCTCAGTACTCAGGGTGCTCGGTGCTCAGTACTCAGGGTACTGGGTGCTCAGTGCTCAGGGTGCTGGGTGCTCAGTACTCAGGGTGCTGGGTGCTCAGTGCTCGGGGTGCTCGGTGCTCAGTACGCTGGGTGCTCAGTACTCAGGGTGCTGGGTGCTCAGTACTCAGGGTGCTGTGTGCTCAGTGCTCAGGGTGCTGGGTGCTCAGTACTCAGGGTGCTGGGTGCTCGGTGCTCAGTACGCTGGGTGCTCAGTACTCAGGGTACTGGGTCCTCAGTACTCAGGGTGCTGGGTGCTCAGTACTCAGGGTGCTGGGTGCTTAGTACTCAGGGTGCTGGGTGCTTAGTACTCAGGGTGCTGGGTGCTCAGTGCTCAGGGTGCTCGGTGCTCAGTGCTCGGGGTGCTGGGTGCTCAGTACTCAGGGTGCTCAGTGCTCAGTGCTCTGGGTGCTGGGTGCTCAGTGCTCGGGGTGCTGGGTGCTCGGTGCTCAGTACGCTGGGTGCTCAGTACTCAGGTTGCTGGGTGCTCAGTACTCAGGGTGCTGGGTGCTCAGTACTCAGGGTGCTCGGTGCTCAGTACTCAGGGTACTGGGTGCTCAGTGCTCAGGGTGCTGGGTGCTCAGTACTCAGGGTGCTTGGTGCTCAGTGCTCGGGGTGCTCGCTGCTCAGTACGCTGGGTGCTCAGTACTCAGGGTCCTGGGTGCTCAGTACTCAGGGTGCTGTGTGCTCTGTGCTCAGGGTGCTGGGTGCTCAGTACTCAGGGTGCTGGGTGCTCGGTGCTCAGTACGCTGGGTGCTCAGTACTCAGGGTACTGGGTGCTCAGTACTCAGGGTGCTGGGTGCTCAGTACTCAGGGTGCTGGGTGCTTAGTACTCAGGGTGCTGGGTGCTTAGTACTCAGGGTGCTGGGTGCTCAGTGCTCAGGGTGCTCGGTGCTCAGTGCTCGGGGTGCTGGGTGCTCAGTACTCAGGGTGCTGGGTGCTCATTGCTCAGGGTGCTGGGTGCTCAGTACTCAGGGTGCTCAGTGCTCAGGATGTTGGGTGCTCAGTGCTCGGGGTGCTGGGTACTCAGTGCTCAGTACACAGTGTGCTGGGTGCTCAGTGCTCGGGGTGCTGGGTGCTCATTGCTCAGGGTGCTGGGTGCTCAGTACTCAGGGTGCTCAGTGCTCAGGATGTTGGGTGCTCAGTGCTCGGGGTGCTGGGTACTCAGTGCTCAGTACACAGTGTGCTGGGTGCTCAGTGCTCAGTACTCAGGGTGCTGGGTGCTCAGTGCTCGGGGTGCTTGATGCTCAGTACTCAGGGTGCTGGGTGCTCAGTGCTCAGGGTGCTCGGTGCTCAGTACTCAGGGTGCTGGGTGCTCAGTACTCAGTATGCTGGGTGCTCAGTGCTCGGGGTGCTCAGTACTCAGGGTGCTGTGTGTTCAGTGCTCAGGGTACTGGGTGCTCAGTACTCAGGGTGCTCAGTGCTTGGGGTGCTGGGTGCGCAGTACTCAGGGTGTTGGGTGCTCAGTACTCAGGGTGCTCAGTGCTTGGGGTCCTGGGTGCTCAGTACTCAGGGTGCTCAGTGCTTGGGGTGTTGGGTGCTCAGTACTCAGGGTGCTGGGTGCTCAGTGCTCAGGGTGCTGGGTGCTCAGTACTCAGGGTGCTGGGTGCTCATTACTCAGGGTGCTAGGTGCTCAGTGCTCGGGGTGCTGGGTGCTCAGTGCTCGGGGTGCTGGGTGCTCAGTGCTCAGGGTGCTGGGTGCTCAGTGCTCAGGTTTCTGGGTGCTCAGTGCTCGGGGCGCTGGGTGCTCAGTGCTCGGGGTGCTCGGAGCTCAGTACTCAGGGTGCTGGGTGCTCAGTGCTCGGGGTGATGGGTGCTGAGTACTCAGGGTGCTGGGTGCTCAGTGCTCGGGGTGCTCGGTGCTCAGTACGTTGGGTGCTCACTACTCAGGGTGTTGGGTGCTCAGTGCTCAGGTTGCTGGGTGCTCAGTGCTCAGGGTGCTGGGTGCTCAGTGCTCAGGGTGCTGGGTGCTCAGTACTCAGGGTGCTGGGTGCGCAGTGCTCGGGGTGCTGGGTGCTCAGTGCTCAGGGTGCTGGGTGCTCAGTGCTCAGGGTGCTGGGTGCTCAGTGCTCGGGGCGCTGGGTGCTCAGTGCTCGGGGTGCTCGGAGCTCAGTACTCAGTGTGCTGGGTGCTCAGTGCTCGGGGTGCTCGGTGCTCAGTACTCAGGGTGCTGGGTGCTCAGTGCTCGGGGTGCTCGGTGCTCAGTACGTTGGGTGCTCACTACTCAGGGTGCTGGGTGCTCAGTGCTCAGGGTGCTGGGTGCTGAGTGCTCAGGGTGCTGGGTGCTCAGTGCTCAGGGTGCTGGGTGCTCAGTACTCAGGGTGCTGGGTGCGCAGTGCTCGGGGTGCTGGGTGCTCAGTGCTCAGGGTGCTGGGTGCTCAGTGCTCAGGGTGCTGGGTGCTCAGTACTCGGGGTGCTGGGTGCTCAGTACTCAGGGTGCTGGGTGCTCATTACTCAGGGTGCTGGGTGATCAGTACTCAGGTGCTGGGTGCTCAGTGCTCAGAGTGCTGGGTGCTCAGTGCTCTTGGTGCTGGGTGCACAGTGCTCAGTACTCAGGGTGCTGGGTGCTCAGTGCTCAGGGTGCTGGGTGCTCAGTGCTCAGGGTGCTGGGTGCTCAGTGCTCAGGGTGCTGGGTGGTCAGTGCTCAGGGTGCTGGGTACTCAGTGCTCGGGGTGCTGGGTGCTCAGTACTCAGGGTGCTGGGTGCTCAGTACTCAGGGTGCTCAGTGCTCAGTACTCAGGGTGCTCAGTGCTCAGTACTCAGGGTGCTCAGTGCTCAGGGTGCTGGGTGCTCAGTGCTCGGGGTGCTGGGTGCTCAGTCCTCAGGGTGCTGGGTGCTCAGTGCTCAGGGTGCTCGGTGCTCAGTGCTCAGGGTGCTGGGTGCTCAGTACTCAGGGTGCTGGGTGCTCAGTGCTCGGGGTGCTGGGTGCTCAGTACTCAGGGTGCTGGGTGCTCAGTGCTCAGGGTGCTGGGTGCTCAGTACTCAGGGTGCTGGGTGCTCAGTTCTCGGGGTGCTGGGTGCTCAGTACAAAGGTAGCTGGGTGCTCAGTACTCAGGGTGCTGGGTGCTCAGTACTCGGGTGCTGGGTGCTCAGTGCTCAGGGTGCTGGGTGCTCAGTGCTTGGGGTGCTGGGTGCTCAGTGCTCAGTACTCAGGGTGCTGGGGGCTCAGTGCTCGGGGTGCTGGGTGCTCAGTGCTCAGTACTCAGGGTGCTGGGTGCTCAGTGCTCAGGGTGCTGGGTGCTCAGTGCTCAGGGTGCTGGGTGCTCAGTGCTCAGGGTGCTGGGTGCTCAGTACTCAGGGTGCTCGGTGCTTAGTACTCAGGGTGCTGGGTGCTCAGTACTCCGGGTGCTGGGTGCTCAGTGCTCAGTACTCAGGGTGCTGGGTGCTCAGTACTCAGGGTGCTGGGTGCTCAGTGCTCGGGGTGCTGGGTGCTCAGTACTCAGGGTGCTGGGTGCTCGGTGCTCAGTACGCTGGGTGCTCAGTACTCAGGGTACTGGGTCCTCAGTACTCAGGGTGCTGGGTGCTCAGTACTCAGGGTGCTGGGTGCTTAGTACTCAGGGTGCTGGGTGCTTAGTACTCAGGGTGCTGGGTGCTCAGTGCTCAGGGTGCTCGGTGCTCAGTGCTCGGGGTGCTGGGTGCTCAGTACTCAGGGTGCTCAGTGCTCAGTGCTCTGGGTGCTGGGTTCTCAGTGCTCGGGGTGCTGGGTGCTCGGTGCTCAGTACGCTGGGTGCTCAGTACTCAGGTTGCTGGGTGCTCAGTACTCAGGGTGCTGGGTGCTCAGTACTCAGGGTGCTCGGTGCTCAGTACTCAGGGTACTGGGTGCTCAGTACTCAGGGTGCTGGGTGCTCAGTACTCAGGGTGCTTGGTGCTCAGTGCTCGGGGTGCTCGCTGCTCAGTACGCTGGGTGCTCAGTACTCAGGGTCCTGGGTGCTCAGTACTCAGGGTGCTGTGTGCTCTGTGCTCAGGGTGCTGGGTGCTCAGTACTCAGGGTGCTGGGTGCTCGGTGCTCAGTACGCTGGGTGCTCAGTACTCAGGGTACTGGGTGCTCAGTACTCAGGGTGCTGGGTGCTCAGTACTCAGGGTGCTGGGTGCTTAGTACTCAGGGTGCTGGGTGCTTAGTACTCAGGGTGCTGGGTGCTCAGTGCTCAGGGTGCTCGGTGCTCAGTGCTCGGGGTGCTGGGTGCTCAGTACTCAGGGTGCTGGGTGCTCATTGCTCAGGGTGCTGGGTGCTCAGTACTCAGGGTGCTCAGTGCTCAGGATGTTGGGTGCTCAGTGCTCGGGGTGCTGGGTACTCAGTGCTCAGTACACAGTGTGCTGGGTGCTCAGTGCTCGGGGTGCTGGGTGCTCATTGCTCAGGGTGCTGGGTGCTCAGTACTCAGGGTGCTCAGTGCTCAGGATGTTGGGTGCTCAGTGCTCGGGGTGCTGGGTACTCAGTGCTCAGTACACAGTGTGCTGGGTGCTCAGTGCTCAGTACTCAGGGTGCTGGGTGCTCAGTGCTCGGGGTGCTTGATGCTCAGTACTCAGGGTGCTGGGTGCTCAGTGCTCAGGGTGCTGGGTGCTCAGTACTCAGTATGCTGGGTGCTCAGTGCTCGGGGTGCTCAGTACTCAGGGTGCTGGGTGCTCAGTGCTCAGGTTTCTGGGTGCTCAGTGCTCGGGGCGCTGGGTGCTCAGTGCTCGGGGTGCTCGGAGCTCAGTACTCAGGGTGCTGGGTGCTCAGTGCTCGGGGTGCTGGGAGCTGAGTACTCAGGGTGCTGGGTGCTCAGTGCTCGGGGTGCTCGGTGCTCAGTACGTTGGGTGCTCACTACTCAGGGTGCTGGGTGCTCAGTGCTCAGGTTGCTGGGTGCTCAGTGCTCAGGGTGCTGGGTGCTCAGTGCTCAGGGTGCTGGGTGCTCAGTACTCAGGGTGCTGGGTGCGCAGTGCTCGGGGTGCTGGGTGCTCAGTGCTCAGGGTGCTGGGTGCTCAGTGCTCAGGGTGCTGGGTGCTCAGTGCTCGGGGCGCTGGGTGCTCAGTGCTCGGGGTGCTCGGAGCTCAGTACTCAGTGTGCTGGGTGCTCAGTGCTCGGGGTGCTCGGTGCTCAGTACTCAGGGTGCTGGGTGCTCAGTGCTCGGGGTGCTCGGTGCTCAGTACGTTGGGTGCTCACTACTCAGGGTGCTGGGTGCTCAGTGCTCAGGGTGCTGGGTGCTGAGTGCTCAGGGTGCTGGGTGCTCAGTGCTCAGGGTGCTGGGTGCTCAGTACTCAGGGTGCTGGGTGCGCAGTGCTCGGGGTGCTGGGTGCTCAGTGCTCAGGGTGCTGGGTGCTCAGTGCTCAGGGTGCTGGGTGCTCAGTACTCGGGGTGCTGGGTGCTCAGTACTCAGGGTGCTGGGTGCTCATTACTCAGGGTGCTGGGTGATCAGTACTCAGGTGCTGGGTGCTCAGTGCTCAGAGTGCTGGCTGCTCAGTGCTCTTGGTGCTGGGTGCACAGTGCTCAGTACTCAGGGTGCTGGGTGCTCAGTGCTCAGGGTGCTGGGTGCTCAGTGCTCAGGGTGCTGGGTGCTCAGTGCTCAGGGTGCTGGGTGGTCAGTGCTCAGGGTGCTGGGTACTCAGTGCTCGGGGTGCTGGGTGCTCAGTACTCAGGGTGCTGGGTGCTCAGTGCTCAGGGTGCTCGGTGCTCAGTGCTCAGGGTGCTGGGTGCTCAGTACTCAGGGTGCTGGGTGCTCAGTGCTCGGGGTGCTGGGTGCTCAGTACTCAGGGTGCTGGGTGCTCAGTGCTCAGGGTGCTGGGTGCTCAGTACTCAGGGTGCTGGGTGCTCAGTTCTCGGGGTGCTGGGTGCTCAGTACAAAGGTAGCTGGGTGCTCAGTACTCAGGGTGCTGGGTGCTCAGTACTCGGGTGCTGGGTGCTCAGTGCTCAGGGTGCTGGGTGCTCAGTGCTTGGGGTGCTGGGTGCTCAGTGCTCAGTACTCAGGGTGCTGGGGGCTCAGTGCTCGGGGTGCTGGGTGCTCAGTGCTCAGTACTCAGGGTGCTGGGTGCTCAGTGCTCAGGGTGCTGGGTGCTCAGTGCTCAGGGTGCTGGGTGCTCAGTGCTCAGGGTGCTGGGTGCTCAGTACTCAGGGTGCTCGGTGCTTAGTACTCAGGGTGCTGGGTGCTCAGTACTCCGGGTGCTGGGTGCTCAGTGCTCAGTACTCAGGGTGCTGGGTGCTCAGTACTCAGGGTGCTGGGTGCTCAGTGCTCGGGGTGCTGGGTGCTCAGTGCTCGGGGTGCTCGGTGCTCAGTACTCAGGGTGCTGGGTGCTCAGTGCTCGTGGTGCTCAGTACTCAGGGTGCTGTGTGTTCAGTGCTCAGGGTGCTGGGTGCTCAGTACTCAGGGTGCTCGGTGCTTAGTACTCAGGGTGCTGGGTGCTCAGTACTCCGGGTGCTGGGTGCTCAGTGCTCGGGGTGCTCGGTGCTCAGTTCTCAAGGTGCTGGGTGCTCAGTACTCAGGGTGATCATTGCTCAGGGTGCTGGGTGCTCAGTACGCAGGGTGCTGGGTGCTCAGTACGCTGGGTGCTCTTTACTGAGGGTGCTGGGTGCTCAGTACTCAGGGTGCTGTGTGCTCAGTACTCAGGGTGCTGGGTGCTCAGTACTCAGGGTGCTGGGTGCTCAGTGCTCAGGGTGCTGGGTGCTCAGTACTCAGGGTGCTGGGTGCTCAGTGCTCGGGGTGCTCAGTGCTCAGTACGCTGGGTGCTCAGTACTCAGGGTGCTCGGTGCTCAGTACGCTGGGTGCTCAGTACTCAGGGTGCTGGGTGCTCAGTACTCAGGGTGCTGGGTGCTCAGTACTCAGGGTGCTGGGTGCTTAGTACTCAGGGTGCTGGCTGCTCAGTGCTCAGGGTGCTCGGTGCTCAGTTCTCGGGGTGCTGGGTGCTCAGTACTCAGGGTGCTCAGTGCTCAGTGCTCTGGGTGCTGGGTGCTCTGTGCTCGGGGTGCTGGGTGCTCATTGCTCAGGGTGCTGCGTGCTCAGTACTCAGGGTGCTCAGTGCTCAGTGCTCGGGGTGCTGGGTGCTCAGTGCTCGGGGTGCTGGGTGCTCAGTGCTCAGGGTGCTGGGTGCTCAGTGCTCAGGGTTCTGGGTGCTCAGTGCTCGGGGCGCTGGGTACTCAGTGCTCGGGGTGCTCAGAGCTCAGTACTCAGTGTGCTGGGTGCTCAGTGCTCGGGGTGCTAGGTGCTCAGTACTCAGGGTGCTGGGTGCTCAGTGCTCGGGGTGCTCGGTGCTCAGTACGTTGGGTGCTCACTACTCAGGGTGCTGGGTTCTCAGTGCTCAGGGTGTTGGGTGCTCAGTGCTCAGGGCGCTGGGTGCTCAGTGCTCAGGGTGCTGGGTGCACAGTACTCAGGGTGCTGGGTGCTCAGTGCTCGGGGTGCTGGGTGCTCAGTGCTCGGGGTGCTGGGTGCTCAGTGCTCAGGGTGCTGGGTGCTCAGTACTCGGGGTGCTGGGTGCTCAGTACTCAGGGTGCTGGGTGCTCAGTACTCAGGGTGCTGGGTGATCAGTACTCAGGGTGCTCAGTGCTCAATACACAGGGTGCTGGGTGCTCAGTGCTCGGGGTGCTGAGTGCTCAGTGCTCAGTACTCAGGGTGCTGGGTGCTCAGTGCTCAGGGTGCTGGGTGCTCAGTACTCAGCGTGCTGGGTGCTCAGTACTCAGGGTGCTGGATGCTCAGTGCTCAGGGTGCTGGGTGCTCAGTGCTCAGGGTGCTGGGTGCTCAGTGCTCGGGGAGCTCGGTGCTCAGTACTCAGGGTGCTGGTTGCTCAGTACTCAGTGCTCGGGGTCCTGGGGGCTCCGTGCTCGGGGTGCTGGGTGCTCAGTACTCAGCGTGCTGGGTGCTCATTCTCGGGGTGCTGGGTCCTCAGTGCTCGGGGTGCTGGGTGCTCAGTACTCAGGGTGCTGGAGGCTCAGTACTCAGGGTGCTGGGTGCTCAGTACTCAGGGTGCTCGGTTCTCAGTACTCAGGTTGCTGGGTGCTCATTCACGGGGTGCTGGGTGCTCAGTGCTCTGGGTGCTGGGTGCTCAGTACTCAGGGTGCTGGGGGCTCAGTACTCAGGGTGCTGGGTGCTCAGTACTCAGGGTGATCTGTTTTCAGGACTCAGGGTGCTGGGTGCTCAGTGCTCGGGGTGCTGGGTGCTCAGTACACGGGGTGCTCAGTACTCAGGGTGCTGGGTGCTCAGTACTCAGGGTGCTGGGTGCTCAGTGCTCGGGGTGCTCGGTGCTCAGTACTCGGGGTGCTGGGTGCTCAGTACTCAGGGTGCTGGGTGCTCAGTGCTCACTGTGCTGGGTGCTCAGTGCTCGGGGTGCTGGGTGCTCAGTGCTGAGGGTGCTGGCTGCTCAGTGCTCAGGGTGCTGGGTGCTCAGTACTCAGGGTGCTAGGTGCTCAGTACTCAGGGTGCTCAGTGCTCAGTACTCAGCGTGCTGGGTGCTCATTACTCAGGGTGCTCGGTTCTCAGTACTCAGGGTGCTGGGTGCTCATTCTCGGGGTGCTGGGTGCTCAGTGCTCGGGGTGCTGGGTGCTCAGTGCTCAGTACTCAGGGTGGTGGGTGCTCAGTGCTCAGGGTGCTGGGTGCTAAGTACTCAGCGTGCTGGGTGCTCAGTACTCAGTGCTCAGGATGCTGGGTGCTCAGTGCTCGGGCTGCTGTTTGCTCAGTGCACAGGGTGCTGGGTGCTCAGTACTCAGGGTGCTGGGTTCTCAGTACTCAGGGTGCTGGGTGCACAGTGCTAGGGGTGCTGGGTGCTCAGTGCTCGGGGTCTGGGTGCTCAGTACTCAGCGTGCTGGGTGCTCAGTACTCAGGGTGCTGGGTGCTCAGTGCTCAGGGTGCTGGGTGCTCAGTGCTCTGGGTGCTGGGTGCTCAGTGCTCAGGGTGCTGGGTGCTCAGTACTCAGCGTGGTGGGTGCTCAGTGATCGGAGTGATGGGTGCTGAGTGCTCAGGGTGCTGGGTGCTCAGTGCTCGGTGTGCTCGGTGCTCAGTGCTCAGGGTCCTGGGTGCTCAGTACTCAGGGTGCTGGGTGCTTAGTACTCAGGGTGCTCAGTGCTCAGTACACAGGGTGCTGGGTGCTCAGTGCTCGGGGTGCTGGGTGCTCAGTGCTCAGTACTCAGGGTGGTGGGTGCTCAGTGCTCAGGTGCTGGGTGCTAAGTAATCAGCGTGCTGGGTGCTCAGTACTCAGGGTGCTGGGTGCTCAGTGCTCAGGGTGCTGGGTGCTCAGTACTCAGGGTGCTGGGGGCTCAGTACTCAGGGTGCTGGGTGCTCAGTACTCAGGGTGCTCGGTTCTCAGTACTCAGGGTTTTGGGTGCTCATTCTCGTCGTGCTGGGTGCTCAGTGCTCGGGGTGCTGGGTGCTCAGTACTCAGGGTGCTGTGGGTTCAGTACTCAGGGTGCTGGGTGCTCAGTACTCAGGGTGATCTGTTCTCAGTACTCAGGGTGCTGGGTGCTCAGGGCTCGGGGTGCTGGGTGCTCAGTACTCGGGGTGCTCAGTACTCAGGGTACTGGGTGCTCAGTGCTCGGGGTGCTGGGTGCTCAGTACTCAGGGTGCTCAGTGCTCAGTGCTCTGGGTGCTGGGTGCTCAGTGCTCGGGTTGCTGGGTGCTCATTGCTCAGGGTGCTGGGTGCTCAGTACTCAGGGTGCTCAGTGCTCAGGATGCTGGGTGCTCAGTGCTCGGGGTGCTATGTACTCAGTGCTCAGTACACAGTGTGCTGGGTGCTCAGTGCTCGGGGTGCTGGGTGCTCAGTGCTCAGTACTCAGGGTGCTGGGTGCACAGTGCTCGGGGTGCTTGATGCTCAGTACTCAGGGTGCTGGGTGCTCAGTGCTCAGGGTGCTGGGTGCTCAGTACTCAGGGTGCTGGGTGCTCAGTACTCAGTATGCTGGGTGCTCAGTGCTCGGGGTGCTCAGTACTCAGGGTGCTGTGTGTTCAGTACTCAGGGTACTGGGTGCTCAGTACTCAGGGTGCTCAGTGCTTGGGGTGCTGGGTGCGCAGTACTCAGGGTGTTGGGTGCTCAGTACTCAGGGTGCTCAGTGCTTGGGGTGCTGGGTGCTCAGTACTCAGGGTGCTCAGTGCTTGGGGTGTTGGGTGCTCAGTACTCAGGGTGCTGTGTGCTCAGTGCTCAGGGTGCTGGGTGCTCAGTACTCAGGGTGCTGGGTGCTCATTACTCAGGGTGCTAGGTGCTCAGTGCTCGGGGTGCTGGGTGCTCAGGGCTCGGGGTGCTGGGTGCTCAGTGCTCAGGGTGCTGGGTGCTCAGTGCTCAGGTTTCTGGGTGCTCAGTGCTCGGGGCGCTGGGTGCTCAGTGCTCGGGGTGCTCGGAGCTCAGTAGTCAGGGTGCTGGGTGCTCAGTGCTCGGGGTGCTGGGTGCTGAGTACTCAGGGTGCTGGGTGCTCAGTGCTCGGGGTGCTCGGTGCTCAGTACGCTGGGTGCTCAGTACTCAGGGTGCTGGGTGCTCAGTACTCAGGGTGCTGTGTGCTCAGTACTCAGGGTGCTGGGTGCTCAGTACTCAGGGTGCTGGGTGCTTAGTACTCAGGGTGCTGGCTGCTCAGTGCTCAGGGTGCTCGGTGCTCAGTGCTCGGGGTGCTGGGTGCTCAGTACTCAGGGTGCTCAGTGCTCAGTGCTCTGGGTGCTGGGTGCTCTGTGCTCGGGGTGCTGGGTGCTCATTGCTCAGGGTGCTGGGTGCTCAGTACTCAGGGTGCTCAGTGCTCAGTGCTCGGGGTGCTGGGTGCTCAGTGCTCGGGGTGCTGTGTGCTCAGTTCTCAGGGTGCTTGGTGCTCAGTGCTCAGGGTGCTGGGTGCTCAGTGCTCGGCGCGCTGGGTACTCAGTGCTCGGGGTGCTCGGAGCTCAGTACTCAGTGTGCTGGGTGCTCAGTGCTCGGGGTGCTCGGTGCTCAGTACTCAGGGTGCTGGGTGCTCAGTGCTCGGGGTGCTCGGTGCTCAGTACGTTGTGTGCTCACTACTCAAAGTGCTGGGTGCTCAGTGCTCAGGGTGCTGGGTGCTGAGTGCTCAGGGTGCTGGGTGCTCAGTGCTCAGGGTGCTGGGTGCTCAGTACTCAGGGTGCTGGGTGCGCAGTGCTCGGGGTGCTGGGTGCTGAGTGCTCAGGGTGCTGGGTGCTCAGTGCTCAGGGTGCTGGGTGCTCAGTACTCGGGGTGCTGGGTGCTCAGTACTCAGGGTGCTGGGTGCTCAGTACTCAGGGTGCTGGGTGATCAGTACTCGGGTGCTGGGTGCTCAGTGCTCAGAGTGCTGGGTGCTCAGTGCTCGGGGTGCTGGGTGCTCAGTGCTCAGTACTCAGGGTGCTGGGTGCTCAGTGCTCTTGGTGCTGGGTGCACAGTGCTCAGTACTCAGGGTGCTGGGTGCTCAGTGCTCAGGGTGCTGGGTGCTCAGTGCTCAGTGCTCAGGGTGATGGGTACTCAGTGCTCGGGGTGCTGGGTGCTCAGTACTCAGGGTGCTGGGTGCTCAGTACTCAGGGTGCTCAGTGCTCAGTACTCAGGGTGCTCAGTGCTCAGTACTCAGGGTGCTCAGTGCTCAGGGTGCTGGGTGCTCAGTGCTCGGGGTGCTGGGTGCTCACTCCTCAGGGTGCTGGGTGCTCAGTGCTCAGGGTGCTGGGTGCTCAGTGCTCGGGGTGCTGGGTGCTCAGTACTCAGGGTGCTGGGTGCTCAGTGCTCAGTGTGCTGGGTGCTCAGTGCTCAGGGTGCTCGTTGCTTAGTACTCAGGGTGCTGGGTGCTCAGTACTCAGGGTGCTGGGTGCTCAGTGCTCAGGGTGCTGGGTGCTCAGTGCTCAGGGTGCTGGGTGCTCAGTACTCAGGGTGCTGGGTGCTCAGTTCTCGGGGTGCTGGGTGCTCAGTACTCAGGGAGCTGGGTGCTCAGTACTCAGGGTGCTGGGTGCTCAGTACTCGGGTGCTGGGCGCTCAGTGCTCAGGGTGCTGGGTGCTCAGTGCTTGGGGTGCTGGGTGCTCAGTGCTCAGTACTCAGGGTGGTGGGGGCTCAGTGCTCGAGGTGCTGGGTGCTCAGTGCTCAGTACTCAGGGTGCTGGGTGCTCACTGCTCAGCGTGCTGGGTGCTCAGTGCTCAGGGTGCTGGGTGCTCAGTACTCAGGGTGCTCGGTGCTTAGTACTCAGGGTGCTGGGTGCTCAGTACTCCGGGTGCTGGGTGCTCAGTGCTCAGTACTCAGGGTTCTGGGTGCTCAGTACTCAGGGTGCTGGGTGCTCAGTGCTCGGGGTGCTCGGTGCTCAGTACTCAGGGTGCTGGGTGCTCAGTGCTCGGGGTGCTCAGTACTCAGGGTGCTGTGTGTTCAGTGCTCAGGGTGCTGGGTGCTCAGTACTCAGGGTGCTCGGTGCTTAGTACTCAGGGTGCTGGGTGCTCAGTACTCCGGGTGCTGGGTGCTCAGTGCTCGGGGTGCTCGGTGCTCAGTGCTCAAGGTGCTGGGTGCTCAGTACTCAGGGTGATCATTGCTCAGGGTGCTGGGTGCTCAGTACTCAGGGTGCTGGGTGCTCAGTACTCAGGGTACTCAGTGCTCAGTACTCAGGGTGCTCAGTGCTCAGTACTAAGGGTGCTCAGTGCTCAGGGTGCTGGGTGCTCAGTGTTCGGGGGGCTCGGTGCTCAGTACTCAGGGTGCTGGGTGCTCAGTGCTCATGGTGCTGGGTGCTCAGTGCTCAGGGTGCTGGTTGCTCAGTGCTCAGGGTGCTGGGCGCTCAGTACTCAGGGTTTTCGGTGCTCAGTACTCGGGGTGCTCAGTGCTCAGTACTCAGGGTGCTGGGTGCCCAGTGCTCAGGGTGCTGGGTGCTCAGTACTCAGGGTGCTGGGTGCTCGGTGCTCAGTACGCTGGGTGCTCAGTACTCAGGTTGCTGGGTGCTCAGTACTCAGGGTGCTGGGTGCTCAGTACTCAGGGTGCTCGGTGCTCAGTACTCAGGGTGCTGGGTGCTCAGTGCTCAGGGTGCTGGGTGCTCAGTGCTCGGGGTGCTCGGTGCTCAGTACGCTGGGTGCTCAGTACTCAGGGTGCTGGGTGCTCAGTACGCTGGGTGCTCAGTACTCAGGGTGCTGTGTGCTCAGTACTCAGGGTGCTGTGTGCTCAGTACTCAGGGTGCTGGGTGCTCAGTACGCTGGGTGCTCAGTACTGAGGGTGCTGGGTGCTCAGTACTCAGGGTGCTGTGTGCTCAGTACTCATGGTGCTGGGTGCTCAGTACTCAGGGTGCTGGGTGCTCAGTGCTCACGGTGCTGGGTGCTCAGTACTCAGGGTGCTGGGTGCTCAGTGCTCGGGGTGCTCGGTGCTCAGTACGCTGGGTGCTCAGTACTCAGGGTGCTCGGTGCTCAGTACGCTGGGTGCTCAGTACTCAGGGTGCTGGGTGCTCAGTACTCAGGGTGCTGTGTGCTCAGTACTCAGGGTGCTGGGTGCTCAGTACTCTGGGTGCTGGGTGCTTAGTACTCAGGGTGCTGGCTGCTCAGTGCTCAGGGTGCTCAGTGCTCAGTGCTCGGGGTGCTGGGTGCTCAGTACTCAGGGTGCTCAGTGCTCAGTGCTCTGGGTGCTGGGTGCTCTGTGCTCGGGGTGCTGGGTGCTCATTGCTCAGGGTGCTGGGTGCTCAGTACTCAGGGTGCTCAGTGCTCAATGCTCGGGGTGCTGGGTGCTCAGTGCTCGGGGTGCTGGTTGCTCAGTTCTCAGGGTGCTGTGTGCTCAGTGCTCAGGGTTCTGGGTGCTCAGTGCTCGGGGCGCTGGGTACTCAGTGCTCGGGGTGCTCAGAGCTCAGTACTCAGTGTGCTGGGTGCTCAGTGCTCGGGGTGCTCGGTGCTCAGTACTCAGGGTGCTGGGTGCTCAGTGCTCGGGGTGCTAGGTGCTCAGTACGTTGTGTGCCCACTACTCAGGGTGCTGGGTGCTCAGTGCTCAGGGTGCTGGGGGCTGAGTGCTCAGGGTGCTGGGTGCTCAGTGCTCAGGGTGCTGGGTGCTCAGTACTCAGGGTGCTGGGTGCGCAGTGCTCGGGGTGCTGGGTGCTGAGTGCTCAGGGTGATGGGGGCTCAGTGCTCAGGGTGCTGGGTGCTCAGTACACGGTGTGCTGGGTGCTCAGTACGCAGGGTGCTGGGTGCTCAGTACTCAGGGTGCTGGGTGATCAGTACTCGGGTGCTGGGTGCTCAGTGCTCAGAGTGCTGGGTGCTCAGTGCTCGGGGTGCTGGGTGCTCAGTGCTCAGTACTCAGGGTGCTGGGTGCTCAGTGCTCTTGGTGCTGGGTGCACAGTGCTCAGTACTCAGGGTGCTGGGTGCTCAGTGCTCAGGGTGCTGGGTGCTCAGTGCTCTGGGTGATGGGTTCTCAGTGCTCAGGGTACTGGGTGCTCAGTGCTCAGGGTGCTGGGTACTCAGTGCTCGGGGTGCTGGGTGCTCAGTACTCAGGGTGCTGGGTGCTCAGTACTCAGGGTGCTCAGTGCTCAGTACTCAGGGTGCTCAGTGCTCAGTACTCAGGGTGCTCAGTGCTCAGGGTGCTGGGTGCTCAGTGCTCGGGGTGCTGGGTGCTCAGTCCTCAGGGTGCTGGGTGCTGAGTGCTCAGGGTGCTCGGTGCTCAGTGCTCAGGGTGCTGGGTGCTCAGTACTCAGGGTGCTGGGTGCGCAGTGCTCGGGGTGCTGGGTGCTCAGTGCTCAGGGTGCTGGGTGCTCAGTGCTCAGGGTGCTGGTTGCTCAGTACTCGGGGTGCTAGGTGCTCAGTACTCAGGGTGCTGCGTGCTCAGTACTCAGGGTGCTGGGTGATCAGTACTCGGGTGCTGGGTGCTCAATGCTCGGGGTGCTGGGTGCTCAGTGCTCAGTACTCAGGGTGCTGGGTGCTCAGTGCTCGGGGTTCTGGGTGCACAGTGCTCAGTACTCAGGGTGCTGGGTGCTCAGTGCTCAGGGTGCTGGGTACTCAGTGCTCGGGGTGCTGGGTGCTCAGTACTCAGGGTGCTGGGTGCTCAGTACTCAGGGTGCTCAGTGCTCAGTACTCAGGGTGCTCAGTGCTCAGTAATCAGGGTGCTCAGTGCTCAGGGTGCTGGCTGCTCAGTGCTCGGGGTGCTGGGTGCTCAGTCCTAAGGGTGCTGGGTGCTCAGTGCTCAGGGTGCTCGGTGCTCAGTGCTCAGGTTGCTGGGTGCTCAGTACTCAGGGTGCTGGGTGCTCGGTGCTCAGTACGCTGGGTGCTCAGTACTCAGGGTGCTGGGTGCTCAGTACTCGGGGTGCTCGGTGCTCAGTACTCACGGTGCTGGGTGCTCAGTGCTCGGGGTGCCGGGTGCTCAGTACTCAGGGTGCTGGGTGCTCAGTGCTCGGGGTGCTCGGAGCTCAGTACGCTGGGTGCTCAGTACTCAGGGTGCTGGGTGCTCAGAACTCAGGGTGCTGGGTGCTTAGTACTCAGGGTGCTGCGTGCTCAGTGCTCGGGTTGCTGGGTGCTCAGTGCTCAGTACTCAGGGTGCTGGGTGCTCAGTGCTCAGGGTGCTGGGTGCTCAGTGCTCAGGGTGCTGGGTGCTCAGTGCTCAGGGTGCTCGGTGCTCAGTACGTTGTGTGCTCAGTACTCAGGGTGCTGGGTGCTCAGCGCTCAGGGTGCTGTGTGTTCAGTGCTCAGGGTGCTCGTTGCTCAGTACGTTGGGTGCTCAGTACTCAGGGTGCTGGGTGCTCAGTGCTCAGGGTGCTGGGTGCTCAGTGCTCAGGGTGCTGGGTGCTCAGTGCTCGGGGTGCTGGGTGCTCAGTGCTCAGGGTGCTGTGTGTTCAGTGCTAAGGGTGCTCGGTGCTCAGTACGTTGGGTGCTCAGTACTCAGGGTGCTGGGTGCTCAGTGCTCAGGGTGCTGGGTGGTCAGTGCTCGGGGTGCTGGGTGCTCAGTGCTCGGGGTGCTGGGTGCTCAGTACTCGGTGTGCTCAGTGCTCAGTACTCAGGGTGCTGGGTGCTCAGTGCTCAGGGTGCTGGGTGCTCAGTACTCAGGGTGCTGGGTGCTCGGTGCTCAGTACTCTGGGTGCTCAGTACTCAGGGTGCTGGCTGCTCAGTGCTCAGTACTCAGGGTGCTGGGTGCTCAGTGCTCGGGGTGCTAGGTGCTCAGTACTCAGGTTGCTGGGTGCTCAGTGCTCGGGGTGCTCGGTGCTCAGTACTCTGGGTGCTCAGTACTCAGGGTGCTGGGTGCTCAGTGCTCAGGGTGCTCGTTGCTTAGTACTCAGGATGCTGGGTGCTCAGTACTCAGGGTGCTGGGTGCTCAGTGCTCAGGGTGCTGGGTGCTCAGTGCTCAGGGTGCTGGCTGCTCAGTGCTCAGGGTGCTCGGTGCTCAGTGCTCGGGGTGCAGGGTGCTCAGTACTCAGGGTGCTCAGTGCTCAGTGCTCTGGGTGCTGGGTGCTCTGTGCTCGGGGTGCTGGGTGCTCATTGCTCAGGGTGCTGGGTGCTCAGTACTCAGGGTGCTCAGTGCTCAGTGCTCGGGGTGCTGGGTGCTCAGTGCTCGGGGTGCTCGCTGCTCAGTACTCTGGGTGCTCAGTACTCAGGGTGCTGGGTGCTCAGTGCTCAGGGTGCTCGTTGCTTAGTACTCAGGATGCTGGGTGCTCAGTACTCAGGGTGCTCGGTGCTCAGTACTCAGGGTGCTGGGTGCTCAGTGCTCGGGGTGCTCGGTGCTCAGTACGTTGTGTGCTCACTACTCAGGGTGCTGGGTGCTCAGTGCTCAGGGTGCTGGGTGCTGAGTGCTCAGGGTGCTGGGTGCTCAGTGCTCAGGGTGCTGGGTGCTCAGTACTCAGGGTGCTGGGTGCGCAGTGCTCGGGGTGCAGGGTGCTGAGTGCTCAGGGTGCTGGGTGCTCAGTGCTCAGGGTGCTGGGTGCTCAGTACTCGGGGTGCTGGGTGCTCAGTACTCAGGGTGCTGGGTGCTCAGTACTCAGGGTGCTGGGTGATCAGTACTCGGGTGCTGGGTGCTCAGTGCTCAGAGTGCTGGGTGCTCAGTGCTCGGGGTGCTGGGTGCTCAGTGCTCAGTACTCAGGGTGCTGGGTGTTCAGTGCTCTTGGTGCTGGGTGCACAGTGCTCAGTACTCAGGGTGCTGGGTGCTCAGTGCTCAGGGTGCTGGGTGCTCAGTGCTCAGGGTGCTGTGTTCTCAGTGTTCAGGGTACTGGGTGCTCAGTGCTCAGGGTGCTGGGTACTCAGTGCTCGGGGTGCTGGGTGCTCAGTACTCAGGGTGCTGGATGCTCAGTACTCAGTGTGCTCAGTGCTCAGTACTCAGGGTGCTCAGTGCTCAGTACTCAGGGTGCTCAGTGCTCAGTGTGCTGGGTGCTCAGTGCTCGGGGTGCTGGGTGCTCAGTCCTCAGGGTGCTGGGTGCTGAGTGCTCAGGGTGCTCGGTGCTCAGTGCTCAGGGTGCTGGGTGCTCAGTACTCAGGGTGCTGGGTGCGCAGTGCTCGGGGTGCTGGGTGCTCAGTGCTCAGGGTGCTGGGTGCTCAGTGCTCAGGGTGCTGGTTGCTCAGTACTCGGGGTGCTGGGTGCTCAGTACTCAGGGTGCTGGGTGCTCAGTACTCAGGGTGCTGGGTGATCAGTACTCGGGTGCTGGGTGCTCAATGCTCGGGGTGCTGGGTGCTCAGTGCTCAGTACTCAGGGTGCTGGGTGCTCAGTGCTCGGGGTGCTGGGTGCACAGTGCTCAGTACTCAGGGTGCTGGGTGCTCAGTGCTCAGGGTGCTGGGTACTCAGTGCTCGGGGTGCTGGGTGCTCAGTACTCAGGGTGCTGGGTGCTCAGTACTCAGGGTGCTCAGTGCTCAGTACTCAGGGTGCTCAGTGCTCAGTACTCAGGGTGCTCAGTGCTCAGGGTGCTGGCTGCTCAGTGCTCGGGGTGCTGGGTGCTCAGTCCTAAGGGTGCTGGGTGCTCAGTGCTCAGGGTGCTCGGTGCTCAGTGCTCAGGGTGCTGGGTGCTCAGTACTCAGGGTGCTGGGTGCTCAGTGCTCGGGGTGCTGGGTGCTCAGTACTCAGGGTGCTGGGTGCTCAGTGCTCAGGGTGCTGGGTGCTCAGTGCTCAGGGTGCTCGGTGCTTAGTACTCGGGGTGCTGGGTGCTCAGTACTCAGGGTTCTGGGTGCTCAGTGCTCAGGGTGCTGGGTGCTCAGTGCTCAGGGTGCTGGGTGCCCAGTACTCAGGGTGCTGGGTGCTCAGTACTCAGGTTGCTGGGTTCTCAGTTCTCAGGGTGCTGGGTGCTCAGTGCTCGGGGTGCTGGGTGCTCAGTGCTCGGTGTGCTCGGTGCTCAGTACTCAGGGTGCTGGGTGCTCAGTGCTCGGGGTGCTCAGTACTCAGGGTGCTGTGTGTTCAGTGCTCAGGGTGCTGGGTACTCAGTACTCAGGGTGCTCGGTGCTTAGTACTCAGGGTGCTGGGTGCTCAGTACTCCGGGTGCTGGGTGCTCAGTGCTCGGGGTGCTCTGTGCTCAGTGCTCAAGGTGCTGGGTGCTCAGAACTCAGGGTGATCATTGCTCAGGGTGCTGGGTGCTCAGTTCTCAGGGTGCTGGGTGCCCAGTACTCAGGGTGCTCAGTGCTCAGTACTCAGGGTGCTCAGTGCTCAGTACTAAGGGTGCTCAGTGATCAGGCTGCTGGGTGCTCAGTACTCGGGGTGCTCGGTGCTCAGTCCTCAGGGTGCTGGGTGCTCAGTACTCAGGGAGCTGGGTGCTCAGTACTCAGGGTGCTGGGTGCTCAGTACTCGGGTGCTGGGTGCTCAGTGCTCAGGGTGCTGGGTGCTCAGTGCTTGGGGTGCTGGGTGCTCAGTGCTCAGTACTCAGGGTGCTGGGGGCTCAGTGCTCGGGGTGCTGGGTGCTCAGTGCTCAGTACTCAGGGTGCTGGGTGCTCAGAGCTCAGGGTGCTGGGTGCTCAGTGCTCAGGGTGCTGGGTGCTCAGTGCTCAGGGTGCTGGGTGCTCAGTGCTCAGGGTGCTCGGTGCTCAGTGCTCAGGGTGCTGGGTGCTCAGTACTCAGGGTGCTGGGTGCTCAGTGCTCGGGGTGCTGGGTGCTCAGTACGCAGGGTGCTGGGTGCTCAGTGCTCAGGGTGCTGGGTGCTCAGTGCTCAGGGTGCTCGGTGCTTAGTACCCGGGGTGCTGGGTGCTCAGTACTCAGGGTTCTGGGTGCTCAGTGCTCAGGGTGCTGGGTGCTCAGTGCTCAGGGTGCTGGGTGCTCAGTACTCAGGGTGCTGGGTGCTCAGTACTCAGGTTGCTGGGTGCTCAGTTCTCAGGGTGCTGGGTGCTCAGTGCTCGGGGTGCTGGGTGCTCAGTGCTCGGGGTGCTCGGTGCTCAGTACTCAGGGTGCTGGGTGCTCAGTGCTCGGGGTGCTCAGAACTCAGGGTGCTGTGTGTTCAGTGCTCAGGGTGCTGGGTAATCAGTACTCAGGGTGCTCGGTGCTTAGTACTCAGGGTGCTGGGTGCTCAGTACTCCGGGTGCTGGGTGCTCAGTGCTCGGGGTGCTCTGTGCTCAGTGCTCAAGGTGCTGGGTGCTCAGAACTCAGGGTGATCATTGCTCAGGGTGCTGGGTGCTCAGTTCTCAGGGTGCTGGATGCCCAGTACTCAGGGTGCTCAGTGCTCAGTACTCAGGGTGCTCAGTGCTCAGTACTAAGGGTGCTCAGTGATCAGGCTGCTGGGTGCTCAGTACTCGGGGTGCTCGGTGCTCAGTCCTCAGGGTGCTGGGTGCTCAGTACTCAGGGAGCTGGGTGCTCAGTACTCAGGGTGCTGGGTGCTCAGTACTCGGGTGCTGGGTGCTCAGTGCTCAGGGTGCTGGGTGCTCAGTGCTTGGGGTGCTGGGTGCTCAGTGCTCAGTACTCAGGGTGCTGGGGTCTCAGTGCTCGGGGTGCTGGGTGCTCAGTGCTCAGTACTCAGGGTGCTGGGTGCTCAGAGCTCAGGGTGCTGGGTGCTCAGTGCTCAGGGTGCTGGGTGCTCAGTGCTCAGGGTGCTGGGTGCTCAGTGCTCAGGGTGCTCGGTGCTCAGTGCTCAGGGTGCTGGGTGCTCAGTACTCAGGGTGCTGGGTGCTCAGTGCTCGGGGTGCTGGGTGCTCAGTACTCAGGGTGCTGGGTGCTCAGTGCTCAGGGTGCTGGGTGCTCAGTGCTCAGGGTGCTCGGTGCTTAGTACCCGGGGTGCTGGGTGCTCAGTACTCAGGGTTCTGGGTGCTCAGTGCTCAGGGTGCTGGGTGCTCAGTGCTCAGGGTGCTGGGTGCTCAGTACTCAGGGTGCTGGGTGCTCAGTACTCAGGGTGCTGGGTGCTCAGTTCTCAGGGTGCTGGGTGCTCAGTGCTCGGGGTGCTGGGTGCTCAGTGCTCGGGGTGCTCGGTGCTCAGTACTCAGGGTGCTGGGTGCTCAGTGCTCGGGGTGCTCAGAACTCAGGGTGCTGTGTGTTCAGTGCTCAGGGTGCTGGGTACTCAGTACTCAGGGTGCTCGGTGCTTAGTACTCAGGGTGCTGGGTGCTCAGTACACCGGGTGCTGGGTGCTCAGTGCTCGGGGTGCTCTGTGCTCAGTGCTCAAGGTGCTGGGTGCTCAGTACTCAGGGTGATCATTGCTCAGGGTGCTGGGTGCTCAGTTCTCAGGGTGCTGGGTGCTCAGTGCTCGGGGTGCTGGGTGCTCAGTGCTCAGTACTCAGGGTGCTGGGTGCTCAGTGCTCTTGGTGCTGGGTGCACAGTGCTCAGTACTCAGGGTGCTGGGTGCTCAGTGCTCAGGGTGTTGGGTGCTCAGTGCTCAGGGTGCTGGGTGCTCAGTGCTCAGGGTGCTGGGTGCTCAGTGTTCAGGGTGCTGGGTACTCAGTGCTCGGGGTGCTGGGTGCTCAGTACTCGGGGTGCTGGGTGCTCAGTACTCAGGGTGCTCAGTGCTCAGTACTCAGGGTGCTCAGTGCTCAGTACTCAGGGTGCTCAGTGCTCAGGGTGCTGGGTGCTCAGTGCTCGGGGTGCTGGGTGCTCAGTCCTCAGGGTGCTGGGTGCTGAGTGCTCAGGGTGCTCGGTGCTCAGTGCTCAGGGTGCTGGGTGCTCAGTACTCAGGGTGCTGGGTGCGCAGTGCTCATGGTGCTGGGTGCTCAGTGCTCAGGGTGCTGGGTGCTCAGTGCTCAGGGTGCTGGTTGCTCAGTGCTCAGGGTGCTGGGTGCTCAGTACTCAGGGTGCTGGGTGCTCAGTGCTCGGGGCGCTGGGTGCTCAGTGCTCGGGGTGCTCGGAGGTCAGTACTCAGGGTGCTGGGTGCTCACTGCTCGGGGTGCTGGGTGCTGAGTACTCAGGGTGCTGGGTGCTCAGTGCTCGGGGTGCTCGGTGCTCAGTACGTTGGGTGCTCACTACTCAGGGTGCTGGGTGCTCAGTGCTCAGGGTGCTGGGTGCTCAGTGCTCAGGGTGCTGGGTGCTCAGTACTCAGGGTGCTGGGTGCTCAGTACTCAGGGTGCTGGGTGCTCAGTTCTCAGGGTGCTGGGTGCTCAGTGCTCGGGGTGCTGGGTGCTCAGTTCTCGGTGTGCTCGGTGCTCAGTACTCAGGGTGCTGGGTGCTCAGTGCTCGGGGTGCTCAGTACTCAGGGTGCTGTGAGTTCAGTGCTCAGGGTGCTGGGTACTCAGTACTCAGGGTGCTCGGTGCTTAGTACTCAGGGTGCTGGGTGCTCAGTACTCCGGGTGCTGTGTGCTCAGTGCTCGGGGTCCTCTGTGCTCAGTGCTCAAGGTGCTGGGTGCTCAGAACTCAGGGTGATCATTGCTCAGGGTGCTGGGTGCTCAGTTCTCAGGGTGCTGGGTGCCCAGTACTCAGGGTGCTCAGTGCTCAGTACTCAGGGTGCTCAGTGCTCAGTACTAAGGGTGCTCAGTGATCAGGCTGCTGGGTGCTCAGTACTCGGGGTGCTCGGTGCTCAGTCCTCAGGGTGCTGGGTGCTCAGTACTCAGGGAGCTGGGTGCTCAGTACTCAGGGTGCTGGGTGCTCAGTACTCGGGTGCTGGGTGCTCAGTGCTCAGGGTGCTGGGTGCTCAGTGCTTGGGGTGCTGGGTGCTCAGTGCTCAGTACTCAGGGTGCTGGGGGCTCAGTGCTCGGGGTGCTGGGTGCTCAGTGCTCAGTACTCAGGGTGCTGGGTGCTCAGTGCTCAGGGTGCTGGGTGCTCAGTGCTCAGGGTGCTGGGTGCTCAGTGCTCAGGGTGCTGGGTGCTCAGTGCTCAGGGTGCTCGGTGCTCAGTGCTCAGGGTGCTGGGTGCTCAGTACTCAGGGTGCTGGGTGCTCAGTGCTCGGGGTGCTGGGTGCTCAGTACTCAGGGTGCTGGGTGCTCAGTGCTCAGGGTGCTGGGTGCTCAGTGCTCAGGGTGCTCGGTGCTTAGTACTCGGGGTGCTGGGTGCTCAGTACTCAGGGTTCTGGGTGCTCAGTGCTCAGGGTGCTGGGTGCTCAGTGCTCAGGGTGCTGGGTGCTCAGTACTCAGGGTGCTGGGTGCTCAGTACTCAGGGTGCTGGGTGCTCAGTTCTCAGGGTGCTGGGTGCTCAGTGCTCGGGGTGCTGGGTGCTCAGTGCTCGGGGTGCTCGGTGCTCAGTACTCAGGGTGCTGGGTGCTCAGTGCTCGGGGTGCTCAGAACTCAGGGTGCTGTGTGTTCAGTGCTCAGGGTGCTGGGTACTCAGTACTCAGGGTGCTCGGTGCTTAGTACTCAGGGTGCTGGGTGCTCAGTACTCCGGGTGCTGGGTGCTCAGTGCTCGGGGTGCTCTGTGCTCAGTGCTCAAGGTGCTGGGTGCTCAGTACTCAGGGTGATCATTGCTCAGGGTGCTGGGTGCTCAGTTCTCAGGGTGCTGCGTGCTCAGTGCTCGGGGTGCTGGGTGCTCAGTGGTCAGTACTCAGGGTGCTGGGTGCTCAGTGCTTAGGGTGCTGGGTGCTCAGTGCTCAGGGTGCTGGGTGCTCAGTGCTCAGGGTGCTCGGTGCTCAGTACGTTGGGTGCTCAGTACTCAGGGTGCTGGGTGCTCAGCGCTCAGGGTGCTGTGTGTTCAGTGCTCACGGTGCTCGTTGCTCAGTACGTTGGGTGCTCAGTACTCAGGGTGCTGGGTGCACAGTGCTCAGGGTGCTGGGTGCTCAGTGCTCAGGGTGCTGGGTGGTCAGTGCTCGGGGTGCTGGGTGCTCAGTGCTCGGGGTGCTGGGTGCTCATTACTCGGGGTGCTCAGTGCTCAGTACTCAGGGTGCTGGTTGCTCAGTGCTCAGGGTGCTGGGTGCTCAGTACTCAGGTTGCTGGGTGCTCGGTGCTCAGTACTCTGGGTGCTCAGTACTCAGGGTGCTGGGTGCTCAGTGCTCAGTACTCAGGGTGCTGGGTGCTCAGTGCTCGGGGTGCTAGGTGCTCAGTACTCAGGGTGCTGGGTGCTCAGTGCTCGGGGTGCTCGGTGCTCAGTACTCTGGGTGCTCAGTACTCAGGGTGCTGGGTGATCAGTGCTCAGGGTGCTCGTTGCTTAGTACTCAGGGTGCTGGGTGCTCAGTACTCAGGGTGCTGGGTGCTCAGTGCTCAGGGTGCTGGGTGCTCAGTGCTCAGTGTGCTGGCTGCTCAGTGCTCAGGGTGCTCGGTGCTCAGTGCTCGGGGTGCTGGGTGCTCAGTACTCAGGGTGCTCAGTGCTCAGTGCTCTGGGTGCTGGGTGCTCTGTGCTCGGGGTGCTGGGTGCTCATTGCTCAGGGTGCTGGGTGCTCAGTACTCAGGGTGCTCAGTGCTCAGTGCTCGGGGTGCTGGGTGCTCAGTGCTCGGGGTGCTGGGTGCTCAGTTCTCAGGGTGCTGTGTGCTCAGTGCTCAGGGTTCTGGGTGCTCAGTGCTCGGGGCGCTGGATACTCAGTGCTCGGGGTGCTCGGAGCTCAGTACTCAGTGTGCTGGGTGCTCAGTGCTCGGGGTGCTCGGTGCTCAGTACTCAGGGCGCTGGGTGCTCAGTGCTCGGGGTGCTCGGTGCTCAGTACGTTGTGTGCTCACTACTCAGGGTGCTGGGTGCTCAGTGCTCAGGGTGCTGGGTGCTGAGTGCTCAGGGTGCTGGGTGCTCAGTGCTCAGGGTGCTGGGTGCTCAGTACTCAGGGTGCTGGGTGCGCAGTGCTCAGGGTGCTGGGTGCTCAGTACTCGGGGTGCTGGGTGCTCAGTACTCAGGGTGCTGGGTGCTCAGTACTCAGGGTGCTGGGTGATCAGTACTCGGGTGCTGGGTGCTCAGTGCTCAGAGTGCTGGGTGCTCAGTGCTCGGGGTGCTGGGTGCTCAGTGCTCAGTACTCAGGGTGCTGGGTGCTCAGTGCTCTTGGTGCTGGGTGCAAAGTGCTCAGTACTCAGGGTGCTGGGTGCTCAGTGCTCAGGGTGCTGGGTGCTCAGTGCTCAGGGTGCTGGGTTCTCAGTGCTCAGGGTACTGGGTGCTCAGTGCTCAGGGTGCTGGGTACTCAGTGCTCGGGGTGCTGGGTGCTCAGTACTCAGGGTGCTGGATGCTCAGTACTCAGTGTGCTCAGTGCTCAGTACTCAGGGTGCTCAGTGCTCAGTACTCAGGGTGCTCAGTGCTCAGGGTGCTGGGTGCTCAGTGCTCGGGGTGCTGGGTGCTCAGTCCTCAGGGTGCTGGGTGCTGAGTGCTCAGGGTGCTCGGTGCTCAGTGCTCAGGGTGCTGGGTGCTCAGTACTCAGGGTGCTGGGTGCGCAGTGCTCGGGGTGCTGGGTGCTCAGTGCTCAGGGTGCTGGGTGCTCAGTGCTCAGGGTGCTGGTTGCTCAGTACTCGGGGTGCTGGGTGCTCAGTACTCAGGGTGCTGGGTGATCAGTACTCAGGGTGCTCAGTGCTCAGTACTCAGGGTGCTCAGTGCTCAGTACTCAGGGTGCTCAGTGCTCAGGGTGCTGGGTGCTCAGTGCTCGGGGTGCTGGGTGCTCAGTCCTAAGGGTGCTGGGTGCTCAGTGCTCAGGGTGCTCGGTGCTCAGTGCTCAGGGTGCTGGGTGCTCAGTACTCAGGGTGCTGGGTGCTCAGTGCTCGGGGTGCTGGGTGCTCAGTACTCAGGGTGCTTGGTGCTCAGTGCTCAGGGTGCTGGGTGCTCAGTGCTCAGGGTGCTGGGTGCTCAGTGCTCGGGGTGCTCGGTGCTTAGTACTCGGGGTGCTGGGTGCTCAGTACTCAGGGTTCTGGGTGCTCAGTGCTCAGGGTGCTGGGTGCTCAGTGCTCAGGGTGCTGTTTGCTCAGTACTCAGGGTGCTGGGTGCTCAGTACTCAGGGTGCTGGGTGCTCAGTTCTCAGGGTGCTGGGTGCTCAGTGCTCGGGGTGCTGGGTGCTCAGTGCTCGGTGTGCTCGGTGCTCAGTACTCAGGGTGCTGGGTGCTCAGTGCTCGGGGTGCTCAGTACTCAGGGTGCTGTGTGTTCAGAGCTCAGGGTGCTGGGTACTCAGTACTCAGGGTGCTCGGTGCTTAGTACTCAGGGTGCTGGGTGCTCAGTACTCCGGGTGCTGGGTGCTCAGTGCTCGGGGTGCTCTGTGCTCAGTGCTCAAGGTGCTGGGTGCTCAGAACTCAGGGTGATCATTGCTCAGGGTGCTGGGTGCTCAGTTCTCAGGGTGCTGGGTGCCCAGTACTCAGGGTGCTCAGTGCTCAGTACTCAGGGTGCTCAGTGCTCAGTACTAAGGGTGCTCAGTGATCATGCTGCTGGGTGCTCAGTACTCGGGGTGCTCGGTGCTCAGTCCTCAGGGTGCTGGGTGCTCAGTACTCAGGGAGCTGGGTGCTCAGTACTCAGGGTGCTGGGTGCTCAGTACTCGTGTGCTGGGTGCTCAGTGCTCAGGGTGCTGGGTGCTCAGTGCTTGGGGTGCTGGGTGCTCAGTGCTCAGTACTCAGGGTGCTGGGGGCTCAGTGCTCGGGGTGCTGGGTGCTCAGTGCTCAGTACTCAGGGTGCTGGGTGCTCAGTGCTCAGGGTGCTGGGTGCTCAGTGCTCAGTGTGCTGGGTGCTCAGTGCTCAGGGTGCTGGGTGCTCAGTGCTCAGGGTGCTCGGTGCTCAGTGCTCAGGGTGCTGGGTGCTCAGTACTCAGGGTGCTGGGTGCTCAGTGCTCGGGGTGCTGGGTGCTCAGTACTCAGGGTGCTGGGTGCTCAGTGCTCAGGGTGCTGGGTGCTCAGTGCTCAGGGTGCTCGGTGCTTAGTACTCGGGGTGCTGGGTGCTCAGTACTCAGGGTTCTGGGTGCTCAGTGCTCAGGGTGCTGGGTGCTCAGTGCTCAGGGTGCTGGGTGCTCAGTACTCAGGGTGCTGGGTGCTCAGTACTCAGGGTGCTGGCTGCTCAGTTCTCAGGGTGCTGGGTGCTCAGTGCTCGGGGTGCTGGGTGCTCAGTGCTCGGGGTGCTCGGTGCTCAGTACTCAGGGTGCTGGGTGCTCAGTGCTCGGGGTGCTCAGAACTCAGGGTGCTGTGTGTTCAGTGCTCAGGGTGCTGGGTACTCAGTACTCAGGGTGCTCGGTGCTTAGTACTCAGGGTGCTGGGTGCTCAGTACTCCGGGTGCTGGGTGCTCAGTGCTCGGGGTGCTCTGTGCTCAGTGCTCAAGGTGCTGGGTGCTCAGTACTCAGGGTGATCATTGCTCAGGGTGCTGGGTGCTCAGTTCTCAGGGTGCTGGGTGCTCAGTGCTCGGGGTGCTGGGTGCTCAGTGCTCAGTACTCAGGGTGCTGGGTGCTCAGTGCTCTTGGTGCTGGGTGCACAGTGCTCAGTACTCAGGGTGCTGGGTGCTCAGTGCTCAGGGTGTTGGGTGCTCAGTGCTCAGGGTGCTGGGTGCTCAGTGCTCAGGGTGCTGGGTGCTCAGTGCTCAGGGTGCTGGGTACTCAGTGCTCGGGGTGCTGGGTGCTCAGTACTCGGGGTGCTGGGTGCTCAGTACTCAGGGTGCTCAGTGCTCAGTACTCAGGGTGCTCAGTGCTCAGTACTCAGGGTGCTCAGTGCTCAGGGTGCTGGGTGCTCAGTGCTCGGGGTGCTGGGTGCTCAGTCCTCAGGGTGCTCAGTGCTCAGTACTCAGGGTGCTCAGTGCTCAGTACTCAGGGTGCTCAGTGCTCAGGGTGCTGGGTGCTCAGTGCTCGGGGTGCTGGGTGCTCAGTCCTCAGGGTGCTGGGTGCTGAGTGCTCAGGGTGCTGGGTGCTCAGTACTCAGGGTGCTGGGTGCTCAGTGCTCAGGGTGCTGGTTGCTCAGTGCTCAGGGTGCTGGGTGCTCAGTACTCAGGGTGCTGGGTGCTCAGTGCTCGGGGCGCTGGGTGCTCAGTGCTCGGGGTGCTCAGAGCTCAGTACTCAGGGTGCTGGGTGCTCAGTGCTCGGGGTGCTGGGTGCTGAGTACTCAGGGTGCTGGGTGCTCAGTGCTCGAGGTGCTCGGTGCTCAGTACGTTGGGTGCTCACTACTCAGGGTGCTGGGTGCTCAGTGCTCAGGGTGCTGGGTGCTCAGTGCTCAGGGTGCTGGGTGCTCAGTGCTCAGGGTGCTGGGTGCTCAGTACTCAGGGTGCTGGGTGCGCAGTGCTCGGTGTGCTGGGTGCTCATTGCTCAGGGTGCTGGGTGCTCAGTGCTCAGGGTGCTGGGTGCTCAGTGCTCGGGGCGCTGGGTGCTCAGTGCTCGGGGTGCTCGGAGCTCAGTACTCAGTGTGCTGGGTGCTCAGTGCTGGGGGTGCTCGGTGCTCAGTACTCAGGGTGCTGGGTGCTCAGTGCTCGGGGTGCTCGGTGCTCAGTACGTTGGGTGCTCACTACTCAGGGTGCTGGGTGCTCAGTGCTCAGGTTGCTGGGTGCTGAGTGCTCAGGGTGCTGGGTGCTCAGTGCTCAGGGTGCTGGGTGCTCAGTACTCAGGGTGCTGGGTGCGCAGTGCTCGGGGTGCTGGGTGCTCAGTGCTCAGGGTGCTGGGTGCTCAGTGCTCAGGGTGCTGGGTGCTCAGTACTCGGGGTGCTGGGTGCTCAGTACTCAGGGTGCTGGGTGCTCAGTACTCAGGGTGCTGGGTGATCAGTACTCGGGTGCTGGGTGCTCAGTGCTCAGAGCGCTGGGTGCTCAGTGCTCGGTGTGCTGGGTGCTCAGTGCTCAGTACTCAGGGTGCTGGGTGCTCAGTGCTCTTGGTGCTGGGTGCACAGTGCTCAGTACTCAGGGTGCTGGGTGCTCAGTGCTCAGGGTGCTGGGTGCTCAGTGCTCAGGGTGCTGGGTGCTCAGTGCTCAGGGTGCTGGGTGCTCAGTGCACAGGGTGCTGGGTACTCAGTGCTCGGGGTGCTGGGTGCTCAGTACTCAGGGTGCTGGGTGCTCAGTACTCAGGGTGCTGGTTGCTCAGTGCTCAGGGTGCTGGGTGCTCAGTGCTCAGGGTGCTGGGTGCTCAGTGCTCGGGGCGCTGGGTGCTCAGTGCTCGGGGTGCTCGGAGCTCAGTACTCAGGGTGCTGGGTGCTCAGTGCTCGGGGTGCTCGGTGCTCAGTACGCTGGGTGCTCAGTACTCAGGGTGCTGGGTGCTCAGTACTCAGGGTGCTGTGTGCTCAGTACTCAGGGTGCTGGGTGCTCAGTACTCAGGGTGCTGGGTGCTTAGTACTCAGGGTGCTGGCTGCTCAGTGCTCAGGGTGCTCGGTGCTCAGTGCTCGGGGTGCTGGGTGCTCAGTACTCAGGGTGCTCAGTGCTCAGTGCTCTGGGTGCTGGGTGCTCTGTGCTCGGGGTGCTGGGTGCTCATTGCTCAGGGTGCTGGGTGCTCAGTACTCAGGGTGCTCAGTGCTCAGTGCTCGGGGTGCTTGGTGCTCAGTGCTCAGGGTGCTGGGTGCTCAGTTCTCAGGGTGCTGGGTGCTCAGTGCTCAGGGTTCTGGGTGCTCAGTGCTCGGGGCGCTGGGTACTCAGTGCTCGGGGTGCTCGGAGCTCAGTACTCAGTGTGCTGGGTGCTCAGTGCTCGGGGTGCTCGGTGCTCAGTACTCAGGGTGCTGGGTGCTCAGTGCTCGGGGTGCTCGGTGCTCAGTACGTTGTGTGCTCACTACTCAGGGTGCTGGGTGCTCAGTGCTCAGGTTGCTGGGTGCTGAGTGCTCAGGGTGCTGGGTGCTCAGTGCTCAGGGTGCTGGGTGCTCAGTACTCAGGGTGCTGGGTGCGCAGTGCTCGGGGTGCTGGGTGCTGAGTGCTCAGGGTGCTGGGTGCTCAGTGCTCAGGGTGCTGGGTGCTCAGTACTCGGGGTGCTGGGTGCTCAGTACTCAGGGTCCTGGGTGCTCAGTACTCAGGGTGCTGGGTGATCAGTACTCGGGTGCTGGGTGCTCAGTGCTCAGAGTGCTGGGTGCTCAGTGCTCGGGGTGCTGGGTGCTCAGTGCTCAGTACTCAGGGTGCTGGGTGCTCAGTGCTCTTGGTGCTGGGTGCACAGTGCTCAGTACTCAGGGTGCTGGGTGCTCAGTGCTCAGGGTGCTGGGTGCTCAGTGCTCAGGGTGCTGGGTGCTCAGTGCTCAGGGTGCTGGGTGCTCAGTACTCAGGGTGCTGGGTGCTCAGTACTCAGGGTGCTCAGTGCTCAGTACTCAGGGTGCTCAGTGCTCAGTACTCAGGGTGCTCAGTGCTCAGGGCGCTTGGTGCTCAGTGCTTGGGGTGCTGGGTGCTCAGTCCTCAGGGTGCTGGGTGCTCAGTGCTCAGGGTGCTGGGTGCTCAGTGCTCGGGGTGCTGGGTGCTCAGTACTCAGGGTGCTGGGTGCTCAGTGCTCAGTGTGCTGGGTGCTCAGTGCTCAGGGTGCTCGTTGCTTAGTACTCAGGGTGCTGGGTGCTCAGTACTCAGGGTGCTGGGTGCTCAGTGCTCAGGGTGCTGGGTGCTCAGTGCTCAGGGTGCTGGGTGCTCAGTACTCAGGGTGCTGGGTGCTCAGTTCTCGGGGTGCTGGGTGCTCAGTACTCAGGGAGCTGGGTGCTCAGTACTCAGGGTGCTGGGTGCTCAGTACTCGGGTGCTGGGTGCTCAGTGCTCAGGGTGCTGGGTGCTCAGTGCTTGGGGTGCTGGGTGCTCAGTGCTCAGTACTCAGGGTGCTGGGGGCTCAGTGCTCGGGGTGCTGGGTGCTCAGTGCTCAGTACTCAGGGTGCTGGGTGCTCAGTGCTCAGGGTGCTGGGTGCTCAGTGCTCAGGGTGCTGGGTGCTCAGTACTCAGGGTGCTCGGTGCTTAGTACTCAGGGTGCTGGGTGCTCAGTACTCCGGGTGCTGGGTGCTCAGAGCTCAGTACTCAGGGTTCTGGGTGCTCAGTACTCAGGGTGCTGGGTGCTCAGTGCTCGGGGTGCTCGGTGCTCAGTACTCAGGGTGCTGGGTGCTCAGTGCTCGGGGTGCTCAGTACTCAGGGTGCTGTGTGTTCAGTGCTCAGGGTGCTGGGTGCTCAGTACTCAGGGTGCTCGGTGCTTAGTACTCAGGGTGCTGGGTGCTCAGTACTCCGGGTGCTGGTTGCTCAGTGCTCGGGGTGCTCGGTGCTCAGTGCTCAAGGTGCTGGGTGCTCAGTACTCAGGGTGATCATTGCTCAGGTTGCTGGGTGCTCAGTACTCAGGGTGCTGGGTGCTCAGTACTCAGGGTGCTCAGTGCTCAGTACTCAGGGGGCTGGGTGCTCAGTACTAAGGGTGCTCAGTGCTCAGGGTGCTGGGTGCTCAGTGTTCGGGGGGCTCGGTGCTCAGTACTCAGGGTGCTGGGTGCTCAGTGCTCATGGTGCTGGGTGCTCAGTGCTCAGGGTGCTGGTTTCTCAGTGCTCAGGGTGCTGGGCGCTCAGTACTCAGGGTTTTCGGTGCTCAGTACTCGCGGTGCTCAGTGCTCAGTACTCAGGGTGCTGGGTGCTCAGTGCTCAGGGTGCTGGGTGCTCAGTACTCAGCGTGCTAGGTGCTCAGTACTCAGGGTGCTCGGTGCTCAGTACTCAGGGTGCTGGGTGCTCAGTGCTCAGGGTGCTGGGTGCTCAGTGCTCGGGGTGCTCGGTGCTCAGTACGCTGGGTGCTCAGTACTCAGGGTGCTGGGTGCTCAGTACGCTGGGTGCTCAGTACTCAGGGTGCTGTGTGCTCAGTACTCAGGGTGCTGTGTGCTCAGTACTCAGGGTGCTGGGTGCTCAGTACGCTGGGTGCTCAGTACTGAGGGTGCTGGGTGCTCAGTACTCAGGGTGCTGTGTGCTCAGTAGTCAGGGTGCTGGGTGCTCAGTACTCAGGGTGCTGGGTGCTCAGTGCTCAGGGTGCTGGGTGCTCAGTACTCAGGGTGCTGGGTGCTCAGTGCTCGGGGTGCTCGGTGCTCAGTACGCTGGGTGCTCAGTACTCAGGGTGCTCGGTGCTCAGTACGCTGGGTGCTCAGTACTCAGGGTGCTGGGTGCTCAGTACTCAGGGTGCTGTGTGCTCAGTACTCAGGGTGCTGGGTGCTCAGTACTCAGGGTGCTGGGTGCTTAGTACTCAGGGTGCTGGCTGCTCACTGCTCAGGGTGCTCGGTGCTCAGTGCTCGGGGTGCTGGGTGCTCAGTACTCAGGGTGCTCAGTGCTCAGTGCTCTGGGTGCTGGGTGCTCTGTGCTCGGGGTGCTGGGTGCTCATTGCTCAGGGTGCTGGGTGCTCAGTACTCAGGGTGCTCAGTGCTCAGTGCTCGGGGTGCTGGGTGCTCAGTGCTCGGGGTGCTGGGTGCTCAGTTCTCAGGGTGCTGTGTGCTCAGTGCTCAGGGTTCTGGGTGCTCAGTGCTCGGGGCGCTGGGTACTCAGTGCTCGGGGTACTCGGAGCTCAGTACTCAGTGTGCTGGGTGCTCAGTGCTCGGGGTGCTCGGTGCTCAGTACTCAGGGTGCTGGGTGCTCAGTGCTCGGGGTGCTCGGTGCTCAGTACGTTGTGTGCTCACTACTCAGGGTGCTGGGTGCTCAGTGCTCAGGGTGCTGGGTGCTCAGTGCTCAGGGTGCTGGGTGCTCAGTGCTCAGGGTGCTGGGTTCTCAGTGCTCAGGGTACTGGGTGCTCAGTGCTCAGGGTGCTGGGTACTCAGTGCTCGGGGTGCTGGGTGCTCAGTACTCAGGGTGCTGGGTGCTCAGTATTCAGGGTGCTCAGTGCTCAGTACTCAGGGTGCTCAGTGCTCAGTACTCAGGGTGCTCAGTGCTCAGGGTGCTGGGTGCTCAGTGCTCGGGGTGCTGGGTGCTCAGTCCTCAGGGTGCTGGGTGCTGAGTGCTCAGGGTGCTCGGTGCTCAGTGCTCAGGGTGCTGGGTGCTCAGTACTCAGGGTGCTGGGTGCGCAGTGCTCGGGGTGCTGGGTGCTCAGTGCTCAGGGTGCTGGGTGCTCAGTGCTCAGGGTGCTGGTTGCTCAGTCCTCGGGGTGCTGGGTGCTCAGTACTCAGGGTGCTGGGTGCTCAGTACTCAGGGTGCTGGGTGATCAGTACTTGGGTGCTGGGTGCTCAATGCTCGGGGTGCTGGGTGCTCAGTGCTCAGTACTCAGGGTGCTGGGTGCTCAGTGCTCGGGGTGCTGGGTGCACAGTGCTCATTACTCAGGGTGCTGGGTGCTCAGTGCTCAGGGTGCTGGGTACTCAGTGCTCGGGGTGCTGGGTGCTCAGTACTCAGGGTGCTGGGTGCTCAGTACTCAGGGTGCTCAGTGCTCAGTACTCAGGATGCTCAGTGCTCAGTACTCAGGGTGCTCAGTGCTCAGGGTGCTGGGTGCTCAGTGCTCGGGGTGCTGGGTGCTCAGTCCTAAGGGTGCTGGGTGCTCAGTGCTCAGGGTGCTCGGTGCTCATTGCTCAGGGTGCTGGGTGCTCAGTACTCAGGGTGCTGGGTGCTCAGTGCTCGGGGTGCTGGGTGCTCAGTACTCAGGGTGCTGGGTGCTCAGTGCTCAGGGTGCTGGGTGCTCAGTGCTCAGGGTGCTCGGTGCTTAGTACTCGGGGTGCTGGGTGCTCAGTACTCAGGGTTCTGGGTGCTCAGTGCTCAGGGTGCTGGGTGCTCAGTGCTCAGGGTGCTGGGTGCTCAGTGCTCAGGGTGCTGGGTGCTCAGTGCTCAGGGTGCTGGGTGCTCAGTGCTCAGGGTGATGGGTACTCAGTGCTCGGGGTGCTGGGTGCTCAGTACTCAGGGTGCTGGGTGCTCAGTACTCAGGGTGCTCAGTGCTCAGTACTCAGGGTGCTCAGTGCTCAGTACTCAGGGTGCTCAGTGCTCAGGGTGCTTGGTGCTCAGTGCTTGGGGTGCTGGGTGCTCAGTCCTCAGGGTGCTGGGTGCTCAGTGCTCAGGGTGCTGGTTGCTCAGTGCTCGGGGTGCTGGGTGCTCAGTACTCAGGGTGCTGGGTGCTCAGTGCTCAGTGTGCTGGGTGCTCAGTGCTCAGGGTGCTCGTTGCTTAGTACTCAGGGTGCTGGGTGCTCAGTACTCAGGGTGCTGGGTGCTCAGTGCTCAGGGTGCTGGGTGCTCAGTGCTCAGGGTGCTGGGTGCTCAGTACTCAGGGTGCTGGGTGCTCAGTTCTCGGGGTGCTGGGTGCTCAGTACTCAGGGAGCTGGGTGCTCAGTACTCAGGGTGCTGGGTGCTCAGTACTCGGGTGCTGGGTGCTCAGTGCTCAGGGTGCTGGGTGCTCAGTGCTTGGGGTGCTGGGTGCTCAGTGCTCAGTACTCAGGGTGCTGGGGGCTCAGTGCTCGGGATGCTGGGTGCTCAGTGCTCAGTACTCAGGGTGCTGGGTGCTCAGTGCTCAGGGTGCTGGGTGCTCAGTGCTCAGGGTGCTGGGTGCTCAGTACTCAGGGTGCTCGGTGCTTAGTACTCAGGGTGCTGGGTGCTCAGTACTCCGGGTGCTGGGTGCTCAGAGCTCAGTACTCAGGGTTCTGGGTGCTCAGTACTCAGGGTGCTGGGTGCTCAGTGCTCGGGGTGCTCGGTGCTCAGTAGTCAGGGTGCTGGGTGCTCAGTGCTCGGGGTGCTCAGTACTCAGGGTGCTGTGTGTTCAGTGCTCAGGGTGCTGGGTGCTCAGTACTCAGGGTGCTCGGTGCTTAGTACTCAGGGTGCTGGGTGCTCAGTACTCCGGGTGCTGGTTGCTCAGTGCTCGGGGTGCTCGGTGCTCAGTGCTCAAGGTGCTGGGTGCTCAGTACTCAGGGTGATCATTGCTCAGGTTGCTGGGTGCTCAGTGCTCAGGGTGCTGGGTGCTCAGTGTTCGGGGGGCTCGGTGCTCAGTACTCAGGGTGCTGGGTGCTCAGTGCTCATGGTGCTGGGTGCTCAGTGCCCAGGGTGCTGGTTTCTCAGTGCTCAGGGTGTTGGGCGCTCAGTACTCAGGGTTTTCGGTGCTCAGTACTCGCGGTGCTCAGTGCTCAGTACTCAGGGTGCTGGGTGCTCAGTGCTCAGGGTGCTGGGTGCTCAGTACTCAGCGTGCTAGGTGCTCAGTACTCAGGGTGCTCGGTGCTCAGTACTCAGGGTGCTGGGTGCTCAGTGCTCAGGGTGCTGGTTGCTCAGTGCTCGGGGTGCTCGGTGCTCAGTACGCTGGGTGCTCAGTACTCAGGGTGCTGGGTGCTCAGTACGCTGGGTGCTCAGTACTCAGGGTGCTGTGTCCTCAGTACTCAGGGTGCTGTGTGCTCAGTACTCAGGGTGCTGGGTGCTCAGTACGCTGGGTGCTCAGTACTGAGGGTGCTGGGTGCTCAGTACTCAGGGTGCTGTGTGCTCAGTAGTCAGGGTGCTGGGTGCTCAGTACTCAGGGTGCTGGGTGCTCAGTGCTCAGGGTGCTGGGTGCTCAGTACTCAGGGTGCTGGGTGCTCAGTGCTCGGGGTGCTCGGTGCTCAGTACGCTGGGTGCTCAGTACTCAGGGTGCTCAGTGCTCAGTACGCTGGGTGCTCAGTACTCAGGGTGCTGGGTGCTCAGTACTCAGGGTGCTGTGTGCTCAGTACTCAGGGTGCTGGGTGCTCAGTACTCAGGTTGCTGGGTGCTTAGTACTCAGGGTGCTGGCTGCTCAGTGCTCAGGGTGCTCGGTGCTCAGTGCTCGGGGTGCTGGGTGCTCAGTACTCAGGGTGCTCAGTGCTCAGTGCTCTGGGTGCTGGGTGCTCTGTGCTCGGGGTGCTGGGTGCTCATTGCTCAGGGTGCTGGGTGCTCAGTACTCAGGGTGCTCAGTGCTCAGTGCTCGGGGTGCTGGGTGCTCAGTGCTCGGGGTGCTGGGTGCTCAGTTCTCAGGGTGCTGTGTGCTCAGTGCTCAGGGTTCTTGGTGCTCAGTGCTCGGGGCGCTGGGTACTCAGTGCTCGGGGTACTCGGAGCTCAGTACTCAGTGTGCTGGGTGCTCAGTGCTCGGGGTGCTCGGTGCTCAGTACTCAGGGTGCTGGGTGCTCAGTGCTCGGGGTGCTCGGTGCTCAGTACGTTGTGTGCTCACTACTCAGGGTGCTGGGTGCTCAGTGCTCAGGGTGCTGGGTGCTCAGTGCTCAGGGTGCTGGGTGCTCAGTGCTCAGGGTGCTGGGTTCTCAGTGCTCAGGGTACTGGGTGCTCAGTGCTCAGGGTGCTGGGTACTCAGTGCTCGGGGTGCTGGGTGCTCAGTACTCAGGGTGCTGGGTGCTCAGTACTCAGGGTGCTCAGTGCTCAGTACTCAGGGTGCTCAGTGCTCAGTACTCAGGGTGCTCAGTGCTCAGGGTGCTGGGTGCTCAGTGCTCGGGGTGCTGGGTGCTCAGTCCTCAGGGTGCTGGGTGCTGAGTGCTCAGGGTGCTCGGTGCTCAGTGCTCAGGGTGCTGGGTGCTCAGTACTCAGGGTGCTGGGTGCGCAGTGCTCGGGGTGCTGGGTGCTCAGTGCTCAGGGTGCTGGGTGCTCAGTGCTCAGGGTGCTGGTTGCTCAGTCCTCGGGGTGCTGGGTGCTCAGTACTCAGGGTGCTGGGTGCTCAGTACTCAGGGTGCTGGGTGATCAGTACTTGGGTGCTGGATGCTCAATGCTCGGGGTGCTGGGTGCTCAGTGCTCAGTACTCAGGGTGCTGGGTGCTCAGTGCTCGGGGTGCTGGGTGCACAGTGCTCAGTACTCAGGGTGCTGGGTGCTCAGTGCTCAGGGTGCTGGGTACTCAGTGCTCGGGGTGCTGGGTGCTCAGTACTCAGGGTGCTGGGTGCTCAGTACTCAGGGTGCTCAGTGCTCAGTACTCAGGATGCTCAGTGCTCAGTACTCAGGGTGCTCAGTGCTCAGGGTGCTGGGTGCTCAGTGCTCGGGGTGCTGGGTGCTCAGTCCTAAGGGTGCTGGGTGCTCAGTGCTCAGGGTGCTCGGTGCTCATTGCTCAGGGTGCTGGGTGCTCAGTACTCAGGGTGCTGGGTGCTCAGTGCTCGGGGTGCTGGGTGCTCAGTACTCAGGGTGCTGGGTGCTCAGTGCTCAGGGTGCTGGGTGCTCAGTGCTCAGGGTGCTCGGTGCTTAGTACTCGGGGTGCTGGGTGCTCAGTACTCAGGGTTCTGGGTGCTCAGTGCTCAGGGTGCTGGGTGCTCAGTGCTCAGGGTGCTGGGTGCTCAGTACTCAGGGTGCTGGGTGCTCAGTACTCAGGGTGCTGGGTGCTCAGTTCTCAGGGTGCTGGGTGCTCAGTGCTCGGGGTGCTGGGTGCTCAGTGCTCGGTGTGCTCGGTGCTCAGTACTCAGGGTGCTGGGTGCTCAGTGCTCGGGGTGCTCAGTACTCAGGGTGCTGTGTGTTCAGTGCTCAGGGTGCTGGTTACTCAGTACTCAGGGTGCTCGGTGCTTAGTACTCAGGGTGCTGGGTGCTCAGTACTCCGGGTGCTGGGTGCTCAGTGCTCGGGGTGCTTTGTGCTCAGGGCTCAAGGTGCTGGGTGCTCAGAACTCAGGGTGATCATTGCTCAGGGTGCTGGGTGCTCAGTTCTCAGGGTGCTGGGTGCCCAGTACTCAGGGTGCTCAGTGCTCAGTACTCAGGGTGCTCAGTGCTCAGTACTAAGGGTGCTCAGTGATCAGGCTGCTGGGTGCTCAGTACTCGGGGTGCTCGGTGCTCAGTCCTCAGGGTGCTGGGTGCTCAGTACTCAGGGAGCTGGGTGCTCAGTACTCAGGGTGCTGGGTGCTCAGTACTCGGGTGCTGGGTGCTCAGTGCTCAGGGTGCTGGGTGCTCAGTGCTTGGGGTGCTGGGTGCTCAGTGCTCAGTACTCAGGGTGCTGCGGGCTCAGTGCTCGGGGTGCTGGGTGCTCAGTGCTCAGTACTCAGGGTGCTGGGTGCTCAGTGCTCAGGGTGCTGGGTGCTCAGTGCTCAGGGTGCTGGGTGCTCAGTGCTCAGGGTGCTGGGTGCTCAGTACTCAGGGTGCTCGGTGCTTAGTACTCAGGGTGCTGGGTGCTCAGTACTAAGGGTGCTGGGAGCTCAGTGCTCAGTACTCAGGGTTCTGGGTGCTCAGTACTCAGGGTGCTGGGTGCTCAGTGCTCGGGGTGCTCGGTGCTCAGTACTCAGGGTGCTGGGTGCTCAGTGCTCGGGGTTCTCAGTACTCAGGGTGCTGTGTGTTCAGTGCTCAGGGTGCTGGGTGCTCAGTACTCAGGGTGCTCGGTGCTTAGTACTCAGGGTGCTGGGTGCTCAGTACTCCGGGTGCTGGGTGCTCAGTGCTCGGGGTGCTCGGTGCTCAGTGCTCAAGGTGCTGGGTGCTCAGTACTCAGGGTGATCATTGCTCAGGGTGCTGGGTGCTCAGTACTCAGGGTGCTGGGTGCTCAGTACTCAGGGTGCTCAGTGCTCAGTACTCAGGGTGCTCAGTGCTCAGTACTAAGGGTGCTCAGTGCTCAGGGTGCTGGGTGCTCAGTGTTCGGGGGGCTCGATGCTCAGTACTCAGGGTGCTGGGTGCTCAGTGCTCATGGTGCTGGGTGCTCAGTGCTCAGGGTGCTGGTTGCTCAGTGCTCAGGGTGCTGGGCGCTCAGTACTCAGGGATTTCGGTGCTCAGTACTCGGGGTGCTCAATGCTCAGTACTCAGGGTGCTGGGTGCTCAGTGCTCAGGGTGCTGGGTGCTCAGTACTCAGGGTGCTGGGTGCTCGGTGCTCAGTACGCTGGGTGCTCAGTACTCAGGTTGCTGGGTGCTCAGTACTCAGGGTGCTGGGTGCTCAGTACTCAGGGTGCTCGGTGCTCAGTACTCAGGGTGCTGGGTGCTCAGTGCTCAGGGTGCTGGGTGCTCAGTGCTCGGGGTGCTCGGTGCTCAGTACGCTGGGTGCTCAGTACTCAGGGTGCTGGGTGCTCAGTACGCTGGGTGCTCAGTACTCAGGGTGCTGTGTGCTCAGTACTCAGGGAGCTGGGTGCTCAGTACTCAGGGTGCTGGGTGCTTAGTACTCAGGGTGCTTGCTGCTCAGTGCTCAGGGTGCTCGGTGCTCAGTGCTCGGGGTGCTGGGTGCTCAGTACTCAGGGTGCTCAGTGCTCAGTGCTCTGGGTGCTGGGTGCTCTGTGCTCGGGGTGCTGGGTGCTCATTGCTCAGGGTGCTGGGTGCTCAGTGCTCAGGGTTCTGGGTGCTCAGTGCTCGGGGCGCTGGGTGCTCAGTTCTCAGGGTGCTGTGTGCTCAGTGCTCAGGGTTCTGGGTGCTCAGTGCTCGGGGCGCTGGGTACTCAGTGCTCGGGGTGCTCGGAGCTCAGTACTCAGTGTGCTGGGTGCTCAGTGCTCGGGGTGCTCGGTGCTCAGTACTCAGGGTGCTGGGTGCTCAGTGCTCGGGGTGCTCGGTGCTCAGTACTCAGGGTGCTGGGTGCTCAGTGCTCGGGGTGCTCGGTGCTCAGTACGTTGTGTGCTCACTACTCAGGGTGCTGGGTGCTCAGTGCTCAGGGTGCTGGGTGCTGAGTGCTCAGGGTGCTGGGTGCTGAGTGCTCAGGGTGCTGGGTGCTCAGTACTCAGGGTGCTGGGTGCGCAGTGCTCGGGGTGCTGGGTGCTGAGTACTCAGGGTGCTGGGTGCTCAGTGCTCAGGGTGCTGGGTGCTCAGTACTCGGGGTGCTGGGTGCTCAGTACTCAGGGTGCTGGGTGCTCAGTACTCAGGGTGCTGGGTGATCAGTACTCGGGTGCTGGGTGCTCAGTGCTCAGAGTGCTGGGTGCTCAGTGCTCGTTGTGCTGGGTGCTCAGTGCTCAGTACTCAGGGTGCTGGGTGCTCAGTGCTCTTGGTGCTGAGTGCACAGTGCTCAGTACTCAGGGTGCTGGGTGCTCAGTGCTCAGGGTGCTGGGTGCTCAGTGCTCAGGGTGCTGGGTTCTCAGTGCTCAGGGTACTGGGTGCTCAGTGCTCAGGGTGCTGGGTACTCAGTGCTCGGGGTGCTGGGTGCTCAGTACTCAGGGTGCTGGGTGCTCAGTACTCAGGGTGCTCAGTGCTCAGTACTCAGGGTGCTCAGTGCTCAGTACTCAGGGTGCTCAGTGCTCAGGGTGCTGGGTGCTCAGTGCTCAGGGTGCTGGGTGCTCAGTGCTCAGGGTGCTCGGTGCTTAGTACTCGGGGTGCTGGGTGCTCAGTACTCAGGGTTCTGGGTGCTCAGTGCTCAGGGTGCTGGGTGCTCAGTGCTCAGGGTGCTGGGTGCTCAGTACTCAGGGTGCTGGGTGCTCAGTACTCAGGGTGCTGGGTGCTCAGTTCTCAGGGTGCTGGGTGCTCAGTGCTCGGGGTGCTGGGTGCTCAGTGCTCGGTGTGCTCGGTGCTCAGTACTCAGGGTGCTGGGTGCTCAGTGCTCGGGGTGCTCAGTACTCAGGGTGCTGTGTGTTCAGTGCTCAGGGTGCTGGTTACTCAGTACTCAGGGTGCTCGGTGCTTAGTACTCAGGGTGCTGGGTGCTCAGTACTCCGGGTGCTGGGTGCTCAGTGCTCGGGGTGCTTTGTGCTCAGTGCTCAAGGTGCTGGGTGCTCAGAACTCAGGGTGATCATTGCTCAGGGTGCTGGGTGCTCAGTTCTCAGGGTGCTGGGTGCCCAGTACTCAGGGTGCTCAGTGCTCAGTACTCAGGGTGCTCAGTGCTCAGTACTAAGGGTGCTCAGTGATCAGGCTGCTGGGTGCTCAGTACTCGGGGTGCTCGGTGCTCAGTCCTCAGGGTGCTGGGTGCTCAGTACTCAGGGAGCTGGGTGCTCAGTACTCAGGGTGCTGGGTGCTCAGTACTCGGGTGCTGGGTGCTCAGTGCTCAGGGTGCTGGGTGCTCAGTGCTTGGGGTGCTGGGTGCTCAGTGCTCAGTACTCAGGGTGCTGGGGGCTCAGTGCTCGGGGTGCTGGGTGCTCAGTGCTCAGTACTCAGGGTGCTGGGTGCTCAGTGCTCAGGGTGCTGGGTGCTCAGTGCTCAGGGTGCTGGGTGCTCAGTGCTCAGGGTGCTGGGTGCTCAGTACTCAGGGTGCTCGGTGCTTAGTACTCAGGGTGCTGGGTGCTCAGTACTCCGGGTGCTGGGTGCTCAGTGCTCAGTACTCAGGGTTCTGGGTGCTCAGTACTCAGGGTGCTGGGTGCTCAGTGCTCGGGGTGCTCGGTGCTCAGTACTCAGGGTGCTGGGTGCTCAGTGCTCGGGGTGCTCAGTACTCAGGGTGCTGTGTGTTCAGTGCTCAGGGTGCTGGGTGCTCAGTACTCAGGGTGCTCGGTGCTTAGTACTCAGGGTGCTGGGTGCTCAGTACTCCGGGTGCTGGGTGCTCAGTGCTCGGGGTGCTCGGTGCTCAGTGCTCAAGGTGCTGGGTGCTCAGTACTCAGGGTGATCATTGCTCAGGGTGCTGGGTGCTCAGTACTCAGGGTGCTGGGTGCTCAGTACTCAGGGTGCTCAGTGCTCAGTACTCAGGGTGCTCAGTGCTCAGTACTAAGGGTGCTCAGTGCTCAGGGTGCTGGGTGCTCAGTGTTCGGGGGGCTCGGTGCTCAGTACTCAGGGTGCTGGGTGCTCAGTGCTCATGGTGCTGGGTGCTCAGTGCTCAGGGTGCTGGTTGCTCAGTGCTCAGGGTGCTGGGCGCTCAGTACTCAGGGATTTCGGTGCTCAGTACTCGTGGTGCTCAATGCTCAGTACTCAGGGTGCTGGGTGCTCAGTGCTCAGGGTGCTGGGTGCTCAGTACTCAGGGTGCTGGGTGCTCGGTGCTCAGTACGCTGGGTGCTCAGTACTCAGGTTGCTGGGTGCTCAGTACTCAGGGTGCTGGGTGCTCAGTACTCAGGGTGCTCGGTGCTCAGTACTCAGGGTGCTGGGTGCTCAGCGCTCAGGGTGCTGGGTGCTCAGTGCTCGGGGTGCTCGGTGCTCAGTACGCTGGGTGCTCAGTACTCAGGGTGCTGGGTGCTCAGTACGCTGGGTGCTCAGTACTCAGGGTGCTGTGTGCTCAGTACTCAGGGAGCTGGGTGCTCAGTACTCAGGGTGCTGGGTGCTTAGTACTCAGGGTGCTTGCTGCTCAGTGCTCAGGGTGCTCGGTGCTCAGTGCTCGGGGTGCTGGGTGCTCAGTACTCAGGGTGCTCAGTGCTCAGTGCTCTGGGTGCTGGGTGCTCTGTGCTCGGGGTGCTGGGTGCTCATTGCTCAGGGTGCTGGGTGCTCAGTGCTCAGGGTTCTGGGTGCTCAGTGCTCGGGGCGCTGGGTGCTCAGTTCTCAGGGTGCTGTGTGCTCAGTGCTCAGGGTTCTGGGTGCTCAGTGCTCGGGGCGCTGGGTGCTGAGTACTCAGGGTGCTGGGTGCTCAGTGCTCAGGGTGCTGGGTGCTCAGTACTCGGGGTGCTGGGTGCTCAGTACTCAGGGTGCTGGGTGCTCAGTACTCAGGGTGCTGGGTGATCAGTACTCGGGTGCTGGGTGCTCAGTGCTCAGAGTGCTGGGTGCTCAGTGCTCGGGGTGCTGGGTGCTCAGTGCTCAGTACTCAGGGTGCTGGGTGCTCAGTGCTCTTGGTGCTGAGTGCACAGTGCTCAGTACTCAGGGTGCTGGGTGCTCAGTGCTCGGGGTGCTCGGTGCTCAGTACTCAGGGTGCTGGGTGCTCAGTGCTCGGGGTGCTCGGTGCTCAGTACGTTGTGTGCTCACTACTCAGGGTGCTGGGTGCTCAGTGCTCAGGGTGCTGGGTGCTGAGTGCTCAGGGTGCTGGGTGCTGAGTGCTCAGGGTGCTGGGTGCTCAGTACTCAGGGTGCTGGGTGCGCAGTGCTCGGGGTGCTGGGTGCTGAGTACTCAGGGTGCTGGGTGCTCAGTGCTCAGGGTGCTGGGTGCTCAGTACTCGGGGTGCTGGGTGCTCAGTACTCAGGGTGCTGGGTGCTCAGTACTCAGGGTGCTGGGTGATCAGTACTCGGGTGCTGGGTGCTCAGTGCTCAGAGTGCTGGGTGCTCAGTGCTCGGGGTGCTGGGTGCTCAGTGCTCAGTACTCAGGGTGCTGGGTGCTCAGTGCTCTTGGTGCTGAGTGCACAGTGCTCAGTACTCAGGGTGCTGGGTGCTCAGTGCTCAGGGTGCTGGGTGCTCAGTGCTCAGGGTGCTGGGTTCTCAGTGCTCAGGGTACTGGGTGCTCAGTGCTCAGGGTGCTGGGTACTCAGTGCTCGGGGTGCTGGGTGCTCAGTACTCAGGGTGCTGGGTGCTCAGTACTCAGGGTGCTCAGTGCTCAGTACTCAGGGTGCTCAGTGCTCAGTACTCAGGGTGCTCAGTGCTCAGGGTGCTGGGTGCTCAGTGCTCGGGGTGCTGGGTGCTCAGTCCTCAGGGTGCTGGGTGCTGAGTGCTCAGGGTGCTCGGTGCTCAGTGCTCAGGGTGCTGGGTGCTCAGTACTCAGGGTGCTGGGTGCGCAGTGCTCGGGGTGCTGGGTGCTCAGTGCTCAGGGTGCTGGGTGCTCAGTGCTCAGGGTGCTGGTTGCTCAGTACTCGGGGTGCTGGGTGCTCAGTACTCAGGGTGCTGGGTGCTCAGTACTCAGGGTGCTGGGTGATCAGTACTTGGGTGCTGGGTGCTCAATGCTCGGGGTGCTGGGTGCTCAGTGCTCAGTACTCAGGGTGCTGGGTGCTCAGTGCTCGGGGTGCTGGGTGCACAGTGCTCAGTACTCAGGGTGCTGGGTGCTCAGTGCTCAGGGTGCTGGGTACTCAGTGCTCGGGGTGCTGGGTGCTCAGTACTCAGGGTGCTGGGTGCTCAGTATTCAGGGTGCTCAGTGCTCAGTACTCAGGGTGCTCAGTGCTCAGTACTCAGGGTGCTCAGTGCTCAGGGTGCTGGGTGCTCAGTGCTCGGGGTGCTGGGTGCTCAGTCCTAAGGGTGCTGGGTGCTCAGTGCTCAGGGTGCTCGGTGCTCAGTGCTCAGGGTGCTGGGTGCTCAGTACTCAGGGTGCTGGGTGCTCAGTGCTCGGGGTGCTGGGTGCTCAGTACTCAGGGTGCTGGGTGCTCAGTGCTCAGGGTGCTGGGTGCTCAGTGCTCAGGGTGCTCGGTGCTTAGTACTCGGGGTGCTGGGTGCTCAGTACTCAGGGTTCTGGGTGCTCAGTGCTCAGGGTGCTGGGTGCTCAGTGCTCAGGGTGCTGGGTGCTCAGTACTCAGGGTGCTGGGTTCTCAGTACTCAGGGTGCTGGGTGCTCAGTTCTCAGGGTGCTGGGTGCTCAGTGCTCGGGGTGCTGGGTGCTCAGTGTTCGGTGTGCTCGGTGCTCAGTACTCAGGGTGCTGGGTGCTCAGTGCTCGGGGTGCTCAGTACTCAGGGTGCTGTGTGTTCAGTGCTCAGGGTGCTGGTTACTCAGTACTCAGGGTGCTCGGTGCTTAGTACTCAGGGTGCTGGGTGCTCAGTACTCCGGGTGCTGGGTGCTCAGTGCTCGGGGTGCTCTGTGCTCAGTGCTCAAGGTGCTGGGTGCTCAGAACTCAGGGTGATCATTGCTCAGGTTGCTGGGTGCTCAGTTCTCAGGGTGCTGGGTGCCCAGTACTCAGGGTGCTCAGTGCTCAGTACACAGGGTGCTCAGTGCTCAGTACTAAGGGTGCTCAGTGATCAGGCTGCTGGGTGCTCAGTACTCGGGGTGCTCGGTGCTCAGTCCTCAGGGTGCTGGGTGCTCAGTACTCAGGGAGCTGGGTGCTCAGTACTCAGGGTGCTGGGTGCTCAGTACTCGGGTGCTGGGTGCTCAGTGCTCAGGGTGCTGGGTGCTCAGTACTCAGGGTGCTGGGTGCTCGGTGCTCAGTACGCTGGGTGCTCAGTACTCAGGTTGCTGGGTGCTCAGTACTCAGGGTGCTGGGTGCTCAGTACTCAGGGTGCTCGGTGCTCAGTACTCAGGGTGCTGGGTGCTCAGTGCTCAGGGTGCTGGGTGCTCAGTGCTCGGGGTGCTCGGTGCTCAGTACGCTGGGTGCTCAGTACTCAGGGTGCTGTGTGCTCAAAACTCAGGGTGCTGGGTGCTCAGTACTCGGGTGCTGGGTGCTCAGTGCTCAGGGTGCTGGGTGCTCAGTACTCAGGGTGCTGGGTGCTCGGTGCTCAGTACGCTGGGTGCTCAGTACTCAGGTTGCTGGGTGCTCAGTACTCAGGGTGCTGGGTGCTCAGTACTCAGGGTGCTCGGTGCTCAGTACTCAGGGTGCTGGGTGCTCAGTGCTCAGGGTGCTGGGTGCTCAGTGCTCGGGGTGCTCGGTGCTCAGTACGCTGGGTGCTCAGTACTCAGGGTGCTGTGTGCTCAGTACTCAGGGTGCTGTCTGCTCAGTACTCAGGGTGCTGGGTGCTCAGTACGCTGGGTGCTCAGTACTGAGGGTGCTGGGTGCTCAGTACTCAGGGTGCTGTGTGCTCAGTACTCAGGGTGCTGGGTGCTCAGTACTCAGGGTGCTGGGTGCTCAGTGCTCAGGGTGCTGGGTGCTCAGTACTCAGGGTGCTGGGTGCTCAGTGCTCGGGGTGCTCGGTGCTCAGTACGCTGGGTGCTCAGTACTCAGGGTGCTCGGTGCTCAGTACGCTGGGTGCTCAGTACTCAGGGTGCTGGGTGCTCAGTACTCAGGGTGCTGTGTGCTCAGTACTCAGGGTGCTGGGTGCTCAGTACTCAGGGTGCTGGGTGCTTAGTACTCAGGGTGCTGGCTGCTCAGTGCTCAGGGTGCTCGGTGCTCAGTGCTCGGGGTGCTGGGTGCTCAGTACTCAGGGTGCTCAGTGCTCAGTGCTCTGGGTGCTGGGTGCCCTGTGCTCGGGGTGCTGGGTGCTCATTGCTCAGGGTGCTATGTGCTCAGTACTCAGGGTGATCAGTGCTCAGTGCTCGGGGTGCTGGGTGCTCAGTGCTCGGGGTGCTGGGTGCTCAGTTCTCAGGGTGCTGTGTGCTCAGTGCTCAGGGTTCTGGGTGCTCAGTGCTCGGGGCGCTGGGTACTCAGTGCTCGGGGTGCTCGGGCTCAGTACTCAGTGTGCTGGGTGCTCAGTGCTCGGTGTGCTCGGTGCTCAGTACTCAGGGTGCTGGGTGCTCAGTGCTCGGGGTGCTCGGTGCTCAGTACGTTGTGTGCTCACTACTCAGGGTGCTGGGTGCTCAGTGCTCAGGGTGCTGGGTGCTGAGTGCTCAGGGTGCTGGGTGCTCAGTGCTCAGGATGCTGGGTGCTCAGTACTCAGGGTGCTGGGTGCGCAGTGCTCGGGGTGCTGGGTGCTGAGTGCTCAGGGTGCTGGGTGCTCAGTGCTCAGTGTGCTGGGTGCTCAGTACTCGGGGTGCTGGGTGCTCAGTACTCAGGGTGCTGGGTGCTCAGTACTCAGGGTGCTGGGTGATCAGTACTCGGGTGCTGGGTGCTCAGTGCTCAGAGTGCTGGGTGCTCAGTGCTCGGGGTGCTGGGTGCTCAGTGCTCAGTACTCAGGGTGCTAGGTGCTCAGTGCTCTTGGTGCTGGGTGCACAGTGCTCAGTACTCAGGGTGCTGGGTGCTCAGTGCTCAGGGTGATGGGTGCTCAGTGCTCAGGGTGCTGGGTTCTCAGTGCTCAGGGTACTGGGTGCTCAGTGCTCAGGGTGCTGGGTACTCAGTGCTCGGGGTGCTGGGTGCTCAGTACTCAGGGTGCTGGGTGCTCAGTACTCAGGGTGCTCAGTGCTCAGTACTCAGGGTGCTCAGTGCTCAGTACTCAGGGTGCTCAGTGCTCAGGGTGCTGGGTGCTCAGTGCTCGGGGTGCTGGGTGCTCAGTCCTCAGGGTGCTGGGTGCTGAGTGCTCAGGGTGCTCGGTGCTCAGTGCTCAGGGTGCTGGGTGCTCAGTACTCAGGGTGCTGGGTGCGCAGTGCTCGGGGTGCTGGGTGCTCAGTGCTCAGGGTGCTGGGTGCTCAGTGCTCAGGGTGCTGGTTGCTCAATACTCGGGGTTCTGGGTGCTCAGTACTCAGGGTGCTGGGTGCTCAGTACTCAGGGTGCTGGGTGATCAGTACTCGGGTGCTGGGTGCTCAATGCTCGGGGTGCTGGGTGCTCAGTGCTCAGTACTCAGGGTGCTGGGTGCTCAGTGCTCGGGGTGCTGGGTGCACAGTGCTCAGTACTCAGGGTGATGGGTGCTCAGTGCTCAGGGTGCTGGGTGCTCAGTACTCAGGGTGCTCAGTGCTCAGTACTCAGGGTGCTCAGTGCTCAGTACTCAGGGTGCTCAGTGCTCAGGGTGCTGGGTGCTCAGTGCTCGGGGTGCTGGGTGCTCAGTCCTAAGGGTGCTGGGTGCTCAGTGCTCAGGGTGCTCGGTGCTCAGTGCTCAGGGTGCTGGGTGCTCAGTACTCAGGGTGCTGGGTGCTCAGTGCTCGGGGTGCTGGGTGCTCAGTACTCAGGGTGCTGGGTGCTCAGTGCTCAGGGTGCTGGGTGCTCAGTGCTCATGGTGCTCGGTGCTTAGTACTCGGGGTGCTGGGTGCTCAGTACTCAGGGTTCTGGGTGCTCAGTGCTCAGGGTGCTGGGTGCTCAGTGCTCAGGGTGCTGGGTGCTCAGTACTCAGGGTGCTGGGTGCTCAGTACTCAGGGTGCTGGGTGCTCAGTTCTCAGGGTGCTGGGTGCTCAGTGCTCGGGGTGCTGGGTGCTCAGTGCTCGGTGTGCTCGGTGCTCAGTACTCAGGGTGCTGGGTGCTCAGTGCTCGGGGTGCCCAGTACTCAGGGTGCTCAGTGCTCAGTACTCAGGGTGCTCAGTGCTCAGTACTAAGGGTGCTCAGTGATCAGGCTGCTGGGTGCTCAGTACTCGGGGTGCTCGGTGCTCAGTCCTCAGGGTGCTGGGTGCTCAGTACTCAGGGAGCTGGGTGCTCAGTACTCAGGGTGCTGGGTGCTCAGTATTCGGGTGCTGGGTGCTCAGTGCTCAGGGTGCTGGGTGCTCAGTGCTTGGGGTGCTGGGTGCTCAGTGCTCAGTACTCAGGGTGCTGGGGGCTCAGTGCTCGGGGTGCTGGGTGCTCAGTGCTCAGTACTCAGGGTGCTGGGTGCTCAGTGCTCAGGGTGCTGGGTGCTCAGTGCTCAGGGTGCTGGGTGCTCAGTACTCAGGGTGCTGGGTGCGCAGTGCTCGGTGTGCTGGGTGCTCATTGCTCAGGGTGCTGGGTGCTCAGTGCTCAGGGTGCTGGGTGCTCAGTGCTCGGGGCGCTGGGTGCTCAGTGCTCGGGGTACTCGGAGCTCAGTACTCAGTGTGCTGGGTGCTCAGTGCTGGGGGTGCTCGGTGCTCAGTACTCAGGGTGCTGGGTGCTCAGTGCTCGGGGTGCTCGGTGCTCAGTACGTTGGGTGCTCACTACTCAGGGTGCTGGGTGCTCAGTGCTCAGGTTGCTGGGTGCTGAGTGCTCAGGGTGCTGGGTGCTCAGTGCTCAGGGTGCTGGGTGCTCAGTACTCAGGGTGCTGGGTGCGCAGTGCTCGGGGTGCTGGGTGCTCAGTGCTCAGGGTGCTGGGTGCTCAGTGCTCAGGGTGCTGGGTGCTCAGTTCTCGGGGTGCTGGGTGCTCAGTACTCAGGGTGCTGGGTGCTCAGTACTCAGGGTGCTGGGTGATCAGTACTCGGGTGCTGGGTGCTCAGTGCTCAGAGCGCTGGGTGCTCAGTGCTCGGAGTGCTGGGTGCTCAGTGCTCAGTACTCAGGGTGCTGGGTGCTCAGTGCTCTTGGTGCTGGGTGCACAGTGCTCAGGGTGCTGGGTGCTCAGTGCTCGGGGTGCTGGGTGCTCAGTGCTCGGGGTGCTCGGAGCTCAGTACTCAGGGTGCTGGGTGCTCAGTGCTCGGGGTGCTCGGTGCTCAGTACGCTGGGTGCTCAGTACTCAGGGTGCTGGGTGCTCAGTACTCAGGGTGCTGTGTGCTCAGTACTCAGGGTGCTGGGTGCTCAGTACTCAGGGTGCTGGGTGCTTAGTACTCAGGGTGCTGGCTGCTCAGTGCTCAGGGTGCTCGGTGCTCAGTGCTCGGGGTGCTGGGTGCTCAGTACTCAGGGTGCTCAGTGCTCAGTGCTCTGGGTGCTGGGTGCTCTGTGCTCGGGGTGCTGGGTGCTCATTGCTCAGGGTGCTGGGTGCTCAGTACTCAGGGTGCTCAGTGCTCAGTGCTCGGGGTGCTTGGTGCTCAGTGCTCGGGGTGCTGGGTGCTCAGTTCTCAGGGTGCTGGGTGCTCAGTGCTCAGGGTTCTGGGTGCTCAGTGCTCGGGGCGCTGGGTACTCAGTGCTCGGGGTGCTCGGAGCTCAGTACTCAGTGTGCTGGGTGCTCAGTGCTCGGGGTGCTCGGTGCTCAGTACTCAGGGTGCTGGGTGCTCAGTGCTCGGGGTGCTCGGTGCTCAGTACGTTGTGTGCTCACTACTCAGGGTGCTGGGTGCTCAGTGCTCAGGGTGCTGGGTGCTCAGTACTCAGGGTGCTGGGTGCGCAGTGCTCGGGGTGCTGGGTGCTGAGTGCTCAGGGTGCTGGGTGCTCAGTGCTCAGGGTGCTGGGTGCTCAGTACTCGGGGTGCTGGGTGCTCAGTACTCAGGGTCCTGGGTGCTCAGTACTCAGGGTGCTGGGTGATCAGTACTCGGGTGCTGGGTGCTCAGTGCTCAGAGTGCTGGGTGCTCAGTGCTCGGGGTGCTGGGTGCTCAGTGCTCAGTACTCAGGGTGCTGGGTGCTCAGTGCTCTTGGTGCTGGGTGCACAGTGCTCAGTACTCAGGGTGCTGGGTGCTCAGTGCTCAGGGTGCTGGGTGCTCAGTGCTCAGGGTGCTGGGTGCTCAGTGCTCAGGGTGCTGGGTTCTCAGTGCTCAGGGTGATGGGTACTCAGTGCTCGGGGTGCTGGGTGCTCAGTACTCAGGGTGCTGGGTGCTCAGTACTCAGGGTGCTCAGTGCTCAGTACTCAGGGTGCTCAGTGCTCAGTACTCAGGGTGCTCAGTGCTCAGGGTGCTGGGTGCTCAGTGCTCGGGGTGCTGGGTGCTCAGTCCTCAGGGTGCTGGGTGCTCAGTGCTCAGGGTGCTGGGTGCTCAGTGCTCGGGGTGCTGGGTGCTCAGTACTCAGGGTGCTGGGTGCTCAGTGCTCAGTTTGCTGGGTGCTCAGTGCTCAGGGTGCTCGTTGCTTAGTACTCAGGGTGCTGGGTGCTCAGTACTCAGGGTGCTGGGTGCTCAGTGCTCAGGGTGCTGGGTGCTCAGTGCTCAGGGTGCTGGGTGCTCAGTACTCAGGGTGCTGGGTGCTCAGTTCTCGGGGTGCTGGGTGCTCAGTACTCAGGGAGCTGGGTGCTCAGTACTCAGGGTGCTGGGTGCTCAGTACTCGGGTGCTGGGTGCTCAGTGCTCAGGGTGCTGGGTGCTCAGTGCTTGGGGTGCTGGGTGCTCAGTGCTCAGTACTCAGGGTGCTGGGGGCTCAGTGCTCGGGGTGCTGGGTGCTCAGTGCTCAGTACTCAGGGTGCTGGGTGCTCAGTGCTCAGGGTGCTGGGTGCTCAGTGCTCAGGGTGCTGGGTGCTCAGTACTCAGGGTGCTCGGTGCTTAGTACTCAGGGTGCTGGGTGCTCAGTACTCCGGGTGCTGGGTGCTCAGTGCTCAGTACTCAGGGTGCTGGGTGCTCAGTACTCAGGGTGCTGGGTGATCAGTACTTGGGTGCTGGGTGCTCAATGCTCGGGGTGCTGGGTGCTCAGTGCTCAGTACTCAGGGTGCTGGGTGCTCAGTGCTCGGGGTGCTGGGTGCACAGTGCTCAGTACTCAGGGTGCTGGGTGCTCAGTGCTCAGGGTGCTGGGTACTCAGTGCTCGGGTGCTGGGTGCTCAGTACTCAGGGTGCTGGGTGCTCAGTACTCAGGGTGCTCAGTGCTCAGTACTCAGGATGCTCAGTGCTCAGTACTCAGGGTGCTCAGTGCTCAGGGTGCTGGGTGCTCAGTGCTCGGGGTGCTGGGTGCTCAGTCCTAAGGGTGCTGGGTGCTCAGTGCTCAGGGTGCTCGGTGCTCATTGCTCAGGGTGCTGGGTGCTCAGTACTCAGGGTGCTGGGTGCTCAGTGCTCGGGGTGCTGGGTGCTCAGTACTCAGGGTGCTGGGTGCTCAGTGCTCAGGGTGCTGGGTGCTCAGTGCTCAGGGTGCTCGGTGCTTAGTACTCGGGGTGCTGGGTGCTCAGTACTCAGGGTTCTGGGTGCTCAGTGCTCAGGGTGCTGGGTGCTCAGTGCTCAGGGTGCTGGGTGCTCAGTACTCAGGGTGCTGGGTGCTCAGTACTCAGGGTGCTGGGTGCTCAGTGCTCGGGGTGCTGGGTGCTCAGTGCTCGGTGTGCTCGGTGCTCAGTACTCAGGGTGCTGGGTGCTCAGTGCTCGGTGTGCTCGGTGCTCAGTACTCAGGGTGCTGGGTGCTCAGTGCTCGGGGTGCTCAGTACTCAGGGTGCTGTGTGTTCAGTGCTCAGGGTGCTGGTTACTCAGTACTCAGGGTGCTCGGTGCTTAGTACTCAGGGTGTTGGGTGCTCAGTACTCCGGGTGCTGGGTGCTCAGTGCTCGGGGTGCTCTGTGCTCAGTGCTCAAGGTGCTGGGTGCTCAGAACTCAGGGTGATCATTGCTCAGGGTGCTGGGTGCTCAGTTCTCAGGGTGCTGGGTGCCCAGTACTCAGGGTGCTCAGTGCTCAGTACTCAGGGTGCTCAGTGCTCAGTACTAAGGGTGCTCAGTGATCAGGCTGCTGGGTGCTCAGTACTCGGGGTGCTCGGTGCTCAGTCCTCAGGGTGCTGGGTGCTCAGTACTCAGGGAGCTGGGTGCTCAGTACTCAGGGTGCTGGGTGCTCAGTACTCGGGTGCTGGGTGCTCAGTGCTCAGGGTGCTGGGTGCTCAGTGCTTGGGGTGCTGGGTGCTCAGTGCTCAGTACTCAGGGTGCTGGGGGCTCAGTGCTCGGGGTGCTGGGTGCTCAGTGCTCAGTACTCAGGGTGCTGGGTGCTCAGTGCTCAGGGTGCTGGGTGCTCAGTGCTCAGGGTGCTGGGTGCTCAGTGCTCAGGGTGCTGGTTGCTCAGTACTCGGGGTGCTGGGTGCTCAGTACTCAGGGAGCTGGGTGCTCAGTACTCAGGGTGCTGGGTGCTTAGTACTCAGGGTGCTGGCTGCTCAGTGCTCAGGGTGCTCGGTGCTCAGTGCTCGGGGTGCTGGGTGCTCAGTACTCAGGGTGCTCAGTGCTCAGTGCTCTGGGTGCTGGGTGCTCTGTGTTCGGGGTGCTGGGTGCTCATTGCTCAGGGTGCTGGGTGCTCAGTGCTCAGGGTTCTGGGTGCTCAGTGCTCGGGGCGCTGGGTGCTCAGTTCTCAGGGTGCTGTGTGCTCAGTGCTCAGGGTTCTGGGTGCTCAGTGCTCGGGGCGCTTGGTACTCAGTGCTCGGGGTGCTCGGAGCTCAGTACTCAGTGTGCTGGTTGCTCAGTGCTCGGGGTGCTCGGTGCTCAGTACTCAGGGTGCTGGGTGCTCAGTGCTCGGGGTGCTCGGTGCTCAGTACTCAGGGTGCTGGGTGCTCAGTGCTCGGGTTGCTCGGTGCTCAGTACGTTGTGTGCTCACTACTCAGGGTGCTGGGTGCTCAGTGCTCAGGGTGCTGGGTGCTGAGTTCTCAGGGTGCTGGGTGCTCAGTGCTCAGGGTGCTGGGTGCTCAGTACTCAGGGTGCTGGGTGCGCAGTGCTCGGGGTGCTGGGTGCTGAGTACTCAGGGTGCTGGGTGCTCAGTGCTCAGGGTGCTGGGTGCTCAGTACTCGGGGTGCTGGGTGCTCAGTACTCAGGGTGCTGGGTGCTCAGTACTCAGGGTGCTGGGTGATCAGTACTCGGGTGCTGGGTGCTCAGTGCTCAGAGTGCTGGGTGCTCAGTGCTCGGGGTGCTGGGTGCTCAGTGCTCAGTACTCAGGGTGCTGGGTGCTCAGTGCTCTTGGTGCTGAGTGCACAGTGCTCAGTACTCAGGGTGCTGGGTGCTCAGTGCTCAGGGTGCTGGGTGCTCAGTGCTCAGGGTGCTGGGTTCTCAGTGCTCAGGGTACTGGGTGCTCAGTGCTCAGGGTGCTGGGTACTCAGTGCTCGGGGTGCTGGGTGCTCAGTACTCAGGGTGCTGGGTGCTCAGTACTCAGGGTGCTCAGTGCTCAGTACTCAGGGTGCTCAGTGCTCAGTACTCAGGGTGCTCAGTGCTCAGGGTGCTGGGTGCTCAGTGCTCGGGGTGCTGGGTGCTCAGTCCTCAGGTTGCTGGGTGCTGAGTGCTCAGGGTGCTCGGTGCTCAGTGCTCAGGGTGCTGGGTGCTCAGTACTCAGGGTGCTGGGTGCGCAGTGCTCGGGGTGCTGGGTGCTCAGTGCTCAGGGTGCTGGGTGCTCAGTGCTCAGGGTGCTGGTTGCTCAGTACTCGGGGTGCTGGGTGCTCAGTACTCAGGGTGCTGGGTGCTCAGTACTCAGGGTGCTGGGTGATCAGTACTTGGGTGCTGGGTGCTCAATGCTCGGGGTGCTGGGTGCTCAGTGCTCAGTACTCAGGGTGCTGGGTGCTCAGTGCTCGGGGTGCTGGGTGCACAGTGCTCAGTACTCAGGGTGCTGGGTGCTCAGTGCTCAGGGTGCTGGGTACTCAGTGCTCGGGGTGCTGGGTGCTCAGTACTCAGGGTGCTGGGTGCTCAGTACTCAGGGTGCTCAGTGCTCAGTACTCAGGGTGCTCAGTGCTCAGTACTCAGGGTGCTCAGTGCTCAGGGTGCTGGGTGCTCAGTGCTCGGGGTGCTGGGTGCTCAGTCCTAAGGGTGCTGGGTGCTCAGTGCTCAGGGTGCTCGGTGCTCAGTGCTCAGGGTGCTGGGTGCTCAGTACTCAGGGTGCTGGGTGCTCAGTGCTCGGGGTGCTGGGTGCTCAGTTCTCAGGGTGCTGGGTGCTCAGTGCTCGGGGTGCTGGGTGCTCAGTGCTCGGTGTGCTCGGTGCTCAGTACTCAGGGTGCTGGGTGCTCAGTGCTCGGGGTGCTCAGTACTCAGGGTGCTGTGTGTTCAGTGCTCAGGGTGCTGGTTACTCAGTACTCAGGGTGCTCGGTGCTTAGTACTCAGGGTGCTGGGTGCTCAGTATTCCGGGTGCTGGGTGCTCAGTTCTCGGGGTGCTCTGTGCTCAGTGCTCAAGGTGCTGGGTGCTCAGAACTCAGGGTGATCATTGCTCAGGGTGCTGGGTGCTCAGTTCTCAGGGTGCTGGGTGCCCAGTACTCAGGGTGCTCAGTGCTCAGTACACAGGGTGCTCAGTGCTCAGTACTAAGGGTGCTCAGTGATCAGGCTGCTGGGTGCTCAGTACTCGGGGTGCTCGGTGCTCAGTCCTCAGGGTGCTGGGTGCTCAGTACTCAGGGAGCTGGGTGCTCAGTACTCAGGGTGCTGGGTGCTCAGTACTCGGGTGCTGGGTGCTCAGTGCTCAGGGTGCTGGGTGCTCAGTACTCAGGGTGCTGGGTGCTCGGTGCTCAGTACGCTGGGTGCTCAGTACTCAGGTTGCTGGGTGCTCAGTGCTCAGGGTGCTGGGTGCTCAGTGCTCGGGGTGCTGGGTGCTCAGTCCTCAGGGTGCTGGGTGCTCAGTGCTCAGGGTGCTGGGTGCTCAGTGCTCGGGGTGCTGGGTGCTCAGTACTCAGGGTGCTGGGTGCTCAGTGCTCAGTTTGCTGGGTGCTCAGTGCTCAGGGTGCTCGTTGCTTAGTACTCAGGGTGCTGGGTGCTCAGTACTCAGGGTGCTGGGTGCTCAGTGCTCAGGGTGCTGGGTGCTCAGTGCTCAGGGTGCTGGGTGCTCAGTACTCAGGGTGCTGGGTGCTCAGTTCTCGGGGTGCTGGGTGCTCAGTACTCAGGGAGCTGGGTGCTCAGTACTCAGGGTGCTGGGTGCTCAGTACTCGGGTGCTGGGTGCTCAGTGCTCAGGGTGCTGGGTGCTCAGTGCTTGGGGTGCTGGGTGCTCAGTGCTCAGTACTCAGGGTGCTGGGGGCTCAGTGCTCGGGGTGCTGGGTGCTCAGTGCTCAGTACTCAGGGTGCTGGGTGCTCAGTGCTCAGGGTGCTGGGTGCTCAGTGCTCAGGGTGCTGGGTGCTCAGTACTCAGGGTGCTCGGTGCTTAGTACTCAGGGTGCTGGGTGCTCAGTACTCCGGGTGCTGGGTGCTCAGTGCTCAGTACTCAGGGTGCTGGGTGCTCAGTACTCAGGGTGCTGGGTGATCAGTACTTGGGTGCTGGGTGCTCAATGCTCGGGGTGCTGGGTGCTCAGTGCTCAGTACTCAGGGTGCTGGGTGCTCAGTGCTCGGGGTGCTGGGTGCACAGTGCTCAGTACTCAGGGTGCTGGGTGCTCAGTGCTCAGGGTGCTGGGTACTCAGTGCTCGGGGTGCTGGGTGCTCAGTACTCAGGGTGCTGGGTGCTCAGTACTCAGGGTGCTCAGTGCTCAGTACTCAGGATGCTCAGTGCTCAGTACTCAGGGTGCTCAGTGCTCAGGGTGCTGGGTGCTCAGTGCTCGGGGTGCTGGGTGCTCAGTCCTAAGGGTGCTGGGTGCTCAGTGCTCAGGGTGCTCGGTGCTCATTGCTCAGGGTGCTGGGTGCTCAGTACTCAGGGTGCTGGGTGCTCAGTGCTCGGGGTGCTGGGTGCTCAGTACTCAGGGTGCTGGGTGCTCAGTGCTCAGGGTGCTGGGTGCTCAGTGCTCAGGGTGCTCGGTGCTTAGTACTCGGGGTGCTGGGTGCTCAGTACTCAGGGTTCTGGGTGCTCAGTGCTCAGGGTGCTGGGTGCTCAGTGCTTAGGGTGCTGGGTGCTCAGTACTCAGGGTGCTGGGTGCTCAGTACTCAGGGTGCTGGGTGCTCAGTGCTCGGGGTGCTGGGTGCTCAGTGCTCGGTGTGCTCGGTGCTCAGTACTCAGGGTGCTGGGTGCTCAGTGCTCGGTGTGCTCGGTGCTCAGTACTCAGGGTGCTGGGTGCTCAGTGCTCGGGGTGCTCAGTACTCAGGGTGCTGTGTGTTCAGTGCTCAGGGTGCTGGTTACTCAGTACTCAGGGTGCTCGGTGCTTAGTACTCAGGGTGCTGGGTGCTCAGTACTCCGGGTGCTGGGTGCTCAGTGCTCGGGGTGCTCTGTGCTCAGTGCTCAAGGTGCTGGGTGCTCAGAACTCAGGGTGATCATTGCTCAGGGTGCTGGGTGCTCAGTTCTCAGGGTGCTGGGTGCCCAGTACTCAGGGTGCTCAGTGCTCAGTACTCAGGGTGCTCAGTGCTCAGTACTAAGGGTGCTCAGTGATCAGGCTGCTGGGTGCTCAGTACTCGGGGTGCTCGGTGCTCAGTCCTCAGGGTGCTGGGTGCTCAGTACTCAGGGAGCTGGGTGCTCAGTACTCAGGGTGCTGGGTGCTCAGTACTCCGGTGCTGGGTGCTCAGTGCTCAGGGTGCTGGGTGCTCAGTGCTTGGGGTGCTGGGTGCTCAGTGCTCAGTACTCAGGGTGCTGGGGGCTCAGTGCTCGGGGTGCTGGGTGCTCAGTGCTCAGTACTCAGGGTGCTGGGTGCTCAGTGCTCAGGGTGCTGGGTGCTCAGTGCTCAGGGTGCTGGGTGCTCAGTGCTCAGGGTGCTGGTTGCTCAGTACTCGGGGTGCTGGGTGCTCAGTACTCAGGGAGCTGGGTGCTCAGTACTCAGGGTGCTGGGTGCTTAGTACTCAGGGTGCTGGCTGCTCAGTGCTCAGGGTGCTCGGTGCTCAGTGCTCGGGGTGCTGGGTGCTCAGTACTCAGGGTGCTCAGTGCTCAGTGCTCTGGGTGCTGGGTGCTCTGTGTTCGGGGTGCTGGGTGCTCATTGCTCAGGGTGCTGGGTGCTCAGTGCTCAGGGTTCTGGGTGCTCAGTGCTCGGGGCGCTGGGTGCTCAGTTCTCAGGGTGCTGTGTGCTCAGTGCTCAGGGTTCTGGGTGCTCAGTGCTCGGGGCGCTTGGTACTCAGTGCTCGGGGTGCTCGGAGCTCAGTACTCAGTGTGCTGGTTGCTCAGTGCTCGGGGTGCTCGGTGCTCAGTACTCAGGGTGCTGGGTGCTCAGTGCTCGGGGTGCTCGGTGCTCAGTACTCAGGGTGCTGGGTGCTCAGTGCTCGGGTTGCTCGGTGCTCAGTACGTTGTGTGCTCACTACTCAGGGTGCTGGGTGCTCAGTGCTCAGGGTGCTGGGTGCTGAGTTCTCAGGGTGCTGGGTGCTCAGTGCTCAGGGTGCTGGGTGCTCAGTACTCAGGGTGCTGGGTGCGCAGTGCTCGGGGTGCTGGGTGCTGAGTACTCAGGGTGCTGGGTGCTCAGTGCTCAGGGTGCTGGGTGCTCAGTACTCGGGGTGCTGGGTGCTCAGTACTCAGGGTGCTGGGTGCTCAGTACTCAGGGTGCTGGGTGATCAGTACTCGGGTGCTGGGTGCTCAGTGCTCAGAGTGCTGGGTGCTCAGTGCTCGGGGTGCTGGGTGCTCAGTGCTCAGTACTCAGGGTGCTGGGTGCTCAGTGCTCTTGGTGCTGAGTGCACAGTGCTCAGTACTCAGGGTGCTGGGTGCTCAGTGCTCAGGGTGCTGGGTGCTCAGTGCTCAGGGTGCTGGGTTCTCAGTGCTCAGGGTACTGGGTGCTCAGTGCTCAGGGTGCTGGGTACTCAGTGCTCGGGGTGCTGGGTGCTCAGTACTCAGGGTGCTGGGTGCTCAGTACTCAGGGTGCTCAGTGCTCAGTACTCAGGGTGCTCAGTGCTCAGTACTCAGGGTGCTCAGTGCTCAGGGTGCTGGGTGCTCAGTGCTCGGGGTGCTGGGTGCTCAGTCCTCAGGTTGCTGGGTGCTGAGTGCTCAGGGTGCTCGGTGCTCAGTGCTCAGGGTGCTGGGTGCTCAGTACTCAGGGTGCTGGGTGCGCAGTGCTCGGGGTGCTGGGTGCTCAGTGCTCAGGGTGCTGGGTGCTCAGTGCTCAGGGTGCTGGTTGCTCAGTACTCGGGGTGCTGGGTGCTCAGTACTCAGGGTGCTGGGTGCTCAGTACTCAGGGTGCTGGGTGATCAGTACTTGGGTGCTGGGTGCTCAATGCTCGGGGTGCTGGGTGCTCAGTGCTCAGTACTCAGGGTGCTGGGTGCTCAGTGCTCGGGGTGCTGGGTGCACAGTGCTCAGTACTCAGGGTGCTGGGTGCTCAGTGCTCAGGGTGCTGGGTACTCAGTGCTCGGGGTGCTGGGTGCTCAGTACTCAGGGTGCTGGGTGCTCAGTACTCAGGGTGCTCAGTGCTCAGTACTCAGGGTGCTCAGTGCTCAGTACTCAGGGTGCTCAGTGCTCAGGGTGCTGGGTGCTCAGTGCTCGGGGTGCTGGGTGCTCAGTCCTAAGGGTGCTGGGTGCTCAGTGCTCAGGGTGCTCGGTGCTCAGTGCTCAGGGTGCTGGGTGCTCAGTACTCAGGGTGCTGGGTGCTCAGTGCTCGGGGTGCTGGGTGCTCAGTTCTCAGGGTGCTGGGTGCTCAGTGCTCGGGGTGCTGGGTGCTCAGTGCTCGGTGTGCTCGGTGCTCAGTACTCAGGGTGCTGGGTGCTCAGTGCTCGGGGTGCTCAGTACTCAGGGTGCTGTGTGTTCAGTGCTCAGGGTGCTGGTTACTCAGTACTCAGGGTGCTCGGTGCTTAGTACTCAGGGTGCTGGGTGCTCAGTATTCCGGGTGCTGGGTGCTCAGTTCTCGGGGTGCTCTGTGCTCAGTGCTCAAGGTGCTGGGTGCTCAGAACTCAGGGTGATCATTGCTCAGGGTGCTGGGTGCTCAGTTCTCAGGGTGCTGGGTGCCCAGTACTCAGGGTGCTCAGTGCTCAGTACACAGGGTGCTCAGTGCTCAGTACTAAGGGTGCTCAGTGATCAGGCTGCTGGGTGCTCAGTACTCGGGGTGCTCGGTGCTCAGTCCTCAGGGTGCTGGGTGCTCAGTACTCAGGGAGCTGGGTGCTCAGTACTCAGGGTGCTGGGTGCTCAGTACTCGGGTGCTGGGTGCTCAGTGCTCAGGGTGCTGGGTGCTCAGTACTCAGGGTGCTGGGTGCTCGGTGCTCAGTACGCTGGGTGCTCAGTACTCAGGTTGCTGGGTGCTCAGTACTCAGGGTGCTGGGTGCTCAGTACTCAGGGTGCTCGGTGCTCAGTACTCAGGGTGCTGGGTGCTCAGTGCTCAGGGTGCTGGGTGCTCAGTGCTCGGGGTGCTCGGTGCTCAGTACGCTGGGTGCTCAGTACTCAGGGTGCTGTGTGCTCAGTACTCAGGGTGCTGGGTGCTCAGTACTCGGGTGCTGGGTGCTCAGTGCTCAGGGTGCTGGGTGCTCAGTACTCAGTGTGCTGGGTGCTCAGTGCTCAGGGTGCTTGGTTCTCAGTGCTCAGGGTGCTCGGTGCTTAGTACTCGGGGTGCTGGGTGCTCAGTACTCAGGGTTCTGGGTGCTCAGTGCTCAGGGTGCTGGGTGCTCAGTGCTCAGGGTGCTGGGTGCTCAGTACTCAGGGTGCTGGGTTCTCAGTACTCAGGGTGCTGGGTGCTCAGTTCTCAGGGTGCTGGGTGCTCAGTGCTCGGGGTGCTGGGTGCTCAGTGCTCGGTGTGCTCGGTCCTCAGTACTCAGGGTGCTGGGTGCTCAGTGCTCGGGGTGCTCAGTACTCAGGGTGCTGTGTGTTCAGTGCTCAGGGTGCTGGTTACTCAGTACTCAGGGTGCTCGGTGCTTAGTACTCAGGGTGCTGGGTGCTCAGTACTCCGGGTGCTGGGTGCTCAGTGCTCGGGGTGCTCTGTGCTCAGTGCTCAAGGTGCTGGGTGCTCAGAACTCAGGGTGATCATTGCTCAGGGTGCTGGGTGCTCAGTTCTCAGGGTGCTGGGTGCCCAGTACTCAGGGTGCTCAGTGCTCAGTACACAGGGTGCTCAGTGCTCAGTACTAAGGGTGCTCAGTGATCAGGCTGCTGGGTGCTCAGTACTCAGGGTGCTGGGTGCTTAGTGCTCGAGGTGCTCGGTGCTCAGTTCTCAGGGTGCTGTGTGCTCAGTGCTCAGGGTTCTGGGTGCTCAGTGCTCGGGGCGCTTGGTACTCAGTGCTCGGGGTGCTCGGAGCTCAGTACTCAGTGTGCTGGTTGCTCAGTGCTCGGGGTGCTCGGTGCTCAGTACTCAGGGTGCTGGGTGCTCAGTGCTCGGGGTGCTCGGTGCTCAGTACTCAGGGTGCTGGGTGCTCAGTGCTCGGGTTGCTCGGTGCTCAGTACGTTGTGTGCTCACTACTCAGGGTGCTGGGTGCTCAGTGCTCAGGGTGCTGGGTGCTGAGTTCTCAGGGTGCTGGGTGCTCAGTGCTCAGGGTGCTGGGTGCTCAGTACTCAGGGTGCTGGGTGCGCAGTGCTCGGGGTGCTGGGTGCTGAGTACTCAGGGTGCTGGGTGCTCAGTGCTCAGGGTGCTGGGTGCTCAGTACTCGGGGTGCTGGGTGCTCAGTACTCAGGGTGCTGGGTGCTCAGTACTCAGGGTGCTGGGTGATCAGTACTCGGGTGCTGGGTGCTCAGTGCTCAGAGTGCTGGGTGCTCAGTGCTCGGGGTGCTGGGTGCTCAGTGCTCAGTACTCAGGGTGCTGGGTGCTCAGTGCTCTTGGTGCTGAGTGCACAGTGCTCAGTACTCAGGGTGCTGGGTGCTCAGTGCTCAGGGTGCTGGGTGCTCAGTGCTCAGGGTGCTGGGTTCTCAGTGCTCAGGGTACTGGGTGCTCAGTGCTCAGGGTGCTGGGTACTCAGTGCTCGGGGTGCTGGGTGCTCAGTACTCAGGGTGCTGGGTGCTCAGTACTCAGGGTGCTCAGTGCTCAGTACTCAGGGTGCTCAGTGCTCAGTACTCAGGGTGCTCAGTGCTCAGGGTGCTGGGTGCTCAGTGCTCGGGGTGCTGGGTGCTCAGTCCTCAGGTTGCTGGGTGCTGAGTGCTCAGGGTGCTCGGTGCTCAGTGCTCAGGGTGCTGGGTGCTCAGTACTCAGGGTGCTGGGTGCGCAGTGCTCGGGGTGCTGGGTGCTCAGTGCTCAGGGTGCTGGGTGCTCAGTGCTCAGGGTGCTGGTTGCTCAGTACTCGGGGTGCTGGGTGCTCAGTACTCAGGGTGCTGGGTGCTCAGTACTCAGGGTGCTGGGTGATCAGTACTTGGGTGCTGGGTGCTCAATGCTCGGGGTGCTGGGTGCTCAGTGCTCAGTACTCAGGGTGCTGGGTGCTCAGTGCTCGGGGTGCTGGGTGCACAGTGCTCAGTACTCAGGGTGCTGGGTGCTCAGTGCTCAGGGTGCTGGGTACTCAGTGCTCGGGGTGCTGGGTGCTCAGTACTCAGGGTGCTGGGTGCTCAGTACTCAGGGTGCTCAGTGCTCAGTACTCAGGGTGCTCAGTGCTCAGTACTCAGGGTGCTCAGTGCTCAGGGTGCTGGGTGCTCAGTGCTCGGGGTGCTGGGTGCTCAGTCCTAAGGGTGCTGGGTGCTCAGTGCTCAGGGTGCTCGGTGCTCAGTGCTCAGGGTGCTGGGTGCTCAGTACTCAGGGTGCTGGGTGCTCAGTGCTCGGGGTGCTGGGTGCTCAGTTCTCAGGGTGCTGGGTGCTCAGTGCTCGGGGTGCTGGGTGCTCAGTGCTCGGTGTGCTCGGTGCTCAGTACTCAGGGTGCTGGGTGCTCAGTGCTCGGGGTGCTCAGTACTCAGGGTGCTGTGTGTTCAGTGCTCAGGGTGCTGGTTACTCAGTACTCAGGGTGCTCGGTGCTTAGTACTCAGGGTGCTGGGTGCTCAGTATTCCGGGTGCTGGGTGCTCAGTTCTCGGGGTGCTCTGTGCTCAGTGCTCAAGGTGCTGGGTGCTCAGAACTCAGGGTGATCATTGCTCAGGGTGCTGGGTGCTCAGTTCTCAGGGTGCTGGGTGCCCAGTACTCAGGGTGCTCAGTGCTCAGTACACAGGGTGCTCAGTGCTCAGTACTAAGGGTGCTCAGTGATCAGGCTGCTGGGTGCTCAGTACTCGGGGTGCTCGGTGCTCAGTCCTCAGGGTGCTGGGTGCTCAGTACTCAGGGAGCTGGGTGCTCAGTACTCAGGGTGCTGGGTGCTCAGTACTCGGGTGCTGGGTGCTCAGTGCTCAGGGTGCTGGGTGCTCAGTACTCAGGGTGCTGGGTGCTCGGTGCTCAGTACGCTGGGTGCTCAGTACTCAGGTTGCTGGGTGCTCAGTACTCAGGGTGCTGGGTGCTCAGTACTCAGGGTGCTCGGTGCTCAGTACTCAGGGTGCTGGGTGCTCAGTGCTCAGGGTGCTGGGTGCTCAGTGCTCGGGGTGCTCGGTGCTCAGTACGCTGGGTGCTCAGTACTCAGGGTGCTGTGTGCTCAGTACTCAGGGTGCTGGGTGCTCAGTACTCGGGTGCTGGGTGCTCAGTGCTCAGGGTGCTGGGTGCTCAGTACTCAGTGTGCTGGGTGCTCAGTGCTCAGGGTGCTTGGTGCTCAGTGCTCAGGGTGCTCGGTGCTTAGTACTCGGGGTGCTGGGTGCTCAGTACTCAGGGTTCTGGGTGCTCAGTGCTCAGGGTGCTGGGTGCTCAGTGCTCAGGGTGCTGGGTGCTCAGTACTCAGGGTGCTGGGTTCTCAGTACTCAGGGTGCTGGGTGCTCAGTTCTCAGGGTGCTGGGTGCTCAGTGCTCGGGGTGCTGGGTGCTCAGTGCTCGGTGTGCTCGGTCCTCAGTACTCAGGGTGCTGGGTGCTCAGTGCTCGGGGTGCTCAGTACTCAGGGTGCTGTGTGTTCAGTGCTCAGGGTGCTGGTTACTCAGTACTCAGGGTGCTCGGTGCTTAGTACTCAGGGTGCTGGGTGCTCAGTACTCCGGGTGCTGGGTGCTCAGTGCTCGGGGTGCTCTGTGCTCAGTGCTCAAGGTGCTGGGTGCTCAGAACTCAGGGTGATCATTGCTCAGGGTGCTGGGTGCTCAGTTCTCAGGGTGCTGGGTGCCCAGTACTCAGGGTGCTCAGTGCTCAGTACACAGGGTGCTCAGTGCTCAGTACTAAGGGTGCTCAGTGATCAGGCTGCTGGGTGCTCAGTACTCAGGGTGCTGGGTGCTTAGTGCTCGAGGTGCTCGGTGCTCAGTACTCAAGGTGCTGGGTGCTCAGTGCTCAGGGTGCTGGGTGCTCAGTGCTCAGTGCTCAGTGCTCGGGGTGCTGGGTGCTCAGTGCTCGGGGTGCTGGGTGCTCAGTACTCAGGGTGCTGTGTGCTTAGTGCTCAGTACCCAGCGTGCTGGGTGCTCAGTGCTCAGAGTGTTGGGTGCTCAGTACTCAGGGTGCTGGGTGCTCAGTGCTCAGTGCTCAGGGTGCGCAGTGCTCAGGGTGCTGGGTGCTCAGTGCTCGGGGTGCTGGGTGCTCAGTGCTCAGGGTGATTGGTGCTCAGTGCTCAGGGTGCTTTGTGCTCAGTCCTCCGGGTGCTCATTGCTCAGGGTGCTGGGTGCTCAGTGCTCGGGGTGCTCGGTGCTCAGTACTCAGGGTGCTGAGTGCTCAGTACTTAGGGTGCTGGGTGCTCAGTACTCAGGGTGCTGGGTGCTCAGTGCTCGGGGTGCTGGGTACTCAGGGCTGTGGTGCTGGTTGCTCAGTACTCAGTGCTCAGGGTGCTGGGTGCTCAGTGCTCAGTGCTCAGGGTGCTGGTTGCTCAGTACTCAGGGTGCTGGGTGCTCAGTACTCAGGGTGCTGGGTGCTCAGTGCTCAGGGTGCTCTGTGCTCAGTACTCAGGGTGCTGGGTGCTCAGTGCTCGGGGTGCTGCCTGCTCAGTGCTCAGGGTGCTGGGTGCTCAGTGCTCAGGGTGCTGGGTGCTCAGTGCTCAGTGCTCAGGGTGCTGGTTGCTCAGTACTCAGGGTGCTGGGTGCTCAGTACTCAGGGTGCTGGGTGCTCAGTGCTCAGGGTGCTCTGTGCTCAGTACTCAGGGTGCTGGGTGCTCAGTGCTCGGGGTGCTGCGTGCTCAGTGCTCAGGGTGCTGGGTGCTCAGTGCTCAGTGCTCAGGGTGCTGGTTGCTCAGTACTCAGGGTGCTGGGTGCTGAGTACTCAGGGTGCTGGGTGCTCAGTGCTCAGGGTGCTCTGTGCTCAGTACTCAGGGTGCTGGGTGCTCAGTGCTCGGGGTGCTGCGTGCTCAGTGCTCAGGGTGCTGGGTGCTCAGTGCTCAGGGTGCTGGGTGCTCAGTACTCAGGGTGCTGGGTGCTCAGTGCTCGGGGTGCTCGGTGCTCAGTACACGAGGTGCTGGGTGCTCAGTGCTCAGGGTGTTGGGTGCTCAGTCCTCGGGGTGCTCGGTGCTCAGTACTCAGGGTGCTCAGTGCTCAGTACTCGGGGTGCTTGGTGCTCAGTACTCAGGGTGCTCAGTACTCAGTACTCGGGGAGCTGGGTGCTCATTGCTCAGGGTGCTCACTGCTCAGTGCTTGGGGTGCTGGGTGCTCAGTGCTCGGGGCGCTGGGTCCTCAGTGCTCGGGGTGCAGGGTGCTCAGTACTCGGGGTGCTGGGTGCTCAGAGCTCAGGGTGCTCAGTGCTCAGTACTCAGTGCTCAGGGTGCTCAGTGCTCAGTGCTCAGGGTGCTGGGTGTTCAGTACTCAGGGTGCTGTGTGCTCAGTACTCACGGTGCTGGGTGCTCAGTACTCAGGGTGCTGGGTGCTCAGTGATCAGGATGCTGGGTGCTCAGTACTCAGGGTGCTGGGTGCTCAGTGCTCAGGGTGCTGGGTGCTCAGGGCTCAGGGTGCTGGGTGCTCAGTACTCAGGGTGCTGGGTGCTCAGTAATCAGGGTGCTGGGTGCTCAGTACTCTGGGTGTTGGGTGCTCAGTATTCATGGTGCTGGGTGCTCAGTGCGCAGGGTGCTGGGTGCTCAGTACTCAGGGTGCTGTGTGCTTAGTGCTCGAGGTGCTCGGTGCTCAGAACTCAAGGTGCTGGTTGCTCAGTGCTCATTGTGCTGGGTGCTCAGTGCTCAGTGTGCTCAGTGCTCAGTGCTCGGGGTGCTGGGTGCTCAGTGCTCGGGACGCTGGGTGCTCAGTGCTCGGGGTGCTGGGTGCTCAGTACTCAGGGTGCTGTGTGCTTAGTGCTCAGTACTCAGCGTGCTGGGTGCTCAGTGCTCAGAGTGTTGGGTGTTCAGTACTCAGGGTGCTGGGTGCTCAGTGCTCAGGGTGCTCAGTGCTCAGGGTGCTCAGTGTTCAGGGTCCTGGGTGCTCAGGGTGCTGGGTGCTCAGTGCTCGGGGTGCTGGGTGCTCAGTGATCAGTGCTCAGGGATCTGGGTGTTCAGTGCTCAGTGCTCAGGGTGCTGGGTGTTCAGTACTCAGGGTGCTCGGTGCTCAGTGCTCAGGGTGCTGGGTGCTCAGTACTCAGGGTGCTGGGTGCTCAGTGCTAGGGGTGCTGGGTGCTCAGTGCTCAGGGTGATCAGTGCTCAGTACTCAGGGTGCTGGGTGCTCAGTGCTCAGGGTGCTGGGTGCTCAGTCCTCAGGGTGCTCAGTACTCAGGGTGCTCGGTGCTTAGTGCTCAGTACTCAGGGTGCTCAGTACTCAGGGTGCTGGGTGCTCAGTGCTCGGGGTGCTGGGTGCTCAGTACTCAGGGTGCTGGGTGCTCAGTGCTCGGGGTGCAGGGTGCTCAGTACTCAGGGTGCTGGGTGCTCAGTGCTCGGGGTGCTGGGTGCTCAGTGCTCAGGGTGATCGGTGCTCAGTGCTCAGGGTGCTGGGTGCTCAGTCCTCCGGGTGCTCAGTGCTCAGGGTGCTGGGTGCTCAGTGCTCGGGGTGCTGGGTGCTCAGGGCTGTGGTGCTGGGTGCTCAGTGCTCAGTGCTCAGGGTGCTGGGTGCTCAGTACTCAGTGCTCAGTGTGCTGGTTGCTCAGTACTCAGGGTGCTGGGTGCTCAGTACTCAGGGTGCTGGGTGCTCAGTGCTCAGGGTGCTCTGTGCTCAGTACTCAGGGTGCTGGGTGCTCAGTGCTCGGGGTGCTGCATGCTCAGTGCTCAGGGTGCTGGGTGCTCAGTGCTCAGGGTGCTGGGTGCTCAGTGCTCAGTGCTCAGGGTGCTGGTTGCTCAGTACTCAGGGTGCTGAGTGCTCAGTACTCAGGGTGCTGGGTGCTCAGTACTCAGGGTGCTGGGTGCTCAGTACTCAGTGTGCTGGGTGCTCAGTGTTCAGGGTGCTGGGTGCTCAGTGCTCAGGGTGCTGGGTGCTCAGTGCTCGGGGTGCTGGGTGCTCAGGGCTGTGGTGCTGGGTGCTCAGTACTCAGTGCTCAGGGTGCTGGGTGCTCAGTGCTCAGTGCTCAGGGTGCTGGTTGCTCAGTACTCAGGGTGCTGGGTGCTCAGTACTCAGGGTGCTGGGTTCTCAGTGCTCAGGTTGCTCTGTGCTCAGTACTCAGGGTGCTGGGTGCTCAGTGCTCGGGTGCTGCGTGCTCAGTGCTCAGGGTGCTGTGTGCTCAGTGCTCAGGGTGCTGGGTGCTCAGTACTCAGGGTGCTGGGTGCTCAGTGCTCGGGGCGCTCGGTGCTCAGTACTCAAGGTGCTGGGTGCTCAGTGCTCAGGGTGCTGGGTACTCAGTCCTCGGGGTGCTCCGTGCTCAGTGATCAGGGTGCTGGGTGCTCAGTACTCAGGGTGCTCGGTGCTCAGTACTCAGGGTTCTCAGTGCTCAGTACTCAGGGTGCTGGGTGCTCAGTGCTCAGGGTGCTGGGTGCTCAGTACTCAGGGTGCTCAGTGCTTAGTAATCGGGGTGCTTCATGCTCAGTACTCAGGGTGCTCAGTGCTCAGTACTCGGGGTACTGGGTGCTCAGTGCTCAGGGTGCTCAGTGCTCAGTGCTCGGGGTGCTGGGTGCTCAGTGCTCGCGGCGCTGGGTGCTCAGTGCTCGGGGTGCTGGGTGCTCAGTACTCGGGGTGCTGGGTGCTCAGTGCTCAGGGTGCTCAGTACTCAGTACTCAGTGCTCAGGGTGCTCAGTGCTCAGTGCTCAGGGTGCTGGGTGTTCAGTACTCAGGGTGCTGGGTGCTCAGTACTCACGGTGCTGGGTGCTCAGTGCTCAGGGTGCTGGGTGCTCAGTGCTCAGGGTGCTCAGTACTCAGTACTCAGTGCTCAGGGTGCTCAGTGCTCAGTGCTCAGGGTGCTGGTTGCTCAGTACTCAGGGTGCTGGGTGCTCAGTACTCAGGGTGCTGGGTGCTCAGTGCTCAGTGCTCAGTGCTCAGGGTGCTGGTTGCTCAGTACTCAGGGTGCTGGGTGCTCAGTACTCAGGGTGCTGGGTGCTCAGTGCTCGGGGTGCTGGGTGCTCAGTGCTCAGGGTGATCGGTGCTCAGTGCTCAGGGTGCTTTGTGCTCAGTCCTCCGGGTGCTCAGTGCTCAGGGTGCTGGGTGCTCAGTGCTCGGGGTGCTCTGTGCTCAGTACTCAGGCTGCTGGGTACTCAGTGCTCGGGGTGCTGCGTGCTCAGTGCTCAGGGTGCTGGGTGCTCAGTGCTCAGGGTGCTGGGTGCTCAGTGCTCAGTGCTCAGGGTGCTGGTTGCACAGTACTCAGGGTGCTGGGTGCTCAGTACTCAGGGTGCTGGGTGCTCAGTGCTCAGGGTGCTCTGTGCTCAGTACTCAGGTTGCTGGGTGCTCAGTGCTCGGGGTGCTGCGTGCTCAGTGCTCAGGGTGCTTGGTGCTCAGTACTTAGGTTGCTGGTTGCTCAGTGCTCAGGGTGCTCTGTGCTCAGTACTCAGGGTGCTGGGTGCTCAGTCCTCGGGGTGCTCGGTGCTCAGTACTCAGGGTGCTCAGTGCTCAGTACTCGGGGTGCTTGGTGCTCAGTACTCAGGGTGCTCAGTACTCAGTACTCGGGGAGCTGGGTGCTCAGTGCTCAGGGTGCTCAGTGCTCAGTGCTTGGGGTGCTGGGTGCTCAGTGCTCGGGGCGCTGGGTGCTCAGTGCTCGGGGTGCAGGGTGCTCAGTACTCGGGGTGCTGGGTGCTCAGTGCTCAGGGTGCTCAGTGCTCAGTACTCAGTGCTCAGGGTGCTCAGTGCTCAGTGCTCAGGGTGCTGGGTGTTCAGTACTCAGGGTGCTGTGTGCTCAGTACTCACGGTGCTGGGTGCTCAGTACTCAGGGTGCTGGGTGCTCAGTGATCAGGATGCTGGGTGCTCAGTACTCAGAGTGCTGGGTGCTCAGTGCTCAGGGTGCTGGGTGCTCAGGGCTCACTGTGCTGGGTGCTCAGTACTCAGGGTGCTGGGTGCTCAGTAATCAGGGTGCTGGGTGCTCAGTACTCTGGGTGTTGGGTGCTCAGTATTCATGGTGCTGGGTGCTCAGTGCGCAGGGTGCTGGGTGCTCAGTACTCAGGGTGCTGTGTGCTTAGTGCTCGAGGTGCTCGGTGCTCAGAACTCAAGGTGCTGGTTGCTCAGTGCTCATTGTGCTGGGTGCTCAGTGCTCAGTGTGCTCAGTGCTCAGTGCTCGGGGTGCTGGGTGCTCAGTGCTCGGGACACTGGGTGCTCAGTGCTCGGGGTGCTGGGTGCTCAGTACTCAGGGTGCTGTGTGCTTAGTGCTCAGTACTCAGCGTGCTGGGTGCTCAGTGCTCAGAGTGTTGGGTGTTCAGTACTCAGGGTGCTGGGTGCTCAGTGCTCAGGGTGCTCAGTGCTCAGGGTGCTCAGTGTTCAGGGTCCTGGGTGCTCAGGGTGCTGGGTGCTCAGTGCTCGGGGTGCTGGGTGCTCAGTGATCAGTGCTCAGGGATCTGGGTGTTCAGTGCTCAGTGCTCAGGGTGCTGGGTGTTCAGTACTCAGGGTGCTCGGTGCTCAGTGCTCAGGGTGCTGGGTGCTCAGTACTCAGGGTGCTGGGTGCTCAGTGCTAGGGGTGCTGGGTGCTCAGTGCTCAGGGTGATCAGTGCTCAGTACTCAGGGTGCTGGGTGCTCAGTGCTCAGGGTGCTGGGTGCTCAGTCCTCAGGGTGCTCAGTACTCAGGGTGCTCGGTGCTTAGTGCTCAGTACTCAGGGTGCTCAGTACTCAGGGTGCTGGGTGCTCAGTGCTCGGGGTGCTGGGTGCTCAGTACTCAGGGTGCTGGGTGCTCAGTACTCGGTGTGCTGGGTGCTCAGTACTCAGGGTGCTGGGTGCTCAGTGCTCGGGGTGCTGGGTGCTCAGTGCTCAGGGTGATCGGTGCTCAGTGCTCAGGGTGCTGGGTGCTCAGTCCTCCGGGTGCTCAGTGCTCAGGGTGCTGGGTGCTCAGTGCTCGGGGTGCTGGGTGCTCAGGGCTGTGGTGCTGGGTGCTCAGTGCTCAGTGCTCAGGGTGCTGGGTGCTCAGTACTCAGTGCTCAGTGTGCTGGTTGCTCAGTACTCAGGGTGCTGGGTGCTCAGTACTCAGGGTGCTGGGTGCTCAGTGCTCAGGGTGCTCTGTGCTCAGTACTCAGGGTGCTGGGTGCTCAGTGCTCGGGGTGCTGCATGCTCAGTGCTCAGGGTGCTGGGTGCTCAGTGCTCAGGGTGCTGGGTGCTCAGTGCTCAGTGCTCAGGGTGCTGGTTGCTCAGTACTCAGGGTGCTGAGTGCTCAGTACTCAGGGTGCTGGGTGCTCAGTACTCAGGGTGCTGGGTGCTCAGTACTCAGTGTGCTGGGTGCTCAGTGTTCAGGGTGCTGGGTGCTCAGTGCTCAGGGTGCTGGGTGCTCAGTGCTCGGGGTGCTGGGTGCTCAGGGCTGTGGTGCTGGGTGCTCAGTACTCAGTGCTCAGGGTGCTGGGTGCTCAGTGCTCAGTGCTCAGGGTGCTGGTTGCTCAGTACTCAGGGTGCTGGGTGCTCAGTACTCAGGGTGCTGGGTTCTCAGTGCTCAGGTTGCTCTGTGCTCAGTACTCAGGGTGCTGGGTGCTCAGTGCTCGGGTGCTGCGTGCTCAGTGCTCAGGGTGCTGTGTGCTCAGTGCTCAGGGTGCTGGGTGCTCAGTACTCAGGGTGCTGGGTGCTCAGTGCTCGGGGCGCTCGGTGCTCAGTACTCAAGGTGCTGGGTGCTCAGTGCTCAGGGTGCTGGGTACTCAGTCCTCGGGGTGCTCCGTGCTCAGTGATCAGGGTGCTGGGTGCTCAGTACTCAGGGTGCTCGGTGCTCAGTACTCAGGGTTCTCAGTGCTCAGTACTCAGGGTGCTGGGTGCTCAGTGCTCAGGGTGCTGGGTGCTCAGTACTCAGGGTGCTCAGTGCTTAGTAATCGGGGTGCTTCATGCTCAGTACTCAGTGTGCTCAGTGCTCAGTACTCGGGGTACTGGGTGCTCAGTGCTCAGGGTGCTCAGTGCTCAGTGCTCGGGGTGCTGGGTGCTCAGTGCTCGCGGCGCTGGGTGCTCAGTGCTCGGGGTGCTGGGTGCTCAGTACTCGGGGTGCTGGGTGCTCAGTGCTCAGGGTGCTCAGTACTCAGTACTCAGTGCTCAGGGTGCTCAGTGCTCAGTGCTCAGGGTGCTGGGTGCTCAGTGCTCAGGGTGCTCAGTACTCAGTACTCAGTGCTCAGGGTGCTCAGTGCTCAGTGCTCAGGGTGCTGGTTGCTCAGTACTCAGGGTGCTGGGTGCTCAGTACTCAGGGTGCTGGGTGCTCAGTGCTCAGTGCTCAGTGCTCAGGGTGCTGGTTGCTCAGTACTCAGGGTGCTGGGTGCTCAGTACTCAGGGTGCTGGGTGCTCAGTGCTCGGGGTGCTGGGTGCTCAGTGCTCAGGGTGATCGGTGCTCAGTGCTCAGGGTGCTTTGTGCTCAGTCCTCCGGGTGCTCAGTGCTCAGGGTGCTGGGTGCTCAGTGCTCGGGGTGCTCTGTGCTCAGTACTCAGGCTGCTGGGTACTCAGTGCTCGGGGTGCAGCGTGCTCAGTGCTCAGGGTGCTGGGTGCTCAGTGCTCAGGGTGCTGGGTGCTCAGTGCTCAGTGCTCAGGGTGCTGGTTGCACAGTACTCAGGGTGCTGGGTGCTCAGTACTCAGGGTGCTGGGTGCTCAGTGCTCAGGGTGCTCTGTGCTCAGTACTCAGGTTGCTGGGTGCTCAGTGCTCGGGGTGCTGCGTGCTCAGTGCTCAGGGTGCTTGGTGCTCAGTACTTAGGTTGCTGGTTGCTCAGTGCTCAGGGTGCTCTGTGCTCAGTACTCAGGGTGCTGGGTGCTCAGTCCTCGGGGTGCTCGGTGCTCAGTACTCAGGGTGCTCAGTGCTCAGTACTCGGGGTGCTTGGTGCTCAGTACTCAGGGTGCTCAGTACTCAGTACTCGGGGAGCTGGGTGCTCAGTGCTCAGGGTGCTCAGTGCTCAGTGCTTGGGGTGCTGGGTGCTCAGTGCTCGGGGCGCTGGGTGCTCAGTGCTCGGGGTGCAGGGTGCTCAGTACTCGGGGTGCTGGGTGCTCAGTGCTCAGGGTGCTCAGTGCTCAGTACTCAGTGCTCAGGGTGCTCAGTGCTCAGTGCTCAGGGTGCTGGGTGTTCAGTACTCAGGGTGCTGTGTGCTCAGTACTCACGGTGCTGGGTGCTCAGTACTCAGGGTGCTGGGTGCTCAGTGATCAGGATGCTGGGTGCTCAGTACTCAGAGTGCTGGGTGCTCAGTGCTCAGGGTGCTGGGTGCTCAGGGCTCAGGGTGCTGGGTGCTCAGTACTCAGGGTGCTGGGTGCTCAGTAATCAGGGTGCTGGGTGCTCAGTACTCTGGGTGTTGGGTGCTCAGTATTCATGGTGCTGGGTGCTCAGTGCGCAGGGTGCTGGGTGCTCAGTACTCAGGGTGCTGTGTGCTTAGTGCTCGAGGTGCTCGGTGCTCAGAACTCAAGGTGCTGGTTGCTCAGTGCTCATTGTGCTGGGTGCTCAGTGCTCAGTGTGCTCAGTGCTCAGTGCTCGGGGTGCTGGGTGCTCAGTGCTCGGGACACTGGGTGCTCAGTGCTCGGGGTGCTGGGTGCTCAGTACTCAGGGTGCTGTGTGCTTAGTGCTCAGTACTCAGCGTGCTGGGTGCTCAGTGCTCAGAGTGTTGGGTGTTCAGTACTCAGGGTGCTGGGTGCTCAGTGCTCAGGGTGCTCAGTGCTCAGGGTGCTCAGTGTTCAGGGTCCTGGGTGCTCAGGGTGCTGGGTGCTCAGTGCTCGGGGTGCTGGGTGCTCAGTGATCAGTGCTCAGGGATCTGGGTGTTCAGTGCTCAGTGCTCAGGGTGCTGGGTGTTCAGTACTCAGGGTGCTCGGTGCTCAGTGCTCAGGGTGCTGGGTGCTCAGTACTCAGGGTGCTGGGTGCTCAGTGCTAGGGGTGCTGGGTGCTCAGTGCTCAGGGTGATCAGTGCTCAGTACTCAGGGTGCTGGGTGCTCAGTGCTCAGGGTGCTGGGTGCTCAGTCCTCAGGGTGCTCAGTACTCAGGGTGCTCGGTGCTTAGTGCTCAGTACTCAGGGTGCTCAGTACTCAGGGTGCTGGGTGCTCAGTGCTCGGGGTGCTGGGTGCTCAGTACTCAGGGTGCTGGGTGCTCAGTACTCGGTGTGCTGGGTGCTCAGTACTCAGGGTGCTGGGTGCTCAGTGCTCGGGGTGCTGGGTGCTCAGTGCTCAGGGTGATCGGTGCTCAGTGCTCAGGGTGCTGGGTGCTCAGTCCTCCGGGTGCTCAGTGCTCAGGGTGCTGGGTGCTCAGTGCTCGGGGTGCTGGGTGCTCAGGGCTGTGGTGCTGGGTGCTCAGTGCTCAGTGCTCAGGGTGCTGGGTGCTCAGTACTCAGTGCTCAGTGTGCTGGTTGCTCAGTACTCAGGGTGCTGGGTGCTCAGTACTCAGGGTGCTGGGTGCTCAGTGCTCAGGGTGCTCTGTGCTCAGTACTCAGGGTGCTGGGTGCTCAGTGCTCGGGGTGCTGCATGCTCAGTGCTCAGGGTGCTGGGTGCTCAGTGCTCAGGGTGCTGGGTGCTCAGTGCTCAGTGCTCAGGGTGCTGGTTGCTCAGTACTCAGGGTGCTGAGTGCTCAGTACTCAGGGTGCTGGGTGCTCAGTACTCAGGGTGCTGGGTGCTCAGTACTCAGTGTGCTGGGTGCTCAGTGTTCAGGGTGCTGGGTGCTCAGTGCTCAGGGTGCTGGGTGCTCAGTGCTCGGGGTGCTGGGTGCTCAGGGCTGTGGTGCTGGGTGCTCAGTACTCAGTGCTCAGGGTGCTGGGTGCTCAGTGCTCAGTGCTCAGGGTGCTGGTTGCTCAGTACTCAGGGTGCTGGGTGCTCAGTACTCAGGGTGCTGGGTTCTCAGTGCTCAGGTTGCTCTGTGCTCAGTACTCAGGGTGCTGGGTGCTCAGTGCTCGGGTGCTGCGTGCTCAGTGCTCAGGGTGCTGTGTGCTCAGTGCTCAGGGTGCTGGGTGCTCAGTACTCAGGGTGCTGGGTGCTCAGTGCTCGGGGCGCTCGGTGCTCAGTACTCAAGGTGCTGGGTGCTCAGTGCTCAGGGTGCTGGGTACTCAGTCCTCGGGGTGCTCCGTGCTCAGTGATCAGGGTGCTGGGTGCTCAGTACTCAGGGTGCTCGGTGCTCAGTACTCAGGGTTCTCAGTGCTCAGTACTCAGGGTGCTGGGTGCTCAGTGCTCAGGGTGCTGGGTGCTCAGTACTCAGGGTGCTCAGTGCTTAGTAATCGGGGTGCTTCATGCTCAGTACTGAGGGTGCTCAGTGCTCAGTACTCGGGGTACTGGGTGCTCAGTGCTCAGGGTGCTCAGTGCTCAGTGCTCGGGGTGCTGGGTGCTCAGTGCTCGCGGCGCTGGGTGCTCAGTGCTCGGGGTGCTGGGTGCTCAGTACTCGGGGTGCTGGGTGCTCAGTGCTCAGGGTGCTCAGTACTCAGTACTCAGTGCTCAGGGTGCTCAGTGCTCAGTGCTCAGGGTGCTGGGTGTTCAGTACTCAGGGTGCTGGGTGCTCAGTACTCACGGTGCTGGGTGCTCAGTGCTCAGGGTGCTGGGTGCTCAGTACTCTGGGTGTTGGGTGCTCAATATTCATGGTGCTGGGTGCTCCGTGCTCGGGGTGCTGGGTGCTCAGTGCTCAGGGTGCTGGGTGCTCAGTGCTCAGGGTGCTGGGTGCTCAGTATTCAGGGTGCTGGGTGCTTAGTGCTCGAGGTGCTCGGTGCTCAGTACTCAAGGTGCTGGGTGCTCAGTGCTCAGGGTGCTGGGTGCTCAGTGCTCAGTGTGCTCAGTGCTCAGTGCTCGGGGTGCTGGGTGCTCAGTGCTCGGGGCGCTGGGTGCTTAGTGCTAGGGGTGCTGGGTGCTCAGTACTCAGGGTGCTGTGTGCTTAGTGCTCAGTACTCAGCGTGCTGGGTGCTCAGTGCTCAGAGTGTTGGGTGCTCAGTACTCAGGGTGCTGGGTGCTCAGTGCTCAGTGCTCAGGGTGCTCAGTGCTCAGGGTGCTGGGTGCTCAGTGCTCGGGGTGCTGGGTGCTCAGTGCTCAGGGTGATCGGTGCTCAGTGCTCAGGGTGCTTTGTGCTCAGTCCTCCGGGTGCTCAGTGCTCAGGGTGCTGGGTGCTCAGTGCTCGGGGTGCTCGGTGCTCAGTACTCAGGGTGCTGAGTGCTCAGTACTTAGGGTGCTGGGTGCTCTGTACTCAGGGTGCTGGCTGCTCAGTGCTCGGGGTGCTGGGTGCTCAGGGCTGTGGTGCTGGGTGCTCAGTACTCAGTGCTCAGGGTGCTGGGTGCTCAGTGCTCAGTGCTCAGGGTGCTGGTTGCTCAGTACTCAGGGTGCTGGTTGCTCAGTACTCAGGGTGCTGGGTGCTCAGTACTCAGGGTGCTGGGTGCTCAGTGCTCAGTGTGCTCTGTGCTCAGTACTCAGGCTGCTGGGTACTCAGTGCTCGGGGTGCTGCGTGCTCAGTGCTCAGGGTGCTGGGTGCTCAGTGCTCAGGGTGCTGGGTGCTCAGTGCTCAGTGCTCAGGGTGCTGGTTGCACAGTACTCAGGGTGCTGGGTGCTCAGTACTCAGGGTGCTGGGTGCTCAGTGCTCAGGGTGCTCTGTGCTCAGTACTCAGGGTGCTGGGTGCTCAGTGCTCGGGGTGCTGCGTGCTCAGTGCTCAGGGTGCTTGGTGCTCAGTACTTAGGTTGCTGGTTGCTCAGTGCTCAGGGTGCTGGGTGCTCAGTGCTCGGGGTGCTGGGTGCTCAGTGCTCAGGGTGATCGGTGCTCAGTACTCAGGGTGCTGGGTGCTCAGTGCTCAGGGTGCTGGGTGCTCAGTCCTTAGGGTGCTCAGTGCTCAGGGTGCTGGGTGCTCAGTGCTCGGGGTGCTCGGTGCTCAGTACTCAGGGTGCTGAGTGCTCAGTACTCAGGGTGCTGGGTGCTCAGTACTCATGGTGCTGGGTGCTCAGTACTCAGGGGGCTGGGTGCTCAGTGCTCAGGGTGCTGGGTGCTCAGTGCTCAGGGCGCTGGGTGCTCAGTGTTCGGTGTGCTGGGTGCTCAGTTCTCGGGGTGCTGGGTGGTCAGTGCTCAGTGCTCAGGGTGCTGGGTGCTCAGTGCTCAGTGCTCAGGGTGCTGGGTGCTCAGTACTCAGGGTGCTGGGTGCTCAGTACTCAGGGTGCTGGGTGCTCAGTTCTCAGGGTGCTGGGTGCTCAGTACTCTGGGTGTGGGGTGCTCAGTACTCAGGGTGCTTGGTGCTCAGTGCTCGGGGTGCTGGGTGCTCAGTGCTCAGGGTGCTGGGTGGTCAGTACTCAGGGTGCTGGGTTCTCAGTGCTCGGGGTGCTCGGTGCTCAGTACACAAGGTGCTGGGTGCTCAGTGCTCAGGGTGCTGGGTGCTCAGTACTCAGGGTGATGGGTGCTTAGTGCTCGAGGTGCTCGGTGCTCAGTACTCAAGGTGCTGGGTGCTCAGTGCTCAGGGTGCTGGGTGCTCAGTGCTCAGTGTGCTCAGTGCTCAGTGCTCGGGGTGCTGGGTGCTCAGTGCTCGGGACGCTGGGTGCTCAGTGCTCGGGGTGCTGTGTGGTTAGTGCTCAGTACTCAGCGTGCTGGGTGCTCAGTGCTCAGAGTGTTGGGTGTTCAGTACTCAGGGTGCTGGGTGCTCAGTGCTCAGGGTGCTCAGTGCTCAGGGTGCTCAGTGTTCAGGGTGCTGGGTGCTCAGAGTGCTGGGTGCTCAGTGTTCGGGGTGCTGGGTGCTCAGTGCTCAGTGCTCAGGGTGCTGGGTGCTCAGTGCTCAGTGCTCAGGGTGCTGGGTGATCAGTACTCAGGGTGCTCGGTGCTCAGTGCTCAGGGTGCTGGGTGCTCAGTACTCAGGGTGCTGGGTGCTCAGTACTCAGGGTGCTCGGTGCTCAGTGCTCAGGGTGATCAGTGCTCAGTACTCAGGGTGCTGGGTGCTCAGTGCTCAGGGTGCTAGGTGCTCAGTCCTCAGGGTGCTCAGTACTCAGGGTGCTCGGTGCTTAGTGCTCAGTACTCAGGGTGCTCAGTACTCAGGGTGCTGTGTGCTCAGGGCTCGGGGTGCTGGGTGCTCAGTACTCAGGGTGCTGGGTGCTCAGTACTCTGGGTGCTGTGTGCTCAGTACTCAGGGTGCTGGGTGCTCAGTGCTCGGGGTGCTGGGTGATCAGTACTCAGGGTGCTGGGTGCTCAGTGCTCAGGGTGCTCTGTGCTCAGTTCTCAGGGTGCTGGGTGCTCAGTGCTCGGGGTGCTGGGTGCTCAGTGCTCAGTGCTCAGGGTGCTGGTTGCTCAATACTCAGGGTGCTGAGTGCTCAGTACTCAGGGTGCTGGGTGCTCAGTACTCAGGGTGCTGGGTGCTCAGTACTCAGTGTGCTGGGTGCTCAGTGTTCAGGGTGCTGGGTGCTCAGTGCTCAGGGTGCTGGGTGCTCAGTGCTCAGGGTGCTGGGTGCTCAGTACTCAGGGTGCTGGGTGCTTAGTGCTCGAGGTGCTCGGTGCTCAGTACTCAAGGTGCTGGGTGCTCAGTGCTCAGGGTGCTGGGTGCTCAGTGCTCAGTGTGCTCAGTGCTCAGTGCTCGGGGTGCTGGGTGCTCAGTGCTCGGGGCGCTGGGTGCTCAGTGCTCGGGGTGCTGGGTGCTCAGTACTCAGGGTGCTGTGTGCTTAGTGCTCAGTACTCAGCGTGCTGGGTGCTCAGTGCTCAGAGTGTTGGGTGCTCAGTACTCAGGGTGCTGGGTGCTCAGTGCTCAGTGCTCAGGGTGCTCAGTGCTCAGGGTGCTGGGTGCTCAGTGCTCGGGGTGCTGGGTGCTCAGTGCTCGGGGTGCTCGGTGCTCAGTACTCAGGGTGCTGAGTGCTCAGTACTTAGGGTGCTGGGTGCTCTGTACTCAGGGTGCTGGCTGCTCAGTACTCAGGGTGCTGAGTGCTCAGTACTTAGGGTGCTGGGTGCTCTGTACTCAGGGTGCTGGCTGCTCAGTGCTCGGGGTGCTGGGTGCTCAGGGCTGTGGTGCTGGGTGCTCAGTACTCAGTGCTCAGGGTGCTGGGTGCTCAGTGCTCAGTGCTCAGGGTGCTGGTTGCTCAGTACTCAGGGTGCTGGGTGCTCAGTACTCAGGGTGCTGGGTGCTCAGTGCTCAGGGTGCTCTGTGCTCAGTACTCAGGGTGCTGGGTGCTCAGTGCTCGGGGTGCTGCGTGCTCAGTGCTCAGGGTGCTGGGTGCTCAGTGCTCAGGGTGCTGGGTGCTCAGTGCTCAGTGCTCAGGGTGCTGGTTGCTCAGTACTCAGGGTGCTGGGTGCTCAGTACTCAGGGTGCTGGGTGCTCAGTGCTCAGGGTGCTCTGTGCTCAGTACTCAGGGTGCTGGGTGCTCAGTGCTCGGGGTGCTGCGTGCTCAGTGCTCAGGGTGCTGGGTGCTCAGAGCTCAGGGTGCTGGGTGCTCAGTACTCAGGGTGCTGGGTGCTCAGTGCTCGGGGTGCTCGGTGCTCAGTACACGAGGTGCTGGGTGCTCAGTGCTCAGGGTGCTGGGTGCTCAGTACTCAGGGTGCTCGGTGCTCAGTACTCAGGGTTCTCAGTGCTCAGTACTCAGGGTGCTGGGTGCTCAGTGCTCAGGGTGCTGGGTGCTCAGTACTCACGGTGCTCAGTGCTCAGTACTCGGGGTGCTTGGTGCTCAGTACTCAGGGTGCTCAGTACTCAGTACTCAGGGAGCTGGGTGCTCAGTGCTCAGGGTGCTCAGTGCTCAGTGCTTGGGGTGCTGGGTGCTCAGTGCTCGGGGCGCTGGGTGCTCAGTGCTCAGGGTGCTGGGTGCTCAGTACTCGGGGTGCTGGGTGCTCAGTGCTCAGGGTGCTCAGTGCTCAGTACTCAGTGCTCAGGGTGCTCAGTGCTCAGTGCTCAGGGTGCTGGGTGTTCAGTACTCAGGGTGCTGTGTGCTCAGTGCTCAGGGTGCTGGGTGATCAGTACTCAGGGTGCTGGGTGCTCAGTGCTCAGGGTGCTGGGTGCTCAGTACTCAGGGTGCTGGGTGCTCAGTACTCAGGGTGCTGGGTGCTCAGTGCTCAGGGTGCTGGGTACTCAGTACTCAGGGTGCTGGGTGCTCAGTACTCAGGGTGCTGGGTGCTCAGTGCTCAGGGTGCTGGGTGCTCAGTGCTCAGGGTGCTGGGTGCTCAGTACTCAGGGTGCTGGGTGCTCAGTGCTCAGGGTGATCGGTGCTCAGTACTCAGGGTGCTGGGTGCTCAGTGCTCAGGGTGCTGGGTGCTCAGTCCTCAGGGTGCTGGGTGCTCAGTACTCAGGGTGCTGGGTGCTCAGTGCTCGGGGTGCTGGGTGCTCAGTGCTCAGGGTGATCGGTGCTCAGTACTCAGGGTGCTGGGTGCTCAGTGCTCAGGGTGCTGGGTGCTCAGTCCTCAGGGTGCTCAGTGCTCAGGGTGCTGGGTGCTCAGTGCTCGGGGTGCTCGGTGCTCAGTACTCAGGGTGCTGAGTGCTCAGTACTCAGGGTGCTGGGTGCTCAGTACTCATGGTGCTGGGTGCTCAGTACTCAGGGGGCTGGGTGCTCAGTGCTCAGGGTGCTGGGTGCTCAGTGCTCAGTGTGCTCAGTGCTCAGTGCTCGGGGTGCTGGGTGCTCAGTGCTCGGGACGCTGGGTGCTCAGTGCTCGGGGTGCTGGGTGCTCAATACTCAGGGTGCTGTGTGCTTAGTGCTCAGTAATCAGCGTGCTGGGTGCTCAGTGCTCAGAGTGTTGGGTGTTCAGTACTCAGGGTGCTGGGTGCTCAGTGCTCAGGGTGCTCAGTGCTCAGGGTGCTCAGTGTTCAGGGAGCTGGGTGCTCAGGGTGCTGGGTGCTCAGTGCTCGGGGTGCTAGGTGCTCAGTGCTCAGGGTGCTGGGTGCTCAGTGCTCAGTGCTCAGGGTGCTGGGTGTTCAGTACTCAGGGTGCTCGGTGCTCAGTGCTCAGGGTGCTGGGTGCTCAGTACTCAGGGTGCTGGGTGCTCAGTGCTCGGGGTGCTGGGTGCTCAGTGCTCAGGGTGATCAGTGCTCAGTACTCAGGGTGCTGGGTGCTCCGTGCTCAGGGTGCTGGGTGCTCAGTCCTCAGGGTGCTCAGTCCTCAGGGTGCTCGGTGCTTAGTGCTCAGTACTCAGGGTGCTCAGTACTCAGGGTGCTGGGTGCTCAGTGCTCGGGGTGCTGGGTGCTCAGTACTCAGGGTGCTGGGTGCTCAGTGCTCGGGGTGCTGGGTGCTCAGTACTCAGGGTGCTGGGTGCTCAGTGCTCAGGGTGCTCTGTGCTCAGTACTCAGGGTGCTGGGTGCTCAGTGCTCGGGGTGCTGCGTGCTCAGTGCTCAGGTTGCTGGGTGCTCAGTGCTCAGGGTGCTGGGTGCTCAGTGCTCAGTGCTCAGGGTGCTGGTTGCTCAGTACTCAGGGTGCTGAGTGCTCAGTACTCAGGGTGCTGGGTGCTCAGTACTCAGGGTGCTGGGTGCTCAGTACTCAGTGTGCTGGGTGCTAAGTGTTCAGGGTGCTGGGTGCTCAGTGCTCAGGGTGCTGGGTGCTCAGTGCTCAGGGTGCTGGGTGCTCAGTACTCAGGGTGCTGGGTGCTCAGTGCTCGGGGCGCTCGGTGCTCAGTACTCAAGGTGCTGGGTGCTCAGTGCTCAGGGTGCTGGGCACTCAGTCCTCGGGGTGCTCCGTGCTCAGTGATCAGGGTGCTGGGTGCTCAGTACTCAGGGTGCTTGGTGCTCAGTACTCAGGGTACTCAGTGCTCAGTACTCAGGGTGCTGGGTGCTCAGTGCTCAGGGTGCTGGGTGCTCAGTACTCAGTGCTCAGTACTCGGGGTGCTTGGTGCTCAGTACTCAGGGTGCTCAGTGCTCAGTACTCGGGGTGCTGGGTGCTCAGTGCTCAGGGTGCTCAGTGCTCAGTGCTCGGGGTGCTGGGTGCTCAGTGCTCGGGGTGCTGGGTGCTCAGTACTCGGGGTGCTGGGTGCTCAGTGCTCAGGGTGCTCAGTACTCAGTTCTCAGTGCTCAGGGTGCTCAGTGCTCAGGGTGCTGGGTGTTCAGTACTCAGGGTGCTGGGTGCTCAGTACTCACGGTGCTGGGTGCTCAGTGCTCAGGGTGCTGTGTGCTCAGTACTCTGGGTGTTGGGTGCTCAATATTCATGGTGCTGGGTGCTCCGTGCTCGGGGTGCTGGGTGCTCAGTGCTCAGGGTGCTGGGTGCTCAGTACTCAGGGTGCTCAGTGCTCAGTACTCGGGGTGCTTGGTGCTCAGTACTCAGGGTGCTCAGTGCTCAGTACTCGGGGTGCTGGGTGCTCAGTGCTCAGGGTGCTCAGTGCTCAGTGCTCGGGGTGCTGGGTGCTCAGTGCGCGGGGCGCTGGGTGCTCAGTGCTCGGGGTGCTGGGTGCTCAGTACTCAGGGTGCTGTGTGCTTAGTGCTCAGAACTCAGCGTGCTGGGTGCTCAGTGCTCAGAGTGTTGGGTGCTCAGTACTCAGGGTGCTGGGTGCTCAGTGCTCAGGGTGCTGGGTGCTCAGTCCTCAGGGTGCTCAGTACTCAGGGTGCTCGGTGCTTAGTGCTCAGTACTCAGGGTTCTCAGTACTCAGGGTGCTGTGTGCTCAGGGCTCGGGGTGCTGGGTGCTCAGTACTCAGGGTGCTGGGTGCTCAGTACTCTGGGTGCTGTGTGCTCAGTACTCAGGGTGCTGGGTGCTCAGTGCTCGGGGTGCTGGGTGCTCAGTACTCAGGGTGCTGGGTGCTCAGTGCTCAGGGTGCTCTGTGCTCAGTTCTCAGGGTGCTGGGTGCTCAGTGCTCGGGGTGCTGCGTGCTCAGTGCTCAGGGTGCTGGGTGCTCAGTGCTCAGGGTGCTGGGTGCTCAGTGCTCAGTGCTCAGGGTGCTGGTTGCTCAATACTCAGGGTACTGAGTGCTCAGTACTCAGGGTGCTGGGTGCTCAGTACTCAGGGTGCTGGGTGCTCAGTACTCAGTGTGCTGGGTGCTCAGTGTTCAGGGTGCTGGGTGCTCAGTGCTCAGGGTGCTGGGTGCTCAGTGCTCAGGGTGCTGGGTGCTCAGTACTCAGGGTGCTGGGTGCTTAGTGCTCGAGGTGCTCGGTGCTCAGTACTCAAGGTGCTGGGTGCTCAGTGCTCAGGGTGCTGGGTGCTCAGTGCTCAGTGTGCTCAGTGCTCAGTGCTCGGGGTGCTGGGTGCTCAGTGCTCGGGGCGCTGGGTGCTCAGTGCTCGGGGTGCTGGGTGCTCAGTACTCAGGGTGCTGTGTGCTTAGTGCTCAGTACTCAGCGTGCTGGGTGCTCAGTGCTCAGAGTGTTGGGTGCTCAGTACTCAGGGTGCTGGGTGCTCAGTGCTCAGTGCTCAGGGTGCTCAGTGCTCAGGATGCTGGGTGCTCAGTGCTCGGGGTGCTGGGTGCTCAGTGCTCGGGGTGATCGGTGCTCAGTACTCAGGGTGCTGATTGCTCAGTACTTAGTGTGCTGGGTGCTCTGTACTCAGGGTGCTGGATGCTCAGTACTCAGGGTGCTGAGTGCTCAGTACTTAGGGTGCTGGGTGCTCTGTACTCAGGGTGCTGGCTGCTCAGTGCTCGGGGTGCTGGGTGCTCAGGGCTGTGGTGCTGGGTGCTCAGTACTCAGTGCTCAGGGTGCTGGGTGCTCAGTGCTCAGTGCTCAGGGTGCTGGTTGCTCAGTACTCAGGGTGCTGTGTGCTCAGTACTCAGGGTGCTGGGTGCTCAGTGCTCAGGGTGCTCTGTGCTCAGTACTCAGGGTGCTGGGTGCTCAGTGCTCGGGGTGCTGCGTGCTCAGTGCTCAGGGTGCTGGGTGCTCAGTGCTCAGGGTGCTGGGTGCTCAGTGCTCAGTGCTCAGGGTGCTGGTTGCTCAGTACTCAGGGTGCTGGGTGCTCAGTACTCAGGGTGCTGGGTGCTCAGTGCTCAGGGGGCTCTGTGCTCAGTACTCAGGGTGCTGGGTGCTCAGTGCTCGGGGTGCTGCGTGCTCAGTGCTCAGGGTGCTGGGTGCTCAGTGCTCAGGGTGCTGGGTGCTCAGTACTCAGGGTGCTGGGTGCTCAGTGCTCGGGGTGCTCGGTGCTCAGTACACGAGGTGCTGGGTGCTCAGTGCTCAGGGTGCTGGGTGCTCAGTACTCAGGGTGCTCGGTGCTCAGTACTCAGGGTTCTCAGTGCTCAGTACTCAGGGTGCTGGGTGCTCAGTGCTCAGGGTGCTGGGTGCTCAGTACTCACGGTGCTCAGTGCTCAGTACTCGGGGTGCTTGGTGCTCAGTACTCAGGGTGCTCAGTACTCAGTACTCGGGGAGCTGGGTGCTCAGTGCTCAGGGTGCTCAGTGCTCAGTGCTTGGGGTGCTGGGTGCTCAGTGCTCGGGGCGCTGTGTGCTCAGTGCTCGGGGTGCTGGGTGCTCAGTACTCGGGGTGCTGGGTGCTCAGTGCTCAGGGTGCTCAGTGCTCAGTACTCAGTGCTCAGGGTGCTCAGTGCTCAGTGCTCAGGGTGCTGGGTGTTCAGTACTCAGGGTGCTGTGTGCTCAGTGCTCAGGGTGCTGGGTGATCAGTACTCAGGGTGCTGGGTGCTTAGTGCTCAGGGTGCTGGGTGCTCAGTACTCAGGGTGCTGGGTGCTCAGTACTCAGGGTGCTGGGTGCTCAGTGCTCAGGGTGCTGGGTACTCAGTGCTCAGGGTGCTGGGTGCTCAGTACTCAGGGTGCTTGGTGCTCAGTGCTCAGGGTGCTGGGTGCTCAGTGCTCAGGGTGCTGGGTGCTCAGTACTCAGGGTGCTGGGTGCTCAGTGCTCAGGGTGATCGGTGCTCAGTACTCAGGGTGCTGGGTGCTCAGTGCTCAGGGTGCTGGGTGCTCAGTGCTCAGGTTGCTGGGTGCTCAGTACTCAGGGTGCTGGGTGCTCAGTGCTCGGGGTGCTGGGTGCTCAGTGCTCAGGGTGATCGGTGCTCAGTACTCAGGGTGCTGGGTGCTCAGTGCTCAGGGTGCTGGGTGCTCAGTCCTCAGGGTGCTCAGTGCTCAGGGTGCTGGGTGCTCAGTGCTCGGGGTGCTCGGTGCTCAGTACTCAGGGTGCTGAGTGCTCAGTACTCAGGGTGCTGGGTGCTCAGTACTCATGGTGCTGGGTGGTCAGTACTCAGGGGGCTGGGTGCTCAGTGCTCAGGGTGCTGGGTGCTCAGTGCTCAGTGTGCTCAGTGCTCAGTGCTCGGGGTGCTGGGTGCTCAGTGCTCGGGACGCTGGGTGCTCAGTGCTCGGGGTGCTGGGTGCTCAATACTCAGGGTGCTGTGTGCTTAGTGCTCAGTACTCAGCGTGCTGGGTGCTCAGTGCTCAGAGTGTTGGGTGTTCAGTACTCAGGGTGCTGGGTGCTCAGTGCTCAGGGTGCTCAGTGCTCAGGGTGCTCAGTGTTCAGGGTGCTGGGTGCTCAGGGTGCTGGGTGCTCAGTGCTCGGGGTGCTGGGTGCTCAGTGCTCAGTGCTCAGGGTGCTGGGTGCTCAGTGCTCAGTGCTCAGGGTGCTGGGTGTTCAGTACTCAGGGTGCTCGGTGCTCAGTGCTCAGGGTGCTGGGTGCTCAGTACTCAGGGTGCTGGGTGCTCAGTGCTCGGGGTGCTGGGTGCTCAGTGCTCATGGTGATCAGTGCTCAGTACTCAGGGTGCTGGGTGCTCCGTGCTCAGGGTGCTGGGTGCTCAGTCCTCAGGGTGCTCAGTCCTCAGGGTGCTCGGTGCTTAGTGCTCAGTACTCAGGGTGCTCAGTACTCAGGGTGCTGGGTGCTCAGTGCTCGGGGTGCTGGGTGCTCAGTACTCAGGGTGCTGGGTGCTCAGTACTCGGGGTGCTGGGTGCTCAGTACTCAGGGTGCTGGGTGCTCAGTGCTCGGGGTGCTGGGTGCTCAGTACTCAGGGTGCTGGGTGCTCAGTGCTCAGGGTGCTCTGTGCTCAGTACTCAGGGTGCTGGGTGCTCAGTGCTCGGGGTGCTGCGTGCTCAGTGCTCAGGTTGCTGGGTGCTCAGTGCTCAGGGTGCTGGGTGCTCAGTGCTCAGTGCTCAGGGGGCTGGTTGCTCAGTACTCAGGGTGCTGAGTGCTCAGTACTCAGGGTGCTGGGTGCTCAGTACTCATGGTGCTGGGTGGTCAGTACTCAGGGGGCTGGGTGCTCAGTGCTCAGGGTGCTGGGTGCTCAGTGCTCAGTGTGCTCAGTGCTCAGTGCTCGGGGTGCTGGGTGCTCAGTGCTCGGGACGCTGGGTGCTCAGTCCTCGGGGTGCTGGGTGCTCAATACTCAGGGTGCTGTGTGCTTAGTGCTCAGTACTCAGCGTGCTGGGTGCTCAGTGCTCAGAGTGTTGGGTGTTCAGTACTCAGGGTGCTGGGTGCTCAGTGCTCAGGGTGCTCAGTGCTCAGGGTGCTCAGTGTTCAGGGTGCTGGGTGCTCAGGGTGCTGGGTGCTCAGTGCTCGGGGTGCTGGGTGCTCAGTGCTCAGTGCTCAGGGTGCTGGGTGCTCAGTGCTCAGTGCTCAGGGTGCTGGGTGTTCAGTACTCAGGGTGCTCGGTGCTCAGTGCTCAGGGTGCTGGGTGCTCAGTACTCAGGGTGCTGGGTGCTCAGTGCTCGGGGTGCTGGGTGCTCAGTGCTCATGGTGATCAGTGCTCAGTACTCAGGGTGCTGGGTGCTCCGTGCTCAGGGTGCTGGGTGCTCAGTCCTCAGGGTGCTCAGTCCTCAGTGTGCTCGGTGCTTAGTGCTCAGTACTCAGGGTGCTCAGTACTCAGGGTGCTGGATGCTCAGTGCTCGGGGTGCTGGGTGCTCAGTACTCAGGGTGCTGGGTGCTCAGTACTCGGGGTGCTGGGTGCTCAGTACTCAGGGCGCTGGGTGCTCAGTGCTCGGGGTGCTGGGTGCTCAGTACTCAGGGTGCTGGGTGCTCAGTGCTCAGGGTGCTCTGTGCTCAGTACTCAGGGTGCTGGGTGCTCAGTGCTCGGGGTGCTGCGTGCTCAGTGCTCAGGTTGCTGGGTGCTCAGTGCTCAGGGTGCTGGGTGCTCAGTGCTCAGTGCTCAGGGTGCTGGTTGCTCAGTACTCAGGGTGCTGAGTGCTCAGTACTCAGGGTGCTGGGTGCTCAGTACTCAGGGTGCTGGGTGCTCAGTACTCAGTGTGCTGGGTGCTAAGTGTTCAGGGTGCTGGGTGCTCAGTGCTCAGGGTGCTGGGTGCTCAGTGCTCAGGGTGCTGGGTGCTCAGTACTCAGGGTGCTGGGTGCTCAGTGCTCGGGGCGCTCGGTGCTCAGTACTCAAGGTGCTGGGTGCTCAGTGCTCAGGGTGCTGGGCACTCAGTCCTCGGGGTGCTCCGTGCTCAGTGATCAGGGTGCTGGGTGCTCAGTACTCAGGGTGCTTGGTGCTCAGTACTCAGGGTACTCAGTGCTCAGTACTCAGGGTGCTGGGTGCTCAGTGCTCAGGGTGCTGGGTGCTCAGTACTCAGGGTGCTCAGTGCTCAGTACTCGGGGTGCTTGGTGCTCAGTACTCAGGGTGCTCAGTGCTCAGTACTCGGGGTGCTGGGTGCTCAGTGCTCAGGGTGCTCAGTGCTCAGTGCTCGGGGTGCTGGGTGCTCAGTGCTCGGGGCGCTGGGTGCTCAGTGCTCGGGGTGCTGGGTGCTCAGTACTCGGGGTGCTGGGTGCTCAGTGCTCAGGGTGCTCAGTACTCAGTACTCAGTGCTCAGGGTGCTCAGTGCTCAGTGCTCAGGGTGCTTGGTGTTCAGTACTCAGGGTGCTGGGTGCTCAGTACTCACGGTGCTGGGTGCTCAGTGCTCAGGGTGCTGGGTGCTCAGTACTCTGGGTGTTGGGTGCTCAATATTCATGGTGCTGGGTGCTCCGTGCTCGGGGTGCTGGGTGCTCAGTGCTCAGGGTGCTGGGTGCTCAGTGCTCAGGGTGCTGGGTGCTCAGTGCTCAGGGTGCTGGGTGCTCAGTGCTCAGTGTGCTCAGTGCTCAGTGCTCGGGGTGCTGGGTGCTCAGTGCGCGGGGCGCTGGGTGCTCAGTGCTCGGGGTGCTGGGTGCTCAGTACTCAGGGTGCTGTGTGCTTAGTGCTCAGAACTCAGCGTGCTGGGTGCTCAGTGCTCAGAGTGTTGGGTGCTCAGTACTCAGGGTGCTGGGTGCTCAGTGCTCAGGGTGCTGGGTGCTCAGTGCTCAGGGTGATCGGTGCTCAGTGCTCAGGGTGCTTTGTGCTCAGTCCTCCGGGTGCTCAGTGCTCAGGGTGCTGGGTGCTCAGTGCTCGGGGTGCTCGGTGATCAGTACTCAGGGTGCTGAGTGCTCAGTACTTAGGGTGCTGGGTGATCAGTACTCAGGGTGCTGGGTGCTCAGTGCTCGGGGTGCTGGGTGCTCAGGGCTGTGGTGCTGGGTGCTCAGTACTCAGTGCTCAGGGTGCTGGGTGCTCAGTTCTCAGTGCTCAGGGTGCTGGTTGCTCAGTACTCAGGGTGCTGGGTGCACAGTACTCAGGGTGCTGGGTGCTCAGTGCTCAGGGTGCTCTGTGCTCAGTACTCAGGGTGCTGGGTGCTCAGTGCTCGGGGTGCTGCGTGCTCAGTGCTCAGGGTGCTGGGTGCTCAGTGCTCAGGGTGCTGGGTGCTCAGTGCTCAGTGCTCAGGGTGCTGGTTGCTCAGTACTCAGGGTGCTGGGTGCTCAGTACTCAGGGTGCTGGGTGCTCAGTGCTCAGGGTGCTCTGTGCTCAGTACTCAGGGTGCTGGGTGCTCAGTGCTCGGGGTGCTGCGTGCTCAGTGCTCAAGGTGCTGGGTGCTCAGTGCTCAGGGTGCTGGGTGGTCAGTACTCAGGGTGCTGGGTGCTCAGTGCTCGGGGTGCTCGGTGCTCAGTACATGAGGTCCTGGGTGCTCAGTGCTCAGGGTGCTGGGTGCTCAGTCCTCGGGGTGCTCCGTGCTCAGTGATCAAGGTGCTGGGTGCTCAGTACTCAGGTTGCTCGGTGCTCAGTACTCAGGGTTCTCAGTGCTCAGTACTCAGGGTGCTGGGTGCTCAGTGCTCAGGGTGCTGGGTGCTCAGTACTCAGCGTGCTCAGTGCTCAGTACTCGGGGTGCTTGGTGCTCAGTACTCAGTGTGCTCAGTACTCAGTACTCGGGGAGCTGGGTGCTCAGTGCTCAGGGTGCTCAGTGCTCAGTGCTTGGGGTGCTGGGTGCTCAGTGCTCTGGGCGCTGGGTGCTCAGTGCTGGGGGTGCTGGGTGCTCAGTACTCGGGGTGCTGGGTGCTCAGTGCTCAGGGTGCTCAGTGCTCAGTACTCAGTGCTCAGGGTGCTCAGTGCTCAGTGCTCAGGGTTCTGGGTGTTCAGTACTCAGGGTGCTGTGTGCTCAGTACTCACGGTGCTGGGTGATCAGTACTCAGGGTGCTGGGTGCTCAGTACTCAGGGTGCTCGGTGCTCAGTACTCAGGGTGCTGGGTGCTCAGTGCTCAGGGTGCTGGGTACTCAGTACTCAGGGTGCTGGGTGCTCAGTACTCAGGGTGCTGGGTGCTCAGTGCTCAGGGTGCTGGGTGCTCAGTGCTCAGGGAGCTGGGTGCTCAGTACACAGGGTGCTGGGTGCTCAGTGCTCAGGGTGATCGGTGCTCAGTACTCAGGGTGCTCAGTGCTCAGGGTGCTGGGTGCTCAGTGCTCAGGGTGCTGGGTGCTCAGTACTCAGGGTGCTGGGTGCTCAGTGCTCGGGGTGCTGGGTGCTCAGTGCTCAGGGTGCTCGGTGCTCAGTACTCAGGGTGCTGGGTGCTCAGTGCTCAGGGTGCTGGGTACTCAGTACTCAGGGTGCTGGGTGCTCAGTACTCAGGGTGCTGGGTGCTCAGTGCTCAGGGTGCTGGGTGCTCAGTGCTCAGGGTGCTGGGTGCTCAGTACTAAGGGTGCTGGGTGCTCAGTGCTCAGGGTGATCGGTGCTCAGTACTCAGGGTGCTCAGTGCTCAGGGTGCTGGGTGCTCAGTGCTCAGGGTGCTGGTTGCTCAGTACTCAGGGTGCTGGGTGCTCAGTGCACGGGGTGCTGGGTGCTCAGTGCTCAGGGTGATCGGTGCTCAGTACTCAGGGTGCTGGGTGCGCAGTTCTCAGGGTGCTGGGTGCTCAGTCCTCAGGGTGCTCAGTGCTCAGGGTGCTGGGTGCTCAGTGCTCGGGTTGCTCGGTGCTCAGTACTCAGGGTGCTGAGTGCTCAGTACTCAGGGTGCTGGGTGCTCAGTACTCATGGTGCTGGGTGCTCAGTACTCAAGTTGCTGGGTGCTCAGTGCTCAGGGTGCTGGGTGCTCAGTGCTCAGGGCGCTGTTTGCTCAGTGCTCGGGGTGCTGGGTGCTCAGTTCTCGGGGTGCTGGGTGGTCAGTGCTCAGTGCTCAGGGTGCTGGGTGCTCATTGCTCAGGGTGCTGGGTGCTCAGTACTCAGGGTGCTGGGTGCTCAGTACTCAGGGTGCTGGGTGCTCAGTTCTCAGGGTGCTGCGTGCTCAGTACTCTGGGTGGTGGGTGCCAAGTACTCAGGGTGCTGGGTGCTCAGTGCTCGGGGTGCTGGGTGCTCAGTGCTCAGGGTGCTGGGTGGTCAGTACTCAGGGTGCTGGGTGCTCAGTGCTCGGGGTGCTCGGTGCTCAGTACACAAGTTGCTGGGTGCTCAGTGCTCAGGGTGCTGGGTGCTCAGTACTCAGGGTGCTGGGTGCTTAGTGCTCGAGGTGCTCGGTGCTCAGTACTTAAGGTGCTGGGTGCTCAGTGCTCAGGGTGCTGGGTGCTCAGTGCTCAGGGTGCTCTGTGCTCAGTACTCAGGGTGCTGGGTGCTCAGTGCTCGGGGTGCTGCGTGCTCAGTGCTCAGGATGCTGGGTGCTCAGTGCTCAGGGTGCTGGGTGCTCAGTGCTCAGTGCTCAGGGTGCTGGTTGCTCAGTACTCAGGGTGCTGAGTGCTCAGTACTCAGGGTGCTGGGTGCTCAGTACTCAGGGTGCTGTGTGCTCAGTACTCAGTGTGCTGGGTGCTAAGTGTTCAGGGTGCTGGGTGCTCAGTGCTCAGGGTGCTGGGTGCTCAGTGCTCAGGGTGCTGGGTGCTCAGTACTCAGGGTGCTGGGTGCTCAGTGCTCGGGGCGCTCGGTGCTCAGTACTCAAGGTGCTGGGTGCTCAGTGCTCAGGGTGCTGGGCACTCAGTCCTCGGGGTGCTCCGTGCTCAGTGATCAGGGTGCTGGGTGCTCAGTACTCAGGGTGCTTGGTGCTCAGTACTCAGGGTACTCAGTGCTCAGTACTCAGGGTGCTGGGTGCTCAGTGCTCAGAGTGCTGGGTGCTCAGTACTCAGGGTGCTCAGTGCTCAGTACTCGGGGTGCTTGGTGCTCAGTACTCAGGGTGCTCAGTGCTCAGTACTCGGGGTGCTGGGTGCTCAGTGCTCAGGGTGCTCAGTGCTCAGTGCTCGGGGTGCTGGGTGCTCAGTGCTCGGGGCGCTGGGTGCTCAGTGCTCGGGGTGCTGGGTGCTCAGTACTCGGGGTGCTGGCTGCTCAGTGCTCAGGGTGCTCAGTACTCAGTACTCAGTGCTCAGGGTGCTCAGTGCTCAGTGCTCAGGGTGCTGGGTGTTCAGTACTCAGGGTGCTGGGTGCTCAGTACTCACGGTGCTGGGTGCTCAGTGCTCAGGGTGCTGGGTGCTCAGTACTCTGGGTGTTGGGTGCTCAATATTCATGGTGCTGGGTGCTCCGTGCTCGGGGTGCTGGGTGCTCAGTGCTCAGGGTGCTGGGTGCTCAGTGCTCAGGGTGCTGGGTGCTCAGTGCTCAGGGTGCTGGGTGCTCAGTGCTCAGTGTGCTCAGTGCTCAGTGCTCGGGGTGCTGTGTGCTCAGTGCGCGGGGCGCTGGGTGCTCAGTGCTCGGGGTGCTGGGTGCTCAGTACTCAGGGTGCTGTGTGCTTAGTGCTCAGAACTCAGCGTGCTGGGTGCTCAGTGCTCAGAGTGTTGGGTGCTCAGTACTCAGGGTGCTGGGTGCTCAGTGCTCAGTGCTCAGGGTGCTCAGTGCTCAGGGTGCTGGGTGCTCAGTGCTCAGGGTGCTGGGTGCTCAGTGCTCAGGGTGATCGGTGCTCAGTGCTCAGGGTGCTTTGTGCTCAGTCCTCCGGGTGCTCAGTGCTCAGGGTGCTGGGTGCTCAGTGCTCGGGGTGCTCGGTGCTCAGTACTCAGGGTGCTGAGTGCTCAGTACTTAGGGTGCTGGGTGCTCAGTACTCAGGGTGCTGGGTGCTCAGTGCTCGGGGTGCTGGGTGCTCAGGGCTGTGGTGCTGGGTGCTCAGTACTCAGTGCTCAGGGTGCTGGGTGCTCAGTGCTCAGTGCTCAGGGTGCTGGGTGCTCAGTCCTCGGGGTGCTCCGTGCTCAGTGATCAAGATGCTGGGTGCTCAGTACTCAGGTTGCTCGGTGCTCAGTACTCAGGGTTCTCAGTGCTCAGTACTCAGGGTGCTGGGTGCTCAGTGCTCAGGGTGCTGGGTGCTCAGTACTCAGCGTGCTCAGTGCTCAGTACTCGGGGTGCTTGGTGCTCAGTACTCAGTGTGCTCAGTACTCAGTACTCGGGGAGCTGGGTGCTCAGTGCTCAGGGTGCTCAGTGCTCAGTGCTTGGGGTGCTGGGTGCTCAGTGCTCTGGGCGCTGGGTGCTCAGTGCTGGGGGTGCTGGGTGCTCAGTACTCGGGGTGCTGGGTGCTCAGTGCTCAGGGTGCTCAGTGCTCAGTACTCAGTGCTCAGGGTGCTCAGTGCTCAGTGCTCAGGGTTCTGGGTGTTCAGTACTCAGGGTGCTGTGTGCTCAGTACTCACGGTGCTGGGTGATCAGTACTCAGGGTGCTGGGTGCTCAGTACTCAGGGTGCTCGGTGCTCAGTACTCAGGGTGCTGGGTGCTCAGTGCTCAGGGTGCTGGGTACTCAGTACTCAGGGTGCTGGGTGCTCAGTACTCAGGGTGCTGGGTGCTCAGTGCTCAGGGTGCTGGGTGCTCAGTGCTCAGGGAGCTGGGTGCTCAGTACACAGGGTGCTGGGTGCTCAGTGCTCAGGGTGATCGGTGCTCAGTACTCAGGGTGCTCAGTGCTCAGGGTGCTGGGTGCTCAGTGCTCAGGGTGCTGGGTGCTCAGTACTCAGGGTGCTGGGTGCTCAGTGCTCGGGGTGCTGGGTGCTCAGTGCTCAGGGTGCTCGGTGCTCAGTACTCAGGGTGCTGGGTGCTCAGTGCTCAGGGTGCTGGGTACTCAGTACTCAGGGTGCTGGGTGCTCAGTACTCAGGGTGCTGGGTGCTCAGTGCTCAGGGTGCTGGGTGCTCAGTGCTCAGGGTGCTGGGTGCTCAGTACTAAGGGTGCTGGGTGCTCAGTGCTCAGGGTGATCGGTGCTCAGTACTCAGGGTGCTCAGTGCTCAGGGTGCTGGGTGCTCAGTGCTCAGGGTGCTGGTTGCTCAGTACTCAGGGTGCTGGGTGCTCAGTGCACGGGGTGCTGGGTGCTCAGTGCTCAGGGTGATCGGTGCTCAGTACTCAGGGTGCTGGGTGCGCAGTTCTCAGGGTGCTGGGTGCTCAGTCCTCAGGGTGCTCAGTGCTCAGGGTGCTGGGTGCTCAGTGCTCGGGTTGCTCGGTGCTCAGTACTCAGGGTGCTGAGTGCTCAGTACTCAGGGTGCTGGGTGCTCAGTACTCATGGTGCTGGGTGCTCAGTACTCAAGTTGCTGGGTGCTCAGTGCTCAGGGTGCTGGGTGCTCAGTGCTCAGGGCGCTGTTTGCTCAGTGCTCGGGGTGCTGGGTGCTCAGTTCTCGGGGTGCTGGGTGGTCAGTGCTCAGTGCTCAGGGTGCTGGGTGCTCATTGCTCAGGGTGCTGGGTGCTCAGTACTCAGGGTGCTGGGTGCTCAGTACTCAGGGTGCTGGGTGCTCAGTTCTCAGGGTGCTGGGTGCTCAGTACTCTGGGTGGTGGGTGCCAAGTACTCAGGGTGCTGGGTGCTCAGTGCTCGGGGTGCTGGGTGCTCAGTGCTCAGGGTGCTGGGTGGTCAGTACTCAGGGTGCTGGGTGCTCAGTGCTCGGGGTGCTCGGTGCTCAGTACACAAGTTGCTGGGTGCTCAGTGCTCAGGGTGCTGGGTGCTCAGTACTCAGGGTGCTGGGTGCTTAGTGCTCGAGGTGCTCGGTGCTCAGTACTTAAGGTGCTGGGTGCTCAGTGCTCAGGGTGCTGGGTGCTCAGTGCTCAGGGTGCTCTGTGCTCAGTACTCAGGGTGCTGGGTGCTCAGTGCTCGGGGTGCTGCGTGCTCAGTGCTCAGGATGCTGGGTGCTCAGTGCTCAGGGTGCTGGGTGCTCAGTGCTCAGTGCTCAGGGTGCTGGTTGCTCAGTACTCAGGGTGCTGAGTGCTCAGTACTCAGGGTGCTGGGTGCTCAGTACTCAGGGTGCTGTGTGCTCAGTACTCAGTGTGCTGGGTGCTAAGTGTTCAGGGTGCTGGGTGCTCAGTGCTCAGGGTGCTGGGTGCTCAGTGCTCAGGGTGCTGGGTGCTCAGTACTCAGGGTGCTGGGTGCTCAGTGCTCGGGGCGCTCGGTGCTCAGTACTCAAGGTGCTGGGTGCTCAGTGCTCAGGGTGCTGGGCACTCAGTCCTCGGGGTGCTCCGTGCTCAGTGATCAGGGTGCTGGGTGCTCAGTACTCAGGGTGCTTGGTGCTCAGTACTCAGGGTACTCAGTGCTCAGTACTCAGGGTGCTGGGTGCTCAGTGCTCAGGGTGCTGGGTGCTCAGTACTCAGGGTGCTCAGTGCTCAGTACTCGGGGTGCTTGGTGCTCAGTACTCAGGGTGCTCAGTGCTCAGTACTCGGGGTGCTGGGTGCTCAGTGCTCAGGGTGCTCAGTGCTCAGTGCTCGGGGTGCTGGGTGCTCAGTGCTCGGGGCGCTGGGTGCTCAGTGCTCGGGGTGCTGGGTGCTCAGTACTCGGGGTGCTGGCTGCTCAGTGCTCAGGGTGCTCAGTACTCAGTACTCAGTGCTCAGGGTGCTCAGTGCTCAGTGCTCAGGGTGCTGGGTGTTCAGTACTCAGGGTGCTGGGTGCTCAGTACTCACGGTGCTGGGTGCTCAGTGCTCAGGGTGCTGGGTGCTCAGTACTCTGGTTGTTGGGTGCTCAATATTCATGGTGCTGGGTGCTCCGTGCTCGGGGTGCTGGGTGCTCAGTGCTCAGGGTGCTGGGTGCTCAGTGCTCAGGGTGCTGGGTGCTCAGTGCTCAGGGTGCTGGGTGCTCAGTGCTCAGTGTGCTCAGTGCTCAGTGCTCGGGGTGCTGTGTGCTCAGTGCGCGGGGCGCTGGGTGCTCAGTGCTCGGGGTGCTGGGTGCTCAGTACTCAGGGTGCTGTGTGCTTAGTGCTCAGAACTCAGCGTGCTGGGTGCTCAGTGCTCAGAGTGTTGGGTGCTCAGTACTCAGGGTGCTGGGTGCTCAGTGCTCAGTGCTCAGGGTGCTCAGTGCTCAGGGTGCTGGGTGCTCAGTGCTCAGGGTGCTGGGTGCTCAGTGCTCAGGGTGATCGGTGCTCAGTGCTCAGGGTGCTTTGTGCTCAGTCCTCCGGGTGCTCAGTGCTCATCGTGCTGGGTGCTCAGTGCTCGGGGTGCTCGGTGCTCAGTACTCAGGGTGCTGAGTGCTCAGTACTTAGGGTGCTGGGTGCTCAGTACTCAGGGTGCTGGGTGCTCAGTGCTCGGGGTGCTGGGTGCTCAGGGCTGTGGTGCTGGGTGCTCAGTACTCAGTGCTCAGGGTGCTGGGTGCTCAGTGCTCAGTGCTCAGGGTGCTGGTTGCTCAGTACTCAGGGTGCTGGGTGCACAGTACTCAGGGTGCTGGGTGCTCAGTGCTCAGGGTGCTCTGTGCTCAGTACTCAGGGTGCTGGGTGCTCAGTGCTCGGGGTGCTGCGTGCTCAGTGCTCAGGGTGCTGGGTGCTCAGTGCTCAGGGTGCTGGGTGCTCAGTGCTCAGTGCTCAGGGTGCTGGTTGCTCAGTACTCAGGGTGCTGGGTGCTCAGTACTCAGGGTGCTGGGTGCTCAGTGCTCAGGGTGCTCTGTGCTCAGTACTCAGGGTGCTGGGTGCTCAGTGCTCGGGGTGCTGCGTGCTCAGTGCTCAAGGTGCTGGGTGCTCAGTGCTCAGGGTGCTGGGTGGTCAGTACTCAGGGTGCTGGGTGCTCAGTGCTCGGGGTACTCGGTGCTCAGTACATGAGGTGCTGGGTGCTCAGTGCTCAGGGTGCTGGGTGCTCAGTCCTCGGGGTGCTCCGTGCTCAGTGATCAAGGTGCTGGGTGCTCAGTACTCAGGTTGCTCGGTGCTCAGTACTCAGGGTTCTCAGTGCTCAGTACTCAGGGTGCTGGGTGCTCAGTGCTCAGGGTGCTGGGTGCTCAGTACTCAGCGTGCTCAGTGCTCAGTACTCGGGGTGCTTGGTGCTCAGTACTCAGGGTGCTCAGTACTCAGTACTCGGGGAGCTGGGTGCTCAGTGCTCAGGGTGCTCAGTGCTCAGTGCTTGGGGTGCTGGGTGCTCAGTGCTCTGGGCGCTGGGTGCTCAGTGCTCGGGGTGCTGGGTGCTCAGTACTCGGGGTGCTGGGTGCTCAGTGCTCAGGGTGCTCAGTGCTCAGTACTCAGTGCTCAGGGTGCTCAGTGCTCAGTGCTCAGGGTTCTGGGTGTTCAGTACTCAGGGTGCTGTGTGCTCAGTACTCACGGTGCTGGGTGATCAGTACTCAGGGTGCTGGGTGCTCAGTGCTCAGGGTGCTGGGTGCTCAGTACTCAGGGTGCTGGGTGCTCAGTGCTCAGGGTGCTGGGTGCTCAGTGCTCAGGGAGCTGGGTGCTCAGTACACAGGGTGCTGCGTGCTCAGTGCTCAGGGTGATCGGTGCTCAGTACTCAGGGTGCTCAGTGCTCAGGGTGCTGGGTGCTCAGTGCTCAGGGTGCTGGGTGCTCAGTACTCAGGGTCCTGGGTGCTCAGTGCTCGGGGTGCTGGGTGCTCTGTGCTCAGGGTGCTCGGTGCTCAGTACTCAGGGTGCTGGGTGCTCAGTGCTCAGGGTGCTGGGTACTCAGTACTCAGGGTGCTGGGTGCTCAGTACTCAGGGTGCTGGGTGCTCAGTGCTCAGGATGCTGGGTGCTCAGTGCTCAGGGTGCTGGGTGCTCAGTACTCAGGGTGCTGGGTGCTCAGTGCTCAGGGTGATCGGTGCTCAGTACTCAGGGTGCTCAGTGCTCAGGGTGCTGGGTGCTCAGTGCTCAGGGTGCTGGTTGCTCAGTACTCAGGGTGCTGGGTGCTCAGTGCACGGGGTGCTGGGTGCTCAGTGCTCAGGGTGATCGGTGCTCAGTACTCAGGGTGCTGGGTGCTCAGTTCTCAGGGTGCTGAGTGCTCAGTCCTCAGGGTGCTCAGTGCTCAGGGTGCTGGGTGCTCAGTGCTCGGGGTGCTCGGTGCTCAGTACTCAGGGTGCTGAGTGCTCAGTACTCAGGGTGCTGGGTGCTCAGTACTCATGGTGCTGGGTGCTCAGTACTCAAGTTGCTGGGTGCTCAGTGCTCAGGGTGCTGGGTGCTCAGTGCTCAGGGCGCTGTTTGCTCAGTGCTCGGGGTGCTGGGTGCTCAGTTCTCGGGGTGCTGGGTGGTCAGTGCTCAGTGCTCAGGGTGCTGGGTGCTCAGTGCTCAGGGTGCTGGGTGCTCAGTACTCAGGGTGCTGGGTGCTCAGTACTCAGGGTGCTGGGTGCTCAGTTCTCAGGGTGCTGGGTGCTCAGTACTCTGGGTATTGGGTGCTCAGTACTCAGGGTGCTGGGTGCTCAGTGCTCGGGGTGCTGGGTGCTCAGTGCTCAGGGTGCTGGGTGGTCAGTACTCAGGGTGCTGGGTGCTCAGTGCTCGGGGTGCTCGGTGCTCAGTACACAAGGTGCTGGGTGCTCAGTGCTCAGGGTGCTGGGTGCTCAGTACTCAGGGTGCTGGGTGCTTAGTGCTCGAGGTGCTCGGTGCTCAGTACTCAAGGTGCTGGGTGCTCAGTGCTCAGGGTGATGGGTGCTCAGTGCTCAGTGTGCTCAGTGCTCAGTGCTCGGGGTGCTGGGTGCTCAGTGCTCGGGACGCTGGGTGCTCAGTGCTCGGGGTGCTGGGTGCTCAGTACTCAGGGTGCTGTGTGCTTAGTGCTCAGTACTCAGCGTGCTGGGTGCTCAGTGCTCAGAGTGTTGGGTGTTCAGTACTCAGGGTGCTGGGTGCTCAGTGCTCAGGGTGCTCAGTGCTCAGGGTGCTCAGTGTTCAGGGTGCTGGGTGCTCAGCGTGCTGGGTGCTCAGTGCTCGGGGTGCTGGGTGCTCAGTGCTCAGTGCTCAGGGTGCTGGGTGCTCAGTGCTCAGTGCTCAGGGTGCTGGGTGTTCAGTACTCAGGGTGCTCGGTGCTCAGTGCTCAGGGTGCTGGGTGCTCAGTACTCAGGGTGCTGGGTGCTCAGTGCTCGGGGTGCTGGGTGCTCAGTGCTCAGGGTGATCAGTGCTCAGTACTCAGGGTGCTGGGTGCTCAGTGCTCAGGGTGCTGGGTGCTCAGTCCTCAGGGTGCTCAGTACTCAGGGTGCTCGGTGCTTAGTGCTCATTACTCAGGGTGCTCAGTACTCAGGGTGCTGGGTGCTCAGTGCTCGGGGTGCTGGGTGCTCAGTACTCAGGGTGCTGGGTGCTCAGTACTCGGGGTGCTGGGTGCTCAGTACTCAGGGTGCTGGGTGCTCAGTGCTCGGGGTGCTGGGTGCTCAGTACTCAGGGTGCTGGGTGCTCAGTGCTCAGGGTGCTCTGTGCTCAGTACTCAGGGTGCTGGGTGCTCAGTGCTCGGGGTGCTGGGTGCTCAGTGCTCAGGGTGCTGGGTGCTCAGTGCTCAGTGATCAGGGTGCTGGTTGCTCAGTACTCAGGGTGCTGAGTGCTCAGTACTCAGGGTGCTGGGTGCTCAGTACTCAGGGTGCTGGGTGCTCAGTACTCAGTGTGCTGGGTGCTCAGTGTTCAGGGTGCTGGGTGCTCAGTGCTCAGGGTGCTGGGTGCTCAGTGCTCAGGGTGCTGGGTGCTCAGTACTCAGGGTGCTGGGTGCTCAGTGCTCGGGGCGCTCGGTGCTCAGTACTCAAGGTGCTGGGTGCTCAGTGCTCAGGGTGCTGGGTACTCAGTCCTCGGGGTGCTCCGTGCTCAGTGATCAGGGTGCTGGATGCTCAGTACTCAGGGTGCTCGGTGCTCAGTACTCAGGGTTCTCAGTGCTCAGTACTCAGGGTGTTGGGTGCTCAGTGCTCATGGTGCAGGGTGCTCAGTACTCAGGGTGCTCAGTGCTCAGTACTCGGGGTGCTTGGTGCTCAGTACTCAGGGTGCTCAGTGCTCAGTACTCGGGGTGCTGGGTGCTCAGTGCTCAGGGTGCTCAGTGCTCAGTGCTCGGGGTGCTGCGTGCTCAGTGCTCAGGGTGCTGGGTGCTCAGTGCTCAGGGTGCTGGGTGCTCAGTGCTCAGTGATCAGGGTGCTGGTTGCTCAGTACTCAGGGTGCTGAGTGCTCAGTACTCAGGGTGCTGGGTGCTCAGTACTCAGGGTGCTGGGTGCTCAGTACTCAGTGTGCTGGGTGCTCAGTGTTCAGGGTGCTGGGTGCTCAGTGCTCAGGGTGCTGGGTGCTCAGTGCTCAGGGTGCTGGGTGCTCAGTACTCAGGGTGCTGGGTGCTCAGTGCTCGGGGCGCTCGGTGCTCAGTACTCAAGGTGCTGGGTGCTCAGTGCTCAGGGTGCTGGGTATTCAGTCCTCGGGGTGCTCCGTGCTCAGTGATCAGGGTGCTGGATGCTCAGTACTCAGGGTGCTCGGTGCTCAGTACTCAGGGTTCTCAGTGCTCAGTACTCAGGGTGTTGGGTGCTCAGTGCTCGGGGTGCTGGGTGCTCAGTACTCAGGGTGCTGGGTGCTCAGTGCTCAGGGTGCTCTGTGCTCAGTACTCAGGGTGCTGGGTGCTCAGTGCTCGGGGTGCTGGGTGCTCAGTGCTCAGGGTGCTGGGTGCTCAGTGCTCAGGGTGCTGGGTGCTCAGTGCTCAGGGTGCTGGGTGCTCAGTACTCAGGGTGCTGGGTGCTCAGTGCTCAGGGTGCTGGGTGCTCAGTACTCAGGGTGCTGGGTGCTCAGTGCTCGGGGCGCTCGGTGCTCAGTACTCAAGGTGCTGGGTGCTCAGTGCTCAGGGTGCTGGGTACTCAGTCCTCGGGGTGCTCCGTGCTCAGTGATCAGGGTGCTGGATGCTCAGTACTCAGGGTGCTCGGTGCTCAGTACTCAGGGTTCTCAGTGCTCAGTACTCAGGGTGTTGGGTGCTCAGTGCTCATGGTGCAGGGTGCTCAGTACTCAGGGTGCTCAGTGCTCAGTACTCGGGGTGCTTGGTGCTCAGTACTCAGGGTGCTCAGTGCTCAGTACTCGGGGTGCTGGGTGCTCAGTGCTCAGGGTGCTCAGTGCTCAGTGCTCGGGGTGCTGGGTGCTCAGTGCTCGGGGCGCTGGGTGCTCAGTGCTCGGGGTGCTGGGTGCTCAGTACTCGGGGTGCTGGGTGCTCAGTGCTCAGGGTGCTCAGTACTCAGTACTCAGTGCTCAGGGTGCTCAGTGCTCAGTGCTCAGGGTGCTGGGTGTTCAGTACTCAGGGTGCTGGGTGCTCAGTAATCACGGTGCTGGGTGCTCAGTGCTCAGGGTGCTGGGTGCTCAGTACTCTGGGTGTTGGGTGCTCAATATTCATGGTGCTGGGTGCTCCGTGCTCGGGGTGCTGGGTGCTCAGTGCTCAGGGTGCTGGGTGCTCAGTGCTCAGGGTGCTGGGTGCTCAGTACTCAGGGTGCTGGGTGCTTAGTGCTCGAGGTGCTCGGTGCTCAGAACTCAAGGTGCTGGGTGCTCAGTGCTCAGGGTGCTGGGTGCTCAGTGCTCAGTGTGCTCAGTGCTCAGTGCTCGGGTGCTGGGTTCTCAGTGCGCGGGGCGCTGGGTGCTCAGTGCTCGGGGTGCTGGGTGCTCAGTACTCAGGGTGCTGTGTGCTTAGTGCTCAGTACTCAGCGTGCAGGGTGCTCAGTGCTCAGAGTGTTGGGTGCTCAGTACTCAGGGTGCTGGGTGCTCAGTGCTCAGTGCTCAGGGTGCTCAGTGCTCAGGGTGCTGGGTGCTCAGTGCTCGGGGTGCTGGGTGCTCAGTGCTCAGGGTGATCGGTGCTCAGTGCTCAGGGGGCTTTGTGCTCAGTCCTCCGGGTGCTCAGTGCTCAGGGTGCTGGGTGCTCAGTGCTCGGGGTGCTCGGTGCTCAGTACTCAGGGTGCTGAGTGCTCAGTACTTAGGGTGCTGGGTTCTCAGTACTCAGGGTGCTGGGTGCTCAGTGCTCGGGGTGCTGGGTGCTCAGGGCTGTGGTGCTGGGTGCTCAGTACTCAGTGCTCAGGGTGCTGGGTGCTCAGTGCTCAGTGCTCAGGGTGCTGGTTGCTCAGTACTCAGGGTGCTGGGTGCACAGTACTCAGGGTGCTGGGTGCTCAGTGCTCAGGGTGCTCTGTGCTCAGTACTCAGGGTGCTGGGTGCTCAGTGCTCGGGGTGCTGCGTGCTCAGTGCTCAGGGTGCTGGGTGCTCAGTGCTCAGGGTGCTGGGTGCTCAGTGCTCAGTGCTCAGGGTGCTGGTTGCTCAGTACTCAGGGTGCTGGGTGCTCAGTACTCAGGTTGCTGGGTGCTCAGTGCTCAGGGTGCTCTTTGCTCAGTACTCAGGGTGCTGGTTGCTCAGTGCTCGGGGTGCTGCGTGCTCAGTGCTCAGGGTGCTGGGTGCTCAGTGCTCAGGGTGCTGGGTGGTCAGTACTCAGGGTGCTGGGTGCTCAGTGCTCGGGGTGCTCGGTGCTCAGTACACGAGGTGCTGGGTGCTCAGTGCTCAGGGTGCTGGGTGCTCAGTCCTCGGGGTGCTCCGTGCTCAGTGATCAAGGTGCTGGGTGCTCAGTACTCAGGTTGCTCGGTGCTCAGTACTCAGGGTTCTCAGTGCTCAGTACTCAGGGTGCTGGGTGCTCAGTGCTCAGGGTGCTGGGTGCTCAGTACACAGCGTGCTCAGTGCTCAGTACTCGGGGTGCTTGGTGCTCAGTACTCAGGGTGCTCAGTACTCAGTACTCGGGGAGCTGGGTGCTCAGTGCTCAGGGTGCTCAGTGCTCAGTGCTTGGGGTGCTGGGTGCTCAGTGCTCGGGGCGCTGGGTGCTCAGTGCTCGGGGTGCTGGGTGCTCAGTACTCGGGGGGCTGGGTGCTCAGTGCTCAGGGTGCTCAGTGCTAAGTACTCAGTGCTCAGGGTGCTCAGTGCTCAGTGCTCAGGGTGCTGGGTGTTCAGTACTCAGGGTGCTGTGTGCTCAGTACTCACGGTGCTGGGTGCTCAGTACTCAGGGTGCTGGGTGCTCAGTGCTCAGGGTGCTGGGTGCTCAGTACTCAGGGTGCTGGGTGCTCAGTGCTCAGGGTGCTGGGTGCTCAGTACTCAGGGTGCTGGGTGCTCAGTACTCAGGGTGCTCGGTGCTCAGTACTCAGGGTGCTGGGTGCTCAGTGCTCAGGGTGCTGGGTACTCAGTACTCAGGGTGCTGGGTGCTCAGTACTCAGGGTGCTGGGTGCTCAGTGCTCAGGGTGCTGGGTGCTCAGTGCTCAGGGTGCTGGGTGCTCAGTACTCAGGGTGCTGGGTGCTCAGTGCTCAGGGTGATTGGTGCTCAGTACTCAGGGTGCTCAGTGCTCAGGGTGCTGGGTGCTCAGTGCTCAAGGTGCTGGGTGCTCAGTACTCAGGGTGCTGGGTGCTCAGTGCTCGGGGTGCTGGGTGCTCAGTGCTCAGGGTGATCGGTGCTCAGTACTCAGGGTGCTGGGTGCTCAGTGCTCAGGGTGCTGGGTGCTCAGTCCTCAGGGTGCTCAGTGCTCAGGGTGCTGGGTGCTCAGTGCTCGGGTTGCTCGGTGCTCAGTACTCAGGGTGCTGAGTGCTCAGTACTCATGGTGCTGGGTGCTCAGTACTCAGGGGGCTGGGTGCTCAGTGCTCAGGGTGCTGGGTGCTCAGTGCTCAGGGCGCTGGGTGCTCAGTGCTCGGGGTGCTGGGTGCTCAGATCTCGGGGTGCTGGGTGGTCAGTGCTCAGTGCTCAGGGTGCTGGGTGCTCAGTGCTCAGTGCTCAGTGTGCTGGGTGCTCAATACTCAGGGTGCTGGGTGCTCAGTAGTCAGGGTGCTGGGTGCTCAGTTCTCAGGGTGCTGGGTGCTCAGTACTCTGGGTGTTGGGTGCTCAGTACTCAGGGTGCTGGGTGCTCAGTGCTCGGGGTGCTGGGTGCTCAGTGCTCAGGGTGCTGGGTGGTCAGTACTCAGGGTGCTGGGTGCTCAGTACTCAGGGTGCTGGGTGCTCAGTGCTCGGGGTGCTGGGTGCTCAGGGCTGTGGTGCTGGGTGCTCAGTACTCGGGGTGCTCCGTGCTCAGTGCTCAGGGTGCTGGGTGCTCAGTACTCAGGGTGCTCGGTGCTAAGTACTCACAGTTCTCAGTGCTCAAGGTGCTGTGTGCTCAGTACTCAGGGTGCTCAGTGCTCAGTACTCGGGGTGCTGGGTGCTCAGTGCTCAGTGTGCTCAGTGCTCAGTGCTCGGGGTGCTGGGTGCTCAGTGCTCGTGGCGCTGGGTGCTCAGTGCTCGGGGTGCTGGGTGCTCAGTCCTCGGGGTGCTCCGTGCTCAGTGATCAGGGTGCTGGGTGCTCAGTACTCAGGGTGCTCGGTGCTCAGTACTCAGGGTTCTCAGTGCTCAGTACTCAGGGTGCTGGGTGCTCAGTGCTCAGGGTGCTGGGTGCTCAGTACTCAGGGTGCTCAGTGCTCAGTACTCTGGGTGCTTGGTGCTCAGTACTCAGGGTGCTCAGTGCTCAATACTCGGGGTGCTGGGTGCTCAGTGCTCAGGGTGCTCAGTGCTCAGTGCTCGGGGTGCTGGGTGCTCAGTGCTCGGGGCGCTGGGTGCTCAGTGCTCAGTACTCGGGGTGCTGGGTGCTCAGTGCTCATGGTGCTCAGTGCTCAGTGCTCGGGGTGCTGGGTGCTCAGTGCTCGGGGCGCTGGGTGCTCAGTACTCGGGGTGCTGGGTGCTCAGTGCTCAGGGTGCTCAGTTCTCAGTACTCAGTGCTCAGGGTGCTCAGTGCTCAGTGCTCAGGGTGCTGGGTGTTCAGTACTCAGGGTGCTGGGTACTCAGTACTCAGGGTGCTGGGTGCTCAGTGCTCAGGGTGCTGGGTGCTCAGTACTCTGGGTGTTGGGTGCTCAGTATTCATGGTGCTGGGTGCTCCGTGCTCGGTGTGCTGGATGCTCAGTGCTCAGGGTGCTGGGTGCTCAGTGCTCAGTGTGCTGGGTGCTCAGTACTCAGGGTGCTGGGTGCTTAGTGCTCGAGGTGCTCATTGCTCAGTACTCATGGTGCTGGTTGCTCAGTGCTCAGGGTGCTGGGTGCTCAGTGCTCAGTGTGCTCAGTGCTCAGTGCTCAGGGTGCTGGGTGCTCAGTTCTCGGGGCGCTGGGTGCTCAGTGCTCGGGGTGCTGGGTGCTCAGTACTCAGGGTGCTGTGTTCTTAGTGCTCAGTACTCAGCGTGCTGGGTGCTCAGTGCTCAGAGTGTTGGGTGTTCAGTACTCAGGGTGCTGGGTGCTCAGTGCTCAGTGCTCAGGGTGCTCAGTGCTCAGGGTGCATAGTGTTCAGGGTGCTGGGTGCTCAGGGTGCTTGGTGCTCAGTGCTCGGGGTGCTGGGTGCTCAGTGCTCAGTGCTCAGGGTGCTGGGTGCTCAGTGCTCAGTGCTCAGGGTGCTGGGTGTTCAGTACTCAGGGTGCTCGGTGCTCAGTGATCAGGGTGCTGGGTGTTCAGTACTCAGAGTGCTGGATGCTCAGTGCTCGGGGTGCTGGGTGCTCAGTGCTCAGGGTGATCAGTGCTCAGTACTCAGGGTGCTGGGTGCTCAGTGCTCAGGGTGCTGGGTGCTCAGTCCTCAGGGTGCTCAGTACTCAGGGTGCTCGGTGCTTAGTGCTCAGTACTCAGGGTGCTCAGTCCTCAGGGTGCTGGGTGCTCAGTGCTCGGGGTGCTGGGTGCTCAGTACTCAGGGTGCTGGGTGCTCAGTACTCGGGGTGCTGAGTGCCCAGTACTCAGGGTGCTGGGTGCTCAGTGCTCGGGGTGCTGGGTGCTCAGTGCTCAGGGTGATCGGTGCTCAGTGCTCAGGGTGCTGGGTGCTCAGTCCTCCGGGTGCTCAGTGCTCAGGGTGCTGCTTGCTCAGTGCTCGGGGTGCTGGGTGCTCAGGGCTGTGGTGCTGGGTTATCAGTGCTCAGTGCTCAGGGTGCTGGGTGCTCAGTGTTCAGTGCTCAGGGTGCTGGTTGCTCAGTACTCAGGGTGCTGGGTGCTCAGTACTCAGGGTGCTGGGTGCTCAGTGCTCAGGGTGCTCTGTGCTCAGTACTCAGGGTGCTGGGTGCTCAGTGCTCGGGGTGCTGCGTGCTCAGTGCTCAGGGTGCTGGGTGCTCAGTGCTCAGGGTGCTGGTTGCTCAGTACTCAGGGTGCTGAGTGCTCAGTACTCAGGGTGCTGGGTGCTCAGTGCTCAGGGTGCTCTGTGCTCAGTACTCAGGGTGCTGGGTGCTCAGTGCTCGGGGTGCTGCGTGCTCAGTGCTCAGGATGCTGGGTGCTCAGTGCTCAGGGTGCTGGGTGCTCAGTACTCAGGGTGCTGGGTGCTCAGTGCTCGGGGTGCTCGGTGCTCAGTACTCAAGGTGCTGGGTGCTCAGTGCTCAGGGTGCTTGGTGCTCAGTCCTCGGGGTGCTCCGTGCTCAGTGATCAGGGTGCTGGGTGCTCAGTACTCAGGGTGCTCGGTGCTCAGTACTCAGGGTTCTCAGTGCTCAGTACTCAGGGTGCTGGGTGCTCAGTGCTCAGGGTGCTGGGTGCTCAGTACTCAGGGTGCTCAGTGCTCAGTACTCGGGGTGCTTGGTTCTCAGTACTCAGGGTGCTCAGTGCTCAGTACTCGGGGTGCTGGGTGCTCAGTGCTCAGGGTGCTCAGTGCTCAGTGCTCGGGGTGCTGGGTGCTCAGTGCTCGGGGCGCTGGGTGCTCAGTGCTCGGGGTGCTGGGTGCTCAGTACTCGGGGTGCTGGGTGCTCAGTGCTCAGGGTACTCAGTTCTCAGTACTCAGTGCTCAGGGTGCTCAGTGCTCAGTGCTCAGGGTGCTGGGTGTTCAGTACTAAGGGTGCTGTGTGCTCAGTACTCACGGTGCTGGGTGCTCAGTACTCAGGGTGCTGGGTGCTCAGTGCTCAGGGTGCTGGGTGCTCAGTACTCAGGGTGCTGGGTGCTCAGTGCTCAGGGTGCTGGGTGCTCAGTACTCAGGGTGCTGGGTGCTCAGTACTCAGGGTGCTCGGTGCTCAGTACTCAGGGTGCTGGGTGCTCAGTGCTCAGGGTGCTGGGTACTCAGTACTCAGGGTGCTGGTTGCTCAGTACTCAGGGTGCTGGGTGCTCAGTGCTCAGGGTGCTGGGTGCTCAGTGCTCAGGGTGCTGGGTGATCAGTACTCAGGGTGCTCAGTGCTCAGGGTGCTGGGTGCTCAGTGCTCAGGGTGCTGGGTGCTCAGTACTCAGGGTGCTGGGTGCTCAGTGCTCGGGGTGCTGGGTGCTCAGTGCTCAGGGTGATCGGTGCTCAGTACTCAGGGTGCTGGGTGCTCAGAGCTCAGCGTGCTGGGTGCTCAGTGCTCAGAGTGTTGTGTGTTCAGTACTCAGGGTGCTGGGTGCTCAGTGCTCAGTGCTCAGGGTGCTCAGTGCTCAGGGTGCTCAGTGTTCAGGGTGCTGGGTGCTCAGGGTGCTGGGTGCTCAGTGCTCGGGGTGCTGGGTGCTCAGTGCTCAGTGCTCAGCGTGCTGGGTGCTCAGTGCTCAGTGCTCAGGGTGCTGGGTATTCAGTACTCAGGGTGCTCGGTGCTCAGTGCTCAGGGTGCTGGGTGCTCAGTACTCAGGGTGCTGGGTGCTCAGTGCTCGGGGTGCTGGGTGCGCAGTGCTCAGGGTGATCAGTGCTCAGTACTCAGGGTGCTGGGTGCTCAGTGCTCAGGGTGCTGGGTGCTCAGTGCTCAGGGTGCTGGGTGCTCAGTACTCAGGGTGCTGGGTGCTCAGTGCTCAGGGTGATTGGTGCTCAGTACTCAGGGTGCTCAGTGCTCAGGGTGCTGGGTGCTCAGTGCTCAAGGTGCTGGGTGCTCAGTACTCAGGGTGCTGGGTGCTCAGTGCTCGGGGTGCTGGGTGCTCAGTGCTCAGGGTGATCGGTGCTCAGTACTCAGGGTGCTGGGTGCTCAGTGCTCAGGGTGCTGGGTGCTCAGTCCTCAGGGTGCTCAGTGCTCAGGGTGCTGGGTGCTCAGTGCTCGGGTTGCTCGGTGCTCAGTACTCAGGGTGCTGAGTGCTCAGTACTCATGGTGCTGGGTGCTCAGTACTCAGGGGGCTGGGTGCTCAGTGCTCAGGGTGCTGGGTGCTCAGTGCTCAGGGCGCTGGGTGCTCAGTGCTCGGGGTGCTGGGTGCTCAGATCTCGGGGTGCTGGGTGGTCAGTGCTCAGTGCTCAGGGTGCTGGGTGCTCAGTGCTCAGTGCTCAGTGTGCTGGGTGCTCAATACTCAGGGTGCTGGGTGCTCAGTAGTCAGGGTGCTGGGTGCTCAGTTCTCAGGGTGCTGGGTGCTCAGTACTCTGGGTGTTGGGTGCTCAGTACTCAGGGTGCTGGGTGCTCAGTGCTCGGGGTGCTGGGTGCTCAGTGCTCAGGGTGCTGGGTGGTCAGTACTCAGGGTGCTGGGTGCTCAGTACTCAGGGTGCTGGGTGCTCAGTGCTCGGGGTGCTGGGTGCTCAGGGCTGTGGTGCTGGGTGCTCAGTACTCGGGGTGCTCCGTGCTCAGTGCTCAGGGTGCTGGGTGCTCAGTACTCAGGGTGCTCGGTGCTAAGTACTCACAGTTCTCAGTGCTCAAGGTGCTGTGTGCTCAGTACTCAGGGTGCTCAGTGCTCAGTACTCGGGGTGCTGGGTGCTCAGTGCTCAGTGTGCTCAGTGCTCAGTGCTCGGGGTGCTGGGTGCTCAGTGCTCGTGGCGCTGGGTGCTCAGTGCTCGGGGTGCTGGGTGCTCAGTCCTCGGGGTGCTCCGTGCTCAGTGATCAGGGTGCTGGGTGCTCAGTACTCAGGGTGCTCGGTGCTCAGTACTCAGGGTTCTCAGTGCTCAGTACTCAGGGTGCTGGGTGCTCAGTGCTCAGGGTGCTGGGTGCTCAGTACTCAGGGTGCTCAGTGCTCAGTACTCTGGGTGCTTGGTGCTCAGTACTCAGGGTGCTCAGTGCTCAATACTCGGGGTGCTGGGTGCTCAGTGCTCAGGGTGCTCAGTGCTCAGTGCTCGGGGTGCTGGGTGCTCAGTGCTCGGGGCGCTGGGTGCTCAGTGCTCAGTACTCGGGGTGCTGGGTGCTCAGTGCTCATGGTGCTCAGTGCTCAGTGCTCGGGGTGCTGGGTGCTCAGTGCTCGGGGCGCTGGGTGCTCAGTACTCGGGGTGCTGGGTGCTCAGTGCTCAGGGTGCTCAGTTCTCAGTACTCAGTGCTCAGGGTGCTCAGTGCTCAGTGCTCAGGGTGCTGGGTGTTCAGTACTCAGGGTGCTGGGTACTCAGTACTCAGGGTGCTGGGTGCTCAGTGCTCAGGGTGCTGGGTGCTCAGTACTCTGGGTGTTGGGTGCTCAGTATTCATGGTGCTGGGTGCTCCGTGCTCGGTGTGCTGGATGCTCAGTGCTCAGGGTGCTGGGTGCTCAGTGCTCAGTGTGCTGGGTGCTCAGTACTCAGGGTGCTGGGTGCTTAGTGCTCGAGGTGCTCATTGCTCAGTACTCATGGTGCTGGTTGCTCAGTGCTCAGGGTGCTGGGTGCTCAGTGCTCAGTGTGCTCAGTGCTCAGTGCTCAGGGTGCTGGGTGCTCAGTTCTCGGGGCGCTGGGTGCTCAGTGCTCGGGGTGCTGGGTGCTCAGTACTCAGGGTGCTGTGTTCTTAGTGCTCAGTACTCAGCGTGCTGGGTGCTCAGTGCTCAGAGTGTTGGGTGTTCAGTACTCAGGGTGCTGGGTGCTCAGTGCTCAGTGCTCAGGGTGCTCAGTGCTCAGGGTGCATAGTGTTCAGGGTGCTGGGTGCTCAGGGTGCTTGGTGCTCAGTGCTCGGGGTGCTGGGTGCTCAGTGCTCAGTGCTCAGGGTGCTGGGTGCTCAGTGCTCAGTGCTCAGGGTGCTGGGTGTTCAGTACTCAGGGTGCTCGGTGCTCAGTGATCAGGGTGCTGGGTGTTCAGTACTCAGAGTGCTGGATGCTCAGTGCTCGGGGTGCTGGGTGCTCAGTGCTCAGGGTGATCAGTGCTCAGTACTCAGGGTGCTGGGTGCTCAGTGCTCAGGGTGCTGGGTGCTCAGTCCTCAGGGTGCTCAGTACTCAGGGTGCTCGGTGCTTAGTGCTCAGTACTCAGGGTGCTCAGTCCTCAGGGTGCTGGGTGCTCAGTGCTCGGGGTGCTGGGTGCTCAGTACTCAGGGTGCTGGGTGCTCAGTACTCGGGGTGCTGAGTGCCCAGTACTCAGGGTGCTGGGTGCTCAGTGCTCGGGGTGCTGGGTGCTCAGTGCTCAGGGTGATCGGTGCTCAGTGCTCAGGGTGCTGGGTGCTCAGTCCTCCGGGTGCTCAGTGCTCAGGGTGCTGCTTGCTCAGTGCTCGGGGTGCTGGGTGCTCAGGGCTGTGGTGCTGGGTTATCAGTGCTCAGTGCTCAGGGTGCTGGGTGCTCAGTGTTCAGTGCTCAGGGTGCTGGTTGCTCAGTACTCAGGGTGCTGGGTGCTCAGTACTCAGGGTGCTGGGTGCTCAGTGCTCAGGGTGCTCTGTGCTCAGTACTCAGGGTGCTGGGTGCTCAGTGCTCGGGGTGCTGCGTGCTCAGTGCTCAGGGTGCTGGGTGCTCAGTGCTCAGGGTGCTGGTTGCTCAGTACTCAGGGTGCTGAGTGCTCAGTACTCAGGGTGCTGGGTGCTCAGTGCTCAGGGTGCTCTGTGCTCAGTACTCAGGGTGCTGGGTGCTCAGTGCTCGGGGTGCTGCGTGCTCAGTGCTCAGGATGCTGGGTGCTCAGTGCTCAGGGTGCTGGGTGCTCAGTACTCAGGGTGCTGGGTGCTCAGTGCTCGGGGTGCTCGGTGCTCAGTACTCAAGGTGCTGGGTGCTCAGTGCTCAGGGTGCTTGGTGCTCAGTCCTCGGGGTGCTCCGTGCTCAGTGATCAGGGTGCTGGGTGCTCAGTACTCAGGGTGCTCGGTGCTCAGTACTCAGGGTTCTCAGTGCTCAGTACTCAGGGTGCTGGGTGCTCAGTGCTCAGGGTGCTGGGTGCTCAGTACTCAGGGTGCTCAGTGCTCAGTACTCGGGGTGCTTGGTTCTCAGTACTCAGGGTGCTCAGTGCTCAGTACTCGGGGTGCTGGGTGCTCAGTGCTCAGGGTGCTCAGTGCTCAGTGCTCGGGGTGCTGGGTGCTCAGTGCTCGGGGCGCTGGGTGCTCAGTGCTCGGGGTGCTGGGTGCTCAGTACTCGGGGTGCTGGGTGCTCAGTGCTCAGGGTACTCAGTTCTCAGTACTCAGTGCTCAGGGTGCTCAGTGCTCAGTGCTCAGGGTGCTGGGTGTTCAGTACTAAGGGTGCTGTGTGCTCAGTACTCACGGTGCTGGGTGCTCAGTACTCAGGGTGCTGGGTGCTCAGTGCTCAGGGTGCTGGGTGCTCAGTACTCAGGGTGCTGGGTGCTCAGTGCTCAGGGTGCTGGGTGCTCAGTACTCAGGGTGCTGGGTGCTCAGTACTCAGGGTGCTCGGTGCTCAGTACTCAGGGTGCTGGGTGCTCAGTGCTCAGGGTGCTGGGTACTCAGTACTCAGGGTGCTGGTTGCTCAGTACTCAGGGTGCTGGGTGCTCAGTGCTCAGGGTGCTGGGTGCTCAGTGCTCAGGGTGCTGGGTGATCAGTACTCAGGGTGCTCAGTGCTCAGGGTGCTGGGTGCTCAGTGCTCAGGGTGCTGGGTGCTCAGTACTCAGGGTGCTGGGTGCTCAGTGCTCGGGGTGCTGGGTGCTCAGTGCTCAGGGTGATCGGTGCTCAGTACTCAGGGTGCTGGGTGCTCAGAGCTCAGCGTGCTGGGTGCTCAGTGCTCAGAGTGTTGTGTGTTCAGTACTCAGGGTGCTGGGTGCTCAGTGCTCAGTGCTCAGGGTGCTCAGTGCTCAGGGTGCTCAGTGTTCAGGGTGCTGGGTGCTCAGGGTGCTGGGTGCTCAGTGCTCGGGGTGCTGGGTGCTCAGTGCTCAGTGCTCAGCGTGCTGGGTGCTCAGTGCTCAGTGCTCAGGGTGCTGGGTATTCAGTACTCAGGGTGCTCGGTGCTCAGTGCTCAGGGTGCTGGGTGCTCAGTACTCAGGGTGCTGGGTGCTCAGTGCTCGGGGTGCTGGGTGCGCAGTGCTCAGGGTGATCAGTGCTCAGTACTCAGGGTGCTGGGTGCTCAGTGCTCAGGGTGCTGGGTGCTCAGTCCTCAGGGTGCTCAGTACTCAGGGTGCTCGGTGCTTAGTGCTCAGTACTCAGGGTGCTCAGTACTCAGGGTGCTGGGTGCTCAGTGCTCGGGGTGCTGGGTGCTCAGTCCTCCGGGAGCTCAGTGCTCAGGGTGCTGGGTGCTCAGTGCTCGGGGTGCTGGGTGCTCAGGGCTGTGGTGCTGGTTGCTCAGTGCTCAGGGCTCAGGGTGCTGGGTGCTCAGTGCTCAGTGCTCAGGGTGCTGGGTGCTCAGTACTCAGGGTGCTGGGTGCTCAGTACTAAGGGTGCTGGATGCTCAGTGCTCAGGGTGCTCTGTGCTCAGTACTCAGGGTGCTGGGTGCTCAGTGCTCGGGGTGCTGCGTGCTCAGTGCTCAGGGTGCTGGGTGCTCAGTGCTCAGGGTGCTGGGTGCTCAGTGCTCAGTGCTCAGGGTGCTTGTTGCTCAGTACTCAGGGTGCTGGGTGCTCAGTACTCAGGGTGCTGGGTGCTCAGTGCTCAGGGTGCTCTGTGCTCAGTACTCAGGGTGCTGGGTGCTCAGTGATCGGGGTGCTGCGTGCTCAGTGCTCAGTGTGCTGGGTGCTCAGTGCTCAGGGTGCTGGGTGCTCAGTACTCAGGGTGCTGGGTGCTCAGTACTCACGGTGCTGGGTGCTCAGTGCTCAGGGTGCTGGGTGCTCAGTACTCAGGGTGCTGGGTTCTCAGTGCTCGGGGTGCTCGGTGCTCAGTACTCAAGGTGCTGGGTGCTCAGTGCTCAGGGTGCTGGGTGCTCAGTCCTCGGGGTGCTCCGTGCTCAGTGATCAGGGTGCTGGGTGCTCAGTACTCAGGGTGCTCGGTGCTCAGTACTCAGGGTTCTCAGTGCTCAGTACTCAGGGTGCTGGGTGCTCAGTGCTCAGGGTGCTGGGTGCTCAGTACTCAGGGTGCTCAGTGCTCAGTACTCGGGGTGCTTGGTGCTCAGTACTCAGGGTGCTCAGTGCTCAGTACTCGGGGTGCTGGGTGCTCAGTGCTCAGGGTGCTCGGTGCTCAGTGCTCGGGGTGCTGGGTGCTCAGTGCTCGGGGCGCTGGGTGCTCAGTGCTCGGGGTGCTGGGTGCTCAGTACTCGGGGTGCTGGGTGCTCAGTGCTCAGGGTGCTCAGTTCTCAGTACTCAGTGCTCAGGGTGCTCAGTGCTCAGTGCTCAGGGTGCTGGGTGTTCAGTACTAAGGGTGCTGTGTGCTCAGTACTCACGGTGCTGGGTGCTCAGTACTCAGGGTGCTGGGTGCTCAGTGCTCAGGGTGCTGGGTGCTCAGTACTCAGGGTGCTGGGTGCTCAGTGCTCAGGGTGCTGGGTGCTCAGTACTCAGGGTGCTGGGTGCTCAGTACTCAGGGTGCTCGGTGCTCAGTACTCAGGGTGCTGGGTGCTCAGTGCTCAGGGTGCTGGGTACTCAGTACTCAGGGTGCTGGGTGCTCAGTACTCAGGGTGCTGGGTGCTCAGTGCTCAGGGTGCTGGGTGCTCAGTGCTCAGGGTGCTGGGTGATCAGTACTCAGGGTGCTCAGTGCTCAGGGTGCTGGGTGCTCAGTGCTCAGGGTGCTGGGTGCTCAGTACTCAGGGTGCTGGGTGCTCAGTGCTCGGGGTGCTGGGTGCTCAGTGCTCAGGGTGATCGGTGCTCAGTACTCAGGGTGCTGGGTGCTCAGAGCTCAGCGTGCTGGGTGCTCAGTGCTCAGAGTGTTGTGTGTTCAGTACTCAGGGTGCTGGGTGCTCAGTGCTCAGTGCTCAGGGTGCTCAGTGCTCAGGGTGCTCAGTGTTCAGGGTGCTGGGTGCTCAGGGTGCTGGGTGCTCAGTGCTCGGGGTGCTGGGTGCTCAGTGCTCAGTGCTCAGGGTGCTTGGTGCTCAGTGCTCAGTGCTCAGGGTGCTGGGTGTTCAGTACTCAGGGTGCTCGGTGCTCAGTGCTCAGGGTGCTGGGTGCTCAGTACTCAGGGGGCTGGGTGCTCAGTGCTCGGGGTGCTGGGTGCTCAGTGCTCAGTGTGATCAGTGCTCAGTACTCAGGGTGCTGGGTGCTCAGTGCTCAGGGTGCTGGGTGCTCAGTCCTCAGGGTGCTCAGTACTCAGAGTGCTCGGTGCTTAGTGCTCAGTACTCAGGGTGCTCAGTACTCAGGGTGCTGGGTGCTCAGTGCTCGGGGTGCTGGGTGCTCAGTACTCAGGGTGCTGGGTGCTCAGTACTCGGGGTGCTCTGTGCTCAGTACTCAGGGTGCTGGGTGCTCAGTGCTCGGGGTGCTGGGTGCTCAGTGCTCAGGGTGATCGGTGCTCAGTGCTCAGGGTGCTGGGTGCTCAGTCCTCCGGGTGCTCAGTGCTCAGGGTGCTGGGTGCTCAGTGCTCGGGGTGCTGGGTGCTAAGGGCTGTGGTGCTGGTTGCTCAGTGCTCAGGGCTCAGGGACCTGGGTGCTCAGTGCTCAGTGCTCAGGGTGCTGGGTGCTCAGTACTCAGGGTGCTGGGTTCTCAGTACTAAGGGTTCTGGGTGCTCAGTGCTCAGGGTGCTCTGTGCTCAGTACTCAGGGTGCTGGGTGCTCAGTGCTCGGGGTGCTGCGTGCTCAGTGCTCAGGGTGCTGGGTGCTCAGTGCTCAGGGTGCTGGGTGCTCAGTGCTCAGTGCTCAGGGTGCTTGTTGCTCAGTACTCAGGGTGCTGGGTGCTCAGTACTCAGGGTGCTGGGTGCTCAGTCCTCAGGGTGCTCAGTGCTCAGGGTGCTGGGTGCTCAGTGCTCGGGGTGCTCGGTGCTCAGTACTCAGGGTGCTGAGTGCTCAGTACTCAGGGTGCTGGGTGCTCAGTACTCATGGTGCTGGGTGCTCAGTACTCAGGGGGCTGGGTGCTCAGTGCTCAGGGTGCTGGGTGCTCAGTGCTCAGGGCGCTGGGTGCTCAGTGCTCGGGGTGCTGGGTGCTCAGTTCTCGGGGTGCTGTGTGGTCAGTGCTCAGTGCTCAGGGTGCTGGGTGCTCAGTGCTCAGTGCTCAGGGTGCTGGGTGCTCAGTACTCAGGGTGCTGGGTGCTCAGTACTCAGGGTGCTGGGTGCTCAGTTCTCAGGGTGCTGGGTGCTCAGTACTCTGGGTGTTGGGTGCTCAGTACTCAGGGTGCTGGGTGCTCAGTGCTCGGGGTGCTGGGTGCTCAGTGCTCAGGGTGCTGGGTGCTCAGTGCTCAGGGTGCTGGGTGCTCAGTACTCAGGGTGCTGGGTGCTCAGTGCTCGGGGTGCTCGGTGCTCAGTACTCAATGTGCTGGGTGCTCAGTGCTCAGGGTGCTGGGTGCTCAGTCCTCGGGGTGCTCTGTGCTCAGTGCTCAGGGTGCTGGGTGCTCAGTACTCAGGGTGCTCGGTGCTCAGTACTCACGGTTTTCAGTGCTCAAGGTGCTGGGTGCTCAGTACTCAGGGTGCTCAGTGCTCAGTACTCGGGGTGCTGGGTGCTCAGTACTCAGGGTGCTCAGTGCTCAGTACTCGGGGTGCTGGGTGCTCAGTGCTCAGTGTGCTCAGTGCTCAGTGCTCGGGGCGCTGGGTGCTCAGTGCTCGGGGTGCTGGGTGCTCAGTACTCAGGGTGCTGGGTGCTCAGTACTCGGGGTGCTGAGTGCCCAGTACTCAGGGTGCTGGGTGCTCAGTGCTCGGGGTGCTGGGTGCTCAGTGCTCAGGGTGATCGGTGCTCAGTGCTCAGGGTGCTGGGTGCTCAGTCCTCCGGGTGCTCAGTGCTCAGGGTGCTGCTTGCTCAGTGCTCGGGGTGCTGGGTGCTCAGGGCTGTGGTGCTGGGTTATCAGTGCTCAGTGCTCAGGGTGCTGGGTGCTCAGTGTTCAGTGCTCAGGGTGCTGGTTGCTCAGTACTCAGGGTGCTGGGTGCTCAGTACTCAGGGTGCTGGGTGCTCAGTGCTCAGGGTGCTCTGTGCTCAGTACTCAGGGTGCTGGGTGCTCAGTGCTCGGGGTGCTGCGTGCTCAGTGCTCAGGGTGCTGGGTGCTCAGTGCTCAGGGTGCTGGTTGCTCAGTACTCAGGGTGCTGAGTGCTCAGTACTCAGGGTGCTGGGTGCTCAGTGCTCAGGGTGCTCTGTGCTCAGTACTCAGGGTGCTGGGTGCTCAGTGCTCGGGGTGCTGCGTGCTCAGTGCTCAGGATGCTGGGTGCTCAGTGCTCAGGGTGCTGGGTGCTCAGTACTCAGGGTGCTGGGTGCTCAGTGCTCGGGGTGCTCGGTGCTCAGTACTCAAGGTGCTGGGTGCTCAGTGCTCAGGGTGCTTGGTGCTCAGTCCTCGGGGTGCTCCGTGCTCAGTGATCAGGGTGCTGGGTGCTCAGTACTCAGGGTGCTCGGTGCTCAGTACTCAGGGTTCTCAGTGCTCAGTACTCAGGGTGCTGGGTGCTCAGTGCTCAGGGTGCTGGGTGCTCAGTACTCAGGGTGCTCAGTGCTCAGTACTCGGGGTGCTTGGTTCTCAGTACTCAGGGTGCTCAGTGCTCAGTACTCGGGGTGCTGGGTGCTCAGTGCTCAGGGTGCTCAGTGCTCAGTGCTCGGGGTGCTGGGTGCTCAGTGCTCGGGGCGCTGGGTGCTCAGTGCTCGGGGTGCTGGGTGCTCAGTACTCGGGGTGCTGGGTGCTCAGTGCTCAGGGTGCTCAGTTCTCAGTACTCAGTGCTCAGGGTGCTCAGTGCTCAGTGCTCAGGGTGCTGGGTGTTCAGTACTAAGGGTGCTGTGTGCTCAGTACTCACGGTGCTGGGTGCTCAGTACTCAGGGTGCTGGGTGCTCAGTGCTCAGGGTGCTGGGTGCTCAGTACTCAGGGTGCTGGGTGCTCAGTGCTCAGGGTGCTGGGTGCTCAGTACTCAGGGTGCTGGGTGCTCAGTACTCAGGGTGCTCGGTGCTCAGTACTCAGGGTGCTGGGTGCTCAGTGCTCAGGGTGCTGGGTACTCAGTACTCAGGGTGCTGGTTGCTCAGTACTCAGGGTGCTGGGTGCTCAGTGCTCAGGGTGCTGGGTGCTCAGTGCTCAGGGTGCTGGGTGATCAGTACTCAGGGTGCTCAGTGCTCAGGGTGCTGGGTGCTCAGTGCTCAGGGTGCTGGGTGCTCAGTACTCAGGGTGCTGGGTGCTCAGTGCTCGGGGTGCTGGGTGCTCAGTGCTCAGGGTGATCGGTGCTCAGTACTCAGGGTGCTGGGTGCTCAGAGCTCAGCGTGCTGGGTGCTCAGTGCTCAGAGTGTTGTGTGTTCAGTACTCAGGGTGCTGGGTGCTCAGTGCTCAGTGCTCAGGGTGCTCAGTGCTCAGGGTGCTCAGTGTTCAGGGTGCTGGGTGCTCAGGGTGCTGGGTGCTCAGTGCTCGGGGTGCTGGGTGCTCAGTGCTCAGTGCTCAGCGTGCTGGGTGCTCAGTGCTCAGTGCTCAGGGTGCTGGGTATTCAGTACTCAGGGTGCTCGGTGCTCAGTGCTCAGGGTGCTGGGTGCTCAGTACTCAGGGTGCTGGGTGCTCAGTGCTCGGGGTGCTGGGTGCGCAGTGCTCAGGGTGATCAGTGCTCAGTACTCAGGGTGCTGGGTGCTCAGTGCTCAGGGTGCTGGGTGCTCAGTCCTCAGGGTGCTCAGTACTCAGGGTGCTCGGTGCTTAGTGCTCAGTACTCAGGGTGCTCAGTACTCAGGGTGCTGGGTGCTCAGTGCTCGGGGTGCTGGGTGCTCAGTCCTCCGGGTGCTCAGTGCTCAGGGTGCTGGGTGCTCAGTGCTCGGGGTGCTGGGTGCTCAGGGCTGTGGTGCTGGTTGCTCAGTGCTCAGGGCTCAGGGTGCTGGGTGCTCAGTGCTCAGTGCTCAGGGTGCTGGGTGCTCAGTACTCAGGGTGCTGGGTGCTCAGTACTAAGGGTGCTGGATGCTCAGTGCTCAGGGTGCTCTGTGCTCAGTACTCAGGGTGCTGGGTGCTCAGTGCTCGGGGTGCTGCGTGCTCAGTGCTCAGGGTGCTGGGTGCTCAGTGCTCAGGGTGCTGGGTGCTCAGTGCTCAGTGCTCAGGGTGCTTGTTGCTCAGTACTCAGGGTGCTGGGTGCTCAGTACTCAGGGTGCTGGGTGCTCAGTGCTCAGGGTGCTCTGTGCTCAGTACTCAGGGTGCTGGGTGCTCAGTGATCGGGGTGCTGCGTGCTCAGTGCTCAGTGTGCTGGGTGCTCAGTGCTCAGGGTGCTGGGTGCTCAGTACTCAGGGTGCTGGGTGCTCAGTACTCACGGTGCTGGGTGCTCAGTGCTCAGGGTGCTGGGTGCTCAGTACTCAGGGTGCTGGGTTCTCAGTGCTCGGGGTGCTCGGTGCTCAGTACTCAAGGTGCTGGGTGCTCAGTGCTCAGGGTGCTGGGTGCTCAGTCCTCGGGGTGCTCCGTGCTCAGTGATCAGGGTGCTGGGTGCTCAGTACTCAGGGTGCTCGGTGCTCAGTACTCAGGGTTCTCAGTGCTCAGTACTCAGGGTGCTGGGTGCTCAGTGCTCAGGGTGCTGGGTGCTCAGTACTCAGGGTGCTCAGTGCTCAGTACTCGGGGTGCTTGGTGCTCAGTACTCAGGGTGCTCAGTGCTCAGTACTCGGGGTGCTGGGTGCTCAGTGCTCAGGGTGCTCGGTGCTCAGTGCTCGGGGTGCTGGGTGCTCAGTGCTCGGGGCGCTGGGTGCTCAGTGCTCGGGGTGCTGGGTGCTCAGTACTCGGGGTGCTGGGTGCTCAGTGCTCAGGGTGCTCAGTTCTCAGTACTCAGTGCTCAGGGTGCTCAGTGCTCAGTGCTCAGGGTGCTGGGTGTTCAGTACTAAGGGTGCTGTGTGCTCAGTACTCACGGTGCTGGGTGCTCAGTACTCAGGGTGCTGGGTGCTCAGTGCTCAGGGTGCTGGGTGCTCAGTACTCAGGGTGCTGGGTGCTCAGTGCTCAGGGTGCTGGGTGCTCAGTACTCAGGGTGCTGGGTGCTCAGTACTCAGGGTGCTCGGTGCTCAGTACTCAGGGTGCTGGGTGCTCAGTGCTCAGGGTGCTGGGTACTCAGTACTCAGGGTGCTGGGTGCTCAGTACTCAGGGTGCTGGGTGCTCAGTGCTCAGGGTGCTGGGTGCTCAGTGCTCAGGGTGCTGGGTGATCAGTACTCAGGGTGCTCAGTGCTCAGGGTGCTGGGTGCTCAGTGCTCAGGGTGCTGGGTGCTCAGTACTCAGGGTGCTGGGTGCTCAGTGCTCGGGGTGCTGGGTGCTCAGTGCTCAGGGTGATCGGTGCTCAGTACTCAGGGTGCTGGGTGCTCAGAGCTCAGCGTGCTGGGTGCTCAGTGCTCAGAGTGTTGTGTGTTCAGTACTCAGGGTGCTGGGTGCTCAGTGCTCAGTGCTCAGGGTGCTCAGTGCTCAGGGTGCTCAGTGTTCAGGGTGCTGGGTGCTCAGGGTGCTGGGTGCTCAGTGCTCGGGGTGCTGGGTGCTCAGTGCTCAGTGCTCAGGGTGCTTGGTGCTCAGTGCTCAGTGCTCAGGGTGCTGGGTGTTCAGTACTCAGGGTGCTCGGTGCTCAGTGCTCAGGGTGCTGGGTGCTCAGTACTCAGGGGGCTGGGTGCTCAGTGCTCGGGGTGCTGGGTGCTCAGTGCTCAGTGTGATCAGTGCTCAGTACTCAGGGTGCTGGGTGCTCAGTGCTCAGGGTGCTGGGTGCTCAGTCCTCAGGGTGCTCAGTACTCAGAGTGCTCGGTGCTTAGTGCTCAGTACTCAGGGTGCTCAGTACTCAGGGTGCTGGGTGCTCAGTGCTCGGGGTGCTGGGTGCTCAGTACTCAGGGTGCTGGGTGCTCAGTACTCGGGGTGCTCTGTGCTCAGTACTCAGGGTGCTGGGTGCTCAGTGCTCGGGGTGCTGGGTGCTCAGTGCTCAGGGTGATCGGTGCTCAGTGCTCAGGGTGCTGGGTGCTCAGTCCTCCGGGTGCTCAGTGCTCAGGGTGCTGGGTGCTCAGTGCTCGGGGTGCTGGGTGCTAAGGGCTGTGGTGCTGGTTGCTCAGTGCTCAGGGCTCAGGGACCTGGGTGCTCAGTGCTCAGTGCTCAGGGTGCTGGGTGCTCAGTACTCAGGGTGCTGGGTTCTCAGTACTAAGGGTTCTGGGTGCTCAGTGCTCAGGGTGCTCTGTGCTCAGTACTCAGGGTGCTGGGTGCTCAGTGCTCGGGGTGCTGCGTGCTCAGTGCTCAGGGTGCTGGGTGCTCAGTGCTCAGGGTGCTGGGTGCTCAGTGCTCAGTGCTCAGGGTGCTTGTTGCTCAGTACTCAGGGTGCTGGGTGCTCAGTCCTCAGGGTGCTCAGTGCTCAGGGTGCTGGGTGCTCAGTGCTCGGGGTGCTCGGTGCTCAGTACTCAGGGTGCTGAGTGCTCAGTACTCAGGGTGCTGGGTGCTCAGTACTCATGGTGCTGGGTGCTCAGTACTCAGGGGGCTGGGTGCTCAGTGCTCAGGGTGCTGGGTGCTCAGTGCTCAGGGCGCTGGGTGCTCAGTGCTCGGGGTGCTGGGTGCTCAGTTCTCGGGGTGCTGTGTGGTCAGTGCTCAGTGCTCAGGGTGCTGGGTGCTCAGTGCTCAGTGCTCAGGGTGCTGGGTGCTCAGTACTCAGGGTGCTGGGTGCTCAGTACTCAGGGTGCTGGGTGCTCAGTTCTCAGGGTGCTGGGTGCTCAGTACTCTGGGTGTTGGGTGCTCAGTACTCAGGGTGCTGGGTGCTCAGTGCTCGGGGTGCTGGGTGCTCAGTGCTCAGGGTGCTGGGTGCTCAGTGCTCAGGGTGCTGGGTGCTCAGTACTCAGGGTGCTGGGTGCTCAGTGCTCGGGGTGCTCGGTGCTCAGTACTCAATGTGCTGGGTGCTCAGTGCTCAGGGTGCTGGGTGCTCAGTCCTCGGGGTGCTCTGTGCTCAGTGCTCAGGGTGCTGGGTGCTCAGTACTCAGGGTGCTCGGTGCTCAGTACTCACGGTTTTCAGTGCTCAAGGTGCTGGGTGCTCAGTACTCAGGGTGCTCAGTGCTCAGTACTCGGGGTGCTGGGTGCTCAGTACTCAGGGTGCTCAGTGCTCAGTACTCGGGGTGCTGGGTGCTCAGTGCTCAGTGTGCTCAGTGCTCAGTGCTCGGGGCGCTGGGTGCTCAGTGCTCGGGGTGCTGGGTGCTCAGTACTCAGGGTGCTGTGTGCTCAGTGCTCAATACTCAGCGTGCTGTGTGCTCAGTGCTCAGAGTGTTGGGTGCTCAGTACTCAGGGTGCTGGGTACTCAGTGCTCAGTGCTCAGGGTGCTCAGTGCTCAGGGTGCTCAGTGCTCAGGGTGCTAGGTGCTCAGGGTGCTGGGTGCTCAGTGCTCAGGGTGCTGGGTGCTCAGTGCTCAGGGTGATCGGTGCTCAGTGCTCAGGGTGATCGGTGCTCAGTACTCAGGGTGCTGGGTGCTCAGAGCTCAGCGTGCTGGGTGCTCAGTGCTCAGAGTTTTGTGTGTTCAGTACTCAGGGTGCTGGGTGCTCAGTGCTCAGTGCTCAGGGTGCTCAGTGCTCAGGGTGCACAGTGTTCAGGGTGCTGGGTGCTCAGGGTGCTGGGTGCTCAGTGCTCGGGGTGTTGGGTGCTCAGTGCTCAGTGCTCAGGGTGCTGGGTGCTCAGTGCTCAGTGCTCAGGGTGCTGGGTGTTCAGTACTCAGGGTGCTCGGTGCTCAGTGCTCAGGGTGCTGGGTGCTCAGTACTCAGGGTGCTGGGTGCTCAGTGCTCAGGGTGCTGGGTGCTCAGTCCTCAGGGTGCTCAGTACACAGGGTGCTCGGTGCTTAGTGCTCAGTACTCAGGGTGCTCAGTACTCAGGGTGCTGGGTGCTCAGTGCTCGGGGTGCTGGGTGCTCAGTACTCAGGGTGCTGGGTGCTCAGTACTCGGGGTGCTGGGTGCTCAGTACTCAGGGTGCTGGGTGCTCAGTGCTCGGGGTGCTGGGTGCTCAGTGCTCAGGGTGATCGGTGCTCAGTGCTCAGGGTGCTGGGTGCTCAGTCCTCCGGGTGCTCAGTGCTCAGGGTGCTGGGTGCTCAGTGCTCGGGGTGCTGGGTGCTCAGGGCTGTGGTGCTGGTTGCTCAGTGCTCAGGGCTCAGGGTGCTGGGTGCTCAGTGCTCAGTGCTCAGGGTGCTGGGTGCTCAGTACTCAGGGTGCTGGGTGCTCAGTACTAAGGGTGCTGGGTGCTCAGTGCTCAGGGTGCTCGGTGCTCAGTACTCAGGGTGCTGAGTGCTCAGTACTCAGGGTGCTGGGTGCTCAGTACTCATGGTGCTGGGTGCTCAGTACTCAGGGGGCTGGGTGCTCAGTGCTCAGGGTGCTGGGTGCTCAGTGCTCAGGGCGCTGGGTGCTCAGTGCTCGGGGTGCTGGGTGCTCAGTTCTCGGGGTGCTGTGTGGTCAGTGCTCAGTGCTCAGGGTGCTGGGTGCTCAGTGCTCAGTGCTCAGGGTGCTGGGTGCTCAGTACTCAGGGTGCTGGGTGCTCAGTTCTCAGGGTGCTGGGTGCTCAGTACTCTGGGTGTTGGGTGGTCAGTACTCAGGGTGCTGGGTGCTCAGTGCTCGGGGTGCTGGGTGCTCAGTGCTCAGGGTGCTGGGTACTCAGTGCTCAGGGTGCTGGGTGCTCAGTACTCAGGGTGCTGGGTGCTCAGTGCTCGGGGTGCTCGGTGCTCAGTACTCAACGTGCTGGGTGCTCAGTGCTCAGGGTGCTGGGTGCTCAGTCCTCGGGGTGCTCTGTGCTCAGTGCTCAGGGTGCTGGGTGCTCAGTACTCAGGGTGCTCGGTGCTCAGTACTCACGGTTTTCAGTGCTCAAGGTGCTGGGTGCTCAGTACTCAGGGTGCTCAGTGCTCAGTACTCGGGGTGCTGGGTGCTCAGTACTCAGGGTGCTCAGTGCTCAGTACTCGGGGTGCTGGGTGCTCAATGCTCAGTGTGCTCAGTGCTCAGTGCTCGGGGTGCTGGGTGCTCAGTGCTCGGGGCGCTGGGTGCTCAGTGCTCGGGGTGCTGGGTGCTCAGTACTCAGGGTGCTGTGTGCTCAGTGCTCAATACTCAGCGTGCTGTGTGCTCAGTGTTCAGAGTGTTGGGTGCTCAGTACTCAGGGTGCTGGGTACTCAGTTCTTAGTGCTCAGGGTGCTCAGTGCTAGGTGCTCAGGGTGCTGGGTGCTCAGTGCTCAGGGTGCTGCGTGCTCAGTGCTCAGGGTGCTGGGTGCTCAGTGCTCAGTGCTCAGGGTGCTGGGTGTTCAGTACTCAGGGTGCTGGGTGCTCAGTGCTCAGTGCTCAGAGTGCTGGGTGCTCAGTACTCAGGGTGCTGGGTGCTCAGTGCTCGGGGTGCTGGGTGCTCAGTGCTCAGGGTGATCAGTGCTCAGTACTCAGTGTGCTGGGTGCTCAGTGCTCAGGGTGCTGGGTGCTCAGTCCTCAGGGTGCTCAGTTCTCAGGGTGCTCGGTGCTCAGTGCTCAGTACTCAGGGTGCTCAGTACTCAGGGTGCTGGGTGCTCAGTGCTCGGGGTGCTGGGTGCTCAGTACTCAGGGTGCTGGGTGCTCAGTACTCGGGGTGCTGGGTGCTCAGTACTCAGGGTGCTGGGTGCTCAGTGCTCGGGGTGCTGGGTGCTCAGTGCTCAGGGTGATCGGTGCTCAGTGCTCAGGGTGCTGGGTGCTCAGTCCTCCGGGTGCTCAGTGCTCAGGGTGCTGGGTGCTCAGTGCTCGGGGTGCTCGGTGCTCAGTACTCAGGGTGCTGAGTGATCAGTACTCAGGGTGCTGGGTGCTCAGTACTCAGGGTGCTGGTTGCTCAGTACTCAGGGTGCTGGGTGCTCAGTGTTCAGGGTGCTGGGTGCTCAGTGCTCAGGGTGTTGGGTGCTCAGTGCTCGGGGTGCTGGGTGCTCAGGGCTGTGGTGCTGTGTGCTCAGTGCTCAGTGCTCAGGGTGCTGGGTGCTCAGTGCTCAGTGCTCAGGGTGCTGGTTGCTCAGTACTCAGGGTGCTGTGTGCTCAGTACTCAGGGTGCTGGGTTCTCAGTGCTCAGGGTGCTCAGTGCTCATTACTCAGGGTGCTGGGTGCTCAGTGCTCGGGGTGCTGCGTGCTCAGTGCTCAGATCGCTGGGTGCTCAGTGCTCAGGGTGCTGGGTGCTCAGTACTCAGGGTGCTGGGTGCTCAGTGCTCGGGGCGCTCGGTGCTCAGTACTCAAGGTGCTGGGTGCTCAGTGCTCAGGGTGCTGGGTACTCAGTCCGCGGGGTGCTCTGTGCTCAGTGATCAGGGTGCTGGGTGCTCAGTACTCAGGGTGCTCGGTGCTCAGTACTCAGGGTTCTCAGTGCTCAGTACTCAGGGTGCTGGGTGCTCAGTGCTCAGGGTGCTGGGTGCTCAGTACTCAGGGTGCTCAGTGATCAGTACTCGGGGTGCTTGGTGCTCAGTACTCAGGGTGCTCAGTGCTCAGTACTCGGGGTGCTGGGTGCTCAGTGCTCAGGGTGCTCAGTGCTCAGTGCTCGGGGTGCTGGGTGCTCAGTGCTCGGGGTGCTCAGTGCTCAGTGCTCGGGGCGCTGGGTGCTCAGTGCTCGGGGTGCTGGGTGCTCAGTACTCGGGGTGCTGGGTGCTCAGTGCTCAGGGTGCTCAGTACTCAGTACTCAGTGCTCAGGGTGCTCAGTGCTCAGTGTTCAGGGTGCTGGGTGTTCAGTACTCAGGGTGCTGGGTGCTCAGTACTCAGGGTGCTGGGTGCTCAGTGCTCAGGGTGCTGGGTGCTCAGTACTCAGGGGGCTGGGTGCTTAGTGCTCGAGGTGCTCGGTGCTCAGTACTCAAGGTGCTGGGTGCTCAGTGCTCAGGGTGCTGGGTGCTCAGTGCTCAGTGTGCTCAGTGCTCAGTGCTCAGGGTGCTGGTTGCTCAGTACTCAGGGTGCTGGGTGCTCAGGACTCAGGGTGCTGGGTGCTCAGTTCTCAGGGTGCTTGGTTCTCAGTACTCTGGGTGTTGGGTGCTCAGTACTCAGGGTGCTGGGTGCTCAGTGCTCGGGGTGCTGGGTGCTCAGTGCTCAGGGTGCTGGGTGCTCAGTGCTCAGGGTGCTGGGTGCTCAGTACTCAGGGTGCTGGGTGCTCAGTGCTCGGGGTGCTCGGTGCTCAGTACTCAAGGTGCTGGGTGCTCAGTGCTCAGGGTGCTGGGTGCTCAGTCCTCGGGGTGCTCCGTGCTCAGTGCTCAGGGTGCTGGGTGCTCAGTACTCAGTGTGCTCGGTGCTCAGTACTCACGGTTTTCAGTGCTCAAGGTGCTGGGTGCTCAGTACTCAGGGTGCTCAGTGCTCAGTACTCGGGGTGCTGGGTGCTCAGTACTCAGGGTGCTCAGTGCTCAGTACTCGGGGTGCTGGGTGCTCAGTGCTCAGTGTGCTCAGTGCTCAGTGCTCGGGGTGCTGGGTGCTCAGTTCTCGTTGCGCTGGGTGCTCAGTGCTCGGGGTGCTGGGTGCTCAGTACTCAGGGTGCTGTGTGCTCAGTGCTCAATACTCAGCGTGCTGTGTGCTCAGTGCTCAGAGTGTTGGGTGCTCAGTACTCAGGGTGCTGGGTACTCAGTGCTCAGTGCTCAGGGTGCTCAGTGCTCAGGGTGCTCAGTGCTCAGGGTGCTGGGTGCTCAGGGTGCTGGGTGCTCAGTGCTCAGGGTGCTGGGTGCTCAGTGCTCAGTGCTCAGGGTGCTGGGTGCTCAGTGCTCAGTGTTCAGGGTGCTGGGTGTTCAGTACTCAGGGTGCTCAGTACTCAGTACTCAGTGCTCAGGGTGCTCAGTGCTCAGTGCTCAGGGTGCTGGGTGTTCAGTACTCAGGGTGCTGGGTGCTCAGTGCTCAGTGCTCAGAGTGCTGGGTGCTCAGTACTCAGGGTGATCTGTGCTCAGTACTCAGGGTGCTGGGTGCTCAGTGCTCAGTGTGCTGGGTCTTCAGTCCTCAGGGTGCTCAGTTTTCAGGGTGCTCGGTGCTCAGTGCTCAGTACTCAGGGTGCTCAGTGCTCAGGGTGCTTGGTGCTCAGTGCTCGGGGTGCTCGGTGCTCAGTACTCAGGGTGCTGAGTGCTCAGTGCTCAGGGTGCTGGGTGCTCAGTACTCAGGGTGCTGGGTGCTCAGTGCTCAGGGTGATCGGTGCTCAGTGCTCAGGGTGCTGGGTGCTCAGTGCTCGGGGTGCTGGGTGCTCAGGGCTGTGGTGCTGGGTGCTCAGTGCTCAGTGCTCAGAGTGCTGGGTGCTCAGTGCTCAGTGCTCAGGGTGCTTGTTGCTCAGTACTCAGTGTGCTGGGTGCTCAGTACTCAGGGTGCTGGGTTCTCAGTGCTCAGGGTGCTCTGTGCTCAGTACTCAGGGTGCTTGGTGCTCAGTGCTCGGGGTGCTGCGTGCTCAGTGCTCAGGGTGCTGGGTGCTCAGTGCTCAGGGTGCTGGGTGCTCAGTCCTCGGGGTGCTCCGTGTTCAGGGTGCTGGGTGCTCAGTGCTCGGGGTGCTTGGTGCTCAGTGCTCAGGGTGCTGGGTACTCAGTACTCAGGGTGCTGGGTGCTCAGTACTCAGGGTGCTCGGTGCTCAGTACTCAGGGTGCTGGTTGCTCAGTGCTCAGGGTGCTGGGTACTCAGTACTCAGGGTGCTGGGTGCTCAGTAGTCAGGGTGCTGGGTGCTCAGTGCTCAGGGTGCTGGGTGCTCAGTGCTCAGGGTGCTGGGTGCTCAGTACTCAGGGTGCTGTGTGCTCAGTGCTCAATACTCAGCGTGCTGTGTGCTCAGTGCTCAGAGTGTTGGGTGCTCAGTACTCAGGGTGCTGGGTACTCAGTGCTCAGTGCTCAGGGTGCTCAGTGCTCAGGGTGCTCAGTGCTCAGGGTGCTAGGTGCTCAGGGTGCTGGGTGCTCAGTGCTCAGGGTGCTGGGTGCTCAGTGCTCAGTGCTCAGGGTGCTGGGTGCTCAGTGCTCAGTGCTCAGGGTGCTGGGTGTTCAGTACTCAGGGTGCTGGGTGCTCAGTGCTCAGTGCTCAGAGTGCTGGGTGCTCAGTACTCAGGGTGCTGGGTGCTCAGTGCTCGGGGTGCTGGGTGCTCAGTGCTCAGGGTGATCAGTGCTCAGTACTCAGGGTGCTGGGGGCTCAGTGCTCAGGGTGCTGGGTGCTCAGTACTCGGGGTGCTGGGTGCTCAGTGCTCGGGGTGCTGGGTGCTCAGTACTCAGGGTGCTGGGTGCTCAGTGCTCGGGGTGCTGGGTGCTCAGTACTCAGGGTGCTGGGTGCTCAGTACTCGGGGTGCTGGGTGCTCAGTACTCAGGGTGCTGGGTGCTCAGTGCTCGGGGTGCTGGGTGCTCAGTGCTCAAGGTGATCAGTGCTCAGTACTCAGGGTGCTGGGTGCACAGTGCTCAGGGTGCTGGGTGCTCAGTCCTCCGGGTGCTCAGTGCTCAGGGTGCTGGGTGCTCAGTGCTCGGGGTGCTGGGTGCTCAGTGCTCAGGGTGCTGGGTGCTCAGTCCTCCGGGTGCTCAGTGCTCAGGGTGCTGGGTGCTCAGTGCTCGGGGTGCTCGGTGCTCAGTACTCAGGGTGCTGAGTGCTCAGTACTCAGGTTGCTGGGTGCTCAGTACTCAGGGTGCTGGTTGCTCAGTACTCAGGGTGCTGTGTGCTCAGTGTTCAGGGTGCTGGGTGCTCAGTGCTCAGGGTGCTGGGTGCTCAGTGCTCGGGGTGCTGGGTGCTCAGGGCTGTGGTGCTGGGTGCTCAGTGCTCAGTGCTCAGGGTGCTGGGTGCTCCGTGCTCAGTGCTCAGGGTGCTGGTTGCTCAGTACTCAGGGTGCTGGGTGCTCAGTACTCAGGGTGCTGGGTTCTCAGTGCTCAGGGTGCTCTGTGCTCAGTACTCAGGGTGCTGGGTGCTCAGTGCTCGGGGTGCTGCATGCTCAGTGCTCAGGGTGCTGGGTGCTCAGTGCTCAGGGTGCTGGGTGCTCAGTACTCAGGGTGCTGGGTGCTCAGTGCTCGGGGCGCTCGGTGCTCAGTACTCAAGGTGCTGGGTGCTCAGTGCTCAGGGTGCTGGGTACTCAGTCCGCGGGGTGCTCCGTGCTCAGTGATCAGGGTGCTGGGTGCTCAGTACTCAGGGTGCTCGGTGCTCAGTACTCAGGGTTCTCAGTGCTCAGTACTCAGGGTGCTGGGTGCTCAGTGCTCAGGGTGCTGGGTGCTCAGTACTCAGGGTGCTCAGTGCTCAGTACTCGGGGTGCTTGGTGCTCAGTACTCAGGGTGCTCAGTGCTCAGTACTCGGGGTGCTGGGTGCTCAGTGCTCAGGGTGCTCAGTGCTCAGTGCTCGGGGTGCTGGGTGCTCAGTGCTCGGGGCGCTGGGTGCTCAGTGCTCGGGGTGCTGGGTGCTCAGTACTCGGGGTGCTGGGTGCTCAGTGCTCAGGGTGCTCAGTACTCAGTACTCAGTGATCAGGGTGCTCAGTGCTCAGGGTGCTGGGTGCTCAGTACTCAGGGGGCTGGGTGCTTAGTGCTCGAGGTGCTCGGTGCTCAGTACTCAAGGTGCTGGGTGCTCAGTGCTCAGGGTGCTGGGTGCTCAGTGCTCAGTGTGCTCAGTGCTCAGTGCTCAGGGTGCAGGGTGCTCAGTGCTCAGGGCGCTGGGTGCTCAGTGCTCGGGGTGCTGGGTGCTCAGTACTCAGGGTGCTGTGTGCTTAGTGCTCAGTACTCAGCGTGCTGGGTGCTCAGTGCTCAGAGTGTTGGGTGCTCAGTACTCAGGGTGCTGGGTGCTCAGTCCTCAGTGCTCAGGGTGCTGGGTGCTCAGTACTCAGGGTGCTGGGTGCTTAGTGCTCGATGTGCTCGGTGCTCAGTACTCAAGGTGCTGGGTGCTCAGTGCTCAGGGTGCTGGGTGCTCAGTCCTCGGGGTGCTCCGTGCTCAGGGTGCTGGGTGCTCAGTGCTCAGGGCGCTGGGTGCTCAGTGCTCGGGGTGCTGGGTGCTGAGTGCTCAGGGTGCTGGGTGCTCAGTGCTCGGGGTGCTCGGTGCTCAGTGCTCAGGGTGCTGGGTACTCAGTACTCAGTTTGCTGGGTGCTCAGTACTCAGTTGGCTGGGTGCTCAGTACTCAGGGTGCTGGGTGCTCAGTGCTCAGGGTGCTGGGTGCTCAGTGCTCAGGGTGCTGGGTGCTCAGTACTCAGGGTGCTGGGTGCTCAGTGCTCAGGGTGATCGGTGCTCAGTACTCAGGGTGCTCAGTGCTCAGGGTGCTGGGTGCTCAGTGCTCAGGGTGCTGGGTGCTCAGTACTCAGGGTGCTGGGTGCTCAGTGCTCGGGGTGCTGGGTGCTCAGTGCTCAGGGTGATCGGTGCTCAGTACTCAGGGTGCTGGGTGCTCAGTGCTCAGGGTGCTGGGTGCTCAGTCCTCAGGGTGCTCAGTGCTCAGGCTGCTGGGTGCTCAGTGCTCGGGGTGCTCGGTGCTCAGTACTCAGGGTGCTGAGTGCTCAGTACTCATGGTGCTGGGTGCTCAGTACTCATGGTGCTGGGTGCTCAGTACTCAGGGGGCTGGGTGCTCAGTGCTCAGGGCTCTGGGTGCTCAGTGCTCTGGGCGCTGGGTGCTCAGTGCTCGGGGTGCTGGGTGCTCAGTTCTCGGGGTGCTGGGTGGTCATTGCTCAGTGCTCAGGGTGCTGGGTGCTCAGTGCTCAGTGCTCAGGGTGCTGGGTGCTCAGTACTCAGGGTGCTGGGTGCTCAGTACTCAGGGTGCTGGGTGCTCAGTGCTCAGGGTGCTGGCTGCTCAGTGCTCAGGGTGCTGGGTGCTCAGTACTCAGGGTGCTGGGTGCTCAGTGCTCAGGGTGCTCGGTGCTCAGTACTCAAGGTGCGGGGTGCTCAGTGCTCAGGGTGCTGGGTGCTCAGTCCTCGGGGTGCTCCGTGCTCAGTGCTCAGGGTGCTGGGTGCTCAGTACTCAGGGTGCTCGGTGCTCAGTACTCACGATTTTCAGTGCTCAAGGTGCTGGGTGCTCAGTACTCAGGGTGCTCAGTGCTCAGTACTCGGGGTGCTGGGTGCTCAGTACTCAGGGTGCTCAGTGCTCAGTACTCGGGGTGCTGGGTGCTCAGTGCTCAGTGTGCTCAGTGCTCAGTGCTCGGGGTGCTGGGTGCTCAGTGCTCGTTGCGCTGGGTGCTCAGTGCTCGGGGTGCTGGGTGCTCAGTACTCAGGGTGCTGTGTGCTCAGTGCTCAATACTCAGCGTGCTGTGTGCTCAGTGCTCTGAGTGTTGGGTGCTCAGTACTCAGGGTGCTGGGTACTCAGTGCTCAGTGCTCAGGGTGCTCAGTGCTCAGGGTGCTCAGTGCTCAGGGTGCTGGGTGCTCAGGGTGCTGGGTGTTCAATACTCAGGGTGCTCAGTACTCAGTACTCAGTGCTCAGGGTGCTCAGTGCTCAGTGCTCAGGGTGCTGGGTGTTCAGTACTCAGGGTGCTGGGTGCTCAGTGCTCAGTGCTCAGAGTGCTGGGTGCTCAGTACTCAGGGTGCTGGGTGCTCAGTGCTCGGGGTGCTGGGTGCTCAGTGCTCAGGGTGATCTGTGCTCAGTACTCAGGGTGCTGGGTGCTCAGTGCTCAGTGTGCTGGGTGTTCAGTCTTCAGGGTGCTCAGTTCTCAGGGTGCTCGGTGCTCAGTGCTCAGTACTCAGGGTGCTCAGTGCTCAGGGTGCTGGGTGCTCAGTGCTCGGGGTGCTCGGTGCTCAGTACTCAGGGTGCTGAGTGCTCAGTGCTCAGGGTGCTGGGTGCTCAGTACTCAGGGTGCTGGGTGCTCAGTACTCAGGGTGCTGGGTGCTCAGTGCTCAGGGTGATCGGTGCTCAGTGCTCAGGGTGCTGGGTGCTCAGTGCTCGGGGTGCTGGGTGCTCAGGGCTGTGGTGCTGGGTGCTCAGTGCTCAGAGCTCAGAGTGCTGGGTGCTCAGTGCTCAGTGCTCAGGGTGCTTGTTGCTCAGTACTCAGGGTGCTGGGTGCTCAGTACTCAGGGTGCTGGGTTCTCAGTGCTCAGGGTGCTCTGTGCTCAGTACTCAGGGTGCTGGGTGCTCAGTGCTCGGGGTGCTGCGTGCTCAGTGCTCAGGGTGCTGGGTGCTCAGTGCTCAGGGTGCTGGGTGCTCAGTCCTCGGGGTGCTCCGTGTTCAGGGTGCTAGGTGCTCAGTGCTCACGGTGCTGGGTGCTCACTGCTCGGGGTGCTGGGTGCTGAGTGCTCAGGGTGCTGGGTGCTCAGTGCTCGGGGTGCTTGGTGCTCAGTGCTCAGGGTGCTGGGTACTCAGTACTCAGGGTGCTGGGTGCTCAGTACTCAGGGTGCTCGGTGCTCAGTACTCAGGGGGCTGGGTGCTCAGTGCTCAGGGTGCTGGGTACTCAGTACTCAGGGTGCTGGGTGCTCAGTAGTCAGGGTGCTGGGTGCTCAGTGCTCAGGGTGCTGGGTGCTCAGTGCTCAGGGTGCTGGGTGCTCAGTACTCAGGGTGCTGTGTGCTCAGTGCTCAATACTCAGCGTGCTGTGTGCTCAGTGCTCAGAGTGTTGGGTGCTCAGTACTCAGGGTGCTGGGTACTCAGTGCTCAGTGCTCAGGGTGCTCAGTGCTCAGGGTGCTCAGTGCTCAGGGTGCTAGGTGCTCAGGGTGCTGGGTGCTCAGTGCTCAGGGTGCTGGGTGCTCAGTGCTCAGTGCTCAGGGTGCTGGGTGCTCAGTGCTCAGTGCTCAGGGTGCTGGGTGTTCAGTACTCAGGGTGCTGGGTGCTCAGTGCTCAGTGCTCAGAGTGCTGGGTGCTCAGTACTCAGGGTGCTGGGTGCTCAGTGCTCGGGGTGCTGGGTGCTCAGTGCTCAGGGTGATCAGTGCTCAGTACTCAGGGTGCTGGGGGCTCAGTGCTCAGGGTGCTGGGTGCTCAGTACTCGGGGTGCTGGGTGCTCAGTGCTCGGGGTGCTGGGTGCTCAGTACTCAGGGTGCTGGGTGCTCAGTGCTCGGGGTGCTGGGTGCTCAGTACTCAGGGTGCTGGGTGCTCAGTACTCGGGGTGCTGGGTGCTCAGTACTCAGGGTGCTGGGTGCTCAGTGCTTGGGGTGCTGGGTGCTCAGTGCTCAGGGTGATCAGTGCTCAGTACTCAGGGTGCTGGGTGCACAGTGCTCAGGGTGCTGGGTGCTCAGTCCTCCGGGTGCTCAGTGCTCAGGGTGCTGGGTGCTCAGTGCTCGGGGTGCTGGGTGCTCAGTGCTCAGGGTGCTGGGTGCTCAGTCCTCCGGGTGCTCAGTGCTCAGGGTGCTGGGTGCTCAGTGCTCGGGGTGCTCGGTGCTCAGTATTCAGGGTGCTGAGTGCTCAGTACTCAGGGTGCTGGGTGCTCAGTACTCAGGGTGCTGGTTGCTCAGTACTCAGGGTGCTGTGTGCTCAGTGTTCAGGGTGCTGGGTGCTCAGTGCTCAGGGTGCTGGGTGCTCAGTGCTCGCGGTGCTGGGTGCTCAGGGCTGTGGTGCTGGGTGCTCAGTGCTCAGTGCTCAGGGTGCTGGGTGCTCAGTGCTCAGTGCTCAGGGTGCTGGTTGCACAGTACTCAGGGTGCTGGGTGCTCAGTACTCAGGGTGCTGGGTTCTCAGTGCTCAGGGTGCTCTGTGCTCAGTACTCAGGGTGCTGGGTGCTCAGTGCTCGGGGTGCTGCATGCTCAGTGCTCAGGGTGCTGGGTGCTCAGTGCTCAGGGTGCTGGGTGCTCAGTACTCAGGGTGCTGGGTGCTCAGTGCTCGGGGCGCTCGGTGCTCAGTACTCAAGGTGCTGGGTGCTCAGTGCTCAGGGTGCTGGGTACTCAGTCCGCGGGGTGCTCCGTGTTCAGTGATCAGGGTGCTGGGTGCTCAGTACTCAGGGTGCTCGGTGCTCAGTACTCAGGGTTCTCAGTGCTCAGTACTCAGGGTGCTGGGTGCTCAGTGCTCAGGGTGCTGGGTGCTCAGTACTCAGGGTGCTCAGTGCTCAGTACTCGGGGTGCTTGGTGCTCAGTACTCAGGGTGCTCAGTGCTCAGTACTCGGGGTGCTGGGTGCTCAGTGCTCAGGGTGCTCAGTGCTCAGTGCTCGGGGTGCTGGGTGCTCAGTGCTCGGGGCGCTGGGTGCTCAGTGCTCGGGGTGCTGGGTGCTCAGTACTCGGGGTGCTGGGTGCTCAGTGCTCAGGGTGCTCAGTACTCAGTACTCAGTGCTCAGGGTGCTCAGTGCTCAGGGTGCTGGGTGCTCAGTACTCAGGGGGCTGGGTGCTTAGTGCTCGAGGTGCTCGGTGCTCAGTACTCAAGGTGCTGGGTGCTCAGTGCTCAGGGTGCTGGGTGCTCAGTGCTCAGTGTGCTCAGTGCTCAGTGCTCAGGGTGCAGGGTGCTCAGTGCTCGGGGCGCTGGGTGCTCAGTGCTCGGGGTGCTGGGTGCTCAGTACTCAGGGTGCTGTGTGCTTAGTGCTCAGTACTCAGCGTGCTGGGTGCTCAGTGCTCAGAGTGTTGGGTGCTCAGTACTCAGGGTGCTGGGTGCTCAGTCCACAGTGCTCAGGGTGCTGGGTGCTCAGTACTCAGGGTGCTGGGTGCTTAGTGTTCGATGTGCTCAGTGCTCAGTACTCAAGGTGCTGGGTGCTCAGTGCTCAGGGTGCTGGGTGCTCAGTCCTCGGGGTGCTCCGTGCTCAGGGTGCTGGGTGCTCAGTGCTCAGGGCGCTGGGTGCTCAGTGCTCGGGGTGCTGGGTGCTGAGTGCTCAGGGTGCTGGGTGGTCAGTGCTCGGGGTGCTCGGTGCTCAGTGCTCAGGGTGCTGGGTACTCAGTACTCAGTTTTCTGGGTGCTCAGTACTCAGTTTGCTGGGTGCTCAGTACTCAGAGTGCTGGGTGCTCAGTGCTCAGGGTGCTGGGTGCTCAGTGCTCAGGGTGCTGGGTGCTCAGTACTCAGGGTGCTGGGTGCTCAGTGCTCAGGGTGATCGGTGCTCAGTACTCAGGGTGCTCAGTGCTCAGGGTGCTGGGTGCTCAGTGCTCAGGGTGCTGGGTGCTCAGTACTCAGGGTGCTGGGTGCTCAGTGCTCGGGGTGCTGGGTGATCAGTGCTCAGGGTGATCGGTGCTCAGTACTCAGGGTGCTGGGTGCTCAGTGCTCAGGGTGCTGGGTGCTCAGTCCTCAGGGTGCTCAGTGCTCAGGCTGCTGGGTGCTCAGTGCTCGGGGTGCTCGGTGCTCAGTACTCAGGGTGCTGAGTGCTCAGTACTCAGGGTGCTGGGTGCTCAGTACTCATGGTGCTGGGTGCTCAGTACTCAGGGGGCTGGGTGCTCAGTGCTCAGGGCGCTGGGTGCTCAGTGCTCTGGGCGCTGGGTGCTCAGTGCTCGGGGTGCTGGGTGCTCAGTTCTCGGGGTGCTGGGTGGTCAGTGCTCAGTGCTCAGGGTGCTGGGTGCTCAGTGCTCAGTGCTCAGGGTGCTGGGTGCTCAGTACTCAGGGTGCTGGGTGCTCAGTACTCAGTGTGCTGGGTGCTCAGTTCTCAGGGTGCTGGGTGCTCAGTACTCTGGGTTTTGGGTGCTCAGTACTCAGGGTGCTGGGTGCTCAGTGCTCGGGGTGCTGGGTGCTCAGTGCTCAGGGTGCTGGGTGCTCAGTGCTCAGGGTGCTGGGTGCTCAGTACTCAGGGTGCTGGGTGCTCAGTGCTCGGAGTGCTCGGTGCTCAGTACTCAAGGTGCTGGGTGCTCAGTGCTCAGGGTGCTGGGTGCTCAGTCCTCGGGGTGCTCCGTGCTCAGTGCTCAGGGTGCTGGGTGCTCAGTACTCAGGGTGCTCGGTGCTCAGTACTCACGGTTTTCAGTACTCAGGGTGCTGGGTACTCAGTACTCAGGGTGCTCCGTGCTCAGTGATCAGGGTGCTGGGTGCTCAGTACTCACGGTGCTCGGTGCTCAGTACTCAGGGTTCTCAGTGCTCAGTACTCACCGTGCTGGGTGCTCAGTGCTCAGGGTGCTGGGTGCTCAGTACTCAGGGTGCTCAGTGCTCAGTACTCGGGGTACTTGGTGCTCAGTACTCAGGGTGCTCAGTGCTCAGTACTCGGGGTGCTGGGTGCTCAGTGCTCAGTGTGCTCAGTGCTCAGTGCTCGGGGTGCTGGGTGCTCAGTGCTCGTTGCGCTGGGTGCTCAGTGCTCGGGGTGCTGGGTGCTCAGTACTCAGGGTGCTGTGTGCTCAGTGCTCAATACTCAGCGTGCTGTGTGCTCAGTGCTCTGAGTGTTGGGTGCTCAGTACTCAGGGTGCTGGGTACTCAGTGCTCAGTGCTCAGGGTGCTCAGTGCTCAGGGTGCTCAGTGCTCAGGGTGCTGGGTGCTCAGGGTGCTGGGTGCTCAGTGCTCAGGGTGCTGGGTGCTCAGTGCTCAGTGCTCAGGGTGCTGGGTGCTCAGTGCTCAGTGTTCAGGGTGCTGGGTGTTCAATACACAGGGTGCTCAGTACTCAGTACTCAGTGCTCAGGGTGCTCAGTGCTCAGTGCTCAGGGTGCTGGGTGTTCAGTACTCAGGGTGCTGGGTGCTCAGTGCTCAGTGCTCAGAGTGCTGGGTGCTCAGTACTCAGGGTGCTGGGTGCTCAGTGCTCGGGGTGCTGGGTGCTCAGTGCTCAGGGTGATCTGTGCTCAGTACTCAGGGTGCTGGGTGCTCAGTGCTCAGTGTGCTGGGTGTTCAGTCTTCAGGGTGCTCAGTTCTCAGGGTGCTCGGTGCTCAGTGCTCAGTACTCAGGGTGCTCAGTGCTCAGGGTGCTGGGTGCTCAGTGCTCGGGGTGCTCGGTGCTCAGTACTCAGGGTGCTGAGTGCTCAGTGCTCAGGGTGCTGGGTGCTCAGTACTCAGGGTGCTGGGTGCTCAGTACTCAGGGTGCTGGGTGCTCAGTGCTCAGGGTGATCGGTGCTCAGTGCTCAGGGTGCTGGGTGCTCAGTGCTCGGGGTGCTGGGTGCTCAGGGCTGTGGTGCTGGGTGCTCAGTGCTCAGAGCTCAGAGTGCTGGGTGCTCAGTGCTCAGTGCTCAGGGTGCTTGTTGCTCAGTACTCAGGGTGCTGGGTGCTCAGTACTCAGGGTGCTGGGTTCTCAGTGCTCAGGGTGCTCTGTGCTCAGTACTCAGGGTGCTGGGTGCTCAGTGCTCGGGGTGCTGCGTGCTCAGTGCTCAGGGTGCTGGGTGCTCAGTGCTCAGGGTGCTGGGTGCTCAGTCCTCGGGGTGCTCCGTGTTCAGGGTGCTAGGTGCTCAGTGCTCAGGGTGCTGGGTGCTCACTGCTCGGGGTGCTGGGTGCTGAGTGCTCAGGGTGCTGGGTGCTCAGTGCTCGGGGTGCTTGGTGCTCAGTGCTCAGGGTGCTGGGTACTCAGTACTCAGGGTGCTGGGTGCTCAGTACTCAGGGTGCTCGGTGCTCAGTACTCAGGGGGCTGGGTGCTCAGTGCTCAGGGTGCTGGGTACTCAGTACTCAGGGTGCTGGGTGCTCAGTAGTCAGGGTGCTGGGTGCTCAGTGCTCAGGGTGCTGGGTGCTCAGTGCTCAGGGTGCTGGGTGCTCAGTACTCAGGGTGCTGTGTGCTCAGTGCTCAATACTCAGCGTGCTGTGTGCTCAGTGCTCAGAGTGTTGGGTGCTCAGTACTCAGGGTGCTGGGTACTCAGTGCTCAGTGCTCAGGGTGCTCAGTGCTCAGGGTGCTCAGTGCTCAGGGTGCTAGGTGCTCAGGGTGCTGGGTGCTCAGTGCTCAGGGTGCTGGGTGCTCAGTGCTCAGTGCTCAGGGTGCTGGGTGCTCAGTGCTCAGTGCTCAGGGTGCTGGGTGTTCAGTACTCAGGGTGCTGGGTGCTCAGTGCTCAGTGCTCAGAGTGCTGGGTGCTCAGTACTCAGGGTGCTGGGTGCTCAGTGCTCGGGGTGCTGGGTGCTCAGTGCTCAGGGTGATCAGTGCTCAGTACTCAGGGTGCTGGGGGCTCAGTGCTCAGGGTGCTGGGTGCTCAGTACTCGGGGTGCTGGGTGCTCAGTGCTCGGGGTGCTGGGTGCTCAGTACTCAGGGTGCTGGGTGCACAGTGCTCAGGGTGCTGGGTGCTCAGTCCTCCGGGTGCTCAGTGCTCAGGGTGCTGGGTGCTCAGTGCTCGGGGTGCTGGGTGCTCAGTGCTCAGGGTGCTGGGTGCTCAGTCCTCCGGGTGCTCAGTGCTCAGGGTGCTGGGTGCTCAGTGCTCGGGGTGCTCGGTGCTCAGTACTCAGGGAGCTGAGTGCTCAGTACTCAGGGTGCTGGGTGCTCAGTACTCAGGGTGCTGGTTGCTCAGTACTCAGGGTGCTGTGTGCTCAGTGTTCAGGGTGCTGGGTGCTCAGTGCTCAGGGTGCTGGGTGCTCAGTGCTCGGGGTGCTGGGTGCTCAGGGCTGTGGTGCTGGGTGCTCAGTGCTCAGTGCTCAGGGTGCTGGGTGCTCAGTGCTCAGTGCTCAGGGTGCTGGTTGCACAGTACTCAGGGTGCTGGGTGCTCAGTACTCAGGGTGCTGGGTTCTCAGTGCTCAGGGTGCTCTGTGCTCAGTACTCAGGGTGCTGGGTGCTCAGTGCTCGGGGTGCTGCATGCTCAGTGCTCAGGGTGCTGGGTGCTCAGTGCTCAGGGTGCTGGGTGCTCAGTACTCAGGGTGCTGGGTGCTCAGTGCTCGGGGCGCTCGGTGCTCAGTACTCAAGGTGCTGGGTGCTCAGTGCTCAGGGTACTGGGTACTCAGTCCGCGGGGTGCTCCGTGTTCAGTGATCAGGGTGCTGGGTGCTCAGTACTCAGGGTGCTCGGTGCTCAGTACTCAGGGTTCTCAGTGCTCAGTACTCAGGGTGCTGGGTGCTCAGTGCTCAGGGTGCTGGGTGCTCAGTACTCAGGGTGCTCAGTGCTCAGTACTCGGGGTGCTTGGTGCTCAGTACTCAGGGTGCTCAGTGCTCAGTACTCGGGGTGCTGGGTGCTCAGTGCTCAGGGTGCTCAGTGCTCAGTGCTCGGGGTGCTGGGTGCTCAGTGCTCGGGGCGCTGGGTGCTCAGTGCTCGGGGTGCTGGGTGCTCAGTACTCGGGGTGCTGGGTGCTCAGTGCTCAGGGTGCTCAGTACTCAGTACTCAGTGCTCAGGGTGCTCAGTGCTCAGGGTGCTGGGTGCTCAGTACTCAGGGGGCTGGGTGCTTAGTGCTCGAGGTGCTCGGTGCTCAGTACTCAAGGTGCTGGGTGCTCAGTGCTCAGGGTGCTGGGTGCTCAGTGCTCAGTGTGCTCAGTGCTCAGTGCTCAGGGTGCAGGGTGCTCAGTGCTCGGGGCGCTGGGTGCTCAGTGCTCGGGGTGCTGGGTGCTCAGTACTCAGGGTGCTGTGTGCTTAGTGCTCAGTACTCAGCGTGCTGGGTGCTCAGTGCTCAGAGTGTTGGGTGCTCAGTACTCAGGGTGCTGGGTGCTCAGTCCACAGTGCTCAGGGTGCTGGGTGCTCAGTACTCAGGGTGCTTGGTGCTTAGTGTTCGATGTGCTCAGTGCTCAGTACTCAAGGTGCTGGGTGCTCAGTGCTCAGGGTGCTGGGTGCTCAGTCCTCGGGGTGCTCCGTGCTCAGGGTGCTGGGTGCTCAGTGCTCAGGGCGCTGGGTGCTCAGTGCTCGGGGTGCTGGGTGCTGAGTGCTCAGGGTGCTGGGTGGTCAGTGCTCGGGGTGCTCGGTGCTCAGTGCTCAGGGTGCTGGGTACTCAGTACTCAGTTTTCTGGGTGCTCAGTACTCAGTTTGCTGGTTGCTCAGTACTCAGAGTGCTGGGTGCTCAGTGCTCAGGGTGCTGGGTGCTCAGTGCTCAGGGTGCTGGGTGCTCAGTACTCAGGGTGCTGGCTGCTCAGTGCTCAGGGTGATCGGTGCTCAGTACTCAGGGTGCTCAGTGCTCAGGGTGCTGGGTGCTCAGTGCTCAGGGTGCTGGGTGCTCAGTACTCAGGGTGCTGGGTGCTCAGTGCTCGGAGTGCTGGGTGATCAGTGCTCAGGGTGATCGGTGCTCAGTACTCAGGGTGCTGGGTGCTCAGTGCTCAGGGTGCTGGGTGCTCAGTCCTCAGGGTGCTCAGTGCTCAGGCTGCTGGGTGCTCAGTGCTCGGGGTGCTCGGTGCTCAGTACTCAGGGTGCTGAGTGCTCAGTACTCAGGGTGCTGGGTGCTCAGTACTCATGGTGCTGGGTGCTCAGTACTCAGGGGGCTGGGTGCTCAGTGCTCAGGGCGCTGGGTGCTCAGTGCTCTGGGCGCTGGGTGCTCAGTGCTCGGGGTGCTGGGTGCTCAGTTCTCGGGGTGCTGGGTGGTCAGTGCTCAGTGCTCAGGGTGCTGGGTGCTCAGTGCTCAGTGCTCAGGGTGCTGGGTGCTCAGTACTCAGGGTGCTGGGTGCTCAGTACTCAGTGTGCTGGGTGCTCAGTTCTCAGGGTGCTGGGTGCTCAGTACTCTGGGTTTTGGGTGCTCAGTGCTCGAGGTGCTGGGTGCTCAGTGCTCGGGGTGCTGGGTGCTCAGTGCTCAGGGTGCTGGGTGCTCAGTGCTCAGGGTGCTGGGTGCTCAGTACTCAGGGTGCTGGGTGCTCAGTGCTCGGAGTGCTCGGTGCTCAGTACTCAAGGTGCTGGGTGCTCAGTGCTCAGGGTGCTGGGTGCTCAGTCCTCGGGGTGCTCCGTGCTCAGTGCTCAGGGTGCTGGGTGCTCAGTACTCAGGGTGCTCGGTGCTCAGTACTCACGGTTTTCAGTACTCAGGGTGCTGGGTACTCAGTACTCAGGGTGCTCCGTGCTCAGTGATCAGGGTGCTGGGTGCTCAGTACTCAGGGTGCTCGGTGCTCAGTACTCAGGGTTCTCAGTGCTCAGTACTCACCGTGCTGGGTGCTCAGTGCTCAGGGTGCTGGGTGCTCAGTACTCAGGGTGCTCAGTGCTCAGTACTCGGGGTACTTGGTGCTCAGTACTCAGGGTGCTCAGTGCTCAGTACTCGGGGTGCTGGGTGCTCAGTACTCAGGGTGCTCAGTGCTCAGTACTCGGGGTGCTGGGTGCTCAGTGCTCAGTGTGCTCAGTGCTCAGTGCTCGGGGTGCTGGGTGCTCAGTGCTCGTTGCGCTGGGTGCTCAGTGCTCGGGGTGCTGGGTGCTCAGTACTCAGGGTGCTGTGTGCTCAGTGCTCAATACTCAGCGTGCTGTGTGCTCAGTGCTCAGAGTGTTGGGTGCTCAGTACTCAGGGTGCTGGGTACTCAGTGCTCAGTGCTCAGGGTGCTCAGTGCTCAGGGTGCTCAGTGCTCAGGGTGCTGGGTGCTCAGGGTGCTGGGTGCTCAGTGCTCAGGGTGCTGGGTGTTCAGTACTCAGGGTGCTCAGTACTCAGTACTCAGTGCTCAGGGTGCTCAGTGCTCAGTGCTCAGGGTGCTGGGTGTTCAGTACTCAGGGTGCTGGGTGCTCAGTGCTCAGTGCTCAGAGTGCTGGGTGCTCAGTACTCAGGGTGCTGGGTGCTCAGTGCTCGGGGTGCTGGGTGCTCAGTGCTCAGGGTGATCTGTGCTCAGTACTCAGGGTGCTGGGTGCTCAGTGCTCAGTGTGCTGGGTGTTCAGTCCTCAGGGTGCTCAGTTCTCAGGGTGCTCGGTGCTCAGTGCTCAGTACTCAGGGTGCTCAGTGCTCAGGGTGCTGGGTGCTCAGTGCTCGGGGTGCTCGGTGCTTAGTACTCAGGGTGCTGAGTGCTCAGTGCTCAGGGTGCTGGGTGCTCAGTACTCAGGGTGCTGGGTGCTCAGTACTCAGGATGCTATGTGCTCAGTGCTCAGGGTGATCGGTGCTCAGTGCTCAGGGTGCTGGGTGCTCAGTGCTCGGGGTGCTGGGTGCTCAGGGCTGTGGTGCTGGGTGCTCAGTGCTCAGTGCTCAGAGTGCTGGGTGCTCAGTGCTCAATGCTCAGGGTGCTTGTTGCTCAGTACTCAGGGTGCTGGGTGCTCAGTACTCAGGGTGCTGGGTTCTCAGTGCTCAGGGTGCTCTGTGCTCAGTACTCAGGGTGCTGGGTGCTCAGTGCTCGGGGTGCTGCGTGCTCAGTGCTCAGGGTGCTGGGTGCTCAGTGCTCAGGGTGCTGGGTGCTCAGTCCTCGGGGTGCTCCGTGTTCAGGGTGCTGGGTGCTCAGTGCTCAGGGTGCTGGGTGCTCAGTGCTCGGGGTGCTGGGTGCTGAGTGCTCAGGGTGCTGGGTGCTCAGTGCTCGGGGTGCTCGGTGCTCAGTGCTCAGGGTCCTGGGTACTCAGTACTCAGGGTGCTGCGTGCTCAGTACTCAGGGTGCTCGGTGCTCTGTACTCAGGGTGCTGGGTGCTCAGTGCTCAGGGTGCTGGGTACTCAGTACTCAGGGTGCTGGGTGCTCAGTACTCAGGGTGCTGGGTGCTCAGTGCTCAGGGTGCTGGGTGCTCAGTACTCAGGGTGCTGGGTACTCAGTGCTCAGTGCTCAGGGTGCTCAGTGCTCAGGGTGCTCAGTGCTCAGGGTGCTAGGTGCTCAGGGTGCTGGGTGCTCAGTGCTCAGGGTGCTGGGTGCTCAGTGCTCAGTGCTCAGGGTGCTGGGTGCTCAGTGCTCAGTGCTCAGGGTGCTGGGTGTTCAGTACTCAGGGTGCTGGGTGCTCAGTGCTCAGTGCTCAGAGTGCTGGGTGCTCAGTACTCAGGGTGCTGGGTGCTCAGTGCTCGGGGTGCTGGGTGCTCAGTGCTCAGGGTGATCAGTGCTCAGTACTCAGTGTGCTGGGGGCTCAGTGCTCAGGGTGCTGGGTGCTCAGTACTCGGGGTGCTGGGTGCTCAGTACTCGGGGTGCTGGGTGCTCAGTACTCAGGGTGCTGGGTGCTCAGTGCTCGGGGTGCTGGGTGCTCAGTACTCAGGGTGCTGGGTGCTCAGTACTCGGGGTGCTGGGTGCTCAGTACTCAGGGTGCTGGGTGCTCAGTGCTCGGGGTGCTGGGTGCTCAGTGCTCAGGGTGATCAGTGCTCAGTACTCAGTGTGCTGGGTGCACAGTGCTCAGGGTGCTGGGTGCTCAGTCCTCCGGGTGCTCAGTGCTCAGGGTGCTGGGTGCTCAGTGCTCGGGGTGCTGGGTGCTCTGTGCTCAGGGTGCTGGGTGCTCAGTCCTCCGGGTGCTCAGTGCTCAGGGTGCTGGGTGCTCAGTGCTCGGGGTGCTCGGTGCTCAGTACTCAGGGTGCTGAGTGCTCAGTACTCAGGGTGCTGGGTGCTCAGTACTCAGGGTGCTGGTTGCTCAGTACTCAGGGTGCTGTGTGCTCAGTGTTCAGGGTGCTGGGTGCTCAGTGCTCAGGGTGCTGGGTGCTCAGTGCTCGGGGTGCTGGGTGCTCAGGGCTGTGGTGCTGGGTGCTCAGTGCTCAGTGCTCAGGGTGCTGGGTGCTCAGTGCTCAGTGCTCAGGGTGCTGGTTGCTCAGTACTCAGGGTGCTGGGTGCTCAGTACTCAGGGTGCTGGGTTCTCAGTGCTCAGGGTGCTCTGTGCTCAGTACTCAGGGTGCTGGGTGCTCAGTGCTCGGGGTGCTGCATGCTCAGTGCTCAGGGTGCTGGGTGCTCAGTGCTCAGGGTGCTGGGTGCTCAGTACTCAGGGTGCTGGGTGCTCAGTGCTCGGGGCGCTCGGTGCTCAGTACTCAAGGTGCTGGGTGCTCAGTGCTCAGGGTGCTGGGTACTCAGTCCGCGGGGTGCTCCGTGCTCAGTGATCAGGGTGCTGGGTGCTCAGTACTCAGGTTGCTCGGTGCTCAGTACTCAGGGTTCTCAGTGCTCAGTACTCAGGGTGCTGGGTGCTCAGTGCTCAGGGTGCTGGGTGCTCAGTACTCAGGGTGCTCAGTGCTCAGTACTCGGGGTGCTTGGTGCTCAGTACTCAGGGTGCTCAGTGCTCAGTACTCGGGGTGCTGGGTGCTCAGTGCTCAGGGTGCTCAGTGCTCAGTGCTCGGGGTGCTGGGTGCTCAGTGCTCGGGGCGCTGGGTGCTCAGTGCTCGGGGTGCTGGGTGCTCAGTACTCGGGGTGCTGGGTGCTCAGTGCTCAGGGTGCTCAGTACTCAGTACTCAGTGCTCAGGGTGCTCAGTGCTCAGGGTGCTGGGTGCTCAGTACTCAGGGGGCTGGGTGCTTAGTGCTCGAGGTGCTCGGTGCTCAGTACTCAAGGTGCTGGGTGCTCAGTGCTCAGGGTGCTGGGTGCTCAGTGCTCAGTGTGCTCAGTGCTCAGTGCTCAGGGTGCAGGGTGCTCAGTGCTCGGGGCGCTGGGTGCTCAGTGCTCGGGGTGCTGGGTGCTCAGTACTCAGGGTGCTGTGTGCTTAGTGCTCAGTACTCAGCGTGCTGGGTGCTTAGTGCTCAGAGTGTTGGGTGCTCAGTACTCAGGGTGCTGGGTGCTCAGTCCTCAGTGCTCAGGGTGCTCTGTGCTCAGTACTCAGGGTGCTGGGTGCTTAGTGCTCGATGTGCTCGGTGCTCAGTACTCAAGGTGCTGGGTGCTCTGTGCTCAGGGTGCTGGGTGCTCAGTCCTCGGGGTGCTCCGTGCTCAGGGTGCTGGGTGCTCAGTGCTCAGGGCGCTGGGTGCTCATTGCTCGGGGTGCTGGGTGCTGAGTGCTCAGGGTGCTGGGTGCTCAGTGCTCGGGGTGCTCGGTGCTCAGTGCTCAGGGTGCTGGGTACTCAGTACTCAGTTTGCTGGGTGCTCAGTACTCAGTTTGCTGGGTGCTCAGTACTCAGGGTGCTGGGTGCTCAGTGCGCAGGGTGCTGGGTGCTCAGTGCTCAGGGTGCTGGGTGCTCAGTACTCAGGGTGCTGGGTGCTCAGTGCTCAGGGTGATCGGTGCTCAGTACTCAGGGTGCTCAGTGCTCAGGGTGCTGGGTGCTCAGTGCTCAGGGTGCTGGGTGCTCAGTACTCAGGGTGCTGGGTGCTCAGTGCTCGGGGTGCTGGGTGCTCAGTACTCAGGGTGATCGGTGCTCAGTACTCAGGGTGCTGGGTGCTCAGTGCTCAGGGTGCTGGGTGCTCAGTCCTCAGGGTGCTCAGTGCTCAGGCTGCTGGGTGCTCAGTGCTCGGGGTGCTCGGTGCTCAGTACTCAGGGTGCTGAGTGCTCAGTACTCAGGGTGCTGGGTGCTCAGTACTCATGGTGCTGGGTGCTCAGTACTCAGGGGGCTGGGTGCTCAGTGCTCAGGGCGCTGGGTGCTCAGTGCTCAGTGTGCTCAGTGCTCAGTGCTCAGGGTGCAGGGTGCTCAGTGCTCGGGGCGCTGGGTGCTCAGTGCTCGGGGTGCTGGGTGCTCAGTACTCAGGGTGCTGTGTGCTTAGTGCTCAGTACTCAGCGTGCTGGGTGCTTAGTGCTCAGAGTGTTGGGTGCTCAGTACTCAGGGTGCTGGGTGCTCAGTCCTCAGTGCTCAGGGTGCTCTGTGCTCAGTACTCAGGGTGCTGGGTGCTTAGTGCTCGATGTGCTCGGTGCTCAGTACTCAAGGTGCTGGGTGCTCTGTGCTCAGGGTGCTGGGTGCTCAGTCCTCGGGGTGCTCCGTGCTCAGGGTGCTGGGTGCTCAGTGCTCAGGGCGCTGGGTGCTCATTGCTCGGGGTGCTGGGTGCTGAGTGCTCAGGGTGCTGGGTGCTCAGTGCTCGGGGTGCTCGGTGCTCAGTGCTCAGGGTGCTGGGTACTCAGTACTCAGTTTGCTGGGTGCTCAGTACTCAGTTTGCTGGGTGCTCAGTACTCAGGGTGCTGGGTGCTCAGTGCGCAGGGTGCTGGGTGCTCAGTGCTCAGGGTGCTGGGTGCTCAGTACTCAGGGTGCTGGGTGCTCAGTGCTCAGGGTGATCGGTGCTCAGTACTCAGGGTGCTCAGTGCTCAGGGTGCTGGGTGCTCAGTGCTCAGGGTGCTGGGTGCTCAGTACTCAGGGTGCTGGGTGCTCAGTGCTCGGGGTGCTGGGTGCTCAGTACTCAGGGTGATCGGTGCTCAGTGCTCAGGGTGCTGGGTGCTCAGTGCTCAGGGTGCTGGGTGATCAGTACTCAGGGTGCTGGGTGCTCAGTCCTCGGGGTGCTCCGTGCTCAGGGTGCTGGGTGCTCAGTGCTCATGGCGCTGGGTGCTCATTGCTCGGGGTGCTGGGTGCTGAGTGCTCAGGGTGCTGGGTGCTCAGTGCTCGGGGTGCTCGGTGCTCAGTGCTCAGGGTGCTGGGTACTCAGTACTCAGTTTGCTGGGTGCTCAGTACTCAGTTTGCTGGGTGCTCAGTACTCAGGGTGCTGGGTGCTCAGTGCGCAGGGTGCTGGGTGCTCAGTGCTCAGGGTGCTGGGTGCTCAGTACTCAGGGTGCTGGGTGCTCAGTGCTCGGGGCGCTCGGTGCTCAGTACTCAAGGTGCTGGGTGCTCAGTGCTCAGGGTGCTGGGTACTCAGTCCGCGGGGTGCTCCGTGCTCAGTGATCAGGGTGCTGGGTGCTCAGTACTCAGGTTGCTCGGTGCTCAGTACTCAGGGTGCTGGGTGCTCAGTACTCAGGGTGCTCAGTGCTCAGTACTCGGGGTGCTTGGTGCTCAGTACTCAGGGTGCTCAGTGCTCAGTACTCGGGGTGCTGGGTGCTCAGTGCTCAGGGTGCTCAGTGCTCAGGGCTCGGGGTGCTGGGTGCTCAGTGCTCGGGGCGCTGGGTGCTCAGTGCTCGGGGTGCTGGGTGCTCAGTACTCGGGGTGCTGGGTGCTCAGTGCTCAGGGTGCTCAGTACTCAGTACTCAGTGCTCAGGGTGCTCAGTGCTCAGGGTGCTGGGTGCTCAGTACTCAGGGGGCTGGGTGCTTAGTGCTCGAGGTGCTCGGTGCTCAGTACTCAAGGTGCTGGGTGCTCAGTGCTCAGGGTGCTGGGTGCTCAGTGCTCAGTGTGCTCAGTGCTCAGTGCTCAGGGTGCAGGGTGCTCAGTGCTCGGGGCGCTGGGTGCTCAGTGCTCGGGGTGCTGGGTGCTCAGTACTCAGGGTGCTGTGTGCTTAGTGCTCAGTACTCAGCGTGCTGGGTGCTTAGTGCTCAGAGTGTTGGGTGCTCAGTACTCAGGGTGCTGGGTGCTCAGTCCTCAGTGCTCAGGGTGCTCTGTGCTCAGTACTCAGGGTGCTGGGTGCTTAGTGCTCGATGTGCTCGGTGCTCAGTACTCAAGGTGCTGGGTGCTCTGTGCTCAGGGTGCTGGGTGCTCAGTCCTCGGGGTGCTCCGTGCTCAGGGTGCTGGGTGCTCAGTGCTCAGGGCGCTGGGTGCTCATTGCTCGGGGTGCTGGGTGCTGAGTGCTCAGGGTGCTGGGTGCTCAGTGCTCGGGGTGCTCGGTGCTCAGTGCTCAGGGTGCTGGGTACTCAGTACTCAGTTTGCTGGGTGCTCAGTACTCAGTTTGCTGGGTGCTCAGTACTCAGGGTGCTGGGTGCTCAGTGCGCAGGGTGCTGGGTGCTCAGTGCTCAGGGTGCTGGGTGCTCAGTACTCAGGGTGCTTGGTGCTCAGTGCTCAGGGTGATCGGTGCTCAGTACTCAGGGTGCTCAGTGCTCAGGGTGCTGGGTGCTCAGTGCTCAGGGTGCTGGGTGCTCAGTACTCAGGGTGCTGGGTGCTCAGTGCTCGGGGTGCTGGGTGCTCAGTACTCAGGGTGATCGGTGCTCAGTACTCAGGGTGCTGGGTGCTCAGTGCTCAGGGTGCTGGGTGCTCAGTCCTCAGGGTGCTCAGTGCTCAGGCTGCTGGGTGCTCAGTGCTCGGGGTGCTCGGTGCTCAGTACTCAGGGTGCTGAGTGCTCAGTACTCAGGGTGCTGGGTGCTCAGTACTCATGGTGCTGGGTGCTCAGTACTCAGGGGGCTGGGTGCTCAGTGCTCAGGGCGCTGGGTGCTCAGTGCTCAGTGTGCTCAGTGCTCAGTGCTCAGGGTGCAGGGTGCTCAGTGCTCGGGGCGCTGGGTGCTCAGTGCTCGGGGTGCTGGGTGCTCAGTACTCAGGGTGCTGTGTGCTTAGTGCTCAGTACTCAGCGTGCTGGGTGCTTAGTGCTCAGAGTGTTGGGTGCTCAGTACTCAGGGTGCTGGGTGCTCAGTCCTCAGTGCTCAGGGTGCTCTGTGCTCAGTACTCAGGGTGCTGGGTGCTTAGTGCTCGATGTGCTCGGTGCTCAGTACTCAAGGTGCTGGGTGCTCTGTGCTCAGGGTGCTGGGTGCTCAGTCCTCGGGGTGCTCCGTGCTCAGGGTGCTCTGTGCTCAGTGCTCAGGGCGCTGGGTGCTCATTGCTCGGGGTGCTGGGTGCTGAGTGCTCAGGGTGCTGGGTGCTCAGTGCTCGGGGTGCTCGGTGCTCAGTGCTCAGGGTGCTGGGTACTCAGTACTCAGTTTGCTGGGTGCTCAGTACTCAGGGTGCTGGGTGCTCAGTGCGCAGGGTGCTAGGTGCTCAGTGCTCAGGGTGCTGGGTGCTCAGTACTCAGGGTGCTGGGTGCTCAGTGCTCAGGGTGATCGGTGCTCAGTACTCAGGGTGCTCAGTGCTCAGGGTGCTGGGTGCTCAGTGCTCAGGGTGCTGGGTGCTCAGTACTCAGGGTGCTGGGTGCTCAGTGCTCGGGGTGCTGGGTGCTCAGTACTCAGGGTGATCGGTGCTCAGTACTCAGGGTGCTGGGTGCTCAGTGCTCAGGGTGCTGGGTGCTCAGTCCTCAGGGTGCTCAGTGCTCAGGCTGCTGGGTGCTCAGTGCTCGGGGTGCTCGGTGCTCAGTACTCAGGGTGCTGAGTGCTCAGTACTCAGGGTGCTGGGTGCTCAGTACTCATGGTGCTGGGTGCTCAGTACTCAGGGGGCTGGGTGCTCAGTGCTCAGGGCGCTGGGTGCTCAGTGCTCTGGGCGCTGGGTGCTCAGTGCTCGGGGTGCTGGGTGCTCAGTTCTCGGGGTGCTGGGTGGTCAGTGCTCAGTGCTCAGGGTGCTGGGTGCTCAGTGCTCAGTGCTCAGGGTGCTGGGTGCTCAGTACTCAGGGTGCTGGGTGCTCAGTACTCAGGGTGCTGGGTGCTCAGTTCTCAGGGTGCTGGGTGCTCAGTACTCTGGGTTTTGGGTGCTCAGTACTCAGGGTGCTGGGTGCTCAGTGCTCGGGGTGCTGGGTGCTCAGTGCTCAGGGTGCTGGGTGCTCAGTGCTCAGGGTGCTGGGTGCTCAGTACTCAGGGTGCTGGGTGCTCAGTGCTCGGGGTGCTCGGTGCTCAGTACTCAAGGTGCTGGGTGCTCAGTGCTCAGGGTGCTGGGTGCTCAGTCCTCGGGGTGCTCCGTGCTCAGTGCTCAGGGTGCTGGGTGCTCAGTACTCAGGGTGCTCGGTGCTCAGTACTCACGGTTTTCAGTGCTCAAGGTGCTGGGTGCTCAGTACTCAGGGTGCTCAGTGCTCAGTACTCGGGGTGCTGGGTGCTCAGTACTCAGGGTGCTCAGTGCTCAGTACTCGGGGTGCTGGGTGCTCAGTGCTCAGTGTGCTCAGTGCTCAGTGCTCGGTGTGCTGGGTGCTCAGCGCTCGGGGCGCTGGGTGCTCAGTGCTCGGGGTGCTGGGTGCTCAGTACTCAGGGTGCTGTGTGCTCAGTGCTCAATACTCAGCGTGCTGTGTGCTCAGTGCTCAGAGTGTTGGGTGCTCAGTACTCAGGGTGCTGGGTACTCAGTGCTCAGTGCTCAGGGTGCTCAGTGCTCAGGGTGCTGGGTGCTCAGGGTGCTGGGTGCTCAGTGCTCAGGGTGCTGGGTGCTCAGTGCTCAGTGCTCAGGGTGCTGGGTGCTCAGTGCTCAGTGCTCAGGGTGCTGGGTGTTCAGTACTCAGGGTGCTCAGTACTCAGTACTCAGTGCTCAGGGTGTTCAGTGCTCAGTGCTCAGGGTGCTGGGTGTTCAGTACTCAGGGTGCTGGGTGCTCAGTGCTCAGTGCTCAGAGTGCTGGGTGCTCAGTACTCAGGGTGCTGGGTGCTCAGTGCTCGGGGTGCTGGGTGCTCAGTGCTCAGGGTGATCAGTGCTCAGTACTCAGGGTGCTGGGTGCTCAGTGCTCAGTATGCTGGGTGTTCAGTCCTCGGGGTGCTCAGTTCTCAGGGTGCTCGGTGCTCAGTGCTCAGTACTCAGGGTGCTCAGTGCTCAGGGTGCTGGGTGCTCAGTGCTCGGGGTGCTCGGTGCTCAGTACTCAGGGTGCTGTGTGCTCAGTACTCAGGGTGCTGGGTGCTCAGTACTCAGGGTCCTGGGTGCTCAGTACTCAGGGTGCTGGGTGCTCAGTGCTCAGGGTGATCGGTGCTCAGTGCTCAGGGTGCTGGGTGCTCAGTGCTCGGGGTGCTGGGTGCTCAGGCTGCTGGGTGCTCAGTGCTCGGGGTGCTCGGTGCTCAGTACTCAGGGTGCTGAGTGCTCAGTACTCAGGGTGCTGGGTGCTCAGTACTCATGGTGCTGGGTGCTCAGTACTCAGGGGGCTGGGTGCTCAGTGCTCAGGGCGCTGGGTGCTCAGTGCTCAGTGTGCTCAGTGCTCAGTGCTCAGGGTGCAGGGTGCTCAGTGCTCGGGGCGCTGGGTGCTCAGTGCTCGGGGTGCTGGGTGCTCAGTACTCAGGGTGCTGTGTGCTTAGTGCTCAGTACTCAGCGTGCTGGGTGCTTAGTGCTCAGAGTGTTGGGTGCTCAGTACTCAGGGTGCTGGGTGCTCAGTCCTCAGTGCTCAGGGTGCTCTGTGCTCAGTACTCAGGGTGCTGGGTGCTTAGTGCTCGATGTGCTCGGTGCTCAGTACTCAAGGTGCTGGGTGCTCTGTGCTCAGGGTGCTGGGTGCTCAGTCCTCGGGGTGCTCCGTGCTCAGGGTGCTGGGTGCTCAGTGCTCAGGGCGCTGGGTGCTCATTGCTCGGGGTGCTGGGTGCTGAGTGCTCAGGGTGCTGGGTGCTCAGTGCTCGGGGTGCTCGGTGCTCAGTGCTCAGGGTGCTGGGTACTCAGTACTCAGTTTGCTGGGTGCTCAGTACTCAGGGTGCTGGGTGCTCAGTGCGCAGGGTGCTGGGTGCTCAGTGCTCAGGGTGCTGGGTGCTCAGTACTCAGGGTGCTGGGTGCTCAGTGCTCAGGGTGATCGGTGCTCAGTACTCAAGGTGCTCAGTGCTCAGGGTGCTGGGTGCTCAGTGCTCAGGATGCTGGGTGCTCAGTACTCAGGGTGCTGGGTGCTCAGTGCTCGGGGTGCTGGGTGCTCAGTACTCAGGGTGATCGGTGCTCAGTGCTCAGGGTGCTGGGTGCTCAGTCCTCAGGGTGCTCAGTGCTCAGGCTGCTGGGTGCTCAGTGCTCGGGGTGCTCGGTGCTCAGTACTCAGGGTGCTGAGTGCTCAGTACTCAGGGTGCTGGGTGCTCAGTACTCATGGTGCTGGGTGCTCAGTACTCAGGGGGCTGGGTGCTCAGTGCTCAGGGCGCTGGGTGCTCAGTGCTCTGGGCGCTGGGTGCTCAGTGCTCGGGGTGCTGGGTGCTCAGTTCTCGGGGTGCTGGGTGGTCAGTGCTCAGTGCTCAGGGTGCTGGGTGCTCAGTGCTCAGTGCTCAGGGTGCTGGGTGCTCAGTACTCAGGGTGCTGGGTGCTCAGTACTCAGGGTGCTGGGTGCTCAGTTCTCAGGGTGCTGGGTGCTCAGTACTCTGGGTTTTGGGTGCTCAGTACTCAGGGTGCTGGGTGCTCAGTGCTCGGGGTGCTGGGTGCTCAGTGCTCAGGGTGCTGGGTGCTCAGTGCTCAGGGTGCTGGGTGCTCAGTACTCAGGGTGCTGGGTGCTCAGTGCTCGGGGTGCTCGGTGCTCAGTACTCAAGGTGCTGGGTGCTCAGTGCTCAGGGTGCTGGGTGCTCAGTCCTCGGGGTGCTCCGTGCTCAGTGCTCAGGGTGCTGGGTGCTCAGTACTCAGGGTGCTCGGTGCTCAGTACTCACGGTTTTCAGTGCTCAAGGTGCTGGGTGCTCAGTACTCAGGGTGCTCAGTGCTCAGTACTCGGGGTGCTGGGTGCTCAGTACTCAGGGTGCTCAGTGCTCAGTACTCGGGGTGCTGGGTGCTCAGTGCTCAGTGTGCTCAGTGCTCAGTGCTCGGTGTGCTGGGTGCTCAGCGCTCGGGGCGCTGGGTGCTCAGTGCTCGGGGTGCTGGGTGCTCAGTACTCAGGGTGCTGTGTGCTCAGTGCTCAATACTCAGCGTGCTGTGTGCTCAGTGCTCAGAGTGTTGGGTGCTCAGTACTCAGGGTGCTGGGTACTCAGTGCTCAGTGCTCAGGGTGCTCAGTGCTCAGGGTGCTGGGTGCTCAGGGTGCTGGGTGCTCAGTGCTCAGGGTGCTGGGTGCTCAGTGCTCAGTGCTCAGGGTGCTGGGTGCTCAGTGCTCAGTGCTCAGGGTGCTGGGTGTTCAGTACTCAGGGTGCTCAGTACTCAGTACTCAGTGCTCAGGGTGTTCAGTGCTCAGTGCTCAGGGTGCTGGGTGTTCAGTACTCAGGGTGCTGGGTGCTCAGTGCTCAGTGCTCAGAGTGCTGGGTGCTCAGTACTCAGGGTGCTGGGTGCTCAGTGCTCGGGGTGCTGGGTGCTCAGTGCTCAGGGTGATCAGTGCTCAGTACTCAGGGTGCTGGGTGCTCAGTGCTCAGTATGCTGGGTGTTCAGTCCTCGGGGTGCTCAGTTCTCAGGGTGCTCGGTGCTCAGTGCTCAGTACTCAGGGTGCTCAGTGCTCAGGGTGCTGGGTGCTCAGTGCTCGGGGTGCTCGGTGCTCAGTACTCAGGGTGCTGTGTGCTCAGTACTCAGGGTGCTGGGTGCTCAGTACTCAGGGTGCTGGGTGCTCAGTACTCAGGGTGCTGGGTGCTCAGTGCTCAGGGTGATCGGTGCTCAGTGCTCAGGGTGCTGGGTGCTCAGTGCTCGGGGTGCTGGGTGCTCAGGGCTGTGGTGCTGGGTGCTCAGTGCTCAGTGCTCAGGGTGCTGGGTGCTCAGTGCTCAGTGCTCAGGGTGCTGGTTGCTCAGTACTCAGGGTGCTGGGTGCTCAGTACTCAGGGTGCTGGGTTCTCAGTGCTCAGGGTGCTCTGTGCTCAGTACTCAGGGTGCTGGGTGCTCAGTGCTCGGGGTGCAGCGTGCTCAGTGCTCAGGGTGCTGGGTGCTCAGTGCTCAGGGTGCTGGGTGCTCAGTACTCAGGGTGCTGGGTGCTCAGTGCTCGGGGCGCTCGGTGCTCAGTACTCAAGTTGCTGGGTGCTCAGTGCTCAGGGTGCTGGGTACTCAGTCCTCGGGGTGCTCCGTGCTCAGTGATCAGGGTGCTGGGTGCTCAGTACTCAGGGTGCTCGGTGCTCAGTACTCAGGGTTCTCAGTGCTCAGTACTCAGGGTGCTGGGTGCTCAGTGCTCAGGGTGCTGGGTGCTCAGTACTCAGGGTGCTCAGTGCTCCGTACTCGGGGTACTTGGTGCTCAGTACTCAGGGTGCTCAGTGCTCAGTACTCGGGGAGCTGGGTGCTCAGTGCTCAGGGTGCTCAGTGCTCAGTGCTCGGGGTGCTGGGTGCTCAGTGCTCGGGGCGCTGGGTGCTCAGTGCTCGGGGTGCTGGGTGCTCAGTACTCGGGGTGCTGGGTGCTCAGTGCTCAGGGTGCTCAGTACTCAGTACTCCGTGCTCAGGGTGCTCCGTGCTCAGTGCTCAGGGTGCTGGGTGTTCAGTACTCAGGGTGCTGAGCGCTCAGTACTCAGGGTGCTGGGTGCTCAGTGCTCAGGGTGCTGGGTGCTCAGTACTCTGGGTGTTGGGTGCTCAGTATTCATAGTGCTGGGTGCTCCGTGCTCGGGGTGCTGGGTGCTCAGTGCTCAGGGTGCTGGGTGCTCAGTGCTCAGGGTGCTGGGTGCTCAGTACTCAGGGGGCTGGGTGCTTAGTGCTCGAGGTGCTCGGTGCTCAGTACTCAAGGTGCTGGGTGCTCAGTGCTCAGGGTGCTGGGTGCTCAGTGCTCAGTGTGCTCAGTGCTCAGTGCTCGGGGTGCTGGGTGCTCAGTGCTCGGGGCGCTGGGTGCTCAGTGCTCGGGGTGCTGGGTGCTCAGTACCCAGGGTGCTGTGTGCTTAGTGATCAGTACTCAGCGTGCTGGGTGCTCAGTGCTCAGAGTGTTGGGTGCTCAGTACTCAGGGTGCTGGTTGCTCAGTCCTCAGTGCTCAGGGTGCTGGGTGCTCAGTACTCAGGGGGCTGGGTGCTTAGTTCTCAGGGTGCTCAGTGCTCAGTACACAGGGTGCTGTGTGCTCAGTGCTTGGGGTGCTGGGTGCTCAGTGCTCAGTACTCAGGGTGCTGGGTGCTCAGTGATCGGGGTGCTGGGTGCTCAGGACTCAGGATGCTCAGTGCTCGGGGAGCTCGTTGCTCAGTACTCAGGGTGCTGGGTGCTCAGTACTCAGTGCTCGGGGTCCTGGGTGCTCCGTGCTCGGGGTGCTGGGTGCTCAGTGCTCTGGGTGCTGGGTGCTCAGTACTCAGGGTGCTGGGTGCTCAGTGCTCAGGGTGCTGGGAGCTCAGTGCTCAGTGTGCTGGGTGCTCAGTGATCGGGGTGCTGGGTGCTCAGGACTCAGGATGCTCAGTGCTCGGGGAGCTCGTTGCTCAGTACTCAGGGTGCTGGGTGCTCAGTACTCAGTGCTTGGGGTCCTGGGTGGTCCGTGCTCGGGGTGCTGGGTGCTCAGTGCTCTGGGTGCTGGGTGCTCAGTACTCAGGGTGCTGGGTGCTCAGTACTCAGGGTGCTGGGTGCTCAGTGCTCAGGGTGCTGGGTGCTCAGTGCTCAGGGTGCTCAGTGCTCAGTGCTCGGGGTGCTGGGTGCTCAGTGCTCGGGGCGCTGGGTGCTCAGTGCTCGGGGTGCTGGGTGCTCAGTACTCGGGGTGCTGGGTGCTCAGTGCTCAGGGTGCTCAGTACTCAGTACTCAGTGCTCAGGGTGCTCCGTGCTCAGTGCTCAGGGTGCTGGGTGTTCAGTACTCAGGGTGCTGAGCGCTCAGTACTCAGGGTGCTGGGTGCTCAGTGCTCAGGGTGCTGGGTGCTCAGTACTCTGGGTGTTGGGTGCTCAGTATTCATAGTGCTGGGTGCTCCGTGCTCGGGGTGCTGGGTGCTCAGTGCTCAGGGTGCTGGGTGCTCAGTGCTCAGGGTGCTGGGTCCTCAGTACTCAGGGGGCTGGGTGCTTAGTGCTCGAGGTGCTCGGTGCTCAGTACTCAAGGTGCTGGGTGCTCAGTGCTCAGGGTGCTGGGTGCTCAGTGCTCAGTGTGCTCAGTGCTCAGTGCTCGGGGTGCTGGGTGCTCAGTGCTCGGGGCGCTGGGTGCTCAGTGCTCGGGGTGCTGGGAGCTCAGTGCTCAGTGTGCTGGGTGCTCAGTGATCGGGGTGCTGGGTGCTCAGGACTCAGGATGCTCAGTGCTCGGGGAGCTCGTTGCTCAGTACTCAGGGTGCTGGCTGCTCAGTACTCAGTGCTCGGGGTCCTGGGTGCTCCGTGCTCGGGGTGCTGGGTGCTCAGTGCTCTGGGTGCTCGGTGCTCAGTACTCAGGGTGCTGGGTGCTCAGTGCTCAGGGTGCTGGGAGCTCAGTGCTCAGTGTGCTGGGTGCTCAGTGATCGGGGTGCTGGGTGCTCAGGACTCAGGATGCTCAGTGCTCAGGGAGCTCGTTGCTCAGTACTCAGGGTGCTGGGTGCTCAGTACTCAGTGCTCGGGGTCCTGGGTGCTCCGTGCTCGGGGTGCTGGGTGCTCAGTGCTCTGGGTGCTGGGTGCTCAGTACTCAGGGTGCTGGGTGCTCAGTACTCAGGGTGCTGGGTGCTCAGTGCTCAGGGTGCTGGGTGCTCAGTACTCAGGGTGCTGGGTGCTAAGTACTCAGGGTGCTCGGTGCTCAGTACTCTGGGTGCTGGGTGCTCAGTGCTCAGGGTGCTGGGTACTCAGTACTCAGGGTGCTGGGTGCTCAGTACTCAGGGTGCTGGGTGCTCAGTGCTCAGGGTGCTGGGTGCTCAGTGCTCAGGGTGCTGGGTGCTCAGTACTCAGGGTGCTGGGTGCTCAGTGCTCAGGGTGATCCGTGCTCAGTACTCAGGGTGCTCAGTACTCAGGGTGCTGGGTGCTCAGTGCTCAGGGTGCTGGGTGTTCAGTACTCAGGGTGCTGGGTGCTCAGTGCTCGGGGTGCTGTGTGCTCAGTGCTCAGGGTGATCGGTGCTCAGTACTCAGGGTGCTGGGTGCTCAGTGCTCAGGGTGCTGGGTGCTCAGTGCTCAGGGTGCTGGGTGCTCAGTCCTCAGGGTGCTCAGTGCTCAGGGTGCTGGGTGCTCAGTGCTCGGGGTGCTTGGTGCTCAGTACTCAGGGTGCTGGGTGCTCAGTACTCATGGTGCTGGGTGCTCAGTACTCAGGGGGCTGGGTGCTCAGTGCTCAGGGTGCTGGGTGCTCAGTGCTCAGGGCGCTGGGTGCTCAGTGCTCGGGGAGCTGGGTGCTCAGTGCTCGGGGTGCTGGGTGGTCAGTGCTCAGTGCTCAAGGTGCTGGGTGCTCAGTGCTCAGTGCTCAGTGTGCTGGGTGCTCAGTACTCAGGGTGCTGGGTGTTCAGTACTCAGGGTGCTCGGTGCTCAGTGCTCAGAGAGTTGGGTGCTCAGTACTCAGGGTGCTCGGTGCTCAGTTCTCTGTTCTCAGGGTGCTCAGTACTCAGGGTGCTGGGTGCTCAGTGCTCGGGGTGCTGGGTGCTCAGTGCTCTGGGCTCTGGGTGCTCAGTGCTCGGGGTGCTGGGTGCTCAGTACTCAGAGTGCTGGGTGCTCAGTGCTCAGAGTATTTTGTGCTCAGTACTCAGGGTGCTGGGTGCTCAGTGCTCAGTGCTCAGGGTGCTCAGTGCTCAGGGTGCTCAGTGCTCAGGGTGCTGGGTGCTCAGGGTGCTGGGTGCTCAGTGCTCGGGGTGCTGGGTGCTCAGTGCTCAGTGCTCAGGGTGCTGGGTGCTCAGTGCTCAGTGCTCAGGGTGCTGGGTGTTCAGTACTCAGTGTGCTCGGTGCTCAGTGCTCAGAGTGTTGGGTGCTCAGTCGTCAGGGTGCTTGGTGCTCAGTATCAGGGTGCTGGGTGCTCAGTGCTCGGGGCGCTCGGTGCTCAGTACTCAAGGTGCTGGGTGCTCAGTGCTCAGGGTGCTGGGTACTCAGTCCTCGGGGTGCTCCGTGCTCAGTGATCAGGGTGCTGGGTGCTCAGTACTCAGGGTGCTCGCTGCTCAGTACTCAGGGTTCTCAGTGCTCAGTACTCAGGGTGCTGGGTGCTCAGTGCTCAGGGTGCTGGGTGCTCAGTACTCAGGGTGCTCAGTGCTCAGTACTCGGATTGCTTGGTGCTCAGTACTCAGGGTGCTCAGTGCTCAGTACTCGGGGTGCTGGGTGCTCAGTGTTCAGGGTGCTCAGTGCTCAGTGCTCGGGGTGCAGGGTGCTCAGTGCTCGGGGCGCTGGGAGCTCAGTGCTCGGGGTGCTTTGTGCTCAGTATTCGGGGTGCTGGGTGCTCAGTGCTCAGGGTGCTCAGTACTCAGTACTCAGTTTTCAGGGTGCTCAGTGCTCAGTGCTCATGGTGCTGATTGTTCAGTACTCAGGGTGCTGGGTGCTCAGTACTCAGGGTGCTGGGTGCTCAGTGCTCAGGGTTCTGGGTGCTCAGTACTCTGGGTTTTGGGTGCTCAGTATTCATGGGGCTGGGTGCTCCGTGCTCGGGGTGCTCGGTGCTCAGTGCTCAGGGTGCTGGGTGCTCAGTGCTCAGGGTGCTGGGTGCTCAGTACTCAGGGTCCTGGATGCTTAGTGCTCGAGGTGCACGGTGCTCAGTACTCAAGGTGCTGGGTGCTCAGTGCTCAGGGTGCTTGGTGCTCTGTGCTCAGTGTGCTCAGTGCTCAGTGCTCGGGGTCCTGGGTGCTCAGTGCTCGGGGCGCCGGGTGTTCAGTGCTCGGGGTGCTGGGTGCTCAGTACTCAGGGTGCTGTGTGCTTAGTGCTCAGTACTCAGCGTGCTGGGTGCTCAGTGTTCAGAGTGTTGGGTGCTCAGTACTCAGGGTGCTGGGTGCTCAGTGCTCAGGGTGCTCAGTGCTCAGGGTGCTCTGTGCTCAGTGTGCTGGATGCTCAGGGTGCTGGGTGCTCAGTGCTCGGGGTGCTGGGTGCTCAGTGCTCAGTGCTCAGGGTGCTGGGTGCTCAGTACTCAGGGTGCTGGGTGCTCAGGGCTCGGGGTGCTGGGTGCTCAGTGCTCAGGGTGATCAGTGCTCAGTACTCAGGGTGCTGGGTGCTCATTTCTCAGGGTGATGGGTGCTCAGTCCTCAGGGTGCTCAGTACTCAGGGTGCTCGGTGCTCAGTGCTCAGTACTCAGGGTGCTCAGTACTCAGGGTGCTGGGTGCTCAGTGCTCGGGGTGCTGGGTGCTCAGTACTCAGGGTGCTGCGTGCTCAGTACTCGGGGTGCTGGGTGCTCAGTACTCACGGTGCTGGGTGCACAGTGCTCGGGGTGCTGGTTGCTCAGTGCTCAGGGTGATCGGTGCTCAGTGCTCAGGGTGCTGGGTGCTCAGTCCTCCGGGTGCTCAGTGCTCAGGGTGCTGGGTGCTCAGTGCTCGGGGTGCTCGGTGATCAGTACTCAGGGTGCTGAGTGCTCAGTACTCAGGGTGCTGTGTGCTCAGTACTCAGGGTGCTGGGTGCTCAGTGCTCGGGGTGCTGGGTGCTCAGGGCTCTGGTGCTCGGTGCTCAGTGCTCAAAGTTCAGGTTGCTGGGTGCTCAGTGCTCAGTGCTCAGGGTGCTGGTTGCTCAGTACTCAAGGTGCTGGGTTCTCAGTACTCAGGGTGCTGGGTGCTCAGTGCTCAGGGTGCTCTGTGCTCAGTACACAGGGTGCTGGGTGGCCAGTGCTCGGGGTGTTGCGTGATCAGTGCTCAGGATGCTTGGTGCTCAGTGCTCAGTGTGCTGGGTGCTCAGTGCTCAGTGTGCTGGGTGCTCAGTGCTCAGGGTGCTGGGTGCTCAGTACTCGGGGTGCTGGGTGCTCAGTACTCAGGGTGCTGGGTGCTCAGTGCTCGGGGTGCTGGGTGCTCAGTGCTCAGGGTGATCGGTGCTCAGTGCTCAGGGTGTTGGGTGCTCAGTCCTCCGGGTGCTCAGTGCTCAGGGTGCTGAGTGCTCAGTACTCAGGGTGATGGGTGCTCAGTACTCAGGGTGCTTGGTGCTCAGTGCTCAGGGTGCTGGGTGCTCAGGGCTGTGTTGCTGGGTGCTCAGTGCTCAGTGCTCAGGGTGCTGGGTGCTCAGTGCTCAGTGCTCAGGGTGCTGGTTGCTCAGTACTCAGGGTGCTGGGTGCTCAGTTCTCAGGGTGCTGGGTGCTCAGTGCTCAGGGTGCTCTGTGCTCAGTACTCAGGGTGCTGGGTGCTCAGTTCTCGGCGTGCTGCGTGATCAGTGCTCAGGGTGCTGGGTGCTCAGTGCTCAGGGTGCTGGGTGCTCAGTGCTCAGGATGCTGGGTGCTCAGTGCTCGGGGTGCTTGGTGCTCAGTACTCAGGGTGCTGAGTGCTCAGTACTCAGGGTGCTGGGTGCTCAGTACTCAGGGTGCTGGGTGCTCAGTGCTCGGGGTGCTGGGTGCTCAGGGCTGTGGTGCTGGGTGCTCAGTGCTCAGTGCTCAGGGTGCTGGGTGCTCAGTGCTCAGTGCTCAGGGTGCTGGTTGCTCAGTACTCAGGGTGCTGGGTGCTCAGTGCTCAGGGTGCTGGGTACTCAGTCCTTGGGGTGCTCCGTGCTCAGTGATCAGGGTGCTGGGTGCTCAGTACTCAGGGTGCTCGGTGCTCAGTACTCAGGGTTCTCAGTGCTCAGTACTCAGGGTGCTGGGTGCTCAGTGCTCAGGGTGCTGGGTGCTCAGTACTCAGGGTGCTCAGTGCTCAGTACTCAGGGTGCTTGGTGCTCAGTACTCAGGGTGCTCAGTGCTCAGTACTCGGGGTGCTGGGTGCTCAGTGTTCAGGGTGCGCAGTGCTCAGTGCTCGGGGTGCTGGGTGCTCAGTGCTCGGGGCGCTGGGTGCTCAGTGCTCGGGGTGCTTGGTGCTCAGTACTCGGGGTGCTGGGTGCTCAGTGCTCAGGGTGCTCAGTACTCAGGGTGCTCAGTGCTCAGTACTCGGGGTGCTTGGTGCTCAGTACTCAGGGTGCTCAGTGCTCAGTACTCGGGGTGCTGGGTGCTCAGTGTTCAGGGTGCTCAGTGCTCAGTGCTAGGGGTGCTGGGTGCTCAGTGCTCGGGGCGCTGGGTGCTCAGTGCTCGGGGTGCTGGGTGCTCAGTACTCAGGGTGCTCAGTGCTCAGTACTCGGGGTGCTGGGTGCTCAGTGTTCAGGGTGCTCAGTGCTCAGTGCTCGGGGTGCTGGGTGCTCAGTGCTCGGGGTGCTTGGTGCTCAGTACTCAGGGTGCTGGGTGCTCAGTGCTCAGGGTGCTGGGTGCTCAGTACTCTGGATGTTGGGTGCTCAGTATTCATGGTGCTGTGTGCTCCGTGCTCGGTGTGCTGGGTGCTCAGTGCTCAGGGTGCTGGGTGCTCAGTGCTCAGGGTGCTGGGTGCTTAGTGCTCGAGGTGCACGGTGCTCAGTACTCAAGGTGCTGGGTGCTCAGTGCTCAGGGTGCTGGGTGCTCAGTGCTCAGTGTGCTCAGTGCTCAGTGCTCGGGGTGCTGGGTGCTCAGTGCTCGGGGCGCTGGGTGCTCAGTGCTCGGGGTGCTGGGTGCTCAGTACTCAGGGTGCTGTGTGCTTAGTGCTCAGTACTCAGCGTGCTGGGTGCTCAGTGCTCAGAGTGTTGGGTGCTCAGTACTCAGGGTGCTGGGTGCTCAGTGCTCAGGGTGCTCAGTGCTCAGGGTGCTCAGTGCTCAGGGTGCCGGGTGCTCAGGGTGCTGGGTGCTCAGTGCTCAGTGCTCAGGGTGCTGGGTGTTCAGTACTCAGGGTGCACAGTGCTCAGTGCTCAGGGTGCTGGGTGCTCAGTACTCAGGGTGCTGGGTGCTCAGGGCTCGGGGTGCTGGGTGCTCAGTGCTCAGGGTGATCAGTGCTCAGTACTCAGGGTGCTGGGTGCTCAGTGCTCAGGGTGATGGGTGCTCAGTCCTCAGGGTGCTCAGTACTCAGGGTGCTCGGTGCTCAGTGCTCAGTACTCAGGGTGCTCAGTCCTCAGGGTGCTGGGTGCTCAGTGCTCGGGGTGCTGGGTGCTCAGTACTCAGGGTGCTGGGTGCTCAGTACTCGGGGTGCTGGGTGCTCAGTACTCAGGGTGCTGGGTGCTCAGTGCTCGGGGTGCTGGGTGCTCAGTGCTCAGGGTGATCGGTGCTCAGTGCTCAGGGTGCTGGGTGCTCAGTCCTCCGGGTGCTCAGTGCTCAGGGTGCTGGGTGCTCAGTGCTCGGGGTGCTCGGTGCTCAGTACTCAGGGTGCTGAGTGCTCAGTACTCAGGGTGCTGGGTGCTCAGTACTCAGGGTCCTGGGTGCTCAGTGCTCGGGGTGCTGGGTGCTCAGGGCTGTGTTGCTGGGTGCTCAGTGCTCAGTGCTCAGGGTGCTGGGTGCTCAGTGCTCAGGGTGCTGGTTGCTCAGTACTCAGGGTGCTGGGTGCTCAGTACTCAGGGTCCTGGGTGCTCAGTGCTCAGGGTGCTCTGTGCTCAGTTCTCAGGGTGCTGGGTGCTCAGTGCTCGGGGTGCTGCGTGATCAGTGCTCAGGGTGCTGGGTGCTCAGTGCTCAGGGTCCTGGGTGCTCAGTACTCAGGGTGCTGGGTGCTTAGTTCTCAGGGTGCTCAGTGCTCAGTACACAGGGTGCTGGGTGCTCAGTGTTCGGGGTGCTGGTTGCTCAGTGCTCGGGGTGCTGGGTGCTCACTACTCAGCGTGCTGGGTGCTCAGTACTCAGGGTGCTGGGTGCACAGTGCTCAGGGTGCTGGGTGCTCAGTTCTCAGGGTGCTGGGTGCTCAGTGATCGGGGTGGTGGGTGCTCGGTACTCAGGATGCTCAGTGCTCGGGGAGCTCGTTGCTCAGTACTCAGGGTGCTTGGTGCTCAGTACTCAGTGCTCGGGGTCCTTGGTGCTCCGTGCTCGGGGTGCTGGGTGCTCAGTCCTCTGGGTGCTGGGTGCTCAGTACTCAGGGTGCTGGGTGCTCAGTACTCAGGGTGCTGGGTGCTCAGTGTTCAGGGTGCTGGGTGCTCAGTACTCAGGGTGCTGGGTGCTCAGTACTCAGGGTGCTCGGTGCTCAGTACTCAGGGTGCTGGGTGCTCAGTGCTCAGGGTGCTGGGTACTCAGTACTCAGGGTGCTGGGTGCTCAGTACTCAGGGTGCTGGGTGCTCAGTGCTCAGTGCTCAGGGTGCTGGGTGCTCAGTGCTCAGGGTGCTGGGTGCTCAGTGCTCGGGGTGCTGGGTGCTCAGTACTCAGGGTGCTGTGTGCTTAGTGCTCAGTACTCAGCGTGCTGGGTGCTCAGTGCTCAGAGTGTTGGGTGCTCAGTACTCAGGGTGCTGGGTGCTCAGTGCTCAGGGTGCTCAGTGCTCAGGGTGCTCAGTGCTCAGGGTGCTGGGTGCTCTCGGTGCTGGGTGCTCAGTGCTCAGGGTGCTGGGTGCTCAGTGCTCAGTGCTCAGGGTGCTGGGTGTTCAGTACTCAGGGTGCTCGGTGCTCAGTGCTCAGGGTGCTTGGTGCTCAGTACTCAGGGTGCTGGGTGCTCAGGGCTCGGGGTGCTGGGTGCTCAGTGCTCTGGGTGATCAGTGCTCAGTACTCAGGGTGCTGGGTGCTCAGTGCTCATTGTGCTGGGTGCTCAGTCCTCAGGGTGCTCAGTACTCAGTGTGCTCGGTGCTCAGTGCTCAGTACTCAGGGTGCTCAGTTCTCAGGGTGCTGGGTGCTCAGTGCTCGGGGTGCTGGTTGCTCAGTGCTCGGGGTGCTGGGTGCTCAGTGCTCAGTGCTCAGGGTGCTGGGTGCTCAGTGCTCAGTGCTCAGGGTGCTGGTTGCTCAGTACTCAGGGTGCTGGGTGCTCAGTACTCAGGGTGCTGGTTGCTCAGTGCTCGGGGTGCTGGGTGCTCGGGGCTGTGGTGCTGGGTGCACAGTGCTCAGTGCTCAGGGTGCTGGGTGCTCAGTGCTCAGTGCTCAGGGTGCTGGTTGCTCAGTACTCAGGGTGCTGGGTGCTCAGTACTCAGGGTGCTCGGAGCTCAGTGCTCAGGGTGCTCTGTGCTCAGTACTCAGGGTGCTGGGTGCTCAGTGCTCGGGGTGCTGCGTGATCAGTGCTCAGGGTGCTGGGTGCTCAGTGCTCAGGTTGCTGGGTGCTCAGTGCTCAGTGCTCAGGGTGCTGGTTGCTCAGTACTCAGGGTGCTGGGTGCTCAGTACTCAGGGTGCTGGGTGCTCAGTGCTCGGGGTGCTCGGTGCTCAGTACTCAAGGTGCTGGGTGCTCACTGCTCAGGGTGCTGGGTGCTCAGTCCTCGGGGTGCTCCGTGCTCAGTGATCAGGGTGCTGGGTGCTCAGTACTCAGGGTTCTCAGTGCTCAGTACTCAGGGTGCTGGGTGCTCAGTGCTCAGGGTGCTGGGTGCTCAGTACTCAGGGTGCTCAGTGCTCAGTACTCGGGGTGCTTGGTGCTCAGTACTCAGGGTGCTCAGTGCTCAGTACTCGGGGTGCTGGGTGCTCAGTGCTCAGGGTGCTCAGTGCTCAGTGCTCGGGGTGCTGGGTGCTCAGTGCTCGGGGCGCTGGGTGCTCAGTGCTCGGGGTGCTGGGTGCTCAGTAGTCGGGGTGCTGGGTGCTCAGTGCTCAGGGTGCTCAGTGCTCAGTACTCAGTGCTCAGGGTGCTCAGTGCTAAGTGCTCAGGGTGCTGGGTGTTCCGTACTCAGGGTGCTGTGTGCTCAGTACTCAGGGTGCTCGGTGCTCAGTGCTCAGGGTGCTGGGTGCTCAGTACTCTGGGTGTTGGGTGCTCAGTACTCAGGGTGCTGGGTGCTCCGTGCTCAGGGTGCTGGGTGCTCAGTGCTCAGGGTTCTGGGTGCTCAGTTCTCATGGTGCTGTGTGCTCAGTACTCAGGGTGATGGGTGCTTAGTGCTCGAGGTGCTCGGTGCTCAGTACTCAAGGTGATGGGTGCTCAGTGCTCAGGGTGCTGGGTGCTCATTCCTCGGGGTGCTCCGTGCTCAGGGTGCTGGGTGCTCAGTGCTCAGGGTGCTGGGTGCTCAGTGCTCGGGGTGCTGGGTGCTGAGTTCTCAGGGTGCTGGGTGCTTAGTGCTCGGGGTGCTGGGTGCTCAGTGCTCAGGGTCCTGGGTGCTCAGTACTCAGGGTGCTGGGTGCTTAGTTCTCAGGGTGCTCAGTGCTCAGTACACAGGGTGCTGGGTGCTCAGTGCTCGGGGTGCTGGGTGCTCAGTGCTCAGTACTCAGGGTGCTGGGTGCTCAGTGCTCGGGCTGCTGGGTGCTCAGTACTCAGCGTGCTGGGTGCTCAGTACTCAGGGTGCTGGGTGCTCAGTGCTCAGGGTGCTGGGTGCTCAGTGATCGGGGTGCTGGGTGCTCAGTACTCAGGATGCTCAGTGCTCGCGGAGCTCGTTGCTCAGTACTCAGGGTGCTGGGTGCTCAGTACTCAGTGCTCGGGGTCCTGGGTGCTCCGTGCTCGGGGCGCTGGGTGCTCAGTGCTCGGGGTGCTGGGTGCTCAGTACTCGGGGTGCTGGGTGCTCAGTGCTCAGGGTGCTCAGTGCTCAGTACTCAGTGCTCAGGGTGCTGGGTGTTCCGTACTCAGGGTGCTGTGTGCTCAGTACTCAGGGTGCTCGGTGCTCAGTGCTCGGGGTGCTCGGTGCTCAGTACGTTGGGTGCTCAGTACTCAGGGTGCTGGGTGCTCCGTGCTCAGGGTGCTGGGTGCTCAGTGCTCAGGGTTCTGGGTGCTCAGTTCTCATGGTGCTGTGTGCTCAGTACTCAGGGTGCTGGGTGCTCAGTGCTCAGTGCTCGGGGTCCTGGGTGCTCCGTGCTCGGGGTGCTGGGTGATCAGTGCTCTGGGTGCTGGGTGCTCAGTACTCAGGGTGCTGGGTGCTCAGTACTCAGGGTGGTGGGTGCTCAGTGTTCAGGGTGCTGGGTGCTCATTACTCAGTGTGCTGGGTGCTCAGTACTCAGGGTGCTCGGTGCTCAGTACTCAGGGTGCTGGGTGCTCAGTGCTCAGGGTGCTGGGTACTCAGTACTCAGGGTGCTGGGTGCTCAGTACTCAGGGTGCTGGGTGCTCAGTGCTCAGGGTGCTGGGTGCTCAGTGCTCAGGGTGCTGGGTGCTCAGTACTCAGGGTGCTGGGTGCTCAGTGCTCAGGGTGATCGGTGCTCAGTACTCAGGGTGCTCAGTACTCAGGGTGCTGGGTGCTCAGTGCTCAGGGTGCTGGGGGCACAGTACTCAGGGTGCTGGGTGCTCAGTGCTCGGGGTGCTGGGTGCTCAGTGCTCAGGGTGATCGGTGCTCAGTACTCAGGGTGCTGGGTGCTCAGTGCTCAGGGTGCTGGGTGCTCAGTCCTCAGGGTGCTCAGTGCTCAGGGTGCTGTGTGCTCAGTGCTCGGGGTGCTCGGTGCTCAGTACTCAGGGTGCTGAGTGCTCAGTACTCAGGGTGCTGGGTGCTCAGTGCTCAGTGCTCAGGGTGCTGGGTGCTCAGTACTCAGGGTGCTGGGTGCTCAGTACTCAGGGTGCTGGGTGCTCAGTTCTCAGGGTGCTGGGTGCTCAGTGCTCGGGGTGCTGGGTGCTCAGTGCTCAGTGCTCAGGGTGCTCAGTGCTCAGGGTGCTCAGTGCTCAGGGTGCTGGGTGCTCAGTGCTCAGTGCTCAGGGTGCTGGTTGCTCAGTACTCAGGGTGCTGGGTGCTCAGTACTCAGGGTGCTGGGTTCTCAGTGCTCAGGGTGCTCTGTGCTCAGTACTCAGGGTGCTGGGTGCTCAGTGCTCGGGGTGCTGCGTGATCAGTGCTCAGGGTGCTGGGTGCTCAGTGCTCAGGGTGCTGGGTGCTCAGTGCTCAGTGCTCAGGGTGCTGGTTTCTCAGTACTCAGGGTGCTGGGTGCTCAGTACTCAGGGTGCTGGGTGCTCAGTGCTCATGGTGCTCTGTGCTCAGTACTCAGGCTGCTGGGTGGTCAGTGCTCAGGGTGCTCTGTGCTCAGTGCTCAGGGTGCTGGGTGCTCAGTGCTCAGGGTGCTGGGTGCTCAGTACTCAGGGTGCTGGGTGCTCAGTGCTCGGGGTGCTCAGTGCTCAGTACTCAAGGTGCTGGGTGCTCAGTGCTCAGGGTGCTGGGTGCTCAGTCCTCGGGGTGCTCCGTGCTCAGTGATCAGGGTGCTGGGTGCTCAGTACTCAGGGTGCTTGGTGCTCAGTACTCAGGGTTCTCAGTGCTCAGTACTCAGGGTGCTGGGCGCTCAGTGCTCAGGGTGCTGGTTGCTCAGTACTCAGGGTGCTCAGTGCTCAGTACTCGGGGTGCTTAGTGCTCAGTACTCAGGGTGCTCAGTGCTCAGTGCTCGGGGTGCTGGGTGCTCAGTGCTCGGGGCGCTGGGTGCTCAGTGCTCGGGGTGCTGGGTGCTCAGTACTCGGGGTGCTGGGTGCTCAGTGCTCACGGTGCTCAGTGCTCAGTACTCAGTGCTCAGGGTGCTCAGTGCTCAGGGTGCTGGGTGTTCAGTACTCAGGGTGCTGTGTGCTCAGTACTCAGGGTGCTGGGTGCTCAGTGCTCAGGGTGCTGGGTGCTCAGTACTCAGGGTGCTGGGTGCTCAGTGCTCAGGATGCTGGGTGCTCAGTGCTCAGGGTGCTGGGTGCTCAGTACTCAGGGTGCTGGGTGCTTAGTGCTCGAGGTGCTCGGTGCTCAGTACTCAAGGTGCTGGGTGCTCAGTGCTAAGGGTGCTGGGTGCTCAGTCCTCGGGGTGCTCCGTGCTCAGGGTGCTGTGTGCTAAGTGCTCAGGGTGCTGGGTGCTCAGTGCTCGGGGTGCTGGGTGCAGAGTGCTCAGGGTGCTGGGTGCTTAGTGCTCGGGGTGCTGGGTGCTCAGTGCTCAGGGTCCTGGGTGCTCAGTACTCAGGGTGCTGGGTGCTTAGTTCTCAGGGTGCTCAGTGCTCAGTACACAGGGTGCTGGGTGCTCAGTGCTCGGGGTGCTGGGTGCTCAGTGCTCAGTACTCAGGGTGCTGGGTGCTCAGTGCTCGGGCTGCTGGGTGCTCAGTACTCAGCGTGCTGGGTGCTCAGTACTCAGGGTGCTGGGTGCTCAGTGCTCAGGGTGCTGGGTGCTCAGTGATCGGGGTGCTGGGTGCTCAGTACTCAGGATGCTCAGTGCTCGCGGAGCTCGTTGCTCAGTACTCAGGGTGCTGGGTGCTCAGTACTCAGTGCTCGGGGTCCTGGGTGCTCCGTGCTCGGGGCGCTGGGTGCTCAGTGCTCGGGGTGCTGGGTGCTCAGTACTCGGGGTGCTGGGTGCTCAGTGCTCAGGGTGCTCAGTGCTCAGTACTCAGTGCTCAGGGTGCTGGGTGTTCCGTACTCAGGGTGCTGTGTGCTCAGTACTCAGGGTGCTCGGTGCTCAGTGCTCGGGGTGCTCGGTGCTCAGTACGTTGGGTGCTCAGTACTCAGGGTGCTGGGTGCTCCGTGCTCAGGGTGCTGGGTGCTCAGTGCTCAGGGTTCTGGGTGCTCAGTTCTCATGGTGCTGTGTGCTCAGTACTCAGGGTGCTGGGTGCTCAGTGCTCAGTGCTCGGGGTCCTGGGTGCTCCGTGCTCAGGGTGCTGGGTGCTCAGTGCTCTGGGTGCTGGGTGCTCAGTACTCAGGGTGCTGGGTGCTCAGTACTCAGGGTGCTGGGTGCTCAGTGTTCAGGGTGCTGGGTGCTCATTACTCAGTGTGCTGGGTGCTCAGTACTCAGGGTGCTCGGTGCTCAGTACTCAGGGTGCTGGGTGCTCAGTGCTCAGGGTGCTGGGTACTCAGTACTCAGGGTGCTGGGTGCTCAGTACTCAGGGTGCTGGGTGCTCAGTGCTCAGGGTGCTGGGTGCTCAGTGCTCAGGGTGCTGGGTGCTCAGTACTCAGGGTGCTGGGTGCTCAGTGCTCAGGGTGATCGGTGCTCAGTACTCAGGGTGCTCAGTACTCAGGGTGCTGGGTGCTCAGTGCTCAGGGTGCTGGGGGCACAGTACTCAGGGTGCTGGGTGCTCAGTGCTCGGGGTGCTGGGTGCTCAGTGCTCAGGGTGATCGGTGCTCAGTACTCAGGGTGCTGGGTGCTCAGTGCTCAGGGTGCTGGGTGCTCAGTCCTCAGGGTGCTCAGTGCTCAGGGTGCTGTGTGCTCAGTGCTCGGGGTGCTCGGTGCTCAGTACTCAGGGTGCTGAGTGCTCAGTACTCAGGGTGCTGGGTGCTCAGTACTCATGGTGCTGGGTGCTCAGTACTCAGGGGGCTGGGTGCTCAGTGCTCAGGGTGCTGGGTGCTCAGTGCTCAGGGTGCTGGGTGCTCAGTGCTCGGGGTGCTGGGTGCTCAGTGCTCGGGGTGCTGTGTGGTCAGTGCTCAGTGCTCAAGGTGTTGGGTGCTCAGTGCTCAGTGCTCAGGGTGCTGGGTGCTCAGTACTCAGGGTGCTGGGTGCTCAGTACTCAGGGTGCTGGGTGCTCAGTTCTCAGGGTGCTGGGTGCTCAGTGCTCGGGGTGCTGGGTGCTCAGTGCTCAGTGCTCAGGGTGCTCAGTGCTCAGGGTGCTCAGTGCTCAGGGTGCTGGGTGCTCAGTGCTCAGTGCTCAGGGTGCTGGTTGCTCAGTACTCAGGGTGCTGGGTGCTCAGTACTCAGGGTGCTGGGTTCTCAGTGCTCAGGGTGCTCTGTGCTCAGTACTCAGGGTGCTGGGTGCTCAGTGCTCGGGGTGCTGCGTGATCAGTGCTCAGGGTGCTGGGTGCTCAGTGCTCAGGGTGCTGGGTGCTCAGTGCTCAGTGCTCAGGGTGCTGGTTTCTCAGTACTCAGGGTGCTGGGTGCTCAGTACTCAGGGTGCTGGGTGCTCAGTGCTCATGGTGCTCTGTGCTCAGTACTCAGGCTGCTGGGTGGTCAGTGCTCAGGGTGCTCTGTGCTCAGTGCTCAGGGTGCTGGGTGCTCAGTGCTCAGGGTGCTGGGTGCTCAGTACTCAGGGTGCTGGGTGCTCAGTGCTCGGGGTGCTCAGTGCTCAGTACTCAAGGTGCTGGGTGCTCAGTGCTCAGGGTGCTGGGTGCTCAGTCCTCGGGGTGCTCCGTGCTCAGTGATCAGGGTGCTGGGTGCTCAGTACTCAGGGTGCTTGGTGCTCAGTACTCAGGGTTCTCAGTGCTCAGTACTCAGGGTGCTGGGCGCTCAGTGCTCAGGGTGCTGGTTGCTCAGTACTCAGGGTGCTCAGTGCTCAGTACTCGGGGTGCTTAGTGCTCAGTACTCAGGGTGCTCAGTGCTCAGTACTCGGGGTGCTGGGTGCTCAGTGCTCAGGGTGCTCAGTGCTCAGTGCTCGGGGTGCTGGGTGCTCAGTGCTCGGGGCGCTGGGTGCTCAGTGCTCGGGGTGCTGGGTGCTCAGTACTCGGGGTGCTGGGTGCTCAGTGCTCACGGTGCTCAGTGCTCAGTACTCAGTGCTCAGGGTGCTCAGTGCTCAGGGTGCTGGGTGTTCAGTACTCAGGGTGCTGTGTGCTCAGTACTCAGGGTGCTGGGTGCTCAGTGCTCAGGGTGCTGGGTGCTCAGTACTCAGGGTGCTGGGTGCTCAGTGCTCAGGATGCTGGGTGCTCAGTGCTCAGGGTGCTGGGTGCTCAGTACTCAGGGTGCTGGGTGCTTAGTGCTCGAGGTGCTCGGTGCTCAGTACTCAAGGTGCTGGGTGCTCAGTGCTAAGGGTGCTGGGTGCTCAGTCCTCGGGGTGCTCCGTGCTCAGGGTGCTGTGTGCTAAGTGCTCAGGGTGCTGGGTGCTCAGTGCTCGGGGTGCTGGGTGCAGAGTGCTCAGGGTGCTGGGTGCTTAGTGCTCGGGGTGCTGGGTGCTCAGTGCTCAGGGTCCTGGGTGCTCAGTACTCAGGGTGCTGGGTGCTTAGTTCTCAGGGTGCTCAGTGCTCAGTACACAGGGTGCTGGGTGCTCAGTGCTCGGGGTGCTGGGTGCTCAGTGCTCAGTACTCAGTGTGCTGGGTGCTCAGTGCTCGGGGTGCTGGGTGCTCAGTACTCAGCGTGCTGGGTGCTCAGTACTCAGGGTGCTGGGTGCTCAGTGCTCAGGGTGCTGGGTGCTCAGTGCTCAGGGTGCTGGGTGCTCAGTGATCAGGGTGCTGGGTGCTCAGTACTCAGGATTCTCAGTGCTCGGGGAGCTCGTTACTCAGTACTCAGGGTGCTGGGTGCTCAGTACTCAGTGCTCGGGGTCCTGGGTGCTCCGTCCTCGGGGTGCTGGGTGCTCAGTGCTCTGGGTGCTGGGTGCTCAGTACTCAGGGTGCTGGGTGCTCAGTACTCAGGGTGCTGGGTGCTCAGTTTTCAGGGTGCTGGGTACTCAGTACTCAGGGTGCTGGGTGCTCAGTACTCAGGGTGCTGGGTGCTCAGTGCTCAGGGTGCTGGGTGCTCAGTGCTCAGGGTGCTGGGTGCTCAGTACTCAGGGTGCTGGGTGCTCAGTGCTCAGGGTGATCGGTGCTCAGTACTCAGGGTGCTCAGTACTCAGGGTGCTGGGTGCTCAGTGCTCAGGGTGCTGGGGGCACAGTACTCAGGGTGCTGGGTGCTCAGTGCTCGGGGTGCTGGGTGCTCAGTGCTCAGGGTGATCGGTGCTCAGTACTCAGGGTGCTGGGTGCTCAGTGCTCAGGGTGCTGGGTGCTCAGTCCTCAGGGTGCTCAGTGCTCAGGGTGCTGGGTGCTCAGTGCTCGGGGTGCTCGGTGCTCAGTACTCAGGGTGCTGAGTGCTCAGTACTCAGGGTGCTGGGTGATCAGTACTCATGGTGCTGGGTGCTCAGTACTCAGGGGGATGGGTGCTCATTGCTCAGGGTGCTGGGTGCTCAGTGCTCAGGGCGCTGGGTGCTCAGTGCTCGGGGTGCTGGGTGCTCAGTGCTCGGGGTGCTGGGTGGTCAGTGCTCAGTGCTCAAGGTGCTGGGTGCTCAGTGCTCAGTGCTCAGGGTGCTGGGTGCTCAGTACTCAGGGTGCTGGGTGCTCAGTACTCAGGGTGCTGGGTGCTCAGTTCTCAGGGTGCTGGGTGCTCAGTGCTCGGGCTGCTGGGTGCTCAGTGCTCAGTGCTCAGGGTGCTCAGTGCTCATGGTGCTCATTGCTCAGGGTGCTGGGTGCTCAGTGCTCAGTGCTCAGGGTGCTGGTTGCTCAGTACTCAGGTTGCTGGGTGCTCAGTACTCAGGGTGCTGGGTGCTCAGTGCTCAGGGTGCTCTGTGCTTAGTACTCAGGGTGCTGGGTGCTCAGTGCTCGGCTTGCTGCGTGATCAGTGCTCAGGGTGCTGGGTGCTCAGTGCTCAGGGTGCTGGGTGCTCAGTGCTCAGGGTGCTGGTTGCTCAGTACTCAGGGTGCTGGGTGCTCAGTACTCAGGGTGCTGGGTGCTCAGTGCTCAGGGTGCTCTGTGCTCAGTACTCAGGGTGCTGGGTGCTCAGTGCTCGGGGTGCTGCGTGCTCAGTGCTCAGGGTGCTGGGTGCTCAGTGCTCAGGGTGCTGGGTGCTCAGTACTCAGGGTGCTGGGTGCTCAGTGCTCGGGGTGCTCGGTGCTCAGTACTCAAGGTGCTGGGTGCTCAGTGCTCAGGGTGCTGGGTGATCAGTAATCGGGGTGCTCCGTGCTCAGTGATCAGGGTGCTGGGTGCTCAGTACTCAGGGTGCTCGGTGCTCAGTACTCAGGGTTCTCAGTGCTCAGTACTCAGGGTGCTGGGTGCTCAGTGCTCAGGGTGCTGGGTGCTCAGTACTCAGGGTGCTCAGTGCTCAGTACTCGGGGTGCTGGGTGCTCAGTCCACGGGGTGCTCCGTGCTCAGGCTGCTGGGTGCTCAGTGCTCAGGGTGCTGGGTGCTCAGTGCTCGGGGTGCTGGGTGCTGAGTGCTCAGGGTGCTGGGTGCTTAGTGCTCGGCGTGCTGGGTGCTCAGTGCTCAGGGTCCTGGGTGCTCAGTACTCAGGGTGCTGGGTGCTTAGTTCTCAGGGTGCCCAGTGCTCAGTACACAGGGTGCTGGGTGATCAGTGCTCGGGGTGCTGGGTGCTCAGTGCTCAGTACTCAGGGTGCTGGGTGCTCAGTGCTCGGGGTGCTGGGTGCTCAGTACTCAGCGTGCTGGGTGCTCAGTACTCAGGGTGCTGGGTGCTCATTGCTCAGGGTGCTGGGTGCTCAGTGCTCAGGGTGCTGGGTGCTCAGTGATCGGGGTGCTGGGTGCTCAGTACTCAGGATGCTCAGTGCGCGGGGAGCTCGTTGCTCAGTACTCAGGGTGCTGGGTGCTCAGTACTCAGTGCTCGGGGTCCTGGGTGCTCCGTGCTCGGGGTGCTGGGTGCTCAGTGCTCTGGGTGCTGGGTGCACAGTACTCAGGGTGCTGGGTGCTCAGTATTCAGGGTGCTGGGTGCTCAGTGTTCAGGGTGCTGGGTGCTCATTACTCAGGGTGCTGGGTGCTCAGTACTCAGGGTGCTCGGTGCTCAGTACTCAGGTTGCTGGGTGCTCAGTGCTCAGGGTGCTGGGTAGTCAGTACTCAGGGTGCTGGGTGCTCAGTACTCAGGGTGCTGGGTGCTCAGTGCTCAGGGTGCTGGTTGCTCAGTACTCAGGGTGCTGGGTGCTCAGTGCTCAGGGTGCTGTGGGCTCAGTACTCAGGGTGCTGGGTGCTCAGTGCTCAGGGTGCTGGGTGCTCAGTGCTCAGGGTGCTCAGTGCTCAGGGTGCTGGGTGCTCAGTACTCAGGGTGCTGGGTGCTCAGTGCTCAGGGTGCTGTGGGCTCAGTACTCAGGGTGCTGGGTGCTCAGTACTCAGGGTGCTGGGTGCTCAGTGCTCAGGGTGCTGGGTGCTCAGTCCTCAGGGTGCTCAGTGCTCAGGTTGCTGGGTGCTCAGTGCTCAGGGTGCTCGGTGCTCAGTACTCAGGGTGCTGAGTGCTCAGTACTCAGGGTGCTGGGTGCTCAGTACTCATGGTGCTGGGTGCTCAGTACTCAGGGGGCTGGGTGCTCAGTGCTCAGGGTGCTGGGTGCTCAGTGCTCAGGGCGCTGGGTGCTCAGTGCTCGGGGTGCTCTGTGGTCAGTGCTCAGTGCTCAAGGTGCTGGGTGCTCAGTGCTCAGTGCTCAGGGTGCTGGGTGCTCAGTACTCAGGGTACTGGGTCCTCAGTACTCAGGGTGCTGAGTGCTCAGTTCTCAGGGTGCTGGGTGCTCAGTGCTCGGGGTGCTGGGTGCTCAGTGCTCGGGGCGCTGGGTGCTCAGTGCTCGGGGTGCTGGGTGCTCAGTACTCAGAGTGCTGGGTGCTCAGTGCTCAGAGTGTTGGGTGCTCAGTACTCAGGGTGCTGAGTGCTCAGTGCTCAGTGCTCAGGGTGCTCAGTGCTCAGGTTGCTCAGTGCTCAGCGTGCTGGGTGCTCAGGGTGCTGGGTGCTCAGTGCTCGGGGTGCTGGGTGCTCAGTGCTCAGTGCTCAGGGATCTGGGTGCTCAGTGCTCAGTGCTCAGGGTGCTGGATGTTCAGTACTCAGGGTGCTCGGTGCTCAGTGCTCAGAGTGTTGGGTGCTCAGTACTCAGGGTGCTCGGTGCTCAGTGCTCTGTACTCAGGGTGCTCAGTACTCAGGGTGCTGGGTCCTCAGTACTCGGGGTGCTGGGTGCTCAGTACTCAGGGTGCTGGGTGCTCAGTGCTCGGGGTGCAGGGTGCTCAGTGCTCAGGGTGATCGGTGCTCAGTGCTCAGGGTTCTGGGTGCTCAGTCCTCCGGGTGCTCAGTGCTCAGGTTGCTGGGTGCTCAGTCCTCGGGGTGCTCGGTGCTCAGTACTCAGGGTGATCAGTGCTCAGTGCTCAGGGTGCTCGGTGCTCAGTGCTCAGTGCTCAGGGTGCTGGTTGCTCAGTACTCCGGGTGCTGGCTGCTCAGTACTCAGGGTGCTGGGTGCTCAGTGCTCAGGGTGCTCTGTGCTCAGTACTCAGGATGCTGGGTGCTCAGTGCTCGGGGTGCTGCGTGCTCAGTGCTCAGGGTGCTGGGTGCTCAGTGCTCAGGGTGCTCCGTGCTCAGTGATCAGGGTGCTGGGTGCTCAGTACTCAGGGTGCTCGGTGCTCAGTACTCAGGGTTCTCAGTGCTCAGTACTCAGGGTGCTGGGTGCTCAGTGCTCAGGGTGCTGGGTGCTCAGTACACAGGGTGCTCATTGCTCAGTACTCGGGGTGCTTGGTGCTCAGTACTCAGGGTGCTCAGTGCTCAGTACTCGTGGTGCTGGGTGCTCAGTGCTCAGGGTGCTCAGTGCTCAGTGCTCGGGGTGCTGGGTGCTCTGTGCTCGGGGCGCTGGGTGCTCAGTGCTCGGGGTGCTGGGTGCTCAGTACTCGGGGTGCTGGGTGCTCAGTGCTCAGGGTGCTCAGTGCTCAGTACTCAGTGCTCAGGGTGCTCAGTGCTCAGTGCTCAGGGTGCTGGGTGTTCAGTACTCAGGGTGCTGGGTGCTCAGTACTCAGGGTGCTGGGTGCTCAGTGCTCAGGGTGCTGGGTGCTCAGTACTCTGGTTGTTGGGTGCTCAGTACTCAGGGTGCTGGGTGCTCCGTGCTCGGGGTGCTGGGTGCTCAGTGCTCAGGGTGCTGGGTGCTCAGTGCTCAGGGTGCTGGGTGCTCAGTACTCAGGGTGCTGGGTGCTTAGTGCTCGAGGTGCTCGGTGCTCAGTACTCAAGGTGCTGGGTTCTCAGTGCTCAGGGTGCTGGGTGCTCAGTACTCGGGGTGCTCCGTGCTCAGATTGCTGGGTGCTGAGTGCTCAGGGTGCTTGGTGCTCAGTGCTCGGGGTGCTCGGTGCTCAGTGCTCAGGCTCCTGGGTGCTCGGTACTCAGGGTCCTGGGTGCTTAGTACTCAGGGTGCTCAGTGCTCAGTACACAGGGTGCTGGGTGCTCAGTGCTCGGGGTGTTGGGTGCTCAGTGCTCAGTACTCAGGGTGCTGGGAGCTCAGTGCTCGGGGTGCTGGGTGCTCATTACTCAGCGTGCTGGGTGCTCAGTACTCAGGGTGCTGGGTGCTCAGTGCGCAGAATGCTGGGTGCTCAGTGCTCAGGGTGCTGGGTGCTCAGTGATCGGGGTGCAGGGTGCACAGTACTCAGGGTGCTCAGTGCTCGGGGAGCTCGGTGCTCAGTACTCAGGGTGCTGGGTGCTCAGTACTCAGGACTCGGGGTGCTGGGTGCTCAGTGCTCAGTGTGCTCAGTGCTCAGTACTCAGTGTTCAGGGTGCTCAGTGCTCAGTGCTCAGGGTGCTGGGTGTTCAGTACTCAGGGTGCTGGGTGCTAAGTACTCAGGGTGATGGGTGCTCAATTCTCAGGGTGCTGGGTGCTCATTCTCGGGGTGCTGGGTGCTCAGTGCTCGGGGTGCTGGGTGCTCAGTACTCAGGGTGCTGGGGGCTCAGTACTCAGGGTGCTGGGTGCTCAGTACTCAGGGTGCTCGGTTCTCAGTACTCTGGGTGCTGGCTGCTCATTCTCGGGGTGCTGGGTGCTCAGTGCTCGGGGTGCTGGGTGCTCAGTGCTCGGGGTGCTGGGTGCTCAGTACTCGGGGTGCTCAGTGCTCAGTAGTCAGGGTGCTGGGTGCTCAGTACTCAGAGTGCTGGGTGCTCAGTGCTCGGGGTGCTCGGTGCTCAGTACTCGGGGTGCTGGGTGCTCAGTACTCTGGGTGCTGGGTGCTCAGTGCTCAGGGTGCTGGGTGCTCAGTGCTCGGGGTGCTGGGTGCTCAGTGCTGAGTGTGGTGCTGGGTGCTCAGTACTCAGGGTGCTCGGTGCTCAGTACTCAGGGTGCTGGGTGCTCAGTGCTCAAGGTAATGGGTACTCAGTACTCAGGGTGCTGGGTGCTCAGTACTCAGGGTGCTGGGTGCTCATTGCTCAGGGTGCTGGGTGCTCAGTGCTCAGGTTGCTGGGTGCTCAGTACTCAGGGTGCTGGATGCTCAGTGCTCAGGGTGATCGGTGCTCAGTACTCAGGGTGCTCAGTACTCAGGGTGCTGGGTGCTCAGTGCTCGGGGTGCTGGGTGCTCAGTACTTGGGGTGCTGGGTGCTCTGTACTCAGGGTGCTGGGTGCTCAGTGCTCAGGGTCCTGGGTGCTCAGTGCTCAGGGTGATCGGTGCTCAGTACTCAGGGTGCTAGGTGCTCAGTGCTCAGGGTGCTGGGTGCTCAGTCCTCAGGGTGCTCAGTGCTCAGGGTGCTGGGTGCTCAGTCCTCGGGGTGCTCGGTGCTCAGTACTCAGGGTGCTGAGTGCTCAGTACTCAGGGTGCTGGGTGCTCAGTACTCATGGTGCTGGGTGCTCAGTACTCAGGGTGCTTGGTGTTCAGTGCTCAGGGTGCTGGGTGCTCAGTGCTCAGGGTGCTGGGTGCTCAGTGCTCTTGGTGCTGGGTGCTCAGTGCTCGGGGTGCTGGGTGCTCAGTGCTCAGTGCTCAGGGTGTTGGGTGCTCAGTGGTCAGTGCTCAGGGTGCTGTGTGCTCAGTAATCAGGGTGCTGGGTGCTCAGTACTCAGGGTGCTGGGTGCTCAGTGCTCAGGGTGCTGGGTGCTCAGTACTCTGGGTGTTGGGTGCTCAGTACTCAGGGTTCTGGGTGCTCAGTGCTCGGGGTGCTGGGTGCTCAGTGCTCGGGGTGCTGGGTGCTCAGTGCTCAGGGTGCTGGGTGCTCAGTATTCAGGGTGCTGGGTGCTCAGTGCTCGGGGTGCTCGGTGCTCAGTACTCAAGGTGCTGGGTGCTCAGTGCTCAGGGTGCTGGGTGCTCAGTCCTCGGGCTGCTCCGTGCTCAGTGCTCAGGGTGCTGGGTGTTCAGAACTCAGGGTGCTCGGTGCTCAGTACTCAGGTTTCTCAGTGCTCAGTGCACAGGGTGCTGGGTGCTTAGTTCTCAGGGTGCTCAGTGCTCAGTACTCGGGGTGCTGGGTGCTCATTACTCAGGGTGCTCAGTGCTCAGCACTCGGGGTGCTGGGTGCTCAGTGCCCAGGGTGCTCAGTGCTCGGGGTGCTGGGTGCTCAGTGCTCGGGGAGCTGGGTGCTCAGTGCTCGGAGTTCTGGGTGCTCAGTACTCAGGGTGCTTTGTGCTCAGTTCTCAGTACTCAGCGTGCTGGGTGCTCAGTGCTCAGAGTGTTGGGTGCTCAGGGTGCTGGGTGCTCAGAGCTCGGGGTGCTGGGTGCTCAGTGCTCAGGGTGCTGGGTGCTCAGTGCTCAGTGCTCAGGGTGCTGGGTGCTCAGTGGTCAGTGCTCAGGGTGCTGGGTGTTCAGTACTCAGGGTGCTGGGTGCTCAGTACTCAGGGTGCTTGGTGCTCAGTGCTCAGGGTGCTGGTTGCTCTGTGCTCAGGGTGCTGGGTGCTCAGTACTCAGGGTGCTGGGTGCTCAGTACTCAGGGTGCTCGGTGTTCTGTACTCAGGGTGCTGGGTGCTAAGTGCCCAGGGTGCTGGGTGCTCAGTGCTCAGGGTGCTGGGTGCTCAGTACTCAGGGTGCTGGGTGCTCAGTGCTCGGTGTGCTGGGTGCTCAGTGCTCAGGGTGATCAGTGGTCAGTACTCAGGGTGCTGGGTGCTCAGTGCTCAGGGTGCTGGGTGCTCAGTCCTCAGGGTGCTCTGTACACAGGGTGCTCAGTGCTCAGTGCTCAGTACTCAGGGTGTTCAGTACTCAGGGTGCTGGGTGCTCAGTGCTCGGATGCTGGGTGCTCAGTACTCAGGGTGCTGTTTGCTCAGTACTCGGGGTGCTGGGTGCTCAGTACTCAGGGTGCTGGGTGCTCAGTGCTCGGGGTGCTGGGTGTTCAGTGCTCAGGGTGATCGGTGCTCAGTGCTCAGGGTGCTGGGTGCTCAGTCCTCGGGGTGCTCAGTGCTCAAGGTGCTGGGTGCTCAGTGCTCGGGGTGCTAGGTGCTCAGTACTCAGGGTGCTGAGTGCTCAGTACTCAGGGTGCTGGGTGCTCAGTACTCAGGGTGCTGGGTGCTCAGTACTCCGGGTGCTGGGTGCTCAGTGCTCAGGGTGCTGGGGGCTCAGTGCTCAGGGTGCTGGGTGTTCAGTACTAAGGGTGCTGGGTGTTCAGTACTCGGTGTGCTGGGTGCTCAGTGCTCAGGGTGCTCAGTGCTCAGGGTGCTGGGTGTTCAGTACTCGGTGTGCTGGGTGCTCAGTGCTCAGGGTGCTCAGTGCTCAGTACTCAGTGCTCAGGGTACTCAGTGCTCAGTGCTCAGGGTGCTGGGTGTTCAGTACTCAGGGTGCTGGGTGATCAGTACTCAGGGTGCTGGGTGCTCAGTGCTCAGGGTGCTGGGTGCTCAGTACTCTGGGTGTTGGGTGCTCAGTGCTCAGGGTGCTGGGTGCTCAGTGCTCAGGGTGCTGCGTGCTCAGTACTCTGGGTGCTGGGTGCTCAGTGCTCGAGGTGCTCGGTGCTCAGTACTCAAGGTGCTGGGTGCTCAGTGCTCAGGGTGCTGGGTGCTCAGTCCTCGGGGTTCTCCGTGCTCAGGGTGCTGGGTGCTCAGTGCTCGGGGTGCTCGGTGCTCAGTAATCAGGGTGCTGGGTGCTCAGTGCTCAGGGTGCTGGGTGCTCAGTACTCAGGGTGCTGGGTGCTCAGTGCTCAGTGCTCAGGGTGCTCAGTGCTCAGGGTGCTGGGTGCTCAGGGTGCTGGGTGCTCAGTGCTCGGGGTGCTGGGTGCTCAGTGCTCAGGGTGCTGGGTGCTCAGTGCTCAGTGCTCAGGGTGCTGGGTGCTCAGTGCTCAGTGCTCAGGGTGCTGGGTGTTCAGTACTCAGGGTGCTGGGTGCTCAGTACTCATGGTGCTTGGTGCTCAGTGCTCAGGGTGCTGGTTGCTCAGTGCTCAGGGTGCTGGGTGCTCAGTACTCAGGGTGCTGGGTGCTCAGTACTCAGGGTGCTCGGTGTTCAGTACTCAGGGTGCTGGGTGCTCAGTGCCCAGGGTGCTGGGTGCTCAGTACTCAGGGTGCTGGGTGCGCAGTACTCAGGGTGCTGGGTGATCAGTGCTCAGGGTGCTGGGTGCTCAGTACTCAGGGTGCTCGGGGCTCAGTGCTCGGGGAGCTGGTTGCTCAGTGCTCAGGGTGATCAGTGGTCAGTACTCAGGGTGCTGGGTGCTCAGTGCTCAAGGTGCTGGGTGCTCAGTCCTCAGGGTGCTCAGTACTCATGGTGCTCAGTGCTCAGTGCTCAGTACTCAGGGTGTTCAGTACTCCGGGTGCTGGGTGCTCAGTGCTCGGGGTGCTGGGTGCTCAGTACTCAGGGTGCTCAGTGCTCAGTACTCAGTACTCAGGGTGCTCACTGCTCAGTGTTCAGGGTGCTGGGTGTTCAGTACTCGGTGTGCTGGGTGCTCAGTGCTCAGGGTGCTCAGTGCTCAGTACTCAGTGCTCAGGGTACTCAGTGCTCAGTGCTCAGGGTGCTGTGTGTTCAGTACTCAGGGTGCTGGGTGCTCAGTACTCTGGGTGTTGGGTGCTCAGTACTCAGGGTGCTGGGTGCTCAGTGCTCACGGTGCTGCGTGCTCAGTACTCAGGGTGCTGGGTGCTCAGTGCTCGAGGTGCTCGGTGCTCCGTACTCAAGGTGCTGGGTGCTCAGTGCTCAGGGTGCTGGGTGCTCAGTCCTCGGGGTGCTCCGTGCTCAGGGTGCTGGGTGCTCAGTGCTCGGGGTGCTCGGTGCTCAGTACTCAGGGTGCTGGGTGCTCAGTGCTCAGGGTGCTGGGTGCTCAGTACTCTGGGTGTTGGGTGCTCAGTACTCAGGGTGCTGCGTGCTCAGTGCTCGGGGTGCTGGGTGCTCAGTGCTCGGGGTGCTGGGTGCTCAGTGCTCAGGGTGCTGGGTGCTCAGTATTCAGGGTGCTGGGTGCTCAGTGTTCGGGGTGCTCGGTGCTCAGTACTCAAGGTGCTGGGTCCTCAGTGCTCAGGGTGCTGGGTGCTCAGTCCTCGGGGTGCTCCCTGCTCAGTGCTCAGGGTGCTGGGTGCTCAGTACTCAGGGTGCTCGTTGCTCAGAACTCAGGGTTCTCAGTGCTCAGTGCTCAGGGTGCTGGGTGCTCAGTTCTCAGGGTGCTCAGTGCTCAGTACTCGGGGTGCTGGGTGCTCAGTACTCAGGGTGCTCAGTGCTCAGCACTCGGGGTGCTGGGTGTTCAGTGCTCAGGGTGCTCAGTGCTCAGTGCTCAGGGTGCTGGGTGCTCAGTGCTCGGGGAGCTGGGTGCTCAGTGCTCGGAGTTCTGGGTGCTCAGTACTCAGGGTGCTTTGTGCTCAGTGCTCAGTACTAAGCGTGCTGGGTGCTCAGTGCTCAGAGTGTTGGGTGCTCAGTACTCAGGGTGCTGGGTGCTCAGTGCTCAGTGCTCAGGGTGCTCAGTGCTCAGGGTGCTGGGTGCTCAGGGTGCTGGGTGCTCAGTGCTCGGGGTGCTGGGTGCTCAGTGCTCAGGGTGCTGGGTGCTCAGTGCTCAGTGCTGAGGGTGCTGGGTGCTCAGTGCTCAGTGCTCAGGGTGCTGGGTGTTCAGTACTCAGGGTACTGGGTGCTCAGTACTCAGGGTGCTTGGTGCTCAGTGCTCAGGGTGCTGGTTGCTCAGTGCTCAGGGTGCTGGGTGCTCAGTACTCAGGGTGCTGGGTGCTCAGTACTCAGGGTGCTCGGTGTTCAGTACTCAGGGTGCTGGGTACTCAGTGCCCAGGGTGCTGGGTGCTCAGTACTCAGGGTGCTGGGTGCGCAGTACTCAGGGTGCTGGGTGCTCAGTGCTCAGGGTGCTGGGTGCTCAGTACTCAGGGTGCTGGGTGCTCAGTGCTCGGTGTGCTAGGTGCTCAGTGCTCAGGGTGATCAGTGGTCAGTACTCATTGTGCTCTGTGCTCAGTGCTCAGGGTGCTGGGTGCTCAGTCCTCAGGGTGCTCAGTACTCAGGGTGCTCAGTGCTCAGTGCTCAGTACTCAGGGTGTTCAGTACTCAGGGTGCTGGGCGCTCAGTGCTCGGGGTGCTGGGTGCTCAGTACTCAGGGTGCTGGGTGCTCAGTACTCGGGGTGCTGGGTGCTCAGTACTCAGGGTGCTGGTTGCTCAGTGCTCGGGGTGCTGGGTGCTCAGTGCTCAGGGTGATCGGTGCTCAGTGCTCAGGGTGCTGGGTGCTCAGTCCTCAGGGTGCTCAGTGCTCAAGGTGCTGGGTGCTCAGTGCTCGGGGTGCTCGGTGCTCAGTACTCAGGGTGCTGAGTGCTCGGTACTCAGGGTGCTGGGTGCTCAGTACTCAGGGTGCTGGGTGCTCAGTACTCAGGGTGCTGGGTGCTCAGTGCTCAGGGTGCTGGGTGCTCAGTGCTCAGGGTGCTGGGTGCTCAGTGCTCGGGGTGCTGGGTGCTCAGTGCTCGGGGTGCTGGGTGCTCAGTGCCCAGTGCTCAGGGTGCTGGGTGCTCAGTGCTCAGTGCTCAGGGTGCTGGTTGCTCAGTACTCAGGGTGCTGGGTGCTCAGTACTCAGGGTGCTGGGTGCTCAATGCTCAGGGTGCTGGGTGCTCAGTGCTCGGGGTGCTGGGTGCTGAGTGCTCAGGGTGCTGGGTGCTCAGTGCTCGGGGTGCTGGGTGCTCAGTGCTCGGGGTGCTGGGTGCTCAGTGCTCATGGTGCTGGGTGCTCAGTACTCAGGGTGCTGGGTGCTCAGTGCTCGGGGTGCTCGGTGCTCAGTACTCAATGTGCTGGGTGCTCAGTGCTCAGGGTGCTGGGTGCTCAGTCCTCGGGGTGCACCGTGCTCAGTGATCTGGGTGCTGGGTGCTCAGTACTCAGGGTGCTCGGTGCTCAGTACTTAGGGTTCTCAGTGCTCAGTACTCAGGGTGCTGGGTGCTCAGTGCTCAGGGTGCTGGGTGCTCAGTACTCAGGGTGCTCAGTGCTCAGTACTCGGGGTGCTTGGTGCTCAGTACTCAGGGTGCTCAGTGCTCAGTACTCGGGGTGCTGGGTGCTCAGTGCTCAGGGTGCTCAGTGCTCAGTGCTCGGGGTGTTGGGTGCTCAGTGCTCAGTGCTCAGGGTGCTGGGTGTTCAGTACTCAGGGTGCAGGGTGCTCAGTACTCAGGGTGCTGGGTGCTCAGTACTCAGGGTGCAGGGTGCTCAGTACTCAGGGTGCTGGGTGCTCAGTGCTCAGGGTGCTCAGTGCTCAGTACTCAGTGCTCAGGGTGCTGGGTGTTCAGTACTCAGGGTGCTGGGTGTACAGTACTCGGTGTGCTGATTGCTCAGTGCTCAGGGTGCTCAATGCTCAGTACTCAGTGCTCAGGGTGCTCAGTGCTCAGTGCTCAGGGTGCTGGGTGTTCAGTACTCGGTGTGCTGGGTGCTCAGTGCTCAGGGTGCTCAGTGCTCAGTACTCAGTGCTCAGGGTACTCAGTGCTCAGTGCTCAGGGTGCTGGGTGTTCAGTACTCAGGGTGCTGGGTGATCAGTACTCAGGGTGCTGGGTGCTCAGTGCTCAGGGTGCTGGGTGCTCAATACTCTGGGTGTTGGGTGCTCAGTGCTCAGGGTGCTGGGTGCTCAGTGCTCAGGGTGCTGCGTGCTCAGTACTCAGGGTGCTGGGTGCTCAGTGCTCGAGGTGCTCGGTGCTCAGTACTCAAGGTGCTGGGTGCTCAGTGCTCAGGGTGCTGGGTGCTCAGTCCTCGGGGTGCCCGTGCTCAGGGTGCTGGGTGCTCAGTGCTCGGGGTGCTCGTTGCTCAGTACTCAGGGTGCTGGGTGCTCAGTGCTCAGGGTGCTGGGTGCTCAGTACTCTGGGTGTTGGGTGCTCAGTACTCAGGGTGCTGCGTGCTCAGTGCTCGGGGGGCTGTGTGCTCAGTGCTCGGGGTGCTGGGTGCTCAGTGCTCAGGGTGCTGGGTGCTCAGTATTCAGGGTGCTGGGTGCTCAGTGTTCGGGGTGCTCGGTGTTCAGTACTCAAGGTGCTGGGTGCTCAGTGCTCAGGGTGCTGGGTGCTCAGTCCTCGGGGTGCTCCGTGCTCAGTGCTCAGGGTGCTGGGTGCTCAGTACTCAGGGTGCTCGTTGCTCAGTACTCAGGGTTCTCAGTGCTCAGTGCTCAGGGTGCTGCGTGCTCAGTTCTCAGGGTGCTCAGTGCTCAGTACTCGGGGTGCTGGGTGCTAAGTACTCAGGGTGCTCAGTGCTCAGCATTCGGGGTGCTGGGTGCTCAGTGCTCAGGGTGCTCAGTGCTCAGTGCTCGGGGTGCTGGGTGCTCAGTGCTCGGGGAGCTGGGTGCTCAGTGCTCAGAGTTCTGGGTGCTCAGTACTCAGGGTGCTTTGTGCTCAGTGCTCAGTACTCAGCGTGCTGGGTGCTCAGTGCTCAGAGTATTGGGTGCTCAGTACTCAGGGTGCTGGGTGCTCAGTGCTCAGTGCTCAGGGTGCTCAGTGCTCAGGGTGCTGGGTGCTCAGGGTGCTGGGTGCTCAGTGCTCGGGGTGCTGGGTGCTCAGTGCTCAGGGTGCTGGGTGCTCAGTGCTCAGTGCTCAGGGTGCTGGGTGCTCAGTGCTCAGTGCTCAGGGTGCTGGGTGTTCATTACTCAGGGTGCTGGGTGCTCAGTACTCAGGGTGCTTGGTGCTCAGTGCTCAGTGTGCTGGTTGCTCAGTGCTCAGGGTGCTGGGTGCTCAGTACTCAGGGTGCTGGGTGCTCAGTACTCAGGGTGCTCGGTGTTCAGTACTCAGGGTGCTGGGTGCTCAGTGCCCAGGGTGCTGGGTGCTCAGTACTCAGGGTGCTGGGTTCGCAGTACTCAGGGTGCTGGGTGCTCAGTGCTCAGGGTGCTGTGTGCTCAGTACTCAGGGTGCTCGGGGCTCAGTGCTCGGGGTGCTGGTTGCTCAGTGCTCAGGGTGATCAGTGGTCAGTACTCAGGGTGCTGGGTGCTCAGTGCTCAGGGTGCTGGGTGCTCAGTCCTCAGGGTGCTCAGTACTCATGGTGCTCAGTGCTCAGTGCTCAGTACTCAGGGTGTTCAGTACTCCGGGTGCTGGGTGCTCAGTGCTCGGGGTGCTGGGTGCTCAGTACTCAGGGTGCTCAGTGCTCAGTACTCAGTACTCAGGGTGCTCAGTGCTCAGTGCTCAGGGTGCTGGGTGTTCAGTACTCGGTGTGCTGGGTGCTCAGTGCTCAGGGTGCTCAGTGCTCAGTACTCAGTGCTCAGGGTACTCAGTGCTCAGTGCTCAGGGTGCTGGGTGTTCAGTACTCAGGGTGCTGGGTGATCAGTACTCAGGGTGCTGGGTGCTCAGTGCTCAGGGTGCTGGGTGCTCAGTACTCTGGGTGTTGGGTGCTCAGTACTCAGGGTGCTGGGTGCTCAGTGCTCACGGTGCTGCGTGCTCAGTACTCAGGGTGCTGGGTGCTCAGTGCTCGAGGTGCTCGGTGCTCCGTACTCAAGGTGCTGGGTGATCAGTGCTCAGGGTGCTGGGTGCTCAGTCCCCGAGGTGCTCCGTGCTCAGGGTGCTGGGTGCTCAGTGCTCGGGGTGCTCGGTGCTCAGTACTCTGGGTGTTGGGTGCTCAGTACTCAGGGTGCTGCGTGCTCAGTGCTCGGGGTGCTGGGTGCTCAGTGCTCGGGGTGCTGGGTGCTCAGTGCTCAGGGTGCTGGGTGCTCAGTATTCAGGGTGCTTGGTGCTCAGTGTTCGGGGTGCTCGGTGCTCAGTACTCAAGGTGCTGGGTGCTCAGTGCTCAGGGTGCTGGGTGCTCAGTCCTCGGGGTGCTCCCTGCTCAGTGCTCAGGGTGCTGGGTGCTCAGTACTCAGGGTGCTCGTTGCTCAGTACTCAGGGTTCTCAGTGCTCAGTGCTCAGGGTGCTGGGTGCTCAGTTCTCAGGGTGCTCAGTTCTCAGTACTCAGGGTGCTGGGTGCTCAGTGCTCAAGGTGCTGGGTGCTCAGTCCTCAGGGTGCTCAGTACTCATGGTGCTCAGTGCTCAGTGCTCAGTACTCAGGGTGTTCAGTACTCCGGGTGCTGGGTGCTCAGTGCTCGGGGTGCTGGGTGCTCAGTACTCAGGGTGCTCAGTGCTCAGTACTCAGTACTCAGGGTGCTCAGTGCTCAGTGTTCAGGGTGCTGGGTGTTCAGTACTCGGTGTGCTGGGTGCTCAGTGCTCAGGGTGCTCAGTGCTCAGTACTCAGTGCTCAGGGTACTCAGTGCTCAGTGCTCAGGGTGCTGTGTGTTCAGTACTCAGGGTGCTGGGTGCTCAGTACTCTGGGTGTTGGGTGCTCAGTACTCAGGGTGCTGGGTGCTCAGTGCTCACGGTGCTGCGTGCTCAGTACTCAGGGTGCTGGGTGCTCAGTGCTCGAGGTGCTCGGTGCTCCGTACTCAAGGTGCTGGGTGCTCAGTGCTCAGGGTGCTGGGTGCTCAGTCCTCGGGGTGCTCCGTGCTCAGGGTGCTGGGTGCTCAGTGCTCGGGGTGCTCGGTGCTCAGTACTCAGGGTGCTGGGTGCTCAGTGCTCAGGGTGCTGGGTGCTCAGTACTCTGGGTGTTGGGTGCTCAGTACTCAGGGTGCTGCGTGCTCAGTGCTCGGGGTGCTGGGTGCTCAGTGCTCGGGGTGCTGGGTGCTCAGTGCTCAGGGTGCTGGGTGCTCAGTATTCAGGGTGCTGGGTGCTCAGTGTTCGGGGTGCTCGGTGCTCAGTACTCAAGGTGCTGGGTCCTCAGTGCTCAGGGTGCTGGGTGCTCAGTCCTCGGGGTGCTCCCTGCTCAGTGCTCAGGGTGCTGGGTGCTCAGTACTCAGGGTGCTCGTTGCTCAGAACTCAGGGTTCTCAGTGCTCAGTGCTCAGGGTGCTGGGTGCTCAGTTCTCAGGGTGCTCAGTGCTCAGTACTCGGGGTGCTGGGTGCTCAGTACTCAGGGTGCTCAGTGCTCAGCACTCGGGGTGCTGGGTGCTCAGTGCTCAGGGTGCTCAGTGCTCAGTGCTCAGGGTGCTGGGTGCTCAGTGCTCGGGGAGCTGGGTGCTCAGTGCTCGGAGTTCTGGGTGCTCAGTACTCAGGGTGCTTTGTGCTCAGTGCTCAGTACTAAGCGTGCTGGGTGCTCAGTGCTCAGAGTGTTGGGTGCTCAGTACTCAGGGTGCTGGGTGCTCAGTGCTCAGTGCTCAGGGTGCTCAGTGCTCAGGGTGCTGGGTGCTCAGGGTGCTGGGTGCTCAGTGCTCGGGGTGCTGGGTGCTCAGTGCTCAGGGTGCTGGGTGCTCAGTGCTCAGTGCTGAGGGTGCTGGGTGCTCAGTGCTCAGTGCTCAGGGTGCGGGGTGTTCAGTACTCAGGGTACTGGGTGCTCAGTACTCAGGGTGCTTGGTGCTCAGTGCTCAGGGTGCTGGTTGCTCAGTGCTCAGGGTGCTGGGTGCTCAGTACTCAGGGTGCTGGGTGCTCAGTACTCAGGGTGCTCGGTGTTCAGTACTCAGGGTGCTGGGTACTCAGTGCCCAGGGTGCTGGGTGCTCAGTACTCAGGGTGCTGGGTGCGCAGTACTCAGGGTGCTGGGTGCTCAGTGCTCAGGGTGCTGGGTGCTCAGTACTCAGGGTGCTGGGTGCTCAGTGCTCGGTGTGCTAGGTGCTCAGTGCTCAGGGTGATCAGTGGTCAGTACTCATTGTGCTCTGTGCTCAGTGCTCAGGGTGCTGGGTGCTCAGTCCTCAGGGTGCTCAGTACTCAGGGTGCTCAGTGCTCAGTGCTCAGTACTCAGGGTGTTCAGTACTCAGGGTGCTGGGCGCTCAGTGCTCGGGGTGCTGGGTGCTCAGTACTCAGGGTGCTGGGTGCTCAGTACTCGGGGTGCTGGGTGCTCAGTACTCAGGGTGCTGGTTGCTCAGTGCTCGGGGTGCTGGGTGCTCAGTGCTCAGGGTGATCGGTGCTCAGTGCTCAGGGTGCTGGGTGCTCAGTCCTCAGGGTGCTCAGTGCTCAAGGTGCTGGGTGCTCAGTGCTCGGGGTGCTCGGTGCTCAGTACTCAGGGTGCTGAGTGCTCGGTACTCAGGGTGCTGGGTGCTCAGTACTCAGGGTGCTGGGTGCTCAGTACTCAGGGTGCTGGGTGCTCAGTGCTCAGGGTGCTGGGTGCTCAGTGCTCAGGGTGCTGGGTGCTCAGTGCTCGGGGTGCTGGGTGCTCAGTGCTCGGGGTGCTGGGTGCTCAGTGCCCAGTGCTCAGGGTGCTGGGTGCTCAGTGCTCAGTGCTCAGGGTGCTGGTTGCTCAGTACTCAGGGTGCTGGGTGCTCAGTACTCAGGGTGCTGGGTGCTCAATGCTCAGGGTGCTGGGTGCTCAGTGCTCGGGGTGCTGGGTGCTGAGTGCTCAGGGTGCTGGGTGCTCAGTGCTCGGGGTGCTGGGTGCTCAGTGCTCGGGGTGCTGGGTGCTCAGTGCTCATGGTGCTGGGTGCTCAGTACTCAGGGTGCTGGGTGCTCAGTGCTCGGGGTGCTCGGTGCTCAGTACTCAATGTGCTGGGTGCTCAGTGCTCAGGGTGCTGGGTGCTCAGTCCTCGGGGTGCACCGTGCTCAGTGATCTGGGTGCTGGGTGCTCAGTACTCAGGGTGCTCGGTGCTCAGTACTTAGGGTTCTCAGTGCTCAGTACTCAGGGTGCTGGGTGCTCAGTGCTCAGGGTGCTGGGTGCTCAGTACTCAGGGTGCTCAGTGCTCAGTACTCGGGGTGCTTGGTGCTCAGTACTCAGGGTGCTCAGTGCTCAGTACTCGGGGTGCTGGGTGCTCAGTGCTCAGGGTGCTCAGTGCTCAGTGCTCGGGGTGTTGGGTGCTCAGTGCTCAGTGCTCAGGGTGCTGGGTGTTCAGTACTCAGGGTGCAGGGTGCTCAGTACTCAGGGTGCTGGGTGCTCAGTACTCAGGGTGCAGGGTGCTCAGTACTCAGGGTGCTGGGTGCTCAGTGCTCAGGGTGCTCAGTGCTCAGTACTCAGTGCTCAGGGTGCTGGGTGTTCAGTACTCAGGGTGCTGGGTGTACAGTACTCGGTGTGCTGATTGCTCAGTGCTCAGGGTGCTCAATGCTCAGTACTCAGTGCTCAGGGTGCTCAGTGCTCAGTGCTCAGGGTGCTGGGTGTTCAGTACTCGGTGTGCTGGGTGCTCAGTGCTCAGGGTGCTCAGTGCTCAGTACTCAGTGCTCAGGGTACTCAGTGCTCAGTGCTCAGGGTGCTGGGTGTTCAGTACTCAGGGTGCTGGGTGATCAGTACTCAGGGTGCTGGGTGCTCAGTGCTCAGGGTGCTGGGTGCTCAATACTCTGGGTGTTGGGTGCTCAGTGCTCAGGGTGCTGGGTGCTCAGTGCTCAGGGTGCTGCGTGCTCAGTACTCAGGGTGCTGGGTGCTCAGTGCTCGAGGTGCTCGGTGCTCAGTACTCAAGGTGCTGGGTGCTCAGTGCTCAGGGTGCTGGGTGCTCAGTCCTCGGGGTGCCCGTGCTCAGGGTGCTGGGTGCTCAGTGCTCGGGGTGCTCGTTGCTCAGTACTCAGGGTGCTGGGTGCTCAGTGCTCAGGGTGCTGGGTGCTCAGTACTCTGGGTGTTGGGTGCTCAGTACTCAGGGTGCTGCGTGCTCAGTGCTCGGGGGGCTGTGTGCTCAGTGCTCGGGGTGCTGGGTGCTCAGTGCTCAGGGTGCTGGGTGCTCAGTATTCAGGGTGCTGGGTGCTCAGTGTTCGGGGTGCTCGGTGTTCAGTACTCAAGGTGCTGGGTGCTCAGTGCTCAGGGTGCTGGGTGCTCAGTCCTCGGGGTGCTCCGTGCTCAGTGCTCAGGGTGCTGGGTGCTCAGTACTCAGGGTGCTCGTTGCTCAGTACTCAGGGTTCTCAGTGCTCAGTGCTCAGGGTGCTGCGTGCTCAGTTCTCAGGGTGCTCAGTGCTCAGTACTCGGGGTGCTGGGTGCTAAGTACTCAGGGTGCTCAGTGCTCAGCATTCGGGGTGCTGGGTGCTCAGTGCTCAGGGTGCTCAGTGCTCAGTGCTCGGGGTGCTGGGTGCTCAGTGCTCGGGGAGCTGGGTGCTCAGTGCTCAGAGTTCTGGGTGCTCAGTACTCAGGGTGCTTTGTGCTCAGTGCTCAGTACTCAGCGTGCTGGGTGCTCAGTGCTCAGAGTATTGGGTGCTCAGTACTCAGGGTGCTGGGTGCTCAGTGCTCAGTGCTCAGGGTGCTCAGTGCTCAGGGTGCTGGGTGCTCAGGGTGCTGGGTGCTCAGTGCTCGGGGTGCTGGGTGCTCAGTGCTCAGGGTGCTGGGTGCTCAGTGCTCAGTGCTCAGGGTGCTGGGTGCTCAGTGCTCAGTGCTCAGGGTGCTGGGTGTTCATTACTCAGGGTGCTGGGTGCTCAGTACTCAGGGTGCTTGGTGCTCAGTGCTCAGTGTGCTGGTTGCTCAGTGCTCAGGGTGCTGGGTGCTCAGTACTCAGGGTGCTGGGTGCTCAGTACTCAGGGTGCTCGGTGTTCAGTACTCAGGGTGCTGGGTGCTCAGTGCCCAGGGTGCTGGGTGCTCAGTACTCAGGGTGCTGGGTTCGCAGTACTCAGGGTGCTGGGTGCTCAGTGCTCAGGGTGCTGTGTGCTCAGTACTCAGGGTGCTCGGGGCTCAGTGCTCGGGGTGCTGGTTGCTCAGTGCTCAGGGTGATCAGTGGTCAGTACTCAGGGTGCTGGGTGCTCAGTGCTCAGGGTGCTGGGTGCTCAGTCCTCAGGGTGCTCAGTACTCATGGTGCTCAGTGCTCAGTGCTCAGTACTCAGGGTGTTCAGTACTCCGGGTGCTGGGTGCTCAGTGCTCGGGGTGCTGGGTGCTCAGTACTCAGGGTGCTCAGTGCTCAGTACTCAGTACTCAGGGTGCTCAGTTCTCAGTGCTCAGGGTGCTGGGTGTTCAGTACTCGGTGTGCTGGGTGCTCAGTGCTCAGGGTGCTCAGTGCTCAGTACTCAGTGCTCAGGGTACTCAGTGCTCAGTGCTCAGGGTGCTGGGTGTTCAGTACTCAGGGTGCTGGGTGATCAGTACTCAGGGTGCTGGGTGCTCAGTGCTCAGGGTGCTGGGTGCTCAGTACTCTGGGTGTTGGGTGCTCAGTACTCAGGGTGCTGGGTGCTCAGTGCTCACGGTGCTGCGTGCTCAGTACTCAGGGTGCTGGGTGCTCAGTGCTCGAGGTGCTCGGTGCTCCGTACTCAAGGTGCTGGGTGATCAGTGCTCAGGGTGCTGGGTGCTCAGTCCCCGAGGTGCTCCGTGCTCAGGGTGCTGGGTGCTCAGTGCTCGGTGTGCTCGGTGCTCAGTACTCTGGGTGTTGGGTGCTCAGTACTCAGGGTGCTGCGTGCTCAGTGCTCGGGGTGCTGGGTGCTCAGTGCTCGGGGTGCTGGGTGCTCAGTGCTCAGGGTGCTGGGTGCTCAGTATTCAGGGTGCTTGGTGCTCAGTGTTCGGGGTGCTCGGTGCTCAGTACTCAAGGTGCTGGGTGCTCAGTGCTCAGGGTGCTGGGTGCTCAGTCCTCGGGGTGCTCCCTGCTCAGTGCTCAGGGTGCTGGGTGCTCAGTACTCAGGGTGCTCGTTGCTCAGTACTCAGGGTTCTCAGTGCTCAGTGCTCAGGGTGCTGGGTGCTCAGTTCTCAGGGTGCTCAGTTCTCAGTACTCGGGGTGCTGGGTGCTCAGTACTCAGGGTGCTCAGTGCTCAGCACTCGGGGTGCTGGGTGCTCAGTGCTCAGGGTGCTCAGTGCTCAGTGCTCAGGGTGCTGGGTGCTCAGTGCTCGGGGAGCTGGGTGCTCAGTGCTCGGAGTTCTGGGTGCTCAGTACTCAGGGTGCTTTGTGCTCAGTGCTCAGTACTCAGCGTGCTGGGTGCTCAGTGCTCAGAGTGTTGGGTGCTCAGTACTCAGGGTGCTGGGTGCTCAGTGCTCAGTGCTCAGGGTGCTCAGTGCTCAGGGTGCTGGGTGCTCAGGGTGCTGGGTGCTCAGTGCTCGGGGTGCTGGGTGCTCAGTGCTCAGGGTGCTGGGTGCTCAGTGCTCAGTGCTGAGGGTGCTGGGTGCTCAGTGCTCAGTGCTCAGGGTGCTGGGTGTTCAGTACTCAGGGTACTGGGTGCTCAGTACTCAGGGTGCTTGGTGCTCAGTGCTCAGGGTGCTGGTTGCTCAGTGCTCAGGGTGCTGGGTGCTCAGTACTCAGGGTGCTGTGTGCTCAGTACTCAGGGTGCTCGGTGTTCAGTACTCAGGGTGCTGGGTGCTCAGTGCCCAGGGTGCTGGGTGCTCAGTACTCAGGGTGCTGGGTTCGCAGTACTCAGGGTGCTGGGTGCTCAGTGCTCAGGGTGCTGGGTGCTCAGTACTCAGGGTGCTGGGTGCTCAGTGCTCGGTGTGCTAGGTGCTCAGTGCTCAGGGTGATCAGTGGTCAGTACTCAGGGTGCTGGGTGCTCAGTGCTCAGGGTGCTGGGTGCTCTGTCCTCAGGGTGCTCAGTACTCAGGGTGCTCAGTGCTCAGTGCTCAGTACCCAGGGTGTTCAGTACTCAGGGTGCTGGGCGCTCAGTGCTCGGGGTGCTGGGTGCTCAGTACTCAGGGTGCTGGGTGCTCAGTACTCGGGGTGCTGGGTGCTCAGTGCTCAGGGTGCTGGTTGCTCAGTGCTCGGGGTGCTGGGTGCTCAGTGCTCAGGGTGATCGGTGCTCAGTGCTCAGGGTGCTGGGTGCTCAGTCCTCAGGGTGCTCAGTGCTCAAGGTGCTGGGTGCTCAGTGCTCGGGGTGCTCGGTGCTCAGTAGTCAGGGTGCTGAGTGCTCGGTACTCAGGGTGCTGGGTGCTCAGTACTCAGGGTGCTGGGTGCTCAGTACTCAGGGTGCTGGGTGCTCAGTGCTCGGTGTGCTGGGTGCTCAGTGCTCGGGGTGCTGGGTGCTCAGTGCTCAGTGCTCAGGGTGCTGGGTGCTCAGTGCTCAGTGCTCAGGGTGCTGGTTGCTCAGTACTCAGGGTGCTGGGTGCTCAGTACTCAGGGTGCTGGGTGCTCAATGCTCAGGGTGCTGGGTGCTCAGTACTCAGGGTGCTCGGTGCTCAGTGCTCGGGGTGATGGGTGCTCAGTGCTCGGGGTGCTGGGTGCTCAGTGCTCATGGTGCTGGGTGCTCAGTACTCAGGGTGCTGGGTGCTCAGTGCTCGGGGTGCTCGGTGCTCAGTACTCAAGGTGCTGGGTTCTCAGTGCTCAGGGTGCTGGGTGCTCAGTCCTCGGGGTGCACCGTGCTCAGTGATCAGGGTGCTGGGTGCTCAGTACGCAGGGTGCTCGGTGCTCAGTACTCAGGGTGCTCAGTGCTCAGTACTCGGGGTGCTTGGTGCTCAGTACTCAGGGTGCTCAGTGCTCAGTACTCGGGGTGCTGGGTGCTCAGTGCTCAGGGTGCTCAGTGCTCAGTGCTCGGGGTGTTGGGTGCTCAGTGCTCAGTGCTCAGGGTGCTGGGTTTTCAGTACTCAGGGTGCAGGGTGCTCAGTACTCAGGGTGCTGGGTGCTCAGTGCTCAGGGTGCTCAGTGCTCAGTACTCAGTGCTCAGGCTGCTGGGTGTTCAGTACTCAGGGTGCTGGGTGTTCAGTACTCGGTGTGCTGGGTGCTCAGTGCTCAGGGTGCTCAGTGCTCAGTACTCAGTGCTCAGGGTGCTCAGTGCTCAGTGCTCAGGGTGCTGGGTGTTCAGTACTCGGTGTGCTGGGTGCTCAGTGCTCAGGGTGCTCAGTGCTCAGTACTCAGTGCTCAGGGTACTCAGTGCTCAGTGCTCAGGGTGCTGGGTGTTCAGTACTCAGGGTGCTGGGTGATCAGTACTCAGGGTGCTGGGTGCTCAGTGCTCAGGGTGCTGGGTGCTCAATACTCTGGGTGTTGGGTGCTCAGTGCTCAGGGTGCTGGGTGCTCAGTGCTCAGGCTGCTGCGTGCTCAGTACTCAGGGTGCTGGGTGCTCAGTGCTCGAGGTGCTCGGTGCTCAGTACTCAAGGTGCTGGGTGCTCAGTGCTCAGGGTGCTGGGTGCTCAGTCCTCGGGGTGCTCCGTGCTCAGGGTGCTGGGTGCTCAGTGCTCGGGGTGCTCGGTGCTCAGTACTCATGGTGCTGAGTGCTCAGTACTCAGGGTGATGGATGCTCAGTACTCAGGGTGCTGGGTGCTCAGTGCTCGGGGTGCTGGGTGCTCAGTACTCAGGGTGCTGGGGGCTCAGTACTCAGGGTGCTGGGGGCTCAGTACTCAGGGTGCTCGGTTTTCAGTACTCAGGGTGCTGGGTGCTCATTCTCGGGGTGCTGGGTGCTCAGTGCTCGGGGTGCTGGGTGCTCAGTACTCAGGGTGCTGGGGGCTCAGTCCTCAGGGTGCTGGGTGCTCAGTACTCAGGGTGATCTGTTCTCAGTACTCAGGGTGCTGGGTGCTCAGTGCTCGGGATGCTGGGTGCTCAGTACTCGGGGTGCTCAGTGCTCAGTACTCAGGGTGCTGGGTGCTCAGTACTCAGGGTGTTCAGTACTCCGGGTGCTGGGTGCTCAGTGCTCGGGGTGCTGGGTGCTCAGTACTCAGGGTGCTCAGTGCTCAGTACTCAGTACTCAGGGTGCTCAGTGCTCAGTGCTCAGGGTGCTGGGTGTTCAGTACTCGGTGTGCTGGGTGCTCAGTGCTCAGGGTGCTCAGTGCTCAGTACTCAGTGCTCAGGGTACTCAGTGCTCAGTGCTCAGGGTGCTGGGTGTTCAGTACTCAGGGTGCTGGGTGATCAGTACTCAGGGTGCTGGGTGCTCAGTGCTCAGGGTGCTGGGTGCTCAGTACTCTGGGTGTTGGGTGCTCAGTACTCAGGGTGCTGGGTGCTCAGTGCTCACGGTGCTGCGTGCTCAGTACTCAGGGTGCTGGGTGCTCAGTGCTCAAGGTGCTCGGTGCTCCGTACTCAAGGTGCTGGGTGATCAGTGCTCAGGGTGCTGGGTGCTCAGTCCTCGAGGTGCTCCGTGCTCAGGGTGCTGGGTGCTCAGTGCTCGGGGTGCTCGGTGCTCAGTACTCTGGGTGTTGGGTGCTCAGTACTCAGGGTGCTGCGTGCTCAGTGCTCGGGGTGCTGGGTGCTCAGTGCTCGGGGTGCTGGGTGCTCAGTGCTCAGGGTGCTGGGTGCTCAGTATTCAGGGTGCTTGGTGCTCAGTGTTCGGGGTGCTCGGTGCTCAGTACTCAAGGTGCTGGGTGCTCAGTGCTCAGGGTGCTGGGTGCTCAGTCCTCGGGGTGCTCCCTGCTCAGTGCTCAGGGTGCTGGGTGCTCAGTACTCAGGGTGCTCGTTGCTCAGTACTCAGGGTTCTCAGTGCTCAGTGCTCAGGGTGCTGGGTGCTCAGTTCTCAGGGTGCTCAGTGCTCAGTACTCGGGGTGCTGGGTGCTCAGTACTCAGGGTGCTCAGTGCTCAGCACTCGGGGTGCTGGGTGCTCAGTGCTCAGGGTGCTCAGTGCTCAGTGCTCAGGGTGCTGGGTGCTCAGTGCTCGGGGAGCTGGGTGCTCAGTGCTCGGAGTTCTGGGTGCTCAGTACTCAGGGTGCTTTGTGCTCAGTGCTCAGTACTCAGCGTGCTGGGTGCTCAGTGCTCAGAGTGTTGGGTGCTCAGTACTCAGGGTGCTGGGTGCTCAGTGCTCAGTGCTCAGGGTGCTCAGTGCTCAGGGTGCTGGGTGCTCAGGGTGCTGGGTGCTCAGTGCTCGGGGTGCTGGGTGCTCAGTGCTCAGGGTGCTGGGTGCTCAGTGCTCAGTGCTGAGGGTGCTGGGTGCTCAGTGCTCAGTGCTCAGGGTGCTGGGTGTTCAGTACTCAGGGTACTGGGTGCTCAGTACTCAGGGTGCTTGGTGCTCAGTGCTCAGGGTGCTGGTTGCTCAGTGCTCAGGGTGCTGGGTGCTCAGTACTCAGGGTGCTGGGTGCTCAGTACTCAGGGTGCTCGGTGTTCAGTACTCAGGGTGCTGGGTGCTCAGTGCCCAGGGTGCTGGGTGCTCAGTACTCAGGGTGCTGGGTGCGCAGTACTCAGGGTGCTGGGTGCTCAGTGCTCAGGGTGCTGGGTGCTCAGTACTCAGGGTGCTGGGTGCTCAGTGCTCGGTGTGCTAGGTGCTCAGTGCTCAGGGTGATCAGTGGTCAGTACTCAGGGTGCTGGGTGCTCAGTGCTCAGGGTGCTGGGTGCTCTGTCCTCAGGGTGCTCAGTACTCAGGGTGCTCAGTGCTCAGTGCTCAGTACCCAGGGTGTTCAGTACTCAGGGTGCTGGGCGCTCAGTGCTCGGGGTGCTGGGTGCTCAGTACTCAGGGTGCTGGGTGCTCAGTACTCGGGGTGCTGGGTGCTCAGTACTCAGGGTGCTGGTTGCTCAGTGCTCGGGGTGCTGGGTGCTCAGTGCTCAGGGTGATCGGTGCTCAGTGCTCAGGGTGCTGGGTGCTCAGTCCTCAGGGTGCTCAGTGCTCAAGGTGCTGGGTGCTCAGTGCTCGGGGTGCTCGGTGCTCAGTACTCAGGGTGCTGAGTGCTCGGTACTCAGGGTGCTGGGTGCTCAGTACTCAGGGTGCTGGGTGCTCAGTACTCAGGGTGCTGGGTGCTCAGTGCTCGGTGTGCTGGGTGCTCAGTGCTCGGGGTGCTGGGTGCTCAGTGCTCAGTGCTCAGGGTGCTGGGTGCTCAGTGCTCAGTGCTCAGGGTGCTGGTTGCTCAGTACTCAGGGTGCTGGGTGCTCAGTACTCAGGGTGCTGGGTGCTCAATGCTCAGGGTGCTGGGTGCTCAGTACTCAGGGTGCTCGGTGCTCAGTGCTCGGGGTGCTGGGTGCTCAGTGCTCGGGGTGCTGGGTGCTCAGTGCTCATGGTGCTGGGTGCTCAGTACTCAGGGTGCTGGGTGCTCAGTGCTCGGGGTGCTCGGTGCTCAGTACTCAAGGTGCTGGGTTCTCAGTGCTCAGGGTGCTGGGTGCTCAGTCCTCGGGGTGCACCGTGCTCAGTGATCAGGGTGCTGGGTGCTCAGTACGCAGGGTGCTCGGTGCTCAGTACTCAGGGTTCTCAGTGCTCAGTACTCAGGGTGCTGGGTGCTCAGTGCTCAGGGTGCTGGGTGCTCAGTACTCAGGGTGCTCAGTGCTCAGTACTCGGGGTGCTTGGTGCTCAGTACTCAGGGTGCTCAGTGCTCAGTACTCGGGGTGCTGGGTGCTCAGTGCTCAGGGTGCTCAGTGCTCAGTGCTCGGGGTGTTGGGTGCTCAGTGCTCAGTGCTCAGGGTGCTGGGTTTTCAGTACTCAGGGTGCAGGGTGCTCAGTACTCAGGGTGCTGGGTGCTCAGTGATCAGGGTGCTCAGTGCTCAGTACTCAGTGCTCAGGCTGCTGGGTGTTCAGTACTCAGGGTGCTGGGTGTTCAGTACTCGGTGTGCTGGGTGCTCAGTGCTCAGGGTGCTCAGTGCTCAGTACTCAGTGCTCAGGGTGCTCAGTGCTCAGTGCTCAGGGTGCTGGGTGTTCAGTACTCGGTGTGCTGGGTGCTCAGTGCTCAGGGTGCTCAGTGCTCAGTACTCAGTGCTCAGGGTACTCAGTGCTCAGTGCTCAGGGTGCTGGGTGTTCAGTACTCAGGGTCCTGGGTGATCAGTACTCAGGGTGCTGGGTGCTCAGTGCTCAGGGTGCTGGGTGCTCAATACTCTGGGTGTTGGGTGCTCAGTGCTCAGGGTGCTGGGTGCTCAGTGCTCAGGGTGCTGCGTGCTCAGTACTCAGGGTGCTGGGTGCTCAGTGCTCGAGGTGCTCGGTGCTCAGTACTCAAGGTGCTGGGTGCTCAGTGCTCAGGGTGCTGAATGCTCAGTCCTCGGGGTGCTCCGTGCTCAGGGTGCTGGGTGCTCAGTGCTCGGGGTGCTCGGTGCTCAGTACTCATGGTGCTGAGTGCTCAGTACTCAGGGTGATGGGTGCTCAGTACTCAGGGTGCTGGGTGCTCAGTGCTCGGGGTGCTGGGTGCTCAGTACTCAGGGTGCTGGGGGCTCAGTACTCAGGGTGCTGGGGGCTCAGTACTCAGGGTGCTCGGTTTTCAGTACTCAGGGTGCTGGGTGCTCATTCTCGGGGTGCTGGGTGCTCAGTGCTCGGGGTGCTGGGTGCTCAGTACTCAGGGTGCTGGGGGCTCAGTCCTCAGGGTGCTGGGTGCTCAGTACTCAGGGTGATCTGTTCTCAGTACTCAGGGTGCTGGGTGCTCAGTGCTCGGGATGCTGGGTGCTCAGTACTCGGGGTGCTCAGTGCTCAGTACTCAGGGTGCTGGGTGCTCAGTACTCAGGGTGCTGGGTGCTCAGTGCTCGGCGTGCTCGGTGCTCAGTACTCGGGGTGCTGGGTGCTCAGTACTCGGGGTGCTGGGTGCTCAGGGCTCAGGGTGCTGGGTGCTCAGTGCTCGGGGTGCTGGGTGCTCAGTGCTGAGTGTGCTGGCTGCTCAGTGCTCAGGGTGCTGGGTGCTCAGTACTCAGGGTGCTCGGTGCTCAGTACTCAGGGTGCTCTGTGCTCAGTACTAAGCGTGCTGGGTGCTCAGTGCTCAGGGTCCTCGGTGCTCAGTACTCAGGGTGCTCAGTGCTCAGTACACAGCGTGCTTTGTGCTCAGTGCTGAGGGTGCTGGGTGGTTAGTACTCAGGGTGCTGGGTGCTCAGTACTCAGGGTGCTGGGTGCTCAGTACTCAGGGTGCTGGGTGCTCAGTGCTCGGGGTGCTCGGTGATCAGTACTCAGGGTGCTGGGTGCTCAGTGCTCAGTGTGCTGGGTACTCAGTACTCAGGGTGCTGGGTGCTCAGTACTCAGGGTGCTGGGTGCTCAGTGCTCAGGGTGCTGGGTGCTCAGTCCTCAGGGTGCTGGGTGCTCAGTACTCAGGGTGTTCGGTGCTCAGTACTCAGGGTGCTCAGTGCTCAGTACTCAGGGTGCTGGTTGCTCAGTGCTCGGGGTGCTCGGTGCTCAGTACTCAGGGTGCTGGGTGCTTAGTACTCAGGGTGCTGGGTGCTCAGTACTCAGGGTGCTGGGTGCTCAGTACTCAGGGTGCTGGGTGCTCAGTACTCAGGGTGATGGATGCACAGTGCTCAGGGTGCTGGGTGCTAAGTACTCAGGGTGCTGGGTGCTCAGTACTCAGGGTGATCGGTGCTTAGTACTCAGGGTGCTGGGTGCTCATTGCTCAGGGTGCTGGGTACTCAGTACTCAGGGTGCTGGGTGCTCAGTACTCAGGGTGCTGGGTGCTCAGTGCTCAGGGTGCTGGGTGCTCAGTGCTCAGGGTGCTGGGTGCACAGTATTCAGGGTGCTGGGTGCTCAGTGCTCAGGGTGATCGGTGCTCAGTACTCAGGGTGCTCAGTACTCAGGGTGCTGGGTGCTCAGTGCTCAGGGTGCTGGGTGCTCAGTACTCAGGGTGCTGGGTGCTCAGTGCTCGGGGTGCTGGGTGCTCAGTGCTCAGGGTGATCGGTGCTCAGTACTCAAGGCGCTGGGTGCTCAGTCCTTGGGGTGCTGGGTGCTCAGTGCTCGGGGTGCTGTGTGCTCAGTGCTCAGTGCTCAGGCTGCTGGGTGCTCAGTGCTCAGTGCTCAGGGTTCTTGGTGCTCAGTACTCAGGGTGCTGGGTGCTCAGTACTCAGGGTGCTGGGTGCTCAGTTCTCAGGGTGCTGGGTGCTCAGTACTCTGTGTGTTGGGTGCTCAGTACTCAGGGTGCTGGGTGCTCAGTGCTCAGGGTGCTGGGTGCTCTGTACTCAGGGTGCTGGGTGCTCAGTGCTCGCGGTGCTCGGTGCTCAGTACTCAAGGTGCTGGGTGCTCAGTGCTCAGGGTGCTGGGTGCTCAGTACTCAGGGTGCTCGGTGCTCAGTACTCAGGGTTTTCAGTGCTCAGGGTGCTGGGTGCTCAGTACTCAGGGTGCTCAGTGCTCAGTACTCGGGTTGCTGGGTGCTCAGTACTCAGGGTGCTCAGTGCTCAGTACTCGGGGTACTGGTTGCTCAGTGCTCAGTGTGCTCAGTGCTCAGTGCTCAGGGTGCTGGGTGCTCAGTGCTCGGGGCGCTGGGTGCTCAGTGCTCGGGGTGCTGGGTGCTCAGTACTCAGGGTGCTGTGTGCTCAGTGCTCAGTACTCAGCGTGCTGGGTGCTCAGTGCTCAGAGTGTTGGGTGCTCAGTACTCAGGGTGCTGGGTGCTCAGTGCTCAGTGCTCAGGGTGCTCATCGCTCAGGGTGCTGGGTGCTCACGGTGCTGGGTGCTCAGTGCTCGGGGTGCTGGGTGCTCAGTGCTCAGGGTGCTGGGTGCTCAGTGCTCAGTGTTCAGGGTGCTGGGTGTTCAGTACTCAGGATGCTCGGTGCTTAGTGCTCGGGGTGCTGGGTGCTCAGTACTCAGGGTGCTGGGTGCTCAGTGCTCGGGGTGCTGGGTGCTCAGTGCTCATGGTGCTCAGTGCTCAGTACTCAGGGTGCTGGTTGCTCAGTGCTCGGGGTGCTCGGTGCTCAGTACTCAGGGTGCTGGGTGCTTAGTACTCAGGGTGCTGGGTGCTCAGTACTCAGGGTGCTGGGTGCTCAGTACTCAGGGTGCTGGGTGCTCAGTACTCAGGGTGATGGATGCACAGTGCTCAGGGTGCTGGGTGCTAAGTACTCAGGGTGCTGGGTGCTCAGTACTCAGGGTGATCGGTGCTTAGTACTCAGGGTGCTGGGTGCTCATTGCTCAGGGTGCTGGGTACTCAGTACTCAGGGTGCTGGGTGCTCAGTACTCAGGGTGCTGGGTGCTCAGTGCTCAGGGTGCTGGGTGCTCAGTGCTCAGGGTGCTGGGTGCACAGTATTCAGGGTGCTGGGTGCTCAGTGCTCAGGGTGATCGGTGCTCAGTACTCAGGGTGCTCAGTACTCAGGGTGCTGGGTGCTCAGTGCTCAGGGTGCTGGGTGCACAGTACTCAGGGTGCTGGGTGCTCAGTGCTCGGGGTGCTGGGTGCTCAGTGCTCAGGGTGATCGGTGCTCAGTACTCAAGGCGCTGGGTGCTCAGTCCTTGGGGTGCTGGGTGCTCAGTGCTCGGGGTGCTGTGTGCTCAGTGCTCAGTGCTCAGGCTGCTGGGTGCTCAGTGCTCAGTGCTCAGGGTTCTTGGTGCTCAGTACTCAGGGTGCTGGGTGCTCAGTACTCAGGGTGCTGGGTGCTCAGTTCTCAGGGTGCTGGGTGCTCAGTACTCTGTGTGTTGGGTGCTCAGTACTCAGGGTGCTGGGTGCTCAGTGCTCAGGGTGCTGGGTGCTCTGTACTCAGGGTGCTGGGTGCTCAGTGCTCGCGGTGCTCGGTGCTCAGTACTCAAGGTGCTGGGTGCTCAGTGCTCAGGGTGCAGGGTGCTCAGTCCTCGGGGTGCTCCGTGCTCAGTGCTCAGGGTGCTGGGTGCTCAGTACTCAGGGTGCTCGGTGCTCAGTACTCAGGGTTTTCAGTGCTCAGGGTGCTGCGTGCTCAGTGCTCGGGGTGCTGGGTGCTCAGTACTCAGGGTGCTGTCTGCTCAGTGCTCAGGGTGCTGTGCGCTCAGTGCTCAGGGTGCTGGGTGCTCAATGCTCGGGGTGCTGGGTTCTCAGGGCTGTGGTGCTGGGTGCTCAGTGCTCAGTGCTCAGGGTGCTGGGTGCTCAGTGCTCAGGGTGCAGGTTGCTCAGTACTCAGGGTACTGGGTGCTCAGTACTCAGGTTACTGGGTGCTCAGTGCTCAGGGTGCTCTGTGGTCAGTACTCAGGGTGCTGGGTGCTCAGTGCTCGGGGTGCTGCATGCTCAGTACTCAGGGTGCTGGGTGCTCAGTGCTCACGGTGCTGGGTACTCAGTGCTCAGGGTGCTGGGTGCTCAGTACTCAGGGTGCTGGGTGCTCAGTGCTCGGGGTGCTCGGTGCTCAGTACTCAAGGTGCTGGGTGCTCAGTACTCAGGGTGCTGGGTGCTCAGTGCTCGGGGTGCTCGGTGCTCAGTACTCGGGGTGCTGGTTGCTCAGTACTCGGTGTGCTGGGTGCTCAGTGCTCAGTGCTCAGGGTGCTGGGTGTTCAGTACTCATGGTGCTGGGTGCTCAGTACTCAGGGTGCTGGGTGCTCAGTGCTCAGGGTGCTCAGTGCTCAGTGCTCAGAGTGCTCAGTGCTCAGGGTGCTGGGTGTTCAGTACTCAGTGCTCAGGGTGCTCAGTGCTCAGTGCTCAGTGCTCAGGGTGCTCAGTGCTCAGTGCTCAGGGTGCTGGGTGTTCAGTACTCAGTGTGCTGGGTGTTCAGTACTCGGTGTGCTGTGTGCTCAGTGCTCAGTGTGCTCAGTGATCAGTACTCAGTGCTCAGGGTACTCACTGCTCAGTGCTCAGGGTGCTGGGTGTTCAGTACTCAGGGTGCTGGGTGCTCAGTAACTCAGGGTGCTGGGTGCTCAGTGCTCAGGGTGCTGGGTGCTCAGTACCCTGGGTGTTGGGTGCTCAGTGCTCAGGGTGCTGGGTGCTCAGTGCTCAGGGTGCTGCGTGCTCAGTACTCAGGGTGCTGTGTGCTCAGCGCTCGAGGTGCTCGGTGCTCAGTACTCAAGGTGCTGGGTGCTCAGTCCTCAGGGTGCTGGGTGCTCAGTCCTCGGGGTGCTCCGTGCTCAGGGTGCTGGGTGCTCAGTGCTCGGGGTGCTCGGTGCTCAGTACTCAGGGTGCTGAGTGCTCAGTACTCAGGGTGATGGGTGCTCAGTACTCAGGGTGCTATGTGCTCAGTGCTCGGGGTGCTGGGTGCTCAGTACTCAGGGTGGTGGGGGCTCAGTACTCAGGGTGCTGTGTGCTCAGTACTCAGGGTGCTCGGTTCTCAGTACTCAGGGTGCTGGGTGCTCATTCTCCGGGTGCTGGGTGCTCAGTGCTCGGGGTGCTGGGTGCTCAGTACTCAGGGTGCTGGGGGCTCAGTACTCAGGGTGCTGGGTGCTCAGTACTCAGGGTGATCTGTTCTCAGTACTCAGGGTGCTGGGTGCTCAGTGCTCGGGATGCTGGGTGCTCAGTACTCAGGGTGCTGGGTGCTAAGTACTCAGGGTGCTGGGTGCTCAGTGCTCGGGGTGTTCGGTGCTGAGTACTCGGGGTGCTGGGTTCTCAGTACTCGGGGTGCTGGGTGCTCAGTGCTCAGGGTGCTGGGTGCTCAGTGATAGGGGTGCTGGGTGCTCAGTGCTGAGTGTGCTGGCTGCTCAGTGCTCAGGGTGCTGGGTGCTCAGTACTCAGGGTGCTGGGTGCTCAGTACTCAGGGTGCTGGGTGCTCAGTACTCAGGGTTCTGGGTGCTCTGTGCTCGGGGTGCTGGGTGCTCAGTGCTCAGGATTCTGGGTGCTCAGTGCTCAGGGTGCTGGGTGCTCAGTACTCAGGGTGCTGGGTGCTTCGTGCTCGAGGTGCTCGGTGCTCAGTACTCAAGGTGCTGGGTTCTCAGTGCTCAGGGTGCTGGGTCCTCAGTCCTCGGGGTGCTCCGTGCTCAGGGTGCTGGGTGCTGAGTGCTCAGGGTGCTGGGTGCTCAGTGCTCGGGTGCTCGGTGCTCAGTGCTCAGGGTCCTGGGTGCTCAGTACTCAGGGTCCTGGGTGCTTAGTACTCAGGGTGCTCAGTGCTCAGTACACAGGGTGCTGGGTGCTCAGTGCTCGGGGTGCTGGGTGCTCAGTGCTCAGTACTCAGGGTGCTGGGTGCTCAGTGCTCAGGGTGCTGGGTGCTCAGTACTCAGGGAGCTGGGTGCTCAGTGCTCAGGGTGCTGGGTGCTCAGTGCTCAGGGTGCTGGGTGCTCAGTGATCGGGGTGCTGGGTGCTCAGTGCTCAGGGTGATCGGTGCTCAGTGCTCAGGGTGCTGGGTGCTCAGTCCTCGGGGTGCTCCGTGCTCAGGGTGCTGGGTGCTCAGTGCTCGGGGTGCTCGGTGCTCAGTACTCAGGGTGCTGGGTGCTCAGTGCTCAGGGTGCTGGGTGCTCAGTACTCTGGGTGTTGGGTGCTCAGTACTCAGGGTGCTGCGTGCTCAGTGCTCGGGGTGCTGCATGCTCAGTACTCAGGGTGCTGGGTGCTCAGTGCTCACGGTGCTGGGTACTCAGTGCTCAGGGTGCTGGGTGCTCAGTACTCGGTGTGCTGGGTGCTCAGTGCTCAGTGCTCAGGGTGCTGGGTGTTCAGTACTCATGGTGCTGGGTGCTCAGTACTCAGGGTGCTGGGTGCTCAGTGCTCAGGGTGCTCAGTGCTCAGTACTCAGTGCTCAGGGTGCTGGGTGTTCAGTACTCAGGGTGCTGGGTGTTCAGTACTCGGTGTGCTGGGTGCTCAGTGCTCAGGGTGCTCAGTGCTCAGTACTCAGTGCTCAGGGTGCTCAGTGCTCAGTGCTCAGGGTGCTGGGTGTTCAGTATTCAGGGTGCTGGGTGTTCAGTACTCGGTGTGCTGTGTGCTCAGTGCTCAGGGTGCTCAGTGATCAGTACTCAGTGCTCAGGGTACTCACTGCTCAGTGCTCAGGGTGCTGGGTGTTCAGTACTCAGGGTGCTGGGTGCTCAGTAACTCAGGGTGCTGGGTGCTCAGTGCTCAGGGTGCTGGGTGCTCAGTACTCTGGGTGTTGGGTGCTCAGTGCTCAGGGTGCTGGGTGCTCAGTGCTCAGGGTGCTGCGTGCTCAGTACTCAGGGTGCTGTGTGCTCAGCGCTCGAGGTGCTCGGTGCTCAGTACTCAAGGTGCTGGGTGCTCAGTGTTCAGGGTGCTGGGTGCTCAGTCCTCGGGGTGCTCCGTGCTCAGGGTGCTGGGTGCTCAGTGCTCGGGGTGCTCGGTGCTCAGTACTCAGGGTGCTGAGTGCTCAGTACTCAGGGTGATGGGTGCTCAGTACTCAGGGTGCTGGGTGCTCAGTGCTCGGGGTGCTGGGTGCTCAGTACTCAGGGTGCTGGGGGCTCAGTACTCAGGGTGCTGGGTGCTCAGTACTCAGGGTGCTCGGTTCTCAGTACTCAGGGTGCTGGGTGCTCATTCTCGGGGTGCTGGGTGCTCAGTACTCAGGGTGCTGGGGGCTCAGTACTCAGGGTGCTGGGTGCTCAGTACTCAGGGTGATCTGTTCTCAGTACTCAGGGTGCTGGGTGCTCAGTGCTCAGGGTGCTGGGTGCTCAGTGCTCAGGGTGCTGCGTGCTCAGTACTCAGGGTGCTGTGTGCTCAGCGCTCGAGGTGCTCGGTGCTCAGTACTCAAGGTGCTGGGTGCTCAGTGCTCAGGGTGCAGGGTGCTCAGTCCTCGGGGTGCTCCGTGCTCAGGGTGCTGGGTGCTCAGTGCTCGGGGTGCTCGGTGCTCAGTACTCAGGGTGCTGAGTGCTCAGTACTCAGTAATCAGGGTGCTCAGTTCTCAGGGTGCTGGGTGCTCAGTGCTCAGGGTGCTGGGTGCTCAGTACTCAGGGTGCTGGGGGCTCAGTACTCAGGGTGCTGGGTGCTCAGTACTCAGGGTGCTCGGTTCTCAGTACTCAGGGTGCTGGGTGCTCATTCTCGGGGTGCTGGGTGCTCAGTGCTCGGGGTGCTGGGTGCTCAGTACTCAGGGTGCTGGGGGCTCAGTACTCAGGGTGCTGGGTGCTCAGTACTCAGGGTGATCTGTTCTCAGTACTCAGGGTGCTGGGTGCTCAGTGCTCGGGATGCTGGGTGCTCAGTAATCAGGGTGCTGGGTGCTAAGTACTCAGGGTGCTGGGTGCTCAGTGCTCGGGGTGTTCGGTGCTGAGTACTCGGGGTGCTGGGTTCTCAGTACTCGGGGTGCTGGGTGCTCAGTGCTCAGGGTGCTGGGTGCTCAGTGATCGGGGTGCTGGGTGCTCAGTGCTGAGTGTGCTGGCTGCTCAGTGCTCAGGGTGCTGGGTGCTCAGTACTCAGGGTGCTGGGTGCTCAGTACTCAGGGTGCTGGGTGCTCAGTACTCAGGGTGCTGGGTGCTCTGTGCTCGGGGTGCTGGGTGCTCAGTGCTCAGGGTGCTGGGTGCTCAGTGCTCAGGGTGCTGGGTGCTCAGTACTCAGGGTGCTGGGTGCTTAGTGCTCGAGGTGCTCGGTGCTCAGTACTCAAGGTGCTGGGTGCTCAGTGCTCAGGGTTCTGGGTGCTCAGTCCTCGGGGTGCTCCGTGCTCAGGGTGCTGGGTGCTGAGTGCTCAGGGTGCTGGGTGCTCAGTGCTCGGATGCTCGGTGCTCAGTGCTCAGGGTCCTGGGTGCTCAGTACTCAGGGTCCTGGGTGCTTAGTAATCAGGGTGCTGGGTGCTCAGTGATAGGGGTGCTGGGTGCTCAGTGCTCGGGGTGCTGGGTGCTCAGTGCTCAGTACTCAGGGTGCTGGGTGCTCAGTGCTCGGGGTGCTGGGTGCTCAGTACTCAGGGAGCTGGGTGCTCAGTGCTCAGGGTGCTGGGTGCTCAGTGCTCAGGGTGCTGGGTGCTCAGTGATCGGGGTGCTGGGTGCTCAGTGCTCAGGGTGATCGGTGCTCAGTGCTCAGGGTGCTGGGTGCTCAGTCCTCGGTGTGCTCCGTGCTCAGGGTGCTGGATGCTCAGTGCTCGGGGTGCTCGGTGCTCAGTACTCAGGGTGCTGGGTGCTCAGTGCTCAGGGTGCTGGGTGCTCAGTACTCTGGGTGTTGGGTGCTCAGTACTCAGGGTGCTGCGTGCTCAGTGCTCGGGGTGCTGGGTGCTCAGTGCTCGGGGTGTTGGGTGCTCAGTGCTCAGGGTGCTGGGTGCTCAGTATTCAGGGTGGTGGGTGCTCAGTGTTCGGGGTGCTCGGTGCTCAGTACTCAAGGTGCTGGGTGCTCAGTGCTCAGGGTGCTGGGTGCTCAGTCCTCGGGGTGCTCCGTGCTCAGTGCTCAGGGTGCTGTGTGCTCAGTACTCAGGGTGCTCGTTGCTCAGTACTCAGGGTTCTCAGTGCTCAGTGCTCAGGGTGCTGGGTGCTCAGTTCTCAGGGTGCTCAGTGCTCAGTACTCGGGGTGCTGGGTGCTCAGTACTCAGGGTGCTCAGTGCTCAGCACTCGGGGTGCTGGGTGCTCAGTGCTCGGGGAGCTGGATGCTCAGTGCTCGGAGTTCTGGGTGCTCAGTACTCAGGGTGCTTTGTGCTCAGTGCTCAGTACTCAGCGTGCTGGGTGCTCAGTGCTCAGAGTGTTGGGTGCTCAGTACTCAGGGTGCTGCGTGCTCAGTGCTCAGTGCTCAGGGTGCTGAGTGCTCAGGGTGCTGGGTGCTCAGGGTGCTGGGTGCTCAGTGCTCGGGGTGCTGTGTGCTCAGTGCTCAGGGTGCTGGGTGCTCAGTACTCAGGGTGCTGGGTGCTCATTCTCGGGGTGCTGGGTGCTCAGTGCTCGGGGTGCTGGGTGCTCAGTACTCAGGGTGCTGGGGGCTCAGTACTCAGGGTGCTGGGTGCTCAGTACTCAGGGTGATCTGTTCTCAGTACTCAGGGTGCTGGGTGCTCAGTGCTCAGGGTGCTGGGTGCTCAGTGCTCAGGGTGCTGCGTGCTCAGTACTCAGGGTGCTGTGTGCTCAGCGCTCGAGGTGCTCGGTGCTCAGTACTCAAGGTGCTGGGTGCTCAGTGCTCAGGGTGCTTGGTGCTCAGTCCTCGGGGTGCTCCGTGCTCAGGGTGCTGGGTGCTCAGTGCTCGGGGTGCTCGGTGCTCAGTACTCAGGGTGCTGAGTGCTCAGTACTCAGTAATCAGGGTGCTCAGTTCTCAGGGTGCTGGGTGCTCAGTGCTCGGGGTGCTGGGTGCTCAGTACTCAGGGTGCTGGGGGCTCAGTACTCAGGGTGCTGCGTGCTCAGTACTCAGGGTGCTCGGTTCTCAGTACTCAGGGTGCTGGGTGCTCATTCTCGGGGTGCTGGGTGCTCAGTGCTCGGGGTGCTGGGTGCTCAGTACTCAGGGTGCTGGGGGCTCAGTACTCAGGGTGCTGGGTGCTCAGTACTCAGGGTGATCTGTTCTCAGTACTCAGGGTGCTGGGTGCTCAGTGCTCGGGATGCTGGGTGCTCAGTACTCAGGGTGCTGGGTGCTAAGTACTCAGGGTGCTGGGTGCTCAGTGCTCGGGGTGTTCGGTGCTGAGTACTCGGGGTGCTGGGTTCTCAGTACTCGGGGTGCTGGGTGCTCAGTGCTCAGGGTGCTGGGTGCTCAGTGATCGGGGTGCTGGGTGCTCAGTGCTGAGTGTGCTGGCTGCTCAGTGCTCAGGGTGCTGGGTGCTCAGTACTCAGGGTGCTGGGTGCTCAGTACTCAGGGTGCTGGGTGCTCAGTACTCAGGGTGCTGGGTGCTCTGTGCTCGGGGTGCTGGGTGCTCAGTGCTCAGGGTGCTGGGTGCTCAGTGCTCAGGGTGCTGGGTGCTCAGTACTCAGGGTGCTGGGTGCTTAGTGCTCGAGGTGCTCGGTGCTCAGTACTCAAGGTGCTGGGTTCTCAGTGCTCAGGGTTCTGGGTGCTCAGTCCTCGGGGTGCTCCGTGCTCAGGGTGCTGGGTGCTGAGTGCTCAGGGTGCTGGGTGCTCAGTGCTCGGATGCTCGGTGCTCAGTGCTCAGGGTCCTGGGTGCTCAGTACTCAGGGTCCTGGGTGCTTAGTAATCAGGGTGCTGGGTGCTCAGTGATAGGGGTGCTGGGTGCTCAGTGCTCGGGGTGCTGGGTGCTCAGTGCTCAGTACTCAGGGTGCTGGGTGCTCAGTGCTCGGGGTGCTGGGTGCTCAGTACTCAGGGAGCTGGGTGCTCAGTGCTCAGGGTGCTGGGTGCTCAGTGCTCAGGGTGCTGGGTGCTCAGTGATCGGGGTGCTGGGTGCTCAGTGCTCAGGGTGATCGGTGCTCAGTGCTCAGGGTGCTGGGTGCTCAGTCCTCGGGGTGCTCCGTGCTCAGGGTGCTGGGTTCTCAGTGCTCGGGGTGCTCGGTGCTCAGTACTCAGGGTGCTGGGTGCTCAGTGCTGAGGGTGCTGGGTGCTCAGTGCTCGGGGTGCTCGGTGCTCAGTGCTCGGGGTGCTGGGTGCTCAGTGCTCGGGGTGCTGGGTGCTCAGTGCTCAGGGTGCTGGGTGCTCAGTATTCAGGGTGGTGGGTGCTCAGTGTTCGGGGTGCTCGGTGCTCAGTACTCAAGGTGCTGGGTGCTCAGTGCTCAGGGTGCTGGGTGCTCAGTCCTCGGGGTGCTCCGTGCTCAGTGCTCAGGGTGCTGTGTGCTCAGTACTCAGGGTGCTCGTTGCTCAGTACTCAGGGTTCTCAGTGCTCAGTGCTCAGGGTGCTGGGTGCTCAGTTCTCAGGATGCTCAGTGCTCAGTACTCGGGGTGCTGGGTGCTCAGTACTCAGGGTGCTCAGTGCTCAGCACTCGGGGTGCTGGGTGCTCAGTGCTCGGGGAGCTGGATGCTCAGTGCTCGGAGTTCTGGGTGCTCAGTACTCAGGGTTCTTTGTGCTCAGTGCTCAGTACTCAGCGTGCTGGGTGCTCAGTGCTCAGAGTGTTGGGTGCTCAGTACTCAGGGTGCTGCGTGCTCAGTGCTCAGTGCTCAGGGTGCTCAGTGCTCAGGGTGCTGGGTGCTCAGGGTGCTGGGTGCTCAGTGCTCGGGGTGCTGGGTGCTCAGTGCTCAGGGTGCTGGGTGCTCAGTGCTCAGTGCTCAGGGTGCTGGGTGCTCAGTGCTCAGTGCTCAGGGTGCTGGGTGTTCAGTACTCAGGGTGCTGGGTGCTCAGTACTCAGGGTGCTTGGTGCTCAGTGCTCAGGGTGCTGGTTGCTCAGTGCTCAGGGTGCTGGGTGCTCAGTACTCAGGGTGCTGGGTGCTCAGTACTCAGGGTGCTCGGTGTTCAGTACTCAGGGTGCTGGGTGCTCAGTGCCCAGGGTGCTGGGTGCTCAGTACTCAGGGTGCTGGGTGCGCAGTACTCAGGGTGCTGGGTGCTCAGTGCTCAGGGTGCTGGGTGCTCAGTACTCAGGGTGCTGGGGGCTCAGTGCTCGGGGTGCTGGGTGCTCAGTGCTCAGGGTGATCAGTGGTCAGTACTCAGGGTGCTGGGTGCTCAGTGCTCAGGGTGCTGGGTGCTCAGTCCTCAGGGTGCTCAGTACTCAGGGTGCTCAGTGCTCAGTGTTCAGTTCTCAGGGTGTTCAGTACTCAGTGTGCTGGGTGCTCAGTGCTCGGTGTGCTGTGTGCTCAGTACTCAGGGGGCTCAGTGCTCAGTACTCAGTACTCAGGGTGCTCAGTGCTCAGTGCTCAGGGTGCTGGGTGATTAGTACTCGGGGTGCTGGGTGCTCAGTGCTCAGGGTGCTCATTGCTCAGTACTCAGTGCTCAGGGTACTCAGTGCTCAGTGCTCAGGGTGCTGGGTGTTCAGTACTCAGGGTGCTGATTGATCAGTACTCAGGGTGCTGGGTGCTCAGTGCTCAGGGTGCTGGGTGCTCAGTACTCTGGGTGTTGGGTGCTCAGTGCTCAGGGTGCTGGGTGCTCAGTGCTCACGGTGCTGCGTGCTCAGTACTCAGGGTGCTGTGTGCTCAGTGCTCGAGGTGCTCGATGCTCAGTACTCAAGGTGCTTGGTGCTCAGTGCTCAGGGTGCTGGGTGCTCAGTCCGCGGGGTGCTCCGTGCTCAGGGTGCTGGGTGCTCAGTGCTCGGGGTGCTCGGTGCTAAGTACTCAGGGTGCTGGGTGCTCTGTACTCAGGGTGCTGCGTGCTCAGTACTCAGGGTGCTGGGTGCTCAGTACTCAGGGTGCTCGGTGTTCAGTACTCAGGGTGCTGGGTGCTCAGTGCCCAGGGTGCTGGGTGCTCAGTACTCAGGGTGCTGGGTGCGCAGTACTCAGGGTGCTGGGTGCTCAGTGCTCAGGGTGCTGGGTGCTCAGTACTCAGGGTGCTGGGGGCTCAGTGCTCGGGGTGCTGGGTGCTCAGTGCTCAGGGTGATCAGTGGTCAGTACTCAGGGTGCTGGGTGCTCAGTACTCAGTAATCAGGGTGCTCAGTTCTCAGGGTGCTGGGTGCTCAGTGCTCGGGGTGCTGGGTGCTCAGTACTCAGGGTGCTGGGGGCTCAGTACTCAGGGTGCTGCGTGCTCAGTACTCAGGGTGCTCGGTTCTCAGTACTCAGGGTGCTGGGTGCTCATTCTCGGGGTGCTGGGTGCTCAGTGCTCGGGGTGCTGGGTGCTCAGTACTCAGGGTGCTGGGGGCTCAGTACTCAGGGTGCTGGGTGCTCAGTACTCAGGGTGATCTGTTCTCAGTACTCAGGGTGCTGGGTGCTCAGTGCTCGGGATGCTGGGTGCTCAGTACTCAGGGTGCTGGGTGCTAAGTACTCAGGGTGCTGGGTGCTCAGTGCTCGGGGTGTTCGGTGCTGAGTACTCGGGGTGCTGGGTTCTCAGTACTCGGGGTGCTGGGTGCTCAGTGCTCAGGGTGCTGGGTGCTCAGTGATCGGGGTGCTGGGTGCTCAGTGCTGAGTGTGCTGGCTGCTCAGTGCTCAGGGTGCTGGGTGCTCAGTACTCAGGGTGCTGGGTGCTCAGTACTCAGGGTGCTGGGTGCTCAGTACTCAGGGTGCTGGGTGCTCTGTGCTCGGGGTGCTGGGTGCTCAGTGCTCAGGGTGCTGGGTGCTCAGTGCTCAGGGTGCTGGGTGCTCAGTACTCAGGGTGCTGGGTGCTTAGTGCTCGAGGTGCTCGGTGCTCAGTACTCAAGGTGCTGGGTTCTCAGTGCTCAGGGTTCTGGGTGCTCAGTCCTCGGGGTGCTCCGTGCTCAGGGTGCTGGGTGCTGAGTGCTCAGGGTGCTGGGTTCTCAGTGCTCGGATGCTCGGTGCTCAGTGCTCAGGGTCCTGGGTGCTCAGTACTCAGGGTCCTGGGTGCTTAGTAATCAGGGTGCTGGGTGCTCAGTGATAGGGGTGCTGGGTGCTCAGTGCTCGGGGTGCTGGGTGCTCAGTGCTCAGTACTCAGGGTGCTGGGTGCTCAGTGCTCGGGGTGCTGGGTGCTCAGTACTCAGGGAGCTGGGTGCTCAGTGCTCAGGGTGCTGGGTGCTCAGTGCTCAGGGTGCTGGGTGCTCAGTGATCGGGGTGCTGGGTGCTCAGTGCTCAGGGTGATCGGTGCTCAGTGCTCAGGGTGCTGGGTGCTCAGTCCTCGGGGTGCTCCGTGCTCAGGGTGCTGGGTTCTCAGTGCTCGGGGTGCTCGGTGCTCAGTACTCAGGGTGCTGGGTGCTCAGTGCTGAGGGTGCTGGGTGCTCAGTGCTCGGGGTGCTCGGTGCTCAGTGCTCGGGGTGCTGGGTGCTCAGTGCTCGGGGTGCTGGGTGCTCAGTGCTCAGGGTGCTGGGTGCTCAGTATTCAGGGTGGTGGGTGCTCAGTGTTCGGGGTGCTCGGTGCTCAGTACTCAAGGTGCTGTGTGCTCAGTGCTCAGGGTGCTGGGTGCTCAGTCCTCGGGGTGCTCCGTGCTCAGTGCTCAGGGTGCTGTGTGCTCAGTACTCAGGGTGCTCGTTGCTCAGTACTCAGGGTTCTCAGTGCTCAGTGCTCAGGGTGCTGGGTGCTCAGTTCTCAGGATGCTCAGTGCTCAGTACTCGGGGTGCTGGGTGCTCAGTACTCAGGGTGCTCAGTGCTCAGCACTCGGGGTGCTGGGTGCTCAGTGCTCGGGGAGCTGGATGCTCAGTGCTCGGAGTTCTGGGTGCTCAGTACTCAGGGTTCTTTGTGCTCAGTGCTCAGTACTCAGCGTGCTGGGTGCTCAGTGCTCAGAGTGTTGGGTGCTCAGTACTCAGGGTGCTGCGTGCTCAGTGCTCAGTGCTCAGGGTGCTCAGTGCTCAGGGTGCTGGGTGCTCAGGGTGCTGGGTGCTCAGTGCTCGGGGTGCTGGGTGCTCAGTGCTCAGGGTGCTGGGTGCTCAGTGCTCAGTGCTCAGGGTGCTGGGTGCTCAGTGCTCAGTGCTCAGGGTGCTGGGTGTTCAGTACTCAGGGTGCTGGGTGCTCAGTACTCAGGGTGCTTGGTGCTCAGTGCTCAGGGTGCTGGTTGCTCAGTGCTCAGGGTGCTGGGTGCTCAGTACTCAGGGTGCTGGGTGCTCAGTACTCAGGGTGCTCGGTGTTCAGTACTCAGGGTGCTGGGTGCTCAGTGCCCAGGGTGCTGGGTGCTCAGTACTCAGGGTGCTGGGTGCGCAGTACTCAGGGTGCTGGGTGCTCAGTGCTCAGGGTGCTGGGTGCTCAGTACTCAGGGTGCTGGGTGCTCAGTGCTCGGGGTGCTGGGTGCTCAGTGCTCAGGGTGATCAGTGGTCAGTACTCAGGGTGCTGGGTGCTCAGTGCTCAGGGTGCTGGGTGCTCAGTCCTCAGGGTGCTCAGTACTCAGGGTGCTCAGTGCTCAGTGTTCAGTTCTCAGGGTGTTCAGTACTCAGTGTGCTGGGTGCTCAGTGCTCGGTGTGCTGTGTGCTCAGTACTCAGGGGGCTCAGTGCTCAGTACTCAGTACTCAGGGTGCTCAGTGCTCAGTGCTCAGGGTGCTGGGTGATCAGTACTCGGGGTGCTGGGTGCTCAGTGCTCAGGGTGCTCATTGCTCAGTACTCAGTGCTCAGGGTACTCAGTGCTCAGTGCTCAGGGTGCTGGGTGTTCAGTACTCAGGGTGCTGATTGATCAGTACTCAGGGTGCTGGGTGCTCAGTGCTCAGGGTGCTGGGTGCTCAGTACTCTGGGTGTTGGGTGCTCAGTGCTCAGGGTGCTGGGTGCTCAGTGCTCACGGTGCTGCGTGCTCAGTACTCAGGGTGCTGTGTGCTCAGTGCTCGAGGTGCTCGATGCTCAGTACTCAAGGTGCTTGGTGCTCAGTGCTCAGGGTGCTGGGTGCTCAGTCCTCGGGGTGCTCCGTGCTCAGGGTGCTGGGTGCTCAGTGCTCGGGGTGCTCGGTGCTAAGTACTCAGGGTGCTGGGTGCTCAGTGCTCAGGGTGCTGGGTGCTCAGTACTCTGGGTTTTGGGTGCTCTGTACTCAGGGTGCTGCGTGCACAGTACTCAGGGTGCTGGGTGCTCAGTACTCAGGGTGCTCGGTGTTCAGTACTCAGGGTGCTGGGTGCTCAGTGCCCAGGGTGCTGGGTGCTCAGTACTCAGGGTGCTGGGTGCGCAGTACTCAGGGTGCTGGGTGCTCAGTGCTCAGGGTGCTGGGTGCTCAGTACTCAGGGTGCTGGGGGCTCAGTGCTCGGGGTGCTGGGTGCTCAGTGCTCAGGGTGATCAGTGGTCAGTACTCAGGGTGCTGGGTGCTCAGTACTCAGGGTGCTCGGTTCTCAGTACTCAGGGTGCTGGGTGCTCATTCTCGGGGTGCTGGGTGCTCAGTGCTCGGGGTGCTGGGTGCTCAGTACTCAGGGTGCTGGGGGCTCAGTACTCAGGGTGCTGGGTGCTCAGTACTCAGGGTGATCTGTTCTCAGTACTCAGGGTGCTGGGTGCTCAGTGCTCAGGGTGCTGGGTGCTCAGTGCTCAGGGTGCTGCGTGCTCAGTACTCAGGGTGCTGTGTGCTCAGCGCTCGAGGTGCTCGGTGCTCAGTACTCAAGGTGCTGGGTGCTCAGTGCTCAGGGTGCTGGGTGCTCAGTCCTCGGGGTGCTCCGTGCTCAGGGTGCTGGGTGCTCAGTGCTCGGGGTGCTCGGTGCTCAGTACTCAGGGTGCTGAGTGCTCAGTACTCAGTAATCAGGGTGCTCAGTTCTCAGGGTGCTGGGTGCTCAGTGCTCGGGGTGCTGGGTGCTCAGTACTCAGGGTGCTGGGGGCTCAGTACTCAGGGTGCTGGGTGCTCAGTACTCAGGGTGCTCGGTTCTCAGTACTCAGGGTGCTGGGTGCTCATTCTCGGGGTGCTGGGTGCTCAGTGCTCGGGGTGCTGGGTGCTCAGTACTCAGGGTGCTGGGGGCTCAGTACTCAGGGTGCTGGGTGCTCAGTACTCAGGGTGATCTGTTCTCAGTACTCAGGGTGCTGGGTGCTCAGTGCTCGGGATGCTGGGTGCTCAGTACTCAGGGTGCTGGGTGCTAAGTACTCAGGGTGCTGGGTGCTCAGTGCTCGGGGTGTTCGGTGCTGAGTACTCGGGGTGCTGGGTTCTCAGTACTCGGGGTGCTGGGTGCTCAGTGCTCAGGGTGCTGGGTGCTCAGTGATCGGGGTGCTGGGTGCTCAGTGCTGAGTGTGCTGGCTGCTCAGTGCTCAGGGTGCTGGGTGCTCAGTACTCAGGGTGCTGGGTGCTCAGTACTCAGGGTGCTGGGTGCTCAGTACTCAGGGTGCTGGGTGCTCTGTGCTCGGGGTGCTGGGTGCTCAGTGCTCAGGGTGCTGGGTGCTCAGTGCTCAGGGTGCTGGGTGCTCAGTACTCAGGGTGCTGGGTGCTTAGTGCTCGAGGTGCTCGGTGCTCAGTACTCAAGGTGCTGGGTTCTCAGTGCTCAGGGTTCTGGGTGCTCAGTCCTCGGGGTGCTCCGTGCTCAGGGTGCTGGGTGCTGAGTGCTCAGGGTGCTGGGTGCTCAGTGCTCGGATGCTCGGTGCTCAGTGCTCAGGGTCCTGGGTGCTCAGTACTCAGGGTCCTGGGTGCTTAGTAATCAGGGTGCTGGGTGCTCAGTGATAGGGGTGCTGGGTGCTCAGTGCTCGGGGTGCTGCCTGCTCAGTGCTCAGTACTCAGGGTGCTGGGTGCTCAGTGCTCGGGGTGCTGGGTGCTCAGTACTCAGGGAGCTGGGTGCTCAGTGCTCAGGGTGCTGGGTGCTCAGTGCTCAGGGTGCTGGGTGCTCAGTGATCGGGGTGCTGGGTGCTCAGTGCTCAGGGTGATCGGTGCTCAGTGCTCAGGGTGCTGGGTGCTCAGTCCTCGGGGTGCTCCGTGCTCAGGGTGCTGGGTTCTCAGTGCTCGGGGTGCTCGGTGCTCAGTACTCAGGGTGCTGGGTGCTCAGTGCTGAGGGTGCTGGGTGCTCAGTGCTCGGGGTGCTCGGTGCTCAGTGCTCGGGGTGCTGGGTGCTCAGTGCTCGGGGTGCTGGGTGCTCAGTGCTCAGGGTGCTGGGTGCTCAGTATTCAGGGTGGTGGGTGCTCAGTGTTCGGGGTGCTCGGTGCTCAGTACTCAAGGTGCTGGGTGCTCAGTGCTCAGGGTGCTGGGTGCTCAGTCCTCGGGGTGCTCCGTGCTCAGTGCTCAGGGTGCTGTGTGCTCAGTACTCAGGGTGCTCGTTGCTCAGTACTCAGGGTTCTCAGTGCTCAGTGCTCAGGGTGCTGGGTGCTCAGTTCTCAGGATGCTCAGTGCTCAGTACTCGGGGTGCTGGGTGCTCAGTACTCAGGGTGCTCAGTGCTCAGCACTCGGGGTGCTGGGTGCTCAGTGCTCGGGGAGCTGGATGCTCAGTGCTCGGAGTTCTGGGTGCTCAGTACTCAGGGTTCTTTGTGCTCAGTGCTCAGTACTCAGCGTGCTGGGTGCTCAGTGCTCAGAGTGTTGGGTGCTCAGTACTCAGGGTGCTGCGTGCTCAGTGCTCAGTGCTCAGGGTGCTCAGTGCTCAGGGTGCTGGGTGCTCAGGGTGCTGGGTGCTCAGTGCTCGGGGTGCTGGGTGCTCAGTGCTCAGGGTGCTGGGTGCTCAGTGCTCAGTGCTCAGGGTGCTGGGTGCTCAGTGCTCAGTGCTCAGGGTGCTGGGTGTTCAGTACTCAGGGTGCTGGGTGCTCAGTACTCAGGGTGCTTGGTGCTCAGTGCTCAGGGTGCTGGTTGCTCAGTGCTCAGGGTGCTGGGTGCTCAGTACTCAGGGTGCTGGGTGCTCAGTACTCAGGGTGCTCGGTGTTCAGTACTCAGGGTGCTGGGTGCTCAGTGCCCAGGGTGCTGGGTGCTCAGTACTCAGGGTGCTGGGTGCGCAGTACTCAGGGTGCTGGGTGCTCAGTGCTCAGGGTGCTGGGTGCTCAGTACTCAGGGTGCTGGGTGCTCAGTGCTCGGGGTGCTGGGTGCTCAGTGCTCAGGGTGATCAGTGGTCAGTACTCAGGGTGCTGGGTGCTCAGTGCTCAGGGTGCTGGGTGCTCAGTCCTCAGGGTGCTCAGTACTCAGGGTGCTCAGTGCTCAGTGTTCAGTTCTCAGGGTGTTCAGTACTCAGTGTGCTGGGTGCTCAGTGCTCGGTGTGCTGTGTGCTCAGTACTCAGGGGGCTCAGTGCTCAGTACTCAGTACTCAGGGTGCTCAGTGCTCAGTGCTCAGGGTGCTGGGTGATCAGTACTCGGGGTGCTGGGTGCTCAGTGCTCAGGGTGCTCATTGCTCAGTACTCAGTGCTCAGGGTACTCAGTGCTCAGTGCTCAGGGTGCTGGGTGTTCAGTACTCAGGGTGCTGATTGATCAGTACTCAGGGTGCTGGGTGCTCAGTGCTCAGGGTGCTGGGTGCTCAGTACTCTGGGTGTTGGGTGCTCAGTGCTCAGGGTGCTGGGTGCTCAGTGCTCACGGTGCTGCGTGCTCAGTACTCAGGGTGCTGTGTGCTCAGTGCTCGAGGTGCTCGATGCTCAGTACTCAAGGTGCTTGGTGCTCAGTGCTCAGGGTGCTGGGTGCTCAGTCCTCGGGGTGCTCCGTGCTCAGGGTGCTGGGTGCTCAGTGCTCGGGGTGCTCGGTGCTAAGTACTCAGGGTGCTGGGTGCTCAGTGCTCAGGGTGCTGGGTGCTCAGTACTCTGGGTTTTGGGTGCTCTGTACTCAGGGTGCTGCGTGCTCAGTGCTCGGGGTGCTGGGTGCTCAGTGCTCGGGGTGCTGGGTGCTCAGTGCTCAGGGTGCTGGGTGCTCAGTATTCAGGGTGCTGGGTGCTCAGTGTTCGGGGTGCTCGGTGCTCAGTACTCAAGGTGCTGGGTGCTCAGTGCTCAGGGTGCTGGGTGCTCAGTCCTCGGGGTGCTCCGTGCTCAGTGCTCAGGGTGCTGGGTGCTCAGTACTCAGGGTGCTCGTTGCTCAGTACTCAGGGTTCTCAGTGCTCAGTGCTCAGGGTGCTGGGTGCTCAGTTCTCAGGGTGCTCAGTGCTCAGTACTCGGGGTGCTGGGTGCTCAGTACTCAGGGTGCTCAGTGCTCAGCACTCGGGGTGCTGGGTGCTCAGTGCTCAGGGTGCTCAGTGCTCAGTGCTCGGGGTGCTGGGTGCTCAGTGCTCGGAGTTCTGGGTGCTCAGTACTCAGGGTGCTTTGTGCTCAGTGCTCAGTACTCAGCGTGCTGGGTGCTCAGTGCTCAGAGTGTTGGGTGCTCAGTACTCAGGGTGCTGGGTGCTCAGTGCTCAGTGCTCAGGGTGCTCAGTGCTCAGGGTGCTGGGTGCTCAGGGTGCTGGGTGCTCAGTGCTCGGGGTGCTGGGTGCTCAGTGCTCAGGGTGCTGGGTGCTCAGTGCTCAGTGCTGAGGGTGCTGGATGCTCAGTGCTCAGTGGCAGGGTGCTGGGTGTTCAGTACTCAGGGTGCTGGGTGCTCAGGACTCAGGGTGCTTGGTGCTCAGTGCTCAGGGTGCTGGTTGCTCAGTGCTCAGGGTGCTGGTTGCTCAGTACTCAGGGTGCTGGGTGCTCAGTACTCAGGGTGCTCGGTGTTCAGTACTGAGGGTGCTGGGTGCTCAGTGCCCAGGGTGCTGATTGCTCAGTACTCAGGGTGCTGGGTGCGCAGTACTCAGGGTGCTGGGTGCTCAGTGCTCAGGGTGCTGGGTGCTCAGTACTCAGGGTGCTGGGTGCTCAGTGCTCGGTGTGCTAGGTGCTCAGTGCTCAGGGTGATCAGTGGTCAGTACTCAGGGTGCTGGGTGCTCAGTGTTCAGGGTGCTGGGTGCTCAGTCCTCAGGGTGCACAGTACTCAGGGTGCTCAGTGCTCAGTGCTCAGTACTCAGGGTGTTCAGTACTCAGGGTGCTGGGCGCTCAGTGCTCGGGGTGCTGGGTGCTCAGTACTCAGGGTGCTGGGTGCTCAGTACTCGGGGTGCTGGGTGCTCAGTACTCAGGGTGCTGGTTGCTCAGTGCTCGGGGTGCTGGGTGCTCAGTGCTCAGGGTGATCGGTGCTCAGTGCTCAGGGTGCTGGGTGCTCAGTCCTCAGGGTGCTCAGTGCTCAAGGTGCTGGGTGCTCAGTGCTCGGGGTGCTAGGTGCTCAGTACTCAGGGTGCTGAGTGCTCGGTACTCAGGGTGCTGGGTGCTCAGTACTCAGGGTGCTGGGTGCTCAGTACTCAGGGTGCTGGGTGCTCAGTGCTCAGGGTGCTGGGTGCTCAGTGCTCAGGGTGCTGGGTGCTCAGTGCTCGGGGTGCTGGGTGCTCAGTGCTCGGGGTGCTGGGTGCTCAGTGCTCAGTACTCAGGGTGCTGGGTGCTCAGTGCTCAGTGCTCAGGGTGCTGGTTGCTCAGTACTCAGGGTGCTGCGTGCTCAGTACTCAGGGTGCTGGGTGCTCAATGCTCAGGGTGCTGGGTGCTCAGTACTCAGGGTGCTGGGTGCTCAGTGCTCGGGGTGCTGGGTGCTCAGTGCTCGGGGTGCTGGGTGCTCAGTGCTCATGGTGCTGGGTGCTCAGTACTCAGGGTACTGGGTGCTCAGTGCTCGGGGTGCTCGGTGCTCAGTACTCAAGGTGCTGGGTGCTCAGTGCTCAGGGTGCTGGGTGCTCAGTCCTCGGGGTGCACCGTGCTCAGTGATCAGGGTGCTGGGTGCTCAGTACTCAGGGTGCTCGGTGCTCAGTACTCAGGGTTCTCAGTGCTCAATACTCAGGGTGCTGGGTGCTCAGTGCTCAGGGTGCTGGGTGCTCAGTACTCAGGGAGCTCAGTGCTCAGTACTCGGGGTGCTTGGTGCTCAGTACTCAGGGTGCTCAGTGCTCAGTACTCGGGGTGCTGGGTGCTCAGTGCTCAGGGTGCTCAGTGCTCAGTGCTCGGGGTGTTGGGTGCTCAGTGCTCAGTGCTCAGGGTGCTGGGTTTTCAGTACTCAGGGTGCAGGGTGCTCAGTACTCAGGGTGCTGGGTGCTCAGTGCACAGGGTGCTCAGTGCTCAGTACTCAGTGCTCAGGGTGCTGGGTGTTCAGTACTCAGGGTGCTGGGTGTTCAGTACTCGGTGTGCTGGGTGCTCAGTGCTCAGGGTGCTCAGTGCTCAGTACTCAGTGCTCAGGGTGCTCAGTGCTCAGTGCTCAGGGTGCTGGGTGTTCAGTACTCAGTGTGCTGGGTGCTCAGTGCTCAGGGTGCTCAGTGCTCAGTACTCAGTGCTCAGGGTACTCAGTGCTCAGTGCTCAGGGTGCTGGGTGTTCAGTACTCAGGGTGCTGTGTGATCAGTACTCAGGGTGCTGGGTGCTCAGTGCTCAGGGTGCTGGGTGCTCAATACTCTGGGTGTTGGGTGCTCAGTGCTCAGGGTGCTGGGTGCTCAGTGCTCAGGGTGCTGCGTGCTCAGTACTCAGCGTGCTGGGTGCTCAGTGCTCGAGGTGCTCGGTGCTCAGTACTCAAGGTGCTGGGTGCTCAGTGCTCAGGGTGCTGGGTGCTCAGTCCTCGGGGTGCTCCGTGCTCAGGGTGCTGGGTGCTCAGTGCTCGGGGTGCTCGGTGCTCAGTACTCAGGGTGCTGAGTGCTCAGTACTCAGGGTGATGGGTGCTCAGTACTCAGGGTTCTGGGTGCTCAGTGCTCGGGGTGCTGGGTGCTCAGTACTCAGGGTGCTGGGGGCTCAGTACTCAGGGTGCTGGGTGCTCAGTACTCAGGGTGCTCGGTTCTCAGTACTCAGGGTGCTGGGTGCTCATTCTCGGGGTGCTGGGTGCTCAGTGCTCGGGGTGCTGGGTGCTCAGTACTCAGGGTGCTGGGGGCTCAGTCCTCAGGGTGCTGGGTGCTCAGTACTCAGGGTGATCTGTTCTCAGTACTCAGGGTGATGGGTGCTCAGTGCTCGGGATGCTGGGTGCTCAGTACTCCGGGTGCTCAGTGCTCAGTACTCAGGGTGCTGGGTGCTCAGTACTCAGGGTGCTGGGTGCTCAGTGCTCGGCGTGCTCGGTGCTCAGTACTCGGGGTGCTGGGTGCTCAGTACTCGGGGTGCTGGGTGCTCAGGGCTCAGGGTGCTGGGTGCTCAGTTCTCGGGGTGCTGGGTGCTCAGTGCTGAGTGTGCTGGCTGCTCAGTGCTCAGGGTGCTGGGTGCTCAGTACAAAGGGTGCTCGGTGCTCAGTACTCAGGGTGCTCAGTGCTCAGTTCTAAGCGTGTTGGGTGCTCAGTGCTCAGGGTCCTCGGTGCTCAGTACTCAGGGAACTCAGTGCTCAGTACACAGCGTGCTTTGTGCTCAGTGCTGAGGGTGCTGGGTGCTCAGTACTCAGGGTGCTGGGTGCTCAGTACTCAGGGTGCTGGGTGCTCAGTACTCAGGGTGCTGGGTGCTCAGTGCTCGGGGTGCTCGGTGATCAGTACTCAGGGTGCTGGGTGCTCAGTGCTCAGGGTGCTGGGTACTCAATACTCAGGGTGCTGGGTGCTCAGTACTCAGGGTGCTGGGTGCTCCGTGCTCAGGGTGCTGGGTGCTCAGTCCTCAGGGTGCTGGGTGCTCAGTACTCAGGGTGTTCGGTGATCAGTACTCAGGGTGCTCAGTGCTCAGTACTCAGGGTGCTGGTTGCTCAGTGCTCGGGGTGCTCGGTGCTCAGTACTCAGGGTGCTGGGTGCTCAGTACTCAGGGTGCTGGGTGCTCAGTACTCAGGGTGATGGGTGCACAGTGCTCAGGGTGCAGGGTGCTCAGTACTCAGGGTGCTGGGTGCTCAGTACTCAGGGTGATCGGTGCTTAGTACTCAGGGTGCTGGGTGCTCAGTGCTCAGGGTGCTGGGTACTCAGTACTCAGGGTGCTGGGTGCTCAGTGCTCAGGGTGCTGGGTACTCAGTACTCAGGGTGCTGGGTGCTCAGTACTCAGGGTGCTGGGTGCTCAGGTCTCAGGGTGCTGGGTGCTCAGTTCTCGGGGTGCTGGGTGCTCAGTGCTGAGTGTGCTGGCTGCTCAGTGCTCAGGGTGCTGGGTGCTCAGTACAAAGGGTGCTCGGTGCTCAGTACTCAGGGTGCTCAGTGCTCAGTTCTAAGCGTGCTGGGTGCTCAGTGCTCAGGGTCCTCGGTGCTCAGTACTCAGGGAACTCAGTGCTCAGTACACAGCGTGCTTTGTGCTCAGTGCTGAGGGTGCTGGGTGCTCAGTACTCAGGGTGCTGCATGCTCAGTACTCAGGGTGCTGGGTGCTCAGTACTCAGGGTGCTGGGTGCTCAGTGCTCGGGGTGCTCGGTGATCAGTTCTCAGGGTGCTGGGTGCTCAGTGCTCAGGGTGCTGGGTACTCAATACTCAGGGTGCTGGGTGCTCAGTACTCAGGGTGCTGGGTGCTCAGTGCTCAGGGTGCTCAGTGCTCAGTCCTCAGGGTGCTGGGTGCTCAGTACTCAGGGTGTTCGGTGATCAGTACTCAGGGTGCTCAGTGCTCAGTACTCAGGGTGCTGGTTGCTCAGTGCTCGGGGTGCTCGGTGCTCAGTACTCAGGGTGCTGGGTGCTCAGTACTCAGGGTTCTGGGTGCTCAGTACTCAGGGTGCTGGGTGCTCAGTACTCAGGGTGCTGGGTGCTCAGTACTCAGGGTGATGGGTGCACAGTGCTCAGGGTGCAGGGTGCTCAGTACTCAGGGTGCTGGGTGCTCAGTACTCAGGGTGATCGGTGCTTAGTACTCAGGGTGCTGGGTGCTCAGTGCTCAGGGTGCTGGGTACTCAGTACTCAGGGTGCTGGGTGCTCAGTACTCAGGGTGCTGGGTGCTCAGTGCTCAGGGTGCTGGGTGCTCAGTGCTCAGGGTGCTGGGTGCTGAGTACTCAGGGTGCTGGGTGCTCAGTGCTCAGGGTGATCGGTGCTCAGTGCTCAGGGTGCTGGGTGCTCAGTCCTCGGGGTGCTCCGTGCTCAGGGTGCTGGCTGCTCAGTGCTCGGGTTGCTCGGTGCTCAGTACTCAGGGTGCTGGGTGCTCAGTGCTCAGGGTGCTGGGTGCTCAGTACTCTGGGTGTTGGGTGCTCAGTACTCAGGGTGCTGCGTGCTCAGTGCTCGGGGTGCTGGGTGCTCAGTGCTCGGGGTGCTGGGTGCTCAGTGCTCAGGGTGCTGGGTGCTCAGTATTCAGGGTGGTGGGTGCTCTGTGTTCGGGGTGCTCGGTGCTCAGTACTCAAGGTGCTGGGTGCTCAGTGCTCAGGGTGCTGGGTGCTCAGTCCTCGGGGTGCTCCGTGCTCAGGGTGCTGGGTGCTCAGTGCTCAGGGTGCTCGGTGCTAAGTACTCAGGGTGCTGGGTGCTCAGTGCTCAGGGTGCTGGGTGCTCAGTACTCTGGGTTTTGGGTGCTCTGTACTCAGGGTGCTGCGTGCTCAGTGCTCGGGGTGCTGGGTGCTCAGTGCTCGGGGTGCTGGGTGCTCAGTGCTCAGGGTGCTGGGTGCTCAGTATTCAGGGTGCTGGGTGCTCAGTGTTCGGGGTGCTCGGTGCTCAGTACTCAAGGTGCTGGGTGCTCAGTGCTCTGGGTGCTGGGTGCTCAGTCCTCGGGGTGCTCCGTGCTCAGTGCTCAGGGTGCTGGGTGCTCAGTACTCAGGGTGCTCGTTGCTCAGTACTCAGGGTTCTCAGTGCTCAGTGCTCAGGGTGCTGGGTGCTCAGTTCTCAGGGTGCTCAGTGCTCAGTACTCGGGGTGCTGGGTGCTCAGTACTCAGGGTGCTCAGTGCTCAGCACTCGGGGTGCTGGGTGCTCAGTGCTCAGGGTGCTCAGTGCTCAGTGCTCGGGGTGCTGGGTGCTCAGTGCTCGGAGTTCTGGGTGCTCAGTACTCAGGGTGCTTTGTGCTCAGTGCTCAGTACTCAGCGTGCTGGGTGCTCAGTGCTCAGAGTGTTGGGTGCTCAGTACTCAGGGTGCTGGGTGCTCAGTGCTCAGTGCTCAGGGTGCTCAGTGCTCAGGGTGCTGGGTGCTCAGGGTGCTGGGTGCTCAGTGCTCGGGGTGCTGGGTGCTCAGTGCTCAGGGTGCTGGGTGCTCAGTGCTCAGTGCTGAGGGTGCTGGATGCTCAGTGCTCAGTGCTCAGGGTGCTGGGTGTTCAGTACTCAGGGTGCTGGGTGCTCAGTACTCAGGGTGCTTGGTGCTCAGTGCTCAGGGTGCTGGTTGCTCAGTGCTCAGGGTGCTGGTTGCTCAGTACTCAGGGTGCTGGGTGCTCAGTACTCAGGGTGCTCGGTGTTCAGTACTGAGGGTGCTGGGTGCTCAGTGCCCAGGGTGCTGATTGCTCAGTACTCAGGGTGCTGGGTGCGCAGTACTCAGGGTGATGGGTGCTCAGTGCTCAGGGTGCTGGGTGCTCAGTACTCAGGGTGCTGGGTGCTCAGTGCTCGGTGTGCTAGGTGCTCAGTGCTCAGGGTGATCAGTGGTCAGTACTCAGGGTGCTGGGTGCTCAGTGTTCAGGGTGCTGGGTGCTCAGTCCTCAGGGTGCACAGTACTCAGGGTGCTCAGTGCTCAGTGCTCAGTACTCAGGGTGTTCAGTACTCAGGGTGCTGGGCGCTCAGTGCTCGGGGTGCTGGGTGCTCAGTACTCAGGGTGCTGGGTGCTCAGTACTCGGGGTGCTGGGTGCTCAGTACTCAGGGTGCTGGTTGCTCAGTGCTCGGGGTGCTGGGTGCTCAGTGCTCAGGGTGATCGGTGCTCAGTGCTCAGGGTGCTGGGTGCTCAGTCCTCAGGGTGCTCAGTGCTCAAGTTGCTGGGTGCTCAGTGCTCGGGGTGCTAGGTGCTCAGTACTCAGGGTGCTGAGTGCTCGGTACTCAGGGTGCTGGGTGCTCAGTACTCAGGGTGCTGGGTGCTCAGTACTCAGGGTGCTGGGTGCTCAGTGCTCAGGGTGCTGGGTGCTCAGTGCTCAGGGTGCTGGGTGCTCAGTGCTCGGGGTGCTGGGTGCTCAGTGCTCGGGGTGCTGGGTGCTCAGTGCTCAGTACTCAGGGTGCTGGGTGCTCAGTGCTCAGTGCTCAGGGTGCTGGTTGCTCAGTACTCAGGGTGCTGCGTGCTCAGTACTCAGGGTGCTGGGTGCTCAATGCTCAGGGTGCTGGGTGCTCAGTACTCAGGGTGCTGGGTGCTCAGTGCTCGGGGTGCTGGGTGCTCAGTGCTCGGGGTGCTGGGTGCTCAGTGCTCATGGTGCTGGGTGCTCAGTACTCAGGGTACTGGGTGCTCAGTGCTCGGGGTGCTCGGTGCTCAGTACTCAAGGTGCTGGGTGCTCAGTGCTCAGGGTGCTGGGTGCTCAGTCCTCGGGGTGCACCGTGCTCAGTGATCAGGGTGCTGGGTGCTCAGTACTCAGGGTGCTCGGTGCTCAGTACTCAGGGTTCTCAGTGCTCAATACTCAGGGTGCTGGGTGCTCAGTGCTCAGGGTGCTGGGTGCTCAGTACTCAGGGAGCTCAGTGCTCAGTACTCGGGGTGCTTGGTGCTCAGTACTCAGGGTGCTCAGTGCTCAGTACTCGGGGTGCTGGGTGCTCAGTGCTCAGGGTGCTCAGTGCTCAGTGCTCGGGGTGTTGGGTGCTCAGTGCTCAGTGCTCAGGGTGCTGGGTTTTCAGTACTCAGGGTGCAGGGTGCTCAGTACTCAGGGTGCTGGGTGCTCAGTGCACAGGGTGCTCAGTGCTCAGTACTCAGTGCTCAGGGTGCTGGGTGTTCAGTACTCAGGGTGCTGGGTGTTCAGTACTCGGTGTGCTGGGTGCTCAGTGCTCAGGGTGCTCAGTGCTCAGTACTCAGTGCTCAGGGTGCTCAGTGCTCAGTGCTCAGGGTGCTGGGTGTTCAGTACTCAGTGTGCTGGGTGCTCAGTGCTCAGGGTGCTCAGTGCTCAGTACTCAGTGCTCAGGGTACTCAGTGCTCAGTGCTCAGGGTGCTGGGTGTTCAGTACTCAGGGTGCTGTGTGATCAGTACTCAGGGTGCTGGGTGCTCAGTGCTCAGGGTGCTGGGTGCTCAATACTCTGGGTGTTGGGTGCTCAGTGCTCAGGGTGCTGGGTGCTCAGTGCTCAGGGTGCTGCGTGCTCAGTACTCAGCGTGCTGGGTGCTCAGTGCTCGAGGTGCTCGGTGCTCAGTACTCAAGGTGCTGGGTGCTCAGTGCTCAGGGTGCTGGGTGCTCAGTCCTCGGGGTGCTCCGTGCTCAGGGTGCTGGGTGCTCAGTGCTCGGGGTGCTCGGTGCTCAGTACTCAGGGTGCTGAGTGCTCAGTACTCAGGGTGATGGGTGCTCAGTACTCAGGGTGCTGGGTGCTCAGTGCTCGGGGTGCTGGGTGCTCAGTACTCAGGGTGCTGGGGGCTCAGTACTCAGGGTGCTGGGTGCTCAGTACTCAGGGTGCTCGGTTCTCAGTACTCAGGGTGCTGGGTGCTCATTCTCGGGGTGCTGGGTGCTCAGTGCTCGGGGTGCTGGGTGCTCAGTACTCAGGGTGCTGGGGGCTCAGTCCTCAGGGTGCTGGGTGCTCAGTACTCAGGGTGATCTGTTCTCAGTACTCAGGGTGATGGGTGCTCAGTGCTCGGGATGCTGGGTGCTCAGTACTCCGGGTGCTCAGTGCTCAGTACTCAGGGTGCTGGGTGCTCAGTACTCAGGGTGCTGGGTGCTCAGTGCTCGGCGTGCTCGGTGCTCAGTACTCGGGGTGCTGGGTGCTCAGTACTCGGGGTGCTGGGTGCTCAGGGCTCAGGGTGCTGGGTGCTCAGTTCTCGGGGTGCTGGGTGCTCAGTGCTGAGTGTGCTGGCTGCTCAGTGCTCAGGGTGCTGGGTGCTCAGTACAAAGGGTGCTCGGTGCTCAGTACTCAGGGTGCTCAGTGCTCAGTTCTAAGCGTGCTGGGTGCTCAGTGCTCAGGGTCCTCGGTGCTCAGTACTCAGGGAACTCAGTGCTCAGTACACAGCGTGCTTTGTGCTCAGTGCTGAGGGTGCTGGGTGCTCAGTACTCAGGGTGCTGGGTGCTCAGTACTCAGGGTGCTGGGTGCTCAGTACTCAGGGTGCTGGGTGCTCAGTGCTCGGGGTGCTCGGTGATCAGTACTCAGGGTGCTGGGTGCTCAGTGCTCAGGGTGCTGGGTACTCAATACTCAGGGTGCTGGGTGCTCAGTACTCAGGGTGCTGGGTGCTCCGTGCTCAGGGTGCTGGGTGCTCAGTCCTCAGGGTGCTGGGTGCTCAGTACTCAGGGTGTTCGGTGATCAGTACTCAGGGTGCTCAGTGCTCAGTACTCAGGGTGCTGGTTGCTCAGTGCTCGGGGTGCTCGGTGCTCAGTACTCGGGGTGCTGGGTGCTCAGTGCTCGGGGTGCTGGGTGCTCAGTGCTCAGGGTGCTGGGTGCTCAGTGCTCAGTGCTGAGGGTGCTGGATGCTCAGTGCTCAGTGCTCAGGGTGCTGGGTGTTCAGTACTCAGGGTGCTGGGTGCTCAGTACTCAGGGTGCTTGGTGCTCAGTGCTCAGGGTGCTGGTTGCTCAGTGCTCAGGGTGCTGGTTGCTCAGTACTCAGGGTGCTGGGTGCTCAGTACTCAGGGTGCTCGGTGTTCAGTACTGAGGGTGCTGGGTGCTCAGTGCCCAGGGTGCTGATTGCTCAGTACTCAGGGTGCTGGGTGCGCAGTACTCAGGGTGCTGGGTGCTCAGTGCTCAGGGTGCTGGGTGCTCAGTACTCAGGGTGCTGGGTGCTCAGTGCTCGGTGTGCTAGGTGCTCAGTGCTCAGGGTGATCAGTGGTCAGTACTCAGGGGGCTGGGTGCTCAGTGTTCAGGGTGCTGGGTGCTCAGTCCTCAGGGTGCACAGTACTCAGGGTGCTCAGTGCTCAGTGCTCAGTACTCAGGGTGTTCAGTACTCAGGGTGCTGGGCGCTCAGTGCTCGGGGTGCTGGGTGCTCAGTACTCAGGGTGCTGGGTGCTCAGTACTCGGGGTGCTGGGTGCTCAGTACTCAGGGTGCTGGTTGCTCAGTGCTCGGGGTGCTGGGTGCTCAGTGCTCAGGGTGATCGGTGCTCAGTGCTCAGGGTGCTGGGTGCTCAGTCCTCAGGGTGCTCAGTGCTCAAGGTGCTGGGTGCTCAGTGCTCGGGGTGCTAGGTGCTCAGTACTCAGGGTGCTGAGTGCTCGGTACTCAGGGTGCTGGGTGCTCAGTACTCAGGGTGCTGGGTGCTCAGTACTCAGGGTGCTGGGTGCTCAGTGCTCAGGGTGCTGGGTGCTCAGTGCTCAGGGTGCTGGGTGCTCAGTGCTCGGGGTGCTGGGTGCTCAGTGCTCGGGGTGCTGGGTGCTCAGTGCTCAGTACTCAGGGTGCTGGGTGCTCAGTGCTCAGTGCTCAGGGTGCTGGTTGCTCAGTACTCAGGGTGCTGCGTGCTCAGTACTCAGGGTGCTGGGTGCTCAATGCTCAGGGTGCTGGGTGCTCAGTACTCAGGGTGCTGGGTGCTCAGTGCTCGGGGTGCTGGGTGCTCAGTGCTCGGGGTGCTGGGTGCTCAGTGCTCATGGTGCTGGGTGCTCAGTACTCAGGGTACTGGGTGCTCAGTGCTCGGGGTGCTCGGTGCTCAGTACTCAAGGTGCTGGGTGCTCAGTGCTCAGGGTGCTGGGTGCTCAGTCCTCGGGGTGCACCGTGCTCAGTGATCAGGGTGCTGGGTGCTCAGTACTCAGGGTGCTCGGTGCTCAGTACTCAGGGTTCTCAGTGCTCAATACTCAGGGTGCTGGGTGCTCAGTGCTCAGGGTGCTGGGTGCTCAGTACTCAGGGAGCTCAGTGCTCAGTACTCGGGGTGCTTGGTGCTCAGTACTCAGGGTGCTCAGTGCTCAGTACTCGGGGTGCTGGGTGCTCAGTGCTCAGGGTGCTCAGTGCTCAGTGCTCGGGGTGTTGGGTGCTCAGTGCTCAGTGCTCAGGGTGCTGGGTTTTCAGTACTCAGGGTGCAGGGTGCTCAGTACTCAGGGTGCTGGGTGCTCAGTGCACAGGGTGCTCAGTGCTCAGTACTCAGTGCTCAGGGTGCTGGGTGTTCAGTACTCAGGGTGCTGGGTGTTCAGTACTCGGTGTGCTGGGTGCTCAGTGCTCAGGGTGCTCAGTGCTCAGTACTCAGTGCTCAGGGTGCTCAGTGCTCAGTGCTCAGGGTGCTGGGTGTTCAGTACTCAGTGTGCTGGGTGCTCAGTGCTCAGGGTGCTCAGTGCTCAGTACTCAGTGCTCAGGGTACTCAGTGCTCAGTGCTAAGGGTGCTGGGTGTTCAGTACTCAGGGTGCTGTGTGATCAGTACTCAGGGTGCTGGGTGCTCAGTGCTCAGGGTGCTGGGTGCTCAATACTCTGGGTGTTGGGTGCTCAGTGCTCAGGGTGCTGGGTGCTCAGTGCTCAGGGTGCTGCGTGCTCAGTACTCAGCGTGCTGGGTGCTCAGTGCTCGAGGTGCTCGGTGCTCAGTACTCAAGGTGCTGGGTGCTCAGTGCTCAGGGTGCTGGGTGCTCAGTCCTCGGGGTGCTCCGTGCTCAGGGTGCTGGGTGCTCAGTGCTCGGGGTGCTCGGTGCTCAGTACTCAGGGTGCTGAGTGCTCAGTACTCAGGGTGATGGGTGCTCAGTACTCAGGGTGCTGGGTGCTCAGTGCTCGGGGTGCTGGGTGCTCAGTACTCAGGGTGCTGGGGGCTCAGTACTCAGGGTGCTGGGTGCTCAGTACTCAGGGTGCTCGGTTCTCAGTACTCAGGGTGCTGGGTGCTCATTCTCGGGGTGCTGGGTGCTCAGTGCTCGGGGTGCTGGGTGCTCAGTACTCAGGGTGCTGGGGGCTCAGTCCTCAGGGTGCTGGGTGCTCAGTACTCAGGGTGATCTGTTCTCAGTACTCAGGGTGATGGGTGCTCAGTGCTCGGGATGCTGGGTGCTCAGTACTCCGGGTGCTCAGTGCTCAGTACTCAGGGTGCTGGGTGCTCAGTACTCAGGGTGCTGGGTGCTCAGTGCTCGGCGTGCTCGGTGCTCAGTACTCGGGGTGCTGGGTGCTCAGTACTCGGGGTGCTGGGTGCTCAGGGCTCAGGGTGCTGGGTGCTCAGTTCTCGGGGTGCTGGGTGCTCAGTGCTGAGTGTGCTGGCTGCTCAGTGCTCAGGGTGCTGGGTGCTCAGTACAAAGGGTGCTCGGTGCTCAGTACTCAGGGAACTCAGTGCTCAGTACACAGCGTGCTTTGTGCTCAGTGCTGAGGGTGCTGGGTGCTCAGTACTCAGGGTGCTGGGTGCTCAGTACTCAGGGTGCTGGGTGCTCAGTACTCAGGGTGCTGGGTGCTCAGTGCTCGGGGTGCTCGGTGATCAGTACTCAGGGTGCTGGGTGCTCAGTGCTCAGGGTGCTGGGTACTCAATACTCAGGGTGCTGGGTGCTCAGTACTCAGGGTGCTGGGTGCTCCGTGCTCAGGGTGCTGGGTGCTCAGTCCTCAGGGTGCTGGGTGCTCAGTACTCAGGGTGTTCGGTGATCAGTACTCAGGGTGCTCAGTGCTCAGTACTCAGGGTGCTGGTTGCTCAGTGCTCGGGGTGCTCGGTGCTCAGTACTCAGGGTGCTGGGTGCTCAGTACTCAGGGTTCTGGGTGCTCAGTACTCAGGGTGCTGGGTGCTCAGTACTCAGGGTGCTGGGTGCTCAGTACTCAGGGTGATGGGTGCACAGTGCTCAGGGTGCAGGGTGCTCAGTACTCAGGGTGCTGGGTGCTCAGTACTCAGGGTGATCGGTGCTTAGTACTCAGGGTGCTGGGTGCTCAGTGCTCAGGGTGCTGGGTACTCAGTACTCAGGGTGCTGGGTGCTCAGTGCTCAGGGTGCTGGGTACTCAGTACTCAGGGTGCTGGGTGCTCAGTACTCAGGGTGCTGGGTGCTCAGGTCTCAGGGTGCTGGGTGCTCAGTTCTCGGGGTGCTGGGTGCTCAGTGCTGAGTGTGCTGGCTGCTCAGTGCTCAGGGTGCTGGGTGCTCAGTACAAAGGGTGCTCGGTGCTCAGTACTCAGGGTGCTCAGTGCTCAGTTCTAAGCGTGCTGGGTGCTCAGTGCTCAGGGTCCTCGGTGCTCAGTACTCAGGGAACTCAGTGCTCAGTACACAGCGTGCTTTGTGCTCAGTGCTGAGGGTGCTGGGTGCTCAGTACTCAGGGTGCTGCATGCTCAGTACTCAGGGTGCTGGGTGCTCAGTACTCAGGGTGCTGGGTGCTCAGTGCTCGGGGTGCTCGGTGATCAGTTCTCAGGGTGCTGGGTGCTCAGTGCTCAGGGTGCTGGGTACTCAATACTCAGGGTGCTGGGTGCTCAGTACTCAGGGTGCTGGGTGCTCAGTGCTCAGGGTGCTCAGTGCTCAGTCCTCAGGGTGCTGGGTGCTCAGTACTCAGGGTGTTCGGTGATCAGTACTCAGGGTGCTCAGTGCTCAGTACTCAGGGTGCTGGTTGCTCAGTGCTCGGGGTGCTCGGTGCTCAGTACTCAGGGTGCTGGGTGCTCAGTACTCAGGGTTCTGGGTGCTCAGTACTCAGGGTGCTGGGTGCTCAGTACTCAGGGTGCTGGGTGCTCAGTACTCAGGGTGATGGGTGCACAGTGCTCAGGGTGCAGGGTGCTCAGTACTCAGGGTGCTGGGTGCTCAGTACTCAGGGTGATCGGTGCTTAGTACTCAGGGTGCTGGGTGCTCAGTGCTCAGGGTGCTGGGTACTCAGTACTCAGGGTGCTGGGTGCTCAGTACTCAGGGTGCTGGGTGCTCAGTGCTCAGGGTGCTGGGTGCTCAGTGCTCAGGGTGCTGGGTGCTCAGTACTCAGGGTGCTGGGTGCTCAGTGCTCAGGGTGATCGGTGCTCAGTGCTCAGGGTGCTGGGTGCTCAGTGCTCGGGGTGCTGGGTGCTCAGTGCTGAGGGTGGTGCTGGGTGCTCAGTACTCAGGGTGCTGGGTGCTCAGTGCACAGGGTGCTCAGTGCTCAGTACTCAGTGCTCAGGGTGCTGGGTGTTCAGTACTCAGGGTGCTGGGTGTTCAGTACTCGGTGTGCTGGGTGCTCAGTGCTCAGGGTGCTCAGTGCTCAGTACTCAGTGCTCAGGGTGCTCAGTGCTCAGTACTCAGGGTGCTGGGTGCTCAGTACTCAGGGTGCTGGGTGCTCAGGTCTCAGGGTGCTGGGTGCTCAGTTCTCGGGGTGCTGGGTGCTCAGTTCTCGGGGTGCTGGGTGCTCAGTGCTGAGTGTGCTGGCTGCTCAGTGCTCAGGGTGCTGGGTGCTCAGTACAAAGGGTGCTCGGTGCTCAGTACTCAGGGTGCTCAGTGCTCAGTTCTAAGCGTGCTGGGTGCTCAGTGCTCAGGGTCCTCGGTGCTCAGTACTCAGGGAACTCAGTGCTCAGTACACAGCGTGCTTTGTGCTCAGTGCTGAGGGTGCTGGGTGCTCAGTACTCAGGGTGCTGCATGCTCAGTACTCAGGGTGCTGGGTGCTCAGTACTCAGGGTGCTGGGTGCTCAGTGCTCGGGGTGCTCGGTGATCAGTTCTCAGGGTGCTGGGTGCTCAGTGCTCAGGGTGCTGGGTACTCAATACTCAGGGTGCTGGGTGCTCAGTACTCAGGGTGCTGGGTGCTCAGTGCTCAGGGTGCTCAGTGCTCAGTCCTCAGGGTGCTGGGTGCTCAGTACTCAGGGTGTTCGGTGATCAGTACTCAGGGTGCTCAGTGCTCAGCACTCAGGGTGCTGGTTGCTCAGTGCTCGGGGTGCTCGGTGCTCAGTACTCAGGGTGCTGGGTGCTCAGTACTCAGGGTTCTGGGTGCTCAGTACTCAGGGTGCTGGGTGCTCAGTACTCAGGGTGCTGGGTGCTCAGTACTCAGGGTGATGGGTGCACAGTGCTCAGGGTGCAGGGTGCTCAGTACTCAGGGTGCTGGGTGCTCAGTACTCAGGGTGATCGGTGCTTAGTACTCAGGGTGCTGGGTGCTCAGTGCTCAGGGTGCTGGGTACTCAGTACTCAGGGTGCTGGGTGCTCAGTACTCAGGGTGCTGGGTGCTCAGTGCTCAGGGTGCTGGGTGCTCAGTGCTCAGGGTGCTGGGTGCTCAGTACTCAGGGTGCTGGGTGCTCAGTGCTCAGGGTGATCGGTGCTCAGTGCTCAGGGTGCTGGGTGCTCAGTGCTCGGGGTGCTGGGTGCTCAGTGCTGAGGGTGGTGCTGGGTGCTCAGTACTCAGGGTGCTGGGTGCTCAGTGCACAGGGTGCTCAGTGCTCAGTACTCAGTGCTCAGGGTGCTGGGTGTTCAGTACTCAGGGTGCTGGGTGTTCAGTACTCGGTGTGCTGGGTGCTCAGTGCTCAGGGTGCTCAGTGCTCAGTACTCAGTGCTCAGGGTGCTCAGTGCTCAGTGCTCAGGGTGCTGGGTGTTCAGTACTCAGTGTGCTGGGTGCTCAGTGCTCAGGGTGCTCAGTGCTCAGTACTCAGTGCTCAGGGTACTCAGTGCTCAGTGCTCAGGGTGCTGGGTGTTCAGTACTCAGGGTGCTGTGTGATCAGTACTCAGGGTGCTGGGTGCTCAGTGCTCAGGGTGCTGGGTGCTCAATACTCTGGGTGTTGGGTGCTCAGTGCTCAGGGTGCTGGGTGCTCAGTGCTCAGGGTGCTGCGTGCTCAGTACTCAGCGTGCTGGGTGCTCAGTGCTCGAGGTGCTCGGTGCTCAGTACTCAAGGTGCTGGGTGCTCAGTGCTCAGGGTGCTGGGTGCTCAGTCCTCGGGGTGCTCCGTGCTCAGGGTGCTGGGTGCTCAGTGCTCGGGGTGCTCGGTGCTCAGTACTCAGGGTGCTGAGTGCTCAGTACTCAGGGTGATGGGTGCTCAGTACTCAGGGTGCTGGGTGCTCAGTGCTCGGGGTGCTGGGTGCTCAGTACTCAGGGTGCTGGGGGCTCAGTACTCAGGGTGCTGGGTGCTCAGTACTCAGGGTGCTCGGTTCTCAGTACTCAGGGTGCTGGGTGCTCATTCTCGGGGTGCTGGGTGCTCAGTGCTCGGGGTGCTGGGTGCTCAGTACTCAGGGTGCTGGGGGCTCAGTCCTCAGGGTGCTGGGTGCTCAGTACTCAGTGTGATCTGTTCTCAGTACTCAGGGTGATGGGTGCTCAGTGCTCGGGATGCTGGGTGCTCAGTACTCCGGGTGCTCAGTGCTCAGTACTCAGGGTGCTGGGTGCTCAGTACTCAGGGTGCTGGGTGCTCAGTGCTCGGCGTGCTCGGTGCTCAGTACTCGGGGTGCTGGGTGCTCAGTACTCGGGGTGCTGGGTGCTCAGGGCTCAGGGTGCTGGGTGCTCAGTTCTCGGGGTGCTGGGTGCTCAGTGCTGAGTGTGCTGGCTGCTCAGTGCTCAGGGTGCTGGGTGCTCAGTACAAAGGGTGCTCGGTGCTCAGTACTCAGGGAACTCAGTGCTCAGTACACAGCGTGCTTTGTGCTCAGTGCTGAGGGTGCTGGGTGCTCAGTACTCAGGGTGCTGGGTGCTCAGTACTCAGGGTGCTGGGTGCTCAGTACTCAGGGTGCTGGGTGCTCAGTGCTCGGGGTGCTCGGTGATCAGTACTCAGGGTGCTGGGTGCTCAGTGCTCAGGGTGCTGGGTACTCAATACTCAGGGTGCTGGGTGCTCAGTACTCAGGGTGCTGGGTGCTCCCTGCTCAGGGTGCTGGGTGCTCAGTCCTCAGGGTGCTGGGTGCTCAGTACTCAGGGTGTTCGGTGATCAGTACTCAGGGTGCTCAGTGCTCAGTACTCAGGGTGCTGGTTGCTCAGTGCTCGGGGTGCTCGGTGCTCAGTACTCAGGGTGCTGGGTGCTCAGTACTCAGGGTTCTGGGTGCTCAGTACTCAGGGTGCTGGGTGCTCAGTACTCAGGGTGCTGGGTGCTCAGTACTCAGGGTGATGGGTGCACAGTGCTCAGGGTGCAGGGTGCTCAGTACTCAGGGTGCTGGGTGCTCAGTACTCAGGGTGATCGGTGCTTAGTACTCAGGGTGCTGGGTGCTCAGTGCTCAGGGTGCTGGGTACTCAGTACTCAGGGTGCTGGGTGCTCAGTGCTCAGGGTGCTGGGTACTCAGTACTCAGGGTGCTGGGTGCTCAGTACTCAGGGTGCTGGGTGCTCAGGTCTCAGGGTGCTGGGTGCTCAGTTCTCGGGGTGCTGGGTGCTCAGTGCTGAGTGTGCTGGCTGCTCAGTGCTCAGGGTGCTGGGTGCTCAGTACAAAGGGTGCTCGGTGCTCAGTACTCAGGGTGCTCAGTGCTCAGTTCTAAGCGTGCTGGGTGCTCAGTGCTCAGGGTCCTCGGTGCTCAGTACTCAGGGAACTCAGTGCTCAGTACACAGCGTGCTTTGTGCTCAGTGCTGAGGGTGCTGGGTGCTCAGTACTCAGGGTGCTGCATGCTCAGTACTCAGGGTGCTGGGTGCTCAGTACTCAGGGTGCTGGGTGCTCAGTGCTCGGGGTGCTCGGTGATCAGTTCTCAGGGTGCTGGGTGCTCAGTGCTCAGGGTGCTGGGTACTCAATACTCAGGGTGCTGGGTGCTCAGTACTCAGGGTGCTGGGTGCTCAGTGCTCAGGGTGCTCAGTGCTCAGTCCTCAGGGTGCTGGGTGCTCAGTACTCAGGGTGTTCGGTGATCAGTACTCAGGGTGCTCAGTGCTCAGTACTCAGGGTGCTGGTTGCTCAGTGCTCGGGGTGCTCGGTGCTCAGTACTCAGGGTGCTGGGTGCTCAGTACTCAGGGTTCTGGGTGCTCAGTACTCAGGGTGCTGGGTGCTCAGTACTCAGGGTGCTGGGTGCTCAGTACTCAGGGTGATGGGTGCACAGTGCTCAGGGTGCAGGGTGCTCAGTACTCAGGGTGCTGGGTGCTCAGTACTCAGGGTGATCGGTGCTTAGTACTCAGGGTGCTGGGTGCTCAGTGCTCAGGGTGCTGGGTACTCAGTACTCAGGGTGCTGGGTGCTCAGTACTCAGGGTGCTGGGTGCTCAGTGCTCAGGGTGCTGGGTGCTCAGTGCTCAGGGTGCTGGGTGCTCAGTACTCAGGGTGCTGGGTGCTCAGTGCTCAGGGTGATCGGTGCTCAGTGCTCAGGGTGCTGGGTGCTCAGTCCTCGGGGTGCTCCGTGCTCAGGGTGCTGGCTGCTCAGTGCTCGGGTTGCTCGGTGCTCAGTACTCAGGGTGCTGGGTGCTCAGTGCTCAGGGTGCTGGGTGCTCAGTACTCTGGGTGTTGGGTGCTCAGTACTCAGGGTGCTGCGTGCTCAGTGCTCGGGGTGCTGGGTGCTCAGTGCTCGGGGTGCTGGGTGCTCAGTGCTCAGTGTGCTGGGTGCTCAGTATTCAGGGTGGTGGGTGCTCAGTGTTCGGGGTGCTCGGTGCTCAGTACTCAATTTGCTGGGTGCTCAGTGCTCAGGGTGCTGGGTGCTCAGTCCTCGGGGTGCTCCGTGCTCAGTGCTCAGGGTGCTGTGTGCTCAGTACTCAGGGTGCTCGTTGCTCAGTACTCAGGGTTCTCAGTGCTCAGTGCTCAGGGTGCTGGGTGCTCAGTTCTCAGGGTGCTCAGTGCTCAGTACTCGGGGTGCTGGGTGCTCAGTACTCAGGGTGCTCAGTGCTCAGCACTCGGGGTGCTGGGTGCTCAGTGCTCGGGGAGCTGGATGCTCAGTGCTCGGAGTTCTGGGTGCTCAGTACTCAGGGAGCTCAGTGCTCAGTACTCGGGGTGCTGGGTGCTCAGTCCTCGGGGTGCACCGTGCTCAGTGATCAGGGTGCTGGGTGCTCAGTACTCAGGGTGCTCGGTGCTCAGTACTCAGGGTTCTCAGTGCTCAATACTCAGGGTGCTGGGTGCTCAGTGCTCAGGGTGCTGGGTGCTCAGTACTCAGGGAGCTCAGTGCTCAGTACTCGGGGTGCTTGGTGCTCAGTACTCAACGTGCTCAGTGCTCAGTACTCGGGGTGCTGGGTGCTCAGTGCTCAGGGTGCTCAGTGCTCAGTGCTCGGGGTGTTGGGTGCTCAGTGCTCAGTGCTCAGGGTGCTGGGTTTTCAGTACTCAGGGTGCAGGGTGCTCAGTACTCAGGGTGCTGGGTGCTCAGTGCACAGGGTGCTCAGTGCTCAGTACTCAGTGCTCAGGGTGCTGGGTGTTCAGTACTCAGGGTGCTGGGTGTTCAGTACTCGGTGTGCTGGGTGCTCAGTGCTCAGGGTGCTCAGTGCTCAGTACTCAGTGCTCAGGGTGCTCAGTGCTCAGTGCTCAGGGTGCTGGGTGTTCAGTACTCAGTGTGCTGGGTGCTCAGTGCTCAGGGTGCTCAGTGCTCAGTACTCAGTGCTCAGGGTACTCAGTGCTCAGTGCTCAGGGTGCTGGGTGTTCAGTACTCAGGGTGCTGTGTGATCAGTACTCAGGGTGCTGGGTGCTCAGTGCTCAGGGTGCTGGGTGCTCAATACTCTGGGTGTTGGGTGCTCAGTGCTCAGGGTGCTGGGTGCTCAGTGCTCAGGGTGCTGCGTGCTCAGTACTCAGGTTGCTGGGTGCTCAGTGCTCGAGGTGCTCGGTGCTCAGTACTCAAGGTGCTGGGTGCTCAGTGCTCAGGGTGCTGGGTGCTCAGTCCTCGGGGTGCTCCGTGCTCAGGGTGCTGGGTGCTCAGTGCTCGGGGTGCTCGGTGCTCAGTACTCAGGGTGCTGAGTGCTCAGTACTCAGGGTGATGGGTGCTCAGTACTCAGGGTGCTGGGTGCTCAGTGCTCGGGGTGCTGGGTGCTCAGTACTCAGGGTGCTGGGGGCTCAGTACTCAGGGTGCTGGGTGCTCAGTACTCAGGGTGCTCGGTTCTCAGTACTCAGGGTGCTGGGTGCTCATTCTCGGGGTGCTGGGTGCTCAGTGCTCGGGGTGCTGGGTGCTCAGTACTCAGGGTGCTGGGGGCTCAGTCCTCAGGGTGCTGGGTGCTCAGTACTCAGGGTGATCTGTTCTCAGTACTCAGGGTGATGGGTGCTCAGTGCTCGGGATGCTGGGTGCTCAGTACTCCGGGTGCTCAGTGCTCAGTACTCAGGGTGCTGGGTGCTCAGTACTCAGGGTGCTGGGTGCTCAGTGCTCGGCGTGCTCGGTGCTCAGTACTCGGGGTGCTGGGTGCTCAGTACTCGGGTTGCTGGGTGCTCAGGGCTCAGGGTGCTGGGTGCTCAGTTCTCGGGGTGCTGGGTGCTCAGTGCTGAGTGTGCTGGCTGCTCAGTGCTCAGGGTGCTGGGTGCTCAGTACTCAGGGTGCTCAGTGCTCAGTTCTAAGCGTGCTGGGTGCTCAGTGCTCAGGGTCCTCGGTGCTCAGTACTCAGGGAACTCAGTGCTCAGTACACAGCGTGCTTTGTGCTCAGTGCTGAGGGTGCTGGGTGCTCAGTACTCAGGCTGCTGGGTGCTCAGTACTCAGGGTGCTGGGTGCTCAGTACTCAGGGTGCTGGGTGCTCAGTGCTCGGGGTGCTCGGTGATCAGTACTCAGGGTGCTGGGTGCTCAGTGCTCAGGGTGCTGGGTACTCAATACTCAGGGTGCTGGGTGCTCAGTACTCAGGGTGCTGGGTGCTCCGTGCTCAGGGTGCTGGGTGCTCAGTCCTCAGGGTGCTGGGTGCTCAGTACTCAGGGTGTTCGGTGATCAGTACTCAGGGTGCTCAGTGGTCAGTACTCAGGGTGCTGGTTGCTCAGTGCTCGGGGTGCTCGGTGCTCAGTACTCAGGGTGCTGGGTGCTCAGTACTCAGGGTTCTGGGTGCTCAGTACTCAGGGTGCTGGGTGCTCAGTACTCAGGGTGCTGGGTGCTCAGTACTCAGGGTGATGGGTGCACAGTGCTCAGGGTGCAGGGTGCTCAGTACTCAGGGTGCTGGGTGCTCAGTACTCAGGGTGATCGGTGCTTAGTACTCAGGGTGCTGGGTGCTCAGTGCTCAGGGTGCTGGGTACTCAGTACTCAGGGTGCTGGGTGCTCAGTGCTCAGGGTGCTGGGTACTCAGTACTCAGGGTGCTGGGTGCTCAGTACTCAGGGTGCTGGGTGCTCAGGTCTCAGGGTGCTGGGTGCTCAGTTCTCGGGGTGCTGGGTGCTCAGTGCTGAGTGTGCTCGCTGCTCAGTGCTCAGGGTGCTGGGTGCTCAGTACAAAGGGTGCTCGGTGCTCAGTACTCAGGGTGCTCAGTGCTCAGTTCTAAGCGTGCTGGGTGCTCAGTGCTCAGGGTCCTCGGTGCTCAGTACTCAGGGAACTCAGTGCTCAGTACACAGCGTGCTTTGTGCTCAGTGCTGAGGGTGCTGGGTGCTCAGTACTCAGGGTGCTGGGTGCTCAGTACTCAGGGTGCTGGGTGCTCAGTACTCAGGGTGCTGGGTGCTCAGTGCTCGGGGTGCTCGGTGATCAGTACTCAAGGTGCTGGGTGCTCAGTGCTCAGGGTGCTGGGTACTCAATACTCAGGGTGCTGGGTGCTCAGTACTCAGGGTGCTGGGTGCTCAGTGCTCAGGGTGCTGGGTGCTCAGTCCTCAGGGTGCTGGGTGCTCAGTACTCAGGGTGTTCGGTGATCAGTACTCAGGGTGCTCAGTGCTCAGTACTCAGGGTGCTGGGGGCTCAGTCCTCAGGGTGCTGGGTGCTCAGTACTCAGTGTGATCTGTTCTCAGTACTCAGGGTGATGGGTGCTCAGTGCTCGGGATGCTGGGTGCTCAGTACTCCGGGTGCTCAGTGCTCAGTACTCAGGGTGCTGGGTGCTCAGTACTCAGGGTGCTGGGTGCTCAGTGCTCGGCGTGCTCGGTGCTCAGTACTCGGGGTGCTGGGTGCTCAGTACTCGGGGTGCTGGGTGCTCAGGGCTCAGGGTGCTGGGTGCTCAGTTCTCGGGGTGCTGGGTGCTCAGTGCTGAGTGTGCTGGCTGCTCAGTGCTCAGGGTGCTGGGTGCTCAGTACAAAGGGTGCTCGGTGCTCAGTACTCAGGGAACTCAGTGCTCAGTACACAGCGTGCTTTGTGCTCAGTGCTGAGGGTGCTGGGTGCTCAGTACTCAGGGTGCTGGGTGCTCAGTACTCAGGGTGCTGGGTGCTCAGTACTCAGGGTGCTGGGTGCTCAGTGCTCGGGGTGCTCGGTGATCAGTACTCAGGGTGCTGGGTGCTCAGTGCTCAGGGTGCTGGGTACTCAATACTCAGGGTGCTGGGTGCTCAGTACTCAGGGTGCTGGGTGCTCCCTGCTCAGGGTGCTGGGTGCTCAGTCCTCAGGGTGCTGGGTGCTCAGTACTCAGGGTGTTCGGTGATCAGTACTCAGGGTGCTCAGTGCTCAGTACTCAGGGTGCTGGTTGCTCAGTGCTCGGGGTGCTCGGTGCTCAGTACTCAGGGTGCTGGGTGCTCAGTACTCAGGGTGCTGGGTGCTCAGTACTCAGGGTGCTGGGTGCTCAGTACTCAGGGTGATGGGTGCACAGTGCTCAGGGTGCAGGGTGCTCAGTACTCAGGGTGCTGGGTGCTCAGTACTCAGGGTGATCGGTGCTTAGTACTCAGGGTGCTGGGTGCTCAGTGCTCAGGGTGCTGGGTACTCAGTACTCAGGGTGCTGGGTGCTCAGTGCTCAGGGTGCTGGGTACTCAGTACTCAGGGTGCTGGGTGCTCAGTACTCAGGGTGCTGGGTGCTCAGGTCTCAGGGTGCTGGGTGCTCAGTTCTCGGGGTGCTGGGTGCTCAGTGCTGAGTGTGCTGGCTGCTCAGTGCTCAGGGTGCTGGGTGCTCAGTACAAAGGGTGCTCGGTGCTCAGTACTCAGGGTGCTCAGTGCTCAGTTCTAAGCGTGCTGGGTGCTCAGTGCTCAGGGTCCTCGGTGCTCAGTACTCAGGGAACTCAGTGCTCAGTACACAGCGTGCTTTGTGCTCAGTGCTGAGGGTGCTGGGTGCTCAGTACTCAGGGTGCTGCATGCTCAGTACTCAGGGTGCTGGGTGCTCAGTACTCAGGGTGCTGGGTGCTCAGTGCTCGGGGTGCTCGGTGATCAGTTCTCAGGGTGCTGGGTGCTCAGTGCTCAGGGTGCTGGGTACTCAATACTCAGGGTGCTGGGTGCTCAGTACTCAGGGTGCTGGGTGCTCAGTGCTCAGGGTGCACAGTGCTCAGTCCTCAGGGTGCTGGGTGCTCAGTACTCAGGGTGTTCGGTGATCAGTACTCAGGGTGCTCAGTGCTCAGTACTCAGGGTGCTGGTTGCTCAGTGCTCGGGGTGCTCGGTGCTCAGTACTCAGGGTGCTGGGTGCTCAGTACTCAGGGTTCTGGGTGCTCAGTACTCAGGGTGCTGGGTGCTCAGTACTCAGGGTGCTGGGTGCTCAGTACTCAGGGTGATGGGTGCACAGTGCTCAGGGTGCAGGGTGCTCAGTACTCAGGGTGCTGGGTGCTCAGTACTCAGGGTGATCGGTGCTTAGTACTCAGGGTGCTGGGTGCTCAGTGCTCAGGGTGCTGGGTACTCAGTACTCAGGGTGCTGGGTGCTCAGTACTCAGGGTGCTGGGTGCTCAGTGCTCAGGGTGCTGGGTGCTCAGTGCTCAGGGTGCTGGGTGCTCAGTACTCAGGGTGCTGGGTGCTCAGTGCTCAGGGTGATCGGTGCTCAGTGCTCAGGGTGCTGGGTGCTCAGTCCTCGGGGTGCTCCGTGCTCAGGGTGCTGGCTGCTCAGTGCTCGGGTTGCTCGGTGCTCAGTACTCAGGGTGCTGGGTGCTCAGTGCTCAGGGTGCTGGGTGCTCAGTACTCTGGGTGTTGGGTGCTCAGTACTCAGGGTGCTGCGTGCTCAGTGCTCGGGGTGCTGGGTGCTCAGTGCTCGGGGTGCTGGGTGCTCAGTGCTCAGTGTGCTGGGTGCTCAGTATTCAGGGTGGTGGGTGCTCAGTGTTCGGGGTGCTCGGTGCTCAGTACTCAAGGTGCTGGGTGCTCAGTGCTCAGGGTGCTGGGTGCTCAGTCCTCGGGGTGCTCCGTGCTCAGTGCTCAGGGTGCTGTGTGCTCAGTACTCAGGGTGCTCGTTGCTCAGTACTCAGGGTTCTCAGTGCTCAGTGCTCAGGGTGCTGGGTGCTCAGTTCTCAGGGTGCTCAGTGCTCAGTACTCGGGGTGCTGGGTGCTCAGTACTCAGGGTGCTCAGTGCTCAGCACTCGGGGTGCTGGGTGCTCAGTGCTCGGGGAGCTGGATGCTCAGTGCTCGGAGTTCTGGGTGCTCAGTACTCAGGGAGCTCAGTGCTCAGTACTCGGGGTGCTGGGTGCTCAGTCCTCGGGGTGCACCGTGCTCAGTGATCAGGGTGCTGGGTGCTCAGTACTCAGGGTGCTCGGTGCTCAGTACTCAGGGTTCTCAGTGCTCAATACTCAGGGTGCTGGGTGCTCAGTGCTCAGGGTGCTGGGTGCTCAGTACTCAGGGAGCTCAGTGCTCAGTACTCGGGGTGCTTGGTGCTCAGTACTCAGGGTGCTCAGTGCTCAGTACTCGGGGTGCTGGGTGCTCAGTGCTCAGGGTGCTCAGTGCTCAGTGCTCGGGGTGTTGGGTGCTCAGTGCTCAGTGTTCAGGGTGCTGGGTTTTCAGTACTCAGGGTGCAGGGTGCTCAGTACTCAGGGTGCTGGGTGCTCAGTGCACAGGGTGCTCAGTGCTCAGTACTCAGTGCTCAGGGTGCTGGGTGTTCAGTACTCAGGGTGCTGGGTGTTCAGTACTCGGTGTGCTGGGTGCTCAGTGCTCAGGGTGCTCAGTGCTCAGTACTCAGTGCTCAGGGTGCTCAGTGCTCAGTGCTCAGGGTGCTGGGTGTTCAGTACTCAGTGTGCTGGGTGCTCAGTGCTCAGGGTGCTCAGTGCTCAGTACTCAGTGCTCAGGGTACTCAGTGCTCAGTGCTCAGGGTGCTGGGTGTTCAGTACTCAGGGTGCTGTGTGATCAGTACTCAGGGTGCTGGGTGCTCAGTGCTCAGGGTGCTGGGTGCTCAATACTCTGGGTGTTGGGTGCTCAGTGCTCAGGGTGCTGGGTGCTCAGTGCTCAGGGTGCTGCGTGCTCAGTACTCAGGTTGCTGGGTGCTCAGTGCTCGAGGTGCTCGGTGCTCAGTACTCAAGGTGCTGGGTGCTCAGTGCTCAGGGTGCTGGGTGCTCAGTCCTCGGGGTGCTCCGTGCTCAGGGTGCTGGGTGCTCAGTGCTCGGGGTGCTCGGTGCTCAGTACTCAGGGTGCTGAGTGCTCAGTACTCAGGGTGATGGGTGCTCAGTACTCAGGGTGCTGGGTGCTCAGTGCTCGGGGTGCTGGGTGCTCAGTACTCAGGGTGCTGGGGGCTCAGTACTCAGGGTGCTGGGTGCTCAGTACTCAGGGTGCTCGGTTCTCAGTACTCAGGGTGCTGGGTGCTCATTCTCGGGGTGCTGGGTGCTCAGTGCTCGGGGTGCTGGGTGCTCAGTACTCAGGGTGCTGGGGGCTCAGTCCTCAGGGTGCTGGGTGCTCAGTACTCAGGGTGATCTGTTCTCAGTACTCAGGGTGATGGGTGCTCAGTGCTCGGGATGCTGGGTGCTCAGTACTCCGGGTGCTCAGTGCTCAGTACTCAGGGTGCTGGGTGCTCAGTACTCAGGGTGCTGGGTGCTCAGTGCTCGGCGTGCTCGGTGCTCAGTACTCGGGGTGCTGGGTGCTCAGTACTCGGGGTGCTGGGTGCTCAGGGCTCAGGGTGCTGGGTGCTCAGTTCTCGGGGTGCTGGGTGCTCAGTGCTGAGTGTGCTGGCTGCTCAGTGCTCAGGGTGCTGGGTGCTCAGTACAAAGGGTGCTCGGTGCTCTGTACTCAGGGTGCTCAGTGCTCAGTTCTAAGCGTGCTGGGTGCTCAGTGCTCAGGGTCCTCGGTGCTCAGTACTCAGGGAACTCAGTGCTCAGTACACAGCGTGCTTTGTGCTCAGTGCTGAGGGTGCTGGGTGCTCAGTACTCAGGCTGCTGGGTGCTCAGTACTCAGGGTGCTGGGTGCTCAGTACTCAGGGTGCTGGGTGCTCAGTGCTCGGGGTGCTCGGTGATCAGTACTCAGGGTGCTGGGTGCTCAGTGCTCAGGGTGCTGGGTACTCAATACTCAGGGTGCTGGGTGCTCAGTACTCAGGGTGCTGGGTGCTCCGTGCTCAGGGTGCTGGGTGCTCAGTCCTCAGGGTGCTGGGTGCTCAGTACTCAGGGTGTTCGGTGATCAGTACTCAGGGTGCTCAGTGGTCAGTACTCAGGGTGCTGGTTGCTCAGTGCTCGGGGTGCTCGGTGCTCAGTACTCAGGGTGCTGGGTGCTCAGTACTCAGGGTTCTGGGTGCTCAGTACTCAGGGTGCTGGGTGCTCAGTACTCAGGGTGCTGGGTGCTCAGTACTCAGGGTGATGGGTGCACAGTGCTCAGGGTGCAGGATGCTCAGTACTCAGGGTGCTGGGTGCTCAGTACTCAGGGTGATCGGTGCTTAGTACTCAGGGTGCTGGGTGCTCAGTGCTCAGGGTGCTGGGTACTCAGTACTCAGGGTGCTGGGTGCTCAGTGCTCAGGGTGCTGGGTACTCAGTACTCAGGGTGCTGGGTGCTCAGTACTCAGGGTGCTGGGTGCTCAGGTCTCAGGGTGCTGGGTGCTCAGTTCTCGGGGTGCTGGGTGCTCAGTGCTGAGTGTGCTCGCTGCTCAGTGCTCAGGGTGCTGGGTGCTCAGTACAAAGGGTGCTCGGTGCTCAGTACTCAGGGTGCTCAGTGCTCAGTTCTAAGCGTGCTGGGTGCTCAGTGCTCAGGGTCCTCGGTGCTCAGTACTCAGGGAACTCAGTGCTCAGTACACAGCGTGCTTTGTGCTCAGTGCTGAGGGTGCTGGGTGCTCAGTACTCAGGGTGCTGGGTGCTCAGTACTCAGGGTGCTGGGTGCTCAGTACTCAGGGTGCTGGGTGCTCAGTGCTCGGGGTGCTCGGTGATCAGTACTCAAGGTGCTGGGTGCTCAGTGCTCAGGGTGCTGGGTACTCAATACTCAGGGTGCTGGGTGCTCAGTACTCAGGGTGCTGGGTGCTCAGTGCTCAGGGTGCTGGGTGCTCAGTCCTCAGGGTGCTGGGTGCTCAGTACTCAGGGTGTTCGGTGATCAGTACTCAGGGTGCTCAGTGCTCAGTACTCAGGGTGCTGGTTGCTCAGTGCTCGGTGTGCTCGGTGCTCAGTACTCAGGGTGCTGGGTGCTCAGTACTCAGGGTTCTGGGTGCTCAGTACTCAGGGTGCTGGGTGCTCAGTACTCAGGGTGCTGGGTGCTCAGTACTCAGGGTGATGGGTGCACAGTGCTCAGGGTGCAGGGTGCTCAGTACTCAGGGTGCTGGGTGCTCAGTACTCAGGGTGATCGGTGCTTAGTACTCAGGGTGCTGGGTGCTCAGTGCTCAGGGTGCTGGGTACTCAGTACTCAGGGTGCTGGGTGCTCAGTACTCAGGGTGCTGGGTGCTCAGTGCTCAGGGTGCTGGGTGCTCAGTGCTCAGGGTGCTGGGTGCTCAGTACTCAGGGTGCTGGGTGCTCAGTGCTCAGGGTGATCGGTGCTCAGTGCTCAGGGTGCTGGGTGCTCAGTCCTCGGGGTGCTCCGTGCTCAGGGTGCTGGCTGCTCAGTGCTCGGGTTGCTCGGTGCTCAGTACTCAGGGTGCTGGGTGCTCAGTGCTCAGGGTGCTGGGTGCTCAGTACTCTGGGTGTTGGGTGCTCAGTACTCAGGGTGCTGCGTGCTCAGTGCTCGGGGTGCTGGGTGCTCAGTGCTCGGGGTGCTGGGTGCTCAGTGCTCAGGGTGCTGGGTGCTCAGTATTCAGGGTGGTGGGTGCTCAGTGTTCGGGGTGCTCGGTGCTCAGTACTCAAGGTGCTGGGTGCTCAGTGCTCAGGGTGCTGGGTGCTCAGTCCTCGGGGTGCTCCGTGCTCAGTGCTCAGGGTGCTGTGTGCTCAGTACTCAGGGTGCTCGTTGCTCAGTACTCAGGGTTCTCAGTGCTCAGTGCTCAGGGTGCTGGGTGCTCAGTTCTCAGGGTGCTCAGTGCTCAGTACTCGGGGTGCTGGGTGCTCAGTACTCAGGGTGCTCAGTGCTCAGCACTCGGGGTGCTGGGTGCTCAGTGCTCGGGGAGCTGGATGCTCAGTGCTCGGAGTTCTGGGTGCTCAGTACTCAGGGTGCTTTGTGCTCAGTGCTCAGTACTCTGCGTGCTGGGTGCTCAGTGCTCAGAGTGTTGGGTGCTCAGTACTCAGGGTGCTGCGTGCTCAGTGCTCAGTGCTCAGGGTGCTCAGTGCTCAGGGTGCTGGGTGCTCAGGGTGCTGGGTGCTCAGTGCTCGGGGTGCTGGGTGCTCAGTGCTCAGGGTGCTGGGGGCTCAGTGCTCAGTGCTCAGGGTGCTGGGTGCTCAGTGCTCAGTGCTCAGGGTGCTGGGTGTTCAGTACTCAGGGTGCTGGGTGCTCAGTACTCAGGGTGCTTGGTGCTCAGTGCTCAGGGTGCTGGTTGCTCAGTGCTCAGGGTGCTGGGTGCTCAGTACTCAGGGTGCTTGGTGCTCAGTGCTCAGGGTGCTGGGTGCTCAGTACTCAGGGTGCTGGGTGCTCAGTACTCAGGGTGCTCGGTGTTCAGTACTCAGGGTGCTGGGTGCTCAGTGCCCAGGGTGCTGGGTGCTCAGTACTCAGGGTGCTGGGTGCGCAGTACTCAGGGTGCTGGGTGCTCAGTGCTCAGGGTGCTGGGTGCTCAGTACTCAGGGTGCTGGGGGCTCAGTGCTCGGGGTGCTGGGTGCTCAGTGCTCAGGGTGATCAGTGGTCAGTACTCAGGGTGCTGGGTGCTCAGTGCTCAGGGTGCTGGGTGCTCAGTCCTCAGGGTGCTCAGTACTCAGGGTGCTCAGTGCTCAGTGTTCAGTTCTCAGGGTGTTCAGTACTCAGGGTGCTGGGTGCTCAGTGCTCGGGGTGCTGTGTGCTCAGTACTCAGGGGGCTCAGTGCTCAGTACTCAGTACTCAGGGTGCTCAGTGCTCAGTGCTCAGTGTGCTGGGTGATCAGTACTCGGGGTGCTGGGTGCTCAGTGCTCAGGGTGCTCAGTGCTCAGTACTCAGTGCTCAGGGTACTGAGTGCTCAGTGCTCAGGGTGCTGGGTGTTCAGTACTCAGGGTGCTGATTGATCAGTACTCAGGGTGCTGGGTGCTCAGTGCTCAGGGTGCTGGGTGCTCAGTACTCTGGGTGTTGGGTGCTCAGTGCTCAGGGTGCTGGGTGCTCAGTGCTCACGGTGCTGCGTGCTCAGTACTCAGGGTGCTGTGTGCTCAGTGCTCGAGGTGCTCGATGCTCAGTACTCAAGGTGCTGGGTGCTCAGTGCTCAGGGTGCTGGGTGCTCAGTCCTCGGGGTGCTCCGTGCTCAGGTTGCTGGGTGCTCAGTGCTCGGGGTGCTCGGTGCTAAGTACTCAGGGTGCTGGGTGCTCAGTGCTCAGGGTGCTGGGTGCTCAGTACTCTGGGTTCTCAGTGCTCAGTGCTCAGGGTGCTGGGTGCTCAGTTCTCAGGGTGCTCAGTGCTCAGTACTCGGGGTGCTGGGTGCTCAGTACTCAGGGTGCTCAGTGCTCAGCACTCGGGGTGCTGGGTGCTCAGTGCTCAGTGTGCTCAGTGCTCAGTGCTCGTTGTGCTGGGTGCTCAGTGCTCGGAGTTCTGGGTGCTCAGTACTCAGGGTGCTTTGTGCTCAGTGCTCAGTACTCAGCGTGCTGGGTGCTCAGTGCTCAGAGTGTTGGGTGCTCAGTACTCAGGGTGCTGGGTGCTCAGTGCTCAGTGCTCAGGGTGCTCAGTGCTCAGGGTGCTGGGTGCTCAGGGTGCTGGGTGCTCAGTGCTCGGGGTGCTGGGTGCTCAGTGCTCAGGGTGCTGGGTGCTCAGTGCTCAGTGCTGAGGGTGCTGGATGCTCAGTGCTCAGTGCTCAGGGTGCTGGGTGTTCAGTACTCAGGGTGCTGGGTGCTCAGTACTCAGGGTGCTTGGTGCTCAGTGCTCAGGGTGCTGGTTGCTCAGTGCTCAGGGTGCTGGTTGCTCAGTACTCAGGGTGCTGGGTGCTCAGTACTCAGGGTGCTCGGTGTTCAGTACTGAGGGTGCTGGGTGCTCAGTGCCCAGGGTGCTGGGTGCTCAGTACTCAGGGTGCTGGGTGCGCAGTACTCAGTGTGCTGGGTGCTCAGTGCTCAGGGTGCTGGGTGCTCAGTACTCAGGGTGCTGGGTGCTCAGTGCTCGGTGTGCTAGGTGCTCAGTGCTCAGGGTGATCAGTGGTCAGTACTCAGGGTGCTGGGTGCTCAGTGCTCAGGGTGCTGGGTGCTCAGTCCTCAGGGTGCACAGTACTCAGGGTGCTCAGTGCTCAGTGCTCAGTACTCAGGGTGTTCAGTACTCAGGGTGCTGGGCGCTCAGTGCTCGGGGTGCTGGGTGCTCAGTACTCAGGGTGCTGGGTGCTCAGTACTCGGGGTGCTGGGTGCTCAGTACTCAGGGTGCTGGTTGCTCAGTGCTCGGGGTGCTGGGTGCTCAGTGCTCAGGGTGATCGGTGCTCAGTGCTCAGGGTGCTGGGTGCTCAGTCCTCAGGGTGCTCAGTGCTCAAGGTGCTGGGTGCTCAGTGCTCGGGGTGCTAGGTGCTCAGTACTCAGGGTGCTGAGTGCTCGGTACTCAGGGGGCTGGGTGCTCAGTACTCAGGGTGCTGGGTGCTCAGTACTCAGGGTGCTGGGTGCTCAGTGCTCAGGGTGCTGGGTGCTCAGTGCTCAGGGTGCTGGGTGCTCAGTGCTCGGGGTGCTGGGTGCTCAGTGCTCGGGGTGCTGGGTGCTCAGTGCTCAGTACTCAGGGTGCTGGGTGCTCAGTGCTCAGTGCTCAGGGTGCTGGTTGCTCAGTACTCAGGGTGCTGCGTGCTCAGTACTCAGGGTGCTGGGTGCTCAATGCTCAGGGTGCTGGGTGCTCAGTACTCAGGGTGCTGGGTGCTCAGTGCTCGGGGTGCTGGGTGCTCAGTGCTCGGGGTGCTGGGTGCTCAGTGCTCATGGTGCTGGGTGCTCAGTACTCAGGGTACTGGGTGCTCAGTGCTCGGGGTGCTCGGTGCTCAGTACTCAAGGTGCTGGGTGCTCAGTGCTCAGGGTGCTGGGTGCTCAGTCCTCGGGGTGCACCGTGCTCAGTGATCAGGGTGCTGGGTGCTCAGTACTCAGGGTGCTCGGTGCTCAGTACTCAGGGTTCTCAGTGCTCAGTACTCAGGGTGCTGGGTTCTCAGTGCTCAGGGTGCTGGGTGCTCAGTACTCAGGGAGCTCAGTGCTCAGTACTCGGGGTGTTGGGTGCTCAGTGCTCAGTGCTCAGGGTGCTGGGTTTTCAGTACTCAGGGTGCAGGGTGCTCAGTACTCAGGGTGCTCAGTGCTCAGTACTCGGGGTGCTGGGTGCTCAGTGCTCAGGGTGCTCAGTGCTCAGTGCTCGGGGTGTTGGGTGCTCAGTTCTCAGTGATCAGGGTGCTGGGTGCTCAGTACTCAGGGTGCTCGGTGCTCAGTACTCAGAGTTCTCAGTGCTCAGTACTCAGGGTGCTGGGTGCTCAGTGCTCAGGGTGCTGGGTGCTCAGTACTCAGGGTGCTCAGTGCTCAGTGCTCGGGGTGTTGGGTGCTCAGTGCTCAGTGCTCAGGGTGCTGGGTTTTCAGTACTCAGGGTGCAGGGTGCTCAGTACTCAGGGTGCTGGGTGCTCAGTGCACAGGGTGCTCAGTGCTCAGTACTCAGTGCTCAGGGTGCTGGGTGTTCAGTACTCAGGGTGCTGGGTGTTCAGTACTCGGTGTGCTGGGTGCTCAGTGCTCAGGGTGCTCAGTGCTCAGTACTCAGTGCTCAGGGTGCTCAGTGCTCAGTGCTCAGGGTGCTGGGTGTTCAGTACTCAGTGTGCTGGGTGCTCAGTGCTCAGGGTGCTCAGTGCTCAGTACTCAGTGCTCAGGGTACTCAGTGCTCAGTGCTCAGGGTGCTGGGTGTTCAGTACTCAGGGTGCTGGGTGATCAGTACTCAGGGTGCTGGGTGCTCAGTGCTCAGGGCGCTGGGTGCTCAATACTCTGGGTGTTGGGTGCTTAGTGCTCAGGGTGCTGGGTGCTCAGTGCTCAGGGTGCTGCGTGCTCAGTACTCAGGGTGCTGGGTGCTCAGTGCTCGAGGTGCTCGGTGCTCAGTACTCAAGGTGCTGGGTGCTCAGTGCTCAGGGTGCTGGGTGCTCAGTCCTCGGGGTGCTCCGTGCTCAGGGTGCTGGGTGCTCAGTGCTCGGGGTGCTCGGTGCTCAGTACTCAGGGTGCTGAGTGCTCAGTACTCAGGGTGATGGGTGCTCAGTACTCAGGGTGCTGGGTGCTCAGTGCTCGGGGTGCTGGGTGCTCAGTACTCAGGGTGCTGGGGGCTCAGTACTCAGGGTGCTGGGTGCTCAGTACTCAGGGTGCTCGGTTCTCAGTACTCAGGGTGCTGGGTGCTCATTCTCGGGGTGCTGGGTGCTCAGTGCTCGGGGTGCTGGGTGCTCAGTACTCAGGGTGCTGGGGGCTCAGTCCTTAGGGTGCTGGGTGCTCAGTACTCAGGGTGATCTGTTCTCAGTAATCAGGGTGATGGGTGCTCAGTGCTCGGGATGCTGGGTGCTCAGTACTCCGGGTGCTCAGTGCTCAGTACTCAGGGTGCTGGGTGCTCAGTACTCAGGGTGCTGGGTGCTCAGTGCTCGGCGTGCTCGGTGCTCAGTACTCGGGGTGCTGGGTGCTCAGTACTCGGGGTGCTGGGTGCTCAGGGCTCAGGGTGCTGGGTGCTCAGTTCTCGGGGTGCTGGGTGCTCAGTGCTGAGTGTGCTGGCTGCTCAGTGCTCAGGGTGCTGGGTGCTCAGTACAAAGGGTGCTCGGTGCTCAGTACTCAGGGTGCTCAGTGCTCAGTTCTAAGCGTGCTGGGTGCTCAGTGCTCAGGGTCCTCGGTGCTCAGTACTCAGGGAACTCAGTGCTCAGTACACAGCGTGCTTTGTGCTCAGTGCTGAGGGTGCTGGGTGCTCAGTCCTCAGGGTGCTGGGTGCTCAGTACTCAGGGTGCTGGGTGCTCAGTACTCAGGGTGCTGGGTGCTCAGTGCTCGGGGTGCTCGGTGATCAGTACTCAGGGTGCTGGGTGCTCAGTGCTCAGGGTGCTGGGTACTCAATACTCAGGGTGCTGGGTGCTCATTACTCAGGGTGCTGGGTGCTCCGTGCTCAGGGTGCTGGGTGCTCAGTCCTCAGGGTGCTGGGTGCTCAGTACTCAGGGTGTTCGGTGATCATTACTCAGGGTGCTCAGTGCTCAGTACTCAGGGTGCTGGTTGCTCAGTGCTCGGGGTGCTCGGTGCTCAGTACTCAGGGTGCTGGGTGCTCAGTACTCAGGGTTCTGGGTGCTCAGTACTCAGGGTGCTGGGTGCTCAGTACTCAGGGTGCTGGTTGCTCAGTACTCAGGGTGATGGGTGCACAGTGCTCAGGGTGCAGGGTGCTCAGTACTCAGGGTGCTGGGTGCTCAGTACTCAGGGTGATCGGTGCTTAGTACTCAGGGTGCTGGGTGCTCAGTGCTCAGGGTGCTGGGTACTCAGTACTCAGGGTGCTGGGTGCTCAGTACTCAGGGTGCTGGGTGCTCAGTGCTCAGGGTGCTGGGTGCTCAGTGCTCAGGGTGCTGGGTGCTCAGTACTCAGGGTGCTGGGTGCTCAGTGCTCAGGGTGATCGGTGCTCAGTACTCAGGGTGCTCACTACTCAGGGTGCTGGGTGCTCAGTGCTCAGGGTGCTGGGTGCTCAGTACTCAGGGTGCTGGGTGCTCAGTGCTCGCGGTGCTCGGTGCTCAGTACTCAAGGTGCTGGGTGCTCAGTGCTCAGGGTGCAGGGTGCTCAGTCCTCGGTGTGCTCCGTGCTCAGTGCTCAGGGTGCTGGGTGCTCAGTACTCAGGGTGCTTGGTGCTCAGTACTCAGGGTTTTCAGTGCTCAGGGTGCTGGGTGCTCAGTACTCAGGGTGCTCAGTGCTCAGTACTCGGGGTGCTTGGTGCTCAGTACTCAGGGTGCTCAGTGCTCAGTACTCGGGGTGCTGGGTGCTCAGTGCTCAGGGGGCTCAGTGCTCAGTGCTCGGGGTGTTAGGTGCTCAGTGCTCAGTGCTCAGGGTGCTGGGTGTTCAGTACTCAGGGTGCAGGGTGCTCAGTACTCAGGGTGCTGGGTGCTCAGTGCACAGGGATCTCAGTGCTCAGTACTCAGTGCTCAGGGTGCTGGGTGTTCAGTACTCAGGGTGCTGGGTGTTCAGTACTCGTTGTGCTGGGTGCTCAGTGCTCAGGGTGCTCAGTGCTCAGTACTCAGTGCTCAGGGTGCTCAATGCTCAGTGCTCAGGGTGCTGGGTGTTCAGTACTCGGTGTGCTGCGTGCTCAGTGCTCAGGGTGCTCAGTGCTCAGTACTCAGTGCTCAGGGTACTCAGTGCTCAGTGCTCAGGGTGCTGGGTGTTCAGTACTCAGGGTGCTGGGTGATCAGTACTCAGGGTGCTGGGTGCTCAGTGCTCAGGGTGCTGGGTGCTCAATACTCTGGGTGTTGGGTGCTCTGTGCTCAGGGTGCTGGGTGCTCAGTGCTCAGGGTGCTGCGTGCTCAGTACTCAGGGTGCAGGGTGCTCAGTGCTCGAGGTGCTCGGTGCTCAGTACTCAAGGTGCTGGGTGCTCAGTGCTCAGGGTGCTGGGTGCTCAGTCCTCGGGGTGCTCCGTGCTCAGGGTGCTGGGTGCTCAGTCCTCGGGGTGCTCAGTACTCAGGGTGCTGGGTGCTCAGTGCTCGGGGTGCTGGGTGCTCAGTACTCAGGGTGCTGGGGGCTCAGTACTCAGGGTGCTGGGTGCTCAGTACTCAGGGTGCTCGGTTCTCAGTACTCAGGGTGCTGGGTGCTCATTCTCGGGGTGCTGGGTGCTCAGTGCTCGGGGTGCTGGGTGCTCAGTACTCAGGGTGCTGGGGGCTCAGTCCTCAGGGTGCTGGGTGCTCAGTACTCAGGGTGATCTGTTCTCAGTACTCAGGGTGCTGGGTGCTCAGGGCTCAGGGTGCTGGGTGCTCAGTGCTCGGGGTGCTGGGTGCTCAGTGCTGAGTGTGCTGGCTGCTCAGTGCTCAGGGTGCTGGGTGCTCAGTACTCAGGGTGCTCAGTGCTCAGTTCTAAGCGTGCTGGGTGCTCAGTGCTCAGGGTCCTCGGTGCTCAGTACTCAGGGTGCTCAGTGCTCAGTACACAGCGTGCTTTGTGCTCAGTGCTGAGGGTGCTGGGTGCTCAGTACTCAGGGTGCTGGGTGCTCAGTACTCAGGGTGCTGGGTGCTCAGTACTCAGGGTGCTGGGTGCTCAGTGCTCGGGGTGCTCGGTGATCAGTACTCAGGGTGCTGGGTGCTCAGTGCTCAGTGTGCTGGGTACTCAATACTCAGGGTGCTGGGTGCTCAGTACTCAGGGTGCTGGGTGCTCAGTGCTCAGGGTGCTGGGTGCTCAGTCCTCAGGGTGCTGGGTGCTCAGTACTCAGGGTGTTCGGTGCTCAGTACTAAGGGTGCTGCGTGCTCAGTACACAGGGTGCTGGGTGCTCAGTGCTCGAGGTGCTCGGTGCTCAGTACTCAAGGTGCTGGGTGCTCAGTGCTCAGGGTGCTGGGTGCTCAGTCCTCGGGGTGCTCCGTGCTCAGGGTGCTGGGTGCTCAGTGCTCGGGGTGCTCGGTGCTCAGTACTCAGGGTGCTGAGTGCTCAGTACTCAGGGTGATGGGTGCTCAGTACTCAGGGTGCTGGGTGCTCAGTGCTCGGGGTGCTGGGTGCTCAGTACTCAGGGTGCTGGGGGCTCAGTACTCAGGGTGCTGGGTGCTCAGTACTCAGGGTGCTCGGTTCTCAGTACTCAGGGTGCTGGGTGCTCATTCTCGGGGTGCTGGGTGCTCAGTGCTCGGGGTGCTGGGTGCTCAGTACTCAGGGTGCTGGGGGCTCAGTCCTCAGGGTGCTGGGTGCTCAGTACTCAGGGTGATCTGTTCTCAGTACTCAGGGTGATGGGTGCTCAGTGCTCGGGATGCTGGGTGCTCAGTACTCCGGGTGCTCAGTGCTCAGTACTCAGGGTGCTGGTTGCTCAGTACTCAGGGTGCTGGGTGCTCAGTGCTCGGCGTGCTCGGTGCTCAGTACTCGGGGTGCTGGGTGCTCAGTACTCGGGGTGCTGGGTGCTCAGGGCTCAGGGTGCTGGGTGCTCAGTGCTCGGGGTGCTGGGTGCTCAGTGCTGAGTGTGCTGGCTGCTCAGTGCTCAGGGTGCTGGGTGCCCAGTACTCAGGGTGCTCGGTGCTCAGTACTCAGGGTGCTCAGTGCTCAGTTCTAAGCGTGCTGGGTGCTCAGTGCTCAGGGTCCTCGGTGCTCAGTACTCAGGGTGCTCAGTGCTCAGTACACAGCGTGCTTTGTGCTCAGTGCTGAGGGTGCTGGGTCCTCAGTACTCAGGGTGCTGGGTGCTCAGTACTCAGGGTGCTGGGTGCTCAGTACTCAGGGTGCTGGGTGCTCAGTGCTCGGGGTGCTCGGTGATCAGTACTCAGGGTGCTGGGTGCTCAGTGCTCAGGGTGCTGGGTACTCAATACTCAGGGTGCTGGGTGCTCAGTACTCAGGGTGCTGGGTGCTCAGTGCTCAGGGTGCTGGGTGCTCAGTCCTCAGGGTGCTGGGTGCTCAGTACTCAGGGTGATCGGTGCTTAGTACTCAGGGTGCTGGGTGCTCAGTGCTCAGGGTGCTGGGTACTCAGTACTCAGGGTGCTGGGTGCTCAGTGCTCAGGGTGCTGGGTGCTCAGTCCTCAGGGTGCTGGGTGCTCAGTACTCAGGGTGCTGGGTGCTCAGTACTCAGGGTGCTGGGTGCTCAGTGCTCGGGGTGCTCGGTGATCAGTACTCAGGGTGCTGGGTGCTCAGTGCTCAGGGTGCTGGGTACTCAATACTCAGGGTGCTGGGTGCTCAGTACTCAGGGTGCTGGGTGCTCAGTGCTCAGGGTGCTGGGTGCTCAGTCCTCAGGGTGCTGGGTGCTCAGTACTCAGGGTGATCGGTGCTTAGTACTCAGGGTGCTGGGTGCTCAATACTCAGGGTGCTGGGTGCTCAGTACTCAGGGTGCTGGGTGCTCAGTGCTCAGGGTGCTGGGTGCTCAGTCCTCAGGGTGCTGGGTGCTCAGTACTCAGGGTGCTGGGTGCTCAGTACTCAGGGTGCTGGGTGCTCAGTGCTCGGGGTGCTCGGTGATCAGTACTCAGGGTGCTGGGTGCTCAGTGCTCAGGGTGCTGGGTACTCAATACTCAGGGTGCTGGGTGCTCAGTACTCAGGGTGCTGGGTGCTCAGTGCTCAGGGTGCTGGGTGCTCAGTCCTCAGGGTGCTGGGTGCTCAGTACTCAGGGTGCTGGGTGCTCAGTGCTCAGGGTGCTGGGTGCTCAGTGCTCAGGGTGCTGGGTGCTCAGTACTCAGGGTGCTGGGTGCTCAGTACTCAGGGTGATCGGTGCTCAGTACTCAGGGTGCTCACTACTCAGGGTGCTGGGTGCTCAGTGCTCAGGGTGCTGGGTGCTCAGTACTCAGGGTGCTGGGTGCTCAGTGCTCGCGGTGCTCGGTGCTCAGTACTCAAGGTGCTGGGTGCTCAGTGCTCAGGGTGCAGGGTGCTCAGTCCTCGGGGTGCTCCGTGCTCAGTGCTCAGGGTGCTGGGTGCTCAGTACTCAGGGTGCTCGGTGCTCAGTACTCAGGGTTTTCAGTGCTCAGGGTGCTGGGTGCTCAGTACTCAGGGTGCTCAGTGCTCAGTACTCGGGGTGCTTGGTGCTCAGTACTCAGGGTGCTCAGTGCTCAGTACTCGGGGTGCTGGGTGCTCAGTGCTCAGGGTGCTCAGTGCTCAGTGCTCGGGGTGTTGGGTGCTCAGTGCTCAGTGCTCAGGGTGCTGGGTGTTCAGTACTCAGGGTGCAGGGTGCTCAGTACTCAGGGTGCTGGGTGCTCAGTGCACAGGGTCCTCAGTGCTCAGTACTCAGTGCTCAGGGTGCTGGGTGTTCAGTACTCAGGGTGCTGGGTGTTCAGTACTCGGTGTGCTGGGTGCTCAGTGCTCAGGGTGCTCAGTGCTCAGTACTCAGTGCTCAGAGTGCTCAGTGCTCAGTGCTCAGGGTGCTGGGTGTTCAGTACTCGGTGTGCTGCGTGCTCAGTGCTCAGGGTGCTCAGTGCTCAGTACTCAGTGCTCAGGGTACTCAGTGCTCAGTGCTCAGGGTGCTGGGTGTTCAGTACTCAGGGTGCTGGGTGATCAGTACTCAGGGTGCTGGGTGCTCAGTGCTCAGGGTGCTGGGTGCTCAATACTCTGGGTGTTTTGTGCTCTGTGCTCAGGGTGCTGGGTGCTCAGTGCTCAGGGTGCTGCGTGCTCAGTACTCAGGGTGCTGGGTGCTCAGTGCTCGAGGTGCTCGGTGCTCAGTACTCAAGGTGCTGGGTGCTCAGTGCTCAGGGTGCTGGGTGCTCAGTCCTCGGGGTGCTCCGTGCTCAGAGTGCAGGGTGCTCAGTGCTCGGGGTGCTCGGTGCTCAGTACTCAGGGTGCTGAGTGCTCAGTACTCAGGGTGATGGGTGCTCTGTACTCAGGGTGCTGGGTGCTCAGTGGTCGGGGTGCTGGGTGCTCAGTACTCAGGGTGCTGGGGGCTCAGTACTCAGGGTGCTGGGTGCTCAGTACTCAGGGTGCTCGGTTCTCAGTACTCAGGGTGCTGGGTGCTCATTCTCGGGGTGCTGGGTGCTCAGTGCTCGGGGTGCTGGGTGCTCAGTACTCAGGGTGCTGGGGGCTCAGTCCTCAGGGTGCTGGGTGCTCAGTACTCAGGGTGATCTGTTCTCAGTACTCAGGGTGATGGGTGCTCAGTGCTCGGGATGCTGGGTGCTCAGTACTCCGGGTGCTCAGTGCTCAGTACTCAGGGTGCTGGGTGCTCAGTACTCAGGGTGCTGGGTGCTCAGTGCTCGGCGTGCTCGGTGCTCAGTACTCGGGGTGCTGGGTGCTCAGTACTCGGGGTGCTGGGTGCTCAGGGCTCAGGGTGCTTGGTGCTCAGTGCTCGGGGTGCTGGGTGCTCAGTGCTGAGTGTGCTGGCTGCTCAGTGCTCAGGGTGCTGGGTGCTCAGTACTCAGGGTGCTCAGTGCTCAGTTCTAAGCGTGCTGGGTGCTCAGTGCTCAGGGTCCTCGGTGCTCAGTACTCAGGGTGCTCAGTGCTCAGTACACAGCGTGCTTTGTGGTCAGTGCTGAGGGTGCTGGTTGCTCAGTACTCAGGGTGCTGGGTGCTCAGTACTCAGGGTGCTGGGTGCTCAGTACTCAGGGTGCTGGGTGCTCAGTGCTCGGGGTGCTCGGTGATCAGTACTCAGGGTGCTGGGTGCTCAGTGCTCAGGGTGCTGGGTACTCAATACTCAGGGTGCTGGGTGCTCAGTACTCAGGGTGCTGGGTGCTCAGTGCTCAGGGTGCTGGGTGCTCTATCCTCAGGGTGCTGGGTGCTCAGTACTCAGGGTGCTCGGTGCTCAGTACTCAGGGTGCTCAGTGCTCAGTTCTAAGCGTGCTGGGTGCTCAGTGCTCAGGGTCCTCGGTGCTCAGTACTCAGGGTGCTCAGTGCTCAGTACACAGCGTGCTTTGTGCTCAGTGCTGAGGGTGCTGGGTCCTCAGTACTCAGGGTGCTGGGTGCTCAGTACTCAGGGTGCTGGGTGCTCAGTACTCAGGGTGCTGGGTGCTCAGTGCTCGGGGTGCTCGGTGATCAGTACTCAGGGTGCTGGGTGCTCAGTGCTCAGGGTGCTGGGTACTCAATACTCAGGGTGCTGGGTGCTCAGTACTCAGGGTGCTGGGTGCTCAGTGCTCAGGGTGCTGGGTGCTCAGTCCTCAGGGTGCTGGGTGCTCAGTACTCAGGGTGCTCAGTGCTCAGTACTCAGGGTGCTGGTTGCTCAGTGCTCGGGGTGCTCGGTGCTCAGTACTCAGGGTGCTGGGTGCTCAGTACTCAGGGTGCTCGGTGCTCAGTACTCAGGGTGCTCAGTGCTCAGTTCTAAGCGTGCTGGGTGCTCAGTGCTCAGGGTCCTCGGTGCTCAGTACTCAGGGTGCTCAGTGCTCAGTACACAGCGTGCTTTGTGCTCAGTGCTGAGGGTGCTGGGTCCTCAGTACTCAGGGTGCTGGGTGCTCAGTACTCAGGGTGCTGGGTGCTCAGTACTCAGGGTGCTGTGTGCTCAGTGCTCGGGGTGCTCGGTGATCAGTACTCAGGGTGCTGGGTGCTCAGTGCTCAGGGTGCTGGGTACTCAATACTCAGGGTGCTGGGTGCTCAGTACTCAGGGTGCTGGGTGCTCAGTGCTCAGGGTGCTGGGTGCTCAGTCCTCAGGGTGCTGGGTGCTCAGTACTCAGGGTGATCGGTGCTTAGTACTCAGGGTGCTGGGTGCTCAGTGCTCAGGGTGCTGGGTACTCAGTACTCAGGGTGCTGGGTGCTCAGTACTCAGGGTGCTGGGTGCTCAGTGCTCAGGGTGCTGGGTGCTCAGTGCTCAGGGTGCTGGGTGCTCAGTACTCAGGGTGCTGGGTGCTCAGTACTCAGGGTGATCGGTGCTCAGTACTCAGGGTGCTCACTACTCAGGGTGCTGGGTGCTCAGTGCTCAGGGTGCTGGGTGCTCAGTACTCAGGGTGCTGGGTGCTCAGTGCTCGCGGTGCTCGGTGCTCAGTACTCAAGGTGCTGGGTGCTCAGTGCTCAGGGTGCAGGGTGCTCAGTCCTCGGGGTGCTCCGTGCTCAGTGCTCAGGGTGCTGGGTGCTCAGTACTCAGGGTGCTCGGTGCTCAGTACTCAGGGTTTTCAGTGCTCAGGGTGCTGGGTGCTCAGTACTCAGGGTGCTCAGTGCTCAGTACTCGGGGTGCTTGGTGCTCAGTACTCAGGGTGCTCAGTGCTCAGTACTCGGGGTGCTGGGTGCTCAGTGCTCAGGGTGCTCAGTGCTCAGTGCTCGGGGTGTTGGGTGCTCAGTGCTCAGTGCTCAGGGTGCTGGGTGTTCAGTACTCAGGGTGCAGGGTGCTCAGTACTCAGGGTGCTGGGTGCTCAGTGCACAGGGTCCTCAGTGCTCAGTACTCAGTGCTCAGGGTGCTGGGTGTTCAGTACTCAGGGTGCTGGGTGTTCAGTACTCGGTGTGCTGGGTGCTCAGTGCTCAGGGTGCTCAGTGCTCAGTACTCAGTGCTCAGGGTGCTCAGTGCTCAGTGCTCAGGGTGCTGGGTGTTCAGTACTCGGTGTGCTGCGTGCTCAGTGCTCAGGGTGCTCAGTGCTCAGTACTCAGTGCTCAGGGTACTCAGTGCTCAGTGCTCAGGGTGCTGGGTGTTCAGTACTCAGGGTCCTGGGTGATCAGTACTCAGGGTGCTGGGTGCTCAGTGCTCAGGGTGCTGGGTGCTCAATACTCTGGGTGTTGGGTGCTCTGTGCTCAGGGTGCTGGGTGCTCAGTGCTCAGGGTGCTGCGTGCTCAGTGCTCAGGGTGCTGGGTGCTCAGTGCTCGAGGTGCTCGGTGCTCAGTACTCAAGGTGCTGGGTGCTCAGTGCTCAGGGTGCTGGGTGCTCAGTCCTCGGGGTGCTCCGTGCTCAGGGTGCTGGGTGCTCAGTGCTCGGGGTGCTCGGTGCTCAGTACTCAGGGTGCTGAGTGCTCAGTACTCAGGGTGATGGGTGCTCAGTACTCAGGGTGCTGGGTGCTCAGTGGTCGGGGTGCTGGGTGCTCAGTACTCAGGGTGCTGGGGGCTCAGTACTCAGGGTGCTGGGTGCTCAGTACTCAGGGTGCTCGGTTCTCAGTACTCAGGGTGCTGGGTGCTCATTCTCGGGGTGCTGGGTGCTCAGTGCTCGGGGTGCTGGGTGCTCAGTACTCAGGGTGCTGGGGGCTCAGTCCTCAGGGTGCTGGGTGCTCAGTACTCAGGGTGATCTGTTCTCAGTACTCAGGGTGATGGGTGCTCAGTGCTCGGGATGCTGGGTGCTCAGTACTCCGGGTGCTCAGTGCTCAGTACTCAGGGTGCTGGGTGCTCAGTACTCAGGGTGCTGGGTGCTCAGTGCTCGGCGTGCTCGGTGCTCAGTACTCGGGGTGCTGGGTGCTCAGTACTCGGGGTGCTGGGTGCTCAGGGCTCAGGGTGCTGGGTGCTCAGTGCTCGGGGTGCTGGGTGCTCAGTGCTGAGTGTGCTGGCTGCTCAGTGCTCAGGGTGCTGGGTGCTCAGTACTCAGGGTGCTCAGTGCTCAGTTCTAAGCGTGCTGGGTGCTCAGTGCTCAGGGTCCTCGGTGCTCAGTACTCAGGGTGCTCAGTGCTCAGTACACAGCGTGCTTTGTGCTCAGTGCTGAGGGTGCTGGGTGCTCAGTACTCAGGGTGCTGGGTGCTCAGTACTCAGGGTGCTGGGTGCTCAGTACTCAGGGTGCTGGGTGCTCAGTGCTCGGGGTGCTCGGTGATCAGTACTCAGGGTGCTGGGTGCTCAGTGCTCAGGGTGCTGGGTACTCAATACTCAGGGTGCTGGGTGCTCAGTACTCAGGGTGCTGGGTGCTCAGTGCTCAGGGTGCTGGGTGCTCTGTCCTCAGGGTGCTGGGTGCTCAGTACTCAGGGTGTTCGGTGCTCAGTACTCAGGGTGCTCAGTGCTCAGTACTCAGGGTGCTGGTTGCTCAGTGCTCGGGGTGCTCGGTGCTCAGTACTCAGGGTGCTGGGTGCTCAGTACTCAGGGTTCTGGGTGCTCAGTACTCAGGGTGCTGGGTGCTCAGTACTCAGGGTGCTGGGTGCTCAGTACTCAGGGTGATGGGTGCACAGTGCTCAGGGTGCTGGGTGCTCAGTACTCAGGGTGCTGGGTGCTCAGTACTCAGGGTGATCGGTGCTTAGTACTCAGGGTGCTGGGTGCTCAGTGCTCAGGGTGCTGGGTACTCAGTACTCAGGGTGCTGGGTGCTCAGTACTCAGGGTGCTGGGTGCTCAGTGCTCAGGGTGCTGGGTGATCAGTGCTCAGGGTGCTGGGTGCTCAGTACTCAGGGTGCTGGGTGCTCAGTGCTCAGGGTGATCGGTGCTCAGTACTCAGGGTGCTCACTACTCAGGGTGCTGGGTGCTCAGTGCTCAGGGTGCTGGGAGCTCAGTACTCAGGGTGCTGGGTGCTCAGTGCTCGCGGTGCTCGGTGCTCAGTACTCAAGGTGCTGAGTGCTCAGTGCTCAGGGTGCAGGGTGCTCAGTCCTCGGGGTGCTCCGTGCTCAGTGCTCAGGGTGCTGGGTGCTCAGTACTCAGGGTGCTCGGTGCTCAGTACTCAGGGTTTTCAGTGCTCAGGGTGCTGGGTGCTCAGTACTCAGGGTGCTCAGTGCTCAGTACTCGGGGTGCTGGGTGCTCAGTACTCAGGGTCCTCAGTGCTCAGTACTCGGGGTGCTGGGTGCTCAATGCTCAGTGTGCTCAGTGCTCAGTGCTAAGGGTGCTGGGTGCTCTGTGCTCGGGGCACTGGGTGCTCAGTGCTCGGGGTGCTGGGTGCTCAGTACTCAGGGTGCTGTGTGCTCAGTGCTCAGTACTCAGCGTGCTGGGTGCTCAGTGCTCAGTGTGTTGGGTGCTCAGTACTCAGGGTGCTGGGTGCTCAGTGCTCAGTGCTCAGGGTGCTCATTGCTCAGGGTGCTGGGTGCTCAGGGTGCTGGGTGCTCAGTGCTCGGGGTGCTGGGTGCTCAGTGCTCAGTGCTCAGGGTGCTGGGTGCTCAGTGCTCAGTGTTCAGGGTGCTGGGTGTTCAGTACTCAGGGTGCTCGGTGCTTAGTGCTCGGGGTGCTGGGTGCTCAGTACTCAGGGTGCTTGGTGCTCAGTGCTCGGGGTGCTGGGTGCTCAGTGCTCATCTTGATCAATGCTCAGTACTCAGGGTGCTGGGTGCTCAGTGCTCAGGGTGCTGGGTGCTCAGTCCTCAGGGTGCTCAGTACTCAGGGTGCTCGGTGCTCAGTGCTCAGTACTCAGGGTGCTCAGTACTCAGGGTGCTGGGTGCTCAGTGCTCAGGGTGCTGGTTGCTCAGTACTCAGGGTGCTGGGTGCTCAGTACTCAGGTTACTGGGTGCTCAGTGCTCAGGGTGCTCTGTGGTCAGTACTCAGGGTGCTGGGTGCTCAGTGCTCGGGGTGCTGCGTGCTCAGTACTCAGGGTTCTGGGTGCTCAGTGCTCACGGTGCTGGGTACTCAGTGCTCAGGGTGCTGGGTGCTCAGTACTCAGGGTGCTGGGTGCTCAGTGCTCGGGGTGCTCGGTGCTCAGTACTCAAGGTGCTGGGTGCTCATTACTCAGGGTGCTGGGTGCTCAGTGCTCGGGGTGCTCGGTGCTCAGTACTCGGGGTGCTGGTTGCTCAGTACTCGGGGTGCTGGGTGCTCAGTGCTCAGGGTGCTGGGTGTTCAGTACTCATGGTGCTGGGTGCTCAGTACTCAGGGTGCGGGGTGCTCAGTGCTCAGGGTGCTCAGTGCTCAGTACTCAGAGCTCAGGGTGCTGGGTGTTCAGTGCTCAGGGTGCTGGGTGCTCATTGCTCAGGGTGCTGGGTGCTCAGTGCTCGAGGTGCTCGGTGCTCAGTACTCAAGGTGCTGGGTGCTCAGTGCTCAGGGTGCTGGGTGCTCAGTCCTCGGGGTGCTCTGTGCTCAGGGTGCTGGGTGCTCAGTGCTCGGGGTGCCCGGTGCTCAGTACTCAGGGTGCTGAGTGCTCAGTACTCAGGGTGATGGGTGCTAGTACTCAGGGTGCTCGGTGCTCAGTGCTCAGGGTGCTGGGTGCTCAGTACTCAGGGTGCTGGGTTCTCAGTGCTCGGGGTGCTGGGTGCTCAGTACTCAGGGTGCTGGGGGCTCAGTACTCAGGGTGCTGGGTGCTCAGTACTCACGGTGCTCGGTTCTCAGTACTCAGGGTGCTGGGTGCTCATTCTCGGGGTGCTGCGTGCTCAGTGCTCAGGGTGCTGGGTGCTCAGTGATCGGGGTGCTGGGTGCTCAGTGCTGAGTGTGCTGGCTGCTCAGTGCTCAGGGTGCTGGGTGCTCAGTACTCAGGGTGCTCGGTGCTCAGTACTCAGGGTGCTCAGTGCTCAGTACTCAGCGTGCTGGGTGCTCAGTGCTCAGGGTCCTCGGTGCTCAGTACTCAGGGTGCTCAATGCTCAGTACTCAGCGTGCTTTGTGCTCAGTGCTCAGGGTACTGGGTGCTCAGTACTCAGGGTGCTGGGTGCTCTGTACTCAGGGTGCTGGGTGCTCAGTACTCAGGGTGCTGGGTGCTCAGTGCTCAGGGTGCTGGGTGCTCAGTACTCAGGGTGCTGGGTGCTTAGTGCTCGAGGTGCTCGGTGCTCAGTACTCAAGGTGCTGGGTTCTCAGTGCTCAGGGTGCTGGGTGCTCAGTCCTCGGGGTGCTCCGTGCTCAGGGTGCTGGGTGCTGAGTGCTCAGGGTGCTGGGTGCTCAGTGCTCGGGTGCTCGGTGCTCAGTGCTCAGTACTCAGGGTGCTGGGTGCTCAGTGCTCGGTGTGCTGGGTGCTCAGTACTCAGGGTGCTGGGTGCTCAGTGCTCAGGGTGCTGGGTGCTCAGTGCTCAGGGTGCTGGGTGCTCAGTGCTCAGTGTGCTGGGAGATCAGTGCTCAGGGTGCTGGGTGCTCAGTGCTCAGGGTGCTGGGTGCTCAGTGCTCAGTGCTCAGGGTGCTGGTTGCTCAGTACTCAGGGTGCTGGGTGCTCAGTACTCAGGGTGCTGGGTGCTCAGTGATCAGGGTGCTGGGTGCTCAGTACTCAGGGTGCTCGGTGCTCAGTACTCAGGGTTCTTAGTGCTCAGTACTCAGGGTGCTGGGTGCTCAGTGCTCAGGGTGCTGGGTGCTCAGTACTCAGGGTGCTCAGTGCTCAGTACTCGGGGTGCTTGGTGCTCAGTACTCAGGGTGCTCAGTGCTCAGTACTCGGGGTGCTGGGTGCTCAGTGCTCAGGGTGCTCAGTGCTCAGTGCTCGGGGTGTTGGGTGCTCAGTGCTCAGTGCTCAGGGTGCTGGGTGTTCAGTACTCAGGGTGCAGGGTGCTCAGTACTCAGGGTGCTGGGTGCTCAGTGCTCAGGGTGCTCAGTGATCAGTACTCAGTGCTCAGGGTGCTGGGTGTTCAGTACTCGGTGTGCAGGGTGCTCAGTGCTGAGGGTGCTCAGTGCTCAGTACTCAGTGCTCAGGGTGCTCAGTGCTCAGTGCTCAGGGTGCTGGGTGTTCAGTACTCGGTGTGCTGGGTGCTCAGTGCTCAGGGTGCTCAGTGCTCAGTACTCAGTGCTCAGGGTACTCAGTGCTCAGTGCTCAGGGTGCTGGGTGTTCAGTACTCAGGGTGCTGGGTGATCAGTACTCAGGGTGCTGGGTGCTCAGTGCTCAGGGTGCTGGGTGCTCAGTACTCTGGGTGTTGGGTGCTCAGTGCTCAGGGTGCTGGGTGCTCAGTGCTCAGGGTGCTGGGTGCTCAGTGCTCGAGGTGCTCGGTGCTCAGTACTCAAGGTGCTGGGTGCTCAGTGCTCAGGGTGCTGGGTGCTCAGTACTCGGGGTGCTCCGTGCTCAGGGTGCTGGGTGCTCAGTGCTCGGGGTGCTCGGTGCTCAGTACTCAGGGTGCTGAGTGCTCAGTACTCAGGGTGATGGGTGCTCAGTACTCAGGGTGCTGGGTGCTCAGTGCTCGGGGTGCTGGGTGCTCAGTACTCAGGGTGCTGGGGGCTCAGTACTCAGGGTGCTGGGTGCTCAGTACTCAGGGTGCTCGGTTCTCAGTACTCAGGGTGCTGGGTGCTCATTCTCGGGGTGCTGGGTGCTCAGTGCTCGGGGTGCTGGGTGCTCAGTACTCAGGGTGCTGTGGGCTCAGTACTCAGGGTGCTGGGTGCTCAGTACTCAGGGTGATCTGTTCTCAGTACTCAGGGTGCTGGGTGCTCAGTGCTCGGGATGCTGGGTGCTCAGTACTCGGGGTGCTCAGTGCTCAGTACTCAGGGTGCTGGGTGCTCAGTACTCAGGGTGCTGGGTGCTCAGTGCTCGGGGTGCTCGGTGCTCAGTACTCGGGGTGCTGGGTGCTCAGTACTCGGGGTGCTGGGTGCTCAGTGCTCAGGGTGCTGGGTGCTCAGTGCTCGGGGTGCTGGGTGCTCAGTGCTGAGTGTGCTGGCTGCTCAGTGCTCAGGGTGCTGGGTGCTCAGTACTCAGGGTGCTCGGTGCTCAGTACTCAGGGTGCTCAGTGCTCAGTACTCAGCGTGCTGGGTGCTCAGTGCTCAGGGTCCTCGGTGCTCAGTACTCAGGGTGCTCAGTGCTCAGTACACAGCGTGCTTTGTGCTCAGTGCTGAGGGTGCTGGGTGCTCAGTACTGAGGGTGCTGGGTGCTCAGTACTCAGGGTGCTGGGTGCTCAGTACTCAGGGTGCTGGGTGCTCAGTGCTCGGGGTGCTCAGTGATCAGTACTCAGGGTGCTGGGTGCTCAGTGCTCAAGGTGCTGGGTACTCAGTACTCAGGGTGCTGGGTGCTCAGTGCTCAGGGTGCTGGGTGCTCAGTCCTCAGGGTGCTGGGTGCTCAGTACTCAGGGTGTTCGGTGCTCAGTACTCAGGGTGCTCGGTGCTCAGTACTCAGGATGCTGGTTGCTCAGTGCTCGGGGTGCTCGGTGCTCAGTACTCAGTGTGCTGGGTGCTCAGTACTCAGGGTGCTGGGTGCTCAGTACTCAGGGTGCTGGGTGCTCAGTGCTCAGGGTGCTGGGTGCTCAGTACTCAGGGTGCTGGGTGCACAGTGCTCAGGGTGCTGGGTGCTCAGTACTCAGGGTGCTGGGTGCTCAGTACTCAGGGTGATCGGTGCTTAGTACTCAGGGTGCTGGGTGCTCATTGCTCAGGGTGCTGGGTACTCAGTACTCAGGGTGCTGGGTGCTCAGTACTCAGGGTGCTGGGTGCTCAGTGCTCAGGGTGCTGGGTGCTCAGTGCTCAGGGTGCTGGGTGCTCAGTACTCAGGGTGCTGGGTGCTCAGTGCTCAGGGTGATCGGTGCTCAGTACTCAGGGTGCTCAGTACTCAGGGTGCTGGGTGCTCAGTGCTCAGGGTGCTGGGTGCTCAGTACTCAGGGTGCTGGGTGCTCAGTGCTCAGGGTGCTGGGTGCTCAGTGCTCAGGGTGATCGGTGCTCAGTACTCAAGGCGCTGGGTGCTCAGTCCTTGGGGTCCTGGGTGCTCAGTGCTCGGGGTGCTGTGTGCTCAGTGCTCAGTGCTCAGGCTGCTGGGTGCTCAGTGCTCAGTGCTCAGGGTGCTGGGTGCTCAGTTCTCAGGGTGCTGGGTGCTCAGTACTCTGTGTGTTGGGTGCTCAGTACGCAGGGTGCTGGGTGCTCAGTGCTCAGGGTGCTGGGTGCTCAGTACTCAGGGTGCTGGGTGCTCAGTGCTCGCGGTGCTCGGTGCTCAGTACTCAAGGTGCTGGGTGCTCAGTGCTCAGGGTGCAGGGTGCTCAGTCCTCGGGGTGCCCCGTGCTCAGTGCTCAGGATGCTGGGTGCTCAGTACTTAGGGTGCTCGGTGCTCAGTACTCAGGGTTTTCAGTGCTCTGGGTGCTGGATGCTCAGTACTCAGGGTGCTCAGTGCTCAGTACTCGGGGTGCTGGGTGCTCAGTACTCAGGGTGCTCAGTGCTCAGTACTCAGGGTGCTGGGTGCTCAGTGCTCAGTGTGCTCAGTGCTCAGTGCTCGGGGTGCTGGGTGCTCAGTGCTCGGGGCGCTGGGTGCTCAGTGTTCGGGGTGCTGGGTGCTCAGTACTCAGGGTGCTGTGTGCTCAGTGCTCATTACTCAGCGTGCTGGGTGCTCAGTGCTCAGAGTGTTGGGTGCTCAGTACTCAGGGTGCTGGGTGCTCAGTGCTCAGTGCACAGGGTGCTCATTGCTCAGGGTGCTGGGTGCTCAGGGTGCTGGGTGCTCAGTGCTCGGTGTGCTGGGTGCTCAGTGCTCAGTGCTCAGGGTGCTGGGTGCTCAGTGCTCAGTGCTCAGGGTGCTGGGTGTTCAGTACTCAGGGTGCTCGGTGCTTAGTGCTCGGGGTGCTGGGTGCTCAGTACTCAGGTGCTGGGTGCTCAGTGCTCGGGGTGCTGGGTGCTCAGTGCTCATGGTGATCAATGCTCAGTACTCAGGGTGCGGGGTGCTCAGTGCTCAGGGTGCTGGGTGCTCAGTCCTCAGGGTGCTCAGTACTCAGGGTGCTCGGTGCTCAGTGCTCAGTACTCAGGGTGCTCAGTACTCAGGGTGCTGGGTGCTCAGTGCTCAGGGTGCTGGGTGCTCAGTACTCAGGGTGCTGGGTGCTTAGTACTCGGGGTGCTGGGTGCTCAGTACTCAGGGTGCTGTGTGCTCAGTTCTCGGGGTGCTGGGTGCTCAGTGCTCAGGGTGATCGGTGCTCAGTGCTCAGGGTGCTGGGTGCTCAGTCCTCAGGGTGATCAGTGCTCGCGGTGCTCGGTGCTCAGTACTCAGGGTGCTGAGTGCCCAGTACTCAGGGTTCTGGGTGCTCAGTACTCAGGGTGCTGGGTGCTCAGTACTCAGGGTGCTGTCTGCTCAGTGCTCAGGGTGCTGGGTGCTCAGTGCTCAGGGTGCTGGGTGCTCAGTGCTGGGGGTGCTGGGTTCTCAGGGCTGTGGTGCTGGGTGCTCAGTGCTCAGTGCTCAGGGTGCTGGGTGCTCAGTGCTCAGGGTGCTGGTTGCTCAGTACTCAGGGTGCTGGGTTCTCAGTACTCAGGTTACTGGGTGCTCAGTGCTCAGGGAGCTCTGTGGTCAGTACTCAGGGTGCTGGGTGCTCAGTGCTCGGGGTGCTGCGTGCTCAGTACTCAGGGTGCTGGGTGCTCAGTGCTCACGGTGCTGGGTACTCAGTGCTCAGGGTGCTGGGTGCTCAGTACTCAGGGTGCTGGGTGCTCAGTGCTCGGGGTGCTCGGTGCTCAGTACTCAAGGTGCTGGGTGCTCAGTGCTCGGTGTGCTGGGTGCTCAGTACTCAGGGTGCTGGGTGCTCAGTGCTCAGGGTGCTGGGTGCTCAGTGCTCAGGGTGCGGGGTGCTCAGTGATCGGGGTGCTGGGTGCTCAGTACTCAGGGTGCTCAGTGCTCGGGGAGCTCGGTGCTCAGTACTCAGGGTGCTGGGTGCTCAGTACTTGGGGTGCTGGGTGCTCAGTGCTCAGGGTGCTCAGTGCTCAGTACTCAGTGCTCAGGGTGCTCAGTGCTCAGTGCTCAGGGTGCTGGGTGTTCAGTACTCAGGGTGCTGGGTGCTCAGTACTCAGGGTGCTAGGTGCTCAGTACTCAGGGTGCTGGGTGCTCATTCTCGGGGTGCTGGGTGCTCAGTGCTCGGGGTGCTGGGTGCTCAGTACTCAGGGTTCTGGGGGCTCAGTACTCAGGGTGCTGGGTGCTCAGTACTCAGGGTGCTCGGTTCTCAGTACTCAGGGTGCTGGGTGCTCATTCTCGGGGTGCTGGGTGCTCAGTGCTCGGGGTGCTGGGTGCTCAGTACTCAGGGTGCTGGGGGCTGAGTACTCAGGGTGCTGGGTGCTCAGTACTCAGGGTGATCTGTTCTCAGTACTCAGGTTGCTGGGTGCTCAGTGCTCGGGGTGCTGGGTGCTCACTACTCGGGGTGCTCAGTGCTCAGTACTCAGGGTGCTGGGTGCTCAGTACTCAGGGTGCTGGGTGCTCAGTGATCAGGGTGCTGCGTGCTCAGTACTCAGGGTGCTGGGTGCTCAGCGCTCGAGGTGCTCGGTGCTCAGTACTCAAGGTGCTGGGTGCTCAGTGCTCAGGGTGCTGGGTGCTCAGTCCTCGGGGTGCTCCGTGCTCAGGGTGCTGGGTGCTCAGTGCTCGGGATGCTCGGTGCTCAGTACTCAGGGTGCTGAGTGCTCAGTACTCAGGGTGATGGGTGCTCAGTACTCAGGGTGCTGGGTGCTCAGTGCTCGGGGTGCTGGGTGCTCAGTACTCAGGGTGCTGGGGGCTCAGTACTCAGGGTGCTGGGTGCTCAGTACTCAGGGTGCTCGGTTCTCAGTACTCAGGGTGCTGGGTGCTCATTCTCGGGGTGCTGGGTGCTCAGTGCTCGGGGTGCTGGGTGCTCAGTACTCAGGGTGCTGGGGGCTCAGTACTCAGGGTGCTGGGTGCTCAGTACTCAGGGTGATCTGTTCTCAGTACTCAGGGTGCTGGGTGCTCAGTGCTCGGGATGCTGGGTGCTCAGTACTCGGGGTGCTCAGTGCTCAGTACTCAGGGTGCTGGGTGCTCAGTACTCAGGGTGCTGGGTGCTCAGTGCTCGGGGTGCTCGGTGCTGAGTACTCGGGGTGCTGGGTTCTCAGTACTCAGGGTGCTGGGTGCTCAGTGCTCAGGGTGCTGGGTGCTCAGTGATCGGGGTGCTGGGTGCTCAGTGCTGAGTGTGCTGGCTGCTCAGTGCTCAGGGTACTGGGTGCTCAGTACTCAGGGTGCTCGGTGCTCAGTAACCAGGGTGCTCAGTGCTCAGTACTCAGCATGCTGGGTGCTCAGTGCTCAGGGTCCTCGGTGCTCAGTACTCAGGGTGCTCAGTGCTCAGTACTCAGCGTGCTTTGTGCTCAGTGCTCAGGGTGCTGGGTGCTCAGTACTCAGGGTGCTGGGTGCTCAGTACTCAGGGTGCTGGGTGCTCTGTGCTGGGGGGTGCTGGGTGCTCAGTGCTCAGGGTGCTGGGTGCTCAGTGCTCAGGGTGCTGGGTGCTCAGTACTCAGGGTGCTGGGTGCTTAGTGCTCGAGGTGCTCGGTGCTCAGTACTCAAGGTGCTGGGTTCTCAGTGCTCAGGGTGCTGGGTGCTCAGTCCTCGGGGTGCTCCGTGCTCAGGGTGCTGGGTGCTGAGTGCTCAGGGTGCTGGGTGCTCAGTGCTCGGGTGCTCGGTGCTCAGTGCTCAGGGTCCTGGGTGCTCAGTACTCAGGGTCCTGGTTGCTTAGTACTCAGGGTGCTCAGTGCTCAGTACACAGGGTGCTGGGTGCTCAGTGCTCGGGGTGCTGGTTGCTCAGTGCTCAGTACTCAGGGTGCTGGGTGCTCAGTGCTCGGGGTGCTGGGTGCTCAGTACTCAGGGTGCTGGGTGCTCAGTGCTCAGGGTGCTGGGTGCTCAGTGCTCAGGGTGCGGGGTGCTCAGTGATCGGGGTGCTGGGTGCTCAGTACTCAGGGTGCTCAGTGCTCGGGGAGCTCGGTGCTCAGTACTCAGGGTGCTGGGTGCTCAGTACTCAGTACTTGGGGTGCTGGGTGCTCAGTGCTCAGGGTGCTCAGTGCTCAGTACTCAGTGCTCAGGGTGCTCAGTGCTCAGTGCTCAGGGTGCTGTGTGTTCAGTACTCAGGGTGCTGGGTGCTCAGTACTCAGGGTGCTAGGTGCTCAGTACTCAGGGTGCTGGGTGCTCATTCTCGGGGTGCTGGGTGCTCAGTGCTCGGGGTGCTGGGTGCTCAGTACTCAGGGTTCTGGGGGCTCAGTACTCAGGGTGCTGGGTGCTCAGTACTCAGGGTGCTCGGTTCTCAGTACTCAGGGTGCTGGGTGCTCATTCTCGGGGTGCTGGGTGCTCAGTGCTCGGGGTGCTGGGTGCTCAGTACTCAGGGTGCTGGGGGCTGAGTACTCAGGGTGCTGGGTGCTCAGTACTCAGGGTGATCTGTTCTCAGTACTCAGGTTGCTGGGTGCTCAGTGCTCAGGGTGCTCAGTGCTCAGTGCTCGGGGTGTTGGGTGCTCAGTGCTCAGTGCTCAGGGTGCTGGGTGTTCAGTACTCAGGGTGCAGGGTGCTCAGTACTCAGGGTGCTGGGTGCTCAGTGCACAGGGTCCTCAGTGCTCAGTACTCAGTGCTCAGGGTGCTGGGTGTTCAGTACTCAGGGTGCTGGGTGTTCAGTACTCGGTGTGCTGGGTGCTCAGTGCTCAGGGTGCTCAGTGCTCAGTACTCAGTGCTCAGGGTGCTCAGTGCTCAGTGCTCAGGGTGCTGGGTGTTCAGTACTCGGTGTGCTGCGTGCTCAGTGCTCAGGGTGCTCAGTGCTCAGTACTCAGTGCTCAGGGTACTCAGTGCTCAGTGCTCAGGGTGCTGGGTGTTCAGTACTCAGGGTCCTGGGTGATCAGTACTCAGGGTGCTGGGTGCTCAGTGCTCAGGGTGCTGGGTGCTCAATACTCTGGGTGTTGGGTGCTCTGTGCTCAGGGTGCTGGGTGCTCAGTGCTCAGGGTGCTGCGTGCTCAGTGCTCAGGGTGCTGGGTGCTCAGTGCTCGAGGTGCTCGGTGCTCAGTACTCAAGGTGCTGGGTGCTCAGTGCTCAGGGTGCTGGGTGCTCAGTCCTCGGGGTGCTCCGTGCTCAGGGTGCTGGGTGCTCAGTGCTCGGGGTGCTCGGTGCTCAGTACTCAGGGTGCTGAGTGCTCAGTACTCAGGGTGATGGGTGCTCAGTACTCAGGGTGCTGGGTGCTCAGTGGTCGGGGTGCTGGGTGCTCAGTACTCAGGGTGCTGGGGGCTCAGTACTCAGGGTGCTGGGTGCTCAGTACTCAGGGTGCTCGGTTCTCAGTACTCAGGGTGCTGGGTGCTCATTCTCGGGGTGCTGGGTGCTCAGTGCTCGGGGTGCTGGGTGCTCAGTACTCAGGGTGCTGGGGGCTCAGTCCTCAGGGTGCTGGGTGCTCAGTACTCAGGGTGATCTGTTCTCAGTACTCAGGGTGATGGGTGCTCAGTGCTCGGGATGCTGGGTGCTCAGTACTCCGGGTGCTCAGTGCTCAGTACTCAGGGTGCTGGGTGCTCAGTACTCAGGGTGCTGGGTGCTCAGTGCTCGGCGTGCTCGGTGCTCAGTACTCGGGGTGCTGGGTGCTCAGTACTCGGGGTGCTGGGTGCTCAGGGCTCAGGGTGCTGGGTGCTCAGTGCTCGGGGTGCTGGGTGCTCAGTGCTGAGTGTGCTGGCTGCTCAGTGCTCAGGGTGCTGGGTGCTCAGTACTCAGGGTGCTCAGTGCTCAGTTCTAAGCGTGCTGGGTGCTCAGTGCTCAGGGTCCTCGGTGCTCAGTACTCAGGGTGCTCAGTGCTCAGTACACAGCGTGCTTTGTGCTCAGTGCTGAGGGTGCTGGGTGCTCAGTACTCAGGGTGCTGGGTGCTCAGTACTCAGGGTGCTGGGTGCTCAGTACTCAGGGTGCTGGGTGCTCAGTGCTCGGGGTGCTCGGTGATCAGTACTCAGGGTGCTGGGTGCTCAGTGCTCAGGGTGCTGGGTACTCAATACTCAGGGTGCTGGGTGCTCAGTACTCAGGGTGCTGGGTGCTCAGTGCTCAGGGTGCTGGGTGCTCTGTCCTCAGGGTGCTGGGTGCTCAGTACTCAGGGTGTTCGGTGCTCAGTACTCAGGGTGCTCAGTGCTCAGTACTCAGGGTGCTGGTTGCTCAGTGCTCGGGGTGCTCGGTGCTCAGTACTCAGGGTGCTGGGTGCTCAGTACTCAGGGTTCTGGGTGCTCAGTACTCAGGGTGCTGGGTGCTCAGTACTCAGGGTGCTGGGTGCTCAGTACTCAGGGTGATGGGTGCACAGTGCTCAGGGTGCTGGGTGCTCAGTACTCAGGGTGCTGGGTGCTCAGTACTCAGGGTGATCGGTGCTTAGTACTCAGGGTGCTGGGTGCTCAGTGCTCAGGGTGCTGGGTACTCAGTACTCAGGGTGCTGGGTGCTCAGTACTCAGGGTGCTGGGTGCTCAGTGCTCAGGGTGCTGGGTGATCAGTGCTCAGGGTGCTGGGTGCTCAGTACTCAGGGTGCTGGGTGCTCAGTGCTCAGGGTGATCGGTGCTCAGTACTCAGGGTGCTCACTACTCAGGGTGCTGGGTGCTCAGTGCTCAGGGTGCTGGGAGCTCAGTACTCAGGGTGCTGGGTGCTCAGTGCTCGCGGTGCTCGGTGCTCAGTACTCAAGGTGCTGAGTGCTCAGTGCTCAGGGTGCAGGGTGCTCAGTCCTCGGGGTGCTCCGTGCTCAGTGCTCAGGGTGCTGGGTGCTCAGTACTCAGGGTGCTCGGTGCTCAGTACTCAGGGTTTTCAGTGCTCAGGGTGCTGGGTGCTCAGTACTCAGGGTGCTCAGTGCTCAGTACTCGGGGTGCTGGGTGCTCAGTACTCAGGGTCCTCAGTGCTCAGTACTCGGGGTGCTGGGTGCTCAATGCTCAGTGTGCTCAGTGCTCAGTGCTAAGGGTGCTGGGTGCTCTGTGCTCGGGGCACTGGGTGCTCAGTGCTCGGGGTGCTGGGTGCTCAGTACTCAGGGTGCTGTGTGCTCAGTGCTCAGTACTCAGCGTGCTGGGTGCTCAGTGCTCAGTGTGTTGGGTGCTCAGTACTCAGGGTGCTGGGTGCTCAGTGCTCAGTGCTCAGGGTGCTCATTGCTCAGGGTGCTGGGTGCTCAGGGTGCTGGGTGCTCAGTGCTCGGGGTGCTGGGTGCTCAGTGCTCAGTGCTCAGGGTGCTGGGTGCTCAGTGCTCAGTGTTCAGGGTGCTGGGTGTTCAGTACTCAGGGTGCTCGGTGCTTAGTGCTCGGGGTGCTGGGTGCTCAGTACTCAGGGTGCTTGGTGCTCAGTGCTCGGGGTGCTGGGTGCTCAGTGCTCATCTTGATCAATGCTCAGTACTCAGGGTGCTGGGTGCTCAGTGCTCAGGGTGCTGGGTGCTCAGTCCTCAGGGTGCTCAGTACTCAGGGTGCTCGGTGCTCAGTGCTCAGTACTCAGGGTGCTCAGTACTCAGGGTGCTGGGTGCTCAGTGCTCAGGGTGCTGGTTGCTCAGTACTCAGGGTGCTGGGTGCTCAGTACTCAGGTTACTGGGTGCTCAGTGCTCAGGGTGCTCTGTGGTCAGTACTCAGGGTGCTGGGTGCTCAGTGCTCGGGGTGCTGCGTGCTCAGTACTCAGGGTTCTGGGTGCTCAGTGCTCACGGTGCTGGGTACTCAGTGCTCAGGGTGCTGGGTGCTCAGTACTCAGGGTGCTGGGTGCTCAGTGCTCGGGGTGCTCGGTGCTCAGTACTCAAGGTGCTGGGTGCTCATTACTCAGGGTGCTGGGTGCTCAGTGCTCGGGGTGCTCGGTGCTCAGTACTCGGGGTGCTGGTTGCTCAGTACTCGGGGTGCTGGGTGCTCAGTGCTCAGGGTGCTGGGTGTTCAGTACTCATGGTGCTGGGTGCTCAGTACTCAGGGTGCGGGGTGCTCAGTGCTCAGGGTGCTCAGTGCTCAGTACTCAGAGCTCAGGGTGCTGGGTGTTCAGTGCTCAGGGTGCTGGGTGCTCATTGCTCAGGGTGCTGGGTGCTCAGTGCTCGAGGTGCTCGGTGCTCAGTACTCAAGGTGCTGGGTGCTCAGTGCTCAGGGTGCTGGGTGCTCAGTCCTCGGGGTGCTCTGTGCTCAGGGTGCTGGGTGCTCAGTGCTCGGGGTGCCCGGTGCTCAGTACTCAGGGTGCTGAGTGCTCAGTACTCAGGGTGATGGGTGCTAGTACTCAGGGTGCTCGGTGCTCAGTGCTCAGGGTGCTGGGTGTTCAGTACTCAGGGTGCTGGGTTCTCAGTGCTCGGGGTGCTGGGTGCTCAGTACTCAGGGTGCTGGGGGCTCAGTACTCAGGGTGCTGGGTGCTCAGTACTCACGGTGCTCGGTTCTCAGTACTCAGGGTGCTGGGTGCTCATTCTCGGGGTGCTGCGTGCTCAGTGCTCAGGGTGCTGGGTGCTCAGTGATCGGGGTGCTGGGTGCTCAGTGCTGAGTGTGCTGGCTGCTCAGTGCTCAGGGTGCTGGGTGCTCAGTACTCAGGGTGCTCGGTGCTCAGTACTCAGGGTGCTCAGTGCTCAGTACTCAGCGTGCTGGGTGCTCAGTGCTCAGGGTCCTCGGTGCTCAGTACTCAGGGTGCTCAATGCTCAGTACTCAGCGTGCTTTGTGCTCAGTGCTCAGGGTACTGGGTGCTCAGTACTCAGGGTGCTGGGTGCTCTGTACTCAGGGTGCTGGGTGCTCAGTACTCAGGGTGCTGGGTGCTCAGTGCTCAGGGTGCTGGGTGCTCAGTACTCAGGGTGCTGGGTGCTTAGTGCTCGAGGTGCTCGGTGCTCAGTACTCAAGGTGCTGGGTTCTCAGTGCTCAGGGTGCTGGGTGCTCAGTCCTCGGGGTGCTCCGTGCTCAGGGTGCTGGGTGCTGAGTGCTCAGGGTGCTGGGTGCTCAGTGCTCGGGTGCTCGGTGCTCAGTGCTCAGTACTCAGGGTGCTGGGTGCTCAGTGCTCGGTGTGCTGGGTGCTCAGTACTCAGGGTGCTGGGTGCTCAGTGCTCAGGGTGCTGGGTGCTCAGTGCTCAGGGTGCTGGGTGCTCAGTGCTCAGTGTGCTGGGAGATCAGTGCTCAGGGTGCTGGGTGCTCAGTGCTCAGGGTGCTGGGTGCTCAGTGCTCAGTGCTCAGGGTGCTGGTTGCTCAGTACTCAGGGTGCTGGGTGCTCAGTACTCAGGGTGCTGGGTGCTCAGTGATCAGGGTGCTGGGTGCTCAGTACTCAGGGTGCTCGGTGCTCAGTACTCAGGGTTCTTAGTGCTCAGTACTCAGGGTGCTGGGTGCTCAGTGCTCAGGGTGCTGGGTGCTCAGTACTCAGGGTGCTCAGTGCTCAGTACTCGGGGTGCTTGGTGCTCAGTACTCAGGGTGCTCAGTGCTCAGTACTCGGGGTGCTGGGTGCTCAGTGCTCAGGGTGCTCAGTGCTCAGTGCTCGGGGTGTTGGGTGCTCAGTGCTCAGTGCTCAGGGTGCTGGGTGTTCAGTACTCAGGGTGCAGGGTGCTCAGTACTCAGGGTGCTGGGTGCTCAGTGCTCAGGGTGCTCAGTGATCAGTACTCAGTGCTCAGGGTGCTGGGTGTTCAGTACTCGGTGTGCAGGGTGCTCAGTGCTGAGGGTGCTCAGTGCTCAGTACTCAGTGCTCAGGGTGCTCAGTGCTCAGTGCTCAGGGTGCTGGGTGTTCAGTACTCGGTGTGCTGGGTGCTCAGTGCTCAGGGTGCTCAGTGCTCAGTACTCAGTGCTCAGGGTACTCAGTGCTCAGTGCTCAGGGTGCTGGGTGTTCAGTACTCAGGGTGCTGGGTGATCAGTACTCAGGGTGCTGGGTGCTCAGTGCTCAGGGTGCTGGGTGCTCAGTACTCTGGGTGTTGGGTGCTCAGTGCTCAGGGTGCTGGGTGCTCAGTGCTCAGGGTGCTGGGTGCTCAGTGCTCGAGGTGCTCGGTGCTCAGTACTCAAGGTGCTGGGTGCTCAGTGCTCAGGGTGCTGGGTGCTCAGTACTCGGGGTGCTCCGTGCTCAGGGTGCTGGGTGCTCAGTGCTCGGGGTGCTCGGTGCTCAGTACTCAGGGTGCTGAGTGCTCAGTACTCAGGGTGATGGGTGCTCAGTACTCAGGGTGCTGGGTGCTCAGTGCTCGGGGTGCTGGGTGCTCAGTACTCAGGGTGCTGGGGGCTCAGTACTCAGGGTGCTGGGTGCTCAGTACTCAGGGTGCTCGGTTCTCAGTACTCAGGGTGCTGGGTGCTCATTCTCGGGGTGCTGGGTGCTCAGTGCTCGGGGTGCTGGGTGCTCAGTACTCAGGGTGCTGTGGGCTCAGTACTCAGGGTGCTGGGTGCTCAGTACTCAGGGTGATCTGTTCTCAGTACTCAGGGTGCTGGGTGCTCAGTGCTCGGGATGCTGGGTGCTCAGTACTCGGGGTGCTCAGTGCTCAGTACTCAGGGTGCTGGGTGCTCAGTACTCAGGGTGCTGGGTGCTCAGTGCTCGGGGTGCTCGGTGCTCAGTACTCGGGGTGCTGGGTGCTCAGTACTCGGGGTGCTGGGTGCTCAGTGCTCAGGGTGCTGGGTGCTCAGTGCTCGGGGTGCTGGGTGCTCAGTGCTGAGTGTGCTGGCTGCTCAGTGCTCAGGGTGCTGGGTGCTCAGTACTCAGGGTGCTCGGTGCTCAGTACTCAGGGTGCTCAGTGCTCAGTACTCAGCGTGCTGGGTGCTCAGTGCTCAGGGTCCTCGGTGCTCAGTACTCAGGGTGCTCAGTGCTCAGTACACAGCGTGCTTTGTGCTCAGTGCTGAGGGTGCTGGGTGCTCAGTACTGAGGGTGCTGGGTGCTCAGTACTCAGGGTGCTGGGTGCTCAGTACTCAGGGTGCTGGGTGCTCAGTGCTCGGGGTGCTCAGTGATCAGTACTCAGGGTGCTGGGTGCTCAGTGCTCAAGGTGCTGGGTACTCAGTACTCAGGGTGCTGGGTGCTCAGTGCTCAGGGTGCTGGGTGCTCAGTCCTCAGGGTGCTGGGTGCTCAGTACTCAGGGTGTTCGGTGCTCAGTACTCAGGGTGCTCGGTGCTCAGTACTCAGGATGCTGGTTGCTCAGTGCTCGGGGTGCTCGGTGCTCAGTACTCAGTGTGCTGGGTGCTCAGTACTCAGGGTGCTGGGTGCTCAGTACTCAGGGTGCTGGGTGCTCAGTGCTCAGGGTGCTGGGTGCTCAGTACTCAGGGTGCTGGGTGCACAGTGCTCAGGGTGCTGGGTGCTCAGTACTCAGGGTGCTGGGTGCTCAGTACTCAGGGTGATCGGTGCTTAGTACTCAGGGTGCTGGGTGCTCATTGCTCAGGGTGCTGGGTACTCAGTACTCAGGGTGCTGGGTGCTCAGTACTCAGGGTGCTGGGTGCTCAGTGCTCAGGGTGCTGGGTGCTCAGTGCTCAGGGTGCTGGGTGCTCAGTACTCAGGGTGCTGGGTGCTCAGTGCTCAGGGTGATCGGTGCTCAGTACTCAGGGTGCTCAGTACTCAGGGTGCTGGGTGCTCAGTGCTCAGGGTGCTGGGTGCTCAGTACTCAGGGTGCTGGGTGCTCAGTGCTCAGGGTGCTGGGTGCTCAGTGCTCAGGGTGATCGGTGCTCAGTACTCAAGGCGCTGGGTGCTCAGTCCTTGGGGTCCTGGGTGCTCAGTGCTCGGGGTGCTGTGTGCTCAGTGCTCAGTGCTCAGGCTGCTGGGTGCTCAGTGCTCAGTGCTCAGGGTGCTGGGTGCTCAGTTCTCAGGGTGCTGGGTGCTCAGTACTCTGTGTGTTGGGTGCTCAGTACGCAGGGTGCTGGGTGCTCAGTGCTCAGGGTGCTGGGTGCTCAGTACTCAGGGTGCTGGGTGCTCAGTGCTCGCGGTGCTCGGTGCTCAGTACTCAAGGTGCTGGGTGCTCAGTGCTCAGGGTGCAGGGTGCTCAGTCCTCGGGGTGCCCCGTGCTCAGTGCTCAGGATGCTGGGTGCTCAGTACTTAGGGTGCTCGGTGCTCAGTACTCAGGGTTTTCAGTGCTCTGGGTGCTGGATGCTCAGTACTCAGGGTGCTCAGTGCTCAGTACTCGGGGTGCTGGGTGCTCAGTACTCAGGGTGCTCAGTGCTCAGTACTCAGGGTGCTGGGTGCTCAGTGCTCAGTGTGCTCAGTGCTCAGTGCTCGGGGTGCTGGGTGCTCAGTGCTCGGGGCGCTGGGTGCTCAGTGTTCGGGGTGCTGGGTGCTCAGTACTCAGGGTGCTGTGTGCTCAGTGCTCATTACTCAGCGTGCTGGGTGCTCAGTGCTCAGAGTGTTGGGTGCTCAGTACTCAGGGTGCTGGGTGCTCAGTGCTCAGTGCACAGGGTGCTCATTGCTCAGGGTGCTGGGTGCTCAGGGTGCTGGGTGCTCAGTGCTCGGTGTGCTGGGTGCTCAGTGCTCAGTGCTCAGGGTGCTGGGTGCTCAGTGCTCAGTGCTCAGGGTGCTGGGTGTTCAGTACTCAGGGTGCTCGGTGCTTAGTGCTCGGGGTGCTGGGTGCTCAGTACTCAGGTGCTGGGTGCTCAGTGCTCGGGGTGCTGGGTGCTCAGTGCTCATGGTGATCAATGCTCAGTACTCAGGGTGCGGGGTGCTCAGTGCTCAGGGTGCTGGGTGCTCAGTCCTCAGGGTGCTCAGTACTCAGGGTGCTCGGTGCTCAGTGCTCAGTACTCAGGGTGCTCAGTACTCAGGGTGCTGGGTGCTCAGTGCTCAGGGTGCTGGGTGCTCAGTACTCAGGGTGCTGGGTGCTTAGTACTCGGGGTGCTGGGTGCTCAGTACTCAGGGTGCTGTGTGCTCAGTTCTCGGGGTGCTGGGTGCTCAGTGCTCAGGGTGATCGGTGCTCAGTGCTCAGGGTGCTGGGTGCTCAGTCCTCAGGGTGATCAGTGCTCGCGGTGCTCGGTGCTCAGTACTCAGGGTGCTGAGTGCCCAGTACTCAGGGTTCTGGGTGCTCAGTACTCAGGGTGCTGGGTGCTCAGTACTCAGGGTGCTGTCTGCTCAGTGCTCAGGGTGCTGGGTGCTCAGTGCTCAGGGTGCTGGGTGCTCAGTGCTGGGGGTGCTGGGTTCTCAGGGCTGTGGTGCTGGGTGCTCAGTGCTCAGTGCTCAGGGTGCTGGGTGCTCAGTGCTCAGGGTGCTGGTTGCTCAGTACTCAGGGTGCTGGGTTCTCAGTACTCAGGTTACTGGGTGCTCAGTGCTCAGGGAGCTCTGTGGTCAGTACTCAGGGTGCTGGGTGCTCAGTGCTCGGGGTGCTGCGTGCTCAGTACTCAGGGTGCTGGGTGCTCAGTGCTCACGGTGCTGGGTACTCAGTGCTCAGGGTGCTGGGTGCTCAGTACTCAGGGTGCTGGGTGCTCAGTGCTCGGGGTGCTCGGTGCTCAGTACTCAAGGTGCTGGGTGCTCAGTGCTCGGTGTGCTGGGTGCTCAGTACTCAGGGTGCTGGGTGCTCAGTGCTCAGGGTGCTGGGTGCTCAGTGCTCAGGGTGCGGGGTGCTCAGTGATCGGGGTGCTGGGTGCTCAGTACTCAGGGTGCTCAGTGCTCGGGGAGCTCGGTGCTCAGTACTCAGGGTGCTGGGTGCTCAGTACTTGGGGTGCTGGGTGCTCAGTGCTCAGGGTGCTCAGTGCTCAGTACTCAGTGCTCAGGGTGCTCAGTGCTCAGTGCTCAGGGTGCTGGGTGTTCAGTACTCAGGGTGCTGGGTGCTCAGTACTCAGGGTGCTAGGTGCTCAGTACTCAGGGTGCTGGGTGCTCATTCTCGGGGTGCTGGGTGCTCAGTGCTCGGGGTGCTGGGTGCTCAGTACTCAGGGTTCTGGGGGCTCAGTACTCAGGGTGCTGGGTGCTCAGTACTCAGGGTGCTCGGTTCTCAGTACTCAGGGTGCTGGGTGCTCATTCTCGGGGTGCTGGGTGCTCAGTGCTCGGGGTGCTGGGTGCTCAGTACTCAGGGTGCTGGGGGCTGAGTACTCAGGGTGCTGGGTGCTCAGTACTCAGGGTGATCTGTTCTCAGTACTCAGGTTGCTGGGTGCTCAGTGCTCGGGGTGCTGGGTGCTCACTACTCGGGGTGCTCAGTGCTCAGTACTCAGGGTGCTGGGTGCTCAGTACTCAGGGTGCTGGGTGCTCAGTGATCAGGGTGCTGCGTGCTCAGTACTCAGGGTGCTGGGTGCTCAGCGCTCGAGGTGCTCGGTGCTCAGTACTCAAGGTGCTGGGTGCTCAGTGCTCAGGGTGCTGGGTGCTCAGTCCTCGGGGTGCTCCGTGCTCAGGGTGCTGGGTGCTCAGTGCTCGGGATGCTCGGTGCTCAGTACTCAGGGTGCTGAGTGCTCAGTACTCAGGGTGATGGGTGCTCAGTACTCAGGGTGCTGGGTGCTCAGTGCTCGGGGTGCTGGGTGCTCAGTACTCAGGGTGCTGGGGGCTCAGTACTCAGGGTGCTGGGTGCTCAGTACTCAGGGTGCTCGGTTCTCAGTACTCAGGGTGCTGGGTGCTCATTCTCGGGGTGCTGGGTGCTCAGTGCTCGGGGTGCTGGGTGCTCAGTACTCAGGGTGCTGGGGGCTCAGTACTCAGGGTGCTGGGTGCTCAGTACTCAGGGTGATCTGTTCTCAGTACTCAGGGTGCTGGGTGCTCAGTGCTCGGGATGCTGGGTGCTCAGTACTCGGGGTGCTCAGTGCTCAGTACTCAGGGTGCTGGGTGCTCAGTACTCAGGGTGCTGGGTGCTCAGTGCTCGGGGTGCTCGGTGCTGAGTACTCGGGGTGCTGGGTTCTCAGTACTCAGGGTGCTGGGTGCTCAGTGCTCAGGGTGCTGGGTGCTCAGTGATCGGGGTGCTGGGTGCTCAGTGCTGAGTGTGCTGGCTGCTCAGTGCTCAGGGTACTGGGTGCTCAGTACTCAGGGTGCTCGGTGCTCAGTAACCAGGGTGCTCAGTGCTCAGTACTCAGCATGCTGGGTGCTCAGTGCTCAGGGTCCTCGGTGCTCAGTACTCAGGGTGCTCAGTGCTCAGTACTCAGCGTGCTTTGTGCTCAGTGCTCAGGGTGCTGGGTGCTCAGTACTCAGGGTGCTGGGTGCTCAGTACTCAGGGTGCTGGGTGCTCTGTGCTGGGGGGTGCTGGGTGCTCAGTGCTCAGGGTGCTGGGTGCTCAGTGCTCAGGGTGCTGGGTGCTCAGTACTCAGGGTGCTGGGTGCTTAGTGCTCGAGGTGCTCGGTGCTCAGTACTCAAGGTGCTGGGTTCTCAGTGCTCAGGGTGCTGGGTGCTCAGTCCTCGGGGTGCTCCGTGCTCAGGGTGCTGGGTGCTGAGTGCTCAGGGTGCTGGGTGCTCAGTGCTCGGGTGCTCGGTGCTCAGTGCTCAGGGTCCTGGGTGCTCAGTACTCAGGGTCCTGGTTGCTTAGTACTCAGGGTGCTCAGTGCTCAGTACACAGGGTGCTGGGTGCTCAGTGCTCGGGGTGCTGGTTGCTCAGTGCTCAGTACTCAGGGTGCTGGGTGCTCAGTGCTCGGGGTGCTGGGTGCTCAGTACTCAGGGTGCTGGGTGCTCAGTGCTCAGGGTGCTGGGTGCTCAGTGCTCAGGGTGCGGGGTGCTCAGTGATCGGGGTGCTGGGTGCTCAGTACTCAGGGTGCTCAGTGCTCGGGGAGCTCGGTGCTCAGTACTCAGGGTGCTGGGTGCTCAGTACTCAGTACTTGGGGTGCTGGGTGCTCAGTGCTCAGGGTGCACAGTGCTCAGTACTCAGTGCTCAGGGTGCTCAGTGCTCAGTGCTCAGGGTGCTGTGTGTTCAGTACTCAGGGTGCTGGGTGCTCAGTACTCAGGGTGCTAGGTGCTCAGTACTCAGGGTGCTGGGTGCTCATTCTCGGGGTGCTGGGTGCTCAGTGCTCGGGGTGCTGGGTGCTCAGTACTCAGGGTTCTGGGGGCTCAGTACTCAGGGTGCTGGGTGCTCAGTACTCAGGGTGCTCGGTTCTCAGTACTCAGGGTGCTGGGTGCTCATTCTCGGGGTGCTGGGTGCTCAGTGCTCGGGGTGCTGGGTGCTCAGTACTCAGGGTGCTGGGGGCTGAGTACTCAGGGTGCTGGGTGCTCAGTACTCAGGGTGATCTGTTCTCAGTACTCAGGTTGCTGGGTGCTCAGTGCTCGGGGTGCTGGGTGCTCACTACTCGGGGTGCTCAGTGCTCAGTACTCAGGGTGCTGGGTGCTCAGTACTCAGGGTGCTGGGTGCTCAGTGCTCAGGGTGCTGGGTGCTCAGTACTAAGGGTGCTGGGTGCTCAGTACTCAGGGTGCTCAGTGCTCAGTACTCAGGGTGCTGGGTGCTCAGTGCTCAGGGTGCTGGGTACTCAGTACTCAGGGTGCTGGGTGCTCAGTACTCAGGGTGCTGGGTGCTCAGTACTCAGGGTGCTGGGTGCTCAGTGCTCAGGGTGCTGGGTGCTCAGTACTCAGGGTGCTGGGTGCTCAGTGCTCAGGTTGATCGGTGCTCAGTACTCAGGGTGCTCAGTACTCAGGGTGCTGGGTGCTCAGTGCTCGGGGTGCTGGGTGCTCAGTCCTCGGGGTGCTCCGTGCTCAGTGCTCAGGGTGCTGGGTGCTCAGTACTTAGGGTGCTCGGTGCTCAGTACTCAGGGTTTTCAGTGCTCTGGGTGCTGGGTGCTCAGTACTCAGGGTGCTCAGTGCTCAGTACTCGGGGTGCTGGGTGCTCAGTACTCAGGGTGCTCAGTGCTCAGTACTCGGGGTGCTGGGTGCTCAGTGCTCAGTGTGCTCAGTGCTCAGTGCTCGGGGTGCTGGGTGCTCAGTGCTCGGGGCGCTGGGTGCTCAGTGTTCGGGGTGCTGGGTGCTCAGTACTCAGGGTGCTGTGTGCTCAGTGCTCAGTACTCAGCGTGCTGGGTGCTCAGTGCTCAGAGTGATGGGTGCTCAGTACTCAGGGTGCTGGGTGCTCAGTGCTCAGTGCACAGGGTGCTCATTGCTCAGGGTGCTGGGTGCTCAGGGTGCTGGGTGCTCAGTGCTCGGGGTGCTGGGTGCTCAGTGCTCAGTGCTCAGGGTGCTGGGTGCTCAGTGCTCAGTGCTCAGGGTGCTGGGTGTTCAGTACTCAGGGTGCTCGGTGCTTAGTGCTCGGGGTGCTGGGTGCTCAGTACTCAGGTGCTGGGTGCTCAGTGCTCGGGGTGCTGGGTGCTCAGTGCTCATGGTGATCAATGCTCAGTACTCAGGGTGCGGGGTGCTCAGTGCTCAGGGTGCTGGGTGCTCAGTCCTCAGGGTGCTCAGTACTCAGGGTGCTCGGTGCTCAGTGCTCAGTACTCAGGGTGCTCAGTACTCAGGGTGCTGGGTGCTCAGTGCTCAGGGTGCTGGGTGCTCAGTACTCAGGGTGCTGGGTGCTTAGTACTCGGGGTGCTGGGTGCTCAGTACTCAGGGTGCTGTGTGCTCAGTTCTCGGGGTGCTGGGTGCTCAGTGCTCAGGGTGATCGGTGCTCAGTGCTCAGGGTGCTGGGTGCTCAGTCCTCAGGGTGATCAGTGCTCGCGGTGCTCGGTGCTCAGTACTCAGGGTGCTGAGTGCCCAGTACTCAGGGTTCTGGGTGCTCAGTACTCAGGGTGCTGGGTGCTCAGTGCTCAGGGTGCTGGGTGCTCAGTGCTGGGGGTGCTGGGTTCTCAGGGCTGTGGTGCTGGGTGCTCAGTGCTCAGTGCTGAGGGTGCTGGGTGCTCAGTGCTCAGTGCTCAGGGTGCTGGGTGTTCAGTACTCATGGTGCTGGGTGCTCAGTACTCAGGGTGCTGGGTGCTCAGTGCTCAGGGTGCTCAGTGCTCAGTACTCAGTGCTCAGGGTGCTGGGTGTTCAGTACTCAGGGTGCTGGGTGTTCAGTACTCGGTGTGCTGGGTGCTCAGTGCTCAGGGTGCTGGGTGCTCAGTACTCAGTGCTCAGGGTGCTCAGTGCTCAGTGCTCAGGGTGCTCGGTGTTCAGTACTCAGGGTGCTGGGTGTTCAGTACTCGGTGTGCTGTGTGCTCAGTGCTCAGGGTGCTCAGTGATCAGTACTCAGTGCTCAGGGTACTCACTGCTCAGTACTCAGGGTGCTGGGTGCTCAGTACTCAGGGTGCTGGGTGCTCAGTGCTCAGGGTGCTGGGTGCTCAGTACTCTGGGTGTTGGGTGCTCAGTGCTCAGGGTGCTGGGTGCTCAGTGCTCAGGGTGCTGCGTGCTCAGTACTCAGGGTGCTGGGTGCTCAGCGCTCGAGGTGCTCGGTGCTCAGTACTCAAGGTGCTGGGTGCTCAGTGCTCAGGGTGATGGGTGCTCAGTCCTCGGGGTGCTCCGTGCTCAGGGTGCTGGGTGCTCAGTGCTCGGGATGCTCGGTGCTCAGTACTCAGGGTGCTGAGTGCTCAGTACTCAGGGTGATGGGTGCTCAGTACTCAGGGTGCTGGGTGCTCAGTGCTCGGGGTGCTGGGTGCTCAGTACTCAGGGTGCTGGGGGCTCAGTACTCAGGGTGCAGGGTGCTCAGTACTCAGGGTGCTCGGTTCTCAGTACTCAGGGTGCTGGGTGCTCATTCTCGGGGTGCTGGGTGCTCAGTGCTCGGGGTGCTGGGTGCTCAGTACTCAGGGTGCTGGGGGCTCAGTACTCAGGGTGCTGGGTGCTCAGTACTCAGGGTGATCTGTTCTCAGTACTCAGGGTGCTGGGTGCTCAGTGCTCGGGATGCTGGGTGCTCAGTACTCGGGGTGCTCAGTGCTCAGTACTCAGGGTGCTGGGTGCTCAGTACTCAGGGTGCTGGGTGCTCAGTGCTCGGGGTGCTCGGTGCTGAGTACTCGGGGTGCTGGGTTCTCAGTACTCAGGGTGCTGGGTGCTCAGTGCTCAGGGTGCTGGGTGCTCAGTGATCGGGGTGCTGGGTGCTCAGTGCTGAGTGTGCTGGCTTCTCAGTGCTCAGGGTACTGGGTGCTCAGTACTCAGGGTGCTCGGTGCTCAGTACTCAGGGTGCTCAGTGCTCAGTACTCAGCGTGCTGGGTGCTCAGTGCTCAGGGTCCTCGGTGCTCAGTACTCAGGGTGCTCAGTGCTCAGTACTCAGCGTGCTTTGTGCTCAGTGCTCAGGGTGCTGGGTGCTCAGTACTCAGGGTCCTGGTTGCTTAGTACTCAGGGTGCTCAGTGCTCAGTACACAGGGTGCTGGGTGCTCAGTGCTCGGGGTGCTGGTTGCTCAGTGCTCAGTACTCAGGGTGCTGGGTGCTCAGTGCTCGGGGTGCTGGGTGCTCAGTACTCAGGGTGCTGGGTGCTCAGTGCTCAGGGTGCTGGGTGCTCAGTGCTCAGGGTGCGGGGTGCTCAGTGATCGGGGTGCTGGGTGCTCAGTACTCAGGGTGCTCAGTGCTCGGGGAGCTCGGTGCTCAGTACTCAGGGTGCTGGGTGCTCAGTACTCAGTACTTGGGGTGCTGGGTGCTCAGTGCTCAGGGTGCTCAGTGCTCAGTACTCAGTGCTCAGGGTGCTCAGTGCTCAGTGCTCAGGGTGCTGTGTGTTCAGTACTCAGGGTGCTGGGTGCTCAGTACTCAGGGTGCTAGGTGCTCAGTACTCAGGGTGCTGGGTGCTCATTCTCGGGGTGCTGGGTGCTCAGTGCTCGGGGTGCTGGGTGCTCAGTACTCAGGGTTCTGGGGGCTCAGTACTCAGGGTGCTGGGTGCTCAGTACTCAGGGTGCTCGGTTCTCAGTACTCAGGGTGCTGGGTGCTCATTCTCGGGGTGCTGGGTGCTCAGTGCTCGGGGTGCTGGGTGCTCAGTACTCAGGGTGCTGGGGGCTGAGTACTCAGGGTGCTGGGTGCTCAGTACTCAGGGTGATCTGTTCTCAGTACTCAGGTTGCTGGGTGCTCAGTGCTCGGGGTGCTGGGTGCTCACTACTCGGGGTGCTCAGTGCTCAGTACTCAGGGTGCTGGGTGCTCAGTACTCAGGGTGCTGGGTGCTCAGTGCTCAGGGTGCTGGGTGCTCAGTACTAAGGGTGCTGGGTGCTCAGTACTCAGGGTGCTCAGTGCTCAGTACTCAGGGTGCTGGGTGCTCAGTGCTCAGGGTGCTGGGTACTCAGTACTCAGGGTGCTGGGTGCTCAGTACTCAGGGTGCTGGGTGCTCAGTACTCAGGGTGCTGGATGCTCAGTGCTCAGGGTGCTGGGTGCTCAGTACTCAGGGTGCTGGGTGCTCAGTGCTCAGGTTGATCGGTGCTCAGTACTCAGGGTGCTCAGTACTCAGGGTGCTGGGTGCTCAGTGCTCGGCGTGCTGGGTGCTCAGTCCTCGGGGTGCTCCGTGCTCAGTGCTCAGGGTGCTGGGTGCTCAGTACTTAGGGTGCTCGGTGCTCAGTACTCAGGGTTTTCAGTGCTCTGGGTGCTGGGTGCTCAGTACTCAGGGTGCTCAGTGCTCAGTACTCGGGGTGCTGGGTGCTCAGTACTCTGGGTGCTCAGTGCTCAGTCCTCGGGGTGCTGGGTGCTCAGTGCTCAGTGTGCTCAGTGCTCAGTGCTCGGGGTGTTGGGTGCTCAGTGCTCGGGGCGCTGGGTGCTCAGTGTTCGGGGTGCTGGGTGCTCAGTACTCAGGGTGCTGTGTGCTCAGTGCTCAGTACTCAGCGTGCTGGGTGCTCAGTGCTCAGAGTGATGGGTGCTCAGTACTCAGGGTGCTGGGTGCTCAGTGCTCAGTGCACAGGGTGCTCATTGCTCAGGGTGCTGGGTGCTCAGGGTGCTGGGTGCTCAGTGCTCGGGGTGCTGGGTGATCAGTGCTCAGTGCTCAGGGTGCTGGGTGCTCAGTGCTCAGTGCTCAGGGTGCTGGGTGTTCAGTACTCAGGGTGCTCGGTGCTTAGTGCTCGGGGTGCTGGGTGCTCAGTACTCAGGTGCTGGGTGCTCAGTGCTCGGGGTGCTGGGTGCTCAGTGCTCATGGTGATCAATGCTCAGTACTCAGGGTGCGGGGTGCTCAGTGCTCAGGGTGCTGGGTGCTCAGTCCTCAGGGTGCTCAGTACTCAGGGTGCTCGGTGCTCAGTGCTCAGTACTCACGGTGCTCAGTACTCAGGGTGCTGGGTGCTCAGTGCTCAGGGTGCTGGGTGCTCAGTACTCAGGGTGCTGGGTGCTTAGTACTCGGGGTGCTGGGTGCTCAGTACTCAGGGTGCTGTGTGCTCAGTTCTCGGGGTGCTGGGTGCTCAGTGCTCAGGGTGATCGGTGCTCAGTGCTCAGGGTGCTGGGTGCTCAGTCCTCAGGGTGATCAGTGCTCGCGGTGCTCGGTGCTCAGTACTCAGGGTGCTGAGTGCCCAGTACTCAGGGTTCTGGGTGCTCAGTACTCAGGGTGCTGGGTGCTCAGTGCTCAGGGTGCTGGGTGCTCAGTGCTGGGGGTGCTGGGTTCTCAGGGCTGTGGTGCTGGGTGCTCAGTGCTCAGTGCTCAGGGTGCTGGGTGCTCAGTGCTCAGTGCTCAGGGTGCTGGGTGTTCAGTACTCATGGTGCTGGGTGCTCAGTACTCAGGGTGCTGGGTGCTCAGTGCTCAGGGTGCTCAGTGCTCAGTACTCAGTGCTCAGGGTGCTGGGTGTTCAGTACTCAGGGTGCTGGGTGTTCAGTACTCGGTGTGCTGGGTGCTCAGTGCTCAGGGTGCTGGGTGCTCAGTACTCAGTGCTCAGGGTGCTCAGTGCTCAGTGCTCAGGGTGCTCGGTGTTCAGTACTCAGGGTGCTGGGTGTTCAGTACTCGGTGTGCTGTGTGCTCAGTGCTCAGGGTGCTCAGTGATCAGTACTCAGTGCTCAGGGTACTCACTGCTCAGTACTCAGGGTGCTGGGTGCTCAGTACTCAGGGTGCTGGGTGCTCAGTGCTCAGGGTGCTGGGTGCTCAGTACTCTGGGTGTTGGGTGCTCAGTGCTCAGGGTGCTGGGTGCTCAGTGCTCAGGGTGCTGCGTGCTCAGTACTCAGGGTGCTGGGTGCTCAGCGCTCGAGGTGCTCGGTGCTCAGTACTCAAGGTGCTGGGTGCTCAGTGCTCAGGGTGCTGGGTGCTCAGTCCTCGGGGTGCTCCGTGCTCAGGGTGCTGGGTGCTCAGTGCTCGGGATGCTCGGTGCTCAGTACTCAGGGTGCTGAGTGCTCAGTACTCAGTGTGATGGGTGCTCAGTACTCAGGGTGCTGGGTGCTCAGTGCTCGGGGTGCTGGGTGCTCAGTACTCAGGGTGCTGGGGGCTCAGTACTCAGGGTGCAGGGTGCTCAGTACTCAGGGTGCTCGGTTCTCAGTACTCAGGGTGCTGGGTGCTCATTCTCGGGGTGCTGGGTGCTCAGTGCTCGGGGTGCTGGGTGCTCAGTACTCAGGGTGCTGGGGGCTCAGTACTCAGGGTGCTGGGTGCTCAGTACTCAGGGTGATCTGTTCTCAGTACTCAGTGTGCTGGGTGCTCAGTGCTCGGGATGCTGGGTGCTCAGTACTCGGGGTGCTCAGTGCTCAGTACTCAGGGTGCTGGGTGCTCAGTACTCAGGGTGCTGGGTGCTCAGTGCTCGGGGTGCTCGGTGCTGAGTACTCGGGGTGCTGGGTTCTCAGTACTCAGGGTGCTGGGTGCTCAGTGCTCAGGGTGCTGGGTGCTCAGTGATCGGGGTGCTGGGTGCTCAGTGCTGAGTGTGCTGGCTTCTCAGTGCTCAGGGTACTGGGTGCTCAGTACTCAGGGTGCTCGGTGCTCAGTACTCAGGGTGCTCAGTGCTCAGTACTCAGCGTGCTGGGTGCTCAGTGCTCAGGGTCCTCGGTGCTCAGTACTCAGGGTGCTCAGTGCTCAGTACTCAGCGTGCTTTGTGCTCAGTGCTCAGGGTGCTGGGTGCTCAGTACTCAGGGTGCTGGGTGCTCAGTACTCAGGGTGCTGGGTGCTCTGTGCTGGGGGGTGCTGGGTGCTCAGTGCTCAGGGTGCTGGGTGCTCAGTGCTCAGGGTGCTGGGTGCTCAGTACTCAGGGTGCTGGGTGCTTAGTGCTCGAGGTGCTCGGTGCTCAGTACTCAAGGTGCTGGGTTCTCAGTGCTCAGGGTGCTGGGTGCTCAGTCCTCGGGGTGCTCCGTGCTCAGGGTGCTGGGTGCTGAGTGCTCAGGGTGCTGGGTGCTCAGTGCTCGGGTGCTCGGTGCTCAGTGCTCAGGGTCCTGGGTGCTCAGTACTCAGGGTCCTGGTTGCTTAGTACTCAGGGTGCTCAGTGCTCAGTACACAGGGTGCTGGGTGCTCATTGCTCGGGGTCCTGGGTGCTCAGTGTCTCAGTACTCAGGGTGCTGGGTGCTCAGTGCTCGGGGTGCTGGGTGCTCAGTACTCAGGGTGCTGGGTGCTCAGTGCTCAGGGTGCTGGGTGCTCAGTGCTCAGGGTGCGGGGTGCTCAGTGATCGGGGTGCTGGGTGCGCAGTACTCAGGGTGCTCAGTGCTCGGGGAGCTCGGTGCTCAGTACTCAGGGTGCTGGGTGCTCAGTACTCAGTACTTGGGGTGCTGGGTGCTCAGTGCTCAGGGTGCTCAGTGCTCAGTACTCAGTGCTCAGGGTGCTCAGTGCTCAGTGCTCAGGGTGCTGGGTGTTCAGTACTCAGGGTGCTGGGTGCTCAGTACTCAGGGTGCTAGGTGCTCAGTACTCAGGGTGCTGGGTGCTCATTCTCGGGGTGCTGGGTGCTCAGTGCTCGGGGTGCTGGGTGCTCAGTACTCAGGGTTCTGGGGGCTCAGTACTCAGGGTGCTGGGTGCTCAGTACTCAGGGTGCTCGGTTCTCAGTACTCAGGGTGCTGGGTGCTCATTCTCGGGGTGCTGGGTGCTCAGTGCTCGGGGTGCTGGGTGCTCAGTACTCAGGGTGCTGGGGGCTGAGTACTCAGGGTGCTGGGTGCTCAGTACTCAGGGTGATCTGTTCTCAGTACTCAGGTTGCTGGGTGCTCAGTGCTCGGGGTGCTGGGTGCTCAGTACTCGGGGTGCTCAGTGCTCAGTACTCAGGGTGCTGGGTGCTCAGTACTCAGGGTGGTGGGTGCTCAGTGCTCAGGGTGCTGGGAGCTCAGTACTAAGGGTGCTGGGTGCTCAGTACTCAGGGTGCTCAGTGCTCAGTACTCAGGGTGCTGGGTGCTCAGTGCTCAGGGTGCTGGGTACTCAGTACTCAGGGTGCTGGGTGCTCAGTACTCAGGGTGCTGGGTGCTCAGTACTCAGGGTGCTGGGTGCTCAGTGCTCAGGGTGCTGGGTGCTCAGTACTCAGGGTGCTGGGTGCTCAGTGCTCAGGTTGATCGGTGCTCAGTACTCAGGGTGCTCAGTACTCAGGGTGCTGGGTGCTCAGTGCTCGGGGTGCTGGGTGCTCAGTACTCGGGGTGCTGGGTGCTCTGTACTCAGGGTGCTGGGTGCTCAGTGCTCGGGGTCCTGGGTGCTCAGTGCTCAGGGTGATCGGTGCTCAGTACTCAGGGTGCTAGGTGCTCAGTGCTCAGGGTGCTGGGTGCTCAGTACTCAGGGTGCTCAGTGCTCAGGGTGCTGGGTGCTCAGTCCTCGGGGTGCTCGGTGCTCAGTACTCAGGGTGCTGAGTGCTCAGTACTCAGGGTGCTGGGTGCTCAGTACTCAGGGTGCTGGGTGCTCAGTGCTGGGGGTGCTGGGTTCTCAGGGCTGTGGTGCTGGGTGCTCAGTGCTCAGTGCTCAGGGTGCTGGGTGCTCAGTGCTCAGTGCTCAGGGTGCTGGGTGTTCAGTACTCATGGTGCTGGGTGCTCAGTACTCAGGGTGCTGGGTGCTCAGTGCTCAGGGTGCTCAGTGCTCAGTACTCAGTGCTCAGGGTGCTGGGTGTTCAGTACTCAGGGTGCTGGGTGTTCAGTACTCGGTGTGCTGGGTGCTCAGTGCTCAGGGTGCTGGGTGCTCAGTACTCAGTGCTCAGGGTGCTCAGTGCTCAGTGCTCAGGGTGCTCGGTGTTCAGTACTCAGGGTGCTGGGTGTTCAGTACTCGGTGTGCTGTGTGCTCAGTGCTCAGGGTGCTCAGTGATCAGTACTCAGTGCTCAGGGTACTCACTGCTCAGTACTCAGGGTGCTGGGTGCTCAGTACTCAGGGTGCTGGGTGCTCAGTGCTCAGGGTGCTGGGTGCTCAGTACTCTGGGTGTTGGGTGCTCAGTGCTCAGGGTGCTGGGTGCTCAGTGCTCAGGGTGCTGCGTGCTCAGTACTCAGGGTGCTGGGTGCTCAGCGCTCGAGGTGCTCGGTGCTCAGTACTCAAGGTGCTGGGTGCTCAGTGCTCAGGGTGCTGGGTGCTCAGTCCTCGGGGTGCTCCGTGCTCAGGGTGCTGGGTGCTCAGTGCTCGGGATGCTCGGTGCTCAGTACTCAGGGTGCTGAGTGCTCAGTACTCAGTGTGATGGGTGCTCAGTACTCAGGGTGCTGGGTGCTCAGTGCTCGGGGTGCTGGGTGCTCAGTACTCAGGGTGCTGGGGGCTCAGTACTCAGGGTGCAGGGTGCTCAGTACTCAGGGTGCTCGGTTCTCAGTACTCAGGGTGCTGGGTGCTCATTCTCGGGGTGCTGGGTGCTCAGTGCTCGGGGTGCTGGGTGCTCAGTACTCAGGGTGCTGGGGGCTCAGTACTCAGGGTGCTGGGTGCTCAGTACTCAGGGTGATCTGTTCTCAGTACTCAGTGTGCTGGGTGCTCAGTGCTCGGGATGCTGGGTGCTCAGTACTCGGGGTGCTCAGTGCTCAGTACTCAGGGTGCTGGGTGCTCAGTACTCAGGGTGCTGGGTGCTCAGTGCTCGGGGTGCTCGGTGCTGAGTACTCGGGGTGCTGGGTTCTCAGTACTCAGGGTGCTGGGTGCTCAGTGCTCAGGGTGCTGGGTGCTCAGTGATCGGGGTGCTGGGTGCTCAGTGCTGAGTGTGCTGGCTTCTCAGTGCTCAGGGTACTGGGTGCTCAGTACTCAGGGTGCTCGGTGCTCAGTACTCAGGGTGCTCAGTGCTCAGTACTCAGCGTGCTGGGTGCTCAGTGCTCAGGGTCCTCGGTGCTCAGTACTCAGGGTGCTCAGTGCTCAGTACTCAGCGTGCTTTGTGCTCAGTGCTCAGGGTGCTGGGTGCTCAGTACTCAGGGTGCTGGGTGCTCAGTACTCATGGTGCTGGGTGCTCTGTGCTGGGGTGTGCTGGGTGCTCAGTGCTCAGGGTGCTGGGTGCTCAGTGCTCAGGGTGCTGGGTGCTCAGTACTCAGGGTGCTGGGTGCTTAGTGCTCGAGGTGCTCGGTGCTCAGTACTCAAGGTGCTGGGTTCTCAGTGCTCAGGGTGCTGGGTGCTCAGTCCTCGGGGTGCTCCGTGCTCAGGGTGCTGGGTGCTGAGTGCTCAGGGTGCTGGGTGCTCAGTGCTCGGGTGCTCGGTGCTCAGTGCTCAGGGTCCTGGGTGCTCAGTACTCAGGGTCCTGGTTGCTTAGTACTCAGGGTGCTCAGTGCTCAGTACACAGGGTGCTGGGTGCTCATTGCTCGGGGTCCTGGGTGCTCAGTGTCTCAGTACTCAGGGTGCTGGGTGCTCAGTGCTCGGGGTGCTGGGTGCTCAGTACTCAGGGTGCTGGGTGCTCAGTGCTCAGGGTGCTGGGTGCTCAGTGCTCAGGGTGCGGGGTGCTCAGTGATCGGGGTGCTGGGTGCGCAGTACTCAGGGTGCTCAGTGCTCGGGGAGCTCGGTGCTCAGTACTCAGGGTGCTGGGTGCTCAGTACTCAGTACTTGGGGTGCTGGGTGCTCAGTGCTCAGGGTGCTCAGTGCTCAGTACTCAGTGCTCAGGGTGCTCAGTGCTCAGTGCTCAGGGTGCTGGGTGTTCAGTACTCAGGGTGCTGGGTGCTCAGTACTCAGGGTGCTAGGTGCTCAGTACTCAGGGTGCTGGGTGCTCATTCTCGGGGTGCTGGGTGCTCAGTGCTCGGGGTGCTGGGTGCTCAGTACTCAGGGTTCTGGGGGCTCAGTACTCAGGGTGCTGGGTGCTCAGTACTCAGGGTGCTCGGTTCTCAGTACTCAGGGTGCTGGGTGCTCATTCTCGGGGTGCTGGGTGCTCAGTGCTCGGGGTGCTGGGTGCTCAGTACTCAGGGTGCTGGGGGCTGAGTACTCAGGGTGCTGGGTGCTCAGTACTCAGGGTGATCTGTTCTCAGTACTCAGGTTGCTGGGTGCTCAGTACTCGGGGTGCTCAGTGCTCAGTACTCAGGGTGCTGGGTGCTCAGTACTCAGGGTGGTGGGTGCTCAGTGCTCAGGGTGCTGGGAGCTCAGTACTAAGGGTGCTGGGTGCTCAGTACTCAGGGTGCTCAGTGCTCAGTACTCAGGGTGCTGGGTGCTCAGTGCTCAGGGTGCTGGGTACTCAGTACTCAGGGTGCTGGGTGCTCAGTACTCAGGGTGCTGGGTGCTCAGTACTCAGGGTGCTGGGTGCTCAGTGCTCAGGGTGCTGGGTGCTCAGTACTCAGGGTGCTGGGTGCTCAGTGCTCAGGTTGATCGGTGCTCAGTACTCAGGGTGCTCAGTACTCAGGGTGCTGGGTGCTCAGTGCTCGGGGTGCTGGGTGCTCAGTACTCGGGGTGCTGGGTGCTCTGTACTCAGGGTGCTGGGTGCTCAGTGCTCGGGGTCCTGGGTGCTCAGTGCTCAGGGTGATCGGTGCTCAGTACTCAGGGTGCTAGGTGCTCAGTGCTCAGGGTGCTGGGTGCTCAGTACTCAGGGTGCTCAGTGCTCAGGGTGCTGGGTGCTCAGTCCTCGGGGTGCTCGGTGCTCAGTACTCAGGGTGCTGAGTGCTCAGTACTCAGGGTGCTGGGTGCTCAGTACTCATGGTTCTGGGTGCTCAGTACTCAGGGGGCTTGGTTCTCAGTGCTCAGGGTGCTGGGTGCTCAGTGCTCAGGGTGCTGGGTGCTCAGTGCTCAGGGTGCTGGGTGCTCAGTGCTCGGGGTGCTGGGTGCTCAGTGCTCAGTGCTCAGGGTGTTTGGTGCTCAGTGCTCAGTGCTCAGGGTGCTGGGTGCTCAGTACTCAGGGTGCTGGGTGATCAGTACTCAGGGTGCTGGGTGCTCAGTGCTCAGGGTGCTGGGTGCTCAGTACTCTGGGTGTTGGGTGCTCAGTACTCAGGGTGCTGGGTGCTCAGTGCTCGGGGTGCTGGGTGGTCAGTGCTCGGGGTGCTGGGTGCTCAGTGCTCAGATTGCTGGGTGCTCAGTATTCAGGGTGCTGGGTGCTCAGTGCTCGGGGTGCTCGGTGCTCAGTACTCAAGGTGCCGGGTGCTCAGTGCTCAGGGTGCTGGGTGCTCAGTCCTCGGGGTGCTCCGTGCTCAGTGCTCAGGGTGCTGGGTGCTCAGTACTCGGGGTGCTCGGTGCTCAGTACTCAGGGTTCTCAGTGCTCAGTGCTCAGAGTGCTGGGTGCTCAGTTCTCAGGGTGCTCAGTGCTCAGTACTCGGGGTGCTGGGTGCTCAGTACTCAGGGAGCTCAGTGCTCAGCACTCGGGGTGCTGGGTGCTCAGTGCTCAGGGTGCTCAGTGATCAGTGCTCGGGGTGCTGGGTGCTCAGTGCTCGGGGCGCTGGGTGCTCAGTGCTCGGAGTTCTGGGTGCTCAGTACTCAGGGTGCTTTGTGCTCAGTGCTCAGTACTCAGCGTGCTTGGTGCTCAGTGCTCAGGTTGCTGGGTGCGCAGTACTCAGGGTGCTGGGTGCTCAGTGCTCAGGGTGCTGGGTGCTCAGTACTCAGGGTGCTGGGTGCTCAGTGCTCGGTGTGCCGGGTGCTCAGTGCTCAGGGTGATCAGTGGTCAGTACTCAGGGTGCTGGGTGCTCAGTGCTCAGGGTGCTGGGTGCTCAATCCTCAGGGTGCTCAGTACTCAGGGTGCTCAGTGCTCAGTGCTCAGTACTCAGGGTGTTCAGTACTCAGGGTGCTGTGTGCTCAGTGCTCGGGGTGCTGGGTGCTCAGTACTCAGGGTGCTGGGTGCTCAGTGCTCGGGGTGCTGGGTGCTCAGTGCTCAGGGTGATCGGTGCTCAGTGCTCAGGGTGCTGGGTGCTCAGTACTCAGGGTGCTCAGTGCTCAAGGTGCTGGGTGCTCAGTGCTCGGGGTGCTCGGTGCTCAGTACTCAGGGTGCTGAGTGCTCAGTACTCAGGGTGCTGGGTGCTCAGTACTCAGGGTGCTGGGTGCTCAGTACTCAGGGTGCTGGGTGCTCAGTGCTCAGGGTGCTGGGTGCTCAGTGCTCGGGGTGCTGGGTGCTCAGTGCTCAGGGTGCTGGGTGCTCAGTGCTCAGTGCTCAGGGTGCTGGTTGCTCAGTACTCAGGGTGCTGGGTGCTCAGTACTCAGGGTGCTGGGTGCTCAGTGCTCAGGGTGCTGGGTGCTCAGTACTCAGGGTGCTGGGTGCTCAGTGCTCGGGGTGCTGGGTGCTCAGTGCTCGGGGTGCTGGGTGCTCAGTGCTCATGGTGCTGGGTGCTCAGTACTCAGGGTGCTGGGTGCTCAGTGCTCGGGGTGCTCGGTGCTCAGTACTCAAGGTGCTGGGTGCTCAGTGCTCAGGGTGCTGGGTGCTCAGTTCTCAGGGTGCACCGTGCTCAGTGATCAGGGTGCTGGGTGCTCAGTACTCAGGGTGCTCGGTGCTCAGTACTCAGGGTTCTCAGTGCTCAGTACTCAGGGTGCTGGGTGCTCAGTACTCAGTGTGCTCAGTGCTCAGTACTCGGGGTGCTTGGTGCTCAGTACTCAGGGTGCTCAGTGCTCAGTACTCGGGGTGCTGGGTGCTCAGTGCTCAGGGTGCTCAGTGCTCAGTGCTCGGGGTGTTGGGTGCTCAGGGCTCAGTGTTCTCAGTGCTCAGTACTCAGTGCTCAGGGTGCTGGGTGTTCAGTACTCAGGGTGCTGGGTGTTCAGTACTCGGTGTGCTGGCTGCTCAGTGCTCAGGGTGCTCAGTGCTCAGTACTCAGTGCTCATGGTGCTCAGTGCTCAGTGCTCAGGGTGCTGGGTGTTCAGTACTCAGGGTGCTGGGTGTTGAGTACTGGGTGTGCTGGGTGCTCAGTGCTCAGGGTGCTCAGTACTCAGTGCTCAGGGTACTCAGTGCTCAGTGCTCAGGGTGCTGGGTGTTCAGTACTCAGGGTCCTGGGTGATCAGTACTCAGGGTGCTGGGTGCTCAGTGCTCAGGGTGCTGGGTGCTCAGTACTCTGGGTGTTGGGTGCTCAGTGCTCAGGGTGCTGGGTGCTCAGTGCTCAGGGTGATGCGTGCTCAGTACTCAGGGTGCTGGGTGCCCAGTGCTCGCGGTGCTCGGTGCTCAGTACTCAAGGTGCTGGGTGCTCAGTGCTCAGGGTGCTGGGTGCTCAGTCCTCGGGGTGCTCCGTGCTCAGGGTGCTGGGTGCTCAGTGCTCGGGGTGCTCGGTGCTCAGTACACAGGGTGCTGAGTGCTCAGTACTCAGGGTGATGTGTGCTCAGTACTCAGGGTGCTGGGTGCTCAGTGCTCGGGGTGCTGGGTGCTCAGTACTCAGGGTGATCGGTGCTCAGTACTCAGGGTGCTCAGTACTCAGGGTGCTGGGTGCTCAGTGCTCAGGGTGCTGGGTGCTCAGTACTCGGGGTGCTGGGTGCTCTGTACTCAGGGTGCTGGGTGCTCAGTGCTCGGGGTCCTGGGTGCTCAGTGCTCAGGGTGATCGGTGCTCAGTACTCAGGGTGTTAGGTGCTCAGTGCTCAGTGTGCTGGGTGCTCAGTACTCAGGGTGCTCAGTGCTCAGGGTGCTGGGTGCTCAGTCCACGGGGTGCTCGGTGCTCAGTACTCAGGGGGCTGAGTGCTCAGTACTCAGGGTGCTGGGTGCTCAGTACTCATGGTTCTGGGTGCTGAGTACTCAGGGGGCTTGGTGCTCAGTGCTCAGGGTGCTGGGTGCTCAGTGCTCAGGGTGCTGGGTGCTCAGTGCTCAGGGTGCTGGGTGCTCAGTGCTCGGGGTGCTGGGTGCTCAGTGCTCAGTGCTCAGGGTGTTGGGTGCTCAGTGCTCAGTGCTCAGGGTGCTGGGTGCTCAGTACTCAGGGTGCTCAGTGCTCAGCACTCGGGGTGCTGGGTGCTCAGTGCTCAGGGTGCTCAGTGCTCAGTGCTCGGGGTGCTGGGTGCTCAGTGCTCGGGGAGCTGGGTGCTCAGTGCTCGGAGTTCTGCGTGCTCAGTACTCAGGGTGCTTTGTGCTCAGTGCTCAGTACTCAGCGTGCTGGGTGCTCAGTGCTCAGAGTGTTGGGTGCTCAGTACTCAGGGTGCTGGGTGTTCAGTGCTCAGTGCTCAGGGTGCTCAGTGCTCAGGGTACTGGGAGCTCAGGGTGCTGGGTGCTCAGTGCTCGGGGTGCTGGGTGCTCAGTGCTCAGGGTGCTGGGTGCTCAGTGCTCAGTGCTCAGGGTGCTGGGTGCTCAGTGCTCAGTGCTCAGTGTGCTGGGTGTTCAGTACTCAGGGTGCTGGGTGCTCAGTACTCAGGGTGCTTGGTGCTCAGTGCTCAGGGTGCTGGTTGCTTAGTCCTCAGGGTGCTGGGTGCTCAGTACTCAGGGTGCTGGGTGCTCAGTACTCAGGGTGCTGGGTGCGCAGTACTCAGGGTGCTGGGTGCTCAGTGCCCAGGGTGCTGGGTGCTCAGTACTCAGGGTGCTGGGTGCGCAGTACTCAGGGTGCTGGGTGCTCAGTGCTCAGGGTGCTGGGTGCTCAGTACTCAGGGTGCTGGGTGCTCAGTGCTCGGTGTGCTGGGTGCTCAGTGCTCAGGGTGATCAGTGGTGAGTACTCAGGGTGCTGGGTGCTCAGTGCACAGTGTGCTGGGTGCTCAATCCTCAGGGTGCTCAGTACTCAGGGTGCTCAGTGCTCAGTACTCAGGGTGTTCAGTACTCAGGGTGCTGGGTGCTCAGTGCTCGGGGTGCTGGGTGCTCAGTACTCAGGGTGCTGGGTGCTCAGTACTCGGGGTGCTGGGTGCTCAGTACTCAGGGTGCTGGGTGCACAGTGCTCGGGGTGCTGGGTGCTCAGTGCTCAGGGTGATCGGTGCTCAGTGCTCAGGGTGCTGGGTGCTCAGTACTCAGGGTGCTCAGTGCTCAAGGTGCTGGGTGCTCAGTGCTCGGGGTGCTCGGTGCTCAGTACTCAGGGTGCTGAGTGCTCAGTACTCAGGGTGCTGGGTGTTCAGTACTCAGGGTGCTGGGTGTTCAGTACTGGGTGTGCTGGGTGCTCAGTGCTCAGGGTGCTCAGTGCTCAGTACTCAGTGCTCAGGGTACTCAGTGCTCAGTGCTCAGGGTGCTGGGTGTTCAGTACTCAGGGTCCTGGGTGATCAGTACTCAGGGTGCTGGGTGCTCAGTGCTCAGGGTGCTGGGTGCTCAGTACTCTGGGTGTTGGGTGCTCAGTGCTCAGGGTGCTGGGTGCTCAGTGCTCAGGGTGATGTGTGCTCAGTACTCAGGGTGCTGGGTGCCCAGTGCTCGCGGTGCTCGGTGCTCAGTACTCAAGGTGCTGGGTGCTCAGTGCTCAGGGTGCTGGGTGCTCAGTCCTCGGGGTGCTCCGTGCTCAGGGTGCTGGGTGCTCAGTGCTCGGGGTGCTCGGTGCTCAGTACACAGGGTGCTGAGTGCTCAGTACTCAGGGTGATGTGTGCTCAGTACTCAGGGTGCTGGGTGCTCAGTGCTCGGGGTGCTGGGTGCTCAGTACTCAGGGTGCTGGGAGCTCAGTACTCAGGGTGTTGGGTGCTCAGTACTCAGGGTGCTCGGTTCTCAGTACTCAGGGTGCTGGGTGCTCATTCTCGGGGTGCTGGGTGCTCAGTGCTCGGGGTGATGGGTGCTCAGTACTCAGGGTGCTGGGTGCTTAGTGCTCGAGGTGCTCGGTGCTCAGTACTCAAGGTGCTGGGTTCTCAGTGCTCATGGTGCTGGATGCTCAGTCCTCGGTGTGCTCCGTGCTCAGGGTGCTGGGTGCTGAGTGCCCAGGGTGCTGGGTGCTCAGTGTTCGGGTGCTCGGTGCTCAGTGCTCAGGGTCCTGGGTGCTCAGTACTCAGGGTCCTGGGTGCTTAGTACTCAGGGTGCTCAGTGCTCAGTTCACAGGGTGTTGGGTGTTCAGTACTCAGGGTGCTGGGTGCTCAGTACTCAGGGTGCTGGGTGCTCAGTACTCAGGGTGCTGGGTGCTCATTCTCGGGGTGCTGGGTGCTCAGTGCTCGGGGTGCTGGGTGCTCAGTACTCAGGGTGCTGGGGGCTCTGTACTCAGGGTGCTGGGTGCTCAATACTCAGGGTGCTCGGTTCTCAGTACTCAGGGTGCTGGGTGCTCATTCTCGGGGTGCTGGGTGCTCAGTACTCAGGGTGCTGGGGGCTCAGTACTCAGGGTGCTGGGTGCTCAGTACTCAGGGTGATCTGTTCTCAGTACTCAGGTTGCTGGGTGCTCAGTGCTCGAGGTGCTGGGTGCTCAGTACTCGGGGTGCTCAGTGCTCAGTACTCAGGGTGCTGGGTGCTCAGTACTCAGGGTGCTGGGTGCTCAGTGCTCAGGGTGCTGGGTGCTCAGTACTAAGGGTGCTGGGTGCTCAGTACTCAGGGTGCTCAGTGCTCAGTACTCAGGGTGCTGGGTGCTCAGTGCTCAGGGTGCTGGGTACTCAGTACTCAGGGTGCTGGGTGCTCAGTACTCAGGGTGCTGGGTGCTCAGTGCTCAGGGTGCTGGGTGCTCAGTGCTCAGGGTGCTGGGTGCTCAGTACTAAGGGTGCTGGGTGCTCAGTGCTCGGGGTCCTGGGTGCTCAGTGCTCAGGGTGCTGGGTGCTCAGTACTCAGGGTGCTCAGTGCTCAGGGTGCTGGGTGCTCAGTCCTCGGGGTGCTCGGTGCTCAGTACTCAGGGGGCTGAGTGCTCAGTACTCAGGGTGCTGGGTGCTCAGTACTCATGGTTCTGGGTGCTGAGTACTCAGGGGGCTTGGTGCTCAGTGCTCAGGGTGCTGGGTGCTCAGTGCTCAGGGTGCTGGGTGCTCAGTGCTCAGGGTGCTGGGTGCTCAGTGCTCGGGGTGCTGGGTGCTCAGTGCTCAGGGTGCTCAGTGCTCAGCACTCGGGGTGCTGGGTGCTCAGTGTTCAGGGTGCTCAGTGCTCAGTGCTCGGGGTGCTGGGTGCTCAGTGCTCGGGGAGCTGGGTGCTCAGTGCTCGGAGTTCTGCGTGCTCAGTACTCAGGGTGCTTTGTGCTCAGTGCTCAGTACTCAGCGTGCTGGGTGCTCAGTGCTCAGAGTGTTGGGTGCTCAGTACTCAGGGTGCTGGGTGCTCAGTGCTCAGGGTGATGTGTGCTCAGTACTCAGGGTGCTGGGTGCTCAGTGCTCGGGGTGCTGGGTGCTCAGTACTCAGGGTGCTGGGAGCTCAGTACTCAGGGTGCTGGGTGCTCAGTACTCAGGGTGCTCGGTTCTCAGTACTCAGGGTGCTGGGTGCTCATTCTCGGGGTGCTGGGTGCTCAGTGCTCGGGGTGATGGGTGCTCAGTACTCAGGGTGCTGGGTGCTTAGTGCTCGAGGTGCTCGGTGCTCAGTACTCAAGGTGCTGGGTTCTCAGTTCTCATGGTGCTGGATGCACAGTCCTCGGTGTGCTCCGTGCTCAGGGTGCTGGGTGCTGAGTGCCCAGGGTGCTGGGTGCTCAGTGCTCGGGTGCTCGGTGCTCAGTGCTCAGGGTCCTGGGTGCTTAGTACTCAGGGTCCTGGGTGCTTAGTACTCAGGGTGCTCAGTGCTCAGTTCACAGGGTGCTGGGTGTTCAGTACTCAGGGTGCTGGGTGCTCAGTACTCAGGGTGCTGGGTGCTCAGTACTCAGGGTGCTGGGTGCTCATTCTCGGGGTGCTGGGTGCTCAGTGCTCGGGGTGCTGGGTGCTCAGTACTCAGGGTGCTGGGGGCTCAGTACTCAGGGTGCTGGGTGCTCAGTACTCAGGGTGTTCGGTTCTCAGTACTCAGGGTGCTGGGTGCTCATTCTCGGGGTGCTGGGTGCTCAGTACTCAGGGTGCTGGGGGCTCAGTACTCAGGGTGCTGGGTGCTCAGTACTCAGGGTGATCTTTTCTCAGTACTCAGGTTGCTGGGTGCTCAGTGCTCGGGGCGCTGGGTGCTCAGTACTCGGGGTGCTCAGTGCTCAGTACTCAGGGTGCTGGGTGCTCAGTACTCAGGGTGCTGGGTGCTCAGTGCTCAGGGTGCTGGGTGCTCAGTACTAAGGGTGCTGGGTGCTCAGTACTCAGGGTGCTCAGTGCTCAGTACTCAGGGTGCTGGGTGCTCAGTGCTCCGGGTGCTGGGTACTCAGTACTCAGGGTGCTGGGTGCTCAGTACTCAGGGTGCTGGGTGCTCAGTGCTCAGGGTGCTGGGTGCTCAGTGCTCAGGGTTCTGGGTGCTCAGTACTCAGGGTGCTGGGTGCTCAGTGCTCAGGTTGATCGGTGCTCAGTACTCAGGGTGCTCAGTACTCAGGGTGCTGGGTGCTCAGTGCTCAGGGTGCTGGGTGCTCAGTACTCGGGGTGCTGGGTGCTCTGTACTCAGGGTGCTGGGTGCTCAGTGCTCGGGGTCCTGGGTGCTCAGTGCTCAGGGTGATCGGTGCTCAGTACTCAGGGTGTTAGGTGCTCAGTGCTCAGTGTGCTGGGTGCTCAGTACTCAGGGTGCTCAGTGCTCAGGGTGCTGGGTGCTCAGTCCACGGGGTGCTCGGTGCTCAGTACTCAGGGGGCTGAGTGCTCAGTACTCAGGGTGCTGGGTGCTCAGTACTCATGGTTCTGGGTGCTGAGTACTCAGGGGGCTTGGTGCTCAGTGCTCAGGGTGCTGGGTGCTCAGTGCTCAGGGTGCTGGGTGCTCAGTGCTCAGGGTGCTGGGTGCTCAGTGCTCGGGGTGCTGGGTGCTCAGTGCTCAGTGCTCAGGGTGTTGGGTGCTCAGTGCTCAGTGCTCAGGGTGCTGGGTGCTCAGTACTCAGGGTGCTCAGTGCTCAGCACTCGGGGTGCTGGGTGCTCAGTGCTCAGGGTGCTCAGTGCTCAGTGCTCGGGGTGCTGGGTGCTCAGTGCTCGGGGAGCTGGGTGCTCAGTGCTCGGAGTTCTGCGTGCTCAGTACTCAGGGTGCTTTGTGCTCAGTGCTCAGTACTCAGCGTGCTGGGTGCTCAGTGCTCAGAGTGTTGGGTGCTCAGTACTCAGGGTGCTGGGTGCTCAGTGCTCAGTGCTCAGGGTGCTCAGTGCTCAGGGTACTGGGAGCTCAGGGTGCTGGGTGCTCAGTGCTCGGGGTGCTGGGTGCTCAGTGCTCAGGGTGCTGGGTGCTCAGTGCTCAGTGCTCAGGGTGCTGGGTGCTCAGTGCTCAGTGCTCAGTGTGCTGGGTGTTCAGTACTCAGGGTGCTGGGTGCTCAGTACTCAGGGTGCTTGGTGCTCAGTGCTCAGGGTGCTGGTTGCTTAGTCCTCAGGGTGCTGGGTGCTCAGTACTCAGGGTGCTGGGTGCTCAGTACTCAGGGTGCTGGGTGCGCAGTACTCAGGGTGCTGGGTGCTCAGTGCCCAGGGTGCTGGGTGCTCAGTACTCAGGGTGCTGGGTGCGCAGTACTCAGGGTGCTGGGTGCTCAGTGCTCAGGGTGCTGGGTGCTCAGTACTCAGGGTGCTGGGTGCTCAGTGCTCGGTGTGCTGGGTGCTCAGTGCTCAGGGTGATCAGTGGTGAGTACTCAGGGTGCTGGGTGCTCAGTGCACAGTGTGCTGGGTGCTCAATCCTCAGGGTGCTCAGTACTCAGGGTGCTCAGTGCTCAGTACTCAGGGTGTTCAGTACTCAGGGTGCTGGGTGCTCAGTGCTCGGTGTGCTGGGTGCTCAGTACTCAGGGTGCTGGGTGCTCAGTACTCGGGGTGCTTGGTGCTCAGTACTCAGGGTGCTGGGTGCTCAGTGCTCGGGGTGCTGGGTGCTCAGTGCTCAGGGTGATCGGTGCTCAGTGCTCAGGGTGCTGGGTGCTCAGTACTCAGGGTGCTCAGTGCTCAAGGTGCTGGGTGCTCAGTGCTCGGGGTGCTCGGTGCTCAGTACTCAGGGTGCTGAGTGCTCAGTACTCAGGGTGCTGGGTGTTCAGTACTCAGGGTGCTGGGTGTTCAGTACTGGGTGTGCTGGGTGCTCAGTGCTCAGGGTGCTCAGTGCTCAGTACTCAGTGCTCAGGGTACTCAGTGCTCAGTTCTCAGGGTGCTGGGTGTTCAGTACTCAGGGTCCTGGGTGATCAGTACTCAGGGTGCTGGGTGCTCAGTGCTCAGGGTGCTGGGTGCTCAGTACTCTGGGTGTTGGGTGCTCAGTGCTCAGGGTGCTGGGTGCTCAGTGCTCAGGGTGATGTGTGCTCAGTACTCAGGGTGCTGGGTGCCCAGTGCTCGCGGTGCTCGGTGCTCAGTACTCAAGGTGCTGGGTGCTCAGTGCTCAGGGTGCTGGGTGCTCAGTCCTCGGGGTGCTCCGTGCTCAGGGTGCTGGGTGCTCAGTGCTCGGGGTGCTCGGTGCTCAGTACACAGGGTGCTGAGTGCTCAGTACTCAGGGTGATGTGTGCTCAGTACTCAGGGTGCTGGGTGCTCAGTGCTCGGGGTGCTGGGTGCTCAGTACTCAGGGTGCTGGGAGCTCAGTACTCAGGGTGTTGGGTGCTCAGTACTCAGGGTGCTCGGTTCTCAGTACTCAGGGTGCTGGGTGCTCATTCTCGGGGTGCTGGGTGCTCAGTGCTCGGGGTGATGGGTGCTCAGTACTCAGGGTGCTGGGTGCTTAGTGCTCGAGGTGCTCGGTGCTCAGTACTCAAGGTGCTGGGTTCTCAGTGCTCATGGTGCTGGATGCTCAGTCCTCGGTGTGCTCCGTGCTCCGGGTGCTGGGTGCTGAGTGCCCAGGGTGCTGGGTGCTCATTGTTCGGGTGCTCGGTGCTCAGTGCTCAGGGTCCTGGGTGCTCAGTACTCAGGGTCCTGGGTGCTTAGTACTCAGGGTGCTCAGTGCTCAGTTCACAGGGTGCTGGGTGTTCAGTACTCAGGGTGCTGGGTGCTCAGTACTCAGGGTGCTGGGTGCTCAGTACTCAGGGTGCTGGGTGCTCATTCTCGGGGTGCTGGGTGCTCAGTGCTCGGGGTGCTGGGTGCTCAGTACTCAGGGTGCTGGGGGCTCTGTACTCAGGGTGCTGGGTGCTCAGTACTCAGGGTGCTCGGTTCTCAGTACTCAGGGTGCTGGGTGCTCATTCTCGGGGTGCTGGGTGCTCAGTACTCAGGGTGCTGGGGGCTCAGTACTCAGGGTGCTGGGTGCTCAGTACTCAGGGTGATCTGTTCTCAGTACTCAGGTTGCTGGGTGCTCAGTGCTCGAGGTGCTGGGTGCTCAGTACTCGGGGTGCTCAGTGCTCAGTACTCAGGGTGCTGGGTGCTCAGTACTCAGGGTGCTGGGTGCTCAGTGCTCAGGGTGCTGGGTGCTCAGTACTAAGGGTGCTGGGTGCTCAGTACTCAGGGTGCTCAGTGCTCAGTACTCAGGGTGCTGGGTGCTCAGTGCTCAGGGTGCTGGGTACTCAGTACTCAGGGTGCTGGGTGCTCAGTACTCAGGGTGCTGGGTGCTCAGTGCTCAGGGTGCTGGGTGCTCAGTGCTCAGGGTGCTGGGTGCTCAGTACTAAGGGTGCTGGGTGCTCAGTGCTCGGGGTCCTGGGTGCTCAGTGCTCAGGGTGCTGGGTGCTCAGTACTCAGGGTGCTCAGTGCTCAGGGTGCTGTGTGCTCAGTCCTCGGGGTGCTCGGTGCTCAGTACTCAGGGGGCTGAGTGCTCAGTACTCAGGGTGCTGGGTGCTCAGTACTCATGGTTCTGGGTGCTGAGTACTCAGGGGGCTTGGTGCTCAGTGCTCAGTGCTCAGGGTGCTGGGTGCTCAGTGCTCAGTGCTCAGGGTGCTCAGTGCTCAGGGTACTGGGAGCTCAGGGTGCTGGGTGCTCAGTGCTCGGGGTGCTGGGTGCTCAGTGCTCAGGGTGCTGGGTGCTCAGTGCTCAGTGCTCAGGGTGCTGGGTGCTCAGTGCTCAGTGGTCAGTGTGCTTCGTGTTCAGTACTCAGGGTGCTGGGTGCTCAGTACTCAGGGTGCTCAGTGCTCAAGGTGCTGGGTGCTCAGTGCTCATGGTGCTCGGTGCTCAGTACTCAGGGTGCTGAGTGCTCAGTACTCAGGGTGCTGGGTGTTCAGTACTCAGGGTGCTGGGTGTTCAGAACTGGGTGTGCTGGGTGCTCAGTGCTCAGGGTGCTCAGTGCTCAGTACTCAGTGCTCAGGGTACTCAGTGCTCAGTGCTCAGGGTGCTGGGTGTTCAGTACTCAGGGTCCTGGGTGATCAGTACTCAGGGTGCTGGGTGCTCAGTGCTCAGTACTCTGGGTGTTGGGTGCTCAGTGCTCAGGGTGCTGGGTGCTCAGTGCTCAGGGTGATGCGTGCACAGTACTCAGGGTGCTGGGTGCTCAGTGCTCGCGGTGCTCGGTGCTCAGTACTCAAGGTGCTGGGTGCTCAGTGCTCAGGGTGCTGGGTGCTCAGTCCTCGGGGTGCTCCGTGCTCAGGGTGCTGGGTGCTCAGTACTCGGGGTGCTCGGTGCTCAGTACACAGGGTGCTGAGTGCTCAGTACTCAGGGTGATGTGTGCTCATTACTCAGGGTGCTGGGTGCTCAGTGCTCGGGGTGCTGGGTGCTCAGTACTCAGGGTGCTGGGAGCTCAGTACTCAGGGTGCTGGGTGCTCAGTACTCAGGGTGCTCGGTTCTCAGTACTCAGGGTGCTGGGTGCTCATTCTCGGGGTGCTGGGTGCTCAGTGCTCGGGGTGATGGGTGCTCAGTACTCAGGGTGCTGGGTGCTTAGTGCTCGAGGTGCTCGGTGCTCAGTACTCAAGGTGCTGGGTTCTCAGTGCTCATGGTGCTGGATGCTCAGTCCTCGGTGTGCTCCGTGCTCAGGGTGCTGGGTGCTGAGTGCCCAGGGTGCTGGGTGCTCAGTGCTCGGGTGCTCGGTGCTCAGTGCTCAGGGTCCTGGGTGCTCAGTACTCAGGGTCCTGGGTGCTTAGTACTCAGGGTGCTCAGTGCTCAGTTCACAGGGTGCTGGGTGTTCAGTACTCAGGGTGCTGGGTGCTCAGTACTCAAGGTGCTGGGTGCTCAGTACTCAGGGTGCTGGGTGCTCATTCTCGGGGTGCTGGGTGCTCAGTGCTCGGGGTGCTGGGTGCTCAGTAATCAGGGTGCTGGGGGCTCAGTACTCAGGGTGCTGGGTGCTCAGTACTCAGGGTGCTCGGTTCTCAGTACTCAGGGTGCTGGGTGCTCATTCTCGGGGTGCTGGGTGCTCAGTACTCAGGGTGCTGGGGGCTCAGTACTCAGGGTGCTGGGTGCTCAGTACTCAGGGTGATCTGTTCTCAGTACTCAGGTTGCTGGGTGCTCAGTGCTCGGGGTGCTGGGTGCTCAGTACTCGGGGTGCTCAGTGCTCAGTACTCAGGGTGCTGGGTGCTCAGTACTCAGGGTGCTGGGTGCTCAGTGCTCAGGGTGCTGGGTGCTCAGTACTAAGGGTGCTGGGTGCTCAGTACTCAGGGTGCTCAGTGCTCAGTACTCAGGGTGCTGGGTGCTCAGTGCTCAGGGTGCTGGATACTCAGTACTCAGGGTGCTGGGTGCTCAGTACTCAGGGTGCTGGGTGCTCAGTGCTCAGGGTGCTGGGTGCTCAGTGCTCAGGGTGCTGGGTGCTCAGTACTCAGGGTGCTGGGTGCTCAGTGCTCAGGTTGATCGGTGCTCAGTACTCAGGGTGCTCAGTACTCAGGGTGCTGGGTGCTCAGTGCTCGGGGTGCTGGGTGCTCAGTACTCGGGGTGCTGGGTGCTCTGTACTCAGGGTGCTGGGTGCTCAGTGCTCGGGGTCCTGGGTGCTCAGTGCTCAGGGTGATCGGTGCTCAGTACTCAGGGTGTTAGGTGCTCAGTGCTCAGGGTGCTGGGTGCTCAGTACTCAGGGTGCTCAGTGCTCAGGGTGCTGGGTGCTCAGTCCTCGGGGTGCTCGGTGATCAGTACTCAGGGGGCTGAGTGCTCAGTACTCAGGGTGCTGGGTGCTCAGTACTCATGGTTCTGGGTGCTGAATACTCAGGGTTCTTGGTGCTCAGTGCTCAGGGTGCTGGGTGCTCAGTGCTCAGGGTGCTGGGTGCTCAGTTCTCAGGGTGCTGGGTGCTCAGTGCTCGGGGTGCTGGGTGCTCAGTGCTCAGTGCTCAGGGTGTTGGGTGCTCAGTGCTCAGTGCTCAGGGTGCTGGGTGCTCAGTACTCAGGGTGCTCAGTGCTCAGCACTCGGGGTGCTGGGTGCTCAGTGCTCAGGGTGTTCAGTGCTCAGTGCTCGGGGTGCTGGGTGCTCAGTGCTCGGGGAACTGGGTGCTCAGTGCTCGGAGTTCTGCGTGCTCAGTACTCAGGGTGCTTTGTGCTCAGTGCTCAGTACTCAGCGTGCTGGGTGCTCAGTGCTCAGAGTGTTGGGTGCTCAGTACTCAGGGTGCTGGGTGCTCAGTGCTCAGTGCTCAGGGTGCTCAGTGCTCAGGGTACTGGGAGCTCAGGGTGCTGGGTGCTCAGTGCTCGGGGTGCTGGGTGCTCAGTGCTCAGGGTGCTGGGTGCTCAGTGCTCAGTGCTCAGGGTGCTGGGTGCTCAGTGCTCAGTGCTCAGTGTGCTGGGTGTTCAGTACTCAGGGTGCTGGGTGCTCAGTACTCAGGGTGCTTGGTGCTCAGTGCTCAGGGTGCTGGTTGCTTAGTCCTCAGGGTGCTGGGTGCTCAGTACTCAGGGTGCTGGGTGCTCAGTACTCAGGGTGCTGGGTGCGCAGTACTCAGGGTGCTGGGTGCTCAGTGCCCAGGGTGCTGGGTGCTCAGTACTCAGCGTGCTGGGTGCGCAGTACTCAGGGTGCTGGGTGCTCAGTGCTCAGGGTGCTGGGTGCTCAGTACTCGGGGTGCTGGGTGCTCAGTACTCAGGGTGCTGGGTGCTCAGTGCTCAGGGTGCTGGGTGCTCAGTGCTCAGGGTGCTGGGTGCTCAGTGCTCAGTGCTCAGGGTGCTGGGTGTTCAGTACTCAGGGTGCTGGGTGCTCAGTACTCAGGGTGCTGGGTGCTCAGTGCTCAGGGTGCTGGGTGCTCAGTGCTCAGGGTGCTGGGTGCTCAGTACTCAGGGTGCTGGGTGCTCAGTACTCAGGGTGCTCGGTGCTCAGTGCTCAGGGTGCTGGGTGCTCAGTGCTCGGGGTGCTGGGTGTTCAGTACTCAGTTTGCTGGGTGCTCAGTGCTCAGGGTGCTGGGTACTCAGTGCTCAGGGTGCTGGGTGCTCAGTACTCAGGGTGCTGGGTGCTCAGTGCTCGAGGTGCTGGGTGATCAGTCCTCGCGGTGCTGGGTGTTCAGTGCTCGGGGTGCTCGGTGCTCAGTACTCAGGGTGCTGGGTGCTCAGTGCTCGAGGTGCTCAGTACTCAGGGTGCTGTGTGTTCAGTGCTCAGGGTGCTGGGTGCTCAGTACTCAGGGTGCTCGGTGCTTAGTACTCAGGGTGCTGGGTGCTCAGTACTCCGGGTGCTGGGTGCTCAGTGCTCGGGGTGCTCGGTGCTCAGTGCTCAAGGTGCTGGGTGCTCAGTACTCAGGGTGCTCATTGCTCAGGGTGCTGGGTGCTCAGTACTCAGGGTGCTGGGTGTTCAGTGCTCAGGGTGCTCGCTGCTCAGTACGTTGGGTGCTCAGTACTCAGGGTGCTGGGTACTCGGTGATCAGGTTGCTGGGTGCTCAGTGCTCAGGGTGCTGGGTGCTCAGTACTCAGGGTGCTGGGTGCTCAGTACTCAGGGTGCTCGGTGCTCAGTACTCAGGGTGCTGTGTGCTCAGTGCTCGAGGTGCTCAGTACTCAGGGTGCTGTGTGTTCAGTGCTCAGGGTGCTGGGTGCTCAGTACTCAGGCTGCTCGGTGCTTAGTACTCAGGGTGCTGGGTGTTCAGTACTCCGGGTGCTGGGTGCTCAGTGCTCGGGGTGCTGGGTGCTCAGTGCTCAGTGCTCAGGGTGTTGGGTGCTCAGTGCTCAGTGCTCAGGGTGCTGGGTGCTCACTACTCAGGGTGCTCAGTGCTCAGCACTCGGGGTGCTGGGTGCTCAGTGCTCAGGGTGTTCAGTGCTCAGTGCTCGGGGTGCTGGGTGCTCAGTGCTCGGGGAACTGGGTGCTCAGTGCTCGGAGTTCTGCGTGCTCAGTACTCAGGGTGCTTTGTGCTCAGTGCTCAGTACTCAGCGTGCTGGGTGCTCAGTGCTCAGAGTGTTGGGTGCTCAGTACTCAGGGTGCTGGGTGCTCAGTGCTCAGTGCTCAGGGTGCTCAGTGCTCAGGGTACTGGGAGCTCAGGGTGCTGGGTGCTCAGTGCTCGGGGTGCTGGGTGCTCAGTGCTCAGGGTGCTGGGTGCTCAGTGCTCAGTGCTCAGGGTGCTGGGTGCTCAGTGCTCAGTGCTCAGTGTGCTGGGTGTTCAGTACTCAGGGTGCTGGGTGCTCAGTACTCAGGGTGCTTGGTGCTCAGTGCTCAGGGTGCTGGTTGCTTAGTCCTCAGGGTGCTGGGTGCTCAGTACTCAGGGTGCTGGGTGCTCAGTACTCAGGGTGCTGGGTGCGCAGTACTCAGGGTGCTGGGTGCTCAGTGCCCAGGGTGCTGGGTGCTCAGTACTCAGGGTGCTGGGTGCGCAGTACTCAGGGTGCTGGGTGCTCAGTGCTCAGGGTGCTGGGTGCTCAGTACTCGGGGTGCTGGGTGCTCAGTACTCAGGGTGCTGGGTGCTCAGTGCTCAGGGTGCTGGGTGCTCAGTGCTCAGGGTGCTGGGTGCTCAGTGCTCAGTGCTCAGGGTGCTGGGTGTTCAGTACTCAGGGTGCTGGGTGCTCAGTACTCAGGGTGCTGGGTGCTCAGTGCTCAGGGTGCTGGGTGCTCAGTGCTCAGGGTGCTGGGTGCTCAGTACTCAGGGTGCTGGGTGCTCAGTACTCAGGGTGCTCGGTGCTCAGTGCTCAGGGTGCTGGGTGCTCAGTGCTCGGGGTGCTGGGTGTTCAGTACTCAGTTTGCTGGGTGCTCAGTGCTCAGGGTGCTGGGTACTCAGTGCTCAGGGTGCTGGGTGCTCAGTATTCAGGGTGCTGGGTGCTCAGTGCTCGGGGTGCTGGGTGATCAGTCCTCGCGGTGCTGGGTGTTCAGTGCTCGGGGTGCTCGGTGCTCAGTACTCAGGGTGCTGGGTGCTCAGTGCTCGAGGTGCTCAGTACTCAGGGTGCTGTGTGTTCAGTGCTCAGGGTGCTGGGTGCTCAGTACTCAGGGTGCTCGGTGCTTAGTACTCAGGGTGCTGGGTGCTCAGTACTCCGGGTGCTGGGTGCTCAGTGCTCGGGGTGCTCGGTGCTCAGTGCTCAAGGTGCTGGGTGCTCAGTACTCAGGGTGCTCATTGCTCAGGGTGCTGGGTGCTCAGTATTCAGGGTGCTGGGTGTTCAGTGCTCAGGGTGCTCGCTGCTCAGTACGTTGGGTGCTCAGTACTCAGGGTGCTGGGTACTCGGTGATCAGGTTGCTGGGTGCTCAGTGCTCAGGGTGCTGGGTGCTCAGTACTCAGGGTGCTGGGTGCTCAGTACTCAGGGTGCTCGGTGCTCAGTACTCAGGGTGCTGGGTGCTCAGTGCTCGAGGTGCTCAGTACTCAGGGTGCTGTGTGTTCAGTGCTCAGGGTGCTGGGTGCTCAGTACTCAGGCTGCTCGGTGCTTAGTACTCAGGGTGCTGGGTGTTCAGTACTCCGGGTGCTGGGTGCTCAGTGCTCGGGGTGCTCGGAGCTCAGTACTCAGTGCTCAGGGTGCTCAGTGCTCAGTGCTCAGGGTGCTGGGTGTTCAGTACTCAGGGTGCTTGGTGCTCAGTACTCGGGGTGCTGGGTGCTCAGTGCTCAGGGTGCTGGGTGCTCAGTACTCAGGGTGCTCAGTGCTCAGGGTGCTGGGTGCTCAGTCCTCGGGGTGCTCGGTGCTCAGTACTCAGGGGGCTGAGTGCTCAGTACTCAGGGTGCTGGGTGCTCAGTACTCATGGTTCTGGGTGCTGAGTACTCAGGGTTCTTGGTGCTCAGTGCTCAGGGTGCTGGGTGCTCAGTGCTCAGGGTGCTGGGTGCTCAGTTCTCAGGGTGCTGGGTGCTCAGTGCTCGGGGTGCTGGGTGCTCAGTGCTCAGTGCTCAGGGTGCTGGGTGCTCAGTGCTCAGTGCTCAGGGTGCTGGGTGCTCAGTACTCAGGGTGCTCAGTGCTCAGCACTCGGGGTGCTGGGTGCTCAGTGCTCAGGGTGTTCAGTGCTCAGTGCTCGGGGTGCTGGGTGCTCAGTGCTCGGGGAACTGGGTGCTCAGTGCTCGGAGTTCTGCGTGCTCAGTACTCAGGGTGCTTTGTGCTCAGTGCTCAGTACTCAGCGTGCTGGGTGCTCAGTGCTCAGAGTGTTGGGTGCTCAGTACTCAGGGTGCTGGGTGCTCAGTGCTCAGTGCTCAGGGTGCTCAGTGCTCAGGGTACTGGGAGCTCAGGGTGCTGGGTGCTCAGTGCTCGGGGTGCTGGGTGCTCAGTGCTCAGGGTGCTGGGTGCTCAGTGCTCAGTGCTCAGGGTGCTGGGTGCTCAGTGCTCAGTGCTCAGTGTGCTGGGTGTTCAGTACTCAGGGTGCTGGGTGCTCAGTACTCAGGGTGCTTGGTGCTCAGTGCTCAGGGTGCTGGTTGCTTAGTCCTCAGGGTGCTGGGTGCTCAGTACTCAGGGTGCTGGGTGCTCAGTACTCAGGGTGCTGGGTGCGCAGTACTCAGGGTGCTGGGTGCTCAGTGCCCAGGGTGCTGGGTGCTCAGTACTCAGGGTGCTGGGTGCGCAGTACTCAGGGTGCTGGGTGCTCAGTGCTCAGGGTGCTGGGTGCTCAGTACTCGGGGTGCTGGGTGCTCAGTACTCAGGGTGCTGGGTGCTCAGTGCTCAGGGTGCTGGGTGCTCAGTGCTCAGGGTGCTGGGTGCTCAGTGCTCAGTGCTCAGGGTGCTGGGTGTTCAGTACTCAGGGTGCTGGGTGCTCAGTACTCAGGGTGCTGGGTGCTCAGTGCTCAGGGTGCTGGGTGCTCAGTGCTCAGGGTGCTGGGTGCTCAGTACTCAGGGTGCTGGGTGCTCAGTACTCAGGGTGCTCGGTGCTCAGTGCTCAGGGTGCTGGGTGCTCAGTGCTCGGGGTGCTGGGTGTTCAGTACTCAGTTTGCTGGGTGCTCAGTGCTCAGGGTGCTGGGTACTCAGTGCTCAGGGTGCTGGGTGCTCAGTACTCAGGGTGCTGGGTGCTCAGTGCTCGGGGTGCTGGGTGATCAGTCCTCGCGGTGCTGGGTGTTCAGTGCTCGGGGTGCTCGGTGCTCAGTACTCAGGGTGCTGGGTGCTCAGTGCTCGAGGTGCTCAGTACTCAGGGTGCTGTGTGTTCAGTGCTCAGGGTGCTGGGTGCTCAGTACTCAGGGTGCTCGGTGCTTAGTACTCAGGGTGCTGGGTGCTCAGTACTCCGGGTGCTGGGTGCTCAGTGCTCGGGGTGCTCGGTGCTCAGTGCTCAAGGTGCTGGGTGCTCAGTACTCAGGGTGCTCATTGCTCAGGGTGCTGGGTGCTCAGTACTCAGGGTGCTGGGTGTTCAGTGCTCAGGGTGCTCGCTGCTCAGTACGTTGGGTGCTCAGTACTCAGGGTGCTGGGTACTCGGTGATCAGGTTGCTGGGTGCTCAGTGCTCAGGGTGCTGGGTGCTCAGTACTCAGGGTGCTGGGTGCTCAGTACTCAGGGTGCTCGGTGCTCAGTACTCAGGGTGCTGGGTGCTCAGTGCTCGAGGTGCTCAGTACTCAGGGTGCTGTGTGTTCAGTGCTCAGGGTGCTGGGTGCTCAGTACTCAGGCTGCTCGGTGCTTAGTACTCAGGGTGCTGGGTGTTCAGTACTCCGGGTGCTGGGTGCTCAGTGCTCGGGGTGCTGGGTGCTCAGTGCTCAGTGCTCAGGGTGTTGGGTGCTCAGTGCTCAGTGCTCAGGGTGCTGGGTGCTCAGTACTCAGGGTGCTCAGTGCTCAGCACTCGGGGTGCTGGGTGCTCAGTGCTCAGGGTGTTCAGTGCTCAGTGCTCGGGGTGCTGGGTGCTCAGTGCTCGGGGAACTGGGTGCTCAGTGCTCGGAGTTCTGCGTGCTCAGTACTCAGGGTGCTTTGTGCTCAGTGCTCAGTACTCAGCGTGCTGGGTGCTCAGTGCTCAGAGTGTTGGGTGCTCAGTACTCAGGGTGCTGGGTGCTCAGTGCTCAGTGCTCAGGGTGCTCAGTGCTCAGGGTACTGGGAGCTCAGGGTGCTGGGTGCTCAGTGCTCGGGGTGCTGGGTGCTCAGTGCTCAGGGTGCTGGGTGCTCAGTGCTCAGTGCTCAGGGTGCTGGGTGCTCAGTGCTCAGTGCTCAGTGTGCTGGGTGTTCAGTACTCAGGGTGCTGGGTGCTCAGTACTCAGGGTGCTTGGTGCTCAGTGCTCAGGGTGCTGGTTGCTTAGTCCTCAGTGTGCTGGGTGCTCAGTACTCAGGGTGCTGGGTGCTCAGTACTCAGGGTGCTGGGTGCGCAGTACTCAGGGTGCTGGGTGCTCAGTGCCCAGGGTGCTGGGTGCTCAGTACTCAGGGTGCTGGGTGCGCAGTACTCAGGGTGCTGGGTGCTCAGTGCTCAGGGTGCTGGGTGCTCAGTACTCGGGGTGCTGGGTGCTCAGTACTCAGGGTGCTGGGTGCTCAGTGCTCAGGGTGCTGGGTGCTCAGTGCTCAGGGTGCTGGGTGCTCAGTGCTCAGTGCTCAGGGTGCTGGGTGTTCAGTACTCAGGGTGCTGGGTGCTCAGTACTCAGGGTGCTGGGTGCTCAGTGCTCAGGATGCTGGGTGCTCAGTGCTCAGGGTGCTGGGTGCTCAGTACTCAGGGTGCTGGGTGCTCAGTACTCAGGGTGCTCGGTGCTCAGTGCTCAGGGTGCTGGGTGCTCAGTGCTCGGGGTGCTGGGTGTTCAGTACTCAGTTTGCTGGGTGCTCAGTGCTCAGGGTGCTGGGTACTCAGTGCTCAGGGTGCTGGGTGCTCAGTACTCAGGGTGCTGGGTGCTCAGTGCTCGGGGTGCTGGGTGATCAGTCCTCGCGGTGCTGGGTGTTCAGTGCTCGGGGTGCTCGGTGCTCAGTACTCAGGGTGCTGGGTGCTCAGTGCTCGAGGTGCTCAGTACTCAGGGTGCTGTGTGTTCAGTGCTCAGGGTGCTGGGTGCTCAGTACTCAGGGTGCTCGGTGCTTAGTACTCAGGGTGCTGGGTGCTCAGTACTCCGGGTGCTGGGTGCTCAGTGCTCGGGGTGCTCGGTGCTCAGTGCTCAAGGTGCTGGGTGCTCAGTACTCAGGGTGCTCATTGCTCAGGGTGCTGGGTGCTCAGTATTCAGGGTGCTGGGTGTTCAGTGCTCAGGGTGCTCGCTGCTCAGTACGTTGGGTGCTCAGTACTCAGGGTGCTGGGTACTCGGTGATCAGGTTGCTGGGTGCTCAGTGCTCAGGGTGCTGGGTGCTCAGTACTCAGGGTGCTGGGTGCTCAGTACTCAGGGTGCTCGGTGCTCAGTACTCAGGGTGCTGGGTGCTCAGTGCTCGAGGTGCTCAGTACTCAGGGTGCTGTGTGTTCAGTGCTCAGGGTGCTGGGTGCTCAGTACTCAGGCTGCTCGGTGCTTAGTACTCAGGGTGCTGGGTGTTCAGTACTCCGGGTGCTGGGTGCTCAGTGCTCGGGGTGCTGGGTGCTCAGTGCTCAGTGCTCAGGGTGTTGGGTGCTCAGTGCTCAGTGCTCAGGGTGCTGGGTGCTCAGTACTCAGGGTGCTCAGTGCTCAGCACTCGGGGTGCTGGGTGCTCAGTGCTCAGGGTGTTCAGTGCTCAGTGCTCGGGGTGCTGGGTGCTCAGTGCTCGGGGAACTGGGTGCTCAGTGCTCGGAGTTCTGCGTGCTCAGTACTCAGGGTGCTTTGTGCTCAGTGCTCAGTACTCAGCGTGCTGGGTGCTCAGTGCTCAGAGTGTTGGGTGCTCAGTACTCAGGGTGCTGGGTGCTCAGTGCTCAGTGCTCAGGGTGCTCAGTGCTCAGGGTACTGGGAGCTCAGGGTGCTGGGTGCTCAGTGCTCGGGGTGCTGGGTGCTCAGTGCTCAGGGTGCTGGGTGCTCAGTGCTCAGTGCTCAGGGTGCTGGGTGCTCAGTGCTCAGTGCTCAGTGTGCTGGGTGTTCAGTACTCAGGGTGCTGGGTGCTCAGTACTCAGGGTGCTTGGTGCTCAGTGCTCAGGGTGCTGGTTGCTTAGTCCTCAGGGTGCTGGGTGCTCAGTACTCAGGGTGCTGGGTGCTCAGTACTCAGGGTGCTGGGTGCGCAGTACTCAGGGTGCTGGGTGCTCAGTGCCCAGGGTGCTGGGTGCTCAGTACTCAGGGTGCTGGGTGCGCAGTACTCAGGGTGCTGGGTGCTCAGTGCTCAGGGTGCTGGGTGCTCAGTACTCGGGGTGCTGGGTGCTCAGTACTCAGGGTGCTGGGTGCTCAGTGCTCAGGGTGCTGGGTGCTAAGTGCTCAGGGTGCTGGGTGCTCAGTGCTCAGTGCTCAGGGTGCTGGGTGTTCAGTACTCAGGGTGCTGGGTGCTCAGTACTCAGGGTGCTGGGTGCTCAGTGCTCAGGGTGCTGGGTGCTCAGTGCTCAGGGTGCTGGGTGCTCAGTACTCAGGGTGCTGGGTGCTCAGTACTCAGGGTGCTCGGTGCTCAGTGCTCAGGGTGCTGGGTGCTCAGTGCTCGGGGTGCTGGGTGTTCAGTACTCAGTTTGCTGGGTGCTCAGTGCTCAGGGTGCTGGGTACTCAGTGCTCAGGGTGCTGGGTGCTCAGTACTCAGGGTGCTGGGTGCTCAGTGCTCGGGGTGCTGGGTGATCAGTCCTCGCGGTGCTGGGTGTTCAGTGCTCGGGGTGCTCGGTGCTCAGTACTCAGGGTGCTGGGTGCTCAGTGCTCGAGGTGCTCAGTACTCAGGGTGCTGTGTGTTCAGTGCTCAGGGTGCTGGGTGCTCAGTACTCAGGGTGCTCGGTGCTTAGTACTCAGGGTGCTGGGTGCTCAGTACTCCGGGTGCTGGGTGCTCAGTGCTCGGGGTGCTCGGTGCTCAGTGCTCAAGGTGCTGGGTGCTCAGTACTCAGGGTGCTCATTGCTCAGGGTGCTGGGTGCTCAGTATTCAGGGTGCTGGGTGTTCAGTGCTCAGGGTGCTCGCTGCTCAGTACGTTGGGTGCTCAGTACTCAGGGTGCTGGGTACTCGGTGATCAGGTTGCTGGGTGCTCAGTGCTCAGGGTGCTGGGTGCTCAGTACTCAGGGTGCTGGGTGCTCAGTACTCAGGGTGCTCGGTGCTCAGTACTCAGGGTGCTGGGTGCTCAGTGCTCGAGGTGCTCAGTACTCAGGGTGCTGTGTGTTCAGTGCTCAGGGTGCTGGGTGCTCAGTACTCAGGCTGCTCGGTGCTTAGTACTCAGGGTGCTGGGTGTTCAGTACTCCGGGTGCTGGGTGCTCAGTGCTCGGGGTGCTCGGAGCTCAGTACTCAGTGCTCAGGGTGCTCAGTGCTCAGTGCTCAGGGTGCTGGGTGTTCAGTACTCAGGGTGCTTGGTGCTCAGTACTCGGGGTGCTGGGTGCTCAGTACTCAGGGTGCTGGGTGCTCAGTGCTCAGCGTGCTGGGTGCTCAGTGTCTGGGGTGCTGGGTGCTCAGTACTCAGGGTGCTGGGTGCTCAGTGCTCAGGGTGCTGGGTGCTCAGTGCTCAGGGTGCTGGGTGCTCAGTACACAGTGCTCAGGATGCTGGGTGCTCAGTGCTCAGGGTGCTGGGTGCTCAGTGCTCAGGGTGCTCAGTGCTCAGTGCTCAGTACTCAGGGTGCTGGGTGCTCAGTACTCAGGGTGCTGGGTTCTCAGTGCTCGGGGTGCTCGGTGCTCAGTGCTCGGGGTGCTCGGTGCTCAGTACTCAGAGTGCTGGGTGCTCAGTACTCAGCGTGCTGGGTGCTCAGTGCTCGGGGTGCTCGGTGCTCAGTACTCAGGGTGCTGGGTGCACAGTGCTGGGTGCTCAGTGCTCGGGGTGCTGAGTGCTCAGTGCTCGGGGTGCTGGGTGCTCAGTACTCAGGGTGCTGGGTGCTAAGTGCACGGGTTGCTGGGTGCTCAGTCCTCAGGGTGCTGGGTGCTCAGTGCTCGGGGTGCTCGCTGCTCCGTACGTTGGGTGCTCAGTACTCAGGGTTCTGGGTGCTCAGTGCTCAGGGTGCTGGGTGCTCAGTGCTCAGGGAGCTGGGTGCTCAGTGCTCAGGGTGCTTGATGCTCAGTACTCAGGGTGCTGGGTGCTCAGTGCTCAGGGTGCTGGGTGCTCAGTGCTCAGGGTGCTGGGTGCTCAGTACTCAGGGTGCTGGGTGCTCAGTACTCAGGGTGCTGGGTGCTCAGTACTCGGGGTGCTGGGTGCTCAGTACTCAGTGCTCAGGATGCTGGGTGCTCAGTGCTCGGGCTGCTGGGTGCTCAGTGCTCAGGGTGCTGGGTGCTCAGTACTCAGGGTGCTGGGTTCTCAGTACTCAGGGTGCTCGGTGCACAGTGCTAGGGGTGCTGGGTGCTCAGTGCTCGGGGTCTGGGTGCTCAGTACTCAGGGTGCTGGGTGCTCAGTACTCAGGGTGCTGTGTGCTCAGTGCTCAGGGTGCTGGGTGCTCAGTGCTCTGGGTGCTGGGTGCTCAGTGCTCAGGGTGCTGGGTGCTCAGTTCTCAGGGTGCTAGGTGCTCACTGCTCGGGGTGCTGGGTGCTCAGTGCTCAGGGTGCTGGGTGCTCAGTGCTCAGTGCTCAGGGTCCTGGGTTCTCAGTACTCAGCCTGCTGGGTGCTTAGTACTCATGGTGCACAGTGCTCAGTACACAGGGTGCTGGGTGCTCAGTGCTCGGGCTGCTTGGTTCTCAGTGCTCAGTACTCAGGGTGCTGGGTGCTCAGTGCTCGGGGTGCTGGGTGCTCAGTACTCAGCGTGCTGGGTGCTCAGTACTCAGGGTGCTGGGTGCTCAGTGCTCAGGGTGCTGGGTGCTTAGTACTCAGGGTGCTCAGTGCTCAGTACACAGGGTGCTGGGTGCTCAGTGCTCGGGGTGCTGGGTGCTCAGTGCTCAGTACTCAGGGTGCTGGGTGCTCAGTGCTCGGGGTGCTGGGTGCTCAGTACTCAGCGTGCTGGGTGCTCAGTACTCAGGGTGCTGGGTGCTCAGTGCTCAGGGTGCTGGGTGCTCAGTGCTCAGGGTGCTGGGTGCTCAGTACTCAGGGTGCTGGGTGCTCAGTACTCAGGGTGCTCGGTGCTCAGTGCTCAGGGTGCTGGGTGCACAGTGCTCGGGGTGCTGGGTGCTCAGTACTAGGGGTTCTTTGTGCTCAGTACTCAGGGTGCTGGGTGCTCAGTGCTCAGAGCTCTGGGTGCTCAGTGCTCGGGGTGCTGGGTGCTCAGTACTCGGGGAGCTGGGTGCTCAGTACTCAGGGTGCTGGGTCTCAGTGCTCGGGGTACTGGGTACTCAGTGCTCAGTACACAGGGTGCTGGGTCCTCAGTGCTCGGGGTGCTGGGTGCTCAGTGCTCAGTACTCAGGGTGCTGGGTGCTCAGTGCTCGGGGTGCTGGGTGCTCAGTGCTCAGTACTCAGGGTGCTGGGTGCTCAGTGCTCAGGGTGCTGTGTGCTCAGTTCTCAGGGTGCTGGGTGCTCAGTGCTCAGGGTGCTGGGTACTCAGTACTCAGGGTGCTGGGTGCTCAGTGCTCGGGGTGCTGGGTGCTCAGTGCTCGCGGTGCTGGGTGCTCAGTGCTCGGGGTGCTCGGTGCTCAGTACTCAGGGTGCTGGCTGCTCAGTGCTCAGTGTGCTCAGTGCTCAGTACTCAGTGCTCAGGGTGCTCAGTGTTCAGTACTCAGGGTGCTGGGTGCTCAGTACTCAGGGTGCTTAGTGCTCAGTGCTCAGGGTGCTGGTTGCTTAGTCCTCAGGGTGCTGGGTGCTCAGTACTCAGGGTGCTGGGTGCTCAGTACTCAGGGTGCTGGGTGCTCAGTACTCAGGGTGCTTGGTGCTCAGTGCTCAGGGTGCTGGTTGCTTAGTCCTCAGGGTGCTGGGTGCTCAGTACTCAGGGTGCTGGGTGCTCAGTACTCAGGGTGCTGGGTGCGCAGTACTCAGGGTGCTGGGTGCTCAGTGCCCAGGGTGCTGGGTGCTCAGTACTCAGGGTGCTGGGTGCGCAGTACTCAGGGTGCTGGGTGCTCAGTGCTCAGGGTGCTGGGTGCTCAGTACTCAGGGTGCTGGGTGCTCAGTGCTCGGTGTGCTGGGTGCTCAGTGCTCAGGGTGATCAGTGGTGAGTACTCAGGGTGCTGGGTGCTCAGTGCACAGTGTGCTGGGTGCTCAATCCTCAGGGTGCTCAGTACTCAGGGTGCTCAGTGCTCAGTACTCAGGGTGTTCAGTACTCAGGGTGCTGGGAGCTCAGTGCTCGGGGTGCTGGGTGCTCAGTACTCAGGGTGCTGGGTGCTCAGTACTCGGGGTGCTGGGTGCTCAGTACTCAGGGTGCTGGGTGCTCAGTGCTCGGGGTGCTGGGTGCTCAGTGCTCAGGGTGATCGGTGCTCAGTGCTCAGGGTGCTGGGTGCTCAGTACTCAGGGTGCTCAGTGCTCAAGGTGCTGGGTGCTCAGTGCTCGGGGTGCTCGGTGCTCAGTTCTCAGGGTGCTGAGTGCTCAGTACTCAGGGTGCTGGGTGTTCAGTACTCAGGGTGCTGGGTGTTCAGTACTGGGTGTGCTGGGTGCTCAGTGCTCAGGGTGCTCAGTGCTCAGTACTCAGTGCTCAGGGTACTCAGTGCTCAGTGCTCAGGGTGCTGGGTGTTCAGTACTCAGGGTCCTGGGTGATCAGTACTCAGGGTGCTGGGTGCTCAGTGCTCAGGGTGCTGGGTGCTCAGTACTCTGGGTGTTGGGTGCTCAGTGCTCAGGGTGCTGGGTGCTCAGTGCTCAGGGTGATGTGTGCTCAGTACTCAGGGTGCTGGCTGCCCAGTGCTCGCGGTGCTCGGTGCTCAGTACTCAAGGTGCTGGGTGCTCAGTGCTCAGGGTGCTGGGTGCTCAGTCCTCGGGGTGCTCCGTGCTCAGGGTGCTGGGTGCTCAGTGCTCGGGGTGCTCGGTGCTCAGTACACAGGGTGCTGAGTGCTCAGTACTCAGGGTGATGTGTGCTCAGTACTCAGGGTGCTGGGTGCTCAGTGCTCGGGGTGCTGGGTGCTCAGTACTCAGGGTGCTGGGAGCTCAGTACTCAGGGTGTTGGGTGCTCAGTACTCAGGGTGCTCGGTTCTCAGTACTCAGGGTGCTGGGTGCTCATTCTCGGGGTGCTGGGTGCTCAGTGCTCGGGGTGATGGGTGCTCAGTACTCAGGGTGCTGGGTGCTTAGTGCTCGAGGTGCTCGGTGCTCAGTACTCAAGGTGCTGGGTTCTCAGTGCTCATGGTGCTGGATGCTCAGTCCTCGGTGTGCTCCGTGCTCAGGGTGCTGGGTGCTGAGTGCCCAGGGTGCTGGGTGCTCAGTGTTCGGGTGCTCGGTGCTCAGTGCTCAGGGTGCTGGGTGCTCAGTACAGAGTGCTCAGGATGCTGGGTGCTCAGTGCTCAGGGTGCTGGGTGCTCAGTGTTTTGGGTGCTGGGTGCTCAGTACTCAGTGTGCTGGGTGCTCAGTGCTCAGGGTGCTGGGTGCTCAGGGTGCTGGGTGCTCAGTACACAGTGCTCAGGATGCTGGGTGCTCAGTGCTCAGGGTGCTGGGTGCTCAGTGCTCAGGGTGCTCAGTGCTCAGTGCTCAGTACTCAGGGTGCTGGGTGCTCAGTACTCAGGTTGCTGGGTTCTCAGTGCTCGGGGTGCCCGGTGCTCAGTGCTCAGGGTGCTCGGTGCTCAGTACTCAGGGTGCTGGGGGCTCAGTACTCAGGGTGCTGGGTGCTCAGTGCTGGGTGCTCAGTGCTCGGGGTGCTGGGTGCTCAGTACTCAGGGTGCTTGGTGCTCAGTGCTCGGGGTGCTCGGTGCTCAATACGTTGTGTGCTCAGTACACAGGGTGCTGGGTGCTCAGTGCTCAGGGTGCTGGGTGCTCAGTGCTCAGGGTGCTGGGTGATCAGTGCTCGTGGTGCTGGGTGCTCAGTACTCAGGGTGCTTGATGCTCAGTACTCAGGGTGCTGGGTGCTCAGTGCTCAGGGTGCTGGGTGCTCAGTGCTCGGGGTGCTGGGTGCTCAGTACTCAGGGTGCTGGGTGCTCAGTACTCAGGGTGCTGGGTGCTCAGTACTCGGGGTGCTGGGTGCTCAGTACTCATTGCTCCGGATGCTGGGTGCTCAGTGCTCGGGCTGCTGGGTGCTCAGTGCTCAGGGTGCTGGGTGCTCAGTACTCAGGGTGCTGGGTTCTCAGTACTCAGGGTGCTGGGTGCACAGTGCTAGGGGTGCTGGGTGCTCAGTGCTCGGGGTCTGGGTGCTCAGTACTCAGGGTGCTGGGTGCTCAGTACTCAGGGTGCTGGGTGCTCAGTGCTCAGGGTGCTGGGTGCTCAGTGCTCTGGGTGCTGGGTGCTCAGTGCTCAGGGTGCTGGGTGCTCAGTGCTCAGGGTGCTGGGTGCTCAGTGCTCGGGGTGCTGGGTGCTGAGTGCTCAGGGTGCTGGGTGCTCAGTGCTCGGGGTGCTCAGTGCTCAGTGCTCAGGGTCCTGGGTGCTCAGTACTCAGGGTGCTGGGTGCTTAGTACTCAGGGTGCTCAGTGCTCAGTACACAGGGTGCTAGGTGCTCAGTGCTCGGGGTGCTGGGTGCTCAGTGCTCAGTACTCAGGGTGCTGGGTGCTCAATGCTCGGGGTGCTGGGTGCTCAGTACTCAGCGTGCTGGGTGCTCAGTACTCAGGGTGCTGGGTGCTCAGTGCTCGGGGTGCTCGGTGCTCAGTACTCGGGGTGCTGGGTACTCAGTACTCGGGGTGCTGGGTGCTCAGTGCTCAGGGTGCTGGGTGCTCAGTGCTCGGGGTGCTGGGTGCTAAGTGCTGAGGGTGGTGCTGGGTGCTCAGTACTCAGGGTGCTGGGTGCTCAGTGCTCAGGGTGCTGGGTGCTCAGTACTAAGGGTGCTGGGTGCTCAGTACTCAGGGTGCTGGGTGCTCAGTGCTCAAGGTGCTGGGTACTCAGTACTCAGGGTGCTGGGTACTCAGTACTCAGGGTGCTGTTTGCTCAGTGCTCAGGGTGCTTGGTGCTCAGTGCTCAGGGTGCTGGGTGCTCAGTACTCAGGGTGCTGGGTGCTCAGTGCTCAGGGTGATCGGTGCTCCGTACTCAGGGTGCTCAGTACTCAGGGTGCTGGCTGCTCAGTGCTCGCTGTGCTGGGTGCTCAGTACTCGGGGAGCTGGGTGCTCAGTGCTCAGGGTGCTGGATGCTCAGTGCTCGGGGTGCTCGGTGCTCAGTACTCAGGGTGCTGAGTGCTCAGTACTCAGGTTGCTGGGTGCTCAGTTCTCATGGTGCTGGGTGCTCAGTACTCAGGGGGCTGGGTGCTCAGTGCTCAGGGTGCTGGGTGCTCAGTGCTCAGGGTGCTGGGTGCTCAGTGCTCGGGGTGCTGGGTGCTCAGTACTCAGGGTCCTGGGTGCTCAGTACTCAGGGTGCTGGGTGCTCAGTGCTCAGGGTGCTGGGTGCTCAGCACTCTGGGTGTTGGGTGCTCAGTACTCAGGGTGCTGGGTGCTCAGTGCTCGGGGTGCTGGGTGCTCAGTGCTCGGGGTGCTGGGTGCTCAGTACTCAGGGTGCTGGGTGCTCAGTATTCAGGGTGCTGGGTGCTCAGTGCTCGGGGTGCTCGGTGCTCAGTACTGAAGGTGCTGGGTGCTCAGTGCTCAGGGTGCTGGGCGCTCAGTCCACGGGGTGCTCCGTGCTCAGTGCTCAGAGTGCTGGGTGCTCAGTACTCAGGGTGCTCGGTGCTCAGTACTCAGGGTTCTCAGTGCTCAGGGTGCTGGGTGCTCAGTACTCAGGGTGCTCAGTGCTCAGTACTCGGGGTGCTGGGTGCTCAGTACTCAGGGTGCTCAGTGCTCAGTACTCAGGGTGCTGGCTGCTCAGTGCTCAGTGTGCTCAGTGCTCAGTGCTCGGGGTGCTGGGTGCTCAGTGCTCGGGGCGCTGGGTGCTCAGTGCTCGAGGTGCTGGTTGCTCAGTACTCAGGGTGCTGTGTGCTCAGTGCTCAGTACTCAGCGTGCTGGGTGCTCACTGCTCAGAGTGTTGGGTGCTCAGTGCTCAGGGTGCTCTGTGCTCAGTACTCAGGGTGCTGGGTGCTCAGTGCTCGGGGTGCTGCGTGCTCAGTGCTCAGGGTGCTGGGTGCTCTGTGCACAGGGTGCTGGGTGCTCAGTACTCAGGGTGCTTGGTGCTCAGTGCTCGGGGTGCTCGGTGCTCAGTACTCAAGGTGCTGGGTGCTCAGTGCTCAGGGTGCCGGGTGCTCAGTCCTCGGGGTGCTCCGTGCTCAGTGATCAGGGTGCTGGGTGCTCAGTACTCAGGGTGCTCGGTGCTCAGTACTCAGGGTTCTCAGTGCTAATTACTCAGGGTGCTGGGTGCTCAGTGCTCAGGGTGCTGGGTGATCATTACTCAGGGTGCTCAGTGCTCAGTACTCGGAGTGCTTGGTGCTCAGTACTCAGGGTTGCTCAGTGCTCAGTGCTCGGGGTGCTGGGTGCTCAGTGCTCGGGGCGCTGGGTGCTCAGTGATCGGGGTGCTGGGTGCTCAGTACTCAGGGTGCTCAGTGCTCGGGGAGCTCGGTGCTCAGTACTCAGGGTGCTGGGTGCTCAGTACTCAGTGCTCGGGGTCCTGGGTGCTCCGTGCTCGGGGTGCTGGGCGCTCAGTGTTCTGGGTGTTTAGTGCTCAGTACTCAGGGTGCTGGGTGCTCAGTACTCAGGGTGCTGGGTGCTCATTCTCGGGGTGCTGGGTGCTCATTGCTCGGGGTGCTGGGTGCTCAGTACTCAGGGTGCTGGGGGCTCAGTACTCAGGGTGCTGGGTGCTCAGTACTCAGGGTGCTCGGTTCTCAGTACTGAGGGTGCTGGGTGCTCATTCTCGGGGTGCTGGGTGCTCAGTGCTCGGGGTGCTGGGTGCTCAGTACTCAGGGTGCTGGTGGCTCAGTACTCAGGGTGCTGGGTGCTCAGTACTCAGGGTGATCTGTTCTCAGTACTCAGGTTGCAGGGTGCTCAGTGCTCGGGGTGCTGGGTGCTCAGTACTCGGGGTGCTCAGTGCTCAGTGCTCAGGGTGCTGGGTGCTCAGTACTCAGGGTGCTGGGTGTTCAGTGCTCGGGGTGCTCGGTGCTCAGTACTCGGGGTGCTGTGTGCTCAGTACTCGGGGTGCTGGGTGCTCAGTGCTCAGGGTGCTGGGTGCTCAGTGCTCGGGGTGCTGGGTGCTCAGTGCTGAGGGTGGTGCTGGGTGCTCAGTACTCAGGGTGCTGGGTGCTCAGTGCTCAGGGTGCTGGGTGCTCAGTGCTCAGGGTGATCGGTGCTCAGTACTCAGGGTGCTCAGTGCTCAGGGTGCTGGGTGCTCAGTACTCAGGGTGCTGGGTGCTCAGTGCTCAGGGTGATTGGTGCTCAGTACTCAGGGTGCTCAGTACTCAGGGTGCTGGGTGCTCAGTGCTCGGGGTGCTGGGTGCTCAGTACTCGGGGTGCTGGGTGCTCTGTACTCAGGGTGCTGGGTGCTCAGTGCTCGGGGTCCTGGGTGCTCAGTCTCAGGGTGCTGGATGCTCAGTGCTCATGGTGCTGGGTGCGCAGTCCTCAGGGTGCTCAGTGCTCAGAGTGCTGGGTGCTCAGTGCTCGGGGTGCTCGGTGCTCAGTACTCAGGGTGCTGAGTGCTCAGTACTCAGGATGCTGGGTGCTCAGTACTCATGGTGCTGGGTGCTCAGTACTCAGGGGGCTGGCTGCTCAGTGCTCAGGGTGCTGGGTGCTCAGTGCTCAGGGTTCTGGGTGCTCAGTGCTCGGGGAGCTGGGGGCTCAGTGCTCGGGGTGATGGGTGCTCAGTGCTCAGTGCTCAGGGTGTTGGGTGCTCAGTGCTCAGTGCTCAGGGTGCTGGGTGCTCAGTACTCAGGGTGCTGGGTGCTCAGTACTCAGCGTGCTGGGTGCTGAGTGCTCAGGGTACTGGGTGCTCAGTACTCTGGGTGTTGGGTGCTCAGTACTCAGGGTGCTGGGTGCTCAGTGCTCGGGGTGCTGGGTGCTCAGTGCTCGGGGTGCTGTGTGCTCAGTGCTCAGGGTGCTGGGTGCTCAGTACTCAAGGTGCTGGGTGCTCAGTGCTCAGGGTGCTGGGTGCTCAGTCCTCGGGGTGCTCCGTGCTCAGTGCTCAGGGTGCTGGGTGCTCAGTACTCAGGGTGCTCGGTGCTCAGTACTCAGGGTTCTCAGTGCTCAGTGCTCAGGGTGCTGGGTGCTCAGGTCTCAGGGTGCTCAGTGCTCAGTACTCGGGGTGCTGGGTGCTCAGTACTCAGGGAGCTGGGTGCTTAGTACTCAGGGTGCTCAGTGCTCAGTACTCAGGGTGCTGGGTGCTCAGTGCTCGGGGTGCTGAGTGCTCAGTACTCAGCGTGCTGGGTGCTCAGTACTCAGGGTGCTGGGTGCTCAGTGCTCAGGGTGCTGGGTGCACAGTCCTCAGGGTGCTGGGTGCTCAGTGATCGGGGTGCTGGGTGCTCAGTACTCAGGGTGCTCACTGCTCAGGACTCAGTGCTCGGGGTCCTGGGTGCTCCGTGCTCGGGGTGCTGGGTGCTCAATGCTCTGGGTGCTTAGTGCTCAGTACTCAGGGTGCTGGGTGCTCAGTACTCAGGGTGCTGGGTGCTCATTCTCCGGGTGCTGGGTGCTCAGTGCTCGGGGTGCTGGGTGCTCAGTACTCAGGGTGCTGGGGGCTCAGTACTCAGGGTGCTGGGTGCTCAGTACTCAGGGTGCTCGGTTCTCAGTACTCAGGGTGTTGGGTGCTCATTCTCGGGCTGCTGAGTGCTCAGTGCTCGGGGTGCTGGGTGCTCAGTACTCGGGGTGCTGGGTGCTCAGTGCTCTGGGTGCTGGGTGCTCAGTGCTCGGGGTGCTGGGTGCTCAGTGCTGAGGGTGGTGCTGGGTGCTCAGTACTCAGGGTGCTGGGTGCTCAGTGCTCAGGGTGCTGGGTGCTCAGTACTAAGGGTCCTGGGTGCTCAGTACTCAGGGTGCTCGGTGCTCAGTACTCAGGGTGCTGAGTGCTCAGTGCTAAGGGTGCTGGGTACTCAGTACTCAGGGTGCTGGGTGCTCAGTACTCACTGTGCTGGGTGCTCAGTGCTCAGGGTGCTGGGTGCTCAGTGCTCAGGGTGCTGGGTGCTCAGTACTCAGGGTGCTGGGTGCTCAGTGCTCAGGGTGATCGGTGCTCAGTACTCAGGATGCTCAGTACTCAGGGTGCTGGGTGCTCAGTGCTCGGGGTGCTGGGTGCTCAGTACTCGGGGTGCTGGATGCTCTGTACTCAGGGTGCTGGGTGCTCTGTGCTCGGGGTCCTGGGTGCTCAGTGCTCAGGGTGCTAGGTGCTCAGTGCTCGGGGTGCTGGGTGCTCAGTGCTCGGGGTGCTGGGTGCTCAGTGCTCAGTGCTCAGGGTGTTGGGTGCTCAGTGCTCGGAGTACTGGGTGCTAAGTGCTCGGGGCGCTGGGTGCTCAGTGATCGGGGTGCTGGGTGCTCAGTACTCAGGGTGCTCAGTGCTCGGGGAGCTCGGTGCTCAGGACTCAGGGTGCTGGGTGCTCAGTACTCAGTGCTCGGGGTCCTGGGTGCTCCGTGCTCGGGGTGCTGGTCGCTCAGTGCTCTGGGTGTTTAGTGCTCAGTACTCAGGGTGCTGGGTGCTCAGTACTCAGGGTGCTGGGTGCTCATTCTCGGGGTGCTGGGTGCTCAGTGCTCGGGGTGCTGGGTGCTCAGTACTCAGGGTGCTGGGGGCTCAGTACTCAGGGTGCTGGGTGCTCAGTACTCAGGGTGCTCGGTTCTCAGTACTGAGGGTGCTGGGTGCTCATTCTCGGGGTGCTGGGTGCTCAGTGCTCGGGGTGCTGGGTGCTCAGTACTCAGGGTGCTGGTGGCTCAGTACTCAGGGTGCTGGGTGTTCAGTACTCAGGGTGATCTGTTCTCAGTACTCAGGTTGCAGGGTGCTCAGTGCTCGGGGTGCTGGGTGCTCAGTACTCGGGGTGCTCAGTGCTCAGTGCTCAGGGTGCTGGGTGCTCAGTACTCAGGATGCTGGGTGTTCAGTGCTCGGGGTGCTCGGTGCTCAGTACTCGGGGTGCTGGGTGCTCAGTACTCGGGGTGCTGGGTGCTCAGTGCTCAGGGTGCTGGGTGCTCAGTGCTCGGGGTGCTGGGTGCTCAGTGCTGAGGGTGGTGCTGGGTGCTCAGTACTCAGGGTGCTGGGTGCTCAGTGCTCAGGGTGCTGGGTGCTCAGTACTAAGGGTGCTGGGTGCTCAGTACTCAGGGTGCTGGGTGCTCAGTACTCAGGGTGCTGGGTGCTCAGTGCTCAGGGTGCTGGGTACTCAGTACTCAGGGTGCTGGGTGCTCAGTACTCACTGTGCTGGGTGCTCAGTGCTCAGGGTGCTGGGTGCTCAGTGCTCAGGGTGCTGGGTGCTCAGTACTCACTGTGCTGGGTGCTCAGTGCTCAGGGTGCTGGGTGCTCAGTGCTCAGGGTGCTGGGTGCTCAGTACTCAGGGTGCTGGGTGCTCAGTGCTCAGGGTGATCGGTGCTCAGTACTCAGGATGCTCAGTACTCAGGGTGCTGGGTGCTCAGTGCTCGGGGTGCTGGGTGCTCAGTACTCGGGGTGCTGGATGCTCTGTACTCAGGGTGCTGGGTGCTCAGTGCTCGGGGTCCTGGGTGCTCAGTGCTCAGGGTGATCGGTGCTCAGTACTCAGGGTGCTGGGTGCTCAGTGCTCAGGGTGCTGGGTGCTCTGTCCTCAGGGTGCTCAGTGCTCAGGGTGCTGGGTGCTCAGTGCTCGGGGTGCTCGGTGCTCAGTACTCAGGGTGCTGAGTGCTTAGTACTCAGGGTGCTGGGTGCTCAGTACTCATGGTGCTGGGTGCTCAGTACTCAGGGGGCTGGGTGCTCAGTGCTCAGGGTGCTGGGTGCTCAGTGCTCAGGGTGCTAGGTGCTCAGTGCTCGGGGTGCTGGGTGCTCAGTGCTCGGGGTGCTGGGTGCTCAGTGCTCAGTGCTCAGGGTGTTGGGTGCTCAGTGCTCGGAGTACTGGGTGCTCAGTGCTCGGGGCGCTGGGTGCTCAGTGATCGGGGTGCTGGGTGCTCAGTACTCAGGGTGCTCAGTGCTCGGGGAGCTCGGTGCTCAGGACTCAGGGTGCTGGGTGCTCAGTACTCAGTGCTCGGGGTCCTGGGTGCTCCGTGCTCGGGGTGCTGGTCGCTCAGTGCTCTGGGTGTTTAGTGCTCAGTACTCAGGGTGCTGGGTGCTCAGTACTCAGGGTGCTGGGTGCTCATTCTCGGGGTGCTGGGTGCTCAGTGCTCGGGGTGCTGGGTGCTCAGTACTCAGGGTGCTGGGGGCTCAGTACTCAGGGTGCTGGGTGCTCAGTGCTCAGGGTGCTGGGTGCTCAGTGCTCGGGGTGCTGGGTGCTCAGTACTCGGGGTGCTGGGTGCTCAGTGCTCTGGGTGCTGGGTGCTCAGTGCTCGGGGTGCTCTGTGCTCAGTGCTGAGGGTGGTGCTGGGTGCTCAGTACTCAGGGTGCTGGGTGCTCAGTGCTCAGGGTGCTGGGTGCTCAGTACTAAGGGTCCTGGGTGCTCAGTACTCAGGGTGCTCGGTGCTCAGTACTCAGGGTGCTGAGTGCTCAGTGCTAAGGGTGCTGGGTACTCAGTACTCAGGGTGCTGGGTGCTCAGTACTCACTGTGCTGGGTGCTCAGTGCTCAGGGTGCTGGGTGCTCAGTGCTCAGGGTGCTGGGTGCTCAGTACTCAGGGTGCTGGGTGCTCAGTGCTCAGTGTGATCGGTGCTCAGTACTCAGGATGCTCAGTACTCAGGGTGCTGGGTGCTCAGTGCTCGGGGTGCTGGGTGCTCAGTACTCGGGGTGCTGGTTGCTCTGTACTCAGGGAGCTGGGTGCTCAGTGCTCGGGGTCCTGGGTGCTCAGTGCTCAGGGTGATCGGTGCTCAGTACTCAGGGTGCTGGGTGCTCAGTGCTCAGGGTGCTGGGTGCTCTGTCCTCAGGGTGCTCAGTGCTCAGGGTGCTGGGTGCTCAGTGCTCGGGGTGCTCGGTGCTCAGTACTCAGGGTGCTGAGTGCTTAGTACTCAGGGTGCTGGGTGCTCAGTACTCATGGTGCTGGGTGCTCAGTACTCAGGGGGCTGGGTGCTCAGTGCTCAGGGTGCTGGGTGCTCAGTGCTCAGGGTGCTAGGTGCTCAGTGCTCGGGGTGCTGGGTGCTCAGTGCTCGGGGTGCTGGGTGCTCAGTGCTCAGTGCTCAGGGTGTTGGGTGCTCAGTGCTCGGAGTACTGGGTGCTCAGTGCTCGGGGCGCTGGGTGCTCAGTGATCGGGGTGCTGGGTGCTCAGTACTCAGGGTGCTCAGTGCTCGGGGAGCTCGGTGCTCAGGACTCAGGGTGCTGGGTGCTCAGTACTCAGTGCTCGGGGTCCTGGGTGCTCCGTGCTCGGGGTGCTGGTCGCTCAGTGCTCTGGGTGTTTAGTGCTCAGTACTCAGGGTGCTGGGTGCTCAGTACTCAGGGTGCTGGGTGCTCATTCTCGGGGTGCTGGGTGCTCAGTGCTCGGGGTGCTGGGTGCTCAGTACTCAGGGTGCTGGGGGCTCAGTACTCAGGGTGCTGGGTGCTCAGTACTCAGGGTGCTCGGTTCTCAGTACTGAGGGTGCTGGGTGCTCATTCTCGGGGTGCTGGGTGCTCAGTGCTCGGGGTGCTGGGTGCTCAGTACTCAGGGTGCTGGTGGCTCAGTACTCAGGGTGCTGGGTGTTCAGTACTCAGGGTGATCTGTTCTCAGTACTCAGGTTGCAGGGTGCTCAGTGCTCGGGGTGCTGGGTGCTCAGTACTCGGGGTGCTCAGTGCTCAGTGCTCAGGGTGCTGGGTGCTCAGTACTCAGGGTGCTGGGTGTTCAGTGCTCGGGGTGCTCGGTGCTCAGTACTCGGGGTGCTGGGTGCTCAGTACACAAGGTGCTGGGTGCTCAGTGCTCAGGGTGCTGGGTGCTCAGTGCTCGGGGTGCTGGGTGCTCAGTGCTGAGGGTGGTGCTGGGTGCTCAGTACTCAGGGTGCTGGGTGCTCAGTACTCAGGGTGCTGGGTGCTCAGTGATCGGGGTGCTGGGTGCTCAGTACTCAGGGTGCTCAGTGCTCGGGGAGCTCTGTGCTCAGTACTCAGGGTGCTGGGTGCTCAGTACTCAGTGCTCGGGGTCCTGGGTGCTCCGTGCTCGGGGTGCTGGGTGCTCAGTGCTCTGGGTGCTTAGTGCTCAGTACTCAGGGTGCTGGGTGCTCAGTACTCAGGGTGCTCGGTTCTCAGTATTCAGGGTGCTGGGTGCTCATTCTCGGGGTGCTGGGTGCTCAGTGCTCGGGGTGCTGGGTGCTCAGTACTCAGGGTGCTGGGGGCTCAGTACTCAGGGTGCTGGGTGCTCACTACTCAGGGTGCTCGGTTCTCAGTATTCAGGGTGCTGGGTGCTCAGTGCTCAGGGTGCTGGGTGCTCAGTGCTCGGGGTGCTGGGTGCTCAGTGCTGAGGGTGGTGCTGGGTGCTCAGTACTCAGGGTGCTGGGTGCTCAGTGCTCAGGGTGCTGGGTGCTCAGTACTAAGGGTGCTGGGTGCTCAGTACTCAGGGTGCTCGGTGCTCAGTACTCAGGGTGCTGGGTGCTCAGTGCTCAGGGTGCTGGGTACTCAGTACTCAGGGTGCTGGGTACTCAGTACTCAGGGTGCTGTTTGCTCAGTGCTCAGGGTGCTTGGTGCTCAGTGCTCAGGGTGCTGGGTGCTCAGTACTCAGGGTGCTGGGTGCTCAGTGCTCAGGGTGATCGGTGCTCCGTACTCAGGGTGCTCAGTACTCAGGGTGCTGGCTGCTCAGTGCTCGCTGTGCTGGGTGCTCAGTACTCGGGGAGCTGGGTGCTCTGTACTCAGGGTGCTGGGTGCTCAGTGCTCGGGGTCCTGGGTGCTCAGTGCTCAGGGTGCTCAGTGCTCAGGGTGCTGGGTGCTCAGTGCTCGGGGTGCTCGGTGCTCAGTACTCAGGGTGCTGAGTGCTCAGTGCTCAGGGTGCTGGGTGCTCAGTGCTCAGGGTGCTGGGTGCTCAGTGCTCGGGGTGCTGGGTGCTCAGTGCTCGGGGTGCTGGGTGCTCAGTGCTCAGTGCTCAGTTTGTTGGGTGCTCAGTGCTCAGTGCTCAGGGTGCTGGGTGCTCAGTACTCAGGGTCCTGGGTGCTCAGTACTCAGGGTGCTGGGAGCTCAGTGCTCAGGGTGCTGGGTGCTCAGGACTCTGGGTGTTGGGTGCTCAGTACTCAGGGTGCTGGGTGCTCAGTGCTCGGGGTGCTGGGTGCTCAGTGCTCCGGGTGCTGGGTGCTCAGTGCTCAGGGTGCTGGGTGCTCAGTATTCAGGGTGCTGGGTGCTCAGTGCTCGGGGTGCTCGGTGCTCAGTACTCAAGGTGCTGGGTGCTCAGTGCTCAGGGTGCTGGGTGCTCAGTCCTCGGGGTGCTCCGTGCTCAGTGCTCAGAGTGTTGGGTGCTCAGTACTCAGGGTGCTCGGTGCTCAGTACTCAGGGTTCTCAGTGCTCAGGGTGCTGGGTGCTCAGTACTCAGGGTGCTCAGTGCTCAGTACTCAGGGTGCTGGGTGCTCAGTGCTCAGTGTGCTCAGTGCTCAGTGCTCGGGGTGCTGGGTGCTCAGTGCTCGGGGCGCTGGGTGCTCAGTGCTCGAGGTGCTGGATGCTCAGTACTCAGGGTGCTGTGTGCTCAGTGCTCAGTACTCAGCGTGCTGGGTGCTCAGTGCTCAGAGTGTTGGGTGCTCAGTGCTCAGGGTGCTCTGTGCTCAGTACTCAGGGTGCTGGTTTCTCAGTGCTCGGGGTGCTGCGTGCTCAGTGCTCAGGGTGCTTGGTGCTCTGTGCTCAGGGTGCTGGGTGCTCAGTACTCAGGGTGCTGGGTGCTCAGTGCTCGGGGTGCTCGGTGCTCAGAACTCAAGGTGCTGGGTGCTCAGTGCTCAGGGTGCCGGGTGCTCAGTCCTCGGGGTGCTACGTGCTCAGTGATCAGGGTGCTGGGTGCTCAGTACTCAGGGTGCTCGGGGCTCAGTACTCAGGGTTCTCAGTGCTCATTACTCAGGGTGCTGGGTGCTAAGTGCTCAGGGTGCTGGGTGCTCAGTACTCAGGATGCTCAGTGCTCAGTACTCGGAGTGCTTGGTGCTCAGTACTCAGGGTGCTCAGTGCTCAGTACTCGGGGTGCTGTTTGCTCAGTGCTCAGGGTGCTCAGTGCTCAGTGCTCGGGGTGCTGGGTGCTCAGTGCTCGGGGCGCTGGGTGCTCAGTGCTCGGGGTGCTGGGTGCTCAGTACTCGGGGTGCTGGGTGCTCAGTACTCAGGGTGCTCAGTGTTCAGTACTCAGTGCTCAGGGTGCTCAGTGCTCAGTGCTCGGGGTGCTGGGTGCTCAGTGCTCGGGGCGCTGGGTGCTCAGTGCTCGGGGTGCTGGGTGCTCAGTACTCGGGGTGCTGGGTGCTCAGTACTCTGGGTGTTGGGTGCTCAGTACTCAGGGTGCTGGGTGCTACGTGCTCGGGGTGCTGGGTGCTCAGTACTCAGGGTGCTGGGTGCTCAGTACTCAGGGTGCTGGGTGCTTAGTGCTCGAGGTGCTCGGTGCTCAGTACTCAAGGTGCTGGGTGCTCAGTTCTCAGGGTGCTGCGTGCTCAGTCCTCGGGGTGCTCCATGCTCAGGGTGCTGGGTGCTCAGTGCTCAGGGTGCTGGGTGCTCAGTGCTCGGGGTGCTGGGTGCTGAGTGCTCAGGGTGCTGGGTGCTCAGTGCTCGGGGTGCTCGGTGCTCAGTGCTCAGGGTCCTGGGTGCTCAGTACTCAGGGTGCTGGGTGCATAGTACTCAGGGTGCTCAGTGCTCAGTACACAGGGTGCTGGGTGCTCAGTGCTCGGGGTGCTGGGTGCTCAGTGCTCAGTACTCAGGGTGCTGGGTGCTCAGTGCTCGGGGTGCTGGTTGCTCAGTACTCAGCGTGCTGGGTGCTCAGTACTCAGGGTGCTGGGTGCTCAGTGCTCAGGGTGCTGGGTGCTCAGTGCTCAGGGTGCTGGGTGCTCAGTGATCGGGGTGCTGGGTGCTCAGTACTCAGAGTGCTCATTGCTCGGGGAGCTCGGTGCTCAGTACTCAGGGTGCAGGGTGCTCAGTACTCAGTGCTCGGGGTCCTGGGTGCTCCGTGCTCGGGGTGCTGGGCGCTCAGTGCTCGGGGTGCTTAGTGCTCAGTACTCAGGGTGCTGGGTGCTCAGTACTCAGGGTGCTGGGTGCTCATTCTCGGGGTGCTGGGTGCTCAGTGCTCGTGGTGCTGGGTGCTCAGTACTCAGGGTGCTCGGTTCTCAGTACTCAGGGTGCTGGGTGCACATTATCGGGGTGCTGGGTGCTCAGTGCTCGGGGTGCTGGGTGCTCAGTACTCAGGGTGCTGGGGGCTCAGTACTCAGGGTGCTGGGTGCTCACTACTCAGGGTGCTCGGTTCTCAGTACTCAGGGTGCTGGGTGCACATTATCGGGGTGCTGGGTGCTCAGTGCTCGGGGTGCTGGGTGCTCAGTACTCAGGGTGCTGGGGGCTCAGTACTCAGGGTGCTGGGTGCTCAGTACTCAGGGTGATCTGTTCTCAGTAATCAGGTTGCAAGGTGCTCAGTGCTCGGGGTGCTGGGTGCTCAGTACCAGGGGTGCTCAGTGATCAGTACTCAGGGTGCTGGGTGCTCAGTACTCAGGGTGCTGGGTGTTCAGTGCTCGGGGTGCTCGGTGCTCAGTACTCGGGGTGCTGGGTGCTCAGTGCTCAGGGTGCTGGGTGCTCAGTGCTCGGGGTCCTGGGTGCTCAGTGCCCAGGGTGATAGGTGCTCAGTACTCAGGGTGCTGGGTGCTCAGTGCTCAGGGTGCTGGGTGCGCAGTCCTCAGGGTGCTCAGTGCTCAGGGTGCTGGGTGCTCAGTGCTCGGGGTGCTCGGTGTTCAGTACTCAGGGTGCTGAGTGCTCAGTACTCAGGGTGCTGGGTGCTCAGTACTCATGGTGCTGGGTGCTCAGTACTCAGGGGGCTGGGTGCTCAGTGCTCAGGGTGCTGGGTGCTCAGTGCTCAGGGTGCTGGGTGCTCAGTGCTCAGGGTGCTGGGTGCTCAGTGCTCGGGGTGCTGGGTGCTCAGTGCTCAGTGCTCAGGGTGTTGGGTGCTCAGTGCTCAGTGCTCAGGGTGCTGGGTGCTCAGTACTCAGGGTGCTGGGTGCTCAGTACTCAGGGTGCTGGGTGCTCAGTGCTCAGGGTGCTGGGTGCTCAGTACTCTGGTTGTTGGGTGCTCAGTACTCAGGGTGCTGGGTGCTCAGTGCTCAGGGTGCTGGGTGATCAGTGCTCAGGGTGCTGGGTGCTCAGTGATCGGGGTGCTGGGTGCTCAGTACTCAGGGTGCTCAGTGCTCGGGGAGCTCGGTGCTCAGTACTCAGGGTGCTGGGTGCTCAGTGCTCTGGGTGCTTAGTGCTCAGTACTCAGGGTGCTGGGTGCTCAGTACTCAGGGTGCTGGGTGCTCATTCTCCGGGTGCTGGGTGCTCAGTGCTCGGGGTGCTGGGTGCTCAGTACTCAGGGTGCTGGGGGCTCAGTACTCAGGGTGCTGGGTGCTCAGTACTCAGGGTGCTCGGATCTCAGTATTCAGGGTGCTGGGTGCTCATTCTCGGGGTGCTGGGTGCTCAGTGCTCGGGGTGCTGGGTGCTCAGTACTCAGGGTGCTGGGGGCTCAGTACTCAGGGTGCTGGGTGCTCAGTACTCAGGGTGATCTCTTCTCAGTATTCAGGTTGCTGGGTGCTCAGTGCTCGGGGTGATGGGTGCTCAGTACTCGGGGTGCTCAGTGCTCAGTACTCAGGGTGCTGGGTGCTCAGTACTCAGGGTGCTGGGTGCTCAGTACTCGGGGTGCTGGGTGCTCCTTGCTCGGGGTGCTGGGTGCTCAGTGCTGAGGGTGGTGCTGGGTGCTCAGTACTCAGGGTGCTGGGTGCTCAGTGCTCAGGGTGCTGGGTGCTCAGTACTAAGCGTCCTGTGTGCTCAGTATTCAGGGTGCTCGGTGCTCAGTACTCAGGGTGCTGGGTGCTCAGTGCTCAGGGTGCTGGGTACTCAGTACTCAGGGGGCTGGGTGCTCAGTACTCAGGGTGCTGGGTGCTCAGTGCTCAGGGTGCTTGGTGCTCACTGCTCAGGGTGCTGGGTGCTCAGTACTCAGCGTGCTGGGTGCTCAGTGCTCAGGGTGATCGGTGCTCAGTACTCAGGGTGCTCAGTACTCAGGGTGCTGGCTGCTCAGTGCTCGGGGTGCTGGGTGCTCAGTACTCGGGGTGCTGGGTGCTCTGTACTCAGGGTGCTGGGTGCTCAATGCTCGGGGTCCTGGGTGCTCAGTGCTCAGGGTGATCGGTGCTCAGTACTCAGGGTGCTGGGTGCTCAGTGCTCAGGGTGCTGGGTATTCAGTCCTCAGGGTGCTCAGTGCTCAGGGTGCTGGGTGCTCAGTGCTCGGGGTGCTCGGTGCTCAGTACTCAGGGTGCTTAGTGCTCAGTACTCAGGGTGCTGGGTGCTCAGTACTCGTGGTGCTGGGTGCTCAGTACTCAGGGTGCTGGGTGCTCAGTGCTCAGGGTGCTGGGTGCTCAGTGCTCGGGGTGCTGGGTGCTCAGTGCTCAGTGCTCTGGGTGTTGGGTGCTCAGTGCTCAGTGCTCAGGGTGCTGGGTGCTCAGTACTCAGGGTGCTGGGTGCTCAGTACACAGGGTGCTGGGTGCTCAGTGCTCAGGGTGCTGGGTGCTCAGGACTCTGGGTGTTGGGTGCTCAGTACTCAGGGTGCTGGGTGCTCAGTGCTCGGGGTGCTGGGTGCTCAGTGCTCGGGGTGCTGGGTGATCAGTGCTCAGGGTGCTGGGTGCTCAGTATTCAGCGTGCTGGGTGCTCAGTTCTCGGGGTGCTCGGTGCTCAGTACTCAAGGTGCTGGGTGCTCAGTGCTCAGGGTGCTGGGTGCCCAGTCCTCGGGGTGCTCCGTTCTCAGTGCTCAGGGTGCTGGGTGCTCAGTACTCAGGGTGCTCAGTGCTCAGTACTCAGGGTGCTGGGTGCTCAGTACTCAGGGTGCTGGGTGCTCAGTGCTCGGGGTGATGGGTGCTCAGTGCTCGGGGTGCTGGGTGCTCAGTGCTGAGGGTGGTGCTGGGTGCTCAGTACTCAGGGTGCCGGGTGCTCAGTGCTCAGGGTGCTGGGTGCTCAGTACTAAGGGTCCTGGGTGCTCAGTATTCAGGGTGCTCGGTGCTCAGTACTCAGGGTGCTGGGTGCTCAGTGTTCAGGGTGCTGGGTACTCAGTACTCAGGGTGCTGGGTGCTCAGTACTCAGGGTGCTGGGTGCTCAGTGCTCAGGGTGCTGGGTGCTCAGTGCTCGGGGTCCTGGGTGCTCAGTGCTCAGGGTGCTGGGTGCTCAGTACTCAGGGTGCTGGGTGCTCAGTGCTCAGGGTGCTGGGTACTCAGTCCTCAGGGTGCTCAGTGCTCAGGGTGCTGGGTGCTCAGTGCTCGGGGTGCTCGGTGCTCAGTACTCAGGGTGCTGAGTGCTCAGTACTCAGGGTGCTGGGTGCTCAGTGCTCAGTGCTCAGGGTGTTGGGTGCTCAGTGCTCAGTGCTCAGGGTGCTGGGTGCTCAGTACTCAGGGTGCTGGGTGCTCAGTACTCAGGGTGCTGGGTGCTCAGTGCTCAGGGTGCTGGGTGCTCAGGACTCTGGGTGTTGGGTGCTCAGTACTCAGGGTGCTGGGTGCTCAGTGCTCGGGGTGCTGGGTGCTCAGTGCTCGGGGTGCTTGGTGCTCAGTGCTCAGGGTGCTGGGTGCTCAGTATTCAGCGTGCTGGGTGCTCAGTTCTCGGGGTGCTCGGTGCTCAGTACTCAAGGTGCTGGGTGCTCAGTGCTCAGGGTGCTGGGTGCTCAGTCCTCGGGGTGCTACGTGCTCAGTGCTCAGGGTGCTGGGTGCTCAGTAGTCAGGGTGCTCGGTGCTCAGTACTCAGGGTTCTCAGTGCTCAGGGTGCTGGGTGCTCAGTACTCAGGGTGCTCAGTGCTCAGTACTCGGGGTGCTGGGTGCTCAGTACTCAGGGTGCTCAGTGCTCAGTACTCGGGGTGCTGGGTGCTCAGTGCTCAGTGTGCTCAGTGCTCAGTGCTCGGGGTGCTGGGTGCTCAGTGCTCGGGGCGCTGGGTGCTCAGTGCTCGAGGTTCTGGTTGCTCAGTACTCAGGGTGCTGTGTGCTCAGTGCTCAGTACTCAGCGTGCTGGGTGCTCAGTGCTCAGAGTGTTGGGTGCTCAGTACTCAGGGTGCTGGGTGCTCAGTGCTCAGTGCTCAGGGTGCTCAGTGCTCAGGGTGCTCAGTGCTCAGGGTGCTGGGTGCTCAGGGTGCTGGGTGCTCAGTGCTCGGGTTGCTGGGTGCTCAGTGCTCAGTGCTCAGGGTGCTGGGTGCTCAGTGCTCAGTGCTCAGGGTGCTGGGTGTTCAGTACTCAGGGTGCTCGGTGCTCAGTGCTCAGGGTGCTGGGTGCTCAGTACTCAGGGTTCTGGGTGCTCAGTGCTCGGGGTGCTGGGTGCTCAGTGCTCAGGGTGATCAGTGCTCAGTACTAAGGGTGCTGGGTGCTCAGTGCTCAGGGTGCTGGGTGCTCAGTCCTCAGGGTGCTCAGTATTCAGGGTGCTCGGTTCTCAGTGCTCAGTACTCAGGGTGCTCAGTACTCAGGGTGCTGGGTGCTCAGTGCTCGGGGTGATGGGTGCTCAGTACTCAGGGTGCTGGGTGCTCAGTACTCGCGGTGCTGGGTGCTCAGTACTCAGGGTGCTGGGTGCTCAGTGCTCGGGGTGCTGGGTGCTCAGTGCTCAGGGTGATCGGTGCTCAGTGCTCAGGGTGCTGGGTGTTCAGTCCTCCGGGTGCTCAGTGCTCAGGGTGCTGGGTGCTCAGTGCTCGGGGTCCTCGGTGCTCAGTACTCAGGGTGCTGATTGCTCAGTACTCAGGGTGCTGGGTGCTCAGTACTCATGGTGCTGGGTGCTCAGTACTCAGGGTGCTGGGTGCTCAGTGCTCAGGGTGCTGGGTGCTCAGTGCGCGGGGTGCTGGGTGCTCAGTGCTCAGTGCTCAGGGTGTTGGGTGCTCAGTGCTCAGTGCTCAGGGTGCTGGGTGCTCAGTACTCAGGGTGCTGGGTGCTCAGTACTCAGGGTGCTGGGTGATCAGTGCTCAGGGTGCTGGGTGCTCAGGACTCTGGGTGTTGGGTGCTCAGTACTCAGGGTGCTGGGTGCTCAGTGCTCGGGGTGCTGGGTGCTCAGTGCTCGGGGTGCTGGGTGCTCAGTGCTCAGGGTGCTGGGTGCTCAGTATTCAGCGTGCTGGGTGCTCAGTGCTCGGGGTGCTCGGTGCTCAGTACTCAAGGTGCTGGGTGCTCAGTGCTCAGGGTGCTGGGTGCTCACTCCTCGGGGTGCTCCGTGCTCAGTGCTCGGGGTGCTGGGTGCTCAGTGCTCGGTGTGCTGGGTGCTCAGTGCTCAGGGTGCTGGGTGATCAGTATTCAGCGTGCTGGGTGCTCAGTTCTCGGGGTGCTCGGTGCTCAGTACTCAAGGTGCTGGGTGCTCAGTGCTCAGGGTGCTGGGTGCCCAGTCCTCGGGGTGCTCCGTTCTCAGTGCTCAGGGTGCTGGGTGCTCAGTACTCAGGGTGCTCAGTGCTCAGTACTCAGGGTGCTGGGTGCTCAGTACTCAGGGTGCTGGGTGCTCAGTGCTCGGGGTGCTGGGTGCTCAGTGCTGAGGGTGGTGCTGGGTGCTCAGTACTCAGGGTGCTGGGTGCTCAGTGCTCAGGGTGCTGGGTGCTCAGTACTAAGGTTCCTGGGTACTAAGTATTCAGGGTGCTCGGTGCTCAGTACTCAGGGTGCTGGGTGCTCAGTGCCCAGGGTGCTGGGTACTCAGTACTCAGGGTGCTGGGTGCTCAGTATTCAGGGTGCTGGGTGCTCAGTGCTCAGGGTGCTTGGTGCTCAGTGCTCAGGGTGCTGGGTGCTCAGTACTCAGGGTGCTGGGTGCTCAGTGCTCAGGGTGCTGGGTGCTCAGTGCTCAGGGTCCTGGGTGCTCAGTGCTCAGGGTGCTGGGTGCTCAGTACTCAGGGTGCTGGGTGCTCAGTGCTCAGGGTGCTGGGTACTCAGTCCTCAGGGTGCTCAGTGCTCAGGGTGCTGGGTGCTCAGTGCTCGGGGTGCTCGGTGCTCAGTACTCAGGGTGCTGAGTGCTCAGTACTCAGGGTGCTGGGTGCTCAGTACTCATGGTGCTGGGTGCTCAGTACTCAGGGTGCTGGGTGCTCAGTGCTCAGGGTGCTGGGTGCTCAGTGCGCGGGGTGCTGGGTGCTCAGTGCTCGGGGTGCTGGGTGCTCAGTGCTCAGGGTGTCCTGTGCTCAGTGCTCAGTGCTCAGGGTGCTGGGTGCTCAGTACTCAGGGTGCTGGGTGCTCAGTACTCAGGGTGCTGGGTGCTCAGTGCTCAGGGTGCTGGGTGCTCAGGACTCTGGGTGTTGGGAGCTCAGTACTCAGGGTGCTGGGTACTCAGTGCTCGGGGTGCTGGGTGCTCAGTGCTCGGGGTGCTTGGTGCTCAGTGCTCAGGGTGCTGGGTGCTCAGTATTCAGCGTGCTGGGTGATCAGTTCTCGGGGTGCTCGGTGCTCAGTACTCAAGGTGCTGGGTGCTCAGTGCTCAGGGTGCTGGGTGCTCAGTACTCTGGGTGTTGGGTGCTCAGTGCTCAGGGTGCTGGGTGCTCAGTACTCAGGGTGCTCAGTGTTCAGGGTGCTGGGTGCTCAGTACTCAGGGTGCTCAGTGCTCAGTACTCGGGGTGCTGGGTGCTCAGTACTCAGGGTGCTCAGTGCTCAGTACTCGGGGTGCTGGGTGCTCAGTATTCAGGGTGCTGGCTGCTCAGTGCTCGGGGTGCTGGGTGCTCAGTACTCGGGGTGCTGGGTGCTCTGTACTCAGGGTGCTGGGTGCTCAATGCTCGGGGTCCTGGGTGCTCAGTGCTCAGGGTGATCGGTGCTCAGTACTCAGGGTGCTGGGTGCTCAGTGCTCAGGGTGCTGGGTATTCAGTCCTCAGGGTGCTCAGTGCTCAGGGTGCTGGGTGCTCAGTGCTCGGGGTGCTCGGTGCTCAGTACTCAGGGTGCTTAGTGCTCAGTACTCAGGGTGCTGGGTGCTCAGTACTCGTGGTGCTGGGTGCTCAGTACTCAGGGTGCTGGGTGCTCAGTGCTCAGGGTGCTGGGTGCTCAGTGCTCGGGGTGCTGGGTGCTCAGTGCTCAGTGCTCTGGGTGTTGGGTGCTCAGTGCTCAGTGCTCAGGGTGCTGGGTGCTCAGTACTCAGGGTGCTGGGTGCTCAGTACACAGGGTGCTGGGTGCTCAGTGCTCAGGGTGCTGGGTGCTCAGGACTCTGGGTGTTGGGTGCTCAGTACTCAGGGTGCTGGGTGCTCAGTGCTCGGGGTGCTGGGTGCTCAGTGCTCGGGGTGCTGGGTGATCAGTGCTCAGGGTGCTGGGTGCTCAGTATTCAGCGTGCTGGGTGCTCAGTTCTCGGGGTGCTCGGTGCTCAGTACTCAAGGTGCTGGGTGCTCAGTGCTCAGGGTGCTGGGTGCCCAGTCCTCGGGGTGCTCCGTTCTCAGTGCTCAGGGTGCTGGGTGCTCAGTACTCAGGGTGCTCAGTGCTCAGTACTCAGGGTGCTGGGTGCTCAGTACTCAGGGTGCTGGGTGCTCAGTGCTCGGGGTGATGGGTGCTCAGTGCTCGGGGTGCTGGGTGCTCAGTGCTGAGGGTGGTGCTGGGTGCTCAGTACTCAGGGTGCCGGGTGCTCAGTGCTCAGGGTGCTGGGTGCTCAGTACTAAGGGTCCTGGGTGCTCAGTATTCAGGGTGCTCGGTGCTCAGTACTCAGGGTGCTGGGTGCTCAGTGTTCAGGGTGCTGGGTACTCAGTACTCAGGGTGCTGGGTGCTCAGTACTCAGGGTGCTGGGTGCTCAGTGCTCAGGGTGCTGGGTGCTCAGTGCTCGGGGTCCTGGGTGCTCAGTGCTCAGGGTGCTGGGTGCTCAGTACTCAGGGTGCTGGGTGCTCAGTGCTCAGGGTGCTGGGTACTCAGTCCTCAGGGTGCTCAGTGCTCAGGGTGCTGGGTGCTCAGTGCTCGGGGTGCTCGGTGCTCAGTACTCAGGGTGCTGAGTGCTCAGTACTCAGGGTGCTGGGTGCTCAGTGCTCAGTGCTCAGGGTGTTGGGTGCTCAGTGCTCAGTGCTCAGGGTGCTGGGTGCTCAGTACTCAGGGTGCTGGGTGCTCAGTACTCAGGGTGCTAGGTGCTCAGTGCTCAGGGTGCTGGGTGCTCAGGACTCTGGGTGTTGGGTGCTCAGTACTCAGGGTGCTGGGTGCTCAGTGCTCGGGGTGCTGGGTGCTCAGTGCTCGGGGTGCTTGGTGCTCAGTGCTCAGGGTGCTGGGTGCTCAGTATTCAGCGTGCTGGGTGCTCAGTTCTCGGGGTGCTCGGTGCTCAGTACTCAAGGTGCTGGGTGCTCAGTGCTCAGGGTGCTGGGTGCTCAGTCCTCGGGGTGCTACGTGCTCAGTGCTCAGGGTGCTGGGTGCTCAGTAGTCAGGGTGCTCGGTGCTCAGTACTCAGGGTTCTCAGTGCTCAGGGTGCTGGGTGCTCAGTACTCAGGGTGCTCAGTGCTCAGTACTCGGGGTGCTGGGTGCTCAGTACTCAGGGTGCTCAGTGCTCAGTACTCGGGGTGCTGGGTGCTCAGTGCTCAGTGTGCTCAGTGCTCAGTGCTCGGGGTGCTGGGTGCTCAGTGCTCGGGGCGCTGGGTGCTCAGTGCTCGAGGTTCTGGTTGCTCAGTACTCAGGGTGCTGTGTGCTCAGTGCTCAGTACTCAGCGTGCTGGGTGCTCAGTGCTCAGAGTGTTGGGTGCTCAGTACTCAGGGTGCTGGGTGCTCAGTGCTCAGTGCTCAGGGTGCTCAGTGCTCAGGGTGCTCAGTGCTCAGGGTGCTGGGTGCTCAGGGTGCTGGGTGCTCAGTGCTCGGGGTGCTGGGTGCTCAGTGCTCAGTGCTCAGGGTGCTGGGTGCTCAGTGCTCAGTGCTCAGGGTGCTGGGTGTTCAGTACTCAGGGTGCTCGGTGCTCAGTGCTCAGGGTGCTGGGTGCTCAGTACTCAGGGTTCTGGGTGCTCAGTGCTCGGGGTGCTGGGTGCTCAGTGCTCAGGGTGATCAGTGCTCAGTACTAAGGGTGCTGGGTGCTCAGTGCTCAGGGTGCTGGGTGCTCAGTCCTCAGGGTGCTCAGTATTCAGGGTGCTCGGTTCTCAGTGCTCAGTACTCAGGGTGCTCAGTACTCAGGGTGCTGGGTGCTCAGTGCTCGGGGTGATGGGTGCTCAGTACTCAGGGTGCTGGGTGCTCAGTACTCGCGGTGCTGGGTGCTCAGTACTCAGGGTGCTGGGTGCTCAGTGCTCGGGGTGCTGGGTGCTCAGTGCTCAGGGTGATCGGTGCTCAGTGCTCAGGGTGCTGGGTGTTCAGTCCTCCGGGTGCTCAGTGCTCAGGGTGCTGGGTGCTCAGTGCTCGGGGTCCTCGGTGCTCAGTACTCAGGGTGCTGATTGCTCAGTACTCAGGGTGCTGGGTGCTCAGTACTCATGGTGCTGGGTGCTCAGTACTCAGGGTGCTGGGTGCTCAGTGCTCAGGGTGCTGGGTGCTCAGTGCGCGGGGTGCTGGGTGCTCAGTGCTCAGTGCTCAGGGTGTTGGGTGCTCAGTGCTCAGTGCTCAGGGTGCTGGGTGCTCAGTACTCAGGGTGCTGGGTGCTCAGTACTCAGGGTGCTGGGTGATCAGTGCTCAGGGTGCTGGGTGCTCAGGACTCTGGGTGTTGGGTGCTCAGTACTCAGGGTGCTGGGTGCTCAGTGCTCGGGGTGCTGGGTGCTCAGTGCTCGGGGTGCTGGGTGCTCAGTGCTCAGGGTGCTGGGTGCTCAGTATTCAGCGTGCTGGGTGCTCAGTGCTCGGGGTGCTCGGTGCTCAGTACTCAAGGTGCTGGGTGCTCAGTGCTCAGGGTGCTGGGTGCTCACTCCTCGGGGTGCTCCGTGCTCAGTGCTCGGGGTGCTGGGTGCTCAGTGCTCGGGGTGCTGGGTGCTCAGTGCTCAGGGTGCTCGGTGATCAGTATTCAGCGTGCTGGGTGCTCAGTTCTCGGGGTGCTCGGTGCTCAGTACTCAAGGTGCTGGGTGCTCAGTGCTCAGGGTGCTGGGTGCCCAGTCCTCGGGGTGCTCCGTTCTCAGTGCTCAGGGTGCTGGGTGCTCAGTACTCAGGGTGCTCAGTGCTCAGTACTCAGGGTGCTGGGTGCTCAGTACTCAGGGTGCTGGGTGCTCAGTGCTCGGGGTGCTGGGTGCTCAGTGCTGAGGGTGGTGCTGGGTGCTCAGTACTCAGGGTGCTGGGTGCTCAGTGCTCAGGGTGCTGGGTGCTCAGTACTAAGGTTCCTGGGTACTAAGTATTCAGGGTGCTCGGTGCTCAGTACTCAGGGTGCTGGGTGCTCAGTGCCCAGGGTGCTGGGTACTCAGTACTCAGGGTGCTGGGTGCTCAGTACTCAGGGTGCTGGGTGCTCAGTGCTCAGGGTGCTTGGTGCTCAGTGCTCAGGGTGCTGGGTGCTCAGTACTCAGGGTGCTGGGTGCTCAGTGCTCAGGGTGCTGGGTGCTCAGTGCTCAGGGTCCTGGGTGCTCAGTGCTCAGGGTGCTGGGTGCTCAGTACTCAGGGTGCTGGGTGCTCAGTGCTCAGGGTGCTGGGTACTCAGTCCTCAGGGTGCTCAGTGCTCAGGGTGCTGGGTGCTCAGTGCTCGGGGTGCTCGGTGCTCAGTACTCAGGGTGCTGAGTGCTCAGTACTCAGGGTGCTGGGTGCTCAGTACTCATGGTGCTGGGTGCTCAGTACTCAGGGTGCTGGGTGCTCAGTGCTCAGGGTGCTGGGTGCTCAGTGCGCGGGGTGCTGGGTGCTCAGTGCTCGGGGTGCTGGGTGCTCAGTGCTCAGGGTGTCCTGTGCTCAGTGCTCAGTGCTCAGGGTGCTGGGTGCTCAGTACTCAGGGTGCTGGGTGCTCAGTACTCAGGGTGCTGGGTGCTCAGTGCTCAGGGTGCTGGGTGCTCAGGACTCTGGGTGTTGGGTGCTCAGTACTCAGGGTGCTGGGTACTCAGTGCTCGGGGTGCTGGGTGCTCAGTGCTCGGGGTGCTTGGTGCTCAGTGCTCAGGGTGCTGGGTGCTCAGTATTCAGCGTGCTGGGTGATCAGTTCTCGGGGTGCTCGGTGCTCAGTACTCAAGGTGCTGGGTGCTCAGTGCTCAGGGTGCTGGGTGCTCAGTACTCTGGGTGTTGGGTGCTCAGTGCTCAGGGTGCTGGGTGCTCAGTACTCAGGGTGCTCAGTGCTCAGGGTGCTGGGTGCTCAGTACTCAGGGTGCTCAGTGCTCAGTACTCGGGGTGCTGGGTGCTCAGTACTCAGGGTGCTCAGTGCTCAGTACTCGGGGTGCTGGGTGCTCAGTGCTCAGGGTGCTCAGTACTCAGTGCTCGGGGTGCTGGGTGCTCAGTGCTCGGGGCGGTGGGTGCTCAGTGCTCGAGGTGCTGGTTGCTCAGTACACAGGGTGCTGTGTGCTCAGTGCTCAGTACTCAGCGTGCTGGGTGCTCAGTGCTCAGAGTGTTGGGTGCTCAGTACTCAGGGTGCTGGGTGCTCAGTGCTCAGTGCTCAGGGTGCTCAGTTCTCAGGGTGCTCAGTGCTCAGGGTGCTGGGTGCTCAGGGTGCTGGCTGCTCAGTGCTCGGGGTGCTGGGTGCTCAGTGCTCAGTGCTCAGGGTACTGGGTGCTCAGTGCTTAGTGCTCAGTGCTCAGGGTGCTGGGTGTTCAGTACTCAGGGTGCTCGGTGCTCAGTGCTCAGGGTGCTGGGTGCTCAGTACTCAGGGTTCTGGGTGCTCAGTGCTCGGGGTGCTGGGTGCTCAGTCCTCAGGGTGATCAGTGCTCAGTACTAAGGGTGCTGGGTGCTCAGTGCTCAGGGTGATGGGTGCTCAGTCCTCAGGGTGCTCAGTACTCAGGGTGCTCGATGCTCAGTGCTCAGTACTCAGGGTGCTCAGTACTCAGGGTGCTGGGTGCTCAGTGCTCGGGGTGCTGGGTGCTCAGTACTCAGGGTGCTGGGTGCTCAGTACTCGGGGTGCTGGGTGCTCAGTACTCAGTTTGCTGGGTGCTCAGTGCTCGGGGTGCTGGGTGCACAGTGCTCTGGGTGATCGGTGCTCAGTGCTCAGGGTGCTGGGTGCTCAGTACTCAGGGTGCTGGGTGCTCAGTACTCGGGGTACTGGGTGCTCAGTGCGCGGGGTGCTGGGTGCTCAGTGCTCGGGGTGCTGGGTGCTCAGTGCTCAGTGTGATCGGTGCTCCGTACTCAGGGTGCTCAGTACTCAGGGTGCTGGCTGCTCAGTGCTCGCTGTGCTGGGTGCTCAGTACTCGGGGAGCTGGGTGCTCTGTACTCAGGGTGCTGGGTGCTCAGTGCTCGGGGTCCTGGGTGCTCAGTGCTCAGGGTGCTCAGTGCTCAGGGTGCTGGGTGCTCAGTGCTCGGGGTGCTCGGTGCTCAGTACTCAGGGTGCTGAGTGCTCAGTGCTCAGGGTGCTGGGTGCTCAGTGCTCAGGGTGCTGGGTGCTCAGTGCTCGGGGTGCTGGGTGCTCAGTGCTCGGGGTGCTGGGTGCTCAGTGCTCAGTGCTCAGTTTGTTGGGTGCTCAGTGCTCAGTGCTCAGGGTGCTGGGTGCTCAGTACTCAGGGTCCTGGGTGCTCAGTACTCAGGGTGCTGGGTGCTCAGTGCTCAGGGTGCTGGGTGCTCAGGACTCTGGGTGTTGGGTGCTCAGTACTCAGGGTGCTGGGTGCTCAGTGCTCGGGGTGCTGGGTGCTCAGTGCTCCGGGTGCTGGGTGCTCAGTGCTCAGGGTGCTGGGTGCTCAGTATTCAGGGTGCTGGGTGCTCAGTGCTCGGGGTGCTCGGTGCTCAGTACTCAAGGTGCTGGGTACTCAGTGCTCAGGGTGCTGGGTGCTCAGTCCTCGGGGTGCTCCGTGCTCAGTGCTCAGAGTGTTGGGTGCTCAGTACTCAGGGTGCTCGGTGCTCAGTACTCAGGGTTCTCAGTGCTCAGGGTGCTGGGTGCTCAGTACTCAGGGTGCTCAGTGCTCAGTACTCAGGGTGCTGGGTGCTCAGTGCTCAGTGTGCTCAGTGCTCAGTGCTCGGGGTGCTGGGTGCTCAGTGCTCGGGGCGCTGGGTGCTCAGTGCTCGAGGTGCTGGATGCTCAGTACTCAGGGTGCTGTGTGCTCAGTGCTCAGTACTCAGCGTGCTGGGTGCTCAGTGCTCAGAGTGTTGGGTGCTCAGTGCTCAGGGTGCTCTGTGCTCAGTACTCAGGGTGCTGGTTTCTCAGTGCTCGGGATGCTGCGTGCTCAGTGCTCAGGGTGCTTGGTGCTCTGTGCTCAGGGTGCTGGGTGCTCAGTACTCAGGGTGCTGGGTGGTCAGTGCTCGGGGTGCTCGGTGCTCAGAACTCAAGGTGCTGGGTGCTCAGTGCTCAGGGTGCCGGGTGCTCAGTCCTCGGGGTGCTCCGTGCTCAGTGATCAGGGTGCTGGGTGCTCAGTACTCAGGGTGCTCGGGGCTCAGTACTCAGGGTTCTCAGTGCTCATTACTCAGGGTGCTGGGTGCTAAGTGCTCAGGGTGCTGGGTGCTCAGTACTCAGGATGCTCAGTGCTCAGTACTCGGAGTGCTTGGTGCTCAGTACTCAGGGTGCTCAGTGCTCAGTACTCGGGGTGCTGTTTGCTCAGTGCTCAGGGTGCTCAGTGCTCAGTGCTCGGGGTGCTGGGTGCTCAGTGCTCGGGGCGCTGGGTGCTCAGTGCTCGGGGTGCTGGGTGCTCAGTACTCGGGGTGCTGGGTGCTCAGTACTCAGGGTGCTCAGTGCTCAGTACTCAGTGCTCAGGGTGCTCAGTGCTCAGTGCTCGGGGTGCTGGGTGCTCAGTGCTCGGGGCGCTGGGTGCTCAGTGCTCGGGGTGCTGGGTGCTCAGTACTCGGGGTGCTGGGTGCTCAGTACTCTGGGTGTTGGGTGCTCAGTACTCAGGGTGCTGGGTGCTACGTGCTCGGGGTGCTGGGTGCTCAGTACTCAGGGTGCTGGGTGCTCAGTACTCAGGGTGCTGGGTGCTTAGTGCTCGAGGGGCTCGGTGCTCAGTACTCAAGGTGCTGGGTGCTCAGTTCTCAGGGTGCTGCGTGCTCAGTCCTCGGGGTGCTCCATGCTCAGGGTGCTGGGTGCTCAGTGCTCAGGGTGCTGGGTGCTCAGTGCTCGGGGTGCTGGGTGCTGAGTGCTCAGGGTGCTGGGTGCTCAGTGCTCGGGGTGCTCGGTGCTCAGTGCTCAGGGTCCTGGGTGCTCAGTACTCAGGGTGCTGGGTGCATAGTACTCAGGGTGCTCAGTGCTCAGTACACAGGGTGCTGGGTGCTCAGTGCTCGGGGTGCTGGGTGCTCAGTGCTCAGTACTCAGGGTGCTGGGTGCTCAGTGCTCGGGGTGCTGGTTGCTCAGTACTCAGCGTGCTGGGTGCTCAGTACTCAGGGTGCTGGGTGCTCAGTGCTCAGGGTGCTGGGTGCTCAGTGCTCAGGGTGCTGGGTGCTCAGTGATCGGGGTGCTGGGTGCTCAGTACTCAGGGTGCTCAGTGCTCGGGGAGCTCGGTGCTCAGTACTCAGGGTGCAGGGTGCTCAGTACTCAGTGCTCGGGGTCCTGGGTGCTCAGTGCTCGGGCTGCTGGGCGCTCAGTGCTCGGGGTGCTTAGTGCTCAGTACTCAGGGTGCTGGGTGCTCAGTATTCAGGGTGCTGGGTGCTCATTCTCGGGGTGCTGGGTGCTCAGTGCTCGTGGTGCTGGGTGCTCAGTACTCAGGGTGCTCGGTTCTCAGTACTCAGGGTGCTGAGTGCACATTATCGGGGTGCTGGGTGCTCAGTGCTCGGGGTGCTGGGTGCTCAGTACTCAGGGTGCTGGGGGCTCAGTACTCAGGGTGCTGGGTGCTCACTACTCAGGGTGCTCGGTTCTCAGTACTCAGGGTGCTGGGTGCACATTATCGGGGTGCTGGGTGCTCAGTGCTCGGGGTGCTGGGTGCTCAGTACTCAGGGTGCTGGGGGCTCAGTACTCAGGGTGCTGGGTGCTCAGTACTCAGGGTGATCTGTTCTCAGTAATCAGGTTGCAAGGTGCTCAGTGCTCGGGGTGCTGGGTGCTCAGTACCAGGGGTGCTCAGTGATCAGTACTCAGGGTGCTGGGTGCTCAGTACTCAGGGTGCTGGGTGTTCAGTGCTCGGGGTGCTCGGTGCTCAGTACTCGGGGTGCTGGGTGCTCAGTACTCGGGGTGCTGGGTGCTCAGTGCTCAGGGTGCTGGGTGCTCAGTGCTCAGGGTCCTGGGTGCTCAGTGCCCAGGGTGATAGGTGCTCAGTACTCAGGGTGCTGGGTGCTCAGTGCTCAGGGTGCTGGGTGCGCAGTCCTCAGGGTGCTCAGTGCTCAGGGTGCTGGGTGCTCAGTGCTCGGGGTGCTCGGTGCTCAGTACTCAGGGTGCTGAGTGCTCAGTACTCAGGGTGCTGGGTGCTCAGTACTCATGGTGCTGGGTGCTCAGTACTCAGGGGGCTGGGTGCTCAGTGCTCAGGGTGCTGAGTGCTCAGTGCTCAGGGTGCTGGGTGCTCAGTGCTCGGGGTGCTGGGTGCTCAGTGCTCGGGGTGCTGGGTGCTCAGTGCTCAGTGCTCAGGGTGTTGGGTGCTCAGTGCTCAGTGCTCAGGGTGCTGGGTGCTCAGTACTCAGGGTGCTGGCTGCTCAGTACTCAGGGTGCTGGGTGCTCAGTGCTCAGGGTGCTGGGTGCTCAGTACTCTGGTTGTTGGGTGCTCAGTACTCAGGGTGCTGGGTGCTCAGTGCTCAGGGTGCTGGGTGATCAGTGCTCAGGGTGCTGGGTGCTCAGTGATCGGGGTGCTGGGTGCTCAGTACTCAGGGTGCTCAGTGCTCGGGGAGCTCGGTGCTCAGTACTCAGGGTGCTGGGTGCTCAGTACTCAGTGCTCGGGGTGCTGGGTGCTCAGTGCTCTGGGTGCTTAGTGCTCAGTACTCAGGGTGCTGGGTGCTCAGTACTCAGGGTGCTGGGTGCTCATTCTCCGGGTGCTGGGTGCTCAGTGCTCGGGGTGCTGGGTGCTCAGTACTCAGGGTGCTGGGGGCTCAGTACTCAGGGTGCTGGGTGCTCAGTACTCAGGGTGCTCGGATCTCAGTATTCAGGGTGCTGGGTGCTCATTCTCGGGGTGCTGGGTGCTCAGTACTCGGGGTGCTCAGTGCTCAGTACTCAGGGTGCTGGGTGCTCAGTGCTCAGGGTGCTGGGTGCTCAGTACTAAGCGTCCTGTGTGCTCAGTATTCAGGGTGCTCGGTGTTCAGTACTCAGGGTGCTGGGTGCTCAGTGCTCAGGGTGCTGGGTACTCAGTACTCAGGGGGCTGGGTGCTCAGTACTCAGGGTGCTGGGTGCTCAGTGCTCAGGGTGCTTGGTGCTCACTGCTCAGGGTGCTGGGTGCTCAGTACTCAGCGTGCTGGGTGCTCAGTGCTCAGGGTGATCGGTGCTCAGTACTCAGGGTGCTCAGTACTCAGGGTGCTGGCTGCTCAGTGCTCGGGGTGCTGGGTGCTCAGTACTCGGGGTGCTGGGTGCTCTGTACTCAGGGTGCTGGGTGCTCAATGCTCGGGGTCCTGGGTGCTCAGTGCTCAGGGTGATCGGTGCTCAGTACTCAGGGTGCTGGGTGCTCAGTGCTCAGGGTGCTGGGTATTCAGTCCTCAGGGTGCTCAGTGCTCAGGGTGCTGGGTGCTCAGTGCTCGGGGTGCTCGGTGCTCAGTACTCAGGGTGCTGAGTGCTCAGTACTCAGGGTGCTGGGTGCTCAGTACTCGTGGTGCTGGGTGCTCAGTACTCAGGGTGCTGGGTGCTCAGTGCTCAGGGTGCTGGGTGCTCAGTGCTCGGGGTGCTGGGTGCTCAGTGCTCAGTGCTCTGGGTGTTGGGTGCTCAGTGCTCAGTGCTCAGGGTGCTGGGTGCTCAGTACTCAGGGTGCTGGGTGCTCAGTACACAGGGTGCTGGGTGCTCAGTGCTCAGGGTGCTGGGTGCTCAGGACTCTGGGTGTTGGGTGCTCAGTACTCAGGGTGCTGGGTGCTCAGTGCTCAGGGTGCTGGGTGCTCAGGACTCTGGGTGTTGGGTGCTCAGTGCTCGGGGTGCTGGGTGCTCAGTGCTCAGTGCTCTGGGTGTTGGGTGCTCAGTGCTCAGTGCTCAGGGTGCTGGGTGCTCAGTACTCAGGTTGCTGGGTGCTCAGTACACAGGGTGCTGGGTGCTCAGTGCTCAGGGTGCTGGGTGCTCAGGACTCTGGGTGTTGGGTGCTCAGTACTCAGGGTGCTGGGTGCTCAGTGCTCGGGGTGCTGGGTGCTCAGTGCTCGGGGTGCTGGGTGATCAGTGCTCAGGGTGCTGGGTGCTCAGTACTCAGGGTGCTCAGTGCTCAGTACTCAGGGTGCTCGGTGCTCAGTACTCAAGGTGCTGGGTGCTCAGTGCTCAGGGTGCTGGGTGCCCAGTCCTCGGGGTGCTCCGTTCTCAGTGCTCAGGGTGCTGGGTGCTCAGTACTCAGGGTGCTCAGTGCTCAGTACTCAGGGTGCTGGGTGCTCAGTACTCAGGGTGCTGGGTGCTCAGTGCTCGGGGTGATGGGTGCTCAGTGCTCGGGGTGCTCGGTGCTCAGTACTCAGGGTGCTGAGTGCTCAGTACTCAGGGTGCTGGGTGCTCAGTACTCATGGTGCTGGGTGCTCAGTACTCAGGGTGCTGGGTGCTCAGTGCTCAGGGTGCTGGGTGCTCAGTGCGCGGGGTGCTGGGTGCTCAGTGCTCGGGGTGCTGGGTGCTCAGTGCTCAGTGCTCAGGGTGTTGGGTGCTCAGTGCTCAGTGCTCAGGGTGCTGGGTGCTCAGTACTCAGGGTGCTGGGTGCTCAGTACTCAGGGTGCTGGGTGCTCAGTGCTCAGGGTGCTGGGTGCTCAGGACTCTGGGTGTTGGGTGCTCAGTACTCAGGGTGCTGGGTGCTCAGTGCTCGGGGTGCTGGGTGCTCAGTGCTCGGGGTGCTTGGTGCTCAGTGCTCAGGGTGCTGGGTGCTCAGTATTCAGCGTGCTGGGTGCTCAGTTCTCGGGGTGCTCGGTGCTCAGTACTCAAGGTGCTGGGTGCTCAGTGCTCAGGGTGCTGGGTGCTCAGTCCTCGGGGTGCTACGTGCTCAGTGCTCAGGGTGCTGGGTGCTCAGTAGTCAGGGTGCTCGGTGCTCAGTACTCAGGGTTCTCAGTGCTCAGGGTGCTGGGTGCTCAGTACTCAGGGTGCTCAGTGCTCAGTACTCGGGGTGCTGGGTGCTCAGTACTCAGGGTGCTCAGTGCTCAGTACTCGGGGTGCTGGGTGCTCAGTGCTCAGTGTGCTCAGTGCTCAGTGCTCGGGGTGCTGGGTGCTCAGTGCTCGGGGCGCTGGGTGCTCAGTGCTCGAGGTTCTGGTTGCTCAGTACTCAGGGTGCTGTGTGCTCAGTGCTCAGTACTCAGCGTGCTGGGTGCTCAGTGCTCAGAGTGTAGGGTGCTCAGTACTCAGGGTGCTGGGTGCTCAGTGCTCAGTGCTCAGGGTGCTCAGTGCTCAGGGTGCTCAGTGCTCAGGGTGCTGGGTGCTCAGGGTGCTGGGTGCTCAGTGCTCGGGGTGCTGGGTGCTCAGTGCTCAGTGCTCAGGGTGCTGGGTGCTCAGTGCTCAGTGCTCAGGGTGCTGGGTGTTCAGTACTCAGGGTGCTCGGTGCTCAGTGCTCAGGGTGCTGGGTGCTCAGTACTCAGGGTGCTGGGTGCTCAGTACTAAGCGTCCTGTGTGCTCAGTATTCAGGGTGCTCGGTGTTCAGTACTCAGGGTGCTGGGTGCTCAGTGCTCAGGGTGCTGGGTACTCAGTACTCAGGGGGCTGGGTGCTCAGTACTCAGGGTGCTGGGTGCTCAGTGCTCAGGGTGCTTGGTGCTCACTGCTCAGGGTGCTGGGTGCTCAGTACTCAGCGTGCTGGGTGCTCAGTGCTCAGGGTGATCGGTGCTCAGTACTCAGGGTGCTCAGTACTCAGGGTGCTGGCTGCTCAGTGCTCGGGGTGCTGGGTGCTCAGTACTCGGGGTGCTGGGTGCTCTGTACTCAGGGTGCTGGGTGCTCAATGCTCGGGGTCCTGGGTGCTCAGTGCTCAGGGTGATCGGTGCTCAGTACTCAGGGTGCTGGGTGCTCAGTGCTCAGGGTGCTGGGTATTCAGTCCTCAGGGTGCTCAGTGCTCAGGGTGCTGGGTGCTCAGTGCTCGGGGTGCTCGGTGCTCAGTACTCAGGGTGCTGAGTGCTCAGTACTCAGGGTGCTGGGTGCTCAGTACTCGTGGTGCTGGGTGCTCAGTACTCAGGGTGCTGGGTGCTCAGTGCTCAGGGTGCTGGGTGCTCAGTGCTCGGGGTGCTGGGTGCTCAGTGCTCAGTGCTCTGGGTGTTGGGTGCTCAGTGCTCAGTGCTCAGGGTGCTGGGTGCTCAGTACTCAGGGTGCTGGGTGCTCAGTACACAGGGTGCTGGGTGCTCAGTGCTCAGGGTGCTGGGTGCTCAGGACTCTGGGTGTTGGGTGCTCAGTACTCAGGGTGCTGGGTGCTCAGTGCTCAGGGTGCTGGGTGCTCAGGACTCTGGGTGTTGGGTGCTCAGTGCTCGGGGTGCTGGGTGCTCAGTGCTCAGTGCTCTGGGTGTTGGGTGCTCAGTGCTCAGTGCTCAGGGTGCTGGGTGCTCAGTACTCAGGTTGCTGGGTGCTCAGTACACAGGGTGCTGGGTGCTCAGTGCTCAGGGTGCTGGGTGCTCAGGACTCTGGGTGTTGGGTGCTCAGTACTCAGGGTGCTGGGTGCTCAGTGCTCGGGGTGCTGGGTGCTCAGTGCTCGGGGTGCTGGGTGATCAGTGCTCAGGGTGCTGGGTGCTCAGTACTCAGGGTGCTCAGTGCTCAGTACTCAGGGTGCTCGGTGCTCAGTACTCAAGGTGCTGGGTGCTCAGTGCTCAGGGTGCTGGGTGCCCAGTCCTCGGGGTGCTCCGTTCTCAGTGCTCAGGGTGCTGGGTGCTCAGTACTCAGGGTACTCAGTGCTCAGTACTCAGGGTGCTGGGTGCTCAGTACTCAGGATGCTGGGTGCTCAGTGCTCGGGGTGATGGGTGCTCAGTGCTCGGGGTGCTCGGTGCTCAGTACTCAGGGTGCTGAGTGCTCAGTACTCAGGGTGCTGGGTGCTCAGTACTCATGGTGCTGGGTGCTCAGTACTCAGGGTGCTGGGTGCTCAGTGCTCAGGGTGCTGGGTGCTCAGTGCGCGGGGTGCTGGGTGCTCAGTGCTCGGGGTGCTGGGTGCTCAGTGCTCAGTGCTCAGGGTGTTGGGTGCTCAGTGCTCAGTGCTCAGGGTGCTGGGTGCTCAGTACTCAGGGTGCTGGGTGCTCAGTACTCAGGGTGCTGGGTGCTCAGTGCTCAGGGTGCTGGGTGCTCAGGACTCTGGGTGTTGGGTGCTCAGTACTCAGGGTGCTGGGTGCTCAGTGCTCGGGGTGCTGGGTGCTCAGTGCTCGGGGTGCTTGGTGCTCAGTGCTCAGGGTGCTGGGTGCTCAGTATTCAGCGTGCTGGGTGCTCAGTTCTCGGGGTGCTCGGTGCTCAGTACTCAAGGTGCTGGGTGCTCAGTGCTCAGGGTGCTGGGTGCTCAGTCCTCGGGGTGCTACGTGCTCAGTGCTCAGGGTGCTGGGTGCTCAGTAGTCAGGGTGCTCGGTGCTCAGTACTCAGGGTTCTCAGTGCTCAGGGTGCTGGGTGCTCAGTACTCAGGGTGCTCAGTGCTCAGTACTCGGGGTGCTGGGTGCTCAGTACTCAGGGTGCTCAGTGCTCAGTACTCGGGGTGCTGGGTGCTCAGTGCTCAGTGTGCTCAGTGCTCAGTGCTCGGGGTGCTGGGTGCTCAGTGCTCGGGGCGCTGGGTGCTCAGTGCTCGAGGTTCTGGTTGCTCAGTACTCAGGGTGCTGTGTGCTCAGTGCTCAGTACTCAGCGTGCTGGGTGCTCAGTGCTCAGAGTGTAGGGTGCTCAGTACTCAGGGTGCTGGGTGCTCAGTGCTCAGTGCTCAGGGTGCTCAGTGCTCAGGGTGCTCAGTGCTCAGGGTGCTGGGTGCTCAGGGTGCTGGGTGCTCAGTGCTCGGGGTGCTGGGTGCTCAGTGCTCAGTGCTCAGGGTGCTGGGTGCTCAGTGCTCAGTGCTCAGGGTGCTGGGTGTTCAGTACTCAGGGTGCTCGGTGCTCAGTGCTCAGGGTGCTGGGTGCTCAGTACTCAGGGTTCTGGGTGCTCAGTGCTCGGGGTGCTGGGTGCTCAGTGCTCAGGGTGATCAGTGCTCAGTACTAAGGGTGCTGGGTGCTCAGTGCTCAGGGTGCTGGGTGCTCAGTCCTCAGGGTGCTCATTATTCAGGGTGCTCGGTGCTCAGTGCTCAGTACTCAGGGTGCTCAGTACTCAGGGTGCTGGGTGCTCAGTGCTCGGGGTGATGGGTGCTCAGTACTCAGGGTGCTGGGTGCTCAGTACTCGGGGTGCTGGGTGCTCAGTACTCAGGGTGCTGGGTGCTCAGTGCTCGGGGTGCTGGGTGCTCAGTGCTCAGGGTGATCGGTGCTCAGTGCTCAGGGTGCTGGGTGTTCAGTCCTCCGGGTGCTCAGTGCTCAGGGTGCTGGGTGCTCAGTGCTCGGGGTCCTCGGTGCTCAGTACTCAGGGTGCTGATTGCTCAGTACTCAGGGTGCTGGGTGCTCAGTACTCATGGTGCTGGGTGCTCAGTACTCAGGGTGCTGGGTGCTCAGTGCTCAGGGTGCTGGGTGCTCAGTGCGCGGGGTGCTGGGTGCTCAGTGCTCAGTGCTCAGGGTGTTGGGTGCTCAGTGCTCAGTGCTCAGGGTGCTGGGTGCTCAGTACTCAGGGTGCTGGGTGCTCAGTACTCAGGGTGCTGGGTGATCAGTGCTCAGGGTGCTGGGTGCTCAGGACTCTGGGTGTTGGGTGCTCAGTACTCAGGGTGCTGGGTGCTCAGTGCTCGGGGTGCTGGGTGCTCAGTGCTCGGGGTGCTGGGTGCTCAGTGCTCAGGGTGCTGGGTGCTCAGTATTCAGCGTGCTGGGTGCTCAGTGCTCGGGGTGCTCGGTGCTCAGTACTCAAGGTGCTGGGTGCTCAGTGCTCAGGGTGCTGGGTGCTCACTCCTCGGGGTGCTCCGTGCTCAGTGCTCGGGGTGCTGGGTGCTCAGTGCTCGGGGTGCTGGGTGCTCAGTGCTCAGGGTGCTGGGTGATCAGTATTCAGCGTGCTGGGTGCTCAGTTCTCGGGGTGCTCGGTGCTCAGTACTCAAGGTGCTGGGTGCTCAGTGCTCAGGGTGCTGGGTGCCCAGTCCTCGGGGTGCTCCGTTCTCAGTGCTCAGGGTGCTGGGTGCTCAGTACTCAGGGTGCTCAGTGCTCAGTACTCAGGGTGCTGGGTGCTCAGTACTCAGGGTGCTGGGTGCTCAGTGCTCGGGGTGCTGGGTGCTCAGTGCTGAGGGTGGTGCTGGGTGCTCAGTACTCAGGGTGCTGGGTGCTCAGTGCTCAGGGTGCTGGGTGCTCAGTACTAAGGTTCCTGGGTACTAAGTATTCAGGGTGCTCGGTGCTCAGTACTCAGGGTGCTGGGTGCTCAGTGCCCAGGGTGCTGGGTACTCAGTACTCAGGGTGCTGGGTGCTCAGTACTCAGGGTGCTGGGTGCTCAGTGCTCAGGGTGCTTGGTGCTCAGTGCTCAGGGTGCTGGGTGCTCAGTACTCAGGGTGCTGGGTGCTCAGTGCTCAGGGTGCTGGGTGCTCAGTGCTCAGGGTCCTGGGTGCTCAGTGCTCAGGGTGCTGGGTGCTCAGTACTCAGGGTGCTGGGTGCTCAGTGCTCAGGGTGCTGGGTACTCAGTCCTCAGGGTGCTCAGTGCTCAGGGTGCTGGGTGCTCAGTGCTCGGGGTGCTCGGTGCTCAGTACTCAGGGTGCTGAGTGCTCAGTACTCAGGGTGCTGGGTGCTCAGTACTCATGGTGCTGGGTGCTCAGTACTCAGGGTGCTGGGTGCTCAGTGCTCAGGGTGCTGGGTGCTCAGTGCGCGGGGTGCTGGGTGCTCAGTGCTCGGGGTGCTGGGTGCTCAGTGCTCAGTGCTCAGGGTGTCCTGTGCTCAGTGCTCAGTGCTCAGGGTGCTGGGTGCTCAGTACTCAGGGTGCTGGGGGCTCAGTACTCAGGGTGCTGGGTGCTCAGTGCTCAGGGTGCTGGGTGCTCAGGACTCTGGGTGTTGGGTGCTCAGTACTCAGGGTGCTGGGTACTCAGTGCTCGGGGTGCTGGGTGCTCAGTGCTCGGGGTGCTTGGTGCTCAGTGCTCAGGGTGCTGGGTGCTCAGTATTCAGCGTGCTGGGTGATCAGTTCTCGGGGTGCTCGGTGCTCAGTACTCAAGGTGCTGGGTGCTCAGTGCTCAGGGTGCTGGGTGCTCAGTACTCTGGGTGTTGGGTGCTCAGTGCTCAGGGTGCTGGGTGCTCAGTGCTCAGGGTGATGTGTGCTCAGTACTCAGGGTGCTCGGTGCTCAGTACTCAGGGTTCTCAGTGCTCAGGGTGCTGGGTGCTCAGTGCTCGGGGTGATGGGTGCTCAGTACTCAGGGTGCTGGGTGCTCAGTACTCGGGGTGCTGGGTGCTCAGTACTCAGGGTGCTGGGTGCTCAGTGCTCGGGGTGCTGGGTGCTCAGTGCTCAGGGTGCTGGGTGCTCAGTGCTCAGGGTGCTGGGTACTCAGTCCTCAGGGTGCTCAGTGCTCAGGGTGCTGGGTGCTCAGTGCTCGGGGTGCTCGGTGCTCAGTACTCAGGGTGCTGAGTGCTCAGTACTCAGGGTGCTGGGTGCTCAGTACTCATGGTGCTGGGTGCTCAGTACTCAGGGTGCTGGGTGCTCAGTGCTCAGGGTGCTGGGTGCTCAGTGCGCGGGGTGCTGGGTGCTCAGTGCTCGGGGTGCTGGGTGCTCAGTGCTCAGTGCTCAGGGTGTCCTGTGCTCAGTGCTCAGTGCTCAGGGTGCTGGGTGCTCAGTACTCAGGGTGCTGGGTGCTCAGTAATCAGGGTGCTGGGTGCTCAGTGCTCAGGGTGCTGGGTGCTCAGGACTCTGGGTGTTGGGTGCTCAGTACTCAGGGTGCTGGGTACTCAGTGCTCGGGGTGCTGGGTGCTCAGTGCTCGGGGTGCTTGGTGCTCAGTGCTCAGGGTGCTGGGTGCTCAGTATTCAGCGTGCTGGGTGATCAGTTCTCGGGGTGCTCGGTGCTCAGTACTCAAGGTGCTGGGTGCTCAGTGCTCAGGGTGCTGGGTGCTCAGTACTCTGGGTGTTGGGTGCTCAGTGCTCAGGGTGCTGGGTGCTCAGTGCTCAGGGTGATGTGTGCTCAGTACTCAGGGTGCTCGGTGCTCAGTACTCAGGGTTCTCAGTGCTCAGGGTGCTGGGTGCTCAGTGCTCGGGGTGATGGGTGCTCAGTACTCAGGGTGCTGGGTGCTCAGTGCTCGGGGTGCTGGGTGCTCAGTACTCAGGGTGCTGGGTGCTCAGTGCTCGGGGTGCTGGGTGCTCAGTGCTGAGGGTGGTGCTGGGTGCTCAGTACTCAGGGTGCTGGGTGCTCAGTGCTCAGGGTGCTGGGTGCTCAGTACTAAGGTTCCTGGGTACTAAGTATTCAGGGTGCTCGGTGCTCAGTACTCAGGGTGCTGGGTGCTCAGTGCCCAGGGTGCTGGGTACTCAGTACTCAGGGTGCTGGGTGCTCAGTACTCAGGGTGCTGGGTGCTCAGTGCTCAGGGTGCTTGGTGCTCAGTGCTCAGGGTGCTGGGTGCTCAGTACTCAGGGTGCTGGGTGCTCAGTGCTCAGGGTGCTGGGTGCTCAGTGCTCAGGGTCCTGGGTGCTCAGTGCTCAGGGTGCTGGGTGCTCAGTACTCAGGGTGCTGGGTGCTCAGTGCTCAGGGTGCTGGGTACTCAGTCCTCAGGGTGCTCAGTGCTCAGGGTGCTGGGTGCTCAGTGCTCGGGGTGCTGGGTGCTCAGTACTCAGGGTGCTGGGTGATCAGTATTCAGCGTGCTGGGTGCTCAGTTCTCGGGGTGCTCGGTGCTCAGTACTCAAGGTGCTGGGTGCTCAGTGCTCAGGGTGCTGGGTGCCCAGTCCTCGGGGTGCTCCGTTCTCAGTGCTCAGGGTGCTGGGTGCTCAGTACTCAGGGTGCTCAGTGCTCAGTACTCAGGGTGCTGGGTGCTCAGTACTCAGGGTGCTGGGTGCTCAGTGCTCGGGGTGCTGGGTGCTCAGTGCTGAGGGTGGTGCTGGGTGCTCAGTACTCAGGGTGCTGGGTGCTCAGTGCTCAGGGTGCTGGGTGCTCAGTACTAAGGTTCCTGGGTACTAAGTATTCAGGGTGCTCGGTGCTCAGTACTCAGGGTGCTGGGTGCTCAGTGCCCAGGGTGCTGGGTACTCAGTACTCAGGGTGCTGGGTGCTCAGTACTCAGGGTGCTGGGTGCTCAGTGCTCAGGGTGCTTGGTGCTCAGTGCTCAGGGTGCTGGGTGCTCAGTACTCAGGGTGCTGGGTGCTCAGTGCTCAGGGTGCTGGGTGCTCAGTGCTCAGGGTCCTGGGTGCTCAGTGCTCAGGGTGCTGGGTGCTCAGTACTCAGGGTGCTGGGTGCTCAGTGCTCAGGGTGCTGGGTACTCAGTCCTCAGGGTGCTCAGTGCTCAGGGTGCTGGGTGCTCAGTGCTCGGGGTGCTCGGTGCTCAGTACTCAGGGTGCTGAGTGCTCAGTACTCAGGGTGCTGGGTGCTCAGTACTCATGGTGCTGGGTGCTCAGTACTCAGGGTGCTGGGTGCTCAGTGCTCAGGGTGCTGGGTGCTCAGTGCGCGGGGTGCTGGGTGCTCAGTGCTCGGGGTGCTGGGTGCTCAGTGCTCAGTGCTCAGGGTGTCCTGTGCTCAGTGCTCAGTGCTCAGGGTGCTGGGTGCTCAGTACTCAGGGTGCTGGGGGCTCAGTACTCAGGGTGCTGGGTGCTCAGTGCTCAGGGTGCTGGGTGCTCAGGACTCTGGGTGTTGGGTGCTCAGTACTCAGGGTGCTGGGTACTCAGTGCTCGGGGTGCTGGGTGCTCAGTGCTCGGGGTGCTTGGTGCTCAGTGCTCAGGGTGCTGGGTGCTCAGTATTCAGCGTGCTGGGTGATCAGTTCTCGGGGTGCTCGGTGCTCAGTACTCAAGGTGCTGGGTGCTCAGTGCTCAGGGTGCTGGGTGCTCAGTACTCTGGGTGTTGGGTGCTCAGTGCTCAGGGTGCTGGGTGCTCAGTGCTCAGGGTGATGTGTGCTCAGTACTCAGGGTGCTCGGTGCTCAGTACTCAGGGTTCTCAGTGCTCAGGGTGCTGGGTGCTCAGTGCTCGGGGTGATGGGTGCTCAGTACTCAGGGTGCTGGGTGCTCAGTACTCGGGGTGCTGGGTGCTCAGTACTCAGGGTGCTGGGTGCTCAGTGCTCGGGGTGCTGGGTGCTCAGTGCTCAGGGTGCTGGGTGCTCAGTGCTCAGGGTGCTGGGTACTCAGTCCTCAGGGTGCTCAGTGCTCAGGGTGCTGGGTGCTCAGTGCTCGGGGTGCTCGGTGCTCAGTACTCAGGGTGCTGAGTGCTCAGTACTCAGGGTGCTGGGTGCTCAGTACTCATGGTGCTGGGTGCTCAGTACTCAGGGTGCTGGGTGCTCAGTGCTCAGGGTGCTGGGTGCTCAGTGCGCGGGGTGCTGGGTGCTCAGTGCTCGGGGTGCTGGGTGCTCAGTGCTCAGTGCTCAGGGTGTCCTGTGCTCAGTGCTCAGTGCTCAGGGTGCTGGGTGCTCAGTACTCAGGGTGCTGGGTGCTCAGTAATCAGGGTGCTGGGTGCTCAGTGCTCAGGGTGCTGGGTGCTCAGGACTCTGGGTGTTGGGTGCTCAGTACTCAGGGTGCTGGGTACTCAGTGCTCGGGGTGCTGGGTGCTCAGTGCTCGGGGTGCTTGGTGCTCAGTGCTCAGGGTGCTGGGTGCTCAGTATTCAGCGTGCTGGGTGATCAGTTCTCGGGGTGCTCGGTGCTCAGTACTCAAGGTGCTGGGTGCTCAGTGCTCAGGGTGCTGGGTGCTCAGTACTCTGGGTGTTGGGTGCTCAGTGCTCAGGGTGCTGGGTGCTCAGTGCTCAGGGTGATGTGTGCTCAGTACTCAGGGTGCTCGGTGCTCAGTACTCAGGGTTCTCAGTGCTCAGGGTGCTGGGTGCTCAGTGCTCGGGGTGATGGGTGCTCAGTACTCAGGGTGCTGGGTGCTCAGTGCTCGGGGTGCTGGGTGCTCAGTACTCAGGGTGCTGGGTGCTCAGTGCTCGGGGTGCTGGGTGCTCAGTGCTGAGGGTGGTGCTGGGTGCTCAGTACTCAGGGTGCTGGGTGCTCAGTGCTCAGGGTGCTGGGTGCTCAGTACTAAGGTTCCTGGGTACTAAGTATTCAGGGTGCTCGGTGCTCAGTACTCAGGGTGCTGGGTGCTCAGTGCCCAGGGTGCTGGGTACTCAGTACTCAGGGTGCTGGGTGCTCAGTACTCAGGGTGCTGGGTGCTCAGTGCTCAGGGTGCTTGGTGCTCAGTGCTCAGGGTGCTGGGTGCTCAGTACTCAGGGTGCTGGGTGCTCAGTGCTCAGGGTGCTGGGTGCTCAGTGCTCAGGGTCCTGGGTGCTCAGTGCTCAGGGTGCTGGGTGCTCAGTACTCAGGGTGCTGGGTGCTCAGTGCTCAGGGTGCTGGGTACTCAGTCCTCAGGGTGCTCAGTGCTCAGGGTGCTGGGTGCTCAGTGCTCGGGGTGCTGGGTGCTCAGTACTCAGGGTGCTGGGTGATCAGTATTCAGCGTGCTGGGTGCTCAGTTCTCGGGGTGCTCGGTGCTCAGTACTCAAGGTGCTGGGTGCTCAGTGCTCAGGGTGCTGGGTGCCCAGTCCTCGGGGTGCTCCGTTCTCAGTGCTCAGGGTGCTGGGTGCTCAGTACTCAGGGTGCTCAGTGCTCAGTACTCAGGGTGCTGGGTGCTCAGTACTCAGGGTGCTGGGTGCTCAGTGCTCGGGGTGCTGGGTGCTCAGTGCTGAGGGTGGTGCTGGGTGCTCAGTACTCAGGGTGCTGGGTGCTCAGTGCTCAGGGTGCTGGGTGCTCAGTACTAAGGTTCCTGGGTACTAAGTATTCAGGGTGCTCGGTGCTCAGTACTCAGGGTGCTGGGTGCTCAGTGCCCAGGGTGCTGGGTACTCAGTACTCAGGGTGCTGGGTGCTCAGTACTCAGGGTGCTGGGTGCTCAGTGCTCAGGGTGCTTGGTGCTCAGTGCTCAGGGTGCTGGGTGCTCAGTACTCAGGGTGCTGGGTGCTCAGTGCTCAGGGTGCTGGGTGCTCAGTGCTCAGGGTCCTGGGTGCTCAGTGCTCAGGGTGCTGGGTGCTCAGTACTCAGGGTGCTGGGTGCTCAGTGCTCAGGGTGCTGGGTACTCAGTCCTCAGGGTGCTCAGTGCTCAGGGTGCTGGGTGCTCAGTGCTCGGGGTGCTCGGTGCTCAGTACTCAGGGTGCTGAGTGCTCAGTACTCAGGGTGCTGGGTGCTCAGTACTCATGGTGCTGGGTGCTCAGTACTCAGGGTGCTGGGTGCTCAGTGCTCAGGGTGCTGGGTGCTCAGTGCGCGGGGTGCTGGGTGCTCAGTGCTCGGGGTGCTGGGTGCTCAGTGCTCAGTGCTCAGGGTGTCCTGTGCTCAGTGCTCAGTGCTCAGGGTGCTGGGTGCTCAATACTCAGGGTGCTGGGGGCTCAGTACTCAGGGTGCTGGGTGCTCAGTGCTCAGGGTGCTGGGTGCTCAGGACTCTGGGTGTTGGGTGCTCAGTACTCAGGGTGCTGGGTACTCAGTGCTCGGGGTGCTGGGTGCTCAGTGCTCGGGGTGCTTGGTGCTCAGTGCTCAGGGTGCTGGGTGCTCAGTATTCAGCGTGCTGGGTGATCAGTTCTCGGGGTGCTCGGTGCTCAGTACTCAAGGTGCTGGGTGCTCAGTGCTCAGGGTGCTGGGTGCTCAGTACTCTGGGTGTTGGGTGCTCAGTGCTCAGGGTGCTGGGTGCTCAGTGCTCAGGGTGATGTGTGCTCAGTACTCAGGGTGCTCGGTGCTCAGTACTCAGGGTTCTCAGTGCTCAGGGTGCTGGGTGCTCAGTGCTCGGGGTGATGGGTGCTCAGTACTCAGGGTGCTGGGTGCTCAGTACTCGGGGTGCTGGGTGCTCAGTACTCAGGGTGCTGGGTGCTCAGTGCTCGGGGTGCTGGGTGCTCAGTGCTCAGGGTGCTGGGTGCTCAGTGCTCAGGGTGCTGGGTACTCAGTCCTCAGGGTGCTCAGTGCTCAGGGTGCTGGGTGCTCAGTGCTCGGGGTGCTCGGTGCTCAGTACTCAGGGTGCTGAGTGCTCAGTACTCAGGGTGCTGGGTGCTCAGTACTCATGGTGCTGGGTGCTCAGTACTCAGGGTGCTGGGTGCTCAGTGCTCAGGGTGCTGGGTGCTCAGTGCGCGGGGTGCTGGGTGCTCAGTGCTCGGGGTGCTGGGTGCTCAGTGCTCAGTGCTCAGGGTGTCCTGTGCTCAGTGCTCAGTGCTCAGGGTGCTGGGTGCTCAGTACTCAGGGTGCTGGGTGCTCAGTAATCAGGGTGCTGGGTGCTCAGTGCTCAGGGTGCTGGGTGCTCAGGACTCTGGGTGTTGGGTGCTCAGTACTCAGGGTGCTGGGTACTCAGTGCTCGGGGTGCTGGGTGCTCAGTGCTCGGGGTGCTTGGTGCTCAGTGCTCAGGGTGCTGGGTGCTCAGTATTCAGCGTGCTGGGTGATCAGTTCTCGGGGTGCTCGGTGCTCAGTACTCAAGGTGCTGGGTGCTCAGTGCTCAGGGTGCTGGGTGCTCAGTACTCTGGGTGTTGGGTGCTCAGTGCTCAGGGTGCTGGGTGCTCAGTGCTCAGGGTGATGTGTGCTCAGTACTCAGGGTGCTCGGTGCTCAGTACTCAGGGTTCTCAGTGCTCAGGGTGCTGGGTGCTCAGTGCTCGGGGTGATGGGTGCTCAGTACTCAGGGTGCTGGGTGCTCAGTGCTCGGGGTGCTGGGTGCTCAGTACTCAGGGTGCTGGGTGCTCAGTGCTCGGGGTGCTGGGTGCTCAGTGCTGAGGGTGGTGCTGGGTGCTCAGTACTCAGGGTGCTGGGTGCTCAGTGCTCAGGGTGCTGGGTGCTCAGTACTAAGGTTCCTGGGTACTAAGTATTCAGGGTGCTCGGTGCTCAGTACTCAGGGTGCTGAGTGCTCAGTACTCAGGGTGCTGGGTGCTCAGTACTCATGGTGCTGGGTGCTCAGTACTCAGGGTGCTGGGTGCTCAGTGCTCAGGGTGCTGGGTGCTCAGTGCGCGGGGTGCTGGGTGCTCAGTGCTCGGGGTGCTGGGTGCTCAGTGCTCAGTGCTCAGGGTGTCCTGTGCTCAGTGCTCAGTGCTCAGGGTGCTGGGTGCTCAGTACTCAGGGTGCTGGGTGCTCAGTACTCAGGGTGCTGGGTGCTCAGTGCTCAGGGTGCTGGGTGCTCAGGACTCTGGGTGTTGGGTGCTCAGTACTCAGGGTGCTGGGTACTCAGTGCTCGGGGTGCTGGGTGCTCAGTGCTCGGGGTGCTTGGTGCTCAGTGCTCAGGGTGCTGGGTGCTCAGTATTCAGCGTGCTGGGTGATCAGTTCTCGGGGTGCTCGGTGCTCAGTACTCAAGGTGCTGGGTGCTCAGTGCTCAGGGTGCTGGGTGCTCAGTACTCTGGGTGTTGGGTGCTCAGTGCTCAGGGTGCTGGGTGCTCAGTGCTCAGGGTGATGTGTGCTCAGTACTCAGGGTGCTCGGTGCTCAGTACTCAGGGTTCTCAGTGCTCAGGGTGCTGGGTGCTCAGTGCTCGGGGTGATGGGTGCTCAGTACTCAGGGTGCTGGGTGCTCAGTACTCGGGGTGCTGGGTGCTCAGTACTCAGGGTGCTGGGTGCTCAGTGCTCGGGGTGCTGGGTGCTCAGTGCTCAGGGTGCTGGGTGCTCAGTGCTCAGGGTGCTGGGTACTCAGTCCTCAGGGTGCTCAGTGCTCAGGGTGCTGGGTGCTCAGTGCTCGGGGTGCTCGGTGCTCAGTACTCAGGGTGCTGAGTGCTCAGTACTCAGGGTGCTGGGTGCTCAGTACTCATGGTGCTGGGTGCTCAGTACTCAGGGTGCTGGGTGCTCAGTGCTCAGGGTGCTGGGTGCTCAGTGCGCGGGGTGCTGGGTGCTCAGTGCTCGGGGTGCTGGGTGCTCAGTGCTCAGTGCTCAGGGTGTCCTGTGCTCAGTGCTCAGTGCTCAGGGTGCTGGGTGCTCAGTACTCAGGGTGCTGGGTGCTCAGTGCTCAGGGTGCTGGGTGCTCAGGACTCTGGGTGTTGGGTGCTCAGTACTCAGGGTGCTGGGTACTCAGTGCTCGGGGTGCTGGGTGCTCAGTGCTCGGGGTGCTTGGTGCTCAGTGCTCAGGGTGCTGGGTGCTCAGTATTCAGCCTGCTGGGTGATCAGTTCTCGGGGTGCTCGGTGCTCAGTACTCAAGGTGCTGGGTGCTCAGTGCTCAGGGTGCTGGGTGCTCAGTACTCTGGGTGTTGGGTGCTCAGTGCTCAGGGTGCTGGGTGCTCAGTGCTCAGGGTGATGTGTGCTCAGTACTCAGGGTGCTCGGTGCTCAGTACTCAGGGTTCTCAGTGCTCAGGGTGCTGGGTGCTCAGTGCTCGGGGTGATGGGTGCTCAGTACTCAGGGTGCTGGGTGCTCAGTACTCGGGGTGCTGGGTGCTCAGTACTCAGGGTGCTGGGTGCTCAGTGCTCGGGGTGCTGGGTGCTCAGTGCTCAGGGTGATCGGTGCTCAGTGCTCAGGGTGCTGGGTGTTCAGTCCTCCGGGTGCTCAGTGCTCAGGGTGCTGGGTGCTCAGTGCTCGGGGTCCTCGGTGCTCAGTACTCAGGGTGCTGATTGCTCAGTACTCATGGTGCTGGGTGCTCAGTACTCATGGTGCTGGGTGCTCAGTACTCAGGGTGCTGGGTGCTCAGTGCTCAGGGTGCTGGGTGCTCAGTGCGCGGGGTGCTGGGTGCTCAGTGCTCAGTGCTCAGGGTGTTGGGTGCTCAGTGCTCAGTGCTCAGGGTGCTGGGTGCTCAGTACTCAGGGTGCTGGGTGCTCAGTACTCAGGGTGCTGGGTGATCAGTGCTCAGGGTGCTGGGTGCTCAGGACTCTGGGTGTTGGGTGCTCAGTACTCAGGGTGCTGGGTGCTCAGTGCTCGGGGTGCTGGGTGCTCAGTGCTCGGGGTGCTGGGTGCTCAGTGCTCAGGGTGCTGGGTGCTCAGTATTCAGCGTGCTGGGTGCTCAGTGCTCGGGGTGCTCGGTGCTCAGTACTCAAGGTGCTGGGTGCTCAGTGCTCAGGGTGCTGGGTGCTCACTCCTCGGGGTGCTCCGTGCTCAGTGCTCGGGGTGCTGGGTGCTCAGTGCTCGGGGTGCTGGGTGCTCAGTGCTCAGGGTGCTGGGTGATCAGTATTCAGCGTGCTGGGTGCTCAGTTCTCGGGGTGCTCGGTGCTCAGTACTCAAGGTGCTGGGTGCTCAGTGCTCAGGGTGCTGGGTGCCCAGTCCTCGGGGTGCTCCGTTCTCAGTGCTCAGGGTGCTGGGTGCTCAGTACTCAGGGTGCTCAGTGCTCAGTACTCAGGGTGCTGGGTGCTCAGTACTCAGGGTGCTGGGTGCTCAGTGCTCGGGGTGCTGGGTGCTCAGTGCTGAGGGTGGTGCTGGGTGCTCAGTACTCAGGGTGCTGGGTGCTCAGTGCTCAGGGTGCTGGGTGCTCAGTACTAAGGTTCCTGGGTACTAAGTATTCAGGGTGCTCGGTGCTCAGTACTCAGGGTGCTGGGTGCTCAGTGCCCAGGGTGCTGGGTACTCAGTACTCAGGGTGCTGGGTGCTCAGTACTCAGGGTGCTGGGTGCTCAGTGCTCAGGGTGCTTGGTGCTCAGTGCTCAGGGTGCTGGGTGCTCAGTACTCAGGCTGCTGGGTGCTCAGTGCTCAGGGTGCTGGGTGCTCAGTGCTCAGGGTCCTGGGTGCTCAGTGCTCAGGGTGCTGGGTGCTCAGTACTCAGGGTGCTGGGTGCTCAGTGCTCAGGGTGCTGGGTACTCAGTCCTCAGGGTGCTCAGTGCTCAGGGTGCTGGGTGCTCAGTGCTCGGGGTGCTCGGTGCTCAGTACTCAGGGTGCTGAGTGCTCAGTACTCAGGGTGCTGGGTGCTCAGTACTCATGGTGCTGGGTGCTCAGTACTCAGGGTGCTGGGTGCTCAGTGCTCAGGGTGCTGGGTGCTCAGTGCGCGGGGTGCTGGGTGCTCAGTGCTCGGGGTGCTGGGTGCTCAGTGCTCAGGGTGTCCTGTGCTCAGTGCTCAGTGCTCAGGGTGCTGGGTGCTCAGTACTCAGGGTGCTGGGTGCTCAGTACTCAGGGTGCTGGGTGCTCAGTGCTCAGGGTGCTGGGTGCTCAGGACTCTGGGTGTTGGGTGCTCAGTACTCAGGGTGCTGGGTACTCAGTGCTCGGGGTGCTGGGTGCTCAGTGCTCGGGGTGCTTGGTGCTCAGTGCTCAGGGTGCTGGGTGCTCAGTATTCAGCGTGCTGGGTGATCAGTTCTCGGGGTGCTCGGTGCTCAGTACTCAAGGTGCTGGGTGCTCAGTGCTCAGGGTGCTGGGTGCTCAGTACTCTGGGTGTTGGGTGCTCAGTGCTCAGGGTGCTGGGTGCTCAGTACTCAGGGTGCTCAGTGCTCAGGGTGCTGGGTGCTCAGTACTCAGGGTGCTCAGTGCTCAGTACTCGGGGTGCTGGGTGCTCAGTACTCAGGGTGCTCAGTGCTCAGTACTCGGGGTGCTGGGTGCTCAGTGCTCAGGGTGCTCAGTACTCAGTGCTCGGGGTGCTGGGTGCTCAGTGCTCGGGGCGGTGGGTGCTCAGTGCTCGAGGTGCTGGTTGCTCAGTACACAGGGTGCTGTGTGCTCAGTGCTCAGTACTCAGCGTGCTGGGTGCTCAGTGCTCAGAGTGTTGGGTGCTCAGTACTCAGGGTGCTGGGTGCTCAGTGCTCAGTGCTCAGGGTGCTCAGTTCTCAGGGTGCTCAGTGCTCAGGGTGCTGGGTGCTCAGGGTGCTGGCTGCTCAGTGCTCGGGGTGCTGGGTGCTCAGTGCTCAGTGCTCAGGGTACTGGGTGCTCAGTGCTTAGTGCTCAGTGCTCAGGGTGCTGGGTGTTCAGTACTCAGGGTGCTCGGTGCTCAGTGCTCAGGGTGCTGGGTGCTCAGTACTCAGGGTTCTGGGTGCTCAGTGCTCGGGGTGCTGGGTGCTCAGTCCTCAGGGTGATCAGTGCTCAGTACTAAGGGTGCTGGGTGCTCAGTGCTCAGGGTGATGGGTGCTCAGTCCTCAGGGTGCTCAGTACTCAGGGTGCTCGATGCTCAGTGCTCAGTACTCAGGGTGCTCAGTACTCAGGGTGCTGGGTGCTCAGTGCTCGGGGTGCTGGGTGCTCAGTACTCAGGGTGCTGGGTGCTCAGTACTCGGGGTGCTGGGTGCTCAGTACTCAGTTTGCTGGGTGCTCAGTGCTCGGGGTGCTGGGTGCACAGTGCTCTGGGTGATCGGTGCTCAGTGCTCAGGGTGCTGGGTGCTCAGTCCTCCGGGTGCTCAGTGCTCAGGGTGCTGGGTGCTCAGTACTCAGGGTGCTGGGTGCTCAGTACTCGGGGTACTGGGTGCTCAGTGCGCGGGGTGCTGGGTGCTCAGTGCTCGGGGTGCTGGGTGCTCAGTGCTCAGTGTGATCGGTGCTCCGTACTCAGGGTGCTCAGTACTCAGGGTGCTGGCTGCTCAGTGCTCGCTGTGCTGGGTGCTCAGTACTCGGGGAGCTGGGTGCTCTGTACTCAGGGTGCTGGGTGCTCAGTGCTCGGGGTCCTGGGTGCTCAGTGCTCAGGGTGCTCAGTGCTCAGGGTGCTGGGTGCTCAGTGCTCGGGGTGCTCGGTGCTCAGTACTCAGGGTGCTGAGTGCTCAGTGCTCAGGGTGCTGGGTGCTCAGTGCTCAGGGTGCTGGGTGCTCAGTGCTCGGGGTGCTGGGTGCTCAGTGCTCGGGGTGCTGGGTGCTCAGTGCTCAGTGCTCAGTTTGTTGGGTGCTCAGTGCTCAGTGCTCAGGGTGCTGGGTGCTCAGTACTCAGGGTCCTGGGTGCTCAGTACTCAGGGTGCTGGGTGCTCAGTGCTCAGGGTGCTGGGTGCTCAGGACTCTGGGTGTTGGGTGCTCAGTACTCAGGGTGCTGGGTGCTCAGTGCTCGGGGTGCTGGGTGCTCAGTGCTCCGGGTGCTGGGTGCTCAGTGCTCAGGGTGCTGGGTGCTCAGTATTCAGGGTGCTGGGTGCTCAGTGCTCGGGGTGCTCGGTGCTCAGTACTCAAGGTGCTGGGTACTCAGTGCTCAGGGTGCTGGGTGCTCAGTCCTCGGGGTGCTCCGTGCTCAGTGCTCAGAGTGTTGGGTGCTCAGTACTCAGGGTGCTCGGTGCTCAGTACTCAGGGTTCTCAGTGCTCAGGGTGCTGGGTGCTCAGTACTCAGGGTGCTCAGTGCTCAGTACTCAGGGTGCTGGGTGCTCAGTGCTCAGTGTGCTCAGTGCTCAGTGCTCGGGGTGCTGGGTGCTCAGTGCTCGGGGCGCTGGGTGCTCAGTGCTCGAGGTGCTGGATGCTCAGTACTCAGGGTGCTGTGTGCTCAGTGCTCAGTACTCAGCGTGCTGGGTGCTCAGTGCTCAGAGTGTTGGGTGCTCAGTGCTCAGGGTGCTCTGTGCTCAGTACTCAGGGTGCTGGTTTCTCAGTGCTCGGGATGCTGCGTGCTCAGTGCTCAGGGTGCTTGGTGCTCTGTGCTCAGGGTGCTGGGTGCTCAGTACTCAGGGTGCTGGGTGCTCAGTGCTCGGGGTGCTCGGTGCTCAGAACTCAAGGTGCTGGGTGCTCAGTGCTCAGGGTGCCGGGTGCTCAGTCCTAGGGGTGCTCCGTGCTCAGTGATCATGGTGCTGGGTGCTCAGTACTCAGGGTGCTCGGGGCTCAGTACTCAGGGTTCTCAGTGCTCATTACTCAGGGTGCTGGGTGCTAAGTGCTCAGGGTGCTGGGTGCTCAGTACTCAGGATGCTCAGTGCTCAGTACTCGGAGTGCTTGGGGCTCAGTACTCAGGGTGCTCAGTGCTCAGTACTCGGGGTGCTGTTTGCTCAGTGCTCAGGGTGCTCAGTGCTCAGTGCTCGGGGTGCTGGGTGCTCAGTGCTCGGGGCGCTGGGTGCTCAGTGCTCGGGGTGCTGGGTGCTCAGTACTCGGGGTGCTGGGTGCTCAGTACTCAGGGTGCTCAGTGCTCAGTACTCAGTGCTCAGGGTGCTCAGTGCTCAGTGCTCGGGGTGCTGGGTGCTCAGTGCTCGGGGCGCTGGGTGCTCAGTGCTCGGGGTGCTGGGTGCTCAGTACTCGGGGTGCTGGGTGCTCAGTACTCTGGGTGTTGGGTGCTCAGTACTCAGGGTGCTGGGTGCTACGTGCTCGGGGTGCTGGGTGCTCAGTACTCAGGGTGCTGGGTGCTCAGTACTCAGGGTGCTGGGTGCTTAGTGCTCGAGGTGCTCGGTGCTCAGTACTCAAGGTGCTGGGTGCTCAGTTCTCAGGGTGCTGCGTGCTCAGTCCTCGGGGTGCTCCATGCTCAGGGTGCTGGGTGCTCAGTGCTCAGGGTGCTGGGTGCTCAGTGCTCGGGGTGCTGGGTGCTGAGTGCTCAGGGTGCTGGGTGCTCAGTGCTCGGGGTGCTCGGTGCTCAGTGCTCAGGGTCCTGGGTGCTCAGTACTCAGGGTGCTGGGTGCATAGTACTCAGGGTGCTCAGTGCTCAGTACACAGGGTGCTGGGTGCTCAGTGCTCGGGGTGCTGGGTGCTCAGTGCTCAGTACTCAGGGTGCTGGGTGCTCAGTGCTCGGGGTGCTGGTTGCTCAGTACTCAGCGTGCTGGGTGCTCAGTACTCAGGGTGCTGGGTGCTCAGTGCTCAGGGTGCTGGGTGCTCAGTGCTCAGGGTGCTGGGTGCTCAGTGATCGGGGTGCTGGGTGCTCAGTACTCAGGGTGCTCAGTGCTCGGGGAGCTCGGTGCTCAGTACTCAGGGTGCAGGGTGCTCAGTACTCAGTGCTCGGGGTCCTGGGTGCTCAGTGCTCGGGCTGCTGGGCGCTCAGTGCTCGGGGTGCTTAGTGCTCAGTACTCAGGGTGCTGGGTGCTCAGTACTCAGGGTGCTGGGTGCTCATTCTCGGGGTGCTGGGTGCTCAGTGCTCGTGGTGCTGGGTGCTCAGTACTCAGGGTGCTCGGTTCTCAGTACTCAGGGTGCTGAGTGCACATTATCGGGGTGCTGGGTGCTCAGTGCTCGGGGTGCTGGGTGCTCAGTACTCAGGGTGCTGGGGGCTCAGTACTCAGGGTGCTGGGTGCTCACTACTCAGGGTGCTCGGTTCTCAGTACTCAGGGTGCTGGGTGCACATTATCGGGGTGCTGGGTGCTCAGTGCTCGGGGTGCTGGGTGCTCAGTACTCAGGGTGCTGGGGGCTCAGTACTCAGGGTGCTGGGTGCTCAGTACTCAGGGTGATCTGTTCTCAGTAATCAGGTTGCAAGGTGCTCAGTGCTCGGGGTGCTGGGTGCTCAGTACCAGGGGTGCTCAGTGATCAGTACTCAGGGTGCTGGGTGCTCAGTACTCAGGGTGCTGGGTGTTCAGTGCTCGGGGTGCTCGGTGCTCAGTACTCGGGGTGCTGGGTGCTCAGTACTCGGGGTGCTGGGTGCTCAGTGCTCAGGGTGCTGGGTGCTCAGTGCTCAGGGTCCTGGGTGCTCAGTGCCCACGGTGATAGGTGCTCAGTACTCAGGGTGCTGGGTGCTCAGTGCTCAGGGTGCTCAGTGCTCAGGGTGCTGGGTGCTCAGTGCTCGGGGTGCTCGGTGCTCAGTACTCAGGGTGCTGAGTGCTCAGTACTCAGGGTGCTGGGTGCTCAGTACTCATGGTGCTGGGTGCTCAGTACTCAGGGGGCTGGGTGCTCAGTGCTCAGGGTGCTGAGTGCTCAGTGCTCAGGGTGCTGGGTGCTCAGTGCTCGGGGTGCTGGGTGCTCAGTGCTCGGGGTGCTGGGTGCTCAGTGCTCAGTGCTCAGGGTGTTGGGTGCTCAGTGCTCAGTGCTCAGGGTGCTGGGTGCTCAGTACTCAGGGTGCTGGGTTCTCAGTACTCAGGGTGCTGGGTGCTCAGTGCTCAGGGTGCTGGGTGCTCAGTACTCTGGTTGTTGGGTGCTCAGTACTCAGGGTGCTGGGTGCTCAGTGCTCAGGGTGCTGGGTGATCAGTGCTCAGGGTGCTGGGTGCTCAGTGATCGGGGTGCTGGGTGCTCAGTACTCAGGGTGCTCAGTGCTCGGGGAGCTCGGTGCTCAGTACTCAGGGTGCTGGGTGCTCAGTACTCAGTGCTCGGGGTGCTGGGTGCTCAGTGCTCTGGGTGCTTAGTGCTCAGTACTCAGGGTGCTGGGTGCTCAGTACTCAGGGTGCTGGGTGCTCATTCTCCGGGTGCTGGGTGCTCAGTGCTCGGGGTGCTGGGTGCTCAGTACTCAGGGTGCTGGGGGCTCAGTACTCAGGGTGCTGGGTGCTCAGTACTCAGGGTGCTCGGATCTCAGTATTCAGGGTGCTGGGTGCTCATTCTCGGGGTGCTGGGTGCTCAGTACTCGGGGTGCTCAGTGCTCAGTACTCAGGGTGCTGGGTGCTCAGTGCTCAGGGTGCTGGGTGCTCAGTACTAAGCGTCCTGTGTGCTCAGTATTCAGGGTGCTCGGTGTTCAGTACTCAGGGTGCTGGGTGCTCAGTGCTCAGGGTGCTGGGTACTCAGTACTCAGGGGGCTGGGTGCTCAGTACTCAGGGTGCTGGGTGCTCAGTGCTCAGGGTGCTTGGTGCTCACTGCTCAGGGTGCTGGGTGCTCAGTACTCAGCGTGCTGGGTGCTCAGTGCTCAGGGTGATCGGTGCTCAGTACTCAGGGTGCTCAGTACTCAGGGTGCTGGCTGCTCAGTGCTCGGGGTGCTGGGTGCTCAGTACTCGGGGTGCTGGGTGCTCTGTACTCAGGGTGCTGGGTGCTCAATGCTCGGGGTCCTGGGTGCTCAGTGCTCAGGGTGATCGGTGCTCAGTACTCAGGGTGCTGGGTGCTCAGTGCTCAGGGTGCTGGGTATTCAGTCCTCAGGGTGCTCAGTGCTCAGGGTGCTGGGTGCTCAGTGCTCGGGGTGCTCGGTGCTCAGTACTCAGGGTGCTGAGTGCTCAGTACTCAGGGTGCTGGGTGCTCAGTACTCGTGGTGCTGGGTGCTCAGTACTCAGGGTGCTGGGTGCTCAGTGCTCAGGGTGCTGGGTGCTCAGTGCTCGGGGTGCTGGGTGCTCAGTGCTCAGTGCTCTGGGTGTTGGGTGCTCAGTGCTCAGTGCTCAGGGTGCTGGGTGCTCAGTACTCAGGGTGCTGGGTGCTCAGTACACAGGGTGCTGGGTGCTCAGTGCTCAGGGTGCTGGGTGCTCAGGACTCTGGGTGTTGGGTGCTCAGTACTCAGGGTGCTGGGTGCTCAGTGCTCAGGGTGCTGGGTGCTCAGGACTCTGGGTGTTGGGTGCTCAGTGCTCGGGGTGCTGGGTGCTCAGTGCTCAGTGCTCTGGGTGTTGGGTGCTCAGTGCTCAGTGCTCAGGGTGCTGGGTGCTCAGTACTCAGGGTGCTGGGTGCTCAGTACACAGGGTGCTGGGTGCTCAGTGCTCAGGGTGCTGGGTGCTCAGGACTCTGGGTGTTGGGTGCTCAGTACTCAGGGTGCTGGGTGCTCAGTGCTCGGGGTGCTGGGTGCTCAGTGCTCGGGGTGCTGGGTGATCAGTGCTCAGGGTGCTGGGTGCTCAGTACTCAGGGTGCTCAGTGCTCAGTACTCAGGGTGCTCGGTGCTCAGTACTCAAGGTGCTGGGTGCTCAGTGCTCAGGGTGCTGGGTGCCCAGTCCTCGGGGTGCTCCGTTCTCAGTGCTCAGGGTGCTGGGTGCTCAGTACTCAGGGTGCTCAGTGCTCAGTACTCAGGGTGCTGGGTGCTCAGTACTCAGGGTGCTGGGTGCTCAGTGCTCGGGGTGATGGGTGCTCAGTGCTCGGGGTGCTCGGTGCTCAGTACTCAGGGTGCTGAGTGCTCAGTACTCAGGGTGCTGGGTGCTCAGTACTCATGGTGCTGGGTGCTCAGTACTCAGGGTGCTGGGTGCTCAGTGCTCAGGGTGCTGGGTGCTCAGTGCGCGGGGTGCTGGGTGCTCAGTGCTCGGGGTGCTGGGTGCTCAGTGCTCAGTGCTCAGGGTGTTGGGTGCTCAGTGCTCAGTGCTCAGGGTGCTGGGTGCTCAGTACTCAGGGTGCTGGGTGCTCAGTACTCAGGGTGCTGGGTGCTCAGTGCTCAGGGTGCTGGGTGCTCAGGACTCTGGGTGTTGGGTGCTCAGTACTCAGGGTGCTGGGTGCTCAGTGCTCGGGGTGCTGGGTGCTCAGTGCTCGGGGTGCTTGGTGCTCAGTGCTCAGGGTGCTGGGTGCTCAGTATTCAGCGTGCTGGGTGCTCAGTTCTCGGGGTGCTCGGTGCTCAGTACTCAAGGTGCTGGGTGCTCAGTGCTCAGGGTGCTGGGTGCTCAGTCCTCGGGGTGCTACGTGCTCAGTGCTCAGGGTGCTGGGTGCTCAGTAGTCAGGGTGCTCGGTGCTCAGTACTCAGGGTTCTCAGTGCTCAGGGTGCTGGGTGCTCAGTACTCAGGGTGCTCAGTGCTCAGTACTCGGGGTGCTGGGTGCTCAGTACTCAGGGTGCTCAGTGCTCAGTACTCGGGGTGCTGGGTGCTCAGTGCTCAGTGTGCTCAGTGCTCAGTGCTCGGGGTGCTGGGTGCTCAGTGCTCGGGGCGCTGGGTGCTCAGTGCTCGAGGTTCTGGTTGCTCAGTACTCAGGGTGCTGTGTGCTCAGTGCTCAGTACTCAGCGTGCTGGGTGCTCAGTGCTCAGAGTGTAGGGTGCTCAGTACTCAGGGTGCTGGGTGCTCAGTGCTCAGTGCTCAGGGTGCTCAGTGCTCAGGGTGCTCAGTGCTCAGGGTGCTGGGTGCTCAGGGTGCTGGGTGCTCAGTGCTCGGGGTGCTGGGTGCTCAGTGCTCAGTGCTCAGGGTGCTGGGTGCTCAGTGCTCAGTGCTCAGGGTGCTGGGTGTTCAGTACTCAGGGTGCTCGGTGCTCAGTGCTCAGGGTGCTGGGTGCTCAGTACTCAGGGTTCTGGGTGCTCAGTGCTCGGGGTGCTGGGTGCTCAGTGCTCAGGGTGATCAGTGCTCAGTACTAAGGGTGCTGGGTGCTCAGTGCTCAGGGTGCTGGGTGCTCAGTCCTCAGGGTGCTCATTATTCAGGGTGCTCGGTGCTCAGTGCTCAGTACTCAGGGTGCTCAGTACTCAGGGTGCTGGGTGCTCAGTGCTCGGGGTGATGGGTGCTCAGTACTCAGGGTGCTGGGTGCTCAGTACTCGGGGTGCTGGGTGCTCAGTACTCAGGGTGCTGGGTGCTCAGTGCTCGGGGTGCTGGGTGCTCAGTGCTCAGGGTGATCGGTGCTCAGTGCTCAGGGTGCTGGGTGTTCAGTCCTCCGGGTGCTCAGTGCTCAGGGTGCTGGGAGCTCAGTGCTCGGGGTCCTCGGTGCTCAGTACTCAGGGTGCTGATTGCTCAGTACTCAGGGTGCTGGGTGCTCAGTACTCATGGTGCTGGGTGCTCAGTACTCAGGGTGCTGGGTGCTCAGTGCTCAGGGTGCTGGGTGCTCAGTGCGCGGGGTGCTGGGTGCTCAGTGCTCAGTGCTCAGGGTGTTGGGTGCTCAGTGCTCAGTGCTCAGGGTGCTGGGTGCTCAGTACTCAGGGTGCTGGGTGCTCAGTACTCAGGGTGCTGGGTGATCAGTGCTCAGGGTGCTGGGTGCTCAGGACTCTGGGTGTTGGGTGCTCAGTACTCAGGGTGCTGGGTGCTCAGTGCTCGGGGTGCTGGGTGCTCAGTGCTCGGGGTGCTGGGTGCTCAGTGCTCAGGGTGCTGGGTGCTCAGTATTCAGCGTGCTGGGTGCTCAGTGCTCGGGGTGCTCGGTGCTCAGTACTCAAGGTGCTGGGTGCTCAGTGCTCAGGGTGCTGGGTGCTCACTCCTCGGGGTGCTCCGTGCTCAGTGCTCGGGGTGCTGGGTGCTCAGTGCTCGGGGTGCTGGGTGCTCAGTGCTCAGGGTGCTGGGTGATCAGTATTCAGCGTGCTGGGTGCTCAGTTCTCGGGGTGCTCGGTGCTCAGTACTCAAGGTGCTGGGTGCTCAGTGCTCAGGGTGCTGGGTGCCCAGTCCTCGGGGTGCTCCGTTCTCAGTGCTCAGGGTGCTGGGTGCTCAGTACTCAGGGTGCTCAGTGCTCAGTACTCAGGGTGCTGGGTGCTCAGTACTCAGGGTGCTGGGTGCTCAGTGCTCGGGGTGCTGGGTGCTCAGTGCTGAGGGTGGTGCTGGGTGCTCAGTACTCAGGGTGCTGGGTGCTCAGTGCTCAGGGTGCTGGGTGCTCAGTACTAAGGTTCCTGGGTACTAAGTATTCAGGGTGCTCGGTGCTCAGTACTCAGGGTGCTGGGTGCTCAGTGCCCAGGGTGCTGGGTACTCAGTACTCAGGGTGCTGGGTGCTCAGTACTCAGGGTGCTGGGTGCTCAGTGCTCAGGGTGCTTGGTGCTCAGTGCTCAGGGTGCTGGGTGCTCAGTACTCAGGGTGCTGGGTGCTCAGTGCTCAGGGTGCTGGGTGCTCAGTGCTCAGGGTCCTGGGTGCTCAGTGCTCAGGGTGCTGGGTGCTCAGTACTCAGGGTGCTGGGTGCTCAGTGCTCAGGGTGCTGGGTACTCAGTCCTCAGGGTGCTCAGTGCTCAGGGTGCTGGGTGCTCAGTGCTCGGGGTGCTCGGTGCTCAGTACTCAGGGTGCTGAGTGCTCAGTACTCAGGGTGCTGGGTGCTCAGTACTCATGGTGCTGGGTGCTCAGTACTCAGGGTGCTGGGTGCTCAGTGCTCAGGGTGCTGGGTGCTCAGTGCGCGGGGTGCTGGGTGCTCAGTGCTCGGGGTGCTGGGTGCTCAGTGCTCAGTGCTCAGGGTGTCCTGTGCTCAGTGCTCAGTGCTCAGGGTGCTGGGTGCTCAGTACTCAGGGTGCTGGGTGCTCAGTACTCAGGGTGCTGGGTGCTCAGTGCTCAGGGTGCTGGGTGCTCAGGACTCTGGGTGTTGGGTGCTCAGTACTCAGGGTGCTGGGTACTCAGTGCTCGGGGTGCTGGGTGCTCAGTGCTCGGGGTGCTTGGTGCTCAGTGCTCAGGGTGCTGGGTGCTCAGTATTCAGCGTGCTGGGTGATCAGTTCTCGGGGTGCTCGGTGCTCAGTACTCAAGGTGCTGGGTGCTCAGTGCTCAGGGTGCTGGGTGCTCAGTACTCTGGGTGTTGGGTGCTCAGTGCTCAGGGTGCTGGGTGCTCAGTGCTCAGGGTGATGTGTGCTCAGTACTCAGGGTGCTCGGTGCTCAGTACTCAGGGTTCTCAGTGCTCAGGGTGCTGGGTGCTCAGTGCTCGGGGTGATGGGTGCTCAGTACTCAGGGTGCTGGGTGCTCAGTACTCGGGGTGCTGGGTGCTCAGTACTCAGGGTGCTGGGTGCTCAGTGCTCGGTGTGCTGGGTGCTCAGTGCTCAGGGTGCTGGGTGCTCAGTGCTCAGGGTGCTGGGTACTCAGTCCTCAGGGTGCTCAGTGCTCAGGGTGCTGGGTGCTCAGTGCTCGGGGTGCTCGGTGCTCAGTACTCAGGGTGCTGAGTGCTCAGTACTCAGGGTGCTGGGTGCTCAGTACTCATGGTGCTGGGTGCTCAGTACTCAGGGTGCTGGGTGCTCAGTGCTCAGGGTGCTGGGTGCTCAGTGCGCGGGGTGCTGGGTGCTCAGTGCTCGGGGTGCTGGGTGCTCAGTGCTCAGTGCTCAGGGTGTCCTGTGCTCAGTGCTCAGTGCTCAGGGTGCTGGGTGCTCAGTACTCAGGATGCTGGGTGCTCAGTACTCAGGGTGCTGGGTGCTCAGTGCTCAGGGTGCTGGGTGCTCAGGACTCTGGGTGTTGGGTGCTCAGTACTCAGGGTGCTGGGTACTCAGTGCTCGGGGTGCTGGGTGCTCAGTGCTCGGGGTGCTTGGTGCTCAGTGCTCAGGGTGCTGGGTGCTCAGTATTCAGCGTGCTGGGTGATCAGTTCTCGGGGTGCTCGGTGCTCAGTACTCAAGGTGCTGGGTGCTCAGTGCTCAGGGTGCTGGGTGCTCAGTACTCTGGGTGTTGGGTGCTCAGTGCTCAGGGTGCTGGGTGCTCAGTGCTCAGGGTGATGTGTGCTCAGTACTCAGGGTGCTCGGTGCTCAGTACTCAGGGTTCTCAGTGCTCAGGGTGCTGGGTGCTCAGTGCTCGGGGTGATGGGTGCTCAGTACTCAGGGTGCTGGGTGCTCAGTACTCGGGGTGCTGGGTGCTCAGTACTCAGGGTGCTGGGTGCTCAGTGCTCGGGGTGCTGGGTGCTCAGTGCTCAGGGTGATCGGTGCTCAGTGCTCAGGGTGCTGGGTGTTCAGTCCTCCGGGTGCTCAGTGCTCAGGGTGCTGGGTGCTCAGTGCTCGGGGTCCTCGGTGCTCAGTACTCAGGGTGCTGATTGCTCAGTACTCAGGGTGCTGGGTGCTCAGTACTCATGGTGCTGGGTGCTCAGTACTCAGGGTGCTGGGTGCTCAGTGCTCAGGGTGCTGGGTGCTCAGTGCGCGGGGTGCTGGGTGCTCAGTGCTCAGTGCTCAGGGTGTTGGGTGCTCAGTGCTCAGTGCTCAGGGTGCTGGGTGCTCAGTACTCAGGGTGCTGGGTGCTCAGTACTCAGGGTGCTGGGTGATCAGTGCTCAGGGTGCTGGGTGCTCAGGACTCTGGGTGTTGGGTGCTCAGTACTCAGGGTGCTGGCTGCTCAGTGCTCGGGGTGCTGGGTGCTCAGTGCTCGGGGTGCTGGGTGCTCAGTGCTCAGGGTGCTGGGTGCTCAGTATTCAGCGTGCTGGGTGCTCAGTGCTCGGGGTGCTCGGTGCTCAGTACTCAAGGTGCTGGGTGCTCAGTGCTCAGGGTGCTGGGTGCTCACTCCTCGGGGTGCTCCGTGCTCAGTGCTCGGGGTGCTGGGTGCTCAGTGCTCGGGGTGCTGGGTGCTCAGTGCTCAGGGTGCTGGGTGATCAGTATTCAGCGTGCTGGGTGCTCAGTTCTCGGGGTGCTCGGTGCTCAGTACTCAAGGTGCTGGGTGCTCAGTGCTCAGGGTGCTGGGTGCCCAGTCCTCGGGGTGCTCCGTTCTCAGTGCTCAGGGTGCTGGGTGCTCAGTACTCAGGGTGCTCAGTGCTCAGTACTCAGGGTGCTGGGTGCTCAGTACTCAGGGTGCTGGGTGCTCAGTGCTCGGGGTGCTGGGTGCTCAGTGCTGAGGGTGGTGCTGGGTGCTCAGTACTCAGGGTGCTGGGTGCTCAGTGCTCAGGGTGCTGGGTGCTCAGTACTAAGGTTCCTGGGTACTAAGTATTCAGGGTGCTCGGTGCTCAGTACTCAGGGTGCTGGGTGCTCAGTGCCCAGGGTGCTGGGTACTCAGTACTCAGGGTGCTGGGTGCTCAGTACTCAGGGTGCTGGGTGCTCAGTGCTCAGGGTGCTTGGTGCTCAGTGCTCAGGGTGCTGGGTGCTCAGTACTCAGGCTGCTGGGTGCTCAGTGCTCAGGGTGCTGGGTGCTCAGTGCTCAGGGTCCTGGGTGCTCAGTGCTCAGGGTGCTGGGTGCTCAGTACTCAGGGTGCTGGGTGCTCAGTGCTCAGGGTGCTGGGTACTCAGTCCTCAGGGTGCTCAGTGCTCAGGGTGCTGGGTGCTCAGTGCTCGGGGTGCTCGGTGCTCAGTACTCAGGGTGCTGAGTGCTCAGTACTCAGGGTGCTGGGTGCTCAGTACTCATGGTGCTGGGTGCTCAGTACTCAGGGTGCTGGGTGCTCAGTGCTCAGGGTGCTGGGTGCTCAGTGCGCGGGGTGCTGGGTGCTCAGTGCTCGGGGTGCTGGGTGCTCAGTGCTCAGTGCTCAGGGTGTCCTGTGCTCAGTGCTCAGTGCTCAGGGTGCTGGGTGCTCAGTACTCAGGGTGCTGGGTGCTCAGTACTCAGGGTGCTGGGTGCTCAGTTCTCAGGGTGCTGGGTGCTCAGGACTCTGGGTGTTGGGTGCTCAGTACTCAGGGTGCTGGGTACTCAGTGCTCGGGGTGCTGGGTGCTCAGTGCTCGGGGTGCTTGGTGCTCAGTGCTCAGGGTGCTGGGTGCTCAGTATTCAGCGTGCTGGGTGATCAGTTCTCGGGGTGCTCGGTGCTCAGTACTCAAGGTGCTGGGTGCTCAGTGCTCAGGGTGCTGGGTGCTCAGTACTCTGGGTGTTGGGTGCTCAGTGCTCAGGGTGCTGGGTGCTCAGTGCTCAGGGTGATGTGTGCTCAGTACTCAGGGTGCTCGGTGCTCAGTACTCAGGGTTCTCAGTGCTCAGGGTGCTGGGTGCTCAGTACTCAGGGTGCTCAGTGCTCAGGGTGCTGGGTGCTCAGTACTCAGGGTGCTCAGTGCTCAGTACTCGGGGTGCTGGGTGCTCAGTACTCAGGGTGCTCAGTGCTCAGTACTCGGGGTGCTGGGTGCTCAGTGCTCAGGGTGCTCAGTGCTCAGTGCTCGGGGTGCTGGGTGCTCAGTGCTCGGGGCGGTGGGTGCTCAGTGCTCGAGGTGCTGGTTGCTCAGTACACAGGGTGCTGTGTGCTCAGTGCTCAGTACTCAGCGTGCTGGGTGCTCAGTGCTCAGAGTGTTGGGTGCTCAGTACTCAGGGTGCTGGGTGCTCAGTGCTCAGTGCTCAGGGTGCTCAGTTCTCAGGGTGCTCAGTGCTCAGGGTGCTGGGTGCTCAGGGTGCTGGCTGCTCAGTGCTCGGGGTGCTGGGTGCTCAGTGCTCAGTGCTCAGGGTGCTGGGTGCTCAGTGCTCAGTGCTCAGTGCTCAGGGTGCTGGGTGTTCAGTACTCAGGGTGCTCGGTGCTCAGTGCTCAGGGTGCTGGGTGCACAGTACTCAGGGATCTGGGTGCTCAGTGCTCGGGGTGCTGGGTGCTCAGTCCTCAGGGTGATCAGTGCTCAGTACTAAGGGTGCTGGGTGCTCAGTGCTCAGGGTGATGGGTGCTCAGTCCTCAGGGTGCTCAGTACTCAGGGTGCTCGATGCTCAGTGCTCAGTACTCAGGGTGCTCAGTACTCAGGGTGCTGGGTGCTCAGTGCTCGGGGTGCTGGGTGCTCAGTACTCAGGGTGCTGGGTGCTCAGTACTCGGGGTGCTGGGTGCTCAGTACTCAGTTTGCTGGGTGCTCAGTGCTCGGGGTGCTGGGTGCTCAGTGCTCTGGGTGATCGGTGCTCAGTGCTCAGGGTGCTGGGTGCTCAGTCCTCCGGGTGCTCAGTGCTCAGGGTGCTGGGTGCTCAGTACTCAGGGTGCTGGGTGCTCAGTACTCGGGGTGCTGGGTGCTCAGTGCGCGGGGTGCTGGGTGCTCAGTGCTCGGGGTGCTGGGTGCTCAGTGCTCAGTGCTCAGGGTGTTGGGTGCTCAGTGCTCAGGGTGCTGGGTGCTCACTACTCAGGGTGCTGGGTGCTCAGTACTCAGGGTGCTGGGTGATCAGTGCTCAGGGTGCTGGGTGGTCAGGACTCTGGGTGTTGGGTGCTCAGTACTCAGGGTGCTGGGTGCTCAGTGCTCGGGGTGCTGGGTGCTCAGTGCTCGGGGTGCTGAGTGCTCAGTGCTCAGGGTGCTGGGTGCTCAGTATTCAGCGTGCTGGGTGCTCAGTGCTCGGGGTGCTCGGTGCTCAGTACTCAAGGTGCTGGGTGCTCAGTGCTCAGGATGCTGGGTGCTCACTCCTCGGGGTGCTCCGTGCTCAGTGCTCAGGGTGCTGGGTGTTCAGTACTCAGGTTGCTCGGTGCTCAGTACTCCGGGTTCTCAGTGCTCAGGGTGCTCAGTGCTCAGTACTCGGGGTGCTGGGTGCTCAGTACTCAGGGTGCTCAGTGCTCAGTACTCGGGGTGCTGGGTGCTCAGTGCTCAGTGTGCTCAGTGCTCAGTGCTCGGGTTGCTGGGTGCTCAGTGCTCGGGGCGCTGGGTGCTCAGTGCTCGAGGTGCTGGTTGCTCAGTACACAGGGTGCTGTGTGCTCAGTGCTCAGTACTCAGCGTGCTGGGTGCTCAGTGCTCAGAGTGTTGGGTGCTCAGTACTCAGGGTGCTGGGTGCTCAGTGCTCAGTGCTCAGGGTGCTCAGTGCTCAGGGTGCTCAGTGCTCAGAGTGCTGGGTGCTCAGTGCTCGGGGTGCTGGGTGCTCAGTACTCGGGGTGCTCAGTGCTCAGTACTCAGGGTGCTGGGTGCTCAGTACTCTGGGTGCTGGGTGCTCAGTACTCAGGGTGCTGGGTGCTCAGTGCTCGGGGTGCTGGGTGCTCAGTGCTCAGGGTGATCGGTGCTCAGTGCTCAGGGTGCTGGGTGCTCAGTCCTCCGCGTGCTCAGTGCTCAGGGTGCTGGGTGCTCAGTGCTCGGGGTGCTCGGTGCTCAGTACTCAGGGTGCTGAGTGCTCAGTACTCAGGGTGCTGGGTGCTCAGTACTCAGGGTGCTGGGTGCTCAGTACTCAGCGTGCTGGGTGCTCAGTGCTCGGGGTGCTCGGTGCTCAGTACTCAAGGTGCTGGGTGCTCAGTGCTCAGGGTGCTGGGTGCTCACTCCTCGGGGTGCTCCATGCTCAGTGCTCAGGGTGCTGGGTGTTCAGTACTCAGGTTGCTCGGTGCTCAGTACTCCGGATTCTCAGTGCTCAGGGTGCTCAGTGCTCAGTACTCGGGGTGCTGGGTGCTCAGTACTCAGGGTGCTCAGTGCTCAGTACTCGGGGTGCTGGGTGCTCAGTGCTCAGTGTGCTCAGTGCTCAGTGCTCGGGGTGCTGGGTGCTCAGTGCTCGGGGCGCTGGGTGCTCAGTGCTCGAGGTGCTGGTTGCTCAGTACTCAGGGTGCTGTGTGCTCAGTGCTCAGTACTCAGCGTGCTGGGTGCTCAGTGCTCAGAGTGTTGTGTGCTCAGTACTCAGGGTGCTGGGTGCTCAGTGCTCAGTGCTCAGGGTGCTCAGTGCTCAGGGTGCTCAGTGCTCAGGGTGCTGGGTGCTCAGTGCTCGGGGTGCTGGGTGCTCAGTACTCGGGGTGCTCAGTGCTCAGTACTCAGGGTGCTGGGTGCTCAGTACTCTGGGTGCTGGGTGCTCAGTACTCAGGGTGCTGGGTGCTCAGTGCTCGGGGTGCTGGGTGCTCATTGCTCAGGGTGATCGGTGCTCAGTGCTCAGGGTGCTGGGTGCTCAGTCCTCCGGGTGCTCAGTGCTCAGGGTGCTCGGTGCTCAGTACTCAGGGTGCTGAGTGATCAGTACTCAGGGTGCTGGGTGCTCAGTACTCAGGGTGCTGGGTGCTCAATGCTCAGGGTGCTGGGTGCTCAGTGCTCAGGGTGCTGTGTGCTCAGTGCACGGGGTGCTGGGTGCTCAGGGCTGTGGTGCTGGGTGCTCAGTGCTCAGTGCTCAGGGTGCTGGGTGCTCAGTGCTCAGTGCTCAGGGAGCTGGTTGCTCAGTACTCAGGGTGCTGGGTGCTCAGTACTCAGGGTGCTGGGTGCTCAGTGCTCAGGGTGCTCTGTGCTCAGTACTCAGGGTGCTGGGAGCTCAGTGCTCGGGGTGCTGCGTGCTCTGTGCTCAGGGTGCTGGGTGCTCAGTGCTCAGGGTGCTGGGTGCTCAGTGCTCAGGGTGCTGGGTGCTCAGTCCTCCGGGTGCTCAGTGCTCAGGGTGCTGGGTGCTCAGTGCTCGGGGTCCTCGGTGCTCAGTACTCAGGGTGCTGAGTGCTCAGTACTCAGGGTGCTGGGTGCTCAGTACTCATGGTGCTGGGTGCTCATTACTCAGGGTGCTGGGTGCTCAGTGCTCAGGGTGCTGGGTGCTCAGTGCGCGGGGTGCTGGGTGCTCAGTGCTCAGGGTGTTGGGTGCTCAGTGCTCAGTGCTCAGGGTGCTGGGTGCTCAGTACTCAGGGTGCTGGGTGCTCAGTACTCAGGGTGCTGTGTGATCAGTGCTCAGGGTGCTGGGTGCTCAGGACTCTGGGTGTTGGGTGCTCAGTACTCAGGGTGCTGGGTGCTCAGTTCTCGGGGTGCTGGGTGCTCAGTGCTCGGGGTGCTGGGTGCTCAGTGCTCAGGGTGCTGGGTGCTCAGTATTCAGCGTGCTGGGTGCTCAGTGCTCGGGGTGCTCGGTGCTCAGTACTCAAGGTGCTGGGTGCTCAGTGCTCAGGGTGCTGGGTGATCAGTACTCAGCGTGCTGGGTGCTCAGTTCTCGGGGTGCTCGGTGCTCAGTACTCAAGGTGCTGGGTGCTCAGTGCTCAGGGTGCTGGGTGCCCAGTCCTCGGGGTGCTCCGTTCTCAGTGCTCAGGGTGCTGGGTGCTCAGTACTCAGGGTGCTCAGTGCTCAGTACTCAGGGTGCTGGGTGCTCAGTACTCAGGGTGCTTGGTGCTCAGTGCTCGGGGTGCTGGGTGCTCAGTGCTGAGGGTGGTGCTGGGTGCTCAGTACTCAGGGTGCTGGGTGCTCAGTGCTCAGGGTGCTGGTTGCTCAGTACTAAGGTTCCTGGGTACTAAGTATTCAGGGTGCTCGGTGCTCAGTACTCAGGGTGCTGGGTGCTCAGTGCTCAGGGTGCTGGGTACTCAGTACTCAGGGTGCTGGGTGCTCAGTACTCAGGGTGCTGGGTGCTCAGTGCTCAGGGTGCTTGGTGCTCAGTGCTCAGGGTGCTGGGTGCTCAGTACTCAGGGTGCTGGGTGCTCAGTGCTCAGGGTGCTGGGTGCTCAGTGCTCGGGGTCCTGGGTGCTCAGTGCTCAGGGTGCTGGGTGCTCAGTACTCAGGGTGCTGGGTGCTCAGTGCTCAGGGTGCTGGGTACTCAGTCCTCAGGGTGCTCAGTGCTCAGGGTGCTGGGTGCTCAGTGCTCGGGGTGCTCGGTGCTCAGTACTCAGGGTGCTGAGTGCTCAGTACTCAGGGTGCTGGTTGCTCAGTACTCATGGGGCTGGGTGCTCAGTACTCAGGTTGCTGGGTGCTCAGTGCTCAGGGTGCTGGGTGCTCAGTGCGCGGGGTGCTGGGTGCTCAGTGCTCGGGGTGCTGGGTGCTCAGTGCTCAGTGCTCAGGGTGTTCTGTGCTCAGTGCTCAGTGCTCAGGGTGCTGGGTGCTCAGTACTCAGGGTGCTGGGTGCTCAGTACTCAGGGTGCTGGGTGCTCAGTGCTCAGGGTGCTGGGTGCTCAGGACTCTGGGTGTTGGGTGCTCAGTACTCAGGGTGCTGGGTGCTCAGTGCTCAGGGTGCTGGGTGCTCAGTGCTCGGGGTGCTTGGTGCTCAGTGCTCAGGGTGCTGGGTGCTCAGTATTCAGCGTGCTGGGTGCTCAGTTCTCGGGGTGCTCGGTGCTCAGTACTCAAGGTGCTGGGTGCTCAGTGCTCAGGGTGCTGGGTGCTAAGTCCTCGGGGTGCTCCGTGCTCAGTGCTCAGGGTGCTGGGTGCTCAGTACTCAGGGTGCTCGGTGCTCAGTACTCAGGGTTCTCAGTGCTCAGGGTGCTGGGTGCTCAGTACTCAGGGTGCTCAGTGCTCAGTACTCGGGGTGCTGGGTGCTCAGTACTCAGGGTGCTCAGTGCTCAGGGTGCTCAGTGCTCAGGGTGCTGGGTGCTCAGGGTGCTGGGTGCTCAGTACTCAGGGTGCTGGGTGCTCAGTGCTCAGTGCTCAGGGTGCTCAGTTCTCAGGGTGCTCAGTGCTCAGGGTGCTGGGTGCTCAGGGTGCTGGCTGCTCAGTGCTCGGGGTGCTGGGTGCTCAGTGCTCAGTGCTCAGGGTGCTGGGTGCTCAGTGCTCAGTGCTCAGTGCTCAGGGTGCTGGGTGCTCAGTTCTCAGGGTGCTCAGTGCTCAGGGTGCTGGGTGCTCAGTACTCAGGCTTCCGGGTGCTCAGTGCTCGGGTCCTGGGTGCTCAGTGCTCAGGGTGGTCAGTGCTCAGTACTAAGGGTGCTGGGTGCTCAGTGCTCATGGTGATGGGTGCTCAGTCCTCAGGGTGCTGGGTATTCAGTGCTCAGGGTGCTCAGTACTCAGGGTGCTGGGTGCTCAGTGCTCGGGGTGCTGGGTGCTCAGTACTCAGGGTGCTGGGTGCTCAGTGCGCGGGGTGCTGGGTGCTCAGTGCTCGGGGTGCTGGGTGCTCAGTGCTCAGTGCTCAGGGTGTTGGGTGCTCAGTGCTCAGTGCTCAGGGTGCTGGGTGCTCAGTACTAAGGGTGCTGGGTGCTCAGTACTCAGGGTGCTGGGTGATCAGTGCTCAGGGTGCTGGGTGCTCAGGACTCTGGGTGTTGGGTGCTCAGTACTCAGGGTGCTGGGTGCTCAGTGCTCGGGGTGCTGGGTGCTCAGTGCTCGGGGTGCTGGGTGCTCAGTGCTCAGTGCTCAGTGCTCAGGGTGCTGGTTGCTCAGTACTCAGGGTGCTGGGTGCTCAGTACTCAGGGTGCTGGGTGCTCAGTGCTCAGGGTGCTCTGTGCTCAGTACTCAGGGTGCTGGGAGCTCAGTGCTCGGGGTGCTGCGTGCTCTGTGCTCAGGGTGCTGGGTGCTCAGTGCTCAGGGTGCTGGGTGCTCAGTGCTCAGGGTGCTTGGTGCTCAGTGCTCAGGGTGCTGGGTGCTCAGTACTCAGGGTGCTGGGTGCTCAGTGCTCAGGGTGCTGGGTGCTCAGTGCTCGGGGTCCTGGGTGCTCAGTGATCAGGGTGCTGGGTGCTCAGTACTCAGGGTGCTGGGTGCTCAGTGCGCGGGGTGCTGGGTGCTCAGTGCTCAGTGCTCAGGGTGTTGGGTGCACAGTGCTCAGTGCTCAGGGTGCTGGGTGCTCAGTACTCAGGGTGCTGGGTGCTCAGTGCTCAGGGTGCTGGGTGCTCAGTGCGCGGGGTGCTGGGTGCTCAGTGCTCGGGGTGCTGGGTGCTCAGTGCTCAGTGCTCAGTGTGTTCTGTGCTCAGTGCTCAGTGCTCAGGGTGCTGGGTGCTCAGTACTCAGGGTGCTGGGTGCTCAGTACTCAGGGTGCTGGGTGCTCAGTGCTCAGGGTGCTGGGTGCTCAGGACTCTGGGTGTTGGGTGCTCAGTACTCAGGGTGCTGGGTGCTCAGTGCTCGGGGTGCTGGGTGCTCAGTGCTCGGGGTGCTTGGTGCTCAGTGCTCAGGGTGCTGGGTGCTCAGTATTCAGCGTGCTGGGTGCTCAGTTCTCGGGGTGCTCGGTGCTCAGTACTCAAGGTGCTGGGTGCTCAGTGCTCAGGGTGCTGGGTGCTAAGTCCTCGGGGTGCTCCGTGCTCAGTGCTCAGGGTGCTGGGTGCTCAGTACTCAGGGTGCTCGGTGCTCAGTACTCAGGGTTCTCAGTGCTCAGGGTGCTGGGTGCTCAGTACTCAGGGTGCTCAGTGCTCAGTACTCGGGGTGCTGGGTGCTCAGTACTCAGGGTGCTCAGTGCTCAGTACTCGGGGTGCTGGGTGCTCAGTGCTCAGTGTGCTCAGTGCTCAGTGCTCGGGGTGCTGGGTGCTCAGTCCTCGGGGCGGTGGGTGCTCAGTTCTCGAGGTGCTGGTTGCTCAGTATTCAGGGTGCTGTGTGCTCAGTGCTCAGTACTCAGCTTGCTGGGTGCTCAGTGCTCAGAGTGTTGGGTGCTCAGTACTCAGGGTGCTGGGTGCTCAGTGCTCAGTGCTCAGGGTGCTCAGTTCTCAGGGTGCTCAGTGCTCAGGGTGCTGGGTGCTCAGGGTGCTGGCTGCTCAGTGCTCAGGGTGCTGGGTGCTCAGTGCTCAGTGCTCAGGGTGCTGGGTGCTCAGTGCTCAGTGCTCAGGGTGCTGGGTGCTCAGTTCTCAGGGTGCTCAGTGCTCAGGGTGCTGGGTGCTCAGTACTCAGGCTTCTGGGTGCTCAGTGCTCGGGGTGCTGGGTGCTCAGTGCTCAGGGTGATCAGTGCTCAGTACTAAGGGTGCTGGGTGCTCAGTGCTCAGGGTGATGGGTGCTCAGTCCTCAGGGTGCTGGGTATTCAGTGCTCAGGGTGCTCAGTACTCAGGGTGCTGGGTGCTCAGTGCTCGGGGTGCTGGGTGCTCAGTACTCAGGGTGCTGGGTGCTCAGTGCGCGGGGTGCTGGGTGCTCAGTGCTCGGGGTGCTGGGTGCTCAGTGCTCAGTGCTCAGGGTGTTGGGTGCTCAGTGCTCAGTGCTCAGGGTGCTGGGTGCTCAGTACTAAGGGTGCTGGGTGCTCAGTACTCAGGGTGCTGGGTGATCAGTGCTCAGGGTGCTGGGTGCTCAGGACTCTGGGTGTTGGGTGCTCAGTACTCAGGGTGCTGGGTGCTCAGTGCTCGGGGTGCTGGGTGCTCAGTGCTCGGGGTGCTGGGTGCTCAGTGCTCAGTGCTCAGTGCTCACGGTGCTGGTTGCTCAGTACTCAGGGTGCTGGGTGCTCAGTACTCAGGGTGCTGGGTGCTCAGTGCTCAGGGTGCTCTGTGCTCAGTACTCAGGGTGCTGGGAGCTCAGTGCTCGGGGTGCTGCGTGCTCTGTGCTCAGGGTGCTGGGTGCTCAGTGCTCAGGGTGCTGGGTGCTCAGTGCTCAGGGTGCTGGGTGCTCAGTCCTCCGGGTGCTCAGTGCTCAGGGTGCTGTGTGCTCAGTGCTCGGGGTCCTCGGTGCCCAGTACTCAGGGTGCTGATTGCTCAGTACTCAGGGTGCTGGGTGCTCAGTACTCATGGTGCTGGGTGCTCATTACTCAGGGTGCTGGGTGCTCAGTGCTCAGGGTGCTGGGTGCTCAGTGCGCGGGGTGCTGGGTGCTCAGTGCTCAGTGCTCAGGGTGTTGGGTGCTCAGTGCTCAGTGCTCAGGGTGCTGGGTGCTCAGTACTCAGGGTGCTGGGTGCTCAGTACTCAGGGTGCTGGGTGATCAGTGCTCAGGGTGCTGGGTGCTCAGTGCTCGGGGTGCTGGGTGCTCAGTGCTCGGGGTGCTGGGTGCTCAGTGCTCAGGGTGCTGGGTGCTCAGTATTCAGCGTGCTGGGTGCTCAGTGCTCGGGGTGCTCGGTGCTCAGTACTCAAGGTGCTGGGTGCTCAGTGCTCAGGGTGCTGGGTGATCAGTATTCAGCGTGCTGGGTGCTCAGTTCTCGGGGTGCTCGGTGCTCAGTACTCAAGGTGCTGGGTGCTCAGTGCTCAGGGTGCTGGGGGCCCAGTCCTCGGGGTGCTCCGTTCTCAGTGCTCAGGGTGCTGGGTGCTCAGTACTCAGGGTGCTCAGTGCTCAGTACTCAGGGTGCTGGGTGCTCAGTACTCAGGGTGCTGGGTGCTCAGTGCTCGGGGTGCTGGGTGCTCAGTGCTGAGGGTGGTGCTGGGTGCTCAGTACTCAGGGTGCTGTGTGCTCCGTGCTCAGGGTGCTGGGTGCTCAGTACTAAGGTTCCTGGGTACTAAGTATTCAGGGTGCTCGGTGCTCAGTACTCAGGGTGCTGGGTGCTCAGTGCTCAGGGTGCTGGGTACTCAGTACTCAGGGTGCTGGGTGCTCAGTACTCAGGGTGCTGGGTGCTCAGTGCTCAGGGTGCTTGGTGCTCAGTGCTCAGGGTGCTGGGTGCTCAGTACTCAGGGTGCTGGGTGCTCAGTGCTCAGGGTGCTGGGTGCTCACTGCTCGGGGTCCTGGGTGCTCAGTGCTCAGGGTGCTGGGTGCTCAGTACTCAGGGTGCTGGGTGCTCAGTGCGCGGGGTGCTGGGTGCTCAGTGCTCAGTGCTCAGGGTGTTGGGTGCTCAGTGCTCAGTGCTCAGGGTGCTGGGTGCTCAGTACTCAGGGTGCTGGGTGCTCAGTGCTCAGGGTGCTGGGTGCTCAGTGCGCGGGGTGCTGGGTGCTCAGTGCTCGGGGTGCTGGGTGCTCAGTGCTCAGTGCTCAGGGTGTTCTGTGCTCAGTGCTCAGTGCTCAGGGTGCTGGGTGCTCAGTACTCAGGGTGCTGGGTGCTCAGTACTCAGGGTGCTGGGTGCTCAGTGCTCAGGGTGCTGGGTGCTCAGGACTCTGGGTGTTGGGTGCTCAGTACTCAGGGTGCTGGGTGCTCAGTGCTCGGGGTGCTGGGTGCTCAGTGCTCTGGGTGCTTGGTGCTCAGTGCTCAGGGTGCTGGGTGCTCAGTATTCAGCGTGCTGGGTGCTCAGTTCTCGGGGTGCTCGGTGCTCAGTACTCAAGGTGCTGGGTGCTCAGTGCTCAGGGTGCTGGGTGCTAAGTCCTCGGGGTGCTCCGTGCTCAGTGCTCAGGGTGCTGGGTGCTCAGTACTCAGGGTGCTCGGTGCTCAGTACTCAGGGTTCTCAGTGCTCAGGGTGATGGGTGCTCAGTACTCAGGGTGCTCAGTGCTCAGTACTCGGGCTGCTGGGTGCTCAGTACTCAGGGTGCTCAGTGCTCAGTACTCGGGGTGCTGGGTGCTCAGTGCTCATTGTGCTCAGTGCTCAGTGCTCGGGGTGCTGGGTGCTCAGTGCTCGGGGCGGTGGGTGCTCAGTGCTCGAGGTGCTGGTTGCTCAGTATTCAGGGTGCTGTGTGCTCAGTGCTCAGTACTCAGCGTGCTGGGTGCTCAGTGCTCAGAGTGTTGGGTGCTCAGTACTCAGGGTGCTGGGTGCTCAGTGCTCAGTGCTCAGGGTGCTCAGTTCTCAGGGTGCTCAGTGCTCAGGGTGCTGGGTGCTCAGGGTGCTGGCTGCTCAGTGCTCGGGGTGCTGGGTGCTCAGTGCGCAGTGCTCAGGGTGCTGGGTGCTCAGTGCTCAGTGCTCAGTGCTCAGGGTGCTGGGTGCTCAGTTCTCAGGGTGCTCAGTGCTCAGGGTGCTGGGTGCTCAGTACTCAGGCTTCTGGGTGCTCAGTGCTCGGGGTGCTGGGTGCTCAGTGCTCAGTGCTCAGTGCTCACGGTGCTGGTTGCTCAGTACTCAGGGTGCTGGGTGCTCAGTACTCAGGGTGCTGGGTGCTCAGTGCTCAGGGTGCTCTGTGCTCAGTACTCAGGGTGCTGGGAGCTCAGTGCTCGGGGTGCTGCGTGCTCTGTGCTCAGGGTGCTGGGTGCTCAGTGCTCAGGGTGCTGGGTGCTCAGTGCTCAGGGTGCTGGGTGCTCAGTCCTCCGGGTGCTCAGTGCTCAGGGTGCTGGGTGCTCAGTGCTCGGGGTCCTCGGTGCTCAGTACTCAGGGTGCTGATTGCTCAGTACTCAGGGTGCTGGGTGCTCAGTACTCATGGTGCTGGGTGCTCATTACTCAGGGTGCTGGGTGCTCAGTGCTCAGGGTGCTGGGTGCTCAGTATTCAGCGTGCTGGGTGCTCAGTGCTCGGGGTGCTCGGTGCTCAGTACTCAAGGTGCTGGGTGCTCAGTGCTCAGGGTGCTGGGTGATCAGTATTCAGCGTGCTGGGTGCTCAGTTCACGGGGTGCTCGGTGCTCAGTACTCAAGGTGCTGGGTGCTCAGTGCTCAGGGTGCTGGGTGCCCAGTCCTCGGGGTGCTCCGTTCTCAGTGCTCAGGGTGCTGGGTGCTCAGTACTCAGGGTGCTCAGTGCTCAGTACTCAGGGTGCTGGGTGCTCAGTACTCAGGGTGCTGGGTGCTCAGTGCTCGGGGTGCTGGGTGCTCAGTGCTGAGGGTGGTGCTGGGTGCTCAGTACTCAGGGTGCTGTGTGCTCCGTGCTCAGGGTGCTGGGTGCTCAGTACTCAGGGTGCTGGGTGCTCAGTACTCAGGGTGCTGGGTGCTCAGTGCTCAGGGTGCTGGGTGCTCAGGACTCTGGGTGTTGGGTGCTCAGTACTCAGGGTGCTGGGTGCTCAGTGCTCGGGGTGCTGGGTGCTCAGTGCTCGGGGTGCTTGGTGCTCAGTGCTCAGGGTGCTGGGTGCTCAGTATTCAGCGTGCTGGGTGCTCAGTTCTCGGGGTGCTCGGTGCTCAGTACTCAAGGTGCTGGGTGCTCAGTGCTCAGGGTGCTGGGTGCTAAGTCCTCGGGGTGCTCCGTGCTCAGTGCTCAGGGTGCTGGGTGCTCAGTACTCAGGGTGCTCGGTGCTCAGTACTCAGGGTTCTCAGTGCTCAGGGTGCTGGGTGCTCAGTACTCAGGGTGCTCAGTGCTCAGTACTCGGGGTGCTGGGTGCTCAGTACTCAGGGTGCTCAGTGCTCAGTACTCGGGGTGCTGGGTGCTCAGTGCTCAGTGTGCTCAGTGCTCAGTGCTCGGGGTGCTGGGTGCTCAGTCCTCGGGGCGGTGGGTGCTCAGTGCTCGAGGTGCTGGTTGCTCAGTATTCAGGGTGCTGTGTGCTCAGTGCTCAGTACTCAGCTTGCTGGGTGCTCAGTGCTCAGAGTGTTGGGTGCTCAGTACTCAGGGTGCTGGGTGCTCAGTGCTCAGTGCTCAGGGTGCTCAGTTCTCAGGGTGCTCAGTGCTCAGGGTGCTGGGTGCTCAGGGTGCTGGCTGCTCAGTGCTCAGGGTGCTGGGTGCTCAGTGCTCAGTGCTCAGGGTGCTGGGTGCTCAGTGCTCAGTGCTCAGTGCTCAGGGTGCTGGGTGCTCAGTTCTCAGGGTGCTCAGTGCTCAGGGTGCTGGGTGCTCAGTACTCAGGCTTCTGGGTGCTCAGTGCTCGGGGTGCTGGGTGCTCAGTGCTCAGGGTGATCAGTGCTCAGTACTAAGGGTGCTGGGTGCTCAGTGCTCAGGGTGATGGGTGCTCAGTCCTCAGGGTGCTGGGTATTCAGTGCTCAGGGTGCTCAGTACTCAGGGTGCTGGGTGCTCAGTGCTCGGGGTGCTGGGTGCTCAGTACTCAGGGTGCTGGGTGCTCAGTGCGCGGGGTGCTGGGTGCTCAGTGCTCGGGGTGCTGGGTGCTCAGTGCTCAGTGCTCAGGGTGTTGGGTGCTCAGTGCTCAGTGCTCAGGGTGCTGGGTGCTCAGTACTAAGGGTGCTGGGTGCTCAGTACTCAGGGTGCTGGGTGATCAGTGCTCAGGGTGCTGGGTGCTCAGGACTCTGGGTGTTGGGTGCTCAGTACTCAGGGTGCTGGGTGCTCAGTGCTCGGGGTGCTGGGTGCTCAGTGCTCGGGGTGCTGGGTGCTCAGTGCTCAGTGCTCAGTGCTCACGGTGCTGGTTGCTCAGTACTCAGGGTGCTGGGTGCTCAGTACTCAGGGTGCTGGGTGCTCAGTGCTCAGGGTGCTCTGTGCTCAGTACTCAGGGTGCTGGGAGCTCAGTGCTCGGGGTGCTGCGTGCTCTGTGCTCAGGGTGCTGGGTGCTCAGTGCTCAGGGTGCTGGGTGCTCAGTGCTCAGGGTGCTGGGTGCTCAGTCCTCCGGGTGCTCAGTGCTCAGGGTGCTGGGTGCTCAGTGCTCGGGGTCCTCGGTGCTCAGTACTCAGGGTGCTGATTGCTCAGTACTCAGGGTGCTGGGTGCTCAGTACTCATGGTGCTGGGTGCTCATTACTCAGGGTGCTGGGTGCTCAGTGCTCAGGGTGCTGGGTGCTCAGTGCGCGGGGTGCTGGGTGCTCAGTGCTCAGTGCTCAGGGTGTTGGGTGCTCAGTGCTCAGTGCTCAGGGTGCTGGGTGCTCAGTACTCAGGGTGCTGGGTGCTCAGTACTCAGGGTGCTGGGTGATCAGTGCTCAGGGTGCTGGGTGCTCAGTGCTCGGGGTGCTGGGTGCTCAGTGCTCGGGGTGCTGGGTGCTCAGTGCTCAGGGTGCTGGGTGCTCAGTATTCAGCGTGCTGTGTGCTCAGTGCTCGGGGTGCTCGGTGCTCAGTACTCAAGGTGCTGGGTGCTCAGTGCTCAGGGTGCTGGGTGATCAGTATTCAGCGTGCTGGGTGCTCAGTTCTCGGGGTGCTCGGTGCTCAGTACTCAAGGTGCTGGGTGCTCAGTGCTCAGGGTGCTGGGTGCCCAGTCCTCGGGGTGCTCCGTTCTCAGTGCTCAGGGTGCTGGGTGCTCAGTACTCAGGGTGCTCAGTGCTCAGTACTCAGGGTGCTGGGTGATCAGTACTCAGGGTGCTGGGTGCTCAGTGCTCGGGGTGCTGGGTGCTCAGTGCTGAGGGTGGTGCTGGGTGCTCAGTACTCAGGGTGCTGTGTGCTCCGTGCTCAGGGTGCTGGGTGCTCAGTACTAAGGTTCCTGGGTACTAAGTATTCAGGGTGCTCGGTGCTCAGTACTCAGGGTGCTGGGTGCTCAGTGCTCAGGGTGCTGGGTACTCAGTACTCAGGGTGCTGGGTGCTCAGTACTCAGGGTGCTGGGTGCTCAGTGCTCAGGGTGCTTGGTGCTCAGTGCTCAGGGTGCTGGGTGCTCAGTACTCAGGGTGCTGGGTGCTCAGTGCTCAGGGTGCTGGGTGCTCAGTGCTCGGGGTCCTGGGTGCTCAGTGCTCAGGGTGCTGGGTGCTCAGTACTCAGGGTGCTGGGTGCTCAGTGCGCGGGGTGCTGGGTGCTCAGTGCTCAGTGCTCAGGGTGTTGGGTGCTCAGTGCTCAGTGCTCAGGGTGCTGGGTGCTCAGTACTCAGGGTGCTGGGTGCTCAGTGCTCAGGGTGCTGGGTGCTCAGTGCGCGGGGTGCTGGGTGCTCAGTGCTCGGGGTGCTGGGTGCTCAGTGCCCAGTGCTCAGGGTGTTCTGTGCTCAGTGCTCAGTGCTCAGGGTGCTGGGTGCTCAGTACTCAGGGTGCTGGGTGCTCAGTACTCAGGGTGCTGGGTGCTCAGTGCTCAGGGTGCTGGGTGCTCAGGACTCTGGGTGTTGGGTGCTCAGTACTCAGGGTGCTGGGTGCTCAGTGCTCGGGGTGCTGGGTGCTCAGTGCTCTGGGTGCTTGGTGCTCAGTGCTCAGGGTGCTGGGTGCTCAGTATTCAGCGTGCTGGGTGCTCAGTTCTCGGGGTGCTCGGTGCTCAGTACTCAAGGTGCTGGGTGCTCAGTGCTCAGGGTGCTGGGTGCTAAGTCCTCGGGGTGCTCCGTGCTCAGTGCTCAGGGTGCTGGGTGCTCAGTACTCAGGGTGCTCGGTGCTCAGTACTCAGGGTTCTCAGTGCTCAGGGTGATGGGTGCTCAGTACTCAGGGTGCTCAGTGCTCAGTACTCGGGGTGCTGGGTGCTCAGTACTCAGGGTGCTCAGTGCTCAGTACTCGGGGTGCTGGGTGCTCAGTGCTCATTGTGCTCAGTGCTCAGTGCTCGGGGTGCTGGGTGCTCAGTGCTCGGGGCGGTGGGTGCTCAGTGCTCGAGGTGCTGGTTGCTCAGTATTCAGGGTGCTGTGTGCTCAGTGCTCAGTACTCAGCGTGCTGGGTGCTCAGTGCTCAGAGTGTTGGGTGCTCAGTACTCAGGGTGCTGGGTGCTCAGTGCTCAGTGCTCAGGGTGCTCAGTTCTCAGGGTGCTCAGTGCTCAGGGTGCTGGGTGCTCAGGGTGCTGGCTGCTCAGTGCTCGGGGTGCTGGGTGCTCAGTGCGCAGTGCTCAGGGTGCTGGGTGCTCAGTGCTCAGTGCTCAGTGCTCAGGGTGCTGGGTGCTCAGTTCTCAGGGTGCTCAGTGCTCAGGGTGCTGGGTGCTCAGTACTCAGGCTTCTGGGTGCTCAGTGCTCGGGGTGCTGGGTGCTCAGTGCTCAGTGCTCAGTGCTCACGGTGCTGGTTGCTCAGTACTCAGGGTGCTGGGTGCTCAGTACTCAGGGTGCTGGGTGCTCAGTGCTCAGGGTGCTCTGTGCTCAGTACTCAGGGTGCTGGGAGCTCAGTGCTCGGGGTGCTGCGTGCTCTGTGCTCAGGGTGCTGGGTGCTCAGTGCTCAGGGTGCTGGGTGCTCAGTGCTCAGGGTGCTGGGTGCTCAGTCCTCCGGGTGCTCAGTGCTCAGGGTGCTGGGTGCTCAGTGCTCGGGGTCCTCGGTGCTCAGTACTCAGGGTGCTGATTGCTCAGTACTCAGGGTGCTGGGTGCTCAGTACTCATGGTGCTGGGTGCTCATTACTCAGGGTGCTGGGTGCTCAGTGCTCAGGGTGCTGGGTGCTCAGTGCGCGGGGTGCTGGGTGCTCAGTGCTCAGTGCTCAGGGTGTTGGGTGCTCAGTGCTCAGTGCTCAGGGTCCTGGGTGCTCAGTACTCAGGGTGCTGGGTGCTCAGTACTCAGGGTGCTGGGTGATCAGTGCTCAGGGTGCTGGGTGCTCAGTGCTCGGGGTGCTGGGTGCTCAGTGCTCGGGGTGCTGGGTGCTCAGTGCTCAGGGTGCTGGGTGCTCAGTATTCAGCGTGCTGGGTGCTCAGTGCTCGGGGTGCTCGGTGCTCAGTACTCAAGGTGCTGGGTGCTCAGTGCTCAGGGTGCTGGGTGATCAGTATTCAGCGTGCTGGGTGCTCAGTTCACGGGGTGCTCGGTGCTCAGTACTCAAGGTGCTGGGTGCTCAGTGCTCAGGGTGCTGGGTGCCCAGTCCTCGGGGTGCTCCGTTCTCAGTGCTCAGGGTGCTGGGTGCTCAGTACTCAGGGTGCTCAGTGCTCAGTACTCAGGGTGCTGGGTGCTCAGTACTCAGGGTGCTGGGTGCTCAGTGCTCGGGGTGCTGGGTGCTCAGTGCTGAGGGTGGTGCTGGGTGCTCAGTACTCAGGGTGCTGTGTGCTCCGTGCTCAGGGTGCTGGGTGCTCAGTACTAAGGTTCCTGGGTACTAAGTATTCAGGGTGCTCGGTGCTCAGTACTCAGGGTGCTGGGTGCTCAGTGCTCAGGGTGCTGGGTACTCAGTACTCAGGGTGCTGGGTGCTCAGTACTCAGGGTGCTGGGTGCTCAGTGCTCAGGGTGCTTGGTGCTCAGTGCTCAGGGTGCTGGGTGCTCAGTACTCAGGGTGCTGGGTGCTCAGTGCTCAGGGTGCTGGGTGCTCAGTGCTCGGGGTCCTGGGTGCTCAGTGCTCAGGGTGCTGGGTGCTCAGTACTCAGGGTGCTGGGTGCTCAGTGCGCGGGGTGCTGGGTGCTCAGTGCTCAGTGCTCAGGGTGTTGGGTGCTCAGTGCTCAGTGCTCAGGGTGCTGGGTGCTCAGTACTCAGGGTGCTGGGTGCTCAGTGCTCAGGGTGCTGGGTGCTCAGTGCGCGGGGTGCTGGGTGCTCAGTGCTCGGGGTGCTGGGTGCTCAGTGCTCAGTGCTCAGGGTGTTCTGTGCTCAGTGCTCAGTGCTCAGGGTGCTGGGTGCTCAGTACTCAGGGTGCTGGGTGCTCAGTACTCAGGGTGCTGGGTGATCAGTGCTCAGGGTGCTGGGTGCTCAGGACTCTGGGTGTTGGGTGCTCAGTACTCAGGGTGCTGGGTGCTCAGTGCTCGGGGTGCTGGGTGCTCAGTGCTCGGGGTGCTTGGTGCTCAGTGCTCAGGGTGCTGGGTGCTCAGTATTCAGCGTGCTGGGTGCTCAGTTCTCGGGGTGCTCGGTGCTCAGTACTCAAGGTGCTGGGTGCTCAGTGCTCAGGGTGCTGGGTGCTAAGTCCTCGGGGTGCTCCGTGCTCAGTGCTCAGGGTGCTGGGTGCTCAGTACTCAGGGTGCTCGGTGCTCAGTACTCAGGGTTCTCAGTGCTCAGGGTGCTGGGTGCTCAGTACTCAGGGTGCTCAGTGCTCAGTACTCGGGGTGCTGGGTGCTCAGTACTCAGGGTGCTCAGTGCTCAGTACTCGGGGTGCTGGGTGCTCAGTGCTCAGTGTGCTCAGTGCTCAGTGCTCGGGGTGCTGGGTGCTCAGTCCTCGGGGCGGTGGGTGCTCAGTGCTCGAGATGCTGGTTGCTCAGTATTCAGGGTGCTGTGTGCTCAGTGCTCAGTACTCAGCGTGCTGGGTGCTCAGTGCTCAGAGTGTTGGGTGCTGAGTACTCAGGGTGCTGGGTGCTCAGTGCTCAGTGCTCAGGGTGCTCAGTTCTCAGGGTGCTCAGTGCTCAGGGTGCTGGGTGCTCAGGGTGCTGGCTGCTCAGTGCTCGGGGTGCTGGGTGCTCAGTGCTCAGTGCTCAGGGTGCTGGGTGCTCAGTGCTCAGTGCTCAGTGCTCAGGGTGCTGGGTGCTCAGTTCTCAGGGTGCTCAGTGCTCAGGGTGCTGGGTGCTCAGTACTCAGGCTTCTGGGTGCTCAGTGCTCGGGGTGCTGGGTGCTCAGTGCTCAGGGTGATCAGTGCTCAGTACTAAGGGTGCTGGGTGCTCAGTGCTCAGGGTGATGGGTGCTCAGTCCTCAGGGTGCTGGGTATTCAGTGCTCAGGGTGCTCAGTACTCAGGGTGCTGGGTGCTCAGTGCTCGGGGTGCTGGGTGCTCAGTACTCAGGGTGCTGGGTGCTCAGTGCGCGGGGTGCTGGGTGCTCAGTGCTCGGGGTGCTGGGTGCTCAGTGCTCAGTGCTCAGGGTGTTGGGTGCTCAGTGCTCAGTGCTCAGGGTGCTGGGTGCTCAGTACTAAGGGTGCTGGGTGCTCAGTACTCAGGGTGCTGGGTGATCAGTGCTCAGGGTGCTGGGTGCTCAGGACTCTGGGTGTTGGGTGCTCAGTACTCAGGGTGCTGGGTGCTCAGTGCTCGGGGTGCTGGGTGCTCAGTGCTCGGGGTGCTGGGTGCTCAGTGCTCAGTGCTCAGTGCTCACGGTGCTGGTTGCTCAGTACTCAGGGTGCTGGGTGCTCAGTACTCAGGGTGCTGGGTGCTCAGTGCTCAGGGTGCTCTGTGCTCAGTACTCAGGGTGCTGGGAGCTCAGTGCTCGGGGTGCTGCGTGCTCTGTGCTCAGGGTGCTGGGTGCTCAGTGCTCAGGGTGCTGGGTGCTCAGTGCTCAGGGTGCTGGGTGCTCAGTCCTCCGGGTGCTCAGTGCTCAGGGTGCTGGGTGCTCAGTGCTCGGGGTCCTCGGTGCTCAGTACTCAGGGTGCTGATTGCTCAGTACTCAGGGTGCTGGGTGCTCAGTACTCATGGTGCTGGGTGCTCATTACTCAGGGTGCTGGGTGCTCAGTGCTCAGGGTGCTGGGTGCTCAGTGCGCGGGGTGCTGGGTGCTCAGTGCTCAGTGCTCAGGGTGTTGGGTGCTCAGTGCTCATTGCTCAGGGTGCTGGGTGCTCAGTACTCAGGGTGCTGGGTGCTCAGTACTCAGGGTGCTGGGTGATCAGTGCTCAGGGTGCTGGGTGCTCAGTGCTCGGGGTGCTGGGTGCTCAGTGCTCGGGGTGCTGGGTGCTCAGTGCTCAGGGTGCTGGGTGCTCAGTATTCAGCGTGCTGGGTGCTCAGTGCTCGGGGTGCTCGGTGCTCAGTACTCAAGGTGCTGGGTGCTCAGTGCTCAGGGTGCTGGGTGATCAGTATTCAGCGTGCTGGGTGCTCAGTTCTCGGGGTGCTCGGTGCTCAGTACTCAAGGTGCTGGGTGCTCAGTGCTCAGGGTGCTGGGTGCCCAGTCCTCGGGGTGCTCCGTTCTCAGTGCTCAGGGTGCTGGGTGCTCAGTACTCAGGGTGCTCAGTGCTCAGTACTCAGGGTGCTGGGTGCTCAGTACTCAGGGTGCTGGGTGCTCAGTGCTCGGGGTGCTGGGTGCTCAGTGCTGAGGGTGGTGCTGGGTGCTCAGTACTCAGGGTGCTGTGTGCTCCGTGCTCAGGGTGCTGGGTGCTCAGTACTAAGGTTCCTGGGTACTAAGTATTCAGGGTGCTCGGTGCTCAGTACTCAGGGTGCTGGGTGCTCAGTGCTCAGGGTGCTGGGTACTCAGTACTCAGGGTGCTGGGTGCTCAGTACTCAGGGTGCTGGGTGCTCAGTGCTCAGGGTGCTTGGTGCTCAGTGCTCAGGGTGCTGGGTGCTCAGTACTCAGGGTGCTGGGTGCTCAGTGCTCAGGGTGCTGGGTGCTCAGTGCTCGGGGTCCTGGGTGCTCAGTGCTCAGGGTGCTGGGTGCTCAGTACTCAGGGTGCTGGGTGCTCAGTGCGCGGGGTGCTGGGTGCTCAGTGCTCAGTGCTCAGGGTGTTGGGTGCTCAGTGCTCAGTGCTCAGGGTGCTGGGTGCTCAGTACTCAGGGTGCTGGGTGCTCAGTGCTCAGGGTGCTGGGTGCTCAGTGCGCGGGGTGCTGGGTGCTCAGTGCTCGGGGTGCTGGGTGCTCAGTGCTCAGTGCTCAGGGTGTTCTGTGCTCAGTGCTCAGTGCTCAGGGTGCTGGGTGCTCAGTACTCAGGGTGCTGGGTGCTCAGTACTCAGGGTGCTGGGTGCTCAGTGCTCAGGGTGCTGGGTGCTCAGGACTCTGGGTGTTGGGTGCTCAGTACTCAGGGTGCTGGGTGCTCAGTGCTCGGGGTGCTGGGTGCTCAGTGCTCTGGGTGCTTGGTGCTCAGTGCTCAGGGTGCTGGGTGCTCAGTATTCAGCGTGCTGGGTGCTCAGTTCTCGGGGTGCTCGGTGCTCAGTACTCAAGGTGCTGGGTGCTCAGTGCTCAGGGTGCTGGGTGCTAAGTCCTCGGGGTGCTCCGTGCTCAGTGCTCAGGGTGCTGGGTGTTCAGTACTCAGGGTGCTCGGTGCTCAGTACTCAGGGTTCTCAGTGCTCAGGGTGATGGGTGCTCAGTACTCAGGGTGCTCAGTGCTCAGTACTCGGGGTGCTGGGTGCTCAGTACTCAGGGTGCTCAGTGCTCAGTACTCGGGGTGCTGGGTGCTCAGTGCTCATTGTGCTCAGTGCTCAGTGCTCGGGGTGCTGGGTGCTCAGTGCTCGGGGCGGTGGGTGCTCAGTGCTCGAGGTGCTGGTTGCTCAGTATTCAGGGTGCTGTGTGCTCAGTGCTCAGTACTCAGCGTGCTGGGTGCTCAGTGCTCAGAGTGTTGGGTGCTCAGTACTCAGGGTGCTGGGTGCTCAGTGCTCAGTGCTCAGGGTGCTCAGTTCTCAGGGTGCTCAGTGCTCAGGGTGCTGGGTGCTCAGGGTGCTGGCTGCTCAGTGCTCGGGGTGCTGGGTGCTCAGTGCTCAGTGCTCAGGGTGCTGGGTGCTCAGTGCTCAGTGCTCAGTGCTCAGGGTGCTGGGTGCTCAGTTCTCAGGGTGCTCAGTGCTCAGGGTGCTGGGTGCTCAGTACTCAGGCTTCTGGGTGCTCAGTGCTCGGGGTGCTGGGTGCTCAGTGCTCAGGGTGATCAGTGCTCAGTACTAAGGGTGCTGGGTGCTCAGTGCTCAGGGTGATGGGTGCTCAGTCCTCAGGGTGCTGGGTATTCAGTGCTCAGGGTGCTGAGTACTCAGGGTGCTGGGTGCTCAGTGCTCGGGGTGCTGGGTGCTCAGTACTCAGGGTGCTGGGTGCTCAGTGCGCGGGGTGCTGGGTGCTCAGTGCTCGGGGTGCTGGGTGCTCAGTGCTCAGTGCTCAGGGTGTTGGGTGCTCAGTGCTCAGTGCTCAGGGTGCTGGGTGCTCAGTACTAAGGGTGCTGGGTGCTCAGTACTCAGGGTGCTGGGTGATCAGTGCTCAGGGTGCTGGGTGTTCAGTACTCAGGTTGCTCGGTGCTCAGTACTCCGGGTTCTCAGTGCTCAGGGTGCTCAGTGCTAAGTACTCGGGGTGCTGGGTGCTCAGTACTTAGGGTGCTCAGTGCTCAGTACTCGGGGTGCTGGGTGCTCAGTGCTCAGTGTGCTCAGTGCTCAGTGCTCGGGGTGCTGGGTGCTCAGTGCTCGGGGCGCTGGGTGCTCAGTGCTCGAGGTGCTGGTTGCTCAGTACTCAGGGTGCTGTGTGCTCAGTGCTCAGTACTCAGCGTGCTGGGTACTCAGTGCTCAGAGTGTTGGGTGCTCAGTACTCAGGGTGCTGGGTGCTCAGTGCTCAGTGCTCAGGGTGCTCAGTGCTCAGGGTGCTCAGTGCTCAGGGTGCTGGGTGCTCAGTGCTCGGGGTGCTGGGTGCTCAGTACTCGGGGTGCTCAGTGCTCAGTACTCAGGGTGCTGTGTGCTCAGTACTCTGGGTGCTGGGTGCTCAGTACTCAGGGTGCTGGGTGCTCAGTGCTCGGGGTGCTGGGTGCTCAGTGCTCAGGGTGCTGGGTGCTCAGTGCTCGGGGCGCTGGGTGCTCAGTTCTCGGGGTGCTGGGTGCTCAGTACTCGGGGTGCTGGGTGCTCAGTACTCAGGGTGCTCTGTGCTCAGTACTCAGTACTCAGGGTGCTGGGTGCTCAGTGCTCAGGGTGCTGGGTGCTCAGTAATCTGGGTATTGGGTGCTCAGTACTCAGCGTGCTGGGTGCTCCGTGCTCGAGGTGCTGGGTGCTCAGTGCTCGGGGAGCTCGGTGCTCAGTACTCAGGGTGCTGTGTGCTCAGTACTCAGTGCTCGGGGTCCTGGGTGCTCCGTGCTCGGGGTGCTTAGTGCTCAGTAGTCAGGGTGCTGGGTGCTCAGTACTCAGGGTGCTGGGTGCTCATTCTCGGGGTGCTGGGTGCTCAGTGCTCGGGGTGCTGGGTGCTCAGTGCTCGGGGTGCTGGGTGCTCAGTGCTCGGGGTGCTCGGTGCTCAGTACTCAAGGTGCTGTGTGCTCAGTTCTCAGGGTGCTGGGTGCTCAGTTCTCAGGGTGCTGGGTGCTCAGTGCTCAGGGTGCTGGGTGCTCAGTGCTCGGGGTGCTTGGTGCTCAGTGCTCAGGGTCCTGGGTGCTCAGTACTCAGGGTGCTGGGTGCTTAGTACTCAGGGTGCTCAGTGCTCAGTACACAGGGTGCTGGCTGCTCAGTGCTCAGTACTCAGGGTGCTGGGTGCTCAGTGCTCGGGGTGCTGGGTGCTCAGTACTCAGCGTGCTCCGTGCTAAGTACTCAGGGTGCTGGGTGCTCAGTGCTCAGGGTGCTGGGTGCTCGGGGAGCTCGGTGCTCAGTACTCAGGGTGCTGGGTGCTCAGTACTCAGTGCTCGGGGTCCTGGGTGCTCCGTGCTCGGGGTGCTGGGCGCTCAGTGCTCTGGGTGCATAGTGCTCAGTACTCAGGGTGCTGGGTGCTCAGTACTCAGGGTGCTGGGTGCTCATTCTCGGGGTGCTGGGTGCTCAGTGCTCGGGGTGCTGGGTGCTCAGTACTCAGGGTGCTGGGGGCTCAGTACTCGGGGTGCTGGGTGCTCTGTACTCAGGGTGCTGGGTGCTCAGTGCTCGGGGTCCTGGGTGCTCAGTCTCAGGGTGCTGGGTGCTCAGTGCTCAGGGTGCTGGGTGCGCAGTCCTCAGGGTGCTCAGTGCTCAGGGTGCTGGGTGCTCAGTGCTCGGGGTGCTCGGTGCTCAGTACTCAGGGTGCTGAGTGCTCAGTACTCAGGATGCTGGGTGCTCAGTACTCATGGTTCTGGGTGCTCAGTACTCAGGGGGCTGGGTGCTCAGTGCTCAGGGTGCTGGGTGCTCAGTGCTCAGGGTGCTGGATGCTCAGTGCTCGGGGTGCTGTGTGCTCAGTGCTCGGGGTGATGGGTGCTCAGTGCTCAGTGCTCAGGGTGTTGGGTGCTCAGTGCTCAGTGCTCAGGGTGCTGGGTGCTCAGTACTCAGGGTGCTGGGTGCTCAGTACTCAGGGTGCTGGGTGCTCAGTGCTCGGGGTGCTCGGTGCTCAGTACTCAGGGTGCTGAGTGCTCAGTACTCAGGGTGCTGGGTGCTCAGTACTCAGGGTGCTGGGTGCTCAGTACTCAGGGTGCTGGGTGCTCAATGCTCAGGGTGCTGGGTGCTCAGTGCTCAGGGTGCTGGGTGCTCAGTGCTCGGGGTGCTGGGTGCTCAGGGCTGTGGTGCTGGGTGCTCAGTCCTCAGTGCTCAGGGTGCTGGGTGCTCAGTGCTCAGTGCTCAGGGTGCTGGTTGCTCAGTACTCAGGGTGCTGGGTGCTCAGTACTCAGGGTGCTGGGTGCTCAGTACTCAGGGTGCTCTGTGCTCAGTACTCAGGGTGCTGGGAGCTCAGTGCTCGGGGTGCTGCGAGCTCTGTGCTCAGGGTGCTGGGTGCTCAGTGCTCAGGGTGCTGGGTGCTCAGTACTCAGGGTGCTGGGTGCTCAGTGCTCGGGGTGCTCGGGGCTCAGTACTCAAGGTGCTGGGTGCTCAGTGCTCAGGGTGCTGGGTGCTCAGTCCTCGGGGTGCTCCGTGCTCAGTGATCAGGGTGCTGGGTGCTCAGTACTCAGGGTGCTCGGTGCTCAGTACTCAGGGTTCTCAGTGCTCAGTACTCAGGGTGGTGGGTGCTCAGTGCTCAGGGTGCTGGGTGCTCAGTACCCAGGGTGCTCAGTGCTCACTACTCGGAGTGCTTGGTGCTCAGTACTCAGGGTGCTCAGTGCTCAGTACTCGGGGTGCTGGGTGCTCAGTGCTCAGGGTGCTCAGTGTTCAGTGCTCGGGGTGCTGGGTGCTCAGTGCTCGGGGCGCTGGGTGCTCAGTGCTCGGGGTGCTGGGTGCTCAGTACTCGGGGTGCTGGGTGCTCAGTACTCAGGGTGCTCTGTGCTCAGTACTCAGTACTCAGGGTGCTGGGTGCTCAGTGCTCAGGGTGCTGGGTGCTCAGTAATCTGTGTATTGGGTGCTCAGTACTCAGCGTGCTGGGTGCTCCGTGCTCGAGGTGCTGGGTGCTCAGTGCTCGGGGAGCTCGGTGCTCAGTACTCAGGGTGCTGTGTGCTCAGTACTCAGTGCTCGGGGTCCTGGGTGCTCCGTGCTCGGGGTGCTTAGTGCTCAGTAGTCAGGGTGCTGGGTGCTCAGTACTCAGGGTGCTGGGTGCTCATTCTCGGGGTGCTGGGTGCTCAGTGCTCGGGGTGCTGGGTGCTCAGTACTCAGGGTGCTGGGGGCTCAGTACTCAGGGTGCTGGGTGCTCAGTACTCAGGGTGCTCGGTTCTCAGTACTCAGGGTGTTGGGTGCTCATTCTCGGGGTGCTGGGTACTCAGTGCTCGGGGTGCTGGGTGCTCAGTTCTCAGGGTGCTGGGTGCTCAGTGCTCGGGGTGCTCGGTGCTCAGTACTCAAGGTGCTGTGTGCTCAGTTCTCAGGGTGCTGGGTGCTCAGTTCTCAGGGTGCTGGGTGCTCAGTGCTCAGGGTGCTGGGTGCTCAGTGCTCGGGGTGCTTGGTGCTCAGTGCTCAGGGTCCTGGGTGCTCAGTACTCAGGGTGCTGGGTGCTTAGTACTCAGGGTGCTCAGTGCTCAGTACACAGGGTGCTGGGTGCTCAGTGCTCAGTACTCAGGGTGCTGGGTGCTCAGTGCTCGGGGTGCTGGGTGCTCAGTACTCAGCGTGCTCCGTGCTAAGTACTCAGGGTGCTGGGTGCTCAGTGCTCAGTGTGCTGGGTGCTCGGGGAGCTCGGTGCTCAGTACTCAGGGTGCTGGGTGCTCAGTACTCAGTGCTCGGGGTCCTGGGTGCTCCGTGCTCGGGGTGCTGGGCGCTCAGTGCTCTGGGTGCATAGTGCTCAGTACTCAGGGTGCTGGGTGCTCAGAACTCAGGGTGCTGGGTGCTCATTCTCGGGGTGCTGGGTGCTCAGTGCTCAGTGCTCAGGGTGCTGGGTGCTCAGTACTCAGGGTACTTGGTGCTCAGTACTCAGGGTTCTCAGTGCTCAGTGCTCAGGGTGCTGGGTGCTCAGTTCTCAGGGTGCTCAGTGCTCAGTACTCGGGGTGCTGGGTGCTCAGTACTCAGGGTGCTGGGTGCTTAGTACTCAGGGTGCTCAGTGCTCAGTACACAGGGTGCTGGGTGCTCAGTGCTCGGGGTGCTGGGTGCTCAGTGCTCAGTACTCAGGGTGCTGGGTGCTCAGTGCTCGGGGTGCTGGGTGCTCAGTACTCAGCGTGCTGGGTGCTCAGTACTCAGGGTGCTGGGTGCTCAGTGCTCAGGGTGCTGGGTGCTCAGTGCTCAGTGTGCTGGGTGCTCAGTGATCGGGGTGCTGGGTGCTCAGTACTCAGGGTGCTCAGTGCTCAGTACTCAGTGCTCGGGGTCCTGGGTGCTCCGTGCTCGGGGTGCTGGGTGCTCAGTGCTCTGGGTGCTTAGTGCTCAGTACTCAGGGTGCTGGGTGCTCAGTACTCAGGGTGCTGGGTGCTCATTCTCGGGGTGCTGGGTGCTCAGTGCTCGGGGTGCTGGGTGCTCAGTACTCAGGGTGCTGGGGGCTCAGTACTCAGGGTGCTGGGTGCTCAGTACTCAGGGTGCTCGGTTCTCAGTACTCAGGGTGTTGGGTGCTCATTCTCGGGGTGCTGGGTACTCAGTGCTCGGGGTGCTGGGTGCTCAGTACTCAGGGTGCTGGGGGCTCAGTACTCAGGGTGCTGGGTGCTCAGTACTCAGGGTGATCTGTTCTCAGTACTCAGGTTGCAGGGTGCTCAGTGCTCGGGGTGCTGGGTGCTCAGTACTCGGGGTGCTCAGTGCTCAGTACTCAGGGTGCTGGGTGCTCAGTACTCAGGGTGCTGGGTGTTCAGTGCTCGGGGTGCTCGGTGCTCCGTACTCGGTGTGCTGGGTGCTCAGTACTCGGGGTGCTGGGTGCTCAGTGCTCAGGGTGCTGGGTGCTCAGTGCTCGGGGTGCTGGGTGCTCAGTGCTGAGGGTGGTGCTGGGTGCTCAGTACTCAGGGTGCTGGGTGCTCAGTGCTCAGGGTGCTTGGTGCTCAGTACTAAGGGTGTTGGGTGCTCAGTACTCAGGGTGCTCGGTGCTCAGTACTCAGGGTGCTGGGTGCTCAGTGCTCAGGGTGCTGGGTACTCAGTACTCAGGGTGCTGGGTGCTCAGTGCTCGGGGTCCTGGGTGCTCAGTGCTCAGGGTGATCGGTGCTCAGTACTCAGGGTGCTGGGTGCTCAGTGCTCAGGGTGCTGGGTGCTCAGTCCTCAGGGTGCTCAGTGCTCAGGGTGCTGGGTGCTCAGTGCTCGGGGTGCTCGGTGCTCAGTACTCAGGGTGCTGAGTGCTCAGTACTCAGGGTGCTGGGTGCTCAGTACTCATGGTGCTGGGTGCTCAGTACTCAGGGGGCTGGGTGCTCAGTGCTCAGGGTGCTGGGTGCTCAGTGCTCAGGGTGCTAGGTGCTCAGTGCTCGGGGTGCTGGGTGCTCAGTGCTCGGGGTGCTCGGTGCTCAGTGCTCAGTGCTCAGGGTGTTGGGTGCTCAGTGCTCAGTGCTCAGGGTGCTGTGTGCTCAGTACTCAGGGTGCTGGGTGCTCAGTACTCAGGGTGCTGGGTGCTCAGTGCTCAGGGTGCTGGGTGCTCAGTACTCTGGGTGTTGGGTGCTCAGTACTCAGGGTGCTGGGTGCTCAGTGCTCGGGGTGCTGGGTGCTCAGTGCTCGGGGTGCTGGGTGCTCAGTGCTCAGGGTGCTGGGTGCTCAGTATTCAGGGTGCTGGGTGCTCAGTGCTCGGGGTGCTCGGTGCTCAGTACTCAAGGTGCTGGGTGCTCAGTGCTCAGGGTGCTGTGTGCTCAGTCCTCGGTGTGCTCCGTGCTCAGTGCTCAGGGTGCTGGGTGCTCAGTACTCAGGGTGCTCGGTGCTCAGTACTCAGGGTTCTCAGTGCTCAGTGCTCAGGGTGCTGGGTGCTCAGTTCTCAGGGTGCTCAGTGCTCAGCACTCGGGTGCTTGGTGCTCAGTGCTCATTGTGCTCAGTGCTCAGCACTCGGGGTGCTGGGTGCTCAGTGTTCAGGGTGCTCAGTGCTCAGTGCTCGGGGAGCTGGGTGCTCAGTGCTCGGAGTTCTGCGTGCTCAGTACTCAGGGTGCTGTGTGCTCAGTGCTCAGTACTCAGCGTGCTGGGTGCTCAGTGCTCAGAGTGTTGGGTGCTCAGTACTCAGGGTGCTGGGTGCTCAGTGCTCAGTGCTCAGGGTGCTCAGTGCTCAGGGTGCTGGGTGCTCAGGGTGCTGGGTGCTCAGTGCTCGGGGTGCTGGTTGCTCAGTGCTCAGGGTGCTGGGTGCTCAGTGTTCAGTGCTCAGGGTGCTGGGTGCTCAGTGCTCAGTGCTCAGGGTGCTGGGTGTTCAGTACTCAGGGTGCTGGGTGCTCAGTACTCAGGGTGCTTGGTGCTCAGTGCTCAGGGTGCTGGTTGCTCAGTGCTCAGGGTGCTGGGTGCTCAGTACTCAGGGTGCTGGGTACTCAGTACTCAGGGTGCTCGGTGTTCAGTACTCAGGGTGCTGGGTGCTCAGTACTCAGGGTGCTGGGTGCTCAGTACTCAGGGTGCTGGGTGCTCAATGCTCAGGGTGCTGGGTGCTCAGTGCTCAGGGTGCTGGGTGCTCAGTGCTCGGGGTGCTGGGTGCTCAGGGCTGTGGTGCTGGGTGCTCAGTCCTCAGTGCTCAGGGTGCTGGGTGCTCAGTGCTCAGTGCTCAGGGTGCTGGTTGCTCAGTACTCAGGGTGCTGGGTGCTCAGTACTCAGGGTGCTGGGTGCTCAGTACTCAGGGTGCTCTGTGCTCAGTACTCAGGGTGCTGGGAGCTCAGTGCTCGGGGTGCTGCGAGCTCTGTGCTCAGGGTGCTGGGTGCTCAGTGCTCAGGGTGCTGGGTGCTCAGTACTCAGGGTCCTGGGTGCTCAGTGCTCGGGGTGCTCAGGGCTCAGTACTCAAGGTGCTGGGTGCTCAGTGCTCAGGGTGCTGGGTGCTCAGTCCTCGGGGTGCTCCGTGCTCAGTGATCAGGGTGCTGGGTGCTCAGTACTCAGGGTGCTCGGTGCTCAGTACTCAGGGTTCTCAGTGCTCAGTACTCAGGGTGGTGGGTGCTCAGTGCTCAGGGTGCTGGGTGCTCAGTACCCAGGGTGCTCAGTGCTCAGTACTCGGAGTGCTTGGTGCTCAGTACTCAGGGTGCTCAGTGCTCAGTACTCGGGGTGCTGGGTGCTCAGTGCTCAGGGTGCTCAGTGTTCAGTGCTCGGGGTGCTGGGTGCTCAGTGCTCGGGGCGCTGGGTGCTCAGTGCTCGGGGTGCTGGGTGCTCAGTACTCGGGGTGCTGGGTGCTCAGTACTCAGGGTGCTCTGTGCTCAGTACTCAGTACTCAGGGTGCTGGGTGCTCAGTGCTCAGGGTGCTGGGTGCTCAGTAATCTGTGTATTGGGTGCTCAGTACTCAGCGTGCTGGGTGCTCCGTGCTCGAGGTGCTGGGTGCTCAGTGCTCGGGGAGCTCGGTGCTCAGTACTCAGGGTGCTGTGTGCTCAGTACTCAGTGCTCGGGGTCCTGGGTGCTCCGTGCTCGGGGTGCTTAGTGCTCAGTAGTCAGGGTGCTGGGTGCTCAGTACTCAGGGTGCTGGGTGCTCATTCACGGGGTGCTGGGTGCTCAGTGCTCGGGGTGCTCGATGCTCATTACTCAAAGTGCTGGGTGCTCAGTTCTCAGGGTGCTGGGTGCTCAGTGCTCGGGGTGCTCGGTGCTCAGTACTCAAGGTGCTGTGTGCTCAGTTCTCAGGGTGCTGGGTGCTCAGTTCTCAGGGTGCTGGGTGCTCAGTGCTCAGGGTGCTGGGTGCTCAGTGCTCAGGGTGCTTGGAGCTCAGTGCTCAGGGTCCTGGGTGCTCAGTACTCAGGGTGCTGGGTGCTTAGTACTCAGGGTGCTCAGTGGTCAGTACACAGGGTGCTGGGTGCTCAGTGCTCAGTACTCAGGGTGCTGGGTGCTCAGTGCTCGGGGTGCTGGGTGCTCAGTACTCAGCGTGCTCCGTGCTAAGTACTCAGGGTGCTGGGTGCTCAGTGCTCAGGGTGCTGGGTGCTCGGGGAGCTCGGTGCTCAGTACTCAGGGTGCTGGGTGCTCAGTACTCAGTGCTCGGGGTCCTGGGTGCTCCGTGCTCGGGGTGCTGGGCGCTCAGTGCTCTGGGTGCATAGTGCTCAGTACTCAGGGTGCTGGGTGCTCAGTACTCAGGGTGCTGGGTGCTCATTCTCGGGGTGCTGGGTGCTCAGTGCTCGGGGTGCTGGGTGCTCAGTACTCAGGGTGCTGGGGGCTCAGTACTCGGGGTGCTGGGTGCTCTGTACTCAGGGTGCTGGGTGCTCAGTGCTCGGGCTCCTGGGTGCTCAGTCTCAGGGTGCTGGGTGCTCAGTGCTCAGGGTGCTGGGTGCGCAATCCTCAGGGTGCTCAGTGCTCATGGTGCTGGGTGCTCAGTGCTCGGGGTGCTCGGTGCTCAGTACTCAGGGTGCTGAGTGCTCAGTACTCAGGATGCTGGGTGCTCAGTACTCATGGTTCTGGGTGCTCAGTACTCAGGGGGCTGGGTGCTCAGTGCTCAGGGTGCTGGGTGCTCAGTGCTCAGGGTGCTGGATGCTCAGTGCTCGGGGTGCTGTGTGCTCAGTGCTCGGGTTGATGGGTGCTCAGTGCTCAGTGCTCAGGGTGTTGGGTGCTCAGTGCTCAGTGCTCAGGGTGCTGGGTGCTCAGTACTCAGGGTGCTGGGTGCTCAGTACTCAGGGTGCTGGGTGCTCAGTGCTCAGGGTGCTGGGTGCTCAGTACTCTGGGTGTTGGGTGCTCAGTACTCAGGGTGCTGGGTGCTCAGTGCTCGGGGTGCTGGGTGCTCAGTGCTCAGGGTGCTGTGTGCTCAGTGCTCAGGGTTCTGGGTGCTTAGTACTCAAGGTGCTGGTTGCTCAGTGCTCAGGGTGCTGGGTGCTCAGTCCTCGGGGTGCTCCGTGCTCAGTGCTCAGGGTGCTGGGTGCTCAGTACTCAGGGTACTCGGTGCTCAGTACTCAGGGTTCTCAGTGCTCAGTGCTCAGGGTGCTGGGTGCTCAGTTCTCAGGGTGCTCAGTGCTCAGTACTCGGGGTGCTGGGTGCTCAGTACTCAGGGTGCTGTGTGCTTAGTACTCAGGGTGCTCAGTGCTCAGTACACAGGGTGCTGGGTGCTCAGTGCTCGGGGTGCTGGGTGCTCAGTGCTCAGTACTCAGGGTGCTGGGTGCTCAGTGCTCGGGGTGCTGGGTGCTCAGTACTCAGCGTGCTGGGTGCTCAGTACTCAGGGTGCTGGGTGCTCAGTGCTCAGGGTGCTGGGTGCTCAGTGCTCAGTGTGCTGGGTGCTCAGTGATCGGGGTGCTGGGTGCTCAGTACTCAGGGTGCTCAGTGCTCAGTACTCAGTGCTCGGGGTCCTGGGTGCTCCGTGCTCGGGGTGCTGGGTGCTCAGTGCTCTGGGTGCTTAGTGCTCAGTACTCAGGGTGCTGGGTGCTCAGTACTCAGGGTGCTGGGGGCTCAGTACTCAGGGTGCTGGGTGCTCAGTACTCAGGGTGCTCGGTTCTCAGTACTCAGGGTGTTGGGTGCTCATTCTCGGGGTGCTGGGTGCTCAGTGCTCGGGGTGCTGGGTGCTCAGTACTCAGGGTGCTGGGGGCTCAGTACTCAGGGTGCTGGGTGCTCAGTACTCAGGGTGATCTGTTCTCAGTACTCAGGTTGCAGGGTGCTCAGTGCTCGGGGTGCTGGGTGCTCAGTACTCGGGGTGCTCAGTGCTCAGTACTCAGGGTGCTGGGTGCTCAGTACTCAGGGTGCTGGGTGTTCAGTGCTCGGGGTGCTCGGTGCTCAGTACTCGGTGTGCTGGGTGCTCAGTACTCGGGGTGCTGGGTGCTCAGTGCTCAGGGTGCTGGGTGCTCAGTGCTCGGGGTGCTGGGTGCTCAGTGCTGAGGGTGGTGCTGGGTGCTCAGTACTCAGGGTGCTGGGTGCTCAGTGCTCAGGGTGCTTGGTGCTCAGTACTAAGGGTGTTGGGTGCTCAGTACTCAGGGTGCTCGGTGCTCAGTACTCAGGGTGCTGGGTGCTCAGTGCTCAGGGTGCTGGGTACTCAGTACTCAGGGTGCTGGGTGCTCAGTACTCACTGTGCTGGGTGCTCAGTGCTCAGGGTGCTGGGTGCTCAGTGCTCAGGGTGCTGGGTGCTCAGTACTCAGGGTGCTGGGTGCTCAGTGCTCAGGGTGATCGGTGCTCAGTACTCAGGGTGCTCAGTACTCAGGGTGCTGGGTGCTCAGTGCTCGGGGTGCTGGGTGCTCAGTACTCGGGGTGCTGGGTGCTCTGTACTCAGGGTGCTGGGTGCTCAGTGCTCGGGGTCCTGGGTGCTCAGTGCTCAGGGTGATCGGTGCTCAGTACTCAGGGTGCTGGGTGCTCAGTGCTCAGGGTGCTGGGTGCTCAGTCCTCAGGGTGCTCAGTGCTCAGGGTGCTGGGTGCTCAGTGCTCGGGGTGCTCGGTGCTCAGTACTCAGGGTGCTGAGTGCTCAGTACTCATGGTGCTGGGTGCTCAGTACTCAGGGGGCTGGGTGCTCAGTGCTCAGGGTGCTGGGTGCTCAGTGCTCAGGGTGCTAGGTGCTCAGTGCTCGGGGTGCTGGGTGCTCAGTGCTCGGGGTGCTCGGTGCTCAGTGCTCAGTGCTCAGGGTGTTGGGTGCTCAGTGCTCAGTGCTCAGGGTGCTCTGTGCTCAGTACTCAGGGTGCTGGGTGCTCAGTACTCAGGGTGCTGGGTGCTCAGTGCTCAGGGTGCTGGGTGCTCAGTACTCTGGGTGTTGGGTGCTCAGTACTCAGGGTGCTGGGTGCTCAGTGCTCGGGGTGCTGGGTGCTCAGTGCTCGGGGTGCTGGGTGCTCAGTGCTCAGGGTGCTGGGTGCTCAGTATTCAGGGTGCTGGGTGCTCAATGCTCGGGGTGCTCGGTGCTCAGTACTCAAGGTGCTGGGTGCTCAGTGCTCAGGGTGCTGTGTGCTCAGTCCTCGGTGTGCTCCGTGCTCAGTGCTCAGGGTGCTGGGTGCTCAGTACTCAGGGTGCTCGGTGCTCAGTACTCAGGGTCCTCAGTGCTCAGTGCTCAGGGTGCTGGGTGCTCAGTGCTCAGAGTGTTGGGTGCTCAGTACTCAGGGTGCTGTGTGCTCAGTGCTCAGTACTCAGCGTGCTGGGTGCTCAGTGCTCAGAGTGTTGGGTGCTCAGTACTCAGGGTGCTGGGTGCTCAGTGCTCAGTGCTCAGGGTGCTCAGTGCTCAGGGTGCTGGGTGCTCAGGGTGCTGGGTGCTCAGTGCTCGGGGTGCTGGTTGCTCAGTGCTCAGGGTGCTGGGTGCTCAGTGTTCAGTGCTCAGGGTGCTGGGTGCTCAGTGCTCAGTGCTCAGGGTGCTGGGTGTTCAGTACTCAGGGTGCTGGGTGCTCAGTACTCAGGGTGCTTGGTGCTCAGTGCTCAGGGTGCTGGTTGCTCAGTGCTCAGGGTGCTGGGTGCTCAGTACTCAGGGTGCTGGGTACTCAGTACTCAGGGTGCTCGGTGTTCAGTACTCAGGGTGCTGGGTGCTCAGTACTCAAGTTGCTGGGTGCTCAGTGCTCAGGGTGCTGGGTGCTCAGTACTCAGGGTGCTGGGTGCTCAGTGCTCAGTGCTCAGGGTGCTGGGTGCTCAGTCCTCAGGGTGCTCAGTACTCAGGGTGCTCGGTGCTCAGTGCTCAGTACTCAGGGTGTTCAGTACTCAGGGTGCTGGGTGCTCAGTGCTTGGGGTGCTGGGTGCTCAGTACTCAGGGTGCTGGGTGCTCAGTACTCAGGGTGCTGGGTGCTCAGTACTCAGGGTGCTGGGTGCTCAGTGCTCGGAGTGCTGGGTGCTCAGTGCTCAGGGTGATCGGTGCTCAGTGCTCAGGGTGCTGGATGCTCAGTCCTCAGGGTGCTCAGTGCTCAAGGTGCTGGGTGCTCAGTGCTCGGGGTGCTCGGTGCTCAGTACTCAGGGTGCTGAGTGCTCAGTACTCAGGGTGCTGGGTGCTCAGTACTCAGGGTGCTGGGTGCTCAGTACTCAGGGTGCTGGGTGCTCAGTGCTCAGGGTGCTGGGTGCTCAGTGCTCAGGGTGCTGGCTGCTCAGTGCTCGGGGTGCTGGGTGCTCAGTGCTCGGGGTGCTGGGTGCTCAGTGCTCAGGGCTCAGGGTGCTGGGTGCTCAGTGATCAGTGCTCAGGGTGCTGGGTGCTCAGTGCTCAGGGTGCTGGGTGCTCAGTGCTCGGGGTGCTGGGTGCTCAGTGCTCAAGGTGCTGGGTGCTCAGTGCTCGGGGTGCTCGGTGCTCAGTACTCAGGGTGCTGGGTGCTCAGTGCTCGGGGTGCTCGGTGCTCAGTACGTTGGGTGCTCACTACTCAGGGTGCTGGGTGCTCAGTGCTCAGGGTACTGGGTGCTCAGTGCTCAGGGTGCTGGGTGCTCAGTGCTCAGGGTGCTGGGTGTTCAGTACTCAGGGTGCTGGGTGCGCAGTGCTCGCGATGCTGGGTGCTCAGTGCTCAGGGTGCTGGGTGCTCAGTGCTCAGGGTGCTGGGTGCTCAGTACTCGGGGTGCTGGGTGCTCAGTACTCAGGTTGCGGGCTGCTCAGTACTCAGGGTGCTGGGTGATCAGTACTCGGGTGCTGGGTGCTCAGTGCTCAGGGTGCTGGGTGCTCAGTGCTCGGGGTGCTGGGTGCTCAGTGCTCAGTACTCAGGGTGCTTGGGTGCTCAGTGCTCGGGGTGCTGGGTGCTCAGTGCTTAGTACTCAGGGTGCTGGGTGCTCAGTGCTCAGGGTGCTGGGTGCTCAGTACTCAGGGGGCTGGGTGCTCAGTGCTCAGGGTGCTGGGTGCTCAGTGCTCAGGGTGCTGGGTGCTCAGTGCTCGGGGTGCTGTGTGCTCAGTGCTCGGGGTGATGGGTGCTCAGTGCTCAGTGCTCAGGGTGTTGGGTGCTCAGTGCTCAGTGCTCAGGGTGCTGGGTGCTCAGTACTCAGGGTGCTGGGTGATCAGTGCTCAGGGTGCTGGGTGCTCAGTACTCTGGGTGTTGGGTGCTCAGTACTCAGGGTGCTGGGTGCTCAGTGCTCGGGGTGCTGGGTGCTCAGTGCTCGGGGTGCTGTGTGCTCAGTGCTCAGGGTTCTGGGTGCTTAGTACTCAAGGTGCTGGTTGCTCAATGCTCAGGGTGCTGGGTGCTCAGTCCTCGGGGTGCTCCGTGCTCAGTGCTCAGGGTGCTGGGTGCTCAGTACTCAGGGTACTCGGTGCTCAGTACTCAGGGTTCTCAGTGCTCAGTGCTCAGGGTGCTGGGTGCTCAGTTCTCAGGGTGCTCAGTGCTCAGTACTCGGGGTGCTGGGTGCTCAGTACTCAGGGTGCTGGGTGCTTAGTACTCAGGGTGCTCAGTGCTCAGTACACGGGGTGCTGGGTGCTCAGTGCTCGGGGTGCTGGGTGCTCAGTGCTCAGTACTCAGGGTGCTGGGTGCTCAGTGCTCGGGTGCTGGGTGCTCAGTACTCAGCGTGCTGGGTGCTCAGTACTCAGGGTGCTGGGTGCTCAGTGCTCAGGGTGCTGGGTGCTCAGTGCTCAGTGTGCTGGGTGCTCAGTGATCGGGGTGCTGGGTGCTCAGTACTCAGGGTGCTCAGTGCTCAGTACTCAGTGCTCGGGGTCCTGGGTGCTCCGTGCTCGGGGTGCTGGGTGCTCAGTGCTCTGGGTGCTTAGTGCTCAGTACTCAGGGTGCTGGGTGCTCAGTACTCAGGGTGTTGGGTGCTCATTCTCGGGGTGCTGGGTGCTCAGTGCTCGGGGTGCTGGGTGCTCAGTACTCAGGGTGCTGGGGGCTCAGTACTCAGGGTGCTGGGTGCTCCGTACTCAGGGTGATCTGTTCTCAGTACTCAGGTTGCTGGGTGCTCAGTGCTCGGGGTGCTGGGTGCTCAGTACTCGGGGTGCTCAGTGCTCAGTACTCAGGGTGCTGGGTGCTCAGTACTCAGGGTGCTGGTTGTTCAGTGCTCAGGGTGCTCGGTGCTCAGTACTCGGTGTGCTGGGTGCTCAGTACTCGGGGTGCTGGGTGCTCAGTGCTCAGGGTGCTGGGTGCTCAGTGCTCGGGGTGCTGGGTGCTCAGTGCTGAGGGTGGTGCTGGGTGCTCAGTACTCAGGGTGCTGGGTGCTCAGTGCTCAGGGTGCTTCGTGCTCAGTACTAAGGGTGCTGGGTGCTCAGTACTCAGGGTGCTCGGTGCTCAGTACTCAGGGTGCTGGGTGCTCAGTGCTCAGGGTGCTGGGTACTCAGTACTCAGGGTGCTGGGTGCTCAGTACTAACTGTGCTGGGTGCTCAGTGCTCAGGGTGCTGGGTGCTCAGTGCTCAGGGTGCTGGGTGCTCAGTACTCAGGGTGCTGGGTGCTCAGTGCTCAGGGTGATCGGTGCTCAGTACTCAGGGTGCTCAGTACTCAGGGTGCTGGGTGCTCAGTGCTCGGGGTGCTGGGTGCTCAGTACTCGGGGTGCTGGGTGCTCTGTACTCAGGGTGCTGGGTGCTCAGTGCTCGGGGTCCTGGGTGCTCAGTTCTCAGGGTGATCGGTGCTCAGTACTCAGGGTGCTGGGTGCTCAGTGCTCAGGGTGCTGGGTGCTCAGTCCTCAGGGTGCTCAGTGCTCAGGGTGCTGGGTGCTCAGTGCTCGGGGTGCTCGGTGCTCAGTACTCAGGGTGCTGAGTGCTCAGTACTCAGGGTGCTGGGTGCTCAGTACTCATGGTGCTGGGTGCTCAGTACTCAGGGGGCTGGGTGCTCAGTGCTCAGGGTGCTGGGTGCTCAGTGCTCAGGGTGCTAGGTGCTCAGTGCTCGGGGTGCTGGGTGCTCAGTGCTCGGGGTGCTCGGTGCTCAGTGCTCAGTGCTCAGGGTGTTGGGTGCTCAGTGCTCAGTGCTCAGGGTGCTGTGTGCTCAGTACTCAGGGTGCTGGGTGCTCAGTACTCAGGGTGCTGGGTGCTCAGTGCTCAGGGTGCTGGGTGCTCAGTACTCAGGGTGCTCGGTGCTCAGTACTCAGGGTTCTCAGTGCTCAGTGCTCAGGGTGCTGGGTGCTCAGTTCTCTTGGTGCTCAGTGCTCAGCACTCGGGGTGCTGGGTGCTCAGTGCTCAGGGTGCTCAGTGCTCAGCACTTGGGGTGCTGGGTGCTCAGTGCTCAGGGTGCTCAGTGCTCAGTGCTCGGGGAGCTGGGTGCTCAGTGCTCGGAGTTCTGCGTGCTCAGTACTCAGGGTGCTGTGTGCTCAGTGCTCAGTACTCAGCGTGCTGGGTGCTCAGTGCTCAGAGTGTTGGGTGCTCAGTACTCAGGGTGCTGGGTGCTCAGTGCTCAGTGCTCAGGGTGCTCAGTGCTCAGGGTGCTCAGTGCTCAGGGTGCTGGGTGCTCAGGGTGCTGGGTGCTCAGTGCTCGGGGTGCTGGTTGCTCAGTGCTCAGGGTGCTGGGTGCTCAGGGTTCAGTGCTCAGGGTGCTGGGTGCTCAGTGCTCAGTGCTCAGGGTGCTGGGTGTTCAGTACTCAGGGTGCTGGGTGCTCAGTACACAGGGTGCTTGGTTCTCAGTGCTCAGGGTGCTGGTTGCTCAGTGCTCAGGGTGCTGGGTGCTCAGTACTCAGGGTGCTGGGTACTCAGTACTCAGGGTGCTCGGTGTTCAGTACTCAGGGTGCTGGGTGCTCAGTACTCAAGGTGCTGGGTGCTCAGTGCTCAGGGTGCTGGGTGCTCAGTACTCAGGGTGCTGGGTGCTCAGTGCTCAGTGCTCAGGGTGCTGGGTGCTCAGTCCTCAGGGTGCTCAGTACTCAGGGTGCTCGGTGCTCAGTGCTCAGTACTCAGGGTGTTCAGTACTCAGGGTGCTGGGTGCTCAGTGCTTGGGGTGCTGGGTGCTCAGTACTCAGGGTGCTGGGTGCTCAGTACTCAGGGTGCTGGGTGCTCAGTACTCAGGGTGCTGGGTGCTCAGTGCTCGGGGTGCTGGGTGCTCAGTGCTCAGGGTGATCGGTGCTCAGTGCTCAGGGTGCTGGATGCTCAGTCCTCAGGGTGCTCAGTGCTCAAGGTGCTGGGTGCTCAGTGCTCGGGGTGCTCGGTGCTCAGTACTCAGGGTGCTGAGTGCTCAGTACTCAGGGTGCTGGGTGCTCAGTACTCAGGGTGCTGGGTGCTCAGTACTCAGGGTGCTGGGTGCTCAGTGCTCAGGGTGCTGGGTGCTCAGTGCTCAGGGTGCTGGGTGCTCAGTGCTCGCGGTGCTGGGTGCTCAGTGCTCAGGGTGCTGGGTGCTCAGTGCTCAGGGTGCTGGGTGCTCAGTACTCGGGGTGCTGGGTGCTCAGTACTCAGGTTGCGGGCTGCTCAGTACTCAGGGTGCTGGGTGATCAGTACTCGGGTGCTGGGTGCTCAGTGCTCAGGGTGCTGGGTGCTCAGTGCTCGGGGTGCTGGGTGCTCAGTGCTCAGTACTCAGGGTGCTTGGGTGCTCAGTGCTCGGGGTGCTGGGTGCTCAGTGCTTAGTACTCAGGGCGCTGGGTGCTCAGTGCTCAGGGTGCTGGGTGCTCAGTGCTCAGGGTGCTGGGTGCTCAGTGCTCAGGGTGCTGGGTGCTCAGTACTCAGGGTGCTGGGTGCTCAGTGCTCAGATTGCTGGGTGGTCTTTGCTCGGGGTGCTCGGTGCTCAGTGCTCAATGTGCTGGGTGCTCAGTACTCAGGGTGCTCATTGCACAGGGTCCTGGGTGCTCAGTACTCAGGGTGCTGGGTGCTCAGTGCTCAGGGTGCTCGGTGCTCAGTACGTTGGGTGCTCAGTACTCAGGGTGCTGGGTGCTCAGTGCTCAGGGTGCTGGGTGCTCAGTGCTCAGGGTGCTGGGTGTTCAGTGCTCAGGGTGCTGGGTGCTCGGTGCTCGGGGTGCTGGGTGCTCAGTGCTTGGGGTGCTCGGAGCTCAATACTCAGGGTGCTCACTGCTCAGTACTCCGGCTGCTGGGTGCTCAGTGCAAGGGGTGCTGATTGCTCAGTGCTCGGGGTGCTCGGTGCTCATTACGCTGGGTGCTCAGTACTCGGGGTGGTGGGTGCTCAGTACTCAGGGTGCTTAGTGCTCAGTACTCAGGGTGCTGGGTGCTCAGTACTCAGGGTGCTGGGTGCTCATTCTCGGGGTGCTGGGTGCTCAGTGCTCGGGGTACTGGGTGCTCAGTACTCAGGGTGCTGGGGGCTCAGTACTCAGGGTGCTGGGTGCTCAGTACTCAGGGTGCTCGGTTCTCAGTACTCAGGGTGTTGGGTGCTCATTCTCGGGGTGCTGGGTGCTCAGTGCTCGGGGTGCTGGGTGCTCAGTACTCAGGGTGCTGGGGGCTCAGTACTCAGGGTGCTGGGTGCTCAGTACTCAGGGTGATCTGTTCTCAGTACTCAGGTTGCTGGGTGCTCAGTGCTCGGGGTGCTGGGTGCTCAGTACTCGGGGTGCTCAGTGCTCAGTACTCACTGTGCTGGGTGCTCAGTACTCACGGTGCTGGGTGTTCAGTGCTCAGGGTGCTCGGTGCTCAGTACTCGGTGTGCTGGGTGCTCAGTACTCGGGGTGCTGGGTGCTCAGTGCTCAGGGTGCTGGGTGCTCAGTGCTCGGGGTGCTGGGTGCTCAGTGCTGAGGGTGGTGCTGGGTGCTCAGTACTCAGGGTGCTGGGTGCTCAGTGCTCAGGGTGCTTGGTGCTCAGTACTAAGGGTGCTGGGTGCTCAGTACTCAGGGTGCTCAGTGCTCAGTACTCAGGGTGCTGGGTGCTCAGTGCTCAGGGTGCTGGGTACTCAGTACTCAGGGTGCTGGGTGCTCAGTACTAACTGTGCTGGGTGCTCAGTGCTCAGGGTGCTGGGTGCTCAGTGCTCAGGGTGCTGGGTGCTCAGTACTCAGGGTGCTGGGTGCTCAGTGCTCAGGGTGATCGGTGCTCAGTACTCAGGGTGCTCAGTACTCAGGGTGCTGGGTGCTCAGTGCTCAGGGTGCTGGGTGCTCAGTGCTCAGGGTGCTGGGTGCTCAGTACTCAGGGTGCTCAGTACTCAGGGTGCTGGGTGCTCAGTGCTCGGGGTGCTGGGTGCTCAGTACTCGGGGTGCTGGGTGCTCTGTACTCAGGGTGCTGGGTGCTCAGTGCTCGGGGTCCTGGGTGCTCAGTTCTCAGGGTGATCGGTGCTCAGTACTCAGGGTGCTGGGTGCTCAGTGCTCAGGGTGCTGGGTGCTCAGTCCTCAGGGTGCTCAGTGCTCAGGGTGCTGGGTGCTCAGTGCTCGGGGTGCTCGGTGCTCAGTACTCAGGGTGCTGAGTGCTCAGTACTCAGGGTGCTGGGTGCTCAGTACTCATGGTGCTGGGTGCTCAGTACTCAGGGGGCTGGGTGCTCAGTGCTCAGGGTGCTGGGTGCTCAGTGCTCAGGGTGCTAGGTGCTCAGTGCTCGGGGTTCTGGGTGCTCAGTGCTCGGGGTGCTCGGTGCTCAGTGCTCAGTGCTCAGGGTGTTGGGTGCTCAGTGCTCAGTGCTCAGGGTGCTGTGTGCTCAGTACTCAGGGTGCTGGGTGCTCAGTACTCAGGGTGCTGGGTGCTCAGTGCTCAGGGTGCTGGGTGCTCAGTACTCAGGGTGCTCGGTGCTCAGTACTCAGCGTTCTCAGTGCTCAGTGCTCAGGGTGCTGGGTGCTCAGTTCTCAGGTTGCTCAGTGCTCAGCACTCGGGGTGCTGGGTGCTCAGTGCTCAGGGTGCTCAGTGCTCAGCACTCGGGGTGCTGGGTGCTCAGTGCTCAGGGTGCTCAGTGCTCAGTGCTCGGGGAGCTGGGTGCTCAGTGCTCGGAGTTCTGCGTGCTCAGTACTCAGGGTGCTGTGTGCTCAGTGCTCAGTACTCAGCGTGCTGGGTGCTCAGTGCTCAGAGTGTTGGGTGCTCAGTACTCAGGGTTCTGGGTGCTCAGTGCTCAGTGCTCAGGGTGCTCAGTGCTCAGGGTGCTCAGTGCTCAGGGTGCTGGGTGCTCAGGGTGCTGGGTGCTCAGTGCTCGGGGTGCTTGTTGCTCAGTGCTCAGGGTGCTGGGTGCTCAGGGTTCAGTGCTCAGGGTGCTGGGTGCTCAGTGCTCAGTGCTCAGGGTGCTGGGTGTTCAGTACTCAGGGTGCTGGGTGCTCAGTACACAGGGTGCTTGGTTCTCAGTGCTCAGGGTGCTGGTTGCTCAGTGCTCAGGGTGCTGGGTGATCAGTACTCAGGGTGCTCATTGCTCAGGGTGCTGGGTGCTCAGTACTCATGGTGCTGGGTGCTCAGTACTCAGGGTGCTCAGTGCTCAGTACTCAGGGTGCTGGGTGCTCAGTGCTCAGGGTGCTGGGTGCTCAGTACTCAGGGTGCTGGGTGCTCGGTGCTCAGGGTGCTGGGTGCTCAGTGCTCAGGGTGCTGGGTGCTCGGTGCTCGGGGTGCTGGGTGCTCAGTGCTCGGGGTGCTCGGTGCTCAGTACTCAGGGTGCTCAGTGCTCAGTACTCAGGGTGCTGGGTGCTCAGTGCTCAGGGTGCTGGGTGCTCAGTACTCAGGGTGCTGGGTGCTCGGTGCTCAATACGCTGAGTGCTCGGTACTCAGGGTGCTGGGTGCTCAGTACTCAGGGTGCTCGGTGCTCACTACTCAGGGTGCTGGGTGCTCAGTGCTCGGGGTGCTGGGTGCTCAGTACTCAGGGTGCTGGGTGCTCAGTGCTCGGGGTGCTCGGTGCTCAGTACGGTGGGTGCTCAGTACTCAGGGTGCTGGGTGCTCAGTACTCAGGGTGCTCAGTGCTCAGTACTTAGGGTGCTGGGTGCTCGGTGCTCAATACGCTGGGTGCTCGGTACTCAGGGTGCTGGGTGCTCAGTACTCAGTGTGCTCGGTGCTCACTACTCAGGGTGCTGGGTGCTCAGTGCTCGGGGTGCTGGGTGCTCAGTACTCAGGGTGCTGGGTGCTCAGTGCTCGGGGTGCTCGGTGCTCAATACGCTGGGTGCTCGGTACTCAGGGTGCTGGGTGCTCAGTACTCAGGGTGCTCGGTGCTCAGTACTCAGGGTGCTGGGTGCTCAGTGCTCAGTGCTCAGGGTGCTGGGTGCTCAGTCCTCAGGGTGCTCAGTACTCAGGGTGCTCGGTGCTCAGTGCTCAGTTACTCAGGGTGTTCAGTACTCAGGGTGCTGGGTGCTCAGTGCTTGGGGTGCTGGGTGCTCAGTACTCAGGGTGCTGGGTGCTCAGTACTCAGGGTGCTGGGTGCTCAGTACTCAGGGTGCTGGGTGCTCAGTGCTCGGGGTGCTGGGTGCTCAGTGCTCAGGGTGATCGGTGCTCAGTGCTCAGGGTGCTGGGTGCTCAGTCCTCAGGGTGCTCAGTGCTCAAGGTGCTGGGTGCTCAGTGCTCGGGGTGCTCGGTGCTCAGTACTCAGGATGCTGAGTGCTCAGTACTCAGGGTGCTGGGTGCTCAGTACTCAGGGTGCTGCGTGCTCAGTACTCAGGGTGCTGGGTGCTCAGTGCTCAGGGTGCTGGGTGCTCAGTGCTCAGGGTGCTGGGTGCTCAGTGCTCGGGGTGCTGGGTGCTCAGTGCTCGGGGTGCTGGATGCTCAGTGCTCAGGGCTCAGGGTGCTGGGTGCTCAGTGATCAGTGCTCAGGGTGCTGGGTGCTCAGTGCTCCGGTTGCTCGGTGCTCAGTACTCAGGGTGCTGGGTGCTCAGTACGTTGGGTGCTCACTACTCAGGGTGCTGGGTGCTCAGTGCTCAGGGTACTGGGTGCTCAGTGCTCAGGGTGCTGGGTGCTCAGTGCTCAGGGTGCTGGGTGTTCTGTACTCAGGGTGCTGGGTGCGCAGTGCTCGCGGTGCTGGGTGCTCAGTGCTCAGGGTGCTGGGTGCTCAGTGCTCAGGGTGCTGGGTGCTCAGTACTCGGGGTGCTGGGTGCTCAGTACTCAGGTTGCGGGCTGCTCAGTACTCAGGGTGCTGGGTGATCAGTACTCGGGTGCTGGGTGCTCAGTGCTCAGGGTGCTGGGTGCTCAGTGCTCGGGGTGCTGGGTGCTCAGTGCTCAGTACTCAGGGTGCTTGGGTGCTCAGTGCTCGGGGTGCTGGGTGCTCAGTGCTCAGTACTCAGGGTGCTGGGTGCTCAGTGCACAGGGTGCTGGGTGCTCAGTGCTCAGGGTGCTGGGTGCTCAGTGCTCAGGGTGCTGGGTGCTCAGTACTCAGGGTGCTGGGTGCTCAGTGCTCAGAGTGCTGGGTGGTCAGTGCTCGGGGTGCTCGGTGCTCAGTGCTCAATGTGCTGGGTGCTCAGTACTCAGGGTGCTCATTGCACAGGGTCCTGGGTGCTCAGTACTCAGGGTGCTGGGTGCTCAGTGCTCAGGGTGCTCGGTGCTCAGTACGTTGGGTGCTCAGTACTCAGGGTGCTGGGTGCTCAGTGCTCAGGGTGCTGGGTGCTCACTACTCAGGGTGCTGGGTGCTCAGTGCTCAGGGTGCTGGGTGCTCAGTACTCAGGGTGCTGGGTGCTCAGTGCTCAGGGGGCTCGGTGCTCAGTACGCTGGGTGCTCAGTACTCAGGTTGCTGGGTGCTCAGTACTCAGGGTGCTCGGTGCTCACTACTCAGGGTGCTGGGTGCTCAGTACTCAGGGTGCTGGGTGCTCGGTGCTCAATACGCTGGGTGCTCAGTACTCAGGGTGCTGGGTGCTCAGTACTCAGGGTGCTCGGTGCTCACTACTCAGGGTGCTGGGTGCTCAGTGCTCGGGGTGCTGGGTGCTCAGTACTCAGGGTGCTGGGTGCTCAGTGCTCGGGGTGCTCGGTGCTCAGTACGCTGGGTGCTCAGTACTCAGGGTGCTGGGTGCTCAGTACTCAGGGTGCTCAGTGCTCAGTACTTAGGGTGCTCAGAGCTCAGTGCTCAGGGTGCTGGGTGCTCAGTGCTCGGGGTGCTGGGTGCTCAGTGCTCGGGGTGCTGGGTGCTCAGTGCTCGGGGTGCTGGGTGCTCAGGGCTCAGGGTGCTGGGTGCTCAGTACTCAGGGTGCTCGGTGCTCAGTACTCAGGGTTCTCAGTGCTCAGTGCTCAGGGTGCTGGGTGCTCAGTTCTCAGGGTGCTCAGTGCTCATCACTCGGGGTGCTGGGTGCTCAGTGCTCAGGGTGCTCAGTGCTCAGCACTCGGGGTGCTGGGTGCTCAGTGCTCAGGGTGCTCAGTGCTCAGTGCTCGGGGAGCTGGGTGCTCAGTGCTCGGAGTTCTGCGTGCTCAGTACTCAGGGTGCTGTGTGCTCAGTGCTCAGTACTCAGCGTTCTGGGTGCTCAGTGCTCAGAGTGTTGGGTGCTCAGTACTCAGGGTGCTGGGTGCTCAGTGCTCAGTGCTCAGGGTGCTCAGTGCTCAGGGTGCTGGGTGCTCAGGGTGCTGGGTGCTCAGTGCTCGGGGTGCTGGTTGCTCAGTGCTCAGGGTGCTGGGTGCTCAGTGCTCAGTGCTCAGGGTGCTGGGTGCTCAGTGCTCAGTGCTCAGGGTGCTGGGTGTTCAGTACTCAGGGTGCTGGGTGCTCAGTACTCAGGGTGCTTGGTGCTCAGTGCTCAGGGTGCTTGTTGCTCAGTGCTCAGGGCGCTGGGTGCTCAGTACTCAGGGTGCTGGGTGCTCAGTACTCCGGGTGCTCGGTGTTCAGTACTCAGTGTGCTGGGTGCTCAGTACTCAAGGTGCTGGGTGCTCAGTGCTCAGGGTGCTGGGTGCTCAGTACTCAGGGTGCTGGGTGCTCAGTGCTCAGTGCTCAGGGTGCTGGGTGCTCAGTCCTCAGGGTGCTCAGTACTCAGGGTGCTCAGTGCTCAGTGCTCAGTACTCAGGGTGTTCAGTACTCAGGGTGCTGGGTGCTCAGTGCTTTTGGTGCTGGGTGCGCAGTACTCAGGGTGCTGGGTGCTCAGTACTCAGGGTGCTGGGTGCTCAGTACTCAGGGTGCTGGGTGCTCAGTGCTCGGGGAGCTGGGTGCTCAGTGCTCAGGGTGATCGGTGCTCAGGGCTCAGGGTGCTGGGTGCTCAGTCCTCAGGGTGCTCAGTGCTCAAGGTGCTGGGTGCTCAGTGCTCGGGGTGCTCGGTGCTCAGTACTCAGGGTGCTGAGTGCTCAGTATTCAGGGTGCTGGGTGCTCAGTACTCAGGGTGCTGGGTGCTCAGTACTCAGGGTGCTGGGTGCTAAGTGCTCAGGGTGCTGGGTGCTCAGTGCTCAGGGTGCTGGGTGCTCAGTGCTCGGGGTGCTGGGTGCTCAGTGCTCGGGGTGCTGGGTGCTCAGTGCTCAGGGCTCAGGGTGCTGGGTGCTCAGTGATCAGTGCTCAGGGTGCTGGGTGCTCAGTGCTCCGGTTGCTCGGTGCTCAGTACTCAGGGTGCTGGGTGCTCAGTGCTCGGGGTGCTCGGTGCTCAGTACGTTGGGTGCTCACTACTCAGGGTGCTGGGTGCTCAGTGCTCAGGGTACTGGGTGCTCAGTGCTCGGGGTGCTGGGTGCTCAGTACTCAGGGTGCTGGGTGCTCAGTGCTCGGGGTGCTCGGTGCTCAGTACGCTGGGTGCTCAGTACTCAGGGTGCTGGGTGCTCAGTACTCAGGGTGCTCGGTGCTCACTACTCAGGGTGCTGGGTGCTCAGTACTCAGGGTGCTGGGTGCTCGGTGCTCAATACGCTGGGTGCTCAGTACTCAGGGTGCTGGGTGCTCAGTACTCAGGGTGCTCGGTGCTCACTACTCAGGGTGCTGGGTGCTCAGTGCTCGGGGTGCTGGGTGCTCAGTACTCAGGGTGCTGGGTGCTCAGTGCTCGGGGTGCTCGGTGCTCAGTACGCTGGGTGCTCAGTACTCAGGGTGCTGGGTGCTCAGTACTCAGGGTGCTCAGTGCTCAGTACTTAGGGTGCTCAGTGCTCAGTGCTCAGGGTGCTGGGTGCTCAGTGCTCGGGGTGCTGGGTGCTCAGTGCTCGGAGTGCTGGGTGCTCAGTGCTCGGGGTGCTGGGTGCTCAGGGCTCAGGGTGCTGGGTGCTCAGTACTCAGGGTGCTCGGTGCTCAGTACTCAGGGTTCTCAGTGCTCAGTGCTCAGGGTGCTGGGTGCTCAGTTCTCAGGGTGCTCAGTGCTCATCACTCGGTGTGCTGGGTGCTCAGTGCTCAGGGTGCTCAGTGCTCAGCACTCGGGGTGCTGGGTGCTCAGTGCTCAGGGTGCTCAGTGCTCAGTGCTCGGGGAGCTGGGTGCTCAGTGCTCAGAGTTCTGCGTGCTCAGTACTCAGGGTGCTGGGTGCTCAGTGCTCAGTACTCAGCGTGCTGGGTGCTCAGTGCTCAGATTGTTGGGTGCTCAGTACTCAGGGTGCTGGGTGCTCAGTGCTCAGTGCTCAGGGTGCTCAGTGCTCAGGGTGCTGGGTGCTCAGGGTGCTGGGTGCTCAGTGCTCGGGGTGCTGGTTGCTCAGTGCTCAGGGTGCTGGGTGCTCAGTGCTCAGTGCTCAGGGTGCTGGGTGCTCAGTGCTCAGTGCTCAGGGTGCTGGGTGTTCAGTACTCAGGGTGCTGGGTGCTCAGTACTCAGGGTGCTTGGTGCTCAGTGCTCAGGGTGCTGGTTGCTCAGTGCTCAGGGTGCTGGGTGCTCAGTACTCAGGGTGCTGGGTGCTCAGTACTCAGGGTGCTCGGTGTTCAGTACTCAGTGTGCTGGGTGCTCAGTACTCAAGGTGCTGGGTGCTCAGTGCTCAGGGTGCTGGGTGCTCAGTACTCAGGGTGCTGGGTGCTCAGTGCTCAGTGCTCAGGGTGCTGGGTGCTCAGTCCTCAGGGTGCTCAGTACTCAGGGTGCTCGGTGCTCAGTGCTCAGTACTCAGGGTGTTCAGTACTCAGGGTGCTGGGTGCTCAGTGCTTGGGGTGCTGGGTGCTCAGTACTCAGGGTGCTGGGTGCTCAGTACTCAGGGTGCTGGGTGCTCAGTACTCAGGGTGCTGGGTGCTCAGTGCTCGGGGAGCTGGGTGCTCAGTGCTCAGGGTGATCGGTGCTCAGTGCTCAGGGTGCTGGGTGCTCAGTCCTCAGGGTGCTCAGTGCTCAAGGTGCTGGGTGCTCAGTGCTCGGGGTGCTCGGTGCTCAGTACTCAGGGTGCTGGGTGCTCAGTACTCAGGGTGCTGGGTGCTCAGTACTCAGGGTGCTGGGTGCTCAGTGCTCAGGGTGCTGGGTGCTCAGTGCTCAGGGTGCTGGGTGCTCAGTGCTCGGGGTGCTGGGTGCTCAGTGCTCGGGGTGCTGGGTGCTCAGTGCTCAGGGCTCAGGGTGCTGGGTGCTCAGTGATCAGTGCTCAGGGTGCTGGGTGCTCAGTGCTCCGGTTGCTCGGTGCTCAGTACTCAGGGTGCTGGGTGCTCAGTGCTCGGGGTGCTCGGTGTTCAGTACGTTGGGTGCTCACTACTCAGGGTGCTGGGTGCTCAGTGCTCAGGGTGCTGGGTGTTCAGTACTCAGGGTGCTGGGTGCGCAGTGCTCGCGGTGCTGGGTGCTCAGTGCTCAGGGTGCTGGGTGCTCAGTGCTCAGGGTGCTGGGTGCTCAGTACTCGGGGTGATGGGTGCTCAGTACTCAGGTTGCGGGCTGCTCAGTACTCAGGGTGCTGTGTGATCAGTACTCGGGTGCTGGGTGCTCAGTGCTCAGGGTGCTGGGTGCTCAGTACTCAGGGTGCTCAGTGCTCAGTACTTAGGGTGCTCAGAGCTCAGTGCTCAGGGTGCTGGGTGCTCAGTGCTCGGGGTGCTGGGTGCTCAGTGCTCGGGGTGCTGGGTGCTCAGTGCTCGGGGTGCTGGGTGCTCAGGGCTCAGGGTGCTGGGTGCTCAGTACTCAGGGTGCTCGGTGCTCAGTACTCAGGGTTCTCAGTGCTCAGTGCTCAGGGTGCTGGGTGCTCAGTTCTCAGGGTGCTCAGTGCTCATCACTCGGGGTGCTGGGTGCTCAGTGCTCAGGGTGCTCAGTGCTCAGCACTCGGGGTGCTGGGTGCTCAGTGCTCAGGGTGCTCAGTGCTCAGTGCTCGGGGAGCTGGGTGCTCAGTGCTCGGAGTTCTGCGTGCTCAGTACTCAGGGTGCTGTGTGCTCAGTGCTCAGTACTCAGCGTTCTGGGTGCTCAGTGCTCAGAGTGTTGGGTGCTCAGTACTCAGGGTGCTGGGTGCTCAGTGCTCAGTGCTCAGGGTGCTCAGTGCTCAGGGTGCTGGGTGCTCAGGGTGCTGGGTGCTCAGTGCTCAGGGTGCTGGTTGCTCAGTGCTCAGGGTGCTGGGTGCTCAGTGCTCAGTGCTCAGTGTGCTGGGTGCTCAGTGATCAGTGCTCAGGGTGCTGGGTGTTCAGTACTCAGGGTGCTGGGTGCTCAGTACTCAGGGTGCTTGGTGCTCAGTGCTCAGGGTGCTTGTTGCTCAGTGCTCAGGGCGCTGGGTGCTCAGTACTCAGGGTGCTGGGTGCTCAGTACTCCGGGTGCTCGGTGTTCAGTACTCAGTGTGCTGGGTGCTCAGTACTCAAGGTGCTGGGTGCTCAGTGCTCAGGGTGCTGGGTGCTCAGTACTCAGGGTGCTGGGTGCTCAGTGCTCAGTGCTCAGGGTGCTGGGTGCTCAGTCCTCAGGGTGCTCAGTACTCAGGGTGCTCAGTGCTCAGTGCTCAGTACTCAGGGTGTTCAGTACTCAGGGTGCTGGGTGCTCAGTGCTTTTGGTGCTGGGTGCTCAGTACTCAGGGTGCTGGGTGCTCAGTACTCAGGGTGCTGGGTGCTCAGTACTCAGGGTGCTGGGTGCTCAGTGCTCGGGGAGCTGGGTGCTCAGTGCTCAGGGTGATCGGTGCTCAGGGCTCAGGGTGCTGGGTGCTCAGTCCTCAGGGTGCTCAGTGCTCAAGGTGCTGGGTGCTCAGTGCTCGGGGTGCTCGGTGCTCAGTACTCAGGGTGCTGAGTGCTCAGTATTCAGGGTGCTGGGTGCTCAGTACTCAGGGTGCTGGGTGCTCAGTACTCAGGGTGCTGGGTGCTAAGTGCTCAGGGTGCTGGGTGCTCAGTGCTCAGGGTGCTGGGTGCTCAGTGCTCGGGGTGCTGGGTGCTCAGTGCTCGGGGTGCTGGGTGCACAGTGCTCAGGGCTCAGGGTGCTGGGTGCTCAGTGATCAGTGCTCAGGGTGCTGGGTGCTCAGTGCTCCGGTTGCTCGGTGCTCAGTACTCAGGGTGCTGGGTGCTCAGTGCTCGGGGTGCTCGGTGCTCAGTACGTTGGGTGCTCACTACTCAGGGTGCTGGGTGCTCAGTGCTCAGGGTACTGGGTGCTCAGTGCTCGGGGTGCTGGGTGCTCAGTACTCAGGGTGCTGGGTGCTCAGTGCTCGGGGTGCTCTGTGCTCAGTACGCTGGGTGCTCAGTACTCAGGGTGCTGGGTGCTCAGTACTCAGGGTGCTCGGTGCTCACTACTCAGGGTGCTGGGTGCTCAGTACTCAGGGTGCTGGGTGCTCAGTACTCAGGGTGCTCGGTGCTCACTACTCAGGGTGCTGGGTGCTCAGTACTCAGGGTGCTGGGTGCTCGGTGCTCAATACGCTGGGTGCTCAGTACTCAGGGTGCTGGGTGCTCAGTACTCAGGGTGCTCGGTGCTCACTACTCAGGGTGCTGGGTGCTCAGTGCTCGGGGTGCTGGGTGCTCAGTACTCAGGGTGCTGGGTGCTCAGTGCTCGGGGTGCTCGGTGCTCAGTACGCTGGGTGCTCAGTACTCAGGGTGCTGGGTGCTCAGTACTCAGGGTGCTCAGTGCTCAGTACTTAGGGTGCTCAGTGCTCAGTGCTCAGGGTGCTGGGTGCTCAGTGCTCGGGGTGCTGGGTGCTCAGTACTCAGGTTGCGGGCTGCTCAGTACTCAGGGTGCTGTGTGATCAGTACTCGGGTGCTGGGTGCTCAGTGCTCAGGGTGCTGGGTGCTCAGTACTCAGGGTGCTCAGTGCTCAGTACTTAGGGTGCTCAGAGCTCAGTGCTCAGGGTGCTGGGTGCTCAGTGCTCGGGGTGCTGGGTGCTCAGTGCTCGGGGTGCTGGGTGCTCAGTGCTCGGGGTGCTGGGTGCTCAGGGCTCAGGGTGCTGGGTGCTCAGTACTCAGGGTGCTCGGTGCTCAGTACTCAGGGTTCTCAGTGCTCAGTGCTCAGGGTGCTGGGTGCTCAGTTCTCAGGGTGCTCAGTGCTCATCACTCGGGGTGCTGGGTGCTCAGTGCTCAGGGTGCTCAGTGCTCAGCACTCGGGGTGCTGGGTGCTCAGTGCTCAGGGTGCTCAGTGCTCAGTGCTCGGGGAGCTGGGTGCTCAGTGCTCGGAGTTCTGCGTGCTCAGTACTCAGGGTGCTGTGTGCTCAGTGCTCAGTACTCAGCGTTCTGGGTGCTCAGTGCTCAGAGTGTTGGGTGCTCAGTACTCAGGGTGCTGGGTGCTCAGTGCTCAGTGCTCAGGGTGCTCAGTGCTCAGGGTGCTGGGTGCTCAGGGTGCTGGGTGCTCAGTGCTCGGGGTGCTGGTTGCTCAGTGCTCAGGGTGCTGGGTGCTCAGTGCTCAGTGCTCAGGGTGCTGGGTGCTCAGTGCTCAGTGCTCAGGGTGCTGGGTGTTCAGTACTCAGGGTGCTGGGTGTTCAGTACTCAGGGTGCTTGGTGCTCAGTGCTCAGGGTGCTTGTTGCTCAGTGCTCAGGGCGCTGGGTGCTCAGTACTCAGGGTGCTGGGTGCTCAGTACTCCGGGTGCTCGGTGTTCAGTACTCAGTGTGCTGGGTGCTCAGTACTCAAGGTGCTGGGTGCTCAGTGCTCAGGGTGCTGGGTGCTCAGTACTCAGGGTGCTGGGTGCTCAGTGCTCAGTGCTCAGGGTGCTGGGTGCTCAGTCCTCAGGGTGCTCAGTACTCAGGGTGCTCAGTGCTCAGTGCTCAGTACTCAGGGTGTTCAGTACTCAGGGTGCTGGGTGCTCAGTTCTTTTGGTGCTGGGTGCTCAGTACTCAGGGTGCTGGGTGCTCAGTACTCACGGTGCTGGGTGCTCAGTACTCAGGGTGCTGGGTGCTCAGTGCTCGGGGAGCTGGGTGCTCAGTGCTCAGGGTGATCGGTGCTCAGGGCTCAGGGTGCTGGGTGCTCAGTCCTCAGGGTGCTCAGTGCTCAAGGTGCTGGGTGCTCAGTGCTCGGGGTGCTCGGTGCTCAGTACTCAGGGTGCTGAGTGCTCAGTATTCAGGGTGCTGGTTGCTCAGTACTCAGGGTGCTGGGTGCTCAGTACTCAGGGTGCTGGGTGCTAAGTGCTCAGGGTGCTGGGTGCTCAGTGCTCAGGGTGCTGGGTGCTCAGTGCTCGGGGTGCTGGGTGCTCAGTGCTCGGGGTGCTGGGTGCTCAGTGCTCAGGGCTCAGGGTGCTGGGTGCTCAGTGATCAGTGCTCAGGGTGCTGGGTGCTCAGTGCTCCGGTTGCTCGGTGCTCAGTACTCAGGGTGCTGGGTGCTCAGTGCTCGGGGTGCTCGGTGCTCAGTACGTTGGGTGCTCACTACTCAGGGTGCTGGGTGCTCAGTGCTCAGGGTACTGGGTGCTCAGTGCTCGGGGTGCTGGGTGCTCAGTACTCAGGGTGCTGGGTGCTCAGTGCTCGGGGTGCTCGGTGCTCAGTACGCTGGGTGCTCAGTACTCAGGGTGCTGGGTGCTCAGTACTCAGGGTGCTCGGTGCTCACTACTCAGGGTGCTGGGTGCTCAGTACTCAGGGTGCTGGGTGCTCGGTGCTCAATACGCTGGGTGCTCAGTACTCAGGGTGCTGGGTGCTCAGTACTCAGGGTGCTCGGTGCTCACTACTCAGGGTGCTGGGTGCTCAGTGCTCGGGGTGCTGGGTGCTCAGTACTCAGGGTGCTGGGTGCTCAGTGCTCGGGGTGCTCGGTGCTCAGTACGCTGGGTGCTCAGTACTCAGGGTGCTGGGTGCTCAGTACTCAGGGTGCTCAGTGCTCAGTACTTAGGGTGCTCAGTGCTCAGTGCTCAGGGTGCTGGGTGCTCAGTGCTCGGGGTGCTGGGTGCTCAGTGCTCGGAGTGCTGGGTGCTCAGTTCTCGGGGTGCTGGGTGCTCAGGGCTCAGGGTGCTGGGTGCTCAGTACTCAGGGTGCTCGGTGCTCATTACTCAGGGTTCTCAGTGCTCAGTGCTCAGGGTGCTGGGTGCTCAGTTCTCAGGGTGCTCAGTGCTCATCACTCGGGGTGCTGGGTGCTCAGTGCTCAGGGTGCTCAGTGCTCAGCACTCGGGGTGCTGGGTGCTCAGTGCTCAGGGTGCTCAGTGCTCAGTGCTCGGGGAGCTGGGTGCTCAGTGCTCAGAGTTCTGCGTGCTCAGTACTCAGGGTGCTGTGTGCTCAGTGCTCAGTACTCAGCGTGCTGGGTGCTCAGTGCTCAGAGTGTTGGGTGCTCAGTACTCAGGGTGCTGGGTGCTCAGTGCTCAGTGCTCAGGGTGCTCAGTGCTCAGGGTGCTGGGTGCTCAGGGTGCTGGGTGCTCAGTGCTCGGGGTGCTGGTTGCTCAGTGCTCAGGGTGCTGGGTGCTCAGTGCTCAGTGCTCAGGGTGCTGGGTGCTCAGTGCTCAGTGCTCAGGGTGCTGGGTGTTCAGTACTCAGGGTGCTGGGTGCTCAGTACTCAGGGTGCTTGGTGCTCAGTGCTCAGGGTGCTGGTTGCTCAGTGCTCAGGGTGCTGGGTGCTCAGTACTCAGGGTGCTGGGTGCTCAGTACTCAGGGTGCTCGGTGTTCAGTACTCAGTGTGCTGGGTGCTCAGTACTCAAGGTGCTGGGTGCTCAGTGCTCAGGGTGCTGGGTGCTCAGTACTCAGGGTGCTGGGTGCTCAGTGCTCAGTGCTCAGGGTGCTGGGTGCTCAGTCCTCAGGGTGCTCAGTACTCAGGGTGCTCGGTGCTCAGTGCTCAGTACTCAGGGTGTTCAGTACTCAGGGTGCTGGGTGCTCAGTGCTTGGGGTGCTGGGTGCTCAGTACTCAGGGTGCTGGGTGCTCAGTACTCAGGGTGCTGGGTGCTCAGTACTCAGGGTGCTGGGTGCTCAGTGCTCGGGGAGCTGGGTGCTCAGTGCTCAGGGTGATCGGTGCTCATTGCTCAGGGTGCTGGGTGCTCAGTCCTCAGGGTGCTCAGTGCTCAAGGTGCTGGGTGCTCAGTGCTCGGGGTGCTCGGTGTTCAGTACTCAGTGTGCTGGGTGCTCAGTACTCAAGGTGCTGGGTGCTCAGTGCTCAGGGTGCTGGGTGCTCAGTACTCAGGGTGCTGGGTGCTCAGTGCTCAGTGCTCAGGGTGCTGGGTGCTCAGTCCTCAGGGTGCTCAGTACTCAGGGTGCTCAGTGCTCAGTGCTCAGTACTCAGGGTGTTCAGTACTCAGGGTGCTGGGTGCTCAGTGCTTTTGGTGCTGGGTGCTCAGTACTCAGGGTGCTGGGTGCTCAGTACTCAGGGTGCTGGGTGCTCAGTACTCAGGGTGCTGGGTGCTCAGTGCTCGGGGAGCTGGGTGCTCAGTGCTCAGGGTGATCGGTGCTCAGGGCTCAGGGTGCTGGGTGCTCAGTCCTCAGGGTGCTCAGTGCTCAAGGTGCTGGGTGCTCAGTGCTCGGGGTGCTCGGTGCTCAGTACTCAGGGTGCTGAGTGCTCAGTATTCAGGGTGCTGGGTGCTCAGTACTCAGGGTGCTGGGTGCTCAGTACTCAGGGTGCTGGGTGCTAAGTGCTCAGGGTGCTGGGTGCTCAGTGCTCAGGGTGCTGGGTGCTCAGTGCTCGGGGTGCTGGGTGCTCAGTGCTCGGGGTGCTGGGTGCACAGTGCTCAGGGCTCAGGGTGCTGGGTGCTCAGTGATCAGTGCTCAGGGTGCTGGGTGCTCAGTGCTCCGGTTGCTCGGTGCTCAGTACTCAGGGTGCTGGGTGCTCAGTGCTCGGGGTGCTCGGTGCTCAGTACGTTGGGTGCTCACTACTCAGGGTGCTGGGTGCTCAGTGCTCAGGGTACTGGGTGCTCAGTGCTCGGGGTGCTGGGTGCTCAGTACTCAGGGTGCTGGGTGCTCAGTGCTCGGGGTGCTCTGTGCTCAGTACGCTGGGTGCTCAGTACTCAGGGTGCTGGGTGCTCAGTACTCAGGGTGCTCGGTGCTCACTACTCAGGGTGCTGGGTGCTCAGTACTCAGGGTGCTGGGTGCTCAGTACTCAGGGTGCTCGGTGCTCACTACTCAGGGTGCTGGGTGCTCAGTACTCAGGGTGCTGGGTGCTCGGTGCTCAATACGCTGGGTGCTCAGTACTCAGGGTGCTGGGTGCTCAGTACTCAGGGTGCTCGGTGCTCACTACTCAGGGTGCTGGGTGCTCAGTGCTCGGGGTGCTGGGTGCTCAGTACTCAGGGTGCTGGGTGCTCAGTGCTCGGGGTGCTCGGTGCTCAGTACGCTGGGTGCTCAGTACTCAGGGTGCTGGGTGCTCAGTACTCAGGGTGCTCAGTGCTCAGTACTTAGGGTGCTCAGTGCTCAGTGCTCAGGGTGCTGGGTGCTCAGTGCTCGGGGTGCTGGGTGCTCAGTACTCAGGTTGCGGGCTGCTCAGTACTCAGGGTGCTGTGTGATCAGTACTCGGGTGCTGGGTGCTCAGTGCTCAGGGTGCTGGGTGCTCAGTACTCAGGGTGCTCAGTGCTCAGTACTTAGGGTGCTCAGAGCTCAGTGCTCAGGGTGCTGGGTGCTCAGTGCTCGGGGTGCTGGGTGCTCAGTGCTCGGGGTGCTGGGTGCTCAGTGCTCGGGGTGCTGGGTGCTCAGGGCTCAGGGTGCTGGGTGCTCAGTACTCAGGGTGCTCGGTGCTCAGTACTCAGGGTTCTCAGTGCTCAGTGCTCAGGGTGCTGGGTGCTCAGTTCTCAGGGTGCTCAGTGCTCATCACTCGGGGTGCTGGGTGCTCAGTGCTCAGGGTGCTCAGTGCTCAGCACTCGGGGTGCTGGGTGCTCAGTGCTCAGGGTGCTCAGTGCTCAGTGCTCGGGGAGCTGGGTGCTCAGTGCTCGGAGTTCTGCGTGCTCAGTACTCAGGGTGCTGTGTGCTCAGTGCTCAGTACTCAGCGTTCTGGGTGCTCAGTGCTCAGAGTGTTGGGTGCTCAGTACTCAGGGTGCTGGGTGCTCAGTGCTCAGTGCTCAGGGTGCTCAGTGCTCAGGGTGCTGGGTGCTCAGGGTGCTGGGTGCTCAGTGCTCGGGGTGCTGGTTGCTCAGTGCTCAGGGTGCTGGGTGCTCAGTGCTCAGTGCTCAGGGTGCTGGGTGCTCAGTGCTCAGTGCTCAGGGTGCTGGGTGTTCAGTACTCAGGGTGCTGGGTGTTCAGTACTCAGGGTGCTTGGTGCTCAGTGCTCAGGGTGCTTGTTGCTCAGTGCTCAGGGCGCTGGGTGCTCAGTACTCAGGGTGCTGGGTGCTCAGTACTCCGGGTGCTCGGTGTTCAGTACTCAGTGTGCTGGGTGCTCAGTACTCAAGGTGCTGGGTGCTCAGTGCTCAGGGTGCTGGGTGCTCAGTACTCAGGGTGCTGGGTGCTCAGTGCTCAGTGCTCAGGGTGCTGGGTGCTCAGTCCTCAGGGTGCTCAGTACTCAGGGTGCTCAGTGCTCAGTGCTCAGTACTCAGGGTGTTCAGTACTCAGGGTGCTGGGTGCTCAGTTCTTTTGGTGCTGGGTGCTCAGTACTCAGGGTGCTGGGTGCTCAGTACTCACGGTGCTGGGTGCTCAGTACTCAGGGTGCTGGGTGCTCAGTGCTCGGGGAGCTGGGTGCTCAGTGCTCAGGGTGATCGGTGCTCAGGGCTCAGGGTGCTGGGTGCTCAGTCCTCAGGGTGCTCAGTGCTCAAGGTGCTGGGTGCTCAGTGCTCGGGGTGCTCGGTGCTCAGTACTCAGGGTGCTGAGTGCTCAGTATTCAGGGTGCTGGTTGCTCAGTACTCAGGGTGCTGGGTGCTCAGTACTCAGGGTGCTGGGTGCTAAGTGCTCAGGGTGCTGGGTGCTCAGTGCTCAGGGTGCTGGGTGCTCAGTGCTCGGGGTGCTGGGTGCTCAGTGCTCGGGGTGCTGGGTGCTCAGTGCTCAGGGCTCAGGGTGCTGGGTGCTCAGTGATCAGTGCTCAGGGTGCTGGGTGCTCAGTGCTCCGGTTGCTCGGTGCTCAGTACTCAGGGTGCTGGGTGCTCAGTGCTCGGGGTGCTCGGTGCTCAGTACGTTGGGTGCTCACTACTCAGGGTGCTGGGTGCTCAGTGCTCAGGGTACTGGGTGCTCAGTGCTCGGGGTGCTGGGTGCTCAGTACTCAGGGTGCTGGGTGCTCAGTGCTCGGGGTGCTCGGTGCTCAGTACGCTGGGTGCTCAGTACTCAGGGTGCTGGGTGCTCAGTACTCAGGGTGCTCGGTGCTCACTACTCAGGGTGCTGGGTGCTCAGTACTCAGGGTGCTGGGTGCTCGGTGCTCAATACGCTGGGTGCTCAGTACTCAGGGTGCTGGGTGCTCAGTACTCAGGGTGCTCGGTGCTCACTACTCAGGGTGCTGGGTGCTCAGTGCTCGGGGTGCTGGGTGCTCAGTACTCAGGGTGCTGGGTGCTCAGTGCTCGGGGTGCTCGGTGCTCAGTACGCTGGGTGCTCAGTACTCAGGGTGCTGGGTGCTCAGTACTCAGGGTGCTCAGTGCTCAGTACTTAGGGTGCTCAGTGCTCAGTGCTCAGGGTGCTGGGTGCTCAGTGCTCGGGGTGCTGGGTGCTCAGTGCTCGGAGTGCTGGGTGCTCAGTTCTCGGGGTGCTGGGTGCTCAGGGCTCAGGGTGCTGGGTGCTCAGTACTCAGGGTGCTCGGTGCTCATTACTCAGGGTTCTCAGTGCTCAGTGCTCAGGGTGCTGGGTGCTCAGTTCTCAGGGTGCTCAGTGCTCATCACTCGGGGTGCTGGGTGCTCAGTGCTCAGGGTGCTCAGTGCTCAGCACTCGGGGTGCTGGGTGCTCAGTGCTCAGGGTGCTCAGTGCTCAGTGCTCGGGGAGCTGGGTGCTCAGTGCTCAGAGTTCTGCGTGCTCAGTACTCAGGGTGCTGTGTGCTCAGTGCTCAGTACTCAGCGTGCTGGGTGCTCAGTGCTCAGAGTGTTGGGTGCTCAGTACTCAGGGTGCTGGGTGCTCAGTGCTCAGTGCTCAGGGTCCTCAGTGCTCAGGGTGCTGGGTGCTCAGGGTGCTGGGTGCTCAGTGCTCGGGGTGCTGGTTGCTCAGTGCTCAGGGTGCTGGGTGCTCAGTGCTCAGTGCTCAGGGTGCTGGGTGCTCAGTGCTCAGTGCTCAGGGTGCTGGGTGTTCAGTACTCAGGGTGCTGGGTGCTCAGTACTCAGGGTGCTTGGTGCTCAGTGCTCAGGGTGCTGGTTGCTCAGTGCTCAGGGTGCTGGGTGCTCAGTACTCAGGGTGCTGGGTGCTCAGTACTCAGGGTGCTCGGTGTTCAGTACTCAGTGTGCTGGGTGCTCAGTACTCAAGGTGCTGGGTGCTCAGTGCTCAGGGTGCTGGGTGCTCAGTACTCAGGGTGCTGGGTGCTCAGTGCTCAGTGCTCAGGGTGCTGGGTGCTCAGTCCTCAGGGTGCTCAGTACTCAGGGTGCTCGGTGCTCAGTGCTCAGTACTCAGGGTGTTCAGTACTCAGGGTGCTGGGTGCTCAGTGCTTGGGGTGCTGGGTGCTCAGTACTCAGGGTGCTGGGTGCTCAGTACTCAGGGTGCTGGGTGCTCAGTACTCAGGGTGCTGGGTGCTCAGTGCTCGGGGAGCTGGGTGCTCAGTGCTCAGGGTGATCGGTGCTCATTGCTCAGGGTGCTGGGTGCTCAGTCCTCAGGGTGCTCAGTGCTCAAGGTGCTGGGTGCTCAGTGCTCGGGGTGCTCGGTGCTCAGTACTCAGGGTGCTGGGTGCTCAGTACTCAGGGTGCTGGGTGCTCAGTACTCAGGGTGCTGGGTGCTCAGTGCTCAGGGTCCTGGGTGCTCAGTGCTCAGGGTGCTGGGTGCTCAGTGCTCGGGGTGCTGGGTGCTCAGTGCTCGGGGTGCTGGGTGCTCAGTGCTCAGGGCTCAGGGTGCTGGGTGCTCAGAGATCAGTGCTCAGGGTGCTGGGTGCTCAGTGCTCCGGTTGCTCGGTGCTCAGTACTCAGGGTGCTGGGTGCTCAGTGCTCGGGGTGCTCGGTGTTCAGTACGTTGGGTGCTCACTACTCAGGGTGCTGGGTGCTCAGTGCTCAGGGTGCTGGGTGTTCAGTACTCAGGGTGCTGGGTGCGCAGTGCTCGCGGTGCTGGGTGCTCAGTGCTCAGGGTGCTGGGTGCTCAGTGCTCAGGGTGCTGGGTGCTCAGTACTCGGGGTGATGGGTGCTCAGTACTCAGGTTGCGGGCTGCTCAGTACTCAGGGTGCTGTGTGATCAGTACTCGGGTGCTGGGTGCTCAGTGCTCAGGGTGCTGGGTGCTCAGTGGTCGGGGTGCTGGGTGCTCAGTGCTCAGTACTCAGGGTGCTTGGGTGCTCAGTGCTCGGGGTGCTGGGTGCTCAGTGCTCAGTACTCAGGGTGCTGGGTGCTCAGTGCTCAGGGTGCTGGGTGCTCAGTGCTCAGGGTGCTGGGTGCTCAGTGCTCAGGGTGCCGGGTGCTCAGTACTCAGGGTGCTGGGTGCTCAGTGCTCAGAGTGCTGGGTGGTCAGTGCTCGGGGTGCTCGGTGCTCAGTGCTCAATGTGCTGGGTGCTCAGTACTCAGGGTGCTCATTGCACAGGGTCCTGGGTGCTCAGTACTCAGGGTGCTGGGTGCTCAGTGCTCAGGGTGCTCGGTGCTCAGTACGTTGGGTGCTCAGTACTCAGGTTGCTGGGTGCTCAGTGCTCAGGGTGCTGGGTGCTCACTACTCAGGGTGCTGGGTGCTCAGTGCTCGGGGTGCTGGGTGCTCAGTACTCAGGGTGCTGGGTGCTCAGTGCTCGGGGTGCTCGGTGCTCAGTATGCTGGGTGCTCAGTACTCAGGGTGCTGGGTGCTCAGTACTCAGGGTGCTCGGTGCTCACTACTCAGGGTGCTGGGTGCTCAGTACTCAGGGTGCTGGGTGCTCGGTGCTCAATACGCTGGGTGCTCAGTACTCAGGGTGCTGGGTGCTCAGTACTCAGGGTGCTCGGTGCTCACTACTCAGGGTGCTGGGTGCTCAGTGCTCAGGGTGCTGGGTGCTCAGTGCTCAGGGTGCTGGGTGCTCAGTACTCAGGGTGCTGGGTGCTCAGTGCTCAGAGTGCTGGGTGGTCAGTGCTCGGGGTGCTCGGTGCTCAGTGCTCAATGTGCTGGGTGCTCAGTACTCAGGGTGCTCATTGCACAGGGTCCTGGGTGCTCAGTACTCAGGTTGCTGGGTGCTCAGTGCTCAGGGTGCTCGGTGCTCAGTACGTTGGGTGCTCAGTACTCAGGGTGCTGGGTGCTCAGTGCTCAGGTTGCTGGGTGCTCAGTGCTCAGGGTGCTGGGTGTTCAGTGCTCAGGGTGCTGGGTGCTCGGTGCTCGGGGTGCTGGGTGCTCAGTGCTCGGGGTGCTCGGAGCTCAATACTCAGGGTGCTCACTGCTCAGTACTCCGGCTGCTGGGTGCTCAGTGCAAGGGGTGCTGATTGCTCAGTGCTCGGGGTGCTCGGTGCTCATTACGCTGGGTGCTCAGTACTCGGGGTGCTGGGTGCTCAGTACTCAGGGTGCTGGGTGCTCAGTACTCAGGGTGCTGGATTCTTAGTACTCAGGGTGCTCAGTGCTCAGGGTGCTGGGTGCTCAGTACTCATGGTGCTGGGTGCTCAGTGCTCAGGGTGCTCAGTGCTCAGTACTCAGGGTGCTCAGTGCTCAGTGCTCTGGGTGCTGGGTGCTCAGTGCTCGGGGTGCTGGGTGCTCAGTACTCAGGGTGCTGGGTGCTCAGTGCTCAGGGTGCTGGGTGCTCAGTACTCAGGGTGCTGTGTGCTCAGTTCTCAGGGTGCTGGGTGCTCAGTACTCAGGGTGCTGGGTCCTCAGTGCTCAGGGTGCTGGGTGCTCAGTACTCAGGGTGCTCAGTGCTCAGGGTGCTGGGTGCTCAGTGCTCGGGGTGCTGAGTAATCAGTGATCAGTACACAGGGTGCGGAGTGCTCAGTGCTCGGGGTGCTGGGTGCTCAGTGCTCGGGGTGCTGGATGCTCAGTACTCAGGGTGCTGGGTGCTCAGTGCTCAGGGTGCTGGGTGCTCAGTACTCAGGGTGCTGTGTGCTCAGTGCTCAGGGTGCTGGGTGCTCAGTACTCAGGGTGCTGGGTCCTCAGTGCTCAGGGTGCTGGGTGCTCACTGCTCGGGGTGCTCGGTGCTCAGTGCTCAGTGTGCTGGGTGATCAGTACTCAGGGTGCTCATTGCTCAGGGTGCTGGGTGCTCAGTACTCATGGTGCTGGGTGCTCAGTACTCAGGGTGCTCAGTGCTCAGTACTCAGGGTGCTGGGTGCTCAGTGCTCAGGGTGCTGGGTGCTCAGTACTCAGGGTGCTGGGTGCTCGGTGCTCAGGGTGCTGGGTGCTCAGTGCTCAGAGTGCTGGGTGCTCGGTGCTCGGGGTGCTGGGTGCTCAGTGCTCGGGGTGCTCGGTGCTCAGTACTCAGGGTGCTCAGTGCTCAGTACTCAGGGTGCTGGGTGCTCAGTGCTCAGGGTGCTGGGTGCTCAGTACTAAGGGTGCTGGGTGCTCGGTGCTCAGTACGCTGGGTGCTCAGTACTCAGGGTGCTGGGTGCTCAGTACTCAGGGTGCTCGGTGCTCACTACTCAGGGTGCTGGGTGCTCAGTGCTCGGGGTGCTGGGTGCTCAGTACTCAGGGTGCTGGGTGCTCAGTGCTCGGGGTGCTCAGTGCTCAGTACGCTGGGTGCTCAGTACTCAGGGTGCTGGGTGCTCAGTACTCAGGGTGCTCAGTGCTCAGTACTTAGGGTGCTCAGTGCTCAGGGTGCTGGGTGCTCAGTGCTCGGGGTGCTGGGTGCTCAGTGCTCGGGGTGCTGGGTGCTCAGTGCTCGGGGTGCTGGGTGCTCAGTGCTCAGGGTGCTGGGTGCTCCGTGCTCAGAGTGCTGGGTGCTCAGTACTCAGGGTGCTCGGTGCTCAGTACTCAGAGTGCTCAGTGCTCAGTACTCAGAGTGCAGGGTGCTCAGTGCTCTGGGTGCTCGGTGCTCAGTACTCAGGGTGCTCAGTTCTCAGTACTCAGCGTGCTGGGTGCTCAGTGCTCAGGGTGCTGGGTGCTCAGTACTCAGGGTGCTGGGTGCTTAGTACTCAGGGTCCTCGGTCCTCAGTGCTCAGGGTGCTGGGTGCTCAGTACTCAGGGTGCTGGGTGCTCAGTGCTCAGGGTGCTCAGTGCTCAGTACTCAGGGTGCTCGGTGCTCAGTGCTCAGGGTGCTCAGTGCTCAGTACTCAGGGTGCTCAGTGCTCAGTTCTCTGGGTGCTGGGTGCTCAGTGCTCGGGGTGCTGGGTGCTCAGTGCTCAGGGTGCTTTGTGCTCAGTACTCACGGTGCTCAGTGCTCAGGGTGCTGGGTGCTCAGTGCTCAGTACACAGGGTGCTGAGTGCTCAGTGCTCTGGGTGCTGGGTGCTCAGTGCTCAGTACTCAGGGTGCTGGCTGCTCAGTGCTCGGGGTGCTGGATGCTCAGTATTCAGGGTGCTGGGTGCTCAGTGCTCAGGGTGCTAGGTGCTCAGTACTCAGGGTGCTGGGTGCTCAGTGCTCAGGGTGCTGGGTGCTCAGTACTCAGGGTGCTGGGTCCTCAGTTCTCAGGGTGCTGGGTGCTCAGTGCTCGGGGTGCTCAGTACTCAGGGTGCTGTGTGTTCAGTGCTCAGGGTACTGGGTGCTCAGTACTCAGGGTGCTCGGTGCTTAGTACTCAGGGTGCTGGGTGCTCAGTACTCCGGGTGCTGGGTGCTCAGTGCTCGGGGTGCTCGGTGCTCAGTGCTCAGGGTGCTGGGTGCTCAGTACTCAGGGGGCTCTTTGCTCCGTGTCCTGGGTGCTCAGTACTCAGGGTGCTGGGTGCTCAATACTCAGGGTGCTCAGTGCTCAGTACTCAGGGTGCTCAGTGCTCAGTACTCAGGGTTCTCAGTGCTCAGGGTGCTGGGTGCTCAGTGCTCGGGGTGCTGGGTGCTCAGTGCTCAGGGTGCTGGGTGCTCAGTGCTCAGGGTGCTGGGTGCTCAGTGCTCAGGGTGCTCGGTGCTCAGTGCTCAGGTTGCTGGGTGCTCAGTACTCAGGGTGCTTGGTGCTCAGTACTCAGGGTGCTCATTGCTCAGTACTCAGGGTGCTCAGTGCTCAGTACTCAGGGTGCTCAGTGCTCAGGGTGCTAGGTGCTCAGTGCTCGGGGTGCTGGGTGCTCAGTCCTCAGGGTGCTGGGTGCTCAGTGCTCAGGGTGCTCGGTGCTCAGTGCTCAGGGTGCTGGGTGCTCAGTACTCAGGGTGCTGGGTGCTCAGTGCTCGGGGTGCTGGGTGCTCAGTACTCAGGGTGCTGGGTGTTCAGTACTCGGGTGCTCGGTGCTCAGTGCTCAGGGTGCTGGGTGCTCAGTGCTCTGGGTGCTGGGTGCTCAGTGCTCAGTACTCAGGGTGCTGGGTGCTCAGTGCTCGGGGTGCAGGGTGCTCAGTGCTCAGTACTCAGGGTGCTGGGTGCTCAGTGCTCAGGGTGCTGGGTGCTCAGTGCTCAGGGTGCTGGGTGCTCAGTGCTCAGGGTGCTGGGTACTCAGTGCTCGGGGTGCTGGGTGCTCAGTACTCAGGGTGCTGGGTGCTCAGTACTCAGGGTGCTGGGTGCTCAGTGCTCGGGGTGCTGGGTGCTCAGTGCTCGGGGTGCTGGGTGCTCAGTACTCGGGGTGCTTGCTGCACAGTACTCAGGGTGCTGGGTGCTCAGTGCTCAGGGTGCTGGGTGCTCAGTACTCAGGGTGCTCTGTGCTTAGTACTCAGGGTGCTGGGTGCTCAGTACTCCGGGTGCTGGGTGCTCAGTGCTCGGGGTGATCGGTGCTCAGTACGTTGGGTGCTCACTACTAAGGGTGCTGTGTGCCCATTGCTCAGGTTGCTGGTTGCTCAGTGCTCAGGGTGCTGGGTGCTCAGTGCTCAGGGTGCTGGGTGCTCAGTACTCAGGGTGCTGGGTGTGCAGTGCTCGGGGTGCTGGGTGCTCAGTGCTCAGGGTGCTGGGTGCTCAGTGCTCAGCGTGCTGGGTGCTCAGTACTCGGGGTGCTGGGTGCTCAGTACTCATGGTGCGGGGTGCTCAGTACCCAGGGTGCTGGGTGATCAGTACTCGGGTGCTGGGTGCTCAGTGCTCAGGGTGCTGGGTGCTCAGTGCTCGGGGTGCTGGGTGCTCAGTGCTCAGTACTCAGGGTGCTGGGTGCTCCGTGCTCGGGGTGCTGGGTGCTCAGTGCTCAGTACTCAGGGTGCTGGATGCTCAGTGCTCAGTGTGCTGTGTGCTCAGTGCTCAGGGTGCTGGGTGCTCAGTGCTCACGGTGCTGGGTGCTCAGTACTCAGGGTGCTCGGTGCTTAGTACTCAGGGTGCTGGGTGCTCTGTACTTCGGGTGCTGGGTGCTCAATGCTCGGGGTGCTCGGTGCTCAGTGCTCAAGGTGCTGGGTGCTCAGTACTCAGGGTGCTCATTGCTCAGGGTGCTGGGTGCTCAGTACTCAGGGTGCTGGGTGCTCAGTGGTCAGGGTGCTCGGTGCTCAGTACGTTGGGTGCTCAGTACTCAGGTGCTGGGTGCTCAGTACTCAGGGTGCTGGGTGCTCAGTGCTCAGGGTGCTGGGTGCTCAGTGCTCAGGGTGCTGGGTGCTCGGTGCTCGGGGTGCTGGGTGCTCAGTGCTCGGGGTGCTCGGTGCTCAGTACTCAGGGTGCTCAGTGCTCAGTACTCAGGGTGCTGGGTGCTCAGTGCTCAGGGTGCTGGGTGCTCAGTACTCAGGGTGCTGGGTGCTCGGTGCTCAGTACGCTGGGTGCTCAGTACGTTGGGTGCTCACTACTCAGGGTGCTGGGTGCTCAGTGCTCAGGGTACTGGGTGCTCAGTGCTCAGGGTGCTGGGTGCTCAGTGCTCAGGGTGCTGGGTGTTCAGTACTCAGGGTGCTGGGTGCGCAGTGCTCGCGGTGCTGGGTGCTCAGTGCTCAGGGTGCTGGTTGCTCAGTGCTCAGGGTGCTGGGTGCTCAGTACTCGGGGTGCTGGGTGCTCAGTACTCAGGTTGCGGGCTGCTCAGTACTCAGGGTGCTGTGTGATCAGTACTCGGGTGCTGGGTGCTCAGTGCTCAGGGTGCTGGGTGCTCAGTGCTCGGGGTGCTGGGTGCTCAGTGCTCAGTACTCAGGGTGCTTGGGTGCTCAGTGCTCGGGGTGCTGGGTGCTCAGTGCTCAGTACTCAGGGTGCTGGGTGCTCAGTGCTCAGGGTGCTGGGTGCTCAGTGCTCAGGGTGCTGGGTGCTCAGTGCTCAGGGTGCTGGGTGCTCAGTACTCAGGGTGCTGGGTGCTCAGTGCTCAGAGTGCTGGGTGGTCAGTGCTCGGGGTGCTCGGTGCTCAGTGCTCAATGTGCTGGGTGCTCAGTACTCAGGGTGCTCATTGCACAGGGTCCTGGGTGCTCAGTACTCAGGGTGCTGGGTGCTCAGTGCTCAGGGTGCTCGGTGCTCAGTACGTTGGGTGCTCAGTACTCAGGGTGCTGGGTGCTCAGTGCTCAGGGTGCTGGGTGCTCACTACTCAGGGTGCTGGGTGCTCAGTGCTCGGGGTGCTGGGTGCTCAGTACTCAGGGTGCTGGGTGCTCAGTGCTCGGGGTGCTCAGTGCTCAGTATGCTGGGTACTCAGTACTCAGGGTGCTGGGTGCTCAGTACTCAGGGTGCTCGGTGCTCACTACTCAGGGTGCTTGGTGCTCAGTACTCAGGGTGCTGGGTGCTCGGTGCTCAATACGCTGGGTGCTCAGTACTCAGGGTGCTGGGTGCTCAGTACTCAGGGTGCTCGGTGCTCACTACTCAGGGTGCTGGGTGCTCAGTGCTCAGGGTGCTGGGTGCTCAGTGCTCATGGTGCTGGGTGCTCAGTGCTCAGGGTGCTGGGTGCTCAGTACTCAGGGTGCTGGGTGCTCAGTGCTCAGAGTGCTGGGTGGTCAGTGCTCGGGGTGCTCGGTGCTCAGTGCTCAATGTGCTGGGTGCTCAGTACTCAGGGTGCTCATTGCACAGGGTCCTGGGTGCTCAGTACTCAGGGTGCTGGGTGCTCAGTGCTCAGGGTGCTCGGTGCTCAGTACGTTGGGTGCTCAGTACTCAGGGTGCTGGGTGCTCAGTGCTCAGGGTGCTGGGTGCTCAGTGCTCAGGGTGCTGGGTGTTCAGTGCTCAGGGTGCTGGGTGCTCGGTGCTCGGGGTGCTGGGTGCTCAGTGCTCGGGGTGCTCGGAGCTCAATACTCAGGGTGCTCACTGCTCAGTACTCCGGCTGCTGGGTGCTCAGTGCAAGGGGTGCTGATTGCTCAGTGCTCGGGGTGCTCGGTGCTCATTACGCTGGGTGCTCAGTACTCGGGGTGCTGGGTGCTCAGTACTCAGGGTGCTGGGTGCTCAGTACTCAGGGTGCTGGGTTCTTAGTACTCAGGGTGCTCAGTGCTCAGGGTGCTGGGTGCTCAGTACTCATGGTGCTGGGTGCTCAGTGCTCAGGGTGCTCAGTGCTCAGTACTCAGGGTGCTCAGTGCTCAGTGCTCTGGGTGCTGGGTGCTCAGTGCTCGGGGTGCTGGGTGCTCAGTACTCAGGGTGCTGGGTGCTCAGTGCTCAGGGTGCTGGGTGCTCAGTACTCAGGGTGCTGTGTGCTCAGTGCTCAGGGTGCTGGGTGCTCAGTACTCAGGGTGCTGGGTCCTCAGTGCTCAGGGTGCTGGGTGCTCAGTACTCAGGGTGCTCAGTGCTCAGGGTGCTGGGTGCTCAGTGCTCGGGGTGCTGAGTACTCAGTGCTCAGTACACAGGGTGCTGAGTGCTCAGTGCTCGGGGTGCTGGGTGCTCAGTGCTCGGGGTGCTGGATGCTCAGTACTCAGGGTGCTGGGTGCTCAGTGCTCAGGGTGCTGGGTGCTCAGTACTCAGGGTGCTGTGTGCTCAGTGCTCAGGGTGCTGGGTGCTCAGTACTCAGGGTGCTGGGTCCTCAGTGCTCAGGGTGCTGGGTGCTCACTGCTCGGGGTGCTCGGTGCTCAGTGCTCAGTGTGCTGGGTGATCAGTACTCAGGGTGCTCATTGCTCAGGGTGCTGGGTGCTCAGTACTCATGGTGCTGGGTGCTCAGTACTCAGGGTGCTCAGTGCTCAGTACTCAGGGTGCTGGGTGCTCAGTGCTCAGGGTGCTGGGTGCTCAGTACTCAGGGTGCTGGGTGCTCGGTGCTCAGGGTGATGGGTGCTCAGTGCTCAGGGTGCTGGGTGCTCGGTGCTCGGGGTGCTGGGTGCTCAGTGCTCGGGGTGCTCGGTGCTCAGTACTCAGGGTGCTCAGTGCTCAGTACTCAGGGTGCTGGGTGCTCAGTGCTCAGGGTGCTTGGTGCTCAGTACTCAGGGTGCTGTGTGCTCGGTGCTCAGTACGCTGGGTGCTCAGTACTCAGGGTGCTGGGTGCTCAGTACTCAGGGTGCTCGGTGCTCACTACTCAGCGTGCTGGGTGCTCAGTGCTCGGGGTGCTGGGTGCTCAGTACTCAGGGTGCTGGGTGCTCAGTGCTCGGGGTGCTCAGTGCTCAGTACGCTGGGTGCTCAGTACTCAGGGTGCTGGGTGCTCAGTACTCAGGGTGCTCAGTGCTCAGTACTTAGGGTGCTCAGTGTTCAGTGCTCAGGGTGCTGGGTGCTCAGTGCTCGGGGTGCTGGGTGCTCAGTGCTCGGGGTGCTGGGTGCTCAGTGCTCGGGGTGCTGGGTGCTCAGTGCTCAGCGTGCTGGGTGCTCCGTGCTCAGAGTGCTGGGTGCTCAGTACTCAGGGTGCTCGGTGCTCAGTACTCAGAGTGCTCAGTGCTCAGTACTCAGCGTGCAGGGTGCTCAGTGCTCTGGGTGCTCGGTGCTCAGTACTCAGGGTGCTCAGTTCTCAGTACTCAGCGTGCTGGGTGCTCAGTGCTCAGGGTGCTGGGTGCTCAGTACTCAGGGTGCTGGGTGCTTAGTACTCAGGGTCCTCGGTCCTCAGTGCTCAGGGTGCTGGGTGCTCAGTACTCAGGGTGCTGGGTGCTCAGTGCTCAGGGTGCTCAGTGCTCAGTACTCAGGGTGCTCGGTGCTCAGTGCTCAGGGTGCTCAGTGCTCAGTACTCAGGGTGCTCAGTGCTCAGTTCTCTGGGTGCTGGTTGCTCAGCGCTCGGGGTGCTGGGTGCTCAGTGCTCAGGGTGCTTTGTGATCAGTACTCACGGTGCTCAGTGCTCAGGGTGCTGGGTGCTCAGTGCTCAGTACACAGGGTGCTGAGTGCTCAGTGCTCTGGGTGCTGGGTGCTCAGTGCTCAGTACTCAGGGTGCTGGCTGCTCAGTGCTCGGGGTGCTGGATGCTCAGTATTCAGGGTGCTGGGTGCTCAGTGCTCAGGGTGCTGGGTGCTCAGTACTCAGGGTGCTGGGTGCTCAGTGCTCAGGGTGCTGGGTGCTCAGTACTCAGGGTGCTTGGTCCTCAGTTCTCAGGGTGCTGGGTGCTCAGTACTCAGGGTGCTGGGTGCTCAATACTCAGGGTGCTCAGTGCTCAGTACTCAGGGTGCTCAGAGCTCAGTACTCAGGGTTCTCAGTGCTCAGGGTGCTGGGTGCTCAGTGCTCGGGGTGCTGGGTGCTCAGTGCTCAGGGTGCTGGGTGCTCAGTGCTCAGGGTGCTGGGTGCTCAGTGCTCAGGGTGCTCGGTGCTCAGTGCTCAGGTTGCTGGGTGCTCAGTACTCAGTGTGCTTGGTGCTCAGTACTCAGGGTGCTCATTGCTCAGTACTCAGGGTGCTCAGTGCTCAGTACTCAGGGTGCTCAGTGCTCAGGGTGCTAGGTGCTCAGTGCTCGGGGTGCTGGGTGCTCAGTCCTCAGGGTGCTGGGTGCTCAGTGCTCAGGGTGCTGGGTGCTCAGTGCTCGGGGTGCTGGGTGCTCAGTACTCAGGGTGCTGGGTGCTCAGTACTCGGGTGCTCGGTGCTCAGTGCTCAGGGTGCTGTGTGCTCAGTGCTCTGGGTGCTGGGTGCTCAGTGCTCAGTACTCAGGGTGCTTGGTGCTCAGTGTTCAGGGTGCTGGGTGCTCAGTGCTCAGGGTGCTGGGTGCTCAGTGCTCAGGGTGCTGGGTACTCAGTGCTCGGGGTGCTGGGTGCTCAGTACTCAGGGTGCTGGGTGCTCAGTACTCAGGGTGCTGGGTGCTCAGTGCTCGGGGTGCTGGGTGCTCAGTGCTCGGGGTGCTGGGTGCTCAGTACTCGGGGTGCTTGCTGCACAGTACTCAGGGTGCTGGGTGCTCAGTGCTCAGGGTGCTGGGTGCTCAGTACTCAGGGTGCTCTGTGCTTAGTACTCAGGGTGCTGGGTGCTCAGTACTCCGGGTGCTGGGTGCTCAGTGCTCGGGGTGATCGGTGCTCAGTACGTTGGGTGCTCACTACTCAGGGTGCTGTGTGCCCATTGCTCAGGGTGCTGGTTGCTCAGTGCTCAGGGTGCTGGGTGCTCAGTGCTCAGGGTGCTGGGTGCTCAGTACTCAGGGTGCTGGGTGTGCAGTGCTCGGGGTGCTGGGTGCTCAGTGCTCAGGGTGCTGGGTGCTCAGTGCTCAGCGTGCTGGGTGCTCAGTACTCGGGGTGCTGGGTGCTCAGTACTCATGGTGCGGGTTGCTCAGTACCCAGGGTGCTGGGTGATCAGTACTCGGGTGCTGGGTGCTCAGTGCTCAGGGTGCTGGGTGCTCAGTGCTCGGGGTCCTGGGTGCTCAGTGCTCAGTACTCAGGGTGCTGGGTGCTCCGTGCTCGGGGTGCTGGGTGCTCAGTGCTCAGTACTCAGGGTGCTGGATGCTCAGTGATCAGGGTGCTGTGTGCTCAGTGCTCAGGGTGCTGGGTGCTCAGTGCTCACGGTGCTGGGTGCTCAGTACTCAGGGTGCTCGGTGCTTAGTACTCAGGGTGCTGGGTGCTCTGTACTTCGGGTGCTGGGTGCTCAATGCTCGGGGTGCTCGGTGCTCAGTGCTCAAGGTGCTGGGTGCTCAGTACTCAGGGTGCTCATTGCTCAGGGTGCTGGGTGCTCAGTACTCAGGGTGCTGGGTGCTCAGTGGTCAGGGTGCTCGGTGCTCAGTACGTTGGGTGCTCAGTACTCAGGTGCTGGGTGCTCAGTACTCAGGGTGCTGGGTGCTCAGTGCTCAGGGTGCTGGGTGCTCAGTGCTCAGGGTGCTGGGTGCTCGGTGCTCGGGGTGCTGGGTGCTCAGTGCTCGGGGTGCTCGGTGCTCAGTACTCAGGGTGCTCAGTGCTCAGTACTCAGGGTGCTGGGTGCTCAGTGCTCAGGGTGCTGGGTGCTCAGTACTCAGGGTGCTGGGTGCTCGGTGCTCAGTACGCTGGGTGCTCAGTACTCAGGGTGCTGGGTGCTCAGTACTCAGGGTGCTCGGTGCTCACTACTCAGGGTGCTGGGTGCTCAGTGCTCGGGGTGCTGGGTGCTCAGTACTCAGGGTGCTGGGTGCTAAGTGCTCGGGGTACTCGGTGCTCAGTACGCTGGGTGCTCAGTACTCAGGGTGCTGGGTGCTCAGTACTCAGGGTGCTCAGTGCTCAGTACTTAGGGTGCTCAGTGCTCAGTGCTCAGGTTGCTGGGTGCTCAGTGCTCGGGGTGCTGGGTGCTCAGTGCTCGGGTTGCTGGGTGCTCAGTGCTCGGGGTGCTGGGTGCTCAGTGCTCAGGGTGCTGGGTGCTCAGTGCTCAGAGTGCTGGGTGCTCAGTACTCAGGGTGCTCGGTGCTCAGTACTCAGAGTGCTCAGAGCTCAGTACTCAGCGTGCTGGGTGCTCAGTGCTCAGGGTGCTCGGTGCTCAGTACTCAGGGTGCTCAGTGCTCAGTACTCAGCTTGCTGGGTGCTCAGTGCTCAGGGTGCTGGGTGCTCAGTACTCAGGGTGCTGGGTGCTTAGTACTCAGGGTGCTCGGTCCTCAGTGCTCAGGGTGCTGGGTGCTCAGTACTCAGGGTGCTGGCTGCTCAGTGCTCGGGGTTCTCGGTGCTCAGTGCTCAGGGTGCTGGGTGCTCAGTACTCAGGGTGCTCATTGCTCCGGGTCCTGGGTGCTCAGTACTCAGGGTGCTGGGTGCTCAATACTCAGGGTGCTCAGTGCTCAGTACTCAGGGTGCTCAGTGCTCAGTACTCTGGGTTCTCCGTGCTCAGGGTGCTGGGTGCTCAGTGCTCGGGGTGCTGGGTGCTCAGTGCTCAGGGTGCTGGGTGCTCAGTGCTCAGGGTGCTGTGTGCTCAGTGCTCAGGGTGCTCAGTGCTCAGTGCTCAGGTTGCTGGGTGCTCAGTACTCAGGGTGCTGGGTGCTCAGTACTCAGGGTGCTCATTGCTCAGTACTCAGGGTGCTCAGTGCTCAGTACTCAGGGTGCTCAGTGCTCAGGGTGCTGGGTGCTCAGTACTCAGGGTGCTGGGTGCTCAGTGCTCAGGGTGCTCAGTGCTCAGTACATTGGGTGCTCAGTACTCAGGGTGCTGGGTGCTCAGTGCTCAGGGTGCTGGGTGCTCAGTGCTCAGGGTGCTGGGTGCTCAGTGCTCAGGTTGCTCAGTGCTCAGTACATTGGGTGCTCAGTACTCAGGGTGCTGGGTGCTCAGTGCTCAGGGTGCTGGGTGCTCAGTGCTCAGGGTGCTGGGTGCTCAGTGCTCAGGGTGCTGGGTGCTCAGTACTCAGGGTGCTCGGTGCTCAGTAATCAGGGTGCTGGGTGCTCAGTGCTCGGGGTGCTGGGTGCTCAGTACTCAGGGTGCTGGGTGCTCAGTGCTCGGGGTGCTGGGTGCTCAGTGCTCGGGGTGCTCGGTGCTCAGTGCTCGGGGTGCTGGGTGCTCAGTACTCAGGGTGCTGGGTGCTCAGTACTCGGTGTGCTGGGTGCTCAGTACTCAGGGTGCTCGGTGCTCAGTGCTCGGGGTGCTGGGTGCTCAGTGCTCAGTACACAGGGTGCTGAGTGCTCAGTGCTCAGGGTGCTGGGTGCTCAGTGCTCAGTACTCAGGGTGCTCGGTGCTCAGTGCTCGGGGTGCTGGGTACTCAGTGCTCAGTACACAGGGTGCTGAGTGCTCAGTGCTCCGGTTGCTGGGTGCTCAGTGCTCAGTACTCAGGGTGCTGGGTGCTCAGTGCTCGGGGTGCTGGATGCTCAGTACTTAGGGTGCTGGGTGCTCAGTGCTCAGGGTGCCTCGTGCTCAGTACTCAGGGTGCTGGGTGCTCAGTGCTCAGGGTGCTGGGTGCTCAGTACTCAGGGTGCTGGGTCCTCAGTGCTCAGGGTGCTGGGTGCTCAGTGCTCGGGGTGCTCAGTACTCAGGGTTCTGTGTGTTCAGTACTCATAGTGCTCAGTGCTCAGTACTCGGGGTGCTGGGTGCTCAGTACTCAGGGTGCTCAGTGCTCAGTACTCGGGGTGCTGGGTGCTCAGTACTCGGGGTGCTGGGTGCTCAGTGCTCAGGGTGCTGGGTGCTCAGTTCTCGGGGTGCTGGGTGCTCAGTGCTCGGGGTGCTCGGTGCTCAGTACTCGGGGTGCTGGGTGCTCAGTGCTCAGGGTGCTGGGTGCTCAGTGCTCAGGGTGCTGGGTGCTCAGTGCTCGGGGTGCTCGGTGCTCAGTACTCAGGGTGCTGGGTGCTCAGTACTCAGGGTGCTGGGTGCTCAGTGCTCAGGGTGCTGGGTGCTCAGTACTCAGGGTGCTGGGTGCTCAGTACTCAGGGTGCTAAGAGCTCAGGGTGCTCAGTGCTCAGGGTGCTGAATGCTCAGTGCTCAGTGCACAGGGTGCTGGGTGCTCAGTCCTCGGGGTGCTGGGTGCTCAGTTCTCTGGGTGCTCAGTGCTCAGTACTCAGGGAGCTGTGTGCTCAGTACTCAGGGTGCTGGGTGCTCAGTACTCAAGGAGCTCAGTGCTCGGGGTGCAGTGTGCTCAGTACTCAGGGTGCTGGGTGGTCAGTACTCAGGGTGCTCAGTACTCAGGGTGCTGGGTGCTCAGTGCTCAATGTGCTGGGTGCTCAGTGCTCGGGGTGCTGGGTGCTCATTCTCGGGGTGCTGGGTGCTCAGTACTCAGGGTGCTGGTTGCTCAGTGCTCGGGGTGCTCGATGCTCAGTACACAGGGTGCTGGGTGCTCAGTGCTCGGGGTGCTGGGTGCTCAGTACTCAGGGTGCTGGGTGCTCAGGGATCAGTAGTCAGCGTGCTGGGTGCTCAGTGCTCAGAGTGTTGGGTGCTCAGTACTCAGGGTGCTGGGTGCTCAGTGCTCAGTGCTCAGGGTGCTCAGTGCTCAGGGTGCTGGGTGCGCAGGGTGCTGGGTGCTCAGTGCTCGGGGTGCAGGGTGCTCAGTGCTCAGGGTGCTGGGTGCTCAGTGCTCGGGGTGCTCAGTGCTCAGTACTCAGGGTGCTGGGTGCTCAGTGCTCGGGGTGCTCGGTGCTCAGTACGTTGGGTGCTCACTACTCAGGGTGCTGGGTGCTCATTGCTCAGGGTGCTGGGTGCTCAGTGCTCAGGGTGCTGGGTGCTCAGTGCTCAGGGTGCTGGGTGCTCAGTACTCAGGGTGCTGGGTGTGCAGTGCTCGGGGTGCTGGGTGCTCAGTGCTCAGGGTGCTGGGTGCTCAGTGCTCAGCGTGCTGGGTGCTCAGTACTCATGGTGCGGGGTGCTCAGTACCCAGGGTGCTGGGTGATCAGTACTCGGGTGCTGGGTGCTCAGTGCTCAGGGTGCTGGGTGCTCAGTGCTCGGGGTGCTGGGTGCTCAGTGCTCAGTACTAAGGGTGCTGGGTGCTCCGTGCTCGTGGTGCTGGGTGCTCAGTGCTCAGTACTCAGGGTGCTGGTTGCTCAGTGCTCAGGGTGCTGTTTGCTCAGTGCTCAGGGTGCTGGGTGCTCCGTGCTCAGTGTGCTGGGTGCTCAGTACTCAGGGTGCTCGGTGCTTAGTACTCAGGGTGCTGGGTGCTCAGTACTTCGGGTGCTGGGTGCTCAGTGCTCGGGGTGCTCGGTGCTCAGTGCTCAAGGTGCTGGGTGCTCAGTACTCAGGGTGCTCATTGCTCAGGGTGCTGGGTGCTCAGTACTCAGGGTGCTGGGGGCTCAGTGGTCAGGGTGCTCGGTGCTCAGTACGTTGGGTGCTCAGTACTCAGGTGCTGGGTGCTCAGTACTCAGGGTGCTGGGTTCTCAGTGCTCAGGGTGCTGGGTGCTCAGTGCTCAGGGTGCTGGGTGCTCGGTGCTCGGGGTGCTGGGTGCTCAGTGCTCGGGGTGCTCGGTGCTCAGTACTCAGGGTGCTCAGTGCTCAGTACTCAGGGTGCTGGGTGCTCAGTGCTCAGGGTGCTGGGTGCTCAGTACTCAGGGTGCTGGGTGCTCGGTGCTCAGTACGCTGGGTGCTCAGTACTCAGGGTGCTGGGTGCTCAGTACTCAGGGTGCTCGGTGCTCACTACTCAGGGTGCTGGGTGCTCAGTGCTCGGGGTGCTGGGTGCTCAGTACTCAGGGTGCTGGGTGCTCAGTACTCAGGGTGCTCAGTGCTCAGTACTTAGGGTGCTCAGTGCTCAGTGCTCAGGGTGCTGGGTGCTCAGTGCTCGGGGTGCTGGGTGCTCAGTGCTCGGGTTGCTGGGTGCTCAGTGCTCGGGGTGCTGGGTGCTCAGTGCTCAGGGTGCTGGGTGCTCAGTGCTCAGAGTGCTGGGTGCTCAGTACTCAGGGTGCTCGGTGCTCAGTACTCAGAGTGCTCAGAGCTCAGTACTCAGCGTGCTGGGTGCTCAGTGCTCAGGGTGCTCGGTGCTCAGTACGCAGGGTGCTCAGTGCTCAGTACTCAGCGTGCTGGGTGCTCAGTGCTCAGGGTGCTGGGTGCTCAGTACTCAGGGTGCTGTGTGCTTAGTACTCAGGGTGCTCGGTCCTCAGTGCTCAGGGTGCTCGGTGCTCAGTACTCAGGGTGCTGGGTGCTCAGTGCTCAGGGTGCTCAGTGCTCAGTACTCAGGGTGCTCGGTGCTCAGTGCTCAGGGTGCTCAGTGCTCAGTACTCAGGGTGCTCAGTGCTCAGTGCTCAGGGTGCTGGGTGCTCAGTGCTCGGGGTGCTGGGTGCTCAGTGCTCAGGGTGCTGGGTGCTCAGAACTCAGGGTGCTCAGTGCTCAGGGTGCTGGGTGCTCAGTGCTCAGTACACAGGGTGCTGAGTGCTCAGTTCTCTAGGTGCTGGGTGCTCAGTGCTCAGTACTCAGGGTGCTGGCTGTTCAGTGCTCAGGGTGCTGGATGCTCAGTACTCAGGGTGCTGGGTGCTCAGTGCTCAGGGTGCTGGGTGCTCAGTACTCAGGGTGCTGGGTGCTCAGTGCTCAGGGTGCTGGGTGCTCAGTACTCAGGGTGCTGGGTGCTCAGTGCTCAGGGTGCTGGGTGCTCAGTACTCAGGGTGCTGTGTGCTCAGTGCTCAGGGTGCTGGGTGCTCAGTACTCAGGGTGCTGGGTCCTCAGTGCTCAGGGTGCTGGGTGCTCAGTACTCAGGGTGCTCAGTGCTCAGGGTGCTGGGTGCTCAGTGCTCGGGGTGCTGAGTACTCAGTGCTCAGTACACAGGGTGCTGAGTGCTCAGTGCTCGGGGTGCTGGGTGCTCAGTGCTCGGGGTGCTGGATGCTCAGTACTCAGGGTGCTGGGTGCTCAGTGCTCAGGGTGCTGGGTGCTCAGTACTCAGGGTGCTGTGTGCTCAGTGCTCAGGGTGCTGGGTGCTCAGTACTCAGGGTGCTGGGTCCTCAGTTCTCAGGGTGCTGGGTGCTCACTGCTCGGGGTGCTCGGTGCTCAGTGCTCAGTGTGCTGGGTGATCAGTACTCAGGGTGCTCATTGCTCAGGGTGCTGGGTGCTCAGTACTCATGGTGCTGGGTGCTCAGTACTCAGGGTGCTCAGTGCTCAGTACTCAGGGTGCTGGGTGCTCAGTGCTCAGGGTGCTCAGTGCTCAGTACTCAGCGTGCAGGGTGCTCAGTGCTCTGGGTGCTCGGTGCTCAGTACTCAGGGTGCTCAGTTCTCAGTACTCAGCGTGCTGGGTGCTCAGTGCTCAGGGTGCTGGGTGCTCAGTACTCAGGGTGCTGGGTGCTTAGTACTCAGGGTCCTCGGTCCTCAGTGCTCAGGGTGCTGGGTGCTCAGTGCTCAGGGTGCTGGGTGCTCAGTGCTCAGGGTGCTGTGTGCTCAGTGCTCAGGGTGCTCAGTGCTCAGTGCTCAGGATGCTGGGTGCTCAGTACTCAGGGTGCTGGGTGCTCAGTACTCAGGGTGCTCATTGCTCAGTACTCAGGGTGCTCAGTGCTCAGTACTCAGGGTGCTCAGTGCTCAGGGTGCTGGGTGCTCAGTACTCAGGGTGCTGGGTGCTCAGTGCTCAGGGTGCTCAGTGCTCAGTACATTGGGTGCTCAGTACTCAGGGTGCTGGGTGCTCAGTGCTCAGGGTGCTGGGTGCTCAGTGCTCAGGGTGCTGGGTGCTCAGTGCTCAGGGTGCTCAGTGCTCAGTACATTGGGTGCTCAGTACTCAGGGTGCTGGGTGCTCAGTGCTCAGGGTGCTGGGTGCTCAGTGCTCAGGGTGCTGGGTGCTCAGTGCTCAGGGTGCTGGGTGCTCAGTACTCAGGGTGCTCGGTGCTCAGTAATCAGGGTGCTGGGTGCTCAGTGCTCGGGGTGCTGGGTGCTCAGTACTCAGGGTGCTGGGTGCTCAGTGCTCGGGGTGCTGGGTGCTCAGTGCTCGGGGTGCTCGGTGCTCAGTACTCCGGGTGCTGGGTGCTCAGTACTCAGGGTGCTGGGTGCTCAGTACTCGGTGTGCTGGGTGCTCAGTACTCAGGGTGCTCGGTGCTCAGTGCTCGGGTTGCTGGGTGCTCAGTGCTCAGTACACAGGGTGCTGAGTGCTCAGTGCTCAGGGTGCTGGGTGCTCAGTGCTCAGTACTCAGGGTGCTCGGTGCTCAGTGCTCGGGGTGCTGGGTACTCAGTGCTCAGTACACAGGGTGCTGAGTGCTCAGTGCTCCGGGTGCTGGGTGCTCAGTGCTCAGTACTCAGGGTGCTGGGTGCTCAGTGCTCGGGGTGCTGGATGCTCAGTACTTAGGGTGCTGGGTGCTCAGTGCTCAGGGTGCCTCGTGCTCAGTACTCAGGGTGCTGGGTGCTCAGTGCTCAGGGTGCTGGGTGCTCAGTACTCAGGGTGCTGGGTCCTCAGTGCTCAGGGTGCTGGGTGCTCAGTGCTCGGGGTGCTCAGTACTCAGGGTTCTGTGTGTTCAGTACTCATAGTGCTCAGTGCTCAGTACTCGGGGTGCTGGGTGCTCAGTACTCAGGGTGCTCAGTGCTCAGTACTCGGGGTGCTGGGTGCTCAGTACTCGGGGTGCTGGGTGCTCAGTGCTCAGGGTGCTGGGTGCTCAGTTCTCGGGGTGCTGGGTGCTCAGTGCTCGGGGTGCTCGGTGCTCAGTACTCGGTGTGCTGGGTGCTCAGTGCTCAGGGTGCTGGGTGCTCAGTGCTCAGGGTGCTGGGTGCTCAGTGCTCGGGGTGCTCGGTGCTCAGTACTCAGGGTGCTGGGTGCTCAGTACTCAGGGTGCTGGGTGCTCAGTGCTCAGGGTGCTGGGTGCTCAGTACTCAGGGTGCTGGGTGCTCAGTACTCAGGGTGCTAAGAGCTCAGGGTGCTCAGTGCTCAGGGTGCTGAATGCTCAGTGCTCAGTGCACAGGGTGCTGGGTGCTCAGTCCTCGGGGTGCTGGGTGCTCAGTTCTCTGGGTGCTCAGTGCTCAGTACTCAGGGAGCTGTGTGCTCAGTACTCAGGGTGCTGGGTGCTCAGTACTCAGGGAGCTCAGTGCTCGGGGTGCAGTGTGCTCAGTACTCAGGGTGCTGGGTGGTCAGTACTCAGGGTGCTCAGTACTCAGGGTGCTGGGTGCTCAGTGCTCAATGTGCTGGGTGCTCAGTGCTCGGGGTGCTGGGTGCTCATTCTCGGGGTGCTGGGTGCTCAGTACTCAGGGTGCTGGTTGCTCAGTGCTCGGGGTGCTCGATGCTCAGTACACAGGGTGCTGGGTGCTCAGTGCTCGGGGTGCTGGGTGCTCAGTACTCAGGGTGCTGGGTGCTCAGGGATCAGTAGTCAGCGTGCTGGGTGCTCAGTGCTCAGAGTGTTGGGTGCTCAGTACTCAGGGTGCTGGGTGCTCAGTGCTCAGTGCTCAGGGTGCTCAGTGCTCAGGGTGCTGGGTGCGCAGGGTGCTGGGTGCTCAGTGCTCGGGGTGCTGGGTGCTCAGTGCTCAGGTTGCTGGGTGCTCAGTGCTCGGGGTGCTCAGTGCTCAGTACTCAGGGTGCTGGGTGCTCAGTGCTCGGGGTGCTCGGTGCTCAGTACGTTGGGTGCTCACTACTCAGGGTGCTGGGTGCTCATTGCTCAGGGTGCTGGGTGCTCAGTGCTCAGGGTGCTGGGTGCTCAGTGCTCAGGGTGCTGGGTGCTCAGTACTCAGGGTGCTGGGTGTGCAGTGCTCGGGGTGCTGGGTGCTCAGTGCTCAGGGTGCTGGGTGCTCAGTGCTCAGCGTGCTGGGTGCTCAGTACTCATGGTGCGGGGTGCTCAGTACCCAGGGTGCTGGGTGATCAGTACTCGGGTGCTGGGTGCTCAGTGCTCAGGGTGCTGGGTGCTCAGTGCTCGGGGTGCTGGGTGCTCAGTGCTCAGTACTAAGGGTGCTGGGTGCTCCGTGCTCGGGGTGCTGGGTGCTCAGTGCTCAGTACTCAGGGTGCTGGTTGCTCAGTGCTCAGGGTGCTGTTTGCTCAGTGCTCAGGGTGCTGGGTGCTCCGTGCTCAGTGTGCTGGGTGCTCAGTACTCAGGGTGCTCGGTGCTTAGTACTCAGGGTGCTGGGTGCTCAGTACTTCGGGTGCTGGGTGCTCAGTGCTCGGGGTGCTCGGTGCTCAGTGCTCAAGGTGCTGGGTGCTCAGTACTCAGGGTGCTCATTGCTCAGGGTGCTGGGTGCTCAGTACTCAGGGTGCTGGGGGCTCAGTGGTCAGGGTGCTCGGTGCTCAGTACGTTGGGTGCTCAGTACTCAGTTGCTGGGTGCTCAGTACTCAGGGTGCTGGGTTCTCAGTGCTCAGGGTGCTGGGTGCTCAGTGCTCAGGGTGCTGGGTGCTCGGTGCTCGGGGTGCTGGGTGCTCAGTGCTCGGGGTGCTCGGTGCTCAGTACTCAGGGTGCTCAGTGCTCAGTACTCAGGGTGCTGGGTGCTCAGTGCTCAGGGTGCTGGGTGCTCAGTACTCAGGGTGCTGGGTGCTCGGTGCTCAGTACGCTGGGTGCTCAGTACTCAGGGTGCTGGGTGCTCAGTACTCAGGGTGCTCGGTGCTCACTACTCAGGGTGCTGGGTGCTCAGTGCTCGGGGTGCTGGGTGCTCAGTACTCAGGGTGCTGGGTGCTCAGTACTCAGGGTGCTCTGTGCTCAGTACTTAGGGTGCTCAGTGCTCAGTGCTCAGGGTGCTGGGTGCTCAGTGCTCAGGGTGCTGGGAGCTCAGTGCTCGGGTTGCTGGGTGCTCAGTGCTCGGGGTGCTGGGTGCTCAGTGCTCAGGGTGCTGGGTGCTCAGTGCTCAGAGTGCTGGGTGCTCAGTACTCAGGGTGCTCGGTGCTCAGTACTCAGAGTGCTCAGAGCTCAGTACTCAGCGTGCTGGGTGCTCAGTGCTCAGGGTGCTGGGTGCTCACTGCTCGGGGTGCTCGGTGCTCAGTGCTCAGTGTGCTGGGTGATCAGTACTCAGGGTGCTCATTGCTCAGGGTGCTGGGTGCTCAGTACTCATGGTGCTGGGTGCTCAGTACTCAGGGTGCTCAGTGCTCAGTACTCAGGGTGCTGGGTGCTCAGTGCTCAGGGTGCTCAGTGCTCAGTACTCAGCGTGCAGGGTGCTCAGTGCTCTGGGTGCTCGGTGCTCAGTACTCAGGGTGCTCAGTTCTCAGTACTCAGCGTGCTGGGTGCTCAGTGCTCAGGGTGCTGGGTGCTCAGTACTCAGGGTGCTGGGTGCTTAGTACTCAGGGTCCTCGGTCCTCAGTGCTCAGGGTGCTGGGTGCTCAGTACTCAGGGTGCTGGGTGCTCAGTGCTCAGGGTGCTCAGTGCTCAGTACTCAGGGTGCTCGGTGCTCAGTGCTCAGGGTGCTCAGTGCTCAGTACTCAGGGTGCTCAGTGCTCAGTTCTCTGGGTGCTGGTTGCTCAGCGCTCGGGGTGCTGGGTGCTCAGTGCTCAGGGTGCTTTGTGCTCAGTACTCACGGTGCTCAGTGCTCAGGGTGCTGGGTGCTCAGTGCTCAGTACACAGGGTGCTGAGTGCTCAGTGCTCTGGGTGCTGGGTGCTCAGTGCTCAGTACTCAGGGTGCTGGCTGCTCAGTGCTCGGGGTGCTGGATGCTCAGTATTCAGGGTGCTGGGTGCTCAGTGCTCAGGGTGCTGGGTGCTCAGTACTCAGGGTGCTGGGTGCTCAGTGCTCAGGGTGCTGGGTGCTCAGTACTCAGGGTGCTGGGTCCTCAGTTCTCAGGGTGCTGGGTGCTCAGTGCTCGGGGTGCTCAGTACTCAGGGTGCTGTGTGTTCAGTGCTCAGGGTACTGGGTGCTCAGTACTCAGGGTGCTCGGTGCTTAGTACTCAGGGTGCTGGGTGCTCAGTACTCCGGGTGCTGGGTGCTCAGTGCTCGGGGTGCTCGGTGCTCAGTGCTCAGGGTGCTGGGTGCTCAGTACTCAGGGTGCTCTTTGCTCCGTGTCCTGGGTGCTCAGTACTCAGGGTGCTGGGTGCTCAATACTCAGGGTGCTCAGTGCTCAGTACTCAGGGTGCTCAGTGCTCAGTACTCAGGGTTCTCAGTGCTCAGGGTGCTGGGTGCTCAGTGCTCGGGTTGCTGGGTGCTCAGTGCTCAGGGTGCTGGGTGCTCAGTGCTCAGGGTGCTGGGTGCTCAGTGCTCAGGGTGCTCGGTGCTCAGTGCTCAGGTTGCTGGGTGCTCAGTACTCAGTGTGCTTGGTGCTCAGTACTCAGGGTGCTCATTGCTCAGTACTCAGGGTGCTCAGTGCTCAGTACTCAGGGTGCTCAGTGCTCAGGGTGCTAGGTGCTCAGTGCTCGGGGTGCTGGGTGCTCAGTCCTCAGGGTGCTGGGTGCTCAGTGCTCAGGGTGCTCGGTGCTCAGTGCTCAGGGTGCTGGGTGCTCAGTACTCAGGGTGCTGGGTGCTCAGTGCTCGGGGTGCTGGGTGCTCAGTACTCAGGGTGCTCGGTGCTCAGTACTCGGGTGCTCGGTGCTCAGTGCTCAGGGTGCTGTGTGCTCAGTGCTCTGGGTGCTGGGTGCTCAGTGCTCAGTACTCAGGGTGCTGGGTGCTCAGGGCTCGGGGTGCAGGGTGCTCAGTGCTCAGTACTCAGGGTGCTGGGTGCTCAGTGCTCAGGGCGCTGGGTGCTCAGTGCTCAGGGTGCTGGGTGCTCAGTGCTCAGGGTGCTGGGTACTCAGTGCTCGGGGTGCTGGGTGCTCAGTACTCAGGGTGCTGGGTGCTCAGTACTCAGGGTGCTGGGTGCTCAGTGCTCGGGGTGCTGGGTGCTCAGTGCTCGGGGTGCTGGGTGCTCAGTACTCGGGGTGCTTGCTGCACAGTACTCAGGGTGCTGGGTGCTCAGTGCTCAGGGTGCTGGGTGCTCAGTACTCAGGGTGCTCTGTGCTTAGTACTCAGGGTGCTGGGTGCTCAGTACTCCGGGTGCTGGGTGCTCAGTGCTCGGGGTGATCGGTGCTCAGTACGTTGGGTGCTCACTACTCAGGGTGCTGTGTGCCCATTGCTCAGGGTGCTGGTTGCTCAGTGCTCAGGGTGCTGGGTGCTCAGTGCTCAGGGTGCTGGGTGCTCAGTACTCAGGGTGCTGGGTGTGCAGTGCTCGGGGTGCTGGGTGCTCAGTGCTCAGGGTGCTGGGTGCTCAGTGCTCAGCGTGCTGGGTGCTCAGTACTCGGGGTGCTGGGTGCTCAGTACTCATGGTGCGGGGTGCTCAGTACCCAGGGTGCTGGGTGATCAGTACTCGGGTGCTGGGTGCTCAGTGCTCAGGGTGCTGGGTGCTCAGTGCTCGGGGTGCTGGGTGCTCAGTGCTCAGTACTCAGGGTGCTGGGTGCTCCGTGCTCGGGGTGCTGGGTGCTCAGTGCTCAGTACTCAGGGTGCTGGATGCTCAGTGCTCAGGGTGCTGTGTGCTCAGTGCTCAGGGTGCTGGGTGCTCAGTGCTCACGGTGCTGGGTGCTCAGTACTCAGGGTGCTCGGTGCTTAGTACTCAGGGTGCTGGGTGCTCTGTACTTCGGGTGCTGGGTGCTCAATGCTCGGGGTGCTCGGTGCTCAGTGCTCAAGGTGCTGGGTGCTCAGTACTCAGGGTGCTCATTGCTCAGGGTGCTGGGTGCTCAGTACTCCGGGTGCTGGGTGCTCAGTGGTCAGGGTGCTCGGTGCTCAGTACGTTGGGTGCTCAGTACTCAGGTGCTGGGTGCTCAGTACTCAGGGTGCTGGGTGCTCAGTGCTCAGGGTGCTGGGTGCTCAGTGCTCAGGGTGCTGGGTGCTCGGTGCTCGGGGTGCTGGGTGCTCAGTGCTCGGGGTGCTCGGTGCTCAGTACTCAGGGTGCTCAGTGCTCAGTACTCAGGGTGCTGGGTGCTCAGTGCTCAGGGTGCTGGGTGCTCAGTACTCAGGGTGCTGGGTGCTCGGTGCTCAGTACGCTGGGTGCTCAGTACTCAGGGTGCTGGGTGCTCAGTACTCAGGGTGCTCGGTGCTCACTACTCAGGGTGCTGGGTGCTCAGTGCTCGGGGTGCTGGGTGCTCAGTACTCAGGGTGCTGGGTGCTAAGTGCTCGGGGTACTCGGTGCTCAGTACGCTGGGTGCTCAGTACTCAGGGTGCTGGGTGCTCAGTACTCAGGGTGCTCACTGCTCAGTACTTAGGGTGCTCAGTGCTCAGTGCTCAGGTTGCTGGGTGCTCAGTGCTCAGGGTGCTGGGTGCTCAGTACTCAGAGTGCTCAGAGCTCAGTACTAAGCGTGCTGGAGTGCTCAGTGCTCAGGGTGCTCGGTGCTCAGTACTCAGGGTGCTCAGTGCTCAGTACTCAGCTTGCTGGGTGCTCAGTGCTCAGGGTGCTGGGTGCTCAGTACTCAGGGTGCTGGGTGCTTAGTACTCAGGGTGCTCGGTCCTCAGTGCTCAGGGTGCTGGGTGCTCAGTACTCAGGGTGCTGGCTGCTCAGTGCTCGGGGTTCTCGGTGCTCAGTGCTCAGGGTGCTGGGTGCTCAGTACTCAGGGTGCTCATTGCTCCGGGTCCTGTGTGCTCAGTACTCAGGGTGCTGGGTGCTCAATACTCAGGGTGCTCAGTGCTCAGTACTCAGGGTGCTCAGTGCTCAGTACTCTGGGTTCTCCGTGCTCAGGGTGCTGGGTGCTCAGTGCTCGGGGTGCTGGGTGCTCAGTGCTCAGGGTGCTGGGTGCTCAGTGCTCAGGGTGCTGTGTGCTCAGTGCTCAGGGTGCTCAGTGCTCAGTGCTCAGGTTGCTGGGTGCTCAGTACTCAGGGTGCTGGGTGCTCAGTACTCAGGGTGCTCATTGCTCAGTACTCAGGGTGCTCAGTGCTCAGTACTCAGGGTGCTCAGTGCTCAGGGTGCTGGGTGCTCAGTACTCAGGGTGCTGGGTGCTCAGTGCTCAGGGTGCTCAGTGCTCAGTACATTGGGTGCTCAGTACTCAGGGTGCTGGGTGCTCAGTGCTCAGGGTGCTGGGTGCTCAGTGCTCAGGGTGCTGGGTGCTCAGTGCTCAGGGTGCTCAGTGCTCAGTACATTGGGTGCTCAGTACTCAGGGTGCTGGGTGCTCAGGGTGCTGGGTGCTCAGTGCTCAGGGTGCTGGGTGCTCAGTGCTCAGGGTGCTGGGTGCTCAGTACTCAGGGTGCTCGGTGCTCAGTAATCAGGGTGCTGGGTGCTCAGTGCTCGGGGTGCTGGGTGCTCAGTACTCAGGGTGCTGGGTGCTCAGTGCTCGGGGTGCTGGGTGCTCAGTGCTCGGGGTGCTCGGTGCTCAGTGCTCGGGGTGCTGGGTGCTCAGTACTCAGGGTGCTGGGTGCTCAGTACTCGGTGTGCTGGGTGCTCAGTACTCAGGGTGCTCGGTGCTCAGTGCTCGGGGTGCTGGGTGCTCAGTGCTCAGTACACAGGGTGCTGAGTGCTCAGTGCTCAGGGTGCTGGGTGCTCAGTGCTCAGTACTCAGGGTGCTCGGTGCTCAGTGCTCGGGGTGCTGGGTACTCAGTGCTCAGTACACAGGGTGCTGAGTGCTCAGTGCTCCGGGTGCTGGGTGCTCAGTGCTCAGTACTCAGGGTGCTGGGTGCTCAGTGCTCGGGGTGCTGGATGCTCAGTACTTAGGGTGCTGGGTGCTCAGTGCTCAGGGTGCCTCGTGCTCAGTACTCAGGGTGCTGGGTGCTCAGTGCTCAGGGTGCTGGGTGCTCAGTACTCAGGGTGCTGGGTCCTCAGTGCTCAGGGTGCTGGGTGCTCAGTGCTCGGGGTGCTCAGTACTCAGGGTTCTGTGTGTTCAGTACTCATAGTGCTCAGTGCTCAGTACTCGGGGTGCTGGGTGCTCAGTACTCAGGGTGCTCAGTGCTCAGTACTCGGGGTGCTGGGTGCTCAGTACTCGGGGTGCTGGGTGCTCAGTGCTCAGGGTGCTGGGTGCTCAGTTCTCGGGGTGCTGGGTGCTCAGTGCTCGGGGTGCTCGGTGCTCAGTACTCGGGGTGCTGGGTGCTCAGTGCTCAGGGTGCTGGGTGCTCAGTGCTCAGGGTGCTGGGTGCTCAGTGCTCGGGGTGCTCGGTGCTCAGTACTCAGGGTGCTGGGTGCTCAGTACTCAGGGTGCTGGGTGCTCAGTGCTCAGGGTGCTGGGTGCTCAGTAATCACGGTGCTGGGTGCTCAGTACTCAGGGTGCTAAGAGCTCAGGGTGCTCAGTGCTCAGGGTGCTGAATGCTCAGTGCTCAGTGCACAGGGTGCTGGGTGCTCAGTCCTCGGGGTGCTGGGTGCTCAGTTCTCTGGGTGCTCAGTGCTCAGTACTCAGGGAGCTGTGTGCTCAGTACTCAGGGTGCTGGGTGCTCAGTACTCAGGGAGCTCAGTGCTCGGGGTGCAGTGTGCTCAGTACTCAGGGTGCTGGGTGGTCAGTACTCAGGGTGCTCAGTACTCAGGGTGCTGGGTGCTCAGTGCTCAGGGTGCTGGGTGCTCAGTGCTCGGGGTGCTGGGTGCTCATTCTCGGGGTGCTGGGTGCTCAGTACTCAGGGTGCTGGTTGCTCAGTGCTCGGGGTGCTCGATGCTCAGTACACAGGGTGCTGGGTGCTCAGTGCTCGGGGTGCTGGGTGCTCAGTACTCAGGGTGCTGGGTGCTCAGGGATCAGTAGTCAGCGTGCTGGGTGCTCAGTGCTCAGAGTGTTGGGTGCTCAGTACTCAGGGTGCTGGGTGCTCAGTGCTCAGTGCTCAGGGTGCTCAGTGCTCAGGGTGCTGGGTGCGCAGGGTGCTGGGTGCTCAGTGCTCGGGGTGCTGGGTGCTCAGTGCTCAGGGTGCTGGGTGCTCAGTGCTCGGGGTGCTCAGTGCTCAGGACTCAGGGTGCTGGGTGCTCAGTGCTCGGGGTGCTCGGTGCTCAGTACGTTGGGTGCTCACTACTCAGGTTGCTGGGTGCTCATTGCTCAGGGTGCTGGGTGCTCAGTGCTCAGGGTGCTGGGTGCTCAGTGCTCAGGGTGCTGGGTGCTCAGTACTCAGGGTGCTGGGTGTGCAGTGCTCGGGGTGCTGGGTGCTCAGTGCTCAGGGTGCTGGGTGCTCAGTGCTCAGCGTGCTGGGTGCTCAGTACTCATGGTGCGGGGTGCTCAGTACCCAGGGTGCTGGGTGATCAGTACTCGGGTGCTGGGTGCTCAGTGCTCAGGGTGCTGGGTGCTCAGTGCTCGGGGTGCTGGGTGCTCAGTGCTCAGTACTAAGGGTGCTGGGTGCTCCGTGCTCGGGGTGCTGGGTGCTCAGTGCTCAGTACTCAGGGTGCTGGTTGCTCAGTGCTCAGGGTGCTGTTTGCTCAGTGCTCAGGGTGCTGGGTGCTCCGTGCTCAGTGTGCTGGGTGCTCAGTACTCAGGGTGCTCGGTGCTTAGTACTCAGGGTGCTGGGTGCTCAGTACTTCGGGTGCTGGGTGCTCAGTGCTCGGGGTGCTCGGTGCTCAGTGCTCAAGGTGCTGGGTGCTCAGTACTCAGGGTGCTCATTGCTCAGGGTGCTGGGTGCTCAGTACTCAGGGTGCTGGGGGCTCAGTGGTCAGGGTGCTCGGTGCTCAGTACGTTGGGTGCTCAGTACTCAGGTGCTGGGTGCTCAGTACTCAGGGTGCTGGGTTCTCAGTGCTCAGGGTGCTGGGTGCTCAGTGCTCAGGGTGCTGGGTGCTCGGTGCTCGGGGTGCTGGGTGCTCAGTGCTCGGGGTGCTCGGTGCTCAGTACTCAGGGTGCTCAGTGCTCAGTACTCAGGGTGCTGGGTTCTCAGTGCTCAGGGTGCTGGGTGCTCAGTACTCAGGGTGCTGGGTGCTCGGTGCTCAGTACGCTGGGTGCTCAGTACTCAGGGTGCTGGGTGCTCAGTACTCAGGGTGCTCGGTGCTCACTACTCAGGGTGCTGGGTGCTCAGTGCTCGGGGTGCTGGGTGCTCAGTACTCAGGGTGCTGGGTGCTCAGTACTCAGGGTGCTCAGTGCTCAGTACTTAGGGTGCTCAGTGCTCAGTGCTCAGGGTGCTGGGTGCTCAGTGCTCGGGGTGCTGGGTGCTCAGTGCTCGGGTTGCTGGGTGCTCAGTGCTCGGGGTGCTGGGTGCTCAGTGCTCAGGGTGCTGGGTGCTCAGTGCTCAGAGTGCTGGGTGCTCAGTACTCAGGGTGCTCGGTGCTCAGTACTCAGAGTGCTCAGAGCTCAGTACTCAGCGTGCTGGGTGCTCAGTGCTCAGGGTGCTCGGTGCTCAGTACGCAGGGTGCTCAGTGCTCAGTACTCAGCGTGCTGGGTGCTCAGTGCTCAGGGTGCTGGGTGCTCAGTACTCAGGGTGCTGTGTGCTTAGTACTCAGGGTGCTCGGTCCTCAGTGCTCAGGGTGCTCGGTGCTCAGTACTCAGGGTGCTGGGTGCTCAGTGCTCAGGGTGCTCAGTGCTCAGTACTCAGGGTGCTCGGTGCTCAGTGCTCAGGGTGCTCAGTGCTCAGTACTCAGGGTGCTCAGTGCTCAGTGCTCAGGGTGCTGGGTGCTCAGTGCTCGGGGTGCTGGGTGCTCAGTGCTCAGGGTGCTGGGTGCTCAGAACTCAGGGTGCTCAGTGCTCAGGGTGCTGGGTGCTCAGTGCTCAGTACACAGGGTGCTGAGTGCTCAGTTCTCTAGGTGCTGGGTGCTCAGTGCTCAGTACTCAGGGTGCTGGCTGTTCAGTGCTCAGGGTGCTGGATGCTCAGTACTCAGGGTGCTGGGTGCTCAGTGCTCAGGGTGCTGGGTGCTCAGTACTCAGGGTGCTGGGTGCTCAGTGCTCAGGGTGCTGGGTGCTCAGTACTCAGGGTGCTGGGTCCTCAGTGCTCAGGGTGCTGGGTGCTCAGTGCTCGGGGAGCTCAGTACTCAGGGTGCTGTGTGTTCAGTGCTCAGGGTACTGGGTGCTCAGTACTCAGGGTGCTCGGTGCTTAGTACTCAGGGTGCTGGGTGCTCAGTACTCCGGGTGCTGGGTGCTCAGTGCTCGGGGTGCTCGGTGCTCAGTGCTCAGGGTGCTGGGTGCTCAGTACTCAGGGTGCTCATTGCTCCGGGTCCTGGGTGCTCAGTACTCAGGGTGCTTGGTGCTCAATACACAGGGTGCTCAGTGCTCAGTACTCAGGGTGCTCAGTGCTCAGTACTCAGGGTTCTCAGTGCTCAGGGTGCTGGGTGCTCAGTGCTCGGGGTGCTGGGTGCTCAGTGCTCAGGGTGCTGGGTGCTCAGTGCTCAGGGTGCTGGGTGCTCAGTGCTCAGGGTGCTCGGTGCTCAGTGCTCAGGTTGCTGGGTGCTCAGTACTCAGGGTGCTTTGTGCTCAGTACTCAGGGTGCTCATTGCTCAGTACTCAGGGTGCTCAGTGCTCAGTACTCAGGGTGCTCAGTGCTCAGGGTGCTGGGTGCTCAGTACTCAGGGTGCTGGGTGCTCAGTGCTCAGGGTGCTCGGTGCTCAGTACATTGGGTGCTCAGTACTCAGGCCGCTGGGTGCTCAGTACTCAGGGTGCTGGGTGCTCAGTGCTCAGGGTGCTCAGTGCTCAGTACATTGGGTGCTCAGTACTCAGGGTGCTGGGTGCTCAGTGCTCAGGGTGCTGGGTGCTCAGTACTCAGGGTGCTGGGTGCTCAGTGCTCAGGGTGCTCGGTGCTCAGTACATTGGGTGCTCAGTACTCAGGCCGCTGGGTGCTCAGTGCTCAGGGTGCTGGGTGCTCATTACTCAGGGTGCTCGGTGCTCAGTACTCAAGGTGCTGGGTGCTCAGTGCTCAGGGTGCTGGGTGCTCAGTACTCAGGGTCCTGGGTGCTCAGTGCTCGGGGTGCTGGGTGCTCAGTGCTCGGGGTGCTCGGTGCTCAGTGCTCGGGGTGCTGGGTGCTCAGTACTCAGGGTGCTGGGTGCTCAGTACTCGGTGTGCTGGGTGCTCAGTACTCAGGGTGCTCGGTGCTCAGTGCTCGGGGTGCTGGGTGCTCAGTGCTCAGTACACAGGGTGCTGAGTGCTCAGTGCTCGGGGTGCTGGGTGCTCAGTGCTCAGTACTCAGGGTGCTCGGTGCTCAGTGCTCGGGGTGCTGGGTACTCAGTGCTCAGTACACAGGGTGCTGAGTGCTCAGTGCTCAGGGTGCTGGGTGCTCAGTGCTCAGTACTTAGGGTGCTGGGTGCTCAGTGCTCAGGGTGCCTCGTGCTCAGTACTCAGGGTGCTGGGTGCTCAGTCCTCAGGGTGCTGGGTGCTCAGTACTCAGGGTGCTGGGTCCTCAGTGCTCAGGGAGCTGGGTGCTCAGTGCTCGGGGTGCTCAGTACTCAGGGTTCTGTGTGTTCAGTGCTCAGAGTACTGGGTGCTCAGTACTCAGGGTACTGGGTGCTCAGTACTCATATTGCTCAGTGCTCAGTACTCGGGGTGCTTGGTGCTCAGTACTCAGGGTGCTCAGTGCTCAGTACTCGGGGTGCTGGGTGCTCAGTACTCGGGGTGCTGGGTGCTCAGTGCTCAGGGTGCTGGGTGCTCAGTGCTCAGAGTGCTGGGTGCTCAGTACTCAGGGTGCTCGGTGCTCAGTACTCAGAGTGCTCAGAGCTCAGTACTCAGCGTGCTGGGTGCTCAGTGCTCAGGGTGCTCGGTGCTCAGTACGCAGGGTGCTCAGTGCTCAGTACTCAGCGTGCTGGGTGCTCAGTGCTCAGGGTGCTGGGTGCTCAGTATTCAGGGTGCTGGGTGCTTAGTACTCAGGGTGCTCGGTCCTCAGTGCTCAGGGTGCTCGGTGCTCAGTACTCAGGGTGCTGGGTGCTCAGTGCTCAGGGTGCTCAGTGCTCAGTACTCAGGGTGCTCGGTGCTCAGTGCTCAGGGTGCTCAGTGCTCAGTACTCAGGGTGCTCAGTGCTCAGTGCTCAGGGTGCTGGGTGCTCAGTGCTCGGGGTGCTGGGTGCTCAGTGCTCAGGGTGCTGGGTGCTCAGTACTCAGGGTGCTCAGTGCTCAGGGTGCTGGGTGCTCAGTGCTCAGTACACAGGGTGCTGAGTGCTCAGTGCTCTAGGTACTGGGTGCTCAGTGCTCAGTACTCAGCGTGCTGGCTGCTCAGTGCTCAGGGTGCTGGATGCTCAGTACTCAGGGTGCTGGGTGCTCAGTGCTCAGGGTGCTGGGTGCTCAGTACTCAGGGTGCTGGGTGCTCAGTGCTCAGGGTGCTGGGTGCTCAGTGCTCAGGGTGCTGGGTCCTCAGTGCTCAGGGTGCTGGGTGCTCAGTGCTCGGGGAGCTCAGTACTCAGGGTGCTGTGGGTTCAGTGCTCAGGGTACTGGGTGCTCAGTACTCAGGGTGCTCGGTGCTTAGTACTCAGGGTGCTGGGTGCTCAGTACTCCGGGTGCTGGGTGCTCAGTGCTCGGGGTGCTCGGTGCTCAGTGCTAAGGGTGCTGGGTGCTCAGTACTCAGGGTGCTCATTGCTCCGGGTCCTGGGTGCTCAGTACTCAGGGTGCTGGGTGCTCAATACTCAGGGTGCTCAGTGCTCAGTACTCAGGGTGCTCAGTGCTCAGTACTCAGGGTTCTCAGTGCTCAGGGTGCTGGGTGCTCAGTGCGCGGGGTGCTGGGTGCTCAGTGCTCAGGGTGTTGGGTGCTCAGTGCTCAGGGTGCTGGGTGCTCAGTGCTCAGGGTGCTCGGTGCTCAGTGCTCAGGTTGCTGGGTGCTCAGTACTCAGGGTGCTGGGTGCTCAGTACTCAGGGTGCTCATTGCTCAGTACTCAGGGTGCTCAGTGCTCAGTACTCAGGGTGCTCAGTGCTCAGGGTGCTGGGTGCTCAGTACTCAGGGTGCTGGGTGATCAGTGCTCAGGGTGCTCGGTGCTCAGAACATTGGGTGCTCAGTACTCAGGGTGCTGGGTGCTCAGTACTCAGGGTGCTGGGTGCTCAGTGCTCAGGGTGCTCAGTGCTCAGTACATTGGGTGCTCAGTACTCAGGGTGCTGGGTGCTCAGTGCTCAGGGTGCTGGGTGCTCAGTGCTCAGGGTGCTGGGTGCTCAGTACTCAGGGTGCTCAGTGCTCAGTACTCAAGGTGCTGGGTGCTCAGTGCTCGGGGTGCTGGGTGCTCAGTGCTCAGTACTCAGGGTGCTCGGTGCTCAGTGCTCGGGGTGCTGGGTACTCAGTGCTCAGTACACAGGGTGCTGAGTGCTCAGTGCTCGGGTGCTGGGTGCTCAGTGCTCAGTACTCAGGGTGCTGGGTGCTCAGTGCTCGGGGTGCTGGATGCTCAGTACTTAGGGTGCTGGGTGCTCAGTGCTCAGGGTGCCTCGTGCTCAGTACCCTGGGTGCTGGGTGCTCAGTACTCAGGGAGCTCAGTGCTCGGGGTGCAGTGTGCTCAGTACTCAGGGTGCTGGGTGGTCAGTACTCAGGGTGCTCAGTACTCAGGGTGCTGGGTGCTCAGTGCTCAGGGTGCTGGGTGCTCAGTGCTCGGGGTGCTGGGTGCTCATTCTCGGGGTGCTGGGTGCTCAGTACTCAGGGTGCTGGTTGCTCAGTGCTCGGGGTGCTCGATGCTCAGTACACAGGGTGCTGGGTGCTCAGTGCTCGGGGTGCTGGGTGCTCAGTACTCAGGGTGCTGGGTGCTCAGGGCTCAGTACTCAGCGTGCTGGGTGCTCAGTGCTCAGAGTGTTGGGTGCTCAGTACTCAGGGTGCTGGGTGCTCAGTGCTCAGGGTGCTCAGTGCTCAGGGTGCTGGGTGCTCAGGGTGCTGGGTGCTCAGTGCTCGGGGTGCTGGGTGCTCAGTGCTCAGGGTGCTGGGTGCTCAGTGCTCAGTGCTCAGGGTGCTGGGTGCTCAGTGCTCAGTGCTCAGGGTGCTGGGTGTTCAGTACTCAGGGTGCTGGGTGCTCAGTACTCAGGGTGCTGGGTGCTCAGTGCTCAGGGTGCTGGGTGCTCAGTGCTCAGGGTGCTGGGTGCTCAGTACTCAGGGTGCTCGGTGCTCAGTACTCAGGGTGCTCGGTGCTCAGTGCTCAGGGTGCTGGGTGCTCAGTGCTCGGGGTGCTGGGTGTTCAGTACTCAGGGTGTTGGGTGCTCAGTACTCAGGGTGCTGGGTGCTCAGTGCTCAGGGTGCTGGGTGCTCAGTGCTCAGGGTGCTGGGTGCTCAGTACTCAGGGTGCTCCGTGCTCAGTACTCAGGGTTCTCGGTGCTCAGTGCTCAGGGTGCTGGGTGCACAGTGCTCAGGGTGCTGGTTGCTCAGTACTCGGGGTGCTGGGTGCTCAGTACTCAGCGTGCTGGGTGCTCAGTGCTCAGGGTGCTGGTTGCTCAGTGCTCGGGGTGCTGTGTGTTCAGTACTCGCGGTGCTGGGTGCTCACTGCTCAGGGTGCTGGTTCTCAGTGCTCGGGGTACTGGGTACTCAGTGCTCAGTACACAGGGTGCTGGGTGCTCAGTGCTCGGGGTGCTGGGTGCTCAGTGCTCAGTACTCAGGGTGCTGAGTGCTCAGAGCTCGGGGTGCTGGGTGCTCAGTACTCAGGGTACTCGGTGCTCAGTACTCAGGGTGCTGGGTGATCAGTGCTCAGGGTGCTGGGTGCTCAGTACTCAGTGTGCTGGGTGCTCAGTACTCAGGGTGCTGGGTGCTCAGTACTCAGGGTGCTCGGTGCTCAGTACTCAGGGTGCTGGGTCCTCAGTGCTCAGGGTGCTGAGTGCTCAGTACTCAGGGTGCTGGGTGCTCAGTACTCGGGGTGCTGGGTGCTCAGTACTCAGGGAGCTGGGTGCTCAGAACTCATTGTGCTGGGTGCTCAGTACTCGGGTGCTGGGTGCTCAGTGCTCAGGGTGCTGGGTGCTCAGTGCTCGGGGTGCTGGGTGCTCAGTGCTCAGTACTCAGGGTGCAGAGTGCTCAGTGCTCGGGGTGCTGGGTGCTCAGTGCTCAGTACTCAGGGTGCTTGGTGCTCAGTGCTCGGGGTGCTGGGTGCTCAGTACTCAGGGTGCTGGGTGCTCAGTACTCAGGGTGCTCGGTGCTCAGTACTCAGAGTGCTCAGAGCTCAGTACTCAGCGTGCTGGGTGCTCAGTGCTCAGGGTGCTCGGTGCTCAGTACGCAGGGTGCTCAGTGCTCAGTACTCAGCGTGCTGGGTGCTCAGTGCTCAGGGTGCTGGGTGCTCAGTATTCAGGGTGCTGGGTGCTTAGTACTCAGGGTGATCGGTCCTCAGTGCTCAGGGTGCTCGGTGCTCAGTACTCAGGGTGCTGGGTGCTCAGTGCTCAGGGTGCTCAGTGCTCAGTACTCAGGGTGCTCGGTGCTCAGTGCTCAGGGTGCTCAGTGCTCAGTACTCAGGGTGCTCAGTGCTCAGTGCTCAGGGTGCTGGGTGCTCAGTGCTCGGGGTGCTGGGTGCTCAGTGCTCAGGGTGCTGCGTGCTCAGTACTCAGGGTGCTCAGTGCTCAGGGTGCTGGGTGCTCAGTGCTCAGTACACAGGGTGCTGAGTGCTCAGTGCTCTAGGTGCTGGGTGCTCAGTGCTCAGTACTCAGGGTGCTGGCTGCTCAGTGCTCAGGGTGCTGGATGCTCAGTACTCAGGGTGCTGGGTGCTCAGTGCTCAGGGTGCTGGGTGCTCAGTACTCAGGGTGCTGGGTGCTCAGTGCTCAGGGTGCTGGGTGCTCAGTGCTCAGGGTGCTGGGTCCTCAGTGCTCAGGGTGCTGGGTGCTCAGTGCTCGGGGAGCTCAGTACTCAGGGTGCTGTGGGTTCAGTGCTCAGGGTACTGGGTGCTCAGTACTCAGGGTGCTCGGTGCTTAGTACTCAGGGTGCTGGGTGCTCAGTACTCCGGGTGCTGGGTGCTCAGTGCTCGGGGTGCTCGGTGCTCAGTGCTCAGGGTGCTGGGTGCTCAGTACTCAGGGTGCTCATTGCTCCGGGTCCTGGGTGCTCAGTACTCAGGGTGCTGGGTGCTCAATACTCAGGGTGCTCAGTGCTCAGTACTCAGGGTGCTCAGTGCTCAGTACTCAGGGTTCTCAGTGCTCAGGGTGCTGGGTGCTCAGTGCGCGGGGTGCTGGGTGCTCAGTGCTCAGGGTGCTGGGTGCTCAGTGCTCAGGGTGCTGGGTGCTCAGTGCTCAGGGTGCTCGGTGCTCAGTGCTCAGGTTGCTGGGTGCTCAGTACTCAGGGTGCTGGGTGCTCAGTACTCAGGGTGCTCATTGCTCAGTACTCAGGGTGCTCAGTGCTCAGTACTCAGGGTGCTCAGTGCTCAGGGTGCTGGGTGCTCAGTACTCAGGGTGCTGGGTGATCAGTGCTCAGGGTGCTCGGTGCTCAGAACATTGGGTGCTCAGTACTCAGGGTGCTGGGTGCTCAGTACTCAGGGTGCTGGGTGCTCAGTGCTCAGGGTGCTCAGTGCTCAGTACATTGGGTGCTCAGTACTCAGGGTGCTGGGTGCTCAGTGCTCAGGGTGCTGGGTGCTCAGTGCTCAGGGTGCTGGGTGCTCAGTACTCAGGGTGCTCAGTGCTCAGTACTCAAGGTGCTGGGTGCTCAGTGCTCGGGGTGCTGGGTGCTCAGTGCTCAGTACTCAGGGTGCTCGGTGCTCAGTGCTCGGGGTGCTGGGTACTCAGTGCTCAGTACACAGGGTGCTGAGTGCTCAGTGCTCGGGGTGCTGGGTGCTCAGTGCTCAGTACTCAGGGTGCTGGGTGCTCAGTGCTCGGGGTGCTGGATGCTCAGTACTTAGGGTGCTGGGTGCTCAGTGCTCAGGGTGCCTCGTGCTCAGTACCCTGGGTGCTGGGTGCTCAGTACTCAGGGAGCTCAGTGCTCGGGGTGCAGTGTGCTCAGTACTCAGGGTGCTGGGTGGTCAGTACTCAGGGTGCTCAGTACTCAGGGTCCTGGGTGCTCAGTGCTCAGGGTGCTGGGTGCTCAGTGCTCGGGGTGCTGGGTGCTCATTCTCGGGGTGCTGGGTGCTCAGTACTCAGGGTGCTGGTTGCTCAGTGCTCGGGGTGCTCGATGCTCAGTACACAGGGTGCTGGGTGCTCAGTGCTCGGGGTGCTGGGTGCTCAGTACTCAGGGTGCTGGGTGCTCAGGGCTCAGTACTCAGCGTGCTGGGTGCTCAGTGCTCAGAGTGTTGGGTGCTCAGTACTCAGGGTGCTGGGTGCTCAGTGCTCAGGGTGCTCAGTGCTCAGGGTGCTGGGTGCTCAGGGTGCTGGGTGCTCAGTGCTCGGGGTGCTGGGTGCTCAGTGCTCAGGGTGCTGGGTGCTCAGTGCTCAGTGCTCAGGGTGCTGGGTGCTCAGTGCTCAGTGCTCAGGGTGCTGGGTGTTCAGTACTCAGGGTGCTGGGTGCTCAGTACTCAGGGTGCTGGGTGCTCAGTGCTCAGGGTGCTGGGTGCTCAGTGCTCAGGGTGCTGGGTGCTCAGTACTCAGGGTGCTCGGTGCTCAGTACTCAGGGTGCTCGGTGCTCAGTGCTCAGGGTGCTGGGTGCTCAGTGCTCGGGGTGCTGGGTGTTCAGTACTCAGGGTGTTGGGTGCTCAGTACTCAGGGTGCTGGGTGCTCAGTGCTCAGGGTGCTGGGTGCTCAGTGCTCAGGGTGCTGGGTGCTCAGTACTCAGGGTGCTCCGTGCTCAGTACTCAGGGTTCTCGGTGCTCAGTGCTCAGGGTGCTGGGTGCACAGTGCTCAGGGTGCTGGTTGCTCAGTACTCGGGGTGCTGGGTGCTCAGTACTCAGCGTGCTGGGTGCTCAGTGCTCAGGGGGCTGGTTGCTCAGTGCTCGGGGTGCTGTGTGTTCAGTACTCGCGGTGCTGGGTGCTCACTGCTCAGGGTGCTGGTTCTCAGTGCTCGGGGTACTGGGTACTCAGTGCTCAGTACACAGGGTGCTGGGTGCTCAGTGCTCGGGGTGCTGGGTGCTCAGTGCTCAGTACTCAGGGTGCTGAGTGCTCAGAGCTCGGGGTGCTGGGTGCTCAGTACTCAGGGTACTCGGTGCTCAGTACTCAGGGTGCTGGGTGATCAGTGCTCAGGGTGCTGGGTGCTCAGTACTCAGTGTGCTGGGTGCTCAGTACTCAGGGTGCTGGGTGCTCAGTACTCAGGGTGCTCGGTGCTCAGTACTCAGGGTGCTGGGTCCTCAGTGCTCAGGGTGCTGAGTGCTCAGTACTCAGGGTGCTGGGTGCTCAGTACTCGGGGTGCTGGGTGCTCAGTACTCAGGGAGCTGGGTGCTCAGTACTCATTGTGCTGGGTGCTCAGTACTCGGGTGCTGGGTGCTCAGTGCTCAGGGTGCTGGGTGCTCAGTGCTCGGGGTGCTGGGTGCTCAGTGCTCAGTACTCAGGGTGCAGAGTGCTCAGTGCTCGGGGTGCTGGGTGCTCAGTGCTCAGTACTCAGGGTGCTTGGTGCTCAGTGCTCGGGGTGCTGGGTGCTCAGTACTCAGGGTGCTGGGTGCTCAGTGCTCAGGGTGCTGGGTGCTCAGTACTCAGGGTGCTGGGTGCTCAGTGCTCAGGGTGCTGGGTGCTCAGTGCTCAGGGTGCTGGGTCCTCAGTGCTCAGGGTGCTGGGTGCTCAGTGCTCGGGGAGCTCAGTACTCAGGGTGCTGTGGGTTCAGTGCTCAGGGTACTGGGTGCTCAGTACTCAGGGTGCTCGGTGCTTAGTACTCAGGGTGCTGGGTGCTCAGTACTCCGGGTCCTGGGTGCTCAGTGCTCGGGGTGCTCGGTGCTCAGTGCTCAGGGTGCTGGGTGCTCAGTACTCAGGGTGCTCATTGCTCCGGGTCCTGGGTGCTCAGTACTCAGGGTGCTGGGTGCTCAATACTCAGGGTGCTCAGTGCTCAGTACTCAGGGTGCTCAGTGCTCAGTACTCAGGGTTCTCAGTGCTCAGGGTGCTGGGTGCTCAGTGCGCGGGGTGCTGGGTGCTCAGTGCTCAGGGTGCTGGGTGCTCAGTGCTCAGGGTGCTGGGTGCTCAGTGCTCAGGGTGCTCGGTGCTCAGTGCTCAGGTTGCTGGGTGCTCAGTACTCAGGGTGCTGGGTGCTCAGTACTCAGGGTGCTCATTGCTCAGTACTCAGGGTGCTCAGTGCTCAGTACTCAGGGTGCTCAGTGCTCAGGGTGCTGGGTGCTCAGTACTCAGGGTGCTGGGTGCTCAGGGCTCAGGGTGCTCGGTGCTCAGAACATTGGGTGCTCAGTACTCAGGGTGCTGGGTGCTCAGTACTCAGGGTGCTGGGTGCTCAGTGCTCAGGGTGCTCAGTGCTCAGTACATTGGGTGCTCAGTACTCAGGGTGCTGGGTGCTCAGTGCTCAGGGTGCTGGGTGCTCAGTGCTCAGGGTGCTGGGTGCTCAGTACTCAGGGTGCTCAGTGCTCAGTACTCAAGGTGCTGGGTGCTCAGTGCTCGGGGTGCTGGGTGCTCAGTGCTCAGTACTCAGGGTGCTCGGTGCTCAGTGCTCGGGGTGCTGGGTACTCAGTGCTCTGTACACAGGGTGCTGAATGCTCAGTGCTCGGGGTGCTGGGTGCTCAGTGCTCAGTACTCAGGGTGCTGGGTGCTCAGTGCTCGGGGTGCTGGATGCTCAGTACTTAGGGTGCTGGGTGCTCAGTGCTCAGGGTGCCTCGTGCTCAGTACCCTGGGTGCTGGGTGCTCAGTACTCAGGGAGCTCAGTGCTCGGGGTGCAGTGTGCTCAGTACTCAGGGTGCTGGGTGGTCAGTACTCAGGGTGCTCAGTACTCAGGGTGCTGGGTGCTCAGTGCTCAGGGTGCTGGGTGCTCAGTGCTCGGGGTGCTGGGTGCTCATTCTCGGGGTCCTGGGTGCTCAGTACTCAGGGTGCTGGTTGCTCAGTGCTCGGGGTGCTCGATGCTCAGTACACAGGGTGCTGGGTGCTCAGTGCTTGGGGTGCTGGGTGCTCAGTACTCAGGGTGCTGGGTGCTCAGGGCTCAGTACTCAGCGTGCTGGGTGCTCAGTGCTCAGAGTGTTGGGTGCTCAGTACTCAGGGTGCTGGGTGCTCAGTGCTCAGGGTGCTCAGTGCTCAGGGTGCTGGGTGCTCAGGGTGCTGGGTGCTCAGTGCTCGGGGTGCTGGGTGCTCAGTGCTCAGGGTGCTGGGTGCTCAGTGCTCAGTGCTCAGGGTGCTGGGTGCTCAGTGCTCAGTGCTCAGGGTGCTGGGTGTTCAGTACTCAGGGTGCTGGGTGCTCAGTACTCAGGGTGCTGGGTGCTCAGTGCTCAGGGTGCTGGGTGCTCAGTGCTCAGGGTGCTGGGTGCTCAGTACTCAGGGTGCTCGGTGCTCAGTACTCAGGGTGCTCGGTGCTCAGTGCTCAGGGTGCTGGGTGCTCAGTGCTCGGGGTGCTGGGTGTTCAGTACTCAGGGTGTTGGGTGCTCAGTACTCAGGGTGCTGGGTGCTCAGTGCTCAGGGTGCTGGGTGCTCAGTGCTCAGGGTGCTGGGTGCTCAGTACTCAGGGTGCTCCGTGCTCAGTACTCAGGGTTCTCGGTGCTCAGTGCTCAGGGTGCTGGGTGCACAGTGCTCAGGGTGCTGGTTGCTCAGTACTCGGGGTGCTGGGTGCTCAGTACTCAGCGTGCTGGGTGCTCAGTGCTCAGGGTGCTGGTTGCTCAGTGCTCGGGGTGCTGTGTGTTCAGTACTCGCGGTGCTGGGTGCTCACTGCTCAGGGTGCTGGTTCTCAGTGCTCGGGGTACTGGGTACTCAGTGCTCAGTACACAGGGTGCTGGGTGCTCAGTGCTCGGGGTGCTGGGTGCTCAGTGCTCAGTACTCAGGGTGCTGAGTGCTCAGAGCTCGGGGTGCTGGGTGCTCAGTACTCAGGGTACTCGGTGCTCAGTACTCAGGGTGCTGGGTGATCAGTGCTCAGGGTGCTGGGTGCTCAGTACTCAGTGTGCTGGGTGCTCAGTACTCAGGGTGCTGGGTGCTCAGTACTCAGGGTGCTCGGTGCTCAGTACTCAGGGTGCTGGGTCCTCAGTGCTCAGGGTGCTGAGTGCTCAGTACTCAGGGTGCTTCGTGCTCAGTACTCGGGGTGCTGGGTGCTCAGTACTCAGGGAGCTGGGTGCTCAGTACTCATTGTGCTGGGTGCTCAGTACTCGGGTGCTGGGTGCTCAGTGCTCAGGGTGCTGGGTGCTCAGTGCTCGGGGTGCTGGGTGCTCAGTGCTCAGTACTCAGGGTGCAGAGTGCTCAGTGCTCGGGGTGCTGGGTGCTCAGTGCTCAGTACTCAGGGTGCTTGGTGCTCAGTGCTCGGGGTGCTGGGTGCTCAGTGCTCAGGGTGCTGGGTGCTCAGTGCTCAGGGTGCTGGGTGCTCAGTGCTCGGGGTGCTGGGTGCTCAGTGCTCAGGGTGCTGGGTGCTCAGTGCTCAGGGTGCTGGGTGCTCAGTGCTCAGGGTGCTGGGTGCTCAGTACTCAGGGTGCTCGGTGCTCAGTAATCAGGGTGCTGGGTGCTCAGTGCTCGGGGTGCTGGGTGCTCAGTACTCAGGGTGCTGGGTGCTCAGTGCTCGGGGTGCTGGGTGCTCAGTGCTCGGGGTGCTCGGTGCTCAGTGCTCGGGGTGCTGGGTGCTCAGTACTCAGGGTGCTGGGTGCTCAGTACTCGGTGTGCTGGGTGCTCAGTACTCAGGGTGCTCGGTGCTCAGTGCTCGGGGTGCTGGGTGCTCAGTGCTCAGTACACAGCGTGCTGAGTGCTCAGTGCTCAGGGTGCTGGGTGCTCAGTGCTCAGTACTCAGGGTGCTCGGTGCTCAGTGCTCGGGGTGCTGGGTACTCAGTGCTCAGTACACAGGGTGCTGAGTGCTCAGTGCTCCGGGTGCTGGGTGCTCAGTGCTCAGTACTCAGGGTGCTGGGTGCTCAGTGCTCGGGGTGCTGGATGCTCAGTACTTAGGGTGCTGGGTGCTCAGTGCTCAGGGTGCCTCGTGCTCAGTACTCAGGGTGCTGGGTGCTCAGTGCTCAGGGTGCTGGGTGCTCAGTACTCAGGGTGCTGGGTCCTCAGTGCTCAGGGTGCTGGGTGCTCAGTGCTCGGGGTGCTCAGTACTCAGGGTTCTGTGTGTTCAGTGCTCAGGGTACTGGTTGCTCAGTACTCAGGGTGCTGGGTGCTCAGTACTCATAGTGCTCAGTGCTCAGTACTCGGGGTGCTGGGTGCTCAGTACTCAGGGTGCTCAGTGCTCAGTACTCGGGGTGCTGGGTGCTCAGTACTCGGGGTGCTGGGTGCTCAGTGCTCAGGGTGCTGGGTGCTCAGTTCTCGGGGTGCTGGGTGCTCAGTGCTCGGGGTGCTCGGTGCTCAGTACTCGGGGTGCTGGGTGCTCAGTGCTCAGGGTGCTGGGTGCTCAGTGCTCAGGGTGCTGGGTGCTCAGTGCTCGGGGTGCTCGGTGCTCAGTACTCAGGGTGCTGGGTGCTCAGTACTCAGGGTGCTGGGTGCTCAGTGCTCAGGGTGCTGGGTGCTCAGTACTCAGGGTGCTGGGTGCTCAGTACTCAGGGTGCTAAGAGCTCAGGGTGCTCAGTGCTCAGGGTGCTGAATGCTCAGTGCTCAGTGCACAGGGTGCTGGGTGCTCAGTCCTCGGGGTGCTGGGTGCTCAGTTCTCTGGGTGCTCAGTGCTCAGTACTCAGGGTGCAGTGTGCTCAGTACTCAGGGTGCTGGGTGGTCAGTACTCAGGGTGCTCAGTACTCAGGGTGCTGGGTGCTCAGTGCTCAGGGTGCTGGGTGCTCAGTGCTCGGGGTGCTGGGTGCTCATTCTCGGGGTGCTGGGTGCTCAGTACTCAGGGTGCTGGTTGCTCAGTGCTCGGGGTGCTCGATGCTCAGTACACAGGGTGCTGGGTGCTCAGTGCTCGGGGTGCTGGGTGCTCAGTACTCAGGGTGCTGGGTGCTCAGGGATCAGTAGTCAGCGTGCTGGGTGCTCAGTGCTCAGAGTGTTGGGTGCTCAGTACTCAGGGTGCTGGGTGCTCAGTGCTCAGTGCTCAGGGTGCTCAGTGCTCAGGGTGCTGGGTGCTCAGGGTGCTGGGTGCTCAGTGCTCGGGGTGCTGGGTGCTCAGTGCTCAGGGTGCTGGGTGCTCAGTGCTCGGGGTGCTCAGTGCTCAGTACTCAGGGTGCTGGGTGCTCAGTGCTCGGGGTGCTCGGTGCTCAGTACGTTGGGTGCTCACTACTCAGGGTGCTGGGTGCTCATTGCTCAGGGTGCTGGGTGCTCAGTGCTCAGGGTGCTGGGTGCTCAGTGCTCAGGGTGCTGGGTGCTCAGTACTCAGGGTGCTGGGTGTGCAGTGCTCGGGGTGCTGGGTGCTCAGTGCTCAGGGTGCTGGGTGCTCAGTGCTCAGCGTGCTGGGTGCTCAGTACTCATGATGCGGGGTGCTCAGTACCCAGGGTGCTGGGTGATCAGTACTCGGGTGCTGGGTGCTCAGTGCTCAGGGTGCTGGGTGCTCAGTGCTCGGGGTGCTGGGTGCTCAGTGCTCAGTACTAAGGGTGCTGGGTGCTCCGTGCTCGGGGTGCTGGGTGCTCAGTGCTCAGTACTCAGGGTGCTGGTTGCTCAGTGCTCAGGGTGCTGTTTGCTCAGTGCTCAGGGTGCTGGGTGCTCCGTGCTCAGTGTGCTGGGTGCTCAGTTCTCAGGGTGCTCGGTGCTTAGTACTCAGGGTGCTGGGTGCTCAGTACTTCGGGTGCTGGGTGCTCAGTGCTCGGGGTGCTCGGTGCTCAGTGCTCAAGGTGCTGGGTGCTCAGTACTCAGGGTGCTCATTGCTCAGGGTGCTGGGTGCTCAGTACTCAGGGTGCTGGGGGCTCAGTGGTCAGGGTGCTCGGTGCTCAGTACGTTGGGTGCTCAGTACTCAGGTGCTGGGTGCTCAGTACTCAGGGTGCTGGGTTCTCAGTGCTCAGGGTGCTGGGTGCTCAGTGCTCAGGGTGCTGGGTGCTCGGTGCTCGGGGTGCTGGGTGCTCAGTGCTCGGGGTGCTCGGTGCTCAGTACTCAGGGTGCTCAGTGCTCAGTACTCAGGGTGCTGGGTGCTCAGTGCTCAGGGTGCTGGGTGCTCAGCACTCAGGGTGCTGGGTGCTCGGTGCTCAGTACGCTGGGTGCTCAGTACTCAGGGTGCTGGGTGCTCAGTACTCAGGGTGCTCGGTGCTCACTACTCAGGGTGCTGGGTGCTCAGTGCTCGGGGTGCTGGGTGCTCAGTACTCAGGGTGCTGGGTGCTCAGTACTCAGGGTGCTCAGTGCTCAGTACTTAGGGTGCTCAGTGCTCAGTGCTCAGGGTGCTGGGTGCTCAGTGCTCGGGGTGCTGGGTGCTCAGTGCTCGGGTTGCTGGGTGCTCAGTGCTCGGGGTGCTGGGTGCTCAGTGCTCAGGGTGCTGGGTGCTCAGTGCTCAGAGTGCTGGGTGCTCAGTACTCAGGGTGCTCGGTGCTCAGTACTCAGAGTGCTCAGAGCTCAGTACTCAGCGTGCTGGGTGCTCAGTGCACAGGGTGCTCGGTGCTCAGTACGCAGGGTGCTCAGTGCTCAGTACTCAGCGTGCTGGGTGCTCAGTGCTCAGGGTGCTGGGTGCTCAGTACTCAGGGTGCTGTGTGCTTAGTACTCAGGGTGCTCGGTCCTCAGTGCTCAGGGTGCTCGGTGCTCAGTACTCAGGGTGCTGGGTGCTCAGTGCTCAGGGTGCTCAGTGCTCAGTACTCAGGGTGCTCGGTGCTCAGTGCTCAGGGTGCTCAGTGCTCAGTACTCAGGGTGCTCAGTGCTCAGTGCTCAGGGTGCTGGGTGCTCAGTGCTCGGGGTGCTGGGTGCTCAGTGCTCAGGGTGCTGGGTGCTCAGAACTCAGGGTGCTCAGTGCTCAGGGTGCTGGGTGCTCAGTGCTCAGTACACAGGGTGCTGAGTGCTCAGTTCTCTAGGTGCTGGGTGCTCAGTGCTCAGTACTCAGGGTGCTGGCTGTTCAGTGCTCAGGGTGCTGGATGCTCAGTACTCAGGGTGCTGGGTGCTCAGTGCTCAGGGTGCTGGGTGCTCAGTACTCAGGGTGCTGGGTGCTCAGTGCTCAGGGTGCTGGGTGCTCAGTACTCAGGGTGCTGGGTCCTCAGTGCTCAGGGTGCTGGGTGCTCAGTGCTCGGGGAGCTCAGTACTCAGGGTGCTGTGTGTTCAGTGCTCAGGGTACTGGGTGCTCAGTACTCAGGGTGCTCGGTGCTTAGTACTCAGGGTGCTGGGTGCTCAGTACTCCGGGTGCTGGGTGCTCAGTGCTCCGGGTGCTCGGTGCTCAGTGCTCAGGGTGCTGGGTGCTCAGTACTCAGGGTGCTCATTGCTCCGGGTCCTGGGTGCTCAGTACTCAGGGTGCTTGGTGCTCAATACACAGGGTGCTCAGTGCTCAGTACTCAGGGTGCTCAGTGCTCAGTACTCAGGGTTCTCAGTGCTCAGGGTGCTGGGTGCTCAGTGCTCGGGGTGCTGGGTGCTCAGTGCTCAGGGTGCTGGGTGCTCAGTGCTCAGGGTGCTGGGTGCTCAGTGCTCAGGGTGCTCGGTGCTCAGTGCTCAGGTTGCTGGGTGCTCAGTACTCAGGGTGCTTTGTGCTCAGTACTCAGGGTGCTCAGTGCTCAGTACTCAGGGTGCTCAGTGCTCAGGGTGCTGGGTGCTCAGTACTCAGGGTGCTGGGTGCTCAGTGCTCAGGGTGCTCGGTGCTCAGTACATTGGGTGCTCAGTACTCAGGCCGCTGGGTGCTCAGTACTCAGGGTGCTGGGTGCTCAGTGCTCAGGGTGCTCAGTGCTCAGTACATTGGGTGCTCAGTACTCAGGGTGCTGGGTGCTCAGTGCTCAGGGTGCTGGGTGCTCAGTACTCAGGGTGCTGGGTGCTCAGTGCTCAGGGTGCTCGGTGCTCAGTACATTGGGTGCTCAGTACTCAGGCCGCTGGGTGCTCAGTGCTCAGGGTGCTGGGTGCTCATTACTCAGGGTGCTCGGTGCTCAGTACTCAAGGTGCTGGGTGCTCAGTGCTCAGGGTGCTGGGTGCTCAGTACTCAGGGTCCTGGGTGCTCAGTGCTCGGGGTGCTGGGTGCTCAGTGCTCGGGGTGCTCGGTGCTCAGTGCTCGGGGTGCTGGGTGCTCAGTACTCAGGGTGCTGGGTGCTCAGTACTCGGTGTGCTGGGTGCTCAGTACTCAGGGTGCTCGGTGCTCAGTGCTCGGGGTGCTGGGTGCTCAGTGCTCAGTACACAGGGTGCTGAGTGCTCAGTGCTCGGGGTGCTGGGTGCTCAGTGCTCAGTACTCAGGGTGCTCGGTGCTCAGTGCTCGGGGTGCTGGGTACTCAGTGCTCAGTACACAGGGTGCTGAGTGCTCAGTGCTCAGGGTGCTGGGTGCTCAGTGCTCAGTACTTAGGGTGCTGGGTGCTCAGTGCTCAGGGTGCCTCGTGCTCAGTACTCAGGGTGCTGGGTGCTCAGTCCTCAGGGTGCTGGGTGCTCAGTACTCAGGGTGCTGGGTCCTCAGTGCTCAGGGAGCTGGGTGCTCAGTGCTCGGGGTGCTCAGTACTCAGGGTTCTGTGTGTTCAGTGCTCAGAGTACTGGGTGCTCAGTACTCAGGGTACTGGGTGCTCAGTACTCATATTGCTCAGTGCTCAGTACTCGGGGTGCTTGGTGCTCAGTACTCAGGGTGCTCAGTGCTCAGTACTCGGGGTGCTGGGTGCTCAGTACTCGGGGTGCTGGGTGCTCAGTACTCAGGGTGCTGGGTGCTCAGTGCTCAGAGTGCTGGGTGCTCAGTACTCAGGGTGCTCGGTGCTCAGTACTCAGAGTGCTCAGAGCTCAGTACTCAGCGTGCTGGGTGCTCAGTGCTCAGGGTGCTCGGTGCTCAGTACGCAGGGTGCTCAGTGCTCAGTACTCAGCGTGCTGGGTGCTCAGTGCTCAGGGTGCTGGGTGCTCAGTATTCAGGGTGCTGGGTGCTTAGTACTCAGGGTGCTCGGTCCTCAGTGCTCAGGGTGCTCGGTGCTCAGTACTCAGGGTGCTGGGTGCTCAGTGCTCAGGGTGCTCAGTGCTCAGTACTCAGGGTGCTCGGTGCTCAGTGCTCAGGGTGCTCAGTGCTCAGTACTCAGGGTGCTCAGTGCTCAGTGCTCAGGGTGCTGGGTGCTCAGTGCTCGGGGTGCTGGGTGCTCAGTGCTCAGGGTGCTGGGTGCTCAGTACTCAGGGTGCTCAGTGCTCAGGGTGCTGGGTGCTCAGTGCTCAGTACACAGGGTGCTGAGTGCTCAGTGCTCTAGGTACTGGGTGCTCAGTGCTCAGTACTCAGCGTGCTGGCTGCTCAGTGCTCAGGGTGCTGGATGCTCAGTACTCAGGGTGCTGGGTGCTCAGTGCTCAGGGTGCTGGGTGCTCAGTACTCAGGGTGCTGGGTGCTCAGTGCTCAGGGTGCTGGGTGCTCAGTGCTCAGGGTGCTGGGTCCTCAGTGCTCAGGGTGCTGGGTGCTCAGTGCTCGGGGAGCTCAGTACTCAGGGTGCTGTGGGTTCAGTGCTCAGGGTACTGGGTGCTCAGTACTCAGGGTGCTCGGTGCTTAGTACTCAGGGTGCTGGGTGCTCAGTACTCCGGGTGCTGGGTGCTCAGTGCTCGGGGTGCTCGGTGCTCAGTGCTCAGGGTGCTGGGTGCTCAGTACTCAGGGTGCTCATTGCTCCGGGTCCTGGGTGCTCAGTACTCAGGGTGCTGGGTGCTCAATACTCAGGGTGCTCAGTGCTCAGTACTCAGGGTGCTCAGTGCTCAGTACTCAGGGTTCTCAGTGCTCAGGGTGCTGGGTGCTCAGTGCGCGGGGTGCTGGGTGCTCAGTGCTCAGGGTGCTGGGTGCTCAGTGCTCAGGGTGCTGGGTGCTCAGTGCTCAGGGTGCTCGGTGCTCAGTGCTCAGGTTGCTGGGTGCTCAGTACTCAGGGTGCTGGGTGCTCAGTACTCAGGGTGCTCATTGCTCAGTACTCAGGGTGCTCAGTGCTCAGTACTCAGGGTGCTCAGGGCTCAGGGTGCTGGGTGCTCAGTACTCAGGGTGCTGGGTGATCAGTGCTCAGGGTGCTCGGTGCTCAGAACATTGGGTGCTCAGTACTCAGGGTGCTGGGTGCTCAGTACTCAGGGTGCTGGGTGCTCAGTGCTCAGGGTGCTCAGTGCTCAGTACATTGGGTGCTCAGTACTCAGGGTGCTGGGTGCTCAGTGCTCAGGGTGCTGGGTGCTCAGTGCTCAGGGTGCTGGGTGCTCAGTACTCAGGGTGCTCAGTGCTCAGTACTCAAGGTGCTGGGTGCTCAGTGCTCGGGGTGCTGGGTGCTCAGTGCTCAGTACTCAGGGTGCTCGGTGCTCAGTGCTCGGGGTGCTGGGTACTCAGTGCTCAGTACACAGGGTGCTGAGTGCTCAGTGCTCGGGTGCTGGGTGCTCAGTGCTCAGTACTCAGGGTGCTGGGTGCTCAGTGCTCGGGGTGCTGGATGCTCAGTACTTAGGGTGCTGGGTGCTCAGTGCTCAGGGTGCCTCGTGCTCAGTACCCTGGGTGCTGGGTGCTCAGTACTCAGGGAGCTCAGTGCTCGGGGTGCAGTGTGCTCAGTACTCAGGGTGCTGGGTGGTCAGTACTCAGGGTGCTCAGTACTCAGGGTGCTGGGTGCTCAGTGCTCAGGGTGCTGGGTGCTCAGTGCTCGGGGTGCTGGGTGCTCATTCTCGGGGTGCTGGGTGCTCAGTGCTCAGGGTGCTGGGTGCTCGGTGCTCGGGGCGCTGGGTGCTCAGTGCTCGGGGTGCTCGGTGCTCAGTACTCAGGGTGCTCAGTGCTCAGTACTCAGGGTGCTGGGTGCTCAGTGCTCAGGGTGCTGGGTGCTCAGTACTCAGGGTGCTCGGTGCTCAGTAATCAGGGTGCTGGGTGCTCAGTGCTCGGGGTGCTGGGTGCTCAGTACTCAGGGTGCTGGGTGCTCAGTGCTCGGGGTGCTGGGTGCTCAGTGCTCGGGGTGCTCGGTGCTCAGTGCTCGGGGTGCTGGGTGCTCAGTACTCAGGGTGCTGGGTGCTCAGTACTCGGTGTGCTGGGTGCTCAGTACTCAGGGTGCTCGGTGCTCAGTGCTCGGGGTGCTGGGTGCTCAGTGCTCAGTACACAGGGTGCTGAGTGCTCAGTGCTCAGGGTGCTGGGTGCTCAGTGCTCAGTACTCAGGGTGCTCGGTGCTCAGTGCTCGGGGTGCTGGGTACTCAGTGCTCAGTACACAGGGTGCTGAGTGCTCAGTGCTCCGGGTGCTGGGTGCTCAGTGCTCAGTACTCAGGGTGCTGGGTGCTCAGTGCTCGGGGTGCTGGATGCTCAGTACTTAGGGTGCTGGGTGCTCAGTGCTCAGGGTGCCTCGTGCTCAGTACTCAGGGTGCTGGGTGCTCAGTGCTCAGGGTGCTGGGTGCTCAGTACTCAGGGTGATGGGTCCTCAGTGCTCAGGGTGCTGGGTGCTCAGTGCTCGGGGTGCTCAGTACTCAGGGTTCTGTGTGTTCAGTGCTCAGGGTACTGGGTGCTCAGTACTCAGGGTGCTGGGTGCTCAGTACTCATAGTGCTCAGTGCTCAGTACTCGGGGTGCTGGGTGCTCAGTACTCAGGGTGCTCAGTGCTCAGTACTCGGGGTGCTGGGTGCTCAGTACTCGGGGTGCTGGGTGCTCAGTGCTCAGGGTGCTGGGTGCTCAGTTCTCGGGGTGCTGGGTGCTCAGTGCTCGGGGTGCTCGGTGCTCAGTACTCGGGGTGCTGGGTGCTCAGTGCTCAGGGTGCTGGGTGCTCAGTGCTCAGGGTGCTGGGTGCTCAGTGCTCGGGGTGCTCGGTGCTCAGTACTCAGGGTGCTGGGTGCTCAGTACTCAGGGTGCTGGGTGCTCAGTGCTCAGGGTGCTGGGTGCTCAGTACTCAGGGTGCTGGGTGCTCAGTACTCAGGGTGCTAAGAGCTCAGGGTGCTCAGTGCTCAGGGTGCTGAATGCTCAGTGCTCAGTGCACAGGGTGCTGGGTGCTCAGTCCTCGGGGTGCTGGGTGCTCAGTTCTCTGGGTGCTCAGTGCTCAGTACTCAGGGTGCTGTGTGCTCAGTACTCAGGGTGCTGGGTGCTCAGTACTCAGGGAGCTCAGTGCTCGGGGTGCAGTGTGCTCAGTACTCAGGGTGCTGGGTGGTCAGTACTCAGGGTGCTCAGTACTCAGGGTGCTGGGTGCTCAGTGCTCAGGGTGCTGGGTGCTCAGTGCTCGGGGTGCTGGGTGCTCATTCTCGGGGTGCTGGGTGCTCAGTACTCAGGGTGCTGGTTGCTCAGTGCTCGGGGTGCTCGATGCTCAGTACACAGGGTGCTGGGTGCTCAGTGCTCGGGGTGCTGGGTGCTCAGTACTCAGGGTGCTGGGTGCTCAGGGATCAGTAGTCAGCGTGCTGGGTGCTCAGTGCTCAGAGTGTTGGGTGCTCAGTACTCAGGGTGCTGGGTGCTCAGTGCTCAGTGCTCAGGGTGCTCAGTGCTCAGGGTGCTGGGTGCTCAGGGTGCTGGGTGCTCAGTGCTCGGGGTGCTGGGTGCTCAGTGCTCAGGGTGCTGGGTGCTCAGTGCTCGGGGTGCTCAGTGCTCAGTACTCAGGGTGCTGGGTGCTCAGTGCTCGGGGTGCTCGGTGCTCAGTACGTTGGGTGCTCACTACTCAGGGTGCTGGGTGCTCATTGCTCAGGGTGCTGGGTGCTCAGTGCTCAGGGTGCTGGGTGCTCAGTGCTCAGGGTGCTGGGTGCTCAGTACTCAGGGTGCTGGGTGTGCAGTGCTCGGGGTGCTGGGTGCTCAGTGCTCAGGGTGCTGGGTGCTCAGTGCTCAGCGTGCTGGGTGCTCAGTACTCATGGTGCGGGGTGCTCAGTACCCAGGGTGCTGGGTGATCAGTACTCGGGTGCTGGGTGCTCAGTGCTCAGGGTGCTGGGTGCTCAGTGCTCGGGGTGCTGGTTGCTCAGTGCTCAGTACTAAGGGTGCTGGGTGCTCCGTGCTCGGGGTGCTGGGTGCTCAGTGCTCAGTACTCAGGGTGCTGGTTGCTCAGTGCTCAGGGTGCTGTTTGCTCAGTGCTCAGGGTGCTGGGTGCTCCGTGCTCAGTGTGCTGGGTGCTCAGTACTCAGGGTGCTCGGTGCTTAGTACTCAGGGTGCTGGGTGCTCAGTACTTCGGGTGCTGGGTGCTCAGTGCTCGGGGTGCTCGGTGCTCAGTGCTCAAGGTGCTGGGTGCTCAGTACTCAGGGTGCTCATTGCTCAGGGTGCTGGGTGCTCAGTACTCAGGGTGCTGGGGGCTCAGTGGTCAGGGTGCTCGGTGCTCAGTACGTTGGGTGCTCAGTACTCAGGTGCTGGGGGCTCAGTACTCAGGGTGCTGGGTTCTCAGTGCTCAGGGTGCTGGGTGCTCAGTGCTCAGGGTGCTGGGTGCTCGGTGCTCGGGGTGCTGGGTGCTCAGTGCTCGGGGTGCTCGGTGCTCAGTACTCAGGGTGCTCAGTGCTCAGTACTCAGGGTGCTGGGTGCTCAGTGCTCAGGGTGCTGGGTGCTCAGTACTCAGGGTGCTGGGTGCTCGGTGCTCAGTACGCTGGGTGCTCAGTACTCAGGGTGCTGGGTGCTCAGTACTCAGGGTGCTCGGTGCTCACTACTCAGGGTGCTGGGTGCTCAGTGCTCGGGGTGCTGGGTGCTCAGTACTCAGGGTGCTGGGTGCTCAGTACTCAGGGTGCTCAGTGCTCAGTACTTAGGGTGCTCAGTGCTCAGTGCTTAGGGTGCTGGGTGCTCAGTGCTCGGGGTGCTGGGTGCTCAGTGCTCGGGTTGCTGGGTGCTCAGTGCTCGGGGTGCTGGGTGCTCAGTGCTCAGGGTGCTGGGTGCTCAGTGCTCAGAGTGCTGGGTGCTCAGTACTCAGGGTGCTCGGTGCTCAGTACTCAGAGTGCTCAGAGCTCAGTACTCAGCGTGCTGGGTGCTCAGTGCTCAGGGTGCTCAGTGCTCAGTACGCAGGGTGCTCAGTGCTCAGTACTCAGCGTGCTGGGTGCTCAGTGCTCAGGGTGCTGGGTGCTCAGTACTCAGGGTGCTGTGTGCTTAGTACTCAGGGTGCTCGGTCCTCAGTGCTCAGGGTGCTCGGTGCTCAGTACTCAGGGTGCTGGGTGCTCAGTGCTCAGTGTGCTCAGTGCTCAGTACTCAGGGTGCTCGGTGCTCAGTGCTCAGGGTGCTCAGTGCTCAGGGTGCTCAGTGCTCAGTGCTCAGGGTGCTGGGTGCTCAGTGCTCGGGGTGCTGGGTGCTCAGTGCTCGGGGAGCTCAGTACTCAGGGTGCTGTGGGTTCAGTGCTCAGGGTACTGGGTGCTCAGTACTCAGGGTGCTCGGTGCTTAGTACTCAGGGTGCTGGGTGCTCAGTACTCCGGGTGCTGGGTGCTCAGTGCTCGGGGTGCTCGGTGCTCAGTGCTCAGGGTGCTGGGTGCTCAGTACTCAGGGTGCTCATTGCTCCGGGTCCTGGGTGCTCAGTACTCAGGGTGCTGGGTGCTCAATACTCAGGGTGCTCAGTGCTCAGTACTCAGGGTGCTCAGTGCTCAGTACTCAGGGTTCTCAGTGCTCAGGGTGCTGGGTGCTCAGTGCGCGGGGTGCTGGGTGCTCAGTGCTCAGGGTGCTGGGTGCTCAGTGCTCAGGGTGCTGGGTGCTCAGTGCTCAGGGTGCTCGGTGCTCAGTGCTCAGGTTGCTGGGTGCTCAGTACTCAGGGTGCTGGGTGCTCAGTACTCAGGGTGCTCATTGCTCAGTACTCAGGGTGCTCAGTGCTCAGTACTCAGGGTGCTCAGTGCTCAGGGTGCTGGGTGCTCAGTACTCAGGGTGCTGGGTGCTCAGGGCTCAGGGTGCTCGGTGCTCAGAACATTGGGTGCTCAGTACTCAGGGTGCTGGGTGCTCAGTACTCAGGGTGCTGGGTGCTCAGTGCTCAGGGTGCTCAGTGCTCAGTACATTGGGTGCTCAGTACTCAGGGTGCTGGGTGCTCAGTGCTCAGGGTGCTGGGTGCTCAGTGCTCAGGGTGCTGGGTGCTCAGTACTCAGGGTGCTCAGTGCTCAGTACTCAAGGTGCTGGGTGCTCAGTGCTCGGGGTGCTGGGTGCTCAGTGCTCAGTACTCAGGGTGCTCGGTGCTCAGTGCTCGGGGTGCTGGGTACTCAGTGCTCAGTACACAGGGTGCTGAGTGCTCAGTGCTCGGGGTGCTGGGTGCTCAGTGCTCAGTACTCAGGGTGCTGGGTGCTCAGTGCTCGGGGTGCTGGATGCTCAGTACTTAGGGTGCTGGGTGCTCAGTGCTCAGGGTGCCTCGTGCTCAGTACCCTGGGTGCTGGGTGCTCAGTACTCAGGGAGCTCAGTGCTCGGGGTGCAGTGTGCTCAGTACTCAGGGTGCTGGGTGGTCAGTACTCAGGGTGCTCAGTACTCAGGGTGCTGTGTGCTCAGTGCTCAGGGTGCTGGGTGCTCAGTGCTCGGGGTGCTGGGTGCTCATTCTCGGGGTGCTGGGTGCTCAGTACTCAGGGTGCTGGTTGCTCAGTGCTCGGGGTGCTCGATGCTCAGTACACAGGGTGCTGGGTGCTCAGTGCTCGGGGTGCTGGGTGCTCAGTACTCAGGGTGCTGGGTGCTCAGGGCTCAGTACTCAGCGTGCTGGGTGCTCAGTGCTCAGAGTGTTGGGTGCTCAGTACTCAGGGTGCTGGGTGCTCAGTGCTCAGGGTGCTCAGTGCTCAGGGTGCTGGGTGCTCAGGGTGCTGGGTGCTCAGTGCTCGGGGTGCTGGGTGCTCAGTGCTCAGGGTGCTGGGTGCTCAGTGCTCAGTGCTCAGGGTGCTGGGTGCTCAGTGCTCAGTGCTCAGGGTGCTGGGTGTTCAGTACTCAGGGTGCTGGGTGCTCAGTACTCAGGGTGCTGGGTGCTCAGTGCTCAGGGTGCTGGGTGCTCAGTGCTCAGGGTGCTGGGTGCTCAGTACTCAGGGTGCTCGGTGCTCAGTACTCAGGGTGCTCGGTGCTCAGTGCTCAGGGTGCTGGGTGCTCAGTGCTCGGGGTGCTGGGTGCTCAGTGCTCGGGGTGCTCGGTGCTCAGTGCTCGGGGTGCTGGGTGCTCAGTACTCAGGGTGCTGGGTGCTCAGTACTCGGTGTGCTGGGTGCTCAGTACTCAGGGTGCTCGGTGCTCAGTGCTCGGGGTGCTGGGTGCTCAGTGCTCAGTACACAGGGTGCTGAGTGCTCAGTGCTCAGGGTGCTGGGTGCTCAGTGCTCAGTACTCAGGGTGCTCGGTGCTCAGTGCTCGGGGTGCTGGGTACTCAGTGCTCAGTACACAGGGTGCTGAGTGCTCAGTGCTCCGGGTGCTGGGTGCTCAGTACTCAGGGTGCTGGGTGCTCAGTACTCAGGGTGCTGGGTGCTCAGTGCTCGGGGTGCTGGATGCTCAGTACTTAGGGTGCTGGGTGCTCAGTGCTCAGGGTGCCTCGTGCTCAGTACTCAGGGTGCTGGGTGCTCAGTGCTCAGGGTGCTGGGTGCTCAGTACTCAGGGTGCTGGGTGCTCAGTGCTCGGGGTGCTGGATGCTCAGTACTTAGGGTGCTGGGTGCTCAGTGCTCAGGGTGCCTCGTGCTCAGTACTCAGGGTGCTGGGTGCTCAGTGCTCAGGGTGCTGGGTGCTCAGTACTCAGGGTGCTGGGTCCTCAGTGCTCAGGGTGCTGGGTGCTCAGTGCTCGGGGTGCTCAGTACTCAGGGTTCTGTGTGTTCAGTGCTCAGGGTACTGGGTGCTCAGTACTCAGGGTGCTGGGTGCTCAGTACTCATAGTGCTCAGTGCTCAGTACTCGGGGTGCTGGGTGCTCAGTACTCAGGGTGCTCAGTGCTCAGTACTCGGGGTGCTGGGTGCTCAGTACTCGGGGTGCTGGGTGCTCAGTGCTCAGGGTGCTGGGTGCTCAGTTCTCGGGGTGCTGGGTGCTCAGTGCTCGGGGTGCTCGGTGCTCAGTACTCGGGGTGCTGGGTGCTCAGTGCTCAGGGTGCTGGGTGCTCAGTGCTCAGGGTGCTGGGTGCTCAGTGCTCGGGGTGCTCGGTGCTCAGTACTCAGGGTGCTGGGTGCTCAGTACTCAGGGTGCTGGGTGCTCAGTGCTCAGGGTGCTGGGTGCTCAGTACTCAGGGTGCTGGGTGCTCTGTACTCAGGGTGCTAAGAGCTCAGGGTGCTCAGTGCTCAGGGTGCTGAATGCTCAGTGCTCAGTGCACAGGGTGCTGGGTGCTCAGTCCTCGGGGTGCTGGGTGCTCAGTTCTCTGGGTGCTCAGTGCTCAGTACTCAGGGTGCTGTGTGCTCAGTACTCAGGGTGCTGGGTGCTCAGTACTCAGGGAGCTCAGTGCTCGGGGTGCAGTGTGCTCAGTACTCAGGGTGCTGGGTGGTCAGTACTCAGGGTGCTCAGTACTCAGGGTGCTGGGTGCTCAGTGCTCAGGGTGCTGGGTGCTCAGTGCTCGGGGTGCTGGGTGCTCATTCTCGGGGTGCTGGATGCTCAGTACTCAGGGTGCTGGTTGCTCAGTGCTCAGGGTGCTCGATGCTCAGTACACAGGGTGCTTGGTGCTCAGTGCTCGGGGTGCTGGGTGCTCAGTACTCAGGGTGCTGGGTGCTCAGGGATCAGTAGTCAGCGTGCTGGGTGCTCAGTGCTCAGAGTGTTGGGTGCTCAGTACTCAGGGTGCTGGGTGCTCAGTGCTCAGTGCTCAGGGTGCTCAGTGCTCAGGGTGCTGGGTGCTCAGGGTGCTGGGTGCTCAGTGCTCGGGGTGCTGGGTGCTCAGTGCTCAGGGTGCTGGGTGCTCAGTGCTCGGGGTGCTCAGTGCTCAGTACTCAGGGTGCTGGGTGCTCAGTGCTCGGGGTGCTCGGTGCTCAGTACGTTGGGTGCTCACTACTCAGGGTGCTGGGTGCTCATTGCTCAGGGTGCTGGGTGCTCAGTGCTCAGGGTGCTGGGTGCTCAGTGCTCAGGGTGCTGGGTGCTCAGTGCTCGGGGTGCTGGGTGCTCAGTGCTCAGTACTAAGGGTGCTGGGTGCTCCGTGCTCGGGGTGCTGGGTGCTCAGTGCTCAGTACTCAGGGTGCTGGTTGCTCAGTGCTCAGGGTGCTGTTTGCTCAGTGCTCAGGGTGCTGGGTGCTCCGTGCTCAGTGTGCTGGGTGCTCAGTACTCAGGGTGCTCGGTGCTTAGTACTCAGGGTGCTGGGTGCTCAGTACTTCGGGTGCTGGGTGCTCAGTGCTCGGGGTGCTCGGTGCTCAGTGCTCAAGGTGCTGGGTGCTCAGTACTCAGGGTGCTCATTGCTCAGGGTGCTGGGTGCTCAGTACTCAGGGTGCTGGGGGCTCAGTGGTCAGGGTGCTCGGTGCTCAGTACGTTGGGTGCTCAGTACTCAGGTGCTGGGTGCTCAGTACTCAGGGTGCTGGGTTCTCAGTGCTCAGGGTGCTGGGTGCTCAGTGCTCAGGGTGCTGGGTGCTCGGTGCTCGGGGTGCTGGGTGCTCAGTGCTCGGGGTGCTCGGTGCTCAGTACTCAGGGTGCTCAGTGCTCAGTACTCAGGGTGCTGGGTGCTCAGTGCTCAGGGTGCTGGGTGCTCAGTACTCAGGATGCTGGGTGCTCGGTGCTCAGTACGCTGGGTGTTCAGTACTCAGGGTGCTGGGTGCTCAGTACTCAGGGTGCTCGGTGCTCACTACTCAGGGTGCTGGGTGCTCAGTGCTCGGGGTGCTGGGTGCTCAGTACTCAGGGTGCTGGGTGCTCAGTACTCAGGGTGCTCAGTGCTCAGTACTTAGGGTGCTCAGTGCTCAGTGCTCAGGGTGCTGGGTGCTCAGTGCTCGGGGTGCTGGGTGCTCAGTGCTCGGGTTGCTGGGTGCTCAGTGCTCGGGGTGCTGGGTGCTCAGTGCTCAGGGTGCTGGGTGCTCAGTGCTCAGAGTGCTGGGTGCTCAGTACTCAGGGTGCTCGGTGCTCAGTACTCAGAGTGCTCAGAGCTCAGTACTCAGCGTGCTGGGTGCTCAGTGCTCAGGGTGCTCGGTGCTCAGTACGCAGGGTGCTCAGTGCTCAGTACTCAGCGTGCTGGGTGCTCAGTGCTCAGGGTGCTGGGTGCTCAGTACTCAGGGTGCTGTGTGCTTAGTACTCAGGGTGCTCGGTCCTCAGTGCTCAGGGTGCTCGGTGCTCAGTACTCAGGGTGCTGGGTGCTCAGTGCTCAGGGTGCTCAGTGCTCAGTACTCAGGGTGCTCGGTGCTCAGTGCTCAGGGTGCTCAGTGCTCAGTACTCAGGGTGCTCAGTGCTCAGTGCTCAGGGTGCTGGGTGCTCAGTGCTCGGGGTGCTGGGTGCTCAGTGCTCAGGGTGCTGGGTGCTCAGAACTCAGGGTGCTCAGTGCTCAGGGTGCTGGGTGCTCAGTGCTCAGTACACAGGGTGCTGAGTGCTCAGTTCTCTAGGTGCTGGGTGCTCAGTGCTCAGTACTCAGGGTGCTGGCTGTTCAGTGCTCAGGGTGCTGGATGCTCAGTACTCAGGGTGTTGGGTGCTCAGTACTCAGGGTGCTGGGTGCTCAGTGCTCAGGTTGCTGGGTGCTCAGTGCTCAGGGTGCTGGGTGCTCAGTTCTCAGGGTGCTCCGTGCTCAGTACTCAGGGTTCTCGGTGCTCAGTGCTCAGGGTGCTGGGTGCACAGTGCTCAGGGTGCTGGTTGCTCAGTACTCGGGGTGCTGGGTGCTCAGTACTCAGCGTGCTGGGTGCTCAGTGCTCAGGGTGCTGGTTGCTCAGTGCTCGGGGTGCTGTGTGTTCAGTACTCGCGGTGCTGGGTGCTCACTGCTCAGGGTGCTGGTTCTCAGTGCCCGGGGTACTGGGTACTCAGTGCTCAGTACACAGGGTGCTGGGTGCTCAGTGCTCGGGGTGCTGGGTGCTCAGTGCTCAGTACTCAGGGTGCTGAGTGCTCAGAGCTCGGGGTGCTGGGTGCTCAGTACTCAGGGTACTCGGTGCTCAGTACTCAGGGTGCTGGGTGATCAGTGCTCAGGGTGCTGGGTGCTCAGTACTCAGTGTGCTGGGTGCTCAGTACTCAGGGTGCTGGGTGCTCAGTACTCAGGGTGCTCGGTGCTCAGTACTCAGGGTGCTGGGTCCTCAGTGCTCAGGGTGCTGAGTGCTCAGTACTCAGGGTGCTGGGTGCTCAGTACTCAGGGTGCTCAGTGCTCAGTACTCAGGGTGCTGGGTGCTCAGTACTCATTGTGCTGGGTGCTCAGTACTCGGGTGCTGGGTGCTCAGTGCTCAGGGTGCTGGGTGCTCAGTGCTCGGGGTGCTGGGTGCTCAGTGCTCAGTACTCAGGGTGCAGAGTGCTCAGTGCTCGGGGTGCTGGGTGCTCAGTGCTCAGTACTCAGGGTGCTTGGTGCTCAGTGCTCGGGGTGCTGGGTGCTCAGTGCTCAGGGTGCTGGGTGCTCAGTGCTCAGGGTGCTGGGTGCTCAGTGCTCGGGGTGCTGGGTGCTCAGTGCTCAGGGTGCTCGGTGCTCAGTGCTCAGGTTGCTGGGTGCTCAGTACTCAGGGTGCTGGGTGCTCAGTACTCAGGGTGCTCATTGCTCAGTACTCAGGGTGCTCAGTGCTCAGTACTCAGGGTGCTCAGTTCTCAGGGTGCTGGGTGCTCAGTACTCAGGGTGCTGGGTGCTCAGTGCTCAGGGTGCTCGGTGCTCAGTACATTGGGTGCTCAGTACTCAGGCCGCTGGGTGCTCAGTACTCAGGGTGCTGGGCACTCAGGGTGCTCAGTGCTCAGTACATTGGGTGCTCAGTACTCAGGGTGCTGGGTGCTCAGTGCTCAGGGTGCTGGGTGCTCAGTGCTCAGGGTGCTGGGTGCTCAGTGCTCAGGGTGCTGGGTGCTCATTACTCAGGGTGCTCGGTGCTCAGTACTCAAGGTGCTGGGTGCTCAGTGCTCAGGGTGCTGGGTGCTCAGTACTCAGGGTCCTGGGTGCTCAGTGCTCGGGGTGCTGGGTGCTCAGTGCTCGGGGTGCTCGGTGCTCAGTGCTCGGGGTGCTGGGTGCTCAGTACTCAGGGTGCTGGGTGCTCAGTACTCGGTGTGCTGGGTGCTCAGTACTCAGGGTGCTCGGTGCTCAGTGCTCGGGGTGCTGGGTGCTCAGTGCTCAGTACACAGGGTGCTGAGTGCTCAGTGCTCGGGGTGCTGGGTGCTCAGTGCTCAGTACTCAGGGTGCTCGGTGCTCAGTGCTCGGGGTGCTGGGTACTCAGTGCTCAGTACACAGGGTGCTGAGTGCTCAGTGCTCAGGGTGCTGGGTGCTCAGTGCTCAGTACTTAGGGTGCTGGGTGCTCAGTGCTCAGGGTGCCTCGTGCTCAGTACTCAGGGTGCTGGGTGCTCAGTACTCAGGGTGCTGGGTGTGCAGTGCTCGGGGTGCTGGGTGCTCAGTGCTCAGGGTGCTGGGTGCTCAGTGCTCAGCGTGCTGGGTGCTCAGTACTCATGGTGCGGGGTGCTCAGTACCCAGGGTGCTGGGTGATCAGTACTCGGGTGCTGGGTGCTCAGTGCTCAGGGTGCTGGGTGCTCAGTGCTCGGGGTGCTGGGTGCTCAGTGCTCAGTACTAAGGGTGCTGGGTGCTCCGTGCTCGGGGTGCTGGGTGCTCAGTGCTCAGTACTCAGGGTGCTGGTTGCTCAGTGCTCAGGGTGCTGTTTGCTCAGTGCTCAGGGTGCTGGGTGCTCCGTGCTCAGTGTGCTGGGTGCTCAGTACTCAGGGTGCTCGGTGCTTAGTACTCAGGGTGCTGGGTGCTCAGTACTTCGGGTGCTGGGTGCTCAGTGCTCGGGGTGCTCGGTGCTCAGTGCTCAAGGTGCTGGGTGCTCAGTACTCAGGGTGCTCATTGCTCAGGGTGCTGGGTGCTCAGTACTCAGGGTGCTGGGGGCTCAGTGGTCAGGGTGCTCGGTGCTCAGTACGTTGGGTGCTCAGTACTCAGGTGCTGGGTGCTCAGTACTCAGGGTGCTGGGTTCTCAGTGCTCAGGGTGCTGGGTGCTCAGTGCTCAGGGTGCTGGGTGCTCGGTGCTCGGGGTGCTGGGTGCTCAGTGCTCGGGGTGCTCGGTGCTCAGTACTCAGGGTGCTCAGTGCTCAGTACTCAGGGTGCTGGGTGCTCAGTGCTCAGGGTGCTGGGTGCTCAGTACTCAGGATGCTGGGTGCTCGGTGCTCAGTACGCTGGGTGTTCAGTACTCAGGGTGCTGGGTGCTCAGTACTCAGGGTGCTCGGTGCTCACTACTCAGGGTGCTGGGTGCTCAGTGCTCGGGGTGCTGGGTGCTCAGTACTCAGGGTGCTGGGTGCTCAGTACTCAGGGTGCTCAGTGCTCAGTACTTAGGGTGCTCAGTGCTCAGTGCTCAGGGTGCTGGGTGCTCAGTGCTCGGGGTGCTGGGTGCTCAGTGCTCGGGTTGCTGGGTGCTCAGTGCTCGGGGTGCTGGGTGCTCAGTGCTCAGGGTGCTGGGTGCTCAGTGCTCAGAGTGCTGGGTGCTCAGTACTCAGGGTGCTCGGTGCTCAGTACTCAGAGTGCTCAGAGCTCAGTACTCAGCGTGCTGGGTGCTCAGTGCTCAGGGTGCTCGGTGCTCAGTACGCAGGGTGCTCAGTGCTCAGTACTCAGCGTGCTGGGTGCTCAGTGCTCAGGGTGCTGGGTGCTCAGTACTCAGGGTGCTGTGTGCTTAGTACTCAGGGTGCTCGGTCCTCAGTGCTCAGGGTGCTCGGTGCTCAGTACTCAGGGTGCTGGGTGCTCAGTGCTCAGGGTGCTCAGTGCTCAGTACTCAGGGTGCTCGGTGCTCAGTGCTCAGGGTGCTCAGTGCTCAGTACTCAGGGTGCTCAGTGCTCAGTGCTCAGGGTGCTGGGTGCTCAGTGATCGGGGTGCTGGGTGCTCAGTGCTCAGGGTGCTGGGTGCTCAGAACTCAGGGTGCTCAGTGCTCAGGGTGCTGGGTGCTCAGTGCTCAGTACACAGGGTGCTGAGTGCTCAGTTCTCTAGGTGCTGGGTGCTCAGTGCTCAGTACTCAGGGTGCTGGCTGTTCAGTGCTCAGGGTGCTGGATGCTCAGTACTCAGGGTGCTGGGTGCTCAGTGCTCAGGGTGCTGGGTGCTCAGTACTCAGGGTGCTGGGTGCTCAGTGCTCAGGGTGCTGGGTGCTCAGTACTCAGGGTGCTGGGTCCTCAGTGCTCAGGGTGCTGGGTGCTCAGTGCTCGGGGAGCTCAGTACTCAGGGTGCTGTGTGTTCAGTGCTCAGGGTACTGGGTGCTCAGTACTCAGGGTGCTCGGTGCTTAGTACTCAGGGTGCTGGGTGCTCAGTACTCCGGGTGCTCATTGCTCCGGGTCCTGGGTGCTCAGTACTCAGGGTGCTGGGTGCTCAATACACAGGGTGCTCAGTGCTCAGTACTCAGGGTGCTCAGTGCTCAGTACTCAGGGTTCTCAGTGCTCAGGGTGCTGGGTGCTCAGTGCTCGGGGTGCTGGGTGCTCAGTGCTCAGGGTGCTGGGTGCTCAGTGCTCAGGGTGCTGGGTGCTCAGTGCTCAGGGTGCTGGGTGCTCAGTACTCAGGGTGCTGGGTGCTCAGTACTCAGGGTGCTCATTGCTCAGTACTCAGGGTGCTCAGTGCTCAGTACTCAGGGTGCTCAGTGCTCAGGGTGCTGGGTGCTCAGTACTCAGGGTGCTGGGTGCTCAGTGCTCAGGGTGCTCGGTGCTCAGTACATTGGGTGCTCAGTACTCAGGCCGCTGGGTGCTCAGTACTCAGGGTGCTGGGTGCTCAATACACAGGGTGCTCAGTGCTCAGTACTCAGGGTGCTCAGTGCTCAGTACTCAGGGTTCTCAGTGCTCAGGGTGCTGGGTGCTCAGTGCTCGGGGTGCTGGGTGCTCAGTGCTCAGGGTGCTGGGTGCTCAGTGCTCAGGGTGCTCGGTGCTCAGTGCTCAGGTTGCTGGGTGCTCAGTACTCAGGGTGCTGGGTGCTCAGTACTCAGGGTGCTCATTGCTCAGTACTCAGGGTGCTCAGTGCTCAGTACTCAGGGTGCTCAGTTCTCAGGGTGCTGGGTGCTCAGTACTCAGGGTGCTGGGTGCTCAGTGCTCAGGGTGCTCGGTGCTCAGTACATTGGGTGCTCAGTACTCAGGCCGCTGGGTGCTCAGTACTCAGGGTGCTGGGCACTCAGGGTGCTCAGTGCTCAGTACATTGGGTGCTCAGTACTCAGGGTGCTGGGTGCTCAGTGCTCAGGGTGCTGGGTGCTCAGTGCTCAGGGTGCTGGGTGCTCAGTGCTCAGGGTGCTGGGTGCTCATTACTCAGGGTGCTCGGTGCTCAGTACTCAAGGTGCTGGGTGCTCAGTGCTCAGGGTGCTGGGTGCTCAGTACTCAGGGTCCTGGGTGCTCAGTGCTCGGGGTGCTGGGTGCTCAGTGCTCAGGGTGCTCGGTGCTCAGTGCTCGGGGTGCTGGGTGCTCAGTACTCAGGGTGCTGGGTGCTCAGTACTCGGTGTGCTGGGTGCTCAGTACTCAGGGTGCTCGGTGCTCAGTGCTCGGGGTGCTGGGTGCTCAGTGCTCAGTACACAGGGTGCTGAGTGCTCAGTGCTCGGGGTGCTGGGTGCTCAGTGCTCAGTACTCAGGGTGCTCGGTGCTCAGTGCTCGGGGTGCTGGGTACTCAGTGCTCAGTACACAGGGTGCTGAGTGCTCAGTGCTCAGGGTGCTGGGTGCTCAGTGCTCAGTACTTAGGGTGCTGGGTGCTCAGTGCTCAGGGTGCCTCGTGCTCAGTACTCAGGGTGCTGGGTGCTCAGTCCTCAGGGTGCTGGGTGCTCAGTACTCAGGGTGCTGGGTCCTCAGTGCTCAGGGAGCTGGGTGCTCAGTGCTCGGGGTGCTCAGTACTCAGGGTTCTGTGTGTTCAGTGCTCAGAGTACTGGGTGCTCAGTACTCAGGGTACTGGGTGCTCAGTACTCATAGTGCTCAGTGCTCAGTACTCGGGGTGCTTGGTGCTCAGTACTCAGGGTGCTCAGTACTCAGTACTCGGGGTGCTGGGTGCTCAGTACTCGGGGTGCTGGGTGCTCAGTGCTCAGGGTGCTGGGTGCTCAGTGCTCAGAGTGCTGGGTGCTCAGTACTCAGGGTGCTCGGTGCTCAGTACTCAGAGTGCTCAGAGCTCAGTACTCAGCGTGCTGGGTGCTCAGTGCTCAGGGTGCTCGGTGCTCAGTACGCAGGGTGCTCAGTGCTCAGTACTCAGCGTGCTGGGTGCTCAGTGCTCAGGGTGCTGGGTGCTCAGTATTCAGTGTGCTGGGTGCTTAGTACTCAGGGTGCTCGGTCCTCAGTGCTCAGGGTGCTCGGTGCTCAGTACTCAGGGTGCTGGGTGCTCAGTGCTCAGGGTGCTCAGTGCTCAGTACTCAGGGTGCTCGGTGCTCAGTGCTCAGGGTGCTCAGTGCTCAGTACTCAGGGTGCTCAGTGCTCAGTGCTCAGGGTGCTGGGTGCTCAGTGCTCGGGGTGCTGGGTGCTCAGTGCTCAGGGTGCTGGGTGCTCAGTACTCAGGGTGCTCAGTGCTCAGGGTGCTGGGTGCTCAGTGCTCAGTACACAGGGTGCTGAGTGCTCAGTGCTCTAGGTGCTGGGTGCTCAGTGCTCAGTACTCAGGGTGCTGGCTGCTCAGTGCTCAGTGTGCTGGATGCTCAGTACTCAGGGTGCTGGGTGCTCAGTGCTCAGGGTGCTGGGTGCTCAGTACTCAGGGTGCTGGGTGCTCAGTGCTCAGGGTGCTGGGTGCTCAGTGCTCAGGGTGCTGGGTCCTCAGTGCTCAGGGTGCTGGGTGCTCAGTGCTCGGGGAGCTCAGTACTCAGGGTGCTGTGGGTTCAGTGCTCAGGGTACTGGGTGCTCAGTACTCAGGGTGCTCGGTGCTTAGTACTCAGGGTGCTGGGTGCTCAGTACTCCGGGTGCTGGGTGCTCAGTGCTCGGGGTGCTCGGTGCTCAGTGCTCAGGGTGCTGGGTGCTCAGTACTCAGGGTGCTCATTGCTCCGGGTCCTGGGTGCTCAGTACTCAGGGTGCTGGGTGCTCAATACTCAGGGTGCTCAGTGCTCAGTACTCAGGGTGCTCAGTGCTCAGTACTCAGGGTTCTCAGTGCTCAGGGTGCTGGGTGCTCAGTGCGCGGGGTGCTGGGTGCTCAGTGCTCAGGGTGCTGGGTGCTCAGTGCTCAGGGTGCTGGGTGCTCAGTGCTCAGGGTGCTCGGTGCTCAGTGCTCAGGTTGCTGGGTGCTCAGTACTCAGGGTGCTGGGTGCTCAGTACTCAGGGTGCTCATTGCTCAGTACTCAGGGTGCTCAGTGCTCAGTACTCAGGGTGCTCAGTGCTCAGGGTGCTGGGTGCTCAGTACTCAGGGTGCTGGGTGCTCAGTGCTCAGGGTGCTCGGTGCTCAGAACATTGGGTGCTCAGTACTCAGGGTGCTGGGTGCTCAGTACTCAGGGTGCTGGGTGCTCAGTGCTCAGGGTGCTCAGTGCTCAGTACATTGGGTGCTCAGTACTCAGGGTGCTGGGTGCTCAGTGCTCAGGGTGCTGGGTGCTCAGTGCTCAGGGTGCTGGGTGCTCAGTACTCAGGGTGCTCAGTGCTCAGTACTCAAGGTGCTGGGTGCTCAGTGCTCGGGGTGCTGGGTGCTCAGTGCTCAGTACTCAGGGTGCTCGGTGCTCAGTGCTCGGGGTGCTGGGTACTCAGTGCTCAGTACACAGGGTGCTGAGTGCTCAGTGCTCGGGGTGCTGGGTGCTCAGTGCTCAGTACTCAGGGTGCTGGGTGCTCAGTGCTCGGGGTGCTGGATGCTCAGTACTTAGGGTGCTGGGTGCTCAGTGCTCAGGGTGCCTCGTGCTCAGTACCCTGGGTGCTGGGTGCTCAGTACTCAGGGAGCTCAGTGCTCGGGGTGCAGTGTGCTCAGTACTCAGGGTGCTGGGTGGTCAGTACTCAGGGTGCTCAGTACTCAGGGTGCTGGGTGCTCAGTGCTCAGGGTGCTGGGTGCTCAGTGCTCGGGGTGCTGGGTGCTCATTCTCGGGGTGCTGGGTGCTCAGTACTCAGGGTGCTGGTTGCTCAGTGCTCGGGGTGCTCGATGCTCAGTACACAGGGTGCTGGGTGCTCAGTGCTCGGGGTGCTGGGTGCTCAGTACTCAGGGTGCTGGGTGCTCAGGGCTCAGTACTCAGCGTGCTGGGTGCTCAGTGCTCAGAGTGTTGGGTGCTCAGTACTCAGGGTGCTGGGTGCTCAGTGCTCAGGGTGCTCAGTGCTCAGGGTGTGGGTGCTCAGGGTGCTGGGTGCTCAGTGCTCGGGGTGCTGGGTGCTCAGTGCTCAGGGTGCTGGGTGCTCAGTGCTCAGTGCTCAGGGTGCTGGGTGCTCAGTGCTCAGTGCTCAGGGTGCTGGGTGTTCAGTATTCAGGGTGCTGGGTGCTCAGTACTCAGGGTGCTGGGTGCTCAGTGCTCAGGGTGCTGGGTGCTCAGTGCTCAGGGTGCTGGGTGCTCAGTACTCAGGGTGCTCGGTGCTCAGTACTCAGGGTGCTCGGTGCTCAGTGCTCAGGGTGCTGGGTGCTCAGTGCTCGGGGTGCTGGGTGTTCAGTACTCAGGGTGTTGGGTGCTCAGTACTCAGGGTGCTGGGTGCTCAGTGCTCAGGTTGCTGGGTGCTCAGTGCTCAGGGTGCTGGGTGCTCAGTACTCAGGGTGCTCCGTGCTCAGTACTCAGGGTTCTCGGTGCTCAGTGCTCAGGGTGCTGGGTGCACAGTGCTCAGGGTGCTGGTTGCTCAGTACTCGGGGTGCTGGGTGCTCAGTACTCAGCGTGCTGGGTGCTCAGTGCTCAGGGTGCTGGTTGCTCAGTGCTCGGGGTGCTGTGTGTTCAGTACTCGCGGTGCTGGGTGCTCACTGCTCAGGGTGCTGGTTCTCAGTGCTCGGGGTACTGGGTACTCAGTGCTCAGTACACAGGGTGCTGGGTGCTCAGTGCTCGGAGTGCTGGGTGCTCAGTGCTCAGTACTCAGGGTGCTGAGTGCTCAGAGCTCGGGGTGCTGGGTGCTCAGTACTCAGGGTACTCGGTGCTCAGTACTCAGGGTGCTGGGTGATCAGTGCTCAGGGTGCTGGGTGCTCAGTACTCAGTGTGCTGGGTGCTCAGTACTCAGGGTGCTGGGTGCTCAGTACTCAGGGTGCTCGGTGCTCAGTACTCAGGGTGCTGGGTCCTCAGTGCTCAGGGTGCTGAGTGCTCAGTACTCAGGGTGCTGGGTGCTCAGTACTCGGGGTGCTGGGTGCTCAGTACTCAGGGAGCTGGGTGCTCAGTACTCATTGTGCTGGGTGCTCAGTACTCGGGTGCTGGGTGCTCAGTGCTCAGGGTGCTGGGTGCTCAGTGCTCGGGGTGCTGGGTGCTCAGTGCTCAGTACTCAGGGTGCAGAGTGCTCAGTGCTCGGGGTGCTGGGTGCTCAGTGCTCAGTACTCAGGGTGCTTGGTGCTCAGTGCTCGGGGTGCTGGGTGCTCAGTGCTCAGGGTGCTGGGTGCTCAGTGCTCAGGGTGCTGGGTGCTCAGTACTCAGGGTGCTCGGTGCTTAGTACTCAGGGTGCTGGGTGCTCAGTACTCCGGGTGCTGGGTGCCCAGTGCACGGCGTGCTCGGTGCTCAGTGCTCAAGGTGCTGGGTGCTCAGTACTCAGGGTGATCATTGCTCAGAGTGCTGGGTGCTCAGTACTCAGGGTGCTGGGTGCTCAGTACTCAGGGTGCTCAGTGCTCAGTACTCAGGGTGCTCAGTGCTCAGTACTAAGGGTGCTCAGTGCTCAGGGTGCTGGGTGATCAGTGCTCGGGGTGCTCGGTGCCCAGTACTGAGGGTGCAGGGTGCTCAGTGCTCAGGGTGCTGGGTGCTCAGTGCTCAGGGTGCTGGGTGCTCAGTGCTCAGGGTGCTGGGTGCTCAGTACTCAGGGTGCTCGGTGCTCGGTGTGCTGGGTGCTCAGTGCTCGGGGTGCTCGGTGCTCAGTACTCGGGGTGCTCAGTGCTCAGTACTCAGGGTGCTGAGTGCTCAGTGCTCAGGGTGCTGGGTGCTCAGTACTCAGGGTGCTGCGTGCTCGGTGCTCAGTATGCTGGGTGCTCAGTACTCAGGGTGCTGGGTGCTCAGTACTCAGGGTCCTGCGTGCTCAGTACTCAGGGTGCTCGGTGCTCAGGACTCAGGGTGCTGGGTGCTCAGTGCTCAGGGTGCTGGGTGCTCAGTACTCAGGGTGCTGGGTGCTCAGTGCTCGGGCTGCTCGGTGCTCAGTACTCGGGGTGCTCAGTGCTCAGTGCTCAGGGTGCTGGGTGCTCAGTGCTCAGAGTGCTGGGTGCTCAGTACTCAGGGTGCTCGGTGCTCAGTACTCAGGGTGCTGGGTGCTCAGTGCTCAGGGTGCTCAGTGCTCAGTACTCAGCGTGCTGGGTGATCAGTGGTCAGGGTGCTCGGTGCTCAGTACTCAGGGTGCTCAGTGCTCAGGGTGCTGGGTGCTCAGTACTCAGGGTGCAGGGTGCTCAGTGCTCAGTACTCAGGGTGCTCAGTGCTCAGGGTGCTGGGTGCTCAGTGCTCGGGGTGCTGGGTACTCAGTGCTCAGTACACAGGGTTCTGGGTGCTCAGTGCTCGGGGTGCTGGGTGCTCAGTGCTCAGTACTCAGGGAGCTGGGTGCTCAGTGCTCAGGGTGCTGGATGCTCAGTACTCAGTGTGCTGGGTGCTCAGTGCTCAGGGTGCTGGTTGCTCAGTACTCAGGGTGCTGGGTGCTCATTGCTCAGGGTGCTGGGTGCTCAGTACTCAGGGTGCTCATTGCTCAGGGTGCTGGGTGCTCAGTACTCAGGGTGCTGGGTGCTCAGTACTAAGGGTGCTGGGTGCTCAGTACTCAGGGTGCTCAGTGCTCAGTACTCAGGGTGCTCAGGGCTCAGGGTGCTGGGTGCTCACTGCTCGGGGTGCTGGGTGCTCAGTGCTCAGGGTGCTGGGTGCTCAGTGCTCAGGGTGCTCAGTGCTCAGTTCTCAGGGTGCTGGGTGCTCAGTACTCAGGGTGCTGGGTGCTCAGTACTCAGGGTGCTCAGTGCTCAGTACTCAGGGTGCTCAGTGCTCAGTACTCAGGGTGCTCAGTGCTCAGGGTGCTGGGAGCTCAGTGCTCGGGGTGCTGGGTGCTCAGTCCTCAGGTTGCTGGGTGCTCAGTGATGAGGGTGCTCGATGCTCTGTGATCAGGGTGCTGGGTGCTCAGTACTCAGGGTGCTGGGTGCTCAGTGCTCGGGGTGCTGGGTGCTCAGTACTCAGGGTGCTGGGTATTCAGTGCTCAGGGTGCTGGATGCTCCGTGCTCAGGGTGCTCGGTGCTTAGTACTCAGGGTGCTCGGTGCTCGGGGTGCTGGGTGCTCAGTGCTCGGGGTGCTGGGTGCTCAGTGCTCGGGGTGCTGGATGCTCAGTGCTCGGGGTGCTGGGTGATCAGTACTCGGGTGCTGGGTGCTTAGTGCTCAGGGTGCTGGGTGCTCAGTGCTCTGGGTGCTGGGTGCTCAGTGCTCAGTACTCAGGGTGCTGAGTGCTCAGTGCTCGGGGTGCTTGGTGCTCAGTGCTCAGTACTCAGGGTGCTTGGTGCTCAGTGCTCGGGGTGCTGGGTGCTCAGTGCTCAGGGTGCTGGGAGCTCAGTGCTCGCGGTGCTGGGTGCTCAGTGCTCGGGGTGCTGGGTGCTCAGTACTCAGGGTGCTGGGTGCTCAATACTCAGGGTGCTGGGTGCTCAGTGCTCGGGGTGCTGGGTGCTCAGTGCTCGGGGTGCTGGGTGCTCAGTGCTCGGGGTGCTTGGTGCTCAGTACTCAGGGTGCTGGGTGCTCAGTGCTCGGGGTGCTCAGTACTCAGGTTGCTGTGTGATCAGTGCTCAGGGTGCTGGGTGCTCAGTACTCAGGGTGCTCGGTGCTTAGTACTCAGGGTGCTGGGTGCTCAGTACTCCGGGTGCTGGGTGCCCAGTGCACGGCGTGCTCGGTGCTCAGTGCTCAAGGTGCTGGGTGCTCAGTACTCAGGGTGATCATTGCTCAGAGTGCTGGGTGCTCAGTACTCAGGGTGCTGGGTGCTCAGTACTCAGGGTGCTCAGTGCTCAGTACTCAGGGTGCTCAGTGCTCAGTACTAAGAGTGCTCAGTGCTCAGGGTGCTGGGTGATCAGTGCTCGGGGTGCTCGGTGCCCAGTACTCAGGGTGCAGGGTGCTCAGTGCTCAGGGTGCTGGGTGCTCAGTGCTCAGGGTGCTGGGTGCTCAGTGCTCAGGGTGCTGGGTGCTCAGTACTCAGGGTGCTCGGTGCTCGGTGTGCTGGGTGCTCAGTGCTCGGGGTGCTCGGTGCTCAGTACTCGGGGTGCTCAGTGCTCAGTACTCAGGGTGCTGGGTGCTCAGTGCTCAGGGTGCTGGGTGCTCAGTACTCAGGGTGCTGCGTGCTCGGTGCTCAGTATGCTGGGTGCTCAGTACTCAGGGTGCTGGGTGCTCAGTATTCAGGGTCCTGCGTGCTCAGTACTCAGGGTGCTCGGTGCTCAGGACTCAGGGTGCTGGGTGCTCAGTGCTCAGGGTGCTGGGTGCTCAGTACTCAGGGTGCTGGGTGCTCAGTGCTCGGGGTGCTCGGTGCTCAGTACTCGGGGTGCTCATTGCTCAGTGGTCAGGGTGCTGGGTGCTCAGTGATCAGAGTGCTGGGTGCTCAGTACTCAGGGTGCTCGGTGCTCAGTACTCAGGGTGCTGGGTGCTCGGTGCTCAGGGTGCTCAGTGCTCAGTACTCAGCGTGCTGGGTGCTCAGTGGTCAGGGTGCTCGGTGCTCAGTACTCAGGGTGCTCAGTGCTCAGGGTGCTGGGTGCTCAGTACTCAGGGTGCAGGGTGCTCAGTGCTCAGTACTCAGGGTTCTCAGTGCTCAGGGTGCTGGGTGCTCAGTGCTCGGGGTGCTGGGTACTCAGTGCTCAGTACACAGGGTGCTGGGTGCTCAGTGCTCGGGGTGCTGGGTGCTCAGTGCTCAGTACGCAGGGAGCTGGGTGCTCAGTGCTCAGGGTGCTGGATGCACAGTACTCAGGGTGCTGGGTGCTCAGTGCTCAGGGTGCTGGTTGCTCAGTACTCAGGGTGCTGGGTGCTCATTGCTCAGGGTGCTGGGTGCTCAGTACTCAGGGTGCTCATTGCTCAGGGTGCTGGGTGCTCAGTACTCAGGGTGCTGGGTGCTCAGTACTCAGGGTGCTGGGTGCTCAGTACTCAGGGTGCTCAGTGCTCAGTACTCAGGGTGCTCAGGGCTCAGGGTGCTGGGTGCTCAGTACTCAGGGTGCTGGGTGCTCAGTACTCAGGGTGCTCAGTGCTCAGTACTCAGGGTGCTCAGGGCTCAGGTTGCTGGGTGCTCAGTGCTCGGGGTGCTGGGTGCTCAGTACTCAGGGTGCTGGGTGCTCAGGGCTCAGTACTCAGCGTGCTGGGTGCTCAGTGCTCAGAGTGTTGGGTGCTCAGTACTCAGGGTGCTGGGTGCTCAGTGCTCAGTGCTCAGGGTGCTCAGTGCTCAGGGTGCTGGGTGCTCAGGGTGCTGGGTGCTCAGTGCTCGGGGTGCTGGGTGCTCAGTGCTCAGGGTGCTGGGTGCTCAGTGCTTAGTGCTCAGGGTGCTGGGTGCTCAGTGCTCAGTGCTCAGGGTGCTGGGTGTTCAGTACTCACGGTGCTGGCTGCTCAGTACTCAGGGTGCTCGTTGCTCAGTGCTCAGGATGCTGGGTGCTCAGTGCGCGGGGTGCTGGGTGTTCAGTACTCAGGGTGCTGGGTGCTCAGTACTCAGGGTGCTGGGTGCTCAGTGCTCAGGGTGCTGAGTGCTCAGTACTCAGGGTGCTGGGTGCTCAGTGCTCGGGGTGCTGGGTGCTCAGTACTCAGGGTGCTGGGTGCTTAGTTCTGAGGGTGCTGGGTGCTCAGTGCTCGGGGTGCTGGGTGCTCAGTGCTCGGGGTGCTCGGTGCTCAGTGCTCGGGGTGCTTGGTGCTCAGTAATCAGGGTGCTGGGTGCTCAGTACTCGTTGTGCTGGGTGCTCAGTGCTCAGGGTGCTGGGTGCTCAGTGCTCAGGGTGCTCAGTGCTCAGTACTCAGGGTGCTCGGTGCTCAGTGCTCAGGGTGCTCAGTGCTCAGTACTCAGGGTGCTCAGTGCTCAGTGCTCAGGGTGCTGGGTGCTCAGTGCTCGGGGTGCTGGGTGCACAGTGCTCAGGGTGCTGGGTGCTCAGTACTCAGGGTGCCCAGTGCTCATGGTGCTGGGTGCTCAGTGCTCAGTACACAGGGTGCTGACTGCTCAGTGCTCTGGGTGCTGGGTGCTCAGTGCTCAGTACTCAGGGTGCTGGCTGCTCAGTGCTCAGGGTGCTGGGTGCTCAGTACTCAGGGTGCTTGGTGCTCAGTGCTCAGGGTGCTGGGTGCTCAGTACTCAGGGTGCTGGCTGCTCAGTACTCAGGGTGCTCGGTGCTCAGTACTCAGGGTGCTGGGTGCTCGGTGCTCAGTACGCTGGGTGCTCAGTACTCAGGGTGCTGGCTGCTCAGTACTCAGGGTGCTGGGTGCTCGGTGCTCAGTACGCTGGGTGCTCAGTACTCAGGGTGTTGGGTGCTCAGTACTCAGGGTGCTGGGTGCTCAGTGCTCAGGGTGCTGGGTGCTCAGTACTCAGGGTGCTGGGTGCTCAGTGCTCGGGGTGCTGGGTGCTCAGTGCTCAGTACTCAGTGTGCTGGGTGCTCAGTACTCAGGGTGCTGGGTGCTCAGTACTCAGGGTGCTCATTGCTCAGTACTCTGGGTGCTCAGTGCTCAGTACTCAGGGTGCTCAGTGCTCAGGGTGCTGGGTGCTCAGTACTCAGGGTGCTGGGTGCTCAGTGCTCAGGGTGCTCGGTGCTCAGTACATTGGGTGCTCAGTACTCAGGGTGCTGGGTGCTCAGTACTCAGGGTGCTGGGTGCTCAGTGCTCAGGGTGCTCAGTGCTCAGTACATTGGGTGCTCAGTACTCAGGGTGCTGGGTGCTCAGTGCTCAGGGTGCTTGGTGCTCAGTGCTCAGGGTGCTGGGTGCTCAGTGCTCAGGGTGCTGGGTGCTCAGTACTCAGGGTGCTCGGTGCTCAGTACTCAGGGTGCTGGGTGCTCAGTGCTCGGGGTGCTGGGTCCTCAGTACTCAGGGTGCTGGGTGCTCAGTGCTCGGGGTGCTGGGTGCTCAGTGCTCGGGGTGCTCGGTGCTCAGTGCTCGGGGTGCTGGGTGCTCAGTACTCAGGGTGCTGGGTGCTCAGGGTGCTGGGTGCTCAGTGCTCGGGGTGCTGGGTACTCAGTGCTCAGTACACAGGGTGCTGGGTGCTCAGTGCTCGGGGTGCTGGGTGCTCAGTGCTCAGTACTCAGGGAGCTGGGTGCTCAGTGCTCAGGGTGCTGGGTGCTCAGTGCTCAGGGTGCTGGGTGCTCAGTACTCAGGGTGCTCGGAGCTCAGTACTCAGGGTGCTGGGTGCTCAGTGCTCGGGGTGCTGGGTCCTCAGTACTCAGGGTGCTGGGTGCTCAGTGCTCGGGGTGCTGGGTGCTCAGTGCTAGGGGTGCACGGTGCTCAGTGCTCGGGGTGCTGGGTGCTCAGTACTCAGGGTGCTCAGTGCTCAGGGTGCTGGGTGCTCAGTGCTCGGGGTGCTGGGTACTCAGTGCTCAGTACACAGTGTGCTGGGTGCTCAGTGTTCGGGGTGCTGGGTGCTCAGTGCTCAGTACTCAGGGAGCTGGGTGCTCAGTGCTCAGGGTGCTGGATGCTCAGTACTCAGGGTGCTGGGTGCTCAGTGCTCAGGGTGCTGGTTGCTCAGTACTCAGGGTGCTGGGTGCTCATTGCTCAGGGTGCTGGGTGCTCAGTACTCAGGGTGCTCATTGCTCAGGGTGCTGGGTGCTCAGTACTCAGGGTGCTGGGTGCTCAGTACTCAGGGTGCTCAGTGCTCAGTACTCAGGGTGCTCAGGGCTCAGGGTGCTGGGTGCTCACTGCTCGGGGTGCTGGGTGCTCAGTTCTCAGGGTGCTGGGTGCTCAGTGCTCAGGGTGCTCGGTGCTCAGTTCTCAGGGTGCTGGGGCTCAGTACTCAGGGTGCTGGGTGCTCAGTACTCAGGGTGCTCAGTGCTCAGTACTCAGGGTGCTCAGTGCTCAGTACTCAGGGTGCTCAGTGCTCAGGGTGCTGGGAGCTCAGTGCTCGGGGTGCTGGGTGCTCAGTCCTCAGGTTGCTGGGTGCTCAGTGATCAGGGTGCTCGATGCTCAGTGATCAGGGTGCTGGGTGCTCAGTACTCAGGGTGCTGGGTGCTCAGTGCTCGGGGTGCTGGGTGCTCAGTACTCAGGGTGCTGGGTGCTCAGTGCTCAGGGTGCTGGATGCTCAGTGCTCAGGGTGCTCGGTGCTTAGTACTCAGGGTGCTCGGTGCTCGGGGTGCTGGGTGCTCAGTGCTCGGGGTGCTGTATGCTCAGTGCTCGGGGTGCTGGGTGCTCAGTGCTCGGGGTGCTGGGTGCTCAGTGCTCGGGGTGCTGGGTGCTCAGTGCTCAGGGTGCTCAGTGCTCAGTGCTCAGTACTCAGGGTGCTCAGTGCTCAGTGCTCAGGGTGCTCAGTGCTCAGTACTCAGGGTGCTCAGTGCTCAGTGCTCTGGGTGCTGTGTGCTCAGTGCTCAGGGTGCTGGGTGCTCAGTGCTCAGGGTGCTGGGTGCTCAGTACTCAGGGTGCTGGTTGCTCAGTGCTCGGGGTGCTCGATGCTCAGTACACAGGTTGCTGGGTGCTCAGTGCTCGGGGTGCTGGGTGCTCAGTACTCAGGGTGCTGGGTGCTCAGGGCTCAGAGTGTTGGGTGCTCAGTACTCAGGGTGCTGGGTGCTCAGTGCTCAGTGCTCAGGGTGCTCAGTGCTCAGGGTGCTGGGTGCTCAGGGTGCTGGGTGCTCAGTGCTCGGGGTGCTGGGTGCTCAGTGCTCAGGGTGCTGGGTGCTCAGTGCTTAGTGCTCAGGGTGCTGGGTGCTCAGTGCTCAGTGCTCAGGGTGCTGGGTGTTCAGTACTCACGGTGCTGGGTGCTCAGTACTCAGGGTGCTGGGTGCTCAGTGCTCAGGGTGCTGGGTGCTCAGTGCTCAGGGCGCTGGGTGCTCAGTACTCAGGGTGCTGGGTGCTCAGTACTCAGGGTGATCGTTGCTCAGTGCTCAGGATGCTGGGTGCTCAGTGCGCGGGGTGCTGGGTGTTCAGTACTCAGGGTGCTGGGTGCTCAGTACTCAGTGTGCTGGGTGCTCAGTGCTCAGGGTGCTGAGTGCTCAGTACTCAGGGTGCTGGGTGCTCAGTGCTCGGGGTGCTGGGTGCTCAGTACTCAGGGTGCTGGGTGCTTAGTACTCAGGGTGCTGGGTGCTCAGTGCTCGGGGTGCTGGGTGCTCAGTGCTCGGGGTGCTCGGTGCTCAGTGCTCCGGGTGCTTGGTGCTCAGTAATCAGGGTGCTGGGTGCTCAGTACTCAGGGTGCTCGGTACTCAGTACTCACGGTGCTCAGTGCTCAGTACTCAGCGTGCTGGGTGCTCAGTGCTCAGGGTGCTGGGTGCTCAGTACTCAGGGTGCTGGGTGCTCAGTGCTCAGGGTGCTCAGTGCTCAGTACTCAGGGTGCTCGGTGCTCAGTGCTCAGGGTGTTCAGTGCTCAGTACTCAGGGTGCTCAGTGCTCAGTGCTCAGGGTGCTGGGTGCTCAGTGCTCGGGGTGCTGGGTGCTCAGTGCTCAGGGTGCTGGGTGCTCAGTACTCAGGGTGCTCAGTGCTCAGGGTGCTGGGTGCTCAGTGCTCAGTACACAGGGTGCTGAGTGCTCAGTGCTCTGGGTGCTGGGTGCTCAGTGCTCAGTACTCAGGGTGCTGGCTGCTCAGTGCTCAGGGTGCTGGATGCTCAGTACTCAGGGTGCTGGGTGCTCAGTGCTCAGGGTGCTGGGTGCTCAGTGCTCGGGGAGCTCAGTACTCAGGGTGCTGTGTGTTCAGTGCTCAGGGTACTGGGTGCTCAGTACTCAGGGTGCTCTGTGCTTAATACTCAGGGTGCTGCGTGCCCAGTACTCCGGGTGCTGGGTGCTCAGTGCTCGGGGTGCTCGGTGCTCAGTGCTCAGGGTGCTGGGTGCTCAGTACTCAGGGTGCTCATTGCTCCGGGTCCTGGGTGCTCAGTACTCAGGGTGCTGGGTGCTCAATACTCAGGGTGCTCAGTGCTCAGTACTCAGGGTGCTCAGTGCTCAGTACTCAGGGTTCTCAGTGCTCAGGGTGCTGGGTGCTCAGTGCTCGGGGTGCTGGGTGCTCAGTGCTCAGGGTGCTGGGTGCTCAGTGCTCAGGGTGCTGGGTGCTCAGTGCTCAGGGTGCTGGGTGCTCAGTGCTCAGGTTGCTGGGTGCTCAGTACTCAGGGTGCTGGGTGCTCAGTACTCAGGGTGCTCAGTGCTCAGGGTGCTGGGTGCTCAGTACTCAGGGTGCTGGGTGCTCAGTGCTCAGGGTGCTCGGTGCTCAGTACATTGGGTGCTCAGTACTCAGGGTGCTGGGTGCTCAGTAATCAGGGTGCTGGGTGCTCAGTGCTCAGGGTGCTCAGTGCTCAGTACATTGGGTGCTCAGTACTCAGGGTGCTGGGTGCTCAGTGCTCAGGGTGCTGGGTGCTCAGTGCTCAGGGTGCTGTGTGCTCAGTGCTCAGGGTGCTGGGTGCTCAGTACTCAGGGTGCTTGGTGCTCAGTGCTCAGTACTCAGGGTGCTTGGTGCTCAGTGCTCGGGGTGCTGGGTGCTCGGTGCTCAGTACTCAGGGTGCTGGGTGCTCAGTGCTCAGGGTGCTGGGTGCTCAGTGCTTAGTGCTCAGGGTGCTGGGTGCTCAGTGCTCAGTGCTCAGGGTGCTGGGTGTTCAGTACTCACGGTGCTGGGTGCTCAGTACTCAGGGTGCTGGGTGCTCAGTGCTCAGGGTGCTCGGTGCTCAGTACATTGGGTGCTCAGTACTCAGGGTGCTGGGTGCTCAGTAATCAGGGTGCTGGGTGCTCAGTGCTCAGGGTGCTCAGTGCTCAGTACATTGGGTGCTCAGTACTCAGGGTGCTGGGTGCTCAGTGCTCAGGGTGCTGGGTGCTCAGTGCTCAGGGTGCTGTGTGCTCAGTGCTCAGGGTGCTGTGTGCTCAGTGCTCAGGGTGCTCAGTGCTCAGTACTCAGGGTGCTCGGTGCTCAGTGCTCAGGGTGCTCAGTGCTCAGTACTCAGGGTGCTCAGTGCTCAGTGCTCAGGGTGCTGGGTGCTCAGTGCTCGGGGTGCTGGGTGCACAGTGCTCAGGGTGCTGGGTGCTCAGTACTCAGGGTGCCCAGTGCTCATGGTGCTGGGTGCTCAGTGCTCAGTACACAGGGTGCTGACTGCTCAGTGCTCTGGGTGCTGGGTGCTCAGTGCTCAGTACTCAGGGTGCTGGCTGCTCAGTGCTCAGGGTGCTGGGTGCTCAGTACTCAGGGTGCTTGGTGCTCAGTGCTCAGGGTGCTGGGTGCTCAGTACTCAGGGTGCTGGCTGCTCAGTACTCAGGGTGCTCGGTGCTCAGTACTCAGGGTGCTGGGTGCTCGGTGCTCAGTACGCTGGGTGCTCAGTACTCAGGGTGCTGGCTGCTCAGTACTCAGGGTGCTGGGTGCTCGGTGCTCAGTACGCTGGGTGCTCAGTACTCAGGGTGTTGGGTGCTCAGTACTCAGGGTGCTGGGTGCTCAGTGCTCAGGGTGCTGGGTGCTCAGTACTCAGCGTGCTGGGTGCTCAGTGCTCGGGGTGCTGGGTGCTCAGTGCTCAGTACTCAGTGTGCTGGGTGCTCAGTACTCAGGGTGCTGGGTGCTCAGTACTCAGGGTGCTCATTGCTCAGTACTCTGGGTGCTCAGTGCTCAGTACTCAGGGTGCTCAGTGCTCAGGGTGCTGGGTGCTCAGTACTCAGGGTGCTGGGTGCTCAGTGCTCAGGGTGCTCGGTGCTCAGTACATTGGGTGCTCAGTACTCAGGGTGCTGGGTGCTCAGTACTCAGGGTGCTGGGTGCTCAGTGCTCAGGGTGCTCAGTGCTCAGTACATTGGGTGCTCAGTACTCAGGGTGCTGGGTGCTCAGTGCTCAGGGTGCTTGGTGCTCAGTGCTCAGGGTGCTGGGTGCTCAGTGCTCAGGGTGCTGGGTGCTCAGTACTCAGGGTGCTCGGTGCTCAGTACTCAGGGTGCTGGGTGCTCAGTGCTCGGGGTGCTGGGTCCTCAGTACTCAGGGTGCTGGGTGCTCAGTGCTCGGGGTGCTTAGTGCTCAGTGCTCGGGGTGCTCGGTGCTCAGTGCTCGGGGTGCTGGGTGCTCAGTACTCAGGGTGCTGGGTGCTCAGGGTGCTGGGTGCTCAGTGCTCGGGGTGCTGGGTACTCAGTGCTCAGTACACAGGGTGCTGGGTGCTCAGTGCTCGGGGTGCTGGGTGCTCAGTGCTCAGTACTCAGGGAGCTGGGTGCTCAGTGCTCAGGGTGCTGGGTGCTCAGTGCTCAGGGTGCTGGGTGCTCAGTACTCAGGGTGCTCGGAGCTCAGTACTCAGGGTGCTGGGTGCTCAGTGCTCGGGGTGCTGGGTCCTCAGTACTCAGGGTGCTGGGTGCTCAGTGCTCGGGGTGCTGGGTGCTCAGTGCTAGGGGTGCACGGTGCTCAGTGCTCGGGGTGCTGGGTGCTCAGTACTCAGGGTGCTCAGTGCTCAGGGTGCTGGGTGCTCAGTGCTCGGGGTGCTGGGTACTCAGTGCTCAGTACACAGTGTGCTGGGTGCTCAGTGTTCGGGTGCTGGGTGCTCAGTGCTCAGTACTCAGGGAGCTGGGTGCTCAGTGCTCAGGGTGCTGGATGCTCAGTACTCAGGGTGCTGGGTGCTCAGTGCTCAGGGTGCTGGTTGCTCAGTACTCAGGGTGCTGGGTGCTCATTGCTCAGGGTGCTGGGTGCTCAGTACTCAGGGTGCTCATTGCTCAGGGTGCTGGGTGCTCAGTACTCAGGGTGCTGGGTGCTCAGTACTCAGGGTGCTCAGTGCTCAGTACTCAGGGTGCTCAGGGCTCAGGGTGCTGGGTGCTCACTGCTCGGGGTGCTGGGTGCTCAGTTCTCAGGGTGCTGGGTGCTCAGTGCTCAGGGTGCTCGGTGCTCAGTTCTCAGGGTGCTGGGGCTCAGTACTCAGGGTGCTGGGTGCTCAGTACTCAGGGTGCTCAGTGCTCAGTACTCAGGGTGCTCAGTGCTCAGTACTCAGGGTGCTCAGTGCTCAGGGTGCTGGGAGCTCAGTGCTCGGGGTGCTGGGTGCTCAGTCCTCAGGTTGCTGGGTGCTCAGTGATCAGGGTGCTCGATGCTCAGTGATCAGGGTGCTGGGTGCTCAGTACTCAGGGTGCTGGGTGCTCAGTGCTCGGGGTGCTGGGTGCTCAGTACTCAGGGTGCTGGGTGCTCAGTGCTCAGGGTGCTGGATGCTCAGTGCTCAGGGTGCTCGGTGCTTAGTACTCAGGGTGCTCGGTGCTCGGGGTGCTGGGTGCTCAGTGCTCGGGGTGCTGTATGCTCAGTGCTCGGGGTGCTGGGTGCTCAGTGCTCGGGGTGCTGGGTGCTCAGTGCTCGGGGTGCTGGGTGCTCAGTGCTCAGGGTGCTCAGTGCTCAGTGCTCAGTACTCAGGGTGCTCAGTGCTCAGTGCTCAGGGTGCTCAGTGCTCAGTACTCAGGGTGCTCAGTGCTCAGTGCTCTGGGTGCTGTGTGCTCAGTGCTCAGGGTGCTGGGTGCTCAGTGCTCAGGGTGCTGGGTGCTCAGTACTCAGGGTGCTGGTTGCTCAGTGCTCGGGGTGCTCGATGCTCAGTACACAGGTTGCTGGGTGCTCAGTGCTCGGGGTGCTGGGTGCTCAGTACTCAGGGTGCTGGGTGCTCAGGGCTCAGAGTGTTGGGTGCTCAGTACTCAGGGTGCTGGGTGCTCAGTGCTCAGTGCTCAGGGTGCTCAGTGCTCAGGGTGCTGGGTGCTCAGGGTGCTGGGTGCTCAGTGCTCGGGGTGCTGGGTGCTCAGTGCTCAGGGTGCTGGGTGCTCAGTGCTTAGTGCTCAGGGTGCTGGGTGCTCAGTGCTCAGTGCTCAGGGTGCTGGGTGTTCAGTACTCACGGTGCTGGGTGCTCAGTACTCAGGGTGCTGGGTGCTCAGTGCTCAGGGTGCTGGGTGCTCAGTGCTCAGGGCGCTGGGTGCTCAGTACTCAGGGTGCTGGGTGCTCAGTACTCAGGGTGATCGTTGCTCAGTGCTCAGGATGCTGGGTGCTCAGTGCGCGGGGTGCTGGGTGTTCAGTACTCAGGGTGCTGGGTGCTCAGTACTCAGTGTGCTGGGTGCTCAGTGCTCAGGGTGCTGAGTGCTCAGTACTCAGGGTGCTGGGTGCTCAGTGCTCGGGGTGCTGGGTGCTCAGTACTCAGGGTGCTGGGTGCTTAGTACTCAGGGTGCTGGGTGCTCAGTGCTCGGGGTGCTGGGTGCTCAGTGCTCGGGGTGCTCGGTGCTCAGTGCTCCGGGTGCTTGGTGCTCAGTAATCAGGGTGCTGGGTGCTCAGTACTCAGGGTGCTCGGTACTCAGTACTCACGGTGCTCAGTGCTCAGTACTCAGCGTGCTGGGTGCTCAGTGCTCAGGGTGCTGGGTGCTCAGTACTCAGGGTGCTGGGTGCTCAGTGCTCAGGGTGCTCAGTGCTCAGTACTCAGGGTGCTCGGTGCTCAGTGCTCAGGGTGTTCAGTGCTCAGTACTCAGGGTGCTCAGTGCTCAGTGCTCAGGGTGCTGGGTGCTCAGTGCTCGGGGTGCTGGGTGCTCAGTGCTCAGGGTGCTGGGTGCTCAGTACTCAGGGTGCTCAGTGCTCAGGGTGCTGGGTGCTCAGTGCTCAGTACACAGGGTGCTGAGTGCTCAGTGCTCTGGGTGCTGGGTGCTCAGTGCTCAGTACTCAGGGTGCTGGCTGCTCAGTGCTCAGGGTGCTGGATGCTCAGTACTCAGGGTGCTGGGTGCTCAGTGCTCAGGGTGCTGGGTGCTCAGTGCTCGGGGAGCTCAGTACTCAGGGTGCTGTGTGTTCAGTGCTCAGGGTACTGGGTGCTCAGTACTCAGGGTGCTCTGTGCTTAATACTCAGGGTGCTGCGTGCCCAGTACTCCGGGTGCTGGGTGCTCAGTGCTCGGGGTGCTCGGTGCTCAGTGCTCAGGGTGCTGGGTGCTCAGTACTCAGGGTGCTCATTGCTCCGGGTCCTGGGTGCTCAGTACTCAGGGTGCTGGGTGCTCAATACTCAGGGTGCTCAGTGCTCAGTACTCAGGGTGCTCAGTGCTCAGTACTCAGGGTTCTCAGTGCTCAGGGTGCTGGGTGCTCAGTGCTCGGGGTGCTGGGTGCTCAGTGCTCAGGGTGCTGGGTGCTCAGTGCTCAGGGTGCTGGGTGCTCAGTGCTCAGGGTGCTGGGTGCTCAGTGCTCAGGTTGCTGGGTGCTCAGTACTCAGGGTGCTGGGTGCTCAGTACTCAGGGTGCTCAGTGCTCAGGGTGCTGGGTGCTCAGTACTCAGGGTGCTGGGTGCTCAGTGCTCAGGGTGCTCGGTGCTCAGTACATTGGGTGCTCAGTACTCAGGGTGCTGGGTGCTCAGTAATCAGGGTGCTGGGTGCTCAGTGCTCAGGGTGCTCAGTGCTCAGTACATTGGGTGCTCAGTACTCAGGGTGCTGGGTGCTCAGTGCTCAGGGTGCTGGGTGCTCAGTGCTCAGGGTGCTGTGTGCTCAGTGCTCAGGGTGCTGGGTGCTCAGTACTCAGGGTGCTTGGTGCTCAGTGCTCAGTACTCAGGGTGCTTGGTGCTCAGTGCTCGGGGTGCTGGGTGCTCGGTGCTCAGTACTCAGGGTGCTGGGTGCTCAGTGCTCAGGGTGCTGGGTGCTCAGTGCTTAGTGCTCAGGGTGCTGGGTGCTCAGTGCTCAGTGCTCAGGGTGCTGGGTGTTCAGTACTCACGGTGCTGGGTGCTCAGTACTCAGGGTGCTGGGTGCTCAGTGCTCAGGGTGCTCGGTGCTCAGTACATTGGGTGCTCAGTACTCAGGGTGCTGGGTGCTCAGTAATCAGGGTGCTGGGTGCTCAGTGCTCAGGGTGCTCAGTGCTCAGTACATTGGGTGCTCAGTACTCAGGGTGCTGGGTGCTCAGTGCTCAGGGTGCTGGGTGCTCAGTGCTCAGGGTGCTGTGTGCTCAGTGCTCAGGGTGCTGTGTGCTCAGTGCTCAGGGTGCTCAGTGCTCAGTACTCAGGGTGCTCGGTGCTCAGTGCTCAGGGTGCTCAGTGCTCAGTACTCAGGGTGCTCAGTGCTCAGTGCTCAGGGTGCTGGGTGCTCAGTGCTCGGGGTGCTGGGTGCACAGTGCTCAGGGTGCTGGGTGCTCAGTACTCAGGGTGCCCAGTGCTCATGGTGCTGGGTGCTCAGTGCTCAGTACACAGGGTGCTGACTGCTCAGTGCTCTGGGTGCTGGGTGCTCAGTGCTCAGTACTCAGGGTGCTGGCTGCTCAGTGCTCAGGGTGCTGGGTGCTCAGTACTCAGGGTGCTTGGTGCTCAGTGCTCAGGGTGCTGGGTGCTCAGTACTCAGGGTGCTGGCTGCTCAGTACTCAGGGTGCTCGGTGCTCAGTACTCAGGGTGCTGGGTGCTCGGTGCTCAGTACGCTGGGTGCTCAGTACTCAGGGTGCTGGCTGCTCAGTACTCAGGGTGCTGGGTGCTCGGTGCTCAGTACGCTGGGTGCTCAGTACTCAGGGTGTTGGGTGCTCAGTACTCAGGGTGCTGGGTGCTCAGTGCTCAGGGTGCTGGGTGCTCAGTACTCAGCGTGCTGGGTGCTCAGTGCTCGGGGTGCTGGGTGCTCAGTGCTCAGTACTCAGTGTGCTGGGTGCTCAGTACTCAGGGTGCTGGGTGCTCAGTACTCAGGGTGCTCATTGCTCAGTACTCTGGGTGCTCAGTGCTCAGTACTCAGGGTGCTCAGTGCTCAGGGTGCTGGGTGCTCAGTACTCAGGGTGCTGGGTGCTCAGTGCTCAGGGTGCTCGGTGCTCAGTACATTGGGTGCTCAGTACTCAGGGTGCTGGGTGCTCAGTACTCAGGGTGCTGGGTGCTCAGTGCTCAGGGTGCTCAGTGCTCAGTACATTGGGTGCTCAGTACTCAGGGTGCTGGGTGCTCAGTGCTCAGGGTGCTTGGTGCTCAGTGCTCAGGGTGCTGGGTGCTCAGTGCTCAGGGTGCTGGGTGCTCAGTACTCAGGGTGCTCGGTGCTCAGTACTCAGGGTGCTGGGTGCTCAGTGCTCGGGGTGCTGGGTCCTCAGTACTCAGGGTGCTGGGTGCTCAGTGCTCGGGGTGCTTAGTGCTCAGTGCTCGGGGTGCTCGGTGCTCAGTGCTCGGGGTGCTGGGTGCTCAGTACTCAGGGTGCTGGGTGCTCAGGGTGCTGGGTGCTCAGTGCTCGGGGTGCTGGGTACTCAGTGCTCAGTACACAGGGTGCTGGGTGCTCAGTGCTCGGGGTGCTGGGTGCTCAGTGCTCAGTACTCAGGGAGCTGGGTGCTCAGTGCTCAGGGTGCTGGGTGCTCAGTGCTCAGGGTGCTGGGTGCTCAGTACTCAGGGTGCTCGGAGCTCAGTACTCAGGGTGCTGGGTGCTCAGTGCTCGGGGTGCTGGGTCCTCAGTACTCAGGGTGCTGGGTGCTCAGTGCTCGGGGTGCTGGGTGCTCAGTGCTAGGGGTGCACGGTGCTCAGTGCTCGGGGTGCTGGGTGCTCAGTACTCAGGGTGCTCAGTGCTCAGGGTGCTGGGTGCTCAGTGCTCGGGGTGCTGGGTACTCAGTGCTCAGTACACAGTGTGCTGGGTGCTCAGTGTTCGGGTGCTGGGTGCTCAGTGCTCAGTACTCAGGGAGCTGGGTGCTCAGTGCTCAGGGTGCTGGATGCTCAGTACTCAGGGTGCTGGGTGCTCAGTGCTCAGGGTGCTGGTTGCTCAGTACTCAGGGTGCTGGGTGCTCATTGCTCAGGGTGCTGGGTGCTCAGTACTCAGGGTGCTCATTGCTCAGGGTGCTGGGTGCTCAGTACTCAGGGTGCTGGGTGCTCAGTACTCAGGGTGCTCAGTGCTCAGTACTCAGGGTGCTCAGGGCTCAGGGTGCTGGGTGCTCACTGCTCGGGGTGCTGGGTGCTCAGTTCTCAGGGTGCTGGGTGCTCAGTGCTCAGGGTGCTCGGTGCTCAGTTCTCAGGGTGCTGGGGCTCAGTACTCAGGGTGCTGGGTGCTCAGTACTCAGGGTGCTCAGTGCTCAGTACTCAGGGTGCTCAGTGCTCAGTACTCAGGGTGCTCAGTGCTCAGGGTGCTGGGAGCTCAGTGCTCGGGGTGCTGGGTGCTCAGTCCTCAGGTTGCTGGGTGCTCAGTGATCAGGGTGCTCGATGCTCAGTGATCAGGGTGCTGGGTGCTCAGTACTCAGGGTGCTGGGTGCTCAGTGCTCGGGGTGCTGGGTGCTCAGTACTCAGGGTGCTGGGTGCTCAGTGCTCAGGGTGCTGGATGCTCAGTGCTCAGGGTGCTCGGTGCTTAGTACTCAGGGTGCTCGGTGCTCGGGGTGCTGGGTGCTCAGTGCTCGGGTTGCTGTATGCTCAGTGCTCGGGGTGCTGGGTGCTCAGTGCTCGGGGTGCTGGGTGCTCAGTGCTCGGGGTGCTGGGTGCTCAGTGCTCAGGGTGCTCAGTGCTCAGTGCTCAGTACTCAGGGTGCTCAGTGCTCAGTGCTCAGGGTGCTCAGTGCTCAGTACTCAGGGTGCTCAGTGCTCAGTGCTCTGGGTGCTGTGTGCTCAGTGCTCAGGGTGCTGGGTGCTCAGTGCTCAGGGTGCTGGGTGCTCAGTACTCAGGGTGCTGGTTGCTCAGTGCTCGGGGTGCTCGATGCTCAGTACACAGGTTGCTGGGTGCTCAGTGCTCGGGGTGCTGGGTGCTCAGTACTCAGGGTGCTGGGTGCTCAGGGCTCAGAGTGTTGGGTGCTCAGTACTCAGGGTGCTGGGTGCTCAGTGCTCAGTGCTCAGGGTGCTCAGTGCTCAGGGTGCTGGGTGCTCAGGGTGCTGGGTGCTCAGTGCTCGGGGTGCTGGGTGCTCAGTGCTCAGGGTGCTGGGTGCTCAGTGCTTAGTGCTCAGGGTGCTGGGTGCTCAGTGCTCAGTGCTCAGGGTGCTGGGTGTTCAGTACTCACGGTGCTGGGTGCTCAGTACTCAGGGTGCTGGGTGCTCAGTGCTCAGGGTGCTGGGTGCTCAGTGCTCAGGGCGCTGGGTGCTCAGTACTCAGGGTGCTGGGTGCTCAGTACTCAGGGTGATCGTTGCTCAGTGCTCAGGATGCTGGGTGCTCAGTGCGCGGGGTGCTGGGTGTTCAGTACTCAGGGTGCTGGGTGCTCAGTACTCAGTGTGCTGGGTGCTCAGTGCTCAGGGTGCTGAGTGCTCAGTACTCAGGGTGCTGGGTGCTCAGTGCTCGGGGTGCTGGGTGCTCAGTACTCAGGGTGCTGGGTGCTTAGTACTCAGGGTGCTGGGTGCTCAGTGCTCGGGGTGCTGGGTGCTCAGTGCTCGGGGTGCTCGGTGCTCAGTGCTCCGGGTGCTTGGTGCTCAGTAATCAGGGTGCTGGGTGCTCAGTACTCAGGGTGCTCGGTACTCAGTACTCACGGTGCTCAGTGCTCAGTACTCAGCGTGCTGGGTGCTCAGTGCTCAGGGTGCTGGGTGCTCAGTACTCAGGGTGCTGGGTGCTCAGTGCTCAGGGTGCTCAGTGCTCAGTACTCAGGGTGCTCGGTGCTCAGTGCTCAGGGTGTTCAGTGCTCAGTACTCAGGGTGCTCAGTGCTCAGTGCTCAGGGTGCTGGGTGCTCAGTGCTCGGGGTGCTGGGTGCTCAGTGCTCAGGGTGCTGGGTGCTCAGTACTCAGGGTGCTCAGTGCTCAGGGTGCTGGGTGCTCAGTGCTCAGTACACAGGGTGCTGAGTGCTCAGGGCTCTGGGTGCTGGGTGCTCAGTGCTCAGTACTCAGGGTGCTGGCTGCTCAGTGCTCAGGGTGCTGGATGCTCAGTACTCAGGGTGCTGGGTGCTCAGTGCTCAGGGTGCTGGGTGCTCAGTGCTCGGGGAGCTCAGTACTCAGGGTGCTGTGTGTTCAGTGCTCAGGGTACTGGGTGCTCAGTACTCAGGGTGCTCTGTGCTTAATACTCAGGGTGCTGCGTGCCCAGTACTCCGGGTGCTGGGTGCTCAGTGCTCGGGGTGCTCGGTGCTCAGTGCTCAGGGTGCTGGGTGCTCAGTACTCAGGGTGCTCATTGCTCCGGGTCCTGGGTGCTCAGTACTCAGGGTGCTGGGTGCTCAATACTCAGGGTGCTCAGTGCTCAGTACTCAGGGTGCTCAGTGCTCAGTACTCAGGGTTCTCAGTGCTCAGGGTGCTGGGTGCTCAGTGCTCGGGGTGCTGGGTGCTCAGTGCTCAGGGTGCTGGGTGCTCAGTGCTCAGGGTGCTGGGTGCTCAGTGCTCAGGGTGCTGGGTGCTCAGTGCTCAGGTTGCTGGGTGCTCAGTACTCAGGGTTCTGGGTGCTCAGTACTCAGGGTGCTCAGTGCTCAGGGTGCTGGGTGCTCAGTACTCAGGGTGCTGGGTGCTCAGTGCTCAGGGTGCTCGGTGCTCAGTACATTGGGTGCTCAGTACTCAGGGTGCTGGGTGCTCAGTAATCAGGGTGCTGGGTGCTCAGTGCTCAGGGTGCTCAGTGCTCAGTACATTGGGTGCTCAGTACTCAGGGTGCTGGGTGCTCAGTGCTCAGGGTGCTGGGTGCTCAGTGCTCAGGGTGCTGTGTGCTCAGTGCTCAGGGTGCTGGGTGCTCAGTACTCAGGGTGCTTGGTGCTCAGTGCTCAGTACTCAGGGTGCTTGGTGCTCAGTGCTCGGGGTGCTGGGTGCTCGGTGCTCAGTACTCAGGGTGCTGGGTGATCAGTGCTCAGGGTGCTGGGTGCTCAGTACTCAGTGTGCTGGGTGCTCAGTACTCAGGGTGCTGGGTGCTCAGTACTCAGGGTGCTCGGTGCTCAGTACTCAGGGTGCTGGGTCCTCAGTGCTCAGGGTGCTGAGTGCTCAGTACTCAGGGTGCTGGGTGCTCAGTACTCGGGGTGCTGGGTGCTCAGTACTCAGGGAGATATGTGCTCAGTACTCATTGTGCTGGGTGCTCAGTACTCGGGTGCTGGGTGCTCAGTGCTCAGGGTGCTGGGTGCTCAGTGCTCGGGGTGCTGGGTGCTCAGTGCTGAATACTCAGGGTGCTGAGTGCTCAGTGCTCGGGGTGCTGGGTGCTCAGTGCTCAGTACTCAGGGTGCTTGGTGCTCAGTGCTCGGGGTGCTGGGTGCTCAATGCTCAGGGTGCTGGGTGCTCAGTGCTCAGGGTGCTGGGTGCTCAGTGCTCGGGGTGCTGGGTGCTCAGTACTCAGGGTGCTGGGTGCTCAGTGCTCGGGGTGCTGGGTGCTCAGTGCTCGGGGTGCTGGGTGCTCAGTGCTCAGGGTGCTGGGTGCTCAGTGCTCAGGGTGCTCGGTGCACAGTTCTCAGGGTGCTGGGTGCTCAGTACTCAGGGTGCTGGGTGCTCAGTACTCAGGGTGCTCAGTGCTCAGTACTCAGGGTGCTCAGTGCTCAGGGTGCTGGGAGCTCAGTGCTCGGGGTGCTGGGTGCTCAGTCCTCAGGTTGCTGGGTGCTCAGTGATCAGGGTGCTCGATGCTCAGTGATCAGGGTGCTGGGTGCTCAGTACTCAAGGTGCTGGGTGCTCAGTGCTCAGGGTGCTGGGTTCTCAGTACTCAGGGTGCTGGGTGCTCAGTGCTCAGGGTGCTGGATGCTCAGTGCTCAGGGTGCTCGGTGCTTAGTACCCAGGGTGCTCGGTGCTTGGGGTGCTGGGTGCTCAGTGCTCGGGGTGCTGGGTGCTCAGTGCTCGGGGCGCTGGGTGCTCAGTGCTCGGGGTGCTGGGTGCTCAGTACTCGGGTGCTGGGTGCTCAGTGCTCAGGGTGATGGGTGCTCAGTGCTCGGGGTGCTGGGTGCTCAGTGCTCAGTACTCAGGGTGCTGAGTGCTCAGTGCTCGGGGTGCTTGGTGCTCAGTGCTCAGTACTCAGGGTGCTTGGTGCTCAGTGCTCGGGGTGCTGGGTGCTCAGTGCTCAGGGTGCTGGGTGCTCAGTGCTCAGGGTGCTGGGTGCTCAGTGCTCGGGGTGCTGGGTGCTCAGTACTCAGGGTGCTGGGTGCTCAGTACTCAGGGTGCTGGGTGCTCAGTGCTCGGGGTGCTGGGTGCTCAGTGCTCGGGGTGCTGGGTGCTCAGTGCTCGGGGTGCTTGGTGCTCAGTACTCAGGGTGCTGGGTGCTCAGTGCTCGGGGTGCTCAGTACTCAGGGTGCTGTGTGTTCAGTGCTCAGGGTGCTGGGTGCTCAGTACTCAGGGTGCTCGGTGCTTAGTACTCAGGGTGCTGGGTGCTCAGTACTCCGGGTGCTGGGTGCCCAGTGCACGGCGTGCTCGGTGCTCAGTGCTCAAGGTGCTGGGTGCTCAGTACTCAGGGTGATCATTGCTCAGAGTGCTGGGTGCTCAGTACTCAGGGTGCTGGGTGCTCAGTACTCAGGGTGCTCAGTTCTCAGTACTCAGGGTGCTCAGTGCTCAGTACTAAGGGTGCTCAGTGCTCAGGGTGCTGGGTGATCAGTGCTCGGGGTGCTCTGTGCCCAGTACTCAGGGTGCAGGGTGCTCAGTGCTCTGGGTGCTGGGTGCTCAGTACTCAGGGTGCTGGGTGCTCAGTGCTCGGGGTTCTCGGTGCTCAGTACTCGGGGTGCTCATTGCTCAGTGGTCAGGGTGCTGGGTGCTCAGTGCTCAGAGTGCTGGGTGCTCAGTACTCAGGGTGCTCGATGCTCAGTACTCAGGGTGCTGAGTGCTCGGTGCTCAGGGTGCACAGTGCTCAGTACTCAGCGTGCTGGGTGCTCAGTGGTCAGGGTGCTCGGTGCTCAGTACTCAGGGTGCTCAGTGCTCAGGGTGCTGGGTGCTCAGTACTCAGGGTGCAGGGTGCTCAGTGCTCAGTACTCAGGGTGCTCAGTGCTCAGGGTGCTGGGTGCTCAGTGCTCGCGGTGCTGGGTACTCAGTGCTCAGTACACAGGGTGCTGGGTGCTCAGTGCTCGGGGTGCTGGGTGCTCAGTGCTCAGTACTCAGGGAGCTGGGTGCTCAGTGCTCAGGGTGCTGGATGCTCAGTACTCAGGGTGCTGGGTGCTCAGTGCTCAGGGTGCTGGTTGCTCAGTACTCAGGGTGCTGGGTGCTCATTGCTCAGGGTGCTGGGTGCTCAGTACTCAGGGTGCTCATTGCTCAGGGTGCTGGGTGCTCAGTACTCAGGGTGCTGGGTGCTCAGTACTCAGGGTGCTGGGTGCTCAGTACTCAGGGTGCTCAGTGCTCAGTACTCAGGGTGCTCAGGGCTCAGGGTGCTGGGTGCTCAGTACTCAGGGTGCTGGGTGCTCAGTACTCAGGGTGCTCAGTGCACAGTACTCAGGGTGCTCAGGGCTCAGGGTGCTGGGTGCTCAGTGCTCGGGGTGCTGGGTGCTCAGTACTCAGGGTGCTGGGTGCTCAGGGCTCAGTACTCAGCGTGCTGGGTGCTCAGTGCTCAGAGTGTTGGGTGCTCAGTACTCAGGGTGCTGGGTGCTCAGTGCTCAGTGCTCAGGGTGCTCAGTGCTCAGGGTGCTGGGTGCTCAGGGTGCTGGGTGCTCAGTGCTCGGGGTGCTGGGTGCTCAGTGCTCAGGGTGCTGGGTGCACAGTGCTTAGTGCTCAGGGTGCTGGGTGCTCAGTGCTCAGTGCTCAGGGTGCTGGGTGTTCAGTACTCACGGTGCTGGGTGCTCAGTACTCAGGGTGCTGGGTGCTCAGTGCTCAGGGTGCTGGGTGCTCAGTGCTCAGGGTGCTGGGTGCACAGTGCTTAGTGCTCAGGGTGCTGGGTGCTCAGTGCTCAGTGCTCAGGGTGCTGGGTGTTCAGTACTCACGGTGCTGGGTGCTCAGTACTCAGGGTGCTGGGTGCTCAGTGCTCAGGGTGCTGGGTGCTCAGTGCTCAGGGTGCTGGGTGCTCAGTACTCAGGGTGCTGGCTGCTCAGTACACAGGGTGCTCGTTGCTCAGTGCTCAGGATGCTGGGTGCTCAGTGCTCGGGGTGCTGGGTGTTCAGTACTCAGGGTGCTGGGTGCTCAGTACTCAGGGTGCTGGGTGCTCAGTGCTCAGGGTGCTGAGTGCTCAGTACTCAGGGTGCTGGGTGCTCAGTGCTCGGGGTGCTGGGTGCTCAGTACTCAGGGTGCTGGGTGCTTAGTTCTCAGGGTGCTGGGTGCTCAGTGCTCGGGGTGCTGGGTGCTCAGTGCTCGGGGTGCTCGGTGCTCAGTGCTCGGGGTGCTTGGTGCTCAGTAATCAGGGTGCTGGGTGCTCAGTACTCGTTGTGCTGGGTGCTCAGTGCTCAGGGTGCTGGGTGCTCAGTACTCAGGGTGCTCAGTACTCAGTACTCACGGTGCTCAGTGCTCAGTACTCAGCGTGCTGGGTGCTCAGTGCTCAGGGTGCTGGGTGCTCAGTACTCAGGGTGCTGGGTGCTCAGTGCTCAGGGTGCTCAGTGCTCAGTACTCAGGGTGCTCGGTGCTCAGTGCTCAGGGTGCTCAGTGCTCAGTACTCAGGGTGCTCAGTGCTCAGTGCTAAGGGTGCTGGGTGCTCAGTGCTCGGGGTGCTGGGTGCTCAGTGCTTAGGGTGCTGGGTGCTCAGTACTCAGGGTGCTCAGTGCTCAGGGTGCTGGGTGCTCAGTGCTCAGTACACAGGTTGCTGAGTGATCAGTGCTCTGGGTGCTGGGTGCTCAGTGCTCAGTACTCAGGGTGCTGGCTGCTCAGTGCTCAGGGTGCTGGATGCTCAGTACTCAGGGTGCTGGGTGCTCAGTGCTCAGGGTGCTGGGTGCTCAGTACTGAGGGTGCCTGGTGCTCAGTGCTCAGGGTGCTGGGTGCTCAGTACTCAGGGTGCTGGGTCCTCAGTGCTCAGGGTGCTGGGTGCTCAGTGCTCGGGGAGCTCAGTACTCAGGGTGCTGTGTGTTCAGTGCTCAGGGTACTGGGTGCTCATTACTCAGGGTGCTCGGTGCTTAGTACTCAGGGTGCTGGGTGCTCAGTACTCCGGGTGCTGGGTGCTCAGTGCTCGGGGTGCTCGGTGCTCAGTGCTCAGGGTGCTGGGTGCTCAGTACTCAGGGTGCTCATTGCTCCGGGTCCTGGGTGCTCAGTACTCAGGGTGCTGGGTGCTCAATACTCAGGGTGCTGGGTGCTCAGTGCTCAGGGTGCTGGGTGCTCAGTGCTCAGTGTGCTCGGTGCTCAGTGCTCAGGGTGCTGGGTGCTCAGTGCTCAGGTTGCTGGGTGCTCAGTACTCAGGGTGCTGGGTGCTCAGTACTCAGGGTGCTCATTGCTCAGTACTCAGGGTGCTCAGTGCTCAGTACTCAGGGTGCTCAGTGCTCAGGGTGCTGGGTGCTCAGTACTCAGGGTGCTGGGTGCTCAGTGCTCAGGGTGCTCGGTGCTCAGTACATTGGGTGCTCAGTACTCAGGGTGCTGGGTGCTCAGTACTCAGGGTGCTGGGTGCTCAGTGCTCAGGGTGCTCAGTGCTCAGTACATTGGGTGCTCAGTACTCAGGGTGCTGGGTGCTCAGTGCTCAGGGTGCTGGGTGCTCAGTGCTCAGGGTGCTGGGTGCTCAGTGCTCAGGGTGCTGGGTGCTCAGTACTCAGGGTGCTCGGTGCTCAGTTCTCAGGGTGCTGGGTGCTCAGTGCTCGGGGTGCTGGGTGCTCAGTGCTCGGGGTGCTCGGTGCTCAGTGCTCGGGGTGCTGGGTGCTCAGTACTCAGGGTGCTCATTGCTCAGTACTCAGGGTGCTCAGTGCTCAGTACTCAGGGTGCTCAGTGCTCAGGGTGCTGGGTGCTCAGTACTCAGGGTGCTGGGTGCTCAGTGCTCAGGGTGCTCGGTGCTCAGTACATTGGGTGCTCAGTACTCAGGGTGCTGGGTGCTCAGTACTCAGGGTGCTGGGTGCTCAGTGCTCAGGGTGCTCAGTGCTCAGTACATTGGGTGCTCAGTACTCAGGGTGCTGGGTGCTCAGTGCTCATGGTGCTGGGTGCTCAGTGCTCAGGGTGCTGGGTGCTCAGTGCTCAGGGTGCTGGGTGCTCAGTACTCAGGGTGCTCGGTGCTCAGTTCTCAGTGTGCTGGGTGCTCAGTGCTCGGGGTGCTGGGTGCTCAGTGCTCGGGGTGCTCGGTGCTCAGTGCTCGGGGTGCTGGGTGCTCAGTACTCAGGGTGCTGGGTGCTCAGTACTCGGTGTGCTGGGTGCTCAGTACTCAGGGTGCTCGATGCTCAGTGCTCGGGGTGCTGGGTGCTCAGTGCTCAGTACTCAGGGTGCTCAGTGCTCAGGGTGCTGGGTGCTCAGTGCTCGGTGTGCTGGGTACTCAGTGCTCAGTACACAGGGTGCTGGGTGCTCAGTGCTCGGGGTGCTGGGTGCTCAGTGCTCAGGGTGCTCAGTGCTCAGTACTCAGGGTGCTCAGGGCTCAGGGTGCTGGGTGCTCACTGCTCGGGGTGCTGGGTGCTCAGTGCTCAGGGTGCTGGGTGCTCAGTGCTCAGGGTGCTCGGTGCTCAGTTCTCAGGGTGCTGGGGCTCAGTACTCAGGGTGCTGGGTGCTCAGTGCTCAGGGTGCTGGGTGCTCAGTGCTCAGGGTGCTCGGTGCTCAGTACTCAGGGTGCTGGGTGCTCAGTACTCAGGGTGCTGGGTGCTCAGTGCTCAGGGTGCTCAGTGCTCAGTACATTGGGTGCTCAGTACTCAGGGTGCTGGGTGCTCAGTGCTCAGGGTGCTGGGTGCTCAGTGCTCAGGGTGCTGGGTGCTCAGTGCTCAGGGTGCTGGGTGCTCAGTACTCAGGGTGCTCGGTGCTCAGTTCTCAGGGTGCTGGGTGCTCAGTGCTCGGGGTGCTGGGTGCTCAGTGCTCGGGGTGCTCGGTGCTCAGTGCTCGGGGTGCTGGGTGCTCAGTACTCAGGGTGCTGGGTGCGCAGTACTCGGTGTGCTGGGTGCTCAGTACTCAGGGTGCTCGGTGCTCAGTGCTCGGGGTGCTGGGTGCTCAGTGCTCAGTACTCAGGGTGCTCAGTGCTCAGGGTGCTGGGTGCTCAGTGCTCGGTGTGCTGGGTACTCAGTGCTCAGTACACAGGATGCTGGGTGCTCAGTGCTCGGGGTGCTGGGTGCTCAGTGCTCAGTACTCAGGGAGCTGGGTGCTCAGTGCTCAGGGTGCTGGATGCTCAGTACTCAGGGTGCTTTGTGCTCAGTGCTCAGGGTGCTGGTTGCTCAGTACTCAGGGTGCTGGGTGCTCATTGCTCAGGGTGCTGGGTGCTCAGTACTCAGGGTGCTCATTGCTCAGGGTGCTGGGTGCTCAGTACTCTGGGTGCTGGGTGCTCAGTACTCAGGTTGCTGGGTGCTCAGTACTCAGGGTGCTCAGTGCTCAGTACTCAGGGTGCTCAGGGCTCAGGGTGCTGGGTGCTCACTGCTCGGGGTGCTGGGTGCTCAGTGCTCAGGGTGCTGGGTGCTCAGTGCTCAGGGTGCTCGGTGCTCAGTTCTCAGGGTGCTGGGGTTCAGTACTCAGGGTGCTTTGTGCTCAGTTCTCAGGGTGCTCAGTGCTCAGTACTCAGGGTGCTCAGTGCTCAGAACTCAGTGTGCTCAGTGCTCAGGGTGCTGGGAGCTCAGTGCTCGGGGTGCTGGGTGCTCAGTCCTCAGGTTGCTGGGTGCTCAGTGATCAGGGTGCTCGATGCTCAGTGATCAGGGTGCTGGGTGCTCAGTACTCAGGGTCCTGGGTGCTCAGTGCTCGGGGTGCTGGGTGCTCAGTACTCAGGGTGCTGGGTGCTCAGTGCTCAGGGTACTGGATGCTCAGTGCTCAGGGTGCTCGGTGCTTAGTACTCAGGGTGCTCGGTGCTCGGGGTGCTGGGTGCTCAGTGCTCGGGGTGCTGGGTGCTCAGTGCTCGGGGTGCTGGGTGCTCAGTGCTCGGGGTGCTGGGTGCTCAGTGCTCGGGTTGCTGGGTGCTCAGTGCTCGGGGTGCTGGGTGCTCAGTGCTCAGGGTGCTCAGTGCTCAGGGCTCAGTACTCAGGGTGCTCAGTGCTCAGTGCTCAGGGTGCTCAGTGCTCAGTACTCAGCGTGCTGGGTGCTCAGTGCTCAGAGTGTTGGGTGCTCAGTACTCAGGGTGCTGGGTGCTCAGTGCTCAGTGCTCAGGGTGCTCAGTGCTCAGGGTGCTGGGTGCTCAGGGTGCTGGGTGCTCAGTGCTCGGGGTGCTGGGTGCTCAGTGCTCAGGGTGCTGGGTGCTCAGTGCTTAGTGCTCAGGGTGCTTGCTGGGTGCTCAGTGCTCAGTGCTCAGGGTGCTGGGTGTTCAGTACTCACGGTGCTGGGTGCTCAGTACTCAGGGTGCTGGGTGCCTAGTGCTCAGGGTGCTGGGTGCTCAGTGCTCAGGGTGCTGGGTGCTCAGTACTCAGGGTGCTGGCTGCTCAGTACACAGGGTGCTCGTTGCTCAGTGCTCAGGATGCTGGGTGCTCAGTGCTCGGGGTGCTGGGTGTTCAGTACTCAGGGTGCTGGGTGCTCAGTACTCAGGGTGCTGGGTGCTCAGTGCTCAGGGTGCTGAGTGCTCAGTACTCAGGGTGCTGGGTGCTCAGTGCTCGGGGTGCTGGGTGCTCAGTACTCAGGGTGCTGGGTGCTTAGTTCTCAGGGTGCTGGGTGCTCAGTGCTCGGGGTGCTGGGTGCTCAGTGCTCGGGGTGCTCGGTGCTCAGTGCTCGGGGTGCTTGGTGCTCAGTAATCAGGGTGCTGGGTGCTCAGTACTCGTTGTGCTGGGTGCTCAGTGCTCAGGGTGCTGGGTGCTCAGTACTCAGGGTGCTCGGTACTCAGTACTCACGGTGCTCAGTGCTCAGTACTCAGCGTGCTGGGTGCTCAGTGCTCAGGGTGCTGGGTGCTCAGTACTCAGGGTGCTGGGTGCTCAGTGCTCAGGGTGCTCAGTGCTCAGTACTCAGGGTGCTCGGTGCTCAGTGCTCAGGGTGCTCAGTGCTCAGTACTCAGGGTGCTCAGTGCTCAGTGCTAAGGGTGCTGGGTGCTCAGTGCTCGGGGTGCTGGGTGCTCAGTGCTTAGGGTGCTGGGTGCTCAGTACTCAGGGTGCTCAGTGCTCAGGGTGCTGGGTGCTCAGTGCTCAGTACACAGGTTGCTGAGTGATCAGTGCTCTGGGTGCTGGGTGCTCAGTGCTCAGTACTCAGGGTGCTGGCTGCTCAGTGCTCAGGGTGCTGGATGCTCAGTACTCAGGGTGCTGGGTGCTCAGTGCTCAGGGTGCTGGGTGCTCAGTACTGAGGGTGCCTGGTGCTCAGTGCTCAGGGTGCTGGGTGCTCAGTACTCAGGGTGCTGGGTCCTCAGTGCTCAGGGTGCTGGGTGCTCAGTGCTCGGGGAGCTCAGTACTCAGGGTGCTGTGTGTTCAGTGCTCAGGGTACTGGGTGCTCATTACTCAGGGTGCTCGGTGCTTAGTACTCAGGGTGCTGGGTGCTCAGTACTCCGGGTGCTGGGTGCTCAGTGCTCGGGGTGCTCGGTGCTCAGTGCTCAGGGTGCTGGGTGCTCAGTACTCAGGGTGCTCATTGCTCCGGGTCCTGGGTGCTCAGTACTCAGGGTGCTGGGTGCTCAATACTCAGGGTGCTGGGTGCTCAGTGCTCAGGGTGCTGGGTGCTCAGTGCTCAGTGTGCTCGGTGCTCAGTGCTCAGGGTGCTGGGTGCTCAGTGCTCAGGTTGCTGGGTGCTCAGTACTCAGGGTGCTGGGTGCTCAGTACTCAGGGTGCTCATTGCTCAGTACTCAGGGTGCTCAGTGCTCAGTACTCAGGGTGCTCAGTGCTCAGGGTGCTGGGTGCTCAGTACTCAGGGTGCTGGGTGCTCAGTGCTCAGGGTGCTCGGTGCTCAGTACATTGGGTGCTCAGTACTCAGGGTGCTGGGTGCTCAGTACTCAGGGTGCTGGGTGCTCAGTGCTCAGGGTGCTCAGTGCTCAGTACATTGGGTGCTCAGTACTCAGGGTGCTGGGTGCTCAGTGCTCAGGGTGCTGGGTGCTCAGTGCTCAGGGTGCTGGGTGCTCAGTGCTCAGGGTGCTGGGTGCTCAGTACTCAGGGTGCTCGGTGCTCAGTTCTCAGGGTGCTGGGTGCTCAGTGCTCGGGGTGCTGGGTGCTCAGTGCTCGGGGTGCTCGGTGCTCAGTGCTCGGGGTGCTGGGTGCTCAGTACTCAGGGTGCTCATTGCTCAGTACTCAGGGTGCTCAGTGCTCAGTACTCAGGGTGCTCAGTGCTCAGGGTGCTGGGTGCTCAGTACTCAGGGTGCTGGGTGCTCAGTGCTCAGGGTGCTCGGTGCTCAGTACATTGGGTGCTCAGTACTCAGGGTGCTGGGTGCTCAGTACTCAGGGTGCTGGGTGCTCAGTGCTCAGGGTGCTCAGTGCTCAGTACATTGGGTGCTCAGTACTCAGGGTGCTGGGTGCTCAGTGCTCATGGTGCTTTGTGCTCAGTGCTCATGGTGCTGGGTGCTCAGTGCTCAGGGTGCTGGGTGCTCAGTACTCAGGGTGCTCGGTGCTCAGTTCTCAGTGTGCTGGGTGCTCAGTGCTCGGGGTGCTGGGTGCTCAGTGCTCGGGGTGCTCGGTGCTCAGTGCTCGGGGTGCTGGGTGCTCAGTACTCAGGGTGCTGGGTGCTCAGTACTCGGTGTGCTGGGTGCTCAGTACTCAGGGTGCTCGATGCTCAGTGCTCGGGGTGCTGGGTGCTCAGTGCTCAGTACTCAGGGTGCTCAGTGCTCAGGGTGCTGGGTGCTGAGTGCTCGGTGTGCTGGGTACTCAGTGCTCAGTACACAGGGTGCTGGGTGCTCAGTGCTCGGGGTGCTGGGTGCTCAGTGCTCAGGGTGCTCAGTGCTCAGTACTCAGGGTGCTCAGGGCTCAGGGTGCTGGGTGCTCACTGCTCGGGGTGCTGGGTGCTCAGTGCTCAGGGTGCTGGGTGCTCAGTGCTCAGGGTGCTCGGTGCTCAGTTCTCAGGGTGCTGGGGCTCAGTACTCAGGGTGCTGGGTGCTCAGTGCTCAGGGTGCTGGGTGCTCAGTGCTCAGGGTGCTCGGTGCTCAGTACTCAGGGTGCTGGGTGCTCAGTACTCAGGGTGCTGGGTGCTCAGTGCTCAGGGTGCTCAGTGCTCAGTACATTGGGTGCTCAGTACTCAGGGTGCTGGGTGCTCAGTGCTCAGGGTGCTGGGTGCTCAGTGCTCAGGGTGCTGGGTGCTCAGTGCTCAGGGTGCTGGGTGCTCAGTACTCAGGGTGCTCGGTGCTCAGTTCTCAGGGTGCTGGGTGCTCAGTGCTCGGGGTGCTGGGTGCTCAGTGCTCGGGGTGCTCGGTGCTCAGTGCTCGGGGTGCTGGGTGCTCAGTACTCAGGGTGCTGGGTGCGCAGTACTCGGTGTGCTGGGTGCTCAGTACTCAGGGTGCTCGGTGCTCAGTGCTCGGGGTGCTGGGTGCTCAGTGCTCAGTACTCAGGGTGCTCAGTGCTCAGGGTGCTGGGTGCTCAGTGCTCGGTGTGCTGGGTACTCAGTGCTCAGTACACAGGGTGCTGGGTGCTCAGTGCTCGGGGTGCTGGGTGCTCAGTGCTCAGTACTCAGGGAGCTGGGTGCTCAGTGCTCAGGGTGCTGGATGCTCAGTACTCAGGGTGCTTTGTGCTCAGTGCTCAGGGTGCTGGTTGCTCAGTACTCAGGGTGCTGGGTGCTCATTGCTCAGGGTGCTGGGTGCTCAGTACTCAGGGTGCTCATTGCTCAGGGTGCTGGGTGCTCAGTACTCTGGGTGCTGGGTGCTCAGTACTCAGGTTGCTGGGTGCTCAGTACTCAGGGTGCTCAGTGCTCAGTACTCAGGGTGCTCAGGGCTCAGGGTGCTGGGTGCTCACTGCTCGGGGTGCTGGGTGCTCAGTGCTCAGGGTGCTGGGTGCTCAGTGCTCAGGGTGCTCGGTGCTCAGTTCTCAGGGTGCTGGGGTTCAGTACTCAGGGTGCTTTGTGCTCAGTTCTCAGGGTGCTCAGTGCTCAGTACTCAGGGTGCTCAGTGCTCAGAACTCAGGGTGCTCAGTGCTCAGGGTGCTGGGAGCTCAGTGCTCGGGGTGCTGGGTGCTCAGTCCTCAGGTTGCTGGGTGCTCAGTGATCAGGGTGCTCGATGCTCAGTGATCAGGGTGCTGGGTGCTCAGTACTCAGGGTCCTGGGTGCTCAGTGCTCGGGGTGCTGGGTGCTCAGTACTCAGGGTGCTGGGTGCTCAGTGCTCAGGGTGCTGGATGCTCAGTGCTCAGGGTGCTCGGTGCTTAGTACTCAGGGTGCTCGGTGCTCGGGGTGCTGGGTGCTCAGTGCTCGGGGTGCTGGGTGCTCAGTGCTCGGGGTGCTGGGTGCTCAGTGCTCGGGGTGCTGGGTGCTCAGTGCTCGGGTTGCTGGGTGCTCAGTGCTCGGGGTGCTGGGTGCTCAGTGCTCAGGGTGCTCAGTGCTCAGGGCTCAGTACTCAGGGTGCTCAGTGCTCAGTGCTCAGGGTGCTCAGTGCTCAGTACTCAGCGTGCTGGGTGCTCAGTGCTCAGAGTGTTGGGTGCTCAGTACTCAGGGTGCTGGGTGCTCAGTGCTCAGTGCTCAGGGTGCTCAGTGCTCAGGGTGCTGGGTGCTCATGGTGCTGGGTGCTCAGTGCTCGGGGTGCTGGGTGCTCAGTGCTCAGGGTGCTGGGTGCTCAGTGCTTAGTGCTCAGGGTGCTTGCTGGGTGCTCAGTGCTCAGTGCTCAGGGTGCTGGGTGTTCAGTACTCACGGTGCTGGGTGCTCAGTACTCAGGGTGCTGGGTGCTCAGTGCTCAGGGTGCTGGGTGCTCAGTGCTCAGGGTGCTGGGTGCTCAGTACTCAGGGTGCTGGCTGCTCAGTACTCAGGGTGCTCGTTGCTCAGTGCTCAGGATGCTGGGTGCTCAGTGCGCGGGGTGCTGGGTGTTCAGTACTCAGGGTGCTGGGTGCTCAGTACTCAGGGTGCTGGGTGCTCAGTGCTCAGGGTGCTGAGTGCTCAGTACTCAGGGTGCTGGGTGCTCAGTGCTCGGGGTGCTGGGTGCTCAGTACTCAGGGTGCTGGGTGCTTAGTTCTCAGGGTGCTGGGTGCTCAGTGCTCGGGGTGCTGGGTGCTCAGTGCTCGGGGTGCTCGGTGCTCAGTGCTCGGGGTGCTTGGTGCTCAGTAATCAGGGTGCTGGGTGCTCAGTACTCGTTGTGCTGGGTGCTCAGTGCTCAGGGTGCTGGGTGCTCAGTACTCAGGGTGCTCGGTACTCAGTACTCACGGTGCTCAGTGCTCAGTACTCAGCGTGCTGGGTGCTCAGTGCTCAGGGTGCTGGGTGCTCAGTACTCAGGGTGCTGGGTGCTCAGTGCTCAGGGTGCTCAGTGCTCAGTACTCAGGGTGCTCGGTGCTCAGTGCTCAGGGTGCTCAGTGCTCAGTAGTCAGGGTGCTCAGTGCTCAGTGCTCAGGGTGCTGGGTGCTCAGTGCTCGGGGTGCTGGGTGCTCAGTGCTCAGGGTGCTGGGTGCTCAGTACTCAGGGTGCTCAGTGCTCAGGGTGCTGGGTGCTCAGTGCTCAGTACACAGGGTGCTGAGTGCTCAGTGCTCTGGGTGCTGGGTGCTCAGTGCTCAGTACTCAGGGTGCTGGCTGCTCAGTGCTCAGGGTGCTGGATGCACAGTACTCAGGGTGCTGGGTGCTCAGTGCTCAGGTTGCTGGGTGCTCAGTACTGAGGGTGCTGGGTGCTCAGTGCTCAGGGTGCTGGGTGCTCAGTACTCAGGGTGCTGGGTGCTCAGTGCTCGGGGTGCTGGGTGCTCAGTGCTCGGGGAGCTCAGTACTCAGGGTGCTGTGTGTTCAGTGCTCAGGGTACTGGGTGCTCAGTACTCAGGGTGCTCGGTGCTTAGTACTCAGGGTGCTAGGTGCTCAGTACTCCGGGTGCTGGGTGCTCAGTGCTCGGGGTGCTCGGTGCTCAGTGCTCAGGGTGCTGGGTGCTCAGTACTCAGGGTGCTCATTGCTCCGGGTCCTGGGTGCTCAGTACTCAGGGTGCTGGGTGCTCAATACTCAGGGTGCTCAGTGCTCAGTTCTCAGGGTGCTCAGTGCTCAGTACTCAGGGTTCTCAGTGCTCAGGGTGCTGGGTGCTCAGTGCTCGGGGTGCTGGGTGCTCAGTGCTCAGGGTGCTGGGTGCTCAGTGCTCAGTGTGCTCGGTGCTCAGTGCTCAGGGTGCTGGGTTCTCAGTGCTCAGGGTGCTGGGTGCTCAGTGCTCGGGGTGCTGGGTGCTCAGTGCTCAGGGTGCTGGGTGCTCAGTGCTCAGGGTGCTGGGTGCTCAGTACTCAGGGTGCTCGGTGCTCAGTTCTCAGGGTGCTGGGTGCTCAGTGCTCGGGGTGCTGGGTGCTCAGTGCTCGGGGTGCTCGGTGCTCAGTGCTCGGGGTGCTGGGTGCTCAGTACTCAGGGTGCTCATTGCTCAGTACTCAGGGTGCTCAGTGCTCAGTACTCAGGGTGCTCAGTGCTCAGGGTGCTGGGTGCTCAGTACTCAGGGTGCTGGGTGCTCAGTGCTCAGGGTGCTCGGTGCTCAGTACATTGGGTGCTCAGTACTCAGGGTGCTGGGTGCTCAGTACTCAGGGTGCTGGGTGCTCAGTGCTCAGGGTGCTCAGTGCTCAGTACATTGGGTGCTCAGTACTCAGGGTGCTGGGTGCTCAGTGCTCATGGTGCTTTGTGCTCAGTGCTCAGGGTGCTGGGTGCTCAGTGCTCAGGGTGCTGGGTGCTCAGTACTCAGGGTGCTCGGTGCTCAGTTCTCAGTGTGCTGGGTGCTCAGTGCTCGGGGTGCTGGGTGCTCAGTGCTCGGGGTGCTCGGTGCTCAGTGCTCGGGGTGCTGGGTGCTCAGTACTCAGGGTGCTGGGTGCTCAGTACTCGGTGTGCTGGGTGCTCAGTACTCAGGGTGCTCGATGCTCAGTGCTCGGGGTGCTGGGTGCTCAGTGCTCAGTACTCAGGGTGCTCAGTGCTCAGGGTGCTGGGTGCTCAGTGCTCGGTGTGCTGGGTACTCAGTGCTCAGTACACAGGGTGCTGGGTGCTCAGTGCTCGGGGTGCTGGGTGCTCAGTGCTCAGGGTGCTCAGTGCTCAGTACTCAGGGTGCTCAGGGCTCAGGGTGCTGGGTGCTCACTGCTCGGGGTGCTGGGTGCTCAGTGCTCAGGGTGCTGGGTGCTCAGTGCTCAGGGTGCTCGGTGCTCAGTTCTCAGGGTGCTGGGGCTCAGTACTCAGGGTGCTGGGTGCTCAGTGCTCAGGGTGCTGGGTGCTCAGTGCTCAGGGTGCTCGGTGCTCAGTACTCAGGGTGCTGGGTGCTCAGTACTCAGGGTGCTGGGTGCTCAGTGCTCAGGGTGCTCAGTGCTCAGTACATTGGGTGCTCAGTACTCAGGGTGCTGGGTGCTCAGTGCTCAGGGTGCTGGGTGCTCAGTGCTCAGGGTGCTGGGTGCTCAGTGCTCAGGGTGCTGGGTGCTCAGTACTCAGGGTGCTCGGTGCTCAGTTCTCAGGGTGCTGGGTGCTCAGTGCTCGGGGTGCTGGGTGCTCAGTGCTCGGGGTGCTCGGTGCTCAGTGCTCGGGGTGCTGGGTGCTCAGTACTCAGGGTGCTGGGTGCGCAGTACTCGGTGTGCTGGGTGCTCAGTACTCAGGGTGCTCGGTGCTCAGTGCTCGGGGTGCTGGGTGCTCAGTGCTCAGTACTCAGGGTGCTCAGTGCTCAGGGTGCTGGGTGCTCAGTGCTCGGTGTGCTGGGTACTCAGTGCTCAGTACACAGGGTGCTGGGTGCTCAGTGCTCGGGGTGCTGGGTGCTCAGTGCTCAGTACTCAGGGAGCTGGGTGCTCAGTGCTCAGTGTGCTGGATGCTCAGTACTCAGGGTGCTTTGTGCTCAGTGCTCAGGGTGCTGGTTGCTCAGTACTCAGGGTGCTGGGTGCTCATTGCTCAGGGTGCTGGGTGCTCAGTACTCAGGGTGCTCATTGCTCAGGGTGCTGGGTGCTCAGTACTCTGGGTGCTGGGTGCTCAGTACTCAGGTTGCTGGGTGCTCAGTACTCAGGGTGCTCAGTGCTCAGTACTCAGGGTGCTCAGGGCTCAGGGTGCTGGGTGCTCACTGCTCGGGGTGCTGGGTGCTCAGTGCTCAGGGTGCTGGGTGCTCAGTGCTCAGGGTGCTCGGTGCTCAGTTCTCAGGGTGCTGGGGTTCAGTACTCAGGGTGCTTTGTGCTCAGTTCTCAGGGTGCTCAGTGCTCAGTACTCAGGGTGCTCAGTGCTCAGAACTCAGGGTGCTCAGTGCTCAGGGTGCTGGGAGCTCAGTGCTCGGGGTGCTGGGTGCTCAGTCCTCAGGTTGCTGGGTGCTCAGTGATCAGGGTGCTCGATGCTCAGTGATCAGGGTGCTGGGTGCTCAGTACTCAGGGTCCTGGGTGCTCAGTGCTCGGGGTGCTGGGTGCTCCGTACTCAGGGTGCTGGGTGCTCAGTGCTCAGGGTGCTGGATGCTCAGTGCTCAGGGTGCTCGGTGCTTAGTACTCAGGGTGCTCGGTGCTCGGGGTGCTGGGTGCTCAGTGCTCGGGGTGCTGGGTGCTCAGTGCTCGGGGTGCTGGGTGCTCAGTGCTCGGGGTGCTGGGTGCTCAGTGCTCGGGTTGCTGGGTGCTCAGTGCTCGGGGTGCTGGGTGCTCAGTGCTCAGGGTGCTCAGTGCTCAGGGCTCAGTACTCAGGGTGCTCAGTGCTCAGTGCTCAGGGTGCTCAGTGCTCAGTACTCAGCGTGCTGGGTGCTCAGTGCTCAGAGTGTTGGGTGCTCAGTACTCAGGGTGCTGGGTGCTCAGTGCTCAGTGCTCAGGGTGCTCAGTGCTCAGGGTGCTGGGTGCTCATGGTGCTGGGTGCTCAGTGCTCGGGGTGCTGGGTGCTCAGTGCTCAGGGTGCTGGGTGCTCAGTGCTTAGTGCTCAGGGTGCTTGCTGGGTGCTCAGTGCTCAGTGCTCAGGGTGCTGGGTGTTCAGTACTCACGGTGCTGGGTGCTCAGTACTCAGGGTGCTGGGTGCTCAGTGCTCAGGGTGCTGGGTGCTCAGTGCTCAGGGTGCTGGGTGCTCAGTACTCAGGGTGCTGGCTGCTCAGTACTCAGGGTGCTCGTTGCTCAGTGCTCAGGATGCTGGGTGCTCAGTGCGCGGGGTGCTGGGTGTTCAGTACTCAGGGTGCTGGGTGCTCAGTACTCAGGGTGCTGGGTGCTCAGTGCTCAGGGTGCTGAGTGCTCAGTACTCAGGGTGCTGGGTGCTCAGTGCTCGGGGTGCTGGGTGCTCAGTACTCAGGGTGCTGGGTGCTTAGTTCTCAGGGTGCTGGGTGCTCAGTGCTCGGGGTGCTGGGTGCTCAGTGCTCGGGGTGCTCGGTGCTCAGTGCTCGGGGTGCTTGGTGCTCAGTAATCAGGGTGCTGGGTGCTCAGTACTCGTTGTGCTGGGTGCTCAGTGCTCAGGGTGCTGGGTGCTCAGTACTCAGGGTGCTCGGTACTCAGTACTCACGGTGCTCAGTGCTCAGTACTCAGCGTGCTGGGTGCTCAGTGCTCAGGGTGCTGGGTGCTCAGTACTCAGGGTGCTGGGTGCTCAGTGCTCAGGGTGCTCAGTGCTCAGTACTCAGGGTGCTCGGTGCTCAGTGCTCAGGGTGCTCAGTGCTCAGTAGTCAGGGTGCTCAGTGCTCAGTGCTCAGGGTGCTGGGTGCTCAGTGCTCGGGGTGCTGGGTGCTCAGTGCTCAGGGTGCTGGGTGCTCAGTACTCAGGGTGCTCAGTGCTCAGGGTGCTGGGTGCTCAGTGCTCAGTACACAGGGTGCTGAGTGCTCAGTGCTCTGGGTGCTGGGTGCTCAGTGCTCAGTACTCAGGGTGCTGGCTGCTCAGTGCTCAGGGTGCTGGATGCACAGTACTCAGGGTGCTGGGTGCTCAGTGCTCAGGTTGCTGGGTGCTCAGTACTGAGGGTGCTGGGTGCTCAGTGCTCAGGGTGCTGGGTGCTCAGTACTCAGGGTGCTGGGTGCTCAGTGCTCGGGGTGCTGGGTGCTCAGTGCTCGGGGAGCTCAGTACTCAGGGTGCTGTGTGTTCAGTGCTCAGGGTACTGGGTGCTCAGTACTCAGGGTGCTCGGTGCTTAGTACTCAGGGTGCTAGGTGCTCAGTACTCCGGGTGCTGGGTGCTCAGTGCTCGGGGTGCTCGGTGCTCAGTGCTCAGGGTGCTGGGTGCTCAGTACTCAGGGTGCTCATTGCTCCGGGTCCTGGGTGCTCAGTACTCAGGGTGCTGGGTGCTCAATACTCAGGGTGCTCAGTGCTCAGTTCTCAGGGTGCTCAGTGCTCAGTACTCAGGGTTCTCAGTGCTCAGGGTGCTGGGTGCTCAGTGCTCGGGGTGCTGGGTGCTCAGTGCTCAGGGTGCTGGGTGCTCAGTGCTCAGTGTGCTCGGTGCTCAGTGCTCAGGGTGCTGGGTGCTCAGTGCTCAGGTTGCTGGGTGCTCAGTACTCAGGGTGCTGGGTGCTCAGTACTCAGGGTGCTCATTGCTCAGTACTCAGGGTGCTCAGTGCTCAGTACTCAGGGTGCTCAGTGCTCAGGGTGCTGGGTGCTCAGTACTCAGGGTGCTGGGTGCTCAGTGCTCAGGGTGCTCGGTGCTCAGTACATTGGGTGCTCAGTACTCAGGGTGCTGGGTGCTCAGTACTCAGGGTGCTGGGTGCTCAGTGCTCAGGGTGCTCAGTGCTCAGTACATTGGGTGCTCAGTACTCAGGGTGCTGGGTGCTCAGTGCTCAGGGTGCTGGGTGCTCAGTGCTCAGGGTGCTGGGTGCTCAGTGCTCAGGGTGCTGGGTGCTCAGTACTCAGGGTGCTCGGTGCTCAGTACTCAGGGTGCTGGGTGCTCAGTGCTCGGGGTGCTGGGTGCTCAGTGCTCGTGGTGCTCGGTGCTCAGTTCTCGGGGTGCTGGGTGCTCAGTACTCAGGGTGCTGGGTGCTCAGTACTCGGTGTGCTGGGTGCTCAGTACTCAGGGTGCTCGGTGCTCAGTGCTCGGGGTGCTGGGTGCTCAGTGCTCAGTACTCAGGGTGCTCAGTGCTCAGGGTGCTGGGTGCTCAGTGCTCGGTGTGCTGGGTACTCAGTGCTCAGTACACAGGGTGCTGGGTGCTCAGTGCTCGGGGTGCTGGGTGCTCAGTGCTCAGGGTGCTGAGTGCTCAGTACTCAGGGTGCTGTGTGCTCAGTGCTCGGGGTGGTGGGTGCTCAGTACTCAGGGTGCTGGGTGCTTAGTACTCAGGGTGCTGGGTGCTCAGTGCTCGGGGTGCTGGGTGCTCAGTGCTCGGGGTGCTCGGTGCTCAGTGCTCGGGGTGCTTGGTGCTCAGTAATCAGGGTGCTGGGTGCTCAGTACTCGTTGTGCTGGGTGCTCAGTGCTCAGGGTGCTGGGTGCTCAGTACTCAGGGTGCTCGGTACTCAGTACTCATGGTGCTCAGTGCTCAGTACTCAGCGTGCTGGGTGCTCAGTGCTCAGGGTGCTGGGTGCTCAGTACTCAGGGTGCTGGGTGCTCAGTGCTCAGGGTGCTCAGTGCTCAGTACTCAGGGTGCTCGGTGCTCAGTGCTCAGGGTGCTCAGTGCTCAGTACTCAGGGTGCTCAGTACTCAGGGTGCTGGGTGCTCATTACTCAGGGTGCTGGGTGCTCAGTGCTCAGGGTGCTCAGTGCTCAGTACATTGGGTGCTCAGTACTCAGGGTGCTGGGTGCTCAGTGCTCAGGGTGCTGGGTGCTCAGTGCTCAGGGTGCTGGGTGCTCAGTGCTCAGGGTGCTGGGTGCTCAGTACTCAGGGTGCTCGGTGCTCAGTACTCAGGGTGCTGGGTGCTCAGTGCTCGGGGTGCTGGGTGCTCAGTGCTCGTGGTGCTCGGTGCTCAGTTCTCGGGGTGCTGGGTGCTCAGTACTCAGGGTGCTGGGTGCTCAGTACTCGGTGTGCTGGGTGCTCAGTACTCAGGGTGCTCGGTGCTCAGTGCTCAGTACACAGGGTGCTGGGTGCTCACTGCTCGGGGTGCTGGGTGGTCAGTGCTCAGTACTCAGGGAGCTGGGTGTTCAGTGCTCAGGGTGCTGGATGCTCAGTACTCAGGGTGCTGGGTGCTCAGTGCTCAGGGTGCTGGTTGCTCAGTACTCAGGGTGCTGGGTGCTCATTGCTTAGGGTGCTGGGTGCTCAGTACTCAGGGTGCTCATTGCTCAGGGTGCTGGGTGCTCAGTACTCAGGGTGCTGGGTGCTCAGTACTCAGGGTGCTGGGTGCTCAGTACTCAGGGTGCTCAGTGCTCAGTACTCAGGGTGCTCAGGGCTCAGGGTGCTGGGTGCTCACTGCTCGTGGTGCTGGGTGCTCAGTGCTCAGGGTGCTGGGTGCTCAGTGCTCAGGGTGCTCGGTGCTCTGTTCTCAGGGTGCTGGGGCTCAGTACTCAGGGTGCTGGGTGCTCAGTACTCAGGGTGCTCAGTGCTCAGTACTCAGGGTGCTCAGTGCTCAGTACTCAGGGTGCTCAGTGCTCAGGGTGCTGGGAGCTCAGTGCTCGGGGTGCTGGGTGCTCAGTCCTCAGGTTGCTGGGTGCTCAGTGATCAGGGTGCTCGATGCTCAGTGATCAGGGTGCTGGGTGCTCAGTACTCAGGGTCCTGGGTGCTCAGTGCTCGGGGTGCTGGGTGCTCAGTACTCAGGGTGCTGGGTGCTCAGTGCTCAGGGTGCTGGATGCTCAGTGCTCAGGGTGCTCGGTGCTTAGTACTCAGGGTGCTTGGTGCTCGGGGTGCTGGGTGCTCAGTGCTCGGGGTGCTGGGTGCTCAGTGCTCGGGGTGCTGGGTGCTCAGTGCTCGGGGTGCTGGGTGCTCAGTGCTCGGGGTGCTGGGTGCTCAGTGCTCGGGGTGCTGGGTGCTCAGTGCTCGGGGTGCTGGGTGCTCAGTGCTCAGGGTGCTCAGTGCTCAGTGCTCAGTACTCAGGGTGCTCAGTGCTCAGTACTCAGGGTGCTCAGTGCTCAGTACTCAGGGTGCTCAGGGCTCAGGGTGCTGGGTGCTCACTGCTCGTGGTGCTGGGTGCTCAGTGCTCAGGGTGCTGGGTGCTCAGTGCTCAGGGTGCTCGGTGCTCAGTTCTCAGGGTGCTGGGGCTCAGTACTCAGGGTGCTGGGTGCTCAGTACTCAGGGTGCTCAGTGCTCAGTACTCAGGGTGCTCAGTGCTCAGTACTCAGGGTGCTCAGTGCTCAGGGTGCTGGGAGCTCAGTGCTCAGGGTGCTGGGTGGTCAGTGCTCAGGGTGCTGGGTGCTCAGTGCTCAGGGTGCTGGTTGCTCAGTACTCAGGGTGCTCGGTGCTCGGTGTGCTGGGTGCTCAGTGCTCGCGGTGCTCGTTGCTCAGTACTCGGGGTGCTCAGTGCTCAGTACTCAGGGTGCTGGGTGCTCAGTGCTCAGGGTGCTGGGTGCTCAGTACTCAGGGTGCTGCGTCCTCGGTGCTCAGTATGCTGGGTGCTCAGTACTCAGGGTGCTGGGTGCTCAGTACTCAGGGTCCTGCGTGCTCAGTACTCATGGTGCTCGGTGCTCAGGACTCAGGGTGCTGGGTGCTCAGTGCTCAGGGTGCTGGGTGCTCAGTACTCAGGGTGCTGGGTGCTCAGTGCTCGGGGTGCTGGGTGCTCAGTACTCGGGGTGCTCAGTGCTCAGTGCTCAGGGTGCTGGGTGCTCAGTGCTCAGAGTGCTGGGTGCTCAGTACTCAGGGTGCTCGGTGCTCAGTACTCAGGGTGCTGGGTGCTCAGTGCTCAGGGTGCTCAGTGCTCAGTACTCAGCGTGCTGGGTGCTCAGTGGTCAGGGTGCTCGGTGCTCAGTACTCAGGGTGCTCAGTGATAAGGGTGCTGGGTGCTCAGTACTCAGGGTGCAGGGTGCTCAGTGCTCAGTACTCAGGGTGCTCAGTGCTCAGGGTGCTGGGTGCTCAGTGCTCGGGGTGCTGGGTACTCAGTGCTCAGTACACAGGGTGCTGGGTGCTCAGTGCTCGGGGTGCTGGGTGCTCAGTGCTCAGTACTCAGGGAGCTGGGTGCTCAGTGCTCAGGGTGCTGGATGCTCAGTACTCAGGGTGCTGGGTGCTCAGTGCTCAGGGTGCTGGTTGCTCAGTACTCAGGGTGCTGGGTGCTCATTGCTCAGGGTGCTGGGTGCTCAGTACTCAGGGTGCTGGGTGCTCAGTGCTCAGGTTGCTCAGTACTCAGTGCTCAGGGTGCTCAGTGCTCAGTGCTCAGGGTGCTGGGTGCTCAGTACTCAGGGTGCTGGGTGCTCAGTACTCAGGGTGCTCAGTGCTCAGTACTCCGGGTGCTCAGGGCTCAGGGTGCTGGGTGCTCACTGCTCGGGGTGCTGGGTGCTCAGTGCTCAGGGTGCTGGGTGCTCAGTGCTCAGGGTGCTCGGTGCTCAGTTCTCAGGGTGCTGGGTGCTCAGTACTCAGGGTGCTGGGTGCTCAGTACTCAGGGTGCTCAGTGCTCAGTACTCAGGGTGCTCAGTGCTCAGTACTCAGGGTTCTCAGTGCTCAGGGTGCTGGGAGCTCAGTGCTCGGGGTGCTGGGTGCTCAGTCCTCAGGTTGCTGGGTGCTCAGTGATCAGGGTGCTCGATGCTCAGTGATCAGGGTGCTGGGTGCTCAGTACTCAGGGTGCTGGGTGCTCAGTGCTCGGGGTGCTGGGTGCTCAGTACTCAGGGTGCTGGGTGCTCAGTGCTCAGGGTGCTGGATGCTCAGTGCTCAGGGTGCTCGGTGCTTAGTACTCAGTGTGCTCGGTGCTCGGGGTGCTGGGTGCTCAGTGCTCGGGGTGCTGGGTGCTCAGTGCTCGGGGTGCTGGGTGCTCAGTGCTCGGGGTGCTGGGTGCTCAGTGCTCGGGGTGCTGGGTGCTCAGTGCTCGGGATGCTGGGTGCTCAGTGCTCGGGGTGCTGGGTGCTCAGTGCTCAGGGTGCTCAGTGCTCAGTACTCAGGGTGCTCAGTGCTCAGTGCTCAGGGTGCTCAGTGCTCAGTACTCAGGGTGCTCAGTGCTCAGTGCTCTGGGTGCTGGGTGCTCAGTGCTCAGGGTGCTGGGTGCTCAGTGCTCAGGGTGCTGGGTGCTCAGTACTCAGGGTGCTGGTTGCTCAGTGCTCGGGGTGCTCGATGCTCAGTACACAGGTTGCTGGGTGCTCAGTGCTCGGGGTGCTGGGTGCTCAGTACTAAGTGTGCTGGGTGCTCAGGGCTCAGTACTCAGCGTGCTGGGTGCTCAGTGCTCAGAGTGTTGGGTGCTCAGTACTCAGGGTGCTGGGTGCTCAGTGCTCAGTGCTCAGGGTGCTCAGTGCTCAGGGTGCTGGGTGCTCAGAGTGCTGGGTGCTCAGTGCTCGGGGTGCTGGGTGCTCAGTGCTCAGGGTGCTGGGTGCTCAGTGCTTAGTGCTCAGGGTGCTGGGTGCTCAGTGCTCAGTGCTCAGGGTGCTGGGTGTTCAGTACTCACGGTGCTGGGTGCTCAGTACTCAGGGTGCTGGGTGCTCAGTGCTCAGGGTGCTGGGTGCTCAGTGCTCAGGGTGCTGGGTGCTCAGTACTCAGGGTGCTGGGTGCTCAGTACTCAGGGTGCTCGTTGCTCAGTGCTCAGGATGCTGGGTGCTCAGTGCGCGGGGTGCTGGGTGTTCAGTACTCAGGGTGCTGGGTGCTCAGTACTCAGGGTGCTGGGTGCTCAGTGCTCAGGGTGCTGAGTGCTCAGTACTCAGGGTGCTGGGTGCTCAGTGCTCGGGGTGCTGGGTGCTCAGTACTCAGGGTGCTGGGTGCTTAGTACTCAGGGTGCTGGGTGCTCAGTGCTCGGGGTGCTGGGTGCTCAGTGCTCGGGGTGCTCGGTGCTCAGTGCTCGGGGTTCTTGGTGCTCAGTAATCAGGGTGCTGGGTGCTCAGTACTCGTTGTGCTGGGTGCTCAGTGCTCAGGGTGCTGGGTGCTCAGTACTCAGGGTGCTCGGTACTCAGTACTCACGGTGCTCAGTGCTCAGTACTCAGCGTGCTGGGTGCTCAGTGCTCAGGGTGCTGGGTGCTCAGTACTCAGGGTGCTGGGTGCTCAGTGCTCAGGGTGCTCAGTGCTCAGTACTCAAGGTGCTCGGTGCTCAGTGCTCAGGGTGCTCAGTGCTCAGTACTCAGGGTGCTCAGTGCTCAGTGCTCAGGGTGCTGGGTGCTCAGTGCTCGGGGTGCTGGGTGCTCAGTGCTCAGGGTGCTGGGTGCTCAGTACTCAGGGTGCTCAGTGCTCAGGGTGCTGGGTGCTCAGTGCTCAGTACACAGGGTGCTGAGTGCTCAGTGCTCTGGGTGCTGGGTGCTCAGTGCTCAGTACTCAGGGTGCTGGCTGCTCAGTGCTCAGGGTGCTGGATGCTCAGTACTCAGGGTGCTGGGTGCTCAGTGCTCAGGGTGCTGGGTGCTCAGTACTCAGGGTGCTAGGTGCTCAGTGCTCAGGGTGCTGGGTGCTCAGTACTCAGGGTGCTGGGTCCTCAGTGCTCAGGGTGCTGGGTGCTCAGTGCTCGGGGAGCTCAGTACTCAGGGTGCTGTGTGTTCAGTGCTCAGGGTACTGGGTGCTCAGTACTCAGGGTGCTCGGTGCTTAGTACTCAGGGTGCTAGGTGCTCAGTACTCCGGGTGCTGGGTGCTCAATACTCAGGGTGCTCAGTGCTCAGTACTCAGGGTGCTCAGTGCTCAGTACTCAGGGTTCTCAGTGCTCAGGCTGCTGGGTGCTCAGTGCTCGGTGTGCTGGGTACTCAGTGCTCAGTACACAGGGTGCTGGGTGCTCAGTGCTCGGGGTGCTGGGTGCTCAGTGCTCAGTACTCAGGGAGCTGGGTGCTCAGTGCTCAGGGTGCTGGATGCTCAGTACTCAGGGTGCTGGGTGCTCAGTGCTCAGGGTGCTGGTTGCTCAGTACTCAGTGTGCTGTGTGCTCATTGCTCAGGGTGCTGGGTGCTCAGTACTCAGGGTGCTCATTGCTCAGGGTGCTGGGTGCTCAGTACTCAGGGTGCTGGGTGCTCAGTACTCAGGGTGCTGGGTGCTCAGTACTCAGGGTGCTCAGTGCTCAGTACTCAGGGTGCTCAGGGCTCAGGGTGCTGGGTGCTCACTGCTCGGGGTGCTGGGTGCTCAGTGCTCAGGGTGCTGGGTGCTCAGTGCTCAGGGTGCTCGGTGCTCAGTTCTCAGGGTGCTGGGGCTCAGTACTCAGGGTGCTGGGTGCTCAGTACTCAGGGTGCTCAGTGCTCAGTACTCAGGGTGCTCAGTGCTCAGTACTCAGGGTGCTCAGTGCTCAGGGTGCTGGGAGCTCAGTGCTCGGGGTGCTGGGTGCTCAGTCCTCAGGTTGCTGGGTGCTCAGTGATCAGGGTGCTCGATGCTCAGTGATCAGGGTGCTGGGTGCTCAGTACTCAGGGTCCTGGGTGCTCAGTGCTCGGGGTGCTGGGTGCTCAGTACTCAGGGTGCTGGGTGCTCAGTGCTCAGGGTGCTGGATGCTCAGTGCTCAGGGTGCTCGGTGCTTAGTACTCAGGGTGCTCGGTGCTCGGGGTGCTGAGTGCTCAGTGCTCGGGGTGCTGGGTGCTCAGTGCTCGGGGTGCTGGGTGCTCAGTGCTCGGGGTGCTGGGTGCTCAGTGCTCGGGGTGCTGGGTGCTCAGTGCTCGGGGTGCTGGGTGCTCAGTGCTCGGGGTGCTGGGTGCTCAGTACTCAGGGTGCTGGTTGCTCAGTGCTCGGGGTGCTCGATGCTCAGTACACAGGTTGCTGGGTGCTCAGTGCTCGGGGTGCTGGGTGCTCAGTACTCAGGGTGCTGGGTGCTCAGGGTTCAGTACTCAGCGTGCTGGGTGCTCAGTGCTCAGAGTGTTGGGTGCTCAGTACTCAGGGTGCTGGGTGCTCAGTGCTCAGTGCTCAGGGTGCTCAGTGCTCAGGGTGCTGGGTGCTCAGGGTGCTGGGTGCTCAGTGCTCGGGGTGCTGGGTGCTCAGTGCTCAGGGTGCTGGGTGCTCAGTGCTTAGTGCTCAGGGTGCTGGGTGCTCAGTGCTCAGTGCTCAGGTTGCTGGGTGTTCAGTACTCACGGTGCTGGGTGCTCAGTACTCAGGGTGCTGGGTGCTCAGTGCTCAGGGTGCTGGGTGCTCAGTGCTCAGGGTGCTGGGTGCTCAGTACTCAGGGTGCTGGGTGCTCAGTACTCAGGGTGCTCGTTGCTCAGTGCTCAGGATGCTGGGTGCTCAGTGCGCGGGGTGCTGGGTGTTCAGTACTCAGGGTGCTGGGTGCTCAGTACTCAGGGTGCTGGGTGCTCAGTGCTCAGGGTGCTGAGTGCTCAGTACTCAGGGTGCTGGGTGCTCAGTGCTCGGGGTGCTGGGTGCTCAGTACTCAGGGTGCTGGGTGCTTAGTACTCAGGGTGCTGGGTGCTCAGTGCTCGGGGTGCTGGGTGCTCAGTGCTCGGGGTGCTCGGTGCTCAGTGCTCGGGGTGCTTGGTGCTCAGTAATCAGGGTGCTGGGTGCTCAGTACTCGTTGTGCTGGGTGCTCAGTGCTCAGGGTGCTGGGTGCTCAGTACTCAGGGTGCTCGGTACTCAGTACTCACGGTGCTCAGTGCTCAGTACTCAGCGTGCTGGGTGCTCAGTGCTCAGGGTGCTGGGTGCTCAGTACTCAGGGTGCTGGGTGCTCAGTGCTCAGGGTGCTCAGTGCTCAGTACTCAGGGTGCTCGGTGCTCAGTGCTCAGGGTGCTCAGTGCTCAGTACTCAGGGTGCTCAGTGCTCAGTGCTCAGGGTGCTGGGTGCTCAGGGCTCGGGGTGCTGGGTGCTCAGTGCTCAGGGTGCTGGGTGCTCAGTACTCAGGGTGCTCAGTGCTCAGGGTGCTGGGTGCTCAGTGCTCAGTACACAGGGTGCTGAGTGCTCAGTGCTCTGGGTGCTGGGTGCTCAGTGCTCAGTACTCAGGGTGCTGGCTGCTCAGTGCTCAGGGTGCTGGATGCTCAGTACTCAGGGTGCTGGGTGCTCAGTGCTCAGGGTGCTGGGTGCTCAGTACTCAGGGTGCTGGGTGCTCAGTGCTCAGGGTGCTGGGTGCTCAGTACTCAGGGTGCTGGGTCCTCAGTGCTCAGGGTGCTGGGTGCTCAGTGCTCGGGGAGCTCAGTACTCAGGGTGCTGTGTGTTCAGTGCTCAGGGTACTGGGTGCTCAGTACTCAGGGTGCTCGGTGCTTAGTACTCAGGGTGCTGGGTGCTCAGTACTCCGGGTGCTGGGTGCTCAGTGCTCGGGGTGCTCGGTGCTCAGTGCTCAAGGTGCTGGGTGCTCAGTACTCAGGGTGCTCATTGCTCCGGGTCCTGGGTGCTCAGTACTCAGGGTGCTGGGTGCTCAATACTCAGGGTGCTCAGTGCTCAGTACTCAGGGTGCTCAGTGCTCAGTACTCAGGGTTCTCAGTGCTCAGGGTGCTGGGTGCTCAGTGCTCGGGGTGCTGGGTGCTCAGTGCTCAGGGTGCTGGGTGCTCAGTGCTCAGGGTGCTGGGTGCTCAGTGCTCAGGGTGCTCATTGCTCAGTACTCAGGGTGCTCAGTGCTCAGTACTCAGGGTGCTCAGTGCTCAGGGTGCTGGGTGCTCAGTACTCAGGGTGCTGGGTGCTCAGTGCTCAGGGTGCTCGGTGCTCAGTACATTGGGTGCTCAGTACTCAGGGTGCTGGGTGCTCATTACTCAGGGTGCTGGGTGCTCAGTGCTCAGGGTGCTCAGTGCTCAGTACATTGGGTGCTCAGTACTCAGGGTGCTGTGTGCTCAGTGCTCAGGGTGCTGGGTGCTCAGTGCTCAGGGTGCTGGGTGCTCAGTGCTCAGGGTGCTGGGTGCTCAGTACTCAGGGTGCTCGGTGCTCAGTACTCAGGGTGCTGGGTGCTCAGTGCTCGGGGTGCTGGGTGCTCAGTACTCAGGGTGCTGGGTGCTCAGTGCTCGGGGTGCTGGGTGCTCAGTGCTCGGTGTGCTCGGTGCTCTGTGCTCGGGGTGCTGGGTGCTCAGTACTCAGGGTGCTGGGTGCTCAGTACTCGGTGTGCTGGGTGCTCAGTACTCAGGGTGCTCGGTGCTCAGTGCTCGGGGTGCTGGGTGCTCAGTGCTCAGTACACAGGGTGCTGAGTGCTCAGTGCTCGGGGTGCTGGGTGCTCGGTGCTCAGTACTCAGGGTGCTGGGTGATCAGTGCTCAGGGTGCTGGGTGCTCAGTACTCAGTGTGCTGGGTGCTCAGTACTCAGGGTGCTGGGTGCTCAGTACTCAGGGTGCTCGGTGCTCAGTACTCAGGGTGCTGGGTCCTCAGTGCTCAGGGTGCTGAGTGCTCAGTACTCAGGGTGCTGGGTGCTCAGTACTCGGGGTGCTGGGTGCTCAGTACTCAGGGAGCTGGGTGCTCAGTACTCATTGTGCTGGGTGCTCAGTACTCGGGTGCTGGGTGCTCAGTGCTCAGGGTGCTGGGTGCTCAGTGCTCGGGGTGCTGGGTGCTCAGTGCTGAGTACTCAGGGTGCTGAGTGCTCAGTGCTCGGGGTGCTGGGTGCTCAGTGCTCAGTACTCAGGGTGCTTGGTGCTCAGTGCTCGGGGTGCTGGGTGCTCAGTGCTCAGGGTGCTGGGTGCTCAGTGCTCAGGGTGCTGGGTGCTCAGTGCTCGGGGTGCTGGGTGCTCAGTACTCAGGGTGCTGGGTGCTCAGTGCTCGGGGAGCTGGGTGCTCAGTACTCATTGTGCTGGGTGCTCAGTACTCGGGTGCTGGGTGCTCAGTACTCATTGTGCTGGGTGCTCAGTACTCGGGTGCTGGGTGCTCAGTACTCAGGGTGCTGGGTGCTCAGTGCTCGGGGTGCTGGGTGCTCAGTGCTCAGGGTGCTGGGTGCTCAGTGCTTAGTGCTCAGGGTGCTGGGTGCTCAGTGCTCAGTGCTCAGGGTGCTGGGTGTTCAGTACTCACGGTGCTGGGTGCTCAGTACTCAGGGTGCTGGGTGCTCAGTGCTCAGGGTGCTGGGTGCTCAGTGCTCAGGGTGCTGGGTGCTCAGTACTCAGGGTGCTGGGTGCTCAGTACTCAGGGTGCTCGTTGCTCAGTGCTCAGGATGCTGGGTGCTCAGTGCGCGGGGTGCTGGGTGTTCAGTACTCAGGGTGCTGGGTGCTCAGTACTCAGGGTGCTGGGTGCTCAGTGCTCAGGGTGCTGAGTGCTCAGTACCCAGGGTGCTGGGTGCTCAGTGCTCGGGGTGCTGGGTGCTCAGTACTCAGGGTGCTGGGTGCTTAGTACTCAGGGTGCTGGGTGCTCAGTGCTCGGGGTGCTGGGTGCTCAGTGCTCGGGGTGCTCGGTGCTCAGTGCTCGGGGTTCTTGGTGCTCAGTAATCAGGGTGCTGGGTGCTCAGTACTCATTGTGCTGGGTGCTCAGTGCTCGGGGTGCTGGGTGCTCAGTGCTCGGGGTGCTGGGTGCTCAGTGCTCGGGGTGCTGGGTGCTCAGTGCTCAGGGTGCTCAGTGCTCAGTGCTCAGTACTCAGGGTGCTCAGTGCTCAGTGCTCAGGGTGCTCAGTGCTCAGTACTCAGGGTGCTCAGTGCTCAGTGCTCTGGGTGCTGGGTGCTCAGTGCTCAGGGTGCTGGGTGCTCAGTGCTCAGGGTGCTGGGTGCTCAGTACTCAGGGTGCTGGTTGCTCAGTGCTCGGGGTGCTCGATGCTCAGTACACAGGTTGCTGGGTGCTCAGTGCTCGGGGTGCTGGGTGCTCAGTACTCAGGGTGCTGGGTGCTCAGGGTTCAGTACTCAGCGTGCTGGGTGCTCAGTGCTCAGAGTGTTGGGTGCTCAGTACTCAGGGTGCTGGGTGCTCAGTGCTCAGTGCTCAGGGTGCTCAGTGCTCAGGGTGCTGGGTGCTCAGGGTGCTGGGTGCTCAGTGCTCGGGGTGCTGGGTGCTCAGTGCTCAGGGTGCTGGGTGCTCAGTGCTTAGTGCTCAGGGTGCTGGGTGCTCAGTGCTCAGTGCTCAGGTTGCTGGGTGTTCAGTACTCACGGTGCTGGGTGCTCAGTACTCAGGGTGCTGGGTGCTCAGTGCTCAGGGTGCTGGGTGCTCAGTGCTCAGGGTGCTGGGTGCTCAGTACTCAGGGTGCTGGGTGCTCAGTACTCAGGGTGCTCGTTGCTCAGTGCTCAGGATGCTGGGTGCTCAGTGCGCGGGGTGCTGGGTGTTCAGTACTCAGGGTGCTGGGTGCTCAGTACTCAGGGTGCTGGGTGCTCAGTGCTCAGGGTGCTGAGTGCTCAGTACTCAGGGTGCTGGGTGCTCAGTGCTCGGGGTGCTGGGTGCTCAGTACTCAGGGTGCTGGGTGCTTAGTACTCAGGGTGCTGGGTGCTCAGTGCTCGGGGTGCTGGGTGCTCAGTGCTCGGGGTGCTCGGTGCTCAGTGCTCGGGGTGCTTGGTGCTCAGTAATCAGGGTGCTGGGTGCTCAGTACTCGTTGTGCTGGGTGCTCAGTGCTCAGGGTGCTGGGTGCTCAGTACTCAGGGTGCTCGGTACTCAGTACTCATGGTGCTCAGTGCTCAGTACTCAGCGTGCTGGGTGCTCAGTGCTCAGGGTGCTGGGTGCTCAGTACTCAGGGTGCTGGGTGCTCAGTGCTCAGGGTGCTCAGTGCTCAGTACTCAGGGTGCTCGGTGCTCAGTGCTCAGGGTGCTCAGTGCTCAGTACTCAGGGTGCTCAGTGCTCAGTGCTCAGGGTGCTGGGTGCTCAGGGCTCGGGGTGCTGGGTGCTCAGTGCTCAGGGTGCTGGGTGCTCAGTACTCAGGGTGCTCAGTGCTCAGGGTGCTGGGTGCTCAGTGCTCAGTACACAGGGTGCTGAGTGCTCAGTGCTCTGGGTGCTGGGTGCTCAGTGCTCAGTACTCAGGGTGCTGGCTGCTCAGTGCTCAGGGTGCTGGATGCTCAGTACTCAGGGTGCTGGGTGCTCAGTGCTCAGGGTGCTGGGTGCTCAGTACTCAGGGTGCTGGGTGCTCAGTGCTCAGGGTGCTGGGTGCTCAGTACTCAGGGTGCTGGGTCCTCAGTGCTCAGGGTGCTGGGTGCTCAGTGCTCGGGGAGCTCAGTACTCAGGGTGCTGTGTGTTCAGTGCTCAGGGTACTGGGTGCTCAGTACTCAGGGTGCTCGGTGCTTAGTACTCAGGGTGCTGGGTGCTCAGTACTCCGGGTGCTGGGTGCTCAGTGCTCGGGGTGCTCGGTGCTCAGTGCTCAAGGTGCTGGGTGCTCAGTACTCAGGGTGCTCATTGCTCCGGGTCCTGGGTGCTCAGTACTCAGGGTGCTGGGTGCTCAATACTCAGGGTGCTCAGTGCTCAGTACTCAGGGTGCTCAGTGCTCAGTACTCAGGGTTCTCAGTGCTCAGGGTGCTGGGTGCTCAGTGCTCGGGGTGCTGGGTGCTCAGTGCTCAGGGTGCTGGGTGCTCAGTGCTCAGGGTGCTGGGTGCTCAGTGCTCAGGGTGCTCATTGCTCAGTACTCAGGGTGCTCAGTGCTCAGTACTCAGGGTGCTCAGTGCTCAGGGTGCTGGGTGCTCAGTACTCAGGGTGCTGGGTGCTCAGTGCTCAGGGTGCTCGGTGCTCAGTACATTGGGTGCTCAGTACTCAGGGTGCTGGGTGCTCATTACTCAGGGTGCTGGGTGCTCAGTGCTCAGGGTGCTCAGTGCTCAGTATATTGGGTGCTCAGTACTCAGGGTGCTGTGTGCTCAGTGCTCAGGGTGCTGGGTGCTCAGTGCTCAGGGTGCTGGGTGCTCAGTGCTCAGGGTGCTGGGTGCTCAGTACTCAGGGTGCTCGGTGCTCAGTACTCAGGGTGCTGGGTGCTCAGTGCTCGGGGTGCTGGGTGCTCAGTACTCAGGGTGCTGGGTGCTCAGTGCTCGGGGTGCTGGGTGCTCAGTGCTCGGTGTGCTCGGTGCTCTGTGCTCGGGGTGCTGGGTGCTCAGTACTCAGGGTGCTGGGTGCTCAGTACTCGGTGTGCTGGGTGCTCAGTACTCAGGGTGCTCGGTGCTCAGTGCTCGGGGTGCTGGGTGCTCAGTGCTCAGTACACAGGGTGCTGAGTGCTCAGTGCTCGGGGTGCTGGGTGCTCGGTGCTCAGTACTCAGGGTGCTGGGTGATCAGTGCTCAGGGTGCTGGGTGCTCAGTACTCAGTGTGCTGGGTGCTCAGTACTCAGGGTGCTGGGTGCTCAGTACTCAGGGTGCTCGGTGCTCAGTACTCAGGGTGCTGGGTCCTCAGTGCTCAGGGTGCTGAGTGCTCAGTACTCAGGGTGCTGGGTGCTCAGTACTCGGGGTGCTGGGTGCTCAGTACTCAGGGAGCTGGGTGCTCAGTACTCATTGTGCTGGGTGCTCAGTACTCGGGTGCTGGGTGCTCAGTGCTCAGGGTGCTGGGTGCTCAGTGCTCGGGGTGCTGGGTGCTCAGTGCTGAGTACTCAGGGTGCTGAGTGCTCAGTGCTCGGGGTGCTGGGTGCTCAGTGCTCAGTACTCAGGGTGCTTGGTGCTCAGTGCTCGGGGTGCTGGGTGCTCAGTGCTCAGGGTGCTGGGTGCTCAGTGCTCAGGGTGCTGGGTGCTCAGTGCTCGGGGTGCTGGGTGCTCAGTACTCAGGGTGCTGGGTGCTCAGTGCTCGGGGAGCTGGGTGCTCAGTACTCATTGTGCTGGGTGCTCAGTACTCGGGTGCTGGGTGCTCAGTACTCATTGTGCTGGGTGCTCAGTACTCGGGTGCTGGGTGCTCAGTACTCAGGGTGCTGGGTGCTCAGTGCTCGGGGTGCTGGGTGCTCAGTGCTCAGGGTGCTGGGTGCTCAGTGCTTAGTGCTCAGGGTGCTGGGTGCTCAGTGCTCAGTGCTCAGGGTGCTGGGTGTTCAGTACTCACGGTGCTGGGTGCTCAGTACTCAGGGTGCTGGGTGCTCAGTGCTCAGGGTGCTGGGTGCTCATTGCTCAGGGTGCTGGGTGCTCAGTACTCAGGGTGCTGGGTGCTCAGTACTCAGGGTGCTCGTTGCTCAGTGCTCAGGATGCTGGGTGCTCAGTGCGCGGGGTGCTGGGTGTTCAGTACTCAGGGTGCTGGGTGCTCAGTACTCAGGGTGCTGGGTGCTCAGTGCTCAGGGTGCTGAGTGCTCAGTACCCAGGGTGCTGGGTGCTCAGTGCTCGGGGTGCTGGGTGCTCAGTACTCAGGGTGCTGGGTGCTTAGTACTCAGGGTGCTGGGTGCTCAGTGCTCGGGGTGCTGGGTGCTCAGTGCTCGGGGTGCTCGGTGCTCAGTGCTCGGGGTTCTTGGTGCTCAGTAATCAGGGTGCTGGGTGCTCAGTACTCATTGTGCTGGGTGCTCAGTGCTCGGGGTGCTGGGTGCTCAGTGCTCGGGGTGCTGGGTGCTCAGTGCTCGGGGTGCTGGGTGCTCAGTGCTCAGGGTGCTCAGTGCTCAGTGCTCAGTACTCAGGGTGCTCGTTGCTCAGTGCTCAGGATGCTGGGTGCTCAGTGCGCGGGGTGCTGGGTGCTCAGTACTCAGGGTGCTGGGTGCTCAGTGCTCAGGGTGCTGAGTGCTCAGTACTCAGGGTGCTGGGTGCTCAGTGCTCGGGGTGCTGGGTGCTCAGTACTCAGGGTGCTGGGTGCTTAGTACTCAGGGTGCTGGGTGCTCAGTGCTCGGGGTGCTGGGTGCTCAGTGCTCAGGGTGCTGGGTGCTCAGTACTCAGGGTGCTCGGTACTCAGTACTCACGGTGCTCAGTGCTCAGTACTCAGCGTGCTGGGTGCTCAGTGCTCAGGGTGCTGGGTGCTCAGTACTCAGGGTGCTGGGTGCTCAGTGCTCAGGGTGCTCAGTGCTCAGTACTCAGGGTGCTCGGTGCTCAGTGCTCAGGGTGCTCAGTGCTCAGTACTCAGGGTGCTCAGTGCTCAGTGCTCAGGGTGCTGGGTGCTCAGGGCTCGGGGTGCTGGGTGCTCAGTGCTCAGGGTGCTGGGTGCTCAGTACTCAGGGTGCTCAGTGCTCAGGGTGCTGGGTGCTCAGTGCTCAGTACACAGGGTGCTGAGTGCTCAGTGCTCTGGGTGCTGGGTGCTCAGTGCTCAGTACTCAGGGTGCTGGCTGCTCAGTGCTCAGGGTGCTGGATGCTCAGTACTCAGGGTGCTGGGTGCTCAGTGCTCAGGGTGCTGGGTGCTCAGTACTCAGGGTGCTGGGTGCTCAGTGCTCAGGGTGCTGGGTGCTCAGTACTCAGGGTGCTGGGTCCTCAGTGCTCAGGGTGCTGGGTGCTCAGTGCTCGGGGAGCTCAGTACTCAGGGTGCTGTGTGTTCAGTGCTCAGGGTACTGGGTGCTCAGTACTCAGGGTGCTCGGTGCTTAGTACTCAGGGTGCTGGGTGCTCAGTACTCCGGGTGCTGGGTGCTCAGTGCTCGGGGTGCTCGGTGCTCAGTGCTCAAGGTGCTGGGTGCTCAGTACTCAGGGTGCTCATTGCTCCGGGTCCTGGGTGCTCAGTACTCAGGGTGCTGGGTGCTCAATACTCAGGGTGCTCAGTGCTCAGTACTCAGGGTGCTCAGTGCTCAGTACTCAGGGTTCTCAGTGCTCAGGGTGCTGGGTGCTCAGTGCTCGGGGTGCTGGGTGCTCAGTGCTCAGGGTGCTGGGTGCTCAGTGCTCAGGGTGCTGGGTGCTCAGTGCTCAGGGTGCTCATTGCTCAGTACTCAGGGTGCTCAGTGCTCAGTACTCAGGGTGCTCAGTGCTCAGGGTGCTGGGTGCTCAGTACTCAGGGTGCTGGGTGCTCAGTGCTCAGGGTGCTCGGTGCTCAGTACATTGGGTGCTCAGTACTCAGGGTGCTGGGTGCTCATTACTCAGGGTGCTGGGTGCTCAGTGCTCAGGGTGCTCAGTGCTCAGTACATTGGGTGCTCAGTACTCAGGGTGCTGTGTGCTCAGTGCTCAGGGTGCTGGGTGCTCAGTGCTCAGGGTGCTGGGTGCTCAGTGCTCAGGGTGCTGGGTGCTCAGTACTCAGGGTGCTCGGTGCTCAGTACTCAGGGTGCTGGGTGCTCAGTGCTCGGGGTGCTGGGTGCTCAGTACTCAGGGTGCTGGGTGCTCAGTGCTCGGGGTGCTGGGTGCTCAGTGCTCGGTGTGCTCGGTGCTCTGTGCTCGGGGTGCTGGGTGCTCAGTACTCAGGGTGCTGGGTGCTCAATACTCGGTGTGCTGGGTGCTCAGTACTCAGGGTGCTCGGTGCTCAGTGCTCGGGGTGCTGGGTGCTCAGTGCTCAGTACACAGGGTGCTGAGTGCTCAGTGCTCGGGGTGCTGGGTGCTCGGTGCTCAGTACTCAGGGTGCTGGGTGATCAGTGCTCAGGGTGCTGGGTGCTCAGTACTCAGTGTGCTGGGTGCTCAGTACTCAGGGTGCTGGGTGCTCAGTACTCACCGTGCTCGGTGCTCAGTACTCAGGGTGCTGGGTCCTCAGTGCTCAGGGTGCTGAGTGCTCAGTACTCAGGGTGCTGGGTGCTCAGTACTCGGGGTGCTGGGTGCTCAGTACTCAGGGAGCTGGGTGCTCAGTACTCATTGTGCTGGGTGCTCAGTACTCGGGTGCTGGGTGCTCAGTGCTCAGGGTGCTGGGTGCTCAGTGCTCGGGGTGCTGGGTGCTCAGTGCTGAGTACTCAGGGTGCTGAGTGCTCAGTGCTCGGGGTGCTGGGTGCTCAGTGCTCAGTACTCAGGGTGCTTGGTGCTCAGTGCTCGGGGTGCTGGGTGCTCAGTGCTCAGGGTGCTGGGTGCTCAGTGCTCAGGGTGCTGGGTGCTCAGTGCTCGGGGTGCTGGGTGCTCAGTACTCAGGGTGCTGGGTGCTCAGTGCTCGGGGAGCTGGGTGCTCAGTACTCATTGTGCTGGGTGCTCAGTACTCGGGTGCTGGGTGCTCAGTACTCATTGTGCTGGGTGCTCAGTACTCGGGTGCTGGGTGCTCAGTACTCAGGGTGCTGGGTGCTCAGTGCTCGGGGTGCTGGGTGCTCAGTGCTCAGGGTGCTGGGTGCTCAGTGCTTAGTGCTCAGGGTGCTGGGTGCTCAGTGCTCAGTGCTCAGGGTGCTGGGTGTTCAGTACTCACGGTGCTGGGTGCTCAGTACTCAGGGTGCTGGGTGCTCAGTGCTCAGGGTGCTGGGTGCTCAGTGCTCAGGGTGCTGGGTGCTCAGTACTCAGGGTGCTGGGTGCTCAGTACTCAGGGTGCTCGTTGCTCAGTGCTCAGGATGCTGGGTGCTCAGTGCGCGGGGTGCTGGGTGTTCAGTACTCAGGGTGCTGGGTGCTCAGTACTCAGGGTGCTGGGTGCTCAGTGCTCAGGGTGCTGAGTGCTCAGTACCCAGGGTGCTGGGTGCTCAGTGCTCGGGGTGCTGGGTGCTCAGTACTCAGGGTGCTGGGTGCTTAGTACTCAGGGTGCTGGGTGCTCAGTGCTCGGGGTGCTGGGTGCTCAGTGCTCGGGGTGCTCGGTGCTCAGTGCTCGGGGTTCTTGGTGCTCAGTAATCAGGGTGCTGGGTGCTCAGTACTCATTGTGCTGGGTGCTCAGTGCTCGGGGTGCTGGGTGCTCAGTGCTCGGGGTGCTGGGTGCTCAGTGCTCGGGGTGCTGTGTGCTCTGTGCTCAGGGTGCTCAGTGCTCAGTGCTCAGTACTCAGGGTGCTCAGTGCTCAGTGCTCAGGGTGCTCAGTGCTCAGTACTCAGGGTGCTCAGTGCTCAGTGCTCTGGGTGCTGGGTGCTCAGTGCTCAGGGTGCTGGGTGCTCAGTGCTCAGGGTGCTGGGTGCTCAGTACTCAGGGTGCTGGTTGCTCAGTGCTCGGGGTGCTCGATGCTCAGTACACAGGTTGCTGGGTGCTCAGTGCTCGGGGTGCTGGGTGCTCAGTACTCAGGGTGCTGGGTGCTCAGGGTTCAGTACTCAGCGTGCTGGGTGCTCAGTGCTCAGAGTGTTGGGTGCTCAGTACTCAGGGTGCTGGGTGCTCAGTGCTCAGTGCTCAGGGTGCTCAGTGCTCAGGGTGCTGGGTGCTCAGGGTGCTGGGTGCTCAGTGCTCGGGGTGCTGGGTGCTCAGTGCTCAGGGTGCTGGGTGCTCAGTGCTTAGTGCTCAGGGTGCTGGGTGCTCAGTGCTCAGTGCTCAGGTTGCTGGGTGTTCAGTACTCACGGTGCTGGGTGCTCAGTACTCAGGGTGCTGGGTGCTCAGTGCTCAGGGTGCTGGGTGCTCAGTGCTCAGGGTGCTGGGTGCTCAGTACTCAGGGTGCTGGGTGCTCAGTACTCAGGGTGCTCGTTGCTCAGTGCTCAGGATGCTGGGTGCTCAGTGCGCGGGGTGCTGGGTGTTCAGTACTCAGGGTGCTGGGTGCTCAGTACTCAGGGTGCTGGGTGCTCAGTGCTCAGGGTGCTGAGTGCTCAGTACTCAGGGTGCTGGGTGCTCAGTGCTCGGGGTGCTGGGTGCTCAGTACTCAGGGTGCTGGGTGCTTAGTACTCAGGGTGCTGGGTGCTCAGTGCTCGGGGTGCTGGGTGCTCAGTGCTCGGGGTGCTCGGTGCTCAGTGCTCGGGGTGCTTGGTGCTCAGTAATCAGGGTGCTGGGTGCTCAGTACTCGTTGTGCTGGGTGCTCAGTGCTCAGGGTGCTGGGTGCTCAGTACTCAGGGTGCTCGGTACTCAGTACTCACGGTGCTCAGTGCTCAGTACTCAGCGTGCTGGGTGCTCAGTGCTCAGGGTGCTGGGTGCTCAGTACTCAGGGTGCTGGGTGCTCAGTGCTCAGGGTGCTCAGTGCTCAGTACTCAGGGTGCTCGGTGCTCAGTGCTCAGGGTGCTCAGTGCTCAGTACTCAGGGTGCTCAGTGCTCAGTGCTCAGGGTGCTGGGTGCTCAGGGCTCGGGGTGCTGGGTGCTCAGTGCTCAGGGTGCTGGGTGCTCAGTACTCAGGGTGCTCAGTGCTCAGGGTGCTGGGTGCTCAGTGCTCAGTACACAGGGTGCTGAGTGCTCAGTGCTCTGGGTGCTGGGTGCTCAGTGCTCAGTACTCAGGGTGCTGGCTGCTCAGTGCTCAGGGTGCTGGATGCTCAGTACTCAGGGTGCTGGGTGCTCAGTGCTCAGGGTGCTGGGTGCTCAGTACTCAGGGTGCTGGGTGCTCAGTGCTCAGGGTGCTGGGTGCTCAGTACTCAGGGTGCTGGGTCCTCAGTGCTCAGGGTGCTGGGTGCTCAGTGCTCGGGGAGCTCAGTACTCAGGGTGCTGTGTGTTCAGTGCTCAGGGTACTGGGTGCTCAGTACTCAGGGTGCTCGGTGCTTAGTACTCAGGGTGCTGGGTGCTCAGTACTCCGGGTGCTGGGTGCTCAGTGCTCGGGGTGCTCGGTGCTCAGTACTCATTGTGCTGGGTGCTCAGTACTCGGGTGCTGGGTGCTCAGTACTCAGGGTGCTGGGTGCTCAGTGCTCGGGGTGCTGGGTGCTCAGTGCTCAGGGTGCTGGGTGCTCAGTGCTTAGTGCTCAGGGTGCTGGGTGCTCAGTGCTCAGTGCTCAGGGTGCTGGGTGTTCAGTACTCACGGTGCTGGGTGCTCAGTACTCAGGGTGCTGGGTGCTCAGTGCTCAGGGTGCTGGGTGCTCAGTGCTCAGGGTGCTGGGTGCTCAGTACTCAGGGTGCTGGGTGCTCAGTACTCAGGGTGCTCGTTGCTCAGTGCTCAGGATGCTGGGTGCTCAGTGCGCGGGGTGCTGGGTGTTCAGTACTCAGGGTGCTGGGTGCTCAGTACTCAGGGTGCTGGGTGCTCAGTGCTCAGGGTGCTGAGTGCTCAGTACCCAGGGTGCTGGGTGCTCAGTGCTCGGGGTGCTGGGTGCTCAGTACTCAGGGTGCTGGGTGCTTAGTACTCAGGGTGCTGGGTGCTCAGTGCTCGGGGTGCTGGGTGCTCAGTGCTCGGGGTGCTCGGTGCTCAGTGCTCGGGGTTCTTGGTGCTCAGTAATCAGGGTGCTGGGTGCTCAGTACTCGTTGTGCTGGGTGCTCAGTGCTCAGGGTGCTGGGTGCTCAGTACTCAGGGTGCTCGGTACTCAGTACTCACGGTGCTCAGTGCTCAGTACTCAGCGTGCTGGGTGCTCAGTGCTCAGGGTGCTGGGTGCTCAGTACTCAGGGTGCTGGGTGCTCAGTGCTCAGGGTGCTCAGTGCTCAGTACTCAAGGTGCTCGGTGCTCAGTGCTCAGGGTGCTCAGTGCTCAGTACTCAGGGTGCTCAGTGCTCAGTGCTCAGGGTGCTGGGTGCTCAGTGCTCGGGGTGCTGGGTGCTCAGTGCTCAGGGTGCTGGGTGCTCAGTACTCAGGGTGCTCAGTGCTCAGGGTGCTGGGTGCTCAGTGCTCAGTACACAGGGTGCTGAGTGCTCAGTGCTCTGGGTGCTCTGTGCTCAGTGCTCAGTACTCAGGGTGCTGGCTGCTCAGTGCTCAGGGTGCTGGATGCTCAGTACTCAGGGTGCTGGGTGCTCAGTGCTCAGGGTGCTGGGTGCTCAGTACTCAGCGTGCTAGGTGCTCAGTGCTCAGGGTGCTGGGTGCTCAGTACTCAGGGTGCTGGGTCCTCAGTGCTCAGGGTGCTGGGTGCTCAGTGCTCGGGGAGCTCAGTATTCAGCGTGCTGTGTGTTCAGTGCTCAGGGTACTGGGTGCTCAGTACTCAGGGTGCTCGGTGCTTAGTACTCAGGGTGCTAGGTGCTCAGTACTCCGGGTGCTGGGTGCTCAGTGCTCGGGGTGCTCGGTGCTCAGTGCTCAGGGTGCTGGGTGCTCAGTACTCAGGGTGCTCATTGCTCCGGGTCCTGGGTGCACAGTACACAGGGTGCTGGGTGCTCAATACTCAGGGTGCTCAGTGCTCAGTACTCAGGGTGCTCAGTGCTCAGTACTCAGGGTTCTCAGTGCTCAGGCTGCTGGGTGCTCAGTGCTCGGGGTGCTGGGTGCTCAGTGCTCAGGGTGCTGGGTGCTCAGTGCTCAGGGTGCTGGGTGCTCAGTGCTCAGGGTGCTGGGTGCTCAGTGCTCATGTTGCTGGGTGCTCAGTACTCAGGGTGCTGGGTGCTCAGTACGCAGGGTGCTCATTGCTCAGTACTCAGGGTGCTGGGTGCTCAGTACTCAGGGTGCTGGGTGCTCAGTGCTCAGGGTGCTCGGTGCTCAGTACATTGGGTGCTCAGTACTCAGGGTGCTGGGTGCTCAATACTCAGGGTGCTGGGTGCTCAGTGCTCAGGGTGCTCAGTGCTCAGTACATTGGGTGCTCAGTACTCAGGGTGCTGGGTGCTCAGTGCTCAGGGTGCTGGGTGCTCAGTGCTCAGGGTGCTGGGTGCTCAGTGCTCAGGGTGCTGGGTGCTCAGTACTCAGGGTGCTCGGTGCTCAGGACTCAGGGTGCTGGGTGCTCAGTGCTCGCGGTGCTGGGTGCTCAGTACTCAGGGTGCTGGGTGCTCAGTGCTCGGGGTGCTGGGTGCTCAGTGCTCGGGGTGCTCGGTGCTCAGTGCTCGGGGTGCTGGGTGCTCAGTACTCAGGGTGCTGGGTGCTCAGTACTCGGTGTGCTGGGTGCTCAGTACTCAGGGTGCTCGGTGCTCAGTGCTCGGGGTGCTGGGTGCTCAGTGCTCAGTACACAGGGTGCTGAGTGCTCAGTGCTCGGGGTGCTGGGTGCTCAGTGCTCAGTACTCAGGGTGCTCGGTGCTCAGTGCTCGGGGTGCTGGGTGCTCAGTGCTCAGTACTCAGGGTGCTGGGTGCTCAGTGCTCGGGGTGCTGGATGCTCAGTACTTAGGGTGCTGGGTGCTCAGTGCTCAGGGTGCCTCGTGCTCAGTACTCAGGGTGCTGGGTGCTCAGTGCTCAGGGTGCTGGGTGCTCAGTATTCAGGGTGCTGGGTCCTCAGTGCTCAGGGTGCTGGGTGCTCAGTGCTCGGGGTGCTGGGTGCTCAGTGCTCAGGGTGCTGAGTGCTCAGTACTCAGGGTGCTGGGTGCTCAGTACTCGGTGTGTTGGGTGCTCAGTACTCAGGGTGCTCGGTGCTCAGTGCTCGGGGTGCTGGGTGCTCAGTGCTCAGTACACAGGGTGCTGAGTGCTCAGTGCTCGGGGTGCTGGGTGCTCAGTGCTCAGTACTCAGGGTGCTCGGTGCTCAGTGCTCGGGGTGCTGGGTGCTCAGTGCTCAGTACTCAGGGTGCTGGGTGCTCAGTGCTCAGGGTGCTGGGTGCTCAGTATTCAGGGTGCTGGGTCCTCAGTGCTCAGGGTGCTGGGTGCTCAGTACTCAGGGTGCTGGGTGCTCAGTGCTCAGGGTGCTGAGTGCTCAGTACTCAGGGTGCTGGGTGCTCAGTACTCGGGGTGCTGGGTGCTCAGTGCTCAGGGTGCTGGGTGCTCAGTTCTCGGGGTGCTGGGTGCTCAGTGCTCGGGGTGCTCGGTGCTCAGTACTCGGGCTGCTGGGTGCTTAGTACTCAGGGTGCTGGGTGCTCAGTGCTCGGGGTGCTGGGTGCTCAGTGCTCGGGGTGCTCGGTGCTCAGTGCTCGGGGTGCTTGGTGCTCAGTACTCAGGGTGCTGGGTGCTCAGTACTCGTTGTGCTGGGTGCTCAGTGCTCAGGGTGCTGGGTGCTCAGTACTCAGGGTGCTCGGTACTCAGTGCTCAGGGTGCTGGGTGCTCAGTGCTCAGGGTGCTGGGTGCTCAGTGCTCAGGGTGCTGGGTGCTCAGTGCTCAGGGTGCTGGGTGCTCAGTGCTCAGGGTGCTGGGTGCTCAGTACTCAGGGTGCTCGGTGCTCAGTACTCAGGGTGCTGGGTGCTCAGTGCTCGGGGTGCTGGGTGCTCAGTGCTCGTGGTGCTCGGTGCTCAGTTCTCGGGGTGCTGGGTGCTCAGTACTCAGGGAGCTCGGTGCTCAGTGCTCGGGGTGCTGGGTGCTCAGTGCTCAGTACTCAGGGTGCTCAGTGCTCAGGGTGCTGGGTGCTCAGTGCTCGGTGTGCTGGGTACTCAGTGCTCAGTACACAGGGTGCTGGGTGCTCAGTGCTCGGGGTGCTGGGTGCTCAGTTCTCAGTACTCAGGGAGCTGGGTGCTCAGTGCTCAGGGTGCTGGATGCTCAGTACTCAGGGTGCTGGGTGCTCAGTGCTCAGGGTGCTGGTTGCTCAGTACTCAGTGTGCTGGGTGCTCATTGCTCAGGGTGCTGGGTGCTCAGTACTCAGGGTGCTCATTGCTCAGGGTGCTGGGTGCTCAGTACTCAGGGTGCTGGGTGCTCAGTACTCAGGGTGCTGGGTGCTCAGTACTCAGGGTGCTCAGTGCTCAGTACTCAGGGTGCTCAGGGCTGAGGGTGCTGGATGCTCACTGCTCGGGGTGATGGGTGCTCAGTGCTCAGGGTGCTGGGTGCTCAGTGCTCAGGGTGCTCGGTGCTCAGTTCTCAGGGTGCTGGGGCTCAGTACTCAGGGTGCTGGGTGCTCAGTACTCAGGGTGCTCAGTGCTCAGTACTCAGGGTGCTCAGTGCTCAGTACTCAGGGTGCTCAGTGCTCAGGGTGCTGGGAGCTCAGTGCTCGGGGTGCTGGGTGCTCAGTCCTCAGGTTGCTGGGTGCTCAGTGCTCAGGGTGCTCGGTGCTCAGTACATTGGGTGCTCAGTACTCAGGGTGCTGGGTGCTCATTACTCAGGGTGCTGGGTGCTCAGTGCTCAGGGTGCTCAGTGCTCAGTACATTGGGTGCTCAGTACTCAGGGTGCTGTGTGCTCAGTGCTCAGGGTGCTGGGTGCTCAGTGCTCAGGGTGCTGGGTGCTCAGTGCTCAGGGTGCTGGGTGCTCAGTACTCAGGGTGCTCGGTGCTCAGTACTCAGGGCGCTGGGTGCTCAGTGCTCGGGGTGCTGGGTGCTCAGTACTCAGGGTGCTGGGTGCTCAGTGCTCGGGGTGCTGGGTGCTCAGTGCTCGGTGTGCTCGGTGCTCTGTGCTCGGGGTGCTGGGTGCTCAGTACTCAGGGTGCTGGGTGCTCAGTACTCGGTGTGCTGGGTGCTCAGTACTCAGGGTGCTCGGTGCTCAGTGCTCGGGGTGCTGGGTGCTCAGTGCTCAGTACACAGGGTGCTGAGTGCTCAGTGCTCGGGGTGCTGGGTGCTCGGTGCTCAGTACTCAGGGTGCTGGGAGATCAGTGCTCAGGGTGCTGGGTGCTCAGTACTCAGTGTGCTGGGTGCTCAGTACTCAGGGTGCTGGGTGCTCAGTACTCAGGGTGCTCGGTGCTCAGTACTCAGGGTGCTGGGTCCTCAGTGCTCAGGGTGCTGAGTGCTCAGTACTCAGGGTGCTGGGTGCTCAGTACTCGGGGTGCTGGGTGCTCAGTACTCAGGGAGCTGGGTGCTCAGTACTCATTGTGCTGGGTGCTCAGTACTCGGGTGCTGGGTGCTCAGTGCTCAGGGTGCTGGGTGCTCAGTGCTCGGGGTGCTGGGTGCTCAGTGCTGAGTACTCAGGGTGCTGAGTGCTCAGTGCTCGGGGTGCTGGGTGCTCAGTGCTCAGTACTCAGGTTGCTTGGTGCTCAGTGCTCGGGGTGCTGGGTGCTCAGTGCTCAGGGTGCTGGGTGCTCAGTGCTCAGGGTGCTGGGTGCTCAGTGCTCGGGGTGCTGGGTGCTCAGTACTCAGGGTGCTGGGTGCTCAGTGCTCGGGGAGCTGGGTGCTCAGTACTCATTGTGCTGGGTGCTCAGTACTCGGGTGCTGGGTGCTCAGTACTCATTGTGCTGGGTGCTCAGTACTCGGGTGCTGGGTGCTCAGTACTCAGGGTGCTGGGTGCTCAGTGCTCGGGGTGCTGGGTGCTCAGTGCTCGGGGTGCTGGGTGCTCAGTGCTCGGTCTGCTGGGTGCTCAGTGCTCGGGGTGCTTGGTGCTCAGTACTCAGGGTGCTGGGTGCTCAGTACTCAGGGTGCTGGGTGCTCAGTGCTCGGGGTGCTCAGTACTCAGGGTGCTGTGTGTTCAGTGCTCAGGGTGCTGGGTGCTCAGTACTCAGGGTGCTCGGTGCTTAGTACTCAGGGTGCTGGGTGCTCAGTACTCCGGGTGCTGGGTGCCCAGTGCACGGCGTGCTCGGTGCTCAGTGCTCAAGGTGCTGGGTGCTCAGTACTCAGGGTGATCATTGCTCAGAGTGCTGGGTGCTCAGTACTCAGGGTGCTGGGTGCTCAGTACTCAGGGTGCTCAGTGCTCAGTACTCAGGGTGCTCAGTGCTCAGTACTAAGGGTGCTCAGTGCTCAGGGTGCTGGGTGATCAGTGCTCGGGGTGCTCGGTGCCCAGTACTCAGGGTGCAGGGTGCTCAGTGCTCAGGGTGCTGGGTGCTCAGTGCTCAGGGTGCTGGGTGCTCAGTGCTCAGGGTGCTGGGTGCTCAGTACTCAGGGTGCTCGGTGCTCGGTGTGCTGGGTGCTCAGTGCTCGGGGTGCTCGGTGCTCAGTACTCGGGGTGCTCAGTGCTCAGTACTCAGGGTGCTGGGTGCTCAGTGCTCAGGGTGCTGGGTGCTCAGTACTCAGGGTGCTGCGTCCTCGGTGCTCAGTATGCTGGGTGCTCAGTACTCAGGGTGCTGGGTGCTCAGTACTCAGGGTCCTGCGTGCTCAGTACTCATGGTGCTCGGTGCTCAGGACACAGGGTGCTGGGTGCTCAGTGCTCAGGGTGCTGGGTGCTCAGTACTCAGGGTGCTGGGTGCTCAGTGCTCGGGGTGCTCGGTGCTCAGTACTCGGGGTGCTCAGTGCTCAGTGCTCAGGGTGCTGGGTGCTCAGTGCTCAGAGTGCTGGGTGCTCAGTACTCAGGGTGCTCGGTGCTCAGTAGTCAGGGTGCTGGGTGCTCAGTGCTCAGGGTGCTCAGTGCTCAGGACTCAGCGTGCTGGGTGCTCAGTGGTCAGGGTGCTCGGTGCTCAGTACTCAGGGTGCTCAGTGATCAGGGTGCTGGGTGCTCAGTACTCAGGGTGCAGGGTGCTCAGTGCTCAGTACTCAGGGTGCTCAGTGCTCAGGGTGCTGGGTGCTCAGTGCTCGGGGTGCTGGGTACTCAGTGCTCAGTACACAGGGTGCTGGGTGCTCAGTGCTCGGGGTGCTGGGTGCTCAGTGCTCAGTACTCAGGGAGCTGGGTGCTCAGTGCTCAGGGTGCTGGATGCTCAGTACTCAGGGTGCTGGGTGCTCAGTGCTCAGGGTGCTGGTTGCTCAGTACTCAGGGTGCTGGGTGCTCATTGCTCAGGGTGCTGGGTGCTCAGTACTCAGGGTGCTCATTGCTCAGGGTGCTGGGTGCTCAGTACTCAGGGTGCTGGGTGCTCAGTACTCAGGGTGCTGGGTGCTCAGTACTCAGGGTGCTCAGTGATCAGTACTCCGGGTGCTCAGGGCTCAGGGTGCTGGGTGCTCACTGCTCGGGGTGCTGGGTGCTCAGTGCTCAGGGTGCTGGGTGCTCAGTGCTCAGGGTGCTCGGTGCTCAGTTCTCAGGGTGCTGGGTGCTCAGTACTCAGGGTGCTGGGTGCTCAGTACTCAGGGTGCTCAGTGCTCAGTACTCAGGGTGCTCAGTGCTCAGTGCTCAGGGTGCTCAGTGCTCAGTACTCAGGGTGCTCAGTGCTCAGTGCTCTGGGTGCTGGGTGCTCAGTGCTCAGGGTGCTGGGTGCTCAGTGCTCAGGGTGCTGGGTGCTCAGTACTCAGGGTGCTGGTTGCTCAGTGCTCGGGGTGCTCGATGCTCAGTACACAGGTTGCTGGGTGCTCAGTGCTCGGGGTGCTGGGTGCTCAGTACTAAGGGTGCTGGGTGCTCAGGGCTCAGTACTCAGCGTGCTGGGTGCTCAGTGCTCAGAGTGTTGGGTGCTCAGTACACAGGGTGCTGGGTGCTCAGTGCTCAGTGCTCAGGGTGCTCAGTGCTCAGGGTGCTGGGTGCTCAGGGTGCTGGGTGCTCAGTGCTCGGGGTGCTGGGTGCTCAGTGCTCAGGGTGCTGGGTGCTCAGTGCTTAGTGCTCAGGGTGCTGGGTGCTCAGTGCTCAGTGCTCAGGGTGCTGGGTGTTCAGTACTCACGGTGCTGGGTGCTCAGTACTCAGGGTGCTGGGTGCTCAGTGCTCAGGGTGCTGGGTGCTCAGTGCTCAGGGTGCTGGGTGCTCAGTACTCAGGGTGCTGGGTGCTCAGTACTCAGGGTGCTCGTTGCTCAGTGCACAGGATGCTGGGTGCTCAGTGCGCGGGGTGCTTGGTGTTCAGTACTCAGGGTGCTGGGTGCTCAGTATTCAGGGTTCTGGGTGCTCAGTGCTCAGGGTGCTGAGTGCTCAGTACTCAGGGTGCTGGGTGCTCAGTGCTCGGGGTGCTGGGTGCTCAGTACTCAGGGTGCTGGTTGCTTAGTACTCAGGGTGCTGGGTGCTCAGTGCTCGGGGTGCTGGGTGCTCAGTGCTCGGGGTGCTCGGTGCTCAGTGCTCGGGGTTCTTGGTGCTCAGTAATCAGGGTGCTGGGTGCTCAGTACTCGTTGTGCTGGGTGCTCAGTGCTCAGGGTGCTGGGTGCTCAGTACTCAGGGTGCTCGGTACTCAGTACTCACGGTGCTCAGTGCTCAGTACTCAGCGTGCTGGGTGCTCAGTGCTCAGGGTGCTGGGTGCTCAGTACTCAGGGTGCTGGGTGCTCAGTGCTCAGGGTGCTCAGTGCTCAGTACTCAAGGTGCTCGGTGCTCAGTGCTCAGGGTGCTCAGTGCTCAGTACTCAGGGTGCTCAGTGCTCAGTGCTCAGGGTGCTGGGTGCTCAGTGCTCAGGGTGCTGGGTGCTCAGTGCTCAGGGTGCTGGGTGCTCAGTACTCAGGGTGCTCAGTGCTCAGGGTGCTGGGTGCTCAGTGCTCAGTACACAGGGTGCTGAGTGCTCAGTGCTCTGGGTGCTGGGTGCTCAGTGCTCAGTACTCAGGGTGCTGGCTGCTCAGTGCTCAGGGTGCTGGATGCTCAGTACTCAGGGTGCTGGGTGCTCAGTGCTCAGGGTGCTGGGTGCTCAGTACTCAGGGTGCTAGGTGCTCAGTGCTCAGGGTGCTGGGTGCTCAGTACTCAGGGTGCTGGGTCCTCAGTGCTCAGGGTGCTGGGTGCTCAGTGCTCGGGGAGCTCAGTACTCAGGGTGCTGTGTGTTCAGTGCTCAGGGTACTGGGTGCTCAGTACTCAGGGTGCTCGGTGCTTAGTACTCAGGGTGCTAGGTGCTCAGTACTCCGGGTGCTGGGTGCTCAGTGCTCGGGGTGCTCGGTGCTCAGTGCTCAGGGTGCTGGGTGCTCAGTGCTCAGGGTGCTGGGTGCTCAGTGCTCGGGGTGCTGGGTGCTCAGTACTCAGGGTGCTGGGTGCTCAGTGCTCGGGGAGCTGGGTGCTCAGTACTCATTGTGCTGGGTGCTCAGTACTCGGGTGCTGGGTGCTCAGTACTCATTGTGCTGGGTGCTCAGTACTCGGGTGCTGGGTGCTCAGTACTCAGGGTGCTGGGTGCTCAGTGCTCGGGGTGCTGGGTGCTCAGTGCTCGGGGTGCTGGGTGCTCAGTGCTCGGTCTGCTGGGTGCTCAGTGCTCGGGGTGCTTGGTGCTCATTACTCAGGGTGCTGGGTGCTCAGTACTCAGGGTGCTGGGTGCTCAGTGTTCGGGGTGCTCAGTACTCAGGGTGCTGTGTGTTCAGTGCTCAGGGTGCTGGGTGCTCAGTAATCAGGGTGCTCGGTGCTTAGTACTCAGGGTGCTGGGTGCTCAGTACTCCGGGTGCTGGGTGCCCAGTGCACGGCGTGCTCGGTGCTCAGTGCTCAAGGTGCTGGGTGCTCAGTACTCAGGGTGATCATTGCTCAGAGTGCTGGGTGCTCAGTACTCAGGGTGCTGGGTGCTCAGTACTCAGGGTGCTCAGTGCTCAGTACTCAGGGTGCTCAGTGCTCAGTACTAAGGGTGCTCAGTGCTCAGGGTGCTGGGTGATCAGTGCTCGGGGTGCTCGGTGCCCAGTACTCAGGGTGCAGGGTGCTCAGTGCTCAGGGTGCTGGGTGCTCAGTGCTCAGGGTGCTGGGTGCTCAGTGCTCAGGGTGCTGGGTGCTCAGTACTCAGGGTGCTCGGTGCTCGGTGTGCTGGGTGCTCAGTGCTCGGGGTGCTCGGTGCTCAGTACTCGGGGTGCTCAGTGCTCAGTACTCAGGGTGCTGGGTGCTCAGTGCTCAGGGTGCTGGGTGCTCAGTACTCAGGGTGCTGCGTCCTCGGTGCTCAGTATGCTGGGTGCTCAGTACTCAGGGTGCTGGGTGCTCAGTACTCAGGGTCCTGCGTGCTCAGTACTCATGGTGCTCGGTGCTCAGGACACAGGGTGCTGGGTGCTCAGTGCTCAGGGTGCTGGGTGCTCAGTACTCAGGGTGCTGGGTGCTCAGTGCTCGGGGTGCTCGGTGCTCAGTACTCGGGGTGCTCAGTGCTCAGTGCTCAGGGTGCTGGGTGCACAGTGCTCAGAGTGCTGGGTGCTCAGTACTCAGGGTGCTCGGTGCTCAGTAGTCAGGGTGCTGGGTGCTCAGTGCTCAGGGTGCTCAGTGCTCAGGACTCAGCGTGCTGGGTGCTCAGTGGTCAGGGTGCTCGGTGCTCAGTACTCAGGGTGCTCAGTGATCAGGGTGCTGGGTGCTCAGTACTCAGGGTGCAGGGTGCTCAGTGCTCAGTACTCAGGGTGCTCAGTGCTCAGGGTGCTGGGTGCTCAGTGCTCGGGGTGCTGGGTACTCAGTGCTCAGTACACAGGGTGCTGGGTGCTCAGTGCTCGGGGTGCTGGGTGCTCAGTGCTCAGTACTCAGGGAGCTGGGTGCTCAGTGCTCAGGGTGCTGGATGCTCAGTACTCAGGGTGCTGGGTGCTCAGTGCTCAGGGTGCTGGTTGCTCAGTACTCAGGGTGCTGGGTGCTCATTGCTCAGGGTGCTGGGTGCTCAGTACTCAGGGTGCTCATTGCTCAGGGTGCTGGGTGCTCAGTACTCAGGGTGCTGGGTGCTCAGTACTCAGGGTGCTGGGTGCTCAGTACTCAGGGTGCTCAGTGCTCAGTACTCCGGGTGCTCAGGGCTCAGGGTGCTGGGTGCTCACTGCTCGGGGTGCTGGGTGCTCAGTGCTCAGGGTGCTGGGTGCTCAGTGCTCAGGGTGCTCGGTGCTCAGTTCTCAGGGTGCTGGGTGCTCAGTACTCAGGGTGCTGGGTGCTCAGTACTCAGGGTGCTCAGTGCTCAGTACTCAGGGTGCTCAGTGCTCAGTACTCAGGGTTCTCAGTGCTCAGGGTGCTGGGAGCTCAGTGCTCAGGGTGCTGGGTGCTCAGTCCTCAGGTTGCTGGGTGCTCAGTGATCAGGGTGCTCGATGCTCAGTGATCAGGGTGCTGGGTGCTCAGTACTCAGGGTGCTGGGTGCTCAGTGCTCGGGGTGCTGGGTGCTCAGTACTCAGGGTGCTGGGTGCTCAGTGCTCAGGGTGCTGGATGCTCAGTGCTCAGGGTGCTCGGTGCTTAGTACTCAGTGTGCTCGGTGCTCGGGGTGCTGGGTGCTCAGTGCTCGGAGTGCTGGGTGCTCAGTGCTCGGGGTGCTGGGTGCTCAGTGCTCGGGGTGCTGGGTGCTCAGTGCTCGGGGTGCTGGGTGCTCAGTGCTCGGGGTGCTGGGTGCTCAGTGCTCAGGGTGCTCAGTGCTCAGTACTCAGGGTGCTCAGTGCTCAGTGCTCAGGGTGCTCAGTGCTCAGTACTCAGGGTGCTCAGTGCTCAGTGCTCTGGGTGCTGGGTGCTCAGTGCTCAGGGTGCTGGGTGCTCAGTGCTCAGGGTGCTGGGTGCTCAGTACTCAGGGTGCTGGTTGCTCAGTGCTCGGGGTGCTCGATGCTCAGTACACAGGTTGCTGGGTGCTCAGTGCTCGCGGTGCTGGGTGCTCAGTACTAAGGGTGCTGGGTGCTCAGGGCTCAGTACTCAGCGTGCTGGGTGCTCAGTGCTCAGAGTGTTGGGTGCTCAGTACACAGGGTGCTGGGTGCTCAGTGCTCAGTGCTCAGGGTGCTCAGTGCTCAGGGTGCTGGGTGCTCAGTGCTCGGGGTGCTGGGTGCTCAGTGCTCAGGGTGCTGGGTGCTCAGTGCTTAGTGCTCATGGTGCTGGGTGCTCAGTGCTCAGTGCTCAGGGTGCTGGGTGCTCAGTGCTCAGGGTGCTGGGTGCTCAGTACTCAGGGTGCTGGGTGCTCAGTACTCAGGGTGCTCGTTGCTCAGTGCACAGGATGCTGGGTGCTCAGTGCGCGGGGTGCTTGGTGTTCAGTACTGAGGGTGCTGGGTGCTCAGTATTCAGGGTGCTGGGTGCTCAGTGCTCAGGGTGCTGAGTGCTCAGTACTCAGGGTGCTGGGTGCTCAGTGCTCGGGGTGCTGGGTGCTCAGTACTCAGGGTGCTGGGTGCTTAGTACTCAGGGTGCTGGGTGCTCAGTGCTCGGGGTGCTGGGTGCTCAGTGCTCGGGGTGCTGGGTGCTCAGTGCTCGGGGTTCTTGGTGCTCAGTAATCAGGGTGCTGGGTGCTCAGTACTCGTTGTGCTGGGTGCTCAGTGCTCAGGGTGCTGGGTGCTCAGTACTCAGGGTGCTCGGTACTCAGTACTCACGGTGCTCAGTGCTCAGTACTCAGCGTGCTGGGTGCTCAGTGCTCAGGGTGCTGGGTGCTCAGTACTCAGGGTGCTGGGTGCTCAGTGCTCAGGGTGCTCAGTGCTCAGTACTCAAGGTGCTCGGTGCTCAGTGCTCAGGGTGCTCAGTGCTCAGTACTCAGGGTGCTCAGTGCTCAGTGCTCAGGGTGCTGGGTGCTCAGTGCTCAGGGTGCTGGGTGCTCAGTGCTCAGGGTGCTGTGTGCTCAGTACTCAGGGTGCTCAGTGCTCAGGGTGCTGGGTGCTCAGTGCTCAGTACACAGGGTGCTGAGTGCTCAGTGCTCTGGGTGCTGGGTGCTCAGTGCTCAGTACTCAGGGTGCTGGCTGCTCAGTGCTCAGGGTGCTGGATGCTCAGTACTCAGGGTGCTGGGTGCTCAGTGCTCAGGGTGCTGGGTGCTCAGTACTCAGGGTGCTAGGTGCTCAGTGCTCAGGGTGCTGGGTGCTCAGTACTCAGGGTGCTGGGTCCTCAGTGCTCAGGATGCTGGGTGCTCAGTGCTCGGGGAGCTCAGTACTCAGGGTGCTGTGTGTTCAGTGCTCAGGGTACTGGGTGCTCAGTACTCAGGGTGCTCGGTGCTTAGTACTCAGGGTGCTAGGTGCTCAGTACTCCGGGTGCTGGGTGCTCAGTGCTCGGGGTGCTCGGTGCTCAGTGCTCAGGGTGCTGGGTGCTCAGTACTCAGGGTGCTCATTGCTCCGGGTCCTGGGTGCACAGTACACAGGGTGCTGGGTGCTCAATACTCAGGGTGCTCAGTGCTCAGTACTCAGGGTGCTCAGTGCTCAGTACTCAGGGTTCTCAGTGCTCAGGGTGCTGGGTGCTCAGTGCTCGGGGTGCTGGGTGCTCAGTGCTCAGGGTGCTGGGTGCTCAGTGCTCAGGGTGCTGGGTGCTCAGTGCTCAGGGTGCTGGGTGCTCAGTGCTCATGTTGCTGGGTGCTCAGTACTCAGGGTGCTGGGTGCTCAGTACTCAGGGTGCTCATTGCTCAGTACTCAGGGTGCTGGGTGCTCAGTACTCAGGGTGCTGGGTGCTCAGTGCTCAGGGTGCTCAGTGCTCAGTACATTGGGTGCTCAGTACTCAGGGTGCTGGGTGCTCAATACTCAGGGTGCTCGGTGCTCAGTGCTCAGGGTGCTCAGTGCTCAGTACATTGGGTGCTCAGTACTCAGGGTGCTGGGTGCTCAGTGCTCAGGGTGCTGGGTGCTCAGTGCTCAGGGTGCTGGGTGCTCAGTGCTCAGGGTGCTGGGTGCTCAGTACTCAGGGTGCTCGGTGCTCAGGACTCAGGGTGCTGGGTGCTCAGTGCTCGGGGTGCTGGGTGCTCAGTACTCAGGGTGCTGGGTGCTCAGTGCTCGGGGTGCTGGGTGCTCAGTGCTCGGGGTGCTCGGTGCTCAGTGCTCGGGGTGCTGGGTGCTCAGTACTCAGGGTGCTGGGTGCTCAGTACTCGGTGTGCTGGGTGCTCAGTACTCAGGGTGCTCGGTGCTCAGTGCTCGGGGTGCTGGGTGCTCAGTGCTCAGTACACAGGGTGCTGAGTGCTCAGTGCTCGGGGTGCTGGGTGCTCAGTGCTCAGTACTCAGGGTGCTCGGTGCTCAGTGCTCGGGGTGCTGGGTGCTCAGTGCTCAGTACTCAGGGTGCTGGGTGCTCAGTGCTCGGGGTGCTGGATGCTCAGTACTTAGGGTGCTGGGTGCTCAGTGCTCAGGGTGCCTCGTGCTCAGTACTCAGGGTGCTGGGTGCTCAGTGCTCAGGGTGCTGGGTGCTCAGTACTCAGGGTGCTGGGTCCTCAGTGCTCAGGGTGCTGGGTGCTCAGTGCTCGGGGTGCTCAGTACTCAGGGTTCTGTGTGTTCAGTGCTCAGGGTACTGGGTGCTCAGTACGCAGGGTGCTGGGTGCTCAGTACTCATAGTGCTCAGTGCTCAGTACTCGGGGTGCTGGGTGCTCAGTACTCAGGGTGCTTGGTGTTCAGTACTCAGGGTGCTGGTTTCTCAGTACTCAGGGTGCTGGGTGCTCAGTGCTCAGGGTGCTGAGTGCTCAGTACTCAGGGTGCTGGGTGCTCAGTACTCGGGGTGCTGGGTGCTCAGTGCTCAGGGTGCTGGGTGCTCAGTTCTCGGGGTGCTGGGTGCTCAGTGCTCGGGGTGCTCGGTGCTCAGTACTCGGGGTGCTGGGTGCTTAGTACTCAGGGTGCTGGGTGCTCAGTGCTCGGGGTGCTGGGTGCTCAGTGCTCGGGGTGCTCGGTGCTCAGTGCTCGGGGTGCTTGGTGCTCAGTACTCAGGGTGCTGGGTGCTCAGTACTCGTTGTGCTGGGTGCTCAGTGCTCAGGGTGCTGGGTGCTCAGTACTCAGGGTGCTCGGTACTCAGTACTCACGGTTCTCAGTGCTCAGTACTCAGCGTGCTGGGTGCTCAGTGCTCAGGGTGCTGGGTGCTCAGTACTCAGGGTGCTGGTTGCTCAGTGCTCAGGGTGCTCAGTGCTCAGTACTCAGGGTGCTCTGTGCTCAGTGCTCAGGGTGCTCAGTGCTCAGTACTCAGGGTGCTCAGTGCTCAGTGCTCAGGGTGCTTGGTGCTCAGTGCTCGGGGTGCTGGGTGCTCAGTGCTCAGGGTGCTGGGTGCTCAGTACTCAGGGTGCTTAGTGCTCAGGGTGCTGGGTGCTCAGTGCTCAGTACACAGGGTGCTGAGTGCTCAGTGCTCTGGGTGCTGGGTGCTCAGTGCTCAGTACTCAGGGTGCTGGCTGCTAAGTGCTCAGGGTGCTGGATGCTCAGTACTCAGGGTGCTGGGTGATCAGTGCTCAGGGTGCTGGGTGCTCAGTACTCAGGGTGCTGGGTGCTCAGTGCTCAGGGTGCTGGGTGCTCAGTACTCAGGGTGCTGGGTCCTCAGTGCTCAGGGTGCTGGGTGCTCAGTGCTCGGCGAGCTCAGTACTCAGGGTGCTGGCTGCTCAGTGCTCAGGGTGCTGGATGCTCAGTACTCAGGGTGCTGGGTGCTCAGTGCTCAGGGTGCTGGGTGCTCAGTACTCAGGGTGCTGGGTGCTCAGTGCTCAGGGTGCTGGGAGCTCAGTACTCAGGGTGCTCATTGCTCCGGGTCCTGGGTGCTCAGTACTCAGGGTGCTGGGTGCTCAATACTCAGGGTGCTCAGTGCTCAGTATTCAGGGTGCTCAGTGCTCAGTACTCAGGGTTCTCAGTGCTCAGGGTGCTGTGTGCTCAGTGCTCGGGTGCTGGGTGCTCAGTGCTCAGGGTGCTGGGTGCTCAGTGCTCAGGTTGCTGGGTGCTCAGTGCTCAGGGTGCTCGGTGCTCAGTGCTCAGTTTGCTGGGTGCTCAGTACTCAGGGTGCTTGGTGCTCTGTACTCAGGGTGCTCATTGCTCAGTACTCAGGGTGCTCAGTGCTCAGTACTCAGGATGCTCAGTGCTCAGGGTGCTGGGTGCTCAGTACTCAGGGTGCTGGGTGCTCAGTGCTCAGGGTGCTCGGTGCTCAGTACATTGGGTGCTCAGTACTCAGGGTGCTGGGTGCTCAGTACTCAGGGTGCTGGGTGCTCAGTGCTCAGGGTGCTCAGTGCTCAGTACATTGGGTGCTCAGTACTCAGGGTGCTGGGTGCTCAGTGCTCAGGGTGCTGGGTGCTCAGTGCTCAGGGTGCTGGGTGCTCAGTGCTCAGGGTGCTGGGTGCTCAGTACTCAGCGTGCTGGGTGCTCAGTACTCAGGGTGCTGGGTGCTCAGTGCTCGGGGTGCTGGGTGCTCAGTACTCAGGGTGCTGGGTGCTCAGTGCTCGGGGTGCTGGGTGCTCAGTGCTCGGGGTGCTCGGTGCTCAGTGCTCGGGGTGCTGGGTGCTCAGTACTCAGGGTGCTGGGTGCTCAGTACTCGGTGTGCTGGGTGCTCAATACTCAGGGTGTTCGGTGCTCAGTGCTCGGGGTGCTGGGTGCTCAGTGCACAGTACACAGGGTGCTGAGTGCTCAGTGCTCGGGGTGCTGGGTGCTCAGTGCTCAGTACTCAGGGTGCTGTGTGCTCAGTGCTCGGGGTGCTGGGTGCTCAGTGCTCAGTACACAGGGTGCTGTGTGCTCAGTGCTCGGGGTGCTGGGTACTCAGTGCTCAGTACACAGGGTGCTGTGTGCTCAGTGCTCGGGGTGCTGGGTGCTCAGTGCTCAGTACTCAGGGTGCTGGGTGCTCAGTGCTCGGGGTGTTGGATGCTCAGTAATTAGGGTGCTGGGTGCTCAGTGCTCAGGGTGCCTCGTGCTCAGTACTCAGGGTGCTGGGTGCTCAGTGCTCAGGGTGCTGGGTGCTCAGTACTCAGGGTGCTGGGTCCTCAGTGCTCAGGGTGCTGGGTGCTCAGTGCTCGGGGTGCTCAGTACTCAGGGTTCTGTGTGTTCAGTGCTCAGGGTACTGGGTGCTCAGTACTCAGGGTGCTGGGTGCTCAGTACTCATAGTGCTCAGTGCTCAGTACTCGGGGTGCTGGGTGCTCAGTACTCAGGGTGATCAGTGCTCAGTACTCGGGGTGCTGGGTGCTCAGTACTCGGGGTGCTGGGTGCTCAGTGCTCAGGGTGCTGAGTGCTCAGTACTCAGGGTGCTGGGTGCTCAGTGCTCGGGGTGCTCGGTGCTCAGTACTCGGGGTGCTGGGTGCTCAGTGCTCAGGGTGCTGGGTGCTCAGTGCTCAGGGTGCTGGGTGCTCAGTGCTCGGGGTGCTCGGTGCTCAGTACTCAGGGTGCTGGGTGCTCAGTACTCAGGGTGCTGGGTGCTCAGTGATCAGGGTGCTGGGTGCTCAGTACTCAGGGTGCTGGGTGCTCAGTACTCAGGGTGCTAAGAGCTCAGGGTGCTCAGTGCTCGGGGTGCTGAATGCTCAGTGCTCAGTGCACAGGGTGCTGGGTGCTCAGTCCTCGGGGTGCTGGGTGCTCAGTTCTCTGGGTGCTCAGTGCTCAGTACTCAGGGTGCTGTGTGCTCAGTACTCAGGGTGCTGGGTGCTCAGTACTCAGGGAGCTGAGTGCTCGGGGTGCAGTGTGCTCAGTACTCAGGGTGCTGGGTGGTCAGTACTCAGGGTGCTCAGTACTCAGGGTGCTGGGTGCTCAGTGCTCAGGGTGCTGGGTGCTCAGTGCTCGGGGTGCTGGGTGCTCAGTACTCAGGGTGCTGGGTGCTCAGTGCTCAGGGTGCTGGATGCTCAGTGCTCAGGGTGCTCGGTGCTTAGTACTCAGTGTGCTCGGTGCTCGGGGTGCTGGGTGCTCAGTGCTCGGGGTGCTGGGTACTCAGTGCTCGGGGTGCTGGGTGCTCGGGGTGCAGTGTGCTCAGTACTCAGGGTGCTGGGTGGTCAGTACTGAGGGTGCTCAGTACTCAGGGTGCTGGGTGCTCAGTGCTCAGGGTGCTGGGTGCTCAGTGCTCGGGGTGCTGGGTGCTCAGTACTCAGGGTGCTGGGTGCTCAGTGCTCAGGGTGCTGGATGCTCAGTGCTCAGGGTGCTCGGTGCTTAGTACTCAGTGTGCTCGGTGCTCGGGGTGCTGGGTGCTCAGTGCTCGGGGTGCTGGGTGCTCAGTGCTCGGGGTGCTGGGTGCTCAGTGCTCAGGGTGCTCAGTGCTCAGTACTCAGGGTGCTCAGTGCTCAGTGCTCAGGGTGCTCAGTGCTCAGTACTCAGGGTGCTCAGTGCTCAGTGCTCTGGGTGCTGGGTGCTCAGTGCTCAGGGTGCTGGGTGCTCAGTACTCAGGGTGCTGGTTGCTCAGTGCTCGGGGTGCTCGATGCTCAGTACACAGGTTGCTGGGTGCTCAGTGCTCGGGGTGCTGGGTGCTCAGTACTAAGGGTGCTGGGTGCTCAGGGCTCAGTACTCAGCGTGCTGGGTGCTCAGTGCTCAGAGTGTTGGGTGCTCAGTACTCAGGGTGCTGGGTGCTCAGTGCTCAGTGCTCAGGGTGCTCAGTGCTCAGGGTGCTGGGTGCTCAGGGTGCTGGGTGCTCAGTGCTCGGGGTGCTGGGTGCTCAATGCTCAGGGTGCTGGGTGCTCAGTGCTTAGTGCTCAGGGTGCTGGGTGCTCAGTGCTCAGTGCTCAGGGTGCTGGGTGTTCAGTACTCACGGTGCTGGGTGCTCAGTACTCAGGGTGCTGGGTGCTCAGTGCTCAGGGTGCTGGGTGCTCAGTGCTCAGGGTGCTGGGTGCTCAGTACTCAGGGTGCTGGGTGCTCAGTACTCAGGGTGCTCGTTGCTCAGTGCTCAGGATGCTGGGTGCTCAGTGCGCGGGGTGCTGGGTGTTCAGTACTCAGGGTGCTGGGTGCTCAGTACTCAGGGTGCTGGGTGCTCAGTGCTCAGGGTGCTGAGTGCTCAGTACTCAGGGTGCTGGGTGCTCAGTGCTCGGGGTGCTGGGTGCTCAGTACTCAGGGTGCCTGATGCTTAGTACTCAGGGTGCTGGGTGCTCAGTGCTCGGGGTGCTGGGTGCTCAGTGCTCGGGGTGCTCGGTGCTCAGTGCTCGGGGTTCTTGGTGCTCAGTAATCAGGGTGCTGGGTGCTCAGTACTCGTTGTGCTGGGTGCTCAGTGCTCAGGGTGCTGGGTGCTCAGTACTCAGGGTGCTCGGTACTCAGTACTCACGGTGCTCAGTGCTCAGTACTCAGCGTGCTGGGTGCTCAGTGCTCAGGGTGCTGGGTGCTCAGTACTCAGGGTGCTGGGTGCTCAGTGCTCAGGGTGCTCAGTGCTCAGTACTCAAGGTGCTCGGTGCTCAGTGCTCAGGGTGCTCAGTGCTCAGTACTCAGGGTGCTCAGTGCTCAGTGCTCAGGGTGCTGGGTGCTCAGTGCTCGGGGTGCTGGGTGCTCAGTGCTCAGGGTGCTGGGTGCTCAGTACTCAGGGTGCTCAGTGCTCAGGGCGCTGGGTGCTCAGTGCTCAGTACACAGGGTGCTGAGTGCTCAGTGCTCTGGGTGCTGGGTGCTCAGTGCTCAGTACTCAGGGTGCTGGCTGCTCAGTGCTCAGGGTGCTGGATGCTCAGTACTCAGGGTGCTGGGTGCTCAGTGCTCAGGGTGCTGGGTGCTCAGTACTCAGGGTGCTAGGTGCTCAGTGCTCAGGGTGCTGGGTGCTCAGTACTCAGGGTGCTGGGTCCTCAGTGCTCAGGGTGCTGGGTGCTCAGTGCTCGGGGAGCTCAGTACTCAGGGTGCTGTGTGTTCAGTGCTCAGGGTACTGGGTGCTCAGTACTCAGGGTGCTCGGTGCTTAGTACTCAGGGTGCTAGGTGCTCAGTACTCCGGGTGCTGGGTGCTCAGTGCTCGGGGTGCTCGGTGCTCAGTGCTCAGGGTGCTGGGTGCTCAGTACTCAGGGTGCTCATTGCTCCGGGTCCTGGGTGCACAGTACACAGGGTGCTGGGTGCTCAATACTCAGGGTGCTCAGTGCTCAGTACTCAGGGTGCTCAGTGCTCAGTACTCAGGGTTCTCAGTGCTCAGGGTGCTGGGTGCTCAGTGCTCGGGGTGCTGGGTGCTCAGTGCTCAGGGTGCTGGGTGCTCAGTGCTCAGGGTGCTGGGTGCTCAGTGCTCAGGGTGCTGGGTGCTCAGTGCTCATGTTGCTGGGTGCTCAGTACTCAGGGTGCTGGGTGCTCAGTACTCAGGGTGCTCATTGCTCAGTACTCAGGGTGCTGGGTGCTCAGTACTCAGGGTGCTGGGTGCTCAGTGCTCAGGGTGCTCGGTGCTCAGTACATTGGGTGCTCAGTACTCAGGGTGCTGGGTGCTCAATACTCAGGGTGCTGGGTGCTCAGTGCTCAGGGTGCTCAGTGCTCAGTACATTGGGTGCTCAGTACTCAGGGTGCTGGGTGCTCAGTGCTCAGGGTGCTGGGTGCTCAGTGCTCAGGGTGCTGGGTGCTCAGTGCTCAGGGTGCTGGGTGCTCAGTACTCAGGGTGCTCGGTGCTCAGGACTCAGGATGCTGGGTGCTCAGTGCTCGGGGTGCTGGGTGCTCAGTACTCAGGGTGCTGGGTGCTCAGTGCTCGGGGTGCTGGGTGCTCAGTGCTCGGGGTGCTCGGTGCTCAGTGCTCGGGGTGCTGGGTGCTCAGTACTCAGGGTGCTGGGTGCTCAGTACTCGGTGTGCTGGGTGCTCAGTACTCAGGGTGCTCGGTGCTCAGTGCTCGGGGTGCTGGGTGCTCAGTGCTCAGTACTCAGGGTGCTCGGTGCTCAGTGCTCGGGGTGCTCGGTGCTCAGTGCTCAGTACTCCGGGTGCTGGGTGCTCAGTGCTCGGGGTGCTGGATGCTCAGTACTTAGGGTGCTGGGTGCTCAGTGCTCAGGGTGCCTCGTGCTCAGTACTCAGGGTGCTGGGTGCTCAGTGCTCAGGGTGCTGGGTGCTCAGTACTCAGGGTGCTGGGTCCTCAGTGCTCAGGGTGCTGGGTGCTCAGTGCTCGGGGTGCTCAGTACTCAGGGTTCTGTGTGTTAAGTGCTCAGGGTACTGGGTGCTCAGTACGCAGGGTGCTGGGTGCTCAGTACTCATAGTGCTCAGTGCTCAGTACTCGGGGTGCTGGGTGCTCAGTACTCAGGGTGCTTGGTGTTCAGTACTCAGGGTGCTGGTTGCTCAGTACTCAGGGTGCTGGGTGCTCAGTGCTCAGGGTGCTGAGTGCTCAGTACTCAGTGTGCTGGGTGCTCAGTACTCGGGGTGCTGGGTGCTCAGTGCTCAGGGTGCTGAGTGCTCAGTTCTCGGGGTGCTGGGTGCTCAGTGCTCGGGGTGCTCGGTGCTCAGTACTCGGGGTGCTGGGTGCTTAGTACTCAGGGTGCTGGGTGCTCAGTGCTCGGGGTGCTGGGTGCTCAGTGCTCGGGGTGCTCGGTGCTCAGTGCTCGGGGTGCTTGGTGCTCAGTACTCAGGGTGCTGGGTGCTCAGTACTCGTTGTGCTGGGTGCTCAGTGCTCAGGGTGCTGGGTGCTCAGTACTCAGGGTGCTCGGTACTCAGTACTCACGGTTCTCAGTGCTCAGTACTCAGCGTGCTGGGTGCTCAGTGCTCAGGGTGCTGGGTGCTCAGTACTCAGGGTGCTGGGTGCTCAGTGCTCAGGGTGCTCAGTGCTCAGTACTCAGGGTGCTCTGTGCTCAGTGCTCAGGGTGCTCAGTGCTCAGTACTCAGGGTGCTCAGTGCTCAGTGCTCAGGGTGCTTGGTGCTCAGTGCTCGGGGTGCTGGGTGCTCAGTGCTCAGGGTGCTGGGTGCTCAGTACTCAGGGTGCTTAGTGCTCAGGGTGCTGGGTGCTCAGTGCTCAGTACACAGGGTGCTGAGTGCTCAGTGCTCTGGGTGCTGGGTGCTCAGTGCTCAGTACTCAGGGTGCTGGCTGCTCAGTGCTCAGGGTGCTGGATGCTCAGTACTCAGGGTGCTGGGTGATCAGTGCTCAGGGTGCTGGGTGCTCAGTACTCAGGGTGCTGGGTGCTCAGTGCTCAGGGTGCTGGGTGCTCAGTACTCAGGGTGCTGGGTCCTCAGTGCTCAGGGTGCTGGGTGCTCAGTGCTCGGCGAGCTCAGTACTCAGGGTGCTGGCTGCTCAGTGCTCAGGGTGCTTGATGCTCAGTACTCAGGGTGCTGGGTGCTCAGTGCTCAGGGTGCTGGGTGCTCAGTACTCAGGGTGCTGGGTGCTCAGTGCTCAGGGTGCTGGGAGCTCAGTACTCAGGGTGCTCATTGCTCCGGGTCCTGGGTGCTCAGTACTCAGGGTGCTGGGTGCTCAAAACTCAGGGTGCTCAGTGCTCAGTATTCAGGGTGCTCAGTGCTCAGTACTCAGGGTTCTCAGTGCTCAGGGTGCTGGGTGCTCAGTGCTCGGGTGCTGGGTGCTCAGTGCTCAGGGTGCTGGGTGCTCAGTGCTCAGGGTGCTGGGTGCTCAGTGCTCAGGGTGCTCGGTGCTCAGTGCTCAGGTTGCTGGGTGCTCAGTACTCAGGGTGCTGGGTGCTCTGTACTCAGGGTGCTCATTGCTCAGTACTCAGGGTGCTCAGTGCTCAGTACTCAGGGTGCTCAGTGCTCAGGGTGCTGGGTGCTCAGTACTCAGGGTGCTGGGTGCTCAGTGCTCAGGGTGCTCGGTGCTCAGTACATTGGGTGCTCAGTACCCAGGGTGCTGGGTGCTCAGTACTCAGGGTGCTGGGTGCTCAGTGCTCAGGGTGCTCAGTGCTCAGTACATTGGGTGCTCAGTACTCAGGGTGCTGGGTGCTCAGTGCTCAGGGTGCTGGGTGCTCAGTGCTCAGGGTGCTGGGTGCTCAGTGCTCAGGGTGCTGGGTGCTCAGTACTCAGGGTGCTCGGTGCTCAGTACTCAGGGTGCTGGGTGCTCAGTGCTCGGGGTGCTGGGTGCTCAGTACTCAGGGTGCTGGGTGCTCAGTGCTTGGGGTGCTGGGTGCTCAGTGCTCGGGGTGCTCGGTGCTCAGTGCTCGGGGTGCTGGGTGCTCAGTACTCAGGGTGCTGGGTGCTCAGTACTCGGTGTGCTGTGTGCTCAATACTCAGGGTGCTCGGTGCTCAGTGCTCGGGGTGCTGGGTGCTCAGTGCTCAGTACACAGGGTGCTGAGTGCTCAGTGCTCGGGGTGCTGGGTGCTCAGTGCTCAGTACTCAGGGTGCTCGGTGCTCAGTGCTCGGGGTGCTGGGTACTCAGTGCTCAGTACACAGGGTGCTGTGTGCTCAGTGCTCGGGGTGCTGGGTGCTCAGTGCTCAGTACTCAGGGTGCTGGGTGCTCAGTGCTCGGGGTGCTGGATGCTCAGTACTTAGGGTGCTGGGTGCTCAGTGCTCAGGGTGCCTCGTGCTCAGTACTCAGGGTGCTGGGTGCTCAGTGCTCAGGGTGCTGGGTGCTCAGTACTCAGGGTGCTGGGTCCTCAGTGCTCAGGGTGCTGGGTGCTCAGTGCTCGGGGTGCTCAGTACTCAGGGTTCTGTGTGTTCAGTGCTCAGGGTACTGGGTGCTCAGTACTCAGGGTGCTGGGTGCTCAGTACTCATAGTGCTCAGTGCTCAGTACTCGGGGTGCTGGGTGCTCAGTACTCAGGGTGATCAGTGCTCAGTACTCGGGGTGCTGGGTGCTCAGTACTCGGGGTGCTGGGTGCTCAGTGCTCAGGGTGCTGAGTGCTCAGTACTCAGTGTGCTGGGTGCTCAGTGCTCGGGGTGCTCGGTGCTCAGTACTCGGGGTGCTGGGTGCTCAGTGCTCAGGGTGCTGGGTGCTCAGTGCTCAGGGTGCTGGGTGCTCAGTGCTCGGGGTGCTCGGTGCTCAGTACTCAGGGTGCTGGGTGCTCAGTACTCAGGGTGCTGGGTGCTCAGTGATCAGGGTGCTGGGTGCTCAGTACTCAGGGTGCTGGGTGCTCAGTACTCAGGGTGCTAAGAGCTCAGGATGCTCAGTGCTCGGGGTGCTGAATGCTCAGTGCTCAGTACTCAGGGTGCTGTGTGCTCAGTACTCAGGGTGCTGGGTGCTCAGTACTCAGGGAGCTCAGTGCTCGGGGTGCAGTGTGCTCAGTACTCAGGGTGCTGGGTGGTCAGTACTCAGGGTGCTCAGTACTCAGGGTGCTGGGTGCTCAGTGCTCAGGGTGCTGGGTGCTCAGTGCTCGGGGTGCTTTGTGCTCATTCTCGGTTTGCTGGGTGCTCAGTACTCAGGGTGCTGGTTGCTCAGTGCTCGGGGTGCTCGATGCTCAGTACACAGGGTGCTGGGTGCTCAGTGCTCGGGGTGCTGGGTGCTCAGTACTCAGTGTGCTGGGTGCTCAGGGCTCAGTACTCAGCGTGCTGGGTGCTCAGTGCTCAGAGTGTTGGGTGCACAGTACTCAGGGTGCTGGGTGCTCAGTGCTCAGGGTGCTCAGTGCTCAGGGTGCTGGGTGCTCAGTGCTCGGGGTGCTGGGTGCTCAGTGCTCAGGGTGCTGCGTGCTCAGTGCTCAGTGCTCAGGGTGCTGGGTGCTCAGTGCTCAGTGCTCAGGGTGCTGGGTGTTCAGTACTCAGGGTGCTGGGTGCTCAGTACTCAGGGTGCTGGGTGCTCAGTGCTCAGGGTGCTGGTTGCTCAGTGCTCAGGGTGCTGGGTGCTCAGTACTCAGGGTGCTCGGTGCTCAGTACTCAGGTTGCTCGGTGCTCAGTGCTCAGGGTGCTGGGTGCTCAGTGCTCGGGGTGCTGGGTGTTCAGTACTCAGGGTGCTCGGTGCTCAGTACTCGGGGTGCTGGGTGCTCAGTGCTCAGGGTGCTGGGTGCTCAGTGCTCAGGGTGCTGGGTGCTCAGTACTCAGGGTGCTCCGTGCTCAGTACTCAGGGTTCTCGGTGCTCAGTGCTCAGGGTGCTGGGTGCACAGTGCTCAGGGTGCTGGGTGCTCAGTACTCGGGGTGCTGGGTGCTCAGTACTCAGCGTGCTGGGTGCTCAGTGCTCAGGGTGCTGGTTGCTCAGTGCTCGGGGTGCTGTGTGCTCAGTACTCGCGGTGCTGGGTGCTCACTGCTCAGGGTGCTGGTTCTCAGTGCTCGGGGTACTGGGTACTCAGTGCTCAGTACACAGGGTGCTGGGTGCTCAGTGCTCGGGGTGCTGGGTGCTCAGTGCTCAGTACTAAGGGTGCTGAGTGCTCAGTGCTCGGGGTGCTGGGTGCTCAGTACTCAGGGTACTCGGTGCTCAGTACTCAGGGTGCTGGGTGATCAGTGCTCACGGTGCTCGGTGCTCAGTACTCAGGGTGCTGGGTCCTCAGTGCTCAGGGTGCTGAGTGCTCAGTACTCAGGGTGCTGGGTGCTCAGTACTCGGGGTGCTGGGTGCTCAGTACTCAGGGAGCTGGGTGCTCAGTACTCATTGTGCTGGGTGCTCAGTACTCGGGTGCTGGGTGCTCAGTGCTCAGGGTGCTGGGTGCTCAGTGCTCGGGGTGCTGGGTGCTCAGTGCTCAGTACTCAGGGTGCTGAGTGCTCAGTGCTCGGGGTGCTGGGTGCTCAGTGCTCAGTACTCAGGGTGCTTGGTGCTCAGTGCTCGGGGTGCTGGGTGCTCAGTGCTCAGGGTGCTGGGTGCTCAGTGCTCAGGGTGCTGGGTGCTCAGTGCTCGGGGTGCTGGGTGCTCAGTACTCAGGGTGCTGGGTGCTCAGTACTCAGGGTGCTGGGTGCTCAGTGCTCGGGGTGCTGGGTGCTCAGTGCTCGGGGTGCTGGGTGCTCAGTGCTCGGGGTGCTCGGTGCTCAGTACTCAGGGTGCTGGGTGCTCAGTGCTCGGGGTGCTCAGTACTCAGGGTGCTGTGTGTTCAGTGCTCAGGGTGCTGGGTGCTCAGTACTCAGGGTGCTCGGTGCTTAGTACTCAGGGTGCTGTGTGCTCAGTACTCCGGGTGCTGGGTGCCCAGTGCACGGCGTGCTCGGTGCTCAGTGCTCAAGGTGCTGGGTGCTCAGTACTCAGGGTGATCATTGCTCAGAGTGCTGGGTGCTCAGTACTCAGGGTGCTGGGTGCTCAGTACTCAGGGTGCTCAGTGCTCAGTACTCAGGGTGCTCAGTGCTCAGTACTAAGGGTGCTCAGTGCTCAGGGTGCTGGGTGATCAGTGCTCGGGGTGCTCGGTGCCCAGTACTCAGGGTGCAGGGTGCTCAGTGCTCAGGGTGCTGGGTGCTCAGTGCTCAGGGTGCTGGGTGCTCAGTGCTCAGGGTGCTGGGTGCTCAGTACTCAGGGTGCTCGGTGCTCAGGGTGCTGGGTGCTCAGTGTTCGGGGTGCTCGGTGCTCAGTACTCGGGGTGCTCAGTGCTCAGTACTCAGGGTGCTGGGTGCTCAGTGCTCAGGGTGCTGGGTGCTCAGTACTCAGGGTGCTGCGTGCTCGGTGCTCAGTATGCTGGGTGCTCAGTACTCAGGGTGCTGGGTGCTCAGTACTCAGGGTCCTGGGTGCTCAGTACTCAGGGTGCTCGGTGCTCAGGACTCAGGGTGCTGGGTGCTCAGTGCTCAGGGTGCTGGGTGCTCAGTACTCAGGGTGCTGGGTGCTCAGTGCTCGGGGTGCTCGGTGCTCAGTACTCGGGGTGCTCAGTGCTCAGTGCTCAGGGTGCTGGGTGCTCAGTGCTCAGAGTGCTGGGTGCTCAGTACTCAGGGTGCTCGGTGCTCAGTACTCAGGGTGCTGGGTGCTCGGTGCTCAGGGTGCTCAGTGCTCAGTACTCAGCGTGCTGGGTGCTCAGTGGTCAGGGTGCTCGGTGTTCAGTACTCAGGGTGCTTAGTGCTCAGGGTGCTGGGTGCTCAGTACTCAGGGTGCAGGGTGCTCAGTTCTCAGTACTCAGGGTGCTCAGTGCTCAGGGTGATGGGTGCTCAGTGCTCGGGGTGCTGGGTACTCAGTGCTCAGTACACAGGGTGCTGGGTGCTCAGTGCTCGGGGTGCTGGGTGCTCAGTGCTCAGTACTCAGGGAGCTGGGTGCTCAGTGCTCAGGGTGCTGGATGCTCAGTACTCAGGGTGCTGGGTGCTCAGTGCTCCGGGTGCTGGTTGCTCAGTACTCAGGGTGCTGGGTGCTCATTGCTCAGGGTACTGGGTGCTCAGTACTCAGGGTGCTCATTGCTCAGGGTGCTGGGTGCTCAGTACTCAGGGTGCTGGGTGCTCAGTACTCAGGGTGCTGGGTGCTCAGTACTCAGGGTGCTCAGTGCTCAGTACTCAGGGTGCTCAGGGCTCAGGGTGCTGGGTGCTCACTGCTCGGGGTGCTGGGTGCTCAGTGCTCAGGGTGCTGGGTGCTCAGTACTCAGGGTGCTGGGTGCTCAGTACTCAGGGTGCTCAGTGCTCAGTACTCAGGGTGCTCAGTGCTCAGTACTCAGGGTGCTCAGGGCTCAGGGTGCTGGAAGCTCAGTGCTCGGAGTGCTGGGTGCTCAGTCCTCAGTTTGCTGGGTGCTCAGTGATCAGGGTGCTCGATGCTCAGTGATCAGGGTGCTGGGTGCTCAGTACTCAGGGTGCTGGGTGCTCAGTGCTCGGGGTGCTGGGTGCTCAGTACTCAGGGTGCTGGGTGCTCAGTGCTCAGGGTGCTGGATGCTCAGTGCTCAGGGTGCTCGGTGCTTAGTACTCAGGGTGCTCGGTGCTCGGGGTGCTGGGTGCTCAGTGCTCGGGGTGCTTGGTGCTCAGTGCTCGGGGTGCTGGGTGCTCAGTGCTCGGGGTGCTGGGTGCTCAGTGCTCGGGGTGCTGGGTGCTCAGTGCTCAGGGTGCTCAGTGCTCAGTACTCAGGGTGCTCAGTGCTCAGTGCTCAGGGTGCTCAGTGCTCAGTACTCAGGGTGCTCAGTGCTCAGTGCTCTGGGTGCTGGGTGCTCAGTGCTCAGGGTGCTGGGTGCTCAGTGCTCAGGGTGCTCGATGCTCAGTACACAGGTTGCTGGGTGCTCAGTGCTCGGGGTGCTGGGTGCTCAGTACTCAGGGTGCTGGGTGCTCAGGGCTCAGTACTCAGCGTGCTGGGTGCTCAGTGCTCAGAGTGTTGGGTGCTCAGTACTCAGGGTGCTGGGTGCTCAGTGCTCAGTGCTCAGGGTGCTCAGTGCTCAGGGTGCTGGGTGCTCAGGGTGCTGGGTGCTCAGTGCTCGGGGTGCTGGGTGCTCAGTGCTCAGGGTGCTGGGTGCTCAGTGCTTAGTGATCAGGGTGCTGGGTGCTCAGTGCTCAGTGCTCAGGGTGCTGGGTGTTCAGTACTCATGGTGCTGGGTGCTCAGTACTCAGGGTGCTGGGTGCTCAGTGCTCAGGGTGCTGGGTGCTCAGTGCTCAGGGTGCTGGGTGCTCAGTACTCAGGGTGCTGGGTGCTCAGTACTCAGGGTGCTCGTTGCTCAGTGCTCAGGGTGCTGGGTGCTCAGTGCGCGGGGTGCTGGGTGCTCAGTACTCAGGGTGCTGGATGCTTAGTACTCAGGGTGCTGGGTGCTCAGTACTCAGGGTGCTGGGTGCTTAGTACTCAGGGTGCTGGGTGCTCAGTGCTCGGGGTGTTGGGTGCTCAGTGCTGGGGGTGCTCGGTGCTCAGTGCTCGGGGTGCTTGGTGCTCAGTAATCAGGGTGCTGGGTGCTCAGTACTCGTTGTGCTGGGTGCTCAGTGCTCAGGGTGCTGGGTGCTCAGTACTCAGGGTGCTCGGTACTCAGTACTCACGGTGCTCAGTGCTCAGTACTTAGGGTGCTCAGGCTCAGTGCTCGGGGTGCTGGGTGCTCAGTGCTCGGGGTGCTGGGTGCTCAGTGCTCGGGGTGCTGGGTGCTCAGTGCTCAGGGTGCTGGGTGCTCAGTGCTTAGAGTGCTGGGTGCTCAGTACTCAGGGTGCTCGGTGCTCAGTACTCAGGGTGCTGGGTGCTCAGTGCTCAGGGTGCTCAGTGCTCAGTACTCAGCGTGCAGGGTGCTCTGTGGTCAGGGTGCTCGGTGCTCAGTACTCAGGGTGCTCAGTGCTCAGGGTGCTGGGTGCTCAGTACTCAGGGTGCAGGGTGCTCAGTGCTCAGTACTCAGGGTGCTCAGTGCTCAGGGTGCTGGGTGCTCAGTGCTCGGGGTGCTGGGTACTCAGTGCTCAGTACACAGGGTGCTGGGTGCGCAGTGCTCGGGGTGCTGGGTGCTCAGTGCTCAGTACTCAGAGAGCTGGGTGCTCAGTGCTCCGGGTGCTGGATGCTCAGTACTCAGGGTGCTGGGTACTCATTGCTCAGGGTGCTGGTTGCTCAGTACTCAGGGTGCTGGGTGCTCAGTGCTCAGGGTGCTGGGTGCTCAGTACTCAGGGTGCTCATTGCTCAGGGTGCTGGGTGCTCAGTACTCAAGGTGCTGGGTGCTCAGTACTCAGGGTGCTGGGTGCTCAGTGCTCAGGGTGCTGGGTGCTCAGTGCTCAGGGTGCTCGGTGCTCAGTTCTCAGGGTGCTGGGTGCTCAGTACTCAGGGTGCTGGGTGCTCAGTACTCAGGGTGCTCAGTGCTCAGTACTCAGGGTGCTCAGAGCTCAGTACACAGGGTGCTCAGTGCTCAGGGTGCTGGGTGCTCAGTGCTCGGGGTGCTGGGTGCTCAGTCCTCAGGGTGCTGGGTGCTCAGTGCTCAGGGTGCTCGGTGCTCAGTGATCAGGGTGCTGGGTGCTCGGTACTCAGGGTGCTGGGTGCTCAGTGCTCAGGGTGCTGGGTGCTCAGTACTCAGGGTGCTGGGTGCTCAGTGCTCAGGGTGCTGGGTGCTCAGTGCTCAGGGTGCTCGGTGCTTAGTACTCAGGGTGCTCGGTGCTCGGGGTGCTGGGTGCTCAGTGCTCAGGGTGCTGGGTGCTCAGTGCTCAGGGTGCTGGGTGCTCAGTGCTCGGGGTGCTGGGTGCTCAGTGCTCGGGGTGCTGGGTGCTCAGTGCTCGGGGTGCTGGGTGCTCAGTACTCGGGGTGCTCGGTGCTCAGTACTCAGGGTGCTTGGTGCTCAGTGCTCAGGGTGCTGGGTGCTCAGTACTCAGGGTGCTGGCTGCTCAGAACTCAGGGTGCTCGGTGCTCAGTACTCAGGGTTCTGCGTGCTCGGTGCTCAGTACGCTGGGTGCTCAGTACTCAGGGTGCTGGCTGCTCAGTAATCAGGGTGCTGGGTGCACAGTGCTCGGGGTGCTGGGTGCTCAGTACTCAGTGTGCTGGGTGGTCAGTACTCAGGGTGCTCAGTGCTTGGGGTGCTGGTGCTCAGTACTCAGGGTGCTCAGTGCTCGGGGTGCTGGGTGCTCAGTGCTCAGTACTCAGGGTGCTGGGTGCTCAGTGCTCAAGGTGCTGGGTGCTCAGTACTCAGGGTGCTGGGTCCTCAGTGCTCAGGGTGCTGAGTGCTCAGTACTCAGGGTGCTGGGTGCTCCGTCCTCGGGGTGCTGGGTGCTCAGTACTCAGGGTGCTGGGTGCTTAGTACTCAGGGTGCTGGGTGCTCAGTGCTCGGGGTGCTGGGTGCTCAGTGCTCGGGGTGCTCGGTGCTCAGTGCTCGGGGTGCTTGGTGCTCAGTAATCAGGGTGCTGGGTGCTCAGTACTCGTTGTGCTGGGTGCTCAGTGCTCAGGGTGCTGGGTGCTCAGTACTCAGGGTGCTCGGTACTCAGTACTCACGGTGCTCAGTGCTCAGTACTCAGGGTGCTCAGGCTCAGTGCTCGGGGTGCTGGGTGCTCAGTGCTCGGAGTGCTGGGTGCTCAGTGCTCGGGTTGCTGGGTGCTCAGTGCTCAGGGTGCTGGGTGCTCAGTGCTTAGAGTGCTGGGTGCTCAGTACTCAGGGTGCTCGGTACTCAGTACTCAGGGTGCTGGGTGCTCAGTGCTCAGGGTGCTCAGTGCTCAGTACTCAGCGTGCAGGGTGCTCAGTGGTCACGGTGCTCGGTGCTCAGTACTCAGTGTGCTCAGTGCTCAGGGTGCTGGGTGCTCAGTACTCAGGGTGCAGGGTGCTCAGTGCTCAGTACTCAGGGTGCTCAGTGCTCAGGGTGCTGGGTGCTCAGTGCTCGGGGTGCTGGGTACTCAGTGCTCAGTACACAGGGTGCTGGGTGCTCAGTGCTCGGGGTGCTGGGTGCTCAGTGCTCAGTACTCAGGGAGCTGGGTGCTCAGTGCTCTGGGTGCTGGATGCTCAGTACTCAGGGTGCTGGGTGCTCAGTGCTCAGGGTGCTCGGTTCTCAGTACTCAGGGTGCTGGGTGCTCAGTACTCAGGGTGCTGGGTGCTCAGTGCTCAGGGTGCTGGGTGCTCAGTACTCAGGGTGCTGGGTGCTCAGTGCTCAGGGTGCTGGGTGCTCAGTGCTCAGGGTGCTCGGTGCTTAGTACTCAGGGTGCTCGGTGCTCGGGGTGCTGGGTGCTCAGTGCTCAGGGTGCTGGGTGCTCAGTGGTCAGGGTGCTGGGTGCTCAGTGCTCAGGGTGCTGGGTGCTCAGTGCTCGGGGTGCTGGGTGCTCAGTGCTCGGGGTGCTGGGTGCTCAGCGCTCGGGGTGCTGGGTGCTCAGTACTCGGGGTGCTCGGTGCTCAGTACTCAGGGTGCTTGGTGCTCAGTGCTCAGGGTGCTGGGTGCTCAGTACTCAGGGTGCTGGCTGCTCAGTACTCAGGGTGCTCGGTGCTCAGTACTCAGGTTGCTGCGTGCTCGGTGCTCAGTACGCTGGGTGCTCAGTACTCAGGGTGCTGGCTGCTCAGTAATCAGGGTGCTGGGTGCTCAGTGCTCGGGGTGCTGGGTGCTCAGTACTCAGTGTGCTGGGTGCTCAGTACTCAGGGTGCTCAGTGCTTGGGGTGCTGGTTGCTCAGTACTCAGGGTGCTCAGTGCTTGGGGTGTTGGGTGCTCAGTACTCAGGGTGCTGGGTGCTCAGTGCTCAGGGTGCTGGGTGCTCAGTGCTCGGGGTGCTGGGTGCTCAGTGCTCAGTACTCAGGGTGCTGGGTGCTCAGTGCTCAGGGTGCTGGGTGCTCAGTGCTCAGGGTGCTGGGTGCTCAGTGCTCAGGGTGCTGGGTACTCAGTGCTCAGGGAGCTGGGTACTCAGTGCTCGGGGTGCTGGGTGCTCAGTACTCAGTGTGCTGGGTGCTCAGTGCTCAGAGTGTTGGGTGCTCAGTACTCAGGGTGCTGGGTGCTCAGTGCTCAGTGCTCAGGGTGCTCAGTGCTCAGGGTGCTGGGTGCTCAGGGTGCTGGGTGCTCAGTGCTCGGGGTGCTGGGTGCTCAGTGCTCAGGGTGCTGGGTGCTCAGTGCTTAGTGCTCAGGGTGCTGGGTGCTCAGTGCTCAGTGCTCAGGGTGCTGGGTGTTCAGTACTCATGGTGCTGGGTGCTCAGTACTCAGGGTGCTGGGTGCTCAGTGCTCAGGGTGCTGGGTGCTCAGTGCTCAGGGTGCTGGGTGCTCAGTACTCAGGGTGCTGGGTGCTCAGGGCTCAGTACTCAGCGTGCTGGGTGCTCAGTGCTCAGAGTGTTGGGTGCTCAGTACTCAGGGTGCTGGGTGCTCAGTGCTCAGTGCTCAGGGTGCTCAGTGCTCAGGGTGCTGGGTGCTCAGGGTGCTGGGTGCTCAGTGCTCGGGGTGCTGGGTGCTCAGTGCTCAGGGTGCTGGGTGCTCAGTGCTTAGTGATCAGGGTGCTGGGTGCTCAGTGCTCAGTGCTCAGGGTGCTGGGTGTTCAGTACTCATGGTGCTGGGTGCTCAGTACTCAGGGTGCTGGGTGCTCAGTGCTCAGGGTGCTGGGTGCTCAGTGCTCAGGGTGCTGGGTGCTCAGTACGCAGGGTGCTGGGTGCTCAGTACTCAGGGTGCTCGTTGCTCAGTGCTCAGGGTGCTGGGTGCTCAGTGCGCGGGGTGCTGGGTGCTCAGTACTCAGGGTGCTGGGTGCTTAGTACTCAGGGTGCTGGGTGCTCAGTACTCAGGGTGCTGGGTGCTTAGTACTCAGGGTGCTGGGTGCTCAGTGCTCGGGGTGTTGGGTGCTCAGTGCTCGGGGTGCTCGGTGCTCAGTGCTCGGGGTGCTTGGTGCTCAGTAATCAGGGTGCTGGGTGCTCAGTACTCGTTGTGCTGGGTGCTCAGTGCTCAGGGTGCTGGGTGCTCAGTACTCAGGGTGCTCGGTACTCAGTACTCACGGTGCTCAGTGCTCAGTACTTAGGGTGCTCAGGCTCAGTGCTCGGGGTGCTGGGTGCTCAGTGCTCGGGGTGCTGGGTGCTCAGTGCTCGGGGTGCTGGGTGCTCAGTGCTCGGGGTGCTGGGTGCTCAGTGCTTAGAGTGCTGGGTGCTCAGTACTCAGGGTGCTCGGTGCTCAGTACTCAGGGTGCTGGGTGCTCAGTGCTCAGGGTGCTCAGTGCTCAGTACTCAGCGTGCAGGGTGCTCTGTGGTCAGGGTGCTCGGTGCTCAGTACTCAGGGTGCTCAGTGCTCAGGGTGCTGGGTGCTCAGTACTCAGGGTGCAGGGTGCTCAGTGCTCAGTACTCAGGGTGCTCAGTGCTCAGGGTGCTGGGTGCTCAGTGCTCGGGGTGCTGGGTACTCAGTGCTCAGTACACAGGGTGCTGGGTGCGCAGTGCTCGGGGTGCTGGGTGCTCAGTGCTCAGTACTCAGAGAGCTGGGTGCTCAGTGCTCCGGGTGCTGGATGCTCAGTACTCAGGGTGCTGGGTACTCATTGCTCAGGGTGCTGGTTGCTCAGTACTCAGGGTGCTGGGTGCTCAGTGCTCAGGGTGCTGGGTGCTCAGTACTCAGGGTGCTCATTGCTCAGGGTGCTGGGTGCTCAGTACTCAAGGTGCTGGGTGCTCAGTACTCAGGGTGCTGGGTGCTCAGTGCTCAGGGTGCTGGGTGCTCAGTGCTCAGGGTGCTCGGTGCTCAGTTCTCAGGGTGCTGGGTGCTCAGTACTCAGGGTGCTGGGTGCTCAGTACTCAGGGTGCTCAGTGCTCAGTACTCAGGGTGCTCAGAGCTCAGTACACAGGGTGCTCAGTGCTCAGGGTGCTGGGTGCTCAGTGCTCGGGGTGCTGGGTGCTCAGTCCTCAGGGTGCTGGGTGCTCAGTGCTCAGGGTGCTCGGTGCTCAGTGATCAGGGTGCTGGGTGCTCGGTACTCAGGGTGCTGGGTGCTCAGTGCTCAGGGTGCTGGGTGCTCAGTACTCCGGGTGCTGGGTGCTCAGTGCTCAGGGTGCTGGGTGCTCAGTGCTCAGGGTGCTGGGTGCTCAGTACTCAGGGTGCTCGGTACTCAGTACTCACGGTGCTCAGTGCTCAGTACTCAGGGTGCTCAGGCTCAGTGCTCGGGGTGCTGGGTGCTCAGTGCTCGGAGTGCTGGGTGCTCAGTGCTCGGGTTGCTGGGTGCTCAGTGCTCAGGGTGCTGGGTGCTCAATGCTTAGAGTGCTGGGTGCTCAGTACTCAGGGTGCTCGGTACTCAGTACTCAGGGTGCTGGGTGCTCAGTGCTCAGGGTGCTCAGTGCTCAGTACTCAGCGTGCAGGGTGCTCAGTGGTCACGGTGCTCGGTGCTCAGTACTCAGTGTGCTCAGTGCTCAGGGTGCTGGGTGCTCAGTACTCAGGGTGCAGGGTGCTCAGTGCTCAGTACTCAGGGTGCTCAGTGCTCAGGGTGCTGGGTGCTCAGTGCTCGGGGTGCTGGGTACTCAGTGCTCAGTACACAGGGTGCTGGGTGCTCAGTGCTCGGGGTGCTGGGTGCTCAGTGCTCAGTACTCAGGGAGCTGGGTGCTCAGTGCTCTGGGTGCTGGATGCTCAGTACTCAGGGTGCTGGGTGCTCAGTGCTCAGGGTGCTCGGTGCTCAGTACTCAGGGTGCTGGGTGCTCAGTACTCAGGGTGCTGGGTGCTCAGTGCTCAGGGTGCTGGGTGCTCAGTACTCAGGGTGCTGGGTGCTCAGTGCTCAGGGTGCTGGGTGCTCAGTGCTCAGGGTGCTCGGTGCTTAGTACTCAGGGTGCTCGGTGCTCGGGGTGCTGGGTGCTCAGTGCTCAGGGTGCTGGGTGCTCAGTGCTCAGGGTGCTGGGTGCTCAGTGCTCAGGGTGCTGGGTGCTCAGTGCTCGGGGTGCTGGGTGCTCAGTGCTCGGGGTGCTGGGTGCTCAGCGCTCGGGGTGCTGGGTGCTCAGTACTCGGGGTGCTCGGTGCTCAGTACTCAGGGTGCTTGGTGCTCAGTGCTCAGGGTGCTGGGTGCTCAGTACTCAGGGTGCTGGCTGCTCAGTACTCAGGGTGCTCGGTGCTCAGTACTCAGGTTGCTGCGTGCTCGGTGCTCAGTACGCTGGGTGCTCAGTACTCAGGGTGCTGGATGCTCAGTAATCAGGGTGCTGGGTGCTCAGTGCTCGGGGTGCTGGGTGCTCAGTACTCAGTGTGCTGGGTGCTCAGTACTCAGGGTGCTCAGTGCTTGGGGTGCTGGTTGCTCAGTACTCAGGGTGCTCAGTGCTTGGGGTGTTGGGTGCTCAGTACTCAGGGTGCTGGGTGCTCAGTGCTCAGGGTGCTGGGTGCTCAGTGCTCGGGGTGCTGGGTGCTCAGTGCTCAGTACTCAGGGTGCTGGGTGCTCAGTGCTCAGGGTGCTGGGTGCTCAGTGCTCAGGGTGCTGGGTGCTCAGTGCTCAGGGTGCTGGGTACTCAGTGCTCAGGGAGCTGGGTACTCAGTGCTCGGGGTGCTGGGTGCTCAGTACTCAGTGTGCTGGGTGCTCAGTGCTCAGAGTGTTGGGTGCTCAGTACTCAGGGTGCTGGGTGCTCAGTGCTCAGTGCTCAGGGTGCTCAGTGCTCAGGGTGCTGGGTGCTCAGGGTGCTGGGTGCTCAGTGCTCGGGGTGCTGGGTGCTCAGTGCTCAGGGTGCTGGGTGCTCAGTGCTTAGTGCTCAGGGTGCTGGGTGCTCAGTGCTCAGTGCTCAGGGTGCTGGGTGTTCAGTACTCATGGTGCTGGGTGCTCAGTACTCAGGGTGCTGGGTGCTCAGTGCTCAGGGTGCTGGGTGCTCAGTGCTCAGGGTGCTGGGTGCTCAGTACTCAGGGTGCTGGGTACTCAGTACTCAGGGTGCTCGTTGCTCAGTGCTCAGGGTGCTGGGTGCTCAGTGCGCGGGGTGCAGGGTGTTCAGTACTCAGGGTGCTGGGTGCTCAGTACTCAGGGTGCTGGGTGCTCAGTGCTCAGGGTGCTGAGTGCTCAGTACTCAGGGTGCTGGGTGCTCAGTGCTCGGGGTGCTGGGTGCTCAGTACTCAGGGTGCTGGGTGCTTAGTACTCAGGGTGCTGGGTGCTCAGTGCTCGGGGTGTTGGCTGCTCAGTGCTCGGGGTGCTCGGTGCTCAGTGCTCGGGGTGCTTGGTGCTCAGTAATCAGGGTGCTGGGTGCTCAGTACTCGTTGTGCTGGGTGCTCAGTGCTCAGGGTGCTGGGTGCTCAGTACTCAGGGTGCTCGGTACTCAGTACTCACGGTGCTCAGTGCTCAGTACTCAGGGTGCTCAGGCTCAGTGCTCGGGGTGCTGGGTGCTCAGTGCTCGGGGTGCTGGGTGCTCAGTGCTCGGGGTGCTCGGTGCTCAGTGCTCAGGGTGTGGGTGCTCAGTGCTTAGAGTGCTGGGTGCTCAGTACTCAGGGTGCTCGGTGCTCAGTACTCAGGGTGCTGGGTGCTCAGTGCTCAGGGTGCTCAGTGCTCAGTACTCAGCGTGCAGGGTGCTCTGTGGTCAGGGTGCTCGGTGCTCAGTACTCAGGGTGCTCAGTGCTCAGGGTGCTGGGTGCTCAGTACTCAGGGTGCAGGGTGCTCAGTGCTCAGTACTCAGGGTGCTCAGTGCTCAGGGTGCTGGGTGCTCAGTGCTCGGGGTGCTGGGTACTCAGTGCTCAGTACACAGGGTGCTGGGTGCGCAGTGCTCGGGGTGCTGGGTGCTCAGTGCTCAGTACTCAGAGAGCTGGGTGCTCAGTGCTCCGGGTGCTGGATGCTCAGTACTCAGGGTGCTGGGTACTCAGTGCTCAGGGTGCTGGTTGCTCAATACTCAGGGTGCTGGGTGCTCAGTGCTCAGGGTGCTGTGTGCTCAGTACTCAGGGTGCTCATTGCTCAGGGTGCTGGGTGCTCAGTACTCAGGGTGCTGGGTGCTCAGTACTCAGGGTGCTGGGTGCTCAGTACTCAGGGTGCTCAGTGCTCAGTACTCAGGGTGCTCAGTGCTCAGTAATCAGGGTGCTCAGGGATCAGGGTGCTGGGTGCTAACTGCTCGGGGTGCTGGGTGCTCAGTGCTCAGGGTGCTGGGTGCTCAGTGCTCAGGGTGCTCGGTGCTCAGTACTCAGGGTGCTGGGTGCTCAGTACTCAGGGTGCTGGGTGCTCAGTACTCAGGGTGCTCAGTGCTCAGTACTCAGGGTGCTCAGTGCTCAGTACACAGGGTGCTCAGTGCTCAGGGTGCTGGGTGCTCAGTGCTCGGGGTGCTGGGTGCTCAGTCCTCAGGGTGCTGGGTGCTCAGTGCTCAGGGTGCTCGGTGCTCAGTGATCAGGGTGCTGGGTGCTCGGTACTCAGGGTGCTGGGTGCTCAGTGCTCAGGGTGCTGGGTGCTCAGTACTCAGGGTGCTGGGTGCTCAGTGCTCAGGGTGCTGGGTGCTCAGTGCTCAGGGTGCTCGGTGCTTAGTACTCAGGGTGCTCGGTGCTCGGGGCGCTGGGTGCTCAGTGCTCAGGGAGCTGGGTGCTCAGTGCTCAGGGTGCTGGGTGCTCAGTGCTCGGGGTGCTGGGTGCTCAGTGCTCGGGGTGCTGGGTGCTCAGTGCTCGGGGTGCTGGGTGCTCAGTACTCGGGGTGCTCGGTGCTCAGTACTCAGGGTGCTTGGTGCTCAGTGCTCAGGGTGCTGGGTGCTCAGTACTCAGGGTGCTGGCTGCTGAGTACTCAGGGTGCTCGGTGCTCAGTACTCAGGGTGCTGCGTGCTCGGTGCTCAGTACGCTGGGTGCTCAGTACTCAGGGTGCTGGCTGCTCAGTAATCAGGGTGCTGGGTGCTCAGTGCTCGGGGTGCTGGGTGCTCAGTACTCAGTGTGCTGGGTGCTCAGTACTCAGGGTGCTCAGTGCTTGGGGTGCTGGTGCTCAGTACTCAGGGTGCTCAGTGCTTGGGGTGTTGGGTGCTCAGTACTCAGGGTGCTGGGTGCTCAGTGCTCAGGGTGCTGGGTGCTCAGTACTCAGGGTGCTGGGTGCTCAGTGCTCGGGGTGCTGGGTGCTCAGTGCTCAGGGTGCTGGGTGCTCAGTGCTCAGGGTGCTCGGTGCTCAGTTCTCAGGGTGCTGGGTGCTCAGTACTCAGGGTGCTGGGTGCTCAGTACTCAGGGTGCTCAGTGCTCAGTACTCAGGGTGCTCAGTGCTCAGTACACAGGGTGCTCAGTGCTCAGGGTGCTGGGTGCTCAGTGCTCGGGGTGCTGGGTGCTCAGTCCTCAGGGTGCTGGGTGCTCAGTGCTCAGGGTGCTCGGTGCTCAGTGATCAGGGTGTTGGTTGCTCGGTACTCAGGGTGCTGGGTGCTCAGTGCTCAGGGTGCTGGGTGCTCAGTACTCAGGGTGCTGGGTGCTCAGTGCTCAGGGTGCTGGGTGCTCAGTGCTCAGGGTGCTCGGTGCTTAGTACTCAGGGTGCTCGGTGCTCGGGGCGCTGGGTGCTCAGTGCTCAGGGTGCTGGGTGCTCAGTGCTCAGGGTGCTGGGTGCTCAGTGCTCGGGGTGCTGGGTGCTCAGTGCTCGGGGTGCTGGGTGCTCAGTGCTCGGGGTCCTGGGTGCTCAGTACTCGGGGTGCTCGGTGCTCAGTACTCAGGGTGCTTGGTGCTCAGTGCTCAGGGTGCTGGGTGCTCAGTACTCAGGGTGCTGGCTGCTCAGTACTCAGGGTGCTCGGTGCTCAGTACTCAGGGCGCTGCGTGCTCGGTGCTCAGTACGCTGGGTGCTCAGTACTCAGGGTGCTGGCTGCTCAGTAATCAGGGTGCTGGGTGCTCAGTGCTCGGGGTGCTGGGTGCTCAGTACTCAGTGTGCTGGGTGCTCAGTACTCAGGGTGCTCAGTGCTTGGGGTGCTGGTGCTCAGTACTCAGGGTGCTCAGTGCTTGGGGTGTTGGGTGCTCAGTACTCAGGGTGCTGGGTGCTCAGTGCTCAGGGTGCTGGGTGCTCAGTACTCAGGGTGCTGGGTGCTCAGTGCTCGGGGTGCTGGGTGCTCAGTGCTCAGTACTCAGGGTGCTGGGTGCTCAGTGCTCAAGGTGCTGGGTGCTCAGTACTCAGTACTCAGGGTGCTGGGTGCTCAGTGCTCAGGGTGCTGGGTGCTCAGTGCTCAGTGCTCGGGGTGCTGGGTGCTCAGTGCTCAGGGTGCTGAGTGCTCAGTACTCAGGGTGCTGGGTGCTCCGTGCTCGGGGTGCTGGGTGCTCAGTACTCAGGGTGCTGGGTGCTTAGTACTCAGGGTGCTGGGTGCTCAGTGCTCGGGGTGCTGGGTGCTCAGTGCTCGGGGTGCTCGGTGCTCAGTGCTCGGGGTGCTTGGTGCTCAGTACTCAGGGTGCTCGGTACTCAGTACTCACGGTGCTCAGTGCTCAGTACTCAGGGTGCTCAGGCTCAGTGCTCGGGGTGCTGGGTGCTCAGTGCTCGGAGTGCTGGGTGCTCAGTGCTCGGGGTGCTGGGTGCTCAGTGCTCAGGGTGCTGGGTGCTCAGTGCTTAGAGTGCTGGGTGCTCAGTACTCAGGGTGCTCGGTACTCAGTACTCAGGGTGCTGGGTGCTCAGTGCTCAGGGTGCTCAGTGCTCAGTACTCAGCGTGCAGGGTGCTCAGTGGTCAGGGTGCTCGGTGCTCAGTACTCAGTGTGCTCAGTGCTCAGGGTGCTGGGTGCTCAGTACTCAGGGTGCAGGGTGCTCAGTGCACAGTACTCAGGGTGCTCAGTGCTCAGGGTGCTGGGTGCTCAGTGCTCGGGGTGCTGGGTACTCAGTGCTCAGTACACAGGGTGCTGGGTGCTCAGTGCTCGGGGTGCTGGGTGCTCAGTGCTCAGTACTCAGGGAGCTGGGTGCTCAGTGCTCTGGGTGCTGGATGCTCAGTACTCAGGGTGCTGGGTGCTCAGTGCTCTGGGTGCTGGATGCTCAGTACTCAGGGTGCTGGGTGCTCAGTACTCAGGGTGCTCGGTACTCAGTACTCAGGGTGCTGGGTGCTCAGTGCTTAGAGTGCTGGGTGCTCAGTACTCAGGGTGCTCGGTACTCAGTACTCAGGGTGCTGGGTGCTCAGTGCTCAGGGTGCTCAGTGCTCAGTACTCAGCGTGCAGGGTGCTCAGTGGTCAGGGTGCTCGGTGCTCAGTACTCAGTGTGCTCAGTGCTCAGGGTGCTGGGTGCTCAGCTCTCAGTGTGCTGGGTGCTCAGTACTCAGGGTGCTCAGTGCTTGGGGTGCTGGTTGCTCAGTACACAGGGTGCTCAGTGCTTGGGGTGTTGGGTGCTCAGTACTCAGGGTGCTGGGTGCTCAGTGCTCAGGGTGCTGGGTGCTCAGTGCTCGGGGTGCTGGGTGCTCAGTGCTCAGTACTCAGGGTGCTGGGTGCTCAGTGCTCAGGGTGCTGGGTGCTCAGTGCTCAGGGTGCTGGGTGCTCAGTGCTCAGGGTGCTGGGTACTCAGTGCTCAGGGTGCTGGGTACTCAGTGCTCGGGGTGCTGGGTGCTCAGTACTCAGGGTGCTGGGTACTCAGTACTCAGGGTGCTCAGTGCTCAGTACTCATGGTGCTCAGTGCTCCGTACAAGGGTGCTCAGTGCTCAGGGTGCTGGGTGCTCAGTGCTCAGGGTGCTGGGTGCTCAGTCCTCAGGGTGCTGGGTGCTCAGTGCTCAGGGTGCTCGGTGCTCAGTGCTCAGGGTGCTGGGTGCTCAGTACTCAGGGTGCTGGGTTCTCAGTGCTCGGGTTGCTGGGTGCTCAGTACTCAGGGTGCTGGGTGCTCAGTGCTCAGGGTGCTGGGTGCTCAGTGCTCAGGGTGCTCGGTGCTTAGTACTCAGGGTGCTCGGTGCTCGCGGTGCTGGGTGCTCAGTGCTCGGGTTGCTGGGTGCTCAGTGCTCGGGGTGCTGGGTGCTCAGTGCTCGGGGTGCTGGGTGCTCAGTGCTCGGGGTGCTGGGTGCTCAGTACTCGGGGTGCTCGGTGCTCAGTACTCAGGGTGCTGGGTGCTCAGTGCTCAGGGTACTGGGTGCTCAGTACTCAGTGTGCTGGGTGCTCGCTGCTCAGTACGCTGGGTGCTCAGTACTCAGGGTGCTGGGTGCTCAGTGCTCGGGGTGCTCAGTACTCAGGGTGATGTGTGTTCAGTGCTCAGGGTACTGGGTGCTCAGTTCTCAGGGTGCTCGGTGCTCAGTACTCAGGGTGCTCAGTGCTCAGGGTGCTGGGTGCTCAGTACTCAGGGTGCCTGGTGCTCAGTGCTCAGTACTCAGGGTGCTCAGTGCTCAGGGTGCTGGGTGCTCAGTGCTCGGGGTGCTGGGTTCTCAGTGCTCAGTACACAGGGTGCTGGGTGCTCAGTGCTCGGGGTGATGGGTGCTCAGTGCTCAGTACTCAGGGTGCTGGGTGCTCAGTGCTCGGGGTGCTGGATGCTCAGTACTCAGGGTGCTGGGTGCTCAGTGCTCAGGGTGCTGGTTGCTCAGTACTCAGCGTGCTGGGTGCTCAGTGCTCAGGGTGCTGGGTGCTCAGTACTCAGGGTGCTCATTGCTCAGGGTGCTGGGTGCTCAGTACTCAGTGTGCTGGGTGCTCAGTACTCAGGGTGCTGGGTGCTCAGTACTCAGGGTGCTCAGTGCTCAGTACTCAGGGTGCTCAGTGCTCAGTACTCAGGGTGCTCAGGGCTCAGGGTGCTGGGTGCTCACTGCTCGGGGTGCTGGGTGCTCAGTGCTCAGGGTGCTGGATGCTCAGTGCTCAGGGTGCTCGGTGATCAGTACTCAGGGTGCTCAGTGCTCAGTACTCAGGGTGCTCAGTGCTCAGTACTCAGGGTGCTCAGTGCTCAGTGCTCAGGGTGCTGGGTGCTCAGTGCTCGGGGTGCTGGGTGCTCAGTCCTCAGGGTGCTGGGTGCTCAGTGCTCAGGGTGCTCGGTGCTCAGTGATCAGGGTGCTGGGTGCTCAGTACTCAGGGTGCTGGGTGCTCAGTGCTCGCTGTGCTGGGTGCTCAGTACTCAAGGTGCTGGGTGCTCAGTGCTCAGGGTGCTGGGTGCTCAGTGCTCAGGGTGCTCGGTGCTTAGTACTCAGGGTGCTCGGTGCTCGGGGTGCTGGGTGCTCAGTGCTCGGGGTGCTGGGTGCTCAGTGCTCGGGGTGCTGGGTGCTCAGTGCTCGGGGTGCTGGGTGCTCAGTGCTCAGGGTGCTGGGTGCTCAGTGCTCGGGGCGCTGGGTGCTCAGTGCTCAGTACTCAGGGTGCTGGGTGCTCAGTGCTCAGGGTGCTGGGTGCTCAGTACTCAGGGTGCTCGGTGCTCAGTACTCAGGGTGCTGGGTCCTCAGTGCTCAGGGTGCTGAGTGCTCAGTACTCAGGGTGCTGGGTGCTCAGTACTCGTTGTGCAGGGTGCTCAGTACTCAGGGAGCTGGGTGCTCAGTACTCATTGTGCTGGGTGCTCAGTACTCGGGTGCTGGGTGCTCAGTGCTCAGGGTGCTGGGTGCTCAGTGCTCGGGGTGCTGGGTGCTCAGTGCTCAGTACTCAGGGTGCTGGGTGCTCAGTGCTCGGGGTGCTGGGTGCTCAGTACTCAGTGTGCTGGGTGCTCAGTGCTCAGAGTGTTGGGTGCTCAGTACTCAGGGTGCTGGGTGCTCAGTGCTCAGTGCTCAGGGTGCTCAGTGCTCAGGGTGCTGGGTGCTCAGGGTGCTGGGTGCTCAGTGCTCGGGGTGCTGGGTGCTCAGTGCTCAGGGTGCTGGGTGCTCAGTGCTTAGTGCTCAGGGTGCTGGGTGCTCAGTGCTCAGTGCTCAGGGTGCTGGGTGTTCAGTACTCATGGTGCTGGGTGCTCAGTACTCAGGGTGCTGGTTGCTCAGTGCTCAGGGTGCTGGGTGCTCAGTGCTCAGGGTGCTGGGTGCTCAGTACTCAGGGTGCTGGGTGCTCAGTACTCAGGGTGCTCGTTGCTCAGTGCTCAGGGTGCTGGGTGCTCAGTGCGCGGGGTGCTGGGTGCTCAGTGCTCAGGGTGCTGGGTGCTCAGTACTCAGGGTGCTCGGTACTCAGTACTCACGGTGCTCAGTGCTCAGTACTCAGGGTGCTCAGGCTCAGTGCTCGGGGTGCTGGGTGCTCAGTGCTCGGGGTGCTGGGTGCTCAGTGCTCGGGGTGCTCGGTGCTCAGTGCTCAGGGTGCTGGGTGCTCAGTGCTTAGAGTGCTGGGTGCTCAGTACTCAGGGTGCTCGGTGCTCAGTACTCAGGGTGCTGGGTGCTCAGTGCTCAGGGTGCTCAGTGCTCAGTACTCAGCGTGCAGGGTGCTCTGTGGTCAGGGTGCTCGGTGCTCAGTACTCAGGGTGCTCAGTGCTCAGGGTGCTGGGTGCTCAGTACTCAGGGTGCAGGGTGCTCAGTGCTCAGTACTCAGGGTGCTCAGTGCTCAGGGTGCTGGGTGCTCAGTGCTCGGGGTGCTGGGTACTCAGTGCTCAGTACACAGGGTGCTGGGTGCGCAGTGCTCGGCGTCCTGGGTGCTCAGTGCTCAGTACTCAGAGAGCTGGGTGCTCAGTGCTCCGGGTGCTGGATGCTCAGTACTCAGGGTGCTGGGTACTCAGTGCTCAGGGTGCTGGTTGCTCAATACTCAGGGTGCTGGGTGCTCAGTGCTCAGGGTGCTGGGTGCTCAGTACTCAGGGTGCTCATTGCTCAGGGTGCTGGGTGCTCAGTACTCAGGGTGCTGGGTGCTCAGTACTCAGGGTGCTGGGTGCTCAGTACTCAGGGTGCTCAGTGCTCAGTACTCAGGGTGCTCAGTGCTCAGTAATCAGGGTGCTCAGGGCTCAGGGTGCTGGGTGCTAACTGCTCGGGGTGCTGGGTGCTCAGTGCTCAGGGTGCTGGGTGCTCAGTGCTCAGGGTGCTCGGTGCTCAGTTCTCAGGGTGCTGGGTGCTCAGTACTCAGGGTGCTGGGTGCTCAGTACTCAGGGTGCTCAGTGCTCAGTACTCAGGGTGCACAGTGCTCAGTACACAGGGTGCTCAGTGCTCAGGGTGCTGGGTGCTCAGTGCTCGGGGTGCTGGGTGCTCAGTGCTCAGGGTGCTGGGTGCTCAGTACTCAGGGTGCTGGTTGCTCAGTGCTCGGGGTGCTGGGTGCTCAGTGCTCGGGGTGCTGGGTGCTCAGTGCTCGGGGTGCTGGGTGCTCAGTACTCGGGGTGCTCGGTGCTCAGTACTCAGGGTGCTTGGTGCTCAGTGCTCAGGGTGCTGGGTGCTCAGTACTCAGGGTGCTGGCTGCTCAGTACTCAGGGTGCTCGGTGCTCAGTACTCAGGGTGCTGCGTGCTCGGTGTTCAGTACGCTGGGTGCTCAGTACTCAGGGTGCTGGCTGCTCAGTAATCAGGGTGCTGGGTGCTCAGTGCTCGGGGTGCTGGGTGTTCAGTACTCAGTGTGCTGGGTGCTCAGTACTCAGGGTGCTCAGTGCTTGGGGTGCTGGTGCTCAGTACTCAGGGTGCTCAGTGCTTGGGGTGTTGGGTGCTCAGTACTCAGGGTGCTGGGTGCTCAGTGCTCAGGGTGCTGGGTGCTCAGTACTCAGGGTGCTGGGTGCTCAGTGCTCGGGGTGCTGGGTGCTCAGTGCTCAGTACTCAGGGTGCTGGGTGCTCAGTGCTCAAGGTGCTGGGTGCTCAGTACTCAGGGTGCTGGGTCCTCAGTGCTCAGGGTGCTGAGTGCTCAGTACTCAGGGTGCTGGGTGCTCCGTGCTCGGGGTGCTGGGTGCTCAGTACTCAGGGTGCTGGGTGCTTAGTACTCAGGGTGCTGGGTGCTCAGTGCTCGGGGTGCTGGGTGCTCAGTGCTCGGGGTGCTCGGTGCTCAGTGCTCGGGGTGCTTGGTGCTCAGTACTCAGGGTGCTCGGTACTCAGTACTCACGGTGCTCAGTGCTCAGTACTCAGGGTGCTCAGGCTCAGTGCTCGGGGTGCTGGGTGCTCAGTGCTCGGAGTGCTGGGTGCTCAGTGCTCGGGGTGCTGGGTGCTCAGTGCTCAGGGTGCTGGGTGCTCAGTGCTTAGAGTGCTGGGTGCTCAGTACTCAGGGTGCTCGGTACTCAGTACTCAGGGTGCTGGGTGCTCAGTGCTCAGGGTGCTCAGTGCTCAGTACTCAGCGTGCAGGGTGCTCAGTGGTCAGGGTGCTCGGTGCTCAGTACTCAGTGTGCTCAGTGCTCAGGGTGCTGGGTGCTCAGTACTCAGGGTGCAGGGTGCTCAGTGCTCAGTACTCAGGGTGCTCAGTGCTCAGGGTGCTGGGTGCTCAGTGCTCGGGGTGCTGGGTACTCAGTGCTCAGTACACAGGGTGCTGGGTGCTCAGTGCTCGGGGTGCTGGGTGCTCAGTGCTCAGTACTCAGGGAGCTGGGTGCTCAGTGCTCTGGGTGCTGGATGCTCAGTACTCAGGGTGCTGGGTGCTCAGTGCTCAGGGTGCTCGGTGCTCAGTACTCAGGGTGCTGGGTGCTCAGTACTCAGGGTGCTGGGTGCTCAGTGCTCAGGGTGCTGGGTGCTCAGTACTCAGGGTGCTGGGTGCTCAGTGCTCAGGGTGCTGGGTGCTCAGTGCTCAGGGTGCTCGGTGCTTAGTACTCAGGGTGCTCGGTTCTCGGGGTGCTGGGTGCTCAGTGCTCAGGGTGCTGGGTGCTCAGTGCTCAGGGTGCTGGGTGCTCAGTGCTCAGGGTGCTGGGTGCTCAGTGCTCGGGGTGCTGGGTACTCAGTGCTCGGGGTGCTGGGTGCTCAGTGCTCGGGGTGCTGGGTGCTCAGTACTCGGGGTGCTCGGTGCTCAGTACTCAGGGTGCTTGGTGCTCAGTGCTCAGGGTGCTGGGTGCTCAGTACTCAGGGTGCTGGCTGCTCAGTACTCAGGGTGCTCGGTGCTCAGTACTCAGGGTGCTGCGTGCTCGGTGCTCAGTACGCTGGGTGCTCAGTACTCAGGGTGCTGGCTGCTCAGTAATCAGGGTGCTGGGTGCTCAGTGCTCGGGGTGCTGGGTGCTCAGCTCTCAGTGTGCTGGGTGCTCAGTACTCAGGGTGCTCAGTGCTTGGGGTGCTGGTTGCTCAGTACACAGGGTGCTCAGTGCTTGGGGTGTTGGGTGCTCAGTACTCAGGGTGCTGGGTGCTCAGTGCTCAGGGTGCTGGGTGCTCAGTGCTCGGGGTGCTGGGTGCTCAGTGCTCAGTACTCAGGGTGCTGGGTGCTCAGTGCTCAGGGTGCTGGGTGCTCAGTGCTCAGCGTGCTGGGTGCTCAGTGCTCAGGGTGCTGGGTACTCAGTGCTCAGGGTGCTGGGTACTCAGTGCTCGGGGTGCTGGGTGCTCAGTACTCAGGGTGCTGGGTGCTCAGTACTCAGGGTGCTCAGTGCTCAGTACTCATGGTGCTCAGTGCTCCGTACAAGGGTGCTCAGTGCTCAGGGTGCTGGGTGCTCAGTGCTCAGGGTGCTGGGTGCTCAGTCCTCAGGGTGCTGGGTGCTCAGTGCTCAGGGTGCTCGGTGCTCAGTGCTCAGGGTGCTGGGTGCTCAGTACTCAGGGTGCTGGGTTCTCAGTGCTCGGGTTGCTGGGTGCTCAGTACTCAGGATGCTGGGTCCTCAGTGCTCAGGGTGCTGGGTGCTCAGTGCTCAGGGTGCTCGGTGCTTAGTACTCAGGGTGCTCGGTGCTCGCGGTGCTGGGTGCTCAGTGCTCGGGTTGCTGGGTGCTCAGTGCTCGGGGTGCTGGGTGCTCAGTGCTCGGGGTGCTGGGTGCTCAGTGCTCGGGGTGCTGGGTGCTCAGTACTCGGGGTGCTCGGTGCTCAGTACTCAGGGTGCTGGGTGCTCAGTGCTCAGGGTACTGGGTGCTCAGTACTCAGGGTGCTGGGTGCTCGCTGCTCAGTACGCTGGGTGCTCAGTACTCAGGGTGCTGGGTGCTCAGTGCTCGGGGTGCTCAGTACTCAGGGTGATGTGTGTTCAGTGCTCAGGGTACTGGGTGCTCAGTTCTCAGGGTGCTCGGTGCTCAGTACTCAGGGTGCTCAGTGCTCAGGGTGCTGGGTGCTCAGTACTCAGGGTGCCTGGTGCTCAGTGCTCAGTACTCAGGGTGCTCAGTGCTCAGGGTGCTGGGTGCTCAGTGCTCGGGGTGCTGGGTTCTCAGTGCTCAGTACACAGGGTGCTGGGTGCTCAGTGCTCGGGGTGATGGGTGCTCAGTGCTCAGTACTCAGGGTGCTGGTTGCTCAGTGCTCGGGGTGCTGGATGCTCAGTACTCAGGGTGCTGGGTGCTCAGTGCTCAGGGTGCTGGTTGCTCAGTACTCAGCGTGCTGGGTGCTCAGTGCTCAGGGTGCTGTGTGCTCAGTACTCAGGGTGCTCATTGCTCAGGGTGCTGGGTGCTCAGTACTCAGTGTGCTGGGTGCTCAGTACTCAGGGTGCTGGGTGCTCAGTACTCAGGGTGCTCAGTGCTCAGTACTCAGGGTGCTCAGTGCTCAGTACTCAGGGTGCTCAGGGCTCAGGGTGCTGGGTGCTCACTGCTCGGGGTGCTGGGTGCTCAGTGCTCAGGGTGCTGGATGCTCAGTGCTCAGGGTGCTCGGTGATCAGTACTCAGGGTGCTCAGTGCTCAGTACTCAGGGTGCTCAGTGCTCAGTACTCAGGGTGCTCAGTGCTCAGTGCTCAGGGTGCTGGGTGCTCAGTGCTCGGGGTGCTGGGTGCTCAGTCCTCAGGGTGCTGGGTGCTCAGTGCTCAGGGTGCTCGGTGCTCAGTGATCAGGGTGCTGGGTGCTCAGTACTCAGGGTGCTGGGTGCTCAGTGCTCGGGGTGCTGGGTGCTCAGTACTCAAGGTGCTGGGTGCTCAGTGCTCAGGGTGCTGGGTGCTCAGTACTCAGGGTGCTGGGTGCTCAGTGCTCAGGGTGCTGGGTGCTCAGTGCTCGGGGTGCTGGGTGCTCAGTGCTCAGGGTGCTGGGTGCTCAGAATTCAGGGTGCTCAGTGCTCGGGGTGCTGGATGCTCAGTACTCAGGGTGCTGGGTGCTCAGTGCACAGGGTGCTGGTTGCTCAGTACTCAGGGTGCTGGGTGCTCAGTGCTCAGGGTGCTGGGTGCTCAGTACTCAGGGTGCTCATTGCTCAGGGTGCTGGGTGCTCAGTACTCAGGGTGCTGGGTGCTCAGTACTCAGGGTGCTGGGTGCTCAGTACTCAGAGTGCTCAGTGCTCAGTACTCAGGGTGCTCAGTGCTCAGTACTCAGGGTGCTCAGGGCTCAGGGTGCTGGTTGCTCACTGCTCGGGGTGCTGGGTGCTCAGTGCTCGGGGAGCTCGGTGCTCAGTACTCTTGGTGCTGGGTGCTCAGTGCTCTGGGTGCTCGGTGCTCAGTACTCAGGGTTCTCAGTGCTCAGTGCTCAGGGTGCTGGATGCTCAGTACTCCTAGTGCTCAGTGCTCAGTACTCGGGGTGCTGGGTGCTCAGTACTCAGGGTGCTCATTGCTCAGTACTCGGGGTGCTGGGTGCTCAGTGCTCAGGGTGCTCAGTGCTCGGGGTGCTGGGTGCTCAGTTCTCGGGGTGCTCGGTGCTCAGTACTCGGGGTGCTGGGTGCTCAGTGCTCAGGGTGCTGGGTGCTCAGTGCTCGGGGTGCTGGGTGCTCAGTGCTCAGGGTGCTGGGTGCTCAGTGCTCGGGGTGCTCGGTGCTCAGTACTCAGGGTGCTGGGTGCTCAGTACTCAGGGTGCTAAGAGCTCAGGGTGCTCAGTGCTCGGGGTGCTGGGTGCTCAGTGCTCAGGGTGCTGGGTGCTCAGTGCTCGGGGTGCTGGGTGCTCAGTGCTCAGGGTGCTGGGTGCTCAGTGCTCGGGGTGCTGGGTGCTCAGTGCTCAGGGTGCTGGGTGCTCAGTGCTCGGGGTGCTCGGTGCTCAGTACTCGGGGTGCTGGGTGCTCAGTGCTCAGGGTGCTGGGTGCTCAGTGCTCGGGGTGCTGGGTGCTCAGTGCTCAGGGTGCTGGGTGCTCAGTACTCAGGGTGCTGGGTGCTCAGTGCTCAGTGTGCTGGGTGCTCAGTACTCAGGGTGCTGGGTGCTCAGTACTCAGGGTGCTAAGAGCTCAGTGTGCTCAGTGCTCGGGGTGCTGGATGCTCAGTGCTCAGTGCACAGGGTGCTGGATGCTCAGTCCTCGGGGTGCTGGGTGCTCAGTTCTCTGGGTGCTCAGTGCTCAGTACTCAGGGTGCTGTGGGCTCAGTACTCAGGGTGCTGGGTGCTCAGTACTCAGGGTGCTGGGTGGTCAGTACTCAGGGTGCTCAGTACTCAGGGTGCTGGGTGCTCAGAGCTCAGGGTGCTGGGTGCTCAGTGCTCGGGGTGATGGGTGATCATTCTCGGGGCGCTGGGTGCTCAGTACTCAGGGTGCTGGTTGCTCAGTGCTCGAGGTGCTCGGTGCTCAGTACACAGGGTGCTGGGTGCTCAGTGCTCGGGGTGCTGGGTGCTCAGTACTCAGGGTGCTGGGTGCTCAGTGCTCAGTACTCAGCGTGCTGGGTGCTCAGTGCTCAGAGTGTTGGGTGCTCGGTACTCAGGGTGCTGGGTGCTCAGTGCTCAGTGCTCAGGGTGCTCAGTGCTCAGGGTGCTGGGTGCTCAGGGTGCTGGGTGCTCAGTGCTCAGTGCTGAGGGTGCTCAGTGCTCCGGGTGCTGGGTGCTCAGTGCTCAGTTCTCAGGGTGCTGGGTGCTCAGTGCTCAGTGCTCAGGGTGCTGCGTGTTCAGTACTCAGGGTGCTGGCTGCTCAGTACTCAGGGTGCTGGGTGCTCAGTGCTCAGGGTGCTGGGTGCTCAGTGCTCAGGGTGCTGGGTGCTCAGTACTCAGGGTGCTGGGTGCTCAGTACTCAGGGTGCTCGGTGCTCAGTGCTCAGGGTGCTGGGTGCTCAGTGCTCGGGGTGCTGGGTGTTAAGTACTCAGGGTGCTGGGTGCTCAGTACTCAGGGTGCTGGGTGCTCAGTGCTCAGGGTGCTGGGTGCTCAGTGCTCAGGGTGCTGGGTGCTCAGTACTCCGGGTGCTGGGTGCTCAGTACTCAGGGTTGTCGGTGCTCAGTGCTCAGGGTGCTGGGTGCACAGTGCTCAGGGTGCTGGGTGCTCAGTACTCGGGGTGCTGGGTGCTCAGTACTCAGGGTGCTGGGTGCTCAGTGCTCAGGGTGCTGGGTGCTCAGTGCTCGGGGTGCTGGGTGCTCAGTACTCGGGGTGCTGGGTGCTCAGTGCTCAGGGTGCTAGGTCTCAGTGCTCGGGGTACTGGGTACTCAGTGCTCAGTACACAGGGTGCTGGGTGCTCAGTGCTCGGTGTGCTGGGTGCTCAGTGCTCATTACTCAGGGTGCTGGGTGCTCAGTGCTCGGGGTGCTGGGTGCTCAGTACTCAGGGTACTCGGTGCTCAGTACTCACCGTGCTGGGTGATCAGTGCTCAGGGTGCTGGGTGCTCAGTACTCAGGGTGCTCGGTGCTCAGTACTCAGGGTGCTGGTTCCTCAGTGCTCAGGGTGCTGAGTGCTCAGTACTCAGGGTGCTGGGTGCTCAGTACTCGGGGTGCTGGGTGCTCAGTACTCAGGGAGCTGGGTGCTCAGTACTCATTGTGCTGGGTGCTCAGTACTCGGGTGCTGGGTGCTCAGTGCTCAGGGTGCTGGGTGTTCAGTGCTCGGGGTGCTGGGTGCTCAGTGCTCAGTACTCAGGGTGCTGGGTGCTCATTGCTCGGGGTGCTGGGTGCTCAGTGCTCAGTACTCAGGGTGCTTGGTGCTCAGTGCTCGGGGTGCTGGGTGCTCAGTGCTCAGGGTGCTGGGTGCTCAGTGCTCAGGGTGCTGGGTGCTCAGTGCTCGGGGTTCTGGGTGCTCAGTACTCAGGGTTCTGGGTGCTCAGTACTCAGGGTGCTGGGTGCTCAGTGCTCGGGGTGCTGGGTGCTCAGTGCTCGGGGTGCTGGGTGCTCAGTGCTCGGGGTGCTCGGTGCTCAGTACTCAGGGTGCTGGGTGCTCAGTGCTCGGGGTGCTCAGTACTCAGGGTGCTCAGTGCTCAGTACTCAGGGTGCTCAGTGCTCAGTACTCAGGGTGCTCAGGGCTCAGGGTGCTGGGTGCTCACTGCTCGGGGTGCTGGGTGCTCAGTGCTCGGGGAGCTCGGTGCTCAGTACTCAGGGTGCTGGGTGCTCAGTGCTCGGGGTGCTCGGTGCTCAGTACTCAGGGTTCTCAGTGCTCAGTGCTCAGGGTGCTGGATGCTCAGTACTCCTAGTGCTCAGTGCTCAGTACTCGGGGTGCTGGGTGCTCAGTACTCGGGGTGCTGGGTGCTCAGTGCTCAGGGTGCTCGGTGCTCAGTGCTCGGGGTGCTGGGTGCTCAGTGCTCAGGTTGCTGGGTGCTCAGTGCTCGGGGTGCTCGGTGCTCAGTACTCGGGGTGCTGGGTGCTCAGTGCCCAGGGTGCTCGGTGCTCAGTGCTCGGGGTGCTGGGTGCTCAGTGCTCAGGGTGCTGGGTGCTCAGTGCTCGGGGTGCTCGGTGCTCAGTAGTCAGGGTGCTGGGTGCTCAGTACTCAGGGTGCTGGGTGCTCAGTGCTCAGGGTGCTGGGTGCTCAGTACTCAGGGTGCTGCGTGCTCAGTACTCAGGGTGCTAAGAGCTCAGGGTGCTCAGTCCTCGGGGTGCTGGATGCACAGTGCTCAGTGCACAGGGTGCTGGGTGATCAGTCAGCGGGGTGCTGGGTGCTCAGTTCTCTGGGTGCTCAGTGCTCAGTACTCAGGGTGCTGTGTGCTCAGTACTCAGGGTGCTGGGTTCTCAGTACTCAGGGAGCTCAGTACTCAGGGTGCTGGGTGCTCAGTGCTCAGGGTGCTGGGTGCTCAGCGCTCGGGGTGCTGGGTGCTCAGTACTCAGGGTGCTGTGTGCTCAGTGCTCAGTACTCAGCGTGCTGGGTGCTCAGTGCTCAGAGTGTTGGGTGCTCAGTACTCAGGGTGCTGGGTGCTCAGTGCTCAGTGCTCAGGGTGCTCAGTGCTCAGGGTGCTGGGTGCTCAGGGTGCTGGGTGCTCAGTGCTCGGGGTGCTGGGTGCTCAGTGCTCAGTGCTCAGGGTGCTGGGTGCTCATTGCTCAGTGCTCAGGGTGCTGGGTGCTCAGTACTCAGGGTGCTGGCTGCTCAGTACTCAGGGTGCTGGGTGCTCAGTGCTCAGGGTGATGGGTGCTCAGTGCTCAGGGTGCTGGGTGCTCAGTACTCCGGGTGCTGGGTGCTCAGTACTCAGGGTTCTCGGTGCTCAGTGCTCAGGGTGCTGGGTGCACAGTGCTCAGGGTGCTGGGTGCTCAGTACTCGGGGTGCTCGGTGCTCAGTACTCAGGGTGCTGGGTCCTCAGTGCTCAGGGAGCTGAGTGCTCAGTACTCAGGGTGCTGGGTGCTCAGTACTCGGGGTGCTGGGTGCTCAGTACTCAGGGAGCTGGGTGCTCAGTACTCATTGTGCTGGGTGCTCAGTACTCGGGTGCTGGGTGCTCAGTGCTCAGGGTGCTGGGTGCTCAGTGCTCGGGGTGCTGGGTGCTCAGTGCTCAGTACTCAGGGTGCTGGGTGCTCAGTGCTCGGGGTGCTGGGTGCTCAGTGCTCAGTACTCAGGGTGCTTGGTGCTCAGTGCTCGGGATGCTGGGTGCTCAGTGCTCAGGGTGCTGGGTGCTCAGTGCTCAGGGTGCTGGGTGCTCAGTGCTCGGGGTCCTGGGTGATCAGTACTCAATGTTCTGTGTGCTCAGTACTCAGGGTGCTGGGTGCTCAGTGCTCGTTCTGCTGGGTGCTCAGTGCTCGGGGTGCTGGGTGCTCAGTGCTCGGGGTGCTCGGTGCTCAGTACTCAGGGTGCTGGGTGCTCAGTGCTCGGGGTGCTCAGTACTCAGGGTGCTGTGTGTTCAGTGCTCAGGGTGCTGGGTCCTCACTACTCAGGGTGCTCGGTGCTTAGTACTCAGGGTGCTGGGTGCTCAGTACTCCGGTTGCTGGGTGCTCAGTGCTCGGGGTGCTCGGTGCTCAGTGCTCAAGGTGCTGGGTGCTCAGTACTCAGGGTGATCATTGCTCAGAGTGCTGGGTGCTCAGTACTCAGGGTGCTGGGTGCTCAGTACTCAGGGTGCTGGGTGCTCAGTACTCAGGGTGCTCGGTGCTCGGGGTGCTGGGTGCTCAGTGCTCGGGGTGCTCGGTGCTCAGTACTCAGGGTGCTGGGTACTCAGTGCTCAGGGTGCTGGGTGCTCAGTGCTCAGGGTGCTGGGTGCTCAGTGCTCAGGGTGCTGGGTGCTCAGTACTCAGGGTGCTCGGTGCTCGGGGTGCTGGGTGCTCAGTGCTCGGGGTGCTCGGTGCTCAGTACTCGGGGTGCTCAGTGCTCAGTACTCATGGTGCTGGGTGCTCAGTACTCAGGGAGCTCAGTGCTCGGGGAGCAGGGTGCTCAGTACTCAGGGTACTGGGTGGTCAGTACTCAGGGTGCTTAATACTCAGGGTGCTGGGTGCTCAGTGCTCAGGGTGCTGCGTGCTCAGTGCTCGGGGTGCTGGGTGCTCAGTGCTCGGGGTGCTCGGTGCTCAGTACACAGGGTGCTGGGTGCTCAGTGCTCGGGGTGCTGGGTGCTCAGTACTCAGGGTGCTGTGTGCTCAGTGCTCAGTACTCAGCGTGCTGGGTGCTCAGTGCTCGGGGTGCTGGGTGCTCAGTACTCGGGGTGCTGGGTGCTCAGTGCTCAGGGTGCTAGGTCTCAGTGCTCGGGGTACTGGGTACTCAGTGCTCAGTACACAGGGTGCTGGGTGCTCAGTGCTCAGTGCTCAGGGTGCTCAGTGCTCAGGGTGCTGGGTGCTCAGGGTGCTGGGTGCTCAGTGCTCAGTGCTGAGGGTGCTCAGTGCTCCGGGTGCTGGGTGCTCAGTGCTCAGTTCTCAGGGTGCTGGGTGCTCAGTGCTCAGTGCTCAGGGTGCTGCGTGTTCAGTACTCAGGGTGCTGGCTGCTCAGTACTCAGGGTGCTGGGTGCTCAGTGCTCAGGGTGCTGGGTGCTCAGTGCTCAGGGTGCTGGGTGCTCAGTACTCAGGGTGCTGGGTGCTCAGTACTCAGGGTGCTCGGTGCTCAGTGCTCAGGGTGCTGGGTGCTCAGTGCTCGGGGTGCTGGGTGTTAAGTACTCAGGGTGCTGGGTGCTCAGTACTCAGGGTGCTGGGTGCTCAGTGCTCAGGGTGCTGGGTGCTCAGTGCTCAGGGTGCTGGGTGCTCAGTACTCCGGGTGCTGGGTGCTCAGTACTCAGGGTTCTCGGTGCTCAGTGCTCAGGGTGCTGGGTGCACAGTGCTCAGGGTGCTGGGTGCTCAGTACTCGGGGTGCTGGGTGCTCAGTACTCAGGGTGCTGGGTGCTCAGTGCTCAGGGTGCTGGGTGCTCAGTGCTCGGGGTGCTGGGTGCTCAGTACTCGGGGTGCTGGGTGCTCAGTGCTCAGGGTGCTAGGTCTCAGTGCTCGGGGTACTGGGTACTCAGTGCTCAGTACACAGGGTGCTGGGTGCTCAGTGCTCGGTGTGCTGGGTGCTCAGTGCTCATTACTCAGGGTGCTGGGTGCTCAGTGCTCGGGGTGCTGGGTGCTCAGTACTCAGGGTACTCGGTGCTCAGTACTCACCGTGCTGGGTGATCAGTGCTCAGGGTGCTGGGTGCTCAGTACTCAGGGTGCTCGGTGCTCAGTACTCAGGGTGCTGGTTCCTCAGTGCTCAGGGTGCTGAGTGCTCAGTACTCAGGGTGCTGGGTGCTCAGTACTCGGGGTGCTGGGTGCTCAGTACTCAGGGAGCTGGGTGCTCAGTACTCATTGTGCTGGGTGCTCAGTACTCGGGTGCTGGGTGCTCAGTGCTCAGGGTGCTGGGTGTTCAGTGCTCGGGGTGCTGGGTGCTCAGTGCTCAGTACTCAGGGTGCTGGGTGCTCATTGCTCGGGGTGCTGGGTGCTCAGTGCTCAGTACTCAGGGTGCTTGGTGCTCAGTGCTCGGGGTGCTGGGTGCTCAGTGCTCAGGGTGCTGGGTGCTCAGTGCTCAGGGTGCTGGGTGCTCAGTGCTCGGGGTTCTGGGTGCTCAGTACTCAGGGTTCTGGGTGCTCAGTACTCAGGGTGCTGGGTGCTCAGTGGTCGGGGTGCTGGGTGCTCAGTGCTCGGGGTGCTGGGTGCTCAGTGCTCGGGGTGCTCGGTGCTCAGTACTCAGGGTGCTGGGTGCTCAGTGCTCGGGGTGCTCAGTACTCAGGGTGCTCAGTGCTCAGTACTCAGGGTGCTCAGTGCTCAGTACTCAGGGTGCTCAGGGCTCAGGGTGCTGGGTGCTCACTGCTCGGGGTGCTGGGTGCTCAGTGCTCGGGGAGCTCGGTGCTCAGTACTCAGGGTGCTGGGTGCTCAGTGCTCGGGGTGCTCGGTGCTCAGTACTCAGGGTTCTCAGTGCTCAGTGCTCAGGGTGCTGGATGCTCAGTACTCCTAGTGCTCAGTGCTCAGTACTCGGGGTGCTGGGTGCTCAGTACTCGGGGTGCTGGGTGCTCAGTGCTCAGGGGGCTCGGTGCTCAGTGCTCGGGGTGCTGGGTGCTCAGTGCTCAGGTTGCTGGGTGCTCAGTGCTCGGGGTGCTCGGTGCTCAGTACTCGGGGTGCTGGGTGCTCAGTGCCCAGGGTGCTCGGTGCTCAGTGCTCGGGGTGCTGGGTGCTCAGTGCTCAGGGTGCTGGGTGCTCAGTGCTCGGGGTGCTCGGTGCTCAGTAGTCAGGGTGCTGGGTGCTCAGTACTCAGGGTGCTGGGTGCTCAGTGCTCAGGGTGCTGGGTGCTCAGTACTCAGGGTGCTGCGTGCTCAGTACTCAGGGTGCTAAGAGCTCAGGGTGCTCAGTCCTCGGGGTGCTGGATGCACAGTGCTCAGTGCACAGGGTGCTGGGTGCTCAGTCAGCGGGGTGCTGGGTGCTCAGTTCTCTGGGTGCTCAGTGCTCAGTACTCAGGGTGCTGTGTGCTCAGTACTCAGGGTGCTGGGTTCTCAGTACTCAGGGAGCTCAGTACTCAGGGTGCTGGGTGCTCAGTGCTCAGGGTGCTGGGTGCTCAGCGCTCGGGGTGCTGGGTGCTCAGTACTCAGGGTGCTGTGTGCTCAGTGCTCAGTACTCAGCGTGCTGGGTGCTCAGTGCTCAGAGTGTTGGGTGCTCAGTACTCAGGGTGCTGGGTGCTCAGTGCTCAGTGCTCAGGGTGCTCAGTGCTCAGGGTGCTGGGTGCTCAGGGTGCTGGGTGCTCAGTGCTCGGGGTGCTGGGTGCTCAGTGCTCAGTGCTCAGGGTGCTGGGTGCTCATTGCTCAGTGCTCAGGGTGCTGGGTGCTCAGTACTCAGGGTGCTGGCTGCTCAGTACTCAGGGTGCTGGGTGCTCAGTGCTCAGGGTGATGGGTGCTCAGTGCTCAGGGTGCTGGGTGCTCAGTACTCCGGGTGCTGGGTGCTCAGTACTCAGGGTTCTCGGTGCTCAGTGCTCAGGGTGCTGGGTGCACAGTGCTCAGGGTGCTGGGTGCTCAGTACTCGGGGTGCTCGGTGCTCAGTACTCAGGGTGCTGGGTCCTCAGTGCTCAGGGAGCTGAGTGCTCAGTACTCAGGGTGCTGGGTGCTCAGTACTCGGGGTGCTGGGTGCTCAGTACTCAGGGAGCTGGGTGCTCAGTACTCATTGTGCTGGGTGCTCAGTACTCGGGTGCTGGGTGCTCAGTGCTCAGGGTGCTGGGTGCTCAGTGCTCGGGGTGCTGGGTGCTCAGTGCTCAGTACTCAGGGTGCTGGGTGCTCAGTGCTCGGGGTGCTGGGTGCTCAGTGCTCAGTACTCAGGGTGCTTGGTGCTCAGTGCTCGGGATGCTGGGTGCTCAGTGCTCAGGGTGCTGGGTGCTCAGTGCTCAGGGTGCTGGGTGCTCAGTGCTCGGGGTCCTGGGTGATCAGTACTCAATGTTCTGTGTGCTCAGTACTCAGGGTGCTGGGTGCTCAGTGCTCGTTCTGCTGGGTGCTCAGTGCTCGGGGTGCTGGGTGCTCAGTGCTCGGGGTGCTCGGTGCTCAGTACTCAGGGTGCTGGGTGCTCAGTGCTCGGGGTGCTCAGTACTCAGGGTGCTGTGTGTTCAGTGCTCAGGGTGCTGGGTCCTCACTACTCAGGGTGCTCGGTGCTTAGTACTCAGGGTGCTGGGTGCTCAGTACTCCGGTTGCTGGGTGCTCAGTGCTCGGGGTGCTCGGTGCTCAGTGCTCAAGGTGCTGGGTGCTCAGTACTCAGGGTGATCATTGCTCAGAGTGCTGGGTGCTCAGTACTCAGGGTGCTGGGTGCTCAGTACTCAGGGTGCTGGGTGCTCAGTACTCAGGGTGCTCGGTGCTCGGGGTGCTGGGTGCTCAGTGCTCGGGGTGCTCGGTGCTCAGTACTCAGGGTGCTGGGTACTCAGTGCTCAGGGTGCTGGGTGCTCAGTGCTCAGGGTGCTGGGTGCTCAGTGCTCAGGGTGCTGGGTGCTCAGTACTCAGGGTGCTCGGTGCTCGGGGTTCTGGGTGCTCAGTGCTCGGGGTGCTCGGTGCTCAGTACTCGGGGTGCTCAGTGCTCAGTACTCATGGTGCTGGGTGCTCAGTACTCAGGGAGCTCAGTGCTCGGGGAGCAGGGTGCTCAGTACTCAGGGTGCTGGGTGGTCAGTACTCAGGGTGCTTAATACTCAGGGTGCTGGGTGCTCAGTGCTCAGGGTGCTGCGTGCTCAGTGCTCGGGGTGCTGGGTGCTCAGTGCTCGGGGTGCTCGGTGCTCAGTACACAGGGTGCTGGGTGCTCAGTGCTCGGGGTGCTGGGTGCTCAGTACTCAGGGTGCTGTGTGCTCAGTGCTCAGTACTCAGCGTGCTGGGTGCTCAGTGCTCGGGGTGCTGGGTGCTCAGTACTCGGGGTGCTGGGTGCTCAGTGCTCAGGGTGCTAGGTCTCAGTGCTCGGGGTACTGGGTACTCAGTGCTCAGTACACAGGGTGCTGGGTGCTCAGTGCTCGGTGTGCTGGGTGCTCAGTGCTCAGTACTCAGGGTGCTGGGTGCTCAGTGCTCGGGGTGCTGGGTGCTCAGTACTCAGGGTACTCGGTGCTCAGTACTCACCGTGCTGGGTGATCAGTGCTCAGGGTGCTGGGTGCTCAGTACTCAGTGTGCTGGGTGCTCAGTACTCAGGGTGCTGGGTGCTCAGTACTCAGGGTGCTCGGTGCTCAGTACTCAGGGTGCTGGTTCCTCAGTGCTCAGGGTGCTGAGTGCTCAGTACTCAGGGTGCTGGGTGCTCAGTACTCGGGGTGCTGGGTGCTCAGTACTCAGGGAGCTGGGTGCTCAGTACTCATTGTGCTGGGTGCTCAGTACTCGGGTGCTGGGTGCTCAGTGCTCAGGGTGCTGGGTGTTCAGTGCTCGGGGTGCTGGGTGCTCAGTGCTCAGTACTCAGGGTGCTGGGTGCTCATTGCTCGGGGTGCTGGGTGCTCAGTGCTCAGTACTCAGGGTGCTTGGTGCTCAGTGCTCGGGGTGCTGGGTGCTCAGCGCTCAGGGTGCTGGGTGCTCAGTGCTCAGGGTGCTGGGTGCTCAGTGCTCGGGGTTCTGGGTGCTCAGTACTCAGGGTTCTGGGTGCTCAGTACTCAGGGTGCTGGGTGCTCAGTGCTCGGGGTGCTGGGTGCTCAGTGCTCGGGGTGCTGGGTGCTCAGTGCTCGGGGTGCTCGGTGCTCAGTACTCAGGGTGCTGGGTGCTCAGTGCTCGGGGTGCTCAGTACTCAGGGTGCTCAGTGCTCAGTACTCAGGGTGCTCAGTGCTCAGTACTCAGGGTGCTCAGGGCTCAGGGTGCTGGGTGCTCACTGCTCGGGGTGCTGGGTGCTCAGTGCTCGGGGAGCTCGGTGCTCAGTACTCAGGGTGCTGGGTGCTCAGTGCTCGGGGTGCTCGGTGCTCAGTACTCAGGGTTCTCAGTGCTCAGTGCTCAGGGTGCTGGATGCTCAGTACTCCTAGTGCTCAGTGCTCAGTACTCGGGGTGCTGGGTGCTCAGTACTCGGGGTGCTGGGTGCTCAGTGCTCAGGGTGCTCGGTGCTCAGTGCTCGGGGTGCTGGGTGCTCAGTGCTCAGGTTGCTGGGTGCTCAGTGCTCGGGGTGCTCGGTGCTCAGTACTCGGGGTGCTGGGTGCTCAGTGCCCAGGGTGCTCGGTGCTCAGTGCTCGGGGTGCTGGGTGCTCAGTGCTCAGGGTGCTGGGTGCTCAGTGCTGGGGGTGCTCGGTGCTCAGTAGTCAGGGTGCTGGGTGCTCAGTACTCAGGGTGCTGGGTGCTCAGTGCTCAGGGTGCTGGGTGCTCAGTACTCAGGGTGCTGGGTGCTCAGTACTCAGGGTGCTAAGAGCTCAGGGTGCTCAGTCCTCGGGGTGCTGGATGCACAGTGCTCAGTGCACAGGGTGCAGGGTGCTCAGTCCTCGGGGTGCTGGGTGCTCAGTTCTCTGGGTGCTCAGTGCTCAGTACTCAGGGTGCTGTGTGCTCAGTACTCAGGGTGCTGGGTTCTCAGTACTCAGGGAGCTCAGTACTCAGGGTGCTGGGTGCTCAGTGCTCAGGGTGCTGGGTGCTCAGCGCTCGGGGTGCTGGGTGCTCAGTACTCAGGGTGCTGTGTGCTCAGTGCTCAGTACTCAGCGTGCTGGGTGCTCAGTGCTCAGAGTGTTGGGTGCTCAGTACTCAGGGTGCTGGGTGCTCAGTGCTCAGTGCTCAGGGTGCTCAGTGCTCAGGGTGCTGGGTGCTCAGGGTGCTGGGTGCTCAGTGCTCGGGGTGCTGGGTGCTCAGTGCTCAGTGCTCAGGGTGCTGGGTGCTCATTGCTCAGTGCTCAGGGTGCTGGGTGCTCAGTACTCAGGGTGCTGGCTGCTCAGTACTCACGGTGCTGGGTGCTCAGTGCTCAGGGTGATGGGTGCTGAGTGCTCAGGGTGCTGGGTGCTCAGTACTCCGGGTGCTGGGTGCTCAGTACTCAGGGTTCTCGGTGCTCAGTGCTCAGGGTGCTGGGTGCACAGTGCTCAGGGTGCTGGGTGCTCAGTACTCGGGGTGCTCGGTGCTCAGTACTCAGGGTGCTGGGTCCTCAGTGCTCAGGGAGCTGAGTGCTCAGTACTCAGGGTGCTGGGTGCTCAGTACTCGGGGTGCTGGGTGCTCAGTACTCAGGGAGCTGGGTGCTCAGTACTCATTGTGCTGGGTGCTCAGTACTCGGGTGCTCGGTGCTCAGTGCTCAGGGTGCTGGGTGCTCAGTGCTCGGGGTGCTGGGTGCTCAGTGCTCAGTACTCAGGGTGCTGGGTGCTCAGTGCTCGGGGTGCTGGGTGCTCAGTGCTCAGTACTCAGGGTGCTTGGTGCTCAGTGCTCGGGATGCTGGGTGCTCAGTGCTCAGGGTGCTGGGTGCTCAGTGCTCAGGGTGCTGGGTGCTCAGTGCTCGGGGTCCTGGGTGATCAGTACTCAATGTTCTGTGTGCTCAGTACTCAGGGTGCTGGGTGCTCAGTGCTCGTTCTGCTGGGTGCTCAGTGCTCGGGGTGCTGGGTGCTCAGTGCTCGGGGTGCTCGGTGCTCAGTACTCAGGGTGCTGGGTGCTCAGTGCTCGGGGTGCTCAGTACTCAGGGTGCTGTGTGTTCAGTGCTCAGGGTGCTGGGTCCTCACTACTCAGGGTGCTCGGTGCTTAGTACTCAGGGTGCTGGGTGCTCAGTACTCCGGTTGCTGGGTGCTCAGTGCTCGGGGTGCTCGGTGCTCAGTGCTCAAGGTGCTGGGTGCTCAGTACTCAGGGTGATCATTGCTCAGAGTGCTGGGTGCTCAGTACTCAGGGTGCTGGGTGCTCAGTACTCAGGGTGCTGGGTGCTCAGTACTCAGGGTGCTCGGTGCTCGGGGTGCTGGGTGCTCAGTGCTCGGGGTGCTCGGTGCTCAGTACTCAGGGTGCTGGGTACTCAGTGCTCAGGTTGCTGGGTGCTCAGTGCTCAGGGTGCTGGGTGCTCAGTGCTCAGGGTGCTGGGTGCTCAGTACTCAGGGTGCTCGGTGCTCGGGGTGCTGGGTGCTCAGTGCTCGGGGTGCTCGGTGCTCAGTACTCGGGGTGCTCAGTGCTCAGTACTCATGGTGCTGGGTGCTCAGTACTCAGGGAGCTCAGTGCTCGGGGAGCAGGGTGCTCAGTACTCAGGGTGCTGGGTGGTCAGTACTCAGGGTGCTTAATACTCAGGGTGCTGGGTGCTCAGTGCTCAGGGTGCTGCGTGCTCAGTGCTCGGGGTGCTGGGTGCTCAGTGCTCGGGGTGCTCGGTGCTCAGTAAACAGGGTGCTGGGTGCTCAGTGCTCGGGGTGCTGGGTGCTCAGTACTCAGGGTGCTGTGTGCTCAGTGCTCAGTACTCAGCGTGCTGGGTGCTCAGTGCTCAGAGTGTTGGGTGCTCAGTACTCAGGATGCTGGGTACTCAGTGCTCAGTGCTCAGGGTGCTCAGTGCTCAGGGTTCTGGGTGCTCAGGGTGCTGGGTGCTCAGTGCTCGGGGTGCAGTTTGCTCAGTGCTCAGGGTACTGGGTGCTCAGTGCTCAGTGCTCAGGGTGCTGGGTGCTCAGTGCTCAGTGCTCAGGGTGCTGGGTGTTCAGTACTCAGGGTGCTGGGTGCTCAGTACTCAGGGTGCTGGGTGCTCAGTGCTCAGGGTGCTCGGTGCTCAGTACTCAGCTTGCTCAGTGCTCAGTACTCAGCTTGCTCAGTGCTCAGTACTCAGCGTGCTGGGTGCTCAGTGCTCAGGGTGCTGGGTGCTCAGTACTCAGGGTGCTTCGTGCTTAGTACTCAGGGTACTTGGTCCTCAGCGCTCAGGGTGCTGGGTGCTCAGTACTCAGGGTGCATGGTGCTCAGTGCTCAGTACTCTGGGTGCTGGGTGCTCAGTGCTCGGGGTGCTGGGTGCTCAGTGCTCAGGGTGCTGGGTGCTCAGTACTCAGGGTGCTCAGGGTGCTGGGTGCTCAGTGCTCGGGGTGCTGGGTACTCAGTGCTCAGTACACAGGGTGCTGAGTGCTCAGTGCTCGGGGTGCTGGGTGCTCAGTGCTCAGTACTCAGGGTGCTGGGTGCTCAGTGCTCGGGGTGCTGGATGCTCATACTCAGGGTGCTGGGTGCTCAGTGCTCAGGGTGCTGGGTGCTCAGTACTCAGGGTGCTGGGTGCTCAGTGCTCAGGGTGCTGGGTGCTCAGTACTCAGGTTGCTGGGTCCTCCATGCTCAGAGTGCTGGGTGCTCAGTGCTCGGGGTGCTCAGTACTCAGGGTGCTGTGTGTTCAGTGCTCAGGGTACTGGGTGCTCAGTACTCATGGTGTTCGGTGCTCAGTACTCATGGTGTTGGGTACTCAGTGCTCAGGGTGCTCATTCTCGGGGTGCTGGGTGCTCAGTACTCAGGGTGCTGGGTGCTCAGTGCGCGGGGTGCTGGGTGCTCAGTGCTCGGGGTGCTCGGTGCTCAGTACTCAGGGTGCTGGGTGCTCAGTACTCAGTGTGCTCAGTGCTCGGGGAGATCGGTGCTCAGTACTCAGGGTGCTGGGTGCTCAGTGCTCGGGGTGCTCGGTGCTCAGTACGCAGGGTTCTCAGTGCTCAGTGCTCAGGGTGCTGGGTGCTCAGTACTCCTAGTGCTCAGTGCTCAGTACTCGGGGTGCTGGGTGCTCAGTACTCAGGGTGCTCAGTGCTCAGTACTCGGGGTTCTGGGTGCTCAGTGCTCAGGGTGCTCAGTGCTCAGTGCTCGGGGTGCTGGTTGCTCAGTTCTCGGGGTGCTCGGTGCTCAGTACTCGGGGTGCTGGGTGCTCAGTGCTCAGGGTGCTGGGTGCTCACTGCTCGGGGTGCTGGGTGCTCAGTGCTCAGGGTGCTGGGTGCTCAGTGCTCGGGGTGTGCGGTGCTCAGTACTCAGGGTGCTGGGTGCTCAGTGCTCAGGGTGCTGGGTGCTCAGTACTCAGGGTGCTGGGTGCTCAGTACTCAGGGTGCTAAGAGCTCCGGGTGCTCAGTGCTCGGGGTGCTGGATGCTCAGTGCTCAGTGCACAGGGTGCTGGGTGCTCAGTCCTCGGGGTGCTGGGTGCTCAGTTCTCTGTGTGCTCAGTGCTCAGTACTCAGGGTGCTGTGAGCTCAGTACTTAGGGTGCCGGGTCCTCAGAACTCAGGGAGCTCAGTGCTCGGTGTGCAGGGTGCTCAGTACTCAGGGTGCTGGGTGGTCAGTACTCAGGGTGCTTAATACTCAGGGTGCTGGGTGCTCAGTGCTCAGGGTGCTGGGTGCTCAGTGCTCTGGTGCTCGGTGCTCAGTACACAGGGTGCTGGGTGCTCAGTGCTCGGGGTGCTGGGTGCTCAGTACTCAGGGTGCTGGGTGCTCAGTGCTCAGGGTGCTGGTTGCTCAGTGCTCAGAGTGTTGGGTGCTCAGTACTCAGGGTGCTGGGTCCTCAGTGCTCAGTGCTCAGGGTGCTCAGTGCTCAGGGTGCTGGGTGCTCAGGGTGCTGGGTGCTCAGTGCTCGGGGTGCTGGGTGCTCAGTGCTCAGTGTGCTGGGTGCTCAGTGCTCAGTGCTCAGGGTGCTGGGTGCTCAGTGCTCAGTACTCAGCTTGCTGGTTGCTCAGTGCTCAGAGTGTTGTGTGCTCAGTACTCAGGGTGCTGGGTGCTCAGTGCTCAGTGCTCAGGGTGCTCAGTGCTCAGGGTGCTGGGTGCTCAGGGTGCTGGGTGCTCAGTGCTCAGGGTGCTGGGTGCTCAGTGCTCAGGGTGCTGGGTGCTCAGTGCTCAGTGCTCAGGGTGCTGGGTGCTCAGTGCTCAGTGCTCAGGGTGCTGGGTGTTCAGTACTCAGGGTGCTGGGTGCTCAGTACTCAGGGTGCTGGGTGCTCAGTGCTCAGCGTGCTGGGTGCTCAGTGCTCAGGGTGCTGGGTGCTCAGTACTCAGGGTGCTGGGTGCTCAGTACTCAGGGTGGTCGGTGCTCAGTGCTCAGGGTGCTGGGTGCTCAGTGCTCGGGGTGCTGGGTGTTCAGTACTAAGGGTGCTGGGTGCTCATTACTCAGGGTTCTCGGTGCTCAGTGCTCAGGGTGCTGGGTGCACAGTGCTCAGGGTGCTGGGTGCTCAGTGCTCAGGGTGCTGGGTGCTCAGTGCTCAGGGTGCTGGGTGCTCAGTACTCAGTGTGCTGGGTGCTCATTACTCAGGGTTCTCGGTGCTCAGTGCTCAGGGTGCTGGGTGCACAGTGCTCAGGGTGCTGGGTGCTCAGTACTCGGGGTGCTGGGTGCTCAGTACTCAGGGTGCTGGGTGCTCAGTGCTCAGGGTGCTGGGTGCTCAGTGCTCGGGGTGCTGGGTGCTCAGTACTCGGGGTGCTGGGTGCTCAGTGCTCATTGTGCTAGGTCTCATTGCTCGGGGTACTGGGTACTCAGTGCTCAGTACACAGGGTGCTGGGTGCTCAGTGCTCGGGGCGCTGGGTGCTCAGTGCTCAGTACTCAGGGTGCTGGGTGCTCAGTGCTCGGGGTGCTGGGTGGTCAGTACTCAGGGTACTCGGTGCTCAGTACTCAGGGTGCTGGGTGATCAGTGCTCAGGGTGCTGGGTGCTCAGTACTCAGTGTGCTGGGTGCTCAGTACTCAGGGTGCTGGGTGCTCAGTACTCAGGGTGCTCGGTGCTCAGTACTCAGGGTGCTGGGTCCTCAGTGCTCAGGGTGCTGAGTGCTCAGTACTCAGGGTGCTGGGTGCTCAGTACTCGGGGTGCAGGGTGCTCAGTACTCAGGGAGCTGGGTGCTCAGTACTCATTGTGCTGGGTGCTCAGTACTCGGGTGCTGGGTGCTCAGTGCTCAGGGTGCTGGGTGCTCAGTGCTCGGGGTGCTGGGTGCTCAGTGCTCAGTACTCAGGGTGCTGGGTGCTCAGTGCTCGGGGTGCTGGGTGCTCAGTGCTCAGTACTCAGGGTGCTTGGTGCTCAGTGCTCGGGGTGCTGGGTGCTCAGTGCTCAGTGTGCTGGGTGCTCAGTGCTCAGGGTGCTGGGTGCTCAGTGCTCGGGGTCCTGGGTGCTCAGTACTCAGGGTTCTGGGTGCTCAGTACTCAGGGTGCTGGGTGCTCAGTGCTCGGGGTGCTCGGTGCTCAGTGCTCGGGGTGCTCGGTGCTCAGTACTCAGGGTGCTGGGTGCTCAGTACTCAGTGTGCTCAGTGCTCGGGGAGATCGGTGCTCAGTACTCAGGGTGCTGGGTGCTCAGTGCTCGGGGTGCTCGGTGCTCAGTACGCAGGGTTCTCAGTGCTCAGTGCTCAGGGTGCTGGGTGCTCAGTACTCCTAGTGCTCAGTGCTCAGTACTCGGGGTGCTGGGTGCTCAGTACTCAGGGTGCTCAGTGCTCAGTACTCGGGGTTCTGGGTGCTCAGTGCTCAGGGTGCTCAGTGCTCAGTGCTCGGGGTGCTGGTTGCTCAGTTCTCGGGGTGCTCGGTGCTCAGTACTCGGGGTGCTGGGTGCTCAGTGCTCAGGGTGCTGGGTGCTCACTGCTCGGGGGGCTGGGTGCTCAGTGCTCAGGGTGCTGGGTGCTCAGTGCTCGGGGTGTGCGGTGCTCAGTACTCAGGGTGCTGGGTGCTCAGTGCTCAGGGTGCTGGGTGCTCAGTTCTCAGGGTGCTGGGTGCTCAGTACTCAGGGTGCTAAGAGCTCCGGGTGCTCAGTGCTCGGGGTGCTGGATGCTCAGTGCTCAGTGCACAGGGTGCTGGGTGCTCAGTCCTCGGGGTGCTGGGTGCTCAGTTCTCTGTGTGCTCAGTGCTCAGTACTCAGGGTGCTGTGAGCTCAGTACTCAGGGTGCCGGGAGCTCAGAACTCAGGGAGCTCAGTGCTCGGTGTGCACGGTGCTCAGTACTCAGGGTGCTGGGTGGTCAGTACTCAGGGTGCTTAATACTCAGGGTGCTGGGTGCTCAGTGCTCAGGGTGCTGGGTGCTCAGTGCTCTGGTGCTCGGTGCTCAGTACACAGGGTGCTGGGTGCTCAGTGCTCGGGGTGCTGGGTGCTCAGTACTCAGGGTGCTGGGTGCTCAGTGCTCAGGGTGCTGGTTGCTCAGTGCTCAGAGTGTTGGGTGCTCAGTACTCAGGGTGCTGGGTCCTCAGTGCTCAGTGCTCAGGGTGCTCAGTGCTCAGGGTGCTGGGTGCTCAGGGTGCTGTGTGCTCAGTGCTCGGGGTGCTGGGTGCTCAGTGCTCAGTGTGCTGGGTGCTCAGTGCTCAGTGCTCAGGGTGCTGGGTGCTCAGTGCTCAGTACTCAGCTTGCTGGTTGCTCAGTGCTCAGAGTGTTGTGTGCTCAGTACTCAGGGTGCTGGGTGCTCAGTGCTCAGTGCTCAGGGTGCTCAGTGCTCAGGGTGCTGGGTGCTCAGGGTGCTGGGTGCTCAGTGCTCAGGGTGCTGGGTGCTCAGTGCTCAGGGTGCTGGGTGCTCAGTGCTCAGTGCTCAGGGTGCTGGGTGCTCAGTGCTCAGTGCTCAGGGTGCTGGGTGTTCAGTACTCAGGGTGCTGGGTGCTCAGTACTCAGGGTGCTGGGTGCTCAGTGCTCAGCGTGCTGGGTGCTCAGTGCTCAGGGTGCTGGGTGCTCAGTACTCAGGGTGCTGGGTGCTCAGTACTCAGGGTGGTCGGTGCTCAGTGCTCAGGGTGCTGGGTGCTCAGTGCTCGGGGTGCTGGGTGTTCAGTACTAAGGGTGCTGGGTGCTCATTACTCAGGGTTCTCGGTGCTCAGTGCTCAGGGTGCTGGGTGCACAGTGCTCAGGGTGCTGGGTGCTCAGTGCTCAGGGTGCTGGGTGCTCAGTGCTCAGGGTGCTGGGTGCTCAGTACTCAGGGTGCTGGGTGCTCATTACTCAGGGTTCTCGGTGCTCAGTGCTCAGGGTGCTGGGTGCACAGTGCTCAGGGTGCTGGGTGCTCAGTACTCGGGGTGCTGGGTGCTCAGTACTCAGGGTGCTGGGTGCTCAGGGCTCAGGGTGCTGGGTGCTCAGTGCTCGGGGTGCTGGGTGCTCAGTACTCGGGGTGCTGGGTGCTCAGTGCTCATTGTGCTAGGTCTCATTGCTCGGGGTACTGGGTACTCAGTGCTCAGTACACAGGGTGCTGGGTGCTCAGTGCTCGGGGCGCTGGGTGCTCAGTGCTCAGTACTCAGGGTGCTGGGTGCTCAGTGCTCGGGGTGCTGGGTGGTCAGTACTCAGGGTACTCGGTGCTCAGTACTCAGGGTGCTGGGTGATCAGTGCTCAGGTTGCTGGGTGCTCAGTACTCAGTGTGCTGGGTGCTCAGTACTCAGGGTGCTCGGTGCTCAGTACTCAGGGTGCTCGGTGCTCAGTACTCAGGGTGCTGGGTCCTCAGTGCTCAGGGTGCTGAGTGCTCAGTACTCAGGGTGCTGGGTGCTCAGTACTCGGGGTGCAGTGTGCTCAGTACTCAGGGAGCTGGGTGCTCAGTACTCATTGTGCTGGGTGCTCAGTACTCGGGTGCTGGGTGCTCAGTGCTCAGGGTGCTGGGTGCTCAGTGCTCGGGGTGCTGGGTGCTCAGTGCTCAGTACTCAGGGTGCTGGGTGCTCAGTGCTCGGGGTGCTGGGTGCTCAGTGCTCAGTACTCAGGGTGCTTGGTGCTCAGTGCTCGGGGTGCTGGGTGCTCAGTGCTCAGTGTGCTGGGTGCTCAGTGCTCAGGGTGCTGGGTGCTCAGTGCTCGGGGTCCTGGGTGCTCAGTACTCAGGGTTCTGGGTGCTCAGTACTCAGGGTGCTGGGTGCTCAGTGCTCGGGGTGCTCGGTGCTCAGTGCTCAGGGTGCTGGGTGCTCAGTGCTCGGGGTGCTCGGTGCTCAGTACTCAGGGTGCTGGGTGCTCAGTGCTCGGCGTGCTCAGTACTCAGGGTGCTGTGTGTTCAGTGCTCAGGGTGCTGGGTGCTCAGTACTCAGGGTGCTCGGTGCTTAGTACTCAGGGTGCTGGGTGCTCAGTACTCCGGGTGCTGTGTGCTCAGTGCTCGGGGTGCTCGGTGCTCAGTGCTCAAGGTGCTGGGTGCTCAGTACTCAGGGTGATCATTGCTCAGAGTGCTGGGTGCTCAGTACTCAGGGTGCTGGGTGCTCAGAATTCAGGGTGCTCAGTGCTCGGGGTGCTGGATGCTCAGTACTCAGGGTGCTGGGTGCTCAGTGCACAGGGTGCTGGTTGCTCAGTACTCAGGGTGCTGTGTGCTCAGTGCTCAGGGTGCTGGGTGCTCAGTACTCAGGGTGCTCATTGCTCAGGGTGCTGGGTGATCAGTACTCAGGGTGCTGGGTGCTCAGTACTCAGGGTGCTGGGTGCTCAGTACTCAGGGTGCTCAGTGCTCAGTACTCAGGGTGCTCAGTGCTCAGTACTCAGGGTGCTCAGGGCTCAGGGTGCTGGGTGCTCACTGCTCGGGGTGCTGGGTGCTCAGTGCTCGGGGAGCTCGGTGCTCAGTACTCTTGGTGCTGGGTGCTCAGTGCTCAGGGTGCTGGGTGCTCAGTGCTCAGGGTGCTGGGTGCTCAGTACTCAGGGTGCTGGGTGCTCATTACTCAGGGTTCTCGGTGCTCAGTGCTCAGGGTGCTGGGTGCACAGTGCTCAGGGTGCTGGGTGCTCAGTACTCGGGGTGCTGGGTGCTCAGTACTCAGGGTGCTGGGTGCTCAGTGCTCAAGGTGCTGGGTGCTCAGTGCTCGGGGTGCTGGGTGCTCAGTACTCGGTGTGCTGGGTGCTCAGTGCTCAGGGTGCTAGGTCTCATTGCTCGGGGTACTGGGTACTCAGTGCTCAGTACACAGGGTGCTGGGTGCTCAGTGCTCGGGGCGCTGGGTGCTCAGTGCTCAGTACTCAGTGTGCTGGGTGCTCAGTGCTCGGGGTGCTGGGTGCTCAGTACTCAGGGTACTCTGTGCTCAGTACTCAGGGTGCTGGGTGATCAGTGCTCAGGGTGCTGGGTGCTCAGTACTCAGTGTGCTGGGTGCTCAGTACTCAGGGTGCTGGGTGCTCAGTACTCAGGGTGCTCGGTGCTCAGTACTCAGGGTGCTTTGTCCTCAGTGCTCAGGGTGCTGAGTGCTCAGTACTCAGGGTGCTGGGTGCTCAGTACTCGGGGTGCAGGGTGCTCAGTACTCAGGGAGCTGGGTGCTCAGTACTCATTGTGCTGGGTGCTCAGTACTCGGGTGCTGGGTGCTCAGTTCTCAGGGTGCTGGGTGCTCAGTGCTCGGAGTGCTGGGTGCTCAGTGCTCAGTACTCAGGGTGCTGGGTGCTCAGTGCTCGGGGTGCTGGGTGCTCAGTGCTCAGTACTCAGGGTGCTTGGTGCTCAGTGCTCGGGGTGCTGGGTGCTCAGTGCTCAGTGTGCTGGTTGCTCAGTGCTCAGGGTGCTGGGTGCTCAGTGCTCGGGGTCCTGGGTGCTCAGTACTCAGGGTTCTGGGTGCTCAGTACTCAGGGTGCTGGGTGCTCAGTGCTCGGGGTGCTCGGTGCTCAGTGCTCGGGGTGCTGGGTGCTCAGTGCTCGGGGTGCTCGGTGCTCAGTACTCAGGGTGCTGGGTGCTCAGTGCTCGGCGTGCTCAGTACTCAGGGTGCTGTGTGTTCAGTGCTCAGGGTGCTGGGTGCTCAGTACTCAGGGTGCTCGGTGCTTAGTACTCAGGGTGCTGGGTGCTCAGTAATCCGGGTGCTGTGTGCTCAGTGCTCGGGGTGCTCGGTGCTCAGTGCTCAAGGTGCTGGGTGCTCAGTACTCAGGGTGCTCATTGCTCAGGGTGCTGGGTGCTCAGTACTCAGGGTGCTGGGTGCTCAGTACTCAGGGTGCTGGGTGCTCAGTACTCAGGGTGCTCAGTGCTCAGTACTCAGAGTGCTCAGTGCTCAGTACTCAGGGTGCTCAGTGCTCAGGGTGCTGGGAGCTCAGTACTCAGGGTGCTGGGTGCTCAGAATTCAGGGTGCTCAGTGCTCGGGGTGCTGGATGCTCAGTACTCAGGGTGCTGGGTGCTCAGTGCACAGGGTGCTGGTTGCTCAGTACTCAGGGTGCTGGGTGCTCAGTGCTCAGGGTGCTGGGTGCTCAGTACTCAGGGTGCTCATTGCTCAGGGTGCTGGGTGCTCAGTACTCAGGGTGCTGGGTGCTCAGTACTCAGGGTGCTGGGTGCTCAGTACACAGGGTGCTCAGTGCTCAGTACTCAGGGTGCTCAGTGCTCAGTACTCAGGGTGCTCAGGGCTCAGGGTGCTGGGTGCTCACTGCTCGGGGTGCTGGGTGCTCAGTGCTCGGGGAGCTCGGTGCTCAGTACTCTTGGTGCTGGGTGCTCAGTGCTCTGGGTGCTCGGTGCTCAGTACTCATGGTTCTCAGTGCTCAGTGCTCAGGGTGCTGGATGCTCAGTATTCCTAGTGCTCAGTGCTCAGTACTTGGGGTGCTGGGTGCTCAGTACTCAGGGTGCTCATTGCTCAGTACTCGGGGTGCTGGGTGCTCAGTGCTCAGGGTGCTCAGTGATCGGGGTGCTGGGTGCTCAGTTCTCGGGGTGCTCGGTGCTCAGTACTCGGGGTGCTGGGTGCTCAGTGCTCAGGGTGCTGGGTGCTCCCTGCTCGGGGTGCTGGGTGCTCAGTGCTCAGGGTGCTGGGTGCTCAGTGCTCGGGGTGCTCGGTGCTCAGTACTCAGGGTGCTGGGTGCTCAGTACTCAGGGTGCTGGGTGCTCAGTGCTCAGGGTGCAGGGTGCTCAGTACTCAGGATGCTGGGTGCTCAGTACTCAGGGTGCTAAGGGCTCAGTGTGCTCAGTACTCAGGGTGCTGGGTGGTCAGTACTCAGGGTGCTCAGTACTCAGGGTGCTGGGTGCTCAGAGCTCAGGGTGCTGGGTGCTCAGTGCTCGGGGTGATGGGTGATCATTCTCGGGGTGCTGGGTGCTCAGTACTCAGGGTGCTGGTTGCTCAGTGCTCGAGGTGCTCGGTGCTCAGTACACAGGGTGCTGGGTGCTCAGTGCTCGGGGTGCTGGGTGCTCAGTACTCAGGGTGCTGGGTGCTAAGTGCTCAGTACTCAGCGTGCTGGGTGCTCAGTGCTCAGAGTGTTGGGTGCTCAGTACTCAGGGTGCTGGGTGCTCAGTGCTCAGTGCTCAGGGTGCTCAGTGCTCAGGGTGCTGGGTGCTCAGGGTGCTGGGTGCTCAGTGCTCAGTGCTCAGGGTGCTCAGTGCTCCGGGTGCTGGGTGCTCAGTGCTCAGTGCTCAGGGTGCTGGGTGCTCAGTGCTCAGTGCTCAGGGTGCTGGGTGTTCATTACTCAGGGTGCTGGCTGCTCAGTACTCAGGGTGCTGGGTGCTCAGTGCTCAGGGTGCTGGGTGCTCAGTGCTCAGGGTGCTGGGTGCTCAGTACTCAGGGTGCTGGGTGCTCAGGACTCAGGGTGGTCGGTGCTCAGTGCTCAGGGTGCTGGGTGCTCAGTGCTCGGGGTGCTGGGTGTTAAGTACTCAGGGTGCTGGGTGCTCAGTACTCAGGGTGCTGGGTGCCCAGTGCTCAGGGTGCTGGGTGCTCAGTGCTCAGGGTGCTGGGTGCTCAGTACTCCGGGTGCTGGGTGCTCAGTACTCAGGGTTCTCGGTGCTCAGTGCTCAGGGTGCTGGGTGCACAGTGCTCAGGGTGCTGGGTGCTCAGTACTCGGGGTGCTGGGTGCTCAGTACTCAGGGTGCTGGGTGCTCAGTGCTCAGGGTGCTGGGTGCTCAGTGCTCGGGGTGCTGGGTGCTCAGTACTCGGGGTGCTGGGTGCTCAGTGCTCAGGGTGCTAGGTCTCAGTGCTCGGGGTACTGGGTACTCAGTGCTCAGTACACAGGGTGCTGGGTGCTCAGTGCTCCTGGTGCTGGGTGCTCAGTGCTCAGTACTCAGGGTGCTGGGTGCTCAGTGCTCGGGGTGCTGGGTGCTCAGTACTCAGGGTACTCAGTGCTCAGTACTCAGGGTGCTGGGTGATCAGTGCTCAGGGTGCTGGGTGCTCAGTACTCAGTGTGCTGGGTGCTCAGTACTCAGGGTGCTGGGTGCTCAGTACTCAGGGTGCTCGGTGCTCAGTACTCAGGGTGCTGGTTCCTCAGTGCTCAGGGTGCTGGGTGCTCAGTACTCAGTGTGCTGGGTGCTCAGTACTCGGGGTGCTTGGTGCTCAGTACTCAGGGTACTCGGTGCTCAGTACTCAGGGTGCTGGGTGATCAGTGCTCAGGGTGCTGGGTGCTCAGTACTCGGGGAGCTGGGTGCTCAGTACTCGGGTGCTGGGTGCTCAGTGCTCAGGGTTCTGGGTGCTCAGTGATCGGGGTGCTGGGTGCTCAGTGCTCAGTACTCAGGGTGCTGGGTGCTCAGTGCTCGGGGTGCTGGGTGCTCAGTGCTCAGTATTCAGGGTGCTTGGTGCTCAGTGCTCGGGGTGCTGGGTGCTCAGTGCTCAGGGTGCTGGGTGCTCAGTGCTCAGGGTGCTGGGTGCTCAGTGCTCGGGGTTCTGGGTGCTCAGTACTCAGGGTTCTGGGTGCTCAGTACTCAGGGTGCTGGGTGCTCAGTGCTCGGGGTGCTGGATGCTCAGTGCTCGGGGTGCTGGGTGCTCAGTGCTCGGGGTGCTCGGTCCTCAGTACTCAGGGTGCTGGGTGCTCAGTGCTCGGGGTGCTCAGTACTCAGGGTGCTCAGTGCTCAGTACTCAGGGTGCTCAGTGCTCAGTACTAAGGGTGCTCAGGGCTCAGGGTGCTGGGTGCTCAGTGCTCGGGATGCTGGGTGCTCAGTGCTCGGGGTGCTGTGTGTTCAGTGCTCAGGGTGCTGTGTGATCAGTACTCAGGGTGCTCGGTGCTTAGTACTCAGGGTGCTGGGTGCTCAGTACTCCGGGTGCTGGGTGCTCAGTGCTCGGGGTGCTCGGTGCTCAGTGCTCAAGGTGCTGGGTGCTCAGTACTCAGGGTGATCATTGCTCAGAGTGCTGGGTGCTTAGTACTCAGGGTGTTGGGTGCTCAGTACTCAGGGTGCTCAGTGCTCAGGGTGCTGGATGCTCAGTACTCAGGGTGCTGGGTGCTCAGGGCTCAGGATGCTGGTTGCTCAGTACTCAGGGTGCTGGGTGCTCAGTGCTCAGGGTGCCGGGTTCTCAGTACTCAGGGTGCTCATTGCTCAGGGTGCTGGGTGCTCAGTACTCAGGGTGCTGGGTGCTCAGTACTCAGGGTGCTGGGTGCTCTGTACTCAGGGTGCTCAGTGCTCAGTACTCAGGGAGCTCAGTGCTCAGTACTCAGGGTGCTCAGGGCTCAGGGTGCTGGGTGCTCACTGCTCAGGGTGCTGGGTGCTCAGTGCTCGGGGAGCTCGGTGCTGAGTACTCAGGGTGCTGGGTGCTCAGTGCTCGTGGTGCTCGGTGCTCAGTACTCAGGGTTCTCAGTGCTCAGTGCTCAGGGTGCTGGGTGCTCAGTACTCCTAGTGCTCAGTGCTCAGTACTCGGGGTGCTGGGTGCTCAGTACTCAGGGTGCTCAGTGCTCAGTACTCAGGGTTCTCAGTGCTCAGTGCTCAGGGTGCTGGGTGCTCAGTAGTCCTAGTGCTCAGTGCTCAGTGCGCGGGGTGCTGGGTGCTCAGTGCTCGGTGTGCTCGGTGCTCAGTACTCATGGTGTTGGGTACTCAGTGCTCAGGGTGCTCATTCTCGGGGTGCTGGGTGCTCAGTACTCAGGGTGCTTGGTGCTCAGTGCTCGGGGTGCTGGGTGCTCAGTGCTCAGGGTGCTGGGTGCTCAGTGCTCAGGGTGCTGGGTGCTCAGTGCTCGGGGTTCTGGGTGCTCAGTACTCAGGGTTCTGGGTGCTCAGTACTCAGGGTGCTGGGTGCTCAGTGCTCGGGGTGCTGGGTGCTCAGTGCTCGGGGTGCTGGGTGCTCAGTGCTCGGGGTGCTCGGTGCTCAGTACTCAGGGTGCTGGGTGCTCAGTGCTCGGGGTGCTCAGTACACAGGGTGCTCAGTGCTCAGTACTCAGGGTGCTCAGTGCTCAGTACTCAGGGTGCTCAGGGCTCAGGGTGCTGGGTGCTCACTGCTCGGGGTGCTGGGTGCTCAGTGCTCGGGGATCTCGGTGCTCAGTACTCAGGGTGCTGGGTGCTCAGTCCTCGGGGTGCTCGGTGCTCAGTACTCAGGGTTCTCAGTGCTCAGTGCTCAGGGTGCTGGATGCTCAGTACTCCTAGTGCTCAGTGCTCAGTACTCGGGGTGCTGGGTGCTCAGTACTCGGGGTGCTGGGTGCTCAGTGCTCAGGGTGCTCGGTGCTCAGTGCTCGGGGTGCTGGGTGCTCAGTGCTCAGGTTGCTGGGTGCTCAGTGCTCGGGGTGCTCGGTGCTCAGTACTCGGGGTGCTGGGTGCTCAGTGCTCAGGGTGCTCGGTGCTCAGTGCTCGGGGTGCTGGGTGCTCAGTGCTCAGGGTGCTGGGTGCTCAGTGCTCGGGGTGCTCGGTGCTCAGTAGTCAGGGTGCTGGGTGCTCAGTACTCAGGGTGCTGGGTGCTCAGTGCTCAGGGTGCTGGGTGCTCAGTACTCAGGGTGCTGGGTGCTCAGTACTCAGGGTGCTAAGAGCTCAGGGTGCTCAGTCCTCGGGGTGCTGGATGCACAGTGCTCAGTGCACAGGGTGCTGGGTGCTCAGTCCTCGGGGTGCTGGGTGCTCAGTTCTCTGGGTGTTCAGTGCTCAGTACTCAGGGTGCTGTGTGCTCAGTACTCAGGTTGCTGGGTTCTCAGTACTCAGGGAGCTCAGTACTCAGGGTGCTGGGTGCTCAGTGCTCAGGGTGCTGGGTGCTCAGCGCTCGGGGTGCTGGGTGCTCAGTACTCAGGGTGCTGTGTGCTCAGTGCTCAGTACTCAGCGTGCTGGGTGCTCAGTGCTCAGAGTGTTGGGTGCTCAGTACTCAGGGTGCTGGGTGCTCAGTGCTCAGTGCTCAGGGTGCTCAGTGCTCAGGGTGCTGGGTGCTCAGGGTGCTGGGTGCTCAGTGCTCGGGGTGCTGGGTGCTCAGTGCTCAGGGTGCTGGGTGCTCAGTGCTCAGTGCTCAGGGTGCTGGGTGCTCAATGCTCAGGGTGCTGGGTGCTCAGTGCTCAGGGTGCTGGGTGCTCAGTACTCCGGGTGCTGGGTGCTCAGTACTCAGGGTTCTCGGTGCTCAGTGCTCAGGGTGCTGGGTGCACAGTGCTCAGGGTGCTGGGTGCTCAGTACTCGGGGTGCTCGGTCCTCAGTACTCAGGGTGCTGGGTCCTCAGTGCTCAGGGAGCTGAGTGCTCAGTACTCAGGGTGCTGGGTGCTCAGTACTCGGGGTGCTGGGTGCTCAGTACTCAGGGAGCTGGGTGCTCAGTACTCATTGTGCTGGGTGCTCAGTACTCGGGTGCTGGGTGCTCAGTGCTCAGGGTGCTGGGTGCTCAGTGCTCGGGGTGCTGGGTGCTCAGTGCTCAGTACTCAGGGTGCTGGGTGCTCAGTGCTCGGGGTGCTGGGTGCTCAGTGCTCAGTACTCAGGGTGCTTGGTGCTCAGTGCTCGGGGTGCTGGGTGCTCAGTGCTCAGGGTGCTGGGTGCTCAGTGCTCAGGGTGCTGGGTGCTCAGTGCTCGGGGTCCTGGGTGATCAGTACTCAATGTTCTGTGTGCTCAGTACTCAGGGTGCTGGGTGCTCAGTGCTCGTTCTGCTGGGTGCTCAGTGCTCGGGGTGCTGGGTGCTCAGTGCTCGGGGTGCTCGGTGCTCAGTACTCAGGGTGCTGGGTGCTCAGTGCTCGGGGTGCTCAGTACTCAGGGTGCTGTGTGTTCAGTGCTCAGGGTGCTGGGTCCTCACTACTCAGGGTGCTCGGTGCTTAGTACTCAGGGTGCTATGTGCTCAGTACTCCGGTTGCTGGGTGCTCAGTGCTCGGGGTGCTCGGTGCTCAGTGCTCAAGGTGCTGGGTGCTCAGTACTCAGGGTGATCATTGCTCAGAGTGCTGGGTGCTCAGTACTCAGGGTGCTGGGTGCTCAGTACTCAGGGTGCTGGGTGCTCAGTACTCAGGGTGCTCGGTGCTCGGGGTGCTGGGTGCTCAGTGCTCGGGGTGCTCGGTGCTCAGTACTCAGGGTGCTGGGTGGTCAGTACTCAGGGTGCTTAATACTCAGGGTGCTGGGTGCTCAGTGCTCAGGGTGCTGCGTGCTCAGTGCTCGGGGTGCTGGGTGCTCAGTGCTCGGGGTGCTCGGTGCTCAGTACACAGGGTGCTACGTGCTCAGTGCTCGGGGTGCTGGGTGCTCAGTACTCAGGGTGCTGTGTGCTCAGTGCTCAGTACTCAGCGTGCTGGGTGCTCAGTGCTCAGAGTGTTGGGTGCTCAGTACTCAGGATGCTGGGTACTCAGTGCTCAGTGCTCAGGGTGCTCAGTGCTCAGGGTTCTGGGTGCTCAGGGTGCTGGGTGCTCAGTGCTCTGGGTGCAGTTTGCTCAGTGCTCAGGGTACTGGGTGCTCAGTGCTCAGTGCTCAGGGTGCTGGGTGCTCAGTGCTCAGTGCTCAGGGTGCTGGGTGTTCAGTACTCAGGGTGCTGGGTGCTCAGTACTCAGGGTGCTGGGTGCTCAGTGCTCAGGGTGCTCGGTGCTCAGTACTCAGCTTGCTCAGTGCTCAGTACTCAGCTTGCTCAGTGCTCAGTACTCAGCGTGCTGGGTGCTCAGTGCTCAGGGTCCTGGGTGCTCAGTACTCAGGGTGCTGCGTGCTTAGTACTCAGGGTACTTGGTCCTCAGCGCTCAGGGTGCTGGGTGCTCAGTACTCAGGGTGCAGGGTGCTCAGTGCTCAGTACTCTGGGTGCTGGGTGCTCAGTGCTCGGGGTGCTGGGTGCTCAGTGCTCAGGGTGCTGGGTGCTCAGTGCTCAGGGTGCTGGGTGCTCAGTACTCCGGGTGCTGGGTGCTCAGTACTCAGGGTTCTCGGTGCTCAGTGCTCAGGGTGCTGGGTGCACAGTGCTCAGGGTGCTGGGTGCTCAGTACTCGGGGTGCTGGGTGCTCAGTACTCAGGGTGCTGGGTGCTCAGTGCTCAGGGTGCTGGGTGCTCAGTGCTCGGGGTGCTGGGTGCTCAGTACTCGGGGTGCTGGGTGCTCAGTGCTCAGGGTGCTAGGTCTCAGTGCTCGGGGTACTGGGTACTCAGTGCTCAGTACACAGGGTGCTGGGTGCTCAGTGCTCCTGGTGCTGGGTGCTCAGTGCTCAGTACTCAGGGTGCTGGGTGCTCAGTGCTCGGGGTGCTGGGTGCTCAGTACTCAGGGTACTCAGTGCTCAGTACTCAGGGTGCTGGGTGATCAGTGCTCAGGGTGCTGGGTGCTCAGTACTCAGTGTGCTGGGTGCTCAGTACTCAGGGTGCTGGGAGCTCAGTACTCAGGGTGCTCGGGGCTCAGTACTCAGGGTGCTGGTTCCTCAGTGCTCAGGATGCTGGGTGCTCAGTACTCAGTGTGCTGGGTGCTCAGTACTCGGGGTGCTGGGTGCTCAGTACTCAGGGTACTCGGTGCTCAGTACTCAGGGTGCTGGGTGATCAGTGCTCAGGGTGCTGGGTGCTCAGTACTCGGGGAGCTGGGTGCTCAGTACTCGGGTGCTGGGTGCCCAGTGCTCAGGGTTCTGGGTGCTCAGTGATCGTGGTGCTGGGTGCTCAGTGCTCAGTACTCAGGGTGCTGGGTGCTCAGTGCTCGGGGTGCTGGGTGCTCAGTGCTCAGTACTCAGGGTGCTTGGTGCTCAGTGCTCGGGGTGCTGGGTGCTCAGTGCTCAGGGTGCTGGGTGCTCAGTGCTCAGGGTGCTGGGTGCTCAGTGCTCGGGGTTCTGGGTGCTCAGTACTCAGGGTTCTGGGTGCTCAGTACTCAGGGTGCTGGGTGCTCAGTGCTCGGGGTGCTGGGTGCTCAGTGCTCGGGGTGCTGGGTGCTCAGTGCTCGGGGTGCTCGGTCCTCAGTACTCAGGGTGCTGGGTGCTCAGTGCTCGGGGTGCTCAGTACTCAGGGTGCTCAGTGCTCAGTACTCAGGGTGCTCAGTGCTCAGTACTCAGGGTGCTCAGGGCTCAGGGTGCTGGGTGCTCAGTGCTCGGGATGCTGGGTGCTCAGTGCTCGGGGTGCTGTGTGTTCAGTGCTCAGGGTGCTGTGTGATCAGTACTCAGGGTGCTCGGTGCTTAGTACTCAGGGTGCTGGGTGCTCAGTACTCCGGGTGCTGGGTGCTCAGTGCTCGGGGTGCTCGGTGCTCAGTGCTCAAGGTGCTGGGTGCTCAGTACTCAGGGTGATCATTGCTCAGAGTGCTGGGTGCTTAGTACTCAGGGTGTTGGGTGCTCAGTACTCAGGGTGCTCAGTGCTCGGGGTGCTGGATGCTCAGTACTCAGGGTGCTGGGTGCTCAGGGCTCAGGATGCTGGTTGCTCAGTACTCAGGGTGCTGGGTGCTCAGTGCTCAGGGTGCTGGGTTCTCAGTACTCAGGGTGCTCATTGCTCAGGGTGCTGGGTGCTCAGTACTCAGGGTGCTGGGTGCTCAGTACTCAGGGTGCTGGGTGCTCTGTACTCAGGGTGCTCAGTGCTCAGTACTCAGGGAGCTCAGTGCTCAGTACTCAGGGTGCTCAGGGCTCAGGGTGCTGGGTGCTCACTGCTCAGGGTGCTGGGTGCTCAGTGCTCGGGGAGCTCGGTGCTGAGTACTCAGGGTGCTGGGTGCTCAGTGCTCGTGGTGCTCGGTGCTCAGTACTCAGGGTTCTCAGTGCTCAGTGCTCAGGGTGCTGGGTGCTCAGTACTCCTAGTGCTCAGTGCTCAGTACTCGGGGTGCTGGGTGCTCAGTACTCAGGGTGCTCAGTGCTCAGTACTCAGGGTTCTCAGTGCTCAGTGCTCAGGGTGCTGGGTGCTCAGTACTCCTAGTGCTCAGTGCTCAGTGCGCGGGGTGCTGGGTGCTCAGTGCTCGGGGTGCTCGGTGCTCAGTACTCATGGTGTTGGGTACTCAGTGCTCAGGGTGCTTGGTGCTCAGTGCTCGGGGTGCTGGGTGCTCAGTGCTCAGGGTGCTGGGTGCTCAGTGCTCAGGGTGCTGGGTGCTCAGTGCTCGGGGTTCTGGGTGCTCAGTACTCAGGGTTCTGGGTGCTCAGTACTCAGGGTGCTGGGTGCTCAGTGCTCGGGGTGCTGGGTGCTCAGTGCTCGGGGTGCTGGGTGCTCAGTGCTCGGGGTGCTCGGTGCTCAGTACTCAGGGTGCTGGGTGCTCAGTGCTCGGGGTGCTCAGTACTCAGGGTGCTCAGTGCTCAGTACTCAGGGTGCTCAGTGCTCAGTACTCAGGGTGCTCAGGGCTCAGGGTGCTGGGTGCTCACTGCTCGGGGTGCTGGGTGCTCAGTGCTCGGGGAGCTCGGTGCTCAGTACTCAGGGTGCTGGGTGCTCAGTGCTCGGGGTGCTCGGTGCTCAGTACTCAGGGTTCTCAGTGCTCAGTGCTCAGGGTGCTGGATGCTCAGTACTCCTAGTGCTCAGTGCTCAGTACTCGGGGTGCTGGGTGCTCAGTACTCGGGGTGCTGGGTGCTCAGTGCTCAGGGTGCTCGGTGCTCAGTGCTCGGGGTGCTGGGTGCTCAGTGCTCAGGTTGCTGGGTGCTCAGTGCTCGGGGTGCTCGGTGCTCAGTACTCGGGGTGCTGGGTGCTCAGTGCTCAGGGTGCTCGGTGCTCAGTGCTCGGGGTGCTGGGTGCTCAGTGCTCAGGGTGCTGGGTGCTCAGTGCTCGGGGTGCTCGGTGCTCAGTAGTCAGGGTGCTGGGTGCTCAGTACTCAGGGTGCTGGGTGCTCAGTGCTCAGGGTGCTGGGTGCTCAGTACTCAGGGTGCTGGGTGCTCAGTACTCAGGGTGCTAAGAGCTCAGGGTGCTCAGTCCTCGGGGTGCTGGATGCACAGTGCTCAGTGCACAGGGTGCTGGGTGCTCAGTCCTCGGGGTGCTGGGTGCTCAGTTCTCTGGGTGCTCAGTGCTCAGTACTCAGGGTGCTGTGTGCTCAGTACTCAGGGTGCTGGGTTCTCAGTACTCAGGGAGCTCAGTACTCAGGGTGCTGGGTGCTCAGTGCTCAGGGTGCTGGGTGCTCAGCGCTCGGGGTGCTGGGTGCTCAGTACTCAGGGTGCTGTGTGCTCAGTGCTCAGTACTCAGCGTGCTGGGTGCTCAGTGCTCAGAGTGTTGGGTGCTCAGTACTCAGGGTGCTGGGTGCTCAGTGCTCAGTGCTCAGGGTGCTCAATGCTCAGGGTGCTGGGTGCTCAGGGTGCTGGGTGCTCAGTGCTCGGGGTGCTGGGTGCTCAGTGCTCAGGGTGCTGGGTGCTCAGTGCTCAGTGCTCAGGGTGCTGGGTGCTCATTGCTCAGTGCTCAGGGTGCTGGGTGCTCAGTACTCAGGGTACTGGCTGCTCAGTACTCAGGGTGCTGGGTGCTCAGTGCTCAGGGTGATGGGTGCTCAGTGCTCAGGGTGCTGGGTGCTCAGTACTCCGGGTGCTGGGTGCTCAGTACTCAGGGTTCTCGGTGCTCAGTGCTCAGGGTGCTGGGTGCACAGTGCTCAGGGTGCTGGGTGCTCAGTCCTCGGGGTGCTCGGTGCTCAGTACTCAGGGTGCTGGGTCCTCAGTGCTCAGGGAGCTGAGTGCTCAGTACTCAGGGTGCTGGGTGCTCAGTACTCGGGGTGCTGGGTGCTCAGTACTCAGGGAGCTGGGTGCTCAGTACTCATTGTGCTGGGTGCTCAGTACTCGGGTGCTGGGTGCTCAGTGCTCAGGGTGCTGGGTGCTCAGTGCTCGGGGTGCTGGGTGCTCAGTACTCAGTGTGCTGGGTGCTCAGTACTCAGGGTGCTGGGTGATCAGTGCTCAGGGTGCTGGGTGCTCAGTACTCAGTGTGCTGGGTGCTCAGTACTCAGGGTGCTGGGAGCTCAGTACTCAGGGTGCTCGGGGCTCAGTACTCAGGGTGCTGGTTCCTCAGTGCTCAGGATGCTGGGTGCTCAGTACTCAGTGTGCTGGGTGCTCAGTACTCGGGGTGCTGGGTGCTCAGTACTCAGGGTACTCGGTGCTCAGTACTCAGGGTGCTGGGTGCTCACTGCTCAGGGTGCTGGGTGCTCAGTGCTCGGGGAGCTCGGTGCTGAGTACTCAGGGTGCTGGGTGCTCAGTGCTCGTGGTGCTCGGTGCTCAGTACTCAGGGTTCTCAGTGCTCAGTGCTCAGGGTGCTGGGTGCTCAGTACTCCTAGTGCTCAGTGCTCAGTACTCGGGGTGCTGGGTGCTCAGTACTCAGGGTGCTCAGTGCTCAGTACTCAGGGTTCTCAGTGCTCAGTGCTCAGGGTGCTGGGTGCTCAGTACTCCTAGTGCTCAGTGCTCAGTGCGCGGGGTGCTGGGTGCTCAGTGCTCGGGGTGCTCGGTGCTCAGTACTCATGGTGTTGGGTACTCAGTGCTCAGGGTGCTTGGTGCTCAGTGCTCGGGGTGCTGGGTGCTCAGTGCTCAGGGTGCTGGGTGCTCAGTGCTCAGGGTGCTGGGTGCTCAGTGCTCGGGGTTCTGGGTGCTCAGTACTCAGGGTTCTGGGTGCTCAGTACTCAGGGTGCTGGGTGCTCAGTGCTCGGGGTGCTGGGTGCTCAGTGCTCGGGGTGCTGGGTGCTCAGTGCTCGGGGTGCTCGGTGCTCAGTACTCAGGGTGCTGGGTGCTCAGTGCTCGGGGTGCTCAGTACTCAGGGTGCTCAGTGCTCAGTACTCAGGGTGCTCAGTGCTCAGTACTCAGGGTGCTCAGGGCTCAGGGTGCTGGGTGCTCACTGCTCGGGGTGCTGGGTGCTCAGTGCTCGGGGAGCTCGGTGCTCAGTACTCAGGGTGCTGGGTGCTCAGTGCTCGGGGTGCTCGGTGCTCAGTACTCAGGGTTCTCAGTGCTCAGTGCTCAGGGTGCTGGATGCTCAGTACTCCTAGTGCTCAGTGCTCAGTACTCGGGGTGCTGGGTGCTCAGTACTCGGGGTGCTGGGTGCTCAGTGCTCAGGGTGCTCGGTGCTCAGTGCTCGGGGTGCTGGGTGCTCAGTGCTCAGGTTGCTGGGTGCTCAGTGCTCGGGGTGCTCGGTGCTCAGTACTCGGGGTGCTGGGTGCTCAGTGCTCAGGGTGCTCGGTGCTCAGTGCTCGGGGTGCTGGGTGCTCAGTGCTCAGGGTGCTGGGTGCTCAGTGCTCGGGGTGCTCGGTGCTCAGTAGTCAGGGTGCTGGGTGCTCAGTACTCAGGGTGCTGGGTGCTCAGTGCTCAGGGTGCTGGGTGCTCAGTACTCAGGGTGCTGGGTGCTCAGTACTCAGGGTGCTAAGAGCTCAGGGTGCTCAGTCCTCGGGGTGCTGGATGCACAGTGCTCAGTGCACAGGGTGCTGGGTGCTCAGTCCTCGGGGTGCTGGGTGCTCAGTTCTCTGGGTGCTCAGTGCTCAGTACTCAGGGTGCTGTGTGCTCAGTACTCAGGGTGCTGGGTTCTCAGTACTCAGGGAGCTCAGTACTCAGGGTGCTGGGTGCTCAGTGCTCAGGGTGCTGGGTGCTCAGCGCTCGGGGTGCTGGGTGCTCAGTACTCAGGGTGCTGTGTGCTCAGTGCTCAGTACTCAGCGTGCTGGGTGCTCAGTGCTCAGAGTGTTGGGTGCTCAGTACTCAGGGTGCTGGGTGCTCAGTGCTCAGTGCTCAGGGTGCTCAATGCTCAGGGTGCTGGGTGCTCAGGGTGCTGGGTGCTCAGTGCTCGGGGTGCTGGGTGCTCAGTGCTCAGGGTGCTGGGTGCTCAGTGCTCAGGGTGCTGGGTGCTCATTGCTCAGTGCTCAGGGTGCTGGGTGCTCAGTACTCAGGGTACTGGCTGCTCAGTACTCAGGGTGCTGGGTGCTCAGTGCTCAGGGTGATGGGTGCTCAGTGCTCAGGGTGCTGGGTGCTCAGTACTCCGGGTGCTGGGTGCTCAGTACTCAGGGTTCTCGGTGCTCAGTGCTCAGGGTGCTGGGTGCACAGTGCTCAGGGTGCTGGGTGCTCAGTCCTCGGGGTGCTCGGTGCTCAGTACTCAGGGTGCTGGGTCCTCAGTGCTCAGGGAGCTGAGTGCTCAGTACTCAGGGTGCTGGGTGCTCAGTACTCGGGGTGCTGGGTGCTCAGTACTCAGGGAGCTGGGTGCTCAGTACTCATTGTGCTGGGTGCTCAGTACTCGGGTGCTGGGTGCTCAGTGCTCAGGGTGCTGGGTGCTCAGTGCTCGGGGTGCTGGGTGCTCAGTACTCAGTGTGCTGGGTGCTCAGTACTCAGGGTGCTGGGTGATCAGTGCTCAGGGTGCTGGGTGCTCAGTACTCAGTGTGCTGGGTGCTCAGTACTCAGGGTGCTGGGAGCTCAGTACTCAGGGTGCTCGGGGCTCAGTACTCAGGGTGCTGGTTCCTCAGTGCTCAGGATGCTGGGTGCTCAGTACTCAGTGTGCTGGGTGCTCAGTACTCGGGGTGCTGGGTGCTCAGTACTCAGGGTACTCGGTGCTCAGTACTCAGGGTGCTGGGTGATCAGTGCTCAGGGTGCTGGGTGCTCAGTACTCGGGGAGCTGGGTGCTCAGTACTCGGGTGCTGGGTGCCCAGTGCTCAGGGTTCTGGGTGCTCAGTGATCGTGGTGCTGGGTGCTCAGTGCTCAGTACTCAGGGTGCTGGGTGCTCAGTGCTCGGGGTGCTGGGTGCTCAGTGCTCAGTACTCAGGGTGCTTGGTGCTCAGTGCTCGGGGTGCTGGGTGCTCAGTGCTCAGGGTGCTGGGTGCTCAGTGCTCGGGGTGCTGGGTGCTCAGTGCTCGGGGTGCTCGGTCCTCAGTACTCAGGGTGCTGGGTGCTCAGTGCTCGGGGTGCTCAGTACTCAGGGTGCTCAGTGCTCAGTACTCAGGGTGCTCAGTGCTCAGTACTCAGGGTGCTCAGGGCTCAGGGTGCTGGGTGCTCAGTGCTCGGGATGCTGGGTGCTCAGTGCTCGGGGTGCTGTGTGTTCAGTGCTCAGGGTGCTGTGTGATCAGTACTCAGGGTGCTCGGTGCTTAGTACTCAGGGTGCTGGGTGCTCAGTACTCCGGGTGCTGGGTGCTCAGTGCTCGGGGTGCTCGGTGCTCAGTGCTAAAGGTGCTGGGTGCTCAGTACTCAGGGTGATCATTGCTCAGAGTGCTGGGTGCTTAGTACTCAGGGTGTTGGGTGCTCAGTACTCAGGGTGCTCAGTGCTCGGGGTGCTGGATGCTCAGTACTCAGGGTGCTGGGTGCTCAGGGCTCAGGATGCTGGTTGCTCAGTACTCAGGGTGCTGGGTGCTCAGTGCTCAGGGTGCTGGGTTCTCAGTACTCAGGGTGCTCATTGCTCAGGGTGCTGGGTGCTCAGTACTCAGGGTGCTGGGTGCTCAGTACTCAGGGTGCTGGGTGCTCTGTACTCAGGGTGCTCAGTGCTCAGTACTCAGGGAGCTCAGTGCTCAGTACTCAGGGTGCTCAGGGCTCAGGGTGCTGGGTGCTCACTGCTCAGGGTGCTGGGTGCTCAGTGCTCGGGGAGCTCGGTGCTGAGTACTCAGGGTGCTGGGTGCTCAGTGCTCGTGGTGCTCGGTGCTCAGTACTCAGGGTTCTCAGTGCTCAGTGCTCAGGGTGCTGGGTGCTCAGTACTCCTAGTGCTCAGTGCTCAGTACTCGGGGTGCTGGGTGCTCAGTACTCAGGGTGCTCAGTGCTCAGTACTCAGGGTTCTCAGTGCTCAGTGCTCAGGGTGCTGGGTGCTCAGTACTCCTAGTGCTCAGTGCTCAGTGCGCGGGGTGCTGGGTGCTCAGTGCTCGGGGTGCTCGGTGCTCAGTACTCATGGTGTTGGGTACTCAGTGCTCAGGGTGCTTGGTGCTCAGTGCTCGGGGTGCTGGGTGCTCAGTGCTCAGGGTGCTGGGTGCTCAGTGCTCAGGGTGCTGGGTGCTCAGTGCTCGGGGTTCTGGGTGCTCAGTACTCAGGGTTCTAGGTGCTCAGTACTCAGGGTGCTGGGTGCTCAGTGCTCGGGGTGCTGGGTGCTCAGTGCTCGGGGTGCTGGGTGCTCAGTGCTCGGGGTGCTCGGTGCTCAGTACTCAGGGTGCTGGGTGCTCAGTGCTCGGGGTGCTCAGTACTCAGGGTGCTCAGTGCTCAGTACTCAGGGTGCTCAGTGCTCAGTACTCAGGGTGCTCAGGGCTCAGGGTGCTGGGTGCTCACTGCTCGGGGTGCTGGGTGCTCAGTGCTCGGGGAGCTCGGTGCTCAGTACTCAGGGTGCTGGGTGCTCAGTGCTCGGGGTGCTCGGTGCTCAGTACTCAGGGTTCTCAGTGCTCAGTGCTCAGGGTGCTGGATGCTCAGTACTCCTAGTGCTCAGTGCTCAGTACTCGGGGTGCTGGGTGCTCAGTACTCGGGGTGCTGGGTGCTCAGTGCTCAGGGTGCTCGGTGCTCAGTGCTCGGGGTGCTGGGTGCTCAGTGCTCAGGTTGCTGGGTGCTCAGTGCTCGGGGTGCTCGGTGCTCAGTACTCGGGGTGCTGGGTGCTCAGTGCTCAGGGTGCTCGGTGCTCAGTGCTCGGGGTGCTGGGTGCTCAGTGCTCAGGGTGCTGGGTGCTCAGTGCTCGGGGTGCTCGGTGCTCAGTAGTCAGGGTGCTGGGTGCTCAGTACTCAGGGTGCTGGGTGCTCAGTGCTCAGGGTGCTGGGTGCTCAGTACTCAGGGTGCTGGGTGCTCAGTACTCAGGGTGCTAAGAGCTCAGGGTGCTCAGTCCTCGGGGTGCTGGATGCACAGTGCTCAGTGCACAGGGTGCTGGGTGCTCAGTCCTCGGGGTGCTGGGTGCTCAGTTCTCTGGGTGCTCAGTGCTCAGTACTCAGGGTGCTGTGTGCTCAGTACTCAGGGTGCTGGGTTCTCAGTACTCAGGGAGCTCAGTACTCAGGGTGCTGGGTGCTCAGTGCTCAGGGTGCTGGGTGCTCAGCGCTCGGGGTGCTGGGTGCTCAGTACTCAGGGTGCTGTGTGCTCAGTGCTCAGTACTCAGCGTGCTGGGTGCTCAGTGCTCAGAGTGTTGGGTGCTCAGTACTCAGGGTGCTGGGTGCTCAGTGCTCAGTGCTCAGGGTGCTCAATGCTCAGGGTGCTGGGTGCTCAGGGTGCTGGGTGCTCAGTGCTCGGGGTGCTGGGTGCTCAGTGCTCAGGGTGCTGGGTGCTCAGTGCTCAGTGCTCAGGGTGCTGGGTGCTCATTGCTCAGTGCTCAGGGTGCTGGGTGCTCAGTACTCAGGGTGCTGGCTGCTCAGTACTCAGGGTGCTGGGTGCTCAGTGCTCAGGGTGATGGGTGCTCAGTGCTCAGGGTGCTGGGTGCTCAGTACTCCGGGTGCTGGGTGCTCAGTACTCAGGGTTCTCGGTGCTCAGTGCTCAGGGTGCTGGGTGCACAGTGCTCAGGGTGCTGGGTGCTCAGTCCTCGGGGTGCTCGGTGCTCAGTACTCAGGGTGCTGGGTCCTCAGTGCTCAGGGAGCTGAGTGCTCAGTACTCAGGGTGCTGGGTGCTCAGTACTCGGGGTGCTGGGTGCTCAGTACTCAGGGAGCTGGGTGCTCAGTACTCATTGTGCTGGGTGCTCAGTACTCGGGTGCTGGGTGCTCAGTGCTCAGGGTGCTGGGTGCTCAGTGCTCGGGGTGCTGGGTGCTCAGTGCTCAGTACTCAGGGTGCTGGGTGCTCAGTGCTCGGGGTGCTGGGTGCTCAGTGCTCAGTACTCAGGGTGCTTGGTGCTCAGTGCTCGGGGTGCTGGGTGCTCAGTGCTCAGGGTGCTGGGTGCTCAGTGCTCAGGGTGCTGGGTGCTCAGTGCTCGGGGTCCTGGGTGATCAGTACTCAATGTTCTGTGTGCTCAGTACTCAGGGTGCTTGGTGCTCAGTGCTCGGGGTGCTGGGTGCTCAGTGCTCAGGGTGCTGGGTGCACAGTGCTCAGGGTGCTGGGTGCTCAGTCCTCGGGGTGCTCGGTGCTCAGTACTCAGGGTGCTGGGTCCTCAGTGCTCAGGGAGCTGAGTGCTCAGTACTCAGGGTGCTGGGTGCTCAGTACTCGGGGTGCTGGGTGCTCAGTACTCAGGGAGCTGGGTGCTCAGTACTCATTGTGCTGGGTGCTCAGTACTCGGGTGCTGGGTGCTCAGTGCTCAGGGTGCTGGGTGCTCAGTGCTCGGGGTGCTGGGTGCTCAGTACTCAGTGTGCTGGGTGCTCAGTACTCAGGGTGCTGGGTGATCAGTGCTCAGGGTGCTGGGTGCTCAGTACTCAGTGTGCTGGGTGCTCAGTACTCAGGGTGCTGGGAGCTCAGTACTCAGGGTGCTCGGGGCTCAGTACTCAGGGTGCTGGTTCCTCAGTGCTCAGGATGCTGGGTGCTCAGTACTCAGTGTGCTGGGTGCTCAGTACTCGGGGTGCTGGGTGCTCAGTACTCAGGGTACTCGGTGCTCAGTACTCAGGGTGCTGGGTGATCAGTGCTCAGGGTGCTGGGTGCTCAGTACTCGGGGAGCTGGGTGCTCAGTACTCGGGTGCTGGGTGCCCAGTGCTCAGGGTTCTGGGTGCTCAGTGATCGTGGTGCTGGGTGCTCAGTGCTCAGTACTCAGGGTGCTGGGTGCTCAGTGCTCGGGGTGCTGGGTGCTCAGTGCTCAGTACTCAGGGTGCTTGGTGCTCAGTGCTCGGGGTGCTGGGTGCTCAGTGCTCAGGGTGCTGGGTGCTCAGTGCTCGGGGTGCTGGGTGCTCAGTGCTCGGGGTGCTCGGTCCTCAGTACTCAGGGTGCTGGGTGCTCAGTGCTCGGGGTGCTCAGTACTCAGGGTGCTCAGTGCTCAGTACTCAGGGTGCTCAGTGCTCAGTACTCAGGGTGCTCAGGGCTCAGGGTGCTGGGTGCTCAGTGCTCGGGATGCTGGGTGCTCAGTGCTCGGGGTGCTGTGTGTTCAGTGCTCAGGGTGCTGTGTGATCAGTACTCAGGGTGCTCGGTGCTTAGTACTCAGGGTGCTGGGTGCTCAGTACTCCGGGTGCTGGGTGCTCAGTGCTCGGGGTGCTCGGTGCTCAGTGCTAAAGGTGCTGGGTGCTCAGTACTCAGGGTGATCATTGCTCAGAGTGCTGGGTGCTTAGTACTCAGGGTGTTGGGTGCTCAGTACTCAGGGTGCTCAGTGCTCGGGGTGCTGGATGCTCAGTACTCAGGGTGCTGGGTGCTCAGGGCTCAGGATGCTGGTTGCTCAGTACTCAGGGTGCTGGGTGCTCAGTGCTCAGGGTGCTGGGTTCTCAGTACTCAGGGTGCTCATTGCTCAGGGTGCTGGGTGCTCAGTACTCAGGGTGCTGGGTGCTCAGTACTCAGGGTGCTGGGTGCTCTGTACTCAGGGTGCTCAGTGCTCAGTACTCAGGGAGCTCAGTGCTCAGTACTCAGGGTGCTCAGGGCTCAGGGTGCTGGGTGCTCACTGCTCAGGGTGCTGGGTGCTCAGTGCTCGGGGAGCTCGGTGCTGAGTACTCAGGGTGCTGGGTGCTCAGTGCTCGTGGTGCTCGGTGCTCAGTACTCAGGGTTCTCAGTGCTCAGTGCTCAGGGTGCTGGGTGCTCAGTACTCCTAGTGCTCAGTGCTCAGTACTCGGGGTGCTGGGTGCTCAGTACTCAGGGTGCTCAGTGCTCAGTACTCAGGGTTCTCAGTGCTCAGTGCTCAGGGTGCTGGGTGCTCAGTACTCCTAGTGCTCAGTGCTCAGTGCGCGGGGTGCTGGGTGCTCAGTGCTCGGGGTGCTCGGTGCTCAGTACTCATGGTGTTGGGTACTCAGTGCTCAGGGTGCTTGGTGCTCAGTGCTCGGGGTGCTGGGTGCTCAGTGCTCAGGGTGCTGGGTGCTCAGTGCTCAGGGTGCTGGGTGCTCAGTGCTCGGGGTTCTGGGTGCTCAGTACTCAGGGTTCTAGGTGCTCAGTACTCAGGGTGCTGGGTGCTCAGTGCTCGGGGTGCTGGGTGCTCAGTGCTCGGGGTGCTGGGTGCTCAGTGCTCGGGGTGCTCGGTGCTCAGTACTCAGGGTGCTGGGTGCTCAGTGCTCGGGGTGCTCAGTACTCAGGGTGCTCAGTGCTCAGTACTCAGGGTGCTCAGTGCTCAGTACTCAGGGTGCTCAGGGCTCAGGGTGCTGGGTGCTCACTGCTCGGGGTGCTGGGTGCTCAGTGCTCGGGGAGCTCGGTGCTCAGTACTCAGGGTGCTGGGTGCTCAGTGCTCGGGGTGCTCGGTGCTCAGTACTCAGGGTTCTCAGTGCTCAGTGCTCAGGGTGCTGGATGCTCAGTACTCCTAGTGCTCAGTGCTCAGTACTCGGGGTGCTGGGTGCTCAGTACTCGGGGTGCTGGGTGCTCAGTGCTCAGGGTGCTCGGTGCTCAGTGCTCGGGGTGCTGGGTGCTCAGTGCTCAGGTTGCTGGGTGCTCAGTGCTCGGGGTGCTCGGTGCTCAGTACTCGGGGTGCTGGGTGCTCAGTGCTCAGGGTGCTCGGTGCTCAGTGCTCGGGGTGCTGGGTGCTCAGTGCTCAGGGTGCTGGGTGCTCAGTGCTCGGGGTGCTCGGTGCTCAGTAGTCAGGGTGCTGGGTGCTCAGTACTCAGGGTGCTGGGTGCTCAGTGCTCAGGGTGCTGGGTGCTCAGTACTCAGGGTGCTGGGTGCTCAGTACTCAGGGTGCTAAGAGCTCAGGGTGCTCAGTCCTCGGGGTGCTGGATGCACAGTGCTCAGTGCACAGGGTGCTGGGTGCTCAGTCCTCGGGGTGCTGGGTGCTCAGTTCTCTGGGTGCTCAGTGCTCAGTACTCAGGGTGCTGTGTGCTCAGTACTCAGGGTGCTGGGTTCTCAGTACTCAGGGAGCTCAGTACTCAGGGTGCTGGGTGCTCAGTGCTCAGGGTGCTGGGTGCTCAGCGCTCGGGGTGCTGGGTGCTCAGTACTCAGGGTGCTGTGTGCTCAGTGCTCAGTACTCAGCGTGCTGGGTGCTCAGTGCTCAGAGTGTTGGGTGCTCAGTACTCAGGGTGCTGGGTGCTCAGTGCTCAGTGCTCAGGGTGCTCAATGCTCAGGGTGCTGGGTGCTCAGGGTGCTGGGTGCTCAGTGCTCGGGGTGCTGGGTGCTCAGTGCTCAGGGTGCTGGGTGCTCAGTGCTCAGTGCTCAGGGTGCTGGGTGCTCATTGCTCAGTGCTCAGGGTGCTGGGTGCTCAGTACTCAGGGTGCTGGCTGCTCAGTACTCAGGGTGCTGGGTGCTCAGTGCTCAGGGTGATGGGTGCTCAGTGCTCAGGGTGCTGGGTGCTCAGTACTCCGGGTGCTGGGTGCTCAGTACTCAGGGTTCTCGGTGCTCAGTGCTCAGGGTGCTGGGTGCACAGTGCTCAGGGTGCTGGGTGCTCAGTCCTCGGGGTGCTCGGTGCTCAGTACTCAGGGTGCTGGGTCCTCAGTGCTCAGGGAGCTGAGTGCTCAGTACTCAGGGTGCTGGGTGCTCAGTACTCGGGGTGCTGGGTGCTCAGTACTCAGGGAGCTGGGTGCTCAGTACTCATTGTGCTGGGTGCTCAGTACTCGGGTGCTGGGTGCTCAGTGCTCAGGGTGCTGGGTGCTCAGTGCTCGGGGTGCTGGGTGCTCAGTGCTCAGTACTCAGGGTGCTGGGTGCTCAGTGCTCGGGGTGCTGGGTGCTCAGTGCTCAGTACTCAGGGTGCTTGGTGCTCAGTGCTCGGGGTGCTGGGTGCTCAGTGCTCAGGGTGCTGGGTGCTCAGTGCTCAGGGTGCTGGGTGCTCAGTGCTCGGGGTCCTGGGTGATCAGTACTCAATGTTCTGTGTGCTCAGTACTCAGGGTGCTGGGTGCTCAGTGCTCGTTCTGCTGGGTGCTCAGTGCTCGGGGTGCTGGGTGCTCAGTGCTCGGGGTGCTCGGTGCTCAGTACTCAGGGTGCTGGGTGCTCAGTGCTCGGGGTGCTCAGTACTCAGGGTGCTGTGTGTTCAGTGCTCAGGGTGCTGGGTCCTCACTACTCAGGGTGCTCGGTGCTTAGTACTCAGGGTGCTGGGTGCTCAGTACTCCGGTTGCTGGGTGCGCAGTGCTCGGGGTGCTCGGTGCTCAGTGCTCAAGGTGCTGGGTGCTCAGTACTCAGGGTGATCATTGCTCAGAGTGCTGGGTGCTCAGTACTCAGGGTGCTGGGTGCTCAGTACTCAGGGTGCTGGGTGCTCAGTACTCAGGGTGCTCGGTGCTCGGGGTGCTGGGTGCTCAGTGCTCGGGGTGCTCGGTGCTCAGTACTCAGGGTGCTGGGTACTCAGTGCTCAGGGTGCTGGGTGCTCAGTGCTCAGGGTGCTGGGTGCTCAGTGCTCAGGGTGCTGGGTGCTCAGTACTCAGGGTGCTCGGTGCTCGGGGTGCTGGGTGCTCAGTGCTCGGGGTGCTCGGTGCTCAGTACTCGGGGTGCTCGGTGCTCGGGGTGCTGGGTGCTCAGTGCTCGGGGTGCTCGGTGCTCAGTACTCGGGGTGCTCAGTGCTCAGTACTCATGGTGCTGGGTACTCAGTACTCAGGTAGCTCAGTGCTCGGGGAGCAGGGTGCTCAGTACTCAGGGTGCTGGGTGGTCAGTACTCAGGGTGCTTAATACTCAGGGTGCTGGGTGCTCAGTGCTCAGGGTGCTGCGTGCTCAGTGCTCGGGGTGCTGGGTGCTCAGTGCTCGGGGTGCTCGGTGCTCAGTACACAGGGTGCTGGGTGCTCAGTGCTCGGGGTGCTGGGTGCTCAGTACTCAGGGTGCTGTGTGCTCAGTGCTCAGTACTCAGCGTGCTGGGTGCTCAGTGCTCAGAGTGTTGGGTGCTCAGTACTCAGGATGCTGGGTACTCAGTGCTCAGTGCTCAGGGTGCTCAGTGCTCAGGGTTCTGGGTGCTCAGGGTGCTGGGTGCTCAGTGCTCTGGGTGCAGTTTGCTCAGTGCTCAGGGTACTGGGTGCTCAGTGCTCAGTGCTCAGGGTGCTGGGTGCTCAGTGCTCAGTGCTCAGGGTGCTGGGTGTTCAGTACTCAGGGTGCTGGGTGCTCAGTACTCAGGGTGCTGGGTGCTCAGTGCTCAGGGTGCTCGGTGCTCAGTACTCAGCTTGCTCAGTGCTCAGTACTCAGCTTGCTCAGTGCTCAGTACTCAGCGTGCTGGGTGCTCAGTGCTCAGGGTGCTGGGTGCTCAGTACTCAGGGTGCTGCGTGCTTAGTACTCAGGGTACTTGGTCCTCAGCGCTCAGGGTGCTGGGTGCTCAGTACTCAGGGTGCAGGGTGCTCAGTGCTCAGTACTCTGGGTGCTGGGTGCTCAGTGCTCGGGGTGCTGGGTGCTCAGTGCTCAGGGTGCTGGGTGCTCAGTGCTCAGGGTGCTGGGTGCTCAGTACTCCGGGTGCTGGGTGCTCAGTACTCAGGGTTCTCGGTGCTCAGTGCTCAGGGTGCTGGGTGCACAGTGCTCAGGGTGCTGGGTGCTCAGTACTCGGGGTGCTGGGTGCTCAGTACTCAGGGTGCTGGGTGCTCAGTGCTCAGGGTGCTGGGTGCTCAGTGCTCGGGGTGCTGGGTGCTCAGTACTCGGGGTGCTGGGTGCTCAGTGCTCAGGGTGCTAGGTCTCAGTGCTCGGGGTACTGGGTACTCAGTGCTCAGTACACAGGGTGCTGGGTGCTCAGTGCTCCTGGTGCTGGGTGCTCAGTGCTCAGTACTCAGGGTGCTGGGTGCTCAGTGCTCGGGGTGCTGGGTGCTCAGTACTCAGGGTACTCAGTGCTCAGTACTCAGGGTGCTGGGTGATCAGTGCTCAGGGTGCTGGGTGCTCAGTACTCAGTGTGCTGGGTGCTCAGTACTCAGGGTGCTGGGAGCTCAGTACTCAGGGTGCTCGGGGCTCAGTACTCAGGGTGCTGGTTCCTCAGTGCTCAATGTGCTGGGTGCTCAGTACTCAGTGTGCTGGGTGCTCAGTACTCGGGGTGCTGGGTGCTCAGTACTCAGGGTACTCGGTGCTCAGTACTCAGGGTGCTGGGTGATCAGTGCTCAGGGTGCTGGGTGCTCAGTACTCGGGGAGCTGGGTGCTCAGTACTCGGGTGCTGGGTGCCCAGTGCTCAGGGTTCTGGGTGCTCAGTGATCGTGGTGCTGGGTGCTCAGTGCTCAGTACTCAGGGTGCTGGGTGCTCAGTGCTCGGGGTGCTGGGTGCTCAGTGCTCAGTACTCAGGGTGCTTGGTGCTCAGTGCTCGGGGTGCTGGGTGCTCAGTGCTCAGGGTGCTGGGTGCTCAGTGCTCAGGGTGCTGGGTGCTCAGTGCTCGGGGTTCTGGGTGCTCAGTACTCAGGGTTCTGGGTGCTCAGTACTCAGGGTGCTGGGTGCTCAGTGCTCGGGGTGCTGGGTGCTCAGTGCTCGGGGTGCTGGGTGCTCAGTGCTCGGGGTGCTCGGTCCTCAGTACTCAGGGTGCTGGGTGCTCAGTGCTCTGGGTGCTCAGTACTCAGGGTGCTCAGTGCTCAGTACTCAGGGTGCTCAGTGCTCAGTACTCAGGGTGCTCAGGGCTCAGGGTGCTGGGTGCTCAGTGCTCGGGATGCTGGGTGCTCAGTGCTCGGGGTGCTGTGTGTTCAGTGCTCAGGGTGCTGTGTGATCAGTACTCAGGGTGCTCGGTGCTTAGTACTCAGGGTGCTGGGTGCTCAGTACTCCGGGTGCTGGGTGCTCAGTGCTCGGGGTGCTCGGTGCTCAGTGCTCAAGGTGCTGGGTGCTCAGTACTCAGGGTGATCATTGCTCAGAGTGCTGGGTGCTTAGTACTCAGGGTGTTGGGTGCTCAGTACTCAGGGTGCTCAGTGCTCGGGGTGCTGGATGCTCAGTACTCAGGGTGCTGGGTGCTCAGGGCTCAGGATGCTGGTTGCTCAGTACTCAGGGTGCTGGGTGCTCAGTGCTCAGGGTGCTGGGTTCTCAGTACTCAGGGTGCTCATTGCTCAGGGTGCTGGGTGCTCAGTACTCAGGGTGCTGGGTGCTCAGTACTCAGGGTGCTGGGTGCTCTGTACTCAGGGTGCTCAGTGCTCAGTACTCAGGGAGCTCAGTGCTCAGTACTCAGGGTGCTCAGGGCTCAGGGTGCTGGGTGCTCACTGCTCAGGGTGCTGGGTGCTCAGTGCTCGGGGAGCTCGGTGCTGAGTACTCAGGGTGCTGGGTGCTCAGTGCTCGTGGTGCTCGGTGCTCAGTACTCAGGGTTCTCAGTGCTCAGTGCTCAGGGTGCTGGGTGCTCAGTACTCCTAGTGCTCAGTGCTCAGTACTCGGGGTGCTGGGTGCTCAGTACTCAGGGTGCTCAGTGCTCAGTACTCAGGGTTCTCAGTGCTCAGTGCTCAGGGTGCTGGGTGCTCAGTACTCCTAGTGCTCAGTGCTCAGTGCGCGGGGTGCTGGGTGCTCAGTGCTCGGGGTGCTCGGTGCTCAGTACTCATGGTGTTGGGTACTCAGTGCTCAGGGTGCTTGGTGCTCAGTGCTCGGGGTGCTGGGTGCTCAGTGCTCAGGGTGCTGGGTGCTCAGTGCTCAGGGTGCTGGGTGCTCAGTGCTCGGGGTTCTGGGTGCTCAGTACTCAGGGTTCTGGGTGCTCAGTACTCAGGGTGCTGGGTGCTCAGTGCTCGGGGTGCTGGGTGCTCAGTGCTCGGGGTGCTGGGTGCTCAGTGCTCGGGGTGCTCGGTGCTCAGTACTCAGGGTGCTGGGTGCTCAGTGCTCGGGGTGCTCAGTACTCAGGGTGCTCAGTGCTCAGTACTCAGGGTGCTCAGTGCTCAGTACTCAGGGTGCTCAGGGCTCAGGGTGCTGGGTGCTCACTGCTCGGGGTGCTGGGTGCTCAGTGCTCGGGGAGCTCGGTGCTCAGTACTCAGGGTGCTGGGTGCTCAGTGCTCGGGGTGCTCGGTGCTCAGTACTCAGGGTTCTCAGTGCTCAGTGCTCAGGGTGCTGGATGCTCAGTACTCCTAGTGCTCAGTGCTCAGTACTCGGGGTGCTGGGTGCTCAGTACTCGGGGTGCTGGGTGCTCAGTGCTCAGGGTGCTCGGTGCTCAGTGCTCGGGGTGCTGGGTGCTCAGTGCTCAGGTTGCTGGGTGCTCAGTGCTCGGGGTGCTCGGTGCTCAGTACTCGGGGTGCTGGGTGCTCAGTGCTCAGGGTGCTCGGTGCTCAGTGCTCGGGGTGCTGGGTGCTCAGTGCTCAGGGTGCTGGGTGCTCAGTGCTCGGGGTGCTCGGTGCTCAGTAGTCAGGGTGCTGGGTGCTCAGTACTCAGGGTGCTGGGTGCTCAGTGCTCAGGGTGCTGGGTGCTCAGTACTCAGGGTGCTGGGTGCTCAGTACTCAGGGTGCTAAGAGCTCAGGGTGCTCAGTCCTCGGGGTGCTGGATGCACAGTGCTCAGTGCACAGGGTGCTGGGTGCTCAGTCCTCGGGGTGCTGGGTGCTCAGTTCTCTGGGTGCTCAGTGCTCAGTACTCAGGGTGCTGTGTGCTCAGTACTCAGGGTGCTGGGTTCTCAGTACTCAGGGAGCTCAGTACTCAGGGTGCTGGGTGCTCAGTGCTCAGGGTGCTGGGTGCTCAGCGCTCGGGGTGCTGGGTGCTCAGTACTCAGGGTGCTGTGTGCTCAGTGCTCAGTACTCAGCGTGCTGGGTGCTCAGTGCTCAGAGTGTTGGGTGCTCAGTACTCAGGGTGCTGGGTGCTCAGTGCTCAGTGCTCAGGGTGCTCAATGCTCAGGGTGCTGGGTGCTCAGGGTGCTGGGTGCTCAGTGCTCGGGGTGCTGGGTGCTCAGTGCTCAGGGTGCTGGGTGCTCAGTGCTCAGTGCTCAGGGTGCTGGGTGCTCATTGCTCAGTGCTCAGGGTGCTGGGTGCTCAGTACTCAGGGTGCTGGCTGCTCAGTACTCAGGGTGCTGGGTGCTCAGTGCTCAGGGTGATGGGTGCTCAGTGCTCAGGGTGCTGGGTGCTCAGTACTCCGGGTGCTGGGTGCTCAGTACTCAGGGTTCTCGGTGCTCAGTGCTCAGGGTGCTGGGTGCACAGTGCTCAGGGTGCTGGGTGCTCAGTCCTCGGGGTGCTCGGTGCTCAGTACTCAGGGTGCTGGGTCCTCAGTGCTCAGGGAGCTGAGTGCTCAGTACTCAGGGTGCTGGGTGCTCAGTACTCGGGGTGCTGGGTGCTCAGTACTCAGGGAGCTGGGTGCTCAGTACTCATTGTGCTGGGTGCTCAGTACTCGGGTGCTGGGTGCTCAGTGCTCAGGGTGCTGGGTGCTCAGTGCTCGGGGTGCTGGGTGCTCAGTGCTCAGTACTCAGGGTGCTGGGTGCTCAGTGCTCGGGGTGCTGGGTGCTCAGTGCTCAGTACTCAGGGTGCTTGGTGCTCAGTGCTCGGGGTGCTGGGTGCTCAGTGCTCAGGGTGCTGGGTGCTCAGTGCTCAGGGTGCTGGGTGCTCAGTGCTCGGGGTCCTGGGTGATCAGTACTCAATGTTCTGTGTGCTCAGTACTCAGGGTGCTGGGTGCTCAGTGCTCGTTCTGCTGGGTGCTCAGTGCTCGGGGTGCTGGGTGCTCAGTGCTCGGGGTGCTCGGTGCTCAGTACTCAGGGTGCTGGGTGCTCAGTGCTCGGGGTGCTCAGTACTCAGGGTGCTGTGTGTTCAGTGCTCAGGGTGCTGGGTCCTCACTACTCAGGGTGCTCGGTGCTTAGTACTCAGGGTGCTGGGTGCTCAGTACTCCGGTTGCTGGGTGCTCAGTGCTCGGGGTGCTCGGTGCTCAGTGCTCAAGGTGCTGGGTGCTCAGTACTCAGGGTGATCATTGCTCAGAGTGCTGGGTGCTCAGTACTCAGGGTGCTGGGTGCTCAGTACTCAGGGTGCTGGGTGCTCAGTACTCAGGGTGCTCGGTGCTCGGGGTGCTGGGTGCTCAGTGCTCGGGGTGCTCGGTGCTCAGTACTCAGGGTGCTGGGTACTCAGTGCTCAGGGTGCTGGGTGCTCAGTGCTCAGGGTGCTGGGTGCTCAGTGCTCAGGGTGCTGGGTGCTCAGTACTCAGGGTGCTCGGTGCTCGGGGTGCTGGGTGCTCAGTGCTCGGGGTGCTCGGTGCTCAGTACTCGGGGTGCTCAGTGCTCAGTACTCATGGTGCTGGGTGCTCAGTACTCAGGGAGCTCAGTGCTCGGGGAGCAGGGTGCTCAGTACTCAGGGTGCTGGGTGGTCAGTACTCAGGGTGCTTAATACTCAGGGTGCTGGGTGCTCAGTGCTCAGGGTGCTGCGTGCTCAGTGCTCGGGGTGCTGGGTGCTCAGTGCTCGGGGTGCTCGGTGCTCAGTACACAGGGTGCTGGGTGCTCAGTGCTCGGGGTGCTGGGTGCTCAGTACTCAGGGTGCTGTGTGCTCAGTGCTCAGTACTCAGCGTGCTGGGTGCTCAGTGCTCAGAGTGTTGGGTGCTCAGTACTCAGGATGCTGGGTACTCAGTGCTCAGTGCTCAGGGTGCTCAGTGCTCAGGGTTCTGGGTGCTCAGGGTGCTGGGTGCTCAGTGCTCGGGGTGCAGTTTGCTCAGTGCTCAGGGTACTGGGTGCTCAGTGCTCAGTGCTCAGGGTGCTGGGTGCTCAGTGCTCAGTGCTCAGGGTGCTGGGTGTTCAGTACTCAGGGTGCTGGGTGCTCAGTACTCAGGGTGCTGGGTGCTCAGTGCTCAGGGTGCTCGGTGCTCAGTACTCAGCTTGCTCAGTGCTCAGTACTCAGCTTGCTCAGTGCTCAGTACTCAGCGTGCTGGGTGCTCAGTGCTCAGGGTGCTGGGTGCTCAGTACTCAGGGTGCTGCGTGCTTAGTACTCAGGGTACTTGGTCCTCAGCGCTCAGGGTGCTGGGTGCTCAGTACTCAGGGTGCAGGGTGCTCAGTGCTCAGTACTCTGGGTGCTGGGTGCTCAGTGCTCGGGGTGCTGGGTGCTCAGTGCTCAGGGTGCTGGGTGCTCAGTACTCAGGGTGCTCAGGGTGCTGGGTGCTCAGTGCTCGGGGTGCTGGGTACTCAGTGCTCAGTACACAGGGTGCTGAGTGCTCAGTGCTCGGGGTGCTGGGTGCTCAGTGCTCAGTACTCAGGGTGCTGGGTGCTCAGTGCTCAGGGTGCTGGGTGCTCAGTACTCAGGGTGCTGGGTGCTCAGTGCTCAGGGTGCTGGGTGCTCAGTACTCAGGTTGCTGGGTCCTCCGTGCTCAGAGTGCTGGGTGCTCAGTGCTCGGGGTGCTCAGTACTCAGGGTGCTGTGTGTTCAGTGCTCAGGGTACTGGGTGCTCAGTACTCATGGTGCTCGGTGCTCAGTACTCATGGTGTTGGGTACTCAGTGCTCAGGGTGCTGGGTGCTCAGTGCTCAGGGTGCTGGGTGCTCAGTGCTCAGGGTGCTGGGTGCTCAGTACTCAGGGTGCTCGGTGCTCGGGGTGCTGGGTGCTCAGTGCTCGGGGTGCTCGGTGCTCAGTACTCGGGGTGCTCAGTGCTCAGTACTCATGGTGCTGGGTGCTCAGTACTCAGGGAGCTCAGTGCTCGGGGAGCAGGGTGCTCAGTACTCAGGGTGCTGGGTGGTCAGTACTCAGGGTGCTTAATACTCAGGGTGCTGGGTGCTCAGTGCTCAGGGTGCTGCGTGCTCAGTGCTCGGGGTGCTGGGTGCTCAGTGCTCGGGGTGCTCGGTGCTCAGTACACAGGGTGCTGGGTGCTCAGTGCTCGGGGTGCTGGGTGCTCAGTACTCAGGGTGCTGTGTGCTCAGTGCTCAGTACTCAGCGTGCTGGGTGCTCAGTGCTCAGAGTGTTGGGTGCTCAGTACTCAGGATGCTGGGTACTCAGTGCTCAGTGCTCAGGGTGCTCAGTGCTCAGGGTTCTACGTGCTCAGGGTGCTGGGTGCTCAGTGCTCGGGGTGCAGTTTGCTCAGTGCTCAGGGTACTGGGTGCTCAGTGCTCAGTGCTCAGGGTGCTGGGTGCTCAGTGCTCAGTGCTCAGGGTGCTGGGTGTTCAGTACTCAGGGTGCTGGGTGCTCAGTACTCAGGGTGCTGGGTGCTCAGTGCTCAGGGTGCTCGGTGCTCAGTACTCAGCTTGCTCAGTGCTCAGTACTCAGCTTGCTCAGTGCTCAGTACTCAGCGTGCTGGGTGCTCAGTGCTCAGGGTGCTGGGTGCTCAGTACTCAGGGTGCTGCGTGCTTAGTACTCAGGGTACTTGGTCCTCAGCGCTCAGGGTGCTGGGTGCTCAGTACTCAGGGTGCAGGGTGCTCAGTGCTCAGTACTCTGGGAGCTGGGTGCTCAGTGCTCGGGGTGCTGGGTGCTCAGTGCTCAGGGTGCTGGGTGCTCAGTACTCAGGGTGCTCAGGGTGCTGGGTGCTCAGTGCTCGGGGTGCTGGGTACTCAGTGCTCAGTACACAGGGTGCTGAGTGCTCAGTGCTCGGGGTGCTGGGTGCTCAGTGCTCAGTACTCAGGGTGCTGGGTGCTCAGTGCTCGGGGTGCTGGATGCTCAGTACTCAGGGTGCTGGGTGCTCAGTGCTCAGGGTGCTGGGTGCTCAGTACTCAGGGTGCTGGGTGCTCAGTGCTCAGGGTGCTGGGTGCTCAGTACTCAGGTTGCTGGGTCCTCCGTGCTCAGAGTGCTGGGTGCTCAGTGCTCGGGGTGCTCAGTACTCAGGGTGCTGTGTGTTCAGTGCTCAGGGTACTGGGTGCTCAGTACTCATGGTGCTCGGTGCTCAGTACTCATGGTGTTGGGTACTCAGTGCTCAGGGTGCTCATTCTCAGGGTGCTGGGTGCTCAGTACTCAGGGTGCTGGGTGCTCAGTGCGCGGGGTGCTGGGTGCTCAGTGCTCGGGGTGCTCGGTGCTCAGTACTCAGGGTGCTGGGTGCTCAGTACTCAGTGTGCTCAGTGCTCGGGGAGATGGGTGCTCAGTACTCAGGGTGCTGGGTGCTCAGTGCTCGGGGTGCTCGGTGCTCAGTACGCAGGGTTCTCAGTGCTCAGTGCTCAGGGTGCTGGGTGCTCAGTACTCCTAGTGCTCAGTGCTCAGTACTCGGGGTGCTGGGTGCTCAGTACTAAGGGTGCTCAGTGCTCAGTACTCGGGGTTCTGGGTGCTCAGTGCTCAGGGTGCTCAGTGCTCAGTGCTCGGGGTGCTGGTTGCTCAGTTCTCGGGGTGCTCGGTGCTCAGTACTCGGGGTGCTGGGTGCTCAGTGCTCAGGGTGCTGGGTGCTCACTGCTCGGGGTGCTGGGTGCTCAGTGCTCAGGGTGCTGGGTGCTCAGTGCTCGGGGTGTGCGGTGCTCAGTACTCAGGGTGCTGGGTGCTCAGTGCTCAGGGTGCTGGGTGCTCAGTACTCAGGGTGCTGGGTGCTCAGTACTTAGGGTGCTAAGAGCTCCGGGTGCTCAGTGCTCGGGGTGCTGGATGCTCAGTGCTCAGTGCACAGGGTGCTGGGTGCTCAGTCCTCGGGGTGCTGGGTGCTCAGTTCTCTGTGTGCTCAGTGCTCAGTACTCAGGGTGCTGTGAGCTCAGTACTCAGGGTGCCGGGTGCTCAGAACTCAGGGAGCTCAGTGCTCGGTGTGCAGGGTGCTCAGTACTCAGGGTGCTGGGTGGTCAGTACTCAGGGTGCTTAATACTCAGGGTGCTGGGTGCTCAGTGCTCAGGGTGCTGGGTGCTCAGTGCTCTGGTGCTCGGTGCTCAGTACACAGGGTGCTGGGTGCTCAGTACTCAGGGTGCTGGGTGGTCAGTACTCAGGGTGCTTAATACTCAGGGTGCTGGGTGCTCAGTACTCAGGGTGCTGGGTGCTCAGTGCTCAGGGTGCTGGTTGCTCAGTGATCAGAGTGTTGGGTGCTCAGTACTCAGGGTGCTGGGTCCTCAGTGCTCAGTGCTCAGGGTGCTCAGTGCTCAGGGTGCTGGGTGCTCAGGGTGCTGGGTGCTCAGTGCTCGGGGTGCTGGGTGCTCAGTGCTCAGTGTGCTGGGTGCTCAGTGCTCAGTGCTCAGGGTGCTGGGTGCTCAGTGCTCAATACTCAGCTTGCTGGTTGCTCAGTGCTCAGAGTGTTGTGTGCTCAGTACTCAGGGTGCTGGGTGCTCAGTGCTCAGTGCTCAGGGTGCTCAGTGCTCAGGGTGCCGGGTGCTCAGGGTGCTGGGTGCTCAGTGCTCAGGGTGCTGGGTGCTCAGTGCTCAGGGTGCTGGGTGCTCAGTGCTCAGTGCTCAGGGTGCTGGGTGCTCAGTGCTCAGTGCTCAGGGTGCTGGGTGTTCAGTACTCAGGGTGCTGGGTGCTCAGTACTCAGGGTGCTGGGTGCTCAGTGCTCAGCGTGCTGGGTGCTCAGTGCTCAGGGTGCTGGGTGCTCATTACTCAGGGTTCTCGGTGCTCAGTGCTCAGGGTGCTGGGTGCACAGTGCTCAGGGTGCTGGGTGCTCAGTGCTCAGGGTGCTGGGTGCTCAGTGCTCAGGGTGCTGGGTGCTCAGTACTCAGGGTGCTGGGTGCTCATTACTCAGGGTTCTCGGTGCTCAGTGCTCAGGGTGCTGGGTGCACAGTGCTCAGGGTGCTGGGTGCTCAGTACTCGGGGTGCTGGGTGCTCAGTACTCAGGGTGCTGGGTGCTCAGTGCTCAGGGTGCTGGGTGCTCAGTGCTCGGGGTGCTGGGTGCTCAGTACTCGGGGTGCTGGGTGCTCAGTGCTCATTGTGCTAGGTCTCATTGCTCGGGGTACTGGGTACTCAGTGCTCAGTACACAGGGTGCTGGGTGCTCAGTGCTCGGGGCGCTGGGTGCTCAGTGCTCAGTACTCAGGGTGCTGGGTGCTCAGTGCTCGGGGTGCTGGGTGGTCAGTACTCAGGGTACTCGGTGCTCAGTACTCAGGGTGCTGGGTGATCAGTGCTCAGGGTGCTGGGTGCTCAGTACTCAGTGTGCTGGGTGCTCAGTACTCAGGGTGCTGGGTGCTCAGTACTCAGGGTGCTCGGTGCTCAGTACTCAGGGTGCTGGGTCCTCAGTGCTCAGGGTGCTGAGTGCTCAGTACTCAGGGTGCTGGGTGCTCAGTACTCGGGGTGCAGGGTGCTCAGTACTCAGGGAGCTGGGTGCTCAGTACTCATTGTGCTGGGTGCTCAGTACTCGGGTGCTGGGTGCTCAGTGCTCAGGGTGCTGGGTGCTCAGTGCTCGGGGTGCTGGGTGCTCAGTGCTCAGTACTCAGGGTGCTGGGTGCTCAGTGCTCGGGGTGCTGGGTGCTCAGTGCTCAGTACTCAGGGTGCTTGGTGCTCAGTGCTCGGGGTGCTGGGTGCTCAGTGCTCAGTGTGCTGGGTGCTCAGTGCTCAGGGTGCTGGGTGCTCAGTGCTCGGGGTCCTGGGTGCTCAGTACTCAGGGTTCTGGGTGCTCAGTACTCAGGGTGCTGGGTGCTCAGTGCTCGGGGTGCTCGGTGCTCAGTGCTCGGGGTGCTGGGTGCTCAGTGCTCGGGGTGCTCGGTGCTCAGTACTCAGGGTGCTGGGTGCTCAGTGCTCGGCGTGCTCAGTACTCAGGGTGCTGTGTGTTCAGTGCTCAGGGTGCTGGGTGCTCAGTACTCAGGGTGCTCGGTGCTTAGTACTCAGGGTGCTGGGTGCTCAGTACTCCGGGTGCTGTGTGCTCAGTGCTCGGGGTGCTCGGTGCTCAGTGCTCAAGGTGCTGGGTGCTCAGTACTCAGGGTGATCATTGCTCAGAGTGCTGGGTGCTCAGTACTCAGGGTGCTGGGTGCTCAGAATTCAGGGTGCTCAGTGCTCGGGGTGCTGGATACTCAGTACTCAGGGTGCTGGGTGCTCAGTGCACAGGGTGCTGGTTGCTCAGTACTCAGGGTGCTGGGTGCTCAGTGCTCAGGGTGCTGGGTGCTCAGTACTCAGGGTGCTCATTGCTCAGGGTGCTGGGTGATCAGTACTCAGGGTGCTGGGTGCTCAGTACTCAGGGTGCTGGGTGCTCAGTACTCAGGGTGCTCAGTGCTCAGTACTCAGGGTGCTCAGTGCTCAGTACTCAGGGTGCTCCGGGCTCAGGGTGCTGGGTGCTCACTGCTCGGGGTGCTGGGTGCTCAGTGCTCGGGGAGCTCGGTGCTCAGTACTCTTGGTGCTGGGTGCTCAGTGCTCAGGGTGCTGGGTGCTCAGTGCTCAGGGTGCTGGGTGCTCAGTACTCAGGGTGCTGGGTGCTCATTACTCAGGGTTCTCGGTGCTCAGTGCTCAGGGTGCTGGGTGCACAGTGCTCAGGGTGCTGGGTGCTCAGTACTCGGGGTGCTGGGTGCTCAGTACTCAGGGTGCTGGGTGCTCAGTGCTCAGGGTGCTGGGTGCTCAGTGCTCGGGGTGCTGGGTGCTCAGTACTCGGGGTGCTGGGTGCTCAGTGCTCAGGGTGCTAGGTCTCATTTCTCGGGGTACTGGGTACTCAGTGCTCAGTACACAGGGTGCTGGGTGCTCAGTGCTCGGGGCGCTGGGTGCTCAGTGCTCAGTACTCAGGGTGCTGGGTGCTCAGTGCTCGGGGTGCTGGGTGCTCAGTACTCAGGGTACTCGGTGCTCAGTACTCAGGGTGCTGGGTGCTCAGTACTCAGGGTGCTGGGTGCTCAGTACTCAGGGTGCTCAGTGCTTAGTACTCAGGGTGCTCAGTGCTCAGTACTCAGGGTGCTCAGGGCTCAGGGTGCTGTGTGCTCACTGCTCGGGGTGCTGGGTGCTCAGTGCTCGGGGAGCTCGGTGCTCAGTACTCTTGGTGCTGGGTGCTCAGTGCTCTGGGTGCTCGGTGCTCAGTACTCATGGTTCTCAGTGCTCAGTGCTCAGGGTGCTGGATGCTCAGTATTCCTAGTGCTCAGTGCTCAGTACTCGGGGTGCTGGGTGCTCAGTACTCAGGGTGCTCATTGCTCAGTACTCGGGGTGCTGGGTGCTCAGTGCTCAGGGTGCTCAGTGCTCGGGGTGCTGGGTGCTCAGTTCTCGGGGTGCTCGGTGCTCAGTACTCGGGGTGCTGGGTGCTCAGTGCTCAGGGTGCTGGGTGCTCACTGCTCGGGGTGCTGGGTGCTCAGTGCTCAGGGTGCTGGGTGCTCAGTGCTCGGGGTGCTCGGTGCTCAGTACTCAGGGTGCTGGGTGCTCAGTACTCAGGGTGCTGGGTGCTCAGTGCTCAGGGTGCAGGGTGCTCAGTACTCAGGGTGCTGGGTGCTCAGTACTCAGGGTGCTAAGAGCTCAGTGTGCTCAGGGCTCGGGGTGCTGGATGCTCAGTGCTCAGTGCACAGGGTGCTGGATGCTCAGTCCTCGGGGTGCTGGGTGCTCAGTTCTCTGGGTGCTCAGTGCTCAGTACTCAGGGTGCTGTGTGCTCAGTACTCAGGGTGCTGGGTGCTCAGTGCTCAAGGTGCTTGGTGCTCAGTGCTCAGGGTGCTGGGTGCTCAGTGCTCAGGGTGCTGGGTGCTCGGTGCTCAGGGTGCTGGGTGCTCAGTACTCAGGGTGCTGGGTGCTCTGTACTCAGGGTGCTGGGTGCTCAGTGCTCGGGGTGCTGGGTGCTCAGTGCTCGGGGTGCTGGGTGCTCAGTGCTCGGGGTGCTCGGTGCTCAGTACTCAGGGTGCTTGGTACTCAGTGCTCGAGGTGCTCAGTACTCAGGGTACTGTGTGTTCAGTGCTCAGGGTGCTGGGTGCTCAGTACTCAGGGTGCTCGGTGCTTAGTACTCAGGGTGCTGGGTGCTCAGTACTCCGGATGCTGGGTGCTCAGTACTCAGGGTGCTCGGTGCTCAGTACTCAGGGTGCTCTGTGCACAGTACTCAGCGTGCTGGGTGCTCAGTGCTCAGGGTGCTCGGTGGTCAGTACTCAGGGTGCTCAGAGCTCAGTACTCAGCGTGCTGGGTGCTCAGTGCTCACGGTGCTGGGTGCTCAGTACTCAGGGTGCTATGTGCTTAGTACTCAGGGTGCTCGGTCCTCAGTGCTCAGGGTGCTGGGTGCTAAGTACTCAGGGTGCTGGGTGCTCAGTGCTCAGGGTGCTCAGTGATCAGTACTCAGGGTGCTAGGTGCTCAGTGCTCAGGGTGCTCAGTGCTCAGTACTCAGGGTGCTCAGTGCTCAGTGCTCTGGGTGCTGGGTGCTCAGTGCTCGGGGTGCTGGGTGCTCAGTGCTCAGGGTGCTGGGTGCTCAGTACTCAGGGTGCTGGGTGCTCAGTGCTCGGGGTGCTGGTTACTCAGTGCTCAGTACACAGGGTGCTGGGTGCTCAGTGCTCGGGGTGCTGGTTACTCAGTGCTCAGTACAGAGAGTGCTGAGTGCTCAGTGCTCGGGGTGCTGGATGCTCAGTACTCAGGGTGCTGGGTGCTCAGTACTCAGGGTGCTCAGTGCTCAGGGTGCTGGGTGCTCAGTGCTCGGGGTGCTGGGTGCTCAGTGCTCAGTACTCAGAGTGCTGGCTGCTCAGTGCTCGGGGTGCTGGATGCTCAGTACTCAGGGTGCTGGGTGCTCAGTGCTCAGGGTACTGGGTGCTCAGCACTCAGGGTGCTGGGTGCTCAGTGCTCAGGGTGCTGGGTGCTCAGTTCTCAGGGTGCTGGGTGCTCAGTGCTCGGGGTGCTGGATGCTCAGTACTCAGCACCGAACACCCCGAGCACTGAGCACCCAGCACCCTGAGTACTTAGCACCCAGCACCTTGAGTACTGAGCACCCAGCATCCCGAGCACTGAGCACCCAGCACCCTGAGTACTGAGAACAGATCACCCTGAGTACTGAGCACCCAGCACCCTGAGTACTGAGCCCCCAGCACCCTGAGTACTGAGCACCCAGCACCCCGAGCACTGAGCACCCAGCACCCGGAGAATGAGCACCTAGCACCCTGAGTACTGAGAACCGAGCACCCTGAGTACTGAGCACACAGCACCCTGAGTACTGAGCCCCCAGCACCCTGAGTACTGAGCACCCAGCACCCCGAGCACTGAGCACATAGCACCCTGAGTACTGAGCACCCATCACCCTGAGTACTGAGCACTCAGCACCCTGAGTACTGAGCACCGAGCACCCCGAGCACTGAGCACACAGCACCCTGAGCACGGAGCACCCCGAGGACTGAGCACCCAGCACCCTGAGCACTGAGCACCCAGCACCCTGAGTACTGACCACAGAGCACACTGAGCACTGAGCACCGAGCACCTCGAGCGCTGAGCACACAGCACCCTGAGTACTGAGCACGCAGCACCCTGAGCACTGAGCACCCAGCACCCTGAGCACTGAGCACCCAACACCCAGAGTACTGAGCACCCAGCACCCTGAGCACTGAGCACCCAGCACCCTGAGTTACTGAGCACCCAGCACCCTGAGTACTGAACACCCAGCACCCTGAGCACTGAGCAGTGAGTACCCTGAGCACTGAGTACTGATCACTGAGCACGCTGAGCACTGAGCACACAGCACACCGAGTACTGAACACCCAGCACCCTGAGTACTGAACACCCAGCACCCTGAGCACTGAGCACTGAGCACCCTGAGCACTGAGTACTGAGCACTGAGCACCCTGAGCACTGAGCACCCAGCACACCGAGTACTGAACACCCAGCACCCTGAGTACTGAACACCCAGCACACTGAGCACTGAGCACCCTGAGCACTGAGCACTGAGCACCCTGAGCACTGAGCACCCAGCACCCTGAGTACTGAGCACCCAGCACCATGAGTACTGAACACCCAGCACCCTGAGCACTGAGCACTGAGCACCCAGCACACCGAGTACTGAGCAACCAGCACCCCGAGTACTGAGCACCGAGCACCCCGAGCACTGAGCACCCAGCACCCTGAGTACTGAGCACCCAGCACCTTGAGTACTGAGCACCGAGCACCCCGAGCACTGAGCACCCAGCACCCTGAGTACTGAGCACCCAGCACCCTGAGCACTGAGTACCCAGCACCGTGAGCACTGAGCACCCAGCACCCTGAGTACTGAGCATGCACCACCCCGAGCACTGAGCACCCAGCACCCTGAGTACTGACCACAGAGCACCCTGAGCACTGAGCACCCAGTAACCTGAGTACTGAGCACCCAGCACCCTGAGTACTGAGCAACCTGCACCCTGAGCACTGAGCACCCAGCACCCTGAGCACTGAGCACTGAGCACCCAGCACCACAGCCCTGAGAACCCAGCAGCCCGAGCACTGAGCACCCAGCACCCTGAGCACTGAGCGCACAGCACCCTGAGCACTGAGCAGACAGCACCCTGAGTACTGAGCACCCAGCACCCTGAGTACTGAGCACCCAGAACCCTGAGTACTGGGCACTCAGCACCCTGAGTACTGAGGACCGAGCACCGCGAGCACTGATCACCCTGAGGACTGAGCACCCAGCACCCCGAGCACTGAGCAACCAGCACCCTGAGTACTGAGCACCCAGCACCCCGAGTACTGAGCACCCAGCACCCTGAGTACTGAGCACCCAGCACCCTGAGCACTGAGCACCCAGCACCCTGAGTACTGAGCACCCTGAGTACTGAGCACTGAGCACCGAGCACCCTGAGTACTGAGCACCCTAAGGACTGAGCACCCAGCAGCCTGAGCACTGAGCACCCAGCACCCTGAGTACTGAGCATTGATCACCATGAGCACTGAGCACCCAGCACCCCGAGCACTGAGCACCCAGCACCCTGAGTACTGAGCACCCAGCACCCCGAGCACTAAGCACCGAGCACCCTGAGTACTGAACACCCAGCACCCTGAACTCTGAGCACTGAGCACCCAGCACCCTGAGCACTGAGCACTGAGCACCCAGCACCCTGAGTACTGAGCACCCAACACTCTGAGCACTGAGCACCCAGCACGCTGAGTACTGAGCACTGAGCACACAGCACCCTGAGTACTGAGCACCCAGCACCCCGAGCACTGAGCACCCAGCGCCCCGAGCACTGAGCACCCAGCACCCTGAGCACTGAGCACTGAGCACACTGAGCACTGAGCAACCAGCACCCCGAGTATTGAGCACTGAGCACCCTGAGTACTGAGCACCCAGCACCCCGAGTACTGAGCACTGAGCACCCTGAGTACTGAGCACCCAGCACCCTGAGCACTGAAAACCCTGAGTACTGAGCACCGAGCACCCTGAGTACTGAGCACCCAGCACCCTGAGAACTGAGCACGGAGCACCCCGAGGACTGAGCACCCTGCACCCTGAGCACTGAGCACCCAGCACCTTGAGTACTGAGCACCGAGCACCGCGAGCACTGAGCACCCAGCACCCTGAGTACTGAGCACCCAGCACCCTGAGCACTGAGCACCCAGCACCCTGAGTACTGAGCACCCAACACACAGAGTACTGAGCACCCAGCACCCTGAGAACTGAGCACCCAGCACCCTGAGTACTGAGCACACAGCACCCTGAGTACTGAGCACCAAGCACCCTGAGCACTGAGCACTGAGCCCCCAGCAGCCTGAGCACTGAGCACTGAGCACACAGCACCCCGAGCCCTGAGCACCCAGCACCCCAAGGACTGAGCACCCAGCGCCTTGAGTACTGAGCACCGATCACCCTGAGCACAGAGCACCCAGCACCCCGAGAACTGAGCACCCAGCACCCTGAGTACTGAGCACCCAGCACCCTGAGCACTGAGCACCCAGCACCCTGAGTACTGAGCACACTGAGTACTGAGCAACGATCACCCTGAGCACTGAGCACCCAGCACCCTGAGTACTGAGCACCCAGCACCCTGAGCACTGAGCACCCAGCACCCTGAGCACTGAGCACCCAGCACCCTGAGTACTGAGCACCCAGCACCCTGAGTACTGAGTACCCAGCACCCTGAGCACTGAGCACCCAGCACCCTGAGTACTAAGCACCGATCACCCTGAGTACTGAGCACCCAGCACCCTGAATACTGAGCACCCAGCACCCTGAGCACTGTGCACCCATCACCCTGAGTACTGAGCACCCAGCACCCTGAGTACTGAGCACCCAGCACCCTGAGTACTGAGCACCCAGCACCCTGAGTACTAAGCACCCAGCACCCTGAGTACTGAGCACCGAGCACCCCGAGCACTGAGCAACCAGCACCCTGAGTACTGAGCACTGAGCACCTTGAGTACTGAGCACCGAACACCCTGAGTACTGAGCACCCAGCACCCTGAGGACTGAGCACCCAGCACCCTGAGCACTGAGCACCCAGCACCCTGAGTACTGAGCACCCAGCACCCTGAGTACTGAGTACCCAGCACACTGAGCACTGAGCACCCAGCACCCTGAGTAATGATCACCGAGCACCCCGAGCACTGAGCACCCAGCACCCTGAGTACTGAGCACCCAGCACCCTGTGTACTGAGCACCCAGCACCCTGAGTACTGAGCACCCAGCACCCTCAGCACTGAGCACAAAGCACGCTGTGTACTGAGCACTGAGCACACTGAGTACTGAGCACCGAGGACCCTGAGCACTGAGCACCCAGCACGCTTAGTACTGAGCACTGAGCACCCTGAGTACTGAGCACCGAGCACCCTGAGTACTGAGCACCCAGCACCATGAGCACTGAGCAGCCAGCACACTCAGCACTGAGCACCCAGCACCCCGAGCACTGAGCACCCAGCACCCTGAGCCCTGAGCACCCAGCACCCCGAGTACTGAGCACCCAGCACCCCGAGTACTGAGCACCGAGCACGCCGAGCACTGAGCACCCAGCACCCTGAGTACTGAGCACCCAGCACCCTGAGTACTGAGCACTGAGCACCCCGAGTACGGAGCACCCAGCACCCTGAGCACTGAGCGCACAGCACCCTGAGCACTGAGCAGACAGCACCCTGAGTACTGAGCACCCAGCACCCTGAGTACTGAGCACCCAGAACCCTGAGTACTGGGCACTCAGCACCCTGAGTACTGAGCACCGAGCACCGCGAGCACTGATCACCCTGAGGACTGAGCACCCAGCACCCCGAGCACTGAGCACCCAGCACCCTGAGTACTGAGCACCCAGCACCCCGAGTACTGAGCACCCAGCACCCTGAGTACTGAGCACCCAGCACCCTGAGTACTGAGCACCCAGCACCCTGAGTACTAAGCACCCAGCACCCTGAGTACTGAGCACCGAGCACCCCGAGCACTGAGCAACCAGCACCCTGAGTACTGAGCACTGAGCACCTTGAGTACTGAGCACCGAACACCCTGAGTACTGAGCACCCAGCACCCTGAGGACTGAGCACCCAGCACCCTGAGCACTGAGCACCCAGCACCCTGAGTACTGAGCACCCAGCACCCTGAGTCCTGAGTACCCAGCACACTGAGCACTGAGCACCCAGCACCCTGAGTAATGATCACCGAGCACCCCGAGCACTGAGCACCCAGCACCCTGAGTACTGAGCACCCAGCACCCTGTGTACTGAGCACCCAGCACCCTGAGTACTGAGCACCCAGCACCCTCAGCACTGAGCACAAAGCACGCTGTGTACTGAGCACTGAGCACACTGAGTACTGAGCACCGAGGACCCTGAGCACTGAGCACCCAGCACGCTTAGTACTGAGCACTGAGCACCCTGAGTACTGAGCACCGAGCACCCTGAGTACTGAGCACCCAGCACCATGAGCACTGAGCAGCCAGCACACTCAGCACTGAGCACCCAGCACCCCGAGCACTGAGCACCCAGCACCCTGAGCCCTGAGCACCCAGCACCCCGAGTACTGAGCACCCAGCACCCCGAGTACTGAGCACCGAGCACGCCGAGCACTGAGCACCCAGCACCCTGAGTACTGAGCACCCAGCACCCTGAGTACTGAGCACTGAGCACCCCGAGTACGGAGCACCCAGCACCCTGAGCACTGAGCGCACAGCACCCTGAGCACTGAGCAGACAGCACCCTGAGTACTGAGCACCCAGCACCCTGAGTACTGAGCACCCAGAACCCTGAGTACTGGGCACTCAGCACCCTGAGTACTGAGCACCGAGCACCGCGAGCACTGATCACCCTGAGGACTGAGCACCCAGCACCCCGAGCACTGAGCACCCAGCACCCTGAGTACTGAGCACCCAGCACCCCGAGTACTGAGCACCCAGCACCCTGAGTACTGAGCACCCAGCACCCTGAGCACTGAGCACCCAGCACCCTGAGTACTGAGCACCCTGAGTACTGAGCACTGAGCACCGAGCACCCTGAGCCTGAGTACTGATCACCCTGAGGACTGAGCACCCAGCACCCTGAGCACTGAGCACCCAGCACCCTGAGTACTGAGCATTGATCACCATGAGCACTGAGCACCCAGCACCCCGAGCACTGAGCACCCAGCACCCTGAGTACTGAGCACCCAGCACCCCGAGCACTAAGCACCGAGCACCCTGAGTACTGAACACCCAGCACCCTGAACACTGAGCACTGAGCACCCAGCACCCTGAGCACTGAGCACTGAGCACCCAGCACCCCGAGCACTGAGCACCCAGCACCCTGAGCACCGATCACCCTGAGCGATGAGCACCCTGAGCACTGAGCACTGAGCACCCAGCACCCTGAGTACTGAGCACCCAACACTCTGAGCACTGAGCACCCAGCACGCTGAGTACTGAGCACTGAGCACACAGCACCCTGAGTACTGAGCACCCTGCACCCCGAGCACTGAGCACCCAGCGCCCCGAGTACTGAGGACCCAGCACCCTGAGCACTGAGGACTGAGCACACTGAGCACTGAGCACCCAGCAACGTGAGTACTGAGCACCCAGCACCCCGAGCACTAAGCACCGAGCACCCTGAGTACTGAACACCCAGCACCCTGAACACTGAGCACTGAGCACCCAGCACCCTGAGCACTGAGCACTGAGCACCCAGCACCCCGAGCACTGAGCACCCAGCACCCTGAGCACCGATCACCCTGAGCGATGAGCACCCTGAGCACTGAGCACTGAGCACCCAGCACCCTGAGTACTGAGCACCCAACACTCTGAGCACTGAGCACCCAGCACGCTGAGAACTGAGCACTGAGCACACAGCACCCTGAGTACTGAGCACCCAGCACCCCGAGCACTGAGCACCCAGCGCCTCGAGCACTGAGCACCCAGCACCCTGAGCACTGAGCACTGAGCACCCTGAGTACTGAGCACCGAGCACCCTGAGTACTGAGCACCCAGCACCATGAGCACTGAGCAGCCAGCACACTCAGCACTGAGCACCCAGCACCCCGAGCACTGAGCACCCAGCACCCTGAGCCCTGAGCACCCAGCACCCCGAGTACTGAGCACCCAGCACCCCGAGTACTGAGCACCGAGCACGCCGAGCACTGAGCACCCAGCACCCTGAGTACTGAGCACCCAGCACCCTGAGTACTGAGCACTGAGCACCCCGAGTACGGAGCACCCAGCACCCTGAGCACTGAGCGCACAGCACCCTGAGCACTGAGCAGACAGCACCCTGAGTCCTGAGCACCCAGCACCCTGAGTACTGAGCACCCAGAACCCTGAGTACTGGGCACTCAGCACCCTGAGTACTGAGCACCGAGCACCGCGAGCACTGATCACCCTGAGGACTGAGCACCCAGCACCCCGAGCACTGAGCACCCAGCACCCTGAGTACTGAGCACCCAGCACCCCGAGTACTGAGCACCCAGCACCCTGAGTACTGAGCACCCAGCACCCTGAGTACTGAGCACCCAGCACCCTGAGTACTAAGCACCCAGCACCCTGAGTACTGAGCACCGAGCACCCCGAGCACTGAGCAACCAGCACCCTGAGTACTGAGCACTGAGCACATTGAGTACTGAGCACCGAACACCCTGAGTACTGAGCACCCAGCACCCTGAGGACTGAGCACCCAGCACCCTGAGCACTGAGCACCCAGCACCCTGAGTACTGAGCACCCAGCACCCTGAGTACTGAGTACCCAGCACACTGAGCACTGAGCACCCAGCACCCTGAGTAATGATCACCGAGCACCCCGAGCACTGAGCACCCAGCACCCTGAGTACTGAGCACCCAGCACCCTGTGTACTGAGCACCCAGCACCCTGAGTACTGAGCACCCAGCACCCTCAGCACTGAGCACAAAGCACGCTGTGTACTGAGCACTGAGCACACTGAGTACTGAGCACCGAGGACCCTGAGCACTGAGCACCCAGCACGCTTAGTACTGAGCACTGAGCACCCTGAGTACTGAGCACCGAGCACCCTGAGTACTGAGCACCCAGCACCATGAGCACTGAGCAGCCAGCACACTCAGCACTGAGCACCCAGCACCCCGAGCACTGAGCACCCAGCACCCTGAGCCCTGAGCACCCAGCACCCCGAGTACTGAGCACCCAGCACCCCGAGTACTGAGCACCGAGCACGCCGAGCACTGAGCACCCAGCACCCTGAGTACTGAGCACCCAGCACCCTGAGTACTGAGCACTGAGCACCCCGAGTACGGAGCACCCAGCACCCTGAGCACTGAGCGCACAGCACCCTGAGCACTGAGCAGACAGCACCCTGAGTACTGAGCACCCAGCACCCTGAGTACTGAGCACCCAGAACCCTGAGTACTGGGCACTCAGCACCCTGAGTACTGAGCACCGAGCACCGTGAGCACTGATCACCCTGAGGACTGAGCACCCAGCACCCCGAGCACTGAGCACCCAGCACCCTGAGTACTGAGCACCCAGCACCCCGAGTACTGAGCACCCAGCACCCTGAGTACTGAGCACCCAGCACCCTGAGCACTGAGCACCCAGCACCCTGAGTACTGAGCACCCTGAGTACTGAGCACTGAGCACCGAGCACCCTGAGTACTGAGCACCCTGAGGACTGAGCACCCAGCACCCTGAGCACTGAGCACCCAGCACCCTGAGTACTGAGCATTGATCACCATGAGCACTGAGCACCCAGCACCCCGAGCACTGAGCACCCAGCACCCTGAGTACTGAGCACCCAGCACCCCGAGCACTAAGCACCGAGCAATCTGAGTACTGAACACCCAGCACCCTGAACACTGAGCACTGAGCACCCAGCACCCTGAGCACTGAGCACTGAGCACCCAGCACCCCGAGCACTGAGCACCCAGCACCCTGAGCACCGATCACCCTGAGCGATGAGCACCCTGAGCACTGAGCACTGAGCACCCAGCACCCTGAGTACTGAGCACCCAACACTCTGAGCACTGAGCACCCAGCACGCTGAGTACTGAGCACTGAGCACACAGCACCCTGAGTACTGAGCACCCTGCACCCCGAGCACTGAGCACCCAGCGCCCCGAGCACTGAGGACCCAGCACCCTGAGCACTGAATACTGAGCACACTGAGCACTGAGCACCCAGCACCGTGAGTACTGAGCACCCAGCACCCCGAGCACTAAGCACCGAGCACCCTGAGTACTGAACACCCAGCACCCTGAACACTGAGCACTGAGCACCCAGCACCCTGAGCACTGAGCACTGAGCACCCAGCACCCCGAGCACTGAGCACCCAGCACCCTGAGCACCGATCACCCTGAGCGATGAGCACCCTGAGCACTGAGCACTGAGCACCCAGCACCCTGAGTACTGAGCACCCAACACTCTGAGCACTGAGCACCCAGCACGCTGAGAACTGAGCACTGAGCACACAGCACCCTGAGTACTGAGCACCCAGCACCCCGAGCACTGAGCACCCAGCGCCTCGAGCACTGAGCACCCAGCACCCTGAGCACTGAGCACTGAGCACACTGAGCACTGAGCAACCAGCACCCCGAGTACTGAGCACTGAGCACCCTGAGAACTGAGCACCCAGCACCCCGAGTACTGAGCACTGAGCACCCTGAGTACTGAGCACCCAGCACCCTGAGCACTGAAAACCCTGAGTACTGAGCACCGAGCACCCTGAGCACTGAAAACCCTGAGTACTGAGCACCGAGCACCCTGAGTACTGAGCACCCAGCACCCTGAGCACTGAGCACGGAGCACCCAGAGGACTGAGCACCCTGCACCCTGAGCACTGAGCACCCAGCACCCTGAGTACAGAGCACCCAGCACCCTGAGCACTGAGCACCCAGCACCCTGAATACTGAGCACCCAACACACAGAGTACTGAGCACCCAGCACCCTGAGAACTGAGCACCCAGCACCCTGAGTACTGAGCACCCAGCACCCTGAGTACTGAGCACCAAGCACCCTGAGCACTGAGCACTGAGCACCCAGCAGCCTGAGCACTGAGCACACAGCACCCCGAGCACTGAGCACCCAGCACCCCAAGGACTGAGCACCCAGCACCCTGAGTACTGAGCACCCTGAGTACTGAGCACCGATCACCCTGAGCACTGAGCACCCAGCACCCTGAGTACTGAGCACCCAGCACCCTGAGCACTGAGCACCCAGCACCCTGAGCACTGAGCACCCAGCACCCTGAGTACTGAGCACCCAGCACCCTGAGTACTGCGTACCCAGCACCCTGAGCACTGAGCACCCAGCACCCTGTGTACTAAGCACCGATCACCCTGAGTACTGAGCACCCAGCACCCTGAGTACTGAGCACCCAGCACCCTGAGTACTGAGCACCCAGCACCCTGAGCACTGTGCACCCATCACCCTGAGTACTGAGCACCCAGCACCCTGAGTACTGAGCACCCAGCACCCTGAGTACTGAGCACCCAGCACCCTGAGTACTAAGCACCCAGCACCCTGAGTACTGAGCACCGAGCACCCCGAGCACTGAGCAACCAGCACCCTGAGTACTGAGCACTGAGCACCCTGAGTACTGAGCACCGAACACCCTGAGTACTGAGCACCCAGCACCCTGAGGACTGAGCACCCAGCACCCTGAGCACTGAGCACCCAGCACCCTGAGTACTGAGCTCCCAGCACCCTGAGTACTGAGTACCCAGCACACTGAGCACTGAGCACCCAGCACCCTGAGTACTGAGCACCGAGCACCCCGAGCACTGAGCACCCAGCACCCTGAGTACTGAGCACCCAGCACCCTGAGTACTGAGCACCCAGCACCCTGAGTACTGAGCACCCAGCACCCTCAGCACTGAGCACAAAGCACGCTGTGTACTGAGCACTGAGCACCCTGAGTACTGAGCACCGAGGACCCTGAGCACTGAGCACCCAGCACGCTTAGTACTGAGCACTGAGCACCCTGAGTACTGAGCACCGAGCACGCCGAGCACTGAGCACCCAGCACCCTGAGTACTGAGCACTGAGCACCCCGAGTACTGAGCACCCAGCATCCCGAGCACTGAGCACCCAGCACCCTGAGTACTGAGAACAGATCACCCTGAGTACTGAGCACCCAGCACCCTGAGGACTGAGCCCCCAGCATCCTGAGTACTGAGCACCCAGCACCCCGAGCACTGAGCACCCAGCACCCCGAGAATGAGCACCCAGCACCCTGAGAACTGAGCACCCAGCACCCTGAGTACTGAGCACACAGCACCCTGAGTACTGAGCACCAAGCACCCTGAGCACTGAGCACTGAGCCCCCAGCAGCCTGAGCACTGAGCACTGAGCACACAGCACCCCGAGCCCTGAGCACCCAGCACCCCAAGGACTGAGCACCCAGCGCCTTGAGTACTGAGCACCGATCACCCTGAGCACTGAGCACCCAGCACCCCGAGAACTGAGCACCCAGCACCCTGAGTACTGAGCACCCAGCACCCTGAGCACTGAGCACCCAGCACCCTGAGTACTGAGCACACTGAGTACTGAGCAACGATCACCCTGAGCACTGAGCACCCAGCACCCTGAGTACTGAGCACCCAGCACCCTGAGCACTGAGCACCCAGCACCCTGAGCACTGAGCACCCAGCACCCTGAGTACTGAGCACCCAGCACCCTGAGTACTGAGTACCCAGCACCCTGAGCACTGAGCACCCAGCACCCTGAGTACTAAGCACCGATCACCCTGAGTACTGAGCACCCAGCACCCTGAATACTGAGCACCCAGCACCCTGAGCACTGTGCACCCATCACCCTGAGTACTGAGCACCCAGCACCCTGAGTACTGAGCACCCAGCACCCTGAGTACTGAGCACCCAGCACCCTGAGTACTAAGCACCCAGCACCCTGAGTACTGAGCACCGAGCACCCCGAGCACTGAGCAACCAGCACCCTGAGTACTGAGCACTGAGCACCTTGAGTACTGAGCACCGAACACCCTGAGTACTGAGCACCCAGCACCCTGAGGACTGAGCACCCAGCACCCTGAGCACTGAGCACCCAGCACCCTGAGTACTGAGCACCCAGCACCCTGAGTACTGAGTACCCAGCACACTGAGCACTGAGCACCCAGCACCCTGAGTAATGATCACCGAGCACCCCGAGCACTGAGCACCCAGCACCCTGAGTACTGAGCACCCAGCACCCTGTGTACTAAGCACCGATCACCCTGAGTACTGAGCACCCAGCACCCTGAATACTGAGCACCCAGCACCCTGAGCACTGTGCACCCATCACCCTGAGTACTGAGCACCCAGCACCCTGAGTACTGAGCACCCAGCACCCTGAGTACTGAGCACCCAGCACCCTGAGTACTAAGCACCCAGCACCCTGAGTACTGAGCACCGAGCACCCCGAGCACTGAGCAACCAGCACCCTGAGTACTGAGCACTGAGCACCTTGAGTACTGAGCACCGAACACCCTGAGTACTGAGCACCCAGCACCCTGAGGACTGAGCACCCAGCACCCTGAGCACTGAGCACCCAGCACCCTGAGTACTGAGCACCCAGCACCCTGAGTACTGAGTACCCAGCACACTGAGCACTGAGCACCCAGCACCCTGAGTAATGATCACCGAGCACCCCGAGCACTGAGCACCCAGCACCCTGAGTACTGAGCACCCAGCACCCTGTGTACTGAGCACCCAGCACCCTGAGTACTGAGCACCCAGCACCCTCAGCACTGAGCACAAAGCACGCTGTGTACTGAGCACTGAGCACACTGAGTACTGAGCACCGAGGACCCTGAGCACTGAGCACCCAGCACGCTTAGTACTGAGCACTGAGCACCCTGAGTACTGAGCACCGAGCACCCTGAGTACTGAGCACCCAGCACCATGAGCACTGAGCAGCCAGCACACTCAGCACTGAGCACCCAGCACCCCGAGCACTGAGCACCCAGCACCCTGAGCCCTGAGCACCCAGCACCCCGAGTACTGAGCACCCAGCACCCCGAGTACTGAGCACCGAGCACGCCGAGCACTGAGCACCCAGCACCCTGAGTACTGAGCACCCAGCACCCTGAGTACTGAGCACTGAGCACCCCGAGTACGGAGCACCCAGCACCCTGAGCACTGAGCGCACAGCACCCTGAGCACTGAGCAGACAGCACCCTGAGTACTGAGCACCCAGCACCCTGAGTACTGAGCACCCAGAACCCTGAGTACTGGGCACTCAGCACCCTGAGTACTGAGCACCGAGCACCGCGAGCACTGATCACCCTGAGGACTGAGCACCCAGCACCCCGAGCACTGAGCACCCAGCACCCTGAGTACTGAGCACCCAGCACCCCGAGTACTGAGCACCCAGCACCCTGAGTACTGAGCACCCAGCACCCTGAGTACTGAGCACCCAGCACCCTGAGTACTAAGCACCCAGCACCCTGAGTACTGAGCACCGAGCACCCCGAGCACTGAGCAACCAGCACCCTGAGTACTGAGCACTGAGCACCTTGAGTACTGAGCACCGAACACCCTGAGTACTGAGCACCCAGCACCCTGAGGACTGAGCACCCAGCACCCTGAGCACTGAGCACCCAGCACCCTGAGTACTGAGCACCCAGCACCCTGAGTACTGAGTACCCAGCACACTGAGCACTGAGCACCCAGCACCCTGAGTAATGATCACCGAGCACCCCGAGCACTGAGCACCCAGCACCCTGAGTACTGAGCACCCAGCACCCTGTGTACTGAGCACCCAGCACCCTGAGTACTGAGCACCCAGCACCCTCAGCACTGAGCACAAAGCACGCTGTGTACTGAGCACTGAGCACACTGAGTACTGAGCACCGAGGACCCTGAGCACTGAGCACCCAGCACGCTTAGTACTGAGCACTGAGCACCCTGAGTACTGAGCACCGAGCACCCTGAGTACTGAGCACCCAGCACCATGAGCACTGAGCAGCCAGCACACTCAGCACTGAGCACCCAGCACCCCGAGCACTGAGCACCCAGCACCCTGAGCCCTGAGCACCCAGCACCCCGAGTACTGAGCACCCAGCACCCCGAGTACTGAGCACCGAGCACGCCGAGCACTGAGCACCCAGCACCCTGAGTACTGAGCACCCTGAGTACTGAGCACTGAGCACCGAGCACCCTGAGTACTGAGCACCCTGAGGACTGAGCACCCAGCACCCTGAGCACTGAGCACCCAGCACCCTGAGTACTGAGCATTGATCACCATGAGCACTGAGCACCCAGCACCCCGAGCACTGAGCACCCAGCACCCTGAGTACTGAGCACCCAGCACCCCGAGCACTAAGCACCGAGCACCCTGAGTACTGAACACCCAGCACCCTGAACACTGAGCACTGAGCACCCAGCACCCTGAGCACTGAGCACTGAGCACCCAGCACCCCGAGCACTGAGCACCCAGCACTCTGAGCACCGATCACCCTGAGCGATGAGCACCCTGAGCACTGAGCACTGAGCACCCAGCACCCTGAGTACTGAGCACCCAACACTCTGAGCACTGAGCACCCAGCACGCTGAGTACTGAGCACTGAGCACACAGCACCCTGAGTACTGAGCACCCAGCACCCCGAGCACTGAGCACCCAGCGCCCCGAGCACTGAGGACCCAGCACCCTGAGCACTGAGGACTGAGCACACTGAGCACTGAGCACCCAGCACCGTGAGTACTGAGCACCCAGCACCCCGAGCACTAAGCACCGAGCACCCTGAGTACTGAACACCCAGCACCCTGAACACTGAGCACTGAGCACCCAGCACCCTGAGCACTGAGCACTGAGCACCCAGCACCCCGAGCACTGAGCACCCAGCACCCTGAGCACCGATCACCCTGAGCGATGAGCACCCTGAGCACTGAGCACTGAGCACCCAGCACCCTGAGTACTGAGCACCCAACACTCTGAGCACTGAGCACCCAGCACGCTGAGAACTGAGCACTGAGCACACAGCACCCTGAGTACTGAGCACCCAGCACCCCGAGCACTGAGCACCCAGCGCCTCGAGCACTGAGCACCCAGCACCCTGAGCACTGAGCACTGAGCACACTGAGCACTGAGCAACCAGCACCCCGAGTACTGAGCACTGAGCACCCTGAGAACTGAGCACCCAGCACCCCGAGTACTGAGCACTGAGCACCCTGAGTACTGAGCACCCAGCACCCTGAGCACTGAAAACCCTGAGTACTGAGCACCGAGCACCCTGAGCACTGAAAACCCTGAGTACTGAGCACCGAGCACCCTGAGTACTGAGCACCCAGCACCCTGAGCACTGAGCACGGAGCACCCAGAGGACTGAGCACCCTGCACCCTGAGCACTGAGCACCCAGCACCCTGAGTACAGAGCACCCAGCACCCTGAGCACTGAGCACCCAGCACCCTGAATACTGAGCACCCAACACACAGAGTACTGAGCACCCAGCACCCTGAGAACTGAGCACCCAGCACCCTGAGTACTGAGCACCCAGCACCCTGAGTACTGAGCACCAAGCACCCTGAGCACTGAGCACTGAGCACCCAGCAGCCTGAGCACTGAGCACACAGCACCCCGAGCACTGAGCACCCAGCACCCCAAGGACTGAGCACCCAGCACCCTGAGTACTGAGCACCCTGAGTACTGAGCACCGATCACCCTGAGCACTGAGCACCCAGCACCCTGAGTACTGAGCACCCAGCACCCTGAGCACTGAGCACCCAGCACCCTGAGCACTGAGCACCCAGCACCCTGAGTACTGAGCACCCAGCACCCTGAGTACTGCGTACCCAGCACCCTGAGCACTGAGCACCCAGCACCCTGTGTACTAAGCACCGATCACCCTGAGTACTGAGCACCCAGCACCCTGAGTACTGAGCACCCAGCACCCTGAGTACTGAGCACCCAGCACCCTGAGCACTGTGCACCCATCACCCTGAGTACTGAGCACCCAGCACCCTGAGTACTGAGCACCCAGCACCCTGAGTACTGAGCACCCAGCACCCTGAGTACTAAGCACCCAGCACCCTGAGTACTGAGCACCGAGCACCCCGAGCACTGAGCAACCAGCACCCTGAGTACTGAGCACTGAGCACCCTGAGTACTGAGCACCGAACACCCTGAGTACTGAGCACCCAGCACCCTGAGGACTGAGCACCCAGCACCCTGAGCACTGAGCACCCAGCACCCTGAGTACTGAGCTCCCAGCACCCTGAGTACTGAGTACCCAGCACACTGAGCACTGAGCACCCAGCACCCTGAGTACTGAGCACCGAGCACCCCGAGCACTGAGCACCCAGCACCCTGAGTACTGAGCACCCAGCACCCTGAGTACTGAGCACCCAGCACCCTGAGTACTGAGCACCCAGCACCCTCAGCACTGAGCACAAAGCACGCTGTGTACTGAGCACTGAGCACCCTGAGTACTGAGCACCGAGGACCCTGAGCACTGAGCACCCAGCACGCTTAGTACTGAGCACTGAGCACCCTGAGTACTGAGCACCGAGCACGCCGAGCACTGAGCACCCAGCACCCTGAGTACTGAGCACTGAGCACCCCGAGTACTGAGCACCCAGCATCCCGAGCACTGAGCACCCAGCACCCTGAGTACTGAGAACAGATCACCCTGAGTACTGAGCACCCAGCACCCTGAGTACTGAGCCCCCAGCATCCTGAGTACTGAGCACCCAGCACCCCGAGCACTGAGCACCCAGCACCCCGAGAATGAGCACCCAGCACCCTGAGTACTGAGAACCGAGCACCCTGAGTACTGAGCCCCCTGCAACCTGAGTACTGAGCCCCCAGCACCCTGAGTACTGAGCACCCAGCACCCCGAGCACTGAGCACCCAGCACCCTGAGTACTGAGCACCCATCACCCTGAGTACTGAGCACTCAGCACCCTGAGTACTGAGCACCGAGCACCCCGAGCACTGAGCACCCAGCACCCTGAGCACGGAGCACCCCGAGGACTGAGCACCCAGCACCCTGAGCACTGAGCACCCAGCACCTTGAGTACTGAGCACCGAGCACCTCGAGCACTGAGCACCCAGCACCCTGAGTACTGAGCACGCAGCACCCTGAGCACTGAGCACCCAGCACCCTGAGCACTGAGCACCCAACACACAGAGTATTGAGCACCCAGCACCCTGAGTACTGAGCACCGAACACCCTGAGTACTGAGCACCCAGCACCCTGAGTACTGAGCACGCAGCACCCTGAGTACTGAGCACCGAGCACCCCGAGCACTGAGCAACCAGCACCCTGAGTACTGAGCACTGAGCACCCTGAGTACTGAGCACCGAACACCCTGAGTACTGAGCACCCAGCACCCTGAGGACTGAGCACCCAGCACCCTGAGCACTGAGCACCCAGCACCCTGAGTACTGAGCTCCCAGCACCCTGAGTACTGAGTACCCAGCACACTGAGCACTGAGCACCCAGCACCCTGAGTACTGAGCACCGAGCACCCCGAGCACTGAGCACCCAGCACCCTGAGTACTGAGCACCCAGCACCCTGAGTACTGAGCACCCAGCACCCTGAGTACTGAGCACCCAGCACCCTCAGCACTGAGCACAAAGCACGCTGTGTACTGAGCACTGAGCACCCTGAGTACTGAGCACCGAGGACCCTGAGCACTGAGCACCCAGCACGCTTAGTACTGAGCACTGAGCACCCTGAGTACTGAGCACCGAGCACGCCGAGCACTGAGCACCCAGCACCCTGAGTACTGAGCACTGAGCACCCCGAGTACTGAGCACCCAGCATCCCGAGCACTGAGCACCCAGCACCCTGAGTACTGAGAACAGATCACCCTGAGTACTGAGCACCCAGCACCCTGAGGACTGAGCCCCCAGCATCCTGAGTACTGAGCACATAGCACCCCGAGCACTGAGCACCCAGCACCCCGAGAATGAGCACCCAGCACCCTGAGAACTGAGCACCCAGCACCCTGAGTACTGAGCACACAGCACCCTGAGTACTGAGCACCAAGCACCCTGAGCACTGAGCACTGAGAACCCAGCAGCCTGAGCACTGAGCACTGAGCACACAGCACCCCGAGCCCTGAGCACCCAGCACCCCAAGGACTGAGCACCCAGCGCCTTGAGTACTGAGCACCGATCACCCTGAGCACTGAGCACCCAGCACCCCGAGAACTGAGCACCCAGCACCCTGAGTACTGAGCACCCAGCACCCTGAGCACTGAGCACCCAGCACCCTGAGTACTGAGCACACTGAGTACTGAGCAACGATCACCCTGAGCACTGAGCACCCAGCACCCTGAGTACTGAGCACCCAGCACCCTGAGCACTGAGCACCCAGCACCCTGAGCACTGAGCACCCAGCACCCTGAGTACTGAGCACCCAGCACCCTGAGTACTGAGTACCCAGCACCCTGAGCACTGAGCACCCAGCACCCTGAGTACTAAGCACCGATCACCCTGAGTACTGAGCAGCCAGCACCCTGAATACTGAGCACCCAGCACCCTGAGCACTGTGCACCCATCACCCTGAGTACTGAGCACCCAGCACCCTGAGTACTGAGCACCCAGCACCCTGAGTACTGAGCACCCAGCACCCTGAGTACTAAGCACCCAGCACCCTGAGTACTGAGCACCGAGCACCCCGAGCACTGAGCAACCAGCACCCTGAGTACTGAGCACTGAGCACCTTGAGTACTGAGCACCGAACACCCTGAGTACTGAGCACCCAGCACCCTGAGGACTGAGCACCCAGCACCCTGAGCACTGAGCACCCAGCACCCTGAGTACTGAGCACCCAGCACCCTGAGTACTGAGTACCCAGCACACTGAGCACTGAGCACACAGCACCCTGAGTAATGATCACCGAGCACCCCGAGCACTGAGCACCCAGCACCCTGAGTACTGAGCACCCAGCACCCTGTGTACTGAGCACCCAGCACCCTGAGTACTGAGCACCCAGCACCCTCAGCACTGAGCACAAAGCACGCTGTGTACTGAGCACTGAGCACACTGAGTACTGAGCACCGAGGACCCTGAGCACTGAGCACCCAGCACGCTTAGTACTGAGAACTGAGCACCCTGAGTACTGAGCACCGAGCACCCTGAGTACTGAGCACCCAGCACCATGAGCACTGAGCAGCCAGCACACTCAGCACTGAGCACCCAGCACCCCGAGCACTGAGCACCCAGCACCCTGAGCCCTGAGCACCCAGCACCCCGAGTACTGAGCACCCAGCACCCCGAGTACTGAGCACCGAGCACGCCGAGCACTGAGCACCCAGCACCCTGAGTACTGAGCACCCAGCACCCTGAGTACTGAGCACTGAGCACCCCGAGTACGGAGCACCCAGCACCCTGAGCACTGAGCGCACAGCACCCTGAGCACTGAGCAGACAGCACCCTGAGTACTGAGCACCCAGCACCCTGAGTACTGAGCACCCAGAACCCTGAGTACTGGGCACTCAGCACCCTGAGTACTGAGCACCGAGCACCGCGAGCACTGATCACCCTGAGGACTGAGCACCCAGCACCCCGAGCACTGAGCACCCAGCACCCTGAGTACTGAGCACCCAGCACCCCGAGTACTGAGCACCCAGCACCCTGAGTACTGAGCACCCAGCACCCTGAGTACTGAGCACCCAGCACCCTGAGTACTAAGCACCCAGCACCCTGAGTACTGAGCACCGAGCACCCCGAGCACTGAGCAACCAGCACCCTGAGTACTGAGCACTGAGCACCTTGAGTACTGAGCACCGAACACCCTGAGTACTGAGCACCCAGCACCCTGAGGACTGAGCACCCAGCACCCTGAGCACTGAGCACCCAGCACCCTGAGTACTGAGCACCCAGCACCCTGAGTACTGAGTACCCAGCACACTGAGCACTGAGCACCCAGGACCCTGAGTAATGATCACCGAGCACCCCGAGCACTGAGCACCCAGCACCCTGAGTACTGAGCACCCAGCACCCTGTGTACTGAGCACCCAGCACCCTGAGTACTGAGCACCCAGCACCCTCAGCACTGAGCACAAAGCACGCTGTGTACTGAGCACTGAGCACACTGAGTACTGAGCACCGAGGACCCTGAGCACTGAGCACCCAGCACGCTTAGTACTGAGCACTGAGCACCCTGAGTACTGAGCACCGAGCACCCTGAGTACTGAGCACCCAGCACCATGAGCACTGAGCAGCCAGCACACTCAGCACTGAGCACCCAGCACCCCGAGCACTGAGCACCCAGCACCCTGAGCCCTGAGCACCCAGCACCCCGAGTACTGAGCACCCAGCACCCCGAGTACTGAGCACCGAGCACGCCGAGCACTGAGCACCCAGCACCCTGAGTACTGAGCACCCAGCACCCTGAGTACTGAGCACTGAGCACCCCGAGTACGGAGCACCCAGCACCCTGAGCACTGAGCGCACAGCACCCTGAGCACTGAGCAGACAGCACCCTGAGTACTGAGCACCCAGCACCCTGAGTACTGAGCACCCAGAACCCTGAGTACTGGGCACTCAGCACTCTGAGTACTGAGCACCGAGCACCGCGAGCACTGATCACCCTGAGGACTGAGCACCCAGCACCCCGAGCACTGAGCACCCAGCACCCTGAGTACTGAGCACCCAGCACCCCGAGTACTGAGCACCCAGCACCCTGAGTACTGAGCACCCAGCACCCTGAGCACTGAGCACCCAGCACCCTGAGTACTGAGCACCCTGAGTACTGAGCACTGAGCACCGAGCACCCTGAGTACTGAGCACCCTGAGGACTGAGCACCCAGCACCCTGAGCACTGAGCACCCAGCACCCTGAGTACTGAGCATTGATCACCATGAGCCCTGAGCACCCAGCACCCCGAGCACTGAGCACCCAGCACCCTGAGTACTGAGCACCCAGCACCCCGAGCACTAAGCACCGAGCACCCTGAGTACTGAACACCCAGCACCCTGAACACTGAGCACTGAGCACCTCGAGCACTGAGCACCCAGCACCCTGAGCACGGAGCACCCCGAGGACTGAGCACCCAGCACCCTGAGCACTGAGCACCCAGCACCTTGAGTACTGAGCACCGAGCACCTCGAGCACTGAGCACCCAGCACCCTGAGTACTGAGCACGCAGCACCCTGAGCACTGAGCACCCAGCACCCTGAGCACTGAGCACCCAACACACAGAGTATTGAGCACCCAGCACCCTGAGTACTGAGCACCGAACACCCTGAGTACTGAGCACCCAGCACCCTGAGTACTGAGCACGCAGCACCCTGAGTACTGAGCACCGAGCACCCCGAGCACTGAGCACCCAGCACCCTGAGTACTGAGCACTGAGCACCCTGAGTACTGAGCACCGAACACCCTGAGTACTGAGCACCCAGCACCCTGAGGACTGAGCACCCAGCACCCTGAGCACTGAGCACCCAGCACCCTGAGCACTGAGCACCCAGCACCCCGAGAACTGAGCACCCAGCAACCCGAGCACTGAGCACTAAGCACCCTGAGCACTGAGCACCCAGCACCCTGAGCACTGAGCACCCAGCCCCCTGAGTACTGAGCACCCAGCACCATGAGTACTGAGCACCCAGCACCCTGAGTACTGAGCACTCAGCACCCTGAGTACTGAGCACCGAGCACCCCGAGCACTGAGCTCCCTGGACCCTGAGCACTGAGCACCCTGAGGACTGAGCACCCAGCAACCTGAGCACTGAGCACCCAGCACCCTGAGTACTGAGCACCGATCACCCTGAGCACTGAGCAACCAGCACCCCGAGCACTGAGCACCCAGCACCCTGAGTACTGAGCACCCAGCACCCTGAGCACTGAGCACCCAGCACCCTGAGTACTGAGCACCCTGAGTACTGAGCAACGATCACCCTGAGCACTGAGCACCCAGCACCCTGAGTACTGAGCAGCCAGCACCCTGAGCACTGAGCACCCAGCACCCTGAGCACTGAGCACCCAGCACCCTGAGTTATGAGCACCCAGAACCCTGAGTACTGAGTACAAAGCACCCTGAGCACTGAGCACCCAGCACCCTGAGTACTGAGCACCGAGCACCCTGAGTACTTAGCACCCAGCACCCTGAGTACTGAGCACCCAGCACCCTGAGCACTGAGCACCCAGCACCCTGAGTACTGAGCACCCAGCACATTGAGTACTGAGCACCCAGCACCCTGAGTACTGAGCACCCAGCACCCTGAACACTGAGCACCCAGCACCCTGAGTACTGAGCACCGAGCACCCTGAGCACTGAGCAACCAGCACCCTGAGTACTGAGCACCCAGCACCCTGAGCACTGAGCACCCAGCACCGTGAGTACTGAGCACCCAGAACACTGAGTACTGAGCCCCCAGCACCCTGAGTACTGAGCACCCAGCACCCCGAGCACTGAGCACCCAGCACCCCGAGAATGAGCACCCAGCACCCTGAGTACTGAGAACCGAGCACCCTGAGTACTGAGCACCCAGCACCCTGAGTACTGAGCCCCCAGCACCCTGAGTACTGAGCACCCAGCAACCCGAGCACTGAGCACCCAGCACCCTGAGAATGAGCACCCAGCACCATGAGTACTGAGCACCCAGCACCCTGAGTACTGAGCACTAAGCACCCAGAGCACTGAGCACCCAGCACCCCGAGCACTGAGCACCCAGCGCCCCGAGCACTGAGCACCCAGCACCACGAGCACTGAGAACTGAGCACCCTGAGCACTGAGCACCCAGCACCCCGAGTACTGAGCACTGAGCACCCTGAGTACTGAGCAACAAGCACCCCGAGTACTGAGCACTGAGCACCCTGAGTACTGAGCATCCAGCACACTGAGAACTGAGCACCCAGCACCCTGAGTACTGAGCACTGAGAACCCTGAGTAATGAGCACCGAGCACCCTGAGTACTGAGCACCCAGCACCCTGATCACTGAGCACGGAGCACCCCGAGGACTGAGCACCCAGCACCCTGAGCGCTGAGCACCCAGCACCTTGAGTACTGAGCACCGAGCACCCCGAGCACTGAGCACCCAGCACCCTGAGTACTGAGCACCCAGCACCCTGAGCACTGAGCACCCAGCACCCTGAGCACTGAGCACGCAGCACCCCGAGCACTGAGCACCCAGCACCCTGAGTACTGAGCACAGAGCACCCTGAGCACTGAGCACCCAGCACACTGAGTACTGAGCACCCAGCACCCTGAGTACTGAGCAACCAGCACCCTGAGCACTGAGCACTGAGCACCCAGCACCCTCAGCACTGAGCACTGAGCACCCAGCACCACAGCCCTGAGCACCCAGCACCCCGAGCACTGAGCACCCAGCACCCTGAGCACTGAGCACCCAGCACCCTGAGCACCCAGCACCCTGAGTACTGAGCACCCAGCCCCCTGGGTACTGAGCACCCAGCACCCTGAGTACTGAGCACTCAGCACCCTGAGTACTGAGCACCGAGCACCCCGAGCACTGAGCACACAGCACCCTGAGCACTGAGCACCCGGGGGACTGAGCACCCAGCACCCTGAGCACTGAGCACCGATCACCCTGAGCACTGAGCACCCACCACACCGAGCACTGAGCACCCAGCACCCTGAGTACTGAGCACCCAGCACCCCGAGTACTGAGCACCCAGCACCCTGAGTACTGAGCACCCAGCACCCCGAGCACTGAGCAACCAGCACCCTGAGTACTGAGCACCCTGAGTACTGAGCACTGAGCACCGAGCACCCTGAGTACTGAGCACCCTGATGACTGAGCACCCAGCACCCTGAGCACTGAGCACCCAGCACCCTGAGTACTGAGCACTGATCACCCTGAGCACTGAGCAACCAGCACCCCGAGCACTGAGCACCCAGCACCCTGAGTACTGAGCACCTAGCACCCTGAGCACTGAGCACCGAGCACCCTGAGTACTGAACACCCAGCACACTGAGCCCTGAGCACTGAGCACCCAGCACACTGAGCACTGAGCACTGAGCACCCAGCACCCCGAGCACTGAGCACCCAGCACCCTGAGCACCCAGCACCCTGAGCACTGAGCACCCTGAGCACTGAGCACCCTGAGCACTGAACACTGAGCACCCAGCACCCTGAGAACTGAGCACCCAACACTCTGAGCACTGAGCACACAGCACGCTGAGTACTGAGCACTGAGCACACAGCACCCTGAGTACTGAGCACCCAGCACCCTGAGTACTAAGCACCGAGCACCCTGAGTACTGAGCACCCAGTACCCTGAGCACTGAACACACAGCACCCTGAGTACTGAGCACCCAGCACCCTGAACACTGAGCACCCAGCACCCTGAGTACTGAGCACCGAGCACCCCGAGAACTGAGCAACCAGCACCCTGAGTACTGAGCACCCAGCACCCTGAGCACTGAGCACCCAGCACCGTGAGTACTGAGCACCCAGAACACTGAGTACTGAGCCCCCAGCACCCTGAGTACTGAGCACCCAGCACCCCGAGCACTGAGCACCCAGCACCCCGAGAATGAGCACCCAGCACCCTGAGTACTGAGAACCGAGCACCCTGAGTACTGAGCACCCAGCACCCTGAGTACTGAGCCCCCAGCACCCTGAGTACTGAGCACCCAGCAACCCGAGCACTGAGCACCCAGCACCCTGAGAATGAGCACCCAGCACCATGAGTACTGAGCACCCAGCACCCTGAGTACTGAGCACTAAGCACCCAGAGCACTGAGCACCCAGCACCCCGAGCACTGAGCACCCAGCGCCCCGAGCACTGAGCACCCAGCACCACGAGCACTGAGAACTGAGCACCCTGAGCACTGAGCACCCAGCACCCCGAGTACTGAGCACTGAGCACCCTGAGTACTGAGCAACAAGCACCCCGAGTACTGAGCACTGAGCACCCTGAGTACTGAGCATCCAGCACACTGAGAACTGAGCACCCAGCACCCTGAGTACTGAGCACTGAGAACCCTGAGTAATGAGCACCGAGCACCCTGAGTACTGAGCACCCAGCACCCTGATCACTGAGCACGGAGCACCCCGAGGACTGAGCACCCAGCACCCTGAGCGCTGAGCACCCAGCACCTTGAGTACTGAGCACCGAGCACCCCGAGCACTGAGCACCCAGCACCCTGAGTACTGAGCACCCAGCACCCTGAGCACTGAGCACCCAGCACCCTGAGCACTGAGCACGCAGCAACCCGAGCACTGAGCACCCAGCACCCTGAGTACTGAGCACAGAGCACCCTGAGCACTGAGCACCCAGCACACTGAGTACTGAGCACCCATCACCCTGAGTACTGAGCAACCAGCACCCTGAGCACTGAGCACTGAGCACCCAGCACCCTCAGCACTGAGCACTGAGCACCCAGCACCACAGCCCTGAGCACCCAGCACCCCGAGCACTGAGCACCCAGCACCCTGAGCACTGAGCACCCAGCACCCTGAGCACCCAGCACCCTGAGTACTGAGCACCCAGCCCCCTGAGTACTGAGCACCCAGCACCCTGAGTACTGAGCACTCAGCACCCTGAGTACTGAGCACCGAGCACCCCGAGCACTGAGCACACAGCACCCTGAGCACTGAGCACCCGGGGGACTGAGCACCCAGCACCCTGAGCACTGAGCACCGATCACCCTGAGCACTGAGCACCCACCACACCGAGCACTGAGCACCCAGCACCCTGAGTACTGAGCACCCAGCACCCCGAGTACTGAGCACCCAGCACCCTGAGTACTGAGCACCCAGCACCCCGAGCACTGAGCAACCAGCACCCTGAGTACTGAGCACCCTGAGTACTGAGCACTGAGCACCGAGCACCCTGAGTACTGAGCACCCTGATGACTGAGCACCCAGCACCCTGAGCACTGAGCACCCAGCACCCTGAGTACTGAGCACTGATCACCCTGAGCACTGAGCAACCAGCACCCCGAGCACTGAGCACCCAGCACCCTGAGTACTGAGCACCTAGCACCCTGAGCACTGAGCACCGAGCACCCTGAGTACTGAACACCCAGCACACTGAGCCCTGAGCACTGAGCACCCAGCACACTGAGCACTGAGCACTGAGCACCCAGCACCCCGAGCACTGAGCACCCAGCACCCTGAGCACCCAGCACCCTGAGCACTGACCACCCTGAGCACTGAGCACCCTGAGCACTGAACACTGAGCACCCAGCACCCTGAGAACTGAGCACCCAACACTCTGAGCACTGAGCACCCAGCACGCTGAGTACTGAGCACTGAGCACACAGCACCCTGAGTACTGAGCACCCAGCACCCCGAGCACTGAGCACCCAGCGCCCCGAGCACTGAGCACCCAGCACCCTGAGCACTGAGCACTGAGCACACTGAGCACTGAGCACCCAGCACCCCGAGTACTGAGCACTGAGCACCCAGCACCCTGAGCAATGAGCACCCTGAGTACTGAGCAACCAGCACCCTGAGCACTGAGCACCGAGCACCCCGAGCACTGAGCCCCCAGCACCCTGAGTACTGAGCACACAGCACCGTGAGCACTGAGCACCCAGCACCCCGAGCACTGAGCACCCAGCACCCTGAGCACTGAGCACCCTGAGTACTGAACACTGAGCACCCTGAGTACTGAGCACTGAGCACCCTGAGTACTGAGCACCCAGCACCCTGAGTACTGAGAACCCAGCACCCTGAGCAATGAGCACTCTGAGTACTGAGCACCCAGCACCCTGAGTACTAAGCACCGAGCACCCTGAGTACTGAGCACCCAGTACCCTGAGCACTGAACACACAGCACCCTGAGTACTGAGCACCCCGAGCACTGAGCACCCAGCACCCTGAGCACTGAGGACCCAGCACCCTGAGTACTGAGCACCCAGCACACTGAGCACTGAGCACCCAGCACCCTGAGTACTGAGCACCCAGCAACCTGCGCACTGAGCACCCAGCACCCTGAGTACTGAGCACTGAGCACCCAGCACCCCGAGCACTGAGCACTCAGCACCCTGTGTACTGAGCACTGAGTACCCAGCACCCTGAGTACTGAACACCCAGCATCCTGAGTACTGAGCACCCTGAGTACTGAGCACCCAGCACCCCGAGCACTGAGCACCCAGCACCCTGAGTACTGTGCAACCTGAGTACTGAGCACCCAGCACCCTGAGCACTGAGCACCCAGCTCCCTGAGTACTGAGCACCGAGCACTCCGAGTACTGAGCACCCAGCACCCCGAGCACTGAGCAACCAGCACCCTGAGCACTGAGCACCCAGCACCCCAAGCACTGAGCACCCAGCACCCTGAGTACTGAGCACCCTGAGTACTGAGCACCCAGCATCCTGAGCACTGAGCACCCAGCACCCTGAGTACTGAGCACCGAGCACCCCGAGCACTGAGCACCCAGCACCCTGAGTACTGAGCACCCAGCAGCAAAAGTACTGAGCACCCAGCATCCTGAGCACTGAGCACCGAGCACCCCGAGCACTGAGCACCCAGCACCCTGAGTACTGAGCACCCAGCTAAAAGAGTACTGAGCAGCGAGCACCCTGAGCAATGAGCACCCAGCACCCTGAGTAATGAGCACCCAGCACCTCGAGTACTGAGCCCCCAGCACCGTGAGTACTGAGCACCCATCACCCTGAGTACTGAGCACCCAGCACCCTGAGTACTGAGCCCCCTGAGTACTGAGCACCGAGGACCCTGAGCACTGAGAACCCAGCACCCTGAGCACTGAGCACCCAGCACCCCGAGAATGAGCACCCAGCACCCTGAGTACTGAGAACCGAGCACCCTGAGTACTGAGCACCCAGCACCCCGAGTACTGAGCACCCAGCACCCCGAGCACTGAGCACCCAGCACCACGAGAATGAGCACCCAGCACCACGAGAATGAGCACCCAGCACCCTGAGTACTGAGCACCCAGCAGCCTGAGTAATGAGCACCCAGCACCCAGAGCACTGAGCACCCTGAATACTGAGCACCCAGCACCCTGAGTACTGTGCTCTAAGCACCCAGAGCGCTGAGCACCCAGGACCCCGAGCACTGAGTACTGAGCACCCAGCACCCTGAGTACTTAGCACCGAGCTCCCCGAGCACTGAGCACCCTGAGTACTGAGCACCCAGCACCCTGAGTACTGAGCACCCAGCACCCTGAGCACTGAGCACACAGCACCCTGAGTACTGAGCACCCAGCACCCCGAGCACTGAGCACACAGCACCCTGAGTACTGAGTACCCAGCACCCTGAGAACTGAGCAACCTGAGCACTGAGCACCCAGCACCCTGAGTACTGAGCACCCTGAGGACTGAGCACCGATGACCCTGAGCACTGAGCACCCAGCACCCTGAGTACTGAGCACCCAGCACCCTGAGCACTGAGCACCCAGCACCCTGAGTACTGAGCAGAGAGCACACTGATCACTGAGCACCCAGCACCCTGAGTACTGAGCACCCAGCACCCTGAGTACTGAGCACCGAGCACCCCGAGTACTGAGCACCCAGCACCCTGAGCACTCAGCACCCAGCACCCCGAGCACTGAGCACCCAGCACCCTGAGTACTGAGCTCCCAGCACCCCGAGCCCTGAGCACCCAGCACCCTGAGTACTGAGCACCCTGTGTACTGAGCACCGATCACCCTGAGCACTGAGCACCCAACACCCTGAGTACTGAGCACCCAACGTACTGGGCACCGAGCACACTGAGCACTGAGCACCCAGCACCCTGAGTACTGAGCACCGAGCACCCTGAGCACTGAGCACCCAGCACCCTGAGTACTGAGCACCGAGCACCCCGAGCACTGAGCACCCAGCGCCCCGAGCACTGAGCACCCAGCACCCCGAGCACTGAGCACCCAGCACCCTTAGCACTGAGGACCCAGCACCCCGAGCAATGAGCACCCAGCACCCTGAGTACTGAGCACCCAGCACCCTGAGTACTGAGCACTGAGCACCCCGAGTACTGAGCACCCACCACCCCGAGCACTGAGCACCGAGCACACCGAGCACTGAGCACCCAGCACCCCGAGCACTGAGCACCCAGCACCCTGAGCAATGAGCACCCAGGACCCCGAGCACTGAGCACCCAGCACCCCGAGCACTGAGCACCCAGCAACCCGAGCACTGAGCACCCAGCACCCCGAGCACTGAGCACCCAGCACCCTGAGTACTCAGCACCCAGCACCCTGAGCACTGAGCAACCAGCACCCTGAGTACTGAGCACCCTGCACCCCAAGCACTGAGCACCCTGAGAACTGAGCACCCAGCACCCCAAGTACCGAGCACCCTGAGTACTGAGCACCCAGCACCCTGAGTACTGAGCACCCAGTGTACTGAGCACCGAGCACCCAGCACCCTGAGTACTGAGCACCCAGCACCCTGATCACTGAGCACCCAGCACCCTGAATACTGAGCACCGAGCACCCTGAGTACTGAGCACCCAGCACCCCGAGCACTGAGCACCCAGCACCCCGAGCACTGAGCACCCAGCACACCGAGCACTCAGCACCCAGCACCCCGAGCACTGAGCACCCAGCACACCGTGCACTGAGCACCCAGCACCCCGAGCACTGAGCACCCAGCACCCCGAGCACCGAGCACCATGAGTACTAAGAACCGAGCACCCTGAGCACTGAGCACCCAGCACCCTGAGCACTGAGCACCCAGCATCCTGAGTACTGAGCACCCAGCACCCTGAGCACTGAGCACCGAGCACCCTGAGCACTGAGCACCCAGCACCCTAAGCACTGAGCACCCTGAATACTGAGCACTGAGCACCCTGAGTACTGAGCACCCAGCACCCTGGGTATTGAGCACCCAGCAACCTGAGCACTGAGCACCGAGCACCCTGAGCACTGAGCACCCAGCACCCTGAGCACTGAGCACCCAGCACCCTGAGTACTGAGCACCCTGAGTACTGAGCACACAGCACCGTGAGCACTGAGCACCCAGCACCCCGAGCACTGAGCACCCAGCACCCTGAGCACTGAGCACCCTGAGGACTGAGCACTGAGCACCCTGAGTACTGAGCACTGAGCACCCTGAGTACTGAGCACCCAGCACCCTGAGTACTGAGCACCCATCACCCTGAGCAATGAGCACCCTGAGTACTGAGCACCCAGCACCCTGAGCACTGAGCACCGAGCACCCCGAGCACTGAGCACCCAGCACCCGGAGTACTGAGCACCCAGCACCCTGAGTACTAAGCACCGAGCACCCTGAGTACTGAGCACCCAGTACCCTGAGCACTGAACACACAGCACCCTGAGTACTGAGCACCCCGAGCACTGAGCACCCAGCACCCTGAGCACTGAGGACCCAGCACCCTGAGTACTGAGCACCCAGCACCCTGAGCACTGAGCACCCAGCACCCTGAGTACTGAGCACCCAGCACCCTGAGCACTGAGCACCCAGCACCCTGAGTACTGAGCACTGAGCACCCAGCACCCCGAGCACTGAGCACTCAGCACCCTGTGTACTGAGCACTGAGCACCCAGCACCCTGAGCACTGAGCACCCTGAGTACTGAGCACCCAGCACCCTGAGCACTGAGCACCCAGCTCCCTGAGCACTGAGCACCCAGCACCCAGAGCACTGAGCACCCTGAGTACTGAGCACTGAGCACCCTGAGCACTGAGCACCGAGCACCCTGAGTGCTGAGCACTGAGGACCCCGACCACTGAGCACCCAGCACCCTGAGTACTGAGTACCCAGCACCCTGAGTACTAAGCAACCTGAGCACTGAGCACCCAGCACCCTGAGCACTGAGCACCCAGCACCCTGAGTACTGAGCACCCAGCACCCCGAGCACTGAGCACCCAGCACCCTGAGTACTGAGCACCCAGCACCCCGAGCACTGAGCACACAGCACCCTGAGTACTGAGTACCCAGCACCCTGAGTACTGAGCAACCTGAGCACTGAGCACCCAGCACCCTGAGTACTGAGCACCCTGAGGACTGAGCACCGATCACCCTGAGCACTGAGCACCCAGCACCCTGAGTACTGAGCACCCAGCATCCTGAGCACTGAGCACCCAGCACGCTGAGTACTGAGCAGAGAGCACCCTGATCACTGAGCACCCAGCACCCTGAGTACTGAGCACCCAGCACCCTGAGTACTGAGCACCGAGCACCCCGAGTACTGAGCACCCAGCACCCGGAGCACTCAGCACCCAGCACCCCGAGCACTGAGCACCCAGCACCCTGAGTACTGAGCTCCCAGCACCCCGAGCCCTGAGCACCCAGCACCCTGAGTACTGAGCACCCTGAGTACTGAGCACCGATCACCCTGAGCACTGAGCACCCAACACCCTGATTACTGAGCACGCAACGTACTGAGCACCGAGCACACTGAGCACTGAGCACCCAGCACCCTGAGTACTGAGCACCGAGCACCCTGAGCACTGAGCACCCAGAACGCTGAGTACTGAGCACCGAGCACCCCGAGCACTGAGCACCCAGGGCCCCGAGCACTGAGCGCCCAGCACCCCGAGCACTGAGCACCCAGCACCCGTAACACTGAGGACCCAGCACCCCGAGCAATGAGCACCCAGCACCCTGAGTACTGAGCACCCAGCACCCTGAGTACTGAGCACTGAGCACCCCGAGCACTGAGCACCCAGCACCCTGAGCACTGAGCACCCAGCACCCCGAGCACTGAGCTCCCAGCAACCCGAGCACTGAGCACCCAGCAACCCGAGCACTGAGCACCCAGCACACCGAGCACTGAGCACCCAGCACCCTGAGTACTGAGCACCCAGCACCCTGAGTACTCAGCACCCAGCACCCTGAGAACTGAGCAACCAGCACCCTGAGTACTGAGCACCCTGCACCCCAAGCACTGAGCACCCTGAGAACTGAGCACCCAGCACCCCAAGCACCGAGCACCCTGAGTACTGAGCACCCAGCACCCTGAGTACTAAGCACCCAGTGTACTGAGCACCGAGCACCCAGCACCCTGAGTACTGAGCACCCAGCACCCTGAGCACTGAGCACCCAGCACCCTGAGTACTGAGCACCGAGCACCCTGAGTACTGAGCACCCAGCACCCCGAGCACTGAGCACCCAGCACCCCGAGCACTGAGCACCCAGCACACCGAGCACTCAGCACCCAGCACCCCGTGCACTGAGCACCCAGCACACCGAGCACTGAGCACCCAGCACCCCGAGCACCGAGCACCATGAGTACTAAGAACCGAGCACCCTGAGCACTGAGCACCCAGCACCCTGAGCACTGAGCACCCAGCACCCTGAGTACTGAGCCCCTAGCACCCCGTGCACTGAGCACCCAGCACCCTGAGTACTGAGCACCCAGCACCCTGAGCACTGAGCACCGAGCACCCTGAGCACTGAGCACCCAGCACCCTGAGGACTGAGTACCCAGCACCCCGAGCACTGAGCACCCAGCACCCTGAGCACTGAGCACCCTGAGTACTGAGCACTGAGCACCCTGAGTACTGAGCACCCAGCACCCTGAGTATTGAGCACCCAGCAACCTGAGCACTGAGCACCGAGCACCCTGAGCACTGAGCACACAGCACCCTGAGCACTGAGCAGCCAGCACCCTGAGCACTGAGCACCCAGCACCCTGAGTACTGAGCACCCTGAGTATTGAGCACAGAGCACCGTGAGCACTGAGCACCCAGCACCCCGAGCACTGAGCACCCAGCACCCTGAGCACTGAGCACCCTGAGTACTGAGCACTGAGCACCCTGAGTACTGAGCACCCACCACCCTGAGTACTGAGAACCCAGCACCCTGAGCAATGAGCACCCTGAGTACTGAGCACCCAGCACCCTGAGTACTAAGCACCGAGCACCCTGAGTACTGAGCACCCAGTACCCTGAGCACTGAACACACAGCACCCTGAGTACTGAGCACCCCGAGCACTGAGCACCCAGCACCCTGAGCACTGAGGACCCAGCACCCTGAGTACTGAGCACCCAGCACACTGAGCACTGAGCACCCAGCACCCTGAGTACTGAGCACCCAGCACCCTGCGCACTGAGCACCCAGCACCCTGAGTACTGAGCACTGAGCACCCAACACCCCGAGCACTGAGCACTCAGCATCCTGTGTACTGAGCACTGAGTACCCAGCACCCTGAGTACTGAGCACACAGCATCCTGAGTACTGAGCACCCTGAGTACTGAGCACCCAGCATCCCGAGCACTGAGCACCCAGCACCCTGAGTACTGTGCAAACTGAGTACTGAGCACCCAGCACCCTGAGCACTGAGCACCCAGCACACTGAGTACTGAGCACCGAGCACTCTGAGTACTGAGCACCCAGCACCCCGAGCACTGAGCACCCAGCACCCTGAGCACTGAGCACCCAGCACCCCAAGCACTGAGCACCCAGCACCCTGAGTACTGAGTACTGAGCACCCTGAGTACTGAGCACCCAGCATCCTGAGCACTGAGCACCCAGCACCCTGAGTACTGAGCACCGAGCACCCCGAGCACTGAGCACCCAGCACCCTGAGTACTGAGCACCCAGCAGCAAAAGTACTGAGCACCGAGCATCCTGAGCACTGAGCACCGAGCACCCCGAGCACTGAGCACCCAGCACCCTGAGTACTGAGCGCCCAGCTAAAAGAGTACTGAGCAGCGAGCACCCTGAGCACTGAGCACCCAGCACCCTGAGTAATGAGCACCCAGCACCCCGAGTACTGAGCACCCAGCACCGTGAGTACTGAGCACCCAGCACCCTGAGTACTGAGCACCCAGCACCCTGAGCACTGAGCACAAAGCACGCTGAGTACTGAGCACCCTGAGTACTGAGCACCGAGAACCCTGAGCACTGAGAACCCAGCACCCTGAGCACTGAGCACCCAGCACCCCGAGAATGAGCACCCAGCACCCTGAGTACTGAGAACCGAGCACCCTGAGTACTGAGCACCCAGCACGCTGAGCACTGAACACCCAGCACCCCGAGTACTGAGCACCCAGCACCCCGAGCACTGAGCACCCAGCACCATGAGAATGAGCACCCAGCACCACGAGAATGAGCACCCAGCACCCTGAGTACTGAGCACCCAGCACCCTGAGTAATGAGCACCCAGCATACAGAGCACTGAGCACCCTGAATACTGAGCAAGTAGCACCCTGAGTACTGTGCACTAAGCACCCAGAGCGCTGAGCACCCAGGACCCCGAGCACTGAGTACTGAGCACCCAGCACCCTGAGTACTGAGCACCGAGCTCCCCGAGCACTGAGCACCCTGAGTACTGAGCACCCAGCACCCTGAGTACTGAGCACCCAGCACCCTGAGCACTGAGCACCCAGCACCCTGAGTACTGAGCACCCAGCACCCCGAGCACTGAGCACACAGCACCCTGAGTACTGAGTTCCCAGCACCCTGAGTACTGAGCAACCTGAGCACTGAGCACCCAGCACCCTGAGTACTGAGCACCCTGAGGACTGAGCACCGATCACCCTGAGCACTGAGCACCCAGCACCCTGAATACTGAGCACCCAGCACCCTGAGCACTGAGCACCCAGCACCCTGAGTACTGAGCAGAGAGCACCCTGATCACTGAGCACCCAGCACCCTGAGTACTGAGCACCCAGCACCCTGAGTACTGAGCACCGAGCACCCCGAGTACTGAGCACCCAGCACCCTGAGCACTCAGCACCCAGCACCCCAAGCACTGAGCACCCAGCACCCTGAGTACTGAGCTCCCAGCAAACCGAGCCCTGAGCACCCAGCACCCTGAGTACTGAGCACCCTGTGTACTGAGCACCGATCACCCTGAGCACTGAGCACACAACACCCTGAGTACTGAGCACCCAACGTACTGAGCACCGAGCACACTGAGCACTGAGCACCCAGCACCCTGAGTACTGAGCACCGAGCACCCTGAGCACTGAGCACCCAGCACCCTGAGTACTGAGCACCGAGCACCCCGAGCACTGAGCACCCAGCGCCCCGAGCACTGAGCACCCAGCACCCCGAGCACTGAGCACCCAGCACCCGTAGCACTGAGGACCCAGCACCCCGAGCAATGAGCACCCAGCACCCTGAGTACTGAGCACCCAGCACCCTGAGTACTGAGCACTGAGCACCCCGAGTACTGAGCACCCACCACCCCGAGCACTGAGCACCGAGCACACCGAGCACTGAGCACCCAGCACCCCGAGCACTGAGCACCCAGCACCCTGAGCACTGAGCACCCAGCACCCCGAGCACTGAGCACCCAGCACCCCGAGCACTGAGCACCCAGCAACCCGAGCACTGAGCACCCAGCACCCCGAGCACTGAGCACCCAGCACCCTGAGTACTGAGCACCCAGCACCCTGAGTACTCAGCACCCAGCCCCCTGAGCACTGAGCAACCAGCACCCTGAGTACTGAGCACCCTGCACCCCAAGCACTGAGCACCCTGAGAACTGAGCACCCAGCACCCCAAGCACCGAGCACCCTGAGTACTGAGCACCCAGCACCCTGAGTACTGAGCACCCAGTGTACTGAGCACCGAGCACCCAGCACCCTGAGTAGTGAGCACCCAGCACCCTGAGCACTGAGCACCCAGCACCCTGAGTACTGAGCACCGAGCACCCTGAGTACTGAGCACCCAGCACCCCGAGCACTGAGCACCCAGCACCCCGAGCACTGAGCACCCAGCACACCGAGCACTCAGCACCCAGCACCCCGAGCACTTAGCACCCAGCACACCGAGCACTGAGCACCCAGCACCCCGAGCACCGAGCACCATGAGTACTAAGAACCGAGCACCCTGAGCACTGAGCACCCAGCACCCTGAGCACTGAGCACCCAGCACCCTGATTACTGAGCCCCCAGCACCCCGAGCACTGAGCACCCAGCATCCTGAGTACTGAGCACCCAGCACCCTGAGCACTGAGCACCGAGCACCCTGAGCACTGAGCACCCAGCACCCTGAGCACTGAGCACCCTGAGTACTGAGCACTGAGCACCCTGAGTACTGAGCACCCAGCACCCTGAGTATTGAGCACCCAGCAACCTGAGCACTGAGCACCGAGCACCCTGAGCACTGAGCACCCAGCACCCTGAGCACTGAGCACCCAGCACCCTGAGTACTGAGCACCCTGAGTACTGAGCACACAGCACCGTGAGCACTGAGCACCCAGCACCCCGAGCACTGAGCACCCAGCACCCTGAGCACTGAGCACCCTGAGGACTGAGCACTGAGCACCCTGAGTACTGAGCACTGAGCACCCTGAGTACTGAGCACCCAGCACCCTGAGTACTGAGCACCCATCACCCTGAGCAATGAGCACCCTGAGTACTGAGCACCCAGCACCCTGAGCACTGAGCACCGAGCACCCCGAGCACTGAGCACCCAGCACCCGGAGTACTGAGCACCCAGCACCCTGAGTACTAAGCACCGAGCACCCTGAGTACTGAGCACCCAGTACCCTGAGCACTGAACACACAGCACCCTGAGTACTGAGCACCCCGAGCACTGAGCACCCAGCACCCTGAGCACTGAGGACCCAGCACCCTGAGTACTGAGCACCCAGCACCCTGAGCACTGAGCACCCAGCACCCTGAGTACTGAGCACCCAGCACCCTGAGCACTGAGCACCCAGCACCCTGAGTACTGAGCACTGAGCACCCAGCACCCCGAGCACTGAGCACTCAGCACCCTGTGTACTGAGCACTGAGTACCCAGCACCCCGAGCACTGAGCACCCAGCACCCTGAGCACTGAGCACCCTGAGTACTGAGCACCCAGCACCCTGAGCACTGAGCACCCAGCACCCTGAGCACTGAGCACCCAGCACCCAGAGCACTGAGCACCCTGAGTACTGAGCACTGAGCACCCTGAGCACTGAGCACCGAGCACCCTGAGTGCTGAGCACTGAGCACCCCGACCACTGAGCACCCAGCACCCTGAGTACTGAGCACCCAGCACCCTGAGCACTGAGGACCGAGCACCCTGAGTACTAAGCACCCAGCACCCTGAGTACTGAGCACCCAGCACCCTGATCACTGAGCACCCAGCACGCTGAGTACTGAGCACTGAGCAGTCTGAGTACTGAGCACCGAGCACCCTGAGCACTGAGCACCCAGCACGCTGAGTACTGAGCACTGAGCACCCTGAGTACTGAGCACCGAGCACCCCGAGCACTAAGCACACAGCACCCTGAGCACTGAGCACCCAGCACCCTGAGTACTGAGCACCCAGCAACCTGAGTACTGAGCACACAGCACCCTGAGCACGGAGCACCCAGCACCCTGAGTACTTAGCACCCAGCACCCTGAGTACTGAGCACTGAGCACCCCGAGTACTGAGCAACCAGCACCCCGAGCACTGAGCACACTGCACCCTGAGCACTGAGCACCCAGCACCCCAAGCACTGAGCACCCAGCACCCTGAGTACTGAGCACCCAGCACCCTGAGCACTGAGCACAAAGCACGCTGAGTACTGAGCACCCTGAGTACTGAGCACCGAGGACCCTGAGCACTGAGCACCCAGCACCCCGAGCACTGAGTACCCAGCACCCCGAGAATGAGCACCCAGCACCCTGAGTACTGAGCACCCAGCACCCTGAGTACTGAGCACCCAGCACCCCGAGCACTGAGCACCCTGAATACTGAGCACCCAGCTCCCTGATTACTGTGCACGCTGAGTACTGATCACCGATCACCCTGAGCACTGAGCACCCAGCACCCTGAGTACTGAGCACCCAACGTACTGAGCACCGAGCACACCGTGTACTGAGCACCCAGCACCCTGAGTACTGAGCACCCAGCACCCTGAGCACTGAGCACCCAGCACCCCGAGCACTGAGCACCCAGCACCCTGAGCACTGAGCACACAGAACCCTGAGTACTGAGCACCGAGCACCGCGAGCACTGAGCACCCAGCACCCTGAGCACTGAGCACCCAGCACCCCGAGCACTGAGCACCCAGCACCCGGAGCACTGAGCACCCAGCACCCCGAGCAATGAGCACCCAGCACCCTGAGTACTGAGCACCCACCACCCCGAGTACTGAGCACCCAGCAACCTGAGCACCGAGCACCCAGCACCCCGAGCACTGAGCACCCAGCACCCTGAGCACTGTGCACCCTGCACCCTGAGTACTGAGCACTGAGCACCCCGAGTACTGAGTACCCAGCACCCCGAGCACTGAGCACCGGGCACCCCGAGCACTGAGCACGCAGCACCCCGAGCACTGAGCACCCAGCACCCTGAGCACTGAGCACCTAGCACCCCGAGCACTGAGCACTCAGCACCCCGAGCACTGAGCACCCAGCATCCCGAGCACTGAGCACCCAGCACACTGAGTACTGAGCACCCAGCACCCTGAGTACTCAGCACCCAGCACCCTGAGCACTGAGCATCCAGCACCCTGAGTACTGAGCACCCAGCATCCCAAGCACTGAGCACCCTGAGTACTGAGCACCCAGCACCCCAAGCACTGAGCACCCTGAGTACTGAGCACCCAGTACCCTGATTAATGAGCACCCAGCACCCCGAGCACTGAGCACCCAGCACCCTGAGTACTGAGCACCCAGCACCCTGAGTACTGATCACCCAGCACCCTGAGTACTGAGCACCCAGCACCCTGAGTTCTGAGCACCCAGCACCCTGAGTACTGAGCACCCTGAGTACAGAGCACCCAGCAACCCGAGCACAGAGCACCCAGCACCCTGAGTACTGAGCACCCTGAGTGCTGAGCACCCAGCACCCTGAGTACTGAGCACCCAGCACCCTGAGCACTGAGCACCCAGCACCCTGAGTACTGAGCACCCAGCACCCTGAGTACTTAGCACCCAGCACCTGAGCACTGAGCACCCAGCACCCTGAGTACTGAGCACCGAGCACCCTGAGTACTGAGCACCCAGCACCCTGAGTACTGAGCACCCAGCACCCTGAGTACTGAGCACCGAGCACCCCGAGCACTAAGCACACAGCACCCTGAGCACTGAGCACCCAGCACCCTGAGTACTGAGCACCCAGCAACCTGAGTACTGAGCACACAGCACCCTGAGCACGGAGCACCCAGCACCCTGAGTACTTAGCACCCAGCACCCTGAGTACTGAGCACTGAGCACCCCGAGTACTGAGCAACCAGCACCCCGAGCACTGAGCACACTGCACCCTGAGCACTGAGCACCCAGCACCCCAAGCACTGAGCACCCAGCACCCTGAGTACTGAGCACCCAGCACCCTGAGCACTGAGCACAAAGCACGCTGAGTACTGAGCACCCTGAGTACTGAGCACCGAGGACCCTGAGCACTGAGCACCCAGCACCCCGAGCACTGAGTACCCAGCACCCCGAGAATGAGCACCCAGCACCCTGAGTACTGAGCACCCAGCACCCTGAGTACTGAGCACCCAGCACCCCGAGCACTGAGCACCCTGAATACTGAGCACCCAGCTCCCTGATTACTGTGCACGCTGAGTACTGATCACCGATCACCCTGAGCACTGAGCACCCAGCACCCTGAGTACTGAGCACCCAACGTACTGAGCACCGAGCACACCGTGTACTGAGCACCCAGCACCCTGAGTACTGAGCACCCAGCACCCTGAGCACTGAGCACCCAGCACCCCGAGCACTGAGCACCCAGCACCCTGAGCACTGAGCACACAGAACCCTGAGTACTGAGCACCGAGCACCGCGAGCACTGAGCACCCAGCACCCTGAGCACTGAGCACCCAGCACCCCGAGCACTGAGCACCCAGCACCCGGAGCACTGAGCACCCAGCACCCCGAGCAATGAGCACCCAGCACCCTGAGTACTGAGCACCCACCACCCCGAGTACTGAGCACCCAGCAACCTGAGCACCGAGCACCCAGCACCCCGAGCACTGAGCACCCAGCACCCTGAGCACTGAGCACCCTGCACCCTGAGTACTGAGCACTGAGCACCCCGAGTACTGAGTACCCAGCACCCCGAGCACTGAGCACCGGGCACCCCGAGCACTGAGCACCCAGCACCCCGAGCACTGAGCACCCAGCACCCTGAGCACTGAGCACCTAGCACCCCGAGCACTGAGCACTCAGCACCCCGAGCACTGAGCACCCAGCATCCCGAGCACTGAGCACCCAGCACACTGAGTACTGAGCACCCAGCACCCTGAGTACTCAGCACCCAGCACCCTGAGCACTGAGCATCCAGCACCCTGAGTACTGAGCACCCAGCATCCCAAGCACTGAGCACCCTGAGTACTGAGCACCCAGCACCCCAAGCACTGAGCACCCTGAGTACTGAGCACCCAGTACCCTGATTAATGAGCACCCAGCACCCCGAGCACTGAGCACCCAGCACCCTGAGTACTGAGCACCCAGCACCCTGAGTACTGAGCACCCAGCACCCTGAGTACTGAGCACCCAGCACCCTGAGTTCTGAGCACCCAGCACCCTGAGTACTGAGCACAATGAGTACAGAGCACCCAGCACCCCGAGCACTGAGCACCCAGCACCCTGAGTACTGAGCACCCTGAGTGCTGAGCACCCAGCACCCTGAGTACTGAGCACCCAGCACCCTGAGCACTGAGCACCCAGCACCCTGAGTACTGAGCACCCAGCACCCTGAGTACTTAGCACCCAGCACCTGAGCACTGAGCACCCAGCACCCTGAGTACTGAGCACCGAGCACCCTGAGTACTGAGCACCCAGCACCCTGAGTACTGAGCACCCAGCACCCTGAGTACTGAGCACCGAGCACCCCGAGTACTGAGCACCCAGCACCCTGAGCACTGAGCACCCAGCACCCCGAGCACTGAGGACCCAGCACCCTGAGTACTGAGCACTGAGCACCCCGAGCACTGAGCACCAAGCACCCTGAGCACTGAGCACCCAGCACACTGAGCACTGAGCACCCAGCACCCTGAGTACTGAGCACTCAGCACCCTGAGCACTGAGCACCCACCACCCTGAGTACTGAGCACCCAGCACCCTGAGTACTGAGCACCCAGCACCCTGAGTACTGAGCACCCAGCACACTGAGTACTGAGCACCCAGCACCCTGAGTACTGAGCACCAAGCACCCTGAGTACTGAGCACCCAGCACACTGAGTACTGAGCACCCAGCACCCTGAGTACTGAGCACCCAGCACCCTGAGCACTGAGCACAAAGCACGCTGAGTACTGAGCACCCTGAGTACTGAGCACCGAGGACCCTGAGCACTGAGAACCCAGCACCCTGAGCACTGAGCACCCAGCACCCCGAGAATGAGCACCCAGCACCCTGAGTACTGAGAAACGAGCACCCTGAGTACTGAGCACCCAGCACGCTGAGCACTGAGCACCCAGCACCCCGAGTACTGAGCACCCAGCACCCCGAGCACTGAGCACCCAGCACCACGAGAATGAGCACCCAGCACCCTGAGTACTGAGCACCCAGCATCCTGAGTAATGAGCACCCATCACCCCGAGCACTGAGCACCCTGAATACTGAGCACCCAGCACCCTGAGTACTGTGCACTAAGCACCCAGAGCGCTGAGCACCCAGGACCCCGAGCACTGAGTACTGAGCACCCTGCACCCTGAGTACTGAGCACCGAGCTCCCCGAGCACTGAGCACCCTGAGTACTGAGCACCGAGCACCCTGAGTACTGAGCACCCAGCACCCTGAGCACTGAGCACCCAGCACCCTGAGTACTGAGCACCCAGCACCCCGAGCACTGAGCACACAGCACCCTGAGTACTGAGTACTCAGCACCCTGAGTACTGAGTACTCAGCACCCTGAGTACTGAGCAACCTGAGCACTGAGCACCCAGCACCCTGAGTACTGAGAACCCTGAGGACTGAGCACCGATCACCCTGAGCACTGAGCACCCAGCACCCTGAGTACTGAGCACCCAGCACCCTGTGCACTGAGCACCCAGCACCCTGAGTACTGAGCAGAGAGCACCCTGATCACTGAGCACCCAGCATCCTGAGTAGTGAGCACCCAGCAGCCTGAGTACTGAGCACCGAGCACCCCGAGTACTGAGCACCCAGCACCCTGAGCACTCAGCACCCAGCACCCCGAGCACTGAGCACCCAGCGCTCTGAGCACTGAGCACCCTGAGGACTGAGCACCGATCACCCTGAGCACTGAGCACCCAACACCCTGAGTACTGAGCACCCAACGTACTGAGCACCGAGCACACTGAGCACTGAGCACCCAGCACCCTGAGTACTGAGCACCGAGCACCCTGAGCACTGAGCACCCAGCACCCTGAGTACTGAGCACCGAGCACCCCGAGCACTGAGCACCCAGCGCCCCGAGCACTGAGCACCCAGCACCCCGAGCACTGAGCACCCTGCACCCGTAGCACTGAGGACCCAGCACCCCGAGTAATGAGCACCCAGCACCCTGAGGACTGAGCACCGATCACCCTGAGCACTGAGCACCCAGCACCCTGAGTACTGAGCACCGAGCACCCTGAGTACTGAGCACCCAGCACCCTGAGTACTGAGCACTGAGCACCCCGAGTACTGAGCACCCACCACCCCGAGCACTAAGCACCAAGCACACCGAGCACTGAGCACACAGCACCCCGAGCAATGAGCATCCAGCAACCTGAGCGCTGAGCACCCAGCACCCCGAGCACTGAGCACCCAGCACCCCGAGCACTGTGCACCCAGCAACCCGAGCACTGAGCAACCAGCACCCCGAGCACTGAGCACCCAGCACCCTGAGTACTGAGCACCCAGCACCCTGAGTACTCAGCACCCAGCACCCTGAGCACTGAGCAACCAGCACCCTGAGTACTGAGCAGCCTGCACCCCAAGCACTGAGCACCCTGAGAACTGAGCACCCAGCACCCCAAGCATCGAGCACCCTGAGTACTGAGCACCCAGCACCCTGAGTACTGAGCACCCAGTGTACTGAGCACCGAGCACCCAGCACCCTGAGTACTGAGCACCCAGCACCCTGAGCACTGAGCACCCAGCACCCTGAGTACTGAGCACCGAGCACCCTGAGTACTGAGCACCCAGCACCCTGAGCACTGAGCACCGAGCACCCTGAGACCTGAGCACCCAGCACCCTGAGGACTGAGTACCCAGCACCCCGAGCACTGAGCACCCAGCAACCTGACCACTGAGCACCCTGAGTACTGAGCACTGAGCACCCTGAGTACTGAGCACCCAGCACCCTGAGTATTGAGCACCCAGCAACCTGAGCACTGAGCACCGAGCACCCTGAGCACTGAGCACCCAGCACCCTGAACACTGAGCACCCAGCACCCTGAGCACTGAGCACCCACCACCCTGAGTACTGAGCACCCTGAGTACTGAGCACACAGCACCGTGAGCACTGAGCACCCAGCACCCCGAGCACTGAGCACCCAGCACCCTGAGCACTGAGCACCCTGAGTACTGAGCACTGAGCACCCTGAGTACTGAGCACTGAGCACCCTGAGTACTGAGCACCCAGCACCCTGAGCAATGAGCACCCTGAGTACTGAGCACCCAGCACCCTGAGCACTGAGCACTGAGCACCCCGAGCACTGAGCACCCAGCACCCGGAGTACTGAGCACCCAGCACCCTGAGTACTAAGCACCGAGCACCCTGAGTACTGAGCACCCAGTACCCTGAGCACTGAACACACAGCACCCTGAGTAATGAGCACCCCGAGCACTGAGCACCCAGCACCCTGAGCACTGAGGACCCAGCACCCTGAGTACTGAGCACCCAGCACCCTGAGCACTGAGCACCCAGCACCCTGAGTACTGAGCACCCAGCACCCTGAGCACTGAGCACCCAGCACCCTGAGTACTGAGCACTGAGCACCCAGCACCCCGAGCACTGAGCACTCAGCACCCTGTGTACTGAGCACTGAGTACCCAGCACCCCGAGCACTGAGCACCCAGCACCCTGAGCACTGAGCACCCTGAGTACTGAGCACCCAGCACCCTGAGCACTGAGCACCCAGCACCCTGAGCACTGAGCACCCAGCACCCAGAGCACTGAGCACCCTGAGTACTGAGCACTGAGCACCCTGAGCACTGAGCACCGAGCACCCTGAGTGCTGAGCACTGAGCACCCTGACCACTGAGCACCCAGCACCCTGAGTACTGAGCACCAAGCACCCTGAGCACTGAGGACCGAGCACCCTGAGTACTAAGCACCCAGCACCCTGTGTACTGAGCACCCAGCACCCTGAGCACTGAGCACCCAGCACGATGAGTACTGAGCACTGAGCACCCAGCACGCTGAGTACTGAGCACTGAGCACCCTGAGCACTGAGGACCGAGCACCCTGAGTACTAAGCACCCAGCACCCTGAGTACTGAGCACCCAGCACCCTGAGCACTGAGCACCCAGCACGATGAGTACTGAGCACTGAGCACCCAGCACGCTGAGTACTGAGCACTGAGCACCCTGAGTACTGAGCACCGAGGACACCGAGCACTGAGCACCCAGCACCCTGAGTACTGAGCACCGAGCACCCTGAGCACTGAGCACACAGAACGCTGAGTACTGAGCACCGAGCACCCCGAGCACTGAGCACCCAGCACCCTGAGCACTGAGCACCCAGCACCCCGAGCACTGAGCACCCAGCACCCGGAGCACTGAGCACCCAGCACCCCGAGCAATGAGCACCCAGCACCCTGAGTACTGAGCACCCACCACCCCGAGTACTGAGCACCCAGCAACCTGAGCACCGAGCACCCAGCACCCCGAGCACTGAGCACCCAGCACCCTGTGCACTGAGCACCCAGCACCCTGAGTACTGAGCACTGAGCACCCCGAGTACTGAGTACCCAGCACCCCGAGCACTGAGCACCGAGCACCCCGAGCTCTGAGCACCCAGCACCCCGAGCACTGAGCACCCTGAGTACTGAGCACCCAGCACCCTGAGTACTGAGCACCCAGCACCCTGAGCACTGAGCACCCAGCACCCTGAGTACTGAGCACCCAGCACCCCGAGCACTGAGCACACAGCACCCTGAGTACTGAGTACCCAGCACCCTGAGTACTGAGCAACCTGAGCACTGAGCACCCAGCACCCTGAGTACTGAGCACCCTGAGGACTGAGCACCGATCACCCTGAGCACTGAGCACCCAGCACCCTGAGTACTGAGCACGCAGCACCCTGAGTACTGAGCACCCAGCACCCTGAGTACTGAGCAGAGAGCACCCTGATCACTGAGCACCCAGCACCCTGAGTAGTGAGCACCCAGCACCCTGAGTACTGAGCACCGAGCACCCCGAGTACTGAGCACCCAGCACCCTGAGCACTCAGCACCCAGCACCCCGAGCACTGAGCACCCAGCACCCTGAGTACTGAGCTCCCAGCACCCCGAGCCCTGAGCACCCAGCACCCTGAGTACTGAGCACGCAGCACCCTGAGTACTGAGCACCGAGCACCCTGATTACTGAGCACCCAGCACCCTGAGCACTGAGCACCGAACACCCTGAGCACTGAGCACCCAGCACCCTGAGGACTGAGTACCCAGCACCCCGAGCACTGAGCACCTAGCACCCTGAGTACTGAGCACCCTGAGTACTGAGCACACAGCACCGTGAGCACTGAGCACCCAGCAATCCGAGCACTGTGCACCCAGCACCCTGAGCACTGAGCACCCTGAGTACTGAGCACTGAGCACCCTGAGTACTGAGCACTGAGCACCCTGAGTACTGAGCACCCAGCACCCTGAGTACTGAGCACACAGCACCCTGAGCAATGAGCACCCTGAGTACTGAGCACCCAGCACCCTGAGCACTGAGCACCGAGCACCCCGAGCACTGAGCACCCAGCACCCGGAGTACTGAGCACCCAGCACCCTGAGTACTAAGCACCGAGCACCCTGAGTACTGAGCACCCAGTACCCTGAGCACTGAACACACAGCACCCTGAGTACTGAGCACCCCGAGCACTGAGCACCCAGCACCCTGAGCACTGAGGACCCAGCACCCTGAGTACTGAGCACCCAGCACCCTGAGCACTGAGCACCCAGCACCCTGAGTACTGAGCACCCAGCACCCTGAGCACTGAGCACCCAGCACCCTGAGTACTGAGCACTGAGCACCCAGCACCCCGAACACTGAGCACTCAGCACCCTGTGTACTGAGCACTGAGTACCCAGCACCCCGAGCACTGAGCACCCAGCACCCTGAGCACTGAGCACAATGAGTACTGAGCACCCAGCACCCTGAGCACTGAGCACCCAGCACCCTGAGCACTGAGCACCCAGCACCCAGAGCACTGAGCACCCTGAGTACTGAGCACTGAGCACCCTGAGCACTGAGCACCGAGCACCCTGAGTGCAGAGCACTGAGCACCCTGACCACTGAGCACCCAGCACCCTGAGTACTGAGGACCCAGCACCCTGAGCACTGAGGACCGAGCACCCTGAGTACTAAGCACCCAGCACCCTGAGTACTGAGCACCCAGCACCCTGAGCAATGAGCACAAAGCACGCTGAGTACTGAGCACTGAGCACCCAGCACGCTGAGTACTGAGCACTGAGCACCCTGAGTAATGAGCACCGAGTACCCCGAGCACTAAGCACCCAGCACCCTGAGCACTGAGCACCCAGCACCCTGAGTACTGAGCACCCAGCAACCTGAGTACTGAGCACAAAGCACCCTGAGCACTGAGCACCCAGCACCCTGAGTACTGAGCACCCAGCACCCTGAGTACTGAGCACCGAGCACCCCGAGTACTGAGCACCCAGCACCCGGAGCACTGAGCACCCAGCACCCTGAGCACTGAGCACCCAGCACCCCAATTACTGAGCACCCAGCACCCTGAGTACTGAGTACTGAGCACCCTGAGTACTGAGCACCCAGCACCGTGAGTACTGAGCACTCAGCAACCTGAGTACTGAGCACCCAGCACCCTGAGCACTGAGCACAAAGCACGCTGAGTACTGAGCACCCTGAGTACTGAGCACCGAGGACCCTGAGCACTGAGCACCCAGCACCCCGAGCACTGAGCACCCAGCACCCCGAGAATGAGCACCCAGCACCCTGAATACTGAGAACCGAGCACCCTGAGTACTGAGCACCCAGCATGCTGAGCACTGAGCACCCAGCACCCCGAGTCCTGAGCACCCAGCACCCCGAGCACTGAGCACCCAGCACCCCGAGAATGAGCACCCAGCACCCTGAGTACTGAGCACCCAGCACCCTGAGTACTGAGCACCCAGCACCCCGAGCACTGAGCACCCTGAATACTTAGCACCCAGCTCCCTGATTACTGTGCACGCTGAGTACTGATCACCGATCACCCTGAGCACTGAGCACCCAGCACCCTGAGTACTGAGCACCCAACGTACTGAGCACCGAGCACACCGAGCACTGAGCACCCAGCACCCTGAGTACTGAGCACCGAGCACCCTGAGCACTGAGCACACAGAACCCTGAGTACCGAGTACCGAGCACCCCGAGCACTGAGCACCCAGCACACTGAGCACTGAGCACCCAGCACCCCGAGCACTGAGCACCCAGCACCCCGAGCACTGAGCACCCAGCACACCGAGCACTCAGCACCCAGCACCCCGAGCACAGAGCACCCAGCACAGCGAGCACTGAGCACCCAGCACCCCGAGCACCGAGCACCATGAGTACTAAGAACCGAGCACCCTGAGCACTGAGCACCCAGCACCCTGAGCACTGAGCACCCAGCACCCTGATTACTGAGCCCCCAGCACCCCGAGCACTGAGCACCATGAGTACTAAGAACCGAGCACCCTGAGCACTGAGCACCCAGCACCCTGAGCACTGAGCACCCAGCACCCTGATTACTGAGCCCCCAGCACCCCGAGCACCGAGCACCATGAGTACTAAGAACCGAGCACCCTGAGAACTGAGCACCCAGCACCCTGAGCACTGAGCACCCTCAGTACTGAGCACTGAGCACCCTGAGTACTGAGCACCCAGCACCCTGAGTATTGAGCACACAGCAACCTGAGCACTGAGCACCGAGCACCCTGAGCACTGAGCACCCAGCACCCTGAGCACTGAGCACCCAGCACCCTGAGTACTGAGCACCCTGAGTACTGAGCACACAGCACCGTGAGCACTGAGCACCCAGCACCCCGAGCACTGAGCACCCAGCACCCTGAGCACTGAGCACCCTGAGGACTGAGCACTGAGCACCCTGAGTACTGAGCACTGAGCACCCTGAGTACTGAGCACCCAGCACCCTGAGTACTGAGCACCCATCACCCTGAGCAATGAGCACCCTGAGTACTGAGCACCCAGCACCCTGAGCACTGAGCACCGAGCACCCCGAGCACTGAGCACCCAGCACCCGGAGTACTGAGCACCCAGCACCCTGAGTACTAAGCACAGAGCACCCTGAGTACTGAGCACCCAGTACCCTGAGCACTGAACACACAGCACCCTGAGTACTGAGCACCCCGAGCACTGAGCACCCAGCACCCTGAGCACTGAGGACCCAGCACCCTGAGTACTGAGCACCCAGCACCCTGAGCACTGAGCACCCAGCACCCTGAGTACTGAGCACCCAGCACCCTGAGCACTGAGCACCCAGCACCCTGAGTACTGAGCACTGAGCACCCAGCACCCCGAGCACTGAGCACTCAGCACCCTGTGTACTGAGCACTGAGTACCCAGCACCCCGAGTACTGAGCACCCAGCACCCTGAGCACTGAGCACCCTGAGTACTGAGCACCCAGCACCCTGAGCACTGAGCACCCAGCACCCTGAGCACTGAGCACCCAGCACCCAGAGCACTGAGCACCCTGAGTACTGAGCACTGAGCACCCTGAGCACTGAGCACCGAGCACCCTGAGTGCTGAGCACTGAGCACCCCGACCACTGAGCACCCAGCACCCTGAGTACTGAGCACCCAGCATCCTGATCACTGAGCACCCAGCACGCTGAGTACTGAGCACTGAGCAGTCTGAGTACTGAGCACCGAGCACTGTGAGCACTGAGCACCCAGCACGCTGAGTACTGAGCACTGAGCACGCTGAGTACTGAGCACCCAGCACCCTGAGCACTGAGCACCCAGCACCCTGAGTACTGAGCACTGAGCACCCCGAGTACTGAGTACCCAGCACCCCGAGCACTGAGCACCGGGCACCCCGAGCACTGAGCACCCAGCACCCCGAGCACTGAGCACCCAGCACCCTGAGCACTGAGCACCCAGCACCCCGAGCACTGAGCACTCAGCACCCCGAGCACTGAGCACCCAGCATCCCGAGCACTGAGCACCCAGCACACTGAGTACTGAGCACCCAGCACCCTGAGTACTCAGCACCCAGCACCCTGAGCACTGAGCATCCAGCACCCTGAGTACTGAGCACCCAGCATCCCAAGCACTGAGCACCCTGAGTACTGAGCACCCAGCACCCCAAGCACTGAGCTCCCTGAGTACTGAGCACCCAGTACCCTGATTAATGAGCACCCAGCACCCCGAGCACTGAGCACCCAGCACCCTGAGTACTGAGCACCCAGCACCCTGAGTACTGAGCACCCAGCACCCTGAGTACTGAGCACCCAGCACCCTGAGTTCTGAGCACCCAGCACCCTGAGTACTGAGCACCCTGAGTACAGAGCACCCAGCACCCCGAGCACTGAGCACCCAGCACCCTGAGTACTGAGCACCCTGAGTGCTGAGCACCCAGCACCCTGAGCACTAAGGACCCAGCACCCTGAGTACTGAGCACCCAGCACCCTGAGTACTTAGCACCCAGCACCTAAGCACTGAGCACCCAGCACCCTGAGTACTGAGCACCGAGCACCCTGAGTACTGAGCACCCAGCACCCTGAGTACTGAGCACCCAGCACCCTGAGTACTGAGCACCGAGCACCCCGAGTACTGAGCACCCAGAACCCTGAGCACTGAGCACCCAGCACCCCGAGCACTGAGGACCCAGCACCCTGAGTACTGAGCACCGAGCACCCCGAGCACTGAGCACCCAGCACCCTGAGCACTGAGCACCCAGCACCCTGAGTACTGAGCACTCAGCACCCTAAGCACTGAGCACCCACCACACTGAGTACTGAGCACCCAGCACCCTGAGTACTGAGCACCCAGCACCCGGAGTACTGAGCACCCAGCACACTGAGTACTGAGCACCCAGCACCCTGAGTACTGAGCACCAAGCACCCTGAGTACTGAGCACCCAGCACACTGAGTACTGAGCACCCAGCACCCTGAGTACTGAGCACCCAGCACCCTGAGCACTGAGCACAAAGCACGCTGAGTACTGAGCACCCTGAGTACTGAGCACCGAGGACCCTGAGCACTGAGAACCCAGCACCCTGAGCACTGAGCACCCAGCACCCCGAGAATGAGCCCCCAGCACCCTGAGTACTGAGAAACGAGCACCCTGAGTACTGAGCACCCAGCACGCTGAGCACTGAGCACCCAGCACCCCGAGTACTGAGCACCCAGCACCCCGAGCACTGAGCACCCAGCACCACGAGAATGAGCACCCAGCACCCTGAGTACTGAGCACCCAGCATCCTGAGTAATGAGCACCCAGCACCCCGAGCACTGAGCACCCTGAATACTGAGCACCCAGCACCCTGAGTACTGTGCACTAAGCACCCAGAGCGCTTAGCACCCAGGACCCCGAGCACTGAGTACTGAGCACCCAGCACCCTGAGTACTGAGCACCGAGCTCCCCGAGCACTGAGCACCCTGAGTACTGAGCACCGAGCACCCTGAGTACTGAGCACCCAGCACCCTGAGCACTGAGCACCCAGCACCCTGAGTACTGAGCACCCAGCACCCCGAGCACTGAGCACACAGCACCCTGAGTACTGAGCACCCAGCACCCTGAGGACTGAGCACCGATCACCCTGAGCACTGAGCACCCAGCACCCTGAGTACTGAGCACCCAGCACCCTGAGCACTGAGCACCCAGCACCCTGAGTACTGAGCAGAGAGCACCCTGATCACTGAGCACCCAGCACCCTGAGTAGTGAGCACCCAGCACCCTGAGTACTGAGCACCGAGCACCCCGAGTACTGAGCACCCAGCACCCTGAGCACTCAGCACCCAGCACCCCGAGCACTGAGCACCCAGCGCCCTGAGCACTGAGCACCCTGAGGACTGAGCACCGATCACCCTGAGCACTGAGCACCCAACACCCTGAGTACTGAGCACCCAACGTACTGAGCACCGAGCACACTGAGCACTGAGCACCCAGCACCCTGAGTACTGAGCACCGAGCACCCTGAGCACTGAGCACCCAGCACCCTGAGTACTGAGCACCGAGCACCCCGAGCACTGAGCACCCAGCGCCCCGAGCACTGAGCACCCAGCACCCCGAGCACTGAGCACCCTGCACCCGTAGCACTGAGGACCCAGCACCCCGAGTAATGAGCACCCAGCACCCTGAGTACTGAGCACCCAGCACCCTGAGTACTGAGCACTGAGCACCCCGAGTACTGAGCACCCACCACCCCGAGTACTAAGCACCAAGCACACCGAGCACTGAGCACACAGCACCCCGAGCAATGAGCATCCAGCACCCTGAGCGCTGAGCACCCAGCACCCCGAGCACTGAGCACCCAGCACCCCGAGCACTGTGCACCCAGCAACCCGAGCACTGAGCACCCAGCACCCCGAGCACTGAGCACCCAGCACCCTGAGTACTGAGCACCCAGCACCCTGAGTACTCAGCACCCAGCACCCTGAGCACTGAGCAACCAGCACCCTGAGTACTGAGCAGCCTGCACCCCAAGCACTGAGCACCCTGAGAACTGAGCACCCAGCACCCCAAGCATCGAGCACCCTGAGTACTGAGCACCCAGCACCCTGAGTACTGAGCACCCAGTGTACTGAGCACCGAGCACCCAGCACCCTGAGTACTGAGCACCCAGCACCCTGAGCACTGAGCACCCAGCACCCTGAGTACTGAGCACCGAGCACCCTGAGACCTGAGCACCCAGCACCCTGAGGACTGAGTACCCAGCACCCCGAGCACTGAGCACCCAGCACCATGAGCACTGAGCACCCTGAGTACTGAGCACTGAGCACCCTGAGTACTGAGCACCCAGCACCCTGAGTATTGAGCACCCAGCAACCTGAGCACTGAGCACCGAGCACCCTGAGCACTGAGCACCCAGCACCCTGAGCACTGAGCACCCAGCACCCTGAGCACTGAGCACCCAGCACCCTGAGTACTGAGCACCCTGAGTACTGAGCACACAGCACCGTGAGCACTGAGCACCCAGCAACCCGAGCACTGAGCACCCAGCACCCTGAGCACTGAGCACCCTGAGTACTGAGCACTGAGCACTCTGAGTACTGAGCACTGAGCACCCTGAGTACTGAGCACCCAGCACCCTGAGTACTGAGCACCCAGCACCCTGAGCAATGAGCACCCTGAGTACTGAGCACCCAGCACACTGAGCACTGAGCACAGAGCACCCCGAGCACTGAGCACCCAGCACCCGGAGTACTGAGCACCCAGCACCCTGAGTACTAAGCAGCGAGCACCCTGAGTACTGAGCACCCAGTACCCTGAGCACTGAACACACAGCACCCTGAGTACTGAGCACCCCGAGCACTGAGCACCCAGCACCCTGAGCACTGAGGACCCAGCACCCTGAGTACTGAGCACCCAGCACCCTGAGCACTGAGCACCCAGCACCCTGAGTACTGAGCACCCAGCACCCTGAGCACTGAGCACCCAGCACCCTGAGTACTGAGCACTGAGCACCCAGCACCCCGAGCACTGAGCACCCAGCACCCTGAGCACTGAGCACCCTGAGTACTGAGCACCCAGCACCCTGAGCACTGAGCACCCAGCACCCTGAGTACTGAGCACCCAGCACCCTGAGCACTGAGCACTCAGCACCCTGTGTACTGAGCACTGAGTACCCAGCACCCCGAGCACTGAGCACCCAGCACCCTGAGCACTGAGCACCCTGAGTACTGAGCACCCAGCACCCTGAGCACTGAGCACCCAGCACCCTGAGCACTGAGCACCCAGCACCCGGAGCACTGAGCACCCTGAGTACTGAGCACTGAGCACCCTGAGCACTGAGCACCGAGCACCCTGAGTGCTGAGCACTGAGCACCCTGACCACTGAGCACCCAGCACCCTGAGTACTGAGCACCCAGCACCCTGAGCACTGAGGACCGAGCACCCTGAGTACTAAGCACCCAGCACCCTGTGTACTGAGCACCCAGCACCCTGAGCACTGAGCACCCAGCACGATGAGTACTGAGCACTGAGCACCCAGCACGCTGAGTACTGAGCACTGAGCACCCTGAGCACTGAGGACCGAGCACCCTGAGTACTAAGCACCCAGCACCCTGAGTACTGAGCACCCAGCACCCTGAGCACTGAGCACCCAGCACGATGAGTACTGAGCACTGAGCACCCAGCACGCTGAGTACTGAGCACTGAGCACCCTGAGTACTGAGCACCGAGGACACCGAGCACTGAGCACCCAGCACCCTGAGTACTGAGCACCGAGCACCCTGAGCACTGAGCACACAGAACCCTGAGTACTGAGCACCGAGCACCCCGAGCACTGAGCACCCAGCACCCTGAGCACTGAGCACCCAGCACCCCAAGCACTGAGCACCCAGCACCCGGAGCACTGAGCACCCAGCACCCCGAGCAATGAGCACCCAGCACCCTGAGTACTGAGCACCCACCACCCCGAGTACTGAGCACCCAGCAACCTGAGCACCGAGCACCCAGCACCCCGAGCACTGAGCACCCAGCACCCTGTGCACTGAGCACCCAGCACCCTGAGTACTGAGCACTGAGCACCCCGAGTACTGAGTACCCAGCACCCCGAGCACTGAGCACCGAGCACCCCGAGCACTGAGCACCCAGCACCCCGAGCACTGAGCACCCTGAGTACTGAGCACCCAGCACCCTGAGTACTGAGCACCCAGCACCCTGAGCACTGAGCACCCAGCACCCTGAGTACTGAGCACCCAGCACCCCGAGCACTGAGCACACAGCACCCTGAGTACTGAGTACCCAGCACCCTGAGTACTGAGCAACCTGAGCACTGAGCACCCAGCACCCTGAGTACTGAGCACCCTGAGGACTGAGCACCGATCACCCTGAGCACTGAGCACCCAGCACCCTGAGTACTGAGCGCCCAGCACCCTGAGCACTGAGCACCCAGCACCCTGAGTACTGAGCAGAGAGCACCCTGATCACTGAGCACCCAGCACCCTGAGTAGTGAGCACCCAGCACCCTGAGTACTGAGCACCGAGCACCCCGAGTACTGAGCACCCAGCACCCTGAGCACTCAGCACCCAGCACCCCGAGCACTGAGCACCCAGCACCCTGAGTACTGAGCTCCCAGCACCCCGAGCCCTGAGCACCCAGCACCCAGAGTACTGAGCACCGTGAGTACTGAGCACCGATCTCCCTGAGCACTGAGCACCCAACACCCTGAGTACTGAGCACCCAACGTACTGAGCACCGAGCACACTGAGCACTGAGCACCCAGCACGCTGAGTACTGAGCACCGAGCACCCTGAGCACTGAGCACCCAGCACCCTGAGTACTGAGCACCGAGCACCCCGAGCACTGAGCACCCAGCGCCCCGAGCACTGAGCACCCAGCACCCCGAGCACTGAGCACCCAGCACCCGTAGCACTGAGGACCCAGCACCCCGAGCAATGAGCACCCAGCACCCTGAGTACTGAGTACCCAGGACCCTGAGTACTGAGCAATGAGCACCCCGAGTACTGAGCACCCATCACCCCGAGCACTGAGCACTGAGCACACCGCGCACTGAGCATACAGCACCCGAGAAATGAGCACCCAGCACCCTGAGCACTGAGCACCCAGCACCCCGAGCACTGAGCACCCAGCACCCCGAGCACTGAGCACCCAGCAACCCGAGCACTGAGCACCCAGCACCCCGAGCACTGAGCACCCAGCACCCTGAGTACTGAGCACCCAGCACCCTGAGTACTCAGCACCCAGCACCCTGAGCACTGAGCAACCAGCACCCTGAGTACTGAGCACCCTGCACCCCAAGCACTGAGCACCCTGAGAACTGAGCACCCAGCACCCCAAGCACCGAGCACCCTGAGTACTGAGCACCCAGCACCCTGAGTACTGGGCACCCAGTGTACTGAGCACCGAGCACCCAGCACCCTGAGTACTGAGCACCCAGCACCCAGAGCACTGAGCACCCAGCACCCTGAGTACTGAGCACCGAGCACCCTGAGTACTGAGCACCCAGCACCCTGAGCACTGAGCACCGAGCACCCTGAGCACTGAGCACCCAGCACCCTGAGGACTGAGTACCCAGCACCCCGAGCACTGAGCACCCAGCACCCTGAGTACTGAGCACCCTGAGTACTGAGCACACAGCACCGTGAGCACTGAGCACCCAGCAATCCGAGCACTGAGCACCCAGCACCCTGAGCACAGAGCACCCTGAGTACTGAGCACTGAGCACCCTGAGTACTGAGCACTGAGCACCCTGAGTACTGAGCACCCAGCACCCTGAGTACTGAGCACCCAGCACCCTGAGCAATGAGCACCCTGAGTACTGAGCACCCAGCACCCTGAGCACTGAGCACCGAGCACCCCGAGCACTGAGCACCCAGCACCCGGAGTACTGAGCACCCAGCACCCTGAGTACTAAGCACCGAGCACCCTGAGTACTGAGCACCCAGTACCCTGAGCACTGAACACACATCACCCTGAGTACTGAGCACCCCGAGCACTGAGCACCCAGCACCCTGAGCACTGAGGACCCAGCACCCTGAGTACTGAGCACCCAGCACCCTGAGCACTGAGCACCCAGCACCCTGAGTACTGAGCACCCAGCACCCTGAGCACTGAGCACCCAGCACCCTGAGTACTGAGCACTGAGCACCCAGCACCCCGAACACTGAGCACTCAGCACCCTGTGTACTGAGCACTGAGTACCCAGCACCCCGAGCACTGAGCACCCAGCACCCTGAGCACTGAGCACAATGAGTACTGAGCACCCAGCACCCTGAGCACTGAGCACCCAGCACCCTGAGCACTGAGCACCCAGCACCCAGAGCACTGAGCACCCTGAGTACTGAGCACTGAGCACCCTGAGCACTGAGCACCGAGCACCCTGAGTGCTGAGCACTGAGCACCCTGACCACTGAGCACCCAGCACCCTGAGTACTGAGCACCCAGCACCCTGAGCACTGAGGACCGAGCACCCTGAGTACTAAGCACCCAGCACCCTGAGTACTGAGCACCCAGCACCCTGAGCAATGAGCACCCAGCACGCTGAGTACTGAGAACTGAGCACCCAGCACGCTGAGTACTGAGCACTGAGCACCCTGAGTAATGAGCACCGAGCACCCCGAGCACTAAGCACCCAGCACCCTGAGCACTGAGCACCCAGCACCCTGAGTACTGAGCACCAAGCAACCTGAGTACTGAGCACACAGCACCCTGAGCACTGAGCACCCAGCACCCTGAGTACTGAGCACCCAGCACCCTGAGTACTGAGCACCGAGCACCCCGAGTACTGAGCACCCAGCACCCGGAGCACTGAGCACCCAGCACCCTGAGCACTGAGCACCCAGCACCCCAATTACTGAGCACCCAGCACCCTGAGTACTGAGTACTGAGCACCCTGAGTACTGAGCACCCAGCACCATGAGTACTGAGCACTCAGCAACCTGAGTACTGAGCACCCAGCACCCTGAGCACTGAGCACAAAGCACGCTGTGTATTGAGCACCCTGAGTACTGAGCACCGAGGACCCTGAGCACTGAGCACCCAGCACCCCGAGAATGAGCACCCAGGACCCTGAATACTGAGAACCGAGCACCCTGAGTACTGAGCACCCAGCATGCTGAGCACTGAGCACCCAGCACCCCGAGTCCTGAGCACCCAGCACCCCGAGCACTGAGCACCCAGCACCCCGAGAATGAGCACCCAGCACCCTGAGTACTGAGCACCCAGCACCCTGAGTACTGAGCACCCAGCACCCCGAGCACTGAGCACCCTGAATACTTAGCACCCAGCTCCCTTATTACTGTGCACGCTGAGTACTGATCACCGATCACCCTGAGCACTGAGCACCCAGCACCCTGAGTACTGAGCACCCAACGTACTGAGCAACGAGCACACCGAGCACTGAGCACCCAGCACCCTGAGTACTGAGCACCCAACGTACTGAGCACCCAGCACCCCGAGCACTGAGCACCCAGCACAGCGAGCACTGAGCACCCAGCACCCCGAGCACCGAGCACCATGAGTACTAAGAACCGAGCACCCTGAGCACTGAGCACCCAGCACCCTGAGCACTGAGCACCCAGCACCCTGATTACTGAGCCCCCAGCACCCCGAGCACTGAGCACCATGAGTACTAAGAACCGAGCACCCTGAGCACTGAGCACCCAGCACCCTGAGCACTGAGCACCCAGCACCCTGATTACTGAGCCCCCAGCACCCCGAGCACCGAGCACCATGAGTACTAAGAACCGAGCACCCTGAGCACTGAGCACCCAGCACCCTGAGCACTGAGCACCCAGCATCCTGAGTACTGAGCACCCAGCACCCTGAGCACTGAGCACCGAGCACCCTGAGAACTGAGCACCCAGCACCCTGAGCACTGAGCACCCTGAGTACTGAGCACTGAGCACCCTGAGTACTGAGCACCCAGCACCCTGAGTATTGAGCACCCAGCAACCTGAGCACTGAGCACCGAGCACCCTGAGCACTGAGCACCCAGCACCCTGAGCACTGAGCACCCAGCACCCTGAGTACTGAGCACCCTGAGTACTGAGCACACAGCACCGTGAGCACTGAGCACCCAGCACCCCGAGCACTGAGCACCCAGCACCCTGAGCACTGAGCACCCTGAGGACTGAGCACTGAGCACCCTGAGTACTGAGCACTGAGCACCCTGAGTACTGAGCAGCCAGCACCCTGAGTACTGAGCACCCATCACCCTGAGCCATGAGCACCGAGCACCCCGAGCACTGAGCACCCAGCACCCGGAGTACTGAGCACCCAGCACCCTGAGTACTAAGCACCGAGCACCCTGAGTACTGAGCACCCAGTACCCTGAGCACTGAACACACAGCACCCTGAGTACTGAGCACCCCGAGCACTGAGCACCCAGCACCCTGAGCACTGAGGACCCAGCACCCTGAGTACTGAGCACCCAGCACCCTGAGCACTGAGCACCCAGCACCCTGAGTACTGAGCACCCAGCACCCTGAGCACTGAGCACCCAGCACCCTGAGTACTGAGCACTGAGCACCCAGCACCCCGAGCACTGAGCACTCAGCACCCTGTGTACTGAGCACTGAGTACCCAGCACCCCGAGCACTGAGCACCCAGCACCCTGAGCACTGAGCACCCTGAGTACTGAGCACCCAGCACCCTGAGCACTGAGCACCCAGCACCCTGAGCACTGAGCACCCAGCACCCAGAGCACTGAGCACCCTGAGTACTGAGCACTGAGCACCCTGAGCACTGAGCACCGAGCACCCTGAGTGCTGAGCACTGAGCACCCCGACCACTGAGGACCCAGCACCCTGAGTACTGAGCACCCAGCACCCTGATCACTGAGCACCCAGCACGCTGAGTACTGAGCACTGAGCAGTCTGAGTACTGAGCACCGAGCACCCTGAGCACTGAGCACCCAGCACGCTGAGTACTGAGCACTGAGCACCCTGAGTACTGAGCACCGAGCACCCCGAGCACTAAGCACACAGCACCCTGAGCACTGAGCACCCAGCACCCTGAGTACTGAGCACCCAGCAACCTGAGTACTGAGCACACAGCACCCTGAGCACGGAGCACCCAGCACCCTGAGTACTGAGCACCCAGCACCCTGAGTACTGAGCACTGAGCACCCCGAGTACTGAGCAACCAGCACCCCGAGCACTGAGCACCCAGCACCCTGAGCACTGAGCACCCAGCACCCCAAGCACTGAGCACCCAGCACCCTGAGTCCTGAGTACTGAGCACCCTGAGTACTGAGCACCCAGCACCGTGAGTACTGAGCACTCAGTACCCTGAGTACTGAGCACCCAGCACCCTGAGCACTGAGCACAAAGCACGCTGAGTACTGAGCACCCTGAGTACTGAGCACCGAGGACCCTGAGCACTGAGCACCCAGCACCCAGAGCACTGAGTACCCAGCACCCCGAGAATGAGCACCCAGCTCCCTGAGTACTGAGCACCCAGCACCCTGAGTACTGAGCACCCAGCACCCCGAGCACTGAGCACCCTGAATACTGAGCACCCAGCTCCCTGATTACTGTGCACGCTGAGTACTGATCACCGATCACCCAGAGCACTGAGCACCCAGCACCCTGAGTACTGAGCACCCAACGTACTGAGCACCGAGCACACCGTGTACTGAGCACCCATCACCCTGAGTACTGAGCACCGAGCACCCTGAGCACTGAGCACACAGAACCCTGAGTACTGAGCACCGAGCACCCCGAGCACTGAGCACCCAGCACCATGAGCACTGAGCACCCAGCACCCCGAGCACTGAGCACCCAGCACCCGGAGCACTGAGCACCCAGCACCCCGAGCAATGAGCACCCAGCCCCCTGAGTACTGAGCACCCACCACCCCGAGTACTGAGCACCCAGCAACCTGAGCACCGAGCACCCAGCACCCCGAGCACTGAGCACCCAGCACCCTGAGCACTGAGCACCCAGCACCCTGAGTACTGAGCACTGAGCACCGCGAGTACTGAGTACCCAGCACCCCGAGCACTGAGCACCGGGCACCCCGAGCACTGAGCACCCAGCACCCCGAGCACTGAGCACCCAGCACCCTGAGCACTGAGCACCCAGCACCCCGAGCACTGAGCACTCAGCACCCCGAGCACTGAGCACCCAGCATCCCGAGCACTGAGCACCCAGCACACTGAGTACTGAGCACCCAGCACCCTGAGTACTCAGCACCCAGCACCCTGAGCACTGAGCATCCAGCACCCTGAGTACTGAGCACCCAGCATCCCAAGCACTGAGCACCCTGAGTACTGAGCACCCAGCACCCCAAGCACTGAGCACCCTGAGTACTGAGCACCCAGTACCCTGATTAATGAGCACCCAGCACCCTGAGCACTGAGCACCCAGCACCCTGAGTACTGAGCACCCAGCACCCTGAGTACTGAGCACCCAGCACCCTGAGTACTGAGCAACCAGCACCCTGAGTTCTGAGCACCCAGCACCCTGAGTACTGAGCACCCTGAGTACAGAGCACCCAGCACCCCGAGCACTGAGCACCCAGCACCCTGAGTACTGAGCACCCTGAGTGCTGAGCACCCAGCACCCTGAGTACTGAGCACCCAGCACCCTGAGCACTGAGCACCCAGCACCCTGAGTACTGAGCACCCAGCACCCTGAGTACTTAGCACCCAGCACCTGAGCACTGAGCACCCAGCACCCTGAGTACTGAGCACCGAGCACCCTGAGTACTGAGCACCCAGCACCCTGAGTACTGAGCACCCAGCACCCTGAGTACTGAGCACCGAGCACCCCGAGTACTGAGCACCCAGCACCCTGAGCACTGAGCACAGAGCACCCCGAGCACTGAGGACCCAGCACACTGAGTACTGAGCACCGAGCACCCCGAGCACTGAGCACCAAGCACCCTGAGCACTGAGCACCCAGCACCCCGAGAATGAGCACCCAGCACCCTGAGTACTGAGAAACGAGCACCCTGAGTACTGAGCACCCAGCACGCTGAGCACTGAGCACCCAGCACCCCGAGCACTGAGCACCCAGCACCCCGAGCACTGAGCACCCAGCAACCCGAGCACTGAGCACCCAGCACCCCGAGCACTGAGCACCCAGCACCCTGAGTACTGAGCACCCAGCACCCTGAGTACTCAGCACCCAGCACCCTGAGCACTGAGCAACCAGCACCCTGAGTACTGAGCACCCTGCACCCCAAGCACTGAGCACCCTGAGAACTGAGCACCCAGCACCCCAAGCACCGAGCACCCTGAGTACTGAGCACCCAGCACCCTGAGTACTGGGCACCCAGTGTACTGAGCACCGAGCACCCAGCACCCTGAGTACTGAGCACCCAGCACCCAGAGCACTGAGCACCCAGCACCCTGAGTACTGAGCACCGAGCACCCTGAGTACTGAGCACCCAGCACCCTGAGCACTGAGCACCGAGCACCCTGAGCACTGAGCACCCAGCACCCTGAGGACTGAGTACCCAGCACCCCGAGCACTGAGCACCCAGCACCCTGAGTACTGAGCACCCTGAGTACTGAGCACACAGCACCGTGAGCACTGAGCACCCAGCAATCCGAGCACTGAGCACCCAGCACCCTGAGCACTGAGCACCCTGAGTACTGAGCACTGAGCACCCTGAGTACTAAGCACTGAGCACCCTGAGTACTGAGCACCCAGCACCCTGTGTACTGAGCACCCAGCACCCTGAGCAATGAGCACCCTGAGTACTGAGCACCCAGCACCCTGAGCACTGAGCACCGAGCACCCCGAGCACTGAGCACCCAGCACCCGGAGTACTGAGCACCCAGCACCCTGAGTACTAAGCACCGAGCACCCTGAGTACTGAGCACCCAGTACCCTGAGCACTGAACACACATCACCCTGAGTACTGAGCACCCCGAGCACTGAGCACCCAGCACCCTGAGCACTGAGGACCCAGCACCCTGAGTACTGAGCACCCAACACCCTGAGCACTGAGCACCCAGCACCCTGAGTACTGAGCACCCAGCACCCTGAGCACTGAGCACCCAGCACCCTGAGTACTGAGCACTGAGCACCCAGCACCCCGAACACTGAGCACTCAGCACCCTGTGTACTGAGCACTGAGTACCCAGCACCCCGAGCACTGAGCACCCAGCACCCTGAGCACTGAGCACAATGAGTACTGAGCACCCAGCACCCTGAGCACTGAGCACCCAGCACCCTGAGCACTGAGCACCCAGCACCCAGAGCACTGAGCACCCTGAGTACTGAGCACTGAGCACCCTGAGCACTGAGCACCGAGCACCCTGAGTGCTGAGCACTGAGCACCCTGACCACTGAGCACCCAGCACCCTGAGTACTGAGCACCCAGCACCCTGAGCACTGAGGACCGAGCACCCTGAGTACTAAGCACCCAGCACCCTGAGTACTGAGCACCCAGCACCCTGAGCAATGAGCACCCAGCACGCTGAGTACTGAGCACTGAGCACCCAGCACGCTGAGTACTGAGCACTGAGCAACCTGAGTAATGAGCACCGAGCACCCCGAGCACTAAGCACCCAGCACCCTGAGCACTGAGCACCCAGCACCCTGAGTACTGAGCACCAAGCAACCTGAGTACTGAGCACACAGCACCCTGAGCACTGAGCACCCAGCACCCTGAGTACTGAGCACCCAGCACCCTGAGCACTGAGCACCCAGCACCCCAATTACTGAGCACCCAGCACCCTGAGTACTGAGTACTGAGCACCCTGAGTACTGAGCACCCAGCACCGTGAGTACTGAGCACTCAGCAACCTGAGTACTGAGCACCCAGCACCCTGAGCACTGAGCACAAAGCACGCTGTGTATTGAGCACCCTGAGTACTGAGCACCGAGGACCCTGAGCACTGAGCACCCAGCACCCCGAGAATGAGCTCCCAGCACCCTGAATACTGAGAACCGAGCACCCTGAGTACTGAGCACCCAGCATGCTGAGCACTGAGCACCCAGCACCCCGAGTCCTGAGCACCCAGCACCCCGAGCACTGAGCACCCAGCACCCCGAGAATGAGCACCCAGCACCCTGAGTACTGAGCACCCAGCACCCTGAGTACTGAGCACCCAGCACCCCGAGCACTGAGCACCCTGAATACTTAGCACCCAGCTCCCTTATTACTGTGCACGCTGAGTACTGATCACCGATCACCCTGAGCACTGAGCACCCAGCACCCTGAGTACTGAGCACCCAACGTACTGAGCACCGAGCACACCGAGCACTGAGGACCCAGCACCCTGAGTACTGAGCACCCAACGTACTGAGCACCCAGCACCCCGAGCACTGAGCACCCAGCACACCGAGCACTGAGCACCCAGCACCCCGAGCACCGAGCACCATGAGTACTAAGAACCGAGCACCCTGAGCACTGAGCACCCAGCACCCTGAGCACTGAGCACCCAGCACCCTGATTACTGAGCCCCCAGCACCCCGAGCACTGAGCACCATGAGTACTAAGAACCGAGCACCCTGAGCACTGAGCACCCAGCACCCTGAGCACTGAGCACCCTGAGTACTGAGCACTGAGCACCCTGAGTACTGAGCACCCAGCACCCTGAGTATTGAGCACCCAGCAACCTGAGCACTGAGCACCGAGCACCCTGAGCACTGAGCACCCAGCACCCTGAGCACTGAGCACCCAGCACCCTGAGTACTGAGCACCCTGAGTACTGAGCACACAGCACCGTGAGCACTGAGCACCCAGCACCCCAAGCACTGAGCACCCAGCACCCTGAGCACTGAGCACCCTGAGGACTGAGCACTGAGCACCCTGAGTACTGAGCACTGAGCACCCTGAGTACTGAGCACCCAGCACCCTGAGTACTGAGCACCCATCACCCTGAGCAATGAGCACCCTGAGTACTGAGCACCCAGCACCCTGAGCACTGAGCACCGAGCACCCCGAGCACTGAGCACCCAGCACCCGGAGTACTGAGCACCCAGCACCCTGAGTACTAAGCACCGAGCACCCTGAGTACTGAGCACCCAGTACCCTGAGCACTGAACACACAGCACCCTGAGTACTGAGCACCCCGAGCACTGAGCACCCAGCACCCTGAGCACTGAGGACCCAGCACCCTGAGTACTGAGCACCCAGCACCCTGAGCACTGAGCACCCAGTACCCTGAGTACTGAGCACCCAGCACCCTGAGCACTGAGCACCCAGCACCCTGAGTACTGAGCACTGAGCACCCAGCACCCCGAGCACTGAGCACTCAGCACCCTGTGTACTGAGCACTGAGTACCCAGCACCCCGAGCACTGAGCACCCAGCACCCTGAGCACTGAGCACCCTGAGTACTGAGCACCGAGCACCCCGAGCACTAAGCACACAGCACCCTGAGCACTGAGCACCCAGCACCCTGAGTACTGAGCACCCAGCAACCTGAGTACTGAGCACACAGCACCCTGAGCACGGAGCACCCAGCACCCTGAGTACTGAGCACACAGCACCCTGAGTACTGAGCACTGAGCACCCCGAGTACTGAGCAACCAGCACCCCGAGCACTGAGCACCCAGCACCCTGAGCACTGAGCACCCAGCACCCCAAGCACTGAGCACCCAGCACCCTGAGTACTGAGTACTGAGCACCCTGAGTACTGAGCACCCAGCACCGTGAGTACTGAGCACTCAGTACCCTGAGTACTGAGCACCCAGCACCCTGAGCACTGAGCACAAAGCACGCTGAGTACTGAGCACCCTGAGTACTGAGCACCGAGGACCCTGAGCACTGAGCACCCAGCACCCCGAGCACTGAGTACCCAGCACCCCGAGAATGAGCACCCAGCACCCTGAGTACTGAGCACCCAGCACCCTGAGTACTGAGCACCCAGCACCCCGAGCACTGAGCACCCTGAATACTGAGCACCCAGCTCCCTGATTACTGTGCACGCTGAGTACTGATCACCGATCACCCTGAGCACTGAGCACCCAGCACCCTGAGTACTGAGCACCCAACGTACTGAGCACCGAGCACACCGTGTACTGAGCACCCATCACCCTGAGTACTGAGCACCGAGCACCCTGAGCACTGAGCACACAGAACCCTGAGTACTGAGCACCGAGCACCCCGAGCACTGAGCACCCAGCACCCTGAGCACTGAGCACCCAGCACCCCGAGCACTGAGCACCCAGCACCCGGAGCACTGAGCACCCAGCACCCCGAGCAATGAGCACCCAGCCCCCTGAGTACTGAGCACCCACCACCCCGAGTACTGAGCACCCAGCAACCTGAGCACCGAGCACCCAGCACCCCGAGCACTGAGCACCCAGCACCCTGAGCACTGAGCACCCAGCACCCTGAGTACTGAGCACTGAGCACCCCGAGTACTGAGTACCCAGCACCCCGAGCACTGAGCACCGGGCACCCCGAGCACTGAGCACCCAGCACCCCGAGCACTGAGCACCCAGCACCCTGAGCACTGAGCACCCAGCACCCCGAGCACTGAGCACTCAGCACCCTGAGCACTGAGCACCCAGCATCCCGAGCACTGAGCACCCAGCACACTGAGTACTGAGCACCCAGCACCCTGAGTACTCAGCACCCAGCACCCTGAGCACTGAGCATCCAGCACCCTGAGTACTGAGCACCCAGCATCCCAAGCACTGAGCACCCTGAGTACTGAGCACCCAGCACCCCAAGCACTGAGCACCCTGAGTACTGAGCACCCAGTACCCTGATTAATGAGCACCCAGCACCCCGAGCACTGAGCACCCAGCACCCTGAGTACTGAGCACCCAGCACCCTGAGTACTGAGCACCCAGCACCCTGAGTACTGAGCACCCAGCACCCTGAGTTCTGAGCACCCAGCACCCTGAGTAATGAGCACCCTGAGTACAGAGCACCCAGCACCCCGAGCACTGAGCACCCAGCACCCTGAGTACTGAGCACCCTGAGTGCTGAGCACCCAGCACCCTGAGTACTGAGCACCCAGCACCCTGAGCACTGAGCACCCAGCACCCTGAGTACTGAGCACCCAGCACCCTGAGTACTTAGCACCCAGCACCTGAGCACTGAGCACCCAGCACCCTGAGTACTGAGCACCGAGCACCCTGAGTACTGAGCACCCAGCACCCTGAGTACTGAGCACCCAGCACCCTGAGTACTGAGCACCGAGCACCCCGAGTACTGAGCAAACAGCACCCTGAGCACTGAGCACAGACCACTCCGAGCACTGAGGACCCAGCACACTGAGTACTGAGCACCGAGCACCCCGAGCACTGAGCACCAAGCACCCTGAGCACTGAGCACCCAGCACCCCGAGAATGAGCACCCAGCACCCTGAGTACTGAGAAACGAGCACCCTGAGTACTGAGCACCCAGCACGCTGAGCACTGAGCACCCAGCACCCCGAGTACTGAGCACCCAGCACCCCGAGCACTGAGCACCCAGCACCACGAGAATGAGCACCCAGCACCCTGAGTACTGAGCACCCAGCATCCTGAGTAATGAGCACCCAGCACCCCGAGCACTGAGCACCCTGAATACTGAGCACCCAGCACCCTGAGTACTGTGCACTAAGCACCCAGAGCGCTGAGCACCCAGGACCCCGAGCACTGAGTACTGAGCACCCAGCACCCTGAGTACTGAGCACCGAGCTCCCCGAGCACTGAGCACCCTGAGTACTGAGCACCGAGCACCCTGAGTACTGAGCACCCAGCACCCTGAGCACTGAGCACCCAGCACCCTGAGTACTGAGCACCCAGCACCCCGAGCACTGAGCACACAGCACCCTGAGTACTGAGTACTCAGCACCCTGAGTACTGAGCAACCTGAGCACTGAGCACCCAGCACCCTGAGTACTGAGCACCCTGAGGACTGAGCACCGATCACCCTGAGCACTGAGCACCCAGCACCCTGAGTACTGAGCACCCAGCACCCTGAGCACTGAGCACCCAGCACCCTGAGTACTGAGCAGAGAGCACCCTGATCACTGAGCACCCAGCACCCTGAGTAGTGAGCACCCAGCACCCTGAGTACTGAGCACCGAGCACCCCGAGTACTGAGCACCCAGCACCCTGAGCACTCAGCACCCAGCACCCCGAGCACTGAGCACCCAGCGCCCTGAGCACTGAGCACCCTGAGGACTGAGCACCGATCACCCTGAGCACTGAGCACCCAACACCCTGAGTACTGAGCACCCAACGTACTGAGCACCGAGCACACTGAGCACTGAGCACCCAGCACCCTGAGTACTGAGCACCGAGCACTCTGAGCACTGAGCACCCAGCACCCTGAGTACTGAGCACCGAGCACCCCGAGCACTGAGCACCCAGCGCCCCGAGCACTGAGCACCCAGCACCCCGAGCACTGAGCACCCTGCACCCGTAGCACTGAGGACCCTGCACCCCGAATAATGAGCACCCAGCACCCTGAGTACTGAGCACCCAGCACCCTGAGTACTGAGCACTGAGCACCCCGAGTACTGAGCACCCACCACCCCGAGCACTATGCACCAAGCACACCGAGCACTGAGCACACAGCACCCCGAGCAATGAGCATCCAGCACCCTGAGCGCTGAGCACCCAGCACCCCGAGCACTGAGCACCCAGCACCCCGAGCACTGTGCACCCAGCAACCCGAGCACTGAGCACCCAGCACCGCGAGCACTGAGCACCCAGCACCCTGAGTACTGAGCAGCCAGCACCCTGAGTACTCAGCACCCAGCACCCTGAGCACTGAGCAACCAGCACCCTGAGTACTGAGCAGCCTGCACCCCAAGCACTGAGCACCCTGAGAACTGAGCACCCAGCACCCCAAGCATCGAGCACCCTGAGTACTGAGCACCCAGCACCCTGAGTACTGAGCACCCAGTGTACTGAGCACCGAGCACCCAGCACCCTGAGTACTGAGCACCCAGCACCCTGAGCACTGAGCACCCAGCACCCTGAGTACTGAGCACCGAGCACCCTGAGTACTGAGCACCCAGCACCCTGAGCACTGAGCACAGAGCACCCTGAGACCTGAGCACCCAGCACCCTGAGGACTGAGTACCCAGCGCCCCGAGCACTGAGCACCCAGCACCCTGAGCACTGAGCACCCTGAGTACTGAGCACTGAGCACCCTGAGTACTGAGCACCCAGCACCCTGAGTATTGAGCACCCAGCAACCTGAGCACTGAGCACCGAGCACCCTGAGCACTGAGCACCCAGCACCCTGAGCACTGAGCACCCAGCACGCTGAGCACTGAGCACCCAGCACCCTGAGTACTGAGCACCCTGAGTACTGAGCACACAGCACAGTGAGCACTGAGCACCCAGCACCCCGAGCACTGAGCACCCAGCACCCTGAGCACTGAGCACCCTGAGTACTGAGCACTGAGCACCCTGAGTACTGAGCACTGAGCACCCTGAGTACTGAGCACCCAGCACCCTGAGTACTGAGCACCCAGCACCCTGAGCAATGAGCACCCTGAGTACTGAGCACCCAGCACCCTGAGCACTGAGCACCGAGCACCCCGAGCACTGAGCACCCAGCACCCGGAGTACTGAGCACCCAGCACCCTGAGTACTAAGCACCGAGCACCCTGAGTACTGAGCACCCAGTACCCTGAGCACTGAACACACAGCACCCTGAGTACTGAGCACCCCGAGCACTGAGCACCCAGCACCCTGAGCACTGAGGACCCAGCACCCTGAGTACTGAGCACCCAGCACCCTGAGCACTGAGCACCCAGCACCCTGAGTACTGAGCACCCAGCACCCTGAGCACCCAGCACCCTGAGTACTGAGCACTGAGCACCCAGCACCCCGAGCACTGAGCACTCAGCACCCTGTGTACTGAGCACTGAGTACCCAGCACCCCGAGCACTGAGCACCCAGCACCCTGAGCACTGAGCACCCTGAGTACTGAGCACCCAGCACCCTGAGCACTGAGCACCCAGCACCCTGAGCACTGAGCACCCAGCACCCAGAGCACTGAGCACCCTGAGTACTGAGCACTGAGCACCCTGAGCACTGAGCACCGAGCACCCTGATTGCTGAGCACTGAGCACCCTGACCACTGAGCACCCAGCACCCTGAGTACTGAGCACCCAGCACCCTGAGCACTGAGGACCGAGCACCCTGAGTACTAAGCACCCAGCACCCTGAGTACTGAGCACCCAGCACCCTGAGCACTGAGCACCCAGCACGATGAGTACTGAGCACTGAGCACCCAGCACGCTGAGTACTGAGCACTGAGCACCCTGAGCACTGAGGACCGAGCACCCTGAGTACTAAGCACCCAGCACCCTGAGTACTGAGCACCCAGCACCCTGAGCACTGAGCACCCAGCACGATGAGTACTGAGCACTGAGCACCCAGCACGCTGAGTACTGAGCACTGAGCACCCTGAGTACTGAGCACCGAGGACACCGAGCACTGAGCACCCAGCACCCTGAGTACTGAGCACCGAGCACCCTGAGCACTGAGCACACAGAACCCTGAGTACTGAGGACCGAGCACCCCGAGCACTGAGCACCCAGCACCCTGAGCACTGAGCACCCAGCACCCCGAGCACTGAGCACCCTGCACCCGGAGCACTGAGCACCCAGCACCCCGAGCAATGAGCACCCAGCACCCTGAGTACTGAGCACCCACCACCCCGAGTACTGAGCACCCAGCAACCTGAGCACCGAGCACCCAGCACCCCGAGCACTGAGCACCCAGCACCCTGTGCACTGAGCACCCAGCACCCTGAGTACTGAGCACTGAGCACCCCGAGTACTGAGTACCCAGCACCCCAAGCACTGAGCACCGAGCACCCCGAGCACTGAGCACCCAGCACCCCGAGCACTGAGCACCCAGAGTACTGAGCAACCAGCACCCTGAGTACTGAGCACCCAGCACCCTGAGTACTGAGCACCCAGCACCCTGAGTACTGATCACCCAGCACCCCGAGCACTGAGCACACAGCACCCTGAGTACTGAGTACCCAGCACCCTGAGTACTGAGCAACCTGAGCACTGAGCACCCAGCACCCTGAGTACTGAGCACCCTGAGGACTGAGCACCGATCACCCTGAGCACTGAGCACCCAGCACCCTGAGTACTGAGCACCCAGCACCCTGAGCACTGAGCACCCAGCACCCTGAGTACTGAGCAGAGAGCACCCTGATCACTGAGCACCCAGCACCCTGAGTAGTGAGCACCCAGCACCCTGAGTACTGAGCACCGAGCACCCCGAGTACTGAGCACCCAGCACCCTGAGCACTCAGCACCCAGCACCCCGAGCACTGAGCACCCAGCACCCTGAGTACTGAGCTCCCAGCACCCCGAGCCCTGAGCACCCAGCACCCTGAGTACTGAGCACCGTGAGTACTGAGCACCGATCTCCCTGAGCACTGAGCACCCAACGTACTGAGCACCGAGCACACTGAGCACTGAGCACCCAGCACCCTGAGTACTGAGCACCGAGCACCCTGAGCACTGAGCACCCAGCACCCTGAGTACTGAGCACCGAGCACCCCGAGCACTGAGCACCCAGTGCCCCGAGCACTGAGCACCCAGCACCCCGAGCACTGAGCACCCAGCACCCGTAGCACTGAGGACCCAGCACCCCGAGCAATGAGCACCCAGCACCCTGAGTACTGAGCACCCAGCACCCTGAGTACTGAGCACTGAGCACCCCGAGTACTGAGCACCCACCACCCCGAGCACTGAGCACCGAGCACACCGAGCACTGAGCACACAGCACCCCGAGCAATGAGCACCCAGCACCCTGAGCACTGAGCACCCAGCACCCCGAGCACTGAGCACCCAGCACCCTGAGCACTGAGCACCCAGCAACCCGAGCACTGAGCACCCAGCACCCCGAGCACTGAGCACCCAGCACCCTGAGTACTGAGCACCGAGCACCCTGAGTACTGAGCACTGAGCACCTAGCACCCTGAGTACTCAGCACCCAGCACCCTGAGCACTGAGCACCCTGAGTACTGAGCACCCAGCACCCTGAGCACTGAGCAACGAGCACCCTGAGCACTGAGCACCCAGCACCCTGAGCACTGAGCACCCAGCACCCCGAGCAGTGAGCACCCAGCACCCTGAGCACTGATCACTGAGCACCCTGAGTACTGAGCACACAGCACCCTGAGTACTGAGCACCCAGCACCCTGAGCAATGAGCACCCTTTGTACTGAGCACCCAGCACCCTGAGCACTGAGCACCGAGCACCCCGAGTTCTGAGCACCCAGCACCCGGAGTACTGAGCACCCAGCACCCTGAGTACTAAGCACCAAGCACCCTGAGTACTGAGCACCCAGTACCCTGAGCACTGAACACACAGCACCCTGAGTACTGAGCACCCCGAGCACTGAGCACCCAGCACCCTGAGCACTGAGGACCCAGCACCCTGAGTACTGAGCACCCAGCAACCTGAGCACTGAGCACCCAGCACCCTGAGTACTGAGCACCCAGCACCCTGAGCGCTGAGCACCCAGCACCCTGAGTAATGAGCATCCAGCACCCCGAGCACTGAGCACCCAGCAACCTGAGTACTGAGCACTGAGCACACAGCACCCCGAGCACTGAGCACCCAGCACCCTGTTTACTGAGCACTGAGTACCCAGCACCCCGAGCACTGAGCACCCAGCAACCTGAGAACTGAGCATCCTTAGTACTGAGCACCCAGCACCCTGAGCACTGAGCACCCAGCACCCCGAGCACTGAGCACCCAGCACCCAGAGCACTGAGCACTGAGCACCCTGAGTACTGAGCGCTGAGCACCCTGAGCACTGAGCACCGAGCACCCTGAGTACTGAGCACTGAGCACCCTGAGTACTGAGCACTGAGCACCCTGAGTACTGAGCACCGAGCACCCTGAGCACTGAGCACCCAGCACGCGGAGTACTGAGCACTGAGCACCCTGAGCACTGAGAACCCAGCACCCTGAGTACTGAGCACCAAGCACCCTGAGTACTGAGCACCCAGCACTCTGAGCACTGAGCACCCAGCACACCGAGCACTGAGCACCCAGCACCCCGAGCACTGAGCACCCAGCACCCCGAGCAATGAGCACCCAGCTCCCCGAGCACTGAGCCTGAGCACCCTGAGTACTGAGCACTGAGCACCCTGAGTACTGAGCACCGAGCACCCTGAGTACTGAGCACCCAGCACCCCGAGCACTGAGCACCGAGCACCCTGAGTACTGAGCACCCAGCACCCTGAGCACTGAACACACAGCACCCTGAGTACTGAGCACCCTGAGCACTGAGCACCCAGCACACTGAGTACTGAGCAGCGAGCACCACGAGCACTGAGCACCCAGCACCACGAGCACTGAGCACCCAGCACCCTGAGTACTGAGCACCCAGCACACTGAGTACTGAGCACCCAGCACCCCGAGCACTGAGTACCCAGCACCCTGAGCACTGAGCACCCAGCACCCTGAGCACTGAGCACCCAGCACCCTGAGCACTGAGCACCCAGCACCCCGAGCACCGAGCACCCTGAGTACTAAGCACCGAGCACCCTGAGCACTGAGCACCCAGCACCCTGAGCACTGAGCACCCAGCACCCTGAGTACTGAGCACCCAGCACCCCGAGCACTGAGCACCCAGCACCCTGAGTACTGAGCACCCAGCACCCTGAGCACTGAGCACCGAGCAACCTGAGCTCTGAGCACCCAGCATCCTGAGGACTGAGCACCCAGCACCCCGAGCACTGAGCACCCTGAGTACTGAGCATTGAGCACACTGAGTACTGAGCACTGAGCACCCTGAGTACTGAGCACCCAGCACCCTGAGTACTGAGCACCCAGCATCCCGAGCACTGAGTACCAAGCACCCTGAGCACTGAGTACCCAGCACCCTGAGCACTGAGCACCCAGCATCCTGAGCATTGAGCACCCAGCACCCTGAGCACTGAGCACCCAGCACACTGAGTACTGAGCACTGAGCACCCAGCACCCCGAGCACTGAGCACCCAGCACCCTGAGTACTGAGCACTGAGCACCCAGCACCCCGAGCACTGAGCACCCAGCACCCTGAGCACTGAGCACCCAGCACCCGAGTACTGATCACCCAGCACCCTGAGTACTGAGCACCCAGCACCCTGAGTATTGAGCACCCAGCACCCCGAGTACTGAGCACCCAGCACCCTGAGCACTGAGCACCCTGCACCCTGAGCACTGAGCACCCAGCACCCCGAGCACTGCGCACCCAGCACCCTGAGTACTGAGCACCCAGCACCCTGAGCACTGAGCACCCAGCACCCTGAACACTGAGCACCCAGCACCCTGAGCACTGAGCACCCAGCACCCTGAGTAGTGAGCACCCAACGTACTGAGCACCGAGCAACCCGAGCACTGAGCACCCAGCACCCTGAGTACTGAGCACCGAGCACCCCGAGCACTGAGCACCCAGCACCCTGGGTACTGACCTCCGAGCACCCCGAGCACTGAGCACCCAGCACCCCGAGCACTGAGCACCCAGCACCCTGAGTACTGAGCACCCAGCACCCCGATCACTGAGCAGCCAGCACCCCGAGCACTGAGCACCCAGCACCCCGAGCACTGAGCACCCAGCACCCTGAGTACTGAGCACCCAGCACCCTGAGTACTGAGCACCCAGCACCCTGAGCACTGAGCACCCAGCACACTGAGTACTGAGCACCCAACACCCCAAGCACTGAGGACCCAGCACCCTGAGTACTGAGCACTGAGCACCCAGCACCCCGAGCACTGAGCACCCAGCACCCTGAGTACTGAGCACTGAGCACCCAGCACCCTGAGGACTGAGCACCCAGCACCCCGGGCACTGAGCACCCAGCACCTTGAGCACTGAGCACCCTGAGTACTGAGCACCCAGCACCCTGAGCACTGAGCACCGAGAACCCTGAGCACTGAGCACCCAGCACCCTGATCTCTGAGCACCCAGCACCCCGAGCAGTGAGCACCCAGCACCCTGAGCACTGAGCACCCTGAGTACTGAGCACACAGCACCCTGAATACTGAGCACCCAGCACCCTGAGCAATGAGCACCCTGAGTACTGAGCACCCAGCCCCGTGAGCACTGAGCACCGAGCACCCCGAGTTTTGAGCACCCAGCACCCAGAGTACTGAGCACCCAGCACCCTGAGTACTAAGCACCAAGCACCCTGAGTACTGAGCACCCAGCACCCTGAGCACTGAGGACCCAGCACCCTGAGTACTGAGCACCCAGCACCCTGAGCACTGAGCACCCAGCACCCTGAGTACTGAGCACCCAGCACATTGAGCACTGAGCACCCAGCACCCTGAGTACTGAGCATCCAGCACCCCGAGCACTGAGCACCCAGCACCCTGAGTACTGAGCATTTAGCACCCCGAGCCCTGAGCACACAGCACCCCGAGCACTGAGCACCCAGCACCCTGTTTACTGAGCACTGAGTACCCAGCACCCCGAGCACTGAGCACACAGCAACCTGAGCACTGAGCATCCTTAGTACTGAGCACCCAGCACCCTGAGCACTGAGCACCCAGCACCCCGAGCACTGAGCACCCAGCACCCAGAGCACTGAGCACTGAGCACCCTGAGTACTGAGCACTGAGCACCCTGAGCACTGAGCACCGAGCACCCTGAGTACTGAGCACTGAGCACCCTGAGTACTGAGCACTGAGCACCCTGAGTACTGAGCACCGAGCACCCTGAGCACTGAGCACCCAGCACGCCGAGTACTGAGCACTGAGCACCCTGAGCACTGAGCACCCAGCACCCTGAGTACTGAGCACCAAGCACCCTGAGTACTGAGCACCCAGCACTCTGAGCACTGAGCACCCAGCACACCGAGCACTGAGCACCCAGCACCCCGAGCACTGAGCACCCAGCACCCCGAGCACTGAGCACCCAGCACCCCGAGCACTGAGCCTGAGCACCCTGAGTACTGAGCACTGAGCACCCTGAGTACTGAGCACCGAGCACCCTGAGTACTGAGCACCCAGCACCCCGAGCACTGAGCACCCAGCACCCCGAGCACTGAACCTGAGCACCCTGAGTACTGAGCACTGAGCACCCTGAGCACTGAACACACAGCACCCTGAGTACTGAGCACCCTGAGCACTGAGCACCCAGCACCCTGAGTACTGAGCAGCGAGCACCACGAGCACTGAGCACCCAGCACCACGAGCACTGAGCACCCAGCACCCTGAGTACTGAGCACCCAGCACCCTTAGTACTGAGCACCCAGCACCCCGAGCACCGAGCACCCAGAGTACTAAGCACCGAGCACCCTGAGCACTGAGCACCGAGCACCCTGAGTACTGAGCACCCAGCACCCCGAGCACTGAGCACCCAGCACCCCGAGCACTGAACCTGAGCACCCTGAGTACTGAGCACTGAGCACCCTGAGCACTGAACACACAGCACCCTGAGTACTGAGCACCCTGAGCACTGAGCACCCAGCACCCTGAGCACTGAGCACCCAGCACCCTGAGCACTGAGCACCCAGCACCCTGAGCACTGAGCACCCAGCACCCCGAGCACCGAGCACCCAGAGTACTAAGAACCGAGCACCCTGAGCACTGAGCACCCAGCACCCTGAGCACTGAGCTCCCAGCACCCTGAGTACTGAGCACCCAGCACCCCGAGCACTGAGCACCCAGCACCCTGAGTACTGAGCACCCAGCACCCTGAGCACTGAGCACCGAGCAACCTGAGCACTGAGCACCCAGCACCCTGAGGACTGAGCACCCAGCACCCGGAGCACTGAGCACCCTGAGTACTGAGCATTGAGCACCCTGAGTACTGAGCACTGAGCACCCTGAGTACTGAGCACCCAGCACCCTGAGTACTGAGCACCCAGCATCCTGAGCACTGAGTACCCAGCACCCTGAGCACTGAGTACCCAGCACCCTGAGCACTGAGCACCCAGCATCCTGAGCATTGAACACCCAGCACCCTGAGCACTGAGCACCCAGCACACTGAGTACTGAGCACTGAGCACCCAGCACCCCGAGCACTGACCACCCAGCTCCCTGAGTACTGAGCACTGAGCACCCAGCACCCCGAGCACTGAGCACCCAGCACCCTGAGCACTGAGCACCCAGCACCCGAGTACTGATCACCCAGCACCCTGAGTACTGAGCACCCAGCACCCTGAGTATTGAGCACCCAGCACCCCGAGTACTGAGCACCCAGCACCCTGAGCACTGAGCACCCAGCACCCTGAACACTGAGCACCCAGCACCCTGAGCACTGAGCACCCAGCACCCTGAGTAGTGAGCACCCAACGTACTGAGCACCGAGCACCCCGAGCACTGAGCACCCAGCACCCTGAGTACTGAGCACCGAGCACCCCGAGCACTGAGCACACAGCACCCTGAGTACTGACCTCTGAGCACCCCGAGCACTGAGCACCCAGCACCCTGAGCACTGAGCACCCAGCACCCTGAGTACTGAGCACCCAGCACCCCGAGCACTGAGCAGCCAGCACCCCGAGCACTGAGCACCCAGCACCCCGAGCACTGAGCACCCAGCACCCTGAGTACTGAGCACCCAGCACCCTGAGTACTGAGCACCCAGCACCCTGAGCACTGAGCACCCAGCACACTGAGTACTGAGCACCCAACACCCCAAGCACTGAGCACCCTGAGTACTGAGCACCCAGCACCCCAAGCACTGAGGACCCAGCACCCTGAGTACTGAGCACTGAGCACCCAGCTCCCTGAGGACTGAGCACCCAGCACCCCGGGCACTGAGCACCCAACACCCTGAGCACTGAGCACCCTGAGTACTGAGCACCCAGCACCCTGAGCACTGAGCACCGAGAACCCTGAGCACTGAGCACCCAGCACCCTGATCACTGAGCACCCAGCACCCCGAGCAGTGAGCACCCAGCACCCTGAGCACTGAGCACTGAGCACCCTGAGTACTGAGCACACAGCACCCTGAGTACTGAGCACCCAGCACCCTGAGCAATGAGCACCCTGAGTACTGAGCACCCAGCACCCTGATCACTGAGCACCCAGCACCCCGAGTTCTGAGCACCCAGCACCCTGAGGACTGAGCACCCAGCACCCCGAGCACTGAGCACCCTGAGTACTGAGCATTGAGCACCCTAAGTACTGAGCACTGAGCACCCTGAGTACTGAGCACCCAGCACCCTGAGTACTGAGCACCCAGCACCCTGAGCAATGAGCACCCTGAGTACTGAGCACCCAGCACCCTGAGCACTGAGCACCGAGCACCCCGAGCACTGAGCACCCAGCACCCTTAGTACTGAGCACCCAGCACCCTGAGTACTAAGCACCGAGCACCCTGAGTACTGAGCACCCAGTACCCTGAGCACTGAACACACAGCACCCTGAGTACTGAGCACCCCGAGCACTGAGCACCCAGCACCCTGAGCACTGAGGACCCAGCACCCTGAGCACTGAGCACCCAGCACCCCGAGCACTGAGCACTCAGCACCCTGTGTACTGAGCACTGAGTACCCAGCACCCCGAGCACTGAGCACCCAGCACCCTGAGCACTGAGCACCCTGAGTACTGAGCACCCAGCACCCTGAGCACTGAGCACCCAGCACCCAGCACCCTGAGCACTGAGCACCCAGCACCCAGAGCACTGAGCACCCTGAGTACTGAGCACTGAGCACCCTGAGCACTGAGGACCGAGCACCCTGAGTGCTGAGCACTGAGCACCCTGACCACTGAGCACCCAGCACCCTGAGTACTGAGCACCCAGCACCCTGAGCACTGAGGACCGAGCACCCTGAGTACTAAGCACCCAGCACCCTGAGTACTGAGCACCCAGCACCCTGAGCACTGAGCACCCAGCACGATGAGTACTGAGCACTGAGCACCCAGCACGCTGAGTACTGAGCACTGAGCACCCTGAGCACTGAGGACCGAGCACCCTGAGTACTAAGCACCCAGCACCCTGAGTACTGTGCACCCAGCACACTGAGCACTGAGCACCCAGCACGATGAGTACTGAGCACTGAGCACCCAGCACGCTGAGTACTGAGCACTGAGCACCCTGAGTACTGAGCACCGAGGACACCGAGCACTGAGCACCCAGCACCCTGAGTACTGAGCACCGAGCACCCTGAGCACTGAGCACACAGAACCCTGAGTACTGAGCACCGAGCACCCCGAGCACTGAGCACCCAGCACCCTGAGCACTGAGCACCCAGCACCCCGAGCACTGAGCACCCAGCACCCGGAGCACTGAGCACCCAGCACCCCGAGCAATGAGCACCCAGCACCCTGAGTACTGAGCACCCACCACCCCGAGTACTGAGCACCCAGCAACCTGAGCACCGAGCACCCAGCACCCCGAGCACTGAGCACCCAGCACCCTGTGCACTGAGCACCCAGCACCCTGAGTACTGAGCACTGAGCACCCCGAGTACTGAGTACCCAGCACCCCAAGCACTGAGCACCGAGCACCCCGAGCACTGAGCACCCAGCACCCCGAGCACTGAGCACCCAGAGTACTGAGCACCCAGCACACTGAGTACTGAGCACCCAGCACCCTGAGTACTGAGCACCCAGCACCCTGAGTACTGAGCACCCAGCACCCCGAGCACTGAGCACACAGCACCCTGAGTACTGAGTACCCAGCACCCTGAGTACTGAGCACCCTGAGGACTGAGCACCGATCACCCTGAGCACTGAGCACCCAGCACCCTGAGTACTGAGCACCCAGCACCCTGAGCACTGGGCACCCAGCACCCTGAGTACTGAGCAGAGAGCACCCTGATCACTGAGCACCCAGCACCCTGAGTAGTGAGCACCCAGCACCCTGAGTACTGAGCACCGAGCACCCCGAGTACTGAGCACCCAGCACCCTGAGCACTCAGCACCCAGCACCCCGAGCACTGAGCACCCAGCACCCTGAGTACTGAGCTCCCAGCACCCCGAGCCCTGAGCACCCAGCACCCTGAGTACTGAGCACCGTGAGTACTGAGCACCGATCTCCCTGAGCACTGAGCACCCAACACCTTGAGTACTGAGCACCCAACGTACTGAGCACCGAGCACACTGAGCACTGAGCACCCAGCACCCTGAGTACTGAGCACCGAGCACCCTGAGCACTGAGCACCCAGCACCCTGAGTACTGAGCACCGAGCACCCCGAGCACTGAGCACCCAGCGCCCCGAGCACTGAGCACCCAGCACCCCGAGCACTGAGCACCCAGCACCCGTAGCACTGAGGACCCAGCACCCCGAGCAATGAGCACCCAGCACCCTGAGTACTGAGCACCCAGCACCCTGAGTACTGAGCACTGAGCACCCCGAGTACTGAGCACCCACCACCCCGAGCACTGAGCACCGAGCACACCGAGCACTGAGCACACAGCACCCCGAGCAATGAGCACCCAGCACCCTGAGCACTGAGCACCCAGCACCCCGAGCACTGAGCACCCAGCACCCCGAGCACTGAGCACCCAGCAACCCGAGCACTGAGCACCCAGCACCCCGAGCACTGAGCACCCAGCACCCTGAGTACTGAGCACCGAGCACCCTGAGTACTGAGCACTGAGCACCCAGCACCCTGAGTACTCAGCACCCAGCACCCTGATCACTGAGCACCCTGAGTACTGAGCACCCAGCACCCTGAGTACTGAGCACTGAGCACCCAGCACCCTGAGTACTCAGCACCCAGCACCCTGATCACTGAGCACCCTGAGTACTGATCACCCAGCACCCTGAGCACTGAGCAACGAGCACCCTGTGCACTGAGCACCCAGCACCCTGAGCACTGAGCACCCAGCACCCCGAGCAGTGAGCACCCAGCACCCTGAGCACTGAGCACTGAGCACCCTGAGTACTGAGCACACAGCACCCTGAGTACTGAGCACCCAGCACCCTGAGCAATGAGCACCCTGTGTACTGAGCACCCAGCACCCTGAGCACTGAGCACCGAGCACCCCGAGTTCTGAGCACCGAGCACCCGGAGTACTGAGCACCCAGCACCCTGAGTACTAAGCACCAAGCACCCTGAGTACTGAGCACCCAGTACCCTGAGCACTGAACACACAGCACCCTGAGTACTGAGCACCCCGAGCACTGAGCACCCAGCACCCTGAGCACTGAGGACCCAGCACCCTGAGTACTGAGCACCCAGCACCCTGAGCACTGAGCACCCAGCACCCTGAGTACTGAGCACCCAGCACCCTGAGCACTGAGCACCCAGCACCCTGAGTAATGAGCATCCAGCACCCCGAGCACTGAGCACCCAGCAACCTGAGTACTGAGCACTGAGCACCCAGCACCCCGAGCACTGAGCACCCAGCACCCTGTTTACTGAGCACTGAGTACCCAGCACCCCGAGCACTGAGCACCCAGCAACCTGAGAACTGAGCATCCTTAGTACTGAGCACCCAGCACCCTGAGCACTGAGCACCCAGCACCCCGAGCACTGAGCACCCAGCACCCAGAGCACTGAGCACTGAGCACCCTGAGTACTGAGCGCTGAGCACCCTGAGCACTGAGCACCGAGCACCCTGAGTACTGAGCACTGAGCACCCTGAGTACTGAGCACTGAGCACCCTGAGTACTGAGCACCGAGCACCCTGAGCACTGAGCACCCAGCACGCGGAGTACTGAGCACTGAGCACCCTGAGCACTGAGAACCCAGCACCCTGAGTACTGAGCACCAAGCACCCTGAGTACTGAGCACCCAGCACTCTGAGCACTGAGCACCCAGCACACCGAGCACTGAGCACCCAGCACCCCGAGCACTGAGCACCCAGCACCCCGAGCAATGAGCACCCAGCTCCCCGAGCACTGAGCCTGAGCACCCTGAGTACTGAGCACTGAGCACCCTGAGTACTGAGCACCGAGCACCCTGAGTACTGAGCAACCAGCACCCCGAGCACTGAGCACCGAGCACCCTGAGTACTGAGCACCCAGCACCCTGAGCACTGAACACAAAGCACCCTGAGTACTGAGCACCCTGAGCACTGAGCACCCAGCACACTGAGTACTGAGCAGCGAGCACCACGAGCACTGAGCACCCAGCACCACGAGCACTGAGCACCCAGCACCCTGAGTACTGAGCACCCAGCACACTGAGTACTGAGCACCCAGCACCCCGAGCACTGAGTACCCAGCACCCTGAGCACTGAGCACCCAGAACCCTGAGCACTGAGCACCCAGCACCCTGAGCACTGAGCACCCAGCACCCCGAGCACCGAGCACCCTGAGTACTAAGCATCGAGCACCCTGAGCACTGAGCACCCAGCACCCTGAGCACTGAGCACCCAGCACCCTGAGTACTGAGCACCCAGCACCCCGAGCACTGAGCACCCAGCACCCTGAGTACTGATCACCCAGCACCCTGAGCACTGAGCACCGAGCAACCTGAGCTCTGAGCACCCAGCACCCTGAGGACTGAGCACCCAGCACCCCGAGCACTGAGCACCCTGAGTACTGAGCATTGAGCACCCTGAGTACTGAGCACTGAGCACCCTGAGTACTGAGCACCCAGCACCCTGAGTACTGAGCACCCAGCATCCCGAGCACTGAGTACCAAGCACCCTGAGCACTGAGTACCCAGCACCCTGAGCACTGAGCACCCAGCATCCTGAGCATTGAGCACCCAGCACCCTGAGCACTGAGCACCCAGCACACTGAGTACTGAGCACTGAGCACCCAGCACCCCGAGCACTGAGCACCCAGCACCCTGAGTACTGAGCACTGAGCACCCAGCACCCCGAGCACTGAGCACCCAGCACCCTGAGCACTGAGCACCCAGCACCCGAGTACTGATCACCCAGCACCCCGAGTACTGAGCACCCAGCACCCTGAGCACTGAGCACCCTGCACCCTGAGCACTGAGCACCCAGCACCCCGAGCACTGCGCACCCAGCACCCTGAGTACTGAGCACCCAGCACCCTGAGCACTGAGCACCCAGCACCCTGAACACTGAGCACCCAGCACCCTGAGCACTGAGCACCCAGCACCCTGAGTAGTGAGCACCCAACGTACTGAGCACCGAGCAACCCGAGCACTGAGCACCCAGCACCCTGAGTACTGAGCACCGAGCACCCCGAGCACTGAGCACCCAGCACCCTGGGTACTGACCTCCGAGCACCCCGAGCACTGAGCACCCAGCACCCCGAGCACTGAGCACCCAGCACCCTGAGTACTGAGCACCCAGCACCCCGATCACTGAGCAGCCAGCACCCCGAGCACTGAGCACCCAGCACCCCGAGCACTGAGCACCCAGCACCCTGAGTACTGAGCACCCAGCACCCTGAGTACTGAGCACCCAGCACCCTGAGCACTGAGCACCCAGCACACTGAGTACTGAGCACCCAACACCCCAAGCACTGAGGACCCAGCACCCTGAGTAGTGAGCACTGAGCACCCAGCACCCCGAGCACTGAGCACCCAGCACCCTGAGTACTGAGCACTGAGCACCCAGCACCCTGAGGACTGAGCACCCAGCACCCCGGGCACTGAGCACCCAGCACCTTGAGCACTGAGCACCCTGAGTACTGAGCACCCAGCACCCTGAGCACTGAGCACCGAGAACCCTGAGCACTGAGCACCCAGCACCCTGATCTCTGAGCACCCAGCACCCCGAGCAGTGAGCACCCAGCACCCTGAGCACTGAGCACTGAGCACCCTGAGTACTGAGCACACAGCACCCTGAGTACTGAGCACCCAGCACCCTGAGCAATGAGCACCCTGAGTACTGAGCACCCAGCCCCGTGAGCACTGAGCACCGAGCACCCCGAGTTTTGAGCACCCAGCACCCAGAGTACTGAGTACCCAGCACCCTGAGTACTAAGCACCAAGCACCCTGAGTACTGAGCACCCAGTACCCTGAGCACTGAACACACAGCACCCTGAGTACTGAGCACAGGGAGCACTGAGCACCCAGCACCCTGAGCACTGAGGACCCAGCACCCTGAGTACTGAGCACCCAGCACCCTGAGCACTGAGCACCCAGCACCCTGAGTACTGAGCACCCAGCACATTGAGCACTGAGCACCCAGCACCCTGAGTACTGAGCATCCAGCACCCCGAGCACTGAGCACCCAGCACCCTGAGTACTGAGCATTTAGCACCCCGAGCCCTGAGCACACAGCACCCCGAGCACTGAGCACCCAGCACCCTGTTTACTGAGCACTGAGTACCCAGCACCCCGAGCACTGAGCACACAGCAACCTGAGCACTGAGCATCCTTAGTACTGAGCACCCAGCACCCTGAGCACTGAGCACCCAGCACCCCGAGCACTGAGCACCCAGCACTCAGAGCACTGAGCACTGAGCACCCTGAGTACTGAGCACTGAGCACCCTGAGCACTGAGCACCGAGCACCCTGAGTACTGAGCACTGAGCACCCTGAGTACTGAGCACTGAGCACCCTGAGTACTGAGCACCGAGCACCCTGAGCACTGAGCACCCAGCACGCCGAGTACTGAGCACTGAGCACCCTGAGCACTGAGCACCCAGCACCCTGAGTACTGAGCACCAAGCACCCTGAGTACTGAGCACCCAGCACTCTGAGCACTGAGCACCCAGCACACCGAGCACTGAGCACCCAGCACCCCGAGCACTGAGCACCCAGCACCCCGAGCACTGAGCACCCAGCACCCCGAGCAATGAGCCTGAGCACCCTGAGTACTGAGCACTGAGCACCCTGAGTACTGAGCACCGAGCACCCTGAGTACTGAGCACCCAGCACCCCGAGCACTGAGCACCCAGCACCCCGAGCACTGAGCCTGAGCACCCTGAGTACTGAGCACTGAGCACCCTGAGCACTGAACACACAGCACCCTGAGTACTGAGCACCCTGAGCACTGAGCACCCAGCACCCTGAGTACTGAGCAGCGAGCACCACGAGCAATGAGCACCCAGCACCACGAGCACTGAGCACCCAGCACCCTGAGTACTGAGCACCCAGCACCCTTAGTACTGAGCACCCAGCACCCCGAGCACTGAGTACCCAGCACCCTGAGCACTGAGCACCCAGCACCCTGAGCACTGAGCACCCAGCACCCTGAGCACTGAGCACCCAGCACCCCGAGCACCGAGCACCCAGAGTACTAAGCACCGAGCACCCTGAGCACTGAGCACCCAGCACCCTGAGCACTGAGCTCCCAGCACCCTGAGTACTGAGCACCCAGCACCCCGAGCACTGAGCACCCAGCACCCTGAGTACTGAGCACCCAGCACCCTGAGCACTGAGCACCGAGCAACCTGAGCACTGAGCACCCAGCACCCTGAGGACTGAGCACCCAGCACCCCGAGCACTGAGCACCCTGAGTACTGAGCATTGAGCACCCTGAGTACTGAGCACTGAGCACCCTGAGTACTGAGCACCCAGTACCCTGAGTACTGAGCACCCAGCATCCCGAGCACTGAGTACCCAGCACCCTGAGCACTGAGTACCCAGCACCCTGAGCACTGAGCACCCAGCATCCTGAGCATTGAGCACCCAGCACCCTGAGCACTGAGCACCCAGCACACTGAGTACTGAGCACTGAGCACCCAGCACCCCGAGCACTGACCACCCAGCTCCCTGAGTACTGAGCACTGAGCACCCAGCACCCCGAGCACTGAGCACCCAGCACCCTGAGCACTGAGCACCCAGCACCCGAGTACTGATCACCCAGCACCCTGAGTACTGAGCACCCAGCACCCTGAGTATTGAGCACCCAGCACCCCGAGTACTGAGCACCGAGCACCCCGAGCACTGAGCACCCAGCACCCTGAGTACTGAGCACCGAGCACCCCGAGCACTGAGCACCCAGCACCCTGAGTACTGACCTCCGAGCACCCTGAGCACTGAGCACCCAGCACCCTGAGCACTGAGCACCAAGCACCCTGAGTACTGAGCACCCAGCACCCCGAGCACTGAGCAGCCAGCACCCCGAGCACTGAGCACCCAGCACCCCGAGCACTGAGCACCCAGCACCCTGAGTACTGAGCACCCAGCATCCTGAGTACTGAGCACCCAGCACCCTGAGCACTGAGCACCCAGCACACTGAGTACTGAGCACCCAACACCCCAAGCACTGAGCACCCTGAGTACTGAGCACCCAGCACCCCAAGCACTGAGGACCCAGCACCCTGAGTACTGAGCACTGAGCACCCAGCACCCCGAGCACTGAGCACCCAGCACCCTGAGTACTGAGCACTGAGCACCCAGCACCCTGAGGACTGAGCACGCAGCACCCCGGGCACTGAGCACCCAACACCCTGAGCACTGAGCACCCTGAGTACTGAGCACCCAGCACCCTGAGCACTGAGCACCGAGAACCCTGAGCACTGAGCACCCAGCACCCTGATCACTGAGCACCCAGCACCCCGAGCAGTGAGCACCCAGCACCCTGAGCACTGAGCACTGAGCACCCTGAGTACTGAGCACACAGCACCCTGAGTACTGAGCACCCAGCACCCTGAGCAATGAGCACCCTGAGTACTGAGCACCCAGCACCGTGAGCACTGAGCACCGAGCACCCCGAGTTCTGAGCACCCAGCACCCAGAGTACTGAGCACCCAGCACCCTGAGTACTAAGCACCAAGCACCCTGAGTACTGAGCACCCAGTACCCTGAGCACTGAACACACAGCACCCTGAGTACTGAGCACACCGAGCACTGAGCACCCAGCACCCTGAGCACTGAGGACCCAGCACCCTGAGTACTGAGCACCCAGCACCCTGAGCACTGAGCACCCAGCACCCTGAGTACTGAGCGCCCAGCACCCTGAGCACTGAGCACCCAGCACCCTGAGTACTGAGCATCCAGCACCCTGAGCACTGAGCACCCAGCACCATGAGTACTGAGCACTGAGCACCCAGCACCCCGAGCACTGAGCACCCAGCACCCTGTTTACTGAGCACTGAATACCCAGCACCCCGAGCACTGAGCACCCAGCACTCTGAGCACTGAGCATCCTGAGTACTGAGCACCCAGCACCCTGAGCACTGAGCACCCATCACCCCGAGCACTGAGCACCCAGCACACAGAGCACTGAGCACTGAGCACCCTGAGTACTGAGCACTGAGCACCCTGAGCACTGAGCACCGAGCACCCTGAGTACGGAGCACTGAGAACCCTGAGCACTGAGCACCCTGCACCCTGAGTACTGAGCACCCAGCACCCTGAGCACTGAGGACCGAGCACCTTGAGTACTAAGCACCCAGCACCCTGAGTACTGAGCACCGTGCACCCTGAGCACTGAGCACCCAGCACGCTGAGTACTGAGCACTGAGCACCCTGAGCACTGAGCACCCAGCACCCTGAGTACTGAGCACCGAGCACCCTGAGTACTGAGCACCCAGCACCCTGAGCACTGAGCACCCAGCACACCGAGCAGTGAGCACCCAGCACCCCGAGCACTGAGCACCCAGCACCCCGAGCACTGAGCACCCAGCACCCCGAGCACTGAGGCTGAGCACCCTGAGTACTGAGCACTGAGCACCCTGAGTACTGAGCACCGAGCACCCTGAGTACTGAGCACCCAGCACCCCGAGCACTGAGCACTGAGCACCCTGAGTACTGAGCACCCAGCACCCTGAGCACTGAACACACAGCACCCTGAGTACTGAGCACCCCGAGCACTGAGCACCCAGCACCCTGAGTACTGAGCAGCGAGCACCACGAGCACTGAGCTCCCAGCACCACGAGCACTGAGCACCCAGCACCCTGAGTACTGAGCACCCAGCACCCCGAGTACTGAGCACCCAGCACCCCGAGCACTGAGTACCCACACCCTGAGCACTGAGCACCCAGCACCCTGAGCACTGAGCACCCAGCACCCTGAGCACTGAGCACCCAGCACCCCGAGCACTGAGCACTGAGCACCCAGCACCCCGAGCACTGAGCACCCAGCACCCTGAGTACTGAGCACCCAGCACCCCGAGCACTGAGTACCCAGCACCCTGAGCACTGAGCACCCAGCACCCTGAGCACTGAGCACCCAGCACCCTGAGCACTGAGCACCCAGCACCCTGAGTACTGAGCACTGAGCACCCAGCACCCTGAGCACTGAGCACGCAGCACCCTGAGTACTGAGCACTGAACACCCAGCACCCCGAGCACTGAGCACCCAGCACCCTGAGCACTGAGAACCCAGCACCCGAGTACTGAGCACCCAGCACCCTGAGTACTGAGCACCCAGCACCCTGAGCACTGAGCACCCAGCACCCTGAGTACTGAGCACCCAGCACCCTGAGCACTGAGCACCGAGCACCCTGAGCACTGAGCACCCAGCACCCTGAGGACTGAGCACCCAGCACCCCGAGCACTGAGCACCCAGCACCCTGAGCACTGAGCACCCTGAGCACTGAGCAATGAGCACCCTGAGTACTGAGCACCCAGCACCCTGAGTACTGAGCACCCAGCAACCTGAGCACTGAGCACCGAGCACCCTGAGCACTGAGCACCCAGCACCCCGAGCACTGAGCACCCAGCACCCTGAGCACTGAGCACCCTGAGTACTGAGCACTGAGCACCCTGAGTACTGAGCACTGAGCACCCTGAGTACTGAGCACCCAGCACCCTGAGTACTGAGCACCCAGCACCCTGAGCAATGAGCACCCTGAGTTCTGAGCACCCAGCACCCTGAGCACTGAGCACCGAGCACCCCGAGCACTGAGCACCCAGCACCCGGAGAACTGAGCACCCAGCACCCTGAGTACTAAGCACCGAGCACCCTGAGTACTGAGCACCCAGTACCCTGAGCACTGAACACACAGCACCCTGAGTACTGAGCACCCCGATCACTGAGCACCCAGCACCCTGAGCACTGAACACACAGCACCCTGAGTACTGAGCACCCCGAGCACTGAGCACCCAGCACCCTGAGTACTGAGCAGCGAGCACCACGAGCACTGAGCTCCCAGCACCACGAGCACTGAGCACCCAGCACCCTGAGTACTGAGCACCCAGCACCCTGAGTACTGAGCACCCAGCACCCCGAGCACTGAGTACCCAGCACCCTGAGCACTGAGCACCCAGCACCCTGAGCACTGAGCACCCAGCACCCTGAGCACTGAGCACCCAGCACCCCGAGCACTGAGCACTGAGCACCCAGCACCCCGAGCACTGAGCACCCAGCACCCTGAGTACTGAGCACCCAGCACCCTGAGCACTGAGCACCCAGCACCCTGAGCACTGAGCACCCAGCACCCTGAGCACTGAGCACCCAGCACCCTGAGTACTGAGCACTGAGCACCCAGAACCCTGAGCACTGAGCACCCAGCACCCTGAGTACTGAGCACTGAACACCCAGCACCCCGAGCACTGAGCACCCAGCACCCTGAGCACTGAGAACCCAGCACCCGAGTACTGAGCACCCAGCACCCTGAGTACTGAGCACCCAGCACCCTGAGCACTGAGCACCCAGCACCCTGAGTACTGAGCACCCAGCACCCTGAGCACTGAGCACCGAGCACCCTGAGCACTGAGCACCCAGCACCCTGAGGACTGAGCACCCAGCACCCCGAGCACTGAGCACACAGCACCCTGAGCACTGAGCACCCTGAGTACTGAGCAATGAGCACCCTGAGTACTGAGCACCCAGCACCCTGAGTACTGAGCACCCAGCAACCTGAGCACTGAGCACCGAGCACCCTGAGCACTGAGCACCCAGCACCCTGAGCACTGACCACCCAGCACCCTGAGCACTGAGCACCCAGCACCCTGAGTACTGAGCACCCTGAGTACTGAGCACACAGCACCCTGAGCACTGAGCACCCAGCACCCCGAGCACTGAGCACCCAGCACCCTGAGCACTGAGCACCCTGAGTACTGAGCACTGAGCACCCTGAGTACTGAGCACTGAGTACCCTGAGTACTGAGCACCCAGCACCCTGAGTACTGAGCACCCAGCACCCTGAGCAATGAGCACCCTGAGTTCTGAGCACCCAGCACCCTGAGCACTGAGCACCGAGCACCCCGAGCACTGAGCACCCAGCACCCGGAGAACTGAGCACCCAGCACCCTGAGTACTAAGCACCGAGCACCCTGAGTACTGAGCACCCAGTACCCTGAGCACTGAACACACAGCACCCTGAGTACTGAGCACCCCGATCACTGAGCACCCAGCACCCTGAGCACTGAGGACCCAGCACCCTGAGTACTGAGCACCCAGCTCCCTGAGCACTGAGCACCCAGCAGCCTGAGTACTGAGCACCCAGCAACCTGAGCACTGAGCACCCAGCACCCTGAGTACTGAGCATCCAGCACCCCGAGCACTGAGCACCCAGCGCCCTGAGTATTGAGCACTGAGCACCCAGCACCCCGAGCACTGAGCACTCAGCACCCAGTGTACTGAGCACTGAGCACCCAGCACCCTGAGTACTGAGCACACGGCACCCTGAGAACTGAGCACCCAGCACCCTGAGTACTGAGCTCCGAGCACCCCAAGCACTGAGCACCCAGCGCCGAGAGCACTGAGCACCCAGCGCCCCGAGCACTGAGCACCCAGAACCCCGAGCACTGAGCACCCAGCACCCCGAGCACTGAGCACCCAGCACCCTGAGCAATAAGCACCCTGCTCCCTGCGTACTGAGCACCCAGCACCCCGAGTACTGAGCACCCAGCAATGTGAGCACCGAGCAGCAAGCACCCCGAGCACTGAGCACGCAGCACCCTGAGCACTGAGCACCCAGCACCCTGAGTCCTGAGCACGGAGCACCCCGAGTACTGAGCACCCAGCACCCCGAGCACTGAGCAGCGAGCACCCCGAGCACTGAGCACCCAGCACCCCGAGCACTGAGCACCCAGCACCCCGAAAACTGAGCACCCAGCACCCTGAGCACTGAGCACCCAACACCCTGAGCACTGAGCAGCCAGCACCCCGAGCACTGAGCACCCAGCACCCCGAGCACTGAGCACCGAGCACCCCGAGCACTGAGCACCCAGCACCCTGAGTACTGAGCACCCAACACCCTGAGCACTGAGCACCCAGCACCCTGAGTACTGAGGACCCAACACCCCAAGCACTGAGCACCCTGAGTACTGAGCACCCAGCACACCAATCACTGAGCAGCCTGAGTACCGAGCACCCAGCACCCTGAGTAATGAGCACCCAGCACCCCGAGCACTGAGCACCCAGCACCCTGAGTACTGAGCACCGAGCTCCCTGAGTACTGAGCAGCCAGCACCCTGAGTACTGAGCACCCAGCGTACTGAGCACCGAGAACCCAGCACCCTGAGGACTGAGCACCCAGCACCCTGAGCACTGAGCACCCAGCACCCTGAGTACTGAGCACCGAGCACCCCGAGAACTGAGCACCCAGAACCCCGAGCACTGAGCACCCAGCACCCCGAGCACTGAGCACGCAACACCCCGAGCACTGAGCACCCAGCACCCCTAGCACTGAACACCCAGCACCCCGAGCACTGAGCACCCAGCTCCCTGAGTACTGAGCACCCAGCACCCCGAGTACTGAGCACCCAGCAATGTGAGCACCGAGCAGCAAGCACCCCGAGCACTGAGCACCCAGCACCCTGAGCACTGAGCACCCAGCACCCTGAGTCCTGAGCACTGAGCACCCCGAGTACTGAGCACCCAGCACCCCGAGCACTGAGCAGCGAGCACCCCGAGCACTGAGCACCCAGCACCCCGAGCACTGAGCACCCAGCACCCGAACACTGAGCACCCAGCACCCTGAGCACTGAGCACCCAACACCCTGAGCACTGAGCAGCCAGCACCCCGAGCACTGAGCACCCAGCACCCCGAGCACTGAGAACCCAGCACCCTGAGTACTGAGCACCCAGCACCCTGAGTACTGAGCACCCAGCACCCTGAGCACTGAGCACCCAACACCCTGAGCACTGAGCAGCCAGCACCCCGAGCACTGAGCACCCAGCACCCCGAGCACTGAGAACCCAGCACCCTGAGTACTGAGCACCCAGCACCCTGAGTACTGAGCACCCAGCACCCTGAGCACTGAGCACCCAACACCCTGAGCACTGAGCAGCGAGCACCCCGAGCACTGAGCACCAAGCACCCCGAGCACTGAGCACCCAGCACCCGAACACTGAGCACCCAGCACCCTGAGCACTGAGCACCCAACACCCTGAGCACTGAGCAGCCAGCACCCCGAGCACTGAGCACCCAGCACCCTGAGCACTGAGAACCCAGCACCCTGAGTACTGAGCACCCAGCACCCTGAGTACTGAGCACCCAGCACCCTGAGCACTGAGCACCCAGCACCCTGAGTACTGAGCACCCAGCACCCCGAGCACTGAGCACGCAGCACCCCGAGCACTGAGCACCCAGCACCCTGAGGACTGAGCACCCAGCACCCTGAGCACTGAGCACCCAGCACCCTGAGTACTGAGCACCGAGCACCCCGAGAACTGAGCACCCAGCACCCCGAGCACTGAACACCCAGCACCCCGAGCACTGAGCACCCAGCAATGTGAGCACCGAGCAGCAAGCACCCCGAGCACTGAGCACCCAGCACCCCGAGCACTGAGAACCCAGCACCCTGAGTACTGAGCACCCAGCACCCCGAGTACTGAGCACCCAGCAATGTGAGCACCGAGCAGCAAGCACCCCGAGCACTGAGCACCCAGCACCCTGAGCACTGAGCACCCAGCACCCTGAGTCCTGAGCACTGAGCACCCCGAGTACTGAGCACCCAGCACCCCGAGCACTGAGCAGCGAGCACCCCGAGCACTGAGCACCCAGCACCCCGAGCACTGAGCACCCAGCACCCGAACACTGAGCACCCAGCACCCTGAGCACTGAGCACCCAACACCCTGAGCACTGAGCAGCCAGCACCCCGAGCACTGAGCACCCAGCACCCCGAGCACTGAGCACCCAGCACCCCGAGCACTGAGCACCCTGAGTACTGAGCACACAGCACCCTGAGCACTGAGCACCCAGCACCCTGAGCACTGACCACCCAGCACCCTGAGCACTGAGCACCCAGCACCCTGAGTACTGAGCACCCTGAGTACTGAGCACACAGCACCCTGAGCACTGAGCACCCAGCACCCCGAGCACTGAGCACCCAGCACCCTGAGCACTGAGCACCCTGAGTACTGAGCACTGAGCACCCTGAGTACTGAGCACTGAGCACCCTGAGTACTGAGCACCCAGCACCCTGAGTACTGAGCACCCAGCACCCTGAGCAATGAGCACCCTGAGTTCTGAGCACCCAGTACCCTGAGCACTGAGCACCGAGCACCCCGAGCACTGAGCACCCAGCACCCGGAGAACTGAGCACCCAGCACCCTGAGTACTAAGCACCGAGCACCCTGAGTACTGAGCACCCAGTACCCTGAGCACTGAACACACAGCACCCTGAGTACTGAGCACCCCGATCACTGAGCACCCAGCACCCTGAGCACTGAGGACCCAGCACCCTGAGTACTGAGCACCCAGCACCCTGAGCACTGAGCACCCAGCACCCTGAGTACTGAGCACCCAGCACCCTGAGCACTGAGCACCCAGCACCCTGAGTACTGAGCATCCAGCACCCCGAGCACTGAGCACCCAGCGCCCTGAGTATTGAGCACTGAGCACCCAGCACCCCGAGCACTGAGCACTCAGCACCCAGTGTACTGAGCACTGAGCACCCAGCACCCTGAGTACTGAGCACACGGCACCCTGAGAACTGAGCACCCAGCACCCTGAGTACTGAGCTCCGAGCACCCCAAGCACTGAGCACCCAGCGCCGAGAGCACTGAGCACCCAGCGCCCCGAGCACTGAGCACCCAGAACCCCGAGCACTGAGCACCCAGCACCCCGAGCACTGAGCACCCAGCACCCTGAGCAATAAGCACCCTGCTCCCTGCGTACTGAGCACCCAGCACCCCGAGTACTGAGCACCCAGCAATGTGAGCACCGAGCAGCAAGCACCCCGAGCACTGAGCACGCAGCACCCTGAGCACTGAGCACCCAGCACCCTGAGTCCTGAGCACGGAGCACCCCGAGTACTGAGCACCCAGCACCCCGAGCACTGAGCAGCGAGCACCCCGAGCACTGAGCACCCAGCACCCCGAGCACTGAGCACCCAGCACCCCGAAAACTGAGCACCCAGCACCCTGAGCACTGAGCACCCAACACCCTGAGCACTGAGCAGCCAGCACCCCGAGCACTGAGCACCCAGCACCCCGAGCACTGAGCACCGAGCACCCTGAGCACTGAGCACCCAGCACCCTGAGTACTGAGCACCCAACACCCTGAGCACTGAGCACCCAGCACCCTGAGTACTGAGGACCCAACACCCCAAGCACTGAGCACCCTGAGTACTGAGCACCCAGCACCCCAATCACTGAGCAGCCTGAGTACCGAGCACCCAGCACCCTGAGTAATGAGCACCCAGCACCCCGAGCACTGAGCACCCAGCACCCTGAGTACTGAGCACCGAGCTCCCTGAGTACTGAGCAGCCAGCACCCTGAGTACTGAGCACCCAGCGTACTGAGCACCGAGAACCCAGCACCCTGAGGACTGAGCACCCAGCACCCTGAGCACTGAGCACCCAGCACCCTGAGTACTGAGCACCGAGCACCCCGAGAACTGAGCACCCAGAACCCCGAGCACTGAGCACCCAGCACCCCGAGCACTGAGCACGCAACACCCCGAGCACTGAGCACCCAGCACCCCTAGCACTGAACACCCAGCACCCCGAGCACTGAGCACCCAGCTCCCTGAGTACTGAGCACCCAGCACCCCGAGTACTGAGCACCCAGCAATGTGAGCACCGAGCAGCAAGCACCCCGAGCACTGAGCACCCAGCACCCTGAGCACTGAGCACCCAGCACCCTGAGTCCTGAGCACTGAGCACCCCGAGTACTGAGCACCCAGCACCCCGAGCACTGAGCAGCGAGCACCCCGAGCACTGAGCACCCAGCACCCCGAGCACTGAGCACCCAGCACCCGAACACTGAGCACCCAGCACCCTGAGCACTGAGCACCCAACACCCTGAGCACTGAGCAGCCAGCACCCCGAGCACTGAGCACCCAGCACCCCGAGCACTGAGAACCCAGCACCCTGAGTACTGAGCACCCAGCACCCTGAGTACTGAGCACCCAGCACCCTGAGCACTGAGCACCCAACACCCTGAGCACTGAGCAGCCAGCACCCCGAGCACTGAGCACCCAGCACCCCGAGCACTGAGAACCCAGCACCCTGAGTACTGAGCACCCAGCACCCTGAGTACTGAGCACCCAGCACCCTGAGCACTGAGCACCCAACACCCTGAGCACTGAGCAGCGAGCACCCCGAGCACTGAGCACCAAGCACCCCGAGCACTGAGCACCCAGCACCCGAACACTGAGCACCCAGCACCCTGAGCACTGAGCACCCAACACCCTGAGCACTGAGCAGCCAGCACCCCGAGCACTGAGCACCCAGCACCCTGAGCACTGAGAACCCAGCACCCTGAGTACTGAGCACCCAGCACCCTGAGTACTGAGCACCCAGCACCCTGAGCACTGAGCACCCAGCACCCTGAGTACTGAGCACCGAGCACCCCGAGAACTGAGCACCCAGAACCCCGAGCACTGAGCACCCAGCACCCCGAGCACTGAGCACGCAGCACCCCGAGCACTGAGCACCCAGCACCCTGAGGACTGAGCACCCAGCACCCTGAGCACTGAGCACCCAGCACCCTGAGTACTGAGCACCGAGCACCCCGAGAACTGAGCACCCAGAACCCCGAGCACTGAGCACCCAGCACCCCGAGCACTGAGCACGCAGCACCCCGAGCACTGAGCACCCAGCACCCCGAGCACTGAACACCCAGCACCCCGAGCACTGAGCACCCAGCTCCCTGAGTACTGAGCACCCAGCACCCCGAGTACTGAGCACCCAGCAATGTGAGCACCGAGCAGCAAGCACCCCGAGCACTGAGCACCCAGCACCCTGAGCACTGAGCACCCAGCACCCTGAGTCCTGAGCACTGAGCACCCCGAGTACTGAGCACCCAGCACCCCGAGCACTGAGCAGCGAGCACCCCGAGCACTGAGCACCCAGCACCCCGAGCACTGAGCACCCAGCACCCGAACACTGAGCACCCAGCACCCTGAGCACTGAGCACCCAACACCCTGAGCACTGAGCAGCCAGCACCCCGAGCACTGAGCACCCAGCACCCCGAGCACTGAGCACCCAGCACCCCGAGCACTGAGCACCCAGCACCCTGAGTACTGAGCACCCAACACCCCAAGCACTGAGCACCCTGAGTACTGAGCACCCAGCACCCTGAGTAATGAGCACCCAGCACCCCGAGCACTGAGCACCCAGCACCCTGAGTACTGAGCACCGAGCACCCTGAGTACTGAGCACCGAGCACCCCGAGCACTGAGCACCCAGCACACTGAGTACTGAGCTCTGAGCACCCCGAGCACTGAGCACCCAGCACCCCGAGCACTGAGCACCCAGCACCCTGAGTACTGAGCACCCAGCACCCCGAGCACTGAGCAGCCAGCACCCCGAGCACTGAGCACCCAGCACCCCGAGCACTGAGCACTCAGCACCCAGTGTACTGAGCACTGAGCACCCAGCACCCTGAGTACTGAGCACACGGCACCCTGAGAACTGAGCACCCAGCACCCTGAGTACTGAGCTCCGAGCACCCCAAGCACTGAGCACCCAGCGCCGAGAGCACTGAGCACCCAGCGCCCCGAGCACTGAGCACCCAGAACCCCGAGCACTGAGCACCCAGCACCCCGAGCACTGAGCACCCAGCACCCTGAGCAATAAGCACCCTGCTCCCTGCGTACTGAGCACCCAGCACCCCGAGTACTGAGCACCCAGCAATGTGAGCACCGAGCAGCAAGCACCCCGAGCACTGAGCACGCAGCACCCTGAGCACTGAGCACCCAGCACCCTGAGTCCTGAGCACGGAGCACCCCGAGTACTGAGCACCCAGCACCCCGAGCACTGAGCAGCGAGCACCCCGAGCACTGAGCACCCAGCACCCCGAGCACTGAGCACCCAGCACCCCGAAAACTGAGCACCCAGCACCCTGAGCACTGAGCACCCAACACCCTGAGCACTGAGCAGCCAGCACCCCGAGCACTGAGCACCCAGCACCCCGAGCACTGAGCACCGAGCACCCCGAGCACTGAGCACCCAGCACCCTGAGTACTGAGCACCCAACACCCTGAGCACTGAGCACCCAGCACCCTGAGTACTGAGGACCCAACACCCCAAGCACTGAGCACCCTGAGTACTGAGCACCCAGCACCCCAATCACTGAGCAGCCTGAGTACCGAGCACCCAGCACCCTGAGTAATGAGCACCCAGCACCCCGAGCACTGAGCACCCAGCACCCTGAGTACTGAGCACCGAGCTCCCTGAGTACTGAGCAGCCAGCACCCTGAGTACTGAGCACCCAGCGTACTGAGCACCGAGAACCCAGCACCCTGAGGACTGAGCACCCAGCACCCTGAGCACTGAGCACCCAGCACCCTGAGTACTGAGCACCGAGCACCCCGAGAACTGAGCACCCAGAACCCCGAGCACTGAGCACCCAGCACCCCGAGCACTGAGCACGCAACACCCCGAGCACTGAGCACCCAGCACCCCTAGCACTGAACACCCAGCACCCCGAGCACTGAGCACCCAGCTCCCTGAGTACTGAGCACCCAGCACCCCGAGTACTGAGCACCCAGCAATGTGAGCACCGAGCAGCAAGCACCCCGAGCACTGAGCACCCAGCACCCTGAGCACTGAGCACCCAGCACCCTGAGTCCTGAGCACTGAGCACCCCGAGTACTGAGCACCCAGCACCCCGAGCACTGAGCAGCGAGCACCCCGAGCACTGAGCACCCAGCACCCCGAGCACTGAGCACCCAGCACCCGAACACTGAGCACCCAGCACCCTGAGCACTGAGCACCCAACACCCTGAGCACTGAGCAGCCAGCACCCCGAGCACTGAGCACCCAGCACCCCGAGCACTGAGAACCCAGCACCCTGAGTACTGAGCACCCAGCACCCTGAGTACTGAGCACCCAGCACCCTGAGCACTGAGCACCCAACACCCTGAGCACTGAGCAGCCAGCACCCCGAGCACTGAGCACCCAGCACCCCGAGCACTGAGAACCCAGCACCCTGAGTACTGAGCACCCAGCACCCTGAGTACTGAGCACCCAGCACCCTGAGCACTGAGCACCCAACACCCTGAGCACTGAGCAGCGAGCACCCCGAGCACTGAGCACCAAGCACCCCGAGCACTGAGCACCCAGCACCCGAACACTGAGCACCCAGCACCCTGAGCACTGAGCACCCAACACCCTGAGCACTGAGCAGCCAGCACCCCGAGCACTGAGCACCCAGCACCCTGAGCACTGAGAACCCAGCACCCTGAGTACTGAGCACCCAGCACCCTGAGTACTGAGCACCCAGCACCCTGAGCACTGAGCACCCAGCACCCTGAGTACTGAGCACCGAGCACCCCGAGAACTGAGCACCCAGAACCCCGAGCACTGAGCACCCAGCACCCCGAGCACTGAGCACGCAGCACCCCGAGCACTGAGCACCCAGCACCCTGAGGACTGAGCACCCAGCACCCTGAGCACTGAGCACCCAGCACCCTGAGTACTGAGCACCGAGCACCCCGAGAACTGAGCACCCAGAACCCCGAGCACTGAGCACCCAGCACCCCGAGCACTGAGCACGCAGCACCCCGAGCACTGAGCACCCAGCACCCCGAGCACTGAACACCCAGCACCCCGAGCACTGAGCACCCAGCTCCCTGAGTACTGAGCACCCAGCACCCCGAGTACTGAGCACCCAGCAATGTGAGCACCGAGCAGCAAGCACCCCGAGCACTGAGCACCCAGCACCCTGAGCACTGAGCACCCAGCACCCTGAGTCCTGAGCACTGAGCACCCCGAGTACTGAGCACCCAGCACCCCGAGCACTGAGCAGCGAGCACCCCGAGCACTGAGCACCCAGCACCCCGAGCACTGAGCACCCAGCACCCGAACACTGAGCACCCAGCACCCTGAGCACTGAGCACCCAACACCCTGAGCACTGAGCAGCCAGCACCCCGAGCACTGAGCACCCAGCACCCCGAGCACTGAGCACCCAGCACCCCGAGCACTGAGCACCCAGCACCCTGAGTACTGAGCACCCAACACCCCAAGCACTGAGCACCCTGAGTACTGAGCACCCAGCACCCTGAGTAATGAGCACCCAGCACCCCGAGCACTGAGCACCCAGCACCCTGAGTACTGAGCACCGAGCACCCTGAGTACTGAGCACCGAGCACCCCGAGCACTGAGCACCCAGCACACTGAGTACTGAGCTCTGAGCACCCCGAGCACTGAGCACCCAGCACCCCGAGCACTGAGCACCCAGCACCCTGAGTACTGAGCACCCAGCACCCCGAGCACTGAGCAGCCAGCACCCCGAGCACTGAGCACCCAGCACCCCGAGCACTGAGCACCCAGCACCCCGAGCACTGAGCACCCAGCACCCCGAGCACCGAGCACCCTGAGTACTAAGCACCGAGCACTCTGAGCACTGAGCACCCAGCACCCTTGCACTGAGCACCCAGCACCCTGAGTACTGAGCACCCAGCACCCTGAGCACTGAGCACCCAGCACCATGAGTACTGAGCACCCAGCACCCCGAGCACTGAGCACCCAGCACCCCGAGCACTGAGCACCCAGCACCCCGAGCACCGAGCACCGTGAGTACTAAGCACCGAGCACTCTGAGCACTGAGCACCCAGCACCCTTGCACTGAGCACCCAGCACCCTGAGTACTGAGCACCCAGCACCCCGAGCACTGAGCACCCAGCACCATGAGTACTGAGCACCCAGCACCCTGAGCACTGAGCACCGAGCAACCTGAGCACAGAGCACCCAGCAGCCTGAGGACTGAGCACCCAGCACCCCGAGCACTGAGCACCCTGAGTACTGAGCACTGAGCACCCTGAGTACTGAGCACTGAGCACCCTGAGTACTGAGCACCCAGCACCCTGAGTACTGAGCACCCAGCATCCCGAGCACTGAGTACCCAGCACCCTGAGCACTGAGTACCCAGCACCCTGAGCACTGAGCACCCAGCATCCTGAGCATTGAGCACCCAGCACCCTGAGCACTGAGCACCCACCACACTGAGTACTGAGCACTGAGCACCCAGCACCCCGAGCACTGAGCACCCAGCACCCGAACACTGAGCACCCAGCACCCTGAGCACTGAGCACCCAACACCCTGAGCACTGAGCAGCCAGCACCCCGAGCACTGAGCACCCAGCACCCCGAGCACTGAGCACCCAGCACCCCGAGCACTGAGCACCCAGCACCCTGAGTACTGAGCACCCAGCACCCTGAGTACTGAGCACCCAACACCCTGAGCACTTAGCACCCAGCACCCTGAGTACTGAGCACCCAACACCCCAAGCACTGAGCACCCTGAGTACTGAGCACCCAGCACCGCAAGCACTGAGCACCCTGAGTACTGAGCACCCAGCACCCTGAGTAATGAGCACCCAGCACCCCGAGCACTGAGCACCCAGCACCCTGAGTACTGAGCACCGAGCACCCTGAGTACTGAGCAGCCAGCACCCTGAGTACTGAGCACCCAGCGTACTGAGCACCGAGCACCCAGCACCCTGAGTACTGAGCACCCAGCACCCTGAGCACTGAGCACCCAGCACCCTGAGTACTGAGCACCGAGCACCCCGAGCACTGAGAACCCAGAACCCCGAGCACTGAGCACCCAGCACCCCGAGCACTGAGCACCCAGCACCCCGAGCACTGAGCACCCAGCACCCCGAGCACTGAGCACCCTGAGTACTAAGCACCGAGCACCCTGAGCACTGAGCACCCAGCACCCTGAGCACTGAGCACCCAGCACCCTGAGTACTGAGCACCCAGCACCCCGAGCACTGAGCACCCAGCACCATGAGTACTGAGCACCCAGCACCCTGAGCACTGAGCACCGAGCAACCTGAGCACAGAGCACCCAGCACCCTGAGGACTGAGCACCCAGCACCCCGAGCACTGAGCACCCTGAGTACTGAGCACTGAGCACCCTGAGTACTGAGCACTGAGCACCCTGAGTACTGAGCACCCAGCACCCTGAGTACTGAGCACCCAGCATCCTGAGCACTGAGTACCCAGCACCCTGAGCACTGAGTACCCAGCACCCTGAGCAATGAGCACCCAGCATCCTGAGCATTGAGCACCCAGCACCCTGAGCACTGAGCACCCACCACACTGAGTACTGAGCACTGAGCACCCAGCACCCCGAGCACTGAGCACCCAGCACCCTGAGTACTGAGCACTGAGCACCCAGCACCCCGAGCACTGAGCACCCAGCACCCTGAGCACTGAGCACCCAGCACACGAGTACTGATCACCCAGCACCCTGAGTACTGAGCACCCAGCACCCTGAGCATTGAGCACCCAGCACCCCGAGTACTGAGCACCCAGCACCCTGAGCACTGAGCACCCTGCACCTTGAGCACTGAGCACCCAGCACCCCGAGCACTGCGCACACAGCACCCTGAGTACTGAGCACCCAGCACCCTGAGCACTGAGCACCTAGCACCCTGAACACTGAGCACCCAGCACCCTGAGCACTGAGCACCCAGCACCCTGAGTAGTGAGCACCCAACGTACTGAGCACCGAGCACCCCGAGCACTGAGCACCCAGCACCCTGAGTACTGAGCACCGAGCACCCCGAGCACTGAGCACCCAGCACACTGAGTACTGAGCTCTGAGCACCCCGAGCACTGAGCACCCAGCACCCCGAGCACTGAGCACCCAGCACCCTGAGTACTGAGCACCCAGCACCCCGAGCACTGAGCAGCCAGCACCCCGAGCACTGAGCACCCAGCACCCCGAGCACTGAGCACCCAGCACCCTGAGTACTGAGCACACAGCACCCTGAGTACTGAGCACCCAACACCCTGAGCACTGAGCACCCAGCACCCTGAGTACTGAGCACCCAACACCCCAAGCACTGAGCACCCTGAGTACTAAGCACCCAGCACCCCAAGCACTGAGGACCCAGCACCCTGAGTACTGAGCACTGAGCAGCCAGCACCCCGAGCACTGAGCACCCAGCACCCTGAGTACTGAGCACTGAGCACCCAGCACCCTGAGGACTGAGCACCCAGCACCCCGGGCACTGAGCACCCAGCACCCTGAGCACTGAGCACCCTGAGTACTGAGCACTGAGCACCCTGAGTACTGAGCACACAGCACCCCGAGCACTGAGCACCCAGCACCCTGAACACTGAGCACCCTGAGTACTGAGCACTGAGCACCCTGAGTACTGAGCAATGAGCACCCTGAGTACTGAGCACCGAGCACCCCGAGTTCTGAGCACCCAGCACCCAGAGTACTGAGCACCCAGCACCCTGAGTACTAAGCACCAAGAACCCTGAGTACTGAGCACCCAGTACCCTGAGCACTGAACACACAGCACCCTGAGTACTGAGCACACCGAGCACTGAGCACCCAGCACCCTGAGAACTGAGGACCCCGCACCCTGAGTACTGAGCACCCAGCACCCTGAGCACTGAGCACCCAGCACCCTGAGTACTGAGAACCCAGCACCCTGAGCACTGAGCACCCAGCACCCTGAGTACTGAGCATCCAGCACCCCGAGCACTGAGCACCCAGCACCCTGAGTACTGAGCACTGAACACCCAGCACCCCGAGCACTGAGCACCCAACACACTGTTTACTGAGCACTGAGTACCCAGCACCCCGAGCCCTGAGCACCCAGCACCCTGAGCACTGAGCATCCTGAGTACTGAGCACCCAGCACCCTGAGCACTGAGCACCCAGCACCCCGAGCACTGAGCACCCAGCACCCAGAGCACGGAGCACTGAGCACCCTGAGTACTGAGCACTGAGCACCCTGAGCACTGAGCACCGAGCACCCTGAGTACTGAGCACCCTGAGCACTGAGCACCCTGTACCCTGAGTACTGAGCACCCAGCACCCTGAGCACTGAGGACCGAGCACCCTGAGCACTGAGCACCCAGCATGCTGAGTACTGAGCACTGATCACCCTGAGTACTGAGCACCCAGCACCCTGAGCACTGAGGACCGAGCACCTTGAGTACTGAGCACTGAGCACCCTGAGTACTGAGCACCGAGCACCCTGAGTACTGAGCACCCAGCACTCTGAGCACTGAGCACCCAGCACACCGAGCACTGAGCACCCAGCACCCCGAGCACTGAGCACCCAGCACCCTGAGCACTGAGCCTGAGCACCCTGAGTACTGAGCACTGAGCACCCTGAGTACTGAGCACCGAGCACTCTGAGTACTGAGCACCCAGCACCCTGAGCACTGAACACACAGCACCCTGAGTACTGAGCACCCCGAACACTGAGCACCCAGCACCCTGAGTACTGAGCAGCGAGCACCACGAGCACTGAGCACCCAGCACCCCGAGCACTGAGCACCCAGCACCCTGAGTACTGAGCACCCAGCACCCTGAGTACTGAGCACCCAGCACCCCGAGCACTGAGTACCCAGCACCCTGAGCACTGCGCACCCAGCACCCTGAGCACTGAGCACCCAGCACCCTGAGCACTGAGCACCCAGCACCCTGAGTAATGAGCACTGAGCACCCAGCACCCCGAGCACTGAGCACCCAGCACCCTGAGTACTGAGCACTGAACACCCAGCACCCCGAGCACTGAGCACCCAGCACCCTGAGCACTGAGAACCCAGCACCCGAGTACTGAGCACACAGCACCCTGAGTACTGAGCACCCAGCACCCGAGCACTGAGCACCCAGCACCCTGAGTACTGAGCACCCAGCACCCTGAGCACTGAACACCGAGCACCCTGAGCACTGTGCACCCAGCACCCTGAGGACTGAGCACACAGCACCCCGAGCACTGAGCACCCAGCAACCTGAGCACTGAGCACCCTGAGTACTGAGCACTGAGCACATTGAGTACTGAGCAATGAGCACCCTGAGTACTGAGCTCCCAGCACCCTGAGTACTGAGCACCCAGCAACCTGAGCACTGAGCACCGAGCACCCTGAGCACTGAGCACCCAGCACCCTGAGCACTGAGCACCCAGAACCCTGAGCACTGAGCACCCAGCACCCTGAGTACTGAGCACCCTGAATACTGAGCACCCAGCACCCTGAGCACTGAGCACCCAGCACCCCGAGCACTGAGCACCCAGCACCCTGAGCACTGAGCACCCTGAATACTGAGCACTGAGCACCCTGAGTACTGATCACTGAGCACCATGAGTACTGAGCACCCAGCACCCTGAGTACTGAGCACCCAGCACCCTGAGCAATGAGCACCCTGAGTTCTGAGCACCCAGCACCCTGAGCACTGAGCACCGAGCACCCCGAGCACTGAGCACCCAGCACCCGGAGTACTGAGCACCCAGCACCCTGAGTACTGAGCACCCAGCACCCTGAGCACTGAGCACCCAGCACCCTGAGTACTGAGCACCCAGCACCCTGAGCACTGAGCACCCAGCACCCTGAGCACTGAACACACAGCACCCGGAGTACTGAGCACCCCGAGCACTGAGCACCCAGCACACTGAGCACTGAGGACCCAGCACCCTGAGTACTGAGCACCCAGCACCCTGAGCACTGAGCACCCAGCACCCTGAGTACTGAGCACCCAGCACCCTGAGCACTGAGCACCCAGCACCCTGAGTACTGTGCATCCAGCACCCCGAGCACTGAGCACCCAACGCCCTGAGTACTGAGCACTGAGCACCCAGCACCCCGAGCACTGAGCACTCAGCACCCTGTGTACTGAGCACTGAGTACCCAGCACGCCGAGCACTGAGCACACAGCACCCTGAGCACTGAGCACCCAGCACCCTGAGTACTGAGCTCCGAGCACCCCGAGCACTGAGCACCCAGCGCCACGAGCACTGAGCACCCAGCGCCCCGAGCACTGAGCACCCAGAACCCCGAGCACTGAGCACCCAGCACCCCGAGCACTGAGCACCCAGCACCCTGAGCAATAAGCACCCAGCTCCCTGAGTACTGAGCACCCAGCACCCCGAGTACTGAGCACCCAGCAATGTGAGCACCGAGCAGCAAGCACCCCGAGCACTGAGCTCCCAGCACCCTGAGCACTGAGCACCCAGCACCCTGAGTACTGAGCACTGAACACCCCGAGTACTGAGCACCCAGCACCCCGAGCACTGAGCAGCGAGCACCCCGAGCACTGAGCACCCAGCACCCTGAGCACTGAGCACCCAGCACCCCGAACACTTAGCACCCAGCACCCTGAGCACTGAGCACCCAACACCCTGAGCACTGAGCAGCCAGCACCCCGAGCACTGAGCACCCAGCAACCCGAGCACTGAGCACCCAACACCCTGAGTACTGAACACCCAGCACCCTGAGTACTGAGCACCCAGCACCCTGAGCACTGAGCACCCAGCACCGTGAGTACTGAGCACCCAACCCCCCAAGCACTGAGCACCCTGAGTACTGAGCACCCAGCACCCCAAACACTGAGTACCCTGAGTACTGAGCACCCAGCACCCTGAGTAATGAGCACCCAGCACCCCGAGCACTGAGCACCCAGCACCCTGAGTACTGAGCAGCCAGCACCCTGAGTACTGAGCACCAAGCATACTGAGCACCGAGCACCCAGCACAGTGAGTACTGAGCACCAAGCACCCTGAGCACTGAGCACCCAGCACCCTGAGTACTGAGCACCGAGCACCCCGAGTACTGAGCACCCAGAACCCCGAGCACTGAGCACCCAGCACCCCGAGCACTGAGCACCCAGCACCCCGAGCACTGAGCACCCAGCACCCCGAGCACTGAGCACCCAGCACCCCTAGCACTGAGCACCCAGCACCCCGAGCACCGAGCACCCTGAGTACAAAGCACCGAGCACCCTGAGCACTGAGCACGCAGCACCCTGAGCACTGAGCACCCAGCACCCTGAGTACTGAGCACCCAGCACCCCGAGCACTGAGCACAAAGCACCCTGAGTACTGAGCACCCAGCACCCTGAGCACTGAGCACCGAGCAACCTGAGCACTGAGCACCCAGCACCCTGAGGACTGAGCACCCAGCACCCCGAGCACTGAGCACCCTGAGTACTGAGCACTGAGCACCCTGAGTACTGAGCACTGAGCACCCTGAGTACTGAGCACCCAGCACCCTGAGTACTGAGCACCCAGCATCCCGAGCACTGAGTACCCAGCACCCTGAGCACTGAGTACCCAGCACCCTGAGCACTGAGCACCCAGCATCCTGAGCATTGAGCACCCAGCACCCTGAGCACTGAGCACCCAGCACACTGAGTACTGAGCACTGAGCACCCAGCACCCCGAGCACTGAGCACCCAGCACCCTGAGTACTGAGCACTGAGCACCCAGCACCCCGAGCACTGAGCACCCAGCACCCTGAGCACTGAGCACCCAGCACCCGAGTACTGATCACCCAGCACCCTGAGTACTGAGCACCAAGCACCCTGAGTATTGATCAACCAGAACCCCGAGTACTGAGCACCCAGCACCCTGAGCACGGAGCACCCTGCACCCTGAGCACTGAGCACCCAGCACCCTGAGCACTGCGCACCCAGGACCCTGAGTACTGAGCACCCAGCACCCTGAGCACTGAGCACCCAGCACACTGAACACTGAGCACCCAGCACCCTGAGCACTGAGCACCCAGCACCCTGTGTATTGAGCACCCAACGTACTGAGCTCCGAGCACCCCGAGCACTGAGCACCCAGCACCCTGAGTACTGAGCACCGAGCACCCCGAGCACTGAGCACCCAGCACCCTGAGTACTGAGCTCCGAGCACCCCGAGCACTGAGCACCCAGCGCCCGGAGCTCTGAGCACCCAAAACCCAGAGCACTGAGCACCCAGCACCCCGAGCACTGAGCACCCAGCACCCTGAGTACTGAGCACCCAGCACCCTGAGTACTGAGCACCCAGCACCCTGAGCACTGAGCACCCAGCACCCTGAGTACTGAGCACCCAACACCCCAAGCACTGAGAACCCTGAGTACTGAGCACCCAGCACCCCAAGCACTGAGGACCCAGCAACCTGAGTACTGAGCACTGGGCACCCAGCACCCCGAGCACTGAGCACCCAGCACCCTGAGTACTGAGCACTGAGCACCCAGCACCCTGAGGACTGAGCACTCAGCACCCCGGGCACTGAGCACCCAGCACCCTGAGGACTCTGCACCCTGAGTACTGAGCACCCAGCACCCTGAGCACTGAGCACCGAGCACACTGAGCACTGAGCACCCAGCACCCTGAGCACTGAGCACCCAGCACCCCGAGTAGTGAGCACCCAGCACCCTGAGCACTGAGCACCCTGAGTACTGAGCACACAGCACCCTGAGTACTGAGCACCCAGCACCCTGAGCAATGAGCACCCTGTGTACTGAGCACCCAGCACCCTCGAGCACTGAGCACCGAGCACCCCGAGTTCTGAGCACCCAGCACCCGTAGTACTGAGCACCCAGCACCCTGAGTACTAAGCACCAAGCACCCTGAGTACTGAGCACCCAGTACCCTGAGCACTGAACACACAGCACCCTGAGTACTGAGCACCCCGAGCACTGAGCACCCAGCACCCTGAGCACTGAGGACCCAGCACCCTGAGTACTGAGCACCCAGCACCCTGAGCACTGAGCACCCAGCACCCTGAGTACTGAGCACCCAGCACCCTGAGCACTGAGCACCCAGCACCCTGAGTACTGAGCATTCAGCACACCGAGCACTGAGCACCCAGCACCCTGAGTACTGAGCACTGAGCACCCAGCACCCCAAGCACTGAGCACCCAGCACCCTGTTTACTGAGCACTGAGTACCCAGCGCCCCGAGCACTGAGCACCCAGCACCCAGAGCACTGAGCATCCTGAGTACTGAGCACCCAGCACCCTGAGCACTGAGCACCCAGCACCCCGAGCACTGAGCATCCTGAGTACTGAGCACCCAGCACCCAGAGCACTGAGCACTGAGCACACTGAGTACTGGGCACTGAGCACCCTGGGCACTGAGCACCCAGCACCCTGAGCACTGAGTACCCAGCACAGTGAGCACTGAGCACCCTGCACCCTGAGCACTGAGCACCCAGCACCCCGAGCACTGAGCACCCAGCACCCTGAGTACTGAGCACCCAGCACCCTGAGCACTGAGCACCCAGCACCATGAGCACTGAGCACAAAGCACCCTGAGCACTGAGCACCCAGCACCCTGAGTAGTGAGCAGCCAACGTACTGAGCACCGAGCACCCCGAGCACTGAGCACCCAGCACCCTGAGTACTGAGCACCGAGCACCCTGAGCACTGAGCACCCAGCACCCTGAGTACTGAGCTCCGAGCACCCCAAGCACTGAGCACCCAGCGCCCCGAGCACTGAGCACCCAGAACCCCGAGCACTGAGCACCCAGCACCCCGAGCACTGAGCAGCCAGCACCCCGAGTACTGAGCACCCAGCACCCCGAGCACTAAGCACCCAGCACCCTGAGTACTGAGCACCCAGCACCCTGAGTACTGAGCACCCAGCACCCTGAGCACTGAGCACCCAGCACCCTGAGCACTGAGCACCCAGCACCCTGAGTACTGAGCAGCCAGCACCCTGAGTACTGAGCACCCAGCGTACTGAGCACCGAGCACCCACCATCCTGAGTACTGAGCACCCAGCACCCTGAGCACTGAGCACCCAGCACCCTGAGCACTGAGCACCGAGCACACTGAGCACTGAGCACCCAGCACCCTGAGCACTGAGCACCCAGCACCCCGAGTAGTGAGCACCCAGCACCCTGAGCACTGAGCACCCTGAGTACTGAGCACACAGCACCCTGAGTACTGAGCACCCAGCACCCTGAGCAATGAGCACCCTGTGTACTGAGCACCCAGCACCCTCGAGCACTGAGCACCGAGCACCCCGAGTTCTGAGCACCCAGCACCCGTAGTACTGAGCACCCAGCACCCTGAGTACTAAGCACCAAGCACCCTGAGTACTGAGCACCCAGTACCCTGAGCACTGAACACACAGCACCCTGAGTACTGAGCACCCCGAGCACTGAGCACCCAGCACCCTGAGCACTGAGGACCCAGCACCCTGAGTACTGAGCACCCAGCACCCTGAGCACTGAGCACCCAGCACCCTGAGTACTGAGCACCCAGCACCCTGAGCACTGAGCACCCAGCACCCTGAGTACTGAGCATTCAGCACACCGAGCACTGAGCACCCAGCACCCTGAGTACTGAGCACTGAGCACCCAGCACCCCAAGCACTGAGCACCCAGCACCCTGTTTACTGAGCACTGAGTACCCAGCGCCCCGAGCACTGAGCACCCAGCACCCAGAGCACTGAGCATCCTGAGTACTGAGCACCCAGCACCCTGAGCACTGAGCACCCAGCACCCCGAGCACTGAGCATCCTGAGTACTGAGCACCCAGCACCCAGAGCACTGAGCACTGAGCACACTGAGTACTGGGCACTGAGCACCCTGGGCACTGAGCACCCAGCACCCTGAGCACTGAGTACCCAGCACAGTGAGCACTGAGCACCCTGCACCCTGAGCACTGAGCACCCAGCACCCCGAGCACTGAGCACCCAGCACCCTGAGTACTGAGCACCCAGCACCCTGAGCACTGAGCACCCAGCACCATGAGCACTGAGCACAAAGCACCCTGAGCACTGAGCACCCAGCACCCTGAGTAGTGAGCAGCCAACGTACTGAGCACCGAGCACCCCGAGCACTGAGCACCCAGCACCCTGAGTACTGAGCACCGAGCACCCTGAGCACTGAGCACCCAGCACCCTGAGTACTGAGCTCCGAGCACCCCAAGCACTGAGCACCCAGCGCCCCGAGCACTGAGCACCCAGAACCCCGAGCACTGAGCACCCAGCACCCCGAGCACTGAGCAGCCAGCACCCCGAGTACTGAGCACCCAGCACCCCGAGCACTAAGCACCCAGCACCCTGAGTACTGAGCACCCAGCACCCTGAGTACAGAGCACCCAGCACCCTGAGCACTGAGCACCCAGCACCCTGAGCACTGAGCACCCAGCACCCTGAGTACTGAGCAGCCAGCACCCTGAGTACTGAGCACCCAGCGTACTGAGCACCGAGCACCCACCATCCTGAGTACTGAGCACCCAGCACCCTGAGCACTGAGCACCCAGCACCCTGAGTACTGAGCACCGAGCACCCCGAGCACTGAGCACCCAGCACCCCGAGCACTGAGCACCCAGCACCCCGAGCACTGAGCACCCAGCACCCCGAGCGCTGAGCACCCAGCCCCCCGAGCACTGAGCACCCAGCACCCCGAGCACTGAGCACCCAGCACCCCGAGCACCGAGCACCCAGCACCCTGAGCACTGAGCACCGAGCACCCTGAGCACTGAGCACCCATCACCCTGAGGACTGAGCACCCAGCACCCCGGGCACTGAGCACCCAGCACCCTGAGAACTGAGCACCCTGAGTACTGAGCACCCAGCACCCTGAGCACTGAGCACCGAGCACCCTGAGCACTGAGCACCCAGCACCCTGAGCACTGAGCACACAGCGCCCCGAGCAGTGAGCACCCAGCTCCCTGAGCACTGAGCACTGAGCACCCTGAGTACTGAGCACACAGCACCCTGAGTACTGAGCACCCAGCACCCTGAGTACTGAGCACCCAGCACCCTGAGCAATGAGCACACTGAGTACTGAGCACCCAGCACCCTGAGCACTGAACACCGAGCACCCCGAGTTCTGAGCACCCAGCACCTGGAGTACTGAGCACCCAGCACCCTGAGCACTGAGCACCGAGCACCCTGAGCACTGAGCACCCATCACCCTGAGGACTGAGCACCCAGCACCCCGGGCACTGAGCACCCAGCACCCTGAGAACTGAGCACCCTGAGTACTGAGCACCCAGCACCCTGAGCACTGAGCACCGAGCACCCTGAGCACTGAGCACCCAGCACCCTGAGCACTGAGCACACAGCACCCTGAGTACTGAGCACCCAGCACCCTGAGTACTGAGCACCCAGCACCCTGAGCAATGAGCACACTGAGTACTGAGCACCCAGCACCCTGAGCACTGGACACCGTGCACCCCGAGTTCTGAGCACCCAGCATCTGGAGTACTGAGCACCCAGCACCCTGAGCACTGAGCACCGAGCACCCTGAGCACTGAGCACCCATCACCCTGAGGACTGAGCACCCAGCACCCCGGGCACTGAGCAGCCAGCACCCTGAGAACTGAGCACCCTGAGTACTGATCACCCAGCACCCTGAGCACTGAGCACCGAGCACCCTGAGCACTGAGCACAAAGCACCCTGAGCACTGAGCACACAGCGCCCCGAGCAGTGAGCACCCAGCACCCTGAGCACTGAGCACTGAGCACCCTGAGTACTGAGCACACAGCACCCTGAGTACTGAGCACCCAGCACCCTGAGTACTGAGCACCCAGCACCCTGAGCAATGAGCACACTGAGTACTGAGCACCCAGCACCCTGAGCACTGAACACCGAGCACCCCGAGTTCTGAGCACCCAGCACCTGGAGTACTGAGCACCCACCATGCTGAGTACTAAGCACCAAGCACCCTGAGTACTGAGCACCCAGTACCCTGAGCACTGAACACACAGCAACCTGAGTACAGAGCCCCCCGAGCACTGAGCACCCAGCACCCTGAGCACTGAGGACCCAGCACCCTGAGTACTGAGCACCCAGCACCCTGAGCACTGAGCACCCAGCACCCTGAGTACTGAGCACCCAGCACCCTGAACACTGAGCACCCAGCACCCTGAGTACGGAGCATCCAGCACCCCGAGCACTGAGCACCCAGCACCCTGTGTACTGAGCACTGAGCACCCAGCACCCTGAGAACTGAGCACCCAGCACCCTGTTTACTGAGCACTGAGTACCCAGCACCCCGAGCACTGAGCATCCAGCACCCTGAGCACTGAGCACCCTGAGTACTGAGCACCCAGCACCCTGAGCACTGAGCACCCAGCAAACCGAGCACTGAGCACCCAGCACCCAGGGCACTGAGCACTGAGCACCCTGAGTACTGAGCACTGAGCACCCTGAGCACTGAGCACCGAGCACCCTGAGTACTGAGCACTGAGCACCCTGAGCACTGAGCACCCTGCACCCTGAGTACTGAGCACCCAGCACCCTGAGCACTGAGGACCGAGCACCCTGAGTACTAAGCACCCAGCACCCTGAGTACTGACCACCCAGCACCCTGAGCACTGAGCACCCAGCACGCTGAGTACTGAGCACCCAGCACCCTGAGTACTGAGCACCCAGCACCCTGAGCACTGAGCACCCAGCACGATGAGTACTGAGCACCGAGCACCCTGAGTACTGAGCACCCAGCACCCCGAGCACTGAGCACCGAGCACCCTGAGTACTGAGCACCCAGCACCCTGAGCACTGAGCACCCAGCACGAGTACTGAGCACCCAGCACCCTGATTACTGAGCACCAAGCACCCCGAGCACTGAGCACCGAGCACCCCGAGCACTGAGCACCCAGCACCCTGAGTACTAAGCACCCAGCACCCTGAGTACTGAGCACCCAGCACCCTGAGTACTGAGCACCCAGCACCCTGAGTACTGAGCACCCAGAGTACTGAGCACCGAGCACCCAGCGTACTGAGCACTGAGCACCCCGAGCACTGAGCACACAGCACCCTGAGTACTGAGCATCCAGCACCCTGAGCACTGAGCACACAGCACCCTGAGTACTGAGCACCGAGCAACCTGAGTACTGAGCACCCAGCACCCGGAGAACTGAGCACCCTTAGTACTGAGCACTGAGCAACCTGAGTACTGAGCACCCAGCACCCTGAGTAAGGAGCATCCAGCACCCTGAACAATGATCACCCTGAGTACTGAGCACCCAGCACCTTGAGAACTGAGCACCGAGCACCCCGAGCACTGAGCACCCAGCACCCTGAGTACTGAGCACTGAGTACCCAGTACCCCGAGCACTGAGCACCCAGCACCCTGTGTACTGAGCACTGAGTACCCAGTACCCCGAGCACTGAGACCCAGCACCCCGAGTACTGAGCACCCAGCACAACGAGCACTGAGCACCCAGCACACTGAGCACTGAGCACCCAGCACCCTGAGTACTGAGCACCCAGCACCCCGAATACTGAGCACCCAGCACCCCGAGCACTGTGCACCCAGCACCCTGAGCACTGAGCAACGAGCACCCTGAGTACTGAGCACCCAGCACCCTGAGTACTGAGCACCCAGCACCCTGAGCACTGAGCACCCAGCAGTCTGAGCACTGAGCACCCAGCACCCTGAGTACTGAGCACCCAGCACCCTGAGTACTGAACACACTGCACCCCGAGCACTGAGTACCCAGCACCCTGAGCACTGAGCACCGAGCACCCTGAGCACTGAGCTCCCAGCACCCTGAGCACTGAGCACCCAGCACCCTGAGTACTGAGCACCCAGCACCCTGAGTACTGAACACCCAGCACCCTGAGCACTGAGCACTGAGCACCCAGCACCCTGAGCACTGAGCACTGAGCACCCAGCACCCTGAGCACTGAGCACCCAGCACCCCGAGCACTGAGCTCCCAGCACCCTGAGCATCCAGCACCCTGAGCACTGAGCACCCTGAGCACTGAGCACTGAGCACCCAGCACCCTGAGTACTGAGCACCCAACACTCTGAGCACTGAGCACCCAGCACACTGAGTACTGAGCACTGAGCACCCAGCACCCTGAGTACTGAGCACCCAGTACCCCGAGCACTGAGCACCCAGCACCCTGTGTACTGAGCACCGAGCACACCGAGCACTGAGCACCCAGCACCCTGAGTACTGAGCACCCAGCACCTTGAGAATGAGCACCCAGCACCCCGAGCACTGAGCAACCAGCACCCTGAGCACTGAGCACCCAGCACCCTGAGTACTGAGCACCCAGCACCCCGAGCACTGAGCACCCAGCACCCTGAGTACTGAGCACCCTGAGTACTGAGTACCCAGCACCCTGAGTACTGAGCACCCTGCACCTCGAGCACTGAGCTCCCTGAGTACTGAGCACCCAGCACCCTGAGTACTGAGCACCCATCAGTCTGAGTACTGAGCACTGAACACCCAGAGAACTGAGCACTGAGCACCCTGAGTACTGAGCACTGAGCACCCTGTGCACTGAGCAACCTGAGCACTGAGCACCGAGCACCCTGAGTACTGAGCACTGAGCACCCTGAGCCCTGAGCACCCTGCACCCTGAGTACTGAGCACCCAGCACCCCGAGCACTGAGCACCGAGCACCCTGAGTACTGAGCACCCAGCACCCTGAGCACTGAGCACCCAGCACCCTGAACAATGATCACCCTGTGTACTGAGCACCCAGCACGTTGAGAACTGAGCACCGAGCACCCCGAGCACTGACCACCCAGCACCCGGAGTACTGAGCACCCAGCACCCTGAGTACTATTCACCGAGCACCCTGAGTACTGAGCACCCAGCACCCTGAGCACTGAACACACAGCACCCTGAGTACTGAGCACCCCGAGCACTGAGCACAAAGCACCCTGAGTACTGAGCACCGAGCACCCCGAGCACTGAGCACCCAGCACCCCGAGCACTGAGCACCCAGCACCCCGAGCACTGAACACCCAGCACCCTGAGTACTGAGCACCCAGCACTCTGAGTACTGAGCACACAGCACCCCGAGCACTGATCACCCAGCACCCTGAGCACTGAGCACCCAGCACCCTGAGCACTGAGCACCCAGCACCCCAAGCACTGAGCACCCAGCACCCTGAGTACTGAGCACTGAGCACCCAGCACCCCGAGCACTGAGCACCCAGCACCCTGAGAACTGAGCACCCAGCACCCGAGTACTGAGCACCCAGCACCCTGAGTACTGAGCACCCAGCTCCCTGAGTACTGAGCACCCAGCACCCCGAGTACTGAGCACCCAGCACCCTGAGTACTGAGCACCCAGCACCCTGAGTACTGAGCACCCAGCACACTGAGTACTGAGCACAAAGCACCCTGAGCACTGATCACCCAGCACCCTAAGTACTGAGCACCGAGTACCCTGAGTACTGAGCAACCAGCACCCCGAGCACTGAACACCCAGCACCCTGATTACTGTGCACTGAGCACCCAGCACCCCGAGCACTGAGCACCCAGCACCCTGTGTACTGAGCACTGAGTACCCAGTACCCCGAGCACTGAGATCCAGCACCCTGAGCACTGAGCACCCAGCACCCCGAGTACTGAGCACCCAGCACAACGAGCACTGAGCACCCAGCACACTGAGCACTGAGCACCCAGCACCCTGAGTACTGAGCACCCAGCACCCCGAGTACTGAGCACCCAGCACACCGAGTACTGTGCACCCAGCAACCTGAGCACTGAGCACCGAGCACCCTGAGTACTGAGCACCCAGCACCCTGAGTACTGAGCACCCAGCACCCTGAGCACTGAGCACCCAGCACCCTGAGCACTGAGGACCCAGCACCCTGAATACTGAGCACCCAGCACCCTGAGTACTGAACACCCAGCACCCCGAGCACTGAGCACCCAGCACCCTGAGCACTGAGCACCGAGCACCCTGAGTACTGAGCACCCAGGACCCTGAGCACTAAGCACCCAGCACCCTGAGCACTGAGCACCCAGCACCCTGAGCACTGAGCACCCAGCACCCTGAGTACTGAGCACCCAGCACCCTGAGTACTGAACACCCAGCACCCTGAGCACTGAGCACTGAGCACCCAGCACCCTGAGCACTGAGCACCCAGCACCCTGAGCACTGAGCACCCAGCACCCCGAGCACTGAGCACCCAGCACCCTGAGCATCCAGCACCCTGAGCACTGAGCACCCTGAGCACTGAGCACTGAGCACCCAGCACCCTGAGTACTGAGCAACCAACACTCTGAGCACTGAGCACCCAGCACACTGAGTACTGAGTAGTGAGCACCCAGCTCCCTGACTACTGAGCACCCAGTACCCTGAGTACTGAGCACCGAGCACACCAAGCACTGAGCACCCAGCACCCCGATCACTGAGCACCCAGCACCCAGAGCACTGAGCACCCAGCACCCTGAGTACTGAGCACCGAGCACCCCGAGCACTGAGCACCCAGCACCCCGAGCACTGAGCACCCAGCACCCCGAGCACTGAACACCCAGCACCCTGAGTACTGAGCACCCAGCACTCTGAGTACTGAGCACCCAGCACCCCGAGCACTGAGCACCCAGCACCCTGAGCACTGAGGACCCAGCACCCTGAGTACTGAGCACTGAGCACCCAGCACCCCGAGCACTGAGCACCCAGCACCCTGAGTACTGAGCACCGAGCACTCTGAGTACTGAGCACCCAGCACCCCGAGCACTGAGCACCCAGCACCCTGAGTACTGAGCACCCTGCACCCCGAGCACTGAGCTCCCTGAGTACTGAGCACCCAGGACCCTGAGTACGGAGCACCCAGCACCCTGAGTACTGAGCACTGAGCACCCAGAGAACTGAGCACCCAGCACGCCGAGGACTGAGCACCCTGCACCCTGTGTACTAAGCACTGAGCATCCAGCACCCTGAGCATTGAGCACCCTGAGCTCTTAGCACCCTGAGTACTGAGCACCCAGCACCCTGAGTACTGAGCACACAGCACCCTGAGCACTGAGCACCCAGCACCCTGATTACTGAGCACCGAGCACCCCGAGCACTGAGCACCCAGCACCCTGAGCACTGAGCAAGCAGCACCCCGAGCACTGAGCACCCAGCACCCTGAGCACTGAGCACCCAGCACCCCGAGTACTGAGCACCGAGCACCCCGAGAATTGAGCACCCAGCACCAAGAGCACTGAGCACTGAGCACACTGAGTACTGAGCACACAGCACCCTGAGCAATGAGCACCCTGAGTACTGAGCACCCAGCACCCCGAGCAGTGAGCACCCAGCACCCTGAGCACTGAGCACTGAGCACCCTGAGTACTGAGCACACAGCACCCTGAGTACTGAGTACCCAGCACAATGAGTACTGAGCACCCAGCACCCTGAGCAATGAGCACCCTGAGTACTGAGCACCCAGCACCCTGAGCACTGAGCACCGAGCACCCCGAGTTCTGAGCAACCAGCACCCGGAGTACTGAGCACCCAGCACCCTGAGTACTAAGCACCAAGCACCCTGAGTACTGAGCACCCAGTACCCTGAGCACTGAACAGACAGCACCCTGAGTACTGAGCACCCAGAGCACTGAGCACCCAGCACCCTGAGCACTGAGGACCCAGCACCCTGAGTACTGAGCACCCAGCACCCTGAGCACTGAGTACCCAGCACCCTGAGTACTGAGCACACAGCACCCTGAGCACTGAGCACCCAGCACCCTGAGTACTGAGCATCCAGCACCCCGAGCACTGAGCACCCAGCACCCTGATTACTGAGCACTGAGCACCCAGCACCCCGAGCACTGAGCACCCAGCACCCTGTTTACTGAGCTCTGAGTACCCAGCACCCCGAGCACTGAGCACGCAGCACCCTGAGCACTGAGCACCCTGAGTACTGAGCACCCAGCACCCCGAGTACTGAGCACCCAGCACCCCGAGCACTGTGCACCCAGCACCCTGAGCACTGAGCACCGAGCACCATGAGTACTGAGCCCCCAGCACCCTGAGTACTGAGCCCCCAGCACCCTGAGCACTGAGCACCCAGCACCCTGAGCACTGAGCACCCAGCACCCTGAGTACTGAGCACCAGGCACCCTGAGTACTGAGCATCCAGCACCCCGAGCACTGAGCACCCAGCACCCTGAGTACTGAGCACTGAGCACACAGCACCCCGAGCACTGAGCACCCAGCACCCTGTTTACTGAGCTCTGAGTACCCAGCACCCCGAGCACTGAGCACGCAGCACCCTGAGCACTGAGCACCCTGAGTACTGAGCACCCAGCACCCTGAGCACTGAGCACCCAGCACCCCGAGCACTGAGCAACCAGCACCCAGAGCACTGAGCACTGAGCACCCTGAGTACTGAGCACGGAGCACCCTGAGCACTGAGCACCCAGCACGCTGAGTACTCAGCACTGAGCACCCTGAGTACTGAGCACCCAGCTCACTGAGTACTGAGCACCCAGTACCCCGAGTACTAAGCACCCAGCACCCTGAGTACTGAGCACCCAGCACCCTGAGCACTGAGCACCCAGCACCCTAAGTACTGAGCACCGAGTACCCGGAGTACTGAGCACCCAGCACCCCGAGCACTGAACACCCAGCACCCTGTTTATTGAGCACTGAGCACCCAGCACCCCGAGCACTGAGCACCCAGCACCCTGTGTACTGAGCACTGAGTACCCAGTACCCCGAGCACTGAGACCCAGCACCCTGAGCACTGAGCACCCAGCCCCCCAGTACTGAGCACCCAGCACCCCGAGCACTGAGCACCCAGCACCCTGAGCACTGAGCACCCAGCACCCTGAGTACTGAGCACCCAGCACCCCGAGTACTGAGCACCCAGCACCCCGAGCACTGTGCACCCAGCACCCTGAGCACTGAGCACCGAGCACCATGAGTACTGAGCACCCAGCACCCTGAGTACTGAGCACCCAGCACCCTGAGCACTGAGCACCCAGCACCCTGAGCACTGAGCACCCAGCACCCTGAGTACTGAGCACCCAGCACCCTGAGTCCTGAACACCCAGCACCCCGAGCACTGAGCACCCAGCACCCTGAGCACTGACCACCGAGCACCCTGAGTACTGAGCACCCAGCACCCTGATCACTGAGCACACAGCACCCTGAGCACTGAGCACCCAGCACCCTGAGCACTGAGCACCCAGCACCCTGAGTACTGAGCACCCAGCACCCTGAGTACTGAACACCCAGCACCCTGAGCACTGAGCACTGAGCACCCAGCACCCTGAGCACTGAGCACCCAGCACCCCGAAAACTGAGCACCCAGCACCCTGATCATCCAGCACCCTGAGCACTGAGCACCCTGAGCACTGAGCACTGAGCACCCAGCACCCCGAGCACTGAGCACCCAGCACCCTGAGCACTGACCACCGAGCACCCTGAGTACTGAGCACCCAGCACCCCGAGCACTGAGCACCCAGCACCCTGAGTACTGAGCACCCTGAGTACTGAGCACCCAGCACCCTGAGTACTGAGCTCCCTGCACCCCGAGCACTGAGCTCCCTGAATACTGAGCACCCAGCACCCTGAGTACTGAGCACCCAGCACCCTGAGTACTGAGCACTGAGCACCCAGAGAACTGAGCACCCAGCACCCCGAGGATTGAGCACCCTGCACCCTGTGGACTGAGCACTGAGCATCCAGCACCCCGAGCATTGAGCACCCTGAGCTCTTAGCACCCTGAGTACTGAGCTCCCAGCACATTGAGTACTGAGCACCCAGCACCCTGAGCACTGAGCACCCAGCACCCTGAGTACTGAGCACCGAGCACGGCGATCACTGAGCACCCAGCACCCTGAGCACTGAGCACCCAGCACCCCGAGCACTGAGCACCCAGCACCCTGAGCACTGAGCACCCAGCACCTCGAGTACTGAGCACCGAGCACCCCGAGAACTGAGCACCCAGCACCCCGAGCACTGAGCACTGAGAACCCTGAGCACTGAGCACCCAGCACCCTGAGGACTGAGCACCCAGCACCCCGGGCACTGAGCACCCAGCACCCTGACCACTGAGCACCCTGAGTACTGAGCAACCAGCACCCTGAGCACTGAGCACCGAGCACCCTGAGCACTATGCACCCAGCACCCTGAGCACTGAGCACCCAGCACCCCGAGCAGTGAGCTCCCAGCACCCTGAGCACTGAGCACTGAGCACCCTCAGTACTGAGCACACAGCACCCTGAGTACTGAGCACCCAGCACCCTAAGTACTGAGCACCCAGCACCCTGAGCAATGAGCACCCTGAGTACTGAGCACCCAGCACCCTGAGCACTGAGCACCGAGCACCCCGAGTTCTGAGCACCCAGCACCCGGAGTACTGAGCACCCAGCACCCTGAGTACTAAGCACCAAGCACCCTGAGTACTGAGCACCCAGTACCCTGAGCACTGAACACACAGCACCCTGAGTACTGAGCACCCCGAGCACTGAGCACCCAGCACCCTGAGCACTGAGGACCCAGCACCCTGAGTACTGAGCACCCAGCACCCTGAGCACTGAGCACCCAGCACCCTGAGTACTGAGCACCCAGCACCCTGAGCACTGAGCACCCAGCACCCTGAGTCCTGAGTATCCAGCACACCGAGCACTGAGCACCCAGCACCCTGAGTACTGAGCACTGAGCACCCATCACCCCGAGCACTGAGAACCCAGCACCCTGTTTACTGAGCACTGAGTACCCAGCACGCCGAGCACTGAGCACCCAGCACCCTGAGCACTGAGCACCCTGAGTACTGAGCACCCAGCACCCTGAGCACTGAGCACCTAGCACCCCGAGCACTGAGCACCCAGCCCCCAGAGCACTGAGCACTGAGCACCCTGAGTACTGAGCACGGAGCACCCTGAGCACTGAGCACCCAGCACGCTGAGTACTGAGCACTGAGCACCCTGAACACTGAGCACCCAGCACCCTGAGTACTGAGCCCCGAGCACCCTGAGTACTGAGCACCCAGCACTCTGAGCACTGAGCACCCAGCACCCCGAGCACTGAGCACCCAGCACCCCGAGCACTGTGCACCCAGCACCCTGAGCACTGAGCACCCAGCACCCTGAGTACTGAGCACCCAGCACCCCGAGTACTGAGCACCCAGCACCCCGAGCACTGTGCACCCAGCATCCTGAGCACTGAGCACCGAGCACCATGAGTACTGAGCACCCAGCACCCTGAGTACTGAGCACCCAGCACCCTGAGTACTGAGCACCCAGCACCCTGAGCACTGAGCACCCAGCACCCTGAGTACTGAGCACCCAGCACCCTGAGTCCTGAACACCCAGCACCCCGAGCACTGAGCACCCAGCACCCTGAGCACTGAGCACCGAGCACCCTGAGTACTGAGCACCCAGCACCCTGAGCACTGAGCACCCAGCACCCTGAGCACTGAGCACCCAGCACCCTGAGCACTGAGCACCCAGCACCCTGAGTACTGAGCACCCAGCACCCTGAGTACTGAACACCCAGCACCCTGAGCACTGAGCACTGAGCACCCAGCACCCTGAGCACTGAGCACCCAGCACCCCAAGCACTGAGCACCCAGCACCCTGAGCATCCAGCACCCTGAGCACTGAGCACCCTGAGCACTGAGCACTGAGCACCCAGCACCCTGAGTACTGAGCACCCAACACTCTGAGCACTGAGTACCCAGCACACTGAGTACTGAGCCCTGAGCACCCAGCACCCTGAGTACTGAGCACCCAGCACCCCGAGCACTGAGCACCCAGCACCCTGTGTACTGAGCACCGAGCACCCCGAGCACTGAGCACCCAGCACCCTGAGTACTGAGCACCCAGCACCCCGAGAATGAGCACCGAGCACCCCGAGCACTGAGCAACCAGCACCCTGAGCACAGAGCACCCAGCACCCTGAGTACTGAGCACCCAGCACCCCGAGCACTGAGCACCCAGCACCCTGAGTACTGAGCACCCTGAGTACTGAGCACCCAGCACCCTGAGTACTGAGCACCCTGCACCCCGAGCACTGAGCTCCCTGAATACTGAGCACCCAGCACCCTGAGTACTGAGCACCCAGCACCCTGAGTACTGAGCACTGAGCACCCAGAGAACTGAGCACACAGCACCCCGAGGACTGAGCACCCTGCACCCTGTGCACTGAGAACTGAGCATCCAGCACCCCGAGCATTGAGCACCCTGAGCTCTTAGCACCCTGAGTACTGAGCACCCGGCACCCTGAGTACTGAGCACCCAGCACCCTGAGCACTGAGCACCCAGCACCCTGAGTACTGAGCACCGAGCACGGCGATCACTGAGCACCCAGCACCCTGAGCACTGAGCACCCAGCACCCCGAGCACTGAGCACCCAGCACCCTGAGCACTGAGCACCCAGCACCTCGAGTACTGAGCACCGAGCACCCCGAGAACTGAGCACACAGCACCCCGAGCACTGAGCACTGAGAACCCTGAGCACTGAGCACCCAGCACCCTGAGGACTGAGCACCCAGCACCCCGGGCACTGAGCACCCAGCACCCTGAGCACTGAGCACCCTGAGTACTGAGCACCCAGCACCCTGAGCACAGAGCACCGAGCACCCTGAGCACTGAGCACCCAGCACCCTGAGCACTGAGAACCCAGCACCCCGAGCAGTGAGCACCCAGCACCCTGAGCACTGAGCACTGAGCACCCTCAGTACTGAGCACACAGCACCCTGAGTACTGAGCACCCAGCACCCTGAGTACTGAGCACCCAGCACCCTGAGCAATGAGCACCCTGAGTACTGAGCACCCAGCACCCTGAGCACTGAGCACCGAGCACCCCGAGTTCTGAGCACCCAGCACCCGGAGTACTGAGCACCCAGGACCCTGAGTACTAAGCACCAAGCACCCTGAGTACTGAGCACCCAGTACCCTGAGCACTGAACACAGAGCACCCTGAGTACTGAGCACCCCGAGCACTGAGCACCCAGCACCCTGAGCACTGAGGCACCAGCACCTTGAGTACTGAGCACCCAGCACCCTGAGCACTGAGCACCCAGCACCCTGAGTACTGAGCACCGAGCACCCTGAGCACTGAGCACCCAGCACCCTGAGTACTGAGTATCCAGCACCCCGAGCACTGAGCACCCAGCACCCTGAGTACTGAGTATCCAGCACACCGAGCACTGAGCACCCAGCACCCTGAGTACTGAGCACTGAGCACCCATCACCCCGAGCACTGAGAACCCAGCACCCTGTTTACTGAGCACTGAGTACCCAGCACGCCGAGCACTGAGCACCCAGCACCCTGAGCACTGAGCACCCTGAGTACTGAGCACCCAGCACCCTGAGCACTGAGCACCTAGCACCCCGAGCACTGAGCACCCAGCCCCCAGAGCACTGAGCACTGAGCACCCTGAGTACTGAGCACGGAGCACCCTGAGCACTGAGCACCCAGCACGCTGAGTACTGAGCACTGAGCACCCTGAACACTGAGCACCCAGCACCCTGAGTACTGAGCCCCGAGCACCCTGAGTACTGAGCACCCAGCACTCTGAGCACTGAGCACCCAGCACCCCGAGCACTGAGCACCCAGCACCCCGAGCACTGTGCACCCAGCACCCTGAGCACTGAGCACCCAGCACCCTGAGTACTGAGCACCCAGCACCCCGAGTACTGAGCACCCAGCACCCCGAGCACTGTGCACCCAGCACCCTGAGCACTGAGCACCGAGCACCATGAGTACTGAGCACCCAGCACCCTGAGTACTGAGCACCCAGCACCCTGAGTACTGAGCACCCAGCACCCTGAGCACTGAGCACCCAGCACCCTGAGTACTGAGCACCCAGCACCCTGAGTCCTGAACACCCAGCACCCCGAGCACTGAGCACCCAGCACCCTGAGCACTGAGCACCGAGCACCCTGAGTACTGAGCACCCAGCACCCTGAGCACTGAGCACCCAGCACCCTGAGCACTGAGCACCCAGCACCCTGAGCACTGAGCACCCAGCACCCTGAGTACTGAGCACCCAGCACCCTGAGTACTGAACACCCAGCACCCTGAGCACTGAGCACTGAGCACCCAGCACCCTGAGCACTGAGCACCCAGCACCCCGAGCACTGAGCACCCAGCACCCTGAGCATCCAGCACCCTGAGCACTGAGCACCCTGAGCACTGAGCACTGAGCACCCAGCACCCTGAGTACTGAGCACCCAACACTCTGAGCACTGAGGACCCAGCACACTGAGTACTGAGCCCTGAGCACCCAGCACCCTGAGTACTGAGCACCCAGCACCCCGAGCACTGAGCACCCAGCACCCTGTGTACTGAGCACCGAGCACCCCGAGCACTGAGCACCCAGCACCCTGAGTACTGAGCACCCAGCACCCCAAGAATGAGCACCGAGCACCCCGAGCACTGAGCACCCAGCACCCTGAGCAAAGAGCACCCAGCACCCTGAGTACTGAGCACCCAGCACCCCGAGCACTGAGCACCCAGCACCCTGAGTACTGAGCACCCTGAGTACTGAGCACCCAGCACCCTGAGTACTGAGCACCCTGCACCCCGAGCACTGAGCTCCCTGAATACTGAGCACCCAGCACCCTGAGTACTGAGCACCCAGCACCCTGAGTACTGAGCACTGAGCACCCAGAGAACTGAGCACACAGCACCCCGAGGACTGAGCACCCTGCACCCTGTGCACTGAGAACTGAGCATCCAGCACCCCGAGCATTGAGCACCCTGAGCTCTTAGCACCCTGAGTACTGAGCACCCAGCACCCAGAGTACTGAGCACCCAGCACCCTGAGCACTGAGCACCCAGCACCCTGAGTACTGAGCACCGAGCACGGCGATCACTGAGCACCCAGCACCCTGAGCACTGAGCACCCAGCACCCCGAGCACTGAGCACCCAGCACCCTGAGCACTGAGCACCCAGCACCCTGAGTACTAAGCACCAAGCACCCTGAGTACTGAGCACCCAGTACCCTGAGCACTGAACACACAGCACCCTGAGTACTGAGCACCCCGAGCACTGAGCACCCAGCACCCTGAGCACTGAGGACCCAGCACCCTGAGTACTGAGCACCCAGCACCCTGAGCACTGAGCACCCAGCACCCTGAGTACTGAGCACCCAGCACCCTGAGCACTGAGCACCCAGCACCCTGAGTCCTGAGTATCCAGCACACCGAGCACTGAGCACCCAGCACCCTGAGTACTGAGCACTGAGCACCCATCACCCCGAGCACTGAGAACCCAGCACCCTGTTTACTGAGCACTGAGTACCCAGCACGCCGAGCACTGAGCACCCAGCACCCTGAGCACTGAGCACCCTGAGTACTGAGCACCCAGCACCCTGAGCACTGAGCACCTAGCACCCCGAGCACTGAGCACCCAGCCCCCAGAGCACTGAGCACTGAGCACCCTGAGTACTGAGCACGGAGCACCCTGAGCACTGAGCACCCAGCACGCTGAGTACTGAGCACTGAGCACCCTGAACACTGAGCACCCAGCACCCTGAGTACTGAGCCCCGAGCACCCTGAGTACTGAGCACCCAGCACTCTGAGCACTGAGCACCCAGCACACCGAGCACTGAGCACCCAGCACCCCGAGCACTGTGCACCCAGCACCCTGAGCACTGAGCACCCAGCACCCTGAGTACTGAGCACCCAGCACCCCGAGTACTGAGCACCCAGCACCCCGAGCACTGTGCACCCAGCACCCTGAGCACTGAGCACCGAGCACCATGAGTACTGAGCACCCAGCACCCTGAGTACTGAGCACCCAGCACCCTGAGTACTGAGCACCCAGCACCCTGAGCACTGAGCACCCAGCACCCTGAGTACTGAGCACCCAGCACCCTGAGTCCTGAACACCCAGCACCCCGAGCACTGAGCACCCAGCACCCTGAGCACTGAGCACCGAGCACCCTGAGTACTGAGCACCCAGCACCCTGAGCACTGAGCACCCAGCACCCTGAGCACTGAGCACCCAGCACCCTGAGCACTGAGCACCCAGCACCCTGAGTACTGAGCACCCAGCACCCTGAGTACTGAACACCCAGCACCCTGAGCACTGAGCACTGAGCACCCAGCACCCTGAGCACTGAGCACCCAGCACCCCGAGCACTGAGCACCCAGCACCCTGAGCATCCAGCACCCTGAGCACTGAGCACCCTGAGCACTGAGCACTGAGCACCCAGCACCCTGAGTACTGAGCACCCAACACTCTGAGCACTGAGTACCCAGCACACTGAGTACTGAGCCCTGAGCACCCAGCACCCTGAGTACTGAGCACCCAGCACCCCGAGCACTGAGCACCCAGCACCCTGTGTACTGAGCACCGAGCACCCCGAGCACTGAGCACCCAGCACCCTGAGTACTGAGCACCCAGCACCCCGAGAATGAGCACCGAGCACCCCGAGCACTGAGCACCCAGCACCCTGAGCACAGAGCACCCAGCACCCTGAGTACTGAGCACCCAGCACCCCGAGCACTGAGCACCCAGCACCCTGAGTACTGAGCACCCTGAGTACTGAGCACCCAGCACCCTGAGTACTGAGCACCCTGCACCCCGAGCACTGAGCTCCCTGAATACTGAGCACCCAGCACCCTGAGTACTGAGCACCCAGCACCCTGAGTACTGAGCACTGAGCACCCAGAGAACTGAGCACACAGCACCCCGAGGACTGAGCACCCTGCACCCTGTGCACTGAGAACTGAGCATCCAGCACCCCGAGCATTGAGCACCCTGAGCTCTTAGCACCCTGAGTACTGAGCACCCAGCACCCTGAGTACTGAGCACCCAGCACCCTGAGCACTGAGCACCCAGCACCCTGAGTACTGAGCACCGAGCACGGCGATCACTGAGCACCCAGCACCCTGAGCACTGAGCACCCAGCACCCCGAGCACTGAGCACCCAGCACCCTGAGCACTGAGCACCCAGCACCTCGAGTACTGAGCACCGAGCACCCCGAGAACTGAGCACACAGCACCCCGAGCACTGAGCACTGAGAACCCTGAGCACTGAGCACCCAGCACCCTGAGGACTGAGCACCCAGCACCCCGGGCACTGAGCACCCAGCACCCTGAGCACTGAGCACCCTGAGTACTGAGCACCCAGCACCCTGAGCACAGAGCACCGAGCACCCTGAGCACTGAGCACCCAGCACCCTGAGCACTGAGAACCCAGCACCCCGAGCAGTGAGCACCCAGCACCCTGAGCACTGAGCACTGAGCACCCTCAGTACTGAGCACACAGCACCCTGAGTACTGAGCACCCAGCACCCTGAGTACTGAGCACCCAGCACCCTGAGCAATGAGCACCCTGAGTACTGAGCACCCAGCACCCTGAGCACTGAGCACCGAGCACCCCGAGTTCTGAGCACCCAGCACCCGGAGTACTGAGCACCCAGCACCCTGAGTACTAAGCACCAAGCACCCTGAGTTCTGAGCACCCAGTACCCTGAGCACTGAACACAGAGCACCCTGAGTACTGAGCACCCCGAGCACTGAGCACCCAGCACCCTGAGCACTGAGGCACCAGCACCTTGAGTACTGAGCACCCAGCACCCTGAGCACTGAGCACCCAGCACCCTGAGTACTGAGCACCGAGCACCCTGAGCACTGAGCACCCAGCACCCTGAGTACTGAGTATCCAGCACCCCGAGCACTGAGCACCCAGCACCCTGAGTACTGAGTATCCAGCACACCGAGCACTGAGCACCCAGCACCCTGAGTACTGAGCACTGAGCACCCATCACCCCGAGCACTGAGAACCCAGCACACTGTTTACTGAGCACTGAGTACCCAGCACGCCGAGCACTGAGCACCCAGCACCCTGAGCACTGAGCACCCTGAGTACTGAGCACCCAGCACCCTGAGCACTGAGCACCTAGCACCCCGAGCACTGAGCACCCAGCCCCCAGAGCACTGAGCACTGAGCACCCTGAGTACTGAGCACGGAGCACCCTGAGCACTGAGCACCCAGCACGCTGAGTACTGAGCACTGAGCACCCTGAACACTGAGCACCCAGCACCCTGAGTACTGAGCCCCGAGCACACTGAGTACTGAGCACCCAGCACTCTGAGCACTGAGCACCCAGCACCCCGAGCACTGAGCACCCAGCACCCCGAGCACTGTGCACCCAGCACCCTGAGCACTGAGCACCCAGCACCCTGAGTACTGAGCACCCAGCACCCCGAGAACTGAGCACCCAGCACCCCGAGCACTGTGCACCCAGCACCCTGAGCACTGAGCACCGAGCACCATGAGTACTGAGCACCCAGCACCCTGAGTACTGAGCACCCAGCACCCTGAGTACTGAGCACCCAGCACCCTGAGCACTGAGCACCCAGCACCCTGAGTACTGAGCACCCAGCACCCTGAGTCCTGAACACCCAGCACCCCGAGCACTGAGCACCCAGCACCCTGAGCACTGAGCACCGAGCACCCTGAGTACTGAGCACCCAGCACCCTGAGCACTGAGCACCCAGCACCCTGAGCACTGAGCACCCAGCACCCTGAGCACTGAGCACCCAGCACCCTGAGTACTGAGCACCCAGCACCCTGAGTACTGAACACCCAGCACCCTGAGCACTGAGCACTGAGCACCCAGCACCCTGAGCACTGAGCACCCAGCACCCCGAGCACTGAGCACCCAGCACCCTGAGCATCCAGCACCCTGAGCACTGAGCACCCTGAGCACTGAGCACTGAGCACCCAGCACCCTGAGTACTGAGCACCCAACACTCTGAGCACTGAGTACCCAGCACACTGAGTACTGAGCCCTGAGCACCCAGCACCCTGAGTACTGAGCACCCAGCACCCCGAGCACTGAGCACCCAGCACCCTGTGTACTGAGCACCGAGCACCCCGAGCACTGAGCACCCAGCACCCTGAGTACTGAGCACCCAGCACCCCGAGAATGAGCACCGAGCACCCCGAGCACTGAGCACCCAGCACCCTGAGCACAGAGCACCCAGCACCCTGAGTACTGAGCACCCAGCACCCTGAGCACTGAGCACCCAGCACCCTGAGTACTGAGCACCCTGAGTACTGAGCACCCAGCACCCTGAGTACTGAGCACCCTGCACCCTGAGCACTGAGCTCCCTGAATACTGAGCACCCAGCACCCTGAGTACTGAGCACCCAGCACCCTGAGTACTGAGCACTGAGCACCCAGAGAACTGAGCACACAGCACCCCGAGGACTGAGCACCCTGCACCCTGTGCACTGAGAACTGAGCATCCAGCACCCCGAGCATTGAGCACCCTGAGCTCTTAGCACCCTGAGTACTGAGCACCCAGCACCCTGAGTACTGAGCACCCAGCACCCTGAGCACTGAGCACCCAGCACCCTGAGTACTGAGCACCGAGCACGGCGATCACTGAGCACCCAGCACCCTGAGCACTGAGCACCCAGCACCCCGAGCACTGAGCACCCAGCACCCTGAGCACTGAGCACCCAGCACCTCGAGTACTGAGCACCGAGCACCCCGAGAACTGAGCACCCAGCACCCCGAGCACTGAGCACTGAGAACCCTGAGCACTGAGCACCCAGCACCCTGAGGACTGAGCACCCAGCACCCCGGGCACTGAGCACCCAGCACCCTGAGCACTGAGCACCCTGAGTACTGAGCACCCAGCACCCTGAGCACAGAGCACCGAGCACCCTGAGCACTGAGCACCCAGCACCCTGAGCACTGAGAACCCACCACCCCGAGCAGTGAGCACCCAGCACCCTGAGCACTGAGCACTGAGCACCCTCAGTACTGAGCACACAGCACCCTGAGTACTGAGCACCCAGCACCCTGAGTACTGAGCACCCAGCACCCTGAGCAATGAGCACCCTGAGTACTGAGCACCCAGCACCCTGAGCACTGAGCACCGAGCACCCCGAGTTCTGAGCACCCAGCACCCGGAGTACTGAGCACCCAGCACCCTGAGTACTAAGCACCAAGCACCCTGAGTACTGAGCACCCAGTACCCTGAGCACTGAACACAGAGCACCCTGAGTACTGAGCACCCCGAGCACTGAGCACCCAGCACCCTGAGCACTGAGGCACCAGCACCTTGAGTACTGAGCACCCAGCACCCTGAGCACTGAGCACCCAGCACCCTGAGTACTGAGCACCGAGCACCCTGAGCACTGAGCACCCAGCACCCTGAGTACTGAGTATCCAGCACCCCGAGCACTGAGCACCCAGCACCCTGAGTACTGAGCACTGAGCACCCATCACCCCGAGCACTGAGAACCCAGCACCCTGTTTACTGAGCACTGAGTACCCAGCACGCCGAGCACTGAGCACCCAGCACCCTGAGCACTGAGCACCCTGAGTACTGAGCACCCAGCACCCTGAGCACTGAGCACCCAGCACCCCGAGCACTGAGCACCCAGCCCCCAGAGCACTGAGCACTGAGCACCCTGAGTACTGAGCACGGAGCACCCTGAGCACTGAGCACCAATCACGCTGAGTACTGAGCACTGAGCACCCTGAGCACTGAGCACCCAGCACCCTGAGTACTGAGCACCGAGCACCCTGAGTACTGAGCACCCAGCACTCTGAGCACTGAGCACCCAGCACCCCGAGCACTGAGCACCCAGCACCCCGAGCACTGAGCACCCAGCACCCCGAGCACTGAGCACCCAGCACCCCGAGCACTGAGCCTGAGCACCCTGAGTACTGAGCACCGAGCACCCTGAGTACTGAGCACCGAGCACCCTGAGTACTGAGCACCCAGCACCCCGAGCACTGAGCACCGAGCACCCTGAGTACTGAGCACCCAGCACCCTGAGCACTGAGCACCCAGCACAACGAGTACTGAGCACCCAGCACCCTGATTACTGAGCACCCAGCACCCTGAGCACTGAGCACCCAGCACCCTGAGCACTGAGCACCCAGCACCCTGAGCACTGAGCACCCAGCACCCTGAGTACTGAGCACCCAGCACCCTGAGTACTGAACACCCAGCACCCTGAGCACTGAGCACTGAGCACCCAGCACCCTGAGCACTGAGCACCCAGCACCCCGAAAACTGAGTACCCAGCACCCTGATCATCCAGCACCCTGAGCACTGAGCACCCTGAGCACTGAGCACTGAGCACCCAGCAACCTGAGTACTGAGCACCCAACACTCTGAGCACTGAGCACCCAGCACACTGAGTACTGAGCCCTGAGCACCCAGCACCCTGAGTACTGAGCGCCCAGCACCCCGAGCACTGAGCACTCAGCACCCTGTGTACTGAGCACCGAGCACCCCGAGCAGTGAGCACCCAGCACCCTGAGTACTGAGCACCCAGCACCCCGAGAATGAGCACCGAGCACCCCGAGCACTGAGCACCCAGCACCCTGAGCACTGAGCACCCAGCACCCTGAGTACTGAGCACCCAGCACCCCGAGCACTGAGCACCCAGCACCCTGAGTACTGAGCACCCTGAGTACTGAGCACCCAGCACCCTGAGTACTGAGCTCCCTGCACCCCGAGCACTGAGCTCCCTGAATACTGAGCACCCAGCACCCTGAGTACTGAGCACCCAGCACCCTGAGTACTGAGCACTGAGCACCCAGAGAACTGAGCACCCAGCACCCCGAGGATTGAGCACCCTGCACCCTGTGCACTGAGCACTGAGCATCCAGCACCCCGAGCATTGAGCACCCTGAGCTCTTAGCACCCTGAGTACTGAGCTCCCAGCACATTGAGTACTGAGCACCCAGCACCCTGAGCACTGAGCACCCAGCACCCTGAGTACAGAGCACCGAGCACGGTGATCACTGAGCACCCAGCACCCTGAGCCCTGAGCACCCAGCACCTCGAGTACTGAGCACCGAGCACCCTGAGAACTGAGCACCCAGCACCCCGAGCACTGAGCACTGAGAACCCTGAGCACTGAGCACCCAGCACCCTGAGGACTGAGCACCCAGCACCCCGGGCACTGAGCACCCAGCACCCTGACCACTGAGCACCCTGAGTACTGAGCAACCAGCACCCTGAGCACTGAGCACCGAGCACCCTGAGCACTATGCACCCAGCACCCTGAGCACTGAGCACCCAGCACCCCGAGCAGTGAGCACCCAGCACCCTGAGCACTGAGCACTGAGCACCCTCAGTACTGAGCACACAGCACCCTGAGTACTGAGCACCCAGCACCCTAAGTACTGAGCACCCAGCACCCTGAGCAATGAGCACCCTGAGTACTGAGCACCCAGCACCCTGAGCACTGAGCACCGAGCACCCCGAGTTCTGAGCACCCAGCACCCGGAGTACTGAGCACCCAGCACCCTGAGTACTAAGCACCAAGCACCCTGAGTACTGAGCACCCAGTACCCTGAGCACTGAACACACAGCACCCTGAGTACTGAGCACCCCGAGCACTGAGCACCCAGCACCCTGAGCACTGAGGACCCAGCACCCTGAGTACTGAGCACCCAGCACCCTGAGCACTGAGCACCCAGCACCCTGAGTACTGAGCACCCAGCACCCTGAGCACTGAGCACCCAGCACCCTGAGTCCTGAGTATCCAGCACACCGAGCACTGAGCACCCAGCACCCTGAGTACTGAGCACTGAGCACCCATCACCCCGAGCACTGAGAACCCAGCACCCTGTTTACTGAGCACTGAGTACCCAGCACGCCGAGCACTGAGCACCCAGCACCCTGAGCACTGAGCACCCTGAGTACTGAGCACCCAGCACCCTGAGCACTGAGCACCTAGCACCCCGAGCACTGAGCACCCAGCCCCCAGAGCACTGAGCACTGAGCACCCTGAGTACTGAGCACGGAGCACCCTGAGCACTGAGCACCCAGCACGCTGAGTACTGAGCACTGAGCACCCTGAACACTGAGCACCCAGCACCCTGAGTACTGAGCCCCGAGCACCCAGAGTACTGAGCACCCAGCCCTCTGAGCACTGAGCACCCAGCACCCCGAGCACTGAGCACCCAGCACCCCGAGCACTGTGCACCCAGCACCCTGAGCACTGAGCACCCAGCACCCTGAGTACTGAGCACCCAGCACCCCGAGTACTGAGCACCCAGCACCCCGAGCACTGTGCACCCAGCACCCCGAGCACTGAGCACCCAGCACCCTGAGCACTGAGCACCGAGCACCCTGAGTACTGAGCACCCAGCACCCTGAGCACTGAGCACCCAGCACCCTGAGCACTGAGCACCCAGCACCCTGAGCACTGAGCACCCAGCACCCTGAGTACTGAGCACCCAGCACCCTGAGTACTGAACACCCAGCACCCTGAGCACTGAGCACTGAGCACCCAGCACCCTGAGCACTGAGCACCCAGCACCCCGAGCACTGAGCACCCAGCACCCTGAGCATCCAGCACCCTGAGCACTGAGCACCCTGAGCACTGAGCACTGAGCACCCAGCACCCTGAGTACTGAGCACCCAACACTCTGAGCACTGAGTACCCAGCACCCTGAGTACTGAGCACCCAGCACCCCGAGAATGAGCACCGAGCACCCCGAGCACTGAGCACCCAGCACCCTGAGCACTGAGCACCCAGCACCCTGAGTACTGAGCACCCAGCACCCCGAGCACTGAGCACCCAGCACCCTGAGTACTGAGCACCCTGAGTACTGAGCACCCAGCACCCTGAGTACTGAGCTCCCTGCACCCCGAGCACTGAGCTCCCTGAATACTGAGCACCCAGCACCCTAAGTACTGAGCACCCAGCACCCTGAGTACTGAGCACCCAGCACCCAGAGAACTGAGCACCCAGCACCCCGAGGATTGAGCACCCTGCACCCTGTGCACTGAGCACTGAGCATCCAGCACCCCGAGCATTGAGCACCCTGAGCTCTTAGCACCCTGAGTACTGAGCTCCCAGCACATTGAGTACTGAGCACCCAGCACCCTGAGCACTGAGCACCCAGCACCCTGAGTACTGAGCACCGAGCACGGCGATCACTGAGCACCCAGCACCCTGAGCACTGAGCACCCAGCACCCCGAGCACTGAGCACCCAGCACCCTGAGCACTGAGCACCCAGCACCTCGAGTACTGAGCACCGAGCACCCCGAGAACTGAGCACCCAGCACCCCGAGCACTGAGCACTGAGAACCCTGAGCACTGAGCACCCAGCACCCTGAGGACTGAGCACCCAGCACCCCGGGCACTGAGCACCCAGCACCCTGACCACTGAGCACCCTGAGTACTGAGCAACCAGCACCCTGAGCACTGAGCACCGAGCACCCTGAGCACTATGCACCCAGCACCCTGAGCACTGAGCACCCAGCACCCCGAGCAGTGAGCACCCAGCACCCTGAGCACTGAGCACTGAGCACCATCAGTACTGAGCACACAGCACCCTGAGTACTGAGCACCCAGCACCCTAAGTACTGAGCACCCAGCACCCTGAGCAATGAGCACCCTGAGTACTGAGCACCCAGCACCCTGAGCACTGAGCACCGAGCACCCCGAGTTCTGAGCACACAGCACCCGGAGTACTGAGCACCCAGCACCCTGAGTACTAAGCACCAAGCACCCTGAGTACTGAGCACCCAGTACCCTGAGCACTGAACACACAGCACCCTGAGTACTGAGCACCCCGAGCACTGAGCACCCAGCACCCTGAGCACTGATGACCCAGCACCCTGAGTACTGAGCACCCAGCACCCTGAGCACTGAGCACCCAGCACCCTGAGTACTGAGCACCCAGCACCCTGAGCACTGAGCACCCAGCACCCTGAGTCCTGAGTATCCAGCACACCGAGCACTGAGCACCCAGCACCCTGAGTATTGAGCACTGAGCACCCATCACCCCGAGCACTGAGAACCCAGCACCCTGTTTACTGAGCACTGAGTACCCAGCACGCCGAGCACTGAGCACCCAGCACCCTGAGCACTGAGCACCCTGAGTACTGAGCACCCAGCACCCTGAGCACTGAGCACCTAGCACCCCGAGCACTGAGCACCCAGCCCCCAGAGCACTGAGCACTGAGCACCCTGAGTACTGAGCACGGAGCACCCTGAGCACTGAGCACCCAGCACGCTGAGTACTGAGCACTGAGCACCCTGAACACTGAGCACCCAGCACCCTGAGTACTGAGCCCCGAGCACCCTGAGTACTGAGCACCCAGCACTCTGAGCACTGAGCACCCAGCACCCCGAGCACTGAGCACCCAGCACCCCGAGCACTGTGCACCCAGCACCCTGAGCACTGAGCACCCAGCACCCTGAGTACTGAGCACCCAGCACCCCGAGTACTGAGCACCCAGCACCCCGAGCACTGTGCACCCAGCACCCTGAGCACTGAGCACCGAGCACCATGAGTACTGAGCACCCAGCACCCTGAGTACTGAGCACCCAGCACCCTGAGCACTGAGCACCCAGCACCCTGAGCACTGAGCACCCAGCACCCTGAGTACTGAGCACCCAGCACCCTGAGTCCTGAACACCCAGCACCCCGAGCACTGAGCACCCAGCACCCTGAGCACTGAGCACCGAGCACCCTGAGTACTGAGCACCCAGCACCCTGAGCACTGAGCACCCAGCACCCTGAGCACTGAGCACCCAGCACCCTGAGCACTGAGCACCCAGCACCCTGAGTACTGAGCACCCAGCACCCTGAGTACTGAACACCCAGCACCCTGAGCACTGAGCACCCAGCACCCTGAGCACTGAGCACCCAGCACCCCGAGCACTGAGCACCCAGCACCCTGAGCATCCAGCACCCTGAGCACTGAGCACCCTGAGCACTGAGCACTGAGCACCCAGCACCCTGAGTACTGAGCACCCAACACTCTGAGCACTGAGTACCCAGCACACTGAGTACTGAGCCCTGAGCACCCAGCACCCTGAGTACTGAGCACCCAGCACCCCGAGCACTGAGCACCCAGCACCCTGTGTACTGAGCACCGAGCACCCCGAGCACTGAGCACCCAGCACCCTGAGTACTGAGCACCCAGCACCCCGAGAATGAGCACCGAGCACCCCGAGCACTGAGCACCCAGCACCCTGAGCACAGAGCACCCAGCACCCTGAGTACTGAGCACCCAGCACCCCGAGCACTGAGCACCCAGCACCCTGAGTACTGAGCACCCTGAGTACTGAGCACCCAGCACCCTGAGTACTGAGCACCCTGCACCCCGAGCACTGAGCTCCCTGAATACTGAGCACCCAGCACCCTGAGTACTGAGCACCCAGCACCCTGAGTACTGAGCATTGAGCACCCAGAGAACTGAGCACACAGCACCCCGAGGACTGAGCACCCTGCACCCTGTGCACTGAGAACTGAGCATCCAGCACCCCGAGCATTGAGCACCCTGAGCTCTTAGCACCCTGAGTACTGAGCACCCAGCACCCTGAGTACTGAGCACCCAGCACCCTGAGCACTGAGCACCCAGCACCCTGAGTACTGAGCACCGAGCACGGCGATCACTGAGCACCCAGCACCCTGAGCACTGAGCACCCAGCACCCCGAGCACTGAGCACCCAGCACCCTGAGCACTGAGCACCCAGCACCTCGAGTACTGAGCACCGAGCACCCCGAGAACTGAGCACCCAGCACCCCGAGCACTGAGCACTGAGAACCCTGAGCACTGAGCACCCAGCACCATGAGGACTGAGCACCCAGCACCCCGGGCACTGAGCACCCAGCACCCTGAGCACTGAGCACCCTGAGTACTGAGCACCCAGCACCCTGAGCACAGAGCACCGAGCACCCTGAGCACTGAGCACCCAGCACCCTGAGCACTGAGAACCCAGCACCCCGAGCAGTGAGCACCCAGCACCCTGAGCACTGAGCACTGAGCACCCTCAGTACTGAGCACACAGCACCCTGAGTACTGAGCACCCAGCACCCTGAGTACTGAGCACCCAGCACCCTGAGCAATGAGCACCCTGAGTACTGAGCACCCAGCACCCTGAGCACTGAGCACCGAGCACCCCGAGTTCTGAGCACACAGCACCCGGAGTACTGAGCACCCAGCACCCTGAGTACTAAGCACCAAGCACCCTGAGTACTGAGCACCCAGTACCCTGAGCACTGAACACACAGCACCCTGAGTACTGAGCACCCCGAGCACTGAGCACCCAGCACCCTGAGCACTGAGGCACCAGCACCTTGAGTACTGAGCACCCAGCACCCTGAGCACTGAGCACCCAGCACCCTGAGTACTGAGCACCGAGCACCCTGAGCACTGAGCACCCAGCACCCTGAGTACTGAGTATCCAGCACCCCGAGCACTGAGCACCCAGCACCCTGAGTACTGAGCACTGAGCACCCATCACCCCGAGCACTGAGAACCCAGCACCCTGTTTACTGAGCACTGAGTACCCAGCACGCCGAGCACTGAGCACCCAGCACCCTGAGCACTGAGCACCCTGAGTACTGAGCACCCAGCACCCTGAGCACTGAGCACCCAGCACCCCGAGCACTGAGCACCCAGCCCCCAGAGCACTGAGCACTGAGCACCCTGAGCACTGAGCACCAATCACGCTTAGTACTGAGCACTGAGCACCCTGAGCACTGAGCACCCAGCACCCTGAGTACTGAGCACCGAGCACCCTGAGTACTGAGCACCCAGCACTCTGAGCACTGAGCACCCAGCACCCTGAGCACTGAGCACCCAGCACCCCGAGCACTGAGCACCCAGCACCCCGAGCACTGAGCACCCAGCACCCCGAGCACTGAGCCTGAGCACCCTGAGTACTGAGCACCGAGCACCCTGAGTACTGAGCACCGAGCACCCTGAGTACTGAGCACCCAGCACCCCGAGCACTGAGCACCGAGCACCCTGAGTACTGAGCACCCAGCACCCTGAGCACTGAGCACCCAGCACAACGAGTACTGAGCACCCAGCACCCTGATTACTGAGCACCCAGCACCCCGAGCACTGAGCACCGAGCACCCCGAGCACTGAGCACCCAGCACCCTGAGTACTGAGCACTGAGCACCCAGCACCCCGAGCACTGAGAACCCAGCACCCTGTGTACTAAGCACCCAGCACCCTGAGTACTGAGCACCCAGCACCCTGAGTACTGAGCACCCAGCACCCTGAGTACTGAGCACCCAGCACCCTGAGTACTGAGCACTGAGCATCCAGCACCCCGAGCACTGAGCACCCAGCACCCAGAGCACTGAGCACTGAGCCCCCTGAGTACTGAGCACGGAGCACCCTGAGCACTGAGCACCCAGCACGCTGAGTACTGAGCACTGAGCACCCTGAGCACTGAGCACCCAGCACCCTGAGTACTGAGCACCGAGCACCCTGAGTACTGAGCACCCAGCACTCTGAGCACTGAGCACCCAGCACCCCGAGCACTGAGCACCCAGCACCCCGAGCACTGAGCACCCAGCTCCCCGAGCACTGAGCACCCAGCACCCCGAGCAGTGAGCACCCAGCACCCTGGGTACTGAGCACCGAGAACGGCGATCACTGAGCACACAGCACCCTGAGCACTTAGCACCCAGCACCCCGAGCACTGACCACCCAGCACCCTGAGCACTGAGCACCCAGCACCCCGAGTACTGAGCACCGAGCACCCCGAGAACTGAGCACCCAGCACCCCGAGCACTGAGCACTGAGCACCCTGAGCACTGAGCACCCAGCAACCTGAGGACTGAGCACCCAGCACCCCGGGCACTGAGCACCCAGCACCCTGAGCACTGAGCACCCTGAGTACTGAGCACCCAGCACCCTGAGCACTGAGCACCTAGCACCCCGAGCACTGAGCACCCAGCCCCCAGAGCACTGAGCACTGAGCACCCTGAGTACTGAGCACGGAGCACCCTGAGCACTGAGCACCCAGCACGCTGAGTACTGAGCACTGAGCACCCTGAACACTGAGCACCCAGCACCCTGAGTACTGAGCCCCGAGCACCCTGAGTACTGAGCACCCAGCACTCTGAGCACTGAGCACCCAGCACCCCGAGCACTGAGCACCCAGCACCCCGAGCACTGTGCACCCAGCACCCTGAGCACTGAGCACCCAGCACCCTGAGTACTGAGCACCCAGCACCCCGAGTACTGAGCACCCAGCACCCCGAGCACTGTGCACCCAGCACCCTGAGCACTGAGCACCGAGCACCATGAGTACTGAGCACCCAGCACCCTGAGTACTGAGCACCCAGCACCCTGAGCACTGAGCACCCAGCACCCTGAGCACTGAGCACCCAGGACCCTGAGTACTGAGCACCCAGCACCCTGAGTCCTGAACACCCAGCACCCCGAGCACTGAGCACCCAGCACCCTGAGCACTGAGCACCGAGCACCCTGAGTACTGAGCAACCAGCACCCTGAGCACTGAGCACCCAGCACCCTGAGCACTGAGCACCCAGCACCCTGAGCACTGAGCACCCAGCACCCTGAGTACTGAGCACCCAGCACCCTGAGTACTGAACACCCAGCACCCTGAGCACTGAGCACTGAGCACCCAGCACCCTGAGCACTGAGCACCCAGCACCCCGAGCACTGAGCACCCAGCACCCTGAGCATCCAGCACCCTGAGCACTGAGCACCCTGAGCACTGAGCACTGAGCACCCAGCACCCTGAGTACTGAGCACCCAACACTCTGAGCACTGAGTACCCAGCACACTGAGTACTGAGCCCTGAGCACCCAGCACCCTGAGTACTGAGCACCCAGCACCCCGAGCACTGAGCACCCAGCACCCTGTGTACTGAGCACCGAGCACCCCGAGCACTGAGCACCCAGCACCCTGAGTACTGAGCACCCAGCACCCCGAGAATGAGCACCGAGCACCCCGAGCACTGAGCACCCAGCACCCTGAGCACAGAGCACCCAGCACCCTGAGTACTGAGCACCCAGCACCCCGAGCACTGAGCACCCAGCACCCTGAGTACTGAGCACCCTGAGTACTGAGCACCCAGCACCCTGAGTACTGAGCACCCTGCACCCCGAGCACTGAGCTCCCTGAATACTGAGCACCCAGCACCCTGAGTACTGAGCACCCAGCACCCTGAGTACTGAGCACTGAGCACCCAGAGAACTGAGCACACAGCACCCCGAGGACTGAGCATACTGCACCCTGTGCACTGAGAACTGAGCATCCAGCACCCCGAGCATTGAGCACCCTGAGCTCTTAGCACCCTGAGTACTGAGCACCCAGCACCCTGAGTACTGAGCACCCAGCACAATGAGCACTGAGCACCCAGCACCCTGAGTACTGAGCACCGAGCACGGCGATCACTGAGCACCCAGCACCCTGAGCACTGAGCACCCAGCACCCCGAGCACTGAGCACCCAGCACCCTGAGCACTGAGCACCCAGCACCTCGAGTACTGAGCACCGAGCACCCCGAGAACTGAGCACCCAGCACCCCGAGCACTGAGCACTGAGAACCCTGAGCACTGAGCACCCAGCACCCTGAGTACTGAGCACCCAGCACCCTGAGCAATGAGCACCCTGAGTACTGAGCACCCAGCACCCTGAGCACTGAGCACCGAGCACCCCGAGTTCTGAGCACCCAGCACCCGGAGTACTGAACACCCAGCACCCTGAGTACTAAGCACCAAGCACCCTGAGTACTGAGCACCCAGTACCCTGAGCACTGAACACACAGCACCCTGAGTACTGAGCACCCCGAGCACTGAGCACCCAGCACCCTGAGCACTGAGGACCCAGCACCTTGAGTACTGAGCACCCAGCACCCTGAGCACTGAGCACCCAGCACCCTGAGTACTGAGCACCGAGCACCCTGAGCACTGAGCACCCAGCACCCTGAGTACTGAGTATCCAGCACCCCGAGCACTGAGCACCCAGCACCCTGAGTACTGAGCACTGAGCACCCATCACCCCGAGCACTGAGAACCCAGCACCCTGTTTACTGAGCACTGAGTACCCAGCACGCCGAGCACTGAGCACCCAGCACCCTGAGCACTGAGCACCGTGAGTACTGAGCACCCAGCACCCTGAGCACTGAGCACCCAGCACCCCGAGCACTGAGCACCCAGCCCCCAGAGCACTGAGCACTGAGCACCCTGAGTACTGAGCACGGAGCACCCTGAGCACTGAGCACCAATCACGCTGAGTACTGAGCACTGAGCACCCTGAGCACTGAGCACCCAGCACCCTGAGTACTGAGCACCGAGCACCCTGAGTACTGAGCACCCAGCACTCTGAGCACTGAGCACCCAGCACCCCGAGCACTGAGCACCCAGCACCCCGAGCACTGAGCACCCAGCACCCCGAGCACTGAGCACCCAGCACCCCGAGCACTGAGCCTGAGCACCCTGAGTACTGAGCACCGAGCACCCTGAGTACTGAGCACCGAGCACCCTGAGTACTGAGCACCCAGCACCCCGAGCACTGAGCACCGAGCACCCTGAGTACTGAGCACCCAGCACCCTGAGCACTGAGCACCCAGCACAACGAGTACTGAGCACCCAGCACCCTGATTACTGAGCACCCAGCACCCCGAGCACTGAGCACCGAGCACCCCGAGCACTGAGCACCCAGCACCCTGAGTACTGAGCACTGAGCACCCAGCACCCCGAGCACTGAGCACCCAGCACCCTGTGTACTAAGCACCCAGCACCCTGAGTACTGAGCACCCAGCACCCTGAGTACTGAGCACCCAGCACCCTGAGTACTGAGCACCCAGCACCCTGAGTACTGAGCACTGAGCACCCAGCACCCCGAGCACTGAGCACCCAGCACCCAGAGCACTGAGCACTGAGCCCCCTGAGTACTGAGCACGGAGCACCCTGAGCACTGAGCACCCAGCACGCTGAGTACTGAGCACTGAGCACCCTGAGCACTGAGCACCCAGCACCCTGAGTACTGAGCACCGAGCACCCTGAGTACTGAGCACCCAGCACTCTGAGCACTGAGCACCCAGCACCCCGAGCACTGAGCACCCAGCACCCCGAGCACTGAGCACCCAGCACCCCGAGCACTGAGCACCCAGCACCCCGAGCACTGAGCACCCAGCACCCTGGGTACTGAGCACCGAGCACGGCGATCACTGAGCACCCAGCACCCTGAGCACTTAGCACCCAGCACCCCGAGCACTGAGCACCCAGCACCCTGAGCACTGAGCACCCAGCACCCCGAGTACTGAGCACCGAGCACCCCGAGAACTGAGCACCCAGCACCCCGAGCACTGAGCACTGAGCACCCTGAGCACTGAGCACCCAGCAACCTGAGGACTGAGCACCCAGCACCCCGGGCACTGAGCACCCAGCACCCTGAGCACTGAGCACCCTGAGTACTGAGCACCCAGCACCCTGAGCACTGAGCACCGGGCACCCTGAGCAGTGAGCACCCAGCACCCTGAGCACTGAGCACCCAGCACCCCGAGCAGTGAGCACCCAGCACCCTGAGCACTGAGCACTGAGCACCCTGAGTACTGAGCACACAGCACCCTGAGTACTGAGCACCCAGCACCCTGAGTACTGAGCACCCAGCACCCTGAGCAATGAGCACCCTGAGTACTGAGCACCCAGCACCCTGAGCACTGAGCACCGAGCATCCCGAGTTCTGAGCACCCAGCACCCGGAGTACTGAGCACCCAGCCCCCTGAGTACTAAGCACCAAGCACCCTGAGTACTGAGCACCCCGAGCACTGAGCACCCAGCACCCTGAGCACTGAGGACCCAGCACCCTGAGTACTGAGCACCCAGCACCCTGAGCACTGAGCACCCAGCACCCTGAGTACTGAGCACCCAGCACCCTGAGCACTGAGCACCCAGCACCCTGAGTACTGAGTATCCAGCACCCCGAGCACTGAGCACCCAGCACCCTGAGTACTGAGCACTGAGCACCCATCACCCCGAGCACTGAGAACCCAGCACCCTGTTTACTGAGCACTGAGTACCCAGCACGCCGAGCACTGAGCACCCAGCACCCTGAGCACTGAGCACCCTGAGTACTGAGCACCCAGCACCCTGAGCACTGAGCACCCAGCACCCCGAGCACTGAGCACCCAGCCCCCAGAGCACTGAGCACTGAGCACCCTGAGTACTGAGCACGGAGCACCCTGAGCACTGCGCACCCAGCATGCTGAGTACTGAGCACTGAGCACCCTGAGCACTGAGCACCCAGCACCCTGAGTACTGAGCACCGAGCACCCTGAGTACTGAGCACCCAGCACTCTGAGCACTGAGCACCCAGCACCCCGAGCACTGAGCACCCAGCAGCCCGAGCACTGAGCACCCAGCACCCCGAGCACTGAGCACCCAGCACCCCGAGCACTGAGCTTGAGCACCCTGAGTACTGAGCACTGAGCACCCTGAGTACTGAGCACGGAGCACCCTGAGTACTGAGCACCCAGCACCCCGAGCACTGAGCACCGAGCACCCTGAGAACTGAGCACCCAGCACCCTGAGTACTGAGCACCCAGCACAACGAGTACTGAGCACTGAGCACCCAGCACCCCGAGTACTGAGCACCCAGCACCCTGAGCACTGAGCACCCAGCACCCGAGTACTGAGCACCCAGCACCCTGAGTACTGAGCACCCAGCTCCCTGAGTACTGAGCACCCAGCACCCCGAGTACTGAGCACCCAGCACCCTGAGTACTGAGCACCCAGCACCCTGAGCACTGAGCACCCAGCACCCTGAGCACTGAGGACCCAGCACCCTGAGCACTGAGCACCCAGCACCCTGAGTACTGAGCACCGAGCACCCTGAGTACTGAGCACCCAGCACACTGAGTACTGAGCACCCAGCACCCTGAGCACTGATCACCCAGCACCCTGAGTACTGAGCACCGAGTACCCTGAGTACTGAGCACCCAGCACCCCGAGCACTGAACACCCAGCACCCTGACTACAGAGCACTGAGCACCCAGCACCCCGAGCACTGAGCACCCAGCACCCTGTGTACTGAGCACTGAGTACCCAGTACCCCGAGCACTGAGTCCCAGCTCCCGGAGCACTGAGCACCCAGCACCCCGAATACTGAGCACCCAGCACCCCGAGCACTGAGCACCCAGCACCCTGAGCACTGAGCACCCAGCACCCTGAGTACTGAGCACCCAGCACCCCGAGTACTGAGCACCCAGAACCCCGAGCACTGTGCACCCAGCACCCTAAACACTGAGCACCGAGCACCCTGAGTACTGAGCACCCAGCACCCTGAGTACTGAGCACCCAGCACCCTGAGCACTGAGCACCCAGCACCCTGAGCACTGAGCACCCAGCACCCTGCGTACTGAGCACCCAGCACCCTGAGTACTGAACACCCAGCACCCCGAGCACTGAGCACCCAGCACCCTGAGCACTGAGCACCGAGCACCCTGAGTACTGAGCACCCAGCACCCTGAGTACTGAGCACCCAGCACCCTGAGCACTGAGCACCCAGCACCCTGAGCACTGAGCACCCAGCACCCTGAGTACTGAGCACCCAGCACACTGAGTACTGAACACCCAGCACCCTGAGCACTGAGCACTGAGCACCCAGCACCCTGAGCACTGAGCACTGAGCACCCAGCACCCTGAGCACTGAGCACCCAGCACCCCGAGCACTGAGCACCCATCACCCTGAGCATCCAGCACCCTGAGCAATGAGCACCATGAGCACTGAGCACTGAGCACCCAGCACCCTGAGTACTGAGCACCCAACACTCTGATCACTGAGCACCCAGCACGCTGAGTACTGAGCACTGAGCACCCAGCACTCTGAGTACTGAGCACCCAGCACCCCGAGCACTGAGCACCCAGCACCCTGAGCACTGAGCACCCAGCACCCTGAGCACTGAGCACCCAGCACCCTGAGTACTGAGCACCCAGCACCCCAAGCACTGAGCACCCAGCACCCTGAGTACTGAGCACCGAGCACCCTGAGCACTGAGCACCAAGCACCCCAAGCACTGAGCACCCAGCACCCTGAGTACTGAGCACCGAGCACCCCGAGCACTGAGCACCCAGCACCCTGAGTACTGAGCACCGAGCACCCCGAGCACTGAGCACCCAGCACCCTGAGTACTGAGCACCCAGCACCCCGAGCACTTAGCACCCAGCACCCTGAGTACTGAGCACCCAGCACCCTGATTACTGAGCACCCAGCACCCTGATGACTGAGCACCGAGCACCCTGAGCACTGAGCAAACAGCACCCTGAGTACTGAGCACCGAGCACCCTGAGCACTGAGCACCCAGCACCCTTTGTACTGAGCACCGAGCACCCCGAGCACTGAGCACTGAGCCCCCTGAGTACTGAGCACCCAGCACCCCGAGCACTGAGCACACAGCACCCTGAGTACTGAGCACCCAGCAACCCGAGCACTGAGCACCGAGCACCCTGAGTACTGAGCACCCAGCACCCTGAGTACTGAGCACCCAGCACCCTGAGTACTGAGCACCCAGCACCCTGAGTACTGAGCACCCAGCGTACTGAGCACCGAGCACCCCAAGCACTGAGCACCCAGCACCCTGAGTACTGAGCACCCAGCACCCTGAGAACTGAGCACCCAGCACCCTGAGTACTGAGCACCGAGCACCCTGAGTACTGAGCACCCAGCACCCTGAGTACTGAGCACCCAGCACCCTGAGTACTGAGCACCCAGCATACTGAGCACCGAGCACCCAGCACCCTGAGTACTGAGCACCCAGCACCCTGAGCACTGAGCACCCAGCACCCTGAGTACTGAGCACTGAGCACCCCGAGTACTGAGCACCGAGCTCCCCGAGCACTGAGCACCCAGCACCCCGAGCACCGAGCACCCTGAGTACTGAGCACCCAGCACCCTGAGCACTGAGCACCCAGGACCCTGAGCACTGAGCACCCAGCACCCTGAGCACTGAGCACCCAGCACCCTGAGTACTGAGCACCGAGCACCCCGAGCACTGAGCACCCAGCACCCTGAGCACTGAGCACCCTTAGTACTGAGCACTGAGCACCCTGAGTACTGAGCACTGAGCACCCTGAGTACTGAGCACCCAGCACCCTGAGTACGGAGCACCCAGCACCCTGAGCAATGATCACCCTGAGTACTGAGCACCCAGCACCTTGACAACTGAGCACCGAGCACCCCGAGCACTGAGCACCCAGCACCCGGAGTACTGAGCACCCAGCACCCTGAGTACTAAGCACCGAGCACCCTGAGTACTGAGCACCCAGCACCCTGAGCACTGAGCACACAGCACCCTGAGTACTGAGCACCGAGCACCCCGAGAACTGAGCACCCAGCACCCCGAGCACTGAGCACCCAGCACCCCGAGCACTGAGCACCCAGCACCCTGAGTACTGAGCACCCAGCACTCTGAGTAATGAGCACCCAGCACTCCGAGCACTGAGCACCCAGCACCCTGAGCACTGAGCACCCAGCACCCTGAGCACTGAGCACCCAGCACCCCAAGCACTGAGCACCCAGCACACTGAGTACTGAGCACTGAGCACCCAGCACCCCGAGCACTGAGCACCCAGCACCCTGAGCACTGAGCCCCCAGCACCCGAGTACTGAGCACCCAGCACCCTGAGTACTGAGCACCCAGCTCCCTGAGTACAGAGCACCCAGCACCCCGAGTAATGAGCACCCAGCACCCTGATTATTGAGCACCCAGCACCCTGAGCACTGAGCACCCAGCACCCCGAGCACTGAGGACCCAGCACCCTGAATACTGAGCACCCAGCACCCCGAGCACTGAGCACCCAGCACCCTGAGCACTGTGCACCCAGCACCCCGAGAATGAGCACACAGCACCCTGAGTACTGAGCACCGAGCACCCTGAGCACTGAGCACCGAGCACACTGAGTACTGAGCACCCAGCACCCTGAGTACTGAGCACCCAGCACCCTGATGACTGAGCACCGAGCACCCTGAGCACTGAGCAAACAGCACCCTGAGTACTGAGCACCGAGCACCCTGAGCACTGAGCACCCAGCACCCTTTGTACTGAGCACCGAGAACCCCGAGCACTGAGCACTGAGCACCCTGAGTACTGAGCACCCAGCACCCCGAGCACTGAGCACACAGCACCCTGAGTACTGAGCACCCAGCACTCCGAGCACTGAGCACCGAGCACCCTGAGTACTGAGCACCCAGCACCCTGAGTACTGAGCACCCAGCACCCTGAGTACTGAGCACCCAGCACCCTGAGTACTGAGCACCCAGCGTACTGAGCACCGAGCACCCCGAGCACTGAGCACCCAGCACCCTGAGTACTGAGCACCCAGCACCCTGAGCACTGAGCACCCAGCACCCCGAGCACTGAGCACCCAGCACCCTGAGCACTGAGCACCCAGCACCTCGAGTACTGAGCACCGAGCACCCCGAGGACTGAGCACCCTGCACCCTGTGCACTGAGAACTGAGCATCCAGCACCCCGAGCATTGAGAACCCTGAGCTCTTAGCACCCTGAGTACTGAGCACCCAGCACCCTGAGTACTGAGCACCCAGCACCCTGAGCACTGAGCACCCAGCACCCTGAGTACTGAGCACCGAGCACGGCGATCACTGAGCACCCAGCACCCTGAGCACTGAGCACCCAGCACCCCGAGCACTGAGCACCCAGCACCCTGAGCACTGAGCACCCAGCACCTCGAGTACTGAGCACCGAGCACCCCGAGAACTGAGCACCCAGCACCCCGAGCACTGAGCACTGAGAACCCTGAGCACTGAGCACCCAGCACCCTGAGGACTGAGCACCCAGCACCCCGGGCACTGAGCACCCAGCACCCTGAGCACTGAGCACCCTGAGTACTGAGCACCCAGCACCCTGAGCACAGAGCACCGAGCACCCTGAGCACTGAGCACCCAGCACCCTGAGCACTGAGAACCCAGCATCCCGAGCAGTGAGCACCCAGCACCCTGAGCACTGAGCACTGAGCACCCTCAGTACTGAGCACACAGCACCCTGAGTACTGAGCACCCAGCACCCTGAGTACTGAGCACCCAGCACCCTGAGCAATGAGCACCCTGAGTACTGAGCACCCAGCACCCTGAGCACTGAGCACCGAGCACCCCGAGTTCTGAGCACCCAGCACCCGGAGTACTGAGCACCCAGCACCCTGAGTACTAAGCACCAAGCACCCTGAGTACTGAGCACCCAGTACCCTGAGCACTGAACACACAGCACCCTGAGTACTGAGCACCCCGAGCACTGAGCACCCAGCACCCTGAGCACTGAGGACATAGCACCTTGAGTACTGAGCACCCAGCACCCTGAGCACTGAGCACCCAGCACCCTGAGTACTGAGCACCGAGCACCCTGAGCACTGAGCACCCAGCACCCTGAGTACTGAGTATCCAGCACCCCGAGCACTGAGCACCCAGCACCCTGAGTACTGAGCACTGAGCACCCATCACCCCGAGCACTGAGAACCCAGCACCCTGTTTACTGAGCACTGAGTACCCAGCACGCCGAGCACTGAGCACCCAGCACCCTGAGCACTGAGCACCCTGAGTACTGAGCACCTAGCACCCTGAGCACTGAGCACCCAGCACCCCGAGCACTGAGCACCCAGCCCCCAGAGCACTGAGCACTGAGCACCCTGAGTACTGAGCACGGAGCACCCTGAGCACTGAGCACCAATCACGCTGAGTACTGAGCACTGAGCACCCTGAGCACTGAGCACCCAGCACCCTGAGTACTGAGCACCGAGCACCCTGAGTACTGAGCACCCAGCACTCTGAGCACTGAGCACCCAGCACCCCGAGCACTGAGCACCCAGCACCCCGAGCACTGAGCACCCAGCACCCCGAGCACTGAGCACCCAGCACCCCGAGCACTGAGCCTGAGCACCCTGAGTACTGAGCACCGAGCACCCTGAGTACTGAGCACCGAGCACCCTGAGTACTGAGCACCCAGCACCCCGAGCACTGAGCACCGAGCACCCTGAGTACTGAGCACCCAGCACCCTGAGCACTGAGCACCCAGCACAACGAGTACTGAGCACCCAGCACCCTGATTACTGAGCACCCAGCACCCCGAGCACTGAGCACCGAGCACCCCGAGCACTGAGCACCCAGCACCCTGAGTACTGAGCACTGAGCACCCAGCACCCCGAGCACTGAGCACCCAGCACCCTGTGTACTAAGCACCCAGCACCCTGAGTACTGAGCACCCAGCACCCTGAGTACTGAGCACCCAGCACCCTGAGTACTGAGCACCCAGCACCCTGAGTACTGAGCACTGAGCACCCAGCACCCCGAGCACTGAGCACCCAGCACCCAGAGCACTGAGCACTGAGCCCCCTGAGTACTGAGCACGGAGCACCCTGAGCACTGAGCACCCAGCACGCTGAGTACTGAGCACTGAGCACCCTGAGCACTGAGCACCCAGCACCCTGAGTACTGAGCACCGAGCACCCTGAGTACTGAGCACCCAGCACTCTGAGCACTGAGCACCCAGCACCCCGAGCACTGAGCACCCAGCACTCTGAGCACTGAGCACCCAGCACCCCGAGCACTGAGCACCCAGCACCCCGAGCACTGAGCACCCAGCACCCCGAGCACTGAGCACCCAGCACCCCGAGCACTGAGCACCCAGCACCCTGGGTACTGAGCACCGAGCACGGTGATCACTGAGCACCCAGCACCCTGAGCACTTAGCACCCAGCACCCCGAGCACTGAGCACCCAGCACCCTGAGCACTGAGCACCCAGCACCCCGAGTACTGAGCACCGAGCACCCCGAGAATTGATCACCCAGCACCCCGAGCACTGAGCACTGAGCACCCTGAGCACTGAGCACCCAGCAACCTGAGGACTGAGCACCCAGCACCCCGTGCACTGAGCACCCAGCACCCTGAGCACTGAGCACCCTGAGTACTGAGCACCCAGCACCCTGAGCACTGAGCACCGAGCACCCTGAGCACTGAGCACCCAGCACCCTGAGCACTGAGCACCCAGCACCCCGAGCAGTGAGCACCCAGCACCCTGAGCACTGAGCACTGAGCACCCTGAGTACTGAGCACACAGCACCCTGAGTACTGAGCACCCAGCACCCTGAGTACTGAGCACCCAGCACCCTGAGCAATGAGCACCCTGAGTACTGAGCACCCAGCACCCTGAGCACTGAGCACCGAGCACCCCGAGTTCTGAGCACCCAGCACCCGGAGTACTGAGCACCCAGCACCCTGAGTACTAAGCACCAAGCACCCTGAGTACTGAGCACCCCGAGCACTGAGCACCCAGCACCCTGAGCACTGAGGACCCAGCACCCTGAGTACTGAGCACCCAGCACCCTGAGCACTGAGCACCAAGCACCCTGAGTACTGAGCACCCAGCACCCTGAGCACTGAGCACCCAGCACCCTGAGTACTGAGTATCCAGCACCCCGAGCACTGAGCACCCAGCACCCTGAGTACTGAGCACTGAGCACCCATCACCCCGAGCACTGAGAACCCAGCACCCTGTTTACTGAGCACTGAGTACCCAGCACGCCGAGCACTGAGCACCCAGCACCCTGAGCACTGAGCACCCTGAGTACTGAGCACCCAGCACCCTGAGCACTGAGCACCCAGCACCCCGAGCACTGAGCACCCAGCCCCCAGAGCACTGAGCACTGAGCACCCTGAGTACTGAGCACGGAGCACCCTGAGCACTGCGCACCCAGCATGCTGAGTACTGAGCACTGAGCACCCTGAGCACTGAGCACCCAGCACCCTGAGTACTGAGCACCGAGCACCCTGAGTACTGAGCACCCAGCACTCTGAGCACTGAGCACCCAGCACCCCGAGCACTGAGCACCCAGCAGCCCGAGCACTGAGCACCCAGCACCCCGAGCACTGAGCACCCAGCACCCCGAGCACTGAGCTTGAGCACCCTGAGTACTGAGCACTGAGCACCCTGAGTACTGAGCACGGAGCACCCTGAGTACTGAGCACCCAGCACCCCGAGCACTGAGCACCGAGCACCCTGAGAACTGAGCACCCAGCACCCTGAGCACTGAGCACCCAGCACAACGAGTACTGAGCACTGAGCACCCAGCACCCCGAGTACTGAGCACCCAGCACCCTGAGCACTGAGCACCCAGCACCCGAGTACTGAGCACCCAGCACCCTGAGTACTGAGCACCCAGCTCCCTGAGTACTGAGCACCCAGCACCCCGAGTACTGAGCACCCAGCACCCTGAGTACTGAGCACCCAGCACCCTGAGCACTGAGCACCCAGCACCCTGAGCACTGAGGACCCAGCACCCTGAGCACTGAGCACCCAGCACCCTGAGTACTGAGCACCGAGCACCCTGAGTACTGAGCACCCAGCACCCTGAGTACAGAGCACCCAGCACACTGAGTACTGAGCACCCAGCACCCTGAGCACTGATCACCCAGCACCCTGAGTACTGAGCACCGAGTACCCTGAGTACTGAGCACCCAGCACCCCGAGCACTGAACACCCAGCACCCTGACTACAGAGCACTGAGCACCCAGCACCCCGAGCACTGAGCACCCAGCACCCTGTGTACTGAGCACTGAGTACCCAGTACCCCGAGCACTGAGACCCAGCTCCCGGAGCACTGAGCACCCAGCACCCCGAATACTGAGCACCCAGCACCCCGAGCACTGAGCACCCAGCACCCTGAGCACTGATCACCCAGCACCCTGAGTACTGAGCACCCAGCACCCCGAGTACTGAGCACCCAGAACCCCGAGCACTGTGCACCCAGCACCCTAAGCACTGAGCACCGAGCACCCTGAGTACTGAGCACCCAGCACCCTGAGTACTGAGCACACAGCACCCTGAGCACTGAGCATCCAGCACCCTGAGCACTGAGCACCCAGCACCCTGCGTACTGAGCACCCAGCACCCTGAGTACTGAACACCCAGCACCCCGAGCACTGAGCACCCAGCACCCTGAGCACTGAGCACCGAGCACCCTGAGTACTGAGCACCCAGCACCCTGAGTACTGAGCACCCAGCACCCTGAGCACTGAGCACCCAGCACCCTGAGCACTGAGCACCCAGCACCCTGAGTACTGAGCACCCAGCACACTGAGTACTGAACAACCAGCACCCTGAGCACTGAGCACTGAGCACCCAGCACCCTGAGCACTGAGCACTGAGCACCCAGCACCCTGAGCACTGAGCACCCAGCACCCCGAGCACTGAGCACCCATCACCCTGAGCATCCAGCACCCTGAGCAATGAGCACCATGAGCACTGAGCACTGAGCACCCAGCACCCTGAGTACTGAGCACCCAACACTCTGATCACTGAGCACCCAGCACGCTGAGTACTGAGCACTGAGCACCCAGCACTCTGAGTACTGAGCACCCAGCACCCCGAGCACTGAGCACCCAGCACCCTGAGCACTGAGCACCCAGCACTCTGAGTACTGAGCACCCAACACTCTGATCACTGAGCACCCAGCACCCCGAGCACTGAGAACCCAGCACCCTGTTTACTGAGCACTGAGTACCCAGCACGCCGAGCACTGAGCACCCAGCACCCTGAGCACTGAGCACCCTGAGTACTGAGCACCCAGCACCCTGAGCACTGAGCACACAGCACCCCGAGCACTGAGCCCCCAGCCCCCAGAGCACTGAGCACTGAGCACCCTGAGTACTGAGCACGGAGCACCCTGAGCACTGAGCACCAATCACGCTGAGTACTGAGCACTGAGCACCCTGAGCACTGAGCACCCAGCACCCTGAGTACTGAGCACCGAGCACCCTGAGTACTGAGCACCCAGCACTCTGAGCACTGAGCACCCAGCACCCCGAGCACTGAGCACCCAGCACCCCGAGCACTGAGCACCCAGCACCCCGAGCACTGAGCACCCAGCTCCCCGAGCACTGAGCCTGAGCACCCTGAGTACTGAGCACCGAGCACCCTGAGTACTGAGCACCGAGCACCCTGAGTACTGAGCACCCAGCACCCCGAGCACTGAGCACCGAGCACCCTGAGTACTGAGCACCCAGCACCCTGAGCACTGAGCACCCAGCACAACGAGTACTGAGCACCCAGCACCCTGATTACTGAGCACCCAGCACCCCGAGCACTGAGCACCGAGCACCCCGAGCACTGAGCACCCAGCACCCTGAGTACTGAGCACTGAGCACCCAGCACCCCGAGCACTGAGCACCCAGCACCCTGTGTACTAAGCACCCAGCACCCTGAGTACTGAGCACCCAGCACCCTGAGTACTGAGCACCCAGCACCCTGAGTACTGAGCACCCAGCACCCTGAGTACTGAGCACTGAGCACCCAGCACCCCGAGCACTGAGCACCCAGCACCCAGAGCACTGAGCACTGAGCCCCCTGAGTACTGAGCACGGAGCACCCTGAGCACTGAGCACCCAGCACCCTGAGTACTGAGCACTGAGCACCCTGAGCACTGAGCACCCAGCACCCTGAGTACTGAGCACCGAGCACCCTGAGTACTGAGCACCCAGCACTCTGAGCACTGAGCACCCAGCACCCCGAGCACTGAGCACCCAGCACCCCGAGCACTGAGCACCAAGCACCCCGAGCACTGAGCACCCAGCACCCCGAGCACTGAGCACCCAGCACCCTGGGTACTGAGCACCGAGCACGGCGATCACTGAGCACCCAGCACCCTGAGCACTTAGCACCCAGCACCCCGAGCACTGAGCACCCAGCACCCTGAGCACTGAGCACCCAGCACCCCGAGTACTGAGCACCGAGCACCCCGAGAACTGAGCACCCAGCACCCCGAGCACTGAGCACTGAGCACCCTGAGCACTGAGCACCCAGCAACCTGAGGACTGAGCACCCAGCACCCCGGGCACTGAGCACACAGCACCCTGAGCACTGAGCACCCTGAGTACTGAGCACCCAGCACCCTGAGCACTGAGCACCGAGCACCCTGAGCACTGAGCACCCAGCACCCTGAGCACTGAGCACCCAGCACCCCGAGCAGTGAGCTCCCAGCACCCTGAGCACTGAGCACTGAGCACCCTGAGTACTGAGCACACAGCACCCTGAGTACTGAGCACCCAGCACCCTGAGTACTGAGCACCCAGCACCCTGAGCAATGAGCACCCTGAGTACTGAGCACCCAGCACCCTGAGCACTGAGCACCGAGCACCCCGAGTTCTGAGCACCCAGCACCCGGAGTACTGAGCACCCAGCACCCTGAGTACTAAGCACCAAGCACCCTGAGTACTGAGCACCCCGAGCACTGAGCACCCAGCACCCTGAGCACTGAGGACCCAGCACCCTGAGTACTGAGCACCCAGCACCCTGAGCACTGAGCACCCAGCACCCTGAGTACTGAGCACCCAGCACCCTGAGCACTGAGCACCCAGCACCCTGAGTACTGAGTATCCAGCACCCCGAGCACTGAGCACCCAGCACCCTGAGTACTGAGCACTGAGCACCCATCACCCCGAGCACTGAGAACCCAGCACCCTGTTTACTGAGCACTGAGTACCCAGCACGCCGAGCACTGAGCACCCAGCACCCTGAGCACTGAGCACCCTGAGTACTGAGCACCCAGCACCCTGAGCACTGAGCACCCAGCACCCCGAGCACTGAGCACCCAGCCCCCAGAGCACTGAGCACTGAGCACCCTGAGTACTGAGCACGGAGCACCCTGAGCACTGCGCACCCAGCATGCTGAGTACTGAGCACTGAGCACCCTGAGCACTGAGCACCCAGCACCCTGAGTACTGAGCACCGAGCACCCTGAGTACTGAGCACCCAGCACTCTGAGCACTGAGCACCCAGCACCCCGAGCAGTGAGCACCCAGCAGCCCGAGCACTGAGCACCCAGCACCCCGAGCACTGAGCACCCAGCACCCCGAGCACTGAGCTTGAGCACCCTGAGTACTGAGCACTGAGCACCCTGAGTACTGAGCACGGAGCACCCTGAGTACTGAGCACCCAGCACCCCGAGCACTGAGCACCGAGCACCCTGAGAACTGAGCACCCAGCACCCTGAGCACTGAGCACCCAGCACAACGAGTACTGAGCACTGAGCACCCAGCACCCCGAGTACTGAGCACCCAGCACCCTGAGCACTGAGCACCCAGCACCCGAGTACTGAGCACCCAGCACCCTGAGTACTGAGCACCCAGCTCCCTGAGTACTGAGCACCCAGCACCCCGAGTACTGAGCACCCAGCACCCTGAGTACTGAGCACCCAGCACCCTGAGCACTGAGCACCCAGCACCCTGAGCACTGAGGACCCAGCACCCTGAGCACTGAGCACCCAGCACCCTGAGTACTGAGCACCGAGCACCCTGAGTACTGAGCACCCAGCACCCTGAGTACTGAGCACCCAGCACACTGAGTACTGAGCACCCAGCACCCTGAGCACTGATCACCCAGCACCCTGAGTACTGAGCACCGAGTACCCTGAGTACTGAGCACCCAGCACCCCGAGCACTGAACACCCAGCACCCTGACTACAGAGCACTGAGCACCCAGCACCCCGAGCACTGAGCACCCAGCACCCTGTGTACTGAGCACTGAGTACCCAGTACCCCGAGCACTGAGACCCAGCTCCCGGAGCACTGAGCACCCAGCACCCCGAATACTGAGCACCCAGCACCCCGAGCACTGAGCACCCAGCACCCTGAGCACTGAGCACCCAGCACCCTGAGTACTGAGCACCCAGCACCCCGAGTACTGAGCACCCAGAACCCCGAGCACTGTGCACCCAGCACCCTAAGCACTGAGCACCGAGCACCCTGAGTACTGAGCACCCAGCACCCTGAGTACTGAGCACCCAGCACCCTGAGCACTGAGCACCCAGCACCCTGAGCACTGAGCACCCAGCACCCTGCGTACTGAACACCCAGCACCCTGAGCACTGAGCACCCAGCACCCTGAGCACTGAGCACTGAGCACCCAGCACCCTGAGCACTGAGCACCCAGCACCCCGAGCACTGAGCACCCATCACCCTGAGCATCCAGCACCCTGAGCAATGAGCACCATGAGCACTGAGCACTGAGCACCCAGCACCCTGAGTACTGAGCACCCAACACTCTGATCACTGAGCACCCAGCACGCTGAGTACTGAGCACTGAGCACCCAGCACTCTGAGTACTGAGCACCCAGCACCCCGAGCACTGAGCACCCAGCACCCTGAGCACTGAGCACCCAGCACCCTGAGCACTGAGCACCCAGCACCCTGAGTACTGAGCACCCAGCACCCCAAGCACTGAGCACCCAGCACCCTGAGTACTGAGCACCGAGCACCCTGAGCACTCAGCACCAAGCACCCCAAGCACTGAGCACCCAGCACCCTGAGTACTGAGCACCGAGCACCCCGAGCACTGAGCACCCAGCACCCTGAGTACTGAGCACCGAGCACCCCGAGCACTGAGCACCCAGCACCCTGAGTACTGAGCACCCAGCACCCGAGCACTTAGCACCCAGCACCCTGAGTACTGAGCACCCAGCACCCTGAGTACTGAGCACCCAGCACCCTGATGACTGAGCACCGAGCACCCTGAGCACTGAGCAAACAGCACCCTGAGTACTGAGCACCGAGCACCCTGAGCACTGAGCACCCAGCACCCTTTGTACTGAGCACCGAGCACCCCGAGCACTGAGCACTGAGCACCCTGAGTACTGAGCACCCAGCACCCCGAGCACTGAGCACACAGCACCCTGAGTACTGAGCACCCAGCACCCCGAGCACTGAGCACCGAGCACCCTGAGTACTGAGCACCCAGCACCCTGAGTACTGAGCACCCAGCACCTTGAGTACTGAGCACCCAGCACCCTGAGTACTGAGCACCCAGCGTACTGAGCACCGAGCACCCCAAGCACTGAGCACCCAGCACCCTGAGTACTGAGCACCCAGCACCCTGAGAACTGAGCACCTAGCACCCTGAGTACTGAGCACCGAGCACCCTGAGTACTGAGCACCCAGCACCCTGAGTACTGAGCACCCAGCACCCTGAGTACTGAGCACCCAGCATACTGAGCACCGAGCACCCAGCACCCTGAGTACTGAGCACCCAGCACCCTGAGCACTGAGCACCCAGCACCCTGAGTACTGAGCACTGAGCACCCCGAGTACTGAGCACCGAGCTCCCCGAGCACTGAGCACCCAGCACCCCGAGCACCGAGCACCCTGAGTACTGAGCACCCAGCACCCTGAGCACTGAGCACCCAGGACCCTGAGCACTGAGCACCCAGCACCCTGAGCACTGAGCACCCAGCACCCTGAGTACTGAGCACCGAGCACCCCGAGCACTGAGCACCCAGCACCCTGAGCACTGAGCACCCTTAGTACTGAGCACTGAGCACCCTGAGTACTGAGCACTGAGCACCCTGAGTACTGAGCACCCAGCACCCTGAGTACGGAGCACCCAGCACCCTGAGCAATGATCACCCTGAGTACTGAGCACCCAGCACCTTGACAACTGAGCACCGAGCACCCCGAGCACTGAGCACCCAGCACCCGGAGTACTGAGCACCCAGCACCCTGAGTACTAAGCACCGAGCACCCTGAGTACTGAGCACCCAGCACCCTGAGCACTGAGCACACAGCACCCTGAGTACTGAGCACCGAGCACCCCGAGAACTGAGCACCCAGCACCCCGAGCACTGAGCACCCAGCACCCCGAGCACTGAGCACCCAGCACCCTGAGTACTGAGCACCCAGCAGTCTGAGTAATGAGCACCCAGCACTCCGAGCACTGAGCACCCAGCACCCTGAGCACTGAGCACCCAGCACCCTGAGCACTGAGCACCCAGCACCCCAAGCACTGAGCACCCAGCACACTGAGTACTGAGCACTGAGCACCCAGCACCCCGAGCACTGAGCACCCAGCACCCTGAGCACTGAGCCCCCAGCACCCGAGTACTGAGCACCCAGCACCCTGAGTACTGAGCACCCAGCTCCCTGAGTACAGAGCACCCAGCACCCCGAGTAATGAGCACCCAGCACCCTGATTACTGAGCACCCAGCACCCTGAGCACTGAGCACCCAGCACCCCGAGCACTGAGGACCCAGCACCCTGAATACTGAGCACCCAGCACCCCGAGCACTGAGCACCCAGCACCCCGAGCACTGTGCACCCAGCACCCCGAGAATGAGCACACAGCACCCTGAGTACTGAGCACCGAGCACCCTGAGCACTGAGCACCCAGCACCCTGAGTACTGAGCACCCAGCACCCTGAGTACTGAGCACCCAGCACCCTGATGACTGAGCACCGAGCACCCTGAGCACTGAGCAAACAGCACCCTGAGTACTGAGCACCGAGCACCCTGAGCACTGAGCACCCAGCACCCTTTGTACTGAGCACCGAGAACCCCGAGCACTGAGCACTGAGCACCCTGAGTACTGAGCACCCAGCACCCTGAGTACTGAGCACCCAGCACCCTGAGTACTGAGCACCCAGCACCCCGAGCACTGAGCACCGAGCACCCTGAGTACTGAGCACCCAGCACCCTGAGTACTGAGCACCCAGCACCCTGAGTACTGAGCACCCAGCACCCTGAGTACTGAGCACCCAGCGTACTGAGCACCGAGCACCCCGAGCACTGAGCACCCAGCACAATGAGTACTGAGCACCCAGCACCCTGAGCACTGAGCACCTAGCACCCTGAGTACTGAGCACCGAGCACCCTGAGTACTGAGCACCCAGCACCCTGAGTAATGAGCACCCAGCACCCTGAGTACTGAGCACCCAGCATACTGAGCTCCGAGCACCCAGCACCCTGAGTACTGAGCACCCAGCACCCTGAGCACTGAGAACCCAGCACCCTGAGTACTGAGCACTGAGCACCCCGAGTACTGAGCACCGAGCTCCCCGAGCACTGAGCACCCAGCACCCCGAGCACCGAGCACCCTGAGTACTGAGCACCCAGCACCCTGAGCACTGAGCACCCAGGACCCTGAGCACTGAGCACCCAGCACCCTGAGCACTGAGCACCCAGCACCCTGTGTACTGAGCACCCAGCACCCTGAGTACTGAGCACTGAGCACCCCGAGTACTGAGCACCGAGCTCCCCGAGCACTGAGCACCCAGCACCCCGAGCACCGAGCACCCTGAGTACTGAGCACCCAGCACCCTGAGCACTGAGCACCCAGGACCCTGAGCACTGAGCACCCAGCACCCTGAGCACTGAGCACCCAGCACCCTGAGTACTGAGCACCGAGCACCCCGAGCACTGAGCACCCAGCACCCTGAGCACTGAGCACCCTTAGTACTGAGCACTGAGCACCCTGAGTACTGAGCACTGAGCACCCTGAGTACTGAGCACCCAGCACCCTGAGTACTGAGCACACAGCACCTTGACAACTGAGCACCGAGCACCCCGAGCACTGAGCACCCAGCACCCGGAGTACTGAGCACCCAGCACCCTGAGTACTAAGCACCGAGCACCCTGAGTACTGAGCACCCAGCACCCTGAGCACTGAGCACACAGCACCCTCAGTACTGAGCACCGAGCACCCCGAGAACTGAGCACCCAGCACCCCGAGCACTGAGCACCCAGCACCCTGAGTACTGAGCACCCAGCACTCTGAGTAAAGAGCACCCAGCACTCCGAGCACTGAGCACCCAGCACCCTGAGCACTGAGCACCCAGCACCCTGAGCACTGAGCACCCAGCACCCCAAGCACTGAGCACCCAGCACACTGAGTACTGAGCACTGAGCACCCAGCACCCCGAGCACTGAGCACCCAGCACCCTGAGTACTGAGCACTGAGCACCCAGCACCCTGAGCACTGAGCACCCAGCACCCTGAGCACTGAGCACCCAGCACCCGAGTACTGAGCACCCAGCACCCTGAGCACTGAGCACTGAGCACCCTGAGTACTGAGCACGGAGCACCCTGAGCACTGCGCACCCAGCATGCTGAGTACTGAGCACTGAGCACCCTGAGCACTGAGCACCCAGCACCCTGAGTACTGAGCACCGAGCACCCTGAGTACTGAGCACCCAGCACTCTGAGCACTGAGCACCCAGCACCCCGAGCACTGAGCACCCAGCAGCCCGAGCACTGAGCACCCAGCACCCCGAGCACTGAGCACCCAGCACCCCGAGCACTGAGCTTGAGCACCCTGAGTACTGAGCACTGAGCACCCTGAGTACTGAGCACGGAGCACCCTGAGTACTGAGCACCCAGCACCCCGAGCACTGAGCACCGAGCACCCTGAGAACTGAGCACCCAGCACCCTGAGCACTGAGCACCCAGCACAACGAGTACTGAGCACTGAGCACCCAGCACCCCGAGTACTGAGCACCCAGCACCCTGAGCACTGAGCACCCAGCACCCGAGTACTGAGCACCCAGCACCCTGAGTACTGAGCACCCAGCTCCCTGAGTACTGAGCACCCAGCACCCCGAGTACTGAGCACCCAGCACCCTGAGTACTGAGCACCCAGCACCCTGAGCACTGAGCACCTAGCACCCTGAGCACTGAGGACCCAGCACCCTGAGCACTGAGCACCCAGCACCCTGAGTACTGAGCACCGAGCACCCTGAGTACTGAGCACCCAGCACCCTGAGTACTGAGCACCCAGCACACTGAGTACTGAGCACCCAGCACCCTGAGCACTGATCACCCAGCACCCTGAGTACTGAGCACCGAGTACCCTGAGGACTGAGCACCCAGCACCCCGAGCACTGAACACCCAGCACCCTGACTACAGAGCACTGAGCACCCAGCACCCCGAGCACTGAGCACCCAGCACCCTGTGTACTGAGCACTGAGTACCCAGTACCCCGAGCACTGAGACCCAGCTCCTGGAGCACTGAGCACAAAGCACCCCGAATACTGAGCACCCAGCACCCCGAGCACTGAGCACCCAGCACCCTGAGCACTGAGCACCCAGCACCCTGAGTACTGAGCACCCAGCACCCCGAGTACTGAGCACCCAGAACCCCGAGCACTGTGCACCCAGCACCCTAAGCACTGAGCACCGAGCACCCTGAGTACTGAGCACCCAGCACCCTGAGCACTGAGCACCCAGGACCCTGAGCACTGAGCACCCAGCACCCTGAGCACTGAGCACCCAGCACCCTGTGTACTGAGCACCCAGCACCCTGAGTACTGAGCACTGAGCACCCCGAGTACTGAGCACCGAGCTCCCCGAGCACTGAGCACCCAGCACCCCGAGCACCGAGCACCCTGAGTACTGAGCACCCAGCACCCTGAGCACTGAGCACCCAGGACCCTGAGCACTGAGCACCCAGCACCCTGAGCACTGAGCACCCAGCACCCTGAGTACTGAGCACCGAGCACCCCGAGCACTGAGCACCCAGCACCCTGAGCACTGAGCACCCTTAGTACTGAGCACTGAGCACCCTGAGTACTGAGCACTGAGCACCCTGAGTACTGAGCACCCAGCACCCTGAGTACTGAGCACACAGCACCTTGACAACTGAGCACCGAGCACCCCGAGCACTGAGCACCCAGCACCCGGAGTACTGAGCACCCAGCACCCTGAGTACTAAGCACCGAGCACCCTGAGTACTGAGCACCCAGCACCCTGAGCACTGAGCACACAGCACCCTCAGTACTGAGCACCGAGCACCCCGAGAACTGAGCACCCAGCACCCCGAGCACTGAGCACCCAGCACCCTGAGTACTGAGCACCCAGCACTCTGAGTAAAGAGCACCCAGCACTCCGAGCACTGAGCACCCAGCACCCTGAGCACTGAGCACCCAGCACCCTGAGCACTGAGCACCCAGCACCCCAAGCACTGAGCACCCAGCACACTGAGTACTGAGCACTGAGCACCCAGCACCCCGAGCACTGAGCACCCAGCACCCTGAGTACTGAGCACTGAGCACCCAGCACCCTGAGCACTGAGCACCCAGCACCCTGAGCACTGAGCACCCAGCACCCGAGTACTGAGCACCCAGCACCCTGAGCACTGAGCACTGAGCACCCTGAGTACTGAGCACGGAGCACCCTGAGCACTGCGCACCCAGCATGCTGAGTACTGAGCACTGAGCACCCTGAGCACTGAGCACCCAGCACCCTGAGTACTGAGCACCGAGCACCCTGAGTACTGAGCACCCAGCACTCTGAGCACTGAGCACCCAGCACCCCGAGCACTGAGCACCCAGCAGCCCGAGCACTGAGCACCCAGCACCCCGAGCACTGAGCACCCAGCACCCCGAGCACTGAGCTTGAGCACCCTGAGTACTGAGCACTGAGCACCCTGAGTACTGAGCACGGAGCACCCTGAGTACTGAGCACCCAGCACCCCGAGCACTGAGCACCGAGCACCCTGAGAACTGAGCACCCAGCACCCTGAGCACTGAGCACCCAGCACAACGAGTACTGAGCACTGAGCACCCAGCACCCCGAGTACTGAGCACCCAGAACCCTGAGCACTGAGCACCCAGCACCCGAGTACTGAGCACCCAGCACCCTGAGTACTGAGCACCCAGCTCCCTGAGTACTGAGCACCCAGCACCCCGAGTACTGAGCACCCAGCACCCTGAGTACTGAGCACCCAGCACCCTGAGCACTGAGCACCTAGCACCCTGAGCACTGAGGACCCAGCACCCTGAGCACTGAGCACCCAGCACCCTGAGTACTGAGCACCGAGCACCCTGAGTACTGAGCACCCAGCACCCTGAGTACTGAGCACCCAGCACACTGAGTACTGAGCACCCAGCACCCTGAGCACTGATCACCCAGCACCCTGAGTACTGAGCACCGAGTACCCTGAGTACTGAGCACCCAGCACCCCGAGCACTGAACACCCAGCACCCTGACTACAGAGCACTGAGCACCCAGCACCCCGAGCACTGAGCACCCAGCACCCTGTGTACTGAGCACTGAGTACCCAGTACCCCGAGCACTGAGACCCAGCTCCTGGAGCACTGAGCACAAAGCACCCCGAATACTGAGCACCCAGCACCCCGAGCACTGAGCACCCAGCACCCTGAGCACTGAGCACCCAGCACCCTGAGTACTGAGCACCCAGCACCCCGAGTACTGAGCACCCAGAACCCCGAGCACTGTGCACCCAGCACCCTAAGCACTGAGCACCGAGCACCCTGAGTACTGAGCACCCAGCACCCTGAGTACTGAGCACCCAGCACCCTGAGCACTGAGCACCCAGCACCCTGAGCACTGAGCACCCAGCACCCTGCGTACTGAACACCCAGCACCCTGAGCACTGAGCACCCAGCACCCTGAGCACTGAGCACTGAGCACCCAGCACCCTGAACACTGAGCACCCAGCACCCCGAGCACTGAGCACCCATCACCCTGAGCATCCAGCACCCTGAGCAATGAGCACCATGAGCACTGAGCACTGAGCACCCAGCACCCTGAGTACTGAGCACCCAACACTCTGATCACTGAGCACCCAGCACCCCGAGCACTGAGCACCGAGCACCCTGAGTACTGAGCACCCAGCACCCTGAGTACTGAGCACCCAGCACCTTGAGTACTGAGCACCCAGCACCCTGAGTACTGAGCACCCAGCGTACTGAGCACCGAGCACCCCAAGCACTGAGCACCCATCACCCTGAGTACTGAGCACCCAGCACCCTGAGAACTGAGCACCTAGCACCCTGAGTACTGAGCACCGAGCACCCTGAGTACTGAGCACCCAGCACCCTGAGTACTGAGCACCCAGCACCCTGAGTACTGAGCACCCAGCATACTGAGCACCGAGCACCCAGCACCCTGAGTACTGAGCACCCAGCACCCTGAGCACTGAGCACCCAGCACCCTGAGTACTGAGCACTGAGCACCCCGAGTACTGAGCACCGAGCTCCCCGAGCACTGAGCACCCAGCACCCCGAGCACCGAGCACCCTGAGTACTGAGCACCCAGCACCCTGAGCACTGAGCACCCAGGACCCTGAGCACTGAGCACCCAGCACCCTGAGCACTGAGCACCCAGCACCCTGAGTACTGAGCACCGAGCACCCCGAGCACTGAGCACCCAGCACCCTGAGCTCTGAGCACCCTTAGTACTGAGCACTGAGCACCCTGAGTACTGAGCACTGAGCACCCTGAGTACTGAGCACCCAGCACCCTGAGTACTGAGCACCCAGCACCCTGAGCAATGATCACCCTGAGTACTGAGCACCCAGCACCTTGACAACTGAGCACCGAGCACCCCGAGCACTGAGCACCCAGCACCCGGAGTACTGAGCACCCAGCACCCTGAGTACTAAGCACCGAGCACCCTGAGTACTGAGCACCCAGCACCCTGAGCACTGACCACACAGCACCCTGAGTACTGAGCACCGAGCACCCCGAGAACTGAGCACCCAGCACCCCGAGCACTGAGCACCCAGCACCCCGAGCACTGAGCACCCAGCACCCTGAGTACTGAGCACCCAGCACTCTGAGTAATGAGCACCCAGCACTCCGAGCACTGAGCACCCAGCACCCTGAGCACTGAGCACCCAGCACCCTGAGCACTGAGCACCCAGCACCCCAAGCACTGAGCACCCAGCACACTGAGTACTGAGCACTGAGCACCCAGCACCCCGAGCACTGAGCACCCAGCACCCTGAGCACTGAGCCCCCAGCACCCGAGTACTGAGCACCCAGCACCCTGAGTACTGAGCACCCAGCTCCCTGAGTACAGAGCACCCAGCTCCCCGAGTAATGAGCACCCAGCACCCTGATTACTGAGCACCCAGCACCCTGAGCACTGAGCACCCAGCACCCCGAGCACTGAGGACCCAGCACCCTGAATACTGAGCACCCAGCACCCCGAGCACTGAGCACCCAGCACCCCGAGCACTGTGTACCCAGCACCCCGAGAATGAGCACACAGCACCCTGAGTACTGAGCACCGAGCACCCTGAGCACTGAGCACCCAGCACCCTGAGTACTGAGCACCCAGCACCCTGAGTACTGAGCACCCAGCACCCTGATGACTGAGCACCGAGCACCCTGAGCACTGAGCAAACAGCACCCTGAGTACTGAGCACCGAGCACCCTGAGCACTGAGCACCCAGCACCCTTTGTACTGAGCACCGAGAACCCCGAGCACTGAGCACCCTGAGTACTGAGCACCCAGCACCCCGAGCACTGAGCACACAGCACCCTGAGTACTGAGCACCCAGCACCCCGAGCACTGAGCACCGAGCACCCTGAGTACTGAGCACCCAGCACCCTGAGTACTGAGCACCCAGCACCCTGAGTACTGAGCACCCAGCACCCTGAGTACTGAGCACCCAGCGTACTGAGCACCGAGCACCCCGAGCACTGAGCACCCAGCACCCTGAGTACTGAGCACCCAGCACCCTGAGCACTGAGCACCTAGCACCCTGAGTACTGAGCACCGAGCACCCTGAGTACTGAGCACCCAGCACCCTGAGTAATGAGCACCCAGCACCCTGAGTACTGAGCACCCAGCATACTGAGCTCCGAGCACCCAGCACCCTGAGTACTGAGCACCCAGCACCCTGAGCACTGAGAACCCAGCACCCTGAGTACTGAGCACTGAGCACCCCGAGTACTGAGCACCGAGCTCCCCGAGCACTGAGCACCCAGCACCCCGAGCACCGAGCACCCTGAGTACTGAGCACCCAGCACCCTGAGCACTGAGCACCCAGGACCCTGAGCACTGAGCACCCAGCACCCTGAGCACTGAGCACCCAGCACCCTGTGTACTGAGCACCCAGCACCCTGAGTACTGAGCACTGAGCACCCCGAGTACTGAGCACCGAGCTCCCCGAGCACTGAGCACCCAGCACCCCGAGCACCGAGCACCCTGAGTACTGAGCACCCAGCACCCTGAGCACTGAGCACCCAGGACCCTGAGCACTGAGCACCCAGCACCCTGAGCACTGAGCACCCAGCACCCTGAGTACTGAGCACCGAGCACCCCGAGCACTGAGCACCCAGCACCCTGAGCACTGAGCACCCTTAGTACTGAGCACTGAGCACCCTGAGTACTGAGCACTGAGCACCCTTAATACTGAGCACCCAGCACCCTGAGTACTGAGCACCCAGCACCTTGACAACTGAGCACCGAGCACCCCGAGCACTGAGCACCCAGCACCCGGAGTACTGAGCAGCCAGCACCCTGAGTACTAAGCACCGAGCACCCTGAGTACTGAGCAACCAGCACCCTGAGCACTGAGCACACAGCACCCTGAGTACTGAGCACCGAGCACCCCGAGAACTGAGCACCCAGCACCCCGAGCACTGAGCACCCAGCACCCCGAGCACTGAGCACCCAGCACCCTGAGTACTGAGCACCCAGCACTCTGAGTAAAGAGCACCCAGCACTCCGAGCACTGAGCACCCAGCACCCTGAGCACTGAGCACCCAGCACCCTGAGCACTGAGCACCCAGCACCCCAAGCACTGAGCACCCAGCACACTGAGTACTGAGCACTGAGCACCCAGCACCCCGAGCACTGAGCACCCAGCACCCTGAGTACTGAGCACTGAGCACCCAGCACCCTGAGCACTGAGCACCCAGCACCCTGAGCACTGAGCACCCAGCACCCGAGTACTGAGCACCCAGCACCCTGAGTACTGAGCACCCAGCTCCCTTAGTACTGAGCACCCAGCACCCCGAGTACTGAGCACCCAGCACCCTGAGTACTGAGCACCCAGCACCCTGAGCACTGAGCACCCAGCACATCGAGCACTGAGGACCCAGCACCCTGAGCACTGAGCACCCAGCACCCTGAGTACTGAGCACCGAGCACCCTGAGTACTGAGCACCCAGCACCCTGAGTACTGAGCACCCAGCACACTGAGTACTGAGCACCCAGCACCCTGAGCACTGATCACCCAGCACCCTGAGTACTGAGCACCGAGTACCCTGAGTACTGAGCACCCAGCACCCCGAGCACTGAACACCCAGCACCCTGAGTACAGAGCACTGAGCACCCAGCACCCCGAGTACTGAGCACCCAGCACCCTGTGTACTGAGCACTGAGTACCCAGTATCCCGAGCACTGAGACCCAGCACCAGGAGCACTGAGCACCCAGCACCCCGAGTACTGAGCACATAGCACCCCGAGCACTGAGCACCCAGCACCCTGAGCACTGAGCACCCAGCACCCTGAGTACTGAGCACCCAGCACCCCGAGTACTGAGCACCCAGCACCCCGAGCACTGTGCACCCAGCACCCTAAGCACTGAGCACCGATCACCCTGAGTACTGAGCACCCAGCACCCTGAGCACTGAGCACCCAGCACCCTGAGTACTGAGCACCCAGCACCCTGAGTACTGAACACCCAGCACCCCGAGCACTGAGCACCCAGCAACCTGAGCACTGAGCACCGAGCACCCTGAGTACTGAGCACCCAGCACCCTGAGTACTGAGCACCCAGCACCCTGAGCACTGAGCACCCAGCACCCTGAGCACTGAGCACCCAGCACCCTGAGTACTGAGCACCCAGCACACTGAGTACTGAACACCCAGCACCCTGAGCACTGAGCACTGAGCACCCAGCACCCTGAGCACTGAGCACTGAGCACCCAGCACCCTGAGCACTGAGCACCCAGCACCCCGAGCACTGAGCACCCATCACCCTGAGCATCCAGCACCCTGAGCAATGAGCACCCTGAGCACTGAGCACTGAGCACCCAGCACCCTGTGTACGGAGCACCCAACACTCTGAGCACTGAGCACCCAGCACGCTGAGTACTGAGCACTGAGCACCCAGCACCCTGAGTACTGAGCACCCAGCACCCCGAGCACTGAGCACCCAGCACCCTGAGCACTGAGCACCCAGCACCCTGAGCACTGAGCACCCAGCACCCTGAGTACTGAGCACCCAGCACCCCAAGCACTGAGCACCCTGCACCCTGAGTACTGAGCACCGAGCACCCTGAGCACTGAGCACCAAGCACCCCGAGCACTGAGCACCCAGCACCCTGAGTACTGAGCACCGAGCACCCCGAGCACTGAGCACCCAGCACCCTGAGTACTGAGCACCGAGCACCCCGAGCACTGAGCACCCAGCACCCTGAGTACTGAGCACCCAGCACCCCGAGCACTTAGCACCCAGCACCCTGAGTACTGAGCACCCAGCACCCTGAGCACTGAGCACCCAGCACCCCGAGCACTGAGCACCCAGCATTCTGAGTACTGAGAACCGAGCACCCCGAGCACTGAGCACCCAGCACCCTGAGCACTGAGCACCCTGAGTACTGAGCACCCAGCACCCTGAGTACTGAGCACCCAGCACCCCGAGCACTGAGCATGGAGCACCCCGAGTACTGAGCACCCAGCACCCTGAGCACTGAGCACCGAGCACCCCGAGCACTGAGCACCCAGCACCATGAATACTGAGCACCCAGCACCCCGAGCACTGAGCACCCAGCACCCCGAGAATGAGCACACAGCACCCTGAGTACTGAGCACCGAGCACCCTGAGCACTGAGCACCCAGCACCATGAGTACTGAGCACCCAGCACCCTGAGTACTGAGCACCCAGCACCCTGAGTACTGAGCACCGAGCACCCTGAGCACTGAGCAAACAGCACCCTGAGTACTGAGCACCGAGCACCCTGAGCACTGAGCACCCAGCACCCTTTGTACTGAGTACCGAGCACCCCGAGCACTGAGCACTGAGCACCCTGAGTACTGAGCACCCAGCATCCCGAGCACTGAGCACCCAGCACCCTGAGTACTGAGCACCCAGCACCCTGAGCACTGAGCACCCTGCACCCCGAGCACTGAGCTCCCTGAGTACTGAGCGCCATGCACCCTGAGTACTGAGCACCCAGCACCCTGAGGACTGAGCACTGAGCACCCAGAGAACTGAGCACCCAGCACCCCGAGGACTGAGCACCCAGCACCCTGAGCACTGAGCACTGAGCACCCAGCACCCTGTGCACTGAGCACTGAGCAACCAGCACACTGAGCACTGAGCACCCAGCACCCTGAGCACTGAGCACCCTGAGTACTGAGCACCCAGCACCCTGAGTACTGAGCACCAAGCACCCCGAGCACTGAGCACCCAGCGCCCTGAGCACTGAGCACCCAGCACACCGAGCACTGAGCACCCAGCACCCTGAGCACTGAGCACCCAGCACCCCTAGTACTGAGCACCGAGCACCCCGAGAACTGAGCACCCAGCACCCCGAGCACTGAGCACTGAGCACCCTGAGCACTGAGCACCCAGCACCCCGAGTACTGAGCACTGAGCACCCTGAGTACTGAGCACCCAGCACCCTGAGCACTGAGCACCCAGCACCTTGAGTACTGGGCACCGACCACCCCGAGCACTGAGCACTCAGCACCCTGAGTACTGAGCACAAAGCTCCCCGAGCACTGAGCACCCTGAGTACTGAGCACCCAGCACCCTGAGTACTGAGCACCCAGCACCCTGAGCACTGAGCACCCAGCACCCTGAGTACTGAGCACCCAGCACCCCGAGCACTGAGCACCCAGCACCCCGAGCACTGAGCACCCAGCACCCTGAGTACTGAGCACCCAGCACCCCGAGATTGAGCACCCAGCACCATGAGTACTGAGCACCGAGCACCCTGAGCACTGAGCACCCAGCACCCTGAGTACTGAGCACCAAGCACCCTGAGTACTGAGCACCCAGCACCCTGAGTACTGAGCACCCAGCAACCTGAGCACCCAGCACCCTGAGTACTGAGCACCCAGCACTCCGAGCACTGAGCACCCAGCACCCCGAGCACTGAGCACCCAGCAACCCGAGCACTGAGCACTGAGCACCCTGAGCACTGAGCACCCAGCACCCCGAGTACTGAGCACTGAGCACCCTGAGTACTGAGCACCCAGCACCCTGAGCACTGAGCACCCAGCACCCTGAGTACTGAGCACCGAGCACCCTGAGTACTGAGCACCCAGCACCCTGAGCACTGAGCACCCAGCACCCTGAGTACTGAGCACCCAGCACCCTGAGCACTGAGCACCCAGCACACTGAGTACTGAACACCCAGCACCCTGAGCACTGAGCACTGAGCACCCAGCACCCTGAGCACTGAGCACCCAGCACCCCGAGCACTGAGCACCCATCACCCTGAGCATCCAGCACCCTGAGCAATGAGCACCCTGAGCACTGAGCACTGAACACCCAGCACCCTGAGTACTGAGCACCCAACACTCTGAGCACTGAGCACCCAGCACGCTGAGTACTGAGCACTGAGCACCCAGCACCCTGAGTACTGAGCACCCAGCACCCCGAGCACTGAGCACCCAGCACCCTGAGCACTGAGCACCCAGCACCCCGAGCACTGAGCACCCAGCACCCTGAGTACTGAGCACCCAGCACCCCGAGCACTTAGCACCCAGCACCCTGAGTACTGAGCACCCAGCACCCTGAGCACTGAGCACCCAGCACCCCAACCACTGAGCACCAAGCACCCCAACCACTGAGCACCCAGCACCCTGAGTACTGAGCACCCAGCACCCCAACCACTGAGCACCCAGCACCCCAACCACTGAGCACCAAGCACCCCAACCACTGAGCACCCAGCACCCTGAGTACTGAGCACCGAGCACCCTGAGCACTGAGCACCAAGCACCCCGAGCACTGAGCACCCAGCACCCTGAGTACTGAGCACCGAGCACCCCGAGCACTGAGCACCCAGCACCCTGAGTACTGAGCACCGAGCACCCCGAGCACTGAGCACCCAGCACCCTGAGTACTGAGCACCCAGCACCCCGAGCACTTAGCACCCAGCACCCTGAGTACTGAGCACCCAGCACCCTGAGCACTGAGCACCCAGCACCCCGAGCACTGAGCACCCAGCACTCTGAGTACTGAGAACCGAGCACCCCGAGCACTGAGCACCCAGCACCCTGAGCACTGAGCACCCTGAGTACTGAGCACCCAGCACCCTGAGTACTGAGCACCCAGCACCTCGAGCACTGAGCACGGAGCACCCCGAGTACTGAGCACCCAGCACCCTGAGCACTGAGCACCGAGCACCCCGAGCACTGAGCATCCAGCACCCTGAATACTGAGCACCCAGCACCCCGAGAACTGAGCACCCAGCACCCCGAGCACTGTGCACCCAGCACCCCGAGAATGAGCACACAGTACCCTGAGTAATGAGCACCGAGCACCCTGAGCACTGAGCACCCAGCACCCTGAGTACTGAGCACCCAGCACCCTGAGTACTGAGCACCCAGCACCCTGAGTACTGAGCACCCAGCACCCTGAGTACTGAGCACCCGGCACCCTGAGTACTGAGCACCGAGCACCCTGAGCACTGAGCAAACAGCACCCTGAGTACTGAGCACCGAGCACCCTGAGCACTGAGCACCCAGCACCCTTTGTACTGAGCACCGAGCACCCCGAGCACTGAGCACTGAGCTCCCTGAGTACTGAGCACCATGTACCCTGTGTACTGAGCACCCAGCACCCTGAGGACTGAGCACTGAGCACCCAGAGAACTGAGCACCCAGCACCCCGAGGACTGAGCACCCAGCACCCTGAGCACTGAGCACAGAGCACCCAGCACCCTGTGCACTGAGCACTGAGCAACCAGCACACTGAGCACTGAGCACCCAGCACCCTGAGCACTGAGCACCCTGAGTACTGAGCACCCAGCACAGTGAGTACTGAGCACCCAGCACCCTGAGCACTGAGCACCCAGCACCCTGAGTACTGAGCACCCAGCACCCTGAGTACTGAGCACCCAGCACCATGAGTACTGAGCACCCAGCACCCCGAGCACTGAGCACGGAGCACCCCGAGTACTGAGCACCCAGCACCCTGAGCACTGAGCGCCCAGCACCCCGAGCACTGAGCACCCAGCACCCCGAGCACTGTGCACCCAGCACCCCGAGAATGAGCACACAGTACCCTGAGTACTGAGCACCGAGCACCCTGAGCACTGAGCACCCAGCACCCTGAGTACTGAGCACCCAGCACCCTGAGTACTGAGCACCCAGCACACTGAGTACTGAGCACCCAGCACCCTGAGTACTGAGCACCCAGCACCCTGAGTACTGAGCACCGAGCACCCTGAGCACTGAGCAAACAGCACCCTGAGTACTGAGCACCGAGCACCCTGAGCACTGAGCACCCAGCACCCTTTGTACTGAGCACCGAGCACCCCGAGCACTGAGCACTGAGCTCCCTGAGTACTGAGCACCATGTACCCTGAGTACTGAACAGCCAGCACCCTGAGGACTGAGCACTGAGCACCCAGAGAACTGAGCACCCAGCACCCCGAGGACTGAGAACCCAGCACCCTGAGCACTGAGCACAGAGCACCCAGCACCCTGTGCACTGAGCACTGAGCAACCAGCACACTGAGCACTGAGCACCCAGCACCCTGAGCACTGAGCACCCTGAGTACTGAGCACCCAGCACCCTGAGTACTGAGCACCCAGCACCCTGAGCACTGAGCACCCAGCACCCTGAGTACTGAGCACCCTGCACCCTGAGTACTGAGCACCCAGCACCATGAGTACTGAGCACCCAGCACCCTGAGTACTGAGCAAAGAGCACCCCGAGCACTGAGCACCCAGCACCCTGAGCACTGAGCACCCAGCACCCCGAGCACTGAGCACCCAGCACCCTGAGCACTGAGCACCCAGCACCCCGAGTACTGAACACCGAGCACCCCGAGAACTGAGCACCCAGCACCCCGAGCACTGAGCACTGAGCACCCTGAGCACTGAGCACCCAGCACCCCGAGTACTGAGCACTGAGCACCCTGAGTACTGAGCACCCAGCACCCTGAGCACTGAGCACCCAGAACCTTGAGTACTGAGCACCGAGGACCCCGAGCACTGAGCACCCAGCACCCTGAGTACTGAGCACATAGCTCCCCGAGCACTGAGCACCCTGAGTACTGAGCACCCAGCACACTGAGTACTGAGCACCCAGCACCCTGAGCACTGAGCACCCAGCACCATGAGTACTGAGCACCGAGCACCCTGAGCACTGAGCACCCAGCACCCTGAGTACTGAGCATCAAGCACCCTGAGTACTGAGCACCCAGCACCCTGAGTACTGAGCACCAAGCACCCTGAGTACTGAGCACCCAGCACCCTGAGTACTGAGCACCCAGCACCCTGAGTACTGAGCACCGAGCACCCTGAGCACTGAGCAAACAGCACCCTGAGTACTGAGCACCGAGCACCCTGAGCACTGAGCACCCAGCACCCTGAACACTGAGCACCGAGCACCCCGAGCACTGAGCACTGAGCACCCTGAGTACTGAGCACCCAGCACCCCGAGCACTGAGCACCCAGCACCCTGAGTACTGAGCACCCTGCACCCCGAGCACTGAGCTCCCTGAGTACTGAGCACCATGCACCCTGAGTACTGAGCACCCAGAACCCTGAGGACTGAGCACTGAGCACCCAGAGAACTGAGCACCCAGCACCCCGAGGACTGAGCACCCAGCACCCTGAGCACTGAGCACTGAGCACCCAGCACCCTGTGCACTGAGCACTGAGCAACCAGCACACTGAGCACTGAGCACCCAGCACCCTGAGCACTGAGCACCCTGAGTACTGAGCACCCAGCACCCTGAGTACTGAGCACCGAGCACCCCGAGCCCTGAGCACCCAGCACCCTGAGCACTGAGCACCCAGCACATCGAGCACTGAGCACCCAGCACCCTGAGCACTGAGCACCCAGCACCCCGAGCACTGAGCACCGAGCACCCCGAGAACTGAGCACCCAGCACCCCGAGCACTGAGCACTGAGCACCTTGAGCACTGAGCACCCAGCACCCCGAGTACTGAGCACTGAGCACCCTGAGTACTGAGCACCCAGCACCCTGAGCACTGAGCACCCAGCACATTGAGTACTGAGCACCGAGCACCCCGAGCACTGAGCACCCAGCACCCTGAGTACTGAGCACAAAGCTCCCCGAGCACTGAGCACCCCGAGCACTGAGCACCCAGCACCCTGAGCACTGAGCACCCAGCACCCTGAGTACTAAGCACCCAGCACCCCGAGCACTGAGCACCCAGCACCCCGAGCACTGAGCACCCAGCACCCTGAGTACTGAGCACCCAGCACCCCGAGAATGAGCACCCAGCACCATGAGTACTGAGCACCGAGCACCCTGAGCACTGAGCACCCAGCACCCTGAGTACTGAGCACCAAGCACCCTGAGTACTGAGCACCCAGCACCCTGAGTACTGAGCACCCAGCACCCTGAGCACGCAGCACCCTGAGTACTGAGCACCCAGCACTCCGAGCACTGAGCACCCAGCACCCCGAGCACTGAGCACCCAGCAACCCGAGCACTGAGCACTGAGCACCCTGAGCACTGAGCACCCAGCACCCCGAGTACTGAGCACTGAGCACCCTGAGTACTGAGCACCCAGCACCCTGAGCACTGAGCACCCAGCACTCGGAGCACTGAGCACCCAGCACCCTGAGTACTGAGCACCCAGCACCCTGAGTACTGTGCACCCAGCACCCCGAACACTGAGCACCCAGCGCCCTGAGCACTGAGCACCCAGCACCCTGAGCACTGAGCACCCAGCACCCCGAGCACTGAGCACCCAGCACCCTGAGTACTGAGCACTGAGCACCCAGCACCCCGAGCACTGTGCACCCAGCACCCTGAGCACTGAGCACCCAGCACCCGAGTACTGAGCACCCAGCACCCTGAGTACTGAGCACCCAGCTCCCTGAGTACTGAGCACCCAGCACCCCGAGTACTGAGCACCCAGCACCCTGAGTACTGAGCACCCAGCACCCTGAGCACTGAGCACCCAGCACCCTGAGCACTGAGGACCCAGCAGCCTGAGCACTGAGCACCCAGCACCCTGAGTACTGAGCACCGAGCACCCTGAGTACTGAGCACCCAGCACCCTGAGTACTGAGCACCCAGCACACTGAGTACTGAGCACACAGCACCCTGAGCACTGATCACCCAGCAACCTGAGTACTGAGCACCGAGTACCCTGAGTACTGAGCACCCAGCACCCCGAGCACTGAGCACCCAGCACCCTGAGTACTGAGCACTGAGCACCCAGCACCCCGAGTACTGAGCACCCAGCACCCTGTGTGCTGAGCACTGAGTACCCAGTACCCCGAGCACTGAGCACCCAGCACCCTGAGCACTGAGCACCCAGCACCCCGAGTACTGAGCACCCAGCACCCCGAGCACTGAGCACCCAGCACCCTGAGTACTGAGCACCCACCACCCCGAGCACTGAGCACCCAGCACCCTGAGCACTGAGCACCCAGCACCCCGAGTACTGAGCACCCAGCACCCCGAGCACTGAGCACCCAGCACCCTGAGTACTGAGCACCCACCACCCTGAGTACTGAGCACCCAGCACCCTGAGTACTGAGCACCCAGCACCCTGAACACTGAGCACCCAGCACCCTGAGCACTGAGCACCCAGCACCCTGAGTACTGAGCACCCAGCACCCTGAGTACTATACACCCCGCACCCCGAGCAGTGAGCACCCAGCACCCTGAGCACTGAGCACCGAGCACCCTGAGTACTGAGCACCCAGCACCCTGAGTACTGAGCACCCAGCACCCTGAGCACTGAGCACCCAGCACCCTGAACACTGAGCACCCAGCACCCTGAGAACTGAGCACCCAGCACCCTGAGTACTGAACACCCAGCACCCTGAGCACTGAGCACTGAGCACCCAGCACCCTGAGTACTGTGCACCCAGCACCCCGAGCACTGAGCACCCAGCACCCTGTGTACTGAGCACTGAGTACCCAGTACCCCGAGCACTGAGACCCAGCACCCTGAGCACTGAGCACCCAGCACCCCGAGCACTGAGCACCCAGCACCCTGAGTACTGAGCACCCAGCACCCTGAGTACTGAGCACCCAGCACCCTGAGTACTGAGCACCCAGCACCCTGAGCACTGAGCACCCGGCACCCTGAGCACTGAGCACCCAGCACCCTGAGCACTGAGCACCCAGCACCCTGAGTACTGAGCACCCAGCACCCTGAGTACTATACACCCAGCACCCCGAGCAGTGAGCACCCAGCACCCTGAGCACTGAGCACCCAGCACCCTGAGTACTGAACACTGAGCACCCAGCACCCCGAGCACTGAGCACCCAGCACCCTGAGTACTGAGCACTGAGCACCAAGCACCCCGAGTACTGAGCACCGAGCACCCCGAGAACTGAGCACCCAGCACCCTGAGCACTGAGCACTGAGCACCCTGAGCACTGAGCACCCAGCACCCCGAGTACTGAGCACTGAGCACCTTGAGCACTGAGCACCCAGCACCCTGAGCAATGAGCACCAAGCACCCCGAGTACTGAGCATCGAGAACCCCGAGCACTGAGCACCCAGCACCCCGAGCATCGAGCACCCTGAGTACTCAGCAACCAGCACACTGAGCACTGAGCACCCAGCACCCTGAGCACTGAGCACCCAGCACCCTGAGCACTGAGCACCCAGCACCCTGAGTACTGAGCACCGAGCACACCGAGCACTGAGCACCCAGCACCCTGAGCACTGAGCACCCTTAGTACTGAGCACTGAGCACCCTGAGTACTGAGCACTGAGCACCCTGAGTACTGAGCACCCAGCACCCTGAGTACTGAGCACCCAGAACCCTGAGCAATGATCACCCTGAGTACTGAGCACCCAGCACATTGAGCACTGAGCACCGAGCACCCCGAGCACTGAGCACAAAGCACCCCGAGCACTGAGCACCCAGCACCCTGAGTACTGAGCACACAGCACCCTGAGTACTGAGCACCCAGCACCCCGAGCACTGAGCACCCAGCACCCTGAGCACTGAGCACCCAGCACCCTGCGCACTGAGCACCCAGCACCCCGAGCACTGAGCACCCAGCACCCTGAGTACTGAGCACTGAGCACCCAGCACCCCGAGCACTGAGCACCCAGCACCCTGAGTACTGAGCACCCAGCACCCTGAGTACTGAGCACCCAGCACCCTGAGTACTGAGCACCCAGCACCCTGAGCACTGAGCACCCGGCACCCTGAGCACTGAGCACCCAGCACCCTGAGCACTGAGCACCCAGCACCCTGAGTACTGAGCACCCAGCACCCTGAGTACTATACACCCAGCACCCCGAGCAGTGAGCACCCAGCACCCTGAGCACTGAGCACCCAGCACCCTGAGTACTGAACACTGAGCACCCAGCACCCCGAGCACTGAGCACCCAGCACCCTGAGTACTGAGCACTGAGCACCAAGCACCCCGAGTACTGAGCACCGAGCACCCCGAGAACTGAGCACCCAGCACCCTGAGCACTGAGCACTGAGCACCCTGAGCACTGAGCACCCAGCACCCCGAGTACTGAGCACTGAGCACCTTGAGCACTGAGCACCCAGCACCCTGAGCAATGAGCACCAAGCACCCCGAGTACTGAGCATCGATAACCCCGAGCACTGAGCACCCAGCACCCCGAGCATCGAGCACCCTGAGTACTGAGCAACCAACACACTGAGCACTGAGCACCCAGCACCCTGAGCACTGAGCACCCAGCACCCTGAGCACTGAGCACCCAGCACCCTGAGTACTGAGCACCGAGCACACCGAGCACTGAGCACCCAGCACCCTGAGCACTGAGCACCCTTAGTACTGAGCACTGAGCACCCTGAGTACTGAGCACTGAGCACCCTGAGTACTGAGCACCCAGCACCCTGAGTACTGAGCACCCAGAACCCTGAGCAATGATCACCCTGAGTACTGAGCACCCAGCACATTGAGCACTGAGCACCGAGCACCCCGAGCACTGAGCACCCAGCACCCCGAGCACTGAGCACCCAGCACCCTGAGTACTGAGCACACAGCACCCTGAGCACTGAGCACCCAGCACCCCGAGCACTGAGCACCCAGCACCCTGAGCACTGAGCACCCAGCACCCTGCGCACTGAGCACCCAGCACCCCGAGCACTGAGCACCCAGCACCCTGAGTACTGAGCACTGAGCACCCAGCACCCCGAGCACTGAGCACCCAGCACCCTGAGTACTGAGCACTGAGCACCCAGCACCCCAAGCACTGTGCACCCAGCACACTGAGCACTGAGCACCCAGCACCCGAGTACTGAGCACCTAGCACCCTGAGTACTGAGCACCCAGCTCCCTGAGTACTGAGCACCCAGAACCCCGAGCACTGAGCACCCAGCACCCTGTGTACTGAGCACCGAGCACCCCGAGCACTGAGCACCCAACACGCTGAGTACTGAGCACCCAGCACCCCGAGAATGAGCACCCAGCACCTCGAGCACTGAGCACCCTGCACCCTGAGCACTGAACACCCAGCACCCTGAGTACTGAGCACCCAGCACCCCGAGCACTGAGCACCCAGCACCCTGAGTACTGAGCACCCTGAGTACTGAGCACCCAGAACCCTGAGTACTGAGCACCCTGCATCCGAGCACTGAGCTCCCTGAGTACTGAGCACCCAGCACCATGAGTACTGAGCACCCAGCACCCTGAGTACTGAGCACTGAGCACCCAGAGAACTGAGCACCCAGCACCCCGAGGACTGAGCACCCAGCACCCTGTGCACTGAGCACTGAGCATCCAGCACCCCGAGCACTGATCACCCTGAGCACTGAGCACCCAGCACCCCGAGTACTGAGAACTGAGCACCTTGAGCACTGAGCACCCAGCACCCTGAGCACTGAGCACCAAGCACCCCGAGCACTGAGCACCCTGAGCACTGAGCACCCAGCACCCCGAGTACTGAGCACCGAGAACCCCGAGCACTGAGCACCCTTAGTACTGAGCACTGAGCACCCTGAGTACTGAGCACTGAGCACCCTGAGTACTGAGCACTGAGCACCCTGAGTACTGAGCACCCAGCACCCTGAGTACTGAGCACCCAGAACCCTGAGCAATGATCACCCTGAGTACTGAGCACCCAGCACCTTGAGCACTGAGCACCGAGCACCCCGAGCACTGAGCACCCAGCACCCGGAGTACTGAGCACCCCGCACCCTGAGTACTAAGCACCGAGCACCATGAGTACTGAGCACCCAGCACCCTGAGCACTGAACACACAGCACCCTGAGTACTGGGCACCCCGAACACTGAGCGCCCAGCACCCTGAGTACTAAGCACCGAGCACCTCGAGCACTGAGCACCCAGCACCCCGAGCACTGAGCACCCAGCACCCCGAGCACTGAGCACCCAGCACCCTGAGTACTGAGCACACAGCACCCTGAGTACTGAGCACCCAGCACCCCGAGCACTGAGCACCCAGCACCCTGAGCACTGAGCACCCAGCACCCTGCGCACTGAGCACCCAGCACCCCGAGCACTGAGCACCCAGCACCCTGAGTACTGAGCACTGAGCACCCAGCACCCCGAGCACTGAGCACCCAGCACCCTGAGTACAGAGCACTGAGCACCCAGCACCCCGAGCACTGTGCACCCAGCACCCTGAGCACTGAGCACCCAGCACCCGAGTACTGAGCACCCAGCACCCTGAGTACTGACCACCCAGCTCCCTGAGTACTGAGCACCCAGCACCCCGAGTACTGAGCACCCAGCACCCCGAACACTGAGCACCCAGCACCCCGAGCACTGAGCACCCAGCACCCTGAGTACTGAGCACCCAGCACCCTGAGTACTGAGCACCGAGTACCCTGAGTACTGAGCACCCAGCACCCCGAGCACTGAGCACCCAGCACCCTGAGTACTGAGCACTGAGCACCCAGCACCCCGAGCACTGAGCACCCAGCACCCTGTGTACTGAGCACTGAGTACCCAGTACCCCGAGCACTGAGACCCAGCACCCTGAGCACTGAGAACCCAGCACCCCGAGCACTGAGCACCCAGCACCCTGAGTACTGAGCACCCAGCACCCTGAGTACTGAGCACCCAGCACCCTGAGTACTGAGCACCCAGCACCCTGAGCACTGAGCACCCGGCACCCTGAGCACTGAGCACCCAGCACCCTGAGCACTGAGCACCCAGCACCCTGAGTACTGAGCACCCAGCACCCTGAGTACTATACACCCAGCACCCCGAGCAGTGAGCACCCAGCACCCTGAGCACTGAGCACCCAGCACCCTGAGTACTGAACACAGAGCACCCAGCACCCCGAGCACTGAGCACCCAGCACCCTGAGTACTGAGCACTGAGCACCAAGCACCCCGAGTACTGAGCACCGAGCACCCCGAGAACTGAGCACCCAGCACCCTGAGCACTGAGCACTGAGCATCCTGAGCACTGAGCACCCAGCACCCCGAGTACTGAGCACTGAGCACCTTGAGCACTGAGCACCCAGCACCCTGAGCAATGAGCACCAAGCACCCCGAGTACTGAGCAACGAGAACCCCGAGCACTGAGCACCCAGAACCCCGAGCATCGAGCACCCTGAGTACTGAGCAACCAGCACACTGAGCACTGAGCACCCAGCACCCTGAGCACTGAGCACCCAGCACCCTGAGCACTGAGCACCCTTAGTACTGAGCACTGAGCACCCTGAGTACTGAGCACTGAGCACCCTGAGTACTGAGCACCCAGCACCCTGAGTACTGAGCACCCAGAACCCTGAGCAATGATCACCCTGAGTACTGAGCACCCAGCACATTGAGCACTGAGCACCGAGCACCCCGAGCACTGAGCACCCAGCACCCCGAGCACTGAGCATCCAGCACCCTGAGTACTGAGCACACAGCACACTGAGTACTGAGCACCCAACACCCCGAGCACTGAGCACCCAGCACCCTGAGCACTGAGCACCCAGCACCCTGCGCACTGAGCACCCAGCACCCCGAGCACTGAGCACCCAGCACCCTGAGTACTGAGCACTGAGCACCCAGCACCCCGAGCACTGAGCACCCAGCACCCTGAGTACTGAGCACTGAGCACCCAGCACCCCAAGCACTGTGCACCCAGCACACTGAGCACTGAGCACCCAGCACCCGAGTACTGAGCACCTAGCACCCTGAGTACTGAGCACCCAGCTCCCTGAGTACTGAGCACCCAGAACCCCGAGTACTGAGCACCCAGCACCCCGAACACTGAGCACCCAGCACCCTGAGTACTGAGCACCGAGCACCTCGACCACTGAGCACCCAGCACCCCGAGCACTGAGCACCCAGCACCCCGAGCACTGAGCACCCAGCACCCTGAGTACTGAGCACCCAGCACCCTGAGTACTGAGCACCGAGTACCCTGAGTACTGAGCACCCAGCACCCCGAGCACTGAGCACCCAGCACCCTGAGTACTGAGCACTGAGCACCCAGCACCCCGAGCACTGAGCACCCAGCACCCTGTGTACTGAGCACTGAGTACCCAGTACCCCGAGCACTGAGACCCAGCACCCTGAGCACTGAGCACCCAGCACACCGAGCACTGAGCACCCAGCACCCTGAGTACTGAGCACCCAGCACCCTGAGTACTGAGCACCCAGCACCCTGAGTACTGAGCACCCAGCACCCTGAGCACTGAGCACCCGGCACCCTGAGCACTGAGCACCCAGCACCCTGAGCACTGAGCACCTAGCACCCTGAGTACTTAGCACCCAGCACCCTGAGTACTATACACCCAGCACCCCGAGCAGTGAGCACCCAGCACCCTGAGCACTGAGCACCAAGCACCCCGAGTACTGAGCACCGAGCACCCCGAGAACTGAGCACCCAGCACCCTGAGCACTGAGCACTGAGCACCCTGAGCACTGAGCACCCAGCACCCCGAGTACTGAGCACTGAGCACCTTGAGCACTGAGCACCCAGCACCCTGAGCACTGAGCACCAAGCACCCCGAGTACTGAGCACCGAGAACCCCGAGCACTGAGCACCCAGCACCCTGAGCACTGAGCACCCAGCACCCTGCGCACTGAGCACCCAGCACCCCGAGCACTGAGCACCCAGCACCCTGAGTACTGAGCACTGAGCACCCAGCACCCCGAGCACTGAGCACCCAGCACCCTGAGTACTGAGCACTGAGCACCCAGCACCCCAAGCACTGTGCACCCAGCACACTGAGCACTGAGCACCCAGCACCCGAGTACTGAGCACCTAGCACCCTGAGTACTGAGCACCCAGCTCCCTGAGTACTGAGCACCCAGAACCCCGAGCACTGAGCACCCAGCACCCTGTGTACTGAGCACCGAGCACCCCGAGCACTGAGCACCCAACACGCTGAGTACTGAGCACCCAGCACCCCGAGAATGAGCACCCAGCACCTCGAGCACTGAGCACCCTGCACCCTGAGCACTGAACACCCAGCACCATGAGTACTGAGCACCCAGCACCCCGAGCACTGAGCACCCAGCACCCTGAGTACTGAGCACCCTGAGTACTGAGCACCCAGAACCCTGAGTACTGAGCACCCTGCATCCGAGCACTGAGCTCCCTGAGTACTGAGCACCCAGCACCATGAGTACTGAGCACCCAGCACCCTGAGTACTGAGCACTGAGCACCCAGAGAACTGAGCACCCAGCACCCCGAGGACTGAGCACCCAGCACCCTGTGCACTGAGCACTGAGCATCCAGCACCCCGAGCACTGATCACCCTGAGCACTGAGCACCCAGCACCCCGAGTACTGAGAACTGAGCACCTTGAGCACTGAGCACCCAGCACCCCGAGTACTGAGAACTGAGCACCTTGAGCACTGAGCACCCAGCACCCTGAGCACTGAGCACTGAGCACCCAGCCTCCTGAAAACTGAGTACCCAGCACCCCGAGCACTGAGTACCCAGCACCCTGAGCCCCCAGCACCCTGAGCACTGAGCACCCTGAGCACTGAGCACCCAGCACCCTGAGTACTGAGCAGCCAACACTCTGAGCAAAGAGCAGCCAGCACGCTGAGTACTGAGCACTGAGCACCCAGCACCCTGAGTACTGAGCACCCAGCACCACGAGCACTGAGCACCCAGCACCCTGTGTACAGAGCACCGAGCACCCCGAGCACTGAGCATCCAACACGCTGAGTACTGAGCACCCAGCACGCCGAGAATGAGCACCCAGCACCTCGAGCACTGAGCACCCTGCACCCTGAGCACTGAGCACCCAGCACCCTGAGTACTGAGCACCCAGCACCCCGAGCACTGAGCACCCAGCACCCTGAGTACTAAGCACCCTGAGTACTGAGCACCCAGAACCCTGAGTACTGAGCACCCTGCACCCCGAGCACTGAGCTCCCTGAGTACTGAGCACCCAGCACCCCGAGCACTGAGCACCCAGCACCACGAGCACTGAGCACTGAGCACCCTGAGCACTGAGCACCCAGCACCCCGAGTACTGAGCACTGAGCACCCTGAGTACTGAGTACCCAGCACCCCGAGTACTGAGCACTGAGCACCCTGAGTACTGAGCACCCAGCACCCTGAGCACTGAGCACTGAGAACCCTGAGTACTGAGCACCGAGTACCCCGAGCACTGAGCACCCAGCACCCCGAGCACTGAGCACCCAGCACCCTGTGTACTGAGCACTGAGTACCCAGTACCCCCGAGCACTGAGACCCAGCACCCTGAGCTCTGAGCACCCAGCACCCCGAGTACTGAGCACCCAGCACCCCGAGCACTGAGCACCCAGCACCCTGAGTACTGAGCACCCAGCACCCCGAGCACTGAGCACCCAGCACCCCGAGCACTGAGCACCCAGCACCCTGAGTACTGAGCACCAAGCACCCCGAGCACTGAGCACCGAGCACCCCGAGCACTGAGCACCCAGCATTCTGAGAACTGAGCACCCAGCACCCTGAGTACTGAGCACCCAGCATCCTCAGCACTGAGCACCCAGTACCCTGAGCACTGAGCACCCAGGACCCTGAGTACTGAGCACCCAGCACCCTGAGTACTGAACACCCAGCACCCAGAGCACTGAGCACTGAGCACCCAGCACCCTGAGCACTGAGCACTGAGCAACCAGCACCCTGAGCACTGAGCACCCAGCACCCCGAGCACTGAGCACCCAGCACCCTGAGCACCCAGCACCCTGAGCACTGAGCACCCTGAGCACTGAGCAATGAGCACCCAGCACCCTGAGGACTGAGCACCCAACACTCTGAGCACTGAGCACCCAGCACGCTGAGTACTGAGCACCCAGCACCCCGAGCACTGTGCACCCAGCACCCTGAGCACTGAGCACACAGCACCCCGAGCACTGAGCACCCAGCACCCTGAGCACTGAGCACCCAGCACCCCGAGCACTGAGCACCCAGCACCCTGAGCACTGAGCACCCAGCACCCCGAGTACTGAGCACCGAGCACCCCGAGAACTGAGCACCCAGCACCCCGAGCACTGAGCACTGAGCACACTGAGAACTGAGCACCCAGCACCCCGAGTACTGAGCACTGAGCACCCTGAGTACTGAGCACCCAGCACCCCGAGTACTGAGCACTGAGCACCATGAGTACTGAGCCCCCAGCACCCTGAGCACTGAGCACTGAGAACCCTGAGTACTGAGCACCGAGCACCCCGAGTACTGAGCACTGAGCACCATGAGTACTGAGCACCCAGCACCCCGAGTACTGAGCACTGAGCACCATGAGTACTGAGCACCCAGCACCCTGAGTACAGAGCACCGAGCTCCCCGAGCACTGAGCACCCTGAGTACTGAGCACCCACCACCCTGAGTACTGAGCACCCAGCACCCCGAGAATGAGCACGCTGAGCACTGAGTACCCAGCACCATGAGTACTGAGCACCGAGCACCCTGAGCACTGAGCACCCAGCACCCTGAGTACTGAGCACCCAGCACCCTGAGTACTGAGCACCCAGCAACCTGAGTACTGAGCACCCAGCACCCTGAGCACTGAGCACTGAGAACCCTGAGTACTGAGCACCGAGCACCCAGAGAACTGAGCACCCAGCACCCCGAGCACTGAGCACCCTGAGCTCTTAGCACCCTGAGTACTGAGCACCCAGCACCCTGAGTACTGAGCACCCAGCACCCTGAGCACTGAGCACCCAGCACCCCGAGCACTGAGCACCCAGCACCCTGAGTACTGAGCACTGAGCACCCAGCACCCGAGCACTGATCACTCAGCACCCTGTGTACTGAGCACTGAGTACCCAGTACCCCGTGCACTGAGACCCAGCACCCTGAGAACTGAGCACCCAGCACCCCGAGTACTGAGCACCCAGCAGCCCGAGCACTGTGCACCCAGCACCCCGAGCACTGAGCACCCAGCACCCTGAGTACTGAGCACCCAGCACCCCGAGCACTGAGCACCCAGCACCCCGAGCTCTGAGCACCCAGCACCCCGAGCACTGAGCAACGAGAACCCCGAGCACTGTGCACCCAGCACCCTGAGAACTGAGCACCCTGCACCCTGAGTACTGAGCACCCAGCATCCTGAGCACTGAGTACTGAGCAGCCCAAGCACTGAGCACCCAGCACCCTGAGCACTGAGCACGCAGCACCCCTTGCACTGAGCACCCAGCACCCGGAGTACTGAGCACGCAGCACCCTGAGTACTGAGCACCCAGCACCCTGAGCACTGAGCACCCAGCACCCTGAGCACTGAGCACCCAGGACCCTGAGTACTGAGCACCCAGCACCCCGAGCACTGAGCACCCTGAGCTCTTAGCACCCTGAGTACTGAGCACCCAGCACCCTGAGTACGGAGCACCCAGCACCCTGAGCACTGAGCACCCAGCACCCTGAGTACTGAGCACCCAGCACCCTGAGTACTGAGCACTGAGCACCCCGAGCACTGAGCACCCAGCACCCTGAGCACTGAGCACCCAGCACCCCGAGCACTGTGCACCCAGCACCCTGAGCACTGAGCACAGAGCACCCTGAGCACTGAGCACCCAGCACCCTGAGCACTGAGCACCTAGCACCCCGAGCACTGAGCACCCAGCACCCTGAGCACTGAGCACCCAGCACCCCAAGTACTGAGCACCGAGCACCCCGAGAACTGAGCACCCAGCACCCCGAGCACTGAGCACTGAGCACCCTGAGCACTGAGCACCCAGCACCCCGAGTACTGAGCACTGAGCACCCTGAGTACTGAGCACCCAGCACCCCGAGTACTGAGCACTGAGCACCATGAGTACTGAGCATCCAGCAACCTGAGCACTGAGCACTGAGAACCCTGAGTACTGAGCACCGAGCACCCCGAGCACTGAGCACCCAGCACCCTGAGTACAGAGCACCGAGCTCCCCGAGCACTGAGCACCCTGAGTACTGAGCACCCAGCACCCTGAGTACTGAGCACCCAGCACCCCGAGAATGAGCACCCTGAGCACTGAGTACCCAGCACCATGAGTACTGAGCACCGAGCACCCTGAGCACTGAGCACCCAGCACCCTGACTACTGAGCACCCAGCACCCTGAGTACTGAGCACCCAGCACCCTGAGCACTGAGCACCCAGCAACCTGAGTACTGAGCACCCAGCACTCTGAGCACTGAGCACCCAGCACCCCGAGCACTGAGCACCCAGCACCCCGAGCACTGAGCACTGAGCACCCTGAGCACTGAGCACCCAGCACCCCGAGTACTGAGCACTGAGCACCCTGAGTACTGAGCACCCAGCACCCCGAGTACTGAGCACTGAGCACCCTGAGTACTGAGCACCCAGCACCCTGAGCACTGAGCACTGAGAACCCTGAGTACTGAGCACCGAGCCCCCAGAGAACTGAGCACCCAGCACCCCGAGCACTGAGCACCCTGAGCTCTTAGCACCCTGAGTACTGAGCACCCAGCACCCTGAGTACTGAGCACCCAGCACCCTGAGCACTGAGCAGCCAGCACCCCGAATACTGAGCACCCAGCACCCTGAGTACTGAACACCCAGCACCCAGAGCACTGAGCACTGAGCACCCAGCACCCTGAGCACTGAGCACTGAGCAACCAGCACCCTGAGCACTGAGCACCCAGCACCCCGAGCACTGAGCACCCAGCACCCTGAGCACCCAGCACCCTGAGCACTGAGAACCCTGAGCACTGAGCAATGAGCACCCAGCACCCTGAGTACTGAGCACCCAACACTCTGAGCACTGAGCACCCAGCACGCTGAGTACTGAGCACCCAGCACCCCGAGCACTGAGCACCCAGCACCCTGTGTACTGAGCACCGAGCACCCCGAGCACTGAGCACCCAGCACCCTGAGTACTGAGCACCCAGCACCCCGAGAATGAGCACCCAGCACCCCGAGCACTGAGCACCCAGCACCCTGAGCACTGAGCACACAGCACCCTGAGTACTGAGCACCCAGCACCCCGAGCACTGAGCACCCAGCACACTGTGTACTGAGCACCCTGAGTACTGAGCACCCAGCAACCTGAGTACTGAGCACACTGCACCCCGAGCACTGAGCTCCCTGAGTACTGAGCACCCAGCACCCTGAGCACTGAGCACCCAGCACCCTGAGTACTGAGCACTGAGCACCCAGAGAACTGAGCACCCAGCACCCCGAGGACTGAGCACCCAGCACCCTGTGCACTGAGCACTGAGCATCCAGCACCCCGAGCACTGAGCACCCTGAGCTCTTAGCACCCAGAGTACTGAGCACCCAGCACCCTGAGTACGGAGCACCCAGCACCCTGAGCACTGAGCACCCAGCACCCTGAGCACTGAGCACCCAGCACCCCGAGCACTGAGCACCCAGCACCCCGAGCACTGAGCACCCAGCACCCCGAGCACTGAGCACCCAGCACCCCGAGCACTGTGCACCCAGCACCCTGAGCACTGAGCACACAGCACCCCGAGCACTGAGCACACAGCACCCTGAGCACTGAGCACCCAGCACCCCGAGCACTGAGCACCCAGCACCCTGAGCACTGAGCACCCAGCACCCCGAGTACTGAGCACCGAGCACCCCAAGAACTGAGCACCCAGCACCCCGAGCACTGAGCACTGAGCACCCTGAGCACTGAGCACCCAGCACCCCGAGTACTGAGCACTGAGCACCCTGAGTACTGAGAACCCAGCACCCCGAGTACTGAGCACTGAGCACCATGAGTACTGAGCACCCAGCACCCTGAGCACTGAGCACTGAGAACCCTGAGTACTGAGCACCGAGCACCCCGAGCACTGAGCACCCAGCACCCTGAGTACAGAGCACCGAGCTCCCCGAGCACTGAGCACCCTGAGTACTGAGCACCCAGCACCCTGAGTACTGAGCACCCAGCACCCCGAGAATGAGCACCCTGAGCACTGAGTACCCAGCACCATGAGTACTGAGCACCGAGCACCCTGAGCACTGAGCACCCAGCACCCTGAGTACTGAGCACCCAGCACCCTGAGTACTGAGCACCCAGCACCCTGAGCACTGAGCACCCAGCAACCTGAGTACTGAGCACCCAGCACACTGAGCACTGAGCACCCAGCACCCCGAGCACTGAGCAACCAGCACCCCGAGCACTGAGCACCGAGCACCCTGAGCACTGAGCACCCAGCACCCCGAGTACTGAGCACTGAGCACCCTGTGTACTGAGCACCCAGCACCCCGAGTACTGAGCACTGAGCACCCTGAGTACTGAGCACGCAGCACCCTGAGCACTGAGCACTGAGAACCCTGAGTACTGAGCACCGAGCACCCAGAGAACTGAGCACCCAGCACCCCGAGCACTGAGCACCCTGAGCTCTTAGCACCCTGAGTACTGAGCACCCAGCACCCTGAGTACTGAGCACCCAGCACCCTGAGCCCTGAGCACCCAGCACCCCGAGCACTGAGCACCCAGCACCCTGAGTACTGAGCACTGAGCACCCAGCACCCCGAGCACTGAGCACTCAGCACCCTGTGTACTGAACACTGAGTACCCAGTACCCCGTGCACTGAGACCCAGCACCCTGAGCACTGAGTACCCAGCACCCCGAGTACTGAGCACCCAGCAGCCCGAGCACTGAGCACCCAGCACCCCGACCACTGAGCACCCAGCACCCTGAGTACTGAGCACCCAGCACCCCGAGCACTGAGCACCCAGCACCCCGAGCACTTAGCACCCAGCACACCGAGCACTGAGCAACGAGCACCCCGAGCACTGTGCACCCAGCACCCTGAGAACTGAGCACCCAGCACCCTGAGTACTGAGCACCCAGCATCCGGAGCACTGAGTACTGAGCACCCCGAGCACTGAGCACCCAGCACCCTGAACACTGAGCACCCAGCACCCCTTGAACTGAGCACCCAGCACCCGGAGTACTGAGCACGCAGCACCCTGAGTACTGAGCACCCAGCACCCCGAGCACTGAGCACCCAGCACCCTGAGCACTGAGCACCCAGGACCCTGAGTACTGAGCACCCAGCACCCCGAGCACTGAGCACTCAGCACCCTGAGTACTGAGCACCGAGCACCCCGAGCACTGAGCACCCAGCACCCTGAGTACTGAGCACCCAGCACCCCGAGCACTGAGCACCCAGCACCCTGAGTACTGAGCACCGAGCACCCCGAGCACTGAGCACCCAGCACCCTGAGTACTGAGCACGGAGCACCCTGAGTACTGTGCACCCAGCACCCCGAGTACTGAGCACTGAGCACCCTGAGTACTGAGCACCCAGCACCCTGAGCACTGAGCACTGAGAACCCTGAGTACTGAGCACCGAGCACCCAGAGAACTGAGCACCCAGCACCCCGAGCACTGAGCACCCTGAGCTCTTAGCACCCTGAGTACTGAGCACCCAGCACCCTGAGTACTGAGCACCCAGCACCCTGAGCACTGAGCACCCAGCACCCCGAGCACTGAGCACCCAGCACCCTGAGTACTGAGCACTGAGGACCCAGCACCCCGAGCACTGAGCACTCAGCACCCTGTGTACTGTGCACTGAGTACCCAGTACCCCGTGCACTGAGACCCAGCACCCTGAGCACTGAGCACCCAGCACCCCGAATACTGAGCACCCAGCACCCTGAGTACTGAACACCCAGCACCCAGAGCACTGAGCACTGAGCACCCAGCACCCTGAGCACTGAGCACTGAGCAACCAGCACCCTGAGCACTGAGCACCCAGCACCCTGAGTACTGAGCACCCAGCACCCTGAGTACTGAGCACCCAGCACCCTGAGCACTGAGCACCCAGCAACCTGAGTACTGAGCACCCAGCACTCTGAGCACTGAGCACCCAGCACCCCGAGCACTGAGCACCCAGCACCCCGAGCACTGAGCACTCAGCACCCTGTGTACTGAACACTGAGTACCCAGTACCCCGTGCACTGAGACCCAGCACCCTGAGCACTGAGCACCCAGCAACCTGAGCACTGAGCACCCAGCACCCCGAGTACTGAGCACTGAGCACCCTGAGTACTGAGCACCCAGCACCCCGAGTACTGAGCACTGAGCACCATGAGTACTGAGCACCCAGCAACCTGAGCACTGAGCACTGAGAACCCTGAGTACTGAGCACCGAGCACCCCGAGCACTGAGCACCCAGCACCCTGAGTACAGAGCACCGAGCTCCCCGAGCACTGAGCACCCTGAGTACTGAGCACCCAGCACCCTGAGTACTGAGCACCCAGCACCCCGAGAATGAGCACCCTGAGCACTGAGTACCCAGCACCATGAGTACTGAGCACCGAGCACCCTGAGCACTGAGCACCCAGCACCCTGACTACTGAGCACCCAGCACCCTGAGTACTGAGCACCCAGCACCCTGAGCACTGAGCACCCAGCAACCTGAGTACTGAGCACCCAGCACTCTGAGCACTGAGCACCCAGCACCCCGAGCACTGAGCACCCAGCACCCCGAGCACTGAGCACTGAGCACCCTGAGCACTGAGCACCCAGCACCCCGAGTACTGAGCACTGAGCACCCTGAGTACTGAGCACCCAGCACCCCGAGTACTGAGCACTGAGCACCCTGAGTACTGAGCACCCAGCACCCTGAGCACTGAGCACTGAGAACCCTGAGTACTGAGCACCGAGCCCCCAGAGAACTGAGCACCCAGCACCCCGAGCACTGAGCACCCTGAGCTCTTAGCACCCTGAGTACTGAGCACCCAGCACCCTGAGTACTGAGCACCCAGCACCCTGAGCACTGAGCAGCCAGCACCCCGAATACTGAGCACCCAGCACCCTGAGTACTGAACACCCAGCACCCAGAGCACTGAGCACTGAGCACCCAGCACCCTGAGCACTGAGCACTGAGCAACCAGCACCCTGAGCACTGAGCACCCAGCACCCCGAGCACTGAGCACCCAGCACCCTGAGCACCCAGCACCCTGAGCACTGAGAACCCTGAGCACTGAGCAATGAGCACCCAGCACCCTGAGTACTGAGCACCCAACACTCTGAGCACTGAGCACCCAGCACGCTGAGTACTGAGCACCCAGCACCCCGAGCACTGAGCACCCAGCACCCTGTGTACTGAGCACCGAGCACCCCGAGCACTGAGCACCCAGCACCCTGAGTACTGAGCACCCAGCACCCCGAGAATGAGCACCCAGCACCCCGAGCACTGAGCACCCAGCACCCTGAGCACTGAGCACACAGCACCCTGAGTACTGAGCACCCAGCACCCCGAGCACTGAGCACCCAGCACACTGTGTACTGAGCACCCTGAGTACTGAGCACCCAGCAACCTGAGTACTGAGCACACTGCACCCCGAGCACTGAGCTCCCTGAGTACTGAGCACCCAGCACCCTGAGCACTGAGCACCCAGCACCCTGAGTACTGAGCACCCAGCACCCTGAGTACTGAGCACCCAGCACCCCGAGAATGAGCACCCTGAGCACTGAGTACCCAGCACCATGAGTACTGAGCACCGAGCACCCTGAGCACTGAGCACCCAGCACCCTGAGTACTGAGCACCCAGCACCCTGAGTACTGAGCACCCAGCACCCTGAGCACTGAGCACCCAGCAACCTGAGTACTGAGCACCCAGCACACTGAGCACTGAGCACCCAGCACCCCGAGCACTGAGCAACCAGCACCCCGAGCACTGAGCACCGAGCACCCTGAGCACTGAGCACCCAGCACCCCGAGTACTGAGCACTGAGCACCCTGTGTACTGAGCACCCAGCACCCCGAGTACTGAGCACTGAGCACCCTGAGTACTGAGCACACAGCACCCTGAGCACTGAGCACTGAGAACCCTGAGTACTGAGCACCGAGCACCCAGAGAACTGAGCACCCAGCACCCCGAGCACTGAGCACCCTGAGCTCTTAGCACCCTGAGTACTGAGCACCCAGCACCCTGAGTACTGAGCACCCAGCACCCTGAGCCCTGAGCACCCAGCACCCCGAGCACTGAGCACCCAGCACCCTGAGTACTGAGCACTGAGCACCCAGCACCCCGAGCACTGAGCACTCAGCACCCTGTGTACTGAACACTGAGTACCCAGTACCCCGTGCACTGAGACCCAGCACCCTGAGCACTGAGTACCCAGCACCCCGAGTACTGAGCACCCAGCAGCCCGAGCACTGAGCACCCAGCACCCCGACCACTGAGCACCCAGCACCCTGAGTACTGAGCACCCAGCACCCCGAGCACTGAGCACCCAGCACCCCGAGCACTTAGCACCCAGCACACCGAGCACTGAGCAACGAGCACCCCGAGCACTGTGCACCCAGCACCCTGAGAACTGAGCACCCAGCACCCTGAGTACTGAGCACCCAGCATCCGGAGCACTGAGTACTGAGCACCCCGAGCACTGAGCACCCAGCACCCTGAACACTGAGCACCCAGCACCCCGAGCACTGAGCACCCAGCACCCTGAGCACTGAGCACCCAGGACCCTGAGTACTGAGCACCCAGCACCCCGAGCACTGAGCACTCAGCACCCTGAGTACTGAGCACCGAGCACCCCGAGCACTGAGCACCCAGCACCCTGAGTACTGAGCACCCAGCACCCCGAGCACTGAGCACCCAGCACCCTGAGTACTGAGCACCGAGCACCCCGAGCACTGAGCACCCAGCACCCTGAGTACTGAGCACGGAGCACCCTGAGTACTGTGCACCCAGCACCCCGAGTACTGAGCACTGAGCACCCTGAGTACTGAGCACCCAGCACCCTGAGCACTGAGCACTGAGAACCCTGAGTACTGAGCACCGAGCACCCAGAGAACTGAGCACCCAGCACCCCGAGCACTGAGCACCCTGAGCTCTTAGCACCCTGAGTACTGAGCACCCAGCACCCTGAGTACTGAGCACCCAGCACCCTGAGCACTGAGCACCCAGCACCCCGAGCACTGAGCACCCAGCACCCTGAGTACTGAGCACTGAGGACCCAGCACCCCGAGCACTGAGCACTCAGCACCCTGTGTACTGTGCACTGAGTACCCAGTACCCCGTGCACTGAGACCCAGCACCCTGAGCACTGAGCACCCAGCACCCCGAATACTGAGCACCCAGCACCCTGAGTACTGAACACCCAGCACCCAGAGCACTGAGCACTGAGCACCCAGCACCCTGAGCACTGAGCACTGAGCAACCAGCACCCTGAGCACTGAGCACCCAGCACCCTGAGTACTGAGCACCCAGCACCCTGAGTACTGAGCACCCAGCACCCTGAGCACTGAGCACCCAGCAACCTGAGTACTGAGCACCCAGCACTCTGAGCACTGAGCACCCAGCACCCCGAGCACTGAGCACCCAGCACCCCGAGCACTGAGCACTCAGCACCCTGTGTACTGAACACTGAGTACCCAGTACCCCGTGCACTGAGACCCAGCACCCTGAGCACTGAGTACCCAGCACCCTGAGTACTGAGCACCCAGCAGCCCGAGCACTGAGCACCCAGCACCCCGAGCACTGAGCACCCAGCACCCTGAGTACTGAGCACCCAGCACCCCGAGCACTGAGCACCCAGCACCCCGAGCACTTAGCACCCAGCACACCGAGCACTGAGCAACGAGCACCCCGAGCACTGTGCACCCAGCACCCTGAGAACTGAGCACCCAGCACCCTGAGTACTGAGCACCCAGCATCCTGAGCACTGAGTACTGAGCACCCGGAGCACTGAGCACCCAGCACCCTGAACACTGAGCACCCAGCACCCCTTGAACTGAGCACCCAGCACCCGGAGTACTGAGCACGCAGCACCCTGAGTACTGAGCACCCAGCACCCCGAGCACTGAGCACCCAGCACCCTGAGCACTGAGCACCCAGGACCCTGAGTACTGAGCACCCAGCACCCCGAGCACTGAGCACCCAGCACCCTGAGTACTGAGCACCGAGCACACCGAGCACTGAGCACCCAGCACCCTGAGTACTGAGCACCGAGCACCCCGAGCACTGAGCACCCAGCACCCTGAGTACTGAGCACCGAGCACCCCGAGCACTGAGCACCCAGCACCCTGAGTACTGAGCACGGAGCACCCTGAGTTCTGTGCACCCAGCACCCCGAGTACTGAGCACTGAGCACCCTGAGTACTGAGCACCCAGCACCCTGAGCACTGAGCACTGAGAACCCTGAGTACTGAGCACCGAGCACCCAGAGAACTGAGCACCCAGCACCCCGAGCACTGAGCACTCTGAGCTCTTAGCACCCTGAGTACTGAGCACCCAGCACCCTGAGTACTGAGCACCCAGCACCCTGAGCACTGAGCACCCAGCACCCCGAGCACTGAGCACCCAGCACCCTGAGTACTGAGCACTGAGCACCCAGCACCCCGAGCACTGAGCACTCAGCACCCTGTGTACTGTGCACTGAGTACCCAGTACCCCGTGCACTGAGACCCAGCACCCTGAGCACTGAGCACCCAGCACCCCGAATACTGAGCACCCAGCACCCTGAGTACTGAACACCCAGCACCCAGAGCACTGAGCACTGAGCACCCAGCACCCTGAGCACTGAGCACTGAGCAACCAGCACCCTGAGCACTGAGCACCCAGCACCCCGAGCACTGAGCACCCAGCACCCTGAGCACCCAGCACCCTGAGCACTGAGAACCCTGAGCACTGAGCAATGAGCACCCAGCACCCTGAGTACTGAGCACCCAACACTCTGAGCACTGAGCACCCAGCACGCTGAGTACTGAGCACCCAGCACCCCGAGCACTGAGCACCCAGCACCCTGTGTACTGAGCACCGAGCACCCCGAGCACTGAGCACCCAGCACCCTGAGTACTGAGCACCCAGCACCCCGAGAATGAGCACCCAGCACCCCGAGAACTGAGCACCCAGCACCCTGAGCACTGAGCACCCAGCACCCTGAGTACTGAGCACCCAGCACCCTGAGTACTGAGCACCCTGAGTACTGAGCACCCAGCACCCTGAGTACTGAGCACCCTGAGTACTGAGCACCCAGCAACCTGAGTACTGAGCACCCTGCACCCCGAGCACTGAGCTCCCTGAGTACTGAGCACCCAGCACCCTGAGCACTGAGCACCCAGCACCCTGAGTACTGAGCACTGAGCACCCAGAGAACTGAGCACCCAGCACCCCGAGGACTGAGCACCCAGCACCCTGTGCACTGAGCACTGAGCATCCAGCACCCCGAGCACTGAGCACCCTGAGCTCTTAGCACCCAGAGTACTGAGCACCCAGCACCCTGAGTACGGAGCACCCAGCACCCTGAGCACTGAGCACCCAGCACCCCGAGCACTGAGCACCCAGCACCCTGAGCACTGAGCACCCAGCACCCCGAGTACTGAGCACCGAGCACCCCGAGAACTGAGCACCCAGCACCCCGAGCGCTGAGCACTGAGCACACTGAGCACTGAGCACCCAGCACCCCGAGTACTGAGCACTGAGCACCCTGAGTACTGAGAACCCAGCACCCCGAGTACTGAGCACTGAGCACCATGAGTACTGAGAACCCAGCACCCTGAGCACTGAGCACTGAGAACCCTGAGTACTGAGCACCGAGCACCCCGAGCACTGAGCACCCAGCACCCTGAGTACAGAGCACCGAGCTCCCCGAGCACTGAGCACCCTGAGTACTGAGCACCCAGCACCCTGAGTACTGAGCACCCAGCACCCCGAGAATGAGCACCCTGAGCACTGAGTACCCAGCACCATGAGTACTGAGCACCGAGCACCCTGAGCACTGAGCACCCAGCACCCTGAGTACTGAGCACCCAGCACCCTGAGTACTGAGCACCCAGCACCCTGAGTACTGAGCACCCAGCAACCTGAGTACTGAGCACCCAGCACTCTGAGCACTGAGCACCCAGCACCCCCAGCACTGAGCAACCAGCACCCCGAGCACTGAGCACTGAGCACCCTGAGCACTGAGCACCCAGCACCCCGAGTACTGAGCACTGAGCACCCTGAGTACTGAGCACCCAGCACCCTGAGTACTGAGCACCCAGCACCCTGAGCACTGAGCACTGAGAACCCTGAGTACTGAGCACCGAGCACCCAGAGAACTGAGCACACAGCACCCCGAGCACTGAGCACCCTGCGCTCTTAGCACCCTGAGTACTGAGCACCCAGCACCCTGAGTACTGAGCACCCAGCACCCTGAGCACTGAGCACCCAGCACCACGAGCACTGAGCACCCAGCACCCTGAGTACTGAGAACTGAGCACCCAGCACCCCGAGCACTGAGCACTCAGCACCCTGTGTACTGAACACTGAGTACCCAGTACCCCGTGCACTGATACCCAGCACCCTGAGCACTGAGTACCCAGCACCCCGAGTACTGAGCACCCAGCAGCCCGAGCACTGAGCACCCAGCACCCCGAGCACTGAGCACCCAGCACCCTGAGTACTGAGCACCCAGCACCCCGAGCACTGAGCACCCAGCACCCCGAGCACTGAGCACCCAGCACACCGAGCACTGAGCAACGAGCACCCCGAGCACTGTGCACCCAGCACCCTGAGAACTGAGCACCCAGCAACCTGAGTACTGAGCACCCAGCATCCTGAGCACTGAGTACTGAGCACCCGAGCACTGAGCACCCAGCACCCTGAACACTGAGCACCCAGCACCCCTTGCACTGAGCACCCAGCACCCGGAGTACTGAACACGCAGCACCCTGAGTACTGAGCACCCAGCACCCCGAGCACTGAGCACCCAGCACCCTGAGCACTGAGCACCCAGGACCCTGAGTACTGAGCACCCAGCACCCCGAGCACTGAGCACCCAGGACCCTGAGTACTGAGCACCGAGCACCCCGAGCACTGAGCACCCAGCACCCTGAGTACTGAGCACCGAGCACCCCGAGCACTGAGCACCCAGCACCCTGAGTACTGAGCACCGAGCACCCCGAGCACTGAGCACCCAGCACCCTGAGTACTGAGCACGGAGCACCCTGAGTACTGTGCGCCCAGCACCCCGAGTACTGAGCACTGAGCACCCTGAGTCCTGAGCACCCAGCACCCTGAGCACTGAGCACTGAGAACCCTGAGTACTGAGCACCGAGCACCCAGAGAACTGAGCACCCAGCACCCCGAGCACTGAGCACCCTGAGCTCTTAGCACCCTGAGTACTGAGCACCCAGCACCCTGAGTACTGAGCACCCAGCACCCTGAGCACTGAGCACCCAGCACCCCGAGCACTGAGCACCCAGCACCCTGAGTACTGAGCACTGAGCACCCAGCACCCCGAGCACTGAGCACTCAGCACCCTGTGTACTGTGCACTGAGTACCCAGTACCCCGTGCACTGAGACCCAGCACCCTGAGCACTGAGCACCCAGCACCCCGAATACTGAGCACCCAGCACCCTGAGTACTGAACACCCAGCACCCAGAGCACTGAGCACTGAGCACCCAGCACCCTGAGCACTGAGCACTGAGCAACCAGCACCCTGAGCACTGAGCACCCAGCACCCCGAGCACTGAGCACCCAGCACCCTGAGCACCCAGCACCCTGAGCATTGAGAACCCTGAGCACTGAGCAATGAGCACCCAGCACCCTGAGTACTGAGCACCCAACACTCTGAGCACTGAGCACCCAGCACGCTGAGTACTGAGCACCCAGCACCCCGAGCACTGAGCACCCAGCACCCTGTGTACTGAGCACCGAGCACCCCGAGCACTGAGCACCCAGCACCCTGAGTACTGAGCACCCAGCACCCCGAGAATGAGCACCCAGCACCCCGAGCACTGAGGACCCAGCACCCTGAGCACTGAGCACCCAGCACCCTGAGTACTGAGCACCCAGCACCCTGAGCACTGAGCACCCAGCACCCTGAGTACTGAGCACCCTGAGTACTGAGCACGCAGCAACCTGAGTACTGAGCACCCTGCACCCCGAGCACTGAGCTCCCTGAGTACTGAGCACCCAGCACCCTGAGCACTGAGCACCCAGCACCCTGAGTACTGAGCACTGAGCACCCAGAGAACTGAGCACCCAGCACCCCGAGGACTGAGCACCCAGCACCCTGTGCACTGAGCACTGAGCATCCAGCACCCCGAGCACTGAGCACCCTGAGCTCTTAGCACCCAGAGTACTGAGCACCCAGCACCCTGAGCACGGAGCACCCAGCACCCTGAGCACTGAGCACCCAGCACCCTGAGTACTGAGCACCCAGCACCCTGAGTACTGAGCACCGAGCACCCCGAGCACTGAGCACCCAGCACCCTGAGCACTGAGCACCCAGCACCCCGAGCACTGTGCACCCAGCACCCTGAGCACTGAGCACACAGCACCCCGAGCACTGAGCACCCAGCACCCTGAGCACTGAGCACCCAGCACCCCGAGCACTGAGCACCCAGCACCCTGAGCACTGAGCACCCAGCACCCCGAGTACTGAGCACCGAGCACCCCGAGAACTGAGCACCCAGCACCCCGAGCACTGAGCACTGAGCACCCTGAGCACTGAGTACCCAGCACCCCGAGTACTGAGCACCCAGCAGCCCGAGCACTGAGCACCCAGCACCCCGAGCACTGAGCACCCAGCACCCTGAGTACTGAGCACCCAGCACCCCGAGCACTGAGCACCCAGCACCCCGAGCACTGAGCACCCAGCACACCGAGCACTGAGCAACGAGCACCCCGAGCACTGTGCACCCAGCACCCTCAGAACTGAGCACCCAGCACCCTGAGTACTGAGCACCCAGCATCCTGAGCACTGAGTACTGAGCACCCCGAGCACTGAGCACCCAGCACCCTGAACACTGAGCACCCAGCACCCCTTGCACTGAGCACCCAGCACCCGGAGTACTGAGCACGCAGCACCCTGAGTACTGAGCACCCAGCACCCCGAGCACTGAGCACCCAGCACCCTGAGCACTGAGCACCCAGGACCCTGAGTACTGAGCACCCAGCACCCCGAGCACTGAGCACCCAGCACCCTGAGTACTGAGCACCGAGCACCCCGAGCACTGAGCACCCAGCACCCTGAGTACTGAGCACCGAGCACCCCGAGCACTGAGCACCCAGCACCCTGAGTACTGAGCACCGAGCACCCCGAGCACTGAGCACCCAGCACCCTGAGTACTGAGCACGGAGCACCCTGAGTACTGTGCACCCAGCACCCCGAGCACTTAGCACCCAGCACCCTGAGTACTGAGCACCCAGCACCCTGAGCACTGAGCATCCAGCACCCCGAGCACTGAACACCCAGCACTCTGAGTACTGAGAACCGAGCACCCCGAGCACTGAGCACCCAGCACCTTGAGCACTGAGCACCCTGAGTACTGAGCACCCAGCACCCTGAGTACTGAGCACCCAGCACCCCGAGCACTGAGCACGGAGCACCCCGAGGACTGAGCACCCAGCACCCTGATCACTGAGCACAGAGCACCCCGAGGACTGAGCACCCAGCACACTGAGCACTGAGCACCCAGCACCCCGAGCACTGAGCACCCAGCACCCTGAGCACTGAGCACCCAGCACCCCGAGTACTGAGCACCGAGCACCCCGAGAACTGAGCACCCAGCACCCCGAGCACTGAGCACTGAGCACCCTGAGCACTGAGCACCCAGCACCCCGAGTACTGAGCACTGAGCACCCTAAGTACTGAGCACCCAGCACCCCGAGTACTGAGCACTGAGCACCATGAGTACTGAGTACCAAGTACCCTGCGCACTGAGCACTGAGAACCCTGAGTACTGAGCACCGAGCACCCCGAGCACTGAGCACCCAACACCCTGAGTACTGAGCACTGAGCTCCCCGAGCACTGAGCACCCTGAGTACTGAGCACCCAGCACCCTTAGTACTGAGCACCCAGCACCCCGAGAATGAGCACCCTGAGCACTGAGTACCCAGCACCCTGAGTACTGAGCACCGAGCACCCTGAGCACTGAGCACCCAGCACCCTGAGTACTGAGCACCCAGCACCCTGAGTACTGAGCCCCCAGCAACCTGAGCACTGAGCACTGAGAACCCTGAGCACTGAGCACCCAGCACCCCGAGTACTGAGCAATGAGCACCCTGAGTACTGAGCACCCAGCAACCCAAGTACTGAGCACTGAGCACCCTGAGTACTGAGCAACCAGCACCCTGAGCACTGAGCACTGAGAACCCTGAGTACTGAGCACCGAGCACCCCGAGGACTGAGCACCCAGCACCCTGAGTACTGAGCACTGAGCACCCAGCACCCCGAGCACTGAGCACCCTGAGCTCTTAGCACCCTGAGTACTGAGCACCCAGCACCCTGAGTACTGAGCACCCAGCACCCTGAGCACTGAGCACCCAGCACCCCGAGCACTGAGCACCCAGCACCCTGAGTACTGAGCACTGAGCACCCAGCACCCCGAGCACTGAGCACTCAGCACCCTGTGTACTGTGCACTGAGTACCCTCTACCCCGTGCACTGAGACCCAGCACCCTGAGCACTGAGCACCCAGCACCCCGAATACTGAGCACCCAGCACCCTGAGTACTGAACACCCAGCACCCAGAGCACTGAGCACTGAGCACCCAGCACCCTGAGCACTGAGCACTGAGCAACCAGCACCCTGAGCACTGAGCACCCAGCACCCCAAGCACTGAGCACCCAGCACCCTGAGCACCCAGCACCCTGAGCACTGAGAACCCTGAGCACTGAGCAATGAGCACCCAGCACCCTGAGTACTGAGCACCCAACACTCTGAGCACTGAGCAGCCAGCACGCTTAGTACTGAGCACCCAGCACCCCGAGCACTGAGCACCCAGCACCCTGTGTACTGAGCACCGAGCACCCCGAGCACTGAGCACCCAGCACCCTGAGTACTGAGCACCCAGCACCCCGAGAATGAGCACCCAGCACCCCGAGCACTGAGCACCCAGCACCCTGAGCACTGAGCACCCAGCACCCTGAGTACTGAGCACCCAGCACCCCGAGCACTGAGCACCCAGCACCCTGAGTACTGAGCACCCTGAGTACTGAGCACGCAGCAACCTGAGTACTGAGCACCCTGCACCCCGAGCACTGAGCTCCCTGAGTACTGAGCACCCAGCACCCTGAGCACTGAGCACCCAGCACCCTGAGTACTGAGCTCTGAGCACCCAGAGAACTGAGCACCCAGCACCCCGAGGACTGAGCACCCAGCACCCTGTGCACTGAGCACTGAGCATCCAGCACCCCGAGCACTGAGCACCCTGAGCTCTTAGCACCCAGAGTACTCAGCACCCAGCACCCTGAGTACGGAGCACCCAGCACCCTGAGCACTGAGCACCCAGCACCCTGAGTACTGAGCACCCAGCACCCTGAGTACTGAGCACCGAGCACCCCGAGCACTGAGCACCCAGCACCCTGAGCACTGAGCACCCAGCACCCCGAGTACTGTGCACCCAGCACCCTGAGAACTGAGCACACAGCACCCCGAGCACTGAGCACCCAGCACCCTGAGCACTGAGCACCCAGCACCCCGAGCACTGAGCACCCAGCACCCTGAGCACTGAGCACCCAGCACCCTGAGTACTGAGCACCGAGCACCCCGAGAACTGAGCACCCAGCACCCCGAGCACTGAGCACTGAGCACCCTGAGCACTGAGTACCCAGCACCCCGAGTACTGAGCACCCAGCAGCCCGAGCACTGAGCACCCAGCACCCCGAGCACTGAGCACCCAGCACCCTGAGTACTGAGCACCCAGCACCCCGAGCACTGAGCACCCAGCACCCCGAGCACTGAGCACCCAGCACACCGAGCACTGAGCAACGAGCACCCCGAGCACTGTGCACCCAGCACCCTGAGAACTGAGCACCCAGCACCCTGAGTACTGAGCACCCAGCATCCTGAGCACTGAGTACTGAGCACCCCGAGCACTGAGCACCCAGCACCCTGAACACTGAGCACCCAGCACCCCTTGCACTGAGCACCCAGCACCCGGAGTACTGAGCACGCAGCACCCTGAGTACAGAGCACCCAGCACCCCGAGCACTGAGCACCCAGCACCCTGAGCACTGAGCACCCAGGAACCTGAGTACTGAGCACCCAGCACCCTGAGCACTGAGCACCCAGCACCCTGAGTACTGAGCACCGAGCACCCCGAGCACTGAGCACCCAGCACCCTGAGTACTGAGCACCGAGCACCCCGAGCACTGAGCACCCAGCACCCCGAGCACTGAGCACCCAGCACCCCGAGCACTGAGCACCCAGCACACCGAGCACTGAGCAACGAGCACCCCGAGCACTGTGCACCCAGCACCCTGAGAACTGAGCACCCAGCACCCTGAGTACTGAGCACCCAGCATCCTGAGCACTGAGTACTGAGCACCCCGAGCACTGAGCACCCAGCACCCTGAACACTGAGCACCCAGCACCCCTTGCACTGAGCACCCAGCACGAGGAGTACTGAGCACGCAGCACCCTGAGTACAGAGCACCCAGCACCCCGAGCACTGAGCACCCAGCACCCTGAGCACTGAGCACCCAGGAACCTGAGTACTGAGCACCCAGCACCCTGAGCACTGAGCACCCAGCACCCTGAGTACTGAGCACCGAGCACCCCGAGCACTGAGCACCCAGCACCCTGAGTACTGAGCACCGAGCACCCCGAGCACTGAGCACCCAGCACCCTGAGTACTGAGCACCGAGCACCACGAGCACTGAGCACCCAGCACCCTGAGTATTGAGCACGGAGCACACTGAGCACTGAGCATCCAGCACCCCGAGCACTGAACACCCAGCACTCTGAGTACTGAGAACCGAGCACCCCGAGCACTGAGCACCCAGCACCTTGAGCACTGAGCACCCTGAGTACTGAGCACCCAGCACCCTGAGTACTGAGCACCCAGCACCAAGAGCACTGAGCACGGAGCACCCCGAGGACTGAGCACCCAGCACCCTGATCACTGAGCACAGAGCACCCCGAGGACTGAGCACCCAGCACCCTGAGCACTGAGCACCCAGCACCCCGAGCACTGAGCACCCAGCACCCTGAGCACTGAGCACCCAGCACCCCGAGTACTGAGCACCGAGCACCCCGAGAACTGAGCACCCAGCACCCCGAGCACTGAGCACTGAGCACCCTGAGCACTGAGCACCCAGCACCCCGAGTACTGAGCACTGAGCACCCTAAGTACTGAGCACCCAGCACCCCGAGTACTGAGCACTGAGCACCATGAGTACTGAGCACCAAGTACCCTGCGCACTGAGCACTGAGAACCCTGAGTACTGAGCACCGAGCACCCCGAGCACTGAGCACCCAACACCCTGAGTACTGAGCACTGAGCTCCCCGAGCACTGAGCACCCTGAGTACTGAGCACCCAGCACCCTTAGTACTGAGCACCCAGCTCCCCGAGAATGAGCACCCTGAGCACTGAGTACCCAGCACCATGAGTACTGAGCACCGAGCACCCTGAGCACTGAGCACCCAGCACCCTGAGTACTGAGCACCCAGCACCCTGAGTACTGAGCACCCAGCAACCTGAGCACTGAGCACTGAGAACCCTGAGCACTGAGCACCCAGCACCCCGAGTACTGAGCAATGAGCACCCTGAGTACTGAGCACCCAGCACCCCAAGTACTGAGCACTGAGCACCCTGAGTACTGAGCACCCAACACCCTGAGCACTGAGCACTGAGAACCCTGAGTACTGAGCACCAAGCACCCCGAGCACTGAGCACCCAGCACCCCGAGGACTGAGCACCCAGCACCCTGAGTACTGAGCACTGAGCACCCAGCACCCCGAGCACTGAGCACCCTGAGCTCTTAGCACACTGAGTACTGAGCACCCAGCACCCTGAGTACTGAGCACCCAGCACCCTGAGCACTGAGCACCCAGCACCCCGAGCACTGAGCACCCAGCACCCTGAGTACTGAGCACTGAGCACCCAGCACCCCGAGCACTGAGCACTCAGCACCCTGTGTACTGTGCACTGAGTACCCAGTACCCCGTGCACTGAGACCCAGCACCCTGAGCACTGAGCACCCAGCACCCCGAATACTGAGCACCCAGCACCCTGAGTACTGAACACCCAGCACCCAGAGCACTGAGCACTGAGCACCCAGCACCCTGAGCACTGAGCACTGAGCAACCAGCACCCTGAGCACTGAGCACCCAGCACCCCGTGCACTGAGCACCCAGCACCCTGAGCACACAGCACCCTGAGCACTGAGAACCCTGAGCACTGAGCAATGAGCACCCAGCACCCTGAGTACTGAGCACCCAACACTCTGAGCACTGAGCACCCAGCACGCTGAGTACTGAGCACCCAGCACCCCGAGCACTGAGCACCCAGCACCCTGTGTACTGAGCACCGAGCACCCCGAGCACTGAGCACCCAGCACCCTGAGTACTGAGCACCCAGCACCCCGAGAATGAGCACCCAGCACCCCGAGCACTGAGCACCCAGCACCCTGAGCACTGAGCACCCAGCACCCTGAGTACTGAGCACCCAGCACCCCGAGCACTGAGCACCCAGCACCCTGAGTACTGAGCACCCTGAGTACTGAGCACGCAGCAACCTGAGTACTGAGCACCCTGCACCCCGAGCACTGAGCTCCCTGAGTACTGAGCACCCAGCACCCTGAGCACTGAGCACCCAGCACCCTGAGTACTGAGCACTGAGCACCCAGAGAACTGAGCACCCAGCACCCCGAGGACTGAGCACCCAGCACCCTGTGCACTGAGCACTGAGCATCCAGCACCCCGAGCACTGAGCACCCTGAGCTCTTAGCACCCAGAGTACTGAGCACCCAGCACCCTGAGTACGGAGCACCCAGCACCCTGAGCACTGAGCACCCAGCACCCTGAGTACTGAGCACCCAGCACCCTGAGTACTGAGCACCGAGCACCCCGAGCACTGAGCACCCAGCACCCTGAGCACTGAGCACCCAGCACCCCGAGCACTGTGCACCCAGCACCCTGAGCACTGAGCACACAGCACCCCGAGCACTGAGCACCCAGCACCCTGAGCACTGAGCACCCAGCACCCCGAGCACTGAGCACCCAGCACCCTGAGCACTGAGCACCCAGCACCCCGAGTACTGAGCACCGAGCACCCCGAGAACTGAGCACCCAGCACCCCGAGCACTGAGCACTGAGCACCCTGAGCACTGAGTACCCAGCACCCCGAGTACTGAGCACCCAGCAGCCCGAGCACTGAGCACCCAGCACCCCGAGCACTGAGCACCCAGCACCCTGAGTACTGAGCACCCAGCACCCCGAGCACTGAGCACCCAGCACCCCGAGCACTGAGCACCCAGCACACCGAGCACTGAGCAACGAGCACCCCGAGCACTGTGCACCCAGCACCCTGAGACCTGAGCACCCAGCACCCTGAGTACTGAGCACCCAGCATCCTGAGCACTGAGTACTGAGCACCCCGAGCACTGAGCACCCAGCACCCTGAACACTGAGCACCCAGCACCCCTTGCACTGAGCACCCAGCACCCGGAGTACTGAGCACGCAGCACCCTGAGTACTGAGCACCCAGCACCCCGAGCACTGAGCACCCAGCACCCTGAGCACTGAGCACCCAGGACCCTGAGTACTGAGCACCCAGCACCCCGAGCACTGAGCAACCAGCACCCTGAGTACTGAACACCCAGCACCCAGAGCACTGAGCACTGAGCACCCAGCACCCTGAGCACTGAGCACTGAGCAACCAGCACCCTGAGCACTGAGCACCCAGCACCCCGAGCACTGAGCACCCAGCACCCTGAGCACCCAGCACCCTGAGCACTGAGAACCCTGAGCACTGAGCAATGAGCACCCAGCACCCTGAGTACTGAGCACCCAACACTCTGAGCACTGAGCACCCAGCACGCTGAGTACTGAGCACCCAGCACCCCGAGCACTGAGCACCCAGCACCCTGTGTACTGAGCACCGAGCACACCGAGCACTGAGCACCCAGCACCCTGAGTACTGAGCACCCAGCACCCCGAGAATGAGCACCCAGCACCCCGAGCACTGAGCACCCAGCACCCTGAGCACTGAGCACCCAGCACCCTGAGTACTGAGCACCCAGCACCCTGAGCACTGAGCACCCAGCACCCTGAGTACTGAGCACCCTGAGTACTGAGCACGCAGCAACCTGAGTACTGAGCACCCTGCACCCCGAGCACTGAGCTCCCTGAGTACTGAGCACCCAGCACCCTGAGCACTGAGCACCCAGCACCCTGAGTACTGAGCACTGAGCACCCAGAGAACTGAGCACCCAGCACCCCGAGGACTGAGCACCCAGCACCCTGTGCACTGAGCACTGAGCATCCAGCACCCCGAGCACTGAGCACCCTGAGCTCTTAGCACCCAGAGTACTGAGCACCCAGCACCCTGAGCACGGAGCACCCAGCACCCTGAGCACTGAGCACCCAGCACCCTGAGTACTGAGCACCCAGCACCCTGAGTACTGAGCACCGAGCACCCCGAGCACTGAGCACCCAGCACCCTGAGCACTGAGCACCCAGCACCCCGAGCACTGTGCACCCAGCACCCTGAGCACTGAGCACACAGCACCCCGAGCACTGAGCACCCAGCACCCTGAGCACTGAGCACCCAGCACCCCGAGCACTGAGCACCCAGCACCCTGAGCACTGAGCACCCAGCACCCCGAGTACTGAGCACCGAGCACCCCGAGAACTGAGCACCCAGCACCCCGAGCACTGAGCACTGAGCACCCTGAGCACTGAGTACCCAGCACCCCGAGTACTGAGCACCCAGCAGCCCGAGCACTGAGCACCCAGCACCCCGAGCACTGAGCACCCAGCACCCTGAGTACTGAGCACCCAGCACCCCGAGCACTGAGCACCCAGCACCCCGAGCACTGAGCACCCAGCACACCGAGCACTGAGCAACGAGCACCCCGAGCACTGTGCACCCAGCACCCTGAGAACTGAGCACCCAGCACCCTGAGTACTGAGCACCCAGCATCCTGAGCACTGAGTACTGAGCACCCCGAGCACTGAGCACCCAGCACCCTGAACACTGAGCACCCAGCACCCCTTGCACTGAGCACCCAGCACCCGGAGTACTGAGCACGCAGCACCCTGAGTACTGAGCACCCAGCACCCCGAGCACTGAGCACCCAGCACCCTGAGCACTGAGCACCCAGGACCCTGAGTACTGAGCACCCAGCACCCCGAGCACTGAGCACCCAGCACCCTGAGTATTGAGCACCGAGCACCCCGAGCACTGAGCACCCAGCACCCTGAGTACTGAGCACCGAGCACCCCGAGCACTGAGCACCCAGCACCCTGAGTACTGAGCACCGAGCACCCCGAGCACTGAGCACCCAGCACCCTGAGTACTGAGCACGGAGCACCCTGAGTACTGTGCACCCAGCACCCCGAGCACTTAGCACCCAGCACCCTGAGTACTGAGCACCCAGCACCCTGAGCACTGAGCATCCAGCACCCCGAGCACTGAACACCCAGCACTCTGAGTACTGAGAACCGAGCACCCCGAGCACTGAGCACCCAGCACCTTGAGCACTGAGCACCCTGAGTACTGAGCACCCAGCACCCTGAGTACTGAGCACCCAGCACCCCGAGCACTGAGCACGGAGCACCCCGAGGACTGAGCACCCAGCACCCTGATCACTGAGCACAGAGCACCCCGAGGACTGAGCACCCAGCACACTGAGCACTGAGCACCCAGCACCCCGAGCACTGAGCACCCAGCACCCTGAGCACTGAGCACCCAGCACCCCGAGTACTGAGCACCGAGCACCCCGAGAACTGAGCACCCAGCACCCCGAGCACTGAGCACTGAGCACCCTGAGCACTGAGCACCCAGCACCCCGAGTACTGAGCACTGAGCACCCTAAGTACTGAGCACCCAGCACCCCGAGTACTGAGCACTGAGCACCATGAGTACTGAGCACCAAGTACCCTTCGCACTGAGCACTGAGAACCCTGAGTACTGAGCACCGAGCACCCCGAGCACTGAGCACCCAACACCCTGAGTACTGAGCACTGAGCTCCCCGAGCACTGAGCACCCTGAGTACTGAGCACCCAGCACCCTTAGTACTGAGCACCCAGCACCCCGAGAATGAGCACCCTGAGCACTGAGTACCCAGCACCATGAGTACTGAGCACCGAGCACCCTGAGCACTGAGCACCCAGCACCCTGAGTACTGAGCACCCAGCACCCTGAGTACTGAGCCCCCAGCAACCTGAGCACTGAGCACTGAGAACCCTGAGCACTGAGCACCCAGCACCCCGAGTACTGAGCAATGAGCACCCTGAGTACTGAGCACCCAGCAACCCAAGTACTGAGCACTGAGCACCCTGAGTACTGAGCAACCAGCACCCTGAGCACTGAGCACTGAGAACCCTGAGTACTGAGCACCGAGCACCCCGAGGACTGAGCACCCAGCACCCTGAGTACTGAGCACTGAGCACCCAGCACCCCGAGCACTGAGCACCCTGAGCTCTTAGCACCCTGAGTACTGAGCACCCAGCACCCTGAGTACTGAGCACCCAGCACCCTGAGCACTGAGCACCCAGCACCCCGAGCACTGAGCACCCAGCACCCTGAGTACTGAGCACTGAGCACCCAGCACCCCGAGCACTGAGCACTCAGCACCCTGTGTACTGTGCACTGAGTACCCAGTACCCCGTGCACTGAGACCCAGCACCCTGAGCACTGAGCACCCAGCACCCCGAATACTGAGCACCCAGCACCCTGAGTACTGAACACCCAGCACCCAGAGCACTGAGCACTGAGCACCCAGCACCCTGAGCACTGAGCACTGAGCAACCAGCACCCTGAGCACTGAGCACCCAGCACCCCGAGCACTGAGCACCCAGCACCCTGAGCACCCAGCACCCTGAGCACTGAGAACCCTGAGCACTGAGCAATGAGCACCCAGCACCCTGAGTACTGAGCACCCAACACTCTGAGCACTGAGCAGCCAGCACGCTTAGTACTGAGCACCCAGCACCCCGAGCACTGAGCACCCAGCACCCTGTGTACTGAGCACCGAGCACCCCGAGCACTGAGCACCCAGCACCCTGAGTACTGAGCACCCAGCACCCCGAGAATGAGCACCCAGCACCCCGAGCACTGAGCACCCAGCACCCTGAGCACTGAGCACCCAGCACCCTGAGTACTGAGCACCCAGCACCCCGAGCACTGAGCACCCAGCACCCTGAGTACTGAGCACCCTGAGTACTGAGCACGCAGCAACCTGAGTACTGAGCACCCTGCACCCCGAGCACTGAGCTCCCTGAGTACTGAGCACCCAGCACCCTGAGCACTGAGCACCCAGCACGATGAGTACTGAGCTCTGAGCACCCAGAGAACTGAGCACCCAGCACCCCGAGGACTGAGCACCCAGCACCCTGTGCACTGAGCACTGAGCATCCAGCACCCCGAGCACTGAGCACCCTGAGCTCTTAGCACCCAGAGTACTGAGCACCCAGCACCCTGAGTACGGAGCACCCAGCACCCTGAGCACTGAGCACCCAGCACCCTGAGTACTGAGCACCCAGCACCCTGAGTACTGAGCACCGAGCACCCCGAGCACTGAGCACCCAGCACCCTGAGCACTGAGCACCCAGCACCCCGAGCACTGTGCACCCAGCACCCTGAGCACTGAGCACACAGCACCCCGAGCACTGAGCACCCAGCACCCTGAGCACTGAGCACCCGCACCCCGAGCACTGAGCACCCAGCACCCTGAGCACTGAGCACCCAGCACCCCGAGTACTGAGCACCGAGCACCCCGAGAACTGAGCACCCAGCACCCCGAGCACTGAGCACTGAGCACGCTGAGCACTGAGTACCCAGCACCCCGAGTACTGAGCACCCAGCAGCCCGAGCACTGAGCACCCAGCACCCCGAGCACTGAGCACCCAGCACCCTGAGTACTGAGCACCCAGCACCCCGAGCACTGAGCACCCAGCACCCCGAGCACTGAGCACCCAGCACACCGAGCACTGAGCAACGAGCACCCCGAGCACTGTGCACCCAGCACCCTGAGAACTGAGCACCCAGCACCCTGAGTACTGAGCACCCAGCATCCTGAGCACTGAGTACTGAGCACCCCGAGCACTGAGCACCCAGCACCCTGAACACTGAGCACCCAGCACCCCTTGCACTGAGCACCCAGCACCCGGAGTACTGAGCACGCAGCACCCTGAGTACAGAGCACCCAGCACCCCGAGCACTGAGCACCCAGCACCCTGAGCACTGAGCACCCAGGAACCTGAGTACTGAGCACCCAGCACCCCGAGCACTGAGCACCCAGCACCCTGAGTACTGAGCACCGAGCACCCCGAGCACTGAGCACCCAGCACCCTGAGTACTGAGCACCGAGCACCCCGAGCACTGAGCACCCAGCACCCTGAGTACTGAGCACCGAGCACCCCGAGCACTGAGCACCCAGCACCCTGAGTATTGAGCACGGAGCACCCTGAGTACTGTGCACCCAGCACCCCGAGCACTTAGCACCCAGCACCCTGAGTACTGAGCACCCAGCACACTGAGCACTGAGCATCCAGCACCCCGAGCACTGAACACCCAGCACTCTGAGTACTGAGAACCGAGCACCCCGAGCACTGAGCACCCAGCACCTTGAGCACTGAGCACCCTGAGTACTGAGCACCCAGCACCCTGAGTACTGAGCACCCAGCACCAAGAGCACTGAGCACGGAGCACCCCGAGGACTGAGCACCCAGCACCCTGATCACTGAGCACAGAGCACCCCGAGGACTGAGCACCCAGCACCCTGAGCACTGAGCACCCAGCACCCCGAGCACTGAGCTCCCAGCACCCTGAGCACTGAGCACCCAGCACCCCGAGTACTGAGCACCGAGCACCCCGAGAACTGAGCACCCAGCACCCCGAGCACTGAGCACTGAGCACCCTGAGCACTGAGCACCCAGCACCCCGAGTACTGAGCACTGAGCACCCTAAGTACTGAGCACCCAGCACCCCGAGTACTGAGCACTGAGCACCATGAGTACTGAGCACCAAGTACCCTGCGCACTGAGCACTGAGAACCCTGAGTACTGAGCACCGAGCACCCCGAGCACTGAGCACCCAACACCCTGAGTACTGAGCACTGAGCTCCCCGAGCACTGAGCACCCTGAGTACTGAGCACCCAGCACCCTTAGTACTGAGCACCCAGCTCCCCGAGAATGAGCACCCTGAGCACTGAGTACCCAGCACCATGAGTACTGAGCACCGAGCACCCTGAGCACTGAGCACCCAGCACCCTGAGTACTGAGCACCCAGCACCCTGAGTACTGAGCACCCAGCAACCTGAGCACTGAGCACTGAGAACCCTGAGCACTGAGCACCCAGCACCCCGAGTACTGAGCAATGAGCACCCTGAGTACTGAGCACCCAGCACCCCAAGTACTGAGCACTGAGCACCCTGAGTACTGAGCACCCAACACCCTGAGCACTGAGCACTGAGAACCCTGAGTACTGAGCACCAAGCACCCCGAGCACTGAGCACCCAGCACCCCGAGGACTGAGCACCCAGCACCCTGAGTACTGAGCACTGAGCACCCAGCACCCCGAGCACTGAGCACCCTGAGCTCTTAGCACCCTGAGTACTGAGCACCCAGCACCCTGAGTACTGAGCACCCAGCACCCTGAGCACTGAGCACCCAGCACCCAGAGCACTGAGCACCCAGCACCCTGAGTACTGAGCACTGAGCACCCAGCACCCCGAGCACTGAGCACTCAGCACCCTGTGTACTGTGCACTGAGTACCCAGTACCCCGTGCACTGAGACCCAGCACCCTGAGCACTGAGCACCCAGCACCCCGAATACTGAGCACCCAGCACCCTGAGTACTGAACACCCAGCACCCAGAGCACTGAGCACTGAGCACCCAGCACCCTGAGCACTGAGCACTGAGCAACCAGCACCCTGAGCACTGAGCACCCAGCACCCCGAGCACTGAGCACCCAGCACCCTGAGCACACAGCACCCTGAGCACTGAGAACCCTGAGCACTGAGCAATGAGCACCCAGCACCCTGAGTACTGAGCACCCAACACTCTGAGCACTGAGCACCCAGCATGCTGAGTACTGAGCACCCAGCACCCCGAGCACTGAGCACCCAGCACCCTGTGTACTGAGCACCGAGCACCCCGAGCACTGAGCACCCAGCACCCTGAGTACTGAGCACCCAGCACCCCGAGAATGAGCACCCAGCACCCCGAGCACTGAGCACCCAGCACCCTGAGCACTGAGCACCCAGCACCCTGAGTACTGAGCACCCAGCACCCCGAGCACTGAGCACCCAGCACCCTGAGTACTGAGCACCCTGAGTACTGAGCACGCAGCAACCTGAGTACTGAGCACCCTGCACCCCGAGCACTGAGCTCCCTGAGTACTGAGCACCCAGCACCCTGAGCACTGAGCACCCAGCACCCTGAGTACTGAGCACTGAGCACCCAGAGAACTGAGCACCCAGCACCCCGAGGACTGAGCACCCAGCACCCTGTGCACTGAGCACTGAGCATCCAGCACCCCGAGCACTGAGCACCCTGAGCTCTTAGCACCCAGAGTACTGAGCACCCAGCACCCTGAGTACGGAGCACCCAGCACCCTGAGCACTGAGCACCCAGCACCCTGAGTACTGAGCACCCAGCACCCTGAGTACTGAGCACCGAGCACCCCGAGCACTGAGCACCCAGCACCCTGAGCACTGAGCACCCAGCACCCCGAGCACTGTGCACCCAGCACCCTGAGCACTGAGCACACAGCACCCAGAGCACTGAGCACCCAGCACCCTGAGCACTGAGCACCCAGCACCCCGAGCACTGAGCACCCAGCACCCTGAGCACTGAGCACCCAGCACCCCGAGTACTGAGCACCGAGCACCCCGAGAACTGTGCACCCAGCACCCCGAGCACTGAGCACTGAGCACCCTGAGCACTGAGTACCCAGCACCCCGAGTACTGAGCACCCAGCAGCCCGAGCACTGAGCACCCAGCACCCCGAGCACTGAGCACCCAGCACCCTGAGTACTGAGCACCCAGCACCCCGAGCACTGAGCACCCAGCACCCCGAGCACTGAGCACCCAGCACACCGAGCACTGAGCAACGAGCACCCCGAGCACTGTGCACCCAGCACCCTGAGACCTGAGCACCCAGCACCCTGAGTACTGAGCACCCAGCATCCTGAGCACTGAGTACTGAGCACCCCGAGCACTGAGCACCCAGCACCCTGAACACTGAGCACCCAGCACCCCTTGCACTGAGCACCCAGCACCCGGAGTACTGAGCACGCAGCACCCTGAGTACTGAGCACCCAGCACCCCGAGCACTGAGCACCCAGCACCCTGAGCACTGAGCACCCAGGACCCTGAGTACTGAGCACCCAGCACCCCGAGCACTGAGCACCCAGCACCCTGAGTACTGAGCACCGAGCACCCCGAGCACTGAGCACCCAGCACCCTGAGTACTGAGCACCGAGCACCCCGAGCACTGAGCACCCAGCACCCTGAGTACTGAGCACCGAGCACCCCGAGCACTGAGCACCCAGCACCCTGAGTACTGAGCACGGAGCACCCTGAGTACTGTGCACCCAGCACCCCAAGCACTTAGCACCCAGCACCCTGAGTACTGAGCACCCAGCACACTGAGCACTGAGCATCCAGCACCCCGAGCACTGAACACCCAGCACTCTGAGTACTGAGAACCGAGCACCCCGAGCACTGAGCACCCAGCACCTTGAGCACTGAGCACCCTGAGTACTGAGCACCCAGCACCCTGAGTACTGAGCACCCAGCACCAAGAGCACTGAGCACGGAGCACCCCGAGGACTGAGCACCCAGCACCCTGATCACTGAGCACAGAGCACCCCGAGGACTGAGCACCCAGCACCCTGAGCACTGAGCACCCAGCACCCCGAGCACTGAGCACCCAGCACCCCGAGCACTGAGCACCCAGCACCTTGAGCACTGAGCACCCTGAGTACTGAGCACCCAGCACCCTGAGTACTGAGCACCCAGCACCAAGAGCACTGAGCACGGAGCACCCCGAGGACTGAGCACCCAGCACCCTGATCACTGAGCACAGAGCACCCCGAGGACTGAGCACCCAGCACCCTGAGCACTGAGCACCCAGCACCCCGAGCACTGAGCACCCAGCACCCTGAGCACTGAGCACCCAGCACCCCGAGTACTGAGCACCGAGCACCCCGAGAACTGAGCACCCAGCACCCCGAGCACTGAGCACTGAGCACCCTGAGCACTGAGCACCCAGCACCCCGAGTACTGAGCACTGAGCACCCTAAGTACTGAGCACCCAGCACCCCGAGTACTGAGCACTGAGCACCATGAGTACTGAGCACCAAGTACCCTGCGCACTGAGCACTGAGAACCCTGAGTACTGAGCACCAAGCACCCCGAGCACTGAGCAGCCAACACCCTGAGTACTGAGCACTGAGCTCCCCGAGCACTGAGCACCCTGAGTACTGAGCACCCAGCACCCTTAGTACTGAGCACCCAGCACCCCGAGAATGAGCACCCTGAGCACTGAGTACCCAGCACCATGAGTACTGAGCACCGAGCACCCTGAGCACTGAGCACCCAGCACCCTGAGTACTGAGCACCCAGCACCCTGAGTACTGAGCACCCAGCAACCTGAGCACTGAGCACTGAGAACCCAGCACACCGAGCACTGAGCACTCAGCACCCTGTGTACTGAGCACTGAGTACGGAGTACCCCGTGCACTGAGACCCAGCACCCTGAGCACTGAGCACCCAGCACCCCGAGTACTGAGCAACCAGCAGCCCGAGCACTGAGCACCCAGCACCCCGAGCACTGAGCACCCAGCACCCTGAGTACTGAGCGCCCAGCACCCTGAGCACTGAGCACCCAGCACCCTGAGCACTGAGCACCCAGCACCCCGAGCACTGAGCAACGAGCACCCCGAGCACTGAGCACCCAGCACCCTGAGTACTGAGCACCCAGCACCCTGAGTACTGAGCACCCAGCATCCTGAGCACTGAGTACTGAGCACCCCGAGCACTGAGCACCCAGCACCCTGAGCACTGAGCACCCAACACCCCTTGCACTGAGCACCCAGCACCCTGAGCACTGTGCACCCAGGACCCTGAGTACTGAGCACCCAGCACCCCGAGCACTGAGCACCCAGCACCCTGAGTACTGAGCACCGAGCACCCCGAGCACTGAGCAGCAAGCACCCCGAGCTCTGAGCACCCAGCACCCTGAGCCCCCAGCACCCTGAGCACCCAGCACCCTGAGCACGGAGCACCCTGAGCACTGAGCACTGAGCACCCAGCACCCTGAGCACTGAGCACCCAGCACCCCGAGCACTGAGCACCCAGCACCCTGAGCACCCAGCACCCTGAACACCCAGCACCCTGAACACGGAGCACCCTGAGCACTGAGCACTGAGCACCCAGCACCCTGAGTACTGAGCACCTAACACTCTGAGCACTGAGCACCCAGCACGCTGAGTACTGAGCACTGAGCACCCAGCACCCTGAGTACTGAGCACCCAGCACCCCGAGCACTGAGCACCCAGCACCCTGTGTACTGAGCACCGAGCACCCGGAGTACTGAGCACCCAGCACCCTGAGCACTGAGCACTGAGCACTCTGAGCACTGAGCACCCAGCACCCCGAGTACTGAGCACTGAGCACCTTGAGTACTGAGCACCCAGCACCCCGAGTACTGAGCACTGAGCACCATGAGTACTGAGCACCGAGCACCCCGAGCACTGAGCACCCAGCACCCTGAGTACTGAGCACCGAGCTCCCCGAGCACTGAGCACCCTGAGCACTAAGCACTGAGAACCCTGAGTACTGAGCACCGAGCACCCCGAGCACTGAGCACCCAGCACCCGGAGCACTGAGCACCCAGCACCCTGAGTACTGAGCACTGAGCACCCAGCAACCCGAGCACTGAGCACTCAGCACCCTGTGTACTGAGCACTGAGTACCCAGTACCCCCGAGCACTGAGACCCAGCACCCTGAGCACTGAGCACGAAGCACCCCGAGTACTGAGCACCCAGCACCCCGAGCACTGAGCACCCAGCACCCCGAGCACTGAGCACCCAGCACCCTGAGTACTGAGCACCCAGCACCCCGAACACTGAGCACCCAGCACCCCGAGCACTGAGCACCCAGCACCCTGAGTACTGAGCACCCAGAACCCCGAGCACTGAGCACCGAGCACCCCGAGCACTGTGCACCCAGCACCCTGAGAACTGAGCACCCAGCACCGTGAGTACTGAGCACCCAGCATCCTCAGCACTGAGCACCCAGCACCCTGAGCAGTGAGCACCCAGGACCCTGAGTACTGAGCACCCAGCACCCTGAGTACTGAACACCCAGCACCCAGAGCACTGAGCACTGAGCACCCAGCACCCTGAGCACTGAGCACTGAGCAACCAGCACCCTGAGCACCGAGCACCCAGCACCCCGAGCACTGAGCACCCAGCACCCTGAGCACCCAACACTCTGAGCACTGAGCACCCAGCACGCTGAGTACTGAGCACCCAGCACCCCGAGCACTGAGCACCCAGCACCCTGTGTACTGAGCACCGAGCACCCTGAGCACTAAGCACGCAGCACCCTGAGTACTGAGCACCCAGCACCCCGAGAATGAGCACCCAGCACCCCGAGCAGTGAGCACCCAGCACCCTGAGTACTGAGCACCCAGCAACCTGAGCACTGAGCACTGAGCACCCAGCACCCTGGGTACTGAGCACCCAGCACCCCGAGCACTGAGCACCCAGCACCCTGAGTCCTGAGCACCCTGAGTACTGAGCACCCAGCAACCTGAGTACTGAGCACCCTGCACCCCGAGCACTGAGCTCCCTGAGTACTGAGCACCCAGCACCCTGAGCACTGAGCACCCAGCACCCTGAGTACTGAGCACTGAGCACCCAGAGAACTGAGCACCCAGCACCCTGAGGACTGAGCACCCAGCACCCTGTGCACTGAGCACTGAGCATCCAGCAACCCGAGCACTGAGCACCCTGAGCTCTTAGCACCCTGAGTACTGAGCACCCAGCACCCTGAGTACGGAGCACCCAGCACCCTGAGCACTGAGCAACCAGCACCCTGAGTACTGAGCACCCAGCACCCTGAGTACTGAGCACCGAGCACCCCGAGCACTGAGCACACAGCACACTGAGCACTGAGCACCCAGCACCCCGAGCACTGTGCACCCAGCACCCTGAGCACTGAGCACACAGCACCCCGAGCACTGAGCACCCAGCACCCTGAGCACTGAGCACCCAGCACCCCGAGCACTGAGCACCCAGCACCCTGAGCACTGAGCACCCCGAGGACTGAGCACCCAGCACCCTGATCACTGAGCACAGAGCACCCCGAGGACTGAGCACCCAGCACCCTGAGCACTGAGCACCCAGCACCCCGAGCACTGAGCACCCAGCACCCTGAGCACTGAGCACCCAGGACCCTGAGTACTGAGCACCCAGCACCCCGAGCACTGAGCACCCAGCACCCTGAGTACTGAGCACCGAGCACCCCGAGCACTGAGCACCCAGCACCCTGAGTACTGAGCACCGAGCACCCCGAGCACTGAGCACCCAGCACCCTGAGTACTGAGCACCGAGCACCCCGAGCACTGAGCACCGAGCTCCCCGAGCACTGAGCACCCTGAGTACTGAGCACCCAGCACCCTTAGTACTGAGCACCCAGCACCCCGAGAATGAGCACCCTGAGCACTGAGTACCCAGCACCATGAGTACTGAGCACCGAGCACCCTGAACACTGAGCACCCAGCACCCTGAGTACTGAGCACCCAGCACCCTGAGTACTGAGCACCCAGCAACCTGAGCACTGAGCACTGAGAACCCTGAGCACTGAGCACCCAGCACCCCGAGTACTGAGCAATGAGCACCCTGAGTACTGAGCACCCAGCACCCCGAGTACTGAGCACTGAGCACCCTCAGTACTGAGCACCCAGCACCCTGAGCACTGAGCACTGAGAACCCTGAGTACTGAGCACCGAGCACCCCAAGCACTGAGCACCCAGCACCCCGAGGACTGAGCACCCAGCACCCTGAGTACTGAGCACTGAGCACCCAGCACCCCGAGCACTGAGCACTCAGCACCCTGTGTACTGAGCACTGAGTACGGAGTACCCCGTGCACTGAGACACAGCACCCTGAGCACTGAGTACCCAGCACCCCGAGTACTGAGCAACCAGCAGCCCGAGCACTGAGCACCCAGCACCCCGAGCACTGAGCACCCAGCACCCTGAGTACTGAGCACCCAGCACGCCGAGCACTGAGCACCCAGCACCCTGAGCACTGAGCACCCAGCACCCCGAGCACTGAGCAACGAGCACCCCGAGCACTGAGCAACCAGCACCCTGAGTACTGAGCACCCAGCACCCTGAGTACTGAGCACCCAGCATCCTGAGCACTGAGTACTGAGCACCCCGAGCACTGAGCACCCAGCACCCTGAGCACTGAGCACCCAGCACCCCTTGCACTGAGCACCCAGCACCCGGAGTACTGAGCACCCAGCACCCCTTGCACTGAGCACCCAGCACCCTGAGTTCTGAGCACCCAGGACCCCGAGCACTGAGCACCCAGCACCCTAAGAACTGTGCACCCAGGACCCTGAGTACTGAGCACCAAGCACCCCGAGCACTGAGCACCCAGCACCCTGAGTACTGAGCACTGAGCACCCAGCACCCCGAGCACTGAGCACTCAGCACCCTGTGTACTGAGCACTGAGTACCCAGTACCCCGTGCACTGAGACCCAGCGCCCTGAGCACTGAGCACCCAGCAACCCGAGTACTGAGCACCCAGCAGCCCGAGCACTGAGCACCCAGCACCCCGAGCACTGAGCACCCAGCACCCTGAGTACTGAGCACCCAGCACCCCGAGCACTGAGCACCCAGCACCCCGAGCACTGAGCACCCAGCACACCGAGCACTGAGCAACGAGCACCCCGAGCACTGTGCACCCAGCACCCTGAGAACTGAGCACCCAGCACCCTGAGTACTGAGCACCCAGCATCCTGAGCACTGAGTACTGAGCACCCCGAGCACTGAGCACCCAGCACCCTGAACACTGAGCACCCAGCACCCCTTGCACTGAGCACCCAGCACCCGGAGTACTGAGCACGCAGCACCCTGAGTACTGAGCACCCAGCACCCCGAGCACTGAGCACCCAGCACCCTGAGCACTGAGCACCCAGGACCCTGAGTACTGAGCACCCAGCACCCCGAGCATTGAGCACCCAGCACCCTGAGTACTGAGCACCGAGCACCCCGAGCACTGAGCACCAAGCACCCCGAGCACTGAGAACCCAGCACCCTGAGTACTGAGCACCAAGCACCCCGAGCACTGAGCACCCAGCACCCTGAGTACTGAGCACCGAGCATCCCGAGCACTGAGCACCCAGCACCCTGAGTACTGAGCACGGAGCACCATGAGTACTGTGCACCCAGCACCCCGAGCACTTAGCACCCAGCACCCTGAGTACTGAGCACCCAGCACCCTGAGCACTGAGCATCCAGCACCCCGAGCACTGAGCACCCAGCACTCTGAGTACTGAGAACCGAGCACCCCGAGCACTGAGCACCCAGCACCTTGAGCACTGATCAAGCTGAGTACTGAGCACCCAGCACCCTGAGTACTGAGCACCCAGCACCCCGAGCACTGAGCACGGAGTACCCCGAGGACTGAGCACCCAGCACCCTGATCACTGAGCACAGAGCACCCCGAGGACTGAGCACCCAGCACCCTGAGCACTGAGCACCCAGCACCCCGAGCACTGAGCACCCAGCACCCTGAGCACTGAGCACCCAGCACCCCGAGTACTGAGCACCGAGCACCCCGAGAACTGAGCACCCAGCACCCCGAGCACTGAGCACTGAGCACCCTGAGCACTGAGCACCGAGCACGCCGAGTACTAAGCTCTGAGCACCCCGAGTACTGAGCACTGAGCACCATGAGTACTGAGCACCAAATACCCTGCGCACTGAGCACTGAGAACCCTGAGTACTGAGCACCGAGCACCCCGAGCACTGAGCACCCAGCACCCTGAGTACTGAGCACCGAGCTCCCCGAGCACTGAGCACCCTGAGTACTGAGCACCCAGCACCCTTAGTACTGAGCACCCAGCAACCCGAGAATGAGCACCCTGAGCACTGAGTACCCAGCACCATGAGTACTGAGCACCGAGCACCCTGAGCACTGAGCACCCAGCACCCTGAGTACTGAGCACCCAGCACCCTGAGTACTGAGCACCCAGCACCCTGAGCACTGAACACCCAGCAACCTGAGTACTGAGCACCCAGCACTCTGAGCACTGAGTACTGAGCACCCCGCGCACTGAGCACCCAGCACCCCGAGCACTGAGCACTGAGCACCCTGAGCACAGACCACCCAGCACCCCGAGTACTGAGCAATGAGCACCCTGAGTACTGAGCACCCAGCACCCCGAGTACTGAGCACTGAGCAGCCTGAGTACTGAGCACCCAGCACCCTGAGCACTGAGCACTGAGAACCCTGTGTACTGAGCACCGAGCACCCCGAGCACTGACCACAGAGCACCCCGAGCACTGAGCACCCAGCACCCTGAGTACTGAGCACTGAGCACCCAGCACCCCGAGCACTGAGCACTCAGCACCCTGTGAACTGAGCACTGAGTACGGAGTACCCCGTGCACTGAGACCCAGCACCCTGAGCACTGAGCACCCCGCTCCCCGAGTACTGAGCAACCAGCAGCCCGAGCACTGAGCACCCAGCACCCCGAGCACTGAGCAACGAGCACCCCGAGCACTGAGCACCCAGCACCCTGAGTACTGAGCACCCAGCACCCTGAGTACTGAGCACCCAGCATCCTGAGCACTGAGTACTGAGCACCCCGAGCACTGAGCACCCAGCACCCTGAGCACTGAGCACCCAGCACCCCTTGCACTGAGCACCCAGCACCCGGAGTACTGAGCACCCAGCACCCCTTGCACTGAGCACCCAGCACCCTGAGTACTGAGCACCCAGGACCCCGAGCACTGAGCACCCAGCACCCTAAGCACTGTGCACCCAGGACCCTGAGTACTGAGCACCCAGCACCCCGAGCACTGAGCACCCAGCACCCTGAGTCCTGAGCACTGAGCACCCAGCACCCCGAGCACTGAGCACTCAGCACCCTGTGTACTGAGCACTGAGTACCCAGTACCCCGTGCACTGAGACCCAGCACCCTGAGCACTGAGCACCCAGCAACCCGAGTACTGAGCACCCAGCAGCCCGAGCACTGAGCACCCAGCACCCCGAGCACTGAGCATCCAGCACCCTGAGTACTGAGCACCCAGCACCCCGAGCACTGAGCACCCAGCACCCCGAGCACTGAGCACCCAGCACACAGAGCACTGAGCAACGAGCACCCCGAGCACTGTGCACGCAGCACCCTGAGAACTGAGCACCCAGCACCCTGAGTACTGAGCACCCAGCATCCTGAGCACTGAGTACTGAGCACCCCGAGCACTGAGCACCCAGCACCCTGAACACTGAGCACCCAGCACCCCTTGCACTGAGCACCCAGCACCCGGAGTACTGAGCACGCAGCACCCTGAGTACTGAGCACCCAGCACCCCGAGCACTGAGCACCCAGCACCCCGAGCACTGAGCACCCAGCACCCTGAGTACTGAGCACCGAGCACCCTGAGCACTGAGCACCCAGCACCCCGAGCACTGAGCACTCAGCACCCTGTGTACTGAGCACTGAGTACGGAGTACCCCGTGCACTGAGACCCAGCACCCTGAGAACTGAGCACCCCGCTCCCCGAGTACTGAGCAACCAGCAGCCCGAGCACTGAGCACCCAGCACCCCGAGCACTGAGCACCCAGCACCCTGAGTACTGAGCACCCAGCACCCTGAGTACTGAGCACCCAGCACCCTGAGTACTGAGCACCCAGCATCCTGAGCACTGAGTACTGAGCACCCCGAGCACTGAGCACCCAGCACCCTGAGCACTGAGCACCCAGCACCCCTTGCACTGAGCACACAGCACCCGGAGTACTGAGCACCCAGCACCCCTTGCACTGAGCACCCAGCACCCTGAGTACTGAGCACCCAGCACCCCGAGCACTGAGCACCCAGCACCCTGAGCACTGTGTACCCAGGACCCTGAGTACTGAGCACCCAGCACCCCGAGCACTGAGCACCCAGCACCCTGAGTACTGAGCACCGAGCACCCTGAGCACTGAGCAGCAAGCACCCCGAGCTCTGAGCACCCAGCACCCTGAGCACCCAGCACCCTGAGCACCCAGCACCCTGAGCACGGAGCACCCTGAGCAATGAGCACTGAGCACCCAGCACCCTGAGCACTGAGCACCCAGCAACCCGAGCACTGAGCACCCAGCACCCTGAGCACCCAGCACCCTGAGCACCCAGCACCCTGAACACGGAGCACCCTGAGCACTGAGCACTGAGCACCCAGCACCCTGAGTACTGAGCACCTACCACTCTGAGCACTGAGCACCCACCACGCTGAGTACTGAGCACTGAGCACCCAGCCCCCTGAGTACTGAGCACCCAGCAAACCGAGCACTGATCACCCAGCACCCTGTGTACTGAGCACCGAGCACCCGGAGTACTGAGCACCCAGCACCCTGAGCACTGAGCACTGAGCACTCTGAGCACTGAGCACCCAGCACCCCGAGTACTGAGCACTGAGCACCTTGAGTACTGAGCACCCAGCACCCCGAGTACTGAGCACTGAGCACCCTGAGTACTGAGCACCCAGCACCCTGAGTACTGAGCACCGAGCACCCCGAGCACTGAGCACCCAGCACCCCGAGCACTGAGCACCCAGCACCCTGAGTACTGAGCACCCAGCACCCCGAGAATGAGCACCCTGACCACGGAGTACCCAGCACCATGAGTACTGAGCACCGAGCACCCTGAGCACTGAGCACCCAGCACCCTGAGTACTGAGCACCCAGCACCCTGAGTACTGAGCACCCAGCACCGTGAGCACTGTGCACCCAGCAACCTGAGTACTGAGCACCCAGCACTCTGAGCACTGAGCACCCAGCACCCCGAGCACTGAGCACCCAGCACCCCGAGCACTGAGCACTGAGCACCCTGAGCACTGAGCAGCCAGCACCCCGAGTACTGAGCACTGAGCACCCTGAGTACTGAGTACCCAGCACCCCGAGTTCTGAGCACTGAGCACCCTGAGTACTGAGCACCCAGCACCCTGAGCACTGAGCACTGAGAACCCTGAGTACTGAGCACCGAGCACCCCGAGCACTGAGCACCCAGCACCCCGAGCACTGAGCACCCAGCACCCTGAGTACTGAGCACTGAGCACCCAGCAACCCGAGCACTGAGCACTCAGCACCCTGTGTACTGAGCACTGAGAACCCTGAGTACTGAGCACCCTGCACCCTGAGTACTGAGCACCCAGCACCCCGAGCACTGAGCACCCAGCACCCCGAGCACTGAGCACCCAGCACCCTGAGTACTGAGCACCCAGCACCCCGAGCACTGAGCACCGAGCACCCCGAGCACTGTGCACCCAGCACCCTGAGAACTGAGCACCCAGCACCCTGAGTACTGAGCACCCAGCATCCTCAGCACTGAGCACCCAGCACACTGAGCACTGAGCACCCAGGACCCTGAGTACTGAGCACCCAGCACCCTGAGTACTGAACACCCAGCACCCTGAGCACTGAGCACTGAGCACCCAGCACCCTGAGCACTGAGCACTGAGCACCCAGCACCCCGAGCATTGAGCACACAGCACCCTGAGCACTGAGCACCCTGAGGACTGAGCACCCAGCACCCTGAGTACTGAGCAGCCAGCACCCTGAGTACTGAGCACCCAGCATCCTGAGTACTGAGCACTGATCACCCTGAGCACTGAGCACCCAGCACCCTGAGCACTGAGCAACCAGCACCCTGAGTACTGAGCACCCTGAGCACTGAGCACCCAGCACCCTGAGTACTGAGCACCCAGCACCCCGAGCACTGAGCACCCAGCACCCCGAGCACTGAGCACCCACCACCGTGAGCACTGAGCACCCAGCACCTTGAGTACTGAGCACCGAGCACCCCGAACACTGAGCACCCAGCACCCTAAGTACTGAGCACCCAGCACCCTGAGAACTGAGCACCCAGCACCCCGAGCACTGAGCACCCAGCACCCTGAGTACTGAGCACCCAGCACCCTGAGTTCTGAGCACCCAGCACCCCGAACACTGAGCACCCAGCACCCTGAGTACTGACCTCCCAGCACCCTGAGTACTGAGCACTGAGCACCCTGAGCACTGAGCACCCAGCAACCCGAGCACTGAGCACCCAGCACCCTGAGTACTGAGCACCCAGCACCCTGAGTACTGAGCACTCAGCACCCTGAGTACTGAGCACCGAGCACCCCGAGCACTGAGCACCCAGCACCCTGAGCACTGAGCACCCTGAGGACTGAGCACCCAGCACCCTGAGTACTGAGCACCAAGCAACTTGAGTACTGAGCACCCAGCATCCTGAGTACTGAGCACTGATAACCCTGAGCACTGAGCACCCAGCACCCCGAGCACTGAGCAACCAGCACCCCGAGCACTGAGCACCCAGCACCCTGAGTACTGAGCACCCTGAGTACTGAGCACCCTGCACCCTGAGCACTGAGCACCCAGCACCCTGAGTGCTGAGCAACCAGCACCCCGAGCACTGAGCACCCAGCACCCTGAGTACTGAGCACCGAGCACCCCGAGCACTGAGCACCCAGCACCCTGAGTACTGAGCACTGAGCACCCCGAGTACTGAGCACCCAGCACCCCGAGCACTGAGCACCCAGCACCCTGAGTACTGAGAACAGATCACCCTGAGTACTGAGCACCCAGCACCCTGAGTACTGAGCCCCCAGCACCCTGAGTACTGAGCACCCAGCACCCCGAGCCCTGGGCACCCAGCACCCTGAGTACTGAGAACAGATCACCCTGAGTACTGAGCACCCAGCACCCCGAGAATGAGCACCCAGCACCCTGAGTACTGAGAAGCGAGCACCCTCAGTACTGAGCACACAGCACCCTGAGTACTGAGCCCCAGCACCCTGAGTACTGAGCACCCAGCACCCCGAGCACTGAGCACCCCGCACCCCGAGCACGGAGCACCCAGTACCCCGAGCACTGAGTACTGAGCACACAGCACCCTGTGTACTGAGCACCGAGCTCCCCGAGCACTGATCACCCTGAGTACTGAGCACCCACCACCCCGATCACTGAGCACCCAGCACCCTGAGCACTGAGCACACAGCACCCTGAGCACTGAGCACCCAGCACCCTGAGTACTGAGCACCCAGCACGCTGAGTACTGAACACCCAGGACCCCGAGCACTGAGCACCCAGCACCCTGAGTACTGAGCACTGAGCACCCAGCACCCCGAGCACTGAGCACCCAGCACCCTGTGTACTGAGCACTGAGCACCAGGAGTACTAAGCAACCAGCACCCTGAGTACTGAGCACACAGGACCCTGAGCACTGAGCACCCAGCACCCCGAGCACTGAGCACCCAGCACCCTGAGTACTGAGCACCCTGAGTACTGAGCACCCAGTACCCTGAGTACTGAGCACCCTGAATACTGAGCACCCAGCCCCCTGAGCACTGAGCACCCAGCACCCTGAGTACTGAGCACCCAGCACCCTGAGCACTGAGCACCCAGCACCCTGAGTACTGAGCACCCAGCACCCTGAGTACTGAGCACCCAGCACCGTGAGTACTGAGCACCCAGCACCCTGAGCACTGAGCACCCAGCATCCTGAGTACTGAGCACTGAGCACCCCGAGTTCTGAGCACCGGGCACCCCGAGCACTAAGCACCCAGCACCCCGAGCACCGAGCACCCAGCACCCTGAGCACTGAGCACCCAGCACCCTGAGCACTGAGCACCAAGCACACTGAGAACTGAGCACCCAGCACCCTGAGCACTGAGCACCCAGCACCCTGAGCACTGAGCACTCAGCACCCTGAGTACTGAGCACCCAGCACCCTGAGCACTGAGCACCCAGCAAACCGAGCACTGAGCACCCAGCACCCCGAGCACTGAGCACCCAGCACCCCGAGCACTGAGCACCCAGCACCCCGAGCACTGAGCACCCAGCACCCTGAGTACTGAGCACACAGCACCCTGAGTACTGAGCACCCAGCACCCTGAGCAATGAGCACCCAGCACCCTGAGTACTGAGCACCCAGCACCCCAAGCACTGAGCACCCTGAGTACTGAGCACCCAGCACCCCAAGCACTGAGCACCGTGAGTACTGAGCACCCAGCACCCTGATTAATGAGCACCCAGCACCCCGAGCACTGAGCACCCAGCACCCTGAGTACTGAGCACTGAGCACACTGAGTATTGAGCACCCAGCACCCTGAATAATGAGCACCCAACGTACTGTGCACCGAGCACCCTGAGCACTGAGCACCCAGCACCCTGAGTACTGAGCACCCAGCACCCTGAGCAATGAGCACCCTGAGTACTGAGCACCCAGCACCTTGAGCACTGAGCACCGAGCACTGCGAGCACTGAGCACCCAGCACCCTGAGCACTGAACACACAGCACCCTGAGTACTGAGCATCAAGCACACTGAGCACTGGGCACCCAGCACCCTGAGCACTGAGCACCCAGCAACCTGAGCACTGAGCACCCAACGTACTGAGCACCGAGCACCCTGAGTACTGAGTACCCAGCACCCTGAGCACTGAGCACCCAGCACCCTGAGCACTGAGCACACAGCACCCTGAGCACTGAGCACCCAGCACCCTGAGTACTGAGCACTGAGCACCCAGCATCCCGAGCACTGAGCACCCAGCACCCTGAGCACTGAGCACCCAGCATCCGAGTACTGAGCACCCAGCACCCTGAGTACTGAGCACCCAGCACCCTGAGTACTGAGCACCCAGCACCCGGAGTACTGAGCACCCAGCATCCAGAGTACTGAGCACCCAGCACCCTGAGCACTGAGCACCCAGCACACCGAGCACTGAGCACCCAGCACCCTGAGTACTGAGCACCCAGCACCCCGAGCACTGAGCACCCAGCACCCTGAGCACTGAGCACCCAGCACCCTGAGTACTGAGCATGAAACACCCTGAGCACTGGGCACCCAGCACCCTGAGCACTGAGCACCCAGCAACCTGAGCACTGAGCACCCAACGTACTGAGCACCGAGCACCCTGAGTACTGATCACCCAGCTCCCTGAGTACTGAGCACCGAGCACCCCGAGCACTGAGCACCGGGCACCCCGAGCACTGAGCACCCAGCACCCTGAGTACTGAGCACCCAGCACCCTGAGTACTGAGCTCCGAGCACCCCGAGCACTGAGCACCCAGCGCCCCGAGCACTGAGTACCCAGCACCCTGAGTACTGAGCACCCAGCACCCTGACTACTGAGCACCCAGCACCCTGAGTACTGAACACCCAGCACCCTGAGCACTGAGCACTGAGCACCCTGAGCACTGAGTACTGAGCACTGAGCACCCTGAGCACTGAGCACCCAGCACCCCGAGTACTGAGCACCCAGCACCCCGAGCACTGAGCACCCAGCGCCCCGAGCACTGAGAACCCAGCACCCCGAGTACTGAGCACTGAGCACCCTGAGTACTGAGCACCAAGCACCCAGAGTACTGAGCACTGAGCACCCTGAGTACTGAGCACCCAGCACCCTGAGCACTGAGTACCCAGCACCCTGAGTACTGAGCACTGAGCACCCTGAGCACTGAGCACCCAGCACCCCGAGTACTGGGCACCCAGCACCCCGAGCACTGAGCACCCAGCGCCCCGAGCACTGAGAACCCAGCACCCCGAGTACTGAGCACTGAGCACCCTGAGTACTGAGCACCAAGCACCCCGAGTACTGAGCACTGAGCACCCCGAGTACTGAGCACTGAGCACCCTGAGTACTGAGCACCAAGCACCCCGAGTACTGAGCACTGAGCACCCTGAGTACTGAGCACCCAGCACCCTGAGCACTGAGTACCCAGCACCCTGAGTACTGAGCACTGAGAACCCTGAGTACTGAGCACCGAGCACCCTGAGTACTGAGCACCCAGCACCCTGATCACTGAGCACGGAGCACCCCGAGGACTGTGCACCCAGCACCCTGAGCACTGTGCACCCAGCACCCTGAGTACTGAGCACCCAGCACCCTGAGCACTGAGCACCCAGCACCCTGAGCACTGAGCACCCAGCACCCTGAGTACTGAGCAACCAGCACCCTGAGCATTGAGCACTGAGCACCCAGCACCCTGAGCACTGAGCACTGAGCATCCAGCACCCCGAGCACTGAGCACCCAGCACACTGAGCACTGAGCACCCAGAACCCTGAGCACTGATCACCCAGCACCCTGAGCACTGAGCACCCAGCACCCTGAGTACTGAGCACCCAGCACCCTGAGTACTGAGCACTCAGCACCCTGAGTACTGAGCACCGAGCACCCCGAGCACTGAGCACACAGCACCCTGAGCACTGAGCACCCTGAGGACTGAGCACCCAGCACCCTGAGCACTGAGCACCCAGCACCCCGAGAATGAGCACCCAGCACCCCGAGTACTGAGCACCGAGCACCCCGAGAACTGAGCACCCAGCACCCTGAGCACTGAGCACCCAGCACCCTGAGTACTGAGCACCCAGCACCCTGAGTACTGAACACCCAGCACCCTGAGCACTGAGCACTGAGCACCCTGAGCACTGAGTACTGAGCACCGAGCACCCCGAGCACTGAGCACACAGCACCCGGAGTACTGAGCACCCAGCACCGTGAGTACTAAGCACCGAGCACCCTGAGTACTGAGCACACAGCACCCTGAGCACTGAACACACAGCACCCTGAGTACTGAGCACCTCGAGCCCTGAGCACCCAGCACCCTGAGTACTGAGCACTGAGCAGCCCGAGCACTGAGCACCCAGCACCCCGAGCACTGAGCACCCAGCACCCCGAGCACTGAGCACCCAGCACCCTGAGTACTGAGTACCCAGCACCCTGAGCACTGAGCACCCAGCACCCTGAGTACTGAGCACTGAGCACCCAGCACCCCGAACACTGAGCACCCAGCACCCTGAGTACTAAGCACCCAGCACCCTGAGCACTGAGCACCCAGCACCCTGAGTACTGAGCACTGAGCACCCAGCACCCCGAGCACTGAGCACCCAGCGCCCCCAGCACTGAGCACCCAGCACCCTGAGTACTGAGCACCCAGCACCCTGAGTACTGAACACCCAGCACCCTGAGCACTGAGCACTGAGCACCCTGAGCACTGAGTACTGAGCACTGAGCACCCTGAGCACTGAGCACCCAGCACCCCGAGTACTGAGCACACAGCACCCCGAGCACTGAGCACCCAGCGCCCCGAGCACTGAGAACCCAGCACCCCGAGTACTGAGCACTGAGCACCCTGAGTACTGAGCACCAAGCACCCCGAGTACTGAGCACTGAGCACCCTGAGTACTGAGCACCCAGCACCCTGAGCACTCAGTACCCAGCACCCTGAGTACTGAGCACTGAGAACCCTGAGTACTGAGCACCGAGCACCCTGAGTACTGAGCACCCAGCACCCTGATCACTGAGCACGGAGCACCCCGAGGTCTGTGCACCCAGCACCCTGAGCACTGGGCACCCAGCACCTTGAGTACTGAGCACCCAGCACCCTGAGTACTGAGCAACCAGCACCCTGAGCATTGAGCACTGAGCACCCAGCACCCTGAGCACTGAGCACTGAGCATCCAGCACCCCGAGCACTGAGCACCCAGCACCCTGAGTACTGAGCACCCAGCACCCTGAGCACTGAGCACCCAGCACCCTGAGCACTGAGCACCCAGCACCCTGAGTACTGAGCAACCAGCACCCTGAGCATTGAGCACTGAGCACCCAGCACCCTGAGCACTGAGCACTGAGCATCCAGCACCCCGAGCACTGAGCACCCAGCACACTGAGCACTGAGCACCCAGCACCCTGAGCACTGATCACCCAGCACCCTGAGCACTGAGCACCCAGCACCCTGAGTACTGAGCACTCAGCACCCTGAGTACTGAGCACCGAGCACCCCGAGCACTGAGCACCCAGCACCCTGAGCACTGAGCACCCTGAGGACTGAGCACCCAGCACCCTGAGCACTGAGCACCCAGCACCCCGAGAATGAGCACCCAGCACCCCGAGTACTGAGCACCGAGCACCCCGAGTACTGAGCACCCAGCACCCTGAGCACTGAGCACCCAGCACCCTGAGTACTGAGCACCCAGCACCCTGAGTACTGAACACCCAGCACCCTGAGCACTGAGCACTGAGCACCCTGAGCACTGAGTACTGAGCACCGAGCACCCCGAGCACTGAGCACCCAGCACCCGGAGTACTGAGCACCCAGCACCCTGAGTACTAAGCACCGAGCACCCTGAGTACTGAGCACCCAGCACCCTGAGCACTGAACACACAGCACCCTGAGAACTGAGCACCTCGAGCACTGAGCACCCAGCACCCTGAGTACTGAGCACTGAGCAGCCCGAGCACTGAGCACCCAGCACCCCGAGCACTGAGCACCCAGCACCCCGAGCACTGAGCACCCAGCACCCTGAGTACTGAGTACCCAGCACCCTGAGTACTGAGCACCCAGCGCCCTGAGCACTGAGTACCCAGCACCCTGAGCACTGAGCACCCAGCACCCTGAGCACTGAGCACCCAGCACCCTGAGTACTGAGCACTGAGCACCCAGCACCCCGAACACTGAGCAACCAGCACCCTGAGTACTATGCACCCAGCACCCTGAGCACTGAGCACCCAGCACCCAGAGTACTGAGCACTGAGCACCCAGCACCCCGAGCACTGAGCACCCAGCACCCTGAGCACTGAGCACCGAGCACCCCGAGCACTGAGCACCCAGCACCCTGAGTACTGAGCACCCAGCACCCCGAGCACTGAGCACCCAGCACCCTGAGTACTGAGCACCGAGCACCCTGAGTACTGAGCACCCAGCACCCTGAGTACTGAGCACCCAGCACCCTGAGTAGTGAGCACCCAACGTACTGAGCACCGAGCACCCCGAGCACTGAGCACCCAGCAACCTGAGTACTGAGCACCGATCACCCGGAGCACTGAGCACCCAGCACCCTGAGTACTGAACACCCAGCACCCTGAGCACTGAGCACTGAGCACCCTGAGCATTGAGTACTGAGCACTGAGCACCCTGAGCACTGAGCACCCAGCACCCCGAGTACTGAGCACCCAGCAATCCGAGCACTGAGCACCCAGCGCCCCGAGCACTGAGCACCCAGCACCCCGAGCACTGAGCACTGAGCACCCTGAGTACTGAGCACCAAGCACCCCGAGTATTGAGCACTGAGCACCCTGAGTACTGAGCACCCAGCACCCTGACCACTGAGTACCCAGCACCCTGAGTACTGAGCACCAAGCACCCTGAGTACTGAGCAACCAGCACCCTGAGCATTGAGCACTGAGCACCCAGCACCCTGAGCACTGAGCACTGAGCATCCAGCACCCCGAGCACTGAGCACCCAGCACCCTGAGTACTGAGCACCCAGCACCCTGAGCACTGAGCACCCAGCACCCTGAGTACTGAGCACCCAGCACCCTGACCACTGAGTTCCCAGCACCCTGAGTACTGAGCACCAAGCACCCCGAGCACTGAGCACCCAGCACACTGAGCACTGAGCACCCAGAACCCTGATCACTGATCACCCAGCACCCTGAGCACTGAGCACCCAGCACCCTGAGTACTGAGCACCCAGCACCCTGAGTACTGAGCACTCAGCACCCTGAGTACTGAGCACCGAGCACCCCGAGCACTGAGCACCCAGCACCCTGAGCACTGAGCACCCTGAGGACTGAGCACCCAGCACCCTGAGCACTGAGCACCCAGCACCCCGAGAATGAGCACCCAGCACCCCGAGTACTGAGCACCGAGCACCCCGAGAACTGAGCACCCAGCACCCTGAGCACTGAGCACCCAGCACCCTGAGTACTGAGCACCCAGCACCCTGAGTACTGAACACCCAGCACCCTGAGCACTGAGCACTGAGCACCCTGAGCACTGAGTACTGAGCACCGAGCACCCCGAGCACTGAGCACACAGCACCCGGAGTACTGAGCACCCAGCACCCTGAGTACTAAGCACCGAGCACCCTGAGTACTGAGCACACAGCACCCTGAGCACTGAACACACAGCACCCTGAGTACTGAGCACCTCGAGCCCTGAGCACCCAGCACCCTGAGTACTGAGCACCAAGCACCCTGAGTACTGAGCAACCAGCACCCTGAGCATTGAGCACTGAGCACCCAGCACCCTGAGCACTGAGCACCCTGAGTACTGAGCACCCAGCACCCTGACCACTGAGTACCCAGCACCCTGAGTACTGAGCACCAAGCACCCCGAGCACTGAGCACCGAGCACACTGAGTACTGAGCCCTGGGTGCTGGGTACTCAGGGTGCTGGGTGCTCAGTACTCGGGTGCTGGGTACTCAGTGCTCAGGGTGCTGGGTGCTCAGTACTCAGGGTGCTGGGTACTCAGTACTCAGGGTGCTGGGTGCTCTGGGCTCGGGGTGCTGGGTGCTCAGTGCTCGCGGTGCTGGGTGCTCAGTGCTCGGGGTGCTCGGTTCTCAGTACTCAGGGTACTGGGTGCTCAGTGCTCGAGGTGCTCAGTACTCAGGGTGCTGTGTGTTCAGTGCTCAGGGTGCTGGGTGCTCACTACTCAGGGTGCTCGGTCCATAGTACTCAGGGTGCTGGGTGCTCAGGACTCCGGGTGCTGGGTGCTCAGTGCTCGGGGTGCTCGGTGCTCAGTGCTCAAGGCGCTGGGTGCTCAGTACTCAGGGTGCTCATTGCTCAGGGTGCTGGGTGCTCAGTACACAGGGTGCTGGGTGCTCAGTGCCCCGGGTGCTCGGTGCTCAGTTCGTTGGGTGCTCAGTACTCAGGGTGCTGGGTGCTCAGTACTCGGGGTGCTGGGTGCTCATTAATCAGGGAGCTGGGTGCTCAGTACTCAGGGTGCTCAGTGCTTGGGGTGCAGGGTGCTCAGTACTCAGGGTTCTCTGTGCTTTTGGTGCTGGGTGCTCAGTACTCAGGGTGCTGGGTGCTCAGTGCTCAGGGTGTTGGGTGATCAGTACTCAGGGTGCTGGGTGCTCAGTACTCCGGGTGCTGGGTGCTCAGTGCTCGGGGTGCTGGGTGCTCAGTGCTCGGGGTGCTGGGTGCTCAGTGCTCGGGGTGCTGGGTGCTCAGTGCTCGGGGCGCTGGGTGCTCATTGCTCAGGGTGCTGGGTGCTCAGTGCTCGGGGTGCTGGGTATTCAGTGCTCGGGGTGCTTGGTGCTCAGTGCTCGGGGTGCTGGGTGCTCAGTGCTCAGGGTGCTGGGTGCTCGGTGCTCGGGGTGGTGGGTGCTTAGTGCTCGGGGTGCCCGGTGCTCAGTACTCAGGATGCTGGGTGCTCAGTGCTCAGGGTACTCGGTGCTCAGTACGTTGGGTGCTCAGTACTCAGGGTGCTGGGTGCTCAGTGCTCAGGGTGCTGGGTGCTCAGTGCTCAGGGTGCTGGGTGCTCAGTGCTCAGGTTGCTGGGTGCTCGGGGTGCTGGGTGCTTAGTGCTAGGGGTGCCCGGTGCTCAGTACTCGGGGTGCTCAGTGCTCAGTACTCAGGGTGCTGTGTGCTCAGTGCTCAGGGTGCTGGGTGCTCAGTACTCAGGGTGCTGGGTGCTCGGTGCTCAGTACGCTGGGTGCTCAGTACTGAGGGTGTTGGGTGCTCAGTACTCAGGGTGCTCGGTGCTCAGTACTCAGGGTGCTGGGTGCTCAGTGCTCGGGGTGCTGGGTGCTCAGTGCTCAGTGCTCAGGGTGCTGGGTGCTCAGTGCTCCGGGTGCTGGGTGCTCGTTGCTCGGGGTGCTGGGTGCTTAGTGCTCGGGGTGCTGGGTGCTCAGTACTCAGGGTGCTGGGTGCTCAGTACTCAGGGTGCTCAGTACTCAGGGTGCTGGGTGCTCAGTACTCAGGGTGCTCAGTACTCAGGGTGCTGGGTGCTCAGTGCTCGGGTTGCTGGGTGCTCAGTACTCAGGGTGCTCAGTACTCAGGGTGCTGGGTGCTCAGTACTCAGGGTGCTGGGTGCTCAGTCCTCAGGGTGCTCAGTGCTCAGGGTGCTGGGTGCTCAGTGCTCGGGGTGCTCGGTGCTCAATACTCAGGGTACTGGGTGCTCAATGCTCGGGGTGCTGGGTGCTCTCTGCTCAGGGTGCTCAGTGCTCTGTACTCAGGGTGCTGGGTGCTCAGTACTCAGGGTACTGGGTGCTCAATGCTCGGGGTGCTGGGTGCTCTCTGCTCAGGGTGCTCAGTGCTCTGAACTCAGGGTGCTGGGTGCTCATTACTCAGGGTGCTGGGTGCTCAGTGCTCCGGGTGCTGGGTGCTCAGTACTCAGGGTGCTGGGTGCTCATTGCTCAGGGTGCTCTGTGCTCAGTGCTCGGGGGGCTGGGTGCTCAGTGCTCAGGGTGCTGGGTGCTCAGTACTTAGGGTGCTGGGTGCTCATTGCTCAGGGTGCTCGGTGCTCAGTACTCAAGGTGCTGGGTGCTCAGTGCTCACGGTGCTGGGTGCTCAGTCCTCGGGGTGCTCCGTGCTCAGTGCTCAGGGTGCTGGGTGCTCAGTACTCAGGGTGCTCGGTGCTCAGTACTAAGGGTGCTCAGTGCTCAGTACTCAGGGTGCTCAGTGCTCAGTGCTCCGGGTGCTGGGTGCTCAGTGCTCGGGGTGCTGGGTGCTCAGTACTCAGGGTGCTGGGTGCTCACTGCTCAGTACTCAGCGTTCTGGGTGCTCAGTGCTCGGCGTGCTGGGTCTTCAGTGCTCAGGGTGCTGGGCGCTCAGTACTCAGGGTGCTGGGTACTCAGTGCTCGGGGTGCTGGGTCCTCAGTGCTCAGGGTGCTGGGTGATCAGTACTCAGGGTGCTGGGTCCTCAGTGCTCAGGGTGCTGGGTGCTCAGTACTCAGTGTGCTCAGTGCTCAGGGTGCTGGGTGCTCAGAACTCAGGGTGCTGGGTGCTCAGTACTCAGGGTGCTGGGTTCTCAGTACTCAGGGTGCTTGGTGCTCAGTACTCAGGGTGCTGGGTGCTCAGTGCTCAGGGTGCTCGGTGCTCAGTACTCATGGTGCTGGGTGCTCATTCTTGGGGTGCTGGGTGCTCAGTACTCAGGTTGCTCAGTTCTCTGGGTGCTCGGTGCTCAGTACTCATGGTGCTGGGTGCTCAGAACTCAGGGTGCTCGGTGCTCAGTTCTCAGGGTGCTCGGTGCTCAGTGTTTGGGATGCTGGGTGCTCAGTACTCAGGGTGCTGGGTGCTCAGTGCTCAGGGTGCTGGGTGCTCAGTGGTCAGGGTGCTGGGTGCTCAGTACTCAGTGCTCAGGATGCTGGGTGCTCAGTGCTCAGGGTGCTGGGTGCTCAGTGCTCAGGGTGCTCAGTGCTCAGTGCTCGGTACTCAGGGTGCTGGGTGCTCAGTACTCAGGGTGCTGGGTGCTCAGTGATCGGGGTGCCCGGTGCTCAGTGCTCGGGGTGCTCGGTGCTCAGTACTCAGGGTGCTGAGTGCTCAGTGCTCTTGGTGCTCGGTGCTCAGTACTCAGGGTGCTGGGTGCTCAGTGCTGGGTGCTCAGTGCTCGGGGTGCTGGGTGCTCAGTGCTCGGGGTGCTGGGTGCTCAGTACTCAGGGTGCTCAGTGCTCAGTACTCAGGGTGCTGGGTGCTCAGTGCTCGGGGTGCTGGGTGCTCAGTACTCAGGGTGCTGGGTGCTCAGTGCTCGGGGTGCTCGGTGCTCAGTACGTTGGGTGCTCAGTACTCAGGGTGCTGGGTGGTCAGTGCTCAGGGTGCTTGATGCTCAGTACTCAGGGTGCTGGGTGCTCAGTGCTCAGGGTGCTGGGTGCTCAGTGCTCGGGGTGCTGGGTGCTCAGTACTCAGGGTGCTGGGTGCTCAGTACTCAGGGTGCTGGGTGCTCAGTACTCGGGGTGTTGGGTGCTCAGTGCTCAGCGTGCTGGGTGCTCAGTACTCACGGTGCTCGGTGCACAGTGCTTGGGGTGCTGGGTTCTCAGTACTCAGGGTGCTGGGTGCTCAGTGCTCAGGGTGCTGGGTGCTCAGTGCTCAGGGTGCTGGGTGCTCAGTACACAGGGTGCTGGGTGCTTAGTACTCAGGGTGCTCAGTGCTCAGTACACAGGGTGCTGGGTGCTCAGTGCTCTGGGTGTTGGGTGCTCAGTGCTCAGTACTCAGGGTGCTGGGTGCTCAGTGCTCGGGGTGCTGGGTGCTCAGTACTCAGGGTGCTGGGTGCTCAGTGCTCAGGGGGCTGGGTGCTCAGTGCTCAGGGTGCTGGGTGCTCAGTGATCGGGGTCCTGGGTGCTCAGTACTCAGGGTGCTCAGTGCTCGGGGAGCTCGGTGCTCAGTACTCAGGGTGCTAGGTGCTCAGTACTCAGTGCTCGGGGTCCTGGGTGCTCCGTGCTCGGGGTGCTGGGTGCCCAGTGCTCTGGGTGCTTAATGCTCAGTACTCAGGGTGCTGGGTGCTCAGTACTCAGGGTGCATAGTGCTCGGGGTGCTGGGTGCTCAGTACTCAGGGTGCTGGGTTCTCAGTACTCAGGGTGCTGCGTGCTCAGTGCTCGGGGTGCTGGGTGCTCAGTACTCAGGGTGCTCGGTTCTCAGTACTCAGGGTGCTGGGTGCTCATACTCGGGGTGCTGGGTGCTCAGTGCTCGGGGTGCTGGGTGCTCAGTACTCAGGGTGCTGGGGGCTCAGTACTCAGGGTGCTGGGTGCTCAGTACCCAGGGTGATCTGTTCTCAGTACTCAGGGTGCTGGGTGCTCAGTGCTCGGGGTGCTGGGTGCTCAGTACTCGGCGTGCTCAGTGCTCAGTACTCAGGGTGCTGTGTGCTCAGTGCTCGGGGTGCTCCCTGCTCAGTACTCAGGGTGCTGGGTGCTCAGTGCTCAGGGTGCTGGGTGCTAAGTACTCAGGGTGCTGGGTGCTCAGTGCTCAGGGAGCTGGGTGCTCAGTATTCAGGTTGCTCAGTACTCAGGGTGCTGGGTGCTCAGTACTCAGGGTGCTCAGTACTCAGGGTGCTGGGTGCTCAGTGCTCGGGGTGCTGGGTGCTCAGTTCTCGAGGTGCTCAGTACTCAGGGTGTTGTGTGTTCAGTGCTCAGGGTACTGGGTGCTCAGTACTCAGGGTGCTCGGTGCTTAGTACTCAGGGTGCAGGGTGCTCAGTACTCCGGGTGCTGGGTGCTCAGTGCTCGGGGTGCTCGGTGCTCAGTGCTCAAAGTGCTGGGTGCTCAGTACTCAGGGTGTTCATTGCTCAGGGTGCTGGGTGCTCAGTACTCAGGGTGCTGGGTGCTCAGTGCTCAGGGTGCTCGGTGCTCAGTACGTTGGGTGCTCATTACTCAGGGTACTGGGTGCTCAGTGCTCAGGGTGCTGGGTGCTCAGTGCTCAGGGTGCTGGGTGCTCAGTGCTCAGGGTGCTGGGTGCTCAGTGCTCAGGGTGCTGGGTGCTCAGTGCTCAGGGTGTTGGGTGCTCAGTACTCAGGGTGCTGGGTGCTCAGTGCTCAGGGTGCTGGTTGCTCAGTACTCTGGGTGCTGGGTGCTAGGTGCTCAGTACGCTGGGTGCTCAGTACTCAGTGTGCTCAGTGCTCAGGGTGCTGGGTGCTCAGAACTCAGGGTGCTGGGTGCTCAGTACTCAGGGTGCTGGGTTCTCAGTACTCAGGGTGCTTGGTGCTCAGTACTCAGGGTGCTGGGTGCTCAGTGCTCAGGGTGCTCGGTGCTCAGTACTCATGGTGCTGGGTGCTCATTCTTGGGGTGCTGGGTGCTCAGTACTCAGGTTGCTCAGTTCTCTGGGTGCTCGGTGCTCAGTACTCATGGTGCTGGGTGCTCAGAACTCAGGGTGCTCGGTGCTCAGTTCTCAGGGTGCTCGGTGCTCAGTGTTTGGGGTGCTGGGTGCTCAGTACTCAGGGTGCTGGGTGCTCAGTGCTCAGGGTGCTGGGTGCTCAGTGGTCAGGGTGCTGGGTGCTCAGTACTCAGTGCTCAGGATGCTGGGTGCTCAGTGCTCAGGGTGCTGGGTGCTCAGTGCTCAGGGTGCTCAGTGCTCAGTGCTCGGTACTCAGGGTGCTGGGTGCTCAGTACTCAGGGTGCTGGGTGCTCAGTGATCGGGGTGCCCGGTGCTCAGTGCTCGGGGTGCTCGGTGCTCAGTACTCAGGGTGCTGGGTGCTCAGTGCTCTTGGTGCTCGGTGCTCAGTACTCAGGGTGCTGGGTGCTCAGTGCTGGGTGCTCAGTGCTCGGGGTGCTGGGTGCTCAGTGCTCGGGGTGCTGGGTGCTCAGTACTCAGGGTGCTCAGTGCTCAGTACTCAGGGTGCTGGGTGCTCAGTGCTCGGGGTGCTGGGTGCTCAGTACTCAGGGTGCTGGGTGCTCAGTCCTCGGGGTGCTCGGTGCTCAGTACGTTGGGTGCTCAGTACTCAGGGTGCTGGGTGCTCAGTGCTCAGGGTGCTTGATGCTCAGTACTCAGGGTGCTGGGTGCTCAGTGCTCAGGGTGCTGGGTGCTCAGTGCTCGCGGTGCTGGGTGCTCAGTACTCAGGGTGCTGGGTGCTCAGTACTCAGGGTGCTGGGTGCTCAGTACTCGGGGTGTTGGGTGCTCAGTGCTCAGCGTGCTGGGTGCTCAGTACTCACGGTGCTCGGTGCTCAGTGCTTGGGGTGCTGGGTTCTCAGTACTCAGGGTGCTGGGTGCTCAGTGCTCAGGGTGCTGGGTGCTCAGTGCTCAGGGTGCTGGGTGCTCAGTACACAGGGTGCTGGGTGCTTAGTACTCAGGGTGCTCAGTGCTCAGTACACAGGGTGCTGGGTGCTCAGTGCTCTGGGTGCTGGGTGCTCAGTGCTCAGTACTCAGGGTGCTGGGTGCTCAGTGCTCGGGGTGCTGGGTGCTCAGTACTCAGCGTGCTGGGTGCTCAGTACTCAGGGTGCTGGGTGCTCAGTGCTCAGGGGGCTGGGTGCTCAGTGCTCAGGGTGCTGGGTGCTCAGTGATCGGGGTCCTGGGTGCTCAGTACTCAGGGTGCTCAGTGCTCGGGGAGCTCGGTGCTCAGTACTCAGGGTGCTAGGTGCTCAGTACTCAGTGCTCGGGGTCCTGGGTGCTCCGTGCCCGGGGTGCTGGGTGCCCAGTGCTCTGGGTGCTTAGTGCTCAGTACTCAGGGTGCTGGGTGCTCAGTACTCAGGGTGCTTAGTGCTCGGGGTGCTGGGTGCTCAGTACTCAGGGTGCTGGGTTCTCAGTACTCAGGGTGCTGGGTGCTCAGTGCTCGGGTTGCTGGGTGCTCAGTGCTCGGCGTGCTGGGTGCTCAGTACTCAGGGTGCTGGGGCTCAGTACTCAGGGTGCTGGGTGCTCAGTACTCAGGGTGCTCGGTTCTCAGTACTCAGGGTGCTGGGTGCTCATACTCGGGGTGCTGGGTGCTCAGTGCTCGGGGTGCTGGGTGCTCAGTACTCAGGGTGCTGGGGGCTCAGTACTCAGGGTGCTGGGTGCTCAGTACTCAGGGTGATCTGTTCTCAGTACTCAGGGTGCTGGGTGCTCAGTGCTCGGGGTGCTGGGTGCTCAGTACTCGGCGTGCTCAGTGCTCAGTACTCAGGGTGCTGTGTGCTCAGTGCTCGGGGTGCTCCCTGCTCAGTACTCAGGGTGCTGGGTGCTCAGTGCTCAGGGTGCTGGGTGCTAAGTACTCAGGGTGCTGGGTGCTCAGTGCTCAGGGTGCTGGGTGCTCAGTATTCAGGTTGCTCAGTACTAAGGGTGCTGGGTGCTCAGTACTCAGGGTGCTCAGTACTCAGTGTGCTGGGTGCTCAGTGCTTGGTGCTCAGTGCTCGGGGTGCTGGGTGCTCAGTGCTCGGGGTGCTGGGTGCTCAGTACTCAGGGTGCTCAGTGCTCAGTACTCAGGGTGCTGGGTGCTCAGTGCTCGGGGTGCTGGGTGCTCAGTACTCAGGGTGCTGGGTGCTCAGACCTCGGGGTGCTCGGTGCTCAGTACGTTGGGTGCTCAGTACTCAGGGTGCTGGGTGCTCAGTGCTCAGGGTGCTTGATGCTCAGTACTCAGGGTGCTGGGTGCTCAGTGCTCAGGGTGCTGGGTGCTCAGTGCTCGGGGTGCTGGGTGCTCAGTACTCAGGGTGCTGGGTGCTCAGTACTCAGGGTGCTGGGTGCTCAGTACTCGGGGTGTTGGGTGCTCAGTGCTCAGCGTGCTGGGTGCTCAGTACTCACGGTGCTCGGTGCTCAGTGCTTGGGGTGCTGGCTTCTCAGTACTCAGGGTGCTGGGTGCTCAGTGCTCAGGGTGCTGGGTGCTCAGTGCTCAGGGTGCTGGGTGCTCAGTACACAGGGTGCTGGGTGCTTAGTACTCAGGGTGCTGGGTGCTCAGTACTCAGGGTGCTCAGTACTCAGGGTGCTGGGTGCTCAGTGCTCGGGGTGCTGGGTGCTCAGTTCTCGAGGTGCTCAGTACTCAGGGTGTTGTGTGTTCAGTGCTCAGGGTGCTGGGTGCTCAGTACTCAGGGTGCTCGGTGCTTAGTACTCAGGGTGCTGGGTGCTCAGTACTCCGGGTGCTGGGTGCTCAGTGCTCGGGGTGCTCGGTGCTCAGTGCTCAAAGTGCTGGGTGCTCAGTACTCAGGGTGTTCATTGCTCAGGGTGCTGGGTGCTCAGTACTCAGGGTGCTGGGTGCTCAGTGCTCAGGGTGCTCGGTGCTCAGTACGTTGGGTGCTCATTACTCAGGGTACTGGGTGCTCAGTGCTCAGGGTGCTGGGTGCTCAGTGCTCAGGGTGCTGGGTGCTCAGTGCTCAGGGTGCTGGGTGCTCAGTGCTCAGGGTGCTGGGTGCTCAGTGCTCAGGGTGCTGGGTGCTCAGTACTCAGGGTGCTGGGTGCTCAGTGCTCAGGGTGCTGGTTGCTCAGTACTCTGGGGCCTGGGTGCTAGGTGCTCAGTACGCTGGGTGCTCAGTACTCAGGGTGCTGGGTGCTCAGTACTCAGGGTGCTGGGTGCTCAGTACTCAGGGTGCTCGGTGCTCAGTACTCAGGGTGCTGGGTGCTCAGTGCTCGGGGTGCTGGGTGCTCAGTACTCAGGGTGCTGGGTGCTCAGTGCTCGGGGTGCTCGGTGCTCAGTACGCTGGGTGCTCAGTACTCAGGGTGCTGGGTGCTCAGTACTCAGGGTGCTGGGTGCTTAGTACTCAGGGTGCTAGGTGCTCAGTGCTCGGGGTGCTGGGTGCTCAGTGCTCAGTACTCAGGGTGCTGGGTGCTCAGTGTTCAGGGTGCTGGGTGCTCAGTGCTCAGGGTTCTGGGTGCTCAGTGCTCAGGGTGCTGGGTGCTCAGTACTCAGGGTGCTGGGTGCTCAGTACTCAGGGTGCTGGGTGCTCAGTGCTCGGGGTGCTGGGTGCTCAGTACTCGGGGTGCTGGGTGCTCAGTGCTCGGGGTGCTCGGTGCTCAGTACTCAGGGTGCTTTGTGCTCAGTGCTTGAGGTGCTCAGTACTCAGGGTGCTGTCTGTTCAGTGCTCAGGTTGTTGGGTGCTCAGTACTCAGGGTGCTCAGTGCTTCGTACTCAGGGTGCTGGGTGCTCAGTGCTCGGGGTGCTGGGTGCTCAGTGCTCAGTACTCAGCGTGCTGTGTGCTCAGTGCTCGGGGTGCTGGGTGCTCAGTGCTCAGTACTCAGGGTGCTGGGTGCTCAGTGCTCAGTTTGCTGGGTGCTCAGTGCTCGGGGTGCTCTGTGCTCAGTAGTCAGGGTGCTGGGTGATCAGTACTCCGGGTGCTGGGTGCTCACTTCTCGGGGCGCTCGGTGCTCAGTACTCAGTGCTCAGGGTGCTCAGTGCTCAGGGTGCTGGGTGCTCAGTGATCAGGGTGCTGGGTGCTCAGTACTCAGGTTGCTGGGTGCTCAGTACTCAGGGTGCTCGGTGCTCAGTACTCATGGTGCTGGGTGCTCATTCTTGGGGTGCTGGGTGCTCAGTACTCAGGTTGCTCAGTTCTCTGGGTGCTCGGTGCTCAGTACTCATGGTGCTGGGTGCTCAGAACTCAGGGTGCTCGGTGCTCAGTTCTCAGGGTGCTCGGTGCTCAGTGTTTGGGGTGCTGGGTGCTCAGTACTCAGGGTGCTGGGTGCTCAGTGCTCAGTGTGCTGGGTGCTCAGTGGTCAGGGTGCTGGGTGCTCAGTACTCAGTGCTCAGGATGCTGGGTGCTCAGTGCTCAGGGTGCTGGGTGCTCAGTGCTCAGGGTGCTCAGTGCTCAGTGCTCGGTACTCAGGGTGCTGGGTGCTCAGTACTCAGGGTGCTGGGTGCTCAGTGATCGGGGTGCCCGGTGCTCAGTGCTCGGGGTGCTCGGTGCTCAGTACTCAGGGTGCTGGGTGCTCAGTGCTCTTGGTGCTCGGTGCTCAGTACTCAGGGTGCTGGGTGCTCAGTGCTGGGTGCTCAGTGCTCGGGGTGCTGGGTGCTCAGTGCTCGGGGTGCTGGGTGCTCAGTACTCAGGGTGCTCAGTGCTCAGTACTCAGGGTGCTGGGTGCTCAGTGCTCGGGGTGCTGGGTGCTCAGTACTCAGGGTGCTGGGTGCTCAGTCCTCGGGGTGCTCGGTGCTCAGTACGTTGGGTGCTCAGTACTCAGGGTGCTGGGTGCTCAGTGCTCAGGGTGCTTGATGCTCAGTACTCAGGGTGCTGGGTGCTCAGTGCTCAGGGTGCTGGGTGCTCAGTGCTCGGGGTGCTGGGTGCTCAGTACTCAGGGTGCTGGGTGCTCAGTACTCCGGGTGCTGGGTGCTCAGTGCTCAGGGTGCTGGGTGCTCAGTGCTCAGGGTGCTTGATGCTCAGTACTCAGGGTGCTGGGTGCTCAGTGCTCAGGGTGCTGGGTGCTCAGTGCTCGGGGTGCTGGGTGCTCAGTACTCAGGGTGCTGGGTGCTCAGTACTCAGGGTGCTTGGTGCTCCGTACTCGGGGTGTTGGGTGCTCAGTGCTCAGCGTGCTGGGTGCTCAGTACTCACGGTGCTCGGTGCTCAGTGCTTGGGGTGCTGGGTTCTCAGTACTCAGGGTGCTGGGTGCTCAGTGCTCAGGGTGCTGGGTGCTCAGTGCTCAGGGTGCTGGGTGCTCAGTACACAGGGTGCTGGGTGCTTAGTACTCAGGGTGCTCAGTGCTCAGTACACAGGGTGCTGGGTGCTCAGTGCTCGGGGTGCTGGGTGCTCAGTACTCAGCGTGCTGGGTGCTCAGTACTCAGGGTGCTGGGTGCTCAGTGCTCAGGGGGCTGGGTGCTCAGTGCTCAGGGTGCTGGGTGCTCAGTGATCGGGGTCCTGGGTGCTCAGTACTCAGGGTGCTCAGTGCTCGGGGAGCTCGGTGCTCAGTACTCAGGGTGCTAGGTGCTCAGTACTCAGTGCTCGGGGTCCTGGGTGCTCCGTGCTCGGGGTGCTGGGTGCCCAGTGCTCTGGGTGCTTAGTGCTCAGTACTCAGGGTGCTGGGTGCTCAGTACTCAGGGTGCTTAGTGCTCGGGGTGCTGGGTGCTCAGTACTCAGGGTGCTGGGTTCTCAGTACTCAGGGTGCTGGGTGCTCAGTGCTCGCGGTGCTGGGTGCTCAGTGCTCGGCGTGCTGGGTGCTCAGTACTCAGGGTGCTGGGGCTCAGTACTCAGGGTGCTGGGTGCTCAGTACTCAGGGTGCTCGGTTCTCAGTACTCAGGGTGCTGGGTGCTCATACTCGGGGTGCTGGGTGCTCAGTGCTCGGGGTGCTGGGTGCTCAGTACTCAGGGTGCTGGGGGCTCAGTACTCAGGGTGCTGGGTGCTCAGTACTCAGGGTGATCTGTTCTCAGTACTCAGGGTGCTGGGTGCTCAGTGCTCGGGTTGCTGGGTGCTCAGTACTCGGCGTGCTCAGTGCTCAGTGCTCTGGGTGCTGGGTGCTCAGTGCTCAGTACTCAGGGTGCTGGGTGCTCAGTGCTCGGGGTGCTGGGTGCTCAGTACTCAGCGTGCTGGGTGCTCAGTACTCAGGGTGCTGGGTGCTCAGTGCTCAGGGGGCTGGGTGCTCAGTGCTCAGGGTGCTGGGTGCTCAGTGATCGGGGTCCTGGGTGCTCAGTACTCAGGGTGCTGGGTGCTCAGTACTCAGGGTGATCTGTTCTCAGTACTCAGGGTGCTGGGTGCTCAGTGCTCGGGGTGCTGGGTGCTCAGTACTCGGCGTGCTCAGTGCTCAGTACTCAGGGTGCTGTGTGCTCAGTGCTCGGGGTGCTCCCTGCTCAGTACTCAGGGTGCTGGGTGCTCAGTGCTCAGGGTGCTGGGTGCTAAGTACTCAGGGTGCTGGGTGCTCAGTGCTCAGGGTGCTGGGTGCTCAGTATTCAGGTTGCTCAGTACTAAGGGTGCTGGGTGCTCAGTACTCAGGGTGCTCAGTGCTCAGGGTGCTAGGTGCTCAGTATTCAGGTTTCTCAGTACTCAAGGTGCTGGGTGCTCAGTACTCAGGGTGCTCAGTACTCAGGGTGCTCGGTGCTCAGTGCTCGGGGTGCTGGGTGCTCAGTTCTCGAGGTGCTCAGTACTCAGGGTGTTGTGTGTTCAGTGCTCAGGGTGCTGGGTGCTCAGTACTCAGGGTGCTCGGTGCTTAGTACTCAGGGTGCTGGGTGCTCAGTACTCCGGGTGCTGGGTGCTCAGTGCTCGGGGTGCTCGGTGCTCAGTGCTCAAAGTGCTGGGTGCTCAGTACTCAGGGTGTTCATTGCTCAGGGTGCTGGGTGCTCAGTACTCAGGGTGCTGGGTGCTCAGTGCTCAGGGTGCTCGGTGCTCAGTACGTTGGGTGCTCATTACTCAGGGTACTGGGTGCTCAGTGCTCAGGGTGCTGGGTGCTCAGTGCTCAGGGTGCTGGGTGCTCAGTGCTCAGGGTGCTGGGTGCTCAGTGCTCAGGGTGCTGGGTGCTCAGTGCTCAGGGTGCTGGGTGCTCAGTACTCAGGGTGCTGGGTGCTCAGTGCTCAGGGTGCTGGTTGCTCAGTACTCTGGGTGCTGGGTGCTAGGTGCTCAGTGCGCTGGCTGCTCAGTACTCAGGGTGCTGGGTGCTCAGTACTCAGGGTGCTGGGTGCTCAGTGCTCGGTGTGCTGGGTGCTCAGTACTCAGGGTGCTGGGTGCTCAGTACTCAGGGTGCTGGGTGCTTAGTACTCAGGGTGCTAGGTGCTCAGTGCTCGGGGTGCTGGGTGCTCAGTGCTCAGTACTGAGGGTGCTGGGTGCTCAGTGCTCAGGGTGCTGGGTGCTCAGTGCTCAGGGTGCTGGGTGCTTAGTGCTCAGGGTGCTGGGTGCTCAGTACTCAGGGTGCTGGGTGCTCAGTACTCAGGGTGCTGGGTGCTCAGTGCTCGGGGTGCTGGGTGCTCAGTGCTCGGTGTGCTGGGTGCTCAGTGCTCGGGGTTCTCGGTGGTCAGTACTCAGGGTGCTTTGTGCTCAGTGCTTGAGGTGCTCAGTACTCAGGGTGCTGTCTGTTCAGTGCTCAGGTTGCTGGGTGCTCAGTACTCAGGGTGCTCGGTGCTTAGTACTCAGGGTGCTGGGTGCTCAGTGCTCGGGGTGCTGGGTGCTCAGTGCTCAGTACTCAGCGTGCTGTGTGCTCAGTGCTCGGGGTGCTGGGTGCTCAGTGCTCAGTACTCAGGGTGCTGTCTGTTCAGTGCTCAGGTTGCTGGGTGCTCAGTACTCAGGGTGCTCGGTGCTTAGTACTCAGGGTGCTGGGTGCTCAGTGCTCGGGGTGCTCTGTGCTCAGTAGTCAGGGTGCTGGGTGCTCAGTACTCCGGGTGCTGGGATCTCAGTTCTCGGAGCGCTCGGTGCTCAGTACTCAGTGCTCAGGGTGCTCAGTGCTCAGTGCTCAGGGTGCTGGGTGTTCAGTACTCAGGGTGCTGGGTGCTCAGTACTCAAGGTGCTGTGTGCTCAGTGCTCAGGGTGCTGGGTGCTCAGTGATCAGGGTGCTGGGTGCTCAGTACTCAGGGTGCTGGGTGCTCAGTACTCGGGGTGCTGGGTGCTCAGTACTCAGGGTGCTGGGTGCTCAGTACTCAGGGTGCTGGGTGCTCAGTGCTCGGGGTTCTGGGTGCTAAGTGCTCAGGGTGATCGGTGCTCAGTACTCAGGGTGCTGGGTGCTCAGTGCTCAGGGTGCTGGGTGCTCAGTCCTCAGGGTGCTCAGTGCTCAGGGTGCTGGGTGCTCAGTGCTCGGGGTGCTCGGTGCTCAGTACTCAGGGTGCTGAGTGGTCAGTACTCAGGGTGCTGGGTGCTCAGTGCTCAGGGTGCTGGGTGATCAGTGCTCAGTGTGCTGGGTGCTCAGTGCTCAGGGTGCTGGGTGCTCAGTGCTCGGGGTGCTGGGTGCTCAGTACTCAGGGTGCTGGGTGCTCAGTGCTCAGGGTGCTGGGTGCTCAGTGCTCGGGGCGCTGGGTGCTCAGTGCTCCTGGTGCTCGGAGCTCAGTACTCAGGGTGCTGTGTGCTCAGTGCTCGTTGTGATCGGTGCTCAGTAGTCAGGGTGCTGGGTGCTCAGTGCTCGGGGTGCTCGGTGCTCAGTACGTTGGGTGCTCACTACTCAGGGTGCTGGGTGCTCAGTGCTCAGGGTGCTGGGTGCTCAGTGCTCAGTGTGCTGGGTGCTCAGTGCTCAGGGTGCTGGGTGCTCAGTGCTCAGGGTGCTGGGTGCTCAGTGCTCGGGGTGCTGGGTGCTCAGTGCTCGGGGTGCTGGGTGCTCAGTACTCGGGGTGCTGGGTGCTCAGTACTCGGGGTGCTGGGTGCTCAGTACTTAGGGTGCTGGGTGCTCAGTGCTCGGGGTGCTGGGTGCTCAGTACTCAGGGTGCTGGGTGCTCAGTACTCGTGGTGCTGGGTGCTCAGTACTCAGGGTGCTGGGTGCTCAGTACTCGGGGTGCTGGGTGCTCAGTACTCGGGTGCTGGGTGCTCAGTGCTCAGGGTGCTGGGTGCTCATTGCTCGGGGTGCTGGGTGCTCAGTGCTCAGTACTCAGGGTGCTGGGTGCTCAGTACTCAGTGTGCTGGGTGCTTAGTACTCGGTTGCTGGGTGCTCAGTGCTCAGGGTGCTGGGTGCTCAGTGCTCGGTGTGCTGGGTGCTCAGTGCTCAGTACTCAGGGTGCTGGGTGCTCAGTGCTCGGGGTCCTGGGTACTCAGTGCTCAGGGTGCTGGGTGCTCAGTACTCAGGGTGCTGGGTGCTCAGTACTCAGGGTGCTGGGTGCTCAGTGCTCAGGGTGCTGGGTGCTCAGTGCTCAGGGTCCTGGGTACTCAGTGCTCAGGGTGCTCAGTGCTCAGTACTCAGGGTGCTGGGTACTCAGTGCTCAGGGTGCTGTGTGCTCAGTGCTCAGGGTGCTGGGTGCTCAGTGCTCAGGGTCCTGGGTACTCAGTGCTCAGGGTGCTGGGTGCTCAGTACTCAGGGTGCTGGGTGCTCAGTACTCAGGGTGCTGGGTGCTCAGTGCTCGGGGTGCTGGGTGCTCAGTGCTCGCGGTGCTGGGTGCTCAGTGCTCGGGGTGCTCGGTGCTCAGTACTCAGTGTGCTGGGTGCTCAGTGCTCGAGGTGCTCAGTACTCAGGGTGCTGTGTGTTCAGTGCTCAGGGTGCTGGGTGCTCAGTACTCAGGGTGCTGGGTGCTCAGTGCTCGGGGTGCTCGGTGCTCAGTACGCTGGGTGCTCAGTACTCAGGGTGCTGGGTGCTCAGTACTCAGGGTGCTGGGTGCTTAGTACTCAGGGTGCTAGGTGCTCAGTGCTCGGGGTGCTGGGTGCACAGTGCTCAGTACTCAGGGTGCTGGGTGCTCAGTGCTCAGGGTGCTGGGTGCTCAGTGCTCAGGGTGCTGGGTGCTCAGTGCTCAGGGTGCTGGGTGCTCAGTACTCAGGGTGCTGGGTGCTCAGTACTCAGGGTGCTGGGTGCTCAGTGCTCGGGGTGCTGGGTGCTCAGTGCTCGGTGTGCTGGGTGCTCAGTACTCAGGGTGCTGGGTGCTCAGTCCTCGGGGTGCTCGGTGCTCAGTACGTTGGGTGCTCAGTACTCAGGGTGCTGGGTGCTCAGTGCTCAGGGTGCTTGATGCTCAGTACTCAGGGTGCTGGGTGCTCAGTGCTCAGGGTGCTGGGTGCTCAGTGCTCGGGGTGCTGGGTGCTCAGTACTCAGGGTGCTGGGTGCTCAGTACTCCGGGTGCTGGGTGCTCAGTGCTCAGGGTGCTGGGTGCTCAGTGCTCAGGGTGCTTGATGCTCAGTACTCAGGGTGCTGGGTGCTCAGTGCTCAGGGTGCTGGGTGCTCAGTGCTCGGGGTGCTGGGTGCTCAGTACTCAGGGTGCTGGGTGCTCAGTACTCAGGGTGCTGGGTGCTCAGTACTCGGGGTGTTGGGTGCTCAGTGCTCAGCGTGCTGGGTGCTCAGTACTCACGGTGCTCGGTGCTCAGTGCTTGGGGTGCTGGGTTCTCAGTACTCAGGGTGCTGGGTGCTCAGTGCTCAGGGTGCTGGGTGCTCAGTGCTCAGGGTGCTGGGTGCTCAGTACACAGGGTGCTGGTTGCTTAGTACTCAGGGTGCTCAGTGCTCAGTACACAGTGTGCTGGGTGCTCAGTGCTCTGGGTGCTGGGTGCTCAGTGCTCAGTACTCAGGGTGCTGGGTGCTCAGTGCTCGGGGTGCTGGGTGCTCAGTACTCAGCGTGCTGGGTGCTCAGTACTCAGGGTGCTGGGTGCTCAGTGCTCAAGGGGCTGGGTGCTCAGTGCTCAGGGTGCTGGGTGCTCAGTGATCGGGGTCCTGGGTGCTCAGTACTCAGGGTGCTCAGTGCTCGGGGAGCTCGGTGCTCAGTACTCAGGGTGCTAGGTGCTCAGTACTCAGTGCTCGGGGTCCTGGGTGCTCCGTGCTCGGGGTGCTGGGTGCCCAGTGCTCTGGGTGCTTAGTGCTCAGTACTCAGGGTGCTGGGTGCTCAGTACTCAGGGTGCTTAGTGCTCGGGGTGCTGGGTGCTCAGTACTCAGGGTGCTGGGTTCTCAGTACTCAGGGTGCTGGGTGCTCAGTGCTCGGGGTGCTGGGTGCTCAGTGCTCGGCGTGCTGGGTGCTCAGTACTCAGGGTGCTGGGGCTCAGTACTCAGGGTGCTGGGTGCTCAGTACTCAGGGTGCTCGGTTCTCAGTACTCAGGGTGCTGGGTGCTCATACTCGGGGTGCTGGGTGCTCAGTGCTCGGGGTGCTGGGTGCTCAGTACTCAGGGTGCTGGGGGCTCAGTACTCAGGGTGCTGGGTGCTCAGTACTCAGGGTGATCTGTTCTCAGTACTCAGGGTGCTGGGTGCTCAGTGCTCGGGGTGCTGGGTGCTCAGTATTCGGGGTGCTCAGTGCTCAGTACTCAGGGTGCTGTGTGCTCAGTGCTCGGGGTGCTCCCGGCTCAGTACTCAGGGTGCTGGGTGCTCAGTGCTCAGGGTGCTGGGTGCTAAGTACTCAGGGTGCTGGGTGCTCAGTGCTCAGGGTGCTGGGTGCTCAGTATTCAGGTTGCTCAGTACTCAGGGTGCTGGGTGCTCAGTACTCAGGGTGCTCAGTACTCAGGGTGCTGGGTGCTCAGTGCTCGGGGTGCTGGGTGCTCAGTTCTCGAGGTGCTCAGTACTCAGGGTGTTGTGTGTTCAGTGCTCAGGGTGCTGGGTGCTCAGTACTCAGGGTGCTCGGTGCTTAGTACTCAGGGTGCTGGGTGCTCAGTACTCCGGGTGCTGGGTGCTCAGTGCTCGGGGTGCTCGGTGCTCAGTGCTCAAAGTGCTGGGTGCTCAGTACTCAGGGTGTTCATTGCTCAGGGTGCTGGGTGCTCAGTACTCAGGGTGCTGGGTGCTCAGTGCTCAGGGTGCTCGGTGCTCAGTACGTTGGGTGCTCATTACTCAGGGTACTGGGTGCTCAGTGCTCAGGGTGCTGGGTGCTCAGTGCTCAGGGTGCTGGGTGCTCAGTGCTCAGGGTGCTGGGTGCTCAGTGCTCAGGGTGCTGGGTGCTCAGTGCTCAGGGTGCTGGGTGCTCAGTACTCAGGGTGCTGGGTGCTCAGTGCTCAGGGTGCTGGTTGCTCAGTACTCTGGGTGCTGGGTGCTAGGTGCTCAGTACGCTGGGTGCTCAGTACTCAGGGTGCTGGGTGCTCAGTACTCAGGGTGCTGGGTGCTCAGTACTCAGGGTGCTCGGTGCTCAGTACTCAGGGTGCTGGGTGCTCAGTGCTCGGGGTGCTGGGTGCTCAGTACTCAGGGTGCTGGGTGCTCAGTGCTCGGGGTGCTCGGTGCTGAGTACGCTGGGTGCTCAGTACTCAGGGTGCTGGGTGCTCAGTACTCAGGGTGCTGGGTGCTTAGTACTCAGGGTGCTAGGTGCTCAGTGCTCGGGGTGCTGGGTTCTCAGTGCTCAGTACTCAGGGTGCTGGGTGCTCAGTGCTCAGGGTGCTGGGTGCTCAGTGCTCAGGGTGCTGGGTGCTCAGTGCTCAGGGCGCTGGGTGCTCAGTACTCAGGGTGCTGGGTGCTCAGTACTCAGGGTGCTGGGTGCTCAGTGCTCGGGGTGCTGGGTGCTCAGTGCTCGGTGTGCTGGGTGCTCAGTGCTCGGGGTTCTTGGTGGTCAGTACTCTGGGTGCTTTGTGCTCAGTGCTTGAGGTGCTCAGTACTCAGGGTGCTGTCTGTTCAGTGCTCAGGTTGCTGGGTGCTCAGTACTCAGGGTGCTCGGTGCTTAGTACTCAGGGTGCTGGGTGCTCAGTGCTCGGGGTGCTGGGTGCTCAGTGCTCAGTACTCAGCGTGCTGTGTGCTCAGTGCTCGGGGTGCTGGGTGCTCAGTGCTCAGTACTCAGGGTGCTGGGTGCTCAGTGCTCAGTTTGCTGGGTGCTCAGTGCTCGGGGTGCTCTGTGCTCAGTAGTCAGGGTGCTGGGTGCTCAGTACTCCGGGTGCTGGGTGCTCAGTTCTCGGGGCGCTCGGTGCTCAGTACTCAGTGCTCAGGGTGCTCAGTGCTCAGTGCTCAGGGTGCTGGGTGTTCAGTACTCAGGGTGCTGGGTGCTCAGTACTCAAGGTGCTGGGTGCTCAGTGCTCAGGGTGCTGGGTGCTCAGTGATCAGGGTGCTGGGTGCTCAGTACTCAGGTTGCTGGGTGCTCAGTACTCGGGGTGCTGGGTGCTCAGTACTCAGGGTGCTGGGTGCTCAGTACTCAGGGTGCTGGGTGCTCAGTGCTCGGGGTTCGGGTGCTCAGTGCTCAGGGTGATCGGTGCTCAGTACTCAGGGTGCTGGGTGCTCAGTGCTCAGGGTGCTGGGTGCTCAGTCCTCAGGGTGCTCAGTGCTCAGGGTGCTGGGTGCTCAGTGCTCGGGGTGCTCGGTGCTCAGTACTCAGGGTGCTGAGTGCTCAGTACTCAGGGTGCTGGGTGCTCAGTGCTCAGGGTGCTGGGTGATCAGTGCTCAGTGTGCTGGGTGCTCAGTGCTCAGGGTGCTGGGTGCTCAGTGCTCGGGGTGCTGGGTGCTCAGTAGTCAGGGTGCTGGGTGCTCAGTGCTCGGGGTGCTCGGTGCTCAGTACGTTGGGTGCTCACTACTAAGGGTGCTGGGTGCTCAGTGCTCAGGGTGCTGGGTGCTCAGTGCTCAGTGTGCTGGGTGCTCAGTTCTCAGGGTGCTGGGTGCTCAGTACTCAGGGTGCTGGGTGCTCAGTGCTCGGGGTGCTGGGTGCTCAGTGCTCAGGGTGCTGGGTGCTCAGTACTCGGGGTGCTGGGTGCTCAGTACTCAGGGTGCTGGGTGCTCAGTACTTAGGGTGCTGGGTGCTCAGTGCTCGGGGTGCTGGGTGCTCAGTACTCAGGGTGCTGGGTGCTCAGTACTCGGGGTGCTGGGTGCTCAGTACTCAGGGTGCTGGGTGCTCAGTACTCGGGGTGCTGGGTGCTCAGTACTCGGGTGCTGGGTGCTCAGTGCTCAGGGTGCTGGGTGCTCATTGCTCGGGGTGCTGGGTGCTCAGTGCTCAGTACTCAGGGTGCTGGGTGCTCAGTACTCAGTGTGCTGGGTGCTTAGTACTCGGGTGCTGGGTGCTCAGTGCTCAGGGTGCTGGGTGCTCAGTGCTCGGTGTGCTGGGTGCTCAGTGCTCAGTACTCAGGGTGCTGGGTGCTCAGTGCTCGGGGTGCTGGGTGCTCAGTGCTCAGTACTCAGGGTGCTGGGTACTCAGTGCTCAGGGTGCTGTGTGCTCAGTGCTCAGGGTGCTGGGTGCTCAGTGCTCAGGGTCCTGGGTACTCAGTGCTCAGGGTGCTGGGTGCTCAGTACTCAGGGTGCTGGGTGCTCAGTACTCAGGGTGCTGGGTGCTCAGTGCTCGGGGTGCTGGGTGCTCAGTGCTCGCGGTGCTGGGTGCTCAGTGCTCGGGGTGCTCGGTGCTCAGTACTCAGTGTGCTGGGTGCTCAGTGCTCGAGGTGCTCAGTACTCAGGGTGCTGTGTGTTCAGTGCTCAGGGTGCTGGGTGCTCAGTACTCAGGGTGCTCGTTGCTTAGTACTCAGGGTGCTGGGTGCTCAGTACTCTGGGTGCTCGGTGCTCAGTGCTCAAGGTGCTGGGTGCTCAGTACTCAGGGTGCTCATTGCTCAGGGTTCTGGGTGCTCAGTACTCAGGGTGCTGGGTGCTCAGTGCTCAGGGTGCTCGGTGCTCAGTACTCAGGGTGCTCAGTACTCAGGGTGCTGGGTGCTCAGTGCTCAGGGTGCTGGGTGCTCAGTGCTCAGGGTGCTGGGTGCTCAGTGCTCATTGTGCTGGGTGCTCAGTGCTCAGGGTGCTGGGTGCTCGGTGCTCGGGGTGCTGGTTGCTTAGTGCTCGGGGTGCCCGGTGCTCAGTACTTGGGGTGCTCAGTGCTCAGTACTCAGGGTGTTGGGTGCTCAGTGCTCAGGGTGCTGGGTGCTCAGTACTCAGGGTGCTGGGTGCTCGGTGCTCAGTACGCTCGGTGCTCAGTACTCAGGGTGCTGGGTCCTCAGTGCTCAGTGTGCTGGGTGCTCAGTGCTCGGGGTGCTCAGTGCTCAGTACTCAGGGTGCTGGGTGCTCAGTGCTCGAGGTGCTCAGTACTCAGGGTGCTGTGTGTTCAGTGCTCAGGGTGCTGGGTGCTCAGTACTCAGGGTGCTCGGTGCTTAGTACTCTCGGTGCTGGGTGCTCAGTGCTCGGGGTGCTGTGTGCTCAGTGCTCAGTACTCAGGGTGCTGGGTGCTCAGTGCTCAAGGTGCTGTGTGCTCAGTGCTCAGGGTGCTGGGTGCTCAGTGCTCAGGGTGCTGGGTACTCATTGCTCAGGGTGCTGGTTGCTCAGTACTCAGGGTGCTGGGTGCTCAGTGCTCAGGGTGCTGGGTGCTCAGTACTCAGGGTGCTGGGTGCTCAGTGCTCGGGGTGCTGTATGCTCAGTGCTCAGGGTGCTGGGTGCTCAGTACTCAGGGTGCTGGGTGCTCAGTACTCAGGGTGCTGGGTGCTCAGTACTCAGGGTGCTGGGTGCTCAGTGCTCAGGGTGCTGGGTGATCAGTGCTCAGTGTGCTGGGTGCTCAGTGCTCAGGGTGCTGGGTGCTCAGTACTCAGGGTGCTGGGTGCTCAGTACTCAGGGTGCTGGGTGCTCAGTACTCAGGGTGCTGAGTGCTCAGTACTCAGGGTGCTGGGTTCTCAGTACTCAGGGTGCTGGGTGCTCAGTGCTCGGGGTGCTCGGTGCTGAGTACGCTGGGTGCTCAGTACTCAGGGTGCTGGGTGCTCAGTACTCAGGGTGCTGGGTGCTTAGTACTCAGGGTGCTAGGTGCTCAGTGCTCGGGGTGCTGGGTGCTCAGTGCTCAGTACTCAGGGTGCTGGGTGCTCAGTGCTCAGGGTGCTGGGTGCTCAGTGCTCAGGGTGCTGGGTGCTCAGTGCTCAGGGCGCTGGGTGCTCAGTACTCAGGGTGCTGGGTGCTCAGTACTCAGGGTGCTGGGTGCTCAGTGCTCGGGGTGCTGGGTGCTCAGTGCTCGGTGTGCTGGGTGCTCAGTGCTCGGGGTTCTTGGTGGTCAGTACTCAGGGTGCTTTGTGCTCAGTGCTTGAGGTGCTCAGTACTCAGGGTGCTGTCTGTTCAGTGCTCAGGTTGCTGGGTGCTCAGTACTCAGGGTGCTCGGTGCTTAGTACTCAGGGTGCTGTGTGCTCAGTGCTCGGGGTGCTGGTTGCTCAGTGCTCAGTACTCAGGGTGCTGGGTGCTCAGTGCTCAGTTTGCTGGGTGCTCAGTGCTCGGGGTGCTCTGTGCTCAGTAGTCAGGGTGCTGGGTGCTCAGTACTCCGGGTGCTGGGTTCTCAGTTCTCGGGGCGCTCGGTGCTCAGTACTCAGTGCTCAGGGTGCTCAGTGCTCAGTGCTCAGGGTGCTGGGTGTTCAGTACTCAGGGTGCTGGGTGCTCAGTACTCAAGGTGCTGGGTGCTCAGTGCTCAGGGTGCTTTGTGCTCAGTGATCAGGGTGCTGGGTGCTCAGTACTCAGGTTGCTGGGTGCTCAGTACTCGGGGTGCTGGGTGCTCAGTACTCAGGGTGCTGGGTGCTCAGTACTCAGGGTGCTGGGTGCTCAGTGCTCGGGGTTCGGGTGCTCAGTGCTCAGGGTGATCGGTGCTCAGTACTCAGGGTGCTGGGTGCTCAGTGCTCAGGGTGCTGGGTGCTCAGTCCTCAGGGTGCTCAGTGCTCAGGGTGCTGGGTGCTCAGTGCTCGGGGTGCTCGGTGCTCAGTACTCAGGGTGCTGAGTGCTCAGTACTCAGGGTGCTGGGTGCTCAGTGCTCAGGGTGCTGGGTGATCAGTGCTCAGTGTGCTGGGTGCTCAGTGCTCAGGGTGCTGGGTGCTCAGTGCTCTTGGTGCTGGGTGCTCAGTACTCAGGGTGCTGGGTGCTCAGTGCTCAGGGTGCTGGGTGCTCAGTGCTCGGGGCGCTGGGTGCTCAGTGCTCCGGGTGCTCGGAGCTCAGTACTCAGGGTGCTGTGTGCTCAGTGCTCGTTGTGATCGGTGCTCAGTAGTCAGGGTGCTGGGTGCTCAGTGCTCGGGGTGCTCGGTGCTCAGTACGTTGGGTGCTCACTACTAAGGGTGCTGGGTGCTCAGTGCTCAGGGTGCTGGGTGCTCAGTGCTCAGTGTGCTGGGTGCTCAGTTCTCAGGGTGCTGGGTGCTCAGTACTCAGGGTGCTGGGTGCTCAGTGCTCGGGGTGCTGGGTGCTCAGTGCTCAGGGTGCTGGGTGCTCAGTACTCAGGGTGCTCGTTGCTTAGTACTCAGGGTGCTGGGTGCTCAGTACTCTGGGTGCTCGGTGCTCAGTGCTCAAGGTGCTGGGTGCTCAGTACTCAGGGTGCTCATTGCTCAGGGTTCTGGGTGCTCAGTACTCAGGGTGCTGGGTGCTCAGTGCTCAGGGTGCTCGGTGCTCAGTACTCAGGGTGCTCAGTACTCAGGGTGCTGGGTGCTCAGTGCTCAGGGTGCTGGGTGCTCAGTGCTCAGGGTGCTGGGTGCTCAGTGCTCATTGTGCTGGGTGCTCAGTGCTCAGGGTGCTGGGTGCTCGGTGCTCGGGGTGCTGGTTGCTTAGTGCTCGGGGTGCCCGGTGCTCAGTACTCGGGGTGCTCAGTGCTCAGTACTCAGGGTGTTGGGTGCTCAGTGCTCAGGGTGCTGGGTGCTCAGTACTCAGGGTGCTGGGTGCTCGGTGTTCAGTACGCTGGGTGCTCAGTACTCAGGGTGCTGGATCCTCAGTGCTCAGTGTGCTGGGTGCTCAGTGCTCGGGGTGCTCAGTGCTCAGTACTCAGGGTGCTGGGTGCTCAGTGCTCGAGGTGCTCAGTACTCAGGGTGCTGTGTGTTCAGTGCTCAGGGTGCTGGGTGCTCAGTACTCAGGGTGCTCGGTGCTTAGTACTCTCGGTGCTGGGTGCTCAGTGCTCGGGGTGCTGTGTGCTCAGTGCTCAGTACTCAGGGTGCTGGGTGCTCAGTGCTCAAGGTGCTGTGTGCTCAGTGCTCAGGGTGCTGGGTGCTCAGTGCTCAGGGTGCTGGGTACTCATTGCTCAGGGTGCTGGTTGCTCAGTACTCAGGGTGCTGGGTGCTCAGTGCTCAGGGTGCTGGGTGCTCAGTACTCAGGGTGCTGGGTGCTCAGTGCTCGGGGTGCTGTATGCTCAGTGCTCAGGGTGCTAGGTGCTCAGTACTCAGGGTGCTGGGTGCTCAGTACTCAGGGTGCTGGGTGCTCAGTACTCAGGGTGCTGGGTGCTCAGTGCTCAGGGTGCTGGGTGATCAGTGCTCAGTGTGCTGGGTGCTCAGTGCTCAGGGTGCTGGGTGCTCAGTACTCAGGGTGCTGGGTGCTCAGTACTCAGGGTGCTGGGTGCTCAGTACTCAGGGTGCTGAGTGCTCAGTACTCAGGGTGCTGGGTTCTCAGTACTCAGGGTGCTGGGTGCTCAGTGCTCGGGGTGCTCGGTGCTGAGTACGCTGGGTGCTCAGTACTCAGGGTGCTGGGTGCTCAGTACTCAGGGTGCTGGGTGCTTAGTACTCAGGGTGCTAGGTGCTCAGTGCTCGGGGTGCTGGGTGCTCAGTGCTCAGTACTCAGGGGGCTGGGTGCTCAGTGCTCAGGGTGCTGGGTGCTCAGTGCTCAGGGTGCTGGGTGCTCAGTGCTCAGGGCGCTGGGTGCTCAGTACTCAGGGTGCTGGGTGCTCAGTACTCAGGGTGCTGGGTGCTCAGTGCTCGGGGTGCTGGGTGCTCAGTGCTCGGTGTGCTGGGTGCTCAGTGCTCGGGGTTCTTGGTGGTCAGTACTCAGGGTGCTTTGTGCTCAGTGCTTGAGGTGCTCAGTACTCAGGGTGCTGTCTGTTCAGTGCTCAGGTTGCTGGGTGCTCAGTACTCAGGGTGCTCGGTGCTTAGTACTCAGGGTGCTGGGTGCTCAGTGCTCGGGGTGCTGGGTGCTCAGTGCTCAGTACTCAGCGTGCTGTGTGCTCAGTGCTCGGGGTGCTGGTTGCTCAGTGCTCAGTACTCAGGGTGCTGGGTGCTCAGTGCTCAGTTTGCTGGGTGCTCAGTGCTCGGGGTGCTCTGTGCTCAGTAGTCAGGGTGCTGGGTGCTCAGTACTCCGGGTGCTGGGTGCTCAGTTCTCGGGGCGCTCGGTGCTCAGTACTCAGTGCTCAGGGTGCTCAGTGCTCAGTGCTCAGGGTGCTGGGTGTTCAGTACTCAGGGTGCTGGGTGCTCAATACTCAAGGTGCTGGGTGCTCAGTGCTCAGGGTGCTGGGTGCTCAGTGATCAGGGTGCTGGGTGCTCAGTACTCAGGTTGCTGGGTGCTCAGTACTCGGGGTGCTGGGTGCTCAGTACTCAGGGTGCTGGGTGCTCAGTACTCAGGGTGCTGGGTGCTCAGTGCTCGGGGTTCGGGTGCTCAGTGCTCAGGGTGATCGGTGCTCAGTACTCAGGGTGCTGGGTGCTCAGTGCTCAGGGTGCTGGGTGCTCAGTCCTCAGGGTGCTCAGTGCTCAGGGTGCTGGGTGCTCAGTGCTCGGGGTGCTCGGTGCTCAGTACTCAGGGTGCTGAGTGCTCAGTACTCAGGGTGCTGGGTGCTCAGTGCTCAGGGTGCTGGGTGATCAGTGCTCAGTGTGCTGGGTGCTCAGTGCTCAGGGTGCTGGGTGCTCAGTGCTCGGGGTGCTGGGTGCTCAGTACTCAGGGTGCTGGGTGCTCAGTGCTCAGGGTGCTGGGTGCTCAGTGCTCGGGGCGCTGGGTGCTCAGTGCTCCGGGTGCTCGGAGCTCAGTACTCAGGGTGCTGTGTGCTCAGTGCTCGTTGTGATCGGTGCTCAGTAGTCAGGGTGCTGGGTGCTCAGTGCTGGGGTGCTCGGTGCTCAGTACGTTGGGTGCTCATTACTAAGGGTGCTGGGTGCTCAGTGCTCAGGGTGCTGGGTGCTCAGTGCTCAGTGTGCTGGGTGCTCAGTTCTCAGGGTGCTGGGTGCTCAGTACTCAGGGTGCTGGGTGCTCAGTGCTCGGGGTGCTGGGTGCTCAGTGCTCAGGGTGCTGGGTGCTCAGTACTCGGGGTGCTGGGTGCTCAGTACTCAGGGTGCTGGGTGCTCAGTACTTAGGGTGCTGGGTGCTCAGTGCTCGGGGTGCTGGGTGCTCAGTACTCAGGGTGCTGGGTGCTCAGTACTCGGGGTGCTGGGTGCTCAGTACTCAGGGTGCTGGGTGCTCAGTACTCGGGGTGCTGGGTGCTCAGTACTCGGGTGCTGGGTGCTCAGTGCTCAGGGTGCTGGGTGCTCATTGCTCGGGGTGCTGGGTGCTCAGTGCTCAGTACTCAGGGTGCTGGGTGCTCAGTACTCAGTGTGCTGGGTGCTTAGTACTCGGGTGCTGGGTGCTCAGTGCTCAGGGTGCTGGGTGCTCAGTGCTCGGTGTGCTGGGTGCTCAGTGCTCAGTACTCAGGGTGCTGGGTGCTCAGTGCTCGGGGTGCTGGGTGCTCAGTGCTCAGTACTCAGGGTGCTGGGTACTCAGTGCTCAGGGTGCTGTGTGCTCAGTGCTCAGGGTGCTGGGTGCTCAGTGCTCAGGGTCCTGGGTACTCAGTGCTCAGGGTGCTGGGTGCTCAGTACTCAGGGTGCTGGGTGCTCAGTACTCAGGGTGCTGGGTGCTCAGTGCTCGGGGTGCTGGGTGCTCAGTGCTCGCGGTGCTGGGTGCTCAGTGCTCGGGGTGCTCGGTGCTCAGTACTCAGTGTGCTGGGTGCTCAGTGGTCGAGGTGCTCAGTACTCAGGGTGCTGTGTGTTCAGTGCTCAGGGTGCTGGGTGCTCAGTACTCAGGGTGCTCGTTGCTTAGTACTCAGGGTGCTGGGTGCTCAGTACTCTGGGTGCTCGGTGCTCAGTGCTCAAGGTGCTGGGTGCTCAGTACTCAGGGTGCTCATTGCTCAGGGTTCTGGGTGCTCAGTACTCAGGGTGCTGGGTGCTCAGTGCTCAGGGTGCTCGGTGCTCAGTACTCAGGGTGCTCAGTACTCAGGGTGCTGGGTGCTCAGTGCTCAGGGTGCTGGGTGCTCAGTGCTCAGGGTGCTGGGTGCTCAGTGCTCATTGTGCTGGGTGCTCAGTGCTCAGGGTGCTGGGTGCTCGGTGCTCGGGGTGCTGGTTGCTTAGTGCTCGGGGTGCCCGGTGCTCAGTACTCGGGGTGCTCAGTGCTCAGTACTCAGGGTGTTGGGTGCTCAGTGCTCAGGGTGCTGGGTGCTCAGTACTCAGGGTGCTGGGTGCTCGGTGCTCAGTACGCTGGGTGCTCAGTACTCAGGGTGCTGGGTCCTCAGTGCTCAGTGTGCTGGGTGCTCAGTGCTCAGGGTGCTCAGTGCTCAGTACTCAGGGTGCTGGGTGCTCAGTGCTCGAGGTGCTCAGTACTCAGGGTGCTGTGTGTTCAGTGCTCAGGGTGCTGGGTGCTCAGTACTCAGGGTGCTCGGTGCTTAGTACTCTCGGTGCTGGGTGCTCAGTGCTCGGGGTGCTGTGTGCTCAGTGCTCAGTACTCAGGGTGCTGGGTGCTCAGTGCTCAAGGTGCTGTGTGCTCAGTGCTCAGGGTGCTGGGTGCTCAGTGCTCAGGGTGCTGGGTACTCATTGCTCAGGGTGCTGGTTGCTCAGTACTCAGGGTGCTGGGTGCTCAGTGCTCAGGGTGCTGGGTGCTCAGTACTCAGGGTGCTGGGTGCTCAGTGCTCGGGGTGCTGTATGCTCAGTGCTCAGGGTGCTGGGTGCTCAGTACTCAGGGTGCTGGGTGCTCAGTACTCAGGGTGCTGGGTGCTCAGTACTCAGGGTGCTGGGTGCTCAGTGCTCAGGGTGCTGGGTGATCAGTGCTCAGTGTGCTGGGTGCTCAGTGCTCAGGGTGCTGGGTGCTCAGTACTCAGGGTGCTGGGTGCTCAGTACTCAGGGTGCTGGGTGCTCAGTACTCAGGGTGCTGAGTGCTCAGTACTCAGGGTGCTGCGTGCTCAGTACTCAGGGTGCTCGGTGCTCAGTGCTCGGGGTGCTGGGTGCTCAGTGCTCGGGCCGCTGGGTGCTCAGTGCTCCGGGTGCTCGGAGCTCAGTACTCAGGGTGCTGTGTGCTCAGTGCTCGTTGTGATCGGTGCTCAGTAGTCAGGGTGCTGGGTGCTCAGTGCTCGGGGTGCTCGGTGCTCAGTACGTTGGGTGCTCACTACTCAGGGTGCTGGGTGCTCAGTGCTCACGGTGCTGGGTGCTCAGTGCTCAGTGTGCTGGGTGCTCAGTGCTCAGGGTGCTGGGTGCTCAGTACTCAGGGTGCTGGGTGCTCAGTGCTCGGGGACCTGGGTGCTCAGTGCTCAGGGTGCTGGGTGCTCAGTACTCGGGGTGCTGGGTGCTCAGTACTCAGGGTGCTGGGTGCTCAGTACTTAGGGTGCTGGGTGCTCAGTGCTCGGGGTGCTGGGTGCTCAGTACTCAGGGTGCTGGGTGCTCAGTACTCGGGGTGCTGGGTGCTCAGTACTCAGGGTGCTGGGTGCTCAGTACTCGGGGTGCTGGGTGCTCAGTACTCGGGTGCTGGGTGCTCAGTGCTCAGGGTGCTGGGTGCTCATTGCTCGGTGTGCTGGGTGCTCAGTGCTCAGTACTCAGGGTGCTGGGTGCTCAGTACTCAGGGTGCTGGGTGCTTAGTACTCGGGTGCTGGGTGCTCAGTGCTCAGGGTGCTGGGTGCTCAGTGCTCGGTGTGCTGGGTGCTCAGTGCTCAGTACTCAGGGTGCTGGGTGCTCAGTGCTCGGGGTGCTGGGTGCTCAGTGCTCAGTACTCAGGGTGCTGGGTACTCAGTGCTCAGGGTGCTGTGTGCTCAGTGCTCAGGGTGCTGTGTGCTCAGTGCTCAGGGTCCTGGGTACTCAGTGCTCAGGGTGCTGGGTGCTCAGTACTCAGGGTGCTGGGTGCTCAGTACTCAGGGTGCTGGGTGCTCAGTGGTCGGGGTGCTGGGTGCTCAGTGCTCGCGGTGCTGGGTGCTCAGTGCTCGGGGTGCTCGGTGCTCAGTACTCAGTGTGCTGGGTGCTCAGTGCTCGAGGTGCTCAGTACTCAGGGTGCTGTGTGTTCAGTGCTCAGGGTGCTGGGTGCTCAGTACTCAGGGTGCTCGTTGCTTAGTACTCAGGGTGCTGGGTGCTCAGTGCTCAGGGTGCTGGGTGCTCAGTGCTCAGGGCGCTGGGTGCTCAGTACTCAGGGTGCTGGGTGCTCAGTACTCAGGGTGCTGGGTGCTCAGTGCTCGGGGTGCTGGGTGCTCAGTGCTCGGTGTGCTGGGTGCTCAGTGCTCGGGGTTCTTGGTGGTCAGTACTCAGGGTGCTTTGTGCTCAGTGCTTGAGGTGCTCAGTACTCAGGGTGCTGTCTGTTCAGTGCTCAGGTTGCTGGGTGCTCAGTACTCAGGGTGCTCGGTGCTTAGTACTCAGGGTGCTGGGTGCTCAGTGCTCGGGGTGCTGGGTGCTCAGTGCTCAGTACTCAGCGTGCTGTGTGCTCAGTGCTCGGGGTGCTGGTTGCTCAGTGCTCAGTACTCAGGGTGCTGGGTGCTCAGTTCTCAGTTTGCTGGGTGCTCAGTGCTCGGGGTGCTCTGTGCTCAGTAGTCAGGGTGCTGGGTGCTCAGTACTCCGGGTGCTGGGTGCTCAGTTCTCGGGGCGCTCGGTGCTCAGTACTCAGTGCTCAGGGTGCTCAGTGCTCAGTGCTCAGGGTGCTGGGTGTTCAGTACTCAGGGTGCTGGGTGCTCAATACTCAAGGTGCTGGGTGCTCAGTGCTCAGGGTGCTGGGTGCTCAGTGATCAGGGTGCTGGGTGCTCAGTACTCAGGTTGCTGGGTGCTCAGTACTCGGGGTGCTGGGTGCTCAGTACTCAGGGTGCTGGGTGCTCAGTACTCAGGGTGCTGGGTGCTCAGTGCTCGGGGTTCGGGTGCTCAGTGCTCAGGGTGATCGGTGCTCAGTACTCAGGGTGCTGGGTGCTCAGTGCTCAGGGTGCTGGGTGCTCAGTCCTCAGGGTGCTCAGTGCTCAGGGTGCTGGGTGCTCAGTGCTCGGGGTGCTCGGTGCTCAGTACTCAGGGTGCTGAGTGCTCAGTACTCAGGGTGCTGGGTGCTCAGTGCTCAGGGTGCTGGGTGATCAGTGCTCAGTGTGCTGGGTGCTCAGTGCTCAGGGTGCTGGGTGCTCAGTGCTCGGGGTGCTGGGTGCTCAGTACTCAGGGTGCTGGGTGCTCAGTGCTCAGGGTGCTGGGTGCTCAGTGCTCGGGGCGCTGGGTGCTCAGTGCTCCGGGTGCTCGGAGCTCAGTACTCAGGGTGCTGTGTGCTCAGTGCTCGTTGTGATCGGTGCTCAGTAGTCAGGGTGCTGGGTGCTCAGTGCTGGGGTGCTCGGTGCTCAGTACGTTGGGTGCTCACTACTAAGGGTGCTGGGTGCTCAGTGCTCAGGGTGCTGGGTGCTCAGTGCTCAGTGTGCTGGGTGCTCAGTTCTCAGGGTGCTGGGTGCTCAGTACTCAGGGTGCTGGGTGCTCAGTGCTCGGGGTGCTGGGTGCTCAGTACTCAGGGTGCTGGGTGCTCAGTGCTCAGGGTGCTGGGTGCTCAGTGCTCAGTGTGCTGGGTGCTCAGTTCTCAGGGTGCTGGGTGCTCAGTACTCAGGGTGCTGGGTGCTCAGTGCTCGGGGTGCTGGGTGCTCAGTGCTCAGGGTGCTCAGTGCTCAGTACTCAGGGTGCTGGGTGCTCAGTGCTCGAGGTGCTCAGTACTCAGGGTGCTGTGTGTTCAGTGCTCAGGGTGCTGGGTGCTCAGTACTCAGGGTGCTCGGTGCTTAGTACTCTCGGTGCTGGGTGCTCAGTGCTCGGGGTGCTGTGTGCTCAGTGCTCAGTACTCAGGGTGCTGGGTGCTCAGTGCTCAAGGTGCTGTGTGCTCAGTGCTCAGGGTGCTGGGTGCTCAGTGCTCAGGGTGCTGGGTACTCATTGCTCAGGGTGCTGGTTGCTCAGTACTCAGGGTGCTGGGTGCTCAGTGCTCAGGGTGCTGGGTGCTCAGTACTCAGGGTGCTGGGTGCTCAGTGCTCGGGGTGCTGTATGCTCAGTGCTCAGGGTGCTGGGTGCTCAGTACTCAGGGTGCTGGGTGCTCAGTACTCAGGGTGCTGGGTGCTCAGTACTCAGGGTGCTGGGTGCTCAGTGCTCAGGGTGCTGGGTGATCAGTGCTCAGTGTGCTGGGTGCTCAGTGCTCAGGGTGCTGGGTGCTCAGTACTCAGGGTGCTGGGTGCTCAGTACTCAGGGTGCTGGGTGCTCAGTACTCAGGGTGCTGAGTGCTCAGTACTCAGGGTGCTGCGTGCTCAGTACTCAGGGTGCTCGGTGCTCAGTGCTCGGGGTGCTGGGTGCTCAGTGCTCGGGCCGCTGGGTGCTCAGTGCTCCGGGTGCTCGGAGCTCAGTACTCAGGGTGCTGTGTGCTCAGTGCTCGTTGTGATCGGTGCTCAGTAGTCAGGGTGCTGGGTGCTCAGTGCTCGGGGTGCTCGGTGCTCAGTACGTTGGGTGCTCACTACTCAGGGTGCTGGGTGCTCAGTGCTCACGGTGCTGGGTGCTCAGTGCTCAGTGTGCTGGGTGCTCAGTGCTCAGGGTGCTGGGTGCTCAGTACTCAGGGTGCTGGGTGCTCAGTGCTCGGGGACCTGGGTGCTCAGTGCTCAGGGTGCTGGGTGCTCAGTACTCGGGGTGCTGGGTGCTCAGTACTCAGGGTGCTGGGTGCTCAGTACTTAGGGTGCTGGGTGCTCAGTGCTCGGGGTGCTGGGTGCTCAGTACTCAGGGTGCTGGGTGCTCAGTACTCGGGGTGCTGGGTGCTCAGTACTCAGGGTGCTGGGTGCTCAGTACTCGGGGTGCTGGGTGCTCAGTACTCGGGTGCTGGGTGCTCAGTGCTCAGGGTGCTGGGTGCTCATTGCTCGGTGTGCTGGGTGCTCAGTGCTCAGTACTCAGGGTGCTGGGTGCTCAGTACTCAGGGTGCTGGGTGCTTAGTACTCGGGTGCTGGGTGCTCAGTGCTCAGGGTGCTGGGTGCTCAGTGCTCGGTGTGCTGGGTGCTCAGTGCTCAGTACTCAGGGTGCTGGGTGCTCAGTGCTCGGGGTGCTGGGTGCTCAGTGCTCAGTACTCAGGGTGCTGGGTACTCAGTGCTCAGGGTGCTGTGTGCTCAGTGCTCAGGGTGCTGTGTGCTCAGTGCTCAGGGTCCTGGGTACTCAGTGCTCAGGGTGCTGGGTGCTCAGTACTCAGGGTGCTGGGTGCTCAGTACTCAGGGTGCTGGGTGCTCAGTGGTCGGGGTGCTGGGTGCTCAGTGCTCGCGGTGCTGGGTGCTCAGTGCTCGGGGTGCTCGGTGCTCAGTACTCAGTGTGCTGGGTGCTCAGTGCTCGAGGTGCTCAGTACTCAGGGTGCTGTGTGTTCAGTGCTCAGGGTGCTGGGTGCTCAGTACTCAGGGTGCTCGTTGCTTAGTACTCAGGGTGCTGGGTGCTCAGTGCTCAGGGTGCTGGGTGCTCAGTGCTCAGGGCGCTGGGTGCTCAGTACTCAGGGTGCTGGGTGCTCAGTACTCAGGGTGCTGGGTGCTCAGTGCTCGGGGTGCTGGGTGCTCAGTGCTCGGTGTGCTGGGTGCTCAGTGCTCGGGGTTCTTGGTGGTCAGTACTCAGGGTGCTTTGTGCTCAGTGCTTGAGGTGCTCAGTACTCAGGGTGCTGTCTGTTCAGTGCTCAGGTTGCTGGGTGCTCAGTACTCAGGGTGCTCGGTGCTTAGTACTCAGGGTGCTGGGTGCTCAGTGCTCGGGGTGCTGGGTGCTCAGTGCTCAGTACTCAGCGTGCTGTGTGCTCAGTGCTCGGGGTGCTGGTTGCTCAGTGCTCAGTACTCAGGGTGCTGGGTGCTCAGTTCTCAGTTTGCTGGGTGCTCAGTGCTCGGGGTGCTCTGTGCTCAGTAGTCAGGGTGCTGGGTGCTCAGTACTCCGGGTGCTGGGTGCTCAGTTCTCGGGGCGCTCGGTGCTCAGTACTCAGTGCTCAGGGTGCTCAGTGCTCAGTGCTCAGGGTGCTGGGTGTTCAGTACTCAGGGTGCTGGGTGCTCAGTACTCAAGGTGCTGGGTGCTCAGTGCTCAGGGTGCTGGGTGCTCAGTGATCAGGGTGCTGGGTGCTCAGTACTCAGGTTGCTGGGTGCTCAGTACTCGGGGTGCTGGGTGCTCAGTACTCAGGGTGCTGGGTGCTCAGTACTCAGGGTGCTGGGTGCTCAGTGCTCGGGGTTCGGGTGCTCAGTGCTCAGGGTGATCGGTGCTCAGTACTCAGGGTGCTGGGTGCTCAGTGCTCAGGGTGCTGGGTGCTCAGTCCTCAGGGTGCTCAGTGCTCAGGGTGCTGGGTGCTCAGTGCTCGGGGTGCTCGGTGCTCAGTACTCAGGGTGCTGAGTGCTCAGTACTCAGGGTGCTGGGTGCTCAGTGCTCAGGGTGCTGGGTGATCAGTGCTCAGTGTGCTGGGTGCTCAGTGCTCAGGGTGCTGGGTGCTCAGTGCTCGGGGTGCTGGGTGCTCAGTACTCAGGGTGCTGGGTGCTCAGTGCTCAGGGTGCTGGGTGCTCAGTGCTCGGGGCGCTGGGTGCTCAGTGCTCCGGGTGCTCGGAGCTCAGTACTCAGGGTGCTGTGTGCTCAGTGCTCGTTGTGATCGGTGCTCAGTAGTCAGGGTGCTGGGTGCTCAGTGCTGGGGTGCTCGGTGCTCAGTACGTTGGGTGCTCACTACTAAGGGTGCTGGGTGCTCAGTGCTCAGGGTGCTGGGTGCTCAGTGCTCAGTGTGCTGGGTGCTCAGTTCTCAGGGTGCTGGGTGCTCAGTACTCAGGGTGCTGGGTGCTCAGTGCTCGGGGTGCTGGGTGCTCAGTGCTCAGGGTGCTGGGTGCTCAGTACTCGGGGTGCTGGGTGCTCAGTACTCAGGGTGCTGGGTGCTCAGTACTTAGGGTGCTGGGTGCTCAGTGCTCGGGGTGCTGGGTGCTCAGTACTCAGGGTGCTGGGTGCTCAGTACTCGGGGTGCTGGGTGCTCAGTACTCAGGGTGCTGGGTGCTCAGTACTCGGGGTTCTGGGTGCTCAGTACTCGGGTGCTGGGTGCTCAGTGCTCAGGGTGCTGGGTGCTCATTGCTCGGGGTGCTGGGTGCTCAGTGCTCAGTACTCAGGGTGCTGGGTGCTCAGTACTCAGTGTGCTGGGTGCTTAGTACTCGGGTGCTGGGTGCTCAGTGCTCAGGGTGCTGGGTGCTCAGTGCTCGGTGTGCTGGGTGCTCAGTGCTCAGTACTCAGGGTGCTGGGTGCTCAGTGCTCGGGGTGCTGGGTGCTCAGTGCTCAGTACTCAGGGTGCTGGGTACTCAGTGCTCAGGGTGCTGTGTGCTCAGTGCTCAGGGTGCTGGGTGCTCAGTGCTCAGGGTCCTGGGTACTCAGTGCTCAGGGTGCTGGGTGCTCAGTACTCAGGGTGCTGGGTGCTCAGTACTCAGGGTGCTGGGTGCTCAGTGCTCGGGGTGCTGGGTGCTCAGTGCTCGCGGTGCTGGGTGCTCAGTGCTCGGGGTGCTCGGTGCTCAGTACTCAGTGTGCTGGGTGCTCAGTGCTCGAGGTGCTCAGTACTCAGGGTGCTGTGTGTTCAGTGCTCAGGGTGCTGGGTGCTCAGTACTCAGGGTGCTCGTTGCTTAGTACTCAGGGTGCTGGGTGCTCAGTACTCTGGGTGCTCGGTGCTCAGTGCTCAAGGTGCTGGGTGCTCAGTACTCAGGGTGCTCATTGCTCAGGGTTCTGGGTGCTCAGTACTCAGGGTGCTGGGTGCTCAGTGCTCAGGGTGCTCGGTGCTCAGTACTCAGGGTGCTCAGTACTCAGGGTGCTGGGTGCTCAGTGCTCAGGGTGCTGGGTGCTCAGTGCTCAGGGTGCTGGGTGCTCAGTGCTCATTGTGCTGGGTGCTCAGTGCTCAGGGTGCTGGGTGCTCGGTGCTCGGGGTGCTGGTTGCTTAGTGCTCGGGGTGCCCGGTGCTCAGTACTCGGGGTGCTCAGTGCTCAGTACTCAGGGTGTTGGGTGCTCAGTGCTCAGGGTGCTGGGTGCTCAGTACTCAGGGTGCTGGGTGCTCGGTGCTCAGTACGCTGGGTGCTCAGTACTCAGGGTGCTGGGTCCTCAGTGCTCAGTGTGCTGGGTGCTCAGTGCTCAGGGTGCTCAGTGCTCAGTACTCAGGGTGCTGGGTGCTCAGTGCTCGAGGTGCTCAGTACTCAGGGTGCTGTGTGTTCAGTGCTCAGGGTGCTGGGTGCTCAGTACTCAGGGTGCTCGGTGCTTAGTACTCTCGGTGCTGGGTGCTCAGTGCTCGGGGTGCTGTGTGCTCAGTGCTCAGTACTCAGGGTGCTGGGTGCTCAGTGCTCAAGGTGCTGTGTGCTCAGTGCTCAGGGTGCTGGGTGCTCAGTGCTCAGGGTGCTGGGTACTCATTGCTCAGGGTGCTGGTTGCTCAGTACTCAGGGTGCTGGGTGCTCAGTGCTCAGGGTGCTGGGTGCTCAGTACTCAGGGTGCTGGGTGCTCAGTGCTCGGGGTGCTGTATGCTCAGTGCTCAGGGTGCTGGGTGCTCAGTACTCAGGGTGCTGGGTGCTCAGTACTCAGGGTGCTGGGTGCTCAGTACTCAGGGTGCTGGGTGCTCAGTGCTCAGGGTGCTGGGTGATCAGTGCTCAGTGTGCTGGGTGCTCAGTGCTCAGGGTGCTGGGTGCTCAGTACTCAGGGTGCTGGGTGCTCAGTACTCAGGGTGCTGGGTGCTCAGTACTCAGGGTGCTGAGTGCTCAGTACTCAGGGTGCTGGGTGCTCAGTACTCAGGGTGCTCGGTGCTCAGTGCTCGGGGTGCTGGGTGCTCAGTGCTCGGGCCGCTGGGTGCTCAGTGCTCCGGGTGCTCGGAGCTCAGTACTCAGGGTGCTGTGTGCTCAGTGCTCGTTGTGATCGGTGCTCAGTAGTCAGGGTGCTGGGTGCTCAGTGCTCGGGGTGCTCGGTGCTCAGTATGTTGGGTGCTCACTACTCAGGGTGCTGGGTGCTCAGTGCTCACGGTGCTGGGTGCTCAGTGCTCAGTGTGCTGGGTGCTCAGTGCTCAGGGTGCTGGGTGCTCAGTACTCAGGGTGCTGGGTGCTCAGTGCTCGGGGACCTGGGTGCTCAGTGCTCAGGGTGCTGGGTGCTCAGTACTCGGGGTGCTGGGTGCTCAGTACTCAGGGTGCTGGGTGCTCAGTACTTAGGGTGCTGGGTGCTCAGTGCTCGGGGTGCTGGGTGCTCAGTACTCAGGGTGCTGGGTGCTCAGTACTCGGGGTGCTGGGTGCTCAGTACTCAGGGTGCTGGGTGCTCAGTACTCGGGGTGCTGGGTGCTCAGTACTCGGGTGCTGGGTGCTCAGTGCTCAGGGTGCTGGGTGCTCATTGCTCGGTGTGCTGGGTGCTCAGTGCTCAGTACTCAGGGTGCTGGGTGCTCAGTACTCAGGGTGCTGGGTGCTTAGTACTCGGGTGCTGGGTGCTCAGTGCTCAGGGTGCTGGGTGCTCAGTGCTCGGTGTGCTGGGTGCTCAGTGCTCAGTACTCAGGGTGCTGGGTGCTCAGTGCTCGGGGTGCTGGGTGCTCAGTGCTCAGTACTCAGGGTGCTGGGTACTCAGTGCTCAGGGTGCTGTGTGCTCAGTGCTCAGGGTGCTGTGTGCTCAGTGCTCAGGGTCCTGGGTACTCAGTGCTCAGGGTGCTGGGTGCTCAGTACTCAGGGTGCTGGGTGCTCAGTACTCAGGGTGCTGGGTGCTCAGTGGTCGGGGTGCTGGGTGCTCAGTACTCAGGGTGCTGGGTGCTCAGTGCTCGGGGTGCTCGGTGCTCAGTACTCAGGGTGCTGAGTGCTCAGTACTCAGGGTGCTGGGTGCTCAGTACTCAGGGTGCTGTGTGCTCAGTGCTCAGGGTGCTGGGTGATCTGTGCTCAGTGTGCTGGGTGCTCAGTGCTCAGGGTGCTGGGTGCTCAGTGCTCGGGGTGCTGGGTGCTCAGTACTCAGGGTGCTGGGTGCTCAGTGCTCAGGGTGCTGGGTGCTCAGTGCTCGGGGCGCTGGGTGCTCAGTGCTCCGCGTGCTCGGAGCTCAGTACTCAGGGTGCTGTGTGCTCAGTGCTCGTTGTGATCGGTGCTCAGTAGTCAGGGTGCTGGGTGCTCAGTGCTCGGGGTGCTCGGTGCTCAGTACGTTGGGTGCTCACTACTCAGGGTGCTGGGTGCTCAGTGCTCAGGGTGCTGGGTGCTCAGTGCTCAGTGTGCTGGGTGCACAGTGCTCAGGGTGCTGGGTGCTCAGTACTCAGGGTGCTGGGTGCTCAGTGCTCGGGGTGCTGGGTGCTCAGTGCTCGGGGTGCTGGTTGCTCAGTACTCGGGGTGCTGGGTTCTCAGTACTCAGGGTGCTGGGTGGTCAGTACTTAGGGTGCTGGGTGCTCAGTGCTCGGGGTGCTGGGTGCTCAGTACTCAGGGTGCTGGGTGCTCAGTACTCGGGGTGCTGGGTGCTCAGTACTCAGGGTGCTGGGTGCTCAGTACTCGGGGTGCTGGGTGCTCAGTACTCGGGTGCTGGGTGCTCAGTGCTCAGGGTGCTGGGTGCTCATTGCTCGGGGTGCTGGGTGCTCAGTGCTCAGTACTCAGGGTGCTGGGTGCTCAGTACTCAGTGTGCTGGGTGCTTAGTACTCGGGTGCTGGGTGCTCAGTGCTCAGGGTGCTGGGTGCTCAGTGCTCGGTGTGCTGGGTGCTCAGTGCTCAGTACTCAGGGTGCTGGGTGCTCAGTGCTCGGGGTGCTGGGTGCTCAGTGCTCAGTACTCAGTGTGCTGGGTACTCAGTGCTCAGGGTGCTGTGTGCTCAGTGCTCAGGGTGCTGGGTGCTCAGTGCTCAGGGTCCTGGGTACTCAGTGCTCAGGGTGCTGGGTGCTCAGTACTCAGGGTGCTGGGTGCTCAGTACTCAGGGTGGTGGGTGCTCAGTGCTCGGGGTGCTGGGTGCTCAGTGCTCGCAGTGCTGGGTGCTCAGTGCTCAGTACTCAGGGTGCTGGGTGCTCAGTGCTCGGGGTGCTGGGTGCTCAGTGCTCAGTACTCAGGGTGCTGGGTGCTCAGTGCTCGGGGTGCTGGGTGCTCAGTGCTCAGTACTCAGGGTGCTGGGTACTCAGTGCTCAGGGTGCTGTGTGCTCAGTGCTCAGGGTGCTGGGTGCTCAGTGCTCAGGGTCCTGGGTACTCAGTGCTCAGGGTGCTGGGTGCTCAGTACTCAGGGTGCTGGGTGCTCAGTACTCAGGGTGCTGGGTGCTCAGTGCTGGGTGCTCAGTGCTCGGGGTGCTGGGTGCTCAGTGCTCGGGGTGCTGGGTGCTCAGTACTCAGGGTGCTCAGTGCTCAGTACTCAGGGTGCTGGGTGCTCAGTGCTCGGGGTGCTGGGTGCTCAGTACTCAGGGTGCTGGGTGCTCAGTCCTCGGGGTGCTCGGTGCTCAGTACGTTGGGTGCTCAGTACTCAGGGTGCTGGGTGCTCAGTGCTCAGGGTGCTTGATGCTCAGTACTCAGTACTCAGTGTGCTGGGTACTCAGTGCTCAGGGTGCTGTGTGCTCAGTGCTCAGGGTGCTGGGTGCTCAGTGCTCAGGGTCCTGGGTACTCAGTGCTCAGGGTGCTGGGTGCTCAGTACTCAGGGTGCTGGGTGCTCAGTACTCAGGGTGGTGGGTGCTCAGTGCTCGGGGTGCTGGGTGCTCAGTGCTCGCAGTGCTGGGTGCTCAGTGCTCAGTACTCAGGGTGCTGGGTGCTCAGTGCTCGGGGTGCTGGGTGCTCAGTGCTCAGTACTCAGGGTGCTGGGTGCTCAGTGCTCGGGGTGCTGGGTGCTCAGTGCTCAGTACTCAGGGTGCTGGGTACTCAGTGCTCAGGGTGCTGTGTGCTCAGTGCTCAGGGTGCTGGGTGCTCAGTGCTCAGGGTCCTGGGTACTCAGTGCTCAGGGTGCTGGGTGCTCAGTACTCAGGGTGCTGGGTGCTCAGTACTCAGGGTGCTGGGTGCTCAGTGCTGGGTGCTCAGTGCTCGGGGTGCTGGGTGCTCAGTGCTCGGGGTGCTGGGTGCTCAGTACTCAGGGTGCTCAGTGCTCAGTACTCAGGGTGCTGGGTGCTCAGTGCTCGGGGTGCTGGGTGCTCAGTACTCAGGGTGCTGGGTGCTCAGTCCTCGGGGTGCTCGGTGCTCAGTACGTTGGGTGCTCAGTACTCAGGGTGCTGGGTGCTCAGTGCTCAGGGTGCTTGATGCTCAGTACTCAGGGTGCTGGGTGCTCAGTGCTCAGGGTGCTGGGTGCTCAGTGCTCGGGGTGCTGGGTGCTCAGTACTCAGGGTGCTGGGTGCTCAGTACTCCGGGTGCTGGGTGCTCAGTGCTCAGGGTGCTGGGTGCTCAGTGCTCAGGGTGCTTGATGCTCAGTACTCAGGGTGCTGGGTGCTCAGTGCTCAGGGTGCTGGGTGCTCAGTGCTCGGGGTGCTGGGTGCTCAGTACTCAGGGTGCTGGGTGCTCAGTACTCAGGGTGCTGGGTGCTCAGTACTCGGGGTGTTGGGTGCTCAGTGCTCAGCGTGCTGGGTGCTCAGTACTCACGGTGCTCGGTGCTCAGTGCTTGGGGTGCTGGGTTCTCAGTACTCAGGGTGCTGGGTGCTCAGTGCTCAGGGTGCTGGGTGCTCAGTGCTCAGGGTGCTGGGTGCTCAGTACACAGGGTGCTGGGTGCTTAGTACTCAGGGTGCTCAGTGCTCAGTACACAGGGTGCTGGGTGCTCAGTGCTCGGGGTGCTGGGTGCTCAGTACTCAGCGTGCTGGGTGCTCAGTACTCAGGGTGCTGGGTGCTCAGTGCTCAGGGGGCTGGGTGCTCAGTGCTCAGGGTGCTGGGTGCTCAGTGATCGGGGTCCTGGGTGCTCAGTACTCAGGGTGCTCAGTGCTCGGGGAGCTCGGTGCTCAGTACTCAGGGTGCTAGGTGCTCAGTACTCAGTGCTCGGGGTCCTGGGTGCTCCGTGCTCGGGGTGCTGGGTGCCCAGTGCTCTGGGTGCTTAGTGCTCAGTACTCAGGGTGCTGGGTGCTCAGTACTCAGGGTGCTTAGTGCTCGGGGTGCTGGGTGCTCAGTACTCAGGGTGCTGGGTTCTCAGTACTCAGGGTGCTGGGTGCTCAGTGCTCGCGGTGCTGGGTGCTCAGTGCTCGGCGTGCTGGGTGCTCAGTACTCAGGGTGCTGGGGCTCAGTACTCAGGGTGCTGGGTGCTCAGTACTCAGGGTGCTCGGTTCTCAGTACTCAGGGTGCTGGGTGCTCATACTCGGGGTGCTGGGTGCTCAGTGCTCGGGGTGCTGGGTGCTCAGTACTCAGGGTGCTGGGGGCTCAGTACTCAGGGTGCTGGGTGCTCAGTACTCAGGGTGATCTGTTCTCAGTACTCAGGGTGCTGGGTGCTCAGTGCTCGGGGTGCTGGGTGCTCAGTACTCGGCGTGCTCAGTGCTCAGTACTCAGGGTGCTGTGTGCTCAGTGCTCGGGGTGCTCCCTGCTCAGTACTCAGGGTGCTGGGTGCTCAGTGCTCAGGGTGCTGGGTGCTAAGTACTCAGGGTGCTGGGTGCTCAGTGCTCAGGGTGCTGGGTGCTCAGTATTCAGGTTTCTCAGTACTCAGGGTGCTGGGTGCTCAGTACTCAGGGTGCTCAGTACTCAGGGTGCTCGGTGCTCAGTGCTCGGGGTGCTGGGTGCTCAGTTCTCGAGGTGCTCAGTACTCAGGGTGTTGTGTGTTCAGTGCTCAGGGTGCTGGGTGCTCAGTACTCAGGGTGCTCGGTGCTTAGTACTCAGGGTGCTGGGTGCTCAGTACTCCGGGTGCTGGGTGCTCAGTGCTCGGGGTGCTCGGTGCTCAGTGCTCAAAGTGCTGGGTGCTCAGTACTCAGGGTGTTCATTGCTCAGGGTGCTGGGTGCTCAGTACTCAGGGTGCTGGGTGCTCAGTGCTCAGGGTGCTCGGTGCTCAGTACGTTGGGTGCTCATTACTCAGGGTACTGGGTGCTCAGTGCTCAGGGTGCTGGGTGCTCAGTGCTCAGGGTGCTGGGTGCTCAGTGCTCAGGGTGCTGGGTGCTCAGTGCTCAGGGTGCTGGGTGCTCAGTGCTCAGGGTGCTGGGTGCTCAGTACTCAGTGTGCTGGGTGCTCAGTGCTCAGGGTGCTGGTTGCTCAGTACTCTGGGTGCTGGGTGCTAGGTGCTCAGTACGCTGGGTGCTCAGTACTCAGGGTGCTGGGTGCTCAGTACTCAGGGTGCTGGGTGCTCAGTACTCAGGGTGCTCGGTGCTCAGTACTCAGGGTGCTGGGTGCTCAGTGCTCGGGGTGCTGGGTGCTCAGTACTCAGGGTGCTGGGTGCTCAGTACTCTGGGTGCTGGGTGCTTAGTACTCAGGGTGCTAGGTGCTCAGTGCTCGGGGTGCTGGGTGCTCAGTGCTCAGTACTGAGGGTGCTGGGTGCTCAGTGCTCAGGGTGCTGGGTGCTCAGTGCTCAGGGTGCTGGGTGCTCAGTGCTCAGGGTGCTGGGTGCTCAGTACTCAGGGTGCTGGGTGCTCAGTACTCAGGGTGCTGGGTGCTCAGTGCTCGGGGTGCTGGGTGCTCAGTGCTCGGTGTGCTGGGTGCTCAGTGCTCGGGGTTCTCGGTGGTCAGTACTCAGGGTGCTTTGTGCTCAGTGCTTGAGGTGCTCAGTACTCAGGGTGCTGTCTGTTCAGTGCTCAGGTTGCTGGGTGCTCAGTACTCAGGGTGCTCGGTGCTTAGTACTCAGGGTGCTGGGTGCTCAGTGCTCGGGGTGCTGGGTGCTCAGTGCTCAGTACTCAGCGTGCTGTGTGCTCAGTGCTCGGGGTGCTGGGTGCTCAGTGCTCAGTACTCAGGGTGCTGGGTGCTCAGTGCTCAGTTTGCTGGGTGCTCAGTGCTCGGGGTGCTCTGTGCTCAGTAGTCAGGGTGCTGGGTGCTCAGTACTCCGGGTGCTGGGATCTCAGTTCTCGGGGCGCTCGGTGCTCAGTACTCAGTGCTCAGGGTGCTCAGTGCTCAGTGCTCAGGGTGCTGGGTGTTCAGTACTCAGGGTGCTGGGTGCTCAGTACTCACGTTGCTGTGTGCTCAGTGCTCAGGGTGCTGGGTGCTCAGTGATCAGGGTGCTGGGTGCTCAGTACTCAGGGTGCTGGGTGCTCAGTACTCGGGGTGCTGGGTGCTCAGTACTCAGGGTGCTGCCTGCTCAGTACTCAGGGTGCTGGGTGCTCCGTGCTCGGGGTTCTGGGTGCTAAGTGCTCAGGGTGATCGGTGCTCAGTACTCAGGGTGCTGGGTGCTCAGTGCTCAGGGTGCTGGGTGCTCAGTCCTCAGGGTGCTCAGTGCTCAGGGTGCTGGGTGCTCAGTGCTCGGGGTGCTCGGTGCTCAGTACTCAGGGTGCTGAGTGCTCAGTACTCAGGGTGCTGGGTGCTCAGTGCTCAGGGTGCTGGGTGATCAGTGCTCAGTGTGCTGGGTGCTCAGTGCTCAGGGTGCTGGGTGCTCAGTGCTCGGGGTGCTGGGTGCTCAGTACTCAGGGTGCTGGGTGCTCAGTGCTCAGGGTGCTGGGTGCTCAGTGCTCGGGGCGCTGGGTGCTCAGTGCTCCGGGTGCTCGGAGCTCAGTACTCAGGGTGCTGTGTGCTCAGTGCTCGTTGTGATCGGTGCTCAGTAGTCAGGGTGCTGGGTGCTCAGTGCTCGGTGTGCTCGGTGCTCAGTACGTTGGGTGCTCACTACTCAGGGTGCTGGGTGCTCAGTGCTCAGGGTGCTGGGTGCTCAGTGCTCAGTGTGCTGGGTGCTCAGTGCTCAGGGTGCTGGGTGCTCAGTACTCAGGGTGCTGGGTGCTCAGTGCTCGGGGTGCTTGGTGCTCAGTGCTCAGGGTGCTGGGTGCTCAGTACTCGGGGTGCTGGGTGCTCAGTACTCAGGGTGCTGGGTGCTCAGTACTTAGGGTGCTGGGTGCTCAGTGCTCGGGGTGCTGGGTGCTCAGTACTCAGGGTGCTGGGTGCTCAGTACTCAGGGTGCTGGGTGCTCAGTACTCAGGGTGCTGGGTGCTCAGTACTCGGGGTGCTGGGTGCTCAGTACTCGGGTGCTGGGTGCTCAGTGCTCAGGGTGCTGGGTGCTCATTGCTCGGGGTGCTGGGTGCTCAGTGCTCAGTACTCAGGGTGCTGGGTGCTCAGTACTCAGTGTGCTGGGTGCTTAGTACTCGGTTGCTGGGTGCTCAGTGCTCAGGGTGCTGGGTGCTCAGTGCTCGGTGTGCTGGGTGCTCAGTGCTCAGTACTCAGGGTGCTGGGTGCTCAGTGCTCGGGGTGCTGGGTGCTCAGTGCTCAGTACTCAGGGTGCTGGGTACTCAGTGCTCAGGGTGCTGTGTGCTCAGTGCTCAGGGTGCTGGGTGCTCAGTGCTCAGGGTCCTGGGTACTCAGTGCTCAGGGTGCTGGGTGCTCAGTACTCAGGGTGCTGGGTGTTCAGTACTCAGGGTGCTGGGTGCTCAGTGCTCGGGGTGCTGGGTGCTCAGTGCTCGCGGTGCTGGGTGCTCAGTGCTCGGGGTGCTCGGTGCTCAGTACTCAGTGTGCTGGGTGCTCAGTGCTCGAGGTGCTCAGTACTCAGGGTGCTGTGTGTTCAGTGCTCAGGGTGCTGGGTGCTCAGTACTCAGGGTGCTGGGTGCTCAGTGCTCGGGGTGCTCGGTGCTCAGTACGCTGGGTGCTCAGTACTCAGGGTGCTGGGTGCTCAGTACTCAGGGTGCTGGGTGCTTAGTACTCAGGGTGCTAGGTGCTCAGTGCTCGGGGTGCTGGGTGCACAGTGCTCAGTACTCAGGGTGCTGGGTGCTCAGTGCTCAGGGTGCTGGGTGCTCAGTGCTCAGGGTGCTGGGTGCTCAGTGCTCAGGGTGCTGGGTGCTCAGTACTCAGGGTGCTGGGTGCTCAGTACTCAGGGTGCTGGGTGCTCAGTGCTCGGGGTGCTGGGTGCTCAGTGCTCGGTGTGCTGGGTGCTCAGTACTCAGGGTGCTGGGTGCTCAGTCCTCGGGGTGCTCGGTGCTCAGTACGTTGGGTGCTCAGTACTCAGGGTGCTGGGTGCTCAGTGCTCAGGGTGCTTGATGCTCAGTACTCAGGGTGCTGGGTGCTCAGTGCTCAGGGTGCTGGGTGCTCAGTGCTCGGGGTGCTGGGTGCTCAGTACTCAGGGTGCTGGGTGCTCAGTACTCCGGGTGCTGGGTGCTCAGTGCTCAGGGTGCTGGGTGCTCAGTGCTCAGGGTGCTTGATGCTCAGTACTCAGGGTGCTGGGTGCTCAGTGCTCAGGGTGCTGGGTGCTCAGTGCTCGGGGTGCTGGGTGCTCAGTACTCAGGGTGCTGGGTGCTCAGTACTCAGGGTGCTGGGTGCTCAGTACTCGGGGTGTTGGGTGCTCAGTGCTCAGCGTGCTGGGTGCTCAGTACTCACGGTGCTCGGTGCTCAGTGCTCGGGGTGCTGGGTTCTCAGTACTCAGGGTGCTGGGTGCTCAGTGCTCAGGGTGCTGGGTGCTCAGTGCTCAGGGTGCTGGGTGCTCAGTACACAGGGTGCTGGGTGCTTAGTACTCAGGGTGCTCAGTGCTCAGTACACAGGGTGCTGGGTGCTCAGTGCTCTGGGTGCTGGGTGCTCAGTGCTCAGTACTCAGGGTGCTGGGTGCTCAGTGCTCGGGGTGCTGGGTGCTCAGTACTCAGCGTGCTGGGTGCTCAGTACTCAGGGTGCTGGGTGCTCAGTGCTCAGGGGGCTGGGTGCTCAGTGCTCAGGGTGCTGGGTGCTCAGTGATCGGGGTCCTGGGTGCTCAGTACTCAGGGTGCTCAGTGCTCGGGGAGCTCGGTGCTCAGTACTCAGGGTGCTAGGTGCTCAGTACTCAGTGCTCGGGGTCCTGGGTGCTCCGTGCTCGGGGTGCTGGGTGCCCAGTGCTCTGGGTGCTTAGTGCTCAGTACTCAGGGTGCTGGGTGCTCAGTACTCAGGGTGCTTAGTGCTCGGGGTGCTGGGTGCTCAGTACTCAGGGTGCTGGGTTCTCAGTACTCAGGGTGCTGGGTGCTCAGTGCTCGGGGTGCTGGGTGCTCAGTGCTCGGCGTGCTGGGTGCTCAGTACTCAGGGTGCTGGGGCTCAGTACTCAGGGTGCTGGGTGCTCAGTACTCAGGGTGCTCGGTTCTCAGTACTCAGGGGGCTGGGTGCTCATACTCGGGGTGCTGGGTGCTCAGTGCTCGGGGTGCTGGGTGCTCAGTACTCAGGGTGCTGGGGGCTCAGTACTCAGGGTGCTGGGTGCTCAGTACTCAGGGTGATCTGTTCTCAGTACTCAGGGTGCTGGGTGCTCAGTGCTCGGGGTGCTGGGTGCTCAGTATTCGGGGTGCTCAGTGCTCAGTACTCAGGGTGCTGTGTGCTCAGTGCTCGGGGTGCTCCCTGCTCAGTACTCAGGGTGCTGGGTGCTCAGTGCTCAGGGTGCTGGGTGCTAAGTACTCAGGGTGCTGGGTGCTCAGTGCTCAGGGTGCTGGGTGCTCAGTATTCAGGTTGCTCAGTACTCAGGGTGCTGGGTGCTCAGTACTCAGGGTGCTCAGTACTCAGGGTGCTGGGTGCTCAGTGCTCGGGGTGCTGGGTGCTCAGTTCTCGAGGTGCTCAGTACTCAGGGTGTTGTGTGTTCAGTGCTCAGGGTGCTGGGTGCTCAGTACTCAGGGTGCTCGGTGCTTAGTACTCAGGGTGCTGGGTGCTCAGTACTCCGGGTGCTGGGTGCTCAGTGCTCGGGGTGCTCGGTGCTCAGTGCTCAAAGTGCTGGGTGCTCAGTACTCAGGGTGTTCATTGCTCAGGGTGCTGGGTGCTCAGTACTCAGGGTGCTGGGTGCTCAGTGCTCAGGGTGCTCGGTGCTCAGTACGTTGGGTGCTCATTACTCAGGGTACTGGGTGCTCAGTGCTCAGGGTGCTGGGTGCTCAGTGCTCAGGGTGCTGGGTGCTCAGTGCTCAGGGTGCTGGGTGCTCAGTGCTCAGGGTGCTGGGTGCTCAGTGCTCAGGGTGCTGGGTGCTCAGTACTCAGGGTGCTGGGTGCTCAGTGCTCAGGGTGCTGGTTGCTCAGTACTCTGGGTGCTGGGTGCTAGGTGCTCAGTACGCTGGGTGCTCAGTACTCAGGGTGCTGGGTGCTCAGTACTCAGGGTGCTGGGTGCTCAGTACTCAGGGTGCTCGGTGCTCAGTACTCAGGGTGCTGGGTGCTCAGTGCTCGGGGTGCTGGGTGCTCAGTACTCAGGGTGCTGGGTGCTCAGTGCTCGGGGTGCTCGGTGCTGAGTACGCTGGGTGCTCAGTACTCAGGGTGCTGGGTGCTCAGTACTCAGGGTGCTGGGTGCTTAGTACTCAGGGTGCTAGGTGCTCAGTGCTCGGGGTGCTGGGTGCTCAGTGCTCAGTACTCAGGGTGCTGGGTGCTCAGTGCTCAGGGTGCTGGGTGCTCAGTGCTCAGGGTGCTGGGTGCTCAGTGCTCAGGGCGCTGGGTGCTCAGTACTCAGGGTGCTGGGTGCTCAGTACTCAGGGTGCTGGGTGCTCAGTGCTCGGGGTGCTGGGTGCTCAGTGCTCGGTGTGCTGGGTGCTCAGTGCTCGGGGTTCTTGGTGGTCAGTACTCAGGGCGCTTTGTGCTCAGTGCTTGAGGTGCTCAGTACTCAGGGTGCTGTCTGTTCAGTGCTCAGGTTGCTGGGTGCTCAGTACTCAGGGTGCTCGGTGCTTAGTACTCAGGGTGCTGGGTGCTCAGTGCTCGGGGTGCTGGGTGCTCAGTGCTCAGTACTCAGCGTGCTGTGTGCTCAGTGCTCGGGGTGCTGGGTGCTCAGTGCTCAGTACTCAGGGTGCTGGGTGCTCAGTGCTCAGTTTGCTGGGTGCTCAGTGCTCGGGGTGCTCTGTGCTCAGTAGTCAGGGTGCTGGGTGCTCAGTACTCCGGGTGCTGGGTGCTCAGTTCTCGGGGCGCTCGGTGCTCAGTACTCAGTGCTCAGGGTGCTCAGTGCTCAGTGCTCAGGGTGCTGGGTGTTCATTACTCAGGGTGCTGGGTGCTCAGTACTCAAGGTGCTGGGTGCTCAGTGCTCAGGGTGCTGGGTGCTCAGTGATCAGGGTGCTGGGTGCTCAGTACTCAGGTTGCTGGGTGCTCAGTACTCGGGGTGCTGGGTGCTCAGTACTCAGCGTGCTGGGTGCTCAGTACTCAGGGTGCTGGGTGCTCAGTGCTCGGGGTTCGGGTGCTCAGTGCTCAGGGTGATCGGTGCTCAGTACACAGGGTGCTGGGTGCTCAGTGCTCAGGGTGCTGGGTGCTCAGTCCTCAGGGTGCTCAGTGCTCAGGGTGCTGGGTGCTCAGTGCTCGGGGTGCTCGGTGCTCAGTACTCAGGGTGCTGAGTGCTCAGTACTCAGGGTGCTGGGTGCTCAGTGCTCAGGGTGCTGGGTGATCAGTGCTCAGTGTGCTGGGTGCTCAGTGCTCAGGGTGCTGGGTGCTCAGTGCTCGGGGTGCTGGGTGCTCAGTACTCAGGGTGCTGGGTGCTCAGTGCTCAGGGTGCTGGGTGCTCAGTGCTCCGGGTGCTCGGAGCTCAGTACTCAGGGTGCTGTGTGCTCAGTGCTCGTTGTGATCGGTGCTCAGTAGTCAGGGTGCTGGGTGCTCAGTGCTCGGGGTGCTCGGTGCTCAGTACGTTGGGTGCTCACTACTAAGGGTGCTGGGTGCTCAGTGCTCAGGGTGCTGGGTGCTCAGTGCTCAGTGTGCTGTGTGCTCAGTTCTCAGGGTGCTGGGTGCTCAGTACTCAGGGTGCTGGGTGCTCAGTGCTCGGGGTGCTGGGTGCTCAGTGCTCAGGGTGCTGGGTGCTCAGTACTCGGGGTGCTGGGTGCTCAGTACTCAGGGTGCTGGGTGCTCAGTACTTAGGGTGCTGGGTGCTCAGTGCTCAGGGTGCTGGGTGCTCAGTACTCAGGGTGCTGGGTGCTCAGTACTCGGGGTGCTGGGTGCTCAGTACTCAGGGTGCTGGGTGCTCAGTACTCGGGGTGCTGGGTGCTCAGTACTCGGGTGCTGGGTGCTCAGTGCTCAGGGTGCTGGGTGCTTATTGCTCGGGGTGCTGGGTGCTCAGTGCTCAGTACTCAGGGTGCTGGGTGCTCAGTACTCAGTGTGCTGGGTGCTTAGTACTCGGGTGCTGGGTGCTCAGTGCTCAGGGTGCTGGGTGCTCAGTGCTCGGAGTGCTGGGTGCTCAGTGCTCAGTACTCAGGGTGCTGGGTGCTCAGTGCTCGGGGTGCTGGGTGCTCAGTGCTCAGTACTCAGGGTGCTGGGTACTCAGTGCTCAGGGTGCTGTGTGCTCAGTGCTCAGGGTGCTGGGTGCTCAGTGCTCAGGGTCCTGGGTACTCAGTGCTCAGGGTGCTGGGTGCTCAGTACTCAGGGTGCTGGGTGCTCAGTACTCAGGGTGCTGGGTGCTCAGTGCTCGGGGTGCTGGGTGCTCAGTGCTCGCGGTGCTGGGTGCTCAGTGCTCGGGGTGCTCGGTGCTCAGTACTCAGTGTGCTGGGTGCTCAGTGCTCGAGGTGCTCAGTACTCAGGGTGCTGTGTGTTCAGTGCTCAGGGTGCTGGGTGCTCAGTACTCAGGGTGCTCGTTGCTTAGTACTCAGGGTGCTGGGTGCTCAGTACTCTGGGTGCTCGGTGCTCAGTGCTCAAGGTGCTGGGTGCTCAGTACTCAGGGTGCTCATTGCTCAGGGTTCTGGGTGCTCAGTACTCAGGGTGCTGGGTGCTCAGTGCTCAGGGTGCTCGGTGCTCAGTACTCAGGGTGCTCAGTACTCAGGGTGCTGGGTGCTCAGTGCTCAGGGTGCTGGGTGCTCAGTGCTCAGGGTGCTGGGTGCTCAGTGCTCATTGTGCTGGGTGCTCAGTGCTCAGGGTGCTGGGTGCTCGGTGCTCGGGGTGCTGGTTGCTTAGTGCTCGGGGTGCCCGGTGCTCAGTACTCGGGGTGCTCAGTGCTCAGTACTCAGGGTGTTGGGTGCTCAGTGCTCAGGGTGCTGGGTGCTCAGTACTCAGGGTGCTGGGTGCTCGGTGCTCAGTACGCTGGGTGCTCAGTACTCAGGTTGCTGGGTCCTCAGTGCTCAGTGTGCTGGGTGCTCAGTGCTCGGGGTGCTCAGTGCTCAGTACTCAGGGTGCTGGGTGCTCAGTGCTCGAGGTGCTCAGTACTCAGGGTGCTGTGTGTTCAGTGCTCAGGGTGCTGGGTGCTCAGTACTCAGGGTGCTCGGTGCTTAGTACTCACGGTGCTGGGTGCTCAGTGCTCGGGGTGCTGTGTGCTCAGTGCTCAGTACTCAGGGTGCTGGGTGCTCAGTGCTCAAGGTGCTGTGTGCTCAGTGCTCAGGGTGCTGGGTGCTCAGTGCTCAGGGTGCTGGGTACTCATTGCTCAGGGTGCTGGTTGCTCAGTACTCAGGGTGCTGGGTGCTCAGTGCTCAGGGTGCTGGGTGCTCAGTACTCAGGGTGCTGGGTGCTCAGTGCTCGGGGTGCTGTATGCTCAGTGCTCAGGGTGCTGGGTGCTCAGTACTCAGGGTGCTGGGTGCTCAGTACTCAGGGTGCTGGGTGCTCAGTACTCAGGGTGCTGGGTGCTCAGTGCTCAGGGTGCTGGGTGATCAGTGCTCAGTGTGCTGGGTGCTCAGTGCTCAGGGTGCTGGGTGCTCAGTACTCAGGGTGCTGGGTGCTCAGTACTCAGGGTGCTGGGTGCTCAGTACTCAGGGTGCTGAGTGCTCAGTACTCAGGGTGCTGGGTGCTCAGTACTCAGGGTGCTCGGTGCTCAGTGCTCGGGGTGCTGGGTACTCAGTGCTCGGGCCGCTGGGTGCTCAGTGCTCCGGGTGCTCGGAGCTCAGTACTCAGGGTGCTGTGTGCTCAGTGCTCGTTGTGATCGGTGCTCAGTAGTCAGGGTGCTGGGTGCTCAGTGCTCGGGGTGCTCGGTGCTCAGTACGTTGGGTGCTCACTAATCAGGGTGCTGGGTGCTCAGTGCTCACGGTGCTGGGTGCTCAGTGCTCAGTGTGCTGGGTGCTCAGTGCTCAGGGTGCTGGGTGCTCAGTACTCAGGGTGCTGGGTGCTCAGTGCTCGGGGTGCTGGGTGCTCAGTGCTCAGGGTGCTGGGTGCTCAGTACTCGGGGTGCTGGGTGCTCAGTACTCAGGGTGCTGGGTGCTCAGTACTTAGGGTGCTGGGTGCTCAGTGCTCGGGGTGCTGGGTGCTCAGTACTCAGGGTGCTGGGTGCTCAGTACTCGGGGTGCTGGGTGCTCAGTACTCAGGGTGCTGGGTGCTCAGTACTCGGGGTGCTGGGTGCTCAGTACTCGGGTGCTGGGTGCTCAGTGCTCAGGGTGCTGGGTGCTCATTGCTCGGTGTGGTGGGTGCTCAGTGCTCAGTACTCAGGGTGCTGGGTGCTCAGTACTCAGGGTGCTGGGTGCTTAGTACTCGGGTGCTGGGTGCTCAGTGCTCTGGGTGCTGGGTGCTCAGTGCTCGGTGTGCTGGGTGCTCAGTGCTCAGAACTCAGGGTGCTGGGTGCTCAGTACTCGGGGTGCTGGGTGCTCAGTACTCAGGGTGCTGGGTGCTCAGTACTCGGGGTGCTGGGTGCTCAGTACTCGGGTGCTGGGTGCTCAGTGCTCAGGGTGCTGGGTGCTCATTGCTCGGGGTGCTGGGTGCTCAGTGCTCAGTACTCAGGGTGCTGGGTGCTCAGTACTCAGTGTGCTGGGTGCTTAGTACTCGGGTGCTGGGTGCTCAGTGCTCAGGGTGCTGGGTGCTCAGTGCTCGGAGTGCTGGGTGCTCAGTGCTCAGTACTCAGGGTGCTGGGTGCTCAGTGCTCGGGGTGCTGGGTGCTCAGTGCTCAGTACTCAGGGTGCTGGGTACTCAGTGCTCAGGGTGCTGTGTGCTCAGTGCTCAGGGTGCTGGGTGCTCAGTGCTCAGGGTCCTGGGTACTCAGTGCTCAGGGTGCTGGGTGCTCAGTACTCAGGGTGCTGGGTGCTCAGTACTCAGGGTGCTGGGTGCTCAGTGCTCGGGGTGCTGGGTGCTCAGTGCTCGCGGTGCTGGGTGCTCAGTGCTCGGGGTGCTCGGTGCTCAGTACTCAGTGTGCTGGGTGCTCAGTGCTCGAGGTGCTCAGTACTCAGGGTGCTGTGTGTTCAGTGCTCAGGGTGCTGGGTGCTCAGTACTCAGGGTGCTCGTTGCTTAGTACTCAGGGTGCTGGGTGCTCAGTACTCTGGGTGCTCGGTGCTCAGTGCTCAAGGTGCTGGGTGCTCAGTACTCAGGGTGCTCATTGCTCAGGGTTCTGGGTGCTCAGTACTCAGGGTGCTGGGTGCTCAGTGCTCAGGGTGCTCGGTGCTCAGTACTCAGGGTGCTCAGTACTCAGGGTGCTGGGTGCTCAGTGCTCAGGGTGCTGGGTGCTCAGTGCTCAGGTTGCTGGGTGCTCAGTGCGCATTGTGCTGGGTGCTCAGTGCTCAGGGTGCTGGGTGCTCGGTGCTCGGGGTGCTGGTTGCTTAGTGCTCGGGGTGCCCGGTGCTCAGTACTCGGGGTGCTCAGTGCTCAGTACTCAGGGTGTTGGGTGCTCAGTGCTCAGAGTGCTGGGTGCTCAGTACTCAGGGTGCTGGGTGCTCGGTGCTCAGTACGCTGGGTGCTCAGTACTCAGGGTGCTGGGTCCTCAGTGCTCAGTGTGCTGGGTGCTCAGTGCTCGGGGTGCTCAGTGCTCAGTACTCAGGGTGCTGGGTGCTCAGTGCTCGAGGTGCTCAGTACTCAGGGTGCTGTGTGTTCAGTGCTCAGGGTGCTGGGTGCTCAGTACGCAGGGTGCTCGGTGCTTAGTACTCACGGTGCTGGGTGCTCAGTGCTCGGGGTGCTGTGTGCTCAGTGCTCAGTACTCAGGGTGCTGGGTGCTCAGTGCTCAAGGTGCTGTGTGCTCAGTGCTCAGGGTGCTGGGTGCTCAGTGCTCAGGGTGCTGGGTACTCATTGCTCAGGGTGCTGGTTGCTCAGTACTCAGGGTGCTGGGTGCTCAGTGCTCAGGGTGCTGGGTGCTCAGTACTCAGGGTGCTGGGTGCTCAGTGCTCGGGGTGCTGTATGCTCAGTGCTCAGGGTGCTGGGTGCTCAGTACTCAGGGTGCTGGGTGCTCAGTACTCAGGGTGCTGGGTGCTCAGTACTCAGGGTGCTGGGTGCTCAGTGCTCAGGGTGCTGGGTGATCAGTGCTCAGTGTGCTGGGTGCTCAGTGCTCAGGGTGCTGGGTGCTCAGTACTCAGGGTGCTGGGTGCTCAGTACTCAGGGTGCTGGGTGCTCAGTACTCAGGGTGCTGAGTGCTCAGTACTCAGGGTGCTGGGTGCTCAGTACTCAGGGTGCTCGGTGCTCAGTGCTCGGGGTGCTGGGTGCTCAGTGCTCGGGCCGCTGGGTGCTCAGTGCTCCGGGTGCTCGGAGCTCAGTACTCAGGGTGCTGTGTGCTCAGTGCTCGTTGTGATCGGTGCTCAGTAGTCAGGGTGCTGGGTGCTCAGTGCTCGGGGTGCTCGGTGCTCAGTACGTTGGGTGCTCACTAATCAGGGTGCTGGGTGCTCAGTGCTCACGGTGCTGGGTGCTCAGTGCTCAGTGTGCTGGGTGCTCAGTGCTCAGGGTGCTGGGTGCTCAGTACTCAGGGTGCTGGGTGCTCAGTGCTCGGGGTGCTGGGTGCTCAGTGCTCAGGGTGCTGGGTGCTCAGTACTCGGGGTGCTGGGTGCTCAGTACTCAGGGTGCTGGGTGCTCAGTACTTAGGGTGCTGGGTGCTCAGTGCTCGGGGTGCTGGGTGCTCAGTACTCAGGGTGCTGGGTGCTCAGTACTCGGGGTGCTGGGTGCTCAGTACTCAGGGTGCTGGGTGCTCAGTACTCGGGGTGCTGGGTGCTCAGTACTCGGGTGCTGGGTGCTCAGTGCTCAGGGTGCTGGGTGCTCATTGCTCGGTGTGCTGGGTGCTCAGTGCTCAGTACTCAGGGTGCTGGGTGCTCAGTACTCAGGGTGCTGGGTGCTCAGTGCTCAGGGTGCTGGGTGCTCAGTGCTCGGTGTGCTGGGTGCTCAGTGCTCAGAACTCAGGGTGCTGGGTGCTCAGTGCTCGGGGTGCTGGGTGCTCAGTGCTCAGTACTCAGGGTGCTGGGTACTCAGTGCTCAGGGTGCTGTGTGCTCAGTGCTCAGGGTGCTGGGTGCTCAGTGCTCAGGGTCCTGGGTACTCAGTGCTCAGGGTGCTGGGTGCTCAGTACTCAGGGTGCTGGGTGCTCAGTACTCAGGGTGCTGGGTGCTCAGTGCTCGGGGTGCTGGGTGCTCAGTGCTCGCGGTGCTGGGTGCTCAGTGCTCGGGGTGCTCGGTGCTCAGTACTCAGTGTGCTGGGTGCTCAGTGCTCGAGGTGCTCAGTACTCAGGGTGCTGTGTGTTCAGTGCTCAGGGTGCTGGGTGCTCAGTACTCAGGGTGCTCGTTGCTTAGTACTCAGTGTGCTGGGTGCTCAGTACTCCGGGTGCTCGGTGCTCAGTGCTCAAGGTGCTGGGTGCTCAGTACTCAGGGTGCTCATTGCTCAGGGTTCTGGGTGCTCAGTACTCAGGGTGCTGGGTGCTCAGTGCTCAGGGTGCTCGGTGCTCAGTACTCAGGGTGCTCAGTACTCAGGGTGCTGGGTGCTCAGTGCTCAGGGTGCTGGGTGCTCAGTGCTCAGGGTGCTGGGTGCTCAGTGCTCGTTGTGCTGGGTGCTCAGTGCTCAGGGTGCTGGGTGCTCGGTGCTCGGGGTGCTGGTTGCTTAGTGCTCAGTACGCTGGGTGCTCAGTACTCAGGGTGCTGGGTCCTCAGTGCTCGGTGTGCTGGGTGCTCAGTGCTCAGTACTCAGGGTGCTGGGTGCTCAGTACTCGGGGTGCTCAGTGCTCAGTACTCAGGGTGTTGGGTGCTCAGTGCTCAGGGTGCTGGGTGCTCAGTACTCAGGGTGCTGGGTGCTCGGTGCTCAGTACGCTGGGTGCTCAGTACTCAGGGTGCTGGGTCCTCAGTGCTCGGTGTGCTGGGTGCTCAGTGCTCGGGGTGCTCAGTGCTCAGTACTCAGGGTGCTGGGTGCTCAGTGCTCGAAGTGCTCAGTACTCAGGGTGCTGTGTGTTCAGTGCTCAGGGTGCTGGGTGCTCAGTACTCAGGGTGCTCGGTGCTTAGTACTCAGGGTGCTGGGTGCTCAGTGCTCGGGGTGCTGTGTGCTCAGTGCTCAGTACTCAGGGTGCTGGGTGCTCAGTGCTCAAGGTGCTGTGTGCTCAGTGCTCAGGGTGCTGGGTGCTCAGTGCTCAGGGTGCTGGGTACTCATTGCTCAGGGTGCTGGGTGCTCAGTACTCAGGGTGCTGGGTGATCAGTGCTCAGGGAGCTGGGTGCTCAGTGCTCATTGTGCTGGGTGCTCAGTGCTCAGGGTGCTGGGTGCTCGGTGCTCAGGTTGCTGGGTGCTCAGTGCTCATTGTGCTGGGTGCTCAGTGCTCAGGGTGCTGGGTGCTCGGTGCTCGGGGTGCTGGTTGCTTAGTGCTCGGGGTGCCCGGTGCTCAGTACTCGGGGTGCTCAGTGCTCAGTACTCAGGGTGTTGGGTGCTCAGTGCTCAGAGTGCTGGGTGCTCAGTACTCAGGGTGCTGGGTGCTCGGTGCTCAGTACGCTGGGTGCTCAGTACTCAGGGTGCTGGGTCCTCAGTGCTCAGTGTGCTGGGTGCTCAGTGCTCGGGGTGCTCAGTGCTCAGTACTCAGGGTGCTGGGTGCTCAGTGCTCGAGGTGCTCAGTACTCAGGGTGCTGTGTGTTCAGTGCTCAGGGTGCTGGGTGCTCAGTACGCAGGGTGCTCGGTGCTTAGTACTCACGGTGCTGGGTGCTCAGTGCTCGGGGTGCTGTGTGCTCAGTGCTCAGTACTCAGGGTGCTGGGTGCTCAGTGCTCAAGGTGCTGTGTGCTCAGTGCTCAGGGTGCTGGGTGCTCAGTGCTCAGGGTGCTGGGTACTCATTGCTCAGGGTGCTGGTTGCTCAGTACTCAGGGTGCTGGGTGCTCAGTGCTCAGGGTGCTGGGTGCTCAGTACTCAGGGTGCTGGGTGCTCAGTGCTCGGGGTGCTGTATGCTCAGTGCTCAGGGTGCTGGGTGCTCAGTACTCAGGGTGCTGGGTGCTCAGTACTCAGGGTGCTGGGTGCTCAGTACTCAGGGTGCTGGGTGCTCAGTGCTCAGGGTGCTGCGTGATCAGTGCTCAGTGTGCTGGGTGCTCAGTGCTCAGGGTGCTGGGTGCTCAGTACTCAGGGTGCTGGGTGCTCAGTACTCAGGGTGCTGGGTGCTCAGTACTCAGGGTGCTGAGTGCTCAGTACTCAGGGTGCTGGGTGCTCAGTACTCAGGGTGCTCGGTGCTCAGTGCTCGGGGTGCTGGGTGCTCAGTGCTCGGGCCGCTGGGTGCTCAGTGCTCCGGGTGCTCGGAGCTCAGTACTCAGGGTGCTGTGTGCTCAGTGCTCGTTGTGATCGGTGCTCAGTAGTCAGGGTGCTGGGTGCTCAGTGCTCGGGGTGCTCGGTGCTCAGTACGTTGGGTGCTCACTAATCAGGGTGCTGGGTGCTCAGTGCTCACGGTGCTGGGTGCTCAGTGCTCAGTGTGCTGGGTGCTCAGTGCTCAGGGTGCTGGGTGCTCAGTACTCAGGGTGCTGGGTGCTCAGTGCTCGGGGTGCTGGGTGCTCAGTGCTCAGGGTGCTGGGTGCTCAGTACTCGGGGTGCTGGGTGCTCAGTACTCAGGGTGCTGGGTGCTCAGTACTTAGGGTGCTGGGTGCTCAGTGCTCGGGGTGCTGGGTGCTCAGTACTCAGGGTGCTGGGTGCTCAGTACTCGGGGTGCTGGGTGCTCAGTACTCAGGGTGCTGGGTGCTCAGTACTCGGGGTGCTGGGTGCTCAGTACTCGGGTGCTGGGTGCTCAGTGCTCAGGGTGCTGGGTGCTCATTGCTCGGTGTGCTGGGTGCTCAGTGCTCAGTACTCAGGGTGCTGGGTGCTCAGTACTCAGGGTGCTGGGTGCTCAGTGCTCAGGGTGCTGGGTGCTCAGTGCTCGGTGTGCTGGGTGCTCAGTGCTCAGAACTCAGGGTGCTGGGTGCTCAGTGCTCGGGGTGCTGGGTGCTCAGTGCTCAGTACTCAGGGTGCTGGGTACTCAGTGCTCAGGGTGCTGTGTGCTCAGTGCTCAGGGTGCTGGGTGCTCAGTGCTCAGGGTCCTGGGTACTCAGTGCTCAGGGTGCTGGGTGCTCAGTACTCAGGGTGCTGGGTGCTCAGTACTCAGGGTGCTGGGTGCTCAGTGCTCGGGGTGCTGGGTGCTCAGTGCTCGCGGTGCTGGGTGCTCAGTGCTCGGGGTGCTCGGTGCTCAGTACTCAGTGTGCTGGGTGCTCAGTGCTCGAGGTGCTCAGTACTCAGGGTGCTGTGTGTTCAGTGCTCAGGGTGCTGGGTGCTCAGTACTCAGGGTGCTCGTTGCTTAGTACTCAGTGTGCTGGGTGCTCAGTACTCCGGGTGCTCGGTGCTCAGTGCTCAAGGTGCTGGGTGCTCAGTACTCAGGGTGCTCATTGCTCAGGGTTCTGGGTGCTCAGTACTCAGGGTGCTGGGTGCTCAGTGCTCAGGGTGCTCGGTGCTCAGTACTCAGGGTGCTCAGTACTCAGGGTGCTGGGTGCTCAGTGCTCAGGGTGCTGGGTGCTCAGTGCTCAGGGTGCTGGGTGCTCAGTGCTCGTTGTGCTGGGTGCTCAGTGCTCAGGGTGCTGGGTGCTCGGTGCTCGGGGTGCTGGTTGCTTAGTGCTCAGTACGCTGGGTGCTCAGTACTCAGGGTGCTGGGTCCTCAGTGCTCGGTGTGCTGGGTGCTCAGTGCTCAGTACTCAGGGTGCTGGGTGCTCAGTACTCGGGGTGCTCAGTGCTCAGTACTCAGGGTGTTGGGTGCTCAGTGCTCAGGGTGCTGGGTGCTCAGTACTCAGGGTGCTGGGTGCTCGGTGCTCAGTACGCTGGGTGCTCAGTACTCAGGGTGCTGGGTCCTCAGTGCTCGGTGTGCTGGGTGCTCAGTGCTCGGGGTGCTCAGTGCTCAGTACTCAGGGTGCTGGGTGCTCAGTGCTCGAAGTGCTCAGTACTCAGGGTGCTGTGTGTTCAGTGCTCAGGGTGCTGGGTGCTCAGTACTCAGGGTGCTCGGTGCTTAGTACTCAGGGTGCTGGGTGCTCAGTGCTCGGGGTGCTGTGTGCTCAGTGCTCAGTACTCAGGGTGCTGGGTGCTCAGTGCTCAAGGTGCTGTGTGCTCAGTGCTCAGGGTGCTGGGTGCTCAGTGCTCAGGGTGCTGGGTACTCATTGCTCAGGGTGCTGGGTGCTCAGTACTCAGGGTGCTGGGTGATCAGTGCTCAGGGAGCTGGGTGCTCAGTACTCAGGGTGCTGGGTGCTCAGTGCTCGGGGTGCTGGGTGCTCAGTGCTCAGGGTGCTGGGTGCTCAGTACTCAGGGTGCTGGGTGCTCAGTGCTCGGGGTGCTCGGTGCTCAGTACTCAGGGTGCTGAGTGCTCAGTACTCAGGGTGCTGGGTGCTCAGTACTCAGGGTGCTGTGTGCACAGTGCTCAGGGTGCTGGGTGATCAGTGCTCAGTGTGCTGGGTGCTCAGTGCTCAGGGTGCTGGGTGCTCAGAGCTCGGGGTGCTGGGTGCTCAGTACTCGGGGTGCTGGGTGCTCAGTGCTCAGGGTGCTGGGTGCTCAGTGCTCGGGGCGCTGGGTGCTCAGTGCTCCGGGTGCTCGGAGCTCAGTACTCAGGGTGCTATGTGCTCAGTGCTCGTTGTGATCGGTGCTCAGTAGTCAGGGTGCTGGGTTCTCAGTGCTCGGGGTGCTCGGTGCTCAGTACGTTGGGTGCTCACTACTCAGGGTGCTGGGTGCTCAGTGCTCAGGGTGCTGGGTGCTCAGTGCTCAGTGTGCTGGGTGCTCAGTGCTCAGGGTGCTGGGTGCTCAGTACTCAGGGTGCTGGGTGCTCAGTGCTCAGGGTGCTGGGTGCTCAGTGCTCAGGGTGCTGGGTGCTCAGTACTCGGGGTGCTGGGTGCTCAGTACTCAGGGTGCTGGGTGGTCAGTACTTAGGGTGCTGGGTGCTCAGTGCTCGGGGTGCTGGGTGCTCAGTACTCAGGGTGCTGGGTGCTCAGTACTCGGGGTGCTGGGTGCTCAGTACTCAGGGTGCTGGGTGCTCAGTACTCGGGGTGCTGGGTGCTCAGTACTCGGGTGCTGGGTGCTCAGTGCTCAGGGTGCTGGGTGCTCATTGCTCGGGGTGCTGGGTGCTCAGTGCTCAGTACTCAGGGTGCTGGGTGCTCAGTACTCAGTGTGCTGGGTGCTTAGTACTCGGGTGCTGGGTGCTCAGTGCTCAGGGTGCTGGGTGCTCAGTGCTCGGTGTGCTGGGTGCTCAGTGCTCAGTACTCAGGGTGCTGGGTGCTCAGTGCTCGGGGTGCTGGGTGCTCAGTGCTCAGTACTCAGGGTGCTGGGTACTCAGTGCTCAGGGTGCTGTGTGCTCAGTGCTCAGGGTGCTGGGTGCTCAGTGCTCAGGGTCCTGGGTACTCAGTGCTCAGGGTGCTGGGTGCTCAGTACTCAGGGTGCTGGGTGCTCAGTACTCAGGGTGGTGGGTGCTCAGTGCTCGGGGTGCTGGGTGCTCAGTGCTCGCAGTGCTGGGTGCTCAGTGCTCGGGGTGCTCGGTGCTCAGTACTCAGTGTGCTGGGTGCTCAGTGCTCGAGGTGCTCAGTACTCAGGGTGCTGTGTGTTCAGTGCTCAGGGTGCTGGGTGCTCAGTACTCAGGGTGCTCGTTGCTTAGTACTCAGGGTGCTGGGTGCTCAGTACTCCGGGTGCTCGGTGCTCAGTGCTCAAGGTGCTGGGTGCTCAGTACTCAGGGTGCTCATTGCTCAGGGTTCTGGGTGCTCAGTACTCAGGGTGCTGGGTGCTCAGTGCTCAGGTTGCTCGGTGCTCAGTACTCAAGGTGCTCAGTACTCAGGGTGCTGGGTGCTCAGTACTCAGGGTGTTGGGTGCTCAGTGCTCAGGGTGCTGGGTGCTCAGTACTCAGGGTGCTGGGTGCTCGGTGCTCAGTACGCTGGGAGCTCAGTACTCAGGGTGCTGGGTCCTCAGTGCTCGGTGTGCTGGGTGCTCAGTGCTCGGGGTGCTCAGTGCTCAGTACTCAGGCTGCTGGGTGCTCAGTGCTCGAGGTGCTCAGTACTCAGGGTGCTGTGTGTTCAGTGCTCAGGGTGCTGGGTGCTCAGTAGTCAGGGTGCTCGGTGCTTAGTACTCAGGGTGCTGGGTGCTCAGTGCTCGGGGTGCTGTGTGCTCAGTGCTCAGTACTCAGGGTGCTGGGTGCTCAGTGCTCAAGGTGCTGTGTGCTCAGTGCTCAGGGTGCTGGGTGCTCAGTGCTCAGGGTGCTGGGTACTCATTGCTCAGGGTGCTGGGTGCTCAGTACTCAGGGTGCTGGGTGCTCAGTGCTCAGGGTGCTGGGTGCTCAGTACTCAGGGTGCTGGGTGCTCAGTGCTCGGGGTGCTGGGTGCTCAGTGATCAGGGTGCTGGGTGCTCAGTACTCAGGGTGCTGGGTGCTCAGTGCTCGGGGTGCTGGGTGCTCAGTGCTCGGGGTGCTGGGTGCTCAGTGCTCAGGGTGCGGGGTGCTCAGTACTCAGGGGGCTGGGAGCTCAGTGCTCAGGGTGATCGGTGCTCAGTACTCAGGGTGCTCAGTACTCAGGGTGCTGGGAGCTCAGTGCTCAGGGTGATCGGTGCTCAGTACTCAGGGTGCTCAGTACTCAGGTTGCTGGGTGCTCAGTGCTCGTGTTGCTGGGTGCTCAGTACTCAGGGTGCTGGGTGCTCAGTGCTCGGGGTTCTGGGTGCTCAGTGCTCAGGGTGATCGGTGCTCAGTACTCAGGGTGCTGGGTGCTCAGTGCTCAGGGTGCTGGGTGCTCAGTGCTCAGGGTGCTGGGTGCTCAGTCCTCAGGGTGCTCAGTACTCAGGGTGCTGGGTGCTCAGTGCTCGGGGTGCTCGGTGCTCAGTGCTCGGGGTGCTGGGCGCTCAGTGCTCAGGGTGCTGGGTGCTCAGTACTCAGGGGGCTGGGAGCTCAGTGCTCAGGGTGATCGGTGCTCAGTACTCAGGGTGCTCAGTACTCAGGGTGCTGGGAGCTCAGTGCTCAGGGTGGTCGGTGCTCAGTACTCAGGGTGCTCAGTACTCAGGTTGCTGGGTGCTCAGTGCTCGTGTTGCTGGGTGCTCAGTACTCAGGGTGCTGGGTGCTCAGTGCTCGGGGTTCTGGGTGCTCAGTCCTCAGGGTGCTCAGTGCTCAGGGTGCTGGGTGCTCAGTGCTCGGGGTGCTCGGTGCTCAGTACTCAGGGTGCTGAGTGCTCAGTACTCAGGGTGCTGGTTGCTCAGTACTCAGGGTGCTGGGTGCTCAGTGCTCAGGGTGCTGGGTGATCAGTGCTCAGGGTGCTGGGTGCTCAGTGCTCAGGGTGCTCGGTGCTCAGTGCTCGGGGTGCTGGGTGCTCAGTACTCAGGGTGCTGGGTGCTCAGTGCTCAGGGTGCTGGGTGCTCAGAGCTCGGGGCGCTGGGTGCTCAGTGCTCGGGGTGCTCGGAGCTCAGTACTCAGGGTGCTGGGTGCTCAGTGCTCGGGGTGCTCGGTGCTCAGTATGTTGGGTGCTCACTACTCAGGGTGCTGGGTGCTCAGTGCTCAGGGTGCTGGGTGCTCAGTGCTCGGGGTGCTCGGTGCTCAGTACTTTGGGTGCTCACTACTCAGGGTGCTGGGTGCTCAGTGCTCAGGGTGCTGGGTGCTCAGTGCTCAGGGTGCTGGGTGCTCAGTGCTCAGGGTGGTGGGTGCTCAGTACTCAGGTTGCTGGGTGCTCAGTGCTCGGGGTGCTGGGTGCTCAGTGCTCAGGGTGCTGGGTGCTCAGTACTCGGGGTGCTGGGTGCTCAGTACTCAGGGTGCTGGGTGCTCAGTACTCAGGGTGCTGGGTGCTCAGTGCTCGGGGTGCTGGGTGCTCAGTACTCAGGGTGCTGTGTGCTCAGTACTCAGGGTGCTGGGTGCTCAGTGCTCGGGGTGCTCGGTGCTCAGTGCTCAAGGAGTTGGGTGCTCAGTACTCAGGGTGCTCATTGCTCAGGGTGCTGGGTGCTCAGTACTCAGGGTGCTGGGTGCTCAGTGCTCAGGGTGCTCGGTGCTCAGTACCCTGGGTGCTGGGTGCTCAGTGCTCGGGGTGCTCGGTGCTCAGTACTCAGGGTGCTGGGTGCTCAGTGCTCGGGGTGCTGGGGGCTCAGTACTCAGGGTGCTGGGTGCTCAGTGCTCGGTGTGCTGGGTCCTCAGTGCTCAGTGTGCTGGGTGCTCAGTGCTCGGGGTGCTCGGAGCTCAGTACCCTGGGTGCTGGGTGCTCAGTGCTCGGGGTGCTCGGTGCTCAGTACTCAGGGTGCTGGGTGCTCAGTGCTCGGGGTGCTGGGTGCTCAGTACTCAGGGTGCTGGGTGCTCAGTGCTCGGGGTGCTGGGTCCTCAGTGCTCGGTGTGCTGGGTGCTCAGTGCTCGGGGGGCTCAGTGCTCAGTACTCAGGGTGCTGGGTGCTCAGTGCTCGAGGTGCTCAGTACTCAGGGTGCTGTGTGTTCAGTGCTCAGCTTGCTGGGTGCTCAGTACTCAGGGTGCTCGGTGCTTAGTACTCAGGGTGCTGGGTTCTCAGTGCTCGGGGTGCTGGGCGCTCAGTGCTCAGTACTCAGGGTGCTGGGTGCTCAGTGCTCGGGGTGCTGGGTGCTCAGTGCTCAGTACTCAGGGTGCTGGGTGCTCAGTGCTCAGGGTGCTGGGTGCTCAGTGCTCGGGGTGCTGGGTGCTCAGTGCTCAGTACTCAGGGTGCTGGGTGCTCAGTGCTCAGTTTGCTGGGTGCTCAGTGCTCGGGGTGCTCTGTGCTCAGTAGTCAGGGTGCTGGGTGCTCAGTACTCCGGGTGCTGGGTGCTCAGTTCTCGGGGCGCTCGGTGCTCAGTACTCAGTGCTCAGGGTGCTCAGTGCTCAGTGCTCAGGGTGCTGGGTGTTCAGTACTCAGGGTGCTGGGTGCTCAGTACTCAAAGTGCTGGGTGCTCAGTGCTCAGGGTGCTGGGTGCTCAGTGATCAGGGTGCTGGGTGCTCAGTACTCAGGTTGCTGGGTGCTCAGTACTCGGGGTGCTGGGTGATCAGTACTCAGGGTGCTGGGTGCTCAGTACTCAGGGTGCTGGGTGCTCAGTGCTCGGGGTTCTGGGTGCTCAGTGCTCAGGGTGATCGGTGCTCAGTACTCAGGGTGCTGGGTGCTCAGTGCTCAGGGTGCTGGGTGCTCAGTCCTCAGGGTGCTCAGTGCTCAGGGTGCTGGGTGCTCAGTGCTCGGTGTGCTCGGTGCTCAGTACTCAGGGTGCTGAGTGCTCAGTACTCAGGGTGCTGGGTGCTCGGTGCTCAGGGTGCTGGGTGATCAGTGCTCAGTGTGCTGGGTGCTCAGTGCTCAGGGTGCTGGGTGCTCAGTGCTCGGGGTGCTGGGTGCTCAGTACTCAGGGTGCTGGGTGCTCAGTGCTCAGGGTGCTGGGTGCTCAGTGCTCGGGGCGCTGGGTGCTCAGTGCTCCGGGTGCTCGGAGCTCAGTACTCAGGGTGCTGTGTGCTCAGTGCTCGTTGTGATCGGTGCTCAGTAGTCAGGGTGCTGCGTGCTCAGTGCTCGGGGTGCTCGGTGCTCAGTACGTTGGGTGCTCACTACTCAGGGTGCTGGGTGCTCAGTGCTCAGGGTGCTGGGTGCTCAGTGCTCAGTGTGCTGGGTGCTCAGTGCTCAGGGTGCTGGGTGCTCAGTACTCAGGGTGCTGGGTGCTCAGTGCTCGGGGTGCTGGGTGCTCAGTGCTCAGGGTGCTGGGTGCTCAGTACTCGGGGTGCTGGGTGCTCAGTACTCAGGGTGTTGGGTGCTCAGTGCTCAGGGTGCTGGGTGCTCAGTACTCAGGGTGCTGGGTGCTCGGTGCTCAGTACGCTGGGTGCTCAGTACTCTGGGTGCTGGGTCCTCAGTGCTCGGTGTGCTGGGTGCTCAGTGCTCGGGGTGCTCAGTGCTCAGTACTCAGGGTGCTGGGTGCAAAGTGCTCGAGGTGCTCAGTACTCAGGGTGCTGTGTGTTCAGTGCTCAGGGTGCTGGGTGCTCAGTACTCAGGGTGCTCGGTGCTTAGTACTCAGGGTGCTGGGTGCTCAGTGCTCGGGGTGCTGTGTGCTCAGTGCTCAGTACTCAGGGTGCTGGGTGCTCAGTGCTCAAGGTGCTGTGTGCTCAGTGCTCAGGGTGCTGGGTGCTCAGTGCTCAGGGTGCTGTGTACTCATTGCTCAGGGTGCTGGGTGCTCAGTACTCAGGGTGCTGGGTGCTCAGTGCTCAGGGTGCTGGGTGCTCAGTACTCAGGGTGCTGGGTGCTCAGTGCTCGGGGTGCTGGGTGCTCAGTGCTCAGGGTGCTGGGTGCTCAGTACTCAGGGTGCTGGGTGCTCAGTGCTCGGGGTGCTCGGTGCTCAGTACTCAGGGTGCTGAGTGCTCAGTACTCAGGGTGCTGGGTGCTCAGTACTCAGGGTGCTGTGTGCTCAGTGCTCAGGGTGCTGGGTGATCAGTGCTCAGTGTGCTGGGTGCTCAGTGCTCAGGGTGCTGGGTGCTCAGTGCTCGGGGTGCTGGGTGCTCAGTACTCAGGGTGCTGGGTGCTCAGTGCTCGGGGTGCTGGGTGCTCAGTGCTCAGTAATCAGGGTGCTGGGTGCTCAGTGCTCAGGGTGCTGGGTGCTCAGTGCTCGGGGTGCTGGGTGCTCAGTACTCAGGGTGCTGGGTGCTCAGTACTCAGGGTGCTGGGTGCTCAGTGCTCGGGGTGCTGGGTGCTCAGTACTCAGGGTGCTGGGTGCTCATTGCTCGGGGTGCTGGGTCCTCAGTGCTCGGGGTGCTGTGTGCTCAGTGCTCAGTACTCAGGGTGCTGGGTGCTCAGTGCTCAAGGTGCTGTGTGCTCAGTGCTCAGGGTGCTGGGTGCTCAGTGCTCAGGGTGCTGGGTACTCATTGCTCAGGGTGCTGGGTGCTCAGTACTCAGGGTGCTGGGTGCTCAGTGCTCAAGGTGCTGGGTGCTCAGTACTCAGGGTGCTGGGTGCTCAGTGCTCAGGGTGCTGGGTGCTCAGTGCTCAGGGTGCTGGGTGCTCAGTACTCAGGGTGCTGGGTGCTCAGTGCTCGGGGTGCTGGGTGCTCAGTGCTCGGGGTGCTGGGTGCTCAGTGCTCAGGGTGCTGGGTGCTCAGTACTCAGGGGGCTGGGAGCTCAGTGCTCAGGGTGATCGGTGCTCAGTACTCAGGGTGCTCCGTACTCAGGGTGCTGGGAGCTCAGTGCTCAGGGTGGTCGGTGCTCAGTACTCAGGGTGCTCAGTACTCAGGTTGCTGGGTGCTCAGTGCTCGTGTTGCTGGGTGCTCAGTACTCAGGGTGCTGGGTGCTCAGTGCTCGGGGTTCTGGGTGCTCAGTCCTCAGGGTGCTCAGTGCTCAGGGTGCTGGGTGCTCAGTGCTCGGGGTGCTCGGTGCTCAGTACTCAGGGTGCTGAGTGCTCAGTACTCAGGGTGCTGGTTGCTCAGTACTCAGGGTGCTGGGTGCTCAGTGCTCAGGGTGCTGGGTGATCAGTGCTCAGGGTGCTGGGTGCTCAGTGCTCAGGGTGCTCGGTGCTCAGTGCTCGGGGTGCTGGGTGCTCAGTACTCAGGGTGCTGGGTGCTCAGTGCTCAGGGTGCTGGGTGCTCAGAGCTCGGGGCGCTGGGTGCTCAGTGCTCGGGGTGCTCGGAGCTCAGTACTCAGGGTGCTGGGTGCTCAGTGCTCGGGGTGCTCGGTGCTCAGTACGTTGGGTGCTCACTACTCAGGGTGCTGGGTGCTCAGTGCTCAGGGTGCTGGGTGCTCAGTGCTCGGGGTGCTCGGTGCTCAGTACTTTGGGTGCTCACTACTCAGGGTGCTGGGTGCTCAGTGCTCAGGGTGCTGGGTGCTCAGTGCTCAGGGTGCTGGGTGCTCAGTGCTCAGGGAGGTGGGTGCTCAGTACTCAGGTTGCTGGGTGCTCAGTGCTCGGGGTGCTGGGTGCTCAGTGCTCAGGGTGCTGGGTGCTCAGTACTCGGGGTGCTGGGTGCTCAGTACTCAGGGTGCTGGGTGCTCAGTACTCAGGGTGCTGGGTGCTCAGTGCTCGGGGTGCTGGGTGCTCAGTACTCAGGGTGCTGTGTGCTCAGTACTCAGGGTGCTGGGTGCTCAGTGCTCGGGGTGCTCGGTGCTCAGTGCTCAAGGAGTTGGGTGCTCAGTACTCAGGGTGCTCATTGCTCAGGGTGCTGGGTGCTCAGTACTCAGGGTGCTGGGTGCTCAGTGCTCAGGGTGCTCGGTGCTCAGTACCCTGGGTGCTGGGTGCTCAGTGCTCGGGGTGCTCGGTGCTCAGTACTCAGGGTGCTGGGTGCTCAGTGCTCGGGGTGCTGGGTGCTCAGTACTCAGGGTGCTGGGTGCTCAGTGCTCGGGGTGCTGGGTCCTCAGTGCTCGGTGTGCTGGGTGCTCAGTGCTCGGGGTGCTCGGAGCTCAGTACCCTGGGTGCTGGGTGCTCAGTGCTCGGGGTGCTCGGTGCTCAGTACTCAGGGTGCTGGGTGCTCAGTGCTCGGGGTGCTGGGTGCTCAGTACTCAGGGTGCTGGGTGCTCAGTGCTCGGGGTGCTGGGTCCTCAGTGCTCGGTGTGCTGGGTGCTCAGTGCTCGGGGGGCTCAGTGCTCAGTACTCAGGGTGCTGGGTGCTCAGTGCTCGAGGTGCTCAGTACTCAGGGTGCTGTGTGTTCAGTGCTCAGCTTGCTGGGTGCTCAGTACTCAGGGTGCTCGGTGCTTAGTACTCAGGGTGCTGGGTGCTCAGTGCTCGGGGTGCTGGGCGCTCAGTGCTCAGTACTCAGGGTGCTGGGTGCTCAGTGCTCGGGGTGCTGGGTGCTCAGTGCTCAGTACTCAGGGTGCTGGGTCCTCAGTGCTCAGGGTGCTGGGTGCTCAGTGCTCGGGGTGCTGGGTGCTCAGTGCTCAGTACTCAGGGTGCTGGGTGCTCAGTGCTCAGTTTGCTGGGTGCTCAGTGCTCGGGGTGCTCTGTGCTCAGTAGTCAGGGTGCTGGGTGCTCAGTACTCCGGGTGATGGGTGCTCAGTTCTCGGGGCGCTCGGTGCTCAGTACTCAGTGCTCAGGGTGCTCAGTGCTCAGTGCTCAGGGTGCTGGGTGTTCAGTACTCAGGGTGCTGGGTGCTCAGTACTCAAGTTGCTGGGTGCTCAGTGCTCAGGGTGCTGGGTGCTCAGTGATCAGGGTGCTGGGTGCTCAGTACTCAGGTTGCTGGGTGCTCAGTACTCGGGGTGCTGGGTGCTCAGTACTCAGGGTGCTGGGTGCTCAGTACTCAGGGTGCTGGGTGCTCAGTGCTCGGGGTTCTGGGTGCTCAGTGCTCAGGGTGATCGGTGCTCAGTACTCAGGGTGCTGGGTGCTCAGTGCTCAGGGTGCTGGGTGCTCAGTCCTCAGGGTGCTCAGTGCTCAGGGTGCTGGGTGCTCAGTGCTCGGTGTGCTCGGTGCTCAGTACTCAGGGTGCTGAGTGCTCAGTACTCAGGGTGCTGGGTGCTCGGTGCTCAGGGTGCTGGGTGATCAGTGCTCAGTGTGCTGGGTGCTCAGTGCTCAGGGTGCTGGGTGCTCAGTGCTCGGGGTGCTGGGTGCTCAGTACTCAGGGTGCTGGGTGCTCAGTGCTCAGGGTGCTGGGTGCTCAGTGCTCGGGGCGCTGGGTGCTCAGTGCTCCGGGTGCTCGGAGCTCAGTACTCAGGGTGCTGTGTGCTCAGTGCTCGTTGTGATCGGTGCTCAGTAGTCAGGGTGCTGCGTGCTCAGTGCTCGGGGTGCTCGGTGCTCAGTACGTTGGGTGCTCACTACTCAGGGTGCTGGGTGCTCAGTGCTCAGGGTGCTGGGTGCTCAGTGCTCAGTGTGCTGGGTGCTCAGTGCTCAGGGTGCTGGGTGCTCAGTACTCAGGGTGCTGGGTGCTCAGTGCTCGGGGTGCTGGGTGCTCAGTGCTCAGGGTGCTGGGTGCTCAGTACTCGGGGTGCTGGGTGCTCAGTACTCAGGGTGTTGGGTGCTCAGTGCTCAGGGTGCTGGGTGCTCAGTACTCAGGGTGCTGGGTGCTCGGTGCTCAGTACGCTGGGTGCTCAGTACTCAGGGTGCTGGGTCCTCAGTGCTCGGTGTGCTGGGTGCTCAGTGCTCGGGGTGCTCAGTGCTCAGTACTCAGGGTGCTGGGTGCAAAGTGCTCGAGGTGCTCAGTACTCAGGGTGCTGTGTGTTCAGTGCTCAGGGTGCTGGGTGCTCAGTACTCAGGGTGCTCGGTGCTTAGTACTCAGGGTGCTGGGTGCTCAGTGCTCGGGGTGCTGTGTGCTCAGTGCTCAGTACTCAGGGTGCTGGGTGCTCAGTGCTCAAGGTGCTGTGTGCTCAGTGCTCAGGGTGCTGGGTGCTCAGTGCTCAGGGTGCTGTGTACTCATTGCTCAGGGTGCTGGGTGCTCAGTACTCAGGGTGCTGGGTGCTCAGTGCTCAGGGTGCTGGGTGCTCAGTACTCAGGGTGCTGGGTGCTCAGTGCTCGGGGTGCTGGGTGCTCAGTGCTCAGGGTGCTGGGTGCTCAGTACTCAGGGTGCTGGGTGCTCAGTGCTCGGGGTGCTCGGTGCTCAGTACTCAGGGTGCTGAGTGCTCAGTACTCAGGGTGCTGGGTGCTCAGTACTCAGGGTGCTGTGTGCTCAGTGCTCAGGGTGCTGGGTGATCAGTGCTCAGTGTGCTGGGTGCTCAGTGCTCAGGGTGCTGGGTGCTCAGTGCTCGGGGTGCTGGGTGCTCAGTACTCAGGGTGCTGGGTGCTCAGTGCTCGGGGTGCTGGGTGCTCAGTGCTCAGTAATCAGGGTGCTGGGTGCTCAGTGCTCAGGGTGCTGGGTGCTCAGTGATCGGGGTGCTGGGTGCTCAGTACTCAGGGTGCTGGGTGCTCAGTACTCAGGGTGCTGGGTGCTCAGTGCTCGGGGTGCTGGGTGCTCAGTACTCAGGGTGCTGGGTGCTCATTGCTCGGGGTGCTGGGTCCTCAGTGCTCGGGGTGCTGTGTGCTCAGTGCTCAGTACTCAGGGTGCTGGGTGCTCAGTGCTCAAGGTGCTGTGTGCTCAGTGCTCAGGGTGCTGGGTGCTCAGTGCTCAGGGTGCTGGGTACTCATTGCTCAGGGTGCTGGGTGCTCAGTACTCAGGGTGCTGGGTGCTCAGTGCTCAAGGTGCTGGGTGCTCAGTACTCAGGGTGCTGGGTGCTCAGTGCTCAGGGTGCTGGGTGCTCAGTGCTCAGGGTGCTGGGTGCTCAGTACTCAGGGTGCTGGGTGCTCAGTGCTCGGGGTGCTGGGTGCTCAGTGCTCGGGGTGCTGGGTGCTCAGTGCTCAGGGTGCTGGGTGCTCAGTACTCAGGGGGCTGGGAGCTCAGTGCTCAGGGTGATCGGTGCTCAGTACTCAGGGTGCTCCGTACTCAGGGTGCTGGGAGCTCAGTGCTCAGGGTGGTCGGTGCTCAGTACTCAGGGTGCTCAGTACTCAGGTTGCTGGGTGCTCAGTGCTCGTGTTGCTGGGTGCTCAGTACTCAGGGTGCTGGGTGCTCAGTGCTCGGGGTTCTGGGTGCTCAGTCCTCAGGGTGCTCAGTGCTCAGGGTGCTGGGTGCTCAGTGCTCGGGGTGCTCGGTGCTCAGTACTCAGGGTGCTGAGTGCTCAGTACTCAGGGTGCTGGTTGCTCAGTACTCAGGGTGCTGGGTGCTCAGTGCTCAGGGTGCTGGGTGATCAGTGCTCAGGGTGCTGGGTGCTCAGTGCTCAGGGTGCTCGGTGCTCAGTGCTCGGGGTGCTGGGTGCTCAGTACTCAGGGTGCTGGGTGCTCAGTGCTCAGGGTGCTGGGTGCTCAGAGCTCGGGGCGCTGGGTGCTCAGTGCTCGGGGTGCTCGGAGCTCAGTACTCAGGGTGCTGGGTGCTCAGTGCTCGGGGTGCTCGGTGCTCAGTACGTTGGGTGCTCACTACTCAGGGTGCTGGGTGCTCAGTGCTCAGGGTGCTGGGTGCTCAGTGCTCGGGGTGCTCGGTGCTCAGTACTTTGGGTGCTCACTACTCAGGGTGCTGGGTGCTCAGTGCTCAGGGTGCTGGGTGCTCAGTGCTCAGGGTGCTGGGTGCTCAGTGCTCAGGGAGGTGGGTGCTCAGTACTCAGGTTGCTGGGTGCTCAGTGCTCGGGGTGCTGGGTGCTCAGTGCTCAGGGTGCTGGGTGCTCAGTACTCGGGGTGCTGGGTGCTCAGTACTCAGGGTGCTGGGTGCTCAGTACTCAGGGTGCTGGGTGCTCAGTGCTCGGGGTGCTGGGTGCTCAGTACTCAGGGTGCTGTGTGCTCAGTACTCAGGGTGCTGGGTGCTCAGTGCTCGGGGTGCTCGGTGCTCAGTGCTCAAGGAGTTGGGTGCTCAGTACTCAGGGTGCTCATTGCTCAGGGTGCTGGGTGCTCAGTACTCAGGGTGCTGGGTGCTCAGTGCTCAGGGTGCTCGGTGCTCAGTACCCTGGGTGCTGGGTGCTCAGTGCTCGGGGTGCTCGGTGCTCAGTACTCAGGGTGCTGGGTGCTCAGTGCTCGGGGTGCTGGGTGCTCAGTACTCAGGGTGCTGGGTGCTCAGTGCTCGGGGTGCTGGGTCCTCAGTGCTCGGTGTGCTGGGTGCTCAGTGCTCGGGGTGCTCGGAGCTCAGTACCCTGGGTGCTGGGTGCTCAGTGCTCGGGGTGCTCGGTGCTCAGTACTCAGGGTGCTGGGTGCTCAGTGCTCGGGGTGCTGGGTGCTCAGTACTCAGGGTGCTGGGTGCTCAGTGCTCGGGGTGCTGGGTCCTCAGTGCTCGGTGTGCTGGGTGCTCAGTGCTCGGGGGGCTCAGTGCTCAGTACTCAGGGTGCTGGGTGCTCAGTGCTCGAGGTGCTCAGTACTCAGGGTGCTGTGTGTTCAGTGCTCAGCTTGCTGGGTGCTCAGTACTCAGGGTGCTCGGTGCTTAGTACTCAGGGTGCTGGGTGCTCAGTGCTCGGGGTGCTGGGCGCTCAGTGCTCAGTACTCAGGGTGCTGGGTGCTCAGTGCTCGGGGTGCTGGGTGCTCAGTGCTCAGTACTCAGGGTGCTGGGTCCTCAGTGCTCAGGGTGCTGGGTGCTCAGTGCTCGGGGTGCTGGGTGCTCAGTGCTCAGTACTCAGGGTGCTGGGTGCTCAGTGCTCAGTTTGCTGGGTGCTCAGTGCTCGGGGTGCTCTGTGCTCAGTAGTCAGGGTGCTGGGTGCTCAGTACTCCGGGTGATGGGTGCTCAGTTCTCGGGGCGCTCGGTGCTCAGTACTCAGTGCTCAGGGTGCTCAGTGCTCAGTGCTCAGGGTGCTGGGTGTTCAGTACTCAGGGTGCTGGGTGCTCAGTACTCAAGTTGCTGGGTGCTCAGTGCTCAGGGTGCTGGGTGCTCAGTGATCAGGGTGCTGGGTGCTCAGTACTCAGGTTGCTGGGTGCTCAGTACTCGGGGTGCTGGGTGCTCAGTACTCAGGGTGCTGGGTGCTCAGTACTCAGGGTGCTGGGTGCTCAGTGCTCGGGGTTCTGGGTGCTCAGTGCTCAGGGTGATCGGTGCTCAGTACTCAGGGTGCTGGGTGCTCAGTGCTCAGGGTGCTGGGTGCTCAGTCCTCAGGGTGCTCAGTGCTCAGGGTGCTGGGTGCTCAGTGCTCGGGGTGCTCGGTGCTCAGTACGTTGGGTGCTCACTACTCAGGGTGCTGGGTGCTCAGTGCTCAGGGTGCTGGGTGCTCAGTGCTCAGTGTGCTGGGTGCTCAGTGCTCAGGGTGCTGGGTGCTCAGTACTCAGGGTGCTGGGTGCTCAGTGCTCGGGGTGCTGGGTGCTCAGTGCTCAGGGTGCTGGGTGCTCAGTACTCGGGGTGCTGGGTGCTCAGTACTCAGGGTGCTGGGTGCTCAGTACTTAGGGTGCTGGGTGCTCAGTGCTCGGGGTGCTGGGTGCTCAGTACTCAGGGTGCTGGGTGCTCAGTACTCGGGGTGCTGGGTGCTCAGTACTCAGGGTGCTGGGTGCTCAGTACTCGGGGTGCTGGGTGCTCAGTACTCGGGTGCTGGGTGCTCAGTGCTCAGGGTGCTGGGTGCTCATTGCTCGGGGTGCTGGGTGCTCAGTGCTCAGTACTCAGGGTGCTGGGTGCTCAGTACTCAGTGTGCTGGGTGCTTAGTACTCGGGTGCTGGGTGCTCAGTGCTCAGGGTCTGGGTGCTCAGAGCTCGGTGTGCTGGGTGCTCAGTGCTCAGTACTCAGGGTGCTGGGTGCTCAGTGCTCGGGGTGCTGGGTGCTCAGTGCTCAGTACTCAGGGTGCTGGGTACTCAGTGCTCAGGGTGCTGTGTGCTCAGTGCTCAGGGTGCTGGGTGCTCAGTGCTCAGGGTCCTGGGTACTCAGTGCTCAGGGTGCTGGGTGCTCAGTACTCAGGGTGCTGGGTGCTCAGTACTCAGGGTGCTGGGTGCTCAGTGCTCGGGGTGCTGGGTGCTCAGTGCTCGCGGTGCTGGGTGCTCAGTGCTCGGGGTGCTCGGTGCTCAGTACTCAGTGTGCTGGGTGCTCAGTGCTCGAGGTGCTCAGTACTCAGGGTGCTGGGTGCTCAGTGCTCGGGGTGCTCGGTGCTCAGTACGTTGGGTGCTCACTACTCAGGGTGCTGGGTGCTCAGTGCTCAGGGTGCTGGGTGCTCAGTGCTCGGGGTGCTCGGTGCTCAGTACTTTGGGTGCTCACTACTCAGGGTGCTGGGTGCTCAGTGCTCAGGGTGCTGGGTGCTCAGTGCTCAGGGTGCTGGGTGCTCAGTGCTCAGGGAGGTGGGTGCTCAGTACTCAGGTTGCTGGGTGCTCAGTGCTCGGGGTGCTGGGTGCTCAGTGCTCAGGGTGCTGGGTGCTCAGTACTCGGGGTGCTGGGTGCTCAGTACTCAGGGTGCTGGGTGCTCAGTACTCAGGGTGCTGGGTGCTCAGTGCTCGGGGTGCTGGGTGCTCAGTACTCAGGGTGCTGTGTGCTCAGTACTCAGGGTGCTGGGTGCTCAGTGCTCGGGGTGCTCGGTGCTCAGTGCTCAAGGAGTTGGGTGCTCAGTACTCAGGGTGCTCATTGCTCAGGGTGCTGGGTGCTCAGTACTCAGGGTGCTGGGTGCTCAGTGCTCAGGGTGCTCGGTGCTCAGTACCCTGGGTGCTGGGTGCTCAGTGCTCGGGGTGCTCGGTGCTCAGTACTCAGGGTGCTGGGTGCTCAGTGCTCGGGGTGCTGGGTGCTCAGTACTCAGGGTGCTGGGTGCTCAGTGCTCGGGGTGCTGGGTCCTCAGTGCTCGGTGTGCTGGGTGCTCAGTGCTCGGGGTGCTCGGAGCTCAGTACCCTGGGTGCTGGGTGCTCAGTGCTCGGGGTGCTCGGTGCTCAGTACTCAGGGTGCTGGGTGCTCAGTGCTCGGGGTGCTGGGTGCTCAGTACTCAGGGTGCTGGGTGCTCAGTGCTCGGGGTGCTGGGTCCTCAGTGCTCGGTGTGCTGGGTGCTCAGTGCTCGGGGGGCTCAGTGCTCAGTACTCAGGGTGCTGGGTGCTCAGTGCTCGAGGTGCTCAGTACTCAGGGTGCTGTGTGTTCAGTGCTCAGCTTGCTGGGTGCTCAGTACTCAGGGTGCTCGGTGCTTAGTACTCAGGGTGCTGGGTGCTCAGTGCTCGGGGTGCTGGGCGCTCAGTGCTCAGTACTCAGGGTGCTGGGTGCTCAGTGCTCGGGGTGCTGGGTGCTCAGTGCTCAGTACTCAGGGTGCTGGGTCCTCAGTGCTCAGGGTGCTGGGTGCTCAGTGCTCGGGGTGCTGGGTGCTCAGTGCTCAGTACTCAGGGTGCTGGGTGCTCAGTGCTCAGTTTGCTGGGTGCTCAGTGCTCGGGGTGCTCTGTGCTCAGTAGTCAGGGTGCTGGGTGCTCAGTACTCCGGGTGATGGGTGCTCAGTTCTCGGGGCGCTCGGTGCTCAGTACTCAGTGCTCAGGGTGCTCAGTGCTCAGTGCTCAGGGTGCTGGGTGTTCAGTACTCAGGGTGCTGGGTGCTCAGTACTCAAGTTGCTGGGTGCTCAGTGCTCAGGGTGCTGGGTGCTCAGTGATCAGGGTGCTGGGTGCTCAGTACTCAGGTTGCTGGGTGCTCAGTACTCGGGGTGCTGGGTGCTCAGTACTCAGGGTGCTGGGTGCTCAGTACTCAGGGTGCTGGGTGCTCAGTGCTCGGGGTTCTGGGTGCTCAGTGCTCAGGGTGATCGGTGCTCAGTACTCAGGGTGCTGGGTGCTCAGTGCTCAGGGTGCTGGGTGCTCAGTCCTCAGGGTGCTCAGTGCTCAGGGTGCTGGGTGCTCAGTGCTCGGGGTGCTCGGTGCTCAGTACGTTGGGTGCTCACTACTCAGGGTGCTGGGTGCTCAGTGCTCAGGGTGCTGGGTGCTCAGTGCTCAGTGTGCTGGGTGCTCAGTGCTCAGGGTGCTGGGTGCTCAGTACTCAGGGTGCTGGGTGCTCAGTGCTCGGGGTGCTGGGTGCTCAGTGCTCAGGGTGCTGGGTGCTCAGTACTCGGGGTGCTGGGTGCTCAGTACTCAGGGTGCTGGGTGCTCAGTACTTAGGGTGCTGGGTGCTCAGTGCTCGGGGTGCTGGGTGCTCAGTACTCAGGGTGCTGGGTGCTCAGTACTCGGGGTGCTGGGTGCTCAGTACTCAGGGTGCTGGGTGCTCAGTACTCGGGGTGCTGGGTGCTCAGTACTCGGGTGCTGGGTGCTCAGTGCTCAGGGTGCTGGGTGCTCATTGCTCGGGGTGCTGGGTGCTCAGTGCTCAGTACTCAGGGTGCTGGGTGCTCAGTACTCAGTGTGCTGGGTGCTTAGTACTCGGGTGCTGGGTGCTCAGTGCTCAGGGTCTGGGTGCTCAGAGCTCGGTGTGCTGGGTGCTCAGTGCTCAGTACTCAGGGTGCTGGGTGCTCAGTGCTCGGGGTGCTGGGTGCTCAGTGCTCAGTACTCAGGGTGCTGGGTACTCAGTGCTCAGGGTGCTGTGTGCTCAGTGCTCAGGGTGCTGGGTGCTCAGTGCTCAGGGTCCTGGGTACTCAGTGCTCAGGGTGCTGGGTGCTCAGTACTCAGGGTGCTGGGTGCTCAGTACTCAGGGTGCTGGGTGCTCAGTGCTCGGGGTGCTGGGTGCTCAGTGCTCGCGGTGCTGGGTGCTCAGTGCTCGGGGTGCTCGGTGCTCAGTACTCAGTGTGCTGGGTGCTCAGTGCTCGAGGTGCTCAGTACTCAGGGTGCTGTGTGTTCAGTGCTCAAGGTGCTGGGTGCTCAGTACTCAGGGTGCTCGTTGCTTAGTACTCAGGGTGCTGGGTGCTCAGTACTCTGGGTGCTCGGTGCTCAGTGCTCAAGGTGCTGGGTGCTCAGTACTCAGGGTGCTCATTGCTCAGGGTTCTGGGTGCTCAGTACTCAGGGTGCTGGGTGCTCAGTGCTCAGGGTGCTCGGTGCTCAGTACTCAGGGTGCTCAGTACTCAGGGTGCTGGGTGCTCAGTGCTCAGGGTGCTGGGTGCTCAGTGCTCAGGGTGCTGGGTGCTCAGTGCTCATTGTGCTGGGTGCTCAGTGCTCAGGGTGCTGGGTGCTCGGTGCTCGGGGTGCTGGTTGCTTAGTGCTCGGGGTGCCCGGGGCTCAGTACTCGGGGTGCTCAGTGCTCAGTACTCAGGGTGTTGGGTGCTCAGTGCTCAGGGTGCTGGGTGCTCAGTACTCAGGGTGCTGGGTGCTCGGTGCTCAGTACGCTGGGTGCTCAGTACTCAGGGTGCTGGGTCCTCAGTGCTCAGTGTGCTGGGTGCTCAGTGCTCGGGGTGCTCAGTGCTCAGTACTCAGGGTGCTGGGTGCTCAGTGCTCGAGGTGCTCAGTACTCAGGGTGCTGTGTGTTCAGTGCTCAGGGTGCTGGGTGCTCAGTACTCAGGGTGCTCGGTGCTTAGTACTCACGGTGCTGGGTGCTCAGTGCTCGGGGTGCTGTGTGCTCAGTGCTCAGTACTCAGGGTGCTGGGTGCTCAGTGCTCAAGGTGCTGTGTGCTCAGTGCTCAGGGTGCTGGGTGCTCAGTGCTCAGGGTGCTGGGTACTCATTGCTCAGGGTGCTGGTTGCTCAGTACTCAGGGTGCTGGGTGCTCAGTGCTCAGGGTGCTGGGTGCTCAGTACTCAGGGTGCTGGGTGCTCAGTGCTCGGGGTGCTGTATGCTCAGTGCTCAGGGTGCTGGGTGCTCAGTACTCAGGGTGCTGGGTGCTCAGTACTCAGGGTGCTGGGTGCTCAGTACTCAGGGTGCTGGGTGCTCAGTGCTCAGGGTGCTGGGTGATCAGTGCTCAGTGTGCTGGGTGCTCAGTGCTCAGGGTGCTGGGTGCTCAGTACTCAGGGTGCTGGGTGCTCAGTACTCAGGGTGCTGGGTGCTCAGTACTCAGGGTGCTGAGTGCTCAGTACTCAGGGTGCTGGGTGCTCAGTACTCAGGGTGCTCGGTGCTCAGTGCTCGGGGTGCTGGGTGCTCAGTGCTCGGGCCGCTGGGTGCTCAGTGCTCCGGGTGCTCGGAGCTCAGTACTCAGGGTGCTGTGTGCTCAGTGCTCGTTGTGATCGGTGCTCAGTAGTCAGGGTGCTGGGTGCTCAGTGCTCGGGGTGCTCGGTGCTCAGTACGTTGGGTGCTCACTACTCAGGGTGCTGGGTGCTCAGTGCTCACGGTGCTGGGTGCTCAGTGCTCAGTGTGCTGGGTGCTCAGTGCTCAGGGTGCTGGGTGCTCAGTACTCAGGGTGCTGGGTGCTCAGTGCTCGGGGTGCTGGGTGCTCAGTGCTCAGGGTGCTGGGTGCTCAGTACTCGGGGTGCTGGGTGCTCAGTACTCAGGGTGCTGGGTGCTCAGTACTTAGGGTGCTGGGTGCTCAGTGCTCGGGGTGCTGGGTGCTCAGTACTCAGGGTGCTGGGTGCTCAGTACTCGGGGTGCTGGGTGCTCAGTACTCAGGGTGCTGGGTGCTCAGTACTCGGGGTGCTGGGTGCTCAGTACTCGGGTGCTGGGTGCTCAGTGCTCAGGGTGCTGGGTGCTCATTGCTCGGTGTGCTGGGTGCTCAGTGCTCAGTACTCAGGGTGCTGGGTGCTCAGTACTCAGTGTGCTGGGTGCTTAGTACTCGGGTGCTGGGTGCTCAGTGCTCAGGGTGCTGGGTGCTCAGTGCTCGGTGTGCTGGGTGCTCAGTGCTCAGTACTCAGGGTGCTGGGTGCTCAGTGCTCGGGGTGCTGTGTGCTCAGTGCTCAGTACTCAGGGTGCTGGGTACTCAGTGCTCAGGGTGCTGTGTGCTCAGTGCTCAGGGTGCTGGGTGCTCAGTGCTCAGGGTCCTGGGTACTCAGTGCTCAGGGTGCTGGGTGCTCAGTACTCAGGGTGCTGGGTGCTCAGTACTCAGGGTGCTGGGTGCTCAGTGCTCGGGGTGCTGGGTGCTCAGTGCTCGGGGTGCTGGGTGCTCAGTGCTCGGGGTGCTCGGTGCTCAGTACTCAGTGTGCTGGGTGCTCAGTGCTCGAGGTGCTCAGTACTCAGGGTGCTGTGTGTTCAGTGCTCAGGGTGCTGGGTGCTCAGTACTCAGGGTGCTCGTTGCTTAGTACTCAGGGTGCTGGGTGCTCAGTACTCCGGGTGCTCGGTGCTCAGTGCTCAAGGTGCTGGGTGCTCAGTACTCAGGGTGCTCATTGCTCAGGGTTCTGGGTGCTCAGTACTCAGGGTGCTGGGTGCTCAGTGCTCAGGGTGCTCGGTGCTCAGTACTCAGGGTGCTCAGTACTCAGGGTGCTGGGTGCTCAGTGCTCAGGGTGCTGGGTGCTCAGTGCTCAGGGTGCTGGGTGCTCAGTGCTCATTGTGCTGGGTGCTCAGTGCTCAGGGTGCTGGGTGCTCGGTGCTCGGGGTGCTGGTTGCTTAGTGCTCAGTACGCTGGGTGCTCAGTACTCAGGGTGCTGGGTCCTCAGTGCTCGGTGTGCTGGGTGCTCAGTGCTCAGTACTCAGGGTGCTGGGTGCTCAGTACTCGGGGTGCTCAGTGCTCAGTACTCAGGGTGTTGGGTGCTCAGTGCTCAGGATGCTGGGTGCTCAGTACTCAGGGTGCTGGGTGCTCGGTGCTCAGTACGCTGGGTGCTCAGTACTCAGGGTGCTGGGTCCTCAGTGGTCGGTGTGCTGGGTGGTCAGTGCTCGGGGTGCTCAGTGCTCAGTACTCAGGGTGCTGGGTGCTCAGTGCTCGAGGTGCTCAGTACTCAGGGTGCTGTGTGTTCAGTGCTCAGGGTGCTGGGTGCTCAGTACTCAGGGTGCTCGGTGCATAGTACTCAGGGTGCTGGGTGCTCAGTGCTCGGGGTGCTGTGTGCTCAGTGCTCAGTACTCAGGGTGCTGGGTGCTCAGTGCTCAAGGTGCTCTGTGCTCAGTGCTCAGGGTGCTGGGTGCTCAGTGCTCAGGGTGCTGTGTACTCATTGCTCAGGGTGCTGGGTGCTCAGTACTCAGGGTGCTGGGTGCTCAGTGCTCAGGGTGCTGGGTGCTCAGTACTCAGGGTGCTGGGTGCTCAGTGCTCGGGGTGCTGGGTGCTCAGTGCTCAGGGTGCTGGGTGCTCAGTACTCAGGGTGCTGGGTGCTCAGTGCTCGGGGTGCTCGGTGCTCAGTACTCAGGGTGCTCAGTGCTCAGTACTCAGGGTGCTGGGTGCTCAGTACTCAGGGTGCTGTGTGCTCAGTGCTCAGGGTGCTGGGTGATCAGTGCTCAGTGTGCTGGGTGCTCAGTGCTCAGGGTGCTGGGTGCTCAGTGCTCGGGGTGCTGGGTGCTCAGTACTCAGGGTGCTGGGTGCTCAGTGCTCAGGGTGCTGGGTGCTCAGTGCTCGGGGCGCTGGGTGCTCAGTGCTCCGGGTGCTCGGAGCTCAGTACTCAGGGTGCTCTGTGCTCAGTGCTCGTTGTGATCGGTGCTCAGTAGTCAGGGTGCTGGGTGCTCAGTGCTCGGGGTGCTCGGTGCTCAGTACGTTGGGTGCTCACTACTCAGGGTGCTGGGTGCTCAGTGCTCAGGGTGCTGGGTGCTCAGTGCTCAGTGTGCTGGGTGCTCAGTGCTCAGGGTGCTGGGTGCTCAGTACTCAGGGTGCTGGGTGCTCAGTGCTCGGGGTGCTGGGTGCTCAGTGCTCAGGGTGCTGGGTGCTCAGTACTCGGGGTGCTGGGTGCTCAGTACTCAGGGTGCTGGGTGGTCAGTACTTAGGGTGCTGGGTGCTCAGTGCTCGGGGTGCTGGGTGCTCAGTACTCAGGGTGCTGGGTGCTCAGTACTCGGGGTGCTGGGTGCTCAGTACTCAGGGTGCTGGGTGCTCAGTACTCGGGGTGCTGGGTGCTCAGTACTCGGGTGCTGGGTGCTCAGTGCTCAGGGTGCTGGGTGCTCATTGCTCGGGGTGCTGGGTGCTCAGTGCTCAGTACTCAGGGTGCTGGGTGCTCAGTACTCAGTGTGCTGGGTGCTTAGTACTCGGGTGCTGGGTGCTCAGTGCTCAGGGTGCTGGGTGCTAAGTGCTCGGTGTGCTGGGTGCTCAGTGCTCAGTACTCAGGGTGCTGGGTGCTCAGTGCTCGGGGTGCTGGGTGCTCAGTGCTCAGTACTCAGGGTGCTGGGTACTCAGTGCTCAGGGTGCTGTGTGCTCAGTGCTCAGGGTGCTGGGTGCTCAGTGCTCAGGGTCCTGGGTACTCAGTACTCAGTGTGCTGGGTGCTCAGTACTCAGGGTGCTGGGTGCTCCGTACTCAGTGTGCTGGGTGCTCAGTACTCAGGGTGCTGGGTGCTCAGTACTCAGGGTGGTGGGTGCTCAGTGCTCGGGGTGCTGGGTGCTCAGTGCTCGCAGTGCTGGGTGCTCAGTGCTCGGTGTGCTCGGTGCTCAGTACTCAGTGTGCTGGGTGCTCAGTGCTCGAGGTGCTCAGTACTCAGGGTGCTGTGTGTTCAGTGCTCAGGGTGCTGGGTGCTCAGTACTCAGGGTGCTCATTGCTTAGTACTCAGGGTGCTGGGTGCTCAGTACTCCGGGTGCTCGGTGCTCAGTGCTCAAGGTGCTGGGTGCTCAGTACTCAGGGTGCTCATTGCTCAGGGTTCTGGGTGCTCAGTACTCAGGGTGCTGGGTGCTCAGTGCTCAGGGTGCTCGGTGCTCAGTACTCAGGGTGCTCAGTACTCAGGGTGCTGGGTGCTCAGTGCTCAGGGTGCTGGGTGCTCAGTGCTCGTTGTGCTGGGTGCTCAGTGCTCATTGTGCTGGGTGCTCAGTTCTCAGGGTCCTGGGTGCTCGGTGCTCGGGGTGCTGGTTGCTTAGTGCTCGGGGTGCCCGGTGCTCAGTACTCAGGGTGCTCAGTGCTCAGTACTCAGGGTGTTGGGTGCTCAGTGTTCAAGGTGCTGGGTGCTCAGTACTCAGGGTGCTGGGTGCTCGGTGCTCAGTACGCTGGGAGCTCAGTACTCAGGGTGCTGGGTGCTCAGTGCTCGGGGTGCTCAGTGCTCAGTACTCAGGCTGCTGGGTGCTCAGTGCTCGAGGTGCTCAGTACTCAGGGTGCTGTGTGTTCAGTGCTCAGGGTGCTGGGTGCTCAGTAGTCAGGGTGCTCGGTGCTTAGTACTCAGGGTGCTGGGTGCTCAGTGCTCGGGGTGCTGTGTGCTCAGTGCTCAGTACTCAGGGTGCTGGGTGCTCAGTGCTCAAGGTGCTGTGTGCTCAGTGCTCAGGGTGCTGGGTGCTCAGTGCTCAGGGTGCTGGGTACTCAGGGCTCAGGGTGCTGGGTGCTCAGTACTCAGGGTGCTGGGTGCTCAGTGCTCGGGGTGCTGGGTGCTCAGTGCTCAGGGTGCTGGGTGCTCAGTACTCAGGGTGCTGGGTGCTCAGTGCTCGGGGTGCTGGGTGCTCAGTGCTCGGGGTGCTGGGTGCTCAGTGCTCAGGGTGCTGGGTGCTCAGTACTCAGGGGGCTGGGAGCTCAGTGCTCAGCGTGATCGGTGCTCAGTACTCAGGGTGCTCAGTACTCAGGGTGCTGGGAGCTCAGTGCTCAGGGTGATCGGTGCTCAGTACTCAGGGTGCTCAGTACTCAGGTTGCTGGGTGCTCAGTGCTCGTGTTGCTGGGTGCTCAGTACTCAGGGTGCTGGGTGCTCAGTGCTCGGGGTTCTGGGTGCTCAGTGCTCAGGGTGATCGGTGCTCAGTACTCAGGGTGCTGGGTGCTCAGTGCTCAGGGTGCTGGGTGCTCAGTCCTCAGGGTGCTCAGTGCTCAGGGTGCTGGGTGCTCAGTGCTCGGGGTGCTCGGTGCTCAGTACTCAGGGTGCTGAGTGCTCAGTACTCAGGGTGCTGGGTGCGCAGTACTCAGGGTGCTGGGTGCTCAGTGCTCAGGGTGCTGGGTGATCAGTGCTCAGGGTGCTGGGTGCTCAGTGCTCAGGGTGCTCGGTGCTCAGTGCTCGGGGTGCTGGGTGCTCAGTACTCAGGGTGCTGGGTGCTCAGTGCTCAGGGTGCTGGGTGCTCAGAGCTCGGGGCGCTGGGTGCTCAGTGCTCGGGGTGCTCGGAGCTCAGTACTCAGGGTGCTGGGTGCTCAGTGCTCGGGGTGCTCGGTGCTCAGTACGTTGGGTGCTCACTACTCAGGGTGCTGGGTGCTCAGTGCTCAGGGTGCTGGGTGCTCAGTGCTCGGGGTGCTCGGTGCTCAGTACTTTGGGTGCTCACTACTCAGGGTGCTGGGTGCTCAGTGCTCAGGGTGCTGGGTGCTCAGTGCTCAGGGTGCTGGGTGCTCAGTGCTCAGGGTGGTGGGTGCTCAGTACTCAGGTTGCTGGGTGCTCAGTGCTCGGGGTGCTGGGTGCTCAGTGCTCAGGGTGCTGGGTGCTCAGTACTCGGGGTGCTGGGTGCTCAGTACTCAGGGTGCTGGGTGCTCAGTACTCGGGGTGCTGGGTGCTCAGTGCTCGGGGTGCTGGGTGCTCAGTACTCAGGTTGCTGTGTGCTCAGTACTCAGGGTGCTGGGTGCTCAGTACTCAGGGTGCTGGGTGCTCAGTACTCGGGGTGCTGGGTGCTCATTGCTCGGGGTGCTGGGTGCTCAGTGCTCAGTACTCAGGGTGCTGGGTGCTCAGTACTCAGTGTGCTGGGTGCTTAGTACTCGGGTGCTGGGTGCTCAGTGCTCAGGGTGCTGGGTGCTAAGTGCTCGGTGTGCTGGGTGCTCAGTGCTCAGTACTCAGGGTGCTGGGTGCTCAGTGCTCGGGGTGCTGGGTGCTCAGTGCTCAGTACTCAGGGTGCTGGGTACTCAGTGCTCAGGGTGCTGTGTGCTCAGTGCTCAGGGTGCTGGGTGCTCAGTGCTCAGGGTCCTGGGTACTCAGTACTCAGTGTGCTGGGTGCTCAGTACTCAGGGTGCTGGGTGCTCCGTACTCAGTGTGCTGGGTGCTCAGTACTCAGGGTGCTGGGTGCTCAGTACTCAGGGTGGTGGGTGCTCAGTGCTCGGGGTGCTGGGTGCTCAGTGCTCGCAGGGCTGGGTGCTCAGTGCTCGGTGTGCTCGGTGCTCAGTACTCAGTGTGCTGGGTGCTCAGTGCTCGAGGTGCTCAGTACTCAGGGTGCTGTGTGTTCAGTGCTCAGGGTGCTGGGTGCTCAGTACTCAGGGTGCTCGTTGCTTAGTACTCAGGGTGCTGGGTGCTCAGTACTCCGGGTGCTCGGTGCTCAGTGCTCAAGGTGCTGGGTGCTCAGTACTCAGGGTGCTCATTGCTCAGGGTTCTGGGTGCTCAGTACTCAGGGTGCTGGGTGCTCAGTGCTCAGGGTGCTCGGTGCTCAGTACTCAGGGTGCTCAGTACTCAGGGTGCTGGGTGCTCAGTGCTCAGGGTGCTGGGTGCTCAGTGCTCGTTGTGCTGGGTGCTCAGTGCTCATTGTGCTGGGTGCTCAGTTCTCAGGGTGCTGGGTGCTCGGTGCTCGGGGTGCTGGTTGCTTAGTGCTCGGGGTGCCCGGTGCTCAGTACTCAGGGTGCTCAGTGCTCAGTACTCAGGGTGTTGGGTGCTCACTGTTCAAGGTGCTGGGTGCTCAGTACTCAGGGTGCTGGGTGCTCGGTGCTCAGTACGCTGGGAGCTCAGTACTCAGGGTGCTGGGTGCTCAGTGCTCGGGGTGCTCAGTGCTCAGTACTCAGGCTGCTGGGTGCTCAGTGCTCGAGGTGCTCAGTACTCAGGGTGCTGTGTGTTCAGTGCTCAGGGTGCTGGGTGCTCAGTAGTCAGGGTGCTCGGTGCTTAGTACTCAGGGTGCTGGGTGCTCAGTGCTCGGGGTGCTGTGTGCTCAGTGCTCAGTACTCAGGGTGCTGGGTGCTCAGTGCTCAAGGTGCTGTGTGCTCAGTGCTCAGGGTGCTGGGTGCTCAGTGCTCAGGGTGCTGGGTACTCAGTGCTCAGGGTGCTGGGTGCTCAGTACTCAGGGTGCTGGGTGCTCAGTGCTCGGGGTGCTGGGTGCTCAGTGCTCAGGGTGCTGGGTGCTCAGTACTCAGGGTGCTGGGTGCTCAGTGCTCGGGGTGCTGGGTGCTCAGTGCTCGGGGTGCTGGGTGCTCAGTGCTCAGGGTGCTGGGTGCTCAGTACTCAGGGGGCTGGGAGCTCAGTGCTCAGGGTGATCGGTGCTCAGTACTCAGGGTGCTCAGTACTCAGGGTGCTGGGAGCTCAGTGCTCAGGGTGATCGGTGCTCAGTACTCAGGGTGCTCAGTACTCAGGTTGCTGGGTGCTCAGTGCTCGTGTTGCTGGGTGCTCAGTACTCAGGGTGCTGGGTGCTCAGTGCTCGGGGTTCTGGGTGCTCAGTGCTCAGGGTGATTGGTGCTCAGTACTCAGGGTGCTGGGTGCTCAGTGCTCAGGGTGCTGGGTGCTCAGTCCTCAGGGTGCTCAGTGCTCAGGTTGCTGGGTGCTCAGTGCTCGGGGTGCTCGGTGCTCAGTACTCAGGGTGCTGAGTGCTCAGTACTCAGGGTGCTGGGTGCGCAGTACTCAGGGTGCTGGGTGCTCAGTGCTCAGGGTGCTGGGTGCTCAGTGCTCAGGGTGCTCGGTGCTCAGTGCTCGGGGTGCTGGGTGCTCAGTACTCAGGGTGCTGGGTGCTCAGTGCTCAGGGTGCTGGGTGCTCAGAGCTCGGGGCGCTGGGTGCTCAGTGCTCGGGGTGCTCGGAGCTCAGTACTCAGGGTGCTGGGTGCTCAGTGCTCGGGGTGCTCGGTGCTCAGTACGTTGGGTGCTCACTACTCAGGGTGCTGGGTGCTCAGTGCTCAGGGTGCTGGGTGCTCAGTGCTCGGGGTGCTCGGTGCTCAGTACTTTGGGTGCTCACTACTCAGGGTGCTGGGTGCTCAGTGCTCAGGGTGCTGGGTGCTCAGTGCTCAGGGTGCTGGGTGCTCAGTGCTCAGGGTGGTGGGTGCTCAGTACTCAGGTTGCTGGGTGCTCAGTGCTCGGGGTGCTGGGTGCTCAGTGCTCAGGGTGCTGGGTGCTCAGTACTCGGGGTGCTGGGTGCTCAGTACTCAGGGTGCTGGGTGCTCAGTACTCGGGGTGCTGGGTGCTCAGTGCTCGGGGTGCTGGGTGCTCAGTACTCAGGTTGCTGTGTGCTCAGTACTCAGGGTGCTGGGTGCTCAGTGCTCGGGGTGCTCGGTGCTCAGTGCTCAAGGAGTTGGGTGCTCAGTACTCAGGGTGCTCATTGCTCAGGGTGCTGGGTGCTCAGTACTCAGGGTGCTGGGTGCTCAGTGCTCATGGTGCTCGGTGCTCGGGGCGCTGGGTGCTCAGTGCTCGGGGTGCTCGGAGCTCAGTACCCTGGGTGCTGGGTGCTCAGTGCTCGGGGTGCTCGGTGCTCAGTACTCAGGGTGCTGGGTGTTCAGTGCTCGGGGTGCTGGGTGCTCAGTACTCAGGGTGCTGGGTGCTCAGTGCTCGGGGTGCTGGGTCCTCAGTGCTCGGTGTGCTGGGTGCTCAGTGCTCAGGGTGCTCAGTGCTCAGTACTCAGGGTGCTGGGTGCTCAGTGCTCAAGGGGCTCAGTACTCAGGGTGCTGTGTGTTCAGTGCTCAGGGTGCTGGGTGCTCAGTACTCAGGGTGCTCGGTGCTTAGTACTCAGGGTGCTGGGTGCTCAGTGCTCGGGGTGCTGGGTGCTCAGTGCTCAGTACTCAGGGTGCTGGGTGCTCAGTGCTCGGGGTGCTGGGTGCTCAGTTCTCAGTACTCAGGGTGCTGGGTGCTCAGTGCTCAGGGTGCTGGGTGCTCAGTGCTCGGGGTGCTGAGTGCTCAGTACTCAGGGTGCTGGGTGCTCAGTACTCAGGGTGCTGGGTGCTCAGTGCTCGGGGTGCTGGGTGCTCAGTACTCAGGGTGCTGGGTGCTCATTGCTCGGGGTGCTGGGTCCTCAGTGCTCGGTGTGCTGGGTGCTCAGTGCTCGGGGTGCTCAGTGCTCAGTACTCAGGGTGCTGGGTGCTCAGTGCTCGAGGTGCTCAGTACTCAGGGTGCTGTGTGTTCAGTGCTCAGGGTGCTGGGTGCTCAGTACTCAGGGTGCTCGGTGCTTAGTACTCAGGGTGCTGGGTGCTCAGTGCTCGGGGTGCTGTGTGCTCAGTGCTCAGTACTCAGGGTGCTGGGTGCTCAGTGCTCAAGGTGCTGTGTGCTCAGTGCTCAGGGTGCTGGGTGCTCAGTGCTCAGGGTGCTGGGTACTCATTGCTCAGGGTGCTGGGTGCTCAGTACTCAGGGTGCTGGGTGCTCAGTGCTCAAGGTGCTGGGTGCTCAGTACTCAGGATGCTGGGTGCTCAGTGCTCAGGGTGCTGGGTGCTCAGTGCTCAGGGTGCTGGGTGCTCAGTACTCAGGGTGCTGGGTGCTCAGTGCTCGGGGTGCTGGGTGCTCAGTGCTCGGGGTGCTGGGCGCTCAGTGCTCAGGGTGCTGGGTGCTCAGTACTCAGGGGGCTGGGAGCTCAGTGCTCAGGGTGATCGGTGCTCAGTACTCAGGGTGCTCAGTACTCAGGGTGCTGGGAGCTCAGTGCTCAGGGTGGTCGGTGCTCAGTACTCAGGGTGCTCAGTACTCAGGTTGCTGGGTGCTCAGTGCTCGTGTTGCTGGGTGCTCAGTACTCAGGGTGCTGGGTGCTCAGTGCTCGGGGTTCTGGGTGCTCAGTCCTCAGGGTGCTCAGTGCTCAGGGTGCTGGGTGCTCAGTACTCAGGGTGCTGGTTTCTCAGTACTCAGGGTGCTGGGTGCTCAGTGCTCAGGGTGCTGGGTGCTCAGTGCTCGGGGTGCTGGGTGCTCAGTACTCAGGGTGCTGGGTGCTCAGTACTCAGGGTGCTGGTTTCTCAGTACTCAGGGTGCTGGGTGCTCAGTGCTCAGGGTGCTGGGTGATCAGTGCTCAGGGTGCTGGGTGCTCAGTGCTCAGGGAGCTCGGTGCTCAGTGCTCGGGGTGCTGGGTGCTCAGTCCTCAGGGTGCTCAGTACTCAGGGTGCTGGGTGCTCAGTGCTCAGGGTGCTGGGTGCTCAGTGCTCGGGGTGCTGAGTGCTCAGTACTCAGGGTGCTGGTTTCTCAGTACTCAGGGTGCTGGGTGATCAGTGCTCAGGGTGCTGGGTGCTCAGTGCTCAGGGTGCTCGGTGCTCAGAGCTCGGGGCGCTGGGTGCTCAGTGCTCGTGTTGCTGGGTGCTCAGTACTCAGGGTGCTGGGTGCTCAGTGCTCGGGGTTCTGGGTGCTCAGTCCTCAGGGTGCTCAGTGCTCAGGGTGCTGGGTGCTCAGTACTCAGGGTGCTGGGTGCTCAGTGCTCGGGGTTCTGGGTGCTCAGTCCTCAGGGTGCTCAGTACTCAGGGTGCTGAGTGCTCAGTACTCAGGGTGCTGGTTTCTCAGTACTCAGGGTGCTGGGTGCTCAGTGCTCAGGGTGCTGGGTGATCAGTGCTCAGGGTGCTGGGTGCTCAGTGCTCAGGGTGCTCGGTGCTCAGTGCTCGGGGTGCTGGGTGCTCAGTACTCAGGGTGCTGGGTGCTCAGTGCTCAGGGTGCTGGGTGCTCAGAGCTCGGGGCGCTGGGTGCTCAGTGCTCGGGGTGCTCGGAGCTCAGTACTCAGGGTGCTGGGTGCTCAGTGCTCGGGGTGCTCGGTGCTCAGTACGTTGGGTGCTCACTACTCAGGGTGCTGGGTGCTCAGTGCTCAGGGTGCTGGGTGCTCATTGCTCGGGGTGCTCGGTGCTCAGTACTTTGGGTGCTCACTACTAAGGGTGCTGGGTGCTCAGTGCTCAGGGTGCTGGGTGCTCAGTGCTCAGGGTGCTGGGTGCTCAGTGCTCAGGGTGGTGGGTGCTCAGTACTCAGGGTGCTGGGTGCTCAGTGCTCGGGGTGCTGGGTCCTCAGTGCTCGGTGTGCTGGGTGCTCAGTGCTCGGGGTGCTCGGAGCTCAGTACCCTGGGTGCTGGGTGCTCAGTGCTCGGGGTGCTCGGTGCTCAGTACTCAGGGTGCTGGGTGCTCAGTGCTCGGGGTGCTGGGTGCTCAGTACTCAGGGTGCTGGGTGCTCAGTGCTCGGGGTGCTGGGTCCTCAGTGCTCGGTGTGCTGGGTGCTCAGTGCTCGGGGGGCTCAGTGCTCAGTACTCAGGGTGCTGGGTGCTCAGTGCTCGAGGTGCTCAGTACTCAGGGTGCTGTGTGTTCAGTGCTCAGCTTGCTGGGTGCTCAGTACTCAGGGTGCTCGGTGCTTAGTACTCAGGGTGCTGGGTGCTCAGTGCTCGGGGTGCTGGGTGCTCAGTGCTCAGTACTCAGGGTGCTGGGTGCTCAGTGCTCGGGGTGCTGGGTGCTCAGTGCTCAGTACTCAGGGTGCTGGGTGCTCAGTGCTCAGGGTGCTGGGTGCTCAGTGCTCGGGGTGCTGGGTGCTCAGTACTCAGGGTGCTGGGTGCTCAGTACTCCGGTTGCTGGGTGCTCAGTTCTCGGGGTGCTCGGTGCTCAGTACTCAGTGCTCAGGGTGCTCAGTGCTCAGTGCTCAGGGTGCTGGGTGTTCAGTACTCAGGGTGCTGGTTGCTCAGTACTCAGGGTGCTGGGTGCTCAGTGCTCAGGGTGCTGGGTGCTCAGTACTCAGGGTGCTGGGTGCTCAGTACTCAGGGTGCTGGGTGCTCAGTGCTCAGGGTGCTGGTTACTCAGTGCTCAGGGTGCTCGGTGCTCAGTACTCGGGGTGCTGGGTGCTCCTTCGCGGGGTGCTGGATGCTCAATGCTCGGGGTGCTGGGTGCTCAGTACTCAGGGTGCTGGGTGCTCAGTGCTCAGGGTGCTGGGTGCTCAGTACTCAGGGTGCTGGGTGCTCAGTGCTCAGGGTGCTGGGTGCTCAGTACTCAGGGTGCTGGGAGCTCAGTGCTCAGGGTCATCTTTGCTCAGTACTCAGGATGCTCAGTGCTTGGGGTGCTGGGTGCACAGTGCTCAGGGTGCTGGGTGCTCAGTGCTCAGGGTGGTCTTTGCTCAGTACTCAGGGTGCTCAGTGCTCAGGGTGCTGGGTTCTCAGTACTCAGGGTGCTGGGTGCTCAGTGATCAGGGTGCTGTGTGCTCAGTCCTCAGGGTGCTCAGTGCTCAGGGTGCTGGGTGCTCAGTGCTCGGGTTGCTCGGTGCTCAGTACTCAGGGTTCTGAGTGCTCAGTACTCAGGGTGCTGGGTGCTCAGTACTCAGGGTGCTGGGTGCTCAGTGCTCAGCGTGCTGGGTGATCAGTGCTCAGTGTGCTGGGTGCTCAGTGCTCAGGGTGCTGGGGGCTCAGTGCTCGGGGTGCTGGATGTTCAGTACTCAGGGTGCTGGGTGCTCAGTGCTCAGGGTGCTGGGTGCTCAGTGCTCGGGGTGCTGGGTGCTCAGTGCTCAGTACTCAGGGTGCTGGGTGCTCAGTGCTCGGGGTGCTGGGTGCTCAGTGCTCAGTACTCAGGGTGCTGGGGGCTCAGTGCTCAGGGTGCTGTGTGCTCACTGCTCAGGGTTCTGGGTGCTCAGTGCTCAGGGTGCTGGGTACTCAGTGCTCAGGGTGCTGGGGGCTCAGTGCTCAGGGTGCTGGGTGCTCAGTACTCAGGGTGCTGGGTGCTCAGTGCTCGGAGTGCTGGGTGCTCAGTGCTCAGGGTGCTGGGTACTCAGTACTCAGGGTGCTGGGTGCTCAGTGCTCGGGTTGCTGGGTGCTCAGTGCTCGGGGTGCTGGGTGCTCAGTACTCAGGGTGCTGGGTGCTCAGTACTCAGGGGGCTGGGAGCTCAGTGCTCACGGTGATCGGTGCTCAGTACTCAGGGTGCTCAGTACTCAGGGTGCTGGGAGCTCAGTGCTCAGGGTGATCGGTGCTCAGTACTCAGGGTGCTCAGTACTCAGGGTGCTGGGTGCTCAGTGCTCAGGTTGCTGGGTGCTCAGTGCTCGGGGTGCTGGGTGCCCAGTGCTCAGGGTGCTGGGTGCTCAGTACTCAGGGTGCTGGGTGCTCAGTGCTCAGTGCTCAGAGTTCTGGGTGTTCAGTACTCAGGGTGCTGGGTGCTCAGTACTCAGGGTGCTGGGTGCTCAGTGCTCAGAGTGGTGGGTGCTCAGTACTCAGAGTGCTCGGTGCTCAGTGCTCAGGGTGCTGGGTGCTCAGTACTCAGGGTGCTGTGTGCTCAGTACTCAGGGTGCTGGGTGCTCAGTGCTCAGGGTGCTGGGTACTCAGTGCTCAGGGTGCTCGGTGCTCAGTACTCGGGGTGCTGGGTGCTCATTCTCGGGGTGCTGGGTGCTCAGTGCTCGGGGTGCTGGGTGCTCATTACTCAGGGTGCTGGGTTCTCAGTGCTCAGGGTGCTGGGTGCTCAGTACTCAGGGTGCTGGGTGCTCAGTGCTCAGGGTGCTGGGTGCTCAGTACTCAGGGTGCTGGGTGCTCAGTGCTCAGGGTGCTGGGTGCTCAGTACTCAGGGTGCTGGGAGCTCAGTGCTCAGGGTGATCGGTGCTCAGTACTCAGGGTGCTCAGTACTAAGGGTGCTGGGTGCTCAGTGCTCGGGGTGCTGGGTGCTCAGTACTCAGGGTGCTGGGTGCTCAGTGCTCGGGGTCTTGGATGCTCAGTGCTCAGGGTGATCGGTGCTCAGTACTCAGGGTGCTGGGTGCTCAGTACTCAGGGTGCTGGGTGCTCAGTCCTCAGGGTGCTCTGTCCTCAGGGTGCTGGGTGCTCAGTGCTCGGGGTGCTCGGTGCTCAGTACTCAGGGTGCTGGGTGCTCAGTGCTCAGGGTGCTGGGTGCTCAGTACTCAGGGTGCTGGGTGCTCAGTGCTCAGGGTGCTGGGTGCTCAGTACTCAGGGTGCTGGGTGCTCAGTGCTCAGGGTGTTGGGTGCTCAGTACTCAGGTTGCTGGGAGCTCAGTGCTCAGGGTGATCGGTGCTCAGTACTCAGGGTGCTCAGTACTCAGGGTGCTGGGTGCTCAGTGCTCAGGGTGCTGGGTGCTCAGTGCTCAGGGTGATCAGTGCTCAGTACTCAGTGTCCTGGGTGCTCAGTGCTCAGGATGCTGGGTGCTCAGTCCTCAGGGTGATCGGTGCTCAGTACTCAGGGTGCTGGGTGCTCAGTGCTCAGGGTGCTGGGTGCTCAGTGCTCAGTGCTCAGGGTGCTGGGTGCTCAGTGCTCAGGGTGCTGGTTGCTCAGTACTCAGGGTGCTGGGTGCTCAGTACTCAGGGTGCTGGGTGCTCAGTGCTCAGGGTGCTTGGTGCTCAGTACTCAGGGTGCTGGGTGATCAGTGCTCGGGGTGCTGGGTGCTCAGTGCTCAGGGTGCTGGGTGCTCAGTGCTCAGGGTGCTGGGTGCTCAGTACTCAGGGTGCTGGGTGCTAAGTGCTCTGGGTGCTCGGTGCTCAGTACTCAAGGTGCTGGGTGCTCAGTGCTCAGGGTGCTGGGTGCTCAGTGCTCGGGGTGCTCAGTGCTCAGTACGTTGGGTGCTCAGTACTCAGGGTGCTGGGTGCTCAGTGCTCAGGGTGCTGGGTGCTCAGTGCTCAGGGTGCTGGGTGCTCAGTGCTCAGGGTGCTTGATGCTCAGTTCTCAGGGTGCTGGGTGCTCAGTGCTCAGGGTGCTGGGTGCTCAGTGCTCGGGGTGCTGGGTGCTCAGTACTCAGGGTGCTGGGTGCTCAGTACTCAGGGTGCTGGGTGCTCAGTACTCGGGGTGTTGGGTGCTCAGTGCTCAGCGTGCTGGGTGCTCAGTACTCACGGTGCTCAGGGCTCAGTGCTTGGGGTGCTGGGTTCTCAGTATTCAGGGTGCTGGGTGCTCAGTGCTCAGGGTGCTGGGTGCTCAGTGCTCAGGGTGCTGGGTGCGCAGTACTCAGTGCTCAGGATGCTGGGTGCTCAGTGCTCGGGGTGCTGGGGGCTGAGTGCTCAGGGTGCTGGGTGCTCAGTGCTCGGGGTGCTCAGTGCTCAGTGCTCAGGGTCCTGGGTGCTCAGTACTCAGGGTGCTGGGTGCTTAGTACTCAGGGTGCTCAGTGCTCAGTACACAGGGTGCCGTGTGCTCAGTGCTCGGGGTGCTGGGTGCTCAGTGCTCAGTACTCAGGGTGCTGGGTGCTCAGTACTCAGGGTGCTCAGTGCTCGGGGAGCTCAGTGCTCAGTACTCAGGGTGCTAGGTGCTCAGTTCTCAGTGCTCGGGGTCCTGGGTGCTCCGTGCTCGAGGTGCTGGGTGCCCAGTGCTCTGGGTGCTTAGTGCTCAGTACTCAGGGTGCTGGGTGCTCAGTACTCAGGGTGCTCAGTGCTCGGGGTGCTGGGTGCTCTGTACTCAGGGTGCTGGGTTCTCAGTACTCAGGGTGCTGGGTGCTCATTCTCGGGGTGCTGGGTGCTCAGTGCTCGGGTTGCTGGGTGCTCAGTTCTCAGGGTGCTGGGGCTCAGTAATCAGGGTGCTGGGTGCTCAGTACTCAGGGTGCTCGGTTCTCAGTACTCAGGGTGCTGGGTGCTCAGTGCTCCGGGTGCTGGGTGCTCAGTGCTCAGGGTGCTGGGTGCTCAGTGCTCAGGGTGCTGGGTGCTCAGTGCTCAGGGTGCTGGGTGCTCAGTGCTCAGTACTCAGGGTGCTGGGTGCTCAGTGCTTGGGGTGCTGGGTGCTCAGTGCTCAGTACTCAGGGTGCTGGGTGCTCAGTGCTCAGGGTGCTGTGTGCTCAGTGCTCAGGGTGCTGGGTGCTCAGTGCTCAGGGTGCTGGGTACTCATTGCTAAGGGTGCTGGGTGCTCAGTACTCAGGGTGCTGGGTGCTCAGTGCTCAGGGTGCTGGGTGCTCAGTACTCAGGGTGCTGGGTGCTCAGTGCTCGGGGTGCTGGGTGCTCAGTGCTCAGGGTGCTGGGTGCTCAGTACTCAGGGTGCTGGGTGCTCAGTGCTCGGGGTGCTGGGTGCTCAGTGCTCGGTGTGCTGGGTGCTCAGTGCTCAGGGTGCTGGGTGCTCAGTACTCAGGTTGCTGGGTGCTCAGTGCTCGGGGTGCTGGGTGCTCAGTGCTCAGGTTGCTGGGTGCTCAGTACTCAGGGTGCTGGGTGCTTCGTACTCAGGGTGCTCAGTGCTGAGTACACAGGGTGCCGGGTGCTCAGTACTCGGGGTGCTGGGTGCTCAGTGCTCAGTACTCAGGGTGCTGGGTGCTCAGTACTCAGGGTGCTCAGTGCTCGGGGAGCTCAGTGCTCAGTACTCAGGGTGCTAGGTGCTCAGTACTCAGTGCTCGGGGTCCTGGGTGCTCCGTGCTCGGGGTGCTGGGTGCCCAGTGCTCTGGGTGCTTAGTGCTCAGTACTCAGGGTGCTCAGTGCTCGGGGTGCTGGGTGCTCAGTACTCAGGGTGCTCAGTGCTCAGGGTGCTGGGTGCTCAGTACTCAGGGTGCTGGGGCTCAGTACTCAGGGTGCTGGGTGCTCAGTACTCAGGGTGCTCGGTTCTCAGTACTCAGGGTGCTGGGTGCTCATACTCGGGGTGCTGGGTGCTCAGTGCTCGGGGTACTGGGTGCTCAGTACTCAGGGTGCTGGGGGCTCAGTACTCAGGGTGCTGGGTGCTCAGTACTCAGGGTGATCTGTTCTCAGTACTCAGGGTGCTGGGTGCTCAGTGCTCGGGGTGCTGGGTGCTCAGTACTCGGGGTGCTCAGTGCTCAGTACTCAGGGTGCTGGGTGCTCAGTGCTCGGGGTGCTCCCTGCTCAGTACTCAGGGTGCTGGGTGCTCAGTGCTCCGGGTGCTGGGTGTTCAGTACTCAGGGTGCTGGGTTCTCATTGCTCAGGGTGCTGGGTGCTCAGTGCTCGGGGTGCTGGGTGCTCAGTGCTCAGTACTCAGGGTGCTGGGTGCTCAGTGCTTGGGGTGCTGGGTGCTCAGTGCTCAGTACTCAGGGTGCTGGGTGCTCAGTGCTCAGGGTGCTGTGTGCTCAGTGCTCAGGGTGCTGGGTGCTCAGTGCTCAGGGTGCTGGATACTCATTGCTCAGGGTGCTGGGTGCTCAGTACTCAGGGTGCTGGGTGCTCAGTGCTCAGGGTGCTGGGTGCTCAGTACTCAGGGTGCTGGGTGCTCAGTGCTCGGGGTGCTGGGTGCTCAGTGCTCAGGTTGCTGGGTGCTCAGTCCTCAGGGTGCTGGGTGCTCAGTGCTCGGGGTGCTGGGTGCTCAGTGCTCGGGGTGCTGGGTGCTCAGTGCTCAGGGTGCTGGGTGCTCAGTACTCAGGGTGCTGGGAGCTCAGTGCTCAGGGTGATCGGTGCTCAGTACTCAGGGTGCTCAGTACTCAGGGTGCTGGGTGCTCAGTGCTCGGGGTGCTGGGTGCTCAGTACTCAGGGTGCTGGGTGCTCAGTGCTCGGGGTTCTGGGTGCTCAGTGTTCAGGGTGATCGGTGCTCAGTACTCAGGTTGCTGGATGCACAGTGCTCAGGGTGCTGGGTGCTCAGTACTCAGGGTGCTCAGTTCTCAGGGTGCTGGGTGCTCAGTGCTCGGGGTGCTCGGTGCTCAGTACTCAGGGTGCTGAGTGCTCAGTACTCAGGGTCCTGGGTGCTCAGTACTCAGGGTGCTGGGTGCTCAGTGCTCAGGGTGCTGGGTGAACAGTGCTCAGGGTGCTGGGTGCTCAGTGCTCCGGGTGCTGGGTGCTCAGTGCTCAGGGTGCTGGGTGCTCAGTACTCAGGGTGCTGGGTGCTCAGTGCTCAGGGTGGTGGGTGCTCAGAGCTCGGGGCGCTGGGTGCTCAGTGCTCGGGGTGTTCGGAGCTCAGTACTCAGGGTGCTGGGTGCTCAGTGCTCGGGGTGATCGGTGCTCAGTACTCAGGGTGCTGGGTGCTCAGTGCTCGGGGTGCTCGGTGCTCAGTACGTTGGGTGCTCACTACTCAGGGTGCTGGGTGCTCAGTGCTCAGGGTGCTGTGTGCTCAGTGCTCGGGGTGCTCGGTGCTCAGTACTTTGGGTGCTCACTACTCAGGGTGCTGGGTGCACAGTGCTCAGGGTGCTGGGTGCTCAGTGCTCAGGGTGCTGGGTGCTCAGTGCTCAGGGTGGTGGGTGCTCAGTACTCAGGTTGCTGGGTGCTCAGTGCTCGGGGTGCTGGGTGCTCAGTGCTCAGGGTGCTGGGTGCTCAGTACTCGGGGTGCTGGGTGCTCAGTACTCAGGGTGCTGGGTGCTCAGTACTCAGGGTGCTGGGTGCTCAGTGCTCGGGGTGCTGGGTGCTCAGTACTCAGGGTGATGGGTGCTCAGTACTCGGGGTGCTGGGTGCTCAGTACTCAGGGTGCTGGGTGCTCAGTACTCAGGGTGCTGGGTGCTCAGTACTCGGGTGCTGGGTGCTCTGTGCTCGGGGTGCTGGGTGCTCAGTGCTCAGTGCTCTGGGTGCTGGGTGCTCAGTGCTCAGGGTGCTGTGTGCTCAGTGCTCAGGGTGCTGGGTGCTCAGTGCTCAGGGTGCTGGGTACTCAGTGCTCAGGGTGCTGGGTGCTCAGAACTCAGGGTGCTGGGTGCTCAGTACTCAGTGTGCTGGGTGCTCAGTGCTCGGGGTGCTGGGTGCTCAGTGCTCGGGGTGCTGTGTGCTCAGTGCTAGCGGTGCTGGGTGCTCAGTGCTCGAGGTGCTCAGTACTCAGGGTGCTGTGTGTTCAGTGCTCAGGGTGCTGGGTGCTCAGTACTCAGGGTGCTCGGTGCTTAGTACTCAGGGTGCTGGGTGCTCAGTGCTCAAGGAGTTGGGTGCTCTGTACTCAGGGTGCTCATTGCTCAGGGTGCTGGGTGCTCAGTACTCAGGGTGCTGGCTGCTCAGTGCTCAGGGTGCTCGGTGCTCGGGGCGCTGGGTGCTCAGTGCTCGGGGTGCTCGGAGCTCAGTACCCTGGGTGCTGGGTGCTCAGTGCTCGGGGTGCTCGGTGCTCAGTACTCAGGGTGCTGGGTGCTCAGTGCTCGGGGTGCTCGGCGTGCTCGGTGCTCAGTACGTTGGGTGCTCACTACTCAGGATGCTGGGTGCTCAGTGCTCAGGGTGCTGGGTGCTCAGTGCTCAGGGTGCTGGGTGCTCAGTGCTCGGGGTGCTGGGTGCTCAGTACTCAGGGGGATCTGTTCTCAGTACTCAGGGTGCTGGGTGCTCAGTGCTCGGGGTGCTGGGTGCTCAGTACTCGGGGCGCTCAGTGCTCAGTACTCAGGGTGCTGGGTGCTCAGTGCTCGGGGTGCTCCCTGCTCAGTACTCAGGGTGCTGGGTGCTCAGTGCTCCGGGTGCTGGGTGCTCATTACTCAGGGTGCTGGGTGCTCAGTGCTCAGGGTGCTGGGTGCTCAGTGCTCGGGGTGCTGGGTGCTCAGTGCTCAGTACTCAGGGTGCTGGGTGCTCAGTGCTTGGGGTGCTGGGTGCTCAGTGCTCAGTACTCAGGGTGCTGGGTGCTCAGTGCTCAGGGTGCTGTGTGATCAGTGCTCAGGGTGCTGGGTGCTCAGTGCTCAGGGTGCTGGGTAGTCATTGCTCAGGGTGCTGGGTGCTCAGTACTCAGGGTGCTGGGTGCTCAGTGCTCAGGGTGCTGGGTGCTCAGTACTCAGGGTACTGGGTGCTCAGTGCTCGGGGTGCTGGGTGCTCAGTGCTCAGGGTGCTGGGTGCTCAGTACTCAGTGTGCTGGGTGCTCAGTGCTCGGGGTGCTGGGTGCTCAGTGCTCGGGGTGCTGGGTGCTCAGTGCTCATGGTGCTGGGTGCTCAATACTCAGGGTGCTGGGAGCTCAGTGCTCAGGGTGATCCGTGCTCAGTACTCAGGGTGCTCAGTACTCAGGGTGCTGGGTGCTCAGTGCTCGGGGTACTGGGTGCTCAGTACTCAGGGTGCTGGGTGCTCAGTGCTCGGGGTTCTGGGTGCTCAGTGCTCAGGGTGATCGGTGCTCAGTACTCAGGGTGCTGGGTGCTCAGTCCTCAGGGTGCTCAGTGCTCAGGGTGCTGGGTGCTCAGTGCTCGGGGTGCTCGGTGCTCAGTACTCAGGGTGCTGAGTGCTCAGTACTCAGGGTGCTGGGTGCTCCGTGCTCGGGGTGATCGGTGCTCAGTACTCAGGGTGCTGGGTGCTCAGTGCTCGGGTTGCTCGGTGCTCAGTACGTTGGGTGCTCACTACTCAGGGTGCTGGGTGCTCAGTGCTCAGGGTGCTGGGTGCTCAGTGCTCGGGGTGCTCGGTGCTCAGTACTTTGGGTGCTCAATACTCAGGGTGCTGGGTGCTCAGTGCTCAGGGTGCTGGGTGCTCAGTGCTCAGGGTGGTGGGTGCTCAGTACTCAGGTTGCTGGGTGCTCAGTGCTCGGGGTGCTGGGTGCTCAGTGCTCAGGGTGCTGGGTGCTCAGTACTCGGGGTGCTGGGTGCTCAGTACTCAGGGTGCTGGGTGCTCAGTACTCAGGGTGCTGTGTGCTCAGTGCTCGGGGTGCTGGGTGCTCAGTACTCAGGGTGCTGGGTGCTCAGTACTCGGGGTGCTGGGTGCTCAGTACTCAGGGTGCTGGGTGCTCAGTACTCAGGGTGCTGGGTGCTCAGTACTCGGGGTGCTGGGTGCTCAGTACTCAGGGTGCTGGGTGCTCAGTACTCAGGGTGCTGGGTGCTCAGTACTCGGGTGCTGGGTGCTCTGTGCTCGGGGTGCTGGGTGCTCAGTGCTCAGTGCTCAGGGTGCTGGGTGCTCAGTGCTCATGGTGCTGTGTGCTCAGTGCTCAGGGTGCTGGGTGCTCAGTACTCAGGGTGCTGGGTGCTCAGTACTCAGGGTGCTGGGTGCTCAGTACTCGGGTGCTGGGTGCTCAGTGCTCAGGGTGCTGGGTGCTCAGTGCTCGGGGTGCTGGGTGCTCAGTGCTCAGTACTCAGGGTGCTGGGTGCTCAGTGCTCGGGGTGCTGGGTGCCCAGTGCTCAGTACTCAGGGTGCTGGGTGCTCAGTGCTCAGGGTGCTGGGTGCTGGGTGCTCAGTGCTCAGGGTGCTGGATGCTCAGTGCTCAGGGTGCTGGGTACTCAGTGCTCAGGGTGCTGGGTGTTCAGTACTCAGGGTGCTGGGTGCTCAGTGCTCAGGGTGCTAGGTGCTCAGTGCTCGGGGTGCTGGGTGCTCAGTGCTCGGGATGCTGGGTGCTCAGTGCTCAGGGTGCTGGGTGCTCAGTACTCAGGGTGCTGGGTGCTCAGTGCTCGAGGTGCTCAGTACTCAGGGTGCTGTATGTTCAGTGCTCAGGGTGCTGGGTGCTCAGTACTCAGGGTGCTCGGTGCTTAGTACTCAGGGTGCTGGGTGCTCAGTACTCCGGGTGCTGGGTGCTCAGTGCTCAGGGTGCTCAGTGCTCAGTGCTCAGGGTTCTGGGTGTTCAGTACTCAGGTTGCTGGGTGCTCAGTACTCAGGGTGCTGTGTGCTCACTGCTCAGAGTGGTGGGTGCTCAGTACTCAGGCTGCTCGGTGCTCAGTGCTCAGGGTGCTGGGTGCTCAGTACTCAGGGTGCTGGGTGCTCAGTACTCAGGGTGCTGGGTGCTCAGTGCTCAGGGTGCTGGGTACTCAGTGCTCAGGTTGCTCGGTGCTCAGTACTCGGGGAGATCGGTGCTCAGTACACAGGGTGCTCAGTACTAAGGGTGCTGGGTGCTCAGTGCTCGGGGTGCTGGGTGCTCAGTACTCAGGGTGCTGGGTGCTCAGTGCTCAGGGTGCTGGGTGCTCAGTGCTCAGCGTGATCGGTGCTCAGTACTCAGGGTGCTCAGTACTAAGGGTGCTGGGTGCTCAGTGCTCGGGGTGCTGGGTGCTCAGTACTCAGGGTGCTGGGTGCTCAGTGCTCAGGGTGCTCGGTGCTCAGTACTCGGGGTGCTGGGTGCTCATTCTCGGGGTGCTGGGTGCTCAGTGCTCGGGGTGCTGGGTGCTCATTACTCAGGGTGCTGGGTGCTCAGTTCTCAGGGTGCTGGGTGCTCAGTACTCAGGGTGCTGGGTGCTCAGTGCTCAGGGTGCTGGGTGCTCTGTCCTCAGGGTGCTGGGTGCTCAGTGCTCAGGGTGCTGGGTGCTCAGTACTCAGGGTGCTGGGTGCTCAGTGCTCAGGGTGCTGGGTGCTCAGTACTCAGGGTGCTGGGAGCTCAGTGCCCAGGGTGATCGGTGCTCAGTACTCAGGGTGCTCAGTACTCAGGGTGCTGGGTGCTCAGTGCTCGGGGTGCTGGGTGCTCAGTGCTCAGGGTGATCGGTGCTCAATACTCAGTGTGCTGGGTGCTCAGTGCTCAGGGTGCTGGGTGCTCAGTCCTCAGGGTGATCGGTGCTCAGTACTCAGGGTGCTGGGTGCTCAGTGCTCAGTGCTCAGGGTGCTGGGTGCTCAGTGCTCAGGGTGCTGGTTGCTCAGTACTCAGGGTGCTGGGTGCTCAGTACTCAGGATGCTGGGTGCTCAGTGCTCAGGGTGCTTGGTGCTCAGTACTCAGGGTGCTGGGTGATCAGTGCTCGGGGTGCTGGGTGCTCAGTGCTCAGGGTGCTGGGTGCTCAGTGCTCAGGGTGCTGGGTGCTCAGTGCTCGGGGTGCTCGGTGCTCAGTACTCAAGGTGCTGGGTGCTCAGTGCTCAGGGTGCTGGGTGCTCAGTGCTCGGGGTGCTGGGTGCTCAGTACTCAGGGTGCTGGGTGCTCAATGCTCGGGGTGCTCGGTGGTCAGTACGTTGGGTGCTCAGTACTCAGGGTGCTCGGTGCTCAGTGCTCAGGGTGCTGGGTGCTCAGTGCTCGGGGCGCTTGGTGCTCAGTGCTCGGGGTGCTGGGTGCTCAGTACTCAGGGTGCTGGGTGCTCAGTACTCAGGGTGCTGGGTGCTCAGTACTCGGGGTGTTGGGTGCTCAGTGCTCAGCGTGCTGGGTGCTCAGTACTCACGGTGCTCGGTGCTCAGTGCTTGGGGTGCTGGGTTCTCAGTACTCAGGGGGCTGGGTGCTCAGTGCTCAGGGTGCTGGGTGCTCAGTGCTCGGGGTGCTCAGTGCTCAGTGCTCAGGGTCCTGGGTGCTCAGTGCTCGGGGTGCTCAGTGCTCAGTGCTCAGGGTCCTGGGTGCCCAGTACTCAAGGTGCTGGGTGCTTAGTACTCAGGGTGCTCAGTGCTCAGTACACAGGGTGCTGGGTGCTCAGTGCTCGGGGTGCTGGGTGCTCAGTTCTCAGTACTCAGCGTGCTGGGTGCTCAGTGCTCGGGGTGCTGGGTGCTCAGTACTCAGCGTGCTGGGTGCTCAGTACTCAGGGTGCTGGGTGCTCAGTGCTCAGGGTGCTGGGTGCTCAGTGCTCAGGGTGCTGTGTGCTCAGTGATCGGGGTCCTGGGTGCTCAGTACTCAGCGTGCTCAGTGCTCAGGGAGCTTGGTGCTCAGTACTCAGGGTGCTAGGTGCTCAGTACTCAGTGCTCGGGTTCCTGGGTGCGCCGTGCTCGTGGTGCTGGGTGCCCAGTGCTCTGGGTGCTTAGTGCTCAGTACTCAGGGTGCTGGGTGCTCAGTGCTCAGGGTGCTGTGTGCTCACTGCTCAGGGTTCTGGGTGCTCAGTGCTCAGGGTGCTGGGTACTCAGTGCTCAGGGTGCTGGGGGCTCAGTGCTCAGGGTGCTGGGTGCTCAGTACTCAGGGTGCTGGGTGCTCAGTGCTCGGAGTGCTGGGTGCTCAGTGCTCAGGGTGCTGGGTACTCAGTACTCAGGGTGCTGGGTGCTCAGTGCTCGGGTTGCTGGGTGCTCAGTGCTTGGGGTGCTGGGTGCTCAGTACTCAGGGTGCTGGGTGCTCAGTACTCAGGGGGCTGGGAGCTCAGTGCTCAGGGTGATCGGTGCTCAGTACTCAGGGTGCTCAGTACTCAGGGTGCTGGGAGCTCAGTGCTCAGGGTGATCGGTGCTCAGTACTCAGGGTGCTCAGTACTCAGGGTGCTGGGTGCTCAGTGCTCAGGTTGCTGGGTGCTCAGTGCTCGGGGTGCTGGGTGCCCAGTGCTCAGGGTGCTGGGTGCTCAGTACTCAGGGTGCTGGGTGCTCAGTGCTCAGTGCTCAGAGTTCTGGGTGTTCAGTACTCAGGGTGCTGGGTGCTCAGTACTCAGGGTGCTGGGTGCTCAGTGCTCAGAGTGGTGGGTGCTCAGTACTCAGAGTGCTCGGTGCTCAGTGCTCAGGGTGCTGGGTGCTCAGTACTCAGGGTGCTGGGTGCTCAGTACTCAGGGTGCTGGGTGCTCAGTGCTCAGGGTGCTGGGTACTCAGTGCTCAGGGTGCTCGGTGCTCAGTACTCGGGGTGCTGGGTGCTCATTCTCGGGGTGCTGGGTGCTCAGTGCTCGGGGTGCTGGGTGCTCATTACTCAGGGTGCTGGGTGCTCAGTGCTCAGGGTGCTGGGTGCTCAGTACTCAGGGTGCTGGGTGCTCAGTGCTCAGGGTGCTGGGTGCTCAGTACTCAGGGTGCTGGGTGCTCAGTGCTCAGGGTGCTGGGTGCTCAGTACTCAGGGTGCTGGGAGCTCAGTGCTCAGGGTGATCGGTGCTCAGTACTCAGGGTGCTCAGTACTAAGGGTGCTGGGTGCTCAGTGCTCGGGGTGCTGGGTGCTCAGTACTCAGGGTGCTGGGTGCTCAGTGCTCGGGGTCTTGGATGCTCAGTGCTCAGGGTGATCGGTGCTCAGTACTCAGGGTGCTGGGTGCTCAGTACTCAGGGTGCTGGGTGCTCAGTCCTCAGGGTGCTCTGTCCTCAGGGTGCTGGGTGCTCAGTGCTCGGGGTGCTCGGTGCTCAGTACTCAGGGTGCTGGGTGCTCAGTGCTCGGGGTGCTCGGCGTGCTCGGTGCTCAGTACGTTGGGTGCTCACTACTCAGGATGCTGGGTGCTCAGTGCTCAGGGTGCTGGGTGCTCAGTGCTCAGGGTGCTGGGTGCTCAGTGCTCGGGGTGCTGGGTGCTCAGTACTCAGGGGGATCTGTTCTCAGTACTCAGGGTGCTGGGTGCTCAGTGCTCGGGGTGCTGGGTGCTCAGTACTCGGGGCGCTCAGTGCTCAGTACTCAGGGTGCTGGGTGCTCAGTGCTCGGGGTGCTCCCTGCTCAGTACTCAGGGTGCTGGGTGCTCAGTGCTCCGGGTGCTGGGTGCTCATTACTCAGGGTGCTGGGTGCTCAGTGCTCAGGGTGCTGGGTGCTCAGTGCTCGGGGTGCTGGGTGCTCAGTGCTCAGTACTCAGGGTGCTGGGTGCTCAGTGCTTGGGGTGCTGGGTGCTCAGTGCTCAGTACTCAGGGTGCTGGGTGCTCAGTGCTCAGGGTGCTGTGTGCTCAGTGCTCAGGGTGCTGGGTGCTCAGTGCTCAGGGTGCTGGGTAGTCATTGCTCAGGGTGCTGGGTGCTCAGTACTCAGGGTGCTGGGTGCTCAGTGCTCAGGGTGCTGGGTGCTCAGTACTCAGGGTACTGGGTGCTCAGTGCTCGGGGTGCTGGGTGCTCAGTGCTCAGGGTGCTGGGTGCTCAGTACTCAGTGTGCTGGGTGCTCAGTGCTCGGGGTGCTGGGTGCTCAGTGCTCGGGGTGCTGGGTGCTCAGTGCTCATGGTGCTGGGTGCTCAATACTCAGGGTGCTGGGAGCTCAGTGCTCAGGGTGATCCGTGCTCAGTACTCAGGGTGCTCAGTACTCAGGGTGCTGGGTGCTCAGTGCTCGGGGTGCTGGGTGCTCAGTACTCAGGGTGCTGGGTGCTCAGTGCTCGGGGTTCTGGGTGCTCAGTGCTCAGGGTGATCGGTGCTCAGTACTCAGGGTGCTGGGTGCTCAGTCCTCAGGGTGCTCAGTGCTCAGGGTGCTGGGTGCTCAGTGCTCGGGGTGCTCGGTGCTCAGTACTCAGGGTGCTGAGTGCTCAGTACTCAGGGTGCTGGGTGCTCAGTGCTCGGGGTGATCGGTGCTCAGTACTCAGGGTGCTGGGTGCTCAGTGCTCGGGTTGCTCGGTGCTCAGTACGTTGGGTGCTCACTACTCAGGGTGCTGGGTGCTCAGTGCTCAGGGTGCTGGGTGCTCAGTGCTCGGGGTGCTCGGTGCTCAGTACTTTGGGTGCTCAATACTCAGGGTGCTGGGTGCTCAGTGCTCAGGGTGCTTGGTGCTCAGTGCTCAGGGTGGTGGGTGCTCAGTACTCAGGTTGCTGGGTGCTCAGTGCTCGGGGTGCTGGGTGCTCAGTGCTCAGGGTGCTGGGTGCTCAGTACTCGGGGTGCTGGGTGCTCAGTACTCAGGGTGCTGGGTGCTCAGTACTCAGGGTGCTGTGTGCTCAGTGCTCGGGGTGCTGGGTGCTCAGTACTCAGGGTGCTGGGTGCTCAGTACTCGGGGTGCTGGGTGCTCAGTACTCAGGGTGCTGGGTGCTCAGTACTCAGGGTGCTGGGTGCTCAGTACTCGGGGTGCTGGGTGCTCAGTACTCAGGGTGCTGGGTGCTCAGTACTCAGGGTGCTGGGTGCTCAGTACTCGGGTGCTGGGTGCTCTGTGCTCGGGGTGCTGGGTGCTCAGTGCTCAGTGCTCAGGGTGCTGGGTGCTCAGTGCTCATGGTGCTGTGTGCTCAGTGCTCAGGGTGCTGGGTGCTCAGTACTCAGGGTGCTGGGTGCTCAGTACTCAGGGTGCTGGGTGCTCAGTACTCGGGTGCTGGGTGCTCAGTGCTCAGGGTGCTGGGTGCTCAGTGCTCGGGGTGCTGGGTGCTCAGTGCTCAGTACTCAGGGTGCTGGGTGCTCAGTGCTCGGGGTGCTGGGTGCCCAGTGCTCAGTACTCAGGGTGCTGGGTGCTCAGTGCTCAGGGTGCTGGGTGCTGGGTGCTCAGTGCTCAGGGTGCTGGATGCTCAGTGCTCAGGGTGCTGGGTACTCAGTGCTCAGGGTGCTGGGTGTTCAGTACTCAGGGTGCTGGGTGCTCAGTGCTCAGGGTGCTAGGTGCTCAGTGCTCGGGGTGCTGGGTGCTCAGTGCTCGGGATGCTGGGTGCTCAGTGCTCAGGGTGCTGGGTGCTCAGTACTCAGGGTGCTGGGTGCTCAGTGCTCGAGGTGCTCAGTACTCAGGGTGCTGTATGTTCAGTGCTCAGGGTGCTGGGTGCTCAGTACTCAGGGTGCTCGGTGCTTAGTACTCAGGGTGCTGGGTGCTCAGTACTCCGGGTGCTGGGTGCTCAGTGCTCAGGGTGCTCAGTGCTCAGTGCTCAGGGTTCTGGGTGTTCAGTACTCAGGTTGCTGGGTGCTCAGTACTCAGGGTGCTGTGTGCTCACTGCTCAGAGTGGTGGGTGCTCAGTACTCAGGCTGCTCGGTGCTCAGTGCTCAGGGTGCTGGGTGCTCAGTACTCAGGGTGCTGGGTGCTCAGTACTCAGGGTGCTGGGTGCTCAGTGCTCAGGGTGCTGGGTACTCAGTGCTCAGGTTGCTCGGTGCTCAGTACTCGGGGAGATCGGTGCTCAGTACACAGGGTGCTCAGTACTAAGGGTGCTGGGTGCTCAGTGCTCGGGGTGCTGGGTGCTCAGTACTCAGGGTGCTGGGTGCTCAGTGCTCAGGGTGCTGGGTGCTCAGTGCTCAGCGTGATCGGTGCTCAGTACTCAGGGTGCTCAGTACTAAGGGTGCTGGGTGCTCAGTGCTCGGGGTGCTGGGTGCTCAGTACTCAGGGTGCTGGGTGCTCAGTGCTCAGGGTGCTCGGTGCTCAGTACTCGGGGTGCTGGGTGCTCATTCTCGGGGTGCTGGGTGCTCAGTGCTCGGGGTGCTGGGTGCTCATTACTCAGGGTGCTGGGTGCTCAGTTCTCAGGGTGCTGGGTGCTCAGTACTCAGGGTGCTGGGTGCTCAGTGCTCAGGGTGCTGGGTGCTCTGTACTCAGGGTGCTGGGTGCTCAGTGCTCAGGGTGCTGGGTGCTCAGTACTCAGGGTGCTGGGTGCTCAGTGCTCAGGGTGCTGGGTGCTCAGTACTCAGGGTGCTGGGAGCTCAGTGCCCAGGGTGATCGGTGCTCAGTACTCAGGGTGCTCAGTACTCAGGGTGCTGGGTGCTCAGTGCTCGGGGTGCTGGGTGCTCAGTGCTCAGGGTGATCGGTGCTCAATACTCAGTGTGCTGGGTGCTCAGTGCTCAGGGTGCTGGGTGCTCAGTCCTCAGGGTGATCGGTGCTCAGTACTCAGGGTGCTGGGTGCTCAGTGCTCAGTGCTCAGGGTGCTGGGTGCTCAGTGCTCAGGGTGCTGGTTGCTCAGTACTCAGGGTGCTGGGTGCTCAGTACTCAGGATGCTGGGTGCTCAGTGCTCAGGGTGCTTGGTGCTCAGTACTCAGGGTGCTGGGTGATCAGTGCTCGGGGTGCTGGGTGCTCAGTGCTCAGGGTGCTGGGTGCTCAGTGCTCAGGGTGCTGGGTGCTCAGTGCTCGGGGTGCTCGGTGCTCAGTACTCAAGGTGCTGGGTGCTCAGTGCTCAGGGTGCTGGGTGCTCAGTGCTCGGGGTGCTGGGTGCTCAGTACTCAGGGTGCTGGGTGCTCAATGCTCGGGGTGCTCGGTGGTCAGTACGTTGGGTGCTCAGTACTCAGGGTGCTCGGTGCTCAGTGCTCAGGGTGCTGGGTGCTCAGTGCTCGGGGCGCTTGGTGCTCAGTGCTCGGGGTGCTGGGTGCTCAGTACTCAGGGTGCTGGGTGCTCAGTACTCAGGGTGCTGGGTGCTCAGTACTCGGGGTGTTGGGTGCTCAGTGCTCAGCGTGCTGGGTGCTCAGTACTCACGGTGCTCGGTGCTCAGTGCTTGGGGTGCTGGGTTCTCAGTACTCAGGGGGCTGGGTGCTCAGTGCTCAGGGTGCTGGGTGCTCAGTGCTCGGGGTGCTCAGTGCTCAGTGCTCAGGGTCCTGGGTGCTCAGTGCTCGGGGTGCTCAGTGCTCAGGGTCCTGGGTGCCCAGTACTCAAGGTGCTGGGTGCTTAGTACTCAGGGTGCTCAGTGCTCAGTACACAGGGTGCTGGGTGCTCAGTGCTCGGGGTGCTGGGTGCTCAGTTCTCAGTACTCAGCGTGCTGGGTGCTCAGTGCTCGGGGTGCTGGGTGCTCAGTACTCAGCGTGCTGGGTGCTCAGTACTCAGGGTGCTGGGTGCTCAGTGCTCAGGGTGCTGGGTGCTCAGTGCTCAGGGTGCTGTGTGCTCAGTGATCGGGGTCCTGGGTGCTCAGTACTCAGCGTGCTCAGTGCTCAGGGAGCTTGGTGCTCAGTACTCAGGGTGCTAGGTGCTCAGTACTCAGTGCTCGGGTTCCTGGGTGCGCCGTGCTCGTGGTGCTGGGTGCCCAGTGCTCTGGGTGCTTAGTGCTCAGTACTCAGGGTGCTGGGTGCTCAGTGCTCAGGGTGCTGTGTGCTCACTGCTCAGGGTTCTGGGTGCTCAGTGCTCAGGGTGCTGGGTACTCAGTGCTCAGGGTGCTGGGGGCTCAGTGCTCAGGGTGCTGGGTGCTCAGTACTCAGGGTGCTGGGTGCTCAGTGCTCGGAGTGCTGGGTGCTCAGTGCTCAGGGTGCTGGGTACTCAGTACTCAGGGTGCTGGGTGCTCAGTGCTCGGGTTGCTGGGTGCTCAGTGCTCGGGGTGCTGGGTGCTCAGTACTCAGGGTGCTGGGTGCTCAGTACTCAGGGGGCTGGGAGCTCAGTGCTCAGGGTGATCGGTGCTCAGTACTCAGGGTGCTCAGTACTCAGGGTGCTGGGAGCTCAGTGCTCAGGGTGATCGGTGCTCAGTACTCAGGGTGCTCAGTACTCAGGGTGCTGGGTGCTCAGTGCTCAGGTTGCTGGGTGCTCAGTGCTCGGGGTGCTGGGTGCCCAGTGCTCAGGGTGCTGGGTGCTCAGTACTCAGGGTGCTGGGTGCTCAGTGCTCAGTGCTCAGAGTTCTGGGTGTTCAGTACTCAGGGTGCTGGGTGCTCAGTACTCAGGGTGCTGGGTGCTCAGTGCTCAGAGTGGTGGGTGCTCAGTACTCAGAGTGCTCGGTGCTCAGTGCTCAGGGTGCTGGGTGCTGAGTACTCAGGGTGCTGGGTGCTCAGTACTCAGGGTGCTGGGTGCTCAGTGCTCAGGGTGCTGGGTACTCAGTGCTCAGGGTGCTCGGTGCTCAGTACTCGGGGTGCTGGGTGCTCATTCTCGGGGTGCTGGGTGCTCAGTGCTCGGGGTGCTGGGTGCTCATTACTCAGGGTGCTGGGTGCTCAGTGCTCAGGGTGCTGGGTGCTCAGTACTCAGGGTGCTGGGTGCTCAGTGCTCAGGGTGCTGGGTGCTCAGTACTCAGGGTGCTGGGTGCTCAGTGCTCAGGGTGCTGGGTGCTCAGTACTCAGGGTGCTGGGAGCTCAGTGCTCAGGGTGATCGGTGCTCAGTACTCAGGGTGCTCAGTACTAAGGGTGCTGGGTGCTCAGTGCTCGGGGTGCTGGGTGCTCAGTACTCAGGGTGCTGGGTGCTCAGTGCTCGGGGTCTTGGATGCTCAGTGCTCAGGGTGATCGGTGCTCAGTACTCAGGGTGCTGGGTGCTCAGTACTCAGGGTGCTGGGTGCTCAGTCCTCAGGGTGCTCTGTCCTCAGGGTGCTGGGTGCTCAGTGCTCGGGGTGCTCGGTGCTCAGTACTCAGGGTGCTGGGTGCTCAGTGCTCAGGGTGCTGGGTGCTCAGTACTCAGGGTGCTGGGTGCTCAGTGCTCAGGGTGCTGGGTGCTCAGTACTCAGGGTGCTGGGTGCTCAGTGCTCAGGGTGCTGGGTGCTCAGTACTCAGGGTGCTGGGAGCTCAGTGCTCTGGGTGATCGGTGCTCAGTACTCAGGGTGCTCAGTACTCAGGGTGCTGGGTGCTCAGTGCTCGGGGTGCTGGGTGCTCAGTGCTCAGGGTGATCAGTGCTCAGTACTCAGTGTCCTGGGTGCTCAGTGCTCAGGGTGCTGGGTGCTCAGTCCTCAGGGTGATCGGTGCTCAGTACTCAGGGTGCTGGGTGCTCAGTGCTCAGGGTGCTGGGTGCTCAGTGCTCAGTGCTCAGGGTGCTGGGTGCTCAGTGCTCAGGGTGCTGGTTGCTCAGTACTCAGGGTGCTGGGTGCTCAGTACTCAGGGTGCTGGGTGCTCAGTGCTCAGGGTGCTTGGTGCTCAGTACTCAGGGTGCTGGGTGATCAGTGCTCAGGGTGCTGTGTGCTCACTGCTCAGGGTTCTGGGTGCTCAGTGCTCAGGGTGCTGGGTGCTCAGTGCTCAGGGTGCTGGGGGCTCAGTGCTCAGGGTGCTGGCAGCTCAGTACTCAGGGTGCTGGGTGCTCAGTGCTCGGAGTGCTGGGTGCTCAGTGCTCAGGGTGCTGGGTACTCAGTACTCAGGGTGCTGGGTGCTCAGTGCTCGGGTTGCTGGGTGCTCAGTGCTCGGGGTGCTGGGTGCTCAGTACTCAGGGTGCTGGGTGCTCAGTACTCAGGGGGCTGGGAGCTCAGTGCTCAGGGTGATCGGTGCTCAGTACTCAGGGTGCTCAGTACTCAGGGTGCTGGGAGCTCAGTGCTCAGGGTGATCGGTGCTCAGTACTCAGGGTGCTCAGTACTCAGGGTGCTGGGTGCTCAGTGCTCAGGTTGCTGGGTGCTCAGTGCTCGGGGTGCTGGGTGCCCAGTGCTCAGGGTGCTGGGTGCTCAGTACTCAGGGTGCTGGGTGCTCAGTGCTCAGTGCTCAGAGTTCTGGGTGTTCAGTACTCAGGGTGCTGGGTGCTCAGTACTCAGGGTGCTGGGTGCTCAGTGCTCAGAGTGGTGGGTGCTCAGTACTCAGAGTGCTCGGTGCTCAGTGCTCAGGGTGCTGGGTGCTCAGTACTCAGGGTGCTGGGTGCTCAGTACTCAGGGTGCTGGGTGCTCAGTGCTCAGGGTGCTGGGTACTCAGTGCTCAGGGTGCTCGGTGCTCAGTACTCGGGGTGCTGGGTGCTCATTCTCGGGGTGCTGGGTGCTCAGTGCTCGGGGTGCTGGGTGCTCATTACTCAGGGTGCTGGGTGCTCAGTGCTCAGGGTGCTGGGTGCTCAGTACTCAGGGTGCTGGGTGCTCAGTGCTCAGGGTGCTGGGTGCTCAGTACTCAGGGTGCTGGGTGCTCAGTGCTCAGGGTGCTGGGTGCTCAGTACTCAGGGTGCTGGGAGCTCAGTGCTCAGGGTGATCGGTGCTCAGTACTCAGGGTGCTCAGTACTAAGGGTGCTGGGTGCTCAGTGCTCGGGGTGCTGGGTGCTCAGTACTCAGGGTGCTGGGTGCTCAGTGCTCGGGGTCTTGGATGCTCAGTGCTCAGGGTGATCGGTGCTCAGTACTCAGGGTGCTGGGTGCTCAGTACTCAGGGTGCTGGGTGCTCAGTCCTCAGGGTGCTCTGTCCTCAGGGTGCTGGGTGCTCAGTGCTCGGGGTGCTCGGTGCTCAGTACTCAGGGTGCTGGGTGCTCAGTGCTCAGGGTGCTGGGTGCTCAGTACTCAGGGTGCTGGGTGCTCAGTGCTCAGGGTGCTGGGTGCTCAGTACTCAGGGTGCTGGGTGCTCAGTGCTCAGGGTGCTGGGTGCTCAGTACTCAGGTTGCTGGGAGCTCAGTGCTCAGGGTTATCGGTGCTCAGTACTCAGGGTGCTCAGTACTCAGGGTGCTGGGTGCTCAGTGCTCGGGGTGCTGGGTGCTCAGTGCTCAGGGTGATCAGTGCTCAGTACTCAGTGTCCTGGGTGCTCAGTGCTCAGGGTGCTGGGTGCTCAGTCCTCAGGGTGATCGGTGCTCAGTACTCAGGGTGCTGGGTGCTCAGTGCTCAGGGTGCTGGGTGCTCAGTGCTCAGTGCTCAGGGTGCTGGGTGCTCAGTGCTCAGGGTGCTGGTTGCTCAGTACTCAGGGTGCTGGGTGCTCAGTACTCAGGGTGCTGGGTGCTCAGTGCTCAGGGTGCTTGGTGCTCAGTACTCAGGGTGCTGGGTGATCAGTGCTCGGGGTGCTGGGTGCTCAGTGCTCAGGGTGCTGGGTGCTCAGTGCTCAGGGTGCTGGGTGCTCAGTACTCAGGGTGCTGGGTGTTAAGTGCTCGGGGTGCTCGGTGCTCAGTACTCAAGGTGCTGGGTGCTCAGTGCTCAGGGTGCTGGGTGCTCAGTGCTCGGGGTGCTCAGTGCTCAGTACGTTGGGTGCTCAGTACTCAGGGTGCTGGGTGCTCAGTGCTCAGGGTGCTGGGTGCTCAGTGTTCAGGGTGCTGGGTGCTCAGTGCTCAGGGTGCTTGATGCTCAGTTCTCAGGGTGCTGGGTGCTCAGTGCTCAGGGTGCTGGGTGCTCAGTGCTCGGGGTGCTGGGTGCTCAGTACTCAGGGTGCTGGGTGCTCAGTACTCAGGGTGCTGGGTGCTCAGTACTCGGGGTGTTGGGTGCTCAGTGCTCAGCGTGCTGGGTGCTCAGTACTCACGGTGCTCAGGGCTCAGTGCTTGGGGTGCTGGGTTCTCAGTATTCAGGGTGCTGGGTGCTCAGTGCTCAGGGTGCTGGGTGCTCAGTGCTCAGGGTGCTGGGTGCGCAGTACTCAGTGCTCAGGATGCTGGGTGCTCAGTGCTCGGGGTGCTGGGGGCTGAGTGCTCAGGGTGCTGGGTGCTCAGTGCTCGGGGTGCTCAGTGCTCAGTGCTCAGGGTCCTGGGTGCTCAGTACTCAGGGTGCTGGGTGCTTAGTACTCAGGGTGCTCAGTGCTCAGTACACAGGGTGCCGTGTGCTCAGTGCTCGGGGTGCTGGGTGCTCAGTGCTCAGTACTAAGGGTGCTGGGTGCTCAGTACTCAGGGTGCTCAGTGCTCGGGGAGCTCAGTGCTCAGTACTCAGGGTGCTAGGTGCTCAGTTCTCAGTGCTCGGGGTCCTGGGTGCTCCGTGCTCGAGGTGCTGGGTGCCCAGTGCTCTGGGTGCTTAGTGCTCAGTACTCAGGGTGCTGGGTGCTCAGTACTCAGGGTGCTCAGTGCTCGGGGTGCTGGGTGCTCAGTACTCAGGGTGCTGGGTTCTCAGTACTCAGGGTGCTGGGTGCTCATTCTCGGGGTGCTGGGTGCTCAGTGCTCGGGTTGCTGGGTGCTCAGTTCTCAGGGTGCTGGGGCTCAGTACTCAGGGTGCTGGGTGCTCAGTACTCAGGGTGCTCAGTGCTCGGGGAGCTCAGTGCTCAGTACTCAGGGTGCTAGGTGCTCAGTACTCAGTGCTCGGGGTCCTGGGTGCTCCGTGCTCGGGGTGCTGGGTGCCCAGTGCTCTGGGTGCTTAGTGCTCAGTACTCAGGGTGCTCAGTGCTCGGGGTGCTGGGTGCTCAGTACTCAGGGTGCTCAGTGCTCAGGGTGCTGGGTGCTCAGTACTCAGGGTGCTGGGGCTCAGTACTCAGGGTGCTGGGTGCTCAGTACTCAGGGTGCTCGGTTCTCAGTACTCAGGGTGCTGGGTGCTCATACTCGGGGTGCTGGGTGCTCAGTGCTCGGGGTACTGGGTGCTCAGTACTCAGGGTGCTGGGGGCTCAGTACTCAGGGTGCTGGGTGCTCAGTACTCAGGGTGATCTGTTCTCAGTACTCAGGGTGCTGGGTGCTCAGTGCTCGGGGTGCTGGGTGCTCAGTACTCGGGGTGCTCAGTGCTCAGTACTCAGGGTGCTGGGTGCTCAGTGCTCGGGGTGCTCCCTGCTCAGTACTCAGGGTGCTGGGTGCTCAGTGCTCCGGGTGCTGGGTGTTCAGTACTCAGGGTGCTGGGTTCTCATTGCTCAGGGTGCTGGGTGCTCAGTGCTCGGGGTGCTGGGTGCTCAGTGCTCAGTACTCAGGGTGCTGGGTGCTCAGTGCTTGGGGTGCTGGTTGCTCAGTGCTCAGTACTCAGGGTGCTGGGTGCTCAGTGCTCAGGGTGCTGTGTGCTCAGTGCTCAGGGTGCTGGGTGCTCAGTGCTCAGGGTGCTGGATACTCATTGCTCAGGGTGCTGGGTGCTCAGTACTCAGGGTGCTGGGTGCTCAGTGCTCAGGGTGCTGGGTGCTCAGTACTCAGGGTGCTGGGTGCTCAGTGCTCGGGGTGCTGGGTGCTCAGTGCTCAGGTTGCTGGGTGCTCAGTCCTCAGGGTGCTGGGTGCTCAGTGCTCGGGGTGCTGGGTGCTCAGTGCTCGGGGTGCTGGGTGCTCAGTGCTCAGGGTGCTGGGTGCTCAGTACTCAGGGTGCTGGGAGCTCAGTGCTCAGGGTGATCGGTGCTCAGTACTCAGGGTGCTCAGTACTCAGGGTGCTGGGTGCTCAGTGCTCGGGGTGCTGGGTGCTCAGTACTCAGGGTGCTGTGTGCTCAGTGCTCAGGGTGCTGGGTGCTCAGTACTCAGGGTGCTGGGTGCTCAGTACTCAGGGTGCTGGGTGCTCAGTACTCGGGTGCTGGGTGCTCAGTGCTCAGGGTGCTGGGTGCTCAGTGCTCGGGGTGCTGGGTGCTCAGTGCTCAGTACTCAGGGTGCTGGGTGCTCAGTGCTCGGGGTGCTGGGTGCCCAGTGCTCAGTACTCAGGGTGCTGGGTGCTCAGTGCTCAGGGTGCTGGGTGCTGGGTGCTCAGTGCTCAGGGTGCTGGATGCTCAGTGCTCAGGGTGCTGGGTACTCAGTGCTCAGGGTGCTGGGTGTTCAGTACTCAGGGTGCTGGGTGCTCAGTGCTCAGGGTGCTAGGTGCTCAGTGCTCGGGGTGCTGGGTGCTCAGTGCTCGGGATGCTGGGTGCTCAGTGCTCAGGGTGCTGGGTGCTCAGTACTCAGGGTGCTGGGTGCTCAGTGCTCGAGGTGCTCAGTACTCAGGGTGCTGTATGTTCAGTGCTCAGGGTGCTGGGAGCTCAGTACTCAGGGTGCTCGGTGCTTAACACTCAGGGTGCTGGGTGCTCAGTACTCCGGGTGCTGGGTGCTCAGTGCTCAGGGTGCTCAGTGCTCAGTGCTCAGGGTTCTGGGTGTTCAGTACTCAGGGTGCTGGGTGCTCAGTACTCAGGGTGCTGTGTGCTCACTGCTCAGAGTGGTGGGTGCTCAGAACTCAGGCTGCTCGGTGCTCAGTGCTCAGGGTGCTGGGTGCTCAGTACTCAGGGTGCTGGGTGCTCAGTACTCAGGGTGCTGGGTGCTCAGTGCTCAGGGTGCTGGGTGCTCAGTGCTCAGGGTGGTGGGTGCTCAGTACTCAGGTTGCTGGGTGCTCAGTGCTCGGGGTGCTGAGTGCTCAGTGCTCAGGGTGCTGGGTGCTCAGTACTCGGGGTGCTGGGTGCTCAGTACTCAGGGTGCTGGGTGCTCAGTACTCAGGGTGCTGTGTGCTCAGTGCTCGGGGTGCTGGGTGCTCAGTACTCAGGGTGCTGGGTGCTCAGTACTCGGGGTGCTGGGTGCTCAGTACTCAGGGTGCTGGGTGCTCAGTACTCAGGGTGCTGGGTGCTCAGTACTCGGGTGCTGGGTGCTCTGTGCTCGGGGTGCTGGGTGCTCAGTGCTCAGTGCTCAGGGTGCTGGGTGCTCAGTGCTCATGGTGCTGTGTGCTCAGTGCTCAGGGTGCTGGGTGCTCAGTACTCAGGGTGCTGGGTGCTCAGTACTCAGGGTGCTGGGTGCTCAGTACTCGGGTGCTGGGTGCTCAGTGCTCAGGGTGCTGGGTGCTCAGTGCTCGGGGTGCTGGGTGCTCAGTGCTCAGTACTCAGGGTGCTGGGTGCTCAGTGCTCGGGGTGCTGGGTGCCCAGTGCTCAGTACTCAGGGTGCTGGGTGCTCAGTGCTCAGGGTGCTGGGTGCTGGGTGCTCAGTGCTCAGGGTGCTGGATGCTCAGTGCTCAGGGTGCTGGGTACTCAGTGCTCAGGGTGCTGGGTGTTCAGTACTCAGGGTGCTGGGTGCTCAGTGCTCAGGGTGCTAGGTGCTCAGTGCTCGGGGTGCTGGGTGCTCAGTGCTCGGGATGCTGGGTGCTCAGTGCTCAGGGTGCTGGGTGCTCAGTACTCAGGGTGCTGGGTGCTCAGTGCTCGAGGTGCTCAGTACTCAGGGTGCTGTATGTTCAGTGCTCAGGGTGCTGGGAGCTCAGTACTCAGGGTGCTCGGTGCTTAACACTCAGGGTGCTGGGTGCTCAGTACTCCGGGTGCTGGGTGCTCAGTGCTCAGGGTGCTCAGTGCTCAGTGCTCAGGGTTCTGGGTGTTCAGTACTCAGGGTGCTGGGTGCTCAGTACTCAGGGTGCTGTGTGCTCACTGCTCAGAGTGGTGGGTGCTCAGAACTCAGGCTGCTCGGTGCTCAGTGCTCAGGGTGCTGGGTGCTCAGTACTCAGGGTGCTGGGTGCTCAGTACTCAGGGTGCTGGGTGCTCAGTGCTCAGGGTGCTGGGTACTCAGTGCTCAGGGTGCTCGGTGCTCAGTACTCGGGGAGATCGGTGCTCAGTACTCAGGGTGCTCAGTACTAAGGGTGCTGGGTGCTCAGTGCTCGGGGTGCTGGGTGCTCAGTACTCAGGGTGCTGGGTGCTCAGTGCTCAGGGTGCTGGGAGCTCAGTGCTCAGGGTGATCGGTGCTCAGTACTCAGGTTGCTCAGTACTAAGGCTGCTGGGTGCTCAGTGCTCGGGGTGCTGGGTGCTCAGTACTCAGGGTGCTGGGTGCTCAGTGCTCAGGGTGCTCGGTGCTCAGTACTCGGGGTGCTGGGTGCTCATTCTCGGGGTGCTGGGTGCTCAGTGCTCGGGGTGCTGGGTGCTCATTACTCAGGGTGCTGGGTGCTCAGTGCTCAGGGTGCTGGGTGCTCAGTGCTCAGGGTGGTGGGTGCTCAGTACTCAGGTTGCTGGGTGCTCAGTACTCAGGGTGCTGGGTGCTCAGTACTCGGGTGCTGGGTGCTCAGTGCTCAGGGTGCTGGGTGCTCAGTGCTCGGGGTGCTGGGTGCTCAGTGCTCAGTACTCAGGGTGCTGGGTGCTCAGTGCTCGGGGTGCTGGGTGCCCAGTGCTCAGTACTCAGGGTGCTGGGTGCTCAGTGCTCAGGGTGCTGGGTGCTGGGTGCTCAGTGCTCAGGGTGCTGGATGCTCAGTGCTCGGGGTGCTGGGTGCTCATTACTCAGGGTGCTGGGTGCTCAGTGCTCAGGGTGCTGGGTGCTCAGTACTCAGGGTGCTGGGTGCTCAGTGCTCGGGGTGCTGGGTGCTCAGTGCTCAGTACTCAGGGTGCTGGGTGCTCAGTGCTCGGGGTGCTGGGTGCCCAGTGCTCAGTACTCAGGGTGCTGGGTGCTCAGTGCTCAGGGTGCTGGGTGCTGGGTGCTCAGTGCTCAGGGTGCTGGATGCTCAGTGCTCAGGGTGCTGGGTACTCAGTGCTCAGGGTGCTGGGTGTTCAGTACTCAGGGTGCTGGGTGCTCAGTGCTCAGGGTGCTAGGTGCTCAGTGCTCGGGGTGCTGGGTGCTCAGTGCTCGGGATGCTGGGTGCTCAGTGCTCAGGGTGCTGGGTGCTCAGTACTCAGGGTGCTGGGTGCTCAGTGCTCAGGGTGCTGGGTGCTCAGTACTCAGGGTGCTGGGTGCTCAGTGCTCAGGGTGGTGGGTGCTCAGAGCTCGGGGCGCTGGGTGCTCAGTGCTCGGGGTGCTCGGAGCTCAGTACTCAGGGTGCTGGGTGCTCAGTGCTCGGGGTGATCGGTGCTCAGTACTCAGGGTGCTGGGTGCTCAGTGCTCGGGGTGCTCGGTGCTCAGTACGTTGGGTGCTCACTACTCAGGGTGCTGGGTGCTCAGTGCTCAGGGTGCTGTGTGCTCAGTGCTCGGGGTGCTCGGTGCTCAGTACTTTGGGTGCTCACTACTCAGGGTGCTGGGTGCACAGTGCTCAGGGTGCTGGGTGCTCAGTGCTCAGGGTGCTGGGTGCTCAGTGCTCAGGGTGGTGGGTGCTCAGTACTCAGGTTGCTGGGTGCTCAGTGCTCGGGGTGCTGGGTGCTCAGTGCTCAGGGTGCTGGGTGCTCAGTACTCGGGGTGCTGGGTGCTCAGTACTCAGGGTGCTGGGTGCTCAGTACTCAGGGTGCTGGTTGCTCAGTGCTCGGGGTGCTGGGTGCTCAGTACTCAGGGTGATGGGTGCTCAGTACTCGGGGTGCTGGGTGCTCAGTACTCAGGGTGCTGGGTGCTCAGTACTCAGGGTGCTGGGTGCTCAGTACTCAGGGTTCTCAGTACTCAGGGTGCTGGGTGCTCAGTGCTCAGGGTGCTGGGTGCTCAGTGCTCAGGGTCCTGGGTGCTCAGTACTCAGGGTGCTGGGTGCTTAGTACTCAGGGTGCTCAGTGCTCAGTACACAGGGTGCTGGGTGCTCAGTGCTCGGGGTGCTGGGTGCTCAGTGCTCAGTACTCAGGGTGCTGGTTGCTCAGTGCTCGGGGTGCTGGGTAATCAGTGCTCAGTGTGCTGGGTGCTCAGTGCTCAGGGTGCTGGGTGCTCAGTCCTCGGGGTGCTGGGTGCTCAGTACTCAGGGTGCTGGGTGCTCAGTGCTCAGGGTGCTGGGTGCTCAGTGCTCGGGGCGCTGGGTGCTCAGTGCTCCGGGTGCTCGGAGCTCAGTACTCAGGGTGCTGGGTGCTCAGTGCTCGGGGTGATCGGTGCTCAGTAGTCAGGATGCTGGGTGCTCAGTGCTCGGGGTGCTCGGTGCTCAGTACGTTGGGTGCTCACTACTCAGGGTGCTGGGTGCTCAGTGCTCAGGGTGCTGGGTGCTCAGTGCTCAGGGTGGTGGGTGCTCAGTACTCAGGTTGCTGGGTGCTCAGTGCTCGGGGTGCTGGGTGCTCAGTGCTCAGGGTGCTGGGTGCTCAGTACTCGGGGTGCTGGGTGCTCAGTACTCAGGGTGCTGGGTGCTCAGTACTCAGGGTGCTGTGTGCTCAGTGCTCGGGGTGCTGGGTGCTCAGTACTCAGGGTGCTGGGTGCTCAGTACTCGGGGTGCTGGGTGCTCAGTACTCAGGGTGCTGGGTGCTCAGTACTCAGGGTGCTGGGTGCTCAGTACTCGGGTGCTGGGTGCTCTGTGCTCGGGGTGCTGGGTGCTCAGTGCTCAGTGCTCAGGGTGCTGGGTGCTCAGTGCTCATGGTGCTGTGTGCTCAGTGCTCAGGGTGCTGGGTGCTCAGTACTCAGGGTGCTGGGTGCTCAGTACTCAGGGTGCTGGGTGCTCAGTACTCGGGTGCTGGGTGCTCAGTGCTCAGGGTGCTGGGTGCTCAGTGCTCGGGGTGCTGGGTGCTCAGTGCTCAGTACTCAGGGTGCTGGGTGCTCAGTGCTCGGGGTGCTGGGTGCCCAGTGCTCAGTACTCAGGGTGCTGGGTGCTCAGTGCTCAGGGTGCTGGGTGCTGGGTGCTCAGTGCTCAGGGTGCTGGATGCTCAGTGCTCAGGGTGCTGGGTACTCAGTGCTCAGGGTGCTGGGTGTTCAGTACTCAGGGTGCTGGGTGCTCAGTGCTCAGGGTGCTAGGTGCTCAGTGCTCGGGGTGCTGGGTGCTCAGTGCTCGGGATGCTGGGTGCTCAGTGCTCAGGGTGCTGGGTGCTCAGTACTCAGGGTGCTGGGTGCTCAGTGCTCGAGGTGCTCAGTACTCAGGGTGCTGTATGTTCAGTGCTCAGGGTGCTGGGAGCTCAGTACTCAGGGTGCTCGGTGCTTAACACTCAGGGTGCTGGGTGCTCAGTACTCCGGGTGCTGGGTGCTCAGTGCTCAGGGTGCTCAGTGCTCAGTGCTCAGGGTTCTGGGTGTTCAGTACTCAGGGTGCTGGGTGCTCAGTACTCAGGGTGCTGTGTGCTCACTGCTCAGAGTGGTGGGTGCTCAGAACTCAGGCTGCTCGGTGCTCAGTGCTCAGGGTGCTGGGTGCTCAGTACTCAGGGTGCTGGGTGCTCAGTACTCAGGGTGCTGGGTGCTCAGTGCTCAGGGTGCTGGGTACTCAGTGCTCAGGGTGCTCGGTGCTCAGTACTCGGGGAGATCGGTGCTCAGTACTCAGGGTGCTCAGTACTAAGGGTGCTGGGTGCTCAGTGCTCGGGGTGCTGGGTGCTCAGTACTCAGGGTGCTGGGTGCTCAGTGCTCAGGGTGCTGGGAGCTCAGTGCTCAGGGTGATCGGTGCTCAGTACTCAGGTTGCTCAGTACTAAGGCTGCTGGGTGCTCAGTGCTCGGGGTGCTGGGTGCTCAGTACTCAGGGTGCTGGGTGCTCAGTGCTCAGGGTGCTCGGTGCTCAGTACTCGGGGTGCTGGGTGCTCATTCTCGGGGTGCTGGGTGCTTAGTGCTCGGGGTGCTGGGTGCTCATTACTCAGGGTGCTGGGTGCTCAGTGCTCAGGGTGCTGGGTGCTCAGTGCTCAGGGTGGTGGGTGCTCAGTACTCAGGTTGCTGGGTGCTCAGTACTCAGGGTGCTGGGTGCTCAGTACTCGGGTGCTGGGTGCTCAGTGCTCAGGGTGCTGGGTGCTCAGTGCTCGGGGTGCTGGGTGCTCAGTGCTCAGTACTCAGGGTGCTGGGTGCTCAGTGCTCGGGGTGCTGGGTGCCCAGTGCTCAGTACTCAGGGTGCTGGGTGCTCAGTGCTCAGGGTGCTGGGTGCTGGGTGCTCAGTGCTCAGGGTGCTGGATGCTCAGTGCTCGGGGTGCTGGGTGCTCATTACTCAGGGTGCTGGGTGCTCAGTGCTCAGGGTGCTGGGTGCTCAGTACTCAGGGTGCTGGGTGCTCAGTGCTCGGGGTGCTGGGTGCTCAGTGCTCAGTACTCAGGGTGCTGGGTGCTCAGTGCTCGGGGTGCTGGGTGCCCAGTGCTCAGTACTCAGGGTGCTGGGTGCTCAGTGCTCAGGGTGCTGGGTGCTGGGTGCTCAGTGCTCAGGGTGCTGGATGCTCAGTGCTCAGGGTGCTGGGTACTCAGTGCTCAGGGTGCTGGGTGTTCAGTACTCAGGGTGCTGGGTGCTCAGTGCTCAGGGTGCTAGGTGCTCAGTGCTCGGGGTGCTGGGTGCTCAGTGCTCGGGATGCTGGGTGCTCAGTGCTCAGGGTGCTGGGTGCTCAGTACTCAGGGTGCTGGGTGCTCAGTGCTCAGGGTGCTGGGTGCTCAGTACTCAGGGTGCTGGGTGCTCAGTGCTCAGGGTGGTGGGTGCTCAGAGCTCGGGGCGCTGGGTGCTCAGTGCTCGGGGTGCTCGGAGCTCAGTACTCAGGGTGCTGGGTGCTCAGTGCTCGGGGTGATCGGTGCTCAGTACTCAGGGTGCTGGGTGCTCAGTGCTCGGGGTGCTCGGTGCTCAGTACGTTGGGTGCTCACTACTCAGGGTGCTGGGTGCTCAGTGCTCAGGGTGCTGTGTGCTCAGTGCTCGGGGTGCTCGGTGCTCAGTACTTTGGGTGCTCACTACTCAGGGTGCTGGGTGCACAGTGCTCAGGGTGCTGGGTGCTCAGTGCTCAGGGTGCTGGGTGCTCAGTGCTCAGGGTGGTGGGTGCTCAGTACTCAGGGTGCTGGGTGCTCAGTACTCAGGGTGCTGGTTGCTCAGTGCTCGGGGTGCTGGGTGCTCAGTACTCAGGGTGATGGGTGCTCAGTACTCGGGGTGCTGGGTGCTCAGTACTCAGGGTGCTGGGTGCTCAGTACTCAGGGTGCTGGGTGCTCAGTACTCAGGGTTCTCAGTACTCAGGGTGCTGGGTGCTCAGTGCTCAGGGTGCTGGGTGCTCAGTGCTCAGGGTCCTGGGTGCTCAGTACTCAGGGTGCTGGGTGCTTAGTACTCAGGGTGCTCAGTGCTCAGTACACAGGGTGCTGGGTGCTCAGTGCTCGGGGTGCTGGGTGCTCAGTGCTCAGTACTCAGGGTGCTGGTTGCTCAGTGCTCGGGGTGCTGGGTGATCAGTGCTCAGTGTGCTGGGTGCTCAGTGCTCAGGGTGCTGGGTGCTCAGTCCTCGGGGTGCTGGGTGCTCAGTACTCAGGGTGCTGGGTGCTCAGTGCTCAGGGTGCTGGGTGCTCAGTGCTCGGGGCGCTGGGTGCTCAGTGCTCCGGGTGCTCGGAGCTCAGTACTCAGGGTGCTGGGTGCTCAGTGCTCGGGGTGATCGGTGCTCAGTAGTCAGGGTGCTGGGTGCTCAGTGCTCGGGGTGCTCGGTGCTCAGTACGTTGGGTGCTCACTACTCAGGGTGCTGGGTGCTCAGTGCTCAGGGTGCTGGGTGCTCAGTGCTCAGGGTGGTGGGTGCTCAGTACTCAGGTTGCTGGGTGCTCAGTGCTCGGGGTGCTGGGTGCTCAGTGCTCAGGGTGCTGGGTGCTCAGTACTCGGGGTGCTGGGTGCTCAGTACTCAGGGTGCTGGGTGCTCAGTACTCAGGGTGCTGTGTGCTCAGTGCTCGGGGTGCTGGGTGCTCAGTACTCAGGGTGCTGGGTGCTCAGTACTCGGGGTGCTGGGTGCTCAGTACTCAGGGTGCTGGGTGCTCAGTACTCAGGGTGCTGGGTGCTCAGTACTCGGGTGCTGGGTGCTCTGTGCTCGGGGTGCTGGGTGCTCAGTGCTCAGTGCTCAGGGTGCTGGGTGCTCAGTGCTCATGGTGCTGTGTGCTCAGTGCTCAGGGTGCTGGGTGCTCAGTACTCAGGGTGCTGGGTGCTCAGTACTCAGGGTGCTGGGTGCTCAGTACTCGGGTGCTGGGTGCTCAGTGCTCAGGGTGCTGGGTGCTCAGTGCTCGGGGTGCTGGGTGCTCAGTGCTCAGTACTCAGGGTGCTGGGTGCTCAGTGCTCGGGGTGCTGGGTGCCCAGTGCTCAGTACTCAGGGTGCTGGGTGCTCAGTGCTCAGGGTGCTGGGTGCTGGGTGCTCAGTGCTCAGGGTGCTGGATGCTCAGTGCTCAGGGTGCTGGGTACTCAGTGCTCAGGGTGCTGGGTGTTCAGTACTCAGGGTGCTGGGTGCTCAGTGCTCAGGGTGCTAGGTGCTCAGTGCTCGGGGTGCTGGGTGCTCAGTGCTCGGGATGCTGGGTGCTCAGTGCTCAGGGTGCTGGGTGCTCAGTACTCAGGGTGCTGGGTGCTCAGTGCTCGAGGTGCTCAGTACTCAGGGTGCTGTATGTTCAGTGCTCAGGGTGCTGGGAGCTCAGTACTCAGGGTGCTCGGTGCTTAACACTCAGGGTGCTGGGTGCTCAGTACTCCGGGTGCTGGGTGCTCAGTGCTCAGGGTGCTCAGTGCTCAGTGCTCAGGGTTCTGGGTGTTCAGTACTCAGGGTGCTGGGTGCTCAGTACTCAGGGTGCTGTGTGCTCACTGCTCAGAGTGGTGGGTGCTCAGTACTCAGGCTGCTCGGTGCTCAGTGCTCAGGGTGCTGGGTGCTCAGTACTCAGGGTGCTGGGTGCTCAGTACTCAGGGTGCTGGGTGCTCAGTGCTCAGGGTGCTGGGTACTCAGTGCTCAGGGTGCTCGGTGCTCAGTACTCGGGGAGATCGGTGCTCAGTACTCAGGGTGCTCAGTACTAAGGGTGCTGGGTGCTCAGTGCTTGGGGTGCTGGGTGCTCAGTACTCAGGGTGCTGGGTGCTCAGTGCTCAGGGTGCTGGGAGCTCAGTGCTCAGGGTGATCGGTGCTCAGTACTCAGGTTGCTCAGTACTAAGGCTGCTGGGTGCTCAGTGCTCGGGGTGCTGGGTGCTCAGTACTCAGGGTGCTGGGTGCTCAGTGCTCAGGGTGCTCGGTGCTCAGTACTCGGGGTGCTGGGTGCTCATTCTCGGGGTGCTGGGTGCTCAGTGCTCGGGGTGCTGGGTGCTCATTACTCAGGGTGCTGGGTGCTCAGTTCTCAGGGTGCTGGGTGCTCAGTACTCAGGGTGCTGGGTGCTCAGTGCTCAGGGTGCTGGGTGCTCAGTACTCAGGGTGCTGGGTGCTCAGTGCTCAGGGTGCTGGGTGCTCAGTACTCAGGGTGCTGGGTGCTCAGTGCTCAGGGTGCTGGGTGCTCAGTACTCAGGGTGCTGGGAGCTCAGTGCCCAGGGTGATCGGTGCTCAGTACTCAGGGTGCTCAGTACTCAGGGTGCTGGGTGCTCAGTGCTCGGGGTGCTGGGTGCTCAGTGCTCAGGGTGATCAGTGCTCAGTACTCAGTGTGCTGGGTGCTCAGTGCTCAGGGTGCTGGGTGCTCAGTCCTCAGGGTGATCGGTGCTCAGTACTCAGGGTGCTGGGTGCTCAGTGCTCAGTGCTCAGGGTGCTGGGTGCTCAGTGCTCAGGGTGCTGGTTGCTCAGTACTCAGGGTGCTGGGTGCTCAGTACTAAGGATGCTGGGTGCTCAGTGCTCAGGGTGCTTGGTGCTCAGTACTCAGGGTGCTGGGTGATCAGTGCTCGGGGTGCTGGGTGCTCAGTGCTCAGGGTGCTGGGTGCTCAGTACTCAGGGTGCTGGGTGCTCAGTGCTCGGGGTGCTCGGTGGTCAGTACGTTGGGTGCTCAGTACTCAGGGTGCTCGGTGCTCAGTGCTCAGGGTGCTGGGTGCTCAGTGCTCAGGGTGCTGGGTGCTCAGTGCTCAGGGTGCTTGATGCTCAGTACTCAGGGTGCTGGGTGCTCAGTGCTCGGGGCGCTTGGTGCTCAGTGCTCGGGGTGCTGTGTGCTCAGTACTCAGGGTGCTGGGTGCTCAGTACTCAGGGTGCTGGGTGCTCAGTACTCGGGGTGTTGGGTGCTCAGTGCTCAGCGTGCTGGGTGCACAGTACTCACGGTGCTCGGTGCTCAGTGCTTGGGGTGCTGGGTTCTCAGTACTCAGGGGGCTGGGTGCTCAGTGCTCAGGGTGCTGGGTGCTCAGTGCTCGGGGTGCTCAGTGCTCAGTGCTCAGGGTCCTGGGTGCTCAGTGCTCGGGGTGCTCAGTGCTCAGTGCTCAGGGTCCTGGGTTCTCAGTACTCAAGGTGCTGGGTGCTTAGTACTCAGGGTGCTCAGTGCTCAGTACACAGGGTGCTGGGTGCTCAGTGCTCGGGGTGCTGGGTGCTCAGTGCTCAGTACTCAGGGTGCTGGGTGCTCAGTGCTCGGGGTGCTGGGTGCTCAGTACTCAGCGTGCTGGGTGCTCAGTACTCAGGGTGCTGGGTGCTCAGTGCTCAGGGTGCTGGGTGCTCAGTGCTCAGGGTGCTGTGTGCTCAGTGATCGGGGTCCTGGGTGCTCAGTACTCAGCGTGCTCAGTGCTCAGGGAGCTTGGTGCTCAGTACTCAGGGTGCTAGGTGCTCAGTACTCAGTGCTCGGGGTCCTGGGTGCGCCGTGCTCGTGGTGCTGGGTGCCCAGTGCTCTTGGTGCTTAGTGCTCAGTACTCAGGGTGCTGGGTGCTCAGTACTCAGGGTGCTCAGTGCTCAAGGTGCTGGGTGCTCAGTACTCAGGGTACTGGGTTCTCAGTACTCAGGGTGCTGGGTGCTCATTCTCGGGGTGCTGGGTGCTCAGTGCTCGGGGTGCTGGGTGCTCAGTACTCAGGGTGCTGGGGCTCAGTACTCAGGGTGCTGGGTGCTCAGTACTCAGGGTGCTCGGTTCTCAGTACTCAGGGTGCTGGGTGCTCATACTCGGGGTGCTGGGTGCTCAGTGCTCGGGGTGCTGGGTGCTCAGTACTCAGGGTGCTGGGGGCTCAGTACTCAGGGTGCTGGGTGCTTAGTACTCAGGGTGCTCAGTGCTCAGTACACAGGGTGCTGGGTGCTAAGTGCTCAGGGTGCTGGGTGCTCAGTATTCAGGGTGCTCAGTACTCAGGGTGCTGGGTGCTCAGTACTCAGGGTTCTCAGTACTCAGGGTGCTGGGTGCTCAGTGCTCAGGGTGCTGGGTGCTCAGTGCTCAGGGTCCTGGGTGCTCAGTACTCAGGGTGCTGGGTGCTTAGTACTCAGGGTGCTCAGTGCTCAGTACACAGGGTGCTGGGTGCTCAGTGCTCGGGGTGCTGGGTGCTCAGTGCTCAGTACTCAGGGTGCTGGTTGCTCAGTGCTCGGGGTGCTGGGTGATCAGTGCTCAGTGTGCTGGGTGCTCAGTGCTCAGGGTGCTGGGTGCTCAGTCCTCGGGGTGCTGGGTGCTCAGTACTCAGGGTGCTGGGTGCTCAGTGCTCAGGGTGCTGGGTGCTCAGTGCTCGGGGCGCTGGGTGCTCAGTGCTCCGGGTGCTCGGAGCTCAGTACTCAGGGTGCTGGGTGCTCAGTGCTCGGGGTGATCGGTGCTCAGTAGTCAGGGTGCTGGGTGCTCAGTGCTCGGGGTGCTCGGTGCTCAGTACGTTGGGTGCTCACTACTCAGGGTGCTGGGTGCTCAGTGCTCAGGGTGCTGGGTGCTCAGTGCTCAGGGTGGTGGGTGCTCAGTACTCAGGTTGCTGGGTGCTCAGTGCTCGGGGTGCTGAGTGCTCAGTGCTCAGGGTGCTGGGTGCTCAGTACTCGGGGTGCTGGGTGCTCAGTACTCAGGGTGCTGGGTGCTCAGTACTCAGGGTGCTGTGTGCTCAGTGCTCGGGGTGCTGGGTGCTCAGTACTCAGGGTGCTGGGTGCTCAGTACTCGGGGTGCTGGGTGCTCAGTACTCAGGGTGCTGGGTGCTCAGTACTCAGGGTGCTGGGTGCTCAGTACTCGGGTGCTGGGTGCTCTGTGCTCGGGGTGCTGGGTGCTCAGTGCTCAGTGCTCAGGGTGCTGGGTGCTCAGTGCTCATGGTGCTGTGTGCTCAGTGCTCAGGGTGCTGGGTGCTCAGTACTCAGGGTGCTGGGTGCTCAGTACTCAGGGTGCTGGGTGCTCAGTACTCGGGTGCTGGGTGCTCAGTGCTCAGGGTGCTGGGTGCTCAGTGCTCGGGGTGCTGGGTGCTCAGTGCTCAGTACTCAGGGTGCTGGGTGCTCAGTGCTCGGGGTGCTGGGTGCCCAGTGCTCAGTACTCAGGGTGCTGGGTGCTCAGTGCTCAGGGTGCTGGGTGCTGGGTGCTCAGTGCTCAGGGTGCTGGATGCTCAGTGCTCAGGGTGCTGGGTACTCAGTGCTCAGGGTGCTGGGTGTTCAGTACTCAGGGTGCTGGGTGCTCAGTGCTCAGGGTGCTAGGTGCTCAGTGCTCGGGGTGCTGGGTGCTCAGTGCTCGGGATGCTGGGTGCTCAGTGCTCAGGGTGCTGGGTGCTCAGTACTCAGGGTGCTGGGTGCTCAGTGCTCGAGGTGCTCAGTACTCAGGGTGCTGTATGTTCAGTGCTCAGGGTGCTGGGAGCTCAGTACTCAGGGTGCTCGGTGCTTAACACTCAGGGTGCTGGGTGCTCAGTACTCCGGGTGCTGGGTGCTCAGTGCTCAGGGTGCTCAGTGCTCAGTGCTCAGGGTTCTGGGTGTTCAGTACTCAGGGTGCTGGGTGCTCAGTACTCAGGGTGCTGTGTGCTCACTGCTCAGAGTGGTGGGTGCTCAGTACTCAGGCTGCTCGGTGCTCAGTGCTCAGGGTGCTGGGTGCTCAGTACTCAGGGTGCTGGGTGCTCAGTACTCAGGGTGCTGGGTGCTCAGTGCTCAGGGTGCTGGGTACTCAGTGCTCAGGGTGCTCGGTGCTCAGTACTCGGGGAGATCGGTGCTCAGTACTCAGGGTGCTCAGTACTAAGGGTGCTGGGTGCTCAGTGCTCGGGGTGCTGGGTGCTCAGTACTCAGGGTGCTGGGTGCTCAGTGCTCAGGGTGCTGGGAGCTCAGTGCTCAGGGTGATCGGTGCTCAGTACTCAGGTTGCTCAGTACTAAGGCTGCTGGGTGCTCAGTGCTCGGGGTGCTGGGTGCTCAGTACTCAGGGTGCTGGGTGCTCAGTGCTCAGGGTGCTCGGTGCTCAGTACTCGGGGTGCTGGGTGCTCATTCTCGGGGTGCTGGGTGCTCAGTGCTCGGGGTGCTGGGTGCTCATTACTCAGGGTGCTGGGTGCTCAGTTCTCAGGGTGCTGGGTGCTCAGTACTCAGGGTGCTGGGTGCTCAGTGCTCAGGGTGCTGGGTGCTCAGTACTCAGGGTGCTGGGTGCTCAGTGCTCAGGGTGCTGGGTGCTCAGTACTCAGGGTGCTGGGTGCTCAGTGCTCAGGGTGCTGGGTGCTCAGTACTCAGGGTGCTGGGAGCTCAGTGCCCAGGGTGATCGGTGCTCAGTACTCAGGGTGCTCAGTACTCAGGGTGCTGGGTGCTCAGTGCTCGGGGTGCTGGGTGCTCAGTGCTCAGGGTGATCAGTGCTCAGTACTCAGTGTGCTGGGTGCTCAGTGCTCAGGGTGCTGGGTGCTCAGTCCTCAGGGTGATCGGTGCTCAGTACTCAGGGTGCTGGGTGCTCAGTGCTCAGTGCTCAGGGTGCTGGGTGCTCAGTGCTCAGGGTGCTGGTTGCTCAGTACTCAGGGTGCTGGGTGCTCAGTACTAAGGATGCTGGGTGCTCAGTGCACAGGGTGCTTGGTGCTCAGTACTCAGGGTGCTGGGTGATCAGTGCTCGGGGTGCTGGGTGCACAGTGCTCAGGGTGCTGGGTGCTCAGTGCTCAGGGTGCTGGGTGCTCAGTGCTCGGGGTGCTCGGAGCTCAGTACTCAAGGTGCTGGGTGCTCAGTGCTCAGGGTGCTGGGTGCTCAGTGCTCGGGGTGCTGGGTGCTCAGTACTCAGGGTGCTGGGTGCTCAGTGCTCGGGGTGCTCGGTGGTCAGTACGTTGGGTGCTCAGTACTCAGGGTGCTCGGTGCTCAGTGCTCAGGGTGCTGGGTGCTCAGTGCTCAGGGTGCTGGGTGCTCAGTGCTCAGGGTGCTTGATGCTCAGTACTCAGGGTGCTGGGTGCTCAGTGCTCGGGGCGCTTGGTGCTCAGTGCTCGGGGTGCTGTGTGCTCAGTACTCAGGGTGCTGGGTGCTCAGTACTCAGGGTGCTGGGTGCTCAGTACTCGGGGTGTTGGGTGCTCAGTGCTCAGCGTGCTGGGTGCTCAGTACTCACGGTGCTCGGTGCTCAGTGCTTGGGGTGCTGGGTTCTCAGTACTCAGGGGGCTGGGTGCTCAGTGCTCAGGGTGCTGGGTGCTCAGTGCTCGGGGTGCTCAGTGCTCAGTGCTCAGGGTCCTGGGTGCTCAGTGCTCGGGGTGCTCAGTGCTCAGTGCTCAGGGTCCTGGGTTCTCAGTACTCAAGGTGCTGGGTGCTTAGTACTCAGGGTGCTCAGTGCTCAGTACACAGGGTGCTGGGTGCTCAGTGCTCGGGGTGCTGGGTGCTCAGTGCTCAGTACTCAGGGTGGTGGGTGCTCAGTGCTCGGGGTGCTGGGTGCTCAGTACTCAGCGTGCTGGGTGCTCAGTACTCAGGGTGCTGGGTGCTCAGTGCTCAGGGTGCTGGGTGCTCAGTGCTCAGGGTGCTGTGTGCTCAGTGATCGGGGTCCTGGGTGCTCAGTACTCAGCGTGCTCAGTGCTCAGGGAGCTTGGTGCTCAGTACTCAGGGTGCTAGGTGCTCAGTACTCAGTGCTCGGGGTCCTGGGTGCGCCGTGCTCGTGGTGCTGGGTGCCCAGTGCTCTGGGTGCTTAGTGCTCAGTACTCAGGGTGCTGGGTGCTCAGTACTCAGGGTGCTCAGTGCTCAAGGTGCTGGGTGCTCAGTACTCAGGGTACTGGGTTCTCAGTACTCAGGGTGCTGGGTGCTCATTCTCGGGGTGCTGGGTGCTCAGTGCTCGGGGTGCTGGGTGCTCAGTACTCAGGGTGCTGGGGCTCAGTACTCAGGGTGCTGGGTGCTCAGTACTCAGGGTGCTCGGTTCTCAGTACTCAGGGTGCTGGGTGCTCATACTCGGGGTGCTGGGTGCTCAGTGCTCGGGGTGCTGGGTGCTCAGTACTCAGGGTGCTGGGGGCTCAGTACTCAGGGTGCTGGGTGCTTAGTACTCAGGGTGCTCAGTGCTCAGTACACAGGGTGCTGGGTGCTAAGTGCTCAGGGTGCTGGGTGCTCAGTATTCAGGGTGCTCAGTACTCAGGGTGCTGGGTGCTCAGTACTCAGGGTTCTCAGTACTCAGGGTGCTGGGTGCTCAGTGCTCAGGGTGCTGGGTGCTCAGTGCTCAGGGTCCTGGGTGCTCAGTACTCAGGGTGCTGGGTGCTTAGTACTCAGGGTGCTCAGTGCTCAGTACACAGGGTGCTGGGTGCTCAGTGATCGGGGTGCTGGGTGCTCAGTGCTCAGTACTCAGGGTGCTGGTTGCTCAGTGCTCGGGGTGCTGGGTGATCAGTGCTCAGTGTGCTGGGTGCTCAGTGCTCAGGGTGCTGGGTGCTCAGTCCTCGGGGTGCTGGGTGCTCAGTACTCAGAGTGCTGGGTGCTCAGTGCTCAGGGTGCTGGGTGCTCAGTGCTCGGGGCGCTGGGTGCTCAGTGCTCCGGGTGCTCGGAGCTCAGTACTCAGGGTGCTGGGTGCTCAGTGCTCGGGGTGATCGGTGCTCAGTAGTCAGGGTGCTGGGTGCTCAGTGCTCGGGGTGCTCGGTGCTCAGTACGTTGGGTGCTCACTACTCAGGGTGCTGGGTGCTCAGTGCTCAGGGTGCTGGGTGCTCAGTGCTCAGGGTGCTGGGTGCTCAGTGCTCAGGGTGCTGGGTGCTCAGTACTCAGGGTGCTGGGTGTTCAGTGCTCGGGGTGCTGGGTGCTCAGTGCTCAGTGCTCAGGGTGCTGGGTGTTCAGTACTCAGGGTGCTGGGTGCTCAGTAATCAGGGTGCTGGGTGCTCAGTGCTCAGGGTGCTGGGTGCTCAGTACTCGGGGTGCTCGGTGCTCAGTGCTCAGGGTGCTCCATGCTCAGTACTCAGGGTGGTGGGTGCTCAGTACTCAGGGTGCTGGGTGCTCAGTGCTCAGGGTGCTGGGTACTCAGTGCTCAGGGTGCTCGGTGCTCAGTACATGGGGTGCTGGGTGCTCATTCTCGGTGTGCTGGGTGCTCAGTGCTCGGGGTGCTGGGTGCTCAGTACTTAGGGTGCTGGGTGCTCAGTGCTCAGGGTGCTGGGTGCTCAGTACTCAGGGTGCTGTGTGCTCAGTTCTCAGGGTGCTGGGTGCTCAGTACTCAGGGTGCTGGGTGCTCAGTGCTCAGGGTGCTGGGTGCTCAGTACTCAAGGTGCTGGGAGCTCAGTGCTCAGGGTGATTGGTGCTCAGTACTCAGGGTGCTCAGTACTCAGGGTGCTGGGGTGCTCAGTGCTCGGGGTGCTGGGTGCTCAGTGCTCAGGGTGATCGGTGCTCAGTACTCAGGGTGCTGGGTGCTCAGTACTCAGGGTGCTGGGTGCTCAGTCCTCAGGGTGATCGGTGCTCAGTACTCAGGGTGCTGGGTGCTCAGTCCTCAGGGTGATCGGTGCTCAGTACTCAGGGTGCTGGGTGCTCAGTGCTCGAGGTGCTGGGTGCTCAGTGCTCAGTGCTCAGGGTGCTGGGTGCTCAGTACTCAGGGTGCTGGGTGCTCAGTGCTCAGGGTGCTTGGTGCTCAGTACTCAGGGTGCTGGGTGATCAGTGCTCGGGCTGCTGGGTGCTCAGTGCTCAGAGTGCTGGGTGCTCAGTGCTCAGTACTCAGGGTGCTGGGTGCTCAGTGCTCAGGGTGCTGGGTGCTCAGTGCTCAGTACTCAGGGTGCTGGGTGCTCAGTGCTCAGGGTGCTGGGTTCTCAGTGCTCAGGGTGCTGGATGCTCAGTGCTCAGTGTGCTGGGTACTCAGTGCTCAGGGTGCTGGGTGCTCAGTGCTCGGGGTGCTCGGTGCTCAGTACTCGGGGTGCTGGGTGCTCAGTGCTCGGGGTGCTGGGTGCTCAGTACTCGGGGAGCTGGGTGCTCAGTGCTCAGGGTGCTCAGTGCTCAGTACTCAGTGCTCAGGGTGCTCAGTGCTCAGTGCTCAGGGTGCTGTGTGTTCAGTACTCAGGGTGCTGGGTGCTCAGTACTCAGGGTGCTGGGTGCTCAGTGCTCAGGGTGCTGGGTGCTCAGTGCTCGGGGTGATCGGTGCTCAGTACTCAGGGTGCTGGGTGCTCAGTGCTCGGGGTGCTCGGTGCTCAGTACGTTGGGTGCTCACTACTCAGGGTGCTGGGTGCTCAGTGCTCAGGGTGCTGTGTGCTCAGTGCTCAGGGTGCTGGGTGCTCAGTGCTCAGTGTGCTGGGTGCTCAGTACTCAGGGTGCTGTGTGCTCAGTGCTCGGGGTACTGGGTGCTCAGTGCTCAGTGTGCTGGGTGCTCAGTACTAAGGTTGCTGGGTGCTCAGAACTCGGGGTGCTGGTTGCTCAGTACTCAGGGTGCTGGGTGCTCAGTACTCAGGGTGCTGGGTGCTCAGTACTCGGGTGCTGGGTGCTCAGTGCTCAGGGTGCTGGGTGCTCAGTGCTCGGTGTGCTGGGTGCTCAGTGCTCAGTACTCAGGTTGCTGGGTGCACAGTGCTCGGGGTGCTGGGTGCTCAGTGCTCAGTACTCAGGGTGCTCTGTGCTCCGTCCTCAGGGTGCTCTGTGCTCAGTGCTCAGGGTGCTGTGTGCTCAGTGCTCAGGGTGCTGGGTGCTCAGTGCTCAGGGTGCTGTGTCCTCAGTGCTCAGGGTGCTGGGTGCTCAGTACTCAGGGTGCTGGGTGCTCAGTACTCAGGGTGCTGGGTGCTCAATGCTCGGGGTGCTGGGTGCTCAGTGCTCGCGGTGCTGGGTGCTCAGTTCTCGGGGTGCTCGGAGCTCAGTACTCAGGGTGCTGGGTGCTCAGTGCTCGGGGTGTTCGGTGCTCAGTAGTCAGGGTGCTGGGTGCTCAGTGCTCGGGGTGCTCGCTGCTCAGTACGTTGTGTGCTCACTACTCAGGGTGCTGGGTGCTCAGTGCTGAGGGTGCTGGGTGCTCAGTGTTGAGGGTGCTGGGTGCTCAGTGCTCAGGGTGCTGGGTGCACAGTACTCAGGGTGCTGGGTGCTCAATGCTCGGGGTGCTGGGTGCTCAGTGCTCAGTGCTCAGGGTGCTGGGTGTTCAGTACTCAGGGTGCTGGATGCTCAGTACTCAGGGTGATGGGTGCTCAGTGCTCAGGGTTCTGGGTGCTCAGTACTCGGGGTGCTGGGTGCTCAGTGCTCAGGGTGCTGGGTACTCAGTGCTAAGGGTGCTCAGTACATGGGGTGCTGGGTGCTCATTCTCGGGGTGCTGGGTGCTCAGTGCTCGGGGTGCTGGGTGCTCAGTACTCAGGGTGCTGGGTGCTCAGTGCTCGGGGTGCTGGGTGCTCAATGCTCAGGGTGCTGGGTCCTCAGTACTCAGGGTGCTGGGTGCTCAGTGCTCAGGGTGCTGGGTGCTCAGTGCTCAGGGTGCTGGGTGCTCATTACTCAGGGTGCTGGGAGCTCAGTGCTCAGGGTGATCGGTGCTCAGTACTCAGGGTGCTCAGTACTCAGGGTGCTGGGTGCTCAGTGCTCGGGGTGCTGGGTGCTCAGTGCTCAGGGTGATCGGTGCTCAGTACTCAGGGTGCTGGGTGCTCAGTGCTCAGGGTGCTGGGTGATCAGTCCTCAGGGTGATCGGTGCTCAGTACTCAGGGTGCTGGGTGCTCAGTGCTCGTGGTGCTGGGTGCTCAGTGCTCAGTGCTCAGGGTGCTGGGTGCTCAGTGCTCAGGGTGCTGGTTGCTCAGTACTCAGGGTGCTGGGTGCTCAGTACTCAGGGTGCTGGGTGCTCAGTGCTCAAGGAGTTGGGTGCTCAGTACTCAGGGTGCTCATTGATCAGGGTGCTGGGTGCTCAGTACTCAGGGTGCTGGGTGCTCAGTGCTCAGTGCTCAGGGTGCTGGGTGCTCAGTGCTCAGGGTGCTGTGTGCTCAGTGCTCAGAGTGCTGGGTGCTCAGTGTTCAGGGTGCTGGGTACTCAGTGCTCAGGGTGCTGGGTGCTCAGTACTCAGGGTGCTGGGTGCTCAGTGCTCGGGGTGCTGGGTGCTCAGTGCTCGGGGTGCTGGGTGCTCAGTGCTAGCGGTGCTGGGTGCTCAGTGCTCGAGGTGCTCAGTACTCAGGGTGCTGTGTTTTCAGTGCTCAGGGTGCTGGGTGCTCAGTACTCAGGGTGCTCAGTGCTTAGTACTAAGGGTGCTGGGTGCTCAGTGCTCAGGGTGCTCAGTGCTCGGGGTGCTCGGTGCTCAGTACTCAGGGTGCTGGGTGCTCAGTGCTCGTGGTGCTGGGTGCTCAGTGCTCAGTGCTCAGGGTGCTGGGTGCTCAGTGCTCAGGGTGCTGGTTGCTCAGTACTCAGGGTGCTGGGTGCTCAGTACTCAGGGTGCTGGGTGCTCAGTGCTCAAGGAGTTGGGTGCTCAGTACTCAGGGTGCTCATTGCTCAGGGTGCTGGGTGCTCAGTACTCAGGGTGCTGGGTGCTCAGTGCTCAGGGTGCTCGGTGCTCGGGGCGCTGGGTGCTCAGTGCTCGGGGTGCTCGGAGCTCAGTACCCTGGGAGCTGGGTGCTCAGTGCTCGGGGTGCTCGGTGCTCAGTACTCAGGGTGCTGGGTGCTCAGTGCTCGGGGTGCTCGGGGTGCTCGGTGCTCAGTACGTTGGGTGCTCACTACTCAGGGTGCTGGGTGCTCAGTGCTCAGGGTGCTGGGTGCTCAGTGCTCAGGGTGCAGGGTGCTCAGTGCTCGGGATGCTGGGTGCTCAGTACTCAGGGTGATCTGTTCTCAGTACTCAGGGTGCTGGGTGCTCAGTGCTCGGGGTGCTGGGTGCTCAGTACTCGGGGTGCTCAGTGCTCAGTACTCAGGGTGCTGGGTGCTCAGTGCTCGGGGTGCTCCCTGCTCAGTACTCAGGGTGCTGGGTGCTCAGTGCTCCGGGTGCTGGGTGCTCAGTACTCAGGGTTCTGGGTGCTCAGTGCTCAGGGTTCTGGGTGCTCAGTGCTCAGGGTGCTGGGTGCTCAGTACTCAGGGTGCTGGGTGCTCAGTACTCAGGGTGCTGGGTGCTCAATGCTCGGGGTGCTGGGTGCTCAGTGCTCGCGGTGCTGGGTGCTCAGTTCTCGGGGTGCTCGGAGCTCAGTACTCAGGGTGCTGGGTGCTCAGTGCTCGGGGTGTTCGGTGCTCAGTAGTCAGGGTGCTGGGTGCTCAGTGCTCCGGGTGCTCGGTGCTCAGTACGTTGGGTGCTCACTACTCAGGGTGCTGGGTGCTCAGTGCTGAGGGTGCTGGGTGCTCAGTGTTGAGGGTGCTGGGTGCTCAGTGCTCAGGGTGCTGGGTGCACAGTACTCAGGGTGCTGGGTGCTCAGTGCTCGGGGTGCTGGGTGCTCAGTGCTCAGTGCTCAGGGTGCTGGGTGTTCAGTACTCAGGGTGCTGGATGCTCAGTACTCAGGGTGATGGGTGCTCAGTGCTCAGGGTTCTGGGTGCTCAGTACTCGGGGTGCTGGGTGCTCAGTGCTCAGGGTGCTGGGTACTCAGTGCTAAGGGTGCTCAGTACATGGGGTGCTGGGTGCTCATTCTCGGGGTGCTGGGTGCTCAGTGCTCGGGGTGCTGGGTGCTCAGTACTCAGGGTGCTGGGTGCTCAGTGCTCGGGGTGATGGGTGCTCAGTGCTCAGTGTTCTGGGTGCTCAGTACTCGGGGTGCTGGGTGCTCAGTACTCAGGGTGCTGTGTGCTCACTGCTCAGAGTGGTGGGTGCTCAGTACTCAGGCTGCTCGGTGCTCAGTGCTCAGGGTGCTGGGTGCTCAGTACTCAGGGTGCTGGGTGCTCAGTACTCAGGGTGCTGGGTGCTCAGTGCTCAGGGTGCTGGGTACTCAGTGCTCAGGGTGCTCGGTGCTCAGTACTCGGGGAGATCGGTGCTCAGTACTCAGGGTGCTCAGTACTAAGGGTGCTGGGTGCTCAGTGCTCGGGGTGCTGGGTGCTCAGTACTCAGGGTGCTGGGTGCTCAGTGCTCAGGGTGCTGGGAGCTCAGTGCTCAGGGTGATCGGTGCTCAGTACTCAGGTTGCTCAGTACTAAGGCTGCTGGGTGCTCAGTGCTCGGGGTGCTGGGTGCTCAGTACTCAGGGTGCTGGGTGCTCAGTGCTCAGGGTGCTCGGTGCTCAGTACTCGGGGTGCTGGGTGCTCATTCTCGGGGTGCTGGGTGCTCAGTGCTCGGGGTGCTGGGTGCTCATTACTCAGGGTGCTGGGTGCTCAGTTCTCAGGGTGCTGGGTGCTCAGTACTCAGGGTGCTGGGTGCTCAGTGCTCAGGGTGCTGGGTGCTCAGTACTCAGGGTGCTGGGTGCTCAGTGCTCAGGGTGCTGGGTGCTCAGTACTCAGGGTGCTGGGTGCTCAGTGCTCAGGGTGCTGGGTGCTCAGTACTCAGGGTGCTGGGAGCTCAGTGCCCAGGGTGATCGGTGCTCAGTACTCAGGGTGCTGGGTGCACAGTACTCAGGGTGCTGGGTGCTCAATGCTCGGGGTGCTGGGTGCTCAGTGCTCAGTGCTCAGGGTGCTGGGTGTTCAGTACTCAGGGTGCTGGATGCTCAGTACTCAGGGTGATGGGTGCTCAGTGCTCAGGGTTCTGGGTGCTCAGTACTCGGGGTGCTGGGTGCTCAGTGCTCAGGGTGCTGGGTACTCAGTGCTAAGGGTGCTCAGTACATGGGGTGCTGGGTGCTCATTCTCGGGGTGCTGGGTGCTCAGTGCTCGGGGTGCTGGGTGCTCAGTACTCAGGGTGCTGGGTGCTCAGTGCTCGGGGTGCTGGGTGCTCAATGCTCAGGGTGCTGGGTCCTCAGTACTCAGGGTGCTGGGTGCTCAGTGCTCAGGGTGCTGGGTGCTCAGTGCTCAGGGTGCTGGGTGCTCATTACTCAGGGTGCTGGGAGCTCAGTGCTCAGGGTGATCGGTGCTCAGTACTCAGGGTGCTCAGTACTCAGGGTGCTGGGTGCTCAGTGCTCGGGGTGCTGGGTGCTCAGTGCTCAGGGTGATCGGTGCTCAGTACTCAGGGTGCTGGGTGCTCAGTGCTCAGGGTGCTGGGTGATCAGTCCTCAGGGTGATCGGTGCTCAGTACTCAGGGTGCTGGGTGCTCAGTGCTCGTGGTGCTGGGTGCTCAGTGCTCAGTGCTCAGGGTGCTGGGTGCTCAGTGCTCAGGGTGCTGGTTGCTCAGTACTCAGGGTGCTGGGTGCTCAGTACTCAGGGTGCTGGGTGCTCAGTGCTCAAGGAGTTGGGTGCTCAGTACTCAGGGTGCTCATTGATCAGGGTGCTGGGTGCTCAGTACTCAGGGTGCTGGGTGCTCAGTGCTCAGTGCTCAGGGTGCTGGGTGCTCAGTGCTCAGGGTGCTGTGTGCTCAGTGCTCAGAGTGCTGGGTGCTCAGTGTTCAGGGTGCTGGGTACTCAGTGCTCAGGGTGCTGGGTGCTCAGTACTCAGGGTGCTGGGTGCTCAGTGCTCGGGGTGCTGGGTGCTCAGTGCTCGGGGTGCTGGGTGCTCAGTGCTAGCGGTGCTGGGTGCTCAGTGCTCGAGGTGCTCAGTACTCAGGGTGCTGTGTTTTCAGTGCTCAGGGTGCTGGGTGCTCAGTACTCAGGGTGCTCAGTGCTTAGTACTAAGGGTGCTGGGTGCTCAGTGCTCAGGGTGCTCAGTGCTCGGGGTGCTCGGTGCTCAGTACTCAGGGTGCTGGGTGCTCAGTGCTCGTGGTGCTGGGTGCTCAGTGCTCAGTGCTCAGGGTGCTGGGTGCTCAGTGCTCAGGGTGCTGGTTGCTCAGTACTCAGGGTGCTGGGTGCTCAGTACTCAGGGTGCTGGGTGCTCAGTGCTCAAGGAGTTGGGTGCTCAGTACTCAGGGTGCTCATTGCTCAGGGTGCTGGGTGCTCAGTACTCAGGGTGCTGGGTGCTCAGTGCTCAGGGTGCTCGGTGCTCGGGGCGCTGGGTGCTCAGTGCTCGGGGTGCTCGGAGCTCAGTACCCTGGGAGCTGGGTGCTCAGTGCTCGGGGTGCTCGGTGCTCAGTACTCAGGGTGCTGGGTGCTCAGTGCTCGGGGTGCTCGGGGTGCTCGGTGCTCAGTACGTTGGGTGCTCACTACTCAGGGTGCTGGGTGCTCAGTGCTCAGGGTGCTGGGTGCTCAGTGCTCAGGGTGCAGGGTGCTCAGTGCTCGGGATGCTGGGTGCTCAGTACTCAGGGTGATCTGTTCTCAGTACTCAGGGTGCTGGGTGCTCAGTGCTCGGGGTGCTGGGTGCTCAGTACTCGGGGTGCTCAGTGCTCAGTACTCAGGGTGCTGGGTGCTCAGTGCTCGGGGTGCTCCCTGCTCAGTACTCAGGGTGCTGGGTGCTCAGTGCTCCGGGTGCTGGGTGCTCAGTACTCAGGGTTCTGGGTGCTCAGTGCTCAGGGTTCTGGGTGCTCAGTGCTCAGGGTGCTGGGTGCTCAGTACTCAGGGTGCTGGGTGCTCAGTACTCAGGGTGCTGGGTGCTCAATGCTCGGGGTGCTGGGTGCTCAGTGCTCGCGGTGCTGGGTGCTCAGTTCTCGGGGTGCTCGGAGCTCAGTACTCAGGGTGCTGGGTGCTCAGTGCTCGGGGTGTTCGGTGCTCAGTAGTCAGGGTGCTGGGTGCTCAGTGCTCCGGGTGCTCGGTGCTCAGTACGTTGGGTGCTCACTACTCAGGGTGCTGGGTGCTCAGTGCTGAGGGTGCTGGGTGCTCAGTGTTGAGGGTGCTGGGTGCTCAGTGCTCAGGGTGCTGGGTGCACAGTACTCAGGGTGCTGGGTGCTCAGTGCTCGGGGTGCTGGGTGCTCAGTGCTCAGTGCTCAGGGTGCTGGGTGTTCAGTACTCAGGGTGCTGGATGCTCAGTACTCAGGGTGATGGGTGCTCAGTGCTCAGGGTTCTGGGTGCTCAGTACTCGGGGTGCTGGGTGCTCAGTGCTCAGGGTGCTGGGTACTCAGTGCTAAGGGTGCTCAGTACATGGGGTGCTGGGTGCTCATTCTCGGGGTGCTGGGTGCTCAGTGCTCGGGGTGCTGGGTGCTCAGTACTCAGGGTGCTGGGTGCTCAGTGCTCGGGGTGATGGGTGCTCAGTGCTCAGTGTTCTGGGTGCTCAGTACTCGGGGTGCTGGGTGCTCAGTACTCAGGGTGCTGTGTGCTCACTGCTCAGAGTGGTGGGTGCTCAGTACTCAGGCTGCTCGGTGCTCAGTGCTCAGGGTGCTGGGTGCTCAGTACTCAGGGTGCTGGGTGCTCAGTACTCAGGGTGCTGGGTGCTCAGTGCTCAGGGTGCTGGGTACTCAGTGCTCAGGGTGCTCGGTGCTCAGTACTCGGGGAGATCGGTGCTCAGTACTCAGGGTGCTCAGTACTAAGGGTGCTGGGTGCTCAGTGCTCGGGGTGCTGGGTGCTCAGTACTCAGGGTGCTGGGTGCTCAGTGCTCAGGGTGCTGGGAGCTCAGTGCTCAGGGTGATCGGTGCTCAGTACTCAGGTTGCTCAGTACTAAGGCTGCTGGGTGCTCAGTGCTCGGGGTGCTGGGTGCTCAGTACTCAGGGTGCTGGGTGCTCAGTGCTCAGGGTGCTCGGTGCTCAGTACTCGGGGTGCTGGGTGCTCATTCTCGGGGTGCTGGGTGCTCAGTGCTCGGGGTGCTGGGTGCTCATTACTCAGGGTGCTGGGTGCTCAGTTCTCAGGGTGCTGGGTGCTCAGTACTCAGGGTGCTGGGTGCTCAGTGCTCAGGGTGCTGGGTGCTCAGTACTCAGGGTGCTGGGTGCTCAGTGCTCAGGGTGCTGGGTGCTCAGTACTCAGGGTGCTGGGTGCTCAGTGCTCAGGGTGCTGGGTGCTCAGTACTCAGGGTGCTGGGAGCTCAGTGCCCAGGGTGATCGGTGCTCAGTACTCAGGGTGCTCAGTACTCAGGGTGCTGGGTGCTCAGTGCTCGGGGTGCTGGGTGCTCAGTGCTCAGGGTGATCGGTGCTCAGTACTCAGTGTGCTGGGTGCTCAGTGCTCAGGGTGCTGGGTGCTCAGTCCTCAGGGTGATCGGTGCTCAGTACTCAGGGTGCTGGGTGCTCAGTGCTCAGTGCTCAGGGTGCTGGGTGCTCAGTGCTCAGGGTGCTGGTTGCTCAGTACTCAGGGTGCTGGGTGCTCAGTACTAAGGATGCTGGGTGCTCAGTGCTCAGGGTGCTTGGTGCTCAGTACTCAGGGTGCTGGGTGATCAGTGCTCGGGGTGCTGGGTGCACAGTGCTCAGGGTGCTGGGTGCTCAGTGCTCAGGGTGCTGGGTGCTCAGTGCTCGGGGTGCTCGGAGCTCAGTACTCAAGGTGCTGGGTGCTCAGTGCTCAGGGTGCTGGGTGCTCAGTGCTCGGGGTGCTGGGTGCTCAGTACTCAGGGTGCTGGGTGCTCAGTGCTCGGGGTGCTCGGTGGTCAGTACGTTGGGTGCTCAGTACTCAGGGTGCTCGGTGCTCAGTGCTCAGGGTGCTGGGTGCTCAGTGCTCAGGGTGCTGGGTGCTCAGTGCTCAGGGTGCTTGATGCTCAGTACTCAGGGTGCTGGGTGCTCAGTGCTCGGGGCGCTTGGTGCTCAGTGCTCGGGGTGCTGTGTGCTCAGTACTCAGGGTGCTGGGTGCTCAGTACTCAGGGTGCTGGGTGCTCAGTACTCGGGGTGTTGGGTGCTCAGTGCTCAGCGTGCTGGGTGCTCAGTACTCACGGTGCTCGGTGCTCAGTGCTTGGGGTGCTGGGTTCTCAGTACTCAGGGGGCTGGGTGCTCAGTGCTCAGGGTGCTGGGTGCTCAGTGCTCGGAGTGCTCAGTGCTCAGTGCTCAGGGTCCTGGGTGCTCAGTGCTCGGGGTGCTCAGTGCTCAGTGCTCAGGGTCCTGGGTTCTCAGTACTCAAGGTGCTGGGTGCTTAGTACTCAGGGTGCTCAGTGCTCAGTACACAGGGTGCTGGGTGCTCAGTGCTCGGGGTGCTGGGTGCTCAGTGCTCAGTACTCAGGGTGCTGGGTGCTCAGTGCTCGGGGTGCTGGGTGCTCAGTACTCAGCGTGCTGGGTGCTCAGTACTCAGGGTGCTGGGTGCTCAGTGCTCAGGGTGCTGGGTGCTCAGTGCTCAGGGTGCTGTGTGCTCAGTGATCGGGGTCCTGGGTGCTCAGTACTCAGCGTGCTCAGTGCTCAGGGAGCTTGGTGCTCAGTACTCAGGGTGCTAGGTGCTCAGTACTCAGTGCTCGGGGTCCTGGGTGCGCCGTGCTCGTGGTGCTGGGTGCCCAGTGCTCTGGGTGCTTAGTGCTCAGTACTCAGGGTGCTGGGTGCTCAGTACTCAGGGTGCTCAGTGCTCAAGGTGCTGGGTGCTCAGTACTCAGGGTACTGGGTTCTCAGTACTCAGGGTGCTGGGTTCTCATTCTCGGGGTGCTGGGTGCTCAGTGCTCGGGGTGCTGGGTGCTCAGTACTCAGGGTGCTGGGGCTCAGTACTCAGGGTGCTGGGTGCTCAGTACTCAGGGTGCTCGGTTCTCAGTACTCAGGGTGCTGGGTGCTCATACTCGGGGTGCTGGGTGCTCAGTGCTCGGGGTGCTGGGTGCTCAGTACTCAGGGTGCTGGGGGCTCAGTACTCAGGGTGCTGGGTGCTTAGTACTCAGGGTGCTCAGTGCTCAGTACACAGGGTGCTGGGTGCTAAGTGCTCAGGGTGCTGGGTGCTCAGTATTCAGGGTGCTCAGTACTCAGGGTGCTGGGTGCTCAGTACTCAGGGTTCTCAGTACTCAGGGTGCTGGGTGCTCAGTGCTCAGGGTGCTGGGTGCTCAGTGCTCAGGGTCCTGGGTGCTCAGTACTCAGGGTGCTGGGTGCTTAGTACTCAGGGTGCTCAGTGCTCAGTACACAGGGTGCTGGGTGCTCAGTGCTCGGGGTGCTGGGTGCTCAGTGCTCAGTACTCAGGGTGCTGGTTGCTCAGTGCTCGGGGTGCTGGGTGATCAGTGCTCAGTGTGCTGGGTGCTCAGTGCTCAGGGTGCTGGGTGCTCAGTCCTCGGGGTGCTGGGTGCTCAGTACTCAGGGTGCTGGGTGCTCAGTGCTCAGGGTGCTGGGTGCTCAGTGCTCGGGGCGCTGGGTGCTCAGTGCTCCGGGTGCTCGGAGCTCAGTACTCAGGGTGCTGGGTGCTCAGTGCTCGGGGTGATCGGTGCTCAGTAGTCAGGGTGCTGGGTGCTCAGTGCTCGGGGTGCTCGGTGCTCAGTACGTTGGGTGCTCACTACTCAGGGTGCTGGGTGCTCAGTGCTCAGGGTGCTGGGTGCTCAGTGCTCAGGGTGCTGGGTGCTCAGTGCTCAGGGTGCTGGGTGCTCAGTACTCAGGGTGCTGGGTGTTCAGTGCTCGGGGTGCTGGGTGCTCAGTGCTCAGTGCTCAGGGTGCTGGGTGTTCAGTACTCAGGGTGCTGGGTGCTCAGTAATCAGGGTGCTGGGTGCTCAGTGCTCAGGGTGCTGGGTGCTCAGTACTCGGGGTGCTCGGTGCTCAGTGCTCAGGGTGCTCCATGCTCAGTACTCAGGGTGGTGGGTGCTCAGTACTCAGGGTGCTGGGTGCTCAGTGCTCAGGGTGCTGGGTACTCAGTGCTCAGGGTGCTCGGTGCTCAGTACATGGGGTGCTGGGTGCTCATTCTCGGTGTGCTGGGTGCTCAGTGCTCGGGGTGCTGGGTGCTCAGTACTTAGGGTGCTGGGTGCTCAGTGCTCAGGGTGCTGGGTGCTCAGTACTCAGGGTGATGTGTGCTCAGTGCTCAGGGTGCTGGGTGCTCAGTACTCAGGGTGCTGGGTGCTCAGTGCTCAGGGTGCTGGGTGCTCAGTACTCAAGGTGCTGGGAGCTCAGTGCTCAGGGTGATTGGTGCTCAGTACTCAGGGTGCTCAGTACTCAGGGTGCTGGGGTGCTCAGTGCTCGGGGTGCTGGGTGCTCAGTGCTCAGGGTGATCGGTGCTCAGTACTCAGGGTGCTGGGTGCTCAGTACTCAGGGTGCTGGGTGCTCAGTCCTCAGGGTGATCGGTGCTCAGTACTCAGGGTGCTGGGTGCTCAGTCCTCAGGGTGATCGGTGCTCAGTACTCAGGGTGCTGGGTGCTCAGTGCTCGAGGTGCTGGGTGCTCAGTGCTCAGTGCTCAGGGTGCTGGGTGCTCAGTACTCAGGGTGCTGGGTGCTCAGTGCTCAGGGTGCTTGGTGCTCAGTACTCAGGGTGCTGGGTGATCAGTGCTCGGGCTGCTGGGTGCTCAGTGCTCAGAGTGCTGGGTGCTCAGTACTCAGGGTGCTGGGTGCTCAGTGCTCGGGGTGCTCGGTGCTCAGTACTCGGGGTGCTGGGTGCTCAGTGCTCGGGGTGCTGGGTGCTCAGTACTCGGGGAGCTGGGTGCTCAGTGCTCAGGGTGCTCAGTGCTCAGTACTCAGTGCTCAGGGTGCTCAGTGCTCAGTGCTCAGGGTGCTGTGTGTTCAGTACTCAGGGTGCTGGGTGCTCAGTACTCAGGGTGCTGGGTGCTCAGTGCTCAGGGTGCTGGGTGCTCAGTGCTCGGGGTGATCGTTGCTCAGTACTCAGGGTGCTGGGTGCTCAGTGCTCGGGGTGATCGGTGCTCAGTACTCAGGGTGCTGGGTGCTCAGTGCTCGGGGTGCTCGGTGCTCAGTACGTTGGGTGCTCACTACTCAGGGTGCTGGGTGCTCAGTGCTCAGGGTGCTGTGTGCTCAGTGCTCAGGGTGCTGGGTGCTCAGTGCTCAGTGTGCTGGGTGCTCAGTACTCAGGGTGCTGTGTGCTCAGTGCTCGGGGTACTGGGTGCTCAGTGCTCAGTGTGCTGGGTGCTCAGTACTAAGGTTGCTGGGTGCTCAGAACTCGGGGTGCTGGTTGCTCAGTACTCAGGGTGCTGGGTGCTCAGTACTCAGGGTGCTGGGTGCTCAGTACTCGGGTGCTGGGTGCTCAGTGCTCAGGGTGCTGGGTGCTCAGTGCTCGGTGTGCTGGGTGCTCAGTGCTCAGTACTCAGGTTGCTGGGTGCACAGTGCTCGGGGTGCTGGGTGCTCAGTGCTCAGTACTCAGGGTGCTCTGTGCTCAGTCCTCAGGGTGCTCTGTGCTCAGTGCTCAGGGTGCTGTGTGCTCAGTGCTCAGGGTGCTGGGTGCTCAGTGCTCAGGGTGCTGTGTCCTCAGTGCTCAGGGTGCTGGGTGCTCAGTACTCAGGGTGCTGGGTGCTCAGTACTCAGGGTGCTGGGTGCTCAATGCTCGGGGTGCTGGGTGCTCAGTGCTCGCGGTGCTGGGTGCTCAGTTCTCGGGGTGCTCGGAGCTCAGTACTCAGGGTGCTGGGTGCTCAGTGCTCGGGGTGTTCGGTGCTCAGTAGTCAGGGTGCTGGGTGCTCAGTGCTCGGGGTGCTCGGTGCTCAGTACGTTGTGTGCTCACTACTCAGGGTGCTGGGTGCTCAGTGCTGAGGGTGCTGGGTGCTCAGTGTTGAGGGTGCTGGGTGCTCAGTGCTCAGGGTGCTGGGTGCACAGTACTCAGGGTGCTGGGTGCTCAGTGCTCGGGGTGCTGGGTGCTCAGTGCTCAGTGCTCAGGGTGCTGGGTGTTCAGTACTCAGGGTGCTGGATGCTCAGTACTCAGGGTGATGGGTGCTCAGTGCTCAGGGTTCTGGGTGCTCAGTACTCGGGGTGCTGGGTGCTCAGTGCTCAGGGTGCTGGGTACTCAGTGCTAAGGGTGCTCAGTACATGGGGTGCTGGGTGCTCATTCTCGGGGTGCTGGGTGCTCAGTGCTCGGGGTGCTGGGTGCTCAGTACTCAGGGTGCTGGGTGCTCAGTGCTCGGGGTGCTGGGTGCTCAATGCTCAGGGTGCTGGGTCCTCAGTACTCAGGGTGCTGGGTGCTCAGTGCTCAGGGTGCTGGGTGCTCAGTGCTCAGGGTGCTGGGTGCTCATTACTCAGGGTGCTGGGAGCTCAGTGCTCAGGGTGATCGGTGCTCAGTACTCAGGGTGCTCAGTACTCAGGGTGCTGGGTGCTCAGTGCTCGGGGTGCTGGGTGCTCAGTGCTCAGGGTGATCGGTGCTCAGTACTCAGGGTGCTGGGTGCTCAGTGCTCAGGGTGCTGGGTGATCAGTCCTCAGGGTGATCGGTGCTCAGTACTCAGGGTGCTGGGTGCTCAGTGCTCGTGGTGCTGGGTGCTCAGTGCTCAGTGCTCAGGGTGCTGGGTGCTCAGTGCTCAGGGTGCTGGTTGCTCAGTACTCAGGGTGCTGGGTGCTCAGTACTCAGGGTGCTGGGTGCTCAGTGCTCAAGGAGTTGGGTGCTCAGTACTCAGGGTGCTCATTGCTCAGGGTGCTGGGTGCTCAGTACTCAGGGTGCTGGGTGCTCAGTGCTCAGTGCTCAGGGTGCTGGGTGCTCAGTGCTCAGGGTGCTGTGTGCTCAGTGCTCAGAGTGCTGGGTGCTCAGTGTTCAGGGTGCTGGGTACTCAGTGCTCAGGGTGCTGGGTGCTCAGTACTCAGGGTGCTGGGTGCTCAGTGCTCGGGGTGCTGGGTGCTCAGTGCTCGGGGTGCTGGGTGCTCAGTGCTAGCGGTGCTGGGTGCTCAGTGCTCGAGGTGCTCAGTACTCAGGGTGCTGTGTTTTCAGTGCTCAGGGTGCTGGGTGCTCAGTACTCAGGGTGCTCAGTGCTTAGTACTAAGGGTGCTGGGTGCTCAGTGCTCAGGGTGCTCAGTGCTCGGGGTGCTCGGTGCTCAGTACTCAGGGTGCTGGGTGCTCAGTGCTCGTGGTGCTGGGTGCTCAGTGCTCAGTGCTCAGGGTGCTGGGTGCTCAGTGCTCAGGGTGCTGGTTGCTCAGTACTCAGGGTGCTGGGTGCTCAGTACTCAGGGTGCTGGGTGCTCAGTGCTCAAGGAGTTGGGTGCTCAGTACTCAGGGTGCTCATTGCTCAGGGTGCTGGGTGCTCAGTACTCAGGGTGCTGGGTGCTCAGTGCTCAGGGTGCTCGGTGCTCGGGGCGCTGGGTGCTCAGTGCTCGGGGTGCTCGGAGCTCAGTACCCTGGGTGCTGGGTGCTCAGTGCTCGGGGTGCTCGGTGCTCAGTACTCAGGGTGCTGGGTGCTCAGTGCTCGGGGTGCTCGGGGTGCTCGGTGCTCAGTACGTTGGGTGCTCACTACTCAGGGTGCTGGGTGCTCAGTGCTCAGGGTGCTGGGTGCTCAGTGCTCAGGGTGCTGGGTGCTCAGTGCTCGGGATGCTGGGTGCTCAGTACTCAGGGTGATCTGTTCTCAGTACTCAGGGTGCTGGGTGCTCAGTGCTCGGGGTGCTGGGTGCTCAGTACTCGGGGTGCTCAGTGCTCAGTACTCAGGGTGCTGGGTGCTCAGTGCTCGGGGTGCTCCCTGCTCAGTACTCAGGGTGCTGGGTGCTCAGTGCTCCGGGTGCTGGGTGCTCAGTACTCAGGGTTCTGGGTGCTCAGTGCTCAGGGTTCTGGGTGCTCAGTGCTCAGATTGCTGGGTGCTCAGTACTCAGGGTGCTGGGTGCTCAGTACTCAGGGTGCTGGGTGCTCAATGCTCGGGGTGCTGGGTGCTCAGTGCTCGCGGTGCTGGGTGCTCAGTTCTCGGGGTGCTCGGAGCTCAGTACTCAGGGTGCTGGGTGCTCAGTGCTCGGGGTGTTCGGTGCTCAGTAGTCAGGGTGCTGGGTGCTCAGTGCTCGGGGTGCTCGGTGCTCAGTACGTTGGGTGCTCACTACTCAGGGTGCTGGGTGCTCAGTGCTGAGGGTGCTGGGTGCTCAGTGTTGAGGGTGCTGGGTGCTCAGTGCTCAGGGTGCTGGGTGCACAGTACTCAGGGTGCTGGGTGCTCAGTGCTCAGGGTGCTGGGTGCTCAGTGCTCAGTGCTCAGGGTGCTGGGTGTTCAGTACTCAGGGTGCTGGATGCTCAGTACTCAGGGTGATGGGTGCTCAGTGCTCAGGGTTCTGGGTGCTCAGTACTCGGGGTGCTGGGTGCTCAGTGCTCAGGGTGCTGGGTACTCAGTGCTAAGGGTGCTCAGTACATGGGGTGCTGGGTGCTCATTCTCGGGGTGCTGGGTGCTCAGTGCTCGGGGTGCTGGGTGCTCAGTACTCAGGGTGCTGGGTGCTCAGTGCTCGGGGTGCTGGGTGCTCAGTGCTCAGGGTGCTGGGTCCTCAGTACTCAGGGTGCTGGGTGCTCAGTGCTCAGGGTGCTGGGTGCTCAGTGCTCAGGGTGCTGGGTGCTCATTACTCAGGGTGCTGGGAGCTCAGTGCTCAGGGTGATCGGTGCTCAGTACTCAGGGTGCTCAGTACTCAGGGTGCTGGGTGCTCAGTGCTCGGGGTGCTGGGTGCTCAGTGCTCAGGGTGATCGGTGCTCAGTACTCAGGGTGCTGGGTGCTCAGTGCTCAGGGTGCTGGGTGATCAGTCCTCAGGGTGATCGGTGCTCAGTACTCAGGGTGCTGGGTGCTCAGTGCTCGTGGTGCTGGGTGCTCAGTGCTCAGTGCTCAGGGTGCTGGGTGCTCAGTGCTCAGGGTGCTGGTTGCTCAGTACTCAGGGTGCTGGGTGCTCAGTACTCAGGGTGCTGGGTGCTCAGTGCTCAAGGAGTTGGGTGCTCAGTACTCAGGGTGCTCATTGCTCAGGGTGCTGGGTGCTCAGTACTCAGGGTGCTGGGTGCTCAGTGCTCAGTGCTCAGGGTGCTGGGTGCTCAGTGCTCAGGGTGCTGTGTGCTCAGTGCTCAGAGTGCTGGGTGCTCAGTGTTCAGGGTGCTGGGTACTCAGTGCTCAGGGTGCTGGGTGCTCAGTACTCAGGGTGCTGGGTGCTCAGTGCTCGGGGTGCTGGGTGCTCAGTGCTCGGGGTGCTGGGTGCTCAGTGCTAGCGGTGCTGGGTGCTCAGTGCTCGAGGTGCTCAGTACTCAGGGTGCTGTGTTTTCAGTGCTCAGGGTGCTGGGTGCTCAGTACTCAGGGTGCTCAGTGCTTAGTACTAAGGGTGCTGGGTGCTCAGTGCTCAGGGTGCTCAGTGCTCGGGGTGCTCGGTGCTCAGTACTCAGGGTGCTGGGTGCTCAGTGCTCGTGGTGCTGGGTGCTCAGTGCTCAGTGCTCAGGGTGCTGGGTGCTCAGTGCTCAGGGTGCTGGTTGCTCAGTACTCAGGGTGCTGGGTGCTCAGTACTCAGGGTGCTGGGTGCTCAGTGCTCAAGGAGTTGGGTGCTCAGTACTCAGGGTGCTCATTGCTCAGGGTGCTGGGTGCTCAGTACTCAGGGTGCTGGGTGCTCAGTGCTCAGGGTGCTCGGTGCTCGGGGCGCTGGGTGCTCAGTGCTCGGGGTGCTCGGAGCTCAGTACCCTGGGTGCTGGGTGCTCAGTGCTCGGGGTGCTCGGTGCTCAGTACTCAGGGTGCTGGGTGCTCAGTGCTCGGGGTGCTCGGGGTGCTCGGTGCTCAGTACGTTGGGTGCTCACTACTCAGGGTGCTGGGTGCTCAGTGCTCAGGGTGCTGGGTGCTCAGTGCTCGGGATGCTGGGTGCTCAGTACTCAGGGTGATCTGTTCTCAGTACTCAGGGTGCTGGGTGCTCAGTGCTCGGGGTGCTGGGTGCTCAGTACTCTGGGTGCTCAGTGCTCAGTACTCAGGGTGCTGGGTGCTCAGTGCTCGGGGTGCTCCCTGCTCAGTACTCAGGGTGCTGGGTGCTCAGTGCTCCGGGTGCTGGGTGCTCAGTACTCAGGGTTCTGGGTGCTCAGTGCTCAGGGTGCTGGGTGCTCAGTGCTCGGGGTGCTGGGTGCTCAGTGCTCAGTACTCAGGGTGCTGGGTGCTCAGTGCTTGGGGTGCTGGGTGCTCAGTGCTCAGTACTCAGGGTGCTGGGTGCTCAGTGCTCAGGGTGCTGTGTGCTCAGTGCTCAGGGTGCTGGGTGCTCAGTGCTCAGGGTGCTGGGTACTCATTGCTCAGGGTGCTGGGTGCTCAGTACTCAGGGTGCTGGGTGCTCAGTGCTCGGGGTGCTGGGTGCTCAGTGCTCAGGGTGCTGGGTGCTCAGTACTCAGTGTGCTGGGTGCTCAGTGCTCGGGGTGCTGGGTGCTCAGTGCTCGGGGTGCTGGGTGCTCAGTGCTCAGGGTGCTGGGTGCTCAGTACTCAGGGTGCTGGGAGCTCAGTGCTCAGGGTGATCGGTGCTCAGTACTCAGGGTGCCCAGTACTCAGGGTGCTGGGTGCTCAGTGCTCGGGGTGCTGGGTGCTCAGTACTCAGGGTGCTGTGTGCTCAGTGCTCAGGGTGCTGGGTGCTCAGTGCTCGGGGTGCTCGGTGCTCAGTACTCAGGGTGCTGAGTGCTCAGTACTCAGGGTGCTGGGTGCTCAGTACTCGGGGTGCTGGATGCTCAGTGCTCAGGGTTCTGGGTGCTCAGTCCTCAGGGTGCTAAGTGCTCAGGGTGCTGGGTGCTCAGTACTCGGGGTGCTGGATGCTCAGTGCTCAGGGTGCTGGGTGCTCAGTCCTCAGGGTGCTAAGTGCTCAGGGTGCTGGGTGCTCAGTGCTCGGGGTGCTCGGTGCTCAGTACTCAGGGTGCTGAGTGCTCAGTACTCAGGGTGCTGGGTGCTCAGTGCTCAGGGTGATCGGTGCTCAGTACTCAGGGTGCTGGGTGCTCAGTGCTCGGGGTGTTCGGTGCTCAGTACGTTGGGTGCTCACTACTCAGGGTGCTGGGTGCTCAGTGCTCAGGGTGCTGGGTGCTCAGTGCTCGGGGTGCTCGGTGCTCAGTACTTTGGGTGCTCACTACTCAGGGTGCTGGGTGCTCAGTGCTCAGGGTGCTGCGTGCTCAGTGCTCAGGGTGCTGGCTGCTCAGTGCTCAGGGTGGTGGGTGCTCAGTACTCAGGTTGCTGGGTACTCAGTGCTCGCGGTGCTGGGTGCTCAGTGCTCAGGGTGCTGGGTGCTCAGTACTCGGGGTGCTGGGTGCTCAGTACTCAGGGTGCTGGGTGCTCAGTACTCAGGGTGCTGGGTGCTCAGTGCTCAGGGTGCTGGGTGCTCAGTACTCAGGGTGCTGGGTGCTCAGTACTCGGGGTGCTGGGTGCTCAGTACTCAGGGTGCTGGGTGCTCAGTACTCGGGGTGCTGGGTTCTCAGTACTCGGGTGCTGGGTGCTCTGTGCTCGTGGTGCTGGGTGCTCAGTGCTCAGTGCTCAGGGTGCTGGGTGCTCAGTGCTCAGGGTGCTGTGTGCTCAGTGCTCAGGGTGCTGGGTGCTCAGTGCTCAGGGTGCTGGGTACTCAGTGCTCAGGGTGCTGGGTGCTCAGTACTCAGGGTGCTGGGTGCTCAGTACTCAGTGTGCTGGGTGCTCAGTGCTCGGGGTGCTGGGTGCTCAGTGCTCGGGGTGCTGGGTGCTCAGTGCTAGCGGTGCTGGGTGCTCAGTGCTCGAGGTGCTCAGTACTCAGGGTGCTGTGTTTTCAGTGCTAAGGGTGCTGGGTGCTCAGTACTCAGGGTGCTCGGTGCTTAGTACTCAGGGTGCTGGGTGCTCAGTGCTCAAGGATTTGGGTGCTCAGTACTCAGGGTGCTAATTGCTCAGGGTGCTGGGTGCTCAGTACTCAGGGTGCTGGGTGCTCAGTGCTCAGGGTGCTCGGTGCTCAGTGCTCGGGGCCCTGGGTGCTCAGTACTCAGTGTGCTGGGTGCTCAGTGCTCGGGGTGCTCGGTGCTCAGTACTCAGGGTGCTGGGTGCTCAGTGCTCGGGGTGCTCGGGGTGCTCGGTGCTCAGTACGTTGGGTGCTCACTACTCAGGGTGCTGGGTGCTCAGTGCTCAGGGTGCTGGGTGCTCAGTGCTCAGGGTGCTGGGTGCTCAGTGCTCAGGGTGCTGGGTGCTCAGTACTCAGGGTGCTGGGTGCTCAGTGCTCGGGGTGCTGGGTGCTCAGTGCTCAGGGTGCTGGGTGCTCAGTACTCAGGGTGCTGGGTGCTCAGTACTCGGGGTGCTGGGTGCTCAGTACTCAGGGTGCTGGGTGCTCAGTACTCAGGGTGCTGGGTGCTCAGTACTCGGGTGCTGGGTGCTCAGTGCTCAAGGTGCTGGGTGCTCAGTGCTCGGGGTGCTGGGTGCTCAGTGCTCAGTACTCAGGGTGCTGGGTGCTCAGTGCTCGGTGTGCTGGGTGCCCCGTGCTCAGTACTCAGGGTGCTGGGTGCTCAGTGCTCAGGGTGCTGGGTGCTGGGTGCTCAGTGCTCAGGGTGCTGGAATGCCTGTGCTCAGTGTGCTGGGTACTCAGTGCTCAGGGTGCTGGGTGTTCAGTACTCAGGGTGCTGGGTGCTCAGTGCTCAGGGTGCTGGGTGCTCAGTGCTCGGGGTGCTGTGTGCTCAGTGCTCGGGATGCTGGGTGCTCAGTGCTCAGGGTGCTGGGTGCTCAGTACTCAGGGTGCTGGGTGATCAGTGCTCGGGGTGCTGGGTGCTCAGTGCTCAGGGTGCTGGGTGCTCAGTACTCTGGGTGCTGGGTGCTCAGTGCTCGGGGTGCTCGGTGCTCAGTACTCAAGGTGCTGGGTGCTCAGTGCTCAGGGTGCTGGGTGCTCAGTCCTCGGGGTGCTCCGTGCTCAGTGATCAGGGTGCTGGGTGCTCTGTACTCAGGGTGCTCGGTGCTCAGTACTCAGGGTTCTCAGTGCTCAATACTCAGGTTGCTGGGAGCTCAGTGCTCAGGGTGATCGGTGCTCAGTACTCAGGGTGCTCAGTACTAAGGGTGCTGGGTGCTCAGTGCTCGGGGTGCTGGGTGCTCAGTACTCAGGGTGCTGGGTGCTCAGTGCTCGGCGTCATGGATGCTCAGTGCTCAGGGTGATCGGTGCTCAGTACTCAGGGTGCTGGGTGCTCAGTACTCAGGGTGCTGGTTGCTCAGTCCTCAGGGTGCTCTGTGCTCAGGGTGCTGGGTACTCAGTGCTCGGGGTGCTCGGTGCTCAGTACTCAGGGTGCTGAGTGCTCAGTACTCAGGGTGCTGCGTGCTCAGTACTCAGGGTGCTGGGTGCTCAGTGCTCAGGGTGCTGGGTGATCAGTGCTCAGGGTGCTGGGTGCTCAGTGCTCAGGGTGCTGGGTGCTCAGTGGTCGGGGTGCTGGGTGCTCAGTGCTTGGGGTGCTGGGTGCTCAGTGCTCAGTGCTCAGGGTGCTGGGTGGTCAGTGCTCTGTGCTCAGGGTGCTGGTTGCTCAGTACTCAGGGTGCTGGGTGCTCAGTACTCAGGGTGCTGGGTGCTCAGTGCTCAGGGTGCTGGGTGCTCAGTACTCAGGGTGCTGGGTGATCAATGCTCGGGGTGCTGGGTGCTCAGTGCTCAGGGTGCTGTGTGCTCAGTACTCTGGGTGCTGGGTGCTCAGTGCTCGGGATGCTCGGTGCTCAGTACTCAAGGTGCTGGGTGCTCAGTGCTCATTGTGGTGGGTGCTCAGTCCTCGGGTTGCTCCGTGCTCAGTGATCAGGGTGCTGGGTGCTCTGTACTCAGGGTGCTCGGTGCTCAGTACTCAGGGTTCTCAGTGCTCAATACTCAGGGTGCTGGGTACTCAGTGCTCAGGGTGCTGGGTGCTCAGTACTCAGGGTGCTCAGTTCTCAGTACTCGGGGTGCTGGGTGCTCAGTGCTCAGGGTGCTCAGTGCTCAGTGCTCGGGGTGCTGGGTGCTCTGTGCTCGGGGCGCTGGGTGCTCAGTGCTCAGGGTGCTGGGTGCTCAGTACTCGGGGTGCTTCGTGCTCAGTGCTCAGGGTGCTCAGTGCTCAGTACTCAGTGCTCAGGGTGCTCAGTGCTCAGGGTGCTGGGTGTTCACTACTCAGGGTGCTGGGTGCTCAGTACTCAGGGTGCTGGCTGCTCAGTGCTCAGGGTGCTGGGTGCTCAGTGCTCGGGGCGCTGGGTGCTCAGTGCACGGGGTGCTCGGAGCTCAGTACTCTGGGTGCTGGGTGCTCAGTGCTCGGGGTGATCGGTGCTCAGTACTCAGGGTGCTGGGTGCTCAGTGCTCGGGGTCCTCGGTGCTCAGTACGTTGGGTGCTCACTACTCAGGGTGCTGGGTGCTCAGTGCTCAGGGTGCTGGGTGCTCAGTGCTCAAGGAGTTGGGTGCTCAGTACTCAGGGTGCTCATTGCTCAGGGTGCTGGGTGCTCAGTACTCAGGGTGCTGGGTGCTCAGTGCTCAGGGTGCTCGGTGCTCGGGGCGCTGGGTGCTCAGTGCTCGGGGTGCTCGGAACTCAGTACCCTGGGTGCTGGGTGATCATTCTCGGGGTGCTGGGTGCTCATTCTCAGGGTGCTGGGTGCTCAGTCCTCGGGGTGCTGGGTGCTCATTACTCAGGGTGCTCGGTGCTCAGTACTCAGGGTTCTCAGTGCTCAATACTCAGGTTGCTGGGTACTCAGTGCTCAGGGTGCTCTGTGCTCAGGGTGCTGGGTACTCAGTGCTCAGGGTGCTCGGTGCTCAGTACTCAGGGTGCGGAGTGCTCAGTACTCAGGGAGCTGGGTGCTCAGTACTCAGGGTGCTGGGTGCTCAGTACTCAGGGTGCTGGGTGCTCAGTGCTCAGGGTGCCTGGTGCTCAGTGCTCAGGGTGCTGGGTACTCAGTGCTCAGGGTGCTGGGTGCTCAGTACTCAGGGTGCTCAGTGCTCAGTACTCAGGGTGCTGTGTGTTCAGTGCTCAGGGTGCTGGGTGCTCAGTACTCAGGGTGCTCGGTGCTTAGTACTCATTGTGCTGGGTGCTCAGTACTCCGGGTGCTGGGTGCTCAGTGCTCGGGGTGCTCGGTGCTCAGTGCTCAAGGTGCTGGGTGCTCAGTACTGAGGGTGCTCATTGCTCAGGGTGCTGGGTGCTCAGTACTCAGGGTGCTGGGTGCTCAGTGTTCAGGGTGCTGGGTGCTCAGTACTCAGGGTGCTGGGTGATCAATGCTCGGGGTGCTGGGTGCTCAGTGCTCAGGGTGCTGGGTGCTCAGTACTCTGGGTGCTGGGTGCTCAGTGCTCGGGATGCTCGGTGCTCAGTACTCAAGGTGCTGGGTGCTCAGTGCTCATTGTGGTGGGTGCTCAGTCCTCGGGTTGCTCCGTGCTCAGTGATCAGGGTGCTGGGTGCTCTGTACTCAGGGTGCTCGGTGCTCAGTACTCAGGGTTCTCAGTGCTCAATACTCAGGGTGCTGGGTACTCAGTGCTCAGGGTGCTGGGTGCTCAGTACTCAGGGTGCTCAGTTCTCAGTACTCGGGGTGCTGGGTGCTCAGTGCTCAGGGTGCTCAGTGCTCAGTGCTCGGGGTGCTGGGTGCTCTGTGCTCGGGGCGCTGGGTGCTCAGTGCTCAGGGTGCTGGGTGCTCAGTACTCGGGGTGCTTCGTGCTCAGTGCTCAGGGTGCTCAGTGCTCAGTACTCAGTGCTCAGGGTGCTCAGTGCTCAGGGTGCTGGGTGTTCAGTACTCAGGGTGCTGGGTGCTCAGTACTCAGGGTGCTGGCTGCTCAGTGCTCAGGGTGCTGGGTGCTCAGTGCTCGGGGCGCTGGGTGCTCAGTGCACGGGGTGCTCGGAGCTCAGTACTCTGGGTGCTGGGTGCTCAGTGCTCGGGGTGATCGGTGCTCAGTACTCAGGGTGCTGGGTGCTCAGTGCTCGGGGTCCTCGGTGCTCAGTACGTTGGGTGCTCACTACTCAGGGTGCTGGGTGCTCAGTGCTCAGGGTGCTGGGTGCTCAGTGCTCAAGGAGTTGGGTGCTCAGTACTCAGGGTGCTCATTGCTCAGGGTGCTGGGTGCTCAGTACTCAGGGTGCTGGGTGCTCAGTGCTCAGGGTGCTCGGTGCTCGGGGCGCTGGGTGCTCAGTGCTCGGGGTGCTCGGAACTCAGTACCCTGGGTGCTGGGTGCTCATTCTCGGGGTGCTGGGTGCTCATTCTCGGGGTGCTGGGTGCTCAGTCCTCGGGGTGCTGGGTGCTCATTACTCAGGGTGCTCGGTGCTCAGTACTCAGGGTTCTCAGTGCTCAATACTCAGGTTGCTGGGTACTCAGTGCTCAGGGTGCTCGGTGCTCAGTACTCGGGGTGCTGGGTGCTCATTCTCGGGGAGCTGGGTGCTCAGTGCTCGGGGTGCTGGGTGCTCATTACTCAGGGTGCTGGGTGCTCAGTTCTCAGGGTGCTGGGTGCTCAGTACTCAGGGTGCTGGGTGCTCAGTCCTCAGGTTGCTCTGTGCTCAGGGTGCTGGGTACTCAGTGCTCGGGGTGCTCGGTGCTCAGTACTCAGGGTGCGGAGTGCTCAGTACTCAGGGAGCTGGGTGCTCAGTACTCAGGGTGCTGGGTGCTCAGTACTCAGGGTGCTGGGTGCTCAGTGCTCAGGGTGCTGGGTGCTCAGTGCTCAGGGTGCTGGGTACTCAGTGCTCAGGGTGCTGGGTGCTCAGTACTCAGGGTGCTCAGTGCTCAGTACTCAGGGTGCTGTGTGTTCAGTGCTCAGGGTGCTGGGTGCTCAGTACTCAGGGTGCTCGGTGCTTAGTACTCATTGTGCTGGGTGCTCAGTACTCCGGGTGCTGGGTGCTCAGTGCTCGGGGTGCTCGGTGCTCAGTGCTCAAGGTGCTGGGTGCTCAGTACTGAGGGTGCTCATTGCTCAGGGTGCTGGGTGCTCAGTACTCAGGGTGCTGGGTGCTCAGTGCTCAGGGTGCTCGGTGCTCAGTGCTCAGGGTGCTGGGTGCTCAGTGCTCACGGTGCTGGGTGCTCAGTGCTCATGGTGCTGGGTGCTCAGTGTTCAGGGTGCTGGGTGCTCAGTGCTCAGGGTGCTGGGTGCTCAGTGCTCAGGGTGCTGGGTGCTTAGTGCTCAGGGTGCTGGGTGCTCAGTGCTCAGGGTGCTGGGTGCTCGGTGCTCGGGGTGCTGGGTGCTTAGTGCTCGGGGTGCCCGGTGCTCAGTACTCGGGGTGCTCAGTGCTCAGTACTCAGGGTGCTGGTTGCTCAGTGCTCAGGGTGCTGGGTGCTCAGTGCTCAGGGTGCTGGGTGCTCAGTGCTCAGGGTGCTGGGTGCTCAGTGCTCAGGGTGCTGGGTGCTCATTGCTCAGGGTGCTGGGTGCTCGGTGCTCGGGGTTCTGGGTGCTCAGTACTCGGGGTGCTCAGTGCTCAGTACTCAGGGTGCTGGGTGCTCAGTGATCAGGGTGCTGGGTGCTCAGTACTCAGGGTGCTGGGTGCTCGGTGCTCAGTACGCTGGGTGCTCAGTCCTCAGGGTGCTGGGTGCTCAGTACTCAGCATGCTCACTGCTCAGTACTCGGGGTGCTGGGTGCTCAGTGCTCAGGGTGCTCAGTGCTCAGTGCTCGGGGTGCTGGGTGCTCTGTGCTCGGGGCGCTGGGTGCTCAGTGCTCAGGGTGCTGGGTGCTCAGTACTCAGGGTGCTGGGTGCTCAGTACTCAGTGTGCTGGGTGCTCAGTGCTCGGGGTGCTGGGTGCTCAGTGCTCGGGGTGCTGGGTGCTCAGTGCTAGCGGTGCTGGGTGCTCAGTGCTCGAGGTGCTCAGTACTCAGGGTGCTGTGTTTTCAGTGCTAAGGGTGCTGGGTGCTCAGTACTCAGGGTGCTCGGTGCTTAGTACTCAGGGTGCTGGGTGCTCAGTGCTCAAGGATTTGGGTGCTCAGTACTCAGGGTGCTAATTGCTCAGGGTGCTGGGTGCTCAGTACTCAGGGTGCTGGGTGCTCAGTGCTCAGGGTGCTCGGTGCTCAGTGCTCGGGGCGCTGGGTGCTCAGTACTCAGGGTGCTGGGTGCTCAGTGCTCGGGGTGCTCGGTGCTCAGTACTCAGGGTGCTGGGTGCTCAGTGCTCGGGGTGCTCGGGGTGCTCGGTGCTCAGTACGTTGGGTGCTCACTACTCAGGGTGCTGGGTGCTCAGTGCTCAGGGTGCTGGGTGCTCAGTGCTCAGGGTGCTGGGTGCTCAGTGCTCAGGGTGCTGGGTGCTCAGTACTCAGGGTGCTGGGTGCTCAGTGCTCGGGGTGCTGGGTGCTCAGTGCTCAGGGTGCTGGGTGCTCAGTACTCAGGGTGCTGGGTGCTCAGTACTCGGGGTGCTGGGTGCTCAGTACTCAGGGTGCTGGGTGCTCAGTACTCAGGGTGCTGGGTGCTCAGTACTCGGGTGCTGGGTGCTCAGTGCTCAAGGTGCTGGGTGCTCAGTGCTCGGGGTGCTGGGTGCTCAGTGCTCAGTACTCAGGGTGCTGGGTGCTCAGTGCTCGGTGTGCTGGGTGCCCCGTGCTCAGTACTCAGGGTGCTGGGTGCTCAGTGCTCAGGGTGCTGGGTGCTGGGTGCTCAGTGCTCAGGGTGCTGGATGCTCAGTGCTCAGTGTGCTGGGTACTCAGTGCTCAGGGTGCTGGGTGTTCAGTACTCAGGGTGCTGGGTGCTCAGTGCTCAGGGTGCTGGGTGCTCAGTGCTCGGGGTGCTGTGTGCTCAGTGCTCGGGATGCTGGGTGCTCAGTGCTCAGGGTGCTGGGTGCTCAGTACTCAGGGTGCTGGGTGATCAGTGCTCGGGGTGCTGGGTGCTCAGTGCTCAGGGTGCTGGGTGCTCAGTACTCTGGGTGCTGGGTGCTCAGTGCTCGGGGTGCTCGGTGCTCAGTACTCAAGGTGCTGGGTGCTCAGTGCTCAGGGTGCTGGGTGCTCAGTCCTCGGGGTGCTCCGTGCTCAGTGATCAGGGTGCTGGGTGCTCTGTACTCAGGGTGCTCGGTGCTCAGTACTCAGGGTTCTCAGTGCTCAATACTCAGGTTGCTGGGAGCTCAGTGCTCAGGGTGATCGGTGCTCAGTACTCAGGGTGCTCAGTACTAAGGGTGCTGGGTGCTCAGTGCTCGGGGTGCTGGGTGCTCAGTACTCAGGGTGCTGGGTGCTCAGTGCTCGGCGTCATGGATGCTCAGTGCTCAGGGTGCTGGGTGCTCAGTACTCTGGGTGCTGGGTGCTCAGTGCTCGGGATGCTCGGTGCTCAGTACTCAAGGTGCTGGGTGCTCAGTGCTCATTGTGGTGGGTGCTCAGTCCTCGGGTTGCTCCGTGCTCAGTGATCAGGGTGCTGGGTGCTCTGTACTCAGGGTGCTCGGTGCTCAGTACTCAGGGTTCTCAGTGCTCAATACTCAGGGTGCTGGGTACTCAGTGCTCAGGGTGCTGGGTGCTCAGTACTCAGGGTGCTCAGTTCTCAGTACTCGGGGTGCTGGGTGCTCAGTGCTCAGGGTGCTCAGTGCTCAGTGCTCGGGGTGCTGGGTGCTCTGTGCTCGGGGCGCTGGGTGCTCAGTGCTCAGGGTGCTGGGTGCTCAGTACTCGGGGTGCTTCGTGCTCAGTGCTCAGGGTGCTCAGTGCTCAGTACTCAGTGCTCAGGGTGCTCAGTGCTCAGGGTGCTGGGTGTTCAGTACTCAGGGTGCTGGGTGCTCAGTACTCAGGGTGCTGGCTGCTCAGTGCTCAGGGTGCTGGGTGCTCAGTGCTCGGGGCGCTGGGTGCTCAGTGCACGGGGTGCTCGGAGCTCAGTACTCTGGGTGCTGGGTGCTCAGTGCTCGGGGTGATCGGTGCTCAGTACTCAGGGTGCTGGGTGCTCAGTGCTCGGGGTCCTCGGTGCTCAGTACGTTGGGTGCTCACTACTCAGGGTGCTGGGTGCTCAGTGCTCAGGGTGCTGGGTGCTCAGTGCTCAAGGAGTTGGGTGCTCAGTACTCAGGGTGCTCATTGCTCAGGGTGCTGGGTGCTCAGTACTCAGGGTGCTGGGTGCTCAGTGCTCAGGGTGCTCGGTGCTCGGGGCGCTGGGTGCTCAGTGCTCGGGGTGCTCGGAACTCAGTACCCTGGGTGCTGGGTGCTCATTCTCGGGGTGCTGGGTGCTCATTCTCGGGGTGCTGGGTGCTCAGTCCTCGGGGTGCTGGGTGCTCATTACTCAGGGTGCTCGGTGCTCAGTACTCAGGGTTCTCAGTGCTCAATACTCAGGTTGCTGGGTACTCAGTGCTCAGGGTGCTCGGTGCTCAGTACTCGGGGTGCTGGGTGCTCATTCTCGGGGAGCTGGGTGCTCAGTGCTCGGGGTGCTGGGTGCTCATTACTCAGGGTGCTGGGTGCTCAGTTCTCAGGGTGCTGGGTGCTCAGTACTCAGGGTGCTGGGTGCTCAGTCCTCAGGTTGCTCTGTGCTCAGGGTGCTGGGTACTCAGTGCTCGGGGTGCTCGGTGCTCAGTACTCAGGGTGCGGAGTGCTCAGTACTCAGGGAGCTGGGTGCTCAGTACTCAGGGTGCTGGGTGCTCAGTACTCAGGGTGCTGGGTGCTCAGTGCTCAGGGTGCTGGGTGCTCAGTGCTCAGGGTGCTGGGTACTCAGTGCTCAGGGTGCTGGGTGCTCAGTACTCAGGGTGCTCAGTGCTCAGTACTCAGGGTGCTGTGTGTTCAGTGCTCAGGGTGCTGGGTGCTCAGTACTCAGGGTGCTCGGTGCTTAGTACTCATTGTGCTGGGTGCTCAGTACTCCGGGTGCTGGGTGCTCAGTGCTCGGGGTGCTCGGTGCTCAGTGCTCAAGGTGCTGGGTGCTCAGTACTGAGGGTGCTCATTGCTCAGGGTGCTGGGTGCTCAGTACTCAGGGTGCTGGGTGCTCAGTGCTCAGGGTGCTCGGTGCTCAGTGCTCAGGGTGCTGGGTGCTCAGTGCTCACGGTGCTGGGTGCTCAGTGCTCATGGTGCTGGGTGCTCAGTGTTCAGGGTGCTGGGTGCTCAGTGCTCAGGGTGCTGGGTGCTCAGTGCTCAGGGTGCTGGGTGCTTAGTGCTCAGGGTGCTGGGTGCTCAGTGCTCAGGGTGCTGGGTGCTCGGTGCTCGGGGTGCTGGGTGCTTAGTGCTCGGGGTGCCCGGTGCTCAGTACTCGGGGTGCTCAGTGCTCAGTACTCAGGGTGCTGGGTGCTCAGTGCTCAGGGTGCTGGGTGCTCAGTGCTCAGGGTGCTGGGTGCTCAGTGCTCAGGGTGCTGGGTGCTCAGTGCTCAGGGTGCTGGGTGCTCATTGCTCAGGGTGCTGGGTGCTCGGTGCTCGGGGTTCTGGGTGCTCAGTACTCGGGGTGCTCAGTGCTCAGTACTCAGGGTGCTGGGTGCTCAGTGCTCAGGGTGCTGGGTGCTCAGTACTCAGGGTGCTGGGTGCTCGGTGCTCAGTACGCTGGGTGCTCAGTCCTCAGGGTGCTGGGTGCTCAGTACTCAGCATGCTCACTGCTCAGTACTCGGGGTGCTGGGTGCTCAGTGCTCAGGGTGCTCAGTGCTCAGTGCTCGGGGTGCTGGGTGCTCTGTGCTCGGGGCGCTGGGTGCTCAGTGCTCGGGGTGCTGGGTGCTCAGTACTCGGGGTGCTGGGTGCTGAGTGCTCAGGGTGCTCAGTGCTCAGTACTTAGTCCTCAGGGTGCTCAGTGCTCAGGGTGCTGGGTGTTCAGTACTCAGGGTGCTGGGTGCTCAGTGCTCAGGGTGCTGGGTGCTCAGTGCTCAGGGTGCTGGGTGCTCAGTGCTCGGGGTGCTGGGTGCTCAGTACTCAGGGTGCTGGGTGCTCAGTGCTCGGGGTGCTGGGTGCTCAGTGCTCAGTACTCAGGGTGCTGGGTGCTCAGTGCTCAGGGTGCTTGGTGCTCAGTACTCAGGGTGCTGGGTGCTCAGTACTCAGGGTGCTGGGTGCTCAGTGCTCGGGGTGCTGGGTGCTCAGTACTCAGGGTGCTGGGTGCTCAGTACTCGGGGTGCTGGGTGCTCAGTGCTCGGGGTGCTGGGTGCTCAGTGCTCAGGGTGCTGGGTGCTCAGTGCTCGGGGTGCTGGTTGCTCAGTGCTCAGTACTCAGGGTGCTGGGTGCTCAGTGCTCGGGGTGCTGGGTGCTCAGTGCTCAGTGTTCAGGGTGCTGGGTGCTCAGTGCTCAGGGTGCTGTGTGCTCAGTGCTCAGGGTGCTGGGTGCTCAGTGCTCAGGGTGCTGGGTACTCAGTGCTCAGGGTGCGGGGTGCTCAGTACTCAGGGTGCTGGGTGCTCAGTACTCAGGGTGCTGGGTGCTCAGTGCTCTTGGTGCTGGGTGCTCAGTGCTAGCGGTGCTGGGTGCTCAGTGCTCGGGGTGCTCGGTGCTCAGTGCTCAGGGTGCTGGGTGCTCAGTGCTCACGGTGCTGGGTGCTCAGTGCTCAGGGTGCTGGGTGCCCAGTGCTCAGGGTGCTGGGTGCTCAGTGCTCAGGGTGCTGGGTGCTCAGTGCTCAGGGTGCTGGGTGCTTAGTGCTCAGGGTGCTCAGTGCTTGGGGTGTTGGGTGCTCAGTACTCAGGGTGCTGGGTGCTCATTCTCGGGGTGCTGGGTGCTCAGTGCTCAGGGTGCTGGGTGCTCATTACTCAGGGTGCTCGGTGCTCAGTACTCAGGGTTCTCAGTGCTCAATACTCAGGTTGCTGGGTACTCAGTGCTCAGGGTGCTCGGTGCTCAGTACTCGGGGTGCTGCGTGCTCATTCTCAGGGTGCTGGGTGCTCAGTGCTCGGGGTGCTGGGTACTCATTACTCAGGGTGCTGGGTGCTCAGTTCTCAGGGTGCTGGGTGCTCAGTACTCAGGGTGCTGGGTGCTCAGTCCTCAGGGTACTCTGTGCTCAGGGTGCTGGGTACTCAGTGCTCGGGGTGCTCGGTGCTCAGTACTCAGGGTGCTGAGTGCTCAGTACTCAGGGTGCTGGGTGCTCAGTACTCAGGGTGCTGGGTGCTCAGTACTCAGGGTGCTGGGTGCTCAGTGCTCAGGGTGCTCGGTGCTCAGTGCTCGGGGTGCTGGGTGCTCAGTGCTCAGGGTGCTGGGTGCTCAGTGCTCAGGGTGCTGGGTGCTCATTGCTCAGGGTGCTGGGTGCTCGGTGCTCGGGGTTCTGGGTACTCAGTACTCGGGGTGCTCAGTGCTCAGTACTCAGGGTGCTGGGTGCTCAGTGCTCAGGGTGCTGGGTGCTCAGTACTCAGGGTGCTGGGTGCTCGGTGCTCAGTACGCTCGGTGCTCAGTACTCAGGGTGCTGGGTGCTCAGTACTCAGCGTGCTCACTGCTCAGTACTCGGGTTGCTGGGTGCTCAGTGCTCAGGGGGCTCAGTGCTCAGTGCTCGGGGTGCTGGGTGCTCTGTGCTCGGGGCGCTGGGTGCTCAGTGCTCGGGGTGCTGGGTGCTCAGTACTCGGGGTGCTGGGTGCTCAGTGCTCAGGGTGCTCAGTGCTCAGTACTTAGTGCTCAGGGTGCTCAGTGCTCAGGGTGCTGGGTGTTCAGTACTCAGGGTGCTGGGTGCTCAGTGCTCAGGGTGCTGGGTGCTCAGTGCTCAGGGTGCTGTGTGCTCAGTACTCGGGGTGCTGGGTGCTCAGTGCTCAGGGTGCTGGGTGCTCAGTGCTCAGGGTGCTGGGTGCTCAGTGCTCAGGGTGCTGGGTACTCAGTGCTCAGGGTGCTGGGTGCTCAGTACTCGGGGTGCTGGGTGCTCAGTACTCAGGGTGCTGGGTGCTCAGTACTCAGGGTGCTGGGTGCTCAGTGCTCTTGGTGCTGGGTGCTCAGTGCTAGCGGTGCTGGGTGCTCAGTGCTCGGGGTGCTCGGTGCTCAGTGCTCAGGGTGCTGGGTGCTCAGTGCTCACGGTGCTGGGTGCTCAGTGCTCAGGGTGCTGGGTGCTCAGTGCTCAGGGTGCTGGGTGCTCAGTGCTCAGGGTGCTGGGTGCTCAGTGCTCAGGGTGCTGGGTGCTTAGTGCTCAGGGTGCTCAGTGCTTGGGGTGTTGGGTGCTCAGTACTCAGGGTGCTGGGTGCTCATTCTCGGGGTGCTGGGTGCTCAGTCCTCGGGGTGCTGGGTGCTCATTACTCAGGGTGCTCGGTGCTCAGTACTCAGGGTTCTCAGTGCTCAATACTCAGGTTGCTGGGTACTCAGTGCTCAGGGTGCTCGGTGCTCAGTACTCGGGGTGCTGGGTGCTCATTCTCAGGGTGCTGGGTGCTCAGTGCTCGGGGTGCTGGGTGCTCATTACTCAGGGTGCTGGGTGCTCAGTTCTCAGGGTGCTCGGTGCTCAGTACTCAGGGTGCTGGGTGCTCAGTCCTCAGGGTACTCTGTGCTCAGGGTGCTGGGTACTCAGTGCTCGGGGTGCTCGGTGCTCAGTACTCAGGGTGCTGAGTGCTCAGTACTCAGGGTGCTGGGTGCTCAGTACTCAGGGTGCTGGGTGCTCAGTTCTCAGGGTGCTGGGTGCTCAGTGCTCAGGGTGCTGGGTGCTCAGTGCTCAGGGTGCTGGGTACTCAGTGCTCAGGGTGCTGGGTGCTCAGTACTCAGGGTGCTCAGTGCTCAGTACTCAGGGTGCTGGGTGCTCAGTACTCAGGGTGCTCAGTGCTTAGTACTCATTGTGCTGGGTGCTCAGTACTCCAGGTGCTGGGTGCTCAGTGCTCGGGGTGCTCGGTGCTCAGTGCTCAAGGTGCTGGTTGCTCAGTACTCAGGGTGCTCATTGCTCAGGGTGCTGGGTGCTCAGTACTCAGGGTGCTGGGTGCTCAGTGCTCAGGGTGCTCGGTGCTCAGTGCTCAGGGTGCTGGGTGCTCAGTGCTCACGGTGCTGGGTGCTCAGTGCTCAGGGTGCTGGGTGCTCAGTGTTCAGGGTGCTGGGTGCTCAGTGCTCAGGGTGCTGGGTGCTCAGTGCTCAGGGTGCTGGGTGCTTAGTGCTCAGGGTGCTGGGTGCTCAGTGCTCAGGGTGCTGGGTGCTCGGTGCTCGGGGTGCTGGGTGCTTAGTGCTCGGGGTGCCCGGTTCTCAGTACTTGGGGTGCTCAGTGCTCAGTACTCAGGGTGCTGGGTGCTCAGTGCTCAGGGTGCTGGGTGCTCAGTGCTCAGGGTGCTGGGTGCTCAGTGCTCAGGGTGCTGGGTGCTCAGTGCTCAGGGTGCTGGGTGCTCATTGCTCAGGGTGCTGGGTGCTCGGTGCTCGGGGTTCTGGGTGCTCAGTACTCGGGGTGCTCAGTGCTCAGTACTCAGGGTGCTGGGTGCTCAGTGCTCAGGGTGCTGGGTGCTCAGTACTCAAGGTGCTGGGTGCTCGGTGCTCAGTACCCTGGGTGCTCAGTACTCAGGGTGCTGGGTGCTCAGTACTCAGCGTGATCACTGCTCAGTACTCGGGGTGCTGGGTGGTCAGTGCTCAGGGTGCTCAGTGCTCAGTGCTCAGGGTGCTGGGTGCTCAGTGCTCAGGGTGCTGGGTGCTCAGTGCTCAGGGTGCTGGGTGCTCAGTGCTCAGGGTGCTGGGTGCTTAGTGCTCAGGGTGCTCAGTGCTTGGGGTGTTTGTGTGCTCAGTACTCAGGGTGCTGGGTGCTCATTCTCGGGGTGCTGGGTGCTCAGTCCTCGGGGTGCTGGGTGCTCATTACTCAGGGTGCTCGGTGCTCAGTACTCACGGTTCTCAGTGCTCAATACTCAGGTTGCTGGGTACTCAGTGCTCAGGGTGCTCGGTGCTCAGTACTCGGGGTGCTGGGTGCTCATTCTCAGGGTGCTGGGTGCTCAGTGCTCGGGGTGCTGGGTGCTCAGTCCTCAGGGTACTCTGTGCTCAGGGTGCTGGGTACTCAGTGCTCGGTGTGCTCGGTGCTCAGTACTCAGGGTGCTGAGTGCTCAGTACTCAGGGTGCTGGGTGCTCAGTACTCAGGGTGCTGGGTGCTCAGTTCTCAGGGTGCTGGGTGCTCAGTGCTCAGGGTGCTGGGTGCTCAGTGCTCAGGGTGCTGGGTACTCAGTGCTCAGGGTGCTGGGTGCTCAGTACTCAGGGTGCTCAGTGCTCAGTACTCAGGGTGCTGTGTGTTCAGTGCTCAGGGTGCTGGGTGCTCAGTACTCAGGGTGCTCGGTGCTTAGTACTCATTGTGCTGGGTGCTCAGTACTCCAGGTGCTGGGTGCTCAGTGCTCGGGGTGCTCGGTGCTCAGTGCTCAAGGTGCTGGGTGCTCAGTACTCAGGGTGCTCATTGCTCAGGGTGCTGGGTGCTCAGTACTCAGGGTGCTGGGTGCTCAGTGCTCACGGTGCTGGGTGCTCAGTGCTCACGGTGCTGGGTGCTCAGTGCTCAGGGTGCTGGGTGCTCAGTGTTCAGGGTGCTCGGTGCTCAGTGCTCAGGGTGCTGGGTGCTCTGTGCTCACGGTGCTGGGTGCTCAGTGCTCAGGGTGCTGGGTGCTCAGTGTTCAGGGTGCTGGGTGCTCAGTGCTCAGGGTGCTGGGTGCTCAGTGCTCACGGTGCTGGGTGCTCAGTGCTCAGGGTGCTCGGTGCTCAGTGCTCAGGGTGCTGGGTGCTCAGTGCTCACGGTGCTGGGTGCTCAGTGCTCAGGGTGCTGGGTGCTCAGTGTTCAGGGTGCTGGGTGCTCAGTGCTCAGGGTGCTGGGTGCTCAGTGCTCAGGGTGCTGGGTGCTTAGTGCTCAGGGTGCTGGGTGCTCAGTGCTCAGGGTGCTGGGTGCTCGGTGCTCGGGGTGCTGGGTGCTTAGTGCTCGGGGTGCCCGGTTCTCAGTACTTGCTGTGCTCAGTGCTCAGTACTCAGGGTGCTGGGTGCTCAGTGCTCAGGGTGCTGGGTGCTCAGTGCTTAGGGTGCTGGGTGCTCATTGCTCAGGGTGCTGGGTGCTCGGTGCTCGGGGTTCTGGGTGCTCAGTACTCGGGGTGCTCAGTGCTCAGTACTCAGGGTGCTGGGTGCTCAGTGCTCAGGGTGCTGGGTGCTCAGTACTCAGGGTGCTGGGTGCTCAGTGCTCAGGGTGCTCGGTGCTCAGTGCTCAGGGTGCTGGGTGCTCAGTGCTCACGGTGCTGGGTGCTCAGTGCTCAGGGTGCTGGGTGCTCAGTGTTCAGGGTGCTGGGTGCTCAGTGCTCAGGGTGCTGGGTGCTCAGTGCTCACGGTGCTGGGTGCTCAGTGCTCAGGGTGCTGGGTGCTCAGTGTTCAGGGTGCTGGGTGCTCACTGCTCAGGGTGCTGGGTGCTCAGTGCTCAGGGTGCTGGGTGCTTAGTGCTCAGGGTGCTGGGTGCTCAGTGCTCAGGGTGCTGGGTGCTCGGTGCTCGGGGTGCTGGGTGCTCATTGCTCAGGGTGCTGGGTGCTCAGTGCTCAGGGTGCTGGGTGCTCATTGCTCAGGGTGCTGGGTGCTCAGTACTCAGCGTGATCACTGCTCATTACTCGGCGTGCTGGGTGGTCAGTGCTCAGGGTGCTCAGTGCTCAGTGTTCAGGGTGCTGGGTGCTCAGTGCTCAGGGTGCTGGGTGCTCAGTGCTCAGGGTGCTGGGTGCTCAGTGCTCAGGGTGCTGGGTGCTCAGTGCTCAGGGTGCTGGGTGCTCAGTGCTCAGGGTGCTGGGTGCTCATTGCTCAGGGTGCTGGGTGCTCGGTGCTCGGGGTTCTGGGTGCTCAGTACTCGGGGTGCTCAGTGCTCAGTACTCAGGGTGCTGGGTGCTCAGTGCTCAGGGTGCTGGGTGCTCAGTACTCAGGGTGCTGGGTGCTCGGTGCTCAGTACGCTGGGTGCTCAGTACTCAGGGTGCTGGGTGCTCAGTACTCAGCGTGATCACTGCTCAGTACTCGGGGTGCTGGGTGCTCAGTGCTCAGGGTGCTCAGTGCTCAGTGCTCGGGGTGCTGGGTGCTCTGTGCTCGGGGCGCTGGGTGCTCAGTGCTCGGGGTGCTGGGTGCTCAGTACTCGGGGTGCTGGGTGCTGAGTGCTCAGGGTGCTCAGTGCTCAGTACTTAGTGCTCAGGGTGCTCAGTGCTCAGGGTGCTGGGTGTTCAGTACTCAGGGTGCTGGGTCCTCAGTGCTCAGGGTGCTGGGTGCTCAGTGCTCAGGGTGCTGGGTGCTCAGTACTCGGGGTGCTGGGTGCTCAGTACTCAGGGTGCTGGGTGCTCAGTACTCAGGGTGCTGGGTGCTCAGTGCTCGGGGTGCTGGGTCCTCACTACTCAGGGTGCTGGGTGCTCAGTGCTCAGGGTGCTGGGTGCTCAGTGCTCAGGGTGCTGGGTGCTCAGTGCTCAGGGTGCTGGGTGCTCAGTACTCGGGGTGCTGGGTGCTCAGTGCTCAGGGTGCTGGGTGCTTAGTACTCAGGGTGCTGGGTGCTCAGTGCTCGGGGTGCTGGGTGCTCAGTCCTCAGGGTGCTGGGTGCTCAGTACTCGGGGTGCTGGGTGCTCAGTACTCAGGGTGCTGGGTGCTCAGTACTCGGGGTGCTGGGTGCTCAGTGCTCGGGGTGCTGGGTGCTCAGTACTCGGGGTGCTGGGTGCTCAGAACTCTGGGTGCTGGGTGCTCAGTACTCAGGGTGCTGGGTGCTCAGTACTCGGGTGCTGGGTGCTCAGTGCTCAGGGTGCTGGGTGCTCAGTGCTCGGGGTGCTGGGTGCTCAGTGCTCAGTACACAGGGTGCTGGGTGCTCAGTGCTCGGGGTGCTGGGTGCTCAGTGCTCAGTGTTCAGGGTGCTGGGTGCTCAGTGCTCAGGGTGCTGTGTGCTCAGTGCTCAGGGTGCTGGGTACTCAGTGCTCAGGGTGCGGGGTGCTCAGTACTCAGGGTGCTGGGTGCTCAGTACTCAGGGTGCTGGGTGCTCAGTGCTCTTGGTGCTGCGTGCTCAATGCTAGCGGTGCTGGGTGCTCAGTGCTCGGGGTGCTCGGTGCTCAGTGCTCAGGGTGCTGGGTGCTCAGTGCTCACGGTGCTGGGTGCTCAGTGCTCAGGGTGCTGGGTGCTCAGTGCTCAGGGTGCTGGGTGCTCAGTGCTCAGGGTGCTGGGTGCTCAGTGCTCAGGGTGCTGGGTGCTTAGTGCTCAGGGTGCTGGGTGCTCAGTGCTCAGGGTGCTGGGTGCTCGGTGCTCGGGGTGCTGGGTGCTTAGTGCTCGGGGTGCCCGGTGCTCAGTACTCGGGGTGCTCAGTGCTCAGTACTCAGGGTGCTGGGTGCTCAGTGCTCAGGGTGCTGGGTGCTCAGTGCTCAGGGTGCTGGGTGCTCAGTGCTCAGGGTGCTGGGTGCTCAGTGCTCAGGGTGCTGGGTGCTCATTGCTCAGGGTGCTCGGTGCTCGGTGCTCGGGGTTCTGGGTGCTCAGTACTCGGGGTGCTCAGTGCTCAGTACTCAGGGTGCTGGGTGCTCAGTGCTCAGGGTGCTGGGTGCTCAGTACTCAGGGTGCTGGGTGCTCGGTGCTCAGTACGCTCGGTGCTCAGTACTCAGGGTGCTGGGTGCTCAGTACTCAGCGTGCTCACTGCTCAGTACTCGGGTTGCTGGGTGCTCAGTGCTCAGGGTGCTCAGTGCTCAGTGCTCGGGGTGCTGGGTGCTCTGTGCTCGGGGCGCTGGGTGCTCAGTGCTCGGGGTGCTGGGTGCTCAGTACTCGGGGTGCTGGGTGCTCAGTGCTCAGGGTGCTCAGTGCTCAGTACTTAGTGCTCAGGGTGCTCAGTGCTCAGGGTGCTGGGTGTTCAGTACTCAGGGTGCTGGGTGCTCAGTGCTCAGGGTGCTGGGTGCTCAGTGCTCAGGGTGCTGGGTGCTCAGTACTCGGGGTGCTGGGTGCTCAGTGCTCAGGGTGCTGGGTGCTCAGTGCTCAGGGTGCTGGGTGCTCAGTGCTCAGGGTGCTGGGTGCTCAGTACTCGGGGTGCTGGGTGCTCAGTACTCAGGGTGCTGGGTGCTCAGTGCTCAGGGTGCTGGGAGCTCAGTGCTCAGGGTGCTGGGTGCTCAGTACTCAGGGTGCTGGGTGCTCAGTGCTCTTGGTGCTGGGTGCTCAGTGCTAGCGGTGCTGGGTGCTCAGTGCTCGGGGTGCTCGGTGCTCAGTGCTCAGGGTGCTGGGTGCTCAGTGCTCACGGTGCTGGGTGCTCAGTGCTCAGGGTGCTGGGTGCTCAGTGCTCAGGGTGCTGGGTGCTCAGTGCTCAGGGTGCTGGGTGCTTAGTGCTCAGGGTGCTCAGTGCTTGGGTTGTTGGGTGCTCAGTACTCAGGGTGCTGGGTGCTCATTCTCGGGGTGCTGGGTGCTCAGTGCTCAGGGTGCTCGGTGCTCAGTACTCAGGGTTCTCAGTGCTCAATACTCAGGTTGCTGGGTACTCAGTGCTCAGGGTGCTCGGTGCTCAGTACTCAGGGTGCTGGGTGCTCATTCTCAGGGTGCTGGGTGCTCAGTGCTCGGGGTGCTGGGTGCTCATTACTCAGGGTGCTGGGTGCTCAGTTCTCACGGTGCTGGGTGCTCAGTACTCAGGGTGCTGGGTGCTCAGTCCTCAGGGTACTCTGTGCTCAGGGTGCTGGGTACTCAGTGCTCGGGGTGCTCGGTGCTCAGTACTCAGGGTGCTGAGTGCTCAGTACTCAGGGTGCTGGGTGCTCAGTACACAGGGTGCTGGGTGCTCAGTTCTCAGGGTTCTGGGTGCTCAGTGCTCAGGGTGCTGGGTGCTCAGTGCTCAGGGTGCTGGGTACTCAGTGCTCAGGGCGCTGGGTGCTCAGTACTCAGGGTGCTGTGTGTTCAGTGCTCAGGGTGCTGGGTGCTCAGTACTCAGGGTGCTCGGTGCTTAGTACTCATTGTGCTGGGTGCTCAGTACTCCAGGTGCTGGGTGCTCAGTGCTCGGGGTGCTCGGTGCTCAGTGCTCAAGGTGCTGGGTGCTCAGTACTCAGGGTGCTCATTGCTCAGGGTGCTGGGTGCTCAGTACTCAGGGTGCTGGGTGCTCAGTGCTCAGGGTGCTCGGTGCTCAGTGCTCAGGGTGCTGGGTGCTCAGTGCTCACGGTGCTGGGTGCTCAGTGCTCAGGGTGCTGGGTGCTCAGTGTTCAGGGTGCTGGGTGCTCAGTGCTCAGGGTGCTGGGTGCTCAGTGCTCAGGGTGCTGGGTGCTTTGTGCTCAGGGTGCTGGGTGCTCAGTGCTCAGGGTGCTGGGTGCTCGGTGCTCGGGGTGCTGGGTGCTTAGTGCTCGGGGTGCCCGGTTCTCAGTACTTGGGGTGCTCAGTGCACAGTACTCAGGGTGCTGGGTGCTCAGTGCTCAGGGTGCTGGGTGCTCAGTGCTCAGGGTGCTGGGTGCTCAGTGCTCAGGGTGCTGGGTGCTCAGTGCTCAGGGTGCTGGGTTCTCATTGCTCAGGGTGCTGGGTGCTCGGTGCTCGGGGTTCTGGGTGCTCAGTACTCGGGGTGCTCAGTGCTCAGTACTCAGGGTGCTGGGTACTCAGTGCTCAGGGTGCTGGGTGCTCAGTACTCAGGGTGCTGGGTGCTCGGTGCTCAGTACGCTGGGTGCTCAGTACTCAGGGTGCTGGGTGCTCAGTACTCAGCGTGATCACTGCTCATTACTCGGCGTGCTGGGTGGTCAGTGCTCAGGGTGCTCAGTGCTCAGTGTTCAGGGTGCTGGGTGCTCAGTGCTCAGGGTGCTGGGTGCTCAGTGCTCAGGGTGCTGGGTGCTCAGTGCTCAGGGTGCTGGGTGCTTAGTGCTCAGGGTGCTCAGTGCTTGGGGTGTTGGGTGCTCAGTACTCAGGGTGCTGGGTGCTCATTCTCGGGGTGCTGGGTGCTCAGTCCTCGGGGTGCTGGGTGCTCATTACTCAGGGTGCTCGTTGCTCAGTACTCAGGGTTCTCAGTGCTCAATACTCAGGTTGCTGGGTACTCAGTGCTCAGGGTTCTCGGTGCTCAGTACTCGGGGTGCTGGGTGCTCATTCTCAGGGTGCTGGGTGCTCAGTACTCAGGGTGCTGGGTGCTCAGTCCTCAGGGTACTCTGTGCTCAGGGTGCTGGGTACTCAGTGCTCGGGGTGCTCGGTGCTCAATACTCAGGGTGCTGAGTGCTCAGTACTCAGGGTGCTGGGTGCTCAGTACTCAGGGTGCTGGGTGCTCAGTTCTCAGGGTGCTGGGTGCTCAGTGCTCAGGGTGCTGGGTGCTCAGTGCTCAGGGTGCTGGGTACTCAGTGCTCAGGGTGCTGGGTGCTCAGTACTCAGGGTGCTCAGTGCTCAGTACTCAGGGTGCTGTGTGTTCAGTGCTCAGGGTGCTGGGTGCTCAGTACTCAGGGTGCTCGGTGCTTAGTACTCATTGTGCTGGGTGCTCAGTACTCCAGGTGCTGGGTGCTCAGTGCTCGGGGTGCTCGGTGCTCAGTGCTCAGGGTGCTGGGTACTCAGTGCTCAGGGTGCTGGGTGCTCAGTACACAGGGTGCTCATTGCTCAGGGTGCTGGGTGCTCAGTACTCAGGGTGCTGGGTGCTCAGTACTCAGGGTGCTGGGTGCTCAGTGCTCAGGGTGCTCGGTGCTCAGTGCTCAGGGTGCTGGGTGCTCAGTGCTCACGGTGCTGGGTGCTCAGTGCTCAGGGTGCTGGGTGCTCAGTGTTCAGGGTGCTGGGTGCTCAGTGCTCAGGGTGCTGGGTGCTCAGTGCTCAGGGTGCTGGGTGCTTAGTGCTCAGGGTGCTGGGTGCTCAGTGCTCAGGGTGCTGGGTGCTCGGTGCTCAGGGTGCTGGGTGATCAGTGCTCGGGGTGCCCGGTTCTCAGTACTTGGGGTGCTCAGTGCTCAGTACTCAGGGTGCTGGGTGCTCAGTGCTCAGGGTGCTGGGTGCTCAGTGCTCAGGGTGCTGGGTGCTCAGTGCTCAGGGTGCTGGGTGCTCAGTGCTCAGGGTGCTGGGTGCTCATTGCTCAGGGTGCTGGGTGCTCGGTGCTCGGGGTTCTGGGTGCTCAGTACTCGGGGTGCTCAGTGCTCAGTACTCAGGGTGCTGGGTGCTCAGTGCTCAGGGTGCTGGGTGCTCAGTACTCAGGGTGCTGGGTGCTTGGTGCTCAGTACGCTGGGTGCTCAGTACTCAGGGTGCTGGGTGCTCAGTACTCAGCGTGATCACTGCTCAGTACTCGGGGTGCTGGGTGGTCAGTGCTCAGGGTGCTCAGTGCTCAGTGCTCGGGGTGCTGGGTGCTCTGTGCTCGGGGCGCTGGGTGCTCAGTGCTCGGGGTGCTGGGTTCTCAGTACTCGGGGTGCTGGGTGCTGAGTGCTCAGGGTGCTCAGTGCTCAGTACTTAGTGCTCAGGGTGCTCAGTGCTCAGGGTGCTTGGTGTTCAGTACTCAGGGTGCTGGGTGCTCAGTGCTCAGGGTGCTGGGTGCTCAGTGCTCAGGGTGCTGGGTGCTCAGTACTCGGGGTGCTGGGTGCTCAGTACTCAGGGTGCTGGGTGCTCAGTACTCAGGGTGCTGGGTGCTCAGTGCTCGGGGTGCTGGGTCCTCACTACTCAGGGTGCTGGGTGCTCAGTGCTCAGGGTGCTGGGTGCTCAGTGCTCAGGGTGCTGGGTGCTCAGTGCTCAGGGTGCTGGGTGCTCAGTACTCGTGGTGCTGGGTGCTCAGTGCTCAGGGTGCTGGGTGCTCAGTACTCAGGGTGCTTGGTGCTCAGTGCTCGGGGTGCTGGGTGCTCAGTGCTCAGGGTGCTGGGTGCTCAGTACTCGGGGTGCTGGGTGCTCAGTACTCAGGGTGCTGGGTGCTCAGTACTCGGGGTGCTGGGTGCTCAGTGCTCGGGGTGCTGGGTGCTCAGTACTCGGGGTGCTGGGTGCTCAGTACTCGGGGTGCTGGGTGCTCAGTACTCAGGGTGCTGGGTGCTCAGTACTCGGGTGCTGGGTGCTCAGTGCTCAGGGTGCTGGGTGCTCAGTGCTCGGGGTGCTGGGTGCTCAGTGCTCAGTACCCAGGGTGCTGGGTGCTCAGTGCTCGGGGTGCTGGGTGCTCAGTGCTCAGTGTTCAGGGTGCTGGGTGCTCAGTGCTCAGGGTGCTGTGTGCTCAGTGCTCAGGGTGCTGGGTGCTCAGTGCTCAGGGTGCTGGGTACTCAGTGCTCAGGGTGCGGGGTGCTCAGTACTCAGGGTGCTGGGTGCTCAGTGCTCTTGGTGCTGGGTGCTCAGTGCTAGCGGTGCTGGGTGCTCAGTGCTCGGGGTGCTCGGTGCTCAGTGCTCAGGGTGCTGGGTGCTTAGTGCTCAGGGTGCTGGGTGCTCAGTGCTCAGGGTGCTGGGTGCTCGGTGCTCGGGGTGCTGGGTGCTTAGTGCTCGGGGTGCCCGGTGCTCAGTACTTGGGGTGCTCAGTGCTCAGTACTCAGGGTGCTGGGTGCTCAGTGCTCAGGGTGCTGGGTGCTCAGTGCTCAGGGTGCTGGGTGCTCAGTGCTCAGGGTGCTGGGTGCTCATTGCTCAGGGTGCTGGGTGCTCGGTGCTCGGGGTTCTGGGTGCTCAGTACTCGGGGTGCTCAGTGCTCAGTACTCAGGGTGCTGGGTGCTCAGTGCTCAGGGTGCTGGGTGCTCAGTACTCAGGGTGCTGGGTGCTCGGTGCTCAGTACGCTGGGTGCTCAGTACTCAGGGTGCTGGGTGCTCAGTACTCAGCGTGATCACTGCTCAGTACTCGGGGTGCTGGGTGCTCAGTGCTCAGGGAGCTCAGTGCTCAGTGCTCGGGGTGCTGGGTGCTCTGTGCTCGGGGCGCTGGGTGCTCAGTGCTCGGGGTGCTGGGTGCTCAGTACTCGGGGTACTGGGTGCTGAGTGCTCAGGGTGCTCAGTGCTCAGTACTTAGTGCTCAGGGTGCTCAGTTCTCAGGGTGCTGGGTGTTCAGTACTCAGTGTGCTGGGTGCTCAGTGCTCAGAGTGCTGGGTGCTCAGTGCTCAGGGTGCTGGGTGCTCAGTACTCGGGGTGCTGGGTGCTCAGTACTCAGGGTGCTGGGTGCTCAGTACTCAGGGTGCTGGGTGCTCAGTGCTCGGGGTGCTGGGTTCTCACTACTCAGGGTGCTGGGTGCTCAGTGCTCAGGGTGCTGGGTGCTCAGTGCTCAGGGTGCTGGGTGCTCAGTGCTCAGGGTGCTGGGTGCTCAGTACTCGGGGTGCTGGGTGCTCAGTGCTCAGGGTGCTGGGTGCTCAGTACTCAGGGTGCTGGGTGCTCAGTGCTCGGGGTGCTGGGTGCTCAGTCCTCAGGGTGCTGGGTGCTCAGTACTCGGGGTGCTGGGTGCTCAGTGCTCGGGGTGCTGGGTGCTCAGTACTCGGGGTGCTGGGTGCTCAGTACTCTGGGTGCTGGGTGCTCAGTACTCAGGGTGCTGGGTGCTCAGTACTCGGGTGCTGGGTGCTCAGTGCTCAGGGTGCTGGGTGCTCATTGCTCGGGGTGCTGGGTGCTCAGTGCTCAGTACACAGGGTGCTGGGTGCTCAGTGCTCGGGGTGCTGGGTGCTCAGTGCTCAGTGTTCAGGGTGCTGTGTGCTCAGTGCTCAGGGTGCTGTGTGCTCAGTGCTCAGGGTGCTGGGTGCTCAGTGCTCAGGGTGCTGGGTACTCAGTGCTCAGGGTGCGGGGTGCTCAGTACTCAGGGTGCTGGGTGCTCAGTACTCAGGGTGCTGGGTGCTAAGTGCTCTTGGTGCTGCGTGCTCAGTGCTAGCGGTGCTGGGTGCTCAGTGCTCGCGGTGCTCGGTGCTCAGTGCTCAGGGTGCTGGGTGCTCAGTGCTCACGGTGCTGGGTGCTCAGTGCTCAGGGTGCTGGGTGCTCAGTGCTCAGGGTGCTGGGTGCTCAGTGCTCAGGGTGCTGGGTGCTCAGTGCTCAGGGTGCTGGGTGCTTAGTGCTCAGTGTGCTGGGTGCTCAGTGCTCAGGGTGCTGGGTGCTCGGTGCTCGGGGTGCTGGGTGCTTAGTGCTCGGGGTGCCCGGTGCTCAGTACTCGGGGTGCTCAGTGCTCAGTACTCAGGGTGCTGGGTGCTCAGTGCTCAGGGTGCTGGGTGCTCAGTGCTCAGGGTGCTGGGTGCTCAGTGCTCAGGGTGCTGGGTGCTCATTGCTCAGGGTGCTGGGTGCTCGGTGCTCGGGTTTCTGGGTGCTCAGTACTCGGGGTGCTCAGTGCTCAGTACTCAGGGTGCTGGGTGCTCAGTGCTCAGGGTGCTGGGTGCTCAGTACTCAGGGTGCTGGGTGCTCGGTGCTCAGTACGCTCGGTGCTCAGTACTCAGGGTGCTGGGTGCTCAGTACTCAGCGTGCTCACTGCTCAGTACTCGGCTTGCTGGGTGCTCAGTGCTCAGGGTGCTCAGTGCTCAGTGCTCGGGGTGCTGGGTGCTCTGTGCTCGGGGCGCTGGGTGCTCAGTGCTCGGGGTGCTGGGTGCTCAGTACTCGGGGTGCTGGGTGCTCAGTGCTCAGGGTGCTCAGTGCTCAGTAATTAGTGCTCAGGGTGCTCAGTGCTCAGGGTGCTGGGTGTTCAGTACTCAGGGTGCTGGGTGCTCAGTGCTCAGGGTGCTGGGTGCTCAGTGCTCAGGGTGCTGGGTGCTCAGTACTCGGGGTGCTGGGTGCTCAGTGCTCAGGGTGCTGGGTGCTCAGTGCTCAGGGTGCTGGGTGCTCAGTGCTCAGGGTGCTGGGTGCTCAGTGCTCAGGGTGCTGGGTGCTCAGTACTCGGGGTGCTGGGTGCTCAGTACTCAGGGTGCTGGGTGCTCAGTACTCAGGGTGCTGGGTGCTCAGTGCTCTTGGTGCTGGGTGCTCAGTGCTAGCGGTGCTGGGTGCTCAGTGCTCGGGGTGCTCGGTGCTCAGTGCTCAGGGTGCTGGGTGCTCAGTGCTCACGGTGCTGGGTGCTCAGTGCTCAGGGTGCTGGGTGCTCAGTGCTCAGGGTGCTGGGTGCTCAGTGCTCAGGGTGCTGGGTGCTCAGTGCTCAGGGTGCTGGGTGCTTAGTGCTCAGGGTGCTCAGTGCTTGGGGTGTTGGGTGCTCAGTACTCAGGGTAATGGGTGCTCATTCTCGGGGTGCTGGGTGCTCAGTCCTCGGGGTGCTGGGTGCTCATTACTCAGGGTGCTCGGTGCTCAGTACTCAGGGTTCTCAGTGCTCAATACTCAGGTTGCTGGGTACTCAGTGCTCAGGGTGCTCGGTGCTCAGTACTCAGGGTGCTGGGTGCTCATTCTCAGGGTGCTGGGTGCTCAGTGCTCGGGGTGCTGGGTGCTCATTACTCAGGGTGCTGGGTGCTCAGTTCTCAGGGTGCTGGGTGCTCAGTACTCAGGGTGCTGGGTGCTCAGTCCTCAGGGTACTCTGTGCTCAGGGTGCTGGGTACTCAGTGCTCGGGGTGCTCGGTGCTCAGTACTCAGGGTGCTGAGTGCTCAGTACTCAGGGTGCTGGGTGCTCAGTACTCAGGGTGCTGGGTGCTCAGTTCTCAGGGTTCTGGGTGCTCAGTGCTCAGGGTGCTGGGTGCTCAGTGCTCAGGGTGCTGGGTACTCAGTGCTCAGGGCGCTGGGTGCTCAGTACTCAGGGTGCTCAGTGCTCAGTACTCAGGGTGCTGTGTGTTCAGTGCTCAGGGTGCTGGGTGCTCAGTACTCAGGGTGCTCGGTGCTTAGTACTCATTGTGCTGGGTGCTCAGTACTCCAGGTGCTGGGTGCTCAGTGCTCGGGGTGCTCGGTGCTCAGTGCTCAAGGTGCTGGGTGCTCAGTACTCAGGGTGCTCATTGCTCAGGGTGCTGGGTGCTCAGTACTCAGGGTGCTGGGTGCTCAGTGCTCAGGGTGCTCGGTGCTCAGTGCTCAGGGTGCTGGGTGCTCAGTGCTCACGGTGCTGGATGCTCAGTGCTCAGGGTGCTGGGTGCTCAGTGTTCAGGGTGCTGGGTGCTCAGTGCTCAGGGTGCTGGGTGCTCAGTGCTCAGGGTGCTGGGTGCTTTGTGCTCAGGGTGCTGGGTGCTCAGTGCTCAGGGTGCTGGGTGCTTAGTGCTCACGGAGCTGTGTGCTCAGTACTCAGGGTGCTCAGTACTCAGGGTGCCCGGTTCTCAGTACTTGGGGTGCTCAGTGCTCAGTACTCAGGGTGCTGGGTGCTCAGTGCTCAGGGTGCTGGGTGCTCAGTGCTCAGGGTGCTGTGTGCTCAGTACTCAGGGTGCTCAGTACTCAGGGTGCCCGGTTCTCAGTACTTGGGGTGCTCAGTGCTCAGTACTCAGGGTGCTGGGTGCTCAGTGCTCAGGGTGCTGGGTGCTCAGTGCTCAGGGTGCTGGGTGCTCAGTGCTCAGGGTGCTGGGTGCTCAGTGCTCAGGGTGCTGGGTGCTCATTGCTCAGGGTGCTGGGTGCTCGGTGCTCGGGGTTCTGGGTGCTCAGTACTCGGGGTGCTCAGTGCTCAGTACTCAGGGTGCTGGGTGCTCAGTGCTCAGGGTGCTGGGTGCTCAGTACTCAGGGTGCTGGGTGCTCGGTGCTCAGTACGCTCGGTGCTCAGTACTCAGGGTGCTGGGTGCTCAGTACTCAGCGTGCTCACTGCTCAGTACTCGGGGTGCTGGGTGCTCAGTGCTCAGGGTGCTCAGTGCTCAGTGCTCGGGGTGCTGGGTGCTCTGTGCTCGGGGCGCTGGGTGCTCAGTGCTCGGGGTGCTGGGTGCTCAGTACTCGGGGTGCTGGGTGCTCAGTGCTCAGGGTGCTCAGTGCTCAGTACTTAGTGCTCAGGGTGCTCAGTGCTCACGGTGCTGGGTGTTCAGTACTCAGGTTGCTGGGTGCTCAGTGCTCAGGGTGCTGGGTGCTCAGTGCTCAGGGTGCTGGGTGCTCAGTACTCGGGGTGCTGGGTGCTCAGTGCTCAGGGTGCTGGGTGCTCAGTGCTCAGGGTGCTGGGTGCTCAGTTCTCAGGGTGCTGGGTACTCAGTGCTCAGGGTGCTGGGTGCTCAGTACTCGGGGTGCTGGGTGCTCAGTACTCAGGGTGCTGGGTGCTCAGTACTCAGGGTGCTGGGTGCTCTGTGCTCGGGGTGCTGGGTGCTCACTACTCAGGGTGCTGGGTGCTCAGTGCTCAGGGTGCTGGGTGCTCAGTGCTCAGGGTGCTGGGTGCTCAGTGCTCAGGGTGCTGGGTGCTCAGTACTCGGGGTGCTGGGTGCTCAGTGCTCAGGGTGCTGGGTGCTCAGTACTCAGGGTGCTGGGTGCTCAGTGCTCGGGGTGCTGGGTGCTCAGTGCTCAGGGTGCTGGGTGCTCAGTACTCGGGGTGCTGGGTGCTCAGTACTCAGGGTGCTGGGTGCTCAGTACTCGGGGTGCTGGGTGCTCAGTGCTCGGGGTGCTGGGTGCTCAGTACTCAGGGTGCTTGGTGCTCAGTACTCGGGGTGCTGGGTGCTCAGTACTCAGGGTGCTGGGTGCTCAGTACTCGGGTGCTGGGTGCTCAGTGCTCAGGGTGCTGGGTGCTCAATGCTCGGGGTGCTGGGTGCTCAGTGCTCAGTACTCAGGGTGCTGGGTGCTCAGTGCTCGGGGTGCTGGGTGCTCAGTGCTCAGTGCTCAGGGTGCTGGGTGCTCAGTGCTCAGGGTGCTTTGTGCTCAGTGCTCAGGGTGCTGGGTGCTCAGTGCTCAGGGTGCTGGGTGCTCAGTGCTCAGGGTGCTGGGTGCTTAGTGCTCAGGGTGCTCAGTGCTTGGGGTGTTGGGTGCTCAGTACTCAGGGTGATGGGTGCTCATTCTCGGGGTGCTGGGTGCTCAGTCCTCGGGGTGCTGGGTGCTCATTACTCAGGGTGCTCGGTGCTCAGTACTCAGGGTTCTCAGTGCTCAATAATCAGGTTGCTGGGTACTCAGTGCTCAGGGTGCTCGGTGCTCAGTACTCAGGGTGCTGGGTGCTCATTCTCAGGGTGCTGGGTGCTCAGTGCTCGGGGTGCTGGGTGCTCATTACTCAGGGTGCTGGGTGCTCAGTTCTCAGGGTGCTGGGTGCTCAGTACTCAGGGTGCTGGGTACTCAGTCCTCAGGGTACTCTGTGCTCAGGGTGCTGGGTACTCAGTGCTCGGGGTGCTCGGTGCTCAGTACTCAGGGTGCTGAGTGCTCAGTACTCAGGGTGCTGGGTGCTCAGTACTCAGGGTGCTGGGTGCTCAGTTCTCAGGGTTCTGGGTGCTCAGTGCTCAGGGTGCTGGGTGCTCAGTGCTCAGGGTGCTGGGTACTCAGTGCTCAGGGCGCTGGGTGCTCAGTACTCAGGGTGCTCAGTGCTCAGTACTCAGGGTGCTGTGTGTTCAGTGCTCAGGGTGCTGGGTGCTCAGTACTCAGGGTGCTCGGTGCTTAGTACTCATTGTGCTGGGTGCTCAGTACTCCAGGTGCTGGGTGCTCAGTGCTCGGGGTGCTCGGTGCTCAGTGCTCAAGGTGCTGGGTGCTCAGTACTCAGGGTGCTCATTGCTCAGGGTGCTGGGTGCTCAGTACTCAGGGTGCTGGGTGCTCAGTGCTCAGGGTGCTCGGTGCTCAGTGCTCAGGGTGCTGGGTGCTCAGTGCTCACGGTGCTGGGTGCTCAGTGCTCAGGGTGCTGGGTGCTCAGTGTTCAGGGTGCTGGGTGCTCAGTGCTCAGGGTGCTGGGTGCTCAGTGCTCAGGGTGCTGGGTGCTTTGTGCTCAGGGTGCTGGGTGCTCAGTGCTCAGGGTGCTGGGTGCTCGGTGCTCGGGGTGCTGGGTGCTTAGTGCTCACGGTGCTGTGTGCTCAGTACTCAGGGTGCTCAGTACTCAGGGTGCCCGGTTCTCAGTACTTGTGGTGCTCAGTGCTCAGTACTCAGGGTGCTGGGTGCTCAGTGCTCAGGGTGCTGGGTGCTCAGTGCTCAGGGTGCTGTGTGCTCAGTACTCAGGGTGCTCAGTACTCAGGGTGCCCGGTTCTCAGTACTTGGGGTGCTCAGTGCTCAGTACTCAGGGTGCTGGGTGCTCAGTGCTCAGGGTGCTGGGTGCTCAGTGCTCAGGGTGCTGGGTGCTCAGTGCTCAGGGTGCTGGGTGCTCAGTGCTCAGGGTGCTGGGTTCTCATTGCTCAGGGTGCTGGGTGCTCGGTGCTCGGGGTTCTGGGTGCTCAGTACTCGGGGTGCTCAGTGCTCAGTACTCAGGGTGCTGGGTGCTCAGTGCTCAGGGTGCTGGGTGCTCAGTACTCAGGGTGCTGGGTGCTCGGTGCTCAGTACGCTGGGTGCTCAGTACTCAGGGTGCTGGGTGCTCAGTACTCAGCGTGATCACTGCTCAGTACTCGGGGTGCTGGGTGGTCAGTGCTCAGGGTGCTCAGTGCTCAGTGCTCAGGGTGCTGGGTGCTCAGTGCTCAGGGTGCTGGGTGCTCAGTGCTCAGGGTGCTGGGTGCTCAGTGCTCAGGGTGCTGGGTGCTTAGTGCTCAGGGTGCTCAGTGCTTGGGGTGTTGGGTGCTCATTACTCAGGGTGCTCGGTGCTCAGTGCTCTTGGTGCTGGGTGCTCAGTGCTAGCGGTGCTGGGTGCTCAGTGCTAGGGGTGCTCGGTGCTCAGTGCTCAGGGTGCTGGGTGCTCAGTGCTCACGGTGCTGGGTGCTCAGTGCTCAGGGTGCTGGGTGCTCAGTGCTCAGGGTGCTGGGTGCTTAGTGCTCAGGGTGCTGGGTGCTCAGTGCTCAGGGTGCTGGGTGCTCGGTGCTCGGGGTGCTGGGTGCTTAGTGCTCGGGGTGCCCGGTTCTCAGTACTTGGGGTGCTCAGTGCTCAGTACTCAGGGTGCTGGGTGCTCAGTGCTCAGGGTGCTGGGTGCTCAGTGCTCAGGGTGCTGGGTGCTCAGTGCTCAGGGTGCTGGGTGCTCAGTACTCAGGGTGCTTGGTGCTCAGTGCTCGGGGTGCTGGGTGCTCAGTGCTCAGGGTGCTGGGTGCTCAGTACTCGGGGTGCTGGGTGCTCAGTACTCAGGGTGCTGGGTGCTCAGTACTCGGGGTGCTGGGTGCTCAGTGCTCGGGGTGCTGGGTGCTCAGTACTCGGGGTGCTGGGTGCTCAGTACTCGGGGTGCTGGGTGCTCAGTACTCAGGGTGCTGGGTGCTCAGTACTCGGGTGCTGGGTGCTCAGTGCTCAGGGTGCTGGGTGCTCAGTGCTCGGGGTGCTGGGTGCTCAGTGCTCAGTACTCAGGGTGCTGGGTGCTCAGTGCTCGGGGTGCTGGGTGCTCAGTGCTCAGTGTTCAGGGTGCTGGGTGCTCAGTGCTCAGGGTGCTGTGTGCTCAGTGCTCAGGGTGCTGGGTGCTCAGTGCTCAGGGTGCTGGGTACTCAGTGCTCAGGGTGCGGGGTGCTCAGTACTCAGGGTGCTGGGTGCTCAGTGCTCTTGGTGCTGGGTGCTCAGTGCTAGCGGTGCTGGGTGCTCAGTGCTCGGGGTGCTCGGTGCTCAGTGCTCAGGGTGCTGGGTGCTCAGTGCTCACGGTGCTGGGTGCTCAGTGCTCAGGGTGCTGGGTGCTCAGTGCTCAGGGTGCTGGGTGCTCAGTGCTCAGGGTGCTGGGTGCTCGGTGCTCAGGGTGCTGGGTGCTTAGTGCTCAGGGTGCTGGGTGCTCAGTGCTCAGGGTGCTGGGTGCTCGGTGCTCGGGGTGCTGGGTGCTTAGTGCTCGGGGTGCCTGGTGCTCAGTACTCGGGGTGCTCAGTGCTCAGTACTCAGGGTGCTGGGTGCTCAGTGCTCAGGGTGCTGGGTGCTCAGTGCTCAGGGTGCTGGGTGCTCAGTGCTCAGGGTGCTGGGTGCTCAGTGCTCAGGGTGCTGGGTGCTCATTGCTCAGGGTGCTGGGTGCTCGGTGCTCGGGGATCTGGGTGCTCAGTACTCGGGGTGCTCAGTGCTCAGTACTCTGGGTGCTGGGTGCTCAGTGCTCAGGGTGCTGGGGGCTCAGTACTCAGGCTGCTGGGTGCTCGGTGCTCAGTACGCTCGGTGCTCAGTACTCAGGGTGCTGGGTGCTCAGTACTCAGCGTGCTCACTGCTCAGTACTCGGGGTGCTGGGTGCTCAGTGCTCAGGGTGCTCAGTGCTCAGTGCTCGGTGTGCTGGGTGCTCTGTGCTCGGGGCGCTGGGTGCTCAGTGCTCGGGGTGCTGGGTGCTCAGTACTCGGGGTGCTGGGTGCTCAGTGCTCAGGGTGCTCAGTGCTCAGTACTTAGTGCTCAGGGTGCTCAGTGCTCAGGGTGCTGGGTGCTCAGTACTCAGGGTGCTGGGTGCTCAGTACTCAGGGTGCTGGGTGCTCAGTACTCGGGGTGCTGGGTGCTCAGTGCTCGGGGTGCTGGGTGCTCAGTACTCAGGGTGCTGGGTGCTCAGTACTCGGGGTGCTGGGTGCTCAGTACTCAGGGTGCTGGGTCCTCAGTACTCGGGTGCTGGGTGCTCAGTGCTCAGGGTGCTGGGTGCTCAATGCTCGGGGTGCTGGGTGCTCAGTGCTCAGTACTCAGGGTGCTGGGTGCTCAGTGCTCGGGGTGCTGGGTGCTCAGTGCTCAGTGCTCAGGGTGCTGGGTGCTCAGTGCTCAGGGTGCTGTGTGCTCAGTGCTCAGGGTGCTGGGTGCTCAGTGCTCAGGGTGCTGGGTACTCAGTGCTCAGGGTGCTGGGTGCTCAGTACTCAGCGTGCTGGGTGCTCAGTACTCAGGGTGCTGGGTGCTCAGTGCTCTTGGTGCTGGGTGCTCAGTGCTAGCCGTGTTGGGTGCTCAGTGCTCGGGGTGCTCGGTGCCCAGTACTCAGGGTGCTGGGTGCTCAGTGCTCGAGGTGCTCAGTACTCAGGGTGCTGTGTGTTCAGTGCTCAGGGTGCTGGGTGCTCAGTACTCAGGGTGCTCGGTGCTTAGTACTCAGGGTGCTGGGTGCTCAGTACTCCGGGTGCTGGGTGCTCAGTGCTCAAGGAGTTGGGTGCTCAGTACTCAGGGTACTCATTGCTCAGGGTGCTGAGTGCTCAGTACTCAGGGTGCTGGGTGCTCAGTGCTCAGGGTGCTTGGTGCTCGGGGCGCTGGGTGCTCAGTGCTCGGGGTGCTCGGAACTCAGTACCCTGGGTGCTGGGTGCTCATTCTCGGGGTGCTGGGTGCTCAGTCCTCAGGGTGCTCTGTGCTCAGGGTGCTGGGTACTCAGTGCTCGGGGTGCTCGGTGCTCAGTACTCAGGGTGCTGAGTGCTCAGTACTCAGGGTGCTGGGTGCTCAGTACTCAGGGTACTGGGTGCTCAGTGCTCAGGGTGCTGGGTGATCAGTGCTCAGGGTGCTGGGTGCTCAGTGCTCAGGGTGCTGGGTGCTCAGTGCTCGGGGTGCTGGGTGCTCAGTGCTTGGGGTGCTGGGTGCTCAGTGCTCAGTGCTCAGGGTGCTGGGTGGTCAGGGCTCTGTGCTCAGGGTGCTGGTTGCTCAGTACTCAGGGTGCTGTGTGCTCAGTACTCACTGTGCTGGGTGCTCAGTGCTCAGGGTGCTGGGTGCTCAGTACTCAGGGTGCTGGGTGATCAGTGCTCGGGGTGCTGGGTGCTCAGTGCTCAGGGTGCTGGGTGCTCAGTACTCTGGCTGCTGGGTGCTCAGTGCTCGGGGTGCTCGGTGCTCAGTACTCAAGGTGCTGGGTGCTCAGTGCTCGGGGTGCTGGGTGCTCAGTGCTCAGGGTGCTGGGTGCTCAGTACTCTGGCTGCTGGGTGCTCAGTGCTCGGGGTGCTCGGTGCTCAGTACTCAAGGTGCTGTGTGCTCAGTGCTCACGGTGCTGGGTGCTCAGTGATCAGGGTGCTGGGTGCTCTGTACTCAGGGTGCTCGGTGCTCAGTACTCAGGGTTCTCAGTGCTCAATACTCATGGTGCTGGGTACTCAGTGCTCAGGGTGCTGGGTGCTCAGTGCTCAGGGTGCTGTGTGCTCAGTGCTCAGGGTGCTGGGTGCTCAGTGCTCAGGGTGCTGGGTACTCAGTGCTCAGGGTGCTGGGTGCTCAGTACTCAGCGTGCTGGGTGCTCAGTACTCAGGGTGCTGGGTGCTCAGTGCTCTTGGTGCTGGGTGCTCAGTGCTAGCCGTGTTGGGTGCTCAGTGCTCGGGGTGCTCGGTGCCCAGTACTCAGGGTGCTGGGTGCTCAGTGCTCGAGGTGCTCAGTACTCAGGGTGCTGTGTGTTCAGTGCTCAGGGTGCTGGGTGCTCAGTACTCAGGGTGCTCGGTGCTTAGTACTCAGGGTGCTGGGTGCTCAGTACTCCGGGTGCTGGGTGCTCAGTGCTCAAGGAGTTGGGTGCTCAGTACTCAGGGTACTCATTGCTCAGGGTGCTGAGTGCTCAGTACTCAGGGTGCTGGGTGCTCAGTGCTCAGGGTGCTTGGTGCTCGGGGCGCTGGGTGCTCAGTGCTCGGGGTGCTCGGAACTCAGTACCCTGGGTGCTGGGTGCTCATTCTCGGGGTGCTGGGTGCTCAGTCCTCAGGGTGCTCTGTGCTCAGGGTGCTGGGTACTCAGTGCTCGGGGTGCTCGGTGCTCAGTACTCAGGGTGCTGAGTGCTCAGTACTCAGGGTGCTGGGTGCTCAGTACTCAGGGTACTGGGTGCTCAGTGCTCAGGGTGCTGGGTGATCAGTGCTCAGGGTGCTGGGTGCTCAGTGCTCAGGGTGCTGGGTGCTCAGTGCTCGGGGTGCTGGGTGCTCAGTGCTTGGGGTGCTGGGTGCTCAGTGCTCAGTGCTCAGGGTGCTGGGTGGTCAGGGCTCTGTGCTCAGGGTGCTGGTTGCTCAGTACTCAGGGTGCTGTGTGCTCAGTACTCACTGTGCTGGGTGCTCAGTGCTCAGGGTGCTGGGTGCTCAGTACTCAGGGTGCTGGGTGATCAGTGCTCGGGGTGCTGGGTGCTCAGTGCTCAGGGTGCTGGGTGCTCAGTACTCTGGCTGCTGGGTGCTCAGTGCTCGGGGTGCTCGGTGCTCAGTACTCAAGGTGCTGGGTGCTCAGTGCTCGGGGTGCTGGGTGCTCAGTGCTCAGGGTGCTGGGTGCTCAGTACTCTGGCTGCTGGGTGCTCAGTGCTCGGGGTGCTCGGTGCTCAGTACTCAAGGTGCTGTGTGCTCAGTGCTCACGGTGCTGGGTGCTCAGTGATCAGGGTGCTGGGTGCTCTGTACTCAGGGTGCTCGGTGCTCAGTACTCAGGGTTCTCAGTGCTCAATACTCATGGTGCTGGGTACTCAGTGCTCAGGGTGCTGGGTGCTCAGTACTCAGGGTGCTCAGTGCTCAGTACTCGGGGTGCTTGGTGCTCAGTACTCAGGGTGCTCAGTGCTCAGTACTCGGGGTGCTGGGTGCTCAGTGCTCAGGGTGCTCAGTGCTCAGTGCTCGGGGTGCTGGGTGCGCTGTGCTCGGGGCGCTGGGTGCTCAGTGCTCAGGGTGCTGGGTGCTCAGTACTCGGGGTGCTGGGTGCTCAGTGCTCAGGGTGCTCAGTGTTCAGTACTCAGTGCTCAGGGTGCTCAGTTCTCAGGGTGCTGGGTGTTCAGTACTCAGGGTGCTGGGTGCTCCGTACTCAGGGTGCTGGCTGCTCAGTGCTCAGGGTGCTGGGTGCTCAGTGCTCGGGGCGCTGGGTGCTCAGTGCTCGGGGTGCTCGGAGCTCAGTACTCTGGGTGCTGGGTGCTCAGTGCTCGGGGTGATCGGTGCTCAGTACTCAGGGTGATGGGTGCTCAGTGCTCGGGGTCCTCGGTGCTCAGTACGTTGGGTGCTCACTACTCAGGGTGCTGGGTGCTCAGTGCTCAGGGTGCTGGGTGCTCAGTGCTCAGGCTGCTGGGTGCTCAGTACTCAGGGTGCTGGGTGCTCAGTGCTCAGGGTGCTGTGTGCTCAGTGCTCAGGGTGCTGGGTGCTCAGTGCTCAGGGTGCTGGGTGCTCAGTACTCAGGGTGCTGGGTTCTCAGTGCTCGGGGTGCTGGGTGCTCAGTACTCAGGGTGCTCGGTGCTTAGTACTCAGGGTGCTGGGTGCTCAGTACTCCGGGTGCTGGGTGCTCAGTGCTCAAGGAGTTGGGTGCTCAGTACTCAGGGTACTCATTGCTCAGGGTGCTGAGTGCTCAGTACTCAGGGTGCTGGGTGCTCAGTGCTCAGGGTGCTTGGTGCTCGGGGCGCTGGGTGCTCAGTGCTCGGGGTGCTCGGAACTCAGTACCCTGGGTGCTGGGTGCTCATTCTCGGGGTGCTGGGTGCTCAGTGCTCGGGGTGCTGGGTGCTCATTACTCAGGGTGCTGGGTGCTCAGTTCTCAGTGTGCTGGGTGCTCAGTACTCAGGGTGCTGGGTGCTCAGTCCTCAGGGTGCTCTGTGCTCAGGGTGCTGGGTACTCAGTGCTCGGGGTGCTCGGTGCTCAGTACTCAGGGTGCTGAGTGCTCAGTACTCAGGGTGCTGGGTGCTCAGTACTCAGGGTACTGGGTGCTCAGTGCTCAGGGTGCTGGGTGATCAGTGCTCAGGGTGCTGGGTGCTCAGTGCTCAGGGTGCTGGGTGCTCAGTGCTCGGGGTGCTGGGTGCTCAGTGCTTGGGGTGCTGGGTGCTCAGTGCTCAGTGCTCAGGGTGCTGGGTGGTCAGGGCTCTGTGCTCAGGGTGCTGGTTGCTCAGTACTCAGGGTGCTGTGTGCTCAGTACTCACTGTGCTGGGTGCTCAGTGCTCAGGGTGCTGGGTGCTCAGTACTCAGGGTGCTGGGTGATCAGTGCTCGGGGTGCTGGGTGCTCAGTGCTCAGGGTGCTGGGTGCTCAGTACTCTGGCTGCTGGGTGCTCAGTGCTCGGGGTGCTCGGTGCTCAGTACTCAAGGTGCTGGGTGCTCAGTGCTCGGGGTGCTGGGTGCTCAGTGCTCAGGGTGCTGGGTGCTCAGTACTCTGGCTGCTGGGTGCTCAGTGCTCGGGGTGCTCGGTGCTCAGTACTCAAGGTGCTGTGTGCTCAGTGCTCACGGTGCTGGGTGCTCAGTGATCAGGGTGCTGGGTGCTCTGTACTCAGGGTGCTCGGTGCTCAGTACTCAGGGTACTCAGTGCTCAATACTCATGGTGCTGGGTACTCAGTGCTCAGGGTGCTGGGTGCTCAGTACTCAGGGTGCTCAGTGCTCAGTACTCGGGGTGCTTGGTGCTCAGTACTCAGGGTGCTCAGTGCTCAGTACTCGGGGTGCTGGGTGCTCAGTGCTCAGGGTGCTCAGTGCTCAGTGCTCGGGGTGCTGGGTGCGCTGTGCTCGGGGCGCTGGGTGCTCAGTGCTCAGGGTGCTGGGTGCTCAGTACTCGGGGTGCTGGGTGCTCAGTGCTCAGGGTGCTCAGTGTTCAGTACTCAGTGCTCAGGGTGCTCAGTTCTCAGGGTGCTGGGTGTTCAGTACTCAGGGTGCTGGGTGCTCCGTACTCAGGGTGCTGGCTGCTCAGTGCTCAGGGTGCTGGGTGCTCAGTGCTCGGGGCGCTGGGTGCTCAGTGCTCGGGGTGCTCGGAGCTCAGTACTCTGGGTGCTGGGTGCTCAGTGCTCGGGGTGATCGGTGCTCAGTACTCAGGGTGATGGGTGCTCAGTGCTCGGGGTCCTCGGTGCTCAGTACGTTGGGTGCTCACTACTCAGGGTGCTGGGTGCTCAGTGCTCAGGGTGCTGGGTGCTCAGTGCTCAGGCTGCTGGGTGCTCAGTACTCAGGGTGCTGGGTGCTCAGTGCTCAGGGTGCTGTGTGCTCAGTGCTCAGGGTGCTGGGTGCTCAGTGCTCAGGGTGCTGGGTGCTCAGTACTCAGGGTGCTGGGTTCTCAGTGCTCGGGGTGCTGGGTGCTCAGTGCTCGCGGTGCTGGGTGCTCAGTGCTCGGGGTGCTCGGTGCTCAGTACTCAGGGTGCTGTGTGTTCAGTGCTCAGGGTGCTCGGTGCTCAGTACTCAGGTTGCTCGGTGCTTAGTACTCATTGTGCTGGGTGCTCACTACTCAGGGTGCTGGGTGCTCAGTGCTCAGGGTGCTGGGTGCTCAGTGCTCAGGGTGTTGGGTGCTCACTGCTCAGGGTGCTGGGTGCTCAGTACTCAGGGTGCTGGGTGCTCAGTGCTCAGTGCTCAGGGTGCTGGGTGCTCAGTGCTCAGGGTGCTGGGTGCTCAGTGCTCAGGGTGCTGGGTACTCAGTGCTCAGGGTGCTGGGTGCTCAGTGCTCAGGGTGCTCGGTGCTCAGTTCATTGGGTGCTCAGTACTCAGGGTGCTGTGTGCTCAGTGCTCAGGGTGCTGGGTGCTCAGTGCTCACGGTGCTGGGTGCTCAGTGCTCAGGGTGCTGGGTGCTCAGTGCTCAGGCTGCTGGGTGCTCAGTGCTCAGGGTGCTGGGTGCTCAGTGCTCAGGGTGCTGGGTGCTTAGTGCTCAGGGTGCTGGGTGCTCAGTGCTCAGGGTGCTGGGTGCTCGGTGCTCGGGGTGCTGGGTGCTTAGTGCTCGGGGTGCCCGGTGCTCATTACTCGGGGTGCTCAGTGCTCAGTACTCAGGGTGCTGGGTGCTCAGTGCTCAGGGTGCAGGGTGCTCAGTACTCAGGTTGCTGGGTGCTCAGTGCTCAGGGTGCTCGGTGCTCAGTACGTTGGGTGCTCAGTACTCAGGGTGCTGGGTGCTCAGTGCTCAGGGTGCTGGGTGCTCAGTGCTCAGGGTGCTGGGTGCTCAGTGCTCAGGGTGCTGGGTGCTCAGTGCTCAGGGTGCTCGGTGCTCAGTACGTTGGGTGCTCAGTACTCAGGGTGCTGGGTGCTCAGTGCTCAGGGTGCTGGGTGCTCAGTGCTCAGGGTGCTGGGTGCTCTGTGCTCGGGGCGCTGGGTGCTCAGTACTTAGTGCTCAGGGTGCTCAGTGCTCAGGGTGCTGGGTGTTCAGTACTCAGCGTGCTGGGTGCTCAGTGCTCAGGGTGCTGGGTGCTCAGTGCTCAGGGTGCTGGGTGCTCAGTGCTCGGGGTGCTGGGTGCTCAGTACTCAGGGTGCTGGGTGCTCAGTACTCGGGGTGCTGGGTGCTCAGTACTCAGGGTGCTGGGTGCTCAGTACTCGGGTGCTGGGTGCTCAGTGCTCAGAGTGCTGGGTGCTCAGTGCTCGGGGTGCTCGGTGCTCAGTGCTCAGTACTCAGGGTGCTGGGTGCACAGTGCTCGGGGTGCTGGGTGCTCAGTGCTCAGTGCTCAGGGTGCTGGGTGCTCAGTGCTCAGGGTGCTGTGTGCTCAGTGCTCAGGGTGCTGGATGCTCAGTGCTCAGGGTGCTGGGTACTCAGTGCTCAGGGTGCTGGGTGCTCAGTACTCAGGGTGCTGGGTGATCAGTACTCAGGGTGCTGGGTGCTCAGTGCTCGGGGTGCTGGGTGCTCAGTGCTAGCGGTGCTGGGTGCTCAGTACTCAGGGTGCTGGGTGCTCAGTACTCGGGGTGCTGGGTTCTCAGTACTCAGGGTGCTGGGTGCTCAGTACTCGGGTGCTGGGTGCTCAGTGCTCAGAGTGCTGGGTGCTCAGTGCTCGGGGTGCTGGGTGCTCAGTGCTCAGTACTCAGGGTGCTGGGTGCACAGTGCTCGGGGTGCTGGGTGCTCAGTGCTCAGTGCTCAGGGTGCTGGGTGCTCAGTGCTCAGGGTGCTGTGTGCTCAGTGCTCAGGGTGCTGGATGCTCAGTGCTCAGGGTGCTGGGTACTCAGTGCTCAGGGTGCTGGGTGCTCAGTACTCAGGGTGCTGGGTGCTCAGTACTCAGGGTGCTGGGTGCTCAGTGCTCGGGGTGCTGGGTGCTCAGTGCTAGCGGTGCTGGGTGCTCAGTGCTCGGGGTGCTCGGTGCCCAGTATTCAGGGTGCTGGGTGCTCACTGCTCGAGGTGCTCAGTACTCAGGGTGCTGTGTGTTCAGTGCTCAGGGTGCTGGGTGCTCAGTACTCAGGGTGCTCGGTGCTTAGTACTCAGGGTGCTGGGTGCTCAGTACTCCGGGTGCTGGGTGCTCAGTGCTCGGGGTGCTCGGTGCTCAGTGCTCAAGGAGTTGGGTGCTCAGTACTCAGGGTGCTCATTGCTCAGGGTGCTGGGTGCTCAGTACTCAGGGTGCTGGGTGCTCAGTGCTCAGGGTACTCGGTGCTCGGGGCGCTGGGTGCTCAGTGCTTGGGGTGCTCGGAACTCAGTACCCTGGGTGCTGGGTGCTCAGTGCTCGGGGTGCTCGGTGCTCTGTACTCAGGGTGCTGGGTGCTCAGTGCTCGGGGTGCTCGGTGCTCAGTACGTTGGGTGCTCACTACTCAGGGTGCTGGGTGCTCAGTGCTCAGGGTGCTGGGTGCTCAGTGCTCAGGGTGCTGGGTGCTCAGTGCTCAGGGTGCTGGTTGCTCAGTGCTCAGGGTGCTGGGTGCTCAGTACTCAGGGTGCTGGGTGCTCAGTGCTCAGTACTCAGGGTGCTGGGTGCTCAGTGCTCAGGGTGCTGGGTGCTCAGTACTCAGGGTGCTGGGTGCTCAGTACTCAGGGTGCTGGGTGCTCAGTACTCAGGGAGCTGGGTGCTCAGTACTCAGGGTGCTGGGTGCTCAGTACTCGGGTGCTGCTGGGTGCTCAGTGCTCAGGGTGCTGGGTGCTCAGTGCTCGGGGTGCTGGGTGCTCAGTGCTCAGTACTCAGGGTGCTGGGTGCTCAGTGCTCGGGGTGCTGGGTGCTCAGTGCTCAGTACTCAGGGTGCTGGGTGCTCAGTGCTCAGGGTGCTGGGTTCTCAGTGCTCAGGGTGCTGGATGCTCAGTGCTCAGGGTGCTGGGTACTCAGTGCTCAGGGTGCTGGGTGCTCAGTACTCAGGGTGCTGGGTGATCAGTGCTCAGGGTGCTGGGTGCTCAGTGCTCGGGGTGCTGGGTGCTCAGTGCTCGGGGTGCTGGGTGCTCAGTGCTCGGGGTGCTCAGTGCTCAGTACTCAGGTTGCTGGGTGCTCAGTGCTCGAGGTGCTCAGTACTCAGGGTGCTGTATGTTCAGTGCTCAGGGTGCTGGGTGCTCAGTGCTCAGGGTGCTGTGTGCTCAGTGTTCAGGGTGCTGGGTGCTCAGTGCTCAGGGTGCTGGGTGCTCAGTGCTCGGGGTGCTGGGTGCTCAGTGCTCAGGGTGCTGGGTGCTCAGTGCTCGGGGTGCTGGGTGCTCAGTGCTCAGTGCTCAGGGTGCTGGGTGCTCAGTGCTCAGGGTGCTGTGTGCTCAGTGTTCAGGGTGCTGGGTGCTCAGTGCTCAGGGTGCTGGGTGCTCAGTGCTCGGGGTGCTGGGTGCTCAGTGCTAGCGGTGCTGGGTGCTCAGTGCTCAGGGTGCTCGGTGCCCAGTACTCAGGGTGCTGGGTGCTCAGTGCTCGAGGTGCTCAGTACTCATGGTGCTTTGTGTTCAGTGCTCAGGGTGCTGGGTGCTCAGTACTCAGGGTGCTCGGTGCTTAGAACTCAGGATGCTGGGTGGTAAGTACTCCGGGTGCTGGGTGCTCAGTGCTCGGGGTGCTCGGTGCTCAGTGCTCAAGGAGTTGGGTGCTCTGTACTCAGGGTGCTCATTGCTCAGGGTGCTCGGTGCTTAGTACTCATTGTGCTGGGTGCTCACTACTCAGGGTGCTGGGTGCTCAGTGCTCAGGGTGCTGGGTGCTCAGTGCTCAGGGTGTTGGGTGCTCAGTGCTCAGGGTGCTGGGTGCTCAGTACTCAGGGTGCTGGGTCCTCAGTGCTCAGTGCTCAGGGTGCTGGGTGCTCAGTGCTCAGGGTGCTGGGTGCTCAGTGCTCAGGGTGCTGGGTACTCAGTGCTCAGGGTGCTGGGTGCTCAGTGCTCAGGGTGCTCGGTGCTCAGTTCATTGGGTGCTCAGTACTCAGGGTGCTGTGTGCTCAGTGCTCAGGGTGCTGGGTGCTCAGTGCTCACGGTGCTGGGTGCTCAGTGCTCAGGGTGCTGGGTGCTCAGTGCTCAGGCTGCTGGGTGCTCAGTGCTCAGGGTGCTGGGTGCTCAGTGCTCAGGGTGCTGGGTGCTTAGTGCTCAGGGTGCTGGGTGCTCAGTGCTCAGGGTGCTGGGTGCTCGGTGCTCGGGGTGCTGGGTGCTTAGTGCTCGGGGTGCCCGGTGCTCATTACTCGGGGTGCTCAGTGCTCAGTACTCAGGGTGCTGGGTGCTCAGTGCTCAGGGTGCAGGGTGCTCAGTACTCAGGTTGCTGGGTGCTCAGTGCTCAGGGTGCTCGGTGCTCAGTACGTTGGGTGCTCAGTACTCAGGGTGCTGGGTGCTCAGTGCTCAGGGTGCTGGGTGCTCAGTGCTCAGGGTGCTGGGTGCTCAGTGCTCAGGGTGCTGGGTGCTCAGTGCTCAGGGTGCTCGGTGCTCAGTACGTTGGGTGCTCAGTACTCAGGGTGCTGGGTGCTCAGTGCTCAGGGTGCTGGGTGCTCAGTGCTCAGGGTGCTGGGTGCTCTGTGCTCGGGGCGCTGGGTGCTCAGTACTTAGTGCTCAGGGTGCTCAGTGCTCAGGGTGCTGGGTGTTCAGTACTCAGCGTGCTGGGTGCTCAGTGCTCAGGGTGCTGGGTGCTCAGTGCTCAGGGTGCTGGGTGCTCAGTGCTCGGGGTGCTGGGTGCTCAGTACTCAGGGTGCTGGGTGCTCAGTACTCGGGGTGCTGGGTGCTCAGTACTCAGGGTGCTGGGTGCTCAGTACTCGGGTGCTGGGTGCTCAGTGCTCAGAGTGCTGGGTGCTCAGTGCTCGGGGTGCTCGGTGCTCAGTGCTCAGTACTCAGGGTGCTGGGTGCACAGTGCTCGGGGTGCTGGGTGCTCAGTGCTCAGTGCTCAGGGTGCTGGGTGCTCAGTGCTCAGGGTGCTGTGTGCTCAGTGCTCAGGGTGCTGGATGCTCAGTGCTCAGGGTGCTGGGTACTCAGTGCTCAGGGTGCTGGGTGCTCAGTACTCAGGGTGCTGGGTGATCAGTACTCAGGGTGCTGGGTGCTCAGTGCTCGGGGTGCTGGGTGCTCAGTGCTAGCGGTGCTGGGTGCTCAGTGCTCAGGGTGCTCAGTGCTCAGTACTTAGTGCTCAGGGTGCTCAGTGCTCAGGGTGCTGGGTGTTCAGTACTCAGGGTGCTGGGTGCTCAGTGCTCAGGGTGCTGGGTGCTCAGTGCTCAGGGTGCTGGGTGCTCAGTACTCGGGGTGCTGGGTGCTCAGTGCTCAGGGTGCTGGGTGCTCAGTGCTCAGGGTGCTGGGTGCTCAGTTCTCAGGGTGCTGGGTACTCAGTGCTCAGGGTGCTGGGTGCTCAGTACTCGGGGTGCTGGGTGCTCAGTACTCAGGGTGCTGGGTGCTCTGTGCTCGGGGTGCTGGGTGCTCACTACTCAGGGTGCTGGGTGCTCAGTGCTCAGGGTGCTGGGTGCTCAGTGCTCAGGGTGCTGGGTGCTCAGTGCTCAGGGTGCTGGGTGCTCAGTACTCGGGGTGCTGGGTGCTCAGTGCTCAGGGTGCTGGGTGCTCAGTACTCAGGGTGCTGGGTGCTCAGTGCTCGGGGTGCTGGGTGCTCAGTGCTCAGGGTGCTGGGTGCTCAGTACTCGGGGTGCTGGGTGCTCAGTACTCAGGGTGCTGGGTGCTCAGTACTCGGGGTGCTGGGTGCTCAGTGCTCGGGGTGCTGGGTGCTCAGTACTCAGGGTGCTTGGTGCTCAGTACTCGGGGTGCTGGGTGCTCAGTACTCAGGGTGCTGGGTGCTCAGTACTCGGGTGCTGGGTGCTCAGTGCTCAGGGTGCTGGGTGCTCAATGCTCGGGGTGCTGGGTGCTCAGTGCTCAGTACTCAGGGTGCTGGGTGCTCAGTGCTCGGGGTGCTGGGTGCTCAGTGCTCAGTGCTCAGGGTGCTGGGTGCTCAGTGCTCAGGGTGCTTTGTGCTCAGTGCTCAGGGTGCTGGGTGCTCAGTGCTCAGGGTGCTGGGTGCTCAGTGCTCAGGGTGCTGGGTGCTTAGTGCTCAGGGTGCTCAGTGCTTGGGGTGTTGGGTGCTCAGTACTCAGGGTGATGGGTGCTCATTCTCGGGGTGCTGGGTGCTCAGTCCTCGGGGTGCTGGGTGCTCATTACTCAGGGTGCTCGGTGCTCAGTACTCAGGGTTCTCAGTGCTCAATAATCAGGTTGCTGGGTACTCAGTGCTCAGGGTGCTCGGTGCTCAGTACTCAGGGTGCTGGGTGCTCATTCTCAGGGTGCTGGGTGCTCAGTGCTCGGGGTGCTGGGTGCTCATTACTCAGGGTGCTGGGTGCTCAGTTCTCAGGGTGCTGGGTGCTCAGTACTCAGGGTGCTGGGTACTCAGTCCTCAGGGTACTCTGTGCTCAGGGTGCTGGGTACTCAGTGCTCGGGGTGCTCGGTGCTCAGTACTCAGGGTGCTGAGTGCTCAGTACTCAGGGTGCTGGGTGCTCAGTACTCAGGGTGCTGGGTGCTCAGTTCTCAGGGTTCTGGGTGCTCAGTGCTCAGGGTGCTGGGTGCTCAGTGCTCAGGGTGCTGGGTACTCAGTGCTCAGGGCGCTGGGTGCTCAGTACTCAGGGTGCTCAGTGCTCAGTACTCAGGGTGCTGTGTGTTCAGTGCTCAGGGTGCTGGGTGCTCAGTACTCAGGGTGCTCGGTGCTTAGTACTCATTGTGCTGGGTGCTCAGTACTCCAGGTGCTGGGTGCTCAGTGCTCGGGGTGCTCGGTGCTCAGTGCTCAAGGTGCTGGGTGCTCAGTACTCAGGGTGCTCATTGCTCAGGGTGCTGGGTGCTCAGTACTCAGGGTGCTGGGTGCTCAGTGCTCAGGGTGCTCGGTGCTCAGTGCTCAGGGTGCTGGGTGCTCAGTGCTCACGGTGCTGGGTGCTCAGTGCTCAGGGTGCTGGGTGCTCAGTGTTCAGGGTGCTGGGTGCTCAGTGCTCAGGGTGCTGGGTGCTCAGTGCTCAGGGTGCTGGGTGCTTTGTGCTCAGGGTGCTGGGTGCTCAGTGCTCAGGGTGCTGGGTGCTCGGTGCTCGGGGTGCTGGGTGCTTAGTGCTCACGGTGCTGTGTGCTCAGTACTCAGGGTGCTCAGTACTCAGGGTGCCCGGTTCTCAGTACTTGGGGTGCTCAGTGCTCAGTACTCAGGGTGCTGGGTGCTCAGTGCTCAGGGTGCTGGGTGCTCAGTGCTCAGGGTGCTGTGTGCTCAGTACTCAGGGTGCTCAGTACTCAGGGTGCCCGGTTCTCAGTACTTGGGGTGCTCAGTGCTCAGTACTCAGGGTGCTGGGTGCTCAGTGCTCAGGGTGCTGGGTGCTCAGTGCTCAGGGTGCTGGGTGCTCAGTGCTCAGGGTGCTGGGTGCTCAGTGCTCAGGGTGCTGGGTTCTCATTGCTCAGGGTGCTGGGTGCTCGGTGCTCGGGGTTCTGGGTGCTCAGTACTCGGGGTGCTCAGTGCTCAGTACTCAGGGTGCTGGGTGCTCAGTGCTCAGGGTGCTGGGTGCTCAGTACTCAGGGTGCTGGGTGCTCGGTGCTCAGTACGCTGGGTGCTCAGTACTCAGGGTGCTGGGTGCTCAGTACTCAGCGTGATCACTGCTCAGTACTCGGGGTGCTGGGTGGTCAGTGCTCAGGGTGCTCAGTGCTCAGTGCTCAGGGTGCTGGGTGCTCAGTGCTCAGGGTGCTGGGTGCTCAGTGCTCAGGGTGCTGGGTGCTCAGTGCTCAGGGTGCTGGGTGCTTAGTGCTCAGGGTGCTCAGTGCTTGGGGTGTTGGGTGCTCATTACTCAGGGTGCTCGGTGCTCAGTGCTCTTGGTGCTGGGTGCTCAGTGCTAGCGGTGCTGGGTGCTCAGTGCTAGGGGTGCTCGGTGCTCAGTGCTCAGGGTGCTGGGTGCTCAGTGCTCACGGTGCTGGGTGCTCAGTGCTCAGGGTGCTGGGTGCTCAGTGCTCAGGGTGCTGGGTGCTTAGTGCTCAGGGTGCTGGGTGCTCAGTGCTCAGGGTGCTGGGTGCTCGGTGCTCGGGGTGCTGGGTGCTTAGTGCTCGGGGTGCCCGGTTCTCAGTACTTGGGGTGCTCAGTGCTCAGTACTCAGGGTGCTGGGTGCTCAGTGCTCAGGGTGCTGGGTGCTCAGTGCTCAGGGTGCTGGGTGCTCAGTGCTCAGGGTGCTGGGTGCTCAGTACTCAGGGTGCTTGGTGCTCAGTGCTCGGGGTGCTGGGTGCTCAGTGCTCAGGGTGCTGGGTGCTCAGTACTCGGGGTGCTGGGTGCTCAGTACTCAGGGTGCTGGGTGCTCAGTACTCGGGGTGCTGGGTGCTCAGTGCTCGGGGTGCTGGGTGCTCAGTACTCGGGGTGCTGGGTGCTCAGTACTCGGGGTGCTGGGTGCTCAGTACTCAGGGTGCTGGGTGCTCAGTACTCGGGTGCTGGGTGCTCAGTGCTCAGGGTGCTGGGTGCTCAGTGCTCGGGGTGCTGGGTGCTCAGTGCTCAGTACTCAGGGTGCTGGGTGCTCAGTGCTCGGGGTGCTGGGTGCTCAGTGCTCAGTGTTCAGGGTGCTGGGTGCTCAGTGCTCAGGGTGCTATGTGCTCAGTGCTCAGGGTGCTGGGTGCTCAGTGCTCAGGGTGCTGGGTACTCAGTGCTCAGGGTGCGGGGTGCTCAGTACTCAGGGTGCTGGGTGCTCAGTGCTCTTGGTGCTGGGTGCTCAGTGCTAGCGGTGCTGGGTGCTCAGTGCTCGGGGTGCTCGGTGCTCAGTGCTCAGGGTGCTGGGTGCTCAGTGCTCACGGTGCTGGGTGCTCAGTGCTCAGGGTGCTGGGTGCTCAGTGCTCAGGGTGCTGGGTGCTCAGTGCTCAGGGTGCTGGGTGCTCGGTGCTCAGGGTGCTGGGTGCTTAGTGCTCAGGGTGCTGGGTGCTCAGTGCTCAGGGTGCTGGGTGCTCGGTGCTCGGGGTGCTGGGTGCTTAGTGCTCGGGGTGCCTGGTGCTCAGTACTCGGGGTGCTCAGTGCTCAGTACTCAGGGTGCTGGGTGCTCAGTGCTCAGGGTGCTGGGTGCTCAGTGCTCAGGGTGCTGGGTGCTCAGTGCTCAGGGTGCTGGGTGCTCAGTGCTCAGGGTGCTGGGTGCTCATTGCTCAGGGTGCTGGGTGCTCGGTGCTCGGGGATCTGGGTGCTCAGTACTCGGGGTGCTCAGTGCTCAGTACTCTGGGTGCTGGGTGCTCAGTGCTCAGGGTGCTGGGGGCTCAGTACTCAGGGTGCTGGGTGCTCGGTGCTCAGTACGCTCGGTGCTCAGTACTCAGGGTGCTGGGTGCTCAGTACTCAGCGTGCTCACTGCTCAGTACTCGGGGTGTTGGGTGCTCAGTGCTCAGGGTGCTCAGTGCTCAGTGCTCGGGGTGCTGGGTGCTCTGTGCTCGGGGCGCTGGGTGCTCAGTGCTCGGGGTGCTGGGTGCTCAGTACTCGGGGTGCTGGGTGCTCAGTGCTCAGGGTGCTCAGTGCTCAGTACTTAGTGCTCAGGGTGCTCAGTGCTCAGGGTGCTGGGTGCTCAGTACTCAGGGTGCTGGGTGCTCAGTACTCAGGGTGCTGGGTGCTCAGTACTCGGGGTGCTGGGTGCTCAGTGCTCGGGGTGCTGGGTGCTCAGTACTCAGGGTGCTGGGTGCTCAGTACTCGGGGTGCTGGGTGCTCAGTACTCAGGGTGCTGGGTCCTCAGTACTCGGGTGCTGGGTGCTCAGTGCTCAGGGTGCTGGGTGCTCAATGCTCGGGGTGCTGGGTGCTCAGTGCTCAGTACTCAGGGTGCTGGGTGCTCAGTGCTCGGGGTGCTGGGTGCTCAGTGCTCAGTGCTCAGGGTGCTGGGTGCTCAGTGCTCAGGGTGCTGTGTGCTCAGTGCTCAGGGTGCTGGGTGCTCAGTGCTCAGGGTGCTGGGTACTCAGTGCTCAGGGTGCTGGGTGCTCAGTACTCAGCGTGCTGGGTGCTCAGTACTCAGGGTGCTGGGTGCTCAGTGCTCTTGGTGCTGGGTGCTCAGTGCTAGCCGTGTTGGGTGCTCAGTGCTCGGGGTGCTCGGTGCCCAGTACTCAGGGTGCTGGGTGCTCAGTGCTCGAGGTGCTCAGTACTCAGGGTGCTGTGTGTTCAGTGCTCAGGGTGCTGGGTGCTCAGTACTCAGGGTGCTCGGTGCTTAGTACTCAGGGTGCTGGGTGCTCAGTACTCCGGGTGCTGGGTGCTCAGTGCTCAAGGAGTTGGGTGCTCAGTACTCAGGGTACTCATTGCTCAGGGTGCTGAGTGCTCAGTACTCAGGGTGCTGGGTGCTCAGTGCTCAGGGTGCTTGGTGCTCGGGGCGCTGGGTGCTCAGTGCTCGGGGTGCTCGGAACTCAGTACCCTGGGTGCTGGGTGCTCATTCTCGGGGTGCTGGGTGCTCAGTGCTCGGGGTGCTGGGTGCTCATTACTCAGGGTGCTGGGTGCTCAGTTCTCAGTGTGCTGGGTGCTCAGTACTCAGGGTGCTGGGTGCTCAGTCCTCAGGGTGCTCTGTGCTCAGGGTGCTGGGTACTCAGTGCTCGGGGTGCTCGGTGCTCAGTACTCAGGGTGCTGAGTGCTCAGTACTCAGGGTGCTGGGTGCTCAGTACTCAGGGTACTGGGTGCTCAGTGCTCAGGGTGCTGGGTGATCAGTGCTCAGGGTGCTGGGTGCTCAGTGCTCAGGGTGCTGGGTGCTCAGTGCTCGGGGTGCTGGGTGCTCAGTGCTTGGGGTGCTGGGTGCTCAGTGCTCAGTGCTCAGGGTGCTGGGTGGTCAGGGCTCTGTGCTCAGGGTGCTGGTTGCTCAGTACTCAGGGTGCTGTGTGCTCAGTACTCACTGTGCTGGGTGCTCAGTGCTCAGGGTGCTGGGTGCTCAGTACTCAGGGTGCTGGGTGATCAGTGCTCGGGGTGCTGGGTGCTCAGTGCTCAGGGTGCTGGGTGCTCAGTACTCTGGCTGCTGGGTGCTCAGTGCTCGGGGTGCTCGGTGCTCAGTACTCAAGGTGCTGGGTGCTCAGTGCTCGGGGTGCTGGGTGCTCAGTGCTCAGGGTGCTGGGTGCTCAGTACTCTGGCTGCTGGGTGCTCAGTGCTCGGGGTGCTCGGTGCTCAGTACTCAAGGTGCTGTGTGCTCAGTGCTCACGGTGCTGGGTGCTCAGTGATCAGGGTGCTGGGTGCTCTGTACTCAGGGTGCTCGGTGCTCAGTACTCAGGGTTCTCAGTGCTCAATACTCATGGTGCTGGGTACTCAGTGCTCAGGGTGCTGGGTGCTCAGTACTCAGGGTGCTCAGTGCTCAGTACTCGGGGTGCTTGGTGCTCAGTACTCAGGGTGCTCAGTGCTCAGTACTCGGGGTGCTGGGTGCTCAGTGCTCAGGGTGCTCAGTGCTCAGTGCTCGGGGTGCTGGGTGCGCTGTGCTCGGGGCGCTGGGTGCTCAGTGCTCAGGGTGCTGGGTGCTCAGTACTCGGGGTGCTGGGTGCTCAGTGCTCAGGGTGCTCAGTGTTCAGTACTCAGTGCTCAGGGTGCTCAGTTCTCAGGGTGCTGGGTGTTCAGTACTCAGGGTGCTGGGTGCTCCGTACTCAGGGTGCTGGCTGCTCAGTGCTCAGGGTGCTGGGTGCTCAGTGCTCGGGGCGCTGGGTGCTCAGTGCTCGGGGTGCTCGGAGCTCAGTACTCTGGGTGCTGGGTGCTCAGTGCTCGGGGTGATCGGTGCTCAGTACTCAGGGTGATGGGTGCTCAGTGCTCGGGGTGCTGGGTGCTCAGTGCTCAGGGTGCTGGGTGCTCAGTACTCAGGGTGCTGGGTGCTCAGTGCTCAGGGTGCTGGGTGCTCAGTGCTCAGGCTGCTGGGTGCTCAGTACTCAGGGTGCTGGGTGCTCAGTGCTCAGGGTGCTGTGTGCTCAGTGCTCAGGGTGCTGGGTGCTCAGTGCTCAGGGTGCTGGGTGCTCAGTACTCAGGGTGCTGGGTTCTCAGTGCTCGGGGTGCTGGGTGCTCAGTACTCAGGGTGCTCGGTGCTTAGTACTCAGGGTGCTGGGTGCTCAGTACTCCGGGTGCTGGGTGCTCAGTGCTCAAGGAGTTGGGTGCTCAGTACTCAGGGTACTCATTGCTCAGGGTGCTGAGTGCTCAGTACTCAGGGTGCTGGGTGCTCAGTGCTCAGGGTGCTTGGTGCTCGGGGCGCTGGGTGCTCAGTGCTCGGGGTGCTCGGAACTCAGTACCCTGGGTGCTGGGTGCTCATTCTCGGGGTGCTGGGTGCTCAGTGCTCGGGGTGCTGGGTGCTCATTACTCAGGGTGCTGGGTGCTCAGTTCTCAGTGTGCTGGGTGCTCAGTACTCAGGGTGCTGGGTGCTCAGTCCTCAGGGTGCTCTGTGCTCAGGGTGCTGGGTACTCAGTGCTCGGGGTGCTCGGTGCTCAGTACTCAGGGTGCTGAGTGCTCAGTACTCAGGGTGCTGGGTGCTCAGTACTCAGGGTACTGGGTGCTCAGTACTCAGGGTGCTGGGTGATCAGTGCTCAGGGTGCTGGGTGCTCAGTGCTCAGGGTGCTGGGTGCTCAGTGCTCGGGGTGCTGGGTGCTCAGTGCTTGGGGTGCTGGGTGCTCAGTGCTCAGTGCTCAGGGTGCTGGGTGGTCAGGGCTCTGTGCTCAGGGTGCTGGTTGCTCAGTACTCAGGGTGCTGTGTGCTCAGTACTCACTGTGCTGGGTGCTCAGTGCTCAGGGTGCTGGGTGCTCAGTACTCAGGGTGCTGGGTGATCAGTGCTCGGGGTGCTGGGTGCTCAGTGCTCAGGGTGCTGGGTGCTCAGTACTCTGGCTGCTGGGTGCTCAGTGCTCGGGGTGCTCGGTGCTCAGTACTCAAGGTGCTGGGTGCTCAGTGCTCGGGGTGCTGGGTGCTCAGTGCTCAGGGTGCTGGGTGCTCAGTACTCTGGCTGCTGGGTGCTCAGTGCTCGGGGTGCTCGGTGCTCAGTACTCAAGGTGCTGTGTGCTCAGTGCTCACGGTGCTGGGTGCTCAGTGATCAGGGTGCTGGGTGCTCTGTACTCAGGGTGCTCGGTGCTCAGTACTCAGGGTTCTCAGTGCTCAATACTCATGGTGCTGGGTACTCAGTGCTCAGGGTGCTGGGTGCTCAGTACTCAGGGTGCTCAGTGCTCAGTACTCGGGGTGCTTGGTGCTCAGTACTCAGGGTGCTCAGTGCTCAGTACTCGGGGTGCTGGGTGCTCAGTGCTCAGGGTGCTCAGTGCTCAGTGCTCGGGGTGCTGGGTGCGCTGTGCTCGGGGCGCTGGGTGCTCAGTGCTCAGGGTGCTGGGTGCTCAGTACTCGGGGTGCTGTGTGCTCAGTGCTCAGGGTGCTCAGTGTTCAGTACTCAGTGCTCAGGGTGCTCAGTTCTCAGGGTGCTGGGTGTTCAGTACTCAGGGTGCTGGGTGCTCCGTACTCAGGGTGCTGGCTGCTCAGTGCTCAGGGTGCTGGGTGCTCAGTGCTCGGGGCGCTGGGTGCTCAGTGCTCGGGGTGCTCGGAGCTCAGTACTCTGGGTGCTGGGTGCTCAGTGCTCGGGGTGATCGGTGCTCAGTACTCAGGGTGATGGGTGCTCAGTGCTCGGGGTCCTCGGTGCTCAGTACGTTGGGTGCTCACTACTCAGGGTGCTGGGTGCTCAGTGCTCAGGGTGCTGGGTGCTCAGTGCTCAGGCTGCTGGGTGCTCAGTACTCAGGGTGCTGGGTGCTCAGTGCTCAGGGTGCTGTGTGCTCAGTGCTCAGGGTTCTGGGTGCTCAGTGCTCAGGGTGCTGGGTGCTCAGTACTCAGGGTGCTGGGTTCTCAGTGCTCGGGGTGCTGGGTGCTCAGTGCTCGCGGTGCTGGGTGCTCAGTGCTCGGGGTGCTCGGTGCTCAGTACTCAGGGTGCTGTGTGTTCAGTGCTCAGGGTGCTCGGTGCTCAGTACTCAGGTTGCTCGGTGCTTAGTACTCATTGTGCTGGGTGCTCACTACTCAGGGTGCTGGGTGCTCAGTGCTCAGGGTGCTGGGTGCTCAGTGCTCAGGGTGTTGGGTGCTCAGTGCTCAGGGTGCTGGGTGCTCAGTACTCAGGGTGCTGGGTGCTCAGTGCTCAGTGCTCAGGGTGCTGGGTGCTCAGTGCTCAGGGTGCTGGGTGCTCAGTGCTCAGGGTGCTGGGTACTCAGTGCTCAGGGTGCTGGGTGCTCAGTGCTCAGGGTGCTCGGTGCTCAGTTCATTGGGTGCTCAGTACTCAGGGTGCTGTGTGCTCAGTGCTCAGGGTGCTGGGTGCTCAGTGCTCACGGTGCTGGGTGCTCAGTGCTCAGGGTGCTGGGTGCTCAGTGCTCAGGCTGCTGGGTGCTCAGTGCTCAGGGTGCTGGGTGCTCAGTGCTCAGGGTGCTGGGTGCTTAGTGCTCAGGGTGCTGGGTGCTCAGTGCTCAGGGTGCTGGGTGCTCGGTGCTCGGGGTGCTGGGTGCTTAGTGCTCGGGGTGCCCGGTGCTCATTACTCGGGGTGCTCAGTGCTCAGTACTCAGGGTGCTGGGTGCTCAGTGCTCAGGGTGCAGGGTGCTCAGTACTCAGGTTGCTGGGTGCTCAGTGCTCAGGGTGCTCGGTGCTCAGTACGTTGGGTGCTCAGTACTCAGGGTGCTGGGTGCTCAGTGCTCAGGGTGCTGGGTGCTCAGTGCTCAGGGTGCTGGGTGCTCAGTGCTCAGGGTGCTGGGTGCTCAGTGCTCAGGGTGCTCGGTGCTCAGTACGTTGGGTGCTCAGTACTCAGGGTGCTGGGTGCTCAGTGCTCAGGGTGCTGGGTGCTCAGTGCTCAGGGTGCTGGGTGCTCTGTGCTCGGGGCGCTGGGTGCTCAGTACTTAGTGCTCAGGGTGCTCAGTGCTCAGGGTGCTGGGTGTTCAGTACTCAGCGTGCTGGGTGCTCAGTGCTCAGGGTGCTGGGTGCTCAGTGCTCAGGGTGCTGGGTGCTCAGTGCTCGGGGTGCTGGGTGCTCAGTACTCAGGGTGCTGGGTGCTCAGTACTCGGGGTGCTGGGTGCTCAGTACTCAGGGTGCTGGGTGCTCAGTACTCGGGTGCTGGGTGCTCAGTGCTCAGAGTGCTGGGTGCTCAGTGCTCGGGGTGCTCGGTGCTCAGTGCTCAGTACTCAGGGTGCTGGGTGCACAGTGCTCGGGGTGCTGGGTGCTCAGTGCTCAGTGCTCAGGGTGCTGGGTGCTCAGTGCTCAGGGTGCTGTGTGCTCAGTGCTCAGGGTGCTGGATGCTCAGTGCTCAGGGTGCTGGGTACTCAGTGCTCAGGGTGCTGGGTGCTCAGTACTCAGGGTGCTGGGTGATCAGTACTCAGGGTGCTGGGTGCTCAGTGCTCGGGGTGCTGGGTGCTCAGTGCTAGCGGTGCTGGGTGCTCAGTACTCAGGGTGCTGGGTGCTCAGTACTCGGGGTGCTGGGTTCTCAGTACTCAGGGTGCTGGGTGCTCAGTACTCGGGTGCTGGGTGCTCAGTGCTCAGAGTGCTGGGTGCTCAGTGCTCGGGGTGCTGGGTGCTCAGTGCTCAGTACTCAGGGTGCTGGGTGCACAGTGCTCGGGGTGCTGGGTGCTCAGTGCTCAGTGCTCAGGGTGCTGGGTGCTCAGTGCTCAGGGTGCTGTGTGCTCAGTGCTCAGGGTGCTGGATGCTCAGTGCTCAGGGTGCTGGGTACTCAGTGCTCAGGGTGCTGGGTGCTCAGTACTCAGGGTGCTGGGTGCTCAGTACTCAGGGTGCTGGGTGCTCAGTGCTCGGGGTGCTGGGTGCTCAGTGCTAGCGGTGCTGGGTGCTCAGTGCTCGGGGTGCTCGGTGCCCAGTATTCAGGGTGCTGGGTGCTCACTGCTCGAGGTGCTCAGTACTCAGGGTGCTGTGTGTTCAGTGCTCAGGGTGCTGGGTGCTCAGTACTCAGGGTGCTCGGTGCTTAGTACTCAGGGTGCTGGGTGCTCAGTACTCCGGGTGCTGGGTGCTCAGTGCTCGGGGTGCTCGGTGCTCAGTGCTCAAGGAGTTGGGTGCTCAGTACTCAGGGTGCTCATTGCTCAGGGTGCTGGGTGCTCAGTACTCAGGGTGCTGGGTGCTCAGTGCTCAGGGTACTCGGTGCTCGGGGCGCTGGGTGCTCAGTGCTTGGGGTGCTCGGAACTCAGTACCCTGGGTGCTGGGTGCTCAGTGCTCGGGGTGCTCGGTGCTCTGTACTCAGGGTGCTGGGTGCTCAGTGCTCGGGGTGCTCGGTGCTCAGTACGTTGGGTGCTCACTACTCAGGGTGCTGGGTGCTCAGTGCTCAGGGTGCTGGGTGCTCAGTGCTCAGGGTGCTGGGTGCTCAGTGCTCAGGGTGCTGGTTGCTCAGTGCTCAGGGTGCTGGGTGCTCAGTACTCAGGGTGCTGGGTGCTCAGTGCTCAGTACTCAGGGTGCTGGGTGCTCAGTGCTCAGGGTGCTGGGTGCTCAGTACTCAGGGTGCTGGGTGCTCAGTACTCAGGGTGCTGGGTGCTCAGTACTCAGGGAGCTGGGTGCTCAGTACTCAGGGTGCTGGGTGCTCAGTACTCGGGTGCTGCTGGGTGCTCAGTGCTCAGGGTGCTTGGTGCTCAGTGCTCGGGGTGCTGGGTGCTCAGTGCTCAGTACTCAGGGTGCTGGGTGCTCAGTGCTCGGGGTGCTGGGTGCTCAGTGCTCAGTACTCAGGGTGCTGGGTGCTCAGTGCTCAGGGTGCTGGGTTCTCAGTGCTCAGGGTGCTGGATGCTCAGTGCTCAGGGTGCTGGGTACTCAGTGCTCAGGGTGCTGGGTGCTCAGTACTCAGGGTGCTGGGTGATCAGTGCTCAGGGTGCTGGGTGCTCAGTGCTCGGGGTGCTGGGTGCTCAGTGCTCGGGGTGCTGGGTGCTCAGTGCTCGGGGTGCTCAGTGCTCAGTACTCAGGTTGCTGGGTGCTCAGTGCTCGAGGTGCTCAGTACTCAGGGTGCTGTATGTTCAGTGCTCAGGGTGCTGGGTGCTCAGTACTCAGGGTGCTCGGTGCTTAGTACTCAGGGTGCTGGGTGCTCAGTACTCCGGGTGCTGGGTGCTCAGTGCTCAGAGTGGTGGGTGATCAGTACTCAGGGTGCTCAGTGCTCAGTACTCGGGGTGCTCGGTGCTCAGTACTCAGGGTGCTGGGTGCACAGTGCTCGGGGTGCTGGGTGCTCAGAGCTCAGGGTGCTGGGTGCTCAGTACTCGGGGTGCTGGGTGCTCAGTACTCAGGGTGCTGGGTGATCAGTACTCAGGGTGCTGGGTGCTCAGTGCTCAGGGTGCTGGGTGCTCAGTACTCAGGGTGCTGGTTGCTCAGTACTCGGGGTGCTGGGTGCTCATTACTCAGGGTGCTGGGTGCTCAGTACTCTGGTGCTGGGTGCTCAGTGCTCAGGGTGCTGGGTGCTCAGTGCTCGGGGTGCTGGGTGCTCAGTGCTCAGTACTCAGGGTGCTGGGTGCTCAGTGCTCGGGGTGCTGGGTGCTCAGTGCTCAGTGCTCAGGGTGCTGGGTGCTCAGTGCTCAGGGTGCTGTGTGCTCAGTGTTCAGGGTGCTGGGTGCTCAGTGCTCAGGGTGCTGGGTGCTCAGTGCTCGGGGTGCTGGGTGCTCAGTGCTAGCGGTGCTGGGTGCTCAGTGCTCAGGGTGCTCGGTGCCCAGTACTCAGGGTGCTGGGTGCTCAGTGCTCGAGGTGCTCAGTACTCATGGTGCTTTGTGTTCAGTGCTCAGGGTGCTGGGTGCTCAGTACTCAGGGTGCTCGGTGCTTAGTACTCAGGATGCTGGGTGGTAAGTACTCCGGGTGCTGGGTGCTCAGTGCTCGGGGTGCTCGGTGCTCAGTGCTCAAGGAGTTGGGTGCTCTGTACTCAGGGTGCTCATTGCTCAGGGTGCTCGGTGCTTAGTACTCATTGTGCTGGGTGCTCACTACTCAGGGTGCTGGGTGCTCAGTGCTCAGGGTGCTGGGTGCTCAGTGCTCAGGGTGTTGGGTGCTCAGTGCTCAGGGTGCTGGGTGCTCAGTACTCAGGGTGCTGGGTGCTCAGTGCTCAGTGCTCAGGGTGCTGGGTGCTCAGTGCTCAGGGTGCTGGGTGCTCAGTGCTCAGGGTGCTGGGTACTCAGTGCTCAGGGTGCTGGGTGCTCAGTGCTCAGGGTGCTCGGTGCTCAGTTCATTGGGTGCTCAGTACTCAGGGTGCTGGGTGCTCAGTGCTCAGGCTGCTGGGTGCTCAGTGCTCAGGGTGCTGGGTGCTCAGTGCTCAGGGTGCTGGGTGCTTAGTGCTCAGGGTGCTGGGTGCTCAGTGCTCAGGGTGCTGGGTGCTCGGTGCTCGGGGTGCTGGGTGCTTAGTGCTCGGGGTGCCCGGTGCTCATTACTCGGGGTGCTCAGTGCTCAGTACTCAGGGTGCTGGGTGCTCAGTGCTCAGGGTGCAGGGTGCTCAGTACTCAGGTTGCTGGGTGCTCAGTGCTCAGGGTGCTCGGTGCTCAGTACGTTGGGTGCTCAGTACTCAGGGTGCTGGGTGCTCAGTGCTCAGGGTGCTGGGTGCTCAGTGCTCAGGGTGCTGGGTGCTCAGTGCTCAGGGTGCTGGGTGCTCAGTGCTCAGGGTGCTCGGTGCTCAGTACGTTGGGTGCTCAGTACTCAGGGTGCTGGGTGCTCAGTGCTCAGGGTGCTGGGTGCTCAGTGCTCAGGGTGCTGGGTGCTCTGTGCTCGGGGCGCTGGGTGCTCAGTACTTAGTGCTCAGGGTGCTCAGTGCTCAGGGTGCTGGATGTTCAGTACTCAGCGTGCTGGGTGCTCAGTGCTCAGGGTGCTGGGTGCTCAGTGCTCAGGGTGCTGGGTGCTCAGTGCTCGGGGTGCTGGGTGCTCAGTACTCAGGGTGCTGGGTGCTCAGTACTCGGGGTGCTGGGTGCTCAGTACTCAGGGTGCTGGGTGCTCAGTACTCGGGTGCTGGGTGCTCAGTGCTCAGAGTGCTGGGTGCTCAGTGCTCGGGGTGCTCGGTGCTCAGTGCTCAGTACTCAGGGTGCTGGGTGCACAGTGCTCGGGGTGCTGGGTGCTCAGTGCTCAGTGCTCAGGGTGCTGGGTGCTCAGTGCTCAGGGTGCTGTGTGCTCAGTGCTCAGGGTGCTGGATGCTCAGTGCTCAGGGTGCTGGGTACTCAGTGCTCAGGGTGCTGGGTGCTCAGTACTCAGGGTGCTGGGTGATCAGTACTCAGGGTGCTGGGTGCTCAGTGCTCGGGGTGCTGGGTGCTCAGTGCTAGCGGTGCTGGGTGCTCAGTACTCAGGGTGCTGGGTGCTCAGTACTCGGGGTGCTGGGTTCTCAGTACTCAGGGTGCTGGGTGCTCAGTACTCGGGTGCTGGGTGCTCAGTGCTCAGAGTGCTGGGTGCTCAGTGCTCGGGGTGCTGGGTGCTCAGTGCTCAGTACTCAGGGTGCTGGGTGCACAGTGCTCGGGGTGCTGGGTGCTCAGTGCTCAGTGCTCAGGGTGCTGGGTGCTCAGTGCTCAGGGTGCTGTGTGCTCAGTGCTCAGGGTGCTGGATGCTCAGTGCTCAGGGTGCTGGGTACTCAGTGCTCAGGGTGCTGGGTGCTCAGTACTCAGGGTGCTGGGTGCTCAGTACTCAGGGTGCTGGGTGCTCAGTGCTCGGGGTGCTGGGTGCTCAGTGCTAGCGGTGCTGGGTGCTCAGTGCTCGGGGTGCTCGGTGCCCAGTATTCAGGGTGCTGGGTGCTCACTGCTCGAGGTGCTCAGTACTCAGGGTGCTGTGTGTTCAGTGCTCAGGGTGCTGGGTGCTCAGTACTCAGGGTGCTCGGTGCTTAGTACTCAGGGTGCTGGGTGCTCAGTACTCCGGGTGCTGGGTGCTCAGTGCTCGGGGTGCTCGGTGCTCAGTGCTCAAGGAGTTGGGTGCTCAGTACTCAGGGTGCTCATTGCTCAGGGTGCTGGGTGCTCAGTACTCAGGGTGCTGGGTGCTCAGTGCTCAGGGTACTCGGTGCTCGGGGCGCTGGGTGCTCAGTGCTTGGGGTGCTCGGAACTCAGTACCCTGGGTGCTGGGTGCTCAGTGCTCGGGGTGCTCGGTGCTCTGTACTCAGGGTGCTGGGTGCTCAGTGCTCGGGGTGCTCGGTGCTCAGTACGTTGGGTGCTCACTACTCAGGGTGCTGGGTGCTCAGTGCTCAGGGTGCTGGGTGCTCAGTGCTCAGGGTGCTGGGTGCTCAGTGCTCAGGGTGCTGGTTGCTCAGTGCTCAGGGTGCTGGGTGCTCAGTACTCAGGGTGCTGGGTGCTCAGTGCTCAGTACTCAGGGTGCTGGGTGCTCAGTGCTCAGGGTGCTGGGTGCTCAGTACTCAGGGTGCTGGGTGCTCAGTACTCAGGGTGCTGGGTGCTCAGTACTCAGGGAGCTGGGTGCTCAGTACTCAGGGTGCTGGGTGCTCAGTACTCGGGTGCTGCTGGGTGCTCAGTGCTCAGGGTGCTTGGTGCTCAGTGCTCGGGGTGCTGGGTGCTCAGTGCTCAGTACTCAGGGTGCTGGGTGCTCAGTGCTCGGGGTGCTGGGTGCTCAGTGCTCAGTACTCAGGGTGCTGGGTGCTCAGTGCTCAGGGTGCTGGGTTCTCAGTGCTCAGGGTGCTGGATGCTCAGTGCTCAGGGTGCTGGGTACTCAGTGCTCAGGGTGCTGGGTGCTCAGTACTCAGGGTGCTGGGTGATCAGTGCTCAGGGTGCTGGGTGCTCAGTGCTCGGGGTGCTGGGTGCTCAGTGCTCGGGGTGCTGGGTGCTCAGTGCTCGGGGTGCTCAGTGCTCAGTACTCAGGTTGCTGGGTGCTCAGTGCTCGAGGTGCTCAGTACTCAGGGTGCTGTATGTTCAGTGCTCAGGGTGCTGGGTGCTCAGTACTCAGGGTGCTCGGTGCTTAGTACTCAGGGTGCTGGGTGCTCAGTACTCCGGGTGCTGGGTGCTCAGTGCTCAGAGTGGTGGGTGCTCAGTACTCAGGGTGCTCAGTGCTCAGTACTCGGGGTGCTCGGTGCTCAGTACTCAGGGTGCTGGGTGCACAGTGCTCGGGGTGCTGGGTGCTCAGAGCTCAGGGTGCTGGGTGCTCAGTACTCGGGGTGCTGGGTGCTCAGTACTCAGGGTGCTGGGTGATCAGTACTCAGGGTGCTGGGTGCTCAGTGCTCAGGGTGCTGGGTGCTCAGTACTCAGGGTGCTGGTTGCTCAGTACTCGGGGTGCTGGGTGCTCATTACTCAGGGTGCTGGGTGCTCAGTACTCTGGTGCTGGGTGCTCAGTGCTCAGGGTGCTGGGTGCTCAGTGCTCGGGGTGCTGGGTGCTCAGTGCTCAGTACTCAGGGTGCTGGGTGCTCAGTGCTCGGGGTGCTGGGTGCTCAGTGCTCAGTGCTCAGGGTGCTGGGTGCTCAGTGCTCAGGGTGCTGTGTGCTCAGTGTTCAGGGTGCTGGGTGCTCAGTGCTCAGGGTGCTGGGTGCTCAGTGCTCGGGGTGCTGGGTGCTCAGTGCTAGCGGTGCTGGGTGCTCAGTGCTCAGGGTGCTCGGTGCCCAGTACTCAGGGTGCTGGGTGCTCAGTGCTCGAGGTGCTCAGTACTCATGGTGCTTTGTGTTCAGTGCTCAGGGTGCTGGGTGCTCAGTACTCAGGGTGCTCGGTGCTTAGTACTCAGGATGCTGGGTGGTAAGTACTCCGGGTGCTGGGTGCTCAGTGCTCGGGGTGCTCGGTGCTCAGTGCTCAAGGAGTTGGGTGCTCTGTACTCAGGGTGCTCATTGCTCAGGGTGCTCGGTGCTTAGTACTCATTGTGCTGGGTGCTCACTACTCAGGGTGCTGGGTGCTCAGTGCTCAGGGTGCTGGGTGCTCAGTGCTCAGGGTGTTGGGTGCTCAGTGCTCAGGGTGCTGGGTGCTCAGTACTCAGGGTGCTGGGTGCTCAGTGCTCAGTGCTCAGGGTGCTGGGTGCTCAGTGCTCAGGGTGCTGGGTGCTCAGTGCTCAGGGTGCTGGGTACTCAGTGCTCAGGGTGCTGGGTGCTCAGTGCTCAGGGTGCTCGGTGCTCAGTTCATTGGGTGCTCAGTACTCAGGGTGCTGTGTGCTCAGTGCTCAGGGTGCTGGGTGCTCAGTGCTCACGGTGCTGGGTGCTCAGTGCTCAGGGTGCTGGGTGCTCAGTGCTCAGGCTGCTGGGTGCTCAGTGCTCAGGGTGCTGGGTGCTCAGTGCTCAGGGTGCTGGGTGCTTAGTGCTCAGGGTGCTGGGTGCTCAGTGCTCAGGGTGCTGGGTGCTCGGTGCTCGGGGTGCTGGGTGCTTAGTGCTCGGGGTGCCCGGTGCTCATTACTCGGGGTGCTCAGTGCTCAGTACTCAGGGTGCTGGGTGCTCAGTGCTCAGGGTGCAGGGTGCTCAGTACTCAGGTTGCTGGGTGCTCAGTGCTCAGGGTGCTCGGTGCTCAGTACGTTGGGTGCTCAGTACTCAGGGTGCTGGGTGCTCAGTGCTCAGGGTGCTGGGTGCTCAGTGCTCAGGGTGCTGGGTGCTCAGTGCTCAGGGTGCTGGGTGCTCAGTGCTCAGGGTGCTCGGTGCTCAGTACGTTGGGTGCTCAGTACTCAGGGTGCTGGGTGCTCAGTGCTCAGGGTGCTGGGTGCTCAGTGCTCAGGGTGCTGGGTGCTCTGTGCTCGGGGCGCTGGGTGCTCAGTACTTAGTGCTCAGGGTGCTCAGTGCTCAGGGTGCTGGGTGTTCAGTACTCAGCGTGCTGGGTGCTCAGTGCTCAGGGTGCTGGGTGCTCAGTGCTCAGGGTGCTGGGTGCTCAGTGCTCGGGGTGCTGGGTGCTCAGTACTCAGGGTGCTGGGTGCTCAGTACTCGGGGTGCTGGGTGCTCAGTACTCAGGGTGCTGGGTGCTCAGTACTCGGGTGCTGGGTGCTCAGTGCTCAGAGTGCTGGGTGCTCAGTGCTCGGGGTGCTCGGTGCTCAGTGCTCAGTACTCAGGGTGCTGGGTGCACAGTGCTCGGGGTGCTGGGTGCTCAGTGCTCAGTGCTCAGGGTGCTGGGTGCTCAGTGCTCAGGGTGCTGTGTGCTCAGTGCTCAGGGTGCTGGATGCTCAGTGCTCAGGGTGCTGGGTACTCAGTGCTCAGGGTGCTGGGTGCTCAGTACTCAGGGTGCTGGGTGATCAGTACTCAGGGTGCTGGGTGCTCAGTGCTCGGGGTGCTGGGTGCTCAGTGCTAGCGGTGCTGGGTGCTCAGTACTCAGGGTGCTGGGTGCTCAGTACTCGGGGTGCTGGGTTCTCAGTACTCAGGGTGCTGGGTGCTCAGTACTCGGGTGCTGGGTGCTCAGTGCTCAGAGTGCTGGGTGCTCAGTGCTCGGGGTGCTGGGTGCTCAGTGCTCAGTACTCAGGGTGCTGGGTGCACAGTGCTCGGGGTGCTGGGTGCTCAGTGCTCAGTGCTCAGGGTGCTGGGTGCTCAGTGCTCAGGGTGCTGTGTGCTCAGTGCTCAGGGTGCTGGATGCTCAGTGCTCAGGGTGCTGGGTACTCAGTGCTCAGGGTGCTGGGTGCTCAGTACTCAGGGTGCTGGGTGCTCAGTACTCAGGGTGCTGGGTGCTCAGTGCTCGGGGTGCTGGGTGCTCAGTGCTAGCGGTGCTGGGTGCTCAGTGCTCGGGGTGCTCGGTGCCCAGTATTCAGGGTGCTGGGTGCTCACTGCTCGAGGTGCTCAGTACTCAGGGTGCTGTGTGTTCAGTGCTCAGGGTGCTGGGTGCTCAGTACTCAGGGTGCTCGGTGCTTAGTACTCAGGGTGCTGGGTGCTCAGTACTCCGGGTGCTGGGTGCTCAGTGCTCGGGGTGCTCGGTGCTCAGTGCTCAAGGAGTTGGGTGCTCAGTACTCAGGGTGCTCATTGCTCAGGGTGCTGGGTGCTCAGTACTCAGGGTGCTGGGTGCTCAGTGCTCAGGGTGCTCGGTGCTCGGGGCGCTGGGTGCTCAGTGCTTGGGGTGCTCGGAACTCAGTACCCTGGGTGCTGGGTGCTCAGTGCTCGGGGTGCTCGGTGCTCTGTACTCAGGGTGCTGGGTGCTCAGTGCTCGGGGTGCTCGGTGCTCAGTACGTTGGGTGCTCACTACTCAGGGTGCTGGGTGCTCAGTGCTCAGGGTGCTGGGTGCTCAGTGCTCAGGGTGCTGGGTGCTCAGTGCTCAGGGTGCTGGTTGCTCAGTGCTCAGGGTGCTGGGTGCTCAGTACTCAGGGTGCTGGGTGCTCAGTGCTCAGTACTCAGGGTGCTGGGTGCTCAGTGCTCAGGGTGCTGGGTGCTCAGTACTCAGGGTGCTGGGTGCTCAGTACTCAGGGTGCTGGGTGCTCAGTACTCAGGGAGCTGGGTGCTCAGTACTCAGGGTGCTGGGTGCTCAGTACTCGGGTGCTGCTGGGTGCTCAGTGCTCAGGGTGCTGGGTGCTCAGTGCTCGGGGTGCTGGGTGCTCAGTGCTCAGTACTCAGGTTGCTGGGTGCTCAGTGCTCGGGGTGCTGGGTGCTCAGTGCTCAGTACTCAGGGTGCTGGGTGCTCAGTGCTCAGGGTGCTGGGTTCTCAGTGCTCAGGGTGCTGGATGCTCAGTGCTCAGGGTGCTGGGTACTCAGTGCTCAGGGTGCTGGGTGCTCAGTACTCAGGGTGCTGGGTGATCAGTGCTCAGGGTGCTGGGTGCTCAGTGCTCGGGGTGCTGGGTGCTCAGTGCTCGGGGTGCTGGGTGCTCAGTGCTCGGGGTGCTCAGTGCTCAGTACTCAGGTTGCTGGGTGCTCAGTGCTCGAGGTGCTCAGTACTCAGGGTGCTGTATGTTCAGTGCTCAGGGTGCTGGGTGCTCAGTACTCAGGGTGCTCGGTGCTTAGTACTCAGGGTGCTGGGTGCTCAGTACTCCGGGTGCTGGGTGCTCAGTGCTCAGAGTGGTGGGTGCTCAGTACTCAGGGTGCTCAGTGCTCAGTACTCGGGGTGCTGGGTGCTCAGTACTCAGGGTGCTGGGTGCACAGTGCTCGGGGTGCTGGGTGCTCAGAGCTCAGGGTGCTGGGTGCTCAGTACTCGGGGTGCTGGGTGCTCAGTACTCAGGGTGCTGGGTGATCAGTACTCGGGGTGCTGGGTGCTCAGTGCTCAGGGTGCTGGGTGCTCAGTACTCAGGGTGCTGGTTGCTCAGTACTCGGGGTGCTGGGTGCTCATTACTCAGGGTGCTGGGTGCTCAGTACTCTGGTGCTGGGTGCTCAGTGCTCAGGGTGCTGGGTGCTCAGTGCTCGGGGTGCTGGGTGCTCAGTGCTCAGTACTCAGGGTGCTGGGTGCTCAGTGCTCGGGGTGCTGGGTGCTCAGTGCTCAGTGCTCAGGGTGCTGGGTGCTCAGTGCTCAGGGTGCTGTGTGCTCAGTGTTCAGGGTGCTGGGTGCTCAGTGCTCAGGGTGCTGGGTGCTCAGTACTCGGGGTGCTGGGTGCTCAGTGCTAGCGGTGCTGGGTGCTCAGTGCTCAGGGTGCTCGGTGCCCAGTACTCAGGGTGCTGGGTGCTCAGTGCTCGAGGTGCTCAGTACTCATGGTGCTTTGAGTTCAGTGCTCAGGGTGCTGGGTGCTCAGTACTCAGGGTGCTCGGTGCTTAGTACTCAGGATGCTGGGTGGTAAGTACTCCGGGTGCTGGGTGCTCAGTGCTCGGGGTGCTCGGTGCTCAGTGCTCAAGGAGTTGGGTGCTCTGTACTCAGGGTGCTCATTGCTCAGGGTGCTCGGTGCTCTGTACTCAGGGTGCTGGGTGCTCAGTGCTCAGGGTGCTCGGTGCTCAGTACGTTGGGTGCTCACTACTCAGGGTGCTGGGTGCTCAGTGCTCAGGGTGCTGGGTGCTCAGTGCTCAGGGTGCTGGGTGCTCAGTGCTCAGGGTGCTGGTTGCTCAGTGCTCAGGGTGCTGGGTGCTCAGTACTCGGGGTGCTGGGTGCTCAGTGCTCAGGGTGCTGGGTGCTCAGTACTCAGGGTGCTGGGTGCTCAGTGCTCGGGGTGCTGGGTGCTCAGTGTTCAGGGTGCTGGGTGCTCAGTACTCGGGGTGCTGGGTGCTCAGTACTCAGGGTGCTGGGTGCTCAGTACTCGGGGTGCTGGGTGCTCAGTGCTCGGGGTGCTGGGTGCTCAGTACTCGGGATGCTGGGTGCTCAGTACTCTGGGTGCTGGGTGCTCAGTACTCAGGGTGCTGGGTGCTCAGTACTCGGGTGCTGGGTGCTCAGTGCTCAGGGTGCTGGGTGCTCAGTGCTCGGGGTGCTGGGTGCTCAGTGCTCAGTACTCAGGGTGCTGGGTGCTCAGTGCTCGGGGTGCTGGGTGCTCAGTGCTCAGTGTTCAGGGTGCTGGGTGCTCAGTGCTCAGGGTGCTGTGTGCTCAGTGCTCAGGGTGCTGGGTGCTCAGTGCTCAGGGTGCTGGGTACTCAGTACTCAGGGTGCTGGGTGCTCAGTGCTCGGGGTGCTGGGTGCTCAGTGCTAGCGGTGCTGGGTGCTCAGTACTCAGGGTGCTGGGTGCTCAGTACTCGGGGTGCTGGGTTCTCAGTACTCAGGGTGCTGGGTGCTCAGTACTCGGGTGCTGGGTGCTCAGTGCTCAGAGTGCTGGGTGCTCAGTGCTCGGGGTGCTGGGTGCTCAGTGCTCAGTACTCAGGGTGCTGGGTGCACAGTGCTCGGGGTGCTGGGTGCTCAGTGCTCAGTGCTCAGGGTGCTGGGTGCTCAGTGCTCAGGGTGCTGTGTGCTCAGTGCTCAGGGTGCTGGATGCTCAGTGCTCAGGGTGCTGGGTACTCAGTGCTCAGGGTGCTGGGTGCTCAGTACTCAGGGTGCTGGGTGCTCAGTACTCAGGGTGCTGGGTGCTCAGTGCTCGGGGTGCTGGGTGCTCAGTGCTAGCGGTGCTGGGTGCTCAGTGCTCGGGGTGCTCGGTGCCCAGTATTCAGGGTGCTGGGTGCTCACTGCTCGAGGTGCTCAGTACTCAGGGTGCTGTGTGTTCAGTGCTCAGGGTGCTGGGTGCTCAGTACTCAGTGTGCTCGGTGCTTAGTACTCAGGGTGCTGGGTGCTCAGTACTCCGGGTGCTGGGTGCTCAGTGCTCGGGGTGCTCGGTGCTCAGTGCTCAAGGAGTTGGGTGCTCAGTACTCAGGGTGCTCATTGCTCAGGGTGCTGGGTGCTCAGTACTCAGGGTGCTGGGTGCTCAGTGCTCAGGGTGCTCGGTGCTCGGGGCGCTGGGTGCTCAGTGCTTGGGGTGCTCGGAACTCAGTACCCTGGGTGCTGGGTGCTCAGTGCTCGGGGTGCTCGGTGCTCTGTACTCAGGGTGCTGGGTGCTCAGTGCTCGGGGTGCTCGGTGCTCAGTACGTTGGGTGCTCACTACTCAGGGTGCTGGGTGCTCAGTGCTCAGGGTGCTGGGTGCTCAGTGCTCAGGGTGCTGGGTGCTCAGTGCTCAGGGTGCTGGTTGCTCAGTGCTCAGGGTGCTGGGTGCTCAGTACTCAGGGTGCTGGGTGCTCAGTGCTCAGTACTCAGGGTGCTGGGTGCTCAGTGCTCAGGGTGCTGGGTGCTCAGTACTCAGGGTGCTGGGTGCTCAGTACTCAGGGTGCTGGGTGCTCAGTACTCAGGGAGCTGGGTGCTCAGTACTCAGGGTGCTGGGTGCTCAGTACTCGGGTGCTGCTGGGTGCCCAGTGCTCAGGGTGCTGGGTGCTCAGTGCTCGGGGTGCTGGGTGCTCAGTGCTCAGTACTCAGGGTGCTGGGTGCTCAGTGCTCAGGGTGCTGGGTGCTCAGTGCTCAGTACTCAGGGTGCTGGGTGCTCAGTGCTCAGCGTGCTGGGTTCTCAGTGCTCAGGGTGCTGGATGCTCAGTGCTCAGGGTGCTGGGTACTCAGTGCTCAGGGTGCTGGGTGCTCAGTACTCAGGGTGCTGGGTGATCAGTGCTCAGGGTGCTGGGTGCTCAGTGCTCGGGGTGCTGGGTGCTCAGTGCTCGGGGTGCTGGGTGCTCAGTGCTCGGGGTGCTCGGTGCTCAGTACTCAGGGTGCTGGGTGCTCAGTGCTCGAGGTGCTCAGTACTCAGGGTGCTGTATGTTCAGTGCTCAGGGTGCTGGGTGCTCAGTACTCAGGGTGCTCGGTGCTTAGTACTCAGGGTGCTGGCTGCTCAGTACTCCGGGTGCTGGGTGCTCAGTGCTCAGAGTGGTGGGTGCTCAGTACTCAGGGTGCTCAGTGCTCAGTACTCGGGGTGCTGGGTGCTCAGTACTCAGGGTGCTGGGTGCACAGTGCTCGGGGTGCTGGGTGCTCAGTGCTCAGGGTGCTGGGTGCTCAGTACTCGGGGTGCTGGGTGCTCAGTACTCAGGGTGCTGGGTGATCAGTACTCAGGGTGCTGGGTGCTAAGTGCTCAGGGTGCTGGGTGCTCAGTACTCAGGGTGCTGGTTGCTCAGTACTCGGGGTGCTGGGTGCTCATTACTCAGGGTGCTGGGTGCTCAGTACTCTGGTGCTGGGTGCTCAGTGCTCAGGGTGCTGGGTGCTCAGTGCTCGGGGTGCTGGGTGCTCAGTGCTCAGTACTCAGGGTGCTGGGTGCTCAGTGCTCGGGGTGCTGGGTGCTCAGTGCTCAGTGCTCAGGGTGCTGGGTGCTCAGTGCTCAGGGTGCTGTGTGCTCAGTGTTCAGGGTGCTGGGTGCTCAGTGCTCAGGGTGCTGGGTACTCAGTGCTCAGGGTGCTGGGTGCTCAGAACTCAGGGTGCTGGGTGCTCAGTACTCAGGGTGCTGGGTGCTCAGTGCTCGGGGTGCTGGGTGCTCAGTACTCAGGGTGCTGCGTGCTCAGTACTCGGGGTGCTGGGTGCTCAGTGCTCGGGGTGCTGGGTGCTCAGTACTCGGGGTGCTGGGTGCTCAGTACTCGGGGTGCTGGGTGCTCAGTACTCGGGTGCTGGGTGCTCAGTGCTCAGGGTGCTGGGTGCTCAGTGCTCGGGGTGCTGGGTGCTCAGTGCTCAGTACTCAGGGTGCTGGGTGCTCAGTGCTCGGGGTGCTGGGTGCTCAGTGCTCAGTGTTCAGGGTGCTGGGTGCTCAGTGCTCAGGGTGCTGTGTGCTCAGTGCTCAGGGTGCTGGGTGTTCAGTGCTCAGGGTGCTGGGTACTCAGTGCTTAGGGTGCGGGGTGCTCAGTACTCACGGTGCTGGGTGCTCAGTGCTCAGGGTGCTGGGTGCTCAGTGCTCAGGGTGCTGGGTGCTCAGTGCTCAGGGTGCTGGGTGCTCAGTGCTCAGGGTGCTGGGTGCTTAGTGCTCAGGGTGCTTGGTGCTCAGTGCTCAGGGTGCTGGGTGCTCGGTGCTCGGGGTGCTGGGTGCTTAGTGCTCGGGGTGCCCGGTGCTCAGTACTCGGGGTGCTCAGTGCTCAGTACTCAGGGTGCTGGGTGCTCAGTGCTCAGGGTGCTGGGTGCTCAGTGCTCAGGGTGCTGGGTGCTCAGTGCTCAGGGTGCTGGGTGCTCAGTGCTCAGGGTGCTGGGTGCTCAGTGCTCAGGGTGCTGGGTGCTCGGTGCTCGGGGTTCTGGGTGCTCAGTACTCGGGGTGCTCAGTGCTCAGTACTCAGGGTGCTGGGTGCTCAGTGCTCAGGGTGCTGGGTGCTCAGTACTCAGGGTGCTGGGTGCTCGGTGCTCAGTACGCTCGGTGCTCAGTACTCAGGGTGCTGGGTGCTCAGTACTCAGCGTGCTCACTGCTCAGTACTCGGGGTGCTGGGTGCTCAGTGCTCAGGGTGCTCAGTGCTCAGTGCTCGGGGTGCTGGGTGCTCTGTGCTCGGGGCGCTGGGTGCTCAGTGCTCGGGGTGCTGGGTGCTCAGTACTCGGGGTGCTGGGTGCTCAGTGCTCAGGGTGCTCAGTGCTCAGTACTTAGTGCTCAGGGTGCTCAGTGCTCAGGGTGCTGGGTGTTCAGTACTCAGGGTGCTGGGTGCTCAGTGCTCAGGGTGCTGGGTGCTCAGTGCTCAGGGTGCTGGGTGCTCAGTACTCGGGGTGCTGGGTGCTCAGTGCTCAGGGTGCTGGGTGCTCAGTGCTCAGGGTGCTGGGTGCTCAGTGCTCAGGGTGCTGGGTACTCAGTGCTCAGGGTGCTGGGTGCTCAGTACTCGGGGTGCTGGGTGCTCAGTACTCAGGGTGCTGGGTGCTCAGTACTCAGGGTGCTGGGTGCTCAGTGCTCGGGGTGCTGGGTGCTCACTACTCAGGGTGCTGGGTGCTCAGTGCTCAAGGTGCTGGGTGCTCAGTTCTCAGGGTGCTGGGTGCTCAGTGCTCAGGGTGCTGGGTGCTCAGTACTCGGGGTGCTGGGTGCTCAGTGCTCAGGGTGCTGGGTGCTCAGTACTCAGGGTGCTGGGTGCTCAGTGCTCGGGGTGCTGGGTGCTCAGTGCTCAGGGTGCTGGGTGCTCAGTACTCGGGGTGCTGGGTGCTCAGTGCTCGGGGTGCTGGGTGCTCAGTACTCGGGGTGCTGGGTGCTCAGTGCTCGGGGTGCTGGGTGCTCAGTACTCAGGGTGCTGGGTGCTCAGTACTCGGGGTACTGGGTGCTCAGTACTCAGGGTGCTGGGTGCTCAGTACTCGGGTGCTGGGTGCTCAGTTCTCAGGGTGCTGGGTGCTCAATGCTCGGGGTGCTGGGTGCTCAGTGCTCAGTACTCAGGGTGCTGGGTGCTCAGTGCTCGGGGTGCTGGGTGCTCAGTGCTCAGTGCTCAGGGTGCTGGGTGCTCAGTGCTCAGGGTGCTGTGTGCTCAGTGCTCAGGGTGCTGGGTGCTCAGTGCTCAGGGTGCTGGGTACTCAGTGCTCAGGGTGCTGGGTGCTCAGTACTCAGGGTGCTGGGTGCTCAGTACTCAGGGTGCTGGGTGCTCAGTGCTCTTGGTGCTGGGTGCTCAGTGCTAGCCGTGCTGGGTGCTCAGTGCTCGGGGTGCTCGGTGCCCAGTACTCAGGGTGCTGGGTGCTCAGTGCTCGAGGTGCTCAGTACTCAGGGTGCTGTGTGTTCAGTGCTCAGGGTGCTGGGTGCTCAGTACTCAGGGTGCTCGGTGCTTAGTACTCAGGGTGCTGGAAGCTCAGTACTCCGGGTGCTGTGTGCTCAGTGCTCAAGGAGTTGGGTGCTCAGTACTCAGGGTGCTCATTGCTCAGGGTGCTGGGTGCTCAGTACTCAGGGTGCTGGGTGCTCAGTGCTCAGGGTGCTCGGTGCTCGGGGCGCTGGGTGCTCAGTGCTCGGGGTGCTCAGAACTCAGTACCCTGGGTGCTGGGTGCTCATTCTCGGGGTGCTGGGTGCTCAGTGCTCGGGGTGCTGGGTGCTCATTACTCAGGGTGCTGGGTGCTCAGTTCTCAGGGTGCTGGGTGCTCAGTACTCAGGGTGATGGGTGCTCAGTCCTCAGGGTGCTCTGTGCTCAGGGTGCTGGGTACTCAGTGCTCGGGGTGCTCGGTGCTCAGTACTCAGGGTGCTGAGTGCTCAGTACTCAGGGTGCTGGGTGCTCAGTACTCAGGGTGCTGGGTGCTCAGTGCTCAGGGTGCTGGGTGATCAGTGCTCAGGGTGCTGGGTGCTCAGTGCTCAGGGTGCTGGGTGCTCAGTGCTCTGGGTGCTGGGTGCTCAGTGCTTGGGGTGCTGGGTGCTCAGTGCTCAGTGCTCAGGGTGCTGGGTGGTCAGTGCTCTGTGCTCAGGGTGCTGGTTGCTCAGTACTCAGGGTGCTGTGTGCTCAGTACTCACTGTGCTGGGTGCTCAGTGCTCAGGGTGCTGGGTGCTCAGTACTCAGGGTGCTGGGTGATCAGTGCTCGGGGTGCTGGGTGCTCAGTGCTCAGGGTGCTGGGTGCTCAGTACTCTGGCTGCTGGGTGCTCAGTGCTCGGGGTGCTCGGTGCTCAGTACTCAAGGTACTGGGTGCTCAGTGCTCGGGGTGCTGGGTGCTCAGTGCTCAGGGTGCTGGGTGCTCAGTACTCTGGCTGCTGGGTGCTCAGTGCTCGGGGTGCTCGGTGCTCAGTACTCAAGGTGCTGGGTGCTCAGTGCTCACGGTGCTGGGTGCTCAGTGATCAGGGTGCTGGGTGCTCTGTACTCAGGGTGCTCGGTGCTCAGTACTCAGGGTTCTCAGTGCTCAATACTCAGGGTGCTGGGTACTTAGTGCTCAGGGTGCTGGGTGCTCAGTACTCAGGGTGCTCAGTGCTCAGTACTCGGGGTGCTTGGTGCTCAGTAATCAGGGTGCTCAGTGCTCAGTACTCGGGGTGCTGGGTGCTCAGTGCTCAGGATGCTCAGTGCTCAGTGCTCAGGGTGCTCAGTGTTCAGTACTCAGTGCTCAGGGTGCTCAGTGCTCAGGGTTCTGGGTGTTCAGTACTCAGGGTGCTGGGTGCTCAGTACTCAGGGTGCTGGCTGCTCAGTGCTCAGGGTGCTGGGTGCTAAGTGCTCGGGGCGCTGGGTGCTCAGTGCTCGGCGTGCTCGGAGCTCAGTACTCTGGGTGCTGGGTGCTCAGTGCTCGGGGTGCTGGGTGCTCAGTGCTCAGGGTGCTGGGTGCTCAGTACTCTGGCTGCTGGGTGCTCAGTGCTCGGGGTGCTCGGTGCTCAGTACTCAAGGTGCTGGGTGCTCAGTGCTCACGGTGCTCGGTGCTCAGTGATCAGGGTGCTGGGTACTCTGTACTCAGGGTGCTGGGTGCTCAGTACTCAGGGTGCTCAGTGCTCAGTACTCGGGGTGCTTGGTGCTCAGTACTCAGGGTGCTCAGTGCTCAGTACTCGGGGTGCTGGGTGCTCAGTGCTCAGGATGCTCAGTGCGCAGTGCTCAGGGTGCTCAGTGTTCAGTACTCAGTGCTCAGGGTGCTCAGTACTCGGGGTGCTGGGTGCTCAGTACTCAGGGTGCTGGGTGCTCAGTACTCGGGTGCTGGGTGCTCAGTGCTCAGGGTGCTGGGTGCTCAATGCTCGGGGTGCTGGGTGCTCAGTGCTCAGTACTCAGGGTGCTGGGTGCTCAGTGCTCGGGGTGCTGGGTGCTCAGTGCTCAGTGCTCAGGGTGCTGGGTGCTCAGTGCTCAGGGTGCTGTGTGCTCAGTGCTCAGGGTGCTGGGTGCTCAGTGCTCAGGGTGCTGGGTACTCAGTGCTCAGGGTGCTGGGTGCTCAGTACTCAGGGTGCTGGGTGCTCAGTACTCAGGGTGCTGGGTGCTCAGTGCTCTTGGTGCTGGGTGCTCAGTGCTAGCCGTGCTGGGTGCTCAGTGCTCGGGGTGCTCGGTGCCCAGTACTCAGGGTGCTGGGTGCTCAGTGCTCGAGGTGCTCAGTACTCAGGGTGCTGTGTGTTCAGTGCTCAGGGTGCTGGGTGCTCAGTACTCAGGGTGCTCGGTGCTTAGTACTCAGGGTGCTGGGTGCTCAGTACTCCGGGTGCTGTGTGCTCAGTGCTCAAGGAGTTGGGTGCTCAGTACTCAGGGTGCTCATTGCTCAGGGTGCTGGGTGCTCAGTACTCAGGGTGCTGGGTGCTCAGTGCTCAGGGTGCTCGGTGCTCGGGGCGCTGGGTGCTCAGTGCTCGGGGTGCTCGGAACTCAGTACCCTGGGTGCTGGGTGCTCATTCTCGGGGTGCTGGGTGCTCAGTGCTCGGGGTGCTGGGTGCTCATTACTCAGGGTGCTGGGTGCTCAGTTCTCAGGGTGCTGGGTGCTCAGTACTCAGGGTGCTGGGTGCTCAGTCCTCAGGGTGCTCTGTGCTCAGGGTGCTGGGTACTCAGTGCTCGGGGTGCTCGGTGCTCAGTACTCAGGGTGCTGAGTGCTCAGTACTCAGGTTGCTGGGTGCTCAGTACTCAGGGTGCTGGGTGCTCAGTGCTCAGGGTGCTGGGTGATCAGTGCTCAGGGTGCTGGGTGCTCAGTGCTCAGGGTGCTGGGTGCTCAGTGCTCGGGGTGCTGGGTGCTCAGTGCTTGGGGTACTGGGTGCTCAATGCTCAGTGCTCAGGGTGCTGGGTGGTCAGTGCTCTGTGCTCAGGGTGCTGGTTGCTCAGTACTCAGCGTGCTGTGTGCTCAGTACTCACTGTGCTGGGTGCTCGGTGCTCAGGGTGCTGGGTGCTCAGTACTCAGGGTGCTGGGTGATCAGTGCTCGGTGTGCTCAGTGCTCAGTGCTCAGGGTGCTCAGTGTTCAGTAATCAGTGCTCAGGGTGCTCAGTGCTCAGGGTGCTGGGTGTTCAGTACTCAGGGTGCTGGGTGCTCAGTACTCAGGGTGCTGGCTGCTCAGTGCTCAGGGTGCTGGGTGCTCAGTGCTCGGGGCGCTGGGTGCTCAGTGCTCAGGGTGCTGGGTACTCAGTGCTCAGGGTGCTGGGTGCTCAGTACTCAGGGTGCTGGGTGCTCAGTACTCAGGGTGCTGGGTGCTCAGTGCTCTTGGTGCTGGGTGCTCAGTGCTAGCCGTGCTGGGTGCTCAGTGCTCGGGGTGCTCGGTGCCCAGTACTCAGGGTGCTGGGTGCTCAGTGCTCGAGGTGCTCAGTACTCAGGGTGCTGTGTGTTCAGTGCTCAGGGTGCTGGGTGCTCAGTACTCAGGGTGCTCGGTGCTTAGTACTCAGGGTGCTGGGTGCTCAGTACTCCGGGTGCTGTGTGCTCAGTGCTCAAGGAGTTGGGTGCTCAGTACTCAGGGTGCTCATTGCTCAGGGTGCTGGGTGCTCAGTACTCAGGGTGCTGGGTGCTCAGTGCTCAGGGTGCTCGGTGCTCGGGGCGCTGGGTGCTCAGTGCTCGGGGTGCTCAGAACTCAGTACCCTGGGTGCTGGGTGCTCATTCTCGGGGTGCTGGGTGCTCAGTGCTCGGGGTGCTGGGTGCTCATTACTCAGGGTGCTGGGTGCTCAGTTCTCAGGGTGCTGGGTGCTCAGTACTCAGGGTGCTGGGTGCTCAGTCCTCAGGGTGCTCTGTGCTCAGGGTGCTGGGTACTCAGTGCTCGGGGTGCTCGGTGCTCAGTACTCAGGGTGCTGAGTGCTCAGTACTCAGGGTGCTGGGTGCTCAGTACTCAGGGTGCTGGGTGCTCAGTGCTCAGGGTTCTGGGTGATCAGTGCTCAGGGTGCTGGGTGCTCAGTGCTCAGGGTGCTGGGTGCTCAGTGCTCTGGGTGCTGGGTGCTCAGTGCTTGGGGTGCTGGGTGCTCAGTGCTCAGTGCTCAGTGTGCTGGGTGGTCAGTGCTCTGTGCTCAGGGTGCTGGTTGCTCAGTACTCAGGGTGCTGTGTGCTCAGTACTCACTGTGCTGGGTGCTCAGTGCTCAGGGTGCTGGGTGCTCAGTACTCAGGGTGCTGGGTGATCAGTGCTCGGGGTGCTGGGTGCTCAGTGCTCAGGGTGCTGGGTGCTCAGTACTCTGGCTGCTGGGTGCTCAGTGCTCGGGGTGCTCGGTGCTCAGTACTCAAGGTACTGGGTGCTCAGTGCTCGGGGTGCTGGGTGCTCAGTGCTCAGGGTGCTGGGTGCTCAGTACTCTGGCTGCTGGGTGCTCAGTGCTCGGGGTGCTCGGTGCTCAGTACTCAAGGTGCTGGGTGCTCAGTGCTCACGGTGCTGGGTGCTCAGTGATCAGGGTGCTGGGTGCTCTGTACTCAGGGTGCTCGGTGCTCAGTACTCAGGGTTCTCAGTGCTCAATACTCAGGGTGCTGGGTACTTAGTGCTCAGGGTGCTGGGTGCTCAGTACTCAGGGTGCTCAGTGCTCAGTACTCGGGGTGCTTGGTGCTCAGTAATCAGGGTGCTCAGTGCTCAGTACTCGGGGTGCTGGGTGCTCAGTGCTCAGGATGCTCAGTGCTCAGTGCTCAGGGTGCTCAGTGTTCAGTACTCAGTGCTCAGGGTGCTCAGTGCTCAGGGTTCTGGGTGTTCAGTACTCAGGGTGCTGGGTGCTCAGTACTCAGGGTGCTGGCTGCTCAGTGCTCAGGGTGCTGGGTGCTAAGTGCTCGGGGCGCTGGGTGCTCAGTGCTCGGCGTGCTCGGAGCTCAGTACTCTGGGTGCTGGGTGCTCAGTGCTCGGGGTGCTGGGTGCTCAGTGCTCAGGGTGCTGGGTGCTCAGTACTCTGGCTGCTGGGTGCTCAGTGCTCGGGGTGCTCGGTGCTCAGTACTCAAGGTGCTGGGTGCTCAGTGCTCACGGTGCTCGGTGCTCAGTGATCAGGGTGCTGGGTACTCTGTACTCAGGGTGCTGGGTGCTCAGTACTCAGGGTGCTCAGTGCTCAGTACTCGGGGTGCTTGGTGCTCAGTACTCAGGGTGCTCAGTGCTCAGTACTCGGGGTGCTGGGTGCTCAGTGCTCAGGATGCTCAGTGCGCAGTGCTCAGGGTGCTCAGTGTTCAGTACTCAGTGCTCAGGGTGCTCAGTACTCGGGGTGCTGGGTGCTCAGTACTCAGGGTGCTGGGTGCTCAGTACTCGGGTGCTGGGTGCTCAGTGCTCAGGGTGCTGGGTGCTCAATGCTCGGGGTGCTGGGTGCTCAGTGCTCAGTACTCAGGGTGCTGGGTGCTCAGTGCTCGGGGTGCTGGGTGCTCAGTGCTCAGTGCTCAGGGTGCTGGGTGCTCAGTGCTCAGGGTGCTGTGTGCTCAGTGCTCAGGGTGCTGGGTGCTCAGTGCTCAGGGTGCTGGGTACTCAGTGCTCAGGGTGCTGGGTGCTCAGTACTCAGGGTGCTGGGTGCTCAGTACTCAGGGTGCTGGGTGCTCAGTGCTCTTGGTGCTGGGTGCTCAGTGCTAGCCGTGCTGGGTGCTCAGTGCTCGGGGTGCTCGGTGCCCAGTACTCAGGGTGCTGGGTGCTCAGTGCTCGAGGTGCTCAGTACTCAGGGTGCTGTGTGTTCAGTGCTCAGGGTGCTGGGTGCTCAGTACTCAGGGTGCTCGGTGCTTAGTACTCAGGGTGCTGGGTGCTCAGTACTCCGGGTGCTGTGTGCTCAGTGCTCAAGGAGTTGGGTGCTCAGTACTCAGGGTGCTCATTGCTCAGGGTGCTGGGTGCTCAGTACTCAGGGTGCTGGGTGCTCAGTGCTCAGGGTGCTCGGTGCTCGGGGCGCTGGGTGCTCAGTGCTCGGGGTGCTCGGAACTCAGTACCCTGGGTGCTGGGTGCTCATTCTCGGGGTGCTGGGTGCTCAGTGCTCGGGGTGCTGGGTGCTCATTACTCAGGGTGCTGGGTGCTCAGTTCTCAGGGTGCTGGGTGCTCAGTACTCAGGGTGCTGGGTGCTCAGTCCTCAGGGTGCTCTGTGCTCAGGGTGCTGGGTACTCAGTGCTCGGGGTGCTCGGTGCTCAGTACTCAGGGTGCTGAGTGCTCAGTACTCAGGTTGCTGGGTGCTCAGTACTCAGGGTGCTGGGTGCTCAGTGCTCAGGGTGCTGGGTGATCAGTGCTCAGGGTGCTGGGTGCTCAGTGCTCAGGGTGCTGGGTGCTCAGTGCTCGGGGTGCTGGGTGCTCAGTGCTTGGGGTGCTGGGTGCTCAGTGCTCAGTGCTCAGGGTGCTGGGTGGTCAGTGCTCTGTGCTCAGGGTGCTGGTTGCTCAGTACTCAGCGTGCTGTGTGCTCAGTACTCACTGTGCTGGGTGCTCGGTGCTCAGGGTGCTGGGTGCTCAGTACTCAGGGTGCTGGGTGATCAGTGCTCGGGGTGCTGGGTGCTCAGTGCTCAGGGTGCTGGGTGCTCAGTACTCTGGCTGCTGGGTGCTCAGTGCTCGGGGTGCTCGGTGCTCAGTACTCAAGGTGCTGGGTGCTCAGTGCTCAGGGTGCTGGGTGCTCAGTGCTCAGGGTGCTGGGTGCTCAGTACTCTGGCTGCTGGGTGCTCAGTGCTCGGGGTGCTCGGTGCTCAGTACTCAAGGTGCTGGGTGCTCAGTGCTCACGGTGCTGGGTGCTCAGTGATCAGGGTGCTGGGTGCTCTGTACTCAGGGTGCTCGGTGCTCAGTACTCAGGGTTCTCAGTGCTCAATACTCAGGGTGCTGGGTACTCAGTGCTCAGGGTGCTGGGTGCTCACTACTCAGGGTGCTCAGTGCTCAGTACTCGGGGTGCTTGGTGCTCAGTACTCAGGGTGCTCAGTGCTCAGTACTCGGGGTGCTGGGTGCTCAGTGCTCAGGATGCTCAGTGCTCAGTGCTCAGGGTGCTCAGTGTTCAGTAATCAGTGCTCAGGGTGCTCAGTGCTCAGGGTGCTGGGTGTTCAGTACTCAGGGTGCTGGGTGCTCAGTACTCAGGGTGCTGGCTGCTCAGTGCTCAGGGTGCTGGGTGCTCAGTGCTCGGGGCGCTGGGTGCTCAGTGCTCGGGGTGCTCGGTGCTCAGTACTCAGGGTGATGGGTGCTCAGTGCTCGGGGTCCTTGGTGCTCAGTATGTTGGGTGCTCACTACTCAGGGTGCTGGGTGCTCAGTGCTCGGGGTCCTCGGTGCTCAGTATGTTGGGTGCTCACTACTCAGGGTGCTGGGTGCTCAGTGCTCAGGGTGCTGGGTGCTCAGTGCTCAGGCTGCTGGGTGCTCAGTACTCAGGGTGCTGGGTGCTCAGTGCTCAGGGTGCTGTGTGCTCAGTGCTCAGGGTGCTGGGTGCTCAGTGCTCAGGGTGCTGGGTACTCAGTGCTCAGGGTGCTGTGTGCTCAGTGCTCAGGGTGCTGGGTGCTCAGTACTCAGGGTGCTGGGTTCTCAGTGCTCGGGGTGCTGGGTGCTCAGTGCTCGCGGTGCTGGGTGCTCAGTGCTCGGGGTGCTCGGTGCTCAGTACTCAGGGTGCTGTGTGTTCAGTGCTCAGGGTGCTCGGTGCTCAGTACTCAGGTTGCTCGGTGCTTAGTACTCATTGTGCTGGGTGCTCACTACTCAGGGTGCTGGGTGCTCAGTGCTCAGGGTGCTGGGTGCTCAGTGCTCAGGGTGTTGGGTGCTCAGTGCTCAGGGTGCTGGGTGCTCAGTACTCAGGGTGCTGGGTGCTCAGTGCTCAGTGCTCAGGGTGCTGGGTGCTCAGTGCTCAGGGTGCTGGGTGCTCAGTGCTCAGGGTGCTGGGTACTCAGTGCTCAGGGTGCTGGGTGCTCAGTGCTCAGGGTGCTCAGTGCTCAGTTCATTGGGTGCTCAGTACTCAGGGTGCTGTGTGCTCAGTGCTCAGGGTGCTGGGTGCTCAGTGCTCACGGTGCTGGGTGCTCAGTGCTCAGGGTGCTGGGTGCTCAGTGCTCAGGCTGCTGGGTGCTCAGTGCTCAGGGTGCTGGGTGCTCAGTGCTCAGGGTGCTGGGTGCTTAGTGCTCAGGGTGCTGGGTGCTCAGTGCTCAGGGTGCTGGGTGCTCGGTGCTCGGGGTGCTGGGTGCTTAGTGCTCGGGGTGCCCGGTGCTCAGTACTCGGGGTGCTCAGTGCTCAGTACTCAGGGTGCTGGGTGCTCAGTGCTCAGGGTGCAGGGTGCTCAGTACTCAGGTTGTTGGGTGCTCAGTGCTCAGGGTGCTCGGTGCTCAGTACGTTGGGTGCTCAGTACTCAGGGTGCTGGGTGCTCAGTGCTCAGGGTGCTGGGTGCTCAGTGCTCAGGGTGCTGGGTGCTCAGTGCTCAGGGTGCTGGGTGCTCAGTGCTCAGGGTGCTCGGTGCTCAGTACGTTGGGTGCTCAGTACTCAGGGTGCTGGGTGCTCAGTGCTCAGGGTGCTGGGTGCTCAGTGCTCAGGGTGCTGGGTGCTCTGTGCTCGGGGCGCTGGGTGCTCAGTACTTAGTGCTCAGGTTGCTCAGTGCTCAGGGTGCTGGGTGTTCAGTACTCAGGGTGCTGGGTGCTCAGTGCTCAGGGTGCTGGGTGCTCAGTGCTCAGGGTGCTGGGTGCTGAGTGCTCAGGGTGCTCAGTGCTCAGTACTTAGTGCTCAGGGTGCTCAGTGCTCAGGGTGCTGGGTGTTCAGTACTCAGGGTGCTGGGTTCTCAGTGCTCAGGGTGCTGGGTGCTCAGTGCTCAGGGTGCTGGGTGCTCAGTACTCGGGGTGCTGGGTGCTCAGTACTTAGTGCTCAGGGTGCTCAGTGCTCAGGGTGCTGGGTGTTCAGTACTCAGGGTGCTGGGTGCTCAGTGCTCAGGGTGCTGGGTGCTCAGTGCTCAGGGTGCTGGGTGCTGAGTGCTCAGGGTGCTCAGTGCTCAGTACTTAGTGCTCAGGGTGCTCAGTGCTCAGGGTGCTGGGTGTTCAGTACTCAGGGTGCTGGGTTCTCAGTGCTCAGGGTGCTGGGTGCTCAGTGCTCAGGGTGCTGGGTGCTCAGTACTCGGGGTGCTGGGTGCTCAGTACTCAGGGTGCTGGGTGCTCAGTACTCAGGGTGCTGGGTGCTCAGTGCTCGGGGTGCTGGGTCCTCACTACTCAGGGTGCTGGGTGCTCAGTGCTCAGGGTGCTGGGTGCTCAGTGCTCAGGGTGCTGGGTGCTCAGTGCTCAGGGTGCTGGGTGCTCAGTGCTCAGGGTGCTGGGTGCTCAGTGCTCAGGGTGCTGGGTGCTCAGTACTCAGGGTGCTGGGTGCTCAGTCCTCAGGGTGCTCTGTGCTCAGGGTGCTGGGTACTCAGTGCTCGGGGTGCTCGGTGCTCAGTACTCAGGGTGCTGAGTGCTCAGTACTCAGGTTGCTGGGTGCTCAGTACTCAGGGTGCTGGGTGCTCAGTGCTCAGGGTGCTGGGTGATCAGTGCTCAGGGTGCTGGGTGCTCAGTGCTCAGGGTGCTGGGTGCTCAGTGCTCGGGGTGCTGGGTGCTCAGTGCTTGGGGTGCTGGGTGCTCAGTGCTCAGTGCTCAGGGTGCTGGGTGGTCAGTGCTCTGTGCTCAGGGTGCTGGTTGCTCAGTACTCAGGGTGCTGTGTGCTCAGTACTCACTGTGCTGGGTGCTCAGTGCTCAGGGTGCTGGGTGCTCAGTACTCAGGGTGCTGGGTGATCAGTGCTCGGGGTGCTGGGTGCTCAGTGCTCAGGGTGCTGGGTGCTCAGTACTCTGGCTGCTGGGTGCTCAGTGCTCGGGGTGCTCGGTGCTCAGTACTCAAGGTGCTGGGTGCTCAGTGCTCGGGGTGCTGGGTGCTCAGTGCTCAGGGTGCTGGGTGTTCAGTACTCTGGCTGCTGGGTGCTCAGTGCTCGGGGTGCTCGGTGCTCAGTACTCAAGGTGCTGGGTGCTCAGTTCTCACGGTCCTGGGTGCTCAGTGATCAGGGTGCTGGGTGCTCTGTACTCAGGGTGCTCGGTGCTCAGTACTCAGGGTTCTCAGTGCTCAATACTCAGGGTGCTGGGTACTCAGTGCTCAGGGTGCTGGGTGCTCAGTACTCAGGGTGCTCAGTGCTCAGTACTCGGGGTGCTTGGTGCTCAGTACTCAGGGTGCTCAGTGCTCAGTACTCGGGGTGCTGGGTGCTCAGTGCTCAGGATGCTCAGTGCTCAGTGCTCAGGGTGCTCAGTGTTCAGTACTCAGTGCTCAGGGTGCTCAGTGCTCAGGGTGCTGGGTGTTCAGTACTCAGGGTGCTGGGGGCTCAGTACTCAGGGTGCTGGCTGCTCAGTGCTCAGGGTGCTGGGTGCTCAGTGCTCGGGGCGCTGGGTGCTCAGTGCTCGGGGTGCTCGGAGCTCAGTACTCTGGGTGCTGGGTGCTCAGTGCTCGGGGTGATCGGTGCTCAGTACTCAGGGTGATGGGTGCTCAGTGCTCGGGGTCCTCGGTGCTCAGTATGTTGGGTGCTCACTACTCAGGGTGCTGGGTGCTCAGTGCTCAGGGTGCTGGGTGCTCAGTGCTCAGGCTGCTGGGTGCTCAGTACTCAGGGTGCTGGGTGCTCAGTGCTCAGGGTGCTGGGTACTCAGTGCTCAGGGTGCTGTGTGCTCAGTGCTCAGGGTGCTGGGTGCTCAGTACTCAGGGTGCTGGGTTCTCAGTGCTCGGGGTGCTGGGTGCTCAGTGCTCGCGGTGCTGGGTGCTCAGTGCTCGGGGTGCTCGGTGCTCAGTACTCAGGGTGCTGTGTGTTCAGTGCTCAGGGTGCTCGGTGCTCAGTACTCAGGTTGCTCGGTGCTTAGTACTCATTGTGCTGGGTGCTCACTACTCAGGGTGCTGGGTGCTCAGTGCTCAGGGTGCTGGGTGCTCAGTGCTCAGGGTGTTGGGTGCTCAGTGCTCAGGGTGCTGGGTGCTCAGTACTCAGGGTGCTGGGTGCTCAGTGCTCAGTGCTCAGGGTGCTGGGTGCTCAGTGCTCAGGGTGCTGGGTGCTCAGTGCTCAGGGTGCTGGGTACTCAGTGCTCAGGGTGCTGGGTGCTCAGTGCTCAGGGTGCTCGGTGCTCAGTTCATTGGGTGCTCAGTACTCAGGGTGCTGTGTGCTCAGTGCTCAGGGTGCTGGGTGCTCAGTGCTCACGGTGCTGGGTGCTCAGTGCTCAGGGTGCTGGGTGCTCAGTGCTCAGGCTGCTGGGTGCTCAGTGCTCAGGGTGCTGGGTGCTCAGTGCTCAGGGTGCTGGGTGCTTAGTGCTCAGGGTGCTGGGTGCTCAGTGCTCAGGGTGCTGGGTGCTCGGTGCTCGGGGTGCTGGGTGCTTAGTGCTCGGGGTGCCCGGTGCTCAGTACTCGGGGTGCTCAGTGCTCAGTACTCAGGGTGCTGGGTGCTCAGTGCTCAGGGTGCAGGGTGCTCAGTACTCAGGTTGTTGGGTGCTCAGTGCTCAGGGTGCTCGGTGCTCAGTACGTTGGGTGCTCAGTACTCAGGGTGCTGGGTGCTCAGTGCTCAGGGTGCTGGGTGCTCAGTGCTCAGGGTGCTGGGTGCTCAGTGCTCAGGGTGCTGGGTGCTCAGTGCTCAGGGTGCTCGGTGCTCAGTATGTTGGGTGCTCAGTACTCAGGTTGCTGGGTGCTCAGTGCTCAGGGTGCTGGGTGCTCAGTGCTCAGGGTGCTGGGTGCTCTGTGCTCGGGGCGCTGGGTGCTCAGTACTTAGTGCTCAGGGTGCTCAGTGCTCAGGGTGCTGGGTGTTCAGTACTCAGGGTGCTGGGTGCTCAGTGCTCAGGGTGCTGGGTGCTCAGTGCTCAGGGTGCTGGGTGCTGAGTGCTCAGGGTGCTCAGTGCTCAGTACTTAGTGCTCAGGGTGCTCAGTGCTCAGGGTGCTGGGTGTTCAGTACTCAGGGTGCTGGGTTCTCAGTGCTCAGGGTGCTGGGTGCTCAGTGCTCAGGGTGCTGGGTGCTCAGTACTCGGGGTGCTGGGTGCTCAGTACTCAGGGTGCTGGGTGCTCAGTACTCAGGGTGCTGGGTGCTCAGTGCTCGGGGTGCTGTGTCCTCACTACTCAGGGTGCTGGGTGCACAGTGCTCAGGGTGCTGGGTGCTCAGTGCTCAGGGTGCTGGGTGCTCAGTGCTCTGGGTGCTGGGTGCTCAGTACTCGGGGTGCGGGGTGCTCAGTGCTCAGGGTGCTGGGTGCTCAGTACTCAGGGTGCTGGGTGCTCAGTGCTCGGGGTGCTGGGTGCTCAGTGCTCAAGGTGCTGGGTGCTCAGTACTCGGGGTGCTGGGTGCTCAGTACTCAGGGTGCTGGGTGCTCAGTACTCGGGGTGCTGGGTGCTCAGTGCTCGGGGTGCTGGGTGCTCAGTACTCGGGGTGCTGGGTGCTCAGTGCTCGGGGTGCTGGGAGCTCAGTACTCAGGGTGCTGGGTGCTCAGTACTCGGGTGCTGGGTGCTCAGTGCTCAGGGTGCTGGGTGCTCAGTGCTCGGGGTGCTGGGTGCTCAGTGCTCAGTACTCAGGGTGCTGGGTGCTCAGTGCTCGGGGTGCTGGGTGCTCAGTGCTCAGTGTTCAGGGTGCTGGGTGCTCAGTGCTCAGGGTGCTGTGTGCTCAGTGCTCAGGGTGCTGGGTGCTCAGTGCTCAGTGCTCAGGGTGTTGGGTGCTCAGTGCTCAGTGCTCAGGGTGCTGGGTGCTCAGTACTCAGGGTGCTGGGTGCTCAGTACTCAGGGTGCTGGGTGCTCAGTGCTCAGGGTGCTGGGTGCTCAGTACTCTGGGTGTTGGGTGCTCAGTACTCAGGGTGCTGGGTGCTCAGTGCTCGGGGTGCTGGGTGCTCAGTGCTCGGGGTGCTGGGTGCTCAGTGCTCAGGGAGCTGGGTGCTTAGTATTCAGGGTGCTGGGTGCTCAGTGCTCGGGGTGCTCGGTGCTCAGTACTCAAGGTGCTGGGTGCTCAGTGCTCAGGGTGCTGGGTGCTCAGTCCTCGGGGTGCTCCGTGCTCAGTGCTCAGGGTGCTGGGTGCTCAGTACTCAGGGTGCTCGGTGCTCAGTACTCAGGATTCTCAGTGCTCAGTGCTCAGGGTGCTGGGTGCTCAGTTCTCAGGGTGCTCAGTGCTCAGCACCCGGGGTGCTGGGTGCTCAGTGCTCAGGGTGCTCAGTGCTCAGCACTCGGGGTGCTGGGTGCTCAGTGCTCAGGGTGCTCAGTGCTCAGTGCTCGGGGAGCTGGGTGCTCAGTGCTCGGAGTTCTGCGTGCTCAGTACTCGGGGTGCTGGGTGCTCAGTGCTCAGGGTGCTGGGTGCTCAGTGCTCAGGGTGCTGTGTGCTCAGTACTCAGGGTGCTCAGTGCTCAGTACTCGGAGTGCTTGGTGCTCAGTACTCAGGGTGCTCAGTGCTCAGTACTCGGGGTGCTGGGTGCTCAGTGCTCAGGGTGCTCAGTGCTCAGTGCTCGTGGTGCTGTGTGCTCAGTGCTCGGGGCGCTGGGTGCTCAGTGCTCGGGGTGCTGGGTGCTCAGTGCTCTGGGTGCTGGGTGCTCAGTGCTCGGGGCGCTGGGTGCTCAGTGCTCGGGGTGCTGGGTGCTCAGTACTCGGGGTGCTGGGTGCTCAGTGCTCAGGGTGCTCAGTGCTCAGTACTCAGTGCTCAGGGTGCTCAGTACTCAGTGCTCAGGGTCCTGGGTGTTCAGTACTCAGGGTGCTGGGTGCTCAGTACTCAGGGTGCTGGGTGCTCAGTACTCTGGGTGTTGGGTGCTCAGTACACAGGGTGCTGGGTGCTCCGTGCTCGGGGTGCTGGGTGCTCATTGCTCAGGGTGCTGGGTGCTCAGTGCTCAGGGTGCTGTGTGCTCAGTACTAAGAGTGCTGGGTGGTCAGTACTCAGGGTGCTGGGTGCTCAGTGATCGGGGTGCTGGGTGCTCAGTACTCAGGGTGCTCAGTGCTCGGGGAGCTCTGTGCTCAGTACTCAGGGTGCTGGGTGCTCAGTACTCAGTGCTCGGGGTCCTGGGTGCTCCGTGCTCGGGGTGCTGGGTGCTCAGTGCTCTGGGTGCTCAGTGCTCAGTGCTCGGGGAGCTGGGTGCTCAGTGCTCGGAGTTCTGCGTGCTCAGTACTCGGGGTGCTGGGTGCTCAGTGCTCAGGGTGCTGGGTGCTCAGTGCTCAGGGTGCTGGGTGCTCAGTACTCAGGGTGCTCAGTGCTCAGTACTCGGAGTGCTTGGTGCTCAGTGCTCAGGGTGCTCAGTGCTCAGTGCTCGGGGTGCTGGGTGCTCAGTGCTCGGGGCGCTGGGTGCTCAGTGCTCTGGGTGCTTAGTGCTCAGTACTCAGGGTGCTGGGTGCTCAGTGCTCAGTGCTCAGGGTGCTGGTTGTTCAGTACTCAGGGTGCTGGGTGCTCAGTACTCAGGGTGCTGGGTGCTCAGTGCTCAGGGTGCTGGGTGCTCAGTACTCAGGGTGCTGGGTGCTCAGTACTCAGGGTGCTGGGTGCTGAGTGCTCAGGGTGCTGGGTGCTCAGTACTCTGGGTGTTGGGTGCTCAGTACTCAGGGTGCTGGGTGCTCAGTGCTCGGGGTGCTGGGTGCTCAGTGCTCGGGGTGCTGTGTGCTCAGTGCTCAGGGTGCTGGGTGCTCAGTACTCAAGGTGCTGGGTGCTCAGTGCTCAGGGTGCTGGGTGCTCAGTCCTCGGGGTGCTCCGTGCTCAGTGCTCAGGGTGCTGGGTGTTCAGTGCTCGGGGTGCTCGGTGCTCAGTACTCGGGGTGCTGGGTGCTCAGTGCTGAGAGTGGTGCTGGGTGCTCAGTACTCAGGGTGCTGGGTGCTCAGTGCTCATGGTGCTGGGTGCTCAGTACTAAGGGTGCTGGGTGCTCAGTACTCAGGGTGCTGGGTGCTCAGTACTCAGGGTGCTGGGTGCTCAGTGCTCAGGGTGCTGGGTGCTCAGTTCTCAGGGTGCTCAGTGCTCAGTACTCGGGGTGCTGGGTGCTCAGTACTCAGGGTGCTGGGTGCTTAGTACTCAGGATGCTCAGTGCTCAGTACACAGGGTGCTGGGTCCTCAGTGCTCGGGGTGCTGGGTGCTCAGTGCTCAGTACTCAGGGTGCTGGGTGCTCAGTGCTCGGGGTGCTGGGTGCTCAGTACTCAGCGTGCTGGGTGCTCAGTACTCAGGGTGCTGGGTGCTCAGTGCTCAGGATGCTGGGTGCTCAGTGCTCAGGGTGCTGGGAGCTCAGTGATCGGGGTGCTGGGTGCTCAGTACTCAGGGTGCTCAGTGCTCAGTACTCAGTGCTCGGGGTCCTGGGTGCTCCGTGCTCGGGGTGCTGGGTGCTCAGTGCTCTGGGTGCTTAGTGCTCAGTACTCAGGGTGCTGGGTGCTCAGTACTCAGGGTGCTGGGTGCTCATTCTCGGGGTGCTGGGTGCTCAGTGCTCGGGGTGCTGGGTGCTCAGTTCTCAGGGTGCTGGGGGCTCAGTACTCAGGGTGCTGTGTGCTCAGTACTCAGGGTGCTCGGTTCTCAGTACTCAGGGTGTTGGGTGCTCATTCTCAGGGTGCTGAGTGCTCAGTGCTCGGGGTGCTGGGTGCTCAGTACTCAGGGTGCTGGGGGCTCAGTACTCAGGGTGCTGGGTGCTCAGTACTCAGGGTGATCTGTTCTCAGTACTCAGGTTGCTGGGTGCTCAGTGCTCGGGGTGCTGGGTGCTCAGTACTCGGGGTGCTCAGTGCTCAGTACTCAGGTTGCTGGGAGCTCAGTACTCAGGGTGCTGGGTGTTCAGTGCTCGGGGTGCTCGGTGCTTAGTACTCGGGGTGCTGGGTGCGCAGTACTCGGGGTGCTGGGTGCTCAGTGCTCTGGGTGCTGGGTGCTCAGTGCTCGGGGTGCTGGGTGCTCAGTGCTGAGGGTGGTGCTGGGTGCTCAGTACTCAGGGTGCTGGGTGCTCAGTGCTCAGGGTGCTGGGTGCTCAGTACTAAGGGTGCTGGGTGCTCAGTACTCAGGGTGCTGGGTGCTCATTCTCGGGGTGCTGGGTGCTCAGTGCTCGGGGTGCTGGGTGCTCAGTACTCAGGTTGCTGGGGGCTCAGTACTCAGGGTGCTGTGTGCTCAGTACTCAGGGTGCTCGGTTCTCAGTACTCAGGGTGTTGGGTGCTCATTCTCAGGGTGCTGAGTGCTCAGTGCTCGGGGTGCTGGGTGCTCAGTACTCAGGGTGCTGGGGGCTCAGTACTCAGGGTGCTGGGTGCTCAGTACTCAGGGTGATCTGTTCTCAGTACTCAGGTTGCTGGGTGCTCAGTGCTCGGGGTGCTGGGTGCTCAGTACTCGGGGTGCTCAGTGCTCAGTACTCAGGTTGCTGGGAGCTCAGTACTCAGGGTGCTGGGTGTTCAGTGCTCGGGGTGCTCGGTGCTCAGTACTCGGGGTGCTGGGTGCGCAGTACTCGGGGCGCTGGGTGCTCAGTGCTCTGGGTGCTGGGTGCTCAGTGCTCGGGGTGCTGGGTGCTCAGTGCTGAGGGTGGTGCTGGGTGCTCAGTACTCAGGGTGCTGGGTGCTCAGTGCTCAGGGTGCTGGGTGCTCAGTACTAAGGGTGCTGGGTGCTCAGTACTCAGGGTGCTCGGTGCTCAGTACTCAGGGTGCTGAGTGCTCAGTGCTCAGGGTGCTGGGTACTCAGTACTCAGGGTGCTGGGTGCTCAGTACTCAGGGTGCTGGGTGTTCAGTGCTCGGGGTGCTGGGTGCTCAGTACTCGGGGTGCTGGATGCTCTGTACTCAGGGTGCTGCGTGCTCAGTGCTCGGGGTCCTGGGTGCTCAGTGCTCAGGGTGATCGGTGCTCAGTACTCAGGGTGCTGGGTGCTCAGTGCTCAGGGTGCTGGGTGCTCAGTCCTCAGGGTGCTCAGTGCTCAGGGTGCTGGGTGCTCAGTGCTCGGGGTGCTGGGTGCTCCGTGCTCAGGGTGCTGGGTGCTCAGTACTAAGGGTGCTGGGTGCTCAGTACTCAGGGTGCTCGGTGCTCAGTACTCAGGGTGCTGAGTGCTCAGTGCTCAGGGTGCTGGGTACTCAGTACTCAGGGTGCTGGGTGCTCAGTGCTCAGGGTGATCGGTGCTCAGTACTCAGGATGCTCAGTACTCAGGGTGCTGGGTGCTCAGTGCTCGGGGTGCTGGGTGCTCAGTACTCGGGGTGCTGGATGCTCTGTACTCAGGGTGCTGGGTGCTCAGTGCTCGGGGTCCTGGGTGCTCAGTGCTCAGGGTGATCGGTGCTCAGTACTCAGGGTGCTGGGTGCTCAGTGCTCAGGGTGCTGGGTGCTCAGTCCTCAGGGTGCTCAGTGCTCAGGGTGCTGGGTGCTCAGTGCTCGGGGTGCTCGGTGCTCAGTACTCAGGGTGCTGAGTGCTCAGTACTCAGGGTGCTGGGTGCTCAGTACTCAGGGTGCTGGGTGCTCAGTACTCAGGGGGCTGGGTGCTCAGTGCTCAGGGTGCTGGGTGCTCAGTGCTCAGGGTGCTAGGTGCTCAGTGCTCGGGGTGCTTTGTGCTCAGTGCTAGGGGTGCTGGGTGCTCAGTGATCAGTGCTCAGGGTGTTGGGTGCTCAGTGCTCAGTGCTCAGGGTGCTGGGTGCTCAGTACTCAGGGTGCTGGGTGCTCAGTACTCAGGGTGCTGGGTGCTCAGTGCTCAGGGTGCTGGGTGCTCAGTACTCTGGGTGTTGGGTGCTCAGTACTCAGGGTGCTGGGTGCTCAGTTCTCGGGGTGCTGGGTGCTCAGTGCTCGGGGTGCTGGGTGCTCAGTGCTCAGGGAGCTGGGTGCTTAGTATTCAGGGTGCTGGGTGCTCAGTGCTCGGGGTGCTCGGTGCTCAGTACTCGAGGTGCTGGGTGCTCAGTGCTCAGGGTGCTGGGTGCTCAGTCCTCGGGGTGCTCCGTGCTCAGTGCTCAGGGTGCTGGGTGCTCAGTACTCAGGGTGCTAGGTGCTCAGTACTCAGGATTCTCAGTGCTCAGTGCTCAGGGTGCTGGGTGCTCAGTTCTCAGGGTACTCAGTGCTCAGCACTCGGGGTGCTGGGTGCTCAGTGCTCAGGGTGCTCAGTGCTCAGCACTCGGGGTGCTGGGTGCTCAGTGCTCAGGGTGCTCAGTGCTCAGTGCTCGGGGAGCTGGGTGCTCAGTGCTCAGAGTTCTGCGTGCTCAGTACTCGGGGTGCTGGGTGCTCAGTGCTCAGGGTGCTGGGTGCTCAGTACTCAAGGTGCTGGGTGCTCAGTGCTCAGGGTGCTGGGTGCTCAGTGCTGAGAGTGGTGCTGGGTGCTCAGTACTCAGGGTGCTGGGTGCTCAGTGCTCAGGGTGCTGGGTGCTCAGTACTAAGGGTGCTGGGTGCTCAGTACTCAGGGTGCTGGGTGCTCAGTGCTGAGAGTGGTGCTGGGTGCTCAGTACTCAGGGTGCTGGGTGCTCAGTGCTCAGGGTGCTGGGTGCTCAGTACTAAGGGTGCTGGGTGCTCAGTACTCAGGGTGCTGGGTGCTCAGTACTCAGGGTGCTGGGTGCTCAGTGCTCAGGGTGCTGGGTGCTCAGTTCTCAGGGTGCTCAGTGCTCAGTACTCGGGGTGCTGGGTGCTCAGTACTCAGGGTGCTGGGTGCTTAGTACTCAGGATGCTCAGTGCTCAGTACACAGGGTGCTGGGTCCTCAGTGCTCGGGGTGCTGGGTGCTCAGTGCTCAGTACTCAGGGTGCTGGGTGCTCAGTGCTCGGGGTGCTGGGTGCTCAGTACTCAGCGTGCTGGGTGCTCAGTACTCAGGGTGCTGGGTGCTCAGTGCTCAGGATGCTGGGTGCTCAGTGCTCAGGGTGCTGGGAGCTCAGTGATCGGGGTGCTGGGTGCTCAGTACTCAGGGTGCTCAGTGCTCAGTACTCAGTGCTCGGGGTCCTGGGTGCTCCGTGCTCGGGGTGCTGGGTGCTCAGTGCTCTGGGTGCTTAGTGCTCAGTACTCAGGGTGCTGGGTGCTCAGTACTCAGGGTGCTGGGTGCTCATTCTCGGGGTGCTGGGTGCTCAGTGCTCGGGGTGCTGGGTGCTCAGTACTCAGGTTGCTGGGGGCTCAGTACTCAGGGTGCTGTGTGCTCAGTACTCAGGGTGCTCGGTTCTCAGTACTCAGGGTGTTGGGTGCTCATTCTCAGGGTGCTGAGTGCTCAGTGCTCGGGGTGCTGGGTGCTCAGTACTCAGGGTGCTGGGGGCTCAGTACTCAGGGTGCTGGGTGCTCAGTACTCAGGGTGATCTGTTCTCAGTACTCAGGTTGCTGGGTGCTCAGTGCTCGGGGTGCTGGGTGCTCAGTACTCGGGGTGCTCAGTGCTCAGTACTCAGGTTGCTGGGAGCTCAGTACTCAGGGTGCTGGGTGTTCAGTGCTCGGGGTGCGCGGTGCTCAGTACTCGGGGTGCTGGGTGCGCAGTACTCGGGGTGCTGGGTGCTCAGTGCTCTGGGTGCTGGGTGCTCAGTGCTCGGGGTGCTGGGTGCTCAGTGCTGAGGGTGGTGCTGGGTGCTCAGTACTCAGGGTGCTGGGTGCTCAGTGCTCAGGGTGCTGGGTGCTCAGTACTAAGGGTGCTGGGTGCTCAGTACTCAGGGTGCTGGGTGCTCATTCTCGGGGTGCTGGGTGCTCAGTGCTCGGGGTGCTGGGTGCTCAGTACTCAGGGTGCTGGGGGCTCAGTACTCAGGGTGCTGTGTGCTCAGTACTCAGGGTGCTCGGTTCTCAGTACTCAGGGTGTTGGGTGCTCATTCTCAGGGTGCTGAGTGCTCAGTGCTCGGGGTGCTGGGTGCTCAGTACTCAGGGTGCTGGGGGCTCAGTACTCAGGGTGCTGGGTGCTCAGTACTCAGGGTGATCTGTTCTCAGTACTCAGGTTGCTGGGTGCTCAGTGCTCGGGGTGCTGGGTGCTCAGTACTCGGGGTGCTCAGTGCTCAGTACTCAGGTTGCTGGGAGCTCAGTACTCAGGGTGCTGGGTGTTCAGTGCTCGGGGTGCTCGGTGCTCAGTACTCGGGGTGCTGGGTGTGCAGTACTCGGGGTGCTGGGTGCTCAGTGCTCTGGGTGCTGGGTGCTCAGTGCTCGGGGTGCTGGGTGCTCAGTGCTGAGGGTGGTGCTGGGTGCTCAGTACTCAGGGTGCTGGGTGCTCAGTGCTCAGGGTGCTCGGTGCTCAGTACTAAGGGTGCTGGGTGCTCAGTACTCAGGGTGCTCGGTGCTCAGTACTCAGGGTGCTGAGTGCTCAGTGCTCAGGGTGCTGGGTACTCAGTACTCAGGGTGCTGGGTGCTCAGTACTCAGGGTGCTGGGTGTTCAGTGCTCGGGGTGCTGGGTGCTCAGTACTCGGGGTGCTGGATGCTCTGTACTCAGGGTGCTGGGTGCTCAGTGCTCGGGGTCCTGGGTGCTCAGTGCTCAGGGTGATCGGTGCTCAGTACTCAGGGTGCTGGGTGCTCAGTGCTCAGGGTGCTGGGTGCTCAGTCCTCAGGGTGCTCAGTGCTCAGGGTGCTGGGTGCTCAGTGCTCGGGGTGCTGGGTGCTCAGTGCTCAGGGTGCTGGGTGCTCAGTACTAAGGGTGCTGGGTGCTCAGTACTCAGGGTGCTCGGTGCTCAGTACTCAGGGTGCTGAGTGCTCAGTGCTCAGGGTGCTGGGTACTCAGTACTCAGGGTGCTGGGTGCTCAGTGCTCAGGGTGATCGGTGCTCAGTACTCAGGATGCTCAGTACTCAGGGTGCTGGGTGCTCAGTGCTCGGGGTGCTGGGTGCTCAGTACTCGGGGTGCTGGATGCTCTGTACTCAGGGTGCTGGGTGCTCAGTGCTCGGGGTCCTGGGTGCTCAGTGCTCAGGGTGATCGGTGCTCAGTACTCAGGGTGCTGGGTGCTCAGTGCTCAGGGTGCTGGGTGCTCAGTCCTCAGGGTGCTCAGTGCTCAGGGTGCTGGGTGCTCAGTGCTCGGGGTGCTCGGTGCTCAGTACTCAGGGTGCTGAGTGCTCAGTTCTCAGGGTGCTGGGTGCTCAGTACTCAGGGTTCTGGGTGCTCAGTACTCAGGGGGCTGGGTGCTCAGTGCTCAGGGTGCTGGGTGCTCAGTGCTCAGGGTGCTAGGTGCTCAGTGCTCGGGGTGCTGGGTGCTCAGTGCTCGGGGTGCTGGGTGCTCAGTGATCAGTGCTCAGGGTGTTGGGTGCTCAGTGCTCAGTGCTCAGGGTGCTGGGTGCTCAGTACTCAGGGTGCTGGGTGCTCAGTACTCAGGGTGCTGGGTGCTCAGTGCTCAGGGTGCTGGGTGCTCAGTACTCTGGGTGTTGGGTGCTCAGTACTCAGGGTGCTCGGTGCTCAGTTCTCGGGGTGCTGGGTGCTCAGTGCTCGGGGTGCAGGGTGCTCAGTGCTCAGGGAGCTGGGTGCTTAGTATTCAGGGTGCTGGGTGCTCAGTGCTCGGGGTGCTCGGTGCTCAGTACTCAAGGTGCTGGGTGCTCAGTGCTCAGGGTGCTGGGTGCTCAGTCCTCGGGGTGCTCCGTGCTCAGTGCTCAGGGTGCTGGGTGCTCAGTACTCAGGGTGCTAGGTGCTCAGTACTCAGGATTCTCAGTGCTCAGTGCTCAGGGTGCTGGGTGCTCAGTTCTCAGGGTGCTCAGTGCTCAGCACTCGGGGTGCTGGGTGCTCAGTGCTCAGGGTGCTCAGTGCTCAGCACTCGGGGTGCTGGGTGCTCAGTGCTCAGGGTGCTCAGTGCTCAGTGCTCGGGGAGCTGGGTGCTCAGTGCTCGGAGTTCTGCGTGCTCAGTACTCGGGGTGCTGGGTGCTCAGTGCTCAGGGTGCTGGGTGCTCAGTGCTCAGGGTGCTGGGTGCTCAGTGCTCAGGGTGCTGGGTGCTCAGTACTCAGGGTGCTCAGTGCTCAGTACTCGGAGTGCTTGGTGCTCAGTACTCAGGGTGCTCAGTGCTCAGTACTCGGGGTGCTGGGTGCTCAGTGCTCAGGGTGCTCAGTGCTCAGTGCTCGTGGTGCTGGGTGCTCAGTGCTCGGGGCGCTGGGTGCTCAGTGCTCGCGGTGCTGGGTGCTCAGTGCTCTGGGTGCTGGGTGCTCAGTGCTCGGGGCGCTGGGTGCTCAGTGCTCGGGGTGCTGGGTGCTCAGTACTCGGGGTGCTGGGTGCTCAGTGCTCAGGGTGCTCAGTGCTCAGTACTCAGTGCTCAGGGTGCTCAGTGCTCAGTGCTCAGGGTCCTGGGTGTTCAGTACTCAGGGTGCTGGGGGCTCAGTACTCAGGGTGCTGGGTGCTCAGTCCTCTGGGTGTTGGGTGCTCAGTACACAGGGTGCTGGGTGCTCCGTGCTCGGGGTGCTGGGTGCTCATTGCTCAGGGTGCTGGGTGCTCAGTGCTCAGGGTGCTGTGTGCTCAGTACTAAGGGTGCTGGGTGCTCAGTACTCAGGGTGCTGGGTGCTCAGTGATCGGGGTGCTGGGTGCTCAGTACTCAGGGTGCTCAGTGCTCGGGGAGCTCTGTGCTCAGTACTCAGGGTGCTGGGTGCTCAGTACTCAGTGCTCCGGGTCCTGGGTGCTCAGTGATCGGGGTGCTGGGTGCTCAGTACTCAGGGTGCTCAGTGCTCGGGGAGCTCTGTGCTCAGTACTCAGGGTGCTGGGTGCTCAGTACTCAGTGCTCGGGGTCCTGGGTGCTCCGTGCTCGGGGTGCTGGGTGCTCAGTGCTCTGGGTGCTTAGTGCTCAGTGCTCGGGGAGCTGGGTGCTCAGTGCTCGGAGTTCTGCGTGCTCAGTACTCGGGGTGCTGTGTGCTCAGTGCTCAGGGTGCTGGGTGCTCAGTGCTCAGGGTGCTGGGTGCTCTGTACTCAGGGTGCTCAGTGCTCAGTACTCGGAGTGCTTGGTGCTCAGTACTCAGGGTGCTCAGTGCTCAGTACTCGGGGTGCTGGGTGCTCAGTGCTCAGGGTGCTCAGTGCTCAGTACTCAGTGCTCGGGGTCCTGGATGCTCAGTGCTCTGGGTGCTTAGTGCTCAGTACTCAGGGTGCTGGGTGCTCAGTACTCAGGGTGCTGGGTGCTCATTCTCGGGGTGCTGGGTGCTCAGTGCTCGGGGTGCTGGGTGCTCAGTACTCAGGGTGCTGGGGGCTCAGTACTCAGGGTGCTGTGTGCTCAGTACTCAGGGTGCTCGGTTCTCAGTACTCAGGGTGTTGGGTGCTCATTCTCAGGGTGCTGAGTGCTCAGTGCTCGGGGTGCTGGGTGCTCAGTACTCAGGGTGCTGGGGGCTCAGTACTCAGGGTGATCTGTTCTCAGTACTCAGGTTGCTGGGTGCTCAGTGCTCGGGGTGCTGGGTGCTCAGTACTCGGGGTGCTCAGTGCTCAGTACTCAGGTTGCTGGGAGCTCAGTACTCAGGGTGCTGGGTGTTCAGTGCTCGGGGTGCGCGGTGCTCAGTACTCGGGGTGCTGGGTGCGCAGTACTCGGGGTGCTGGGTGCTCAGTGCTCTGGGTGCTGGGTGCTCAGTGCTCGGGGTGCTGGGTGCTCAGTGCTGAGGGTGGTGCTGGGTGCTCAGTACTCAGGGTGCTGGGTGCTCAGTGCTCAGGGTGCTGGGTGCTCAGTACTAAGGGTGCTGGGTGCTCAGTACTCAGGGTGCTGGGTGCTCATTCTCGGGGTGCTGGGTGCTCAGTGCTCGGGGTGCTGGGTGCTCAGTACTCAGGGTGCTGGGGGCTCAGTACTCAGGGTGCTGTGTGCTCAGTACTCAGGGTGCTCAGTTCTCAGTACTCAGGGTGTTGGGTGCTCATTCTCAGGGTGCTGAGTGCTCAGTGCTCGGGGTGCTGGGTGCTCAGTACTCAGGGTGCTGGGGGCTCAGTACTCAGGGTGCTGGGTGCTCAGTACTCAGGGTGATCTGTTCTCAGTACTCAGGTTGCTGGGTGCTCAGTGCTCGGGGTGCAGGGTGCTCAGTACTCGGGGTGCTCAGTGCTCAGTACTCAGGTTGCTGGGAGCTCAGTACTCAGGGTGCTGGGTGTTCAGTGCTCGGGGTGCTCGGTGCTCAGTACTCGGGGTGCTGGGTGCGCAGTACTCCGGGTGCTGGGTGCTCAGTGCTCTGGGTGCTGGGTGCTCAGTGCTCGGGGTGCTGGGTGCTCAGTGCTGAGGGTGGTGCTGGGTGCTCAGTACTCAGGGTGCTGGGTGCTCAGTGCTCAGGGTGCTGGGTGCTCAGTACTAAGGGTGCTGGGTGCTCAGTACTCAGGGTGCTCGGTGCTCAGTACTCAGGGTGCTGAGTGCTCATTGCTCAGGGTGCTGGGTACTCAGTACTCAGGGTGCTGGGTGCTCAGTACTCAGGGTGCTGGGTGTTCAGTGCTCGGGGTGCTGGGTGCTCAGTACTCGGGGTGCTGGATGCTCTGTACTCAGGGTGCTGGGTGTCAGTGCTCGGGGTCCTGGGTGCTCAGTGCTCAGGGTGATCGGTGCTCAGTACTCAGGGTGCTGGGTGCTCAGTGCTCAGGGTGCTGGGTGCTCAGTCCTCAGGGTGCTCAGTGCTCAGGGTGCTGGGTGCTCAGTGCTCGGGGTGCTGGGTGCTCAGTGCTCAGGGTGCTGGGTGCTCATTACTAAGGGTGCTGGGTGCTCAGTACTCAGGGTGCTCGGTGCTCAGTACTCAGGGTGCTGAGTGCTCAGTGCTCAGGGTGCTGGGTACTCAGTACTCAGGGTGCTGGGTGCTCAGTGCTCAGGGTGATCGGTGCTCAGTACTCAGGATGCTCAGTACTCAGGGTGCTGGGTGCTCAGTGCTCGGGGTGCTGGGTGCTCAGTACTCGGGGTGCTTGATGCTCTGTACTCAGGGTGCTGGGTGCTCAGTGCTCGGGGTCCTGGGTGCTCAGTGCTCAGGGTGATCGGTGCTCAGTACTCAGGGTGCTGGGTGCTCAGTGCTCAGGGTGCTGGGTGCTCAGTCCTCAGGGTGCTCAGTGCTCAGGGTGCTGGGTGCTCAGTGCTCGGGGTGCTCGGTGCTCAGTACTCAGGGTGCTGAGTGCTCAGTACTCAGGGTGCTGGGTGCTCAGTACTCAGGGTGCTGGGTGCTCAGTGCTCAGGGTGCTGGGTGCTCAGTACTCAGGGTGCTGGGTGCTCAGTACTCAGGGTGCTGGGTGCTCAGTGCTCAGGGTGCTGGGTGCTCAGTACTCTGGGTGTTGGGTGCTCAGTACTCAGGGTGCTCGGTGCTCAGTTCTCGGGGTGCTGGGTGCTCAGTGCTCGGGGTGCAGGGTGCTCAGTGCTCAGGGAGCTGGGTGCTTAGTATTCAGGGTGCTGGGTGCTCAGTGCTCGGGGTGCTCGGTGCTCAGTACTCAAGGTGCTGGGTGCTCAGTGCTCAGGGTGCTGGGTGCTCAGTCCTCGGGGTGCTCCGTGCTCAGTGCTCAGGGTGCTGGGTGCTCAGTACTCAGGGTGCTAGGTGCTCAGTACTCAGGATTCTCAGTGCTCAGTGCTCAGGGTGCTGGGTGCTCAGTTCTCAGGGTGCTCAGTGCTCAGCACTCGGGGTGCTGGGTGCTCAGTGCTCAGGGTGCTCAGTGCTCAGCACTCGGGGTGCTGGGTGCTCAGTGCTCAGGGTGCTCAGTGCTCAGTGCTCGGGGAGCTGGGTGCTCAGTGCTCGGAGTTCTGCGTGCTCAGTACTCGGGGTGCTGGGTGCTCAGTGCTCAGGGTGCTGGGTGCTCAGTGCTCAGGGTGCTGGGTGCTCAGTACTCAGGGTGCTCAGTGCTCAGTACTCGGAGTGCTTGGTGCTCAGTACTCAGGGTGCTCAGTGCTCAGTACTCGGGGTGCTGGGTGCTCAGTGCTCAGGGTGCTCAGTGCTCAGTGCTCGTGGTGCTGGGTTCTCAGTGCTCGGGGCGCTGGGTGCTCAGTGCTCGCGGTGCTGGGTGCTCAGTGCTCTGGGTGCTGGGTGCTCAGTGCTCGGGGCGCTGGGTGCTCAGTGCTCGGGGTGCTGGGTGCTCAGTACTCGGGGTGCTGGGTGCTCAGTGCTCAGGGTGCTCAGTGCTCAGTACTCAGTGCTCAGGGTGCTCAGTGCTCAGTGCTCAGGGTCCTGGGTGTTCAGTACTCAGGGTGCTGGGTGCTCAGTACTCAGGGTGCTGGGTGCTCAGTACTCTGGGTGTTGGGTGCTCAGTACACAGGGTGCTGGGTGCTCCGTGCTCGGGGTGCTGGGTGCTCATTGCTCAGGGTGCTGGGTGCTCAGTGCTCAGGGTGCTGTGTGCTCAGTACTAAGGGTGCTGGGTGCTCAGTACTCAGGGTGCTGGGTGCTCAGTGATCGGGGTGCTGGGTGCTCAGTACTCAGGGTGCTCAGTGCTCGGGGAGCTCTGTGCTCAGTACTCAGGGTGCTGGGTGCTCAGTACTCAGTGCTCGGGGTCCTGGGTGCTCCGTGCTCGGGGTGCTGGGTGCTCAGTGCTCTGGGTGCTCAGTGCTCAGTGCTCGGGGAGCTGGGTGCTCAGTGCTCGGAGTTCTGCGTGCTCAGTACTCGGGGTGCTGGGTGCTCAGTGCTCAGGGTGCTGGGTGCTCAGTGCTCAGGGTGCTGGGTGCTCAGTACTCAGGGTGCTCAGTGCTCAGTACTCGGAGTGCTTGGTGCTCAGTGCTAAGGGTGCTCAGTGCTCAGTGCTCGGGGTGCTGGGTGCTCAGTGCTCGGGGCGCTGGGTGCTCAGTGCTCTGGGTGCTTAGTGCTCAGTACTCAGGGTGCTGGGTGCTCAGTGCTCAGTGCTCAGGGTGCTGGTTGTTCAGTACTCAGGGTGCTGGGTGCTCAGTACTCAGGGTGCTGGGTGCTCAGTGCTCAGGGTGCTGGGTGCTCAGTACTCTGGGTGTTGGGTGCTCAGTACACAGGGTGCTGGGTGCTCCGTGCTCGGGGTGCTGGGTGCTCATTGCTCAGGGTGCTGGGTGCTCAGTGCTCAGGGTGCTGGGTGCTCAGTACTCAGGGTGCTGTCTGCTCAGTACTCAGGGTGCTGGGTGCTCAGTGATCGGGGTGCTGGGTGCTCAGTACTCAGGGTGCTCAGTGCTCGGGGAGCTCTGTGCTCAGTACTCAGGGTGCTGGGTGCTCAGTACTCAGTGCTCAGGGTCCTGGGTGCTCCGTGCTCGGGGTGCTGGGTGCTCAGTGCTCTGGGTGCTTAGTGCTCAGTACTCAGGGTGCTGGGTGCTCAGTACTCAGGGTGCTGGGTGCTCATTCTCGGGGTGCTGGTGCTCAGTGCTCGGGGTGGTGGGTGCTCAGTACTCAGGGTACTGGGGGCTCAGTATTCAGGGTGCTGGGTGCTCAGTACTCAGGGTGCTGGGTGCTCAGTACTCAGTGTGCTGGGTGCTCAGTACTCTGGGTGTTGGGTGCTCAGTACACAGGGTGCTGGGTGCTCCGTGCTCGGGGTGCTGGGTGCTCATTGCTCAGGGTGCTGGGTGCTCAGTGCTCAGGGTGCTGGGAGCTCAGTACTCAGGGTGCTGTGTGCTCAGTACTCAGGGTGCTGGGTGCTCAGTGATCGGGGTGCTGGGTGCTCAGTACTCAGGGTGCTCAGTGCTCGGGGAGCTCTGTGCTCAGTACTCAGGGTGCTGGGTGCTCAGTACTCAGTGCTCACGGTCCTGGGTGCTCCGTGCTCGGGGTGCTGGGTGCTCAGTGCTCTGGGTGCTTAGTGCTCAGTACTCAATGTGCTGGGTGCTCAGTACTCAGGGTGCTGGGTGCTCAGTGATCGGGGTGCTGGGTGCTCAGTACTCAGGGTGCTCAGTGCTCGGGGAGCTCTGTGCTCAGTACTCAGGGTGCTGGGTGCTCAGTACTCAGTGCTCGGGGTCCTGGGTGCTCCGTGCTCGGAGTTCTGGGTGCTCAGTGCTCTGGGTGCTTAGTGCTCAGTGCTCGGGGAGCTGGGTGCTCAGTGCTCGGAGTTCTGCGTGCTCAGTACTCGGGGTGCTGTGTGCTCAGTGCTCAGGGTGCTGGGTGCTCAGTGCTCAGGGTGCTGGGTGCTCAGTACTCAGGGTGCTCAGTGCTCAGTACTCGGAGTGCTTGGTGCTCAGTACTCAGGGTGCTCAGTGCTCAGTACTCGGGGTGCTGGGTGCTCAGTGCTCAGGGTGCTCAGTGCTCAGTGCTCGGTGTGCTGGGTGCTCAGTGCTCGGGGCGCTGGGTGCTCAGTGCTCTGGGTGCTTAGTGCTCAGTACTCAGGGTGCTGGGTGCTCAGTGCTCAGTGCTCAGGGTGCTGGTTGTTCAGTACTCAGGGTGCTGGGTGCTCAGTACTCAGGGTGCTGGGTGCTCAGTGCTCAGGTTGCTGGGTGCTCAGTACTCTGGGTGTTGGGTGCTCAGTACACAGGGTGCTGGGTGCTCCGTGCTCGGGGTGCTGGGTGCTCATTGCTCAGGGTGCTGGGTGCTCAGTGCTCAGGGTGCTGGGTGCTCAGTACTCAGGGTGCTGGGTGCTCAGTCCTCAGGGTGCTGGGTGCTCAGTGATCGGGGTGCTGGGTGCTCAGTACTCAGGGTGCTCAGTGCTCGGGGAGCTCTGTGCTCAGTACTCAGGGTGCTGGGTGCTCAGTACTCAGTGCTCGGGGTCCTGGGTGCTCCGTGCTCGGGGTGCTGGGTGCTCAGTGCTCTGGGTGCTTAGTGCTCAGTGCTCGGGGAGCTGGGTGCTCAGTGCTCAGAGTTCTGCGTGCTCAGTACTCGCGGTGCTGTGTGCTCAGTGCTCAGGGTGCTGGGTGCTCAGTGCTCAGGGTGCTGGGTGCTCAGTATTCAGGGTGCTCAGTGCTCAGTACTCGGAGTGCTTGGTGCTCAGTACTCAGGGTGCTCAGTGCTCAGTACTCGGGGTGCTGGGTGCTCAGTGCTCAGGGTGCTCAGTGCTCAGTGCTCGGGGTGCTGGGTGCTCAGTGCTCGGGGCGCTGGGTGCTCAGTGCTCTGGGTGCTTAGTGCTCAGTACTCAGGGTGCTGGGTGCTCAGTGCTCAGTGCTCAGGGTGCTGGTTGTTCAGTACTCAGGGTGCTGGGTGCTCAGTACTCAGGGTGCTGGGTGCTCAGTGCTCAGGGTGCTGGGTGCTCAGTACTCTGGGTGTTGGGTGCTCAGTACACAGGGTGCTGGGTGCTCCGTGCTCGGGGTGCTGGGTGCTCATTGCTCAGGGTGCTGGGTGCTCAGTGCTCAGGGTGCTGGGTGCTCAGTACTCAGGGTGCTGGGTGCTCAGTACTCAGGGTGCTGGGTGCTCAGTGATCGGGGTGCTGGGTGCTCAGTACTCAGGGTGCTCAGTGCTCGGGGAGCTCTGTGCTCAGTACTCAGGGTGCTTTGTGCTCAGTACTCAGTGCTCAGGGTCCTGGGTGCTCCGTGCTCGGGGTGCTGGGTGCTCAGTGCTCTGGGTGCTTAGTGCTCAGTACTCAGGGTGCTGGGTGCTCAGTACTCAGGGTGCTGGGTGCTCATTCTCTGCGTGCTGGGTGCTCAGTGCTCGGGGTGCTGGGTGCTCAGTACTCAGGGTGCTGGGGGCTCAGTACTCAGGGTGCTGGGTGCTCAGTACTCAGGGTGCTGGGTGCTCAGTACTCAGTGTGCTGGGTGCTCAGTACTCTGGGTGTTGGGTGCTCAGTACACAGGGTGCTGGGTGCTCCGTGCTCGGGGTGCTGGGTGCTCATTGCTCAGGGTGCTGGGTGCTCAGTGCTCAGGGTGCTGGGTGCTCAGTACTCAGGGTGCTGGGTGCTCAGTACTCAGGGTGCTGGGTGCTCAGTGATCGGGGTGCTGGGTGCTCAGTACTCAGGTTGCTCAGTGCTCGGGGTGCTCTGTGCTCAGTACTCAGGGTGCTGGGTGCTCAGTACTCAGTGCTCGGGGTCCTGGGTGCTCCGTGCTCAGGGTGCTGGGTGCTCAGTGCTCTGGGTGCTTAGTGCTCAGTACTCAGGGTGCTGGGTGCTCAGTACTCAGGGTGCTGGGTGCTCATTCTCGGGGTGCTGGGTGCTCAGTGCTCGGGGTGCTTGGTGCTCAGTACTCAGGGTGCTGGGGGCTCAGTACTCAGGGTGCTGGGTGCTCAGTACTCAGGGTGCACGGTTCTCAGTATTCAGGGTGCTGGGTGCTCATTCTCGGGGTGCTGGGTGCTCAGTGCTCAGGGTGCTGGGTGCTCAGTACTCAGGGTGCTGGGGGCTCAGTACTCAGGGTGCTGGGTGCTCAGTACTCAGGGTGATCTGTTCTCAGTACTCAGGTTGCTGGGTGCTCAGTGCTCGGTGTGATGGGTGCTCAGTACTCGGGGTGCTCAGTGCTCAGTACTCAGGGTGCTGGGTGCTCAGTACTCAGGGTGCTGGGTGCTCAGTGCTCGGGGTGCTTGGTGCTCTGTACTCGGGGTGCTGGGTACTCAGTACTCGGGGTGCTGGGTGCTCAGTGCTCAAGGTGCTGGGTGCTCAGTGCTCGGGGTGCTGGGTGCTAAGTGCTGAGGGTGGTGCTGGGTGCTCAGTACTCAGGGTGCTGGGTGCTCAGTGCTCAGGGTGCTGGGTGCTCAGTACTAAGGTTGCTGGGTGCTCAGTACTCAGGGTGCTCGGTGCTCAGTACTCAGGGTGCTGGGTGCTCAGTGCTCAGGGTGCTGGTTACTCAGTACTCAGGGTGCTGGGTGCTCAGTGCTCAGGGTGCTGGGTGCTCAGTACTCAGGGTGCTGGGTGCTCAGTGCTCAGGGTGCTGGGTGCTCAGTACTCAGGGTGCTGGGAGCTCAGTGCTCAGGGTGATCGGTGCTCAGGACTCAGGGTGCTCAGTACTCAGGGTACTGGGTGCTCAGTGCTCGGGGTGCTGGGAGCTCAGTACTCAGGGTGCTGGGTTCTCAGTGCTCGGGGTGCTGGGTGCTCAGTGCTCAGGGTGATCGGTGCTCAGTACTCAGGGTGCTGGGTGCTCAGTGCTCAGGGTGCTGGGTGTTCAGTCCACAGGGTGCTCAGTGCTCAGAGTGCTGGGTGCTCAGTGCTCGGGGTGCTGGGTGTTCAGTGCTCGGGGTGCTGGGTGCTCAGTGCTCAGGGTGCTGGGTGCTCGGTGCTCAGTGCTCAGGGTGCTGGTTGCTCAATACTCAGGGTGCTGGGTGCTCAGTACACAGGGTGCTGGGTGCTCAGTGCTCAGGGTGCTAGGTGCTCAGAACTCAGGGTGCTGGGTGATCAGTGCTCGGGGTGCTGGGTGCTCAGTGCTCAGGGTACTGGGTGCTCAGTGCTCAGGGTGCTGGGTGCTCAGTACTCAGGGTGCTGGGTGCTCAGTGCTCGGGGTGCTCGGTGCTCAGTACTCAAGGTGCTGGGTGCTCAGTGCTCATTGTGCTGGGTGCTCAGTGCTCAGGGTGCTCAGTGCTCAGTGCTCAGGGTGCTGGGTGTTCAGTACTCAGGGTGCTGGGTGCTCAGTACTCAGGGTGCTGGGTGCTCAGTACTCAGGGTGCTGGGTGCTCAGTGCTCGGGGTGCTCGGTGCTCAGTACTCAGGGTGCTGGGTGCTCAGTACTCAGGGTGCTGGGGGCTCAGTGCTCAGGGTTCTGGGTGCTCAGTGCTCGGGGTGATCGGTGCTCAGTACTCAGGGTGCTGGTTGCTCAGTGCTCGGGGTGCTCGGAGCTCAGTACTCAGGGTGCTGAGTGCTCAGTGCTCGGGATGATCGGTGCTCAGTACTCAGGGTGCTGGGTGCTCAGCGCTCGGGGTGCTCGGTGCTCAGTACGTTGGGTGCTCACTACTCAGGGTGCTGGCTGCTCAGTGCTCAGGGTGCTGGGTGCTCAGTGCTCAGGGTGCTGGGTGCTCAGTGCTCAGGGTGCTGGGTGCTCAGTACTCAGGGTGCTGGGTGCTCAGTGCTCGGGGTGCTGGGTGCTCAGTGCTCAGGGTGCTGGGTGCTCAGTACTCAGGGTGCTGGGTGCTCAGTACTCGGGGTGCTGGGTGCTCAGTACTCGGGGTGCTGGGTGCTCAGTACTCAGGGTGCTGGGTGCTCTGTACTCGGGAGCTGGGTGCTCAGTGCTCAGGGTGCTGGGTGCTCAGTGCTCGGTGTGCTGGGTGCTCAGTGCTCAGTAATCAGGGTGCTGGGTGCTCAGTGCTCAGTACTCAGGGTGCTGGGTGCTCAGTGCTCAGGGTGCTGTGTGCTCAGTGCTCAGGGTGCTGGGTGCTCAGTGCTCAGGGTGCTGGGTGCTCAGTGCTCGGGGTGCTGGGTGCTCAGTGCTCGGGGTACTGGGTGCTAAGTGCTCGGGGTGCTCGGTGCTCAGTACTCAGGGTGCTGGGTGCTCAGTGCTCAAGGTGCTCAGTACTCAGGGTGCTGTATGTTCAGTGCTCAGGGTGCTGGGTGCTCAGTACTCAGGGTGCTCGGTGCTTAGTACGCAGGGTGCTGGGTGCTCAGTACTCCGGGTGCTGGGTGCTCAGTTCTCGGGGTGCTCGGTGCTCAGTGCTCAAGGTGTTGGGTGCTCAGTACTCAGGGTGCTCATTGCTCAGGGTGTTGGGTGCTCAGTGCTCGGGGTGCTGGGTGCTCAGTACTCAGGGTGCTGGGTGCTCAGTACTCGGGGTTCTGGGTGCTCAGTGCTCAGGGTGATCGGTGCTCAGTACTCAGGGTGCTGGGTGCTCAGTGCTCAGGGTGCTGGGTGCTCAGTCCTCAGGGTGCTCAGTGCTCAGGGTGCTGGGTGCTCAGTGCTCGGGGTGCTCGGTGCTCAGTACTCAGGGTGCTGAGTGCTCAGTACTCAGGGTGCTGGGTGCTCAGTACTCAGGGTGCTGGGTGCTCAGTGCTCAGTGTGCTGGGTGATCAGTGCTCAGTGTGCTGGGTGCTCAGTGATCAGGGTGCTGGGTGCTCAGTGCTCGTGGTGCTGGGTGCTCAGTACTCAGGGTGCTGGGTGCTCAGTGCTCAGGGTGCTCGGTGCTCAGTACGTTGGGTGCTCAGTACTCAGGGTGCTGGGGGCTCAGTGCTCAGGGTGCTGGGTGCTCAGTGCTCAGGGTGCTGGGTGCTCAGTACTCAGGGTGCTGGGTGCTCGGTGCTCAGTATGCTGGGTGCTCAGTACTCAGGGTGCTGGGTGCTCAGTGCTCGGGGTGCTCGGTGCTCAGTACGCTGGGTGCTCAGTACTCAGTGTGCTGGGTGCTCAGTACTCAGGGTGCAGGGTGCTCAGTACTCAGGGTGCTGGGTGCTTAGTACTCAGGGTGCTGGGTGCTCAGTGCTCGGGGTGCTGGGTGCTCAGTGCTCGGGGTTCTTGGTGCTCAGTAATCAGGGTGCTGGGTGCTCAGTACTCGTTGTGCTGGGTGCTCAGTGCTCAGGGTGCTGGGTGCTCACTACTCAGGGTGCTCGGTGCTCAGTGCTCGGGGTGCTGGGTACTCAGTACTCAGGGTGCTCGGTGCTCAGTACTCAGGGTGCTCAGTGCTCAGTACTCAGGTTGCTCAGGCTCAGTGCTCGGGGTGCTGGGTGCTCAGTGCTCGGGGTGCTGGGTGCTCAGTGCTCAGTGTGCTGGGTGCTCAGTGCTCAGAGTGCTGGGTGCTCAGTACTCAGGGTGCTCGGTGCTCGGTGCTCTGTACGCTGGGTGCTCAGTACTCAGGGTGCTGGGTGCTCAGTGCTCGGGGTGCTGGGTGCTCAGTACTCAGGGTGCTGGGTGCTCAGTGCTCGGGGTGCTCGGTGCTCAGTACGCTGGGTGCTGGGTGCTCATTCTCGGGGTGCTGTGTGCTCAGTACTCAGGGTGCTGGGTGCTCAGTACTCCGGGTGCTGGGTGCTCAGTTCTCGGGGTGCTCGGTGCTCAGTACTCAGGGCTCAGGGTGCTCAGTGCTCAGTGCTCAGGGTGCTGGGTGTTCAGTACTCAGGGTGCTGGGTGCTCAGTACTCAAGGTGCTGGGTGCTCAGTGCTCAGGGTGCTGGGTGCTCAGTACTCGGGGTGCTGGTTGCTCAGTGCTCAGGGTGCTCGGGGCTCAGTACTCAGGGTGCTGGGTGCTCAGTACTCAGGGTGCTGGGTGCTCAGTGCTCAGCGTGCTGGGTACTCAGTGCTCAGGGTGCTCGGTGCTCAGTACTCGGGGTGCTGGGTGCTCATTCTCGGGGTGCTGGGTGCTCAGTGCTCGGGGTGCTGGGTGCTCAGTACTCAGCGTGCTGGGTGCTCAGTGCTCAGGGTTCTGGGTGCTCAGTGCTCGGGGTGCTCGGAGCTCAGTACTCAGGGTGCTGGGTGCTCAGTGCTCGGGGTGATCGGTGCTCAGTACTCAGGGTGCTGGGTGCTCAGCGCTCGGGGTGCTCGGTGCTCAGTACGTTGGGTGCTCACTACTCAGGGTGCTGGCTGCTCAGTGCTCAGGGTGCTGGGTGCTCAGTGCTCAGGGTGCTGGGTGCTCAGTGCTCAGGGTGCTGGGTGCTCAGTACTCAGGGTGCTGGGTGCTCAGTGCTCAGGGTGCTGGGTGCTCAGTACTCAGGGTGCTCGGTGCTCAGTACTCAGGGTGCTGGGTGCTCAGTGCTCAGGGTGCTGGGTACTCAGTACTCAGGGTGCTGGGTGCTCAGTGCTCAGGGTGCTGGGTGCTCAGTACTCAGGGTGCTGGGTGCTCAGTGCTCAGGGTGCTGGGTGCTCAGTACTCAGGGTGCTGGGAGCTCAGTGCTCAGGGTGATCGGTGCTCAGGACTCAGGGTGCTCAGTACTCAGGGTACTGGGTGCTCAGTGCTCGGGGTGCTGGGAGCTCAGTACTCAGGGTGCTGGGTTCTCAGTGCTCGGGGTGCTGGGTGCTCAGTGCTCAGGGTGATCGGTGCTCAGTACTCAGGGTGCTGGGTGCTCAGTGCTCAGGGTGCTGGGTGTTCAGTCCACAGGGTGCTCAGTGCTCAGAGTGCTGGGTGCTCAGTGCTCGGGGTGCTGGGTGTTCAGTGCTCGGGGTGCTGGGTGCTCAGTGCTCAGGGTGCTGGGTGCTCGGTGCTCAGTGCTCAGGGTGCTGGTTGCTCAATACTCAGGGTGCTGGGTGCTCAGTACACAGGGTGCTGGGTGCTCAGTGCTCAGGGTGCTAGGTGCTCAGAACTCAGGGTGCTGGGTGATCAGTGCTCGGGGTGCTGGGTGCTCAGTGCTCAGGGTACTGGGTGCTCAGTGCTCAGGGTGCTGGGTGCTCAGTACTCAGGGTGCTGGGTGCTCAGTGCTCGGGGTGCTCGGTGCTCAGTACTCAAGGTGCTGTGTGCTCAGTGCTCATTGTGCTGGGTGCTCAGTGCTCAGGGTGCTCAGTGCTCAGTGCTCAGGGTGCTGGGTGTTCAGTACTCAGGGTGCTGGGTGCTCAGTACTCAGGGTGCTGGGTGCTCAGTACTCAGGGTGCTGGGTGCTCAGTGCTCGGGGTGCTCGGTGCTCAGTACTCAGGGTGCTGGGTGCTCAGTACTCAGGGTGCTGGGGGCTCAGTGCTCAGGGTTCTGGGTGCTCAGTGCTCGGGGTGATCGGTGCTCAGTACTCAGGGTGCTGGTTGCTCAGTGCTCGGGGTGCTCGGAGCTCAGTACTCAGGGTGCTGGGTGCTCAGTGCTCGGGGTGATCGGTGCTCAGTACTCAGGGTGCTGGGTGCTCAGCGCTCGGGGTGCTCGGTGCTCAGTACGTTGGGTGCTCACTACTCAGGGTGCTGGCTGCTCAGTGCTCAGGGTGCTGGGTGCTCAGTGCTCAGGGTGCTGGGTGCTCAGTGCTCAGGGTGCTGGGTGCTCAGTACTCAGGGTGCTGGGTGCTCAGTGCTCGGGGTGCTGGGTGCTCAGTGCTCAGGGTGCTGGGTGCTCAGTACTCAGGGTGCTGGGTGCTCAGTACTCGGGGTGCTGGGTGCTCAGTACTCGGGGTGCTGGGTGCTCAGTACTCAGGGTGCTGGGTGCTCTGTACTCGGGAGCTGGGTGCTCAGTGCTCAGGGTGCTGGGTGCTCAGTGCTCGGTGTGCTGGGTGCTCAGTGCTCAGTAATCAGGGTGCTGGGTGCTCAGTGCTCAGTACTCAGGGTGCTGGGTGCTCAGTGCTCAGGGTGCTGTGTGCTCAGTGCTCAGGGTGCTGGGTGCTCAGTGCTCAGGGTGCTGGGTGCTCAGTGCTCGGGGTGCTGGGTGCTCAGTGCTCGGGGTGCTGAGTGCTAAGTGCTCGGGGTGCTCGGTGCTCAGTACTCAGGGTGCTGGGTGCTCAGTGCTCAAGGTGCTCAGTACTCAGGGTGCTGTATGTTCAGTGCTCAGGGTGCTGGGTGCTCAGTACTCAGGGTGCTCGGTGCTTAGTACGCAGGGTGCTGGGTGCTCAGTACTCCGGGTGCTGGGTGCTCAGTTCTCGGGGTGCTCGGTGCTCAGTGCTCAAGGTGTTGGGTGCTCAGTACTCAGGGTGCTCATTGCTCAGGGTGTTGGGTGCTCAGTGCTCGGGGTGCTGGGTGCTCAGTACTCAGGGTGCTGGGTGCTCAGTACTCGGGGTTCTGGGTGTTCAGTGCTCAGGGTGATCGGTGCTCAGTACTCAGGGTGCTGGGTGCTCAGTGCTCAGGGTGCTGGGTGCTCAGTCCTCAGGGTGCTCAGTGCTCAGGGTGCTGGGTGCTCAGTGCTCGGGGTGCTCGGTGCTCAGTACTCAGGGTGCTGAGTGCTCAGTACTCAGGGTGCTGGGTGCTCAGTACTCAGGGTGCTGGGTGCTCAGTGCTCAGTGTGCTGGGTGATCAGTGCTCAGTGTGCTGGGTGCTCAGTGATCAGGGTGCTGGGTGCTCAGTGCTCGTGGTGCTGGGTGCTCAGTACTCAGGGTGCTGGGTGCTCAGTGCTCAGGGTGCTCGGTGCTCAGTACGTTGGGTGCTCAGTACTCAGGGTGCTGGGGGCTCAGTGCTCAGGGTGCTGGGTGCTCAGTGCTCAGGGTGCTGGGTGCTCAGTACTCAGGGTTCTGGGTGCTCGGTGCTCAGTATGCTGGGTGCTCAGTACTCAGGGTGCTGGGTGCTCAGTGCTCGGGGTGCTCGGTGCTCAGTACGCTGGGTGCTCAGTACTCAGTGTGCTGGGTGCTCAGTACTCAGGGTGCAGGGTGCTCAGTACTCAGGGTGCTGGGTGCTTAGTACTCAGGGTGCTGGGTGCTCAGTGCTCGGGGTGCTGGGTGCTCAGTGCTCGGGGTTCTTGGTGCTCAGTAATCAGGGTGCTGGGTGCTCAGTACTCGTTGTGCTGGGTGCTCAGTGCTCAGGGTGCTGGGTGCTCACTACTCAGGGTGCTCGGTGCTCAGTGCTCGGGGTGCTGGGTGCTCAGTACTCAGGGTGCTCGGTGCTCAGTACTCAGGGTGCTCAGTGCTCAGTACTCAGGTTGCTCAGGCTCAGTGCTCGGGGTGCTGGGTGCTCAGTGCTCGGGGTGCTGGGTGCTCAGTGCTCAGTGTGCTGGGTGCTCAGTGCTCAGAGTGCTGGGTGCTCAGTACTCAGGGTGCTCGGTGCTCGGTGCTCTGTACGCTGGGTGCTCAGTACTCAGGGTGCTGGGTGCTCAGTGCTCGGGGTGCTGGGTGCTCAGTACTCAGGGTGCTGGGTGCTCAGTGCTCGGGGTGCTCGGTGCTCAGTACGCTGGGTGCTGGGTGCTCATTCTCGGGGTGCTGTGTGCTCAGTACTCAGGGTGCTGGGTGCTCAGTACTCCGGGTGCTGGGTGCTCAGTTCTCGGGGTGCTCGGTGCTCAGTACTCAGGGCTCAGGGTGCTCAGTGCTCAGTGCTCAGGGTGCTGGGTGTTCAGTACTCAGGGTGCTGGGTGCTCAGTACTCAAGGTGCTGGGTGCTCAGTGCTCAGGGTGCTGGGTGCTCAGTACTCGGGGTGCTGGTTGCTCAGTGCTCAGGGTGCTCGGGGCTCAGTACTCAGGGTGCTGGGTGCTCAGTACTCAGGGTGCTGGGTGCTCAGTGCTCAGCGTGCTGGGTACTCAGTGCTCAGGGTGCTCGGTGCTCAGTACTCGGGGTGCTGGGTGCTCATTCTCGGGGTGCTGGGTGCTCAGTGCTCGGGGTGCTGGGTGCTCAGTACTCAGCGTGCTGGGTGCTCAGTGCTCAGGGTTCTGGGTGCTCAGTGCTCGGGGTGCTCGGAGCTCAGTACTCAGGGTGCTGGGTGCTCAGTGCTCGGGGTGATCGGTGCTCAGTACTCAGGGTGCTGGGTGCTCAGCGCTCGGGGTGCTCGGTGCTCAGTACGTTGGGTGCTCACTACTCAGGGTGCTGGCTGCTCAGTGCTCAGGGTGCTGGGTGCTCAGTGCTCAGGGTGCTGGGTGCTCAGTGCTCAGGGTGCTGGGTGCTCAGTACTCAGGGTGCTGGGTGCTCAGTGCTCGGGGTGCTGGGTGCTCAGTGCTCAGGGTGCTGGGTGCTCAGTACTCAGGGTGCTGGGTGCTCAGTACTCGGGGTGCTGGGTGCTCAGTACTCGGGGTGCTGGGTGCTCAGTACTCAGGGTGCTGGGTGCTCTGTACTCGTGAGCTGGGTGCTCAGTGCTCAGGGTGCTGGGTGCTCAGTGCTCGGTGTGCTGGGTGCTCAGTGCTCAGTAATCAGGGTGCTGGGTGCTCAGTGCTCAGTACTCAGGGTGCTGGGTGCTCAGTGCTCAGGGTGCTGTGTGCTCAGTGCTCAGGGTGCTGGGTGCTCAGTGCTCAGGGTGCTGGGTGCTCAGTGCTCGGGGTGCTGGGTGCTCAGTGCTCGGGGTGCTGTGTGCTAAGTGCTCGGGGTGCACGGTGCTCAGTACTCAGGGTGCTGGGTGCTCAGTGCTCAAGGTGCTCAGTACTCAGGGTGCTGTATGTTCAGTGCTCAGGGTGCTGGGTGCTCAGTACTCAGGGTGCTCGGTGCTTAGTACGCAGGGTGCTGGGTGCTCAGTACTCCGGGTGCTGGGTGCTCAGTTCTCGGGGTGCTCGGTGCTCAGTGCTCAAGGTGTTGGGTGCTCAGTAGTCAGGGTGCTCATTGCTCAGGGTGTTGGGTGCTCAGTGCTCGGGGTGCTGGGTGCTCAGTACTCAGGGTGCTGGGTGCTCAGTGCTCGGGGTTCTGGGTGCTCAGTGCTCAGGGTGATCGGTGCTCAGTACTCAGGGTGCTGGGTGCTCAGTGCTCAGGGTGCTGGGTGCTCAGTCCTCAGGGTGCTCAGTGCTCAGGGTGCTGGGTGCTCAGTGCTCGGGGTGCTCGGTGCTCAGTACTCAGGGTGCTGAGTGCTCAGTACTCAGGGTGCTGGGTGCTCAGTGCTCGGGGTGCTCGGTGCTCAGTGCTCAGTGTGCTGGGTGATCAGTGCTCAGTGTGCTGGGTGCTCAGTGATCAGGGTGCTGGGTGCTCAGTGCTCGTGGTGCTGGGTGCTCAGTACTCAGGGTGCTGGGTGCTCAGTGCTCAGGGTGCTCGGTGCTCAGTACGTTGGGTGCTCAGTACTCAGGGTGCTGGGGGCTCAGTGCTCAGGGTGCTGGGTGCTCAGTGCTCAGGGTGCTGGGTGCTCAGTATTCAGGGTGCTGGGTGCTCGGTGCTCAGTATGCTGGGTGCTCAGTACTCAGGGTGCTGGGTGCTCAGTGCTCGGGGTGCTCGGTGCTCAGTACGCTGGGTGCTCAGTACTCAGTGTGCTGGGTGCTCAGTACTCAGGGTGCAGGGTGCTCAGTACTCAGGGTGCTGGGTGCTTAGTACTCAGGGTGCTGGGTGCTCAGTGCTCGGGGTGCTGGGTGCTCAGTGCTCGGGGTTCTTGGTGCTCAGTAATCAGGGTGCTGGGTGCTCAGTACTCGTTGTGCTGGGTGCTCAGTGCTCAGGGTGCTGGGTGCTCCCTACTCAGGGTGCTCGGTGCTCAGTGCTCGGGGTGCTGGGTGCTCAGTACTCAGGGTGCTCGGTGCTCAGTACTCAGGGTGCTCAGTGCTCAGTACTCAGGGTGCTCAGGCTCAGTGCTCGGGGTGCTGGGTGCTCAGTGCTCGGGGTGCTGGGTGCTCAGTGCTCAGTGTGCTGGGTGCTCAGTGCTCAGAGTGCTGGGTGCTCAGTACTCAGGGTGCTCGGTGCTCGGTGCTCTGTACGCTGGGTGCTCAGTACTCAGGGTGCTGGGTGCTCAGTGCTCGGGGTGCTGGGTGCTCAGTACTCAGGGTGCTGGGTGCTCAGTGCTCGGGGTGCTCGGTGCTCAGTACGCTGGGTGCTGGGTGCTCATTCTCGGGGTGCTGTGTGCTCAGTACTCAGGGTGCTGGGTGCTCAGTACTCCGGGTGCTGGGTGCTCAGTTCTCGGGGTGCTCGGTGCTCAGTACTCAGGGCTCAGGGTGCTCAGTGCTCAGTGCTCAGGGTGCTGGGTGTTCAGTACTCAGGGTGCTGGGTGCTCAGTACTCAAGGTGCTGGGTGCTCAGTGCTCAGGGTGCTGGGTGCTCAGTACTCGGGGTGCTGGTTGCTCAGTGCTCAGGGTGCTCGGGGCTCAGTACTCAGGGTGCTGGGTGCTCAGTACTCAGGGTGCTGGGTGCTCAGTGCTCAGCGTGCTGGGTACTCAGTGCTCAGGGTGCTCGGTGCTCAGTACTCGGGGTGCTGGGTGCTCATTCTCGGGGTGCTGGGTGCTCAGTGCTCGGGGTGCTGGGTGCTCAGTACTCAGCGTGCTGGGTGCTCAGTGCTCAGGGTGCTGGGTGCTCAGTACTCAGGGTGCTGGGTGCTCAGTGCTCAGGGTGCTGGGTGCTCAGTACTCAGGGTGCTGGGTGCTCAGTGTTCACGGTGCTGGGTGCTCAGTACTCAGGGTTCTGGGAGCTCAGTGCTCAGGGTGATCGGTGCTCAGTACTCAGGGTGCTCAGTACTCAGGGTGCTGGGTGCTCAGTGCTCGGGGTGCTGGGTGCTCAGTACTCAGGGTGCTCGGGGCTCAGTACTCAGGGTGCTGGGTGCTCAGTACTCAGGGTGCTGGGTGCTCAGTGCTCAGCGTGCTGGGTACTCAGTGCTCAGGGTGCTCGGTGCTCAGTACTCGGGGTGCTGGGTGCTCATTCTCGGGGTGCTGGGTGCTCAGTGCTCGGGGTGCTGGGTGCTCAGTACTCAGCGTGCTGGGTGCTCAGTGCTCAGGGTTCTGGGTGCTCAGTGCTCGGGGTGCTCGGAGCTCAGTACTCAGGGTGCTGGGTGCTCAGTGCTCGGGGTGATCGGTGCTCAGTACTCAGGGTGCTGGGTGCTCAGAGCTCGGGGTGCTCGGTGCTCAGTACGTTGGGTGCTCACTACTCAGGGTGCTGGCTGCTCAGTGCTCAGGGTGCTGGGTGCTCAGTGCTCAGGGTGCTGGGTGCTCAGTGCTCAGGGTGCTGGGTGCTCAGTACTCAGGGTGCTGGGTGCTCAGTGCTCGGGGTGCTGGGTGCTCAGTGCTCAGGGTGCTGGGTGCTCAGTACTCAGGGTGCTGGGTGCTCAGTACTCGGGGTGCTGGGTGCTCAGTACTCGGGGTGCTGGGTGCTCAGTACTCAGGGTGCTGGGTGCTCTGTACTCGTGAGCTGGGTGCTCAGTGCTCAGGGTGCTGGGTGCTCAGTGCTCGGTGTGCTGGGTGCTCAGTGCTCAGTAATCAGGGTGCTGGGTGCTCAGTGCTCAGTACTCAGGGTACTGGGTGCTCAGTGCTCAGGGTGCTGTGTGCTCAGTGCTCAGGGTGCTGGGTGCTCAGTGCTCAGGGTGCTGGGTGCTCAGTGCTCGGGGTGCTGGGTGCTCAGTGCTCGGGGTGCTGGGTGCTAAGTGCTCAGGGTGCTCGGTGCTCAGTACTCAGGGTGCTGGGTGCTCAGTGCTCAAGGTGCTCAGTACTCAGGGTGCTGTATGTTCAGTGCTCAGGGTGCTGGGTGCTCAGTACTCAGGGTGCTCGGTGCTTAGTACGCAGGGTGCTGGGTGCTCAGTACTCCGGGTGCTGGGTGCTCAGTTCTCGGGGTGCTCGGTGCTCAGTGCTCAAGGTGTTGGGTGCTCAGTACTCAGGGTGCTCATTGCTCAGGGTGTTGGGTGCTCAGTGCTCGGGGTGCTGGGTGCTCAGTACTCAGGGTGCTGGGTGCTCAGTGCTCGGGGTTCTGGGTGCTCAGTGCTCAGGGTGATCGGTGCTCAGTACTCAGGGTGCTGGGTGCTCAGTGCTCAGGGTGCTGGGTGCTCAGTCCTCAGGGTGCTCAGTGCTCAGGGTGCTGGGTGCTCAGTGCTCGGGGTGCTCGGTGCTCAGTACTCAGGGTGCTGAGTGCTCAGTACTCAGGGTGCTGGGTGCTCAGTGCTCGGGGTGCTCGGTGCTCAGTGCTCAGTGTGCTGGGTGATCAGTGCTCAGTGTGCTGGGTGCTCAGTGATCAGGGTGCTGGGTGCTCAGTGCTCGTGGTGCTGGGTGCTCAGTACTCAGGGTGCTGGGTGCTCAGTGCTCAGGGTGCTCGGTGCTCAGTACGTTGGGTGCTCAGTACTCAGGGTGCTGGGGGCTCAGTGCTCAGGGTGCTGGGTGCTCAGTGCTCAGGGTGCTGGGTCCTCAGTACTCAGGGTGCTGGGTGCTCGGTGCTCAGTATGCTGGGTGCTCAGTACTCAGGGTGCTGGGTGCTCAGTGCTCGGGGTGCTCGGTGCTCAGTACGCTGGGTGCTCAGTACTCAGTGTGCTGGGTGCTCAGTACTCAGGGTGCAGGGTGCTCAGTACTCAGGGTGCTGGGTGCTTAGTACTCAGGGTGCTGGGTGCTCAGTGCTCGGGGTGCTGGGTGCTCAGTGCTCGGGGTTCTTGGTGCTCAGTAATCAGGGTGCTGGGTGCTCAGTACTCGTTGTGCTGGGTGCTCAGTGCTCAGGGTGCTGGGTGCTCACTACTCAGGGTGCTCGGTGCTCAGTGCTCGGGGTGCTGGGTGCTCAGTACTCAGGGTGCTCGGTGCTCAGTACTCAGGGTGCTCAGTGCTCAGTACTCAGGGTGCTCAGGCTCAGTGCTCGGGGTGCTGGGTGCTCAGTGCTCGGGGTGCTGGGTGCTCAGTGCTCAGTGTGCTGGGTGCTCAGTGCTCAGAGTGCTGGGTGCTCAGTACTCAGGGTGCTCGGTGCTCGGTGCTCTGTACGCTGGGTGCTCAGTACTCAGGGTGCTGGGTGCTCAGTGCTCGGGGTGCTGGGTGCTCAGTACTCAGGGTGCTGGGTGCTCAATGCTCGGGGTGCTCGGTGCTCAGTACGCTGGGTGCTGGGTGCTCATTCTCGGGGTGCTGTGTGCTCAGTACTCAGGGTGCTGGGTGCTCAGTACTCCGGGTGCTGGGTGCTCAGTTCTCGGGGTGCTCGGTGCTCAGTACTCAGGGCTCAGGGTGCTCAGTGCTCAGTGCTCAGGGTGCTGGGTGTTCAGTACTCAGGGTGCTGGGTGCTCAGTACTCAAGGTGCTGGGTGCTCAGTGCTCAGGGTGCTGGGTGCTCAGTACTCGGGGTGCTGGTTGCTCAGTGCTCAGGGTGCTCGGGGCTCAGTACTCAGGGTGCTGGGTGCTCAGTACTCAGGGTGCTGGGTGCTCAGTGCTCAGCGTGCTGGGTACTCAGTGCTCAGGGTGCTCGGTGCTCAGTACTCGGGGTGCTGGGTGCTCATTCTCGGGGTGCTGGGTGCTCAGTGCTCGGGGTGCTGGGTGCTCAGTACTCAGCGTGCTGGGTGCTCAGTGCTCAGGGTGCTGGGTGCTCAGTACTCAGGGTGCTGGGTGCTCAGTGCTCAGGGTGCTGGGTGCTCAGTACTCAGGGTGCTGGGTGCTCAGTGTTCACGGTGCTGGGTGCTCAGTACTCAGGGTTCTGGGAGCTCAGTGCTCAGGGTGATCGGTGCTCAGTACTCAGGGTGCTCAGTACTCAGGGTGCTGGGTGCTCAGTGCTCGGGGTGCTGGGTGCTCAGTACTCAGGGTGCTGGGTGCTCAGTGCTCGGGGTTCTGGGTGCTCAGTGCTCAGGGTGATCGGTGCTCAGTACTCAGGGTGCTGGGTGTTCAGTGCTCAGGGTGCTGGGTGCTCAGACCTCAGGGTGCTCAGTGCTCAGGGTGCTGGGTGCTCAGTGCTTGGGGTGCTCGGTGCTCAGTACTCAGGGTGCTGAGTGCTCAGTACTCAGGGTGCTGGGTGCTCAGTACTCAGGGTGCTGGGTGCTCAGTGCTCAGTGTGCTGGGTGATCAGTGCTCAGTGTGCTGGGTGCTCAGTGATCAGGGTGCTGGGTGCTCAGTGCTCGGGGTGCTGGTTGCTCAGTACTCAGGGTGCTGGGTGCTCAGTGCTCAGGGTGCTCGGTGCTCAGTGCTCGGGGCGCTGGGTGCTCAGTGCTCGGGGTGCTCGGAGCTCAGTACCCAGGGTGCTGGGTGCTCAGTGCTCGGGGTGCTGGTTGCTCAGTACTCAGGGTGCTGGGTGCTCAGTGCTCGGGGTGCTCGGTGCTCAGTACGATGGGTGCTCACTACTCAGGGTGCTGGGTGCTCAGTGCACAGGGTGCTGGGTGCTCAGTGCTCAGGGTGCTGGGTGCTCAGTGCTCAGGGTGCTGGGTGCTCAGTGCTCAGGGTGCTGGGTGCTCAGTACTCAGGGTGCTGGGTGCTCAGTGCTCGGGGTGCTGGGTGCTCAGTGCTCGGGGTGCTGGGTGCTCAGTACTCAGGGTGCTGGGTGCTCAGTACTCGGGGTGCTGTGTGCTCAGTACTCGGGTTGCTGGGTGCTCAGTACTCAGGGTGCTGGGTGCTCTGTACTCGGGAGCTGGGTCCTCAGTACTCATTGTGCTGGGTGCTCAGTACTCGGGTGCTGGGTGCTCAGTGCTCAGGGTGCTGGGTGCTCAGTGCTCGGGGTGCTGGGTGCTCAGTGCTCAGTACTCAGGTTGCTGGGTGCTCAGTGCTCGGGGTGCTGCGTGCTCAGTGCTCAGTACTCAGGGTCCTGGGTGCTCAGTACTCAGGGTGCTGTGTGCTCAGTGCTCAGGGTGCTGGGTGCTCAGTGCTCAGGGTGCTGTGTGCTCAGTGCTCAGGGTGCTGGGTGCTCAGTGCTCAGGGTGCTGGGTGCTCAGTGCTCAGGGTGCTGGGTGCTCAGTGCTCAGGGTGCTGGTTGCTCAGTGCACAGGGTGCTCGGGGCTCAGTACTCAGGGTGCTGGGTGCTCAGTACTCAGGGTGCTGGGTGCTCAGTGCTCAGCATGCTGGGTACTCAGTGCTCAGGGTGCTCGGTGCTCAGTACTCGGGGTGCTGGGTGCTCATTCTCGGGGTGCTGGGTGCTCAGTGCTCGGGGTGCTGGGTGCTCAGTACTCAGCGTGCTGGTTGCTCAGTGCTCAGGGTGCTGGGTGCTCTGTACTCAGGGTGCTGGGTGCTCAGTGCTCAGGGTGCTGGGTGCTCAGTACTCAGGGTGCTGGGTGCTCAGTGTTCACGGTGCTGGGTGCTCACTACTCAGGGTGCTCGGTGCTCAGTGCTCGGGGTGCTGGGTACTCAGTACTCAGGGTGCTCGGTGCTCAGTACTCAGGGTGCTCAGTGCTCTGTACTCAGGGTGCTCAGGCTCAGTGCTCGGGGTGCTGGGTGCTCAGTGCTCGGGGTGCTGGGTGCTCAGTGCTCACTGTGCTGGGTGCTCAGTGCTCAGAGTGCTGGGTGCTCAGTACTCAGGGTGCTCGGTGCTCGGTGCTCTGTACGCTGGGTGCTCAGTACTCAGGGTGCTGGGTGCTCAGTGCTCGGGGTGCTGGGTGCTCAGTACTCAGGGTGCTGGGTGCTCAGTGCTCGGGGTGCTCGGTGCTCAGTACGCTGGGTGCTGGGTGCTCATTCTCGGGGTGCTGTGTGCTCAGTACTCAGGGTGCTGGGTGCTCAGTACTCCGGGTGCTGGGTGCTCAGTTCTCGGGGTGCTCGGTGCTCAGTACTCAGGGCTCAGGGTGCTCAGTGCTCAGTGCTCAGGGTGCTGGGTGTTCAGTACTCAGGGTGCTGGGTGCTCAGTACTCAAGGTGCTGGGTGCTCAGTGCTCAGGGTGCTGGGTGCTCAGTACTCGGGGTGCTGGTTGCTCAGTGCTCAGGGTGCTCGGGGCTCAGTACTCAGTGTGCTGGGTGCTCAGTACTCAGGGTGCTGGGTGCTCAGTGCTCAGCGTGCTGGGTACTCAGTGCTCAGGGTGCTCGGTGCTCAGTACTCGGGGTGCTGGGTGCTCATTCTCGGGGTGCTGGGTGCTCAGTGCTCGGGGTGCTGGGTGCTCAGTAATCAGCGTGCTGGGTGCTCAGTGCTCAGGGTGCTGGGTGCTCAGTACTCAGGGTGCTGGGTGCTCAGTGCTCAGGGTGCTGGGTGCTCAGTACTCAGGGTGCTGGGTGCTCAGTGTTCACGGTGCTGGGTGCTCAGTACTCAGGGTTCTGGGAGCTCAGTGCTCAGGGTGATCGGTGCTCAGTACTCAGGGTGCTCAGTACTCAGGGTGCTGGGTGCTCAGTGCTCGGGGTGCTGGGTGCTCAGTACTCAGGGTGCTGGGTGCTCAGTGCTCGGGGTTCTGGGTGCTCAGTGCTCAGGGTGATCGGTGCTCAGTACTCAGGGTGCTGGGTGTTCAGTGCTCAGGGTGCTGGGTGCTCAGACCTCAGGGTGCTCAGTGCTCAGGGTGCTGGGTGCTCAGTGCTTGGGGTGCTCGGTGCTCAGTACTCAGGGTGCTGAGTGCTCAGTACTCAGGGTGCTGGGTGCTCAGTACTCAGGGTGCTGGGTGCTCAGTGCTCAGTGTGCTGGGTGATCAGTGCTCAGTGTGCTGGGTGCTCAGTGATCAGGGTGCTGGGTGCTCAGTGCTCGGGGTGCTGGTTGCTCAGTACTCAGGGTGCTGGGTGCTCAGTGCTCGGGGTGCTGGGTGCTCAGTGCTCGGGGTGCTGGGTGCTCAGTACTCAGGGTGCTGGGTGCTCAGTACTCGGGGTGCTGGGTGCTCAGTACTCGGGTTGCTGGGTGCTCAGTACTCAGGGTGCTGGGTGCTCTGTACTCGGGAGCTGGGTCCTCAGTACTCATTGTGCTGGGTGCTCAGTACTCGGGTGCTGGGTGCTCAGTGCTCAGGGTGCTGGGTGCTCAGTGCTCGGGGTGCTGGGTGCTCAGTGCTCAGTACTCAGGTTGCTGGGTGCTCAGTGCTCGGGGTGCTGCGTGCTCAGTGCTCAGTACTCAGGGTCCTGGGTGCTCAGTACTCAGGGTGCTGTGTGCTCAGTGCTCAGGGTGCTGGGTGCTCAGTGCTCAGGGTGCTGTGTGCTCAGTGCTCAGGGTGCTGGGTGCTCAGTGCTCAGGGTGCTGGGTGCTCAGTGCTCAGGGTGCTGGGTGCTCAGTGCTCAGGGTGCTGGTTGCTCAGTGCACAGGGTGCTCGGGGCTCAGTACTCAGGGTGCTGGGTGCTCAGTACTCAGGGTGCTGGGTGCTCAGTGCTCAGCGTGCTGGGTACTCAGTGCTCAGGGTGCTCGGTGCTCAGTACTCGGGGTGCTGGGTGCTCATTCTCGGGGTGCTGGGTGCTCAGTGCTCGGGGTGCTGGGTGCTCAGTACTCAGCGTGCTGGGTGCTCAGTGCTCAGGGTGCTGGGTGCTCAGTACTCAGGGTGCTGGGTGCTCAGTGCTCAGGGTGCTGGGTGCTCAGTACTCAGGGTGCTGGGTGCTCAGTGTTCACGGTGCTGGGTGCTCAGTACTCAGGGTTCTGGGAGCTCAGTGCTCAGGGTGATCGGTGCTCAGTACTCAGGGTGCTCAGTACTCAGGGTGCTGGGTGCTCAGTGCTTGGGGTGCTGGGTGCTCAGTACTCAGGGTGCTGTGTGCTCAGTGCTCGGGGATCTGGGTGCTCAGTTCTCAGGGTGATCGGTGCTCAGTACTCAGGGTGCTGGGTGCTCAGTGCTCAGGGTGCTGGGTGCTCAGACCTCAGGGTGCTCAGTGCTCAGGGTGCTGGGTGCTCAGTGCTTGGGGTGCTCGGTGCTCAGTACTCAGGGTGCTGAGTGCTCAGTACTCAGGGTGCTGGGTGCTCAGTACTCAGGGTGCTGGGTGCTCAGTGCTCAGTGTGCTGGGTGATCAGTGCTCAGTGTGCTGGGTGCTCAGTGATCAGGGTGCTGGGTGCTCAGTGCTCGGGGTGCTGGTTGCTCAGTACTCAGGGTGCTGGGTGCTCAGTGCTCAGGGTGCTCGGTGCTCAGTGCTCGGGGCGCTGGGTGCTCAGTGCTCGGGGTGCTCGGAGCTCAGTACCCAGGGTGCTGGGTGCTCAGTGCTCGGGGTGCTGGTTGCTCAGTACTCAGGGTGCTGGGTGCTCAGTGCTCGGGGTGCTCGGTGCTCAGTACGTTGGGTGCTCACTACTCAGGGTGCTGGGTGCTCAGTGCACAGGGTGCTGGGTGCTCAGTGCTCAGGGTGCTGGGTGCTCAGTGCTCAGGGTGCTGGGTGCTCAGTGCTCAGGGTGCTGGGTGCTCAGTACTCAGGGTGCTGGGTGCTCAGTGCTCGGGGTGCTGGGTGCTCAGTGCTCGGGGTGCTGGGTGCTCAGTACTCAGGGTGCTGGGTGCTCTGTCCTCGGGGTGCTGGGTGCTCAGTACTCGGGTTGCTGGGTGCTCAGTACTCAGGGTGCTGGGTGCTCTGTACTCGGGAGCTGGGTCCTCAGTACTCATTGTGCTGGGTGCTCAGTACTCGGGTGCTGGGTGCTCAGTGCTCAGGGTGCTGGGTGCTCAGTGCTCGGGGTGCTGGGTGCTCAGTGCTCAGTACTCAGGTTGCTGGGTGCTCAGTGCTCGGGGTGCTGCGTGCTCAGTGCTCAGTACTCAGGGTCCTGGGTGCTCAGTACTCAGGGTGCTGTGTGCTCAGTGCTCAGGGTGCTGGGTGCTCAGTGCTCAGGGTGCTGGGGGCTCAGTGCTCAGGGTGCTGGGTGCTCAGTGCTCAGGGTGCTGGGTGCTCAGTACTCAGGGTGCTGGGTGCTCAGTACTCAGGGTGCTGGGTGCTCAGTGCTCGAGGTGCTCAGTACTCAGGGTGCTGTGTGTTCAGTGCTCAGGGTGCTGTGTGCTCAGTGCTCAGGGTGCTGGGTGCTCAGTGCTCGGGGTGCTGCGTGCTCAGTGCTCAGTACTCAGGGTCCTGGGTGCTCAGTACTCAGGGTGCTGTGTGCTCAGTGCACAGGGTGCTGGGTGCTCAGTGCTCAGGGTGCTGGGTGCTCAGTGCTCAGGGTGCTGGGTGCTCAGTGCTCAGGGTGCTGGGTGCTCAGTACTCAGGGTGCTGGGTGCTCAGTGCTCGGGGTGCTGGGTGCTCAGTGCTCGGGGTGCTGGGTGCTCAGTACTCAGGGTGCTGGGTGCTCAGTACTCGGGGTGCTGGGTGCTCAGTACTCGGGTTGCTGGGTGCTCAGTACTCAGGGTGCTGGGTGCTCTGTACTCGGGAGCTGGGTGCTCAGTGCTCAGGGTGCTGGGTGCTCAGTGCTCGGTGTGCTGGGTGCTCAGTGCTCAGTACTCAGGGTGCTGGGTGCTCAGTGCTCAGTACTCAGGGTGCTGGGTGCTCAGTGCTCAGGGTGCTGTGTGCTCAGTGCTCAGGGTGCTGGGTGCTCAGTGCTCAGGGTGCTGGGTACTCAGTGCTCAGGGTGCTGGGTGCTCAGTACTCAGGGTGCTGGGTGCTCAGTACTCAGGGTGCTGGGTGCTCAGTGCTCGGGGTGCTGGGTGCTCAGTGCTCGGGGTGCTGGGTGCTCAGTGCTCGGGGTGCTCGGTGCTCAGTACTCAGGGTGCTGGGTGCTCAGTGCTCGAGGTGCTCAGTACTCAGGGTGCTGTGTGTTCAGTGCTCAGGGTGCTGTGTGCTCAGTGCTCAGGGTGCTGGGTGCTCAGTGCTCAGGGTGCTGGGTACTCAGTGCTCAGGGTGTTGGGTGCTCAGTGCGCGAGGTGCTCTTTACTCAGAGTGCTGTGTGTTCAGTGCTCAGGGTGCTGGGTGCTCAGTACTCAGGGTGCTCGGTGCTTAGTACTCATGGTGCTGGGTGCTCAGTACTCCGGGTGCTGGGTGCTCAGTGCTCGGGGTGCTCGGTGCTCAGTACGTTGGGTTCACACTACTCAGGGTGCTGGGTGCTCAGTATTCAGGGTGCTGGGTCCTCAGTACTCATTGTGCTGGGTGCTCAGTGCTCAGGGTGCTGGGTGCTCAGTGCTCAGTACTCAGGTTGCTGGGTGCTCAGTGCTCGGGGTGCTGCGTGCTCAGTGCTCAGTACTCAGGGTCCTGGGTGCTCAGTACTCAGGGTGCTGTGTGCTCAGTGCTCAGGGTGCTGGGTGCTCAGTGCTCAGGGTGCTGGGTGCTCAGTGCTCAGGGTGCTGGGTGCTCAGTACTCAGGGTGCTGGGTGCTCAGTGCTCGGGGTGCTGGGTGCTCAGTGCTCAGGGTGCTGGGTGCTCAGTACTCAGGGTGTTGGGTGCTCAGTTCTCTGGGTGCTGTGTGCTCAGTACTCAGGTAGCTGGGTGCTCAGTACTCAGGGTGCTGGGTGCTCAGTACTCGGGTGCTGGGTGCTCAGTGCTCAGGGTGCTGGGTGCTCAGTGCTCGGGATGCTGGGTGCTCAGTGCTCAGTACTCAGGGTGCTGGGTGCTCAGTACTCGGGGTGCTAGGTGCTCAGTGCTCAGTACTCAGGGTGCTGGGTGCTCAGTGCTCAGGGTGCTGGGTGTTCACTGCTCAGGGTGCTGGGTGCTCAGTGCTCAGGGTGCTGGGTACTCAGTGCTCAGGGTACTGGGTGCTCAGTACTCAGGGTGCTGGGTGCTCAGTGCTCAGGGTGCTGGGTGCTCAGTGCTCGGGGTGCTGGGTGCTCAGTGCTCGGGGTGCTGGGTGCTCAGTGCTCGGGGTGCTCGGTGCTCAGTACTCAGGGTGCTGGGTGCTCAGTGCTCGAGGTGCTCAGTACTCAGGGTGCTGTATGTTCAGTGTTCAGGGTGCTGGGTGCTCAGTACTCAGGGTGCTCGGTGCTTAGTACTCAGGGTGCTGGGTGCTCAGTACTCCGGGTGCTGGGTGCTCAGTGCTCGGTGTGCTCGGTGCTCAGTACTCAGTGCTCAGGGTGCTCAGTGCTCAGTGCTCAGGGTGCTGGCTGTTCAGTACTCAGGGTGCTGGGTGCTCAGTACTCAGGGGGCTGGGTGCTCAGTACTCGGGGTGCTCGGTGCTCAGTGCTCAGGGTGCTGGGTGCTCAGTACTCAGGGTGCTGGGTGCTCAGTACTCAGGGTGCTGGGTGCTCATTGCTCAGGGTGCTGGGTACTCAGTGCTCAGGGTGCTCGGTGCTCAGTACTCGGGGTGCTGGGTGCTCATTCTCGGGGTGCTGGGTGCTCAGTGCTCAGGGTGCTGGGTGCTCAGTACTCAGGGTGCTGGGTGCTCAGTGCTCAGGTTGCTGGGTTCTCAGTACTCAGGCTGCTGGGTGCTCAGTGCTCAGGGTGCTGGGTGCTCAGTACTCAGGGTGCTGGGTGCTCAGTGCTCAGGGTGCTGGGTGCTCAGTACTCAGGGTGCTGGGAGCTCAGTGCTCAGGGTGATCGGTGCTCAGTACTCAGGGTGCTCAGTACTCAGGGTACTGGGTGCTCAGTGCTCGGGGTGCTGGGAGCTCAGTAATCAGGGTGCTGGGTGCTCAGTGCTCGGGGTGCTGGGTGCTCAGTGCTCAGGGTGATCGGTGCTCAGTACTCAGGGTGCTGGGTGCTCAGTGCTCGGGGTGCTGGGTGTTCAGTCCACAGGGTGCTCAGTGATCAGGTTGCTGGGTGCTCAGTGCTCGGGGTGCTGGGTGTTCAGTGCTCGGGGTGCTGGGTGCTCAGTGCTCAGGGTGCTGGGTGCTCAGTGCTCAGTGCTCAGGGTGCTGGTTGCTCAGTACTCAGTGTGCTGGGTGCTCAGAACTCAGGGTGCTGGGTGCTCAGTGCTCAGGGTGCTAGGTGCTCAGTACTCAAGGTGCTGGGTGATCAGTGCTCGGGGTGCTGGGTGCTCAGTGCTCAGGGTGCTGGGTGCTCAGTGCTCAGGGTGCTGGGTGCTCAGTACTCAGGGTGCTGGGTGCTCAGTGCTCGGGGTGCTCGGTGCTCAGTACTCAAGGTGCTGGGTGCTCAGTGCTCAGGGTGCTGGGTGCTCAGTGCTCAGGGTCCTCAGTGCTCAGTGCTCAGGGTGCTGGGTGTTCAGTACTCAGGGTGCTGGGTGCTCAGTACTCAGGGTGCTGGGTGCTCAGTGCTCAGGGTGCTGGGTGCTCAGTGCTCGGGGTGATCGGTGCTCAGTACTCAGGGTGCTGGGTGCTCAGTGCTCGGGGTGCTCGGAGCTCAGTACTCAGGGTGCTGGGTGCTCAGTGCTCGGGGTGATCGGTGCTCAGTACTCACGGTGCTGGGTGCTCAGTGCTCGGGGTGCTCGGTGCTCAGTACGTTGGGTGCTCACTACTCAGGGTGCTGGGAGCTCAGTGCTCAGGGTGCTGGGTGCTCAGTGCTCAGGGTGCTGGGTGCTCAGTGCTCAGGGTGCTGGGTGCTCAGTACTCAGGGTGCTGGGTGCTCAGTGCTCGGGGTGCTGGGTGCTCAGTGCTCGGGGTGCTGGGTGCTCAGTACTCAGGGTGCTGGGTGCTCAGTACTCGGGGTGCTGGGTGCTCAGTACTCGGGTTGCTGGGTGCTCAGTACTCAGGGTGCTGGGTGCTCTGTACTCGGGAGCTGGGTGCTCAGTGCTCAGGGTGCTGGGTGCTCAGTGCTCGGTGTGCTGGGTGCTCAGTGCTCAGTACTCAGGGTGCTGGGTGCTCAGTGCTCAGTACTCAGGGTGCTGGGTGCTCAGTGCTCAGGGTGCTGGGTGCTCAGTGCTCAGGGTACTGGGTGCTAAGTGCTCAGGGTTCTGGTTACTCAGTGCTCAGGGTGCTGGGTGCTCAGTACTCAGGGTGCTGGGTGCTCAGTACTCAGGGTGCTGGGTGCTCAGTGCTCGGGGTGCTGGGTGCTCAGTGCTCGGGGTGCTCGGTGCTCAGTACTCAGTGTGCTGGGTGCTCAGTGCTCGAGGTGCTCAGTACTCAGGGTGCTGTGTGTTCAGTGCTCAGGGAGCTGTGTGCTCAGTGCTCAGGGTGCTGGGTGCTCAGTGCTCAGGGTGTTGGGTACTCAGTGCTCAGGGTGCTGGGTGCTCAGTACTCAGGGTGCTGTGTGCTTAGTACTCAGGGTGCTGGGTGCTCAGTGCTCGGGGTGCTTGGTGCTCAGTACTCGTTGTGCTGGGTGCTCAGTGCTCAGGGTGCTGGGTGCTCACTACTCAGGGTGCTCGGTGCTCAGTGCTCGGGGTGCTGGGTGCTCAGTACTCAGGGTGCTCGGTGCTCAGTACTCAGGGTGCTCAGTGCTCAGTACTCAGGGTGCTCAGGCTCAGTGCTCGGGGTGCTGGGTGCTCAGTGCTCGGGGTGCTGGGTGCTCAGTGCTCAGTGTGCTGGGTGCTCAGTGCTCAGAGTGCTGGGTGCTCAGTACTCAGGGTGCTCGGTGCTCGGTGCTCTGTACGCTGGGTGCTCAGTACTCAGGGTGCTGGGTGCTCAGTGCTCGGGGTGCTGGGTGCTCAGTACTCAGGGTGCTGGGTGCTCAGTGCTCGGGGTGCTCGGTGCTCAGTACGCTGGGTGCTGGGTGCTCATTCTCGGGGTGCTGTGTGCTCAGTACTCAGGGTGCTGGGTGCTCAGTACTCCGGGTGCTGGGTGCTCAGTTCTCGGGGTGCTCGGTGCTCAGTACTCAGGGCTCAGGGTGCTCAGTGCTCAGTGCTCAGGGTGCTGGGTGTTCAGTACTCAGGGTGCTGGGTGCTCAGTACTCAAGGTGCTGGGTGCTCAGTGCTCAGGGTGCTGGGTGCTCAGTACTCGGGGTGCTGGTTGCTCAGTGCTCAGGGTGCTCGGGGCTCAGTACTCAGGGTGCTGGGTGCTCAGTACTCAGGGTCCTGGGTGCTCAGTGCTCAGCGTGCTGGGTACTCAGTGCTCAGGGTGCTCGGTGCTCAGTACTCGGGGTGCTGGGTGCTCATTCTCGGGGTGCTGGGTGCTCAGTGCTCGGGGTGCTGGGTGCTCAGTACTCAGCGTGCTGGGTGCTCAGTGCTCAGGGTGCTGGGTGCTCAGTACTCAGGGTGCTGGGTGCTCAGTGCTCAGGGTGCTGGGTGATCAGTACTCAGGGTGCTGGGTGCTCAGTGTTCACGGTGCTGGGTGCTCAGTACTCAGGGTTCTGGGAGCTCAGTGCTCAGGGTGATCGGTGCTCAGTACTCAGGGTGCTCAGTACTCAGGGTGCTGGGTGCTCAGTGCTCGGGGTGCTGGGTGCTCAGTACTCAGGGTGCTGGGTGCTCAGTGCTCGGGGTTCTGGGTGCTCAGTGCTCAGGGTGATCGGTGCTCAGTACTCAGGGTGCTGGGTGTTCAGTGCTCAGGGTGCTGGGTGCTCAGACCTCAGGGTGCTCAGTGCTCAGGGTGCTGGGTGCTCAGTGCTTGGGGTGCTCGGTGCTCAGTACTCAGGGTGCTGAGTGCTCAGTACTCAGGGTGCTGGGTTCTCAGTACTCAGGGTGCTGGGTGCTCAGTGCTCAGTGTGCTGGGTGATCAGTGCTCAGTGTGCTGGGTGCTCAGTGATCAGGGTGCTGGGTGCTCAGTGCTCGGGGTGCTGGTTGCTCAGTACTCAGGGTGCTGGGTGCTCAGTGCTCAGGGTGCTCGGTGCTCAGTGCTCGGGGCGCTGGGTGCTCAGTGCTCGGGGTGCTCGGAGCTCAGTACCCAGGGTGCTGGGTGCTCAGTGTTCGGGGTGCTGGTTGCTCAGTACTCAGTGTGCTGGGTGCTCAGTGCTCGGGGTGCTCGGTGCTCAGTACGTTAGGTGCTCACTACTCAGGGTGCTGGGTGCTCAGTGCACAGGGTGCTGGGTGCTCAGTGCTCAGGGTGCTGGGTGCTCAGTGCTCAGGGTGCTGGGTGCTCAGTGCTGACGGTGCTGGGTGCTCAGTACTCAGGTTGCTGGGTGCTCAGTGCTCGGGGTGCTGGGTGCTCAGTGCTCGGGGTGCTGGGTGCTCAGTACTCAGGGTGCTGGGTGCTCAGTACTCGGGGTGCTGGGTGCTCAGTACTCGGGTTGCTGGGTGCTCAGTACTCGGGTTGCTGGGTGCTCTGTACTCGGGAGCTGGGTCCTCAGTACTCATTGTGCTGGGTGCTCAGTACTCGGGTGCTGGGTGCTCAGTGCTCAGGGTGCTGGGTGCTCAGTGCTCGGGGTGCTGGGTGCTCAGTGCTCAGTACTCAGGTTGCTGGGTGCTCAGTGCTCGGGGTGCTGCGTGCTCAGTGCTCAGTACTCAGGGTCCTGGGTGCTCAGTACTCAGGGTGCTGTGTGCTCAGTGCTCAGGGTGCTGGGTGCTCAGTGCTCAGGGTGCTGTGTGCTCAGTGCTCAGGGTGCTGGGTGCTCAGTGCTCAGGGTGCTGGGTGCTCAGTGCTCAGGGTGCTGGGTGCTCAGTGCTCAGGGTGCTGGTTGCTCAGTGCTCAGGGTGCTCGGGGCTCAGTACTCAGGGTGCTGGGTGCTCAGTACTCAGGGTGCTGGGTGCTCAGTGCTCAGCGTGCTGGGTACTCAGTGCTCAGGGTGCTCGGTGCTCAGTACTCGGGGTGCTGGGTGCTCATTCTCGGGGTGCTGGGTGCTCAGTGCTCGGGGTGCTGGGTGCTCAGTACTCAGCGTGCTGGGTGCTCAGTGCTCAGGGTGCTGGGTGCTCAGTACTCAGGGTGCTGTGTGCTCAGTGCTCAGGGTGCTGGGTGCTCAGTACTCAGGGTGCTGGGTGCTCAGTGTTCACGGTGCTGGGTGCTCAGTACTCAGGGTTCTGGGAGCTCAGTGCTCAGGGTCATCGGTGCTCAGTACTCAGGGTGCTCAGTACTCAGGGTGCTGGGTGCTCAGTGCTCGGGGTGCTGGGTGCTCAGTACTCAGGGTGCTGGGTGCTCAGTGCTCGGGGATCTGGGTGCTCAGTTCTCAGGGTGATCGGTGCTCAGTACTCAGGGTGCTGGGTGCTCAGTGCTCAGGGTGCTGGGTGCTCAGACCTCAGGGTGCTCAGTGCTCAGGGTGCTGGGTGCTCAGTGCTTGGGGTGCTCGGTGCTCAGTACTCAGGGTGCTGAGTGCTCAGTACTCAGGGTGCTGGGTGCTCAGTACTCAGGGTGCTGGGTGCTCAGTGCTCAGTGTGCTGGGTGATCAGTGCTCAGTGTGCTGGGTGCTCAGTGATCATTGTGCTGGGTGCTCAGTACTCAGGGTGCTGGGTGCTCAGTGCTCAGTGTGCTGGGTGATCAGTGCTCAGTGTGCTGGGTGCTCAGTGATCAGGGTGCTGGGTGCTCAGTGCTCGGGGTGCTGGTTGCTCAGTACTCAGGGTGCTGGGTGCTCAGTGCTCAGGGTGCTCGGTGCTCAGTGCTCGGGGCGCTGGGTGCTCAGTGCTCGGGGTGCTCGGAGCTCAGTACCCAGGGTGCTGGGTGCTCAGTGCTCGGGGTGCTGGTTGCTCAGTACTCAGGGTGCTGGGTGCTCAGTGCTCGGGGTGCTCGGTGCTCAGTACGTTGGGTGCTCACTACTCAGGGTGCTGGGTGCTCAGTGCACAGGGTGCTGGGTGCTCAGTGCTCAGGGTGCTGGGTGCTCAGTGCTCAGGGTGCTGGGTGCTCAGTGCTGACGGTGCTGGGTGCTCAGTACTCAGGGTGCTGGGTGCTCAGTGCTCGGGGTGCTGGGTGCTCAGTGCTCGGGGTGCTGGGTGCTCAGTACTCAGGGTGCTGGGTGCTCAGTACTCGGGGTGCTGGGTGCTCAGTACTCGGGTTGCTGGGTGCTCAGTACTCGGGTTGCTGGGTGCTCTGTACTCGGGAGCTGGGTCCTCAGTACTCATTGTGCTGGGTGCTCAGTACTCGGGTGCTGGGTGCTCAGTGCTCAGGGTGCTGGGTGCTCAGTGCTCGGGGTGCTGGGTGCTCAGTGCTCAGTACTCAGGTTGCTGGGTGCTCAGTGCTCGGGGTGCTGCGTGCTCAGTGCTCAGTACTCAGGGTCCTGGGTGCTCAGTACTCAGGGTGCTGTGTGCTCAGTGCTCAGGGTGCTGGGTGCTCAGTGCTCAGGGTGCTGTGTGCTCAGTGCTCAGGGTGCTGGGTGCTCAGTGCTCAGGGTGCTGGGTGCTCAGTGCTCAGGGTGCTGGGTGCTCAGTGCTCAGGGTGCTGGTTGCTCAGTGCTCAGGGTGCTCGGGGCTCAGTACTCAGGGTGCTGGGTGCTCAGTACTCAGGGTGCTGGGTGCTCAGTGCTCAGCGTGCTGGGTACTCAGTGCTCAGGGTGCTCGGTGCTCAGTACTCGGGGTGCTGGGTGCTCATTCTCGGGGTGCTGGGTGCTCAGTGCTCGGGGTGCTGGGTGCTCAGTACTCAGCGTGCTGGGTGCTCAGTGCTCAGGGTGCTGGGTGCTCAGTACTCAGGGTGCTGGGTGCTCAGTGCTCAGGGTGCTGGGTGCTCAGTACTCAGGGTGCTGGGTGCTCAGTGTTCACGGTGCTGGGTGCTCAGTACTCAGGGTTCTGGGAGCTCAGTGCTCAGGGTCATCGGTGCTCAGTACTCAGGGTGCTGGGTGCTCAGTGCTCGGGGTGCTGGGTGCTCAGTACTCAGGGTGCTGGGTGCTCAGTGCTCGGGGATCTGGGTGCTCAGTTCTCAGGGTGATCGGTGCTCAGTACTCAGGGTGCTGGGTGCTCAGTGCTCAGGGTGCTGGGTGCTCAGACCTCAGGGTGCTCAGTGCTCAGGGTGCTGGGTGCTCAGTGCTTGGGGTGCTCGGTGCTCAGTACTCAGGGTGCTGAGTGCTCAGTACTCAGGGTGCTGGGTGCTCAGTACTCAGGGTGCTGGGTGCTCAGTGCTCAGTGTGCTGGGTGATCAGTGCTCAGTGTGCTGGGTGCTCAGTGATCAGGGTGCTGGGTGCTCAGTGCTCGGGGTGCTGGTTGCTCAGTACTCAGGGTGCTGGGTGCTCAGTGCTCAGGGTGCTCGGTGCTCAGTGCTCGGGGCGCTGGGTGCTCAGTGCTCGGGGTGCTCGGAGCTCAGTACCCAGGGTGCTGGGTGCTCAGTGCTCGGGTTGCTGGTTGCTCAGTACTCAGGGTGCTGGGTGCTCAGTGCTCGGGGTGCTCGGTGCTCAGTACGTTGGGTGCTCACTACTCAGGGTGCTAGGTGCTCAGTGCACAGGGTGCTGGGTGCTCAGTGCTCAGGGTGCTGGGTGCTCAGTGCTCAGGGTGCTGGGTGCTCAGTGCTCAGGGTGCTGGGTGCTCAGTACTCAGGGTGCTGGGTGCTCAGTGCTCGGGGTGCTGGGTGCTCAGTGCTCGGGGTGCTGGGTGCTCAGTACTCAGGGTGCTGGGTGCTCAGTACTCGGGGTGCTGGGTGCTCAGTACTCGGGTTGCTGGGTGCTCAGTACTCAGGGTGCTGGGTGCTCTGTACTCGGGAGCTGGGTCCTCAGTACTCATTGTGCTGGGTGCTCAGTACTCGGGTGCTGGGTGCTCAGTGCTCAGGGTGCTGGGTGCTCAGTGCTCGGGGTGCTGGGTGCTCAGTGCTCAGTACTCAGGTTGCTGGGTGCTCAGTGCTCGGGGTGCTGCGTGCTCAGTGCTCAGTACTCAGGGTCCTGGGTGCTCAGTACTCAGGGTGCTGTGTGCTCAGTGCTCAGGGTGCTGGGTGCTCAGTGCTCAGGGTGCTGGGTGCTCAGTGCTCAGGGTGCTGGGTGCTCAGTGCTCAGGGTGCTGGTTGCTCAGTACTCAGGGTGCTGGGTGCTCAGTACTCAGGGTGCTGGGTGCTCAGTGCTCGAGGTGCTCAGTACTCAGGGTGCTGTGTGTTCAGTGCTCAGGGTGCTGTGTGCTCAGTGCTCAGGGTGCTGGGTGCTCAGTGCTCGGGGTGCTGCGTGCTCAGTGCTCAGTACTCAGGGTCCTGGGTGCTCAGTACTCAGGGTGCTGTGTGCTCAGTGCACAGGGTGCTGGGTGCTCAGTGCTCAGGGTGCTGGGTGATCAGTGCTCAGGGTGCTGGGTGCTCAGTGCTCAGGGTGCTGGGTGCTCAGTACTCAGGGTGCTGGGTGCTCAGTGCTCGGGGTGCTGGGTGCTCAGTGCTCGGGGTGCTGGGTGCTCAGTACTCAGGGTGCTGGGTGCTCAGTACTCGGGGTGCTGGGTGCTCAGTACTCGGGTTGCTGGGTGCTCAGTACTCAGGGTGCTGGGTGCTCTGTACTCGGGAGCTGGGTGCTCAGTGCTCAGGGTGCTGGGTGCTCAGTGCTCGGTGTGCTGGGTGCTCAGTGCTCAGTACTCAGGGTGCTGGGTGCTCAGTGCTCAGTACTCAGGGTGCTGGGTGCTCTGTGCTCAGGGTGCTGTGTGCTCAGTGCTCAGGGTGCTGGGTGCTCAGTGCTCAGGGTGCTGGGTACTCAGTGCTCAGGGTGCTGGGTGCTCAGTACTCAGGGTGCTGGGTGCTCAGTACTCAGGGTGCTGGGTGCTCAGTGCTCGGGGTGCTGGGTGCTCAGTGCTCGGGGTGCTGGGTGCTCAGTGCTCGGGGTGCTCGGTGCTCAGTACTCAGGGTGCTGGGTGCTCAGTGCTCGAGGTGCTCAGTACTCAGGGTGCTGTGTGTTCAGTGCTCAGGGTGCTGTGTGCTCAGTGCTCAGGGTGCTGGGTGCTCAGTGCTCAGGGTGCTGGGTACTCAGTGCTCAGGGTGTTGGGTGCTCAGTGCGCGAGGTGCTCTTTACTCAGAGTGCTGTGTGTTCAGTGCTCAGGGTGCTGGGTGCTCAGTACTCAGGGTGCTCGGTGCTTAGTACTCATGGTGCTGGGTGCTCAGTACTCCGGGTGCTGGGTGCTCAGTGCTCGGGGTGCTCGGTGCTCAGTACGTTGGTTGCTCACTACTCAGGGTGCTGGGTGCTCAGTATTCAGGGTGCTGGGTCCTCAGTACTCATTGTGTTGGGTGCTCAGTGCTCAGGGTGCTGGGTGCTCAGTGCTCGGGGTGCTGGGTGCTCAGTGCTCAGTACTCAGGTTGCTGGGTGCTCAGTGCTCGGGGTGCTGCGTGCTCAGTGCTCAGTACTCAGGGTCCTGGGTGCTCAGTACTCAGGGTGCTGTGTGCTCAGTGCTCAGGGTGCTGGGTGCTCAGTGCTCAGGGTGCTGGGTGCTCAGTGCTCAGGGTGCTGGGTGCTCAGTACTCAGGGTGCTGGGTGCTCAGTGCTCGGGGTGCTGGGTGCTCAGTGCTCAGGGTGCTGGGTGCTCAGTACTCAGGGTGTTGGGTGCTCAGTTCTCTGGGTGCTGTGTGCTCAGTACTCAGGTAGCTGGGTGCTCAGTACTCAGGGTGCTGGGTGCTCAGTACTCGGGTGCTGGGTGCTCAGTGCTCACTGTGCTGGGTGCTCAGTGCTCGGGGTGCTGGGTGCTCAGTGCTCAGTACTCAGGGTGCTGGGTGCTCAGTACTCGGGGTGCTAGGTGCAAAGTGCTCAGTACTCAGGGTGCTGGGTGCTCAGTGCTCAGGGTGCTGGGTGTTCACTGCTCAGGGTGCTGGGTGCTCAGTGCTCAGGGTGCTGGGTACTCAGTGCTCAGGGTACTGGGTGCTCAGTACTCAGGGTGCTCGGTTCTCAGTGCTCAGGGTGCTGGGTGCTCAGTGCTCGGGGTGCTGGGTGCTCAGTGCTCGGGGTGCTGGGTGCTCAGTGCTCGGGGTGCTCGGTGCTCAGTACTCAGGGTGCTGGGTGCTCAGTGCTCGAGGTGCTCAGTACTCAGGGTGCTGTATGTTCAGTGTTCAGGGTGCTGGGTGCTCAGTACTCAGGGTGCTCGGTGCTTAGTACTCAGGGTGCTGGGTGCTCAGTACTCCGGGTGCTGGGTGCTCAGTGCTCGGTGTGCTCGGTGCTCAGTACTCAGTGCTCAGGGTGCTCAGTGCTCAGTGCTCAGGGTGCTGGCTGTTCAGTACTCAGGGTGCTGGGTGCTCAGTACTCATGGGGCTGGGTGCTCAGTACTCGGGGTGCTCGGTGCTCAGTGCTCAGGGTGCTGGGTGCTCAGTACTCAGGGTGCTGGGTGCTCAGTACTCAGGGTGCTGGGTGCTCATTGCTCAGGGTGCTGGGTACTCAGTGCTCAGGGTGCTCGGTGCTCAGTACTCGGGGTGCTGGGTGCTCATTCTCGGGGTGCTGGGTGCTCAGTGCTCAGGGTGCTGGGTGCTCAGTACTCAGGGTGCTGGGTGCTCAGTGCTCAGGTTGCTGGGTTCTCAGTACTCAGGCTGCTGGGTGCTCAGTGCTCAGGGTGCTGGGTGCTCAGTACTCAGGGTGCTGGGTGCTCAGTGCTCAGGGTGCTGGGTGCTCAGTACTCAGGGTGCTGGGAGCTCAGTGGTCAGGGTGATCGGTGCTCAGTACTCAGGGTGCTCAGTACTCAGGGTACTGGGTGCTCAGTGCTCGGGGTGCTGGGAGCTCAGTAATCAGGGTGCTGGGTGCTCAGTGCTCGGGGTGCTGGGTGCTCAGTGCTCAGGGTGATCGGTGCTCAGTACTCAGGGTGCTGGGTGCTCAGTGCTCGGGGTGCTGGGTGTTCAGTCCACAGGGTGCTCAGTGATCAGGTTGCTGGGTGCTCAGTGCTCGGGGTGCTGGGTGTTCAGTGCTCGGGGTGCTGGGTGCTCAGTGCTCAGGGTGCTGGGTGCTCAGTGCTCGGGGTGCTCGGTGCTCAGTACTCAAGGTGCTGGGTGCTCAGTGCTCAGGGTGCTGGGTGCTCAGTGCTCAGGGTGCTCAGTGCTCAGTGCTCAGGGTGCTGGGTGTTCAGTACTCAGGGTGCTGGGTGCTCAGTGCTCGGGGTGATCGGTGCTCAGTACTCAGGGTGCTGGGTGCTCAGTGCTCGGGGTGCTCGGAGCTCAGTACTCAGGGTGCTGGGTGCTCAGTGCTCGGGGTGATCGGTGCTCAGTACTCAGTGTGCTGGGTGCTCAGTGCTCGGGGTGCTCGGTGCTCAGTACGTTGGGTGCTCACTACTCAGGGTGCTGGGTGCTCAGTGCTCAGGGTGCTGGGTGCTCAGTGCTCAGGGTGCTGGGTGCTCAGTGCTCAGGGTGCTGGGTGCTCAGTACTCAGGGTGCTGGGTGCTCAGTGCTCGGGGTGCTGGGTGCTCAGTGCTCGGGGTGCTGGGTGCTCAGTACTCAGGGTGCTGGGTGCTCAGTACTCGGGGTGCTGGGTGCTCAGTACTCGGGTTGCTGGGTGCTCAGTACTCAGGGTGCTGGGTGCTCTGTACTCGGGAGCTGGGTGCTCAGTGCTCAGGGTGCTGGGTGCTCAGTGCTCGGTGTGCTGGGTGCTCAGTGCTCAGTACTCAGGGTGCTGGGTGCTCAGTGCTCAGTACTCAGGGTGCTGGGTGCTCAGTGCTCAGGGTGCTGTGTGCTCAGTGCTCAGGGTACTGGGTGCTCAGTGCTCAGGGTTCTGGGTACTCAGTGCTCAGGGTGCTGGGTGCTCAGTACTCAGGGTGCTGGGTGCTCAGTACTCAGGGTGCTGGGTGCTCAGTGCTCGGGGTGCTGGGTGCTGAGTGCTCGGGGTGCTCGGTGCTCAGTACTCAGGGTGCTGGGTGCTCAGTGCTCGAGGTGCTCAGTACTCTGGGTGCTGTGTGTTCAGTGCTCAGGGTGCTGTGTGCTCAGTGCTCAGGGTGCTGGGTGCTCAGTGCTCAGGGTGCTGGGTACTCAGTGCTCAGGGTGCTGGGTGCTCAGTACTCAGGGTGCTGGGTGCTCAGTACTCAGGGTGCTGGGTGCTCAGTGCTCGGGGTGCTCGGTGCTCAGTGCTCAATGTGCTGGGTGCTCAGTACTCAGGGTGCTCAATGCTCAGGGTGCTGGGTGCTCAGTACTCAGGGTGCTGGGTGCTCAGTGCTCAGGGTGCTCGGTGCTCAGTACGTTGGGTGCTCAGTACTCAGGGTGCTGGGGGCTCAGGGCTCAGGGTGCTGGGTGCTCAGTGCTCAGGGTGCTGGGTGCTCAGTACTCAGGGTGCTGGGCGCTCGGTGCTCAGTATGCTGGGTGCTCAGTACTCAGGGTGCTGGGTGCTCAGTGCTCGGGGTGCTCGGTGCTCAGTACGCTAGGTGCTCAGTACTCAGTGTGCTGGGTGCTCAGTACTCAGGGTGCAGGGTGCTCAGTACTCAGGGTGCTGGGTGCTTAGTACTCATGGTGCTGGGTGCTCAGTGCTCGGGGTGCTGGGTGCTCTGTGCTCAGTACTCAGGCTGCTGGGTGCTCAGTGCTCAGGGTGCTGGGTGCTCAGTACTCAGGGTGCTGGGTGCTCAGTACTCCGGGTGCTGGGTGCTCAGTTCTCGGGGTGCTCGGTGCTCAGTACTCAGGGCTCAGGGTGCTCAGTGCTCAGTGCTCAGGGTGCCGCGTGTTCAGTACTCAGGGTGCTGGGTGCTCAGTGCTCAGGGTGCTGGGGGCTCAGTACTCAGGGTGCTGGGTGCTCAGTACTCAGGGTGCTGGGTGCTCAGTGCTCAGCGTGCTGGGTACTCAGTGCTCAGGGTGCTCGGTGCTCAGTACTCGGGGTGCTGGGTGCTCATTCTCGGGGTGCTGGGTGCTCAGTGCTCGGGGTGCTGGGTGCTCAGTACTCAGCGTGCTGGGTGCTCAGTGCTCAGGGTGCTGGGTGCTCAGTACTCAGGGTGATGGGTGCTCAGTGCTCAGGGTGCTGGGTGCTCAGTACTCAAGGTGATGGGTGCTCAGTGCTCAGGGTGCTGGGTGCTCAGTACTCAGGGTTCTGGGAGCTCATTGCTCAGGGTGATCGGTGCTCAGTACTCAGGGTGCTCAGTACTCAGGGTGCTGGGTGCTCAGTGCTCGGGGTGCTGGGTGCTCAGTACTCAGGGTGCTGTGTGCTCAGTGCTCGGGGTTCTGGGTGCTCAGTGCTCAGGGTGCTGGGTGCTCAGTCCTCAGGGTGCTCAGTGCTCAGGGTGCTGGGTGCTCAGTGCTCGGGGTGCTCGGTGCTCAGTACTCAGGGTGCTGAGTGCTCAGTACTCAGGGTGCTGGGTGCTCAGTACTCAGGGTGCTGGGTGCTCAGTGCTCAGTGTGCTGGGTGCTCAGTACTCAGGGTGCTGTGTGCTCAGTGCTCGGGGTTCTAGGTGCTCAGTACTCAGAGTGCTGTGTGTTCAGTGCTCAGGGTGCTGGGTGCTCAGTACTCAGGGTGCTCGGTGCTTAGTACTCATGGTGCTGGGTGCTCAGTACTCCGGGTGCTGGGTGCTCAGTGCTCGGGGTGCTCGGTGCTCAGTACGTTGGGTGCTCACTACTCAGGGTGCTGCGTGCTCAGTGCTCAGGGTGCTGGATGCTCAGTGCTCAGGATGCTGTTTGCTCAGTGCTCAGGGTGCTGGGTGCTCAGTACTCAGGGTGCTGGGTGCTCAGTGCTCGGGGTTCTGGGTGCTCAGTTCTCAGGGTGCTGGGTGCTCAGTACTCGGGGTGCTGGGTGCTCAGTACTCGGGTTGCTGGGTGCTCAGTACTCAGGGTGCTGGGTGCTCTGTACTCGGGAGCTGGGTCCTCAGTACTCATTGTGCTGGGTGCTCAGTACTCGGGTGCTGGGTGCTCAGTGCTCAGGGTGCTGGGTGCTCAGTGCTCGGGGTGCTGGGTGCTCAGTGCTCAGTACTCAGGTTGCTGGGTGCTCAGTGCTCGGGGTGCTGCGTGCTCAGTGCTCAGTACTCAGGGTCCTGGGTGCTCAGTACTCAGGGTGCTGTGTGCTCAGTGCTCAGGGTGCTGGGTGCTCAGTGCTCAGGGTGCTGGGTGCTCAGTGCTCAGGGTGCTGGGTGCTCAGTGCTCAGGGTGCTGGTTGCTCAGTACTCAGGGTGCTGGGTGCTCAGTACTCAGGGTGCTGGGTGCTCAGTGCTCGAGGTGCTCAGTACTCAGGGTGCTGTGTGTTCAGTGCTCAGGGTGCTGTGTGCTCTGTGCTCAGGGTGCTGGGTGCTCAGTGCTCGGGGTGCTGCGTGCTCAGTGCTCAGTACTCAGGGTCCTGGGTGCTCAGTACTCAGGGTGCTGTGTGCTCAGTGCACAGGGTGCTGGGTGCTCAGTGCTCAGGGTGCTGGGTGATCAGTGCTCAGGGTGCTGGGTGCTCAGTGCTCAGGGTGCTGGGTGCTCAGTACTCAGGGTGCTGGGTGCTCAGTGCTCGGGGTGCTGGGTGCTCAGTGCTCGGGGTGCTGGGTGCTCAGTACTCAGGGTGCTGGGTGCTCAGTACTCGGGGTGCTGGGTGCTCAGTACTCGGGTTGCTGGGTGCTCAGTACTCAGGGTGCTGGGTGCTCTGTACTCGGGAGCTGGGTGCTCAGTGCTCAGGGTGCTGGGTGCTCAGTGCTCGGTGTGCTGGGTGCTCAGTGCTCAGTACTCAGGGTGCTGGGTGCTCAGTGCTCAGTACTCAGGGTGCTGGGTGCTCTGTGCTCAGGGTGCTGTGTGCTCAGTGCTCAGGGTGCTGGGTGCTCAGTGCTCAGGGTGCTGGGTACTCAGTGCTCAGGGTGCTGGGTGCTCAGTACTCAGGGTGCTGGGTGCTCAGTACTCAGGGTGCTGGGTGCTCAGTGCTCGGGGTGCTGGGTGCTCAGTGCTCGGGGTGCTGGGTGCTCAGTGCTCGGGGTGCTCGGTGCTCAGTACTCAGGGTGCTGGGTGCTCAGTGCTCGAGGTGCTCAGTACTCAGGGTGCTGTGTGTTCAGTGCTCAGGGTGCTGTGTGCTCAGTGCTCAGGGTGCTGGGTGCTCAGTGCTCAGGGTGCTGGGTACTCAGTGCTCAGGGTGTTGGGTGCTCAGTGCGCGAGGTGCTCTTTACTCAGAGTGCTGTGTGTTCAGTGCTCAGGGTGCTGGGTGCTCAGTACTCAGGGTGCTCGGTGCTTAGTACTCATGGTGCTGGGTGCTCAGTACTCCGGGTGCTGGGTGCTCAGTGCTCGGGGTGCTCGGTGCTCAGTACGTTGGGTGCTCACTACTCAGGGTGCTGGGTGCTCAGTATTCAGGGTGCTGGGTCCTCAGTACTCATTGTGTTGGGTGCTCAGTGCTCAGGGTGCTGGGTGCTCAGTGCTCGGGGTGCTGGGTGCTCAGTGCTCAGTACTCAGGTTGCTGGGTGCTCAGTGCTCGGGGTGCTGCGTGCTCAGTGCTCAGTACTCAGGGTCCTGGGTGCTCAGTACTCAGGGTGCTGTGTGCTCAGTGCTCAGGGTGCTGGGTGCTCAGTGCTCAGGGTGCTGGGTGCTCAGTGCTCAGGGTGCTGGGTGCTCAGTACTCAGGGTGCTGGGTGCTCAGTGCTCGGGGTGCTGGGTGCTCAGTGCTCAGGGTGCTGGGTGCTCAGTACTCAGGGTGTTGGGTGCTCAGTTCTCTGGGTGCTGTGTGCTCAGTACTCAGGTAGCTGGGTGCTCAGTACTCAGGGTGCTGGGTGCTCAGTACTCGGGTGCTGGGTGCTCAGTGCTCAGGGTGCTGGGTGCTCAGTGCTCGGGGTGCTGGGTGCTCAGTGCTCAGTACTCAGGGTGCTGGGTGCTCAGTACTCGGGGTGCTAGGTGCAAAGTGCTCAGTACTCAGGGTGCTGGGTGCTCAGTGCTCAGGGTGCTGGGTGTTCACTGCTCAGGGTGCTGGGTGCTCAGTGCTCTGGGTGCTGGGTACTCAGTGCTCAGGGTACTGGGTGCTCAGTACTCAGGGTGCTCGGTTCTCAGTGCTCAGGGTGCTGGGTGCTCAGTGCTCGGGGTGCTGGGTGCTCAGTGCTCGGGGTGCTGGGTGCTCAGTGCTCGGGGTGCTCGGTGCTCAGTACTCAGGGTGCTGGGTGCTCAGTGCTCGAGGTGCTCAGTACTCAGGGTGCTGTATGTTCAGTGTTCAGGGTGCTGGGTGCTCAGTACTCAGGGTGCTCGGTGCTTAGTACTCAGGGTGCTGGGTGCTCAGTACTCCGGGTGCTGGGTGCTCAGTGCTCGGTGTGCTCGGTGCTCAGTACTCAGTGCTCAGGGTGCTCAGTGCTCAGTGCTCAGGGTGCTGGCTGTTCAGTACTCAGGGTGCTGGGTGCTCAGTACTCATGGGGCTGGGTGCTCAGTACTCGGGGTGCTCGGTGCTCAGTGCTCAGGGTGCTGGGTGCTCAGTACTCAGGGTGCTGGGTGCTCAGTACTCAGGGTGCTGGGTGCTCATTGCTCAGGGTGCTGGGTACTCAGTGCTCAGGGTGCTCGGTGCTCAGTACTCGGGGTGCTGGGTGCTCATTCTCGGGGTGCTGGGTGCTCAGTGCTCAGGGTGCTGGGTGCTCAGTACTCAGGGTGCTGGGTGCTCAGTGCTCAGGTTGCTGGGTTCTCAGTACTCAGGCTGCTGGGTGCTCAGTGCTCAGGGTGCTGGGTGCTCAGTACTCAGGGTGCTGGGTGCTCAGTGCTCAGGGTGCTGGGTGCTCAGTACTCAGGGTGCTGGGAGCTCAGTGGTCAGGGTGATCGGTGCTCAGTACTCAGGGTGCTCAGTACTCAGGGTACTGGGTGCTCAGTGCTCGGGGTGCTGGGAGCTCAGTAATCAGGGTGCTGGGTGCTCAGTGCTCGGGGTGCTGGGTGCTCAGTGCTCAGGGTGATCGGTGCTCAGTACTCAGGGTGCTGGGTGCTCAGTGCTCGGGGTGCTGGGTGTTCAGTCCACAGGGTGCTCAGTGATCAGGTTGCTGGGTGCTCAGTGCTCGGGGTGCTGGGTGTTCAGTGCTCGGGGTGCTGGGTGCTCAGTGCTCAGGGTGCTGGGTGCTCAGTGCTCGGGGTGCTCGGTGCTCAGTACTCAAGGTGCTGGGTGCTCAGTGCTCAGGGTGCTGGGTGCTCAGTGCTCAGGGTGCTCAGTGCTCAGTGCTCAGGGTGCTGGGTGTTCAGTACTCAGGGTGCTGGGTGCTCAGTGCTCGGGGTGATCGGTGCTCAGTACTCAGGGTGCTGGGTGCTCAGTGCTCGGGGTGCTCGGAGCTCAGTACTCAGGGTGCTGGGTGCTCAGTGCTCGGGGTGATCGGTGCTCAGTACTCAGTGTGCTGGGTGCTCAGTGCTCGGGGTGCTCGGTGCTCAGTACGTTGGGTGCTCACTACTCAGGGTGCTGGGTGCTCAGTGCTCAGGGTGCTGGGTGCTCAGTGCTCAGGGTGCTGGGTGCTCAGTGCTCAGGGTGCTGGGTGCTCAGTACTCAGGGTGCTGGGTGCTCAGTGCTCGGGGTGCTGGGTGCTCAGTGCTCGGGGTGCTGGGTGCTCAGTACTCAGGGTGCTGGGTGCTCAGTACTCGGGGTGCTGGGTGCTCAGTACTCGGGTTGCTGGGTGCTCAGTACTCAGGGTGCTGGGTGCTCTGTACTCGGGAGCTGGGTGCTCAGTGCTCAGGGTGCTGGGTGCTCAGTGCTCGGTGTGCTGGGTGCTCAGTGCTCAGTACTCAGGGTGCTGGGTGCTCAGTGCTCAGTACTCAGGGTGCTGGGTGCTCAGTGCTCAGGGTGCTGTGTGCTCAGTGCTCAGGGTACTGGGTGCTCAGTGCTCAGGGTTCTGGGTACTCAGTGCTCAGGGTGCTGGGTGCTCAGTACTCAGGGTGCTGGGTGCTCAGTACTCAGGGTGCTGGGTGCTCAGTGCTCGGGGTGCTGGGTGCTCAGTGCTCGGGGTGCTCGGTGCTCAGTACTCAGGGTGCTGGGTGCTCAGTGCTCGAGGTGCTCAGTACTCTGGGTGCTGTGTGTTCAGTGCTCAGGGTGCTGTGTGCTCAGTGCTCAGGGTGCTGGGTGCTCAGTGCTCAGGGTGCTGGGTACTCAGTGCTCAGGGTGCTGGGTGCTCAGTACTCAGGGTGCTGGGTGCTCAGTACTCAGGGTGCTGGGTGCTCAGTGCTCGGGGTGCTCGGTGCTCAGTGCTCAAGGTGCTGGGTGCTCAGTACTCAGGGTGCTCAATGCTCAGGGAGCTGGGTGCTCAGTACTCAGGGTGCTGGGTGCTCAGTGCTCAGGGTGCTCGGTGCTCAGTACGTTGGGTGCTCAGTACTCAGGGTGCTGGGGGCTCAGGGCTCAGGGTGCTGGGTGCTCAGTGCTCAGGGTGCTGGGTGCTCAGTACTCAGGGTGCTGGGCGCTCGGTGCTCAGTATGCTGGGTGCTCAGTACTCAGGGTGCTGGGTGCTCAGTGCTCGGGGTGCTCGGTGCTCAGTACGCTAGGTGCTCAGTACTCAGTGTGCTGGGTGCTCAGTACTCAGGGTGCAGGGTGCTCAGTACTCAGGGTGCTGGGTGCTTAGTACTCATGGTGCTGGGTGCTCAGTGCTCGGGGTGCTGGGTGCTCTGTGCTCAGTACTCAGGCTGCTGGGTGCTCAGTGCTCAGGGTGCTGGGTGCTCAGTACTCAGGGTGCTGGGTGCTCAGTACTCCGGGTGCTGGGTGCTCAGTTCTCGGGGTGCTCGGTGCTCAGTACTCAGGGCTCAGGGTGCTCAGTGCTCAGTGCTCAGGGTGCCGCGTGTTCAGTACTCAGGGTGCTGCGTGCTCAGTGCTCAGGGTGCTGGGGGCTCAGTACTCAGGGTGCTGGGTGCTCAGTACTCAGGGTGCTGGGTGCTCAGTGCTCAGCGTGCTGGGTACTCAGTGCTCAGGGTGCTCGGTGCTCAGTACTCGGGGTGCTGGGTGCTCATTCTCGGGGTGCTGGGTGCTCAGTGCTCGCGGTGCTGGGTGCTCAGTACTCAGCGTGCTGGGTGCTCAGTGCTCAGGGTGCTGGGTGCTCAGTACTCAGGGTGATGGGTGCTCAGTGCTCAGGGTGCTGGGTGCTCAGTACTCAAGGTGATGGGTGCTCAGTGCTCAGGGTGCTGGGTGCTCAGTACTCAGGGTTCTGGGAGCTCATTGCTCAGGGTGATCGGTGCTCAGTACTCAGGGTGCTCAGTACTCAGGGTGCTGGGTGCTCAGTGCTCGGGGTGCTGGGTGCTCAGTACTCAGGGTGCTGTGTGCTCAGTGCTCGGGGTTCTGGGTGCTCAGTGCTCAGGGTGCTGGGTGCTCAGTCCTCAGGGTGCTCAGTGCTCAGGGTGCTGGGTGCTCAGTGCTCGGGGTGCTCGGTGCTCAGTACTCAGGGTGCTGAGTGCTCAGTACTCAGGGTGCTGGGTGCTCAGTACTCAGGGTGCTGGGTGCTCAGTGCTCAGTGTGCTGGGTGCTCAGTACTCAGGGTGCTGTGTGCTCAGTGCTCGGGGTTCTGGGTGCTCAGTGCTCAGGGTGCTGGGTGCTCAGTCCTCAGGGTGCTCAGTGCTCAGGATGCTGTTTGCTCAGTGCTCAGGGTGCTGGGTGCTCAGTACTCAGGGTGCTGGGTGCTCAGTGCTCCGTTTGCTCGGCGCCCAGTGCTCAGGGTGCTGGGTGCTCAGTGCGCGAGGTGCTCAGTACTCAGAGTGCTGTGTGTTCAGTGCTCAGGGTGCTGGGTGCTCAGTACTCAGGGTGCTCGGTGCTTAGTACTCATGGTGCTGGGTGCTCAGTACTCCGGGTGCTGGGTGCTCAGTGCTCGGGGTGCTCGGTGCTCAGTACGTTGGGTGCTCACTACTCAGGGTGCTGCGTGCTCAGTGCTCAGGGTGCTGGATGCTCAGTGCTCAGGATGCTGTTTGCTCAGTGCTCAGGGTGCTGGGTGCTCAGTACTCAGGGTGCTGGGTGCTCAGTGCTCGGGGTTCTGGGTGCTCAGTTCTCAGGGTGCTGGGTGCTCAGTACTCAGGGTGCTGGGTGCTCAGTACTCGGGGTGCTGGGTGCTCAGTATTCAGGGTGCTGGGTGCTCAGTACTCATTGTGCTGGGTGCTCAGTACTCGGGTGCTGGGTGCTCAGTGCTCAGGGTGCTGGGTGCTCAGTGCTCAGGATGCTGTTTGCTCAGTGCTCAGGGTGCTGGGTGCTCAGTACTCAGGGTGCTGGGTGCTCAGTGCTCGGGGTGCTCGGTGCCCAGTGCTCAGGGTGCTGGGTGCTCAGTGCGCCAGTTGCTCAGTACTCAGAGTGCTGTGTGTTCAGTTCTCAGGGTGCTGGGTGCTCAGTACTCAGGGTGCTCGGTGCTTAGTACTCATGGTGCTGGGTGCTCAGTACTCCGGGTGCTGGGTGCTCAGTGCTCGGGGTGCTCGGTGCTCAGTACGTTGGGTGCTCACTACTCAGGGTGCTGCGTGCTCAGTGCTCAGGGTGCTGGGTGTTCAGTGCTCAGGATGCTGTTTGCTCAGTGCTCAGGGTGCTGGGTGCTCAGTACTCAGGGTGCTGGGTGTTCAGTGCTCGGGGTTCTGGGTGCTCAGTTCTCAGGGTGCTGGGTGCTCAGTACTCAGGGTGCTGGGTGCTCAGTACTCGGGGTGCTGGGTGCTCAGTATTCAGGGTGCTGGGTGCTCAGTACTCATTGTGCTGGGTGCTCAGTACTCGGGTGCTGGGTGCTCAGTGCTCGGGGTGCTGCGTGCTCAGTGCTCAGTACTCAGGGTCCTGGGTGCTCAGTACTCAGGGTGCTGTGTGCTCAGTGCTCAGGGTGCTGGGTGCTCAGTGCTCAGGGTGCTGGGTGCTCAGTGCTCAGGGTGCTGGGTGCTCAGTACTCAGGGTGCTGGGTGCTCAGTGCTCGGGGTGCTGGGTGCTCAGTGCTCAGGGTGCTGGGTGCTCAGTACTCAGGGTGTTGGGTGCTCAGTACTCAGGGTGCTGGGTGCTCAGTATTCAGGTAGCTGGGTGCTCAGTACTCAGGGTGCTGGGTGCTCAGTACTCGGGTGCTGGTTGCTCAGTGCTCAGGGTGCTGGGTGCTCAGTGCTCGGGTTCTGGGTGCTCAGTGCTCAGTACTCAGGGTGCTGGGTGCTCAGTGCTCAGGGTGCTGGGTGCTCACTGCTCAGGGTGCTGGGTGCTCAGTGCTCAGGGTGCTGGGTACTCAGTGCTCAGGGTACTGGGTGCTCAGTACTCAGGGTGCTGGGTGCTCAGTGCTCAGGGTGCTGGGTGCTCACTGCTCAGGGTGCTGGGTGCTCAGTGCTCAGGGTGCTGGGTACTCAGTGCTCAGGGTACTGGGTGCTCAGTACTCAGGGTGCTGGGTGCTCAGCGCTCAGGGTGCTGGGTGCTCAGTGCTCGGGGTGCTGGGTGCTCAGTGCTCAGGGTGCTGGGTGCTCAGTGCTCAGGGTGCTGGGTGCTCAGTGCTCAGGGTGCTGGGTGCTCAGTACTCAGGGTGCTGGGTGCTCAGTGCTCGGGGTGCTGGGTGCTCAGTGCTCGGGGTGCTGGGTGCTCAGTACTCAGGGTGCTGGGTGCTCAGTACTCGGGGTGCTGGGTGCTCAGTACTCGGGTTGCTGGGTGCTCAGTACTCAGGGTGCTGGGTGCTCTGTACTCGGGAGCTGGGTGCTCAGTGCTCAGGGTGCTGGGTGCTCAGTGCTCGGTGTGCTGGGTGCTCAGTGCTCAGTACTCAGGGTGCTGGGTGCTCAGTGCTCAGTACTCAGGGTGCTGGGTGCTCAGTGCTCAGGGTGCTGTGTGCTCAGTGCTCAGGGTACTGGGTGCTCAGTGCTCAGGGTTCTGGGTACTCAGTGCTCAGGGTGCTGGGTGCTCAGTACTCAGGGTGCTGGGTGCTCAGTACTCAGGGTGCTGGGTGCTCAGTGCTCGGGGTGCTGGGTGCTCAGTGCTCGGGGTGCTCGGTGCTCAGTACTCAGGGTGCTGGGTGCTCAGTGCTCGAGGTGCTCAGTACTCAGGGTGCTGTGTGTTCAGTGCTCAGGGTGCTGTGTGCTCAGTGCTCAGGGTGCTGGGTGCTCAGTGCTCAGGGTGCTGGGTACTCAGTGCTCAGGGTGCTGGGTGCTCAGTACTCAGGGTGCTGGGTGCTCAGTACTCAGGGTGCTGGGTGCTCAGTGCTCGGGGTGCTCGGTGCTCAGTACGCTAGGTGCTCAGTACTCAGTGTGCTGGGTGCTCAGTACTCAGGGTGCAGGGTGCTCAGTACTCAGGGTGCTGGGTGCTTAGTACTCATGGTGCTGGGTGCTCAGTGCTCGGGGTGCTGGGTGCTCTGTGCTCAGTACTCAGGCTGCTGGGTGCTCAGTGCTCAGGGTGCTGGGTGCTCAGTACTCAGGGTGCTGGGTGCTCAGTACTCCGGGTGCTGGGTGCTCAGTTCTCGGGGTGCTCGGTGCTCAGTACTCAGGGCTCAGGGTGCTCAGTGCTCAGTGCTCAGGGTGCCGCGTGTTCAGTACTCAGGGTGCTGGGTGCTCAGTGCTCAGGGTGCTGGGGGCTCAGTACTCAGGGTGCTGGGTGCTCAGTACTCAGGGTGCTGGGTGCTCAGTGCTCAGCGTGCTGGGTACTCAGTGCTCAGGGTGCTCGGTGCTCAGTACTCGGGGTGCTGGGTGCTCATTCTCGGGGTGCTGGGTGCTCAGTGCTCGGGGTGCTGGGTGCTCAGTACTCAGCGTGCTGGGTGCTCAGTGCTCAGGGTGCTGGGTGCTCAGTACTGAGGGTGATGGGTGCTCAGTGCTCAGGGTGCTGGGTGCTCAGTACTCAAGGTGATGGGTGCTCAGTGCTCAGGGTGCTGGGTGCTCAGTACTCAGGGTTCTGGGAGCTCATTGCTCAGGGTGATCGGTGCTCAGTACTCAGGGTGCTCAGTACTCAGGGTGCTGGGTGCTCAGTGCTCGGGGTGCTGGGTGCTCAGTACTCAGGGTGCTGTGTGCTCAGTGCTCGGGGTTCTGGGTGCTCAGTGCTCAGGGTGCTGGGTGCTCAGTCCTCAGGGTGCTCAGTGCTCAGGGTGCTGGGTGCTCAGTGCTCGGGGTGCTCGGTGCTCAGTACTCAGGGTGCTGAGTGCTCAGTACTCAGTGTGCTGGGTGCTCAGTACTCAGGGTGCTGGGTGCTCAGTGCTCAGTGTGCTGGGTGCTCAGTACTCAGGGTGCTGTGTGCTCAGTGCACGGGGTTCTGGGTGCTCAGTGCTCAGGGTGCTGGGTGCTCAGTCCTCAGGGTGCTCAGTGCTCAGGATGCTGTTTGCTCAGTGCTCAGGGTGCTGGGTGCTCAGTACTCAGGGTGCTGGGTGCTTAGTGCTCCGTTTGCTCGGCGCCCAGTGCTCAGGGTGCTGGGTGCTCAGTGCGCGAGGTGCTCAGTACTCAGAGTGCTGTGTGTTCAGTGCTCAGGGTGCTGGGTGCTCAGTACTCAGGGTGCTCGGTGCTTAGTACTCATGGTGCTGGGTGCTCAGTACTCCGGGTGCTGGGTGCTCAGTGCTCGGGGTGCTCGGTGCTCAGTACGTTGTGTGCTCACTACTCAGGGTGCTGCGTGCTCAGTGCTCAGGGTGCTGGATGCTCAGTGCTCAGGATGCTGTTTGCTCAGTGCTCAGGGTGCTGGGTGCTCAGTACTCAGGGTGCTGGGTGCTCAGTGCTCGGGGTTCTGGGTGCTCAGTTCTCAGGGTGCTGGGTGCTCAGTACTCAGGGTGCTGGGTGCTCAGTACTCGGGGTGCTGGGTGCTCAGTATTCAGGGTGCTGGGTGCTCAGTACTCATTGTGCTGGGTTCTCAGTACTCGGGTGCTGGGTGCTCAGTGCTCAGGGTGCTGGGTGCTCAGTGCTCAGGATGCTGTTTGCTCAGTGCTCAGGGTGCTGGGTGCTCAGTACTCAGGGTGCTGGGTGCTCAGTGCTCGGGGTGCTCGGTGCCCAGTGCTCAGGGTGCTGGGTGCTCAGTGCGCCAGTTGCTCAGTACTCAGAGTGCTGTGTGTTCAGTTCTCAGGGTGCTGGGTGCTCAGTACTCAGGGTGCTCGGTGCTTAGTACTCATGGTGCTGGGTGCTCAGTACTCCGGGTGCTGGGTGCTCAGTGCTCGGGGTGCTCGGTGCTCAGTACGTTGGGTGCTCACTACTCAGGGTGCTGCGTGCTCAGTGCTCAGGGTGCTGGGTGCTCAGTGCTCAGGATGCTGTTTGCTCAGTGCTCAGGGTGCTGGGTGCTCAGTACTCAGGGTGCTGGGTGTTCAGTGCTCGGGGTTCTGGGTGCTCAGTTCTCAGGGTGCTGTGTGCTCAGTACTCAGGGTGCTGGGTGCTCAGTACTCGGGGTGCTGGGTGCTCAGTATTCAGGGTGCTGGGTGCTCAGTACTCATTGTGCTGGGTGCTCAGTACTCGGGTGCTGGGTGCTCAGTGCTCGGGGTGCTGCGTGCTCAGTGCTCAGTACTCAGGGTCCTGGGTGCTCAGTACTCAGGTTGCTGTGTGCTCAGTGCTCAGGGTGCTGGGTGCTCAGTGCTCAGGGTGCTGGGTGCTCAGTGCTCAGGGTGCTGGGTGCTCAGTACTCAGGGTGCTGGGTGCTCAGTGCTCGGGGTGCTGGTTGCTCAGTGCTCAGGGTGCTGGGTGCTCAGTACTCAGGGTGTTGGGTGCTCAGTACTCAGGGTGCTGGGTGCTCAGTACTCAGGTAGCTGGGTGCTCAGTACTCAGGGTGCTGGGTGCTCAGTACTCGGGTGCTGGGTGCTCAGTGCTCAGGGTGCTGGGTGCTCAGTGCTCGGGTTCTGGGTGCTCAGTGCTCAGTACTCAGGGTGCTGGGTGCTCAGTGCTCAGGGTGCTGGGTGCTCACTGCTCAGGGTGCTGGGTGCTCAGTGCTCAGGGTGCTGGGTACTCAGTGCTCAGGGTACTGGGTGCTCAGTACTCAGGGTGCTGGGTGCTCAGTGCTCAGGGTGCTGGGTGCTCACTGCTCAGGGTGCTGGGTGCTCAGTGCTCAGGGTGCTGGGTACTCAGTGCTCAGGGTACTGGGTGCTCAGTACTCAGGGTGCTGGGTGCTCAGCGCTCAGGGTGCTGGGTGCTCAGTGCTCGGGGTGCTGGGTGCTCAGTGCTCGGGGTGCTGGGTGCTGAGTGCTCGGGGTGCTCGGTGCTCAGTACTCAGGGTGCTGTATGTTCAGTGTTCAGGGTGCTGGGTGCTCAGTACTCAGGGTGCTCGGTGCTTAGTACTCAGGGTGCTGGGTGCTCAGTACTTCGGGTGCTGGGTGCTCAGTGCTCGGGGTGCTCGGTGCTCAGTACTCAGTGCTCAGGGTGCTCACTGCTCAGTGCTCAGAGTGCTGGGTGTTCAGTACTCAGGGTGCTGGGTGCTCAGTACTCAGGGGGCTGGGTGCTCAGTACTCTGGGTGCTCGGTGCTCAGTGCTCAGGGTGCTGGGTGCTCAGTATTCAGGGTGCTGGGTGCTCAGTACTCAGGGTGCTGGGTGCTCAGTGCTCAGGGTGCTGGGTACTCAGTGCTCAGGGTGCTCGGTGCTCAGTACTCGGGGTGCTGGGTGCTCATTCTCTGGGTGCTGGGTGCTCAGTGCTCAGGGTGCTGGGTGCTCAGTACTCAGGGTGCTGGGTGCTCAGTGCTCAGGGTGCTGGGTGCTCAGTACTCAGGGTGCTGGGTGCTCAGTGCTCAGGGTGCTGGGTGCTCAGTACTCAGGGTGCTGGGTGCTCAGTGCTCAGGGTGCTGGGTGCTCAGTACTCAGGGTGCTGGGAGCTCAGTGCTCAGGGTGATCGGTGCTCAGTACTCAGGGTGCTCAGTACTCAGGGTACTGGGTGCTCAGTGCTCGGGGTGCTGGGAGCTCAGTACTCAGGGTGCTGGGTGCTCAGTGCTCAGGGTGATCGGTGCTCAGTACTCAGGGTGCTGGGTGCTCAGTGCTCAGGGTGCTGGGTGTTCAGTCCACAGGGTGCTCAGTGCTCAGGGTGCTGGGTGCTCAGTGCTCGGGGTGCTGGGTGTTCAGTGCTCGGGGTGCTGGGTGCTCAGTGCTCAGGGTGCTGGGTGCTCAGTGCTCAGTGCTCAGGGTGCTGGTTCCTAAGTACTCAGGGTGCTGGGTGCTCAGTACTCAGGGTGCTAGGTGCTCAGTGCTCAGGGTGCTAGGTGCTCAGAACTCAGGGTGCTGGGTGATCAGTGCTCGGGGTGCTGGGTGCTCAGTGCTCAGGGTGCTGGGTGCTCAGTGCTCAGGGTGCTGGGTGCTCAGTACTCAGGGTGCTGGGTGCTCAGTGCTCAGGGTGCTCGGTGCTCAGTACTCAAGGTGCTGGGTGCTCAGTGCTCAGTGTGCTGGGTGCTCAGTGCTCAGGGTGCTCAGTGCTCAGGGTGCTGGGTGTTCAGTACTCAGGGTGCTGGGTGCTCAGTACTCAGGGTGCTGGGTGCTCAGTACTCCGGGTGCTGGGTGCTCAGTGCTCAGGGTGCTCGGTGCTCAGTACTCAGGGTGCTGGGTGCTCAGTACTCAGGGTGCTGGGTGCTCAGTGCTCAGGGTTCTGGGTGCTCAGTGCTCGGGTTGATCGGTGCTCAGTACTCAGGGTGCTGGGTGCTCAGTGCTCGGGGTGCTCGGAGCTCAGTACTCAGGGTGCTGGGTGCTCAGTGCTCGGGGTGATCGGTGCTCAGTACTCAGGGTGGTGGGTGCTCAGCGCTCGGGGTGCTCGGTGCTCAGTACGTTGGGTGCTCACTACTCAGGGTGCTGGCTGCTCAGTGCTCAGGGTGCTGGGTGCTCAGTCCTCAGGGTGCTGGGTGCTCAGTGCTCAGGGTGCTGGGTGCTCAGTACTCAGGGTGCTGGGTGCTCAGTGCTCGGGGTGCTGGGTGCTCAGTGCTCAAGGTGCTGGGTGCTCAGTACTCAGGGTGCTGGGTGCTCAGTACTCGGGGTGCTGGGTGCTCAGTACTCGGGGTGCTGGGTGCTCAGTACTCATGGTGCTGGGTGCTCTGTACTCGGGAGCTGGGTGCTCAGTGCTCAGGGTGCTGGGTGCTTAGTGCTCGGTGTGCTGGGTGCTCAGTGCTCAGTAATCAGGGTGCTGGGTGCTCAGTGCTCAGTACTCAGGGTGCTGGGTGCTCAGTGCTCAGGGTGCTGTGTGCTCAGTGCTCAGGGTGCTGGGTGCTCAGTGCTCAGGGTGCTGGGTGCTCAGTGCTCAGGGTGCTCGGTGCTTAGTACTCAGGGTGCTCGTTGCTCGGGATGCTGGGTGCTCAGTGCTCAGGTTGCTGGGTGCTCAGTGCTCAGGGTGCTGGGTGCTCAGTACTCGGGGTGCTCGGTGCTCAGTTCTCAGGGTGCTGGGTGCTCAGTGCTCGGGGTGCTGGGTGCTCAGTACTCAGGGTGCTGGGTGCTCGGTGCTCAGTACGCTGGGTGCCCCGTACTCAGGGTGCTGGCTGCTCAGTACACAGGGTGCTCGGTGCTCAGTACTCAGGGTGCTGGGTGCTCAGTGATCGGGGTGCTGGGTGCTCATTACTCAGGGTGCTGGGTGCTCAGTACTCGGTGTGCTCAGTGCTTGTGGTGCTGGGTGCTCAGTACTCAGGGTGCTCAGTGCTTGGGGTGTTGGGTGCTCAGTACTCAGGGTGCTGGGTGCTCAATGCTCAGGGTGCTGGGTGCTCAGTACTCAGGGTGCTGGGTGCTCAGTACTCAGGGTGCTGGGTGCTCAGTGCTCGGGGTGCGGGGTGCTTAGTGCTCGGGGTGCTGGGTGCTCAGTGCTCGGGTTGCTGGGTGCTCAGTGCTCGGGGTTCTGGGTCATCAGTGCTCGGGGCGACGGGTGCTCAGTGCTCGGGGTGCTGGGTGCTCAGTACTCAGGGTGCTCAGTACTCAGGCTGCTGGGTGCTCAGTGCTCAGGGTGCTGGGTGCTCAGTGCTCGGGGTGCTGGGTGCTCAGTGCTCGGGGTGCTGGGTGCTCAGTGCTCGGTGTGCTGGGTGCTCAGTACTCAGGGTGCTGGGTGCTCAGTGCTCGGGGTGCTGGGTGCTCAGTACTCAGGGTGCTGGGTGCTCGGTGCTCAGTACGCTGGGTGCTCAGTACTCAGGGTGCTGGCTGCTCAGTACACAGGGTGCTCGGTGCTCAGTACTCAGGGTGCTGGGTGCTCAGTGCTCGGGGTGCTGGGTGCTCAGTGCTCGGGGTGCTCATTGCTCAGGGTGATGGGTGCTCAGTACTCAGGGTGCTGGGTGCTCAGTACACACGGTGCTCAGTGCTCAGTACTCAGGGTGCTCAGTGCTCAGTACTCAGAGTGCTCAGTGCTCAGCGTGCTGGGTGCTCAGTGCTCGGGGTGCTGGGTGCTCAGTGCTCAGGGTGCTGGGTGCTCAGTACTCAGTGTGCTCAGTACTCAGGCTGCTGGGTGCTCAGTGCTCAGGGTGCTGTGTGCTCAGTGCTAAGGGTGCTGGGTGCTCAGTACTCAGGGTGTTGGGTGCTCGGTGCTCAGTACACAGGGTGCTGAGTGCTCAGTGCTCGGGGTGTTGGGTGCTCAGTGCTCAGGGTGCTGGGTGCTCAGTACTCAGGGTGCTCAGTGCTCAGTACACAGGGTGCTGGGTGCTCAGTGCTCGGGGTGCTGGGTGCTCAGTGCTCAGTACTCAGGGTGCTGGGTGCTCAGTGCTCGGGGTGCTGGGTGCTCAGTACTCAGCGTGCTGGGTGCTCAGTACTCAGGGTGCTGGGTGCTCAGTGCTCAGGGTGCTGGGTGCTCAGTGCTCAGGGTGCTGGGTGCTCAGTACTCAGGGTGCTCAGTGCTCGGGGAGCTCGGTGCTCAGTACTCAGGGTGCTGGGTGCTCACTACTCAGTGCTCGGGTTCCTGGGTGCTCCGTGCTCGGGGTGCTGGGTGCTCAGTGCTCTGGGTGCTGGGTGCTCAGTACTCAGGGTGCTGGGTGCTCTGTACTCAGGGTGCTGGGGGCTCAGTACTCAGGGTGCTGGGTGCTCAGTACTCAGGGTGATCTGTTCTCAGTACTCAGGGTGCTGGGTGCTCAGTGCTCGGGGTGCTGGGTGCTCAGTACTCGGGATGCTCAGTGCTCAGTACTCAGGGTGCTGGGTGCTCAGTGCTCGGGGAGCTCTGTGCTCAGTACTCAGGGTGCTGGGTGCTCAGTGCTCAGGGTACTGGGTGCTCAGTACTAAGGGTGCTGGGTGCTCAGTGCTCAGGGTGCTTGATGCTCAGTACTCAGGGTGTTGGGTGCTCAGTGCTCAGGGTGCTGGGTGCTCAGTGCTTAGGGTGCTCGGTGCTCAGTACTCAGGGTGCTGTGTGCTCAGTACTCAGGGTGCTGGGTGCTCAGTACTCGGGGTGCTGGGTGCTCAGTGCTCAGCATGCTGGGTGCTCAGTACTCAGGGTGCTGGGTGCTCAGTGCTCAGAGTGCTGGGTGCTCAGTGCTCAGGGTGCTGGGTGCTCAGTACTCAGTGCTCAGGATGCTGGGTGCTCAGTTCTCGGGGTGTCAGTGCTCAGTGCTCAGGGTCCTGGATGCTCAGAACTCAGGGTGCAGGGTGCTTAGTACTCAGGGTGCTCAGTGCTCAGTACACAGGGTGCTGGGTGCTCAGTGCTCGGGGTGCTTGGTGCTCAGTGCTCAGTACTCAGGGTGCTGGGTGTTCAGTGCTCGCGGTGCTGGGTGCTCAGTACTCAGCGTTCTGGGTGCTCAGTACTCAGGGTGCTGGGTGCTCAGTGCTCAGGGTGCTGGGTGCTCAGTGCTCAGGGTGCTGGGTGCTCAGTGCTCGGGTTCTGGGTGCTCAGTGCTCAGTACTCAGGGTGCTGGGTGCTCAGTGCTCAGGGTGCTGGGTGCTCACTGCTCAGGGTGCTGGGTGCTCAGTGCTCAGGGTGCTGGGTACTCAGTGCTCAGGGTACTGGGTGCTCAGTACTCAGGGTGCTGGGTGCTCAGTGCTCAGGGTGCTGGGTGCTCACTGCTCAGGGTGCTGGGTGCTCAGTGCTCAGGGTGCTGGGTACTCAGTGCTCAGGGTACTGGGTGCTCAGTACTCAGGGTGCTGGGTGCTCAGCGCTCAGGGTGCTGGGTGCTCAGTGCTCGGGGTGCTGGGTGCTCAGTGCTCGGGGTGCTGGGTGCTGAGTGCTCGGGGTGCTCGGTGCTCAGTACTCAGGGTGCTGTATGTTCAGTGTTCAGGGTGCTGGGTGCTCAGTACTCAGGGTGCTCGGTGCTTAGTACTCAGGGTGCTGGGTGCTCAGTACTTCGGGTGCTGGGTGCTCAGTGCTCGGGGTGCTCGGTGCTCAGTACTCAGTGCTCAGGGTGCTCACTGCTCAGTGCTCAGAGTGCTGGGTGTTCAGTACTCAGGGTGCTGGGTGCTCAGTACTCAGGGGGCTGGGTGCTCAGTACTCTGGGTGCTCGGTGCTCAGTGCTCAGGGTGCTGGGTGCTCAGTATTCAGGGTGCTGGGTGCTCAGTACTCAGGGTGCTGGGTGCTCAGTGCTCAGGGTGCTGGGTACTCAGTGCTCAGGGTGCTCGGTGCTCAGTACTCGGGGTGCTGGGTGCTCATTCTCTGGGTGCTGGGTGCTCAGTGCTCAGGGTGCTGGGTGCTCAGTACTCAGGGTGCTGGGTGCTCAGTGCTCAGGGTGCTGGGTGCTCAGTACTCAGGGTGCTGGGTGCTCAGTGCTCAGGGTGCTGGGTGCTCAGTACTCAGGGTGCTGGGTGCTCAGTGCTCAGGGTGCTGGGTGCTCAGTACTCAGGGTGCTGGGAGCTCAGTGCTCAGGGTGATCGGTGCTCAGTACTCAGGGTGCTCAGTACTCAGGGTACTGGGTGCTCAGTGCTCAGGGTGCTGGGTGCTCAGTGCTTAGGGTGCTCGGTGCTCAGTACTCAGGGTGCTGTGTGCTCAGTACTCAGGGTGCTGGGTGCTCAGTACTCGGGGTGCTGGGTGCTCAGTGCTCAGCATGCTGGGTGCTCAGTACTCAGGGTGCTGGGTGCTCAGTGCTCAGGGTGATCGGTGCTCAGTACTCAGGGTGCTGGGTGCTCAGTGCTCAGGGTGCTGGGTGTTCAGTCCACAGGGTGCTCAGTGCTCAGGGTGCTGGGTGCTCAGTGCTCGGGGTGCTGGGTGTTCAGTGCTCGGGGTGCTGGGTGCTCAGTGCTCAGGGTGCTGGGTGCTCAGTGCTCAGTGCTCAGGGTGCTGGTTGCTCAGTTCTCAGGGTGCTGGGTGCTCAGTACTCAGGGTGCTAGGTGCTCAGTGCTCAGGGTGCTAGGTGCTCAGAACTCAGGGTGCTGGGTGATCAGTGCTCGGGGTGCTGGGTGCTCAGTGCTCAGGGTGCTGGGTGCTCAGTGCTCAGGGTGCTGGGTGCTCAGTACTCAGGGTGCTGGGTGCTCAGTGCTCAGGGTGCTCGGTGCTCAGTACTCAAGGTGCTGGGTGCTCAGTGCTCAGTGTGCTGGGTGCTCAGTGCTCAGGGTGCTCAGTGCTCAGGGTGCTGGGTGTTCAGTACTCAGGGTGCTGGGTGCTCAGTACTCAGGGTGCTGGGTGCTCAGTACTCAGGGTGCTGGGTGCTCAGTGCTCAGGGTGCTCGGTGCTCAGTACTCAGGGTGCTGGGTGCTCAGTACTCAGGGTGCTGGGTGCTCAGTGCTCAGGGTTCTGGGTGCTCAGTGCTCGGGTTGATCGGTGCTCAGTACTCAGGGTGCTGGGTGCTCAGTGCTCGGGGTGCTCGGAGCTCAGTACTCAGGGTGCTGGGTGCTCAGTGCTCGGGGTGATCGGTGCTCAGTACTCAGGGTGGTGGGTGCTCAGCGCTCGGGGTGCTCGGTGCTCAGTACGTTGGGTGCTCACTACTCAGGGTGCTGGCTGCTCAGTGCTCAGGGTGCTGGGTGCTCAGTGCTCAGGGTGCTGGGTGCTCAGTGCTCAGGGTGCTGGGTGCTCAGTACTCAGGGTGCTGGGTGCTCAGTGCTCGGGGTGCTGGGTGCTCAGTGCTCAGGGTGCTGGGTGCTCAGTACTCAGGGTGCTGGGTGCTCAGTACTCGGGGTGCTGGGTGCTCAGTACTCGGGGTGCTGGGTGCTCAGTACTCATGGTGCTGGGTGCTCTGTACTCGGGAGCTGGGTGCTCAGTGCTCAGGGTGCTGGGTGCTTAGTGCTCGGTGTGCTGGGTGCTCAGTGCTCAGTAATCAGGGTGCTGGGTGCTCAGTGCTCAGTACTCAGGGTGCTGGGTGCTCAGTGCTCAGGGTGCTGTGTGCTCAGTGCTCAGGGTGCTGGGTGCTCAGTGCTCAGGGTGCTGGGTGCTCAGTGCTCAGGGTGCTCGGTGCTTAGTACTCAGGGTGCTCGTTGCTCGGGATGCTGGGTGCTCAGTGCTCAGGTTGCTGGGTGCTCAGTGCTCGGGGTGCTGGGGTGCTGGGTGCTCAGTACTCGGGGTGCTCGGTGCTCAGTTCTCAGGGTGCTGGGTGCTCAGTGCTCGGGGTGCTGGGTGCTCAGTACTCAGGGTGCTGGGTGCTCGGTGCTCAGTACGCTGGGTGCCCCGTACTCAGGGTGCTGGCTGCTCAGTACACAGGGTGCTCGGTGCTCAGTACTCAGGGTGCTGGGTGCTCAGTGATCGGGGTGCTGGGTGCTCATTACTCAGGGTGCTGGGTGCTCAGTACTCGGTGTGCTCAGTGCTTGTGGTGCTGGGTGCTCAGTACTCAGGGTGCTCAGTGCTTGGGGTGTTGGGTGCTCAGTACTCAGGGTGCTGGGTGCTCAATGCTCAGGGTGCTGGGTGCTCAGTACTCAGGGTGCTGGGTGCTCAGTACTCAGGGTGCTGGGTGCTCAGTGCTCGGGGTGCGGGGTGCTTAGTGCTCGGGGTGCTGGGTGCTCAGTGCTCGGGTTGCTGGGTGCTCAGTGCTCGGGGTTCTGGGTCATCAGTGCTCGGGGCGACGGGTGCTCAGTGCTCGGGGTGCTGGGTGCTCAGTACTCAGGGTGCTCAGTACTCAGGCTGCTGGGTGCTCAGTGCTCAGGGTGCTGGGTGCTCAGTGCTCGGGGTGCTGGGTGCTCAGTGCTCGGGGTGCTGGGTGCTCAGTGCTCGGGGTGCTGGGTGCTCAGTACTCAGGGTGCTGGGTGCTCAGTGCTCGGGGTGCTGGGTGCTCAGTACTCAGGGTGCTGGGTGCTCGGTGCTCAGTACGCTGGGTGCTCAGTACTCAGGGTGCTGGCTGCTCAGTACACAGGGTGCTCGGTGCTCAGTACTCAGGGTGCTGGGTGCTCAGTGCTCGGGGTGCTGGGTGCTCAGTGCTCGGGGTGCTCATTGCTCAGGGTGATGGGTGCTCAGTACTCAGGGTGCTGGGTGCTCAGTACACACGGTGCTCAGTGCTCAGTACTCAGGGTGCTCAGTGCTCAGTACTCAGAGTGCTCAGTGCTCAGCGTGCTGGGTGCTCAGTGCTCGGGGTGCTGGGTGCTCAGTGCTCAGGGTGCTGGGTGCTCAGTACTCAGTGTGCTCAGTACTCAGGCTGCTGGGTGCTCAGTGCTCAGGGTGCTGGGTGCTCAGTGCTAAGGGTGCTGGGTGCTCAGTACTCAGGGTGTTGGGTGCTCGGTGCTCAGTACACAGGGTGCTGAGTGCTCAGTGCTCGGGGTGTTGGGTGCTCAGTGCTCAGGGTGCTGGGTGCTCAGTACACAGGGTGCTGAGTGCTCAGTGCTCGGGGTGTTGGGTGCTCAGTGCTCGGGGTGCTGGGTGCTCAGTGCTCAGGGTGCTGGGTGCTCAGTACTCAGGGTGCTCAGTACTCAGGCTACTGGGTGCTCAGTGCTCGGGGTGCTGGGTGCTCAGTGCTCGGGGTGCTGGGTGCTCAGTGCTAGGGGTGCTGGGTGCTCAGTACTCGGGTTGCTCGGTGCTCAGTACTCAGGGTGCTGGGTGCTCAGTGCTCAGGGTGCTGGGTGCTCAGTACTCAGGGTGCTGGGTGCTCGGTGCTCAGTAAGCTGGGTGCTCAGTACTCAGGGTGCTGGCTGCTCAGTACTCAGGGTGCTCGGTGCTCAGTACTCAGGGTGCTGGGTGCTCAGTGCTCGGGGTGCTGGGTGCTCATTACTCAGGGTGCTGGGTGCTCAGTACTCAAGGTGCTCAGTGCTTGGGGTGCTGGGTGCTCAGTACTCAGGGTGCTCAGTGCTTGGGGTATTGGGTGCTCAGTACTCAGGGTGCTGTGTGCTCAGTGCTCAGGGTGCTGGGTGCTCAGTACTCAGGGTGCTGGGTGCTCAGTACTCAGGGTGCTGGGTGCTCAGTGCTCTGGGTGCTGGGTCCTCAGTGCTCGGGGTGCTGGGTGCTCAGTGCTCGGGGTGCTGGGTGCTCAGTGCTCAGGGTGCTGGGTGCTCAGTGCTCAGGGTGCTGGGTGCTCAGTGCTCGGGGTGCTGGGTGCTCAGTGCTCGGGGTGCTGGGTGCTCAGTGCTCGTGGTGCTCGGTGCTCAGTGCTCGGGGTGCTGTGTGCTCAGTACTCGGGGTGCTCAGTGCTCAGTACTCAGGGTGCTGGGTGCTCAGTGCTCAGGGTGCTGGGTGCTCAGTGCTCGGGGTGCTGGCTGCTCGGTGCTCAGGTTGCTGGGTGCTCAGTACTCGGGGTGCTGGGTGCTCAGTACTCGGGGTGCTGGGTGCTCAGTACTCAGGGTGCTGGGTGCTCGGTGCTCAGGGTGCTGGGTCCTCAGTGCTCAGGGTGCTGGGTGCTCAGTGCTCAGGGTGCTCGGTGCTTAGTACTCAGGGTGCTCGTTGCTCAGGGTGCTGGGTGCTCAGTGCTCGGGCTGCTGGGTGCTCAGTGCTCGGGTTGCTGGGTGCTCAGTACTCGGGGTGCTCGGTGCTCAGTACTCAGGGTGCTGGGTTCTCAGTGCTCGGGGTGCTGGGTGCTCAGTGCTCGGGTTGCTGGGTGCTCAGTACTCGGGGTGCTGGGTGCTCAGTACTCGGGGTGCTGGGTGCTCAGTACTCAGGGTGCTGGGTGCTCGGTGCTCAGGGTGCTGGGTCCTCAGTGCTCAGGGTGCTGGGTGCTCAGTGCTCAGGGTGCTCGGTGCTTAGTACTCAGGGTGCTCGTTGCTCAGGGTGCTGGGTGCTCAGTGCTCGGGCTGCTGGGTGCTCAGTGCTCGGGTTGCTGGGTGCTCAGTACTCGGGGTGCTCGGTGCTCAGTACTCAGGGTGCTGGGTTCTCAGTGCTCGGGGTGCTGGGTGCTCAGTACTCAGGGTGCTGGGTGCTCGGTGCTCAGTACGCTGGGTGCTCAGTACTCAGTGTGCTGGCTGCTCAGTACACAGGGTGCTCGGTGCTCAGTACTCAGGGTGCTGGGTGCTCAGTGCTCGGGGTGCTGTGTGCTCATTACTCAGGGTGCTGGGTGCTCAGTACTCAGTGTGCTCAGTGCTTGGGGTGCTGGTTTCTCAGTACTCAGGGTGCTCAGTGCTTGGGGTGTTGGGTGCTCAGTACTCAGGGTGCTGGGTGCTCAATGCTCAGGGTGCTGGGTGCTCAGTACTCAGGGTGCTGGGTGCTAAGTACTCAGGGTGCTGGGTGCTCAGTGCTCGGGGTGCTGGGTGCTTAGTGCTCGGGGTGCTGGGTGCTCAGTGCTCGGGGTGCTGGGTGCTCAGTACTCGGGGTGCTGGGTGCTCAGTACTCAGGGTACTGGGTGCTCGGTGCTCAGGGTGCTGGGTCCTCAGTGCTCAGGGTGCTGGGTGCTCAGTGCTCAGGGTGCTCGGTGCTTAGTACTCAGGGTGCTCATTGCTCAGGGTGCTGGGTGCTCAGTGCTCGGGCTGCTGGGTGCTCAGTGCTCGGGTTGCTGGGTGCTCAGTACTCGGGGTGCTCGGTGCTCAGTACTCAGGGTGCTGGGTGCTCAGTGCTCGGGGTGCTGGGTGCTCAGTACTCAGGGTGCTGGGTGCTCGGTGCTCAGTAAGCTGGGTGCTCAGAACTCAGTGTGCTGGCTGCTCAGTACACAGGGTGCTCGGTGCTCAGTACTCAGGGTGCTGGGTGCTCAGTGCTCGGGGTGCTGTGTGCTCATTACTCAGGGTGCTGGGTGCTCAGTACTCAGTGTGCTCAGTGCTTGGGGTGCTGGGTGCTCAGTACTCAGGGTGCTCAGTGCTTGGGGTTTTGGGTGCTCAGTACTCAGGGTGCTGGGTGCTCAATGCTCAGGGTGCTGGGTGCTCAGTACTCAGGGTGCTGGGTGCTAAGTACTCAGGGTGCTGGGTGCTCAGTGCTCGGGGTGCTGGGTGCTTAGGGCTCGGGTTGCTGGGTGCTCAGTGCTCGGGGTGCTGGGTGCTCAGTGCTCGGGGTGCTGGGTGCTCAGTGCTCGGGGCGCTGGGTGCTCAGTGCTCGGGGTGCTCGGAGCTCAGTACTCAGGGTGCTGGGTGCTCAGTGCTCGGGGTGCTCGGTGCTCAGTACTCAGGGTGCTGGGTGCTCAGTGCTCAGGGTGCTCGGTGCTCAGTACGTTGGGTGCTCACTACTCAGGGTGCTGGGTGCTCAGTGCTCAGGGTGCTGGGTGCTCAGTGCTCCGGGTGCTAGGTGCTTAGTGCTCGGGGTGCTGGGTGCTCAGTGCTCGGGGTGCTGGGTGCTCAGTGCTCGGGGTGCTCGGTGCTCAGTGCTCGGGGTGCTGGGTGCTCAGTACTCGGGGTGCTCAGTGCTCAGTACCCGGGGTGCTGGGTGCTCAGTGCTCAGGGTGCTGGGTGCTCAGTGCTCGGGGTGCTGGCTGCTCGGTGCTCAGGTTGCTGGGTGCTCAGTACTCGGGGTGCTGTGTGCTCAGTACTCGGGGTGCTGGGTGCTCATTGCTCGGGGTGCTCGGTGCTCAGTACTCAGGGTGCTGGGTGCTCAGTGCTCGGGGTGCTCAGTACTCAGGGTGCTGTGTGTTCAGTGCTAAGGGTGCTGGGTGCTCAGTGCTCAGGGTGCTGTGTGCTCAGTGCTCGGGGTGCTGGGTGCTCAGTACTCGGGGTGCTGGGTGCTCTGTACTCAGGGAGCTGGGTGCTTGGTGCTCAGGGTGCTGGGTCCTCAGTGCTCAGGGTGCTGGGTGCTCAGTGCTCAGGGTGCTCGGTGCTTAGTACTCAGGGTGCTCGTTGCTCGGGATGCTGGGTGCTCAGTGCTCAGGTTGCTGGGTGCTCAGTGCTCGGGGTGCTGGGTGCTCAGTACTCGGGGTGCTCGGTGCTCAGTTCTCAGGGTGCTGGTTGCTCAGTGCTCGGGGTGCTGGGTGCTCAGTGCTCGGGGTGCTCGGTGCTCAGTGCTCGGGGTGCTGGGTGCTCAGTGCTCCGGGTGCTAGGTGCTTAGTGCTCGGGGTGCTAGGTGCTCAGTGCTCGGGGTGCTGGGTGCTCAGTGCTCGGGGTGCTCGGTGCTCAGTGCTCAGGGTGCTGGGTGCTCAGTGCTCCGGGTGCTAGGTGCTTAGTGCTCGGGGTGCTGGGTGCTCAGTGCTCGGGGTGCTGGGTGCTCAGTACTCAGGGTGCTGGGTGCTCGGTGCTCAGTACGCTGGGTGCTCAGTACTCAGGGTGCTGGCTGCTCAGTACACAGGGTGCTCGGTGCTCAGTACTCAGGGTGCTGGGTGCTCAGTGCTCGGGGTGCTGGGTGCTCAGTGCTCGGGGTGCTCATTGCTCAGGGTGATGGGTGCTCAGTACTCAGGGTGCTGGGTGCTCAGTACACACGGTGCTCAGTGCTCAGTACTCAGGGTGCTCAGTGCTCAGTACTCAGAGTGCTCAGTGCTCAGCGTGCTGGGTGCTCAGTGCTCGGGGTGCTGGGTGCTCAGTGCTCAGGGTGCTGGGTGCTCAGTACTCAGGGTGCACAGTACTCAGGCTGCTGGGTGCTCAGTGCTCAGGGTGCTGGGTGCTCAGTGCTAAGGGTGCTGGGTGCTCAGTACTCAGGGTGTTGGGTGCTCGGTGCTCAGTACACAGGGTGCTGAGTGCTCAGTACTCGGGGTGTTGGGTGCTCAGTGCTCAGGGTGCTGGGTGCTCAGTACACAGGGTGCTGAGTGCTCAGTGCTCGGGGTGTTGGGTGCTCAGTGCTCGGGCTGCTGGGTGCTCAGTGCTCAGGGTGCTGGGTGCTCAGTACTCAGGGTGCTCAGTACTCAGTCTACTGGGTGCTCAGTGCTCGGGGTGCTGGGTGCTCAGTGCTCGGGGTGCTGGGTGCTCAGTGCTAGGGGTGCTGGGTGCTCAGTACTCGGGTTGCTCGGTGCTCAGTACTCAGGGTGCTGGGTGCTCAGTGCTCAGGGTGCTGGGTGCTCAGTACTCAGGGTGCTGGGTGCTCGGTGCTCAGTAAGCTGGGTGCTCAGTACTCAGGATGCTGGCTGCTCAGTACTCAGGGTGCTCGGTGCTCAGTACTCAGGGTGCTGGGTGCTCAGTGCTCGGGGTGCTGGGTGCTCATTACTCAGGGTGCTGGGTGCTCAGTACTCAAGGTGCTCAGTGCTTGGGGTGCTGGGTGCTCAGTACTCAGGGTGCTCAGTGCTTGGGGTATTGGGTGCTCAGTACTCAGGGTGCTGTGTGCTCAGTGCTCAGGGTGCTGGGTGCTCAGTACTCAGGGTGCTGGGTGCTCAGTACTCAGGGTGCTGGGTGCTCAGTGCTCTGGGTGCTGGGTCCTCAGTGCTCGGGGTGCTGGGTGCTCAGTGCTCGGGGTGCTGGGTGCTCAGTGCTCAGGGTGCTGGGTGCTCAGTGCTCAGGGTGCTGGGTGCTCAGTGCTCGGGGTGCTGGGTGCTCAGTGCTCGGGGTGCTGGGTGCTCAGTGCTCGGGGTGCTCGGTGCTCAGTGCTCGGGGTGCTGGGTGCTCAGTACTCGGGGTGCTCAGTGCTCAGTACTCAGGGTGATGGGTGCTCAGTGCTCAGGGTGCTGGGTGCTCAGTGCTCGGGGTGCTGGCTGCTCGGTGCTCAGGTTGCGGGGTGCTCAGTACTCGGGGTGCTGGGTGCTCAGTACTCGGGGTGCTGGGTGCTCAGTACTCAGGGTGCTGGGTGCTCGGTGCTCAGGGTGCTGGGTCCTCAGTGCTCAGGGTGCTGGGTGCTCAGTGCTCAGGGTGCTCGGTGCTTAGTACTCAGGGTGCTCGTTGCTCAGGGTGCTGGGTGCTCAGTGCTCGGGCTGCTGGGTGCTCAGTGCTCGGGTTGCTGGGTGCTCAGTACTCGGGGTGCTCGGTGCTCAGTACTAAGGGTGCATGGTTCTCAGTGCTCGGGGTGCTCGGTGCTCAGTACTCAGGGTGCTGGGTGCTCGGTGCTCAGTACGCTGGGTGCTCAGTACTCAGTGTGCTGGCTGCTCAGTACACAGGGTGCTCGGTGCTCAGTACTCAGGGTGCTGGGTGCTCAGTGCTCGGGGTGCTGTGTTCTCATTACTCAGGGTGCTGGGTGCTCAGTACTCAGTGTGCTCAGTGCTTGGGTTGCTGGTTTCTCAGTACTCAGGGTGCTCAGTGCTTGGGGTGTTGGGTGCTCAGTACTCAGGGTGCTGGGTGCTCAATGCTCAGGGTGCTGGGTGCTCAGTACTCAGGGTGCTGGGTGCTAAGTACTCAGGGTGCTGGGTGCTCAGTGCTCGGGGTGCTCGGTGCTTAGTGCTCGGGGTGCTGGGTGCTCAGTGCTCGGGGTGCTGGGTGCTCAGTACTCGGGGTGCTGGGTGCTCAGTACTCAGGGTACTGGGTGCTCGGTGCTCAGGGTGCTGGGTCCTCAGTGCTCAGGGTGCTGGGTGCTCAGTGCTCAGGGTGCTCGGTGCTTAGTACTCAGGGTGCTCGTTGCTCAGGGTGCTGGGTGCTCAGTGCTCGGGCTGCTGGGTGCTCAGTGCTCGGGTTGCTGGGTGCTCAGTACTCGGGGTGCTCGGTGCTCAGTACTCAGGGTGCTGGGTGCTCAGTGCTCGGGGTGCTGGGTGCTCAGTACTCAGGGTGCTGGGTGCTCGGTGCTCAGTAAGCTGGGTGCTCAGAACTCAGTGTGCTGGCTGCTCAGTACACAGGGTGCTCGGTGCTCAGTACTCAGGGTGCTGGGTGCTCAGTGCTCGGGGTGCTGTGTGCTCATTACTCAGGGTGCTGGGTGCTCAGTACTCAGTGTGCTCAGTGCTTGGGGTGCTGGGTGCTCAGTACTCAGGGTGCTCAGTGCTTGGGGTTTTGGGTGCTCAGTACTCAGGGTGCTGGGTGCTCAATGCTCAGGGTGCTGGGTGCTCAGTACTCAGGGTGCTGGGTGCTAAGCACTCAGGGTGCTGGGTGCTCAGTGCTCGGGGTGCTGGGTGCTTAGGGCTCGGGTTGCTGGGTGCTCAGTGCTCGGGGTGCTGGGTGCTCAGTGCTCGGGGTGCTGGGTGCTCAGTGCTCGGGGTGCTGGGTGCTCAGTGCTCGGGGTGCTGGGTGCTCAGTGCTCGGGGCGCTGGGTGCTCAGTGCTCGGGGCGCTGGGTGCTCAGTGCTCGGGGTGCTGGGAGCTCAGTACTCAGGGTGCTGGGTGCTCAGTGCTCGGGGTGCTCGGTGCTCAGTACTCAGGGTGCTGGGTGCTCAGTGCTCAGGGTGCTCGGTGCTCAGTACGTTGGGTGCTCACTACTCAGGGTGCTGGGTGCTCAGTGCTCAGGGTGATGGGTGCTCAGTGCTCCGGGTGCTAGGTGCTTAGTGCTCGGGGTGCTGGGTGCTCAGTGCTCGGGGTGCTGGGTGTTCAGTGCTCGGGGTGCTCGGTGCTCAGTGCTCGGGGTGCTGGGTGCTCAGTACTCGGGGTGCTCAGTGCTCAGTACCCGGGGTGCTGGGTGCTCAGTGCTCAGGGTGCTGGGTGCTCAGTGCTCGGGGTGCTGGCTGCTCGGTGCTCAGGTTGCTGGGTGCTCAGTACTCGGGGTGCTGGGTGCTCAGTACTCGGGGTGCTGGGTGCTCATTGCTCGGGGTGCTCGGTGCTCAGTACTCAGGGAGCTGGGTGCTCAGTGCTCGGGGTGCTCAGTACTCAGGGTGCTGTGTGTTCAGTGCTAAGGGTGCTGGGTGCTCAGTGCTCAGGGTGCTGTGTGCTCAGTGCTCGGGGTGCTGGGTGCTCAGTACTCGGGGTGCTGGGTGCTCTGTACTCAGGGAGCTGGGTGCTCGGTGCTCAGGGTGCTGGGTCCTCAGTGCTCAGTGTGCTGGGTGCTCAGTGCTCAGGGTGCTCGGTGCTTAGTACTCAGGGTGCTCGTTGCTCGGGATGCTGGGTGCTCAGTGCTCAGGTTGCTGGGTGCTCAGTGCTCGGGGTGCTGGGTGCTCAGTACTCGGGGTGCTCGGTGCTCAGTTCTCAGGGTGCTGGGTGCTCAGTGCTCGGGGTGCTGGGTGCTCAGTACTCAGGGTGCTGGGTGCTCGGTGCTCAGTACGCTGGGTGCCCAGTACTCAGGGTGCTGGCTGCTCAGTACACAGGGTGCTCGGTGCTCAGTACTCAGGGTGCTGGGTGCTCAGTGATCGGGGTGCTGGGTGCTCATTACTCAGGGTGCTGGGTGCTCAGTACTCAGTGTGCTCAGTGCTTGTGGTGCTGGGTGCTCAGTACTCAGGGTGCTCAGTGCTTGGGGTGTTGGGTGCTCAGTACTCAGGGTGCTGGGTGCTCAATGCTCAGGGTGCTGGGTGCTCAGTACTCAGGGTGCTGGGTGCTCAGTACTCAGGGTGCTGGGTGCTCAGTGCTCGGGGTGCGGGGTGCTTAGTGCTCAGGGTGCTGGGTGCTCAGTGCTCGGGGTGCTGGGTGCTCAGTGCTCGGGGTTCTGTGTCATCAGTGCTCGGGGCGCCGGGTGCTCAGTGCTCGGGGCGCTGGGTGCTCAGTGCTCGGGGTGCTCGGAGCTCAGTACTCAGAGTGCTGGGTGCTCAGTGCTCGGGGTGCTCGGTGCTCAGTACTCAGGGTGCTGGGTGCTCAGTACTCGGGGTGCTCGGTGCTCAGTACGTTGGGTGCTCACTACTCAGGGTGCTGGGTGCTCAGTGCTCAGGGTGCTGGGTGCTCAGTGCTCAGGGTGCTGGGTGCTCAGTGCTCAGGGTGCTGGGTGCTCAGTACTCAGGGTGCTGGGTGCGCAGTGCTCGGGGCGCTGGGTGCTCAGTGCTCAGGGTGCTGGGTGCTCAGTGCTCAGGGTGCTGGGTGCTCAGTACTCGGGGTGCTGGGTGCTCAGTACTCAGGGTGCTGGGTGCTCAGTACTCAGAGTGCTGGGTGATCAGTACTCGGGTGCTGGGTGCTCAGTGCTCAGGGTGCTGGGTGCTCAGTGCTCGGGGTGCTGGGTGCACAGTGCTCAGTACTCAGGGTGCTGGGTGCTCAGTGCTCGGGGTGCTGGGTGCTCAGTGCTCAGTACTCAGGGTGCTGGGTGCTCAGTGCTCAGGTTGCTGGGTGCTCAGTACTCGGGGTGCTGGGTGCTCAGTACTCGGGGTGCTGGGTGCTCAGTACTCAGGGTGCTGGGTGCTCGGTGCTCAGGGTGCTGGGTCCTCAGTGCTCAGGGTGCTGGGTGCTCAGTGCTCAGGGTGCTCGGTGCTTAGTACTCAGGGTGCTCGTTGCTCAGGGTGCTGGGTGCTCAGTGCTCGGGCTGCTGGGTGCTCAGTGCTCGGGTTGCTGGGTGCTCAGTACTCGGGGTGCTCGGTGCTCAGTACTAAGGGTGCAGGGTTCTCAGTGCTCGGGGTGCTGGGTGCTCAGTACTCAGGGTGCTGGGTGCTCGGTGCTCAGTACGCTGGGTGCTCAGTACTCAGTGTGCTGGCTGCTCAGTACACAGGGTGCTCGGTGCTCAGTACTCAGGGTGCTGGGTGCTCAGTGATCGGGGTGCTGTGTGCTCATTACTCAGGGTGCTGGGTGCTCAGTACTCAGTGTGCTCAGTGCTTGGGTTGCTGGTTTCTCAGTACTCAGGGTGCTCAGTGCTTGGGGTGTTGGGTGCTCAGTACTCAGGGTGCTGGGTGCTCAATGCTCAGGGTGCTGGGTGCTCAGTACTCAGGGTGCTGGGTGCTAAGTACTCAGGGTGCTGGGTGCTCAGTGCTCGGGGTGCTCGGTGCTTAGTGCTCGGGGTGCTGGGTGCTCAGTGCTCGGGGTGCTGGGTGCTCAGTACTCGGGGTGCTGGGTGCTCAGTACTCAGGGTACTGGGTGCTCGGTGCTCAGGGTGCTGGGTCCTCAGTGCTCAGGGTGCTGGGTGCTCAGTGCTCAGGGTGCTCGGTGCTTAGTACTCAGGGTGCTCGTTGCTCAGGGTGCTGGGTGCTCAGTGCTCGGGCTGCTGGGTGCTCAGTGCTCGGGTTGCTGGGTGCTCAGTACTCGGGGTGCTCGGTGCTCAGTACTCAGGGTGCTGGGTGCTCAGTGCTCGGGGTGCTGGGTGCTCAGTACTCAGGGTGCTGGGTGCTCGGTGCTCAGTAAGCTGGGTGCTCAGAACTCAGTGTGCTGGCTGCTCAGTACACAGGGTGCTCGGTGCTCAGTACTCAGGGTGCTGGGTGCTCAGTGCTCGGGGTGCTGTGTGCTCATTACTCAGGGTGCTGGGTGCTCAGTACTCAGTGTGCTCAGTGCTTGGGGTGCTGGGTGCTCAGTACTCAGGGTGCTCAGTGCTTGGGGTTTTGGGTGCTCAGTACTCAGGGTGCTGGGTGCTCAATGCTCAGGGTGCTGGGTGCTCAGTACTCAGGGTGCTGGGTGCTAAGCACTCAGGGTGCTGGGTGCTCAGTGCTCGGGGTGCTGGGTGCTTAGGGCTCGGGTTGCTGGGTGCTCAGTGCTCGGGGTGCTGGGTGCTCAGTGCTCGGGGTGCTGGGTGCTCAGTGCTCGGGGTGCTGGGTGCTCAGTGCTCGGGGTGCTGGGTGCTCAGTGCTCGGGGCGCTGGGTGCTCAGTGCTCGGGGCGCTGGGTGCTCAGTGCTCGGGGTGCTGGGAGCTCAGTACTCAGGGTGCTGGGTGCTCAGTGCTCGGGGTGCTCGGTGCTCAGTACTCAGGGTGCTGGGTGCTCAGTGCTCAGGGTGCTCGGTGCTCAGTACGTTGGGTGCTCACTACTCAGGGTGCTGGGTGCTCAGTGCTCAGGGTGATGGGTGCTCAGTGCTCCGGGTGCTAGGTGCTTAGTGCTCGGGGTGCTGGGTGCTCAGTGCTCGGGGTGCTGGGTGTTCAGTGCTCGGGGTGCTCGGTGCTCAGTGCTCGGGGTGCTGGGTGCTCAGTACTCGGGGTGCTCAGTGCTCAGTACCCGGGGTGCTGGGTGCTCAGTGCTCAGGGTGCTGGGTGCTCAGTGCTCGGGGTGCTGGCTGCTCGGTGCTCAGGTTGCTGGGTGCTCAGTACTCGGGGTGCTGGGTGCTCAGTACTCGGGGTGCTGGGTGCTCATTGCTCGGGGTGCTCGGTGCTCAGTACTCAGGGAGCTGGGTGCTCAGTGCTCGGGGTGCTCAGTACTCAGGGTGCTGTGTGTTCAGTGCTAAGGGTGCTGGGTGCTCAGTGCTCAGGGTGCTGTGTGCTCAGTGCTCGGGGTGCTGGGTGCTCAGTACTCGGGGTGCTGGGTGCTCTGTACTCAGGGAGCTGGGTGCTCGGTGCTCAGGGTGCTGGGTCCTCAGTGCTCAGTGTGCTGGGTGCTCAGTGCTCAGGGTGCTCGGTGCTTAGTACTCAGGGTGCTCGTTGCTCGGGATGCTGGGTGCTCAGTGCTCAGGTTGCTGGGTGCTCAGTGCTCGGGGTGCTGGGTGCTCAGTACTCGGGGTGCTCGGTGCTCAGTTCTCAGGGTGCTGGGTGCTCAGTGCTCGGGGTGCTGGGTGCTCAGTACTCAGGGTGCTGGGTGCTCGGTGCTCAGTACGCTGGGTGCCCAGTACTCAGGGTGCTGGCTGCTCAGTACACAGGGTGCTCGGTGCTCAGTACTCAGGGTGCTGGGTGCTCAGTGATCGGGGTGCTGGGTGCTCATTACTCAGGGTGCTGGGTGCTCAGTACTCAGTGTGCTCAGTGCTTGTGGTGCTGGGTGCTCAGTACTCAGGGTGCTCAGTGCTTGGGGTGTTGGGTGCTCAGTACTCAGGGTGCTGGGTGCTCAATGCTCAGGGTGCTGGGTGCTCAGTACTCAGGGTGCTGGGTGCTCAGTACTCAGGGTGCTGGGTGCTCAGTGCTCGGGGTGCGGGGTGCTTAGTGCTCAGGGTGCTGGGTGCTCAGTGCTCGGGGTGCTGGGTGCTCAGTGCTCGGGGTTCTGTGTCATCAGTGCTCGGGGCGCCGGGTGCTCAGTGCTCGGGGCGCTGGGTGCTCAGTGCTCGGGGTGCTCGGAGCTCAGTACTCAGAGTGCTGGGTGCTCAGTGCTCGGGGTGCTCGGTGCTCAGTACTCAGGGTGCTGGGTGCTCAGTACTCGGGGTGCTCGGTGCTAAGTACGTTGGGTGCTCACTACTCAGGGTGCTGGGTGCTCAGTGCTCAGGGTGCTGGGTGCTCAGTGCTCAGGGTGCTGGGTGCTCAGTGCTCAGGGTGCTGGGTGCTCAGTACTCAGGGTGCTGGGTGCGCAGTGCTCGGGGCGCTGGGTGCTCAGTGCTCAGGGTGCTGGGTGCTCAGTGCTCAGGGTGCTGGGTGCTCAGTACTCGGGGTGCTGGGTGCTCAGTACTCAGGGTGCTGGGTGCTCAGTACTCAGAGTGCTGGGTGATCAGTACTCGGGTGCTGGGTGCTCAGTGCTCAGGGTGCTGGGTGCTCAGTGCTCGGGGTGCTGGGTGCACAGTGCTCAGTACTCAGGGTGCTGGGTGCTCAGTGCTCGGGGTGCTGGGTGCTCAGTGCTCAGTACTCAGGGTGCTGGGTGCTCAGTGCTCAGGGTGCTAGGTGCTCAGTGATCAGGGTGCTGGGTGCTCAGTGCTCAGGGTGCTGGGTACTCAGTGCTTAGTACTCAGGGTGCTGGGTGCTCAGTGCTCGGGGTGCTGGGTGCTCAGTGTTCAGTACTCGGGGTGCTGGGTGCTCAGTGCTCAGGGTGCTGGGTGCTCAGTGCTCAGGGTGCTAGGTGCTTAGTACTCAGGGTGCTCGGTCCTCAGTGCTCAGGGTGCTGGGTGCTCAGTACTCAGGGTGCTGGGTGCTCAGTGCTCAGGGTGCTCAGTGCTCAGTACTCAGGGTGCTCGGTGCTCAGTGCTCAGGGTGCTCAGTGCTCAGTACTCAGGGTGCTCAGTGCTCAGTGCTCTGGGTGCTGGGTGCTCAGTGCTCAGGGTGCTGGGTGCTCAGTGCTCAGGGTGCTGGGTGCTCAGTACTCAGGGTGCTCAGTGCTCAGGGTGCTGCGTGCTCAGTGCTCGCTGTGCTGGGTACTCAGTGCTCAGTACACAGGGTGCTGAGTGCTCAGTGCTCGGGGTGCTGGGTGCTCAGTGCTCGATGTGCTGGATGCTCAGTACTCAGGGTGCTGGGTGCTCAGTGCTCAGGGTGCTGGTTGCTCAGTACTCAGGGTGCTGGGTCCTCAGTGCTCAGCGCGCTGGGTGCTCAGTGCTCGGGGTGCTCAGTACTCAGGGTGCTGTGTGTTCAGTGCTCAGGGTACTGGGTGCTCAGTACTCAGGGTGCTCGGTGGTTAGTACTCAGGGTGCTGGGTGCTCAGTAATCCGGGTGCTGGGTGCTCAGTGCTCGGGGTGCTCGGTGCTCAGTGCTCAGGTTGCTGGGTGCTCAGTACTCAGGGTGCTCATTGCTCAGGGTGCTGGGTGCTCAGTACTCAGGGTGCTGGGTGCTCAGTACACAGGGTGCTCAGTGCTCAGTACTCAGGGTGCTCAGTGCTCAGTACTCAGGGTGCTCAGTTCTCAGCGTGCTGGGTGCTCAGTGCTCGGGGTGCTGGGTGCTCAGTGCTCGGGGTGCTGGGTGCTCAGTACTCGGGGTGCTCAGTACTCAGGCTGCTGGGTGCTCAGTGCTCAGGGTGCTGGGTGCTCAGTGCTCAGGGTGCTGGGTGCTCAGTGCTCGGGGTGCTGGGTGCTCAGTGCTCGGGGTGCTGGGTGCTCAGTGCTCGGGGTGCTGGGTGCTCAGTACTCAGGGTGCTGGGTGCTCAGTGCTCGGGGTGCTGGGTGCTCAGTACTCAGGGTGCTGGGTGCTCGGTGCTCAGTACGCCTCGTGCTCAGTACTCAGGGTGCTGGCTGCTCAGTACACAGGGTGCTCGGTGCTCAGTACTCAGGGTGCTGGGTGCTCAGTGCTCGGGGTGCTGGGTGCTCAGTACTCAGGGTGCTCATTGCTCAGGGTGATGGGTGCTCAGTACTCAGGGTGCTGGGTGCTCAGTACACAGGGTGCTCAGTGCTCAGTACTCAGGGTGCTCAGTGCTCAGTACTCAGGGTGCTCAGTGCTCAGCGTGCAGGGTGCTCAGTGCTCGGGGTGCTGGGTGCTCAGTGCTCAGGGTGCTGGGTGCTCAGTACTCAGGGTGCTCAGTACTCAGGCTGCTGGGTGCTCAGTGCTCAGGGTGCTGGGTGCTCAGTGCTAAGGGTGCTGGGTGTTCAGTACTCAGGGTGTTGGGTGCTCGGTGCTCAGTACACAGGGTGCTGAGTGCTCAGTGCTCGGGGTGTTGGGTGCTCAGTGCTCGGGGTGCTGGGTGCTCAGTGCTCAGGGTGCTGGGTGCTCAGTGCTCGGGGTGCTGGGTGCTCAGTGCTAGGGGTGCTGGGTGCTCAGTACTCGGGTTGCTCGGTGCTCAGTACTCAGGGTGCTGGGTGCTCAGTGCTCAGGGTGCTGGGTGCTCAGTACTCAGGGTGCTGCGTGCTCGGTGCTCAGTAAGCTGGGTGCTCAGTACTCAGGGTGCTGGCTGCTCATTACTCATGGTGCTGGGTGCTCAGTACTCAAGGTGCTCAGTGCTTGGGGTGCTGGGTGCTCAGTACTCAGGGTGCTCAGTGCTTGGGGTTTTGGGTGCTCAGTACTCAGGGTGCTGTGTGCTCAGTGCTCAGGGTGCTGGGTGCTCAGTACTCAGGGTGCTGGGTGCTCAGTACTCAGGGTGCTGGGTGCTCAGTGCTCTGGGTGCTGGGTGCTCAGTGCTCGGGGTGATCGGTGCTCAGTACTTAGGGTGCTGGGTGCTCAGTGCTCGGGGTGCTTGGTGCTCAGTACGTTGGGTGCTCACTACTCGGGGTGGTGGGTGCTAAGTGCTCGGTGTGATCGGTGCTCAGTACTTAGGGTGCTGGGTGCTCAGTGCTCGGGGTGCTCGGTGCTCAGTACGTTGGGTGCTCACTACTCAGGGTGCTGGGTGCTCAGTTCTCAGGGTGCTGGGTGCTCAGTACTCAGGGTGCTGGGTGCTCAGTACTCAGGGTGCTCAGTGCTCAGGGTGCTGGGTGCTCAGTACTCAGGGTGCTGGGTGCTCAGTACTCAGGGTGCTGGGTGTTCAGTACTCAGGGTGCTGGGTGCTCAGTACTCGGGGTGCTGGGTGTTCAGTACTCAGGGTGCTGGGTGCTCAGTGCTCAGGGTGCTGGGAGCTCAGTAGTCAGGGTGCTTGGTGCTCAGTACTCAGGGTGCTGGGTGCTCAGTTCTCGGGGTGCTCGGTGCTCAGTACTCAGTGCTCAGGGTGCTCAGTGCTCAGTGCTCAGGGTGCTGGGTGTTCAGTACTCAGGGTGCTGGGTGCTCAGTACTCAGGGTGCTGGGTGCTCAGTGCTCAGGGTGCTGGGTGCTCAGTACTCGGGGTGCTCGGTGCTCAGTGCTCAGGGTGCTGGGTGCTCAGTACTCAGGGTGCTGGGTGCTCAGTGCTCAGGGTGCTCGGTGCTCAGTACTCGGGGTGCTGGGTGCTCATTCTCGGGGTGCGGGGTGCTCAGTGCTCGGGGTGCTGGGTGCTCAGTACTCAGGGTGCTGGGTGCTCAGTGCTCAGGGTGCTGGGTGCTCAGTACTCAGGGTGCTGGGTGCTCAGTGCTCAGGGTGCTGGGTGCTCAGTACTCAGGGTGCTGGGTGCTCAGTGCTCAGCGTGCTGGGTGCTCAGTACTCAGGGTGCTGGGAGCTCAGTGCTCAGGGTGATCGGTGCTCAGTACTAAGGGTGCTCATTACTCAGGGTGCTGGGTGCTCAGTGCTCAGGGTGCTGGGTGCGCAGTACTCAGGGTGCTGGGTGCTCAGTGCTCGGGGTTCTGGGTGCTCAGTGCTCAGGGTGATCGGTGCTCAGTACTCAGGGTGCTGGGTGCTCAGTGCTCAGGGTGCTCGGTGCTCAGTGCTCAGGGTGCTGGGTGCTCAGTACTCAGGGTGCTGGGTGTTCAGTACTCAGGGTGCTGGGTGCTCAGTACTCGGGGTGCTGGGTGTTCAGTATTCAGGGTGCTGGGTGCTCAGTGCTCAGGGTGCTGGGTGCTCAGTACTCGGGTGCTGGGTGCTCAGTGCTCAGGGTGCTGGGTGCTCAGTGCTCGGGGTGCTGGGTGCTCAGTGCTCAGTACTCAGGGTGCTGGGTGCTCAGTGCTCGGGGTGCAGGGTGCTCAGTGCTCAGGGTGCTGGGTGCTCAGTGCTCGGGGTGCTGGGTGCTCAGTGCTCAGTACTCAGGGTGCTAGGTGCTCAGTTCTCGGGGTGCTGGGTGCTCAGTGCTCAGTACTCAGGGTGCTGGGTGCTCAGTGCTCAGGGTGCTGGGTGCTCAGTGCTCGGGGTGCTGGGTGCTCAGTACTCAGGGTGCTGGGTGCTCAGTACTCCGGGTGCTGTGTGCTCAGTTCTCGGGGTGCTCGGTGCTCAGTACTCAGTGCTCAGTGTGCTCAGTGCTCAGTGCTCAGGGTGCTGGGTGCTCAGTACTCAGGGTGCTGGGTGCTCAGTGCTCAGCGTGCTGGGTGCTCAGTACTCAGCGTGCTGGGAGCTCAGTGCTCAGGGTGATGGGTGCTCAGTACTCAGGGTGCTCATTACTCAGGGTGCTGGGTGCTCAGTGCTCGGGGTGCTGGGTGCTCAGTACTCAGGGTGCTGGGTGCTCAGTGCTCGGGGTTCTGGGTGCTCAGTGCTCAGGGTGGTCGGTGCTCAGTACTCAGGCTGCTGGGTGCTCAGTGCTCAGGGTGCTCGGTGCTCAGTGCTCAGGGTGCTGGGTGCTCAGTACTCGGGGTGCTGGGTGTTCAGTACTCAGGGTGCTGGGTGCTCAGTACTCGGGGTGCTGGGTGTTCAGTACTCAGGGTGATGGGTACTCAGTGCTCAGGGTGCTCAGTACTCGGGTGCTGGGTGCTCAGTGCTCAGGGTGCTGGGTGCTCAGTGCTCGGGGTGCTGGGTGCTCAGTACTCAGGGTGCTCATTGCTCAGGGTGATGGGTGCTCAGTACTCAGGGTGCTGGGTGCTCAGTACACAGGGTGCTCAGTGCTCAGTACTCAGGGTGCTCAGTGCTCAGTACTCAGGGTGCTCAGTGCTCAGCGTGCAGGGTGCTCAGTGCTCGGGGTGCTGGGTGCTCAGTGCTCAGGGTGCTGGGTGCTCAGTACTCAGGGTGCTCAGTACTCAGGCTGCTGGGTGCTCAGTGCTCAGGGTGCTGGGTGCTCAGTGCTAAGGGTGCTGGGTGTTCAGTACTCAGGGTGTTGGGTGCTCGGTGCTCAGTACACAGGGTGCTGAGTGCTCAGTGCTCGGGGTGTTGGGTGCTCAGTGCTCGGGGTGCTGGGTGCTCAGTGCTCAGGGTGCTGGGTGCTCAGTGCTCGGGGTGCTGGGTGCTCAGTGCTAGGGGTGCTGGGTGCTCAGTACTCGGGTTGCTCGGTGCTCAGTACTCAGGGTGCTGGGTGCTCAGTGCTCAGGGTGCTGGGTGCTCAGTACTCAGGGTGCTGCGTGCTCGGTGCTCAGTAAGCTGGGTGCTCAGTACTCAGGGTGCTGGCTGCTCATTACTCATGGTGCTGGGTGCTCAGTACTCAAGGTGCTCAGTGCTTGGGGTGCTGGGTGCTCAGTACTCAGGGTGCTCAGTGCTTGGGGTTTTGGGTGCTCAGTACTCAGGGTGCTGTGTGCTCAGTGCTCAGGGTGCTGGGTGCTCAGTACTCAGGGTGCTGGGTGCTCAGTACTCAGGGTGCTGGGTGCTCAGTGCTCTGGGTGCTGGGTGCTCAGTGCTCGGGGTGATCGGTGCTCAGTACTTAGGGTGCTGGGTGCTCAGTGCTCGGGGTGCTTGGTGCTCAGTACGTTGGGTGCTCACTACTCGGGGTGGTGGGTGCTCAGTGCTCGGTGTGATCGGTGCTCAGTACTTAGGGTGCTGGGTGCTCAGTGCTCGGGGTGCTCGGTGCTCAGTACGTTGGGTGCTCACTACTCAGGGTGCTGGGTGCTCAGTTCTCAGGGTGCTGGGTGCTCAGTACTCAGGGTGCTGGGTGCTCAGTACTCAGGGTGCTCAGTGCTTGGGGTGTTGGGTGCTCAGTACTCAGGGTGCTGGGTGCTCAGTGCTCAGGGTGCTGGGTGCTCAGTACTCAGGGTGCTGGGTGCTCAGTACTCAGGGTGCTGGGTGTTCAGTACTCAGGGTGCTGGGTGCTCAGTACTCGGGGTGCTGGGTGTTCAGTACTCAGGGTGCTGGGTGCTCAGTGCTCCGGGTGCTGGGAGCTCAGTAGTCAGGGTGCTTGGTGCTCAGTACTCAGGGTGCTGGGTGCTCAGTTCTCGGGGTGCTCGGTGCTCAGTACTCAGTGCTCAGGGTGCTCAGTGCTCAGTGCTCAGGGTGCTGGGTGTTCAGTACTCAGGGTGCTGGGTGCTCAGTACTCAGGGTGCTGGGTGCTCAGTGCTCAGGGTGCTGGGTGCTCAGTACTCGGGGTGCTCGGTGCTCAGTGCTCAGGGTGCTGGGTGCTCAGTACTCAGGGTGCTGGGTGCTCAGTGCTCAGGGTGCTCGGTGCTCAGTACTCGGGGTGCTGGGTGCTCATTCTCGGGGTGCGGGGTGCTCAGTGCTCGGGGTGCTGGGTGCTCAGTACTCAGGGTGCTGGGTGCTCAGTGCTCAGGGTGCTGGGTGCTCAGTACTCAGGGTGCTGGGTGCTCAGTGCTCAGGGTGCTGGGTGCTCAGTACTCAGGGTGCTGGGTGCTCAGTGCTCAGCGTGCTGGGTGCTCAGTACTCAGGGTGCTGGGAGCTCAGTGCTCAGGGTGATCGGTGCTCAGTACTCTGGGTGCTCATTACTCAGGTTGCTGGGTGCTCAGTGCTCAGGGTGCTGGGTGCGCAGTACTCAGGTTGCTGGGTGCTCAGTGCTCGGGGTTCTGGGTGCTCAGTGCTCAGGGTGATCGGTGCTCAGTACTCAGGGTGCTGGGTGCTCAGTGCTCAGGGTGCTCGGTGCTCAGTGCTCAGGGTGCTGGGTGCTCAGTACTCAGGGTGCTGGGTGTTCAGTACTCAGGGTGCTGGGTGCTCAGTACTCGGGGTGCTGGGTGTTCAGTATTCAGGGTGCTGGGTGCTCAGTGCTCAGGGTGCTGGGTGCTCAGTACTCGGGTGCTGGGTGCTCAGTGCTCAGGGTGCTGGGTGCTCAGTGCTCGGGGTGCTGGGTGCTCAGTGCTCAGTACTCAGGGTGCTGGGTGCTCAGTGCTCGGGGTGCAGGGTGCTCAGTGCTCAGGGTGCTGGGTGCTCAGTGCTCGGGGTGCTGGGTGCTCAGTGCTCAGTACTCAGGGTGCTGGGTGCTCAGTTCTCGGGGTGCTGGGTGCTCAGTGCTCAGTACTCAGGGTGCTGGGTGCTCAGTGCTCAGGGTGCTGGGTGCTCAGTGCTCGGGGTGCTGGGTGCTCAGTACTCAGGGTGCTGGGTGCTCAGTACTCCGGGTGCTGTGTGCTCAGTTCTCGGGGTGCTCGGTGCTCAGTACTCAGTGCTCAGGGTGCTCAGTGCTCAGTGCTCAGGGTGCTGGGTGCTCAGTACTCAGGGTGCTGGGTGCTCAGTGCTCAGCGTGCTGGGTGCTCAGTACTCAGCGTGCTGGGAGCTCAGTGCTCAGGGTGATGGGTGCTCAGTACTCAGGGTGCTCATTACTCAGGGTGCTGGGTGCTCAGTGCTCGGGGTGCTGGGTGCTCAGTACTCAGGGTGCTGGGTGCTCAGTGCTCGGGGTTCTGGGTGCTCAGTGCTCAGGGTGATCGGTGCTCAGTACTCAGGCTGCTGGGTGCTCAGTGCTCAGGGTGCTCGGTGCTCAGTGCTCAGGGTGCTGGGTGCTCAGTACTCGGGGTGCTGGGTGTTCAGTACTCAGGGTGCTGGGTGCTCAGTACTCGGGGTGCTGGGTGTTCAGTACTCAGGGTGATGGGTACTCAGTGCTCAGGGTGCTCAGTACTCGGGTGCTGGGTGCTCAGTGCTCAGGGTGCTGGGTGCTCAGTGCTCGGGGTGCTGGGTGCTCAGTGCTCAGTACTCAGGGTGCTGGGTGCTCATTGCTCGGGGTGCAGGGTGCTCAGTGCTCAGGGTGCTGGGTGCTCAGTGCTCGGGGTGCTGGGTGCTCAGTGCTCAGTACTCAGGGTGCTGGGTGATCAGTGCTCGGGGTGCTGGGTGCTCAGTGCTCAGTACTCAGGGTGCTGGGTGCTCAGTGCTCAGGGTGCTGGGTGCTCAGTGCTCGGGGTGCTGGGTGCTCAGTAGTCAGGGTGCTGGGTGCTCAGTACTCCGGGTGCTGGGTGCTCAGTTCTCGGGGTGCTCGGTGCTCAGTACTCAGTGCTCAGGGTGTTCAGTGCTCAGTGCTCAGGGTGCTGGGTGTTCAGTACTCAGGGTGCTGGGTGCTCAGTCCTCAGGGTGCTGGGTGCTCAGTGCTCAGGGTGCTGGGTGCTCAGTACTCGGGGTGCTCGGTGCTCAGTGCTCAGAGTGCTGGGTGCTCAGTACTCAGGGTGCTGGGTGCTCAGTGCTCGGGGTGCTGGGTGCTCAGTACTCGGGGTGCTGGGTGCTCATTCTCGGGGTGATCGGTGCTCAGTACTTAGGGTGCTGGGTGCTCAGTGCTCGGGGTGCTCGGTGCTCAGTACGTTGGGTGCTCACTACTCAGGGTGCTGGGTGCTCAGTGCTCGGGGTGATCGGTGCTCAGTACTTAGGGTGCTGGGTGCTCAGTGCTCTGGGTGCTCGGTGCTCAGTACGTTGTGTGCTCACTACTCAGGGTGCTGGGTGCTCAGTTCTCAGGGTGCTGGGTGCTCAGTACTCAGGGTGCTGGGTGCTCAGTACTCAGGGTGCTCAGTGCTTGGGGTGTTGGGTGCTCAGTACTCAGGGTGCTGGGTGCTCAGTGCTCAGGGTGCTGGGTGCTCAGTACTCAGGGTGCTGGGTGCTCAGTACTCAGGGTGCTGGGCGTTCAGTACTCAGGGTGCTGGGTGCTCAGTACTCAGGGTGCTGGGTGCTCAGTTCTCGGGGTGCTCGGTGCTCAGTACTCAGTGCTCAGGGTGCTCAGTGCTCAGTGCTCAGGGTGCTGGGTGTTCAGTACTCAGGGTGCTGGGTGCTCAGTACTCAGGGTGCTGGGTGCTCAGTGCTCAGGGTGCTGGGTGCTCAGTACTCGGGGTGCTCGGTGCTCAGTGCTCAGGGTGCTGGGTGCTCAGTACTCAGGGTGCTGGGTGCTCAGTGCTCAGGGTGCTCGGTGCTCAGTACTCGGGGTGCTGGGTGCTCATTCTCGGGGTGCTGTGTGCTCAGTGCTCGGGGTGCTGGGTGCTCAGTACTCAGGGTGCTGGGTGCTCAGTGCTCAGGGTGCTGTGTGCTCAGTACTCAGGGTGCTGGGTGCTCAGTGCTCAGGGTGCTGGGTGCTCAGTACTCAGGGTGCTGGGTGCTCAGTGCTCAGCGTGCTGGGTGCTCAGTACTCAGGGTGCTGGGAGCTCAGTGCTCAGGGTGATCGGTGCTCAGTACTCAGGGTGCTCATTACTCAGGGTGCTGGGTGCTCAGTGCTCGGGGTGCTGGGTGCTCAGTACTCAGGGTGCTGGGTGCTCAGTGCTCGGGGTTCTGGGTGCTCAGTGCTCAGGGTGATCGGTGCTCAGTACTCAGGGTGCTGGGTGCTCAGTGCTCAGGGTGCTCGGTGCTCAGTGCTCAGGGTGCTGGGTGCTCAGTACTCAGGGTGCTGGGTGTTCAGTACTCAGGGTGCTGGGTGCTCAGTACTCGGGGTGCTGGGTGCTCAGTACTCGGGGTGCTCGGTGCTCAGTTCTCAGGGTGCTGGGTGCTCAGTGCTCGGGGTGCTGGGTGCTCAGTACTCAGGGTGCTGGGTGCTCGGTGCTCAGTACGCTGGGTGCCCAGTACTCAGGGTGCTGGCTGCTCAGTACACAGGGTGCTCGGTGCTCAGTACTCAGGGTGCTGGGTGCTCAGTGATCGGGGTGCTGGGTGCTCATTACTCAGGGTGCTGGGTGCTCAGTACTCAGTGTGCTCAGTGCTTGTGGTGCTGGGTGCTCAGTACTCAGGGTGCTCAGTGCTTGGGGTGTTGGGTGCTCAGTACTCAGGGTGCTGGGTGCTCAATGCTCAGGGTGCTGGGTGCTCAGTACTCAGGGTGCTGGGTGCTCAGTACTCAGGGTGCTGGGTGCTCAGTGCTCGGGGTGCGGGGTGCTTAGTGCTCGGGGTGCTGGGTGCTCAGTGCTCGGGGTGCTGGGTGCTCAGTGCTCGGGGTTCTGTGTCATCAGTGCTCGGGGCGCCGGGTGCTCAGTGCTCGGGGCGCTGGGTGCTCAGTGCTCGGGGTGCTCGGAGCTCAGTACTCAGAGTGCTGGGTGCTCAGTGCTCGGGGTGCTCGGTGCTCAGTACTCAGGGTGCTGGGTGCTCAGTACTCGGGGTGCTGGGTGCTCAGTGCTCAGTACTCAGGGTGCTGGGTGCTCAGTGCTCAGGGTGCTGGGTGCTCAGTGATCAGGGTGCTGGGTGCTCAGTGCTCAGGGTGCTGGGTGCTCAGTGCTCAGGGTGCTAGGTGCTTAGTACTCAGGGTGCTCGGTCCTCAGTGCTCAGGGTGCTGGGTGCTCAGTACTCAGGGTGCTGGGTGCTCAGTGTTCAGGGTGCTCAGTGCTCAGTACTCAGGGTGCTCGGTGCTCAGTGCTCAGGGTGCTCAGTGCTCAGTACTCAGGGTGCTCAGTGCTCAGTGCTCTGGGTGCTGGGTGCTCAGTGCTCGGGGTGCTGGGTGCTCAGTGCTCAGGGTGCTGGGTGCTCAGTACTCAGGGTGCTCAGTGCTCAGGGTGCTGCGTGCTCAGTGCTCGGGGTGCTGGGTACTCAGTGCTCAGTACACAGGGTGCTGAGTGCTCAGTGCTCGGGGTGCTGGGTGCTCAGTGCTCGATGTGCTGGATGCTCAGTACTCAGGGTGCTGGGTGCTCAGTGCTCAGGGTGCTGGGTGCTCAGTACTCAGGGTGCTGGGTCCTCAGTGCTCAGCGCGCTGGGTGCTCAGTGCTCGGGGTGCTCAGTACTCAGGGTGCTGTGTGTTCAGTGCTCAGGGTACTGGGTGCTCAGTACTCAGGGTGCTCGGTGCTTAGTACTCAGGGTGCTGGGTGCTCAGTAATCCGGGTGCTGGGTGCTCAGTGCTCGGGGTGCTCGGTGCTCAGTGCTCAGGTTGCTGGGTGCTCAGTACTCAGGGTGCTCATTGCTCAGGGTGCTGGGTGCTCAGTACTCAGGGTGCTGGGTGCTCAGTACACAGGGTGCTCAGTGCTCAGTACTCAGGGTGCTCAGTGCTCAGTACTCAGGGTGCTCAGTTCTCAGCGTGCTGGGTGCTCAGTGCTCGGGGTGCTGGGTGCTCAGTGCTCGGGGTGCTGGGTGCTCTGTACTCAGGGTGCTCAGTACTCAGGCTGCTGGGTGCTCAGTGCTCAGGGTGCTTGGTGCTCAGTGCTCAGGGTGCTGGGTGCTCAGTGCTCGGGGTGCTGGGAGCTCAGTGCTCGGGGTGCTGGGTGCTCAGTGCTCGGGGTGCTGGGTGCTCAGTACTCAGGGTGCTGGGTGCTCAGTGCTCGGGGTGCTGGGTGCTCAGTACTCAGGGTGCTGGGTGCTCGGTGCTCAGTACGCTGGGTGCTCAGTACTCAGGGTGCTGGCTGCTCAGTACACAGGGTGCTCGGTGCTCAGTACTCAGGGTGCTGGGTGCTCAGTGCTCGGGGTGCTGGGTGCTCAGTACTCAGGGTGCTCATTGCTCAGGGTGATGGGTGCTCAGTACTCAGGGTGCTGGGTGCTCAGTACACAGGGTGCTCAGTGCTCAGTACTCAGGGTGCTCAGTGCTCAGTACTCAGGGTGCTCAGTGCTCAGCGTGCAGGGTGCTCAGTGCTCGGGGTGCTGGGTGCTCAGTGCTCAGGGTGCTGGGTGCTCAGTACTCAGGGTGCTCAGTACTCAGGCTGCTGGGTGCTCAGTGCTCAGGGTGCTGGGTGCTCAGTGCTAAGGGTGCTGGGTGTTCAGTACTCAGGGTGTTGGGTGCTCGGTGCTCAGTACACAGGGTGCTGAGTGCTCAGTGCTCGGGGTGTTGGGTGCTCAGTGCTCGGGGTGCTGGGTGCTCAGTTCTCAGGGTGCTGGGTGCTCAGTGCTCGGGGTGCTGGGTGCTCAGTGCTAGGGGTGCTGGGTGCTCAGTACTCGGGTTGCTCGGTGCTCAGTACTCAGGGTGCTGGGTGCTCAGTGCTCAGGGTGCTGGGTGCTCAGTACTCAGGGTGCTGGGTGCTCGGTGCTCAGTAAGCTGGGTGCTCAGTACTCAGGGTGCTGGCTGCTCATTACTCAGGGTGCTGGGTGCTCAGTACTCAAGGTGCTCAGTGCTTGGGGTGCTGGGTGCTCAGTACTCAGGGTGCTCAGTGCTTGGGGTTTTGGGTGCTCAGTACTCAGGGTGCTGTGTGCTCAGTGCTCAGGGTGCTGGGTGCTCAGTACTCAGGGTGCTGGGTGCTCAGTACTCAGGGTGCTGGGTGCTCAGTGCTCTGGGTGCTGGGTGCTCAGTGCTCGGGGTGATCGGTGCTCAGTACTTAGGGTGCTGGGTGCTCAGTGCTCGGGGTGCTTGGTGCTCAGTACGTTGGGTGCTCACTACTCGGGCTGGTGGGTGCTCAGTGCTCGGTGTGATCGGTGCTCAGTACTTAGGGTGCTGGGTGCTCAGTGCTCGGGGTGCTCGGTGCTCAGTACGTTGGGTGCTCACTACTCAGGGTGCTGGGTGCTCAGTTCTCAGGGTGCTGGGTGCTCAGTACTCAGGGTGCTGGGTGCTCAGTACTCAGGGTGCTCAGTGCTTGGGGTGTTGGGTGCTCAGTACTCAGGGTGCTGGGTGCTCAGTGCTCAGGGTGCTGGGTGCTCAGTACTCAGGGTGCTGGGTGCTCAGTACTCAGGGTGCTGGGTGTTCAGTACTCAGGGTGCTGGGTGCTCAGTACTCGGGGTGCTGGGTGTTCAGTACTCAGGGTGCTGGGTGCTCAGAGCTCAGGGTGCTGGGTGCTCAGTAGTCAGGGTGCTTGGTGCTCAGTACTCAGGGTGCTGGGTGCTCAGTTCTCGGGGTGCTCGGTGCTCAGTACTCAGTGCTCAGGGTGCTCAGTGCTCAGTGCTCAGGGTGCTGGGTGTTCAGTACTCAGGGTGCTGGGTGCTCAGTACTCAGGTTGCTGGGTGCTCAGTACTCGGGGTGCTCGGTGCTCAGTACTCAGGGTGCTGGGTGCTCAGTACTCGGGTGCTGGGTGCTCAGTGCTCAGGGTGCTGGGTGCTCAGTGCTCGGGGTGCTGGGTGCTCAGTGCTCAGTACTCAGGGTGCTGGGTGCTCAGTGCTCGGGGTTCTGGGTGCTCAGTGCTCAGTACTCAGGGTGCTGGGTGCTCAGTGCTCAGGGTGCTGTGTGCTCAGTGCTCAGGGTGCTGGGTGCTCAGTGCTCAGGGTGCTGGGTGCTCAGTGCTCGGGGTGCTGCGTGCTCAGTGCTCAGTACTCAGGGTCCTGGATGCTCAGTACTCAGGGTGCTGTGTGCTCAGTGCTCAGGGTGCTGGGTGCTCAGTGCTCAATGTGCTGGGTGCTCAGTGCTCAGGGTGCTGGGTGCTCAGTACTCAGGGTGCTGGGTGCTCAGTGCTCGGGGTGCTGGGTGCTCAGTGCTCAGGGTGCTGGGTGCTCAGTACTCAGGGTGTTGGGTGCTCAGTACTCTGGGTGCTGTGTGCTCAGTACTCAGGTAGCTGGGTGCTCAGTACTCAGGGTGCTGGGTGCTCAGTACTCGGGTGCTGGGTGCTCAGTGCTCAGGGTGCTGGGTGCTCAGTGCTCGGGGTGCTGGGTGCTCAGTGCTCAGTACTCAGGGTGCTGGGTGCTCAGTACTCGGGGTGCTAGGTGCTCAGTGCTCAGTACTCAGGGTGCTGGGTGCTCAGTGCTCAGGGTGCTGGGTACTCAGTGCTCAGGGTACTGGGTGCTCAGTACTCAGGGTGCTGGGTGCTCAGTGCTCAGGGTGCTGGGTGCTCAGTGCTCGGGGTGCTGGGTGCTCAGTGCTCGGGGTGCTGGGTGCTCAGTGCTCAGGTGCTCGGTGCTCAGTACTCAGGGTGCTGGGTGCTCAGTGCTCGAGGTGCTCAGTACTCAGGGTGCTGTATGTTCAGTGTTCAGGGTGCTGGGTGCTCAGTGCTCAGGGTGCTGGGTGCTCAGTACTCAGGGTGCTTTGTGTTCGGTGCTCAGTATGCTGGGTGCTCAGTACTCAGGGTGCTGGGTGCTCAGTGCTCCGGGTGCTCGGTGCTCAGTACGCTGGGTGCTCTGTACTCAGTGTGCTGGGTGCTCAGTACTCAGGGTGCAGGGTGCTCAGTACTCAGGGTGCTGGGTGCTTAGTACTCAGGGTGCTGGGTGCTCAGTGCTCGGGGTGCTGGGTGCTCTGTGCTCAGTACTCAGGGTGCTGGGTGCTCAGTGCTCAGGGTGCTGGGTGCTCAGTGCTCGGGGTGCTGGGTGCTCAGTACTCAGGGTGCTGGGTGCTCAGTACTCCGGGTGCTGGGTGCTCAGTTCTCGGGGTGCTCGGTGCTCAGTACTCAGGGCTCAGGGTGCTCAGTGCTCAGTGCTCAGGGTGCTGGGTGTTCAGTACTCAGGGTGCTCCGTGCTCAGTGCTCAGGGTGCTGGGGGCTCAGTACTCAGGGTGCTGGGTGCTCATTGCTCGGGGTGCTGGGTGCTCAGTGCTCGGGGTGCTTGGTGCTCAGTAATCAGGGTGCTGGGTGCTCAGTACTCGTTGTGCTGGGTGCTCAGTGCTCAGGGTGCAGGGTGCTCACTACTCAGGGTGCTCGGTGCTCAGTGCTCGGGGTGCTGGGTGCTCAGTACTCAGGGTGCTCGGTGCTCAGTACTCAGGGTGCTCAGTGCTCAGTACTCAGGGTGCTCACCCTCAGTGCTCGGGGTGCTGGGTGCTCAGTGCTCGGGGTGCTGGGTGCTCAGTGCTCGGGGTGCTTTGTGCTCAGTGCTCAGGGTGCTGGGTGCTCAGTGCTCAGAGTGCTGGGTGCTCAGTGCTCAGGGTGCTGGGTGCTCAGTGCTCAGAGTGCTGGGTGCTCAGTACTCAGGGTGCTGGGTGCTCAGTGCTCGGGGTGCTGGGTGCTCAGTACTCAGGGTGCTGGGTGCTCAGTGCTCAGAGTGCTGGGTGCTCAGTACTCAGAGTGCTGTGTGTTCAGTGCTCAGGGTGCTGGGTGCTCAGTACTCAGGGTGCTCAGTGCTTAGTACTCATGGTGCTGGGTGCTCAGTGCTCAGTACTCAGGGTGCTGGGTGCTCAGTGCTCGGGTTTCTGGGTGCTCAGTGCTCAGTACTCAGGGTGCTGGGTGCTCAGTGCTCAGGGTGCTGTGTGCTCAGTGCTCAGGGTGCTGGGTGCTCAGTTCTCAGGGTGCTGGGTGCTCAGTGCTCGGGGTGCTGCGTGCTCAGTGCTCAGTACTCAGGGTCCTGGGTGCTCAGTACTCAGGGTGCTGTGTGCTCAGTGCTCAGGGTGCTGGGTGCTCAGTGCTCAATGTGCTGTGTGCTCAGTGCTCAGGGTGCTGGGTGCTCAGTACTCAGGGTGCTGGGTGCTCAGTGCTCGGGGTGCTGGGTGCTCAGTGCTCAGGGTGCTGGGTGCTCAGTACTCAGGGTGTTGGGTGCTCAGTACTCTGGGTGCTGTGTGCTCAGTACTCAGGTAGCTGGGTGCTCAGTACTCAGGGTGCTGGGTGCTCAGTACTCGGGTGCTGGGTGCTCAGTGCTCAGGGTGCTGGGTGCTCAGTGCTCGGGGTGCTGGGTGCTCAGTGCTCAGTACTCAGGGTGCTGGGTGCTCAGTACTCGGGGTGCTAGGTGCACAGTGCTCAGTACTCAGGGTGCTGGGTGCTCAGTGCTCAGGGTGCTGGGTGTTCACTGCTCAGGGTGCTGGGTGCTCAGTGCTCAGGGTGCTGGGTACTCAGTGCTCAGGGTACTGGGTGCTCAGTACTCAGGGTGCTGGGTGCTCAGTGCTCAGGGTGCTGGGTGCTCAGTGCTCGGGGTGCTGGGTGCTCAGTGCTCGGGGTGCTGGGTGCTCAGTGCTCAGGTGCTCGGTGCTCAGTACTCAGGGTGCTGGGTGCTCAGTGCTCGAGGTGCTCAGTACTCAGGGTGCTGTATGTTCAGTGTTCAGGGTGCTGGGTGCTCAGTACTCAGGGTGCTCGGTGCTTAGTACTCAGGGTGCTGGGTGCTCAGTACTCCGGGTGCTGGGTGCTCAGTGCTCGGGGTGCTCGGTGCTCAGTACTCAGTGCTCAGGGTGCTCAGTGCTCAGTGCTCAGGGTGCTGGGTGTTCAGTACTCAGTGTGCTGGGTGCTCAGTACTCAGGGTGCTGGGTGCTCAGTGCTCAGGGTGCTGGGTGCTCAGTGCTCGGGGTGATCGGTGCTCAGTACTCAGGGTGCTGGGTGCTCAGTGCTCGGGGTGCTCGGAGCTCAGTACTCAGGGTGCTGGGTGCTCAGTGCTCGGGGTGATCGGTGCTCAGTACTCAGGGTGCTGGGTGCTCAGTGCTCGGGGTGCTCGGTGCTCAGTACGTTGGGTGCTCACTATTCAGGGTGCTGGGTGCTCAGTGCTCAGGGTGCTGGGTGCTCAGTGCTCAGGGTGCTGGGTGCTCAGTGCTCAGGGTGCTGGGTGCTCAGTACTCAGGGTGCTGGGTGCTCAGTGCTCGGGGTGCTGGGTGCTCAGTGCTCGGGGTGCTGGGTGCTCAGTACTCAGGGTGCTGGGTGCTCAGTACTCGGGGTGCTGGGTGCTCAGTACTCGGGTTGCTGGGTGCTCAGTACTCAGGGTGCTGGGTGCTCTGTACTCGGGAGCTGGGTGCTCAGTGCTCAGGGTGCTGGGTGCTCAGTGCTCAGTGTGCTGGGTGCTCAGTGCTCAGTACTCAGGGTGCTGGGTGCTCAGTGCTCAGTATTCAGGGTGCTGGGTGCTCAGTGCTCAGGGTGCTGTGTGCTCAGTGCTCAGGGTGCTGGGTGCTCAGTGCTCAGTGTGCTGGGTACTCAGTGCTCAGGGTGCTGGGTGCTCAGTACTCAGGGTGCTGGGTGCTCAGTACTCAGGGTGCTGGGTGCTCAGTGCTCGGGGTGGTGGGTGCTCAGTGCTCGGGGTGCTGGGTGCTCAGTGCTTGGGTTGCTGTGTGTTCAGTGCTCAGGGTGCTGGGTGCTCAGTACTCCGGGTGCTGGGTGCTCAGTGCTCGGGGTGATCGGTGCTCAGTGCTCAAGGTGCTGGGTGCTCAGTACTCAGGGTGCTCATTGCTCAGGGTGCTGGGTGCTCAGTACTCAGGGTGCTGGGTGCTCAGTGCTCAGGGTGCTCGGTGCTCAGTACGTTGGGTGCTCACTACTCAGGGTGCTGGGGGCTCAGTGCTCAGGGTGCTGGGTGCTCAGTGCTCAGGGTGCTGGGTGCTCAGTACTCAGGGTGCTTTGTGTTCGGTGCTCAGTATGCTGGGTGCTCAGTACTCAGGGTGCTGGGTGCTCAGTGCTCCGGGTGCTCGGTGCTCAGTACGCTGGGTGCTCTGTACTCAGTGTGCTGGGTGCTCAGTACTCAGGGTGCAGGGTGCTCAGTACTCAGGGTGCTGGGTGCTCAGTGCTCGGGGTGCTGGGTGCTCAGTACTCAGGGTGCTGGGTGCTCAGTACTCCGGGTGCTGGGTGCTCAGTTCTCGGGGTGCTCGGTGCTCAGTACTCAGGGCTCAGGGTGCTCAGTGCTCAGTGCTCAGGGTGCTGGGTGTTCAGTACTCAGGGTGCTCCGTGCTCAGTGCTCAGGGTGCTGGGGGCTCAGTACTCAGGGTGCTGGGTGCTCAGTGCTCGGGGTGCTGGGTGCTCAGTGCTCGGGGTGCTTGGTGCTCAGTAATCAGGGTGCTGGGTGCTCAGTACTCGTTGTGCTGGGTGCTCAGTGCTCAGGGTGCAGGGTGCTCACTACTCAGGGTGCTCGGTGCTCAGTGCTCGGGGTGCTGGGTGCTCAGTACTCAGGGTGCTCGGTGCTCAGTACTCAGGGTGCTCAGTGCTCAGTACTCAGGGTGCTCACCCTCAGTGCTCGTGGTGCTGGGTGCTCAGTGCTCGGGGTGCTGGGTGCTCAGTGCTCGGGGTGCTTTGTGCTCAGTGCTCAGGGTGCTGGGTGCTCAGTGCTCAGAGTGCTGGGTGCTCAGTGCTCAGGGTGCTGGGTGCTCAGTGCTCAGAGTGCTGGGTGCTCAGTACTCAGGGTGCTGGGTGCTCAGTGCTCGGGGTGCTGGGTGCTCAGTACTCAGGGTGCTGGGTGCTCAGTGCTCAGAGTGCTGGGTGCTCAGTACTCAGAGTGCTGTGTGTTCAGTGCTCAGGGTGCTGGGTGCTCAGTACTCAGGGTGCTCAGTGCTTAGTACTCATGGTGCTGGGTGCTCAGTACTCCGGGTGCTGGGTGCTCAGTGCTCGGGGTGCTCGGTGCTCAGTACGTTGGGTGCTCACTACTCAGGGTGCTGCGTGCTCAGTGCTCAGGGTGCTGGGTGCTCAGTGCTCAGGATGCTGTTTGCTCTGTGCTCAGGGTGCTGGGTGCTCAGTACTCAAGGTGCTCAGTGCTTGGGGTGCTGGGTGCTCAGTACTCAGGGTGCTCAGTGCTTGGGGTTTTGGGTGCTCAGTACTCAGGGTGCTGTGTGCTCAGTGCTCAGGGTGCTGGGTGCTCAGTACTCAGGGTGCTGGGTGCTCAGTACTCAGGGTGCTGGGTGCTCAGTGCTCTGGGTGCTGGGTGCTCAGTGCTCGGGGTGATCGGTGCTCAGTACTTAGGGTGTTGGGTGCTCAGTGCTCGGGGTGCTTGGTGCTCAGTACGTTGGGTGCTCACTACTCGGGCTGGTGGGTGCTCAGTGCTCGGTGTGATCGGTGCTCAGTACTTAGGGTGCTGGGTGCTCAGTGCTCGGGGTGCTCGGTGCTCAGTACGTTGGGTGCTCACTACTCAGGGTGCTGGGTGCTCAGTTCTCAGGGTGCTGGGTGCTCAGTACTCAGGGTGCTGGGTGCTCAGTACTCAGGGTGCTCAGTGCTTGGGGTGTTGGGTGCTCAGTACTCAGGGTGCTGGGTGCTCAGTGCTCAGGGTGCTGGGTGCTCAGTACTCAGGGTGCTGGGTGCTCAGTACTCAGGGTGCTGGGTGTTCAGTACTCAGGGTGCTGGGTGCTCAGTACTCGGGGTGCTGGGTGTTCAGTACTCAGGGTGCTGGGTGCTCAGTGCTCAGGGTGCTGGGTGCTCAGTAGTCAGGGTGCTTGGTGCTCAGTACTCAGGGTGCTGGGTGCTCAGTTCTCGGGGTGCTCGGTGCTCAGTACTCAGTGCTCAGGGTGCTCAGTGCTCAGTGCTCAGGGTGCTGGGTGTTCAGTACTCAGGGTGCTGGGTGCTCAGTACTCAGGTTGCTGGGTGCTCAGTACTCGGGGTGCTCGGTGCTCAGTACTCAGGGTGCTGGGTGCTCAGTACTCGGGTGCTGGGTGCTCAGTGCTCAGGGTGCTGGGTGCTCAGTGCTCGGGGTGCTGGGTGCTCAGTGCTCAGTACTCAGGGTGCTGGGTGCTCAGTGCTCGGGGTTCTGGGTGCTCAGTGCTCAGTACTCAGGGTGCTGGGTGCTCAGTGCTCAGGGTGCTGTGTGCTCAGTGCTCAGGGTGCTGGGTGCTCAGTGCTCAGGGTGCTGGGTGCTCAGTGCTCGGGGTGCTGCGTGCTCAGTGCTCAGTACTCAGGGTCCTGGATGCTCAGTACTCAGGGTGCTGTGTGCTCAGTGCTCAGGGTGCTGGGTGCTCAGTGCTCAATGTGCTGGGTGCTCAGTGCTCAGGGTGCTGGGTGCTCAGTACTCAGGGTGCTGGGTGCTCAGTGCTCGGGGTGCTGGGTGCTCAGTGCTCAGGGTGCTGGGTGCTCAGTACTCAGGGTGTTGGGTGCTCAGTACTCTGGGTGCTGTGTGCTCAGTACTCAGGTAGCTGGGTGCTCAGTACTCAGGGTGCTGGGTGCTCAGTACTCGGGTGCTGGGTGCTCAGTGCTCAGGGAGCTGGGTGCTCAGTGCTCGGGGTGCTGGGTGCTCAGTGCTCAGTACTCAGGGTGCTGGGTGCTCAGTACTCGGGGTGCTAGGTGCTCAGTGCTCAGTACTCAGGGTGCTGGGTGCTCAGTGCTCAGGGTGCTGGGTACTCAGTGCTCAGGGTACTGGGTGCTCAGTACTCAGGGTGCTGGGTGCTCAGTGCTCAGGGTGCTGGGTGCTCAGTGCTCGGGGTGCTGGGTGCTCAGTGCTCGGGGTGCTGGGTGCTCAGTGCTCAGGTGCTCGGTGCTCAGTACTCAGGGTGCTGGGTGCTCAGTGCTCGAGGTGCTCAGTACTCAGGGTGCTGTATGTTCAGTGTTCAGGGTGCTGGGTGCTCAGTACTCAGGGTGCTCGGTGCTTAGTACTCAGGGTGCTGGGTGCTCAGTGCTCAGGGTGCTGGGTGCTCAGTGCTCGGGGTGCTGGGTGCTCAGTGCTCAGTACTCAGGGTGCTGGGTGCTCAGTGCTCGGGTTTCTGGGTGCTCAGTGCTCAGTACTCAGGGTGCTGGGTGCTCAGTGCTCAGGGTGCTGTGTGCTCAGTGCTCAGGGTGCTGGGTGCTCAGTTCTCAGGGTGCTGGGTGCTCAGTGCTCGGGGTGCTGCGTGCTCAGTGCTCAGTACTCAGGGTCCTGGGTGCTCAGTACTCAGGGTGCTGTGTGCTCAGTGCTCAGGGTGCTGGGTGCTCAGTGCTCAATGTGCTGGGTGCTCAGTGCTCAGGGTGCTGGGTGCTCAGTACTCAGGGTGCTGGGTGCTCAGTGCTCGGGGTGCTGGGTGCTCAGTGCTCAGGGTGCTGGGTGCTCAGTACTCAGGGTGTTGGGTGCTCAGTACTCTGGGTGCTGTGTGCTCAGTACTCAGGTAGCTGGGTGCTCAGTACTCAGGGTGCTGGGTGCTCAGTACTCGGGTGCTGGGTGCTCAGTGCTCAGGGTGCTGGGTGCTCAGTGCTCGGGGTGCTGGGTGCTCAGTGCTCAGTACTCAGGGTGCTGGGTGCTCAGTACTCGGGGTGCTAGGTGCTCAGTGCTCAGTACTCAGGGTGCTGGGTGCTCAGTGCTCAGGGTGCTGGGTGTTCACTGCTCAGGGTGCTGGGTGCTCAGTGCTCAGGGTGCTGGGTACTCAGTGCTCAGGGTACTGGGTGCTCAGTACTCAGGGTGCTGGGTGCTCAGTGCTCAGGGTGCTGGGTGCTCAGTGCTCGGGGTGCTGGGTGCTCAGTGCTCGGGGTGCTGGGTGCTCAGTGCTCAGGTGCTCGGTGCTCAGTACTCAGGGTGCTGGGTGCTCAGTGCTCGAGGTGCTCAGTACTCAGGGTGCTGTATGTTCAGTGTTCAGGGTGCTGGGTGCTCAGTACTCAGGGTGCTCGGTGCTTAGTACTCAGGGTGCTGGGTGCTCAGTACTCCGGGTGCTGGGTGCTCAGTGCTCGGGGTGCTCGGTGCTCAGTACTCAGTGCTCAGGGTGCTCAGTGCTCAGTGCTCAGGGTGCTGGGTGTTCAGTACTCAGTGTGCTGGGTGCTCAGTACTCAGGGTGCTGGGTGCTCAGTGCTCAGGGTGCTGGGTGCTCAGTGCTCGGGGTGATCGGTGCTCAGTACTCAGGGTGCTGGGTGCTCAGTGCTCGGGGTGCTCGGAGCTCAGTACTCAGGGTGCTGGGTGCTCAGTGCTCGGGGTGATCGGTGCTCAGTACTCAGGGTGCTGGGTGCTCAGTGCTCGGGGTGCTCGGTGCTCAGTACGTTGGGTGCTCACTATTCAGGGTGCTGGGTGCTCAGTGCTCAGGGTGCTGGGTGCTCAGTGCTCAGGGTGCTGGGTGCTCAGTGCTCAGGGTGCTGGGTACTCAGTACTCAGGGTGCTGGGTGCTCAGTGCTCGGGGTGCTGGGTGCTCAGTGCTCGGGGTGCTGGGTGCTCAGTACTCAGGGTGCTGGGTGCTCAGTACTCGGGGTGCTGGGTGCTCAGTACTCGGGTTGCTGGGTGCTCAGTACTCAGGGTGCTGGGTGCTCTGTACTCGGGAGCTGGGTGCTCAGTGCTCAGGGTGCTGGGTGCTCAGTGCTCAGTGTGCTGGGTGCTCAGTGCTCAGTACTCAGGGTGCTGGGTGCTCAGTGCTCAGTATTCAGGGTGCTGGGTGCTCAGTGCTCAGGGTGCTGTGTGCTCAGTACTCAGGGTGCTGGGTGCTCAGTACTCAGGGTGCTGGGTGCTCAGTGCTCGGGGTGGTGGGTGCTCAGTGCTCGGGGTGCTGGGTGCTCAGTGCTTGGGTTGCTGTGTGTTCAGTGCTCAGGGTGCTGGGTGCTCAGTACTCCGGGTGCTGGGTGCTCAGTGCTCGGGGTGCTCGGTGCTCAGTGCTCAAGGTGCTGGGTGCTCAGTACTCAGGGTGCTCATTGCTCAGGGTGCTGGGTGCTCAGTACTCAGGGTGCTGGGTGCTCAGTGCTCAGGGTGCTCGGTGCTCAGTACGTTGGGTGCTCAGTACTCAGGGTGCTGGGGGCTCAGTGCTCAGGGTGCTGGGTGCTCAGTGCTCAGGGTGCTGGGTGCTCAGTACTCAGGGTGCTTTGTGTTCGGTGCTCAGTATGCTGGGTGCTCAGTACTCAGGGTGCTGGGTGCTCAGTGCTCCGGGTGCTCGGTGCTCAGTACGCTGGGTGCTCTGTACTCAGTGTGCTGGGTGCTCAGTACTCAGGGTGCAGGGTGCTCAGTACTCAGGGTGCTGGGTGCTTAGTACTCAGGGTGCTGGGTGCTCAGTGCTCGGGGTGCTGGGTGCTCTGTGCTCAGTACTCAGGGTGCTGGGTGCTCAGTGCTCAGGGTGCTGGGTGCTCAGTGCTCGGGGTGCTGGGTGCTCAGTACTCAGGGTGCTGGGTGCTCAGTACTCCGGGTGCTGGGTGCTCAGTTCTCGGGGTGCTCGGTGCTCAGTACTCAGGGCTCAGGGTGCTCAGTGCTCAGTGCTCAGGGTGCTGGGTGTTCAGTACTCAGGGTGCTCCGTGCTCAGTGCTCAGGGTGCTGGGGGCTCAGTACTCAGGGTGCTGGGTGCTCAGTGCTCGGGGTGCTGGGTGCTCAGTGCTCGGGGTGCTTGGTGCTCAGTAATCAGGGTGCTGGGTGCTCAGTACTCGTTGTGCTGGGTGCTCAGTGCTCAGGGTGCAGGGTGCTCACTACTCAGGGTGCTCGGTGCTCAGTGCTCGGGGTGCTGGGTGCTCAGTACTCAGGGTGCTCGGTGCTCAGTACTCAGGGTGCTCAGTGCTCAGTACTCAGGGTGCTCACCCTCAGTGCTCGGGGTGCTGGGTGCTCAGTGCTCGGGGTGCTGGGTGCTCAGTGCTCGGGGTGCTTTGTGCTCAGTGCTCAGGGTGCTGGGTGCTCAGTGCTCAGAGTGCTGGGTGCTCAGTGCTCAGGGTGCTGGGTGCTCAGTGCTCAGAGTGCTGGGTGCTCAGTACTCAGGGTGCTGGGTGCTCAGTGCTCGGGGTGCTGGGTGCTCAGTACTCAGGGTGCTGGGTGCTCAGTGCTCAGAGTGCTGGGTGCTCAGTACTCAGAGTGCTGTGTGTTTAGTGCTCAGGGTGCTGGGTGCTCAGTACTCAGGGTGCTCAGTGCTTAGTACTCATGGTGCTGGGTGCTCAGTACTCCGGGTGCTGGGTGCTCAGTGCTCGGGGTGCTCGGTGCTCAGTACGTTGGGTGCTCACTACTCAGGGTGCTGCGTGCTCAGTGCTCAGGGTGCTGGGTGCTCAGTGCTCAGGATGCTGTTTGCTCTGTGCTCAGGGTGCTGGGTGCTCAGTACTCAGGGTGCTGGGTGCTCAGTGCTCGGGGTTCTGGGTGCTCAGTTCTCAGGGTGCTGGGTGCTCAGTACTCAGGGTGCTGGGTGCTCAGTACTCGGGGTGCTGGGTGCTCAGTATTCAGGGTGCTGGGTGCTCAGTACTCATTGTGCTGGGTGCTCAGTACTCGGGTGCTGGGTGCTCAGTGCTCAGTACTCAGGGAGCTGGGTGCTCAGTGCTCGGGGTGCTGCGTGCTCAGTGCTCAGTACTCAGGGTCCTGGGTGCTCAGTACTCAGGGTGCTGTGTGCTCAGTGCTCAGGGTGCTGGGTGCTCAGTGCTCAGGGTGCTGGGTGCTCAGTGCTCGGGTGCTGGGTGCTCAGTGCTCAGTACTCAGGGTGCTGGGGGCTCAGTGCTCAGGGTGCTGGGTGCTCACTGCTCAGGGTGCTGGGTGCTCAGTGCTCAGGGTGCTGGGTACTCAGTGCTCAGGGTACTGGGTGCTCAGTACTCAGGGTGCTGGGTGCTCAGTGCTCAGGGTGCAGGGTGCTCACTGCTCAGGGTGCTGGGTGCTCAGTGCTCAGGGTGCTGGGTACTCAGTGCTCAGGGTACTGGGTGCTCAGTACTCAGGGTGCTGGGTGCTCAGCGCTCAGGGTGCTGGGTGCTCAGTGCTCGGGGTGCTGGGTGCTCAGTGCTCGGGGTGCTGGGTGCTGAGTGCTCGGGGTGCTCGGTGCTCAGTACTCAGGGTGCTGTATGTTCAGTGTTCAGGGTGCTGGGTGCTCAGTACTCAGGGTGCTCGGTGCTTAGTACTCAGGGTGCTGGGTGCTCAGTACTCCGGGTGCTGGGTGCTCAGTGCTCGGGGTGCTCGGTGCTCAGTACTCAGTGCTCAGGGTGCTCACTGCTCAGTGCTCAGGGTGCTGGGTGTTCAGTACTCAGGGTGCTGGGTGCTCAGTACTCAGGGGGCTGGGTGCTCAGTACTCTGGGTGCTCGGTGCTCAGTGCTCAGGGTGCTGGGTGCTCAGTACTCAGGGTGCTGGGTGCTCAGTGCTCAGGGTGCTGGGTACTCAGTGCTCAGGGTGCTCGGTGCTCAGTACTCGGGGTGCTGGGTGCTCATTCTCGGGGTGCTGGGTGCTCAGTGCTCAGGGTGCTGGGTGCTCAGTACTCAGGGTGCTGGGTGCTCAGTGCTCAGGGTGCTGGGTGCTCAGTACTCAGGGTGCTGGGTGCTCAGTACTCAGGGGGCTGGGTGCTCAGTACTCTGGGTGCTCGGTGCTCAGTGCTCAGGGTGCTGGGTGCTCAGTACTCAGGGTGCTGGGTGCTCAGTGCTCAGGGTGCTGGGTACTCAGTGCTCAGGGTGCTCGGTGCTCAGTACTCGGGGTGCTGGGTGCTCATTCTCAGGGTGCTGGGTGCTCAGTGCTCAGGGTGCTGGGTGCTCAGTACTCAGGGTGCTGGGTGCTCAGTGCTCAGGGTGCTGGGTGCTCAGTACTCAGGGTGCTGGGTGCTCAGTGCTCAGGGTGCTGGGTCCTCAGTACTCAGGGTGCTGGGAGCTCAGTGCTCAGGGTGATCTTTGCTCAGTAGTCAGGGTGCTCAGTACTCAGGGTGCTGGGTGCTCAGTGCTCGGGGTACTGGGTGCTCAGTACTCAGGGTGCTGGGTGCTCAGTGCTCGGGGTTCTGGGTGCTCAGTGCTCAGGGTGATCGGTGCTCAGTACTCAGGGTGCTGGGTGCTCAGTGCTCAGGGTGCTGGTTGCTCAGTCCTCAGGGTGCTGAGTGCTCAGTACTCAGGGTGCTGGGTGCTCAGTACTCAGGGTGCTGGGTGCTCAGTGCTCAGGGTGCTGGGTGATCAGTGCTCCGTGTGCTGGGTGCTCAGTGCTCAGGGTGCTGGGTGCTCAGTGCTCGGGCTGCTGGGTGCTCAGTACACAGGGTGCTTGGTGCTCAGTGCTCAGGGTGCTGGGTGCTCAGTGCTCGGGGCGCTGGATGCTCAGTGCTCCGGGTGCTCGGAGCTCAGTACTCAGGGTGCTGGGTGCTCAGTGCTCGGGGTGATCGGTGCTCAGTAGTCAGGGTGCTGGGTGCTCAGTGCTCCGTGTGCTCGGTGCTCAGTACGTTGGGTGCTCACTACTCAGGGTGCTGGGTGCTCAGTGCTCAGGGTGCTGGGTGCTCAGTGCTCAGGGTGCTGGGTGCTCAGTGCTCAGGGCGCTGGGTACTCAGTGCTCAGGGTGCTGGGTGCTCAGTACTCAGGGTGCTGGGTGCTCAGTGCTGGGTGCTCAGTGCTCGGGGTGCTCGGTGCTCAGTACGTTGGGTGCTCAGTGCTCAGGGTGCTGGGTGCTCAGTGCTCAGGGTGCTGGGTGCTCAGTGCTCAGGGTGCTGGGTGCTCGGTGCTCGGGGTGCTGGGTGCTTAGTGCTCGGGGTGCCCGGTGCTCAGTACTCGGGGTGCTCAGTGCTCAGTACTCAGGGTGCTGGGTGCTCAGTGCTCAGGGTGCTGGGTGCTCAGTACTCAGGGTGCTGGGTGCTCAGTACTCAGGGTGCTCGGTGCTCAGTACTCAGGGTGCTTGGTGCTCAGTGCTCGGGGTGCTGGGTGCTCAGTACTCAGGGTGCTCGGTGCTCAGTACTCAGGGTGCTTGGTGCTCAGTGCTCGGGGTGCTGGGTGCTCAGTACTCAGGGTGCTGGGTGCTCAGTGCTCGGGGTACTCGGTGCTCAGTACGCTGGGTGCTCAGTACTCAGGGTTCTGGGTGCTCAGTACTCAGGGTGCTGGGTGCTCAGTGCTCAGGGTGCTGGGTGCTCAGTCCTCAGGGTGCTGAGTGCTCAGTACTCAGGGTGCTGGGTGCTCAGTACTCAGGGTGCTGGGTGCTCAGTGCTCAGGGTGCTGGGTGATCAGTGCTCCGTGTGCTGGGTGCTCAGTGCTCAGGGTGCTGGGTTCTCAGTGCTCGGGCTGCTGGGTGCTCAGTACACAGGGTGCTTGGTGCTCAGTGCTCAGGGTGCTGGGTGCTCAGTGCTCGGGGCGCTGGATGCTCAGTGCTCCGGGTGCTCGGAGCTCAGTACTCAGGGTGCTGGGTGCTCAGTGCTCGGGGTGATCGGTGCTCAGTAGTCAGGGTGCTGGGTGCTCAGTGCTCCGTGTGCTCAGTGCTCAGTAAGTTGGGTGCTCACTACTCAGGGTGCTGGGTGCTCAGTTCTCAGGGTGCTGGGTGCTCAGTGCTCAGGGTGCTGGGTGCTCAGTGCTCAGGGCGCTGGGTACTCAGTGCTCATTGTGCTGGGTGCTCAGTACTCAGGGTGCTGGGTGCTCAGTGCTGGGTGCTCAGTGCTCGGGGTGCTCGGTGCTCAGTACGGTGGGTGCTCAGTGCTCAGGGTGCTGGGTGCTCAGTGCTCAGGGTGCTGGGTGCTCGGTGCTCAGGGTGCTGGGTGCTCGGTGCTCGGGGTGCTGGGTGCTTAGTGCTCGGGGTGCCCGGTGCTCAGTACTCGGGGTGCTCAGTGCTCAGTACTCAGGGTGCTGGGTGCTCAGTGCTCAGGGTGCTGGGTGCTCAGTACTCAGGGTGCTGGGTGCTCAGTACTCAGGGTGCTCGGTGCTCAGTACTCAGGGTGCTGGGTGCTCAGTACTCAGGGTGATCTGTTCTCAGTACTCAGGTTGCTGGCTGCTCAGTGCTCGGGGTGCTGGGTGCTCAGTACTCAGGGTGCTGGGTGCTCAGTACTCGGGGTGCTCTGTGCTCAGTACTCAGGGTGCTGGGTGCTCAGTACTCAGGGTGCTGGGTGCTCAGTGCTCGGTGTGCTCGGTGCTCAGTACTCGGGGTGCAGGGTGCTCAGTACTCGGGGTGCTGGGTGCTCAGTGCTCAGGGTGCTGGGTGCTCAGTGCTCGGGGTGCTGGGTGCTCAGTGCTGACTGTGGTGCTGGGTGCTCAGTACTCAGGGTGCTGGGTGCTCAGTGCTCAGGGTGCTGGGTGCTCAGTACTAAGGGTGCTGGGTGCTCAGTACTCAGGGTGCTCGGTGCTCAGTACTCAGGGTTCTGGGTGCTCAGAGCTCAGGGTGCTGGGTACTCAGTACTCAGGGTGCTGGGTGCTCAGTACTCAGGGTGCTGGGTGCTCAGTGCTCAGGGTGCTGGGTGCTCAGTGCTCAGGGTGCTGGGTGCTCAGTGCTCGGCGTGCTGGGTGCTCAGTACTCAGGATGCTCGGTGCTCAGTGCTCAGTAATCAGGGTGCTCAGTACTCAGGGTGCTGGGTGCTCAGTGCTCGGGGAGCTGGGTGCTCAGTTCTCAGGGTGCTGGGTGCTCAGTACTCGGGGTGCTGGGTGCTCACTGCTCAGGGTGATCGGTGCTCAGTGCTCAGGGTGCTGGGTGCTCAGTCCTCCGGGTGCTCAGTGCTCAGGGTGCTGGGTGCTCATTGCTCGGTGTGCTCGGTGCTCAGTACTCAGGGTGCTGAGTGCTCAGTACTCAGGGTGCTGGGTGCTCAGTACTCAGGTTGCTGGTTGCTCAGTACTCAGGGTGCTGGGTGCTCAGTGCTCAGGGTGCTGGGTGCTCAGTGCTCGGGGTGCTGGGTGCTCAGGTCTGTGGTGCTGGGTGCTCAGTACTCAGTGCTCAGGGTGCTGGGTGCTCAGTGCTCAGTGCTCAGGGTGCTCTGTGCTCAGTACTCAGGGTGCTGGGTGCTCAGTGCTCGGGGTGCTGCGTGCTCAGTGCTCAGGGAGCTGGATGCTCAGTGCTCAGGGTGCTGGGTGCTCAGTACTCAGGGTGCTGGGTGCTCAGTGCTCGTTGTGCTCGGTGCTCAGTACTCAAGGTGCTGGGTGCTCAGTGCTAAGGGTGCTCTGTGCTCAGTACTCGGGGTGCTTGGTGCTCAGTACTCAGGGTGCTCGGTGCTCAGTACTCGTGGTGCTGGGTGCTCAGTGCTCAGGGTGCTCAGTGCTCAGTGCTCGGGGTGCTGGGTGCTCAGTGCTCGGGGCGCTGGGTGCTCAGTGCTCGGGGTGCTGGGTGCTCAGTACTCGGGGTGCTGGGTGCTCAGTGCTCAGGGTGCTCAGTGCTCAGTACTCAGTGCTCAGGGTGCTGGGTGCTCAGTACTCTGGGTGTTGGGTGCTCAGTACTCAGGGTGCTGGGTGCTCCCTGCTCAGGGTGCTGGGTGCTCAGTGCTCAGGTTTCTGGGTGCTCAGTGCTCAGGGTGCTGGGTGCTCAGTACTCAGGGTGCTGGGTGCTTAGTGCTCGAGGTGCTCGGTGCCCAGTACTGAAGGTGCTGGGTGCTCAGTGCTCAGGGTGCTGGGTGCTCAGTCCTCGGGGTGCTCCATGCTCATGGTGCTGGGTGCTCAGTGCTCAGGGTGCTGGGTGCTCAGTGCTCGGGGTGCTGGGTTCTGAGTGCTCAGGGTGCTGGATGCTCAGTGCTCGGGGTGCTCGGTGCTCAGTGCTCAGGGTCCTGGGTGCTCAGTACTCAGGGTGCTGGGTGCTTAGTACTCAGGGTGCTCAGTGCTCAGTACACAGGGTGCTGGGTGCTCAGTGCTCGGTGTGCTGGGTGCTCAGTGCTCAGTACTCAGGGGGCTGGGTGCTCAGTGCTCGGGGTGCTGGGTGCTCAGTACTCAGCGTGCTGGGTGCTCAGTACTCAGTGTGCTGGGTGCTCAGTGCTCAGGGTGCTGGGTGCTCAGTGCTCAGGGTGCTGGGTGCTCAGTGATCGGGGTGCTGGGTGCTCAGTACTCAGGGTGCTCAGTGCTCGGGGAGCTCGGTGATCAGTACTCAGGGTGCTGAGTGCTCAGTACTCAGGGTGCTGGGTGCTCAGTACTCATGGTGCTGGGTGCTCAGTACTCAGGGTGCTGGGTGCTCAGTACTCATGGTGCTGGGTGCTCATTCTCAGGGTGCTGGGTGCTCAGTGCTCGGGTTGCTGGGTGCTCAGTACTCAGGGTGCTGGGGGCTCAGTACTCAGGGTGCTGGGTGCTCAGTATCAGGCTGCTCGGTTCTCAGTACTCAGGGTGCTGGGTGCTCATTCTCGGGGTGCTGGGTGCTCAGTGCTCGGGGTGCTGGGTGCTCAGTACTCAGGGTGCTGGGGGCTCAGTACTCAGGGTGCTGGGTGCTCAGTACTCAGGGTGATCTGTTCTCAGTACTCAGGTTGCTGGCTGCTTAGTACTCGGGGTGCTGGGTGCTCAGTACTCAGGGTGCTGGGTGCTCAGTACTCGGGGTGCTCAGTGCTCAGTACTCAGGGTGCTGGGTGCTCAGTACTCAGGGTGCTGGGTGCTCAGTCCTCGGTGTGCTCGGTGCTCAGTACTCGGGGTGCAGGGTGCTCAGTACTCGGGGTGCTGGGTGCTCAGTGCTCAGGGTGCTGGGTGCTCAGTGCTCGGGGTGCTGGGTGCTCAGTGCTGAGGGTGGTGCTGGGTGCTCAGTACTCAGGGTGCTGGGTGCTCAGTGCTCAGGGTGCTGGGTGCTCAGTACTAAGGGTGCTGGGTGCTCAGTACTCAGGGTGCTCGGTGCTCAGTACTCAGGGTTCTGGGTGCTCAGAGCTCAGGGTGCTGGGTACTCAGTACTCAGGGTGCTGGGTGCTCAGTACTCAGGGTGCTGGGTGCTCAGTGCTCAGGGTGCTGGGTGCTCAGTGCTCAGGGTGCTGGGTGCTCAGTGCTTGGCGTGCTGGGTGCTCAGTACTCAGGATGCTCGGTGCTCAGTGCTCAGTAATCAGGGTGCTCAGTACTCAGGGTGCTGGGTGCTCAGTGCTCGGGGAGCTGGGTGCTCAGTACTCAGGGTGCTGGGTGCTCAGTACTCGGGGTGCTGGGTGCTCACTGCTCAGGGTGATCGGTGCTCAGTGCTCAGGGTGCTGGGTGCTCAGTCCTCCGGGTGCTCAGTGCTCAGGTTGCTGGGTGCTCATTGCTCGGTGTGCTCGGTGCTCAGTACTCAGGGTGCTGAGTGCTCAGTACTCAGGGTGCTGGGTGCTCAGTACTCAGGTTGCTGGTTGCTCAGTACTCAGGGTGCTGGGTGCTCAGTGCTCAGGGTGCTGGGTGCTCAGTGCTCGGGGTGCTGGGTGCTCAGGGCTGTGGTGCTGGGTGCTCAGTGCTCAGTGCTCAGGGTGCTGGGTGCTCAGTGCTCAGTGCTCAGGGTGCTCTGTGCTCAGTACTCAGGGTGCTGGGTGCTCAGTGCTCGGGGTGCTGCGTGCTCAGTGCTCAGGGAGCTGGGTGCTCAGTGCTCAGGGTGCTGGGTGCTCAGTACTCAGGGTGCTGGGTGCTCAGTGCTCGTTGTGCTCGGTGCTCAGTACTCAAGGTGCTGGGTGCTCAGTGCTCAGGGTGCTGGGTGCTCAGTCCTCGGGGTGCTCCGTGCTCAGTGATCAGGGTGCTGGGTGCTCAGTACTCAGGGTGCTGGGTGCTCAGTACTCAGGGTGCTCAGTGATCAGTACTCGGGGTGCTTGGTGCTCAGTACTCAGGGTGCTCGGTGCTCAGTACTCGTGGTGCTTGGTGCTCAGTGCTCAGGGTGCTCAGTGCTCAATGCTCGGGGTGCTGGGTGCTCAGTGCTCGGGGCGCTGGGTGCTCAGTGCTCGGGGTGCTGGGGGCTCAGTACTCGGGGTGCTGGGTGCTCAGTGCTCAGGGTGCTCAGTGTTCAGTACTCAGTGCTCAGGGTGCTGGGTGCTCAGTACTCTGGGTGTTGGGTGCTCAGAACTCAGGGTGCTGGGTGCTCCCTGCTCAGGGTGCTGGGTGCTCAGTGCTCAGGTTTCTGGGTGCTCAGTGCTCAGGGTGCTGGGTGCTCAGTACTCAGGGTGCTGGGTGCTTAGTGCTCGAGGTGCTCGGTGCTCAGTACTGAAGGTGCTGGGTGCTCAGTGCTCAGGGTGCTGGGTGCTCAGTCCTCGGGGTGCTCCATGCTCATGGTGCTGGGTGCTCAGTGCTCAGGGTGCTGGGTGCTCAGTGCTCGGGGTGCTGGGTTCTGAGTGCTCAGGGTGCTGGGTGCTCAGTGCTCGGGGTGCTCGGTGCTCAGTGCTCAGGGTCCTGGGTGCTCAGTACACAGGGTGCTGGGTGCTTAGTACTCAGGGTGCTCAGTGCTCAGTACACAGGGTGCTGGGTGCTCAGTGCTCGGTGTGCTGGGTGCTCAGTGCTCAGTACTCAGGGGGCTGGGTGCTCAGTGCTCGGGGTGCTGGGTGCTCAGTACTCAGCGTGCTGGGTGCTCAGTACTCAGTGTGCTGGGTGCTCAGTGCTCAGGGTGCTGGGTGCTCAGTGTTCAGGGTGCTGGGTGCTCAGTCATCGGGGTGCTGGGTGCTCAGTACTCAGGGTGCTCAGTGCTAGGGGAGCTCGGTGATCAGTACTCAGGGTGCTCTGTGCTCAGTACTCAGTGCTCGGGGTCCTGGGTGCTCCGTGCTCGGGGTGCTGGGTGCTCAGTGCTCTGGGTGCTGGGTGCTCAGTACTCAGGGTGCTGGGTGCTCAGTACTCAGGGTGCTGGGTGCTCAGTGCTCAGGGTGCTGGGTGCTCAGTACTCAGGGTGCTGGGTGCTCTGTACTCAGGGTGCTCGGTGCTCAGTACTCAGGGTGCTGGGTGCTCAGTGCTCAGTGTGCTGGGTACTCAGTACTCAGGGTGCTGGGTGCTCAGTACTCAGGGTGCTGGGTGCTCAGTGCTCAGGGTGCTGGGTGCTCAGTGCTCAGGGTGCTGGGTGCTCAGTACTCAGGCTGCTGGGTGCTCAGTGCTCAGGGTGATCGGTGCTCAGTACTCAGGGTGCTCAGCACTCCGGGTGCTGGGTGCTCAGTGCTCAGGGTGCTGGGTGCACAGTACTCAGGGTGCTGGGTGCTCAGTGCTCGGGGTGCTGGGTGCTCAGTGCTCAGGGTGATCGGTGCTCAGTACTCAGGGTGCTGGGTGCTCAGTGCTCAGGGTGCTGGGTGCTCAGTCCTCAGGGTGCTCAGTGCTCAGGGTGCTGCGTGCTCTGTGCTCGGGGTGCTCGGTGCTCAGTACTCAGGGTGCTGAGTGCTCAGTACTCAGGGTGCTGGGTGCTCAGTACTCATGGTGCTGGGTGCTCAGTACTCAGTGGGCTGGGTGCTCAGTGCTCAGTGTGCTGGGTGCTCAGTGCTCAGGGCGCTGGGTGCTCAGTGCCCGGGGTGCTGGGTGCTCAGTGCTCGGGGTGCTCTGTGCTCAGTGCTCAGTACTCAGCGTGCTGGGTGCTCAGTGCTCAGAGTGTTGGGTGCTCAGGACTCAGGGTGCTGGGTGCTCAGTGCTCAGTGCTCAGGGTGCTCAGTGCTCAGGGTGCTCAGTGCTCAGGGTGCTGGGTGCTCAGTGCTCAGAGTGCTCTGTGCTCAGTACTCAGGGTGCTGGGTGCTCAGTGCTCGGGGTGCTGGGTGCTCAGTGCTCAGGGTGCTGGGTGCTCAGTACTCAGGGTGCTGGGTGCTCAGTACTCAGGGTGCTTGGTGTTCAGTACTCAGGGTGCTCAGTGCTCAGTACTCGGGGTGCTGGGTGCTCAGTGCTCAGGGTGCTCAGTGCTCAGTGCTCGGGGTGCTGGGTGCTCAGTGCTCGGGGTGCTGGGTGCTCAGTACTCGGGGTGCTGGGTGCTCAGTGCTCAGGGTGCTCAGTGCTCAGTACTCAGTTCTCAGGGTGCTCCGTGCTCATGGTGCTGGGTGCTCAGTGCTCAGGGTGCTGGGTGCTCAGTGCTCGGGGTGCTGGGTGCTCTGTACTCAGTGTGCTCAGTGCTCGGGGATCTCGTTGCTCAGTACTCAGGGTGCTGGGTGCTCAGTTCTCAGTGCTCGGGGTCCTGGGTTCTCCGTGCTCGGGGTGCTGGGTGCTCAGTGCTCTGGGTGCTTAGTGCTCAGTACTCAGTGTGCTGGGTGCTCAGTACTCATGGTGCTGGGTGCTCATTCTCAGGGTGCTGGGTGCTCAGTGCTCGGGTTGCTGGGTGCTCAGTACTCAGGGTGCTGGGGGCTCAGTACTCAGGGTGCTGGGTGCTCAGTATCAGGGTGCTCAGTTCTCAGTACTCAGGGTGCTGGGTGCTCATTCTCGGGGTGCTGGGTGCTCAGTGCTCGGGGTGCTGGGTGCTCAGTACTCAGGGTGCTGGGGGCTCAGTACTCAGGGTGCTGGGTGCTCAGTACTCAGGGTGATCTGATCTCAGTACTCAGGTTGGTGGCTGCTCAGTGCTCGGGGTGCTGGGTGCTCAGTGCTCGGGGTGCTGGGTGCTCAGTGCTCAGGGTGATCGGTGCTCAGTACTCAGGGTGCTGGGTGCTCAGTGCTCAGGGTGCTGGGTGCTAAGTCCTCAGGGTGCTCAGTGCTCAGGGTGCTGGGTGCTCTGTGCTCGGGGTGCTCGGTGCTCAGTACTCAGGGTGCTGAGTGCTCAGTACTCAGGGTGCTGGGTGCTCAGTACTCATGGTGCTGGGTGCTCAGTACTCAGCGGGCTGGGTGCTCAGTGCTCAGTATGCTGGGTGCTCAGTGCTCAGGGCGCTGGGTGCTCAGTGCCCGGGGTGCTGGGTGCTCAGTGCTCGGGGTGCTCTGTGCTCAGTGCTCAGTACTCAGCGTGCTGGGTGCTCAGTGCTCAGAGTGTTGGGTGCTCAGGACTCAGGGTGCTGGGTGCTCAGTGCTCAGTGCTCAGGGTGCTCAGTGCTCAGGGTGCTCAGTGCTCAGGGTGCTGGGTGCTCAGTGCTCAGAGTGCTCTGTGCTCAGTACTCAGGGTGCTGGGTGCTCAGTGCTCGGGGTGCTGGGTGCTCAGTGCTCAGGGTGCTGGGTGCTCAGTACTCAGGGTGCTGGGTGCTCAGTACTCAGGGTGCTTGGTGTTCAGTACTCAGGGTGCTCAGTGCTCAGTACTCGGGGTGCTGGGTGCTCAGTGCTCAGGGTGCTCAGTGCTCAGTGCTCGGGGTGCTGGGTGCTCAGTGCTCGGGGTGCTGGGTGCTCAGTACTCGGGGTGCTTGGTGCTCAGTGCTCAGGGTGCTCAGTGCTCAGTACTCAGTTCTCAGGGTGCTCCGTGCTCATGGTGCTGGGTGCTCAGTGCTCAGGGTGCTGGGTGCTCAGTGCTCGGGGTGCTGGGTGCTCTGTACTCAGTGTGCTCAGTGCTCGGGGATCTCGTTGCTCAGTACTCAGGGTGCTGGGTGCTCAGTTCTCAGTGCTCGGGGTCCTGGGTTCTCCGTGCTCGGGGTGCTGGGTGCTCAGTGCTCTGGGTGCTTAGTGCACAGTACTCAGTGTGCTGGGTGCTCAGTACTCATGGTGCTGGGTGCTCATTCTCAGGGTGCTGGGTGCTCAGTGCTCGGGTTGCTGGGTGCTCAGTATCAGGGTGCTCGGTTCTCAGTACTCAGGGTGCTGGGTGCTCATTCTCGGGGTGCTGGGTGCTCAGTGCTCGGGGTGCTGGGTGCTCAGTACTCAGGGTGCTGGGGGCTCAGTACTCAGGGTGCTGGGTGCTCAGTACTCAGGGTGATCTGTTCTCAGTACTCAGGTTGGTGGCTGCTCAGTGCTCGGGGTGCTGGGTGCTCAGTACTCGGGGTGCTCAGTGCTCAGTACTCAGGGTGCTGGGTGCTCAGTCCTCAGGGTGCTGGGTGCTCAGTGCTCGGGGTGCTCGATGCTCAGTACTCGGGGTGCAGGGTGCTCAGTACTCGGGGTGCTGGGTGCTCAGTGCTCAGGGTGCTGGGTGCTCAGTGCTCGGGGTGTTGGGTGCTCAGTGCTGAGGGTGGTGCTGGGTGCTCAGTACTCAGGGTGCTGGGTGCTCAGTGCTCAGGGTGCTGGGTGCTCAGTACTCAGGGTGCTGGGTGCTCAGTGCTCAGGGTGCTGGGTGCTCAGTGCTCAGGGTGCTGAGTGCTCAGTGCTCGGCGTGCTGGGTGCTCAGTACTCAGGATGCTCGGTGCTCTGTGCTCAGAAACCATGGTGCTCAGTACTCAGGGTGCTGGGTGCTCAGTGCTCGGGGTGCTGGGTGCTCAGTACTCAGGGTGCTGGGTGCTCAGTACTCGGGGTGCTGGGTGCTCAGTACTCATGGTGCTGGGTGCTCAGAGCTCGGGGTGCTCGGTGCTCAGTACGTTGGGTGCTCACTACTCAGGGTGCTGGGTGCTCAGTGCTCAGGGTGCTGGGTGCTCAGTGCTCAGGGTGCTGGGTGCTCAGTGCTCAGGGTGCTGGGTGCTCAGTGCTCGGGGTGCTGGGTGCTCAGTGCTCAGGGTGCTGGGTGCTCAGTACTCAGGGTCCTGGGTGCTCAGTACTCAGGGTGCTGTGTGCTCAGTGCTCAGGGTGCTGGGTGCTCAGTGCTCAGGGTGCTGGGTGCTCAGTGCTCGGGTGCTGGGTGCTCAGTGCTCAGTACTCAGGGTGCTGGGGGCTCAGTGCTCAGGGTGCTGGGTGCTCACTGCTCAGGGTGCTGGGTGCTCAGTGCTCAGGGTGCTGGGTACTCAGTGCTCAGGGTACTGGGTGCTCAGTACTCAGGGTGCTGGGTGCTCAGTGCTCAGGGTGCAGGGTGCTCACTGCTCAGGGTGCTGGGTGCTCAGTGGTCAGGGTGCTGGGTACTCAGTGCTCAGGGTACTGGGTGCTCAGTGCTCGGGGTGCTGGGTGCTCAGTGCTCGGGGTGCTGGGTGCTGAGTGCTCGGGGTGCTCGGTGCTCAGTACTCAGGGTGCTGTATGTTCAGTGTTCAGGGTGCTGGGTGCTCAGTACTCAGGGTGCTCGGTGCTTAGTACTCAGGGTGCTGGGTGCTCAGTACTCCGGGTGCTGGGTGCTCAGTGCTCGGGGTGCTCGGTGCTCAGTACTCAGTGCTCAGGGTGCTCACTGCTCAGTGCTCAGGGTGCAGGGTGTTCAGTACTCAGGGTGCTGGGTTCTCAGTACTCAGGGGGCTGGGTGCTCAGTACTCTGGGTGCTCGGTGCTCAGTGCTCAGGGTGCTGGGTGCTCAGTACTCAGGGTGTTGGGTGCTCAGTACTCAGGGTGCTGGGTGCTCAGTGCTCAGGGTGCTGGGTACTCAGTGCTCAGGGTGCTCGGTGCTCATTACTCGGGGTGCTGGGTGCTCATTCTCGGGGTGCTGGGTGCTCAGTGCTCAGGGTGCTGGGTGCTCAGTACTCAGGGTGCTGGGTGCTCAGTGCTCAGGGTGCTGGGTGCTCAGTACTCAGGGTGCTGGGTGCTCAGTGCTCAGGGTGCTGGGTCCTCAGTACTCAGGGTGCTGGGAGCTCAGTGCTCAGGGTGATCTTTGCTCAGTAGTCAGGGTGCTCAGTACTCAGGGTGCTGGGTGCTCAGTGCTCGGGGTACTGGGTGCTCAGTACTCAGGGTGCTGGGTGCTCAGTGCTCGGGGTTCTGGGTGCTCAGTGCTCAGGGTGATCGGTGCTCAGTACTCAGGGTGCTGGGTGCTCAGTGCTCAGGGTGCTGGGTGCTCAGTCCTCAGGGTGCTGAGTGCTCAGTACTCAGGGTGCTGGGTGCTCAGTACTCAGGGTGCTGGGTGCTCAGTGCTCAGGGTGCTGGGTGATCAGTGCTCCGTGTGCTGGGTGCTCAGTGCTCAGGGTGCTGGGTGCTCAGTGCTCGGGCTGCTGGGTGCTCAGTACACAGGGTGCTTGGTGCTCAGTGCTCAGGGTGCTGGGTGATCAGTGCTCGGGGCGCTGGATGCTCAGTGCTCCGGGTGCTCGGAGCTCAGTACTCAGGGTGCTGGGTGCTCAGTGCTCGGGGTGATCGGTGCTCAGTAGTCAGGGTGCTGGGTGCTCAGTGCTCCGTGTGCTCGGTGCTCAGTACGTTGGGTGCTCACTACTCAGGGTGCTGGGTGCTCAGTGCTCAGGGTGCTGGGTGCTCAGTGCTCAGGGTGCTGGGTGCTCAGTGCTCAGGGCGCTGGGTACTCAGTGCTCAGGGTGCTGGGTGCTCAGTACTCAGGGTGCTGGGTGCTCAGTGCTGGGTGCTCAGTACGTTGGGTGCTCAGTGCTCAGGGTGCTGGGTGCTCAGTACTCAGGGTGCTGGGTGCTCAGTGCTCGGTGCTCAGTACGTTGGGTGCTCAGTGCTCAGGGTGCTGGGTGCTCAGTGCTCAGGGTGCTGGGTGCTCAGTGCTCAGGGTGCTGGGTGCTCGGTGCTCGGGGTGCTGGGTGCTTAGTGCTCGGGGTGCCCGGTGCTCAGTACTCGGGGTGCTCAGTGCTCAGTACTCAGGGTGCTGGGTGCTCAGTGCTCAGGGTGCTGGGTGCTCAGTACTCAGGGTGCTGGGTGCTCAGTAGTCAGGGTGATCGGTGCTCAGTACTCAGGGTGCTGGGTGCTCAGTGCTCGGGGTTCTGGGTGCTCAGTACTCAGGGTGCTGGGTGCTCAGTGCTCGGGGTGCTCGGTGCTCAGTACGCTGGGTGCTCAGTACTCAGGGTTCTGGGTGCTCAGTACTCAGGGTGCTGGGTGCTTAGTACTCAGGGTGCTGGGTGCTCAGTGCTCGGGGTGCTGGGTGCTCAGTGTTCAGTACTCAGGGTGCTGGGATCTCAGTGCTCAGGGTGCTGGGTGCTCAGTGCTCGGGGCGCTGGGTGCTCAGTGCTCAGGGTGCTGGGTGCTCAGTACTCTGGGTGCTCAGTGCTCAGTACTCGGGGTGCTTGGTGCTCAGTACTCAGTGCTCAGGGTGCTCAGTGCTCAGTGCTCAGTGTGCTGGGTGCTCAGTGCTCAGGGTGCTGGGTGCTCAGTGCTCAGGGTGCTGGGTGCTCAGTGCTCTGGGCGCTGGGTGCTCAGTGCTCGGGGTGCTCGGGGCTCAGTACTCAGGGTGCTGGGTGCTCAGTGCTCGGGGTGATCGGTGCTCAGTACTCAGGGTGCTGGGTGCTCAGTGCTCGGGGTGCTCGGTGCTCAGTACGTTGGGTGCTCACTACTCAGGGTGCTGGGTGCTCAGTGCTCAGGGTGCTGGGTGCTCAGTGCTCAGGGTGCTGGGTGCTCAGTGCTCAGGGTGCTGGGTGCTCAGTGCTCAGGGTGCTGGGTGCTCAGTGCTCGGGGTGCTGGGTGCTCAGTGCTCAGGGTGCTGGGTGCTCAGTACTCAGGGTGCTGGGTGCTCAGTACTCGGGGTGCTGGGTGCTCAGTACTCGGGGTGCTGGGTGCTCAGTGCTCAGGGTGCTGAGGGCTCAGTACTCAGGGTGCTGGGTGCTCAGTACTCTGGGTGCTGGGTGCTCAGTGCTCTGCGTGCTGGGTACTCAGTGCTCAGGGTGCTCGGTGCTCAGTACTCGGGGTGCTGGGTGCTCATTCTCGGGGTGCTGGGTGCTCAGTGCTCGGGGTGCTGGGTGCTCAGTACTCAGCGTGCTGGGTGCTCAGTGCTCAGGGTGCTGGGTGCTCAGTACTCAGGGTGCTGGGTGCTCAGTGCTCAGGGTGCTGGGTGCTCAGTACTCAGGGTTCTGGGAGCTCAGTGCTCAGGGTGATCGCTGCTCAGTACTCAGAGTGCGCAGTACTCAGGGTGCTGGGTGCTCAGTGCTCGGGGTTCTGGGTGCTCAGTGCTCAGGGTGCTGGGTGCTCAGTCCTCAGGGTGCTCAGTGCTCAGGGTGCTGGGTGCTCAGTGCTCGGGGTGCTCGGTGCTCAGTAGTCAGGGTGCTGAGTGCTCAGTACTCAGGGTGCTGGGTGCTCAGTACAAAGGGTGCTGGGTGCTCAGTGCTCAGTGTGCTGGGTGATCAGTGCTCAGTGTGCTGGGTGCTCAGTGATCAGGGTGCTGGGTGCTCAGTGCTCGGGGTGCTGGGTGCTCAGTACTCAGGGTGCTGGGTGCTCAGTGCTCAGGGTGCTCGGTGCTCAGTGCTCGGGGCGCTGGGTGCTCAGTGCTCGGGGTGCTCGGAGCTCAGTACCCAGGGTGCTGGGTGCTCAGTGCTCGGGGTAATCGGTGCTCAGTACTCAGGGTGCTGGATGCTCAGTGCTCGGGGTGCTCGGTGCTCAGTACGTTGGGTGCTCACTACTCAGGGTGCTGGGTGCTCAGTGCTCAGGGTGCTGGGTGCTCAGTGCTCAGGGTGCTGGGTGCTCAGTGCTCAGGGTGCTGGGTGCTCAGTGCTCACCGTGCTTGGTGCTCAGTACTCGGGGTGCTGGGTGCTCAGTTCTCAGGGTGCTCGGTGCTCAGTACTCAGGGTGCTGGGTGCTCAGTGCTCGGGGTGCTGGGTGCTCAGTACTCAGATTGCTGGGTGCTCAGTACTCGGGGTGCTCGGTGCTCAGTACTCAGGGTGCTGGGTGCTCAGTACTCGGGTGCTGGGTGCTCAGTGCTCAGGGTGCTGGGTGCTCAGTGCTCAGGGTGCTGGGTGCTCAGTGCTCGGGGTGCTGGGTGCTCAGTGCTCAGTACTCAGGGTGCTGGGTGCTCAGTGCTCAGGGTGCTGTGTGCTCAGTGCTCAGGGTGCTGGGTGCTCAGTGCTCAGGGTGCTGGGTGCTCAGTGGTCGGGGTGCTGCGTGCTCAGTGCTCAGTACTCAGGGTCCTGGGTGCTCAGTACTCAGGGTGCTGTGTGCTCAGTGCTCAGGGTGCTGGGTGCTCAGTGCTCAATGTGCTGGGTGTTCAGTGCTCAGGGTGCTGGGTGCTCAGTACTCAGGGTGCTGGGTGCTCAGTGCTCGGGGTGCTGGGTGCTCAGTGCTCAGGGTGCTGGGTGCTCAGTACTCAGGGTGTTGGGTGCTCAGTACTCTGGGTGCTGTGTGCTCAGTACTCAGGTAGCTGGGTGCTCAGTACTCAGGGTGCTGGGTGCTCAGTACTCGGGTGCTGGGTGCTCAGTGCTCAGGGTGCTGGGTGCTCAGTGCTCGGGGTGCTGGGTGCTCAGTGCTCAGTACTCAGGGTGCTGGGTGCTCAGTACTCGGGGTGCTAGGTGCTCAGTGCTCAGTACTCAGGGTGCTGGGTGCTCAGTGCTCAGGGTGCTGTGTGCTCAGTGCTCAGGGTGCTGGGTGCTCAGTGCTCAGGGTGCTGGGTGCTCAGTGGTCGGGGTGCTGCGTGCTCAGTGCTCAGTACTCAGGGTCCTGGGTGCTCAGTACTCAGGGTGCTGTGTGCTCAGTGCTCAGGGTGCTGGGTGCTCAGTGCTCAATGTGCTGGGTGCTCAGTGCTCAGGGTGCTGGGTGCTCAGTACTCAGGGTGCTAGGTGCTCAGTGCTCGGGGTGCTGGGTGCTCAGTCCTCAGGGTGCTGGGTGCTCAGTACTCAGGGTGTTGGGTGCTCAGTACTCTGGGTGCTGTGTGCTCAGTACTCAGGTAGCTGGGTGCTCAGTACTCAGGGTGCTGGGTGCTCAGTACTCGGGTGCTGGGTGCTCAGTGCTCAGGGTGCTGGGTGCTCAGTGCTCGGGGTGCTGGGTGCTCAGTGCTCAGTACTCAGGGTGCTGGGTGCTCAGTACTCGGGGTGCTAGGTGCTCAGTGCTCAGTACTCAGGGTGCTGGGTGGTCAGTGCTCAGGGTGCTGGGTGTTCACTGCTCAGGGTGCTGGGTGCTCAGTGCTCAGGGTGCTGGGTACTCAGTGCTCAGGGTACTGGGTGCTCAGTACTCAGGGTGCTGGGTGCTCAGTGCTCAGGGTGCTGGGTGCTCAGTGCTCGGGGTGCTGGGTGCTCAGTGCTCGGGGTGCTGGGTGCTCAGTGCTCAGGTGCTCGGTGCTCAGTACTCAGGGTGCTGGGTGCTCAGTGCTCGAGGTGCTCAGTACTCAGGGTGCTGTATGTTCAGTGTTCAGGGTGCTGGTTGCTCAGTACTCAGGGTGCTCGGTGCTTAGTACTCAGGGTGCTGGGTGCTCAGTACTCCGGGTGCTGGGTGCTCAGTGCTCGGGGTGCTCGGTGCTCAGTACTCAGTGCTCAGGGTGCTCAGTGCTCAGTGCTCAGGGTGCTGGGTGTTCAGTACTCAGGGTGCTGGGTGCTCAGTACTCAGGGTGCTGGGTGCTCAGTGCTCAGGGTGCTGGGTGCTCAGTGCTCGGGGTGATCGGTGCTCAGTACTCAGGGTGCTGGGTGCTCAGTGCTCGGGGTGCTCGTAGCTCAGTACTCAGGGTGCTGGGTGCTCAGTGCTCGGGGTGATCGGTGCTCAGTACTCAGGGTGCTGGGTGCTCAGTGCTCGGGGTGCTCGGTGCTCAGTACGTTGGGTGCTCACTATTCAGGGTGCTGGGTGCTCAGTGCTCAGGGTGCTGGGTGCTCAGTGCTCAGGGTGCTGGGTGCTCAGTGCTCAGGGTGCTGGGTGCTCAGTACTCAGGGTGCTGGGTGCTCAGTACTCGGGGTGCTGGGTGCTCAGTGCTCGGGGTGCTGGGTGCTCAGTACTCAGGGTGCTGGGTGCTCAGTTCTCGGGGTGCTGGGTGCTCAGTACTCGGGTTGCTGGGTGCTCAGTACTCAGGGTGCTGGGTGCTCTGTACTCGGGAGCTGGGTGCTCAGTGCTCATGGTGCTGGGTGCTCAGTGCTCAGTGTGCTGGGTGCTCAGTGCTCAGTACTCAGGGTTCTGGGTGCTCAGTGCTCAGTATTCAGGGTGCTGGGTGCTCAGTGCTCAGGGTGCTGTGTGCTCAGTGCTCAGGGTGCTGGGTGCTCAGTGCTCAGGGTGCTGGGTACTCAGTGCTCAGGGTGCTGGGTGATCAGTACTCAGGGTGCTGGGTGCTCAGTACTCAGGGTGCTGGGTGCTCAGTGCTCGGGGTGGTGGGTGCTCAGTGCTCGGGCTGCTGGGTGCTCAGTGCTTGGGGTGCTGTGTGTTCAGTGCTCAGGGTGCTGGGTGCTCAGTACTCCGGGTGCTGGGTGCTCAGTGCTCGGGGTGCTCGGTGCTCAGTGCTCAAGGTGCTGGGTGCTCAGTACTCAGGGTGCTCATTGCTCAGGGTGCTGGGTGCTCAGTACTCAGGGTGCTGGGTGTTCAGTGCTCAGGGTGCTCGGTGCTCAGTACGTTGGGTGCTCAGTACTCAGGGTGCTGGGGGCTCAGTGCTCAGGGTGCTGGGTGCTCAGTGCTCAGGGTGCTGGGTGCTCAGTACTCAGGGTGCTTTGTGCTCGGTGCTCAGTATGCTGGGTGCTCAGTACTCAGGGTGCTGGGTGCTCAGTGCTCGGGGTGCTCGGTGCTCAGTACGCTGGGTGCTCTGTACTCACTGTGCTGGGTGCTCAGTACTCAGGGTGAAGGGTGCTCAGTACTCAGGGTGCTGGGTGCTTAGTACTCAGGGTGCTGGGTGCACAGTGCTCGGGGTACTGGGTGCTCTGTGCTCAGTACTCAGGGTGCTGTGTGCTCAGTGCTCAGGGTGCTGGGTGCTCAGTGCTCGGGGTGCTGGGTGCTCAGTACTCAGGGTGCTGGGTGCTCAGTACTCCGGGTGCTGGGTGCTCAGTTCTCGGGGTGCTCGGTGCTCAGTACTCAGGGCTCAGGGTGCTCAGTGCTCAGTGCTCAGGGTGCTGGGTGTTCAGTACTCAGATTGCTGGGTGCTCAGTGCTCAGGGTGCTGGGTGCTCAGTACTCAGGGTGCTGGGTGCTCAGTACTCAGGGTGCTGGGTGCTTAGTACTCAGGGTGCTGGGTGCTCAGTGCTCGGGGTGCTGGGTGCTCAGTGCTCGGGGTGCTTGGTGCTCAGTAATCAGGGTGCTGGGTGCTCAGTACTCGTTGTGCTGGGTGCTCAGTGCTCAGGGTGCTGGGTGCTCACTACTCAGGGTGCTCGGTGCTCAGTGCTCGGGGTGCTGGGTGCTCAGTACTCAGGGTGCTCGGTGCTCAGTACTCAGGGTGCTCAGTGCTCAGTACTCAGGGTGCTCACCCTCAGTGCTCGGGGTGCTGGGTGCTCAGTGCTCGGGGTGCTGGGTGCTCAGTGCTCGGGGTGCTGGGTGCTCAGTGCTCAGGTTGCTGGGTGCTCAGTGCTCAGAGTGCTGGGTGCTCAGTGCTCAGGGTGCTGGGTGCTCAGTGCTCAGAGTGCTGGGTGCTCAGTACTCAGGGTGCTGGGTGCTCAGTGCTCGGGGTGCTGGGTGCTCAGTACTCAGGGTGCTGGGTGCTCAGTGCTCAGAGTGCTGGGTGCTCAGTTCTCAGAGTGCTGTGTGTTCAGTGCTCAGGGTGCTGGGTGCTCAGTACTCAGGGTGCTCGGTGCTTAGTACTCATGGTGCTGGGTGCTCAGTACTCCGGGTGCTGGGTGCTCAGTGCTCGGGGTGCTCGGTGCTCAGTACGTTGGGTGCTCACTACTCAGGGTGCTGCGTGCTCAGTGCTCAGGGTGCTGGGTGCTCAGTGCTCAGGATGCTGTTTGCTCAGTGCTCAGGGTGCTGGGTGCTCAGTACTCAGGGTGCTGGGTGCTCAGTGCTCGGGGTTCTGGGTGCTCAGTTCTCAGGGTGCTGGGTGCTCAGTACTCAGGGTGCTGGGTGCTCAGTACTCGGGGTGCTGGGTGCTCAGTATTCAGGGTGCTGGGTGCTCAGTACTCATTGTGCTGGGTGCTCAGTACTCGGGTGCTGGGTGCTCAGTGCTCAGTACTCAGGGTGCTGGGTGCTCAGTGCTCGGGGTGCTGCGTGCTCAGTGCTCAGTACTCAGCGTCCTGGGTGCTCAGTACTCAGGGTGCTGTGTGCTCAGTGCTCAGGGTGCTGGGTGCTCAGTGCTCAGGGTGCTGGGTGCTCAGTGCTCAGGGTGCTGGGTGCTCAGTACTCAGGGTGCTGGGTGCTCAGTGCTCGGGGTGCTGGGTGCTCAGTGCTCAGGGTGCTGGGTGCTCAGTACTCAGGGTGTTGGGTGCTCAGTACTCAGGGTGCTGGGTGCTCAGTACTCAGGTAGCTGGGTGCTCAGTACTCAGGGTGCTGGGTGCTCAGTACTCGGGTGCTGGGTGCTCAGTGCTCAGGGTGCTGGGTGCTCAGTGCTCGGGTGCTGGGTGCTCAGTGCTCAGTACTCAGGGTGCTGGGTGCTCAGTGCTCAGGGTGCTGGGTGCTCACTGCTCAGGGTGCTGGGTGCTCAGTGCTCAGGGTGCTGGGTACTCAGTGCTCAGGGTACTGGGTGCTCAGTACTCAGGGTGCTGGGTGCTCAGTGCTCAGGGTGCAGGGTGCTCACTGCTCAGGGTGCTGTGTGCTCAGTGCTCAGTGTGCTGGGTACTCAGTGCTCAGGGTACTGGGTGCTCAGTACTCAGGGTGCTGGGTGCTCAGCGCTCAGGGTGCTGGGTGCTCAGTGCTCGGGGTGCTGGGTGCTCAGTGCTCGGGGTGCTGGGTGCTGAGTGCTCGGGGTGCTCGGTGCTCAGTACTCAGGGTGCTGTATGTTCAGTGTTCAGGGTGCTGGGTGCTCAGTACTCAGGGTGCTCGGTGCTTAGTACTCAGGGTGCTGGGTGCTCAGTACTCCGGGTGCTGGGTGCTCAGTGCTCGGGGTGCTCGGTGCTCAGTACTCAGTGCTCAGGGTGCTCACTGCTCAGTGCTCAGGGTGCTGGGTGTTTAGTACTCATGGTGCTGGGTGCTCAGTACTCAGGGGGCTGGGTGCTCAGTACTCTGGGTGCTCGGTGCTCAGTGCTCAGGGTGCTGGGTGCTCAGTACTCAGGGTGCTGGGTGCTCAGTACTCAGGGTGCTGGGTGCTCAGTGCTCAGGGTGCTGGGTACTCAGTGCTCAGGGTGCTCGGTGCTCAGTACTCGGGGTGCTGGGTGCTCATTCTCGGGGTGCTGGGTGCTCAGTGCTCAGGGTGCTGGGTGCTCAGTACTCAGGGTGCTGGTTGCTCAGTGCTCAGGGTGCTGGGTGCTCAGTACTCAGGGTGCTGGGTGCTCAGTGCTCAGGGTGCTGGGTGCTCAGTACTCAGGGTGCTGGGTGCTCAGTGCTCAGGGTGCTGGGTGCTCAGTACTCAGGGTGCTGGGAGCTCAGTGCTCAGGGTGATCGGTGCTCAGTACTCAGGGTGCTCAGTACTCAGGGTACTGGGTGCTCAGTGCTCGGGGTGCTGGGAGCTCAGTACTCAGGGTGCTGGGTGCTCAGTGCTCGGGGTGCTGGGTGCTCAGTGCTCAGGGTGATCGGTGCTCAGTACTCAGGGTGCTGGGTGCTCAGTGCTCAGGGTGCTGGGTGTTCAGTCCACAGGGTGCTCAGTGCTCAGAGTGCTGGGTGCTCAGTGCTCGGGGTGCTGGGTGTTCAGTGCTCGGGGTGCTGGGTGCTCAGTGCTCAGGGTGCTGGGTGCTCAGTGCTCAGTGCTCAGGGTGCTGGTTGCTCAGTACTCAGGGTGCTGGGTGCTCAGTACTCAGGGTGCTGGGTGCTCAGTGCTCAGGGTGCTAGGTGCTCAGAACTCAGGGTGCTGGGTGATCAGTGCTCGGGGTGCTGGGTGCTCAGTGCTCAGGGTGCTGGGTGCTCAGTGCTCAGGGTGCTGGGTGCTCAGTACTCAGGGTGCTGGGTGCTCAGTGCTCGGGGTGCTCGGTGCTCAGTACTCAAGGTGCTGGGTGCTCAGTGCTCATTGTGCTGGGTGCTCAGTGCTCAGTGCTCAGTGCTCAGGGTGCTGGGTGTTCAGTACTCAGGGTGCTGGGTGCTCAGTACTCAGGGTGCTGGGTGCTCAGTACTCAGGATGCTGGGTGCTCAGTGCTCGGGGTGCTCGGTGCTCAGTACTCAGGGTGCTGGGTGCTCAGTACTCAGGGTGCTGGGTGCTCAGTGCTCAGGGTGCTGGGTGCTCAGTGCTCGGGGTGATCGGTGCTCAGTACTCAGGGTGCTGGGTGCTCAGTGCTCGGGGTGCTCGTAGCTCAGTACTCAGGGTGCTGGGTGCTCAGTGCTCGGGGTGATCGGTGCTCAGTACTCAGGGTGCTGGGTGCTCAGTGCTCGGGGTGCTCGGTGCTCAGTACGTTGGGTGCTCACTATTCAGGGTGCTGGGTGCTCAGTGCTCAGGGTGCTGGGTGCTCAGTGCTCAGGGTGCTGGGTGCTCAGTGCTCAGGGTGCTGGGTGCTCAGTACTCAGGGTGCTGGGTGCTCAGTACTCGGGGTGCTGGGTGCTCAGTGCTCGGGGTGCTGGGTGCTCAGTACTCAGGGTGCTGGGTGCTCAGTTCTCGGGGTGCTGGGTGCTCAGTACTCGGGTTGCTGGGTGCTCAGTACTCAGGGTGCTGGGTGCTCTGTACTCGGGAGCTGGGTGCTCAGTGCTCATGGTGCTGGGTGCTCAGTGCTCAGTGTGCTGGGTGCTCAGTGCTCAGTACTCAGGGTTCTGGGTGCTCAGTGCTCAGTATTCAGGGTGCTGGGTGCTCAGTGCTCAGGGTGCTGTGTGCTCAGTGCTCAGGGTGCTGGGTGCTCAGTGCTCAGGGTGCTGGGTACTCAGTGCTCAGGGTGCTGGGTGATCAGTACTCAGGGTGCTGGGTGCTCAGTACTCAGGGTGCTGGGTGCTCAGTGCTCGGGGTGGTGGGTGCTCAGTGCTCGGGCTGCTGGGTGCTCAGTGCTTGGGGTGCTGTGTGTTCAGTGCTCAGGGTGCTGGGTGCTCAGTACTCCGGGTGCTGGGTGCTCAGTGCTCGGGGTGCTCGGTGCTCAGTGCTCAAGGTGCTGGGTGCTCAGTACTCAGGGTGCTCATTGCTCAGGGTGCTGGGTGCTCAGTACTCAGGGTGCTGGGTGTTCAGTGCTCAGGGTGCTCGGTGCTCAGTACGTTGGGTGCTCAGTACTCAGGGTGCTGGGGGCTCAGTGCTCAGGGTGCTGGGTGCTCAGTGCTCAGGGTGCTGGGTGCTCAGTACTCAGGGTGCATTGTGCTCGGTGCTCAGTATGCTGGGTGCTCAGTACTCAGGGTGCTGGGTGCTCAGTGCTCGGGGTGCTCGGTGCTCAGTACGCTGGGTGCTCTGTACTCACTGTGCTGGGTGCTCAGTACTCAGGGTGAAGGGTGCTCAGTACTCAGGGTGCTGGGTGCTTAGTACTCAGGGTGCTGGGTGCACAGTGCTCGGGGTACTGGGTGCTCTGTGCTCAGTACTCAGGGTGCTGTGTGCTCAGTGCTCAGGGTGCTGGGTGCTCAGTGCTCGGGGTGCTGGGTGCTCAGTACTCAGGGTGCTGGGTGCTCAGTACTCCGGGTGCTGGGTGCTCAGTTCTCGGGGTGCTCGGTGCTCAGTACTCAGGGCTCAGGGTGCTCAGTGCTCAGTGCTCAGGGTGCTGGGTGTTCAGTACTCAGATTGCTGGGTGCTCAGTGCTCAGGGTGCTGGGTGCTCAGTACTCAGGGTGCTGGGTGCTCAGTACTCAGGGTGCTGGGTGCTTAGTACTCAGGGTGCTGGGTGCTCAGTGCTCGGGGTGCTGGGTGCTCAGTGCTCGGGGTGCTTGGTGCTCAGTAATCAGGGTGCTGGGTGCTCAGTACTCGTTGTGCTGGGTGCTCAGTGCTCAGGGTGCTGGGTGCTCACTACTCAGGGTGCTCGGTGCTCAGTGCTCGGGGTGCTGGGTGCTCAGTACTCAGGGTGCTCGGTGCTCAGTACTCAGGGTGCTCAGTGCTCAGTACTCAGGGTGCTCACCCTCAGTGCTCGGGGTGCTGGGTGCTCAGTGCTCGGGGTGCTGGGTGCTCAGTGCTCGGGGTGCTGGGTGCTCAGTGCTCAGGTTGCTGGGTGCTCAGTGCTCAGAGTGCTGGGTGCTCAGTGCTCAGGGTGCTGGGTGCTCAGTGCTCAGAGTGCTGGGTGCTCAGTACTCAGGGTGCTGGGTGCTCAGTGCTCGGGGTGCTGGGTGCTCAGTACTCAGGGTGCTGGGTGCTCAGTGCTCAGAGTGCTGGGTGCTCAGTTCTTAGAGTGCTGTGTGTTCAGTGCTCAGGGTGCTGGGTGCTCAGTACTCAGGGTGCTCGGTGCTTAGTACTCATGGTGCTGGGTGCTCAGTACTCCGGGTGCTGGGTGCTCAGTGCTCGGGGTGCTCGGTGCTCAGTACGTTGGGTGCTCACTACTCAGGGTGCTGCGTGCTCAGTGCTCAGGGTGCTGGGTGCTCAGTGCTCAGGATGCTGTTTGCTCAGTGCTCAGGGTGCTGGGTGCTCAGTACTCAGGGTGCTGGGTGCTCAGTGCTCGGGGTTCTGGGTGCTCAGTTCTCAGGGTGCTGGGTGCTCAGTACTCAGGGTGCTGGGTGCTCAGTACTCGGGGTGCTGGGTGCTCAGTATTCAGGGTGCTGGGTGCTCAGTACTCATTGTGCTGGGTGCTCAGTACTCGGGTGCTGGGTGCTCAGTGCTCAGTACTCAGGGTGCTGGGTGCTCAGTGCTCGGGGTGCTGCGTGCTCAGTGCTCAGTACTCAGGGTCCTGGGTGCTCAGTACTCAGGGTGCTGTGTGCTCAGTGCTCAGGGTGCTGGGTGCTCAGTGCTCAGGGTGCTGGGTGCTCAGTGCTCAGGGTGCTGGGTGCTCAGTACTCAGGGTGCTGGGTGCTCAGTGCTCGGGGTGCTGGGTGCTCAGTGCTCAGGGTGCTGGGTGCTCAGTACTCAGGGTGTTGGGTGCTCAGTACTCAGGGTGCTGGGTGCTCAGTACTCAGGTAGCTGGGTGCTCAGTACTCAGGGTGCTGGGTGCTCAGTACTCGGGTGCTGGGTGCTCAGTGCTCAGGGTGCTGGGTGCTCAGTGCTCGGGTGCTGGGTGCTCAGTGCTCAGTACTCAGGGTGCTGGGTGCTCAGTGCTCAGGGTGCTGGGTGCTCACTGCTCAGGGTGCTGGGTGCTCAGTGCTCAGGGTGCTGGGTACTCAGTGCTCAGGGTACTGGGTGCTCAGTACTCAGGGTGCTGGGTGCTCAGTGCTCAGGGTGCAGGGTGCTCACTGCTCAGGGTGCTGTGTGCTCAGTGCTCAGTGTGCTGGGTACTCAGTGCTCAGGGTACTGGGTGCTCAGTACTCAGGGTGCTGGGTGCTCAGCGCTCAGGGTGCTGGGTGCTCAGTGCTCGGGGTGCTGGGTGCTCAGTGCTCGGGGTGCTGGGTGCTGAGTGCTCGGGGTGCTCGGTGCTCAGTACTCAGGGTGCTGTATGTTCAGTGTTCAGGGTGCTGGGTGCTCAGTACTCAGGGTGCTCGGTGCTTAGTACTCAGGGTGCTGGGTGCTCAGTACTCCGGGTGCTGGGTGCTCAGTGCTCGGGGTGCTCGGTGCTCAGTACTCAGTGCTCAGGGTGCTCACTGCTCAGTGCTCAGGGTGCTGGGTGTTCAGTACTCATGGTGCTGGGTGCTCAGTACTCAGGGGGCTGGGTGCTCAGTACTCTGGGTGCTCGGTGCTCAGTGCTCAGGGTGCTGGGTGCTCAGTACTCAGGGTGCTGGGTGCTCAGTACTCAGGGTGCTGGGTGCTCAGTGCTCAGGGTGCTGGGTACTCAGTGCTCAGGGTGCTCGGTGCTCAGTACTCGGGGTGCTGGGTGCTCATTCTCGGGGTGCTGGGTGCTCAGTGCTCAGGGTGCTGGGTGCTCAGTACTCAGGGTGCTGGTTGCTCAGTGCTCAGGGTGCTGGGTGCTCAGTACTCAGGGTGCTGGGTGCTCAGTGCTCAGGGTGCTGGGTGCTCAGTACTCAGGGTGCTGGGTGCTCAGTGCTCAGGGTGCTGGGTGCTCAGTACTCATGGTGCTGGGAGCTCAGTGCTCAGGGTGATCGGTGCTCAGTACTCAGGGTGCTCAGTACTCAGGGTACTGGGTGCTCAGTGCTCGGGGTGCTGGGAGCTCAGTACTCAGGGTGCTGGGTGCTCAGTGCTCGGGGTGCTGGGTGCTCAGTGCTCAGGGTGATCGGTGCTCAGTACTCAGGGTGCTGGGTGCTCAGTGCTCAGGGTGCTGGGTGTTCAGTCCACAGGGTGCTCAGTGCTCAGAGTGCTGGGTGCTCAGTGCTCGGGGTGCTGGGTGTTCAGTGCTCGGGGTGCTGGGTGCTCAGTGCTCAGGGTGCTGGGTGCTCAGTGCTCAGTGCTCAGGGTGCTGGTTGCTCAGTACTCAGGGTGCTGGGTGCTCAGTACTCAGGGTGCTGGGTGCTCAGTGCTCAGGGTGCTAGGTGCTCAGAACTCAGGGTGCTGGGTGATCAGTGCTCGGGGTGCTGGGTGCTCAGTGCTCAGGGTGCTGGGTGCTCAGTGCTCAGGGTGCTGGGTGCTCAGTACTCAGGGTGCTGGGTGCTCAGTGCTCGGGGTGCTCGGTGCTCAGTACTCAAGGTGCTGGGTGCTCAGTGCTCATTGTGCTGGGTGCTCAGTGCTCAGTGCTCAGTGCTCAGGGTGCTGGGTGTTCAGTACTCAGGGTGCTGGGTGCTCAGTACTCAGGGTGCTGGGTGCTCAGTACTCAGGATGCTGGGTGCTCAGTGCTCGGGGTGCTCGGTGCTCAGTACTCAGGGTGCTGGGTGCTCAGTACTCAGGGTGCTGGGTGCTCAGTGCTCAGGGTGCTGGGTGCTCAGTGCTCGGGGTGATCGGTGCTCAGTACTCAGGGTGCTGGTTGCTCAGTGCTCGGGGTGCTCGGAGCTCAGTACTCAGGGTGCTGGGTGCTCAGTGCTCGGGGTGATCGGTGCTCAGTACTCAAGGTGCTGGGTGCTCAGCGCTCTGGGTGCTCGGTGCTCAGTACGTTGGGTGCTCACTACTCAGGGTGCTGGCTGCTCAGTGCTCAGGGTGCTGGGTGCTCAGTGCTCAGGGTGCTGGGTGCTCAGTGCTCAGGGTGCTGGGTGCTCAGTACTCAGGGTGCTGGGTGCTCAGTGCTCGGGGTGCTGGGTGCTCAGTGCTCAGGGTGCTGGGTGCTCAGTACTCAGGGTGCTGGGTGCTCAGTACTCGGGGTGCTGGGTGCTCAGTACTCGGGGTGCTGGGTGCTCAGTACTCAGGGTGCTGGGTGCTCTGTACTCGGGAGCTGGGTGCTCAGTGCTCAGGGTGCTGGGTGCTCAGTGCTCGGTGTGCTGGGTGCTCAGTGCTCAGTAATCAGGGTGCTGGGTGCTCAGTGCTCAGTACTCAGGGTGCTGGGTGCTCAGTGCTCAGGGTGCTGTGTGCTCAGTGCTCAGGGTGCTGGGTGCTCAGTGCTCAGGGTGCTGGGTGCTCAGTGCTCGGGGTGCTGGGTGCTCAGTGCTCGGGGTGCTGGGTGCTAAGTGCTCGGGGTGCTCGGTGCTCAGTACTCAGGGTGCTGGGTGCTCAGTGCTCAAGGTGCTCAGTACTCAGGGTGCTGTATGTTCAGTGCTCAGGGTGCTGGGTGCTCAGTACTCAGGGTGCTCGGTGCTTAGTACGCAGGGTGCTGGGTGCTCAGTACTCAGGGTGCTGGGTGCTCAGTTCTCGGGGTGCTCGGTGCTCAGTGCTCAAGGTGCTGGGTGCTCAGTACTCAGGGTGCTCATTGCTCAGGGAGTTGGGTGCTCAGTGCTCGGGGTGCTGGGTGCTCAGTACTCAGGGTGATGGGTGCTCAGTGCTCGGGGTTCTGGGTGCTCAGTGCTCAGGGTGATCGGTGCTCAGTACTCAGGGTGCTGGGTGCTCAGTGCTCAGGGTGCTGGGTGCTCAGTCCTCAGGGTGCTCAGTGCTCAGGTTGCTGGGTGCTCAGTGCTCGGGGTGCTCGGTGCTCAGTACTCAGGGTGCTGAGTGCTCAGTACTCAGGGTGCTGGGTGCTCAGTACTCAGGGTGCTGGGTGCTCAGTGCTCAGTGTGTTGGGTGATCAGTGCTCAGTGTGCTGGGTGCTCAGTGATCAGGGTGCTGGGTGCTCAGTGCTCGTGGTGCTGGGTGCTCAGTACTCAGGGTGCTGGGTGCTCAGTACTCAGGGTGCTGGGTGCTTAGTACTCAGGGTGCTGGGTGCTCAGTGCTCGGGGTGCTGGGTGCTCAGTGCTCGGGGTGCTTGGTGCTCAGTAATCAGGGTGCTGGGTGCTCAGTACTCGTTGTGCTGGGTGCTCAGTGCTCAGGGTGCTGGGTGCTCACTACTCAGGGTGCTCGGTGCTCAGTGCTCGGGGTGCTGGGTGCTCAGTACTCAGGGTGCTCGGTGCTCAGTACTCAGGGTGCTCAGTGCTCAGTACTCAGGGTGCTCAGGCTCAGTGCTCGGGGTGCTGGGTGCTCAGTGCTCGGGGTGCTGGGTGCTCAGTGCTCAGTGTGCTGGGTGCTCAGTGCTCAGAGTGCTGGGTGCTCAGTACTCAGGGTGCTCGGTGCTCGGTGCTCTGTACGCTGGGTGCTCAGTACTCAGGGTGCTGGGTGCTCAGTGCTCGGGGTTCTGGGTGCTCAGTACTCAGGGTGCTGGGTGCTCAGTGCTCGGGGTGCTCGGTGCTCAGTACGCTGGGTGCTGGGTGCTCATTCTCGGCGTGCTGTGTGCTCAGTACTCAGGGTGCTGGGTGCTCAGTACTCCGGGTGCTGGGTGCTCAGTTCTCGGGGTGCTCGGTGCTCAGTACTCAGGGCTCAGGGTGCTCAGTGCTCAGTGCTCAGGGTGCCTGGTGTTCAGTACTCAGGGTGCTGGGTGCTCAGTACTCAAGGTGCTGGGTGCTCAGTGCTCAGGGTGCTGGGTGCTCAGTACTCGGGGTGCTGGTTGCTCAGTGCTCAGGGTGCTCGGGGCTCAGTACTCAGTGTGCTGGGTGCTCAGTACTCAGGGTGCTGGGTGCTCAGTGCTCAGCGTGCTGGGTACTCAGTGCTCAGGGTGCTCGGTGCTCAGTACTCGGGGTGCTGGGTGCTCATTCTCGGGGTGCTGGGTGCTCAGTGCTCGGGGTGCTGGGTGCTCAGTACGCAGCGTGCTGGGTGCTCAGTGCTCAGGGTGCTGGGTGCTCAGTACTCAGGGTGCTGGGTGCTCAGTGCTCAGGGTGCTGGGTGCTCAGTACTCAGGGTGCTGGGTGCTCAGTGTTCACGGTGCTGGGTGCTCAGTACTCAGGGTTCTGGGAGCTCAGTGCTCAGGGTGATCGGTGCTCAGTACTCAGGGTGCTCAGTACTCAGGGTGCTGGGTGCTCAGTGCTCGGGGTGCTGGGTGCTCAGTACTCAGGGTGCTGGGTGCTCAGTGCTCGGGGTTCTGGGTGCTCAGTGCTCAGGGTGATCGGTGCTCAGTACTCAGGGTGCTGGGTGCTCAGTGCTCAGGGTGCTGGGTGCTCAGACCTCAGGGTGCTCAGTGCTCAGGGTGCTGGGTGCTCAGTGCTTGGGGTGCTCGGTGCTCAGTACTCAGGGTGCTGAGTGCTCAGTACTCAGGGTGCTGGGTGCTCAGTACTCAGGGTGCTGGGTGCTCAGTGCTCAGTGTGCTGGGTGATCAGTGCTCAGTGTGCTGGGTGCCCAGTGATCAGGGTGCTGGGTGCTCAGTGCTCGGGGTGCTGGTTGCTCAGTACTCAGGGTGCTGGGTGCTCAGTGCTCAGGGTGCTCGGTGCTCAGTGCTCGGGGCGCTGGGTGCTCAGTGCTCGGGGTGCTCGGAGCTCAGTACCCAGGGTGCTGGGTGCTCAGTGCTCGGGGTGCTGGTTGCTCAGTACTCAGGGTGCTGGGTGCTCAGTGCACAGGGTGCTGGGTGCTCAGTGCTCAGGGTGCTGGGTGCTCAGTGCTCAGGGTGCTGGGTGCTCAGTGCTCAGGGTGCTGGGTGCTCAGTACTCGGGGTGCTGGGTGCTCAGTACTCGGGTTGCTGGGTGCTCAGTACTCAGGGTGCTGGGTGCTCTGTACTCGGGAGCTGGGTGCTCAGTGCTCAGGGTGCTGGGTGCTCAGTGCTCGGTGTGCTGGGTGCTCAGTGCTCAGTACTCAGGGTGCTGGGTGCTCAGTGCTCAGTACTCAGGGTGCTGGGTGCTCAGTGCTCAGGGTGCTGTGTGCTCAGTGCTCAGGGTGCTGGGTGCTCAGTGCTCAGGGTGCTGGGTACTCAGTGCTCAGGGTGCTGGGTGCTCAGTACTCAGGGTGCTGGGTGCTCAGTACTCAGGGTGCTGGGTGCTCAGTGCTCGGGGTGCTGGGTGCTCAGTGCTCGGGGTGCTGGGTGCTCAGTGCTCGGGGTGCTCGGTGCTCAGTACTCAGGGTGCTGGGTGCTCAGTGCTCGAGGTGCTCAGTACTCAGGGTGCTGTGTGTTCAGTGCTCAGGGTGCTGTGTGCTCAGTGCTCAGGGTGCTGGGTGCTCAGTGCTCAGGGTGCTGGGTACTCAGTGCTCAGGGTGTTGGGTGCTCAGTGCGCGAGGTGCTCTTTACTCAGAGTGCTGTGTGTTCAGTGCTCAGGGTGCTGGGTGCTCAGTACTCAGGGTGCTCGGTGCTTAGTACTCATGGTGCTGGGTGCTCAGTACTCCGGGTGCTGAGTGCTCAGTGCTCGGGGTGCTCGGTGCTCAGTACGTTGGGTGCTCACTACTCAGGGTGCTGGGTGCTCAGTATTCAGGGTGCTGGGTCCTCAGTACTCATTGTGCTGGGTGCTCAGTACTCGGGTGCTGGGTGCTCAGTGCTCAGGGTGCTGGGTGCTCAGTGCTCGGGGTGCTGGGTGCTCAGTGCTCAGTACTCAGGTTGCTGGGTGCTCAGTGCTCGGGGTGCTGCGTGCTCAGTGCTCAGTACTCAGGGTCCTGGGTGCTCAGTACTCAGGGTGCTGTGTGCTCAGTGCTCAGGGTGCTGGGTGCTCAGTGCTCAGGGTGCTGGGTGCTCAGTGCTCAGGGTGCTGGGTGCTCAGTGCTCAGGGTGCTGGGTGCTCAGTACTCAGGGTGCTGGGTGCTCAGTACTCAGGGTGCTGGGTGCTCAGTACTCAGGGTGCTGGGAGCTCAGTGCTCAGGGTGATCTTTGCTCAGTAGTCAGGGTGCTCAGTACTCAGGGTGCTGGGTGCTCAGTGCTCGGGGTACTGGGTGCTCAGTACTCAGGGTGCTGGGTGCTCAGTGCTCGGGGTTCTGGGTGCTCAGTGCTCAGGGTGATCGGTGCTCAGTACTCAGGGTGCTGGGTGCTCAGTGCTCAGGGTGCTGGGTGCTCAGTCCTCAGGGTGCTGAGTGCTCAGTACTCAGGGTGCTGGGTGCTCAGTACTCAGGGTGCTGGGTGCTCAGTGCTCAGGGTGCTGGGTGATCAGTGCACCGTGTGCTGGGTGCTCAGTGCTCAGGGTGCTGGGTGCTCAGTGCTCGGGCTGCTGGGTGCTCAGTACACAGGGTGCTTGGTGCTCAGTGCTCAGGGTGCTGGGTGCTCAGTGCTCGGGGCGCTGGATGCTCAGTGCTCCGGGTGCTCGGAGCTCAGTACTCAGGGTGCTGGGTGCTCAGTGCTCGGGGTGATCGGTGCTCAGTAGTCAGGGTGCTGGGTGCTCAGTGCTCCGTGTGCTCGGTGCTCAGTACGTTGGGTGCTCACTACTCAGGGTGCTGGGTGCTCAGTGCTCAGGGTGCTGGGTGCTCAGTGCTCAGGGTGCTGGGTGCTCAGTGCTCAGGGCGCTGGGTACTCAGTGCTCAGGGTGCTGGGTGCTCAGTACTCAGGGTGCTGGGTGCTCAGTGCTGGGTGCTCAGTGCTCGGGGTGCTCGGTGCTCAGTACGTTGGGTGCTCAGTGCTCAGGGTGCTGGGTGCTCAGTGCTCAGGGTGCTGGGTGCTCAGTGCTCAGGGTGCTGGGTGCTCGGTGCTCGGGGTGCTGGGTGCTTAGTGCTCGGGGTGCCCGGTGCTCAGTACTCGGGGTGCTCAGTGCTCAGTACTCAGGGTGCTGGGTGCTCAGTGCTCAGGGTGCTGGGTGCTCAGTACTCAGGGTGCTGGGTGCTCAGTACTCAGGGTGCTCGGTGCTCAGTACTCAGGGTGCTGGGTGCTCAGTGCTCGGGGTGCTGGGTGCTCAGTACTCAGGGTGCTGGGTGCTCAGTGCTCGGGGTGCTCGGTGCTCAGTACGCTGGGTGCTCAGTACTCAGGGTTCTGGGTGCTCAGTACTCAGGGTGCTGGGTGCTTAGTACTCAGGGTGCTGGGTGCTCAGTGCTCGGGGTGCTGGGTGCTCAGTGTTCAGTACTCAGGGTGCTGGGAGCTCAGTGCTCAGGGTGCTGGGTGCTCAGTGCTCGGGGCGCTGGGTGCTCAGTGCTCAGGGTGCTGGGTGCTCAGTACTCTGGGTGCTCAGTGCTCAGTACTCGGGGTGCTTGGTGCTCAGTACTCAGTGCTCAGGGTGCTCAGTGCTCAGTGCTCAGTGTGCTGGGTGCTCAGTGCTCAGGGTGCTGGGTGCTCAGTACTCAGGGTGCTGGGTGCTCAGTACTCAGGGTGCTGGGTGCTCAGTGCTCGGGGTGCTGGGTGCTCAGTGCTCGGGGTGCTGGGTGCTCAGTGCTCGGGGTGCTCGGTGCTCAGTACTCAGGGTGCTGGGTGCTCAGTGCTCGAGGTGCTCAGTACTCAGGGTGCTGTGTGTTCAGTGCTCAGGGTGCTGTGTGCTCAGTGCTCAGGGTGCTGGGTGCTCAGTGCTCAGGGTGCTGGGTACTCAGTGCTCAGGGTGTTGGGTGCTCAGTGCGCGAGGTGCTCTTTACTCAGAGTGCTGTGTGTTCAGTGCTCAGGGTGCTGGGTGCTCAGTACTCAGGGTGCTCGGTGCTTAGTACTCATGGTGCTGGGTGCTCAGTACTCCGGGTGCTGGGTGCTCAGTGCTCGGGGTGCTCGGTGCTCAGTACGTTGGGTGCTCACTACTCAGGGTGCTGGGTGCTCAGTATTCAGGGTGCTGGGTCCTCAGTACTCATTGTGCTGGGTGCTCAGTACTCGGGTGCTGGGTGCTCAGTGCTCAGGGTGCTGGGTGCTCAGTGCTCGGGGTGCTGGGTGCTCAGTGCTCAGTACTCAGGTTGCTGGGTGCTCAGTGCTCGGGGTGCTGCGTGCTCAGTGCTCAGTACTCAGGGTCCTGGGTGCTCAGTACTCAGGGTGCTGTGTGCTCAGTGCTCAGGGTGCTGGGTGCTCAGTGCTCAGGGTGCTGGGTGCTCAGTGCTCAGGGTGCTGGGTGCTCAGTGCTCAGGGTGCTGGGTGCTCAGTACTCAGGGTGCTGGGTGCTCAGTACTCAGGGTGCTGGGTGCTCAGTACTCAGGGTGCTGGGAGCTCAGTGCTCAGGGTGATCTTTGCTCAGTAGTCAGGGTGCTCAGTACTCAGGGTGCTGGGTGCTCAGTGCTCGGGGTACTGGGTGCTCAGTACTCAGGGTGCTGGGTGCTCAGTGCTCGGGGTTCTGGGTGCTCAGTGCTCAGGGTGATCGGTGCTCAGTACTCAGGGTGCTGGGTGCTCAGTGCTCAGGGTGCTGGGTGCTCAGTCCTCAGGGTGCTGAGTGCTCAGTACTCAGGGTGCTGGGTGCTCAGTACTCAGGGTGCTGGGTGCTCAGTGCTCAGGGTGCTGGGTGATCAGTGCACCGTGTGCTGGGTGCTCAGTGCTCAGGGTGCTGGGTGCTCAGTGCTCGGGCTGCTGGGTGCTCAGTACACAGGGTGCTTGGTGCTCAGTGCTCAGGGTGCTGGGTGCTCAGTGCTCGGGGCGCTGGATGCTCAGTGCTCCGGGTGCTCGGAGCTCAGTACTCAGGGTGCTGGGTGCTCAGTGCTCGGGGTGATCGGTGCTCAGTAGTCAGGGTGCTGGGTGCTCAGTGCTCCGTGTGCTCGGTGCTCAGTACGTTGGGTGCTCACTACTCAGGGTGCTGGGTGCTCAGTGCTCAGGGTGCTGGGTGCTCAGTGCTCAGGGTGCTGGGTGCTCAGTGCTCAGGGCGCTGGGTACTCAGTGCTCAGGGTGCTGGGTGCTCAGTACTCAGGGTGCTGGGTGCTCAGTGCTGGGTGCTCAGTGCTCGGGGTGCTCGGTGCTCAGTACGTTGGGTGCTCAGTGCTCAGGGTGCTGGGTGCTCAGTGCTCAGGGTGCTGGGTGCTCAGTGCTCAGGGTGCTGGGTGCTCGGTGCTCGGGGTGCTGGGTGCTTAGTGCTCGGGGTGCCCGGTGCTCAGTACTCGGGGTGCTCAGTGCTCAGTACTCAGGGTGCTGGGTGCTCAGTGCTCAGGGTGCTGGGTGCTCAGTACTCAGGGTGCTGGGTGCTCAGTACTCAGGGTGCTCGGTGCTCAGTACTCAGGGTGCTGGGTGCTCAGTGCTCGGGGTGCTGGGTGCTCAGTACTCAGGGTGCTGGGTGCTCAGTGCTCGGGGTGCTCGGTGCTCAGTACGCTGGGTGCTCAGTACTCAGGGTTCTGGGTGCTCAGTACTCAGGGTGCTGGGTGCTTAGTACTCAGGGTGCTGGGTGCTCAGTGCTCGGGGTGCTGGGTGCTCAGTGTTCAGTACTCAGGGTGCTGGGAGCTCAGTGCTCAGGGTGCTGGGTGCTCAGTGCTCGGGGCGCTGGGTGCTCAGTGCTCAGGGTGCTGGGTGCTCAGTACTCTGGGTGCTCAGTGCTCAGTACTCGGGGTGCTTGGTGCTCAGTACTCAGTGCTCAGGGTGCTCAGTGCTCAGTGCTCAGTGTGCTGGGTGCTCAGTGCTCAGGGTGCTGGGTGCTCAGTGCTCAGGGTGCTGGGTGCTCAGTGCTCGGGGCGCTGGGTGCTCAGTGCTCGGGGTGCTCGGGGCTCAGTACTCAGGGTGCTGGGTGCTCAGTGCTCGGGGTGATCGGTGCTCAGTACTCAGGGTGCTGGGTGCTCAGTGCTCGGGGTGCTCGGTGCTCAGTACGTTGGGTGCTCACTACTCAGGGTGCTGGGTGCTCAGTGCTCAGGGTGCTGGGTGCTCAGTGCTCTGGGTGCTGGGTGCTCAGTGCTCAGGGTGCTGGGTGCTCAGTACTCAGGGTGCTGGGTGCTCAGTGCTCGGGGTGCTGGGTGCTCAGTGCTCAGGGTGCTGGGTGCTCAGTACTCGGGGTGCTGGGTGCTCAGTACTCGGGGTGCTGGGTGCTCAGTACTCAGGGTGCTGGGTGCTCTGTACTCGGGAGCTGGGTGCTCAGTGCTCAGGGTGCTGGGTGCTCAGTGCTCGGTGTGCTGGGTGCTCAGTGCTCAGTAATCAGGGTGCTGGGTGCTCAGTGCTCAGTACTCAGGGTGCTGGGTGCTCAGTGCTCAGGGTGCTGTGTGCTCAGTGCTCAGGGTGCTGGGTGCTCAGTGCTCAGGGTGCTGGGTGCTCAGTGCTCGGGGTGCTGGGTGCTCAGTGCTCGGGGTGCTGGGTGCTAAGTGCTCGGGGTGCTCGGTGCTCAGTACTCAGGGTGCTGGGTGCTCAGTGCTTAAGGTGCTCAGTACTCAGGGTGCTGTATGTTCAGTGCTCAGGGTGCTGGGTGCTCAGTACTCAGGGTGCTCGGTGCTTAGTACGCAGGGTGCTGGGTGCTCAGTACTCAGGGTGCTGGGTGCTCAGTTCTCGGGGTGCTCGGTGCTCAGTGCTCAAGGTGCTGGGTGCTCAGTTCTCAGGGTGCTCATTGCTCAGGGTGTTGGGTGCTCAGTGCTCGGGGTGCTGGGTGCTCAGTACTCAGGGTGCTGGGTGCTCAGTGCTCGGGGTTCTGGGTGCTCAGTGCTCAGGGTGCTGGGTGCTTAGTACTCAGGGTGCTGGGTGCTCAGTACTCAGGGTGCTGGGTGCTCAGTACTCAGGGTGCTGGGTGCTCAGTACTCAGGGTGCTGGGTGCTTAGTACTCAGGGTGCTGGGTGCTCAGTGCTCGGGGTGCTGGGTGCTCAGTGCTCGGGGTGCTTGGTGCTCAGTAATCAGGGTGCTGGGTGCTCAGTACTCGTTGTGCTGGGTGCTCAGTGCTCAGGGTGCTGGGTGCTCACTACTCAGGGTGCTCGGTGCTCAGTGCTCGGGGTGCTGGGTGCTCAGTACTCAGGGTGCTCGGTGCTCAGTACTCAGGGTGCTCAGTGCTCAGTACTCAGGGTGCTCAGGCTCAGTGCTCGGGGTGCTGGGTGCTCAGTGCTCGGGGTGCTGGGTGCTCAGTGCTCGGGGTGCTCGGTGCTCAGTACTCAGTGCTCAGGGTGCTCACTGCTCAGTGCTCAGGGTGCAGGGTGTTCAGTACTCAGGGTGCTGGGTGCTCAGTACTCAGGCGGCTGGGTGCTCAGTACTCTGGGTGCTCGGTGCTCAGTGCTCAGGGTGCTGGGTGCTCAGTACTCAGGGTGTTGGGTGCTCAGTACTCAGGGTGCTGGGTGCTCAGTGCTCAGGGTGCTGGGTACTCAGTGCTCAGGGTGCTCGGTGCTCATTACTCGGGGTGCTGGGTGCTCATTCTCGGGGTGCTGGGTGCTCAGTGCTCAGGGTGCTGGGTGCTCAGTACTCAGGGTGCTGGGTGCTCAGTGCTCAGGGTGCTGGGTGCTCAGTACTCAGGGTGCTGGGTGCTCAGTGCTCAGGGTGCTGGGTGCTCAGTGCTCGGGGCGCTGGATGCTCAGTGCTCCGGGTGCTCGGAGCTCAGTACTCAGGGTGCTGGGTGCTCAGTGCTCGGGGTGTTCGGTGCTCAGTAGTCAGGGTGCTGGGTGCTCAGTGCTCCGTGTGCTCGGTGCTCAGTACGTTGGGTGCTCACTACTCAGGGTGCTGGGTGCTCAGTGCTCAGGGTGCTGGGTGCTCAGTGCTCAGGGTGCTGGGTGCTCAGTGCTCAGGGCGCTGGGTACTCAGTGCTCAGGGTGCTGGGTGCTCAGTACTCAGGGTGCTGGGTGCTCAGTGCTGGGTGCTCAGTGCTCGGGGTGCTCGGTGCTCAGTACGTTGGGTGCTCAGTGCTCAGGGTGCTGGGTGCTCAGTGCTCAGGGTGCTGGGTGCTCAGTGCTCAGGGTGCTGGGTGCTCGGTGCTCGGGGTGCTGGGTGCTTAGTGCTCGGGGTGCCCGGTGCTCAGTACTCGGGGTGCTCAGTGCTCAGTACTCAGGGTGCTGGGTGCTCAGTGCTCAGGGTGCTGGGTGCTCAGTACTCAGGGTGCTGGGTGCTCAGTAGTCAGGGTGATCGGTGCTCAGTACTCAGGGTGCTGGGTGCTCAGTGCTCGGGGTGCTGGGTGCTCAGTACTCAGGGTGCTGGGTGCTCAGTGCTCGGGGTGCTCGGTGCTCAGTACGCTGGGTGCTCAGTACTCAGGGTTCTGGGTGCTCAGTACTCAGGGTGCTGGGTGCTTAGTACTCAGGGTGCTGGGTGCTCAGTGCTCGGGGTGCTGGGTGCTCAGTGTTCAGTACTCAGGGTGCTGGGATCTCAGTGCTCAGGGTGCTGGGTGCTCAGTGCTCGGGGCGCTGGGTGCTCAGTGCTCAGGGTGCTGGGTGCTCAGTACTCTGGGTGCTCAGTGCTCAGTACTCGGGGTGCTTGGTGCTCAGTACTCAGTGCTCAGGGTGCTCAGTGCTCAGTGCTCAGTGTGCTGGGTGCTCAGTGCTCAGGGTGCTGGGTGCTCAGTGCTCAGGGTGCTGGGTGCTCAGTGCTCTGGGCGCTGGGTGCTCAGTGCTCGGGGTGCTCGGGGCTCAGTACTCAGGGTGCTGGGTGCTCAGTGCTCGGGGTGATCGGTGCTCAGTACTCAGGGTGCTGGGTGCTCAGTGCTCGGGGTGCTCGGTGCTCAGTACGTTGGGTGCTCACTACTCAGGGTGCTGGGTGCTCAGTGCTCAGGGTGCTGGGTGCTCAGTGCTCAGGGTGCTGGGTGCTCAGTGCTCAGGGTGCTGGGTGCTCAGTGCTCAGGGTGCTGGGTGCTCAGTGCTCGGGGTGCTGGGTGCTCAGTTCTCAGGGTGCTGGGTGCTCAGTACTCAGGGTGCTGGGTGCTCAGTACTCGGGGTGCTGGGTGCTCAGTACTCGGGGTGCTGGGTGCTCAGTGCTCAGGGTGCTGAGGGCTCAGTACTCAGGGTGCTGGGTGCTCAGTACTCTGGGTGCTGGGTGCTCAGTGCTCAGCGTGCTGGGTACTCAGTGCTCAGGGTGCTCGGTGCTCAGTACTCGGGGTGCTGGGTGCTCATTCTCGGGGTGCTGGGTGCTCAGTGCTCGGGGTGCTGGGTGCTCAGTACTCAGCGTGCTGGGTGCTCAGTGCTCAGGGTGCTGGGTGCTCAGTACTCAGGGTGCTGGGTGCTCAGTGCTCAGGGTGCTGGGTGCTCAGTGCTCGGGGTTCTGGGTGCTCAGTGCTCAGGGTGCTGGGTGCTCAGTCCTCAGGGTGCTCAGTGCTCAGGGTGCTGGGTGCTCAGTGCTCGGGGTGCTCGGTGCTCAGTAGTCAGGGTGCTGAGTGCTCAGTACTCAGGGTGCTGGGTGCTCAGTACTAAGGGTGCTGGGTGCTCAGTGCTCAGTGTGCTGGGTGATCAGTGCTCAGTGTGCTGGGTGCTCAGTGATCAGGGTGCTGGGTGCTCAGTGCTCGGGGTGCTGGGTGCTCAGTACTCAGGGTGCTGAATGCTCAGTGCTCAGGGTGCTCGGTGCTCAGTGCTCGGGGCGCTGGGTGCTCAGTGCTCGGGGTGCTCGGAGCTCAGTACCCAGGGTGCTGGGTGCTCAGTGCTCGGGGTAATCGGTGCTCAGTACTCAGGGTGCTGGATGCTCAGTGCTCGGGGTGCTCGGTGCTCAGTACGTTGGGTGCTCACTACTCAGGGTGCTGGGTGCTCAGTGCTCAGGGTGCTGGGTGCTCAGTGCTCAGGGTGCTGGGTGCTCAGTGCTCAGGGTGCTGGGTGCTCAGTGCTCACCGTGCTGGGTGCTCAGTACTCGGGGTGCTGGGTGCTCAGTTCTCAGGGTGCTCGGTGCTCAGTACTCAGGGTGCTGGGTGCTCAGTGCTCAGGGTGCTGGGTGCTCAGTGCTCAGGGTGCTGGGTGCTCGGTGCTCGGGGTGCTGGGTGCTTAGTGCTCGGGGTGCCCGGTGCTCAGTACTCGGGGTGCTCAGTGCTCAGTACTCAGGGTGCTGGGTGCTCAGTGCTCAGGGTGCTGGGTGCTCAGTACTCAGGGTGCTGGGTGCTCAGTAGTCAGGGTGATCGGTGCTCAGTACTCAGGGTGCTGGGTGCTCAGTGCTCGGGGTGCTGGGTGCTCAGTACTCAGGGTGCTGGGTGCTCAGTGCTCGGGGTGCTCGGTGCTCAGTACGCTGGGTGCTCAGTACTCAGGGTTCTGGGTGCTCAGTACTCAGGGTGCTGGGTGCTTAGTACTCAGGGTGCTGGGTGCTCAGTGCTCGGGGTGCTGGGTGCTCAGTGTTCAGTACTCAGGGTGCTGGGATCTCAGTGCTCAGGGTGCTGGGTGCTCAGTGCTCGGGGCGCTGGGTGCTCAGTGCTCAGGGTGCTGGGTGCTCAGTACTCTGGGTGCTCAGTGCTCAGTACTCGGGGTGCTTGGTGCTCAGTACTCAGTGCTCAGGGTGCTCAGTGCTCAGTGCTCAGTGTGCTGGGTGCTCAGTGCTCAGGGTGCTGGGTGCTCAGTGCTCAGGGTGCTGGGTGCTCAGTGCTCTGGGCGCTGGGTGCTCAGTGCTCGGGGTGCTCGGGGCTCAGTACTCAGGGTGCTGGGTGCTCAGTGCTCGGGGTGATCGGTGCTCAGTACTCAGGGTGCTGGGTGCTCAGTGCTCGGGGTGCTCGGTGCTCAGTACGTTGGGTGCTCACTACTCAGGGTGCTGGGTGCTCAGTGCTCAGGGTGCTGGGTGCTCAGTGCTCAGGGTGCTGGGTGCTCAGTGCTCAGGGTGCTGGGTGCTCAGTGCTCAGGGTGCTGGGTGCTCAGTGCTCGGGGTGCTGGGTGCTCAGTTCTCAGGGTGCTGGGTGCTCAGTACTCAGGGTGCTGGGTGCTCAGTACTCGGGGTGCTGGGTGCTCAGTACTCGGGGTGCTGGGTGCTCAGTGCTCAGGGTGCTGAGGGCTCAGTACTCAGGGTGCTGGGTGCTCAGTACTCTGGGTGCTGGGTGCTCAGTGCTCAGCGTGCTGGGTACTCAGTGCTCAGGGTGCTCGGTGCTCAGTACTCGGGGTGCTGGGTGCTCATTCTCGGGGTGCTGGGTGCTCAGTGCTCGGGGTGCTGGGTGCTCAGTACTCAGCGTGCTGGGTGCTCAGTGCTCAGGGTGCTGGGTGCTCAGTACTCAGGGTGCTGGGTGCTCAGTGCTCAGGGTGCTGGGTGCTCAGTGCTCGGGGTTCTGGGTGCTCAGTGCTCAGGGTGCTGGGTGCTCAGTCCTCAGGGTGCTCAGTGCTCAGGGTGCTGGGTGCTCAGTGCTCGGGGTGCTCGGTGCTCAGTAGTCAGGGTGCTGAGTGCTCAGTACTCAGGGTGCTGGGTGCTCAGTACTAAGGGTGCTGGGTGCTCAGTGCTCAGTGTGCTGGGTGATCAGTGCTCAGTGTGCTGGGTGCTCAGTGATCAGGGTGCTGGGTGCTCAGTGCTCGGGGTGCTGGGTGCTCAGTACTCAGGGTGCTGAATGCTCAGTGCTCAGGGTGCTCGGTGCTCAGTGCTCGGGGCGCTGGGTGCTCAGTGCTCGGGGTGCTCGGAGCTCAGTACCCAGGGTGCTGGGTGCTCAGTGCTCGGGGTAATTGGTGCTCAGTACTCAGGGTGCTGGATGCTCAGTGCTCGGGGTGCTCGGTGCTCAGTACGTTGGGTGCTCACTACTCAGGGCGCTGGGTGCTCAGTGCTCGGGGTAATCGGTGCTCAGTACTCAGGGTGCTGGATGCTCAGTGCTCGGGGTGCTCGGTGCTCAGTACGTTGGGTGCTCACTACTCAGGGTGCTGGGTGCTCAGTGCTCAGGGTGCTGGGTGCTCAGTGCTCAGGGTGCTGGGTGCTCAGTGCTCAGGGTGCTGGGTGCTCAGTGCTCACCGTGCTGGGTGCTCAGTACTCGGGGTGCTGGGTGCTCAGTTCTCAGGGTGCTCGGTGCTCAGTACTCAGGGTGCTGGGTGCTCAGTGCTCAGGGTGCTGGGTGCTCAGTGCTCAGGGTGCTGGGTGCTCGGTGCTCGGGGTGCTGGGTGCTTAGTGCTCGGGGTGCCCGGTGCTCAGTACTCGGGGTGCTCAGTGCTCAGTACTCAGGGTGCTGGGTGCTCAGTGCTCAGGGTGCTGGGTGCTCAGTACTCAGGGTGCTGGGTGCTCAGTAGTCAGGGTGATCGGTGCTCAGTACTCAGGGTGCTGGGTGCTCAGTGCTCGGGGTGCTGGGTGCTCAGTACTCAGGGTGCTGGGTGCTCAGTGCTCGGGGTGCTCGGTGCTCAGTACGCTGGGTGCTCAGTACTCAGGGTTCTGGGTGCTCAGTACTCAGGGTGCTGGGTGCTTAGTACTCAGGGTGCTGGGTGCTCAGTGCTCGGGGTGCTGGGTGCTCAGTGTTCAGTACTCAGGGTGCTGGGATCTCAGTGCTCAGGGTGCTGGGTGCTCAGTGCTCGGGGCGCTGGGTGCTCAGTGCTCAGGGTGCTGGGTGCTCAGTACTCTGGGTGCTCAGTGCTCAGTACTCGGGGTGCTTGGTGCTCAGTACTCAGTGCTCAGGGTGCTCAGTGCTCAGTGCTCAGTGTGCTGGGTGCTCAGTGCTCAGGGTGCTGGGTGCTCAGTGCTCAGGGTGCTGGGTGCTCAGTGCTCTGGGCGCTGGGTGCTCAGTGCTCGGGGTGCTCGGGGCTCAGTACTCAGGGTGCTGGGTGCTCAGTGCTCGGGGTGATCGGTGCTCAGTACTCAGGGTGCTGGGTGCTCAGTGCTCGGGGTGCTCGGTGCTCAGTACGTTGGGTGCTCACTACTCAGGGTGCTGGGTGCTCAGTGCTCAGGGTGCTGGGTGCTCAGTGCTCAGGGTGCTGGGTGCTCAGTGCTCAGGGTGCTGGGTGCTCAGTGCTCAGGGTGCTGGGTGCTCAGTGCTCGGGGTGCTGGGTGCTCAGTTCTCAGGGTGCTGGGTGCTCAGTACTCAGGGTGCTGGGTGCTCAGTACTCGGGGTGCTGGGTGCTCAGTACTCGGGGTGCTGGGTGCTCAGTGCTCAGGGTGCTGAGGGCTCAGTACTCAGGGTGCTGGGTGCTCAGTACTCTGGGTGCTGGGTGCTCAGTGCTCAGCGTGCTGGGTACTCAGTGCTCAGGGTGCTCGGTGCTCAGTACTCGGGGTGCTGGGTGCTCATTCTCGGGGTGCTGGGTGCTCAGTGCTCGGGGTGCTGGGTGCTCAGTACTCAGCGTGCTGGGTGCTCAGTGCTCAGGGTGCTGGGTGCTCAGTACTCAGGGTGCTGGGTGCTCAGTACTCAGGGTGCTGGGTGCTCAGTGCTCAGGGTGCTGGGTGCTCAGTGCTCGGGGTAATTGGTGCTCAGTACTCAGGGTGCTGGATGCTCAGTGCTCGGGGTGCTCGGTGCTCAGTACGTTGGGTGCTCACTACTCAGGGTGCTGGGTGCTCAGTGCTCAGGGTGCTGGGTGCTCAGTGCTCAGGGTGCTGGGTGCTCAGTGCTCAGGGTGCTGGGTGCTCAGTGCTCACCGTGCTGGGTGCTCAGTACTCGGGGTGCTGGGTGCTCAGTTCTCAGGGTGCTCGGTGCTCAGTACTCAGGGTGCTGGGTGCTCAGTGCTCGGGGTGCTGGGTGCTCAGTACTCAGATTGCTGGGTGCTCAGTACTCGGGGTGCTCGGTGCTCAGTACTCAGGGTGCTGGGTACTCAGTACTCGGGTGCTGGGTGCTCAGTGCTCAGGGTGCTGGGTGCTCAGTGCTCGGGGTGCTGGGTGCTCAGTGCTCAGTACTCAGGGTGCTGGGTGCTCAGTGCTCGGGGTTCTGGGTGCTCAGTGCTCAGTACTCAGGGTGCTGGGTGCTCAGGGCTCAGGGTGCTGTGTGCTCAGTGCTCAGGGTGCTGGGTGCTCAGTGCTCAGGGTGCTGGGTGCTCAGTGGTCGGGGTGCTGCGTGCTCAGTGCTCAGTACTCAGGGTCCTGGGTGCTCAGTACTCAGGGTGCTGTGTGCTCAGTGCTCAGGGTGCTAGGTGCTCAGTGCTCGGGGTGCTGGGTGCTCAGTCCTCAGGGTGCTGGGTGCTCAGTACTCAGGGTGTTGGGTGCTCAGTACTCTGGGTGCTGTGTGCTCAGTACTCAGGTAGCTGGGTGCTCAGTACTCAGGGTGCTGGGTGCTCAGTACTCGGGTTCTGGGTGCTCAGTGCTCAGGGTGCTGGGTGCTCAGTGCTCGGGGTGCTGGGTGCTCAGTGCTCAGTACTCAGGGTGCTGGGTGCTCAGTACTCGGGGTGCTAGGTGCTCAGTGCTCAGTACTCAGGGTGCTGGGTGCTCAGTGCTCAGGGTGCTGGGTGTTCACTGCTCAGGGTGCTGGGTGCTCAGTGCTCAGGGTGCTGGGTACTCAGTGCTCAGGGTACTGGGTGCTCAGTACTCAGGGTGCTGGGTGCTCAGAGCTCAGGGTGCTGGGTGCTCAGTGCTCGGGGTGCTGGGTGCTCAGTGCTCGGGGTGCTGGGTGCTCAGTGCTCAGGTGCTCGGTGCTCAGTACTCAGGGTGCTGGGTGCTCAGTGCTCGAGGTGCTCAGTACTCAGGGTGCTGTATGTTCAGTGTTCAGGGTGCTGGTTGCTCAGTACTCAGGGTGCTCGGTGCTTAGTACTCAGGGTGCTGGGTGCTCAGTACTCCGGGTGCTGGGTGCTCAGTGCTCGGGGTGCTCGGTGCTCAGTACTCAGTGCTCAGGGTGCTCAGTGCTCAGTGCTCAGGGTGCTGGGTGTTCAGTACTCAGGGTGCTGGGTGCTCAGTACTCAGGGTGCTGGGTGCTCAGTGCTCAGGGTGCTGGGTGCTCAGTGCTCGGGGTGATCGGTGCTCAGTACTCAGGGTGCTGGGTGCTCAGTGCTCGGGGTGCTCGTAGCTCAGTACTCAGGGTGCTGGGTGCTCAGTGCTCGGGGTGATCGGTGCTCAGTACTCAGGGTGCTGGGTGCTCAGTGCTCGGGGTGCTCGGTGCTCAGTACGTTGGGTGCTCACTATTCAGGGTGCTGGGTGCACAGTGCTCAGGGTGCTGGGTGCTCAGTGCTCAGGGTGCTGGGTGCTCAGTGCTCAGGGTGCTGGGTGCTCAGTACTCAGGGTGCTGGGTGCTTAGTACTCGGGGTGCTGGGTGCTCAGTGCTCGGGGTGCTGGGTGCTCAGTACTCAGCGTGCTGGGTGCTCAGTTCTCGGGGTGCTGGGTGCTCAGTACTCGGGTTGCTGGGTGCTCAGTACTCAGGGTGCTGGGTGCTCTGTACTCGGGAGCTGGGTGCTCAGTGCTCAGGGTGCTGGGTGCTCAGTGCTCAGTGTGCTGGGTGCTCAGTGCTCAGTACTCAGGGTTCTGGGTGCTCAGTGCTCAGTATTCAGGGTGCTGGGTGCTCAGTGCTCAGGGTGCTGTGTGCTCAGTGCTCAGGGTGCTGGGTGCTCAGTGCTCAGGGTGCTGGGTACTCAGTGCTCAGGGTGCTGGGTGCTCAGTACTCAGGGTGCTGGGTGCTCAGTACTCAGGGTGCTGGGTGCTCAGTGCTCGGGGTGGTGGGTGCTCAGTGCTCGGGGTGCTGGGTGCTCAGTGCTTGGGGTGCTGTGTGTTCAGTGCTCAGGGTGCTGGGTGCTCAGTACTCCGGGTGCTGGGTGCTCAGTGCTCGGGGTGCTCGGTGCTCAGTGCTCAAGGTGCTGGGTGCTCAGTACTCAGGGTGCTCATTGCTCAGGGTGCTGGGTGCTCAGTACTCAGGGTGCTGGGTGTTCAGTGCTCAGGGTGCTCGGTGCTCAGTACGTTGGGTGCTCAGTACTCAGGGTGCTGGGGGCTCAGTGCTCAGGGTGCTGGGTGCTCAGTGCTCAGGGTGCTGGGTGCTCAGTACTCAGGGTGCTTTGTGCTCGGTGCTCAGTATGCTGGGTGCTCAGTACTCAGGGTGCTGGGTGCTCAGTGCTCGGGGTGCTCGGTGCTCAGTACGCTGGGTGCTCTGTACTCACTGTGCTGGGTGCTCAGTACTCAGGGTGCAGGGTGCTCAGTACTCAGGGTGCTGGGTGCTTAGTACTCAGGGTGCTGGGTGCACAGTGCTCGGGGTACTGGGTGCTCTGTGCTCAGTACTCAGGGTGCTGGGTGCTCAGTGCTCAGGGTGCTGGGTGCTCAGTGCTCGGGGTGCTGGGTGCTCAGTACTCAGGGTGCTGGGTGCTCAGTACTCCGGGTGCTGGGTGCTCAGTTCTCGGGGTGCTCGGTGCTCAGTACTCAGGGCTCAGGGTGCTCAGTGGTCAGTGCTCAGGGTGCTGGGTGTTCAGTACTCAGATTGCTGGATGCTCAGTGCTCAGGGTGCTGGGTGCTCAGTACTCAGGGTGCTGGGTGCTCAGTACTCAGGGTGCTGGGTGCTTAGTACTCAGGGTGCTGGGTGCTCAGTGCTCGGGGTGCTGGGTGCTCAGTGCTCGGGGTGCTTGGTGCTCAGTAATCAGGGTGCTGGGTGCTCAGTACTCGTTGTGCTGGGTGCTCAGTGCTCAGGGTGCTGGGTGCTCACTACTCAGGGTGCTCGGTGCTCAGTGCTCGGGGTGCTGGGTGCTCAGTACTCAGGGTGCTCGGTGCTCAGTACTCAGGGTGCTCAGTGCTCAGTACTCAGGGTGCTCACCCTCAGTGCTCGGGGTGCTGGGTGCTCAGTGCTCGGGGTGCTGGGTGCTCAGTGCTCGGGGTGCTGGGTGCTCAGTGCTCAGGGTGCTGGGTGCTCAGTGCTCAGAGTGCTGGGTGCTCAGTGCTCAGGGTGCTGGGTGCTCAGTGCTCAGAGTGCTGGGTGCTCAGTACTCAGGGTGCTGGGTGCTCAGTGCTCGGGGTGCTGGGTGCTCAGTACTCAGGGTGCTGGGTGCTCAGTGCTCAGAGTGCTGGGTGCTCAGTACTCAGAGTGCTGTGTGTTCAGTGCTCAGGGTGCTGGGTGCTCAGTACTCAGGGTGCTCGGTGCTTAGTACTCATGGTGCTGGGTGCTCAGTACTCCGGGTGCTGGGTGCTCAGTGCTCGGGGTGCTCGGTGCTCAGTACGTTGGGTGCTCACTACTCAGGGTGCTGCGTGCTCAGTGCTCAGGGTGCTGGGTGCTCAGTGCTCGGGGTGCTGGGTGCTCAGTGCTCAGGGTGCTGGGTGCTCAGTACTCAGGGTGTTGGGTGCTCAGTACTCAGGGTGCTGGGTGCTCAGTACTCAGGTAGCTGGGTGCTCAGTACTCAGGGTGCTGGGTGCTCAGTACTCGGGTGCTGGGTGCTCAGTGCTCAGGGTGCTGGGTGCTCAGTGCTCGGGTGCTGGGTGCTCAGTGCTCAGTACTCAGGGTGCTGGGTGCTCAGTGCTCAGGGTGCTGGGTGCTCACTGCTCAGGGTGCTGGGTGCTCAGTGCTCAGGGTGCTGGGTACTCAGTGCTCAGGGTACTGGGTGCTCAGTACTCAGGGTGCTGGGTGCTCAGTGCTCAGGGTGCAGGGTGCTCACTGCTCAGGGTGCTGTGTGCTCAGTGCTCAGTGTGCTGGGTACTCAGTGCTCAGGGTACTGGGTGCTCAGTACTCAGGGTGCTGGGTGCTCAGCGCTCAGGGTGCTGGGTGCTCAGTGCTCGGGGTGCTGGGTGCTCAGTGCTCGGGGTGCTGGGTGCTGAGTGCTCGGGGTGCTCGGTGCTCAGTACTCAGGGTGCTGTATGTTCAGTGTTCAGGGTGCTGGGTGCTCAGTACTCAGGGTGCTCGGTGCTTAGTACTCAGGGTGCTGGGTGCTCAGTACTCCGGGTGCTGGGTGCTCAGTGCTCGGGGTGCTCGGTGCTCAGTACTCAGTGCTCAGGGTGCTCACTGCTCAGTGCTCAGGGTGCTGGGTGTTCAGTACTCATGGTGCTGGGTGCTCAGTACTCAGGGGGCTGGGTGCTCAGTACTCTGGGTGCTCGGTGCTCAGTGCTCAGGGTGCTGGGTGCTCAGTACTCAGGGTGCTGGGTGCTCAGTACTCAGGGTGCTGGGTGCTCAGTGCTCAGGGTGCTGGGTACTCAGTGCTCAGGGTGCTCGGTGCTCAGTACTCGGGGTGCTGGGTGCTCATTCTCGGGGTGCTGGGTGCTCAGTGCTCAGGGTGCTGGGTGCTCAGTACTCAGGGTGCTGGTTGCTCAGTGCTCAGGGTGCTGGGTGCTCAGTACTCAGGGTGCTGGGTGCTCAGTGCTCAGGGTGCTGGGTGCTCAGTACTCAGGGTGCTGGGTGCTCAGTGCTCAGGGTGCTGGGTGCTCAGTACTCAGGGTGCTGGGAGCTCAGTGCTCAGGGTCATCGGTGCTCAGTACTCAGGGTGCTGGGTGCTCAGTGCTCAGGGTGATCGGTGCTCAGTACTCAGGGTGCTGGGTGCTCAGTGCTCAGTGTGCTGGGTGTTCAGTCCACAGGGTGCTCAGTGCTCAGAGTGCTGGGTGCTCAGTGCTCGGGGTGCTGGGTGTTCAGTGCTCGGGGTGCTGGGTGCTCTGTGCTCAGGGTGCTGGGTGCTCAGTGCTCAGTGCTCAGGGTGCTGGTTGCTCAGTACTCAGGGTGCTGGGTGCTCAGTACTCAGGGTGCTGGGTGCTCAGTGCTCAGGGTGCTAGGTGCTCAGAACTCAGGGTGCTGGGTGATCAGTGCTCGGGGTGCTGGGTGCTCAGTGCTCAGGGTGCTGGGTGCTCAGTGCTCAGGGTGCTGGGTGCTCAGTACTCAGGGTGCTGGGTGCTCAGTGCTCGGGGTGCTCGGTGCTCAGTACTCAAGGTGCTGGGTGCTCAGTGCTCATTGTGCTGGGTGCTCAGTGCTCAGGGTGCTCAGTGCTCAGTGCTCAGGGTGCTGGGTGTTCAGTACTCAGGGTGCTGGGTGCTCAGTACTCAGGGTGCTGGGTGCTCAGTACTCAGGATGCTGGGTGCTCAGTGCTCGGGGTGCTCGGTGCTCAGTACTCAGGGTGCTGGGTGCTCAGTACTCAGGGTGCTGGGTGCTCAGTGCTCAGGGTTCTGGGTGCTCAGTGCTCGGGGTGATCGGTGCTCAGTACTCAGGGTGCTGGTTGCTCAGTGCTCGGGGTGCTCGGAGCTCAGTACTCAGGGTGCTGGGTGCTCAGTGCTCGGGGTGATCGGTGCTCAGTACTCAAGGTGCTGGGTGCTCAGCGCTCGGGGTGCTCGGTGCTCAGTACGTTGGGTGCTCACTACTCAGGGTGCTGGCTGCTCAGTGCTCAGGGTGCTGGGTGCTCAGTGCTCAGGGTGCTGGGTGCTCAGTGCTCAGGGTGCTGGGTGCTCAGTACTCAGGGTGCTGGGTGCTCAGTGCTCGGGGTGCTGGGTGCTCAGTGCTCAGGGTGCTGGGTGCTCAGTACTCAGGGTGCTGGGTGCTCAGTACTCGGGGTGCTGGGTGCTCAGTACTCGGGGTGCTGGGTGCTCAGTACTCAGGGTGCTGGGTGCTCTGTACTCGGGAGCTGGGTGCTCAGTGCTCAGGGTGCTGGGTGCTCAGTGCTCGGTGTGCTGGGTGCTCAGTGCTCAGTAATCAGGGTGCTGGGTGCTCAGTGCTCAGTACTCAGGGTGCTGGGTGCTCAGTGCTCAGGGTGCTGTGTGCTCAGTGCTCAGGGTGCTGGGTGCTCAGTGCTCAGGGTGCTGGGTGCTCAGTGCTCGGGGTGCTGGGTGCTCAGTGCTCGGGGTGCTGGGTGCTAAGTGCTCGGGGTGCTCGGTGCTCAGTACTCAGGGTGCTGGGTGCTCAGTGCTCAAGGTGCTCAGTACTCAGGGTGCTGTATGTTCAGTGCTCAGGGTGCTGGGTGCTCAGTACTCAGGGTGCTCGGTGCTTAGTACGCAGGGTGCTGGGTGCTCAGTACTCAGGGTGCTGGGTGCTCAGTTCTCGGGGTGCTCGGTGCTCAGTGCTCAAGGTGCTGGGTGCTCAGTACTCAGGGTGCTCATTGCTCAGGGTGTTGGGTGCTCAGTGCTCGGGGTGCTGGGTGCTCAGTACTCAGGGTGCTGGGTGCTCAGTGCTCGGGTTTCTGGGTGCTCAGTGCTCAGGGTGATCGGTGCTCAGTACTCAGGGTGCTGGGTGCTCAGTGCTCAGGGTGCTGGGTGCTCAGTCCTCAGGGTGCTCAGTGCTCAGGGTGCTGGGTGCTCAGTGCTCGGGGTGCTCGGTGCTCAGTACTCAGGGTGCTGAGTGCTCAGTACTCAGGGTGCTGGGTGCTCAGTACTCAGGGTGCTGGGTGCTCAGTGCTCAGTGTGTTGGGTGATCAGTGCTCAGTGTGCTGGGTGCTCAGTGATCAGGGTGCTGGGTGCTCAGTGCTCGTGGTGCTGGGTGCTCAGTACTCAGGGTGCTGGGTGCTCAGTACTCAGGGTGCTGGGTGCTTAGTACTCAGGGTGCTGGGTGCTCAGTGCTCGGGGTGCTGGGTGCTCAGTGCTCGGGGTGCTTGGTGCTCAGTAATCAGGGTGCTGGGTGCTCAGTACTCGTTGTGCTGGGTGCTCAGTGCTCAGGGTGCTGGGTGCTCACTACTCAGGGTGCTCGGTGCTCAGTGCTCGGGGTGCTGGGTGCTCAGTACTCAGGGTGCTCGGTGCTCAGTACTCAGGGTGCTCAGTGCTCAGTACTCAGGGTGCTCAGGCTCAGTGCTCGGGGTGCTGGGTGCTCAGTGCTCGGGGTGCTGGGTGCTCAGTGCTCAGTGTGCTGGGTGCTCAGTGCTCAGAGTGCTGGGTGCTCAGTACTCAGGGTGCTCGGTGCTCGGTGCTCTGTACGCTGGGTGCTCAGTACTCAGGGTGCTGGGTGCTCAGTGCTCGGGGTGCTGGGTGCTCAGTACTCAGGGTGCTGGGTGCTCAGTGCTCGGGGTGCTCGGTGCTCAGTACGCTGGGTGCTGGGTGCTCATTCTCGGCGTGCTGTGTGCTCAGTACTCAGGGTGCTGGGTGCTCAGTACTCCGGGTGCTGGGTGCTCAGTTCTCGGGGTGCTCGGTGCTCAGTACTCAGGGCTCAGGGTGCTCAGTGCTCAGTGCTCAGGGTGCTGGGTGTTCAGTACTCAGGGTGCTGGGTGCTCAGTACTCAAGGTGCTGGGTGCTCAGTGCTCAGGGTGCTGGGTGCTCAGTACTCGGGGTGCTGGTTGCTCAGTGCTCAGGGTGCTCGGGGCTCAGTACTCAGGGTGCTGGGTGCTCAGTACTCAGGGTGCTGGGTGCTCAGTGCTCAGCGTGCTGGGTACTCAGTGCTCAGGGTGCTCGGTGCTCAGTACTCGGGGTGCTGGGTGCTCATTCTCGGGGTGCTGGGTGCTCAGTGCTCGGGGTGCTGGGTGCTCAGTACGCAGCGTGCTGGGTGCTCAGTGCTCAGGGTGCTGGGTGCTCAGTACTCAGGGTGCTGGGTGCTCAGTGCTCAGGGTGCTGGGTGCTCAGTACTCAGGGTGCTGGGTGCTCAGTGTTCACGGTGCTGGGTGCTCAGTACTCAGGGTTCTGGGAGCTCAGTGCTCAGGGTGATCGGTGCTCAGTACTCAGGGTGCTCAGTACTCAGGGTGCTGGGTGCTCAGTGCTCGGGGTGCTGGGTGCTCAGTACTCAGGGTGCTGGGTGCTCAGTGCTCGGGGTTCTGGGTGCTCAGTGCTCAGGGTGATCGGTGCTCAGTACTCAGGGTGCTGGGTGCTCAGTGCTCAGGGTGCTGGGTGCTCAGACCTCAGGGTGCTCAGTGCTCAGGGTGCTGGGTGCTCAGTGCTTGGGGTGCTCGGTGCTCAGTACTCAGGGTGCTGAGTGCTCAGTACTCAGGGAGCTGGGTGCTCAGTACTCAGGGTGCTGGGTGCTCAGTGCTCAGTGTGCTGGGTGATCAGTGCTCAGTGTGCTGGGTGCCCAGTGATCAGGGTGCTGGGTGCTCAGTGCTCGGGGTGCTGGTTGCTCAGTACTCAGGGTGCTGGGTGCTCAGTGCTCAGGGTGCTCGGTGCTCAGTGCTCGGGGCGCTGGGTGCTCAGTGCTCGGGGTGCTCGGAGCTCAGTACCCAGGGTGCTGGGTGCTCAGTGCTCGGGGTGCTGGTTGCTCAGTACTCAGGGTGCTGGGTGCTCAGTGCTCGGGGTGCTCGGTGCTCAGTACGTTGGGTGCTCACTACTCAGGGTGCTGGGTGCTCAGTGCACAGGGTGCTGGGTGCTCAGTGCTCAGGGTGCTGGGTGCTCAGTACTCAGGGTGCTGGGTGCTCAGTGCTCGGGGTGCTGGGTGCTCAGTACTCAGGGTGCTGGGTGCTCAGTACTCAGGGTGCTGGGTGCTCAGTACTCGGGGTGCTGGGTGCTCAGTACTCGGGGTGCTGGGTGCTCAGTACTCAGGGTGCTGGGTGCTCTGTACTCGGGAGCTGGGTGCTCAGTGCTCAGGGTGCTGGGTGCTCAGTGCTCGGTGTGCTGGGTGCTCAGTGCTCAGTAATCAGGGCGCTGGGTGCTCAGTGCTCGGGGTGCTCGGGGCTCAGTACTCAGGGTGCTGGGTGCTCAGTGCTCGGGGTGATCGGTGCTCAGTACTCAGGGTGCTGGGTGCTCAGTGCTCGGGGTGCTCGGTGCTCAGTACGTTGGGTGCTCACTACTCAGGGTGCTGGGTGCTCAGTGCTCAGGGTGCTGGGTGCTCAGTGCTCAGGGTGCTGGGTGCTCAGTGCTCAGGGTGCTGGGTGCTCAGTGCTCAGGGTGCTGGGTGCTCAGTGCTCGGGGTGCTGGGTGCTCAGTGCTCAGGGTGCTGGGTGCTCAGTACTCAGGGTGCTGGGTGCTCAGTACTCGGGGTGCTGGGTGCTCAGTACTCGGGGTGCTGGGTGCTCAGTGCTCAGGGTGCTGAGGGCTCAGTACTCAGGGTGCTGGGTGCTCAGTACTCTGGGTGCTGGGTGCTCAGTGCTCAGCGTGCTGGGTACTCAGTGCTCAGGGTGCTCGGTGCTCAGTACTCGGGGTGCTGGGTGCTCATTCTCGGGGTGCTGGGTGCTCAGTGCTCGGGGTGCTGGGTGCTCAGTACTCAGGGTTCTGGGAGCTCAGTGCTCAGGGTGATCGGTGCTCAGTACTCAGGGTGCACAGTACTCAGGGTGCTGGGTGCTCAGTGCTCGGGGTTCTGGGTGCTCAGTGCTCAGGGTGCTGGGTGCTCAGTCCTCAGGGTGCTCAGTGCTCAGGGTGCTGGGTGCTCAGTGCTCGGGGTGCTCGGTGCTCAGTAGTCAGGGTGCTGAGTGCTCAGTACTCAGGGTGCTGGGTGCTCAGTACTAAGGGTGCTGGGTGCTCAGTGCTCAGTGTGCTGGGTGATCAGTGCTCAGTGTGCTGGGTGCTCAGTGATCAGGGTGCTGGGTGCTCAGTGCTCGGGGTGCTGGGTGCTCAGTACTCAGGGTGCTGAATGCTCAGTGCTCAGGGTGCTCGGTGCTCAGTGCTCGGGGCGCTGGGTGCTCAGTGCTCGGGGTGCTCGGAGCTCAGTACCCAGGGTGCTGGGTGCTCAGTGCTCGGGGTAATCGGTGCTCAGTACTCAGGGTGCTGGATGCTCAGTGCTCGGGGTGCTCGGTGCTCAGTACGTTGGGTGCTCACTACTCAGGGTGCTGGGTGCTCAGTGCTCAGGGTGCTGGGTGCTCAGTGCTCAGGGTGCTGGGTGCTCAGTGCTCAGGGTGCTGGGTGCTCAGTGCTCACCGTGCTGGGTGCTCAGTACTCGGGGTGCTGGGTGCTCAGTTCTCAGGGTGCTCGGTGCTCAGTACTCAGGGTGCTGGGTGCTCAGTGCTCGGGGTGCTGGGTGCTCAGTACTCAGATTGCTGGGTGCTCAGTACTCGGGGTGCTCGGTGCTCAGTACTCAGGGTGCTGGGTGCTCAGTACTCGGGTGCTGGGTGCTCAGTGCTCAGGGTGCTGGGTGCTCAGTGCTCGGGGTGCTGGGTGCTCAGTGCTCAGTACTCAGGGTGCTGGGTGCTCAGTGCTCGGGGTTCTGGGTGCTCAGTGCTCAGTACTCAGGGTGCTGGGTGCTCAGTGCTCAGGGTGCTGTGTGCTCAGTGCTCAGGGTGCTGGGTGCTCAGTGCTCAGGGTGCTGGGTGCTCAGTGGTCGGGGTGCTGCGTGCTCAGTGCTCAGTACTCAGGGTCCTGGGTGCTCAGTACTCAGGGTGCTGTGTGCTCAGTGCTCAGGGTGCTGGGTGCTCAGTGCTCAATGTGCTGGGTGCTCAGTGCTCAGGGTGCTGGGTGCTCAGTACTCAGGGTGCTGGGTGCTCAGTGCTCGGGGTGCTGGGTGCTCAGTGCTCAGGGTGCTTCGTGCTCAGTACTCAGGGTGTTGGGTGCTCAGTACTCTGGGTGCTGTGTGCTCAGTACTCAGGTAGCTGGGTGCTCAGTACTCAGGGTGCTGGGTGCTCAGTACTCGGGTGCTGGGTGCTCAGTGCTCAGGGTGCTGGGTGCTCAGTGCTCGGGGTGCTGGGTGCTCAGTGCTCAGTACTCAGGGTGCTGGGTGCTCAGTACTCGGGGTGCTAGGTGCTCAGTGCTCAGTACTCAGGGTGCTGGGTGCTCAGTGCTCAGGGTGCTGTGTGCTCAGTGCTCAGGGTGCTGGGTGCTCAGTGCTCAGGGTGCTGGGTGCTCAGTGGTCGGGGTGCTGCGTGCTCAGTGCTCAGTACTCAGGGTCCTGGGTGCTCAGTACTCAGGGTGCTGTGTGCTCAGTGCTCAGGGTGCTGGGTGCTCAGTGCTCAATGTGCTGGGTTCTCAGTGCTCAGGGTGCTGGGTGCTCAGTACTCAGGGTGCTAGGTGCTCAGTGCTCGGGGTGCTGGGTGCTCAGTCCTCAGGGTGCTGGGTGCTCAGTACTCAGGGTGTTGGGTGCTCAGTACTCTGGGTGCTGTGTGCTCAGTACTCAGGTAGCTGGGTGCTCAGTACTCAGGGTGCTGGGTGCTCAGTACTCGGGTGCTGGGTGCTCAGTGCTCAGGGTGCTGGGTGCTCAGTGCTCGGGGTGCTGGGTGCTCAGTGCTCAGTACTCAGGGTGCTGGGTGCTCAGTACTCGGGGTGCTAGGTGCTCAGTGCTCAGTACTCAGGGTGCTGGGTGCTCAGTGCTCAGGGTGCTGGGTGTTCACTGCTCAGGGTGCTGGGTGCTCAGTGCTCAGGGTGCTGGGTACTCAGTGCTCAGGGTACTGGGTGCTCAGTACTCAGGGTGCTGGGTGCTCAGAGCTCAGGGTGCTGGGTGCTCAGTGCTCGGGGTGCTGGGTGCTCAGTGCTCGGGGTGCTGGGTGCTCAGTGCTCAGGTGCTCGGTGCTCAGTACTCAGGGTGCTGGGTGCTCAGTGCTCGAGGTGCTCAGTACTCAGGGTGCTGTATGTTCAGTGTTCAGGGTGCTGGTTGCTCAGTACTCAGGGTGCTCGGTGCTTAGTACTCAGGGTGCTGGGTGCTCAGTACTCCGGGTGCTGGGTGCTCAGTGCTCGGGGTGCTCGGTGCTCAGTACTCAGTGCTCAGGGTGCTCAGTGCTCAGTGCTCAGGGTGCTGGGTGTTCAGTACTCAGGGTGCTGGGTGCTCAGTACTCAGGGTGCTGGGTGCTCAGTGCTCAGGGTGCTGGGTGCTCAGTGCTCGGGGTGATCGGTGCTCAGTACTCAGGGTGCTGGGTGCTCAGTGCTCGGGGTGCTCGTAGCTCAGTACTCAGGGTGCTGGGTGCTCAGTGCTCGGGGTGATCGGTGCTCAGTACTCAGGGTGCTGGGTGCTCAGTGCTCGGGGTGCTCGGTGCTCAGTACGTTGGGTGCTCACTATTCAGGGTGCTGGGTGCTCAGTGCTCAGGGTGCTGGGTGCTTAGTACTCGGGGTGCTGGGTGCTCAGTGCTCGGGGTGCTGGGTGCTCAGTACTCAGGGTGCTGGGTGCTCAGTTCTCGGGGTGCTGGGTGCTCAGTACTCGGGTTGCTGGGTGCTCAGTACTCAGGGTGCTGGGTGCTCTGTACTCGGGAGCTTGGTGCTCAGTGCTCAGGGTGCTGGGTGCTCAGTGCTCAGTGTGCTGGGTGCTCAGTGCTCAGTACTCAGGGTTCTGGGTGCTCAGTGCTCAGTATTCAGGGTGCTGGGTGCTCAGTGCTCAGGGTGCTGTGTGCTCAGTGCTCAGGGTGCTGGGTGCTCAGTGCTCAGGGTGCTGGGTACTCAGTGCTCAGGGTGCTGGGTGCTCAGTACTCAGGGTGCTGGGTGCTCAGTACTCAGGGTGCTGGGTGCTCAGTGCTCGGGGTGGTGGGTGCTCAGTGCTCGGGGTGCTGGGTGCTCAGTGCTTGGGGTGCTGTGTGTTCAGTGCTCAGGGTGCTGGGTGCTCAGTACTCCGGGTGCTGGGTGCTCAGTGCTCGGGGTGCTCGGTGCTCAGTGCTCAAGGTGCTGGGTGCTCAGTACTCAGGGTGCTCATTGCTCAGGGTGCTGGGTGCTCAGTACTCAGGGTGCTGGGTGTTCAGTGCTCAGGGTGCTCGGTGCTCAGTACGTTGGGTGCTCAGTACTCAGGGTGCTGGGGGCTCAGTGCTCAGGGTGCTGGGTGCTCAGTGCTCAGGGTGCTGGGTGCTCAGTACTCAGGGTGCTTTGTGCTCGGTGCTCAGTATGCTGGGTGCTCAGTACTCAGGGTGCTGGGTGCTCAGTGCTCGGGGTGCTCGGTGCTCAGTACGCTGGGTGCTCTGTACTCACTGTGCTGGGTGCTCAGTACTCAGGGTGCAGGGTGCTCAGTACTCAGGGTGCTGGGTGCTTAGTACTCAGGGTGCTGGGTGCACAGTGCTCGGGGTACTGGGTGCTCTGTGCTCAGTACTCAGGGTGCTGGGTGCTCAGTGCTCAGGGTGCTGGGTGCTCAGTGCTCGGGGTGCTGGGTGCTCAGTACTCAGGGTGCTGGGTGCTCAGTACTCCGGGTGCTGGGTGCTCAGTTCTCGGGGTGCTCGGTGCTCAGTACTCAGGGCTCAGGGTGCTCAGTGGTCAGTGCTCAGGGTGCTGGGTGTTCAGTACTCAGATTGCTGGGTGCTCAGTGCTCAGGGTGCTGGGTGCTCAGTACTCAGGGTGCTGGGTGCTCAGTACTCAGGGTGCTGGGTGCTTAGTACTCAGGGTGCTGGGTGCTCAGTGCTCGGGGTGCTGGGTGCTCAGTGCTCGGGGTGCTTGGTGCTCAGTAATCAGGGTGCTGGGTGCTCAGTACTCGTTGTGCTGGGTGCTCAGTGCTCAGGGTGCTGGGTGCTCACTACTCAGGGTGCTCGGTGCTCAGTGCTCGGGGTGCTGGGTGCTCAGTACTCAGGGTGCTCGGTGCTCAGTACTCAGGGTGCTCAGTGCTCAGTACTCAGGGTGCTCACCCTCAGTGCTCGGGGTGCTGGGTGCTCAGTGCTCGGGGTGCTGGGTGCTCAGTGCTCGGGGTGCTGGGTGCTCAGTGCTCAGGTTGCTGGGTGCTCAGTGCTCAGAGTGCTGGGTGCTCAGTGCTCAGGGTGCTGGGTGCTCAGTGCTCAGAGTGCTGGGTGCTCAGTACTCAGGGTGCTGGGTGCTCAGTGCTCGGGGTGCTGGGTGCTCAGTACTCAGGGTGCTGGGTGCTCAGTGCTCAGAGTGCTGGGTGCTCAGTACTCAGAGTGCTGTGTGTTCAGTGCTCAGGGTGCTGGGTGCTCAGTACTCAGAGTGCTCGGTGCTTAGTACTCATGGTGCTGGGTGCTCAGTACTCCGGCTGCTGGGTGCTCAGTGCTCGGGGTGCTCGGTGCTCAGTACGTTGGGTGCTCACTACTCAGGGTGCTGCGTGCTCAGTGCTCAGGGTGCTGGGTGCTCAGTGCTCAGGATGCTGTTTGCTCAGTGCTCAGGGTGCTGGGTGCTCAGTACTCAGGGTGCTGGGTGCTCAGTGCTCGGGGTTCTGGGTGCTCAGTTCTCAGGGTGCTGGGTGCTCAGTACTCAGGGTGCTGGGTGCTCAGTACTCGGGGTGCTGGGTGCTCAGTATTCAGGGTGCTGGGTGCTCAGTACTCATTGTGCTGGGTGCTCAGTACTCGGGTGCTGGGTGCTCAGTGCTCAGTACTCAGGGTGCTGGGTGCTCAGTGCTCGGGGTGCTGCGTGCTCAGTGCTCAGTACTCAGGGTCCTGGGTGCTCAGTTCAGGGTGCTGTGTGCTCAGTGCTCAGGGTGCTGGGTGCTCAGTGCTCAGGGTGCTGGGTGCTCAGTGCTCAGGGTGCTGGGTGGTCAGTACTCAGGGTGCTGGGTGCTCAGTGCTCGGGGTGCTGGGTGCTCAGTGCTCAGGGTGCTGGGTGCTCAGTACTCAGGGTGTTGGGTGCTCAGTACTCAGGGTGCTGGGTGCTCAGTACTCAGGTAGCTGGGTGCTCAGTACTCAGGGTGCTGGGTGCTCAGTACTCGGGTGCTGGGTGATCAGTGCTCAGGGTGCTGGGTGCTCAGTGCTCGGGTGCTGGGTGCTCAGTGCTCAGTACTCAGGGTGCTGGGTGCTCAGTGCTCAGGGTGCTGGGTGCTCACTGCTCAGGGTGCTGGGTGCTCAGTGCTCAGGGTGCTGGGTACTCAGTGCTCAGGGTACTGGGTGCTCAGTACTCAGGGTGCTGGGTGCTCAGTGCTCAGGGTGCAGGGTGCTCACTGCTCAGGGTGCTGTGTGCTCAGTGCTCAGTGTGCTGGGTACTCAGTGCTCAGGGTACTGGGTGCTCAGTACTCAGGGTGCTGGGTGCTCAGCGCTCAGGGTGCTGGGTGCTCAGTGCTCGGGGTGCTGGGTGCTCAGTGCTCGGGGTGCTGGGTGCTGAGTGCTCGGGGTGCTCGGTGCTCAGTACTCAGGGTGCTGTATGTTCAGTGTTCAGGGTGCTGGGTGCTCAGTACTCAGGGTGCTCGGTGCTTAGTACTCAGGGTGCTGGGTGCTCAGTGCTCGGGGTGCTCGGTGCTCAGTACTCAGTGCTCAGGGTGCTCACTGCTCAGTGCTCAGGGTGCTGGGTGTTCAGTACTCATGGTGCTGGGTGCTCAGTACTCAGGGGGCTGGGTGCTCAGTACTCTGGGTGCTCGGTGCTCAGTGCTCAGGGTGCTGGGTGCTCAGTACTCAGGGTGCTGGGTGCTCAGTACTCAGGGTGCTGGGTGCTCAGTGCTCAGGGTGCTGGGTACTCAGTGCTCAGGGTGCTCGTTGCTCAGTACTCGGGGTGCTGGGTGCTCATTCTCGGGGTGCTGGGTGCTCAGTGCTCAGGGTGCTGGGTGCTCAGTACTCAGGGTGCTGGTTGCTCAGTGCTCAGGGTGCTGGGTGCTCAGTACTCAGGGTGCTGGGTGCTCAGTGCTCAGGGTGCTGGGTGCTCAGTACTCAGGGTGCTGGGTGCTCAGTGCTCAGGGTGCTGGGTGCTCAGTACTCAGGGTGCTGGGAGCTCAGTGCTCAGGGTGATCGGTGCTCAGTACTCAGGGTGCTCAGTACTCAGGGTACTGGGTGCTCAGTGCTAGGGGTGCTGGGAGCTCAGTACTCAGGGTGCTGGGTGCTCAGTGCTCGGGGTGCTGGGTGCTCAGTGCTCAGGGTGATCGGTGCTCAGTACTCAGGGTGCTGGGTGCTCAGTGCTCAGGGTGCTGGGTGTTCAGTCCACAGGGTGCTCAGTGCTCAGAGTGCTGGGTGCTCAGTGCTCGGGGTGCTGGGTGTTCAGTGCTCGGGGTGCTGGGTGCACAGTGCTCAGGGTGCTGGGTGCTCAGTGCTCAGTGCTCAGGGTGCTGGTTGCTCAGTACTCAGGGTGCTGGGTGCTCAGTACTCAGGGTGCTGGGTGCTCAGTGCTCAGGGTGCTAGGTGCTCAGAACTCAGGGTGCTGGGTGATCAGTGCTCGGGGTGCTGGGTGCTCAGTGCTCAGGGTGCTGGGTGCTCAGTGCTCAGGGTGCTGGGTGCTCAGTACTCAGGGTGCTGGGTGCTCAGTGCTCGGGGTGCTCGGTGCTCAGTACTCAAGGTGCTGGGTGCTCAGTGCTCATTGTGCTGGGTGCTCAGTGCTCAGGGTGCTCAGTGCTCAGTGCTCAGGGTGCTGGGTGTTCAGTACTCAGGGTGCTGGGTGCTCAGTACTCAGGGTGCTGGGTGCTCAGTACTCAGGATGCTGGGTGCTCAGTGCTCGGGGTGCTCGGTGCTCAGTACTCAGGGTGCTGGGTGCTCAGTACTCAGGGTGCTGGGTGCTCAGTGCTCAGGGTTCTGGGTGCTCAGTGCTCGGGGTGATCGGTGCTCAGTACTCAGGGTGTTGGTTGCTCAGTGCTCGGGGTGCTCGGAGCTCAGTACTCAGGGTGCTGGGTGCTCAGTGCTCGGGGTGATCGGTGCTCAGTACTCAAGGTGCTGGGTGCTCAGCGCTCGGGGTGCTCGGTGCTCAGTACGTTGGGTGCTCACTACTCAGGGTGCTGGCTGCTCAGTGCTCAGGGTGCTGGGTGCTCAGTGCTCAGGGTGCTGGGTGCTCAGTGCTCAGGGTGCTGGGTGCTCAGTACTCAGGGTGCTGGGTGCTCAGTGCTCGGGGTGCTGGGTGCTCAGTGCTCAGGGTGCTGGGTGCTCAGTACTCAGGGTGCTGGGTGCTCAGTACTCGGGGTGCTGGGTGCTCAGTACTCGGGGTGCTGGGTGCTCAGTACTCAGGGTGCTGGGTGCTCTGTACTCGGGAGCTGGGTGCTCAGTGCTCAGGGTGCTGGGTGCTCAGTGCTCGGTGTGCTGGGTGCTCAGTGCTCAGTAATCAGGGTGCTGGGTGCTCAGTGCTCAGTACTCAGGGTGCTGGGTGCTCAGTGCTCAGGGTGCTGTGTGCTCAGTGCTCAGGGTGCTGGGTGCTCAGTGCTCAGGGTGCTGGGTGCTCAGTGCTCGGGGTGCTGGGTGCTCAGTGCTCGGGGTGCTGGGTGCTAAGTGCTCGGGGTGCTCGGTGCTCAGTACTCAGGGTGCTGGGTGCTCAGTGCTCAAGGTGCTCAGTACTCAGGGTGCTGTATGTTCAGTGCTCAGGGTGCTGGGTGCTCAGTACTCAGGGTGCTCGGTGCTTAGTACGCAGGTTTCTGGGTGCTCAGTACTCAGGGTGCTGGGTGCTCAGTTCTCGGGGTGCTCGGTGCTCAGTGCTCAAGGTGCTGGGTGCTCAGTACTCAGGGTGCTCATTGCTCAGGGTGTTGGGTGCTCAGTGCTCGGGGTGCTGGGTGCTCAGTACTCAGGGTGCTGGGTGCTCAGTGCTCGGGGTTCTGGGCGCTCAGTGCTCAGGGTGATCGGTGCTCAGTACTCAGGGTGCTGGGTGCTCAGTGCTCAGGGTGCTGGGTGCTCAGTCCTCAGGGTGCTCAGTGCTCAGGGTGCTGGGTGCTCAGTGCTCGGGGTGCTCGGTGCTCAGTACTCAGGGTGCTGAGTGCTCAGTACTCAGGGTGCTGGGTGCTCAGTACTCAGGGTGCTGGGTGCTCAGTGCTCAGTGTGTTGGGTGATCAGTGCTCAGTGTGCTGGGTGCTCAGTGATCAGGGTGCTGGGTGCTCAGTGCTCGTGGTGCTGGGTGCTCAGTACTCAGGGTGCTGGGTGCTCAGTACTCAGGGTGCTGGGTGCTTAGTACTCAGGGTGCTGGGTGCTCAGTGCTCGGGGTGCTGGGTGCTCAGTGCTCGGGGTGCTTGGTGCTCAGTAATCAGGGTGCTGGGTGCTCAGTACTCGTTGTGCTGGGTGCTCAGTGCTCAGGGTGCTGGGTGCTCACTACTCAGGGTGCTCGGTGCTCAGTGCTCGGGGTGCTGGGTGCTCAGTTCTCAGGGTGCTCGGTGCTCAGTACTCAGGGTGCTCAGTGCTCAGTACTCAGGCTGCTCAGGCTCAGTGCTCGGGGTGCTGGGTGCTCAGTGCTCGGGGTGCTGGGTGCTCAGTGCTCAGTGTGCTGGGTGCTCAGTGCTCAGAGTGCTGGGTGCTCAGTACTCAGGGTGCTCGGTGCTCGGTGCTCTGTACGCTGGGTGCTCAGTACTCAGGGTGCTGGGTGCTCAGTGCTCGGGGTGCTGGGTGCTCAGTACTCAGGGTGCTGGGTGCTCAGTGCTCGGGGTGCTCGGTGCTCAGTACGCTGGGTGCTGGGTGCTCATTCTCGGCGTGCTGTGTGCTCAGTACTCAGGGTGCTGGGTGCTCAGTACTCCGGGTGCTGGGTGCTCAGTTCTCGGGGTGCTCGGTGCTCAGTACTCAGGGCTCAGTGTGCTCAGTGCTCAGTGCTCAGGGTGCTGGGTGTTCAGTACTCAGGGTGCTGGGTGCTCAGTACTCAAGGTGCTGGGTGCTCAGTGCTCAGGGTGCTGGGTGCTCAGTACTCGGGGTGCTGGTTGCTCAGTGCTCAGGGTGCTCGGGGCTCAGTACTCAGGGTGCTGGGTGCTCAGTACTCAGGGTGCTGGGTGCTCAGTGCTCAGCGTGCTGGGTACTCAGTGCTCAGGGTGCTCGGTGCTCAGTACTCGGGGTGCTGGGTGCTCATTCTCGGGGTGCTGGGTGCTCAGTGCTCGGGGTGCTGGGTGCTCAGTACGCAGCGTGCTGGGTGCTCAGTGCTCAGGGTGCTGGGTGCTCAGTACTCAGGGTGCTGGGTGCTCAGTGCTCAGGGTGCTGGGTGCTCAGTACTCAGGGTGCTGGGTGCTCAGTGCTCGGGGTGCTGGGTGCTCAGTGCTCAGGGTGCTGGGTGCTCAGTACTCAGGGTGCTGGGTGCTCAGTACTCGGGGTGCTGGGTGCTCAGTACTCGGGGTGCTGGGTGCTCAGTACTCAGGGTGCTGGGTGCTCTGTACTCGGGAGCTGGGTGCTCAGTGCTCAGGGTGATGGGTGCTCAGTGCTCGGTGTGCTGGGTGCTCAGTGCTCAGTAATCAGGGTGCTGGGTGCTCAGTGCTCAGTACTCAGGGTGCTGGGTGCTCAGTGCTCAGGGTGCTGTGTGCTCAGTGCTCAGGGTGCTGGGTGCTCAGTGCTCAGGGTGCTGGGTGCTCAGTGCTCGGGGTGCTGGGTGCTCAGTGCTCGGGGTGCTGGGTGCTAAGTGCTCGGGGTGCTCGGTGCTCAGTACTCAGGGTGCTGGGTGCTCAGTGCTCAAGGTGCTCAGTACTCAGGGTGCTGTATGTTCAGTGCTCAGGGTGCTGGGTGCTCAGTACTCAGGGTGCTCGGTGCTTAGTACGCAGGGTGCTGGGTGCTCAGTACTCAGGGTGCTGGGTGCTCAGTTCTCGGGGTGCTCGGTGCTCAGTGCTCAAGGTGCTGGGTGCTCAGTACTCAGGGTGCTCATTGCTCAGGGTGTTGGGTGCTCAGTGCTCGGGGTGCTGGGTGCTCAGTACTCAGGGTGCTGGGTGCTCAGTGCTCGGGGTTCTGGGTGCTCAGTGCTCAGGGTGATCGGTGCTCAGTACTCAGGGTGCTGGGTGCTCAGTGCTCAGGGTGCTGGGTGCTCAGTCCTCAGGGTGCTCAGTGCTCAGGGTGCTGGGTGCTCAGTGCTCGGGGTGCTCGGTGCTCAGTACTCAGGGTGCTGAGTGCTCAGTACTCAGGGTGCTGGGTGCTCAGTACTCAGGGTGCTGGGTGCTCAGTGCTCAGTGTGTTTTGTGATCAGTGCTCAGTGTGCTGGGTGCTCAGTGATCAGGGTGCTGGGTGCTCAGTGCTCGTGGTGCTGGGTGCTCAGTACTCAGGGTGCTGGGTGCTCAGTACTCAGGGTGCTGGGTGCTTAGTACTCAGGGTGCTGGGTGCTCAGTGCTCGGGGTGCTGGGTGCTCAGTGCTCGGGGTGCTTGGTGCTCAGTAATCAGGGTGCTGGGTGCTCAGTACTCGTTGTGCTGGGTGCTCAGTGCTCAGGGTGCTGGGTGCTCACTACTCAGGGTGCTCGGTGCTCAGTGCTCGGGGTGCTGGGTGCTCAGTTCTCAGGGTGCTCGGTGCTCAGTACTCAGGGTGCTCAGTGCTCAGTACTCAGGCTGCTCAGGCTCAGTGCTCGGGGTGCTGGGTGCTCAGTGCTCGGGGTGCTGGGTGCTCAGTGCTCAGTGTGCTGGGTGCTCAGTGCTCAGAGTGCTGGGTGCTCAGTACTCAGGGTGCTCGGTGCTCGGTGCTCTGTACGCTGGGTGCTCAGTACTCAGGGTGCTGGGTGCTCAGTGCTCGGGGTGCTGGGTGCTCAGTACTCAGGGTGCTGGGTGCTCAGTGCTCGGGGTGCTCGGTGCTCAGTACGCTGGGTGCTGGGTGCTCATTCTCGGCGTGCTGTGTGCTCAGTACTCAGGGTGCTGGGTGCTCAGTACTCCGGGTGCTGGGTGCTCAGTTCTCGGGGTGCTCGGTGCTCAGTACTCAGGGCTCAGTGTGCTCAGTGCTCAGTGCTCAGGGTGCTGGGTGTTCAGTACTCAGGGTGCTGGGTGCTCAGTACTCAAGGTGCTGGGTGCTCAGTGCTCAGGGTGCTGGGTGCTCAGTACTCGGGGTGCTGGTTGCTCAGTGCTCAGGGTGCTCGGGGCTCAGTACTCAGGGTGCTGGGTGCTCAGTACTCAGGGTGCTGGGTGCTCAGTGCTCAGCGTGCTGGGTACTCAGTGCTCAGGGTGCTCGGTGCTCAGTACTCGGGGTGCTGGGTGCTCATTCTCGGGGTGCTGGGTGCTCAGTGCTCGGGGTGCTGGGTGCTCAGTACGCAGCGTGCTGGGTGCTCAGTGCTCAGGGTGCTGGGTGCTCAGTACTCAGGGTGCTGGGTGCTCAGTGCTCAGGGTGCTGGGTGCTCAGTACTCAGGGTGCTGGGTGCTCAGTGTTCACGGTGCTGGGTGCTCAGTACTCAGGGTTCTGGGAGCTCAGTGCTCAGGGTGATCGGTGCTCAGTACTCAGGGTGCTCAGTACTCAGGGTGCTGGGTGCTCAGTGCTCGGGGTGCTGGGTGCTCAGTACTCAGGGTGCTGGGTGCTCAGTGCTCGGGGTTCTGGGTGCTCAGTGCTCAGGGTGATCGGTGCTCAGTACTCAGGGTGCTGGGTGCTCAGTGCTCAGGGTGCTGGGTGCTCAGACCTCAGGGTGCTCAGTGCTCAGGGTGCTGGGTGCTCAGTGCTTGGGGTGCTCGGTGCTCAGTACTCAGGGTGCTGAGTGCTCAGTACTCAGGGAGCTGGGTGCTCAGTACTCAGGGTGCTGGGTGCTCAGTGCTCAGTGTGCTGGGTGATCAGTGCTCAGTGTGCTGGGTGCCCAGTGATCAGGGTGCTGGGTGCTCAGTGCTCGGGGTGCTGGTTGCTCAGTACTCAGGGTGCTGGGTGCTCAGTGCTCAGGGTGCTCGGTGCTCAGTGCTCGGGGCGCTGGGTGCTCAGTGCTCGGGGTGCTCGGAGCTCAGTACCCAGGGTGCTGGGTGCTCAGTGCTCGGGGTGCTGGTTGCTCAGTACTCAGGGTGCTGGGTGCTCAGTGCTCGGGGTGCTCGGTGCTCAGTACGTTGGGTGCTCACTACTCAGGGTGCTGGGTGCTCAGTGCACAGGGTGCTGGGTGCTCAGTGCTCAGGGTGCTGGGTGCTCAGTGCTCAGGGTGCTGGGTGCTCAGTGCTCAGGGTGCTGGGTGCTCAGTACTCAGGGTGCTGGGTGCTCAGTGCTCGGGGTGCTGGGTGCTCAGGGCTCGGGGTGCTGGGTGCTCAGTACTCAGGGTGCTGGGTGCTCAGTACTCGGGGTGCTGGGTGCTCAGTACTCGGGTTGCTGGGTGCTCAGTACTCAGGGTGCTGGGTGCTCTGTACTCGGGAGCTGGGTGCTCAGTGCTCAGGGTGCTGGGTGCTCAGTGCTCGGTGTGCTGGGTGCTCAGTGCTCAGTACTCAGGGTGCTGGGTGCTCAGTGCTCAGTACTCAGGGTGCTGGGTGCTCAGTGCTCAGGGTGCTGTGTGCTCAGTGCTCAGGGTGCTGGGTGCTCAGTGCTCAGGGTGCTGGGTACTCAGTGCTCAGGGTGCTGGGTGCTCAGTACTCAGGGTGCTGGGTGCTCAGTACTCAGGGTGCTGGGTGCTCAGTGCTCGGGGTGCTGGGTGCTCAGTGCTCGGGGTGCTGTGTGCTCAGTGCTCGGTGTGCTCGGTGCTCAGTACTCAGGGTGCTGGGTGCTCAGTGCTCGAGGTGCTCAGTACTCAGGGTGCTGTGTGTTCAGTGCTCAGGGTGCTGGGTGCTCAGTGCTCCGTGTGCTCGGTGCTCAGTACGTTGGGTGCTCACTAATCAGGGTGCTGGGTGCTCAGTGCTCAGGGTGCTGGGTGCTCAGTGCTCAGGGTGCTGGGTGCTCAGTGCTCAGGGCGCTGGGTACTCAGTGCTCAGGGTGCTGGGTGCTCAGTACTCAGGGTGCTGGGTGCTCAGTGCTGGGTGCTCAGTGCTCGGGGTGCTCGGTGCTCAGTACGTTGGGTGCTCAGTGCTCAGGGTGCTGGGTGCTCAGTGCTCAGGGTGCTGGGTGCTCAGTGCTCAGGGTGCTGGGTGCTCGGTGCTCGGGGTGCTGGGTGCTTAGTGCTCGGGGTGCCCGGTGCTCAGTACTCAGGGTGCTCAGTGCTCAGTACTCAGGGTGCTGGGTGCTCAGTGCTCAGGGTGCTGGGTGCTCAGTACTCAGGGTGCTGGGTGCTCAGTGCTCGGGGTGCTGGGTGCTCAGTACTCAGGGTGCTGGGTGCTCAGTGCTCGGGGTGCTCGGTGCTCAGTACGCTGGGTGCTCAGTACTCAGGGTTCTGGGTGCTCAGTACTCAGGGTGCTGGGTGCTTAGTACTCAGGGTGCTGGGTGCTCAGTGCTCGGGGTGCTGGGTGCTCAGTGTTCAGTACTCAGGGTGCTGGGAGCTCAGTGCTCAGGGTGCTGGGTGCTCAGTGCTCGGGGCGCTGGGTGCTCAGTGCTCAGGGTGCTGGGTGCTCAGTACTCTGGGTGCTCAGTGCTCAGTACTCGGGGTGCTTGGTGCTCAGTACTCAGTGCTCAGGGTGCTCAGTGCTCAGTGCTCAGTGTGCTGGGTGCTCAGTGCTCAGGGTGCTGGGTGCTCAGTGCTCAGGGTGCTGGGTGCTCAGTGCTCGGGGCGCTGGGTGCTCAGTGCTCGGGGTGCTCGGGGCTCAGTACTCAGGGTGCTGGGTGCTCAGTGCTCGGGGTGATCGGTGCTCAGTACTCAGGGTGCTGGGTGCTCAGTGCTCGGGGTGCTCGGTGCGCAGTACGTTGGGTGCTCACTACTCAGGGTGCTGGGTGCTCAGTGCTCAGGGTGCTGGGTGCTCAGTGCTCAGGGTGCTGGGTGCTCAGTGCTCAGGGTGCTGGGTGCTCAGTACTCAGGGTGCTGGGTGCTCAGTGCTCGGGGTGCTGGGTGCTCAGTGCTCAGGGTGCTGGGTGCTCAGTACTCAGGGTGCTGGGTGCTCAGTACTCGGGGTGCTGGGTGCTCAGTACTCGGGGTGCTGGGTGCTCAGTACTCAGGGTGCTGGGTGCTCTGTACTCGGGAGCTGGGTGCTCAGTGCTCAGGGTGCTGGGTGCTCAGTGCTCGGTGTGCTGGGTGCTCAGTGCTCAGTAATCAGGGTGCTGGGTGCTCAGTGCTCAGTACTCAGGGTGCTGGGTGCTCAGTGCTCAGGGTGCTGTGTGCTCAGTGCTCAGGGTGCTGGGTGCTCAGTGCTCAGGGTGCTGGGTGCTCAGTGCTCGGGGTGCTGGGTGCTCAGTGCTCGGGGTGCTGGGTGCTAAGTGCTCGGGGTGCTCGGTGCTCAGTACTCAGGGTGCTGGGTGCTCAGTGCTCAAGGTGCTCAGTACTCAGGGTGCTGTATGTTCAGTGCTCAGGGTGCTGGGTGCTCAGTACTCAGGGTGCTCGGTGCTTAGTACGCAGGGTGCTGGGTGCTCAGTACTCAGGGTGCTGGGTGCTCAGTTCTCGGGGTGCTCGGTGCTCAGTGCTCAAGGTGCTGGGTGCTCAGTACTCAGGGTGCTCATTGCTCAGGGTGTTGGGTGCTCAGTGCTCGGGGTGCTGGGTGCTCAGTACTCAGGGTGCTGGGTGCTCAGTGCTCGGGGTTCTGGGTGCTCAGTGCTCAGGGTGCTGGGTGCTTAGTACTCAGGGTGCTGGGTGCTCAGTACTCAGGGTGCTGGGTGCTCAGTACTCAGGGTGCTGGGTGCTCAGTACTCAGGGTGCTGGGTGCTTAGTACTCAGGGTGCTGGGTGCTCAGTGCTCGGGGTGCTGGGTGCTCAGTGCTCGGGGTGCTTGGTGCTCAGTAATCAGGGTGCTGGGTGCTCAGTACTCGTTGTGCTGGGTGCTCAGTGCTCAGGGTGCTGGGTGCTCACTACTCAGGGTGCTCGGTGCTCAGTGCTCGGGGTGCTGGGTGCTCAGTACTCAGGGTGCTCGGTGCTCAGTACTCAGGGTGCTCAGTGCTCAGTACTCAGGGTGCTCAGGCTCAGTGCTCGGGGTGCTGGGTGCTCAGTGCTCGGGGTGCTGGGTGCTCAGTGCTCAGTGTGCTGGGTGCTCAGTGCTCAGAGTGCTGGGTGCTCAGTACTCAGGGTGCTCGGTGCTCGGTGCTCTGTACGCTGGGTGCTCAGTACTCAGGGTGCTGGGTGCTCAGTGCTCGGGGTGCTGGGTGCTCAGTACTCAGGGTGCTGGGTGCTCAGTGCTCGGGGTGCTCGGTGCTCAGTACGCTGGGTGCTGGGTGCTCATTCTCGGGGTGCTGTGTGCTCAGTACTCAGGGTGCTGGGTGCTCAGTACTCCGGGTGCTGGGTGCTCAGTTCTCGGGGTGCTCGGTGCTCAGTACTCAGGGCTCAGGGTGCTCAGTGCTCAGTGCTCAGGGTGCTGGGTGTTCAGTACTCAGGGTGCTGGGTGCTCAGTACTCAAGGTGCTGGGTGCTCAGTGCTCAGGGTGCTGGGTGCTCAGTACTCGGGGTGCTGGTTGCTCAGTGCTCAGGGTGCTCGGGGCTCAGTGCTCGGGGTGCTCAGTACTCAGGGTGCTGGGTGCTCAGTGCTCGGGGTGCTGGGTGCTCAGTACTCAGGGTGCTGGGTGCTCAGTGCTCGGGGTTCTGGGTGCTCAGTGCTCAGGGTGATCGGTGCTCAGTACTCAGGGTGCTGGGTGCTCAGTGCTCAGGGTGCTGGGTGCTCAGACCTCAGGGTGCTCAGTGCTCAGGGTGCTGGGTGCTCAGTGCTTGGGGTGCTCGGTGCTCAGTACTCAGGGTGCTGAGTGCTCAGTACTCAGGGTGCTGGGTGCTCAGTACTCAGGGTGCTGGGTGCTCAGTGCTCAGTGTGCTGGGTGATCAGTGCTCAGTGTGCTGGGTGCCCAGTGATCAGGGTGCTGGGTGCTCAGTGCTCGGGGTGCTGGTTGCTCAGTACTCAGGGTGCTGGGTGCTCAGTGCTCAGGGTGCTCGGTGCTCAGTGCTCGGGGCGCTGGGTGCTCAGTGCTCGGGGTGCTCGGAGCTCAGTACCCAGGGTGCTGGGTGCTCAGTGCTCGGGGTGCTCGTTGCTAAGTACTCAGTTTGCTGGGTGCTCAGTGCTCGGGGTGCTCGGTGCTCAGTACGTTGGGTGCTCACTACTCAGGGTGCTGGGTGCTCAGTGCACAGGGTGCTGGGTGCTCAGTGCTCAGGGTGCTGGGTGCTCAGTGCTCAGGGTGCTGGGTGCTCAGTGCTCAGGGTGCTGGGTGCTCAGTACTCAGGGTGCTGGGTGCTCAGTGCTCGGGGTGCTGGGTGCTCAGTGCTCGGGGTGCTGGGTGCTCAGTACTCAGGGTGCTGGGTGCTCAGTACTCGGGGTGCTGGGTGCTCAGTACTCGGGTTGCTGGGTGCTCAGTACTCAAGGTGCTGGGTGCTCTGTACTCGGGAGCTGGGTGCTCAGTGCTAAGGGTGCTGGGTGCTCAGTGCTCGGTGTGCTGGGTGCTCAGTGCTCAGTACTCAGGGTGCTGGGTGCTCAGTGCTCAGTACTCAGGGTGCTGGGTGCTCAGTGCTCAGGGTGCTGTGTGCTCAGTGCTCAGGGTGCTGGGTGCTCAGTGCTCAGGGTGCTGGGTACTCAGTGCTCAGGGTGCTGGGTGCTCAGTACTCAGGGTGCTGGGTGCTCAGTACTCAGGGTGCTGGGTGCTCAGTGCTCGGGGTGCTGGGTGCTCAGTGCGCGAGGTGCTCTTTACTCAGAGTGCTGTGTGTTCAGTGCTCAGGGTGCTGGGTGCTCAGTACTCAGGGTGCTCGGTGCTTAGTACTCATGGTGCTGGGTGCTCAGTACTCCGGGTGCTGGGTGCTCAGTGCTCGGGGTGCTCGGTGCTCAGTACGTTGGGTGCTCACTACTCAGGGTGCTGGGTGCTCAGTATTCAGGGTGCTGGGTCCTCAGTACTCATTGTGCTGGGTGCTCAGTACTCGGGTGCTGGGTGCTCAGTGCTCAGGGTGCTGGGTGCTCAGTGCTCGGGGTGCTGGGTGCTCAGTGCTCAGTACTCAGGTTGCTGGGTGCTCAGTGCTCGGGGTGCTGCGTGCTCAGTGCTCAGTACTCAGGGTCCTGGGTGCTCAGTACTCAGGGTGCTGTGTGCTCAGTGCTCAGGGTGCTGGGTGCTCAGTGCTCAGGGTGCTGGGTGCTCAGTGCTCAGGGTGCTGGGTGCTCAGTGCTCAGGGTGCTGGGTGCTCAGTACTCAGGGTGCTGGGTGCTCAGTACTCAGGGTGCTGGGTGCTCAGTACTCAGGGTGCTGGGTGCTCAGTGCTCGGGGTGCTGGGTGCTCAGTACTCGGGGTGCTGGGTGCTCATTCTCGGGGTGCTGGGTGCTCAGTGCTCAGGGTGCTGGGTGCTCAGTACTCAGGGTGCTGGGTGCTCAGTGCTCAGGGTGCTGGGTGCTCAGTACTCAGGGTGCTGGGTGCTCAGTGCTCAGGGTGCTGGGTCCTCAGTACTCAGGGTGCTGGGAGCTCAGTGCTCAGGGTGATCTTTGCTCAGTAGTCAGGGTGCTCAGTACTCAGGGTGCTGGGTGCTCAGTGCTCGGGGTACTGGGTGCTCAGTACTCAGGGTGCTGGGTGCTCAGTGCTCGGGGTTCTGGGTGCTCAGTGCTCAGGGTGATCGGTGCTCAGTACTCAGGGTGCTGGGTGCTCAGTGCTCAGGGTGCTGGGTGCTCAGTCCTCAGGGTGCTGAGTGCTCAGTACTCAGGGTGCTGGGTGCTCAGTACTCAGGGTGCTGGGTGCTCAGTGCTCAGGGTGCTGGGTGATCAGTGCTCCGAGTGCTGGGTGCTCAGTGCTCAGGGTGCTGGGTGCTCAGTGCTCGGGCTGCTGGGTGCTCAGTACACAGGGTGCTTGGTGCTCAGTGCTCAGGGTGCTGGGTGCTCAGTGCTCGGGGCGCTGGATGCTCAGTGCTCCGGGTGCTCGGAGCTCAGTACTCAGGGTGCTGGGTGCTCAGTGCTCGGGGTGATCGGTGCTCAGTAGTCAGGGTGCTGGGTGCTCAGTGCTCCGTGTGCTCGGTGCTCAGTACGTTGGGTGCTCACTACTCAGGGTGCTGGGTGCTCAGTGCTCAGGGTGCTAGGTGCTCAGTGCTCAGGGTGCTGGGTGCTCAGTGCTCAGGGCGCTGGTTACTCAGTGCTCAGGGTGCTGGGTGCTCAGTACTCAGGGTGCTGGGTGCTCAGTGCTGGGTGCTCAGTGCTCGGGGTGCTCGGTGCTCAGTACGTTGGGTGCTCAGTGCTCAGGGTGCTGGGTGCTCAGTGCTCAGGGTGCTGGGTGCTCAGTGCTCAGGGTGCTGGGTGCTCGGTGCTCGGGGTGCTGGGTGCTTAGTGCTCGGGGTGCCCGGTGCTCAGTACTCGGGGTGCTCAGTGCTCAGTACTCAGGGTGCTGGGTGCTCAGTGCTCAGGGTGATGGGTGCTCAGTACTCAGGGTGCTGGGTGCTCAGTACTCAGGGTGCTCGGTGCTCAGTACTCAGGGTGCTGGGTGCTCAGTGCTCGGGGTGCTGGGTGCTCAGTACTCAGGGTGCTGGGTACTCAGTGCTCGGGGTGCTCGGTGCTCAGTACGCTGGGTGCTCAGTACTCAGGGTTCTGGGTGCTCAGTACTCAGGGTGCTGGGTGCTTAGTACTCAGGGTGCTGGGTGCTCAGTGCTCGGGGTGCTGGGTGCTCAGTGTTCAGTACTCAGGGTGCTGGGAGCTCAGTGCTCAGGGTGCTGGGTGCTCAGTGCTCGGGGCGCTGGGTGCTCAGTGCTCAGGGTGCTGGGTGATCAGTACTCTGGGTGCTCAGTGCTCAGTACTCGGGGTGCTTGGTGCTCAGTACTCAGTGCTCAGGGTGCTCAGTGCTCAGTGCTCAGTGTGCTGGGTGCTCAGTGCTCAGGGTGCTGGGTGCTCAGTGCTCAGGGTGCTGGGTGCTCAGTGCTCGGGGCGCTGGGTGCTCAGTGCTCGGGGTGCTCAGGGCTCAGTACTCAGGGTGCTGGGTGCTCAGTGCTCGGGGTGATCGGTGCTCAGTACTCAGGGTGCTGGGTGCTCAGTGCTCGGGGTGCTCGGTGCTCAGTACGTTGGGTGCTCACTACTCAGGGTGCTGGGTGCTCAGTGCTCAGGGTGCTGGGTGCTCAGTGCTCAGGGTGCTGGGTGCTCAGTGCTCAGGGTGCTGGGTGCTCAGTGCTCAGGGTGCTGGGTGCTCAGTGCTCGGGGTGCTGGGTGCTCAGTGCTCAGGGTGCTGGGTGCTCAGTACTCAGGGTGCTGGGTTCTCAGTACTCGGGGTGCTGGGTGCTCAGTACTCGGGGTGCTGGGTGCTCAGTGCTCAGGGTGCTGAGGGCTCAGTACTCAGGGTGCTGGGTGCTCAGTACTCTGGGTGCTGGGTGCTCAGTGCTCAGCGTGCTGGGTACTCAGTGCTCAGGGTGCTCGGTGCTCAGTACTCGGGGTGCTGGGTGCTCATTCTCGGGGTGCTGGGTGCTCAGTGCTCGGGGTGCTGGGTGCTCAGTACTCAGCGTGCTGGGTGCTCAGTGCTCAGGGTGCTGGGTGCTCAGTACTCAGGGTGCTGGGTGCTCAGTGCTCAGGGTGCTGGGTGCTCAGTACTCAGGGTTCTGGGAGCTCAGTGCTCAGGGTGATCGGTGCTCAGTACTCAGGGTGCGCAGTACTCAGGGTGCTGGGTGCTCAGTGCTCGGGGTTCTGGGTGCTCGGTGCACAGGGTGCTGGGTGCTCAGTCCTCAGGGTGCTCAGTGCTCAGGGTGCTGGGTGCTCAGTGCTCGGGGTGCTCGGTGCTCAGTAGTCAGGGTGCTGAGTGCTCAGTACTCAGGGTGCTGGGTGCTCAGTACTAAGGGTGCTGGGTGCTCAGTGCTCAGTGTGCTGGGTGATCAGTGCTCAGTGTGCTGGGTGCTCAGTGATCAGGGTGCTGGGTGCTCAGTGCTCGGGGTGCTGGGTGCTCAGTGCTCAGGGTGCTCGGTGCGCAGTGCTCGGGGCGCTGGGTGCTCAGTGCTCGGGGTGCTCGGAGCTCAGTACCCAGGGTGCTGGGTGCTCAGTGCTCGGGGTAATCGGTGCTCAGTACTCAGGGTGCTGGGTGCTCAGTGCTCAGGGTGCTGGGTGCTCAGTGCTCACCGTGCTGGGTGCTCAGTACTCGGGGTGCTGGGTGCTCAGTCCTCAGGGTGCTCGGTGCTCAGTACTCAGGGTGCTGGGTGCTCAGTGCTCGGGGTGCTGGGTGCTCAGTACTCAGATTGCTGGGTGCTCAGTACTCGGGGTGCTCGGTGCTCAGTACTCAGGGTGCTGGGTGCTCAGTACTCGGGTGCTGGGTGCTCAGTGCTCAGGGTGCTGGGTGCTCAGTGCTCGGGGTGCTGGGTGCTCAGTGCTCAGTACTCAGGGTGCTGGGTGCTCAGTGCTCGGGGTGCTGGGTGCTCAGTGCTCAGTACTCAGGGTGCTGGGTGCTCAGTGCTCAGGGTGCTGGGTGCTCAGTGCTCGGGGTGGTGGGTGCTCAGTGCTCGGGGTGCTGGGTGCTCAGTGCTTGGGGTGCTGTGTGTTCAGTGCTCAGGGTGCTGGGTGCTCAGTACTCCGGGTGCTGGGTGCTCAGTGCTCGGGGTGCTCGGTGCTCAGTGCTCAAGGTGCTGGGTGCTCAGTACTCAGGGTGCTCATTGCTCAGGGTGCTGGGTGCTCAGTACTCAGGGTGCTGGGTGTTCAGTGCTCAGGGTGCTCGGTGCTCAGTACGTTGGGTGCTCAGTACTCAGGGTGCTGGGGGCTCAGTGCTCAGGGTGCTGGGTGCTCAGTGCTCAGGGTGCTGGGTGCTCAGTACTCAGGGTGCTTTTTGCTCGGTGCTCAGTATGCTGGGTGCTCAGTACTCAGGGTGCTGGGTGCTCAGTGCTCGGGGTGCTCGGTGCTCAGTACGCTGGGTGCTCTGTACTCAGTGTGCTGGGTGCTCAGTACTCAGGGTGCAGGGTGCTCAGTACTCAGGGTGCTGAGTGCTTAGTACTCAGGGTGCTGGGTGCACAGTGCTCGGGGTACTGGGTGCTCTGTGCTCAGTACTCAGGGTGCTGGGTGCTCAGTGCTCAGGGTGCTGGGTGCTCAGTGCTCGGGGTGCTGGGTGCTCAGTACTCAGGGTGCTGGGTGCTCAGTACTCCGGGTGCTGGGTGCTCAGTTCTCGGGGTGCTCGGTGCTCAGTACTCAGGGCTCAGGGTGCTCAGTGCTCAGTGCTCAGGGTGCTGGGTGTTCAGTACTCAGATTGCTGGGTGCTCAGTGCTCAGGATGCTGGGTGCTCAGTACTCAGGGTGCTGGGTGCTCAGTACTCAGGGTGCTGGGTGCTTAGTACTCAGGGTGCTGGGTGCTCAGTGCTCGGGGTGCTGGGTGCTCAGTGCTCGGGGTGCTTGGTGCTCAGTAATCAGGGTGCTGGGTGCTCAGTACTCGTTGTGCTGGGTGCTCAGTGCTTAGGGTGCTGGGTGCTCACTACTCAGGGTGCTCGGTGCTCAGTGCTCGGGGTGCTGGGTGCTCAGTACTCAGGGTGCTCGGTGCTCAGTACTCAGGGTGCTCAGTGCTCAGTACTCAGGGTGCTCACCCTCAGTGCTCGGGGTGCTGGGTGCTCAGTGCTCGGGGTGCTGGGTGCTCAGTGCTCGGGGTGCTGGGTGCTCAGTGCTCAGGGTGCTGGGTGCTCAGTGCTCAGAGTGCTGGGTGCTCAGTGCTCAGGGTGCTGGGTGCTCAGTGCTCAGAGTGCTGGGTGCTCAGTACTCCGGGTGCTGGGTGCTCAGTGCTCGGGGTGCTGGGTGCTCAGTACTCAGGGTGCTGGGTGCTCAGTGCTCAGAGTGCTGGGTGCTCAGTACTCAGAGTGCTGTGTGTTCAGTGCTCAGGGTGCTGGGTGCTCAGTACTCAGGGTGCTCGGTGCTTAGTACTCATGGTGCTGGGTGCTCAGTACTCCGGGTGCTGGGTGCTCAGTGCTCGGGGTGCTCGGTGCTCAGTACGTTGGGTGCTCACTACTCAGGGTGCTGCGTGCTCAGTGCTCAGGGTGCTGGGTGCTCAGTGCTCAGGATGCTGTTTGCTCAGTGCTCAGGGTGCTGTGTGCTCAGTACTCAGGGTGCTGGGTGCTCAGTGCTCGGGGTTCTGGGTGCTCAGTTCTCAGGGTGCTGGGTGCTCAGTAGTCAGGGTGCTGGGTGCTCAGTACTCGGGGTGCTGGGTGCTCAGTATTCAGGGTGCTCAGTGCTCAGTACTCAGGGTGCTCAGTGCTCAGTACTCAGGGTGCTCAGTTCTCAGGGTCCTGGGTGCTCAGTACTCAGGGTGCTGGGTGCTCAGTGCTCGGGGTGCTGGGTGCTCAGTGCTCGGTGTGCTGGGTGCTCAGTACTCAGGGTGCTGGGTGCTCCGTTCTCGGGTTGCTGGGTGCTCAGTACTCGGTTTGCTGGGTGCTCAGTACTCAGGGTGCTGGGTGCTCTGTACTCGGGAGCTGGGTGCTCAGTGCTCAGGGTGCTGGGTGCTCATTGCTCAGTGTGCTGGGTGCTCAGTGCTCAGTACTCAGGGTGCTGGGTGCTCAGTGCTCAGTATTCAGGGTGCTGGGTGCTCAGTGCTCAGGGTGCTGTGTGCTCAGTGCTCAGGGTGCTGGGTGCTCAGTGCTCAGGGTGCTGGGTACTCAGTGCTCAGGGTGCTGGGTGCTCAGTACTCAGGGTGCTGGGTGCTCAGTACTCAGGGTGCTGGGTGCTCAGTGCTTGGGGTGGTGGGTGCTCAGTGCTCGGGGTGCTGGGTGCTCAGTGCTTGGGGTGCTGTGTGTTCAGTGCTCAGGGTGCTGGGTGCTCAGTACTCCGGGTGCTGGGTGCTCAGTGCTCGGGGTGCTCGGTGCTCAGTGCTCAAGGTGCTGGCTGCTCAGTACTCAGGGTGCTCATTGCTCAGGGTGCTGGGTGCTCAGTACTCAGGGTGCTGGGTGTTCAGTGCTCAGGGTGCTCGGTGCTCAGTACGTTGGGTGCTCAGTACTCAGGGTGCTGGGGGCTCAGTGCTCAGGGTGCTGGGTGCTCAGTGCTCAGGGTGCTGGGTGCTCAGTACTCAGTGTGCTGGGTGCTCAGTACTCAGGGTGCAGGGTGCTCAGTACTCAGGGTGCTGGGTGCTTAGTACTCAGGGTGCTGGGTGCACAGTGCTCGGGGTACTGGGTGCTCTGTGCTCAGTACTCAGGGTGCTGGGTGCTCAGTGCTCAGGGTGCTGGGTGCTCAGTGCTCGGGGTGCTGGGTACTCAGTACTCAGGGTGCTGGGTGCTCAGTACTCCGGGTGCTGGGTGCTCAGTTCTCGGGGTGCTCGGTGCTCAGTACTCAGGGCTCAGGGTGCTCAGTGCTCAGTGCTCAGGGTGCTTGGTGTTCAGTACTCAGATTGCTGGGTGCTCAGTGCTCAGGGTGCTGGGTGCTCAGTACTCAGGGTGCTGGGTGCTCAGTACTCAGGGTGCTGGGTGCTTAGTACTCAGGGTGCTGGGTGCTCAGTGCTCGGGGTGCTGGGTGCTCAGTGCTCGGGGTGCTTGGTGCTCAGTAATCAGGGTGCTGGGTGCTCAGTACTCGTTGTGCTGGGTGCTCAGTGCTCAGGGTGCTGGGTGCTCACTACTCAGGGTGCTCGGTGCTCAGTGCTCGGGGTGCTGGGTGCTCAGTACTCAGGGTGCTCGGTGCTCAGTACTCAGGGTGCTCAGTGCTCAGTACTCAGGGTGCTCACCCTCAGTGCTCGGGGTGCTGGGTGCTCAGTGCTCGGGGTGCTGGGTGCTCAGTGCTCGGGGTGCTGGGTGCTCAGTGCTCAGGGTGCTGGGTGCTCAGTGCTCAGAGTGCTGGGTGCTCAGTGCTCAGGGTGCTGGGTGCTCAGTGCTCAGAGTGCTGGGTGCTCAGTACTCAGGGTGCTGGGTGCTCAGTGCTCGGGGTGCTGGGTGCTCAGTACTCAGGGTGCTGGGTGCTCAGTGCTCAGAGTGCTGGGTGCTCAGTACTCAGAGTGCTGTGTGTTCAGTGCTCAGGGTGCTGGGTGCTCAGTACTCAGGGTGCTCGGTGCTTAGTACTCATGGTGCTGGGTGCTCAGTACTCCGGGTGCTGGGTGCTCAGTGCTCGGGGTGCTCGGTGCTCAGTACGTTGGGTGCTCACTACTCAGGGTGCTGCGTGCTCAGTGCTCAGGGTGCTGGGTGCTCAGTGCTCAGGATGCTGTTTACTCAGTGCTCAGGGTGCTGGGTGCTCAGTACTCAGGGTGCTGGGTGCTCAGTGCTCGGGGTTCTGGGTGCTCAGTTCTCAGGGTGCTGGGTGCTCAGTACTCAGGGTGCTGGGTGCTCAGTACTCGGGGTGCTGGGTGCTCAGTATTCAGGGTGCTGGGTGCTCAGTACTCATTGTGCTGGGTGCTCAGTACTCGGGTGCTGGCTGCTCAGTGCTCAGTACTCAGGGTGCTGGGTGCTCAGTGCTCGGGGTGCTGCGTGCTCAGTGCTCAGTACTCAGGGTCCTGGGTGCTCAGTACTCAGGGTGCTGTGTGCTCAGTGCTCAGGGTGCTGGGTGCTCAGTGCTCAGGGTGCTGGGTGCTCAGTGCTCAGGGTGCTGGGTGCTCAGTACTCAGGGTGCTGGGTGCTCAGTGCTCGGGGTGCTGGGTGCTCAGTGCTCAGGGTGCTGGGTGCTCAGTACTCAGGGTGTTGGGTGCTCAGTACTCAGGGTGCTGGGTGCTCAGTACTCAGGTAGCTGGGTGCTCAGTACTCAGGGTGCTGGGTGCTCAGTACTCGGGTGCTGGGTGCTCAGTGCTCAGGGTGCTGGGTGCTCAGTGCTCGGGTGCTGGGTGCTCAGTGCTCAGTACTCAGGGTGCTGGGTGCTCAGTGCTCAGGGTGCTGGGTGCTCACTGCTCAGGGTGCTGGGTGCTCAGTGCTCAGGGTGCTGGGTACTCAGTGCTCAGGGTACTGGGTGCTCAGTACTCAGGGTGCTGGGTGCTCAGTGCTCAGGGTGCAGGGTGCTCACTGCTCAGGGTGCTGTGTGCTCAGTGCTCAGTGTGCTGGGTACTCAGTGCTCAGGGTACTGGGTGCTCAGTACTCAGGGTGCTGGGTGCTCAGCGCTCAGGGTGCTGGGTGCTCAGTGCTCGGGGTGCTGGGTGCTCAGTGCTCGGGGTGCTGGGTGCTGAGTGCTCGGGGTGCTCGGTGCTCAGTACTCAGGGTGCTGTATGTTCAGTGTTCAGGGTGCTGGGTGCTCAGTACTCAGGGTGCTCGGTGCTTAGTACTCAGGGTGCTGGGTGCTCAGTACTCCGGGTGCTGGGTGCTCAGTGCTCGGGGTGCTCGGTGCTCAGTACTCAGTGCTCAGGGTGCTCACTGCTCAGTGCTCAGGGTGCTGGGTGTTCAGTACTCAGGGTGCTGGGTGCTCAGTACTCAGGGGGCTGGGTGCTCAGTACTCTGGGTGCTGGGTGCTCAGTGCTCAGGGTGCTGGGTGCTCAGTACTCAGGGTGCTGGGTGCTCAGTACTCAGGGTGCTGGGTGCTCAGTGCTCAGGGTGCTGGGTACTCAGTGCTTAGGGTGCTCGGTGCTCAGTACTCGGGGTGCTGGGTGCTCATTCTCGGGGTGCTGGGTGCTCAGTGCTCAGGGTGCTGGGTGCTCAGTGCTCGGGGTGATCGGTGCTCAGTACTCAGGGTGCTGGGTGCTCAGTGCTCGGGGTGCTCGGAGCTCAGTACTCAGGGTGCTGGGTGCTCAGTGCTCGGGGTGATCGGTGCTCAGTACTCAGGGTGCTGGGTGCTCAGTGCTCGCGGTGCTCGGTGCTCAGTACGTTGGGTGCTCACTATTCAGGGTGCTGGGTGCTCAGTGCTCAGGGAGCTGGGTGCTCAGTGCTCAGGGTGCTGGGTGCTCAGTGCTCAGGGTGCTGGGTGCTCAGTACTCAGGGTGCTGGGTGCTCAGTGCTCGGGGTGCTGGGTGCTCAGTGCTCGGGGTGCTGGGTGCTCAGTACTCAGGGTGCTGGGTGCTCAGTTCTCGGGGTGCTGGGTGCTCAGTACTCGGGTTGCTGGGTGCTCAGTACTCAGGGTGCTGGGTGCTCTGTACTCGGGAGCTGGGTGCTCAGTGCTCAGGGTGCTGGGTGCTCAGTGCTCAGTGTGCTGGGTGCTCAGTGCTCAGTACTCAGGGTGCTGGGTGCTCAGTGCTCAGTATTCAGGGTGCTGGGTGCTCAGTGCTCAGGGTGCTGTGTGCTCAGTGCTCAGGGTGCTGGGTGCTCAGTGCTCAGGGTGCTGGGTACTCAGTGCTCAGGGTGCTGGGTGCTCAGTACTCAGGGTGCTGGGTGCTCAGTACTCAGGGTGCTGGGTGCTCAGTGCTCGGGGTGGTGGGTGCTCAGTGCTCGGGGTGCTGGGTGCTCAGTGCTTGGGGTGCTGTGTGTTCAGTGCTCAGGGTGCTGGGTGCTCAGTACTCCGGGTGCTGGGTGCTCAGTGCTCGGGGTGCTCGGTGCTCAGTGCTCAAGGTGCTGGGTGCTCAGTACTCAGGGTGCTCATTGCTCAGGGTGCTGGGTGCTCAGTACTCAGGGTGCTGGGTGTTCAGTGCTCAGGGTGCTCGGTGCTCAGTACGTTGGGTGCTCAGTACTCAGGGTGCTGGGGGCTCAGTGCTCAGGGTGCTGGGTGCTCAGTGCTCAGGGTGCTGGGTGCTCAGTACTCAGGGTGCTTTGTGCTCGGTGCTCAGTATGCTGGGTGCTCAGTACTCAGGGTGCTGGGTGCTCAGTGCTCGGGGTGCTCGGTGCTCAGTACGCTGGGTGCTCTGTACTCAGTGTGCTGGGTGCTCAGTACTCAGGGTGCAGGGTGCTCAGTACTCAGGGTGCTGGGTGCTTAGTACTCAGGGTGCTGGGTGCTCAGTGCTCAGAGTGCTGGGTGCTCAGTACTCAGAGTGCTCTGTGTTCAGTGCTCAGGGTGCTGGGTGCTCAGTACTCAGGTTGCTCGGTGCTTAGTACTCATGGTGCTGGGTGCTCAGTACTCCGGGTGCTGGGTGCTCAGTGCTCGGGGTGCTCGGTGCTCAGTACGTTGGGTGCTCACTACTCAGGGTGCTGCGTGCTCAGTGCTCAGGATGCTGTTTGCTCAGTGCTCAGGGTGCTGGGTGCTCAGTACTCAGGGTGCTGGGTGCTCAGTGCTCGGGGTTCTGGGTGCTCAGTTCTCAGGGTGCTGGGTGCTCAGTACTCAGGGTGCTGGGTGCTCAGTACTCGGGGTGCTGGGTGCTCAGTATTCAGGGTGCTGGGTGCTCTGTACTCATTGTGCTGGGTGCTCAGTACTCGGGTGCTGGGTGCTCAGTGCTCAGTACTCAGGGTGCTGGGTGCTCAGTGCTCGGGGTGCTGCGTGCTCAGTGCTCAGTACTCAGGGTCCTGGGTGCTCAGTACTCAGGGTGCTGTGTGCTCAGTGCTCAGGGTGCTGGGTGCTCAGTGCTCAGGGTGCTGGGTGCTCAGTGCTCAGGGTGCTGGGTGCTCAGTACTCAGGGTGCTGGGTGCTCAGTGCTCGGGGTGCTGGGTGCTCAGTGCTCAGGGTGCTGGGTGCTCAGTACTCAGGGTGTTGGGTGCTCAGTACTCAGGGTGCTGGGTGCTCAGTACTCAGGTAGCTGGGTGCTCAGTACTCAGGGTGCTGGGTGCTCAGTACTCGGGTGCTGGGTGCTCAGTGCTCAGGGTGCTGGGTGCTCAGTGCTCGGGTGCTGGGTGCTCAGTGCTCAGTACTCAGGGTGCTGGGTGCTCAGTGCTCAGGGTGCTGGGTGCTCACTGCTCAGGGTGCTGGGTGCTCAGTGCTCAGGGTGCTGGGTACTCAGTGCTCAGGGTACTGGGTGCTCAGTACTCAGGGTGCTGGGTGCTCAGTGCTCAGGGTACAGGGTGCTCACTGCTCAGGGTGCTGTGTGCTCAGTGCTCAGTGTGCTGGGTACTCAGTGCTCAGGGTACTGGGTGCTCAGTACTCAGGGTGCTGGGTGCTCAGCGCTCAGGGTGCTTGGTGCTCAGTGCTCGGGGTGCTGGGTGCTCAGTGCTCGGGGTGCTGGGTGCTGAGTGCTCGGGGTGCTCGGTGCTCAGTACTCAGGGTGCTGTATGTTCAGTGTTCAGGGTGCTGGGTGCTCAGTACTCAGGGTGCTCGGTGCTTAGTACTCAGGGTGCTGGGTGCTCAGTACTCCGGGTGCTGGGTGCTCAGTGCTCGGGGTGCTCGGTGCTCAGTACTCAGTGCTCAGGGTGCTCACTGCTCAGTGCTAGGGTGCTGGGTGTTCAGTACTCAGGGTGCTCGGTGCTCAGTACTCAGGGGGCTGGGTGCTCAGTACTCTGGGTGCTCGGTGCTCAGTGCTCAGGGTGCTGGGTGCTCAGTACTCAGGGTGCTGGGTGCTCAGTACTCAGGGTGCTGGGTGCTCAGTGCTCAGGGTGCTGGGTACTCAGTGCTCAGGGTGCTCGGTGCTCAGTACTCGGGGTGCTGGGTGCTCATTCTCGGGGTGCAGGGTGCTCAGTGCTCAGGGTGCTGGGTGCTCAGTACTCAGGGTGCTGGGTGCTCAGTGCTCAGGGTGCTGGGTGCTCAGTACTCAGGGTGCTGGGTGCTCAGTGCTCAGGGTGCTGGGTGCTCAGTACTCAGGGTGCTGGGTGCTCAGTGCTCAGGGTGCTGGGTGCTCAGTACTCAGGGTGCTGGGAGCTCAGTGCTCAGGGTGATCGGTGCTCAGTACTCAGGGTGCTCAGTACTCAGGGTACTGGGTGCTCAGTGCTCGGGGTGCTGGGAGCTCAGTACTCAGGGTGCTGGGTGCTCAGTGCTCGGGGTGCTGGGTGCTCAGTGCTCAGGGTGATCGGTGCTCAGTACTCAGGGTGCTGGGTGCTCAGTGCTCAGGGTGCTGGGTGTTCAGTCCACAGGGTGCTCAGTGCTCAGAGTGCTGGGTGCTCAGTGCTCGGGGTCCTGGGTGTTCAGTGCTCGGGGTGCTGGGTGCTCAGTGCTCAGGGTGCTGGGTGCTCAGTGCTCAGTGTTCAGGGTGCTGGTTGCTCAGTACTCAGGGTGCTGGGTGCTCAGTACTCAGGGTGCTGGGTGCTCAGTGCTCAGGGTGCTAGGTGCTCAGAACTCAGGGTGCTGGGTGATCAGTGCTCGGGGTGCTGGGTGCTCAGTGCTCAGGGTGCTGGGTGCTCAGTGCTCAGGGTGCTGGGTGCTCAGTACTCAGGGTGCTGGGTGCTCAGTGCTCGGGGTGCTCGGTGCTCAGTACTCAAGGTGCTGGGTGCTCAGTGCTCATTGTGCTGGGTGCTCAGTGCTCAGGGTGCTCAGTGCTCAGTGCTCAGGGTGCTGGGTGTTCAGTACTCAGGGTGCTGGGTGCTCAGTACTCAGGGTGCTGGGTGCTCAGTACTCAGGGTGCTGGCTGCTCAGTGCTCGGGGTGCTCGGTGCTCAGTACTCAGGGTGCTGGGTGCTCAGTGCTCAGGGTTCTGGGTGCTCAGTGCTCGGGGTGATCGGTGCTCAGTACTCAGGGTGCTGGTTGCTCAGTGCTCGGGGTGCTCGGAGCTCAGTACTCAGGGTGCTGGGTGCTCAGTGCTCGGGGTGATCGGTGCTCAGTACTCAGGGTGCTGGGTGCTCAGCGCTCGGGGTGCTCGGTGCTCAGTACGTTGGGTGCTCACTACTCAGGGTGCTGGCTGCTCAGTGCTCAGGGTGCTGGGTGCTCAGTGCTCAGGGTGCTGGGTGCTCAGTGCTCAGGGTGCTGGGTGCTCAGTACTCAGGGTGCTGGGTGCTCAGTGCTCGGGGTGCTGGGTGCTCAGTGCTCAGGGTGCTGGGTGCTCAGTACTCAGGGTGCTGGGTGCTCAGTACTCGGGGTGCTGGGTGCTCAGTACTCGGGGTGCTGGGTGCTCAGTACTCAGGGTGCTGGGTGCTCTGTACTCGGGAGCTGGGTGCTCAGTGCTCAGGGTGCTGGGTGCTCAGTGCTCGGTGTGCTGGGTGCTCAGTGCTCAGTAATCAGGGTGCTGGGTGCTCAGTGCTCAGTACTCAGGGTGCTGGGTGCTCAGTGCTCAGGGTGCTGTGTGCTCAGTGCTCAGGGTGCTGGGTGCTCAGTGCTCAGGGTGCTGGGTGCTCAGTGCTCGGGGTGCTGGGTGCTCAGTGCTCGGGGTGCTGGGTGCTAAGTGCTCGGGGTGCTCGGTGCTCAGTACTCAGGGTGCTGGGTGCTCAGTGCTCAAGGTGCTCAGTACTCAGGGTGCTGTATGTTCAGTGCTCAGGGTGCTGGGTGCTCAGTACTCAGGGTGCTCGGTGCTTAGTACGCAGGGTGCTGGGTGCTCAGTACTCAGGGTGCTGGGTGCTCAGTTCTCGGGGTGCTCGGTGCTCAGTGCTCAAGGTGCTGGGTGCTCAGTACTCAGGGTGCTCATTGCTCAGGGTGTTGGGTGCTCAGTGCTCGGGGTGCTGGGTGCTCAGTACTCAGGGTGCTGGGTGCTCAGTGCTCGGGGTTCTGGGTGCTCAGTGCTCAGGGTGATCGGTGCTCAGTACTCAGGGTGCTGGGTGCTCAGTGCTCAGGGTGCTGGGTGCTCAGTCCTCAGGGTGCTCAGTGCTCAGGGTGCTGGGTGCTCAGTGCTCGGGGTGCTCGGTGCTCAGTACTCAGGGTGCTGAGTGCTCAGTACTCAGGGTGCTGGGTGCTCAGTACTCAGGGTGCTGGGTGCTCAGTGCTCAGTGTGCTGGGTGATCAGTGCTCAGTGTGCTGGGTGCTCAGTGATCAGGGTGCTGGGTGCTCAGTGCTCGTGGTGCTGGGTGCTCAGTACTCAGGGTGCTGGGTGCTCAGTACTCAGGGTGCTGGGTGCTTAGTACTCAGGGTGCTGGGTGCTCAGTGCTCGGGGTGCTGGGTGCTCAGTGCTCGGGGTGCTTGGTGCTCAGTAATCAGGGTGCTGGGTGCTCAGTACTCGTTGTGCTGGGTGCTCAGTGCTCAGGGTGCTGGGTGCTCACTACTCAGGGTGCTCGGTGCTCAGTGCTCGGGGTGCTGGGTGCTCAGTACTCAGGGTGCTCGGTGCTCAGTACTCAGGGTGCTCAGTGCTCAGTACTCAGGGTGCTCAGGCTCAGTGCTCGGGGTGCTGGGTGCTCAGTGCTCGGGGTGCTGGGTGCTCAGTGCTCAGTGTGCTGGGTGCTCAGTGCTCAGAGTGCTGGGTGCTCAGTACTCAGGGTGCTCGGTGCTCGGTGCTCTGTACGCTGGGTGCTCAGTACTCAGGGTGCTGGGTGCTCAGTGCTCGGGGTGCTGGGTGCTCAGTACTCAGGGTGCTGGGTGCTCAGTGCTCGGGGTGCTCGGTGCTCAGTACGCTGGGTGCTGGGTGCTCATTCTCGGGGTGCTGTGTGCTCAGTACTCAGGGTGCTGGGTGCTCAGTACTCCGGGTGCTGGGTGCTCAGTTCTCGGGGTGCTCGGTGCTCAGTACTCAGGGCTCAGGGTGCTCAGTGCTCAGTGCTCAGGGTGCTGGGTGTTCAGTACTCAGGGTGCTGGGTGCTCAGTACTCAAGGTGCTGGGTGCTCAGTGCTCAGGGTGCTGGGTGCTCAGTACTCGGGGTGCTGGTTGCTCAGTGCTCAGGGTGCTCGGGGCTCAGTACTCAGGGTGCTGGGTGCTCAGTACTCAGGGTGCTGGGTGCTCAGTGCTCAGCGTGCTGGGTACTCAGTGCTCAGGGTGCTCGGTGCTCAGTACTCGGGGTGCTGGGTGCTCATTCTCGGGGTGCTGGGTGCTCAGTGCTCGGGGTGCTGGGTGCTCAGTACTTAGCGTGCTGGGTGCTCAGTGCTCAGGGTGCTGGGTGCTCAGTACTCAGGGTGCTGGGTGCTCAGTGCTCAGGGTGCTGGGTGCTCAGTACTCAGGGTGCTGGGTGCTCAGTGTTCACGGTGCTGGGTGCTCAGTACTCAGGGTTCTGGGAGCTCAGTGCTCAGGGTGATCGGTGCTCAGTACTCAGGGTGCTCAGTGCTCGGGGTGCTGGGTGCTCAGTACTCAGGGTGCTGGGTGCTCAGTGCTCGGGGTTCTGGGTGCTCAGTGCTCAGGGTGATCGGTGCTCAGTACTCAGGGTGCTGGGTGCTCAGTGCTCAGGGTGCTGGGTGCTCAGACCTCAGGGTGCTCAGTGCTCAGGGTGCTGGGTGCTCAGTGCTTGGGGTGCTCGGTGCTCAGTACTCAGGGTGCTGAGTGCTCAGTACTCAGGGTGCTGGGTGCTCAGTACTCAGGGTGCTGGGTGCTCAGTGCTCAGTGTGCTGGGTGATCAGTGCTCAGTGTGCTGGGTGCTCAGTGATCAGGGTGCTGGGTGCTCAGTGCTCGGGGTGCTGGTTGCTCAGTACTCAGGGTGCTGGGTGCTCAGTGCTCAGGGTGCTCGGTGCTCAGTGCTCGGAGCGCTGGGTGCTCAGTGCTTGGGGTGCTCGGAGCTCAGTACCCAGGGTGCTGGGTGCTCAGTGCTCGGGGTGCTGGTTGCTCAGTACTCAGGGTGCTGGGTGCTCAGTGCTCGGGGTGCTCGGTGCTCAGTACGTTGGGTGCTCACTACTCATGGTGCTGGGTGCTCAGTGCACAGGGTGCTGGGTGCTCAGTGCTCAGGGTGCTGGGTGCTCAGTGCTCAGGGTGCTGGGTGCTCAGTGCTCAGGGTGCTGGGTGCTCAGTACTCAGGGTGCTGGGTGCTCAGTGCTCGGGGTGCTGGGTGCTCAGTGCTCGGGGTGCTGGGTGCTCAGTACTCAGGGTGCTGGGTGCTCAGTACTCGGGGTGCTGGGTGCTCAGTACTCGGGTTGCTGGGTGCTCAGTACTCAGGGTGCTGGGTGCTCTGTACTCGGGAGCTGGGTGCTCAGTGCTCAGGGTGCTGGGTGCTCAGTGCTCGGTGTGCTGGGTGCTCAGTGCTCAGTACTCAGGGTGCTGGGTGCTCAGTGCTCAGTACTCAGGGTGCTGGGTGCTCAGTGCTCAGGGTGCTGTGTGCTCAGTGCTCAGGGTGCTGGGTGCTCAGTGCTCAGGGTGCTGGGTACTCAGTGCTCAGGGTGCTGGGTGCTCAGTACTCAGGGTGCTGGGTGCTCAGTACTCAGGGTGCTGGGTGCTCAGTGCTCGGGGTGCTGGGTGCTCAGTGCTCGGGGTGCTGGGTGCTCAGTGCTCGGGGTGCTCGGTGCTCAGTACTCAGGGTGCTGGGTGCTCAGTGCTCGAGGTGCTCAGTACTCAGGGTGCTGTGTGTTCAGTGCTCAGGGTGCTGTGTGCTCAGTGCTCAGGGTGCTGGGTGCTCAGTGCTCAGGGTGCTGGGTGCTCAGTACTCCGGGTGCTGGGTGCTCAGTGCTCGGGGTGCTCGGTGCTCAGTACGTTGGGTGCTCACTACTCAGGGTGCTGGGTGCTCAGCATTCAGGGTGCTGGGTCCTCAGTACTCATTGTGCTGGGTGCTCAGTACTCGGGTGCTGGGTGCTCAGTGCTCAGGGTGCTGGGTGCTCAGTGCTCGGGGTGCTGGGTGCTCAGTGCTCAGTACTCAGGTTGCTGGGTGCTCAGTGCTCGGGGTGCTGCGTGCTCAGTGCTCAGTACTCAGGGTCCTGGGTGCTCAGTACTCAGGGTGCTGTGTGCTCAGTGCTCAGGGTGCTGGGTGCTCAGTGCTCAGGGTGCTGGGTGCTCAGTGCTCAGGGTGCTGGGTGCTCAGTGCTCAGGGTGCTGGGTGCTCAGTACTCAGGGTGCTGGGTGCTCAGTACTCAGGGTGCTGGGTGCTCAGTGCTCGGGGTGCTGGGTGCTCAGTGCTCGGGGTGCTGGGTGCTCAGTGCTCGGGGTGCTCGGTGCTCAGTACTCAGGGTTCTGGGTGCTCAGTGCTCGAGGTGCTCAGTACTCAGGGTGCTGTGTGTTCAGTGCTCAGGGTGCTGTGTGCTCAGTGCTCAGGGTGCTGGGTGCTCAGTGCTCGGGGTGCTGCGTGCTCAGTGCTCAGTACTCAGGGTCCTGGGTGCTCAGTACTCAGGGTGCTGTGTGCTCAGTGCACAGGGTGCTGGGTGCTCAGTGCTCAGGGTGCTGGGTGCTCAGTGCTCAGGGTGCTGGGTGCTCAGTGCTCAGGGTGCTGGGTGCTCAGTACTCAGGGTGCTGGGTGCTCAGTGCTCGGGGTGCTGGGTGCTCAGTGCTCGGGGTGCTGGGTGCTCAGTACTCAGGGTGCTGGGTGCTCAGTACTCGGGGTGCTGGGTGCTCAGTACTCGGGTTGCTGGGTGCTCAGTACTCAGGGTGCTGGGTGCTCTGTACTCGGGAGCTGGGTGCTCAGTGCTCAGGGTGCTGGGTGCTCAGTGCTCGGTGTGCTGGGTGCTCAGTGCTCAGTACTAAGGGTGCTGGGTGCTCAGTGCTCAGTACTCAGGGTGCTGGGTGCTCAGTGCTCAGGGTGCTGTGTGCTCAGTGCTCAGGGTGCTGGGTGCTCAGTGCTCAGGGTGTTGGGTGCTCAGTGCTCGGGGTGCTGGGTGCTCAGTACTCAGGGTGCTGGGTGCTCAGTGCTCGGGGTTCTGGGTGCTCAGTGCTCAGGGTGATCGGTGCTCAGTACTCAGGGTGCTGGGTGCTCAGTGCTCAGGGTGCTGGGTGCTCAGTCCTCAGGGTGCTCAGTGCTCAGGGTGCTGGGTGCTCAGTGCTCGGGGTGCTCGGTGCTCAGTACTCAGGGTGCTGAGTGCTCAGTACTCAGGGTGCTGGGTGCTCAGTACTCAGGGTGCTGGGTGCTCAGTGCTCAGTGTGCTGGGTGATCAGTGCTCAGTGTGCTGGGTGCTCAGTGATCAGGGTGCTGGGTGCTCAGTGCTCGTGGTGCTGGGTGCTCAGTACTCAGGGTGCTGGGTGCTCAGTACTCAGGGTGCTGGGTGCTTAGTACTCAGGGTGCTGGGTGCTCAGTGCTCGGGGTGCTGCGTGCTCAGTGCTCGGGGTGCTTGGTGCTCAGTAATCAGGGTGCTGGGTGCTCAGTACTCGTTGTGCTGGGTGCTCAGTGCTCAGGGTGCTGGGTGCTCACTACTCAGGGTGCTCGGTGCTCAGTGCTCGGGGTGCTGGGTGCTCAGTACTCAGGGTGCTCGGTGCTCAGTACTCAGGGTGCTCAGTGCTCAGTACTCAGGGTGCTCAGGCTCAGTGCTCGGGGTGCTGGGTGCTCAGTGCTCGGGGTGCTGGGTGCTCAGTGCTCAGTGTGCTGGGTGCTCAGTGCTCAGAGTGCTGGGTGCTCAGTACTCAGGGTGCTCGGTGCTCGGTGCTCTGTACGCTGGGTGCTCAGTACTCAGGGTGCTGGGTGCTCAGTGCTCGGGGTGCTGGGTGCTCAGTACTCAGGGTGCTGGGTGCTCAGTGCTCGGGGTGCTCGGTGCTCAGTACGCTGGGTGCTGGGTGCTCATTCTCGGGGTGCTGTGTGCTCAGTACTCAGGGTGCTGGGTGCTCAGTACTCCGGGTGCTGGGTGCTCAGTTCTCGGGGTGCTCGGTGCTCAGTACTCAGGGTGCTCAGTGCTCAGTACTCAGGGTGCTCAGGCTCAGTGCTCAGGGTGCTGGGTGCTCAGTACTCAGGGTGCTGGGTGCTCAGTACTCAGGGTGCTGGGTGCTCAGTGCTCGGGGTGCTGGGTGCTCAGTGCTCGGGGTGCTGGGTGCTCATTGCTCGGGGTGCTCGGTGCTCAGTACTCAGGGTGCTGGGTGCTCAGTGCTCGAGGTGCTCAGTACTCAGGGTGCTGTGTGTTCAGTGCTCAGGGTGCTGTGTGCTCAGTGCTCAGGGTGCTGGGTGCTCAGTGCTCGGGGTGCTGCGTGCTCAGTGCTCAGTACTCAGGGTCCTGGGTGCTCAGTACTCAGGGTGCTGTGTGCTCAGTGCACAGGGTGCTGGGTGCTCAGTGCTCAGGGTGCTGGGTGCTCAGTGCTCAGGGTGCTGGGTGCTCAGTGCTCAGGGTGCTGGGTGCTCAGTACTCAGGGTGCTGGGTGCTCAGTGCTCGGGGTGCTGGGTGCTCAGTGCTCGGGGTGCTGGGTGCTCAGTACTCAGGGTGCTGGGTGCTCAGTACTCGGGGTGCTGGGTGCTGAGTACTCGGGTTGCTGGGTGCTCAGTACTAAGGGTGCTGGGTGCTCTGTACTCGGGAGCTGGGTGCTCAGTGCTCAGGGTGCTGGGTGCTCAGTGCTCGGTGTGCTGGGTGCTCAGTGCTCAGTACTCAGGGTGCTGGGTGCTCAGTGCTCAGTACTCAGGGTGCTGGGTGCTCAGTGCTCAGGGTGCTGTGTGCTCAGTGCTCAGGGTGCTGGGTGCTCAGTGCTCAGGGTGCTGGGTACTCAGTCCTCAGGGTGCTGGGTGCTCAGTACTCAGGGTGCTGGGTGCTCAGTGCTCAGGGTGCTGTGTGCTCAGTGCTCAGGGTGCTGGGTGCTCAGTGCTCAGGGTGCTGGGTACTCAGTGCTCAGGGTGCTGGGTGCTCAGTGCTCGGGGTGATCGGTACTCAGTACTCAGGGTGCTGGGTGCTCAGTGCTCGGGGTGCTCGGAGCTCAGTACTCAGGGTGCTGGGTGCTCAGTGCTCGGGGTGATCGGTGCTCAGTACTCAGGGTGCTGGGTGCTCAGTGCTCGGGGTGCTCGGTGCTCAGTACGTTGGGTGCTCACTACTCAGGGTGCTGGGTGCTCAGTGCTCAGGGTGCTGGGTGCTCAGTACTCCGGGTGCTGGGTGCTCAGTGCTCGGTGTGCTCGGTGCTCAGTACTCAGTGCTCAGGGTGCTCAGTGCTCAGTGCTCAGGGTGCTGGGTGTTCAGTACTCAGGGTGCTGGGTGCTCAGTACTCAGGGGGCTGGGTGCTCAGTACTCGGGGTGCTCGGTGCTCAGTGCTCAGGGTGCTGGGTGCTCAGTACTCAGGGTGCTGGGTGCTCATTGCTCAGGGTGCTGGGTACTCAGTGCTCAGGGTGCTCGGTGCTCAGTACTCGGGGTGCTGGGTGCTCATTCTCGGGGTGCTGGGTGCTCAGTGCTCAGGGTGCTGGGTGCTCAGTACTCAGGTTGCTGGGTGCTCAGTGCTCAGGTTGCTGGGTTCTCAGTACTCAGGGTGCTGGGTGCTCAGGGTGCTCGGTGCTCAGTACTCGGGGTGCTGGGTGCTCAGTGCTCAGGGTGCTGGGTGCTCAGTACTCAGGGTGTTTGGTGCTCAGTTCTCTGGGTGCTGTGTGCTCAGTACTCATGTAGCTGGGTGCTCAGTACTCAGGGTGCTGGGTGCTCAGTACTCGGGTGCTGGGTGCTCAGTGCTCAGGGTGCTGGGTGCTCAGTGCTCGGGGTGCTCGGTGCTCAGTACTCAGGGTGCTGGGTGCTCAGTGCTCGAGGTGCTCAGTACTCAGGGTGCTGTGTGTTCAGTGCTCAGGGTGCTGTGTGCTCAGTGCTCAGGGTGCTGGGTGCTCAGTGCTCGGGGTGCTGCGTGCTCAGTGCTCAGTACTCAGGGTCCTGGGTGCTCAGTACTCAGGGTGCTGTGTGCTCAGTGCACAGGGTGCTGGGTGCTCAGTGCTCAGGGTGCTGGGTGCTCAGTGCTCAGGGTGCTGGGTGCTCAGTGCTCAGGGTGCTGGGTGCTCAGTACTCAGGGTGCTGGGTGCTCAGTGCTCGGGGTGCTGGGTGCTCAGTGCTCGGGGTGCTGGGTGCTCAGTACTCAGGGTGCTGGGTGCTCAGTACTCGGGGTGCTGGGTGCTGAGTACTCGGGTTGCTGGGTGCTCAGTACTAAGGGTGCTGGGTGCTCTGTACTCGGGAGCTGGGTGCTCAGTGCTCAGGGTGCTGGGTGCACGGTGCTCGGTGTGCTGGGTGCTCAGTGCTCAGTACTCAGGGTGCTGGGTGCTCAGTGCTCAGTACTCAGGGTGCTGGGTGCTCAGTGCTCAGGGTGCTGTGTGCTCAGTGCTCAGGGTGCTGGGTGCTCAGTGCTCAGGGTGCTGGGTACTCAGTGCTCAGGGTGCTGGGTGCTCAGTACTCAGGGTGCTGGGTGCTCAGTACTCAGGGTGCTGGGTGCTCAGTGCTCGGGGTGCTGGGTGCTCAGTGCTCGGGGTGCTGGGTGCTCAGTGCTCGGGGTGCTCGGTGCTCAGTACTCAGGGTGCTGGGTGCTCAGTGCTCGAGGTGCTCAGTACTCAGGGTGCTGTGTGTTCAGTGCTCAGGGTGCTGTGTGCTCAGTGCTCAGGGTGCTGGGTGCTCAGTGCTCAGGGTGCTGGGTACTCAGTGCTCAGGGTGTTGGGTGCTCAGTGCGCGAGGTGCTCTTTAATCAGAGTGCTGTGTGTTCAGTGCTCAGGGTGCTGGGTGCTCAGTACTCAGGGTGCTCGGTGCTTAGTACTCATGGTGCTGGGTGCTCAGTACTCCTGGTGCTGGGTGCTCATTGCTCGGGTGCTCGTTGCTCAGTACGTTGGGTGCTCACTACTCAGGGTGCTGGGTGCTCAGTATTCAGGGTGCTGGGTCCTCAGTACTCATTGTGCTGGGTGCTCAGTACTCGGGTGCTGGGTGCTCAGTGCTCAGGTTGCTGGGTGCTCAGTGCTCGGGGTGCTGGGTGCTCAGTGCTCAGTACTCAGGTTGCTGGGTGCTCAGTGCTCGGGGTGCTGCGTGCTCAGTGCTCAGTACTCAGGGTCCTGGGTGCTCAGTACTCAGGGTGCTGTGTGCTCAGTGCTCAGGGTGCTGGGTGCTCAGTGCTCAGGGTGCTGGGTGCTCAGTGCTCAGGGTGCTGGGTGCTCAGTACTCAGGGTGCTGGGTGCTCAGTGCTCGGGGTGCTGGGTGCTCAGTGCTCAGGGTGCTGGGTGCTCAGTACTCAGGGTGTTGGGTGCTCAGTTCTCTGGGTGCTGTGTGCTCAGTACTCAGGTAGCTGGGTGCTCAGTACTCAGGGTGCTGGGTGCTCAGTACTCGGGTGCTGGGTGCTCAGTGCTCAGGGTGCTGGGTGCTCAGTGCTCGGGGTGCTGGGTGCTCAGTGCTCAGTACTCAGGGTGCTGGGTGCTCAGTACTCGGGGTGCTAGGTGCACAGTGCTCAGTACTCAGGGTGCTGGGTGCTCAGTGCTCAGGGTGCTGGGTGTTCACTGCTCAGGGTGCTGGGTGCTCAGTGCTCAGGGTGCTGGGTACTCAGTGCTCAGGGTACTGGGTGCTCAGTACTCAGGGTGCTGGTTGCTCAGTGCTCAGGGTGCTGGGTGCTCAGTGCTCGGGGTGCTGGGTGCTCAGTGCTCGGGGTGCTGGGTGCTCAGTGCTCGGGGTGCTCGGTGCTCAGTACTCAGGGTGCTGGGTGCTCAGTGCTCGAGGTGCTCAGTACTCAGGGTGCTGTATGTTCAGTGTTCAGGGTGCTGGGTGCTCAGTACTCAGGGTGCTCGGTGCTTAGTACTCAGGGTGCTGGGTGCTCAGTACTCCGGGTGCTGGGTGCTCAGTGCTCGGTGTGCTCGGTGCTCAGTACTCAGTGCTCAGGGTGCTCAGTGCTCAGTGCTCAGGGTGCTGGGTGTTCAGTACTCAAGGTGCTGGGTGCTCTGTACTCAGGGGGCTGGGTGCTCAGTACTCGGGGTTCTCGGTGCTCAGTGCTCAGGGTGCTGGGTGCTCAGTACTCAGGGTGCTGAGTGCTCAGTCCTCAGGGTGCTCGGTGCTCATTGCTCAGGGTGCTGGGTACTCAGTGCTCAGGGTGCTCGGTGCTCAGTACTCGGGGTGCTGGGTGCTCATTCTCGGGGTGCTGGGTGCTCAGTGCTCAGGGTGCTGGGTGCTCAGTACTCAGGGTGCTGGGTGCTCAGTGCTCAGGTTGCTGGGTTCTCAGTACTCAGGCTGCTGGGTGCTCAGTGCTCAGGGTGCTGGGTGCTCAGTACTCAGGGTGCTGGGAGCTCAGTGCTCAGGGTGATCGGTGCTCAGTACTCAGGGTGCTCAGTACTCAGGGTACTGGGTGCTCAGTGCTCGGGGTGCTGGGAGCTCAGTAATCAGGGTGCTGGGTGCTCAGTGCTCGGGGTGCTGGGTGCTCAGTGCTCAGGGTGATCGGTGCTCAGTACTCAGGGTGCTGGGTGCTCAGTGCTCGGGGTTCTGGGTGTTCAGTCCACAGGGTGCTCAGTGATCAGGTTGCTGGGTGCTCAGTGCTCGGGGTGCTGGGTGTTCAGTGCTCGGGGTGCTGGGTGCTCAGTGCTCAAGGTGCTGGGTGCTCAGTGCTCAGTGCTCAGGGTGCTGGTTGCTCAGCACTCAGGGTGCTGGGTGCTCAGTACTCAGGGTGCTGGGTGCTCAGTGCTCAGGGTGCTGGGTGCTCAGTGCTCGCTGTGCTCGGTGCTCAGTACTCAAGGTGCTGGGTGCTCAGTGCTCAGGGTGCTGGGTGCTCAGTGCTCAGGGTGCTCAGTGCTCAGTGCTCAGGGTGCTGGGTGTTCAGTACTCAGGGTGCTGGGTGCACAGTACTCAGGGTGCTGGGTGCTCAGTGCTCAGGGTGCTGGGTGCTCAGTGCTCGGGGTGATCGGTGCTCAGTACTCAGGGTGCTGGGTGCTCAGTGCTCGGGGTGCTCGGAGCTCAGTACTCAGGGTGCTGGGTGCTCAGTGCTCGGGGTGATCGGTGCTCAGTACTCAGGGTGCTGGGTGCTCAGTGCTCGGGGTGCTCGGTGCTCAGTACGTTGGGTGCTCACTACTCAGGGTGCTGGGTGCTCAGTGCTCAGGGTGCTGGGTGCTCAGTACTCCGGGTGCTGGGTGCTCAGTGCTCGGTGTGCTCGGTGCTCAGTACTCAGTGCTCAGGGTGCTCAGTGCTCAGTGCTCAGGGTGCTGGGTGTTCAGTACTCAGGGTGCTGGGTGCTCAGTACTCAGGGGGCTGGGTGCTCAGTACTCGGGGTGCTCGGTGCTCAGTGCTCAGGGTGCTGGGTGCTCAGTACTCAGGGTGCTGGGTGCTCAGTACTCAGGGTGCTGGGTGCTCATTGCTCAGGGTGCTGGGTACTCAGTGCTCAGGGTGCTCGGTGCTCAGTACTCGGGGTGCTGGGTGCTCATTCTCGGGGTGCTGGGTGCTCAGTGCTCAGGGTGCTGGGTGCTCAGTACTCAGGGTGCTGGGTGCTCAGTGCTCAGGTTGCTGGGTTCTCAGTACTCAGGGTGCTGGGTGCTCAGGGTGCTCGGTGCTCAGTACTCGGGGTGCTGGGTGCTCAGTGCTCAGGGTGCTGGGTGCTCAGTACTCAGGGTGTTTGGTGCTCAGTTCTCTGGGTGCTGTGTGCTCAGTACTCATGTAGCTGGGTGCTCAGTACTCAGGGTGCTGGGTGCTCAGTACTCGGGTGCTGGGTGCTCAGTGCTCAGGGTGCTGGGTGCTCAGTGCTCGGGGTGCTGGGTGCTCAGTGCTCAGTACTCAGGGTGCTGGGTGCTCAGTACTCGGGGTGCTAGGTGCTCAGTGCTCAGTACTCAGGGTGCTGGGTGCTCAGTGCTCAGGGTGCTGGGTGTTCACTGCTCAGGGTGCTGGGTGCTCAGTGCTCAGGGTGCTGGGTTCTCAGTGCTCAGGGTACTGGGTGCTCAGTACTCAGGGTGCTGGGTGCTCAGTGCTCAGGGTGCTGGGTGCTCAGTGCTCGGGGTGCTGGGTGCTCAGTGCTCGGGGTGCTGGGTGCTCAGTGCTCGGGGTGCTCGGTGCTCAGTACTCAGGGTGCTGGGTGCTCAGTGCTCGAGGTGCTCAGTACTCAGGGTGCTGTATGTTCAGTGTTCAGGGTGCTGGGTGCTCAGTACTCAGGGTGCTCGGTGCTTAGTACTCAGGGTGCTGGGTGCTCAGTACTCCGGGTGCTGGGTGCTCAGTGCTCGGTGTGCTCGGTGCTCAGTACTCAGTGCTCAGGGTGCTCAGTGCTCAGTGCTCAGGGTGCTGGGTGTTCAGTACTCAGGGTGCTCGGTGCTCAGTGCTCAGGGTGCTGGGTGCTCAGTACTCAGGGTGCTGGGTGCTCAGTACTCAGGGTGCTGGGTGCTCATTTCTCAGGGTGCTGGGTACTCAGTGCTCAGGGTGCTCGGTGCTCAGTACTCGGGGTGCTGGGTGCTCATTCTCGGGGTGCTGGGTGCTCAGTGCTCAGGGTGCTGGGTGCTCAGTACTCAGGGTGCTGGGTGCTCAGTGCTCAGGTTGCTGGGTTCTCAGTACTCAGGCTGCTGGGTGCTCAGTGCTCAGGGTGCTGTGTGCTCAGTACTCAGTGTGCTGGGTGCTCAGTGCTCAGGGTGCTGGGTGCTCAGTACTCAGGGTGCTGGGAGCTCAGTGCTCAGGGTGATCGGTGCTCAGTACTCAGGGTGCTCAGTACTCAGGGTACTGGGTGCTCAGTGCTCGGGGTGCTGGGAGCTCAGTAATCAGGGTGCTGGGTGCTCAGTGCTCGGGGTGCTGGCTGCTCAGTGCTCAGGGTGATCGGTGCTCAGTACTCAGGGTGCTGGGTGCTCAGTGCTCGGGGTGCTGGGTGTTCAGTCCACAGGGTGCTTAGTGATCAGGTTGCTGGGTGCTCAGTGCTCGGGGTGCTGGGTGTTCAGTGCTCGGGGTGCTGGGTGCTCAGTGCTCAGGGTGCTGGGTGCTCAGTGCTCAGTGCTCAGGGTGCTGGTTGCTCAGTACTCAGGGTGCTGGGTGCTCAGTACTCAGGGTGCTGGGTGCTCAGTGCTCAGGGTGCTAGGTGCTCAGTACTCAAGGTGCTGGGTGATCAGTGCTCGGGGTGCTGGGTGCTCAGTGCTCAGGGTGCTGGGTGCTCAGTGCTCAGGGTGCTGGGTGCTCAGTACTCAGGGTGCTGGGTGCTCAGTGCTCGGGGTGCTCGGTGCTCAGTACTCAAGGTGCTGGGTGCTCAGTGCTCAGGGTGCTGGGTGCTCAGTGCTCAGGGTGCTCAGTGCTCAGTGCTCAGGGTGCTGGGTGTTCAGTACTCAGGGTGCTGGGTGCTCAGTACTCAGGGTGCTGGGTGCTCAGTGCTCAGGGTGCTGGGTGCTCAGTGCTCGGGGTGATCGGTGCTCAGTACTCAGGGTGATGGGTGCTCAGTGCTCGGGGTGCTCGGAGCTCAGTACTCAGGGTGCTGGGTGCTCAGTGCTCGGGGTGATCGGTGCTCAGTACTCAGGTTGCTGGGTGCTCAGTGCTCGGGGTGCTCGGTGCTCAGTACGTTGGGTGCTCAGTGCTCAGGGTGCTGAGTGCTCAGTGCTCGGGGTGATCGGTGCTCAGTACTCAGGGTGCTGGGTGCTCAGTACTCGGGGTGCTGGGTGCTCAGTACTCGGGTTGCTGGGTGCTCAGTACTCAGGGTGCTGGGTGCTCTGTACTCGGGAGCTGGGTGCTCAGTGCTCAGGGTGCTGGGTGCTCAGTGCTCGGTGTGCTGGGTGCTCAGTGCTCAGTACTCAGGGTGCTGGGTGCTCAGGGCTCAGTACTCAGGGTGCTGGGTGCTCAGTGCTCAGGGTGCTGTGTGCTCAGTGCTCAGGGTACTGGGTGCTCAGTGCTCAGGGTGCTGGGTACTCAGTGCTCAGGGTGCTGGGTGCTCAGTACTCAGGGTGCTGGGTGCTCAGTACTCAGGGTGCTGGGTGATCAGTGCTCGGGGTGCTGGGTGCTCAGTGCTCGGGGTGCTGGGTGCTCAGTGCTCGGGGTGCTCGGTGCTCAGTACTCAGGGTGCTGGGTGCTCAGTGCTCGAGGTGCTCAGTACTCAGGGTGCTGTATGTTCAGTGTTCAGGGTGCTGGGTGCTCAGTACTCAGGGTGCTCGGTGCTTAGTACTCAGGGTGCTGGGTGCTCAGTACTCCGGGTGCTGGGTGCTCAGTGCTCGGTGTGCTCGGTGCTCAGTACTCAGTGCTCAGGGTGCTCAGTGCTCAGTGCTCAGGGTGCTGGGTGTTCAGTACTCAGGGTGCTGGGTGCTCTGTACTCAGGGGGCTGGGTGCTCAGTACTCGGGGTGCTCGGTGCTCAGTGCTCAGGGTGCTGGGTGCTCAGTACTCAGGGTGCTGAGTGCTCAGTCCTCAGGGTGCTGGGTGCTCATTGCTCAGGGTTCTGGGTACTCAGTGCTCAGGGTGCTCGGTGCTCAGTACTCGGGGTGCTGGGTGCTCATTCTCGGGGTGCTGGGTGCTCAGTGCTCAGGGTGCTGGGTGCTCAGTGCTCAGGGTGCTGTGTGTTCAGTACTCAGGGTGCTGGGTGCTCAGTGCTCAGGGTGCTGGGTGCTCAGTACTCAGGGTGCTGGGAGCTCAGTGCTCAGGGTGATCGGTGCTCAGTACTCAGGGTGCTCAGTACTCAGGGTACTGGGTGCTCAGTGCTCGGGGTGCTGGGAGCTCAGTAATCAGGGTGCTGGGTGCTCAGTGCTCGGGGTGCTGGGTGCTCAGTGCTCAGGGTGATCGGTGCTCAGTACTCAGGGTGCTGGGTGCTCAGTGCTCGGGGTGCTGGGTGTTCAGTCCACAGGGTGCTCAGTGATCAGGTTGCTGGGTGCTCAGTGCTCGGGGTGCTGGGTGTTCAGTGCTCGGGGTGCTGGGTGCTCAGTGCTCAGGGTGCTGGGTGCTCAGTGCTCAGTGCTCAGGGTGCTGGTTGCTCAGTACTCAGGGTGCTGGGTGCTCAGTACTCAGGGTGCTGGGTGCTCAGTGCTCAGGGTGCTGGGTGCTCAGTGCTCGCTGTGCTCGGTGCTCAGTACTCAAGGTGCTGGGTGCTCAGTGCTCAGGGTGCTGGGTGCTCAGTGCTCAGGGTGCTCAGTGCTCAGTGCTCAGGGTGCTGGGTGTTCAGTACTCAGGGTGCTGGGTGCTCAGTACTCAGGGTGCTGGGTGCTCAGTGCTCAGGGTGCTGGGTGCTCAGTGCTCGGGGTGATCGGTGCTCAGTACTCAGGGTGCTGGGTGCTCAGTGCTCGGTGTGCTCGGAGCTCAGTACTCAGGGTGCTGGGTGCTCAGTGCTCGGGGTGATCGGTGCTCAGTACTCAGGGTGCTTGGTGCTCAGTGCTCGGGGTGCTCGGTGCTCAGTACGTTGGGTGCTCTCTACTCAGGGTGCTGGGTGCTCAGTGCTCAGGGTGCTGGGTGCTCAGTACTCCGGGTGCTGGGTGCTCAGTGCTCGGTGTGCTCGGTGCTCAGTACTCATTGCTCAGGGTGCTCAGTGCTCAGTGCTCAGGGTGCTGGGTGTTCAGTACTCAGGGTGCTGGGTGCTCAGTACTCAGGGGGCTGGGTGCTCAGTACTCGGGGTGCTCGGTGCTCAGTGCTCAGGGTGCTGGGTGCTCAGTACTCAGGGTGCTGGGTGCTCAGTACTCAGGGTGCTGGGTGCTCATTGCTCAGGGTGCTGGGTACTCAGTGCTCAGGGTGCTCGGTGCTCAGTACTCGGGGTGCTGGGTGCTCATTCTCGGGGTGCTGGGTGCTCAGTGCTCAGGGTGCTGGGTGCTCAGTACTCAGGGTGCTGGGTGCTCAGTGCTCAGGTTGCTGGGTTCTCAGTACTCAGGCTGCTGGGTGCTCAGTGCTCAGGGTGCTGTGTGCTCAGTACTCAGGGTGCTGGGTGCTCAGTGCTCAGGGTGCTGGGTGCTCAGTACTCAGGGTGCTGGGAGCTCAGTGCTCAGGGTGATCGGTGCTCAGTACTCAGGGTGCTCAGTACTCAGGGTACTGGGTGCTCAGTGCTCGGGGTGCTGGGAGCTCAGTAATCAGGGTGCTGGGTGCTCAGTGCTCGGGGTGCTGGGTGCTCAGTGCTCAGGGTGATCGGTGCTCAGTACTCAGGGTGCTGGGTGCTCAGTGCTCGGGGTGCTGGGTGTTCAGTCCACAGGGTGCTCAGTGATCAGGTTGCTGGGTGCTCAGTGCTCGGGGTGCTGGGTGTTCAGTGCTCGGGGTGCTGGGTGCTCAGTGCTCAGGGTGCTGGGTGCTCAGTGCTCAGTGCTCAGGGTGCTGGTTGCTCAGTACTCAGGGTGCTGGGTGCTCAGTACTCAGGGTGCTGGGTGCTCAGTGCTCAGGGTGCTAGGTGCTCAGTACTCAAGGTGCTGGGTGATCAGTGCTCGGGGTGCTGGGTGCTCAGTGCTCAGGGTGCTGGGTGCTCAGTGCTCAGGGTGCTGGGTGCTCAGTACTCAGGGTGCTGGGTGCTCAGTGCTCGGGGTGCTCGGTGCTCAGTACTCAAGGTGCTGGGTGCTCAGTGCTCAGGGTGCTGGGTGCTCAGTGCTCAGGGTGCTCAGTGCTCAGTGCTCAGGGTGCTGGGTGTTCAGTACTCAGGGTGCTGGGTGCTCAGTACTCAGGGTGCTGGGTGCTCAGTGCTCAGGGTGCTGGGTGCTCAGTGCTCGGGGTGATCGGTGCTCAGTACTCAGGGTGCTGGGTGCTCAGTGCTCGGGGTGCTCGGAGCTCAGTACTCAGGGTGCTGGGTGCTCAGTGCTCGGGGTGATCGGTGCTCAGTACTCAGGGTGCTGGGTGCTCAGTGCTCGGGGTGCTCGGTGCTCAGTACGTTGGGTGCTCACTACTCAGGGTGCTGGGTGCTCAGTGCTCAGGGTGCTGGGTGCTCAGTGCTCAGGGTGCTGGGTGCTCAGTGCTCAGGGTGCTGGGTGCTCAGTACTCAGGGTGCTGGGTGCTCAGTGCTCGGGGTGCTGGGTGCTCAGTGCTCGGGGTGCTGAGTGCTCAGTACTCAGGGTGCTGGGTGCTCAGTACTCGGGGTGCTGGGTGCTCAGTACTCGGGTTGCTGGGTGCTCAGTACTCAGGGTGCTGGGTGCTCTGTACTCGGGAGCTGGGTGCTCAGTGCTCAGGGTGCTGGGTGCTCAGTGCTCGGTGTGCTGGGTGCTCAGTGCTCAGTACTCAGGGTGCTGGGTGCTCAGTGCTCAGTACTCAGGGTGCTGGTTGCTCAGTGCTCAGGGTGCTGTGTGCTCAGTGCTCAGGGTACTGGGTGCTCAGTGCTCAGGGTGCTGGGTACTCAGTGCTCAGGGTGCTGGGTGCTCAGTACTCAGGGTGCTGGGTGCTCAGTACTCAGGGTGCTGGGTGCTCAGTGCTCGGGGTGCTGGGTGCTCAGTGCTCGGGGTGCTGGGTGCTCAGTGCTCGGTGTGCTCGGTGCTCAGTACTCAGGGTGCTGGGTGCTCAGTGCTCGAGGTGCTCAGTACTCAGGGTGCTGTATGTTCAGTGTTCAGGCTGCTGGGTGCTCAGTACTCAGGGTGCTCGGTGCTTAGTACTCAGGGTGCTGGGTGCTCAGTACTCCGGGTGCTGGGTGCTCAGTGCTCGGTGTGCTCGGTGCTCAGTACTCAGTGCTCAGGGTGCTCAGTGCTCAGTGCTCAGGGTGCTGGGTGTTCAGTACTCAGGGTGCTGGGTGCTCTGTACTCAGGGGGCTGGGTGCTCAGTACTCGGGGTGCTCGGTGCTCAGTGCTCAGGGTGCTGGGTGCTCAGTACTCAGGGTGCTGAGTGCTCAGTCCTCAGGGTGCTGGGTGCTCATTGCTCAGGGTGCTGGGTACTCAGTGCTCAGGGTGCTCGGTGCTCAGTACTCGGGGTGCTGGGTGCTCATTCTCGGGGTGCTGGGTGCTCAGTGCTCAGGGTGCTGGGTGCTCAGTACTCAGGGTGCTGGGTGCTCAGTGCTCAGGTTGCTGGGTTCTCAGTACTCAGGCTGCTGGGTGCTCAGTGCTCAGGGTGCTGTGTGCTCAGTACTCAGGGTGCTGGGTGCTCAGTGCTCAGGGTGCTGGGTGCTCAGTACTCAGGGTGCTGGGAGCTCAGTGCTCTGGGTGATCGGTGCTCAGTACTCAGGGTGCTCAGTACTCAGGGTACTGGGTGCTCAGTGCTCGGGGTGCTGGGAGCTCAGTAATCAGGGTGCTGGGTGCTCAGTGCTCAGGGTGCTGGGTGCTCAGTGCTCAGGGTGATCGGTGCTCAGTACTCAGGGTGCTGGGTGCTCAGTGCTCGGGGTGCTGGGTGTTCAGTCCACAGGGTGCTCAGTGATCAGGTTGCTGGGTGCTCAGTGCTCGGGGTGCTGGGTGTTCAGTGCTCGGGGTGCTGGGTGCTCAGTGCTCAGGGTGCTGGGTGCTCAGTGCTCAGTGCTCAGGGTGCTGGTTGCTCAGTACTCAGGGTGCTGGGTGCTCAGTACTCAGGGTGCTGGGTGCTCAGTGCTCAGGGTGCTGGGTGCTCAGTGCTCGCTGTGCTCGGTGCTCAGTACTCAAGGTGCTGGGTGCTCAGTGCTCAGGGTGCTGGGTGCTCAGTGCTCAGGGTGCTCAGTGCTCAGTGTTCAGGGTGCTGGGTGTTCAGTACTCAGGGTGCTGGGTGCTCAGTACTCAGGGTGCTGGGTGCTCAGTGCTCAGGGTGCTGGGTGCTCAGTGCTCGGGGTGATCGGTGCTCAGAACTCAGGGTGCTGGGTGCTCAGTGCTCGGGGTGCTCGGAGCTCAGTACTCAGGGTGCTGGGTGCTCAGTGCTCGGGGTGATCGGTGCTCAGTACTCAGGGTGCTGGGTGCTCAGTGCTCGGGGTGCTCGGTGCTCAGTACGTTGGGTGCTCACTACTCAGGGTGCTGGGTGCTCAGTGCTCAGGGTGCTGGGTGCTCAGTACTCCGGGTGCTGGGTGCTCAGTGCTCGGTGTGCTCGGTGCTCAGTACTCAGTGCTCAGGGTGCTCAGTGCTCAGTGCTCAGGGTGCTGGGTGTTCAATACTCAGGGTGCTGGGTGCTCAGTACTCAGGGGGCTGGGTGCTCAGTACTCGGGGTGCTCGGTGCTCAGTGCTCAGGGTGCTGGGTGCTCAGTACTCAGGGTGCTGGGTGCTCAGTACTCGGGGTGCAAGGTGCTCAGTGCTCAGTACTCAGGGTGCTGGGTGCTCAGTGTTCAGGGTGCTGGGTGTTCACTGCTCAGGGTGCTGGGTGCTCAGTGCTCAGGGTGCTGGGTACTCAGTGCTCAGGGTACTGGGTACTCAGTACTCAGGGTGCTGGGTGCTCAGTGCTCAGGGTGCTGGGTGCTCAGTGCTCGGGGTGCTGGGTGCTCAGTGCTCGGGGTGCTGGGTGCTCAGTGCTCGGGGTGCTTGGTGCTCAGTACTCAGGGTGCTGGGTGCTCAGTGCTCGAGGTGCTCAGTACTCAGGGTGCTGTATGTTCAGTGTTCAGGGTGCTGGGTGCTCAGTACTCAGGGTGCTCGGTGCTTAGTACTCAGGGTGCTGGGTGCTCAGTACTCCGGGTGCTGGGTGCTCAGTGCTCGGTGTGCTCGGTGCTCAGTACTCAGTGCTCAGGGTGCTCAGTGCTCAGTGCTCAGGGTGCTGGGTGTTCAGTACTCAGGGTGCTCGGTGCTCAGTGCTCAGGGTGCTGGGTGCTCAGTACTCAGGGTGCTGGGTGCTCAGTACTCAGGGTGCTGGGTGCTCATTGCTCAGGGTGCTGGGTACTCAGTGCTCAGGGTGCTCGGTGCTCAGTACTCGGGGTGCTGGGTGCTCATTCTCGGGGTGCTGGGTGCTCAGTGCTCAGGGTGCTGGGTGCTCAGTACTCAGGGTGCTGGGTGCTCAGTGCTCAGGTTGCTGGGTTCTCAGTACTCAGGCTGCTGGGTGCTCAGTGCTCAGGGTGCTGTGTGCTCAGTACTCAGGGTGCTGGGTGCTCAGTGCTCAGGGTGCTGGGTGCTCAGTACTCAGGGTGCTGGGAGCTCAGTGCTCAGGGTGATCGGTGCTCAGTACTCAGGGTGCTCAGTACTCAGGGTACTGGGTGCTCAGTGCTCGGGGTGCTGGGAGCTCAGTAATCAGGGTGCTGGGTGCTCAGTGCTCGGGGTGCTGGGTGCTCAGTGCTCAGGGTGATCGGTGCTCAGTACTCAGGGTGCTGGGTGCTCAGTGCTCGGGGTGCTGGGTGTTCAGTCCACAGGGTGCTCAGTGATCAGGTTGCTGGGTGCTCAGTGCTCGGGGTGCTGGGTGTTCAGTGCTCGGGGTGCTGGGTGCTCAGTGCTCAGGGTGCTGGGTGCTCAGTGCTCAGTGCTCAGGGTGCTGGTTGCTCAGTACTCAGGGTGCTGGGTGCTCAGTACTCAGGGTGCTGGGTGCTCAGTGCTCAGGGTGCTAGGTGCTCAGTACTCAAGGTGCTGGGTGATCAGTGCTCAGGGTGCTGGGTGCTCAGTGCTCAGGGTGCTGGGTGCTCAGTGCTCAGGGTGCTGGGTGCTCAGTACTCAGGGTGCTGGGTGCTCAGTGCTCGGGGTGCTCGGTGCTCAGTACTCAAGGTGCTGGGTGCTCAGTGCTCAGGGTGCTGGGTGCTCAGTGCTCAGGGTGCTCAGTGCTCAGTGCTCAGGGTGCTGGGTGTTCAGTACTCAGGGTGCTGGGTGCTCAGTACTCAGGGTGCTGGGTGCTCAGTGCTCAGGGTGCTGGGTGCTCAGTGCTCGGGGTGATCGGTGCTCAGTACTCAGGGTGCTGGGTGCTCAGTGCTCGGGGTGCTCGGAGCTCAGTACTCAGGGTGCTGGGTGCTCAGTGCTCGGGGTGATCGGTGCTCAGTACTCAGGGTGCTGGGTGCTCAGTGCTCGGGGTGCTCGGTGCTCAGTACGTTGGGTGCTCACTACTCAGGGTGCTGGGTGCTCAGTGCTCAGGGTGCTGGGGGCTCAGTGCTCAGGGTGCTGGGTGCTCAGTGCTCAGGGTGCTGGGTGCTCAGTACTCAGGGTGCTGGGTGCTCAGTGCTCGGGGTGCTGGGTGCTCAGTGCTCGGGGTGCTGAGTGCTCAGTACTCAGGGTGCTGGGTGCTCAGTACTCGGGGTGCTGGGTGCTCAGTACTCGGGTTGCTGGGTGCTCAGTACTCAGGGTGCTGGGTGCTCTGTACTCGGGAGCTGGGTGCTCAGTGCTCAGGGTGCTGGGTGCTCAGTGCTCGGTGTGCTGGGTGCTCAGTGCTCAGTACTCAGGGTGCTGGGTGCTCAGTGCTCAGTACTCAGGGTGCTGGGTGCTCAGTGCTCAGGGTGCTGTGTGCTCAGTGCTCAGGGTACTGGGTGCTCAGTGCTCAGGGTGCTGGGTACTCAGTGCTCAGGGTGCTGGGTGCTCAGTACTCAGGGTGCTGGGTGCTCAGTACTCAGGCTGCTGGGTGCTCAGTGCTCGGGGTGCTGGGTGCTCAGTGCTCGGGGTGCTGGGTGCTCAGTGCTCGGGGTGCTCGGTGCTCAGTACTCAGGGTGCTGGGTGCTCAGTGCTCGAGGTGCTCAGTACTCAGGGTGCTGTGTGTTCAGTGCTCAGGGTGCTGTGTGCTCAGTGCTCAGGGTGCTGGGTGCTCAGTGCTCAGGGTGCTGGGTACTCAGTGCTCAGGGTGCTGGGTGCTCAGTACTCAGGGTGCTGGGTGCTCAGTACTCAGGGTGCAGGGTGCTCAGTACTCAGGGTGCTGGGTGCTCAGTGCTCAAGGTGCTGGGTGCTCAGTACTCAGGGTGCTCAATGCTCAGGGTGCTGGGTGCTCAGTACTCAGGGTGCTGGGTGCTCAGTGCTCAGGGTGCTCGGTGCTCAGTACGTTGGGTGCTCAGTACTCAGGGTGCTGGGGGCTCAGGGCTCAGGGTGCTGGGTGCTCAGTGCTCAGGGTGCTGGGTGCTCAGTACTCAGGGTGCTGGGTGCTCGGTGCTCAGTATGCTGGGTGCTCAGTACTCAGGGTGCTGGGTGCTCAGTGCTCGTGGTGCTCGGTGCTCAGTACGCTAGGTGCTCAGTACTCAGTGTGCTGGGTGCTCAGTACTCAGGGTGCAGGGTGCTCAGTACTCAGGGTGCTGGGTGCTTAGTACTCATGGTGCTGGGTTCTCAGTGCTCGGGGTGCTGGGTGCTCTGTGCTCAGTACTCAGGGTGCTGGGTGCTCAGTGCTCAGGGTGCTGGGTGCTCAGTACTCAGGGTGCTGGGTGCTCAGTACTCCGGGTGCTGGGTGCTCAGTTCTCTGGGTGCTCGGTGCTCAGTACTCAGGGCTCAGGGTGCTCAGTGCTCAGTGCTCAGGGTGCCGCGTGTTCAGTACTCAGGGTGCTGGGTGCTCAGTGCTCAGGGTGCTGGGGGCTCAGTACTCAGGGTGCTGGGTGCTCAGTACTCAGGGTGCTGGGTGCTCAGTGCTCAGCGTGCTGGGTACTCAGTGCTCAGGGTGCTCGGTGCTCAGTACTCGGGGTGCTGGGTGCTCATTCTCGGGGTGCTGGGTGCTCAGTGCTCGGGGTGCTGGGTGCTCAGTACTCAGCGTGCTGGGTGCTCAGTGCTCAGGGTGCTGGGTGCTCAGTACTCAGGGTGATGGGTGCTCAGTGCTCAGGGTGCTGGGTGCTCAGTACTCAGGGTGATGGGTGCTCAGTGCTCAGGGTGCTGGGTGCTCAGTACTCAGGGTTCTGGGAGCTCATTGCTCAGGGTGATCGGTGCTCAGTACTCAGGGTGCTCAGTACTCAGGGTGCTGGGTGCTCAGTGCTCGGGGTGCTGGGTGCTCAGTACTCAGGGTGCTGTGTGCTCAGTGCTCGGGGTTCTGGGTGCTCAGTGCTCAGGGTGCTGGGTGCTCAGTCCTCAGGGTGCTCAGTGCTCAGGGTGCTGGGTGCTCAGTGCTCGGGGTGCTCGGTGCTCAGTACTCAGGGTGCTGAGTGCTCAGTACTCAGGGTGCTGGGTGCTCAGTACTCAGGGTGCTGGGTGCTCAGTGCTCAGTGTGCTGGGTGATCAGTGCTCAGTGTGCTGGGTGCTCAGTGATCAGGGTGCTGGGTGCTCAGTGCTCAGGATGCTGTTTGCTCAGTGCTCAGGGTGCTGGGTGCTCAGTACTCAGGGTGCTGGGTGCTTAGTGCTCCGTTTGCTCGGCGCCCAGTGCTCAGGGTGCTGGGTGCTCAGTGCGCGAGGTGCTCAGTACTCAGAGTGCTGTGTGTTCAGTGCTCAGGGTGCTGGGTGCTCAGTACTCAGGGTGCTCGGTGCTTAGTACTCATGGTGCTGGGTGCTCAGTACTCCGGGTGCTGGGTGCTCAGTGCTCGGGGTGCTCGGTGCTCAGTACGTTGGGTGCTCACTACTCAGGGTGCTGCGTGCTCAGTGCTCAGGGTGCTGGATGCTCAGTGCTCAGGATGCTGTTTGCTCAGTGCTCAGGGTGCTGGGTGCTCAGTACTCAGGGTGCTGGGTGCTCAGTGCTCGGGGTTCTGGGTGCTCAGTTCTCAGGGTGCTGGGTGCTCAGTACTCAGGGTGCTGGGTGCTCAGTACTCGGGGTGCTGGGTGCTCAGTATTCAGGGTGCTGGGTGCTCAGTACTCATTGTGCTGGGTGCTCAGTACTCGGGTGCTGGGTGCTCAGTGCTCAGGGTGCTGGGTGCTCAGTGCTCAGGATGCTGTTTGCTCAGTGCTCAGGGTGCTGGGTGCTCAGTACTCAGGGTGCTGGGTGCTCAGTGCTCGGGGTGCTCGGTGCCCAGTGCTCAGGGTGCTGGGTGCTCAGTGCGCCAGTTGCTCAGTACTCAGAGTGCTGTGTGTTCAGTTCTCAGGGTGCTGGGTGCTCAGTACTCAGGGTGCTCGGTGCTTAGTACTCATGGTGCTGGGTGCTCAGTACTCCGGGTGCTGGGTGCTCAGTGCTCGGGGTGCTCGGTGCTCAGTACGTTGGGTGCTCACTACTCAGGGTGCTGCGTGCTCAGTGCTCAGGGTGCTGGGTGCTCAGTGCTCAGGATGCTGTTTGCTCAGTGCTCAGGGTGCTGGGTGCTCAGTACTCAGGGTGCTGGGTGCTCAGTGCTCGGGGTTCTGGGTGCTCAGTTCTCAGGGTGCTGGGTGCTCAGTACTCAGGGTGCTGGGTGCTCAGTACTCGGGGTGCTGGGTGCTCAGTATTCAGGGTGCTGGGTGCTCAGTACTCATTGTGCTGGGTGATCAGTACTCGGGTGCTGGGTGCTCAGTGCTCGGGGTGCTGCGTGCTCAGTGCTCAGTACTCAGGGTCCTGGGTGCTCAGTACTCAGGGTGCTGTGTGCTCAGTGCTCAGGGTGCTGGGTGCTCAGTGCTCAGGGTGCTGGGTGCTCAGTGCTCAGGGTGCTGGGTGCTCAGTACTCAGGGTGCTGGGTGCTCAGTGCTCGGGGTGCTGGGTGCTCAGTGCTCAGGGTGCTGGGTGCTCAGTACTCAGGGTGTTGGGTGCTCAGTACTCAGGGTGCTGGGTGCTCAGTACTCAGGTAGCTGGGTGCTCAGTACTCAGGGTGCTGGGTGCTCAGTACTCGGGTGCTGGGTGCTCAGTGCTCAGGGTGCTGGGTGCTCAGTGCTCGGGTTCTGGGTGCTCAGTGCTCAGTACTCAGGGTGCTGGGTGCTCAGTGCTCAGGGTGCTGGGTGCTCACTGCTCAGGGTGCTGGGTGCTCAGTGCTCAGGGTGCTGGGTACTCAGTGCTCAGGGTACTGGGTGCTCAGTACTCAGGGTGCTGGGTGCTCAGTGCTCAGGATGCTGGGTGCTCACTGCTCAGGGTGCTGGGTGCTCAGTGCTCAGGGTGCTGGGTACTCAGTGCTCAGGGTACTGGGTGCTCAGTACTCAGGGTGCTGGGTGCTCAGCGCTCAGGGTGCTGGGTGCTCAGTGCTCGGGGTGCTGGGTGCTCAGTGCTCGGGGTGCTGGGTGCTGAGAGCTCGGGGTGCTCGGTGCTCAGTACTCAGGGTGCTGTATGTTCAGTGTTCAGGGTGCTGGGTGCTCAGTACTCAGGGTGCTCGGTGCTTAGTACTCAGGGTGCTGGGTGCTCAGTACTTCGGGTGCTGGGTGCTCAGTGCTCGGGGTGCTCGGTGCTCAGTACTCAGTGCTCAGGGTGCTCACTGCTCAGTGCTCAGAGTGCTGGGTGTTCAGTACTCAGGGTGCTGGGTGCTCAGTACTCAGGGGGCTGGGTGCTCAGTACTCTGGGTGCTCGGTGCTCAGTGCTCAGGGTGCTGGGTGCTCAGTATTCAGGGTGCTGGGTGCTCAGTACTGAGGGTGCTGGGTGCTCAGTGATCAGGGTGCTGGGTACTCAGTGCTCAGGGTGCTCGGTGCTCAGTACTCGGGGTGCTGGGTGCTCATTCACGGGGTGCTGGGTGCTCAGTGCTCAGGGTGCTGGGTGCTCAGTACTCAGTGTGCTGGGTGCTCAGTGCTCAGGGTGCTGGGTGCTCAGTACTCAGGGTGCTGGGTGCTCAGTGCTCAGGGTGCTGGGTGCTCAGTACTCAGGGTGCTGGGTGCTCAGTGCTCAGGGTGCTGGGTGCTCAGTACTCAGGGTGCTGGGAGCTCAGTGCTCAGGGTGATCGGTGCTCAGTACTCAGGGTGCTCAGTACTCAGGGTACTGGGTGCTCAGTGCTCGGGGTGCTGGGAGCTCAGTACTCAGGGTGCTGGGTGCTCAGTGCTCGGGGTGCTGGGTGCTCAGTGCTCAGGGTGATCGGTGCTCAGTACTCAGGGTGCTGGGTGCTCAGTGCTCAGGGTGCTGGGTGTTCAGTCCACAGGGTGCTCAGTGCTCAGGGTGCTGGGTGCTCAGTGCTCGGGGTGCTGGGTGTTCAGTGCTCGGGGTGCTGGGTGCTCAGTGCTCAGGGTGCTGGGTGCTCAGTGCTCAGTGCTCAGGGTGCTGGTTGCTCAGTACTCAGGGTGCTGGGTGCTCAGTACTCAGGGTGCTGGGTGCTCAGTGCTCAGGGTGCTAGGTGCTCAGAACTCAGGGTGCTGGGTGATCAGTGCTCGGGGTGCTGGGTGCTCAGTGCTCTGGGTGCTGGGTGCTCAGTGCTCAGGGTGCTGGGTGCTCAGTACTCAGGGTGCTGGGTGCTCAGTGCTCAGGGTGCTCGGTGCTCAGTACTCAAGGTGCTGGGTGCTCAGTGCTCAGTGTGCTGGGTGCTCAGTGCTCAGGGTGCTCAGTGCTCAGGGTGCTGGGTGTTCAGTACTCAGGGTGCTGGGTGCTCAGTACTCAGGGTGCTGGGTGCTCAGTACTCAGGGTGCTGGGTGCTCAGTGCTCGGGGTGCTCGGTGCTCAGTACTCAGGGTGCTGGGTGCTCAGTACTCAGGGTGCTGGGTGCTCAGTGCTCAGGGTTCTGGGTGCTCAGTGCTCGGGGTGATCGGTGCTCAGTACTCAGGGTGCTGGGTGCTCAGTGCTCGGGGTGCTCGGAGCTCAGTACTCAGGGTGCTGGGTGCTCAGTGCTCGGGGTGATCGGTGCTCAGTACTCAGGGTGCTGGGTGCTCAGCGCTCGGGGTGCTCGGTGCTCAGTACGTTGGGTGCTCACTACTCAGGGTGCTGGGTGCTCAGTGCTCAGGGTGCTGGGTGCTCAGTGCTCAGGGTGCTGGGTGCTCAGTGCTCAGGGTGCTGGGTGCTCAGTACTCAGGGTGCTGGGTGCTCAGTGCTCGGGGTGCTGGGTGCTCAGTGCTCAGGGTGCTGGGTGCTCAGTACTCAGGGTGCTGGGTGCTCAGTACTCGGGGTGCTGGGTGCTCAGTACTCGGGGTGCTGGGTGCTCAGTACTCATGCTGCTGGGTGCTCTGTACTCGGGAGCTGGGTGCTCAGTGCTCAGGGTGCTGGGTGCTCAGTGCTCGGTGTGCTGGGTGCTCAGTGCTCAGTAATCAGGGTGCTGGGTGCTCAGTGCTCAGTACTCAGGGTGCTGGGTGCTCAGTGCTCAGGGTGCTGTGTGCTCAGTGCTCAGGGTGCTGGGTGCTCAGTGCTCAGGGTGCTGGGTGCTCAGTGCTCAGGGTGCTCGGTGCTTAGTACTCAGGGTGCTCGTTGCTCGGGATGCTGGGTGCTCAGTGCTCAGGTTGCTGGGTGCTCAGTGCTCCGGGTGCTGGGTGCTCAGTACTCGGGGTGCTCGGTGCTCAGTTCTCAGGGTGCTGGGTGCTCAGTGCTCGGGGTGCTGGGTGCTCAGTACTCAGGGTGCTGGGTGCTCGGTGCTCAGTACGCTGGGTGCCCCGTACTCAGGGTGCTGGCTGCTCAGTACACAGGGTGCTCGGTGCTCAGTACTCAGGGTGCTGGGTGCTCAGTGATCAGGGTGCTGGGTGCTCATTACTCAGGGTGCTGGGTGCTCAGTACTCGGTGTGCTCAGTGCTTGTGGTGCTGGGTGCTCAGTACTCAGGGTGCTCAGTGCTTGGGGTGTTGGGTGCTCAGTACTCAGGGTGCTGGGTGCTCAATGCTCAGGGTGCTGGGTGCTCAGTACTCAGGGTGCTGGGTGCTCAGTACTCAGGGTGCTGGGTGCTCAGTGCTCGGGGTGCGGGGTGCTTAGTGCTCGGGGTGCTGGGTGCTCAGTGCTCGGGGTGCTGGGTGCTCAGTGCTCGGGGTTCTGGGTCATCAGTGCTCGGGGCGACGGGTGCTCAGTGCTCGGGGTGCTGGGTGCTCAGTACTCAGGGTGCTCAGTACTCAGGCTGCTGGGTGCTCAGTGCTCAGGGTGCTGGGTGCTCAGTGCTCGGGGTGCTGGGTGCTCAGTGCTCGGGGTGCTGGGTGCTCAGTACTCAGGGTGCTGGGTGCTCAGTGCTCGGGGTGCTGGGTGCTCAGTACTCAGGGTGCTGGGTGCTCGGTGCTCAGTACGCTGGGTGCTCAGTACTCAGGGTGCTGGCTGCTCAGTACACAGGGTGCTCGGTGCTCAGTACTCAGGGTGCTGGGTGCTCAGTGCTCGGGGTGCTGGGTGCTCAGTACTCAGGGTGCTCATTGCTCAGGGTGATGGGTGCTCAGTACTCAGGGTGCTGGGTGCTCAGTACACACGGTGCTCAGTGCTCAGTACTCAGGGTGCTCAGTGCTCAGTACTCAGAGTGCTCAGTGCTCAGCGTGCTGGGTGCTCAGTGCTCGGGGTGCTGGGTGCTCAGTGCTCAGGGTGCTGGGTGCTCAGTACTCAGGGTGCTCAGTACTTAGGCTGCTGGGTGCTCAGTGCTCAGGGTGCTGGGTGCTCAGTGCTAAGTGTGCTGGGTGCTCAGTACTCAGGGTGTTGGGTGCTCGGTGCTCAGTACACAGGGTGCTGAGTGCTCAGTGCTCGGGGTGTTGGGTGCTCAGTGCTCAGGGTGCTGGGTGCTCAGTACACAGGGTGCTGAGTGCTCAGTGCTCGGGGTGTTGGGTGCTCAGTGCTCGGGGTGCTGGGTGCTCAGTGCTCAGGGTGCTGGGTGCTCAGTACTCAGGGTGCTCAGTACTCAGGCTGCTGGGTGCTCAGTGCTCGGGGTGCTGGGTGCTCAGTGCTCGGGGTGCTGGGTGCTCAGTGCTAGGTGTGCTGGGTGCTCAGTACTCGGGTTGCTCGGTGCTCAGTACTCAGGGTGCTGGGTGCTCAGTGCTCAGGGTGCTGGGTGCTCAGTACTCAGGGTGCTGGGTGCTCGGAGCTCAGTAAGCTGGGTGCTCAGTACTCAGGGTGCTGGCTGCTCAGTACTCAGGGTGCTCGGTGCTCAGTACTCAGGGTGCTGGGTGCTCAGTGCTCGGGGTGCTGGGTGCTCATTACTCAGGGTGCTGGGTGCTCAGTACTCAAGGTGCTCAGTGCTTGGGGTGCTGGGTGCTCAGTACTCAGGGTGCTCAGTGCTTGGGGTATTGGGTGCTCAGTACTCAGGGTGCTGTGTGCTCAGTGCTCAGGGTGCTGGGTGCTCAGTACTCAGGGTGCTGGGTCCTCAGTGCTCAGGGTGCTGGGTGCTCAGTGCTCAGGGTGCTGGGTGCTCAGTGCTCGGGGTGCTGGGTGCTCAGTGCTCGGGGTGCTGGGTGCTCAGTGCTCGGGGTGCTCGGTGCTCAGTGCTCGGGGTGCTGGGTGCTCAGTACTCGGGGTGCTCAGTGCTCAGTACTCAGGGTGCTGGGTGCTCAGTGCTCAGGGTGCTGGGTGCTCAGTGCTCGGGGTGCTGGCTGCTCGGTGCTCAGGTTGCTGGGTGCTCAGTACTCGGGGTGCTGGGTGCTCAGTACTCGGGGTGCTGGGTGCTCAGTACTCAGGGTGCTGGGTGCTCGGTGCTCAGGGTGCTGGGTCCTCAGTGCTCAGGGTGCTGGGTGCTCAGTGCTCAGGGTGCTCGGTGCTTAGTACTCAGGGTGCTCGTTGCTCAGGGTGCTGGGTGCTCAGTGCTCGGGCTGCTGGGTGCTCAGTGCTCGGGTTGCTGGGTGCTCAGTACTCGGGGTGCTCGGTGCTCAGTACTCAGGGTGCTGGGTTCTCAGTGCTCGGGGTGCTGGGTGCTCAGTACTCAGGGTGCTGGGTGCTCGGTGCTCAGTACGCTGGGTGCTCAGTACTCAGTGTGCTGGCTGCTCAGTACACAGGGTGCTCGGTGCTCAGTACTCAGGGTGCTGGGTGCTCAGTGCTCGGGGTGCTGTGTGCTCATTACTCAGGGTGCTGGGTGCTCAGTAATCAGTGTGCTCAGTGCTTGGGGTGCTGGTTTCTCAGTACTCAGGGTGCTCAGTGCTTGGGGTGTTGGGTGCTCAGTACTCAGGGTGCTGGGTGCTCAATGCTCAGGGTGCTGGGTGCTCAGTACTCAGGGTGCTGGGTGCTAAGTACTCAGGGTGCTGGGTGCTCAGTGCTCGGGGTGCTGGGTGCTTAGTGCTCGGGGTGCTGGGTGCTCAGTGCTCGGGGTGCTGGGTGCTCAGTACTCAGGGTGCTGGGTGCTCAGTACTCAGGGTACTGGGTGCTCGGTGCTCAGGGTGCTGGGTCCTCAGTGCTCAGGGTGCTGGGTGCTCAGTGCTCAGGGTGCTCGGTGCTTAGTACTCAGGGTGCTCGTTGCTCAGGGTGCTGGGTGCTCAGTGCTCGGGCTGCTGGGTGCTCAGTGCTCGGGTTGCTGGGTGCTCAGTACTCGGGGTGCTCGGTGCTCAGTACTCAGGGTGCTGGGTGCTCAGTGCTCGGGGTGCTGGGTGCTCAGTACTCAGGGTGCTGGGTGCTCGATGCTCAGTAAGCTGGGTGCTCAGAACTCAGTGTGCTGGCTGCTCAGTACACAGGGTGCTCGGTGCTCAGTACTCAGGGTGCTGGGTGCTCAGTGCTCGGGGTGCTGTGTGCTCATTACTCAGGGTGCTGGGTGCTCAGTACTCAGTGTGCTCAGTGCTTGGGGTGCTGGGTGCTCAGTACTCAGGGTGCTCAGTGCTTGGGGTGTTGGGTGCTCAGTACTCAGGGTGCTGGGTGCTCAATGCTCAGGGTGCTGGGTGCTCAGTACTCAGGGTGCTGGGTGCTAAGTACTCAGGGTGCTGGGTGCTCAGTGCTCGGGGTGCTGGGTGCTTAGGGCTCGGGTTGCTGGGTGCTCAGTGCTCGGGGTGCTGGGTGCTCAGTGCTCGGGGTGCTGGGTGCTCAGTGCTCGGGGCGCTGGGTGCTCAGTGCTCGGGGCGCTGGGTGCTCAGTGCTCGGGGTGCTCGGAGCTCAGTACTCAGGGTGCTGGGTGCTCAGTGCTCGGAGTGCTCGGTGCTCAGTACTCAGGGTGCTGGGTGCTCAGTGCTCAGGGTGCTCGGTGCTCAGTACGTTGGGTGCTCACTACTCAGGGTGCTGGGTGCTCAGTGCTCAGGGTGCTGGGTGCTCAGTGCTCCGGGTGCTAGGTGCTTAGTGCTCGGGGTGCTGGGTGCTCAGTGCTCGGGGTGCTGGGTGCTCAGTGCTCGGGGTGCTCGGTGCTCAGTGCTCGGGGTGCTGGGTGCTCAGTACTCGGGGTGCTCAGTGCTCAGTACCCGGGGTGCTGGGTGCTCAGTGCTCAGGGTGCTGGGTGCTCAGTGCTCGGGGTGCTGGCTGCTCGGTGCTCAGGTTGCTGGGTGCTCAGTACTCGGGGTGCTGGGTGCTCAGTACTCGGGGTGCTGGGTGCTCATTGCTCGGGGTGCTCGGTGCTCAGTACTCAGGGTGCTGGGTGCTCAGTGCTCGGGGTGCTCAGTACTCAGGGTGCTGTGTGTTCAGTGCTCAGGGTGCTGGGTGCTCAGTGCTCAGGGTGCTGTGTGCTCAGTGCTCGGGGTGCTGGGTGCTCAGTACTCGGGGTGCTGGGTGCTCTGTACTCAGGGAGCTGGGTGCTCGGTGCTCAGGGTGCTGGGTCCTCAGTGCTCAGGGTGCTGGGTGCTCAGTGCTCAGGGTGCTCGGTGCTTAGTACTCAGGGTGCTCGTTGCTCGGGATGCTGGGTGCTCAGTGCTCAGGTTGCTGGGTGCTCAGTGCTCGGGGTGCTGGGTGCTCAGTACTCGGGGTGCTCGGTGCTCAGTTCTCAGGGTGCTGGGTGCTCAGTGCTCGGGGTGCTGGGTGCTCAGTACTCAGGTTGCTGGGTGCTCGGTGCTCAGTACGCTGGGTGCCCAGTACTCAGGGTGCTGGCTGCTCAGTACACAGGGTGCTCGGTGCTCAGTACTCAGGGTGCTGGGTGCTCAGTGATCGGGGTGCTGGGTGCTCATTACTCAGGGTGCTGGGTGCTCAGTACTCAGTGTGCTCAGTGCTTGTGGTGCTGGGTGTTCACTACTCAGGGTGCTCGGTGCTCAGTACTCAGGGTGCTGGGTGCTCAGTACTCGGGGTGCTGGGTGCTCTGTACTCAGGGAGCTTTGTGCTCGGTGCTCAGGGTGCTGGGTGCTCAGTGCTCAGGGTGCTGGGTGCTCAGTGCTCAGGGTGCTGGGTGCTCAGTACTCAGGGTGCTGGGTGCTCAGTGCTTGGGGTGCTGGGTGCTCAGTGCTCAGGGTGCTGGGTGCTCAGTACTCAGGGTGCTGGGTGCTCAGTACTCGGGGTGCTGGGTGCTCAGTATTCAGGGTGCTGGGTGCTCAGTACTCATTGTGCTGGGTGCTCAGTACTCTGGTGCTGGGTGCTCAGTGCTCAGGGTGCTGGGTGATCAGTGCTCGGGGTGCTGGGTGCTCAGTGCTCAGTACTCAGGGTGCTGGGTGCTCAGTGCTCGGGGTGCTGCGTGCTCAGTGCTCAGTACTCAGGGTCCTGGGTGCTCAGTACTCAGGGTGCTGTGTGCTCAGTGCTCAGGGTGCTGGGTGCTCAGTGCTCAGGGTGCTGGGTGCTCAGTGCTCAGGGTGCTGGGTGCTCAGTACTCAGGGTGCTGGGTGCTCAGTGCTCGGGGTGCTGGGTGCTCAGTGCTCAGGGTGCTGGGTGCTCAGTACTCAGGGTGTTGTGTCCTCAGTACTCGGGGTGCTGGGTGCTCAGTACTCAGGGTGCTGGTTGCTTAGTACTCGGGTGCTGGGTGCTCAGTGCTCAGGGTGCTGGGTGCTCAGTGCTCGGGGTGCTGGGTGCTCAGTGCTCAGTACTCAGGGTGCTGGGTGCTCAGTACTCGGGGTGCTAGGTGCTCAGTGCTCAGTACTCAGGGTGCTGGGTGCTTAGTGCTCAGGGTGCTGGGTGCTCAGTGCTCGGGGTGCTGGGTGCTCAGTGCTCGGGGTGCTGGGTGCTCAGTGCTCGGGGTGCTCGGTTCTCAGTACTCAGGGTGCTGGGTGCTCAGTGCTCAGGGTGCTCGATGCTCAGTATGTTGGGTGCTCACTACTCAGGGTGCTGCGTGCTCAGTGCTCAGGGTGCTGGGTGCTCAGTGCTCAGGGTGCTGGGTGCTCAGTGCTCAGGGTGCTGGGTGCTCAGTACTCAGGGTGCTGGGTGCTCAGTGCTCGGGGTGCTGGATGCTCAGTGCTCAGGGTGCTGGGTGCTCAGTACTCAGGGTGTTGGTTGCCCAGTACTCGGGGTGCTTTGTGCTCAGTACTCAGGGTGCTAGCTGCTCAGTACTCAGGGTGCTGGGTGCTCTGTACTCGGGTGCTGGGTGCTCAGTGCTCAGGGTGCAGGGTGCTCAGTGCTCGGGGTGCTGGGTGCTCAGTGCTTAGTACTCAGGGTGCTGGGTGCTTAGTACTCGGGGTGCTGGATGCTCAGTGCTCAGTACTCAGGGTGCTGGGTGCTCAGTGCTCAGGGTGCTGGGTGCTCAGTGCTCAGGGTGCTGGGTGCTCAGTGCTCAGGGTGCTGGGTACTCAGTGCTCAGGGTGCTGGGTGCTCAGTACTCAGGGTGCTGGGTGCTCAGTGCTCACGGTGCTGGGTGCTCAGTGCTCGGGGTGCTGGGTGCTCAGTGCTCGGGGTGCTGGGTGCTCAGTGCTCGGGGTGCTCGGTGCTCAGTACTCAGGGTGCTGGGTGCTCAGTGCTCGAGGTGCTCAGTACTCAGGGTGCTGTATGTTCAGTGTTCAGGGTGCTGGGTGCTCAGTACTCAGGGTGCTCGGTGCTTAGTACTCAGGGTGCTGGGTGCTCAGTACTCCTGGTGCTGGGTGCTCAGTGCTCGGGGTGCTCGGTGCTCAGTACTCAGTGCTCAGGGTGCTCAGTGCTCAGTGCTCAGGGTGCTGGGTGTTCAGTACTCAGGGTGCTGGGTGCTCAGTACTAAGGGGGCTGGGTGCTCAGTACTCAGGGTGCTGGTTGCTTAGTACTCGGGTGCTGGGTGCTCAGTGCTCAGGGTGCTGGGTGCTCAGTGCTCGGGGTGCTGGGTGCTCAGTGCTCAGTACTCAGGGTGCTGGGTGCTCAGTACTCGGGGTGCTAGGTGCTCAGTGCTCAGTACTCAGGGTGCTGGGTGCTTAGTGCTCAGGGTGCTGGGTGCTCAGTACTCAGGGTGTTGTGTCCTCAGTACTCGGGGTGCTGGGTGCTCAGTACTCAGGGTGCTGGTTGCTTAGTACTCGGGTGCTGGGTGCTCAGTGCTCAGGGTGCTGGGTGCTCAGTGCTCGGGGTGCTGGGTGCTCAGTGCTCAGTACTCAGGGTGCTGGGTGCTCAGTACTCGGGGTGCTAGGTGCTCAGTGCTCAGTACTCAGGGTGCTGGGTGCTTAGTGCTCAGGGTGCTGGGTGCTCAGTGCTCGGGGTGCTGGGTGCTCAGTGCTCGGGGTGCTGGGTGCTCAGTGCTCGGGGTGCTGGGTGCTCAGTGCTCAGTACTCAGGGTGCTGGGTGCTCAGTACTCGGGGTGCTAGGTGCTCAGTGCTCAGTACTCAGGGTGCTGGGTGCTTAGTGCTCAGGGTGCTGGGTGCTCAGTGCTAGGGGTGCTCGGTTCTCAGTACTCAGGGTGCTGGGTGCTCAGTGCTCAGGGTGCTCGATGCTCAGTATGTTGGGTGCTCACTACTCAGGGTGCTGCGTGCTCAGTGCTCAGGGTGCTGGGTGCTCAGTGCTCAGGGTGCTGGGTGCTCAGTGCTCAGGGTGCTTGGTGCTCAGTACTCAGGGTGCTGGGTGCTCTGTACTCGGGTGCTGGGTGCTCAGTGCTCAGGGTGCAGGGTGCTCAGTGCTCGGGGTGCTGGGTGCTCAGTGCTTAGTACTCAGGGTGCTGGGTGCTTAGTACTCGGGGTGCTGGATGCTCAGTGCTCAGTATTCAGGGTGCTGGGTGCTCAGTGCTCAGGGTGCTGGGTGCTCAGTGCTCAGGGTGCTGGGTGCTCAGTGCTCAGGGTGCTGGGTACTCAGTGCTCAGGGTGCTGGGTGCTCAGTACTCAGGGTGCTGGGTGCTCAGTGCTCACGGTGCTGGGTGCTCAGTGCTCGGGGTGCTGGGTGCTCAGTGCTCGGGGTGCTGGGTGCTCAGTGCTCGGGGTGCTCGGTGCTCAGTACTCAGGGTGCTGGGTGCTCAGTGCTCGAGGTGCTCAGTACTCAGGGTGCTGTATGTTCAGTGTTCAGGGTGCTGGGTGCTCAGTACTCAGGGTGCTCGGTGCTTAGTACTCAGGGTGCTGGGTGCTCAGTACTCCTGGTGCTGGGTGCTCAGTGCTCGGGGTGCTCGGTGCTCAGTACTCAGTGCTCAGGGTGCTCAGTGCTCAGTGCTCAGGGTGCTGGGTGTTCAGTACTCAGGGTGCTGGGTGCTCAGTACTCAGGGGGCTGGGTGCTCAGTACTCTGGGTGCTCGGTGCTCAGTGCTCAGGGTGCTGGGTGCTCAGTATTCAGGGTGCTGGGTGCTCAGTACTCAGGGTGCTGGGTGCTCAGTGCTCAGGGTGCTGGGTACTCAGTGCTCAGGGTGCTCGGTGCTCAGTACTCGGGGTGCTGGGTGCTCATTCTCGGGGTGCTGGGTGCTCAGTGCTCAGGGTGCTGGGTGCTCAGTACTCAGGGTGCTGGGTGCTCAGTGCTCAGGGTGCTGGGTGCTCAGTACTCAGGGTGCTGGGTGCTCAGTGCTCAGGGTGCTGGGTGCTCAGTACTCAGGGTGCTGGGTGCTCAGTGCTCAGGGTGCTGGGTGCTCAGTACTCAGGGTGCTGGGAGCTCAGTGCTCAGGGTGATCGGTGCTCAGTACTCAGGGTGCTCAGTACTCAGGGTACTGGGTGCTCAGTGCTCGGGGTGCTGTGAGCTCAGTACTCAGGGTGCTGGGTGCTCAGTGCTCGGGGTGCTGGGTGCTCAGTGCTCAGGGTGATCGGTGCTCAGTACTCAGGGTGCTGGGTGCTCAGTGCTCAGGGTGCTGGGTGTTCAGTCCACAGGGTGCTCAGTGCTCAGGGTGCTGGGTGGTCAGTGCTCGGGGTGCTGGGTGTTCAGTGCTCGGGGTGCTGGGTGCTCAGTGCTCAGGGTGCTGGGTGCTCAGTGCTCAGTGCTCAGGGTGCTGGTTGCTCAGTACTCAGGGTGCTGGGTGCTCAGTACTCAGGGTGCTGGGTGCTCAGTGCTCAGGGTGCTAGGTGCTCAGAACTCAGGGTGCTGGGTGATCAGTGCTCGGGGTGCTGGGTGCTCAGTGCTCTGGGTGCTGGGTGCTCAGTGCTCAGGGTGCTGGGTGCTCAGTACTCAGGGTGCTGGGTGCTCAGTGCTCAGGGTGCTCGGTGCTCAGTACGCAAGGTGCTGGGTGCTCAGTGCTCAGTGTGCTGGGTGCTCAGTGCTCAGGGTGCTCAGTGCTCAGGGTGCTGGGTGTTCAGTACTCAGGGTGCTGGGTGCTCAGTACTCAGGGTGCTGGGTGCTCAGTACTCAGGGTGCTGGGTGCTCAGTGCTCGGGGTGCTCGGTGCTCAGTACTCAGGGTGCTGGGTGCTCAGTTCTCAGGGTGCTGGGTGCTCAGTGCTCAGGGTTCTGGGTGCTCAGTGCTCGGGGTGATCGGTGCTCAGTACTCAGGGTGCTGGGTGCTCAGTGCTCAGGGTGCTCGGAGCTCAGTACTCAGGGTGCTGGGTGCTCAGTGCTCGGGGTGATCGGTGCTCAGTACTCAGGGTGCTGGGTGCTCAGCGCTCGGGGTGCTCGGTGCTCAGTACGTTGGGTGCTCACTACTCAGGGTGCTGGGTGCTCAGTGCTCAGGGTGCTGGGTGCTCAGTGCTCAGGGTGCTGGGTGCTCAGTGCTCAGGGTGCTGGGTGCTCAGTACTCAGGGTGCTGGGTGCTCAGTGCTCGGGGTGCTGGGTGCTCAGTGCTCAGGGTGCTGGGTGCTCAGTACTCAGGGTGCTGGGTGCTCAGTACTCGGGGTGCTCGGTGCTCAGTACTCGGGGTGCTGGTTGCTCAGTACTCATGCTGCTGGGTGCTCTGTACTCGGGAGCTGGGTGCTCAGTGCTCAGGGTGCTGGGTGCTCAGTGCTCAGTACTCAGGGTGCTGGGTGCTTAGTGCTCAGGGTGCTGGGTGCTCAGTGCTCGGGGTGCTGGGTGCTCAGTGCTCGGGGTGCTGGGTGCTCAGTGCTCGGGGTGCTGGGTGCTCAGTGCTCAGTACTCAGGGTGCTGGGTGCTCAGTACTCGGGGTGCTAGGTGCTCAGTGCTCAGTACTCAGGGTGCTGGGTGCTTAGTGCTCAGGGTGCTGGGTGCTCAGTGCTAGGGGTGCTCGGTTCTCAGTACTCAGGGTGCTGGGTGCTCAGTGCTCAGGGTGCTCGATGCTCAGTATGTTGGGTGCTCACTACTCAGGGTGCTGCGTGCTCAGTGCTCAGGGTGCTGGGTGCTCAGTGCTCAGGGTGCTGGGTGCTCAGTGCTCAGGGTGCTTGGTGCTCAGTACTCAGGGTGCTGGGTGCTCTGTACTCGGGTGCTGGGTGCTCAGTGCTCAGGGTGCAGGGTGCTCAGTGCTCGGGGTGCTGGGTGCTCAGTGCTTAGTACTCAGGGTGCTGGGTGCTTAGTACTCGGGGTGCTGGATGCTCAGTGCTCAGTATTCAGGGTGCTGGGTGCTCAGTGCTCAGGGTGCTGGGTGCTCAGTGCTCAGGGTGCTGGGTGCTCAGTGCTCAGGGTGCTGGGTACTCAGTGCTCAGGGTGCTGGGTGCTCAGTACTCAGGGTGCTGGGTGCTCAGTGCTCACGGTGCTGGGTGCTCAGTGCTCGGGGTGCTGGGTGCTCAGTGCTCGGGGTGCTGGGTGCTCAGTGCTCGGGGTGCTCGGTGCTCAGTACTCAGGGTGCTGGGTGCTCAGTGCTCGAGGTGCTCAGTACTCAGGGTGCTGTATGTTCAGTGTTCAGGGTGCTGGGTGCTCAGTACTCAGGGTGCTCGGTGCTTAGTACTCAGGGTGCTGGGTGCTCAGTACTCCTGGTGCTGGGTGCTCAGTGCTCGGTGTGCTCGGTGCTCAGTACTCAGTGCTCAGGGTGCTCAGTGCTCAGTGCTCAGGGTGCTGGGTGTTCAGTACTCAGGGTGCTGGGTGCTCAGTACTCAGGGGGCTGGGTGCTCAGTACTCTGGGTGCTCGGTGCTCAGTGCTCAGGGTGCTGGGTGCTCAGTATTCAGGGTGCTGGGTGCTCAGTACTCAGGGTGCTGGGTGCTCAGTGCTCAGGGTGCTGGGTACTCAGTGCTCAGGGTGCTCGGTGCTCAGTACTCGGGGTGCTGGGTGCTCATTCTCGGGGTGCTGGGTGCTCAGTGCTCAGGGTGCTGGGTGCTCAGTACTCAGGGTGCTGGGTGCTCAGTGCTCAGGGTGCTGGGTGCTCAGTACTCAGGGTGCTGGGTGCTCAGTGCTCAGGGTGCTGGGTGCTCAGTACTCAGGGTGCTGGGTGCTCAGTGCTCAGGGTGCTGGGTGCTCAGTACTCAGGGTGCTGGGAGCTCAGTGCTCAGGGTGATCGGTGCTCAGTACTCAGGGTGCTCAGTACTCAGGGTACTGGGTGCTCAGTGCTCGGGGTGCTGTGAGCTCAGTACTCAGGGTGCTGGGTGCTCAGTGCTCGGGGTGCTGGGTGCTCAGTGCTCAGGGTGATCGGTGCTCAGTACTCAGGGTGCTGGGTGCTCAGTGCTCAGGGTGCTGGGTGTTCAGTCCACAGGGTGCTCAGTGCTCAGGGTGCTGGGTGCTCAGTGCTCGGGGTGCTGGGTGTTCAGTGCTCGGGGTGCTGGGTGCTCAGTGCTCAGGGTGCTGGGTGCTCAGTGCTCAGTGCTCAGGGTGCTGGTTGCTCAGTACTCAGGGTGCTGGGTGCTCAGTACTCAGGGTGCTGGGTGCTCAGTGCTCAGGGTGCTAGGTGCTCAGAACTCAGGGTGCTGGGTGATCAGTGCTCGGGGTGCTGGGTGCTCAGTGCTCTGGGTGCTGGGTGCTCAGTGCTCAGGGTGCTGGGTGCTCAGTACTCAGGGTGCTGGGTGCTCAGTGCTCAGGGTGCTCGGTGCTCAGTACGCAAGGTGCTGGGTGCTCAGTGCTCAGTGTGCTGGGTGCTCAGTGCTCAGGGTGCTCAGTGCTCAGGGTGCTGGGTGTTCAGTACTCAGGGTGCTGGGTGCTCAGTACTCAGGGTGCTGGGTGCTCAGTACTCAGGGTGCTGGGTGCTCAGTGCTCGGGGTGCTCGGTGCTCAGTACTCAGGGTGCTGGGTGCTCAGTTCTCAGGGTGCTGGGTGCTCAGTGCTCAGGGTTCTGGGTGCTCAGTGCTCGGGGTGATCGGTGCTCAGTACTCAGGGTGCTGGGTGCTCAGTGCTCGGGGTGCTCGGAGCTCAGTACTCAGGGTGCTGGGTGCTCAGTGCTCGGGGTGATCGGTGCTCAGTACTCAGGGTGCTGGGTGCTCAGCGCTCGGGGTGCTCGGTGCTCAGTACGTTGGGTGCTCACTACTCAGGGTGCTGGGTGCTCAGTGCTCAGGGTGCTGGGTGCTCAGTGCTCAGGGTGCTGGGTGCTCAGTGCTCAGGGTGCTGGGTGCTCAGTACTCAGGGTGCTGGGTGCTCAGTGCTCGGGGTGCTGGGTGCTCAGTGCTCAGGGTGCTGGGTGCTCAGTACTCAGGGTGCTGGGTGCTCAGTACTCGGGGTGCTCGGTGCTCAGTACTCGGGGTGCTGGTTGCTCAGTACTCATGCTGCTGGGTGCTCTGTACTCGGGAGCTGGGTGCTCAGTGCTCAGGGTGCTGGGTGCTCAGTGCTCGGTGTGCTGGGTGCTCAGTGCTCAGTAATCAGGGTGCTGGGTGCTCAGTGCTCAGTACTCAGGGTGCTGGGTGCTCAGTGCTCAGGGTGCTGTGTGCTCAGTGCTCAGGGTGCTGGGTGCTCAGTGCTCAGGGTGCTGGGTGCTCAGTGCTCAGGGTGCTCGGTGCTTAGTACTCAGGGTGCTCGTTGCTCGGGATGCTGGGTGCTCAGTGCTCAGGTTGCTGGGTGCTCAGTGCTCGGGGTGCTGGGTGCTCAGTACTCGGGGTGCTCGGTGCTCAGTTCTCAGGGTGCTGGGTGCTCAGTGCTCGGGGTGCTGGGTGCTCAGTACTCAGGGTGCTGGGTGCTCGGTGCTCAGTACGCTGGGTGCCCCGTACTCAGGGTGCTGGGTGCTCAGTACACAGGGTGCTCGGTGCTCAGTACTCAGGGTGCTGGGTGCTCAGTGATCGGGGTGCTGGGTGCTCATTACTCAGGGTGCTGGGTGCTCAGTACTCGGTGTGCTCAGTGCTTGTGGTGCTGGGTGCTCAGTACTCAGGGTGCTCAGTGCTTGGGGTGTTGGGTGCTCAGTACTCAGGGTGCTGGGTGCTCAATGCTCAGGGTGCTGGGTGCTCAGTACTCAGGGTGCTGGGTGCTCAGTACTCAGGGTGCTGGGTGCTCAGTGCTCGGGGTGCGGGGTGCTTAGTGCTCGGGGTGCTGGGTGCTCAGTGCTCGGGGTGCTGGGTGCTCAGTGCTCGGGGTTCTGGGTCATCAGTGCTCGGGGCGACGGGTGCTCAGTGCTCGGGGTGCTGGGTGCTCAGTACTCAGGGTGCTCAGTACTCAGGCTGCTGGGTGCTCAGTGCTCAGGGTGCTGGGTGCTCAGTGCTCGGGGTGCTGGGTGCTCAGTGCTCGGGGTGCTGGGTGCTCAGTGCTCGGGGTGCTGGGTGCTCAGTGCTCAGGGTGCTGGGTGCTCAGTACTCAGGGTGCTGGGTGCTCAGTGCTCGGGGTGCTGGGTGCTCAGTACTCAGGGTGCTGGGTGCTCGGTGCTCAGTACGCTGGGTGCTCAGTACTCAGGGTGCTGGCTGCTCAGTACACAGGGTGCTCGGTGCTCAGTACTCAGGGTGCTGGGTGCTCAGTGCTCGGGGTGCTGGGTGCTCAGTACTCAGGGTGCTCATTGCTCAGGGTGATGGGTGCTCAGTACTCAGGGTGCTGGGTGCTCAGTACACACGGTGCTCAGTGCTCAGTACTCAGGGTGCTCAGTGCTCAGTACTCAGAGTGCTCAGTGCTCAGCGTGCTGGGTGCTCAGTGCTCGGGGTGCTGGGTGCTCAGTGCTCAGGGTGCTGGGTGCTCAGTACTCAGGGTGCTCAGTACTCAGGCTGCTGGGTGCTCAGTGCTCAGGGTGCTGGGTGCTCAGTGCTAAGGGTGCTGGGTGCTCAGTACTCAGGGTGTTGGGTGCTCGGTGCTCAGTACACAGGGTGCTGAGTGCTCAGTGCTCGGGGTGTTGGGTGCTCAGTGCTCAGGGTGCTGGGTGCTCAGTACACAGGGTGCTGAGTGCTCAGTGCTCGGGGTGTTGGGTGCTCAGTGCTCGGGGTGCTGGGTGCTCAGTGCTCAGGGTGCTGGGTGCTCAGTACTCAGGGTGCTCAGTACTCAGGCTGCTGGGTGCTCAGTGCTCGGGGTGCTGGGTGCTCAGTGCTCGGGGTGCTGGGTGCTCAGTGCTAGGTGTGCTGGGTGCTCAGTACTCGGGTTGCTCGGTGCTCAGTACTCAGGGTGCTGGGTGCTCAGTGCTCAGGGTGCTGGGTGCTCAGTACTCAGGGTGCTGGGTGCTCGGTGCTCAGTAAGCTGGGTGCTCAGTACTCAGGGTGCTGGCTGCTCAGTACTCAGGGTGCTCGGTGCTCAGTACTCAGGGTGCTGGGTGCTCAGTGCTCGGGGTGCTGGGTGCTCATTACTCAGGGTGCTGGGTGCTCAGTACTCAAGGTGCTCAGTGCTTGGGGTGCTGGGTGCTCAGTACTCAGGGTGCTCAGTGCTTGGGGTATTGAGTGCTCAGTACTCAGGGTGCTGTGTGCTCAGTGCTCAGGGTGCTGGGTGCTCAGTACTCAGGGTGCTGGGTCCTCAGTGCTCAGGGTGCTGGGTGCTCAGTGCTCAGGGTGCTGGGTGCTCAGTGCTCGGGGTGCTGGGTGCTCAGTGCTCGGGGTGCTGGGTGCTCAGTGCTCGGGGTGCTCGGTGCTCAGTGCTCGGGGTGCTGGGTGCTCAGTACTCGGGGTGCTCAGTGCTCAGTACTCAGGGTGCTGGGTGCTCAGTGCTCAGGGTGCTGGGTGCTCAGTGCTCGGGGTGCTGGCTGCTCGGTGCTCAGGTTGCTGGGTGCTCAGTACTCGGGGTGCTGGGTGCTCAGTACTCGGGGTGCTGGGTGCTCAGTACTCAGGGTGCTGGGTGCTCGGTGCTCAGGGTGCTGGGTCCTCAGTGCTCAGGGTGCTGGGTGCTCAGTGCTCAGGGTGCTCGGTGCTTAGTACACAGGGTGCTCGTTGCTCAGGGTGCTGGGTGCTCAGTGCTCGGGCTGCTGGGTGCTCAGTGCTCGGGTTGCTGGGTGCTCAGTACTCGGGGTGCTCGGTGCTCAGTACTCAGGGTGCTGGGTGCTCGGTGCTCAGTACGCTGGGTGCTCAGTACTCAGTGTGCTGGCTGCTCAGTACACAGGGTGCTCGGTGCTCAGTACTCAGGGTGCTGGGTGCTCAGTGCTCGGGGTGCTGGGTGCTCAGTACTCGGGGTGCTAGGTGCTCAGTGCTCAGTACTCAGGGTGCTGGGTGCTTAGTGCTCAGGGTGCTGGGTGCTCAGTGCTAGGGGTGCTCGGTTCTCAGTACTCAGGGTGCTGGGTGCTCAGTGCTCAGGGTGCTCGATGCTCAGTATGTTGGGTGCTCACTACTCAGGGTGCTGCGTGCTCAGTGCTCAGGGTGCTGGGTGCTCAGTGCTCAGGGTGCTGGGTGCTCAGTGCTCAGGGTGCTTGGTGCTCAGTACTCAGGGTGCTGGGTGCTCTGTACTCGGGTGCTGGGTGCTCAGTGCTCAGGGTGCAGGGTGCTCAGTGCTCGGGGTGCTGGGTGCTCAGTGCTTAGTACTCAGGGTGCTGGGTGCTTAGTACTCGGGGTGCTGGATGCTCAGTGCTCAGTATTCAGGGTGCTGGGTGCTCAGTGCTCAGGGTGCTGGGTGCTCAGTGCTCAGGGTGCTGGGTGCTCAGTGCTCAGGGTGCTGGGTACTCAGTGCTCAGGGTGCTGGGTGCTCAGTACTCAGGGTGCTGGGTGCTCAGTGCTCACGGTGCTGGGTGCTCAGTGCTCGGGGTGCTGGGTGCTCAGTGCTCGGGGTGCTGGGTGCTCAGTGCTCGGGGTGCTCGGTGCTCAGTACTCAGGGTGCTGGGTGCTCAGTGCTCGAGGTGCTCAGTACTCAGGGTGCTGTATGTTCAGTGTTCAGGGTGCTGGGTGCTCAGTACTCAGGGTGCTCGGTGCTTAGTACTCAGGGTGCTGGGTGCTCAGTACTCCTGGTGCTGGGTGCTCAGTGCTCGGTGTGCTCGGTGCTCAGTACTCAGTGCTCAGGGTGCTCAGTGCTCAGTGCTCAGGGTGCTGGGTGTTCAGTACTCAGGGTGCTGGGTGCTCAGTACTCAGGGGGCTGGGTGCTCAGTACTCTGGGTGCTCGGTGCTCAGTGCTCAGGGTGCTGGGTGCTCAGTATTCAGGGTGCTGGGTGCTCAGTACTCAGGGTGCTGGGTGCTCAGTGCTCAGGGTGCTGGGTACTCAGTGCTCAGGGTGCTCGGTGCTCAGTACTCAGGGTGCTGGGTGCTCATTCTCGGGGTGCTGGGTGCTCAGTGCTCAGGGTGCTGGGTGCTCAGTACTCAGGGTGCTGGGTGCTCAGTGCTCAGGGTGCTGGGTGCTCAGTACTCAGGGTGCTGGGTGCTCAGTGCTCAGGGTGCTGGGTGCTCAGTACTCAGGGTGCTGGGTGCTCAGTGCTCAGGGTGCTGGGTGCTCAGTACTCAGGGTGCTGGGAGCTCAGTGCTCAGGGTGATCGGTGCTCAGTACTCAGGGTGCTCAGTACTCAGGGTACTGGGTGCTCAGTGCTCGGGGTGCTGTGAGCTCAGTACTCAGGGTGCTGGGTGCTCAGTGCTCGGGGTGCTGGGTGCTCAGTGCTCAGGGTGATCGGTGCTCAGTACTCAGGGTGCTGGGTGCTCAGTGCTCAGGGTGCTGGGTGTTCAGTCCACAGGGTGCTCAGTGCTCAGGGTGCTGGGTGCTCAGTGCTCGGGGTGCTGGGTGTTCAGTGCTCGGGGTGCTGGGTGCTCAGTGCTCAGGGTGCTGGGTGCTCAGTGCTCAGTGCTCAGGGTGCTGGTTGCTCAGTACTCAGGGTGCTGGGTGCTCAGTACTCAGGGTGCTGGGTGCTCAGTGCTCAGGGTGCTAGGTGCTCAGAACTCAGGGTGCTGGGTGATCAGTGCTCGGGGTGCTGGGTGCTCAGTGCTCTGGGTGCTGGGTGCTCAGTGCTCAGGGTGCTGGGTGCTCAGTACTCAGGGTGCTGGGTGCTCAGTGCTCAGGGTGCTCGGTGCTCAGTACGCAAGGTGCTGGGTGCTCAGTGCTCAGTGTGCTGGGTGCTCAGTGCTCAGGGTGCTCAGTGCTCAGGGTGCTGGGTGTTCAGTACTCAGGGTGCTGGGTGCTCAGTACTCAGGGTGCTGGGTGCTCAGTACTCAGGGTGCTGGGTGCTCAGTGCTCGGGGTGCTCGGTGCTCAGTACTCAGGGTGCTGGGTGCTCAGTTCTCAGGGTGCTGGGTGCTCAGTGCTCAGGGTTCTGGGTGCTCAGTGCTCGGGGTGATCGGTGCTCAGTACTCAGGGTGCTGGGTGCTCAGTGCTCGGGGTGCTCGGAGCTCAGTACTCAGGGTGCTGGGTGCTCAGTGCTCGGGGTGATCGGTGCTCAGTACTCAGGGTGCTGGGTGCTCAGCGCTCGGGGTGCTCGGTGCTCAGTACGTTGGGTGCTCACTACTCAGGGTGCTGGGTGCTCAGTGCTCAGGGTGCTGGGTGCTCAGTGCTCAGGGTGCTGGGTGCTCAGTGCTCAGGGTGCTGGGTGCTCAGTACTCAGGGTGCTGGGTGCTCAGTGCTCGGGGTGCTGGGTGCTCAGTGCTCAGGGTGCTGGGTGCTCAGTACTCAGGGCGCTGGGTGCTCAGTACTCGGGGTGCTCGGTGCTCAGTACTCGGGGTGCTGGTTGCTCAGTACTCATGCTGCTGGGTGCTCTGTACTCGGGAGCTGGGTGCTCAGTGCTCAGGGTGCTGGGTGCTCAGTGCTCGGTGTGCTGGGTGCTCAGTGCTCAGTAATCAGGGTGCTGGGTGCTCAGTGCTCAGTACTCAGGGTGCTGGGTGCTCAGTGCTCAGGGTGCTGTGTGCTCAGTGCTCAGGGTGCTGGGTGCTCAGTGCTCAGGGTGCTGGGTGCTCAGTGCTCAGGGTGCTCGGTGCTTAGTACTCAGGGTGCTCGTTGCTCGGGATGCTGGGTGCTCAGTGCTCAGGTTGCTGGGTGCTCAGTGCTCGGGGTGCTGGGTGCTCAGTACTCGGGGTGCTCGGTGCTCAGTTCTCAGGGTGCTGGGTGCTCAGTGCTCGGGGTGCTGGGTGCTCAGTACTCAGGGTGCTGGGTGCTCGGTGCTCAGTACGCTGGGTGCCCCGTACTCAGGGTGCTGGGTGCTCAGTACACAGGGTGCTCGGTGCTCAGTACTCAGGGTGCTGGGTGCTCAGTGATCGGGGTGCTGGGTGCTCATTACTCAGGGTGCTGGGTGCTCAGTACTCGGTGTGCTCAGTGCTTGTGGTGCTGGGTGCTCAGTACTCAGGGTGCTCAGTGCTTGGGGTGTTGGGTGCTCAGTACTCAGGGTGCTGGGTGCTCAATGCTCAGGGTGCTGGGTGCTCAGTACTCAGGGTGCTGGGTGCTCAGTACTCAGGGTGCTGGGTGCTCAGTGCTCGGGGTGCGGGGTGCTTAGTGCTCGGGGTGCTGGGTGCTCAGTGCTCGGGGTGCTGGGTGCTCAGTGCTCGGGGTTCTGGGTCATCAGTGCTCGGGGCGACGGGTGCTCAGTGCTCGGGGTGCTGGGTGCTCAGTACTCAGGGTGCTCAGTACTCAGGCTGCTGGGTGCTCAGTGCTCAGGGTGCTGGGTGCTCAGTGCTCGGGGTGCTGGGTGCTCAGTGCTCGGGGTGCTGGGTGCTCAGTGCTCGGGGTGCTGGGTGCTCAGTGCTCAGGGTGCTGGGTGCTCAGTACTCAGGGTGCTGGGTGCTCAGTGCTCGGGGTGCTGGGTGCTCAGTACTCAGGGTGCTGGGTGCTCGGTGCTCAGTACGCTGGGTGCTCAGTACTCAGGGTGCTGGCTGCTCAGTACACAGGGTGCTCGGTGCTCAGTACTCAGGGTGCTGGGTGCTCAGTGCTCGGGGTGCTGGGTGCTCAGTACTCAGGGTGCTCATTGCTCAGGGTGATGGGTGCTCAGTACTCAGGGTGCTGGGTGCTCAGTACACACGGTGCTCAGTGCTCAGTACTCAGGGTGCTCAGTGCTCAGTACTCAGAGTGCTCAGTGCTCAGCGTGCTGGGTGCTCAGTGCTCGGGGTGCTGGGTGCTCAGTGCTCAGGGTGCTGGGTGCTCAGTACTCAGGGTGCTCAGTACTCAGGCTGCTGGGTGCTCAGTGCTCAGGGTGCTGGGTGCTCAGTGCTAAGGGTGCTGGGTGCTCAGTACTCAGGGTGTTGGGTGCTCGGTGCTCAGTACACAGGGTGCTGAGTGCTCAGTGCTCGGGGTGTTGGGTGCTCAGTGCTCAGGGTGCTGGGTGCTCAGTACACAGGGTGCTGAGTGCTCAGTGCTCGGGGTGTTGGGTGCTCAGTGCTCGGGGTGCTGGGTGCTCAGTGCTCAGGGTGCTGGGTGCTCAGTACTCAGGGTGCTCAGTACTCAGGCTGCTGGGTGCTCAGTGCTCGGGGTGCTGGGTGCTCAGTGCTCGGGGTGCTGGGTGCTCAGTGCTAGGTGTGCTGGGTGCTCAGTACTCGGGTTGCTCGGTGCTCAGTACTCAGGGTGCTGGGTGCTCAGTGCTCAGGGTGCTGGGTGCTCAGTACTCAGGGTGCTGGGTGCTCGGTGCTCAGTAAGCTGGGTGCTCAGTACTCAGGGTGCTGGCTGCTCAGTACTCAGGGTGCTCGGTGCTCAGTACTCAGGGTGCTGGGTGCTCAGTGCTCGGGGTGCTGGGTGCTCATTACTCAGGGTGCTGGGTGCTCAGTACTCAAGGTGCTCAGTGCTTGGGGTGCTGGGTGCTCAGTACTCAGGGTGCTCAGTGCTTGGGGTATTGGGTGCTCAGTACTCAGGGTGCTGTGTGCTCAGTGCTCAGGGTGCTGGGTGCTCAGTACTCAGGGTGCTGGGTCCTCAGTGCTCAGGGTGCTGGGTGCTCAGTGCTCAGGGTGCTGGGTGCTCAGTGCTCGGGGTGCTGGGTGCTCAGTGCTCGGGGTGCTGGGTGCTCAGTGCTCGGGGTGCTCGGTGCTCAGTGCTCGGGGTGCTGGGTGCTCAGTACTCGGGGTGCTCAGTGCTCAGTACTCAGGGTGCTGGGTGCTCAGTGCTCAGGGTGCTGGGTGCTCAGTGCTCGGGGTGCTGGCTGCTCGGTGCTCAGGTTGCTGGGTGCTCAGTACTCGGGGTGCTGGGTGCTCAGTACTCGGGGTGCTGGGTGCTCAGTACTCAGGGTGCTGGGTGCTCGGTGCTCAGGGTGCTGGGTCCTCAGTGCTCAGGGTGCTGGGTGCTCAGTGCTCAGGGTGCTCGGTGCTTAGTACACAGGGTGCTCGTTGCTCAGGGTGCTGGGTGCTCAGTGCTCGGGCTGCTGGGTGCTCAGTGCTCGGGTTGCTGGGTGCTCAGTACTCGGGGTGCTCGGTGCTCAGTACTCAGGGTGCTGGGTGCTCGGTGCTCAGTACGCTGGGTGCTCAGTACTCAGTGTGCTGGCTGCTCAGTACACAGGGTGCTCGGTGCTCAGTACTCAGGGTGCTGGGTGCTCAGTGCTCGGGGTGCTGGGTGCTCAGTACTCAGGGTGCTCGGTGCTCAGTACTCAGGGTGCTCAGTGCTCAGTACTCAGGGTGCTCAGGCTCAGTGCTCGGGGTGCTGGGTGCTCAGTGCTCGGGGTGCTGGGTGCTCAGTGCTCAGTGTGCTGGGTGCTCAGTGCTCAGAGTGCTGGGTGCTCAGTACTCAGGGTGCTCGGTGCTCGGTGCTCTGTACGCTGGGTGCTCAGTACTCAGGGTGCTGGGTGCTCAGTGCTCGGGGTGCTGGGTGCTCAGTACTCAGGGTGCTGGGTGCTCAGTGCTCGGGGTGCTCGGTGCTCAGTACGCTGGGTGCTGGGTGCTCATTCTCGGGGTGCTGTGTGCTCAGTACTCAGGGTGCTGGGTGCTCAGTACTCCGGGTGCTGGGTGCTCAGTTCTCGGGGTGCTCGGTGCTCAGTACTCAGGGCTCAGGGTGCTCAGTGCTCAGTGCTCAGGGTGCTGGGTGTTCAGTACTCAGGGTGCTGGGTGCTCAGTACTCAAGGTGCTGGGTGCTCAGTGCTCAGGGTGCTGGGTGCTCAGTACTCGGGGTGCTGGTTGCTCAGTGCTCAGGGTGCTCGGGGCTCAGTACTCAGGGTGCTGGGTGCTCAGTACTCAGGGTGCTGGGTGCTCAGTGCTCAGCGTGCTGGGTACTCAGTGCTCAGGGTGCTCGGTGCTCAGTACTCGGGGTGCTGGGTGCTCATTCTCGGGGTGCTGGGTGCTCAGTGCTCGGGGTGCTGGGTGCTCAGTACTCAGCGTGCTGGGTGCTCAGTGCTCAGGGTGCTGGGTGCTCAGTACTCAGGGTGCTGGGTGCTCAGTGCTCAGGGTGCTGGGTGCTCAGTACTCAGGGTGCTGGGTGCTCAGTGTTCACGGTGCTGGGTGCTCAGTACTCAGGGTTCTGGGAGCTCAGTGCTCAGGGTGATCGGTGCTCAGTACTCAGGGTGCTCAGTGCTCGGGGTGCTGGGTGCTCAGTACGCAGGGTGCTGGGTGCTCAGTGCTCGGGGTTCTGGGTGCTCAGTGCTCAGGGTGATCGGTGCTCAGTACTCAGGGTGCTGGGTGCTCAGTGCTCAGGGTGCTGGGTGCTCAGACCTCAGGGTGCTCAGTGCTCAGGGTGCTGGGTGCTCAGTGCTTGGGGTGCTCGGTGCTCAGTACTCAGGGTGCTGAGTGCTCAGTACTCAGGGTGCTGGGTGCTCAGTACTCAGGGTGCTGGGTGCTCAGTGCTCAGTGTGCTGGGTGATCAGTTCTCAGTGTGCTGGGTGCTCAGTGATCAGGGTGCTGGGTGCTCAGTACTCAGGGTGCTGGGTGCTCAGTGCTCAGGGTGCTCGGTGCTCAGTGCTCGGAGCGCTGGGTGCTCAGTGCTCGGGGTGCTCGGAGCTCAGTACCCAGGGTGCTGGGTGCTCAGTGCTCGGGGTGCTGGTTGCTCAGTACTCAGGGTGCTGGGTGCTCAGTGCTCGGGGTGCTCGGTGCTCAGTACGTTGGGTGCTCACTACTCAGGGTGCTGGGTGCTCAGTGCACAGGGTGCTGGGTGCTCAGTGCTCAGGGTGCTGGGTGCTCAGTGCTCAGGGTGCTGGGTGCTCAGTGCTCAGGGTGCTGGGTGCTCAGTACTCAGGGTGCTGGGTGCTCAGTGCTCGGGGTGCTGGGTGCTCAGTGCTCGGGGTGCTGGGTGCTCAGTACTCAGGGTGCTGGGTGCTCAGTACTCGGGGTGCTGGGTGCTCAGTACTCGGGTTGCTGGGTGCTCAGTACTCAGGGTGCTGGGTGCTCTGTACTCGGGAGCTGGGTGCTCAGTGCTCAGGGTGCTGGGTGCTCAGTGCTCGGTGTGCTGGGTGCTCAGTGCTCAGTACTCAGGGTGCTGGGTGCTCAGTGCTCAGTACTCAGAGTGCTGGGTGCTCAGTGCTCAGGGTGCTGTGTGCTCAGTGCTCAGGGTGCTGGGTGCTCAGTGCTCAGGGTGCTGGGTACTCAGTGCTCAGGGTGCTGGGTGCTCAGTACTCAGGGTGCTGGGTGCTCAGTACTCAGGGTGCTGGGTGCTCAGTGCTCGGGGTGCTGGGTGCTCAGTGCTCGGGGTGCTGGGTGCTCAGTGCTCGGGGTGCTCGGTGCTCAGTACTCAGGGTGCTGGGTGCTCAGTGCTCGAGGTGCTCAGTACTCAGGGTGCTGTGTGTTCAGTGCTCAGGGTGCTGTGTGCTCAGTGCTCAGGGTGCTGGGTGCTCAGTGCTCAGGGTGCTGGGTACTCAGTGCTCAGGGTGTTGGGTGCTCAGTGCGCGAGGTGCTCTTTACTCAGAGTGCTGTGTGTTCAGTGCTCAGGGTGCTGGGTGCTCAGTACTCAGGGTGCTCGGTGCTTAGTACTCATGGTGTTGTGTGCTCAGTACTCCGGGTGCTGGGTGCTCAGTGCTCGGTGTGCTCGGTGCTCAGTACGTTGGGTGCTCACTACTCAGGGTGCTGGTTGCTCAGTATTCAGGTTGCTGGGTCCTCAGTACTCATTGTGCTGGGTGCTCAGTACTAGGGTGCTGGGTGCTCAGTGCTCAGGGTGCTGGGTGCTCAGTGCTCGGGGTGCTGGGTGCTCAGTGCTCAGTACTCAGGTTGCTGGGTGCTCAGTGCTCGGGGTGCTGCGTGCTCAGTGCTCAGTACTCAGGGTCCTGGGTGCTCAGTACTCAGGGTGCTGTGTGCTCAGTGCTCAGGGTGCTGGGTGCTCAGTGCTCAGGGTGCTGTGTGCTCAGTGCTCAGGGTGCTGGGTGCTCAGTGCTCAGGGTGCTGGGTGCTCAGTACTCAGGGTGCTGGGTGCTCAGTACTCAGGGTGCTGGGTGCTCAGTGCTCGGGGTGCTGGGTGCTCAGTGCTCGGGGTGCTGGGTGCTCAGTGCTCGGGGTGCTCGGTGCTCAGTACTCAGGGTGCTGGGTGCTCAGTGCTCGAGGTGCTCAGTACTCAGGGTGCTGTGTGTTCAGTGCTCAGGGTGCTGTGTGCTCAGTGCTCAGGGTGCTGGGTGCTCAGTTCTCGGGGTGCTGCGTGCTCAGTGCTCAGTACTCAGGGTCCTGGGTGCTCAGTACTCAGGGTGCTGTGTGCTCAGTGCACAGGGTGCTGGGTGCTCAGTGCTCAGGGTGCTGGGTGCTCAGTGCTCAGGATGCTGGGTGCTCAGTGCTCAGGGTGCTGGGTGCTCAGTACTCAGGGTGCTGGGTGCTCAGTGCTCGGGGTGCTGGGTGCTCAGTGCTCGGGGTGCTGGGTGCTCAGTACTCAGGGTGCTGGGTGCTCAGTACTCGGGGTGCTGGGTGCTCAGTACTCGGGTTGCTGGGTGCTCAGTACTCAGGGTGCTGGGTGCTCTGTACTCGGGAGCTGGGTGCTCAGTGCTCAGGGTGCTGGGTGCTCAGTGCTCGGTGTGCTGGGTGCTCAGTGCTCAGTACTCAGGGTGCTGGGTGCTCAGTGCTCAGTACTCAGGGTGCTGGGTGCTCAGTGCTCAGGGTGCTGTGTGCTCAGTGCTCAGGGTGCTGGGTGCTCAGTGCTCAGGGTGCTGGGTACTCAGTGCTCAGGGTGTTGGGTGCTCAGTACTCAGGGTGCTGGGTGCTCAGTACTCAGGGTGCTGGGTGCTCAGTGCTCGGGGTGCTTGGTGCTCAGTGCTCGGGGTGCTGGGTGCTCAGTGCTCGGGGTGCTCGGTGCTCAGTACTCAGGGTGCTGGGTGCTCAGTGCTCGAGGTGCTCAGTACTCAGGGTGCTGTGAGTTCAGTGCTCAGGGTGCTGTGTGCTCAGTGCTCAGGGTGCTGGGTGCTCAGTGCTCAGGGTGCTGGGTACTCAGTGCTCAGGGTGTTGGGTGCTCAGTGCGCGAGGTGCTCTTTACTCAGAGTGCTGTGTGTTCAGTGCTCAGGGTGCTGGGTGCTCAGTACTCAGGGTGCTCGGTGCTTAGTACTCATGGTGCTGGGTGCTCAGTACTCCGGGTGCTGGGTGCTCATTGCTCGGGGTGCTCGGTGCTCAGTACGTTGGGTGCTCACTACTCAGGGTGCTGGGTGCTCAGTATTCAGGGTGCTGGGTCCTCAGTACTCATTGTGCTGGGTGCTCAGTACTCGGGTGCTGGGTGCTCAGTGCTCAGGGTGCTGGGTGCTCAGTGCTCGGGGTGCTGGGTGCTCAGTGCTCAGTACTCAGGTTGCTGGGTGCTCAGTGCTCGGGGTGCTGCATGCTCAGTGCTCAGTACTCAGGGTCCTGGGTGCTCAGTACTCAGGGTGCTGTGTGCTCAGTGCTCAGGGTGCTGGGTGCTCAGTGCTCAGGGTGCTGGGTGCTCAGTGCTCAGGGTGCTGGGTGCTCAGTACTCAGGGTGCTGGGTGCTCAGTGCTCGGGGTGCTGGGTGCTCAGTGCTCAGGGTGCTGGGTGCTCAGTACTCAGGGTGTTGGGTGCTCAGTTCTCTGGGTGCTGTGTGCTCAGTTCTCAGGTAGCTGGGTGCTCAGTACTCAGGGTGCTGGGTGCTCAGTACTCGGGTGCTGGGTGCTCAGTGCTCAGGGTGCTGGGTGCTCAGTGCTCGGGGTGCTGGGTGCTCAGTGCTCAGTACTCAGGGTGCTGGGTGCTCAGTACTCGGGGTGCTAGGTGCTCAGTGCTCAGTACTCAGGGTGCTGGGTGCTCAGTGCTCAGGGTGCTGGGTGTTCACTGCTCAGGGTGCTGGGTGCTCAGTGCTCAGGGTGCTGGGTACTCAGTGCTCAGGGTACTGGGTGCTCAGTACTCAGGGTGCTGGGTGCTCAGTGCTCAGGGTGCTGGGTGCTCAGTGCTCGGGGTGCTGGGTGCTCAGTGCTCGGGGTGCTGGGTGCTCAGTGCTCGGGGTGCTCGGTGCTCAGTACTCAGGGTGCTGGGTGCTCAGTGCTCGAGGTGCTCAGTACTCAGGGTGCTGTATGTTCAGTGTTCAGGGTGCTGGGTGCTCAGTACTCAGGGTGCTCGGTTCTTAGTACTCAGGGTGCTGGGTGCTCAGTACTCCGGGTGCTGGGTGCTCAGTGCTCGGTGTGCTCGGTGCTCAGTACTCAGTGCTCAGGGTGCTCAGTGCTCAGTGCTCAGGGTGCTGGGTGTTCAGTACTCAGGGTGCTGGGTGCTCTGTACTCAGGGGGCTGGGTGCTCAGAACTCGGGGTGCTCGGTGCTCAGTGCTCAGGGTGCTGGGTGCTCAGTACTCAGGGTGCTGGGTGCTCAGTCCTCAGGGTGCTGGGTGCTCATTGCTCAGGGTGCTGGGTACTCAGTGCTCAGGGTGCTCGGTGCTCAGTACTCGGGGTGCTGGGTGCTCATTCTCGGGGTGCTGGGTGCTCAGTGCTCAGGGTGCTGTGTGCTCAGTACTCAGGTTGCTGGGTGCTCAGTGCTCAGGGTGCTGGGTGCTCAGTACTCAGGGTGCTGGGAGCTCAGTGCTCAGGGTGATCGGTGCTCAGTACTCAGGGTGCTCAGTACTCAGGGTACTGGGTGCTCAGTGCTCGGGGTGCTGGGAGCTCAGTAATCAGGGTGCTGGGTGCTCAGTGCTCGGGGTGCTGGGTGCTCAGTGCTCAGGGTGCTGGGAGCTCAGTGCTCAGGGTGATCGGTGCTCAGTACTCAGGGTGCTCAGTACTCAGGGTACTGGGTGCTCAGTGCTCGGGGTGCTGGGAGCTCAGTAATCAGGGTGCTGGGTGTTCAGTGCTCGGGGTGCTGGGTGCTCAGTGCTCAGGGTGCTGGGTGCTCAGTGCTCAGTGCTCAGGGTGCTGGTTGCTCAGTACTCAGGGTGCTGGGTGCTCAGTACTCAGGGTGCTGGGTGCTCAGTGCTCAGGGTGCTGGGTGCTCAGTGCTCGCTGTGCTCGGTGCTCAGTACTCAAGGTGCTGGGTGCTCAGTGCTCAGGGTGCTGGGTGCTCAGTGCTCAGGGTGCTCAGTGCTCAGTGCTCAGGGTGCTGGGTGTTCAGTACTCAGGGAGCTGGGTGCTCAGTACTCAGGGTGCTGGGTGCTCAGTGCTCAGGGTGCTGGGTGCTCAGTGCTCGGGGTGATCGGTGCTCAGTACTCAGGGTGCTGGGTGCTCAGTGCTCGGGGTGCTCGGAGCTCAGTACTCAGGGTGCTGGGTGCTCAGTGCTCGGGGTGATCGGTGCTCAGTACTCAGGGTGCTGGGTGCTCAGTGCTCGGGGTGCTCGGTGCTCAGTACGTTGGGTGCTCACTACTCAGGGTGCTGGGTGCTCAGTGCTCAGGGTGCTGGGTGCTCAGTACACCGGGTGCTGGGTGCTCAGTGCTCGGTGTGCTCGGTGCTCAGTACTCAGTGCTCAGGGTGCTCAGTGCTCAGTGCTCAGGGTGCTGGGTGTTCAGTACTCAGGGTGCTGGGTGCTCAGTACTCAGGGGGCTGGGTGCTCAGTACTCGGGGTGCTCGGTGCTCAGTGCTCAGGGTGCTGGGTGCTCAGTACTCAGGGTGCTGGGTGCTCAGTACTCAGGGTGCTGGGTGCTCATTGCTCAGGGTGCTGGGTACTCAGTGCTCAGGGTGCTCGGTGCTCAGTACTCGGGGTGCTGGGTGCTCATTCTCGGGGTGCTGGGTGCTCAGTGCTCAGGGTGCTGGGTGCTCAGTACTCAGGGTGCTGGGTGCTCAGTGCTCAGGTTGCTGGGTTCTCAGTACTCAGGGTGCTGGGTGCTCAGGGTGCTCGGTGCTCAGTACTCGGGGTGCTGGGTGCTCAGTGCTCAGGGTGCTGGGTGCTCAGTACTCAGGGTGTTTGGTGCTCAGTTCTCTGGGTGCTGTGTGCTCAGTACTCATGTAGCTGGGTGCTCAGTACTCAGGGTGCTGGGTGCTCAGTACTCGGGTGCTGGGTGCTCCGTGCTCAGGGTGCTGGGTGCTCAGTGCTCGGGGTGCTGGGTGCTCAGTGCTCAGTACTCAGGGTGCTGGGTGCTCAGTACTCGGGGTGCTAGGTGCTCAGTGCTCAGTACTCAGGGTGCTGGGTGCTCAGTGCTCAGGGTGCTGGGTGTTCACTGCTCAGGGTGCTGGGTGCTCAGTGCTCAGGGTGCTGGGTACTCAGTGCTCAGGGTACTGGGTGCTCAGTACTCAGGGTGCTGGGTGCTCAGTGCTCAGGGTGCTGGGTGCTCAGTGCTCGGGGTGCTGGGTGCTCAGTGCTCGGGGTGCTGGGTGCTCAGTGCTCGGGGTGCTCGGTGCTCAGTACTCAGGGTGGTGGGTGCTCAGTGCTCGAGGTGCTCAGTACTCAGGGTGCTGTATGTTCAGTGTTCAGGGTGCTGGGTGCTCAGTACTCAGGGTGCTCGGTGCTTAGTACTCAGGGTGCTGGGTGCTCAGTACTCCGGGTGCTGGGTGCTCAGTGCTCGGTGTGCTCGGTGCTCAGTACTCAGTGCTCAGGGTGCTCAGTGCTCAGTGCTCAGGGTGCTGGGTGTTCAGTACTCAGGGTGCTCGGTGCTCAGTGCTCAGGGTGCTGGGTGCTCAGTACTCAGGGTGCTGGGTGCTCAGTACTCAGGGTGCTGGGTGCTCATTGCTCAGGGTGCTGGGTACTCAGTGCTCAGGGTGCTCGGTGCTCAGTACTCGGGGTGCTGGGTGCTCATTCTCGGGGTGCTGGGTGCTCAGTGCTCAGGGTGCTGGGTGCTCAGTACTCAGGGTGCTGGGTGCTCAGTGCTCAGGTTGCTGGGTTCTCAGTACTCAGGCTGCTGGGTGCTCAGTGCTCAGGGTGCTGTGTGCTCAGTACTCAGGGTGCTGGGTGCTCAGTGCTCAGGGTGCTGGGTGCTCAGTACTCAGGGTGCTGGGAGCTCAGTGCTCAGGGTGATCGGTGCTCAGTACTCAGGGTGCTCAGTACTCAGGGTACTGGGTGCTCAGTGCTCGGGGTGCTGGGAGCTCAGTAATCAGGGTGCTGGGTGCTCAGTGCTCGGGGTGCTGGGTGCTCAGTGCTCAGGGTGATCGGTGCTCAGTACTCAGGGTGCTGGGTGCTCAGTGCTCGGGGTGCTGGGTGTTCAGTCCACAGGGTGCTCAGTGATCAGGTTGCTGGGTGCTCAGTGCTCGGGGTGCTGGGTGTTCAGTGCTCGGGGTGCTGGGTGCTCAGTGCTCAGGGTGCTGGGTGCTCAGTGCTCAGTGCTCAGGGTGCTGGTTGCTCAGTACTCAGGGTGCTGGGTGCTCAGTACTCAGGGTGCTGGGTGCTCAGTGCTCAGGGTGCTAGGTGCTCAGTACTCAAGGTGCTGGGTGATCAGTGCTCGGGGTGCTGGGTGCTCAGTGCTCAGGGTGCTGGGTGCTCAGTGCTCAGGGTGCTGGGTGCTCAGTACTCAGGGTGCTGGGTGCTCAGTGCTCGGGGTGCTCGGTGCTCAGTACTCAAGGTGCTGGGTGCTCAGTGCTCAGGGTGCTGGGTGCTCAGTGCTCAGGGTGCTCAGTGCTCAGTGCTCAGGGTGCTGGGTGTTCAGTACTCAGGGTGCTGGGTGCTCAGTACTCAGGGTGCTGGGTGCTCAGTGCTCAGGGTGCTGGGTGCTCAGTGCTCGGGGTGATCGGTGCTCAGTACTCAGGGTGCTGGGTGCTCAGTGCTCGGGGTGCTCGGAGCTCAGTACTCAGGGTGCTGGGTGCTCAGTGCTCGGGGTGATCGGTGCTCAGTACTCAGGGTGCTGGGTGCTCAGTGCTCGGGGTGCTCGGTGCTCAGTACGTTGGGTGCTCACTACTCAGGGTGCTGGGTGCTCAGTGCTCAGGGTGCTGGGTGCTCAGTGCTCAGGGTGCTGGGTGCTCAGTGCTCAGGGTGCTGGGTGCTCAGAACTCAGGGTGCTGGGTGCTCAGTGCTCGGGGTGCTGGGTGCTCAGTGCTCGGGGTGCTGAGTGCTCAGTACTCAGGGTGCTGGGTGCTCAGTACTCGGGGTGCTGGGTGCTCAGTACTCGGGTTGCTGGGTGCTCAGTACTCAGGGTGCTGGGTGCTCTGTACTCGGGAGCTGGGTGCTCAGTGCTCAGGGTGCTGGGTGCTCAGTGCTCGGTGTGCTGGGTGCTCAGTACTCAGGGTGCTGGGTGCTCAGTACTCAGGGTGCTGGGTGCTCAGTGCTCAGGGTGCTGGGTGCTCAGTGCTCGTGGTGCTCGGTGCTCAGTACGCTAGGTGCTCAGTACTCAGTGTGCTGGGTGCTCAGTACTCAGGGTGCAGGGTGCTCAGTACTCAGGGTGCTGGGTGCTTAGTACTCATGGTGCTGGGTGCTCAGTGCTCGGGGTGCTGGGTGCTCTGTGCTCAGTACTCAGGGTGCTGGGTGCTCAGTGCTCAGGGTGCTGGGTGCTCAGTACTCAGGGTGATGGGTGCTCAGTGCTCAGGGTGCTGGGTGCTCAGTACTCAGGGTTCTGGGAGCTCATTGCTCAGGGTGATCGGTGCTCAGTACTCAGGGTGCTCAGTACTCAGGGTGCTGGGTGCTCAGTGCTCGGGGTGCTGGGTGCTCAGTACTCAGGGTGCTGTGTGCTCAGTGCTCGGGGTTCTGGGTGCTCAGTGCTCAGGGTGCTAGGTGCTCAGTCCTCAGGGTGCTCAGTGCTCAGGGTGCTGGGTGCTCAGTGCTCGGGGTGCTCGGTGCTCAGTACTCAGGGTGCTGAGTGCTCAGTACTCAGGGTGCTGGGTGCTCAGTACTCAGGGTGCTGGGTGCTCAGTGCTCAGTGTGCTGGGTGATCAGTGCTCAGTGTCCTGGGTGCTCAGTGATCAGGGTGCTGGGTGCTCAGTGCTCAGGATGCTGTTTGCTCAGTGCTCAGGGTGCTGGGTGCTCAGTACTCAGGGTGCTGGGTGCTTAGTGCTCCGTTTGCTCGGCGCCCAGTGCTCAGGGTGCTGGGTGCTCAGTGCGCGAGGTGCTCAGTACTCAGAGTGCTGTGTGTTCAGTGCTCAGGGTGCTGGGTGCTCAGTACTCAGGGTGCTCGGTGCTTAGTACTCATGGTGCTGGGTGCTCAGTACTCCGGGTGCTGGGTGCTCAGTGCTCGGTGTGCTCGGTGCTCAGTACTCAGTGCTCAGGGTGCTCAGTGCTCAGTGCTCAGGGTGCTGGGTGTTCAGTACTCAGGGTGCTGGGTGCTCTGTACTCAGGGGGCTGGGTGCTCAGTACTCGGGGTGCTCGGTGCTCAGTGCTCAGGGTGCTGGGTGCTCAGTACTCAGGGTGCTGGGTGCTCAGTCCTCAGGGTGCTGGGTGCTCATTGCTCAGGGTGCTGGGTACTCAGTGCTCAGGGTGCTCGGTGCTCAGTACTCGGGGTGCTGGGTGCTCATTCTCGGGGTGCTGGGTGCTCAGTGCTCAGGGTGCTGTGTGCTCAGTACTCAGGGTGCTGGGTGCTCAGTGCTCAGGGTGCTGGGTGCTCAGTACTCAGGGTGCTGGGAGCTCAGTGCTCAGGGTGATCGGTGCTCAGTACTCAGGGTGCTCAGTACTCAGGGTACTGGGTGCTCAGTGCTCGGGGTGCTGGGAGCTCAGTAATCAGGGTGCTGGGTGCTCAGTGCTCGGGGTGCTGGGTGCTCAGTGCTCAGGGTGATCGGTGCTCAGTACTCAGGGTGCTGGGTGCTCAGTGCTCGGGGTGCTGGGTGTTCAGTCCACAGGGTGCTCAGTGATCAGGTTGCTGGGTGCTCAGTGCTCGGGGTGCTGGGTGTTCAGTGCTCGGGGTGCTGGGTGCTCAGTGCTCAGGGTGCTGGGTGCTCAGTGCTCAGTGCTCAGGGTGCTGGTTGCTCAGTACTCAGGGTGCTGGGTGCTCAGTACTCAGGGTGCTGGGTGCTCAGTGCTCAGGGTGCTGGGTGCTCAGTGCTCGCTGTGCTCGGTGCTCAGTACTCAAGGTGCTGGGTGCTCAGTGCTCAGGGTGCTGGGTGCTCAGTGCTCAGGGTGCTCAGTGCTCAGTGCTCAGGGTGCTGGGTGTTCAGTACTCAGGGAGCTGGGTGCTCAGTACTCAGGGTGCTGGGTGCTCAGTGCTCAGGGTGCTGGGTGCTCAGTGCTCGGGGTGATCGGTGCTCAGTACTCAGGGTGCTGGGTGCTCAGTGCTCGGGGTGCTCGGAGCTCAGTACTCAGGGTGCTGGGTGCTCAGTGCTCGGGGTGATCGGTGCTCAGTACTCAGGGTGCTGGGTGCTCAGTGCTCGGGGTGCTCGGTGCTCAGTACGTTGGGTGCTCACTACTCAGGGTGCTGGGTGCTCAGTGCTCAGGGTGCTGGGTGCTCAGTACACCGGGTGCTGGGTGCTCAGTGCTCGGTGTGCTCGGTGCTCAGTACTCAGTGCTCAGGGTGCTCAGTGCTCAGTGCTCAGGGTGCTGGGTGTTCAGTACTCAGGGTGCTGGGTGCTCAGTACTCAGGGGGCTGGGTGCTCAGTACTCGGGGTGCTCGGTGCTCAGTGCTCAGGGTGCTGGGTGCTCAGTACTCAGGGTGCTGGGTGCTCAGTACTCAGGGTGCTGGGTGCTCATTGCTCAGGGTGCTGGGTACTCAGTGCTCAGGGTGCTCGGTGCTCAGTACTCGGGGTGCTGGGTGCTCATTCTCGGGGTGCTGGGTGCTCAGTGCTCAGGGTGCTGGGTGCTCAGTACTCAGGGTGCTGGGTGCTCAGTGCTCAGGTTGCTGGGTTCTCAGTACTCAGGGTGCTGGGTGCTCAGGGTGCTCGGTGCTCAGTACTCGGGGTGCTGGGTGCTCAGTGCTCAGGGTGCTGGGTGCTCAGTACTCAGGGTGTTTGGTGCTCAGTTCTCTGGGTGCTGTGTGCTCAGTACTCATGTAGCTGGGTGCTCAGTACTCAGGGTGCTGGGTGCTCAGTACTCGGGTGCTGGGTGCTCAGTGCTCAGGGTGCTGGGTGCTCAGTGCTCCGGGTGCTGGGTGCTTAGTGCTCAGTACTCAGGGTGCTGGGTGCTCAGTACTCGGGGTGCTAGGTGCTCAGTGCTCAGTACTCAGGGTGCTGGGTGCTCAGTACTCAGGGTGCTGGGTGCTTAGTACTCGGGATGCTGGGTGCTCAGTGCCCAGTGCTCAGGATGCTGGGTGCTCAGTGCTCGGGCTGCTGGGTGCTCAGTGCTCAGGGTGCTGGGTGCTCAGTACTCAGGGTGCTGGGTGCTCAGTGCTCAGGGTGCTGGGTGCTCAGTGCTCTGGGTGCTGGGTGCTCAGTGCTCAGGGTGCTGGGTGCTCAGTGCTCAGGGTGCTGGGTGCTCAGTGATCGGGGTGATGGGTGCTGAGTGCTCAGGGTGCTGGGTGCTCAGTGCTCGGGGTGCTCGGTGCTCAGTGCTCAGGGTCCTGGGTGCTCAGTACTCAGGGTGCTGGGTGCTTAGTACTCAGGGTGCTGGGTGCTCAGTACTCAGTGCTCAGGGTCCTGGGTGCTCCGTGCTCGGGGTGCTGGGTGCTCAGTACTCAGGGTGCTGGGTGCTCATTCTCGGGGTGCTGGGTGCTCAGTGCTCGGTGTGCTGGGTGCTCAGTGCTCAGGGTGCTGGGGGCTCAGTTCTCAGGGTGCTGGGTGCTCAGTACTCAGGGTGCTCGGTTCTCAGTACTCAGGGTGCTGGGTGCTCAGTGCTCGGGGTGCTGGGTGCTCAGTACTCAGGGTGATCTGTTCTCAGTACTCAGGGTGCTGGGTGCTCAGTGCTCGGGGTGCTGGGTGCTCAGTACTCGGGGTACTCAGTACTCAGGGTACTGGGTGCTCAGTACTCAGGGTGCTGGGTGCTCAGTGCTCGGGGTGCTCGTTGCTCAGTACTCAGGGTACTGGGTGCTCAGTACTCAGGGTGCTGGGTGCTCAGTGCTCGGGGTGCTCGGTGCTCAGTACTCGGGGTGCTGGGTGCTCAGTACTCGTGGTTCTGGGTGCTCAGTGCTCAGGGTGCTGGGTGCTCAGTGCTCGGGGTGCTGGGTGCTCAGTGCTGAGGGTGCTGGCTGCTCAGTGCTCAGGGTGCTGGGTGCTCAGTACTCAGGGTGCTAGGTGCTCAGTACTCAGGGTGCTCAGTGCTCAGTACTCAGCGTGCTGGGTGCTCAGTGCTCAGGGTCCTCGGTGCTCAGTACTCAGGGTGCTCAGTGCTCAGTACTCAGCGTGCTTTGTGATCAGTGCTCAGGGTGCTGGGTGCTCAGTACTCAGGGTGCTGGGTGCTCAGTACTCAGGGTGCTGGGTGCTCAGTACTCAGGGTGCTGGGTGCTCAGTGCTCGGGGTGCTCGATGATCAGTACTCAGGGTGCTGGGTGCTCAGTGCTCAGGGTGCTGAGTACTCAGTACTCAGGGTGCTGGGTGCTCAGTGCTCAGGGTGCTGGGTGCTCAGTGCTCAGGGTGCTGGGTGCTCAGTGCTCGGGGTGCTGGGTGCTCAGTGCTCGGGGTGCTGGGTGCTCAGTGCTCGGGGTGCTGGGTGCTCAGTGCTCGGGGTGCTGGGTGCTCAGTACTCAGGGTGCTGGGGGCTCAGTACTCAGGGTGCTGGGTGCTCAGTGTTCAGGGTGCTGGGTGCTCAGTCCTCAGGGTGCTGGGTGCTCAGTACTCAGGGTGTTCGGTGCTCAGTACTCAGGGTGCTCAGTGCTCAGTACTCAGGGTGCTGGTTGCTCAGTGCTCGGGGTGCTCGGTGCTCAGTACTCAAGGTGCTGTGTGCTCAGTACTCAGGGTGCTGGGTGCTCAGTACTCAGGGTGCTGGGTGCTCAGTACTCAGAGTGCTGGGTGCTCAGTACTCAGGGTGCTGGGTGCTCAGTGCTCAGGGTGCTGGGTGCTCACTACTCAGGGTGCTTGGTGCTCAGTACTTAGTGTGCTCGGTGCTCAGTACTCAGGGTGCTGGGTGCTCAGTGCTCAGGGTGCTTTGTACTCAGTTCTCAGGGTTCTGGGTGCTCAGTACTCAGGGTGCTGGGTGCTCAGTGCTCAGGGTGCTGGGTGCTCAGTGCTCAGGGTGCTGGGTGCTCAGTACACAGGGTGCTGGGTGCTCAGTGTTCAGGGTGATCGGTGCTCAGTACTCAGGGTGCTCAGTACTCAGGGTGCTGGGTGCTCAGTGCTCAGGGTGCTGTTTGCTCAGTACTCAGGGTGCTGGGTGCTCAGTGCTCGGTGTGCTGGGTGCTCAGTGCTCAGGGTGCTCAGTGCTCAGGGTGCTGGGTGCTCAGTGCTCGGGGTGCTCGGTGCTCAGGGTGCTGGGTGCTCAGTCCTCAGGGTGCTCAGTGCTCAGGGTGCTGGGTGCTCAGTGCTCGGGGTGCTCGGTGCTCAGTACTCAGGGTGCTGGGTGCTCAGTACTCATGGTGCTGGGTGCTCAGTACTCAGGGGGCTGGGTGCTCAGTGCTCAGTGTGCTGTGTGCTCAGTGCTCAGGGCCCTGGGTGCTCAGTGCTCGGGGTGCTGGGTGCTCAGTGCTCGGGGTGCTGGGTGGTCAGTGCTCAGTGCTCAGGGTGCTGGGTGCTCAGTGCTCAGTGCTCAGGGTGCTGGGTGCTCAGTACTCAGGGTGCTGGGTACTCAGTACTCAGGGTGCTGGGTGCTCAGTGATCAGGGTGCTGGGTGCTCAGTACTCTGGGTGTTGGGTGCTCAGTACTCAGGGTGCTGGGTGCTCAGTGCTCGGGGTGCTCGGTGCTCAGTACTCAAGGTGCTGGGTGCTCAGTGCTCAGGGTGCGGGGTGCTCAGTCCTCGGGGTGCTCCGTGCTCAGTGCTCAGGGGGCTGGGTGCTCAGTACTCAGGGTGCTCGGTGCTCAGTACTCAGGGTTCTCAGTGCTCAGGGTGCTGGGTGCTCAGTACTCAGGGTGCTCAGTGCTCAGTACTCGGGGTGCTGGGTGCTCAGTACTCAGGGCGCTCAGTGCTCAGTACTCGGGGTGCTGGGTGCTCAGTGCTCAGTGTGCTCAGTGCTCAGTGCTCGGGGTGCTGGGTGCTCAGTGCTCGGGGCGCTGGGTGCTCAGTGCTCGGGGTGCTGGGTGCTCAGTGCTCGGGGCGCTGGGTGCTCAGTGGTCGGGGTGCTGGGTGCTCAGTACTCAGGGTGCTGTGTGCTCAGTGCTCAGTTCTCAGGGTGCTGGGTGCTCAGTGCTCAGTGCTCAGGGTGCTGGGGGCTCAGTACTCAGGGTGCTGGGTGCTCAGTACTCAGGGTGCTGAGTGCTCAGTACTCAGGGTGCTGGGTGCTCAGTACTCAGGTTGCTGGTTGCTCAGTACTCAGGGTGCTGGGTGCTCAGTGCTCAGGGTGCTGGGTGCTCAGTGCTCGGGGTGCTGGGTGCTCAGTACTCAGGGTGCTGGGTGCTCAGTACTCAGGGTGCTGGGTGCTCAGTGCTCAGTGCTCAGGGTGCTCAGTGCTCAGGGTGCTCAGTGCTCAGGGTGCTGGGTGCTCAGGGTGCTGGGTGCTCAGTGCTCGGGGTGCTGGGTGCTCAGTGCTCAGTGCTCAGGGTGCTGGGTGCTCAGTGCTGAGTGCTCAGGGTGCTGGGTGTTCAGTACTCAGGGTGCTCGGTGCTCAGTGCTCAGGGTGCTGGGTGCTCAGTACTCAGGGTGCTGGGTGCTCAGTACTCAGGGTGCTGGGTGCTCAGTACTCAGGATGCTCTGTGCTCAGTGCTCAGTACTCAGGGTGCTCAGTACTCAGGGTGCTGGGTGCTCAGTGCTCGGGGTGCTGGGTGCTCAGTACTCAGGGTGCTGGGTGCTCAGTACTCGGGGTGCTGGGTGCTCGGTACTCAGGGTGCTGGGTGCTCAGTGCTCGGGGTGCTGGGTGCTCACTGCTCAGAGTGATCGGTGCTCAGTGCTCAGAGTGCTGGGTGCTCAGTCCTCCGGGTGCTCAGTGCTCAGGGTGCTGGGTGCTCATTGCTCGGTGTGCTCGGTGCTCAGTACTCAGGGTGCTGAGTGCTCAGTACTCAGGGTGCTGGGTGCTCAGTACTCAGGTTGCTGGTTGCTCAGTACTCAGGGTGCTGGGTGCTCAGTGCTCAGGGTGCTGGGTGCTCAATGCTCGGGGTGCTGGGTGCTCAGGGCTGTGGTGCTGGGTGCTCAGTGCTCAGTGCTCAGGGTGCTGGGTGCTCAGTGCTCAGTGCTCAGGGTGCTGGTTGCTCAGTACTCAGGGTGCTGGGTGCTCAGTACTCAGGGTGCTGGGTGCTCAGTGCTCAGGGTGCTCTGTGCTCAGTACTCAGGGTGCTGGGTGCTCAGTGCTTGGGGTGCTGGGTGCTCAGTGCTCAGGGAGCTGGGTGCTCAGTGCTCAGAGTGCTGGGTGCTCAGTACTCAGGGTGCTGGGTGCTCAGTGCTCGTTGTGCTCGGTGCTCAGTACTCAAGTTGCTGGGTGCTCAGTGCTCAGGGTGCTGGGTGCTCAGTACTCAGGGTTTTCAGTGCTCAGTACTCAGGGTGCTGGGTGCACAGTGCTCAGGGTGCTGGGTGCTCAGTACTCAGGGTGCTCAGTGCTCAGTACTCGGGGTGCTTGGTGCTCAGTACTCAGGGTGCTCAGTGCTCAGTACTCGGGGTGCTGGGTGCTCAGTGCTCAGGGTGCTCAGTGCTCAGTGCTCGGGGTGCTGGGTGCTCAGTGCTCGGGGCGCTGGGTGCTCAGTGCTCGGGGTGCTGGGTGCTCAGTACTCGGGGTGCTGGGTGCTCAGTGCTCAGGGTGCTCAGTGCTCAGTACTCAGTGCTCAGGGTGCTCAGTGCTCAGTGCTCAGGGTGCTGGGTGTTCAGTACTCAGGGTGCTGGGTGCTCAGTACTCAGGGTGCTGGGTGCTCAGTGCTCAGGGTGCTGGGAGCTCAGTAGTCTGGGTGTTGGGTGCTCAGTACTCAGGGTGCTGGGTGCTCCGTGATCAGGGTGCTGGGTGCTCAGTGCTCAGGGTTCTGGGTGCTCAGTGCTCAGGGTGCTGGGTGCTCAGTACTCAGGGTGCTGGGTGCTTAGTGCTCGAGGTGCTCGGTGCTCAGTACTCAAGGTGCTGGGTGCTCAGTGCTCAGGGTGCTGGGTGCTCAGTACTCGGGGTGCTCCGTGCTCATGGTGCTGGGTGCTCAGTGCTCAGGGTGCTGGGTGCTCAGTGCTCGGGGTGCTGGGTGCTGAGTGCTCAGGGTGCTGGGTGCTCAGCGCTCGGGGTGCTCGGTGCTCAGTACACAGGGTGCTGGGTGCTCAGTGCTCGGGGTGCTGGGTGCTCAGTGCTCAGTACTCAGGGTGCTGGGTGCTCAGTGCTCAGGGTGCTGGGTGCTCAGTACTCAGCGTGCTGGGTGCTCAGTACTCAGGGTGCTTGGTGCTCAGTGCTCAGGGTGCTGGGTGCTCAGTGCTCAGGGTGCTGTGCTCGGTTAGCTCGGTGCTCAGTACTCAGGGTGCTCGGTGCTCAGTACTCAGGGTGCTGGGTGCTCAGTTCTCAGGGTGCTGGGTGATCAGAACTCTGGGTGTTGGGTGCTCAGTACTCAGGGTTCTCAGTGCTCAGTACTCGGGGTGCTGGGTGCTCAGTGCTCAGTGTGCTCAGTGCTCAGTGCTCAGGGTGCTGGGTGCTCAGTGCTCGGGGCGCTGGGTGCTCAGTGCTCGGGGTGCTGGGTACTCAGTACTCAGGGTGCTGTGTGCTCAGTGCTCAGTACTCAGCGTGCTGGATGCTCAGTGCTCAGAGTGTTGGGTGCTCAGTACTCAGGGTGCTGGGTGCTCAGTGCTCAGTGCTCAGGGTGCTCAGTGCTCAGGGTGCTCAGTGCTCAGGGTGCTGGGTGCTCAGGGTGCTGGGTGCTCAGTGCTCGGGGTGCTGGGTGCTCAGTTCTCAGTGCTCAGGGTGCTGGGTGCTCAGTGCTCAGTGCTCAGGGTGCTGGGTGTTCAGTACTCAGGGTGCTCGGTGCTCAGTGCTCAGGGTGCTAGGTGCTCAGTACTCAGGGTGCTGGGTGCTCAGTGCTCGGGGTGCTGGGTGCTCAGTACTCAGGGTGCTGGGTGCTCAGTACTCAGTGTGCTGGGTGCTCAGTGCTCAGGGTGCTGGGTGCTCAGTACTCAGGGTGCTCGGTGCTCAGTACTCAGGGTGCTCGGTGCTCAGTACTCAGGGTGCTGGGTGCTCAGTACTCAGGGTGCTGGGTGCTCAGTACTCAGGGTGCTGGGTGCTCAGTGTTCAGGGTGCTGGGTGCTCAGTGCTCTGGGAGCTGGGTGCTCAGTGCTCAGGGTGCTGGGTGCTCAGTGCTCAGGGTGCTGGGTGCTCAGTGATCGGGGTGATGGGTGCTGAGTGCTCTGGGAGCTGGGTGCTCAGTGCTCAGGGTGCTGGGTGCTCAGTGCTCAGGGTGCTGGGTGCTCAGTTCTCTGGGAGCTGGGTGCTCAGTGCTCAGGGTCCTGGGTGCTCAGTACTCAGGGTGCTGGGTGCTTAGTAATCAGGGTGCTCAGTGCTCAGTACACAGGGTGCTGGGTGCTCAGTGCTCGGGGTGCTGGGTGCTCAGTGCTCAGTACTCAGGGTGCTGGGTGCTCAGTGCTCAGGGTGCTGAGTGCTCAGTACTCAGCGTGCTGGGTGCTCAGTACTCAGGGTGCTGGGTGTTCAGTGCTCAGGGTGCTGGGTGCTCAGTGCTCAGGGTGCTGGGTGCTCAGTGCTCGGGGAGCTCGGTGCTCAGTACTCAGGGTGCTGGGTGCTCAGTACTCAGTGCTCGGGGTCCTGGGTGCTCCGTTCTCGGGGTGATCTGTTCTCAGTACTCAGGGTGCTGGGTGCTCAGTGCTCGGGGTGCTGGGTGCTCAGTACTCGGGGTGCTCAGTACTCAGGGTACTGGGTGCTCAGTACTCAGGGTGCTGGGTGCTCAGAGCTTGGGGTGCTAGGTGCTCAGTACTCAGGGTGCTCAGTGCTCAGTACTCAGCGTGCTGGTTGCTCAGTGCTCAGGGTCCTCGGTGCTCAGTACTCAGGGTGTTCAGTGCTCAGTACTCAGCGTGCTTTGTGCTCAGTGCTCAGGGTGCTGGGTGCTCAGTACTCAGGGTGCTGGGTGCTCAGTATTCAGGGTGCTGGGTGCTCAGTACTCAGGGTGCTGGGTGCTCAGTGCTCGGGGTGCTCGGTGATCAGTACTCAGGGTGCTGGGTGCTCAGTGCTCAGGGTGCTGAGTACTCAGTACTCAGGGTGCTGGGTGCTCAGTGCTCAGGGTGCTGGGTGCTCAGTGCTCAGGGTGCTTGGTGCTCAGTGCTCGGGGTGCTGGGTGCTCAGTGCTCAGGGTGCTGGGTGCTCAGTGCTCAGGGTGCTGGGTGCTCAGTACTCAGGGTGCTGGGTGCTCATTACTCAGGGTGCTGGGTGCTCAGTGCTCAGGGTGCTGGGTGCTCAGTCCTCAGGGTGCTGGGTGCTCAGTACTCAGGGTGTTCGGTGCTTAGTACTCAGGGTGCTCAGTGCTCAGTACTCAGGGTGCTGGTTGCTCAGTGCTCGGGGTGCTCGGTGCTCAGTACTCAGGGTGCTGGGTGCTCAGTACTCAGGGTGTTGGGTGCTCAGTACTCAGGGTGCTGGGTGCTCAGTGCTCAGGGTGCTGGGTGCTCAGTACTCAGGGTGCTGGGTGCACAGTACTCAGGGTGCTCGGTGCTCAGTACTCAGGGTGCTGGGTGCACAGTGCTCAGGGTGCTTTGTACTCAGTACTCAGGTTTCTGGGTGCTCAGTACTCAGGGTGCTGGGTGCTCAGTGCTCAGGGTGCTGGGTGCTCAGTGCTCAGGGTGCTGTGTGCTCAGTACTCAGGGTGCTGGGTGCTCAGTGCTCAGGGTGATCGGTGCTCAGTACTCAGGGTGCTCAGTACTCAGGGTGCTGTGTGCTCAGTGCTCAGGGTGCTGGGTGCTCAGTACTCAGGGTGCTCAGTGCTCAGGGTGCTGGGTGGTCAGGGTGCTGTGTGCTCAGTGCTCGGGGTGCTGGGTGCTCAGTGCTCAGTGCTCATGGTGCTGGGTGCTCAGTGCTCAGGGTGCTGTGTGCTCAGTGCTCAGTACTCAGCGTGCTGGATGCTCAGTGCTCAGAGTGTTGGGTGCTCAGTACTCAGGGCGCTGGGTGCTCAGTGCTCAGTGCTCAGGGTGCTCAGTGCTCAGGGTGCTCAGTGCTCAGGGTGCTGGGTGCTCAGGGTGCTGGGTGCTCAGTGCTCGGGGTGCTGGGTGCTCAGTGCTCAGTGCTCAGGGTGCTGGGTGCTCAGTGCTCAGTGCTCAGGGTGCTGGGTGTTCAGTACTCAGGGTGCTCGGTGCTCAGTGCTCAGGGTGCTAGGTGCTCAGTACTCAGGGTGCTGGGTGCTCAGTGCTCGGGGTGCTGGGTGCTCAGTGCTCAGGGTGATCAGTGCTCAGTACTCAGGGTGCTGGGTGCTCAGTACTCAGGGTGCTGCGTGCTCAGTGCTCAGGGTGCTGGGTGCTCAGTACTCAGGGTGCTGGGTGCTCAGTACTCAGGGTGCTCCGTGCTCAGTACTCAGGGTGCTGGGTGCTCAGTGCTCAGGGTGCTTTGTACTCAGTACTCAGGGTTCTGGGTGCTCAGTACTCAGGGTGCTGGGTGCTCAATGCTCAGGGTGCTGGGTGCTCAGTGCTCAGGGTGCTGGGTGCTCAGTACTCAGGGTGCTGGGTGCTCAGTGCTCAGGGTGATCGGTGCTCAGTACTCAGGGTGCTCAGTACTCAGGGTGCTGGGTGCTCAGTACTCAGGGTGCTGGGTGCTCAGTGCTCAGGGTGCTGGGTGCTCAGTGCTCTGGGTGCTGGGTGCTCAGTGCTCAGGGTGCTGGGTGCTCAGTGCTCAGGGTGCTGGGTGCTCAGTGCTCAGGGTGCTGGGTTCTCAGTGCTCAGGGTGCTGGGTGCTCAGTGCTCGGGGAGCTCGGTGCTCAGTACTCAGGGTGCTGGGTGCTCAGTACTCAGTGCTCGGGGTCCTGGGTGCTCCGTGCTCGGGGTGCTGGGTGCTCAGTACTCAGGGTGCTGGGTGCTCATTCTCGGGGTGCTGGGTGCTCAGTGCTCGGTGTGCTGGGTGCTCAGTGCTCAGGGTGCTGGGGGCTCAGTACTCAGGGTGCTGGGTGCTCAGTACTCAGGGTGCTCGGTTCTCAGTACTCAGGGTGCTGGGTGCTCAGTACTCAGGGTGATCTGTTCTCAGTACTCAGGGTGCTGGGTGCTCAGTGCTCGGAGTGCTGGGTGCTCAGTACTCGGGGTGCTCAGTACTCAGGGTACTGGGTGCTCAGTACTCAGGGTGCTGGGTGCTCAGTGCTCGGGGTGCTCGGTGCTCAGTACTCGGGGTGCTGGGTGCTCAGTACTCGGGGTGCTGGGTGCTCAGTGCTCAGGGTGCTGGGTGCTCAGTGCTCGGGGTGCTGGGTGCTCAGTGCTGAGGGTGCTGGCTGCTCAGTGCTCAGGGTGCTGGGTGCTCAGAACTCAGGGTGCTAGGTGCTCAGTACTCAGGGTGCTCAGTGCTCAGTACTCGGGGTGCTGGGTGCTCAGTACTCGGGGTGCTGGGTGCTCAGTGATGAGGGTGCTGGGTGCTCAGTGTTCAGGGTGCTGGGTGCTCAGTCCTCAGGGTGCTGGGTGCTCAGTACTCATCGTGTTCGGTGTTCAGTACTCAGGGTGCTCAGTGCTCAGTACTCAGGGTGCTGGTTGCTCAGTGCTCGGGGTGCTCGGTGCTCAGTACTCAGGGTGCTGGGTGCTCAGTACTCAGGGTGCTGGGTGCTCAGTACTCAGGGTGCTGCGTGCTCAGTACTCAGGGTGCTGGGTGCTCAGTACTCAGGGTGCTGGGTGCTCAGTGCTCAGGGTGCTGGGTGCTCAGTACTCAGGGTGCTTGGTGCTCAGTACTTAGTGTGCTCGGTGCTCAGTACTCAGGGTGCTGGGTGCTCAGTGCTCAGGGTGCTTTGTACTCAGTACTCAGGGTTCTGGGTGCTCAGTACTCAGGGTGCTGGGTGCTCAGTGCTCAGGGTGCTGGGTGCTCAGTGCTCAGGGTGCTGGGTGCTCAGTACTCAGGGTGCTGGGTGCTCAGTGCTCAGGGTGATCGGTGATCAGTACTCAGGGTGCTCAGTACTCAGGGTGCTGGGTGCTCAGTGCTCAGGGTGCTGGGTGCTCAGTACTCAGGGTGCTGGGTGCTCAGTGCTCGGTGTGCTGGGTGCTCAGTGCTCAGGGTGCTCAGTGCTCAGGGTGCTGGGTGCTCAGTGCTCGGGGTGCTCGGTGCTCAATGTGCTGGGTGCTCAGTCCTCAGGGTGCTCAGTGCTCAGGGTGCTGGGTGCTCAGTGCTCGGGGTGCTCGGTGCTCAGTACTCAGGGTGCTGGGTGCTCAGTACTCATGGTGCTGGGTGCTCAGTACTCAGGGGGCTGGGTGCTCAGTGCTCAGGGTGCTGGGTGCTCAGTGCTCAGGGCGCTGGGTGCTCAGTGCTCGGGGTGCTGGGTGCTCAGTGCTCGGGGTGCTGGGTGCTCAGTACTCAGGGTGCTGGGTGCTCAGTACTCATGGTGCTGGGTGCTCAGTACTCAGGGGGCTGGGTGCTCAGTGCTCAGGGTGCTGGGTGCTCAGTACTCAGGGTTCTGGGTGCTCAGTACTCAGGGTGCTGGGTGCTCAGTGCTCAGGGTGCTGGGTGCTCAGTGCTCAGGGTGCTGTGTGCTCAGTACTCAGGGTGCTGGGTGCTCAGTGCTCAGGGTGATCGGTGCTCAGTACTCAGGGTGCTCAGTACTCAGGGTGCTGTGTGCTCAGTGCTCAGGGTGCTGGGTGCTCAGTACTCAGGGTGCTCAGTGCTCAGGGTGCTGGGTGGTCAGGGTGCTGTGTGCTCAGTGCTCGGGGTGCTGGGTGCTCAGTGCTCAGTGCTCAGGGTGCTGGGTGCTCAGTGCTCAGGGTGCTGTGTGCTCAGTGCTCAGTACTCAGCGTGCTGGATGCTCAGTGCTCAGAGTGTTGGGTGCTCAGTACTCAGGGTTCTGGGTGCTCAGTGCTCAGTGCTCAGGGTGCTCAGTGCTCAGGGTGCTCAGTGCTCAGGGTGCTGGGTGCTCAGGGTGCTGGGTGCTCAGTGCTCGGGGTGCTGGGTGCTCAGTGCTCAGTGCTCAGGGTGCTGGGTGCTCAGTGCTCAGTGCTCAGGGTGCTGGGTGTTCAGTACTCAGGGTGCTCGGTGCTCAGTGCTCAGGGTGCTAGGTGCTCAGTACTCAGGGTGCTGGGTGCTCAGTGCTCAGGGTGCTGGGTGCTCAGTGCTCAGGGTGATCAGTGCTCAGTACTCAGGGTGCTGGGTGCTCAGTACTCAGGGTGCTGCGTGCTCAGTGCTCAGGGTGCTGGGTGCTCAGTACTCAGGGTGCTGGGTGCTCAGTACTCAGGGTGCTCCGTGCTCAGTACTCAGGGTGCTGGGTGCTCAGTGCTCAGGGTGCTTTGTACTCAGTACTCAGGGTTCTGGGTGCTCAGTACTCAGGGTGCTGGGTGCTCAATGCTCAGGGTGCTGGGTGCTCAGTGCTCAGGGTGCTGGGTGCTCAGTACTCAGGGTGCTGGGTGCTCAGTGCTCAGGGTGATCGGTGCTCAGTACTCAGGGTGCTCAGTACTCAGGGTGCTGGGTGCTCAGTACTCAGGGTGCTGGGTGCTCAGTGCTCAGGGTGCTGGGTGCTCAGTGCTCTGGGTGCTGGGTGCTCAGTGCTCAGGGTGCTGGGTGCTCGGTGCTCAGGGTGCTGGGTGCTCAGTGCTCAGGGTGCTGGGTTCTCAGTGCTCAGGGTGCTGGGTGCTCAGTGCTCGGGGAGCTCGGTGCTCAGTACTCAGGGTGCTGGGTGCTCAGTACTCAGTGCTCGGGGTCCTGGGTGCTCCGTGCTCGGGGTGCTGGGTGCTCAGTACTCAGGGTGCTGGGTGCTCATTCTCGGGGTGCTGGGTGCTCAGTGCTCGGTGTGCTGGGTGCTCAGTGCTCAGGGTGCTGGGGGCTCAGTACTCAGGGTGCTGGGTGCTCAGTACTCAGGGTGCTCGGTTCTCAGTACTCAGGGTGCTGGGTGCTCAGTACTCAGGGTGATCTGTTCTCAGTACTCAGGGTGCTGGGTGCTCAGTGCTCGGGGTGCTGGGTGCTCAGTACTCGGGGTGCTCAGTACTCAGGGTACTGGGTGCTCAGTACTCAGGGTGCTGGGTGCTCAGTGCTCGGGGTGCTCGGTGCTCAGTACTCGGGGTGCTGGGTGCTCAGTACTCGGGGTGCTGGGTGCTCAGTGCTCAGGGTGCTGGGTGCTCAGTGCTCGGGGTGCTGGGTGCTCAGTGCTGAGGGTGCTGGCTGCTCAGTGCTCAGGGTGCTGGGTGCTCAGTACTCAGGGTGCTAGGTGCTCAGTACTCAGGGTGCTCAGTGCTCAGTACTCAGCGTGCTGGGTGCTCAGTGCTCAGGGTCCTCGGTGCTCAGTACTCAGGGGGCTCAGTGCTCAGTACTCAGCGTGCTTTGTGCTCAGTGCTCAGGGTGCTGGGTGCTCAGTACTCAGGGTGCTGGGTGCTCAGTACTCAGGGTGCTGGGTGCTCAGTACTCAGGGTGCTGGGTGCTCAGTGCTCGGGGTGCTCGGTGATCAGTACTCAGGGTGCTGGGTGCTCAGTGCTCAGGGTGCTGAGTACTCAGTACTCAGGGTGCTGGGTGCTCAGTGCTCAGGGTGCTGGGTGCTCAGTGCTCAGGGTGCTGGGTGCTCAGTGCTCGGGGTGCTGGGTGCTCAGTGCTCGGGGTGCTGGGTGCTCAGTGCTCGGGGTGCTGGGTGCTCAGTGCTCAGGGTGCGGGGTGCTCAGTACTCAGGGTGCTGGGGGCTCAGTACTCAGGGTGCTGGGTGCTCAGTGTTCAGGGTGCTGGGTGCTCAGTCCTCAGGGTGCTGGGTGCTCAGTACTCAGGGTGTTCGGTGTTCAGTACTCAGGGTGCTCAGTGCTCAGTACTCAGGGTGCTGGTTGCTCAGTGCTCGGGGTGCTCGGTGCTCAGTACTCAGGGTGCTGGGTGCTCAGTACTCAGGGTGCTGGGTGCTCAGTACTCAGGGTGCTGTGTGCTCAGTACTCAGGGTGCTGGGTGCTCAGTACTCAGGGTGCTGGGTGCTCAGTGCTCAGGGTGCTGGGTGCTCAGTACTCAGGGTGCTTGGTGCTCAGTACTTAGTGTGCTCGGTGCTCAGTACTCAGGGTGCTGGGTGCTCAGTGCTCAGGGTGCTTTGTACTCAGTACTCAGGGTTCTGGGTGCTCAGTACTCAGGGTGCTGGGTGCTCAGTGCTCAGGGTGCTGGGTGCTCAGTGCTCAGGGTGCTGGGTGCTCAGTACTCAGGGTGCTGGGTGCTCAGTGCTCAGGGTGATCGGTGATCAGTACTCAGGGTGCTCAGTACTCAGGGTGCTGGGTGCTCAGTGCTCAGGGTGCTGGGTGCTCAGTACTCAGGGTGCTGGGTGCTCAGTGCTCGGTGTGCTGGGTGCTCAGTGCTCAGGGTGCTCAGTGCTCAGGGTGCTGGGTGCTCAGTGCTCGGGGTGCTCGGTGCTCAATGTGCTGGGTGCTCAGTCCTCAGGGTGCTCAGTGCTCAGGGTGCTGGGTGCTCAGTGCTCGGGGTGCTCGGTGCTCAGTACTCAGGGTGCTGGGTGCTCAGTACTCATGGTGCTGGGTGCTCAGTACTCAGGGGGCTGGGTGCTCAGTGCTCAGGGTGCTGGGTGCTCAGTGCTCAGGGCGCTGGGTGCTCAGTGCTCGGGGTGCTGGGTGCTCAGTGCTCGGGGTGCTGGGTGCTCAGTACTCAGGGTGCTGGGTGCTCAGTACTCATGGTGCTGGGTGCTCAGTACTCAGGGGGCTGGGTGCTCAGTGCTCAGGGTGCTGGGTGCTCAGTACTCAGGGTTCTGGGTGCTCAGTACTCAGGGTGCTGGGTGCTCAGTGCTCAGGGTGCTGGGTGCTCAGTGCTCAGGGTGCTGTGTGCTCAGTACTCAGGGTGCTGGGTGCTCAGTGCTCAGGGTGATCGGTGCTCAGTACTCAGGGTGCTCAGTACTCAGGGTGCTGTGTGCTCAGTGCTCAGGGTGCTGGGTGCTCAGTACTCAGGGTGCTCAGTGCTCAGGGTGCTGGGTGGTCAGGGTGCTGTGTGCTCAGTGCTCGGGGTGCTGGGTGCTCAGTGCTCAGTGCTCAGGGTGCTGGGTGCTCAGTGCTCAGGGTGCTGTGTGCTCAGTGCTCAGTACTCAGCGTGCTGGATGCTCAGTGCTCAGAGTGTTGGGTGCTCAGTACTCAGGGTGCTGGGTGCTCAGTGCTCAGTGCTCAGGGTGCTCAGTGCTCAGGGTGCTCAGTGCTCAGGGTGCTGGGTGCTCAGGGTGCTGGGTGCTCAGTGCTCGGGGTGCTGGGTGCTCAGTGCTCAGTGCTCAGGGTGCTGGGTGCTCAGTGCTCAGTGCTCAGGGTGCTGGGTGTTCAGTACTCAGGGTGCTCGGTGCTCAGTGCTCAGGGTGCTAGGTGCTCAGTACTCAGGGTGCTGGGTGCTCAGTGCTCAGGGTGCTGGGTGCTCAGTGCTCAGGGTGATCAGTGCTCAGTACTCAGGGTGCTGGGTGCTCAGTACTCAGGGTGCTGCGTGCTCAGTGCTCAGGGTGCTGGGTGCTCAGTACTCAGGGTGCTGGGTGCTCAGTACTCAGGGTGCTCCGTGCTCAGTACTCAGGGTGCTGGGTGCTCAGTGCTCAGGGTGCTTTGTACTCAGTACTCAGGGTTCTGGGTGCTCAGTACTCAGGGTGCTGGGTGCTCAATGCTCAGGGTGCTGGGTGCTCAGTGCTCAGGGTGCTGGGTGCTCAGTACTCAGGGTGCTGGGTGCTCAGTGCTCAGGGTGATCGGTGCTCAGTACTCAGGGTGCTCAGTACTCAGGGTGCTGGGTGCTCAGTACTCAGGGTGCTGGGTGCTCAGTGCTCAGGGTGCTGGGTGCTCAGTGCTCTGGGTGCTGGGTGCTCAGTGCTCAGGGTGCTGGGTGCTCAGTGCTCAGGGTGCTGGGTGCTCAGTGCTCAGGGTGCTGGGTTCTCAGTGCTCAGGGTGCTGGGTGCTCAGTGCTCGGGGAGCTCGGTGCTCAGTACTCAGGGTGCTGGGTGCTCAGTACTCAGTGCTCGGGGTCCTGGGTGCTCCGTGCTCGGGGTGCTGGGTGCTCAGTACTCAGGGTGCTGGGTGCTCATTCTCGGGGTGCTGGGTGCTCAGTGCTCGGTGTGCTGGGTGCTCAGTGCTCAGGGTGCTGGGGGCTCAGTACTCAGGGTGCTGGGTGCTCAGTACTCAGGGTGCTCGGTTCTCAGTACTCAGGGTGCTGGGTGCTCAGTACTCAGGGTGATCTGTTCTCAGTACTCAGGGTGCTGGGTGCTCAGTGCTCGGGGTGCTGGGTGCTCAGTACTCGGGGTGCTCAGTACTCAGGGTACTGGGTGCTCAGTACTCAGGGTGCTGGGTGCTCAGTGCTCGGGGTGCTCGGTGCTCAGTACTCGGGGTGCTGGGTGCTCAGTACTCGGGGTGCTGGGTGCTCAGTGCTCAGGGTGCTGGGTGCTCAGTGCTCGGGGTGCTGGGTGCTCAGTGCTGAGGGTGCTGGCTGCTCAGTGCTCAGGGTGCTGGGTGCTCAGTACTCAGGGTGCTAGGTGCTCAGTACTCAGGGTGCTCAGTGCTCAGTACTCAGCGTGCTGGGTGCTCAGTGCTCAGGGTCCTCGGTGCTCAGTACTCAGGGGGCTCAGTGCTCAGTACTCAGCGTGCTTTGTGCTCAGTGCTCAGGGTGCTGGGTGCTCAGTACTCAGGGTGCTGGGTGCTCAGTACTCAGGGTGCTGGGTGCTCAGTACTCAGGGTGCTGGGTGCTCAGTGCTCGGGGTGCTCGGTGATCAGTACTCAGGGTGCTGGGTGCTCAGTGCTCAGGGTGCTGAGTACTCAGTACTCAGGGTGCTGGGTGCTCAGTGCTCAGGGTGCTGGGTGCTCAGTGCTCAGGGTGCTGGGTGCTCAGTGCTCGGGGTGCTGGGTGCTCAGTGCTCGGGGTGCTGGGTGCTCAGTGCTCGGGGTGCTGGGTGCTCAGTGCTCAGGGTGCGGGGTGCTCAGTACTCAGGGTGCTGGGGGCTCAGTACTCAGGGTGCTGGGTCCTCAGTGTTCAGGGTGCTGGGTGCTCAGTCCTCAGGGTGCTGGGTGCTCAGTACTCAGGGTGTTCGGTGTTCAGTACTCAGGGTGCTCAGTGCTCAGTACTCAGGGTGCTGGTTGCTCAGTGCTCGGGGTGCTCGGTGCTCAGTACTCAGGGTGCTGGGTGCTCAGTACTCAGGGTGCTGGGTGCTCAGTACTCAGGGTGCTGCGTACTCAGTACTCAGGGTGCTGGGTGCTCAGTACTCAGGGTGCTGGGTGCTCAGTGCTCAGGGTGCTGGGTGCTCAGTACTCAGGGTGCTTGGTGCTCAGTACTTAGTGTGCTCGGTGCTCAGTACTCAGGGTGCTGGGTGCTCAGTGCTCAGGGTGCTTTGTACTCAGTACTCAGGGTTCTGGGTGCTCAGTACTCAGGGTGCTGGGTGCTCAGTGCTCAGGGTGCTGGATGCTCAGTGCTCAGGGTGCTGGGTGCTCAGTACTCAGGGTGCTGGGTGCTCAGTGCTCAGGGTGATCGGTGATCAGTACTCAGGGTGCTCAGTACTCAGGGTGCTGGGTGCTCAGTGCTCAGGGTGCTGGGTTCTCAGTACTCAGGGTGCTGGGTGCTCAGTGCTCGGTGTGCTGGGTGCTCAGTGCTCAGGGTGCTCAGTGCTCAGGGTGCTGGGTGCTCAGTGCTCGGGGTGCTCGGTGCTCAATGTGCTGGGTGCTCAGTCCTCAGGGTGCTCAGTGCTCAGGGTGCTGGGTGCTCAGTGCTCGGGGTGCTCGGTGCTCAGTACTCAGGGTGCTGGGTGCTCAGTACTCATGGTGCTGGGTGCTCAGTACTCAGGGGGCTGGGTGCTCAGTGCTCAGGGTGCTGGGTGCTCAGTGCTCAGGGCGCTGGGTGCTCAGTGCTCGGGGTGCTGGGTGCTCAGTGCTCGGGGTGCTGGGTGCTCAGTACTCAGGGTGCTGGGTGCTCAGTACTCATGGTGCTGGGTGCTCAGTACTCAGGGGGCTGGGTGCTCAGTGCTCAGGGTGCTGGGTGCTCAGTACTCAGGGTTCTGGGTGCTCAGTACTCAGGGTGCTGGGTGCTCAGTGCTCAGGGTGCTGGGTGCTCAGTGCTCAGGGTGCTGTGTGCTCAGTACTCAGGGTGCTGGGTGCTCAGTGCTCAGGGTGATCGGTGCTCAGTACTCAGGGTGCTCAGTACTCAGGGTGCTGTGTGCTCAGTGCTCAGGGTGCTGGGTGCTCAGTACTCAGGGTGCTCAGTGCTCAGGGTGCTGGGTGGTCAGGGTGCTGTGTGCTCAGTGCTCGGGGTGCTGGGTGCTCAGTGCTCAGGGTGCTGGGTGCTCAGTGCTCAGGGTGCTGTGTGCTCAGTGCTCAGTACTCAGCGTGCTGGATGCTCAGTGCTCAGAGTGTTGGGTGCTCAGTACTCAGGGTGCTGGGTGCTCAGTGCTCAGTGCTCAGGGTGCTCAGTGCTCAGGGTGCTCAGTGCTCAGGGTGCTGGGTGCTCAGGGTGCTGGGTGCTCAGTGCTCGGGGTGCTGGGTGCTCAGTGCTCAGTGCTCAGGGTGCTGGGTGCTCAGTGCTCAGTGCTCAGGGTGCTGGGTGTTCAGTACTCAGGGTGCTCGGTGCTCAGTGCTCAGGGTGCTAGGTGCTCAGTACTCAGGGTGCTGGGTGCTCAGTGCTCAGGGTGCTGGGTGCTCAGTGCTCAGGGTGATCAGTGCTCAGTACTCAGGGTGCTGGGTGCTCAGTACTCAGGGTGCTGCGTGCTCAGTGCTCAGGGTGCTGGGTGCTCAGTACTCAGGGTGCTGGGTGCTCAGTACTCAGGGTGCTCCGTGCTCAGTACTCAGGGTGCTGGGTGCTCAGTGCTCAGGGTGCTTTGTACTCAGTACTCAGGGTTCTGGGTGCTCAGTACTCAGGGTGCTGGGTGCTCAATGCTCAGGGTGCTGGGTGCTCAGTGCTCAGGGTGCTGGGTGCTCAGTACTCAGGGTGCTGGGTGCTCAGTGCTCAGGGTGATCGGTGCTCAGTACTCAGGGTGCTCAGTACTCAGGGTGCTGGGTGCTCAGTACTCAGGGTGCTGGGTGCTCAGTGCTCAGGGTGCTGGGTGCTCAGTGCTCTGGGTGCTGGGTGCTCAGTGCTCAGGGTGCTGGGTGCTCAGTGCTCAGGGTGCTGGGTGCTCAGTGCTCAGGGTGCTGGGTTCTCAGTGCTCAGGGTGCTGGGTGCTCAGTGCTCGGGGAGCTCGGTGCTCAGTACTCAGGGTGCTGGGTGCTCAGTACTCAGTGCTCGGGGTCCTGGGTGCTCCGTGCTCGGGGTGCTGGGTGCTCAGTACTCAGGGTGCTGGGTGCTCATTCTCGGGGTGCTGGGTGCTCAGTGCTCGGTGTGCTGGGTGCTCAGTGCTCAGGGTGCTGGGGGCTCAGTACTCTGGGTGCTGGGTGCTCAGTACTCAGGGTGCTCGGTTCTCAGTACTCAGGGTGCTGGGTGCTCAGTACTCAGGGTGATCTGTTCTCAGTACTCAGGGTGCTGGGTGCTCAGTGCTCGGGGTGCTGGGTGCTCAGTACTCGGGGTGCTCAGTACTCAGGGTACTGGGTGCTCAGTACTCAGGGTGCTGGGTGCTCAGTGCTCGGGGTGCTCGGTGCTCAGTACTCGGGGTGCTGGGTGCTCAGTACTCGGGATGCTGGGTGCTCAGTGCTCAGGGTGCTGGGTGCTCAGTGCTCGGGGTGCTGGGTGCTCAGTGCTGAGGGTGCTGGCTGCTCAGTGCTCAGGGTGCTGGGTGCTCAGTACTCAGGGTGCTAGGTGCTCAGTACTCAGGGTGCTCAGTGCTCAGTTCTCAGCGTGCTGGGTGCTCAGTGCTCAGGGTCCTCGGTGCTCAGTACTCAGGGGGCTCAGTGCTCAGTACTCAGCGTGCTTTGTGCTCAGTGCTAAGGGTGCTGGGTGCTCAGTACTCAGGGTGCTGGGTGCTCAGTACTCAGGGTGCTGGGTGCTCAGTACTCAGGGTGCTGGGTGCTCAGTGCTCGGGGTGCTCGGTGATCAGTACTCAGGGTGCTGGGTGCTCAGTGCTCAGGGTGCTGAGTACTCAGTACTCAGGGTGCTGGGTGCTCAGTGCTCAGGGTGCTGGGTGCTCAGTGCTCAGGGTGCTGGGTGCTCAGTGCTCGGGGTGCTGGGTGCTCAGTGCTCGGGGTGCTGGGTGCTCAGTGCTCGGGGTGCTGGGTGCTCAGTGCTCGGGGTGCGGGGTGCTCAGTACTCAGGGTGCTGGGGGCTCAGTACTCAGGGTGCTGGGTGCTCAGTGTTCAGGGTGCTGGGTGCTCAGTCCTCAGGGTGCTGGGTGCTCAGTAATCAGGGTGTTCGGTGTTCAGTACTCAGGGTGCTCAGTGCTCAGTACTCAGGGTGCTGGTTGCTCAGTGCTCGGGGTGCTCGGTGCTCAGTACTCAGGGTGCTGGGTGCTCAGTACTCAGGGTGCTGGGTGCTCAGTACTCAGGGTGCTGCGTGCTCAGTACTCAGGGTGCTGGGTGCTCAGTACTCAGGGTGCTGGGTGCTCAGTGCTCAGGGTGCTGGGTGCTCAGTACTCAGGGTGCTTGGTGCTCAGTACTTAGTGTGCTCGGTGCTCAGTACTCAGGGTGCTGGGTGCTCAGTGCTCAGGGTGCTTTGTACTCAGTACTCAGGGTTCTGGGTGCTCAGTACTCAGGGTGCTGGGTGCTCAGTGCTCAGGGTGCTGGGTGCTCAGTGCTCAGGGTGCTGGGTGCTCAGTACTCAGGGTGCTGGGTGCTCAGTGCTCAGGGTGATCGGTGATCAGTACTCAGGGTGCTCAGTACTCAGGGTGCTGGGTGCTCAGTGCTCAGGGTGCTGGGTGCTCAGTACTCAGGGTGCTGGGTGCTCAGTGCTCGGTGTGCTGGGTGCTCAGTGCTCAGGGTGCTCAGTGCTCAGGGTGCTGGGTGCTCAGTGCTCGGGGTGCTCGGTGCTCAATGTGCTGGGTGCTCAGTCCTCAGGGTGCTCAGTGCTCAGGGTGCTGGGTGCTCAGTGCTCGGGGTGCTCGGTGCTCAGTACTCAGGGTGCTGGGTGCTCAGTACTCATGGTGCTGGGTGCTCAGTACTCAGGGGGCTGGGTGCTCAGTGCTCAGGGTGCTGGGTGCTCAGTGCTCAGGGCGCTGGGTGCTCAGTGCTCGGGGTGCTGGGTGCTCAGTGCTCGGGGTGCTGGGTGCTCAGTACTCAGGGTGCTGGGTGCTCAGTACTCATGGTGCTGGGTGCTCAGTACTCAGGGGGCTGGGTGCTCAGTGCTCAGGGTGCTGGGTGCTCAGTACTCAGGGTTCTGGGTGCTCAGTACTCAGGGTGCTGGGTGCTCAGTGCTCAGGGTGCTGGGTGCTCAGTGCTCAGGGTGCTGTGTGCTCAGTACTCAGGGTGCTGGGTGCTCAGTGCTCAGGGTGATCGGTGCTCAGTACTCAGGGTGCTCAGTACTCAGGGTGCTGTGTGCTCAGTGCTCAGGGTGCTGGGTGCTCAGTACTCAGGGTGCTCAGTGCTCAGGGTGCTGGGTGGTCAGGGTGCTGTGTGCTCAGTGCTCGGGGTGCTGGGTGCTCAGTGCTCAGTGCTCAGGGTGCTGGGTGCTCAGTGCTCAGGGTGCTGTGTGCTCAGTGCTCAGTACTCAGCGTGCTGGATGCTCAGTGCTCAGAGTGTTGGGTGCTCAGTACTCAGGGTGCTGGGTGCTCAGTGCTCAGTGCTCAGGGTGCTCAGTGCTCAGGGTGCTCAGTGCTCAGGGTGCTGGGTGCTCAGGGTGCTGGGTGCTCAGTGCTCGGGGTGCTGGGTGCTCAGTGCTCAGTGCTCAGGGTGCTGGGTGCTCAGTGCTCAGTGCTCAGGGTGCTGGGTGTTCAGTACTCAGGGTGCTCGGTGCTCAGTGCTCAGGGTGCTAGGTGCTCAGTACTCAGGGTGCTGGGTGCTCAGTGCTCAGGGTGCTGGGTGCTCAGTGCTCAGGGTGATCAGTGCTCAGTACTCAGGGTGCTGGGTGCTCAGTACTCAGGGTGCTGCGTGCTCAGTGCTCAGGGTGCTGGGTGCTCAGTACTCAGGGTGCTGGGTGCTCAGTACTCAGGGTGCTCCGTGCTCAGTACTCAGGGTGCTGGGTGCTCAGTGCTCAGGGTGCTTTGTACTCAGTACTCAGGGTTCTGGGTGCTCAGTACTCAGGGTGCTGGGTGCTCAATGCTCAGGGTGCTGGGTGCTCAGTGCTCAGGGTGCTGGGTGCTCAGTACTCAGGGTGCTGGGTGCTCAGTGCTCAGGGTGATCGGTGCTCAGTACTCAGGGTGCTCAGTACTCAGGGTGCTGGGTGCTCAGTACTCAGGGTGCTGGGTGCTCAGTGCTCAGGGTGCTGGGTGCTCAGTGCTCTGGGTGCTGGGTGCTCAGTGCTCAGGGTGCTGGGTGCTCAGTGCTCAGGGTGCTGGGTGCTCAGTGCTCAGGGTGCTGGGTTCTCAGTGCTCAGGGTGCTGGGTGCTCAGTGCTCGGGGAGCTCGGTGCTCAGTACTCAGGGTGCTGGGTGCTCAGTACTCAGTGCTCGGGGTCCTGGGTGCTCCGTGCTCGGGGTGCTGGGTGCTCAGTACTCAGGGTGCTGGGTGCTCATTCTCGGGGTGCTGGGTGCTCAGTGCTCGGTGTGCTGGGTGCTCAGTGCTCAGGGTGCTGGGGGCTCAGTACTCAGGGTGCTGGGTGCTCAGTACTCAGGGTGCTCGGTTCTCAGTACTCAGGGTGCTGGGTGCTCAGTACTCAGGGTGATCTGTTCTCAGTACTCAGGGTGCTGGGTGCTCAGTGCTCGGGGTGCTGGGTGCTCAGTACTCGGGGTGCTCAGTACTCAGGGTACTGGGTGCTCAGTACTCAGGGTGCTGGGTGCTCAGTGCTCGGGGTGCTCGGTGCTCAGTACTCGGGGTGCTGGGTGCTCAGTACTCGGGGTGCTGGGTGCTCAGTGCTCAGGGTGCTGGGTGCTCAGTGCTCGGGGTGCTGGGTGCTCAGTGCTGAGGGTGCTGGCTGCTCAGTGCTCAGGGTGCTGGGTGCTCAGTACTCAGGGTGCTAGGTGCTCAGTACTCAGGGTGCTCAGTGCTCAGTACTCAGCGTGCTGGGTGCTCAGTGCTCAGGGTCCTCGGTGCTCAGTACTCAGGGGGCTCAGTGCTCAGTACTCAGCGTGCTTTGTGCTCAGTGCTCAGGGTGCTGGGTGCTCAGTACTCAGGGTGCTGGGTGCTCAGTACTCAGGGTGCTGGGTGCTCAGTACTCAGGGTGCTGGGTGCTCAGTGCTCGGGGTGCTCGGTGATCAGTACTCAGGGTGCTGGGTGCTCAGTGCTCAGGGTGTTGAGTACTCAGTACTCAGGGTGCTGGGTGCTCAGTGCTCAGGGTGCTGGGTGCTCAGTGCTCAGGGTGCTGGGTGCTCAGTGCTCGGGGTGCTGGGTGCTCAGTGCTCGGGGTGCTGGGTGCTCAGTGCTCGGGGTGCTGGGTGCTCAGTGCTCAGGGTGCTGGGTGCTCAGTACTCAGGGTGCTGGGGGCTCAGTACTCAGGGTGCTGGGTGCTCAGTGTTCAGGGTGCTGGGTGCTCAGTCCTCAGGGTGCTGGGTGCTCAGTACTCAGGGTGTTCGGTGTTCAGTACTCAGGGTGCTCAGTGCTCAGTACTCAGGGTGCTGGTTGCTCAGTGCTCGGGGTGCTCGGTGCTCAGTACTCAGGGTGCTGGGTGCTCAGTACTCAGGGTGCTGGGTGCTCAGTACTCAGGGTGCTGCGTGCTCAGTACTCAGGGTGCTGGGTGCTCAGTACTCAGGGTGCTGGGTGCTCAGTGCTCAGGGTGCTGGGTGCTCAGTACTCAGGGTGCTTGGTGCTCAGTACTTAGTGTGCTCGGTGCTCAGTACTCAGGGTGCTGGGTGCTCAGTGCTCAGGGTGCTTTGTACTCAGTACTCAGGGTTCTGGGTGCTCAGTACTCAGGGTGCTGGGTGCTCAGTGCTCAGGGTGCTGGGTGCTCAGTGCTCAGGGTGCTGGGTGCTCAGTACTCAGGGTGCTGGGTGCTCAGTGCTCAGGGTGATCGGTGATCAGTACTCAGGGTGCTCAGTACTCAGGGTGCTGGGTGCTCAGTGCTCAGGGTGCTGGGTGCTCAGTACTCAGGGTGCTGGGTGCTCAGTGCTCGGTGTGCTGGGTGCTCAGTGCTCAGGGTGCTCAGTGCTCAGGGTGCTGGGTGCTCAGTGCTCGGGGTGCTCGGTGCTCAATGTGCTGGGTGCTCAGTCCTCAGGGTGCTCAGTGCTCAGGGTGCTGGGTGCTCAGTGCTCGGGGTGCTCGGTGCTCAGTACTCAGGGTGCTGGGTGCTCAGTACTCATGGTGCTGGGTGCTCAGTACTCAGGGGGCTGGGTGCTCAGTGCTCAGGGTGCTGGGTGCTCAGTGCTCAGGGCGCTGGGTGCTCAGTGCTCGGGGTGCTGGGTGCTCAGTGCTCGGGGTGCTGGGTGGTCAGTGCTCAGTGCTCAGGGTGCTGGGTGCTCAGTGCTCAGTGCTCAGGGTGCTGGGTGCTCAGTACTCAGGGTGCTGGGTGCTCAGTACTCAGGGTGCTGGGTGCTCAGTGATCAGGGTGCTGGGTGCTCAGTACTCTGGGTGTTGGGTGCTCAGTACTCAGGGTGCTGGGTGCTCAGTGCTCGGGGTGCTCGGTGCTCAGTACTCAAGGTGCTGGGTGCTCAGTGCTCAGGGTGCGGGGTGCTCAGTCCTCGGGGTGCTCCGTGCTCAGTGCTCAGGGGGCTGGGTGCTCAGTACTCAGGGTGCTCGGTGCTCAGTACTCAGGGTTCTCAGTGCTCAGGGTGCTGGGTGCTCAGTACTCAGGGTGCTCAGTGCTCAGTACTCGGGGTGCTGGGTGCTCAGTACTCAGGGCGCTCAGTGCTCAGTACTCGGGGTGCTGGGTGCTCAGTGCTCAGTGTGCTCAGTGCTCAGTGCTCGGGGTGCTGGGTGCTCAGTGCTCGGGGCGCTGGGTGCTCAGTGCTCGGGGTGCTGGGTGCTCAGTACTCAGGGTGCTGTGTGCTCAGTGCTCAGTACTCAGCGTGCTGGGTGCTCAGTGCTCAGAGTGTTGGGTGCTCAGTACTCAGGGTGCTGGGTGCTCAGTGCTCAGTGCTCAGGGTGCTCAGTGCTCAGGGTGCTCAGTGCTCAGGGTGCTGGGTGCTCAGGGTGCTGGGTGCTCAGTGCTCGGGGTGCTGGGTGCTCAGTGCTCAGTGCTCAGGGTGCTGTTTGCTCAGTACTCAGGGTGCTGGGTGCTCAGTACTCGGGGTGCTGGGTGCTCAGTACTCAGGGTGCTGGGTGCTCAGTGCTCGGGGTGCTGGGTGCTCACTGCTCAGAGTGATCGGTGCTCAGTGCTCAGGGTGCTGGGTGCTCATTGCTCGGTGTGCTCGGTGCTCAGTACTCAGGGTGCTGAGTGCTCAGTACTCAGGTTGCTGGGTGCTCAGTACTGAGGTTGCTGGTTGCTCAGTACTCAGGGTGCTGGGTGCTCAGTGCTCGGGGTGCTGGGTGCTCATTGCTCGGGGTGCTGGGTGCTCAGGGCTGTGGTGCTGGGTGCTCAGTTCTCAGTCCTCAGGGTGCTGGGTGCTCAGTGCTCAGTGCTCAGGGTGCTGGTTGCTCAGTGCTCAGGGTGCTCTGTGCTCAGTACTCAGGGTGCTGGGTGCTCAGTGCTTGGGGTGCTGCGTGCTCAGTGCTCAGGGAGCTGGGTGCTCAGTGCTCAGGGTGCTGGGTGCTCAGTACTCAGGGTGCTGGGTTCTCAGTGCTCGTTGTGCTCGGTGCTCAGTACTCAAGGTGCTGTGTGCTCAGTGCTCAGGGTGCTGGGTGCTCAGTACTCAGGGTGCTCAGTGCTCAGTACTCGGGGTGCTTGGTGCTCAGTGCTCGGGGTGCTGGGTGCTCACTGCTCAGAGTGATCGGTGCTCAGTGCTCAGGGTGCTGGGTGCTCATTGCTCGGTGTGCTCGGTGCTCAGTACTCAGGGTGCTGAGTGCTCAGTACTCAGGTTGCTGGGTGCTCAGTGATCAGGGTGCTGGGTGCTCAGTACTCAGGGTGCTCGGTGCTCAGTACTCAGTGTTTTCAGTGCTCAGTACTCAGGGTGCTGGGTGCTCAGTGCTCAGGGTGCTGGGTGCTCAGTACTCAGGGTGCTCAGTGCTCAGTACTCGGGGTGCTTGGTGCTCAGTACTCAGGGTGCTCAGTGCTCAGTACTCGGGGTGCTGGGTGCTCAGTGCTCAGGGTGCTCAGTGCTCAGTGCTCGGGGTGCTGGGTGCTCAGTGCTCGGGGCGCTGGGTGCTCAGTGCTCGGGGTGCTGGGTGCTCAGTACTCAGGGTGCTGGGTGCTCAGTGCTCAGGGTGCTCAGTGCTCAGTACTCAGTGCTCAGGGTGCTCAGTGCTCAGTGCTCAGGGTGCTGGGTGTTCAGTACTCAGGGTGCTGGGTGCTCAGTACTCAGGGTGCTGGGTGCTCAGTGCTCAGGGTGCTGGGAGCTCAGTAGTCTGGGTGTTGGGTGCTCAGTACTCAGGGTGCTGGGTGCTCCGTGCTCAGGGTGCTGGGTGCTCAGTGCTCAGGGTTCTGGGTGCTCAGTGCTCAGGGTGCTGGGTGGTCAGTACTCAGGGTGCTGGGTGCTTAGTGCTCGAGGTGCTCGGTGCTCAGTACTCAAGGTGCTGGGTGCTCAGTGCTCAGGGTGCTGGGTGCTCAGTACTCGGGGTTCTCCGTGCTCATGGTGCTGGGTGCTCAGTGCTCAGGGTGCTGGGTGCTCAGTGCTCGGGGTGCTGGGTGCTGAGTGCTCAGGGTGCTGGGTGCTCAGTGCTCGGGGTGCTCGGTGCTCAGTGCTCAGGGTGCTGGGTGCTCAGTACTCAGGGTGCTGGGTGATTAGTACTCAGGTTGCTCAGTGCTCAGTACACAGGGTGCTGGGTGCTCAGTGCTCGGGGTGCTGGGTGCTCAGTGCTCAGTACTCAGGGTGCTGGGTGCTCAGTGCTCAGGGTGCTGGGTGCTCAGTACTCAGCGTGCTGGGTGCTCAGTACTCAGGGTGCTGGGTGCTCAGTGCTCAGGGTGCTGGGTGCTCAGTGCTCAGGGTGCTGGGTGCTCAGTGATCGGGGTGCTGGGTGCTGAGTACTCAGGGTGCTCAGTGCTCGGTTAGCTCGGTGCTCAGTACTCAGGGTGCTGGGTGCTCAGTACTCAGTGCTCGGGGTCCTGGGTGCTCCGTGCTCGGGGTGCTGTGTGCTCAGTGTTCTGGGTGCTGGGTGCTCAGTACTCAGGGTGCTGGGTGCTCAGTACTCAGGGTGCTCGGTGCTCAGTACTCAGGGTGCTGGGTCCTCAGTGCTCAGGGTGCTGGGTACTCAGTACTCAGGGTGCTGGGTGCTCAGTACTCAGGGTGCTGGGTGCTCAGTGCTCAGGGTGCTGGGTGCTCAGTGCTCAGGGTGCTGGGTGCTCAGTACTCAGGGTGCTGGGTGCTCAGTGCTCAGGGTGATCGGTGCTCAGTACTCAGGGTGCTCAGTACTCAGGATGCTGGGTGCTCAGTGCTCAGGGTGCTGGGTGCTCAGTACTCAGGGTACTCATTACTCAGGGTGCTGGGTGCTCAGTGCTCAGGGTGATCGGTGCTCAGTACTCAGGGTACTCAGTACTCAGGCTGCTTGGTGCTCAGTACTCAGGGTGCTGGGTGCTCAGTGCTCAGGGTGCTGGGTGCTCAGTGCTCAGGGTGCTGGGTGCTCAGTGCTCGGGGTGCTGGGTGCTCAGTGCTCAGGGTGATCGGTGCTCAGTACTCAGGGTGCTGGGTGCTCAGTGCTCAGGGTGCTGGGTGCTCAGTCCTCAGGGTGCTCAGTGCTCAGGGTGCTGGGTGCTCAGTACTCATGGTGCTGGGTGCTCAGTACTCAGGGGGCTGGGTGCTCAGTGCTCAGTGTGCTGGGTGCTCAGTGCTCAGGGCGCTGGGTGCTCAGTGCTCGGGGTGCTGGGTGCTCAGTGCTCGGGGTGCTGGGTGGTCAGTGCTCAGTGCTCAAGGTGCTGGGTGCTCAGTGCTCAGTGCTCAGGGTGCTGGGTGCTCAGTACTCAGGGTGCTGGGTGCTCAGTACTCAGGGTGCTGGGTGCTCAGTTCTCAGGGTGCTGGGTGATCAGTACTCTGGGTGTTGGGTGCTCAGTACTCAGGTTGCTCAGTGCTCAGTACTCGGGGTGCTCGGTGCTCAGTGCTCAGTGTGCTCAGTGCTCAGGGTGCTGGGTGCTCAGTGCTCGGGGCGCTGGGTGCTCAGTGCTCGGGGTGCTGGGTGCTCAGTACTCAGGGTGCTGTGTGCTCAGTGCTCAGTACTCAGCGTGCTGGGTGCTCAGTGCTCAGTGCTGAGGGTGCTCAGTGCTCAGGGTGCTCAGTGCTCAGGGTGCTGGGTGCTCAGGGTGCTGGGTGCTCAGTGCTCGGGGTGCTGGGTGGTCAGTGCTCAGTGCTCAGGGTGCTGGGTGCTCAGTGCTCAGTGCTCAGGGTGCTGGGTGCTCAGTACTCAGGGTGCTGGGTGCTCAGTACTCAGGGTGCTGGGTGCTCAGTGATCAGGGTGCTGGGTGCTCAGTACTCTGGGTGTTGGGTGCTCAGTACTCAGGGTGCTGGGTGCTCAGTGCTCGGGGTGCTCGGTGCTCAGTACTCAAGGTGCTGGGTGCTCAGTGCTCAGGGTGCGGGGTGCTCAGTCCTCGGGGTGCTCCGTGCTCAGTGCTCAGGGGGCTGGGTGCTCAGTACTCAGGGTGCTCGGTGCTCAGTACTCAGGGTTCTCAGTGCTCAGGGTGCTGGGTGCTCAGTACTCAGGGTGCTCAGTGCTCAGTACTCGGGGTGCTGGGTGCTCAGTACTCAGGGCGCTCAGTGCTCAGTACTCGGGGTGCTGGGTGCTCAGTGCTCAGTGTGCTCAGTGCTCAGTGCTCGGGGTGCTGGGTGCTCAGTGCTTGGGGCGCTGGGTGCTCAGTGCTCGGGGTGCTGGGTGCTCAGTACTCAGGGTGCTGTGTGCTCAGTGCTCAGTACTCAGCGTGCTGGGTGCTCAGTGCTCAGAGTGTTGGGTGCTCAGTACTCAGGGTGCTGGGTGCTCAGTGCTCAGTGCTCAGGGTGCTCAGTGCTCAGGGTGCTCAGTGCTCAGGGTGCTGGGTGCTCAGGGTGCTGGGTGCTCAGTGCTCGGGGTGCTGGGTGCTCAGTGCTCAGTGCTCAGGGTGCTGTTTGCTCAGTACTCAGGGTGCTGGGTGCTCAGTACTCGGGGTGCTGGGTGCTCAGTACTCAGGGTGCTGGGTGCTCAGTGCTCGGGGTGCTGGGTGCTCACTGCTCAGAGTGATCGGTGCTCAGTGCTCAGGGTGCTGGGTGCTCATTGCTCGGTGTGCTCGGTGCTCAGTACTCAGGGTGCTGAGTGCTCAGTACTCAGGTTGCTGGGTGCTCAGTACTCAGGTTGCTGGTTGCTCAGTACTCAGGGTGCTGGGTGCTCAGTGCTCGGGGTGCTGGGTGCTCATTGCTCGGGGTGCTGGGTGCTCAGGGCTGTGGTGCTGGGTGCTCAGTTCTCAGTCCTCAGGGTGCTGGGTGCTCAGTGCTCAGTGCTCAGGGTGCTGGTTGCTCAGTGCTCAGGGTGCTCTGTGCTCAGTACTCAGGGTGCTGGGTGCTCAGTGCTTGGGGTGCTGCGTGCTCAGTGCTCAGGGAGCTGGGTGCTCAGTGCTCAGGGTGCTGGGTGCTCAGTACTCAGGGTGCTGGGTTCTCAGTGCTCGTTGTGCTCGGTGCTCAGTACTCAAGGTGCTGTGTGCTCAGTGCTCAGGGTGCTGGGTGCTCAGTACTCAGGGTGCTCAGTGCTCAGTACTCGGGGTGCTTGGTGCTCAGTGCTCGGGGTGCTGGGTGCTCACTGCTCAGAGTGATCGGTGCTCAGTGCTCAGGGTGCTGGGTGCTCATTGCTCGGTGTGCTCGGTGCTCAGTACTCAGGGTGCTGAGTGCTCAGTACTCAGGTTGCTGGGTGCTCAGTGATCAGGGTGCTGGGTGCTCAGTACTCAGGGTGCTCGGTGCTCAGTACTCAGTGTTTTCAGTGCTCAGTACTCAGGGTGCTGGGTGCTCAGTGCTCAGGGTGCTGGGTGCTCAGTACTCAGGGTGCTCAGTGCTCAGTACTCGGGGTGCTTGGTGCTCAGTACTCAGGGTGCTCAGTGCTCAGTACTCGGGGTGCTGGGTGCTCAGTGCTCAGGGTGCTCAGTGCTCAGTGCTCGGGGTGCTGGGTGCTCAGTGCTCGGGGCGCTGGGTGCTCAGTGCTCGGGGTGCTGGGTGCTCAGTACTCAGGGTGCTGGGTGCTCAGTGCTCAGGGTGCTCAGTGCTCAGTACTCAGTGCTCAGGGTGCTCAGTGCTCAGTGCTCAGGGTGCTGGGTGTTCAGTACTCAGGGTGCTGGGTGCTCAGTACTCAGGGTGCTGGGTGCTCAGTGCTCAGGGTGCTGGGAGCTCAGTAGTCTGGGTGTTGGGTGCTCAGTACTCAGGGTGCTGGGTGCTCCGTGCTCAGGGTGCTGGGTGCTCAGTGCTCAGGGTTCTGGGTGCTCAGTGCTCAGGGTGCTGGGTGGTCAGTACTCAGGGTGCTGGGTGCTTAGTGCTCGAGGTGCTCGGTGCTCAGTACTCAAGGTGCTGGGTGCTCAGTGCTCAGGGTGCTGGGTGCTCAGTACTCGGGGTTCTCCGTGCTCATGGTGCTGGGTGCTCAGTGCTCAGGGTGCTGGGTGCTCAGTGCTCGGGGTGCTGGGTGCTGAGTGCTCAGGGTGCTGGGTGCTCAGTGCTCGGGGTGCTCGGTGCTCAGTGCTCAGGGTGCTGTGTGCTCAGTACTCAGGGTGCTGGGTGATTAGTACTCAGGTTGCTCAGTGCTCAGTACACAGGGTGCTGGGTGCTCAGTGCTCGGGGTGCTGGGTGCTCAGTGCTCAGTACTCAGGGTGCTGGGTGCTCAGTGCTCAGGGTGCTGGGTGCTCAGTACTCAGCGTGCTGGGTGCTCAGTACTCAGGGTGCTGGGTGCTCAGTGCTCAGGGTGCTGGGTGCTCAGTGCTCAGGGTGCTGGGTGCTCAGTGATCGGGGTGCTGGGTGCTGAGTACTCAGGGTGCTCAGTGCTCGGTTAGCTCGGTGCTCAGTACTCAGGGTGCTGGGTGCTCAGTACTCAGTGCTCGGGGTCCTGGGTGCTCCGTGCTCGGGGTGCTGTGTGCTCAGTGTTCTGGGTGCTGGGTGCTCAGTACTCAGGGTGCTGGGTGCTCAGTACTCAGGGTGCTCGGTGCTCAGTACTCAGGGTGCTGGGTCCTCAGTGCTCAGGGTGCTGGGTACTCAGTACTCAGGGTGCTGGGTGCTCAGTACTCAGGGTGCTGGGTGCTCAGTGCTCAGGGTGCTGGGTGCTCAGTGCTCAGGGTGCTGGGTGCTCAGTACTCAGGGTGCTGGGTGCTCAGTGCTCAGGGTGATCGGTGCTCAGTACTCAGGGTGCTCAGTACTCAGGATGCTGGGTGCTCAGTGCTCAGGGTGCTGGGTGCTCAGTACTCAGGGTACTCATTACTCAGGGTGCTGGGTGCTCAGTGCTCAGGGTGATCGGTGCTCAGTACTCAGGGTACTCAGTACTCAGGCTGCTTGGTGCTCAGTACTCAGGGTGCTGGGTGCTCAGTGCTCAGGGTGCTGGGTGCTCAGTGCTCAGGGTGCTGGGTGCTCAGTGCTCGGGGTGCTGGGTGCTCAGTGCTCAGGGTGATCGGTGCTCAGTACTCAGGGTGCTGGGTGCTCAGTGCTCAGGGTGCTGGGTGCTCAGTCCTCAGGGTGCTCAGTGCTCAGGGTGCTGGGTGCTCAGTACTCATGGTGCTGGGTGCTCAGTACTCAGGGGGCTGGGTGCTCAGTGCTCAGTGTGCTGGGTGCTCAGTGCTCAGGGCGCTGGGTGCTCAGTGCTCGGGGTGCTGGGTGCTCAGTGCTCGGGGTGCTGGGTGGTCAGTGCTCAGTGCTCAAGGTGCTGGGTGCTCAGTGCTCAGTGCTCAGGGTGCTGGGTGCTCAGTACTCAGGGTGCTGGGTGCTCAGTACTCAGGGTGCTGGGTGCTCAGTTCTCAGGGTGCTGGGTGATCAGTACTCTGGGTGTTGGGTGCTCAGTACTCAGGTTGCTCAGTGCTCAGTACTCGGGGTGCTCGGTGCTCAGTGCTCAGTGTGCTCAGTGCTCAGGGTGCTGGGTGCTCAGTGCTCGGGGCGCTGGGTGCTCAGTGCTCGGGGTGCTGGGTGCTCAGTACTCAGGGTGCTGTGTGCTCAGTGCTCAGTACTCAGCGTGCTGGGTGCTCAGTGCTCAGTGCTGAGGGTGCTCAGTGCTCAGGGTGCTCAGTGCTCAGGGTGCTGGGTGCTCAGGGTGCTGGGTGCTCAGTGCTCGGGGTGCTGGGTGCTCAGTTCTCAGTGCTCAGGGTGCTGGGTGCTCAGTGCTCAGTGCTCAGGGTGCTGGGTGTTCAGTACTCAGGGTGCTCGGTGCTCAGTGCTCAGGGTGCTAGGTGCTCAGTACTCAGGGTGCTGGGTGCTCAGTGCTCGGGGTGCTGGGTGCTCAGTACTCAGGGTGCTGGGTGCTCAGTACTCAGGGTGCTGGGTGCTCAGTGCTCAGGGTGCTGGGTGCTCAGTACTCAGGGTGCTCGGTGCTCAGTACTCAGGGTGCTCGGTGCTCAGTACTCAGGGTGCTGGGTGCTCAGTACTCAGGGTGCTGAGTGCTCAGTACTCAGGGTGCTGGGTGCTCAGTGCTCAGGGTGCTGGGTGCTCAGTGCTCTGGGTGCTGGGTGCTCACTGCTCAGGGTGCTGGGTGCTCAGTGCTCAGGGTGCTGGGTGCTCAGTGATCGGGGTGATGGGTGCTGAGTGCTCAGGGTGCTGAGTGCTCAGTGCTCGGGGTGCTCGGTGCTCAGTGCTCAGGGTCCTGGGTGCTCAGTACTCAGGGTGCTGGGTGCTTAGTAATCAGGGTGCTCAGTGCTCAGTACACAGGGTGCTGGGTGCTCAGTGCTCGGGGTGCTGGGTGCTCAGTGCTCAGTACTCAGGGTGCTGGGTGTTCAGTGCTCAGGGTGCTGGGTGCTCAGTGCTCAGGGTGCTGGGTGCTCAGTGCTCGGGGAGCTCGGTGCTCAGTACTCAGGGTGCTGGGTGCTCAGTACTCAGTGCTCGGGGTCCTGGGTGCTCCGTGCTCGGGGTGATCTGTTCTCAGTACTCAGGGTGCTGGGTGCTCAGTGCTCGGGGTGCTGGGTGCTCAGTCCTCGGGGTGCTCAGTACTCAGGGTACTGGGTGCTCAGTACTCAGGGTGCTGGGTGCTCAGAGCTCGGGGTGCTCGGTGCTCAGTACTCGGGGTGCTGGGTGCTCAGTGCTCAGGGTGCTGGGTGCTCAGTGCTCGGGGTGCTGGGTGCTCAGTGCTGAGGGTGCTGGCTGCTCAGTGCTCAGGGTGCTGGCTGCTCAGTACTCAGGGTGCTAGGTGCTCAGTACTCAGGGTGCTCAGTGCTCAGTACTCAGCGTGCTGGGTGCTCAGTGCTCAGGGTCCTCGGTGCTCAGTACTCAGGGTGTTCAGTGCTCAGTACTCAGCGTGCTTTGTGCTCAGTGCTCAGGGTGCTGGGTGCTCAGTACTCAGGGTGCTGGGTGCTCAGTATTCAGGGTGCTGGGTGCTCAGTACTCAGGGTGCTGGGTGCTCAGTGCTCGGGGTGCTCGGTGATCAGTACTCAGGGTGCTGGGTGCTCATTACTCAGGGTGCTGGGTGCTCAGTGCTCAGGGTGCTGGGTGCTCAGTGCTCGGGGTGCTCGGTGATCAGTACTCAGGGTGCTGGGTGCTCAGTGCTCAGGGTGCTGAGTACTCAGTACTCAGGGTGCTGGGTGCTCAGTGCTCGGGGTGCTGGGTGCTCAGTGCTCAGTACTCAGGGTGCTGGGTGCTCAGTGCTCAGGGTGCTGGGTGCTCAGTACTCAGCGTGCTGGGTGCTCAGTACTCAGGGTGCTGGGTGCTCAGTGCTCAGGGTGCTGGGTGCTCAGTGCTCAGGGTGCTGGGTGCTCAGTGATCGGGGTGCTGGGTGCTGAGTACTCAGGGTGCTCAGTGCTCGGTTAGCTCGGTGCTCAGTACTCAGGGTGCTGGGTGCTCAGTACTCAGTGCTCGGGGTCCTGGGTGCTCCGTGCTCGGGGTGCTGTGTGCTCAGTGCTCTGGGTGCTGTGTGCTCAGTACTCAGGGTGCTGGGTGCTCAGTACTCAGGGTGCTCGGTGCTCAGTACTCAGGGTGCTGGGTCCTCAGTGCTCAGGGTGCTGGGTACTCAGTACTCAGGGTGCTGGGTGCTCAGTACTCAGGGTGCTGGGTGCTCAGTGCTCAGGGTGCTGGGTGCTCAGTGCTCAGGGTGCTGGGTGCTCAGTACTCAGGGTGCTGGGTGCTCAGTGCTCAGGGTGATCGGTGCTCAGTACTCAGGGTGCTCAGTACTCAGGATGCTGGGTGCTCAGTGCTCAGGGTGCTGGGTGCTCAGTACTCAGGGTACTCAGTACTCAGGGTGCTGGGTGCTCAGTGCTCAGGGTGATCGGTGCTCAGTACTCAGGGTACTCAGTACTCAGGGTGCTGGGTGCTCAGTACTCAGGGTGCTGGGTGCTCAGTGCTCAGGGTGCTGGGTGCTCAGTGCTCAGGGTGCTGGGTGCTCAGTGCTCGGGCTGCTGGCTGCTCAGTGCTCAGGGTGATTGGTGCTCAGTACTCAGGGTGCTGGGTGCTCAGTGCTCAGGGTGCTGGGTGCTCAGTCCTCAGGGTGCTCAGTGCTCAGGGTGCTGGGTGCTCAGTACTCATGGTGCTGGGTGCTCAGTACTCAGGGGGCTGGGTGCTCAGTGCTCAGTGTGCTGGGTGCGCAGTGCTCAGGGCGCTGGGTGCTCAGTGCTCGGGGTGCTGGGTGCTCAGTGCTCGGGGTGCTGGGTGGTCAGTGCTCAGTGCTCAAGGTGCTGGGTGCTCAGTGCTCAGTGCTCAGGGTGCTGGGTGCTCAGTACTCAGGGTGCTATGTGCTCAGTACTCAGGGTGCTGGGTGCTCAGTTCTCAGGGTGCTGGGTGATCAGTACTCTGGGTGTTGGGTGCTCAGTACTCAGGTTGCTCAGTGCTCAGTACTCGGGGTGCTCGGTGCTCAGTGCTCAGTGTGCTCAGTGCTCAGGGTGCTGGGTGCTCAGTGCTCGGGGCGCTGGGTGCTCAGTGCTCGGGGTGCTGGGTGCTCAGTACTCAGGGTGCTGTGTGCTCAGTGCTCAGTACTCAGCGTGCTGGGTGCTCAGTGCTCAGTGCTGAGGGTGCTCAGTGCTCAGGGTGCTCAGTGCTCAGGGTGCTGGGTGCTCAGGGTGCTGGGTGCTCAGTGCTCGGGGTGCTGGGTGCTCAGTTCTCAGTGCTCAGGGTGCTGGGTGCTCAGTGCTCAGTGCTCAGGGTGCTGGGTGTTCAGTACTCAGGGTGCTCGGTGCTCAGTGCTCAGGGTGCTAGGTGCTCAGTACTCAGGGTGCTGGGTGCTCAGTGCTCGGGGTGCTGGGTGCTCAGTGCTCAGTACTCAGGGTGCTGGGTGTCCAGTGCTCAGGGTGCTGGGTGCTCAGTGCTCAGGGTGCTGGGTGCTCAGTGCTCGGGGAGCTCGGTGCTCAGTACTCAGGGTGCTGGGTGCTCAGTACTCAGTGCTCGGGGTCCTGGGTGCTCCGTGCTCGGGGTGATCTGTTCTCAGTACTCAGGGTGCTGGGTGCTCAGTGCTCGGGGTGCTGGGTGCTCAGTCCTCGGGGTGCTCAGTACTCAGGGTACTGGGTGCTCAGTACTCCGGGTGCTGGGTGCTCAGAGCTCGGGGTGCTCGGTGCTCAGTACTCGGGGTGCTGGGTGCTCAGTGCTCAGGGTGCTGGCTGCTCAGTGCTCAGGGTGCTGGGTGCTCAGTACTCAGGGTGCTAGGTGCTCAGTACTCAGGGTGCTCAGTGCTCAGTACTCAGCGTGCTGGGTGCTCAGTGCTCAGGGTCCTCGGTGCTCAGTACTCAGGGTGTTCAGTGCTCAGTACTCAGCGTGCTTTGTGCTCAGTGCTCAGGGTGCTGGGTGCTCAGTACTCAGGGTGCTGGGTGCTCAGTATTCAGGGTGCTGGGTGCTCAGTACTCAGGGTGCTGGGTGCTCAGTGCTCGGGGTGCTCGGTGATCAGTACTCAGGGTGCTGGGTGCTCATTACTCAGGGTGCTGGGTGCTCAGTGCTCAGGGTGCTGGGTGCTCAGTGCTCGGGGTGCTCGGTGATCAGTACTCAGGGTGCTGGGTGCTCAGTGCTCAGGGTGCTGAGTGCTCAGTACTCAGGGTGCTGGGTGCTCAGTGCTCGGGGTGCTGGGTGCTCAGTGCTCAGGGTGCTGGGTGCTCAGTACTCAGGGTGCTGGGTGCTCATTACTCAGGGTGCTGGGTGCTCAGTGCTCAGGGTGCTGGGTGCTCAGTCCTCAGGGTGCTGGGTGCTCAGTACTCAGGGTGTTCGGTGCTTAGTACTCAGGGTGCTCAGTGCTCAGTACTCAGGGTGCTGGTTGCTCAGTGCTCGGGGTGCTCGGTGCTCAGTACTCAACGTGCTGGGTGCTCAGTACTCAGGGTGCTGGGTGCTCCGTACTCAGGGTGCTGGGTGCTCAGTACTCAGGGTGCTGGGTGCTCAGTACTCAGGGTGCTGGGTGCTCAGTGCTCAGGGTGCTGGGTGCTCAGTACTCAGGGTGTTGGGTGCTCAGTACTCAGGGTGCTCGGTGCTCAGTACTCAGGGTGCTGGGTGCTCAGTGCTCAGGGTCCTTTGTACTCAGTACTCAGGGTTCTGGGTGCTCAGTACTCAGGGTGCTGGGTGCTCAGTGCTCAGGGTGCTGGGTGCTCAGTGCTCAGGGTGCTGTGTGCTCAGTACTCAGGGTGCTGGGTGCTCAGTGCTCAGGGTGATCGGTGCTCAGTACTCAGGGTGCTCAGTACTCAGGGTGCTGTGTGCTCAGTGCTCAGGGTGCTGGGTGCTCAGAACTCAGGGTGCTCAGTGCACAGGGTGCTGGGTGCTCAGGGTGCTGGGTGCTCAGTGCTCGGGGTGCTGGGTGCTCAGTGCTCAGTGCTCAGGGTGCTGGGTGCTCAGTGCTCAGGGTGCTGTGTGCTCAGTGCTCAGTACTCAGCGTGCTGGGTGCTCAGTGCTCAGAGTGTTGGGTGCTCAGTACTCAGGGAGCTGGGTGCTCAGTGCTCAGTGCTCAGGGTGCTCAGTGCTCAGGGTGCTCAGTGCTCAGGGTGCTGGGTGCTCAGGGTGCTGGGTGCTCAGTGCTCGGGGTGCTGGGTGCTCAGTGCTCAGTGCTCAGGGTGCTGGGTGCTCAGTGCTCAGTGCTCAGTACTCAGGGTACTGGGTGCTCAGTACTCAGGGTGCTGGGTGCTCAGAGCTCGGGGTGCTCGGTGCTCAGTACTCGGGGTGCTGGGTGCTCAGTGCTCAGGGTGCTGGGTGCTCAGTGCTCGGGGTGCTGGGTGCTCAGTGCTGAGGGTGCTGGCTGCTCAGTGCTCAGGGTGCTGGCTGCTCAGTACTCAGGGTGCTAGGTGCTCAGTACTCAGGGTGCTCAGTGCTCAGTACTCAGCGTGCTGGGTGCTCAGTGCTCAGGGTCCTCGGTGCTCAGTACTCAGGGTGTTCAGTGCTCAGTACTCAGCGTGCTTTGTGCTCAGTGCTCAGGGTGCTGGGTGCTCAGTACTCAGGGTGCTGGGTGCTCAGTATTCAGGGTGCTGGGTGCTCAGTACTCAGGGTGCTGGGTGCTCAGTGCTCGGGGTGCTCGGTGATCAGTACTCAGGGTGCTGGGTGCTCATTACTCAGGGTGCTGGGTGCTCAGTGCTCAGGGTGCTGGGTGCTCAGTGCTCGGGGTGCTCGGTGATCAGTACTCAGGGTGCTGGGTGCTCAGTGCTCAGGGTGCTGAGTACTCAGTACTCAGGGTGCTGGGTGCTCAGTGCTCGGGGTGCTGGGTGCTCAGTGCTCAGTACTCAGGGTGCTGGGTGCTCAGTGCTCAGGGTGCTGGGTGCTCAGTACTCAGCGTGCTGGGTGCTCAGTACTCAGGGTGCTGGGTGCTCAGTGCTCAGGGTGCTGGGTGCTCAGTGCTCAGGGTGCTGGGTGCTCAGTGATCGGGGTGCTGGGTGCTGAGTACTCAGGGTGCTCAGTGCTCGGTTAGCTCGGTGCTCAGTACTCAGGGTGCTGGGTGCTCAGTACTCAGTGCTCGGGGTCCTGGGTGCTCCGTGCTCGGGGTGCTGTGTGCTCAGTGCTCTGGGTGCTGGGTGCTCAGTACTCAGGGTGCTGGGTGCTCAGTACTCAGGGTGCTCGGTGCTCAGTACTCAGGGTGCTGGGTCCTCAGTGCTCAGGGTGCTGGGTACTCAGTACTCAGGGTGCTGGGTGCTCAGTACTCAGGGTGCTGGGTGCTCAGTGCTCAGGGTGCTGGGTGCTCAGTGCTCAGGGTGCTGGGTGCTCAGTACTCAGGGTGCTGGGTGCTCAGTGCTCAGGGTGATCGGTGCTCAGTACTCAGGGTGCTCAGTACTCAGGATGCTGGGTGCTCAGTGCTCAGGGTGCTGGGTGCTCAGTACTCAGGGTACTCAGTACTCAGGGTGCTGGGTGCTCAGTGCTCAGGGTGATCGGTGCTCAGTACTCAGGGTACTCAGTACTCAGGGTGCTGGGTGCTCAGTACTCAGGGTGCTGGGTGCTCAGTGCTCAGGGTGCTGGGTGCTCAGTGCTCAGGGTGCTGGGTGCTCAGTGCTCGGGCTGCTGGCTGCTCAGTGCTCAGGGTGATTGGTGCTCAGTACTCAGGGTGCTGGGTGCTCAGTGCTCAGGGTGCTGGGTGCTCAGTCCTCAGGGTGCTCAGTGCTCAGGGTGCTGGGTGCTCAGTACTCATGGTGCTGGGTGCTCAGTACTCAGGGGGCTGGGTGCTCAGTGCTCAGTGTGCTGGGTGCGCAGTGCTCAGGGCGCTGGGTGCTCAGTGCTCGGGGTGCTGGGTGCTCAGTGCTCGGGGTGCTGGGTGGTCAGTGCTCAGTGCTCAAGGTGCTGGGTGCTCAGTGCTCAGTGCTCAGGGTGCTGGGTGCTCAGTACTCAGGGTGCTGGGTGCTCAGTACTCAGGGTGCTGGGTGCTCAGTTCTCAGGGTGCTGGGTGATCAGTACTCTGGGTGTTGGGTGCTCAGTACTCAGGTTGCTCAGTGCTCAGTACTCGGGGTGCTCGGTGCTCAGTGCTCAGTGTGCTCAGTGCTCAGGGTGCTGGGTGCTCAGTGCTCGGGGCGCTGGGTGCTCAGTGCTCGGGGTGCTGGGTGCTCAGTACTCAGGGTGCTGTGTGCTCAGTGCTCAGTACTCAGCGTGCTGGGTGCTCAGTGCTCAGTGCTGAGGGTGCTCAGTGCTCAGGGTGCTCAGTGCTCAGGGTGCTGTGTGCTCAGGGTGCTGGGTGCTCAGTGCTCGGGGTGCTGGGTGCTCAGTTCTCAGTGCTCAGGGTGCTGGGTGCTCAGTGCTCAGTGCTCAGGGTGCTGGGTGTTCAGTACTCAGGGTGCTCGGTGCTCAGTGCTCAGGGTGCTAGGTGCTCAGTACTCAGGGTGCTGGGTGCTCAGTGCTCGGGGTGCTGGGTGCTCAGTACTCAGGGTGCTGGGTGCTCAGTACTCAGGGTGCTGGGTGCTCAGTGCTCAGGGTGCTGGGTGCTCAGTACTCAGGGTGCTCGGTGCTCAGTACTCAGGGTGCTCGGTGCTCAGTACTCAGGGTGCTGGGTGCTCAGTACTCAGGGTGCTGGGTGCTCAGTACTCAGGGTGCTGGGTGCTCAGTGCTCAGGGTGCTGGGTGCTCAGTGCTCTGGGTGCTGGGTGCTCACTGCTCAGGGTGCTGGGTGCTCAGTGCTCAGGGTGCTGGGTGCTCAGTGATCGGGGTGATGGGTGCTGAGTGCTCAGGGTGCTGAGTGCTCAGTGCTCGGGGTGCTCGGTGCTCAGTGCTCAGGGTCCTGGGTGCTCAGTACTCAGGGTGCTGGGTGCTTAGTAATCAGGGTGCTCAGTGTTCAGTACACAGGGTGCTGGGTGCTCAGTGCTCGGGGTGCTGGGTGCTCAGTGCTCAGTACTCAGGGTGCTGGGTGTTCAGTGCTCAGGGTGCTGGGTGCTCAGTGCTCAGGGTGCTGGGTGCTCAGTGCTCGGGGAGCTCGGTGCTCAGTACTCAGGGTGCTGGGTGCTCAGTACTCAGTGCTCGGGGTCCTGGGTGCTCCGTGCTCGGGGTGATCTGTTCTCAGTACTCAGGGTGCTGGGTGCTCAGTGCTCGGGGTGCTGGGTGCTCAGTCCTCGGGGTGCTCAGTACTCAGGGTACTGGGTGCTCAGTACTCAGGGTGCTGGGTGCTCAGAGCTCGGGGTGCTCGGTGCTCAGTACTCGGGGTGCTGGGTGCTCAGTGCTCAGGGTGCTGGCTGCTCAGTGCTCAGGGTGCTGGGTGCTCAGTACTCAGGGTGCTAGGTGCTCAGTACTCAGGGTGCTCAGTGCTCAGTACTCAGCGTGCTGGGTGCTCAGTGCTCAGGGTCCTCGGTGCTCAGTACTCAGGGTGTTCAGTGCTCAGTACTCAGCGTGCTTTGTGCTCAGTGCTCAGGGTGCTGGGTGCTCAGTACTCAGGGTGCTGGGTGCTCAGTATTCAGGGTGCTGGGTGCTCAGTACTCAGGGTGCTGGGTGCTCAGTGCTCGGGGTGCTCGGTGATCAGTACTCAGGGTGCTGGGTGCTCATTACTCAGGGTGCTGGGTGCTCAGTGCTCAGGGTGCTGGGTGCTCAGTGCTCGGGGTGCTCGGTGATCAGTACTCAGGGTGCTGGGTGCTCAGTGCTCAGGGTGCTGAGTACTCAGTACTCAGGGTGCTGGGTGCTCAGTGCTCGGGGTGCTGGGTGCTCAGTGCTCAGGGTGCTGGGTGCTCAGTACTCAGGGTGCTGGGTGCTCATTACTCAGGGTGCTGGGTGCTCAGTGCTCAGGGTGCTGGGTGCTCAGTCCTCAGGGTGCTGGGTGCTCAGTACTCAGGGTGTTCGGTGCTTAGTACTCAGGGTGCTCAGTGCTCAGTACTCAGGGTGCTGGTTGCTCAGTGCTCGGGGTGCTCGGTGCTCAGTACTCAACGTGCTGGGTGCTCAGTACTCAGGGTGCTGGGTGCTCCGTACTCAGGGTGCTGGGTGCTCAGTACTCAGGGTGCTGGGTGCTCAGTACTCAGGGTGCTGGGTGCTCAGTGCTCAGGGTGCTGGGTGCTCAGTACTCAGGGTGTTGGGTGCTCAGTACTCAGGGTGCTCGGTGCTCAGTACTCAGGGTGCTGGGTGCTCAGTGCTCAGGGTCCTTTATACTCAGTACTCAGGGTTCTGGGTGCTCAGTACTCAGGGTGCTGGGTGCTCAGTGCTCAGGGTGCTGGGTGCTCAGTGCTCAGGGTGCTGTGTGCTCAGTACTCAGGGTGCTGGGTGCTCAGTGCTCAGGGTGATCGGTGCTCAGTACTCAGGGTGCTCAGTACTCAGGGTGCTGTGTGCTCAGTGCTCAGGGTGCTGGGTGCTCAGTACTCAGGGTGCTCAGTGCACAGGGTGCTGGGTGCTCAGGGTGCTGGGTGCTCAGTGCTCGGGGTGCTGGGTGCTCAGTGCTCAGTGCTCAGGGTGCTGGGTGCTCAGTGCTCAGGGTGCTGTGTGCTCAGTGCTCAGTACTCAGCGTGCTGGGTGCTCAGTGCTCAGAGTGTTGGGTGCTCAGTACTCAGGGAGCTGGGTGCTCAGTGCTCAGTGCTCAGGGTGCTCAGTGCTCAGGGTGCTCAGTGCTCAGGGTGCTGGGTGCTCAGGGTGCTGGGTGCTCAGTGCTCGGGGTGCTGGGTGCTCAGTGCTCAGTGCTCAGGGTGCTGGGTGCTCAGTGCTCAGTGCTCAGGCTGCTGGGTGTTCAGTACTCAGGGTGCTCGGTGCTCAGTGCTCAGGGTGCTAGGTGCTCAGTACTCAGGGTGCTGGGTGCTCAGTGCTCGGGGTGCTGGGTGCTCAGTGCTCAGGGTGATCAGTGCTCAGTACTCAGGGTGCTGGGTGCTCAGTACTCAGGGTGCTGGGTGCTCGGTGCTCAGGGTGCTGGGTGCTCAGTACTCAGGGTGCTGGGTGCTCAGTACTCAGGGTGCTCCGTGCTCAGTACTCAGGGTGCTGGGTGCTCAGTGCTCAGGGTGCTTTGTACTCAGTACTCAGGGTTCTGGTTGCTCAGTACTCAGGGTGCTGGGTGCTCAATGCTCAGGGTGCTGGGTGCTCAGTGCTCAGGGTGCTGGGTGCTCAGTACTCAGGGTGCTGGGTGCTCAGTGCTCAGGGTGATCGGTGCTCAGTACTCAGGGTGCTCAGTACTCAGGGTGCTGGGTGCTCAGTACTCAGGGTGCTGGGTGCTCAGTGCTCAGGGTGCTGGGCTCTCAGTGCTCTGGGTGCTGGTTGCTCAGTGCTCAGGGTGCTGGGTGCTCAGTGCTCAGGGTGCTGGGTGCTCAGTGATCGGGGTGATGGGTGCTGAGTGCTCAGGGTGCTGGGTGCTCAGTGCTCGGGGTGCTCGGTGCTCAGTGCTCAGGGTCCTGGGTGCTCAGTACTCAGGGTGCTGGGTGCTTAGTAATCAGGGTGCTCAGTGCTCAGTACACAGGGTGCTGGGTGCTCAGTGCTCGGGGTGCTGGGTGCTCAGTGCTCAGTACTCAGGGTGCTGGATGCTCAGTGCTCAGGGTGCTGAGTGCTCAGTACTCAGCGTGCTGGGTGCTCAGTACTCAGGGTGCTGGGTGCTCAGTGCTCAGGGTGCTGGGTGCTCAGTGCTCAGGGTGCTGGGTGCTCAGTGCTCGGGGAGCTCGGTGCTCAGTACTCAGGGTGCTGGGTGCTCAGTACTCAGTGCTCGGGGTCCTGGGTGCTCCGTGCTCGGGGTGCTGGGTGCTCAGTACTCAGGGTGCTGGGTGCTCATTCTCGGGGTGCTGGGTGCTCAGTGCTCGGGGTGCTGGGTGCTCAGTACTCAGGGTGCTGGGGGCTCAGTACTCAGGGTGCTGGGTGCTCAGTACTCAGGGTGCTCTGTTCTCAGTACTCAGGGTGCTGGATGCTCATTCTCGGGGTGCTGGGTGCTCAGTGCTCGGGGTGCTGGGTTCTCAGTACTCAGGGTGCTGGGGGCTCAGTACTCAGGGTGCTGGGTGCTCAGTACTCAGGGTGATATGTTCTCAGTACTCAGGGTGCTGGGTGCTCAGTGCTCGGGGTGCTGGGTGCTCAGTACTCGGGGAGCTCAGTACTCAGGGTACTGGGTGCTCAGTACTCAGGGTGCTGGGTGCTCAGTGCTCGGGGTGCTCGGTGCTCAGTACTCGGGGTGCTGGGTGCTCAGTACTCGGGGTGCTGGGTGCTCAGTGCTCAGGGTGCTGGGTGCTCAGTGCTCGGGGTGGTGGGTGCTCAGTGCTGAGGGTGCTGGCTGCTCAGTGCTCAGGGTGCTGGGTGCTCAGTACTCAGGGTGCTAGGTGCTCTGTACTCAGGGTGCTCAGTGCTCAGTACTCAGCGTGCTGGGTGCTCAGTGCTCAGGGTCCTCGGTGCTCAGTACTCAGGGTGCTCAGTGCTCAGTACTCAGCGTGCTTTGTGCTCAGTGCTCAGGGTGCTGGGTGCTCAGTACGCAGGGTGCTGGGTGCTCAGTACTCAGGGTGCTGGGTGCTCAGTACTCAGGGTGCTGGGTGCTCAGTGCTCGGGGTGCTCGGTGATCAGTACTCAGGGTGCTGGGTGCTCAGTGCTCAGGGTGCTGAGTACTCAGTACTCAGGGTGCTGGGTGCTCAGTGCTCAGGGTGCTGGGTGCTCAGTGCTCAGGGTGCTGGGTGCTCAGTGCTCGGGGTGCTGGGTGCTCAGTGCTCGGGGTGCTGGGTGCTCAGTGCTCGGGGTGCTGGATGCTCAGTGCTCGGGGTGCTGGGTGCTCAGTGCTCAGGGTGCTGGGTGCTCAGTACTCAGGGTGCTGGGTGCTCATTACTCAGGGTGCTGGGTGCTCAGTGCTCAGGGTGCTGGGTGCTCAGTCCTCAGGGTGCTGGGTGCTCAGTACTCAGGGTGTTCGGTGCTTAGTACTCAGGGTGCTCAGTGCTCAGTACTCAGGGTGCTGGTTGCTCAGTGCTCGGGGTGCTCGGTGCTCAGTACTCAGGGTGCTGGGTGCTCAGTGCTCAGGGTGCTGGGTGCTCAGTACTCAGGGTGCTGGGTGCTCAGTACTCGGGGTGCTGGGTGCTCAGTACTCGGGGTGCTGGGTGCTCAGTGCTCAGGGTGCTGGGTGCTCAGTGCTCGGGGTGGTGGGTGCTCAGTGCTGAGGGTGCTGGCTGCTCAGTGCTCAGGGTGCTGGGTGCTCAGTACTCAGGGTGCTAGGTGCTCAGTACTCAGGGTGCTCAGTGCTCAGTACTCAGCGTGCTGGGTGCTCAGTGCTCAGGGTCCTCGGTGCTCAGTACTCAGGGTGCTCAGTGCTCAGTACTCAGCGTGCTTTGTGCTCAGTGCTCAGGGTGCTGGGTGCTCAGTACTCAGGGTGCTGGGTTCTCAGTACTCAGGGTGCTGGGTGCTCAGTACTCAGGGTGCTGGGTGCTCAGTGCTCGGGGTGCTCGGTGATCAGTACTCAGGGTGCTGGGTGCTCAGTGCTCAGGGTGCTGAGTACTCAGTACTCAGTGTGCTGGGTGCTCAGTGCTCAGGGTGCTGGGTGCTCAGTGCTCAGGGTGCTGGGTGCTCAGTGCTCGGGGTGCTGGGTGCTCAGTGCTCGGGGTGCTGGGTGCTCAGTGCTCGGGGTGCTGGATGATCAGTGCTCGGGGTGCTGGGTGCTCAGTGCTCAGGGTGCTGGGTGCTCAGTACTCAGGGTGCTGGGTGCTCATTACTCAGGGTGTTGGGTGCTCAGTGCTCAGGGTGCTGGGTGCTCAGTCCTCAGGGTGCTGGGTGCTCAGTACTCAGGGTGTTCGGTGCTTAGTACTCAGGGTGCTCAGTGCTCAGTACTCAGGGTGCTGGTTGCTCAGTGCTCGGGGTGCTCGGTGCTCAGTACTCAGGGTGCTGGGTGCTCAGAGCTCAGGGTGCTGGGTGCTCAGTACTCAGGGTGCTGGGTGCTCAGTACTCAGGGTGCTGGGTGCTCAGTACTCAGGGTGCTGGGTGCTCAGTGCTCAGGGTGCTGGGTGCTCAGTACTCAGGGTGCTGGGTGCTCAGTACTCAGGGTGCTCGGTGCTCAGTACTCAGGGTGCTGGGTGCTCAGTGCTCAGGGTGCTTTATACTCAGTACTCAGGGTTCTGGGTGCTCATAACTCAGGGTGCTGGGTGCTCAGTGCTCAGGGTGCTGGGTGCTCAGTGCTAAGGGTGCTGGGTGCTCAGTACTCAGGGTGCTGGGTGCTCAGTGCTCAGGGTGATCGTTGCTCAGTACTCAGGGTGCTCAGTACTCAGGGTGCTGGGTGCTCAGTGCTCAGGGTGCTTGGTGCTCAGTACTCAGGGTGCTGGGTGCTCAGTGCTCGGGGTGCTGGGTGCTCAGTGCTCAGGGTGATCGGTGCTCAGTACTCAGGTTGCTGGGTGCTCAGTGCTCAGGTTGCTGGGTGCTCAGTCCTCAGGGTGCTCAGTGCTCAGGGTGCAGGGAGCTCAGTGCTCGGGGTGCTCGGTGCTCAGTACTCAGGGTGCTGAGTGCTCAGTACTCAGGGTGCTGGGTGCTCAGTACTCATGGTGCTGGGTGCTCAGTACTCAGGGGGCTGGGTGCTCAGTGCTCAGGGTGCTGGGTGCTCAGTGCTCAGGGTGCTGGGTGCTCAGTGCTCGGGGTGCTGGGTGCTCAGTTCTCGGGGTGCTGGGTGGTCAGTGCTCAGTGCTCAGGGTGCTGGGTGCTCAGTGCTCAGTGCTCAGGGTGCTGGGTGCTCAGTACTCAGGGTGCTGGGTGCTCAGTACTCAGAGTGCTGGGTGCTCAGTTCTCAGGCTGCTGGGTGCTCAGTACTCTGGGTGTTGGATGCTCAGTACTCAGGGTGCTGGGTGCTCAGTGCTCGGGGTGCTGGGTGCTCAGTGCTCAGGGTGCTGGGTGCTCAGTACTCAGTGCTCGGGGTCCTGGGTGCTCCGTGCTCAGGGTGCTGGGTGCTCAGTACTCAGGGTGCTGGGTGCTCAGTGCTCAGGGTGCTGGGTGCTCAGTGCTCAGGGTGCTGGGTGCTCAGTACTCAGGGTGCTGGGTGCTCAGTGCTCAGGGTGATCGGTGCTCAGTACTCAGGGTGCTCAGTACTCAGGGTGCTGGGTGCTCAGTGCTCAGGGTGCTGGGTGCTCAGTACTCAGGGTGCTGGGTGCTCAGTGCTCGGGGTTCTGGGTGCTCAGTGCTCAGGGTGATCGGTGCTCAGTACTCAGGGTGCTGGGTGCTCAGTGCTCAGGGTGCTGGGTGCTCAGTCCTCAGGGTGCTCAGTGCTCAGGGTGCTTGGTGCTCAGTGCTCGGGGTGCTCGGTGCTCAGTACTCAGGGTGCTGAGTGCTCAGTACTCAGGGTACTGGGCGCTCAGTACTCATGGTGCTGGGTGCTCAGTACTCAGGGGGCTGGGTGCTCAGTGCTCAGTGTGCTGGGTGCTCAGTGCTCAGGGTGCTGGGTGCTCAGTACTCAGGGTGCTGGGTGCTCAGTACTCAGGGTGCTGGGTGCTCAGTACTCAGGGTGCTGGGTGCTCAGTCCTCAGGGTGCTCAGTGCTCGGGGTGCTGGGTGCTCAGTGCTCGGGGTGCTGGGTGCTCAGTGCTCAGTGCTCAAGGTGCTGGGTGCTCAGTGCTCAGTGCTCAGGCAGCTGGGTGCTCAGTACTCAGGGTGCTGGGTGCTCAGTACTCAGGGTGCTGGGTGCTCAGTTCTCAGGGTGCTGGGTGATCAGTACTCTGGGTGTTGGGTGCACAGTGGTCAGTGCTCAGGGTGCTGGGTGCTCTGTGCTCAGTACTCAGGGTGCTCGGTGCTCAGTACTCAGGGTTCTCAGTGCTCAGTACTCAGGGTGCTGGGTGCTCAGTTCTCAGCGTGCTGGGTGCTCAGTACTCAGGGTGCTCAGTGCTCAGTACTCGTGGTGCTTGTTGCTCAGTACTCAGGGTGCTCAGTGCTCAGTACTCGGGGTGCTGGGTGCTCAGTGCTCAGGGTGCTCAGTTCTCAGTGCTCGGGGTGCTGGGTGCTCATGGCTCGGGGCGCTGGGTGCTCAGTGCTCGGGGTGCTGGGTGCTCAGTACTCGGGGTGCTGGGTGCTCAGTGCTCAGGGTGCTCAGTGCTCAGTACTCAGTGCTCAGGGTGCTCAGTGCTCAGTGCTCAGGGTGCTGGGTGTTCAGTACTCAGGGTGCTGGGTGCTCAGTACTCTGGGTGCTGGGTGCTCAGTGCTCAGGGTGCGGGGTGCTCAGTACTCTGGGTGTTGGGTGCTCAGTACTCAGGGTGCTGGGTGCTCCGTGCTCGGGGTGCTGGGTGCTCAGTGCTCAGGGTGCTGGGTGCTCTGTGCTCAGGGTGCTGGGTGCTCAGTGCTCAGGGTGCTGGGTGCTCAGTACTCGGGGTGCTCCGTGCTCAGGGTGCTGGGTGCTCAGTGCTCGGGGTGCTGGGTGCTGAGTGCTCAGGGTGCTGGGTGCTCAGTGCTCGGGCTGCTCGGTGCTCAGTGCTCAGGGTCCTGGGTGCTCAGTACTCAGGGTGCTGGGTGCTTAGTACTCAGGGTGCTCAGTGCTCAGTACACAGGGTGCTGGGTGCTCAGTGCTCAGGGTGCTGGGTGCTCAGTGCTCAGTACTCAGGGTGCTGGGTGCTCAGTGCTCGGGGTGCTGGGTGCTCAATACTCAGCGTGCTGGGTGCTCAGTACTCAGGGTGCTGGGTGCTCAGTTCTCAGGGTGCTGGGTACTCAGTGCTCAGGGTGCTGGGTGCTCAGTGATCGGGGTGCTGGGTGCTCAGTACTCAGTGTGCTCAGTGCTCGGGGAGCTTGGTGCTCAGTACTCAGGGTGCTGGGTGCTCAGTTCTCAGTGCTCGGGGTCCTGGGTGCTCCGTGCTCGGGGTGCTGGGTTCTCAGTGCTCTGGGTGCTTAGTGCTCAGTACTCATGGTGCTGGGTGCTCAGTACTCATGGTGCTGGGTGCTCATTCTCAGGGTGCTGGGTGCTCAGTGCTCGGGTTGCTGGGTGCTCAGTACTCAGGGTGCTGGGGGCACAGTACTCAGGGTGCTGGGTGCTCAGTACTCCGGGTGCTCGGTTCTCAGTACTCAGGGTGCTGGGTGCTCATTCTCGGGGTGCTGGGTGCTCAGTGCTCGGGGTGCTGGGTGCTCAGTACTCAGGGTGCTGGGGACTCAGTACTCAGGGTGCTGGGTGCTCAGTACTCAGGGTGATCTGTTCTCAGTACTCAGGTTGCTGGGTGCTCAGTGCTCGGGGTGCTGGGTGCTCAGTACTCAGGGTGCTCAGTGCTCAGTACTCAGGGTGCTGGGTGCTCAGTACTCCGGGTGCTGTGTGCTCATTGCTCGGGGTGCTCGTTGCTCAGTACTCTGTGTGCAGGGTGCTCAGTACTCGGGGTGCTGGGTGCTCAGTGCTCAGGGTGCTGGGTGCTCAGTACTCAGGGTGCTGAGTGCTCAGTACTCAGGGTGCTGGGTGCTCAGTACTCAGGTTGCTGGTTGCTCAGTACTCAGGGTGCTGGGTGCTCAGTGCTCAGGGTGCTGGGTGCTCAGGGCTGTGGTGCTGGGTGCTCAGTGCTCAGTGCTCAGGGTGCTCGGTGCTCAGTGCTCAGTGCTCAGGGTGCTGGTTGCTCAGTACTCAGGGTGCTGGGTGCTCAGTACTCAGGGTGCTGGGTGCTCAGTGCTCAGGGTGCTCTGTGCTCAGTACTCAGGGTGCTGGGTGCTCAGTGCTTGGGGTGCTGCGTGCTCAGTGCTCAGGGACCTGGGTGCTCAGTGCTCAGGGTGCTGGGTGCTCAGTGCTCAGGGTGCTGGGTGCTCAGTCCACAGGGTGCTCAGTACTCAGGGTGCTCGGTGCTCAGTGCTCAGTACTCAGGGTGCTCAGTACTCCGGGTACTGGTTGCTCAGTGCTCGGGTTGCTGGGTGCTCAGTACTCAGGGTGCTGGGTGCTCAGTACTCGGGGTGCTGGGTGCTCAGTACTCAGGGTGCTGGGTGCTCAGTGCTCGGGGTGCTGGGTGCTCAGTACTCAGGGTACTCGGTGCTCAGTACTCAGGGTGCTGGGTGATCAGTGCTCAGGGTGCTGGGTGCTCAGTACTCAGTGTGCTGGGTGCTCACTACTCAGGGTGCTGGGTGCTCAGTACTCAGGGTGCTCGGTGCTCAGTACTCAGGGTGCTGGGTCCTCAGTGCTCAGGGTGCTGGGTGCTCAGTACTCGGGGTGCTGGGTGCTCAGTACTCAGGGTGCTGGGTGCTCAGTGCTCAGGGTACTGGGTGCTCAGTGCTCAGGGTGCTGGGTGCTCAGTACTCAGGGTGCTCTGTGCTCAGTACTCAGGGTTCTCGGTGCTCAGTGCTCAGGGTGCCGGTTGCACAGTGCTCAGGGTGCTGGGTGCTCAGTACTCGGGGTGCTGGGTGCTAACTACTCAGCGTGCTGGGTGCTCAGTGCTCAGGGTGCTGGTTGCTCAGTGCTCGGGTGCTGTGTGATCAGTACTCACGGTGTTGGGTGCTCACTGCTCAGGGTGCTGGTTCTCATTGTTCGGGGTACTGGGTACTCAGTGCTCAGTACACAGGGTGCTGGGTGCTCAGTGCTCGGGGTGCTGGGTGCTCAGTGCTCAGTACTCAGGGTGCTGAGTGCTCAGTGCTCGGGGTGCTTGGTGCTCAGTACTCAGGGTACTCGGTGCTCAGTACTCAGGGTGCTGGGTGATCAGTGCTCAGGGTGCTGGGTGCTCAGTACTCAGTGTGCTGGGTGCTCAGTACTCAGGGTGCTGGGTGCTCAATACTCAGGGTGCTCGGTGCTCAGTACTCAGGGTGCTGCGTCCTCAGTGCTCAGGGTGCTGAGTGCTCAGTACTCAGGGTGCTTGGTGCTCAGTACTCGGGGTGCTGGGTGCTCAGTACTCAGGGAGCTGGGTGCTCAGTACTCATTGTGCTGGGTGCTCAGTACTCGGGTGCTGGGTGCTCAGTGCTCAGGGTGCTGGGTGCTCAGTGCTCGGGGTGCTGGGTGCTCAGTGCTCAGTACTCAGGGTGCTGAGTGCTCAGTGCTCGGGGTGCTGGGTGCTCAGTGCTCAGTACTCAGGGTGCTTGGTGCTCAGTGCTCGGGGTGCTTGGTGCTCAGTGCTCAGCGTGCTGGGTGCTCAGTGCTCAGGGTGCTGGGTGCTCAGTGCTCGGGGTGCTGGGTGCTCAGTACTCAGGGTGCTGGGTGCTCAGTACTCAGGTTGCTGGGTGCTCAGTGCTCGGGGTGCTGGGTGCTCAGTGCTCGGGGTGCTGGGTGCTCAGTGCTCGGGGTGCTTGGTGCTCAGTACTCAGGGTGCTGGGTGCTCAGTGCTCGGGGTGCTCAGTACTCAGGGTGCTATGTGTTCAGTGCTCAGGGTGCTGGGTGCTCAGTACTCAGGGTGCTCGGTGCTTAGTACTCAGGGTGCTGGGTGCTCAGTACTCCGGGTGCTGGGTGCCCAGTGCACGGCGTGCTCGGTGCTCAGTGCTCAAGGTGCTGGGTGCTCAGTACTCAGGGTGATCATTGCTCAGAGTGCTGGGTGCTCAGTACTCAGGGTGCTGGGTGCTCAGTACTCAGGGTGCTCAGTGCTCAGTACTCAGGGTGCTCAGTGCTCAGTACTAAGGGTGCTCAGTGCTCAGGGTGCTGGGTGATCAGTGCTCGGGGTGCTCGGTGCCCAGTACTCAGGGTGCAGGGTGCTCAGTGCTCACGGTGCTGGGTGCTCAGTGCTCAGGGTGCTGGGTGCTCAGTGCTCAGGGTGCTGGGTGCTCAGTACTCAGGGTGCTCAGTGCTCGGGGTGCTGGGTGCTCAGTGCTCGGGGTGCTCGGTGCTCAGTACTCGGGGTGCTCAGTGCTCAGTACTCAGGGTGCTGGGTGCTCAGTGCTCAGGGTGCTGGGTGCTCAGTACTCAGGGTGCTGCGTGCTCGGTGCTCAGTATGCTGGGTGCTCACTACTCAGGGTGCTGGGTGCTCAGTACTCAGGGTCCTGCGTGCTCAGTACTCAGGGTGCTCGGTGCTCAGGACTCAGGGTGCTGGGTGCTCAGTGCTCAGGGTGCTGGGTGCTCAGTACTCAGGGTGCTGGGTGCTCAGTGCTCGGGGTGCTCGGTGCTCAGTACTCGGGGTGCTCAGTGCTCAGTGCTCAGGGTGCTGGGTGCTCAGTGCTCAGAGTGCTGGGTGCTCAGTACTCAGGGTGCTCGGTGCTCAGTACTCAGGGTGCTGGGTGCTCAGTGCTCAGGGTGCTCAGTGCTCAGTACTCAGCGTGCTGGGTGCTCAGTGGTCAGGGTGCTCGGTGCTCAGTACTCATGGTGCTCAGTGCTCAGGGTGCTGGGTGCTCAGTACTCAGGGTGCAGGGTGCTCAGTGCTCAGTACTCAGGGTGCTCAGTGCTCAGGGTGCTGGGTGCTCAGTGCTCGGGGTGCTGGGTACTCAGTGCTCAGTACACAGGGTGCTGGGTGCTCAGTGCTCGGGGTGCTGGGTGCTCAGTGCTCAGTACTCAGGGAGCTGGGTGCTCAGTGCTCAGGGTGCTGGATGCTCAGTACTCAGGGTGCTGGGTGCTCAGTGCTCAGGGTGCTGGTTGCTCAGTACTCAGGGTGCTGGGTGCTCATTGCTCAGGGTGCTGGGTGCTCAGTACTCAGGGTGCTGGGTGCTCAGTACTCAGGGTGCTGGATGCTCAGTACTCAGGGTTCTCAGTGTTCAGTACTCACGGTGCTCAGGGCTCAGGGTGCTGGGTGCTCACTGCTCGGGGTGCTGGGTGCTCAGTGCTCAGGGTGCTGCGTGCTCAGTGCTCAGGTTGCTCGGTGCTCAGTTCTCAGGGTGCTGGGTGCTCAGTACTCAGGGTGCTGGGTGCTCAGTGCTCGGGGTGCTGGGTGCTCAGTGCTCAGGGTGCTCTGTGCTCAGTACTCAGGGTGCTGGGTGCTCAGTGCTTGGGGTGCTGGGTGCTCAGTGCTCAGGGTGCTCTGTGCTCAGTACTCAGGGTGCTGGGTGCTCAGTGCTCAGGGTGCTGCGTGCTCAGTGCTCAGGTTGCTCGGTGCTCAGTTCTCAGGGTGCTGGGTGCTCAGTACTCAGGGTGCTGGGTGCTCAGTGCTCGGGGTGCTGGGTGCTCAGTGCTCAGGGTGCTCTGGGCTCAGTACTCAGGGTGCTGGGTGCTCAGTGCTTGGGGTGCTGGGTGCTCAGTGCTCAGGGTGCTCGGTGCTCAGTGCTCAGTGCTCAGGGTGCTGGTTGCTCAGTACTCAGGGTGCTGGGTGCTCAGTACTCAGGGTGCTGGGTGCTCAGTGCTCAGGGTGCTCTGTGCTCAGTACTCAGGGTGCTGGGTGCTCAGTGCTTGGGGTGCTGCGTGCTCAGTGCTCAGGGACCTAGGTGCTCAGTGCTCAGGGTGCTGGGTGCTCAGTGCTCAGGGTGCTGGGTGCTCAGTCCACAGGGTGCTCAGTACTCAGGGTGCTCGGTGCTCAGTGCTCAGTACTCAGGGTGCTCAGTACTCCGGGTACTGGTTGCTCAGTGCTCGGGTTGCTGGGTGCTCAGTACTCAGGGTGCTGGGTGCTCAGTACTCGGGGTGCTGGGTGCTCAGTACTCAGGGTGCTGGGTGCTCAGTGCTCGGGGTGCTGGGTGCTCAGTACTCAGGGTACTCGGTGCTCAGTACTCAGGGTGCTGGGTGATCAGTGCTCAGGGTGCTGGGTGCTCAGTACTCAGTGTGCTGGGTGCTCACTACTCAGGGTGCTGGGTGCTCAGTACTCAGGGTGCTCGGTGCTCAGTACTCAGGGTGCTGGGTCCTCAGTGCTCAGGGTGCTGGGTGCTCAGTACTCGGGGTGCTGGGTGCTCAGTACTCAGGGTGCTGGGTGCTCAGTGCTCAGGGTACTGGGTGCTCAGTGCTCAGGGTGCTGGGTGCTCAGTACTCAGGGTGCTCTGTGCTCAGTACTCAGGGTTCTCGGTGCTCAGTGCTCAGGGTGCCGGTTGCACAGTGCTCAGGGTGCTGGGTGCTCAGTACTCGGGGTGCTGGGTGCTAAGTACTCAGCGTGCTGGGTGCTCAGTGCTCAGGGTGCTGGTTGCTCAGTGCTCGGGTGCTGTGTGATCAGTACTCACGGTGTTGGGTGCTCACTGCTCAGGGTGCTGGTTCTCATTGTTCGGGGTACTGGGTACTCAGTGCTCAGTACACAGGGTGCTGGGTGCTCAGTGCTCGGGGTGCTGGGTGCTCAGTGCTCAGTACTCAGGGTGCTGAGTGCTCAGTGCTCGGGGTGCTTGGTGCTCAGTACTCAGGGTACTCGGTGCTCAGTACTCAGGGTGCTGGGTGATCAGTGCTCAGGGTGCTGGGTGCTCAGTACTCAGTGTGCTGGGTGCTCAGTACTCAGGGTGCTGGGTGCTCAGTACTCAGGGTGCTCGGTGCTCAGTACTCAGGGTGCTGCGTCCTCAGTGCTCAGGGTGCTGAGTGCTCAGTACTCAGGGTGCTTGGTGCTCAGTACTCGGGGTGCTGGGTGCTCAGTACTCAGGGAGCTGGGTGCTCAGTACTCATTGTGCTGGGTGCTCAGTACTCGGGTGCTGGGTGCTCAGTGCTCAGGGTGCTGGGTGCTCAGTGCTCGGGGTGCTGGGTGCTCAGTGCTCAGTACTCAGGGTGCTGAGTGCTCAGTGCTCGGGGTGCTGGGTGCTCAGTGCTCAGTACTCAGGGTGCTTGGTGCTCAGTGCTCGGGGTGCTTGGTGCTCAGTGCTCAGCGTGCTGGGTGCTCAGTGCTCAGGGTGCTGGGTGCTCAGTGCTCGGGGTGCTGGGTGCTCAGTACTCAGGGTGCTGGGTGCTCAGTACTCAGGTTGCTGGGTGCTCAGTGCTCGGGGTGCTGGGTGCTCAGTGCTCGGGGTGCTGGGTGCTCAGTGCTCGGGGTGCTTGGTGCTCAGTACTCAGGGTGCTGGGTGCTCAGTGCTCGGGGTGCTCAGTACTCAGGGTGCTATGTGTTCAGTGCTCAGGGTGCTGGGTGCTCAGTACTCAGGGTGCTCGGTGCTTAGTACTCAGGGTGCTGGGTGCTCAGTACTCCGGGTGCTGGGTGCCCAGTGCACGGCGTGCTCGGTGCTCAGTGCTCAAGGTGCTGGGTGCTCAGTACTCAGGGTGATCATTGCTCAGAGTGCTGGGTGCTCAGTACTCAGGGTGCTGGGTGCTCAGTACTCAGGGTGCTCAGTGCTCAGTACTCAGGGTGCTCAGTGCTCAGTACTAAGGGTGCTCAGTGCTCAGGGTGCTGGGTGATCAGTGCTCGGGGTGCTCGGTGCCCAGTACTCAGGGTGCAGGGTGCTCAGTGCTCACGGTGCTGGGTGCTCAGTGCTCAGGGTGCTGGGTGCTCAGTGCTCAGGGTGCTGGGTGCTCAGTACTCAGGGTGCTCAGTGCTCGGGGTGCTGGGTGCTCAGTGCTCGGGGTGCTCGGTGCTCAGTACTCGGGGTGCTCAGTGCTCAGTACTCAGGGTGCTGGGTGCTCAGTGCTCAGGGTGCTGGGTGCTCAGTACTCAGGGTGCTGCGTGCTCGGTGCTCAGTATGCTGGGTGCTCACTACTCAGGGTGCTGGGTGCTCAGTACTCAGGGTCCTGCGTGCTCAGTACTCAGGGTGCTCGGTGCTCAGGACTCAGGGTGCTGGGTGCTCAGTGCTCAGGGTGCTGGGTGCTCAGTACTCAGGGTGCTGGGTGCTCAGTGCTCGGGGTGCTGGGTGCTCAGTGCTCAGTACTCAGGGTGCTGAGTGCTCAGGGTGCTGGGTGATCAGTGCTCGGGGTGCTCGGTGCCCAGTACTCAGGGTGCAGGGTGCTCAGTGCTCACGGTGCTGGGTGCTCAGTGCTCAGGGTGCTGGGTGCTCAGTGCTCAGGGTGCTGGGTGCTCAGTACTCAGGGTGCTCAGTGCTCGGGGTGCTGGGTGCTCAGTGCTCGGGGTGCTCGGTGCTCAGTACTCGGGGTGCTCAGTGCTCAGTACTCAGGGTGCTGGGTGCTCAGTGCTCAGGGTGCTGGGTGCTCAGTACTCAGGGTGCTGCGTGCTCGGTGCTCAGTATGCTGGGTGCTCACTACTCAGGGTGCTGGGTGCTCAGTACTCAGGGTCCTGCGTGCTCAGTACTCAGGGTGCTCGGTGCTCAGGACTCAGGGTGCTGGGTGCTCAGTGCTCAGGGTGCTGGGTGCTCAGTACTCAGGGTGCTGGGTGCTCAGTGCTCGGGGTGCTGGGTGCTCAGTGCTCAGTACTCAGGGTGCTGAGTGCTCAGTGCTCGGGGTGCTGGGTGCTCAGTGCTCAGTACTCAGGGTGCTTGGTGCTCAGTGCTCGGGGTGCTTGGTGCTCAGTGCTCAGCGTGCTGGGTGCTCAGTGCTCAGGGTGCTGGGTGCTCAGTGCTCGGGGTGCTGGGTGCTCAGTACTCAGGGTGCTGGGTGCTCAGTACTCAGGTTGCTGGGTGCTCAGTGCTCGGGGTGCTGGGTGCTCAGTGCTCGGGGTGCTGGGTGCTCAGTGCTCGGGGTGCTTGGTGCTCAGTACTCAGGGTGCTGGGTGCTCAGTGCTCGGGGTGCTCAGTACTCAGGGTGCTATGTGTTCAGTGCTCAGGGTGCTGGGTGCTCAGTACTCAGGGTGCTCGGTGCTTAGTACTCAGGGTGCTGGGTGCTCAGTACTCCGGGTGCTGGGTGCCCAGTGCACGGCGTGCTCGGTGCTCAGTTCTCAAGGTGCTGGGTGCTCAGTACTCAGGGTGATCATTGCTCAGAGTGCTGGGTGCTCAGTACTCAGGGTGCTGGGTGCTCAGTACTCAGGGTGCTCAGTGCTCAGTACTCAGGGTGCTCAGTGCTCAGTACTAAGGGTGCTCAGTGCTCAGGGTGCTGGGTGATCAGTGCTCGGGGTGCTCGGTGCCCAGTACTCAGGGTGCAGGGTGCTCAGTGCTCACGGTGCTGGGTGCTCAGTGCTCAGGGTGCTGGGTGCTCAGTGCTCAGGGTGCTGGGTGCTCAGTACTCAGGGTGCTCAGTGCTCGGGGTGCTGGGTGCTCAGTGCTCGGGGTGCTCGGTGCTCAGTACTCGGGGTGCTCAGTGCTCAGTACTCAGGGTGCTGGGTGCTCAGTGCTCAGGGTGCTGGGTGCTCAGTACTCAGGGTGCTGCGTGCTCGGTGCTCAGTATGCTGGGTGCTCACTACTCAGGGTGCTGGGTGCTCAGTACTCAGGGTCCTGCGTGCTCAGTACTCAGGGTGCTCGGTGCTCAGGACTCAGGGTGCTGGGTGCTCAGTGCTCAGGGTGCTGGGTGCTCAGTACTCAGGGTGCTGGGTGCTCAGTGCTCGGGGTGCTCGGTGCTCAGTACTCGGGGTGCTCAGTGCTCAGTGCTCAGGGTGCTGGGTGCTCAGTGCTCAGAGTGCTGGGTGCTCAGTACTCAGGGTGCTCGGTGCTCAGTACTCAGGGTGCTGGGTGCTCAGTGCTCAGGGTGCTCAGTGCTCAGTACTCAGCGTGCTGGGTGCTCAGTGGTCAGGGTGCTCGGTGCTCAGTACTCATGGTGCTCAGTGCTCAGGGTGCTGGGTGCTCAGTACTCAGGGTGCAGGGTGCTCAGTGCTCAGTACTCAGGGTGCTCAGTGCTCAGGGTGCTGGGTGCTCAGTGCTCGGGGTGCTGGGTACTCAGTGCTCAGTACACAGGGTGCTGGGTGCTCAGTGCTCGGGGTGCTGGGTGCTCAGTGCTCAGTACTCAGGGAGCTGGGTGCTCAGTGCTCAGGGTGCTGGATGCTCAGTACTCAGGGTGCTGGGTGCTCAGTGCTCAGGGTGCTGGTTGCTCAGTACTCAGGGTGCTGGGTGCTCATTGCTCAGGGTGCTGGGTGCTCAGTACTCAGGGTGCTGGGTGCTCAGTACTCAGGGTGCTGGATGCTCAGTACTCAGGGTTCTCAGTGTTCAGTACTCACGGTGCTCAGGGCTCAGGGTGCTGGGTGCTCACTGCTCGGGGTGCTGGGTGCTCAGTGCTCAGGGTGCTGCGTGCTCAGTGCTCAGGTTGCTCGGTGCTCAGTTCTCAGGGTGCTGGGTGCTCAGTACTCAGGGTGCTGGGTGCTCAGTATTCAGGGTGCTCAGTGCTCAGTACTCAGGGTGCTCAGTGCTCAGTACTCAGGGTGCTCAGTGCTCAGGGTGCTGGGAGCTCAGTGCTCGGGTTGCTGGGTGCTCAGTCCTCAGGTTGCTGGGTGCTCAGTGATCAGGGTGCTCGATGCTCAGTGATCAGGGTGCTGGGTGCTCAGTACTCAGGGTGCTGGGTGCTCAGTGCTCGGGGTGCTGGGTGCTCAGTACTCAGGGTGCTGGGTGCTCAGTGCTCAGGGTGCTGGATGCTCAGTGCTCAGGGTGCTCGGTGCTTAGTACTCAGGGTGCTCGGTGCTCGGGGTGCTGGGTGCTCAGTGCTCAGGGTGCTGGGTGCTCAGTGCTCGGGGTGCTGGGTGCTCTGTGCTCGGGGTGCTGGGTGCTCAGTGCTCGGGGTGCTGGGTGCTCAGTGCTCGGGGTGCTGGGTGCTCAGTGCTCAGGGTGCTCAGTGCTCAGTACTCAGGGTGCTCAGTGCTCAGTGCTCAGGGTGCTCAGTGCTCAGTACTCAGGGTGCTCAGTGCTCAGTGCTCTGGGTGCTGGGTGCTCAGTGCTCAGGGTGCTGGGTGCTCAGTGCTCAGGGTGCTGGGTGCTCAGTACTCAGGGTGCTGGTTGCTCAGTGCTCGGGGTGCTCGATGCTCAGTACACAGGTTGCTGGGTGCTCAGTGCTCGGGGTGCTGGGTGCTCAGTACTCAGGGTGCTGGGTGCTCAGGGCTCAGTACTCAGCGTGCTGGGTGCTCAGTGCTCAGAGTGTTGGGTGCTCAGTACTCAGGGTGCTGGGTGCTCAGTGCTCAGTGCTCAGGGTGCTCAGTGCTCAGGGTGCTGGGTGCTCAGGGTGCTGGGTGCTCAGTGCTCGGGGTGCTGGGTGCTCAGTGCTCAGGGTGCTGGGTGCTCAGTGCTTAGTGCTCAGGGTGCTGGGTGCTCAGTGCTCAGTGCTCAGGGTGCTGGGTGTTCAGTACTCACGGTGCTGGGTGCTCAGTACTCCGGGTGCTGGGTGCTCAGTGCTCAGGGTGCTGGGTGCTCAGTGCTCAGGGTGCTGGGTGCTCAGTACTCAGGGTGCTGGGTGCTCAGTACTCAGGGTGCTCGTTGCTCAGTGCTCAGGGTGCTGGGTGCTCAGTGCGCGGGGTGCTGGGTGTTCAGTACTCAGGGTACTGGGTGCTCAGTACTCAGGGTGCTGGGTGCTCAGTGCTCAGGGTGCTGAGTGCTCAGTACTCAGGGTGCTGGGTGCTCAGTGCTCGGGGTGCTGGGTGCTCAGTACTCAGGGTGCTGGGTGCTTAGTACTCAGGGTGCTGGGTGCTCAGTGCTTGGGGTGCTGGGTGCTCAGTGCTCGGGGTGCTCGGTGCTCAGTGCTCGGGGTGCTTGGTGCTCAGTACTCAGGGTGCTGGGTGCTCAGTACTCGTTGTGCTGGGTGCTCAGTGCTCAGGGTGCTGGGTGCTCAGTACTCAGGGTGCTCGGTACTCAGTACTCACGGTGCTCAGTGCTCAGTACTCAGCGTGCTGGGTGCTCAGTGCTCAGGGTGCTGGGTGCTCAGTACTCAGGGTGCTGTTTGCTCAGTGCTCAGGGTGCTCAGTGCTCAGTACTCAGGGTGCTCGGTGCTCAGTGCTCAGGGTGCTCAGTGCTCAGTACTCAGGGTGCTCAGTGCTCAGTGCTCAGGGTGCTGGGTGCTCAGTGCTCGGGGTGCTGGGTGCTCAGTGCTCAGGGTACTGGGTGCTCAGTACTCAGGGTGCTCAGTGCTCAGGGTGCTGGGTGCTCAGTGCTCAGTACACAGGGTGCTGAGTGCTCAGTGCTCTGGGTGCTGGGTGCTCAGTGCTCAGTACTCAGGGTGCTGGCTGCTCAGTGCTCAGGGTGCTGGATGCTCAGTACTCAGGGTGCTGGCTGCTCAGTGCTCAGGGTGCTGGATGCTCAGTACTCAGGGTGCTGGGTGCTCAGTGCTCAGGGTGCTGGGCGCTCAGTACTCAGGGTGCTCCGTGCTCAGTACTCAGGGTTCTCGGTGCTCAGTGCTCAGGGTGCTGGGTGCAGTGCTCAGGGTGCTGGGTGCTCAGTACTCGGGGTGCTGGGTGCTCAGTACTCAGCGTGCTGGGTGCTCAGTGCTCAGGGTGCTGGTTGCTCAGTGCTCGGGGTGCTGTGTGCTCAGTACTCGCGGTGCTGGGTGCTCACTGCTCAGGGTGCTGGTTCTCAGTGCTCGGGGTACTGGGTACTCAGTGCTCAGTACACAGGGTGCTGGGTGCTCAGTGCTCGGGGTGCTGGGTGCTCAGTGCTCAGTACTCAGGGTGCTTGGTGCTCAGTGCTCGGGGTGCTTGGTGCTCAGTGCTCAGCGTGCTGGGTGCTCAGTGCTCAGGGTGCTGGGTGCTCAGTGCTCGGGGTGCTGGGTGCTCAGTACTCAGGGTGCTGGGTGCTCAGTACTCAGGTTGCTGGGTGCTCAGTGCTCGGGGTGCTGGGTGCTCAGTGCTCGGGGTGCTGGGTGCTCAGTGCTCGGGGTGCTTGGTGCTCAGTACTCAGGGTGCTGGGTGCTCAGTGCTCGGGGTGCTCAGTACTCAGGGTGCTATGTGTTCAGTGCTCAGGGTGCTGGGTGCTCAGTACTCAGGGTGCTCGGTGCTTAGTACTCAGGGTGCTGGGTGCTCAGTACTCCGGGTGCTGGGTGCCCAGTGCACGGCGTGCTCGGTGCTCAGTGCTCAAGGTGCTGGGTGCTCAGTACTCAGGGTGATCATTGCTCAGAGTGCTGGGTGCTCAGTACTCAGGGTGCTGGGTGCTCAGTACTCAGGGTGCTCAGTGCTCAGTACTCAGGGTGCTCAGTGCTCAGTACTAAGGGTGCTCAGTGCTCAGGGTGCTGGGTGATCAGTGCTCGGGGTGCTCGGTGCCCAGTACTCAGGGTGCAGGGTGCTCAGTGCTCACGGTGCTGGGTGCTCAGTGCTCAGGGTGCTGGGTGCTCAGTGCTCAGGGTGCTGGGTGCTCAGTACTCAGGGTGCTCAGTGCTCGGGGTGCTGGGTGCTCAGTGCTCGGGGTGCTCGGTGCTCAGTACTCGGGGTGCTCAGTGCTCAGTACTCAGGGTGCTGGGTGCTCAGTGCTCAGGGTGCTGGGTGCTCAGTACTCAGGGTGCTGCATGCTCGGTGCTCAGTATGCTGGGTGCTCACTACTCAGGGTGCTGGGTGCTCAGTACTCAGGGTCCTGCGTGCTCAGTACTCAGGGTGCTCGGTGCTCAGGACTCAGGGTGCTGGGTGCTCAGTGCTCAGGGTGCTGGGTGCTCAGTACTCAGGGTGCTGGGTGCTCAGTGCTCGGGGAGCTCGGTGCTCAGTACTCGGGGTGCTCAGTGCTCAGTGCTCAGGGTGCTGGGTGCTCAGTGCTCAGAGTGCTGGGTGCTCAGTACTCAGGGTGCTCGGTGCTCAGTACTCAGGGTGCTGGGTGCTCAGTGCTCAGGGTGCTCAGTGCTCAGTACTCAGCGTGCTGGGTGCTCAGTGGTCAGGGTGCTCGGTGCTCAGTACTCAGGGTGCTCAGTGCTCAGGGTGCTGGGTGCTCAGTACTCAGGGTGCAGGGTGCTCAGTGCTCAGTACTCAGGGTGCTCAGTGCTCAGGGTGCTGGGTGCTCAGTGCTCGGGGTGCTGGGTACTCAGTGCTCAGTACACAGGGTGCTGGGTGCTCAGTGCTCGGGGTGCTGGGTGCTCAGTGCTCAGTACTCAGGGAGCTGGGTGCTCAGTGCTCAGGGTGCTGGATGCTCAGTACTCAGGGTGCTGGGTGCTCAGTGCTCAGGGTGCTGGTTGCTCAGTACTCAGGGTGCTGGGTGCTCATTGCTCAGGGTGCTGGGTGCTCAGTACTCAGGGTGCTGGGTGCTCAGTACTCAGGGTGCTGGATGCTCAGTACTCAGGGTTCTCAGTGTTCAGTACTCACGGTGCTCAGGGCTCAGGGTGCTGGGTGCTCACTGCTCGGGGTGCTGGGTGCTCAGTGCTCAGGGTGCTGCGTGCTCAGTGCTCAGGGTGCTCGGTGCTCAGTTCTCAGGGTGCTGGGTGCTCAGTACTCAGGGTGCTGGGTGCTCAGTATTCAGGGTGCTCAGTGCTCAGTACTCAGGGGGCTCAGTGCTCAGTACTCAGGGTGCTCAGTGCTCAGGGTGCTGGGAGCTCAGTGCTCGGGTTGCTGGGTGCTCAGTCCTCAGGTTGCTGGGTGCTCAGTGATCAGGGTGCTCGATGCTCAGTGATCAGGGTGCTGGGTGCTCAGTACTCAGGGTGCTGGGTGCTCAGTGCTCGGGGTGCTGGGTGCTCAGTACTCAGGGTGCTGGGTGCTCAGTGCTCAGGGTGCTGGATGCTCAGTGCTCAGGGTGCTCGGTGCTTAGTACTCAGGGTGCTCGGTGCTCGGGGTGCTGGGTGCTCAGTGCTCAGGGTGCTGGGTGCTCAGTGCTCGGGGTGCTGGGTGCTCTGTGCTCGGGGTGCTGGGTGCTCAGTGCTCGGGGTGCTGGGTGCTCAGTGCTCGGGGTGCTGGGTGCTCAGTGCTCAGGGTGCTCAGTGCTCAGTACTCAGGGTGCTCAGTGCTCAGTGCTCAGGGTGCTCAGTGCTCAGTACTCAGGGTGCTCAGTGCTCAGTGCTCTGGGTGCTGGGTGCTCAGTGCTCAGGGTGCTGGGTGCTCAGTGCTCAGGGTGCTGGGTGCTCAGTACTCAGGGTGCTGGTTGCTCAGTGCTCGGGGTGCTCGATGCTCAGTACACAGGTTGCTGGGTGCTCAGTGCTCGGGGTGCTGGGTGCTCAGTACTCAGGGTGCTGGGTGCTCAGGGCTCAGTACTCAGCGTGCTGGGGGCTCAGTGCTCAGAGTGTTGGGTGCTCAGTACTCAGGGTGCTGGGTGCTCAGTGCTCAGTGCTCAGGGTGCTCAGTGCTCAGGGTGCTGGGTGCTCAGGGTGCTGGGTGCTCAGTGCTCGGGGTGCTGGGTGCTCAGTGCTCAGGGTGCTGGGTGCTCAGTGCTTAGTGCTCAGGGTGCTGGGTGCTCAGTGCTCAGTGCTCAGGGTGCTGGGTGTTCAGTACTCACGGTGCTGGGTGCTCAGTACTCCGGGTGCTGGGTGCTCAGTGCTCAGGGTGCTGGGTGCTCAGTGCTCAGGGTGCTGGGTGCTCAGTACTCAGGGTGCTGGGTGCTCAGTACTCAGGGTGCTCGTTGCTCAGTGCTCAGGGTGCTGGGTGCTCAGTGCGCGGGGTGCTGGGTGTTCAGTACTCAGGGTACTGGGTGCTCAGTACTCAGGGTGCTGGGTGCTCAGTGCTCAGGGTGCTGAGTGCTCAGTACTCAGGGTGCTGGGTGCTCAGTGCTCGGGGTGCTGGGTGCTCAGTACTCAGGGTGCTGGGTGCTTAGTACTCAGGGTGCTGGGTGCTCAGTGCTTGGGGTGCTGGGTGCTCAGTGCTCGGGGTGCTCGGTGCTCAGTGCTCGGGGTGCTTGGTGCTCAGTAATCAGGGTGCTGGGTGCTCAGTACTCGTTGTGCTGGGTGCTCAGTGCTCAGGGTGCTGGGTGCTCAGTACTCAGGGTGCTCGGTACTCAGTACTCACGGTGCTCAGTGCTCAGTACTCAGCGTGCTGGGTGCTCAGTGCTCAGGGTGCTGGGTGCTCAGTACTCAGGGTGCTGGGTGCTCAGTGCTCAGGGTGCTCAGTGCTCAGTACTCAGGGTGCTCGGTGCTCAGTGCTCAGGGTGCTCAGTGCTCAGTACTCAGGGTGCTCAGTGCTCAGTGCTCAGGGTGCTGGGTGCTCAGTGCTCGGGGTGCTGGGTGCTCAGTGCTCAGGGTACTGGGTGCTCAGTACTCAGGGTGCTCAGTGCTCAGGGTGCTGGGTGCTCAGTGCTCAGTACACAGGGTGCTGAGTGCTCAGTGCTCTGGGTGCTGGGTGCTCAGTGCTCAGTACTCAGGGTGCTGGCTGCTCAGTGCTCAGGGTGCTGGATGCTCAGTACTCAGGGTGCTGGCTGCTCAGTGCTCAGGGTGCTGGATGCTCAGTACTCAGGGTGCTGGGTGCTCAGTGCTCAGGGTGCTGGGCGCTCAGTACTCAGGGTGCTCCGTGCTCAGTACTCAGGGTTCTCGGTGCTCAGTGCTCAGGGTGCTGGGTGCAGTGCTCAGGGTGCTGGGTGCTCAGTACTCGGGGTGCTGGGTGCTCAGTACTCAGCGTGCTGGGTGCTCAGTGCTCAGGGTGCTGGTTGCTCAGTGCTCGGGGTGCTGTGTGCTCAGTACTCGCGGTGCTGGGTGCTCACTTCTCAGGGTGCTGGTTCTCAGTGCTCGGGGTACTGGGTACTCAGTGCTCAGTACACAGGGTGCTGGGTGCTCAGTGCTCGGGGTGCTAGGTGCTCAGTGCTCAGTACTCAGGGTGCTGAGTGCTCAGTGCTCGGGGTGCTGGGTGCTCAGTACTCAGGGTACTCGGTGCTCAGTACTCAGGGTGCTGGGTGATCAGTGCTCAGGGTGCTGGGTGCTCAGTACTCAGTGTGCTGGGTGCTCACTACTCAGGGTGCTGGGTGCTCAGTACTCAGGGTGCTCGGTGCTCAGTACTCAGGGTGCTGGGTCCTCAGTGCTCAGGGTGCTGAGTGCTCAGTACTCAGGGTGCTGGGTGCTCAGTACTCGGGGTGCTGGGTGCTCAGTACTCAGGGTGCTGGGTGCTCAGTGCTCAGGGTACTGGGTGCTCAGTGCTCAGGGTGCTGGGTGCTCAGTACTCAGGGTGCTCTTTGCTCAGTACTCAGGGTTCTCGGTGCTCAGTGCTCAGGGTGCCGGTTGCACAGTGCTCAGGGTGCTGGGTGCTTAGTACTCGGGGTGCTGGGTGCTCAGTACTCAGCGTGCTGGGTGCTCAGTGCTCAGGGTGCTGGTTGCTCAGTGCTCGGGTGCTGTGTGATCAGTACTCACGGTGTTGGGTGCTCACTGCTCAGGGTGCTGGTTCTCATTGTTCGGGGTACTGGGTACTCAGTGCTCAGTACACAGGGTGCTGGGTGCTCAGTGCTCGGGGTGCTGGGTGCTCAGTGCTCAGTACTCAGGGTGCTGAGTGCTCAGTGCTCGGGGTGCTTGGTGCTCAGTACTCAGGGTACTCGGTGCTCAGTACTCAGGGTGCTGGGTGATCAGTGCTCAGGGTGCTGGGTGCTCAGTACTCAGTGTGCTGGGTGCTCAGTAGTCAGGGTGCTGGGTGCTCAGTACTCAGGGTGCTCGGTGCTCAGTACTCAGGGTGCTGCGTCCTCAGTGCTCATGGTGCTGAGTGCTCAGTACTCAGGGTGCTGGGTGCTCAGTACTCGGGGTGCTGGGTGCTCAGTACTCAGGGAGCTGGGTGCTCAGTACTCATTGTGCTGGGTGCTCAGTACTCGGGTGCTGGGTGCTCAGTGCTCAGGGTGCTGGGTGCTCAGTGCTCGGGGTGCTGGGTGCTCAGTGCTCAGTACTCAGGGTGCTGAGTGCTCAGTGCTCGGGGTGCTGGGTGCTCAGTGCTCAGTACTCAGGGTGCTTGGTGCTCAGTGCTCGGGGTGCTTGGTGCTCAGTGCTCAGCGTGCTGGGTGCTCAGTGCTCAGGGTGCTGGGTGCTCAGTGCTCGGGGTGCTGGGTGCTCAGTACTCAGGGTGCTGGGTGCTCAGTACTCAGTTTGCTGGGTGCTCAGTGCTCGGGGTGCTGGGTGCTCAGTGCTCGGGGTGCTGGGTGCTCAGTGCTCGGGGTGCTTGGTGCTCAGTACTCAGGGTGCTGGGTGCTCAGTGCTCGGGGTGCTCAGTACTCAGGGTGCTGTGTGTTCAGTGCTCAGGGTGCTGGGTGCTCAGTACTCAGGGTGCTCGGTGCTTAGTACTCAGGGTGCTGGGTGCTCAGTACTCCGGGTGCTGGGTGCCCAGTGCACGGCGTGCTCGGTGCTCAGTGCGAAAGGTGCTGGGTGCTCAGTACTCAGGGTGATCATTGCTCAGAGTGCTGGGTGCTCAGTACTCAGGGTGCTGGGTGCTCAGTACTCAGGGTGCTCAGTGCTCAGTACTCAGGGTGCTCAGTGCTCAGTACTAAGGGTGCTCAGTGCTCAGGGTGCTGGGTGATCAGTGCTCGGGGTGCTCGGTGCCCAGTACTCAGGGTGCAGGGTGCTCAGTGCTCAGGGTGCTGGGTGCTCAGTGCTCAGGGTGCTGGGTGCTCAGTGCTCAGGGTGCTGGGTGCTCAGTACTCAGGGTGCTCAGTGCTCGGGGTGCTGGGTGCTCAGTGCTCGGGGTGCTCGGTGCTCAGTACTCGGGGTGCTCAGTGCTCAGTACTCAGGGTGCTGGGTGCTCAGTGCTCAGGGTGCTGGGTGCTCAGTACTCAGGGTGCTGCGTGCTCGGTGCTCAGTATGCTGGGTGCTCACTACTCAGGGTGCTGGGTGCTCAGTACTCAGGGTCCTGCGTGCTCAGTACTCAGGGTGCTCGGTGCTCAGGACTCAGGGTGCTGGGTGCTCAGTGCTCAGGGTGCTGGGTGCTCAGTACTCAGGGTGCTGGGTGCTCAGTGCTCGGGGTGCTCGGGGCTCAGTACTCGGGGTGCTCAGTGCTCAGTGCTCAGGGTGCTGGGTGCTCAGTGCTCAGAGTGCTGGGTGCTCAGTACTCAGGGTGCTCGGTGCTCAGTACTCAGGGTGCTGGGTGCTCAGTGCTCAGGGTGCTCAGTGCTCAGTACTCAGCGTGCTGGGTGCTCAGTGGTCAGGGTGCTCGGTGCTCAGTAATCAGGGTGCTCAGTGCTCAGGGTGCTGGGTGCTCAGAACTCAGGGTGCAGGGTGCTCAGTGCTCAGTACTCAGGGTGCTCAGTGCTCAGGGTGCTGGGTGCTCAGTGCTCGGGGTGCTGGGTACTCAGTGCTCAGTACACAGGGTGCTGGGTGCTCAGTGCTCGGGGTGCTGGGTGCTCAGTGCTCAGTACTCAGGGAGCTGGGTGCTCAGTGCTCAGGGTGCTGGATGCTCAGTACTCAGGGTGCTGGGTGCTCAGTGCTCAGGGTGCTGGTTGCTCAGTACTCAGGGTGCTGGGTGCTCATTGCTCAGGGTGCTGGGTGCTCAGTACTCAGGGTGCTCATTGCTCAGGGTGCTGGGTGCTCAGTACTCAGGGTGCTGGGTGCTCAGTACTCAGGGTGCTCAGTGCTCAGTACTCACGGTGCTCAGGGCTCAGGGTGCTGGGTGCTCACTGCTCGGGGTGCTGGGTGCTCAGTGCTCAGGGTGCTGCGTGCTCAGTGCTCAGGGTGCTCGGTGCTCAGTTCTCAGGGTGCTGTGTGCTCAGTACTCAGGGTGCTGGGTGCTCAGTATTCAGGGTGCTCAGTGCTCAGTACTCAGGGTGCTCAGTGCTCAGTACTCAGGGTGCTCAGTGCTCAGGGTGCTGGGAGCTCAGTGCTCGGGTTGCTGGGTGCTCAGTCCTCAGGTTGCTGGGTGCTCAGTGATCAGGGTGCTCGATGCTCAGTGATCAGGGTGCTGGGTGCTCAGTACTCAGGGTGCTGGGTGCTCAGTGCTCGGGGTGCTGGGTGCTCAGTACTCAGGGTGCTGGGTGCTCAGTGCTCAGGGTGCTGGATGCTCAGTGCTCAGGGTGCTCGGTGCTTAGTACTCAGGGTGCTCGGTGCTCGGGGTGCTGGGTGCTCAGTGCTCAGGGTGCTGGGTGCTCAGTGCTCGGGGTGCTGGGTGCTCAGTGCTCGGGGTGCTGGGTGCTCAGTGCTCGGGGTGCTGGGTGCTCAGTGCTCGGGGTGCTGGGTGCTCAGTGCTCAGGGTGCTCAGTGCTCAGTACTCAGGGTGCTCAGTGCTCAGTGCTCAGGGTGCTCAGTGCTCAGTACTCAGGGTGCTCAGTGCTCAGTGCTCTGGGTGCTGGGTGCTCAGTGCTCAGGGTGCTGGGTGCTCAGTGCTCAGGGTGCTCTGTGCTCAGTACTCAGGGTGCTGGTTGCTCAGTGCTCGGGGTGCTCGATGCTCAGTACACAGGTTGCTGGGTGCTCAGTGCTCGGGGTGCTGGGTGCTCAGTACTCAGGGTGCTGGGTGCTCAGGGCTCAGTACTCAGCGTGCTGGGTGCTCAGTGCTCAGAGTGTTGGGTGCTCAGTACTCAGGGTGCTGGGTGCTCAGTGCTCAGTGCTCAGGGTGCTCAGTGCTCAGGGTGCTGGGTGCTCAGTGCTCGGGGTGCTGGGTGCTCAGTGCTCAGGGTGCTGGGTGCTCAGTACTCAGGGTGCTCAGTGCTCAGGGTGCTGGGTGCTCAGTGCTCAGTACACAGGGTGCTGAGTGCTCAGTGCTCTGGGTGCTGGGTGCTCCGTGCTCAGTACTCAGGGTGCTGGTTGCTCAGTGCTCGGGGTGCTGTGTGCTCAGTACTCAGGGTGCTGGGTGCTCAGTGCTCAGGGTGCTGGGTGCTCAGTGCTCGGGGTGCTGGGTGCTCAGTGTTCAGTACTCAGGGTGCTGGGTGCTCAGTGCTCGGGGTGCTGCGTGCTCAGAGCTCAGTACTCAGGGTGCTGGGTGCTCAGTGCTCAGGGTGCTGTGTGCTCAGTGCTCAGGGTGCTGGCTGCTCAGTCCTCAGGGTGTTCATTGCTCAGGGTGCTGGGTGCTCAGTACTCAGGGTGCTGGGTGCTCAGTGCTCAGGGTGCTCGGTGCTCGGGGCGCTGGGTGCTCAGTGCTCGGGGTGCTCGGTGCTCGGGGCGCTGGGTGCTCAGTGCTCAGGGTGCTGGGTGCTCAGTGCTCGGGGTGCTGGGTGCTCAGTGCTCAGTACTCAGGGTGCTGGGTGCTTAGTACTCGGGGTGCTGGATGCTCAGTGCTCAGTACTCAGGGTGCTGGGTGCTCAGTGCTCAGGGTGCTGGGTGCTCAGTGCTCAGGGTGCTGGGTGCTCAGTGCTCAGGGTGCTGGGTACTCAGTGCTCAGGGTGCTGGGTGCTCAGTACTCAGGGTGCTGGGTGCTGAGTGCTCACGGTGCTGGGTGCGCAGTGCTCGGGGTGCTGGGTGCTCAGTGCTCGGGGTGCTGGGTGCTCAGTGCTCGAGGTTTTCAGTACTCAGGGTGCTGTATGTTCAGTGTTCAGGGTGCTGGGTGCTCAGTACTCAGGGTGCTCGGTGCTTAGTACTCAGGGTGCTGGGTGCTCAGTACTCCGGGTGCTGGGTGCTCAGTGCTCAGTGCTCAGGGTGCTGGGTGTTCAGTACTCAGGGTGCTGGGTGCTCAGTACTCAGGGTGCTGGGTGCTCAGTACTCGGGGTGCTCGGTGCTCATTGCTCAGGGTGCTGGGTGCTCAGTACTCAGGGTGCTGGGTGCTCAGTACTCAGGGTGCTGGGTGCTCAGTGCTCAGGGTGCTGGGTACTCAGTGCTCAGGGTGCTCGGTGCTCAGTACTCGGGGAGCTGGGTGCTCATTCTTGGGGTGCTGGGTGCTCAGTGCTCGGGGTGCTGCTTGCGCAGAACTCAGGGTGCTGGGTGCTCAGTGCTCAGGGTGCTGGGTGCTCAGTACTCAGAGTGCTGGGTGCTCAGTGCTCAGGGTGCTGGGTGCTCAGTACTCAGGGTGCTGGGCGCACAGTGCTCAGGGTGCTGGGTGCTCAGTACACAGGGTGCTGGGAGCTCAGTGCTCAGGGTGATCGGTGCTCAGTACTCAGGGTGCTCAGTACTCAGGGTACTGGGTGCTCAGTGCTCGGGGTGCTGGGAGCTCAGTACTCAGGGTGCTGGGTGCTCAGTGCTCGGGGTGCTGGGTGCTCAGTGCTCAGGGTGATCGGTGCTCAGTACTGAGGGTGCTGGGTGCTCAGTGCTCAGGGTGCTGGGTGTTCAGTCCACAGGGTGCTCAGTGCTCAGGGTGCTGGGTGCTCAGTGCTCGGGGTGCAGGGTGCTCAGTGCTCGGGGTGCTGGGTGTTCAGTGCTCAGTGCTCAGGGTGCTGGGTGCCCAGTGCTCAGTGCTCAGGGTGCTGGTTGCTCAGTACTCAGGGTGCTGGGTGCTCAGTACTCAGGGTGCTGGGTGCTCAGTGCTCAGGGTGCTGGGTGCTCAGTACTCAGGGTGCTGGGTGCTCAGTGCTCAGGGTGCTGGGTGCTCAGTGCACAGCGCGCTGGGTGCTCAGTACTCAGGGTGCTGGGTGCTCAGTGCTCGGGTTGCTCGGTGCTCAGTACTCAAGGTGCTGGGTGCTCAGTGCTCAGGGTGCTGGGTGCTCATTGATCAGGGTGCTGGGTGCTCAGTACTCAGGGTGCTCGGTGCTCAGTACTCAGGGTGCTCGGTGCTCGGGGCGCTGAGTGCTCAGTGCTCGGGGTGCTCGGAGCTCAGTACTCAGGGTGCTGGGTGCTCAGTGCTCGGGGTGCTCGGTTCTCAGTACTCAGGGTGCTGGGTGCTCAGTGCTCAGGGTGCTCGATGCTCAGTACGTTGGGTGCTCACTAGTCGGGGTGCTGCGTGCTCAGTGCTCAGGGTGCTGGGTGCTCAGTGCTCAGGGTGCTGGGTGCTCAGTGCTCAGGGTGCTGGGTGCTCAGTACTCAGGGTGCTGGGTGCTGAGTGCTCGGGGTGCTGGGTGCTCAGTGCTCAGGGTGCTGGGTGCTCAGTACTCAGGGTGTTGGTTGCCCAGTACTCGGGGTGCTTTGTGCTCAGTACTCAGGGTGCTGGGTGCTCAGTACTCAGGGTGGTGGGTGCTCAGTACTCGGGTGCTGGGTGCTCAGTGCTCAGGGTGCTGGGTGCTCAGTCCTCAGGGTGTTCATTGCTCAGGGTGCTGGGTGCTCAGTACTCAGGGTGCTGGGCGCTCAGTGCTCAGGGTGCTCGGTGCTCGGGGCGCTGGGTGCTCAGTGCTCGGGGTACTCGGAGCTCAGTACTCAGGGTGCTGGGTGCTCAGTGCTCGGGGTGCTCGGTTCTCAGTACTCAGGGTGCTGGGTGCTCAGTGCTCAGGGTGCTCGATGCTCAGTACGTTGGGTGCTCACTACTCAGGGTGCTGCGTGCTCAGTGCTCAGGGTGCTGGGTGCTCAGTGCTCAGGGTGCTGGGTGCTCAGTGCTCAGGGTGCTGGGTGCTCAGTACTCAGGGTGCTGGGTGCTGAGTGCTCGGGTTGCTGGGTGCTCAGTGCTCAGGGTGCTGGGTGCTCAGTACTCAGGGTGTTGGTTGCCCAGTACTCGGGGTGCTTTGTGCTCAGTACTCAGGGTGCTGGGTGCTCAGTACTCAGGGTGCTGGGTGCTCACTACTCGGGTGCTGGGTGCTGAGTGCTCAGGGTGCTGGGTGCTCAGTGCTCAGGGTGCTGGGTGCTCATTGATCAGGGTGCTGGGTGCTCAGTACTCAGGGTGCTCGGTGCTCAGTACTCAGGGTGCTCGGTGCTCGGGGCGCTGGGTGCTCAGTGCTCGGGGTGCTCGGAGCTCAGTACTCAGGGTGCTGGGTGCTCAGTGCTCGGGGTGCTCGGTTCTCAGTACTCAGGGTGCTGGGTGCTCAGTGCTCAGGGTGCTCGATGCTCAGTACGTTGGGTGCTCACTAGTCGGGGTGCTGCGTGCTCAGTGCTCAGGGTGCTGGGTGCTCAGTGCTCATTACTCAGGGTGCTGGGTGCTCAGTGCTCGGGGTGCTGCGTGCTCAGTGCTCAGTACTCAGGGTGCTGGGTGCTCAGTGCTCAGGGTGCTGTGTGCTCAGTGCTCAGGGTGCTGGGTGCTCAGTCCTCAGGGTGTTCATTGCTCAGGGTGCTGGGTGCTCAGTACTCAGGGTGCTGGGTGCTCAGTGCTCAGGGTGCTCGGTGCTCGGGGCGCTGGGTGCTCAGTGCTCGGGGTGCTCGGAGCTCAGTACTCATGGTGCTGGGTGCTCAGTGCTCGGGGTGCTCGGTTCTCAGTACTCAGGGTGCTGGGTGCTCAGTGCTCAGGGTGCTCGATGCTCAGTACGTTGGGTGCTCACTACTCAGGGTGCTGCGTGCTCAGTGCTCAGGGTGCTGGGTGCTCAGTGCTCAGGGTGCTGGGTGCTCAGTGCTCAGGGTGCTGGGTGCTCAGTACTCAGGGTGTTGGGTGCTCAGTGCTCGGGGTGCTGGGTGCTCAGTGCTCAGGGTGCTGGGTGATCAGTACTCAGGGTGTTGGTTGCCCAGTACTCGGGGTGCTTTGTGCTCAGTACTCAGGGTGCTGGGTGCTCAGTACTCAGGGTGCTGGGTGCTCAGTACTCGGGTGCTGGGTGCTCAGTGCTCAGGGTGCTGGGTGCTCAGTGCTCAGGGTGCTGGGTGCTCAGTGCTCAGTACTCAGGGTGCTGGGTGCTTAGTACTCGGGGTGCTGGGTGCTCAGTGCTCAGTACTCAGGGTGCTGGGTGCTCAGTGCTCAGGGTGCTGGGTGCTCAGTGCTCAGGGTGCTGGGTGCTCAGTGCTCAGGGTGCTGGGTGCTCAGTGCTCAGGGTGCTGGGTACTCAGTACTCAGGGTGCTGGGTGCTCAGTGCTCAGGGTGCTGGGTGCTCAGTGCTCGGGGTGCTGGGTGCTCAGTGCTCAGGGTGCTGGGTGCTCAGTGCTCGATGTGCTCGGTGCTCAGTACTCAGTGTGCTGGGTGCTCAGTGCTCGAGGTGCTCAGTACTCAGGGTGCTGGGTGCTCAGTGCTCAGGGTGCTGGGTGCTCAGTGCTCAGGGTGCTGGGTGCTCAGTGCTCGGGGTGCTGGGTGCTCAGTGCTCAGGGTGCTGGGTGCTCAGTGCTCGATGTGCTCGGTGCTCAGTACTCAGTGTGCTGGGTGCTCAGTGCTCGAGGTGCTCAGTACTCAGGGTGCTGGGTGCTCAGTGCTCAGGGTGCTGGGTGCTCAGTACTCAGGGTGCTCGGTGCTTAGTACTCAGGGTGCTGGGTGCTCAGTACTCCGGGTGCTGGGTGCTCAGTGCTCGGGGTGCTGGGTGCTCAGTGCTCAGGGTGCTGGGTGCTCAGTACTCAGGGTGCTGGGTGCTCAGTACTCGGGGTGCTGTGAGCTCAGTACTCAGGGTGCTGGGTGCTCAGTAATCAGGGTGCTGGGTGCTCAGTGCTCAGGGTGCTGGGTGCTCAGTGCTCGGGGTGCTGGGTGCTCAGTGCTCAGTACTCAGGGTGCTGGGTGCTCAGTGCTCAGGGTGCTGGGTGCTCAGTGCTCGGGGTGCTGTGTGCTCAGTACTCAGGGTGCTGGGTGCTCAGGTCTCAGGGTGCTGGGTGCTCAGTGCTCGGGGTGCTGGGTGCTCAGTGCTCAGTACTCAGGGTGCTGGGTGCTCAGTGCTCGGGGTGCTGCGTGCTCAGAGCTCAGTACTCAGGGTGCTGGGTGCTCAGTGCTCAGGGTGCTGTGTGCTCAGTGCTCAGGGTGCTGGGTGCTCAGTCCTCAGGGTGTTCATTGCTCAGGGTGCTGGGTGCTCAGTACTCAGGGTGCTGGGTGCTCAGTGCTCAGGGTGCTCGGTGCTCGGGGCGCTGGGTGCTCAGTGCTCGGGGTGCTCGGAGCTCAGAACTCAGGGTGCTGGGTGCTCAGTGCTCGGGGTGCTCGGTTCTCAGTACTCAGGGTGCTGGGTGCTCAGTGCTCAGGGTGCTCGATGCTCAGTACGTTGGGTGCTCACTACTCAGGGTGCTGCGTGTTCAGTGCTCAGGGTGCTGGGTGCTCAGTGCTCAGGGTGCTGGGTGCTTAGTGCTCAGGGTGCTGGGTGCTCAGTACTCAGGGTGCTGGGTGCTCAGTGCTCGGTGTGCTGGGTGCTCAGTGCTCAGGGTGCTGGGTGCTCAGTACTCAGGGTGTTGGTTGCCCAGTACTCGGGGTGCTTTGTGCTCAGTACTCAGGGTGCTGGGTGCTCAGTACTCAGGGTGCTGGGTGCTCAGTGCTCGGGTGCTGGGTGTTCAGTGCTCAGGGTGCTGGGTGCTCAGTGCTCGGGGTGCTGGGTGCTCAGTGCTCAGTACTCAGGGTGCTGGGTGCTTAGTACTCGGGGTGCTGGATGCTCAGTGCTCAGTACTCAGGGTGCTGGGTGCTCAGTGCTCAGGGTGCTGGGTGCTCAGTGCTCAGGGTGCTGGGTGCTCAGTGCTCAGGGTGCTGGGTACTCAGTGCTCAGGGTGCTGGGTGCTCAGTACTCAGGGTGCTGGGTGCTGAGTGCTCACGGTGCTGGGTGCTCTGTGCTCGGGGTGCTGGGTGCTCAGTGCTCGGGGTGCTGGGTGCTCAGTACTCAGGGTGCTCGGTGCTCAGTACTCAGTGTGCTGGGTGCTCAGTGCTCGAGGTGCTCAGTACTCAGTGTGCTGTATGTTCAGTGTTCAGGGTGCTGGGTGCTCAGTACTCAGGGTGCTCGGTGCTTAGTACTCAGGGTGCTGGGTGCTCAGTACTCCGGGTGCTGGGTGCTCAGTGCTCGGGGTGCTCGGTGCTCAGTACTCAGTGCTCAGGGTGCTCAGTGCTCAGTGCTCAGGGTGCTGGGTGTTCAGTACTCAGGGTGCTGGGTGCTCAGTACTCAGGGTGCTGGGTGCTCAGTACTCGGGGTGCTCGGTGCTCATTGCTCAGGGTGCTGGGTGCTCAGTACTCAGGGTGCTGGGTGCTCAGTACTCAGGGTGCTGGGTGCTCAGTGCTCAGGGTGCTGGGTACTCAGTGCTCAGGGTGCTCGGTGCTCAGTTCTCGGGGAGCTTGGTGCTCATTCTTGGGGTGCTGGGTGCTCAGTGCTCGGGGTGCTGCTTGCGCAGTACTCAGGGTGCTGGGTGCTCAGTGCTCAGGGTGCTGGGTGCTCAGTACTCAGAGTGCTGGGTGCTCAGTGCTCAGGGTGCTGGGTGCTCAGTACTCAGGGTGCTGGGCGCACAGTGCTCAGGGTGCTGGGTGCTCAGTACACAGGGTGCTGGGAGCTCAGTGCTCAGGGTGATCGGTGCTCAGTACTCAGGGTGCTCAGTACTCAGGGTACTGGGTGCTCAGTGCTCGGGGTGCTGGGAGCTCAGTACTCAGGGTCCTGGGTGCTCAGTGCTCGGGGTGCTGGGTGCTCAGTGCTCAGGGTGATCGGTGCTCAGTACTGAGGGTGCTGGGTGCTCAGTGCTCAGGGTGCTGGGTGTTCAGTCCACAGGGTGCTCAGTGCTCAGGGTGCTGGGTGCTCAGTGCTCGGGGTGCTGGGTGCTCAGTGCTCGGGGTGCTGGGTGTTCAGTGCTCAGTGCTCAGGGTGCTGGGTGCCCCGTGCTCAGTGCTCAGGGTGCTGGTTGCTCAGTACTCAAGGTGCTGGGTGCTCAGTGCTCAGGTTGCTGGGTGCTCAGTACTCAGGGTGCTGGGTGCTCAGTGCTCAGGGTGCTGGGTGCTCAGTGCTCAGCGTGCTGGGTGCTCAGTACTCAGGGTGCTGGGTGCTCAGTGCTCGGGTTGCTCGGTGCTCAGTACTCAAGGTGCTGGGTGCTCAGTGCTCAGGGTGCTGGGTGCTCATTGATCAGGGTGCTGGGTGCTCAGTACTCAGGGTGCTCGGTGCTCAGTACTCAGGGTGCTCGGTGCTCGGGGCGCTGGGTGCTCAGTGCTCGGGGTGCTCGGAGCTCAGTACTCAGGGTGCTGGGTGCTCAGTGCTCGGGGTGCTCGGTTCTCAGTACTCAGGGTGCTGGGTGCTCAGTGCTCAGGGTGCTCGATGCTCAGTACGTTCGGTGCTCACTAGTCAGGGTGCAGCGTGCTCAGTGCTCAGGGTGCTGGCTGCTCAGTGCTCAGGGTGCTGGGTGCTCAGTGCTCAGAGTGCTGGGTGCTCAGTACTCAGGGTGCTGGGTGCTGAGTGCTCGGGGTGCTGGGTGCTCAGTGCTCAGGGTGCTGGGTGCTCAGTACTCAGGGTGTTGGTTGCCCAGTACTCGGGGTGCTTTGTGCTCAGTACTCAGGGTGCTGGGTGCTCAGTACTAAGGGTGCTGGGTGCTCAGTACTCGGGTGCTGGGTGCTCAGTGCTCAGGGTGCTGGGTGCTCAGTCCTCAGGGTGTTCATTGCTCAGGGTGCTGGGTGCTCAGTACTCAGGGTGCTGGGCGCTCAGTGCTCAGGGTTCTCGGTGCTCGGGGCGCTGGGTGCTCAGCGCTCGGGGTACTCGGAGCTCAGTACTCAGGGTGCTGGGTGCTCAGTGCTCGGGGTGCTCGGTTCTCAGTACTCAGGGTGCTGGGTGCTCAGTGCTCAGGGTGCTCGATGCTCAGTACGTTGGGTGCTCACTACTCAGGGTGCTGCGTGCTCAGTGCTCAGGGTGCTGGGTGCTCAGTGCTCAGGGTGCTGGGTGCTCAGTGCTCAGGGTGCTGGGTGCTCAGTACTCAGGGTGCTGGGTGCTGAGTGCTCGGGGTGCTGGGTGCTCAGTGCTCAGGGTGCTGGGTGCTCAGTACTCAGGGTGTTGGTTGCCCAGTACTCGGTGTGCTGGGTGCTCAGTACTCAGGGTGCTGGGTGCTCAGTACTCAGGGTGCTGGGTGCTCAGTACTCGGATGCTGGGTGCTCAGTGCTCAGGGTGCTGGGTGCTCAGTGCTCAGGGTGCTGGGTGCTCAGTGCTCGGGGTGCTGGGTGCTCAGTGCTCATTACTCAGGGTGCTGGGTGCTCAGTGCTCGGGGTGCTGCGTGCTCAGTGCTCAGTACTCAGGGTGCTGGGTGCTCAGTGCTCAGGGTGCTGTGTGCTCAGTGCTCAGGGTGCTGGGTGCTCAGTCCTCAGGGTGTTCATTGCTCAGGGTGCTGTGAGCTCAGTACTCAGGGTGCTGGGTGCTCAGTGCTCAGGGTGCTCGGTGCTCGGGGCGCTGGGTGCTCAGTGCTCGGGGTACTCGGAGCTCAGTACTCAGGGTGCTGGGTGCTCAGTGCTCGGGGTGCTCGGTTCTCAGTACTCAGGGTGCTGGGTGCTCAGTGCTCAGGGTGCTCGATGCTCAGTACGTTGGGTGCTCACTACTCAGGGTGCTGCGTGCTCAGTGCTCAGGGTGCTGGGTGCTCAGTGCTCAGGGTGCTGGGTGCTCAGTGCTCAGGGTGCTGGGTGCTCAGTACTCAGGGTGTTGGGTGCTCAGTGCTCGGGGTGCTGGGTGCTCAGTGCTCAGGGCGCTGGGTGCTCAGTACTCAGGGTGTTGGTTGCCCAGTACTCGGGGTGCTTTGTGCTCAGTACTCAGGGTGCTGGGTGCTCAGTACTCAGGGTGCTGGGTGCTCAGTACTCGGGTGCTGGGTGCTCAGTGCTCAGGGTGCTGGGTGCTCAGTGCTCAGGGTGCTGGGTGCTCAGTGCTCAGTACTCAGGGTGCTGGGTGCTTAGTACTCGGGGTGCTGGGTGCTCAGTGCTCAGTACTCAGGGTGCTGGGTGCTCAGTGCTCAGGGTGCTGGGTGCTCAGTGCTCAGGGTGCTGGGTGCTCAGTGCTCAGGGTGCTGGGTACTCAGTGCTCAGGGTGCTGGGTGCTCAGTACTCAGGGTGCTGGGTGCTCAGTGCTCAGGGTGCTGGGAGCTCAGTGCTCGGGGTGCTGGGTGCTCAGTGCTCAGGGTGCTGGGTGCTCAGTGCTCGATGTGCTCGGTGCTCAGTACTCAGTGTGCTGGGTGCTCAGTGCTCGAGGTGCTCAGTACTCAGGGTGCTGGGTGCTCAGTGCTCAGGGTGCTGGGTGCTCAGTTCTCAGGGTGCTCGGTGCTTAGTACTCAGGGTGCTGGGTGCTCAGTACTCCGGGTGCTGGGTGCTCAGTGCTCGGGGGGCTCGGTGCTCAGTACTCAGTGCTCAGGGTGCTCAGTGCTCAGTGCTCAGGGTGCTGGGTGTTCAGTACTCAGGGTGCTGGGTGCTCAGTACTCAGGGTGCTGGGTGCTCAGTACTCGGGGTGCTCGGTGCTCTTTGCTCAGGGTGCTGGGTGCTCAGTACTCAGGGTGCTGGGTGCTCAGTGCTCAGGGTGCTGGGTACTCAGTGCTCAGGGTGCTCGGTGCTCAGTACTCGGGGTGCTGGGTGCTCATTCTTGGGGTGCTGGGTGCTCAGTGCTTGGGGTGCTGGGTGCGCAGTACTCAGGGTGCTGGGTGCTCAGTGCTCAGGGTGTTGGGTGCTCAGTGCTCGGGGTGCTGGGTGCTCAGTGCTCAGGGCGCTGGGTGCTCAGTACTCAGGGTGTTGGTTGCCCAGTACTCGGGGTGCTTTGTGCTCAGTACTCAGGGTGCTGGGTGCTCAGTACTCAGGGTGCTGGGTGCTCAGTACTCGGGTGCTGGGTGCTCAGGGTGCTGGGTGCTCAGTGCTCAGGGTGCTGGGTGCTCAGTGCTCAGTACTCAGGGTGCTGGGTGCTTAGTACTCGGGGTGCTGGGTGCTCAGTGCTCAGTACTCAGGGTGCTGGGTGCTCAGTGCTCAGGGTGCTGGGTGCTCAGTGCTCAGGGTGCTGGGTGCTCAGTGCTCAGGGTGCTGGGTACTCAGTGCTCAGGGTGCTGGGTGCTCAGTACTCAGGGTGCTGGGTGCTCAGTGCTCAGGGTGCTGGGTGCTCAGTGCTCGGGGTGCTGGGTGCTCAGTGCTCAGGGTGCTGGGTGCTCAGTGCTCGATGTGCTCGGTGCTCAGTACTCAGTGTGCTGGGTGCTCAGTGCTCGAGGTGCTCAGTACTCAGGGTGCTGGGTGCTCAGTGCTCAGGGTGCTGGGTGCTCAGTTCTCAGGGTGCTCGGTGCTTAGTACTCAGGGTGCTGGGTGCTCAGTACTCCGGGTGCTGGGTGCTCAGTGCTCGGGGGGCTCGGTGCTCAGTACTCAGTGCTCAGGGTGCTCAGTGCTCAGTGCTCAGGGTGCTGGGTGTTCAGTACTCAGGGTGCTGGGTGCTCAGTACTCAGGGTGCTGGGTGCTCAGTACTCGGGGTGCTCGGTGCTCTTTGCTCAGGGTGCTGGGTGCTCAGTACTCAGGGTGCTGGGTGCTCAGTGCTCAGGGTGCTGGGTACTCAGTGCTCAGGGTGCTCGGTGCTCAGTACTCGGGGTGCTGGGTGCTCATTCTTGGGGTGCTGGGTGCTCAGTGCTCGGGGTGCTGGGTGCGCAGTACTCAGGGTGCTGGGTGCTCAGTGCTCAGGGTGCTGGGTGCTCAGTACTCAGGGTGCTGGGTGCTCAGTGCTCAGGGTGCTGGGTGCTCAGTACACAGGGTGCTGGGCGCACAGTGCTCAGGGTGCTGGGTGCTCAGTACTCAGGGTGTTGGGAGCTCAGTGCTCAGGGTGATCGGTGCTCAGTACTCAGGGTGCTCAGTACTCAGGGTACTGGGTGCTCAGTGCTCGGGGTGCTGGGAGCTCAGTACTCAGGGTGCTGGGTGCTCAGTGCTCGGGGTGCTGGGTGCTCAGTGCTCAGGGTGATCGGTGCTCAGTACTCAGGGTGCTGGGTGCTCAGTGCTCAGGGTGCTGGGTGTTCAGTCCACAGGGTGCTCAGTGCTCAGGGTGCTGGGTGCTCAGTGCTCGGGGTACTGGGTGCTCAGTGCTCGGGGTGCTGGGTGTTCAGTGCTCAGTGCTCAGGGTGCTGGGTGCTCAGTACTCAGGGTGCTCGGTGCTCAGTACTCAGGGTTCTCAGTGCTCAGTACTCAGGGTGCTGGGTACGAAGTGCTCAGGGTGCTGGGTGCTCAGTACTGAGGGTGCTCAGTGCTCAGTACTTAGGGTGCTTGGTGCTCAGTACTCAGGGTGCTCAGTGCTCAGTACTCGGTGTGCTGGGTGCTCAGTGCTCAGGGTGCTCAGTGCTCAGTGCTCGGGGTGCTGGGTGCTCAGTGCTCAGGGCGCTGGCTGCTCAGTACTCGGGGTGCTGGGTGCTCAGTACTCAGGGTGCTGGGTGCTCAGTACTCAGGGTGCTGGGTGCTCAGTACTCGGGTGCTGGGTGCTCAGTGCTCAGGGTGCTGGGTGCTCAGTGCTCAGGGTGCTGGGTGCTCAGTGCTCGGGGTGCTCGGGGCTCAGTACGTTGGGTGCTCACTACTCAGGGTGCTCGGTGCTCAGTACGTTGGGTGCTCACTACTCAGGGTGCTGGGTGCTCAGTGCTCAGGGTGCTGGGTGCTCAGTACTCAGGGTGCTGGGTGCTCAGTGCTCGGGGTGCTGGGTGCTCAGTGCTCAGGGTGCTGGGTGCTCAGTACTCTGGGTGCTGGGTGCTCAGTACTCGGGGTGCTGTGTGCTCAGTACTCAGGGTGCTGGGTGCTCAGTACTCAGGGTGCTGCGTGCTCAGTACTCGGGTGCTGGGTGCACAGTGCTCAGGGTGCTGGGTGCTCAGTGCTCGGGGTGCTGGGTGCTCAGTGCTCAGTACTCAGGGTGCTGGGTGCTCAATGCTCGGGTTGCTGCGTGCTCAGTGCTCAGTACTCAGGGTGCTGGGTGCTCAGTGCTCAGGGTGCGGTATGCTCAGTGCTCAGGGTGCTGGGTGCTCAGTGCTCAGGGTGCTCGGTGCTCGGGGCGCTGGGTGCTCAGTGCTCGGGGTGCTCGCAGCTCAGAACTCAGTTTGCTGGGTGCTCAGTGCTCGGGGTGCTCGGTTCTCAGTACTCAGGGTGCTGGGTGCTCAGTGCTCAGGGTGCTCGATGCTCAGTACGTTGGGTGCTCACTACTCAGGGTGCTGCGTGCTCAGTGCTCAGGGTGCTGGGTGCTCAGTGCTCAGGGTGCTGGGTGCTCAGTGCTCGGGGTGCTGGGTGCTCAGTGCTCAGGGTGCTGGGTGCTCAGTACTCAGGGTGTTGGTTGCCCAGTACTCGGGGTGCTTTGTGCTCAGTACTCAGGGTGCTGGGTGCTCAGTACTCAGGGTGCTGGGTGCTCAGTACTCGGGTGCTGGGTGCTCAGTGCTCAGGGTGCTGGGTGCTCAGTGCTCAGGGTGCTGGGTGCTCAGTGCTCAGTACTCAGCGTGCTGGGTGCTTAGTACTCAGGGTGCTGGGTGCTCAGTGCTCAGTACTCAGGGTGCTGGGTGCTCAGTGCTCAGGGTGCTGGGTGCTCAGTGCTCAGGGTGCTGGGTGCTCAGTGCTCAGGGTGCTGGGTACTCAGTGCTCAGGGTGCTGGGTGCTCAGTGCTCGATGTGCTCGGTGCTCAGTACTCAGTGTGCTGGGTGCTCAGTGCTCAGTACTCGGGTGCTGGGTGCTCAGTGCTCAGGGTGCTGGGTGCTCAGTGCTCAGGGTGCTGGGTGCTCAGTGCTCAGCGTGCTGGGTGCTCAGTACTCAGGGTGCTGGATGCTCAGTACTCAGGGTTCTCAGTGTTCAGTACTCACGGTGCTCAGGGCTCAGGGTGCTGGGTGCTCACTGCTCGGGGTGCTGGGTGCTCAGTGCTCAGGTTGCTGCGTGCTCAGTGCTCAGGGTGCTCGGTGCTCAGTTCTCAGGGTGCTGGGTGCTCAGTACTCAGGGTGCTGGGTGCTCAGTATTCAGGGTGCTCAGTGCTCAGTACTCAGGGGGCTCAGTGCTCAGTACTCAGGGTGCTCAGTGCTCAGGGTGCTGGGAGCTCAGTGCTCGGGTTGCTGGGTGCTCAGTCCTCAGGTTGCTGGGTGCTCAGTGATCAGGGTGCTCGATGCTCAGTGATCAGGGTGCTGGGTGCTCAGTACTCAGGGTGCTGGGTGCTCAGTGCTCGGGGTGCTGGGTGCTCAGTACTCAGGGTGCTGGGTGCTCAGTGCTCAGGGTGCTGGATGCTCAGTGCTCAGGGTGCTCGGTGCTTAGTACTCAGGGTGCTCGGTGCTCGGGGTGCTGGGTGCTCAGTGCTCAGGGTGCTGGGTGCTCAGTGCTCGGGGTGCTGGGTGCTCTGTGCTCGGGGTGCTGGGTGCTCAGTGCTCGGGGTGCTGGGTGCTCAGTGCTCGGGGTGCTGGGTGCTCAGTGCTCAGGGTGCTCAGTGCTCAGTACTCAGGGTGCTCAGTGCTCAGTGCTCAGGGTGTTCAGTGCTCAGTACTCAGGGTGCTCAGTGCTCAGTGCTCTGGGTGCTGGGTGCTCAGTGCTCAGGGTGCTGGGTGCTCAGTGCTCAGGGTGCTGGGTGCTCAGTACTCAGGGTGCTGGTTGCTCAGTCCTCGGGGTGCTCGATGCTCAGTACACAGGTTGCTGGGTGCTCAGTGCTCGGGGTGCTGGGTGCTCAGTACTCAGGGTGCTGGGTGCTCAGGGCTCAGTACTCAGCGTGCTGGGGGCTCAGTGCTCAGAGTGTTGGGTGCTCAGTACTCAGGGTGCTGGGTGCTCAGTGCTCAGTGCTCAGGGTGCTCAGTGCTCAGGGTGCTGGGTGCTCAGGGTGCTGGGTGCTCAGTGCTCGGGGTGCTGGGTGCTCAGTGCTCAGGGTGCTGGGTGCTCAGTGCTTAGTGCTCAGGGTGCTGGGTGCTCAGTGCTCAGTGCTCAGGGTGCTGGGTGTTCAGTACTCACGGTGCTGGGTGCTCAGTACTCCGGGTGCTGGGTGCTCAGTGCTCAGGGTGCTGGGTGCTCAGTGCTCAGGGTGCTGGGTGCTCAGTACTCAGGGTGCTGGGTGCTCAGTACTCAGGGTGCTCGTTGCTCAGTGCTCAGGGTGCTGGGTGCTCAGTGCGCGGGGTGCTGGGTGTTCAGTACTCAGGGTACTGGGTGCTCAGTACTCAGGGTGCTGGGTGCTCAGTGCTCAGGGTGCTGAGTGCTCAGTACTCAGGGTGCTGGGTGCTCAGTGCTCGGGGTGCTGGGTGCTCAGTACTCAGGGTGCTGGGTGCTTAGTACTCAGGGTGCTGGGTGCTCAGTGCTTGGGGTGCTGGGTGCTCAGTGCTCGGGGTGCTCGGTGCTCAGTGCTCGGGGTGCTTGGTGCTCAGTAATCAGGGTGCTGGGTGCTCAGTACTCGTTGTGCTGGGTGCTCAGTGCTCAGGGTGCTGGGTGCTCAGTACTCAGGGTGCTCGGTACTCAGTACTCACGGTGCTCAGTGCTCAGTACTCAGCGTGCTGGGTGCTCAGTGCTCAGGGTGCTGGGTGCTCAGTACTCAGGGTGCTGGGTGCTCAGTGCTCAGGGTGCTCAGTGCTCAGTACTCAGGGTGCTCGGTGCTCAGTGCTCAGGGTGCTCAGTGCTCAGTACTCAGGGTGCTCAGTGCTCAGTGCTCAGGGTGCTGGGTGCTCAGTGCTCGGGGTGCTGGGTGCTCAGTGCTCAGGGTACTGGGTGCTCAGTACTCAGGGTGCTCAGTGCTCAGGGTGCTGGGTGCTCAGTGCTCAGTACACAGGGTGCTGAGTGCTCAGTGCTCTGGGTGCTGGGTGCTCAGTGCTCAGTACTCAGGGTGCTGGCTGCTCAGTGCTCAGGGTGCTGGATGCTCAGTACTCAGGGTGCTGGCTGCTCAGTGCTCAGGGTGCTGGATGCTCAGTACTCAGGGTGCTGGGTGCTCAGTGCTCAGGGTGCTGGGCGCTCAGTACTCAGGGTGCTCCGTGCTCAGTACTCAGGGTTCTCGGTGCTCAGTGCTCAGGGTGCTGGGTGCAGTGCTCAGGGTGCTGGGTGCTCAGTACTCGGGGTGCTGGGTGCTCAGTACTCAGCGTGCTGGGTGCTCAGTGCTCAGGGTGCTGGTTGCTCAGTGCTCGGGGTGCTGTGTGCTCAGTACTCGCGGTGCTGGGTGCTCACTGCTCAGGGTGCTGGTTCTCAGTGCTCGGGGTACTGGGTACTCAGTGCTCAGTACACAGGGTGCTGGGTGCTCAGTGCTCGGGGTGCTAGGTGCTCAGTGCTCAGTACTCAGGGTGCTGAGTGCTCAGTGCTCGGGGTGCTGGGTGCTCAGTACTCAGGGTACTCGGTGCTCAGTACTCAGGGTGCTGGGTGATCAGTGCTCAGGGTGCTGGGTGCTCAGTACTCAGTGTGCTGGGTGCTCACTACTCAGGGTGCTGGGTGCTCAGTACTCAGGGTGCTCGGTGCTCAGTACTCAGGGTGCTGGGTCCTCAGTGCTCAGGGTGCTGAGTGCTCAGTACTCAGGGTGCTGGGTGCTCAGTACTCGGGGTGCTGGGTGCTCAGTACTCAGGGTGCTGGGTGCTCAGTGCTCAGGGTACTGGGTGCTCAGTGCTCAGGGTGCTGGGTGCTCAGTACTCAGGGTGCTCTGTGCTCAGTACTCAGGGTTCTCGGTGCTCAGTGCTCAGGGTGCCGGTTGCACAGTGCTCAGGGTGCTGGGTGCTTAGTACTCGGGGTGCTGGGTGCTCAGTACTCAGCGTGCTGGGTGCTCAGTGCTCAGGGTGCTGGTTGCTCAGTGCTCGGGTGCTGTGTGATCAGTACTCACGGTGTTGGGTGCTCACTGCTCAGGGTGCTGGTTCTCATTGTTCGGGGTACTGGGTACTCAGTGCTCAGTACACAGGGTGCTGGGTGCTCAGTGCTCGGGGTGCTGGGTGCTCAGTGCTCAGTACTCAGGGTGCTGAGTGCTCAGTGCTCGGGGTGCTTGGTGCTCAGTACTCAGGGTACTCGGTGCTCAGTACTCAGGGTGCTGGGTGATCAGTGCTCAGGGTGCTGGGTGCTCAGTACTCAGTGTGCTGGGTGCTCAGTAGTCAGGGTGCTGGGTGCTCAGTACTCAGGGTGCTCGGTGCTCAGTACTCAGGGTGCTGCGTCCTCAGTGCTCATGGTGCTGAGTGCTCAGTACTCAGGGTGCTGGGTGCTCAGTACTCGGGGTGCTGGGTGCTCAGTACTCAGGGAGCTGGGTGCTCAGTACTCATTGTGCTGGGTGCTCAGTACTCGGGTGCTGGGTGCTCAGTGCTCAGGGTGCTGGGTGCTCAGTGCTCGGGGTGCTGGGTGCTCAGTGCTCAGTACTCAGGGTGCTGAGTGCTCAGTGCTCGGGGTGCTGGGTGCTCAGTGCTCAGTACTCAGGGTGCTTGGTGCTCAGTGCTCGGGGTGCTTGGTGCTCAGTGCTCAGCGTGCTGGGTGCTCAGTGCTCAGGGTGCTGGGTGCTCAGTGCTCGGGGTGCTGGGTGCTCAGTACTCAGGGTGCTGGGTGCTCAGTACTCAGTTTGCTGGGTGCTCAGTGCTCGGGGTGCTGGGTGCTCAGTGCTCGGGGTGCTGGGTGCTCAGTGCTCGGGGTGCTTGGTGCTCAGTACTCAGGGTGCTGGGTGCTCAGTGCTCGGGGTGCTCAGTACTCAGGGTGCTGTGTGTTCAGTGCTCAGGGTGCTGGGTGCTCAGTACTCAGGGTGCTCGGTGCTTAGTACTCAGGGTGCTGGGTGCTCAGTACTCCGGGTGCTGGGTGCCCAGTGCACGGCGTGCTCGGTGCTCAGTGCGAAAGGTGCTGGGTGCTCAGTACTCAGGGTGATCATTGCTCAGAGTGCTGGGTGCTCAGTACTCAGGGTGCTGGGTGCTCAGTACTCAGGGTGCTCAGTGCTCAGTACTCAGGGTGCTCAGTGCTCAGTACTAAGGGTGCTCAGTGCTCAGGGTGCTGGGTGATCAGTGCTCGGGGTGCTCGGTGCCCAGTACTCAGGGTGCAGGGTGCTCAGTGCTCAGGGTGCTGGGTGCTCAGTGCTCAGGGTGCTGGGTGCTCAGTGCTCAGGGTGCTGGGTGCTCAGTACTCAGGGTGCTCAGTGCTCGGGGTGCTGGGTGCTCAGTGCTCGGGGTGCTCGGTGCTCAGTACTCGGGGTGCTCAGTGCTCAGTACTCAGGGTGCTGGGTGCTCAGTGCTCAGGGTGCTGGGTGCTCAGTACTCAGGGTGCTGCGTGCTCGGTGCTCAGTATGCTGGGTGCTCACTACTCAGGGTGCTGGGTGCTCAGTACTCAGGGTCCTGCGTGCTCAGTACTCAGGGTGCTCGGTGCTCAGGACTCAGGGTGCTGGGTGCTCAGTGCTCAGGGTGCTGGGTGCTCAGTACTCAGGGTGCTGGGTGCTCATTGCTCGGGGTGCTCGGGGCTCAGTACTCTGGGTGCTCAGTGCTCAGTGCTCAGGGTGCTGGGTGCTCAGTGCTCAGAGTGCTGGGTGCTCAGTACTCAGGGTGCTCGGTGCTCAGTACTCAGGGTGCTGGGTGCTCAGTGCTCAGGGTGCTCAGTGCTCAGTACTCAGCGTGCTGGGTGCTCAGTGGTCAGGGTGCTCGGTGCTCAGTAATCAGGGTGCTCAGTGCTCAGGGTGCTGGGTGCTCAGAACTCAGGGTGCAGGGTGCTCAGTGCTCAGTACTCAGGGTGCTCAGTGCTCAGGGTGCTGGGTGCTCAGTGCTCGGGGTGCTGGGTACTCAGTGCTCAGTACACAGGGTGCTGGGTGCTCAGTGCTCGGGGTGCTGGGTGCTCAGTGCTCAGTACTCAGGGAGCTGGGTGCTCAGTGCTCAGGGTGCTGGATGCTCAGTACTCAGGGTGCTGGGTGCTCAGTGCTCAGGGTGCTGGTTGCTCAGTACTCAGGGTGCTGGGTGCTCATTGCTCAGGGTGCTGGGTGCTCAGTACTCAGGGTGCTCATTGCTCAGGGTGCTGGGTGCTCAGTACTCAGGGTGCTGGGTGCTCAGTACTCAGGGTGCTCAGTGCTCAGTACTCACGGTGCTCAGGGCTCAGGGTGCTGGGTGCTCACTGCTCGGGGTGCTGGGTGCTCAGTGCTCAGGGTGCTGCGTGCTCAGTGCTCAGGGTGCTCGGTGCTCAGTTCTCAGGGTGCTGTGTGCTCAGTACTCAGGGTGCTGGGTGCTCAGTATTCAGGGTGCTCAGTGCTCAGTACTCAGGGTGCTCAGTGCTCAGTACTCAGGGTGCTCAGTGCTCAGGGTGCTGGGAGCTCAGTGCTCGGGTTGCTGGGTGCTCAGTCCTCAGGTTGCTGGGTGCTCAGTGATCAGGGTGCTCGATGCTCAGTGATCAGGGTGCTGGGTGCTCAGTACTCAGGGTGCTGGGTGCTCAGTGCTCGGGGTGCTGGGTGCTCAGTACTCAGGGTGCTGGGTGCTCAGTGCTCAGGGTGCTGGATGCTCAGTGCTCAGGGTGCTCGGTGCTTAGTACTCAGGGTGCTCGGTGCTCGGGGTGCTGGGTGCTCAGTGCTCAGGGTGCTGGGTGCTCAGTGCTCGGGGTGCTGGGTGCTCAGTGCTCGGGGTGCTGGGTGCTCAGTGCTCGGGGTGCTGGGTGCTCAGTGCTCGGGGTGCTGGGTGCTCAGTGCTCAGGGTGCTCAGTGCTCAGTACTCAGGGTGCTCAGTGCTCAGTGCTCAGGGTGCTCAGTGCTCAGTACTCAGGGTGCTCAGTGCTCAGTGCTCTGGGTGCTGGGTGCTCAGTGCTCAGGGTGCTGGGTGCTCAGTGCTCAGGGTGCTCTGTGCTCAGTACTCAGGGTGCTGGTTGCTCAGTGCTCGGGGTGCTCGATGCTCAGTACACAGGTTGCTGGGTGCTCAGTGCTCGGGGTGCTGGGTGCTCAGTACTCAGGGTGCTGGGTGCTCAGGGCTCAGTACTCAGCGTGCTGGGTGCTCAGTGCTCAGAGTGTTGGGTGCTCAGTACTCAGGGTGCTGGGTGCTCAGTGCTCAGTGCTCAGGGTGCTCAGTGCTCAGGGTGCTGGGTGCTCAGTGCTCGGGGTGCTGGGTGCTCAGTGCTCAGGGTGCTGGGTGCTCAGTACTCAGGGTGCTCAGTGCTCAGGGTGCTGGGTGCTCAGTGCTCAGTACACAGGGTGCTGAGTGCTCAGTGCTCTGGGTGCTGGGTGCTCAGTGCTCAGTACTCAGGGTGCTGGTTGCTCAGTGCTCGGGGTGCTGTGTGCTCAGTACTCAGGGTGCTGGGTGCTCAGTGCTCAGGGTGCTGGGTGCTCAGTGCTCGGGGTGCTGGGTGCTCAGTGTTCAGTACTCAGGGTGCTGGGTGCTCAGTGCTCGGGGTGCTGCGTGCTCAGAGCTCAGTACTCAGGGTGCTGGGTGCTCAGTGCTCAGGGTGCTGTGTGCTCAGTGCTCAGGGTGCTGGCTGCTCAGTCCTCAGGGTGTTCATTGCTCAGGGTGCTGGGTGCTCAGTACTCAGGGTGCTGGGTGCTCAGTGCTCAGGGTGCTCGGTGCTCGGGGCGCTGGGTGCTCAGTGCTCGGGGTGCTCGGAGCTCAGTACTCAGGGTGCTGGGTGCTCAGTGCTCGGGGTGCTCGGTTCTCAGTACTCAGGGTGCTGGGTGCTCAGTGCTCAGGGTGCTCGATGCTCAGTACGTTGGGTGCTCACTACTCAGGGTGCTGCGTGTTCAGTGCTCAGGGTGCTGGGTGCTCAGTGCTCAGGGTGCTGGGTGCTCAGTGCTCAGGGTGCTGGGTGCTCAGTACTCAGGGTGCTGGGTGCTCAGTGCTCGGGGTGCTGGGTGCTCAGTGCTCAGGGTGCTGGGTGCTCAGTACTCAGGGTGTTGGTTGCCCAGTACTCGGGGTGCTTTGTGCTCAGTACTCAGGGTGCTGGGTGCTCAGTACTCAGGGTGCTGGGTGCTCAGTACTCGGGTGCTGGGTGCTCAGTGCTCAGGGTGCTGGGTGCTCAGTGCTCGGGGTGCTGGGTGCTCAGTGCTCAGTACTCAGGGTGCTGGGTGCTTAGTACTCGGGGTGCTGGATGCTCAGTGCTCAGTACTCAGGGTGCTGGGTGCTCAGTGCTCAGGGTGCTGGGTGCTCAGTGCTCAGGGTGCTGGGTGCTCAGTGCTCAGGGTGCTGGGTACTCAGTGCTCAGGGTGCTGGGTGCTCAGTACTCAGGGTGCTGGGTGCTGAGTGCTCACGGTGCTGGGTGCGCAGTGCTCGGGGTGCTGGGTGCTCAGTGCTCGGGGTGCTGGGTGCTCAGTGCTCGAGGTGCTCAGTACTCAGGGTGCTGTATGTTCAGTGTTCAGGGTGCTGGGTGCTCAGTACTCAGGGTGCTCGGTGCTTAGTACTCAGGGTGCTGGGTGCTCAGTACTCCGGGTGCTGGGTGCTCAGTGCTCAGTGCTCAGGGTGCTGGGTGTTCAGTACTCAGGGTGCTGGGTGCTCAGTACTCAGGGTGCTGGGTGCTCAGTACTCGGGGTGCTCGGTGCTCATTGCTCAGGGTGCTGGGTGCTCAGTACTCAGGGTGCTGGGTGCTCAGTACTCAGGGTGCTGGGTGCTCAGTGCTCAGGGTGCTGGGTACTCAGTGCTCAGGGTGCTCGGTGCTCAGTACTCGGGGAGCTGGGTGCTCATTCTTGGGGTGCTGGGTGCTCAGTGCTCGGGGTGCTGCTTGCGCAGAACTCAGGGTGCTGGGTGCTCAGTGCTCAGGGTGCTGGGTGCTCAGTACTCAGAGTGCTGGGTGCTCAGTGCTCAGGGTGCTGGGTGCTCAGTACTCAGGGTGCTGGGCGCACAGTGCTCAGGGTGCTGGGTGCTCAGTACACAGGGTGCTGGGAGCTCAGTGCTCAGGGTGATCGGTGCTCAGTACTCAGGGTGCTCAGTACTCAGGGTACTGGGTGCTCAGTGCTCGGGGTGCTGGGAGCTCAGTACTCAGGGTGCTGGGTGCTCAGTGCTCGGGGTGCTGGGTGCTCAGTGCTCAGGGTGATCGGTGCTCAGTACTGAGGGTGCTGGGTGCTCAGTGCTCAGGGTGCTGGGTGTTCAGTCCACAGGGTGCTCAGTGCTCAGGGTGCTGGGTGCTCAGTGCTCGGGGTGCAGGGTGCTCAGTGCTCGGGGTGCTGGGTGTTCAGTGCTCAGTGCTCAGGGTGCTGGGTGCCCAGTGCTCAGTGCTCAGGGTGCTGGTTGCTCAGTACTCAGGGTGCTGGGTGCTCAGTACTCAGGGTGCTGGGTGCTCAGTGCTCAGGGTGCTGGGTGCTCAGTACTCAGGGTGCTGGGTGCTCAGTGCTCAGGGTGCTGGGTGCTCAGTGCACAGCGCGCTGGGTGCTCAGTACTCAGGGTGCTGGGTGCTCAGTGCTCGGGTTGCTCGGTGCTCAGTACTCAAGGTGCTGGGTGCTCAGTGCTCAGGGTGCTGGGTGCTCATTGATCAGGGTGCTGGGTGCTCAGTACTCAGGGTGCTCGGTGCTCAGTACTCAGGGTGCTCGGTGCTCGGGGCGCTGAGTGCTCAGTGCTCGGGGTGCTCGGAGCTCAGTACTCAGGGTGCTGGGTGCTCAGTGCTCGGGGTGCTCGGTTCTCAGTACTCAGGGTGCTGGGTGCTCAGTGCTCAGGGTGCTCGATGCTCAGTACGTTGGGTGCTCACTAGTCGGGGTGCTGCGTGCTCAGTGCTCAGGGTGCTGGGTGCTCAGTGCTCAGGGTGCTGGGTGCTCAGTGCTCAGGGTGCTGGGTGCTCAGTACTCAGGGTGCTGGGTGCTGAGTGCTCGGGGTGCTGGGTGCTCAGTGCTCAGGGTGCTGGGTGCTCAGTACTCAGGGTGTTGGTTGCCCAGTACTCGGGGTGCTTTGTGCTCAGTACTCAGGGTGCTGGGTGCTCAGTACTCAGGGTGGTGGGTGCTCAGTACTCGGGTGCTGGGTGCTCAGTGCTCAGGGTGCTGGGTGCTCAGTCCTCAGGGTGTTCATTGCTCAGGGTGCTGGGTGCTCAGTACTCAGGGTGCTGGGCGCTCAGTGCTCAGGGTGCTCGGTGCTCGGGGCGCTGGGTGCTCAGTGCTCGGGGTACTCGGAGCTCAGTACTCAGGGTGCTGGGTGCTCAGTGCTCGGGGTGCTCGGTTCTCAGTACTCAGGGTGCTGGGTGCTCAGTGCTCAGGGTGCTCGATGCTCAGTACGTTGGGTGCTCACTACTCAGGGTGCTGCGTGCTCAGTGCTCAGGGTGCTGGGTGCTCAGTGCTCAGGGTGCTGGGTGCTCAGTGCTCAGGGTGCTGGGTGCTCAGTACTCAGGGTGCTTGGTGCTGAGTGCTCGGGTTGCTGGGTGCTCAGTGCTCAGGGTGCTGGGTGCTCAGTACTCAGGGTGTTGGTTGCCCAGTACTCGGGGTGCTTTGTGCTCAGTACTCAGGGTGCTGGGTGCTCAGTACTCAGGGTGCTGGGTGCTCACTACTCGGGTGCTGGGTGCTGAGTGCTCAGGGTGCTGGGTGCTCAGTGCTCAGGGTGCTGGGTGCTCATTGATCAGGGTGCTGGGTGCTCAGTACTCAGGGTGCTCGGTGCTCAGTACTCAGGGTGCTCGGTGCTCGGGGCGCTGGGTGCTCAGTGCTCGGGGTGCTCGGAGCTCAGTACTCAGGGTGCTGGGTGCTCAGTGCTCGGGGTGCTCGGTTCTCAGTACTCAGGGTGCTGGGTGCTCAGTGCTCAGGGTGCTCGATGCTCAGTACGTTGGGTGCTCACTAGTCGGGGTGCTGCGTGCTCAGTGCTCAGGGTGCTGGGTGCTCAGTGCTCATTACTCAGGGTGCTGGGTGCTCAGTGCTCGGGGTGCTGCGTGCTCAGTGCTCAGTACTCAGGGTGCTGGGTGCTCAGTGCTCAGGGTGCTGTGTGCTCAGTGCTCAGGGTGCTGGGTGCTCAGTCCTCAGGGTGTTCATTGCTCAGGGTGCTGGGTGCTCAGTACTCAGGGTGCTGGGTGCTCAGTGCTCAGGGTGCTCGGTGCTCGGGGCGCTGGGTGCTCAGTGCTCGGGGTGCTCGGAGCTCAGTACTCATGGTGCTGGGTGCTCAGTGCTCGGGGTGCTCGGTTCTCAGTACTCAGGGTGCTGGGTGCTCAGTGCTCAGGGTGCTCGATGCTCAGTACGTTGGGTGCTCACTACTCAGGGTGCTGCGTGCTCAGTGCTCAGGGTGCTGGGTGCTCAGTGCTCAGGGTGCTGGGTGCTCAGTGCTCAGGGTGCTGGGTGCTCAGTACTCAGGGTGTTGGGTGCTCAGTGCTCGGGGTGCTGGGTGCTCAGTGCTCAGGGTGCTGGGTGATCAGTACTCAGGGTGTTGGTTGCCCAGTACTCGGGGTGCTTTGTGCTCAGTACTCAGGGTGCTGGGTGCTCAGTACTCAGGGTGCTGGGTGCTCAGTACTCGGGTGCTGGGTGCTCAGTGCTCAGGGTGCTGGGTGCTCAGTGCTCAGGGTGCTGGGTGCTCAGTGCTCAGTACTCAGGGTGCTGGGTGCTTAGTACTCGGGGTGCTGGGTGCTCAGTGCTCAGTACTCAGGGTGCTGGGTGCTCAGTGCTCAGGGTGCTGGGTGCTCAGTGCTCAGGGTGCTGGGTGCTCAGTGCTCAGGGTGCTGGGTGCTCAGTGCTCAGGGTGCTGGGTACTCAGTACTCAGGGTGCTGGGTGCTCAGTGCTCAGGGTGCTGGGTGCTCAGTGCTCGGGGTGCTGGGTGCTCAGTGCTCAGGGTGCTGGGTGCTCAGTGCTCGATGTGCTCGGTGCTCAGTACTCAGTGTGCTGGGTGCTCAGTGCTCGAGGTGCTCAGTACTCAGGGTGCTGGGTGCTCAGTGCTCAGGGTGCTGGGTGCTCAGTGCTCAGGGTGCTGGGTGCTCAGTGCTCGGGGTGCTGGGTGCTCAGTGCTCAGGGTGCTGGGTGCTCAGTGCTCGATGTGCTCGGTGCTCAGTACTCAGTGTGCTGGGTGCTCAGTGCTCGAGGTGCTCAGTACTCAGGGTGCTGGGTGCTCAGTGCTCAGGGTGCTGGGTGCTCAGTACTCAGGGTGCTCGGTGCTTAGTACTCAGGGTGCTGGGTGCTCAGTACTCCGGGTGCTGGGTGCTCAGTGCTCGGGGTGCTGGGTGCTCAGTGCTCAGGGTGCTGGGTGCTCAGTACTCAGGGTGCTGGGTGCTCAGTACTCGGGGTGCTGTGAGCTCAGTACTCAGGGTGCTGGGTGCTCAGTACTCAGGGTGCTGGGTGCTCAGTGCTCAGGGTGCTGGGTGCTCAGTGCTCGGGGTTCTGGGTGCTCAGTGCTCAGTACTCAGGGTGCTGGGTGCTCAGTGCTCAGGGTGCTGGGTGCTCAGTGCTCGGGGTGCTGTGTGCTCAGTACTCAGGGTGCTGGGTGCTCAGGTCTCAGGGTGCTGGGTGCTCAGTGCTCGGGGTGCTGGGTGCTCAGTGCTCAGTACTCAGGGTGCTGGGTGCTCAGTGCTCGGGGTGCTGCGTGCTCAGAGCTCAGTACTCAGGGTGCTGGGTGCTCAGTGCTCAGGGTGCTGTGTGCTCAGTGCTCAGGGTGCTGGGTGCTCAGTCCTCAGGGTGTTCATTGCTCAGGGTGCTGGGTGCTCAGTACTCAGGGTGCTGGGTGCTCAGTGCTCAGGGTGCTCCGTGCACGGGGCGCTGGGTGCTCAGTGCTCGGGGTGCTCGGAGCTCAGAACTCAGGGTGCTGGGTGCTCAGTGCTCGGGGTGCTCGGTTCTCAGTACTCAGGGTGCTGGGTGCTCAGTGCTCAGGGTGCTCGATGCTCAGTACGTTGGGTGCTCACTACTCAGGGTGCTGCGTGTTCAGTGCTCAGGGTGCTGGGTGCTCAGTGCTCAGGGTGCTGGGTGCTTAGTGCTCAGGGTGCTGGGTGCTCAGTACTCAGGGTGCTGGGTGCTCAGTGCTCGGTGTGCTGGGTGCTCAGTGCTCAGGGTGCTGGGTGCTCAGTACTCAGGGTGTTGGTTGCCCAGTACTCGGGGTGCTTTGTGCTCAGTACTCAGGGTGCTGGGTGCTCAGTACTCAGGGTGCTGGGTGCTCAGTGCTCGGGTGCTGGGTGTTCAGTGCTCAGGGTGCTGGGTGCTCAGTGCTCGGGGTGCTGGGTGCTCAGTGCTCAGTACTCAGGGTGCTGGGTGCTTAGTACTCGGGGTGCTGGATGCTCAGTGCTCAGTACTCAGGGTGCTGGGTGCTCAGTGCTCAGGGTGCTGGGTGCTCAGTGCTCAGGGTGCTGGGTGCTCAGTGCTCAGGGTGCTGGGTACTCAGTGCTCAGGGTGCTGGGTGCTCAGTACTCAGGGTGCTGGGTGCTGAGTGCTCACGGTGCTGGGTGCTCTGTGCTCGGGGTGCTGGGTGCTCAGTGCTCGGGGTGCTGGGTGCTCAGTACTCAGGGTGCTCGGTGCTCAGTACTCAGTGTGCTGGGTGCTCAGTGCTCGAGGTGCTCAGTACTCAGTGTGCTGTATGTTCAGTGTTCAGGGTGCTGGGTGCTCAGTACTCAGGGTGCTCGGTGCTTAGTACTCAGGGTGCTGGGTGCTCAGTACTCCGGGTGCTGGGTGCTCAGTGCTCGGGGTGCTCGGTGCTCAGTACTCAGTGCTCTGGGTGCTCAGTGCTCAGTGCTCAGGGTGCTGGGTGTTCAGTACTCAGGGTGCTGGGTGCTCAGTACTCAGGGTGCTGGGTGCTCAGTACTCGGGGTGCTCGGTGCTCATTGCTCAGGGTGCTGGGTGCTCAGTACTCAGGGTGCTGGGTGCTCAGTACTCAGGGTGCTGGGTGCTCAGTGCTCAGGGTGCTGGGTACTCAGTGCTCAGGGTGCTCGGTGCTCAGTTCTCGGGGAGCTTGGTGCTCATTCTTGGGGTGCTGGGTGCTCAGTGCTCGGGGTGCTGCTTGCGCAGTACTCAGGGTGCTGGGTGCTCAGTGCTCAGGGTGCTGGGTGCTCAGTACTCAGAGTGCTGGGTGCTCAGTGCTCAGGGTGCTGGGTGCTCAGTACTCAGGGTGCTGGGCGCACAGTGCTCAGGGTGCTGGGTGCTCAGTACACAGGGTGCTGGGAGCTCAGTGCTCAGGGTGATCGGTGCTCAGTACTCAGGGTGCTCAGTACTCAGGGTACTGGGTGCTCAGTGCTCGGGGTGCTGGGAGCTCAGTACTCAGGGTCCTGGGTGCTCAGTGCTCGGGGTGCTGGGTGCTCAGTGCTCAGGGTGATCGGTGCTCAGTACTGAGGGTGCTGGGTGCTCAGTGCTCAGGGTGCTGGGTGTTCAGTCCACAGGGTGCTCAGTGCTCAGGGTGCTGGGTGCTCAGTGCTCGGGGTGCTGGGTGCTCAGTGCTCGGGGTGCTGGGTGTTCAGTGCTCAGTGCTCAGGGTGCTGGGTGCCCCGTGCTCAGTGCTCAGGGTGCTGGTTGCTCAGTACTCAAGGTGCTGGGTGCTCAGTGCTCAGGTTGCTGGGTGCTCAGTACTCAGGGTGCTGGGTGCTCAGTGCTCAGGGTGCTGGGTGCTCAGTGCTCAGCGTGCTGGGTGCTCAGTACTCAGGGTGCTGGGTGCTCAGTGCTCGGGTTGCTCGGTGCTCAGTACTCAAGGTGCTGGGTGCTCAGTGCTCAGGGTGCTGGGTGCTCATTGATCAGGGTGCTGGGTGCTCAGTACTCAGGGTGCTCGGTGCTCAGTACTCAGGGTGCTCGGTGCTCGGGGCGCTGGGTGCTCAGTGCTCGGGGTGCTCGGAGCTCAGTACTCAGGGTGCTGGGTGCTCAGTGCTCGGGGTGCTCGGTTCTCAGTACTCAGGGTGCTGGGTGCTCAGTGCTCAGGGTGCTCGATGCTCAGTACGTTCGGTGCTCACTAGTCAGGGTGCAGCGTGCTCAGTGCTCAGGGTGCTGGCTGCTCAGTGCTCAGGGTGCTGGGTGCTCAGTGCTCAGAGTGCTGGGTGCTCAGTACTCAGGGTGCTGGGTGCTGAGTGCTCGGGGTGCTGGGTGCTCAGTGCTCAGGGTGCTGGGTGCTCAGTACTCAGGGTGTTGGTTGCCCAGTACTCGGGGTGCTTTGTGCTCAGTACTCAGGGTGCTGGGTGCTCAGTACTCAGGGTGCTGGGTGCTCAGTACTCGGGTGCTGGGTGCTCAGTGCTCAGGGTGCTGGGTGCTCAGTCCTCAGGGTGTTCATTGCTCAGGGTGCTGGGTGCTCAGTACTCAGGGTGCTGGGCGCTCAGTGCTCAGGGTTCTCGGTGCTCGGGGCGCTGGGTGCTCAGCGCTCGGGGTACTCGGAGCTCAGTACTCAGGGTGCTGGGTGCTCAGTGCTCGGGGTGCTCGGTTCTCAGTACTCAGGGTGCTGGGTGCTCAGTGCTCAGGGTGCTCGATGCTCAGTACGTTGGGTGCTCACTACTCAGGGTGCTGCGTGCTCAGTGCTCAGGGTGCTGGGTGCTCAGTGCTCAGGGTGCTGGGTGCTCAGTGCTCAGGGTGCTGGGTGCTCAGTACTCAGGGTGTTGGGTGCTCAGTGCTCGGGGTGCTGGGTGCTCAGTGCTCAGGGCGCTGGGTGCTCAGTACTCAGGGTGTTGGTTGCCCAGTACTCGGGGTGCTTTGTGCTCAGTACTCAGGGTGCTGGGTGCTCAGTACTCAGGGTGCTGGGTGCTCAGTACTCGGGTGCTGGGTGCTCAGTGCTCAGGGTGCTGGGTGCTCAGTGCTCAGGGTGCTGGGTGCTCAGTGCTCAGTACTCAGGGTGCTGGGTGCTTAGTACTCGGGGTGCTGGGTGCTCAGTGCTCAGTACTCAGGGTGCTGGGTGCTCAGTGCTCAGGGTGCTGGGTGCTCAGTGCTCAGGGTGCTGGGTGCTCAGTGCTCAGGGTGCTGGGTACTCAGTGCTCAGGGTGCTGGGTGCTCAGTACTCAGGGTGCTGGGTGCTCAGTGCTCAGGGTGCTGGGTGCTCAGTGCTCGGGGTGCTGGGTGCTCAGTGCTCAGGGTGCTGGGTGCTCAGTGCTCGATGTGCTCGGTGCTCAGTACTCAGTGTGCTGGGTGCTCAGTGCTCGAGGTGCTCAGTACTCAGGGTGCTGGGTGCTCAGTGCTCAGGGTGCTGGGTGCTCAGTTCTCAGGGTGCTCGGTGCTTAGTACTCAGGGTGCTGGGTGCTCAGTACTCCGGGTGCTGGGTGCTCAGTGCTCGGGGGGCTCGGTGCTCAGTACTCAGTGCTCAGGGTGCTCAGTGCTCAGTGCTCAGGGTGCTGGGTGTTCAGTACTCAGGGTGCTGGGTGCTCAGTACTCAGGGTGCTGGGTGCTCAGTACTCGGGGTGCTCGGTGCTCTTTGCTCAGGGTGCTGGGTGCTCAGTACTCAGGGTGCTGGGTGCTCAGTGCTCAGGGTGCTGGGTACTCAGTGCTCAGGGTGCTCGGTGCTCAGTACTCGGGGTGCTGGGTGCTCATTCTTGGGGTGCTGGGTGCTCAGTGCTTGGGGTGCTGGGTGCGCAGTACTCAGGGTGCTGGGTGCTCAGTGCTCAGGGTGTTGGGTGCTCAGTGCTCGGGGTGCTGGGTGCTCAGTGCTCAGGGCGCTGGGTGCTCAGTACTCAGGGTGTTGGTTGCCCAGTACTCGGGGTGCTTTGTGCTCAGTACTCAGGGTGCTGGGTGCTCAGTACTCAGGGTGCTGGGTGCTCAGTACTCGGGTGCTGGGTGCTCAGGGTGCTGGGTGCTCAGTGCTCAGGGTGCTGGGTGCTCAGTGCTCAGTACTCAGGGTGCTGGGTGCTTAGTACTCGGGGTGCTGGGTGCTCAGTGCTCAGTACTCAGGGTGCTGGGTGCTCAGTGCTCAGGGTGCTGGGTGCTCAGTGCTCAGGGTGCTGGGTGCTCAGTGCTCAGGGTGCTGGGTACTCAGTGCTCAGGGTGCTGGGTGCTCAGTACTCAGGGTGCTGGGTGCTCAGTGCTCAGGGTGCTGGGTGCTCAGTGCTCGGGGTGCTGGGTGCTCAGTGCTCAGGGTGCTGGGTGCTCAGTGCTCGATGTGCTCGGTGCTCAGTACTCAGTGTGCTGGGTGCTCAGTGCTCGAGGTGCTCAGTACTCAGGGTGCTGGGTGCTCAGTGCTCAGGGTGCTGGGTGCTCAGTTCTCAGGGTGCTCGGTGCTTAGTACTCAGGGTGCTGGGTGCTCAGTACTCCGGGTGCTGGGTGCTCAGTGCTCGGGGGGCTCGGTGCTCAGTACTCAGTGCTCAGGGTGCTCAGTGCTCAGTGCTCAGGGTGCTGGGTGTTCAGTACTCAGGGTGCTGGGTGCTCAGTACTCAGGGTGCTGGGTGCTCAGTACTCGGGGTGCTCGGTGCTCTTTGCTCAGGGTGCTGGGTGCTCAGTACTCAGGGTGCTGGGTGCTCAGTGCTCAGGGTGCTGGGTACTCAGTGCTCAGGGTGCTCGGTGCTCAGTACTCGGGGTGCTGGGTGCTCATTCTTGGGGTGCTGGGTGCTCAGTGCTCGGGGTGCTGGGTGCGCAGTACTCAGGGTGCTGGGTGCTCAGTGCTCAGGGTGCTGGGTGCTCAGTACTCAGGGTGCTGGGTGCTCAGTGCTCAGGGTGCTGGGTGCTCAGTACACAGGGTGCTGGGCGCACAGTGCTCAGGGTGCTGGGTGCTCAGTACTCAGGGTGTTGGGAGCTCAGTGCTCAGGGTGATCGGTGCTCAGTACTCAGGGTGCTCAGTACTCAGGGTACTGGGTGCTCAGTGCTCGGGGTGCTGGGAGCTCAGTACTCAGGGTGCTGGGTGCTCAGTGCTCGGGGTGCTGGGTGCTCAGTGCTCAGGGTGATCGGTGCTCAGTACTCAGGGTGCTGGGTGCTCAGTGCTCAGGGTGCTGGGTGTTCAGTCCACAGGGTGCTCAGTGCTCAGGGTGCTGGGTGCTCAGTGCTCGGGGTACTGGGTGCTCAGTGCTCGGGGTGCTGGGTGTTCAGTGCTCAGTGCTCAGGGTGCTGGGTGCTCAGTACTCAGGGTGCTCGGTGCTCAGTACTCAGGGTTCTCAGTGCTCAGTACTCAGGGTGCTGGGTACGAAGTGCTCAGGGTGCTGGGTGCTCAGTACTGAGGGTGCTCAGTGCTCAGTACTTAGGGTGCTTGGTGCTCAGTACTCAGGGTGCTCAGTGCTCAGTACTCGGTGTGCTGGGTGCTCAGTGCTCAGGGTGCTCAGTGCTCAGTGCTCGGGGTGCTGGGTGCTCAGTGCTCAGGGCGCTGGCTGCTCAGTACTCGGGGTGCTGGGTGCTCAGTACTCAGGGTGCTGGGTGCTCAGTACTCAGGGTGCTGGGTGCTCAGTACTCGGGTGCTGGGTGCTCAGTGCTCAGGGTGCTGGGTGCTCAGTGCTCAGGGTGCTGGGTGCTCAGTGCTCGGGGTGCTCGGGGCTCAGTACGTTGGGTGCTCACTACTCAGGGTGCTCGGTGCTCAGTACGTTGGGTGCTCACTACTCAGGGTGCTGGGTGCTCAGTGCTCAGGGTGCTGGGTGCTCAGTACTCAGGGTGCTGGGTGCTCAGTGCTCGGGGTGCTGGGTGCTCAGTGCTCAGGGTGCTGGGTGCTCAGTACTCTGGGTGCTGGGTGCTCAGTACTCGGGGTGCTGTGTGCTCAGTACTCAGGGTGCTGGGTGCTCAGTACTCAGGGTGCTGCGTGCTCAGTACTCGGGTGCTGGGTGCACAGTGCTCAGGGTGCTGGGTGCTCAGTGCTCGGGGTGCTGGGTGCTCAGTGCTCAGTACTCAGGGTGCTGGGTGCTCAATGCTCGGGTTGCTGCGTGCTCAGTGCTCAGTACTCAGGGTGCTGGGTGCTCAGTGCTCAGGGTGCGGTATGCTCAGTGCTCAGGGTGCTGGGTGCTCAGTGCTCAGGGTGCTCGGTGCTCGGGGCGCTGGGTGCTCAGTGCTCGGGGTGCTCGCAGCTCAGAACTCAGTTTGCTGGGTGCTCAGTGCTCGGGGTGCTCGGTTCTCAGTACTCAGGGTGCTGGGTGCTCAGTGCTCAGGGTGCTCGATGCTCAGTACGTTGGGTGCTCACTACTCAGGGTGCTGCGTGCTCAGTGCTCAGGGTGCTGGGTGCTCAGTGCTCAGGGTGCTGGGTGCTCAGTGCTCGGGGTGCTGGGTGCTCAGTGCTCAGGGTGCTGGGTGCTCAGTACTCAGGGTGTTGGTTGCCCAGTACTCGGGGTGCTTTGTGCTCAGTACTCAGGGTGCTGGGTGCTCAGTACTCAGGGTGCTGGGTGCTCAGTACTCGGGTGCTGGGTGCTCAGTGCTCAGGGTGCTGGGTGCTCAGTGCTCAGGGTGCTGGGTGCTCAGTGCTCAGTACTCAGCGTGCTGGGTGCTTAGTACTCAGGGTGCTGGGTGCTCAGTGCTCAGTACTCAGGGTGCTGGGTGCTCAGTGCTCAGGGTGCTGGGTGCTCAGTGCTCAGGGTGCTGGGTGCTCAGTGCTCAGGGTGCTGGGTACTCAGTGCTCAGGGTGCTGGGTGCTCAGTGCTCGATGTGCTCGGTGCTCAGTACTCAGTGTGCTGGGTGCTCAGTGCTCAGTACTCGGGTGCTGGGTGCTCAGTGCTCGATGTGCTCGGTGCTCAGTACTCAGTGTGCTGGGTGCTCAGTGCTCGAGGTGCTCAGTACTCAGGGTGCTGGGTGCTCAGTGCTCAGGGTGCTGTGTGCTCAGTACTCAGGCTGCTCGGTGCTTAGTACTCAGGGTGCTGGGTGCTCAGTACTCCGGGTGCTGGGTGCTCAGTGCTCGGGGTGCTCGGTGCTCAGTACTCAGTGCTCAGGGTGCTCAGTGCTCAGTGCTCAGGGTGCTGGGTGTTCAGTACTCAGGGTGCTGGGTGCTCAGTACTCAGGGTGCTGGGTGCTCAGTACTCGGGGTGCTGGGTGCTCAGTACTCAGGGTGCTGGGTGCTCAGTGCTCAGGGTGCTGGATACTCAGTACTCAGGGTGCTGGGTGCTCAGTACTCAGGGTGCTGGGTGCTCAGTGCTCAGGGTGCTGGGTACTCAGTGCTCAGGGTGCTCGGTGCTCAGTACTCGGGGTGCTGGGTGCTCATTCTTGGGGTGCTGGGTGCTCAGTGCTCGGGGTGCTGGGTGCGCAGTACTCAGGGTGCTGGGTGCTCAGTGCTCAGGGTGCTGGGTGCTCAGTACTCAGGGTGCTGGGTGCTCAGTGCTCAGGGTTCTGGGTGCTCAGTACTCAGGGTGCTGGGCGCACAGTGCTCAGGGTGCTGGGTGCTCAGTACTCAGGGTGTTGGGAGCTCAGTGCTCAGGGTGATCGGTGCTCAGTACTCAGGGTGCTCAGTACTCAGGGTACTGGGTGCTCAGTGCTCGGGGTGCTGGGAGCACAGTACACAGGGTGCTGGGTGCTCAGTGCTCGGGGTGCTGGGTGCTCAGTGCTCAGGGTGATCGGTGCTCAGTACTCAGGGTGCTGGGTGCTCAGTGCTCAGGGTGCTGGGTGTTCAGTCCACAGGTTGCTCAGTGCTCAGGGTGCTGGGTGCTCAGTGCTCGGGGTGCTGGGTGCTCAGTGCTCGGGGTGCTGGGTGTTCAGTGCTCAGTGCTCAGGGTGCTGGGTGCTCAGTGCTCAGTGCTCAGGGTGCTGGTTGCTCAGTACTCAGGGTGCTGGGTGCTCAGTACTCAGGGTGCTGGGTGCTCAGTGCTCAGGGTGCTGGGTGCTCAGTACTCAGGGTGCTTGGTGATCAGTGCTCGGGGTGCTGGGTGCTCAGTGCTCAGGGTGCTGGGTGCTCAGTGCTCAGGGTGCTGGGTGCTCAGTACTCAGGGTGCTGTGTGCTCAGTGCTCGGGTTGCTCGGTGCTCAGTACTCAAGGTGCTGGGTGCTCAGTGCTCAGGGTCCTGGGTGCTCAGTGATCAGCGTGCTGGGTGCTCAGTACTCAGGGTGCTCGGTGCTCAGTACTCAGGGTTCTCAGTGCTCAGTACTCAGGGTGCTGGGTGCTCAGTACTGAGGGTGCTCAGTGCTCAGTACTTAGGGTGCTTGGTGCTCAGTACTCAGGGTGCTCAGTGCTCAGTACTCGGTGTGCTGGGTGCTCAGTGCTCAGGGTGTTCAGTGCTCAGTGCTCAGGGTGCTGGGTGCTCAGTACTCAGGGTGCTGGGTGCTCAGTACTCAGGGTGCTGGGTGCTCAGTACTCGGGTGCTGGGTGCTCAGTGCTCAGGGTGCTGGGTGCTCAGTGCTCAGCGTGCTGGGTGCTCAGTGCTCGGGGTGCTCGGTGCTCAGTACGTTGGGTGCTCACTACTCAGGGTGCTGGGTGCTCAGTGCTCAGGGTGCTGGGTGCTCAGTGCTCAGGGTGCTGGGTGCTCAGTGCTCAGGGTGCTGGGTGCTCAGTACTCAGGGTGCTGGGTGCTCAGTGCTCGGGGTGCTGGGTGCTCAGTGCTCAGGGTGCTGGGTGCTCAGTACTCAGGGTGCTGGGTGCTCAGTACTCGGGGTGCTGTGTGCTCAGTACTCAGGGTGCTGGGTGCTCAGTACTCAGGGTGCTGGGTGCTCAGTACTCGGGTGCTGGGTGCTCAGTGCTCAGGGTGCTGGGTGCTCAGTGCTCGGGGTGCTGGGTGCTCAGTGCTCAGTACTCAGGGTGCTGGGTGCTCAGTGCTCGGGTTGCTGCGTGCTCAGTGCTCAGTACTCAGGGTGCTGGGTGCTCAGTGCTCAGGGTGCTGGGTACTCAGTGCTCAGGGTGCTCGGTGCTCAGTACTCGGGGTGCTGGGTGCTCATTCTTGGGGTGCTGGGTGCTCAGTGCTCGGGGTGCTTCTTGCGCAGTACTCAGGGTGCTGGGTGCTCAGTGCTCAGGGTGCTGGGTGCTCAGTACTCAGGGTGCTGGGTGCTCAGTGCTCAGGGTGCTGTGTGCTCAGTGCTCAGGGTGCTGGGTGCTCAGTCCTCAGGGTGTTCAGTGCTCAGGGTGCTGGGTGCTCAGTCCTCAGGGTGTTCAGTGCTCAGGGTGCTCGGTGCTCGGGGCGCTGGGTGCTCAGTGCTCGGGGTGCTCGGAGCTCAGTACTCAGGGTGCTGGGTGCTCAGTGCTCGGGGTGCTCGGTTCTCAGTACTCAGGGTGCTGGGTGCTCAGTGCTCAGGGTGCTCGATGCTCAGTACGTTGGGTGCTCACTACTCAGGGTGCTGCGTGCTCAGTGCTCAGGGTGCTGGGTGCTCAGTGCTCAGGGTGCTGGGTGCTCAGTGCTCAGGGTGCTGGGTGCTCAGTACTCAGGGTGCTGGGTGCTGAGTGCTCGGGGTGCTGGGTGCTCAGTGCTCAGGGTGCTGGGTGCTCAGTACTCAGGGTGTTGGTTGCCCAGTATTCAGGGTGCTGGGTGCTCAGTACTCGGGTGCTGGGTGCTCAGTGCTCAGGGTGCTAGGTGCTCAGTACTCGGGGTGCTCGGTGCTCTTTAATCAGGGTGCTGGGTGCTCAGTGCTCGGGGTGCTGGGTGCTCATTGCTCAGTACTCAGGGTGCTGGGTGCTTAGTACTCGGGGTGCTGAATGCTCAGTGCTCAGTACTCAGGGTGCTGGGTGCTCAGTGCTCAGGGTGCTGTGTGCTCAGTGCTCAGGGTGCTGGGTGCTCAGTGCTCAGGGTGCTGGGTACTCAGTGCTCAGGGTGCTGGGTGCTCAGTACTCAGGGTGCTGGGTGCTGAGTGCTCACGGTGCTGGGTGCTCAGTGCTCGGGGTGCTGGGTGCTCAGTGCTCGGGGTGCTGGGTGCTCAGTGCTCGGGGTGCTCGGTGCTCAGTACTCAGGGTGCTGGGTGCTCAGTGCTCGAGGTGCTCAGTACTCAGGGTGCTGTATGTTCAGTGTTCAGGGTGCTGGGTGCTCAGTACTTAGGGTGCTCGGTGCTTAGTACTCAGGGTGCTGGGTGCTCAGTACTCCGGGTGCTGGGTGCTCAGTGCTCGGGGTGCTCGGTGCTCAGTACTCAGTGCTCAGGGTGCTCAGTGCTCAGTGCTCAGGGTGCTGGGTGTTCAGTACTCAGGGTGCTGGGAGCTCAGTACTCAGGGTGCTGGGTGCTCAGTACTCGGGGTGCTCGGTGCTCATTAATCAGGGTGCTGGGTTCTCAGTACTCAGGGTGCTGGGTGCTCAGTACTCAGGGTGCTGGGTGCTCAGTGCTCAGGGTGCTGGGTACTCAGTGCTCAGGGTGCTCGGTGCTCAGTACTCGGGGTGCTGGGTGCTCATTCTTGGGGTGCTGGGTGCTCAGTGCTCGGGGTGCTGCTTGCGCAGTACTCAGGGTGCTGGGTGCTCAGTGCTCAGGGTGCTGGGTGCTCAGTACTCAGGGTACTGGGTGCTCAGTGCTCAGGGTGCTGTGTGCTCAGTGCTCAGGGTGCTGGGTGCTCAGTCCTCAGGGTGTTCAGTGCTCAGGGTGCTGGGTGCTCAGTACTCAGGGTGCTGGGTGCTCAGTGCTCAGGGTGCTCGGTGCTCGGGGCGCTGGGTGCTCAGTGCTCGGGGTGCTCGGAGCTCAGTACTCAGGGTGCTGGGTGCTCAGTGCTCAGGGTGCTCGGTTCTCAGTACTCAGGGTGCTGGGTGCTCAGTGCTCAGGGTGCTCGATGCTCAGTACGTTGGGTGCTCACTACTCAGGGTGCTGCGTGCTCAGTGCTCAGGGTGCTGGGTGCTCAGTGCTCAGGGTCCTGGGTGCTCAGTGCTCAGGTTGCTGGGTGCTCAGTACTCAGGGTGCTGGGTGCTGAGTGCTCGGGGTGCTGGGTGCTCAGTGCTCAGGGTGCTGGGTGCTCAGTACTCAGGGTGTTGGTTGCCCAGTACTCGGGGTGCTTTGTGCTCAGTACTCAGGGTGCTGGGTGCTCAGTACTCAGGGTGCTGGGTGCTCAGTACTCGGGTGCTGGGTGCTCAGTGCTCAGGGTGCTGGGTGCTCAGTGCTCAGGGTGCTGGGTGCTCAGTGCTCAGGGTGCTGGGTGCTCAGTACTCAGGGTGCTGGGTGCTCAGTGCTCGGAGTGCTGGGTGCTCAGTGCTCAGGGTGCTGGGTGCTCAGTACTCAGGGTGCTGGGTGCTCAGTACTCGGGGTGCTGTGTGCTCAGTACTCAGGGTGCTGGGTGCTCAGTACTCAGGGTGCTGGGTGCTCAGTGCTCAGGGTGCTGGGTGCTCAGTGCTCGGGGTGCTGGGTGCTCAGTGCTCAGTACTCAGTGTGCTGGGTGCTCAGTGCTCGGAGTGCTGCGTGCTCAGTGCTCAGTACTCAGGGTGCTGGGTGCTCAGTGCTCAGGGTGCTGTGTGCTCAGTGCTCAGGGTGCTGGGTGCTCAGTCCTCAGGGTGTTCATTGCTCAGGGTGCTGGGTGCTCAGTACTCAGGGTGCTGGGTGCTCAGTGCTCAGGGTGCTCGGTGCTCGGGGCGCTGGGTGCTCAGTGCTCGGGGTGCTCGGAGCTCAGTACTCAGGGTGCTGGGTGCTCAGTGCTCGGGGTGCTCGGTTCTCAGTACTCAGGGTGCTGGGTGCTCAGTGCACAGGGTGCTCGATGCTCAGTATGTTGGGTGCTAACTACTCAGGGTGCTGCGTGCTCAGTGCTCAGGGTGCTGGGTGCTCAGTGCTCAGGGTGCTGGGTGCTCAGTGCTCAGGGTGCTGGGTGCTCAGTACTCAGGGTGCTGGGTGCTCAGTGCTCGGGGTGCTGGGTGCTCAGTGCTCAGGGTGCTGGGTGCTCAGTACTCAGGGTGTTGGTTGCCCAGTACTCGGGGTGCTTTGTGCTCAGTACTCAGGGTGCTGGGTGCTCAGTACTCAGGGTGCTGGGTGCTCAGTGCTCGGGGTGCTGGGTGCTCAGTGCTCAGTACTCAGGGTGCTGGGTGCTTAGTACTCGGGGTGCTGGATGCTCAGTGCTCAGTACTCAGGGTGCTGGGTGCTCAGTGCTCAGGGTGCTCGGTGCTCAGTACTCGGGGTGCTGAGTGCTCATTCTTGGGGTGCTGGGTGCTCAGTGCTCGGGGTGCTGCTTGCGCAGTACTCAGGGTGCTGGGTGCTCAGTGCTCAGGGTGCTGGGTGCTCAGTACTCAGGGTGCTGGGTGCTCAGTGCTCAGGGTGCTGGGTGCTCAGTACTCAGGGTGCTGGGCGCACAGTGCTCAGGGTGCTGGGTGCTCAGTACACAGGGTGCTGGGAGCTCAGTGCTCACGGTGATCGGTGCTCAGTACTCAGTGTGCTCAGTACTCAGGGTACTGGGTGCTCGGTGCTCGGGGTGCTGGGAGCTCAGTACTCAGGGTGCTGGGTGCTCAGTGCTCGGGGTGCTGGGTGCTCAGTGCTCAGGGTGATCGGTGCTCAGTACTGAGGGTGCTGGGTGCTCAGTGCTCAGGGTGCTGGGTGTTCAGTCCACAGGGTGCTCAGTGCTCAGGGTGCTGGGTGCTCAGTGCTCGGGGTGCTTGGTGCTCAGTGCTCGCGGTGCTGGGTGTTCAGTGCTCAGTGCTCAGGGTGCTGGTTGCTCAGTACTCAGGGTGCTGGATGCTCAGTATGTTGGGTGCTCACTACTCAGGGTGCTGCGTGCTCAGTGCTCAGGGTGCTGGGTGCTCAGTGCTCAGGGTGCTGGGTGCTCAGTGCTCAGGGTGCTGGGTGCTCAGTACTCAGGGTGCTGGGTGCTCAGTGCTCGGGGTGCTGGGTGCTCAGTGCTCAGGGTGCTGGGTGCTCAGTACTCAGGGTGCTGGGTGCTCAGTACTCGGGTGATGGGTTCTCAGTGCTCAGGGTGCTGGGTGCTCAGTGCTCGGGGTGCTGGGTGCTCAGTGCTCAGTACTCAGGGTGCTGGGTGCTTAGTACTCGGGGTGCTGGATGCTCAGTGCTCAGTACTCAGGGTGCTGGGTGCTCAGTGCTCAGGGTGCTCGGTGCTCAGTACTCGGGGTGCTGGGTGCTCATTCTTGGGGTGCTGGGTGCTCAGTGCTCGGGGTGCTGCTTGCGCAGTACTCAGGGTGCTGGGTGCTCAGTGCTCAGGGTGCTGGGTGCTCAGTACTCAGGGTGCTGGGTGCTCAGTGCTCAGGGTGCTGGGTGCTCAGTACTCAGGGTGCTGGGCGCACAGTGCTCAGGGTGCTGGGTGCTCAGTACACAGGGTGCTGGGAGCTCAGTGCTCACGGTGATCGGTGCTCAGTACTCAGTGTGCTCAGTACTCAGGGTACTGGGTGCTCGGTGCTCGGGGTGCTGGGAGCTCAGTACTCAGGGTGCTGGGTGCTCAGTGCTCGGGGTGCTGGGTGCTCAGTGCTCAGGGTGATCGGTGCTCAGTACTGAGGGTGCTGGGTGCTCAGTGCTCAGGGTGCTGGGTGTTCAGTCCACAGGGTGCTCAGTGCTCAGGGTGCTGGGTGCTCAGTGCTCGGGGTGCTTGGTGCTCAGTGCTCGGGGTGCTGGGTGTTCAGTGCTCAGTGCTCAGGGTGCTGGTTGCTCAGTACTCAGGGTGCTGGATGCTCAGTACTCAGGATGCTGGGTGCTCAGTGCTCAGGGTGCTGGGTGCTCAGTACTCAGGGTGCTGGGTGATCAGTGCTCGGGGTGCTGGGTGCTCAGTGCTGAGTGTGCTGGGTGCTCAGTGCTCAGGGTGCTGGGTGCTCAGTACTCAGGGTGCTGGGTGCTCAGTGCTCGGGTTGCTCGGTGCTCAGTACTCAAGTGGCTGGGTGCTCAGTGCTCAGGGTGCTGGGTGCTCAGTGATCAGGGTGCTGGGTGCTCAGTACTCAGGGTGCTCGGTGCTCAGTACTCAGGGTTCTCAGTGCTCAGTACTCAGGGTGCTCGGTTCTCAGTACTCAGGGTGCTGGGTGCTCAGTGCTCAGGGTGCTCGATGCTCAGTACGTTGGGTGCTCACTACTCAGGGTGCTGCGTGCTCAGTGCTCAGGGTGCTGGGTGCTCAGTGCTCAGGGTGCTGGGTGCTCAGTGCTCAGGTTGCTGGGTGCTCAGTACTCAGGGTGCTGGGTGCTGAGTGCTCGGGGTGCTGGGTGCTCAGTGCTCAGGGTGCTGGGTGCTCAGTACTCAGGGTGTTGGTTGCCCAGTACTCGGGGTGCTTTGTGCTCAGTACTCAGGGTGTTGGGTGCTCAGTACTCAGGGTGCTGGGTGCTCAGTACTCGGGTGCTGGGTGCTCAGTGCTCAGGGTGCTGGGTGCTCAGTGCTCAGGGTGCTGGGTGCTCAGTGCTCAGGGTGCTGGGTGCTCAGTACTCAGGGTGCTGGGTGCTCAGTGCTCGGAGTGCTGGGTGCTCAGTGCTCAGGGTGCTGGGTGCTCAGTACTCAGGGTGCTGGGTGCTCAGTACTCGGGGTGCTGTGTGCTCAGTACTCAGGGTGCTGGGTGCTCAGTACTCAGGGTGCTGGGTGCTCAGTGCTCAGGGTGCTGGGTGCTCAGTGCTCGGGGTGCTGGGTGCTCAGTGCTCAGTACTCAGTGTGCTGGGTGCTCAGTGCTTGGAGTGCTGCGTGCTCAGTGCTCAGTACTCAGGGTGCTGGGTGCTCAGTGCTCAGGGTGCTGTGTGCTCAGTGCTCAGGGTGCTGGGTGCTCAGTACTCAGGGTGCTGGGTGCTCAGTACTCGGGGTGCTGTGTGCTCAGTACTCAGGGTGCTGGGTGCTCAGTACTCAGGGTGCTGGGTGCTCAGTGCTCAGGGTGCTGGGTGCTCAGTGCTCGGGGTGCTGGGTGCTCAGTGCTCAGTACTCAGTGTGCTGGGTGCTCAGTGCTCGGAGTGCTGCGTGCTCAGTGCTCAGTACTCAGGGTGCTGGGTGCTCAGTGCTCAGGGTGCTGTGTGCTCAGTGCTCAGGGTGCTGGGTGCTCAGTCCTCAGGGTGTTCATTGCTCAGGGTGCTGGGTGCTCAGTACTCAGGGTGCTGGGTGCTCAGTGCTCAGGGTGCTCGGTGCTCGGGGCGCTGGGTGCTCAGTGCTCGGGGTGCTCGGAGCTCAGTACTCAGGGTGCTGGGTGCTCAGTGCTCGGGGTGCTCGGTTCTCAGTACTCAGGGTGCTGGGTGCTCAGTGCACAGGGTGCTCGATGCTCAGTATGTTGGGTGCTAACTACTCAGGGTGCTGCGTGCTCAGTGCTCAGGGTGCTGGGTGCTCAGTGCTCAGGGTGCTGGGTGCTCAGTGCTCAGGGTGCTGGGTGCTCAGTACTCAGGGTGCTGGGTGCTCAGTGCTCGGGGTGCTGGGTGCTCAGTGCTCAGGGTGCTGGGTGCTCAGTACTCAGGGTGTTGGTTGCCCAGTACTCGGGGTGCTTTGTGCTCAGTACTCAGGGTGCTGGGTGCTCAGTACTCAGGGTGCTGGGTGCTCAGTGCTCGGGGTGCTGGGTGCTTAGTACTCGGGGTGCTGGATGCTCAGTGCTCAGTACTCAGGGTGCTGGGTGCTCAGTGCTCAGGGTGCTCGGTGCTCAGTACTCGGGGTGCTGGGTGCTCATTCTTGGGGTGCTGGGTGCTCAGTGCTCGGGGTGCTGCTTGCGCAGTACTCAGGGTGCTGGGTGCTCAGTGCTCAGGGTGCTGGGTGCTCAGTACTCAGGGTGCTGGGTGCTCAGTGCTCAGGGTGCTGGGTGCTCAGTACTCAGGGTGCTGGGCGCACAGTGCTCAGGGTGCTGGGTGCTCAGTACACAGGGTGCTGGGAGCTCAGTGCTCACGGTGATCGGTGCTCAGTACTCAGTGTGCTCAGTACTCAGGGTACTGGGTGCTCGGTGCTCGGGGTGCTGGGAGCTCAGTACTCAGGGTGCTGGGTGCTCAGTGCTCGGGGTGCTGGGTGCTCAGTGCTCAGGGTGATCGGTGCTCAGTACTGAGGGTGCTGGGTGCTCAGTGCTCAGGGTGCTGGGTGTTCAGTCCACAGGGTGCTCAGTGCTCAGGGTGCTGGGTGCTCAGTGCTCGGGGTGCTTGGTGCTCAGTGCTCGCGGTGCTGGGTGTTCAGTGCTCAGTGCTCAGGGTGCTGGTTGCTCAGTACTCAGGGTGCTGGATGCTCAGTATGTTGGGTGCTCACTACTCAGGGTGCTGCGTGCTCAGTGCTCAGGGTGCTGGGTGCTCAGTGCTCAGGGTGCTGGGTGCTCAGTGCTCAGGGTGCTGGGTGCTCAGTACTCAGGGTGCTGGGTGCTCAGTGCTCGGGGTGCTGGGTGCTCAGTGCTCAGGGTGCTGGGTGCTCAGTACTCAGGGTGCTGGGTGCTCAGTACTCGGGTGATGGGTTCTCAGTGCTCAGGGTGCTGGGTGCTCAGTGCTCGGGGTGCTGGGTGCTCAGTGCTCAGTACTCAGGGTGCTGGGTGCTTAGTACTCGGGGTGCTGGATGCTCAGTGCTCAGTACTCAGGGTGCTGGGTGCTCAGTGCTCAGGGTGCTCGGTGCTCAGTACTCGGGGTGCTGGGTGCTCATTCTTGGGGTGCTGGGTGCTCAGTGCTCGGGGTGCTGCTTGCGCAGTACTCAGGGTGCTGGGTGCTCAGTGCTCAGGGTGCTGGGTGCTCAGTACTCAGGGTGCTGGGTGCTCAGTGCTCAGGGTGCTGGGTGCTCAGTACTCAGGGTGCTGGGTGCACAGTGCTCAGGGTGCTGGGTGCTCAGTACACAGGGTGCTGGGAGCTCAGTGCTCACGGTGATCGGTGCTCAGTACTCAGTGTGCTCAGTACTCAGGGTACTGGGTGCTCGGTGCTCGGGGTGCTGGGAGCTCAGTACTCAGGGTGCAGGGTGCTCAGTGCTCGGGGTGCTGGGTGCTCAGTGCTCAGGGTGATCGGTGCTCAGTACTGAGGGTGCTGGGTGCTCAGTGCTCAGGGTGCTGGGTGTTCAGTCCACAGGGTGCTCAGTGCTCAGGGTGCTGGGTGCTCAGTGCTCGGGGTGCTTGGTGCTCAGTGCTCGGGGTGCTGGGTGTTCAGTGCTCAGTGCTCAGGGTGCTGGTTGCTCAGTACTCAGGGTGCTGGATGCTCAGTACTCAGGATGCTGGGTGCTCAGTGCTCAGGGTGCTGGGTGCTCAGTACTCAGGGTGCTGGGTGATCAGTGCTCGGGGTGCTGGGTGCTCAGTGCTGAGTGTGCTGGGTGCTCAGTGCTCAGGGTGCTGGGTGCTCAGTACTCAGGGTGCTGGGTGCTCAGTGCTCGGGTTGCTCGGTGCTCAGTACTCAAGTGGCTGGGTGCTCAGTGCTCAGGGTGCTGGGTGCTCAGTGATCAGGGTGCTGGGTGCTCAGTACTCAGGGTGCTCGGTGCTCAGTACTCAGGGTTCTCAGTGCTCAGTACTCAGGGTGCTCGGTTCTCAGTACTCAGGGTGCTGGGTGCTCAGTGCTCAGGGTGCTCGATGCTCAGTACGTTGGGTGCTCACTACTCAGGGTGCTGCGTGCTCAGTGCTCAGGGTGCTGGGTGCTCAGTGCTCAGGGTGCTGGGTGCTCAGTGCTCAGGTTGCTGGGTGCTCAGTACTCAGGGTGCTGGGTGCTGAGTGCTCGGGGTGCTGGGTGCTCAGTGCTCAGGGTGCTGGGTGCTCAGTACTCAGGGTGTTGGTTGCCCAGTACTCGGGGTGCTTTGTGCTCAGTACTCAGGGTGTTGGGTGCTCAGTACTCAGGGTGCTGGGTGCTCAGTACTCGGGTGCTGGGTGCTCAGGGCTCAGGGTGCTGGGTGCTCAGTGCTCAGGGTGCTGGGTGCTCAGTGCTCAGGGTGCTGGGTGCTCAGTACTCAGGGTGCTGGGTGCTCAGTGCTCGGAGTGCTGGGTGCTCAGTGCTCAGGGTGCTGGGTGCTCAGTACTCAGGGTGCTGGGTGCTCAGTACTCGGGGTGCTGTGTGCTCAGTACTCAGGGTGCTGGGTGCTCAGTACTCAGGGTGCTGGGTGCTCAGTGCTCAGGGTGCTGGGTGCTCAGTGCTCGGGGTGCTGGGTGCTCAGTGCTCAGTACTCAGTGTGCTGGGTGCTCAGTGCTTGGAGTGCTGCGTGCTCAGTGCTCAGTACTCAGGGTGCTGGGTGCTCAGTGCTCAGGGTGCTGTGTGCTCAGTGCTCAGGGTGCTGGGTGCTCAGTCCTCAGGGTGTTCATTGCTCAGGGTGCTGGGTGCTCAGTACTCAGGGTGCTGGGTGCTCAGTGCTCAGGGTGCTCGGTGCTCGGGGCGCTGGGTGCTCAGTGCTCGGGGTGCTCGGAGCTCAGTACTCAGGGTGCTGGGTGCTCAGTGCTCGGGGTGCTCGGTTCTCAGTACTCAGGGTGCTGGGTGCTCAGTGCACAGGGTGCTCGATGCTCAGTATGTTGGGTGCTAACTACTCAGGGTGCTGCGTGCTCAGTGCTCAGGGTGCTGGGTGCTCAGTGCTCAGGGTGCTGGGTGCTCAGTGCTCAGGGTGCTGGGTGCTCAGTACTCAGGGTGCTGGGTGCTCAGTGCTCGGGGTGCTGGGTGCTCAGTGCTCAGGGTGCTGGGTGCTCAGTACTCAGGGTGTTGGTTGCCCAGTACTCGGGGTGCTTTGTGCTCAGTACTCAGGGTGCTGGGTGCTCAGTACTCAGGGTGCTGGGTGCTCAGTGCTCGGGGTGCTGGGTGCTCAGTGCTCAGTACTCAGGGTGCTGGGTGCTTAGTACTCGGGGTGCTGGATGCTCAGTGCTCAGTACTCAGGGTGCTGGGTGCTCAGTGCTCAGGGTGCTCGGTGCTCAGTACTCGGGGTGCTGGGTGCTCATTCTTGGGGTGCTGGGTGCTCAGTGCTCGGGGTGCTGCTTGCGCAGTACTCAGGGTGCTGGGTGCTCAGTGCTCAGGGTGCTGGGTGCTCAGTACTCAGGGTGCTGGGTGCTCAGTGCTCAGGGTGCTGGGTGCTCAGTACTCAGGGTGCTGGGCGCACAGTGCTCAGGGTGCTGGGTGCTCAGTACACAGGGTGCTGGGAGCTCAGTGCTCACGGTGATCGGTGCTCAGTACTCAGTGTGCTCAGTACTCAGGGTACTGGGTGCTCGGTGCTCGGGGTGCTGGGAGCTCAGTACTCAGGGTGCTGGGTGCTCAGTGCTCGGGGTGCTGGGTGCTCAGTGCTCAGGGTGATCGGTGCTCAGTACTGAGGGTGCTGGGTGCTCAGTGCTCAGGGTGCTGGGTGTTCAGTCCACAGGGTGCTCAGTGCTCAGGGTGCTGGGTGCTCAGTGCTCGGGGTGCTTGGTGCTCAGTGCTCGCAGGTGCTGGGTGTTCAGTGCTCAGTGCTCAGGGTGCTGGTTGCTCAGTACTCAGGGTGCTGGATGCTCAGTATGTTGGGTGCTCACTACTCAGGGTGCTGCGTGCTCAGTGCTCAGGGTGCTGGGTGCTCAGTGCTCAGGGTGCTGGGTGCTCAGTGCTCAGGGTGCTGGGTGCTCAGTACTCAGGGTGCTGGGTGCTCAGTGCTCGGGGTGCTGGGTGCTCAGTGCTCAGGGTGCTGGGTGCTCAGTACTCAGGGTGCTGGGTGCTCAGTACTCGGGTGATGGGTTCTCAGTGCTCAGGGTGCTGGGTGCTCAGTGCTCGGGGTGCTGGGTGCTCAGTGCTCAGTACTCAGGGTGCTGGGTGCTCAATGCTCGGGTTGCTGCGTGCTCAGTGCTCAGTACTCAGGGTGCTGGGTGCTCAGTGCTCAGGGTGCGGTATGCTCAGTGCTCAGGGTGCTGGGTGCTCAGTCCTCAGGGAGTTCAGTGCTCAGGGTTCTGGGTGCTCAGTACTCAGGGTGCTGGGTGCTCAGTGCTCAGGGTGCTCGGTGCTCGGGGCGCTGGGTGCTCAGTGCTCGGGGTGCTCGGAGCTCAGAACTCAGTTTGCTGGGTGCTCAGTGCTCGGGGTGCTCGGTTCTCAGTACTCAGGGTGCTGGGTGCTCAGTGCTCAGGGTGCTCGATGCTCAGTACGTTGGGTGCTCACTACTCAGGGTGCTGCGTGCTCAGTGCTCAGGGTGCTGGGTGCTCAGTGCTCAGGGTGCTGGGTGCTCAGTGCTCGGGGTGCTGGGTGCTCAGTGCTCAGGGTGCTGGGTGCTCAGTACTCAGGGTGTTGGTTGCCCAGTACTCGGGGTGCTTTGTGCTCAGTACTCAGGGTGCTGGGTGCTCAGTACTCAGGGTGCTGGGTGCTCAGTACTCGGGTGCTGGGTGCTCAGTGCTCAGGGTGCTGGGTGCTCAGTGCTCAGGGTGCTGGGTGCTCAGTGCTCAGTACTCAGCGTGCTGGGTGCTTAGTACTCAGGGTGCTGGGTGCTCAGTGCTCAGTACTCAGGGTGCTGGGTGCTCAGTGCTCAGGGTGCTGGGTGCTCAGTGCTCAGGGTGCTGGGTGCTCAGTGCTCAGGGTGCTGGGTACTCAGTGCTCAGGGTGCTGGGTGCTCAGTGCTCGATGTGCTCGGTGCTCAGTACTCAGTGTGCTGGGTGCTCAGTGCTCAGTACTCGGGTGCTGGGTGCTCAGTGCTCAGGGTGCTGGGTGCTCAGTGCTCAGGGTGCTGGGTGCTCAGTGCTCAGGGTGCTGGGTGCTCAGTGCTCGGGGTGCTGGGTGCTCAGTGCTCAGGGTGCTGGGTGCTCAGTGCTCGATGTGCTCGGTGCTCAGTACTCAGTGTGCTGGGTGCTCAGTGCTCGAGGTGCTCAGTACTCAGGGTGCTGGGTGCTCAGTGCTCAGGGTGCTGTGTGCTCAGTACTCAGGCTGCTCGGTGCTTAGTACTCAGGGTGCTGGGTGCTCAGTACTCCGGGTGCTGGGTGCTCAGTGCTCGGGGTGCTCGGTGCTCAGTACTCAGTGCTCAGGGTGCTCAGTGCTCAGTGCTCAGGGTGCTGGGTGTTCAGTACTCAGGGTGCTGGGTGCTCAGTACTCAGGGTGCTGGGTGCTCAGTACTCGGGGTGCTCGGTGCTCTTTGCTCAGGGTGCTGGGTGCTCAGTACTCAGGGTGCTGGGTGCTCAGTACTCAGGGTACTGGGTGCTCAGTGCTCAGGGTGCTGTGTGCTCAGTGCTCAGGGTGCTGGGTGCTCAGTCCTCAGGGTGTTCAGTGCTCAGGGTGCTGGGTGCTCAGTACTCAGGGTGCTGGGTGCTCAGTGCTCAGGGTGCTCGGTGCTCGGGGCGCTGGGTGCTCAGTGCTCGGGGTGCTCGGAGCTCAGTACTCAGGGTGCTGGGTGCTCAGTGCTCAGGGTGCTCGGTTCTCAGTACTCAGGGTGCTGGGTGCTCAGTGCTCAGGGTGCTCGATGCTCAGTACGTTGGGTGCTCACTACTCAGGGTGCTGCGTGCTCAGTGCTCAGGGTGCTGGGTGCTCAGTGCTCAGGGTCCTGGGTGCTCAGTGCTCAGGTTGCTGGGTGCTCAGTACTCAGGGTGCTGGGTGCTGAGTGCTCGGGGTGCTGGGTGCTCAGTGCTCAGGGTGCTGGGTGCTCAGTACTCAGGGTGTTGGTTGCCCAGTACTCGGGGTGCTTTGTGCTCAGTACTCAGGGTGCTGGGTGCTCAGTACTCAGGGTGCTGGGTGCTCAGTACTCGGGTGCTGGGTGCTCAGTGCTCAGGGTGCTGGGTGCTCAGTGCTCAGGGTGCTGGGTGCTCAGTGCTCAGGGTGCTGGGTGCTCAGTACTCAGGGTGCTGGGTGCTCAGTGCTCGGAGTGCTGGGTGCTCAGTGCTCAGGGTGCTGGGTGCTCAGTACTCAGGGTGCTGGGTGCTCAGTACTCGGGGTGCTGTGTGCTCAGTACTCAGGGTGCTGGGTGCTCAGTACTCAGGGTGCTGGGTGCTCAGTGCTCAGGGTGCTGGGTGCTCAGTGCTCGGGGTGCTGGGTGCTCAGTGCTCAGTACTCAGTGTGCTGGGTGCTCAGTGCTCGGAGTGCTGCGTGCTCAGTGCTCAGTACTCAGGGTGCTGGGTGCTCAGTGCTCAGGGTGCTGTGTGCTCAGTGCTCAGGGTGCTGGGTGCTCAGTCCTCAGGGTGTTCATTGCTCAGGGTGCTGGGTGCTCAGTACTCAGGGTGCTGGGTGCTCAGTGCTCAGGGTGCTCGGTGCTCGGGGCGCTGGGTGCTCAGTGCTCGGGGTGCTCGGAGCTCAGTACTCAGGGTGCTGGGTGCTCAGTGCTCGGGGTGCTCGGTTCTCAGTACTCAGGGTGCTGGGTGCTCAGTGCACAGGGTGCTCGATGCTCAGTATGTTGGGTGCTAACTACTCAGGGTGCTGCGTGCTCAGTGCTCAGGGTGCTGGGTGCTCAGTGCTCAGGGTGCTGGGTGCTCAGTGCTCAGGGTGCTGGGTGCTCAGTACTCAGGGTGCTGGGTGCTCAGTGCTCGGGGTGCTGGGTGCTCAGTGCTCAGGGTGCTGGGTGCTCAGTACTCAGGGTGTTGGTTGCCCAGTACTCGGGGTGCTTTGTGCTCAGTACTCAGGGTGCTGGGTGCTCAGTACTCAGGGTGCTGGGTGCTCAGTGCTCGGGGTGCTGGGTGCTCAGTGCTCAGTACTCAGGGTGCTGGGTGCTTAGTACTCGGGGTGCTGGATGCTCAGTGCTCAGTACTCAGGGTGCTGGGTGCTCAGTGCTCAGGGTGCTCGGTGCTCAGTACTCGGGGTGCTGAGTGCTCATTCTTGGGGTGCTGGGTGCTCAGTGCTCGGGGTGCTGCTTGCGCAGTACTCAGGGTGCTGGGTGCTCAGTGCTCAGGGTGCTGGGTGCTCAGTACTCAGGGTGCTGGGTGCTCAGTGCTCAGGGTGCTGGGTGCTCAGTACTCAGGGTGCTGGGCGCACAGTGCTCAGGGTGCTGGGTGCTCAGTACACAGGGTGCTGGGAGCTCAGTGCTCACGGTGATCGGTGCTCAGTACTCAGTGTGCTCAGTACTCAGGGTACTGGGTGCTCGGTGCTCGGGGTGCTGGGAGCTCAGTACTCAGGGTGCTGGGTGCTCAGTGCTCGGGGTGCTGGGTGCTCAGTGCTCAGGGTGATCGGTGCTCAGTACTGAGGGTGCTGGGTGCTCAGTGCTCAGGGTGCTGGGTGTTCAGTCCACAGGGTGCTCAGTGCTCAGGGTGCTGGGTGCTCAGTGCTCGGGGTGCTTGGTGCTCAGTGCTCGCGGTGCTGGGTGTTCAGTGCTCAGTGCTCAGGGTGCTGGTTGCTCAGTACTCAGGGTGCTGGATGCTCAGTATGTTGGGTGCTCACTACTCAGGGTGCTGCGTGCTCAGTGCTCAGGGTGCTGGGTGCTCAGTGCTCAGGGTGCTGGGTGCTCAGTGCTCAGGGTGCTGGGTGCTCAGTACTCAGGGTGCTGGGTGCTCAGTGCTCGGGGTGCTGGGTGCTCAGTGCTCAGGGTGCTGGGTGCTCAGTACTCAGGGTGCTGGGTGCTCAGTACTCGGGTGATGGGTTCTCAGTGCTCAGGGTGCTGGGTGCTCAGTGCTCGGGGTGCTGGGTGCTCAGTGCTCAGTACTCAGGGTGCTGGGTGCTTAGTACTCGGGGTGCTGGATGCTCAGTGCTCAGTACTCAGGGTGCTGGGTGCTCAGTGCTCAGGGTGCTCGGTGCTCAGTACTCGGGGTGCTGGGTGCTCATTCTTGGGGTGCTGGGTGCTCAGTGCTCGGGGTGCTGCTTGCGCAGTACTCAGGGTGCTGGGTGCTCAGTGCTCAGGGTGCTGGGTGCTCAGTACTCAGGGTGCTGGGTGCTCAGTGCTCAGGGTGCTGGGTGCTCAGTACTCAGGGTGCTGGGCGCACAGTGCTCAGGGTGCTGGGTGCTCAGTACACAGGGTGCTGGGAGCTCAGTGCTCACGGTGATCGGTGCTCAGTACTCAGTGTGCTCAGTACTCAGGGTACTGGGTGCTCGGTGCTCGGGGTGCTGGGAGCTCAGTACTCAGGGTGCTGGGTGCTCAGTGCTCGGGGTGCTGGGTGCTCAGTGCTCAGGGTGATCGGTGCTCAGTACTGAGGGTGCTGGGTGCTCAGTGCTCAGGGTGCTGGGTGTTCAGTCCACAGGGTGCTCAGTGCTCAGGGTGCTGGGTGCTCAGTGCTCGGGGTGCTTGGTGCTCAGTGCTCGGGGTGCTGGGTGTTCAGTGCTCAGTGCTCAGGGTGCTGGTTGCTCAGTACTCAGGGTGCTGGATGCTCAGTACTCAGGATGCTGGGTGCTCAGTGCTCAGGGTGCTGGGTGCTCAGTACTCAGGGTGCTGGGTGATCAGTGCTCGGGGTGCTGGGTGCTCAGTGCTGAGTGTGCTGGGTGCTCAGTGCTCAGGGTGCTGGGTGCTCAGTACTCAGGGTGCTGGGTGCTCAGTGCTCGGGTTGCTCGGTGCTCAGTACTCAAGTGGCTGGGTGCTCAGTGCTCAGGGTGCTGGGTGCTCAGTGATCAGGGTGCTGGGTGCTCAGTACTCAGGGTGCTCGGTGCTCAGTACTCAGGGTTCTCAGTGCTCAGTACTCAGGGTGCTCGGTTCTCAGTACTCAGGGTGCTGGGTGCTCAGTGCTCAGGGTGCTCGATGCTCAGTACGTTGGGTGCTCACTACTCAGGGTGCTGCGTGCTCAGTGCTCAGGGTGCTGGGTGCTCAGTGCTCAGGGTGCTGGGTGCTCAGTGCTCAGGTTGCTGGGTGCTCAGTACTCAGGGTGCTGGGTGCTGAGTGCTCGGGGTGCTGGGTGCTCAGTGCTCAGGGTGCTGGGTGCTCAGTACTCAGGGTGTTGGTTGCCCAGTACTCGGGGTGCTTTGTGCTCAGTACTCAGGGTGTTGGGTGCTCAGTACTCAGGGTGCTGGGTGCTCAGTACTCGGGTGCTGGGTGCTCAGTGCTCAGGGTGCTGGGTGCTCAGTGCTCAGGGTGCTGGGTGCTCAGTGCTCAGGGTGCTGGGTGCTCAGTACTCAGGGTGCTGGGTGCTCAGTGCTCGGAGTGCTGGGTGCTCAGTGCTCAGGGTGCTGGGTGCTCAGTACTCAGGGTGCTGGGTGCTCAGTACTCGGGGTGCTGTGTGCTCAGTACTCAGGGTGCTGGGTGCTCAGTACTCAGGGTGCTGGGTGCTCAGTGCTCAGGGTGCTGGGTGCTCAGTGCTCGGGGTGCTGGGTGCTCAGTGCTCAGTACTCAGTGTGCTGGGTGCTCAGTGCTTGGAGTGCTGCGTGCTCAGTGCTCAGTACTCAGGGTGCTGGGTGCTCAGTGCTCAGGGTGCTGTGTGCTCAGTGCTCAGGGTGCTGGGTGCTCAGTACTCAGGGTGCTGGGTGCTCAGTACTCGGGGTGCTGTGTGCTCAGTACTCAGGGTGCTGGGTGCTCAGTACTCAGGGTGCTGGGTGCTCAGTGCTCAGGGTGCTGGGTGCTCAGTGCTCGGGGTGCTGGGTGCTCAGTGCTCAGTACTCAGTGTGCTGGGTGCTCAGTGCTCGGAGTGCTGCGTGCTCAGTGCTCAGTACTCAGGGTGCTGGGTGCTCAGTGCTCAGGGTGCTGTGTGCTCAGTGCTCAGGGTGCTGGGTGCTCAGTCCTCAGGGTGTTCATTGCTCAGGGTGCTGGGTGCTCAGTACTCAGGGTGCTGGGTGCTCAGTGCTCAGGGTGCTCGGTGCTCGGGGCGCTGGGTGCTCAGTGCTCGGGGTGCTCGGAGCTCAGTACTCAGGGTGCTGGGTGCTCAGTGCTCGGGGTGCTCGGTTCTCAGTACTCAGGGTGCTGGGTGCTCAGTGCACAGGGTGCTCGATGCTCAGTATGTTGGGTGCTAACTACTCAGGGTGCTGCGTGCTCAGTGCTCAGGGTGCTGGGTGCTCAGTGCTCAGGGTGCTGGGTGCTCAGTGCTCAGGGTGCTGGGTGCTCAGTACTCAGGGTGCTGGGTGCTCAGTGCTCGGGGTGCTGGGTGCTCAGTGCTCAGGGTGCTGGGTGCTCAGTACTCAGGGTGTTGGTTGCCCAGTACTCGGGGTGCTTTGTGCTCAGTACTCAGGGTGCTGGGTGCTCAGTACTCAGGGTGCTGGGTGCTCAGTGCTCGGGGTGCTGGGTGCTTAGTACTCGGGGTGCTGGATGCTCAGTGCTCAGTACTCAGGGTGCTGGGTGCTCAGTGCTCAGGGTGCTCGGTGCTCAGTACTCGGGGTGCTGGGTGCTCATTCTTGGGGTGCTGGGTGCTCAGTGCTCGGGGTGCTGCTTGCGCAGTACTCAGGGTGCTGGGTGCTCAGTGCTCAGGGTGCTGGGTGCTCAGTACTCAGGGTGCTGGGTGCTCAGTGCTCAGGGTGCTGGGTGCTCAGTACTCAGGGTGCTGGGCGCACAGTGCTCAGGGTGCTGGGTGCTCAGTACACAGGGTGCTGGGAGCTCAGTGCTCACGGTGATCGGTGCTCAGTACTCAGTGTGCTCAGTACTCAGGGTACTGGGTGCTCGGTGCTCGGGGTGCTGGGAGCTCAGTACTCAGGGTGCTGGGTGCTCAGTGCTCGGGGTGCTGGGTGCTCAGTGCTCAGGGTGATCGGTGCTCAGTACTGAGGGTGCTGGGTGCTCAGTGCTCAGGGTGCTGGGTGTTCAGTCCACAGGGTGCTCAGTGCTCAGGGTGCTGGGTGCTCAGTGCTCGGGGTGCTTGGTGCTCAGTGCTCGCGGTGCTGGGTGTTCAGTGCTCAGTGCTCAGGGTGCTGGTTGCTCAGTACTCAGGGTGCTGGATGCTCAGTATGTTGGGTGCTCACTACTCAGGGTGCTGCGTGCTCAGTGCTCAGGGTGCTGGGTGCTCAGTGCTCAGGGTGCTGGGTGCTCAGTGCTCAGGGTGCTGGGTGCTCAGTGCTCAGGGTGCTGGGTGCTCAGTGCTCGGGGTGCTGGGTGCTCAGTGCTCAGGGTGCTGGGTGCTCAGTACTCAGGGTGCTGGGTGCTCAGTACTCGGGTGATGGGTTCTCAGTGCTCAGGGTGCTGGGTGCTCAGTGCTCGGGGTGCTGGGTGCTCAGTGCTCAGTACTCAGGGTGCTGGGTGCTTAGTACTCGGGGTGCTGGATGCTCAGTGCTCAGTACTCAGGGTGCTGGGTGCTCAGTGCTCAGGGTGCTCGGTGCTCAGTACTCGGGGTGCTGGGTGCTCATTCTTGGGGTGCTGGGTGCTCAGTGCTCGGGGTGCTGCTTGCGCAGTACTCAGGGTGCTGGGTGCTCAGTGCTCAGGGTGCTGGGTGCTCAGTACTCAGGGTGCTGGGTGCTCAGTGCTCAGGGTGCTGGGTGCTCAGTACTCAGGGTGCTGGGTGCACAGTGCTCAGGGTGCTGGGTGCTCAGTACACAGGGTGCTGGGAGCTCAGTGCTCACGGTGATCGGTGCTCAGTACTCAGTGTGCTCAGTACTCAGGGTACTGGGTGCTCGGTGCTCGGGGTGCTGGGAGCTCAGTACTCAGGGTGCAGGGTGCTCAGTGCTCGGGGTGCTGGGTGCTCAGTGCTCAGGGTGATCGGTGCTCAGTACTGAGGGTGCTGGGTGCTCAGTGCTCAGGGTGCTGGGTGTTCAGTCCACAGGGTGCTCAGTGCTCAGGGTGCTGGGTGCTCAGTGCTCGGGGTGCTTGGTGCTCAGTGCTCGGGGTGCTGGGTGTTCAGTGCTCAGTGCTCAGGGTGCTGGTTGCTCAGTACTCAGGGTGCTGGATGCTCAGTACTCAGGATGCTGGGTGCTCAGTGCTCAGGGTGCTGGGTGCTCAGTACTCAGGGTGCTGGGTGATCAGTGCTCGGGGTGCTGGGTGCTCAGTGCTGAGTGTGCTGGGTGCTCAGTGCTCAGGGTGCTGGGTGCTCAGTACTCAGGGTGCTGGGTGCTCAGTGCTCGGGTTGCTCGGTGCTCAGTACTCAAGTGGCTGGGTGCTCAGTGCTCAGGGTGCTGGGTGCTCAGTGATCAGGGTGCTGGGTGCTCAGTACTCAGGGTGCTCGGTGCTCAGTACTCAGGGTTCTCAGTGCTCAGTACTCAGGGTGCTCGGTTCTCAGTACTCAGGGTGCTGGGTGCTCAGTGCTCAGGGTGCTCGATGCTCAGTACGTTGGGTGCTCACTACTCAGGGTGCTGCGTGCTCAGTGCTCAGGGTGCTGGGTGCTCAGTGCTCAGGGTGCTGGGTGCTCAGTGCTCAGGTTGCTGGGTGCTCAGTACTCAGGGTGCTGGGTGCTGAGTGCTCGGGGTGCTGGGTGCTCAGTGCTCAGGGTGCTGGGTGCTCAGTACTCAGGGTGTTGGTTGCCCAGTACTCGGGGTGCTTTGTGCTCAGTACTCAGGGTGTTGGGTGCTCAGTACTCAGGGTGCTGGGTGCTCAGTACTCGGGTGCTGGGTGCTCAGGGCTCAGGGTGCTGGGTGCTCAGTGCTCAGGGTGCTGGGTGCTCAGTGCTCAGGGTGCTGGGTGCTCAGTACTCAGGGTGCTGGGTGCTCAGTGCTCGGAGTGCTGGGTGCTCAGTGCTCAGGGTGCTGGGTGCTCAGTACTCAGGGTGCTGGGTGCTCAGTACTCGGGGTGCTGTGTGCTCAGTACTCAGGGTGCTGGGTGCTCAGTACTCAGGGTGCTGGGTGCTCAGTGCTCAGGGTGCTGGGTGCTCAGTGCTCGGGGTGCTGGGTGCTCAGTGCTCAGTACTCAGTGTGCTGGGTGCTCAGTGCTTGGAGTGCTGCGTGCTCAGTGCTCAGTACTCAGGGTGCTGGGTGCTCAGTGCTCAGGGTGCTGTGTGCTCAGTGCTCAGGGTGCTGGGTGCTCAGTCCTCAGGGTGTTCATTGCTCAGGGTGCTGGGTGCTCAGTACTCAGGGTGCTGGGTGCTCAGTGCTCAGGGTGCTCGGTGCTCGGGGCGCTGGGTGCTCAGTGCTCGGGGTGCTCGGAGCTCAGTACTCAGGGTGCTGGGTGCTCAGTGCTCGGGGTGCTCGGTTCTCAGTACTCAGGGTGCTGGGTGCTCAGTGCACAGGGTGCTCGATGCTCAGTATGTTGGGTGCTAACTACTCAGGGTGCTGCGTGCTCAGTGCTCAGGGTGCTGGGTGCTCAGTGCTCAGGGTGCTGGGTGCTCAGTGCTCAGGGTGCTGGGTGCTCAGTACTCAGGGTGCTGGGTGCTCAGTGCTCGGGGTGCTGGGTGCTCAGTGCTCAGGGTGCTGGGTGCTCAGTACTCAGGGTGTTGGTTGCCCAGTACTCGGGGTGCTTTGTGCTCAGTACTCAGGGTGCTGGGTGCTCAGTACTCAGGGTGCTGGGTGCTCAGTGCTCGGGGTGCTGGGTGCTCAGTGCTCAGTACTCAGGGTGCTGGGTGCTTAGTACTCGGGGTGCTGGATGCTCAGTGCTCAGTACTCAGGGTGCTGGGTGCTCAGTGCTCAGGGTGCTCGGTGCTCAGTACTCGGGGTGCTGGGTGCTCATTCTTGGGGTGCTGGGTGCTCAGTGCTCGGGGTGCTGCTTGCGCAGTACTCAGGGTGCTGGGTGCTCAGTGCTCAGGGTGCTGGGTGCTCAGTACTCAGGGTGCTGGGTGCTCAGTGCTCAGGGTGCTGGGTGCTCAGTACTCAGGGTGCTGGGCGCACAGTGCTCAGGGTGCTGGGTGCTCAGTACACAGGGTGCTGGGAGCTCAGTGCTCACGGTGATCGGTGCTCAGTACTCAGTGTGCTCAGTACTCAGGGTACTGGGTGCTCGGTGCTCGGGGTGCTGGGAGCTCAGTACTCAGGGTGCTGGGTGCTCAGTGCTCGGGGTGCTGGGTGCTCAGTGCTCAGGGTGATCGGTGCTCAGTACTGAGGGTGCTGGGTGCTCAGTGCTCAGGGTGCTGGGTGTTCAGTCCACAGGGTGCTCAGTGCTCAGGGTGCTGGGTGCTCAGTGCTCGGGGTGCTTGGTGCTCAGTGCTCGCAGGTGCTGGGTGTTCAGTGCTCAGTGCTCAGGGTGCTGGTTGCTCAGTACTCAGGGTGCTGGATGCTCAGTATGTTGGGTGCTCACTACTCAGGGTGCTGCGTGCTCAGTGCTCAGGGTGCTGGGTGCTCAGTGCTCAGGGTGCTGGGTGCTCAGTGCTCAGGGTGCTGGGTGCTCAGTACTCAGGGTGCTGGGTGCTCAGTGCTCGGGGTGCTGGGTGCTCAGTGCTCAGGGTGCTGGGTGCTCAGTACTCAGGGTGCTGGGTGCTCAGTACTCGGGTGATGGGTTCTCAGTGCTCAGGGTGCTGGGTGCTCAGTGCTCGGGGTGCTGGGTGCTCAGTGCTCAGTACTCAGGGTGCTGGGTGCTCAATGCTCGGGTTGCTGCGTGCTCAGTGCTCAGTACTCAGGGTGCTGGGTGCTCAGTGCTCAGGGTGCGGTATGCTCAGTGCTCAGGGTGCTGGGTGCTCAGTCCTCAGGGAGTTCAGTGCTCAGGGTTCTGGGTGCTCAGTACTCAGGGTGCTGGGTGCTCAGTGCTCAGGGTGCTCGGTGCTCGGGGCGCTGGGTGCTCAGTGCTCGGGGTGCTCGGAGCTCAGAACTCAGTTTGCTGGGTGCTCAGTGCTCGGGGTGCTCGGTTCTCAGTACTCAGGGTGCTGGGTGCTCAGTGCTCAGGGTGCTCGATGCTCAGTACGTTGGGTGCTCACTACTCAGGGTGCTGCGTGCTCAGTGCTCAGGGTGCTGGGTGCTCAGTGCTCAGGGTGCTGGGTGCTCAGTGCTCGGGGTGCTGGGTGCTCAGTGCTCAGGGTGCTGGGTGCTCAGTACTCAGGGTGTTGGTTGCCCAGTACTCGGGGTGCTTTGTGCTCAGTACTCAGGGTGCTGGGTGCTCAGTACTCAGGGTGCTGGGTGCTCAGTACTCGGGTGCTGGGTGCTCAGTGCTCAGGGTGCTGGGTGCTCAGTGCTCAGGGTGCTGGGTGCTCAGTGCTCAGTACTCAGCGTGCTGGGTGCTTAGTACTCAGGGTGCTGGGTGCTCAGTGCTCAGTACTCAGGGTGCTGGGTGCTCAGTGCTCAGGGTGCTGGGTGCTCAGTGCTCAGGGTGCTGGGTGCTCAGTGCTCAGGGTGCTGGGTACTCAGTGCTCAGGGTGCTGGGTGCTCAGTGCTCGATGTGCTCGGTGCTCAGTACTCAGTGTGCTGGGTGCTCAGTGCTCAGTACTCGGGTGCTGGGTGCTCAGTGCTCAGGGTGCTGGGTGCTCAGTGCTCAGGGTGCTGGGTGCTCAGTGCTCAGGGTGCTGGGTGCTCAGTGCTCGGGGTGCTGGGTGCTCAGTGCTCAGGGTGCTGGGTGCTCAGTGCTCGATGTGCTCGGTGCTCAGTACTCAGTGTGCTGGGTGCTCAGTGCTCGAGGTGCTCAGTACTCAGGGTGCTGGGTGCTCAGTGCTCAGGGTGCTGTGTGCTCAGTACTCAGGCTGCTCGGTGCTTAGTACTCAGGGTGCTGGGTGCTCAGTACTCCGGGTGCTGGGTGCTCAGTGCTCGGGGTGCTCGGTGCTCAGTACTCAGTGCTCAGGGTGCTCAGTGCTCAGTGCTCAGGGTGCTGGGTGTTCAGTACTCAGGGTGCTGGGTGCTCAGTACTCAGGGTGCTGGGTGCTCAGTACTCGGGGTGCTCGGTGCTCTTTGCTCAGGGTGCTGGGTGCTCAGTACTCAGGGTGCTGGGTGCTCAGTACTCAGGGTGCTGGGTGCTCAGTGCTCAGGGTGCAGGGTACTCAGTGCTCAGGGTGCTCGGTGCTCAGTACTCGGGGTGCTGGGAGCTCATTCTTGGGGTGCTGGGTGCTCAGTGCTCGGGGTGCTGGGTGCGCAGTACTCAGGGTGCTGGGTGCTCAGTGCTCAGGGTGCTGGGTGCTCAGTACTCAGGGTGCTGGGTGCTCAGTGCTCAGGGTTCTGGGTGCTCAGTACTCAGGGTGCTGGGCGCACAGTGCTCAGGGTGCTGGGTGCTCAGTACTCAGGGTGTTGGGAGCTCAGTGCTCAGGGTGATCGGTGCTCAGTACTCAGGGTGCTCAGTACTCAGGGTACTGGGTGCTCAGTGCTCGGGGTGCTGGGAGCTCAGTACACAGGGTGCTGGGTGCTCAGTGCTCGGGGTGCTGGGTGCTCAGTGCTCAGGGTGATCGGTGCTCAGTACTCAAGGTGCTGGGTGCTCAGTGCTCAGGGTGCTGGGTGTTAAGTCCACAGGTTGCTCAGTGCTCAGGGTGCTGGGTGCTCAGTGCTCGGGGTGCTGGGTGCTCAGTGCTCGGGGTGCTGGGTGTTCAGTGCTCAGTGCTCAGGGTGCTGGGTGCTCAGTGCTCAGTGCTCAGGGTGCTGGTTGCTCAGTACTCAGGGTGCTGGGTGCTCAGTACTCAGGGTGCTGGGTGCTCAGTGCTCAGGGTGCTGGGTGCTCAGTACTCAGGGTGCTTGGTGATCAGTGCTCGGGGTGCTGGGTGCTCAGTGCTCAGGGTGCTGGGTGCTCAGTGCTCAGGGTGCTGGGTGCTCAGTACTCAGGGTGCTGTGTGCTCAGTGCTCGGGTTGCTCGGTGCTCAGTACTCAAGGTGCTGGGTGCTCAGTGCTCAGGGTCCTGGGTGCTCAGTGATCAGCGTGCTGGGTGCTCAGTACTCAGGGTGCTCGGTGCTCAGTACTCAGGTTTCTCAGTGCTCAGTACTCAGGGTGCTGGGTGCTCAGTACTGAGGGTGCTCAGTGCTCAGTACTTAGGGTGCTTGGTGCTCAGTACTCAGGGTGCTCAGTGCTCAGTACTCGGTGTGCTGGGTGCTCAGTGCTCAGGGTGTTCAGTGCTCAGTGCTCAGGGTGCTGGGTGCTCAGTACTCAGGGTGCTGGGTGCTCAGTACTCAGGGTGCTGGGTGCTCTGTACTCGGGTGCTGGGTGCTCAGTGCTCAGGGTGCTGGGTGCTCAGTGCTCAGCGTGCTGGGTGCTCAGTGCTCGGGGTGCTCGGTGCTCAGTACGTTGGGTGCTCACTACTCAGGGTGCTGCGTGCTCAGTGCTCAGGGTGCTGGGTGCTCAGTGCTCAGGGTGCTGGGTGCTCAGTGCTCAGGTTGCTGGGTGCTCAGTACTCAGGGTGCTGGGTGCTGAGTGCTCGGGGTGCTGGGTGCTCAGTGCTCAGGGTGCTGGGTGCTCAGTACTCAGGGTGTTGGTTGCCCAGTACTCGGGGTGCTTTGTGCTCAGTACTCAGGGTGTTAGGTGCTCAGTACTCAGGGTGCTGGGTGCTCAGTACTCGGGTGCTGGGTGCTCAGTGCTCAGGGTGCTGGGTGCTCAGTGCTCAGGGTGCTGGGTGCTCAGTGCTCAGGGTGCTGGGTGCTCAGTACTCAGGGTGCTGGGTGCTCAGTGCTCGGAGTGCTGGGTGCTCAGTGCTCAGGGTGCTGGGTGCTCAGTACTGAGGGTGCTGGGTGCTCAGTACTCGGGGTGCTGTGTGCTCAGTACTCAGGGTGCTGGGTGCTCAGTACTCAGGGTGCTGGGTGCTCAGTGCTCAGGGTGCTGGGTGCTCAGTGCTCGGGGTGCTGGGTGCTCAGTGCTCAGTACTCAGTGTGCTGGGTGCTCAGTGCTTGGAGTGCTGCGTGCTCAGTGCTCAGTACTCAGGGTGCTGGGTGCTCAGTGCTCAGGGTGCTGTGTGCTCAGTGCTCAGGGTGCTGGGTGCTCAGTCCTCAGGGTGTTCATTGCTCAGGGTGCTGGGTGCTCAGTACTCAGGGTGCTGGGTGCTCAGTGCTCAGGGTGCTCGGTGCTCGGGGCGCTGGGTGCTCAGTGCTCGGGGTGCTCGGAGCTCAGTACTCAGGGTGCTGGGTGCTCAGTGCTCGGGGTGCTCGGTTCTCAGTACTCAGGGTGCTGGGTGCTCAGTGCACAGGGTGCTCGATGCTCAGTATGTTGGGTGCTAACTACTCAGGGTGCTGCGTGCTCAGTGCTCAGGGTGCTGGGTGCTCAGTGCTCAGGGTGCTGGGTGCTCAGTGCTCAGGGTGCTGGGTGCTCAGTACTCAGGGTGCTGGGTGCTCAGTGCTCGGGGTGCTGGGTGCTCAGTGCTCAGGGTGCTGGGTGCTCAGTACTCAGGGTGTTGGTTGCCCAGTACTCGGGGTGCTTTGTGCTCAGTACTCAGGGTGCTGGGTGCTCAGTACTCAGGGTGCTGGGTGCTCAGTGCTCGGGGTGCTGGGTGCTCAGTGCTCAGTACTCAGGGTGCTGGGTGCTTAGTACTCGGGGTGCTGGATGCTCAGTGCTCAGTACTCAGGGTGCTGGGTGCTCAGTGCTCAGGGTGCTCGGTGCTCAGTACTCGGGGTGCTGGGTGCTCATTCTTGGGGTGCTGGGTGCTCAGTGCTCGGGGTGCTGCTTGCGCAGTACTCAGGGTGCTGGGTGCTCAGTGCTCAGGGTGCTGGGTGCTCAGTACTCAGGGTGCTGGGTGCTCAGTGCTCAGGGTGCTGGGTGCTCAGTACTCAGGGTGCTGGGCGCACAGTGCTCAGGGTGCTGGGTGCTCAGTACACAGGGTGCTGGGAGCTCAGTGCTCACGGTGATCGGTGCTCAGTACTCAGTGTGCTCAGTACTCAGGGTACTGGGTGCTCGGTGCTCGGGGTGCTGGGAGCTCAGTACTCAGGGTGCTGGGTGCTCAGTGCTCGGGGTGCTGGGTGCTCAGTGCTCAGGGTGATCGGTGCTCAGTACTGAGGGTGCTGGGTGCTCAGTGCTCAGGGTGCTGGGTGTTCAGTCCACAGGGTGCTCAGTGCTCAGGGTGCTGGGTGCTCAGTGCTCGGGGTGCTTGGTGCTCAGTGCTCGCAGGTGCTGGGTGTTCAGTGATCAGTGCTCAGGGTGCTGGTTGCTCAGTACTCAGGGTGCTGGATGCTCAGTATGTTGGGTGCTCACTACTCAGGGTGCTGCGTGCTCAGTGCTCAGGGTGCTGGGTGCTCAGTGCTCAGGGTGCTGGGTGCTCAGTGCTCAGGGTGCTGGGTGCTCAGTACTCAGGGTGCTGGGTGCTCAGTGCTCGGGGTGCTGGGTGCTCAGTGCTCAGGGTGCTGGGTGCTCAGTACTCAGGGTGCTGGGTGCTCAGTACTCGGGTGATGGGTTCTCAGTGCTCAGGGTGCTGGGTGCTCAGTGCTCGGGGTGCTGGGTGCTCAGTGCTCAGTACTCAGGGTGCTGGGTGCTCAATGCTCGGGTTGCTGCGTGCTCAGTGCTCAGTACTCAGGGTGCTGGGTGCTCAGTGCTCAGGGTGCGGTATGCTCAGTGCTCAGGGTGCTGGGTGCTCAGTCCTCAGGGTGTTCAGTGCTCAGGGTTCTGGGTGCTCAGTACTCAGGGTGCTGGGTGCTCAGTGCTCAGGGTGCTCGGTGCTCGGGGCGCTGGGTGCTCAGTGCTCGGGGTGCTCGGAGCTCAGAACTCAGTTTGCTGGGTGCTCAGTGCTCGGGGTGCTCGGTTCTCAGTACTCAGGGTGCTGGGTGCTCAGTGCTCAGGGTGCTCGATGCTCAGTACGTTGGGTGCTCACTACTCAGGGTGCTGCGTGCTCAGTGCTCAGGGTGCTGGGTGCTCAGTGCTCAGGGTGCTGGGTGCTCAGTGCTCGGGGTGCTGGGTGCTCAGTGCTCAGGGTGCTGGGTGCTCAGTACTCAGGGTGTTGGTTGCCCAGTACTCGGGGTGCTTTGTGCTCAGTACTCAGGGTGCTGGGTGCTCAGTACTCAGGGTGCTGGGTGCTCAGTACTCGGGTGCTGGGTGCTCAGTGCTCAGGGTGCTGGGTGCTCAGTGCTCAGGGTGCTGGGTGCTCAGTGCTCAGTACTCAGCGTGCTGGGTGCTTAGTACTCAGGGTGCTGGGTGCTCAGTGCTCAGTACTCAGGGTGCTGGGTGCTCAGTGCTCAGGGTGCTGGGTGCTCAGTGCTCAGGGTGCTGGGTGCTCAGTGCTCAGGGTGCTGGGTACTCAGTGCTCAGGGTGCTGGGTGCTCAGTGCTCGATGTGCTCGGTGCTCAGTACTCAGTGTGCTGGGTGCTCAGTGCTCAGTACTCGGGTGCTGGGTGCTCAGTGCTCAGGGTGCTGGGTGCTCAGTGCTCAGGGTGCTGGGTGCTCAGTGCTCAGGGTGCTGGGTGCTCAGTGCTCGGGGTGCTGGGTGCTCAGTGCTCAGGGTGCTGGGTGCTCAGTGCTCGATGTGCTCGGTGCTCAGTACTCAGTGTGCTGGGTGCTCAGTGCTCGAGGTGCTCAGTACTCAGGGTGCTGGGTGCTCAGTGCTCAGGGTGCTGTGTGCTCAGTACTCAGGCTGCTCGGTGCTTAGTACTCAGGGTGCTGGGTGCTCAGTACTCCGGGTGCTGGGTGCTCAGTGCTCGGGGTGCTCGGTGCTCAGTACTCAGTGCTCAGGGTGCTCAGTGCTCAGTGCTCAGGGTGCTGGGTGTTCAGTACTCAGGGTGCTGGGTGCTCAGTACTCAGGGTGCTGGGTGCTCAGTACTCGGGGTGCTCGGTGCTCTTTGCTCAGGGTGCTGGGTGCTCAGTACTCAGGGTGCTGGGTGCTCAGTACTCAGGGTGCTGGGTGCTCAGTGCTCAGGGTGCAGGGTACTCAGTGCTCAGGGTGCTCGGTGCTCAGTACTCGGGGTGCTGGGTGCTCATTCTTGGGGTGCTGGGTGCTCAGTGCTCGGGGTGCTGGGTGCGCAGTACTCAGGGTGCTGGGTGCTCAGTGCTCAGGGTGCTGGGTGCTCAGTACTCAGGGTGCTGGGTGCTCAGTGCTCAGGGTTCTGGGTGCTCAGTACTCAGGGTGCTGGGCGCACAGTGCTCAGGGTGCTGGGTGCTCAGTACTCAGGGTGTTGGGAGCTCAGTGCTCAGGGTGATCGGTGCTCAGTACTCAGGGTGCTCAGTACTCAGGGTACTGGGTGCTCAGTGCTCGGGGTGCTGGGAGCTCAGTACACAGGGTGCTGGGTGCTCAGTGCTCGGGGTGCTGGGTGCTCAGTGCTCAGGGTGATCGGTGCTCAGTACTCAGGGTGCTGGGTGCTCAGTGCTCAGGGTGCTGGGTGTTAAGTCCACAGGTTGCTCAGTGCTCAGGGTGCTGGGTGCTCAGTGCTCGGGGTGCTGGGTGCTCAGTGCTCGGGGTGCTGGGTGTTCAGTGCTCAGTGCTCAGGGTGCTGGGTGCTCAGTGCTCAGTGCTCAGGGTGCTGGTTGCTCAGTACTCAGGGTGCTGGGTGCTCAGTACTCAGGGTGCTGGGTGCTCAGTGCTCAGGGTGCTGGGTGCTCAGTACTCAGGGTGCTTGGTGATCAGTGCTCGGGGTGCTGGGTGCTCAGTGCTCAGGGTGCTGGGTGCTCAGTGCTCAGGGTGCTGGGTGCTCAGTACTCAGGGTGCTGTGTGCTCAGTGCTCGGGTTGCTCGGTGCTCAGTACTCAAGGTGCTGGGTGCTCAGTGCTCAGGGTCCTGGGTGCTCAGTGATCAGCGTGCTGGGTGCTCAGTACTCAGGGTGCTCGGTGCTCAGTACTCAGGTTTCTCAGTGCTCAGTACTCAGGGTGCTGGGTGCTCAGTACTGAGGGTGCTCAGTGCTCAGTACTTAGGGTGCTTGGTGCTCAGTACTCAGGGTGCTCAGTGCTCAGTACTCGGTGTGCTGGGTGCTCAGTGCTCAGGGTGTTCAGTGCTCAGTGCTCAGGGTGCTGGGTGCTCAGTACTCAGGGTGCTGGGTGCTCAGTACTCAGGGTGCTGGGTGCTCTGTACTCGGGTGCTGGGTGCTCAGTGCTCAGGGTGCTGGGTGCTCAGTGCTCAGCGTGCTGGGTGCTCAGTGCTCGGGGTGCTCGGTGCTCAGTATGTTGGGTGCTCACTACTCAGGGTGCTGGGTGCTCAGTGCTCAGGGTGCTGGGTGCTCAGTGCTCAGGGTGCTGGGTGCTCAGTGCTCAGGGTGCTGGGTGCTCAGTACTCAGGGTGCTGGGTGCTCAGTGCTCGGGGTGCTGGGTGCTCAGTGCTCAGGGTGCTGGGTGCTCAGTACTCAGGGTGCTGGGTGCTCAGTACTCGGGGTGCTGTGTGCTCAGTACTCAGGGTGCTGGGTGCTCAGTACTCAGGGTGCTGGGTGCTCAGTACTCGGGTGCTGGGTGCTCAGTGCTCAGGGTGCTGGGTGCTCAGTGCTCGGGGTGCTGGGTGCTCAGTGCTCAGTACTCAGGGTGCTGGGTGCTCAGTGCTCGGGTTGCTGCGTGCTCAGTGCTCAGTACTCAGGGTGCTGGGTGCTCAGTGCTCAGGGTGCTGGGTACTCAGTGCTCAGGGTGCTCGGTGCTCAGTACTCGGGGTGCTGGGTGCTCATTCTTGGGGTGCTGGGTGCTCAGTGCTCGGGGTGCTTCTTGCGCAGTACTCAGGGTGCTGGGTGCTCAGTGCTCAGGGTGCTGGGTGCTCAGTACTCAGGGTGCTGGGTGCTCAGTGCTCAGGGTGCTGTGTGCTCAGTGCTCAGGGTGCTGGGTGCTCAGTCCTCAGGGTGTTCAGTGCTCAGGGTGCTGGGTGCTCAGTACTCAGGATGCTGGGTGCTCAGTGCTCAGGGTGCTCGGTGCTCGGGGCGCTGGGTGCTCAGTGCTCGGGGTGCTCGGAGCTCAGTACTCAGGGTGCTGGGTGCTCAGTGCTCGGGGTGCTCGGTTCTCAGTACTCAGGGTGCTGGGTGCTCAGTGCTCAGGGTGCTCGATGCTCAGTACGTTGGGTGCTCACTACTCAGGGTGCTGCGTGCTCAGTGCTCAGGGTGCTGGGTGCTCAGTGCTCAGGGTGCTGGGTGCTCAGTGCTCAGGGTGCTGGGTGCTCAGTACTCAGGGTGCTGGGTGCTGAGTGCTCGGGGTGCTGGGTGCTCAGTGCTCAGGGTGCTGGGTGCTCAGTACTCAGGGTGTTGGTTGCCCAGTATTCAGGGTGCTGGGTGCTCAGTACTCGGGTGCTGGATGCTCAGTGCTCAGGGTGCTGGGTGCTCAGTACTCGGGGTGCTCGGTGCTCATTAATCAGGGTGCTGGGTGCTCAGTGCTCGGGGTGCTGGGTGCTCATTGCTCAGTACTCAGGGTGCTGGGTGCTTAGTACTCGGGGTGCTGAATGCTCAGTGCTCAGTACTCAGGGTGCTGGGTGCTCAGTGCTCAGGGTGCTGTGTGCTCAGTGCTCAGGGTGCTGGGTGCTCAGTGCTCAGGGTGCTGGGTACTCAGTGCTCAGGGTGCTGGGTGCTCAGTACTCAGGGTGCTGGGTGCTGAGTGCTCACGGTGCTGGGTGCTCAGTGCTCGGGGTGCTGGGTGCTCAGTGCTCGGGGTGCTGGGTGCTCAGTGCTCGGGGTGCTCGGTGCTCAGTACTCAGGGTGCTGTATGTTCAGTGTTCAGGGTGCTGGGTGCTCAGTACTTAGGGTGCTCGGTGCTTAGTACTCAGGGTGCTGGGTGCTCAGTACTCCGGGTGCTGGGTGCTCAGTGCTCGGGGTGCTCGGTGCTCAGTACTCAGTGATCAGGGTGCTCAGTGCTCAGTGCTCAGGGTGCTGGGTGTTCAGTACTCAGGGTGCTGGGTGCTCAGTACTCAGGGTGCTGGGTGCTCAGTACTCGGGGTGCTCGGTGCTCATTAATCAGGGTGCTGGGTTCTCAGTACTCAGGGTGCTGGGTGCTCAGTACTCAGGGTGCTGGGTGCTCAGTGCTCAGGGTGCTGGGTACTCAGTGCTCAGGGTGCTCGGTGCTCAGTACTCGGGGTGCTGGGTGCTCATTCTTGGGGTGCTGGGTGCTCAGTGCTCGGGGTGCTGCTTGCGCAGTACTCAGGGTGCTGGGTGCTCAGTGCTCAGGGTGCTGGGTGCTCAGTACTCAGGGTACTGGGTGCTCAGTGCTCAGGGTGCTGTTTGCTCAGTGCTCAGGGTGCTGGGTGCTCAGTCCTCAGGGTGTTCAGTGCTCAGGGTGCTGGGTGCTCAGTACTCAGGGTGCTGGGTGCTCAGTGCTCAGGGTGCTCGGTGCTCGGGGCGCTGGGTGCTCAGTGCTCGGGGTGCTCGGAGCTCAGTACTCAGGGTGCTGGGTGCTCAGTGCTCAGGGTGCTCGGTTCTCAGTACTCAGGGTGCTGGGTGCTCAGTGCTCAGGGTGCTCGGTGCTCAGTACGTTGGGTGCTCACTACTCAGGGTGCTGCGTGCTCAGTGCTCAGGGTGCTGGGTGCTCAGTGCTCAGGGTGCTGGGTGCTCAGTGCTCAGGTTGCTGGGTGCTCAGTACTCAGGGTGCTGGGTGCTGAGTGCTCGGGGTGCTGGGTGCTCAGTGCTCAGGGTGCTGGGTGCTCAGTACTCAGGGTGTTGGTTGCCCAGTACTCGGGGTGCTTTGTGCTCAGTACTCAGGGTGCTGGGTGCTCAGTACTCAGGTTGCTGGGTGCTCAGTACTCGGGTGCTGGGTGCTCAGTGCTCAGGGTGCTGGGTGCTCAGTGCTCAGGGTGCTGGGTGCTCAGTGCTCAGGGTGCTGGGTGCTCAGTACTCAGGGTGCTGGGTGCTCAGTGCTCGGAGTGCTGGGTGCTCAGTGCTCAGGGTGCTGGGTGCTCAGTACTCAGGGTGCTGGGTGCTCAGTACTCGGGGTGCTGTGTGCTCAGTACCCAGGGTGCTGGGTGCTCAGTACTCAGGGTGCTGGGTGCTCAGTGCTCAGGGTGCTGGGTGCTCAGTGCTCGGGGTGCTGGGTGCTCAGTGCTCAGTACTCAGTGTGCTGGGTGCTCAGTGCTCGGAGTGCTGCGTGCTCAGTGCTCAGTACTCAGGGTGCTGGGTGCTCAGTGCTCAGGGTGCTGTGTGCTCAGTGCTCAGGGTGCTGGGTGCTCAGTCCTCAGGGTGTTCATTGCTCAGGGTGCTGGGTGCTCAGTACTCAGGGTGCTGGGTGCTCAGTGCTCAGGGTGCTCGGTGCTCGGGGCGCTGGGTGCTCAGTGCTCGGGGTGCTCGGAGCTCAGTACTCAGGGTGCTGGGTGCTCAGTGCTCGGGGTGCTCGGTTCTCAGTACTCAGGGTGCTGGGTGCTCAGTGCACAGGGTGCTCGATGCTCAGTATGTTGGGTGCTAACTACTCAGGGTGCTGCGTGCTCAGTGCTCAGGGTGCTGGGTGCTCAGTGCTCAGGGTGCTGGGTGCTCAGTGCTCAGGGTGCTGGGTGCTCAGTACTCAGGGTGCTGGGTGCTCAGTGCTCGGGGTGCTGGGTGCTCAGTGCTCAGGGTGCTGGGTGCTCAGTACTCAGGGTGTTGGTTGCCCAGTACTCGGGGTGCTTTGTGCTCAGTACTCAGGGTGCTGGGTGCTCAGTACTCAGGGTGCTGGGTGCTCAGTGCTCGGGGTGCTGGGTGCTCAGTGCTCAGTACTCAGGGTGCTGGGTGCTTAGTACTCGGGGTGCTGGATGCTCAGTGCTCAGTACTCAGGGTGCTGGGTGCTCAGTGCTCAGGGTGCTCGGTGCTCAGTACTCGGGGTGCTGGGTGCTCATTCTTGGGGTGCTGGGTGCTCAGTGCTCGGGGTGCTGCTTGCGCAGTACTCAGGGTGCTGGGTGCTCAGTGCTCAGGGTGCTGGGTGCTCAGTACTCAGGGTGCTGGGTGCTCAGTGCTCAGGGTGCTGGGTGCTCAGTACTCAGGGTGCTGGGCGCACAGTGCTCAGGGTGCTGGGTGCTCAGTACACAGGGTGCTGGGAGCTCAGTGCTCACGGTGATCGGTGCTCAGTACTCAGTGTGCTCAGTACTCAGGGTACTGGGTGCTCGGTGCTCGGGGTGCTGGGAGCTCAGTACTCAGGGTGCTGGGTGCTCAGTGCTCGGGGTGCTGGGTGCTCAGTGCTCAGGGTGATCGGTGCTCAGTACTGAGGGTGCTGGGTGCTCAGTGCTCAGGGTGCTGGGTGTTCAGTCCACAGGGTGCTCAGTGCTCAGGGTGCTGGGTGCTCAGTGCTCGGGGTGCTTGGTGCTCAGTGCTCGCGGTGCTGGGTGTTCAGTGCTCAGTGCTCAGGGTGCTGGTTGCTCAGTACTCAGGGTGCTGGATGCTCAGTATGTTGGGTGCTCACTACTCAGGGTGCTGCGTGCTCAGTGCTCAGGGTGCTGGGTGCTCAGTGCTCAGGGTGCTGGGTGCTCAGTGCTCAGGGTGCTGGGTGCTCAGTACTCAGGGTGCTGGGTGCTCAGTGCTCGGGGTGCTGGGTGCTCAGTGCTCAGGGTGCTGGGTGCTCAGTACTCAGGGTGCTGGGTGCTCAGTACTCGGGTGATGGGTTCTCAGTGCTCAGGGTGCTGGGTGCTCAGTGCTCGGGGTGCTGGGTGCTCAGTGCTCAGTACTCAGGGTGCTGGGTGCTTAGTACTCGGGGTGCTGGATGCTCAGTGCTCAGTACTCAGGGTGCTGGGTGCTCAGTGCTCAGGGTGCTCGGTGCTCAGTACTCGGGGTGCTGGGTGCTCATTCTTGGGGTGCTGGGTGCTCAGTGCTCGGGGTGCTGCTTGCGCAGTACTCAGGGTGCTGGGTGCTCAGTGCTCAGGGTGCTGGGTGCTCAGTACTCAGGGTGCTGGGTGCTCAGTGCTCAGGGTGCTGGGTGCTCAGTACTCAGGGTGCTGGGCGCACAGTGCTCAGGGTGCTGGGTGCTCAGTACACAGGGTGCTGGGAGCTCAGTGCTCACGGTGATCGGTGCTCAGTACTCAGTGTGCTCAGTACTCAGGGTACTGGGTGCTCGGTGCTCGGGGTGCTGGGAGCTCAGTACTCAGGGTGCTGGGTGCTCAGTGCTCGGGGTGCTGGGTGCTCAGTGCTCAGGGTGATCGGTGCTCAGTACTGAGGGTGCTGGGTGCTCAGTGCTCAGGGTGCTGGGTGTTCAGTCCACAGGGTGCTCAGTGCTCAGGGTGCTGGGTGCTCAGTGCTCGGGGTGCTTGGTGCTCAGTGCTCGGGGTGCTGGGTGTTCAGTGCTCAGTGCTCAGGGTGCTGGTTGCTCAGTACTCAGGGTGCTGGATGCTCAGTACTCAGGATGCTGGGTGCTCAGTGCTCAGGGTGCTGGGTGCTCAGTACTCAGGGTGCTGGGTGATCAGTGCTCGGGGTGCTGGGTGCTCAGTGCTGAGTGTGCTGGGTGCTCAGTGCTCAGGGTGCTGGGTGCTCAGTACTCAGGGTGCTGGGTGCTCAGTGCTCGGGTTGCTCGGTGCTCAGTACTCATGTGGCTGGGTGCTCAGTGCTCAGGGTGCTGGGTGCTCAGTGATCAGGGTTCTCAGTGCTCAGTACTCAGGGTGCTCGGTTCTCAGTACTCAGGGTGCTGGGTGCTCAGTGCTCAGGGTGCTCGATGCTCAGTACGTTGGGTGCTCACTACTCAGGGTGCTGCGTGCTCAGTGCTCAGGGTGCTGGGTGCTCAGTGCTCAGGGTGCTGGGTGCTCAGTGCTCAGGTTGCTGGGTGCTCAGTACTCAGGGTGCTGGGTGCTGAGTGCTCGGGGTGCTGGGTGCTCAGTGCTCAGGGTGCTGGGTGCTCAGTACTCAGGGTGTTGGTTGCCCAGTACTCGGGGTGCTTTGTGCTCAGTACTCAGGGTGTTGGGTGCTCAGTACTCAGGGTGCTGGGTGCTCAGTACTCGGGTGCTGGGTGCTCAGTGCTCAGGGTGCTGGGTGCTCAGTGCTCAGGGTGCTGGGTGCTCAGTGCTCAGGGTGCTGGGTGCTCAGTACTCAGGGTGCTGGGTGCTCAGTGCTCGGAGTGCTGGGTGCTCAGTGCTCAGGGTGCTGGGTGCTCAGTACTCAGGGTGCTGGGTGCTCAGTACTCGGGGTGCTGTGTGCTCAGTACTCAGGGTGCTGGGTGCTCAGTACTCAGGGTGCTGGGTGCTCAGTGCTCAGGGTGCTGGGTGCTCAGTGCTCGGGGTGCTGGGTGCTCAGTGCTCAGTACTCAGTGTGCTGGGTGCTCAGTGCTTGGAGTGCTGCGTGCTCAGTGCTCAGTACTCAGGGTGCTGGGTGCTCAGTGCTCAGGGTGCTGTGTGCTCAGTGCTCAGGGTGCTGGGTGCTCAGTCCTCAGGGTGTTCATTGCTCAGGGTGCTGGGTGCTCAGTACTCAGGGTGCTGGGTGCTCAGTGCTCAGGGTGCTCGGTGCTCGGGGCGCTGGGTGCTCAGTGCTCGGGGTGCTCGGAGCTCAGTACTCAGGGTGCTGGGTGCTCAGTGCTCGGGGTGCTCGGTTCTCAGTACTCAGGGTGCTGGGTGCTCAGTGCACAGGGTGCTCGATGCTCAGTATGTTGGGTGCTAACTACTCAGGGTGCTGCGTGCTCAGTGCTCAGGGTGCTGGGTGCTCAGTGCTCAGGGTGCTGGGTGCTCAGTGCTCAGGGTGCTGGGTGCTCAGTACTCAGGGTGCTGGGTGCTCAGTGCTCGGGGTGCTGGGTGCTCAGTGCTCAGGGTGCTGGGTGCTCAGTACTCAGGGTGTTGGTTGCCCAGTACTCGGGGTGCTTTGTGCTCAGTACTCAGGGTGCTGGGTGCTCAGTACTCAGGGTGCTGGGTGCTCAGTGCTCGGGGTGCTGGGTGCTCAGTGCTCAGTACTCAGGGTGCTGGGTGCTTAGTACTCGGGGTGCTGGATGCTCAGTGCTCAGTACTCAGGGTGCTGGGTGCTCAGTGCTCAGGGTGCTCGGTGCTCAGTACTCGGGGTGCTGGGTGCTCATTCTTGGGGTGCTGGGTGCTCAGTGCTCGGGGTGCTGCTTGCGCAGTACTCAGGGTGCTGGGTGCTCAGTGCTCAGGGTGCTGGGTGCTCAGTACTCAGGGTGCTGGGTGCTCAGTGCTCAGGGTGCTGGGTGCTCAGTACTCAGGGTGCTGGGCGCACAGTGCTCAGGGTGCTGGGTGCTCAGTACACAGGGTGCTGGGAGCTCAGTGCTCACGGTGATCGGTGCTCAGTACTCAGTGTGCTCAGTACTCAGGGTACTGGGTGCTCGGTGCTCGGGGTGCTGGGAGCTCAGTACTCAGGGTGCTGGGTGCTCAGTGCTCGGGGTGCTGGGTGCTCAGTGCTCAGGGTGATCGGTGCTCAGTACTGAGGGTGCTGGGTGCTCAGTGCTCAGGGTGCTGGGTGTTCAGTCCACAGGGTGCTCAGTGCTCAGGGTGCTGGGTGCTCAGTGCTCGGGGTGCTTGGTGCTCAGTGCTCGCGGTGCTGGGTGTTCAGTGCTCAGTGCTCAGGGTGCTGGTTGCTCAGTACTCAGGGTGCTGGATGCTCAGTATGTTGGGTGCTCACTACTCAGGGTGCTGCGTGCTCAGTGCTCAGGGTGCTGGGTGCTCAGTGCTCAGGGTGCTGGGTGCTCAGTGCTCAGGGTGCTGGGTGCTCAGTACTCAGGGTGCTGGGTGCTCAGTGCTCGGGGTGCTGGGTGCTCAGTGCTCAGGGTGCTGGGTGCTCAGTACTCAGGGTGCTGGGTGCTCAGTACTCGGGTGATGGGTTCTCAGTGCTCAGGGTGCTGGGTGCTCAGTGCTCGGGGTGCTGGGTGCTCAGTGCTCAGTACTCAGGGTGCTGGGTGCTTAGTACTCGGGGTGCTGGATGCTCAGTGCTCAGTACTCAGGGTGCTGGGTGCTCAGTGCTCAGGGTGCTCGGTGCTCAGTACTCGGGGTGCTGGGTGCTCATTCTTGGGGTGCTGGGTGCTCAGTGCTCGGGGTGCTGCTTGCGCAGTACTCAGGGTGCTGGGTGCTCAGTGCTCAGGGTGCTGGGTGCTCAGTACTCAGGGTGCTGGGTGCTCAGTGCTCAGGGTGCTGGGTGCTCAGTACTCAGGGTGCTGGGCGCACAGTGCTCAGGGTGCTGGGTGCTCAGTACACAGGGTGCTGGGAGCTCAGTGCTCACGGTGATCGGTGCTCAGTACTCAGTGTGCTCAGTACTCAGGGTACTGGGTGCTCGGTGCTCGGGGTGCTGGGAGCTCAGTACTCAGGGTGCAGGGTGCTCAGTGCTCGGGGTGCTGGGTGCTCAGTGCTCAGGGTGATCGGTGCTCAGTACTGAGGGTGCTGGGTGCTCAGTGCTCAGGGTGCTGGGTGTTCAGTCCACAGGGTGCTCAGTGCTCAGGGTGCTGGGTGCTCAGTGCTCGGGGTGCTTGGTGCTCAGTGCTCGGGGTGCTGGGTGTTCAGTGCTCAGTGCTCAGGGTGCTGGTTGCTCAGTACTCAGGGTGCTGGATGCTCAGTACTCAGGATGCTGGGTGCTCAGTGCTCAGGGTGCTGGGTGCTCAGTACTCAGGGTGCTGGGTGATCAGTGCTCGGGGTGCTGGGTGCTCAGTGCTGAGTGTGCTGGGTGCTCAGTGCTCAGGGTGCTGGGTGCTCAGTACTCAGGGTGCTGGGTGCTCAGTGCTCGGGTTGCTCGGTGCTCAGTACTCAAGTGGCTGGGTGCTCAGTGCTCAGGGTGCTGGGTGCTCAGTGATCAGGGTGCTGGGTGCTCAGTACTCAGGGTGCTCGGTGCTCAGTACTCAGGGTTCTCAGTGCTCAGTACTCAGGGTGCTGGGTACTCAGTGCTCAGGGTGCTGGGTGCTCAGTACTCAGGGTGCTCAGTGCTCAGTACTTAGGGTGCTTGGTGCTCAGTACTCAGGGTGCTCAGTGCTCAGTACTCGATGTGCTGGGTGCTCAGTGCTCAGCCTGCTCAGTGCTCAGTGCTTGGGGTGCTGGGCGCTCAGTGCTCAGGGCGCTGGGTGCTCAGTGCTCGGGGTGCTGTGTGCTCAGTACTCGGGGTGCTGGGTGCTCAGTGTTCAGGTTGCTCAGTGCTCAGTACTCAGTGCTCAGGGTGCTCAGTGCTCAGTGCTCAGGGTGCTGGGTGTTCAGTACTCAGGGTGCTGGGTGCTCAGTACTCAGGGTGCTGGGTGCTCAGTGCTCAGGGTGCTGGGTTCTCAGTGCTCGGGGCCCTGGGTGCTCAGTGCTCGGGGTGCTCGGAGCTCAGTACTCAGGGTGCTGGGTGCTCAGTGCTCGGGGTGATCGGTGCTCAGTACTCAGGGTGCTGGGTGCTCAGTGCTCGGGGTGCTCGGTGCTCAGTACGTTGGGTGCTCACTACTCAGGGTGCTGGGTGCTCAGTGCTCAGGGTGCTGGGTGCTCAGTGCTCAGGGTGCTGGGTGCTCAGTGCTCAGGGTGCTGGGTGCTCAGTACTCAGGGTGCTGGGTGCTCAGTACTCAGGGTGCTGGGTGCTCAGTACTCGGGTGCTGGGTGCTCAGTGCTCAGGGTGCTGGGTGCTCAGTGCTCAGGTTGCTGGGTGCTCAGTGCTCAGTGTGCTCGGTGCTCAGTACGTTGGGTGCTCACTACTCAGGGTGCTGGGTGCTCAGTGCTCAGGGTGCTGGGTGCTCAGTGCTCAGGGTGCTGGGTGCTCAGTGCTCAGGGTGCTGGGTGCTCAGTACTCAGGGTGCTGGGTGCTCAGTGCTCGGGGTGCTGGGTGCTCAGTGCTCAGGGTGCTGGGTGCTCAGTACTCAGGGTGCTGGGTGCTCAGTACTCGGGGTGCTGGGTGCTCAGTATTCAGGGTGCTGGGTGCTCAGTACTCATTGTGCTGGGTGCTCAGTACTCGGGTGCTGGGTGCTCAGTGCTCAGGGTGCTGGGTGCTCAGTGCTCAGGGTGCTGGGTGCTCAGTACTCGGGGTGCTCGGTGCTCAGTACTCAGGGTGCTGGGTGCTCAGTACTCAGGGTGCTGGGTGCTCAGTACTCAGGGTGCTCGGTGCTCAGTACTGAGGGTGCTGGGTGCTCAGTGCTCAGGGTGCTGGGTGCTCAGTGCTCGGGGTGCTGCGTGCTCAGTGCTCAGTACTCAGGGTCCTGGGTGCTCAGTACTCAGGGTGCTGGGTGCTCAGTGCTCAGGGTGCTGGGTGCTCAGTGCTCAGGGTGCTGGGTGCTCAGTGCTCAGGGTGCTGGGTGCTCAGTACTCAGGGTGCTGGGTGCTCAGTGCTCGGGGTGCTGGGTGCTCAGTACTCGGGTGATGGGTTCTCAGTGCTCAGGGTGCTGGGTGCTCAGTGCTCGGGGTGCTGGGTGCTCAGTGCTCAGTACTCAGGGTGCTGGGTGCTTAGTACTCGGGGTGCTGGATGCTCAGTGCTCAGTACTCAGGGTGCTGGGTGCTCAGTGCTCAGGGTGCTCGGTGCTCAGTACTCGGGGTGCTGGGTGCTCATTCTTGGGGTGCTGGGTGCTCAGTGCTCGGGGTGCTGCTTGCGCAGTACTCAGGGTGCTGGGTGCTCAGTGCTCAGGGTGCTGGGTGCTCAGTACTCAGGGTGCTGGGTGCTCAGTGCTCAGGGTGCTGGGTGCTCAGTACTCAGGGTGCTGGGCGCACAGTGCTCAGGGTGCTGGGTGCTCAGTACACAGGGTGCTGGGAGCTCAGTGCTCACGGTGATCGGTGCTCAGTACTCAGTGTGCTCAGTACTCAGGGTACTGGGTGCTCGGTGCTCGGGGTGCTGGGAGCTCAGTAGTCAGGGTGCTGGGTGCTCAGTGCTCGGGGTGCTGGGTGCTCAGTGCTCAGGGTGATCGGTGCTCAGTACTGAGGGTGCTGGGTGCTCAGTGCTCAGGGTGCTGGGTGTTCAGTCCACAGGGTGCTCAGTGCTCAGGGTGCTGGGTGCTCAGTGCTCGGGGTGCTTGGTGCTCAGTGCTCGGGGTGCTGGGTGTTCAGTGCTCAGTGCTCAGGGTGCTGGTTGCTCAGTACTCAGGGTGCTGGATGCTCAGTACTCAGGATGCTGGGTGCTCAGTGCTCAGGGTGCTGCGTGCTCAGTACTCAGGGTGCTGGGTGATCAGTGCTCGGGGTGCTGGGTGCTCAGTGCTGAGTGTGCTGGGTGCTCAGTGCTCAGGGTGCTGGGTGCTCAGTACTCAGGGTGCTGGGTGCTCAGTGCTCGGGTTGCTCGGTGCTCAGTACTCAAGGTGCTGGTTGCTCAGTGCTCAGGGTGCTGGGTGCTCAGTGATCAGGGTGCTCGGTGCTCAGTACTCAGGGTGCTCGGTGCTCAGTACTCAGGGTTCTCAGTGCTCAGTACTCAGGGTGCTGGGTACTCAGTGCTCAGGGTGCTGGGTGCTCAGTACTCAGGGTGCTCAGTGCTCAGTACTTAGGGTGCTTGGTGCTCAGTACTCAGGGTGCTCAGTGCTCAGTACTCGGTGTGCTGGGTGCTCAGTGCTCAGGGTGCTCAGTGCTCAGTGCTTGGGGTGCTGGGCGCTCAGTGCTCAGGGCGCTGGGTGCTCAGTCCTCGGGGTGCTCTGTGCTCAGTACTCGGGGTGCTGGGTGCTCAGTGTTCAGGTTGCTCAGTGCTCAGTACTCAGTGCTCAGGGTGCTCAGTGCTCAGTGCTCAGGGTGCTGGGTGTTCAGTACTCAGGGTGCTGGGTGCTCAGTACTCAGGGTGCTGGGTGCTCAGTGCTCAGGTTGCTGGGTTCTCAGTGCTCGGGGCGCTGGGTGCTCAGTGCTCGGGGTGCTCGGAGCTCAGTACTCAGGGTGCTGGGTGCTCAGTGCTCGGGGTGATCGGTGCTCAGTACTCAGGGTGCTGGGTGCTCAGTGCTCGGGGTGCTCGGTGCTCAGTACGTTGGGTGCTCACTACTCAGGGTGCTGGGTGCTCAGTGCTCAGGGTGCTGGGTGCTCAGTGCTCAGGGTGCTGGGTGCTCAGTGCTCAGGGTGCTGGGTGCTCAGTACTCAGGGTGCTGGGTGCTCAGTACTCAGGGTGCTGGGTGCTCAGTACTCGGGTGCTGGGTGCTCAGTGCTCAGGGTGCTGGGTGCTCAGTGCTCAGGGTGCTGGGTGCTCAGTGCTCAGTGTGCTCGGTGCTCAGTACGTTGGGTGCTCACTACTCAGGGTGCTGGGTGCTCAGTGCTCAGGGTGCTGGGTGCTCAGTGCTCAGGGTGCTGGGTGCTCAGTGCTCAGGGTGCTGGGTGCTCAGTACTCAGGGTGCTGGGTGCTCAGTGCTCGGGGTGCTGGGTGCTCAGTGCTCAGGGTGCTGGGTGCTCAGTACTCATGGTGCTGGGTGCTCAGTACTCGGGGTGCTGGGTGCTCAGTATTCAGGGTGCTGGGTGCTCAGTACTCATTGTGCTGGGTGCTCAGTACTCGGGTGCTGGGTGCTCAGTGCTCAGGGTGCTGGGTGCTCAGTGCTCAGGGTGCTGGGTGCTCAGTACTCGGGGTGCTCGGTGCTCAGTACTCAGGGTGCTGGGTGCTCAGTACTCAGGGTGCTGGGTGCTCAGTACTCAGGGTGCTCGGTGCTCAGTACTGAGGGTGCTGGGTGCTCAGTGCTCAGGGTGCTGGGTGCTCAGTGCTCGGGGTGCTGCGTGCTCAGTGCTCAGTACTCAGGGTCCTGGGTGCTCAGTACTCAGGGTGCTGTGTGCTCAGTGCTCAGGGTGCTGGGTGCTTAGTGCTCAGGGTGCTGGGTGCTCAGTGCTCAGGGTGCTGGGTGCTCAGTACTCAGGGTGCTGGGTGCTCAGTGCTCGGGGTGCTGGGTGCTCAGTGCTCAGGGTGCTGGGTGCTCAGTACTCAGGGTGTTGTGTCCTCAGTACTCGGGGTGCTGGGTGCTCAGTACTCAGGGTGCTGGGTGCTCAGTACTCAGGGTGCTGGTTGCTTAGTACTCGGGTGCTGGGTGCTCAGTGCTCAGGGTGCTGGGTGCTCAGTGCTCGGGGTGCTGGGTGCTCAGTGCTCAGTACTCAGGGTTCTGGGTGCTCAGTACTCGGGGTGCTAGGTGCTCAGTGCTCAGTACTCAGGGTGCTGGGTGCTCAGTGCTCAGGGTGCTGGGTGCTCAGTGCTCAGGGTGCTGGGTGCTCAGTGCTCAGGGTGCTGGGTACTCAGTGCTCAGGGTACTGGGTGCTCAGTACTCAGGGTGCTGGATGCTCAGTGCTCAGGGTGCTGGGTGCTCAGTGCTCGGGGTGCTGGGTGCTCAGTGCTCACGGTGCTGGGTGCTCAGTGCTCAGGGTGCTCGATGCTCAGTATGTTGGGTGCTCACTACTCAGGGTGCCGCGTGCTCAGTGCTCAGGGTGCTGGGTGCTCAGTGCTCAGGGTGCTGGGTGCTCATTGATCAGGGTGCTGGGTGCTCAGTACTCAGGGTGCTGGGTGCTCAGTGCTCGGGGTGCTGGGTGCTCAGTACTCAGGGTGCTGGGTGCTCAGTGCTCACGGTGCTGGGTGCTCAGTGCTCGGGGTGCTGGGTGCTCAGTGCTCGGGGTGCTCGGTGCTCAGTACTCCGGGTGCTGGGTGCTCAGTGCTCGAGGTGCTCAGTACTCAGGGTGCTGGGTGCTCAGTACTCAGGGTGCTGGGTGCTCAGTGCTCGGGGTGCTGGGTGCTCAGTGCTCAGTACTCAGGGTGCTGGGTGCTTAGTACTCGGGGTGCTGGATGCTCAGTGCTCAGTACTCAGGGTGCTGGGTGCTCAGTGCTCAGGGTGCTCGGTGCTCAGTACTCGGGGTGCTGGGTGCTCATTCTTGGGGTGCTGGGTGCTCAGTGCTCGGGGTGCTGCTTGCGCAGTACTCAGGGTGCTGGGTGCTCAGTGCTCAGGGTGCTGGGTGCTCAGTACTCAGGGTGCTGGGTGCTCAGTGCTCAGGGTGCTGGGTGCTCAGTACTCAGGGTGCTGGGCGCACAGTGCTCAGGGTGCTGGGTGCTCAGTACACAGGGTGCTGGGAGCTCAGTGCTCACGGTGATCGGTGCTCAGTACTCAGTGTGCTCAGTACTCAGGGTACTGGGTGCTCGGTGCTCGGGGTGCTGGGAGCTCAGTACTCAGGGTGCTGGGTGCTCAGTGCTCGGGGTGCTGGGTGCTCAGTGCTCAGGGTGATCGGTGCTCAGTACTGAGGGTGCTGGGTGCTCAGTGCTCAGGGTGCTGGGTGTTCAGTCCACAGGGTGCTCAGTGCTCAGGGTGCTGGGTGCTCAGTGCTCGGGGTGCTTGGTGCTCAGTGCTCGCGGTGCTGGGTGTTCAGTGCTCAGTGCTCAGGGTGCTGGTTGCTCAGTACTCAGGGTGCTGGATGCTCAGTATGTTGGGTGCTCACTACTCAGGGTGCTGCGTGCTCAGTGCTCAGGGTGCTGGGTGCTCAGTGCTCAGGGTGCTGGGTGCTCAGTGCTCAGGGTGCTGGGTGCTCAGTACTCAGGGTGCTGGGTGCTCAGTGCTCGGGGTGCTGGGTGCTCAGTGCTCAGGGTGCTGGGTGCTCAGTACTCAGGGTGCTGGGTGCTCAGTACTCGGGTGATGGGTTCTCAGTGCTCAGGGTGCTGGGTGCTCAGTGCTCGGGGTGCTGGGTGCTCAGTGCTCAGTACTCAGGGTGCTGGGTGCTTAGTACTCGGGGTGCTGGATGCTCAGTGCTCAGTACTCAGGGTGCTGGGTGCTCAGTGCTCAGGGTGCTCGGTGCTCAGTACTCGGGGTGCTGGGTGCTCATTCTTGGGGTGCTGGGTGCTCAGTGCTCGGGGTGCTGCTTGCGCAGTACTCAGGGTGCTGGGTGCTCAGTGCTCAGGGTGCTGGGTGCTCAGTACTCAGGGTGCTGGGTGCTCAGTGCTCAGGGTGCTGGGTGCTCAGTACTCAGGGTGCTGGGCGCACAGTGCTCAGGGTGCTGGGTGCTCAGTACACAGGGTGCTGGGAGCTCAGTGCTCACGGTGATCGGTGCTCAGTACTCAGTGTGCTCAGTACTCAGGGTACTGGGTGCTCGGTGCTCGGGGTGCTGGGAGCTCAGTACTCAGGGTGCAGGGTGCTCAGTGCTCGGGGTGCTGGGTGCTCAGTGCTCAGGGTGATCGGTGCTCAGTACTGAGGGTGCTGGGTGCTCAGTGCTCAGGGTGCTGGGTGTTCAGTCCACAGGGTGCTCAGTGCTCAGGGTGCTGGGTGCTCAGTGCTCGGGGTGCTTGGTGCTCAGTGCTCGGGGTGCTGGGTGTTCAGTGCTCAGTGCTCAGGGTGCTGGTTGCTCAGTACTCAGGGTGCTGGATGCTCAGTACTCAGGATGCTGGGTGCTCAGTGCTCAGGGTGCTGGGTGCTCAGTACTCAGGGTGCTGGGTGATCAGTGCTCGGGGTGCTGGGTGCTCAGTGCTGAGTGTGCTGGGTGCTCAGTGCTCAGGGTGCTGGGTGCTCAGTACTCAGGGTGCTGGGTGCTCAGTGCTCAGGGTGCTGGGTGCTCAGTACTCAAGGTGCTGGGTGCTCAGTGCTCAGGGTGCTGGGTGCTCAGTGATCAGGGTGCTGGGTGCTCAGTACTCAGGGTGCTCGGTGCTCAGTACTCAGGGTTCTCGGTGCTCAGTACTCAGGGTGCTGGGTACTCAGTCCTCAGGGTGCTGGGTGCTCAGTACTCAGGGTGCTCAGTGCTCAGTACTTAGGGTGCTTGGTGCTCAGTACTCAGGGTGCTCAGTGCTCAGTACTCGGTGTGCTGGGTGCTCAGTGCTCAGGGTGCTCAGTGCTCAGTGCTCGGGCTGCTGGGTGCTCAGTGGTCAGGGCGCTGGGTGCTCAGTGCTCGGGGTGCTGGGTGCTCAGTACTCGGGGTGCTTGGTGCGCAGTGCTCAGGTTGCTCAGTGCTCAGTACTCAGTGCTCAGGGTGCTCAGTGCTCAGTGCTCAGGGTGCTGGGTGTTCAGTACTCAGGGTGCTGGGTGCTCAGTACTCAGAGTGCTGGGTGCTCAGTGCTCAGGGTGCTGGGTGTTCAGTACTCAGGGTGCTGGGTGCTCAGTACTCAGGGTGCTGGGTGCTCAGTACTCGGGGTGCTCGGTGCTCATTGCTCAGGGTGCAGGGTGCTCAGTACTCAGTGTCCTGGGTGCTCAGTACTCAGGGTGCTGGGTGCTCAGTGCTCAGGGTGCTGGGTACTCAGTGCTCAGGGTGCTCGGTGCTCAGTACTCGGGGTGCTGGGTGCTCAGTGCTCAGGGTGCTGGTTGCTCAGTACTCAGTTTGCTGGGTGCTCAGTGCTCAGGGTGCTGGGTGATCAGTACTCAGGGTGCTGGGCGCACAGTGCTCAGGGTGCTGGGTGCTCAGTACACAGGGTGCTGGGAGCTCAGTGCTCAGGGTGATCGGTGCTCAGTACTCAGGTTGCTCAGTACTCAGGGTACTGGATGCTCAGTGCTCGGGGTGCTGGGAGCTCAGTACTCAGGGTGCTGGGTGCTCAGTACTCAGGGTGCTGGGTGCTCAGTGCTCAGGGTGCTGGGTGCTCAGTGCTCGGGGCGCTGGGTGCTCAGTGCTCGGGGTGCTCGGTGCTCAGTACGTTGGGTGCTCACTACTCAGGCTGCTGGGTCCTCAGTGCTCAGGGTCCTGGGTGCTCAGTGCTCAGGGTGCTGTGTGCTCAGTGCTCAGGGTGCTCGGTGCTCAGTACTCAGGGTGCTGGGTGCTCAGTACTCAGGGTGCTGGGTGCTCAGTACTTGGGTGCTGGGTGCTCAGTGCTCAGGGTGCTGGGTGCTCAGTGCTCAGGGTGCTCGGTGCTCAGTACGTTGGGTGCTCACTATTCAGGGTGCTGGGTGCTCAGTGCTCAGGGTGCTGGGTGCTCAGTGCTCAGGGTGCTGGGTGCTCAGTGCTCAGGGTGCTGGGTGCTCAGTACTCAGGGTGCTGGGTGCTCAGTGCTCGGGGTGCTGGGTGCTCAGTGCTCAGGGTGCTGGGTGCTCAGTACTCAGGGTGCTGGGTGCTCAGTACTCGGGGTGCTGGGTGCTCAGTATTCAGGGTGCTGGGTGCTCAGTACTCATTGTGCTGGGTGCTCAGTACTCGGGTGCTGGGTGCTCAATGCTCAGGGTGCTGGGTGCTCAGTGCTCGGGGTGCTGGGTGCTCAGTGCTCAGTACTCAGGGTGCTGGGTGCTCAGTGCTCAGTACTCAGGGTGCTGGGTGCTCAGTGCTCGGGGTGCTGGGTGCTCAGTGCTCAGTACTCAGGGTCCTGGGTGCTCAGTACTCAGGGTGCTGTGTGCTCAGTGCTCAGGGTGCTGGGTGCTCAGTGCTCAGGGTGCTGGGTGCTCAGTGCTCAGGGTGCTGGGTGCTCAGTACTCAGGGTGCTGGGTGCTCAGTGCTCAGGGTGCTGGGTGCTCAGTGCTCGGGGTGCTGGGTGCTGGGTGCTCAGTGCTCAGTACTCAGGGTGTTGGGTCCTCAGTACTCAGGGTGCTGGTTGCTTAGTACTCGGGTGCTGGCTGCTCAGTGCTCAGGGTGCTGGGTGCTCAGTGCTCGGGGTGCTGGGTGCTCAGTGCTCAGTACTCAGGGTGCTGGGTGCTCAGTGCTCAGGGTGCTGGGTGCTCAGTGCTCAGGGTGCTGGGTGCTCAGTGCTCAGGGTGCTGGGCGCTCAGTGCTCAGGGTGGTGGGTGCTCAGTGCTCGGGGTGCTGGGTGCTGAGTGCTCGGGGTGCTGGGTGCTCAGTGCTCGGGGTGCTGGGTGCTGAGTGCTCGGGGTGCTGGGTGCTCAGTGCTCGGGGTGCTCGGTGCTCAGTACTCAGGGTGCTGGGTGCTCAGTGCTCGAGGTGCTCAGTACTCAGGGTGCTGTATGTTCAGTGTTCAGGGTGCTGGGTGCTCAGTACTCAGGGTGCTCTGTGCTTAGTACTCAGGGTGCTGGGTTCTCAGTACTCTGGGTGCTGGGTGCTCAGTGCTCGATGTGATCGGTGCTCAGTACTCAGTGCTCAGGGTGCTGGGTGCTCAGTGCTCAGGGTACTGGGTGCTCAGTACTAAGGGTGCTGGGTGCTCAGTGCTCAGGGTGCTGGGTGCTCAGTGCTCGGGGTGCTGGGTGCTCAGTGCTCGGGGTGCTCGGTGCTCAGTACTCAGGGTGCTGGGTGCTCAGTGCTCGAGGTGCTCAGTACTCAGGGTGCTCTATGTTCAGTGTTCAGGGTGCTGGGTGTTCAGTGCTCAGGGTGCTGGGTACTCAGTGCTCAGGGTGCTCGGTGCTCAGTACTCGGGGTGCTGGCTGCTCAGTACTCAGGGGGCTGGGTGCTCAGTACTCGGGGTGATCGGTGCTCAGTGCTCAGGGTGCTGGGTGCTCAGTACTCAGGGTGCTGGGTGCTCAGTACTCAGGCTGCTGGGTGTTCAGTGCTCAGGGTGCTGGGTACTCAGTGCTCAGGGTGCTCGGTGCTCAGTACTCGGGGTGCTGGGTGCTCATTCTCGGGGTGCTGGGTGCTCAGTGCTCAGGGTGCTGGGTGCTCAGTACTCAGGGTGCTGGGTGCTCAGTGCTCAGGGTGCTGGGTGCTCAGTACTCAGGGTGCTGTGTGCTCAGTGCTCAGGGTGCTGGGTGATCAGTACTCAGGGTGCTGGGTGCTCAGTGCTCAGGGTGCTGGGTTCTCAGTACTCAGGGTGCTGGGAGCTCAGTCCTAAGGGTGATCGGTGCTCAATACTCAGGGTGCTCAGTACTCAGGGTACTGGGTGCTTAGTGCTCGGGGTGCTGGGAGCTCAGTACTCAGGGTGCTGGGTGCTCAGTGCTCGGGGTGCTGGGTGCTCAGTGCTCAGGGTGATCGGTGCTCAGTACTCAGGGTGCTGGGTGCTCAGTGCTCAGGGTGCTGGGTGATCAGTCCACAGGGTGCTCAGTGCTCAGGGTGCTGGGTGCTCAGTGCTCGGGGTGCTGGGTGTTCAGTGCTCGGGGTGCTGCGTGCTCAGTGCTCAGGGTGCTGTGTGCTCAGTGCTCAGTGCTCAGGGTGCTGGGTGCTCAGTGATCAGCGTGCTGGGTGCTCAGTACTCAGGGTGCTCGGTGCTCAGTACTCAGGGTTCTCAGTGCTCAGTACTCAGGGTGCTGGGTACTCAGTGCTCAGGGTGCTGGGTGCTCAGTACTCAGGGTGCTCAGTGCTCAGTACTTAGGGTGCTTGGTGCTCAGTACTCAGGGTGCTCAGTGCTCAGTACTCGGTGTGCTGGGTGCTCAGTGCTCAGGGTGCTCAGTGCTCAGGGTGCTGGGTGCTCAGTGTTCAGGGCACTGGGTGCTCAGTGCTCGGGGTGCTGGGTGCTCAGTACTCGGGGTGCTGGGTGCTCAGTGCTCAGGGTGCTCGGTGCTCAGTACGTTGGGTGCTCACTACTCAGGCTGCTGGGTCCTCAGTGCTCAGGGTCCTGGGTGCTCAGTGCTCAGGGTGCTGTGTGCTCAGTGCTCAGGGTGCTCGGTGCTCAGTACTCAGGGTGCTGGGTGCTCAGTACTCAGGGTGCTGGGTGCTCAGTACTTGGGTGCTGGGTGCTCAGTGCTCAGGGTGCTGTGTGCTCAGTGCTCAGGGTGCTGGGTGCTCAGTGCTCAGGGTGCTCGGTGCTCAGTACGTTGGGTGCTCACTATTCAGGGTGCTGGGTGCTCAGTGCTCAGGGTGCTGGGTGTTCAGTGCTCAGGGTGCTGGGTGCTCAGTGCTCAGGGTGCTGGGTGCTCAGTACTCAGGGTGCTGGGTGCTCAGTGCTCGGGGTGCTGGGTGCTCAGTGCTCAGGGTGCTGGGTGCTCAGTACTCAGGGTGCTGGGTGCTCAGTACTCGGGGTGCTGGGTGCTCAGTATTCAGGGTGCTGGGTGCTCAGTACTCATTGTGCTGGGTGCTCAGTACTCGGGTGCTGGGTGCTCAGTGCTCAGGGTGCTGGGTGCTCAGTGCTCGGGGTGCTGGGTGCTCAGTGCTCAGTACTCAGGGTGCTGGGTGCTCAGTGCTCAGTACTCAGGGTGCTGGGTGCTCAGTGCTCGGGGTGCTGGGTGCTCAGTGCTCAGTACTCAGTGTCCTGGGTGCTCAGTACTCAGGGTGCTGTGTGCTCAGTGCTCAGGGTGCTGGGTGCTCAGTGCTCAGGGTGCTGGGTGCTCAGTGCTCAGGGTGCTGGGTGCTCAGTACTCAGGGTGCTGGGTGCTCAGTGCTCAGGGTGCTTGGTGCTCAGTGCTCGGGGTGCTGGGTGCTGGGTGCTCAGTGCTCAGTACTCAGGGTGTTGGGTCCTCAGTACTCAGGGTGCTGGTTGCTTAGTACTCGGGTGCTGGCTGCTCAGTGCTCAGGGTGCTGGGTGCTCAGTGCTCGGGGTGCTGGGTGCTCAGTGCTCAGTACTCAGGGTGCTGGGTGCTCAATACTCGGGGTGCTAGGTGCTCAGTGCTCAGTACTCAGGGTGCTGGGTGCTCAGTGCTCAGGGTGCTGGGTGCTCAGTGCTCAGGGTGCTGGGTGCTCAGTGCTCAGGGTGGTGGGTGCTCAGTGGTCAGGGTGCTGGGTGCTCAGTACTAAGGGTGCTGGGTGCTCAGTGGTCAGGGTGCTGGGTGCTCAGTGCTCGGGGTGCTGGGTGCTCAGTGCTCGGGGTGCTCGGTGCTCAGTACTCAGGGTGCTGGGTGCTCAGTGCTCGAGGTGCTCAGTACTCAGGGTGCTGTATGTTCAGTGTTCAGGGTGCTGGGTGTTCAGTGCTCAGGGTGCTGGGTACTCAGTGCTCAGGGTGCTCGGTGCTCAGTACTCGGGGTGCTGGCTGCTCAGTACTCAGGGGGCTGGGTGCTCAGTACTCGGGGTGATCGGTGCTCAGTGCTCAGGGTGCTGGGTGCTCAGTACTCAGGGTGCTGGGTGCTCAGTACTCAGGCTGCTGGGTGTTCAGTGCTCAGGGTGCTGGGTACTCAGTGCTCAGGGTGCTCGGTGCTCAGTACTCGGGGTGCTGGGTGCTCATTCTCGGGGTGCTGGGTGCTCAGTGCTCAGGGTGCTGGGTGCTCAGTACTCAGGGTGCTGGGTGCTCAGTGCTCAGGGTGCTGGGTGCTCAGTACTCAGGGTGCTGTGTGCTCAGTGCTCAGGGTGCTGGGTGATCAGTACTCAGGGTGCTGGGTGCTCAGTGCTCAGGGTGCTGGGTGCTCAGTACTCAGGGTGCTGGGAGCTCAGTGCTCAGGGTGATCGGTGCTCAATACTCAGGGTGCTCAGTACTCAGGGTACTGGGTGCTTAGTGCTCGGGGTGCTGGGAGCTCAGTACTCAGGGTGCTGGGTGCTCAGTGCTCGGGGTGCTGGGTGCTCAGTGCTCAGGGTGATCGGTGCTCAGTACTCAGGGTGCTGGGTGCTCAGTGCTCAGGGTGCTGGGTGTTCAGTCCACAGGGTGCTCAGTGCTCAGGGTGCTGGGTGCTCAGTGCTCGGGGTGCTGGGTGTTCAGTGCTCGGGGTGCTGGGTGCTCAGTGCTCTGGGTGCTGTGTGCTCAGTGCTCAGTGCTCAGGGTGCTGGGTGCTCAGTACTCAGGGTGCTCGGTGCTCAGTACTCAGGGTTCTCAGTGCTCAGTACTCAGGGTGCTGGGTACTCAGTGCTCAGGGTGCTGGGTGCTCAGTACTCAGGGTGCTCAGTGCTCAGTACTTAGGGTGCTTGGTGCTCAGTACTCAGGGTGCTCAGTGCTCAGTACTCGGTGTGCTGGGTGCTCAGTGCTCAGGGTGCTCAGTGCTCAGTGCTCAGGGTGCTGGGTGCTCAGTGTTCAGGGCGCTGGGTGCTCAGTGCTCGGGGTGCTGGGTGCTCAGTGCTCAGGGTACTGGGTGCTCAGTACTCTGGGTGCTGGGTGCTCAGTGCTCAGGGTACTGGGTGCTCAGTACTAAGGGTGCTGGGTGCTCAGTGGTCAGGGTGCTGGGTGCTCAGTGCTCGGGGTGCTGGGTGCTCAGTGCTCGGGGTGCTCGGTGCTCAGTACTCAGGGTGCTGGGTGCTCAGTGCTCGAGGTGCTCAGTACTCAGGGTGCTGTATGTTCAGTGTTCAGGGTGCTGGGTGTTCAGTGCTCAGGGTGCTGGGTACTCAGTGCTCAGGGTGCTCGGTGCTCAGTACTCGGGGTGCTGGCTGCTCAGTACTCAGGGTGCTGGGTACTCAGTGCTCAGGGTGCTGGGTGCTCAGTACTCAGGGTGCTCAGTGCTCAGTACTTAGGGTGCTTGGTGCTCAGTACTCAGGGTGCTCAGTGCTCAGTACTCGGTGTGCTGGGTGCTCAGTGCTCAGGGTGCTCAGTGCTCAGTGCTCAGGGTGCTGGGTGCTCAGTGTTCAGGGCGCTGGGTGCTCAGTGCTCGGGGTGCTGGGTGCTCAGTGCTCAGGGTACTGGGTGCTCAGTACTCTGGGTGCTGGGTGCTCAGTGCTCAGGGTACTGGGTGCTCAGTACTAAGGGTGCTGGGTGCTCAGTGGTCAGGGTGCTGGGTGCTCAGTGCTCGGGGTGCTGGGTGCTCAGTGCTCGGGGTGCTCGGTGCTCAGTACTCAGGGTGCTGGGTGCTCAGTGCTCGAGGTGCTCAGTACTCAGGGTGCTGTATGTTCAGTGTTCAGGGTGCTGGGTGTTCAGTGCTCAGGGTGCTGGGTACTCAGTGCTCAGGGTGCTCGGTGCTCAGTACTCGGGGTGCTGGCTGCTCAGTACTCAGGGGGCTGGGTGCTCAGTACTCGGGGTGATCGGTGCTCAGTGCTCAGGGTGCTGGGTGCTCAGTACTCAGGGTGCTGGGTGCTCAGTACTCAGGCTGCTGGGTGTTCAGTGCTCAGGGTGCTGGGTACTCAGTGCTCAGGGTGCTCGGTGCTCAGTACTCGGGGTGCTGGGTGCTCATTCTCGGGGTGCTGGGTGCTCAGTGCTCAGGGTGCTGGGTGCTCAGTACTCAGGGTGCTGGGTGCTCAGTGCTCAGGGTGCTGGGTGCTCAGTACTCAGGGTGCTGTGTGCTCAGTGCTCAGGGTGCTGGGTGATCAGTACTCAGGGTGCTGGGTGCTCAGTGCTCAGGGTGCTGGGTGCTCAGTACTCAGGGTGCTGGGAGCTCAGTGCTCAGGGTGATCGGTGCTCAATACTCAGGGTGCTCAGTACTCAGGGTACTGGGTGCTTAGTGCTCGGGGTGCTGGGAGCTCAGTACTCAGGGTGCTGGGTGCTCAGTGCTCGGGGTGCTGGGTGCTCAGTGCTCAGGGTGATCGGTGCTCAGTACTCAGGGTGCTGGGTGCTCAGTGCTCAGGGTGCTGGGTGTTCAGTCCACAGGGTGCTCAGTGCTCAGGGTGCTGGGTGCTCAGTGCTCGGGGTGCTGGGTGTTCAGTGCTCGGGGTGCTGGGTGCTCAGTGCTCTGGGTGCTGTGTGCTCAGTGCTCAGTGCTCAGGGTGCTGGGTGCTCAGTACTCAGGGTGCTCGGTGCTCAGTACTCAGGGTTCTCAGTGCTCAGTACTCAGGGTGCTGGGTACTCAGTGCTCAGGGTGCTGGGTGCTCAGTACTCAGGGTGCTCAGTGCTCAGTACTTAGGGTGCTTGGTGCTCAGTACTCAGGGTGCTCAGTGCTCAGTACTCGGTGTGCTGGGTGCTCAGTGCTCAGGGTGCTCAGTGCTCAGTGCTCAGGGTGCTGGGTGCTCAGTGTTCAGGGCGCTGGGTGCTCAGTGCTCGGGGTGCTGGGTGCTCAGTACTCGGGGTGCTGGGTGCTCAGTGCTCAGGGTGCTCGGTGCTCAGTACGTTGGGTGCTCACTACTCAGGCTGCTGGGTCCTCAGTGCTCAGGGTCCTGGGTGCTCAGTGCTCAGGGTGCTGTGTGCTCAGTGCTCAGGGTGCTCGGTGCTCAGTACTCAGGGTGCTGGGTGCTCAGTACTCATGGTGCTGGGTGCTCAGTACTTGGGTGCTGGGTGCTCAGTGCTCAGGGTGCTGGGTGCTCAGTGCTCAGGGTGCTGGGTGCTCAGTGCTCAGGGTGCTCGGTGCTCAGTACGTTGGGTGATCACTATTCAGGGTGCTGGGTGCTCAGTGCTCAGGGTGCTGGGTGCTCAGTGCTCAGGGTGCTGGGTGCTCAGTGCTCAGGGTGCTGGGTGCTCAGTACTCAGGGTGCTGGGTGCTCAGTGCTCGGGGTGCTGGGTGCTCAGTGCTCAGGGTGCTGGGTGCTCAGTACTCAGGGTGCTGGGTGCTCAGTACTCGGGGTGCTGGGTGCTCAGTATTCAGGGTGCTGGGTGCTCAGTACTCATTGTGCTGGGTGCTCAGTACTCGGGTGCTGGGTGCTCAGTGCTCAGGGTGCTGGGTGCTCAGTGCTCGGGGTGCTGGGTGCTCAGTGCTCAGTACTCAGGGTGCTGGGTGCTCAGTGCTCAGTACTCAGGGTGCTGGGTGCTCAGTGCTCGGGGTGCTGGGTGCTCAGTGCTCAGTACTCAGGGTCCTGGGTGCTCAGTACTCAGGGTGCTGTGTGCTCAGTGCTCAGGGTGCTGGGTGCTCAGTACTTGGGTGCTGGGTGCTCAGTGCTCAGGGTGCTGGGTGCTCAGTGCTCAGGGTGCTGGGTGCTCAGTACTCAGGGTGCTGGGTGCTCAGTGCTCAGGGTGCTGGGTGCTCAGTGCTCGGGGTGCTGGGTGCTGGGTGCTCAGTGCTCAGTACTCAGGGTGTTGGGTCCTCAGTACTCAGGGTGCTGGTTGCTTAGTACTCGGGTGCTGGCTGCTCAGTGCTCAGGGTGCTGGGTGCTCAGTGCTCGGGGTGCTGGGTGTTCAGTGCTCAGTACTCAGGGTGCTGGGTGCTCAATACTCGGGGTGCTAGGTGCTCAGTGCTCAGTACTCAGGGTGCTGGGTGCTCAGTGCTCAGGGTGCTGGGTGCTCAGTGCTCAGGGTGCTGGGTGCTCAGTGCTCAGGGTGCTGGGTGCTCAGTGCTCAGGGTGGTGGGTGCTCAGTGCTCGGGGTGCTGGGTGCTCAGTGCTCGGGGTGCTGGGTGCTCAGTGCTCGGGGTGCTCGGTGCTCAGTACTCAGGGTGCTGGGTGCTCAGTGCTCGAGGTGCTCAGTACTCAGGGTGCTGTATGTTCAGTGTTCAGGGTGCTGGGTGCTCAGTACTCAGGGTGCTCGGTGCTTAGTACTCAGGGTGCTGGGTGCTCAGTACTCTGGGTGCTGGGTGCTCAGTGCTCGATGTGATCGGTGCTCAGTACTCAGTGCTCAGGGTGCTGGGTGCTCAGTGCTCAGGGTACTGGGTGCTCAGTACTAAGGGTGCTGGGTGCTCAGTGCTCAGGGTGCTGGGTGCTCAGTGCTCGGGGTGCTGGGTGCTCAGTGCTCGGGGTGCTCGGTGCTCAGTACTCAGGGTGCTGGGTGCTCAGTGCTCGAGGTGCTCAGTACTCAGGGTGCTGTATGTTCAGTGTTCAGGGTGCTGGGTGTTCAGTGCTCAGGGTGCTGGGTACTCAGTGCTCAGGGTGCTCGGTGCTCAGTACTCGGGGTGCTGGCTGCTCAGTACTCAGGGGGCTGGGTGCTCAGTACTCGGGGTGATCGGTGCTCAGTGCTCAGGGTGCTGGGTGCTCAGTACTCAGGGTGCTGGGTGCTCAGTACTCAGGCTGCTGGGTGTTCAGTGCTCAGGGTGCTGGGTACTCAGTGCTCAGGGTGCTCGGTGCTCAGTACTCGGGGTGCTTGGTGCTCAGTACTCAGGGTGCTCGGTGCTCAGTACTCAGGGTTCTCAGTGCTCAGTACTCAGGGTGCTGGGTACTCAGTGCTCAGGGTGCTGGGTGCTCAGTACTCAGGGTGCTCAGTGCTCAGTACTTAGGGTGCTTGGTGCTCAGTACTCAGGGTGCTCAGTGCTCAGTACTCGGTGTGCTGGGTGCTCAGTGCTCAGGGTGCTCAGTGCTCAGGGTGCTGGGTGCTCAGTGTTCAGGGCGCTGGGTGCTCAGTGCTCGGGGTGCTGGGTGCTCAGTACTCGGGGTGCTGGGTGCTCAGTGCTCAGGGTGCTCGGTGCTCAGTACGTTGGGTGCTCACTACTCAGGCTGCTGGGTCCTCAGTGCTCAGGGTCCTGGGTGCTCAGTGCTCAGGGTGCTGTGTGCTCAGTGCTCAGGGTGCTCGATGCTCAGTACTCAGGGTGCTGGGTGCTCAGTACTCAGGGTGCTGGGTGCTCAGTACTTGGGTGCTGGGTGCTCAGTGCTCAGGGTGCTGGGTGCTCAGTGCTCAGGGTGCTGGGTGCTCAGTGCTCAGGGTGCTCGGTGCTCAGTACGTTGGGTGCTCACTATTCAGGGTGCTGGGTGCTCAGTGCTCAGGGTGCTGGGTGCTCAGTGCTCAGGGTGCTGGGTGCTCAGTGCTCAGGGTGCTGGGTGCTCAGTACTCAGGGTGCTGGGTGCTCAGTGCTCGGGGTGCTGGGTGCTCAGTGCTCAGGGTGCTGGGTGCTCAGTACTCAGGGTGCTGGGTGCTCAGTACTCGGGGTGCTGGGTGCTCAGTATTCAGGGTGCTGGGTGCTCAGTACTCATTGTGCTGGGTGCTCAGTACTCGGGTGCTGTGTGCTCAGTGCTCAGGGTGCTGGGTGCTCAGTGCTCGGGGTGCTGGGTGCTCAGTGCTCAGTACTCAGGGTGCTGGGTGCTCAGTGCTCAGTACTCAGGGTGCTGGGTGCTCAGTGCTCGGGGTGCTGGGTGCTCAGTGCTCAGTACTCAGGGTCCTGGGTGCTCAGTACTCAGGGTGCTGTGTGCTCAGTGCTCAGGGTGCTGGGTGCTCAGTGCTCAGGGTGCTGGGTGCTCAGTGCTCAGGGTGCTGGGTGCTCAGTACTCAGGGTGCTGGGTGCTCAGTGCTCAGGGTGCTTGGTGCTCAGTGCTCGGGGTGCTGGGTGCTGGGTGCTCAGTGCTCAGTACTCAGGGTGTTGGGTCCTCAGTACTCAGGGTGCTGGTTGCTTAGTACTCGGGTGCTGGCTGCTCAGTGCTCAGGGTGCTGGGTGCTCAGTGCTCGGGGTGCTGGGTGCTCAGTGCTCAGTACTCAGGGTGCTGGGTGCTCAATACTCGGGGTGCTAGGTGCTCAGTGCTCAGTACTCAGGGTGCTGGGTGCTCAGTGCTCAGGGTGCTGGGTGCTCAGTGCTCAGGGTGCTGGGTGCTCAGTGCTCAGGGTGGTGGGTGCTCAGTGCTCGGGGTGCTGGGTGCTCAGTGCTCGGGGTGCTGGGTGCTCAGTGCTCGGGGTGCTCGGTGCTCAGTACTCAGGGTGCTGGGTGCTCAGTGCTCGAGGTGCTCAGTACTCAGGGTGCTGTATGTTCAGTGTTCAGGGTGCTGGGTGCTCAGTACTCAGGGTGCTCGGTGCTTAGTACTCAGGGTGCTGGGTGCTCAGTACTCTGGGTGCTGGGTGCTCAGTGCTCAGGGTACTGGGTGCTCAGTACTAAGGGTGCTGGGTGCTCAGTGGTCAGGGTGCTGGGTGCTCAGTGCTCGGGGTGCTGGGTGCTCAGTGCTCGGGGTGCTCGGTGCTCAGTACTCAGGGTGCTGGGTGCTCAGTGCTCGAGGTGCTCAGTACTCAGGGTGCTGTATGTTCAGTGTTCAGGGTGCTGGGTGTTCAGTGCTCAGGGTGCTGGGTACTCAGTGCTCAGGGTGCTCGGTGCTCAGTACTCGGGGTGCTGGCTGCTCAGTACTCAGGGGGCTGGGTGCTCAGTACTCGGGGTGATCGGTGCTCAGTGCTCAGGGTGCTGGGTGCTCAGTACTCAGGGTGCTGGGTGCTCAGTACTCAGGCTGCTGGGTGTTCAGTGCTCAGGGTGCTGGGTACTCAGTGCTCAGGGTGCTCGGTGCTCAGTACTCGGGGTGCTGGGTGCTCATTCTCGGGGTGCTGGGTGCTCAGTGCTCAGGGTGCTGGGTGCTCAGAACTCAGGGTGCTGGGTGCTCAGTGCTCAGGGTGCTGGGTGCTCAGTACTCAGGGTGCTGTGTGCTCAGTGCTCAGGGTGCTGGGTGATCAGTACTCAGGGTGCTGGGTGCTCAGTGCTCAGGGTGCTGGGTGCTCAGTACTCAGGGTGCTGGGAGCTCAGTGCTCAGGGTGATCGGTGCTCAATACTCAGGGTGCTCAGTACTCAGGGTACTGGGTGCTTAGTGCTCGGGGTGCTGGGAGCTCAGTACTCAGGGTGCTGGGTGCTCAGTGCTCGGGGTGCTGGGTGCTCAGTGCTCAGGGTGATCGGTGCTCAGTACTCAGGGTGCTGGGTGCTCAGTGCTCAGGGTGCTGGGTGTTCAGTCCACAGGGTGCTCAGTGCTCAGGGTGCTGGGTGCTCAGTGCTCGGGGTGCTGGGTGTTCAGTGCTCGGGGTGCTGGGTGCTCAGTGCTCTGGGTGCTGTGTGCTCAGTGCTCAGTGCTCAGGGTGCTGGGTGCTCAGTGATCAGCGCGCTGGGTGCTCAGTACTCTGGGTGCTCGGTGCTCAGTACTCAGGGTTCTCTGTGCTCAGTACTCAGGGTGCTGGGTACTCAGTGCTCAGGGTGCTGGGTGCTCAGTACTCAGGGTGCTCAGTGCTCAGTACTTAGGGTGCTTGGTGCTCAGTACTCAGGGTGCTCAGTGCTCAGTATTCGGTGTGCTGGGTGCTCAGTGCTCAGGGTGCTCAGTGCTCAGTGCTCAGGGTGCTGGGTGCTCAGTGTTCAGGGCGCTGGGTGCTCAGTGCTCGGGGTGCTGGGTGCTCAGTACTCGGGGTGCTGGGTGCTCAGTGCTCAGGGTGCTCGGTGCTCAGTACGTTGGGTGCTCACTACTCAGGCTGCTGGGTCCTCAGTGCTCAGGGTCCTGGGTGCTCAGTGCTCAGGGTGCTGTGTGCTCAGTGCTCAGGGTGCTCGGTGCTCAGTACTCAGGGTGCTGGGTGCTCAGTACTCATGGTGCTGGGTGCTCAGTACTTGGGTGCTGGGTGCTCAGTGCTCAGGGTGCTGGGTGCTCAGTGCTCAGGGTGCTGGGTGCTCAGTGCTCAGGGTGCTCGGTGCTCAGTACGTTGGGTGCTCACTATTCAGGGTGCTGGGTGCTCAGTGCTCAGGGTGCTGGGTGCTCAGTGCTCAGGGTGCTGGGTGCTCAGTGCTCAGGGTGCTGGGTGCTCAGTACTCAGGGTGCTGGGTGCTCAGTGCTCGGGGTGCTGGGTGCTCAGTGCTCAGGGTGCTGGGTGCTCAGTACTCAGGGTGCTGGGTGCTCAGTACTCGGGGTGCTGGGTGCTCAGTATTCAGGGTGCTGGGTGCTCAGTACTCATTGTGCTGGGTGCTCAGTACTCGGGTGCTGGGTGCTCAGTGCTCAGGGTGCTGGGTGCTCAGTGCTCGGGGTGCTGGGTGCTCAGTGCTCAGTACTCAGGGTGCTGGGTGCTCAGTGCTCAGTACTCAGGGTGCTGGGTGCTCAGTGCTCGGGGTGCTGGGTGCTCAGTGCTCAGTACTCAGGGTCCTGGGTGCTCAGTACTCAGGGTGCTGTGTGCTCAGTGCTCAGGGTGCTGGGTGCTCAGTGCTCAGGGTGCTGGGTGCTCAGTGCTCAGGGTGCTGGGTGCTCAGTACTCAGGGTGCTGGGTGCTCAGTGCTCAGGGTGCTGGGTGCTCAGTGCTCGGGGTGCTGGGTGCTGGGTGCTCAGTGCTCAGTACTCAGGGTGTTGGGTCCTCAGTACTCAGGGTGCTGGTTGCTTAGTACTCGGGTGCTGGCTGCTCAGTGCTCAGGGTGCTGGGTGCTCAGTGCTCGGGGTGCTGGGTTCTCAGTGCTCAGTACTCAGGGTGCTGGGTGCTCAATACTCGGGGTGCTAGGTGCTCAGTGCTCAGTACTCAGGGTGCTGGGTGCTCAGTGCTCAGGGTGCTGGGTGCTCAGTGCTCAGGGTGCTGGGTGCTCAGTGCTCAGGGTGCTGGGTGCTCAGTGCTCAGGGTGGTGGGTGCTCAGTGCTCGGGGTGCTGGGTGCTCAGTGCTCGGGGTGCTGGGTGCTCAGTGCTCGGGGTGCTCGGTGCTCAGTACTCAGGGTGCTGGGTGCTCAGTGCTCGAGGTGCTCAGTACTCAGGGTGCTGTATGTTCAGTGTTCAGGGTGCTGGGTGCTCAGTACTCAGGGTGCTCGGTGCTTAGTACTCAGGGTGCTGGGTGCTCAGTACTCTGGGTGCTGGGTGCTCAGTGCTCGATGTGATCGGTGCTCAGTACTCAGTGCTCAGGGTGCTGGGTGCTCAGTGCTCAGGGTACTGGGTGCTCAGTACTAAGGGTGCTGGGTGCTCAGTGCTCAGGGTGCTGGGTGCTCAGTGCTCGGGGTGCTGGGTGCTCAGTGCTCGGGGTGCTCGGTGCTCAGTACTCAGGGTGCTGGGTGCTCAGTGCTCGAGGTGCTCAGTACTCAGGGTGCTGTATGTTCAGTGTTCAGGGTGCTGGGTGTTCAGTGCTCAGGGTGCTGGGTACTCAGTGCTCAGGGTGCTCGGTGCTCAGTACTCGGGGTGCTGGCTGCTCAGTACTCAGGGGGCTGGGTGCTCAGTACTCGGGGTGATCGGTGCTCAGTGCTCAGGGTGCTGGGTGCTCAGTACTCAGGGTGCTGGGTGCTCAGTACTCAGGCTGCTGGGTGTTCAGTGCTCAGGGTGCTGGGTACTCAGTGCTCAGGGTGCTCGGTGCTCAGTACTCGGGGTGCTGGGTGCTCATTCTCGGGGTGCTGGGTGCTCAGTGCTCAGGGTGCTGGGTGCTCAGTACTCAGGGTGCTGGGTGCTAAGTGCTCAGGGTGCTGGGTGCTCAGTACTCAGGGTGCTGTGTGCTCAGTGCTCAGGGTGCTGGGTGATCAGTACTCAGGGTGCTGGGTGCTCAGTGCTCAGGGTGCTGGGTGCTCAGTACTCAGGGTGCTGGGAGCTCAGTGCTCAGGGTGATCGGTGCTCAATACTCAGGGTGCTCAGTACTCAGGGTACTGGGTGCTTAGTGCTCGGGGTGCTGGGAGCTCAGTACTCAGGGTGCTGGGTGCTCAGTGCTCGGGGTGCTGGGTGCTCAGTGCTCAGGGTGATCGGTGCTCAGTACTCAGGGTGCTGGGTGCTCAGTGCTCAGGGTGCTGGGTGTTCAGTCCACAGGGTGCTCAGTGCTCAGGGTGCTGGGTGCTCTGTGCTCGGGGTGCTGAGTGTTCAGTGCTCGGGGTGCTGGGTGCTGAGTGCTCAGGGTGCTGTGTGCTCAGTGCTCAGTGCTCAGGGTGCTGGGTGCTCAGTGATCAGCTTGCTGGGTGCTCAGTACTCAGGGTGCTCGGTGCTCAGTACTCAGGGTTCTCAGTGCTGAGTACTCAGGGTGCTGGGTACTCAGTGCTCAGGGTGCTGGGTGCTCAGTACTCAGGGTGCTCAGTGCTCAGTACTTAGGGTGCTTGGTGCTCAGTACTCAGGGTGCTCAGTGCTCAGTACTCGGTGTGCTGGGTGCTCAGTGCTCAGGGTGCTCAGTGCTCAGTGCTCAGGGTGCTGGGTGCTCAGTGTTCAGGGCGCTGGGTGCTCAGTGCTCGGGGTGCTGGGTGCTCAGTACTCGGGGTGCTGGGTGCTCAGTGCTCAGGTTGCTCAGTACTCAGTGCTCAGGGTGCTCAGTGCTCAGTGCTCAGGGTGCTGGGTGTTCAGTACTCAGGGTGCTGGGTGCTCAGTACTCAGGGTGCTGGGTGCTCAGTGCTCAGGGTGCTGGGTGCTCAGTGCTCAGGGCGCTGGGTGCTCAGTGCTCGGGGTGCTCGGAGCTCAGTACTCAGGGTGCTGGGTGCTCAGTGCTCGGGGTGATCGGTGCTCAGTACTCAGGGTGCTGGGTGCTCAGTGCTCGGGGTGCTCGGTGCTCAGTACGTTGGTTGCTCACTACTCAGGGTGCTGGGTGCTCAGTGCTCAGGGTGCTGGGTGCTCAGTGCTCAGGGTGCTGGGTGCTCAGTGCTCAGGGTGCTGGGTGCTCAGTACTCAGGGTGCTGGGTGCTCAGTGCTCGGGGTGCTGGGTGCTCAGTGCTCAGGGTGCTGGGTGCTCAGTACTCAGGGTGCTGGGTGCTCAGTACTCGGGGTGCTGGGTTCTCAGTACTCAGGGTGCTGGGTGCTCAGTGCTCAGTACTCAGGGTGCTGGGTGCTCAGTGCTCAGGGTGCTGTGTGCTCAGTGCTCAGGGTGCTGGGTGCTCAGTGCTCAGTGTGCTGGGTACTCAGTGCTCAGGGTGCAGGGTGCTCAGTACTCAGGGTGCTGGGTGCTCAGAACTCAGGGTGCTGGGTGCTCAGTGCTCGGGGTGCTGGGTGCTCAGTGCTCGGGGTGCTGGGTGCTCAGTGCTCGGGGTGCTCGGTGCTCAGTACTCAGGGTGCTGGGTGCTCAGTGCTCGAGGTGCTCAGTACTCAGGGTGCTGTGTGTTCAGTGCTCAGAGTGCTGGGTGCTCAGTACTCAGGGTGCTCGGTGCTTAGTACGCAGGGTGCTGGGTGCTCAGTACTCCGGGTGCTGGGTGCTCAGTGCTCGGGGTGCTCGGTGCTCAGTGCTCAAGGTGCTGGGTGCTCAGTACTCAGGGTGCTCATTGCTCAGGGTGCTGGGTGCTCAGTACTCAGGGTGCTGGGTGCTCAGTGCTCAGGGTGCTCGGTGCTCAGTACGCTGGGTGCTCAGTACTCAGTGTGCTGGGTGCTCAGTACTCAGGGTGCAGGGTGCTCAGTACTCAGGGTGCTGGGTGCTCAGTGCTCGGGGTGCTCGGTGCTCAGTACGCTGGGTGATCAGTACTCAGTGTGCTGGGTGCTCAGTACTCAGGGTGCAGGGTGCTCAGTACTCAGGGTGCTGGGTGCGTAGTACTCAGGGTGCTGGGTGCTCAGGGCTCGGGGTGCTGGGTGCTCAGTGCTCAGGGTGCTTGGTGCTCAGTAATCCGGGTGCTGGGTGCTCAGTACTCGTTGTGCTGGGTGCTCAGTGCTCAGGGTGCTGGGTGCTCACTACTCAGGGTGCTCGGTGCTCAGTGCTCGGGGTGCTGGGTGCTCAGTACTCAGGGTGCTCGGTGCTCAGTACTCAGGGTGCTCAGTGCTCAGTACTCAGGGTGCTCAGGCTCAGTGCTCGGGGTGCTGGGTGCTCAGTGCTCGGGGTGCTGGGTGCTCAGTGCTCAGGGTGCTGGGTGCTCAGTTCTCAGATTGCTGGGTGCTCAGTACTCAGGGTGCTTGGTGCTCGGTGCTCAGTACGCTGGGTGCTCAGTACTCAGGGTGCTGCGTGCTCAGTGCTCGGGGTGCTGGGTGCTCAGTACTCAGGGTGCTGGGTGCTCAGTGCTCGGGGTGCTCGGTGCTCAGTACGCTGGGTGCTGGGTGCTCAGTGCTCGATGTGCTCAGTACTCAGGGTGCTCTGTGTTCAGTGCTCAGGGTGCTGTGTGTTCAGTGCTCAGGGTGCTGGGTGCTTAGTACTCAGGGTGCTGGGTGCTCAGTGCTCGGGGTGCTGGGTGCTCAGTGCTCAGTACTCAGGGTGCTGGGTGCTCAGTGCTCAGGGTGCTGGGTGCTCAGTGCTCGGGGTGCTGGGTGCTCAGTACTCAGGGTGCTGGGTGCTCAGTACGCCGGGTGCTGGGTGCTGAGTTCTCGGGGTGCTCGGTGCTCAGTACTCAGGGCTCAGGGTGCTCAGTGCTCAGTGCTCAGTGTGCTGGGTGTTCAGTACTCAGGGTGCTGGGTGCTCAGTACTCAAGGTGCTGGGGGCTCAGTGCTCAGGGTGCTGGGTGCTCAGTACTCGGGGTGCTGGGTGCTCAGTGCTCAGGGTGCTGGGGGCTCAGTACTCAGGGTGCTGGGTGCTCAGTACTCAGGGTGCTGGGTGCTCAGTGCTCAGCGTGCTGGGTACTCAGTGCTCAGGGTGCTCGGTGCTCAATACTCGGGGTGGTGGGTGCTCATTCTCGGGGTGCTGGGTGCTCAGTGCTCGGGGTGCTGTGTGCTCAGTACTCAGCGTGCTGGGTGCTCAGTGCTAAGGGTGCTGGGTGCTCAGTACTCAGGGTGCTGGGTGCTCAGTGCTCAGGGTGCTGGGTGCTCAGTACTCAGGGTGCTGGGTGGTCAGTGCTCAGGGTGCTGGGTGCTCAGTACTCAGGGTTCTGGGAGCTCAGTGCTCAGGGTGATCGGTGCTCAGTACTCAGGGTGCTCAGTACTCAGGGTGCTGGGTGCTCAGTGCTCGGGGTGCTGGGTGCTCAGTACTCAGGGAGCTGGGTGCTCAGTGCTCGGGGTTCTGGGTGCTCAGTGCTCAGGGTGCTGGGTGCTCAGTCCTCAGGGTGCTCAGTGCTCAGGGTGCTGGGTGCTCAGTGCTCGGGGTGCTCGGTGCTCAGTACTCAGGGTGCTGAGTGCTCAGTACTCAGGGTGCTGGGTGCTCAGTACTCAGGGTGCTGGGTGCTCAGTGCGCAGTGTGCTGGGTGATCAGTGCTCAGTGTGCTGGGTGCTCAGTGATCAGGGTGCTGGGTGCTCAGTGCTCGGGGTGCTGGGTGCTCAGTACTCAGGCTGCTGGGTGCTCAGTGCTCAGGGTGCTCGGTGCTCAGTGCTCGGGGCGCTGTGTGCTCAGTGCTCGGGGTGCTCGGAGCTCAGTACCCAGGGTGCTGGGTGCTCAGTGCTCGGGGTAATCGGTGCTCAGTACTCAGGGTGCTGGGTGCTCAGTGCTCGTGGTGCTCGGTGCTCAGTACGTTGGGTGCTCACTACTCAGGGTGCTGGGTGCTCAGTGCTCAGGGTGCTGGGTGCTCAGTGCTCAGGGTGCTGGGTGCTCAGTGCTCAGGGTGCTGGGTGCTCAGTACTCAGGGTGCTGGGTGCTCAGTGCTCGGGGTGCTGGGTGCTCAGTGCTCACCGTGCTGGGTGCTCAGTACTCGGGGTGCTGGGTGCTCAGTTCTCAGAGTGCTCGGTGCTCAGTACTCAGGGTGTTGGGTGCTCAGTACTCAGGGTGCTGGGTACTCAGTACTCGGGTGCTGGGTGCTCAGTGCTCAGGGTGCTGGGTGCTCAGTGCTCGGGGTGCTGGGTGCTCAGTGCTCAGTACTCAGGGTGCTCGGTGCACAGTGCTCGGGGTTCTGGGTGCTCAGTGCTCAGTACTCAGGGTGCTGGGTGCTCAGTGCTCAGGGTGCTGTGTGCTCAGTGCTCAGGGTGCTGGGTGCTCAGTGCTCAGGGTGCTGGGTACTCAGTGCTAAGGGTGCTGGGTGCTCAGTACTCAGGGTGCTGGGTGCTCAGTACTCAGGGTGCTGGGTGCTCAGTGCTCGGGGTGCTGGGTGCTCAGGGCTCGCGGTGCTTGGTGCTCAGTGCTCGGGGTGCTCGGTGCCCAGTACTCAGGGTGCTGGGTGCTCAGTGCGCGAGGTGCTCAGTACTCAGAGTGCTGTGTGTTCAGTGCTCAGGGTGCTGGGTGCTCAGTACTCAGGGTGCTCGTTGCTTAGTACTCATGGTGCTGGGTGCTCAGTACTCCGGGTACTGGGTGCTCAGTGCTCAGGGTGCTCGGTGCTCAGTACGTTGGGTGCTCACTACTCAGGGTGCTGGGTGCTCAGTGCTCAGGGTGCTGGGTGCTCAGTGCTCAGGGTGCTGGGTGCTCAGTGCTCAGGGTGCTGGGTGCTCAGTACTCAGGGTGCTGGGTGCTCAGTGCTCGGGGTGCTGGGTGCTCAGTGCTCAGGGTGCTGGGTGCTCAGTACTCAGGGTGCTGGGTGCTCAGTATTCAGGGTGGTGGGTGCTCAGTACTCATTGTGCTGGGTGCTCAGTATTCGGGGTGCTGGGTGCTCAGTGCTCAGTATTCAGGGTGCTGGGTGCTCAGTGCTCGGGGCGCTGGGTGCTCAGTGCTCGGGGTGCTCGGAGCTCAGTACTCAGGGTGCTGGGTACTCATTGCTCGGGGTGATCGGTGCTCAGTACTCAGGGTGCTGGGTGCTCAGTGCTCGGGGTGCTCGGTGCTCAGTACGTTGGTTTCTCACTACTCAGGGTGCTGGGTGCTCAGTGCTCAGGGTGCTGGGTGCTCAGTGCTCAGGGTGCTGGGTGCTGAGTGCTCAGGGTGCTGGGTGCTCAGTACTCAGGGTGCTGGGTGCTCAGTGCTCAGGGTGCTGGGTGCTCAGTGCTCAGGGTGCTGGGTGCTCAGTACTCAGGGTGCTGGGTGCTCAGTACTCGGGGTGCTGGGTGCTCAGTACTCAGGGTGCTGGGTGTTCAGTACTCAGGGTGCTGGGTGCTCTGTACTCGGGAGCTGGGTGCTCAGTGCTCAGGGTGCTGGGTGCTCAGTGCTCAGTGTGCTGGGTGCTCAGTGCTCAGTACTCAGGGTGCTGGGTGCTCAGTGCTCAGTACTCAGGGTGCTGGGTGCTCAGTGCTCAGGTGCTGTGTGCTCAGTGCTCAGGGTGCTGGGTGCTCAGTGCTCAGGGTGCTGGGTACTCAGTGCTCAGTGTGCTGGGTGCTATGTACTCAGGGTGCTGGGTGCTCAGAACTCAGTGTGCTGGGTGCTCAGTGCTCGGAGTGCTGGGTGCTCAGTGCTCGGGGTGCTGTGTGCTCAGTGCTCGGGGTGCTCGGTGCTCAGTACTCAGGGTGCTGGGTGCTCAGTGCTCGAGGTGCTCAGTACTCAGGGTGCTGTGTGTTCAGTGCTCAGGGTGCTGGGTGCTCAGTACTCAGGGTGCTCGGTGCTTAGTACGCAGCGTGCTGGGTGCTCAGTACTCCGGGTGATGGGTGCTCAGTGCTCGGGGTGCTCGGTGCTCAGTGCTCAAGGTGCTGGGTGCTCAGTACTCAGGGTGCTCATTGCTCAGGGTGCTGGGTGCTCAGTACTCATGGTGCTGGGTGCTCAGTGCTCAGGGTGCTCGGTGCTCAGTACGTTGGGTGCTCAGTCCTCAGGGTGCTGGGGGCTCAGTGCTCAGGGTGCTGGGTGCTCAGTGCTCAGGGTGCTGGGTGCTCAGTACTCAGGGTGCTGGGTGCTCGGTGCTCAGTATGCTGGGTGCTCAGTACTCAGGGTGCTGGGTGCTCAGTGCTCGGGGTGCTCGGTGCTCAGTACGCTGGGTGATCAGTACTCAGTGTGCTTTGTGCTCAGTACTCAGGGTGCAGGGTGCTCAGTACTCAGGGTGCTGGGTGCTTAGTACTCAGGGTGCTGGGGGCTCAGTGCTCAGGGTGCTGGGTGCTCAGTGCTCAGGGTGCTGGGTGCTCAGTACTCGGGGTGCTCGGTGCTCAGTACTCAGGGTGCTGGGTGCTCAGTACTCAGGGTGATGGGTGCTCAGTGCTCAGGGTGATCGGTGCTCAGTCCTCAGGGTGCTCAGTACTCAGGGTGCTGGGTGCTCAGTGCTCGGGGTGATGGGAGCTCAGTGCTGAGGGTGCTGGCTGCTCTGTGATCGGGGTGCTGGGTGCTCAGTACTCAGGGTGCTCAGTGCTCAGGCAGCTCGGTGCTCAGTACTCAGGGTGCTGGGTGCTCATTACTCAGTGCTCGGTGTCCTGGGTGCTCCGTGCTTGGGCTGCTGGGTGCTCAGCGCTCTGGATGCTTAGTGCTCAGTACTCAGGGTGCTGGGTGCTCAGTACTCAGGGTGCTCAGTGCTCGTTGTGCTGGGTGCTCAGTACTCAGGGTGCTGGGTGCTCAGTACTCAGTGTGCTGGGTGCTCATTCTCGGGGTGCTGGGTGCTCAGTGCTCGGTGTGCTGTTTGCTCAGTAATCGGGGTGCTGGGTGCTCAGTGCTCAGCGTGCTGGGTGCTCAGTACTCAGGGTGCTCGGTTCTCAGTACTCAGGGTGCTGGGTGCTTATTCTCGGGGTGCTGGTTGCTCAGTGCTCGGGGTGCTGGGTGCTCAGTGCTCGTTGTGCTGGGTACTCAGTGCTCAGGTTGCTGGGTGCTCAGTGCTCAGGGTGCTGGGTGCTCAGTGCTCGTTGTGCTGGGTACTCAGTGCTCAGGTTGCTGGGTGCTCAGTGCTCAGGGTGCTGGGTGCTCAGTGCTCAGGGTGCTGGGTGCTCAGTGCTCAGGGTGCTGGGTGCTCAGTACTCAGGGTGCTGGGTGCTCAGTGCTCGGGGTGCTGGGTGCTCAGTGCTCAGGGTGCTGGGTGCTCAGTACTCAGGGTGCTGGGTGCTCAGTACTCGGGGTGCTGGGTTCTCAGTACTCAGGGTGCTGGGTGCTCAGTGCTCAGTACTCAGGGTGCTGGGTGCTCAGTGCTCAGGGTGCTGTGTGCTCAGTGCTCAGGGTGCTGGGTGCTCAGTGCTCAGTGTGCTGGGTACTCAGTGCTCAGGGTGCAGGGTGCTCAGTACTCAGGGTGCTGGGTGCTCAGAACTCAGGGTGCTGGGTGCTCAGTGCTCGGGGTGCTGGGTGCTCAGTGCTCGGGGTGCTGGGTGCTCAGTGCTCGGGGTGCTCGGTGCTCAGTACTCAGGGTGCTGGGTGCTCAGTGCTCGAGGTGCTCAGTACTCAGGGTGCTGTGTGTTCAGTGCTCAGAGTGCTGGGTGCTCAGTACTCAGGGTGCTCGGTGCTTAGTACGCAGGGTGCTGGGTGCTCAGTACTCCGGGTGCTGGGTGCTCAGTGCTCGGGGTGCTCGGTGCTCAGTGCTCAAGGTGCTGGGTGCTCAGTACTCAGGGTGCTCATTGCTCAGGGTGCTGGGTGCTCAGTACTCAGGGTGCTGGGTGCTCAGTGCTCAGGGTGCTCGGTGCTCAGTACGCTGGGTGCTCAGTACTCAGTGTGCTGGGTGCTCAGTACTCAGGGTGCAGGGTGCTCAGTACTCAGGGTGCTGGGTGCTCAGTGCTCGGGGTGCTCGGTGCTCAGTACGCTGGGTGATCAGTACTCAGTGTGCTGGGTGCTCAGTACTCAGGGTGCAGGGTGCTCAGTACTCAGGGTGCTGGGTGCGTAGTACTCAGGGTGCTGGGTGCTCAGGGCTCGGGGTGCTGGGTGCTCAGTGCTCAGGGTGCTTGGTGCTCAGTAATCCGGGTGCTGGGTGCTCAGTACTCGTTGTGCTGGGTGCTCAGTGCTCAGGGTGCTGGGTGCTCACTACTCAGGGTGCTCGGTGCTCAGTGCTCGGGGTGCTGGGTGCTCAGTACTCAGGGTGCTCGGTGCTCAGTACTCAGGGTGCTCAGTGCTCAGTACTCAGGGTGCTCAGGCTCAGTGCTCGGGGTGCTGGGTGCTCAGTGCTCGGGGTGCTGGGTGCTCAGTGCTCAGGGTGCTGGGTGCTCAGTTCTCAGATTGCTGGGTGCTCAGTACTCAGGGTGCTTGGTGCTCGGTGCTCAGTACGCTGGGTGCTCAGTACTCAGGGTGCTGCGTGCTCAGTGCTCGGGGTGCTGGGTGCTCAGTACTCAGGGTGCTGGGTGCTCAGTGCTCGGGGTGCTCGGTGCTCAGTACGCTGGGTGCTGGGTGCTCAGTGCTCGATGTGCTCAGTACTCAGGGTGCTCTGTGTTCAGTGCTCAGGGTGCTGTGTGTTCAGTGCTCAGGGTGCTGGGTGCTTAGTACTCAGGGTGCTGGGTGCTCAGTGCTCGGGGTGCTGGGTGCTCAGTGCTCAGTACTCAGGGTGCTGGGTGCTCAGTGCTCAGGGTGCTGGGTGCTCAGTGCTCGGGGTGCTGGGTGCTCAGTACTCAGGGTGCTGGGTGCTCAGTACGCCGGGTGCTGGGTGCTGAGTTCTCGGGGTGCTCGGTGCTCAGTACTCAGGGCTCAGGGTGCTCAGTGCTCAGTGCTCAGTGTGCTGGGTGTTCAGTACTCAGGGTGCTGGGTGCTCAGTACTCAAGGTGCTGGGGGCTCAGTGCTCAGGGTGCTGGGTGCTCAGTACTCGGGGTGCTGGGTGCTCAGTGCTCAGGGTGCTGGGGGCTCAGTACTCAGGGTGCTGGGTGCTCAGTACTCAGGGTGCTGGGTGCTCAGTGCTCAGCGTGCTGGGTACTCAGTGCTCAGGGTGCTCGGTGCTCAATACTCGGGGTGGTGGGTGCTCATTCTCGGGGTGCTGGGTGCTCAGTGCTCGGGGTGCTGTGTGCTCAGTACTCAGCGTGCTGGGTGCTCAGTGCTAAGGGTGCTGGGTGCTCAGTACTCAGGGTGCTGGGTGCTCAGTGCTCAGGGTGCTGGGTGCTCAGTACTCAGGGTGCTGGGTGGTCAGTGCTCAGGGTGCTGGGTGCTCAGTACTCAGGGTTCTGGGAGCTCAGTGCTCAGGGTGATCGGTGCTCAGTACTCAGGGTGCTCAGTACTCAGGGTGCTGGGTGCTCAGTGCTCGGGGTGCTGGGTGCTCAGTACTCAGGGAGCTGGGTGCTCAGTGCTCGGGGTTCTGGGTGCTCAGTGCTCAGGGTGCTGGGTGCTCAGTCCTCAGGGTGCTCAGTGCTCAGGGTGCTGGGTGCTCAGTGCTCGGGGTGCTCGGTGCTCAGTACTCAGGGTGCTGAGTGCTCAGTACTCAGGGTGCTGGGTGCTCAGTACTCAGGGTGCTGGGTGCTCAGTGCGCAGTGTGCTGGGTGATCAGTGCTCAGTGTGCTGGGTGCTCAGTGATCAGGGTGCTGGGTGCTCAGTGCTCGGGGTGCTGGGTGCTCAGTACTCAGGCTGCTGGGTGCTCAGTGCTCAGGGTGCTCGGTGCTCAGTGCTCGGGGCGCTGTGTGCTCAGTGCTCGGGGTGCTCGGAGCTCAGTACCCAGGGTGCTGGGTGCTCAGTGCTCGGGGTAATCGGTGCTCAGTACTCAGGGTGCTGGGTGCTCAGTGCTCGTGGTGCTCGGTGCTCAGTACGTTGGGTGCTCACTACTCAGGGTGCTGGGTGCTCAGTGCTCAGGGTGCTGGGTGCTCAGTGCTCAGGGTGCTGGGTGCTCAGTGCTCAGGGTGCTGGGTGCTCAGTACTCAGGGTGCTGGGTGCTCAGTGCTCGGGGTGCTGGGTGCTCAGTGCTCACCGTGCTGGGTGCTCAGTACTCGGGGTGCTGGGTGCTCAGTTCTCAGAGTGCTCGGTGCTCAGTACTCAGGGTGTTGGGTGCTCAGTACTCAGGGTGCTGGGTACTCAGTACTCGGGTGCTGGGTGCTCAGTGCTCAGGGTGCTGGGTGCTCAGTGCTCGGGGTGCTGGGTGCTCAGTGCTCAGTACTCAGGGTGCTCGGTGCACAGTGCTCGGGGTTCTGGGTGCTCAGTGCTCAGTACTCAGGGTGCTGGGTGCTCAGTGCTCAGGGTGCTGTGTGCTCAGTGCTCAGGGTGCTGGGTGCTCAGTGCTCAGGGTGCTGGGTACTCAGTGCTAAGGGTGCTGGGTGCTCAGTACTCAGGGTGCTGGGTGCTCAGTACTCAGGGTGCTGGGTGCTCAGTGCTCGGGGTGCTGGGTGCTCAGGGCTCGCGGTGCTTGGTGCTCAGTGCTCGGGGTGCTCGGTGCCCAGTACTCAGGGTGCTGGGTGCTCAGTGCGCGAGGTGCTCAGTACTCAGAGTGCTGTGTGTTCAGTGCTCAGGGTGCTGGGTGCTCAGTACTCAGGGTGCTCGTTGCTTAGTACTCATGGTGCTGGGTGCTCAGTACTCCGGGTACTGGGTGCTCAGTGCTCAGGGTGCTCGGTGCTCAGTACGTTGGGTGCTCACTACTCAGGGTGCTGGGTGCTCAGTGCTCAGGGTGCTGGGTGCTCAGTGCTCAGGGTGCTGGGTGCTCAGTGCTCAGGGTGCTGGGTGCTCAGTACTCAGGGTGCTGGGTGCTCAGTGCTCGGGGTGCTGGGTGCTCAGTGCTCAGGGTGCTGGGTGCTCAGTACTCAGGGTGCTGGGTGCTCAGTATTCAGGGTGGTGGGTGCTCAGTACTCATTGTGCTGGGTGCTCAGTATTCGGGGTGCTGGGTGCTCAGTGCTCAGTATTCAGGGTGCTGGGTGCTCAGTGCTCGGGGCGCTGGGTGCTCAGTGCTCGGGGTGCTCGGAGCTCAGTACTCAGGGTGCTGGGTACTCATTGCTCGGGGTGATCGGTGCTCAGTACTCAGGGTGCTGGGTGCTCAGTGCTCGGGGTGCTCGGTGCTCAGTACGTTGGTTTCTCACTACTCAGGGTGCTGGGTGCTCAGTGCTCAGGGTGCTGGGTGCTCAGTGCTCAGGGTGCTGGGTGCTGAGTGCTCAGGGTGCTGGGTGCTCAGTACTCAGGGTGCTGGGTGCTCAGTGCTCAGGGTGCTGGGTGCTCAGTGCTCAGGGTGCTGGGTGCTCAGTACTCAGGGTGCTGGGTGCTCAGTACTCGGGGTGCTGGGTGCTCAGTACTCAGGGTGCTGGGTGTTCAGTACTCAGGGTGCTGGGTGCTCTGTACTCGGGAGCTGGGTGCTCAGTGCTCAGGGTGCTGGGTGCTCAGTGCTCAGTGTGCTGGGTGCTCAGTGCTCAGTACTCAGGGTGCTGGGTGCTCAGTGCTCAGTACTCAGGGTGCTGGGTGCTCAGTGCTCAGGTGCTGTGTGCTCAGTGCTCAGGGTGCTGGGTGCTCAGTGCTCAGGGTGCTGGGTACTCAGTGCTCAGTGTGCTGGGTGCTATGTACTCAGGGTGCTGGGTGCTCAGAACTCAGTGTGCTGGGTGCTCAGTGCTCGGAGTGCTGGGTGCTCAGTGCTCGGGGTGCTGTGTGCTCAGTGCTCGGGGTGCTCGGTGCTCAGTACTCAGGGTGCTGGGTGCTCAGTGCTCGAGGTGCTCAGTACTCAGGGTGCTGTGTGTTCAGTGCTCAGGGTGCTGGGTGCTCAGTACTCAGGGTGCTCGGTGCTTAGTACGCAGCGTGCTGGGTGCTCAGTACTCCGGGTGATGGGTGCTCAGTGCTCGGGGTGCTCGGTGCTCAGTGCTCAAGGTGCTGGGTGCTCAGTACTCAGGGTGCTCATTGCTCAGGTTGCTGGGTGCTCAGTACTCATGGTGCTGGGTGCTCAGTGCTCAGGGTGCTCGGTGCTCAGTACGTTGGGTGCTCAGTCCTCAGGGTGCTGGGGGCTCAGTGCTCAGGGTGCTGGGTGCTCAGTGCTCAGGGTGCTGGGTGCTCAGTACTCAGGGTGCTGGGTGCTCGGTGCTCAGTATGCTGGGTGCTCAGTACTCAGGGTGCTGGGTGCTCAGTGCTCGGGGTGCTCGGTGCTCAGTACGCTGGGTGATCAGTACTCAGTGTGCTTTGTGCTCAGTACTCAGGGTGCAGGGTGCTCAGTACTCAGGGTGCTGGGTGCTTAGTACTCAGGGTGCTGGGGGCTCAGTGCTCAGGGTGCTGGGTGCTCAGTGCTCAGGGTGCTGGGTGCTCAGTACTCGGGGTGCTCGGTGCTCAGTACTCAGGGTGCTGGGTGCTCAGTACTCAGGGTGATGGGTGCTCAGTGCTCAGGGTGATCGGTGCTCAGTCCTCAGGGTGCTCAGTACTCAGGGTGCTGGGTGCTCAGTGCTCGGGGTGATGGGAGCTCAGTGCTGAGGGTGCTGGCTGCTCTGTGATCGGGGTGCTGGGTGCTCAGTACTCAGGGTGCTCAGTGCTCAGGCAGCTCGGTGCTCAGTACTCAGGGTGCTGGGTGCTCATTACTCAGTGCTCGGTGTCCTGGGTGCTCCGTGCTTGGGCTGCTGGGTGCTCAGCGCTCTGGATGCTTAGTGCTCAGTACTCAGGGTGCTGGGTGCTCAGTACTCAGGGTGCTCAGTGCTCGTTGTGCTGGGTGCTCAGTACTCAGGGTGCTGGGTGCTCAGTACTCAGTGTGCTGGGTGCTCATTCTCGGGGTGCTGGGTGCTCAGTGCTCGGTGTGCTGTTTGCTCAGTAATCGGGGTGCTGGGTGCTCAGTGCTCAGCGTGCTGGGTGCTCAGTACTCAGGGTGCTCGGTTCTCAGTACTCAGGGTGCTGGGTGCTTATTCTCGGGGTGCTGGTTGCTCAGTGCTCGGGGTGCTGGGTGCTCAGTGCTCGTTGTGCTGGGTACTCAGTACTCAGGGCGCTGGGTGCTCAGTACTCGGGGTGCTGGGTGCTCAGTGCTCAGGGTGCTGGGTGCTCAGTGCTCGGGGTGCAGGGTGCTCAGTGCTCAGGGTGCTGGGTGCTCAGTGCTCAGGGTGCTGGGTGCTCAGTACTCAGGGTGCTCGGTGCTCAGTACTCAGGGTGCTCAGCGCTCAGTACTCAGAGTGCTTTGTGCTCAGTGCTCAGGGTGCTGGGTGCTCAGTACTCAGGGTCCTTGGTGCTCAGTACTCAGGGTGCTCAGTGCTCAGTACTCAGCGTGCTTTGTGCTCAGTGCTCAGGGTGCTGGGTGCTCAGTACTCAGGGTGCTGGGTGCTCAGTACTCACGGTGCTGGGTGCTCATTACTCTGGGTGCTGTGTGCTCATTACTCAGGGTGCTGGGTGCTCAGTGCTCGGGGTGCTGGGTGCTCAGTACTCAGGGTGCTGGTTGCTCAGTGCTTGGGGTGCTTGGTGCTCAGTGCTCGGGGTGCTCGGTGCTCAGTACTCTTGGTGCTGGGTGCTCAGTCCTCAGGGTGCTGGGTGCTCAGTGTTCGGGGTGCTCGGTGCTCAGTGCTCAGGATGCTCGGTGCTCAGTACTCTTCGTGCTGGGTGCTCAGTCCTCAGGGTGCTGGGTGCTCAGTGCTCGGGGTGCTCGGTGCTCAGTACTCAGGGTGCTGGGTGCTCAGTGCTCAGGGTGCTGGGTGCTCAGTGCTCAGGGTGATCGGTGCTCAGTACTCAGGGAGCTCAGTACTCAGGGTGCTGAGTGCTCAGTGCTCGGGGTGCTGGGTGCACAGTGCTGAGGGTGCTGGGTGCTCTGTTATTGGGGTGCTGGGTGCTCAGTACTCAGGGTGCTCAGTTCTCGGGGAACTTGGTGCTCAGTACTCAGGGTGCTGGGTGCTCAGTACTCAGTGCTCGGGGTCCTGGGTGCTCCGTGCTTGGGGTGCTGGGTGCTCAGCGCTCAGGGTGCTTAGTGCTCAGTACTCAGGGTGCTCAGTGCTCGGGGTGCTGGGTGCTCAGTACTCAGTGTGCTGGGTGCTCAGTACTCAGGGTGCTGGGTGCTCAGTGCTCAGGGTGCTGGGTGCTCAGTACTCGGGGTGCTCGGTGCTCAGTACTGAGGGTGCTGGGTGCTCAGTACTCAGGGTGCTGGGTGCTCAGTACTCAGGGTGCTTGGTGCTCAGTACTCAGGGTGCTGGGTGCTCAGTGCTCAGGGTGCTGGGTGCTAAGTACTCAGGGTGCTGGGTGCTAAGTACTCAGGGTGCTGGGTGCTCAGTGCTCAGGGTGCTGGGTGCTCAGTACTCACGGTGCTGGGTGCTCAGTGCTCAGGGTGCTGGGTGCTCAGTCCTCAGGGTGCTCAGTGCTCAGGGTGCTGGTTGCTCAGGGCTCGGGGTACTGGGTGCTCAGTACTCAGGGTGCTGCGTGCTCAGTACTCGGGGTGCTAGGTGCTCAGTGCTCAGGGTGCTGGGTGCTCAGTACTCGGGGTGCTCGGTGCTCAGTACTCAGGGTGCTGGGTGCTCAGTACTCAGGGTGCTGGGTGCTCAGTGCTCAGGGTGATCGGTGCTCAGTCCTCAGGGTGCTCAGTACTCAGGGTGCTTGGTGCTCAGTGCTCGGGGTGCTGGGAGCTCAGTGCTGAGGGTGCTGGCTGCTCTGAGATCGGGTGCTGGGTGCTCAGTACTCAGGGTGCTCAGTGCTCAGGCAGCTCGGTGCTCAGTACTCAGGGTGCTGGGTGCTCAGTACTCAGTGCTCGGTGTCCTGGGTCCTCCGTGCTTGGGGTGCTGGGTGCTAAGCGCTCTGGATGCTTAGTGCTCAGTACTCAGGGTGCTGGGTGCTCAGTACTCAGGGTGCTCAGTGCTCCTTGTGCTGGGTGCTCAGTACTCAGGGTGCTGGGTGCTCAGTATTCAGGGTGCTGGGTGCTCATTCTCGGGGTACTGGGTGCTCAGTGCTCGGTGTGCTGTTTGCTCAGTACTCGGGGTGCTGGGTGCTCAGTGCTCAGCGTGCTGGGTGCTCAGTACTCAGGGTGCTCGGTTATCAGTACTCAGGGTGCTGGGTGCTCATTCTCGGGGTGCTGGGTGCTCAGTGCTCGGGGTGCTGGGTGCTCAGTGCTCGTTGTGCTGGGTGCTCAGTACTCAGGGTGCTGGGTGCTCAGTACTCGTTGTGCTGGGTGCTCAGTGCTCAGGGTGCTGGGTGCTCAGTGCTCGGGGTGCTGGGTGCTCAGTGCTCAGGGTGCTGGGTGCTCAGTGCTCAGGCTGCTGGGTGCTCAGTACTCAGGGTGCTCGGTGCTCAGTACTCAGGGTGCTCAGCGCTCAGTACTCAGCGTGCTTTGTGCTCAGTGCTCAGGGAGCTGGGGGCTCAGTACTCAGGGTCCTTGGTGCTCAGTACTCAGGGTGCTCAGTGCTCAGTACTCAGCGTGCTTTGTGCTCAGTGCTCAGGGTGCTGGGTGCTCAGTACTCAGTGTGCTGGGTGCTCAGTACTCACGGTGCTGGGTGCTCAGTACTCGGGGTGCTGGGTGCTCATTACTCAGGGTGCTGGGTGCTCAGTGCTCGGGGTGCTGGGTGCTCAGTACTCAGGGTGCTCAGTGCTCGGGGAGCTTGGTGCTCAGTACTCAGGGTGCTGGGTGCTCAGTACTCAGTGCTCGGGGTCCTGGGTGCTCCGTGCTTGGGGTGCTGGGTGCTCAGCGCTCAGGGTGCTTAGTGCTCAGTATTTAGGGTGCTCAGTGCTCGGGGTGCTGGGTGCTCAGTACTCAGTGTGCTGGGTGCTCATTACTCAGGGTGCTGGGTGCTCAGTGCTCAGGGTGCTGGGTGCTCAGTACTCGGGGTGCTCGGTGCTCAGTACTCAGGGTGCTGGGTGCTCAGTACTCAGGGTGCTGGGTGCTCAGTACTCAGGGTGCTTGGTGCTCAGTACTCAGGGTGCTGGGTGCTCAGTGCTCAGGGTGCTGGGTGCTAAGTACTCAGGGTGCTGGTTGCTCAGTACTCAGGGTGCTTGGTGCTCAGTGCTCAGGGTGCTGGGTGCTCAGTACTCACGGTGCTGGGTGCTCAGTGTTCAGGGTGCTGGGTGCTCAGTACTCAGGGTGCTCAGTACTCAGGGTGCAGGGTGCTCAGTGCTCGGGGTGCTGGGTGCTCAGTACTCAGGGTGCTCAGTACTCAGGGTGCTGGGTGCTCAGTGCTCGGGTTGCTGGGTGCTCAGTGCTCACGGTGATCGGTGCTCAGTAATCAGGATGCTGGGTGCTCAGTACTCAGGGTGCTGGGTGCTCAGTCCTCAGGGTGCTCAGTGCTCAGGGTGCTGGGTGCTCAGTGCTCGGGGTGCTGGGTGCTCAGTGCTCGGGGTGCTGGGTGCTCAGTACTCAGGGTGCGCGGTGCTCAGTACTCAGGGTGCTGGGTCCTCAGTGCTCGGGGTGCTGGGTGCTCAGTACTCAGGGTGCTGGGTGCTCAGTGCTCGGGGTGCTCAATGCTCAGTACGTTGGGTGCTCAGTACTCAGGGTGCTGGGTGCTCAGTGCTCAGGGTGCTGGGTGCTCAGTGCTCAGGGTGCTTGATGCTCAGTACTCAGGGTGCAGGGTGCTCAGTGCTCAGGGTGCTGGGTGCTCAGTGCTCGGGGTGCTAGGTGCTCAGTACTCAGGGTGCTCAGTACTCAGGGTGCTGGGTGCTCAGGTCACGGGGTGCTGGGTGCTCAGTACTCAGGGTGCTGCGTGCTCAGTGCTCGGGGTGCTCGGTGCTCAGTACTCAGGGTGCTGGGTGCTCAGTACTCAGGGTGCTGGGTGCTCAGTGCTCAGGGTGATCGGTGCTCAGTGCTCAGGGTGCTGGGTGCTCAGTACTCGGGGTGCTCGGTGCTCAGTACTCAGGGTGCTGGGTGCTCAGTACTCAGGGTGCTGGGTGCTCAGTGCTCAGGGTGATCGGTGCTCAGTCCTCAGTGTGCTCAGTACTCAGGGTGCTGGGTGCTCAGTACTCAGGGTGCTGGGTGCTCATTCTCGGGGTGCTGGGTGCTCAGTGCTCGGCGTGCTGTTTGCTCAGTACTCGGGGTGCTGGGTGCTCAGTGCTCAGCGTGCTGGGTGCTCAGTATTCAGGGTACTCGGTTCTCAGTACTCAGGGTGCTGGGTGCTAATTCTCGGGGTGCTGGGTTCTCAGTGCTCGGGGTGCTGGGTGCTCAGTGCTCGGGGTGCTCGGTGCTCAGTACTCAGGGTGCTGGGTGCTCAGTACTCGGGGTGCTGGGTGCTCAGTGCTCAGGGTGCTGGGTGCTCAGTGCTCGGGGTGCTGGGTGCTCAGTGCTCATGTTGCTGGCTGCTCAGTGCTCAGGGTGCTGGGTGCTCAGTACTCAGGGTGCTCGGTGCTCCTTGTGCTGGGTGCTCAGTACTCAGGGTGCTGGGTGCTCAGTATTCAGGGTGCTGGGTGCTCATTCTCGGGGTACTGGGTGCTCAGTGCTCGGTGTGCTGTTTGCTCAGTACTCGGGGTGCTGGGTGCTCAGTGCTCAGCGTGCTGGGTGCTCAGTACTCAGGGTGCTCGGTTATCAGTACTCAGGGTGCTGGGTGCTCATTCTCGGGGTGCTGGGTGCTCAGTGCTCGGGGTGCTGGGTGCTCAGTGCTCGTTGTGCTGGGTGCTCAGTACTCAGGGTGCTGGGTGCTCAGTACTCGTTGTGCTGGGTGCTCAGTGCTCAGGGTGCTGGGTGCTCAGTGCTCGGGGTGCTGGGTGCTCAGTGCTCAGGGTGCTGGGTGCTCAGTGCTCAGGCTGCTGGGTGCTCAGTACTCAGGGTGCTCGGTGCTCAGTACTCAGGGTGCTCAGCGCTCAGTACTCAGCGTGCTTTGTGCTCAGTGCTCAGGGAGCTGGGGGCTCAGTACTCAGGGTCCTTGGTGCTCAGTACTCAGGGTGCTCAGTGCTCAGTACTCAGCGTGCTTTGTGCTCAGTGCTCAGGGTGCTGGGTGCTCAGTACTCAGTGTGCTGGGTGCTCAGTACTCACGGTGCTGGGTGCTCAGTACTCGGGGTGCTGGGTGCTCATTACTCAGGGTGCTGGGTGCTCAGTGCTCGGGGTGCTGGGTGCTCAGTACTCAGGGTGCTCAGTGCTCGGGGAGCTTGGTGCTCAGTACTCAGGGTGCTGGGTGCTCAGTACTCAGTGCTCGGGGTCCTGGGTGCTCCGTGCTTGGGGTGCTGGGTGCTCAGCGCTCAGGGTGCTTAGTGCTCAGTATTCAGGGTGCTCAGTGCTCGGGGTGCTGGGTGCTCAGTACTCAGTGTGCTGGGTGCTCATTACTCAGGGTGCTGGGTGCTCAGTGCTCAGGGTGCTGGGTGCTCAGTACTCGGGGTGCTCGGTGCTCAGTACTCAGGGTGCTGGGTGCTCAGTACTCAGGGTGCTGGGTGCTCAGTACTCAGGGTGCTTGGTGCTCAGTACTCAGGGTGCTGGGTGCTCAGTGCTCAGGGTGCTGGGTGCTAAGTACTCAGGGTGCTGGTTGCTCAGTACTCAGGGTGCTGGGTGCTCAGTGCTCAGGGTGCTGGGTGCTCAGTACTCACGGTGCTGGGTGCTCAGTGCTCAGGGTGCTGGGTGCTCAGTACTCAGGGTGCTCAGTACTCAGGGTGCAGGGTGCTCAGTGCTCGGGGTGCTGGGTGCTCAGTACTCAGGGTGCTCAGTACTCAGGGTGCTGGGTGCTCAGTGCTCGGGTTGCTGGGTGCTCAGTGCTCACGGTGATCGGTGCTCAGTAATCAGGATGCTGGGTGCTCAGTACTCAGGGTGCTGGGTGCTCAGTCCTCAGGGTGCTCAGTGCTCAGGGTGCTGGGTGCTCAGTGCTCGGGGTGCTGGGTGCTCAGTGCTCGGGGTGCTGGGTGCTCAGTACTCAGGGTGCGCGGTGCTCAGTACTCAGGGTGCTGGGTCCTCAGTGCTCGGGGTGCTGGGTGCTCAGTACTCAGGGTGCTGGGTGCTCAGTGCTCGGGGTGCTCAATGCTCAGTACGTTGGGTGCTCAGTACTCAGGGTGCTGGGTGCTCAGTGCTCAGGGTGCTGGGTGCTCAGTGCTCAGGGTGCTTGATGCTCAGTACTCAGGGTGCAGGGTGCTCAGTGCTCAGGGTGCTGGGTGCTCAGTGCTCGGGGTGCTAGGTGCTCAGTACTCAGGGTGCTCAGTACTCAGGGTGCTGGGTGCTCAGGTCACGGGGTGCTGGGTGCTCAGTACTCAGGGTGCTGCGTGCTCAGTGCTCGGGGTGCTCGGTGCTCAGTACTCAGGGTGCTGGGTGCTCAGTACTCAGGGTGCTGGGTGCTCAGTGCTCAGGGTGATCGGTGCTCAGTGCTCAGGGTGCTGGGTGCTCAGTACTCGGGGTGCTCGGTGCTCAGTACTCAGGGTGCTGGGTGCTCAGTACTCAGGGTGCTGGGTGCTCAGTGCTCAGGGTGATCGGTGCTCAGTCCTCAGTGTGCTCAGTACTCAGGGTGCTGGGTGCTCAGTACTCAGGGTGCTGGGTGCTCATTCTCGGGGTGCTGGGTGCTCAGTGCTCGGTGTGCTGTTTGCTCAGTACTCGGGGTGCTGGGTGCTCAGTGCTCAGCGTGCTGGGTGCTCAGTATTCAGGGTACTCGGTTCTCAGTACTCAGGGTGCTGGGTGCTAATTCTCGGGGTGCTGGGTTCTCAGTGCTCGGGGTGCTGGGTGCTCAGTGCTCGGGGTGCTCGGTGCTCAGTACTCAGGGTGCTGGGTGCTCAGTACTCGGGGAGCTGGGTGCTCAGTGCTCAGGGTGCTGGGTGCTCAGTGCTCGGGGTGCTGGGTGCTCAGTGCTCATGTTGCTGGCTGCTCAGTGCTCAGGGTGCTGGGTGCTCAGTACTCAGGGTGCTCGGTGCTCAGTACTCAGGGTGCTCAGCGCTCAGTACTCAGCGTGCTGGGTGCTCAGTGCTCAGGGTCCTTGGTGCTCAGTACTCAGGGTGCTCAGTACTCAGCGTGCTTTGTGCTCAGTAGTCAGGGTGCTGGGTGCTCAGTACTCAGGGTGCTGGGTGCTCAGTACTCAGGTTGCTGGGTGCTCAGTGCTTGGGGTGCTGGGTGCTCAGTGTTCAGGGTGCTGGGTGCTCAGTGCTCGGGGTGCTGGGTGCTCAGTACTCGGGGTGCTCGGTGCTCAGTACTCAGGGTGCTGGGTGCTCAGTACTCAGGGTGCTGGGTGCTCAGTACTCAGGGTGCTGGGTGCTCAGTACTCAGGGTGCTGGGTGCTCAGTACTCAGGGTGCTGCGTGCTCAGTGCTCAGGGTGCTGGGTGCTCAGTACTCAGGGTGCTGGGTGCTCAGTACTCAGGGTGCTGGGTGCTCAGTGCTCGGGGTGCTGGGTGCTCAGTTCTGAGGGTGCTGTGTGCTCTGTGATCGGGGTGCTGGGTGCTCAGTACTCAGGGTGCTCAGTGCTCGGGGAGCTCGGTGCTCAGTACTCAGGGTGCTGGGTGCTCAGTACTCAGGGTGCTGCGTGCTCAGTGCTCGGGGTGCTCGGTGCTCAGTACTCAGGGTGCTCGGTGCTCAGTACTCAGGGTGCTGGGTGCTCAGTGCTCGGGGTGCTCGATGCTCAGTACGTTGGGTGCTCAGTACTCAGTGTGCTGGGTGCTCAGTGCTCAGGGTGCTGGGTGCTCAGTGCTCAGGGTGTTGGGAGCTCAGTGCTCAGGGTGCTTGATGCTCAGTACTCAGGGTGCAGGGTGCTCAGTGCTCAGGGTGCTGGGTGCTCAGTGCTCGGGGTGCTAGGTGCTCAGTACTCAGGGTGCTCAGTACTCAGGGTGCTGTGTGCTCAGGGCTCGGGGTGCTGGGTGCTCAGTACTCAGGGTGCTGCGTGCTCAGTGCTCGGGTTGCTAGGTGCTCAGTGCTCAGGGTGCTGGGTGCTCAGTACTCGGGGTGCTCGGTGCTCAGTACTCAGGGTGCTGGGTGCTCAGTACTCAGGGTGCTGGGTGCTCAGTGCTCGGGGTGCTCGATGCTCAGTACGTTGGGTGCTCAGTACTCAGTGTGCTGGGTGCTCAGTGCTCAGGGTGCTGGGTGCTCAGTGCTCAGGGTGTTGGGAGCTCAGTGCTCAGGGTGCTTGATGCTCAGTACTCAGGGTGCAGGGTGCTCAGTGCTCAGGGTGCTGGGTGCTCAGTGCTCGGGGTGCTAGGTGCTCAGTACTCAGGGTGCTCAGTACTCAGGGTGCTGTGTGCTCAGGGCTCGGGGTGCTGGGTGCTCAGTACTCAGGGTGCTGCGTGCTCAGTGCTCGGGTTGCTAGGTGCTCAGTGCTCAGGGTGCTGGGTGCTCAGTACTCGGGGTGCTCGGTGCTCAGTACTCAGGGTGCTGGGTGCTCAGTACTCAGGGTGCTGGGTGCTCAGTGCTCAGCGTGATCGGTGCTCAGTCCTCAGGGTGCTCAGTACTCAGGGTGCTGGGTGCTCAGTACTCAGGGTGCTGGGTGCTCATTCTCGGGGTGCTGGGTGCTCAGTGCTCGGTGTGCTGTTTGCTCAGTACTCGGGGTGCTGGGTGCTCAGTGCTCAGCGTGCTGGGTGCTCAGTACTGAGGGTACTCGGTTCTCAGTACTCAGGGTGCTGGGTGCTAATTCTCGGGGTGCTGGGTTCTCAGTGCTCGGGGTGCTGGGTGCTCTGTGCTCGGGGTGCTCGGTGCTCAGTACTCAGGGTGCTGGTTGCTCAGTACTCGGGGTGCTGGGTGCTCAGTGCTGAGGGTGCTGGGTGCTCAGTGCTCGGGGAGCTGGGTGCTCAGTGCTCAGGGTGCTGGCTGCTCAGTGCTCAGGGTGCTGGGTGCTCAGTACTCAGGGTGCTCGGTGCTCAGTACTCAGGGTGCTCAGCGCTCAGTACTCAGCGTGCTGGGTGCTCAGTGCTCAGGGTCCTTGGTGCTCAGTACTCAGGGTGCTCAGTGCTCAGTACTCAGCGTGCTTTGTGCTCAGTGCTCAGGGTGCTGGGTGCTCAGTACTCAGGGTGCTGGGTGTTCAGTACTCACGGTGCTCGGTGCTCAGTACTCGGGGTGCTGGGTGGTCATTACTCAGGGTGCTGGGTGCTCAGTGCTCGGGGTGCTCGGTGCTCAGTACTCTTGGTTCTGGGTGCTCAGTACTCAGGGTGCTAGGTGCTCAGTGCTCGGGGTGCTCGGTGCTCAGTGCTCAGGATGCTCGGTGCTCAGTACTCTTGGTGCTCGGTGCTCAGTACTCAGGGTGCTGGGTGCTCAGTGCTCGGGGTGCTGGGTGCTCAGTACTCAGGGTGCTGGGTGCTCAGTACTCAGGGTGCTGGGTGCTCAGTACTCAGGGTGCTGCGTGCTCAGTGCTCAGGGTGCTGGGTGCTCAGTACTCAGGGTGCTGGGTGCTCAGTACTCAGGGTGCTGGGTGCTCAGTGCTCAGGGTGATCGGTGCTCAGTCCTCAGTGTGCTCAGTACTCAGGGTGCTGGGTGCTCAGTGCTCGGGGTGCTGGGTGCTCAGTGCTGAGGATGCTGTGTGCTCTGTGATCGGGGTGCTGGGTGCTCAGTACTCAGGGTGCTCAGTGCTCGGGGAGCTCGGTGCTCAGTACTCAGGGTGCTGGGTGCTCAGTACTCAGTGCTCGGGGTCCTGGGTGCTCCGTGCTTGGGGTGCTGGGTGCTCAGCACTCAGGGTGCTTAGTGCTCAGTACTCAGGGTGCTCAGTGCTCGGGGTGCTGGGTGCTCAGTACGCAGGGTTCTGGGTGCTCAGTACTCAGGGTGCTGGGTGCTCAGTGCTCAGGGTGCTGGGTGCTCAGTACTCGGGGTGCTCGGTGCTCAGTACTCAGGGTGCTGGGTGCTCAGTGCTCGGGGTGCTCGATGCTCAGTATGTTGGGTGCTGGGTGCTCAGTACTCAGGGTGCTGGGTGCTCAGTACTCAGGGTGCTGGGTGCTCAGTACTCAGGGTGCTGGGTGCTCAGTACTCAGGGTGCTGCGTGCTCAGTGCTCAGGGTGCTGGGTGCTCAGTACTCAGGGTGCTGGGTGCTCAGTACTCAGGGTGCTGGGTGCTCAGTGCTCAGGGTGATCGGTGCTCAGTCCTCAGTGTGCTCAGTGCTCGGGGTGCTGGGTGCTCAGTGCTGAGGGTGCTGTGTGCTCTGTGATCGGGGTGCTGGGTGCTCAGTACTCAGGGTGCTCAGTGCTCGGGGAGCTCGGTGCTCAGTACTCAGGGTGCTGGGTGCTCAGTACTCAGTGCTTGGTGTCCTGGGTGCTCCGTGCTTGGGGTGCTGGGTGATCAGCGCTCAGGGTGCTTAGTGCTCAGTACTCAGGGTGCTCAGTGCTCAGGGTGCTGGGTGCTCAGTACCCAGGGTTCTCGGTGCTCAGTACTCAGGGTGCTGGGTGCTCAGTGCTCAGGGTGCTGGGTGCTCAGTACTCGGGGTGCTCGGTGCTCATTACTCAGGATGCTGGGTGCTCAGTGCTCGGGGTGCTCGATGCTCAGTAGGTTGGGTGCTCAGTACTCAGGGTGCTGGGTGCTCAGTGCTCAGGGTCCTGGGTGCTCAGTGCTCAGGGTGCTGGGTGCTCAGTGCTCAGGGTGCTTGATGCTCAGTACTCAGGGTGCAGGGTGCTCAGTGCTCAGGGTGCTGGGTGCTCAGTGCTCGGGGTGCTAGGTGCTCAGTACTCAGGGTGCTCAGTACTCAGGGTGCTGTGTGCTCAGGGCTCGGGGTGCTGGGTGCTCAGTACTCAGGGTGCTGCGTGCTCAGTGCTCGGGTTGCTAGGTGCTCAGTGCTCAGGGTGCTGGGTGCTCAGTACTCGGGGTGCTCGGTGCTCAGTACTCAGGGTGCTGGGTGCTCAGTACTGAGGGTGCTGGGTGCTCAGTGCTCAGGGTGATCGGTGCTCAGTCCTCAGGGTGCTCAGTGCTCAGGGTGCTGGGTGCTCAGTACCCAGGGTTCTCGGTGCTCAGTACTCAGGGTGCTGGGTGCTCAGTGCTCAGGGTGCTGGGTGCTCAGTACTCGGGGTGCTCGGTGCTCAGTACTCAGGGTGCTGGGTGCTCAGTACTCAGGGTGCTGGGTGCTCATTCTCGGGGTGCTGGGTGCTCAGTGCTCGGTGTGCTGTTTGCTCAGTACTCGGGGTGCTGGGTGCTCAGTGCTCAGCGTGCTGGGTGCTCAGTACTGAGGGTACTCGGTTCTCAGTACTCAGGGTGCTGGGTGCTAATTCTCGGGGTGCTGGGTTCTCAGTGCTCGGGGTGCTGGGTGCTCAGTGCTCGGGGTGCTTGGTGCTCAGTAATCAGGGTGCTGGGTGCTCAGTACTCGGGGTGCTGGGTGCTCAGTGCTCAGGGTGCTGGGTGCTCAGTGCTCGGGGAGCTGGGTGCTCAGTGCTCAGGGTGCTGGCTGCTCAGTGCTCAGGGTGCTGGGTGCTCAGTACTCAGGGTGCTCGGTGCTCAGTACTCAGGGTGCTCAGCGCTCAGTACTCAGCGTGCTGGGTGCTCAGTGCTCAGGGTCCTTGGTGCTCAGTACTCAGGGTGCTCAGTGCTCAGTACTCAGCGTGCTTTGTGCTCAGTGCTCAGGGTGCTGGGTGCTCAGTACTCAGGGTGCTGGGTGCTCAGTACTCACGGTGCTCGGTGCTCAGTACTCGGGGTGCTGTGTGCTCATTACTCAGGGTGCTGGGTGCTCAGTGCTCGGGGTGCTCGGTGCTCAGTACTCTTGGTTCTGGGTGCTCAGTACTCAGGGTGCTAGGTGCTCAGTGCTCGGGGTGCTCGGTGCTCAGTGCTCAGGATGCTCGGTGCTCAGTACTCTTGGTGCTCGGTGCTCAGTACTCAGGGTGCTGGGTGCTCAGTGCTCGGGGTGCTGGGTGCTCAGTACTCAGGGTGCTGGGTGCTCAGTACTCAGGGTGCTGGGTGCTCAGTACTCAGGTTGCTGGGTGCTCAGTGCTTGGGGTGCTGGGTGCTCAGTGTTCAGGGTGCTGGGTGCTTAGTGCTCGGGGTGCTGGGTGCTCAGTACTCGGGGTGCTCAGTGCTCAGTACTCAGGGTGCTGGGTGCTCAGTACTCAGGGTGCTGGGTGCTCAGTACTCAATGTGCTGCGTGCTCAGTGCTCAGGGTGCTGGGTGCTCAGTACTCAGGGTGCTGGGTGCTCAGTACTCAGGGTGCTGAGTGCTCAGTGCTCAGGGTGATCGGTGCTCAGTCCTCAGTGTGCTCAGTACTCAGGGTGCTGGGTGCTCAGTGCTCGGGGTGCTAGGTGCTCAGTGCTGAGGGTGCTGTGTGCTCTGTGATCGGGGTGCTGGGTGCTCAGTACTCAGGGTGCTCAGTGCTCGGGGAGCTCGGTGCTCAGTACTCAGGGTGCTGGGTGCTCAGTACTAAGTGCTGGGTGTCCTGGGTGCTCCGTGCTTGGGGTGCTGGGTGATCAGCGCTCAGGGTGCTTAGTGCTCAGTACTCAGGGTGCTCAGTGCGCGGGGTGCTGGGTGCTCAGTACTCAGGGTTCTCGGTGCTCAGTACTCAGGGTGCTGGGTGCTCAGTGCTCAGGGTGCTGGGTGCTCAGTACTCGGGGTGCTCGGTGCTCAGTACTCAGAATGCTGGGTGCTCAGTGCTCGGGGTGCTCGATGCTCAGTAGGTTGGGTGCTCAGTACTCAGGGTGCTGGGTGCTCAGTGCTCAGGGTCCTGGGTGCTCAGTGCTCAGGGTGCTGGGTGCTCAGTGCTCAGGGTGCTGGGTGCTCAGTGCTCGGGGTGCTAGGTGCTCAGTACTCAGGGTGCTCAGTACTCAGGGTGCTGTGTGCTCAAGGCTCGGAGTGCTGGGTGCTCAGTACTCAGGGTGCTGCGTGCTCAGTGCTCGGGTTGCTAGGTGCTCAGTGCTCAGGGTGCTGGGTGCTCAGTACTCGGGGTGCTCGGTGCTCAGTACTCAGGGTGCTGGGTGCTCAGTACTCAGGGTGCTGGGTGCTCAGTGCTCAGGGTGATCGGTGCTCAGTCCTCATGGTGCTCAGTACTCAGGGTGCTGGGTGCTCAGTACTCAGGGTGCTGGGTGCTCATTCTCGGGGTGCTGGGTGCTCAGTGCTCGGTGTGCTGTTTGCTCAGTACTCGGGGTGCTGGGTGCTCAGTGCTCAGCGTGCTGGGTGCTCAGTACTGAGGGTACTCGGTTCTCAGTACTCAGGGTGCTGGGTGCTAATTCTCGGGGTGCTGGGTTCTCAGTGCTCGGGGTGCTGGGTGCTCAGTGCTCGGGGTGCTCGGTGCTCAGTACTCAGGGTGCTGGGTGCTCAGTACTCGGGGTGCTTGGTGCTCAGTGCTCAGGGTGCTGGGTGCTCAGTGCCCGGGGAGCTGGGTGCTCAGTGCTCAGGGTGCTGGCTGCTCAGTGCTCAGGGTGCTGGGTGCTCAGTACTCAGGGTGCTCGGTGCTCAGTACTCAGGGTGCTCAGCGCTCAGTACTCAGCGTGCTGGGTGCTCAGTGCTCAGGGTCCTTGGTGCTCAGTACTCAGGGTGCTCAGTGCTCAGTACTCAGCGTGCTTTGTGCTCAGTGCTCAGGGTGCTGGGTGCTCAGTACTCAGGGTGCTGGGTGTTCAGTACTCACGGTGCTCGGTGCTCAGTACTCGGGGTGCTGGGTGGTCATTACTCAGGGTGCTGGGTGCTCAGTGCTCGGGGTGCTCGGTGCTCAGTACTCTTGGTTCTGGGTGCTCAGTACTCAGGGTGCTAGGTGCTCAGTGCTCGGGGTGCTCGGTGCTCAGTGCTCAGGATGCTCGGTGCTCAGTACTCTTGGTGCTCGGTGCTCAGTACTCAGGGTGCTGGGTGCTCAGTGCTCGGGGTGCTGGGTGCTCAGTACTCAGGGTGCTGGGTGCTCAGTACTCAGGCTGCTGGGTGCTCAGTACTCAGGGTGCTGCGTGCTCAGTGCTCAGGGTGCTGGGTGCTCAGTACTCAGGTTGCTGGGTGCTCAGTACTCAGGGTGCTGGGTGCTCAGTGCTCAGGGTGATCGGTGCTCAGTCCTCAGTGTGCTCAGTACTCAGGGTGCTGGGTGCTCAGTGCTCGGGGTGCTGGGTGCTCAGTGCTGAGGATGCTGTGTGCTCTGTGATCGGGGTGCTGGGTGCTCAGTACTCAGGGTGCTCAGTGCTCGGGGAGCTCGGTGCTAAGTACTCAGGGTGCTGGGTGCTCAGTACTCAGTTCTCGGGGTCCTGGGTGCTCCGTGCTTGGGGTGTTGGGTGCTCAGCACTCAGGGTGCTTAGTGCTCAGTACTCAGGGTGCTCAGTGCTCGGGGTGCTGGGTGCTCAGTACGCAGGGTTCTGGGTGCTCAGTACTCAGGGTGCTGGGTGCTCAGTGCTCAGGGTGCTGGGTGCTCAGTACTCGGGGTGCTCGGTGCTCAGTACTCAGGGTGCTGGGTGCTCAGTGCTCGGGGTGCTCGATGCTCAGTATGTTGGGTGCTGGGTGCTCAGTACTCAGGGTGCTGGGTGCTCAGTACTCAGGGTGCTGGGTGCTCAGTACTCAGGGTGCTGGGTGCTCAGTACTCAGGGTGCTGCGTGCTCAGTGCTCAGGGTGCTGGGTGCTCAGTACTCAGGGTGCTGGGTGCTCAGTACTCAGGGTGCTGGGTGCTCAGTGCTCAGGGTGATCGGTGCTCAGTCCTCAGTGTGCTCAGTACTCAGGGTGCTGGGTGCTCAGTGCTCGGGGTGCTGGGTGCTCAGTGCTGAGGGTGCTGTGTGCTCTGTGATCGGGGTGCTGGGTGCTCAGTACTCAGGGTGCTCAGTGCTCGGGGAGCTCGGTGCTCAGTACTCAGGGTGCTGGGTGCTCAGTACTCAGTGCTTGGTGTCCTGGGTGCTCCGTTCTTGGGGTGCTGGGTGATCAGCGCTCAGGGTGCTTAGTGCTCAGTACTCAGGGTGCTCAGTGCTCAGGGTGCTGGGTGCTCAGTACCCAGGGTTCTCGGTGCTCAGTACTCAGGGTGCTGGGTGCTCAGTGCTCAGGGTGCTGGGTGCTCAGTACTCGGGGTGCTCGGTGCTCAGTACTCAGGATGCTGGGTGCTCAGTGCTCGGGGTGCTCGATGCTCAGTAGGTTGGGTGCTCAGTACTCAGGGTGCTGGGTGCTCAGTGCTCAGGGTCCTGGGTGCTCAGTGCTCAGGGTGCTGGGTGCTCAGTGCTCAGGGTGCTTGATGCTCAGTACTCAGGGTGCAGGGTGCTCAGTGCTCAGGGTGCTGGGTGCTCAGTGCTCGGGGTGCTAGGTGCTCAGTACTCAGGGTGCTCAGTACTCAGGGTGCTGTGTGCTCAGGGCTCGGGGTGCTGGGTGCTCAGTACTCAGGGTGCTGCGTGCTCAGTGCTCGGGTTGCTAGGTGCTCAGTGCTCAGGGTGCTGGGTGCTCAGTACTCGGGGTGCTCGGTGCTCAGTACTCAGGGTGCTGGGTGCTCAGTACTGAGGGTGCTGGGTGCTCAGTGCTCAGGGTGATCGGTGCTCAGTTCTCAGGGTGCTCAGTGCTCAGGGTGCTGGGTGCTCAGTACCCAGGGTTCTCGGTGCTCAGTACTCAGGGTGCTGGGTGCTCAGTGCTCAGGGTGCTGGGTGCTCAGTACTCGGGGTGCTCGGTGCTCAGTACTAAGGGTGCTGGGTGCTCAGTACTCAGGGTGCTCAGTACTCAGGGTGCTGTGTGCTCAGGGCTCGGAGTGCTGGGTGCTCAGTACTCAGGGTGCTGCGTGCTCAGTGCTCGGGTTGCTAGGTGCTCAGTGCTCAGGGTGCTGGGTGCTCAGTACTCGGGGTGCTCGGTGCTCAGTACTCAGGGTGCTGGGTGCTCAGTACTCAGGGTGCTGGGTGCTCAGTGCTCAGGGTGATCGGTGCTCAGTCCTCATGGTGCTCAGTACTCAGGGTGCTGGGTGCTCAGTACTCAGGGTGCTGGGTGCTCATTCTCGGGGTGCTGGGTGCTCAGTGCTCGGTGTGCTGTTTGCTCAGTACTCGGGGTGCTGGGTGCTCAGTGCTCAGCGTGCTGGGTGCTCAGTACTGAGGGTACTCGGTTCTCAGTACTCAGGGTGCTGGGTGCTAATTCTCGGGGTGCTGGGTTCTCAGTGCTCGGGGTGCTGGGTGCTCAGTGCTCGGGGTGCTCGGTGCTCAGTACTCAGGGTGCTGGGTGCTCAGTACTCGGGGTGCTTGGTGCTCAGTGCTCAGGGTGCTGGGTGCTCAGTGCCCGGGGAGCTGGGTGCTCAGTGCTCAGGGTGCTGGCTGCTCAGTGCTCAGGGTGCTGGGTGCTCAGTACTCAGGGTGCTCGGTGCTCAGTACTCAGGGTGCTCAGCGCTCAGTACTCAGCGTGCTGGGTGCTCAGTGCTCAGGGTCCTTGGTGCTCAGTACTCAGGGTGCTCAGTGCTCAGTACTCAGCGTGCTTTGTGCTCAGTGCTCAGGGTGCTGGGTGCTCAGTACTCAGGGTGCTGGGTGCTCAGTACTCACGGTGCTCGGTGCTCAGTACTCGGGGTGCTGGGTGCTCATTACTCAGGGTGCTGGGTGCTCAGTGCTCGGGGTGCTCGGTGCTCAGTACTCTTGGTTCTGGGTGCTCAGTACTCAGGGTGCTAGGTGCTCAGTGCTCGGGGTGCTCGGTGCTCAGTGCTCAGGATGCTCGGTGCTCAGTACTCTTGGTGCTCGGTGCTCAGTACTCAGGGTGCTGGGTGCTCAGTGCTCGGGGTGCTGGGTGCTCAGTACTCAGGGTGCTGGGTGCTCAGTACTCAGGGTGCTGGGTGCTCAGTACTCATGTTGCTGGGTGCTCAGTGCTTGGGGTGCTGGGTGATCAGCGCTCAGGGTGCTTAGTGCTCAGTACTCAGGGTGCTCAGTGCTCAGGGTGCTGGGTGCTCAGTACCCAGGGTTCTCGGTGCTCGGTACTCAGGGTGCTGGGTGCTCAGTGCTCAGGGTGCTGTGTGCTCAGTACTCGGGGTGCTCGGTGCTCAGTACTCAGGATGCTGGGTGCTCAGTGCTCGGGGTGCTCGATGCTCAGTAGGTTGGGTGCTCAGTACTCAGGGTGCTGGGTGCTCAGTGCTCAGGGTCCTGGGTGCTCAGTGCTCAGGGTGCTGGGTGCTCAGTGCTCAGGGTGCTTGATGCTCAGTACTCAGGGTGCAGGGTGCTCAGTGCTCAGGGTGCTGGGTGCTCAGTGCTCGGGGTGCTAGGTGCTCAGTACTCAGGGTGCTCAGTACTCAGGGTGCTGTGTGCTCAGGGCTCGGGGTGCTGGGTGCTCAGTACTCAGGGTGCTGCGTGCTCAGTGCTCGGGTTGCTAGGTGCTCAGTGCTCAGGGTGCTGGGTGCTCAGTACTCGGGGTGCTCGGTGCTCAGTACTCAGGGTGCTGGGTGCTCAGTACTGAGGGTGCTGGGTGCTCAGTGCTCAGGGTGATCGGTGCTCAGTCCTCAGGGTGCTCAGTACTCAGGGTGCTGGGTGCTCAGTACTCAGGGTGCTGGGTGCTCATTCTCGGGGTGCTGGGTGCTCAGTGCTCGGTGTGCTGTTTGCTCAGTACTCGGGGTGCTGGGTGCTCAGTGCTCAGCGTGCTGGGTGCTCAGTACTGAGGGTACTCGGTTCTCAGTACTCAGGGTGCTGGGTGCTAATTCTCGGGGTGCTGGGTTCTCAGTGCTCGGGGTGCTGGGTGCTCAGTGCTCGGGGTGCTCGGTGCTCAGTACTCAGGGTGCTGGGTGCTCAGTACTCGGGGTGCTGGGTGCTCAGTGCTCAGGGTGCTGGGTGCTCAGTGCTCGGGGAGCTGGGTGCTCAGTGCTCAGGGTGCTGGCTGCTCAGTGCTCAGGGTGCTGGGTGCTCAGTACTCAGGGTGCTCGGTGCTCAGTACTCAGGGTGCTCAGCGCTCAGTACTCAGCGTGCTGGGTGCTCAGTGCTCAGGGTCCTTGGTGCTCAGTACTCAGGGTGCTCAGTGCTCAGTACTCAGCGTGCTTTGTGCTCAGTGCTCAGGGTGCTGGGTGCTCAGTACTCAGGGTGCTGGGTGCTCAGTACTCACGGTGCTCGGTGCTCAGTACTCGGGGTGCTGGGTGCTCATTACTCAGGGTGCTGGGTGCTCAGTGCTCGGGGTGCTCGGTGCTCAGTACTCTTGGTTCTGGGTGCTCAGTACTCAGGGTGCTAGGTGCTCAGTGCTCGGGGTGCTCGGTGCTCAGTGCTCAGGATGCTCGGTGCTCAGTACTCTTGGTGCTCGGTGCTCAGTACTCAGGGTGCTGGGTGCTCAGTGCTCGGGGTGCTGGGTGCTCAGTACTCAGGGTGCTGGGTGCTCAGTACTCAGGGTACTGGGTGCTCAGTACTCAGGTTGCTGGGTGCTCAGTGCTTGGGGTGCTGGGTGCTCAGTGTTCAGGGTGCTGGGTGCTTAGTGCTCAGGGTGCTGGGTGCTCAGTACTCGGGGTGCTCAGTGCTCAGTACTCAGGGTGCTGGGTGCTCAGTACTCAGGGTGCTGGGTTCTCAGTACTCAGGGTGCTGGGTGCTCAGTACTCAGGGTGCTGGGTGCTCAGTACTCAGGGTGCTGCGTGCTCAGTGCTCAGGGTGCTGGGTGCTCAGTACTCAGGGTGCTGGGGGCTCAGTACTCAGGGTGCTGGGTGCTCAGTGCTCAGGGTGATCGGTGCTCAGTCCTCAGTGTGCTCAGTACTCAGGGTGCTGGGTGCTCAGTGCTCGGGGTGCTAGGTGCTCAGTGCTGAGGGTGCTGTGTGCTCTGTGATCGGGGTGCTGGGTGCTCAGTACTCAGGGTGCTCAGTGCTCGGGGAGCTCGGTGCTCAGTACTCAGGGTGCTGGGTGCTCAGTACTAAGTGCTGGGTGTCCTGGGTGCTCCGTGCTTGGGGTGCTGGGTGATCAGCGCTCAGGGTGCTTAGTGCTCAGTACTCAGGGTGCTCAGTGCGCGGGGTGCTGGGTGCTCAGTACTCAGGGTTCTCGGTGCTCAGTACTCAGGGTGCTGGGTGCTCAGTGCTCAGGGTGCTGGGTGCTCAGTACTCGGGGTGCTCGGTGCTCAGTACTCAGAATGCTGGGTGCTCAGTGCTCGGGGTGCTCGATGCTCAGTAGGTTGGGTGCTCAGTACTCAGGGTGCTGGGTGCTCAGTGCTCAGGGTCCTGGGTGCTCAGTGCTCAGGGTGCTGGGTGCTCAGTGCTCAGGGTGCTGGGTGCTCAGTGCTCGGGGTGCTAGGTGCTCAGTACTCAGGGTGCTCAGTACTCAGGGTGCTGTGTGCTCAGGGCTCGGTGTGCTGGGTGCTCAGTACTCAGGGTGCTGCGTGCTCAGTGCTCGGGTTGCTAGGTGCTCAGTGCTCAGGGTGCTGGGTGCTCAGTACTCGGGGTGCTCGGTGCTCAGTACTCAGGGTGCTGGGTGCTCAGTACTCAGGGTGCTGGGTGCTCAGTGCTCAGGGTGATCGGTGCTCAGTCCTCATGGTGCTCAGTACTCAGGGTGCTGGGTGCTCAGTACTCAGGGTGCTGGGTGCTCATTCTCGGGGTGCTGGGTGCTCAGTGCTCGGTGTGCTGTTTGCTCAGTACTCGGGGTGCTGGGTGCTCAGTGCTCAGCGTGCTGGGTGCTCAGTACTGAGGGTACTCGGTTCTCAGTACTCAGGGTGCTGGGTGCTAATTCTCGGGGTGCTGGGTTCTCAGTGCTCGGGGTGCTGGGTGCTCAGTGCTCGGGGTGCTCGGTGCTCAGTACTCAGGGTGCTGGGTGCTCAGTACTCGGGGTGCTGGGTGCTCAGTGCTCAGGGTGCTGGGTGCTCAGTGCTCGGGGAGCTGGGTGCTCAGTGCTCAGGGTGCTGGCTGCTCAGTGCTCAGGGTGCTGGGTGCTCAGTACTCAGGGTGCTCGGTGCTCAGTACTCAGGGTGCTCAGCGCTCAGTACTCAGCGTGCTGGGTGCTCAGTGCTCAGGGTCCTTGGTGCTCATTACTCAGGGTGCTCAGTGCTCAGTACTCAGCGTGCTTTGTGCTCAGTGCTCAGGGTGCTGGGTGCTCAGTACTCAGGGTGCTGGGTGCTCAGTACTCACGGTGCTCGGTGCTCAGTACTCGGGGTGCTGGGTGGTCATTACTCAGGGTGCTGGGTGCTCAGTGCTCGGGGTGCTCGGTGCTCAGTACTCTTGGTTCTGGGTGCTCAGTACTCAGGGTGCTAGGTGCTCAGTGCTCGGGGTGCTCGGTGCTCAGTGCTCAGGATGCTCGGTGCTCAGTACTCTTGGTGCTCGGTGCTCAGTACTCAGGGTGCTGGGTGCTCAGTGCTCGGGGTGCTGGGTGCTCAGTACTCAGGGTGCTGGGTGCTCAGTACTCAGGGTGCTGGGTGCTCAGTACTCAGGGTGCTGCGTGCTCAGTGCTCAGGGTGCTGGGTGCTCAGTACTCAGGGTGCTGGGTGCTCAGTACTCAGGGTGCTGGGTGCTCAGTGCTCAGGGTGATCGGTGCTCAGTCCTCAGTGTGCTCAGTACTCAGGGTGCTGGGTGCTCAGTGCTCGGGGTGCTGGGTGCTCAGTGCTGAGGATGCTGTGTGCTCTGTGATCGGGGTGCTGGGTGCTCAGTACTCAGGGTGCTCAGTGCTCGGGGAGCTCGGTGCTCAGTACTCAGGGTGCTGGGTGCTCAGTACTCAGTGCTCGGGGTCCTGGGTGCTCCGTGCTTGGGGTGCTGGGTGCTCAGCACTCAGGGTGCTTAGTGCTCAGTACTCAGGGTGCTCAGTGCTCGGGGTGCTGGGTGCTCAGTACGCAGGGTTCTGGGTGCTCAGTACTCAGGGTGCTGGGTGCTCAGTGCTCAGGGTGCTGGGTGCTCAGTACTCGGGGTGCTCGGTGCTCAGTACTCAGGGTGCTGGGTGCTCAGTGCTCGGGGTGCTCGATGCTCAGTATGTTGGGTGCTGGGTGCTCAGTACTCAGGGTGCTGGGTGCTCAGTACTCAGGGTGCTGGGTGCTCAGTACTCAGGGTGCTGGGTGCTCAGTACTCAGGGTGCTGCGTGCTCAGTGCTCAGGGTGCTGGGTGCTCAGTACTCAGGGTGCTGGGTGCTCAGTACTCAGGGTGCTGGGTGCTCAGTGCTCAGGGTGATCGGTGCTCAGTCCTCAGTGTGCTCAGTGCTCGGGGTGCTGGGTGCTCAGTGCTGAGGGTGCTGTGTGCTCTGTGATCGGGGTGCTGGGTGCTCAGTACTCAGGGTGCTCAGTGCTCGGGGAGCTCGGTGCTCAGTACTCAGGGTGCTGGGTGCTCAGTACTCAGTGCTTGGTGTCCTGGGTGCTCCGTGCTTGGGGTGCTGGGTGATCAGCGCTCAGGGTGCTTAGTGCTCAGTACTCAGGGTGCTCAGTGCTCAGGGTGCTGGGTGCTCAGTACCCAGGGTTCTCGGTGCTCAGTACTCAGGGTGCTGGGTGCTCAGTGCTCAGGGTGCTGGGTGCTCAGTACTCGGGGTGCTCGGTGCTCATTACTCAGGATGCTGGGTGCTCAGTGCTCGGGGTGCTCGATGCTCAGTAGGTTGGGTGCTCAGTACTCAGGGTGCTGGGTGCTCAGTGCTCAGGGTCCTGGGTGCTCAGTGCTCAGGGTGCTGGGTGCTCAGTGCTCAGGGTGCTTGATGCTCAGTACTCAGGGTGCAGGGTGCTCAGTGCTCAGGGTGCTGGGTGCTCAGTGCTCGGGGTGCTAGGTGCTCAGTACTCAGGGTGCTCAGTACTCAGGGTGCTGTGTGCTCAGGGCTCGGGGTGCTGGGTGCTCAGTACTCAGGGTGCTGCGTGCTCAGTGCTCGGGTTGCTAGGTGCTCAGTGCTCAGGGTGCTGGGTGCTCAGTACTCGGGGTGCTCGGTGCTCAGTACTCAGGGTGCTGGGTGCTCAGTACTGAGGGTGCTGGGTGCTCAGTGCTCAGGGTGATCGGTGCTCAGTCCTCAGGGTGCTCAGTGCTCAGGGTGCTGGGTGCTCAGTACCCAGGGTTCTCGGTGCTCAGTACTCAGGGTGCTGGGTGCTCAGTGCTCAGGGTGCTGGGTGCTCAGTACTCGGGGTGCTCGGTGCTCAGTACTCAGGGTGCTGGGTGCTCAGTACTCAGGGTGCTGGGTGCTCATTCTCGGGGTGCTGGGTGCTCAGTGCTCGGTGTGCTGTTTGCTCAGTACTCGGGGTGCTGGGTGCTCAGTGCTCAGCGTGCTGGGTGCTCAGTACTGAGGGTACTCGGTTCTCAGTACTCAGGGTGCTGGGTGCTAATTCTCGGGGTGCTGGGTTCTCAGTGCTCGGGGTGCTGGGTGCTCAGTGCTCGGGGTGCTTGGTGCTCAGTAATCAGGGTGCTGGGTGCTCAGTACTCGGGGTGCTGGGTGCTCAGTGCTCAGGGTGCTGGGTGCTCAGTGCTCGGGGAGCTGGGTGCTCAGTGCTCAGGGTGCTGGCTGCTCAGTGCTCAGGGTGCTGGGTGCTCAGTACTCAGGGTGCTCGGTGCTCAGTACTCAGGGTGCTCAGCGCTCAGTACTCAGCGTGCTGGGTGCTCAGTGCTCAGGGTCCTTGGTGCTCAGTACTCAGGGTGCTCAGTGCTCAGTACTCAGCGTGCTTTGTGCTCAGTGCTCAGGGTGCTGGGTGCTCAGTACTCAGGGTGCTGGGTGCTCAGTACTCACGGTGCTCGGTGCTCAGTACTCGGGGTGCTGTGTGCTCATTACTCAGGGTGCTGGGTGCTCAGTGCTCGGGGTGCTCGGTGCTCAGTACTCTTGGTTCTGGGTGCTCAGTACTCAGGGTGCTAGGTGCTCAGTGCTCGGGGTGCTCGGTGCTCAGTGCTCAGGATGCTCGGTGCTCAGTACTCTTGGTGCTCGGTGCTCAGTACTCAGGGTGCTGGGTGCTCAGTGCTCGGGGTGCTGGGTGCTCAGTACTCAGGGTGCTGGGTGCTCAGTACTCAGGGTGCTGGGTGCTCAGTACTCAGGTTGCTGGGTGCTCAGTGCTTGGGGTGCTGGGTGCTCAGTGTTCAGGGTGCTGGGTGCTTAGTGCTCGGGGTGCTGGGTGCTCAGTACTCGGGGTGCTCAGTGCTCAGTACTCAGGGTGCTGGGTGCTCAGTACTCAGGGTGCTGGGTGCTCAGTACTCAATGTGCTGCGTGCTCAGTGCTCAGGGTGCTGGGTGCTCAGTACTCAGGGTGCTGGGTGCTCAGTACTCAGGGTGCTGAGTGCTCAGTGCTCAGGGTGATCGGTGCTCAGTCCTCAGTGTGCTCAGTACTCAGGGTGCTGGGTGCTCAGTGCTCGGGGTGCTAGGTGCTCAGTGCTGAGGGTGCTGTGTGCTCTGTGATCGGGGTGCTGGGTGCTCAGTACTCAGGGTGCTCAGTGCTCGGGGAGCTCGGTGCTCAGTACTCAGGGTGCTGGGTGCTCAGTACTAAGTGCTGGGTGTCCTGGGTGCTCCGTGCTTGGGGTGCTGGGTGATCAGCGCTCAGGGTGCTTAGTGCTCAGTACTCAGGGTGCTCAGTGCGCGGGGTGCTGGGTGCTCAGTACTCAGGGTTCTCGGTGCTCAGTACTCAGGGTGCTGGGTGCTCAGTGCTCAGGGTGCTGGGTGCTCAGTACTCGGGGTGCTCGGTGCTCAGTACTCAGAATGCTGGGTGCTCAGTGCTCGGGGTGCTCGATGCTCAGTAGGTTGGGTGCTCAGTACTCAGGGTGCTGGGTGCTCAGTGCTCAGGGTCCTGGGTGCTCAGTGCTCAGGGTGCTGGGTGCTCAGTGCTCAGGGTGCTGGGTGCTCAGTGCTCGGGGTGCTAGGTGCTCAGTACTCAGGGTGCTCAGTACTCAGGGTGCTGTGTGCTCAAGGCTCGGAGTGCTGGGTGCTCAGTACTCAGGGTGCTGCGTGCTCAGTGCTCGGGTTGCTAGGTGCTCAGTGCTCAGGGTGCTGGGTGCTCAGTACTCGGGGTGCTCGGTGCTCAGTACTCAGGGTGCTGGGTGCTCAGTACTCAGGGTGCTGGGTGCTCAGTGCTCAGGGTGATCGGTGCTCAGTCCTCATGGTGCTCAGTACTCAGGGTGCTGGGTGCTCAGTACTCAGGGTGCTGGGTGCTCATTCTCGGGGTGCTGGGTGCTCAGTGCTCGGTGTGCTGTTTGCTCAGTACTCGGGGTGCTGGGTGCTCAGTGCTCAGCGTGCTGGGTGCTCAGTACTGAGGGTACTCGGTTCTCAGTACTCAGGGTGCTGGGTGCTAATTCTCGGGGTGCTGGGTTCTCAGTGCTCGGGGTGCTGGGTGCTCAGTGCTCGGGGTGCTCGGTGCTCAGTACTCAGGGTGCTGGGTGCTCAGTACTCGGGGTGCTTGGTGCTCAGTGCTCAGGGTGCTGGGTGCTCAGTGCCCGGGGAGCTGGGTGCTCAGTGCTCAGGGTGCTGGCTGCTCAGTGCTCAGGGTGCTGGGTGCTCAGTACTCAGGGTGCTCGGTGCTCAGTACTCAGGGTGCTCAGCGCTCAGTACTCAGCGTGCTGGGTGCTCAGTGCTCAGGGTCCTTGGTGCTCAGTACTCAGGGTGCTCAGTGCTCAGTACTCAGCGTGCTTTGTGCTCAGTGCTCAGGGTGCTGGGTGCTCAGTACTCAGGGTGCTGGGTGTTCAGTACTCACGGTGCTCGGTGCTCAGTACTCGGGGTGCTGGGTGGTCATTACTCAGGGTGCTGGGTGCTCAGTGCTCGGGGTGCTCGGTGCTCAGTACTCTTGGTTCTGGGTGCTCAGTACTCAGGGTGCTAGGTGCTCAGTGCTCGGGGTGCTCGGTGCTCAGTGCTCAGGATGCTCGGTGCTCAGTACTCTTGGTGCTCGGTGCTCAGTACTCAGGGTGCTGGGTGCTCAGTGCTCGGGGTGCTGGGTGCTCAGTACTCAGGGTGCTGGGTGCTCAGTACTCAGGCTGCTGGGTGCTCAGTACTCAGGGTGCTGCGTGCTCAGTGCTCAGGGTGCTGGGTGCTCAGTACTCAGGTTGCTGGGTGCTCAGTACTCAGGGTGCTGGGTGCTCAGTGCTCAGGGTGATCGGTGCTCAGTCCTCAGTGTGCTCAGTACTCAGGGTGCTGGGTGCTCAGTGCTCGGGGTGCTGGGTGCTCAGTGCTGAGGATGCTGTGTGCTCTGTGATCGGGGTGCTGGGTGCTCAGTACTCAGGGTGCTCAGTGCTCGGGGAGCTCGGTGCTAAGTACTCAGGGTGCTGGGTGCTCAGTACTCAGTTCTCGGGGTCCTGGGTGCTCCGTGCTTGGGGTGTTGGGTGCTCAGCACTCAGGGTGCTTAGTGCTCAGTACTCAGGGTGCTCAGTGCTCGGGGTGCTGGGTGCTCAGTACGCAGGGTTCTGGGTGCTCAGTACTCAGGGTGCTGGGTGCTCAGTGCTCAGGGTGCTGGGTGCTCAGTACTCGGGGTGCTCGGTGCTCAGTACTCAGGGTGCTGGGTGCTCAGTGCTCGGGGTGCTCGATGCTCAGTATGTTGGGTGCTGGGTGCTCAGTACTCAGGGTGCTGGGTGCTCAGTACTCAGGGTGCTGGGTGCTCAGTACTCAGGGTGCTGGGTGCTCAGTACTCAGGGTGCTGCGTGCTCAGTGCTCAGGGTGCTGGGTGCTCAGTACTCAGGGTGCTGGGTGCTCAGTACTCAGGGTGCTGGGTGCTCAGTGCTCAGGGTGATCGGTGCTCAGTCCTCAGTGTGCTCAGTACTCAGGGTGCTGGGTGCTCAGTGCTCGGGGTGCTGGGTGCTCAGTGCTGAGGGTGCTGTGTGCTCTGTGATCGGGGTGCTGGGTGCTCAGTACTCAGGGTGCTCAGTGCTCGGGGAGCTCGGTGCTCAGTACTCAGGGTGCTGGGTGCTCAGTACTCAGTGCTTGGTGTCCTGGGTGCTCCGTTCTTGGGGTGCTGGGTGATCAGCGCTCAGGGTGCTTAGTGCTCAGTACTCAGGGTGCTCAGTGCTCAGGGTGCTGGGTGCTCAGTACCCAGGGTTCTCGGTGCTCAGTACTCAGGGTGCTGGGTGCTCAGTGCTCAGGGTGCTGGGTGCTCAGTACTCGGGGTGCTCGGTGCTCAGTACTCAGGATGCTGGGTGCTCAGTGCTCGGGGTGCTCGATGCTCAGTAGGTTGGGTGCTCAGTACTCAGGGTGCTGGGTGCTCAGTGCTCAGGGTCCTGGGTGCTCAGTGCTCAGGGTGCTGGGTGCTCAGTGCTCAGGGTGCTTGATGCTCAGTACTCAGGGTGCAGGGTGCTCAGTGCTCAGGGTGCTGGGTGCTCAGTGCTCGGGGTGCTAGGTGCTCAGTACTCAGGGTGCTCAGTACTCAGGGTGCTGTGTGCTCAGGGCTCGGGGTGCTGGGTGCTCAGTACTCAGGGTGCTGCGTGCTCAGTGCTCGGGTTGCTAGGTGCTCAGTGCTCAGGGTGCTGGGTGCTCAGTACTCGGGGTGCTCGGTGCTCAGTACTCAGGGTGCTGGGTGCTCAGTACTGAGGGTGCTGGGTGCTCAGTGCTCAGGGTGATCGGTGCTCAGTTCTCAGGGTGCTCAGTGCTCAGGGTGCTGGGTGCTCAGTACCCAGGGTTCTCGGTGCTCAGTACTCAGGGTGCTGGGTGCTCAGTGCTCAGGGTGCTGGGTGCTCAGTACTCGGGGTGCTCGGTGCTCAGTACTAAGGGTGCTGGGTGCTCAGTACTCAGGGTGCTCAGTACTCAGGGTGCTGTGTGCTCAGGGCTCGGAGTGCTGGGTGCTCAGTACTCAGGGTGCTGCGTGCTCAGTGCTCGGGTTGCTAGGTGCTCAGTGCTCAGGGTGCTGGGTGCTCAGTACTCGGGGTGCTCGGTGCTCAGTACTCAGGGTGCTGGGTGCTCAGTACTCAGGGTGCTGGGTGCTCAGTGCTCAGGGTGATCGGTGCTCAGTCCTCATGGTGCTCAGTACTCAGGGTGCTGGGTGCTCAGTACTCAGGGTGCTGGGTGCTCATTCTCGGGGTGCTGGGTGCTCAGTGCTCGGTGTGCTGTTTGCTCAGTACTCGGGGTGCTGGGTGCTCAGTGCTCAGCGTGCTGGGTGCTCAGTACTGAGGGTACTCGGTTCTCAGTACTCAGGGTGCTGGGTGCTAATTCTCGGGGTGCTGGGTTCTCAGTGCTCGGGGTGCTGGGTGCTCAGTGCTCGGGGTGCTCGGTGCTCAGTACTCAGGGTGCTGGGTGCTCAGTACTCGGGGTGCTTGGTGCTCAGTGCTCAGGGTGCTGGGTGCTCAGTGCCCGGGGAGCTGGGTGCTCAGTGCTCAGGGTGCTGGCTGCTCAGTGCTCAGGGTGCTGGGTGCTCAGTACTCAGGGTGCTCGGTGCTCAGTACTCAGGGTGCTCAGCGCTCAGTACTCAGCGTGCTGGGTGCTCAGTGCTCAGGGTCCTTGGTGCTCAGTACTCAGGGTGCTCAGTGCTCAGTACTCAGCGTGCTTTGTGCTCAGTGCTCAGGGTGCTGGGTGCTCAGTACTCAGGGTGCTGGGTGCTCAGTACTCACGGTGCTCGGTGCTCAGTACTCGGGGTGCTGGGTGCTCATTACTCAGGGTGCTGGGTGCTCAGTGCTCGGGGTGCTCGGTGCTCAGTACTCTTGGTTCTGGGTGCTCAGTACTCAGGGTGCTAGGTGCTCAGTGCTCGGGGTGCTCGGTGCTCAGTGCTCAGGATGCTCGGTGCTCAGTACTCTTGGTGCTCGGTGCTCAGTACTCAGGGTGCTGGGTGCTCAGTGCTCGGGGTGCTGGGTGCTCAGTACTCAGGGTGCTGGGTGCTCAGTACTCAGGGTGCTGGGTGCTCAGTACTCATGTTGCTGGGTGCTCAGTGCTTGGGGTGCTGGGTGATCAGCGCTCAGGGTGCTTAGTGCTCAGTACTCAGGGTGCTCAGTGCTCAGGGTGCTGGGTGCTCAGTACCCAGGGTTCTCGGTGCTCGGTACTCAGGGTGCTGGGTGCTCAGTGCTCAGGGTGCTGTGTGCTCAGTACTCGGGGTGCTCGGTGCTCAGTACTCAGGATGCTGGGTGCTCAGTGCTCGGGGTGCTCGATGCTCAGTAGGTTGGGTGCTCAGTACTCAGGGTGCTGGGTGCTCAGTGCTCAGGGTCCTGGGTGCTCAGTGCTCAGGGTGCTGGGTGCTCAGTGCTCAGGGTGCTTGATGCTCAGTACTCAGGGTGCAGGGTGCTCAGTGCTCAGGGTGCTGGGTGCTCAGTGCTCGGGGTGCTAGGTGCTCAGTACTCAGGGTGCTCAGTACTCAGGGTGCTGTGTGCTCAGGGCTCGGGGTGCTGGGTGCTCAGTACTCAGGGTGCTGCGTGCTCAGTGCTCGGGTTGCTAGGTGCTCAGTGCTCAGGGTGCTGGGTGCTCAGTACTCGGGGTGCTCGGTGCTCAGTACTCAGGGTGCTGGGTGCTCAGTACTGAGGGTGCTGGGTGCTCAGTGCTCAGGGTGATCGGTGCTCAGTCCTCAGGGTGCTCAGTACTCAGGGTGCTGGGTGCTCAGTACTCAGGGTGCTGGGTGCTCATTCTCGGGGTGCTGGGTGCTCAGTGCTCGGTGTGCTGTTTGCTCAGTACTCGGGGTGCTGGGTGCTCAGTGCTCAGCGTGCTGGGTGCTCAGTACTGAGGGTACTCGGTTCTCAGTACTCAGGGTGCTGGGTGCTAATTCTCGGGGTGCTGGGTTCTCAGTGCTCGGGGTGCTGGGTGCTCAGTGCTCGGGGTGCTCGGTGCTCAGTACTCAGGGTGCTGGGTGCTCAGTACTCGGGGTGCTGGGTGCTCAGTGCTCAGGGTGCTGGGTGCTCAGTGCTCGGGGAGCTGGGTGCTCAGTGCTCAGGGTGCTGGCTGCTCAGTGCTCAGGGTGCTGGGTGCTCAGTACTCAGGGTGCTCGGTGCTCAGTACTCAGGGTGCTCAGCGCTCAGTACTCAGCGTGCTGGGTGCTCAGTGCTCAGGGTCCTTGGTGCTCAGTACTCAGGGTGCTCAGTGCTCAGTACTCAGCGTGCTTTGTGCTCAGTGCTCAGGGTGCTGGGTGCTCAGTACTCAGGGTGCTGGGTGCTCAGTACTCACGGTGCTCGGTGCTCAGTACTCGGGGTGCTGGGTGCTCATTACTCAGGGTGCTGGGTGCTCAGTGCTCGGGGTGCTCGGTGCTCAGTACTCTTGGTTCTGGGTGCTCAGTACTCAGGGTGCTAGGTGCTCAGTGCTCGGGGTGCTCGGTGCTCAGTGCTCAGGATGCTCGGTGCTCAGTACTCTTGGTGCTCGGTGCTCAGTACTCAGGGTGCTGGGTGCTCAGTGCTCGGGGTGCTGGGTGCTCAGTACTCAGGGTGCTGGGTGCTCAGTACTCAGGGTACTGGGTGCTCAGTACTCAGGTTGCTGGGTGCTCAGTGCTTGGGGTGCTGGGTGCTCAGTGTTCAGGGTGCTGGGTGCTTAGTGCTCAGGGTGCTGGGTGCTCAGTACTCGGGGTGCTCAGTGCTCAGTACTCAGGGTGCTGGGTGCTCAGTACTCAGGGTGCTGGGTTCTCAGTACTCAGGGTGCTGGGTGCTCAGTACTCAGGGTGCTGGGTGCTCAGTACTCAGGGTGCTGCGTGCTCAGTGCTCAGGGTGCTGGGTGCTCAGTACTCAGGGTGCTGGGGGCTCAGTACTCAGGGTGCTGGGTGCTCAGTGCTCAGGGTGATCGGTGCTCAGTCCTCAGTGTGCTCAGTACTCAGGGTGCTGGGTGCTCAGTGCTCGGGGTGCTAGGTGCTCAGTGCTGAGGGTGCTGTGTGCTCTGTGATCGGGGTGCTGGGTGCTCAGTACTCAGGGGGCTCAGTGCTCGGGGAGCTCGGTGCTCAGTACTCAGGGTGCTGGGTGCTCAGTACTAAGTGCTGGGTGTCCTGGGTGCTCCGTGCTTGGGGTGCTGGGTGATCAGCGCTCAGGGTGCTTAGTGCTCAGTACTCAGGGTGCTCAGTGCGCGGGGTGCTGGGTGCTCAGTACTCAGGGTTCTCGGTGCTCAGTACTCAGGGTGCTGGGTGCTCAGTGCTCAGGGTGCTGGGTGCTCAGTACTCGGGGTGCTCGGTGCTCAGTACTCAGAATGCTGGGTGCTCAGTGCTCGGGGTGCTCGATGCTCAGTAGGTTGGGTGCTCAGTACTCAGGGTGCTGGGTGCTCAGTGCTCAGGGTCCTGGGTGCTCAGTGCTCAGGGTGCTGGGTGCTCAGTGCTCAGGGTGCTGGGTGCTCAGTGCTCGGGGTGCTAGGTGCTCAGTACTCAGGGTGCTCAGTACTCAGGGTGCTGTGTGCTCAGGGCTCGGTGTGCTGGGTGCTCAGTACTCAGGGTGCTGCGTGCTCAGTGCTCGGGTTGCTAGGTGCTCAGTGCTCAGGGTGCTGGGTGCTCAGTACTCGGGGTGCTCGGTGCTCAGTACTCAGGGTGCTGGGTGCTCAGTACTCAGGGTGCTGGGTGCTCAGTGCTCAGGGTGATCGGTGCTCAGTCCTCATGGTGCTCAGTACTCAGGGTGCTGGGTGCTCAGTACTCAGGGTGCTGGGTGCTCATTCTCGGGGTGCTGGGTGCTCAGTGCTCGGTGTGCTGTTTGCTCAGTACTCGGGGTGCTGGGTGCTCAGTGCTCAGCGTGCTGGGTGCTCAGTACTGAGGGTACTCGGTTCTCAGTACTCAGGGTGCTGGGTGCTAATTCTCGGGGTGCTGGGTTCTCAGTGCTCGGGGTGCTGGGTGCTCAGTGCTCGGGGTGCTCGGTGCTCAGTACTCAGGGTGCTGGGTGCTCAGTACTCGGGGTGCTGGGTGCTCAGTGCTCAGGGTGCTGGGTGCTCAGTGCTCGGGGAGCTGGGTGCTCAGTGCTCAGGGTGCTGGCTGCTCAGTGCTCAGGGTGCTGGGTGCTCAGTACTCAGGGTGCTCGGTGCTCAGTACTCAGGGTGCTCAGCGCTCAGTACTCAGCGTGCTGGGTGCTCAGTGCTCAGGGTCCTTGGTGCTCATTACTCAGGGTGCTCAGTGCTCAGTACTCAGCGTGCTTTGTGCTCAGTGCTCAGGGTGCTGGGTGCTCAGTACTCAGGGTGCTGGGTGCTCAGTACTCACGGTGCTCGGTGCTCAGTACTCGGGGTGCTGGGTGCTCATTACTCAGGGTGCTGGGTGCTCAGTGCTCGGGGTGCTCGGTGCTCAGTACTCTTGGTTCTGGGTGCTCAGTACTCAGGGTGCTAGGTGCTCAGTGCTCGGGGTGCTCGGTGCTCAGTGCTCAGGATGCTCGGTGCTCAGTACTCTTGGTGCTCGGTGCTCAGTACTCAGGCTGCTGGGTGCTCAGTGCTCGGGGTGCTGGGTGCTCAGTACTCAGGGTGCTGGGTGCTCAGTACTCAGGGTGCTGGGTGCTCAGTACTCAGGATGCTGGGTGCTCAGTGCTTGGGGTGCTGGGTGCTCAGTGTTCAGGGTGCTGGGTGCTTAGTGCTCGGGGTGCTCGATGCTCAGTACTCAGGGTGCTGGGTGCTCAGTGCTCGGGGTGCTCGATGCTCAGTACGTTGGGTGCTCAGTACTCAGGGTGCTGGGTGCTCAGTCCTCAGGGTGCTGGGTGCTCAGTGCTCAGGGTGCTGGGTGCTCAGTGCTCAGGGTGCTTGATGCTCAGTACTCATTGTGCAGGGTGCTCAGTGCTCAGGGTGCTGGGTGCTCAGTGCTCGGGGTGCTAGGTGCTCAGTACTCAGGGTGCTCAGTACTCAGGGTGCTGTGTGCTCAGGGCTCGGGGTGCTGGGTGCTCAGTACTCAGGGTGCTGCGTGCTCAGTTCTCGGGTTGCTAGGTGCTCAGTGCTCAGGGTGCTGGGTGCTCAGTACTCGGGGTGCTCGGTGCTCAGTACTCAGGGTGCTGGGTGCTCAGTCCTCAGGGTGCTGGGTGCTCAGTGCTCAGCGTGATCGGTGCTCAGTCCTCAGGGTGCTCAGTACTCAGGGTGCTGGGAGCTCAGTACTCAGGGTGCTGGGTGCTCATTCTCGGGGTGCTGGGTGCTCAGTGCTCAGTGTGCTGTTTGCTCAGTACTCGGGGTGCTGGGTGCTCAGTGCTCAGCGTGCTGGGTGCTCAGTACTGAGGGTACTCGGTTCTCAGTACTCAGGGTGCTGGGTGCTAATTCTCGGGGTGCTGTGTTCTCAGTGCTCGGGGTGCTGGGTGCTCAGTGCTCGGGGTGCTCGGTGCTCAGTACTCAGGGTGCTGGGTGCTCAGTACTCGGGGTGCTGGGTGCTCAGTGCTGAGGGTGCTGGGTGCTCAGTGCTCGGGGAGCTGGGTGCTCAGTGCTCAGGGTGCTGGCTGCTCAGTGCTCAGGGTGCTGGGTGCTCAGTACTCAGGGTGCTCGGTGCTCAGTACTCAGGGTGCTCAGCGCTCAGTACTCAGCGTGCTGGGTGCTCAGTGCTCAGGGTCCTTGGTGCTCAGTACTCAGGGTGCTCAGTGCTCAGTACTCAGCGTGCTTTGTGCTCAGTGCTCAGGGTGCTGGGTGCTCAGTACTCAGGGTGCTGGGTGCTCAGTACTCACGGTGCTCGGTGCTCAGTACTCGGGGTGCTGGGTGCTCATTAATCAGGGTGCTGGGTGCTCAGTGCTCGGGGTGCTCGGAGCTCAGTACTCTTGGTTCTGGGTGCTCAGCACTCAGGGTGCTAGGTGCTCAGTGCTCGGGGTGCTCGGTGCTCAGTGCTCAGGATGCTCGGTGCTCAGTACTCTTGGTGCTCGGTGCTCAGTACTCAGGGTGCTGGGTGCTCAGTGCTCGGGGTGCTGGGTGCTCAGTACTCAGGGTGCTGGGTGCTCAGTACTCAGGGTGCTGGGTGCTCAGTACTCAGGTTGCTGGGTGCTCAGTGCTTGGGGTGCTGGGTGCTCAGTGTTCAGGTTGCTGGGTGCTTAGTGCTCGGGGTGCAGGGTGCTCAGTACTCGGGGTGCTCAGTGCTCAGTACTCAGGGTGCTGGGTGCTCAGTACTCAGGGTGCTGGGTGCTCAGTACTCAGGGTGCTGGGTGCTCAGTACTCAGGGTGCTGGGTGCTCAGTACTCAGGGTGCTGGGTGCTCAGTACTCAGGGTGCTGGGTGCTCAGTACTCAGGGTGCTGGGTGCTCAGTGCTCAGGGTGATCGGTGCTCAGTCCTCAGTGTGCTCAGTACTCAGGGTGCTGGGTGCTCAGTGCTCGGGGTGCTGGGTGCTTAGTGCTGAGGGTGCTGTGTGCTCTGTGATCGGGGTGCTGGGTGCTCAGTACTCAGGGTGCTCAGTGCTCGGGGAGCTCGGTGCTCAGTACTCAGGGTGCTGGGTGCTCAGTACTCAGTGCTTGGTGTCCTGGGTGCTCCGTGCTTGGGGTGCTGGGTGATCAGCGCTCAGGGTGCTTAGTGCTCAGTACTCAGGGTGCTCAGTGCTCGGGGTGCTGGGTGCTCAGTACTCAGGGTTCTCGGTGCTCAGTACTCAGGGTGCTGGGTGCTCAGTGCTCAGGGTGCTCGATGCTCAGTAGGTTGGGTGCTCAGTACTCAGGGTGCTGGGTGCTCAGTGCTCAGGGTCCTGGGTGCTCAGTGCTCAGGGTGCTGGGTGCTCAGTGCTCAGGGTGCTTGATGCTCAGTACTCAGGGTGCAGGGTGCTCAGTGCTCATGGTGCTGGGTGCTCAGTGCTCGGGGTGCTAGGTGCTCAGTACTCAGGGTGCTCAGTACTCAGGGTGCTGTGTGCTCAGGGCTCTGGGTGCTGGGTGCTCAGTACTCAGGGTGCTGGGTGCTCAGTACTCAGGGTGCTGGGTGCTCAGTACTCAGGGTGCTGGGTGCTCAGTACTCAGGGTGCTGCGTCCTCAGTGCTCAGGGTGCTGGGTGCTCAGTACTCAGGGTGCTGGGTGCTCAGTACTCAGGGTGCTGGGTGCTCAGTACTAAGTGCTGGGTGTCCTGGGTGCTCCGTGCTTGGGGTGCTGGGTGATCAGCGCTCAGGGTGCTTAGTGCTCAGTACTCAGGGTGCTCAGTGCTCAGGGTGCTGGGTGCTCAGTACTCAGGGTTCTCGGTGCTCAGTACTCAGGGTGCTGGGTGCTCAGTGCTCAGGGTGCTGGGTGCTCAGTACTCGGGGTGCTCGGTGCTCAGTACTCAGGATGCTGGGTGCTCAGTGCTCGGGGTGCTCGATGCTCAGTAGGTTGGGTGCTCAGTACTCAGGGTGCTGGGTGCTCAGTGCTCAGGGTCCTGGGTGCTCAGTGCTCAGGGTGCTGGGTGCTCAGTGCTCAGGGTGCTTGATGCTCAGTACTCAGGGTGCAGGGTGCTCAGTGCTCAGGGTGCTGGGTGCTCAGTGCTCGGGGTGCTAGGTGCTCAGTACTCAGGGTGCTCAGTACTCAGGGTGCTGTGTGCTCAGGGCTCGGAGTGCTGGGTGCTCAGTACTCAGGGTGCTGCGTGCTCAGTGCTCGGGTTGCTAGGTGCTCAGTGCTCAGGGTGCTGGGTGCTCAGTACTCGGGGTGCTCGGTGCTCAGTACTCAGGGTGCTGGGTGCTCAGTACTCAGGGTGCTGGGTGCTCAGTGCTCAGGGTGATCGGTGCTCAGTCCTCAGGGTGCTCAGTACTCAGGGTGCTGGGTGCTCAGTACTCAGGGTGCTGGGTGCTCATTCTCGGGGTGCTGGGTGCTCAGTGCTCGGTGTGCTGTTTGCTCAGGACTCGGGGTGCTGGGTGCTCAGTGCTCAGCGTGCTGGGTGCTCAGTACTGAGGGTACTCGGTTCTCAGTACTCAGGGTGCTGGGTGCTAATTCTCGGGGTGCTGGGTTCTCAGTGCTCGGGGTGCTGGGTGCTCAGTGCTCGGGGTGCTCGGTGCTCAGTACTCAGGGTGCTGGGTGCTCAGTACTCGGGGTGCTGGGTGCTCAGTGCTCAGGGTGCTGGGTGCTCAGTGCTCGGGGAGCTGGGTGCTCAGTGCTCAGTGTGCTGGGTGCTCAGTGCTCGGGGAGCTGGGTGCTCAGTGCTCAGGGTGCTGGCTGCTCAGTGCTCAGGGTGCTGGGTGCTCAGTACTCGGGGTGCTCGGTGCTCAGTACTCAGGGTGCTGGGTGCTCAGTACTCAGGGTGCTGGGTGCTCAGTGCTCAGGGTGATCGGTGCTCAGTCCTCAGTGTGCTCAGTACTCAGGGTGCGGGGTGCTCAGTGCTCGGGGTGCTGGGTGCTCAGTGCTGAGGGTGCTGGGTGCTCTGTGATCGGGGTGCTGGGTGCTCAGTACTCAGGGTGCTCAGTGCTCGGGGTGCTCGGTGCTCAGTACTCTTGGTGCTGGGTGCTCAGTGCTCAGGGTGCTGGGTGCTCAGTGCTCGGGGTGCTGGGTGCTCAGTACTCAGGGTGCTGGGTGCTCAGTACTCAGGGTCCTGGGTGCTCAGTGCTCGGAGTGCTCGGTGCTCAGTACTCAGGGTGCTGGGTGCTCAGTACTCAGGGTGCTGGGTGCTCAGTGCTCAGGGTGCTGGGTGCTCATTACTCAGGGTGCTGGGTGCTCAGTGCTCAGGGTGCTGGGTGCTCAGTGCTCGGAGTGCTCGGTGCTCAGTACTCAGGGTGCTGGGTGCTCAGTACTCAGGGTGCTGGGTGCTCAGTGCTCAGGGTGATCGTTGCTCAGTCCTCAGGGTGCTCAGTACTCAGGGTGCTGGGTGCTCAGTGCTCGGGGTGCTGGGTGCTCAGTGCTGAGTGTGCTGGGTGCTCTGTGATCGGGGTGCTGGGTACTCAGTACTCAGGGTGCTCAGTGCTCGGGGATCTCGGTGCTCAGTACTCAGGGTGCTGGGTGCTCAGTACTCAGTGCTCGGGGTCCTGGGTGCTCCGTGCTTGGGGTGCTGGGTGCTCAGCGCTCAGGGTGCTTAGTGCTCAGTACTCAGGGTGCTCAGTGCTCAGTACTCTTGGTGCTGGGTGCTCAGTGCTGGGGGTGCTGGGTGCTCATTACTCAGGGTGCTGGGTGCTCAGTGCTCGGGGTGCTCGGTGCTCAGTACTCTTGGTGCTGGGTGCTCAGTACTCAGGGTGCTGGGTGCTCAGTGCTCAGGGTGCTCGGTGCTCAGTACTCAGGGTGCTGGGTGCTCAGTGCTCAGGGTGCTGGGTGCTCAGTACTCAGGGTGCTCAGTACTCAGTACTCAGGGTGCTGGGTGCTCAGTGCTTGGGGTGCTGGGTGCTCAGTGCTCAGGGTGCTGGGTGCTCAGTACTCAGGGTGCTGGGTGCTCAGTGCTCAGGGTGCTCAGTGCTCAGTACTCAGGGTGCTGGGTGCTCATTACTCAGGGTGCTGGGTGCTCAGTGCTCGGGGTGCTGGTTGCTCAGTACTCACGGTGCTGGGTGCTCAGTACTCAGGGTGCTGGTTGCTCAGTGCTCAGTGTGCTCAGTGCTCAGTACTCAGGGTGCTGGGTGCTCAGTACTCAGGGTGCTGGGTGCTCAGTGCTCGGGGTGCCCGGTGCTCAATGCTCGGGGTGCTCGGTGCTCAGTACTCAGGGTGCTGGGTGCTCAGTACTCAGGGTGCTGGGTGCTCAGTGCTGAGTGCTCAGTGCTCGGGGTGCTGGATGCTCAGTGCTCGGGGTGCTGGGTGCTCAGTACTCAGGGTGCTCGGTGCTCAGTACTCAGGGTGCTGGGTGCTCAGTGCTCGGGGTGCTGGGTGCTCAGTACTCAGGGTGCTGGGTGCTCAGTGCTCGGGGTGCTCGATGCTCAGTACGTTGGGAGCTCAGTACTCAGGGTGCTGGGTGCTCAGTGCTCAGGGTGCTGGGTGCTCAGTGCTCAGGGTGCTGGGTGCTCAGTGCTCAGGGTGCTTGATGCTCAGTACTCAGGGTGCAGGGTGCTCAGTGCTCAGGGTGCTGGGTGCTCAGTGCTCGGGGTGCAAGGTGCTCAGTACTCAGGGTGCTCAGTACTCAGGGTGCTGGGTGCTCAGGGCTCGGGGTGCTGGGTGCTCAGTACTCAGGGTGCTGCGTGCTCAGTGCTCGGGGTGCTGGTTGCTCAGTGCTCAGGGTGCTGGGTGCTCAGTACTCGGGGTGCTCGGTGCTCAGTACTCAGGGTGCTGGGTGCTCAGTACTCAGGGTGCTGGGTGCTCAGTGCTCAGGGTGATCGGTGCTCAGTCCTCAGTGTGCTCAGTACTCAGGGTGCGGGGTGCTCAGTGCTCGGGGTGCTGGGTGCTCAGTGCTGAGGGTGCTGGGTGCTCTGTGATCGGGGTGCTGGGTGCTCAGTACTCAGGGTGCTCAGGGCTCGGGGAGCTCGGTGCTCAGTACTCAGGGTGCTGGGTGCTCAGTACTCAGTGCTCGGGGCCCTGGGTGCTCCGTGCTTGGGGTGCTGGGTGCTCAGCGCTCTGTGTGCTTAGTGCTCAGTACTCAGGGTGCTGGGTGCAAAGTACTCAGGGTGCTCAGTGCTCGGGGTGCTGGGTGCTCAGTACTCAGGGTGCTGGGTGCTCAGTACTCAGGGTGCTGGGTGCTCATTCTTGGGGTGCTGGGTGCTCAGTGCTCGGGGTGCTGTTTGCTCAGTACTCGGGGTGCTGGTTGCTCAGTGCTCAGGGTGCTGGGTGCTCAGTACTCAGGGTGCTCGGTTCTCAGTACTCAGGGTGCTGGGTGCTCATTCTCGGGGTGCTGGGTGCTCAGTGCTCGGGGTGCTGGGTGCTCAGTGCTCGGGGTGCTTGGTGCTCAGTACTCAGGGTGCTGGGTGCTCAGTACTCGGGGTGCTGGGTGCTCAGTGCTCAGGGTGCTGGGTGCTCAGTGCTCGGGGTGCTGGGTGCTCAGTGCTCAGGGTGCTGGCTGCTCAGTGCTCAGGGTGCTGGGTGCTCAGTACTCAGGGTGCTCGGTGCTCAGTACTCAGGGTGCTCAGCGCTCAGTACTCAGCGTGCTGGGTGCTCAGTGCTCAGGGTCCTTGGTGCTCAGTACTCAGGGTGCTCAGTGCTCAGTACTCAGCGTGCTTTGTGCTCTGTGCTCAGGGTGCTGGGTGCTCAGTACTCAGGGTGCTGGGTGCTCAGTACTCAGGCTGCTGGGTGCTCAGTGCTCGGGGTGCTCGGTGCTCAGTGCTCAGGATGCTGGGTGCTCAGTACTCAGAATGCTGGGTGCTCAGTACTCAGGGTGCTGGGTGCTCAGTGCTCAGGGTGCTGGGTGCTCAGTGCTCGGAGTGCTCGGTGCTCAGTACTCAGGGTGCTGGGTGCTCAGTACTCAGGGTGCTGGGTGCTCAGTGTTCAGGGTGATTGGTGCTCAGTCCTCAGGGTGCTCAGTACTCCGGGTGCTCGGTGCTCAGTGCTCGGGGTGCTGGGTCCTCAGTGCTGAGTGTGCTGGGTGCTCTGTGATCGGGGTGCTGGGTGCTCAGTACTCAGGGTGCTCAGTGCTCGGGGAGCTCGGTGCTCAGTAGTCATGGTGCTGGGTGCTCAGTACTCAGTGCTCGGGGTCCTGGGTGCTCCGTGCTTGGGGTGCTGGGTGCTCAGCGCTCTGGGTGCTTAGTGCTCTGTACTCAGGGTGCTCAGTGCTCAGGGTGCTCAGTGCTCATTACTCAGGGTGCTGGGTGCTCAGTGCTCGGGGTGCTCGGTGCTCAGTACTCTTGGTGCTGGGTGCTCAGTACTCAGGGTGCTGGGTGCTCAGTGCTCGGGGTGCTCGGTGCTCAGTGCTCAGGATGCTCGGTGCTCAGTACTCTTGGTGCTGGGTGCTCAGTACTCAGGGTGCTGGGTGCTCAGTGCTCAGGGTGCTGGGTGCGCAGTCCTCAGGGTGCTGGGTGCTCAGTGCTTGGGGTGCTGGGTGCTCAGTGTTCAGGGTGCTGGGTGCTCAGTACTCAAGCTGCTGGGTGCTCAGTACTCAGGGTGCTGGGTGCTCAGTGCTTGGGGTGCTGGGTTCTCAGTGTTCAGGGTGCTGGCTGCTCAGTGCAGAGGGTGCTGGGTGCTCAGTGCTCAGGGTGATCGGTGCTCAGTCCTCAGTGTGCTCAGTACTCAGGGTGCTGGGTGCTCAGTGCTCGGGGTGCTGGGTGCTCAGTGCTGAGGGTGCTGTGTGATCTGTGATCGGGGTGCTGGGTGCTCAGTACTCAGTGCTCGGGGTCCTGGGTGCTCCGTGCTTGGGGTGCTGGGTGCTCAGCGCTCAGGGTGCTTAGTGCTCAGTACTCAGGGTGCTCAGTGCTCGGGGTGCTGGGTGCTCAGTACTCAGGGTTCTGGGTGCTCAGTACTCAGGGTGCAGGGTGCTCAGTGCTCAGGGTGCTGGGTGCTCAGTACTCGGGGTGCTCGGTGCTCAGTACACAGGGTGCTGGGTGCTCAGTACTCAGGGTGCTGGGTGCTCATGACTCAGGGTGCTCGGTGCTCAGTACTCAGGGTGCTGGGTGCTCAGTGCTCAGGGTGCTGGGTGCTAAGTACTCAGGGTGCTGGGTGCTCAGTACTCAGGGTGCTGGGTGCTCAGTGCTCAGGGTGCTGGGTGCTCAGTACTCAGGGTGCTGGGTGCTCAGTGCTCAGGGTGATGGGTGCTCAGTACTCAGGGTGCTCAGTACTCAGTGTGCTGGGTGCTCAGTGCTCGGGGTGCTGGGTGCTCAGCGCTCAGGGTGCTTAGTGCTCAGTACTCAGGGTGCTCAGTGCTCAGTACTCTTGGTGCTGGGTGCTCAGTGCTCGGGGTGCTGGGTGCTCATTACTCAGGGTGCTGGGTGCTCAGTGCTCGGTGTGCTCGGTGCTCAGTACTCTTGGTGCTGGGTGCTCAGAACTCAGGGTGCTGGGTGCTCAGTGCTCAGGGTGCTCGGTGCTCAGTACTCAGGGTGCTGGGTGCTCAGTGCTCAGGGTGCTGGGTGCTCAGTACTCAGGGTGCTCAGTACTCAGGGTCCTGGGTGCTCAGTGCTCGGGGTGCTGGGTGGTCAGTACTCAGGGTGCTAAGTACTCAGGGTGCTGGGTGCTCAGTGCTCGGGTTGCTCGGTGCTCAGTGCTCAGGGTGATCGGTGCTCAGTACTCAGGATGCTGGGTGCTCAGTACTCAGCGTGCTGGGTGCTCAGTCCTCAGGGTGCTTGGTGCTCAGGGTGCTGGGTGCTCAGTGTTCGGGGTGCTCGGTGCTCAGTACTCAGGGTGCTGAGTGCTCAGTACTCAGGGTGCTGGGTGCTCAGTACTCAGGGTGCTGGGTGCTCAGTGCTCGGGGTGCTGGGTGCACAGTGCTCAGGGTGCTGGCTGCTCAGTGCTCAGGGTGCTGGGTGCTCAGTACTCAGGGTACTCGGTGCTCAGTACTCAGGGTGCTCAGCGCTCAGTACTCAGCGTGCTGGGTGCTCAGTGCTCAGGGTCCTTGGTGTTCAGTACTCAGGGTGCTCAGTGCTCAGTACTCAGCGTGCTTTGTGCTCAGTGCTCAGGGTGCTGGGTGCTCAGTACTCAGGGTGCTGGGTGCTCAGTACTCACGGTGCTGGGTGCTCAGTACTCAGGGTGCTGGGTGCTCAGTACTCAGGGTGCTGGGTGCTCAGTGCTCGGGGTGCTCGGTGCTCAGTACTCTTGGGGCTGGGTGCTCAGTACTCTGGATGCTGGGTGCTCAGTGCTCGGGGTGCTCGGTGCTCAGTGCTCAGGATGCTCGGTGCTCAGTACTCTTGGTGCTGGGTGCTCAGTACTCAGGGTGCTGTGTGCTCAGTACTCAGGGTGCTCGGTGCTCAGTACTCAGGGTGCTGGGTGCTCAGTGCTCAGGGTGCTGGGTGCTCAGTACTCAGGGTGCTCAGTACTCAGTACTCAGGGTGCTGGGTGCTCAGTGCTTGGGGTGCTGGGTGCTCAGTGCTCAGGGTGCTGGGTGCTCAGTGCTCGGGGTGCTGGGTGCTCAGTACTCGGGGTGCTGGGTGCTCAGTGCTCGGGGTGCTGGGTGCTCAGTGCTTGGGGTGCTGGGTGCTCAGTGCTCAGGGTGCTGGGTGCTCAGTGCTCGGGGTGCTGGGTGCTCAGTACTCGGGGTGCTGGGTGCTCAGTGCTCGGGGTGCTGGGTGCTAAGTACTCAGGGTGCTCAGTGCTCGGGGAGCTCGGTGCTCAGTACTCAGGGTGCTGGGTGCTCAGTACTCAGTGCTCGGGGTCCTGGGTGCTCCGTGCTTGGGGTGCTGGGTGCTCAGCGCTCTGGGTGCTTAGTGCTCAGTACTCAGCTTGCTGGGTGCAAAGTACTCAGGGTGCTCAGTGCTCGGGGTGCTGGGTGCTCAGTGCTCGGGGTGCTGGGTGCTCAGTACTCAGGGTGCTGGGTGCTCAGTGCTCAGGGTGCTGGGTGCTCAGTACTCAGGGTGCTGGGTGCTCAGTGCTCAGGGTGCTGGGTGCTCACTACTCAGGGTGCTGGGTGCTCAGTGCTCAGGGTGCTGGGTGCTCAGTGCTCGGAGTGCTCGGTGCTCAGTACTCAGGGTGCTGGGTGCTCAGTACTCAGGGTGCTGGGTGCTCAGTGCTCAGGGTGATCGGTGCTCAGTCCTCAGTGTGCTCAGTACTCAGGGTGCTGGGTGCTCAGTGCTCGGGGTGCTGGGTGCTCAGTGCTGAGGGTGCTGTGTGCTCTGTGATCGGGGTGCTGGGTGCTCAGTACTCAGGGTGCTCAGTGCTCGGGGAGCTCGGTGCTCAGTACTCAGGGTGCTGGGTGCTCAGTACTCAGTGCTCGGGGTCCTGGGTGCTCCGTGCTTGGGGTGCTGGGTGCTCAGCGCTCAGGGTGCTTATTGCTCAGTACTCAGGGTGCTCAGTGCTCGGGGTGCTGGGTGCTCAGTACTCAGGGTTCTGGGTGCTCAGTACTCAGGGTGCTGGGTGCTCAGTGCTCAGGGTGCTGGGTGCTCAGTACTCGGGGTGCTCGGTGCTCAGTACACAGGGTGCTGGGTGCTCAGTACTCAGGGTGCTGGGTGCTCAGTACTCAGGGTGCTGGGTGCTCAGTGCTCAGGGTGCTGGGTGCTCAGTACTCACGGTGCTGGGTGCTCAGTTCTCAGGGTGATGGGTGCTCAGTACTCAGGGTGCTCAGTACTCATGGTGCTGGGTGCTCAGTGCTCGGGGTGCTGGGTGCTCATTACTCAGGGTGCTCAGTACTCAGGGTGCTGGGTGCTCAGTGCTCGGGTTGCTGGGTGCTCAGTGCTCAGGGTGCTGGGTGCTCAGTCCTCAGGGTGCTCAGTGCTCAGGGTGCTGGGTGCTCAGTGCTCGGGGTGCTCGGTGTTCAGTACTCAGGGTGCTGAGTGCTCAGTACTCAGGGTGCTGGGTGCTCAGTACTCAGGGTGCTGGGTGCTCAGTGCTCGGGGTGCTGGGTGCTCAGTGCTCAGGGTGCTGGCTGCTCAGTGCTCAGGGTGCGGGGTGCTCAGTACTCAGGGTGCTCGGTGCTCAGTACTCAGGGTGCTCAGCGCTCAGTACTCAGCGTGCTGGGTGCTCAGTGCTCAGGGTCCTTGGTGCTCAGTACTCAGGGTGCTCAGTGCTCAGTTCTCAGCGTGCTTTGTGCTCAGTGCTCAGGGTGCTGGGTGCTCAGTACTCAGGGTGCTGGGTGCTCAGTAGTCACGGTGCTGGGTGCTCAGTACTCGGGGTGCTGGGTGCTCGTTACTCAGGGTGCTGTGTGCTCAGTGCTCGGGGTGCTCGGTGCTCAGTACTCTTGGTGCTGGGTGCTCAGTGCTCAGGGTGCTGGGTGTTCAGTGCTCGGGGTGCTGTGTGCTCAGTACTCAGGGTGCTGGGTGCTCAGTACTCAGGGTGCTGGGTGCTCAGTACTCAGGATGCTGGGTGCTCAGTACTCAGGGTGCTGGGTGCTCAGTACTCAGGGTGCTGGGTGCTCAGTACTCAGGGTGCTGGGTGCTCAGTACTCAGGGTGCTGGGTGCTCAGTGCTCAGGGTGCTGGGTGTTCAGTGCTCGGAGTGCTCGGTGCTCAGTACTCAGGGTGCTGGGTGCTCAGTACTCAGGGTGCTGGGTGCTCAGTGCTCAGGGTGATCGGTGCTCAGTCCTCAGGGTGCTCAGTACTCAGGGTGCTGGGTGCTCAGTGCTCGGGGTGCTGGGTGCTCAGTGCTGAGTGTGCTGGGTGCTCTGTGATCGGGGTGCTGGGTACTCAGTACTCAGTGTGCTCAGTGCTCGGGGAGCTCGGTGCTCAGTACTCAGGGTTCTGGGTGCTCAGTACTCACGGTGCTGGGTGCTCAGTACTCGGGGTGGTGGGTGCTCATTACTCAGGGTGCTCGGTGCTCAGTACTCTTGGTGCTGGGTGCTCAGTACTCAGGGTGCTGGGTGCTCAGTACTCAGGGTGCTGGGTGCTCAGTACTCAGGGTGCTGGGTGCTCAGTGCTCAGGGTGCTGGGTGCTCAATGCTCGGAGTGCTCGGTGCTCAGTACTCAGGGTGCTGGGTGCTCAGTACTCAGGGTGCTGGGTGCTCAGTGTTCAGGGTGATCGGTGCTCAGTCCTCAGGGTGCTCAGTACTCAGGGTGCTTGGTGCTCAGTGCTCGGTGTGCTGGGTGCTCAGTGCTGAGTGTGCTGGGTGCTCTGTGATCGGGGTGCTGGGTGCTCAGTACTCAGGGTGCTCAGTGCTCGGGGAGCTCGGTGCTCAGTACTCAGGGTGCTGGGTGCTCAGTACTCAGGATGCTGGGTGCTCAGTACTCAGGGTGCTCAGTGCTCGGGGTGCTGCGTGCTCAGTACTCAGGGTGCTGGGTGCTCAGTACTCAGGGTGCTGGGTGCTCAGTGCTCAGGGTGCTTGGTGCTCAGTACTCGGGGTGCTCGGTGCTCAGTACTCAGGGTGCTGGGTGCTCAGTACTCAGGGTGCTGGGTGCTCAGTACTCAGGGTGCTCGGTGCTCAGTACTCAGGGTGCTGGGTGCTCAGTGCTCAGGGTGCTGGGTGGTAAGTTCTCAGTGTGCTGGGTGCTCAGTACTCAGGGTGCTGGGTGCTCAGTGCTCAGGGTGCTGGGTGCTCAGTACTCAGGGTGCTGGGTGCTCAGTGCTCAGGGTGCTGGGTGCTCAGTACTCAGGGTGCTCAGTACTCAGGGTCCTGGGTGCTCAGTGCTCGGGGTGCTGGGTGGTCAGTACTCAGGGTGCTAAGTACTCAGGGTGCTGGGTGCTCAGTGCTCGGGTTGCTCGGTGCTCAGTGCTCAGGGTGATCGGTGCTCAGTACTCAGGATGCTGGGTGCTCAGTACTCAGGGTGCTGGGTGCTCAGTGCTCAGGGTGATCGGTGCTCAGTCCTCAGTGTGCTCAGTACTCAGGGTGCTGGGTGCTCAGTGCTCGGGGTGCTGGGTGCTCAGTGCTGAGGGTGCTGTGTGCTCTGTGATCGGGGTGCTGGGTGCTCAGTACTCAGGGTGCTCAGTGCTCGGGGAGCTCGGTGCTCAGTACTCAGGGTGCTGGGTGCTCAGTACTCAGTGCTCGGGGTCCTGGGTGCTCCGTGCTTGGGGTGCTGGGTGCTCAGCGCTCAGGGTGCTTATTGCTCAGTACTCAGGGTGCTCAGTGCTCGGGGTGCTGGGTGCTCAGTACTCAGGGTTCTGGGTGCTCAGTACTCAGGGTGCTGGGTGCTCAGTGCTCAGGGTGCTGGGTGCTCAGTACTCGGGGTGCTCGGTGCTCAGTACACAGGGTGCTGGGTGCTCAGTACTCAGGGTGCTGGGTGCTCAGTACTCAGGGTGCTGGGTGCTCAGTGCTCAGGGTGCTGGGTGCTCAGTACTCACGGTGCTGGGTGCTCAGTTCTCAGGGTGATGGGTGCTCAGTACTCAGGGTGCTCAGTACTCATGGTGCTGGGTGCTCAGTGCTCGGGGTGCTGGGTGCTCATTACTCAGGGTGCTCAGTACTCAGGGTGCTGGGTGCTCAGTGCTCGGGTTGCTGGGTGCTCAGTGCTCAGGGTGCTGGGTGCTCAGTCCTCAGGGTGCTCAGTGCTCAGGGTGCTGGGTGCTCAGTGCTCGGGGTGCTCGGTGTTCAGTACTCAGGGTGCTGAGTGCTCAGTACTCAGGGTGCTGGGTGCTCAGTACTCAGGGTGCTGGGTGCTCAGTGCTCGGGGTGCTGGGTGCTCAGTGCTCAGGGTGCTGGCTGCTCAGTGCTCAGGGTGCGGGGTGCTCAGTACTCAGGGTGCTCGGTGCTCAGTACTCAGGGTGCTCAGCGCTCAGTACTCAGCGTGCTGGGTGCTCAGTGCTCAGGGTCCTTGGTGCTCAGTACTCAGGGTGCTCAGTGCTCAGTTCTCAGCGTGCTTTGTGCTCAGTGCTCAGGGTGCTGGGTGCTCAGTACTCAGGGTGCTGGGTGCTCAGTAGTCACGGTGCTGGGTGCTCAGTACTCGGGGTGCTGGGTGCTCGTTACTCAGGGTGCTGTGTGCTCAGTGCTCGGGGTGCTCGGTGCTCAGTACTCTTGGTGCTGGGTGCTCAGTGCTCAGGGTGCTGGGTGTTCAGTGCTCGGGGTGCTGTGTGCTCAGTACTCAGGGTGCTGGGTGCTCAGTACTCAGGGTGCTGGGTGCTCAGTACTCAGGATGCTGGGTGCTCAGTACTCAGGGTGCTGGGTGCTCAGTACTCAGGGTGCTGGGTGCTCAGTACTCAGGGTGCTGGGTGCTCAGTACTCAGGGTGCTGGGTGCTCAGTGCTCAGGGTGCTGGGTGTTCAGTGCTCGGAGTGCTCGGTGCTCAGTACTCAGGGTGCTGGGTGCTCAGTACTCAGGGTGCTGGGTGCTCAGTGCTCAGGGTGATCGGTGCTCAGTCCTCAGGGTGCTCAGTACTCAGGGTGCTGGGTGCTCAGTGCTCGGGGTGCTGGGTGCTCAGTGCTGAGTGTGCTGGGTGCTCTGTGATCGGGGTGCTGGGTACTCAGTACTCAGGGTGCTCAGTGCTCGGGGAGCTCGGTGCTCAGTACTCAGGGTTCTGGGTGCTCAGTACTCACGGTGCTGGGTGCTCAGTACTCGGGGTGGTGGGTGCTCATTACTCAGGGTGCTCGGTGCTCAGTACTCTTGGTGCTGGGTGCTCAGTACTCAGGGTGCTGGGTGCTCAGTACTCAGGGTGCTGGGTGCTCAGTACTCAGGGTGCTGGGTGCTCAGTGCTCAGGGTGCTGGGTGCTCAATGCTCGGAGTGCTCGGTGCTCAGTACTCAGGGTGCTGGGTGCTCAGTACTCAGGGTGCTGGGTGCTCAGTGTTCAGGGTGATCGGTGCTCAGTCCTCAGGGTGCTCAGTACTCAGGGTGCTTGGTGCTCAGTGCTCGGTGTGCTGGGTGCTCAGTGCTGAGTGTGCTGGGTGCTCTGTGATCGGGGTGCTGGGTGCTCAGTACTCAGGGTGCTCAGTGCTCGGGGAGCTCGGTGCTCAGTACTCAGGGTGCTGGGTGCTCAGTACTCAGGATGCTGGGTGCTCAGTACTCAGGGTGCTCAGTGCTCGGGGTGCTGCGTGCTCAGTACTCAGGGTGCTGGGTGCTCAGTACTCAGGGTGCTGGGTGCTCAGTGCTCAGGGTGCTTGGTGCTCAGTACTCGGGGTGCTCGGTGCTCAGTACTCAGGGTGCTGGGTGCTCAGTACTCAGGGTGCTGGGTGCTCAGTACTCAGGGTGCTCGGTGCTCAGTACTCAGGGTGCTGGGTGCTCAGTGCTCAGGGTGCTGGGTGGTAAGTTCTCAGTGTGCTGGGTGCTCAGTACTCAGGGTGCTGGGTGCTCAGTGCTCAGGGTGCTGGGTGCTCAGTACTCAGGGTGCTGGGTGCTCAGTGCTCAGGGTGCTGGGTGCTCAGTACTCAGGGTGCTCAGTACTCAGGGTCCTGGGTGCTCAGTGCTCGGGGTGCTGGGTGGTCAGTACTCAGGGTGCTAAGTACTCAGGGTGCTGGGTGCTCAGTGCTCGGGTTGCTCGGTGCTCAGTGCTCAGGGTGATCGGTGCTCAGTACTCAGGATGCTGGGTGCTCAGTACTCAGCGTGCTGGGTGCTCAGTCCTCAGGGTGCTCAGTACTCAGCGTGCTGGGTGCTCAGTGCTCAGGGTCCTTGGTGTTCAGTACTCAGGGTGCTCAGTGCTCAGTACTCAGCGTGCTTTGTGCTCAGTGCTCAGGGTGCTGGGTGCTCAGTACTCAGGGTGCTGGGTGCTCAGTACTCACGGTGCTGGGTGCTCAGTACTCAGGGTGCTGGGTGCTCATTACTCAGGGTGCTGGGTGCTCAGTGCTCAGGGTGCTCGGTGCTCAGTACTCTTGGGGCTGGGTGCTCAGTACTCAGGATGCTGGGTGCTCAGTGCTCGGGGTGCTCGGTGCTCAGTGCTCAGGATGCTCGGTGCTCAGTACTCTTGCTGCTGGGTGCTCAGTACTCAGGGTGCTGTGTGCTCAGTACTCAGGGTGCTCGGTGCTCAGTACTCAGGGTGCTAGGTGCTCAGTGCTCAGGGTGCTGGGTGCTCAGTACTCAGGGTGCTCAGTACTCAGTACTCAGCGTGCTGGGTGCTCAGTGCTTGGGGTGCTGGGTGCTCAGTGCTCAGGGTGCTGGGTGCTCAGTGATCGGGGTGCTGGGTGCTCAGTACTCGGGGTGCTGGGTGCTCAGTGCTCGGGGTGCTGGGTGCTCAGTGCTTGGGGTGCTGGGTGCTCAGTGCTCAGGGTGCTGGGTGCTCAGTGCTCGGGGTGCTGGGTGCTCAGTACTCAGGGTGCTGGGTGCTCAGTGCTCGGGGTGCTGGGTGCTAAGTACTCAGGGTGCTCAGTGCTCGGGGAGCTCGGTGCTCAGTACTCAGGGTGCTGGGTGCTCAGTACTCAGTGCTCGGGGTCCTGGGTGCTCCGTGCTTGGGGTGCTGGGTGCTCAGCGCTCTGGGTGCTTAGTGCTCAGTACTCAGGGTGCTGGGTGCAAAGTACTCAGGGTGCTCAGTGCTCGGGGTGCTGGGTGCTCAGTGCTCGGGGTGCTGGGTGCTCAGTACTCAGGGTGCTGGGTGCTCAGTGCTCAGGGTGCTGGGTGCTCAGTACTCAGGGTGCTGGGTGCTCAGTGCTCAGGGTGCTGGGTGCTCAGTACTCAGGGTGCTGGGTGCTCAGTGCTCAGGGTGCTGGGTGCTCAGTGCTCGGAGTGCTCGGTGCTCAGTACTCAGGGTGCTGGGTGCTCAGTACTCAGGGTGCTGGGTGCTCAGTGCTCAGGGTGATCGGTGCTCAGTCCTCAGTGTGCTCAGTACTCAGGGTGCTGGGTGCTCAGTGCTCGGGGTGCTGGGTGCTCAGTGCTGAGGGTGCTGTGTGCTCTGTGATCGGGGTGCTGGGTGCTCAGTACTCAGGGTGCTCAGTGCTCGGGGAGCTCGGTGCTCAGTACTCAGGGTGCTGGGTGCTCAGTACTCAGTGCTCGGGGTCCTGGGTGCTCCGTGCTTGGGGTGCTGGGTGCTCAGCGCTCAGGGTGCTTAGTGCTCAGTACTCAGGGTGCTCAGTGCTCGGGGTGCTGGGTGCTCAGTACTCAGGGTTCTGGGTGCTCAGTACTCAGGGTGCTGGGTGCTCAGTGCTCAGGGTGCTGGGTGCTCAGTACTCGGGGTGCTCGGTGCTCAGTACACAGGGTGCTGGGTGCTCAGTACTCAGGGTGCTGGGTGCTCAGTACTCAGGGTGCTGGGTGCTCAGTGCTCAGGGTGCTGGGTGCTCAGTACTCACGGTGCTGGGTGCTCAGTTCTCAGGGTGATGGGTGCTCAGTACTCAGGGTGCTCAGTACTCAGGGTGCTGGGTGCTCAGTGCTCGGGGTGCTGGGTGCTCATTACTCAGGGTGCTCAGTACTCAGGGTGCTGGGTGCTCAGTGCTCGGGTTGCTGGGTGCTCAGTGCTCAGGGTGCTGGGTGCTCAGTCCTCAGGGTGCTCAGTGCTCAGGGTGCTGGGTGCTCAGTGCTCGGGGTGCTCGGTGTTCAGTACTCAGGGTGCTGAGTGCTCAGTACTCAGGGTGCTGGGTGCTCAGTACTCAGGGTGCTGGGTGCTCAGTGCTCAGGGTGCTGGCTGCTCAGTGCTCAGGGTGCGGGTTGCTCAGTACTCAGGGTGCTCGGTGCTCAGTACTCAGGGTGCTCAGCGCTCAGTACTCAGCGTGCTGGGTGCTCAGTGCTCAGGGTCCTTGGTGCTCAGTACTCAGGGTGCTCAGTGCTCAGTTCTCAGCGTGCTTTGTGCTCAGTGCTCAGGGTGCTGGGTGCTCAGTACTCAGGGTGCTGGGTGCTCAGTAGTCACGGTGCTGGGTGCTCAGTACTCGGGGTGCTGGGTGCTCATTACTCAGGGTGCTGTGTGCTCAGTGCTCGGGGTGCTCGGTGCTCAGTACTCTTGGTGCTGGGTGCTCAGTGCTCAGGGTGCTGGGTGTTCAGTGCTCGGGGTGCTGGGTGCTCAGTACTCAGGGTGCTGGGTGCTCAGTACTCAGGGTGCTGGGTGCTCAGTACTCAGGATGCTGGGTGCTCAGTATTCAGGGTGCTGGGTGCTCAGTACTCAGGGTGCTGGGTGCTCAGTACTCAGGGTGCTGGGTGCTCAGTACTCAGGGTGCTGGGTGCTCAGTGCTCAGGGTGCTGGGTGTTCAGTGCTCGGAGTGCTCGGTGCTCAGTACTCAGGGTGCTGGGTGCTCAGTACTCAGGGTGCTGGGTGCTCAGTGCTCAGGGTGATCGGTGCTCAGTCCTCAGGGTGCTCAGTACTCAGGGTGCTGGGTGCTCAGTGCTCGGGGTGCTGGGTGCTCAGTGCTGAGTGTGCTGGGTGCTCTGTGATCGGGGTGCTGGGTACTCAGTACTCAGGGTGCTCAGTGCTCGGGGAGCTCGGTGCTCAGTACTCAGGGTGCTGGGTGCTCAGTACTCACGGTGCTGGGTGCTCAGTACTCGGGGTGGTGGGTGCTCATTACTCAGGGTGCTCGGTGCTCAGTACTCTTGGTGCTGGGTGCTCAGTACTCAGGGTGCTGGGTGCTCAGTACTCAGGGTGCTGGGTGCTCAGTACTCAGGGTGCTGGGTGCTCAGTGCTCAGGGTGCTGGGTGCTCAATGCTCGGAGTGCTCGGTGCTCAGTACTCAGGGTGCTGGGTGCTCAGTACTCAGGGTGCTGGGTGCTCAGTGTTCAGGGTGATCGGTGCTCAGTCCTCAGGGTGCTCAGTACTCAGGGTGCTTGGTGCTCAGTGCTCGGGGTGCTGGGTCCTCAGTGCTGAGTGTGCTGGGTGCTCTGTGATCGGGGTGCTGGGTGCTCAGTACTCAGGGTGCTCAGTGCTCGGGGAGCTCGGTGCTCAGTACTCAGGGTGCTGGGTGCTCAGTACTCAGGGTGCTGGGTGCTCAGTACTCAGGGTGCTCAACTGCTCGGGGTGCTGCGTGCTCAGTACTCTGGGTGCTGGGTGCTCAGTACTCAGGGTGCTGGGTGCTCAGTGCTCAGGGTGCTTGGTGCTCAGTACTCGGGGTGCTCGGTGCTCAGTACTCAGGGTGCTGGGTGCTCAGTACTCAGGGTGCTGGGTGCTCAGTACTCAGGGTGCTCGGTGCTCAGTACTCAGGGTGCTGGGTGCTCAGTGCTCAGGGTGCTGGGTGGTAAGTTCTCAGTGTGCTGGGTGCTCAGTACTCAGGGTGCTGGGTGCTCAGTGCTCAGGGTGCTGGGTGCTCAGTACTCAGGGTGCTGGGTGCTCAGTGCTCAGGGTGCTGGGTGCTCAGTACTCAGGGTGCTCAGTACTCAGGGTGCTGGGTGCTCAGTACTCAGGGTGCTCAGTACTCAGGGTCCTGGGTGCTCAGTGCTCGGGGTGCTTGGTGGTCAGTACTCAGGGTGCTAAGTACTCAGGGTGCTGGGTGCTCAGTGCTCGGGTTGCTCGGTGCTCAGTGCTCAGGGTGATCGGTGCTCAGTACTCAGGATGCTGGGTGCTCAGTACTCAGCGTGCTGGGTGCTCAGTCCTCAGGGTGCTCAGTGCTCAGGGTGCTGGGTGCTCAGTGTTCGGGGTGCTCGGTGCTCAGTACTCAGGGTGCTGAGTGCTCAGTACTCAGGGTGCTGGGTGCTCATTACTCAGGGTGCTGGGTGCTCAGTGCTCGGGGAGCTGGGTGCTCAGTGCTCAGGGTGCTGGCTGCTCAGTGCTCAGGGTGCTGGGTGCTCAGTACTCAGGGTGCTCGGTGCTCAGTACTCAGGGTGCTCAGCGCTCAGTACTCAGCGTGCTGGGTGCTCAGTGCTCAGGGTCCTTGGTGTTCAGTACTCAGGGTGCTCAGTGCTCAGTACTCAGCGTGCTTTGTGCTCAGTGCTCAGGGTGCTGGGTGCTCAGTACTCAGGGTGCTGGGTGCTCAGTGCTCGGGGTGCTCGGTGCTCAGTACTCTTGGGGCTGGGTGCTCAGTACTCAGGATGCTGGGTGCTCAGTGCTCGGGGTGCTCGGTGCTCAGTGCTCAGGATGCTCGGTGCTCAGTACTCTTGCTGCTGGGTGCTCAGTACTCAGGGTGCTGTGTGCTCAGTACTCAGGGTGCTCGGTGCTCAGTACTCAGGGTGCTGGGTGCTCAGTGCTCAGGGTGCTGGGTGCTCAGTACTCAGGGTGCTCAGTACTCAGTACTCAGCGTGCTGGGTGCTCAGTGCTTGGGGTGCTGGGTGCTCAGTGCTCAGGGTGCTGGGTGCTCAGTGCTCGGGGTGCTGGGTGCTCAGTACTCGGGGTGCTGGGTGCTCAGTGCTCGGGGTGCTGGGTGCTCAGTGCTTGGGGTGCTGGGTGCTCAGTGCTCAGGGTGCTGGGTGCTCAGTGCTCGGGGTGCTGGGTGCTCAGTACTCGGGGTGCTGGGTGCTCAGTGCTCGGGGTGCTGGGTGCTAAGTACTCAGGGTGCTCAGTGCTCGGGGAGCTCGGTGCTCAGTACTCAGGGTGCTGGGTGCTCAGTACTCAGTGCTCGGGGTCCTGGGTGCTCCGTGCTTGGGGTGCTGGGTGCTCAGCGCTCTGGGTGCTTAGTGCTCAGTACTCAGGGTGCTGGGTGCAAAGTACTCAGGGTGCTCAGTGCTCGGGGTGCTGGGTGCTCAGTGCTCGGGGTGCTGGGTGCTCAGTACTCAGGGTGCTGGGTGCTCAGTGCTCAGGGTGCTGGGTGCTCAGTACTCAGGGTGCTGGGTGCTCAGTGCTCAGGGTGATCGGTGCTCAGTCCTCAGTGTGCTCAGTACTCAGGGTGCTGGGTGCTCAGTGCTCGGGGTGCTGGGTGCTCAGTGCTGAGGGTGCTGTGTGCTCTGTGATCGGGGTGCTGGGTGCTCAGTACTCAGGGTGCTCAGTGCTCGGGGAGCTCGGTGCTCAGTACTCAGGGTGCTGGGTGCTCAGTACTCAGTGCTCGGGGTCCTGGGTGCTCCGTGCTTGGGGTGCTGGGTGCTCAGCGCTCAGGGTGCTTAGTGCTCAGTACTCAGGGTGCTCAGTGCTCGGGGTGCTGGGTGCTCAGTACTCAGGGTTCTGGGTGCTCAGTACTCAGGGTGCTGGGTGCGCAGTGCTCAGGGTGCTGGGTGCTCAGTACTCGGGGTGCTCGGTGCTCAGTACACATGGTGCTGGGTGCTCAGTACTCAGGGTGCTGGGTGCTCAGTACTCAGGTTGCTGGGTGCTCAGTGCTCAGGGTGCTGGGTGCTCAGTACTCACGGTGCTGGGTGCTCAGTTCTCAGGGTGATGGGTGCTCAGTACTCAGGGTGCTCAGTACTCAGGGTGCTGGGTGCTCAGTGCTCGGGGTGCTGGGTGCTCATTACTCAGGGTGCTCAGTACTCAGGGTGCTGGGTGCTCAGTGCTCGGGTTGCTGGGTGCTCAGTGCTCAGGGTGCTGGGTGCTCAGTCCTCAGGGTGCTCAGTGCTCAGGGTGCTGGGTGCTCAGTGCTCGGGGTGCTCGGTGTTCAGTACTCAGGGTGCTGAGTGCTCAGTACTCAGGGTGATGGGTGCTCAGTACTCAGGGTGCTGGGTGCTCAGTGCTCGGGGTGCTGGGTGCTCAGTGCTCAGGGTGCTGGCTGCTCAGTGCTCAGGGTGCGGGGTGCTCAGTACTCAGGGTGCTCGGTGCTCAGTACTCAGGGTGCTCAGCGCTCAGTACTCAGCGTGCTGGGTGCTCAGTGCTCAGGGTCCTTGGTGCTCAGTACTCAGGGTGCTCAGTGCTCAGTTCTCAGCGTGCTTTGTGCTCAGTGCTCAGGGTGCTGGGTGCTCAGTACTCAGGGTGCTGGGTGCTCAGTAGTCACGGTGCTGGGTGCTCAGTACTCGGGGTGCTGGGTGCTCGTTACTCAGGGTGCTGTGTGCTCAGTGCTCGGGGTGCTCGGTGCTCAGTACTCTTGGTGCTGGGTGCTCAGTGCTCAGGGTGCTGGGTGTTCAGTGCTCAGGGTGCTGGGTGCTCAGTACTCAGGGTGCTGGGTGCTCAGTACTCAGGGTGCTGGGTGCTCAGTACTCAGGATGCTGGGTGCTCAGTACTCAGGGTGCTGGGTGCTCAGTACTCAGGGTGCTGGGTGCTCAGTACTCAGGGTGCTGGGTGCTCAGTACTCAGGGTGCTGGGTGCTCAGTGCTCAGGGTGCTGGGTGCTCAATGCTCGGAGTGCTCGGTGCTCAGTACTCAGGGTGCTGGGTGCTCAGTACTCAGGGTGCTGGGTGCTCAGTGTTCAGGGTGATCGGTGCTCAGTCCTCAGGGTGCTCAGTACTCAGGGTGCTCGGTGCTCAGTGCTCGGGGTGCTGGGTCCTCAGTGCTGAGTGTGCTGGGTGCTCTGTGATCGGGGTGCTGGGTGCTCAGTACTCAGGGTGCTCAGTGCTCGGGGAGCTCGGTGCTCAGTACTCAGGGTGCTGGGTGCTCAGTACTCAGTGCTCGGGGTCCTGGGTGCTCCGTGCTTGGGGTGCTGGGTGCTCAGCGCTCTGGGTGTTTAGTGCTCAGTACTCAGGGTGCTCAGTGCTCGGGGTGCTGCGTGCTCAGTACTCAGGGTGCTGGGTGCTCAGTACTCAGGGTGCTGGGTGCTCAGTGCTCAGGGTGCTGGGTGCTCAGTACTCGGGGTGCTCGGTGCTCAGTACTCAGGGTGCTGGGTGCTCAGTACTCAGGGTGCTGGGTGCTCAGTACTCAGGGTGCTCGGTGCTCAGTACTCAGGGTGCTGGGTGCTCAGTGCTCAGGGTGCTGGGTGCTAAGTTCTCAGGGTGCTGGGTGCTCAGTACTCAGGGTGCTGGGTGCTCAGTGCTCAGGGTGCTGGGTGCTCAGTACTCAGGGTGCTGGGTGCTCATTCTCGGGGTGCTGGGTGCTCAGTGCTCGGGGTGCTGGGTGCTCAGTGCTCGGGTTGCTCGGTGCTCAGTACTCAGGGTGCTGGGTGCTCAGTACTCGGGGTGCTGGGTGCTCAGTGCTCGGGGTGCTGGTTGCTCAGTACTCACGGTGCTGGGTGCTCAGTACTCGGGGTGCTGGGTGCTCATTACTCAGGGTGCTGGGTGCTCAGTGCTCAGGGTGCTCAGTGCTCAGTACTCAGGGTGCTGGGTGCTCAGTAGTCAGGGTGCTGGGTGCTCAGTGCTGGGTGCTCAGTGCTTGGGGTGCTGGATGCTCAGTGCTCGGGGTGCTGGGTGCTCAGTCCTCAGGGTGCTCGGTGCTCAGTACTCAGGGTGCTGGGTGCTCAGTGCTCGGGGTGCTGGGTGCTCAGTACACAGGGTGCTGGGTGCTCAGTGCTCGGGGTGCTCGATGCTCAGTACGTTGGGTGCTCAGTACTCAGGGTGCTGGGTGCTCAGTGCTCAGGCTGCTGGGTGATCAGTGCTCAGGGTGCTGGGTGCTCAGTGCTCGGGGTGCTAGGTGCTCAGTACTCAGGGTGCTCAGTACTCAGGGTGCTGGGTGCTCAGGGCTCGGGGTGCTGGGTGCTCAGTACTCAGGGCGCTGCGTGCTCAGTGCTCGGGGTGCTGGGTGCTCAGTGCTCAGGGTGCTGGGTGCTCAGTATTCGGGGTGCTCAGTGCTCAGTACTCAGGGTGCTGGGTGCTCAGTATTCAGGGTGCTGGGTGCTCAGTGCTCAGTGTGATCGGTGCTCAGTCCTCAGGGTGCTCAGTACTCAGGGTGCTGGGTGCTCAGTGCTCGGGGTGCTGGGTGCTCAGTGCTGAGGGTGCTGGGTGCTCTGTGATCGGGGTGCTGGGTGCTCAGTACTCAGGGTGCTCAGGGCTCGGGGAGCTCGGTGCTCAGTACTCAGGGTGCTGGGTGCTCAGTACTCAGTGCTCGGGGTCCTGGGTGCTCCGTGCTTGGGGTGCTGGGTGCTCAGCGCTCTGTGTGCTTAGTGCTCAGTACTCAGGGTGCTGGGTGCAAAGTACTCAGGGTGCTCAGTGCTCGGGGTGCTGGGTGCTCAGTACTCGGGGTGCTCGGTGCTCAGTACACATGGTGCTGGGTGCTCAGTACTCAGGGTGCTGGGTGCTCAGTACTCAGGTTGCTGGGTGCTCAGTGCTCAGGGTGCTGGGTGCTCAGTACTCACGGTGCTGGGTGCTCAGTTCTCAGGGTGATGGGTGCTCAGTACTCAGGGTGCTCAGTACTCAGGGTGCTGGGTGCTCAGTGCTCGGGGTGCTGGGTGCTCATTACTCAGGGTGCTCAGTACTCAGGGTGCTGGGTGCTCAGTGCTCGGGTTGCTGGGTGCTCAGTGCTCAGGGTGCTGGGTGCTCAGTCCTCAGGGTGCTCAGTGCTCAGGGTGCTGGGTGCTCAGTGCTCGGGGTGCTCGGTGTTCAGTACTCAGGGTGCTGAGTGCTCAGTACTCAGGGTGATGGGTGCTCAGTACTCAGGGTGCTGGGTGCTCAGTGCTCGGGGTGCTGGGTGCTCAGTGCTCAGGGTGCTGGCTGCTCAGTGCTCAGGGTGCGGGGTGCTCAGTACTCAGGGTGCTCGGTGCTCAGTACTCAGGGTGCTCAGCGCTCAGTACTCAGCGTGCTGGGTGCTCAGTGCTCAGGGTCCTTGGTGCTCAGTACTCAGGGTGCTCAGTGCTCAGTTCTCAGCGTGCTTTGTGCTCAGTGCTCAGGGTGCTGGGTGCTCAGTACTCAGGGTGCTGGGTGCTCAGTAGTCACGGTGCTGGGTGCTCAGTACTCGGGGTGCTGGGTGCTCGTTACTCAGGGTGCTGTGTGCTCAGTGCTCGGGGTGCTCGGTGCTCAGTACTCTTGGTGCTGGGTGCTCAGTGCTCAGGGTGCTGGGTGTTCAGTGCTCAGGGTGCTGGGTGCTCAGTACTCAGGGTGCTGGGTGCTCAGTACTCAGGGTGCTGGGTGCTCAGTACTCAGGATGCTGGGTGCTCAGTACTCAGGGTGCTGGGTGCTCAGTACTCAGGGTGCTGGGTGCTCAGTACTCAGGGTGCTGGGTGCTCAGTACTCAGGGTGCTGGGTGCTCAGTGCTCAGGGTGCTGGGTGCTCAATGCTCGGAGTGCTCGGTGCTCAGTACTCAGGGTGCTGGGTGCTCAGTACTCAGGGTGCTGGGTGCTCAGTGTTCAGGGTGATCGGTGCTCAGTCCTCAGGGTGCTCAGTACTCAGGGTGCTCGGTGCTCAGTGCTCGGGGTGCTGGGTCCTCAGTGCTGAGTGTGCTGGGTGCTCTGTGATCGGGGTGCTGGGTGCTCAGTACTCAGGGTGCTCAGTGCTCGGGGAGCTCGGTGCTCAGTACTCAGGGTGCTGGGTGCTCAGTACTCAGTACTCGGGGTCCTGGGTGCTCCGTGCTTGGGGTGCTGGGTGCTCAGCGCTCTGGGTGTTTAGTGCTCAGTACTCAGGGTGCTCAGTGCTCGGGGTGCTGCGTGCTCAGTACTCAGGGTGCTGGGTGCTCAGTACTCAGGGTGCTGGGTGCTCAGTGCTCAGGGTGCTGGGTGCTCAGTACTCGGGGTGCTCGGTGCTCAGTACTCAGGGTGCTGGGTGCTCAGTACTCAGGGTGCTGGGTGCTCAGTACTCAGGGTGCTCGGTGCTCAGTACTCAGGGTGCTGGGTGCTCAGTGCTCAGGGTGCTGGGTGCTAAGTTCTCAGGGTGCTGGGTGCTCAGTACTCAGGGTGCTGGGTGCTCAGTGCTCAGGGTGCTGGGTGCTCAGTACTCAGGGTGCTGGGTGCTCATTCTCGGGGTGCTGGGTGCTCAGTGCTCGGGGTGCTGGGTGCTCAGTGCTCGGGTTGCTCGGTGCTCAGTACTCAGGGTGCTGGGTGCTCAGTACTCGGGGTGCTGGGTGCTCAGTGCTCGGGGTGCTGGTTGCTCAGTACTCACGGTGCTGGGTGCTCAGTACTCGGGGTGCTGGGTGCTCATTACTCAGGGTGCTGGGTGCTCAGTGCTCAGGGTGCTCAGTGCTCAGTACTCAGGGTGCTGGGTGCTCAGTAGTCAGGGTGCTGGGTGCTCAGTGCTGGGTGCTCAGTGCTTGGGGTGCTGGATGCTCAGTGCTCGGGGTGCTGGGTGCTCAGTCCTCAGGGTGCTCGGTGCTCAGTACTCAGGGTGCTGGGTGCTCAGTGCTCGGGGTGCTGGGTGCTCAGTACACAGGGTGCTGGGTGCTCAGTGCTCGGGGTGCTCGATGCTCAGTACGTTGGGTGCTCAGTACTCAGGGTGCTGGGTGCTCAGTGCTCAGGCTGCTGGGTGATCAGTGCTCAGGGTGCTGGGTGCTCAGTGCTCGGGGTGCTAGGTGCTCAGTACTCAGGGTGCTCAGTACTCAGGGTGCTGGGTGCTCAGGGCTCGGGGTGCTGGGTGCTCAGTACTCAGGGCGCTGCGTGCTCAGTGCTCGGGGTGCTGGGTGCTCAGTGCTCAGGGTGCTGGGTGCTCAGTATTCGGGGTGCTCAGTGCTCAGTACTCAGGGTGCTGGGTGCTCAGTATTCAGGGTGCTGGGTGCTCAGTGCTCAGTGTGATCGGTGCTCAGTCCTCAGGGTGCTCAGTACTCAGGGTGCTGGGTGCTCAGTGCTCGGGGTGCTGGGTGCTCAGTGCTGAGGGTGCTGGGTGCTCTGTGATCGGGGTGCTGGGTGCTCAGTACTCAGGGTGCTCAGGGCTCGGGGAGCTCGGTGCTCAGTACTCAGGGTGCTGGGTGCTCAGTACTCAGTGCTCGGGGTCCTGGGTGCTCCGTGCTTGGGGTGCTGGGTGCTCAGCGCTCTGTGTGCTTAGTGCTCAGTACTCAGGGTGCTGGGTGCAAAGTACTCAGGGTGCTCAGTGCTCGGGGTGCTGGGTGCTCAGTACTCAGGGTGCTGGGTGCTCAGTACTCAGGGTGCTGGGTGCTCATTCTCGGGGTGCTGGGTGCTCAGTGCTCGGGGTGCTGTTTGCTCAGTACTCAGGGTGCTGGGTGCTCAGTGCTCAGGGTGCTGGGTGCTCAGTACTCAGGGTGCTCGGTTCTCAGTACTCAGGGTGCTGGGTGCTCATTCTCGGGGTGCTGGGTGCTCAGTGCTCATGGTGCTGGGTGCTCAGTGCTCGGGGTGCTCTGTGCTCAGTACTCAGGGTGCTGGGTGCTCAGTACTCGGGGTGCTGGGTGCTCAGTGCTCAGGGTGCTGGGTGCTCAGTGCTCGGGGTGCTGGGTGCTCAGTGCTCAGGGTGCTGGCTGCTCAGTGCTCAGGGTGCTGGGTGCTCAGTACTCAGGGTGCTCGGTGCTCAGTACTCAGGGTGCTCAGCGCTCAGTACTCAGCGTGCTGGGTGCTCAGTGCTCAGGGTCCTTGGTGCTCAGTACTCAGGGTGCTCAGTGCTCAGTACTCAGCGTGCTTTTTGCTCAGTGCTCAGGGTGCTGGGTGCTCAGTACTCAGGGTGCTGGGTGCTCAGTACTCACGGTGCTGGGTGCTCAGTACTCGGGGTGCTGGGTGCTCATTACTCAGGGTGCTCGGTGCTCAGTACTCTTGGTGCTGGGTGCTCAGTACTCAGGGTGCTGGGTGCTCAGTACTCAGGGTGCTGGGTGCTCAGTACTCAGGGTGCTGGGTGCTCAGTGCTCAGGGTGCTGGGTGCTCAATGCTCGGAGTGCTCGGTGCTCAGTACTCAGGGTGCTGGGTGCTCAGTACTCAGGGTGCTGGGTGCTCAGTGTTCAGGGTGATCGGTGCTCAGTCCTCAGGGTGCTCAGTACTCAGGGTGCTCGGTGCTCAGTGCTCGGGGTGCTGGGTCCTCAGTGCTGAGTGTTCTGGGTGCTCTGTGATCGGGGTGCTGGGTGCTCAGTACTCAGGGTGCTCAGTGCTCGGGGAGCTCGGTGCTCAGTACTCAGGGTGCTGGGTGCTCAGTACTCAGTGCTCGGGGTCCTGGGTGCTCCGTGCTTGGGGTGCTGGGTGCTCAGCGCTCTGGGTGTTTAGTGCTCAGTACTCAGGGTGCTCAGTGCTCGGGGTGCTGCGTGCTCAGTACTCAGGGTGCTGGGTGCTCAGTACTCAGGGTGCTGGGTGCTCAGTGCTCAGGGTGCTGGGTGCTCAGTACTCGGGGTGCTCGGTGCTCAGTACTCAGGGTGCTGGGTGCTCAGTACTCAGGGTGCTGGGTGCTCAGTACTCAGGGTGGTCGGTGCTCAGTACTCAGGGTGCTGGGTGCTCAGTGCTCAGGGTGCTGGGTGCTAAGTTCTCAGGGTGCTGGGTGCTCAGTAATCAGGGTGCTGGGTGCTCAGTGCTCAGGGTGCTGGGTGCTCAGTACTCAGGGTGCTGGGTGCTCATTCTCGTGGTGCTGGGTGCTCAGTGCTCGGGGTGCTGGGTGCTCAGTGCTCGGGTTGCTCGGTGCTCAGTACTCAGGGTGCTGGGTGTTCAGTACTCGGGGTGCTGGGTGCTCAGTGCTCAGAGTGCTGGGTGCTCAGTGCTCGGGGTGCTGGGTGCTCAGTGCTCAGGGTGCTGGCTGCTCAGTGCTCAGGGTGCTGGGTGCTCAGTACTCAGGGTGCTCGGTGCTCAGTACTCAGGGTGCTCAGCGCTCAGTACTCAGCGTGCTGGGTGCTCAGTGCTCAGGGTCCTTGGTGCTCAGTACTCAGGGTGCTCAGTGCTCAGTACTCAGCGTGCTTTGTGCTCAGTGCTCAGGGTGCTGGGTGCTCAGTACTCAGGGTGCTGTGTGCTCAGTACTCACGGTGCTGGGTGCTCAGTACTCGGGGTGCTGGGTGCTCATTACTCAGGGTGCTGGGTGCTCAGTGCTCGGGGTGCTCGATGCTCAGTACTCTTGGTGCTGGGTGCTCAGTACTCAGGCTGCTGGGTGCTCAGTGCTCGGGGTGCTCGGTGCTCAGTGCTCAGGATGCTCGGTGCTCAGTACTCTTGGTGCTGGGTGCTCAGTACTCAGGGTGCTGGGTGCTCAGTACTCAGGGTGCTGGGTGCTCAGTACTCAGGGTGCTGGGTGCTCAGTGCTCAGGGTGCTGGGTGCTCAGTGCTCGGAGTGCTCGGTGCTCAGTACTCAGGGTGCTGGGTGCTCAGTACTCAGGGTGCTGGGTGCTCAGTGTTCAGGGTGATCGGTGCTTAGTCCTCAGGGTGCTCAGTACTCAGGTTGCTCGGTGCTCAGTGCTCGGGGTGCTGGGTCCTCAGTGCTGAGTGTGCTGGGTGCTCTGTGATCGGGGTGCTGGGTGCTCAGTACTCAGGGTGCTCAGTGCTCAGGGAGCTCGGTGCTCAGTACTCAGGGTGCTGGGTGCTCAGTACTCAGTGCTCGGGGTCCTGGGTGCTCCGTGCTTGGGGTGCTGGGTGCTCAGCGCTCTGGGTGCTTAGTGCTCAGTACTCAGGGTGCTCAGTGCTCAGGGTGCTGCGTGCTCAGTACTCACGGTGCTGGGTGCTCAGTACTCAGGGTGCTGGGTGCTCAGTGCTCAGGGTGCTGGGTGCTCAGTACTCAGGGTGCTGGGTGCTCAGTACTCAGGGTGCTGGGTGCTCAGTACTCAGGGTGCTGGGTGCTCAGTACTCAGGGTGCTGGGTGCTCAGTACTCAGGGTGCTCGGTGCTCAGTACTCAGGGTGCTGGGTGCTCAGTGCTCAGGGTGCTGGGTGCTAAGTTCTCAGGGTGCTGGGTGCTCAGTACTCAGGGTGCTGGGTGCTCAGTGCTCAGGGTGCTGGGTGCTCAGTACTCAGGGTGCTGGGTGCTCAGTGCTCAGGGTGCTGGGTACTCAGTACTCAGGGTGCTCAGTACTCAGGGTGCTGGGTGCTCAGTACTCAGGGTGCTCAGTACTCAGGGTCCTGGGTGCTCAGTGCTCGGGGTGCTGGGTGGTCAGTACTCAGGGTGCTAAGTACTCAGGGTGCTGGGTGCTCAGTGCTCGGGTTGCTGGGTGCTCAGTGCTCAGGGTGATCGGTGCTCAGTACTCAGGATGCTGGGTGCTCAGTACTCAGCGTGCTGGGTGCTCAGTCCTCAGGGTGCTCAGTGCTCAGGGTGCTGGGTGCTCAGTGTTCGGGGTGCTCGGTGCTCAGTACTCAGGGTGCTGAGTGCTCAGTACTCAGGGTGCTGGGTGCTCAGTACTCAGGGTGCTGTGTGCTCAGTGCTCGGGGTGCTGGGTGCTCAGTGCTCAGGGTGCTGGCTGCTCAGTGCCAGGGTGCTGGGTGCTCAGTACTCAGGGTGCTCGGTGCTCAGTACTCAGGGTGCTCAGCGCTCAGTACTCAGCGTGCTGGGTGCTCAGTGCTCAGGGTCCTTGGTGCTCAGTACACAGGGTGCTCAGTGCTCAGTACTCAGCGTGCTTTGTGCTCACTGCTCAGGGTGCTGGGTGCTCAGTACTCAGGGTGCTGGGTGCTCAGTACTCACGGTGCTGGGTGCTCAGTACTCAGGGTGCTGGGTGCTCATTACTCAGGGTGCTGGGTGCTCAGTGCTCGGGGTGCTCGGTGCTCAGTACTCTTGGTGCTGGGTGCTCAGTACTCAGGATGCTGGGTGCTCAGTGCTCGGGGTGCTCGGAGCTCAGTACTCAGGGTGCTGGGTGCTCAGTGCTCAGGGTGCTGGGTGCTCAATACTCAGGGTGCTGGGTGCTCAGTACTCAGGGTGCTCAGTGCTCAGTACTCAGGGTGCTGGGTGCTCAGTGCTCAGGGTGCTGGGTGCTCAGTACTCAGGGTGCTCAGTACTCAGTACTCAGGGTGCTGGGTGCTCAGTGCTTGGGGTGCTGGGTGCTCAGTGCTCAGGGTGCTGGGTGCTCAGTGCTCGGGGTGCTGGGTGCTCAGTACTCGGGGTGCTGGGTGCTCAGTGCTCGGGGTGCTGGGTGCTAAGTACTCAGGGTGCTCAGTGCTCGGGGAGCTCGGTGCTCAGTACTCAGGGTGCTGGGTGCTCAGTACTCAGTCCTCGGTGTCCTGGGTGCTCCGTGCTTGGGGTGCTGGGTGCTCAGCGCTCTGGGTGCTTAGTGCTCAGTACTCAATGTGCTGGGTGCAACGTACTCAGGGTGCTCAGTGCTCGTGGTGCTGGGTGCTCAGTGCTCGGGGTGCTGGGTGCTCAGTACTCGGGGTGCTCGGTGCTCAGTACTCAGGGTGCTGGGTGCTCAGTACTCAGGGTGCTTGGTGCTCAGTACTCAGGGTGCTGGGTGCTCAGTACTCAGGGTGCTGGGTGCTCAGTACTCAGGGTGCTGGGTGCTCAGTGCTCCGGGTGCTGGGTGCTCAGTACTCAGGGTACTGGGTGCTCAGTGCTCAGGGTTCTGGGTGCTCAGTGCTCGGAGTGCTCGGTGCTCAGTACTCAGGGTGCTGGGTGATCAGTACTCAGGGTGCTGAGTGCTCAGTGCTCAGGGTGATCGGTGCTCAGTCCTCAGTGTGCTCAGTACTCAGGGTGCTGGGTGCTCAGTGCTCGGGGTGCTGGGTGCTCAGTACTCAGTGCTCGGGGTCCTGGATGCTCCGTGCTTGGGGTGCTGGGTGCTCAGCGCTCAGGGTGCTTAGTGCTCAGTACTCAGGGTGCTCAGTGCTCGGGGTGCTGGGTGCTCAGTACTCAGGGTTCTGGGTGCTCAGTACTCAGGGTGCTGGGTGCTCAGTGCTCAGGGTGCTGGGTGCTCAGTACTCGGGTTGCTCGGTGCTCAGTACACAGGGTGCTGGGTGTTCAGTACTCAGGGTGCTGGGTGCTCAGTACTCAGGGTGCTGGGTGCTCAGTGCTCAGGGTGCTGGGTGCTCAGTACTCAGGGTGCTGGGTGCTCAGTGCTCAGGGTGATGGGTGCTCAGTACTCAGGGTGCTCAGTACTCAGGGTGCTGGGTGCTCAGTGCTCTGGTTGCTGGGTGCTCAGTACTCAGGGTGCTCAGTACTCAGGGTGCTGGGTGCTCAGTGCTCGGGTTGCTGGGTGCTCAGTGCTCAGGGTGATCGGTGCTCAGTACTCAGGATGCTGGGTGCTCAGTACTCAGGGTGCTGGGTGCTCAGTCCTCAGGGTGCTCAGTGCTCAGGGTGCTGGGTGCTCAGTGCTCGGTGCTCGGTGCTCAGTACTCAGGGTGCTGGGTGCTCAGTACTCAGGGTGCTGGGTGCTCAGTACTCAGGGTGCTGGGTGCTCAGTGCTCGGGGTGCTGGGTGCTCAGTGCTCAGGGTGCTGGCTGCTCAGTGCTCAGGGTGCGGGGTGCTCAGTACTCAGGGTGCTCGGTGCTCAGTACTCAGGGTGCTCAGCGCTCAGTACTCAGCCTGCTGGGTGCTCAGTGCTCAGGGTCCTTGGTGCTCAGTACTCAGGGTGCTCAGTGCTCAGTTCTCAGCGTGCTTTGTGCTCAGTGCTCAGGGTGCTTGGTGCTCAGTACTCAGGGTGCTGGGTGCTCAGTGCTCGGGGTGCTCGGAGCTCAGTACTCAGGGTGCTGGGTGCTCAGTGCTCAGGGTGCTGGGTGCTCAATACTCAGGGTGCTGGGTGCTCAGTGCTCAGGGTGCTGGGTGCTCAGTACTCAGGGTGCTCAGTACTCAGTACTCAGGGTGCTGGGTGCTCAGTTCTTGGGGTGCTGGGTGCTCAGTGCTCAGGGTGCTGGGTGCTCAGTGCTCGGGGTGCTGGGTGCTCAGTACTCGGGGTCCTGGGTGCTCAGTGCTCGGGGTGCTGGGTGCTAAGTACTCAGGGTGCTCAGTGCTCGGGGAGCTCGGTGCTCAGTACTCAGGGTGCTGGGTGCTCAGTACTCAGTCCTCGGGGTCCTGGGTGCTCCGTGCTTGGGGTGCTGGGTGCTCAGCGCTCTGGGTGCTTAGTGCTCAGTACTCAATGTGCTGGGTGCAACGTACTCAGGGTGCTCAGTGCTCGTGGTGCTGGGTGCTCAGTGCTCGGGGTGCTGGGTGCTCAGTACTCGGGGTGCTCGGTGCTCAGTACTCAGGGTGCTGGGTGCTCAGTACTCAGGGTGCTGGGTGCTCAGTACTCAGGGTGCTGGGTGCTCAGTACTCAGGGTGCTGGGTGCTCAGTACTCAGGGTGCTGGGTGCTCAGTACTCAGGGTGCTGGGTGCTCAGTGCTCAGGGTGATCGGTGCTCAGTCCTCAGTGTGCTCAGTACTCAGGGTGCTGGGTGCTCAGTGCTCGGGGTGCTGGGTGCTCAGTACTCAGTGCTCGGGGTCCTGGATGCTCCGTGCTTGGGGTGCTGGGTGCTCAGCGCTCAGGGTGCTTAGTGCTCAGTACTCAGGGTGCTCAGTGCTCGGGGTGCTGGGTGCTCAGTACTCAGGGTTCTGGGTGCTCAGTACTCAGGGTGCTGGGTGCTCAGTGCTCAGGGTGCTGGGTGCTCAGTACTCGGGTTGCTCGGTGCTCAGTACACAGGGTGCTGGGTGTTCAGTACTCAGGGTGCTGGGTGCTCAGTACTCAGGGTGCTGGGTGCTCAGTGCTCAGGGTGCTGGGTGCTCAGTACTCAGGGTGCTGGGTGCTCAGTGCTCAGGGTGATGGGTGCTCAGTACTCAGGGTGCTCAGTACTCAGGGTGCTGGGTGCTCAGTGCTCTGGTTGCTGGGTGCTCAGTACTCAGGGTGCTCAGTACTCAGGGTGCTGGGTGCTCAGTGCTCGGGTTGCTGGGTGCTCAGTGCTCAGGGTGATCGGTGCTCAGTACTCAGGATGCTGGGTGCTCAGTACTCAGGGTGCTGGGTGCTCAGTCCTCAGGGTGCTCAGTGCTCAGGGTGCTGGGTGCTCAGTGCTCGGTGCTCGGTGCTCAGTACTCAGGGTGCTGGGTGCTCAGTACTCAGGGTGCTGGGTGCTCAGTACTCAGGGTGCTGGGTGCTCAGTGCTCGGGGTGCTGGGTGCTCAGTGCTCAGGGTGCTGGCTGCTCAGTGCTCAGGGTGCGGGGTGCTCAGTACTCAGGGTGCTCGGTGCTCAGTACTCAGGGTGCTCAGCGCTCAGTACTCAGCGTGCTGGGTGCTCAGTGCTCAGGGTCCTTGGTGCTCAGTACTCAGGGTGCTCAGTGCTCAGTTCTCAGCGTGCTTTGTGCTCAGTGCTCAGGGTGCTGGGTGCTCAGTACTCAGGGTGCTGGGTGCTCAGTACTCACGGTGCTGGGTGCTCAGTACTCGGGGAGCTGGGTTCTCGTTACTCAGGGTGCTGGGTGCTCAGTACTCACGGTGCTGGGTGCTCAGTGCTCAGGGTGCTGGGTGCTCAGTGCTCGGAGTGCTCGGTGCTCAGTACTCAGGTTGCTGGGTCCTCAGTGCTCAGGGTGCTGGGTGCTCAGTACTCAGGTTGCTGGGTGCTCAGTGCTCAGGGTGCTGGGTGCTCAGTACTCAGGGTGCTGGGTCCTCAGTGCTCAGGGTGCTGGGTGCTCAGTACTCAGGTTGCTGGGTGCTCAGTGCTCAGGGTGCTGGGTGCTCAGTGCTCGGAGTGCTCGGTGCTCAGTACTCAGGGTGCTGGGTGCTCAGTACTCAGGGTGCTGGGTGCTCAGTGCTCAGGGTGATCGGTGCACAGTCCTCAGGGTGCTCAGTACTCAGGGTGCTGGGTGCTCAGTGCTCGGGGTGCTGGGTGCTCAGTGCTGAGTGTGCTGGGTGCTCTGTGATCGGGCTGCTGGGTACTCAGTACTCAGGGTGCTCAGTGCTCGGGGAGCTCGGTGCTCAGTACTCAGGGTGCTGGGTGCTCAGTACTCAGTGCTCGGGGTCCTGGGTGCTCCATGCTTGGGGTGCTGGGTGCTCAGCGCTCATAGTGCTTAGTACTCAGTACTCAGGGTGCTCAGTGCTCAGTACTCTTGGTGCTGGGTGCTCAGTGCTCGGGGTGCTGGGTGCTCATTACTCAGGGTGCTGGGTGCTCAGTGCTCAGGGTGCTCGGTGCTCATTACTCAGGGTGCTAGGTGCTCAGTGCTCAGAGTGCTGGGTGCTCAGTACTCAGGGTGCTCAGTACTCAGGGTGCTGGGTGCTCAGTGCTTGGGGTGCTGGGTGCTCAGTGCTCAGGGTGCTGGGTGCTCATTACTCAGGGTGCTGGGTGCTCAGTGCTCGGGGTGCTGGTTGCTCAGTACTCACGGAGCTGGGTGCTCAGTATTCGGGGTGCTGGGTGCTCATTACTCAGGGTGCTGGGTGCTCAGTGCTCAGGGTGCTCAGTGCTCAGTACTCTGGGTGCTGGGTGCTCAGTACTCAGGGTGCTGGGTGCTCAGTGCTCGGGGTGCCCGGTGCTCAATGCTCGGGGTGCTCGGTGCTCAGTACTCAGGGTGCTGGGTGCTCAGTACTCAGGGTGCTGGGTGCTCAGTGCTGGGTGCTCAGTGCTCGGGGTGCTGGATGCTCAGTGCTCGGGGTGCTGGGTGCTCAGTACTCAGGGTGCTCGGTGCTCAGTACTCAGGGTGCTGGGTGCTCAGTGCTCGGGGTGCTGGGTGCTCAGTACTCAGGGTGCTGGGTGCTCAGTGCTCGGGGTGCTCGATGCTCAGTACGTTGGGTGCTCAGTACTCAGGGTGCTGGGTGCTCAGTGCTCAGGGTGCTGGGTGCTCAGTGCTCAGGGTGCTGGGTGCTCAGTGCTCGGGGTGCTGGGTGCTCAGTACTCAGGGTGCTGCGTGCTCAGTGCTCGGGGTGCTGGGTGCTCAGTGCTCAGGGTGCTGTGTGCTCAGTACTCGGGGTGCTCGGTGCTCAGTACTCAGGGTGCTGGGTGCTCAGTACTCAGGGTGCTGGGTGCTCAGTACTCAGGGTGCTGGGTGCAAAGTACTCAGGGTGCTCAGTGCTCGGGGTGCTGGGTGCTCCGTACTCAGGGTGCTGGGTGCTCAGTACTCAGGGTGCTGGGTGCTCATTCTCGGGGTGCTGGGTGCTCAGTGCTCGGGGTGCTGTTTGCTCAGTACTCGGGGTGCTGGGTGCTCAGTGCTCAGGATGCTCGGTGCTCAGTACTCTTGCTGCTGGGTGCTCAATACTCAGGGTGCTGGGTGCTCAGTACTCAGGGTGCTCAGTGCTCAGTACTCAGGGTGCTGGGTGCTCAGTGCTCAGGGTGCTGGGTGCTCAGTACTCAGGGTGCTCAGTACTCAGTACTCAGGGTGCTGGGTGCTCAGTGCTTGGGGTGCTGGGTGCTCAGTGCTCAGGGTGCTGGGTGCTCAGTGCTCGGGGTGCTGGGTGCTCAGTACTCGGAGTGCTGGGTGCTCAGTGCTCGGTGTGCTTGGTGCTAAGTACTCAGGGTGCTCAGTGCTCGGGGAGCTCGGTGCTCAGTACTCAGGGTGCTGGGTGCTCAGTACTCAGTGCTCGGGGTCCTGGGTGCTCCGTGCTTGGGGTGCTGGGTGCTCAGCGCTCTGGGTGCTTAGTGCTCAGTACTCAGGGTGCTGGGTGAAAAGTTCTCAGGGTGCTCAGTGCTCGGGGTGCTGGGTGCTCAGTACTCAGGGTGCTAGGTGCTCAGTACTCTGGGTGCTGGGTGCTCATTCTCGGGGTGCTGAGTGCTCAGTGCTCAGGGTGCTGATTGCTCAGTACTCGGGGTGCTGGGTGCTCAGTACTCAGGGTGCTCGGTTCTCAATACTCAGGGTGCTGCGTGCTCATTCTCGGGGTGCTGGGTGCTCAGTGCTCGGGGTGCTCGGTGCTCAGTACTCAGGGTGCTGGGTGCTCAGTACTCACGGTGCTGGGTGCTCAGTACTCAGGGTGCTGGGTGCTCATTACTCAGGGTGCTGGGTGCTCAGTGCTCGGGGTGCTCGGTGCTCAGTGCTCAGGATGCTCGGTGCTCAGTACTCTTGCTGCTGGGTGCTCAGTACTCAGGGTGCTGGGTGCTCAGTACTCAGGGTGCTCGGTGCTCAGTACTCAGGGTCCTGGGTGCTCAGTGCTCAGGGTGCTGGGTGCTCAGTGCTCGGAGTGCTCGGTGCTCAGTACTCAGGGTGCTGGGTGCTCAGTACTCAGGGTGCTGGGTGCTCAGTGCTCAGGGTGATCGGTGCACAGTCCTCAGGGTGCTCAGTACTCAGGGTGCTGGGTGCTCAGTGCTCGGGGTGCTGGGTGCTCAGTGCTGAGTGTGCTGGGTGCTCTGTGATCGGGCTGCTGGGTACTCAGTACTCAGGGTGCTCAGTGCTCGGGGAGCTCGGTGCTCAGTACTCAGGGTGCTGGGTGCTCAGTACTCAGTGCTAGGGGGCCTGGTTGCTCCATGCTTGGGGTGCTGGTTGCTCAGCGCTCAGGGTGCTTAGTGCTCAGTACTCAGGGTGCTCAGTGCTCAGTACTCTTGGTGCTGGGTGCTCAGTGCTCGGGGTGCTGGGTGCTCATTACTCAGGGTGCTCGGTGCTCAGTGCTCGGGGGGCTCGGTGCTCAGTACTCTTGGTGCTGGGTGCTCAGTACTCAGGGTGCTGGGTGCTCAGTGCTCAGGGTGCTCGGTGCTCATTACTCAGGGTGCTGGGTCCTCAGTGCTCAGAGTGCTGGGTGCTCAGTACTCAGGGTGCTCAGTACTCAGTACTCAGGGTGCTGGGTGCTCAGTGCTTGGGGTGCTGGGTGCTCAGTGCTCAGGGTGCTGGGTGCTCAGTACTCAGGGTGCTGGGTGCTCATTACTCAGGGTGCTGGGTGCTCAGTGCTCGGGGTGCTGGTTGCTCAGTACTCACGGAGCTGGGTGCTCAGTATTCGGGGTGCTGGGTGCTCATTACTCAGGGTGCTGGGTGCTCAGTGCTCAGGGTGCTCAGTGCTCAGTACTCTGGGTGCTGGGTGCTCAGTACTCAGGGTGCTGGGTGCTCAGTGCTCGGGGTGCCCGGTGCTCAATGCTCGGGGTGCTCGTTGCTCAGTACTCAGGGTGCTGGGTGCTCAGTACTCAGGGTGCTGGGTGCTCAGTGCTGGGTGCTCAGTGCTCGGGGTGCTGGATGCTCAGTGCTCGGGGTGCTGGGTGCTCAGTACTCAGGGTGCTGGGTGCTCATTCTCGGGGTGCTGGGTGCTCAGTGCTCGGGGTGCTGTTTGCTCAGTACTCGGGGTGCTGGGTGCTCAGTGCTCAGGATGCTCGGTGCTCAGTACTCTTGCTGCTGGGTGCTCAATACTCAGGGTGCTGGGTGCTCAGTACTCAGGGTGCTCAGTGCTCAGTACTCAGGGTGCTGGGTGCTCAGTGCTCAGGGTGCTGGGTGCTCAGTACTCAGGGTGCTCAGTACTCAGTACTCAGGGTGCTGGGTGCTCAGTGCTTGGGGTGCTGGGTGCTCAGTGCTCAGGGTGCTGGGTGCTCAGTGCTCGGGGTGCTGGGTGCTCAGTACTCGGAGTGCTGGGTGCTCAGTGCTCGGTGTGCTTGGTGCTAAGTACTCAGGGTGCTCAGTGCTCGGGGAGCTCGGTGCTCAGTACTCAGGGTGCTGGGTGCTCAGTACTCAGTGCTCGGGGTCCTGGGTGCTCCGTGCTTGGGGTGCTGGGTGCTCAGCGCTCTGGGTGCTTAGTGCTCAGTACTCAGGGTGCTGGGTGAAAAGTTCTCAGGGTGCTCAGTGCTCGGGGTGCTGGGTGCTCAGTACTCAGGGTGCTAGGTGCTCAGTACTCAGGGTGCTGGGTGCTCATTCTCGGGGTGCTGAGTGCTCAGTGCTCAGGGTGCTGATTGCTCAGTACTCGGGGTGCTGGGTGCTCAGTACTCAGGGTGCTCGGTTCTCAATACTCAGGGTGCTGCGTGCTCATTCTCGGGGTGCTGGGTGCTCAGTGCTCGGGGTGCTCGGTGCTCAGTACTCAGGGTGCTGGGTGCTCAGTACTCACGGTGCTGGGTGCTCAGTACTCAGGGTGCTGGGTGCTCATTACTCAGGGTGCTGGGTGCTCAGTGCTCGGGGTGCTCGGTGCTCAGTGCTCAGGATGCTCGGTGCTCAGTACTCTTGCTGCTGGGTGCTCAGTACTCAGGGTGCTGGGTGCTCAGTACTCAGGGTGCTCGGTGCTCAGTACTCAGGGTCCTGGGTGCTCAGTGCTCAGGGTGCTGGGTGCTCAGTGCTCGGAGTGCTCGGTGCTCAGTACTCAGGGTGCTGGGTGCTCAGTACTCAGGGTGCTGGGTGCTCAGTGCTCAGGGTGATCGGTGCACAGTCCTCAGGGTGCTCAGTACTCAGGGTGCTGGGTGCTCAGTGCTCGGGGTGCTGGGTGCTCAGTGCTGAGTGTGCTGGGTGCTCTGTGATCGGGCTGCTGGGTACTCAGTACTCAGGGTGCTCAGTGCTCGGGGAGCTCGGTGCTCAGTACTCAGGGTGCTGGGTGCTCAGTACTCAGTGCTAGGGGGCCTGGTTGCTCCATGCTTGGGGTGCTGGTTGCTCAGCGCTCAGGGTGCTTAGTGCTCAGTACTCAGGGTGCTCAGTGCTCAGTACTCTTGGTGCTGGGTGCTCAGTGCTCGGGGTGCTGGGTGCTCATTACTCAGGGTGCTCGGTGCTCAGTGCTCGGGGGGCTCGGTGCTCAGTACTCTTGGTGCTGGGTGCTCAGTACTCAGGGTGCTGGGTGCTCAGTGCTCAGGGTGCTCGGTGCTCATTACTCAGGGTGCTGGGTCCTCAGTGCTCAGAGTGCTGGGTGCTCAGTACTCAGGGTGCTCAGTACTCAGTACTCAGGGTGCTGGGTGCTCAGTGCTTGGGGTGCTGGGTGCTCAGTGCTCAGGGTGCTGGGTGCTCAGTACTCAGGGTGCTGGGTGCTCATTACTCAGGGTGCTGGGTGCTCAGTGCTCGGGGTGCTGGTTGCTCAGTACTCACGGAGCTGGGTGCTCAGTATTCGGGGTGCTGGGTGCTCATTACTCAGGGTGCTGGGTGCTCAGTGCTCAGGGTGCTCAGTGCTCAGTACTCTGGGTGCTGGGTGCTCAGTACTCAGGGTGCTGGGTGCTCAGTGCTCGGGGTGCCCGGTGCTCAATGCTCGGGGTGCTCGTTGCTCAGTACTCAGGGTGCTGGGTACTCAGTACTCAGGGTGCTGGGTGCTCAGTGCTGGGTGCTCAGTGCTCGGGGTGCTGGATGCTCAGTGCTCGGGGTGCTGGGTGCTCAGTACTCAGGGTGCTCGGTGCTCAGTACTCAGGGTGCTGGGTGCTCAGTGCTCGGGGTGCTGGGTGCTCAGTACTCAGGGTGCTGGGTGCTCAGTGCTCGGGGTGCTCGATGCTCAGTACGTTGGGTGCTCAGTACTCAGGGTGCTGGGTGCTCAGTGCTCAGGGTCCTGGGTGCTCAGTGCTCAGGGTGCTGGGTGCTCAGTGCTCGGGGTGCTGGGTGCTCAGTACTCAGGGTGCTGCGTGCTCAGTGCTCGGGGTGCTGGGTGCTCAGTGCTCAGGGTGCTGTGTGCTCAGTACTCGGGGTGCTCGGTGCTCAGTACTCAGGGTGCTGGGTGCTCAGTACTCAGGGTGCTGGGTGCTCAGTACTCAGGGTGCTGGGTGCAAAGTACTCAGGGTGCTCAGTGCTCGGGGTGCTGGGTGCTCCGTACTCAGGGTGCTGGGTGCTCAGTACTCAGGGTGCTGGGTGCTCATTCTCGGGGTGCTGGGTGCTCAGTGCTCGGGGTGCTGTTTGCTCAGTACTCGGGGTGCTGGGTGCTCAGTGCTCAGGGTGCTGGGTGCTCAGTACTCAGGGTGCTCGGTTCTCAGTACTCAGGGTGCTGGGTGCTCATTCTCGGGGTGCTGGGTGCTCAGTGCTCGGGGTGCTGGGTGCTCAGTGCTCGGGGTGCTCGGTGCTCAGTACTCAGGGTGCTGGGTGCTCAGTACTCGGGGTGCTGGGTGCTCAGTGCTCAGGGTGCTGGGTGCTCAGTGCTCGGGGTGCTGGGTGCTCAGTGCTCAGGGTGCTGGCTGCTCAGTGCTCAGGGTGCTGGGTGCTCAGTACTCAGGGTGCTCGGTGCTCAGTACTCAGGGTGCTCAGCGCTCAGTACTCAGCGTGCTGGGTGCTCAGTGCTCAGGGTCCTTGGTGCTCAGTACTCAGGGTGCTCAGTGCTCAGTACTCAGCGTGCTTTGTGCTCAGTGCTCAGGGTGCTGGGAGCTCAGTACTCAGGGTGCTGGGTGCTCAGTACTCACGGTGCTGGGTGCTCAGTACTCGGGGTGCTGGGTGCTCATTACTCAGGGTGCTGGGTGCTCAGTGCTCGGGGTGCTCGATGCTCAGTACTCTTGGTGCTGGGTGCTCAGTACTCAGGCTGCTGGGTGCTCAGTGCTCGGGGTGCTCGGTGCTCAGTGCTCAGGATGCTCGGTGCTAAGTACTCTTGGTGCTGGATGCTCAGTACTCAGGGTGCTGGGTGCTCAGTACTCAGGGTGCTTGGTGCTCAGTACTCAGGGTGCTGGGTGCTCAGTGCTCAGGGTGCTGGGTGCTCAGTGCTCGGAGTGCTCGGTGCTCAGTACTCAGGGTGCTGGGTGCTCAGTACTCAGGGTGCTGGGTGCTCAGTGTTCAGGGTGATCGGTGCTCAGTCCTCAGGGTGCTCAGTACTCAGGGTGCTCGGTGCTCAGTGCTCGGGGTGCTGGGTCCTCAGTGCTGAGTGTGCTGGGTGCTCTGTGATCGGGGTGCTGGGTGCTCATTACTCAGGGTGCTCAGTGCTCGGGGAGCTCGGTGCTCAGTACTCAGGGTGCTGGGTGCTCAGTACTCAGTGCTCGGGGTCCTGGGTGCTCCGTGCTTGGGGTGCTGGGTGCTCAGCGCTCTGGGTGCTTAGTGCTCAGTACTCAGGGTGCTCAGTGCTCGGGGTGCTGCTTGCTCAGTACTCAGGGTGCTGGGTGCTCAGTACTCAGGGTGCTGGGTGCTCAGTGCTCAGGGTGCTGGGTGCTCAGTACTCGGGGTGCTCGGTGCTCAGTACTCAGGGTGCTGGGTGCTCAGTACTCAGGGTGCTGGGTGCTCAGTACTCAGGGTGCTCGGTGCTCAGTCCTCAGGCTGCTGGGTGCTCAGTGCTCAGGGTGCTGGGTGCTAAGTTCTCAGGGTGCTGGGTGCTCAGTACTCAGGGTGCTGGGTGCTCAGTGCTCAGGGTACTGGGTGCTCAGTACTCAGGGTGCTGGGTGCTCAGTGCTCAGGGTGCTGGGTGCTCAGTACTCAGGGTGCTCAGTACTCAGGGTACTGGGTGCTCAGTACTCAGGGTGCTCAGTACTCAGGGTCCTGGGTGCTCAGTGCTCGGGGTGCTGGGTGGTCAGTACTCAGGGTGCTAAGTACTCAGGGTGCTGGGTGCTCAGTGCTCGGATTGCTGGGTGCTCAGTGCTCAGGGTGATCGGTGCTCAGTACTCAGGATGCTGGGTGCTCAGTACTCAGCGTGCTGGGTGCTCAGTCCTCAGGGTGCTCAGTGCTCAGGGTGCTGGGTGCTCAGTGTTCGGGGTGCTCGGTGCTCAGTACTCAGTGTGCTGAGTGCTCAGTACTCAGGGTGCTGGGTGCTCAGTACTCAGGGTGCTGGGTGCTCAGTGCTCGGTGTGCTGGGTGCTCAGTGCTCAGGGTGCTGGCTGCTCAGTGCTCAGGGTGCTGGGTGCTCAGTACTCAGGGTGCTCGGTGCTCAGTACTCAGGGTGTTCAGCGCTCAGTACTCAGCGTGCTGGGTGCTCAGTACTCAGGGTGCTGGGTGCTCAGTACTCGGGGTGCTGGGTGCTCAGTGCTCGGGGTGCTGGGTGCTAAGTTCTCAGGGTGCTCAGTGCTCGGGGAGCTCGGTGCTCAGTCCTCAGGGTGCTGGGTGCTCAGTACTCAGTGCTCGGGGTCCTGGGTGCTCCGTGCTTGGGGTGCTGGGTGCTCAGCGCTCTGGGTGCTTAGTGCTCAGTACTCAGGGTGCTGGGTGCAAAGTACTCAGGGTGCTCAGTGCTTGGGGTGCTGGGTGCTCAGTACTCAGGGTGCTAGGTGCTCAGTACTCAGGGTGCTGGGTGCTCATTCTCGGGGTGCTGAGTGCTCAGTGCTCGGGGTGCTGTTTGCTCAGTACTCGGGGTGCTGGGTGCTCAGTACTCAGGGTGCTCGGTTCTCAGTACTCAGGGTGCTGCGTGCTCATTCTCGGGGTGCTGGGTGCTCAGTGCTCGGGGTGCTCGGTGCTCAGTACTCAGGGTGCTGGGTGCTCAGTACTCGGGGTGCTGGGTGCTCAGTGCTCAGGGTGCTGGGTGCTCAGTGCTCGGGGTGCCCGGTTCTCAATGCTCGTGGTGCTCGGTGCTCAGTCCTCAGGGTGCTGGGTGCTCAGTACTCAGGGTGCTGGGTGCTCAGTGCTGGGTGCTCAGTACTCGGGGTGCTGGGTGCTCAGTCCTCGGGGTGCTGGGTGCTCAGTACTCAGGGTGCTCGGTGCTCAGTACTCAGGGTGCTGGGTGCTCAGTGCTCGGGGTGCTGGGTGCTCAGTACTCAGGGTGCTGGGTGCTCATTGCTCGGGGTGCTGGGTGCTCAGTGCTGAGGGTGCTGGGTGCTCTGTGATCGGGGTGCTGTGTGCTCAGTGCTCAGGGTGCTTGATGCTCAGTACTCAGGGTGCAGGGTGCTCAGTGCTCAGGGTGCTGGGTGCTCAGTGCTCGGGGTGCTAGGTGCTCAGTACTCAGGGTGCTCAGTACTCAGGGTGCTGGGTGCTCAGGGCTCGGGGTGCTGGGTGCTCAGTACTCAGGGTGCTGCGTGCTCAGTGCTCGGGGTGCTGGGTGCTCAGTGCTCAGGGAGCTGGGTGCTCAGTGCTCAGGGTGCTGGGTGCTCAGTACTCAGGGTGCTGGGTGCTCAGTGCTCAGGGTGCTGGGTGCTCAGTACTCAGGGTGCTGGGTGCTCAGTACTCAGGTTGCTGGGTGCTCAGTGCTCAGGGTGCTGGGTGCTTAGTGCTCGGGGTGCTCGGTGCTCAGTACGCAGGGTGCTGGGTGCTCAGTACTCAGGGTGCTGGGTGCTCAGTGCTCAGGGTGATCGGTGCTCAGTCTTCAGGGTGCTCAGTACTCAGGGTGCTGGGTGCTCAGTGCTCGGGGTGCTGGGTGCTCAGTGCTAAGGGTGCTGGGTGCTCTGTGATCGGGGTGCTGGGTGCTCAGTACTCAGGGTGCTCAGTGCTCGGGGAGCTCGGTGCTCAGTAATCAGGGTGCTGGGTGCTCAGTACTCAGTGCTCGGGGTCCTGGGTGCTCCGTGCTTGGGGTGCTGGGTGCTCAGCGCTCTGGGTGCTTAGTGCTCAGTACTCAGGGTGCTGGGTGCTCAGTACTCAGGGTGCTCAGTGCTCGGGGTGCTGGGTGCTCAGTACTCAGGGTGCTGGGTGCTCAGTACTCAGGGTGCTGGGTGCTCAGTGCTCAGGGTGCTGGGTGCTCAGTACTCGGGGTGCTCGGTGCTCAGTACTCAGGGTGCTGGGTGCTCAGTACTCAGGGTGCTGGGTGCTCAGTACTCAGGGTGCTCGGTGCTCAGTACTCAGGGTGCTGGGTGCTCAGTGCTCAGGGTGCTGGGTGCAAAGTACTCAGGGTGCTGGGTGCTCAGTACTCAGGGTGCTGGGTGCTCAGTGCTCAGGGTGCTGGGTGCTCAGTTCTCAGGGTGCTGGGTGCTCAGTGCTCAGGGTGCTGGGTGCTCAGTACTCAGGGTGCTCAGTACTCAGGGTGCTGGGTGCTCAGTACTCTGGGTGCTCAGTACTCAGGGTGCTGCGTGCTCAGTGCTCGGGGTGCTGGGTGCTCAGTACTCAGGGTGCTCAGTACTCAGGGTGCTGGGTGCTCAGTGCTTGGGTTGCTGGGTGCTCAGTGCTCAGGGTGATCGGTGCTCACTACTCAGGATGCTGGGTGCTCAGTACACAGGGTGCTCGGTGCTCAGTCCTCAGGGTGCTCAGTGCTCAGGGTGCTGGGTGCTCAGTGCTCAGGGTGCTCAGTGCTCAGTACTCAGGGTGCTGGGTGCTCATTACTCAGGGTGCTGGGTGCTCAGTACTCAGGGTGCTGGGTGCTCAGTGCTCAGGGTGCTTGGTGCTCAGTGCTTGGAGTGCTGGGTGCTCAGTACTCAGGGTGCTTGGTGCTCAGTACTCAGGGTGCTCAGTACTCAGTACTCAGGGTGCTGGGTGCTCAGTGCTTGGGGTGCTGGGAGCTCAGTGCTCAGGGTGCTGGGTGCTCAGTGCTCGGGGTGCTGGGTGCTCAGTACTCAGGGTGCTGGGTGCTCAGTGCTCAGGGTGCTGGGTGCTCAGTGCTCAGGGTGCTGGGTGCTCAGTACTCAGTGCTCAGGATGCTGGGTGCTCAGTGCTCAGTGTGCTCACTGCTCAGTGCTCAGTACTCAGGGTGCTGGGTGCTCAGTACTCAGGGTGCTGGGTGCTCAGTGCTCGGGGTGCCCGGTGCTCAATGCTCGGGGTGCTCGGTGCTCAGTACTCAGGGTGCTGGGTTCTCAGTACTCAGGGTGCTGGGTGCTCACTGCTGGGTGCTCAGTGCTCGGGGTGCTGGGTGCTCAGTGCTCGGGGTGCTCGGTGCTCAGTACTCAGGGTGCTCAGTACTCAGGGTGCTGTGTGCTCAGGGCTCGGGGTGCTGGGTGCTCAGTACTCAGGGTGCTGCGTGCTCAGTGCTTGGGGTGCTGGGTGCTCAGTGCTCAGGGTGCTGGGTGCTCAGTGCTCAGGGTGCTGGGTGCTCAGTACTCAGGGTGCTGGGTGCTCAGTACTCAGGGTGCTGGGTGCTCAGTACTCAGGTTGCTGGGTGCTCAGTGCTCAGGGTGCTGGGTGCTCAGTACTCAGGGTGCTGGGTGCTCAGTACTCAGGGTGCTGGGTGCTCAGTGCTCAGGGTGCTGGGTGCTCAGTGCTTGGAGTGCTCGGTGCTCAGTACTCAGGGTGCTGGGTGCTCAGTACTCAGGGTGCAGGGTGCTCAGTGCTCAGGGTGCTGGGTGCTCAGTACTCAGGGTGCTCAGTGCTCAGGTTGCTGGGTGCTCAGTACTCAGCGTGCTGGCTGCTCAGTACTCAGGGTGCTGGGTGCTCAGTACTCAGGGTGCTGGGTGCTCAGTACTCAGGGTGCTGGGTGCTCATTCTCGGGGTGCTGGGTGCTCAGTGCTCGGGGTGCTGGGTGCTCAGTGCTCGGGTTGCTCGGTGCTCAGTACTCAGGGTGCTGGGTGCTCAGTACTCGGGGTGCTGGGTGCTCAGTGCTCAGGGTGCTGGGTGCTCAGTGCTCGGGGTGCTGGGTGCTCACTGCTCAGGGTGCTGGCTGCTCAGTGCTCAGGGTGCTGGGTGCTCAGTACTCAGGGTGCTCGGTGCTCAGTACTCATTGTGCTCAGCGCTCAGTACTCAGCGTGCTGGGTGCTCAGTGCTCAGGGTCCTTGGTGCTCAGTACTCAGGGTGCTCAGTGCTCAGTACTCAGCGTGCTTTGTGCTCAGTGCTCAGGGTGCTGGATGCTCAGTACTCAGGGTGCTGGGTGCTCAGTACTCACGGTGCTGGGTGCTCAGTACTCGGGGTGCTCGATGCTCAGTACTCTTGGTGCTGGGTGCTCAGTAGTCAGGCTGCTGGGTGCTCAGTGCTCGGGGTGCTCGGTGCTCAGTGCTCAGGATGCTCGGTGCTCAGTACTCTTGGTGCTGGGTGCTCAGTACTCAGGGTGCTGGGTGCTCAGTACTCAGGGTGCTGGGTGCTCAGTACTCAGGGTGCTGGGTGCTCAGTGCTCAGGGTGCTGGGTGCTCAGTGCTCGGAGTGCTCGGTGCTCAGTACTCAGGGTGCTGGGTGCTCAGTACTCAGGGTGCTGGGTGCTCAGTGTTCAGGGTGATCGGTGCTCAGTCCTCAGGGTGCTCAGTACTCAGGGTGCTCGGTGCTCAGTGCTCGGTGTGCTGGGTCCTCAGTGCTGAGTGTGCTGGGTGCTCTGTGATCGGGGTGCTGGGTGCTCAGTACTCAGGGTGCTCAGTGCTCAGGGAGCTCGGTGCTCAGTACTCAGGGTGCTGGGTGCTCAGTACTCAGTGCTCGGGGTCCTGGATGCTCCGTGCTTGGGGTGCTGGGTGCTCAGCGCTCTGGGTGCTTAGTGCTCAGTACTCAGGGTGCTCAGTGCTCGGGGTGCTGCGTGCTCAGTACTCAGGGTGCTGGGTGCTCAGTACTCAGGGTGCTGGGTGCTCAGTGCTCAGGGTGCTGGGTGCTCAGTACTCGGGGTGCTCGGTGCTCAGTACTCAGGGTGATAAGTGCTCAGTGCTCAGGGTGCTGGGTGCTAAGTTCTCAGGGTGCTGGGTGCTCAGTTCTCAGGGTGCTGGGTGCTCAGTGCTCAGGGTGCTGGGTGCTCAGTACTCAGGGTGCTGGGTGCTCAGTGCTCAGGGTGCTGGGTGCTCAGTACTCAGGGTGCTCAGTACTCAGGGTGCTGGGTGCTCAGTACTCAGGGTGCTCAGTACTCAGGGTCCTGGGTGCTCAGTGCTCGGGGTGCTGGGTGGTCAGTACTCAGGGTGCTAAGTACTCAGGGTGCTGGGTGCTCAGTGCTCGGGTTGCTGGGTGCTCAGTGCTCAGGGTGATCGGTGCTCAGTACTCAGGATGCTGGGTGCTCAGTACTCAGCCTGCTGGGTGCTCAGTCGTCAGGGTGCTCAGTGCTCAGGGTGCTGGGTGCTCAGTGTTCGGGGTGCTCGGTGCTCAGTACTCAGGGTGCTCGGTGCTCAGTACTCAGGGTGCTGGGTGCTCAGTGCTCGGGGTGCTGGGTGCTCAGTACTCAGGGTGCTGGGTGCTCAGTGCTCGGGGTGCTCGATGCTCAGTACGTTGGGTGCTCAGTACTCAGGGTGCTGGGTGCTCAGTGCTCAGGGTGCTGGGTGCTCAGTGCTCAGGGTGCTGGGTGATCAGTGCTCAGGGTGCTTGATGCTCAGTACTCAGGTTGCAGGGTGCTCAGTGCTCAGGGTGCTGGGTGCTCAGTGCTCGGGGTGCTAGGTGCTCAGTACTCAGGGTGCTCAGTACTCAGGGTGCTGGGTGCTCAGGGCTCGGGGTGCTGGGTGCTCAGTACTCAGGGCGCTGCGTGCTCAGTGCTCGGGGTGCTGGGTGCTCAGTGCTCAGGGTGCTGGGTGCTCAGTACTCGGGGTGCTCAGTGCTCAGTACTCAGGGTGCTGGGTGCTCAGTACTCAGGGTGCTCAGTACTCAGGGTGCTGGGTGCTCAGTGCTCAGTGTGATCGGTGCTCAGTCCTCAGGGTGCTCAGTACTCAGGGTGCTGGGTGCTCAGTGCTCGGGGTGCTGGGTGCTCAGTGCTGAGGGTGCTGGGTGCTCTGTGATCGGGGTGCTGTGTGCTCAGTACTCAGGGTGCTCAGGGCTCGGGGAGCTCGGTGCTCAGTACTCAGGGTGCTGGGTGCTCAGTACTCAGTGCTCGGGGTCCTGGGTGCTCCGTGCTTGGGGTGCTGGGTGCTCAGCGCTCTGTGTGCTTAGTGCTCAGTACTCAGGGTGCTGGGTGCAAAGTACTCAGGGTGCTCAGTGCTCGGGGTGCTGGGTGCTCAGTACTCAGGGTGCTGGGTGCTCAGTACTAAGGGTGCTGGGTGCTCATTCTCGGGGTGCTGGGTGCTCAGTGCCCGGGGTGCTGTTTGCTCAGTACTCGGGGTGCTGGGTGCTCAGTGCTCAGGGTGCTGGGTGCTCAGTACTCAGGGTGCTCGGTTCTCAGTACTCAGGGTGCTGGGTGCTCATTCTCGGGGTGCTGGGTGCTCAGTGCTCGGGGTGCTCTGTGCTCAGTACTCAGGGTGCTGGGTGCTCAGTACTCGGGGTGCTGGGTGCTCAGTGCTCAGGTTGCTGGGTGCTCAGTGCTCGGGGTGCTGGGTGCTCAGTGCTCAGGGTGCTGGCTGCTCAGTGCTCAGGGTGCTGGGTGCTCAGTACTCAGGGTGCTCGGTGCTCAGTACTCAGGGTGCTGGGTGCTCAGTACTCAGGGTGCTGGGTGCTCAGTACTCACGGTGCTGGGTGCTCAGTACTCGGGGTGCTGGGTGCTCATTACTCAGGGTGCTCGGTGCTCAGTACTCTTGGTGCTGGGTGCTCAGTACTCAGGGTGCTGGGTGCTCAGTACTCAGGGTGCTGGGTGCTCAGTACTCAGGGTGCTGGGTGCTCAGTGCTCAGGGTGCTGGGTGCTCAATGCTCGGAGTGCTCGGTGCTCAGTACTCAGGGTGCTGGGTGCTCAGTACACAGGGTGCTGGGTGCTCAGTGTTCAGGGTGATCGGTGCTCAGTCCTCAGGGTGCTCAGTACTCAGGGTGCTCGGTGCTCAGTGCTCGGGGTGCTGGGTCCTCAGTGCTGAGTGTGCTGGGTGCTCTGTGATCGGGGTGCTGGGTGCTCAGTACTCAGGGTGCTCAGTGCTCGGGGAGCTCGGTGCTCAGTACTCAGGGTGCTGGGTGCTCAGTACTCAGTGCTCGGGGTCCTGGGTGCTCCGTGCTTGGGGTGCTGGGTGCTCAGCGCTCTGGGTGTTTAGTGCTCAGTACTCAGGGTGCTCAGTGCTCGGGGTGCTGCGTGCTCAGTACTCAGGGTGCTGGGTGCTCAGTACTCAGGGTGCTGGGTGCTCAGTGCTCAGGGTGATGGGTGCTCAGTACTCGGGGTGCTCGGTGCTCAGTACTCAGGGTGCTGGGTGCTCAGTACTCAGGGTGCTCGGTGCTCAGTACTCAGGGTGCTGGGTGCTCAGTGCTCAGGGTGCTGGGTGCTAAGTTCTCAGGGTGCTGGGTGCTCAGTACTCAGGGTGCTGGGTGCTCAGTGCTCAGGGTGCTGGGTGCTCAGTACTCAGGGTGCTGGGTGCTCATTCTCGGGGTGCTGGGTGCTCAGTGCTCGGGGTGCTGGGTGCTCAGTGCTCGGGTTGCTCGGTGCTCAGTACTCAGGGTGCTGGGTGCTCAGTACTCGGGGTGCTGGGTGCTCAGTGCTCAGGGTGCTGGGTGCTCAGTGCTCGGGGTGCTGGGTGCTCAGTGCTCAGGGTGCTGGCTGCTCATTGCTCAGGGTGCTGGGTGCTCAGTACTCAGGGTGCTTGGTGCTCAGTACTCAGGGTGCTCAGCGCTCAGTACTCAGCGTGCTGGGTGCTCAATGCTCAGGGTCCTTGGTGCTCAGTACTCAGGGTGCTCAGTGCTCAGTACTCAGCGTGCTTTGTGCTCAGTGCTCAGGGTGCTGGGCGCTCAGTACTCAGGGTGCTGGGTGCTCAGTACTCACGGTGCTGGGTGCTCAGTACTCGGGGTGCTGGGTGCTCATTACTCAGGGTGCTGGGTGCTCAGTGCTCGGGGTGCTCGATGCTCAGTACTCTTGGTGCTGGGTGCTCAGTACTCAGGGTGCTGGGTGCTCAGTACTCAGGGTGCTCGGTGCTCAGTACTCAGGGTGCTGGGTGCTCAGTGCTCAGGGTGCTGGGTGCAAAGTACTCAGGGTGCTGGGTGCTCAGTACTCAGGGTGCTGGGTGCTCAGTGCTCAGGGTGCTGGGTGCTCAGTTCTCAGGGTGCTGGGTGCTCAGTGCTCAGGGTGCTGGGTGCTCAGTACTCAGGGTGCTCAGTACTCAGGGTGCTGGGTGCTCAGTACTCTGGGTGCTCAGTACTCAGGGTGCTGCGTGCTCAGTGCTCGGGGTGCTGGGTGCTCAGTACTCAGGGTGCTCAGTACTCAGGGTGCTGGGTGCTCAGTGTTTGGATTGCTGGGTGCTCAGTGCTCAGGGTGATCGGTGCTCACTACTCAGGATGCTGGGTGCTCAGTACTCAGGGTGCTCGGTGCTCAGTACTCAGGGTGCTGGGTGCTCAGTACTCAGTGCTCGGGGTCCTGGGTGCTCCGTGCTTGGGGTGCTGGGTGCTCAGCGCTCTGTGTGCTTAGTGCTCAGTACTCAGGGTGCTGGGTGCAAAGTACTCAGGGTGCTCAGTGCTCGGGGTGCTGGGTGCTCAGTACTCAGGGTGCTGGGTGCTCAGTACTAAGGGTGCTGGGTGCTCATTCTCGGGGTGCTGGGTGCTCAGTGCCCGGGGTGCTGTTTGCTCAGTACTCGGGGTGCTGGGTGCTCAGTGCTCAGGGTGCTGGGTGCTCAGTACTCAGGGTGCTCGGTTCTCAGTACTCAGGGTGCTGGGTGCTCATTCTCGGGGTGCTGGGTGCTCAGTGCTCGGGGTGCTCTGTGCTCAGTACTCAGGGTGCTGGGTGCTCAGTACTCGGGGTGCTGGGTGCTCAGTGCTCAGGTTGCTGGGTGCTCAGTGCTCGGGGTGCTGGGTGCTCAGTGCTCAGGGTGCTGGCTGCTCAGTGCTCAGGGTGCTGGGTGCTCAGTACTCAGGGTGCTCGGTGCTCAGTACTCAGGGTGCTGGGTGCTCAGTACTCAGGGTGCTGGGTGCTCAGTACTCACGGTGCTGGGTGCTCAGTACTCGGGGTGCTGGGTGCTCATTACTCAGGGTGCTCGGTGCTCAGTACTCTTGGTGCTGGGTGCTCAGTACTCAGGGTGCTGGGTGCTCAGTACTCAGGGTGCTGGGTGCTCAGTACTCAGGGTGCTGGGTGCTCAGTGCTCAGGGTGCTGGGTGCTCAATGCTCGGAGTGCTCGGTGCTCAGTACTCAGGGTGCTGGGTGCTCAGTACACAGGGTGCTGGGTGCTCAGTGTTCAGGGTGATCGGTGCTCAGTCCTCAGGGTGCTCAGTACTCAGGGTGCTCGGTGCTCAGTGCTCGGGGTGCTGGGTCCTCAGTGCTGAGTGTGCTGGGTGCTCTGTGATCGGGGTGCTGGGTGCTCAGTACTCAGGGTGCTCAGTGCTCGGGGAGCTCGGTGCTCAGTACTCAGGGTGCTGGGTGCTCAGTACTCAGTGCTCGGGGTCCTGGGTGCTCCGTGCTTGGGGTGCTGGGTGCTCAGCGCTCTGGGTGTTTAGTGCTCAGTACTCAGGGTGCTCAGTGCTCGGGGTGCTGCGTGCTCAGTACTCAGGGTGCTGGGTGCTCAGTACTCAGGGTGCTGGGTGCTCAGTGCTCAGGGTGATGGGTGCTCAGTACTCGGGGTGCTCGGTGCTCAGTACTCAGGGTGCTGGGTGCTCAGTACTCAGGGTGCTCGGTGCTCAGTACTCAGGGTGCTGGGTGCTCAGTGCTCAGGGTGCTGGGTGCTAAGTTCTCAGGGTGCTGGGTGCTCAGTACTCAGGGTGCTGGGTGCTCAGTGCTCAGGGTGCTGGGTGCTCAGTACTCAGGGTGCTGGGTGCTCATTCTCGGGGTGCTGGGTGCTCAGTGCTCGGGGTGCTGGGTGCTCAGTGCTCGGGTTGCTCGGTGCTCAGTACTCAGGGTGCTGGGTGCTCAGTACTCGGGGTGCTGGGTGCTCAGTGCTCAGGGTGCTGGGTGCTCAGTGCTCGGGGTGCTGGGTGCTCAGTGCTCAGGGTGCTGGCTGCTCATTGCTCAGGGTGCTGGGTGCTCAGTACTCAGGGTGCTTGGTGCTCAGTACTCAGGGTGCTCAGCGCTCAGTACTCAGCGTGCTGGGTGCTCAATGCTCAGGGTCCTTGGTGCTCAGTACTCAGGGTGCTCAGTGCTCAGTACTCAGCGTGCTTTGTGCTCAGTGCTCAGGGTGCTGGGCGCTCAGTACTCAGGGTGCTGGGTGCTCAGTACTCACGGTGCTGGGTGCTCAGTACTCGGGGTGCTGGGTGCTCATTACTCAGGGTGCTGGGTGCTCAGTGCTCGGGGTGCTCGATGCTCAGTACTCTTGGTGCTGGGTGCTCAGTACTCAGGGTGCTGGGTGCTCAGTACTCAGGGTGCTCGGTGCTCAGTACTCAGGGTGCTGGGTGCTCAGTGCTCAGGGTGCTGGGTGCAAAGTACTCAGGGTGCTGGGTGCTCAGTACTCAGGGTGCTGGGTGCTCAGTGCTCAGGGTGCTGGGTGCTCAGTTCTCAGGGTGCTGGGTGCTCAGTGCTCAGGGTGCTGGGTGCTCAGTACTCAGGGTGCTCAGTACTCAGGGTGCTGGGTGCTCAGTACTCTGGGTGCTCAGTACTCAGGGTGCTGCGTGCTCAGTGCTCGGGGTGCTGGGTGCTCAGTACTCAGGGTGCTCAGTACTCAGGGTGCTGGGTGCTCAGTGTTTGGATTGCTGGGTGCTCAGTGCTCAGGGTGATCGGTGCTCACTACTCAGGATGCTGGGTGCTCAGTACTCAGGGTGCTCGGTGCTCAGTCCTCAGGGTGCTCAGTGCTCAGGGTGCTGGGTGCTCAGTGCTCAGGGTGCTCAGTGCTCAGTACTCAGGGTGCTGGGTGCTCATTACTCAGGGTGCTGGTGCTCAGTGCTCGCTGTGCTGTGTGCTCAGTACTCAGGGTGCTGGGTGCTCAGTGCTCAGGGTGCTGGGTGCTCAGTGCTTGGAGTGCTGGGTGCTCAGTACTCAGGGTGCTTGGTGTTCAGTACTCAGGGTGCTCAGTACTCAGTACTCAGGGTGCTGGGTGCTCAGTGCTTGGGGTGCTGGGAGCTCAGTGCTCAGGGTGCTGGGTGCTCAGTGCTCGGGGTGCTGGGTGCTCAGTACTCAGGGTGCTGGGTGCTCAGTGCTCAGGGTGCTGGGTGCTCAGTGCTCAGGGTGCTGGGTGCTCAGTACTCAGTGCTCAAGATGCTGGGTGCACAGTGCTCAGTGTGCTCACTGCTCAGTGCTCAGTACTCAGGGTGCTGGGTGTTCAGTACTCAGGGTGCTGGGTGCTCAGTGCTCGGGGTGCCCGGTGCTCAATGCTCGGGGTGCTCGGTGCTCAGTACTCAGGGTGCTGGGTGCTCAGTACTCAGGGTGCTGGGTGCTCAGTGCTGGGTGCTCAGTGCTCGGGGTGCTGGGTGCTCAGTGCTCGGGGTGCTCGGTGCTCAGTACTCAGGGTGCTGGGTGCTCAGGGTGCTGGGTGCTCAGTACTCAGGGTGTTCAGTACTCAGTACTCAGGGTGCTGGGTGCTCAGTGCTTGGGGTGCTGGGTGCTCAGTGCTCAGGGTGCTGGGTGCTCAGTGCTCGGGGTGCTGGGTGCTCAGTACTCGGGATGCTCGGTGCTCAGTACTCAGGGTGCTGGGTGCTCAGTACTCAGGGTGCTGTGTGCTCAGTACTCAGGGTGCTGGGTGCTCAGTGCTCAGGGTGCTGGGTGCTCAGTACTCAGGGTGCTGGGTGCTCAGTACTCAGGGTGCTGGGTGCTCAGTGCTCAGGGTGCTGGGTGCTCAGTGCCTGGAGTGCTCGGTGCTCAGTACTCAGGGTGCTGGGTGCTCAGTATTCAGGGTGCTGGGTGCTCAGTGCTCAGGGTGCTGGGTGCTCAGTACTCAGGGTGCTCAGTGCTCAGGTTGCTGGGTGCTCAGTACTCAGCGTGCTGGCTGCTCAGTACTCAGGGTGCTGGGTGCTCAGTACTCAGGGTGCTGGGTGCACAGTACTCAGGGTGCTGGGTGCTCAGTACTCAGGGTGCTGGGTGCTCAGTGCTCAGGGTGCTGGGTGCTCAGTACTCAGGGTGCTCAGTACTCAGGGTTCTGGGTGCTCAGTACTCAGGGTGCTCAGTACTCAGGGTGCTGGGTGCTCAGTGCTCGGGGTGCTGGGTGCTCAGTACTCAGTGTGCTCAGTACTCAGGGTGCTGGGTGCTCAGTGCTCGGGTTGCTGGGTGCTCAGTGCTCAGGGTGATCGGTGCTCAGTACTCAGGATGCTGGGTGCTCAGTACTCAGGGTGCTGGGTGCTCAGTCCTCAGGGTGCTCAGTGCTCAGTGTGCTGGGTGCTCAGTACTCAGCGTGCTGGGTGCTCAGTACTCAGGGTGCTGGGTGCTCAGTACTCAGGGTGTTGGGTGCTCAGTGCTCAGGGTGATCGGTGCTCAGTCCTCAGGGTGCTCAGTACTCAGGGTGCTGGGTGCTCAGTGCTCGGGGTGCTGGGTGCTCAGTGCTGACGGTGCTGGGTGCTCTGTGATCGGGGTGCTGGGTGCTCAGTACTCAGGGCGTTCAGTGCTCGGGGAGCTCTGTGCTCAGTACTCAGGGTGCTGGGTGCTCAGTACTCAGTGCTCGGGGTTCTGGGTGCTCCGTGCTTGGGGTGCTGGGTGCTCAGCGCTCTGGGTGCTTAGTGCTCAGTACTCAGGGTGCTCAGTGCTCAGGGTGCTGGGTGCTCAGTACTCAGGGTGCTGGGTGCTCAGTACTCAGGGTGCTGGGTGCTCAGTGCTCAGGGTGCTGGGTGCTCAGTACTCGGGGTGCTCGGTGCTCAGTACTCAGGGTGCTGGGTGCTCAGTACTCAGGGTGCTGGGTGCTCAGTACTCAGGGTGCTGGGTGCTCAGTACTCATGGTGCTGTGTGCTCAGTGCTCAGGGTGCTGGGTGCTCAATACTCAGGGTGCTGGGTGCTCAGTGCTCAGGGTGCTGGGTGCTCAGTACTCAGGGTGCTCAGTACTCAGGGTTCTGGGTGCTCAGTACTCAGGGTGATCAGTACTCAGGGTGCTGGGTGCTCAGTGCTCGGGGTGCTGGGTGCTCAGTACTCAGGGTGCTCAGTACACAGGGTGCTGGGTGCTCAGTGCTCGGGTTGCTGAGTGCTCAGTGCTCAGGGTGATCGGTGCCCAGTACTCAGGATGCTGGGTGCTCAGTACTCAGGGTGCTGGGTGCTCAGTCCTCAGGGTGCTCAGTGCTCAGGGTGCTGGGTGCTCAGTGCTCGGGGTGCTCGGTGCTCAGTACTCAGGGTGCTGGGTGCTCAGTACTCAGGGTGCTGGGTGCTCAGTGCTCGGGGTGCTGGGTGCTCAGTGCTCAGTGTGCTGGCTGCTCAGTGCTCAGGGTGCTGGGTGCTCAGTACTCAGGGTGCTCGGTGCTCAGTACTCAGGGTGCTCAGCGCTCAGTACTCAGCGTGCTGGGTGCTCAGTGCTCAGGGTCCTCGGTGCTCAGTACTCAGGGTGCTCAGTGCTCAGTACTCAGCGTGCTTTGTGCTCAGTGCTCAGTGTGCTGGGTGCTCAGTACTCAGGGTTCTGGGTGCTCATTACTCAGGGTGCTGGGTGCTCAGTGCTCGGGGTGCTCGGTGCTCAGTACTTTTGGTGCTGGGTGCTCAGTACTCAGGGTGCTGGGTGCTCAGTGCTCGGGGTGCTCGGTGCTCAGTACTTTTGGTGCTGGGTGCTCAGTACTCAGGGTGCTGGGTGCTCAGTGCTCGGGGTGCTCGGTGCTCAGTGCTCAGGATGCTCGGTGCTCAGTACTCTTGGTGCTGGGTGCTCAGTGCTCAGGGTGCTCGGTGCTCAGTACTCAGGGTGCTGGGTGCTCAGTGCTCAGGGTGCTCGGTGCTCAGTGCTCAGGGTGCTCGGTGCTCAGTACTCAGGGTGCTGGGTGCTCAGTGCTCGGGTTGCTGGGTGCTCAGTGCTCAGGGTGATCGGTGCTCAGTACTCAGGATGCTGGGTGCTCAGTACTCAGGGTGCTGGGTGCTCAGTCCTCAGGGTGCTCAGTGCTCAGTGTGCTGGGTGCTCAGTACTCAGCGTGCTGGGTGCTCAGTACTCAGGGTGCTGGGTGCTCAGTACTCAGGGTGTTGGGTGCTCAGTGCTCAGGGTGATCGGTGCTCAGTCCTCAGGGTGCTCAGTACTCAGGGTGCTGGGTGCTCAGTGCTCGGGGTGCTGGGTGCTCAGTGCTGACGGTGCTGGGTGCTCTGTGATCGGGGTGCTGGGTGCTCAGTACTCAGGGCGTTCAGTGCTCGGGGAGCTCGGTGCTCAGTACTCAGGGTGCTGGGTGCTCAGTACTCAGTGCTCGGGGTTCTGGGTGCTCCGTGCTTGGGGTGCTGGGTGCTCAGCGCTCTGGGTGCTTAGTGCTCAGTACTCAGGGTGCTCAGTGCTCAGGGTGCTGGGTGCTCAGTACTCAGGGTGCTGGGTGCTCAGTACTCAGGGTGCTGGGTGCTCAGTGCTCAGGGTGCTGGGTGCTCAGTACTCGGGGTGCTCGGTGCTCAGTACTCAGGGTGCTGGGTGCTCAGTACTCAGGGTGCTGGGTGCTCAGTACTCAGGGTGCTGGGTGCTCAGTACTCATGGTGCTGTGTGCTCAGTGCTCAGGGTGCTGGGTGCTCAATACTCAGGGTGCTGGGTGCTCAGTGCTCAGGGTGCTGGGTGCTCAGTACTCAGGGTGCTCAGTACTCAGGGTTCTGGGTGCTCAGTACTCAGGGTGATCAGTACTCAGGGTGCTGGGTGCTCAGTGCTCGGGGTGCTGGGTGCTCAGTACTCAGGGTGCTCAGTACACAGGGTGCTGGGTGCTCAGTGCTCGGGTTGCTGAGTGCTCAGTGCTCAGGGTGATCGGTGCCCAGTACTCAGGATGCTGGGTGCTCAGTACTCAGGGTGCTGGGTGCTCAGTCCTCAGGGTGCTCAGTGCTCAGGGTGCTGGGTGCTCAGTGCTCGGGGTGCTCGGTGCTCAGTACTCAGGGTGCTGGGTGCTCAGTACTCAGGGTGCTGGGTGCTCAGTGCTCGGGGTGCTGGGTGCTCAGTGCTCAGGGTGCTGGCTGCTCAGTGCTCAGGGTGCTGGGTGCTCAGTACTCAGGGTGCTCGGTGCTCAGTACTCAGGGTGCTCAGCGCTCAGTACTCAGCGTGCTGGGTGCTCAGTGCTCAGGGTCCTCGGTGCTCAGTACTCAGGGTGCTCAGTGCTCAGTACTCAGCGTGCTTTGTGCTCAGTGCTCAGTGTGCTGGGTGCTCAGTACTCAGGGTTCTGGGTGCTCAATACTCAGGGTGCTGGGTGCTCAGTGCTCGGGGTGCTCGGTGCTCAGTACTTTTGGTGCTGGGTGCTCAGTACTCAGGGTGCTGGGTGCTCAGTGCTCGGGGTGCTCGGTGCTCAGTACTTTTGGTGCTGGGTGCTCAGTACTCAGGGTGCTGGGTGCTCAGTGCTCGGGGTGCTCGGTGCTCAGTGCTCAGGATGCTCGGTGCTCAGTACTCTTGGTGCTGGGTGCTCAGTGCTCAGGGTGCTCGGTGCTCAGTACTCAGGATGCTGGGTGCTCAGTGCTCAGGGTTCTGGGTGGTCAGTACTCAGGGTGCTCAGTACTCAGTACTCAGGGTGCTGGGTGCTCAGTGCTTGGGGTGCTGGGTGCTCAGTGCTCAGGGTGCTGGGTGCTCAGTGCTCGGGGTGCTGGGTGCTCAGTACTCGGTGTGCTCGGTGCTCAGTACTCAGGGTGCTGGGTGCTCAGTACTCAGGGTGCTGGGTGCTCAGTACTCAGGGTGCTGGGTGCTCAGTACTCAGGGTGCTGGGTGCTCAGTACTCAGGGTGCTGGGTGCTCAGTGCTCAGGGTGCTGGGTGCTCAGTACTCAGGGTGCTGGGTGCTCAGTACTCAGGGTGCTGGGTGCTCAGTGCTCAGGGTGCTGGGTGCTCAGTGCTCGGGGTGCTCGGTGCTCAGTACTCAGGGTACTGGGTGCTCAGTACTCAGGGTGCTGGGTGCTCAGTGCTCAGGGTGATCGGTGCTCAGTCCTCAGGGTGCTCAGTACTCAGGGTGCTGGGTGCTCAGTGCTCGGGGTGCTGGGTGCTCAGTGCTGAGGGGGCTGGGTGCTCAGTACTCAGGGTGCTGGGTGCTCAGTGCTCAGGGTGCTGGGTGCTCAGTGTTCGGAGTGCTGGGTGCTCAGTACTCAGGGTGCTGGGTGCTCAGTACTCAGGGTGCTGGGTGCTCAGTGCTTGGGGTGCTGGGTGCTCAGTACTCAGGGTGCTGGGTGCTCAGTGCTCGGGGTGCTGGGTGCTCAGTACTCAGGGTGCTGGGTGCTCAGTGCTCACGGTGCTGGGTGCTCAGTCCTCGGGGTGCTCCGTGCTCAGTGCTCAGGGTGCTGGGTGCTCAGTACTCAGGGTGCTCGGTGCTCAGTACTAAGGGTGCTAAGTGCTCAGTGCTCGGGGTGCTGGGTGCTCAGTGCTCCTTGTGCTGGGTGCTCAGTACTCAGGGTGCTGGGTTCTCAGTGCTCAGGGTGCTGGGTGCTCAGTACTCAGTGCTCAGGATGCTGGGTGCTCAGTGCTCAGGGTGCTCAGTGCTCAGTACTCAGTACTCAGGGTGCTGGGTGCTCAGTACTCAGGGTGCTGGGTGCTCAGTGCTCGGGGTGCCCGGTGCTCAGTGCTCGGGGAGCTGGGTGCTCAGTACTCAGGGTGCTGGGTGCTCAGTACTCAGAGTGCTCAGTGTTCAGTACTCAGGGTGCTCAGTGCTCAGTGCTCGGGGTGCTGGGTGCTCAGTGCTCAGGGTGCTCAGTGCTCAGTGCTCAGTACTCAGGGTGCTGGCTGCTCAGTACTCAGGGTGCTGGGTGCTCAGTGCTCAGTGCTCAGAACTCAGGGTGCTGGGTGCTCAGTACTCAGCGTGCTGGGTGCTCAGTGCTCAGGGTCCACGGTGCTCAGTACTCACGGTGCTCAGTGCTCAGTACTCAGCGTGCTTTGTGCTCAGTGCTCAGGGTGCTGGGTGCTCAGTACTCAGGGTGCTGGGTGCTCAGTACTCACTGTGCTGGGTGCTCAGTACTCGGGGTGCTGGGTGCTCATTACTCAGGGTGCTGGGTGCTCAGTACTCAGGGTGCTCAGTACTCAGGGTGCTGGGTGCTCACTACTCGGGGTGCTCGGTGCTCAGTACTCAGGGTGCTTGGTGCTCAGTACCCAGGGTGCTGGGTGCTCAGTACTCAGGGTGCTCGGTGCTCAGTACTCAGGGTGCTGGGTGCTCAGTGCTCAGGGTGCTGGGTGCTCAGTACTCAGGGTGCTCGGTGCTCAGTACTCAGGGTGCTGGGTGCTCAGTGCTCAGGGTGCTGGGTGCTCAGTACTCAGGGTGATCAGTACTCAGGGTGCTGGGTGCTCAGTGCTCGGGTTGCTGGGTGCTCAGTGCTCAGGGTAATCGGTGCTCAGTACTCAGGATGCTGGGTGCTCAGTACTCAGGGTGCTCAGTACTCAGGGTGCTGGGTGCTCAGTACTCAGGGTGCTCAGTACTCAGGGTGCTCAGTACTCAGGTGCTGGGTGCTCAGTACTCAGGGTGCTCAGTACTCAGGGTGCTGGGTGCTCAGTGCTCGGGTTGCTGCGTGCTCAGTGCTCGGGGTGCTGTGTGCTCAGTACTCAGGGTGCTCAGTACTCAGGGTGCTGGGTGCTCAGTGCTCGGGTTGCTGTGTGCTCAGTGCTCAGGGTGATCGGTGCTCAGTACTCAGGATGCTGGGTGCTCAGTACTCAGGGTGCTGGGTGCTCAGTCCTCAGGGTGCTCAGTGCTCAGGGTGCTGGGTGCTCAGTGCTCGGGGTGCAGGGTGCTCCGAACTCCGGATGCTCGGTGCTCAGTACTCAGGGTGCTGGGTGCTCAGTACTCAGGGTGCTGGGTGCTCAGTACTCAGGGTGCTCGGTGCTCAGTACTCAGGGTGCTGGGTGCTCAGTGCTCAGTGTGCTGGGTGCTAAGTACTCAGGGTGCTGGGTGCTCATGACTCAGGGTGCTGGGTGCTCAGTGCTCAGGGTGCTGGGTGCTCAGTACTCAGGGTGCTGGGTGCTCAGTGCTCCGGGTGCTGGGTGCTCAGTACTCAGGGTGCTCGGTGCTCAGTACTCAGGGTGCTGGGTGCTCAGTACTCAGGGTACTGCGTGCTCAGTACTCAGGGTGCTCGGTGCTCAGTACTCAGGGTTCTGGGTGCTCAGTGCTCAGTGTGCTGGGTGCTAAGTACTCAGGGTGCTGGGTGCTCATGACTCAGGGTGCTGGGTGCTCAGTGCTCAGGGTGCTGGGTGCTCAGTACTCAGGGTGCTGGGTGCTCAGTGCTCAGTGTGCTGGGTGCTAAGTACTCAGTGTGCTGGGTGCTCAGTGCTCAGGGTGATCGGTGCTCAGTCCTCAGGGTGCTCAGTACTCAGGGTGCTGGGTGCTCAGTGCTCGGGGTGCTGGGTGCTCAGTGCTGAGGGGGCTGGGTGCTCAGTACTCAGGGTGCTGGGTGCTCAGTGCTCAGGGTGCTGGGTGCTCAGTGCTCGGAGTGCTGGGTGCTCAGTACTCAGGGTGCTGGGTGCTCAGTACTCAGGGTGCTGGGTGCTCAGTGCTTGGGGTGCTGGGTGCTCAGTACTCAGGGTGCTGGGTGCTCAGTGCTCAGGGTGCTGGGTGCTCAGTGCTCGGAGTGCTGGGTGCTCAGTACTCAGGGTGCTGGGTGCTCAGTACTCAGGGTGCTGGGTGCTCAGTGCTCGGGGTGCTGGGTGCTCAGTGCTCAGGGTGCTGGATGCTCAGTATTTAGGGTGCTGGGTGCTCAGTGCTCGGGGTGCTCGGTGCTCAGTACTCAAGGTGCTGGGTGCTCAGTGCTCACGGTGCTGGGTGCTCAGTCCTCGGGGTGCTCCGTGCTCAGTGCTCAGGGTGCTGGGTGCTCAGTACTCAGGGTGCTCGGTGCTCAGTACTAAGGGTGCTAAGTGCTCAGTGCTCGGGGTGCTGGGTGCTCAGTGCTCCTTGTGCTGGGTGCTCAGTACTCAGGGTGCTGGGTTCTCAGTGCTCAGGGTGCTGGGTGCTCAGTACTCAGTGCTCAGGATGCTGGGTGCTCAGTGCTCAGGGTGCTCAGTGCTCAGTACTCAGTACTCAGGGTGCTGGGTGCTCAGTACTCAGGGTGCTGGGTGCTCAGTGCTCGGGGTGCCCGGTGCTCAGTGCTCGGGGAGCTGGGTGCTCAGTACTCAGGGTGCTGGGTGCTCAGTACTCAGAGTGCTCAGTGTTCAGTACTCAGGGTGCTCAGTGCTCAGTGCTCGGGGTGCTGGGTGCTCAGTGCTCAGTGTGCTCAGTGCTCAGTGCTCAGTACTCAGGGTGCTGGCTGCTCAGTACTCAGGGTGCTGGGTGCTCAGTGCTCAGTGCTCAGAACTCAGGGTGCTGGGTGCTCAGTACTCAGCGTGCTGGGTGCTCAGTGCTCAGGGTCCACGGTGCTCAGTACTCACGGTGCTCAGTGCTCAGTACTCAGCGTGCTTTGTGCTCAGTGCTCAGGGTGCTGGGTGCTCAGTACTCAGGGTGCTGGGTGCTCAGTACTCACTGTGCTGGGTGCTCAGTACTCGGGGTGCTGGGTGCTCATTACTCAGGGTGCTGGGTGCTCAGTACTCAGGGTGCTCAGTACTCAGGGTGCTGGGTGCTCACTACTCGGGGTGCTCGGTGCTCAGTACTCAGGGTGCTTGGTGCTCAGTACCCAGGGTGCTGGGTGCTCAGTACTCAGGGTGCTCGGTGCTCAGTACTCAGGGTGCTGGGTGCTCAGTGCTCAGGGTGCTGGGTGCTCAGTACTCAGGGTGCTCGGTGCTCAGTACTCAGGGTGCTGGGTGCTCAGTGCTCAGGGTGCTGGGTGCTCAGTACTCAGGGTGATCAGTACTCAAGGTGCTGGGTGCTCAGTGCTCGGGTTGCTGGGTGCTCAGTGCTCAGGGTGATCGGTGCTCAGTACTCAGGATGCTGGGTGCTCAGTACTCAGGGTGCTCAGTACTCAGGGTGCTGGGTGCTCAGTACTCAGGGTGCTCAGTACTCAGGGTGCTCAGTACTCAGGTGCTGGGTGCTCAGTACTCAGGGTGCTCAGTACTCAGGGTGCTGGGTGCTCAGTGCTCGGGTTGCTGCGTGCTCAGTGCTCGGGGTGCTGTGTGCTCAGTACTCAGGGTGCTCAGTACTCAGGGTGCTGGGTGCTCAGTGCTCGGGTTGCTGTGTGCTCAGTGCTCAGGGTGATCGGTGCTCAGTACTCAGGATGCTGGGTGCTCAGTACTCAGGGTGCTGGGTGCTCAGTCCTCAGGGTGCTCAGTGCTCAGGGTGCTGGGTGCTCAGTGCTCGGGGTGCAGGGTGCTCCGAACTCCGGATGCTCGGTGCTCAGTACTCAGGGTGCTGGGTGCTCAGTACTCAGGGTGCTGGGTGCTCAGTACTCAGGGTGCTCGGTGCTCAGTACTCAGGGTGCTGGGTGCTCAGTGCTCAGTGTGCTGGGTGCTAAGTACTCAGGGTGCTGGGTGCTCATGACTCAGGGTGCTGGGTGCTCAGTGCTCAGGGTGCTGGGTGCTCAGTACTCAGGGTGCTGGGTGCTCAGTGCTCCGGGTGCTGGGTGCTCAGTACTCAGGGTGCTCGGTGCTCAGTACTCAGGGTGCTGGGTGCTCAGTACTCAGGGTACTGCGTGCTCAGTACTCAGGGTGCTCGGTGCTCAGTACTCAGGGTGCTGGGTGCTCAGTGCTCAGTGTGCTGGGTGCTAAGTACTCAGGGTGCTGGGTGCTCATGACTCAGGGTGCTGGGTGCTCAGTGCTCAGGGTGCTGGGTGCTCAGTACTCAGGGTGCTGGGTGCTCAGTACTCAGGGTGCTGGGTGCTCAGTGCTCGGGGTGCTGGGTGCTCAGTACTCAGGGTGCTCAGTACTCAGGGTGCTGGGTGCTCAGTGCTTGGGGTGCTGGGTGCTCAGTGCTCAGGGTGCTGTGTTCTCAGTGCTCAGAGTGCTGGGTACTCAGTACTCGGGGTGCTCGGTGCTCAGTACTCAGGGTGCTGGGTGCTCAGTACTCAGGGTGCTGGGTCCTCAGTACTCAGGGTGCTCGGTGCTAAGTACTCAGGGTGCTGGGTGCTCAGTACTCAGGGTGCTGGGTGCTCAGTGCTCAGGGTGCTGGGTGCTCAGTACTCAGGGTGCTGGGTGCTCAGTGCTCAGGGTGCTGGGTGCTCAGTACTCAGGGTGCTCAGTACTCAGGGTGCTGGGTGCTCAGTACTCAGGGTGCTCAGTACTCGGGGTGCTGGGTGCTCAGTGCTCGGGGTGCTGGGTGCTCAGTACTCAGGGTGCTCAGTACTCAGGGTGCTGGGTGCTCAGTACTCAGGGTGCTCAGTACTCAGGGTGCTGGGTGCTCAGTACTCACGGTGCTGGTTGCTCAGTCCTCAGAGTGCTCAGTGCTCAGGATGCTGGGTGCTCAGTGCTCGGGGTGCTCGGTGCTCAGTACTCAGGGTGCTGTGTGCTCAGTACTCAGGGTGCTGGGTGCTCAGTGCTCGGGGTGCTGGGTGCTCAGTACTCAGGGTGCTGGGTGCTCAGTGCTCAGGGTGTTGGTTGCTCAGTGCTCGGGGTACTGGGTGCTCAGTACTCAGGGTGCTGTGTGCTCAGTACTCAGGGTGCTGGGTGCTCAGTGCTCGGGGTGCTGGGTGCTCAGTGCTCAGGTTGCTGGGTTCTCAGGACTCAGGGTGCTGGGTGCTCAGTGCTCGGGGTGCTCGGTGCTCAGTACTCAAGGTGCTGGCTGCTCAGTGCTCACGGTTCTGGGTGCTCAGTCCTCGGGGTGCTCCGTGCTCAGTGCTCAGGGTGTTGGGTGTTCAGTACTCAGGGTGCTCGGTGCTCAGTACTAAGGGTGCTCAGTGCCCAGTACTCAGGGTGCTCAGTGCTCAGTGCTCGGGGTGCTGGGTGCTCAGTGCTCGGGGTGCTGGGTGCTCAGTGCTAGGGGTGCTCGGTGCTCAGTACGTTGGGTGCTCAGTACTCAGGGTGCTGGGTGCTCAGTGCTCAGGGTGGTGGGTGCTCAGTGCTCAGGGTGCTGGGTGCTCAGTGCTCAGGTTGCTGGGTGCTCAGTGCTTGGGGTGCTGGGTGCTCAGTGCTCAGGGTGGTGGGTTCTCAGTGCTCAGGGTGCTGGGTGCTCAGTACTCAGGGTGCTGGGTGCTCAGTGCTAGGGGTGTTCGGTGCTCAGTACGTTGGGTGCTCAGTACTCAGGGTGCTGGGTGCTCAGTGCTCAGGGTGCTGGGTGCTCAGTACTCAGGGTGCTCAGTACTCAGGCTGCTGGGTGCTCAGTACTCAGGGTGCTCAGTACTCAGGGTGCTGGGTTCTCAGTGCTCGGGTTGCTGGGTGCTCAGTGCTCGGGGTGCTGGGTGCTCAGTACATAGGGTGCTCAGTACTCAGGGTGCTGGGTGCTCAGTGCTCGGGTTGCTGGGTGCTCAGTGCTCAGGGTGATCGGTGCTCAGTACTCAGGATGCTGGGTGCTCAGTACTCAGGGTGCTGGGTGCTCAGTCCTCAGGGTGCTCAGTGCTCAGGGTGCTGGGTGCTCAGTGCTCGGGGTGCAGTGTGCTCAGTACTCCGGATGCTCGGTGCTCAGTACTCAGGGTGCTGGGTGCTCAGTACTCAGGGTGCTGGGTGCTCAGTACTCAGGGTGCTCGGTGCTCAGTACTCAGGGTGCTGGGTGCTCAGTGCTCAGTGTGCTGGGTGCTAAGTACTCAGGGTGCTGGGTGCTCAGGACTCAGGGTGCTGTGTGCTCAGTGCTCGGAGTGCTGGGTGCTCAGTACTCAGGGTGCTGGGTGCTCAGTACTCAGGGTGCTGGGTGCTCAGTGCTCGGGGTGCTGGGTGCTCAGTGCTCAGGGTGCTGGATGCTCAGTACTTAGGGTGCTGGGTGCTCAGTGCTCGGGGTGCTCGGTGCTCAGTACTTAAGGTGCTGGGTGCTCAGTGCTCACGGTGCTGGGTGCTCAGTCCTCGGGGTGCTCCGTGCTCAGTGCTCAGGGTGCTGGGTGCTCAGTACTCAGGGTGCTCGGTGCTCAGTACTAAGGGTGCTAAGTGCTCAGTGCTCGGGGTGCTGGGTGCTCAGTGCTCCTGGTGCTGGGTGCTCAGTACTCAGGGTGCTGGGTTCTCAGTGCTCAGGGTGCTGGGTGCTCAGTACTCAGTGCTCAGGATGCTGGGTGCTCAGTGCTCAGGGTGCTCAGTGCTCAGTACTCAGTACTCAGGGTGCTGGGTGCTCAGTACTCAGGGTGCTGGGTGCTCAGTGCTCGGGGTGCCCGGTGCTCAGTGCTCGGGGTGCTGGGTGCTCAGTACTCAGGGTGCTGGGTGCTCAGTACTCAGAGTGCTCAGTGCTCAGTACTCAGGGTGCTCAGTGCTCAGTGCTCGGGGTGCTGGGTGCTCAGTGCTCAGGGTGCTCAGTGCTCAGTGCTCAGTACTCAGGGTGCTGGCTGCTCAGTACTCAGGGTGCTGGGTGCTCAGTACTCAGCGTGCTGGGTGCTCAGTGCTCAGGGTCCTCGGTGCTCAGTACTCAAGGTGCTCAGTGCTCAGTACTCAGCGTGCTTTGTGCTCAGTGCTCAGGGTGCTGGGTGCTCAGTACTCAGGGTGCTGGGTGCTCAGTACTCACTGTGTTGGGTGCTCAGTACTCGGGGTGCTGGGTGCTCATTACTCAGGGTGCTGGGTGCTCAGTACTCGGGGTGCTGGGTGCTCATTACTCAGGGTGCTGGGTGCTCATTACTCAGGGTGCTGGGTGCTCAGTGCTCGGGGTGCTCGGTGCTCAGTACTCTTGGTGCAGGGTGCTCAGTACTCAGGGTGCTGGGTGCTCAGTGCTCGGGGTGCTGGGTGCTCATTACTCAGGGTGCTGGGTGCTCATTACTCAGGGTGCTGGGTGCTCAGTGCTCGGGGTGCTCGGTGCTCAGTACTCTTGGTGCAGGGTGCTCAGTACTCAGGGTGCTGGGTGCTCAGTGCTCGGGGTGCTCGGTGCTCAGTGCTCAGGATGCTCGGTGCTCAGTACTCTTGGTGCTGGGTGCTCATTGCTCAGGGTGCTGGGTGCTCCGTGCTCGGGGTGCTCGGTGCTCAGTACTCAGGGTGCTGGGTGCTCAGTGCTCAGGGTCCTGGTTGCTCAGTACTCAGGGAGCTCAGTACTCAGTACTCAGGGTGCTGGGTGCTCAGTGCTTGGGGTGCTGGGTGCTCATTGCTCAGGGTGCTGGGTGCTCAGTGCTCGGGGTGCAGGGTGCTCAGTACTCCGAATGCTCGGTGCTCAGTACTCAGGGTGCTGGGTGCTCAGTGCTCGGGGTGCTGGGTGCTCAGTGCTGAGGGTGCTGGGTGCTCTGTGATCGGGGTGCTGGGTGCTCAGTACGCAGGGTGCTCAGTGCTCGGGGAGCTCGGTGCTCAGTACTCAGGGTGCTGGGTGCTCAGTACTCAGTGCTTGGGGTCCTGGGTGCTCCGTGCTTGGGGTGCTGGGTGCTCAGCGCTCTGGGTGCTTAGTGCTCAGTACTCAGGGTGCTCAGTGCTCGGGGTGCTGGGTGCTCAGTTCTCAGGGTGCTGGGTGCTCAGTACTCAGGGTGCTGGGTGCTCAGTGCTCAGGGTGCTGGGTGCTCAGTACTCGGGGTGCTCGGTGCTCAGTACTCAGGGTGCTGGGTGCTCAGTACTCAGGGTGTGGGGTGCTCAGTACTCAGGGTGCTCGGTGCTCAGTACTCAGGGTGCTGGGTGCTCAGTGCTCAGGGTGCTGGGTGCTAAGTACTCAGGGTGCTGGGTGCTCCGTACTCAGGGTGCTGGGTGCTCAGTGCTCAGGGTGCTGGGTGCTCAGTACTCAGGGTGCTGGGTGCTCAGTACTCAGGGTGCTGGGTGCTCAGTACTCAGGGTGTTGGGTGCTCAGTGCTCAGGGTGCTGGGTGCTCAGTACTCAGGGTGCTGGGTGCTCAGTGCTCAGGGTGCTGGGTGCTCAGTGCTCGGGGTGCTCGGTGCTCAGTACTCAGGGTACTGGGTGCTCAGTACTCAGGGTGCTGGGTGCTCAGTGCTCAGGGTGATCGGTGCTCAGTCCTCAGGGTGCTCAGTACTCAGGGTGCTGGGTGCTCAGTGCTCGGGGTGCTGGCTGCTCAGTGCTGAGGGTGCTGGGTGCTCTGTGATCGGGGTGCTGGGTGCTCAGTACTCAGGGTGCTCAGTGCTCGGGGAGCTCGGTGCTCAGTAATCAGGGTGCTGGGTGCTCAGTACTCAGTGCTCGGGGTCCTGGGTGCTCCGTGCTTGGGGTGCTGGGTGCTCAGCGCTCTGGGTGCTTAGTGCTCAGTACTCAGGGTGCTGGGTGCTCAGTACTCAGGGTGCTGGGTGCTCAGTACTCGGGGTGCTCGGTGCTCAGTACTCAGGGTGCTGGGTGCTCAGTACTCAGGGTGCTCAGTGCTCGGGGAGCTCGGTGCTCAGTAATCAGGGTGCTGGGTGCTCAGTACTCAGTGCTCGGGGTCCTGGGTGCTCCGTGCTTGGGGTGCTGGGTGCTCAGCGCTCTGGGTGCTTAGTGCTCAGTACTCAGGGTGCTGGGTGCTCAGTGCTCAGGGTGCTGGGTGCTCAGTACTCGGGGTGCTCGGTGCTCAGTACTCAGGGTGCTGGGTGCTCAGTACTCAGGGTGTGGGGTGCTCAGTACTCAGGGTGCTCGGTGCTCAGTACTCAGGGTGCTGGGTGCTCAGTGCTCAGGGTGCTGGGTGCTAAGTACTCAGGGTGCTGGGTGCTCCGTACTCAGGGTGCTGGGTGCTCAGTGCTCAGGGTGCTGGGTGCTCAGTACTCAGGGTGCTGGGTGCTCAGTACTCAGGGTGCTGGGTGCTCAGTACTCAGGGTGTTGGGTGCTCAGTGCTCAGGGTGCTGGGTGCTCAGTACTCAGGGTGCTGGGTGCTCAGTGCTCAGGGTGCTGGGTGCTCAGTGCTCGGGGTGCTCGGTGCTCAGTACTCAGGGTACTGGGTGCTCAGTACTCAGGGTGCTGGGTGCTCAGTGCTCAGGGTGATCGGTGCTCAGTCCTCAGGGTGCTCAGTACTCAGGGTGCTGGGTGCTCAGTGCTCGGGGTGCTGGCTGCTCAGTGCTGAGGGTGCTGGGTGCTCTGTGATCAGGGTGCTGGGTGCTCAGTACTCAGGGTGCTCAGTGCTCGGGGAGCTCGGTGCTCAGTAATCAGGGTGCTGGGTGCTCAGTACTCAGTGCTCGGGGTCCTGGGTGCTCCGTGCTTGGGGTGCTGGGTGCTCAGCGCTCTGGGTGCTTAGTGCTCAGTACTCAGGGTGCTGGGTGCTCAGTACTCAGGGTGCTCAGTGCTCGGGGTACTGGGTGCTCAGTACTCAGGGTGCTGGGTGCTCAGTACTCAGGTTGCTGGGTGCTCAGTGCTTGGGGTGCTGGGTGCTCAGTGCTCAGGGTGGTGGGTTCTCAGTGCTCAGGGTGCTGGGTGCTCAGTACTCAGGGTGCTGGGTGCTCAGTGCTAGGGGTGTTCGGTGCTCAGTACGTTGGGTGCTCAGTACTCAGGGTGCTGGGTGCTCAGTGCTCAGGGTGCTGGGTGCTCAGTACTCAGGGTGCTCAGTACTCAGGCTGCTGGGTGCTCAGTACTCAGGGTGCTCAGTACTCAGGGTGCTGGGTGCTCAGTGCTCGGGTTGCTGGGTGCTCAGTGCTCGGGGTGCTGGGTGCTCAGTACATAGGGTGCTCAGTACTCAGGGTGCTGGGTGCTCAGTGCTCGGGTTGCTGGGTGCTCAGTGCTCAGGGTGATCGGTGCTCAGTACTCAGGATGCTGGGTGCTCAGTACTCAGGGTGCTGGGTGCTCAGTTCTCAGGGTGCTCAGTGCTCAGGGTGCTGGGTGCTCAGTGCTCGGGGTGCAGTGTGCTCAGTACTCCGGATGCTCGGTGCTCAGTACTCAGGGTGCTGGGTGCTCAGTACTCAGGGTGCTGGGTGCTCAGTACTCAGGGTGCTCGGTGCTCAGTACTCAGGGTGCTGGGTGCTCAGTGCTCAGTGTGCTGGGTGCTAAGTACTCAGGGTGTTGGGTGCTCAGGACTCAGGGTGCTGTGTGCTCAGTGCTCGGAGTGCTGGGTGCTCAGTACTCAGGGTGCTGGGTGCTCAGTACTCAGGGTGCTGGGTGCTCAGTGCTCGGGGTGCTGGGTGCTCAGTGCTAAGGGTGCTGGATGCTCAGTACTTAGGGTGCTGGGTGCTCAGTGCTCGGGGTGCTCGGTGCTCAGTACTTAAGGTGCTGGGTGCTCAGTGCTCACGGTGCTGGGTGCTCAGTCCTCGGGGTGCTCCGTGCTCAGTGCTCAGGGTGCTGGGTGCTCAGTACTCAGGGTGCTCGGTGCTCAGTACTAAGGGTGCTAAGTGCTCAGTGCTCGGGGTGCTGGGTGCTCAGTGCTCCTGGTGCTGGGTGCTCAGTACTCAGGGTGCTGGGTTCTCAGTGCTCAGGGTGCTGGGTGCTCAGTACTCAGTGCTCAGGATGCTGGGTGCTCAGTGCTCAGGGTGCTCAGTGCTCAGTACTCAGTACTCAGGGTGCTGGGTGCTCAGTACTCAGGGTGCTGGGTGCTCAGTGCTCGGGGTGCCCGGTGCTCAGTGCTCGGGGTGCTGGGTGCTCAGTACTCAGGGTGCTGGGTGCTCAGTACTCAGAGTGCTCAGTGCTCAGTACTCAGGGTGCTCAGTGCTCAGTGCTCGGGGTGCTGGGTGCTCAGTGCTCAGGGTGCTCAGTGCTCAGTGCTCAGTACTCAGGGTGCTGGCTGCTCAGTACTCAGGGTGCTGGGTGCTCAGTACTCAGCGTGCTGGGTGCTCAGTGCTCAGGGTCCTCGGTGCTCAGTACTCACGGTGCTCAGTGCTCAGTACTCAGCGTGCTTTGTGCTCAGTGCTCAGGGTGCTGGGTGCTCAGTACTCAGGGTGCTGGGTGCTCAGTACTCACTGTGCTGGGTGCTCAGTACTCGGGGTGCTGGGTGCTCATTACTCAGGGTGCTGGGTGCTCAGTACTCGGGGTGCTGGGTGCTCATTACTCAGGGTGCTGGGTGCTCATTACTCAGGGTGCTGGGTGCTCAGTGCTCGGGGTGCTCGGTGCTCAGTACTCTTGGTGCAGGGTGCTCAGTACTCAGGGTGCTGGGTGCTCAGTGCTCGGGGTGCTGGGTGCTCATTACTCAGGGTGCTGGGTGCTCATTACTCAGGGTGCTGGGTGCTCAGTGCTCGGGGTGCTCGGTGCTCAGTACTCTTGGTGCAGGGTGCTCAGTACTCAGGGTGCTGGGTGCTCAGTGCTCGGGGTGCTCGGTGCTCAGTGCTCAGGATGCTCGGTGCTCAGTACTCTTGGTGCTGGGTGATCATTGCTCAGGGTGCTGGGTGCTCCGTGCTCGGGGTGCTCGGTGCTCAGTACTCAGGGTGCTGGGTGCTCAGTGCTCAGGGTCCTGGTTGCTCAGTACTCAGGGAGCTCAGTACTCAGTACTCAGGGTGCTGGGTGCTCAGTGCTTGGGGTTCTGGGTGCTCATTGCTCAGGGTGCTGGGTGCTCAGTGCTCGGGGTGCAGGGTGCTCAGTACTCCGGATGCTCGGTGCTCAGTACTCAGGGTGCTGGGTGCTCAGTGCTCGGGGTGCTGGGTGCTCAGTGCTGAGGGTGCTGGGTGCTCTGTGATCGGGGTGCTGGGTGCTCAATACGCAGGGTGCTCAGTGCTCGGGGAGCTCGGTGCTCAGTACTCAGGGTGTTGGGTGCTCAGTACTCAGTGCTCGGGGTCCTGGGTGCTCCGTGCTTGGGGTGCTGGGTGCTCAGCGCTCTGGGTGCTTAGTGCTCAGTACTCAGGGTGCTCAGTGCTCGGGGTGCTGGGTGCTCAGTTCTCAGGGTGCTGGGTGCTCAGTACTCAGGGTGCTGGGTGCTCATTGCTCAGGGTGCTTGGTGCTCAGTACTCGGGGTGCTCGGTGCTCAGTACTCAGGGTGCTGGGTGCTCAGTACTCAGGGTGTGGGGTGCTCAGTACTCAGGGTGCTCGGTGCTCAGTACTCAGGGTGCTGGGTGCTCAGTGCTCAGGGTGCTGGGTGCTAAGTACTCAGTGTGCTGGGTGCTCCGTACTCAGGGTGCTGGGTGCTCAGTGCTCAGGGTGCTGGGTGCTCAGTACTCAGGGTGCTGGGTGCTCAGTACTCAGGGTGCTGGGTGCTCAGTACTCAGGGTGTTGGGTGCTCAGTGCTCAGGGTGCTGGGTGCTCAGTACTCAGGGTGCTGGGTGCTCAGTGCTCAGGGTGCTGGGTGCTCAGTGCTCGGGGTGCTCGGTGCTCAGTACTCAGGGTACTGGGTGCTCAGTACTCAGGGTGCTGGGTGCTCAGTGCTCAGGGTGATCGGTGCTCAGTCCTCAGGGTGCTCAGTACTCAGGGTGCTGGGTGCTCAGTGCTCGGGGTGCTGGCTGCTCAGTGCTGAGGGTGCTGGGTGCTCTGTGATCGGGGTGCTGGGTGCTCAGTACTCAGGGTGCTCAGTGCTCGGGGAGCTCGGTGCTCAGTAATCAGGGTGCTGGGTGCTCAGTACTCAGTGCTCGGGGTCCTGGGTGCTCCGTGCTTGGGGTGCTGGGTGCTCAGCGCTCTGGGTGCTTAGTGCTCAGTACTCAGGGTGCTGGGTGCTCAGTACTCAGGGTGCTCAGTGCTCGGGGTACTGGGTGCTCAGTACTCAGGGTGCTGGGTGCTCAGTACTCAGGTTGCTGGGTGCTCAGTGCTTGGGGTGCTGGGTGCTCAGTGCTCAGGGTGGTGGGTTCTCAGTGCTCAGGGTGCTGGGTGCTCAGTACTCAGGGTGCTGGGTGCTCAGTGCTAGGGGTGTTCGGTGCTCAGTACGTTGGTTGCTCAGTACTCAGGGTGCTGGGTGCTCAGTGCTCAGGGTGCTGGGTGCTCAGTACTCAGGGTGCTCAGTACTCAGGCTGCTGGGTGCTCAGTACTCAGGGTGCTCAGTACTCAGGGTGCTGGGTGCTCAGTGCTCGGGTTGCTGGGTGCTCAGTGCTCGGGGTGCTGGGTGCTCAGTACATAGGGTGCTCAGTACTCAGGGTGCTGGGTGCTCAGTGCTCGGGTTGCTGGGTGCTCAGTGCTCAGGGTGATCGGTGCTCAGTACTCAGGATGCTGGGTGCTCAGTACTCAGGGTGCTGGGTGCTCAGTCCTCAGGGTGCTCAGTGCTCAGGGTGCTGGGTGCTCAGTGCTCGGGGTGCAGTGTGCTCAGTACTCCGGATGCTCGGTGCTCAGTACTCAGGGTGCTGGGTGCTCAGTACTCAGGGTGCTCGGTGCTCAGTACTCAGGGTGCTGGGTGCTCAGTGCTCAGTGTGCTGGGTGCTAAGTACTCAGGGTGCTGGGTGCTCAGGACTCAGGGTGCTGTGTGCTCAGTGCTCGGAGTGCTGGGTGCTCAGTACTCAGGGTGCTGGGTGCTCAGTACTCAGGGTGCTGGGTGCTCAGTGCTCGGGGTGCTGGGTGCTCAGTGCTCAGGGTGCTGGATGCTCAGTACTTAGGGTGCTGGGTGCTCAGTGCTCGGGGTGCTCGGTGCTCAGTACTTAAGGTGCTGGGTGCTCAGTGCTCACGGTGCTGGGTGCTCAGTCCTCGGGGTGCTCCGTGCTCAGTGCTCAGGGTGCTGGGTGCTCAGTACTCAGGGTGCTCGGTGCTCAGTACTAAGGGTGCTAAGTGCTCAGTGCTCGGGGTGCTGGGTGCTCAGTGCTCCTGGTGCTGGGTGCTCAGTACTCAGGGTGCTGGGTTCTCAGTGCTCAGGGTGCTGGGTGCTCAGTACTCAGTGCTCAGGATGCTGGGTGCTCAGTGCTCAGGGTGCTCAGTGCTCAGTACTCAGTACTCAGGGTGCTGGGTGCTCAGTACTCAGGGTGCTGGGTGCTCAGTGCTCGGGGTGCCCGGTGCTCAGTGCTCGGGGTGCTGGGTGCTCAGTACTCAGGGTGCTGGGTGCTCAGTACTCAGAGTGCTCAGTGCTCAGTACTCAGGGTGCTCAGTGCTCAGTGCTCGGGGTGCTGGGTGCTCAGTGCTCAGGGTGCTCAGTGCTCAGTGCTCAGTACTCAGGGTGCTGGCTGCTCAGTACTCAGGGTGCTGGGTGCTCAGTACTCAGCGTGCTGGGTGCTCAGTGCTAAGGGTCCTCGGTGCTCAGTACTCACGGTGCTCAGTGCTCAGTACTCAGCGTGCTTTGTGCTCAGTGCTCAGGGTGCTGGGTGCTCAGTACTCAGTGTGCTGGGTGCTCAGTACTCACTGTGCTGGGTGCTCAGTACTCGGGGTGCTGGGTGCTCATTACTCAGGGTGCTGGGTGCTCAGTACTCGGGGTGCTGGGTGCTCATTACTCAGGGTGCTGGGTGCTCATTACTCAGGGTGCTGGGTGCTCAGTGCTCGGGGTGCTCGGTGCTCAGTACTCTTGGTGCAGGGTGCTCAGTACTCAGGGTGCTGGGTGCTCAGTGCTCGGGGTGCTGGGTGCTCATTACTCAGGGTGCTGGGTGCTCATTACTCAGGGTGCTGGGTGCTCAGTGCTCGGGGTGCTCGGTGCTCAGTACTCTTGGTGCAGGGTGCTCAGTACTCAGGGTGCTGGGTGCTCAGTGCTCGGGGTGCTCGGTGCTCAGTGCTCAGGATGCTCGGTGCTCAGTACTCTTGGTGCTGGGTGCTCATTGCTCAGGGTGCTGGGTGCTCCGTGCTCGGGGTGCTCGGTGCTCAGTACTCAGGGTGCTGGGTGCTCAGTGCTCAGGGTCCTGGTTGCTCAGTACTCAGGGAGCTCAGTACTCAGTACTCAGGGTGCTGGGTGCTCAGTGCTTGGTGTGCTGGGTGCTCAGTGCTCGGGGTGCAGGGTGCTCAGTACTCCGGATGCTCGGTGCTCAGTACTCAGGGTGCTGGGTGCTCAGTGCTCGGGGTGCTGGGTGCTCAGTGCTGAGGGTGCTGGGTGCTCTGTGATCGGGGTGCTGGGTGCTCAGTACGCAGGGTGCTCAGTGCTCGGGGAGCTCGGTGCTCAGTACTCAGGGTGCTGGGTGCTCAGTACTCAGTGCTCGGGGTCCTGGGTGCTCCGTGCTTGGGGTGCTGGGTGCTCAGCGCTCTGGGTGCTTAGTGCTCAGTACTCAGGGTGCTCAGTGCTCGGGGTGCTGGGTGCTCAGTTCTCAGGGTGCTGGGTGCTCAGTACTCAGGGTGCTGGGTGCTCAGTGCTCAGGGTGCTGGGTGCTCAGTACTCGGGGTGCTCGGTGCTCAGTACTCAGGGTGCTGGGTGCTCAGTACTCAGGGTGTGGGGTGCTCAGTACTCAGGGTGCTCGGTGCTCAGTACTCAGGGTGCTGGGTGCTCAGTGCTCAGGGTGCTGGGTGCTAAGTACTCAGGGTGCTGGGTGCTCCGTACTCAGGGTGCTGGGTGCTCAGTGCTCAGGGTGCTGGGTGCTCAGTACTCAGGGTGCTGGGTGCTCAGTACTCAGGGTGCTGGGTGCTCAGTACTCAGGGTGTTGGGTGCTCAGTGCTCAGGGTGCTGGGTGCTCAGTACTCAGGGTGCTGGGTGCTCAGTGCTCAGGGTGCTGGGTGCTCAGTGCTCGGGGTGCTCGGTGCTCAGTACTCAGGGTACTGGGTGCTCAGTACTCAGGGTGCTGGGTGCTCAGTGCTCAGGGTGATCGGTGCTCAGTCCTCAGGGTGCTCAGTACTCAGGGTGCTGGGTGCTCAGTGCTCGGGGTGCTGGCTGCTCAGTGCTGCGGGTGCTGGGTGCTCTGTGATCGGGGTGCTGGGTGCTCAGTACTCAGGGTGCTCAGTGCTCGGGGAGCTCGGTGCTCAGTAATCAGGGTGCTGGGTGCTCAGTACTCAGTGCTCGGGGTCCTGGGTGCTCCGTGCTTGGGGTGCTGGGTGCTCAGCGCTCTGGGTGCTTAGTGCTCAGTACTCAGGGTGCTGGGTGCTCAGTACTCAGGGTGCTCAGTGCTCGGGGTACTGGGTGCTCAGTACTCAGGGTGCTGGGTGCTCAGTACTCAGGGTGCTGGGTGCTCAGTGCTCAGGGTGCTGGGTGCTCACTACTCGGGGTGCTCGGTGCTCAGTACTCAGGGTGCTTGGTGCTCAGTACTCAGGGTGCTGGGTGCTCAGTACTCAGGGTGCTCGGTGCTCAGTACTCAGGGTGCTGGGTGCTCAGTGCTCAGGGTGCTGGGTGCTCAGTACTCAGGGTGCTCGGTGCTCAGTACTCAGGTTGCTGGGTGCTCAGTGCTCAGGGTGCTGGGTGCTCAGTACTCAGGGTGCTCAGTACTCAGGGTGCTGGGTGCTCAGTGCTCGGGTTGCTGGGTGCTCAGTGCTCAGGGTGATCGGTGCTCAGTACTCAGGATGCTGGGTGCTCAGTACTCAGGGTGCTCAGTACTCAGGGTGCTGGGTGCTCAGTACTCAGGGTGCTCAGTACTCAGGGTGCTCAGTACTCAGGGTGCTGTGTGCTCAGTACTCAGGGTGCTCAGTACTCAGGGTGCTGGGTGCTCAGTGCTCGGGTTGCTGTGTGCTCAGTGCTCAGGGTGATCGGTGATCAGTACTCAGGATGCTGGGTGCTCAGTACTCAGGGTGCTGGGTGCTCAGTCCTCAGGGTGCTCAGTGCTCAGGGTGCTGGGTGCTCAGTGCTCGGGGTGCAGGGTGCTCAGTACTCCGGATGCTCGGTGCTCATTACTCAGGGTGCTGGGTGCTCAGTACTCAGGGTGCTGGGTGCTCAGTACTCAGGGTGCTCGGTGCTCAGTACTCAGGATGCTGGGTGCTCAGTGCTCAGTGTGCTGGGTGCTAAGTACTCAGGGTGCTGGGTGCTCATGACTCAGGGTGCTGGGTGCTCAGTGCTCAGGGTGCTGGGTGCTCAGTACTCAGGGTGCTGGGTGCTCAGTGCTCAGGGTGCTGGATGCTCAGTACTCAGGGTGCTCAGTACTCAGGGTGCTGGGTGCTCAGTACTCAGGGTGCTGGGTGCTCAGTGCTCGGGGTGCTGGGTGCTCAGTACTCAGGGTGCTCAGTACTCAGGGTGCTGGGTGCTCAGTGCTTGGGGTGCTGGGTGCTCAGTGCTCAGGGTGCTGGGTTCTCAGTGCTCAGTGTGCTGGGTACTCAGTACTCGGGGTGCTCGGTGCTCAGTACTCAGGGTGCTGGGTGCTCAGTACTCAGGGTGCTGGGTCCTCAGTACTCAGGGTGCTCGGTGCTAAGTACTCAGGGTGCTGGGTGCTCAGTACTCAGGGTGCTGGGTGCTCAGTGCTCAGGGTGCTGGGTGCTCAGTACTCAGGGTGCTGGGTGCTCAGTGCTCAGGGTGCTGGGTGCTCAGTACTCAGGGTGCTCAGTACTCAGGGTGCTGGGTGCTCAGTACTCAGGGTGCTCAGTACTCGGGGTGCTGGGTGCTCAGTGCTCGGGGTGCTGGGTGCTCAGTACTCAGGGTGCTCAGTACTCAGGGTGCTGGGTGCTCAGTGCTCGGGGTGCTGGGTGCTCAGTGCTCAGGGTGATCGGTGCTCAGTACTCAGGATGCTGGGTGCTCAGTACTCAGGGTGCTGGGTGCTCAGTACTCACGGTGCTGGTTGATCAGTCCTCAGAGTGCTCAGTGCTCAGGATGCTGGGTGCTCAGTGCTCGGGGTGCTCGGTGCTCAGTACTCAGGGTGCTGAGTGCTCAGTACTCAGGGTGCTGGATGCTCAGTGCTCGGGGTGCTGGGTGCTCAGTACTCAGGGTGCTGGGTGCTCAGTGCTCAGGGTGTTGGGTGCTCAGTGCTCGGGGTACTGGGTGCTCAGTACTCAGGGTGCTGTGTGCTCAGTACTCAGGGTGCTGGGTGCTCAGTGCTCGGGGTGCTGGGTGCTCAGTGTTCAGGGTGCTGGGTGCTCAGGACTCAGGGTGCTGGGTGCTCAGTGCTCGGGGTGCTCGGTGCTCAGTACTCAAGGTGCTGGCTGCTCAGTGCTCACGGTTCTGGGTGCTCAGTCCTCTGGGTGCTCCGTGCTCAGTGCTCAGGGTGTTGGGTGCTCAGTACTCAGGGTGCTCGGTGCTCAGTACTAAGGGTGCTCAGTGCTCAGTACTCAGGGTGCTCAGTGCTCAGTGCTCGGGGTGCTGGGTGCTCAGTGCTCGGGGTGCTGGGTGCTCAGTACTCAGGGTGCTGGGTGCTCAGTACTCAGGGTGCTGGGTGCTCAGTGCTAGGGGTGCTCGGTGCTCAGTACGTTGGGTGCTCAGTACTCAGGGTGCTGGGTGCTCAGTGCTCAGGGTGCTGGGTGCTCAGTGCTCAGGGTGCTGGGTGCTCAGTGCTCAGGTTGCTGGGTGCTCAGTGCTTGGGGTGCTGGGTGCTCAGTGCTCAGGGTGCTGGGTTCTCAGTGCTCAGGGTGCTGGGTGCTCAGTACTCAGGGTGCTGGGTGCTCAGTGCTAGGGGTGTTCGGTGCTCAGTACGTTGGGTGCTCAGTACTCAGGGTGCTGGGTGCTCAGTGCTCAGGGTGCTGGGTGCTCAGTGCTCAGGGTGCTGGGTGCTCAGTGCTCAGGGTGCTGGGTGCTCAGTGCTTGGGGTGCTGGGTGCTCAGTGCTCAGGGTGCTGGGTTCTCAGTGCTCAGGGTGCTCGGTGCTCAGTACTCAGGGTGCTGGGTGCTCAGTGCTCAGGGTGCTGGGTGCTAAGTACTCAGGGTGCTGGGTGCTCCGTACTCAGGGTGCTGGGTTCTCAGTGCTCAGGGTGCTGGGTGCTCAGTACTCAGGGTGCTGGGTGCTCAGTGCTCAGGGTGCTGGGTGCTCAGTACTCAGGGTGCTCAGTACTCAGGGTGCTGGGTGCTCAGTACTCAGGGTGCTCAGTACTCAGGGTGCTGGGTGCTCAGTGCTCGGGTTGCTGGGTGCTCAGTGCTCAGGGTGATCGGTGCTCAGTACTCAGGATGCTGGGTGCTCAGTACTCAGGGTGCTGGGTGCTCAGTCCTCAGGGTGCTCAGTGCTCAGGGTGCTGGGTGCTCAGTGCTCGGGGTGCAGGGTGCTCAGTACTCCGGATGCTCGGTGCTCAGTACTCAGGGTGCTGGGTGCTCAGTACTCAGGGTGCTGGGTGCTCAGTACTCAGGGTGCTCGGTGCTCAGAACTCAGGGTGCTGGGTGCTCAGTGCTCAGTGTGCTGGGTGCTAAGTACTCAGGGTGCTGGGTTCTCAGGACTCAGGGTGCTGGGTGCTCAGTGCTCAGGGTGCTGGGTGCTCAGTACTCAGGGTGCTGGGTGCTCAGTGCTCAGGGTGCTGGGTGCTCAGTACTCAGGGTGCTCAGTACTCAGGGTGCTGGGTGCTCAGTACTCAGGGTGCTGGGTGCTCAGTGCTCGGGGTCCTGGGTGCTCAGTACTCAGGGTGCTCAGTACTCAGGGTGCTGGGTGCTCAGTGCTTGGGGTGCTGGGTGCTCAGTGCTCAGGGTGCTGGGTTCTCAGTGCTCAGGGTGCTGGGTACTCAGTACTCGGGGTGCTCGGTGCTCAGTACTCAGGGTGCTGGGTGCTCAGTACTCAGGGTGCTGGGTCCTCAGTACGCAGGGTGCTCGGTGCTCAGGTCTCAGGGTGCTGGGTGCTCAGTGCTCGGGGTGCTCGGTGCTCAGTACTCAATGTGCTGGCTGCTCAGTGCTCACGGTTCTGGGTGCTCAGTCCTCGGGGTGCTCCGTGCTCAGTGCTCAGGGTGATCAGTGCTCAGTACTCAGGGTGCTCAGTGCTCAGTGCTCGGGGTGCTGGGTGCTCAGTGCTCGGGGTGCTGGGTGCTCAGTACTCAGGGTGCTGGGTGCTCAGTACTCAGGGTGCTGGGTGCTCAGTGCTAGAGGTGCTCGGTGCTCTGTACGTTGGGTGCTCAGTATTCAGGGTGCTGGGTGCTCAGTGCTCAGGGTGCTGGGTGCTCAGTGCTCAGGGTGCTGGGTGCTCAGTGCTTGGGGTGCTGGGTGCTCAGTGCTTGGTGTGCTGCGTGCTCAGTGCTCAGGGTGCTGGGTTCTCAGTGCTCAGGGTGCTGGGTGCTCAGTACTCGCGGTGCTCGGTGCTCAGTACTCAGGGTGCTGGGTGCTCAGTACTCAGGGTGCTGGGTGCTCAGTACTCAGGGTGCTCGGTGCTAAGTACTCAGGGTGCTCGGTGCTCAGTACTCAGGGTGCTGGGTGCTCAGTGCTCAGGGTGCTGGGTGCTCAGTACTCAGGGTGCTGGGTGCTCAGTGCTCAAGGTGCTGGGTGCTCAGTACTCAGGGTGCTGGGTGCTCAGTGCTCAGGGAGCTCAGTACTCGGGGTGCTGGGTGCTCAGTGCTCGGGGTGCTGGGTGCTCAGTGCTCAGGGTGATCGGTGCTCAGTACTCAGGATGCTGGGTGCTCAGTACTCAGGGTGCTGGGTGCTCAGTACTCAGGGTGCTGGGTGCTCAGTCCTCAGGGTGCTCAGTGCTCAGGGTGCTGGGTGCTCAGTGCTCGGGGTGCTCGGTGCTCAGTACTCAGGGTGCTGAGTGCTCAGTACTCAGGGTGCTGGGTGCTCAGTGCTCGGGGTGCTGGGTGTTCAGTACTCAGGGTGCTGGGTGCTCAGTGCTCAGGGTGCTGGGTGCTCAGTGCTAGGGGTACTGGGTGCTCAGTACTCAGGGTGCTGGGTGCTCAGTACTCAGGGTGCTGGGTGCTCAGTGCTCGGGGTGCTGGGTGCGCAGTGCTCAGGATGCTGGGTGCTTAGGACTCAGGGTGCTGGGTGCTCAGTGCTCAGGGTGATCGGTGCTCAGTACTCAAGGTGCTGGCTGCTCAGTGCTCACGGTGCTGGGTGCTCAGTCCTCGGGATGCTCCGTGCTCAGTGCTCAGGGTGCTGGGTGCTCAGTACTCAGGGTGCTCGGTGCTCAGTACTAAGGGTGCTCAGTGCTCAGTACTCAGGGTGCTCAGTGCTCAGTGCTCGGGGTGCTGGGTGCTCAGTACTCAGGGTGCTGGGTGCTCAGTACTCAGGGTGCTGGGTGCTCAGTGCTAGGGGTGCTCGGTGCTCAGTACGTTGGGTGCTCAGTACTCAGGGTGCTGGGTGCTCAGTGCTCAGGGTGCTGGGTGCTCAGTGCTCAGGGTCCTGGGTGCTCAGTGCTCAGGTTGCTGGGTGCTCAGTACTCAGGGTGCTGGGTGCTCAGTGCTCGGGGTGCTCGGTGCTCAGTACTCAGGGTGCTGGGTGCTCAGGACTCAGGGTGCTGGGTGCTCAGTGCTCAGGGTTATCGGTGCTCAGTCCTCAGGGTGCTCAGTACTCAGGGTGCTGGGTGCTCAGTGCTCGGGGTGCTGCGTGCTCAGTGCTGAGGTTGCTGGGTGCTCTGTCATCGGGGTGCTGGGTGCTCAGTACATAGGGTGATCAGTGCTCGGGGAGCTCGGTGCTCAGTACTCAGGGTGCTGGGTGCTCAGTACTCAGTGCTCGGGGTCCTGGGTGCTCCGTGCTTGGGGTGCTGGTTGCTCAGCGCTCTGGGTGCTTAGTGCTCAGTACTCAGGGTGCTGGGTGCTCAGTACTCAGGGTGCTCAGTGCACGATGTGCTGGGTGCTCAGTACTCAGGGTGCTGGGTGCTCAGTACTCAGGGTGCTGGGTGCTAATTCTCGGGGTGCTGGGTGCTCAGTGCTCGGGGTGCTGTTTGCTCAGTACTCGGGGTGCTGGGTGCTCAGTGCTCAGCGTGCTGGGTGCTCAGTACTCTGGGTGCTCTGTTCTCAGTACTCAGGCTGCTGGGTGCTCATGCTCGGGGAGCTGGGTGCTCAGTGCTCGGGGTGCTGGGTGCTCAGTGCTCGGGGTGCTGGGTGCTCAGTACTCAGGGTGCTGGGTGCTCAGTACTCAGGGTGCTGGGTGCTCAGTGCTCGGGGTGCTCGGTGCTCAGTACTCAGGGTGCTGGGTGCTCAGTCCTCGGGGTGCTGGGTGCTCAGTGCTCAGGGTGCTGGGTGCTCAGTGCTCGGGGTGCTGGGTGCTCAGTGCTCAGGATGCTGGCTGCTCAGTGCTCAGGGTGCTGGGTGCTCAGTACTCAGGGTGCTGGGTGCTCAGTGCTCGGGGTGCTCGGTGCTCAGTACTCAGCGTGCTGGGTGCTCAGTGCTCAGGGTCCTTGGTGCTCAGTACTCAGGGTGCTCAGTGCTCAGTATTCAGCATGCTTTGTGCTCAGTGCTCAGGGTGCTGGGTGCTCATTACTCAGGGTGTTGGGTGCTCAGTACTCGGGGTGCTCGGTGCTCAGTACTCTTGGTGCTGGGTGCTCAGTACTCAGGGTGCTGGGTGCTCAGTGCTCGTGGTGCTCGGTGCTCAGTGCTCAGGATGCTCGGTGCTCAGTACTCTTGGTGCTGGGTGCTCAGTACTCAGGGTGCTGGGTGCTCAGTGCTCGGGGTGCTCGGTGCTCAGTACTCAGGGTCCTGGGTGCTCAGTGCTCAGGGTGCTGGGTACTCAGTACTCAGGGTGCTCAGTGCTCAGGGTGCTGGGTGCTCAGTGCTCGGGGTGCAGGGTGATCAGTACTCCGGATGTTCGGTGCTCAGTACTCAGGGTGCTGGGTGCTCAGTACTCAGGGTGCTGGGTGCTCAGTACTCAGGGTGCTGGGTGCTCAGTACTCAGGGTGCTCGGTGCTCAGTGTTTGGTGTGCTGCGTGCTCAGTGCTCAGGGTGCTGGGTTCTCAGTGCTCAGGGTGCTGGGTGCTCAGTACTCGCGGTGCTCGGTGCTCAGTACTCAGGGTGCTGGGTGCTCAGTACTCAGGGTGCTGGGTGCTCAGTACTCAGGGTGCTGGGTGCTCAGTGCTCAGGGTGCTGGGTGCTCAGTACTCAGGGTGCTCAGTACTCAGGGTGCTGGGTGCTCAGTGCTCGGGTTGCTGGGTGCTCAGTGCTCAGGGTGATCGGTGCTCAGTACTCAGGATGCTGGGTGCTCAGTACTCAGGGTGCTCAGTACTCAGGGTGCTGGGTGCTCAGTACTCAGGGTGCTCAGTACTCAGGGTGCTCAGTACTCAGGGTGCTGTGTGCTCAGTACTCAGGGTGCTCAGTACTCAGGGTGCTGGGGGCTCAGTGCTCGGGTTGCTGTGTGCTCAGTGCTCAGGGTGATCGGTGATCAGTACTCAGGATGCTGGGTGCTCAGTACTCAGGGTGCTGGGTGCTCAGTCCTCAGGGTGCTCAGTGCTCAGGGTGCTGGGTGCTCAGTGCTCGGGGTGCAGGGTGCTCAGTACTCCGGATGCTCGGTGCTCAGTACTCAGGGTGCTGGGTGCTCAGTACTCAGGGTGCTGGGTGCTCAGTACTCAGGGTGCTCGGTGCTCAGTACTCAGGGTGCTGGGTGCTCAGTGCTCAGTGTGCTGGGTGCTAAGTACTCAGGGTGCTGGGTGCTCATGACTCAGGGTGCTGGGTGCTCAGTGCTCAGGGTGCTGGGTGCTCAGTACTCAGGGTGCTGGGTGCTCAGTGCTCAGGGTGCTGGGTGCTCAGTACTCAGGGTGCTCAGTACTCAGGGTGCTGGGTGCTCAGTACTCAGGGTGCTGGGTGCTCAGTGCTCGGGGTGCTGGGTGCTCAGTACTCAGGGTGCTCAGTACTCAGGGTGCTGGGTGCTCAGTGCTTGGGGTGCTGGGTGCTCAGTGCTCAGGGTGCTGGGTTCTCAGTGCTCAGTGTGCTGGGTACTCAGTACTCGGGGTGCTCGGTGCTCAGTACTCAGGGTGCTGGGTGCTCAGTACTCAGGGTGCTGGGTCCTCAGTACTCAGGGTGCTCGGTGCTAAGTACTCAGGGTGCTGGGTGCTCAGTACTCAGGGTGCTGGGTGCTCAGTGCTCAGGGTGCTGGGTGCTCAGTACTCAGGGTGCTGGGTGCTCAGTGCTCAGGGTGCTGGGTGCTCAGTACTCAGGGTGCTCAGTACTCAGGGTGCTGGGTGCTCAGTACTCAGGGTGCTCAGTACTCGGGGTGCTGGGTGCTCAGTGCTCGGGGTGCTGGGTGCTCAGTACTCAGGGTGCTCAGTACTCAGGGTGCTGGGTGCTCAGTGCTCGGGGTGCTGGGTGCTCAGTGCTCAGGGTGATCGGTGCTCAGTACTCAGGATGCTGGGTGCTCAGTACTCAGGGTGCTGGGTGCTCAGTACTCACGGTGCTGGTTGATCAGTCCTCAGAGTGCTCAGTGCTCAGGATGCTGGGTGCTCAGTGCTCGGGGTGCTCGGTGCTCAGTACTCAGGGTGCTGAGTGCTCAGTACTCAGGGTGCTGGATGCTCAGTGCTCGGGGTGCTGGGTGCTCAGTACTCAGGGTGCTGGGTGCTCAGTGCTCAGGGTGTTGGGTGCTCAGTGCTCGGGGTACTGGGTGCTCAGTACTCAGGGTGCTGTGTGCTCAGTACTCAGGGTGCTGGGTGCTCAGTGCTTGGGGTGCTGGGTGCTCAGTGCTCAGGGTGCTGGGTGCTCAGGACTCAGGGTGCTGGGTGCTCAGTGCTCGGGGTGCTCGGTGCTCAGTACTCAAGGTGCTGGCTGCTCAGTGCTCACGGTTCTGGGTGCTCAGTCCTCTGGGTGCTCCGTGCTCAGTGCTCAGGGTGTTGGGTGCTCAGTACTCAGGGTGCTCGGTGCTCAGTACTAAGGGTGCTCAGTGCTCAGTACTCAGGGTGCTCAGTGCTCAGTGCTCGGGGTGCTGGGTGCTCAGTGCTCGGGGTGCTGGGTGCTCAGTACTCAGGGTGCTGGGTGCTCAGTACTCAGGGTGCTGGGTGCTCAGTGCTAGGGGTGCTCGGTGCTCAGTACGTTGGGTGCTCAGTACTCAGGGTGCTGGGTGCTCAGTGCTCAGGGTGCTGGGTGCTCAGTGCTCAGGGTGCTGGGTGCTCAGTGCTCAGGTTGTTGGGTGCTCAGTGCTTGGGGTGCTGGGTGCTCAGTGCTCAGGGTGCTGGGTTCTCAGTGCTCAGGGTGCTGGGTGCTCAGTACTCAGGGTGCTGGGTGCTCAGTGCTAGGGGTGTTCGGTGCTCAGTACGTTGGGTGCTCAGTACTCAGGGTGCTGGGTGCTCAGTGCTCAGGGTGCTGGGTGCTCAGTGCTCAGGGTGCTGGGTGCTCAGTGCTCAGGGTGCTGGGTGCTCAGTGCTTGGGGTGCTGGGTGCTCAGTGCTCAGGGTGCTGGGTTCTCAGTGCTCAGGGTGCTCGGTGCTCAGTACTCAGGGTGCTGGGTGCTCAGTGCTCAGGGTGCTGGGTGCTAAGTACTCAGGGTGCTGGGTGCTCCGTACTCAGGGTGCTGGGTTCTCAGTGCTCAGGGTGCTGGGTGCTCAGTACTCAGGGTGCTGGGTGCTCAGTGCTCAGGGTGCTGGGTGCTCAGTACTCAGGGTGCTCAGTACTCAGGGTGCTGGGTGCTCAGTACTCAGGGTGCTCAGTACTCAGGGTGCTGGGTGCTCAGTGCTCGGGTTGCTGGGTGCTCAGTGCTCAGGGTGATCGGTGCTCAGTACTCAGGATGCTGGGTGCTCAGTACTCAGGGTGCTGGGTGCTCAGTCCTCAGGGTGCTCAGTGCTCAGGGTGCTGGGTGCTCAGTGCTCGGGGTGCAGGGTGCTCAGTACTCCGGATGCTCGGTGCTCAGTACTCAGGGTGCTGGGTGCTCAGTACTCAGGGTGCTGGGTGCTCAGTACTCAGGGTGCTCGGTGCTCAGAACTCAGGGTGCTGGGTGCTCAGTGCTCAGTGTGCTGGGTGCTAAGTACTCAGGGTGCTGGGTTCTCAGGACTCAGGGTGCTGGGTGCTCAGTGCTCAGGGTGCTGGGTGCTCAGTACTCAGGGTGCTGGGTGCTCAGTGCTCAGGGTGCTGGGTGCTCAGTACTCAGGGTGCTCAGTACTCAGGGTGCTGGGTGCTCAGTACTCAGGGTGCTGGGTGCTCAGTGCTCGGGGTCCTGGGTGCTCAGTACTCAGGGTGCTCAGTACTCAGGGTGCTGGGTGCTCAGTGCTTGGGGTGCTGGGTGCTCAGTGCTCAGGGTGCTGGGTTCTCAGTGCTCAGGGTGCTGGGTACTCAGTACTCGGGGTGCTCGGTGCTCAGTACTCAGGGTGCTGGGTGCTCAGTACTCAGGGTGCTGGGTCCTCAGTACGCAGGGTGCTCGGTGCCCAGGTCTCAGGGTGCTGGGTGCTCAGTGCTCGGGGTGCTCGGTGCTCAGTACTCAATGTGCTGGCTGCTCAGTGCTCACGGTTCTGGGTGCTCAGTCCTCGGGGTGCTCCGTGCTCAGTGCTCAGGGTGATCAGTGCTCAGTACTCAGGGTGCTCAGTGCTCAGTGCTCGGGGTGCTGGGTGCTCAGTGCTCGGGGTGCTGGGTGCTCAGTACTCAGGGTGCTGGGTGCTCAGTACTCAGGGTGCTGGGTGCTCAGTGCTAGAGGTGCTCGGTGCTCTGTACGTTGGGTGCTCAGTATTCAGGGTGCTGGGTGCTCAGTGCTCAGGGTGCTGGGTGCTCAGTGCTCAGGGTGCTGGGTGCTCAGTGCTTGGGGTGCTGGGTGCTCAGTGCTTGGTGTGCTGCGTGCTCAGTGCTCAGGGTGCTGGGTTCTCAGTGCTCAGGGTGCTGGGTGCTCAGTACTCGCGGTGCTCGGTGCTCAGTACTCAGGGTGCTGGGTGCTCAGTACTCAGGGTGCTGGGTGCTCAGTACTCAGGGTGCTCGGTGCTAAGTACTCAGGGTGCTCGGTGCTCAGTACTCAGGGTGCTGGGTGCTCAGTGCTCAGGGTGCTGGGTGCTCAGTACTCAGGGTGCTGGGTGCTCAGTGCTCAAGGTGCTGGGTGCTCAGTACTCAGGGTGCTGGGTGCTCAGTGCTCAGGGAGCTCAGTACTCGGGGTGCTGGGTGCTCAGTGCTCGGGGTGCTGGGTGCTCAGTGCTCAGGGTGATCGGTGCTCAGTACTCAGGATGCTGGGTGCTCAGTACTCAGGGTGCTGGGTGCTCAGTACTCAGGGTGCTGGGTGCTCAGTCCTCAGGGTGCTCAGTGCTCAGGGTGCTGGGTGCTCAGTGCTCGGGGTGCTCGGTGCTCAGTACTCAGGGTGCTGAGTGCTCAGTACTCAGGGTGCTGGGTGCTCAGTGCTCGGGGTGCTGGGTGTTCAGTACTCAGGGTGCTGGGTGCTCAGTGCTCAGGGTGCTGGGTGCTCAGTGCTCGGGGTACTGGGTGCTCAGTACTCAGGGTGCTGGGTGCTCAGTACTCAGGGTGCTGGGTGCTCAGTGCTCGGGGTACTGGGTGCGCAGTGCTCAGGATGCTGGGTGCTTAGGACTCAGGGTGCTGGGTGCTCAGTGCTCAGGGTGATCGGTGCTCAGTACTCAAGGTGCTGGCTGCTCAGTGCTCACGGTGCTGGGTGCTCAGTCCTCGGGATGCTCCGTGCTCAGTGCTCAGGGTGCTGGGTGCTCAGTACTCAGGGTGCTCGGTGCTCAGTACTAAGGGTGCTCAGTGCTCAGTACTCAGGGTGCTCAGTGCTCAGTGCTCGGGGTGCTGGGTGCTCAGTACTCAGGGTGCTGGGTGCTCAGTACTCAGGGTGCTGGGTGCTCAGTGCTAGGGGTGCTCGGTGCTCAGTACGTTGGGTGCTCAGTACTCAGGGTGCTGGGTGCTCAGTGCTCAGGGTGCTGGGTGCTCAGTGCTCAGGGTCCTGGGTGCTCAGTGCTCAGGTTGCTGGGTGCTCAGTACTCAGGGTGCTGGGTGCTCAGTGCTCGGGGTGCTCGGTGCTCAGTACTCAGGGTGCTGGGTGCTCAGGACTCAGGGTGCTGGGTGCTCAGTGCTCAGGGTTATCGGTGCTCAGTCCTCAGGGTGCTCAGTACTCAGGGTGCTGGGTGCTCAGTGCTCGGGGTGCTGCGTGCTCAGTGCTGAGGTTGCTGGGTGCTCTGTCATCGGGGTGCTGGGTGCTCAGTACATAGGGTGATCAGTGCTCGGGGAGCTCGGTGCTCAGTACTCAGGGTGCTGGGTGCTCAGTACTCAGTGCTCGGGGTCCTGGGTGCTCCGTGCTTGGGGTGCTGGTTGCTCAGCGCTCTGGGTGCTTAGTGCTCAGTACTCAGGGTGCTGGGTGCTCAGTACTCAGGGTGCTCAGTGCACGATGTGCTGGGTGCTCAGTACTCAGGGTGCTGGGTGCTCAGTACTCAGGGTGCTGGGTGCTAATTCTCGGGGTGCTGGGTGCTCAGTGCTCGGGGTGCTGTTTGCTCAGTACTCGGGGTGCTGGGTGCTCAGTGCTCAGCGTGCTGGGTGCTCAGTACTCTGGGTGCTCTGTTCTCAGTACTCAGGCTGCTGGGTGCTCATGCTCGGGGAGCTGGGTGCTCAGTGCTCGGGGTGCTGGGTGCTCAGTGCTCGGGGTGCTGGGTGCTCAGTACTCAGGGTGCTGGGTGCTCAGTACTCAGGGTGCTGGGTGCTCAGTGCTCGGGGTGCTTGGTGCTCAGTACTCAGGGTGCTGGGTGCTCAGTCCTCGGGGTGCTGGGTGCTCAGTGCTCAGGGTGCTGGGTGCTCAGTGCTCGGGGTGCTGGGTGCTCAGTGCTCAGGATGCTGGCTGCTCAGTGCTCAGGGTGCTGGGTGCTCAGTACTCAGGGTGCTCGGTGCTCAGTACTCAGGGTGCTCAGCGCTCAGTACTCAGCGTGCTGGGTGCTCAGTGCTCAGGGTCCTTGGTGCTCAGTACTCAGGGTGCTCAGTGCTCAGTATTCAGCATGCTTTGTGCTCAGTGCTCAGGGTGCTGGGTGCTCATTACTCAGGGTGTTGGGTGCTCAGTACTCGGGGTGCTCGGTGCTCAGTACTCTTGGTGCTGGGTGCTCAGTACTCAGGGTGCTGGGTGCTCAGTGCTCGTGGTGCTCGGTGCTCAGTGCTCAGGATGCTCGGTGCTCAGTACTCTTGGTGCTGGGTGCTCAGTACTCAGGGTGCTGGGTGCTCAGTGCTCGGGGTGCTCGGTGCTCAGTACTCAGGGTCCTGGGTGCTCAGTGCTCAGGGTGCTGGGTACTCAGTACTCAGGGTGCTCAGTGCTCAGGGTGCTGGGTGCTCAGTGCTCGGGGTGCAGGGTGATCAGTACTCCGGATGTTCGGTGCTCAGTACTCAGGGTGCTGGGTGCTCAGTACTCAGGGTGCTGGGTGCTCAGTAATCAGGGTGCTGGGTGCTCAGTACTCAGGGTGCTCGGTGCTCAGTGCTTGGTGTGCTGCGTGCTCAGTGCTCAGGGTGCTGGGTTCTCAGTGCTCAGGGTGCTGGGTGCTCAGTACTCGCGGTGCTCGGTGCTCAGTACTCAGGGTGCTGGGTGCTCAGTACTCAGGGTGCTGGGTGCTCAGTACTCAGGGTGCTGGGTGCTCAGTGCTCAGGGTGCTGGGTGCTCAGTACTCAGGGTGCTGGGTGCTCAGTGCTCAGGGTGCTGGGTGCTCAGTACTCAGGGTGCTGGGTGCTCAGTGCTCAGGGTGCTCAGTACTCGGGGTGCTGGGTGCTCAGTGCTCGGGGTGCTGGGTGCTCAGTACTCAGGGTGCTCAATACTCAGGGTGCTGGCTGCACAGTGCTCAGGGTGCTGGGTGCTCAGTGCTCAGGGTGATCGGTGCTCAGTACTCAGGATGCTGGGTGCTCAGTACTCAGGGTGCTGGGTGCTCAGTACTCAGGGTGCTGGGTGCTCAGTCCTCAGGGTGCTCAGTGCTCAGGGTGCTGGGTGCTCAGTGCTCGGGGTGCTCGGTGCTCAGTACTCAGGGTGCTGAGTGCTCAGTACTCAGGGTGCTGGGTGCTCAGTGCTCGGGGTGCTGGGTGTTCAGTACTCAGGGTGCTGGGTGCTCAGTGCTCAGGGTGCTGGGTGCTCAGTGCTCGGGGTACTGGGTGCTCAGTACTTAGGGTGCTGGGTACTCAGTACTCAGGGTGCTGGGTGCTCAGTGCTCGGGGTGCTGGGTGCGCAGTGCTCAGGATGCTGGGTGCTTAGGACTCAGGGTGCTGGGTGCTCAGTTCTCGGGGTACTCGGTGCTCAGTACTCAAGGTGCTGGCTGCTCAGTGCTCACGGTGCTGGGTGCTCAGTCCTCGGGATGCTCCGTGCTCAGTGCTCAGGGTGCTGGGTGCTCAGTACTCAGGGTGCTCGGTGCTCAGTACTAAGGGTGCTCAGTGCTCAGTACTCAGGGTGCTCAGTGCTCAGTGCACGGGGTGCTGGGTGCTCAGTACTCAGGGTGCTGGGTGCTCAGTACTCAGGGTGCTGGGTGCTCAGTGCTAGGGGTGCTCGGTGCTCAGTACGTTGGGTGCTCAGTACTCAGGGTGCTGGGTGCTCAGTGCTCAGGTGCTGGGTGCTCAGTGCTCAGGGACCTGGGTGCTCAGTGCTCAGGGTGCTGGGTGCTCAGTACTCAGGGTGCTGGGTGCTCAGTGCTCGGGGTGCTCGGTGCTCAGTACTCAGGGTGCTGGGTGCTCAGGACTCAGGGTGCTGGGTGCTCAGTGCTCAGGGTTATCGGTGCTCAGTCCTCAGGGTGCTCAGTACTCAGGGTGCTGGGTGCTCAGTGCTCGGGGTGCTGCGTGCTCAGTGCTGAGGTTGCTGGGTGCTCTGTCATCGGGGTGCTGGGTGCACAGTAAATAGGGTGATCAGTGCTCGGGGAGCTCGGTGCTCAGTACTCAGGGTGCTGGGTGCTCAGTACTCAGTGCTCGGGGTCCTGGGTGCTCCGTGCTTGGGGTGCTGGGTGCTCAGCGCTCTGGCTGCTTAGTGCTCAGTACTCAGGGTGCTGGGTGCTCAGTACTCAGGGTGCTCAGTGCACGATGTGCTGGGTGCTCAGTACTCAGGGTGCTGGGTGCTCAGTACTCAGGGTGCTGGGTGCTAATTCTCGGGGTGCTGGGTACTCAGTGCTCGGGGTGCTGTTTGCTCAGTACTCGGGGTGCTGGGTGCTCAGTGCTCAGCGTGCTGGGTGCTCAGTACTCTGGGTGCTCTGTTCTCAGTACTCAGGCTGCTGGGTGCTCATGCTCGGGGAGCTGGGTGCTCAGTGCTCGGGGTGCTGGGTGCTCAGTGCTCGGGGTGCTGGGTGCTCAGTACTCAGGGTGCTGGGTGCTCAGTACTCAGGGTGCTGGGTGCTCAGTGCTCGGGGTGCTCGGTGCTCAGTACTCAGGGTGCTGGGTGCTCAGTCCTCGGGGTGCTGGGTGCTCAGTGCTCAGGGTGCTGGGTGCTCAGTGCTCGGGGTGCTGGGTGCTCAGTGCTCAGGATGCTGGCTGCTCAGTGCTCAGGGTGCTGGGTGCTCAGTACTCAGGGTGCTCGGTGCTCAGTACTCAGGGTGCTCAGCGCTCAGTACTCAGCCTGCTGGGTGCTCAGTGCTCAGGGTCCTTGGTGCTCAGTACTCAGGGTGCTCAGTGCTCAGTATTCAGCATGCTTTGTGCTCAGTGCTCAGGGTGCTGGGTGCTCATTACTCAGGGTGTTGGGTGCTCAGTACTCGGGGTGCTCGGTGCTCAGTACTCTTGGTGCTGGGTGCTCAGTACTCAGGGTGCTGGGTGCTCAGTGCTCGTGGTGCTCGGTGCTCAGTGCTCAGGATGCTCGGTGCTCAGTACTCTTGGTGCTGGGTGCTCAGTACTCAGGGTGCTGGGTGCTCAGTGCTCGGGGTGCTCGGTGCTCAGTACTCAGGGTCCTGGGTGCTCAGTGCTCAGGGTGCTGGGTACTCAGTACTCAGGGTGCTCAGTGCTCAGGGTGCTGGGTGCTCAGTGCTCGGGGTGCAGGGTGATTAGTACTCCGGATGTTCGGTGCTCAGTACTCAGGGTGCTGGGTGCTCAGTACTCAGGGTGCTGGGTGCTCAGTACTCAGGGTGCTCGGTGCTCAGTACTCAGGGTGCTGGGTGCTCAGTGCTCAGTGTGCTGGGTGCTAAGTACTCAGGGTGCTGGGTGCTCAGTACTCAGGGTGCTGGGTGCTCAGTGCTCAGGGTGCTGGGTGCTCAGTACTCAGGGTGCTTTGTGCTAAGTACTCAGGGTGCTGGGTGCTCAGTACTCAGGGTGCTGGGTGCTCAGTGCTCAGGGTGCTGGGTGCTCAGTACTCAGGGTGCTGGGTGCTCAGTGCTCAGGGTGCTGGGTGCTCAGTACTCAGGGTGCTCAGTACTCAGGGTGCTGGGTGCTCAGTACTCAGGGTGCTCAGTACTCGGGGTGCTGGGTGCTCAGTGCTCGGGGTGCTGGGTGCTCAGTACTCAGGGTGCTCAGTACTCAGGGTGCTGGGTGCTCAGTGCTCGGGGTGCTGGGTGCTCAGTGCTCAGGGTGCTGGGTGCTCAGTACTCAGGGTGCTGGGTGCTCAGTACTCAGGGTGCTGGGTGCTCAGTGCTCAGGGTGCTGGGTGCTCAGTACTCAGGGTGCTGGGTGCTCAGTGCTCAGGGTGCTGGGTGCTCAGTGCTCAGGGTGCTGAGTGCTCAGTGCTCAGGGTGCTGGGTGCTCAGTACTCAGGGTGCTGGGTGCTCAGTACTCAGGGTGCTCGGTGCTAAGTACTCAGGGTGCTGGGTGCTCAGTACTCAGGGTGCTGGGTGCTCAGTGCTCAGGGTGCTGGGTGCTCAGTACTCAGGGTGCTGGGTGCTCAGTGCTCAGTGCTCAGGGTGCTCATTACTCGGGGTGCTGGGCGCTCAGTGCTCAGGGTGCTGGGTGCTCAATACTCTGGGTGCTCAGTACTCAGGGTGCTGGGTGCTCAGTGCTCGGGGTGCTGGGTGCTCAGTGCTCAGGGTGATCGGTGCTCAGTACTCAGTATGCTGGGTGCTCAGTACTCAGGGTGCTGGGTGCTCAGTACTCAGGGTGCTGGGTGCTCAGTCCTCAGTGTGCTCAGTGCTCAGGGTGCTGGGTGCTCAGTGCTCGGGGTGCTCGGTGCTCAGTACTCAGGGTGCTGAGTGCTCAGTACTCAGGGTGCTGGGTGCTCAGTGCTCGGGGTGCTGGGTGCTCAGTACTCAGGGTGCTGGGTGCTCAGTGCTCAGTGTGCTGGGTGCTCAGTGCTCGGGGTACTGGGTGCTCAGTACTCAGGGTGCTGGGTGCTCAGTACTCAGGGTGCTGCGTGCTCAGTGCTCGGGGTGCTGGGTGCTCAGTGCTCAGGGTGCTGGGTGCTCAGGACTCAGGGTGCTGGGTGCTCAGTGCTCGGGGTGCTCGGTGCTCAGTACTCAAGGTGCTGGCTGCTCAGTGCTCACGGTGCTGGGTGCTCAGTCCTCGGGGTGCTCCGTGCTCAGTGCTCAGGGTGCTGGGTGCTCAGTACTCAGGGTGCTCGGTGTTCATTACTAAGGGTGCTCAGTGCTCAGTACTCAGGGTGCTCAGTGCTCAGTGCTCGGGGTGCTGGGTGCTCAGTGCTCGGGGTGCTGGCTGCTCAGTACTCAGGGTGCTGGGTGCTCAGTACTCAGGGTGCTGGGTGCTCAGTGCTAGGGGTGCTCGGTGCTCAGTACGTTGGGTGCTCAGTACTCAGGGTGCTGGGTGCTCAGTGCTCAGGGTGCTGGGTGCTCAGTGCTCAGGGTGCTGGGTGCTCAGTGCTTGGGGTGCTGGGTGCTCAGTGCTCAGGGTGCTGGGTGCTCAGTGCTTGGGGTGCTGGGTGCTCAGTACTCAGGGTGCTGGGTGCTCAGTGCTCAGGGTGCTGGGTGCTCAGTGCTCAGGGTGCTGGGTGCTCAGTGCTCAGGGTGCTGGGTGCTCAGTGCTTGGGGTGCTGTGTGCTCAGTGCTCAGGGTGCTGGGTACTCAGTGCTCAGGGTTCTCGGTGCTCAGTACTCAGGGTGCTGGGTGCTCAGTGCTCAGGTTGCTGGGTGCTAAGTACTCAGGGTGCTGGGTGCTCCATACTCAGGGTGCTGGGTGCTCAGTGCTCAGGGTGCTGGGTGCTCAGTACTCAGGGTGCTGGGTGCTCAGTGCTCAGGGTGGTGGGTGCTCAGTACTCAGGGTGCTCAGTACTCAGGGTGCTGGGTGCTCAGTACTCAGGGTGCTCAGTACTCAGGGTGCTGGGTGCTCAGTGCTCGGGTTGCTGGGTGCTCAGTGCTCGGGGTGCTGGGTGCTCAGTACACAGGGTGCTCAGTACTCAGGGTGCTGGGTGCTCAGTGCTCGGGTTGCTGGGTGCTCAGTGCTCAGGGTGATCGGTGCTCAGTACTCAGGATGCTGGGTGCTCAGTACTCAGGGTGCTGGGTGCTCATTCCTCAGGGTGCTCAGTGCTCAGGGTGCTGGGTGCTCAGTGCTCGGGGTGCAGGGTGCTCAGTATTCCGGATGCTCGGTGCTCAGTACTCAGGGTGCTGGGTGCTCAGTACTCAGGGTGCTGGGTGCTCAGGACTCAGGGTGCTGGGTGCTCAGTGCTCGGGGTGCTCGGTGCTCAGTACTCAAGGTCCTGGCTGCTCAGTGCTCACGGTTCTGGGTGCTCAGTCCTCGGGGTGCTCCGTGCTCAGTGCTCAGGGTGTTGGGTGCTCAGTACTCAGGGTGCTCGGTGCTCAGTACTAAGGGGGCTCAGTGCTCAGTACTCAGGGTGCTCAGTGCTCAGTGCTCGGGGTGCTGGGTGCTCAGTGCTCGGGGTGCTGGGTGCTCAGTACTCAGGGTGCTGGGTGCTCAGTACTCAGGGTGCTGGGTGCTCAGTGCTAGGGGTGCTCGGTGCTCAGTACGTTGGGTGCTCAGTACTCAGGGTGCTGGGTGCTCAGTGCTCAGGGTGCTGGGTGCTCAGTGCTCACGGTGCTGGGTGCTCAGTGCTCAGGATGCTGGGTGCTCAGTGCTTGGGGTGCTGGGTGCTTAGTGCTCAGGGTGCTGGGTTCTCAGTGCTCAGGGTGCTGGGTGCTCAGTACTCGGGGTGCTCGGTGCTCAGTACTCAGGGTGCTGGGTGCTCAGTACTCAGGGTCCTGGGTGCTCAGTACTCAGGGTGCTCAGTGCTAAGTACTCAGGGTGCTGGGTGCTCAGTACTCAGGGTGCTGGGTGCTCAGTGCTCAGGGTGCTTTGTGCTCAGTACTCAGGGTGTTGGGTGCTCAGTTCTCAGGGTGCTGGGTGCTCAGTACTCAGGGTGCTGGGTGCTCAGTGCTCAGGGTGCTCAGTACTCGGGGTGCTGGGTGCTCAGTGCTCGGGGTGCTGGGTGCTCAGTACTCAGGGTGCTCAGTACTCAGGGTGCTGGCTGCTCAGTGCTCAGGGTGCTGGGTGCCCAGTGCTCAGGGTGATCGTTGCTCAGTACTCAGGATGCTGGGTGCTCAGTACTCAGGGTGCTGGGTGCTCAGTACTCAGGGTGCTGGGTGCTCAGTCCTCAGGGTGCTCAGTGCTCAGGGTGCTGGGTGCTCAGTGCTCGGGGTGCTCGGTGCTCAGTAATCAGGGTGCTGAGTGCTCAGTACTCAGGGTGCTGGGTGCTCAGTGCTCGGGGTGCTGGGTGTTCAGTACTCAGGGTGCTGGGTGCTCAGTGCTCAGGGTGCTGGGTGCTCAGTGCTCTTGGTACTGGGTGCTCAGTACTCAGGGTCCTGGGTGCTCAGTACTCAGGGTGCTGGGTGCTCAGTGCTCGGGGTGCTGGGTGCGCAGTGCTCGGGGTGCTGGGTGCACAGTACTCAGGGTGCTCAGTACTCAGGGTGCTGGGTGCTCAGTGCTCGGGTTGCTGGGTGCTCAGTGCTCAGGGTGATCGGTGCTCAGTACTCAGGATACTGGGTGCTCAGTACTCAGGGTGCTGGGTGCTCAGTCCTCAGGGTGCTCAGTGCTCAGGGTGCTGGGTGCTCAGTGCTCGGGGTGCAGGGTGCTCAGTACTCCGGATGCTCGGTGCTCAGTACTCAGCGTACTGGGTGCTCAGTACTCAGGGTGCTGGGTGCTCAGTACTCAGGGTGCTCGGTGCTCAGTACTCAGGGTGCTGGGTGCTCAGTGCTCAGTGTGCTGGGTGCTAAGAACTCAGGGTGCTGGGTGCTCAGGACTCAGGGTGCTGGGTGCTCAGTGCTCAGGGTGCTGGGTGCTCAGTACTCAGGGTGCTGGGTGCTCAGTGCTCAGGGTGCTGGGTGCTCAGTACTCAGGGTGCTCAGTACTCATGGTGCTTTGGTGCTCAGTACTCAGGGTGCAGGGTGCTCAGTGCTCGGGGTGCTGGGTGCTCAGTACTCAGGGTGCTCAGTACTCAGGGTGCTGGGTGCTCAGTGCTTGGGGTGCTGGGTGCTCAGTGCTCAGGGTGCTGGGTTCTCAGTGCTCAGGGTGCTGGGTACTCAGTACTCGGGGTGCTCGGTGCTCAGTACTCAGGGTGCTGAGTGCTCAGTACTCAGGGTGCTGGGTGCTCAGTAGTCAGGGTGCTGGGTGCTCAGTGCTCGGGGTGCTCGGTGCTCAGTACGTTGGGTGCTCAGTACTCAGGGTGCTGGGTGCTCAGTGCTCAGGGTGCTGGGTGCTCAGTACTCAGGGTGCTCAGTACTCAGGGTGCTGGGTGCTCAGTACTCAGGGTGCTCAGTACTCGGGGTGCTGGGTGCTCAGTGCTCGGTGTGCTGGGTGCTCAGTACTCAGGGTGCTCAGTACTCAGGGTGCTGGGTGCTCAGTGCTCGGGGTGCTGGGTGCTCAGTGCTCAGGGTGCTGGGTGCTCAGTACTCAGGGTGCTGGGTGCTCAGTACTCAGGGTGCTGTGTGCTCAGTGCTCAGGGTGCTGGGTGCTCAGTACTCAGGGTGCTGGGTGCTCAGTGCTCAGGGTGCTGGGTGCTCAGTGCTCAGGGTGCTGAGTGCTCAGTGCTCAGGGTGCTGGGTGCTCAGTGCTTGGGGTGCTGGGTGCTCAGTGCTCAGGGTGCTGGGTTCTCAGTGCTCAGGGTGCTGGGTGCTCAGTACTCAGGGTGCTCGGTGCTCAGTACTCAGGGTGCTGGGTGCTCAGTACTCAGGGTGCTGGGTGCTCAGTACTCAGGGTGCTCGGTGCTAAGTACTCAGGGTGCTGGGTGCTCAGTACTCAGGGTGCTGGGTGCTCAGTGCTCAGGGTGCTGGGTGCTCAGTACTCAGGGTGCTGGGTGCTCAGTGCTAAGTGCTCAGGGTGCTCAGTACTCGGGGTGCTGGGAGCTCAGTGCTCAGTGTGCTGGGTGCTCAATACTCAGGGTGCTCAGTACTCAGGGTGCTGGGTGCTCAGTGCTCGGGGTGCTGGGTGCTCAGTGCTCAGGGTGATCGGTGCTCAGTACTCAGTATGCTGGGTCCTCAGTACTCAGGGTGCTGGGTGCTCAGTACTCAGGGTGCTGGGTGCTCAGTCCTCAGTGTGCTCAGTGCTCAGGGTGCTGGGTGCTCAGTGCTCGGGGTGCTCGGTGCTCAGTACTCAGGGTTCTGAGTGCTCAGTACTCAGGGTGCTGGGTGCTCAGTACTCAGGGTGCTGGGTGCTCAGTGCTCGGGGTGCTGGGTGCTCAGTGCTCAGGGTGCTGGGTGCTCAGGACTCAGGGTGCTGGGTGCTCAGTGCTCGGGGTGCTCGGTGCTCAGTACTCAAGGTGCTGGCTGCTCAGTGCTCACGGTGCTGGGTGCTCAGTCCTCGGGGTGCTCCGTGCTCAGTGCTCAGGGTGCTGGGTGCTCAGTACTCAGGGTGCTCGGTGCTCATTACTAAGGGTGCTCAGTGCTCAGTACTCAGGGTGCTCAGTGCTCAGTGATCGGGGTGCTGGGTGCTCAGTGCTCGGGGTGCTGGGTGCTCAGTACTCAGGGTGCTGGGTGCTCAGTACTCAGGGTGCTGGGTGCTCAGTGCTAGGGGTGCTCGGTGCTCAGTACGTTGGGTGCTCAGTACTCAGGGTGCTGGGTGCTCAGTGCTCAGGGTGCTGGGTGCTCAGTGCTCAGGGTGCTGGGTGCTCAGTGCTCAGGGTGCTGGGTGCTCAGTGCTTGGGGTGCTGGGTGCTCAGTGCTCAGGGTGCTGGGTGCTCAGTGCTTGGGGTGCTGGGTGCTCAGTACTCAGGGTGCTGGGTGCTCAGTGCTCAGGGTGCTGGGTGCTCAGTGCTCAGGGTGCTGGGTGCTCAGTGCTCAGGGTGCTGGGTGCTCAGTGCTTGGGGTGCTGTGTGCTCAGTACTCAGGGTGCTGGGTACTCAGTGCTCAGGGTGCTGGGTGCTCCGTACTCAGGGTGCTGGGTGCTCAGTGCTCAGGGTGCTGGGTGCTCAGTACTCAGGGTGCTGGGTGCTCAGTGCTCAGGGTGGTGGGTGCTCAGTACTCAGGGTGCTCAGTTCTCGGTGTGCTGGGTGCTCAGTACTCAGGGTGCTCAGTACTCAGGGTGCTGGGTGCTCAGTGCTCGGGTTGCTGGGTGCTCAGTGCTCAGGGTGATCGGTGCTCAGTACTCAGGATGCTGGGTGCTCAGTACTCAGGGTGCTGGGTGCTCATTCCTCAGGGTGCTCAGTGCTCAGGGTGCTGGGTGCTCAGTGCTCGGGGTGCAGGGTGCTCAGTACTCCGGATGCTCGGTGCTCAGTACTCAGGGTGCTGGGTGCTCAGTACTCAGGGTGCTGGGTGCTCAGGCCTCAGGGTGCTGGGTGCTCAGTGCTCGGGGTGCTCGGTGCTCAGTACTCAAGGTCCTGGCTGCTCAGTGCTCACGGTTCTGGGTGCTCAGTCCTCGGGGTGCTCCGTGCTCAGTGCTCAGGGTGTTGGGTGCTCAGTACTCAGGGTGCTCGGTGCTCAGTACTAAGGGTGCTCAGTGCTCAGTACTCAGGGTGCTCAGTGCTCAGTGCTCGGGGTGCTGGGTGCTCAGTGCTCGGGGTGCTGGGTGCTCAGTACTCAGGGTGCTGTGTGCTCAGTACTCAGGGTGCTGGGTGCTCAGTGCTAGGGGTGCTCGGTGCTCAGTACGTTGGGTGCTCAGTACTCAGGGTGCTGGGTGCTCAGTGCTCAGGGTGCTGGGTGCTCAGTTCTCAGGGTGCTGGGTGCTCAGTGCTCAGGGTGCTGGGTGCTCAGTGCTTGGGGTGCTGGGTGCTTAGTGCTCAGGGTGCTGGGTTCTCAGTGCTCAGGGTGCTGGGTGCTCAGTACTCGGGGTGCTCAGTGCTCAGTACTCAGGGTGCTGGGTGCTCAGTACTCAGGGTCCTGGGTGCTCAGTACTCAGGGTGCTCGGTGCTAAGTACTCAGGGTGCTGGGTGCTCAGTACTCAGGGTGCTGGGTGCTCAGTGCTCAGGGTGCTGGGTGCTCAGTACTCAGGGTGCTGGGTGCTCAGTGCTCAGGGTGCTGGGTGCTCAGTACTCAGGGTGCTGGGTGCTCAGTGCTCAGGGTGCTCAGTACTCGGGGTGCTGGGTGCTCAGTGCTCGGGGTGCTGGGTTCTCAGTACTCAGGGTGCTCAGTACTCAGGGTGCTGGCTGCTCAGTGCTCAGGGTGCTGGGTGCTCAGTGCTCAGGGTGATCGTTGCTCAGTACTCAGGATGCTGGGTGCTCAGTACTCAGGGTGCTGGGTGCTCAGTACTCAGGGTGCTGGGTGCTCAGTCCTCAGGGTGCTCAGTGCTCAGGGTGATGGGTGCTCAGTGCTCGGGGTGCTCGGTGCTCAGTACTCAGGGTGCTGAGTGCTCAGTACTCAGGGTGCTGGGTGCTCAGTGCTCGGGGTGCTGGGTGTTCAGTACTCAGGGTGCTGGGTGCTCAGTGCTCAGGGTGCTGGGTGCTCAGTGCTCGGGGTACTGGGTGCTCAGTACTCAGGGTGCTGGGTGCTCAGTACTCAGGGTGCTGGGTGTTCAGTGCTCGGGGTGCTGGGTGCGCAGTGCTCAGGGTGCTGGGTGCTCAGGACTCAGGGTGCTGGGTGCTCAGTGCTCGGGGTGCTCGGTGCTCTGTACTCAAGGTAATGGCTGCTCAGTGCTCACGGTGCTGGGTGCTCAGTCCTCGGGATGCTCCGTGCTCAGTGCTCAGGGTGCTGGGTGCTCAGTACTCAGGGTGCTCGGTGCTCAGTACTAAGGGTGCTCAGTGCTCAGTATTCAGGGTGCTCAGTGCTCAGTGCTCGGTGTGCTGGGTGCTCAGTGCTCCGGGTGCTGGGTGCTCAGTACTCAGGGTGCTGGGTGCTCAGTGCTAGGGGTGCTCGGTGCTCAGTACGTTGGGTGCTCAGTACTCAGGGTGCTGGGTGCTCAGTGCTCAGGGTGCTGGGTGCTCAGTACTCAGGGTGCTGGGTGCTCAGTGCTCGGGGTGCTCGGTGCTCAGTACTCAGGGTGCTGGGTGCTCAGTACTCAGGTTGCTGGGTGCTCAGTGCTCAGGGTTATCGGTGCTCAGTCCTCAGGGTGCTCAGTACTCAGGGTGCTGGGTGCTCAGTGCTCGGGGTGCTGCGTGCTCAGTGCTGAGGGTGCTGGGTGCTCTGTCATCGGGGTGCTGGGTGCTCAGTACTCAGGGTGCTCAGTGCACGGGGAGCTCGGTGCTCAGTACTCAGGGTGCTGGGTGCTCAGTACTCAGTGCTCGGGGTCCTGGGTGCTCCGTGCTTGGGGTGCTGGGTGCTCAGAGCTCTGGGTGCTTAGTGCTCAGTACTCAGGGTGCTGGGTGCTCAGTACTCAGGGTGCTCAGTGCACGGGGTGCTGGGTGCTCAGTACTCAGGGTGCTGGGTGCTCAGTACTCAGGGTGCTGGGTGCTAATTCTCGGGGTGCTGGGTGCTCAGTGCTCGGGGTGCTGTTTGCTCAGTACTCGGGGTGCTGGGTGCTCAGTGCTCAGCATGCTGGGTGCTCAGTACTCAGGGTGCTCTGTTCTCAGTACTCAGGCTGCTGGGTGCTCATGCTCGGGGAGGTGGGTGCTCAATGCTCGGGGTGCTGGGTGCTCAGTGCTTGGGGTGCTGGGTGCTCAGTACTCAGGGTGCTGGGTGCTCAGTACTCAGGGTGCTGGGTGCTCAGTGCTCCGGGTGCTCGGTGCTCAGTACTCAGGGTGCTGGGTGCTCAGTCCTCGGGGTGCTGGGTGCTCAGTGATCAGGGTGCTGGGTGCTCAGTGCTCGGGGTGCTGGGTGCTCAGTGCTCAGGATGCTGGCTGCTCAGTGCTCAGGGTGCTGGGTGCTCAGTACTCAGGGTGCTCGGTGCTCAGTACTCAGGGTGCTCAGCGCTCAGTACTCAGCGTGCTGGGTGCTCAGTGCTCAGGGTCCTTGGTGCTCAGTACTCAGGGTGCTCCGTGCTCAGTATTCAGCGTGCTTTGTGCTCAGTGCTCAGGGTGCTGGGTGCTCATTACTCAGGGTGCTGGGTGCTCAGTACTCGGGGTGCTCGATGCTCAGTACTCTTGGTGCTGGGTGCTCAGTACTCAGGGTGCTGGGTGCTCAGTGCTCGGGGTGCTCGGTGCTCAGTGCTCAGGATTCTCGGTGCTCAGTACTCTTGGTGCTGGGTGCTCAGTACTCAGGGTGCTGGGTGCTCAGTCCTCGGGGTGCTCGGTGCTCAGTACTCAGGGTGCTGGGTGCTCAGTGCTCAGGGTGCTGGGTGCTCAGTACTCAGGGTGCTCAGTGCTCAGGGTGCTGGGTGCTCAGTGCTCGGGGTGCAGGGTGCTCAGTACTCCGGATGCTCGGTGCTCAGTACTCAGGGTGCTGGGTGCTCAGTACTCAGGGTGCTGGGTGCTCAGTACTCAGGGTGCTCGGTGCTCAGTACTCAGGGTTCTGGGTGCTCAGTGCTCAGTGTGCTGGGTGCTAAGTACTCAGGGTGCTGGGTGCTCAGTACTCAGGGTGCTGGGTGCTCAGTGCTCAGGGTCCTGGTTGCTCAGTACTCAGGGTGCTGGGTGCTCAGTGCTCAGGGTGCTGGGTGCTCAGTGCTCAGGGTGCTGAGTGCTCAGTGCTCAGGGTGCTGGGTGCTCAGTGCTTGGGGTGCTGGGTGCTCAGTGCTCAGGGTGCTGGGTTCTCAGTGCTCAGGGTGCTGGGTGCTCAGTACTCGGGGTGCTCGGTGCTCAGTACTCAGGGTGCTGGGTGCTCAGTACTCAGGGTGCTGGGTGCTCAGTACTCAGGGTGCTCGGTGCTAAGTACTCAGGGTGCTGGGTGCTCAGTACTCAGGGTGCTGGGTGCTCAGTGCTCAGGGTGCTGGGTGCTCAGTACTCAGTGTGCTGGGTGCTCAGTGCTCAGTGTGCTGGGTGCTCAGTACTCAGCGTGCTGGGTGCTCAGTGCTCAGGGTGCTCAGTACTCGGGGTGCTGGGCGCTCAGTGCTCGGGGTGCTGGGTGCTCAATACTCAGGGTGCTCAGTACTCAGGCTGCTGGGTGCTCAGTGCTCGGGGTGCTGGGTGCTCAGTGCTCAGGGTGATCGGTGCTCAGTACTCAGTATGCTGGGTGCTCAGTACTCAGGGTGCTGGGTGCTCAGTACTCAGGGTGCTGGGTGCTCAGTCCTCAGTGTGCTCAGTGCTCAGGGTGCTGGGTGCTCAGTGCTCGGGGTGCTCGGTTCTCAGTAATCAGGCTGCTGAGTGCTGAGTACTCAGGGTGCTGGGTGCTCAGTGCTCGGGGTGCTGGGTGCTCAGTACTCAGGGTGCTGGGTTCTCAGTGCTCAGGGTGCTGGGTGTTCAGTGCTCGGGGTACTGGGTGCTCAGTACTCATGGTGCTGGGTGCTCAGTACTCAGGGTGCTGGGTGCTCAGTGCTCGGGGTGCTCGGTGCTCAGTACTCAAGGTGCTGGCTGCTCAGTGCTCGGGGTGCTCGGTGCTCAGTACTAAGGGTGCTCAGTGCTCAGTACTCAGGGTGCTCAGTGCTCAGTGCTCGGGGTGCTGGGTGCTCAGTGCTCGTTGTGCTGGGTGCTCAGTACTCAGGGTGCTGGGTGCTCACTACTCAGTGTGCTGGGTGCTCAGTGCTAGGGGTGCTCGGTGCTCAGTACGTTGGGTGCTCAGTACTCAGGGTGCTGGGTGCTCAGTGCTCAGGGTGCTGGGTGCTCAGTGCTAAGGGTGCTGGGTGCTCAGTGCTCAGGGTGCTGGGTGCTCAGTACTCAGGGTGCTGGGTGCTCAGTGCTCGGGGTGCTCGGTGCTCAGTACTCAGGGTGCTGGGTGCTCAGTACTCAGGGTGCTGGGTGCTCCGTGCTCAGGGTTATCGGTGCTCACTCCTCAGGGTGCTCAGTACTCAGGGTGCTGGGTGCTCAGTGCTCGGGGTGCTGCGTGCTCAGTGCTGAGGGTGCTGGGTGCTCTGTCATCGGGGTGCTGTTTGCTCAGTACTCAGGGTGCTCAGTGCTCGGGGAGCTCGGTGCTCAGTACTCAGGGTGCTCAGTGCACGAGGTGCTGGGTGCTCAGTACTCAGGGTGCTGGGTGCTCAGTACTCAGGGTGCTGGGTGCTCAGTACTCAGGGTGCTGGGTGCTAATTCTCGGGGTGCTTTGTGCTCAGTGCTCAGCGTGCTGGGTGCTCAGTACTCTGGGTGCTCTGTTCTCAGTACTCAGGCTGCTGGGTGCTCATTCTCGGGGTGCTGGGTGCTCAGTGCTCGGGGTGCTGGTTGCTCAGTGCTCGGGGTGCTGGGTGCTCAGTACTCAGGGTGCTGGGTGCTCAGTACTCAGGGTGCTGGGTGCTCAGTTCTCGGGGTGCTCGGTGCTCAGTACTCAGGGTGCTGGGTGCTCAGTACTCGGGGTGCTGGGTGCTCAGTGCTCAGGGTGCTGGGTGCTCAGTGCTCGGGGTGCTGGGTGCTCAGTGCTCAGGATGCTGGCTGCTCAGTGCTCAGGGTGCTGGGTGCTCAGTACTCAGGGTGCTCGGTGCTCAGTACTCAGGGTGCTCAGCGCTCAGTACTCAGCGTGCTGGGTGCTCAGTGCTCAGGGTCCTTGGTGCTCAGTACTCAGGGTGCTCCGTGCTCAGTATTCAGCGTGCTTTGTGCTCAGTGCTCAGGGTGCTGGGTGCTCATTACTCAGGGTGCTGGGTGCTCAGTACTCGGGGTGCTCGGTGCTCAGTACTCTTGGTGCTGGGTGCTCAGTACTCAGGGTGCTGTGTGCTCAGTGCTCGGGGTGCTCGGTGCTCAGTGCTCAGGATGCTCGGTGCTCAGTACTCTTGGTGCTGGGTGCTCAGTACTCAGGGTGCTGGGTGCTCAGTCCTCGGGGTGCTCGGTGCTCAGTACTCAGGGTGCTGGGTGCTCAGTGCTCAGGGTGCTGGGTGCTCAGTACTCAGGGTGCTCAGTGCTCAGGGTGCTGGGTGCTCAGTGCTCGGGGTGCAGGGTGCTCAGTACTCCGGATGCTCGGTGCTCAGTACTCAGGGTGCTGGGTGCTCAGTACTCAGGGTGCTGGGTGCTCAGTACTCAGGGTGCTCGGTGCTCAGTACTCAGGGTTCTGGGTGCTCAGTGCTCAGTGTGCTGGGTGCTAAGTACTCAGGGTGCTGGGTGCTCAGTACTCAGGGTGCTGGGTGCTCAGTGCTCAGGGTCCTGGTTGCTCAGTACTCAGGGTGCTGGGTGCTCAGTGCTCAGGGTGCTGGGTGCTCAGTGCTCAGGGTGCTGGGTGCTCAGTACTCAGGGTGCTCAGTACTCAGGGTGCTGGGTGCTCAGTACTAAGGGTGCTCAGTACTCGGGGTGCTGGGTGCTCAGTGCTCGGGGTGCAGGGTGCTCAGTACTCAGGGTGCTCAGTACTCAGGGTGCTGGGTGCTCAGTGCTCGGGGTGCTGGGTGCTCAGTGCTCGGGGTACTGGGTGCTCAGTACTCAGGGTGCTGGGTGCTCAGTACTCAGGGTGCTGGGTGCTCAGTGCTCGGGGTGCTGGGTGCTCAGTGCTCAGGGTGCTGGGTGCTCAGGACTCAGGGTGCAGGGTGCTCAGTGCTCGGGGTGCTCGGTGCTCAGTACTCAAGGTGCTGGCTGCTCAGTGCTCACGGTGCTGGGTGCTCAGTCCTCGGGGTGCTCCGTGCTCAGTGCTCAGGGTGCTGGGTGCTCAGTACTCAGGGTGCTCGGTGCTCATTACTAAGGGTGCTCAGTGCTCAGTACTCAGGGTGCTCAGTGCTCAGTGCTCGGGGTGCTGGGTGCTCAGTGCTCGGGGTGCTGGGTGCTCAGTACTCAGGGTGCTGGGTGCTCAGTACTCAGGGTGCTGGGTGCTCAGTGCTGGGGGTCCTCGGTGCTCAGTACGTTGGGTGCTCAGTACTCAGGGTGCTGGGTGCTCAGTGCTCAGGGTGCTGGGTGCTCAGTGCTCAGGGTGCTGGGTGCTCAGTGCTCAGGGTGCTGGGTGCTCAGTGCTTGGGGTGCTGGGTGCTCAGTGCTCAGGGTGCTGGGTGCTCAGTGCTTGGGGTGCTGGGTGCTCAGTACTCAGGGTGCTGGGTGCTCAGTGCTCAGGGTGCTGGGTGCTCAGTGCTCAGGGTGCTGGGTGCTCAGTGCTCAGGGTGCTGGGTGCTCAGTGCTTGGGGTGCTGTGTGCTCAGTACTCAGGGTGCTGGGTACTCAGTGCTCAGGGTGCTCGGTGCTCAGTACTCAGGGTGCTGGGTGCTCAGTGCTCAGGTTGCTGGGTGCTAAGTACTCAGGGTGCTGGGTGCTCCGTACTCAGGGTGCTGGGTGCTCAGTGCTCAGGGTGCTGGGTGCTCAGTACTCAGGGTGCTGGGTGCTCAGTGCTCAGGGTGGTGGGTGCTCAGTACTCAGGGTGCTCAGTTCTCAGGGTGCTGGGTGCTCAGTACTCAGGGTGCTCAGTACTCAGGGTGCTGGGTGCTCAGTGCTTGGGTTGCTGGGTGCTCAGTGCTCAGGGTGATCGGTGCTCAGTACTCAGGATGCTGGGTGCTCAGTACTCAGGGTGCTGGGTGCTCATTCCTCAGGGTGCTCAGTGCTCAGGGTGCTGGGTGCTCAGTGCTCGGGGTGCAGGGTGCTCAGTACTCCGGATGCTCGGTGCTCAGTACTCAGGGTGCTGGGTGCTCAGTACTCAGGGTGCTGGGTGCTCAGGCCTCAGGGTGCTGGGTGCTCAGTGCTCGGGGTGCTCGGTGCTCAGTACTCAAGGTCCTGGCTGCTCAGTGCTCACGGTTCTGGGTGCTCAGTCCTCGGGGTGCTCCTTGCTCAGTGCTCAGGGTGTTGGGTGCTCAGTACTCAGGGTGCTCGGTGCTCAGTACTAAGGGTGCTCAGTGCTCAGTACTCAGGGTGCTCAGTGCTCAGTGCTCGGGGTGCTGGGTGCTCAGTGCTCGGGGTGCTGGGTGCTCAGTACTCAGGGTGCTGTGTGCTCAGTACTCAGGGTGCTGGGTGCTCAGTGCTAGGGGTGCTCGGTGCTCAGTACGTTGGGTGCTCAGTACTCAGGGTGCTGGGTGCTCAGTGCTCAGGGTGCTGGGTGCTCAGTGCTCAGGGTGCTGGGTGCTCAGTGCTCAGGGTGCTGGGTGCTCAGTGCTTGGGGTGCTGGGTGCTTAGTGCTCAGGGTGCTGGGTTCTCAGTGCTCAGGGTGCTGGGTGCTCAGTACTCGGGGTGCTCAGTGCTCAGTACTCAGGGTGCTGGGTGCTCAGTACTCAGGGTCCTGGGTGCTCAGTACTCAGGGTGCTCAGTGCTAAGTACTCAGGGTGCTGGGTGCTCAGTACTCAGGGTGCTGGGTGCTCAGTGCTCAGGGTGCTGGGTGCTCAGTACTCAGGGTGCTGGGTGCTCAGTGCTCAGGGTGCTGGGTGCTCAGTACTCAGGGTGCTGGGTGCTCAGTGCTCAGGGTGCTCAGTACTCGGGGTGCTGGGTGCTCAGTGCTCGGGGTGCTGGGTTCTCAGTACTCAGGGTGCTCAGTACTCAGGGTGCTGGCTGCTCAGTGCTCAGGGTGCTGGGTGCTCAGTGCTCAGGGTGATCGTTGCTCAGTACTCAGGATGCTGGGTGCTCAGTACTCAGGGTGCTGGGTGCTCAGTCCTCAGGGTGCTCAGTGCTCAGGGTGCTGGGTGCTCAGTGCTCGGGGTGCTCGGTGCCCAGTACTCAGGGTGCTGAGTGCTCAGTACTCAGGGTGCTGGGTGCTCAGTGCTCAGGGTGCTGGGTGTTCAGTACTCAGGGTGCTGGGTGCTCAGTGCTCAGGGTGCTGGGTGCTCAGTGCTCGGGGTACTGGGTGCTCAGTACTCAGGGTGCTGGGTGCTCAGTACTCAGGGTGCTGGGTGCTCAGTGCTCGGGGTGCTGGGTGCGCAGTGCTCAGGGTGCTGGGTGCTCAGGACTCAGGGTGCTGGGTGCTCAGTGCTCGGGGTGCTCGGTGCTCTGTACTCAAAGTGCTGGCTGCTCAGTGCTCACGGTGCTGGGTGCTCAGTCCTCGGGATGCTCCGTGCTCAGTGCTCAGGGTGCTGGGTGCTCAGTACTCAGGGTGCTCGGTGCTCAGTACTAAGGGTGCTCAGTGCTCAGTATTCAGGGTGCTCAGTGCTCAGTGCTCGGTGTGCTGGGTGCTCAGTGCTCCGGGTGCTGGGTGCTCAGTACTCAGGGTGCTGGGTGCTCAGTGCTAGGGGTGCTCGGTGCTCAGTACGTTGGGTGCTCAGTACTCAGGGTGCTGGGTGCTCAGTGCTCAGGGTGCTGGGTGCTCAGTACTCAGGGTGCTGGGTGCTCAGTGCTCGGGGTGCTCGGTGCTCAGTACTCAGGGTGCTGGGTGCTCAGTACTCAGGTTGCTGGGTGCTCAGTGCTCAGGGTTATCGGTGCTCAGTCCTCAGGGTGCTCAGTACTCAGGGTGCTGGGTGCTCAGTGCTCGGGGTGCTGCGTGCTCAGTGCTGAGGGTGCTGGGTGCTCTGTCATCGGGGTGCTGGGTGCTCAGTACTCAGGGTGCTCAGTGCTCGGGGAGCTCGGTGCTCAGTACTCAGGGTGCTGGGAGCTCAGTACTCAGTGCTCGGGGTCCTGGGTGCTCCGTGCTTGGGGTGCTGGGTGCTCAGCGCTCTGGGTGCTTAGTGCTCAGTACTCAGGGTGCTGGGTGCTCAGTACTCAGGGTGCTCAGTGCACGGGGTGCTGGGTGCTCAGTACTCAGGGTGCTGGGTGCTCAGTACTCAGGGTGCTGTGTGCTAATTCTCGGGGTGCTGGGTGCTCAGTGCTCGGGGTGCTGTTTGCTCAGTACTCAGGGTGCTGGGTGCTCAGTGCTCAGCGTGCTGGGTGCTCAGTACTCAGGGTGCTCTGTTCTCAGTACTCAGGCTGCTGGGTGCTCATGCTCGGGGAGCTGGGTGCTCAATGCTCGGGGTGCTGGGTGCTCAGTGCTTGGGGTGCTGGGTGCTCAGTACTCAGGGTGCTGGGTGCTCAGTACTCAGGGTGCTGGGTGCTCAGTGCTCCGGGTGCTCGGTGCTCAGTACTCAGGGTGCTGGGTGCTCAGTCCTCGGGGTGCTGGGTGCTCAGTGCTCAGGGTGCTTGGTGCTCAGTGCTCGGGGTGCTGGGTGCTCAGTGCTCAGGATGCTGGCTGCTCAGTGCTCAGGGTGCTGGGTGCTCAGTACTCAGGGTGCTCGGTGCTCAGTACTCAGGGTGCTCAGCGCTCAGTACTCAGCGTGCTGGGTGCTCAGTGCTCAGGGTCCTTGGTGCTCAGTACTCAGGGTGCTCCGTGCTCAGTATTCAGCGTGCTTTGTGCTCAGTGCTCAGGGTGCTCGGTGCTCATTACTCAGGGTGCTGGGTGCTCAGTACTCGGGGTGCTCGATGCTCAGTACTCTTGGTGCTGGGTGCTCAGTACTCAGGGTGCTGGGTGCTCAGTGCTCGGGGTGCTCGGTGCTCAGTGCTCAGGATGCTCGGTGCTCAGTACTCTTGGTGCTGGGTGCTCAGTACTCAGGGTGCTGGGTGCTCAGTCCTCGGGGTGCTCGGTGCTCAGTACTCAGGGTGCTGGGTGCTCAGTGCTCAGGGTGCTGGGTGCTCAGTACTCAGGGTGCTCAGTGCTCAGGGTGCTGGGTGCTCAGTGCTCGGGGTGCAGGGTGCTCAGTACTCCGGATGCTCGGTGCTCAGTACTCAGGGTGCTCTGTGCTCAGTACTCAGGGTGCTCGGTGCTCAGTACTCAGGGTTCTGGGTGCTCAGTGCTCAGTGTGCTGGGTGCTAAGTACTCAGGGTGCTGGGTGCTCAGTACTCAGGGTGCTGGGTGCTCAGTGCTCAGGGTCCTGGTTGCTCAGTACTCAGGGTGCTGGGTGCTCAGTGCTCAGGGTGCTGGGTGCTCAGTGCTCAGGGTGCTGAGTGCTCAGTGCTCAGGGTGCTGGGTGCTCAGTGCTTGGGGTGCTGGGTGCTCAGTGCTCAGGGTGCTGGGTTCTCAGTGCTCAGGGTGCTGGGTGCTCAGTACTCGGGGTGCTCGGTGCTCAGTACTCAGGGTGCTGGGTGCTCAGTACTCAGGGTGCTGGGTGCTCAGTACTCAGGGTGCTCGGTGCTAAGTACTCAGGGTGCTGGGTGCTCAGTACTCAGGGTGCTGGGTGCTCAGTGCTCAGGGTGCTGGGTGCTCAGTACTCAGGGTGCTGGGTGCTCAGTGCTCAGTGTGCTGGGTGCTCAGTACTCAGGGTGCTGGGTGCTCAGTGCTCAGGGTGCTCAGTACTCGGGGTGCTGGGCGCTCAGTGCTCGGGGTGCTGGGTGCTCAATACTCAGGGTGCTCAGTACTCAGGGTGCTGGGTGCTCAGTGCTCGGGGTGCTGGGTGCTCAGTGCTCAGGGTGATCGGTGCTCAGTACTCAGTATGCTGGGTGCTCAGTACTCAGGGTGCTGGGTGCTCAGTACTCAGGGTGCTGGGTGCTCAGTCCTCAGTGTGCTCAGTGCTCAGGGTGCTGGGTGCTCAGTGCTCGGGGTGCTCGGTTCTCAGTACTCAGGCTGCTGAGTGCTCAGTACTCAGGGTGCTGGGTGCTCAGTGCTCGGGGTGCTGGGTGCTCAGTACTCAGGGTGCTGGGTTCTCAGTGCTCAGGGTGCTGGGTGCTCAGTGCTCGGGGTACTGGGTGCTCAGTACTCAGGGTGCTGGGTGCTCAGTACTCAGGGTGCTGGGTGCTCAGTGCTCGGGGTGCTCGGTGCTCAGTACTCAAGGTGCTGGCTGCTCAGTGCTCGGGGTGCTCCGTGCTCAGTACTAAGGGTGCTCAGTGCTCAGTACTCAGGGTGCTCAGTGCTCAGTGCTCGGGGTGCTGGGTGCTCAGTGCTCGGTGTGCTGGGTGCTCAGTACTCAGGGTGCTGGGTGCTCACAACTCAGGGTGCTGGGTGCTCAGTGCTAGGGGTGCTCGGTGCTCAGTACGTTGGGTGCTCAGTACTCAGGGTGCTGGGTGCTCAGTGCTCAGGGTGCTGGGTGCTCAGTGCTAAGGGTGCTGGGTGCTCAGTGCTCAGGGTGCTGGGTGCTCAGTACTCAGGGTGCTGGGTGCTCAGTGCTCGGGGTGCTCGGTGCTCAGTACTCAGGGTGCTGGGTGCTCAGTACTCAGGGTGCTGGGTGCTCAGTGCTCAGGGTTATCGGTGCTCACTCCTCAGGGTGCTCAGTACTCAGGGTGCTGGGTGCTCAGTGCTCGGGGTGCTGCGTGCTCAGTGCTGAGGGTGCTGGGTGCTCTGTCATCGGGGTGCTGTTTGCTCAGTACTCAGGGTGCTCAGTGCTCGGGGAGCTCGGTGCTCAGTACTCAGGGTGCTGGGTGCTCAGTACTCAGTGCTCAGGGTCCTGGGTGCTCCGTGCTTGGTTTCCTGGGTGCTCAGCGCTCTGGGTGCTTAGCGCTCAGTACTCAGGGTGCTGGGTGCTCAGTACTCAGGGTGCTCAGTGCACGAGGTGCTGGGTGCTCAGTGCTCGGGGTGCAGGGTGCTCAGTACTCCGGATGCTCGGTGCTCAGTACTCAGGGTGCTGGGTGCTCAGTACTCAGGGTGCTGGGTGCTCAGTACTCAGGGTGCTCGGTGCTCAGTACTCAGGGTTCTGGGTGCTCAGTGCTCAGTGTGCTGGGTGCTAAGTACTCAGGGTGCTGGGTGCTCAGTACTCAGGGTGCTGGGTGCTCAGTGCTCAGGGTCCTGGTTGCTCAGTACTCAGGGTGCTGGGTGCTCAGTGCTCAGGGTGCTGGGTGCTCAGTGCTCAGGGTGCTGAGTGCTCAGTGCTCAGGGTGCTGGGTGCTCAGTGCTTGGGGTGCTGGGTGCTCAGTGCTCAGGGTGCTGGGTTCTCAGCGCTCAGGGTGCTGGGTGCTCAGTACTCGGGGTGCTCGGTGCTCAGTACTCAGGGTGCTGTGTGCTCAGTACTCAGGGTGCTGGGTGCTCAGTACTCAGGGTGCTCGGTGCTAAGTACTCAGGGTGCTGGTTGCTCAGTACTCAGGGTGCTGGGTGCTCAGTGCTCAGGGTGCTGGGTGCTCAGTACTCAGGGTGCTGGGTGCTCAGTGCTCAGTGTGCTGGGTGCTCAGTACTCAGGGTGCTGGGTGCTCAGTGCTCAGGGTGCTCAGTACTCGGGGTGCTGGGCGCTCAGTGCTCGGGGTGCTGGGTGCTCAATACTCAGGGTGCTCAGTACTCAGGGTGCTGGGTGCTCAGTGCTCGGGGTGCTGGGTGCTCAGTGCTCAGGGTGATCGGTGCTCAGTACTCAGTATGCTGGGTGCTCAGTACTCAGGGTGCTGGGTGCTCAATACTCAGGGTGCTGGGTGCTCAGTCCTCAGTGTGCTCAGTGCTCAGGCTGCTGGGTGCTCAGTGCTCGGGGTGCTCGGTTCTCAGTACTCAGGCTGCTGAGTGCTCAGTACTCAGGGTGCTGGGTGCTCAGTGCTCGGGGTGCTGGGTGCTCAGTACTCAGGGTGCTGGGTTCTCAGTGCTCAGGGTGCTGGGTGCTCAGTGCTCGGGGTACTGGGTGCTCAGTACTCAGGGTGCTGGGTGCTCAGTACTCAGGGTGCTGGGTGCTCAGTGCTCGGGGTGCTCGGTGCTCAGTACTCAAGGTGCTGGCTGCTCAGTGCTCGGGGTGCTCGGTGCTCAGTACTAAGGGTGCTCAGTGCTCAGTACTCAGGGTGCTCAGTGCTCAGTGCTCAGGGTGCTGGGTGTTCAGTGCTCGGTGTGCTGGGTGCTCAGTACTCAGGGTGCTGGGTGCTCACTACTCAGGGTGCTGGGTGCTCAGTGCTAGGGGTGCTCGGTGCTCAGTACGTTGGGTGCTCAGTACTCAGGGTGCTGGGTGCTCAGTGCTCAGGGTGCTGGGTGCTCAGTGCTAAGGGTGCTGGGTGCTCAGTGCTCAGGGTGCTGGGTGCTCAGTACTCAGGGTGCTGGGTGCTCAGTGCTCGGGGTGCTCGGTGCTCAGTACTCAGGGTGCTGGGTGCTCAGTACTCAGGGTGCTGGGTGCTCAGTGCTCAGGGTTATCGGTGCTCACTCCTCAGGGTGCTCAGTACTCAGGGTGCTGGGTGCTCAGTGCTCAGGGTGCTGGGTGCTCAGTACTCAGGGTGCTCGGTGCTCATTACTAAGGGTGCTCAGTGCTCAGTACTCAGGGTGCTCAGTGCTCAGTGCTCGGGGTGCTGGGTGCTCAGTGCTCGGGGTGCTGGGTGCTCAGTACTCAGGGTGCTGGGTGCTCAGTACACAGGGTGCTGGGTGCTCAGTGCTAGGGGTGCTCGGTGCTCAGTACGTTGGGTGCTCAGTACTCAGGGTGCTGGGTGCTCAGTGCTCAGGGTGCTGGGTGCTCAGTGCTCAGGGTGCTGGGTGCTCAGTGCTCAGGGTGCTGGGTGCTCAGTGCTTGGGGTGCTGGGTGCTCAGTGCTCAGGGTGCTGGGTGCTCAGTGCTTGGGGTGCTGGGTGCTCAGTACTCAGGGTGCTGGGTGCTCAGTGCTCAGGGTGCTGGGTGCTCAGTGCTCAGGGTGCTGGGTGCTCAGTGCTCAGGGTGCTGGGTGCTCAGTGCTTGGGGTGCTGTGTGCTCAGTACTCAGGGTGCTGGGTACTCAGTGCTCAGGGTGCTCGGTGCTCAGTACTCAGGGTGCTGGGTGCTCAGTGCTCAGGTTGCTGGGTGCTAAGTACTCAGGGTGCTGGGTGCTCCGTACTCAGGGTGCTGGGTGCTCAGTGCTCAGGGTGCTGGGTGCTCAGTACTCAGGGTGCTGGGTGCTCAGTGCTCAGGGTGGTGGGTGCTCAGTACTCAGGGTGCTCAGTTCTCAGGGTGCTGGGTGCTCAGTACTCAGGGTGCTCAGTACTCAGGGTGCTGGGTGCTCAGTGCTCGGGTTGCTGGGTGCTCAGTGCTCAGGGTGATCGGTGCTCAGTACTCAGGATGCTGGGTGCTCAGTACTCAGGGTGCTGGGTGCTCATTCCTCAGGGTGCTCAGTGCTCAGGGTGCTGGGTGCTCAGTGCTCGGGGTGCAGGGTGCTCAGTACTCCGGATGCTCGGTGCTCAGTACTCAGGGTGCTGGGTGCTCAGTACTCAGGGTGCTGGGTGCTCAGGCCTCAGGGTGCTGGGTGCTCAGTGCTCGGGGTGCTCGGTGCTCAGTACTCAAGGTCCTGGCTGCTCAGTGCTCACGGTTCTGGGTGCTCAGTCCTCGGGGTGCTCCGTGCTCAGTGCTCAGGGTGTTGGGTGCTCAGTACTCAGGGTGCTCGGTGCTCAGTACTAAGGGTGCTCAGTGCTCAGTACTCAGGGTGCTCAGTGCTCAGTGCTCGGGGTGCTGGGTGCTCAGTGCTCGGGGTGCTGGGTGCTCAGTACTCAGGGTGCTGTGTGCTCAGTACTCAGGGTGCTGGGTGCTCAGTGCTAGGGGTGCTCGGTGCTCAGTACGTTGGGTGCTCAGTACTCAGGGTGCTGGGTGCTCAGTGCTCAGGGTGCTGGGTGCTCAGTGCTCAGGGTGCTGGGTGCTCAGTGCTCAGGGTGCTGGGTGCTCAGTGCTTGGGGTGCTGGGTGCTTAGTGCTCAGGGTGCTGGGTTCTCAGTGCTCAGGGTGCTGGGTGCTCAGTACTCGGGGTGCTCAGTGCTCAGTACTCAGGGTGCTGGGTGCTCAGTACTCAGGGTCCTGGGTGCTCAGTACTCAGGGTGCTCGGTGCTAAGTACTCAGGGTGCTGGGTGCTCAGTACTCAGGGTGCTGGGTGCTCAGTGCTCAGGGTGCTGGGTGCTCAGTACTCAGGGTGCTGGGTGCTCAGTGCTCAGGGTGCTGGGTGCTCAGTACTCAGGGTGCTGGGTGCTCAGTGCTCAGGGTGCTCAGTACTCGGGGTGCTGGGTGCTCAGTGCTCGGGGTGCTGGGTTCTCAGTACTCAGGGTGCTCAGTACTCAGGGTGCTGGCTGCTCAGTGCTCAGGGTGCTGGGTGCTCAGTGCTCAGGGTGATCGTTGCTCAGTACTCAGGATGCTGGGTGCTCAGTACTCAGGGTGCTGGGTGCTCAGTACTCAGGGTGCTGGGTGCTCAGTCCTCAGGGTGCTCAGTGCTCAGGGTGCTGGGTGCTCAGTGCTCGGGGTGCTCGGTGCCCAGTACTCAGGGTGCTGAGTGCTCAGTACTCAGGGTGCTGGGTGCTCAGTGCTCGGGGTGCTGGGTGTTCAGTACTCAGGGTGCTGGGTGCTCAGTGCTCAGGGTGCTGGGTGCTCAGTGCTCGGGGTACTGGGTGCTCAGTACTCAGGGTGCTGGGTGCTCAGTACTCAGGGTGCTGGGTGCTCAGTGCTCGGGGTGCTGGGTGCGCAGTGCTCAGGGTGCTGGGTGCTCAGGACTCAGGGTGCTGGGTGCTCAGTGCTCGGGGTGCTCGGTGCTCTGTACTCAAGGTGCTGGCTGCTCAGTGCTCACGGTGCTGGGTGCTCAGTCCTCGGGATGCTCCGTGCTCAGTGCTCAGGGTGCTGGGTGCTCAGTACTCAGGGTGCTCGGTGCTCAGTACTAAGGGTGCTCAGTGCTCAGTATTCAGGGTGCTCAGTGCTCAGTGCTCGGTGTGCTGGGTGCTCAGTGCTCCGGGTGCTGGGTGCTCAGTACTCAGGGTGCTGGGTGCTCAGTGCTAGGGGTGCTCGGTGCTCAGTACGTTGGGTGCTCAGTACTCAGGGTGCTGGGTGCTCAGTGCTCAGGGTGCTGGGTGCTCAGTACTCAGGGTGCTGGGTGCTCAGTGCTCGGGGTGCTCGGTGCTCAGTACTCAGGGTGCTGGGTGCTCAGTACTCAGGTTGCTGGGTGCTCAGTGCTCAGGGTTATCGGTGCTCAGTCCTCAGGGTGCTCAGTACTCAGGGTGCTGGGTGCTCAGTGCTCGGGGTGCTGCGTGCTCAGTGCTGAGGGTGCTGGGTGCTCTGTCATCGGGGTGCTGGGTGCTCAGTACTCAGGGTGCTCAGTGCTCGGGGAGCTCGGTGCTCAGTACTCAGGGTGCTGGGAGCTCAGTACTCAGTGCTCGGGGTCCTGGGTGCTCCGTGCTTGGGGTGCTGGGTGCTCAGCGCTCTGGGTGCTTAGTGCTCAGTACTCAGGGTGCTGGGTGCTCAGTACTCAGGGTGCTCAGTGCACGGGGTGCTGGGTGCTCAGTACTCAGGGTGCTGGGTGCTCAGTACTCAGGGTGCTGGGTGCTAATTCTCGGGGTGCTGGGTGCTCAGTGCTCGGGGTGCTGTTTGCTCAGTACTCGGGGTGCTGGGTGCCCAGTGCTCAGCGTGCTGGGTGCTCAGTACTCAGGGTGCTCTGTTCTCAGTACTCAGGCTGCTGGGTGCTCATGCTCGGGGAGCTGGGTGCTCAATGCTCGGGGTGCTGGGTGCTCAGTGCTTGGGGTGCTGGGTGCTCAGTACTCAGGGTGCTGGGTGCTCAGTACTCAGGGTGCTGGGTGCTCAGTGCTCCGGGTGCTCGGTGCTCAGTACTCAGGGTGCTGGGTGCTCAGTCCTCGGGGTGCTGGGTGCTCAGTGCTCAGGGTGCTTGGTGCTCAGTGCTCGGGGTGCTGGGTGCTCAGTGCTCAGGATGCTGGCTGCTCAGTGCTCAGGGTGCTGGGTGCTCAGTACTCAGGGTGCTCGGTGCTCAGTACTCAGGGTGCTCAGCGCTCAGTACTCAGCGTGCTGGGTGCTCAGTGCTCAGGGTCCTTGGTGCTCAGTACTCAGGGTGCTCCGTGCTCAGTATTCAGCGTGCTTTGTGCTCAGTGCTCAGGGTGCTGGGTGCTCATTACTCAGGGTGCTGGGTGCTCAGTACTCGGGGTGCTCGATGCTCAGTACTCTTGGTGCTGGGTGCTCAGTACTCAGGGTGCTGGGTGCTCAGTGCTCGGGGTGCTCGGTGCTCAGTGCTCAGGATGCTCGGTGCTCAGTACTCTTGGTGCTGGGTGCTCAGTACTCAGGGTGCTGGGTGCTCAGTCCTCGGGGTGCTCGGTGCTCAGTACTCAGGGTGCTGGGTGCTCAGTGCTCAGGGTGCTGGGTGCTCAGTACTCAGGGTGCTCAGTGCTCAGGGTGCTGGGTGCTCAGTGCTCGGGGTGCAGGGTGCTCAGTACTCCGGATGCTCGGTGCTCAGTACTCAGGGTGCTGGGTGCTCAGTACTCAGGGTGCTCTGTGCTCAGTACTCAGGGTGCTCGGTGCTCAGTACTCAGGGTTCTGGGTGCTCAGTGCTCAGTGTGCTGGGTGCTAAGTACTCAGGGTGCTGGGTGCTCAGTACTCAGGGTGCTGGGTGCTCAGTGCTCAGGGTCCTGGTTGCTCAGTACTCAGGGTGCTGGGTGCTCAGTGCTCAGGTTGCTGGGTGCTCAGTTCTCAGGGTGCTGAGTGCTCAGTGCTCAGGGTGCTGGGTGCTCAGTGCTTGGGGTGCTGGGTGCTCAGTGCTCAGGGTGCTGGGTTCTCAGTGCTCAGGGTGCTGGGTGCTCAGTACTCGGGGTGCTCGGTGCTCAGTACTCAGGGTGCTGGGTGCTCAGTACTCAGGGTGCTGGGTGCTCAGTACTCAGGGTGCTCGGTGCTAAGTACTCAGGGTGCTGGGTGCTCAGTACTCAGGGTGCTGGGTGCTCAGTGCTCAGGGTGCTGGGTGCTCAGTACTCAGGGTGCTGGGTGCTCAGTGCTCAGTGTGCTGGGTGCTCAGTACTCAGGGTGCTGGGTGCTCAGTGCTCAGGGTGCTCAGTACTCGGGGTGCTGGGCGCTCAGTGCTCGGGGTGCTGGGTGCTCAATACTCAGGGTGCTCAGTACTCAGGGTGCTGGGTGCTCAGTGCTCGGGGTGCTGGGTGCTCAGTGCTCAGGGTGATCGGTGCTCAGTACTCAGTATGCTGGGTGCTCAGTACTCAGGGTGCTGGGTGCTCAGTACTCAGGGTGCTGGGTGCTCAGTCCTCAGTGTGCTCAGTGCTCAGGGTGCTGGGTGCTCAGTGCTCGGGGTGCTCGGTTCTCAGTACTCAGGCTGCTGAGTGCTCAGTACTCAGGGTGCTGGGTGCTCAGTGCTCGGGGTGCTGGGTGCTCAGTACTCAGGGTGCTGGGTTCTCAGTGCTCAGTGTGCTGGGTGCTCAGTGCTCGGGGTACTGGGTGCTCAGTACTCAGGGTGCTGGGTGCTCAGTACTCAGGGTGCTGGGTGCTCAGTGCTCGGGGTGCTCGGTGCTCAGTACTCAAGGTGCTGGCTGCTCAGTGCTCGGGGTGCTCCGTGCTCAGTACTAAGGGTGCTCAGTGCTCAGTACTCAGGGTGCTCAGTGCTCAGTGCTCGGGGTGCTGGGTGCTCAGTGCTCGGTGTGCTGGGTGCTCAGTACTCAGGGTGCTGGGTGCTCACTACTCAGGGTGCTGGGTGCTCAGTGCTAGGGGTGCTCGGTGCTCAGTACGTTGGGTGCTCAGTACTCAGGGTGCTGGGTGCTCAGTGCTCAGGGTGCAGGGTGCTCAGTGCTAAGGGTGCTGGGTGCTCAGTGCTCAGGGTGCTGGGTGCTCAGTACTCAGGGTGCTGGGTGCTCAGTGCTCGGGGTGCTCGGTGCTCAGTACTCAGGGTGCTGGGTGCTCAGTACTCAGGGTGCTGGGTGCTCAGTGCTCAGGGTTATCGGTGCTCACTCCTCAGGGTGCTCAGTACTCAGGGTGCTGGGTGCTCAGTGCTCGGGGTGCTGCGTGCTCAGTGCTGAGGGTGCTGGGTGCTCTGTCATCGGGGTGCTGTTTGCTCAGTACTCAGGGTGCTCAGTGCTCGGGGAGCTCGGTGCTCAGTACTCAGGGTGCTGGGTGCTCAGTACTCAGTGCTCAGGGTCCTGGGTGCTCCGTGCTTGGTTTGCTGGGTGCTCAGCGCTCTGGGTGCTTAGCGCTCAGTACTCAGGGTGCTGGGTGCTCAGTACTCAGGGTGCTCAGTGCACGAGGTGCTGGGTGCTCAGTGCTCAGGGTGCTGGGTGCTCAGTACTCAGGGTGCTCAGTGCTCACGGTGCTGGGTGCTCAGTGCTCGGGGTGCAGGGTGCTCAGTACTCCGGATGCTCGGTGCTCAGTACTCAGGGTGCTGGGTGCTCAGTACTCAGGGTGCTGGGTGCTCAGTACTCAGGGTGCTCGGTGCTCAGTACTCAGGGTTCTGGGTGCTCAGTGCTCAGTGTGCTGGGTGCTAAGTACTCAGGGTGCTGGGTGCTCAGTACTCAGGGTGCTGGGTGCTCAGTGCTCAGGGTCCTGGTTGCTCAGTACTCAGGGTGCTGGGTGCTCAGTGCTCAGGGTGCTGGGTGCTCAGTGCTCAGGGTGCTGAGTGCTCAGTGCTCAGGGTGCTGGGTGCTCAGTGCTTGGGGTGCTGGGTGCTCAGTGCTCAGGGTGCTGGGTTCTCAGTGCTCAGGGTGCTGGGTGCTCAGTACTCGGGGTGCTCGGTGCTCAGTACTCAGGGTGCTGGGTGCTCAGTACTCAGGGTGCTGGGTGCTCAGTACTCAGGGTGCTCGGTGCTAAGTACTCAGGGTGCTGGGTGCTCAGTACTCAGGGTGCTGGGTGCTCAGTGCTCAGGGTGCTGGGTGCTCAGTACTCAGGGTGCTGGGTGCTCAGTGCTCAGTGTGCTGGGTGGTCAGTACTCAGGGTGCTGGGTGCTCAGTGCTCAGGGTGCTCAGTACTCGGGGTGCTGGGCGCTCAGTGCTCGGGGTGCTGGGTGCTCAATACTCAGGGTGCTCAGTACTCAGGGTGCTGGGTGCTCAGTGCTCGGGGTGCTGGGTGCTCAGTGCTCAGGGTGATCGGTGCTCAGTACTCAGTATGCTGGGTGCTCAGTACTCAGGGTGCTGGGTGCTCAGTACTCAGGGTGCTGGGTGCTCAGTCCTCAGTGTGCTCAGTGCTCAGGCTGCTGGGTGCTCAGTGCTCGGGGTGCTCGGTTCTCAGTACTCAGGCTGCTGAGTGCTCAGTACTCAGGGTGCTGGGTGCTCAGTGCTCGGGGTGCTGGGTGCTCAGTACTCAGGGTGCTGGGTTCTCAGTGCTCAGGGTGCTGGGTGCTCAGTGCTCGGGGTACTGGGTGCTCAGTACTCAGGGTGCTGGGTGCTCAGTACTCAGGGTGCTGGGTGCTCAGTGCTCGGGGTGCTCGGTGCTCAGTACTCAAGGTGCTGGCTGCTCAGTGCTCGGGGTGCTCGGTGCTCAGTACTAAGGGTGCTCAGTGCTCAGTACTCAGGGTGCTCAGTGCTCAGTGCTCGGGGTGCTGGGTGCTCAGTGCTCGGTGTGCTGGGTGCTCAGTACTCAGGGTGCTGGGTGCTCACTACTCAGGGTGCTGGGTGCTCAGTGCTAGGGGTGCTCGGTGCTCAGTACGTTGGGTGCTCAGTACTCAGGGTGCTGGGTGCTCAGTGCTCAGGGTGCTGGGTGCTCAGTGCTAAGGGTGCTGGGTGCTCAGTGCTCAGGGTGCTGGGTGCTCAGTACTCAGGGTGCTGGGTGCTCAGTGCTCGGGGTGCTCGGTGCTCAGTACTCAGGGTGCTGGGTGCTCAGTACTCAGGGTGCTGGGTGCTCAGTGCTCAGGGTTATCGGTGCTCACTCCTCAGGGTGCTCAGTACTCAGTGTGCTGGGTGCTCAGTGCTCGGGGTGCTGCGTGCTCAGTGCTGAGGGTGCTGGGTGCTCTGTCATCGGGGTGCTGTTTGCTCAGTACTCAGGGTGCTCAGTGCTCGGGGAGCTCGGTGCTCAGTACTCAGGGTGCTGGGTGCTCAGTACTCAGTGCTCAGGGTCCTGGGTGCTCCGTGCTTGGGGTGCTGGGTGCTCAGCGCTCTGGGTGCTTAGCGCTCAGTACTCAGGGTGCTGGGTGCTCAGTACTCAGGGTGCTCAGTGCACGAGGTGCTGGGTGCTCAGTACTCAGGGTGCTGGGTGCTCAGTACTCAGGGTGCTGGGTGCTAATTCTCGGGGTGCTTTGTGCTCAGTGCTCAGCGTGCTGGGTGCTCAGTACTCTGGGTGCTCTGTTCTCAGTACTCAGGCTGCTGGGTGCTCATTCTCGGGGTGCTGGGTGCTCAGTGCTCGGGGTGCTGGTTGCTCAGTGCTCGGGGTGCTGGGTGCTCAGTACTCAGGGTGCTGGGTGCTCAGTACTCAGGGTGCTGGGTGCTCAGTTCTCGGGGTGCTCGGTGCTCAGTACTCAGGGTGCTGGGTGCTCAGTACTCGGGGTGCTGGGTGCTCAGTGCTCAGGGTGCTGGGTGCTCAGTGCTCGGGGTGCTGGGTGCTCAGTGCTCAGGATGCTGGCTGCTCAGTGCTCAGGGTGCTGGGTGCTCAGTACTCAGGGTGCTCGGTGCTCAGTACTCAGGGTGCTCAGCGCTCAGTACTCAGCGTGCTGGGTGCTCAGTGCTCAGGGTCCTTGGTGCTCAGTACTCAGGGTGCTCCGTGCTCAGTATTCAGCGTGCTTTGTGCTCAGTGCTCAGGGTGCTGGGTGCTCATTACTCAGGGTGCTGGGTGCTCAGTACTTGGGGTGCTCGGTGCTCAGTACTCTTGGTGCTGGGTGCTCAGTACTCAGGGTGCTGGGTGCTCAGTGCTCGGGGTGCTCGGTGCTCAGTGCTCAGGATGCTCGGTGCTCAGTACTCTTGGTGCTGGGTGCTCAGTACTCAGGGTGCTGGGTGCTCAGTCCTCGGGGTGCTCGGTGCTCAGTACTCAGGGTGCTTGGTGCTCAGTGCTCAGGGTGCTGGGTGCTCAGTACTCAGGGTGCTCAGTGCTCAGGGTGCTGGGTGCTCAGTGCTCGGGGTGCAGGGTGCTCAGTACTCCGGATGCTCGGTGCTCAGTACTCAGGGTGCTGGGTGCTCAGTACTCAGGGTGCTGGGTGCTCAGTACTCAGGGTGCTCGGTGCTCAGTACTCAGGGTTCTGGGTGCTCAGTGCTCAGTGTGCTGGGTGCTAAGTACTCAGGGTGCTGGGTGCTCAGTACTCAGGGTGCTGGGTGCTCAGTGCTCAGGGTCCTGGTTGCTCAGTACTCAGGGTGCTGGGTGCTCAGTGCTCAGGGTGCTGGGTGCTCAGTGCTCAGGGTGCTGAGTGCTCAGTGCTCAGGGTGCTGGGTGCTCAGTGCTTGGGGTGCTGGGTGCTCAGTGCTCAGGGTGCTGGGTTCTCAGTGCTCAGGGTGCTGGGTGCTCAGTACTCGGGGTGCTCGGTGCTCAGTACTCAGGGTGCTGGGTGCTCAGTACTCAGGGTGCTGGGTGCTCAGTACTCAGGGAGCTCGGTGCTAAGTACTCAGGGTGCTGGGTGCTCAGTACTCAGGGTGCTGGGTGCTCAGTGCTCAGGGTGCTGGGTGCTCAGTACTCAGGGTGCTGGGTGCTCAGTGCTCAGTGTGCTGGGTGCTCAGTACTCAGGGTGCTGGGTGCTCAGTGCTCAGGGTGCTCAGTACTCGGGGTGCTGGGCGCTCAGTGCTCGGGGTGCTGGGTGCTCAATACTCAGGGTGCTCAGTACTCAGGGTGCTGGGTGCTCAGTGCTCGGGGTGCTGGGTGCTCAGTGCTCAGGGTGATCGGTGCTCAGTACTCAGTATGCTGGGTGCTCAGTACTCAGGGTGCTGGGTGCTCAGTACTCAGGGTGCTGGGTGCTCAGTCCTCAGTGTGCTCAGTGCTCAGGGTGCTGGGTGCTCAGTGCTCGGGGTGCTCGGTGCTCAGTACTCAGGCTGCTGAGTGCTCAGTACTCAGGGTGCTGGGTGCTCAGTGCTCGGGGTGCTGGGTGCTCAGTACTAAGGGTGCTGGGTTCTCAGTGCTCAGGGTGCTGGGTGCTCAGTGCTCGGGGTACTGGGTGCTCAGTACTCAGGGTGCTCGGTGCTCAGTACTCAGGGTGCTGGGTGCTCAGTGCTTGGGGTGCTGGGTGCTCAGTGCTCAGGGTGCTGGGTGCTCAGGACTCAGGGTGCTGGGTGCTCAGTGCTCGGGGTGCTCGGTGCTCAGTACTCAAGGTGCTGGCTGCTCAGTGCTCGGGGTGCTCGGTGCTCAGTACTAAGCGTGCTCAGTGCTCAGTACTCAGGGTGCTCAGTGCTCAGTGCTCGGGGTGCTGGGTGCTCAGTGCTCGGTGTGCTGGGTGCTCAGTACTCAGGGTGCTGGGTGCTCACTACTCAGGGTGCTGGGTGCTCAGTGCTAGGGGTGCTCGGTGCTCAGTACGTTGGGTGCTCAGTACTCAGGGTGCTGGGTGCTCAGTGCTCAGGGTGCTGGGTGCTCAGTGCTAAGGGTGCTGGGTGCTCAGTGCTCAGGGTGCTGGGTGCTCAGTACTCAGGGTGCTGGGTGCTCAGTGCTCGGGGTGCTCGGTGCTCAGTACTCAGGGTGCTGGGTGCTCAGTACTCAGGGTGCTGGGTGCTCAGTGCTCAGGGTTATCGGTGCTCACTCCTCAGGGTGCTCAGTACTCAGGGTGCTGGGTGCTCAGTGCTCGGGGTGCTGCGTGCTCAGTGCTGAGGGTGCTGGGTGCTCTGTCATCGGGGTGCTGTTTGCTCAGTACTCAGGGTGCTCAGTGCTCGGGGAGCTCGGTGCTCAGTACTCAGGGTGCTGGGTGCTCAGTACTCAGTGCTCAGGGTCCTGGGTGCTCCGTGCTTAGGGTGCTGGGTGCTCAGCGCTCTGGGTGCTTAGCGCTCAGTACTCAGGGTGCTGGGTGCTCAGTACTCAGGGTGCTCAGTGCACGAGGTGCTGGGTGCTCAGTACTCAGGGTGCTGGGTGCTCAGTACTCAGGGTGCTGGGTGCTAATTCTCGGGGTGCTTTGTGCTCAGTGCTCAGCGTGCTGGGTGCTCAGTACTCTGGGTGCTCTGTTCTCAGTACTCAGGCTGCTGGGTGCTCATTCTCGGGGTGCTGGGTGCTCAGTGCTCGGGGTGCTGGTTGCTCAGTGCTCGGGGTGCTGGGTGCTCAGTACTCAGGTTGCTGGGTGCTCAGTACTCAGGGTGCTGGGTGCTCAGTTCTCGGGGTGCTCGGTGCTCAGTACTCAGGGTGCTGGGTGCTCAGTACTCGGGGTGCTGGGTGCTCAGTGCTCAGGGTGCTGGGTGCTCAGTGCTCGGGGTGCTGGGTGCTCAGTGCTCAGGGTGCTGGCTGCTCAGTGCTCAGGGTGCTGGGTGCTCAGTACTCAGGGTGCTCGGTGCTCAGTACTCAGGGTGCACAGCGCTCAGTACTCAGCGTGCTGGGTGCTCAGTGCTCAGGGTCCTTGGTGCTCAGTACTCAGGGTGCTCAGTGCTCAGTACTCAGCGTGCTTTGTGCTCAGTGCTCAGGGTGCTGGGTGCTCATTACTCAGGGTGCTGGGTGCTCAGTGCTCGGGGTGCTCGGTGCTCAGTACTCTTGGTGCTGGGTGCTCAGTACTCAGGGTGCTGGGTGCTCAGTGCTCAGGGTGCTCTGTGCTCAGTGCTCAGGATGCTTGGTGCTCAGTAGTCTTGGTCCTGGGTGCTCAGTACTCAGGGTGCTGGGTGCTCAGTGCTCGGGGTGCTCGGTGCTCAGTACTCAGGGTGCTGGGTGCTCAGTGCTCAGGGTGCTGGGTGCTCAGTACTCAGGGTGCTCAGTACTCAGTACTCAGGGTGCTGGGTGCTCAGTGCTTGGGGTGCTGGGTGCTCAGTGCTCAGGATGCTGGGTGCTCAGTGCTCGGGGTGCTGGGTGTTCAGTACTCGGGGTGCTCGGTGCTCAGTACTCAGGATGCTGGGTGCTCAGTACTCAGGGTGCTGGGTGCTCAGTACTCAGGGTGCTGGGTGCTCAGTGCTCAGGGTGCTGGGTGCTCAGTACTCAGGGTGCTGGGTGCTCAGTGCTCGGGGTGCTGGGTGCTCAGTACTAAGGGTGCTGGGTTCTCAGTGCTCAGGGTGCTGGGTGCTCAGTGCTCGGGGTACTGGGTGCTCAGTACTCAGGGTGCTCGGTGCTCAGTACTCAGGGTGCTGGGTGCTCAGTGCTTGGGGTGCTGGGTGCTCAGTGCTCAGGGTGCTGGGTGCTCAGGACTCAGGGTGCTGGGTGCTCAGTGCTCGGGGTGCTCGGTGCTCAGTACTCAAGGTGCTGGCTGCTCAGTGCTCGGGGTGCTCGGTGCTCAGTACTAAGCGTGCTCAGTGCTCAGTACTCAGGGTGCTCAGTGCTCAGTGCTCGGGGTGCTGGGTGCTCAGTGCTCGGTGTGCTGGGTGCTCAGTACTCAGGGTGCTGGGTGCTCACTACTCAGGGTGCTGGGTGCTCAGTGCTAGGGGTGCTCGGTGCTCAGTACGTTGGGTGCTCAGTACTCAGGGTGCTGGGTGCTCAGTGCTCAGGGTGCTGGGTGCTCAGTGCTAAGGGTGCTGGGTGCTCAGTGCTCAGGGTGCTGGGTGCTCAGTACTCAGGGTGCTGGGTGCTCAGTGCTCGGGTTGCTCGGTGCTCAGTACTCAGGGTGCTGGGTGCTCAGTACTCAGGGTGCTGGGTGCTCAGTGCTCAGGGTTATCGGTGCTCACTCCTCAGGGTGCTCAGTACTCAGGGTGCTGGGTGCTCAGTGCTCGGGGTGCTGCGTGCTCAGTGCTGAGGGTGCTGGGTGCTCTGTCATCGGGGTGCTGTTTGCTCAGTACTCAGGGTGCTCAGTGCTCGGGGAGCTCGGTGCTCAGTACTCAGGGTGCTGGGTGCTCAGTACTCAGTGCTCAGGGTCCTGGGTGCTCCGTGCTTAGGGTGCTGGGTGCTCAGCGCTCTGGGTGCTTAGCGCTCAGTACTCAGGGTGCTGGGTGCTCAGTACTCAGGGTGCTCAGTGCACGAGGTGCTGGGTGCTCAGTACTCAGGGTGCTGGGTGCTCAGTACTCAGGGTGCTGGGTGCTAATTCTCGGGGTGCTTTGTGCTCAGTGCTCAGCGTGCTGGGTGCTCAGTACTCTGGGTGCTCTGTTCTCAGTACTCAGGCTGCTGGGTGCTCATTCTCGGGGTGCTGGGTGCTCAGTGCTCGGGGTGCTGGTTGCTCAGTGCTCGGGGTGCTGGGTGCTCAGTACTCAGGGTGCTGGGTGCTCAGTACTCAGGGTGCTGGGTGCTCAGTTCTCGGGGTGCTCGGTGCTCAGTACTCAGGGTGCTGGGTGCTCAGTACTCGGGGTGCTGGGTGCTCAGTGCTCAGGGTGCTGGGTGCTCAGTGCTCGGGGTGCTGGGTGCTCAGTGCTCAGGGTGCTGGCTGCTCAGTGCTCAGGGTGCTGGGTGCTCAGTACTCAGGGTGCTCGGTGCTCAGTACTCAGGGTGCACAGCGCTCAGTACTCAGCGTGCTGGGTGCTCAGTGCTCAGGGTCCTTGGTGCTCAGTACTCAGGGTGCTCAGTGCTCAGTACTCAGCGTGCTTTGTGCTCAGTGCTCAGGGTGCTGGGTGCTCAGTACTCAGGATACTGGGTGCTCAGTACTCAGGGTGCTGGGTGCTCAGACCTCAGAGTGCTCAGTGCTCAGGGTGCTGGGTGCTCAGTGCTCAGGGTGCTCAGTACTCGGGGTGCTGGGTGCTCAGTGCTCGGGGTGCTGGGTGCTCAGTGCTCAGGGTGATCGGTGCTCAGTACTCAGGATACTGGGTGCTCAGTACTCAGGGTGCTGGGTGCTCAGACCTCAGAGTGCTCAGTGCTCAGGGTGCTGGGTGCTCAGTGCTCAGGGTGCTCAGTACTCGGGGTGCTGGGTGCTCAGTGCTCGGGGTGCTGGGTGCTCAGTACTCAGGGTGCTATCTGCTCAGTGCTCAGGGTGCTGGGTGCTCAGTGCTCAGGGTGATCCTTGCTCAATACTCAGGGTGCTGGGTGCTCAGTACTCGGGGTGCTGGGTGCTCAGTGCTCAGGGTGCTGGGTGCTCAGTGCTCGGGGTGCTGGGTGCTCAGTGCTCAGGATGCTGGCTGCTCAGTGCTCAGGGTGCTGGGTGCTCAGTACTCAGGGTGCTCGGTGCTCAGTACTCAGGGTGCTCAGCGCTCAGTACTCAGCGTGCTGGGTGCTCAATGCTCAGGGTCCTTGGTGCTCAGTACTCAGGGTGCTCCGTGCTCAGTATTCAGCGTGCTTTGTGCTCAGTGCTCAGGGTGCTGGGTGCTCATTACTCAGGGTGCTGGGTGCTCAGTACTCGGGGTGCTCAGTGCTCAGTACTCTTGGTGCTGGGTGCTCAGTACTCAGGGTGCTGGGTGCTCAGTGCTCGGGGTGCTCGGTGCTCAGTGCTCAGGATGCTCGGTGCTCAGTACTCTTGGTGCTGGGTGCTCAGTACTCAGGGTGCTGGGTGCTCAGTCCTCGGGGTGCTCGGTGCTCAGTACTCAGGGTGCTGGGTGCTCAGTGCTCAGGGTGCTGGGTGCTCAGTACACAGGGTGCTCAGTGCTCAGGGTGCTGGGTGCTCAGTGCTTGGGGTGCTGGGTGCTCAGTGCTCAGGGTGCTGGGTTCTCAGTGCTCAGGGTGCTGGGTGCTCAGTACTCGGGGTGCTCGGTGCTCAGTACTCAGGGTGCTGGGTGCTCAGTACTCAGGGTGCTGGGTGCTCAGTACTCAGGGTGCTCGGTGCTAAGTACTCAGGGTGCTGGGTGCTCAGTACTCAGGGTGCTGGGTGCTCAGTGCTCAGGGTGCTGGGTGCTCAGTACTCAGGGTGCTGGGTGCTCAGTGCTCAGTGTGCTGGGTGCTCAGTACTCAGGGTGCTGAGTGCTCAGTGCTCAGGGTGCTCAGTACTCGGGGTGCTGGGCGCTCAGTGCTCGGGGTGCTGGGTGCTCAATACTCAGGGTGCTCAGTACTCAGGGTGCTGGGTGCTCAGTGCTCGGGGTGCTGGGTGCTCAGTGCTCAGGGTGATCAGTGCTCAGTACTCAGTATGCTGGGTGCTCAGTACTCAGGGTGCTGGGTGCTCAGTACTCAGGGTGCTGGGTGCTCAGTCCTCAGTGTGCTCAGTGCTCAGGGTGCTGGGTGCTCAGTGCTCGGGGTGCTCGGTGCTCAGTACTCAGGCTGCTGAGTGCTCAGTACTCAGGGTGCTGGGTGCTCAGTGCTAGGGGTGCTCGGTGCTCAGTACGTTGGGTGCTCAGTACTCAGGGTGCTGGGTGCTCAGTGCTCAGGGTGCTGGGTGCTCAGTGCTAAGGGTGCTGGGTGCTCAGTGCTCAGGGTGCTGGGTGCTCAGTACTCAGGGTGCTGGGTGCTCAGTGCTCGGGGTGCTCGGTGCTCAGTACTCAGGGTGCTGGGTGCTCAGTACTCAGGGTGCTGGGTGCTCAGTGCTCAGGGTTATCGGTGCTCACTCCTCAGGGTGCTCAGTACTCAGGGTGCTGGGTGCTCAGTGCTCGGGATGCTGCGTGCACAGTGCTGAGGGTGCTGGGTGCTCTGTCATCGGGGTGCTGTTTGCTCAGTACTCAGGGTGCTCAGTGCTCGGGGAGCTCGGTGCTCAGTACTCAGGGTGCTGGGTGCTCAGTACTCAGTGCTCAGGGTCCTGGGTGCTCCGTGCTTGGGGTGCTGGGTGCTCAGCGCTCTGGGTGCTTAGCGCTCAGTACTCAGGGTGCTGGGTGCTCAGTACTCAGGGTGCTCAGTGCACGAGGTGCTGGGTGCTCAGTACTCAGGGTGCTGGGTGCTCAGTACTCAGGGTGCTGGGTGCTAATTCTCGGGGTGCTTTGTGCTCAGTGCTCAGCGTGCTGGGTGCTCAGTACTCTGGGTGCTCTGTTCTCAGTACTCAGGCTGCTGGGTGCTCATTCTCGGGGTGCTGGGTGCTCAGTGCTCAGGGAGCTGGGTGCTCAGTGCTCGGAGTGCTCGGTGCTCAGTACTCAGGGTGCTGGGTGCTCAGTACTCAGGGTGCTGGGTGCTCAGTGCTCAGGGTGATCGGTGCTCAGTCCTCAGGGTGCTCAGTACTCAGGGTGCTGGGTGCTCAGTGCTCGTGGTGCTGGGTGCTCAGTGCTGAGGGTGCTGGGTGCTCTGTGATCGGGGTGCTGGGTGCTCAGTACTCAGGGTGCTCAGTGCTCGGGGAGCTCGGTGCTCAGTACTCAGGGTGCTGGGTGCTCAGTACTCAGTGCTCAGGGTCCTGGGTGCTCCGTGCTTGGGGTGCTGGGTGCTCAGCGCTCTGGGTGCTTAGTGCTCAGAACTCAGGGTGCTCAGTGCTCTGGGTGCTGGGTGCTCAGTACTCAGGGTGCTGGGTGCTCAGTACTCAGGGTGCTGGGTGCTCAGTGCTCAGGGTGCTGGGTGGTCAGTACTCGGGGTGCTCGGTGCTCAGTACTCAGGGTGCTGGGTGCTCAGTACTCAGGGTGCTGGGTGCTCAGTACTCAGGGTGCTCGGTGCTCAGTACTCAGGGTGCTGGGTGCTCAGTGCTCAGGGTGCTGGGTGCTAAGTACTCAGGGTGCTGGGAGCTCAGTACTCAGGGTGCTGGGTGCTCAGTGCTCAGGGTGCTGGGTGCTCAGTACTCAGGGTGCTGGGTGCTCAGTGCTCAGGGTGCTGGGTGCTCAGTACTCAGGGTGCTCAGTACTCAGTGTGCTGGGTGCTCAGTACTCAGGGTGCTCAGTACTCAGGGTGCTGGGTGCTCAGTGCTCGGGGTGCTGGGTGCACAGTACTCAGGGTGCTCAGTACTCAGGGTGCTGGGTGCTCAGTGCTCGGGTTGCTGGGTGCTCAGTGCTCAGGGTGATCGGTGCTCAGTACTCAGGATACTGGGTGCTCAGTCCTCAGGGTGCTGGGTGCTCAGACCTCAGAGTGCTCAGTGCTCAGGGTGCTGGGTGCTCAGTGCTCAGGGTGCTCAGTACTCGGGGTGCTGGGTGCTCAGTGCTCGGGGTGCTGGGTGCTCAGTACTCAGGGTGCTCAGTACTCAGGGTGCTATCTGCTCAGTGCTCAGGGTGCTGGGTGCTCAGTGCTCAGGGTGATCGTTGCTCAGTACTCAGGGTGCTGGGTGCTCAGTACTCGGGGTGCTGGGTGCTCAGTGCTCAGGGTGCTGGGTGCTCAGTGCTCGGGGTGCTGGGTGCTCAGTGCTCAGGATGCTGGCTGCTCAGTGCTCAGGGTGCTGGGTGCTCAGTACTCAGGGTGCTCGGTGCTCAGTACTCAGGGTGCTCAGCGCTCAGTACTCAGCGTGCTGGGTGCTCAGTGCTCAGGGTCCTTGGTGCTCAGTACTCAGGGTGCTCCGTGCTCAGTATTCAGCGTGCTTTGTGCTCAGTGCTCAGGGTGCTGGGTGCTCATTACTCAGGGTGCTGGGTGCTCAGTACTCGGGGTGCTCAGTGCTCAGTACTCTTGGTGCTGGGTGCTCAGTACTCAGGGTGCTGGGTGCTCAGTGCTCGGGGTGCTCGGTGCTCAGTGCTCAGGATGCTCGGTGCTCAGTACTCTTGGTGCTGGGTGCTCAGTACTCAGGGTGCTGGGTGTCAGTCCTCGGGGTGCTCGGTGCTCAGTACTCAGGGTGCTGGGTCCTCAGTGCTCAGGGTGCTGGGTGCTCAGTACACAGGGTGCTCAGTGCTCAGGGTGCTGGGTGCTCAGTGCTCTTGGTGCAGGGTGCTCAGTACTCCGGATGCTCGGTGCTCAGTACTCAGGGTGCTGGGTGCTCAGTACTCAGGGTGCTCGGTGCTCAGTACTCAGGGTGCTCGGTGCTCAGTACTCAGGGTTCTGGGTGCTCAGTGCTCAGTGTGCTGGGTGCTAAGTACTCAGGGTGCTGGGTGCTCAGTACTCAGGGTGCTGGGTGCTCAGTGCTCAGGGTCCTGGTTGCTCAGTACTCAGGGTGCTGGGTGCTCAGTGCTCAGGGTGCTGGGTGCTCAGTGCTCAGGGTGCTGAGTGCTCAGTGCTCAGGATGCTGGGTGCTCAGTGCTTGGGGTGCTGGGTGCTCAGTGCTCAGGGTGCTGGGTTCTCAGTGCTCAGGGTGCTGGGTGCTCAGTACTCGGGGTGCTCGGTGCTCAGTACTCAGGGTGCTGGGTGCTCAGTACTCAGGGTGCTGGGTGCTCAGTACTCAGGGTGCTCGGTGCTAAGTACTCAGGGTGCTAGGTGCTTAGTACTCAGGGTGCTGGGTGCTCAGTGCTCAGGGTGCTGGGTGCTCAGTACTCAGGGTGCTGGGTGCTCAGTGCTCAGTGTGCTGGGTGCTCAGTACTCAGGGTGCTGAGTGCTCAGTGCTCAGGGTGCTCAGTACTCGGGGTGCTGGGCGCTCAGTGCTCGGGGTGCTGGGTGCTCAATACTCAGGGTGCTCAGTACTCAGGGTGCTGGGTGCTCAGTGCTCGGGGTGCTGGGTGCTCAGTGCTCAGGGTGATCGGTGCTCAGTACTCAGTATGCTGGGTGCTCAGTACTCAGGGTGCTGGGTGCTCAGTACTCAGGGTGCTGGGTGCTCAGTCCTCAGTGTGCTCAGTGCTCAGGGTGCTGGGTGCTCAGTGCTCGGGGTGCTCGGTGCTCAGTACTCAGGCTGCTGAGTGCTCAGTACTCAGGGTGCTGGGTGCTCAGTGCTAGGGGTGCTCGGTGCTCAGTACGTTGGGTGCTCAGTACTCAGGGTGCTGGGTGCTCAGTGCTCAGGGTGCTGGGTGCTCAGTGCTAAGGGTGCTGGGTGCTCAGTGCTCAGGGTGCTGGGTGCTCAGTACTCAGGGTGCTGGGTGCTCAGTGCTCGGGGTGCTCGGTGCTCAGTACTCAGGGTGCTGGGTGCTCAGTACTCAGGGTGCTGGGTGCTCAGTGCTCAGGGTTATCGGTGCTCAATCCTCAGGGTGCTCAGTACTCAGGGTGCTGGGTGCTCAGTGCTCGGGATGCTGCGTGCACAGTGCTGAGGGTGCTGGGTGCTCTGTCATCGGGGTGCTGTTTGCTCAGTACTCAGGGTGCTCAGTGCTCGGGGAGCTCGGTGCTCAGTACTCAGGGTGCTGGTTGCTCAGTACTCAGTGCACAGGGTCCTGGGTGCTCCGTGCTTGGGGTGCTGGGTGCTCAGCGCTCTGGGTGCTTAGCGCTCAGTACTCAGGGTGCTGGGTGCTCAGTACTCAGGGTGCTCAGTGCACGAGGTGCTGGGTGCTCAGTACTCAGGGTGCTGGGTGCTCAGTACTCAGGGTGCTGGGTGCTAATTCTCGGGGTGCTTTGTGCTCAGTGCTCAGCGTGCTGGGTGCTCAGTACTCTGGGTGCTCTGTTCTCAGTACTCAGGCTGCTGGGTGCTCATTCTCGGGGTGCTGGGTGCTCAGTGCTCGGGGTGCTGGTTGCTCAGTGCTCGGGGTGCTGGGTGCTCAGTACTCAGGGTGCTGGGTGCTCAGTACTCAGGGTGCTGGGTGCTCAGTTCTCGGGGTGCTCGGTGCTCAGTACTCAGGGTGCTGGGTGCTCAGTACTCGGGGTGCTGGGTGCTCAGTGCTCAGGGTGCTGGGTGCTCAGTGCTCGGGGTGCTGGGTGCTCAGTGCTCAGGGTGCTGGCTGCTCAGTGCTCAGGGTGCTGGGTGCTCAGTACTCAGGGTGCTCGGTGCTCAGTACTCAGGGTGCACAGCGCTCAGTACTCAGCGTGCTGGGTGCTCAGTGCTCAGAGTCCTTGGTGCTCAGTACTCAGGGTGCTCAGTGCTCAGTACTCAGCGTGCTTTGTGCTCAGTGCTCAGGGTGCTGGGTGCTCATTACTCAGGGTGCTGGGTGCTCAGTGCTCGGGGTGCTCGGTGCTCAGTACTCTTGGTGCTGGGTGCTCAGTACTCAGGGTGCTGGGTGCTCAGTGCTCAGGGTGCTCTGTGCTCAGTGCTCAGGATGCTTGGTGCTCAGTAGTCTTGGTCCTGGGTGCTCAGTACTCAGGGTGCTGGGTGCTCAGTGCTCGGGGTGCTCGGTGCTCAGTACTCAGGGTGCTGGGTGCTCAGTGCTCAGGGTGCTGGGTGCTCAGTACTCAGGGTGCTCAGTACTCAGTACTCAGGGTGCTGGGTGCTCAGTGCTTGGGGTGCTGGGTGCTCAGTGCTCAGGGTGCTGGGTGCTCAGTGCTCGGGGTGCTGGGTGTTCAGTACTCGGGGTGCTCGGTGCTCAGTACTCAGGGTGCTGGGTGCTCAGTACTCAGGGTGCTGGGTGCTCAGTGCTCAGGGTGCTGGGTGCTCAGTACTCAGGGTGCTGGGTGCTCAGTACTCAGGGTGCTGGGTGCTCAGTGCTCAGGGTGCTGGGTGCTCAGTGCTCGGAGTGCTCGGTGCTCAGTACTCAGGGTGCTGGGTGCTGAGTACTCAGGGTGCTGGGTGCTCAGTGCTCAGGGTGATCGGTGCTCTGTCCTCAGGGTGCTCAGTACTCAGGGTGCTGGGTGCTCAGTGCTCGTGGTGCTGGGTGCTCAGTGCTGAGGGTGCTGGGTGCTCTGTGATCGGGGTGCTGGGTGCTCAGTACTCAGGGTGCTCAGTGCTCGGGGAGCTCGGTGCTCAGTACTCAGGGTGCTGGGTGCTCAGTACTCAATGCTCGGGGTCCTGGGTGCTCCGTGCTTGGGGTGCTGGGTGCTCAGCGCTCTGGGTGCTTAGTGCTCAGAACTCAGGGTGCTCAGTGCTCTGGGTGCTGGGTGCTCAGTACTCAGGGTGCTGGGTGCTCAGTACTCAGGGTGCTGGGTGCTCAGTGCTCAGGGTGCTGGGTGGTCAGTACTCGGGGTGCTCGGTGCTCAGTACTCAGGGTGCTGGGTGCTCTGTACTCAGGGTGCTGGGTGCTCAGTACTCAGGGTGCTCGGTGCTCAGTACTCAGGGTGCTGGGTGCTCAGTGCTCAGGGTGCTGGGTGCTAAGTACTCAGGGTGCTGGGAGCTCAGTACTCAGGGTGCTGGGTGCTCAGTGCTCAGGGTGCTGGGTGCTCAGTACTCAGGGTGCTGGGTGCTCAGTGCTCAGGGTGCTGGGTGCTCAGTACTCAGGGTGCTCAGTACTCAGGGTGCTGGGTGCTCAGTGCTCGGGGTGCTGGGTGCACAGTACTCAGGGTGCTCAGTACTCAGGGTGCTGGGTGCTCAGTGCTCGGGTTGCTGGGTGCTCAGTGCTCAGGGTGATCGGTGCTCAGTACTCAGGATACTGGGTGCTCAGTACTCAGGGTGCTGGGTGCTCAGACCTCAGAGTGCTCAGTGCTCTGGTTGCTGGGTGCTCAGTGCTCAGGGTGCTCAGTACTCGGGGTGCTGGGTGCTCAGAGCTCGGGGTGCTGGGTGCTCAGTACTCAGGGTGCTCAGTACTCAGGGTGCTGGCTGCTCAGTGCTCAGGGTGCTGGGTGCTCAGTGCTCAGGGTGATCGTTGCTCAGTACTCAGGATGCTGGGTGCTCAGTACTCAGGGTGCTGGGTGCTCAGTACACAGGGTGCTGGGTGCTCAGTCCTCAGGGTGCTCAGTGCTCAGGGTGCTGGGTGCTCAGTGCTCGGGGTGCTCGGTGCTCAGTACTCAGGGTGCTGAGTGCTCAGTACTCAGGGTGCTGGGTGCTCAGTGCTCGGGGTGCTGGGTGTTCAGTACTCACGGTGCTGGGTGCTCAGTGCTCAGGGTGCTGGGTGCTCAGTGCTCGGGGTACTGGGTGCTCAGTACTCAGGGTGCTGGGTGCTCAGTACTCAGGGTGCTGGGTGCTCAGTGCTCGGGGTGCTGGGTGCGCAGTGCTCAGGGTGCTGGGTGCTCAGGACTCAGGGTGCTGGGTGCTCAGTGCTCGGGGTGCTCGGTGCTCTGTACTCAAGGTGCTGGCTGCTCAGTGCTCACGGTGCTGGGTGCTCAGTCCTCGGGATGCTCCGTGCTCAGTGCTCAGGGTGCTGGGTGCTCAGTACTCAGGGTGCTCGGTGCTCAGTACTAAGGGTGCTCAGTGCTCAGTATTCAGGGTGCTCAGTGCTCAGTGCTCGGTGTGCTGGGTGCTCAGTGCTCCGGGTGCTGGGTGCTCAGTACTCAGGGTGCTAGGTGCTCAGTGCTAGGGGTGCTCGGTGCTCAGTACGTTGGGTGCTCAGTACTCAGGGTGCTGGGTGCTCAGTGCTCAGGGTGCTGGGTGCTCAGTGCTCAGGGTGCTGGGTGCTCAGTGCTCAGGGTGCTGGGTGCTCAGTACTCAGGGTGCTGGGTGCTCAGTGCTCGGGGTGCTCGGTGCTCAGTACTCAGGGTGCTGGGTGCTCAGTACTCAGGGTGCTGGGTGATCAGTGCTCAGGGTTATCGGTGCTCAGTCCTCAGGGTGCTCAGTACTCAGGGTGCTGGGTGCTCAGTACTCAGGGTGCTCAGTGCACGGGGTGCTGGGTGCTCAGTACTCAGGGTGCTGGGTGCTCAGTACTCAGGGTGCTGGGTGCTAATTCTCTTGGTGCTGGGTGCTCAGTGCTCGGGGTGCTGTTTGCTCAGTACTCGGGGTGCTGGGTGCTCAGTGCTCAGCGTGCTGGGTGCTCAGAACTCAGGGTGCTCTGTTCTCAGTACTCAGGCTGCTGGGTGCTCATGCTCGGGGAGCTGGGTGCTCAGTGCTCGGGGTGCTGGGTGCTCAGTGCTTGGGGTGCTGGGTGCTCAGTACTCAGGGTGCTGGGTGCTCAGTACTCAGGGTGCTGGGTGCTCTGTGCTCCGGGTGCTCGGTGCTCAGTACTCAGGGTGCTGGGTGCTCAGTCCTCGGGGTGCTGGGTGCTCAGTGCTCAGGGTGCTGGGTGCTCAGTGCTCGGGGTGCTGGGTGCTCAGTGCTCAGGATGCTGGCTGCTCAGTGCTCAGGGTGCTGGGTGCTCAGTACTCAGGGTGCTCGGTGCTCAGTACTCAGGGTGCTCAGCGCTCAGTACTTAGCGTGCTGGGTGCTCAGTGCTCAGGGTCCTTGGTGCTCAGTACTCAGGGTGCTCAGTGCTCAGTATTCAGCGTGCTTTGTGCTCAGTGCTCAGGGTGCTGGGTGCTCATTACTCAGGGTGCTGGGTGCTCAGTACTCGGGGTGCTCGGTGCTCAGTACTCTTGGTGCTGGGTGCTCAGTACTCAGGGTGCTGGATGCTCAGTGCTCGGGGTGCTCGGTGCTCAGTGCTCAGGATGCTCGGTGCTCAGTACTCTTCGTGCTGGGTACTCAGTACTCAGGGTGCTGGGTGCTCAGTCCTCGGGGTGCTCGGTGCTCAGTACTCAGGGTGCTGGGTGCTCAGTGCTCAGGGTGCTGGGTGCTCAGTACTCAGGGTGCTCAGTGCTCAGGGTGCTGGGTGCTCAGTGCTCGGGGTGCAGGGTGCTCAGTACTCCGGATGCTCGGTGCTCAGTACTCAGGGTGCTGGGTGCTCAGTACTCAGGGTGCTGGGTGCTCAGTACTCAGGGTGGTCGGTGCTCAGTACTCAGGGTTCTGGGTGCTCAGTGCTCAGTGTGCTGGGTGCTAAGTACTCAGGGTGCTGGGTGCTCAGTGCTCAGGGTGCTGGGTGCTCAGTACTCAGGGTGCTGGGTGCTCAGTGCTCAGGGTGCTGGGTGCTCAGTGCTCAGGGTGCTGAGTGCTCAGTGCTCAGGGTGCTGGGTGCTCAGTGCTTGGGGTGCTGGGTGCTCAGTGCTCAGGGTGCTGGGTTCTCAGTGCTCAGGGTGCTGGGTGCTCAGTACTCGGGGTGCTCGGTGCTCAGTACTCAGGGTGCTGGGTGCTCAGTACTCAGGGTGCTGGGTGCTCAGTACTCAGGATGCTCGGTGCTAAGTACTCAGGGTGCTGGGTGCACAGTACTCAGGATGCTGGGTGCTCAGTGCTCAGGGTGCTGGGTGCTCAGTACTCAGGGTGCTGGGTGCTCAGTGCTCAGTGTGCTGAGTGCTCAGTACTCAGGGTGCTGGGTGCTCAGTGCTCAGGGTGCTCAGTACTCGGGGTGCTGGGCGCTCAGTGCTCGGGGTGCTGGGTGCTCAATACTCAGGGTGCTCAGTACTCAGGGTGCTGGGTGCTCAGTGCTCAGGGTGCTGGGTGCTCAGTGCTCAGGGTGATCGGTGCTCAGTACTCAGTATGCTGGGTGCTCAGTACTCAGGGTGCTGGGTGCTCAGTACTCAGGGTGCTGGGTGCTCAGTCCTCAGTGTGCTCAGTGCTCAGGGTGCTGGGTGCTCAGTGCTCGGGGTGCTCGGTGCTCAGTACTCAGGCTGCTGAGTGCTCAGTACTCAGGGTGCTGGGTGCTCAGTGCTCGGGGTGCTGGGTGCTCAGTACTCAGGGTGCTGGGTTCTCAGTGCTCAGGGTGCTGGGTGCTCAGTGCTCGGGGTACTGGGTGCTCAGTACTCAGGGTGCTGGGTGCTCAGTACTCAGGGTGCTGGGTGCTCAGTGCTTGGGGTGCTGGGTGCTCAGTGCTCAGGGTGCTGGATGCTCAGGACTCAGGGTGCTGGGTGCTCAGTGCTCGGGGTGCTCGGTGCTCAGTACTCAAGGTGCTGGCTGCTCAGTGCTCGGGGTGCTCGGTGCTCAGTACTAAGGGTGCTCAGTGCTCAGTACTCAGGGTGCTCAGTGCTAAGTGCTCGGGGTGCTGGGTGCTCAGTGCTAGGTGTGCTCGGTGCTCAGTACGTTGGGTGCTCAGTACTCAGGGTGCTGGGTGCTCAGTGCTCAGGGTGCTGGGTGCTCAGTGCTAAGGGTGCTGGGTGCTCAGTGCTCAGGGTGCTGGGTGCTCAGTACTCAGGGTGCTGGGTGCTCAGTGCTCGGGGTGCTCGGTGCTCAGTGCTCGGGGTGCTGCGTGCTCAGTGCTGAGGGTGCTGGGTGCTCTGTCATCGGGGTGCTGGGTGCTCAGTACTCAGGGTGCTCAGTGCTCGGGGAGCTCGGTGCTCAGTACTCAGGGTGCTGGGTGCTCAGTACTCAGTGCTCAGGGTCCTGGGTGCTCCGTGCTTGGGGTGCTGGGTGCTCAGCGCTCTGGGTGCTTAGCGCTCAGTACTCAGGGTGCTGGGTGCTCAGTACTCAGGGTGCTCAGTGCACGAGGTGCTGGGTGCTCAGTACTCAGGGTGCTGGGTGCTCAGTACTCAGGGTGCTGGGTGCTAATTCTCGGCGGTGCTGGGTGCTCAGTGCTCAGCGTGCTTTGTGCTCAGTACTCTGGGTGCTCTGTTCTCAGTACTCAGGCTGCTGGGTGCTCATTCTCGGGGTGCTGGGTGCTCAGTGCTCGGGGTGCTGGGTGCTCAGTGCTCATGGTGCTGGGTGCTCAGTACTCAGGGTGCTGTGTGCTCAGTACTCAGGGTGCTGGGTGCTCAGTTCTCGGGGTGCTCGGTGCTCAGTACTCAGGGTGCTGGGTGCTCAGTACTCGGTGTGCTGGGTGCTCAGTGCTCAGGGTGCTGGGTGCTCAGTACTCAGGGTGCTCGGTGCTCAGTACTCAGGGTGCACAGCGCTCAGTACTCAGCGTGCTGGGTGCTCAGTGCTCAGGGTCCTTGGTGCTCAGTACTCAGGGTGCTCAGTGCTCAGTACTCAGCGTGCTTTGTGCTCAGTGCTCAGGGTGCTGGGTGCTCATTACTCAGGGTGCTGGGTGCTCAGTGCTCGGGGTGTTCGGTGCTCAGTACTCTTGGTGCTGGGTGCTCAGTACTCAGGGTGCTGGGTGCTCAGTGCTCAGGGTGCTGGCTGCTCAGTGCTCAGGGTGCTGGGTGCTCAGTACTCAGGGTGCTCGGTGCTCAGTACTCAGGGTGCACAGCGCTCAGTACTCAGCGTGCTGGGTGCTCAGTGCTCAGGGTCCTTGGTGCTCAGTACTCAGGGTGCTCAGTGCTCAGTACTCAGCGTGCTTTGTGCTCAGTGCTCAGGGTGCTTTGTGCTCATTACTCAGGGTGCTGGGTGCTCAGTACTCAGGGTGCTGGGTGCTCAGTGCTCAGGGTGCTCTGTGCTCAGTGCTCAGGATGCTTGGTGCTCAGTAGTCTTGGTCCTGGGTGCTCAGTCCTCAGGGTGCTGGGTGCTCAGTGCTCGGGGTGCTCGGTGCTCAGTACTCAGGGTGCTGGGTGCTCAGTGCTCAGGGTGCTGGGTGCTCAGTACTCAGGGTGCTCAGTACTCAGTACTCAGGGTGCTGGGTGCTCAGTGCTTGGGGTGCTGGGTGCTCAGTGCTCAGGGTGCTGGGTGCTCAGTGCTCGGGATGCTGGGTGTTCAGTACTCGGGGTGCTCGGTGCTCAGTACTCAGGGTGCTGGGTGCTCAGTACTCAGGGTGCTGGGTGCTCAGTACTCAGGGTGCTGGGTGCTCAGTGCTCAGGGTGCTGGGTGCTCAGTACTCAGGGTGCTGGGTGTTCAGTACTCAGGGTGCTGGGTGCTCAGTGCTCAGGGTGCTGGGTGCTCAGTGCTCGGAGTGCTCGGTGCTCAGTACTCAGGGTGCTGGGTGCTCAGTACTCAGGGTGCTGGGTGCTCAGTGCTCAGGGTGATCGGTGCTCAGTCCTCAGGGTGCTCAGTACTCAGGGTGCTGGGTGCTCAGAGCTCGTGGTGCTGGGTGCTCAGTGCTGAGGGTGCTGGGTGCTCTGTGATCGGGGTGCTGGGTGCTCAGTACTCAGGGTGCTCAGTGCTCGGGGAGCTCGGTGCTCAGTACTCAGGGTGCTGGGTGCTCAGTACTCAGTGCTCGGGGTCCTGGGTGCTCCGTGCTTGGGGTGCTGGGTGCTCAGCGCTCTGGGTGCTTAGTGCTCAGAACTCAGGGTGCTCAGTGCTCTGGGTGCTGGGTGCTCAGTACTCAGGGTGCTGGGTGCTCAGTACTCAGGGTGCTGGGTGCTCAGTGCTCAGGGTGCTGGGTGGTCAGTACTCGGGGTGCTCGGTGCTCAGTACTCAGGGTGCTGGGTGCTCAGTACTCAGGGTGCTGGGTGCTCAGTACTCAGGGTGCTCGGTGCTCAGTACTCAGGGTGCTGGGTGCTCAGTGCTCAGGGTGCTGGGTGCTAAGTACTCAGGGTGCTGGGAGCTCAGTACTCAGGGTGCTGGGTGCTCAGTGCTCAGGGTGCTGGGTGCTCAGTACTCAGGGTGCTGGGTGCTCAGCGCTCGGGGTGCTCGGTGCTCAGTGCTCAGGATGCTCGGTGCTCAGTACTCTTGGTGCTGGGTGCTCAGTACTCAGGGTGCTGGGTGCTCAGTGCTCAGTGTGCTCGGTGCTCAGTACTCAGGGTGCTGGGTGCTCAGTGCTCAGGGTGCTGGGTTCTCAGTACTCAGGGTGCTCAGTACTCAGGGTGCTGTGTGCTCAGTGCTCGGGGTGCTGGGTGCTCAGTGCTGAGGGTGCTGGGTGCTCTGTGATCAGGGTGCTGGGTGCTCAGTACTCAGGGTGCTGGGTGCTCATTGCTCAGGGTGCTGGGTGCTCAGTACTCAGGGTGCTGGGTGCTCAGTACTCAGGGTGCTGGGTGCTCAGTGCTCAGTGTGCTGGGTGCTCAGTGCTCGGAGTGCTCGGTGCTCAGTACTCAGGGTGCTGGGTGCTCAGTACTCAGGGTGCTGGGTGCTCAGTGCTCAGGGTGATCGGTGCTCAGTCCTCAGGGTGCTCCGTACTCAGGGTGCTGGGTGCTCAGTGCTCGGGGTGCTGGGTGCTCAGTGCTGAGGGTGCTGGGTGCTCTGTGATCAGGGTGCTGGGTGCTCAGTACTCAGGGTGCTCAGTGCTCGGGGAGCTCGGTGCTCAGTACTCAGGGTGCTGGGTGCTCAGTACTCAGTGCTCGGTTTCCTGGGTCCTCCGTGCTTGGGGTGCTGGGTGCTCAGCGCTCTGGGTGCTTAGTGCTCAGTACTCAGGGTGCTCAGTGCTCGGGGTGCTGGGTGCTCAGTACTCAGGGTGCTGGGTGCTCAGTACTCAGGGTGCTGGGTGCTCAGTGCTCAGGGTGCTGGGTGCTCAGTACTCTGGGTGCTCGGTGCTCAGTACTCAGGGTGCTGGTTGCTCAGTACTCAGGGTGCTGGGTGCTCAGTACTCACGGTGCTCGGTGCTCAGTACTCAGGGTGCTGGGTGCTCAGTGCTCAGGGTGCTGGGTGCTAAGTACTCAGGGTGCTGGGTGCTGAGTACTCAGGGTGCTGGGTGCTCAGTGCTCAGGGTGCTGGTTGCTCAGTACTCAGGGTGCTGGGTGCTCAGTGCTCAGGGTGCTGGGTGCTCAGTACTCAGGGTGCTCAGTACTCAGGGTGCTGGGTGCTCAGTACTCAAGGTGCTCAGTACTCAGGGAGCTGGGTGCTCAGTTCTCGGGGTGCTGGGTGCTCAGTACTCAGGGTGCTGGGTGCTCAGTGCTCAGGGTGCTCGGTGCTCAGTACTCAGGGTGCTGGGTGCTCAGTACTCAGGGTGCTCAGTACTCAGGGTGCTGGGTGCTCAGTGCTCGGGGTGCTGGGTGCTCAGTGCTGAGGGTGCTGGGTGCTCTGTGATCAGGGTGCTGAATGCTCAGTACTCAGGGTGCTGGGTGCTCAGTGCTCAGGGTGCTGGGTGCTCAGTACTCAGGGTGCTGGGTGCTCAATACTCAGGGTGCTGGGTGTTCAGTGCTCAGGGTGCTGGGTGCTCAGTGCTCAGGGTGATCGGTGCTCAGTCCTCAGGGTGCTCAGTACTCAGGGTGCTGTGTGCTCAGTGCTCGGGGTGCTGGGTGCTCAGTGCTGAGGGTGCTGGGTGCTCTGTGATCGGGGTGCTGGGTGCTCAGTACTCAGGGTGCTCAGTGCTCGGGGAGCTCGGTGCTCAGTACTCAGGGTGCTGGGTGCTCAGTACTCAGTGCTTGGGGTCCTGGGTGCTCCGTGCTTGGGGTGCTGGGTGCTCAGCGCTCTGGGTGGTTAGTGCTCAGTACTCAGGGTGCTCAGTGCTCGGGGTGGTGGGTGCTCAGTACTCAGGGTGCTGGGTGCTCAGTACTCAGGGTGCTGGGCGCTCAGTGCTCAGGGTGCTGGGTGCTCAGTACTAGGGGTGCTTGGTGCTCAGTACTCAGGGTGCTCGGTGCTCAGTACTCAGGGTGCTGGGTGCTCAGTGCTCAGGGTGCTGGGTGCTAAGTACTCAGGGTGCTGGGTGCTCCGTACTCAGGGTGCTGGGTGCTCAGTGCTCAGGGTGCTGGGTGCTCAGTACTCAGGGTGCTGGGTGCTCAGTGCTCAGGGTGCTGGGTGCTCAGTACTCAGGGTGCTCAGTACTCAGGGTGCTGGGTGCTCAGTACTCAGGGTGCTCAGTACTCAGGGTCCTGGGTGCTCAGTGCTCGGGGTGCTGGGTGCTCAGTACTCAGGGTGCTCAGTACTCAGGGTGCTGGGTGCTCAGTGCTTGGGTTGCTGGGTGCTCAGTGCTCAGGGTGATCGGTGCTCAGTACTCACGATGCTGGGTGCTCAGTACTCAGGGTGCTGGGTGCTCAGTCCTCAGGGTGCTCAGTGCTGAGGGTGCTGGGTGCTCAGTGCTCGGGGTGCTCGGTGCTCAGTACTCAGGGTGCTGAGTGCTCAGTACTCAGGGTGCTGGGTGCTCAGTACTCAGGGTGCTGGGTGCTCAGTGCTCGGGGTGCTGGGTGCTCAGTGCTCAGGGTGCTGGCTGCTCAGTGCTCAGGGTGCTGGGTGCTCAGTACTCAGGGTGCTCGGTGCTCAGTACTCAGGGTGCTCAGCGCTCAGTACTCAGCGTGCTGGGTGCTCAGTGCTCAGGGTCCTTGGTGCTCAGTACTCAGGGTGCTCAGTGCTCAGTACTCAGCGTGCTTTGTGCTCAGTGCTCACGGTGCTGGGTGCTCAGTACTCAGGGTGCTGGGTGCTCAGTACTCACGGTGCTGGGTGCTCAGTACTCGGGGTGCTGGGTGCTCATTACTCAGGGTGCTGGGTGCTCAGTGCTCGGGGTGCTCGGTGCTCAGTACTCTTGGTGCTGGGTGCTCAGTATTCAGGGTGCTGGGTGCTCAGTGCTCGGGGTGCTCGGTGCTCAGTGCTCAGGATGCTCGGTGCTCAGTACTCTTGGTGCTGGGTGCTCAGTACTCAGGGTGCTGGGTGCTCAGTGCTCAGGGTGCTCGGTGCTCAGTACTCAGGGTGCTGGGTGCTCAGTGCTCGGGTTGCTCGGTGCTCAGTACGCAGGGTGCTCAGTACTCAGGGTGCTGGGTGCTCAGTGCTCGGGGTGCTGGGTGCTCAGTGCTGAGGGTGCTGGGTGCTCTGTGATTGGGGTCCTGGGTGCTCAGTACTCAGGGTGCTCAGTGCTCGGGGAGCTCGGTGCTCAGTAATCAGGGTGGTGGGTGCTCAGTAATCAGTGCTCGGGGTCCTGGGTGCTCCGTGCTTGGGGTGCTGGGTGCTCAGCGCTCTGGGTGCTTAGTGCTCAGTACTCAGGGTGCTGGGTGCTCAGTTCTCGGGGTGCTCGGTGTTCAGTACTCAGGGTGCTGCGTGCTCAGTACTCAGGGTGCTGGGCGCTCAGTGCTCAGGGTGCTGGGTGCTCAGTACTAGGGGTGCTCGGTGGTCAGTACTCAGGGTGCTGGGTGCTCAGTGCTCAGGGTGCTGGGTGCTCAGTACTCAGGGTGCTCAGTACTCAGGGTGCTGGGTGCTCAGTACTCAGGGTGCTCAGTACTCAGGGTGCTGGGTGCTCAGTGCTCGGGTTGCTGGGTGCTCAGTGCTCGGGGTGCTGGGTGCTCAGTACTCAGGGTGCTCAGTACTCAGGGTGCTGGGTGCTCAGTGCTCGGTTTGCTGGGTGCTCAGTGCTCAGGGTGATCGGTGCTCAGTACTCAGGATGCTGGGTGCTCAGTACTCAGGGTGCTGGGTGCTCATTCCTCAGGGTGCTCAGTGCTCAGGGTGCTGGGTGCTCAGTGCTCGGGGTGCAGGGTGCTCAGTACTCCGGATGCTCGGTGCTCAGTACTCAGGGTGCTGGGTGCTCAGTACTCAGGGTGCTGGGTGCTCAGGACTCAGGGTGCTGGGTGCTCAGTGCTCGGGGTGCTCGGTGCTCAGTACTCAAGGTGCTGGCTGCTCAGTGCTCACGGTTCTGGGTGCTCAGTCCTAGGGGTACTCCGTGCTCAGTGCTCAGGGTGTTGGGTGCTCAGTACTCAGGGTGCTCGGTGCTCAGTACTAAGGGTGCTCAGTGCTCAGTACTCAGGGTGCTCATTGGTCTGTGCTCGGGGTGCTGGGTGCTCAGTACTCAGGGTGCTGGGTGCTCAGTACTCAGGGTGCTGGGTGCTCAGTGCTAGGGGTGCTCGGTGCTCAGTACGTTGGGTGCTCAGTACTCAGGGTGGTGGGTGCTCAGTGTTCAGGGTGCTGGGTGCTCAGTGCTCAGGGTGCTGGGTGCTCAGTGCTCAGGGTGCGGGGTGCTCAGTGCTTGGGGTGCTGGGTTCTTAGTGCTCAGGGTGCTGGGTTCTCAGTGCTCAGGTTGCTGGGTGCTCAGTACTCGGGGTGCTCGGTGCTCAGTACTCAGGGTGCTGGGTGCTCAGTACTCAGGGTGCTCGGTGCTAAGTACTCAGGGTGCTGGGTGCTCAGTACTCAGGGTGCTGGGTGCTCAGTGCTCAGGGTGCTGGGTGCTCAGTACTCAGGGTGCTGGGTGCTCAGTGCTCAGGGTGCTGGGTGCTCAGTACTCAGGTTGCTGGGTGCTCAGTGCTCAGGGTGCTCAGTACTCGGGGTGCTGGGTGCTCAGTGCTCGGGGTGCTGGGTGCTCAGTACTCAGGGTGCTCAGTACTCAGGGTGCTGGCTGCTCAGTGCTCAGGGTGCTGAGTGCTCAGTGCTCAGGGTGATCGTTGCTCAGTACTCAGGATGCTGGGTGCTCAGTACTCAGGGTGCTGGGTGCTCAGTACTCAGGGTGCTGGGTGCTCAGTCCTCAGGGTGCTCAGTGCTCAGGGTGCTGGGTGCTCAGTGCTCGGGGTGCTCGGTGCTCAGTACTCAGGGTGCTGAGTGCTCAGTACTCAGGGTGCTGGGTGCTCAGTGCTCGGGGTGCTGGGTGTTCAGTACTCAGGGTGCTGGGTGCTCAGTGCTCAGGGTGCTGGGTGCTCAGTGCTCGGGGTACTGGGTGCTCAGTACTCAGGGTGCTGGGTGCTCAGGACTCAGGGTGCTGGGTGCTCAGTGCTCGGGGTGCTCGGTGCTCTGTACTCAAGGTGCTGGCTGCTCAGTGCTCACGGTGCTGGGTGCTCAGTCCTCGGGATGCTCTGTGCTCAGTGCTCAGGGTGCTGGGTGCTCAGTACTCAGGGTGCTCGGTGCTCAGTACTAAGGGTGCTCAGTGCTCAGTATTCAGGGTGCTCAGTGCTCAGTGCTCGGTGTGCTGGGTGCTCAGTGCTCCGGGTGCTGGGTGCTCAGTACTCAGGGTGCTGGGTGCTCAGTACTCAGGGTGCTGGGTGCTCAGTGCTAGGGGTGCTCGGTGCTCAGTACGTTGGGTGCTCAGTACTCAGGGTGCTGGGTGCTCAGTGCTCAGGGTGCTGGGTGCTCAGTGCTCAGGGTGCTGGGTGCTCAGTGCTCAGGGTGCTGGGTGCTCAGTACTCAGGGTGCTGGGTGCTCAGTGCTCGGGGTGCTCGGTGCTCAGTACTCAGGGTACTGGGTGCTCAGTACTCAGGGTGCTGGGTGCTCAGTGCTCAGGGTTATCGGTGCTCAGTCCTCAGGGTGCTCAGTACTCAGGGTGCTGGGTGCTCAGTGCTCGGGGTGCTGCGTGCTCAGTGCTGAGGGTGCTGGGTGCTCTGTCATCGGGGTGCTGGGTGCTCAGTACTCAGGGTGCTCAGTGCTCGGGGAGCTCGGTGCTCAGTACTCAGGGTGCTGGGTGCTCAGTACTCAGTGCTCGGGGTCCTGGGTGCTCCGTGCTTGGGGTGCTGGGTGCTCAGCGCTCTGGGTGCTTAGTGCTCAGTACTCAGGGTGCTGGGTGCTCAGTACTCAGGGTGCTCAGTGCACGGGGTGCTGGGTGCTCAGTACTCAGGGTGCTGGGTGCTCAGTACTCAGGGTGCTGGGTGCTAATTATCGGGGTGCTGGGTGCTCAGTGCTCGGGGTGCTGTTTGCTCAGTACTCGGGGTGCTGGGTGCTCAGTGCTCAGCGTGCTGGGTGCTCAGTACTCAGGGTGCTCTGTTCTCAGTACTCAGACTGCTGGGTGCTCATGCTCGGGGAACTGGGTGCTCAGTGCTCGGGGTGCTGGGTGCTCAGTGCTTGGGGTGCTGGGTGCTCAGTACTCAGGGTGCTGGGTGCTCAGTACTCAGGGTGCTGGGTGCTCAGTGCTCCGGGTGCTCGGTGCTCAGTACTCAGGTTGCTGGGTGCTCAGTCCTCGGGGTGCTGGGTGCTCAGTGCTCAGGGTGCTGGGTGCTCAGTGCTCGGGGTGCTGGGTGCTCAGTGCTCAGGATGCTGGCTGCTCAGTGCTCAGGGTGCTGGGTGCTCAGTACTCAGGGTGCTCGGTGCTCAGTACTCAGGGTGCTCAGCGCTCAGTACTCAGCGTGCTGGGTGCTCAGTGCTCAGGGTCCTTGGTGCTCAGTACTCAGGGTGCTCAGTGCTCAGTATTCAGCGTGCTTTGTGCTCAGTGCTCAGGGTGCTGGGTGCTCATTACTCAGGGTGCTGGGTGCTCAGTACTCGGGGTGCTCGGTGCTCAGTACTCTTGGTGCTGGGTGCTCAGTACTCAGGGTGCTGGGTGCTCAGTGCTCGGGGTGCTCGGTGCTCAGTGCTCAGGATGCTCGGTGCTCAGTACTCTTGGTGCTGGGTGCTCAGTACTCAGGGTGCTGGGTGCTCAGTCCTCGGGGTGCTCGGTGCTCAGTACTCAGGGTGCTGGGTGCTCAGTGCTCAGGGTGCTGGGTGCTCAGTACTCAGGGTGCTCAGTGCTCAGGGTGCTGGGTGCTCAGTGCTTGGGGTGCAGGGTGCTCAGTACTCCGGATGCTCAGTGCTCAGTACTCAGGGTGCTGGGTGCTCAGTACTCAGGGTGCTGGGTGCTCAGTACTCAGGGTGCTCGGTGCTCAGTACTCAGGGTTCTGGGTGCTCAGTGCTCAGTGTGCTGGGTGCTAAGTACTCAGGGTGCTGGGTGCTCAGTACTCAGGGTGCTGGGTGCTCAGTGCTCAGGGTGCTGTGTGCTCAGTACTCAGGGTGCTGGGTGCTCAGTGCTCAGGGTGCAGGGTGCTCAGTGCTCAGGGTGCTGAGTGCTCAGTGCTCAGGGTGCTGGGTGCTCAGTGCTTGGGGTGCTGGGTGCTCAGTGCTCAGGGTGCTGGGTTCTCAGTGCTCAGGGTGCTGGGTGATCAGTACTCGGGGTGCTCGGTGCTCAGTACTCAGGGTGCTGGGTGCTCAGTACTCAGGGTGCTGGGTGCTCAGTACTCAGGGTGCTCAGTGCTAAGTACTCAGGGTGCTGGGTGCTCAGTACTCAAGGTGCTGGGTGCTCAGTGCTCAGGGTGCTGGGTGCTCAGTACTCAGGGTGCTGGGTGCTCAGTGCTCAGTGTGCTGGGTGCTCAGTACTCAGGGTGCTTGGTGCTCAGTGCTCAGGGTGCTCAGTACTCGGGGTGCTGGGCGCTCAGTGCTCGGAGTGCTGGGTGCTCAATACTCAGGGTGCTCAGTACTCAGGGTGCTGGGTGCTCAGTGCTCGGGGTGCTGGGTGCTCAGTGCTCAGGGTGATCGGTGCTCAGTACTCAGTATGCTGGGTGCTCAGTACTCAGGGTGCTGGGTGCTCAGTACTCAGGGTGCTGGGTGCTCAGTCCTCAGTGTGCTCAGTGCTCAGGGTGCTGGGTGCTCAGTGCTCGGGGTGCTCGGTGCTCAGTACTCAGGCTGCTGAGTGCTCAGTACTCAGGGTGCTGGGTGCTCAGTGCTCGGGGTGCTGGGTGCTCAGTACTCAGGGTGCTGGGTGCTCAGTGCTCAGGGTGCTGGGTGCTCAGTGCTCGGGGTACTGGGTGCTCAGTACTCAGGGTGCTGGGTCCTCAGTACTCAGGGTGCTGGGTGCTCAGTGCTCGGGGTGCTGGGTGCTCAGTGCTCAGGGTGCTGGGTGCTCAGGACTCAGGGTGCTGGGTGCTCAGTGCTCGGGGTGCTCGGTGCTCAGTACTCAAGGTGCTGGCTGCTCAGTGCTCGGGGTGCTCGGTGCTCAGTACTAAGGGTGCTCAGTGCTCAGTACTCAGGGTGCTCAGTGCTCAGTGCTCGGGGTGCTGGGTGCTCAGTGCTCGGGGTGCTGGGTGCTCAGTACTCAGGGTGCTGGGTGCTCACTACTCAGGGTGCTGGGTGCTCAGTGCTAGGGGTGCTCGGTGCTCAGTACGTTGGGTGCTCAGTACTCAGGGTGCTGGGTGCTCAGTGCTCAGGGTGCTGGGTGCTCAGTGCTAAGGGTCCTGGGTGCTCAGTGCTCAGGGTGCTGGGTGCTCAGTACTCAGGGTGCTGGGTGCTCAGTGCTCGGGGTGCTCGGTGCTCAGTACTCAGGGTGCTGGGTGCTCAGTACTCAGGGTGCTGGGTGCTCAGTGCTCAGGGTTATCGGTGCTCAGTCCTCAGGGTGCTCAGTACTGAGGGTGCTGGGTGCTCAGTGCTCGGGGTGCTGCGTGCTCAGTGCTGAGGGTGCTGGGTGCTCTGTCATCGGGGTGCTGGGTGCTCAGTACTCAGGGTGCTCAGTGCTCGGGGAGCTCGGTGCTCAGTACTCAGGGTGCTGGGTGCTCAGTACTCAGGGTGCTCAGTGCACGAGGTGCTGGGTGCTCAGTACTCAGGGTGCTGGGTGCTCAGTACTCAGGGTGCTGGGTGCTAATCCTCGGGGTGCTGGGTGCTCAGTGCTCAGCGTGCTGGGTGCTCAGTACTCTGTGTGCTCTGTGCTCAGTACTCAGGCTGCTGAGTGCTCATTCTAGGGGTGCTGGGTGTTCAGTACTCGGGGTGCTCGGTGCTCAGTACTCAGGGTGCTGGGTGCTCAGTACTCAGGGTGCTGGGTGCTCAGTACTCAGGGTGCTGGGTGCTCAGTGCTCAGGGTGCTGGGTGCTCAGTACTCAGGGTGCTGGGTGCTCAGTACTCAGGGTGCTGGGTGCTCAGTGCTCAGGGTGCTGGGTGCTCAGTGTTCGGAGTGCTCGGTGCTCAGTACTCAGGGTGCTGGGTGCTCAGTACTCAGGGTGCTGGGTGCTCAGTGCTCAGGGTGATCGGTGCTCAGTCCTCAGGGTGCTCAGTACTCAGGGTGCTGGGTGCTCAGTGCTCGTGGTGCTGGGTGCTCAGTGCTGAGGGTGCTGGGTGCTCTGTGATCGGGGTCCTGGGTGCTCAGTACTCAGGGTGCTCAGTGCTCGGGGAGCTCGGTGCTCAGTACTCAGGGTGCTGGGTGCTCAGTACTCAGTGCTCGGGGTCCTGGGTGCTCCGTGCTTGGGGTGCTGGGTGCTCAGCGCTCTGGGTGCTTAGTGCTCAGAACTCAGGGTGCTCAGTGCTCTGGGTGCTGGGTGCTCAGTACTCAGGGTGCTGGGTGCTCAGTACTCAGGGTGCTGGGTGCTCAGTGCTCAGGGTGCTGGGTGGTCAGTACTCGGGGTGCTCGGTGCTCAGTACTCAGGGTGCTGGGTGCTCAGTACTCAGGGTGCTGGGTGCTCAGTGCTCGGGGTGCTCGGTGCTCAGTGCTCAGGATGCTCGGTGCTCAGTACTCTTGGTGCTGGGTGCTCAGTACTCAGGGTGCTGGGTGCTCAGTCCTCGGGGTGCTCGGTGCTCAGTACTCAGGGTGCTGGGTGCTCAGTGCTCAGGGTGCTGGGTGCTCAGTGCTCAGGGTGCTCGGTGCTCAGTGCTCAGGATGCTCGGTGCTCAGTAATCTTGGTGCTGGGTGCTCAGTACTCAGGGTGCTGGGTGCTCAGTGCTCAGGGTGCTGGGTGCTCAGTACTCAGGGTGCTCAGTGCTCAGGGTGCTGGGTGCTCAGTGCTTGGGGTGCAGGGTGCTCAGTACTCCGGATGCTCGGTGCTCAGTACTCAGGGTGCTGGGTGCTCAGTACTCAGGGTGCTGGGTGCTCAGTACTCAGGGTGCTCGGTGCTCAGTACTCAGGGTTCTGGGTGCTCAGTGCTCAGTGTGCTGGGTGCTAAGTACTCAGGGTGCTGGGTGCTCAGTACTCAGGGTGCTGGTTGCTCAGTGCTCAGGGTGCTGGGTGCTCAGTACTCAGGGTGCTGGGTGCTCAGTGCTCAGGGTGCTGGGTGCTCAGTGCTCAGGGTGCTGAGTGCTCAGTGCTCAGGGTGCTGGGTGCTCAGTGCTTCTGGTGCTGGGTGCTCAGTGCTCAGGGTGCTGGGTTCTCAGTGCTCAGGGTGCTGGGTGCTCAGTACTCGGGGTGCTCGGTGCTCAGTACTCAGGGTGCTGGGTGCTCAGTACTCAGGGTGCTGGGTGCTCAGTACTCAGGGTGCTCGGTGCTAAGTACTCAGGGTGCTGGGTGCTCAGTACTCAGGGTGCTGGGTGCTCAGTGCTCAGGGTGCTGGGTGCTCAGTACTCAGGGTGCTGGGTGCTCTGTGCTCAGTTTGCTGGGTGCTCAGTACTCAGGGTGCTGGGTGCTCAGTGCTCAGGGTGCTCAGTACTCGGGGTGCTGGGCGCTCAGTGCTCGGGGTGCTGGGTGCTCAATACTCAGGGTGCTCAGTACTCAGGGTGCTGGGTGCTCAGTGCTCGGGGTGCTGGGTGCTCAGTGCTCAGGGTGATCGGTGCTCAGTACTCAGTATGCTGGGTGCTCAGTACTCAGGGTGCTGGGTGCTCAGTACTCAGGGTGCTGGGTGCTCAGTCCTCAGTGTGCTCAGTGCTCAGGGTGCTGGGTGCTCAGTGCTCGGGGTGCTCGGTGCTCAGTACTCAGGCTGCTGAGTGCTCAGTACTCAGGGTGCTGGGTGCTCAGTGCTCGGGGTGCTGTTTGCTCAGTACTCAGGATACTGGGTGCTCAGTGCTCAGGGTGCTGGGTGCTCAGTGCTGGGGGTACTGGGTGCTCAGTACTCAGGGTGCTGGGTGCTCAGTACTCAGGGTGCTGGGTGCTCAGTGCTCGGGGTGCTGGGTGCTCAGTGCTCAGGGTGCTGGGTGCTCAGGACTCAGGGTGCTGGGTGCTCAGTGCTCGGGGTGCTCGGTGCTCAGTACTCAAGGTGCTGGCTGCTCAGTGCTCGGGGTGCTCGGTGCTCAGTACGTTGGGTGCTCAGTACTCAGGGTGCTGGGTGCTCAGTGCTCAGGGTGCTGGGTGCTCAGTGCTCAGGGTGCTGGGTGCTCAGTGCTCAGGGTGCTGGGTGCTCAGTACTCAGGGTGCTGGGTGCTCAGTGCTCGGGGTGCTCGGTGCTCAGTACTCAGGGTACTGGGTGCTCAGTACTCAGGGTGCTGGGTGCTCAGTGCTCAGGGTTATCGGTGCTCAGTCCTCAGGGTGCTCAGTACTCAGGGTGCTGGGTGCTCAGTGCTCGGGGTGCTGCGTGCTCAGTGCTGAGGGTGCTGGGTGCTCTGTCATCGGGGTGCTGGGTGCTCAGTACTCAGGGTGCTCAGTGCTCGGGGAGCTCGGTGCTCAGTACTCAGGGTGCTGGGTGCTCAGTACTCAGTGCTCGGGGTCCTGGGTGCTCCGTGCTTGGGGTGCTGGGTGCTCAGCGCTCTGGGTGCTTAGTGCTCAGTACTCAGGGTGCTGGCTGCTCAGTACTCAGGGTGCTCAGTGCACGGGGTGCTGGGTGCTCAGTACTCAGGGTGCTGGGTGCTCAGTACTCAGGGTGCTGGGTGCTAATTATCGGGGTGCTGGGTGCTCAGTGCTCGGGGTGCTGTTTGCTCAGTACTCGGGGTGCTGGGTGCTCAGTGCTCAGCGTGCTGGGTGCTCAGTACTCAGGGTGCTCTGTTCTCAGTACTCAGACTGCTGGGTGCTCATGCTCGGGGAACTGGGTGCTCAGTGCTCGGGGTGCTGGGTGCTCAGTGCTTGGGGTGCTGGGTGCTCAGTACTCAGGGTGCTGGGTGCTCAGTACTCAGGGTGCTGGGTGCTCAGTGCTCCGGGTGCTCGGTGCTCAGTACTCAGGTTGCTGGGTGCTCAGTCCTCGGGGTGCTGGGTGCTCAGTGCTCAGGGTGCTGGGTGCTCAGTGCTCGGGGTGCTGGGTGCTCAGTGCTCAGGATGCTGGCTGCTCAGTGCTCAGGGTGCTGGGTGCTCAGTACTCAGGGTGCTCGGTGCTCAGTACTCAGGGTGCTCAGCGCTCAGTACTCAGCGTGCTGGGTGCTCAGTGCTCAGGGTCCTTGGTGCTCAGTACTCAGGGTGCTCAGTGCTCAGTATTCAGCGTGCTTTGTGCTCAGTGCTCAGGGTGCTGGGTGCTCATTACTCAGGGTGCTGGGTGCTCAGTACTCGGGGTGCTCGGTGCTCAGTACTCTTGGTGCTGGGTGCTCAGTACTCAGGGTGCTGGGTGCTCAGTGCTCGGGGTGCTCGGTGCTCAGTGCTCAGGATGCTCGGTGCTCAGTACTCTTGGTGCTGGGTGCTCAGTACTCAGGGTGCTGGGTGCTCAGTCCTCGGGGTGCTCGGTGCTCAGTACTCAGGGTGCTGGGTGCTCAGTGCTCAGGGTGCTGGGTGCTCAGTACTCAGGGTGCTCAGTGCTCAGGGTGCTGGGTGCTCAGTGCTTGGGGTGCAGGGTGCTCAGTACTCCGGATGCTCAGTGCTCAGTACTCAGGGTGCTGGGTGCTCAGTACTCAGGGTGCTGGGTGCTCAGTACTCAGGGTGCTCGGTGCTCAGTACTCAGGGTTCTGGGTGCTCAGTGCTCAGTGTGCTGGGTGCTAAGTACTCAGGGTGCTGGGTGCTCAGTACTCAGGGTGCTGGGTGCTCAGTGCTCAGGGTGCTGTGTGCTCAGTACTCAGGGTGCTGGGTGCTCAGTGCTCAGGGTGCAGGGTGCTCAGTGCTCAGGGTGCTGAGTGCTCAGTGCTCAGGGTGCTGGGTGCTCAGTGCTTGGGGTGCTGGGTGCTCAGTGCTCAGGGTGCTGGGTTCTCAGTGCTCAGGGTGCTGGGTGATCAGTACTCGGGGTGCTCGGTGCTCAGTACTCAGGGTGCTGGGTGCTCAGTACTCAGGGTGCTGGGTGCTCAGTACTCAGGGTGCTCAGTGCTAAGTACTCAGGGTGCTGGGTGCTCAGTACTCAAGGTGCTGGGTGCTCAGTGCTCAGGGTGCTGGGTGCTCAGTACTCAGGGTGCTGGGTGCTCAGTGCTCAGTGTGCTGGGTGCTCAGTACTCAGGGTGCTTGGTGCTCAGTGCTCAGGGTGCTCAGTACTCGGGGTGCTGGGCGCTCAGTGCTCGGAGTGCTGGGTGCTCAATACTCAGGGTGCTCAGTACTCAGGGTGCTGGGTGCTCAGTGCTCGGGGTGCTGGGTGCTCAGTGCTCAGGGTGATCGGTGCTCAGTACTCAGTATGCTGGGTGCTCAGTACTCAGGGTGCTGGGTGCTCAGTACTCAGGGTGCTGGGTGCTCAGTCCTCAGTGTGCTCAGTGCTCAGGGTGCTGGGTGCTCAGTGCTCGGGGTGCTCGGTGCTCAGTACTCAGGCTGCTGAGTGCTCAGTACTCAGGGTGCTGGGTGCTCAGTGCTCGGGGTGCTGGGTGCTCAGTACTCAGGGTGCTGGGTGCTCAGTGCTCAGGGTGCTGGGTGCTCAGTGCTCGGGGTACTGGGTGCTCAGTACTCAGGGTGCTGGGTCCTCAGTACTCAGGGTGCTGGGTGCTCAGTGCTCGGGGTGCTGGGTGCTCAGTGCTCAGGGTGCTGGGTGCTCAGGACTCAGGGTGCTGGGTGCTCAGTGCTCGGGGTGCTCGGTGCTCAGTACTCAAGGTGCTGGCTGCTCAGTGCTCGGGGTGCTCGGTGCTCAGTACTAAGGGTGCTCAGTGCTCAGTACTCAGGGTGCTCAGTGCTCAGTGCTCGGGGTGCTGGGTGCTCAGTGCTCGGGGTGCTGGGTGCTCAGTACTCAGGGTGCTGGGTGCTCACTACTCAGGGTGCTGGGTGCTCAGTGCTAGGGGTGCTCGGTGCTCAGTACGTTGGGTGCTCAGTACTCCGGGTGCTGGGTGCTCAGTGCTCAGGGTGCTGGGTGCTCAGTGCTAAGGGTCCTGGGTGCTCAGTGCTCAGGGTGCTGGGTGCTCAGTACTCAGGGTGCTGGGTGCTCAGTGCTCGGGGTGCTCGGTGCTCAGTACTCAGGGTGCTGGGTGCTCAGTACTCAGGGTGCTGGGTGCTCAGTGCTCAGGGTTATCGGTGCTCAGTCCTCAGGGTGCTCAGTACTCAGGGTGCTGGGTGCTCAGTGCTCGGGGTGCTGCGTGCTCAGTGCTGAGGGTGCTGGGTGCTCTGTCATCGGGGTGCTGGGTGCTCAGTACTCAGGGTGCTCAGTGCTCGGGGAGCTCGGTGCTCAGTACTCAGGGTGCTGGGTGCTCAGTACTCAGGGTGCTCAGTGCACGAGGTGCTGGGTGCTCAGTACTCAGGGTGCTGGGTGCTCAGTACTCAGGGTGCTGGGTGCTAATCCTCGGGGTGCTGGGTGCTCAGTGCTCAGCGTGCTGGGTGCTCAGTACTCTGTGTGCTCTGTGCTCAGTACTCAGGCTGCTGAGTGCTCATTCTAGGGGTGCTGGGTGTTCAGTACTCGGGGTGCTCGGTGCTCAGTACTCAGGGTGCTGGGTGCTCAGTACTCAGGGTGCTGGGTGCTCAGTACTCAGGGTGCTGGGTGCTCAGTGCTCAGGGTGCTGGGTGCTCAGTACTCAGGGTGCTGGGTGCTCAGTACTCAGGGTGCTGGGTGCTCAGTGCTCAGGGTGCTGGGTGCTCAGTGTTCGGAGTGCTCGGTGCTCAGTACTCAGGGTGCTGGGTGCTCAGTACTCAGGGTGCTGGGTGCTCAGTGCTCAGGGTGATCGGTGCTCAGTCCTCAGGGTGCTCAGTACTCAGGGTGCTGGGTGCTCAGTGCTCGTGGTGCTGGGTGCTCAGTGCTGAGGGTGCTGGGTGCTCTGTGATCGGGGTCCTGGGTGCTCAGTACTCAGGGTGCTCAGTGCTCGGGGAGCTCGGTGCTCAGTACTCAGGGTGCTGGGTGCTCAGTACTCAGTGCTCGGGGTCCTGGGTGCTCCGTGCTTGGGGTGCTGGGTGCTCAGCGCTCTGGGTGCTTAGTGCTCAGAACTCAGGGTGCTCAGTGCTCTGGGTGCTGGGTGCTCAGTACTCAGGGTGCTGGGTGCTCAGTACTCAGGGTGCTGGGTGCTCAGTGCTCAGGGTGCTGGGTGGTCAGTACTCGGGGTGCTCGGTGCTCAGTACTCAGGGTGCTGGGTGCTCAGTACTCAGGGTGCTGGGTGCTCAGTGCTCGGGGTGCTCGGTGCTCAGTGCTCAGGATGCTCGGTGCTCAGTACTCTTGGTGCTGGGTGCTCAGTACTCAGGGTGCTGGGTGCTCAGTCCTCGGGGTGCTCGGTGCTCAGTACTCAGGGTGCTGGGTGCTCAGTGCTCAGGGTGCTGGGTGCTCAGTGCTCAGGGTGCTCGGTGCTCAGTGCTCAGGATGCTCGGTGCTCAGTAATCTTGGTGCTGGGTGCTCAGTACTCAGGGTGCTGGGTGCTCAGTGCTCAGGGTGCTGGGTGCTCAGTACTCAGGGTGCTCAGTGCTCAGGGTGCTGGGTGCTCAGTGCTTGGGGTGCAGGGTGCTCAGTACTCCGGATGCTCGGTGCTCAGTACTCAGGGTGCTGGGTGCTCAGTACTCAGGGTGCTGGGTGCTCAGTACTCAGGGTGCTCGGTGCTCAGTACTCAGGGTTCTGGGTGCTCAGTGCTCAGTGTGCTGGGTGCTAAGTACTCAGGGTGCTGGGTGCTCAGTACTCAGGGTGCTGGTTGCTCAGTGCTCAGGGTGCTGGGTGCTCAGTACTCAGGGTGCTGGGTGCTCAGTGCTCAGGGTGCTGGGTGCTCAGTGCTCAGGGTGCTGAGTGCTCAGTGCTCAGGGTGCTGGGTGCTCAGTGCTTCTGGTGCTGGGTGCTCAGTGCTCAGGGTGCTGGGTTCTCAGTGCTCAGGGTGCTGGGTGCTCAGTACTCGGGGTGCTCGGTGCTCAGTACTCAGGGTGCTGGGTGCTCAGTACTCAGGGTGCTGGGTGCTCAGTACTCAGGGTGCTCGGTGCTAAGTACTCAGGGTGCTGGGTGCTCAGTACTCAGGGTGCTGGGTGCTCAGTGCTCAGGGTGCTGGGTGCTCAGTACTCAGGGTGCTGGGTGCTCTGTGCTCAGTTTGCTGGGTGCTCAGTACTCAGGGTGCTGGGTGCTCAGTGCTCAGGGTGCTCAGTACTCGGGGTGCTGGGCGCTCAGTGCTCGGGGTGCTGGGTGCTCAATACTCAGGGTGCTCAGTACTCAGGGTGCTGGGTGCTCAGTGCTCGGGGTGCTGGGTGCTCAGTGCTCAGGGTGATCGGTGCTCAGTACTCAGTATGCTGGGTGCTCAGTACTCAGGGTGCTGGGTGCTCAGTACTCAGGGTGCTGGGTGCTCAGTCCTCAGTGTGCTCAGTGCTCAGGGTGCTGGGTGCTCAGTGCTCGGGGTGCTCGGTGCTCAGTACTCAGGCTGCTGAGTGCTCAGTACTCAGGGTGCTGGGTGCTCAGTGCTCGGGGTGCTGTTTGCTCAGTACTCAGGATACTGGGTGCTCAGTGCTCAGGGTGCTGGGTGCTCAGTGCTGGGGGTACTGGGTGCTCAGTACTCAGGGTGCTGGGTGCTCAGTACTCAGGGTGCTGGGTGCTCAGTGCTCGGGGTGCTGGGTGCTCAGTGCTCAGGGTGCTGGGTGCTCAGGACTCAGGGTGCTGGGTGCTCAGTGCTCGGGGTGCTCGGTGCTCAGTACTCAAGGTGCTGGCTGCTCAGTGCTCGGGGTGCTCGGTGCTCAGTACTAAGGGTGCTCAGTGCTCAGTACTCAGGGTGCTCAGTGCTCAGTGCTCGGGGTGCTGGGTGCTCAGTGATCGGGGTGCTGGGTGCTCAGTACTCAGGGTGCTGGGTGCTCACTACTCAGGGTGCTGGGTGCTCAGTGCTAGGGGTGCTCGGTGCGCAGTACGTTGGGTGCTCAGTACTCAGGGTGCTGGGTGCTCAGTGCTCAGGGTGCTGGGTGCTCAGTGCTAAGGGTGCTGGGTGCTCAGTGCTCAGGGTGCTGGGTGCTCAGTACTCAGGGTGCTGGGTGCTCAGTGCTCGGGGTGCTCGGTGCTCAGTACTCAGGGTGCTGGGTGCTCAGTACTCAGGGTGCTGGGTGCTCAGTGCTCAGGGTTATCGGTGCTCAGTCCTCAGGGTGCTCAGTACTCAGGGTGCTGGGTGCTCAGTGCTCGGGGTGCTGCGTGCTCAGTGCTGAGGGTGCTGGGTGCTCTGTCTTCGGGGTGCTGGGTGCTCAGTACTCAGGGTGCTCAGTGCTCGGGGAGCTCGGTGCTCAGTACTCAGGGTGCTGGGTGCTCAGTACTCAGGGTGCTCAGTGCACGAGGTGCTGGGTGCTAATTCCCTGGGTGCTGGGTGCTCAGTGCTCGGGGTGCTGTTTGCTCAGTACTCGGGGTGCTGGGTGCTCAGTGCTCAGGGTGCTGGGTGCTCAGTACTCAGGGTGCTGGGTGCTAATTCTCGGGGTGCTGGGTGCTCAGTGCTCGGGGTGCTGTTTGCTCAGTACTCGGGGTGCTGGGTGCTCAGTGCTCAGCGTGCTGGGTGCTCAGTACTCTGGGTGCTCTGTGCTCAGTACTCAGGCTGCTGGGTGCTCATTCTCGGGGTGCTGGGTGTTCAGTACTCGGGGTGCTCGGTGCTCAGTACTCAGGGTGCTGGGTGCTCAGTACTCAGGGTGCTGGGTGCTCAGTACTCAGGGTGCTGGGTGCTCAGTGCTCAGGGTGCTGGGTGCTCAGTACTCAGAGTGCTGGGTGCTCAGTACTCAGGGTGCTGGGTGCTCAGTGCTCAGGGTGCTGGGTGCTCAGTGCTCGGAGTGCTCGGTGCTCAGTACTCAGGGTGCTGGGTGCTCAGTACGCAGGGTGCTGGGTGCTCAGTGCTCAGGGTGATCGGTGCTCAGTCCTCAGGGTGCTCAGTACTCAGGGTGCTGGGTGCTCAGTGCTCGTGGTGCTGGGTGCTCAGTGCTGAGGGTGCTGGGTGCTCTGTGATCGGGGTGCTGGGTGCTCAGTACTCAGGGTGCTCAGTGCTCGGGGAGCTCGGTGCTCAGTACTCAGGGTGCTGGGTGCTCAGTACTCAGTGCTCGGGGTCCTGGGTGCTCCGTGCTTGGGGTGCTGGGTGCTCAGCGCTCTGGGTGCTTAGTGCTCAGAACTCAGGGTGCTCAGTGCTCTGGGTGCTGGGTGCTCAGTACTCAGGGTGCTGGGTGCTCAGTACTCAGGGTGCTGGGTGCTCAGTGCTCAGGGTGCTCAGTGCTCAGTACTCAGGGTGCTGGGTGCTCAGTGCTCAGGGTGCTGGGTGCTAAGTACTCAGGGTGCTGGGAGCTCAGTACTCAGGGTGCTGGGTGCTCAGTGCTCAGGGTGCTGGGTGCTCAGTACTCAGGGTGCTGGGTGCTCAGTGCTCAGGGTGCTGGGTGCTCAGTACTCAGGGTGCTCAGTACTCAGTGTGCTGGGTGCTCAGTACTCAGGGTGCTAAGTACTCAGTGTGCTGGGTGCTCAGTACTCAGGGTGCTCAGTACTCAGGGTGCTGGGTGCTCAGTACTCAGGGTGCTGGGTGCTCAGTGCTCAGGGTGCTGGCTGCTCAGTGCTCAGGGTGCTGGGTGCTCAGTACTCAGGGTGCTCGGTGCTCAGTACTCAGGGTGCTCAGCGCTCAGTACTCAGCGTGCTGGGTGCTCAGTGCTCAGGGTCCTTGGTGCTCAGTACTCAGGGTGCTCAGTGCTCAGTACTCAGCGTGCTTTGTGCTCAGTGCTCAGGGTGCTGGGTGCTCAGTACTCAGGGTGCTGGGTGCTCAGTACTCACGGTGCTGGGCGCTCAGTACTCGGGGTGCTGGGTGCTCATTACTCAGGGTGCTGGGTGCTCAGCGCTCGGGGTGCTCGGTGCTCAGTACTCTTGGTGCTGGGTGCTCAGTACTCACGGTGCTGGGTGCTCAGTGCTCGGGGTGCTCGGTGCTCAGTGCTCAGGATGCTCGGTGCTCAGTACTCTTGCTGCTGGGTGCTCAGTACTCAGGGTGCTGGGTGCTCAGTGCTCAGGGTGCTCGGTGCTCAGTACTCAGGGTGCTGGGTGCTCAGTGCTCAGGGTGCTGGGTGCTCAGTACTCAGGGTGCTCAGTACTCAGGGTGCTGGGTGCTCAGTGCTCGGGGTGCTGGGTGCTCAGTGCTGAGGGTGCTGGGTGCTCTGTGATCAGGGTGCTGGGTGCTCAGTACTCAGGGTGCTGGGTGCTCATTGCTCAGGGTGCTGGGTGCTCAGTACTCAGGGTGCTGGGTGCTCAGTACTCAGGGTGCTGGGTGCTCAGTGCTCAGGGTGCTGGGTGCTCAGTGCTCGGAGTGCTCGGTGCTCAGTACTCAGGGTGCTTCGTGCTCAGTACTCAGGGTGCTGGGTGCTCAGTGCTCGGGGTGCTGGGTGCTCAGTGCTGAGGGTGCTGGGTGCTCTGTGATCAGGGTGCTGGCTGCTCAGTACTCAAGGTGCTCAGTGCTCGGGGAGCTCGGTGCTCAGTACTCAGGGTGCTGGGTGCTCAGTACTCAGTGCTCGGTTTCCTGGGTCCTCCGTGCTTGGGGTGCTGGGTGCTCAGCGCTCTGGGTGCTTAGTGCTCAGTACTCAGGGTGCTCAGTGCTCGGGGTGCTGGGTGCTCAGTACTCAGGGTGCTGGGTGCTCAGTACTCAGGGTGCTGGGTGCTCAGTGCTCAGGGTGCTGGGTGCTCAGTACTCGGGGTGCTCGGTGCTCAGTACTCAGGGTGCTGGTTGCTCAGTCCTCAGGGTGCTGGGTGCTCAGTACTCACGGTGCTCGGTGCTCAGTACTCAGGGTGCTGGGTGCTCAGTGCTCAGGGTGCTGGGTGCTAAGTACTCAGGGTGCTGGGTGCTCAGTACTCAGGGTGCTGGGTGCTCAGTGCTCAGGGTGCTGGTTGCTCAGTACTCAGGGTGCTGGGTGCTCAGTGCTCAGGGTGCTGGGTGCTCAGTACTCAGGGTGCTCAGTACTCAGGGTGCTGGGTGCTCAGTACTCAGGGTGCTCAGTACTCAGAGAGCTGGGTGCTCAGTGCTCAGTGCTCAGGGTGCTGGGTGCTCAGTGCTCGGGGTGCTCAGTGCTCAGTACTCAGGGTGCTGGGTGCTCAGTCCTCAGGGTGCTCAGTGCTCAGGGTGCTGGGTGCTCAGTACTCACGGTGCTGGGTGCTCAGTACTCGGGGTGCTGGGTGCTCATTACTCAAGGTGCTGGGTGCTCAGTGCTCGGGGTGCTCGGTGCTCAGTACTCTTGGTGCTGGGTGCTCAGTACTCAGGGTGCTGGGTGCTCAGTGCTCGGGGTGCTCGGTGCTCAGTGCTCAGGATGCTCGGTGCTCAGTACTCTTGCTGCTGGGTGCTCAGTACTCAGGGTGCTGGGTGCTCAGTGCTCAGGGTGCTGGGTGCTCAGTACTCAGGGTGCTCAGTACTCAGTACTCAGGGTAGTGGGTGCTCAGTGCTTGGAGGGCTGGGTTCTCAGTGCTCAGGGTGCTGGGCGCTCAGTGCTCGGGGTGCTGGGTGCTCAGTACTCGGGGTGCTCGGTGCTCAGTACTCAGGGTGCTGGGTGCTCAGTACTCAGGGTGCTGGGTGCTCAGTGCTCAGGGTGCTGGGTGCTCAGTACTCAGGGTGCTCAGTACTCAGTACACAGGGTAGTGGGTGCTCAGTGCTTGGAGGGCTGGGTTCTCAGTGCTCAGGGTGCTGGGCGCTCAGTGCTCGGGGTGCTGGGTGCTCAGTACTCGGGGTGCTCGGTGCTCAGTACTCAGGGTGCTGGGTGCTCAGTACTCAGGGTGCTGGGTGCTCAGTGCTCAGGGTGCTGGCTGCTCAGTGCTCAGGGTCCTTGGTGCTCAGTACTCAGGGTGCTCATTGCTCAGTACTCAGCGTGCTTTGTGCTCAGTGCTCAGGGTGCTGGGTGCTCAGTACTCAGGGTGCTGGGTGCTCAGTACTCACGGTGCTGGGTGCTCAGTACTCAGGGTGCTGGGTGCTCAGTGCTCAGGGTGCTGGGTGCTCAGTACTCAGGGTGCTCAGTACTCAGTACTCAGCGTAGTGGGTGCTCAGTGCTTGGAGGGCTGGGTTCTCAGTGCTCAGGGTGCTGGGCGCTCAGTGCTCGGGGTGCTGGGTGCTCAGTACTCGGGGTGCTCGGTGCTCAGTACTCAGGGTGCTGGGTGCTCAGTACTCAGGGTGCTGGGTGCTCAGTGCTCAGGGTGCTGGGTGCTCAGTACTCAGGGTGCTCAGTACTCAGGGTAGTGGGTGCTCAGTGCTTGGAGGTCTGGGTTCTCAGTGCTCAGGGTGCTGGGCGCTCAGTGCTCGGGGTGCTGGGTGCTCAGTACTCGGGGTGCTCGGTGCTCAGTACTCAGGGTGCTGGGTGCTCAGTACTCAGGGTGCTGGGTGCTCAGTGCTCAGGGTGGTGGCTGCTCAGTGCTCAGGGTCCTTGGTGCTCAGTACTCAGGGTGCTCATTGCTCAGTACTCAGCGTGCTTTGTGCTCAGTGCTCAGGGTGCTGGGTGCTCAGTACTCAGGGTGCTGGGTGCTCAGTACTCACGGTGCTGGGTGCTCAGTCCTCAGGGTGCTGGGTGCTCAGTGCTCGGGGTGCTCGGTGCTCAGTGCTCAGGATGCTCGGTGCTCAGTACTCTTGGTGCTGGGTGCTCAGTACTCAGGGTGCTAGGTGCTCAGTGCTAAGGGTGCTCGGTGCTCAGTACTCAGGGTGCTGGGTGCTCAGTACTCAGGGTGCTCAGTACTCAGGGTGCTGGGTGCTCAGTGCTCAGGGTGCTGGGTGCTCAGTGCTGAGGGTGCTGGGTGCTCTGTGATCAGGGTGCTGAATGCTCAGTACTCAGGGTGCTGGGTGCTCAGTGCTCAGGGTGCTGGGTGCTCAGTACTCAGGGTGCTGGGTGCTCAGTACTCAGGGTGCTGGGTGCTCAGTGCTCAGGGTGCTGGGTGCTCAGTGCTCAGGGTGATCGGTGCTCAGTCCTCAGGGTGCTCAGTACTCAGGGTGCTGGGTGCTCAGTGCTCGGGGTGCTGGGTGCTCAGTGCTGAGGGTGCTGGGTGCTCTGTGATCGGGGTGCTGGGTGCTCAGTACTCAGGGTGCTCAGTGCTCGGGGTGGTGGGTGCTCAGTACTCAGGGTGCTGGGTGCTCAGTACTCAGGGTGCTGGGCGCTCAGTGCTCAGGGTGCTGGGTGCTCAGTACTAGGGGTGCTTGGTGCTCAGTACTCAGGGTGCTCGGTGCTCAGTACTCAGGGTGCTGGGTGCTCAGTGCTCAGGGTGCTGGGTGCTAAGTACTCAGGGTGCTGGGTGCTCCGTACTCAGGGTGCTGGGTGCTCAGTGCTCAGGGTGCTGGGTGCTCAGTACTCAGGGTGCTGGGTGCTCAGTGCTCAGGGTGCTGGGTGCTCAGTACTCAGGGTGCTCAGTACTCAGGGTGCTGGGTGCTCAGTACTCAGGGTGCTCAGTACTCAGGGTCCTGGGTGCTCAGTGCTCGGGGTGCTGGGTGCTCAGTACTCAGGGTGCTGGGCGCTCAGTGCTCAGGGTGCTGGGTGCTCAGTACTAGGGGTGCTTGGTGCTCAGTACTCAGGGTGCTCGGTGCTCAGTACTCAGGGTGCTGGGTGCTCAGTGCTCAGGGTGCTGGGTGCTAAGTACTCAGGGTGCTGGGTGCTCCGTACTCAGGGTGCTGGGTGCTCAGTGCTCAGGGTGCTGGGTGCTCAGTACTCAGGGTGCTGGGTGCTCAGTGCTCAGGGTGCTGGGTGCTCAGTACTCAGGGTGCTCAGTACTCAGGGTGCTGGGTGCTCAGTACTCAGGGTGCTCAGTACTCAGGGTCCTGGGTGCTCAGTACTCAGGGTGCTGGGTGCTCAGTGCTCGGGTTGCTGGGTGCTCAGTGCTCAGGGTGATCGGTGCTCAGTACTCACGATGCTGGGTGCTCAGTACTCAGGGTGCTGGGTGCTCAGTCCTCAGGGTGCTCAGTGCTGAGGGTGCTGGGTGCTCAGTGCTCGGGGTGCTCGGTGCTCAGTACTCAGGGTGCTGAGTGCTCAGTACTCAGGGTGCTGGGTGCTCAGTACTCAGGGTGCTGGGTGCTCAGTGCTCGGGGTGCTGGGTGCTCAGTGCTCAGGGTGCTGGCTGCTCAGTGCTCAGGGTGCTGGGTGCTCAGTACTCAGGTTGCTCGGTGCTCAGTACTCAGGGTGCTCAGCGCTCAGTACTCAGCGTGCTGGGTGCTCAGTGCTCAGGGTCCTTGGTGCTCAGTACTCAGGGTGCTCAGTGCTCAGTACTCAGCGTGCTTTGTGCTCAGTGCTCACGGTGCTGGGTGCTCAGTACTCAGGGTGCTGGGTGCTCAGTACTCACGGTGCTGGGTGCTCAGTACTCGGGGTGCTGGGTGCTCATTACTCAGGGTGCTGGGTGCTCAGTGCTCGGGGTGCTCGGTGCTCAGTACTCTTGGTGCTGGGTGCTCAGTATTCAGGGTGCTGGGTGCTCAGTGCTCGGGGTGCTCAGTGCTCAGTGCTCAGGATGCTCGGTGCTCAGTACTCTTGGTGCTGGGTGCTCAGTACTCAGGGTGCTGGGTGCTCAGTGCTCAGGGTGCTCGGTGCTCAGTACTCAGGGTGCTGGGTGCTCAGTGCTCAGGGTGCTGAGTACTCAGTACTCAGGGTGCTCAGTACTCAGTACTCGGGGCGCTGGGTGCTCAGTGCTTGGGGTGCTGGGTGCTCAGTGCTCAGGGTGCTGGGCGCTCAGTGCTCGGGGTGCTGGGTGCTCAGTACTCGGGGTGCTCGGTGCTCAGTACTCAGGGTGCTGGGTGCTCAGTTCTCAGGGTGCTGGGTGCTCAGTACTCAGGGTGCTGGGTGCTCAGTACTCAGGGTGCTGGGTGCTCAGTACTCAGGGTGCTGGGTGCTCAGTGCTCAGGGTGCTGGGTGCTCAGTACTCAGGGTGCTGGGTGCTCGGTACTCAGGGTGCTGTGTGCTCAGTGCTCAGGGTGCTGGGTGCTCAGTGCTCGGGTTGCTCGGTGCTCAGTACGCAGGGTGCTGGGTGCTCAGTACTCAGGGTGCTGGGTGCTCAGTGCTCAGGGTGATCGGTGCTCAGTCCTCAGGGTGCTCAGTACTCAGGGTGCTGGGTGCTCAGTGCTCGGGGTGCTGGGTGCTCAGTGCTGAGGGTGCTGGGTGCTCTGTGATTGGGGTCCTGGGTGCTCAGTACTCAGGGTGCTCAGTGCTCGGGGAGCTCGGTGCTCAGTAATCAGGGTGGTGGGTGCTCAGTAATCAGTGCTCGGGGTCCTGGGTGCTCCGTGTTGGGGTGCTGGGTGCTCAGCGCTCTGGGTGCTTAGTGCTCAGTACTCAGGGTGCTGGGTGCTCAGTTCTCGGGGTGCTCGGTGCTCAGTACTCAGGGTGCTGCGTGCTCAGTACTCAGGGTGCTGGGCGCTCAGTGCTCAGGGTGCTGGGTGCTCAGTATTAGGGGTGCTCGGTGGTCAGTACTCAGGGTGCTGGGTGCTCAGTACTCAGGATGCTGGGTGCTCAGTACTCAGGGTGCTCGGTGCTCAGTACTCAGGGTGCTGGGTGCTCAGTGCTCAGGGTGCTGGGTGCTAAGTACTCAGGGTGCTGGGTGCTCAGTACTCAGAGTGCTGGGTGCTCAGTGCTCAGGGTGCTGGGTGCTCAGTACTCAGGGTGCTGGGTGCTCAGTGCTCAGGGTGCTGGGTGCTCAGTACTCAGGGTGCTCAGTACTCAGGGTGCTGGGTGCTCTGTACTCAGGGTGCTCAGTACTCAGGGTCCTGGGTGCTCAGTGCTCGGGGTGCTGGGTGCTCAGTACTCAGGGTGCTCAGTACTCAGGGTGCTGGGTGCTCAGTGCTCGGGTTGCTGGGTGCTCAGTGCTCAGGGTGATCGGTGCTCAGTACTCACGATGCTGGGTGCTCAGTACTCAGGGTGCTGTGTCCTCAGTCCTCAGGGTGCTCAGTGCTGAGGGTGCTGGGTGCTCAGTGCTCGGGGTGATCGGTGCTCAGTACTCAGGGTGCTGAGTGCTCAGTACTCAGGGTGCTGGGTGCTCAGTACTCAGGGTGCTGGGTGCTCAGTGCTCGGGGTGCTGGGTGCTCAGTACTCAGGGTGCTGAGTGCTCAGTACTCAGGGTGCTGGGTGCTCAGTACTCAGGGTGCTGGGTGCTCAGTGCTCGGGGTGCTGGGTGCTCAGTGCTCACCGTGCTGGCTGCTCAGTGCTCAGGGTGCTGGGTGCTCAGTACTCAGGGTGCTCGGTGCTCAGTACTCAGGGTGCTCAGCGCTCAGTACTCAGCGTGCTGGGTGCTCAGTGCTCAGGGTCCTTGGTGCTCAGTACTCAGGGTGCTCAGTGCTCAGTACTCAGCGTGCTTTGTGCTCAGTGCTCACGGTCCTGGGTGCTCAGTACTCAGGGTGCTGGGTGCTCAGTACTCACGGTGCTGGGTGCTCAGTACTCGGGGTGCTGGGTGCTCATTACTCAGGGTGCTGGGTGCTCAGTGCTCGGGGTGCTCGGTGCTCAGTACTCTTCGTGCTGGGTGCTCAGTATTCAGGGTGCTGGGTGCTCAGTGCTCGGGGTGCTCGGTGCTCAGTGCTCAGGATGCTCGGTGCTCAGTACTCTTGGTGCTGGGTGCTCAGTACTCAGGGTGCTGGGTGCTCAGTGCTCAGGGTGCTCGGTGCTCAGTACTCAGGGTGCTGGGTGCTCAGTGCTCAGGGTGCTGAGTACTCAGTACTCAGGGTGCTCAGTACTCAGTACTCAGGGTGCTGGGTGCTCAGTGCTTGGGGTGCTGGGTGCTCAGTGCTCAGGGTGCTGGGCGCTCAGTGCTCGGGGTGCTGGGTGCTCAGTACTCGGAGTGCTCGGTGCTCAGTACTCAGGGTGCTGGGTGCTCAGTACTCAGGGTGCTGGGTGCTCAGTACTCAGGGTGCTGGGTGCTCAGTACTCAGGGTGCTGGGTGCTCAGTACACAGGGTGCTGTGTGCTCAGTGCTCAGGGTGCTGGGTGCTCAGTACGCAGGGTGCTGGGTGCTCAGTACTCAGGGTGCTGGGTGCTCAGTGCTCAGGGTGATCGGTGCTCAGTCCTCAGGGTGCTCAGTACTCAGGGTGCTGGGTGCTCAGTGCTCGGGGTGCTGGGTGCTCAGTGCTGAGGGTGCTGGGTGCTCTGTGATTGGGGTCCTGGGTGCTCAGTACTCAGGGTGCTCAGTGCTCGGGGAGCTCGGTGCTCAGTAATCAGGGTGGTGGGTGCTCAGTAATCAGTGCTCGGGGTCCTGGGTGCTCCGTGCTTGGGGTGCTGGGTGCTCAGGGCTCTGGGTGCTTAGTGCTCAGTACTCAGGGTGCTGCGTGCTCAGTACTCAGGGTGCTGGGTGGTCAGTACTCAGGGTGCTCGGTGCTCAGTACTCAGGGTGCTGGGTGCTCAGTGCTCAGGGTGCTGGCTGCTAAGTACTCAGGGTGCTGGGTGCTCAGTACTCAGGGTGCTATGTGCTCAGCGCTCAGGGTGCTGGGTATTCAGTACTCAGGGTGCTGGGTGCTCAGTGCTCAGGGTGCTGGGTGCTCAGTACTCAGGGTGCTCAGTACTCAGGGTGCTGGGTGCTCAGTACTCAGGGTGCTCAGTACTCAGGGTGCTGGGTGCTCAGTGCTCGGAGTGCTGGGTGCTCAGTACTCAGGGTGCTCAGTACTCAGGGTGCTGGGTGCTCAGTGCTCGGGTTGCTGGGTGATCAGTGCTCAGGGTGATCGGTGCTCAGTACTCAGGATGCTGGGTGCTCAGTAATCAGGTTGCTGGGTGCTTAGTCCTCAGGGTGCTCAGTGCTCAGGGTGCTGGGTGCTCAGTGCTCAGGGTGCTCAGTGCTCAGTACTCAGGGTGCTGGGTGCTCATTACTCAGGGTTCTGGGTGCTCAGTGCTCGGGGTGCTGGGTGCTCAGTAATCAGGGTGCTGGGTGCTCAGTCCTCAGGGTGTTCAGTGCTCAGGGTGCTGGGTGCTCAGTGCTCAGGGTGCTCAGTGCTCAGTACTCAGGGTGCTGGGTGCTCATTACTCAGGGTGCTGGGTGCTCAGTGCTCGGGGTGCTGGGTGCTCAGTACTCAGGGTGCTGGGTGCTCAGTGCTCAGGGTGCTGGGTGCTCAGTGCTCGGAGTGCTGGGTGCTCAGTACTCAGGGTGCTGGGTGCTCAGTACTCGGGGTGCTCGGTGCTCAGTACTCAGGGTGCTGGGTGCTCAGTACTCAGGGTGCTGGGTGCTCAGTACTCAGGGTGCTCGGTGCTCAGTACTCAGGGTGCTGGGTGCTCAGTGCTCAGCGTGCTGGGTGCTAAGTACTCAGGGTGCTGGGTGCTCAGTACTCAGGGTGCTGGGTGCTCAGTGCTCAGGGTGCTGGGTGCTCAGTACTCAGGGTGCTGGGTGCTCAATGCTCAGGGTGCTGGGTGCTCAGTACTCAGGGTGCTCAGTACTCAGGGTGCTGGGTGCTCAGTACTCAGGGTGCTCAGTACTCAGGGTGCTGGGTGCTCAGTGCTCGGGGTGCTGGGTGCTCAGTACTCAGGGTGCTCAGTACTCAGGGTGCTGGGTGCTCAGTGCTCGGGTTGCTGGGTGCTCAGTGCTCAGGGTGATCGGTGCTCAGTACTCAGGATGCTGGGTGCTCAGTACTCAGGGTGCTGGGTGCTCAGTCCTCAGGGTGCTCAGTGCTCAGGGTGCTGGGTGCTCAGTGCTCGGGGTGCTCGGTGCTCAGTACTCAGGGTGCTGAGTGCTCAGTACTCAGGGTGCTGGGTGCTCAGTACTCAGGGTGCTGGGTGCTCAGTGCTCAGGGTGCTGGCTGCTCAGTGCTCAGTGTGCTGGGTGCTCAGTACTCAGGGTGCTCGGTGCTCAGTACTCAGTGTGCTCAGCACTCAGCACTCAGCGCGCTGGGTGCTCAGTGCTCAGGGTCCTTGGTGCTCAGTACTCAGGGTGCTCAGTACTCAGCGTGCTTTGTGCTCAGTGCTCAGGGTGCTAGTTGCTCAGTACTCAGGGTGCTGGGTGCTCAGTGCTCAGCGTGCTGGGTGCTAAGTACTCGGGGTGCTGGGTGCTCAGTACTCAGGGTGCTGGGTGCTCAGTGCTCAGGGTGCTGGGTGCTCAGTACTCAGGGTGCTGGGTGCTCAGTGCTCAGGGTGCTGGGTGCTCAGTACTCAGGGTGCTCAGTACTCAGGGTGCTGGGTGCTCAGTACTCAGGGTGCTCAGTACTCAGGGTGCTGGGTGCTCAGTGCTCGGGGTGCTGGGTGCTCAGTACTCAGGGTGCTCAGTACTCAGGGTGCTGGGTGCTCAGTGCTCGGGTTGCTGGGTGCTCAGTGCTCAGGGTGATCGGTGCTCAGTACTCAGGATGCTGGGTGCTCAGTACTCAGGGTGCTGGGTGCTCAGTCCTCAGGGTGCTCAGTGCTGAGGGTGCTGGGTGCTCAGTGCTCGGGGTGCTCGGTGCTCGGTGCTCAGTACTCAGGGTGCTGAGTGCTCAGTACTCAGGGTGCTGGGTGCTCAGTACTCAGGGGGCTGGGTGCTCAGTGCTCGCTGTGCTGGGTGCTCAGTGCTCAGGGTGCTGGCTGCTCAGTGTTCAGGGTGCTGGGTGCTCAGTACTCAGGGTGCTCAGCGCTCAGTACTCAGCGTGCTGGGTGCTCAGTGCTCAGGGACCTTGGTGCTCAGTACTCAGGGTACTTAGTGCTCAGTACTCAGCGTGCTTTGTGCTCAGTGCTCAGGGTGCTGGGTGCTCAGTACTCAGGGTGCTGGGTGCTCAGTACTCACGGTGCTGGGTGCTCAGTACTCGGGGTGCTGGGTGCTCATTTCTCAGGGTGTTGGGTGCTCAGTGCTCGGGGTGCTCGGTGCTCAGTACTCTTGGTGCTGGGTGCTCAGTACTCAGGTTGCTGGGTGCTCAGTGCTCGGGGTGCTCGGTCCTCAGTGCTCAGGATGCTCGGTGCTCAGTACTCTTGGTGCTGGGTGCTCAGTACTCAGGGTGCTCAGTGCTCAGTACTCAGGGTGCTAGGTGCTCAGTGCTCAGGGTGCTGGGTGCTAAGTACTCAGGGTGCTGGGTGCTCAGTACTCAGGGTGCTGGGTGCTCAGTGCTCAGGGTGCTGGGTGCTCAGTACTCAGGGTGCTCAGTACTCAGGGTGCTGGGTGCTCAGTGCTCGGGGTGCTGGGTGCTCAGTACTCAGGGTGCTCAGTATTCAGGGTGCTGGGTGCTCAGTGCTCGGGTTGCTGGGTGATCAGTGCTCAGGGTGATCGGTGCTCAGTACTCAGGATGCTGGGTACTCAGTACTCAGGGTGCTGGGTGCTCAGTCCTCAGGGTGCTCAGTGCTCAGGGTGCTGGGTGCTCAGTGCTCAGGGTGCTCAGTGCTCAGTACTCAGGGTGCTGGGTGCTCATTACTCAGGGTGCTGGGTGCTTAGTGCTCGGGGTGCTGGGTGCTCAGTACTCAGGGTGCTGGGTGCTCAGTGCTCAGGGTGCTGGGTGCTCAGTGCTCGGAATGCTGGGTGCTCAGTACTCAGGGTGCTGGGTGCTCAGTACTCAGGGTGCTGGGTGCTCAGTGCTCGGGGTGCTGGGTGCTCAGTGCTCAGGGTGCTGGGTGCTCAGTACTTAGGGTGCTGGGTGCTCAGTGCTCGGGGTTCTCGGTGCTCAGTACTCAAGGTGCTGGGTGCTCAGTGCTCACGGTGCTGGGTGCTCAGTCCTCGGGGTGCTCGGAGCTCAGTGCTCAGGGTGCTGGGTGCTCAGTACTCAGGGTGCTCGGTGCTCAGTACTAAGGGTGCTCAGTGCTCAGTACTCAGGGTGCTCAGTGCTCAGTACTCGGGGTGCTGGGTGCTCAGTGCTCGGGGTGCTGGGTGCTCAGTACTGAGGGTGCTGGGTGCTCAGTGCTCAGGGTGCTGGGTGCTCAGTGCTCAGGGTGCTGGGTGCTCAGTACTCAGGGTGCTCAGTGCTCAGGGTGCTGGGTGCTCAGTGCTCAGGGTGCTCAGTGCTCAGTACTCAGGGTGCTGGGTGCTCATTACTCAGGGTGCTGGGTGCTTAGTGCTCGGGGTGCTGGGTGCTCAGTACTCAGGGTGCTGGGTGCTCAGTGCTCAGGGTGCTGGGTGCTCAGTGCTCGGAATGCTGGGTGCTCAGTACTCAGGGTGCTGGGTGCTCAGTACTCAGGGTGCTGGGTGCTCAGTGCTCGGGGTGCTGGGTGCTCAGTGCTCAGGGTGCTGGGTGCTCAGTACTCAGGGTGCTGGGTGCTCAGTGCTCGGGGTTCTCGGTGCTCAGTACTCAAGGTGCTGGGTGCTCAGTGCTCACGGTGCTGGGTGCTCAGTCCTCGGGGTGCTCGGAGCTCAGTGCTCAGGGTGCTGGGTGCTCAGTACTCAGGGTGCTCGGTGCTCAGTACTAAGGGTGCTCAGTGCTCAGTACTCAGGGTGCTCAGTGCTCAGTACTCGGGGTGCTGGGTGCTCAGTGCTCGGGGTGCTGGGTGCTCAGTACTGAGGGTGCTGGGTGCTCAGTGCTCAGGGTGCTGGGTGCTCAGTGCTCAGGGTGCTGGGTGCTCAGTACTCAGTGCTCAGGATGCTGGGTGCTCAGTGCTCAGGGTGCTCAGTGCTCAGTGCTCAGTACTCAGGGTGCTGGGTGCTCAGTACTCAGGGTGCTGGGTGCTCAGTGCTCGGGGTGTTCGGTGCTCAGTACTCAGGGGGCTGGGTGCTCAGTGCTGGGTGCTCAGTGCTCGGGGTGCTGGGTGCTCAGTGCTGGGTGCTCAGTGCTCGGGGTGCTGGGTGCTCAGTGCTCGGGGTGCTGGGTGCTCAGTACTCAGGGTGCTGGGTGCTCAATGCTCGGGCTGCTCGGTGCTCAGTACTCAGGGTGCTGGGTGCTCAGTACTCAGGGTGCTGGGTGCTCAGTGCTGGGTGCTCAGTGCTCGGGGTGCTGGGTGCTCAGTGCTCAGGGTGCTGGGTGCTCAGTACTCAGGGTGCTCGGTGCTCAGTACTCAGGGTGCTGGGTGCTCAGTGCTCGGGGTGCTGGGTGCTCAGTACTCAGGGTGCTGGGTGCTCAGTGCTCGGGGTGCTCGATGCTCAGTACGTTGGGTGCTCAGTACTCAGGGTGCTGGGTGCTCAGTACTCAGGGTGCTGGGTGCTCAGTGCTCGGGGTGCTGGGTGCTCAGTGCTCAGGGTGCTGGGTGCTCAGTACTTAGTGTGCTGTGTGCTCAGTGCTCGGGGTGCTCGGTGCTCAGTACTCAAGGTGCTGGGTGCTCAGTGCTCACGGTGCTGGGTGCTCAGTCCTCGGGGTGCTCCGTGCTCAGTGCTCAGGGTACTGGTTGCTCAGTACTCAGGGTGCTCGGTGCTCAGTACTAAGGGTGCTCAGTGCTCAGTACTCAGGGTGCTCAGTGCTCAGTGCTCGGGGTGCTGGGTGCTCAGTGCTCAGGGTGCTCAGTGCTCAGTGCTCAGTACTGAGGGTGCTGGGTGCTCAGTACTCAGGGTGCTGGGTGCTCATTGCTCAGTGCTCAGTACTCAGGGTGCTGGGTGCTCAGTACTCAGCGTGCTGGGTGCTCAGTACTCAGGGTGCTGGGTGCTCAGTACTCAGGGTGCTGGGTGCTCAGTGCTCGGGGTGCTTGGTGCTCAGTGCTCAGGGTGCTGGCTGCTCAGTGCTCAGGGTGCTGGGTGCTCAGTACTCAGGGTGCTCGGTGCTCAGTACTCAGGGTGCTCAGTGCTCAGTACTCAGCGTGCTGGATGCTCAGTGCTCAGGGTCCTTGGTGCTCAGTACTCAGGGTGCTCAGTGCTCAGTACTCAGCGTGCTTTGTGCTCAGTGCTCACGGTGCTGGGTGCTCAGTACTCAGGGTGCTGGGTGCTCAGTACTCACGGTGCTGGGTGCTCAGTACTCGGGGTGCTGGGTGCTCATTACTCAGGGTGCTGGGTGCTCAGTGCTCGGGGTGCTCGGTGCTCAGTACTCTTGGTGCTGGGTGCTCAGTATTCAGGGTGCTGGGTGCTCAGTGCTCGGGGTGCTCGGTGCTCAGTGCTCAGGATGCTCGGTGCTCAGTACTCTTGGTGCTTGGTGCTCAGTACTCAGGGTGCTGGGTGCTCAGTGCTCAGGGTGCTCAGTGCTCAGTACTCAGGGTGCTGGGTGCTCAGTGCTTGGGGTGCTGGGTGCTCAGTGCTCAGGGTGCTGGGCGCTCAGTGCTCGGGGTGCTTTGTGCTCAGTACTCGGGGTGCTCGGTGCTCAGTACTCAGGGTGCTGGGTGTTCAGTACTCAGGGTGCTGGGTGCTCAGTTCTCAGGGTGCTGGGTGCTCAGTACTCAGGGTGCTGGGTGCTCAGTACTCAGGGAGCTGGGTGCTCAGTGCTCAGGGTGCTGGGTGCTCAGTACTCAGGGTGCTGGGTGCTCAGTACTCAGGGTGCTGGGTGCTCAGTGCTCAGGGTGCTGGGTGCTCAGTGCTCGGGTTGCTCGGTGCTCAGTACGCAGGGTGCTGTGTGCTCAGTACTCAGGGTGCTGGGTGCTCATTGCTCAGGGTGAACGGTGCTCAGTCCTCAGGGTGCTCAGTACTCAGGGTGCTGGGTGCTCAGTGCTCGGGGTGCTGGGTGCTCAGTGCTGAGGGTGCTGGGTGCTCTGTGATTGCGGTCCGGGGTGCTCAGTACTCAGGGTGCTCAGTGCTCGGGGAGCTCGGTGCTCAGTAATCAGGGTGCTGGGTGCTCAGTGCTCAGGGTGCTGGCTGCTAAGTACTCAGGGTGCTGGGTGCTCAGTACTCAGGGTGCTGGGTGCTCAGTGCTCAGGGTGCTGGGTACTCAGTACTCAGGGTGCTGGGTGCTCAGTGCTCAGGGTGCTGGGTGCTCAGTACTCAGGGTGCTCAGTACTCAGGGTGCTGGGTGCTCAGTACTCAGGGTGCTCAGTACTCAGGGTGCTGGGTGCTCAGTGATCGGGGTGCTGGGTGCTCAGTACTCAGGGTGCTCAGTACTCAGGGTGCTGGGTGCTCAGTGCTCGGGTTGCTGGGTGATCAGTGCTCAGGTTGATCGGTGCTCAGTACTCAGGATGCTGGGTGCTCAGTACTCAGGGTGCTGGGTGCTCAGTCCTCAGGGTGCTCAGTGCTCAGGGTGCTGGGTGCTCGGTGCTCAGTGTGCTCAGTGCTCAGTACTCAGGGTGCTGGGTGCTCATTACTCAGGGTGCTGGGTGCTCAGTGCTCGGGGTGCTGGGTGCTCAGTACTCAGGGTGCTGGGTGCTCAGTGCTCAGGGTGCTGGGTGCTCAGTGCTCGGAGTGCTGGGTGCTCAGTACTCAGGGTGCTGGGTGCTCAGTGCTCAGGGTGCTGGGTGCTCAGTACTCAGGGTGCTCAGTACTCAGGGTGCTGGGTGCTCAGTACTCGGGGTGCTCGGTGCTCAGTACTCAGGGTGCTGGGTGCTCAGTACTCAGGGTGCTGGGTGCTCAGTACTCAGGGTGCTCGGTGCTCAGTACTCAGGGTGCTGGGTGCTCAGTGCTCAGCGTGCTGGGTGCTAAGTACTCAGGGTGCTGGGTGCTCAGTACTCAGGGTGCTGGGTACTCAGTGCTCAGGGTGCTGGGTGCTCAGTACTCAGGGTGCTGGGTGCTCAGTGCTCAGGGTGCTGGGTGCTCAGTACTCAGGGTGCTCAGTACTCAGGGTGCTGGGTGCTCAGTACTCAGGGTGCTCAGTACTCAGGGTGCTGGGTGCTCAGTGCTCGGGTTGCTGGGTGCTCAGTACTCAGGGTGCTCAGTACTCAGGGTGCTGGGTGCTCAGTGCTCGGGTTGCTGGGTGCTCAGTGCTCAGGTTGATCGGTGCTCAGTACTCAGGATGCTGGGTGCTCAGTACACAGGGTGCTGGGTGCTCAGTCCTCAGGGTGCTCAGTGCTCAGGGTGCTGGGTGCTCAGTGCTCGGGGTGCTCGGTGCTCAGTACTCAGGCTGCTGAGTGCTCAGTACTCAGGGTGCTGGGTGCTCAGTACTCAGGGTGCTGGGTGCTCAGTGCTCGGGGTGCTGGGTGCTCAGTGCTCAGGGTGCTGGCTGCTCAGTGCTCAGTGTGCTGGGTGCTCAGTACTCAGGGTGCTCGGTGCTCAGTACTCAGGGTGCTCAGCACTCAGTACTCAGCACGCTGGGTGCTCAGTGCTCAGGGTCCTTGGTGCTCAGTACTCAGGGTGCTCAGTACTCAGCGTGCTTTGTGCTCAGTGCTCAGGGTGCTCGGTGCTCAGTACTCAGGGTGCTGGGTGCTCAGTGCTCAGCGTGCTGGGTGCTAAGTACTCAGGGTGCTGGGTGCTCATTACTCAGGGTGCTGGTTGCTCAGTGCTCAGGGTGCTGGGTGCTCAGTACTCAGGGTGCTGGGTGCTCAGTGCTCAGGGTGCTGGGTGCTCAGTACTCAGGGTGCTCAGTACTCAGGGAGCTTCGTGCTCAGTACTCAGGGTGCTCAGTACTCAGGGTGCTGGGTGCTCAGTGCTCGGGGTGCTGGGGGCTCAGTACTCAGGGTGCTCAGTACTCAGGGTGCTGGGTGCTCAGTGCTCGGGTTGCTGGGTGCTCAGTGCTCAGGGTGATCGGTGCTCAGTACTCAGGATGCTGGGTGCTCAGTACTCAGGGTGCTGGGTGCTCAGTCCTCAGGGTGCTCAGTGCTGAGGGTGCTGGGTGCTCAGTGCTCGGGGTGCTCGGTGCTCGGTGCTCAGTACTCAGGGTGCTGAGTGCTCAGTACTCAGGGTGCTGGGTGCTCAGTACTCAGGGTGCTGGGTGCTCAGTGCTCGCGGTGCTGGGTGCTCAGTGCTCAGGTTGCTGGCTGCCCAGTGCTCAGGTTGCTGGGTGCTCAGTACTCAGGGTGCTCGGTGCTCAGTACTCAGGGTGCTCAGCGCTCAGTACTCAGCGTGCTGGGTGCTCAGTGCTCAGGGACCTTGGTGCTCAGTACTTAGGGTGCTCAGTGCTCAGTACTCAGCGTGCTTTGTGCTCAGTGCTCAGGGTGCTGGGTGCTCAGTACTCAGGGTGCTGGGTGCTCAGTACTCACGGTGCTGGGTGCTCAGTACTCGGGGTGCTGGGTGCTCATTTCTCAGGGTGTTGGGTGCTCAGTGCTCGGGGTGCTCGGTGCTCAGTACTCTTGGTGCTGGGTGCTCAGTACTCAGGGTGCTGGATGCTCAGTGCTCGGGGTGCTCGGTGCTCAGTGTTCAGGGTGCTGGGTGCTCAGTGCTCAGGGTTCTGGGTGCTAAGTACTCAGGGTGCTGGGTGCTCAGTACTCAGGGTGCTGGGTGCTCAGTGCTCAGGGTGCTGGGTGCTCAGTACTCAGGGTGCTCAGTACTCAGGGTGCTGGGTGCTCAGTGCTCGGGGTGCTGGGTTCTCATTACTCAGGGTGCTGGGTGCTCAGTCCTCAGGGTGCTCAGTGCTCAGGGTGCTGGGTGCTCAGTGCTCAGGGTGCTCAGTGCTCAGTACTCAGGGTGCTGTGTGCTCATTACTCAGGGTGCTGGGTGCTCAGTGCTCGGGGTGCTGGGTGCTCAGTAACCAGGGTGATGGGTGCTCAGTGCTCAGGGTGCTGGGTGCTCAGTGCTCGGAATGCTGGGTGCTCAGTACTCAGGGTGCTGGGTGCTCAGTACTCAGGGTGCTGGGTGCTCAGTGCTCGGGGTGCTGGGTGCTCAGTGCTCAGGGTGCTGGGTGCTCAGTACTTAGGGTGCTGGGTGCTCAGTGCTCGGGGTTCTCGGTGCTCAGTACTCAAGTTGCTGGGTGCTCAGTGCTCACGGTGCTGGGTGCTCAGTCCTCGGGGTGCTCGGAGCTCAGTGCTCAGGGTGCTGGGTGCTCAGTACTCAGGGTGATCGGTGCTCAGTACTAAGGGTGCTCAGTGCTCAGTACTCAGGGTGCTCAGTGCTCAGTGCTCGGGGTGCTGGGTGCTCAGTGCTTGGGGTGCTGGGTGCTCAGTACTCAGGGTGCTGGGTGCTCAGTGCTCAGGGTGCTGGGTGCTCAGTGCTTAGGGTGCTGTGTGCTCAGTACTCAGTGCTCAGGATGCTGGGTGCTCAGTGCTCAGGGTGCTCAGTGCTCAGTGCTCAGTACTCAGGGTGCTGGGTGCTCAGTACTCGGGGTGCTGGGTGCTCAGTGCTCGGGGTGTTCGGTGCTCAGTACTCAGGGTGCTTTGTGCTCAGTGCTGGGTGCTCAGTGCTTGGGGTGCTGGGTGCTCAGTGCTGGGTGCTCAGTGCTCGGGGTGCTGGGTGCTCAGTGCTCGGGGTGCTGGGTGCTCAGTACTCAGGGTGCTGGGTGCTCAATGCTCGGGGTGCTCGGTGCTCAGTACTCAGGGTGCTGGGTGCTCAGTACTCAGGGTGCTGGGTGCTCAGTGCTGGGTGCTCAGTGCTCGGGGTGCTGGGTGCTCAGTGCTCGGGGTGCTGGGTGCTCAGTACTCAGGGTGCTCGGTGCTCAGTACTCAGGGTGCTGGGTGCTCAGTGCTCGGGGTGCTGGGTGCTCAGTACTCAGGGTCCTGGGTGCTCAGTGCTCGGGGTGCTCGATGCTCAGTACGTTGGGTGCTCAGTACTCAGGGTGCTGGGTGCTCAGTGCTCAGGGACCTTGGTGCTCAGTACTTAGGGTGCTCAGTGCTCAGTACTCAGCGTGCTTTGTGCTCAGTGCTCAGGGTGCTGGGTGCTCAGTACTCAGGGTGCTGGGTGCTCAGTACTCACGGTGCTGGGTGCTCAGTACTCGGGGTGCTGGGTGCTCATTTCTCAGGGTGTTGGGTGCTCAGTGCTCGGGGTGCTCGGTGCTCAGTACTCTTGGTGCTGGGTGCTCAGTACTCAGGGTGCTGGATGCTCAGTGCTCGGGGTGCTCGGTGCTCAGTGTTCAGGATGCTCGGTGCTCAGTACTCTTGGTGCTGGGTGCTCTGTACTCAGGGTGCTCGGTGCTCAGTACTCAGGGTGCTGGGTGCTCAGTGCTCAGGGTTCTGGGTGCTAAGTACTCAGGGTGCTGGGTGCTCAGTACTCAGGGTGCTGGGTGCTCAGTGCTCAGGGTGCTGGGTGCTCAGTACTCAGGGTGCTCAGTACTCAGGGTGCTGGGTGCTCAGTGCTCGGGGTGCTGGGTGCTCAGTACTCAGGGTGCTCAGTACTCAGGGTGCTGGGTGCTCAGTGCTCGGGTTGCTGGGTGATCAGTGCTCAGGGTGATCGGTGCTCAGTACTCAGGATGCTGGGTTCTCAGTACTCAGGGTGCTGGGTGCTCAGTCCTCAGGGTGCTCAGTGCTCAGGTTGCTGGGTGCTCAGTGCTCAGGGTGCTCAGTGCTCAGTACTCAGGGTGCTGTGTGCTCATTACTCAGGGTGCTGGGTGCTCAGTGCTCGGGGTGCTGGGTGCTCAGTACTCAGGGTGATGGGTGCTCAGTGCTCAGGGTGCTGGGTGCTCAGTGCTCGGAATGCTGGGTGCTCAGTACTCAGGGTGCTGGGTGCTCAGTACTCAGGGTGCTGGGTGCTCAGTGCTCGGGGTGCTGGGTGCTCAGTGCTCAGGGTGCTGGGTGCTCAGTACTTAGGGTGCTGGGTGCTCAGTGCTCGGGGTTCTCGGTGCTCAGTACTCAATTTGCTGGGTGCTCAGTGCTCACGGTGCTGGGTGCTCAGTCCTCGGGGTGCTCGGAGCTCAGTGCTCAGGGTGCTGGGTGCTCAGTACTCAGGGTGATCGGTGCTCAGTACTAAGGGTGCTCAGTGCTCAGTACTCAGGGTGCTCAGTGCTCAGTGCTCGGGGTGCTGGGTGCTCAGTGCTCGGGGTGCTGGGTGCTCAGTACTCAGGGTGCTGGGTGCTCAGTGCTCAGGGTGCTGGGTGCTCAGTGCTTAGGGTGCTGTGTGCTCAGTACTCAGTGCTCAGGATGCTGGGTGCTCAGTGCTCAGGGTGCTCAGTGCTCAGTGCTCAGTACTCAGGGTGCTGGGTGCTCAGTACTCGGGGTGCTGGGTGCTCAGTGCTCGGGGTGTTCGGTGCTCAGTACTCAGGGTGCTTTGTGCTCAGTGCTGGGTGCTCAGTGCTTGGGGTGCTGGGTGCTCAGTGCTGGGTGCTCAGTGCTCGGGGTGCTGGGTGCTCAGTGCTCGGGGTGCTGGGTGCTCAGTACTCAGGGTGCTGGGTGCTCAATGCTCGGGGTGCTCGGTGCTCAGTACTCAGGGTGCTGGGTGCTCAGTACTCAGGGTGCTGGGTGCTCAGTGCTGGGTGCTCAGTGCTCGGGGTGCTGGGTGCTCAGTGCTCGGGGTGCTGGGTGCTCAGTACTCAGGGTGCTCGGTGCTCAGTACTCAGGGTGCTGGGTGCTCAGTGCTCGGGGTGCTGGGTGCTCAGTACTCAGGGTCCTGGGTGCTCAGTGCTCGGGGTGCTCGATGCTCAGTACGTTGGGTGCTCAGTACTCAGGGTGCTGGGTGCTCAGTGCTCAGGGTGCTGGGTACTCAGTGCTCAGGGTGCTGGGTGCTCAGTGCTCAGGGTGCTTGATGCTCAGTACTCAGGGTGCTGGGTGCTCAGTGCTCAGGGTGATGGGTGCTCAGTGCTCGGGGTGCTGGGTGCTCAGTACTCAGGGTGCTGGGTGCTCAGTACTCAGGGTGCTCAGTGCTCAGTGCTCGGGGTGCTGGGTGCTCAGTGCACAGGGTGCTCAGTGCTCAGTGCTCAGTACTCAGGCTGCTGGGTGCTCAGTACACAGGGTGCTGGATGCTCATTGCTCAGTGCTCAGTACTCAGGGTGCTGGGTGCTCAGTACTCAGCGTGCTGGGTCCTCAGTGCTCAGGATCCTCGGTGCTCAGTACTCATGGTGCTCAGTGCTCAGTACTCAGCGTGCTTTGTGCTCAGTGCTCAGGGTCCTGGGTGCTCAGTGTTCAGTATGCTCGGTGCTCAGTACTCTTGGTGCTGGGTGCTCAGTGCTCAGGGTGCTGGGTGCTCAGTACTCAGGGTGCTCAGTACTCAGTACTCAGGGTGCTGGGTGCTCAGTGCTTGGGGTGCTGGGTGCTCAGTGCTCAGGGTGCTGGGTGCTCAGTGCTCGGGGTGCAGGGTGCTCAGTACTCAGGGTGCTCAGTACTCAGTACTCAGGGTGCTGGGTGCTCAGTGCTTGGGGTGCTGGGTGCTCAGTACTCAGGGTGCTGGGTGCTCAGTGCTTGGGGTGCTGGGTGCTCAGTGCTCAGGGTGCTGGGTGCTCAGTACTCAGGGTGCTCGGTGCTCAGTACTAAGGGTGCTCAGTGCTCAGTACTAAGGGTGCTCAGTGCTCAGTGCTCGGGGTGCTGGGTGCTCAGTGCTCGGGGTGCTGGGTGCTCAGTACTCAGGGTGCTGGGTGCTCAGTGCTCAGGGTGCTGGGTGCTCAGTGCTTAGGGTGCTGGGTGCTCAGTACTCAGTGCTCAGGATGCTGGGTGCTCAGTGCTCAGGGTGCTCAGTGCTCAGTGCTCAGTACTCAGGGTGCTGGGTGCTCAGTACTCGGGGTGCTGGGTGCTCAGTGCTCGGGGTGTTCGGTGCTCAGTACTCAGGGTGCTTTGTGCTCAGTGCTGGGTGCTCAGTGCTTGGGGTGCTGGGTGCTCAGTGCTGGGTGCTCAGTGCTCGGGGTGCTGGGTGCTCAGTGCTCGGGGTGCTGGGTGCTCAGTACTCAGGGTGCTGGGTGCTCAATGCTCGGGGTGCTCTGTGCTCAGTACTCAGGGTGCTGGGTGCTCAGTACTCAGGGTGCTGGGTGCTCAGTGCTGGGTGCTCAGTGCTCGGGGTGCTGGGTGCTCAGTGCTCGGGGTGCTGGGTGCTCAGTACTCAGGGTGCTCGGTGCTCAGTACTCAGGGTGCTGGGTGCTCAGTGCTCGGGGTGCTGGGTGCTCAGTACTCAGGGTCCTGGGTGCTCAGTGCTCGGGGTGCTCGATGCTCAGTACGTTGGGTGCTCAGTACTCAGGGTGCTGGGTGCTCAGTGCTCAGGGTGCTGGGTGCTCAGTGCTCAGGGTGCTGGGTGCTCAGTGCTCAGGGTGCTTGATGCTCAGTACTCAGGGTGCTGGGTGCTCAGTGCTCAGGGTGATGGGTGCTCAGTGCTCAGGGTGCTGGGTGCTCAGTACTCAGGGTGCTGGGTGCTCAGTACTCAGGGTGCTCAGTGCTCAGTGCTCGGGGTGCTGGGTGCTCAGTGCACAGGGTGCTCAGTGCTCAGTGCTCAGTACTCAGGGTGCTGGGTGCTCAGTACTCAGGGTGCTGGGTGCTCATTGCTCAGTGCTCAGTACTCAGGGTGCTGGGTGCTCAGTACTCAGCGTGCTGGGTCCTCAGTGCTCAGGATCCTCGGTGCTCAGTACTCATGGTGCTCAGTGCTCAGTACTCAGCGTGCTTTGTGCTCAGTGCTCAGGGTCCTGGGTGCTCAGTGTTCAGTATGCTCGGTGCTCAGTACTCTTGTTGCTGGGTGCTCAGTGCTCAGGGTGCTGGGTGCTCAGTACTCAGGGTGCTCAGTACTCAGTACTCAGGGTGCTGGGTGCTCAGTGCTTGGGGTGCTGGGTGCTCAGTGCTCAGGGTGCTGGGTGCTCAGTGCTCGGGGTGCAGGGTGCTCAGTACTCCGGATGCTCGGTGCTCAGTACTCAGGGTGCTGGGTGCTCAGTGCTCAGGGTGCTGGGTGCTCAGTACTTAGGGTGCTCAGTACTCAGTACTCAGGGTGCTGGGTGCTCAGTGCTTGGGGTGCTGGGTGCTCAGTGCTCAGGGTGCTGGGTGCTCAGTACTTAGGGTGCTGGGTGCTCAGTGCTCAGGGTGCTGGGTGCTCAGTACTTAGGGTGCTCAGTACTCAGTACTCAGGGTGCTGGGTGCTCAGTGCTTGGGGTGCTGGGTGCTCAGTGCTCAGGGTGCTGGGTGCTCAGTACTCAGGGTGCTCGGTGCTCAGTACTCAGGGTGCTGGGTGCTCAGTGCTCGGGGTGCTGGGTGCTCAGTACTCAGGGTCCTGGGTGCTCAGTGCTCGGGGTGCTCGATGCTCAGTACGTTGGGTGCTCAGTACTCAGGGTGCTGGGTGCTCAGTGCTCAGGGTGCTGGGTGCTCAGTGCTCAGGGTGCTGGGTGCTCAGTGCTCAGGGTGCTTGATGCTCAGTACTCAGGGTGCTGGGTGCTCAGTGCTCAGGGTGATGGGTGCTCAGTGCTCAGGGTGCTGGGTGCTCAGTACTCAGGGTGCTGGGTGCTCAGTACTCAGGGTGCTCAGTGCTCAGTGCTCGGGGTGCTGGGTGCTCAGTGCACAGGGTGCTCAGTGCTCAGTGCTCAGTACTCAGGGTGCTGGGTGCTCAGTACTCAGGGTGCTGGGTGCTCATTGCTCAGTGCTCAGTACTCAGGGTGCTGGGTGCTCAGTACTCAGCGTGCTGGGTCCTCAGTGCTCAGGATCCTCGGTGCTCAGTACTCATGGTGCTCAGTGCTCAGTACTCAGCGTGCTTTGTGCTCAGTGCTCAGGGTCCTGGGTGCTCAGTGTTCAGTATGCTCGGTGCTCAGTACTCTTGTTGCTGGGTGCTCAGTGCTCAGGGTGCTGGGTGCTCAGTACTCAGGGTGCTCAGTACTCAGTACTCAGGGTGCTGGGTGCTCAGTGCTTGGGGTGCTGGGTGCTCAGTGCTCAGGGTGCTGGGTGCTCAGTGCTCGGGGTGCAGGGTGCTCAGTACTCCGGATGCTCGGTGCTCAGTACTCAGGGTGCTGGGTGCTCAGTGCTCAGGGTGCTGGGTGCTCAGTACTTAGGGTGCTCAGTACTCAGTACTCAGGGTGCTGGGTGCTCAGTGCTTGGGGTGCTGGGTGCTCAGTGCTCAGGGTGCTGGGTGCTCAGTACTTAGGGTGCTGGGTGCTCAGTGCTCAGGGTGCTCGGTGCTCAGTACTCAAGGTGCTGGCTGCTCAGTGCTCACGGTGCTGGGTGCTCAGTCCTCGGGGTGCTCCGTGCTCAGTGCTCAGGGTGCTGGGTGCTCAGTACTCAGGGTGCTCGGTGCTCAGTACTAAGGGTGCTCAGTGCTCAGTACTCAGGGTGCTCAGTGCTCAGTGCTCGGGGTGCTGGGTGCTCAGTGCTCGGGGTGCTGGGTGCTCAGTACTCAGGGTGTTGGGTGCTCAGTACTCAGGGTGCTCAGTGCTCGGGGTGCTGGGTGCTCAGTACTCAGGGTGCTGGGTGCTCAGTACTCAGGGTGCTGGGTGCTCATTCTCGGGGTGCTGGGTGCTCAGTGCTCGGGGTGCTGTTTGCTCAGTACTCGGGGTGCTGGGTGCTCAGTGCTCAGCGTGCTGGGTGCTCAGTACTCAGGGTGCTCGGTTCTCAGTACTCAGGCTGCTGGGTGCTCATTCTCGGGGTGCTGGGTGCTCAGTGCTCGGGGTGCTGGGTGCTCAGTGCTCGGGGTGCTGGGTGCTCAGTCCTCAGGGTGCTGGGTGCTCAGTACTCAGGGTGTTGGGTGCTCAGTGCTCGGGGTGCTCGGTGCTCAGCACTCAGGGTGCTGGGTGCTCAGTACTCGGGGTGCTGGGTGCTCAGTGCTCAGGGTGCAGGGTGCTCAGTGCTCGGGGTGCTGGGTGCTCAGTACCCAGGGTGCTTTGTGCTCAGTGCTCAGGGGGCTGGGTGCTCAGTACTCAGGGTGCTGGGTGCTCAGTACTCACGGTGCTGGGTGCTCAGTACTCGGGGTGCTGGGTGCTCATTACTCAGGGTGCTGGGTGCTCAGTGCTTGGGGTGCTCGGTGCTCAGTACTCTTGGTGCTGGGTGCTCATTACTCAGGGTGCTGGGTGCTCAGTGCTCAGGGTGCTCAGTGCTCAGTTCTCAGTACTCAGGGTGCTGGGTTCTCAGTACTCAGCGTGCTGGGTGCTCAGTGCTCAGGGTCCTCGGTGCTCAGTACTCAGGGTGCTCGGTGCTCAGTACTCTTGTTGCAGGGTGCTCAGTACTAAGGGTTTTGGGTGCTCTGTGCTCGGGGTGCTCGGTGCTCAGTGCTCAGGATGCTCGGTGCTCAGTACTCTTGGTGCTGGGTGCTCAGTACTCAGCGTGCTGGGTGCTCCGTGCTCGGGGTGCTCGGTGCTCAGTACTCAGGGTGCTGGGTGCTCAGTGCTCAGGGTGCTGGGTGCTCAGTACTCAGTACTCAGGGTGCTGGGTGCTCAGTGCTTGGGGTGCTGGGTGCTCAGTGCTCAGGGTACTGGGTGCTCAGTGTTCGGGGTACAGGGTGCTCAGTGCTCGGGGTGCTGGGTACTCAGTGCTCAGGGTGCTGGGTGCTCAGTACTTAGAGTGCTGGGTGCTCAGTGCTCGGGGTGCTCAGTGCTCAGTACTCAAGGTGCTGGCTGCTCAGTGCTCACGGTGCTGGGTGCTCAGTCCTCGGGGTGCTCCGTGCTCAGTGCTCAGGGTGCTGGGTGCTCAGTACTCAGGGTGCTCGGTGCTCAGTACTAAGGGTGCTCAGTGCTCAGTACTCAGGGTGCTCAGTGCTCAGTGCTCGGGGTGCTGGGTGCTCAGTGCTCGGGGTCCTGGGTGTTCAGTACTCGGGGTGCTGGGTGCTCAGTACTCAGGGTGCTGGGTGCTCAGTGCTCGGGGTGCTTGGTGCTCAGTACGTTGGGTGCTCAGTACTCAGGGTGCTGGGTGCTCAGTGCTCAGGGTGCTGGGTGCTCAGTGCTCAGGGTGCTGGGTGCTCAGTGCTCAGGGTGCTGGGTGCTCAGTACTCAGGGTGCTGGGTGCTCAGTTCTCAGGGTGCTGGGTGCTCAGTGCTCAGGGTGCTCGGTGCTCAGTACTCAGGGTACTGGGTGCTCAGTGCTCAGGGTACTGGGTGCTCAGTACTCAGGGTGCTGGGTGCTCAGTGCTCAGAGTGCTGGGTGCTCAGTACTCAGGGTGCTGGGTGCTCAGTGCTCAGGGTGATCGGTGCTCAGTACTCAGGGTGCTCAGTACTCAGGGTGCTGGGTGCTCAGGGCTCGGGGTGCTGGGTGCTCCTTACTCAGTGTGCAGCATGCTCAGTGCTCGGCGTGCTGGGTGCTCAGTGCTCAGGGTGCTGTGTGCCCAGTACTCGGGGTGCTCGGTGCTCAGTACTCAGGGTGCTGGGTGCTCAGTACTCAGGGTGCTGGGTGCTCAGTGCTCAGGGTGATTGGTGCTCAGTCCTCAGGGTGCTCAGTACTCAGGGTGCTGGGTGCTCAGTGTTCGGGGTGCTGGGTGCTCAGTGCTCAGGGTGATCGGTGCTCAGTCCTCAGGGTGCTCAGTACTCAGGTTGCTGGGTGCTCAGTACTCGGGGTGCTGGGTGCTCAGTGCTGAGGGTGCTGGGTGCTCTGTGATCGGGGTGCTGGGTGCTCAGTACTCAGGTTGCTCAGTTCTCGGGGAGCTCGGTGCTCAGTACTCAGGGTGCTGGGTGCTCAGTACTCAGTGCTCGCGGTCCTGGGTGCTCCGTGCTTGGGGGGCTGGGTGCTCAGCGCTCTGGGTGCTTAGTGCTCAGTACTCAGGGTGCTGGGTGCTCAATACTCAGGGTGCTCAGTGCTCGGGGTGCTGGGTGCTCAGTACTCAGGGTGCTGGGTGCTCAGTACTCAGGGTGCTGGGTGATCATTCTCGGGGTGCTCGGTGCTCAGTGCTCGGGGTGCTGTTTGCTCAGTACTCGGGGTGCTGGGTGCTCAGTGCTCAGCGTGCTGGGTGCTCAGTACTCAGGGTGCTCGGTTCTCAGTACTCAGGGTGCTGGGTGCTCATTCTCGGGGTGCTGGGAGCTCAGTGCTCGGGGTGCTGGTTGCTCAGTGCTCGGGGTGCTGGGTGCTCAGTACTCAGGGTGCTGGGTGCTCAGTGCTCAGGGTGCTGGGTGCTCAGTACTCAAGGTGCTGGCTGCTCAGTGCTCACGGTGCTGGGTGCTCAGTCCTCGGGGTGCTCCGTGCTCAGTGCTCAGGGTGCTGGGTGCTCAGAACTCAGGGTGCTCGGTGCTCAGTACTAAGGGTGCTCAGTGCTCAGTACTCAGGGTGCTCAGTGCTCAGTGCTCGGGGTGCTGGGTGCTCAGTGCTCGGGGTGCTGGGTGCTCAGTACTCGGGGTGCTGGGTGCTCAGTACTCAGGGTGCTGGGTGCTCAGTGCTCGGGGTGCTTGGTGCTCAGTACGTTGGGTGCTCAGTACTCAGGGTGCTGGGTGCTCAGTGCTCAGGGTGCTGGGTGCTCAGTGCTCAGGGTGCTGGGTGCTCAGTGCTCAGGGTGCTGGGTGCTCAGTACTCAGGGTGCTGGGTGCTCAGTTCTCAGGGAGCTGGGTGCTCAGTGCTCAGGGTGCTCGGTGCTCAGTACTCAGGGTACTGGGTGCTCAGTGCTCAGGGTACTGGGTGCTCAGTACTCAGGGTGCTGGGTGCTCAGTGCTCAGGGTGCTATGTGCTCAGCACTCAGGGTGCTGGGTGCTCAGTGCTCAGGGTGATCGGTGCTCAGTACACAGGGTGCTCAGTACTCAGGGTGCTGGGTGCTCAGGGCTCGGGGTGCTGGGTGCTCAGTACTCAGTGTGCAGCATGCTCAGTGCTCGGGGTGCTGGGTGCTCAGTGCTCAGGGTGCTGTGTGCTCAGTACTCGGGGTGCTCGGTGCTCAGTACTCAGGTTGCTGGGTGCTCAGTACTCAGGGTGCTGGGTGCTCAGTGCTCAGGGTGATCGGTGCTCAGTCCTCAGGGTGCTCAGTACTCAGGGTGCTGGGTGCTCAGTGCTCAGGGTGATCGGTGCTCAGTCTTCAGGGTGCTCAGTACTCAGGGTGCTGGGTGCTCAGTACTCAGGGTGCTGGGTGCTCAGTGCTCAGGGTGATTGGTGCTCAGTCCTCAGGGTGCTCAGTACTCAGGGTGCTGGGTGCTCAATGTTCGGGGTGCTGGGTGCTCAGTGCTCAGGGTGATCGGTGCTCAGTCCTCAGGGTGCTCAGTACTCAGGGTGCTGGGTGCTCAGTACACGGGGTGCTGGGTGATCAGTGCTCAGGGTGCTTGATGCTCAGTACTCATTGTGCTGTGTGCTCAGTGCTCAGGGTGCTCGGTGCTCAGATCTCAGGGTGCTCGGTGCTCATTGTTTGGGGTGCTGGGTGCTCAGTACTCAGGGTGCTGGGTGCTCAGTGCTCAGGGTGCTGGGTTCTCAGTACTCAGTGCTCAGGATGCTGGGTGCTCAGTGCTCAGGGTGCTGGGTGCTCAGTGCTCAGGGTGCTCAGTGCTCAGTACTCAGGGTGCTGGGTGCTCAGTACTCAGGGTGCTGGGTGCTCAGTGCTCGGGGTGCCCGGTGCTCAGTGCTCGGGGTGCTCGGTGCTCAGTTCTCAGGGTGCTGGGTGCTCAGTACTCAGGGTGCTGGGTGCTCAGTGCTGGGTGCTCAGTACTCAGCGTGCTGGGTGCTCAGTGCTGGGTGCTCAGTGCTCAGGGTGATCGGTGCTCAGTACTCAGGGTGCTCAGTACTCAGGGTGCTGGGTGCTCAGGGCTCGGGGTGCTGGGTTCTCAGTACTCAATGTGCTTCATGCTCAGTGCTCGGGGTGCTGGGTGCTCAGTGCTCAGGGTGCTGGGTGCTCAGTGCTCAGGGTGCTGGGTGCTCAGTACTCTGGGTGTTGGATGCTCAGTACTCAGGGTGAAGGGTGCTCAGTGCTCGGGGTGCTGGGTGCTCAGTGCTCAGGGTGCTGGGTGCTCAGTGCTCAGGGTGCTGGGTGCTCAGTACTCAGGGTGCTGGGTGCTCAGTGCTCGAGGTGCTCGGTGCTCAGTACTCAAGGTGCTGGGTGCTCAGTGCTCAGGGTGCTGGGTGCTCAGTCCTCGGGGTGCTCCGTGCTCAGGGTGCTGGGTGCTCAGTGCTCGGGGTGCTCGGTGCTCAGTACTCAGGGTGCTGAGTGCTCAGTACTCAGGGTTCCGGGTGCTCAGTACTCAGGGTGCTGGGTGCTCAGTGCTCGGGGTGCTGGGTGCTCAGTGCTCAGTTTGCTCAGTGCTCAGTACTCAGGGTGCTGGGTGCTCAGTACTCAGGGTGCTGGGTGCTCAGTACTCAGTGTGCTGGGTGCTCAGTGCTCAGGGTGCTGGGTGCTCAGTGCTCGGGGTGCTGGGTGCTCAGTACTCAGGGTGCTGGGTGCTCAGTGCTCGGGGTGCTGGGTGCTCAGTGCTCAGGGTGCTGGGTGCTCAGTACTTAGGGTGCTGGGTGCTCAGTGCTTGGGGTGCTCGGTGCTCAGTACTCAAGGTGCTGGTTGCTCAGTGCTAACGGTGCTGGGTGCTCAGTCCTCGGGGTGCTCCGTGCTCAGTGCTCAGGTTGCTGGGTGCTCAGTAATCAGGGTGCTGGGTGCTCAGTACTCAGGGTGCTGGGTGCTCAGTGCTCAGTACTCAGCGTGCTGGGTGCTCAGTGCTCGGGGTGCTGGGTCCTCAGTGCTCAGGGTGCTGGGTGCTCAGTAATCAGGGTGCTGGGTGCTCAGTGCTCATGCTGCTGGGTCCTCAGTGCTCAGGGTGCTGGGTGCTCAGTACTCAGGGTGCTGGGTGCTCAGTGCTCAGGGTGATCAGTGCTCAGTACTCAGGGTGCTCGGTGCTCAGTGCACAGGGTGCTCAGTGCTCAGTGCTCGGGGTGCTGTGTGCTCAGTGCTCGGTGTGCTGGGTGCTCAGTGCTCAGGGTGCTGGTTGCTCAGTACTCAGTGTGCTCAGTGCTCAGGGTGCTGGGTGCTCAGAACTCAGGGTGCTGGGTGCTTAGTACTCAGGGTGCTTGGTGCTCAGTACTCAGGGTGCTGTCTGCTCAGTGCTCAGGGTGCTCGGTGCTCAGTACTCATGGTGCTGGGTGCTCATTCTCGGGGTGCTGGGTGCTCAGTACTCAGGTTGCTCAGTACTCTGGGTACTCGGTGCTCAGTACTCATGGTGCTGGGTGCTCGGTACTCAGGGTGCTCGGTGCTCAGTTCTCAGGGTGCTCGGTGCTCAGTGTTTGGGGTGCTGGGTGCTCAGTACTCAGGGTGCTGGGTGCTCAGTGCTCAGGGTGCTGGGTGCTCAGTGCTCAGGGTGCTGGGTGCTCAGTACTCAGTGCTCAGGATGCTGGGTGCTCATTGCTCAGGGTGCTGGGTGCTCAGTGCTCAGGGTGCTCAGTGCTCAGTACTCAGGGTGCTGGGTGCTCAGTACTCAGGGTGCTGGGTGCTCAGTGCTCAGGGTGCTCAGTGCTCAGTTCTCAGGGTGCTGGGTGCTCAGTACTCAGGGTGCTGGGTGCTCAGTGCTCAGGGTGATCGGTGCTCAGTACACAGGGTGCTCAGTACTCAGGGTGCTGGGTGCTCAGGGCTCGGGGTGCTGGGTGCTCAGTACTCAGTGTGCAGCATGCTCAGTGCTCGGGGTGCTGGGTGCTCAGTGCTCAGGGTGCTGTGTGCTCAGTACTCGGGGTGCTCGGTGCTCAGTACTCAGGTTGCTGGGTGCTCAGTACTCAGGGTGCTGGGTGCTCAGTGCTCAGGGTGATCGGTGCTCAGTCCTCAGGGTGCTCAGTACTCAGGGTGCTGGGTGCTCAGTGCTCAGGGTGATCGGTGCTCAGTCTTCAGGGTGCTCAGTACTCAGGGTGCTGGGTGCTCAGTACTCAGGGTGCTGGGTGCTCAGTGCTCAGGGTGATTGGTGCTCAGTCCTCAGGGTGCTCAGTACTCAGGGTGCTGGGTGCTCAATGTTCGGGGTGCTGGGTGCTCAGTGCTCAGGGTGATCGGTGCTCAGTCCTCAGGGTGCTCAGTACTCAGGGTGCTGGGTGCTCAGTACACGGGGTGCTGGGTGATCAGTGCTCAGGGTGCTTGATGCTCAGTACTCATTGTGCTGTGTGCTCAGTGCTCAGGGTGCTCGGTGCTCAGATCTCAGGGTGCTCGGTGCTCATTGTTTGGGGTGCTGGGTGCTCAGTACTCAGGGTGCTGGGTGCTCAGTGCTCAGGGTGCTGGGTTCTCAGTACTCAGTGCTCAGGATGCTGGGTGCTCAGTGCTCAGGGTGCTGGGTGCTCAGTGCTCAGGGTGCTCAGTGCTCAGTACTCAGGGTGCTGGGTGCTCAGTACTCAGGGTGCTGGGTGCTCAGTGCTCGGGGTGCCCGGTGCTCAGTGCTCGGGGTGCTCGGTGCTCAGTTCTCAGGGTGCTGGGTGCTCAGTACTCAGGGTGCTGGGTGCTCAGTGCTGGGTGCTCAGTACTCAGCGTGCTGGGTGCTCAGTGCTGGGTGCTCAGTGCTCAGGGTGATCGGTGCTCAGTACTCAGGGTGCTCAGTACTCAGGGTGCTGGGTGCTCAGGGCTCGGGGTGCTGGGTTCTCAGTACTCAGTGTGCTTCATGCTCAGTGCTCGGGGTGCTGGGTGCTCAGTGCTCAGGGTGCTGGGTGCTCAGTTCTCAGGGTGCTGGGTGCTCAGTACTCTGGGTGTTGGATGCTCAGTACTCAGGGTGAAGGGTGCTCAGTGCTCGGGGTGCTGGGTGCTCAGTGCTCAGGGTGCTGGGTGCTCAGTGCTCAGGGTGCTGGGTGCTCAGTACTCAGGGTGCTGGGTGCTCAGTGCTCGAGGTGCTCGGTGCTCAGTACTCAAGGTGCTGGGTGCTCAGTGCTCAGGGTGCTGGGTGCTCAGTCCTCGGGGTGCTCCGTGCTCAGGGTGCTGGGTGCTCAGTGCTCGGGGTGCTCGGTGCTCAGTACTCAGGGTGCTGAGTGCTCAGTACTCAGGGTTCCGGGTGCTCAGTACTCAGGGTGCTGGGTGCTCAGTGCTCGGGGTGCTGGGTGCTCAGTGCTCAGTTTGCTCAGTGCTCAGTACTCAGGGTGCTGGGTGCTCAGTACTCAGGGTGCTGGGTGCTCAGTACTCAGTGTGCTGGGTGCTCAGTGCTCAGGGTGCTGGGTGCTCAGTGCTCGGGGTGCTGGGTGCTCAGTACTCAGGGTGCTGGGTGCTCAGTGCTCGGGGTGCTGGGTGCTCAGTGCTCAGGGTGCTGGGTGCTCAGTACTTAGGGTGCTGGGTGCTCAGTGCTTGGGGTGCTCGGTGCTCAGTACTCAAGGTGCTGGTTGCTCAGTGCTAACGGTGCTGGGTGCTCAGTCCTCGGGGTGCTCCGTGCTCAGTGCTCAGGTTGCTGGGTGCTCAGTAATCAGGGTGCTGGGTGCTCAGTACTCAGGGTGCTGGGTGCTCAGTGCTCAGTACTCAGCGTGCTGGGTGCTCAGTGCTCGGGGTGCTGGGTCCTCAGTGCTCAGGGTGCTGGGTGCTCAGTAATCAGGGTGCTGGGTGCTCAGTGCTCGTGCTGCTGGGTCCTCAGTGCTCAGGGTGCTGGGTGCTCAGTACTCAGGGTGCTGGGTGCTCAGTGCTCAGGGTGATCAGTGCTCAGTACTCAGGGTGCTCGGTGCTCAGTGCACAGGGTGCTCAGTGCTCAGTGCTCGGGGTGCTGTGTGCTCAGTGCTCGGTGTGCTGGGTGCTCAGTGCTCAGGGTGCTGGTTGCTCAGTACTCAGTGTGCTCAGTGCTCAGGGTGCTGGGTGCTCAGAACTCAGGGTGCTGGGTGCTTAGTACTCAGGGTGCTTGGTGCTCAGTACTCAGGGTGCTGTCTGCTCAGTGCTCAGGGTGCTCGATGCTCAGTACTCATGGTGCTGGGTGCTCATTCTCGGGGTGCTGGGTGCTCAGTACTCAGGTTGCTCAGTACTCTGGGTACTCGGTGCTCAGTACTCATGGTGCTGGGTGCTCGGTACTCAGGGTGCTCGGTGCTCAGTTCTCAGGGTGCTCGGTGCTCAGTGTTTGGGGTGCTGGGTGCTCAGTACTCAGGGTGCTGGGTGCTCAGTGCTCAGGGTGCTGGGTGCTCAGTGCTCAGGGTGCTGGGTGCTCAGTACTCAGTGCTCAGGATGCTGGGTGCTCATTGCTCAGGGTGCTGGGTGCTCAGTGCTCAGGGTGCTCAGTGCTCAGTACTCAGGGTGCTGGGTGCTCAGTACTCAGGGTGCTGGGTGCTCAGTGCTCAGGGTGCTCAGTGCTCAGTTCTCAGGGTGCTGGGTGCTCAGTACTCAGGGTGCTGGGTGCTCTGTGCTGGGTGCTCAGTACTCTGGGTGCTGGGTGCTCAGTGCTCAGGGTGCTGGGTGCTCAGTGCTCAGGGTGCTGGGTGCTCAGTACTCTGGGTGTTGGATGCTCAGTACTCAGGGTGCTGGGTGCTCAGTGCTCAGGGTGCTGGGTGCTAAGTGCTCATGGTGCTGGGTGCTCAGTACTCAGGGTGCTGGGTGCTCAGTGCTCGAGGTGCTCGGTGCTCAGTAGTCAAGGTGCTGGGTGCTCAGTGCTCAGGGTGCTGGGTGCTCAGTCCTCGGCGTGCTCCGTGCTCAGGGTGCTGGGTGCTCAGTGCTCGGGGTGCTCGGTGCTCAGTACTCAGGGTGCTGAGTGCTCAGTACTCAGGGTGCCAGGTGCTCAGTGCTCAGGGTGCTGGGCGCTCAGTACTCAGGGTGCTGGGTGCTCAGTGCTCAGGGTGCTGGGTGCTCAGTGCTCAGGGTGCGGGGTGCTCAGTACTCAGGGTGCTGGGTGCTCAGTTCTCGGGGTGCTGGATGCTCAGTGCTCAGTACTCAGGGTGCTGGGTGCTCATTGCTCGGGGTGCTCGGTGCTCAGTACTCAGGGTGCTGGGTGCTCAGTACTCGGGGTGCTGGGTGCTCAGTGCTCAGGGTGCTGGGTGCTCAGTGCTCGGTGTGCTGGGTGCTCAGTAAACAGGGTCCTGGGTGCTCAGTGCTCGGGGTGCTGGGTGCTCAGTGCTCAGTACTCAGGGTGCTGGGTGCTCAGTGCTCGGGGTGCTGGGTGCTCAGTACTCAGCGTGCTGGGTGCTCAGTACTCAGGGAACTGGGCGCTCAGTGCTCAGGGTGCTGGGTACTCAGTGCTCAGGGTGCTGGGTGCTCAGTGATCGGGGTGCTGGGTGCTCAGTACTCAGGGTGCTCAGTGCTCGGGGAGCTCGGTGCTCAGTACTCAGGGTGCTGGGTGCTCAGTACTCAGTGCTTGGGGTCCTGGGTGCTCCGTGCTCGGGGTGCTGGGTGCTCAGTGCTCAGGGTGATTGGTGCTCAGTACTCAGGGTGCTGGGTGCTCAGTGCACAGGGTGCTGGGTGCTCAGTCCTCAAGGTGCTCAGTACTCATTGTGCTCAGTACTCAGGGTGCTGGGTGCTCAGTGCTCGGGGTGTTGGGTGCTCAGTACTCAGGGTGCTGGGTGCTCAGTGCTCAGGGTGCTCAGTGCTCAGTACTCAGGGTGCTGTTTGCTCAGTACTCAGTGTGCTCCGTGCTCAGGGTGCTGGGTGCTCAGAACTCAGGGTGCTGGTTGCTCAGTACTCAGGGTGCTTGGTGCTCAGTACTCAGGGTGCTGGGTGCTCAGTGCTCAGTGTGCTCGGTGCTCAGTACTCATGGTGCTGGGTGCTCAATCTTGGGGTGCTTGGTGCTCAGTACTCAGGTTGCTCAGTACTCTGGGTACTCGGTGCTCAGTACTCATGGTGCTGGGTGCTCTGTACTCAGGGTGCTCGGTGCTCAGTTCTCAGGGTGCTCGGTGCTCAGTGTTTGGGGTGTTAGGTGCTCAGTACTCAGGGTGCTGGGTGCTCAGTGCTCAGGGTGCTGGGTGCTCAGTGCTCAGGGTGCTGGGTGCTCAGTACTCATTGCTCAGGATGCTGGGTGCTCAGTGCTCAGGGTGCTGGGTGCTCAGTGCTCATGGTGCTCAGTGCTCAGTACTCAGGGTGCTGGGTGCTCAGTACTCAGGGTGCTGGGTGATCAGTACTCAGGGTGCTCGGTGCTCAGTACTCAGGGTGCTGGGTGCTCAGTGCTCGGTGTGCTGGGTGCTCAGTACTCAGTGTGCTGGGTGCTCAGTGCTCGCGGTGCTCGGTGCTCAGTACGTTGGGTGCTCAGTACTCAGGGTGCTGGGTGCTCAGTGCTCAGGGTGCTGGGTGCTCAGGGCTCAGGGTGCTGTGTGCTCAATGCTCAGGGTTCTGGGTGCACAGTGCTCAGGGTGCTTGATGCTCAGTACTCATTGTGCTGTGTGCTCAGTGCTCAGGGTGCTCGGTGCTCAGATCTCAGGGTGCTCGGTGCTCATTGTTTGGGGTGCTGGGTGCTCAGTACTCAGGGTGCTGGGTGCTCAGTGCTCAGGGTGCTGGGTGCTCAGTACTCAGTGCTCAGGATGCGGGGTGCTCAGTGCTCAGGGTGCTGGTTGCTCAGTGCTCAGTGTGCTCAGTGCTCAGTACTCAGGGTGCTGGGTGCTCAGTACTCAGGGTGCTGGGTGCTCAGTGCTGGGTGCTCAGTACTCAGCGTGCTGGGTGCTCAGTGCTGGGTGCTCAGTGCTCAGGGTGATCGGTGCTCAGTACTCAGGGTGCTCAGTACTCAGGGTGCTGGGTGCTCAGGGCTCGGGGTGCTGGGTTCTCAGTACTCAGTGTGCTGCATGCTCAGTGCTCGGGGTGCTGGGTGCTCAGTGCTCAGGGTGCTGGGTGCTCAGTGCTCAGGGTGCTGGGTGCTCAGTACTCTGGGTGTTGGATGCTCAGTACTCAGGGTGAAGGGTGCTCAGTGCTCGGGGTGCTGGGTGCTCAGTGCTCAGGGTGCTGGGTGCTCAGTGCTCATGGTGCTGAGTGCTCAGTACTCAGGGTGCTGGGTGCTCAGTGCTCGAGGTGCTCGGTGCTCAGTACTCAAGGTGCTGGGTGCTCAGTGCTCAGGGTGCTGGGTGCTCAGTCCTCGGGGTGCTCCGTGCTCAGGGTGCTGGGTGCTCAGTGCTCGGGGTGCTCGGTGCTCAGTACTCAGGGTGCTGAGTGCTCAGTACTCAGGGTGCTGGGTGCTCAGTGATCGGGGTGCTGGGTGCTCAGTGCTCAGTTTGCTCAGTGCTCAGTACTCAGGGTGCTGGGTGCTCAGTACTCAGGGTGCTGGGTGCTCAGTGCTCAGGGTGCTCGGTGCTCAGTACTCAGGGTGCTGGGTGCTCAGTGCTCAGGGTGCTGGGTGCTCAGTGCTCGGGGTGCTGGGTGCTCAGTGCTCAGGGTGCTGGGTGCTCAGTACTTAGGGTGCTGGGTGCTCAGTGCTCGGGGTGCTCGGTGCTCAGTACTCAAGGTGCTGGTTGCTCAGTGCTAGCGGTGCTGGGTGCTCAGTCTTCGGGGTGCTCCGTGCTCAGTGCTCAGGGTGCTGGGTGCTCAGTAATCAGGGTGCTCGGTGCTCAGTGCTCGGGGTGCTGGGTGCTCAGTACTCAGGGTGCTGGGTGCTCAGTGCTCAGTACTCAGCGTGCTGGGTGCTCAGTGCTCGGGGTGTTGGGTCCTCAGTGCTCAGGGTGCTGGGTGCTCAGTAATCAGGGTGCTGCCTGCTCAGTGCTCGTGCTGCTGGGTCCTCAGTGCTCGGTGTGCTGGGTGCTCAGTGCTCAGGGTGCTGGTTGCTCAGTACTCAGTGTGCTCAGTGCTCAGGGTGCTGGGTGCTCAGAACTCAGGGTACTGGGTGCTTAGTACTCAGGGTGCTTGGTGCTCAGTACTCAGCGTGCTGTCTGCTCAGTGCTCAGGGTGCTCGGTGCTCAGTACTCATGGTGCTGTGTGCTCATTCTCGGGGTGCTGGGTGCTCAGTACTCAGGTTGCTCAGTACTCTGGGTACTCGGTGCTCAGTACTCATGGTGCTGGGTGCTCTGTACTCAGGGTGCTCAGTGCTCAGTTCTCAGGGTGCTCGGTGCTCAGTGTTTGGGGTGCTGGGTGCTCAGTACTCAGGGTGCTGGGTGCTCAGTGCTCAGGGTGCTGGGTGCTCAGTGCTCAGGGTGCTGGGTGCTCAGTACTCAGTGCTCAGGATGCTGGGTGCTCATTGCTCAGGGTGCTGGGTGCTCAGTGCTCAGGGTGCTCAGTGCTCAGTACTCAGGGTGCTGGGTGCTCAGTACTCAGGGTGCTGGGTGCTCAGTGCTCGGGGTGCCCGGTGCTCAGTGCTCGGGGTGCTCGGTGCTCAGTTCTCAGGGTGCTGGGTGCTCAGTACTCAGGGTGCTGGGTGCTCAGTGCTGGGTGCTCAGTACTCTGGGTGCTGGGTGCTCAGTGCTCGGGGTGCTGTGTGATCAGTACTCAGGGTGCTCGGTGCTCAGTACTCAGGGTGCTGGGTGCTCAGTGCTCGGTGTGCTGGGTGCTCAGTACTCAGGGTGCTGGGTGCTCAGTGCTCGGGGTGCTCGGTGCTCAGTACGTTGGGTGCTCAGTACTCAGGGTGCTGGGTGCTCAGTGCTCAGGGTGCTGGGTGCTCAGGGCTCAGGGTGCTGTGTGCTCAGTGCTCAGGGTGCTGGGTGCTCAGTGCTCAGGGTGCTTGATGCTCAGTACTCATTGTGCTGGGTGCTCAGTGCTCAGGGTGCTCGGTGCTCAGATCTCAGGGTGCTCGGTGCTCATTGTTTGGGGTGCTGGGTGCTCAGTACTCAGGGTGCTGGGTGCTCAGTGCTCAGGGTACTGGGTGCTCAGTGCTCAGGGTGCTGGGTGCTCAGTACTCAGTGCTCAGGATGCTGGGTGCTCAGTGATCAGGGTGCTGGGTGCTCAGTGCTCAGGGTGCTCAGTGCTCAGTACTCAGGGTGCTGGGTGCTCAGTACTCAGGGTGAGGACCGAGCACCCTGAGTACTAAGCACCCAGCACACTGAGTACTGAGCACCCAGCACCCTGAGCACTGAGCACCCAGCACGCTGAGTACTGAGAACCCAGCACGCTGAGCACTGAGCACCCAGCACCCTGAGTACTGAGCATCCAGCACCCCGAGCACTGAGCACCCAGCACCCTGAGTACTGAGCACTGAGGACCCAGCACCCCGAGCACTGATCACCCAGCTCCCTGTGTACTGAGCACTGAGTACCCAGCACCCCGAGCACTGAGCACCCAGCACCCTGAGCACTGAGCACCCTGAGTACTGAGCACCCAGCACCCTGAGCACTGAGCACCCAGCACCCTGAGCACTGAGCACCCAGCACCCAGAGCACTGAGCACTGAGCACCCTGAGTACTGAGCACTGAGCACCCTGAGCACTGAGCACCGAGCACCCTGAGTACTGAGCACTGAGCACCCTGAGCACTGAGCACCCTGCACCCTGAGTACTGAGCACCAAGCACCCCGAGCACTGAGCACCCAGCACCCTGAGTACTGAGCACCCAGCGTACTGAGCACCGAGCACCCCGAGCACTGAGCACCCAGCACCCTGAGTACTGAGCACCCAGCAACCCGAGCACTGAGCACCCAGCACCCTGAGTACTGAGCACCGAGCACCCTGAGTACTGAGCACCCAGCAACCTGAGTACTGAGCACCCAGCGTACTGAGCACCGAGCTCCCAGCACCCTGAGTACTGAGCACCCAGCAACCTGAGCACTGAGCACCCAGCACCCTGAGTACTGAGCACTGAGCACACCGAGTACTGAGCACCGAGCACCCCGAGCACTGAGCACCCAGCACCCCGAGCACCAAGCACCCTGAGTACTGAGCACCCAGCACCCTGAGCACTGAGCACCCAGCACCCTGAGCACTGAGCACCCAGCACCCTGAGCACTGAGCACCCAGCACCCTGAGTACTGAGCACCGAGCACCCCGAGCACTGAGCACCCAGCACCCTGAGCACCGAGCACCCTGAGTACTGAGCACTGAGCACCCTGAGTACTGAGCAACCAGCACCCTGAGTACTGAGCACCCAGCACCCTGAGCAATGAGAACCCTGAGTACTGAGCACAAAGCACCCTGAGCACTGAACACACAGCACCCCGAGCACTGAGCACCCAGCACCCCGAGCACTGAGCACCCAGCAACCCGAGCACTGAGCACCCAGCACCATGAGTACTGAGCACCCAGCACCCTGAGTACTGAGCACCCAGCACCCCGACACCCAGCACACTGAGCACTGAGCACCCAGCACCCTGAGCACTGAGCACCCAGCACCCTGAGCACTGACCACCCAGCACCCTGAGCACTGAGCACCCAGCACCCTGAGTACTGAGCACACAACGTACTGAGCACCGAGCACCCTGAGCTCTGAGCACCGAGCACCCCGAGCACTGAGTACCCAGCCCCCGAGCACTGAGCACCCAGCACCCCGAGCACTGAGCATCCAGCACCGCGAGCACTGAGCAACGAGCACCCAGAGCACTGAGCACCCAGCACCGCGAGCACTGAGCACCCAGCACCCCGAGCACAGAGCACCCAGCACCCTGAGTACTGAGCACCCAGCACCCTGAGTACTGAGCACCCAGCACCCTGAGCACGGAGTACCCAGCTCCCTGAGCACTGAGCACCCAGCACCCTGAGCACTGAGCACACAGCACCCTGAGCACTGAGCACCCACCACCCTGAGTACTGAGCAATGAGCACCCAGCACCCCGAGCACTGAGCACCCAGCACCCTCAGTACTGAGCACTGAGCACCCAGCACCCCGAGCACTGAGCACCCAGCACCCTGAGCCCTGAGCACAAAGCACCCGAGTACTGAGCACCCAGCACCCTGACTACTGAGCACCCAGCACCCTGAGTACTGAGCACCCAGCACCCCGAGTACTGAGCACCCAGCACCCTGAGTACTGAACACCCAGCACCCAGAGCACTGAGCACTGAGCACCCTGAGCACTGAGTACTGAGCACTGAGCACCCCAAGCACTGAGCACCCAGCACCCGGAGTACTGAGCACCCAGCACCCTGAGTACTAAGCACAGAGCACCCTGAGTACTGAGCACCCAGCACCCTGAGCACTGAGCACCCAGCACCCCGAGCACTGAGCACCCAGCACCCCGAACACTGAGCACCCAGCACCCTGAGTACTGAGCACCCAGCACCCTGAGCACTGAGCACCCAGCACCCTGAGCACTGATCACCCAGCACCCTGAGCACTGAGCACCCAGCACCCTGAGTACTGAGCACCCAGCACCCTGAGTACTGAGCACTCAGCTCCCTGAGTACTGAGCACCGAGATCCCTGAGCACTGAGCACCCAGCACCCTGAGCACTGAGCACCCTGAGGACTGAGCACCCAGCACCCTGAGCACTGAGCACCCAGCACCCTGAGTACTGAGCACCGATCTCCCTGAGCACTGAGCACCCAGCACCCCGAGCACTGAGCACCCAGCACCCTGTGTACTGAGCACCCAGCACCCTGAGCCCTGAGCACCCAGCACCCTGAGTACTGAGCACCCTGAGTACTGAGCACCGATCACCCTGAGCACTGAGCTCCGAGCACCCTGAGTACTGAGCACCCAGCACCCTGAGCATTGAGCACCCAGCACCCTGAGTACTGAGCACCCAGCACCCTGAGCACTGAGCACCCAGCACCCTGAGTACTGAGCACCCAGCACCCTGAGCACTGAGCACCCAGCACCCTGAGTACTGAGCACCCAGCACCCCGAGCACTGAGCACCCAGCACCCCGAGAATGAGCACCCAGCACCCCGAGTACTGAGCACCGAGCACCCTGAGCACTGAGTACCCAGCACCCTGAGCACTGAGCACCCAGCACCCTGAGTACTGAGCACCCAGCACCCCGAGCACTGAGCACCCAGCACCCCGAGCACTGAGCACCAAGCACCCCGAGAATGAGCACCCAGCACCTCGAGCACTGAGCACCGAGCACCCCGAGCACTGAGCACCCAGCACCCTGAGCACTGAGCACCCTGAGGAGTGAGCACCCAGCACCCTGAGCACTGAGCACCCAGCACACTGAGTACTGAGCACCGATCACCCTGAGCACTGAGCACCCAGCACACCGAGCACTGAGCACCCAGCACCCTGAGTACTGAGCACCAAGCAACCTGAGTACTGAGCACCCAGCACCCTGAGTACTGAGCACCCTGAGTACTGAGCACCGATCACCCTGAGCACTGAGCTCCCAGCACCCTGAGTACTGAGCACCCCGCACCCTGAGCATTGAGCACCCAGCACCCTGAGTACTGAGCACCCACCACCCTGAGCACTGAGCACCCAGCACCCCGAGAATTAGCACCCAGCACACCGAGTACTGAGCACCGAGCACCCTGAGCACTGAGTACCCAGCACCCTGAGCACTGAGCACCCAGCACCCTGAGTACTGAGCACCCAGCACCCCGAGCACTGAGCACAGAGCACCCCGAGCACTGAGCACCCAGCACCCCGAGAATGAGCACCCAGCACCTCGAGCACTGAGCACCGAGCACCCCGAGCACTGAGCACACAGCACCCTGAGCACTGAGCACCCTGAGGACTGAGCACCCAGCACCCTGAGCACTGATCACCCAGCACACTGAGTACTGAGCACCGATCACCCTGAGCACTGAGCACCCAGCACCCCGAGCACTGAGCACCCAGCACCCTGAGTACTGAGCACCAAGCACCCTGAGCACTGAGCACCCAGCACCCTGAGTACTGAGCACCCTGAGTACTGAGCACCGATCACCCTGAGCACTGAGATCCCATCACCCTGAGTACTGAGCACCCAGCACCCTGAGCACTGAGCACCCAGCACCCTGAGTACTGAGCACCCAGCACCCTGAGCACTGAGCACCCAGCACCCTGAGTACTGAGCGCCCAGCACCCTGAGAACTGAGCACCCAGCACCCTGAGTACTGAGCACCCAGCACCCCGAGCATTGAGCACCCAGCACCCCGAGAATGAGCACCCAGCACCCCGAGTACTGAACACCGAGCACAATGAGCACTGAGTACCCAGCACCCTGAGCACTGAGCACCCAGCACCCTGAGTACTGAGCACCCAGCACCCTGAGCACTGAGCACCCAGCACCCTGAGTACTGAGCACCCAGCACCCTGAGTACTGAACACCCAGCACCCTGAGCACTGAGTACTGAGCAGCGAGCACCCCAAGCACTGAGCACCCAGCACCCGGAGTACTGAGCACCCAGCACCCTGAGTACTAAGCACCGAGCACCCTGAGTACTGAGCACCCAGCACCCTGAGAACTGAACACACAGCACCCTGAGTACTGAGCACCTCGAGCACTGAGCACCCAGCACCCTGAGTACTGAGCACCGAGCACCCCGAGCACTGAGCACCCAGCACCCCGAGCACTGAGCACCCAGCACCCCGAGCACTGAGCACCCAGCACCCTGAGCACTGAGCACCCAGCACCCTGAGCACTGAGCACCCAGCACCCTGAGCACTGAGGACCCAGCACCCTGAGCACTGAGCACCCAGCACCCTGAGCACTGAGCACCCAGCACCCTGAGCACTGAGCACCCAGCACCCTGAGTACTGAGCACTGAGCACCCAGCACCCTGAGCACTGAGCACCCAGCACCCTGAGTACTAAGCACCCAGCACCCTGAGTACTGAGCACCCAGCACCCTGAGTACTGAGCACCCAGCACCCTGAGTACTAAGCACCCAGCACCCTGAGTCCTGAGCACCCAGCACCCTGAGCACTGAGCACCCAGCACCCTGAGTACTGAGCACTGAGCACCGAGCACCCCGAGCACAGAGCACCCAGCACCCTGAGTACTGAGCACCCAGCACCCCGAGCACTGAGCACCCAGCACCCTGAGTACTAAGCACCCAGCACCCTGAGTACTGAGCACCCAGCACCCTGAGCACTGAGCACCCAGCACCCTGAGTACTGAGCACTGAGCACCGAGAACCCCGAGCACTGAGCACCCAGCTCCCTGAGTACTGAGCACCCAGCACCCCGAGCACTGAGCACCCAGCACCCTGAGTACTGAGCACCGAGCACCCTGAGTACTGAGCACCCAGCACCCTGAGTACTGAGCACCCAGCGTACTGAGCACCGATCACCCCGAGCACTGAGCACCCAGCACCCTGAGTACTGAGCACCCAGCACCCTGAGTACTGAGCACCCAGCACCCTGAGTACTGAGCACCCAGCGTACTGAGCACAGAGCACACCGAGCACTGAGCACCCAGCACCCTGAGTACTGAGCACCCAGCACCCCGAGCACTGAGCACCCAGCACCCTGAGTACTGAGCACCGAGCACCCTGAGTACTGAGCACCCAGCACCCTGAGTACTGAGCACCCAGCGTACTGAGCACCGAGCACCCCGAGCACTGAGCACCCAGCACCCTGAGTACTAAGCACCCAGCAACCTGAGTACTGAGCACCCAGCACCCTGAGTACTGAGCACCCAGCGTACTGAGCACCGAGCACACCGAGCACTGAGCACCCAGCACCCTGAGTACTGAGCACCGAGCACCACGAGCACTGAGCACCCAGCACCGCGAGCACTGAGCACCCAGCACCCTGAGTACTGAGCACCGAGCACCCTGAGTACTGAGCGCCCAGCACCCTGAGTACTGAGCACCCAGCGTACTGAGCAACGAGCACCCAGCACCCTGAGTACAGAGCACCGTGCATCCCGAGCACTGAGCACCCAGCACCCCGAGCACTGAGCACCCAGCACCCCGAGCACTGAGCACCCAGCACCCCGAGCACTGAGCACCCAGCACCCCGAGCAGTGAGCACCCAGCACCCTGAGTAATGAGCACCCAGCACCCTGAGTACTGAGCACACAACGTACTGAGCACCGAGCACCCTGAGCACTGAGTACCCAGCACACCGAGCACTGAGCACCCAGCACCCTGAGCACTGAGTACCCAGCACACCGAGTACTGAGCACCCAGCACCCTGAGTACTGAGCACCGAGCACCCTGAGTACTGAGCACCCAGCACCCTGAGCACTGAGCACCCAGCACCCTGAGCACTGAGCACACAGCACCCTGAGCACTGAGCACCCACCACCCTGAGTACTGAGCAATGAGCACCCAGTACCCCGAGCACTGAGCACCGATCACCCTGAGCACTGAGCTCCCAGCACCCTGAGTACTGAGCACCCCGCACCCTGAGCATTGAGCACCCAGCACCCTGAGTACTGAGCACCCACCACCCTGAGCACTGAGCACCCAGCACCCCGAGAATTAGCACCCAGCACACCGAGTACTGAGCACCGAGCACCCTGAGCACTGAGTACCCAGCACCCTGAGCACTGAGCACCCAGCACCCTGAGTACTGAGCACCCAGCACCCCGAGCACTGAGCACAGAGCACCCCGAGCACTGAGCACCCAGCACCCCGAGAATGAGCACCCAGCACCTCGAGCACTGAGCACCGAGCACCCCGAGCACTGAGCACACAGCACCCTGAGCACTGAGCACCCTGAGGACTGAGCACCTAGCACCCTGAGCACTGATCACCCAGCACACTGAGTACTGAGCACCGATCACCCTGAGCACTGAGCACCCAGCACCCCGAGCACTGAGCACCCAGCACCCTGAGTACTGAGCACCAAGCACCCTGAGCACTGAGCACCCAGCACCCTGAGTACTGAGCACCCTGAGTACTGAGCACCGATCACCCTGAGCACTGAGATCCCATCACCCTGAGTACTGAGCACCCAGCACCCTGAGCACTGAGCACCCAGCACCCTGAGTACTGAGCACCCAGCACCCTGAGCACTGAGCACCCAGCACCCTGAGTACTGAGCGCCCAGCACCCTGAGAACTGAGCACCCAGCACCCTGAGTACTGAGCACCCAGCACCCCGAGCATTGAGCACCCAGCACCCCGAGAATGAGCACCCAGCACCCCGAGTACTGAACACCGAGCACAATGAGCACTGAGTACCCAGCACCCTGAGCACTGAGCACCCAGCACCCTGAGTACTGAGCACCCAGCACCCTGAGCACTGAGCACCCAGCACCCTGAGTACTGAGCACCCAGCACCCTGAGTACTGAACACCCAGCACCCTGAGCACTGAGTACTGAGCAGCGAGCACCCCAAGCACTGAGCACCCAGCACCCGGAGTACTGAGCACCCAGCACCCTGAGTACTAAGCACCGAGCACCCTGAGTACTGAGCACCCAGCACCCTGAGAACTGAACACACAGCACCCTGAGTACTGAGCACCTCGAGCACTGAGCACCCAGCACCCTGAGTACTGAGCACCGAGCACCCCGAGCACTGAGCACCCAGCACCCCGAGCACTGAGCACCCAGCACCCCGAGCACTGAGCACCCAGCACCCTGAGCACTGAGCACCCAGCACCCTGAGCACTGAGCACCCAGCACCCTGAGCACTGAGGACCCAGCACCCTGAGCACTGAGCACCCAGCACCCTGAGCACTGAGCACCCAGCACCCTGAGCACTGAGCACCCAGCACCCTGAGTACTGAGCACTGAGCACCCAGCACCCTGAGCACTGAGCACCCAGCACCCTGAGTACTAAGCACCCAGCACCCTGAGTACTGAGCACCCAGCACCCTGAGTACTGAGCACCCAGCACCCTGAGTACTAAGCACCCAGCACCCTGAGTCCTGAGCACCCAGCACCCTGAGCACTGAGCACCCAGCACCCTGAGTACTGAGCACTGAGCACCGAGCACCCTGAGCACAGAGCACCCAGCACCCTGAGTACTGAGCACCCAGCACCCCGAGCACTGAGCACCCAGCACCCTGAGTACTAAGCACCCAGCACCCTGAGTACTGAGCACCCAGCACCCTGAGCACTGAGCACCCAGCACCCTGAGTACTGAGCACTGAGCACCGAGAACCCCGAGCACTGAGCACCCAGCTCCCTGAGTACTGAGCACCCAGCACCCCGAGCACTGAGCACCCAGCACCCTGAGTACTGAGCACCGAGCACCCTGAGTACTGAGCACCCAGCACCCTGAGTACTGAGCACCCAGCGTACTGAGCACCGATCACCCCGAGCACTGAGCACCCAGCACCCTGAGTACTGAGCACCCAGCACCCTGAGTACTGAGCACCCAGCACCCTGAGTACTGAGCACCCAGCGTACTGAGCACAGAGCACACCGAGCACTGAGCACCCAGCACCCTGAGTACTGAGCACCCAGCACCCCGAGCACTGAGCACCCAGCACCCTGAGTACTGAGCACCGAGCACCCTGAGTACTGAGCACCCAGCACCCTGAGTACTGAGAACCCAGCGTACTGAGCACCGAGCACCCCGAGCACTGAGCACCCAGCACCCTGAGTACTAAGCACCCAGCAACCTGAGTACTGAGCACCCAGCACCCTGAGTACTGAGCACCCAGCGTACTGAGCACCGAGCACACCGAGCACTGAGCACCCAGCACCCTGAGTACTGAGCACCGAGCACCACGAGCACTGAGCACCCAGCACCGCGAGCACTGAGCACCCAGCACCCTGAGTACTGAGCACCGAGCACCCTGAGTACTGAGCGCCCAGCACCCTGAGTACTGAGCACCCAGCGTACTGAGCAACGAGCACCCAGCACCCTGAGTACAGAGCACCGTGCATCCCGAGCACTGAGCACCCAGCACCCCGAGCACTGAGCACCCAGCACCCCGAGCAGTGAGCACCCAGCACCCTGAGTAATGAGCACCCAGCACCCTGAGTACTGAGCACACAACGTACTGAGCACCGAGCACCCTGAGCACTGAGTACCCAGCACACCGAGCACTGAGCACCCAGCACCCTGAGCACTGAGTACCCAGCACACCGAGTACTGAGCACCCAGCACCCTGAGTACTGAGCACCGAGCACCCTGAGTACTGAGCACCCAGCACCCTGAGCACTGAGCACCCAGCACCCTGAGCACTGAGCACACAGCACCCTGAGCACTGAGCACCCACCACCCTGAGTACTGAGCAATGAGCACCCAGCACCCCGAGCACTGAGCACCCAGCACCCTCAGTACTGAGCACTGAGCACCCAGCACCCCGAGCACTGAGCACCCAGCACCCTGAGCCCTGAGCACCCACACCCGAGTACTGAGCACCCAGCACCCTGACTACTGAGCACCCAGCACCCTGAGTACTGAGCACCCAGCACCCCGAGTACTGAGCACCCAGCACCCTGAGTACTGAACACCCAGCACCCAGAGCACTGAGCACTGAGCACCCTGAGCACTGAGTACTGAGCACTGAGCACCCCAAGCACTGAGCACCCAGCACCCGGAGTACTGAGCACCCAGCACCCTGAGTACTAAGCACAGAGCACCCTGAGGACTGAGCACCCAGCACCCTGAGCACTGAGCACCCAGCACCCTGAGTACTGAGCACCGATCTCCCTGAGCACTGAGCACCCAGCACCCCGAGCACTGAGCACCCAGCACCCTGTGTACTGAGCACCCAGCACCCTGAGCCCTGAGCACCCAGCACCCTGAGTACTGAGCACCCTGAGTACTGAGCACCGATCACCCTGAGCACTGAGCTCCGAGCACCCTGAGTACTGAGCACCCAGCACCCTGAGCATTGAGCACCCAGCACCCTGAGTACTGAGCAGCCAGCACCCTGAGCACTGAGCACCCAGCACCCTGAGTACTGAGCACCCAGCACCCTGAGCACTGAGCACCCAGCACCCTGAGTACTGAGCACCCAGCACCCCGAGCACTGAGCACCCAGCACCCCGAGAATGAGCACCCAGCACCCCGAGTACTGAGCACCGAGCACCCTGAGCACTGAGTACCCAGCACCCTGAGCACTGAGCACCCAGCACCCTGAGTACTGAGCACCCAGCACCCCGAGCACTGAGCACCCAGCACCCCGAGCACTGAGCACCAAGCACCCCGAGAATGAGCACCCAGCACCTCGAGCACTGAGCACCGAGCACCCCGAGCACTGAGCACCCAGCACCCTGAGCACTGAGCACCCTGAGGAGTGAGCACCCAGCACCCTGAGCACTGAGCACCCAGCACACTGAGTACTGAGCACCGATCACCCTGAGCACTGAGCACCCAGCACCCCGAGCACTGAGCAACCAGCACCCTGAGTACTGAGCACCAAGCACCCTGAGCACTGAGCACCCAGCACCCTGAGTACTGAGCACCCTGAGTACTGAGCACCGAGCACCCTGAGCACTGAGATCCCATCACCCTGAGTACTGAGCACCCAGCACCCTGAGCACTGAGCACCCAGCACCCTGAGTACTGAGCACCCAGCACCCTGAGCACTGAGCACCCAGCACCCTGAGTACTGAGCGCCCAGCACCCTGAGAACTGAGCACCCAGCACCCTGAGTACTGAGCACCCAGCACCCCGAGCATTGAGCACCCAGCACCCCGAGAATGAGCACCCAGCACCCCGAGTACTGAGCACCGAGCACAATGAGCACTGAGTACCCAGCACCCTGAGCACTGAGCACCCAGCACCCTGAGTACTGAGCACCCAGCACCCTGAGCACTGAGCACCCAGCACCCTGAGTACTGAGCACCCAGCACCCTGAGTACTGAACACCCAGCACACTGAGCACTGAGCACTAAGCACCCTGAGCACTGAGTACTGAGCAGCGAGCACCCCAAGCACTGAGCACCCAGCACCCGGAGTACTGAGCACCCAGCACCCTGAGTACTAAGCACCGAGCACCCTGAGTACTGAGCACCCAGCACCCTGAGCACTGAACACACAGCACCCTGAGTACTGAGCACCTAGAGCACTGAGCACCCAGCACCCTGAGTACTGAGCACCGAGCACCCCGAGCACTGAGCACCCAGCACCCCGAGCACTGAGCACCCAGCACCCCGAGCACTGAGCACCCAGCACCCTGAGCACTGAGCACCCAGCACCCTGAGCACTGAGCACCCAGCACCCTGAGCACTGAGGACCCAGCACCCTGAGCACTGAGCACCCAGCACCCTGAGCACTGAGCACCCAGCACCCTGAGCACTGAGCACCCAGCACCCTGAGTACTGAGCACTGAGCACCCAGCACCCTGAGCACTGAGCACCCAGCACCCTGAGTACTAAGCACCCAGCACCCTGAGTACTGAGCACCCAGCACCCTGAGTACTGAGCACCCAGCACCCTGAGTACTAAGCACCCAGCAACCTGAGTCCTGAGCACCCAGCACCCTGAGCACTGAGCACCCAGCACCCTGAGTACTGAGCACTGAGCACCGAGCACCCCGAGCACAGAGCACCCAGCACCCTGAGTACTGAGCACCCAGCACCCCGAGCACTGAGCACCCAGCACCCTGAGTACTAAGCACCCAGCACCCTGAGTACTGAGCACCCAGCACCCTGAGCACTGAGCACCCAGCACCCTGAGTACTGAGCACTGAGCACCGAGAACCCCGAGCACTGAGCACCCAGCTCCCTGAGTACTGAGCACCCAGCACCCCGAGCACTGAGCACCCAGCACCCTGAGTACTGAGTACCGAGCACCCTGAGTACTGAGCACCCAGCACCCTGAGTACTGAGCACCCAGCGTACTGAGCACCGAGCACCCCGAGCACTGAGCACCCAGCACCCTGAGTACTGAGCACCCAGCACCCTGAGTACTGAGCACCCAGCACCCTGAGTACTGAGCACCCAGCGTACTGAGCACAGAGCACACCGAGCACTGAGCACCCAGCACCCTGAGTACTGAGCACCCAGCACCCCGAGCACTGAGCACCCGGCACCCTGAGTACTGAGCACCGAGCACCCTGAGTACTGAGCACCCAGCACCCTGAGTACTGAGCACCCAGCGTACTGAGCACCGAGCACCCCGAGCACTGAGCACCCAGCACCCTGAGTACTGAGCACCGAGCACCACGAGCACTGAGCACCCAGCACCGCGAGCACTGAGCACCCAGCACCCTGAGTACTGAGCACCGAGCACCCTGAGTACTGAGCGCCCAGCACCCTGAGTACTGAGCACCCAGCGTACTGAGCAACGAGCACCCAGCACCCTGAGTACAGAGCACCGTGCATCCCGAGCACTGAGCACCCAGCACCCCGAGCACTGAGCACCCAGCACCCCGAGCACTGAGCACCCAGCACCCCGAGCACTGAGCACCCAGCACCCCGAGCAGTGAGCACCCAGCACCCTGAGTAATGAGCACCCATCACCCTGAGTACTGAGCACACAACGTACTGAGCACCGAGCACCCTGAGCACTGAGTACCCAGCACACCGAGCACTGAGCACCCAGCACCCTGAGCACTGAGTACCCAGCACACCGAGCACTGAGCACCCAGCACCCTGAGTACTGAGCACCCAGCACCCTGAGTACTGAGCACCCAGCACCCTGAGCACTGAGCACCCAGCACCCTGAGTACTGAGCACCCAGCACCCCAAGCACAGAGCACCCTGAGTACTGAGCACCCAGCACCCCAAGCACTGAGCACCCTGAGTACTGAGCACCCAGCACCCTGATTAATGAGCACCCAGCACCCCGAGTACTGAGCACCCAGCACGCTAAGTACTGAGCACCCAACGTACTGAGCACCGAGCACCCTGAGCACTGAGCACCCAGCACCCTGAGTACTGAGCACCCAGCACCCTGAGCAATGAGCACCCTGAGTACTGAGCACCCAGCACCTTGAGCACTGAGCACCGAGCACCCCGAGCACTGAGCACCCAGCACCCGGAGTACTGAGCACCCAGCACCCTGTGTACTAAGCACCGAGCACCCTGAGTACTGAGCACCCAGCACCCTGAGCACTGAACACATAGCACCCTGAGTTCTGAGCACCTCGAGCACTGAGCACCCAGCACCCTGAGTACTGAGCACCCAGCACCCTGAGTACTGAGCACCCAGCACCCTGAGCACTGAGTACCCAGCACCCTGAGCACTGAGCACCCAGCACCCTGAGCACTGAGCACACAGCACCCTGAGCACTGAGCACCCAGCACCCTGAGTACTGAGCACTGAGCACCCAGGACCCCGAGCACTGAGCACCCAGCACCCTGAGTACTGAGCACTGAGCACCCAGCACCCCGAGCACTGAGCACCCAGCACCCTGAGCACTGAGCACCCAGCACCCGAGTACTGAGCACCCAGCACCCTGAGTACTGAGCACCCAGCACCCTGAGTACTGAGCACCGAGCACCCCGAGCACTGAGCACCCAGCACCCCGAGCACAGAGCACCCAACACCCTGAGTACTGAGCACCCAGCACCCTGAGTACTGAGCACCCAGCACCCTGAGCACTGAGTACCCAGCACCCTGAGCACTGAGCACCCAGCACCCTGAGCACTGAGCACACAGCACCCTGAGCACTGAGCACCCAGCACCCTGAGTACTGAGCACTGAGCACCCAGGACCCCGAGCACTGAGCACCCAGCACCCTGAGTACTGAGCACCGAGCACCCCGAGCACTGAGCACCCAGCACCCGGAGTACTGAGCACCGAGCACCCCGAGCACTGAGCACCCAGCACCACGAGCACTGAGCACCCAGCACCCTGAGCACTGAGCACCCAGCACCCTGTGCACTGAGCACCCAGCACCCGAGTACTGAGCACCCAGCACCCTGAGTACTGAGCACCCAGCACCCTGAGTACTGAGCACCCAGCACCCCGAGTTCTGAGCACCCAGCACCCTGAGTACTGAGCACCCAGCACCCTGAGCACTGAGCACCCAGCACCCCGAGCACTGAGCACGCAGCACCCTGAGCACTGAGCACCCAGCACCCTGAGCACTGAGCACCCAGCACCGTGAGCAATGAGCACCCAGCACCCTGAGTAGTGAGCTCCCAACGTACTGAGCACCGAGCACCCCGAGCACTGAGCACCCAGCACCCTGAGTACTGAGCACCCAGCACCCTGAGTACTGAGCACCCAGCACCCTGAGTACTGAGCACCCAGCACCCCGAAAACTGAGCACCCAGCACCCTGAGTACTGAGCACCCAGCAACCTGAGCACTGAGCACCCTGCACCCCGAGCACTGAGCACCCATCACCCTGAGTACTGAGCACCCAGCACCCTGAGAACTGAGCACCCAGCAACCTGAGCACTGATCACCCAGCACCCTGAGCACTGAGCACCCAGCACCCTGAGTACTGAGTACCCAGCACCCTGAGTACTGAGCAATCAGCACCCTGAGTACTGAGCACCCAGCACTCCGAGCACTGAGCACCCAGAACCCTGAGCACTGAGCACCCTGAGGACTGAGCACACAGCACCCTGAGCACTGAGCACCCAGCACCCTGAGTACTGAGCACCGATCACCCTGAGCACTGAGCACCCAGCACCCCGAGCACTGAGCACCCAGCACCCTGAGTTCTGAGCACCCAGCACCCCGAGCACTGAGCACCCAGCACCCTGAGTACTGAGCACCCAGCACCCTGAGTACTGAACACCCAGCAGCCTGAGCACTGAGCACTGAGCACCCTGAGCACTGAGTACTGAGCACCGAGCACCCCGAGCACTGAGCACCGAGCACCCGGAGTACTGAGCACCCAGCACCCTGAGTACTAAGCACCAAGCACCCTGAGTACTGAGCACCCAGCACCCTGAGCACTGAACACACAGCACCCTGAGTACTGAGCACCTAGAGCACTGAGCACCCAGCACCCTGAGTACTGAGCACCGAGCACCCCGAGCACTGAGCACCCAGCACCCCGAGCACTGAGCACACAGCACCCCGAGCACTGAGCACCCAGCACCCTGAGCACTGAGCACCCAGCACCCTGAGCACTGAGCACCCAGCACCCTGAGCACTGAGTACCCAGCACCCTGAGCACTGAGCAACCAGCACCCTGAGCACTGAGCACCCAGCACCCTGAGCACTGAGCACCCAGCACCCTGAGTACTGAGCACTGAGCACCCAGCACCCCGAGCACTGAGCACCCAGCACCCTGAGTACTAAGCACACAGCACCCTGAGTACTGAGCACCCAGCACCCTGAGTACTGAGCACCCAGCGTACTGAGCACCAAGCACCCCGAGCACTTAGCACCCAGCAACCTGAGTACTGAGCACCCAGCACCCCGAGCACTGAGCACCCAGCACCCTGAGTACTGAGCACCGAGCACCCTGAGTACTGAGCACCCAGAACCTTTAGTACTGAGCACCCAGCGTACTGAGCACCGAGCACCCAGCACCCTGAGTACTGAGCACCCAGCACCCTGAGCACTGAGCACCCAGCACCCTGAGTACTGAACACTGAGCACCCCGAGTACTGAGCACCGGGCACCCCGAGCACTAAGCACCCAGCACCTGAGTACTGAGCACCCAGCACCCCGAGCACTGAGCACCCAGCACCCTGAGCACTGAGCACCCAGCACCCTGAGCACTGAGCACCCAGCACCCTGAGCACTGAGCAACCAGCACCCTGAGCACTGAGCACCCAGCACCCTGAGCACTGAGCACCCAGCACGCTGAGCAATGAGCACCCAGCATCCCGAGTACTGAGCACACAGCACCCTGAGTACTGAGCACCGAGCACCCCGAGCACTGAGCACCCAGCACCCTGAGTACTGAGCACCCAGCGCCCCAAACACTGAGCACCGAGCACCCTGAGAACTGAGCACCGAGCACCCTGAGTACTGAGCACCCAGCACCATGAGTACTGAGCACCGAGCACCCAGAGTACTGAGCAACCTGAGTACTGCGCACCCAGTACCCCGAGAATGAGCACCCAGCACCATGAGTACTGAGCACCGAGCACCCTGAGCACTGAGCACCCAGCACCCTGAGTACTGAGCACCAAGCACCCTGAGTACTGAGCACCCAGCACCCTGAGTACTGAGCACCCAGCACCCTGAGTTCTGAGCACCAAGCACCCTGAGCACTGAGCACACTGAGTACTGAGCACCCAGCACCCTGAGCACTGAGGACCCAGCACCCTGAGTACTGAGAACCCAGCACCCTGAGCACTGAGGACCCAGCACCCCGAGCACTGAGCACCCAGCACCCTGAGTACTGAGCACCCAGCACCCCGATCACTGAGCACCGGGCACCCCGAGCACTGAGCACCCAGCACCCTGAGCACTGAGCACCCAGCATCCTGAGCACTGAGTACTGAGCACTGAGCACCCTGAGCACTGAGCAATCAGCACCCTGAGCACTGAGCACGCATCACCCTGAGTACTGAGCACCCAGCACCCCAAAAACTGAGCACCGAGCACCCTGAGAACTGAGCACCGAGCACCCTGAGTACTGAGCACCCAGCACCATTATTACTGAGCACCGAGCACCCAGATTACTGAGCAACCTGAGTACTGAGCCCCCAGCACCCTGAGTACTGAGCACCGAGCTCCCCGAGCACTGAGCACCCTGAGTACTGAGCACCCAGCACCCCAAACACTGAGCACCTAGCACCCTGAGCACTGAGCACCCAGCACCCTGAGCACTGAGCACCCAGCACCATGAGTACTGAGCACCCAGCACGCTGAGTACTGCGCACCCAGCACCCCGAACACTGAGCACCCAGCACCCTGAGTACTGAGCACTGAGCACCCAGCACCCCGAGCACTGAGCACCCAGCACCCTGTGTACTGAGCACTGAAAACCCTGAGTACTAAGCACCCAGCACCCTGAGTACTGAGCACCCAGGACCCTGAGCACTGAGCACCGAGCACCCCGAGCACTGAGCACCCATCACCCTGAGCACTGAGAACCCAGCACCCCGAGCACTGAGCACTGAGCACTGAGCACCCAGCACCCTGAGTACTGAGCACCCAGCGCCCCGAGCACTGAGCACCCAGCACCCCGAGCACTGAGCACCCAGCACCCTGGGCACTGAGCACCCAGCACCCTGAGCTCTGAGCACCCAGCACCCTGAGTACTGAGTACCCAGCACCCTGAGCACTGAGCACCCAGCACCCTGAGTACTGATCACCGAGCACCCCGAGCACTGAGCACCCAGCACCCTGAGTACTGAGCACCCATCACCCTGAGTACTGAGCACCCAGCACCCTGAGCACTGAGCACAAAGCACGCTGAGTACTGAGCACTGAGCACCCTGAGTACTGAGCACCGAGCACCCTGAGCACTGAGCACCCAGCACGCTGAGTACTGAGCACTGAGCACCCTGAGTACTGAGCACCGAGCACGCTGAGTACTGAGCACCCAGCACCCTGAGCACTGAGCGGCCAGCACCCTCAGCACTGAGCACCCAGCACCCCGAGCACTGAGCACCCAGCACCCCGAGCACTGAGCACCCAGCACCCTGAGCACTGAGCACCCTGAGGACTGAGCACCCAGCATCCTGAGCACTGAGCACCCAGCACCCTGAGTACTGAGCACCGATCACCCTGAGCACTGAGCACCCAGCAACCTGAGCACTGAGCACCCAGGACCCTGAGTACTGAGCACCCAGTACCCCGAGCACTGAGCACCCAGCACCCTGAGCACTGAGCACCCAGCACCCCGAGTACTGAGCACACAGCACTCTGAGTACTGAGCACCGAGCACCCCGAGCACTGAGCACACAGCACCCTGAATACTGCGCACCCAGCACCCCAAACACTGAGCACCGAGCACCCTGAGAACTGAGCACCGAGCACCCTGAGTACTGAGCACCCAGCACCATGAGTACTGAGCACCGAGCACCCAGAGTACTGAGAAACCTCAGTACTGAGCACCCAGCACCCCGAGAATGAGCACCCAGCACCGTGAGTACTGAGCACCGAGCACCCTGAGCACTGAGCACCCAGCACCCTGAGTACTGAGCACCAAGCACCCTGAGTACTGAGCACCCAGCACCCTGAGTACTGAGCACCCAGCACCCTGAGTTCTGAGCACCCAGCACCCTGAGCACTGAGCACACTGAGTAATGAGCACCCAGCACCCTGAGCACTGAGGACCCAGCACCCTGAGTACTGAGCACCCAGCACCCTGAGTACTGAGCACTGAGCACTGAGCAGCCTGAGCACTGAGCACCCAGCACCCTGAGCACTGCGCACCCAGCATCCTGAGCACTGAGTACTGAGCACCCAGCCCCCTGAGCACTGAGCACCCAGCACCCTGAGCACTGAGCACGCATCACCCTGAGTACTGAGCAGCCAGCACCCCAAACACTGAGCACCGAGCACCCTGAGAACTATGCACCGAGCTCCCCGAGCACTGAGCACTCTGAGTACTGAGCACCCAGCACCGTGAGTACTGAGCACCGAGCTCCCCGAGCACTGAGCACCCTGAGTACTGAGCACCCAGCACCCCGATAACTGAGCACCTAGCACCCTGAGCACTGAGCACCCAGCACCCTGAGCACTGAGCACCCAGCACCCTGAGTACTGAGCACCCAGCACACTGAGTACTGAGCACCCAGCACCCTGAGTACTGAGCACTGAGCACCCCGAGTACTGAGCACCCAGCACCCCGAGCACTAAGCACCCAGCACCCTGAGTACTGAGCACAGAGCACCCTGAGTACTGAGCCCCCAGCACCCTGAGTACTGAGCACCCAGCACCCTGAGCACTGAGCACCCAGCACCCCGAGAAAGAGCACCCAGCACCCTGAGTACTGAGCACCCAGCACCCTGAGTACTGAGCACTAAGCACCCAGAGCACTGAGCCCCCAGCACCCCGAGCACGGAGCACCCAGGACCAAGAGCACTGAGTACTGAGCACCCAGCACCCTGAGTACTGTGCACCGAGCTCCCCGAGCACTGAGCACCCTGAGTACTGAGCACCCAGCACCCCGATCACTGAGTACCCAGCACCCTGAGCACTGAGCACCCAGCACCCTGAGCACTGAGCACCCAGCACCCTGAGTACTGAGCACCCAGCACGCTGAGTACTGAGCACCCAGCACCCCGAGCACTGAGCACCCAGCACCCTGAGTACTGAGCACCCAGCACCCTGAGTACTGAGCACCCAGCACCCTGAGTACTGAGCACCCAGCACCTCGAATACTGAGCACCCAGCACCCTGAGTACTGAGCACACAGCAACCTGAGTACTGAGCACCCAGCACCCCGAGCACTGAGCACCCATCACCCTGAGTACTGAGCACCCAGCACCCTGAGCACTGAGCACCCTGAGGACTGAGCACCCAGCATCCTGAGCACTGAGCACCCAGCACCCTGAGTACAGAGCACCGATCACCCTGAGCACTGAGCACCCAGCAACCTGAGCACTGACCACCCAGGACCCTGAGTACAGAGCACCCAGTACCCCGAGCACTGAGCACCCAGCACCCTGAGCACTGAGCACCCAGCACCCCGAGTACTGAGCACACAGCACTCTGAGTACTGAGCACCGAGCACCCCGAGCACTGAGCACACAGCACCCTGAATACTGCGCACCCAGCACCCCAAACACTGAGCACCGAGCACCCTGAGAACTGAGCACCGAGCACCCTGAGTACTGAGCACCCAGCACCATGAGTACTGAGCACCGAGCACCCAGAGTACTGAGAAACCTCAGTACTGAGCACCCAGGACCCCGAGAATGAGCACCCAGCACCGTGAGTACTGAGCACCGAGCACCCTGAGCACTGAGCACCCAGCACCCTGAGTACTGAGCACCAAGCACCCTGAGTACTGAGCACCCAGCACCCTGAGTACTGAGCACCCAGCACCCTGAGTTCTGAGCACCCAGCACCCTGAGCACTGAGCACACTGAGTAATGAGCACCCAGCACCCTGAGCACTGAGGACCCAGCACCCTGAGTACTGAGCACCCAGCACCCTGAGTACTGAGCACTGAGCACTGAGCAGCCTGAGCACTGAGCACCCAGCACCCTGAGCACTGCGCACCCAGCATCCTGAGCACTGAGTACTGAGCACCCAGCACCCCGAGAAAGAGCACCCAGCACCCTGAGCACTGAGCACCCAGCATCCTGAGCACTGAGTACTGAGCACCCAGCACCCCAAACACTGAGCACTGAGCACCCTGAGAACTATGCACCGAGCTCCCCGAGCACTGAGCACTCTGAGTACTGAGCACCCAGCACCGTGAGTACTGAGCACCGAGCTCCCCTAGCACTGAGCACCCTGAGTACTGAGCACCCAGCACCCCGATAACTGAGCACCTAGCACCCTGAGCACTGAGCACCCAGCACCCTGAGCACTGAGCACCCAGCACCCTGAGTACTGAGCACCCAGCACACTGAGTACTGAGCACCCAGCACCCCGAGCACTGAGCACCCAGCACCCTGAGTACTGAGCACTGAGCACCCAGCACCCCGAGCACTGAGCACCCAGCACCCTGTGTACTGAGCACTGAGCACCCTGAGTACTAAGCACCCAGCACCCTGAGTACTGAGCACCCAGGACCCTGAGCACTGAGCACCGAGCACCCCGAGCACTGAGCACCCATCACCCTGAGCACTGAGTACTGAGCACTGAGCACCCAGAGCACTGAGCACCCAGCATCCTGAGCACTGAGTACTGAGCACCCAGCACCCTGAGTACTGAGCACCCAGCACCCTGAGCACTGAGCACAAAGCACGCTGAGTACTGAGCACTGAGCACCCTGAGTACTGAGCACCGAGGACCCTGAGCACTGAGCACCCAGCACGCTGAGTACTGAGCACTGAGCACCCTGAGTACTGAGCACCGAGCACCCCGAGCACTGAGCACCCAGCACCCTGAGTACTGAGCACCCAGCGCCCCAAACACTGAGCACCGAGCACCCTGAGAACTGAGCACCGAGCACCCTGAGTACTGAGCACCCAGCACCATGAGTACTGAGCACCGAGCACCCAGAGTACTGAGCAACCTGAGTACTGAGCACCCAGTACCCCGAGAATGAGCACCCAGCACCATGAGTACTGAGCACCGAGCACCCTGAGCACTGAGCACCCAGCACCCTGAGTACTGAGCACCAAGCACCCTGAGTACTGAGCACCCAGCACCCTGAGTACTGAGCACCCAGCACCCTGAGTTCTGAGCACCAAGCACCCTGAGCACTGAGCACACTGAGTACTGAGCACCCAGCACTCTGAGCACTGAGGACCCAGCACCCTGAGTACTGAGCACCCAGCACCCTGAGCACTGAGGACCCAGCACCCCGAGCACTGAGCACCCAGCACCCTGAGTACTGAGCACCCAGCACCCCGAGCACTGAGCACCGGGCACCCCGAGCACTGAGCACCCAGCACCCTGAGCACTGAGCACCCAGCACCCTGAGCACTGAGCACGCATCACCCTGAGTACTGAGCACCCAGCACCCCAAACACTGAGCACCGAGCACCCTGAGAACTATGCACCGAGCTCCCCGAGCACTGAGCACTCTGAGTACTGAGCACCCAGCACCGTGTGTACTGAGCACCGAGCTCCCCGAGCACTGAGCACCCTGAGTACTGAGCACCCAGCACCCCGATAACTGAGCACCTAGCACCCTGAGCACTGAGCACCCAGCACCCTGAGTACTGAGCACCCAGCACACTGAGTACTGAGCACCCAGCACCCTGAGTACTGAGCACTGAGCACCCCGAGTACTGAGCACCCAGCACCCCGAGCACTAAGCACCCAGCACCCTGAGTACTGAGAACAGATCACCCTGAGTACTGAGCACCCAGCACCCTGAGTACTGAGCCCCCAACACCCTGAGTACTGAGCACCCAGCACCCCGAGCACTGAGCACCAAGCACCCCGAGAATGAGCACCCAGCACCCTGAGTACTGAGAACCGAGCACCCTGAGTACTGAGCACAGAGCACCCTGAGTACTGAGCCCCCAGCACCCTGAGTACTGAGCACCCAGCACCCTGAGCACTGAGCACCCAGCACCCCGAGAATGAGCACCCAGCACCCTGAGTACTGAGCACCCAGCACCCTGAGTACTGAGCACTAAGCACCCAGAGCACTGAGCCCCCAGCACCCCGAGCACGGAGCACCCAGGACCAAGAGCACTGAGTACTGAGCACCCAGCACCCTGAGTACTGTGCACCGAGCTCCCCGAGCACTGAGCACCCTGAGTACTGAGCACCCAGCACCCCGATCACTGAGTACCCAGCACCCTGAGCACTGAGCACCCAGCACCCTGAGCACTGAGCACCCAGCACCCTGAGTACTGAGCACCCAGCACGCTGAGTACTGAGCACCCAGCACCCCGAGCACTGAGCACCCAGCACCCTGAGTACTGAGCACTGAGCACCCAGCACCCCGAGCACTGAGCACCCAGCACCCTGAGTACTGAGCACCCAGCACCCTGAGTACTGAGCACCCAGCACCCTGAGTACTGAGCACCCAGCACCTCGAATACTGAGCACCCAGCACCCTGAGTACTGAGCACCCAGCAACCTGAGCACTGAGCACCCAGCACCCCGAGCACTGAGCACCCATCCCCCTGAGTACTGAGCACCCAGCACCCTGAGCACTGAGCACCCTGAGGACTGAGCACCCAGCATCCTGAGCACTGAGCACCCAGCACCCTGAGTACTGAGCACCGATCACCCTGAGCACTGAGCACCCAGCAACCTGAGCACTGACCACCCAGGACCCTGAGTACTGAGCACCCAGTACCCCGAGCACTGAGCACCCAGCACCCTGAGCACTGAGCACCCAGCACCCCGAGTACTGAGCACACAGCACTCTGAGTACTGAGCACCGAGCACCCCGAGCACTGAGCACACAGCACCCTGAATACTGCGCACCCAGCACCCCAAACACTGAGCACCGAGCACCCTGAGAACTGAGCACCGAGCACCCTGAGTACTGAGCACCCAGCACCATGAGTACTGAGCACCGAGCACCCAGAGTACTGAGAAACCTCAGTACTGAGCACCCAGCACCCCGAGAATGAGCACCCAGCACCGTGAGTACTGAGCACCGAGCACCCTGAGCACTGAGCACCCAGCACCCTGAGTACTGAGCACCAAGCACCCTGAGTACTGAGCACCCAGCACCCTGAGTACTGAGCACCCAGCACCCTGAGTTCTGAGCACCCAGCACCATGAGCACTGAGCACACTGAGTAATGAGCACCCAGCACCCTGAGCACTGAGGACCCAGCACCCTGAGTACTGAGCACCCAGCACCCTGAGTACTGAGCAGCCAGCACCCCGAGCACGGAGCACCCAGCACCCTGAGCACTGAGGACCCAGCACCCTGAGTACTGAGCACCCAGCACCCTGAGCACTGAGCAGCCAGCACCCCGAGCACGGAGCACCCAGCACCCTGAGTACTGAGCACCCAACACCCAGAGTACTGAGCACCCAGCACCCTGAGCACTGAGCACCCAGCACCCCGAGTACTGAGCACCCAGCACCCTGAGCACTGAGCACCCAGCACCCTGAGTACTGAGCACCGATCACCATGAGCACTGAGCACCCAGCACCCTGAGTACTGAGCACCCAGCACCCTGAGTACTGAGCACCGATCACCATGAGCACTGAGCAGCCAGCACCCTGAGTACTGAGCACCCAGCACCCTGAGCACTGAGCACCCAGCACCCTGAGCACTGGGCACCCAGCACCCTGAGTACGGAGCACCCAGCACCCTGAGTACTGAGTACCCAGCACCCTGAGCACTGAGCACCCAGCACCCTGAGTACTGAGCACCGAGCACCCTGAGTACTGAGCACCCAGCACACTTAGTACTGAGCACCCAGCACCCTGAGCACTGAGCACCCAGCACCCAGCACCCTGAGTACTGAGCACCCAGCACCACCCTCAGCACTGAGAACCCAGCACCCCGAGCACTGAGCACCCAGCACCCTGAGCACTGAGCACCAAGCACCCCGAGTACTGAGCACCCAGCACCCCGAGTACTGAGCACCGAGCACCCCGAGCACTGAGCACCCAGCACCCTGAGCACTGAGCACCCAGCATCCCGAGCACTGAGCACCCAGCACCCTGAGTACTGAGAACCGAGCACCCAGAGTACTGAGCACCAAGCACCCTGAGTACTGAGCCCCTAGCACCCTGAGAATGAGCACCCAGCACCGTGAGTACTGAGCACCCAGCACCCTGAGTACTGAGCACTAAGCACCCAGAGCACTGAGCACCCAGCACCCCGAGCACGGAGCACCCAGGACCCCGAGCACTGAGAACTGAGCACCCAGCACCCTGAGTACTGAGCACCGAGCTCCCCGAGCACTGAGCACCCTGAGTACTGAGCACCCAGCACCCCGATCACTGAGCACCCAGCACCCTGAGCACTGAGCACCCAGCACCCTGTGCACTGAGCACCCAGCACCCTGAGTACTGAGCACCCAGAACGCTGAGTACTGAGCACCCAGCACCCCGAGCACTGAGCACCCAGCACCCTGAGTACTGAGCACCGATCACCCTGAGCACGGAGCACCCAGGACCCCGAGCACTGAGCACCCAGCACCCTGAGTACAGAGCACCCAGCACCCCGAGTACTGAGCACCCAGCACCCTGAGCACTGAGCACCCACCACCCTGAGTACTGAGCGCCCTGAGTACTGAGCACCGATCACCCTGAGCACTGAGCACCCATCACCCTGAGTACTGAGCACCCAGCACACTGAGCACTGAGCACCCAGCACCCTGAGCACTGAGCACCCAGCACCCTGAGTACTGAGCACCCAGCACCCTGATTACTGAGTAACCAGCACCCTGAGCACTGATCACCCAGCACCCTGAGTACTGAGCACCGAGCACCCTGAGTACTGAGCACCCAGAACCCTTAGTACTGAGCACCCAGCACCCTGAGCACTGAGCACCCAGCACCCTGAGTACTGAGAACCCAGCACCACCCTCAGCACTGAGCACCCAGCACCCCGAGCACTGAGCACCCAGCACCCTGAGCACTGAGCACCCAGCACCCCGAGTACTGAGCACCCAGCACCCCGAATACTGAGCACCGAGCACCTCGAGCACTGAGCACCCAGCACCCTGAGTACTGAGCCCCCAGCACGCTGAGTACTGAGCACCCAGCACCCCGAGCACTGAGCACCAAGCACCCCGAGAATGAGCACCCAGCACCCTGAGTACTGAGAACCGAGCACCCTGAGTACTGAGCACCCAGCACCCTGAGTACTGAGCCCCTAGCACCCTGAGAATGAGCACCCAGCACCATGAGTACTGAGCACCCAGCACCCTGAGTACTGAGCACTAAGCACCCAGAGCACTGAGAACCCAGCACCCCGAGCACGGAGCACCCAGGACCCCGAGCACTGAGAACTGAGCACCCAGCACCCTGAGTACTGAGCACCGAGCTCCCCGAGCACTGAGCACCCTGAGTACTGAGCACCCAGCACCCCGATCACTGAGCACCCAGCACCCTGAGCACTGAGCACCCAGCACCCTGAGCACTGAGCACCCAGCACCCTGAGTACTGAGCACACAGCACGCTGAGTACTGAGCACCCAGCACCCCGAGCACTGAGCACCCAGCACCCTGAGTACTGAGCACTGAGCACCCAGCACCCCGAGCACTGAGCACCCAGCACCCTGTGTACTGAGCACTGAGCACCCTGAGTACTAAGCACCCAGCACCCTGAGTACGGAGCACCCAGGACCCTGAGCACGGAGTACCCCGAGCATTGAGCACCCAGCACCCTGAGCACTCAGCACCCAGCACCCCGAGCAATGAGCACCCAGCACCCTGAGCACTGAGCACCCAGCACCCTGAGCACGGAGCACCCCGAGGACTGAGCACCCAGCACCCTGAGCACTGAGCACCCAGCACCCTGAGCACTGAGCACCCAGCACCCTGAGCACTGAGCAGCCAGCACCCCGAGCACGGAGCACCCAGCACCCTGAGTACTGAGCACCCAACACCCAGAGTACTGAGCACCCAGCACCCAGAGCACTGAGCACCCAGCACCCCGAGTACTGAGCACCCAGCACCCTGAGTACTGAGCACCCAGCACCCTGAGCACTGAGCACCCGGAGGACTGAACACCCAGCACCCTGAGCACTGAGCACCGATCACCCTGAGCACTGAGCACCCAGCACCCCGAGCACTGAGCACCCAGCACCCTGAGCACTGAGCACCCAGCACCCCGAGTACTGAGCACCCAGCACCCCGAGCACTGAGCACCCAGCACCCTGAGTACTGAGCACCGATCACCATGAGCACTGAGCACCCAGCACCCTGAGTACTGAGCACCCAGCACCCTGAGTACTGAGCACCGATCACCATGAGCACTGAGCACCCCGAGTACTGAGCACCCAGCACCCTGAGTACTGAGCACTCAGCACACTTAGTACTGAGCACCCAGCACCCTGAGCACTGAGCACCCAGCACCCTGAGTACTGAGCACCCAGCACCACCCTCAGCACTGAGCACCCAGCACCCCGAGCACTGAGCACCCAGCACACTGAGCACTGAGCACCCAGCACCCCGAGTACTGAGCACCCAGCACCTTGAGTACTGAGCACCAAGCACCCCGAGCACTAAGCACCCAGCACCCTGAGCACTGAGCACCCAGCACCCTGAGCACTGAGCACCCAGCACCCTGAGCACTGAGCAGCCAGCACCCCGAGCACGGAGCACCCAGCACCCTGAGTACTGAGCACCCAACACCCAGAGTACTGAGCACCCAGCACCCTGAGCACTGAGCACCCAGCACCCCGAGTACTGAGCACCCAGCACCCTGAGTACTGAGCACCCAGCACCCTGAGCACTGAGCACCCGGAGGACTGAGCACCCAGCACCCTGAGCACTGAGCACCCAGCACCCCGAGCCCTGAGCACCCAGCACCCTGAGCACTGAGCACCCAGCACCCCGAGTACTGAGCACCCAGCACCCCGAGCACTGAGCACCCAGCACACTGAGTACTGAGCACCGATCACCATGAGCACTGAGCACCCAGCACCCTGAGTACTGAGCACCCAGCACCCTGAGTACTGAGCACCGATCACCATGAGCACTTAGCACCCAGCACCCTGAGTACTGAGCACCCAGCACCCTGAGCACTGAGCACCCAGCACCCTGAGCACTGGGCACCCAGCACCCTGAGTACGGAGCACCCAGCACCCTGAGTACTGAGTACCCAGCACCCTGAGCACTGAGCACCCAGCACCCTGAGTACTGAGCACCGAGCACCCTGAGTACTGAGCACCCAGCACACTTAGTACTGAGCACCCAGCACCCTGAGCACTGAGCACCCAGCACCCTGAGTACTGAGCACCCAGCACCACCCTCAGCACTGAGCACCCAGCACACCGAGCACTGAGCACCCAGCACCCTGAGCACTGAGCACCCAGCACCCCGAGTACTGAGCACCCAGCACCCCGAGTACTGAGCACCGAGCACCCCGAGCACTGAGCACCCAGCACCCTGAGCACTGAGCACCCAGCATCCCGAGCACTGAGCACCCAGCACCCTGAGTACTGAGAACCGAGCACCCAGAGTACTGAGCACCAAGCACCCTGAGTACTGAGCCCCTAGCACCCTGAGAATGAGCACCCAGCACCGTGAGTACTGAGCACCCAGCACCCTGAGTACTGAGCACTAAGCACCCAGAGCACTGAGCACCCAGCACCCCGAGCACGGAGCACCCAGGACCCCGAGCACTGAGAACTGAGCACCCAGCACCCTGAGTACTGAGCACCGAGCTCCCCGAGCACTGAGCACCCTGAGTACTGAGCACACAGCACCCCGATCACTGAGCACCCAGCACCCTGAGCACTGAGCACCCAGCACCCTGAGCACTGAGCACCCAGCGCCCTGAGTACTGAGCACCCAGAACGCTGAGTACTGAGGACCCAGCACCCCGAGCACTGAGCACCCAGCACCCTGAGTACTGAGCACTGATCACCCTGAGCACTGAGCACCCAGGACCCCGAGCACTGAGCACCCAGCACCCTGAGTACAGAGCACCCAGCACCCCGAGTACTGAGCACCCAGCACCCTGAGCACTGAGCACCCAGCACCCTGAGTACTGAGCACCCTGAGTACTGAGCACCGATCACCCTGAGCACTGAGCACCCATCACCCTGAGTACTGAGCACCCAGCACCCTGAGCACTGAGCACCGAGCACCCTGAGCACTGAGCACCCAGAACCCTGAGTACTGAGCACCCAGCACCCTGATTACTGAGTAACCAGCACCCTGAGCACTGATCACCCAGCACCCTGAGTACTGAGCACCGAGCACCCTGAGTACTGAGCACCCAGCACCCTTAGTACTGAGCACCCAGCACCCTGAGCACTGAGCACCCAGCACCCTGAGTACTGAGCACCCAGCACCACCCTCAGCACTGAGCACCCAGCACCCCGAGCACTGAGCACCCAGCACCCTGAGCACTGAGCACCCAGCACCCCGAGTACTGAGCACCCAGCACCCCGAGTACTGAGCACCGAGCACCTCGAGCACTGAGCACCCAGCACCCTGAGTACTGAGCCCCCAGCACGCTGAGTACTGAGCACCCAGCACCCCGAGAATGAGCACCCAGCACCCTGAGTACTGAGAACCGAGCACCCTGAGTACTGAGCACCCAGCACCCTGAGTACTGAGCCCCTAGCACCCTGAGAATGAGCACCCAGAACCATGAGTACTGAGCACCCAGCACCCTGAGTACAGAGCACTAAGCACCCAGAGCACTGAGAACCCAGCACCCCGAGCACGGAGCACCCAGTACCCCGAGCACTGAGAACTGAGCACCCAGCACCCTGAGTACTGAGCACCGAGCTCCCCGAGCACTGAGCACCCTGAGTACTGAGCACCCAGCACCCCGATCACTGAGCACCCAGCACCCTGAGCACTGAGCACCCAGCACCCTGAGCACTGAGCACCCAGCACCCTGAGTACTGAGCACACAGCACGCTGAGTACTGAGCACCCAGCACCCCGAGCACTGAGCACCCAGCACCCTGAGTACTGAGCACTGAGCACCCAGCACCCCGAGCACTGAGCACCCAGCACCCTGTGTACTGAGCACTGAGCACCCTGAGTACTAAGCACCCAGCACCCTGAGTACTGAGCACCCAGGACCCTGAGCACGGAGCACCCCGAGCACTGAGCACCCAGCACCCTGAGCACTCAGCACCCAGCACCCCGAGCACTGAGCACCCAGCACCCTGAGCACTGAGCACCCAGCACCCTGAGCACGGAGCACCCCGAGGACTGAGCACCCAGCACCCTGAGCACTGAGCACCCAGCACCCTGAGCACTGAGCACCCAGCACCCTGAGCACTGAGCAGCCAGCACCCCGAGCACGGAGCACCCAGCACCCTGAGTACTGAGCACCCAACACCCAGAGTACTGAGCACCCAGCACCCAGAGCACTGAGCACCCAGCACCCCGAGTACTGAGCACCCAGCACCCTGAGTACTGAGCACCCAGCACCCTGAGCACTGAGCACCCGGAGGACTGAACACCCAGCGCCCTGAGCACTGAGCACCGATCACCCTGAGCACTGAGCACCCAGCACCCCGAGCACTGAGCACCCAGCACCCTGAGCACTGAGCACCCAGCACCCCGAGTACTGAGCACCCAGCACCCCGAGCACTGAGCACCCAGCACCCTGAGTACTGAGCACCGATCACCATGAGCACTGAGCACCCAGCACCCTGAGTACTGAGCACCCAGCACCCTGAGTACTGAGCACCGATCACCATGAGCACTGAGCACCCCGAGTACTGAGCACCCAGTACCCTGAGTACTGAGCACTCAGCACACTTAGTACTGAGCACCCAGCACCCTGAGTACTGAGCACCCAGCACCACCCTCAGCACTGAGCACCCAGCACCCCGAGCACTGAGCACCCAGCACCCTGAGCACTGAGCACCCAGCACCCCGAGTACTGAGCACCCAGCACCGCGAGTACTGAGCACCGAGCACCCCGAGCACTGAGCACCCAGCAACCTGAGCACTGTGCACCCAGCAGCCCGAGCACTGAGCACCCAGCACCCTGAGCACTGAGCACCCAGCACCCTGAGCACTGAGCACCCAGCACCCCGAGCACTGAGCACCCAGCACCCTGAGCACTGAGCACCCAGCACCCTGAGTACTGAGCACCAAGCACCCTGAGTACTGAGCACTGAGCACCCCTAGTACTGAGCACCCAGCACCCCGAGCACTGAGCACCCAGCAACCTGAGTACTGAGAACAGATCACCCTGAGTACTGAGCACCCAGCACCCTGAGTACTGAGCACCCAGCACCCCGAGCACTGAGCACCCAACACCCCGAGAATGAGCACCCAGCACCCTGAGTACTGAGAACCGAGCACCCTGAGTACTGAGCACCCAGCACCTTGAGTACTGAGCCCCTAGCACCCTGAGAATGAGCACCCAGCACCATGAGTACTGAGCACCCAGCACCCTGAGTACTGAGCACTAAGCACCCAGAGCACTGAGAACCCAGCACCCCGAGCACGGAGCACCCAGCACCCTGAGCACTGAGCACCCAGCACCCTGAGCACTGAGCACCCAGCACCCTGAGTACTGAGCACCCAGCACGCTGAGTACTGAGCACCCAGCACCCCGAGCACTGAGCACCCAGCACCCTGTGTACTGAGCACTGAGCACCCTGAGTACTAAGCACCCAGCACCCTGAGTACTGAGCACCCGGGACCCTGAGCACTGAGCACCGAGCACCCCGAGCACTGAGCACCCAGCACCCTGAGCACTCAGCACCCAGCACCCCGAGCACTGAGCACCCAGGACCCTGAGCACTGAGCACCCAGCACCCTGAGCACGGAGCACCCCGAGGACTGAGCACCCAGCACCCTGAGCACTGAGCACCCAGCACCTTGAGTACTGAGCACCGAGCACCCCGAGCACTAAGCACCCAGCACCCTGAGTATTGAGCACCCAGCACCCTGAGCACTGAGCACAGAGCACCCTGAGCACTGAGCAGCCAGCACCCCGAGCACGGAGCACCCAGCACGCTGAGTACTGAGCACCCAACACCCAGAGTACTGAGCACCCAGCACCCTGAGCACTGAGCACCCAGCACCCCGAGTACTGAGCACCCAGCACCCTGAGTACTGAGCACCCAGCACCCTGAGCACTGAGCACCCGGAGGACTGAGCACCCAGCACCCTGAGCACTGAGCACCAAGCACCCTGAGTACTGAACACCCAGCACCCTGAGCACTGAGCACTGAGCACCCAGCACCCTGAGCACTGAGCACTGAGCACCCAGCACCCCGAGCACTGAGCACCCAGCACCCTGAGCACCCAGCACCCTGAGCACTGAGCACCCTGAGCACTGAGCACCCTGAGCACTGAGCACTGAGCACCCAGCACCCTGAGTACTGAGCACCCAACACTCTGAGCACTGAGCACCCAGCACGCTGAGTACTGAGCACCGATCACCCTGAGCACTGAGCACCTAGGACCCCGAGCACTGAGCACCCAGCACCCTGAGTACAGAGCACCCAGCACCCCGTGTACTGAGCACCCAGCACCCCGAGCACTGAGCACCCAGCACCCTGAGTACTGAGCACCGATCACCATGAGCACTGAGCACCCAGCACCCTGAGTACTGAGCACCCAGCAGCCTGAGCACTGAGCACCCAGCACCCTGAGCACTGAGCACCCAGCACCCTGAGTACTGAGCACCCAGCACCCTGAGTACTGAGTACCCAGCACCCTGAGCACTGAGCACCCAGCACCCTGAGTACTGAGCACCGAGCACCCTGAGTACTGAGCACCCAGCACCCTTAGTACTGAGCACCCAGCACCCTGAGCACTGAGCACCCAGCACCCTGAGTACTGAGCACCCAGCACCACCCTCAGCACTGAGCACCCAGCACCCCGAGCACTGAGCACCCAGCACCCTGAGCACTGAGCACCCAGCACCCTGAGTACTGAGCACCCAGCACCCCGAGTACTGAGCACCGAGCACCTCGAGCACTGAGCACCCAGCACCCTGAGTACTGAGCACCCAGCACCCTGAGTACTGAGCACTGAGCACCCCGAGTACTGAGCACCCAGCACCCCGAGCACTGAGCAGCCACCAACCTGAGTACTGAGAACAGATCACCCTGAGTACTGAGCACCCAGCACCCTGAGTACTGAGCCCCCAGCACCCTGAGTACTGAGCACCCAGCACCCCGAGCACTGAGCACCCAGCACCCCGAGAATGAGCACCCAGCACCCTGAGTACTGAGAACCGAGCACCCTGAGTACTGAGCACCCAGCACCCTGAGTACTGAGCCCCTAGAACCCTGAGAATGAGCACGCAGCACCATGAATACTGAGCACCCAGCACCCTGAGTACTGAGCACTAAGTACCCAGAGCACTGAGAACCCAGCACCCCGAGCACGGAGCACCCCGGACCCCGAGCACTGAGAACTGAGCACCCAGCACCCTGAATACTGAGCACCGAGCTCCCCGAGCACTGAGCACCCTGAGTACTGAGCCCCCAGCACCCCGATCACTGAGCACCCAGCACCCTGAGCACTGAGCACCCAGCACCCTGAGCACTGAGCATCCAGCACCCTGAGTACTGAGCACCCAGCATGCTGAGTACTGAGCACCCAGCACCCCGAGCACTGAGCAACCAGCACCCTGAGTACTGAGCACTGAGCACCCAGCACCCTGAGCACTGAGCACCCAGCACCCTGTGTACTGAGCACTGAGCACCCTGAGTACTAAGCACCCAGCACCCTGAGTACTGAGCACCCAGGACCCTGAGCACTGAGCACCGAGCACCCCGAGCACTGAGCACCCAGCACCCTGAGAACTCAGCACCCAGCACCCCGAGCACTGAGCACCCAGCACCCTGAGCACTGAGCACCCAGCACCCTGAGTACTGAGCACCCAGCACCCTGATTACTGAGTAACCAGCACCCTGAGCACTGATCACCCAGCACCCTGAGTACTGAGCACCGAGCACCGTGAGTACTGAGCACCCAGCACCCTTAGTACTGAGCACCCAGCACCCTGAGCACTGAGCACCCAGCACCCTGAGTACTGAGCACCCAGCACCACCCTCAGCACTGAGCACCCAGCACCCCGAGCACTGAGCACCCAGCACCCTGAGCACTGAGCACCCAGCACCCCGAGTACTGAGCACCCAGCACCCCGAGTACTGAGCACCGAGCACCTCGAGCACTGAGCACCCAGCACCCTGAGTACTGAGCCCCCAGCACGCTGAGTACTGAGCACCCAGCACCCCGAGCACTGAGCACCCAGCACCCCGAGAATGAGCACCCAGCACCCTGAGTACTGAGAACCGAGCACCCTGAGTACTGAGCACCCAGCACCCTGAGTACTGAGCCCCTAGCACCCTGAGAATGAGCACCCAGCACCATGAGTACTGAGCACCCAGCACCCTGAGTACAGAGCACTAAGCACCCAGAGCACTGAGAACCCAGCACCCCGAGCACGGAGCACCCAGGACCCCGAGCACTGAGAACTGAGCACCCAGCACCCTGAGTACTGAGCACCGAGCTCCCCGAGCACTGAGCACCCTGAGTACTGAGCACCCAGCACTCCGATCACTGAGCACCCAGCACCCTGAGCACTGAGCACCCAGCACCCTGAGCACTGAGCACCCAGCACCCTGAGTACTGAGCACACAGCACGCTGAGTACTGAGCACCCAGCACCCCGAGCACTGAGCACCCAGCACCCTGAGTACTGAGCACTGAGCACCCAGCACCCCGAGCACTGAGCACCCAGCACCCTGTGTACTGAGCACTGAGCACCCTGAGTACTAAGCACCCAGCACCCTGAGTACTGAGCACCCAGGACCCTGAGCACGGAGCACCCCGAGCACTGAGCACCCAGCACCTTGAGCACTCAGCACCCAGCACCCCGAGCACTGAGCACCCAGCACCCCGAGCACGGAGCACCCAGCACCCTGAGTACTGAGCACCCAACACCCAGAGTACTGAGCACCCAGCACCCAGAGCACTGAGCACCCAGCACCCCGAGTACTGAGCACCCAGCACCCTGAGTACTGAGCACCCAGCACCCTGAGCACTGAGCACCCGGAGGACTGAACACCCAGCACCCTGAGCACTGAGCACCGATCACCCTGAGCACTGAGCACCCAGCACCCCGAGCACTGAGCACCCAGCACCCTGAGCACTGAGCACCCAGCACCCTGAGTACTGAGCACCCAGCACCCCGAGGACTGAGCACCCAGCACCCTGAGCACGGAGCACCCCGAGGACTGAGCACCCAGCACCCTGAGCACTGAGCACCCAGCACCCTGAGCACTGAGCACCCAGCACCCTGAGCACTGAGCAGCCAGCACCCCGAGCACGGAGCACCCAGCACCCTGAGTACTGAGCACCCAACACCCAGAGTATTGAGCACCCAGCACCCAGAGCACTGAGCACCCAGCACCCCGAGTACTGAGCACCCAGCACCCTGAGTACTGAGCACCCAGCACACTGAGCACTGAGCACCCGGAGGACTGAACACCCAGCACCCTGATCACTGAGCACCGATCACCCTGAGCACTGAGCACCCAGCACCCCGAGCACTGAGCACCCAGCACCCTGAGCACTGAGCACCCAGCACCCCGAGTACTGAGCACCCAGCACCCCGAGCACTGAGCACCCAGCACCCTGAGTACTGAGCACCGATCACCATGAGCACTGAGCACCCAGCACCCTGAGTACTGAGCACCCAGCACCCTGAGTACTGAGCACCGATCACCATGAGCACTGAGCACCCCGAGTACTGAGCACCCAGCACCCTGAGTACTGAGCACTCAGCACACTTAGTACTGAGCACCCAGCACCCTGAGTACTGAGCACCCAGCACCACCCTCAGCACTGAGCACCCAGCACCCCGAGCACTGAGCACCCAGCACCCTGAGCACTGAGCACCCAGCACCCCGAGTACTGAGCACCCAGCACCGCGAGTACTGAGCACCGAGCACCCCGAGCACTGAGCACCCAGCACCCTGAGCACTGAGCACCCAGCACCCCGAGCACTGAGCACCCAGCACCCTGAGTACTGAGAACCGAGCACCCTGAGTACTGAGCACCAAGCACCCTGAGTACTGAGCCCCTAGCACCCTGAGAATGAGCACCCAGCACCATGAGTACTGAGCACCCAGCACCCTGAGTACTGAGCACTAAGCACCCAGAGCACTGAGCACCCAGCACCCCGAGCACGGAGCACCCAGGACCCCGAGCACTGAGAACTGAGCACCCAGCACCCTGAGTACTGAGCACCAAGCTCCCCGAGCACTGAGCACCCTGAGTACTGAGCACCCAGCACCCCGATCACTGAGCTCCCAGCACCCTGAGCACTGAGCACCCAGCACCCTGAGCACTGAGCACCCAGCACCCTGAGTACTGAGCACCCAGCACGCTGAGTACTGAGCACCCAGCACCCCGAGCACTGAGCACCCAGCACCCTGAGTACTGAGCACCGATCACCCTGAGCACTGAGCACCCAGGACCCCGAGCACTGAGAATCCAGCACCCTGAGTACAGAGCACCCAGCACCGCGAGTACTGAGCACCCAGCACCCTGAGCACTGAGCACCCAGCACGCTGAGTACTGAGCACCCTGAGTACTGAGCACCGATCACCCTGAGCACTGAGCACCCAGCACCCTGAGTACTGAGCACCCAGCACCCTGAGCACTGAGCACCCAGCACCCTGAGCACTGAGCACCCAGCACCCTGAGTACTGAGCACCCAGCACCCTGATTACTGAGTACCTAGCACCCTGAGAACTGAGCACCCAGCACCCTGAGTACTGAGCACCGAGCACCATGAGTACTGAGCACCCAGCACCCTTAGTACTGAGCACCCAGCACCCTGAGCACTGAGCACCCAGCACCCTGAGTACTGAGCACCCAGCACCACCCTCAGCACTGAGCACCCAGCACCCCGAGCACTGAGCACCCAGCACCCTGAGCACTGAGCACCCAGCACCCCGAGTACTGAGCACCCAGCACCCCGAGTACTGAGCACCGAGCACCTCGAGCACTGAGCACCCAGCACCCTGAGTACTGAGCACCCAGCACCCTGAGTACTGAGCACTGAGCACCCCTAGTACTGAGCACCCAGCACCCCGAGCACTGAGCACCCAGCAACCTGAGTACTGAGAACAGATCACCCTGAGTACTGAGCACCCAGCACCCTGAGTACTGAGCACCCAGCACCCTGAGTACTGAGCACCCAGCACCCCGAGCACTGAGCACCCACGACCCCGAGAATGAGCACCCAGCACCCTGAGTAATGAGAACCGAGCACCCTGAGTACTGAGCACCCAGCACCTTGAGTACTGAGCCCCTAGCACCCTGAGAATGAGCACCCAGCACCATGAGTACTGAGCACCCAGCACCCTGAGTACTGAGCACTAAGCACCCAGAGCACTGAGAACCCAGCACCCCGAGCACGGAGCACCCAGCACCCTGAGCACTGAGCACCCAGCACCCTGAGCACTGAGCACCCAGCACCCTGAGTACTGAGCACCCAGCACGCTGAGTACTGAGCACCCAGCACCCCGAGCACTGAGCACCCAGCACCCTGTGTACTGAGCACTGAGCACCCTGAGTACTAAGCACCCAGCACCCTGAGTACTGAGCACCCGGGACCCTGAGCACGGAGCACCGAGCACCCCGAGCACTGAGCACCCAGCACCCTGAGCACTCAGCACCCAGCACCCCGAGCACTGAGCACCCAGGACCCTGAGCACTGAGCACCCAGCACCCTGAGCACGGAGCACCCCGAGGACTGAGCACCCAGGACCCTGAGCACTGAGCACCCAGCACCTTGAGTACTGAGCACCGAGCACCCCGAGCACTAAGCACCCAGCACCCTGAGTACTGAGCACCCAGCAACCTGAGCACTGAGCACAGAGCACCCTGAGCACTGAGCAGCCAGCACCCCGAGCACGGAGCACCCAGCACGCTGAGTACTGAGCACCCAACACCCAGAGTACTGAGCACCCAGCACCCTGAGCACTGAGCACCCAGCACCCCGAGTACTGAGCACCCAGCACCCTGAGTACTGAGCACCCAGCACCCTGAGTACTGAGCACTCAGCACACTTAGTACTGAGCACCCAGCACCCTGAGTACTGAGCACCCAGCACCACCCTCAGCACTGAGCACCCAGCACCCCGAGCACTGAGCACCCAGCACCCTGAGCACTGAGCACCCAGCACCCCGAGTACTGAGCACCCAGCACCGCGAGTACTGAGCACCGAGCACCCCGAGCACTGAGCACCCAGCACCCTGAGCACTGAGCACCCAGCACCCCGAGCACTGAGCACCCAGCACCCTGAGTACTGAGAACCGAGCACCCTGAGTACTGAGCACCAAGCACCCTGAGTACTGAGCCCCTAGCACCCTGAGAATGAGCACCCAGCACCATGAGTACTGAGCACCCAGCACCCAGAGTATTGAGCACCCAGCACCCAGAGCACTGAGCACCCAGCACCCCGAGTACTGAGCACCCAGCACCCTGAGTACTGAGCACCCAGCACACTGAGCACTGAGCACCCGGAGGACTGAACACCCAGCACCCTGATCACTGAGCACCGATCACCCTGAGCACTGAGCACCCAGCACCCCGAGCACTGAGCACCCAGCACCCTGAGCACTGAGCACCCAGCACCCCGAGTACTGAGCACCCAGCACCCCGAGCACTGAGCACCCAGCACCCTGAGTACTGAGCACCGATCACCATGAGCACTGAGCACCCAGCACCCTGAGTACTGAGCACCCAGCACCCTGAGTACTGAGCACCGATCACCATGAGCACTGAGCACCCCGAGTACTGAGCACCCAGCACCCTGAGTACTGAGCACTCAGCACACTTAGTACTGAGCACCCAGCACCCTGAGTACTGAGCACCCAGCACCACCCTCAGCACTGAGCACCCAGCACCCCGAGCACTGAGCACCCAGCACCCTGAGCACTGAGCACCCAGCACCCCGAGTACTGAGCACCCAGCACCGCGAGTACTGAGCACCGAGCACCCCGAGCACTGAGCACCCAGCACCCTGAGCACTGAGCACCCAGCACCCCGAGCACTGAGCACCCAGCACCCTGAGTACTGAGAACCGAGCACCCTGAGTACTGAGCACCAAGCACCCTGAGTACTGAGCCCCTAGCACCCTGAGAATGAGCACCCAGCACCATGAGTACTGAGCACCCAGCACCCTGAGTACTGAGCACTAAGCACCCAGAGCACTGAGCACCCAGCACCCCGAGCACGGAGCACCCAGGACCCCGAGCACTGAGAACTGAGCACCCAGCACCCTGAGTACTGAGCACCAAGCTCCCCGAGCACTGAGCACCCTGAGTACTGAGCACCCAGCACCCCGATCACTGAGCTCCCAGCACCCTGAGCACTGAGCACCCAGCACCCTGAGCACTGAGCACCCAGCACCCTGAGTACTGAGCACCCAGCACGCTGAGTACTGAGCACCCAGCACCCCGAGCACTGAGCACCCAGCACCCTGAGTACTGAGCACCGATCACCCTGAGCACTGAGCACCCAGGACCCCGAGCACTGAGAATCCAGCACCCTGAGTACAGAGCACCCAGCACCGCGAGTACTGAGCACCCAGCACCCTGAGCACTGAGCACCCAGCACGCTGAGTACTGAGCACCCTGAGTACTGAGCACCGATCACCCTGAGCACTGAGCACCCAGCACCCTGAGTACTGAGCACCCAGCACCCTGAGCACTGAGCACCCAGCACCCTGAGCACTGAGCACCCAGCACCCTGAGTACTGAGCACCCAGCACCCTGATTACTGAGTACCTAGCACCCTGAGAACTGAGCACCCAGCACCCTGAGTACTGAGCACCGAGCACCATGAGTACTGAGCACCCAGCACCCTTAGTACTGAGCACCCAGCACCCTGAGCACTGAGCACCCAGCACCCTGAGTACTGAGCACCCAGCACCACCCTCAGCACTGAGCATCCATTACCCCGAGCACTGAGCACCCAGCACCCTGAGCACTGAGCACCCAGCACCCCGAGTACTGAGCACCCAGCACCCCGAGTACTGAGCACCGAGCACCTCGAGCACTGAGCACCCAGCACCCTGAGTACTGAGCACCCAGCACCCTGAGTACTGAGCACTGAGCACCCCTAGTACTGAGCACCCAGCACCCCGAGCACTGAGCACCCAGCAACCTGAGTATTGAGAACAGATCACCCTGAGTACTGAGCACCCAGCACCCTGAGTACTGAGCACCCAGCACCCTGAGTACTGAGCACCCAGCACCCCGAGCACTGAGCACCCACGACCCCGAGAATGAGCACCCAGCACCCTGAGTAATGAGAACCGAGCACCATGAGTACTGAGCACCCAGCACCCTGAGTACTGAGCACTAAGCACCCAGAGCACTGAGAACCCAGCACCCCGAGCACGGAGCACCCAGCACCCTGAGCACTGAGCACCCAGCACCCTGAGCACTGAGCACCCAGCACCCTGAGTACTGAGCACCCAGCACGCTGAGTACTGAGCACCCAGCACCCCGAGCACTGAGCACCCAGCACCCTGTGTACTGAGCACTGAGCACCCTGAGTACTAAGCACCCAGCACCCTGAGTACTGAGCACCCGGGACCCTGAGCACGGAGCACCGAGCACCCCGAGCACTGAGCACCCAGCACCCTGAGCACTCAGCACCCAGCACCCCGAGCACTGAGCACCCAGGACCCTGAGCACTGAGCACCCAGCACCCTGAGCACGGAGCACCCCGAGGACTGAGCACCCAGGACCCTGAGCACTGAGCACCCAGCACCTTGAGTACTGAGCACCGAGCACCCCGAGCACTAAGCACCCAGCACCCTGAGTACTGAGCACCCAGCAACCTGAGCACTGAGCACAGAGCACCCTGAGCACTGAGCAGCCAGCACCCCGAGCACGGAGCACCCAGCACGCTGAGTACTGAGCACCCAACACCCAGAGTACTGAGCACCCAGCACCCTGAGCACTGAGCACCCAGCACCCCGAGTACTGAGCACCCAGCACCCTGAGTACTGAGCACCCAGCACCCTGAGTACTGAGCACTCAGCACACTTAGTACTGAGCACCCAGCACCCTGAGTACTGAGCACCCAGCACCACCCTCAGCACTGAGCACCCAGCACCCCGAGCACTGAGCACCCAGCACCCTGAGCACTGAGCACCCAGCACCCCGAGTACTGAGCACCCAGCACCGCGAGTACTGAGCACCGAGCACCCCGAGCACTGAGCACCCAGCACCCTGAGCACTGAGCACAAAGCACCCCGAGCACTGAGCACCCAGCACCCTGAGTACTGAGAACCGAGCACCCTGAGTACTGAGCACCAAGCACCCTGAGTACTGAGCCCCTAGCACCCTGAGAATGAGCACCCAGCACCATGAGTACTGAGCACCCAGCACCCTGAGTACTGAGCACTAAGCACCCAGAGCACTGAGCACCCAGCACCCCGAGCACGGAGCACCCAGGACCCCGAGCACTGAGAACTGAGCACCCAGCACCCTGAGTACTGAGCACCAAGCTCCCGGAGCACTGAGCACCCTGAGTACTGAGCACCCAGCACCCCGATCACTGAGCTCCCAGCACCCTGAGCACTGAGCACCCAACACCCTGAGCACTGAGCACCCAGCACCCTGAGTACTGAGCACCCAGCACGCTGAGTACTGAGCACCCAGCACCCCGAGCACTGAGCACCCAGCACCCTGAGTACTGAGCACCGATCACCCTGAGCACTGAGCACCCAGGACCCCGAGCACTGAGAATCCAGCACCCTGAGTACAGAGCACCCAGCACCGCGAGTACTGAGCACCCAGCACCCTGAGCACTGAGCACCCAGCACGCTGAGTACTGAGCACCCTGAGTACTGAGCACCGATCACCCTGAGCACTGAGCACCCAGCACCCTGAGTACTGAGCACCCAGCACCCTGAGCACTGAGCACCCAGCACCCTGAGCACTGAGCACCCAGCACCCTGAGTACTGAGCACCCAGCACCCTGATTACTGAGTACCTAGCACCCTGAGAACTGAGCACCCAGCACCCTGAGTACTGAGCACCGAGCACCATGAGTACTGAGCACCCAGCACCCTTAGTACTGAGCACCCAGCACCCTGAGCACTGAGCACCCAGCACCCTGAGTACTGAGCACCCAGCACCACCCTCAGCACTGAGCACCCAGCACCCCGAGCACTGAGCACCCAGCACCCTGAGCACTGAGCACCCAGCACCCCGAGTACTGAGCACCCAGCACCCCGAGTACTGAGCACCGAGCACCTCGAGCACTGAGCACCCAGCACCCTGAGTACTGAGCACCCAGCACCCTGAGTACTGAGCACTGAGCACCCCTAGTACTGAGCACCCAGCACCCCGAGCACTGAGCACCCAGCAACCTGAGTACTGAGAACAGATCACCCTGAGTACTGAGCACCCAGCACCCTGAGTACTGAGCACCCAGCACCCTGAGTACTGAGCACCCAGCACCCCGAGCACTGAGCACCCACGACCCCGAGAATGAGCACCCAGCACCCTGAGTAATGAGAACCGAGCACCCTGAGTACTGAGCACCCAGCACCTTGAGTACTGAGCCCCTAGCACCCTGAGAATGAGCACCCAGCACCATGAGTACTGAGCACCCAGCACCCTGAGTACTGAGCACTAAGCACCCAGAGCACTGAGAACCCAGCACCCCGAGCACGGAGCACCCAGCACCCTGAGCACTGAGCACCCAGCACCCTGAGCACTGAGCACCCAGCACCCTGAGTACTGAGCACCCAGCACGCTGAGTACTGAGCACCCAGCACCCCGAGCACTGAGCACCCAGCACCCTGTGTACTGAGCACTGAGCACCCTGAGTACTAAGCACCCAGCACCCTGAGTACTGAGCACCCGGGACCCTGAGCACGGAGCACCGAGCACCCCGAGCACTGAGCACCCAGCACCCTGAGCACTCAGCACCCAGCACCCCGAGCACTGAGCACCCAGGACCCTGAGCACTGAGCACCCAGCACCCTGAGCACGGAGCACCCCGAGGACTGAGCCCCCAGGACCCTGAGCACTGAGCACCCAGCACCTTGAGTACTGAGCACCGAGCACCCCGAGCACTAAGCACCCAGCACCCTGAGTACTGAGCACCCAGCAACCTGAGCACTGAGCACAGAGCACCCTGAGCACTGAGCAGCCCGCACCCCGAGCACGGAGCACCCAGCACGCTGAGTACTGAGCACCCAACACCCAGAGTACTGAGCACCCAGCACCCTGAGCACTGAGCACCCAGCACCCCGAGTACTGAGCACCCAGCACCCTGAGTACTGAGCACCCAGCACCCTGAGCACTGAGCACCCGGCGGACTGAGCACCCAGCACCCTGAGCACTGAGCACCGATCACCCTGAGCACTGAGCACCCAGCACCCCGAGCACTGAGCACCCAGCACCCTGAGCACTGAGCACCCAGCACCCCGAGTACTGAACACCCAGCACCCTGAGTACTGAGCACCCAGCACCCTGAGCACTGAGCACCCGGAGGACTGAGCACCCAGCACCCTGAGCACTGAGCACCGATCACCCTGAGCACTGAGCACCCGGAGGACTGAGCACCCAGCACCCTGAGTACTGAGCACCCAGCACCCCGAGTACTGAGCACCCAGCACCCTGAGTACTGAGCACCCAGCACCCCGAGCACTGAGCACCCAGCACCCTGAGTACTGAGCACCCTGAGTACTGAGCACTGAGCACCGAGCACCCTGAGTACTGAGCACCCTGAGGACTGAGCACCCAGCACCCTGAGCACTGAGCACCCAGCACCCTGAGTACTGAGCACAGATCACCCTGATCACTGAGCACCCAGCACCCCGAGCACTGAGCACCCAGCACCCTGAGTACTGAGCACCCAGCACCCTGAGCACTGAGCACCAAGCACCCTGAGTACTGAACACCCAGCACCCTGAGCACTGAGCACTGAGCACCCAGCACCCTGAGCACTGAGCACTGAGCACCCAGCACCCCGAGCACTGAGCACCCAGCACCCTGAGCACCCAGCACACTGAGCACCCAGCACCCTGAGTACTGAGCACCCAACACTCTGAGCACTGAGCACCCAGCACGCTGAGTACTGAGCACCGATCACCCTGAGCACTGAGCACCTAGGACCCCGAGCACTGAGCACCCAGCACCCTGAGTACAGAGCACCCAGCACCCCGTGTACTGAGCACCCAGCACCCCGAGCACTGAGCACCCAGCACCCTGAGTACTGAGCACCGATCACCATGAGCACTGAGCACCCAGCACCCTGAGTACTGAGCACCCAGCAGCCTGAGCACTGAGCACCCAGCACCCTGAGCACTGAGCACCCAGCACCCTGAGTACTGAGCACCCAGCACCCTGAGCACTGAGCACCCAGCACCCTGAGTACTGAGCACCGAGCACCCTGAGTACTGAGCACCCAGCACCCTTAGTACTGAGCACCCAGCACCCTGAGCACTGAGCACCCAGCACCCTGAGTACTGAGCACCCAGCACCACCCTCAGCACTGAGCACCCAGCACCCCGAGCACTGAGCACCCAGCACCCTGAGCACTGAGCACCCAGCACCCTGAGTACTGAGCACCCAGCACCCCGAGTACTGAGCACCCGGAGGACTGAGTACCCAGCACCCTGAGCACTGAGCACCCAGCACCCCGAGCACTGAGCACCCAGCACCCTGAGCACTGAGCACCCAGCACCCTGAGCACTGAGCACCCAGCACCCTGTGTACTGAGCACCCAGCACCCTGAGCACTGAGCACCCGGAGGACTGAGCACCCAGCACCCTGAGCACTGAGCACCGATCACCCTGAGCACTGAGCACCCAGCACCCCGAGCACTGAGCACCCAGCACCCTGAGCACTGAGCACCCAGCACCCCGAGTACTGAACACCCAGCACCCTGAGTACTGAGCACCCAGCAGCCTGAGCACTGAGCACCTGGAGGACTGAGCACCCAGCACCCTGAGCACTGAGCACCGATCACCCTGAGCACTGAGCACCCAGCACCCCGAGTACTGAGCACCCAGCACCCTGAGTACTGAGCACCCAGCACCCTGAGCACTGAGCACCCGGAGGACTGAGCACCCAGCACCCTGAGTACTGAGCACCCAGCACCCCGAGTACTGAGCACCCAGCACCCTGAGTACTGAGCACCCAGCACCCCGAGCACTGAGCACCCAGCACCCTGAGTACTGAGCACCCTGAGTACTGAGCACTGAGCACCGAGCACCCTGAGTACTGAGCACCCTGAGGACTGAGCACCCAGCACCCTGAGCACTGAGCACCCGGAGGACTGAGCACCCAGCACCCTGAGCACTGAGCACCGATCACCCTGAGCACTGAGCACCCAGCACTCCGAGTACTGAGCACCCAGCACCCTGAGTACTGAGCACCCAGCACCCTGAGCACTGAGCACCCGGAGGACTGAGCACCCAGCACCCTGAGTACTGAGCACCCAGCACCCCGAGTACTGAGCACCCAGCACCCTGAGTACTGAGCACCCAGCACCCCGAGCACTGAGCACCCAGCACCCTGAGTACTGAGCACCCTGAGTACTGAGCACTGAGCACCGAGCACCCTGAGTACTGAGCACCCTGAGGACTGAGCACCCAGCACCCTGAGCACTGAGCACCCAGGACCCTGAGTACTGAGCACAGATCACCCTGATCACTGAGCACCCAGCACCCCGAGCACTGAGCACCCAGCACCCTGAGTACTGAGCACCCAACACTCTGAGCACTGAGCACCCAGCACGCTGAGTACTGAGCACCGATCACCCTGAGCACTGAGCACCTAGGACCCCGAGCACTGAGCACCCAGCACCCTGAGTACAGAGCACCCAGCACCCCGTGTACTGAGCACCCAGCACCCCGAGCACTGAGCACCCAGCACCCTGAGTACTGAGCACCGATCACCATGAGCACTGAGCACCCAGCACCCTGAGTACTGAGCACCCAGCAGCCTGAGCACTGAGCACCCAGCACCCTGAGCACTGAGCACCCAGCACCCTGAGTACTGAGCACCCAGCACCCTGAGTACTGAGTACCCAGCACACTGAGCACTGAGCACCCAGCACCCTGAGTACTGAGCACCGAGCACCCTGAGTACTGAGCACCCAGCACCCTTAGTACTGAGCACCCAGCACCCTGAGCACTGAGCACCCAGCACCCTGAGTACTGAGCACCCAGCACCACCCTCAGCACTGAGCACCCAGCACCCCGGGCACTGAGCACCCAGCACCCTGAGCACTGAGCACCCAGCACCCTGAGTACTGAGCACCCAGCACCCCGAGTACTGAGCACCGAGCACCTCGAGCACTGAGCACCCAGCACCCTGAGTACTGAGCACCCAGCACCCTGAGTACTGAGCACTGAGCACCCCGAGTACTGAGCACCCAGCACCCCGAGCACTGAGCAGCCACCAACCTGAGTACTAAGAACAGATCACCCTGAGTACTGAGCACCCAGCACCCTGAGTACTGAGCCCCCAGCACCCTGAGTACTGAGCACCCAGCACCACCCTCAGCACTGAGCACCCAGCACCCCGAGCACTGAGCACCCAGCACCCTGAGCACTGAGCACCCAGCACCCCGAGTACTGAGCACCCAGCACCCCGAGTACTGAGCACCGAGCACCTCGAGCACTGAGCACCCAGCACCCTGAGTACTGAGCACCCAGCACCCTGAGTACTGAGCACTGAGCACCCCTAGTACTGAGCACCCAGCACCCCGAGCACTGAGCACCCAGCAACCTGAGTACTGAGAACAGATCACCCTGAGTACTGAGCACCCAGCACCCTGAGTACTGAGCACCCAGCACCCTGAGTACTGAGCACCCAGCACCCCGAGCACTGAGCACCCACCACCCCGAGAATGAGCACCCAGCACCCTGAGTACTGAGAACCGAGCACCCTGAGTACTGAGCACCCAGCACCTTGAGTACTGAGCCCCTAGCACCCTGAGAATGAGCACCCAGCACCATGAGTACTGAGCACCCAGCACCCTGAGTACTGAACACTAAGCACCCAGAGCACTGAGAACCCAGCACAACGAGCACGGAGCACCCAGCACCCTGAGCACTGAGCACCCAGCACCCTGAGCACTGAGCACCCAGCACCCTGAGTACTGAGCACCCAGCACGCTGAGTACTGAGCACCCAGCACCCCGAGCACTGAGCACCCAGCACCCTGTGTACTGAGCACTGAGCACCCTGAGTACTAAGCACCCAGCACCCTGAGTACTGAGCACCCGGGACCCTGAGCACTGAGCACCGAGCACCCCGAGCACTGAGCACCCAGCACCCTGAGCACTCAGCACCCAGCACCCCGAGCACTGAGCACCCAGGACCCTGAGCACTGAGCACCCAGCACCCTGAGCACGGAGCACCCCGAGGACTGAGCACCCAGCACCCTGAGCACTGAGCACCCAGCACCTTGAGTACTGAGCACCGAGCACCCCGAGCACTAAGCACCCAGCACCCTGAGTACTGAGCACCCAGCACCCTGAGCACTGAGCACAGAGCACCCTGAGCACTGAGCAGCCAGCACCCCGAGCACGGAGCACCCAGCACGCTGAGTACTGAGCACCCAACACCCAGAGTACGGAGCACCCAGCACCCTGAGCACTGAGCACCCAGCACCCCGAGTACTGAGCACCCAGCACCCTGAGTACTGAGCACCCAGCACCCTGAGCACTGAGCACCCGGAGGACTGAGCACCCAGCACCCTGAGCACTGAGCACCGATCACCCTGAGCACTGACCACCCAGCACCCCGAGCAATGAGCACCCAGCACCCTGAGCACTGAGCACCCAGCACCCCGAGTACTGAGCACCCAGCACCCTGAGTACTGAGCACCCAGCACCCTGAGCACTGAGCACCCGGAGGACTGAGCACCCAGCACCCTGAGCACTGAGCACCGATCACCCTGAGCACTGAGCACCCAGCACCCCGAGTACTGAGCACCCAGCACCCTGAGTACTGAGCACCCAGAACCCTGAGCACTGAGCACCCGGAGGACTGAGCACCCAGCACCCTGAGTACTGAGCACCCAGCACCCCGAGTACTGAGCACCCAGCACCCTGAGTACTGAGCACCCAGCACCCAGAGCACTGAGCACCCAGCACCCTGAGTACTGAGCACCCTGAGTACTGAGCACTGAGCACCGAGCACCCTGAGTACTGAGCACCCTGAGGACTGAGCATCCAGCACCCTGAGCACTGAGCACCCAGCACCCTGAGTACTGAGCACAGATCACCCTGATCACTGAGCACCCAGCACCCCGAGCACTGAGCACCCAGCACCCTGAGTACTGAGCACCCAGCACCCTGAGCACTGAGCACCAAGCACCCTGAGTACTGAACACCGAGCACCCTGAGCACTGAGCACTGAGCACCCAGCACCCTGAGCACTGAGCACTGAGCACCCAGCACCCCGAGCACTGAGCACCCAGCACCCTGAGCACCCAGCACCCTGAGCACTGAGCACCCTGAGCACTGAGCACCCTGAGCACTGAGCACTGAGCACCCAGCACCCTGAGTACTGAGCACCCAACACTCTGAGCACTGAGCACCCAGCACGCTGAGTACTGAGCACCGATCACCCTGAGCACTGAGCACCGAGGACCCCGAGCACTGAGCACCCAGCACCCTGAGTACAGAGCACCCAGCACCCCGTGTACTGAGCACCCAGCACACCGAGCACTGAGCACCCAGCACCCTGAGTACTGAGCACCGATCACCATGAGCACTGAGCACCCAGCACCCTGAGTACTGAGCACCCAGCAGCCTGAGCACTGAGCACCCAGCACCCTGAGCACTGAGCACCCAGCACCCTGAGTACTGAGCACCCAGCACCCTGAGTACTGAGTACCCAGCACACTGAGCACTGAGCACCCAGCACCCTGAGTACTGAGCACCGAGCACCCTGAGTACTGAGCTGCCAGCACCCTTAGTACTGAGCACCCAGCACCCTGAGCACTGAGCACCCAGCACCCTGAGTACTGAGCACCCAGTACCACCCTCAGCACTGAGCACCCAGCACCCCGAGCACTGAGCACCCAGCACCCTGAGCACTGAGCACCCAGCACCCTGAGTACTGAGCACCCAGCACCCCGAGTACTGAGCACCGAGCACCTCGAGCACTGAGCACCCAGCACCCTGAGTACTGAGCACCCAGCACCCTGAGTACTGAGCACTGAGCACCCCGTGTCCTGAGCACCCAGCACCCCGAGCACTGAGCAGCCACCAACCTGAGTACTGAGAACAGATCACCCTGAGTACTGAGCACCCAGCACCCTGAGTACTGAGCCCCCAGCACCCTGAGTACTGAGCACCCAGCACCCCGAGCACTGAGCACCCAGCACCCCGAGAATGAGCACCCAGCACCCTGAGTACTGAGAACCGAGCACCCTGAGTACTGAGCACCCAGCACCCTGAGTACTGAGCCCCTAGAACCCTGAGAATGAGCACGCAGCACCATGAATACTGAGCACCCAGCACCCTGAGTACTGAGCACTAAGCACCCAGAGCACTGAGAACCCAGCACCCCGAGCACGGAGCACCCAGGACCCCGAGCACTGAGAACTGAGCAACCAGCACCCTGAGTACTGAGCACCGAGCTCCCCGAGCACTGAGCACCCTGAGTACTGAGCACCCAGCACCCCGATCACTGAGCACCCAGCACCCTGAGCACTGAGCACCCAGCACCCTGAGCACTGAGCACCCAGCACCCTGAGTACTGAGCACCCAGCATGCTGAGTACTGAGCACCCAGCACCCCGAGCATTGAGCAACCAGCACCCTGAGTACTGAGCACTGAGCACCCAGCACCCCGAGCACTGAGCACCCAGCACCCTGAGCACTGAGCACCCAGCACCCTGAGCACGGAGCACCCCGAGGACTTAGCACCCAGCACCCTGAGCACTGAGCACCCAGCACCTTGAGTACTGAGCACCGAGCACCCCGAGCACTAAGCACCCAGCACCCTGAGTACTGAGCACCCAGCACCCTGAGCACTGAGCACATAGCACCCTGAGCACTGAGCAGCCAGCACCCCGAGCACGGAGCACCCAGCACCCTGAGTACTGAGCACCCAGCACCCCGAGCACTGAGCACCCAGCACCCTGTGTACTGAGCACTGAGCACCCTGAGTACTAAGCACCCAGCACCCTGAGTACTGAGCACCCGGGACCCTGAGCACCCAGCACCCCGAGTACTGACCACCCAGCACCCTGAGTACTGAGCACCCAGCACCCTGAGCACTGAGCACCCAGAGGACTGAGCACCCAGCACCCTGAGCACTGAGCACCGATCACCCTGAGCACTGAGCACCCAGCACCCGAGCACTGAGCACCCAGCACCCTGAGCACTGAGCACCCAGCACCCCGAGTACTGAGCACCCAGCACCCTGAGTACTGAGCACCCAGCACCCTGAGCACTGAGCACCCGGAGGACTGAGCACCCAGCACCCTGAGCACTGAGCACCGATCACCCTGAGCACTGAGCACCCAGCACCCCGAGTACTGAGCACCCAGCACCCTGAGTACTGAGCACGCAGCACCCTGAGCACTGAGCACCCGGAGGACTGAGCACCCAGCACCCTGAGTACTGAGCACCCAGCACCCCGAGTACTGAGCACCCAGCACCCTGAGTACTGAGCACCCAGCACCCCGAGCACTGAGCACCCAGCACCCTGAGTACTGAGCACCCTGAGTACTGAGCACTGAGCACCGAGCACCCTGAGTACTGAGCACCCTGAGGACTGAGCACCCAGCACCCTGAGCACTGAGCACCCAGCACCCTGAGTACTGAGCACAGATCACCCTGATCACTGAGCACCCAGCACCCCGAGCACTGAGCACCCAGCACCCTGAGTACTGAGCACCCAGCACCCTGAGCACTGAGCACCAAGCACCCTGAGTACTGAACACCCAGCACCCTGAGCACTGAGTACTGAACACCCAGCACCCTGAGCACTGAGCACTGAGCACCAAGCAACCTGAGTACTGAACACCCAGCACCCTGAGCACTGAGCACCCAGCACCCCGAGCACTGAGCACCCAGCACCCTGAGCACCCAGCACCCTGAGGACTGAGCACCCTGAGCACTGAGCACCCTGAGCACTGAGCACTGAGCACCCAGCACCCTGAGTACTGAGCACCCAACACTCTGAGCACTGAGCACCCAGCACGCTGAGTACTGAGCACCGATCACCCTGAGCACTGAGCACCTAGGACCCCGAGCACTGAGCACCCAGCACCCTGAGTACAGAGCACCCAGCACCCCGTGTACTGAGCACCCAGCACCCCGAGCACTGAGCACCCAGCACCCTGAGTACTGAGCACTGATCACCATGAGCACTGAGCACCCAGCACCCTGAGTACTGAGCACCCAGCAGCCTGAGCACTGAGCACCCAGCTCCCTGAGCACTGAGCACCCAGCACCCTGAGTACTGAGCACCCGGGACCCTGAGCACTGAGCACCGAGCACCCCGAGCACTGAGCACCCAGCACCCTGAGCACTCAGCACCCAGCACCCCGAGCACTGAGCACCCAGGACCCTGAGCACTGAGCACCCAGCACCCTGAGCACGGAGCACCCCGAGGACTGAGCACCCAGCACCCTGAGCACTGAGCACCCAGCACCTTGAGTACTGAGCACCGAGCACCCCGAGCACTAAGCACCCAGCACCCTGAGTACTGAGCACCCAGCACCCTGAGCACTGAGCACAGAGCACCCTGAGCACTGAGCAGCCAGCACCCCGAGCACGGAGCACCCAGCACCCTGAGTACTGAGCACCCAGCACCCTGAGCACTGAGCACCCGGAGGACTGAGCACCCAGCACCCTGAGCACTGAGCACCGATCACCCTGAGCACTGAGCACCCAGCACCCCGAGCAATGAGCACCCAGCACCCTGAGCACTGAGCACCCAGCACCCCGAGTACTGAGCACCCAGCACCCTGAGTACTGAGCACCCAGCACCCTGAGCACTGAGCACCCGGAGGACTGAGCACCCAGCACCCTGAGCACTGAGCACCGATCACCCTGAGCACTGAGCACCCAGCACCCCGAGTACTGAGCACCCAGCACCCTGAGTACTGAGCACCCAGCACCCTGAGCACTGAGCACCCGGAGGACTGAGCACCCAGCACCCTGAGTACTGAGCACCCAGCACCCCGAGTACTGAGCACCCAGCACCCTGAGTACTGAGCACCCATCACCCAGAGCACTGAGCACCCAGCACCCTGAGTACTGAGCACCCTGAGTACTGAGCACTGAGCACCGAGCACCCTGAGTACTGAGCACCCGGAGGACTGAGCATCCAGCACCCTGAGCACTGAGCACCCAGCACCCTGAGTACTGAGCACAGATCACCCTGATCACTGAGCACCCAGCACCCCGAGCACTGAGCACCCAGCACCCTGAGTACTGAGCACCCAGCACCCTGAGCACTGAGCACCAAGCACCCTGAGTACTGAACACCCAGCACCCTGAGCACTGAGCACTGAGCACCCAGCACCCTGAGCACTGAGCACTGAGCACCCAGCACCCCGAGCACTGAGCACCCAGCACCCTGAGCACACAGCACCCTGAGCACTGAGCACCCTGAGCACTGAGCACCCTGAGCACTGAGCACTGAGCACCCAGCACCCTGAGTACTGAGCCCCCAGCACCCTGAGTACTGAGCACACAGCACCCCGAGCACTGAGCACCCAGCACCCCGAGAATGAGCACCCAGCACCCTGAGTACTGAGAACCGAGCACCCTGAGTACTGAGCACCCAGCACCCTGAGTACTGAGCCCCTAGAACCCTGAGAATGAGCACGCAGCACCATGAATACTGAGCACCCAGCACCCTGAGTACTGAGCACTAAGCACCCAGAGCACTGAGAACCCAGCACCCCGAGCACGGAGCACCCAGGACCCCGAGCACTGAGAACTGAGCACCCAGCACCCTGAGTACTGAGCACCGAGCTCCCCGAGCACTGAGCACCCTGAGTACTGAGCACCCAGCACCCCGATCACTGAGCACCCAGCACCCTGAGCACTGAGCACCCAGCACCCTGAGCACTGAGCACCCAGCACCCTGAGTACTGAGCACCCAGCATGCTGAGTACTGAGCACCCAGCACCCCGAGCATTGAGCAACCAGCACCCTGAGTACTGAGCACTGAGCACCCAGCACCCCGAGCACTGAGCACCCAGCACCCTGAGCACTGAGCACCCAGCACCCTGAGCACGGAGCACCCCGAGGACTTAGCACCCAGCACCCTGAGCACTGAGCACCCAGCACCTTGAGTACTGAGCACCGAGCACCCCGAGCACTAAGCACCCAGCACCCTGAGTACTGAGCACCCAGCACCCTGAGCACTGAGCACATAGCACCCTGAGCACTGAGCAGCCAGCACCCCGAGCACGGAGCACCCAGCACCCTGAGTACTGAGCACCCAGCACCCCGAGCACTGAGCACCCAGCACCCTGTGTACTGAGCACTGAGCACCCTGAGTACTAAGCTCCCAGCACCCTGAGTACTGAGCACCCGGGACCCTGAGCACTGAGCACCGAGCACCCCGAGCACTGAGCACCCAGCACCCTGAGCACTCAGCACCCAGCACCCCGAGCACTGAGCACCCAGGACCCTGAGCACTGAGCACCCAGCACCCTGAGCACGGAGCACCCCGAGGACTGAGCACCCAGCACCCTGAGCACTGAGCACCCAGCACCTTGAGTACTGAGCACCGAGCACCCCGAGCACTAAGCACCCAGCACCCAGAGTACTGAGCACCCAGCACCCTGAGCACTGAGCACAGAGCACCCTGAGCACTGAGCAGCCAGCACCCCGAGCACGGAGCACCCAGCACGCTGAGTACTGAGCACCCAACAACCAGAGTACTGAGCACCCAGCACCCTGAGCACTGAGCACCCAGCACCCCGAGTACTGACCACCCAGCACCCTGAGTACTGAGCACCCAGCACCCTGAGCACTGAGCACCCAGAGGACTGAGCACCCAGCACCCTGAGCACTGAGCACCGATCACCCTGAGCACTGAGCACCCAGCACCCGAGCACTGAGCACCCAGCACCCTGAGCACTGAGCACCCAGCACCCCGAGTACTGAGCACCCAGCACCCTGAGTACTGAGCACCCAGCACCCTGAGCACTGAGCACCCGGAGGACTGAGCACCCAGCACCCTGAGCACTGAGCACCGATCACCCTGAGCACTGAGCACCCAGCACCCCGAGTACTGAGCACCCAGCACCCTGAGTACTGAGCACGCAGCACCCTGAGCACTGAGCACCCGGAGGACTGAGCACCCAGCACCCTGAGTACTGAGCACCCAGCACCCCGAGTACTGAGCACCCAGCACCCTGAGTACTGAGCACCCAGCACCCCGAGCACTGAGCACCCAGCACCCTGAGTACTGAGCACCCTGAGTACTGAGCACTGAGCACCGAGCACCCTGAGTACTGAGCACCCTGAGGACTGAGCACCCAGCACCCTGAGCACTGAGCACCCAGCACCCTGAGTACTGAGCACAGATCACCCTGATCACTGAGCACCCAGCACCCCGAGCACTGAGCACCCAGCACCCTGAGTACTGAGCACCCAGCACCCTGAGCACTGAGCACCAAGCACCCTGAGTACTGAACACCCAGCACCCTGAGCACTGAGTACTGAACACCCAGCACCCTGAGCACTGAGCACTGAGCACCAAGCACCCTGAGTACTGAACACCCAGCACCCTGAGCACTGAGCACCCAGCACCCCGAGCACTGAGCACCCAGCACCCTGAGCACCCAGCACCCTGAGGACTGAGCACACTGAGCACTGAGCACCCTGAGCACTGAGCACTGAGCACCCAGCACCCTGAGTACTGAGCACCCAACACTCTGAGCACTGAGCACCCAGCACGCTGAGTACTGAGCACCGATCACCCTGAGCACTGAGCACCTAGGACCCCGAGCACTGAGCACCCAGCACCCTGAGTACAGAGCACCCAGCACCCCGTGTACTGAGCACCCAGCACCCTGAGCACTGAGCACCCAGCACCCTGAGTACTGAGCACTGATCCCCATGAGCACTGAGCACCCAGCACCCTGAGTACTGAGCACCCAGCAGCCTGAGCACTGAGCACCCAGCTCCCTGAGCACTGAGCACCCAGCACCCTGAGTACTGAGCACCCGGGACCCTGAGCACTGAGCACCGAGCACCCCGAGCACTGAGCACCCAGCACCCTGAGCACTCAGCACCCAGCACCCCGAGCACTGAGCACCCAGGACCCTGAGCACTGAGCACCCAGCAACCTGAGCACCCAGAACCCCGAGGACTGAGCACCCAGCACCCTGAGCACTGAGCACCCAGCACCTTGAGTACTGAGCACCGAGCACCCCGAGCACTAAGCACCCAGCACCCTGAGTACTGAGCACCCAGCACCCTGAGCACTGAGCACAGAGCACCCTGAGCACTGAGCAGCCAGCACCCCGAGCACGGAGCACCCAGCACGCTGAGTACTGAGCACCCAACACCCAGAGTACGGAGCACCCAGCACCCTGAGCACTGAGCACCCAGCACCCCGAGTACTGAGCACCCAGCACCCTGAGTACTGAGCACCCAGCACCCTGAGCACTGAGCACCCGGAGGACTGAGCACCCAGCACCCTGAGCACTGAGCACCGATCACCCTGAGCACTGAGCACCCAGCACCCCGAGCAATGAGCACCCAGCACCCTGAGCACTGAGCACCCAGCACCCCGAGTACTGAGCACCCAGCACCCTGAGTACTGAGCACCCAGCACCCTGAGCACTGAGCACCCGGAGGACTGAGCACCCAGCACCCTGAGCACTGAGCACCGATCACCCTGAGCACTGAGCACCCAGCACCCCGAGTACTGAGCACCCAGCACCCTGAGTACTGAGCACCCAGCACCCTGACCACTGAGCACCCGGAGGACTGAGCACCCAGCACCCTGAGTACTGAGCACCCAGCACCCCGAGTACTGAGCACCCAGCACCCTGAGTACTGAGCACCCAGCACCCAGAGCACTGAGCACCCAGCACCCTGAGTACTGAGCACCCTGAGTACTGAGCACTGAGCACCGAGCACCCTGAGTACTGAGCACCCTGAGGACTGAGCATCCAGCACCCTGAGCACTGAGCACCCAGCACCCTGAGTACTGAGCACAGATCACCCTGATCACTGAGCACCCAGCACCCCGAGCACTGAGCACCCAGCACCCTGAGTACTGAGCACCCAGCACCCTGAGCACTGAGCACCAAGCACCCTGAGTACTGAACACCCAGCACCCTGAGCACTGAGCACTGAGCACCCAGCACCCTGAGCACTGAGCACTGAGCACCCAGCACCCCGAGCACTGAGCACCCAGCACCCTGAGCACCCAGCACCCTGAGCACTGAGCACCCTGAGCACTGAGCACCCTGAGCACTGAGCACTGAGCACCCAGCACCCTGAGTACTGAGCACCCAACACTCTGAGCACTGAGCACCCAGCACGCTGAGTACTGAGCACCGATCACCCTGAGCACTGAGCACCTAGGACCCCGAGCACTGAGCACCCAGCACCCTGAGTACAGAGCACCCAGCACCCCGTGTACTGAGCACCCAGCACCCCGAGCACTGAGCACCCAGCACCCTGAGTACTGAGCACCGATCACCATGAGCACTGAGCACCCAGCACCCTGAGTACTGAGCACCCAGCAGCCTGAGCACTGAGCACCCAGCACCCTGAGCACTGAGCACCCAGCACCCTGAGTACTGAGCACCCAGCACCCTGAGTACTGAGTACCCAGCACACTGAGCACTGAGCACCCAGCACCCTGAGTACTGAGCACCGAGCACCCTGAGTACTGAGCACCCAGCATCCTTAGTACTGAGCACCCAGCACCCTGAGCACTGAGCACCCAGCACCCTGAGTACTGAGCACCCAGTACCACCCTCAGCACTGAGCACCCAGCACCCCGAGCACTGAGCACCCAGCACCCTGAGCACTGAGCACCCAGCACCCTGAGTACTGAGCACCCAGCACCCCGAGTACTGAGCACCGAGCACCTCGAGCACTGAGCACCCAGCACCCTGAGTACTGAGCACCCAGCACCCTGAGTACTGAGCACTGAGCACCCCAAGTACTGAGCACCCAGCACCCCGAGCACTGAGCAGCCACCAACCTGAGTACTGAGAACAGATCACCCTGAGTACTGAGCACCCAGCACCCTGAGTACTGAGCCCCCAGCACCCTGAGTACTGAGCACCCAGCACCCCGAGCACTGAGCACCCAGCACCCCGAGAATGAGCACCCAGCACCCTGAGTACTGAGAACCGAGCACCCTGAGTACTGAGCACCCAGCACCCTGAGTACTGAGCCCCTAGAACCCTGAGAATGAGCACGCAGCACCATGAATACTGAGCACCCAGCACCCTGAGTACTGAGCACTAAGCACCCAGAGCACTGAGAACCCAGCACCCCGAGCACGGAGCACCCAGGACCCCGAGCACTGAGAACTGAGCACCCAGCACCCTGAGTACTGAGCACCGAGCTCCCCGAGCACTGAGCACCCTGAGTACTGAGCACCCAGCATCCCGATCACTGAGCACCCAGCACCCTGAGCACTGAGCACCCAGCACCCTGAGCACTGAGCACCCAGCACCCTGAGTACTGAGCACCCAGCATGCTGAGTACTGAGCACCCAGCACCCCGAGCATTGAGCAACCAGCACCCTGAGTACTGAGCACTGAGCACCCAGCACCCCGAGCACTGAGCACCCAGCACCCTGAGCACTGAGCACCCAGCACCCTGAGCACGGAGCACCCCGAGGACTTAGCACCCAGCACCCTGAGCACTGAGCACCCAGCACCTTGAGTACTGAGCACCGAGCACCCCGAGCACTAAGCACCCAGCACCCTGAGTACTGAGCACCCAGCACCCTGAGCACTGAGCACATAGCACCCTGAGCACTGAGCAGCCAGCACCCCGAGCACGGAGCACCCAGCACCCTGAGTACTGAGCACCCAGCACCCCGAGCACTGAGCACCCAGCACCCTGTGTACTGAGCACTGAGCACCCTGAGTACTAAGCACCCAGCACCCTGAGTACTGAGCACCCGGGACCCTGAGCACTGAGCACCGAGCACCCCGAGCACTGAGCACCCAGCACCCTGAGCACTCAGCACCCAGCACCCCGAGCACTGAGCACCCAGGACCCTGAGCACTGAGCACCCAGCACCCTGAGCACGGAGCACCCCGAGGACTGAGCACCCAGCACCCTGAGCACTGAGCACCCAGCACCTTGAGTACTGAGCACCGAGCACCCCGAGCACTAAGCACCCAGCACCCAGAGTACTGAGCACCCAGCACCCTGAGCACTGAGCACAGAGCACCCTGAGCACTGAGCAGCCAGCACCCCGAGCACGGAGCACCCAGCACGCTGAGTACTGAGCACCCAACAACCAGAGTACTGAGCACCCAGCACCCTGAGCACTGAGCACCCAGCACCCCGAGTACTGACCACCCAGCACCCTGAGTACTGAGCACCCAGCACCCTGAGCACTGAGCACCCAGAGGACTGAGCACCCAGCACCCTGAGCACTGAGCACCGATCACCCTGAGCACTGAGCACCCAGCACCCGAGCACTGAGCACCCAGCACCCTGAGCACTGAGCACCCAGCACCCCGAGTACTGAGCACCCAGCACCCTGAGTACTGAGCACCCAGCACCCTGAGCACTGAGCACCCGGAGGACTGAGCACCCAGCACCCTGAGCACTGAGCACCGATCACCCTGAGCACTGAGCACCCAGCACCCCGAGTACTGAGCACCCAGCACCCTGAGTACTGAGCACGCAGCACCCTGAGCACTGAGCACCCGGAGGACTGAGCACCCAGCACCCTGAGTACTGAGCACCCAGCACCCCGAGTACTGAGCACCCAGCACCCTGAGTACTGAGCACCCAGCACCCCGAGCACTGAGCACCCAGCACCCTGAGTACTGAGCACCCTGAGTACTGAGCACTGAGCACCGAGCACCCTGAGTACTGAGCACCCTGAGGACTGAGCACCCAGCACCCTGAGCACTGAGCACCCAGCACCCTGAGTACTGAGCACAGATCACCCTGATCACTGAGCACCCAGCACCCCGAGCACTGAGCACCCAGCACCCTGAGTACTGAGCACCCAGCACCCTGAGCACTGAGCACCAAGCACCCTGAGTACTGAACACCCAGCACCCTGAGCACTGAGTACTGAACCCCCAGCACCCTGAGCACTGAGCACTGAGCACCAAGCACCCTGAGTACTGAACACCCAGCACCCTGAGCAGTGAGCACCCAGCACCCCGAGCACTGAGCACCCAGCACCCTGAGCACCCAGCACCCTGAGGACTGAGCACCCTGAGCACTGAGCACCCTGAGCACTGAGCACTGAGCACCCAGCACCCTGAGTACTGAGCACCCAACACTCTGAGCACTGAGCACCCAGCACGCTGAGTACTGAGCACCGATCACCCTGATCACTGAGCACCTAGGACCCCGAGCACTGAGCACCCAGCACCCTGAGTACAGAGCACCCAGCACCCCGTGTACTGAGCACCCAGCACCCCGAGCACTGAGCACCCAGCACCCTGAGTACTGAGCACTGATCACCATGAGCACTGAGCACCCAGCACCCTGAGTACTGAGCACCCAGCAGCCTGAGCACTGAGCACCCAGCTCCCTGAGCACTGAGCACCCAGCACCCTGAGTACTGAGCACCCAGCACCCTGAGTACTGAGTACCCAGCACCTTGAGCACTGAGCACCCAGCACCCTGAGTACTGAGCACCGAGCACCCTGAGTACTGAGCACCCAGCACCCTTAGTACTGAGCACCCAGCACCCTGAGCACTGAGCACCCAGCACCCTGAGCACGGAGCACCCCGAGGACTGAGCACCCAGCACACTGAGCACTGAGCACCCAGCACCTTGAGTACTGAGCACCGAGCACCCCGAGCACTAAGCACCCAGCACCCTGAGTACTGAGCACCCAGCACCCTGAGCACTGAGCACAGAGCACCCTGAGCACTGAGCAGCCAGCACCCCGAGCACGGAGCACCCAGCACGCTGAGTACTGAGCACCCAACACCCAGAGTACGGAGCACCCAGCACCCTGAGCACTGAGCACCCAGCACCCCGATCACTGAGCACCCAGCACCCTGAGCACTGAGCACCCAGCACCCTGAGCACTGAGCACCCAGCACCCTGAGTACTGAGCACCCAGCATGCTGAGTACTGAGCACCCAGCACCCCGAGCATTGAGCAACCAGCACCCTGAGTACTGAGCACTGAGCACCCAGCACCCCGAGCACTGAGCACCCAGCACCCTGAGCACTGAGCACCCAGCACCCTGAGCACGGAGCACCCCGAGGACTTAGCACCCAGCACCCTGAGCACTGAGCACCCAGCACCTTGAGTACTGAGCACCGAGCACCCCGAGCACTAAGCACCCAGCACCCTGAGTACTGAGCACCCAGCACCCCAAGCACTGAGCACCCTGAGTACTGAGCACCCAGCACCCTGATTAATGAGCACCCAGCACCCCGAGCACTGAGCACCCAGCACCCTGAGTACTGAGCACCCAGCACCCTGAGTACTGAGCACCCAGCACCCTGAGTACTGAGCACTCAGCACCCTGAGTACTGAGCACCCTGAGTTCTGAGCACCCAGCACCGTGAGCACTGAGCACCCAGCACCTTGAGTACTGAGCACCGAGCACCCCGAGCACTGAGCAAACAGCACCCTGAGTACTGAGCACCCAGCACCCCGAGCACTGAGCACCCAGCACCCTGAGTACTGAGCACCCAGCACCCTGAGTACTGAGCACTGAGCACCCTGAGCACTGAGCACCCAAAACCCCGAGCACTGAGCACCCAGCACCCTGAGTACTGAGCACCCAGTGTACTGAGTACCGAGCACCCAGCACCCTGAGTACTGAGCACCCAGCACCCTGAACACTGAGCACCCAGCACCCTGAGTACTGAGCACCGAGCACCCTGAGTACTGAGCACCCAGCACCCCGAGCACTGAGCACCCAGCACACCGAGCACTCAGCACCCAGCACCCCGTACACTGAGCACCCAGCACACCGAGCACTGAGCACCCAGCACCCCGAGCACCGAGCACCGAGCACCCTGAGCACTGAGCACCCAGCACCCTGAGCACTGAGCACCGAGCACCCTGAGCACTGAGCACCCAGCACCCTGAGTACTGAGCACCCAGCACCCTGAGTACTGAGCACCCAGCACCCTGAGCACTGAGCACCGAGCACCCTGAGCACTGAGCACCCAGCACCCTGAGTACTGAGCACCCAGCACCCTGAGCACTGAGCACCGAGCACCCTGAGTACTGAGCACCCAGCACCCCGAGCACCGAGCACCATGAGTACTAAGAACCGAGCACCCTGAGCACTGAGCACCGAGCACCCTGAGCACTGAGCACCCAGCTCCCTGAGCACGGAGCACCCCGAGGACTGAGCACCCAGCACCCTGAGCACTGAGCACCCAGCACCTTGAGTACTGAGCACCGAGCACCCCGAGCACTAAGCACCCAGCACCCTGAGCACTCAGCACCCAGCACCCCGAGCACTGAGCACCCAGGACCCTGAGCACTGAGCACCCAGCACCCTGAGCACGGAGCACCCCGAGGACTGAGCACCCAGCACCCTGAGCACTGAGCACCGAGCACCCTGAGCACTGAGCACCCAGCACCCTGAGTACTGAGCACCCAGCACCCTGAGTACTGAGCACCCAGCACCCCGAGTACTGACCACCCAGCACCCTGAGTACTGAGCACCCAGCACCCTGAGCACTGAGCACCCAGAGGACTGAGCACCCAGCACCCTGAGCACTGAGCACCGATCACCCTGAGCACTGAGCACCCAGCACCCGAGCACTGAGCACCCAGCACCCTGAGCACTGAGCACCCAGCACCCCGAGTACTGAGCACCCAGCACCCTGAGTACTGAGCACCCAGCACCCTGAGCACTGAGCACCCGGAGGACTGAGCACCCAGCACCCTGAGCACTGAGCACCGATCACCCTGAGCACTGAGCACCCAGCACCCCGAGTACTGAGCACCCAGCACCCTGAGTACTGAGCACGCAGCACCCTGAGCACTGAGCACCCGGAGGACTGAGCACCCAGCACCCTGAGTACTGAGCACCCAGCACCCCGAGTACTGAGCACCCAGCACCCTGAGTACTGAGCACCCAGCACCCCGAGCACTGAGCACCCAGCACCCTGAGTACTGAGCACCCTGAGTACTGAGCACTGAGCACCGAGCACCCTGAGTACTGAGCACCCTGAGGACTGAGCACCCAGCACCCTGAGCACTGAGCACCCAGCACCCTGAGTACTGAGCACAGATCACCCTGATCACTGAGCACCCAGCACCCCGAGCACTGAGCACCCAGCACCCTGAGTACTGAGCACCCAGCACCCTGAGCACTGAGCACCAAGCACCCTGAGTACTGAACACCCAGCACCCTGAGCACTGAGTACTGAACCCCCAGCACCCTGAGCACTGAGCACTGAGCACCAAGCACCCTGAGTACTGAACACCCAGCACCCTGAGCACTGAGCACCCAGCACCCCGAGCACTGAGCACCCAGCACCCTGAGCACCCAGCACCCTGAGGACTGAGCACCCTGAGCACTGAGCACCCTGAGCACTGAGCACTGAGCACCCAGCACCCTGAGTACTGAGCACCCAACACTCTGAGCACTGAGCACCCAGCACGCTGAGTACTGAGCACCGATCACCCTGATCACTGAGCACCTAGGACCCCGAGCACTGAGCACCCAGCACCCTGAGTACAGAGCACCCAGCACCCCGTGTACTGAGCACCCAGCACCCCGAGCACTGAGCACCCAGCACCCTGAGTACTGAGCACTGATCACCATGAGCACTGAGCACCCAGCACCCTGAGTACTGAGCACCCAGCAGCCTGAGCACTGAGCACTCAGCTCCCTGAGCACTGAGCACCCAGCACCCTGAGTACTGAGCACCCAGCACCCTGAGTACTGAGTACCCAGCACCTTGAGCACTGAGCACCCAGCACCCTGAGTACTGAGCACCGAGCACCCTGAGTACTGAGCACCCAGCACCCTTAGTACTGAGCACCCAGCACCCTGAGCACTGAGCACCCAGCACCCTGAGCACGGAGCACCCCGAGGACTGAGCACCCAGCACACTGAGCACTGAGCACCCAGCACCTTGAGTACTGAGCACCGAGCACCCCGAGCACTAAGCACCCAGCACCCTGAGTACTGAGCACCCAGCACCCTGAGCACTGAGCACAGAGCACCCTGAGCACTGAGCAGCCAGCACCCCGAGCACGGAGCACCCAGCACGCTGAGTACTGAGCACCCAACACCCAGAGTACGGAGCACCCAGCACCCTGAGCACTGAGCACCCAGCACCCCGATCACTGAGCACCCAGCACCCTGAGCACTGAGCACCCAGCACCCTGAGCACTGAGCACCCAGCACCCTGAGTACTGAGCACCCAGCATGCTGAGTACTGAGCACCCAGCACCCCGAGCATTGAGCAACCAGCACCCTGAGTACTGAGCACTGAGCACCCAGCACCCCGAGCACTGAGCACCCAGCACCCTGAGCACTGAGCACCCAGCACCCTGAGCACGGAGCACCCCGAGGACTTAGCACCCAGCACCCTGAGCACTGAGCACCCAGCACCTTGAGTACTGAGCACCGAGCACCCCGAGCACTAAGCACCCAGCACCCTGAGTACTGAGCACCCAGCACCCCAAGCACTGAGCACCCTGAGTACTGAGCACCCAGCACCCTGATTAATGAGCACCCAGCACCCCGAGCACTGAGCACCCAGCACCCTGAGTACTGAGCACCCAGCACCCTGAGTACTGAGCACCCAGCACCCTGAGTACTGAGCACTCAGCACCCTGAGTACTGAGCACCCTGAGTTCTGAGCACCCAGCACCGTGAGCACTGAGCACCCAGCACCTTGAGTACTGAGCACCGAGCACCCCGAGCACTGAGCAAACAGCACCCTGAGTACTGAGCACCCAGCACCCCGAGCACTGAGCACCCAGCACCCTGAGTACTGAGCACCCAGCACCCTGAGTACTGAGCACTGAGCACCCTGAGCACTGAGCACCCAAAACCCCGAGCACTGAGCACCCAGCACCCTGAGTACTGAGCACCCAGTGTACTGAGTACCGAGCACCCAGCACCCTGAGTACTGAGCACCCAGCACACTGAACACTGAGCACCCAGCACCCTGAGTACTGAGCACCGAGCACCCTGAGTACTGAGCACCCAGCACCCCGAGCACTGAGCACCCAGCACACCGAGCACTCAGCACCCAGCACCCCGTACACTGAGCACCCAGCACACCGAGCACTGAGCACCCAGCACCCCGAGCACCGAGCACCGAGCACCCTGAGCACTGAGCACCCAGCACCCTGAGCACTGAGCACCGAGCACCCTGAGCACTGAGCACCCAGCACCCTGAGTACTGAGCACCCAGCACCCTGAGTACTGAGCACCCAGCACCCTGAGCACTGAGCACCGAGCACCCTGAGCACTGAGCACCCAGCACCCTGAGTACTGAGCACCCAGCACCCTGGGCACTGAGCACCGAGCACCCTGAGTACTGAGCACCCAGCACCCCGAGCACCGAGCACCATGAGTACTAAGAACCGAGCACCCTGAGCACTGAGCACCGAGCACCCTGAGCACTGAGCACCCAGCTCCCTGAGTACTGAGCACCCAGCACCCTGAGCACTGAGCACCGAGCACCCTGAGCACTGAGCACCCAGCACCCTGAGGACTGAGTACCCAGCACCCCGAGCACTGAGCACCCAGCACCCTGAGCACTGAGCACCCTGAGTACTGAGCACTGAGCACCCTGAGTACTGAGCACCCAGCACCCTGAGTATTGAGCACCCAGCAACCTGAGCACTGAGCACCGAGCACCCTGAGCACTGAGCACCCAGCACCCTGAGCACTGAGCAGCCAGCACCCTGAGCACTGAGCACCCAGCACCCGGAGCACTGAGCACCCAGCACCCCGTGCAATGAGCACCCAGCACCCTGAGTACTGAGCACCCAGCACCCCGAGTACTGAGCACCCAGCAACCTGAGCACCGAGCACCCAGCACCCCGAGCACTGAGCACCCAGCATCCTTAGCACTGAGCACCCAGCACCCTGAGTACTGAGCACTGAGCACCCCGAGTACTGAGTACCCAGCACCCCGAGCACTGAGCACCGAGCACCCCGAGCACTGAGCACCCAGCACCCCGAGCACTGAGCACCCAGCACCCTGAGGACTGAGCACCCAGCACCCGAGCACTGAGCACCCAGCACCCCGAGCACTGAGCACCCAGCATCCCGAGCACTGAGCACCCAGCACCCTGAGTACTGAGCACCCAGCACCCTGAGTACTCAGCACCCAGCACCCTGAGCACTGAGCAACCAGCACCCTGAGTACTGAGCACCCAGCACCCAAAGCACTGAGCACCCTGAGTACTGAGCACCCAGCACCCCAAGCACTGAGCACACTGAGTACTGAGCACCCAGCACCCTGATTAATGAGCACCCAGCACCCCGAGCACTGAGCACCCAGCACCCTGAGTACTGAGCACCCAGCACCCTGAGTACTGAGCACCCAGCACCCTGAGTACTGAGCACTCAGCACCCTGAGTACTGAGCACCCTGAGTTCTGAGCACCCAGCACCGTGAGCACTGAGCACCCAGCACCTTGAGTACTGAGCACCGAGCACCCCGAGCACTGAGCAAACAGCACCCTGAGTACTGAGCACCCAGCACCCCGAGCACTGGGCACCCAGCACCCTGAGTACTGAGCACCCAGCACCCTGAGTACTGAGCACTGAGCACCCTGAGCACTGAGCACCCAAAACCCCGAGCACTGAGCACCCAGCACCCTGAGTACTGAGCACCCAGCACCCTGAGTACTGAGCTCTCAGCACCCTGAGTACTGAGCACCGAGCTCCCCGAGCACTGAGCACCCAGCACCCTGAGCACTTAGCACCCTGAGGACTGAGCACCCAGCACCCTGTGTACTGAGCACCCAGCACCCTGAGTACTGAGCACCCAGCATCCTGATTACTGAGCACCCTGAGTACTGAGCACCCAGCACCCTGAGCACTGAGCACCCAGCACCCTGAGTACTGTGCAACCTGAGTACTGAGCACCCAGCAACCTGAGTACTTAGCACCCAGCACCTGAGCACTGAGCACCCAGCACCCTGAGTACTGAGCACCGAGCACTCCGAGTACTGAGCACCCAGCACCCCGAGCACTGAGCACCCAGCACCCTGAGCACTGAGCACCCAACACCCCAAGCACTGAGCACCCAGCACACCGAGCACTGAGCACCCAGCACCCCGAGCACCGAGCACCATGAGTACTAAGAACCGAGCACCCTGAGCACTGAGCACCCAGCAACCTGAGCACTGAGCACAAAGCACCCTGAGTACTGAGCCCCTAGCACCCCGTGCACTGAGCACCCAGCACCCTGAGTACTGAGCACCCAGCACCCTGAGCACTGAGCACCGAGCACCCTGAGCACTGAGCACCCAGCACCCTGAGGACTGAGTACCCAGCACCCCGAGCACTGAGCACCCAGCACCCTGAGCACTGAGCACCCTGAGTACTGAGCACGGAGCACCCTGAGTACTGAGCACCCAGCACCCTGAGTATTGAGCACCCAGCAACCTGAGCACTGAGCACCGAGCACCCTGAGCACTGAGCACCCAGCACCCTGATCACTGAGCAGCCAGCACCCTGAGCACTGAGCACCCAGCACCCTGAGTACTGAGCACCCTGAGTACTGAGCACACAGCACCGTGAGCACTGAGCACCCAGCAACCCGAGCACTGAGCACCCAGCACCCTGAGCACTGAGCACCCTGAGTACTGAGCACTGAGCACCCTGAGTACTGAGCAATGAGCACCCTGAGTACTGAGCACCCAGCACCCTGAGTACTGAGAACCCAGCACCCTGAGCAATGAGCACCCTGAGTACTGAGCACCCAGCAGCCTGAGCACTGAGCACCGAGCACCCCGATCACTGAGCACCCAGCACCCTGAGTACTGAGCACACAGCACCGTGAGCACTGAGCACCCAGCACCCCGAGAACTGAGCACCCAGCACCCTGAGCACTGAGCACCCTGAGTACTGAGCACTGAGCACCCTGAGTACTGAGCACTGAGCACCCTGAGTACTGAGCACCCAGCACCCTGAGTACTGAGAACCCAGCACCCTGAGCAATGAGCACCCTGAGTACTGAGCACCCAGCACCCTGAGTACTAAGCACCGAGCACCCTGTGTACTGAGCACCCAGTACCCTGAGCACTGAGCACCCAGCACCCGGAGCACTGAGCACACAGAACCCTGAGTACTGAGCACCGAGCACCCCGAGCACTGAGCACCCAGCACCCTGAGCACTGAGCACCCAGCACCCCGAGCACTGAGCACCCAGCACCCGGAGCACTGAGCACCCAGCACCCCGAGCAATGAGCACACAGCACCCTGAGTACTGAGCACCCAGCACCCCGAGTACTGAGCACCCAGCAACCTGAGCACCGAGCACCCAGCACCCCGAGCACTGAGCACCCAGCACCCTGAGCACTGAGCACCCAGCACCCTGAGTACTGTGCAACCTGAGTACTGAGCACCCAGCAACCTGAGTACTTAGCACCCAGCACCTGAGCACTGAGCACCCAGCACCCTGAGTACTGACCACCGAGCACTCCGAGTACTGAGCACCCAGCACCCCGAGCACTGAGCACCCAGCACCCTGAGCACTGAGCACCCAACACCCCAAGCACTGAGCACCCAGCACACCGAGCACTGAGCACCCAGCACCCCGAGCACCGAGCACCATGAGTACTAAGAACCGAGCACCCTGAGCACTGAGCACCCAGCACCCTGAGCACTGAGCACAAAGCACCCTGAGTACTGAGCACTGAGCACCCCGAGTACTGAGCACCCAGCACCCCGAGCACTGAGCAGCCACCAACCTGAGTACTGAGAACAGATCACCCTGAGTACTGAGCACCCAGCACCCTGAGTACTGAGCCCCCAGCACCCTGAGTACTGAGCACCCAGCACCACCCTCAGCACTGAGCACCCAGCACCCCGAGCACTGAGCACCCAGCACCCTGAGCACTGAGCACCCAGCACCCCGAGTACTGAGCACCCAGCACCCCGAGTACTGAGCACCGAGCACCTCGAGCACTGAGCACCCAGCACCCTGAGTACTGAGCACCCAGCACCCTGAGTACTGAGCACTGAGCACCCCTAGTACTGAGCACCCAGCACCCCGAGCACTGAGCACCCAGCAACCTGAGTACTGAGAACAGATCACCCTGAGTACTGAGCACCCAGCACCCTGAGTACTGAGCACCCAGCACCCTGAGTACTGAGCACCCAGCACCCCGAGCACTGAGCACCCACCACCCCGAGAATGAGCACCCAGCACCCTGAGTACTGAGAACCGGGCACCCTGAGTACTGAGCACCCAGCACCTTGTGTACTGAGCCCCTAGCACCCTGAGAATGAGCACCCAGCACCATGAGTACTGAGCACCCAGCACCCTGAGTACTGAACACTAAGCACCCAGAGCACTGAGAACCCAGCACCCCGAGCACGGAGCACCCAGCACCCTGAGCACTGAGCACCCAGCACCCTGAGCACTGAGCACCCAGCACCCTGAGTACTGAGCACCCAGCACGCTGAGTACTGAGCACCCAGCACCCCGAGCACTGAGCACCCAGCACCCTGTGTACTGAGCACTGAGCACCCTGAGTACTAAGCACCCAGCACCCTGAGTACTGAGCACCCGGGACCCTGAGCACTGAGCACCGAGCACCCCGAGCACTGAGCACCCAGCACCCTGAGCACTCAGCACCCAGCACCCCGAGCACTGAGCACCCAGGACCCTGAGCACTGAGCACCCAGCACCCTGAGCACGGAGCACCCCGAGGACTGAGCACCCAGCACCCTGAGCACTGAGCACCCAGCACCTTGAGTACTGAGCACCGAGCACCCCGAGCACTAAGCACCCAGCACCCTGAGTACTGAGCACCCAGCACCCTGAGCACTGAGCACAGAGCACCCTGAGCACTGAGCAGCCAGCACCCCGAGCACGGAGCACCCAGCACGCTGAGTACTGAGCACCCAACACCCAGAGTACGGAGCACCCAGCACCCTGAGCACTGAGCACCCAGCACCCCGAGTACTGAGCACCCAGCACCCTGAGTACTGAGCACCCAGCACCCTGAGCACTGAGCACCCGGAGGACTGAGCACCCAGCACCCTGAGCACTGAGCACCGATCACCCTGAGCACTGACCACCCAGCACCCCGAGCAATGAGCACCCAGCACCCTGAGCACTGAGCACCCAGCACCCCGAGTACTGAGCACCCAGCACCCTGAGTACTGAGCACCCAGCACCGTGAGCACTGAGCACCCGGAGGACTGAGCACCCAGCACCCTGAGCACTGAGCACCGATCACCCTGAGCACTGAGCACCCAGCACCCCGAGTACTGAGCACCCAGCACCCTGAGTACTGAGCACCCAGCACCCTGAGCACTGAGCACCCGGAGGACTGAGCACCCAGCACCCTGAGTACTGAGCACCCAGCACCCCGAGTACTGAGCACCCAGCACCCTGAGTACTGAGCACCCAGCACCCAGAGCACTGAGCACCCAGCACCCTGAGTACTGAGCACCCTGAGTACTGAGCACTGAGCACCGAGCACCCTGAGTACTGAGCACCCTGAGGACTGAGCATCCAGCACCCTGAGCACTGAGCACCCAGCACCCTGAGTACTGAGCACAGATCACCCTGATCACTGAGCACCCAGCACCCCGAGCACTGAGCACCCAGCACCCTGAGTACTGAGCACCCAGCACCCTGAGCACTGAGCACCAAGCACCCTGAGTACTGAACACCCAGCACCCTGAGCACTGAGCACTGAGCACCCAGCACCCTGAGCACTGAGCACCCCGCACCCTGAGCACTGAGCACCCAGCACCCTGAGCACCCAGCACCCTGAGCACTGAGCACCCTGAGCACTGAGGACCCTGAGCACTGAGCACCCAGCACCCTGAGCACCCAGCACCCTGAGCACTGAGCACCCTGAGCACTGAGGACCCTGAGCACTGAGCACTGAGCACCCAGCACCCTGAGTACTGAGCACCCAACACTCTGAGCACTGAGCACCCAGCACGCTGAGTACTGAGCACTGATCACCCTGAGCACTGAGCACCTAGGACCCCGAGCACTGAGCACCCAGCACCCTGAGTACAGAGCACCCAGCACCCCGTGTACTGAGCACCCAGCACCCCGAGCACTGAGCAACCAGCACCCTGAGTACTGAGCACCGATCACCATGAGCACTGAGCACCCAGCACCCTGAGTACTGAGCACCCAGCAGCCTGAGCACTGAGCACCCAGCACCCTGAGCACTGAGCACCCAGCACCCTGAGTACTGAGCACCCAGCACCCTGAGTACTGAGTACCCAGCACACTGAGCACTGAGCACCCAGCACCCTGAGTACTGAGCACCGAGCACCCTGAGTACTGAGCACCCAGCACCCTTAGTACTGAGCACCCAGCACCCTGAGCACTGAGCACCCAGCACCCTGAGTACTGGGCACCCAGTACCACCCTCAGCACTGAGCACCCAGCACCCCGAGCACTGAGCACCCAGCACCCTGAGCACTGAGCACCCAGCACCCTGAGTACTGAGCACCCAGCACCCCGAGTACTGAGCATCGAGCACCTCGAGCACTGAGCACCCAGCACCCTGAGTACTGAGCACCCAGCACCCTGAGTACTGAGCACTGAGCACCCCGAGTACTGAGCACCCAGCACCCCGAGCACTGAGCAGCCACCAACCTGAGTACTGAGAACAGATCACCCTGAGTACTGAGCACCCAGCACCCTGAGTACTGAGCCCCCAGCACCCTGAGTACTGAGCACCCAGCACCCCGAGCACTGAGCACCCAGCACCCCGAGAATGAGCACCCAGCACCCTGAGTACTGAGAACCGAGCACCCTGAGTACTGAGCACCCAGCACCCTGAGTACTGAGCCCCTAGAACCCTGAGAATGAGCACGCAGCACCATGAATACTGAGCACCCAGCACCCTGAGTACTGAGCACTAAGCACCCAGAGCACTGAGAACCCAGCACCCCGAGCACGGAGCACCCAGGACCCCGAGCACTGAGAACTGAGCACCCAGCACCCTGAGTACTGAGCACCGAGCTCCCCGAGCACTGAGCACCCTGAGTACTGAGCACCAAGCACCCCGATCACTGAGCACCCAGCACCCTGAGCACTGAGCACCCAGCACCCTGAGCACTGAGCACCCAGCACCCTGAGTACTGAGCACCCAGCATGCTGAGTACTGAGCACCCAGCACCCCGAGCATTGAGCAACCAGCACCCTGAGTACTGAGCACTGAGCACCCAGCACCCCGAGCACTGAGCACCCAGCACCCTGAGCACTGAGCACCCAGCACCCTGAGCACGGAGCACCCCGAGGACTTAGCACCCAGCACCCTGAGCACTGAGCACCCAGCACCTTGAGTACTGAGCACCGAGCACCCCGAGCACTAAGCACCCAGCACCCTGAGTACTGAGCACCCAGCACCCTGAGCACTGAGCACATAGCACACTGAGCACTGAGCAGCCAGCACCCCGAGCACGGAGCACCCAGCACCCTGAGTACTGAGCACCCAGCACCCCGAGCACTGAGCACCCAGCACCCTGTGTACTGAGCACTGAGCACCCTGAGTACTAAGCACCCAGCACCCTGAGTACTGAGCACCCGGGACCCTGAGCACTGAGCACCGAGCACCCCGAGCACTGAGCACCCAGCACCCTGAGCACTCAGCACCCAGCACCCCGAGCACTGAGCACCCAGGACCCTGAGCACTGAGCACCCAGCACCCTGAGCACGGAGCACCCCGAGGACTGAGCACCCAGCACCCTGAGCACTGAGCACCCAGCACCTTGAGTACTGAGCACCGAGCACCCCGAGCACTAAGCACCCAGCACCCAGAGTACTGAGCACCCAGCACCCTGAGCACTGAGCACAGAGCACCCTGAGCACTGAGCAGCCAGCACCCCGAGCACGGAGCACCCAGCACGCTGAGTACTGAGCACCCAACAACCAGAGTACTGAGCACCCAGCACCCTGAGCACTGAGCACCCAGCACCCCGAGTACTGACCACCCAGCACCCTGAGTACTGAGCACCCAGCACCCTGAGCACTGAGCACCCAGAGGACTGAGCACCCAGCACCCTGAGCACTGAGCACCGATCACCCTGAGCACTGAGCACCCAGCACCCGAGCACTGAGCACCCAGCACCCTGAGGACTGAGCACCCAGCACCCCGAGTACTGAGCACCCAGCACCCTGAGTACTGAGCACCCAGCACCCTGAGCACTGAGCACCCGGAGGACTGAGCACCCAGCACCCTGAGCACTGAGCACCGATCACCCTGAGCACTGAGCACCCAGCACCCCGAGTACTGAGCACCCAGCACCCTGAGTACTGAGCACGCAGCACCCTGAGCACTGAGCACCCGGAGGACTGAGCACCCAGCACCCTGAGTACTGAGCACCCAGCACCCCGAGTACTGAGCACCCAGCACCCTGAGTACTGAGCACCCAGCACCCCGAGCACTGAGCACCCAGCACCCTGAGTACTGAGCACCCTGAGTACTGAGCACTGAGCACCGAGCACCCTGAGTACTGAGCACCCTGAGGACTGAGCACCCAGCACCCTGAGCACTGAGCACCCAGCACCCTGAGTACTGAGCACAGATCACCCTGATCACTGAGCACCCAGCACCCCGAGCACTGAGCACCCAGCACCCTGAGTACTGAGCACCCAGCACCCTGAGCACTGAGCACCAAGCACCCTGAGTACTGAACACCCAGCACCCTGAGCACTGAGTACTGAACACCCAGCACCCTGAGCACTGAGCACTGAGCACCAAGCACCCTGAGTACTGAACACCCAGCACCCTGAGCACTGAGCACCCAGCACCCCGAGCACTGAGCACCCAGCACCCTGAGCACCCAACACCCTGAGGACTGAGCACCCTGAGCACTGAGCACCCTGAGCACTGAGCACTGAGCACCCAGCACCCTGAGTACTGAGCACCCAACACTCTGAGCACTGAGCACCCAGCACGCTGAGTACTGAGCACCGATCACCCTGAGCACTGAGCACCTAGGACCCCGAGCACTGAGCACCCAGCACCCTGAGTACAGAGCACCCAGCACCCCGTGTACTGAGCACCCAGCACCCCGAGCACTGAGCACCCAGCACCCTGAGTACTGAGCACTGATCACCATGAGCACTGAGCACCCAGCACCCTGAGTACTGAGCACCCAGCAGCCTGAGCACTGAGCACCCAGCTCCCTGAGCACTGAGCACCCAGCACCCTGAGTACTGAGCACCCGGGACCCTGAGCACTGAGCACCGAGCACCCCGAGCACTGAGCACCCAGCACCCTGAGCACTCAGCACCCAGCACCCCGAGCACTGAGCACCCAGGACCCTGAGCACTGAGCACCCAGCACCCTGAGCACGGAGCACCCCGAGGACTGAGCACCCAGCACCCTGAGCACTGAGCACCCAGCACCTTGAGTACTGAGCCCCGAGCACCCCGAGCACTAAGCACCCAGCACCCTGAGTACTGAGCACCCAGCACCCTGAGCACTGAGCACAGAGCACCCTGAGCACTGAGCAGCCAGCACCCCGAGCACGGAGCACCCAGCACGCTGAGTACTGAGCACCCAACACCCAGAGTACGGAGCACCCAGCACCCTGAGCACTGAGCACCCAGCACCCCGAGTACTGAGCACCCAGCACCCTGAGTACTGAGCACCCAGCACCCTGAGCACTGAGCACCCGGAGGACTGAGCACCCAGCACCCTGAGCACTGAGCACCGATCACCCTGAGCACTGAGCACCCTGCACCCCGAGCAATGAGCACCCAGCACCCTGAGCACTGAGCACCCAGCACCCCGAGTACTGAGCACCCAGCACCCTGAGTACTGAGCACCCAGCACCCTGAGCACTGAGCACCCGGAGGACTGAGCACCCAGCACCCTGAGCACTGAGCACCGATCACCCTGAGCACTGAGCACCCAGCACCCCGAGTACTGAGCACCCAGCACCCTGAGTACTGAGCACCCAGCACCCTGAGCACTGAGCACCCGGAGGACTGAGCACCCAGCACCCTGAGTACTGAGCACCCAGCACCCCGAGTACTGAGCACCCAGCACCCTGAGTACTGAGCACCCAGCACCCAGAGCACTGAGCACCCAGCACCCTGAGTACTGAGCACCCTGAGTACTGAGCACTGAGCACCGAGCACCCTGAGTACTGAGCACCCTGAGGACTGAGCATCCAGCACCCTGAGCACTGAGCACCCAGCACCCTGAGTACTGAGCACAGATCACCCTGATCACTGAGCACCCAGCACCCCGAGCACTGAGCACCCAGCACCCTGAGTACTGAGCACCCAGCACCCTGAGCACTGAGCACCAAGCACCCTGAGTACTGAACACCCAGCACCCTGAGCACTGAGCACTGAGCACCCAGCACCCTGAGCACTGAGCACTGAGCACCCAGCACCCCGAGCACTGAGCACCCAGCACCCTGAGCACCCAGCACCCTGAGCACTGAGCACCCTGAGCACTGAGCACCCTGAGCACTGAGCACTGAGCACCCAGCACCCTGAGTACTGAGCACCCAACACTCTGAGCACTGAGCACCCAGCACGCTGAGTACTGAGCACCGATCACCCTGAGCACTGAGCACCTAGGACCCCGAGCACTGAGCACCCAGCACCCTGAGTACAGAGCACCCAGCACCCCGTGTACTGAGCACCCAGCACCCCGAGCACTGAGCACCCAGCACCCTGAGTACTGAGCACCGATCACCATGAGCACTGAGCACCCAGCACCCTGAGTACTGAGCACCCAGCAGCCTGAGCACTGAGCACCCAGCACCCTGAGCACTGAGCACCCAGCACCCTGAGTACTGAGCACCCAGCACCCTGAGTACTGAGTACCCAGCACACTGAGCACTGAGCACCCAGCACCCTGAGTCCTGAGCACCGAGCACCCTGAGTACTGAGCACCCAGCACCCTTAGTACTGAGCACCCAGCACCCTGAGCACTGAGCACCCAGCACCCTGAGTACTGAGCACCCAGTACCACCCTCAGCACTGAGCACCCAGCACCCCGAGCACTGAGCACCCAGCACCCTGAGCACTGAGCACCCAGCACCCTGAGTACTGAGCACCCAGCACCCCGAGTACTGAGCACCGAGCACCTCGAGCACTGAGCACCCAGCACCCTGAGTACTGAGCACCCAGCACCCTGAGTACTGAGCACTGAGCACCCCGAGTACTGAGCACCCAGCACCCCGAGCACTGAGCAGCCACCAACCTGAGTACTGAGAACAGATCACCCTGAGTACTGAGCACCCAGCACCCTGAGTACTGAGCCCCCAGCACCCTGAGTACTGAGCACCCAGCACCCCGAGCACTGAGCACCCAGCACCCCGAGTACTGAGCACCCAGCACCCTGAGTACTAAGCACCCAGCACCCTGAGTACTGAGCCCCTAGAACCCTGAGAATGAGCACGCAGCACCATGAATACTGAGCACCCAGCACCCTGAGTACTGAGCACTAAGCACCCAGAGCACTGAGAACCCAGCACCCCGAGCACGGAGCACCCAGGACCCCGAGCACTGAGAACTGAGCACCCAGCACCCTGAGTACTGAGCACCGAGCTCCCCGAGCACTGAGCACCCTGAGTACTGAGCACCCAGCACCCCGATCACTGAGCACCCAGCACCCTGAGCACTGAGCACCCAGCACCCTGAGCACTGAGCACCCAGCACCCTGAGTACTGAGCACCCAGCATGCTGAGTACTGAGCACCCAGCACCCCGAGCATTGAGCAACCAGCACCCTGAGTACTGAGCACTGAGCACCCAGCACCCCGAGCACTGAGCACCCAGCACCCTGAGCACTGAGCTCCCAGCACCCTGAGCACCCAGCACCCTGAGCACTGAGCACCCTGAGCACTGAGGACCCTGAGCACTGAGCACTGAGCACCCAGCACCCTGAGTATTGAGCACCCAACACTCTGAGCACTGAGCACCCAGCACGCTGAGTACTGAGCACTGATCACCCTGAGCACTGAGCACCTAGGACCCCGAGCACTGAGCACCCAGCACCCTGAGTACAGAGCACCCAGCACCCCGTGTACTGAGCACCCAGCACCCCGAGCACTGAGCAACCAGCACCCTGAGTACTGAGCACCGATCACCATGAGCACTGAGCACCCAGCACCCTGAGTACTGAGCACCCAGCAGCCTGAGCACTGAGCACCCAGCACCCTGAGCACTGAGCACCCAGCACCCTGAGTACTGAGCACCCAGCACCCTGAGTACTGAGTACCCAGCACACTGAGCACTGAGCACCCAGCACCCTGAGTACTGAGCACCGAGCACCCTGAGTACTGAGCACCCAGCACCCTTAGTACTGAGCACCCAGCACCCTGAGCACTGAGCACCCAGCACCCTGAGTACTGAGCACCCAGTACCACCCTCAGCACTGAGCACCCAGCACCCCGAGCACTGAGCACCCAGCACCCTGAGCACTGAGCACCCAGCACCCTGAGTACTGAGCACCCAGCACCCCGAGTACTGAGCATCGAGCACCTCGAGCACTGAGCACCCAGCACCCTGAGTACTGAGCACCCAGCACCCTGAGTACTGAGCACTGAGCACCCCGAGTACTGAGCACCCAGCACCCCGAGCACTGAGCAGCCACCAACCTGAGTACTGAGAACAGATCACCCTGAGTACTGAGCACCCAGCACCCTGAGTACTGAGCCCCCAGCACCCTGAGTACTGAGCACCCAGCACCCCGAGCACTGAGCACCCAGCACCCCGAGAATGAGCACCCAGCACCCTGAGTACTGAGAACCGAGCACCCTGAGTACTGAGCACCCAGCACCCTGAGTACTGAGCCCCTAGAACCCTGAGAATGAGCACGCAGCACCATGAATACTGAGCACCCAGCACCCTGAGTACTGAGCACTAAGCACCCAGAGCACTGAGAACCCAGCACCCCGAGCACGGAGCACCCAGGACCCCGAGCACTGAGAACTGAGCACCCAGCACCCTGAGTACTGAGCACCGAGCTCCCCGAGCACTGAGCACCCTGAGTACTGAGCACCAAGCACCCCGATCACTGAGCACCCAGCACCCTGAGCACTGAGCACCCAGCACCCTGAGCACTGAGCACCCAGCACCCTGAGTACTGAGCACCCAGCATGCTGAGTACTGAGCACCCAGCACCCCGAGCATTGAGCAACCAGCACCCTGAGTACTGAGCACTGAGCACCCAGCACCCCGAGCACTGAGCACCCAGCACCCTGAGCACTGAGCACCCAGCACCCTGAGCACGGAGCACCCCGAGGACTTAGCACCCAGCACCCTGAGCACTGAGCACCCAGCACCTTGAGTACTGAGCACCGAGCACCCCGAGCACTAAGCACCCAGCACCCTGAGTACTGAGCACCCAGCACCCTGAGCACTGAGCACATAGCACACTGAGCACTGAGCAGCCAGCACCCCGAGCACGGAGCACCCAGCACCCTGAGTACTGAGCACCCAGCACCCCGAGCACTGAGCACCCAGCACCCTGTGTACTGAGCACTGAGCACCCTGAGTACTAAGCACCCAGCACCCTGAGTACTGAGCACCCGGGACCCTGAGCACTGAGCACCGAGCACCCCGAGCACTGAGCACCCAGCACCCTGAGCACTCAGCACCCAGCACCCCGAGCACTGAGCACCCAGGACCCTGAGCACTGAGCACCCAGCACCCTGAGCACGGAGCACCCCGAGGACTGAGCACCCAGCACCCTGAGCACTGAGCACCCAGCACCTTGAGTACTGAGCACCGAGCACCCCGAGCACTAAGCACCCAGCACCCAGAGTACTGAGCACCCAGCACCCTGAGCACTGAGCACAGAGCACCCTGAGCACTGAGCAGCCAGCACCCCGAGCACGGAGCACCCAGCACGCTGAGTACTGAGCACCCAACAACCAGAGTACTGAGCACCCAGCACCCTGAGCACTGAGCACCCAGCACCCCGAGTACTGACCACCCAGCACCCTGAGTACTGAGCACCCAGCACCCTGAGCACTGAGCACCCAGAGGACTGAGCACCCAGCACCCTGAGCACTGAGCACCGATCACCCTGAGCACTGAGCACCCAGCACCCGAGCACTGAGCACCCAGCACCCTGAGGACTGAGCACCCAGCACCCCGAGTACTGAGCACCCAGCACCCTGAGTACTGAGCACCCAGCACCCTGAGCACTGAGCACCCGGAGGACTGAGCACCCAGCACCCTGAGCACTGAGCACCGATCACCCTGAGCACTGAGCACCCAGCACCCCGAGTACTGAGCACCCAGCACCCTGAGTACTGAGCACGCAGCACCCTGAGCACTGAGCACCCGGAGGACTGAGCACCCAGCACCCTGAGTACTGAGCACCCAGCACCCCGAGTACTGAGCACCCAGCACCCTGAGTACTGAGCACCCAGCACCCCGAGCACTGAGCACCCAGGACCCTGAGTACTGAGCACCCTGAGTACTGAGCACTGAGCACCGAGCACCCTGAGTACTGAGCACCCTGAGGACTGAGCACCCAGCACCCTGAGCACTGAGCACCCAGCACCCTGAGTACTGAGCACAGATCACCCTGATCACTGAGCACCCAGCACCCCGAGCACTGAGCACCCAGCACCCTGAGTACTGAGCACCCAGCACCCTGAGCACTGAGCACCAAGCACCCTGAGTACTGAACACCCAGCACCCTGAGCACTGAGTACTGAACACCCAGCACCCTGAGCACTGAGCACTGAGCACCAAGCACCCTGAGTACTGAACACCCAGCACCCTGAGCACTGAGCACCCAGCACCCCGAGCACTGAGCACCCAGCACCCTGAGCACCCAACACCCTGAGGACTGAGCACCCTGAGCACTGAGCACCCTGAGCACTGAGCACTGAGCACCCAGCACCCTGAGTACTGAGCACCCAGCACCCTGAGCACTGAGCACTGAGCACCCAGCACCCTGAGCACTGAGCACTGAGCACCCAGCACCCCGAGCACTGAGCACCCAGCACCCTGAGCACCCAGCACCCTGAGCACTGAGCACCCTGAGCACTGAGCACCCTGAGCACTGAGCACTGAGCACCCAGCACCCTGAGTACTGAGCACCCAACACTCTGAGCACTGAGCACCCAGCACGCTGAGTACTGAGCACCGATCACCCTGAGCACTGAGCACCTAGGACCCCGAGCACTGAGCACCCAGCACCCTGAGTACAGAGCACCCAGCACCCCGTGTACTGAGCACCCAGCAGCCCGAGCACTGAGCACCCAGCACCCTGAGTACTGAGCACCGATCACCATGAGCACTGAGCACCCAGCACCCTGAGTACTGAGCACCCAGCAGCCTGAGCACTGAGCACCCAGCACCCTGAGCACTGAGCACCCAGCACCCTGAGTACTGAGCACCCAGCACCCTGAGTACTGAGTACCCAGCACACTGAGCACTGAGCACCCAGCACCCTGAGTACTGAGCACCGAGCACCCTGAGTACTGAGCACCCAGCACCCTTAGTACTGAGCACCCAGCACCCTGAGCACTGAGCACCCAGCACCCTGAGTACTGAGCACCCAGTACCACCCTCAGCACTGAGCACCCAGCACCCCGAGCACTGAGCACCCAGCACCCTGAGCACTGAGCACCCAGCACCCTGAGTACTGAGCACCCAGCACCCCGAGTACTGAGCACCGAGCACCTCGAGCACTGAGCACCCAGCACCCTGAGTACTGAGCACCCAGCACCCTGAGTACTGAGCACTGAGCACCCCGAGTACTGAGCACCCAGCACCCCGAGCACTGAGCAGCCACCAACCTGAGTACTGAGAACAGATCACCCTGAGTACTGAGCACCCAGCACCCTGAGTACTGAGCCCCCAGCACCCTGAGTACTGAGCACCCAGCACCCCGAGCACTGAGCACCCAGCACCCCGAGTACTGAGCACCCAGCACCCTGAGTACTGAGCACCCAGCACCCTGAGTACTGAGCCCCTAGAACCCTGAGAATGAGCACGCAGCACCATGAATACTGAGCACCCAGCACCCTGAGTACTGAGCACTAAGCACCCAGAGCACTGAGAACCCAGCACCCCGAGCACGGAGCACCCAGGACCCCGAGCACTGAGAACTGAGCACCCAGCACCCTGAGTACTGAGCACCGAGCTCCCCGAGCACTGAGCACCCTGAGTACTGAGCACCCAGCACCCCGATCACTGAGCACCCAGCACCCTGAGCACTGAGCACCCAGCACCCTGAGCACTGAGCACCCAGCACCCTGAGTACTGAGCACCCAGCATGCTGAGTACTGAGCACCCAGCACCCCGAGCATTGAGCAACCAGCACCCTGAGTACTGAGCACTGAGCACCCAGCACCCCGAGCACTGAGCACCCAGCACCCTGAGCACTGAGCTCCCAGCACCCTGAGCACCCAGCACCCTGAGCACTGAGCACCCTGAGCACTGAGGACCCTGAGCACTGAGCACTGAGCACCCAGCACCCTGAGTACTGAGCACCCAACACTCTGAGCACTGAGCACCCAGCACGCTGAGTACTGAGCACTGATCACCCTGAGCACTGAGCACCTAGGACCCCGAGCACTGAGCACCCAGCACCCTGAGTACAGAGCACCCAGCACCCCGTGTACTGAGCACCCAGCACCCCGAGCACTGAGCAACCAGCACCCTGAGTACTGAGCACCGATCACCATGAGCACTGAGCACCCAGCACCCTGAGTACTGAGCACCCAGCAGCCTGAGCACTGAGCACCCAGCACCCTGAGCACTGAGCACCCAGCACCCTGAGTACTGAGCACCCAGCACCCTGAGTACTGAGTACCCAGCACACTGAGCACTGAGCACCCAGCACCCTGAGTACTGAGCACCGAGCACCCTGAGTACTGAGCACCCAGCACCCTTAGTACTGAGCACCCAGCACCCTGAGCACTGAGCACCCAGCACCCTGAGTACTGAGCACCCAGTACCACCCTCAGCACTGAGCACCCAGCACCCCGAGCACTGAGCACCCAGCACCCTGAGCACTGAGCACCCAGCACCCTGAGTACTGAGCACCCAGCACCCCGAGTACTGAGCATCGAGCACCTCGAGCACTGAGCACCCAGCACCCTGAGTACTGAGCACCCAGCACCCTGAGTACTGAGCACTGAGCACCCCGAGTACTGAGCACCCAGCACCCCGAGCACTGAGCAGCCACCAACCTGAGTACTGAGAACAGATCACCCTGAGTACTGAGCACCCAGCACCCTGAGTACTGAGCCCCCAGCACCCTGAGTACTGAGCACCCAGCACCCCGAGCACTGAGCACCCAGCACCCCGAGAATGAGCACCCAGCACCCTGAGTACTGAGAACCGAGCACCCTGAGTACTGAGCACCCAGCACCCTGAGTACTGAGCCCCTAGAACCCTGAGAATGAGCACGCAGCACCATGAATACTGAGCACCCAGCACCCTGAGTACTGAGCACTAAGCACCCAGAGCACTGAGAACCCAGCACCCCGAGCACGGAGCACCCAGGACCCCGAGCACTGAGAACTGAGCACCCAGCACCCTGAGTACTGAGCACCGAGCTCCCCGAGCACTGAGCACCCTGAGTACTGAGCACCAAGCACCCCGATCACTGAGCACCCAGCACCCTGAGCACTGAGCACCCAGCACCCTGAGCACTGAGCACCCAGCACCCTGAGTACTGAGCACCCAGCATGCTGAGTACTGAGCACCCAGCACCCCGAGCATTGAGCAACCAGCACCCTGAGTACTGAGCACTGAGCACCCAGCACCCCGAGCACTGAGCACCCAGCACCCTGAGCACTGAGCACCCAGCACCCTGAGCACGGAGCACCCCGAGGACTTAGCACCCAGCACCCTGAGCACTGAGCACCCAGCACCTTGAGTACTGAGCACCGAGCACCCCGAGCACTAAGCACCCAGCACCCTGAGTACTGAGCACACAGCACCCTGAGCACTGAGCACATAGCACACTGAGCACTGAGCAGCCAGCACCCCGAGCACGGAGCACCCAGCACCCTGAGTACTGAGCACCCAGCACCCCGAGCACTGAGCACCCAGCACCCTGTGTACTGAGCACTGAGCACCCTGAGTACTAAGCACCCAGCACCCTGAGTACTGAGCACCCGGGACCCTGAGCACTGAGCACCGAGCACCCCGAGCACTGAGCACCCAGCACCCTGAGCACTCAGCACCCAGCACCCCGAGCACTGAGCACCCAGGACCCTGAGCACTGAGCACCCAGCACCCTGAGCACGGAGCACCCCGAGGACTGAGCACCCAGCACCCTGAGCACTGAGCACCCAGCACCTTGAGTACTGAGCACCGAGCACCCCGAGCACTAAGCACCCAGCACCCAGAGTACTGAGCACCCAGCACCCTGAGCACTGAGCACAGAGCACCCTGAGCACTGAGCAGCCAGCACCCCGAGCACGGAGCACCCAGCACGCTGAGTACTGAGCACCCAACAACCAGAGTACTGAGCACCCAGCACCCTGAGCACTGAGCACCCAGCACCCCGAGTACTGACCACCCAGCACCCTGAGTACTGAGCACCCAGCACCCTGAGCACTGAGCACCCAGAGGACTGAGCACCCAGCACCCTGAGCACTGAGCACCAATCACCCTGAGCACTGAGCACCCAGCACCCGAGCACTGAGCACCCAGCACCCTGAGGACTGAGCACCCAGCACCCCGAGTACTGAGCACCCAGCACCCTGAGTACTGAGCACCCAGCACCCTGAGCACTGAGCACCCGGAGGACTGAGCACCCAGCACCCTGAGCACTGAGCACCGATCACCCTGAGCACTGAGCACCCAGCACCCCGAGTACTGAGCACCCAGCACCCTGAGTACTGAGCACGCAGCACCCTGAGCACTGAGCACCCGGAGGACTGAGCACCCAGCACCCTGAGTACTGAGCACCCAGCACCCCGAGTACTGAGCACCCAGCACCCTGAGTACTGAGCACCCAGCACCCCGAGCACTGAGCACCCAGCACCCTGAGTACTGAGCACCCTGAGTACTGAGCACTGAGCACCGAGCACCCTGTGTACTGAGCACCCTGAGGACTGAGCACCCAGCACCCTGAGCACTGAGCACCCAGCACCCTGAGTACTGAGCACAGATCACCCTGATCACTGAGCACCCAGCACCCCGAGCACTGAGCACCCAGCACCCTGAGTACTGAGCACCCAGCACCCTGAGCACTGAGCACCAAGCACCCTGAGTACTGAACACCCAGCACCCTGAGCACTGAGTACTGAACACCCAGCACCCTGAGCACTGAGCACTGAGCACCAAGCACCCTGAGTACTGAACACCCAGCACCCTGAGCACTGAGCACCCAGCACCCCGAGCACTGAGCACCCAGCACCCTGAGCACCCAACACCCTGAGGACTGAGCACCCTGAGCACTGAGCACCCTGAGCACTGAGCACTGAGCACCCAGCACCCTGAGTACTGAGCACCCAACACTCTGAGCACTGAGCACCCAGCACGCTGAGTACTGAGCACCGATCACCCTGAGCACTGAGCACCTAGGACCCCGAGCACTGAGCACCCAGCACCCTGAGTACAGAGCACCCAGCACCCCGTGTACTGAGCACCCAGCACCCCGAGCACTGAGCACCCAGCACCCTGAGTACTGAGCACTGATCACCATGAGCACTGAGCACCCAGCACCCTGAGTACTGAGCACCCAGCAGCCTGAGCACTGAGCACCCAGCTCCCTGAGCACTGAGCACCCAGCACCCTGAGTACTGAGCACCCGGGACCCTGAGCACTGAGCACCGAGCACCCCGAGCACTGAGCACCCAGCACCCTGAGCACTCAGCACCCAGCACCCCGAGCACTGAGCACCCAGGACCCTGAGCACTGAGCACCCAGCACCCTGAGCACGGAGCACCCCGAGGACTGAGCACCCAGCACCCTGAGCACTGAGCACCCAGCACCTTGAGTACTGAGCCCCGAGCACCCCGAGCACTAAGCACCCAGCACCCTGAGTACTGAGCACCCAGCACCCTGAGCACTGAGCACAGAGCACCCTGAGCACTGAGCAGCCAGCACCCCGAGCACGGAGCACCCAGCACGCTGAGTACTGAGCACCCAACACCCAGAGTACGGAGCACCCAGCACCCTGAGCACTGAGCACCCAGCACCCCGAGTACTGAGCACCCAGCACCCTGAGTACTGAGCACCCAGCACCCTGAGCACTGAGCACCCGGAGGACTGAGCACCCAGCACCCTGAGCACTGAGCACCGATCACCCTGAGCACTGAGCACCCTGCACCCCGAGCAATGAGCACCCAGCACCCTGAGCACTGAGCACCCAGCACCCCGAGTACTGAGCACCCAGCACCCTGAGTACTGAGCACCCAGCACCCTGAGCACTGAGCACCCGGAGGACTGAGCACCCAGCACCCTGAGCACTGAGCACCGATCACCCTGAGCACTGAGCACCCAGCACCCCGAGTACTGAGCACCCAGCACCCTGAGTACTGAGCACCCAGCACCCTGAGCACTGAGCACCCGGAGGACTGAGCACCCAGCACCCTGAGTACTGAGCACCCAGCACCCCGAGTACTGAGCACCCAGCACCCTGAGTACTGAGCACCCAGCACCCAGAGCACTGAGCACCCAGCACCCTGAGTACTGAGCACCCTGAGTACTGAGCACTGAGCACCGAGCACCCTGAGTACTGAGCACCCTGAGGACTGAGCATCCAGCACCCTGAGCACTGAGCACCCAGCACCCTGAGTACTGAGCACAGATCACCCTGATCACTGAGCACCCAGCACCCCGAGCACTGAGCACCCAGCACCCTGAGTACTGAGCACCCAGCACCCTGAGCACTGAGCACCAAGCACCCTGAGTACTGAACACCCAGCACCCTGAGCACTGAGCACTGAGCACCCAGCACCCTGAGCACTGAGCACTGAGCACCCAGCACCCCGAGCACTGAGCACCCAGCACCCTGAGCACCCAGCACCCTGAGCACTGAGCACCCTGAGCACTGAGCACCCTGAGCACTGAGCACTGAGCACCCAGCACCCTGAGTACTGAGCACCCAACACTCTGAGCACTGAGCACCCAGCACGCTGAGTACTGAGCACCGATCACCCTGAGCACTGAGCACCTAGGACCCCGAGCACTGAGCACCCAGCACCCTGAGTACAGAGCACCCAGCACCCCGTGTACTGAGCACCCAGCACCCCGAGCACTGAGCACCCAGCACCCTGAGTACTGAGCACCGATCACCATGAGCACTGAGCACCCAGCACCCTGAGTACTGAGCACCCAGCAGCCTGAGCACTGAGCACCCAGCACCCTGAGCACTGAGCACCCAGCACCCTGAGTACTGAGCACCCAGCACCCTGAGTACTGAGTACCCAGCACACTGAGCACTGAGCACCCAGCACCCTGAGTACTGAGCACCGAGCACCCTGAGTACTGAGCACCCAGCACCCTTAGTACTGAGCACCCAGCACCCTGAGCACTGAGCACCCAGCACCCTGAGTACTGAGCACCCAGTACCACCCTCAGCACTGAGCACCCAGCACCCCGAGCACTGAGCACCCAGCACCCTGAGCACTGAGCACCCAGCACCCTGAGTACTGAGCACCCAGCACCCCGAGTACTGAGCACCGAGCACCTCGAGCACTGAGCACCCAGCACCCTGAGTACTGAGCACCCAGCACCCTGAGTACTGAGCACTGAGCACCCCGAGTACTGAGCACCCAGCACCCCGAGCACTGAGCAGCCACCAACCTGAGTACTGAGAACAGATCACCCTGAGTACTGAGCACCCAGCACCCTGAGTACTGAGCCCCCAGCACCCTGAGTACTGAGCACCCAGCACCCCGAGCACTGAGCACCCAGCACCCTGAGTACTGAGCACCCAGCACCCTGAGTACTGAGCACCCAGCACCCTGAGTACTGAGCCCCTAGAACCCTGAGAATGAGCACGCAGCACCATGAATACTGAGCACCCAGCACCCTGAGTACTGAGCACTAAGCACCCAGAGCACTGAGAACCCAGCACCCCGAGCACGGAGCACCCAGGACCCCGAGCACTGAGAACTGAGCACCCAGCACCCTGAGTACTGAGCACCGAGCTCCCCGAGCACTGAGCACCCTGAGTACTGAGCACCCAGCACCCCGATCACTGAGCACCCAGCACCCTGAGCACTGAGCACCCAGCACCCTGAGCACTGAGCACCCAGCACCCTGAGTACTGAGCACCCAGCATGCTGAGTACTGAGCACCCAGCACCCCGAGCATTGAGCAACCAGCACCCTGAGTACTGAGCACTGAGCACCCAGCACCCCGAGCACTGAGCACCCAGCACCCTGAGCACTGAGCACCCAGCACCCTGAGCACGGAGCACCCCAAGGACTTAGCACCCAGCACCCTGAGCACTGAGCACCCAGCACCTTGAGTACTGAGCACCGAGCACCCCGAGCACTAAGCACCCAGCACCCTGAGTACTGAGCACCCAGCACCCTGAGCACTGAGCACATAGCACCCTGAGCACTGAGCAGCCAGCACCCCGAGCACGGAGCACCCAGCACCCTGAGTACTGAGCACCCAGCACCCCGAGCACTGAGCACCCAGCACCCTGTGTACTGAGCACTGAGCACCCTGAGTACTAAGCACCCAGCACCCTGAGTACTGAGCACCCGGGACCCTGAGCACTGAGCACCGAGCACCCCAAGCACTGAGCACCCAGCACCCTGAGCACTCAGCACCCAGCACCCCGAGCACTGAGCACCCAGGACCCTGAGCACTGAGCACCCAGCACCCTGAGCACGGAGCACCCCGAGGACTGAGCACCCAGCACCCTGAGCACTGAGCACCCAGCACCTTGAGTACTGAGCACCGAGCACCCCGAGCACTAAGCACCCAGCACCCAGAGTACTGAGCACCCAGCACCCTGAGCACTGAGCACAGAGCACCCTGAGCACTGAGCAGCCAGCACCCCGAGCACGGAGCACCCAGCACGCTGAGTACTGAGCACCAAACACCCAGAGTACGGAGCACCCAGCACCCTGAGCACTGAGCACCCAGCACCCCGAGTACTGAGCACCCAGCACCCTGAGTACTGAGCACCCAGCACCCTGAGCACTGAGCACCCGGAGGACTGAGCACCCAGCACCCTGAGCACTGAGCACCGATCACCCTGAGCACTGAGCACCCAGCACCCCGAGCAATGAGCACCCAGCACCCTGAGCACTGAGCACTCAGCACCCCGAGTACTGAGCACCCAGCACCCTGAGTACTGAGCACCCAGCACCCTGAGCACTGAGCACCCGGAGGACTGAGCACCCAGCACCCTGAGCACTGAGCACCGATCACCCTGAGCACTGAGCACCCAGCACCCCGAGTACTGAGCACCCAGCACCCTGAGTACTGAGCACCCAGCACCCTGAGCACTGAGCACCCGGAGGACTGAGCACCCAGCACCCTGAGTACTGAGCACCCAGCACCCCGAGTACTGAGCACCCAGCACCCTGAGTACTGAGCTCCCAGCACCCAGAGCACTGAGCACCCAGCACCCTGAGTACTGAGCACCCTGAGTACTGAGCACTGAGCACCGAGCACCCTGAGTACTGAGCACCCTGAGGACTGAGCATCCAGCACCCTGAGCACTGAGCACCCAGCACCCTGAGTACTGAGCACAGATCACCCTGATCACTGAGCACCCAGCACCCCGAGCACTGAGCACCCAGCACCCTGAGTACTGAGCACCCAGCACCCTGAGCACTGAGCACCAAGCACCTTGAGTACTGAACACCCAGCACCCTGAGCACTGAGCACTGAGCACCCAGCACCCTGAGCACTGAGCACCCAGCACCCCGAGCACTGAGCACCCAGCACCCTGAGCACCCAGCACCCTGAGCACTGAGCACCCTGAGCACTGAGCACCCTGAGCACTGAGCAATGAGCACCCAGCACCCTGAGTACTGAGCCCCCAGCACCCTGAGTACTGAGCACCCAGCACCCCGAGCACTGAGCACCCAGCACCCCGAGAATGAGCACCCAGCACCCTGAGTACTGAGAACCGAGCACCCTGAGTACTGAGCACCCAGCACCCTGAGTACTGAGCCCCTAGAACCCTGAGAATGAGCACGCAGCACCATGAATACTGAGCACCCAGCACCCTGAGTACTGAGCACTAAGCACCCAGAGCACTGAGAACCCAGCACCCCGAGCACGGAGCACCCAGGACCCCGAGCACTGAGAACTGAGCACCCAGCACCCTGAGTACTGAGCACCGAGCTCCCCGAGCACTGAGCACCCTGAGTACTGAGCACCCAGCACCCCGATCACTGAGCACCCAGCACCCTGAGCACTGAGCACCCAGCACCCTGAGCACTGAGCACCCAGCACCCTGAGTACTGAGCACCCAGCATGCTGAGTACTGAGCACCCAGCACCCCGAGCATTGAGCAACCAGCACCCTGAGTACTGAGCACTGAGCACCCAGCACCCCGAGCACTGAGCACCCAGCACCCTGAGCACTGAGCACCCAGCACCCTGAGCACGGAGCACCCCGAGGACTTAGCACCCAGCACCCTGAGCACTGAGCACCCAGCACCTTGAGTACTGAGCACCGAGCACCCCGAGCACTAAGCACCCAGCACCCTGAGTACTGAGCACCCAGCACCCTGAGCACTGAGCACATAGCACCCTGAGCACTGAGCAGCCAGCACCCCGAGCACGGAGCACCCAGCACCCTGAGTACTGAGCACCCAGCACCCCGAGCACTGAGCACCCAGCACCCTGTGTACTGAGCACTGAGCACCCTGAGTACTAAGCACCCAGCACCCTGAGTACTGAGCACCCGGGACCCTGAGCACTGAGCACCGAGCACCCCGAGCACTGAGCACCCAGCACCCTGAGCACTCAGCACCCAGCACCCCGAGCACTGAGCACCCAGGACCCTGAGCACTGAGCACCCAGCACCCTGAGCACGGAGCACCCCGAGGACTGAGCACCCAGCACCCTGAGCACTGAGCACCCAGCACCTTGAGTACTGAGCACCGAGCACCCCGAGCACTAAGCACCCAGCACCCAGAGTACTGAGCACCCAGCACCCTGAGCACTGAGCACAGAGCACCCTGAGCACTGAGCAGCCAGCACCCCGAGCACGGAGCACCCAGCACGCTGAGTACTGAGCACCCAACAACCAGAGTACTGAGCACCCAGCACCCTGAGCACTGAGCACCCAGCACCCCGAGTACTGACCACCCAGCACCCTGAGTACTGAGCACCCAGCACCCTGAGCACTGAGCACCCAGAGGACTGAGCACCCAGCACCCTGAGCACTGAGCACCGATCACCCTGAGCACTGAGCACCCAGCACCCGAGCACTGAGCACCCAGCACCCTGAGCACTGAGCACCCAGCACCCCGAGTACTGAGCACCCAGCACCCTGAGTACTGAGCACCCAGCACCCTGAGCACTGAGCACCCGGAGGACTGAGCACCCAGCACCCTGAGCACTGAGCACCGATCACCCTGAGCACTGAGCACCCAGCACCCCGAGTACTGAGCACCCAGCACCCTGAGTACTGAGCACGCAGCACCCTGAGCACTGAGCACCCGGAGGACTGAGCACCCAGCACCCTGAGTACTGAGCACCCAGCACCCCGAGTACTGAGCACCCAGCACCCTGAGTACTGAGCACCCAGCACCCCGAGCACTGAGCACCCAGCACCCTGAGTACTGAGCACCCTGAGTACTGAGCACTGAGCACAGAGCACCCTGAGTACTGAGCACCCTGAGGACTGAGCACCCAGCACCCTGAGCACTGAGCACCCAGCACCCTGAGTACTGAGCACAGATCACCCTGATCACTGAGCACCCAGCACCCCGAGCACTGAGCACCCAGCACCCTGAGTACTGAGCACCCAGCACCCTGAGCACTGAGCACCAAGCACCCTGAGTACTGAACACCCAGCACCCTGAGCACTGAGTACTGAACACCCAGCACCCTGAGCACTGAGCACTGAGCACCAAGCACCCTGAGTACTGAACACCCAGCACCCTGAGCACTGAGCACCCAGCACCCCGAGCACTGAGCACCCAGCACCCTGAGCACCCAGCACCCTGAGGACTGAGCACCCTGAGCACTGAGCACCCTGAGCACTGAGCACTGAGCACCCAGCACCCTGAGTACTGAGCACCCAACACTCTGAGCACTGAGCACCCAGCACGCTGAGTACTGAGCACCGATCACCCTGAGCACTGAGCACCTAGGACCCCGAGCACTGAGCACCCAGCACCCTGAGTACAGAGCACCCAGCACCCCGTGTACTGAGCACCCAGCACCCCGAGCACTGAGCACCCAGCACCCTGAGTACTGAGCACTGATCACCATGAGCACTGAGCACCCAGCACCCTGAGTACTGAGCACCCAGCAGCCTGAGCACTGAGCACCCAGCTCCCTGAGCACTGAGCACCCAGCACCCTGAGTACTGAGCACCCGGGACCCTGAGCACTGAGCACCGAGCACCCCGAGCACTGAGCACCCAGCACCCTGAGCACTCAGCACCCAGCACCCCGAGCACTGAGCACCCAGGACCCTGAGCACTGAGCACCCAGCACCCTGAGCACGGAGCACCCCGAGGACTGAGCACCCAGCACCCTGAGCACTGAGCACCCAGCACCTTGAGTACTGAGCACCGAGCACCCCGAGCACTAAGCACCCAGCACCCTGAGTACTGAGCACCCAGCACCCTGAGCACTGAGCACAGAGCACCCTGAGCACTGAGCAGCCAGCACCCCGAGCACGGAGCACCCAGCACGCTGAGTACTGAGCACCCAACATCCAGAGTACGGAGCACCCAGCACCCTGAGCACTGAGCACCCAGCACCCCGAGTAATGAGCACCCAGCACCCTGAGTACTGAGCACCCAGCACCCTGAGCACTGAGCACCCGGAGGACTGAGCACCCAGCACCCTGAGCACTGAGCACCGATCACCCTGAGCACTGAGCACCCAGCACCCCGAGCAATGAGCACCCAGCACCCTGAGCACTGAGCACCCAGCACCCCGAGTACTGAGCACCCAGCACCCTGAGTACTGAGCACCCAGCACCCTGAGCACTGAGCACCCGGAGGACTGAGCACCCAGCACCCTGAGCACTGAGCACCGATCACCCTGAGCACTGAGCACCCAGCACCCCGAGTACTGAGCACCCAGCACCCTGAGTACTGAGCACCCAGCACCCTGAGCACTGAGCACCCGGAGGACTGAGCACCCAGCACCCTGAGTACTGAGCACCCAGCACCCCGAGTACTGAGCACCCAGCACCCTGAGTACTGAGCACCCAGCACCAGAGCACTGAGCACCCAGCACCCTGAGTACTGAGCACCCTGAGTACTGAGCACTGAGCACCGAGCACCCTGAGTACTGAGCACCCTGAGGACTGAGCATCCAGCACCCTGAGCACTGAGCACCCAGCACCCTGAGTACTGAGCACAGATCACCCTGATCACTGAGCACCCAGCACCCCGAGCACTGAGCACCCAGCACCCTGAGTACTGAGCACCCAGCACCCTGAGCACTGAGCACCAAGCACCCTGAGTACTGAACACCCAGCACCCTGAGCACTGAGCACTGAGCACCCAGCACCCTGAGCACTGAGCACTGAGCACCCAGCACCCCGAGCACTGAGCACCCAGCACCCTGAGCACCCAGCACCCTGAGCACTGAGCACCCTGAGCACCGAGCACCCTGAGCACTGAGCACTGAGCACCCAGCACCCTGAGTACTGAGCACCCAACACTCTGAGCACTGAGCACCCAGCACGCTGAGTACTGAGCACCGATCACCCTGAGCACTGAGCACCTAGGACCCCGAGCACTGAGCACCAAGCACCCTGAGTACAGAGGACCCAGCACCCCGTGTACTGAGCACCCAGCACCCCGAGCACTGAGCACCCAGCACCCTGAGTACTGAGCACCGATCACCATGAGCACTGAGCACCCAGCACCCTGAGTACTGAGCACCCAGCAGCCTGAGCACTGAGCACCCAGCACCCTGAGCACTGAGCACCCAGCACCCTGAGTACTGAGCACCCAGCACCCTGAGTACTGAGTACCCAGCACACTGAGCACTGAGCACCCAGCACCCTGAGTACTGAGCACCGAGCACCCTGAGTACTGAGCACCCAGCACCCTTAGTACTGAGCACCCAGCACCCTGAGCACTGAGCACCCAGCAACCTGAGTACTGAGCACCCAGTACCACCCTCAGCACTGAGCACCCAGCACCCCGAGCACTGAGCACCCAGCACCCTGAGCACTGAGCACCCAGCACCCTGAGTACTGAGCACCCAGCACCCCGAGTACTGAGCACCGAGCACCTCGAGCACTGAGCACCCAGCACCCTGAGTACTGAGCACCCAGCACCCTGAGTACTGAGCACTGAGCACCCCGAGTACTGAGCACCCAGCACCCCGAGCACTGAGCAGCCACCAACCTGAGTACTGAGAACAGATCACCCTGAGTACTGAGCACCCAGCACCCTGAGTACTGAGCCCCCAGCACCCTGAGTACTGAGCACCCAGCACCCCGAGCACTGAGCACCCAGCACCCCGAGAATGAGCACCCAGCACCCTGAGTACTGAGAACCGAGCACCCTGAGTACTGAGCACCCAGCACCCTGAGTACTGAGCCCCTAGAACCCTGAGAATGAGCACGCAGCACCATGAATACTGAGCACCCAGCACCCTGAGTACTGAGCACTAAGCACCCAGAGCACTGAGAACCCAGCACCCCGAGCACGGAGCACCCAGGACCCCGAGCACTGAGAACTGAGCACCCAGCACCCTGAGTACTGAGCACCGAGCTCCCCGAGCACTGAGCACCCTGAGTACTGAGCACCCAGCACCCCGATCACTGAGCACCCAGCACCCTGAGCACTGAGCACCCAGCACCCTGAGCACTGAGCACCCAGCACCCTGAGTACTGAGCACCCAGCATGCTGAGTACTGAGCACACAGCACCCCGAGCATTGAGCAACCAGCACCCTGAGTACTGAGCACTGAGCACCCAGCACCCCGAGCACTGAGCACCCAGCACCCTGAGCACTGAGCACCCAGCACCCTGAGCACGGAGCACCCCGAGGACTTAGCACCCAGCACCCTGAGCACTGAGCACCCAGCACCTTGAGTACTGAGCACCGAGCACCCCGAGCACTAAGCACCCAGCACCCTGAGTACTGAGCACCCAGCACCCTGAGCACTGAGCACATAGCACCCTGAGCACTGAGCAGCCAGCACCCCGAGCACGGAGCACCCAGCACCCTGAGTACTGAGCACCCAGCACCCCGAGCACTGAGCACCCAGCACCCTGTGTACTGAGCACTGAGCACCCTGAGTACTCAGCACCCAGCACCCTGAGTACTGAGCACCCGGGACCCTGAGCACTGAGCACCGAGCACCCCGAGCACTGAGCACCCAGCACCCTGAGCACTCAGCACCCAGCACCCCGAGCACTGAGCACCCAGGACCCTGAGCACTGAGCACCCAGCACCCTGAGCACGGAGCACCCCGAGGACTGAGCACCCAGCACCCTGAGCACTGAGCACCCAGCACCTTGAGTACTGAGCACCGAGCACCCCGAGCACTAAGCACCCAGCACCCAGAGTACTGAGCACCCAGCACCCTGAGCACTGAGCACAGAGCACCCTGAGCACTGAGCAGCCAGCACCCCGAGCACGGAGCACCCAGCACGCTGAGTACTGAGCACCCAACAACCAGAGTACTGAGCACCCAGCACCCTGAGCACTGAGCACCCAGCACCCCGAGTACTGACCACCCAGCACCCTGAGTACTGAGCACCCAGCACCCTGAGCACTGAGCACCCAGAGGACTGAGCACCCAGCACCCTGAGCACTGAGCACCGATCACCCTGAGCACTGAGCACCCAGCACCCGAGCACTGAGCACCCAGCACCCTGAGCACTGAGCACCCAGCACCCCGAGTACTGAGCACCCAGCACCCTGAGTACTGAGCACCCAGCACCCTGAGCACTGAGCACCCGGAGGACTGAGCACCCAGCACCCTGAGCACTGAGCACCGATCACCCTGAGCACTGAGCACCCAGCACCCCGAGTACTGAGCACCCAGCACCCTGAGTACTGAGCACGCAGCACCCTGAGCACTGAGCACCCGGAGGACTGAGCACCCAGCACCCTGAGTACTGAGCACCCAGCACCCCGAGTACTGAGCACCCAGCACCCTGAGTACTGAGCACCCAGCACCCCGAGCACTGAGCACCCAGCACCCTGAGTACTGAGCACCCTGAGTACTGAGCACTGAGCACCGAGCACCCTGAGTACTGAGCACCCTGAGGACTGAGCACCCAGCACCCTGAGCACTGAGCACCCAGCACCCTGAGTACTGAGCACAGATCACCCTGATCACTGAGCACCCAGCACCCCGAGCACTGAGCACCCAGCACCCTGAGTACTGAGCACCCAGCACCCTGAGCACTGAGCACCAAGCACCCTGAGTACTGAACACCCAGCACCCTGAGCACTGAGTACTGAACACCCAGCACCCTGAGCACTGAGCACTGAGCACCAAGCACCCTGAGTACTGAACACCCAGCACCCTGAGCACTGAGCACCCAGCACCCCGAGCACTGAGCACCCAGCACCCTGAGCACCCAGCACCCTGAGGACTGAGCACCCTGAGCACTGAGCACCCTGAGCACTGAGCACTGAGCACCCAGCACCCTGAGTACTGAGCACCCAACACTCTGAGCACTGAGCACCCAGCACGCTGAGTACTGAGCACCGATCACCCTGAGCACTGAGCACCTAGGACCCCGAGCACTGAGCACCCAGCACCCTGAGTACAGAGCACCCAGCACCCCGTGTACTGAGCACCCAGCACCCCGAGCACTGAGCACCCAGCACCCTGAGTACTGAGCACTGATCACCATGAGCACTGAGCACCCAGCACCCTGAGTACTGAGCACCCAGCAGCCTGAGCACTGAGCACCCAGCTCCCTGAGCACTGAGCACCCAGCACCCTGAGTACTGAGCACCCAGCACCCTGAGTACTGAGTACCCAGCACCTTGAGCACTGAGCACCCAGCACCCTGAGTACTGAGCACCGAGCACCCTGAGTACTGAGCACCCAGCACCCTTAGTACTGAGCACCCAGCACCCTGAGCACTGAGCACCCAGCACCCTGAGCACGGAGCACCCCGAGGACTGAGCACCCAGCACCCTGAGCACTGAGCACCCAGCACCTTGAGTACTGAGCACCGAGCACCCCGAGCACTAAGCACCCAGCACCCTGAGTACTGAGCACCCAGCACCCTGAGCACTTAGCACAGAGCACCCTGAGCACTGAGCAGCCAGCACCCCGAGCACGGAGCACCCAGCACGCTGAGTACTGAGCACCCAACACCCAGAGTACGGAGCACCCAGCACCCTGAGCACTGAGCACCCAGCACCCCGAGTACTGAGCACCCAGCACCCTGAGTACTGAGCACCCAGCACCCTGAGCACTGAGCACCCGGAGGACTGAGCACCCAGCACCCTGAGCACTGAGCACCGATCACCCTGAGCACTGAGCACCCAGCACCCCGAGCAATGAGCACCCAGCACCCTGAGCACTGAGCACCCAGCACCCCGAGTACTGAGCACCCAGCACCCTGAGTACTGAGCACCCAGCACCCTGAGCACTGAGCACCCGGAGGACTGAGCACCCAGCACCCTGAGCACTGAGCACCGATCACCCTGAGCACTGAGCACCCAGCACCCCGAGTACTGAGCACCCAGCACCCTGAGTACTGAGCACCCAGCACCCTGAGCACTGAGCACCCGGAGGACTGAGCACCCAGCACCCTGAGTACTGAGCACCCAGCACCCCGAGTACTGAGCACCCAGCACCCTGAGTACTGAGCACCCAGCACCCAGAGCACTGAGCACCCAGCACCCTGAGTACTGAGCACCCTGAGTACTGAGCACTGAGCACCGAGCACCCTGAGTACTGAGCACCCTGAGGACTGAGCATCCAGCACCCTGAGCACTGAGCACCCAGCACCCTGAGTACTGAGCACAGATCACCCTGATCACTGAGCACCCAGCACCCCGAGCACTGAGCACCCAGCACCCTGAGTACTGAGCACCCAGCACCCTGAGCACTGAGCACCAAGCACCCTGAGTACTGAACACCCAGCACCCTGAGCACTGAGCACTGAGCACCCAGCACCCTGAGCACTGAGCACTGAGCACCCAGCACCCCGAGCACTGAGCACCCAGCACCCTGAGCACCCAGCACCCTGAGCACTGAGCACCCTGAGCACTGAGCACTCTGAGCACTGAGCACTGAGCACCCAGCACCCTGAGTACTGAGCACCCAACACTCTGAGCACTGAGCACCCAGCACGCTGAGTACTGAGCACCGATCACCCTGAGCACTGAGCACCTAGGACCCCGAGCACTGAGCACCCAGCACCCTGAGTACAGAGCACCCAGCACCCCGTGTACTGAGCACCCAGCACCCCGAGCACTGAGCACCCAGCACCCTGAGTACTGAGCACCGATCACCATGAGCACTGAGCACCCAGCACCCTGAGTACTGAGCACCCAGCAGCCTGAGCACTGAGCACCCAGCACCCTGAGCACTGAGCACCCAGCACCCTGAGTACTGAGCACCCAGCACCCTGAGTACTGAGTACCCAGCACACTGAGCACTGAGCACCCAGCACCCTGAGTACTGAGCACCGAGCACCCTGAGTACTGAGCACCCAGCACCCTTAGTACTGAGCACCCAGCACCCTGAGCACTGAGCACCCAGCACCCTGAGTACTGAGCACCCAGTACCACCCTCAGCACTGAGCACCAAGCACCCCGAGCACTGAGCACCCAGCACCCTGAGCACTGAGCACCCAGCACCCTGAGTACTGAGCACCCAGCACCCCGAGTACTGAGCACCGAGCACCTCGAGCACTGAGCACCCAGCACCCTGAGTACTGAGCACCCAGCACCCTGAGTACTGAGCACTGAGCACCCCGAGTACTGAGCACCCAGCACCCCGAGCACTGAGCAGCCACCAACCTGAGTACTGAGAACAGATCACCCTGAGTACTGAGCACCCAGCACCCTGAGTACTGAGCCCCCAGCACCCTGAGTACTGAGCACCCAGCACCCCGAGCACTGAGCACCCAGCACCCCGAGAATGAGCACCCAGCACCCTGAGTACTGAGAACCGAGCACCCTGAGTACTGAGCACCCAGCACCCTGAGTACTGAGCCCCTAGAACCCTGAGAATGAGCACGCAGCACCATGAATACTGAGCACCCAGCACCCTGAGTACTGAGCACTAAGCACCCAGAGCACTGAGAACCCAGCACCCCGAGCACGGAGCACCCAGGACCCCGAGCACTGAGAACTGAGCACCCAGCACCCTGAGTACTGAGCACCGAGCTCCCCGAGCACTGAGCACCCTGAGTACTGAGCACCCAGCACCACGATCACTGAGCACCCAGCACCCTGAGCACTGAGCACCCAGCACCCTGAGCACTGAGCACCCAGCACCCTGAGTACTGAGCACCCAGCATGCTGAGTACTGAGCACCCAGCACCCCGAGCATTGAGCAACCAGCACCCTGAGTACTGAGCACTGAGCACCCAGCACCCCGAGCACTGAGCACCCAGCACCCTGAGCACTGAGCACCCAGCACCCTGAGCACGGAGCACCCCGAGGACTTAGCACCCAGCACCCTGAGCACTGAGCACCCAGCACCTTGAGTACTGAGCACCGAGCACCCCGAGCACTAAGCACCCAGCACCCTGAGTACTGAGCACCCAGCACCCTGACCACTGAGCACATAGCACCCTGAGCACTGAGCAGCCAGCACCCCGAGCACGGAGCACCCAGCACCCTGAGTACTGAGCACCCAGCACCCCGAGCACTGAGCACCCAGCACCCTGTGTACTGAGCACTGAGCACCCTGAGTACTAAGCACCCAGCACCCTGAGTACTGAGCACCCGGGACCCTGAGCACTGAGCACCGAGCACCCCGAGCACTGAGCACCCAGCACCCTGAGCACTCAGCACCCAGCACCCCGAGCACTGAGCACCCAGGACCCTGAGCACTGAGCACCCAGCACCCTGAGCACGGAGCACCCCGAGGACTGAGCACCCAGCACCCTGAGCACTGAGCACCCAGCACCTTGAGTACTGAGCACCGAGCACCCCGAGCACTAAGCACCCAGCACCCAGAGTACTGAGCACCCAGCACCCTGAGCACTGAGCACAGAGCACCCTGAGCACTGAGCAGCCAGCACCCCGAGCACGGAGCACCCAGCACGCTGAGTACTGAGCACCCAACAACCAGAGTACTGAGCACCCAGCACCCTGAGCACTGAGCACCCAGCACCCCGAGTACTGACCACCCAGCACCCTGAGTACTGAGCACCCAGCACCCTGAGCACTGTGCACCCAGAGGACTGAGCACCCAGCACCCTGAGCACTGAGCACCGATCACCCTGAGCACTGAGCACCCAGCACCCTGAGTACTGAGCACCCAGCACCCTGAGCACTGAGCACCCGGAGGACTGAGCACCCAGCACCCTGAGCACTGAGCACCGATCACCCTGAGCACTGAGCACCCAGCACCCCGAGTACTGAGCACCAAGCACCCTGAGTACTGAGCATCCAGCACCCTGAGCACTGAGCACCCGGAGGACTGAGCACCCAGCACCCTGAGTACTGAGCACCCAGCACCCCGAGTACTGAGCACCCAGCACCCTGAGTACTGAGCACACAGCACCCCGAGCACTGAGCACCCAGCACCCTGAGTACTGAGCACCCTGAGTACTGAGCACTGAGCACCGAGCACCCTGAGGACTGAGCACCCAGGACCCGGAGCACTGAGCACCCAGCACCCTGAGTAGTGAGCACAGATCACCCTGATCACTGAGCACCCAGCACCCCGAGCACTGAGCACCCAGCACCCTGAGTACTGAGCACCCAGCACCCTGAGCACTGAGCACCGAGCACCCTGAGTACTGAACACCCAGCACCCTGAGCACTGAGCACTGAGCACCCAGCACCCTGAGCACTGAGCACTGAGCACCCAGCACCCCGAGCACTGAGCACCCAGCACCCTGAGCACCCAGCACCCTGAGCACTGAGCACCCTGAGCACTGAGCACCCTGAGCACTGAGCACTGAGCACCCAGCACCCTGAGTACTGAGCACCCAACACTCTGAGCACTGAGCACCCAGCACGCTGAGTACTGAGCACCGATCACCCTGAGCACTGAGCACCTAGGACCCCGAGCACTGAGCACCCAGCACCCTGAGAACAGAGCACCCAGCACCCCGTGTACTGAGCACCCAGCACCCCGAGCACTGAGCACCCAGCACCCTGAGTACTGAGCACCGATCACCATGAGCACTGAGCACCCAGCACCCTGAGTACTGAGCACCCAGCAGCCTGAGCACTGAGCACCCAGCACCCTGAGCACTGAGCACCCAGCACCCTGAGTACTGAGCACCCAGCACCCTGAGTACTGAGCACCGCGCACCCTGAGTACTGAGCACCCAGCACCCTTAGTACTGAGCACCCAGCACCCTGAGCACTGAGCACCCAGCACCCTGAGTACTGAGCACCCAGCACCAACCTCAGCACTGAGCACCCAGCACCCCGAGCACTGAACACCCAGCACCCTGAGGACTGAGCACCCAGCACCCTGAGTACTGAGCACCCAGCACCCCGAGTACTGAGCACCGAGCACCCCGAGCACTGAGCACCCAGCACCCTGAGTACTGAGCACCCAGCACCCTGAGTACTGAGCACTGAGCACCCCGAGTACTGAGCACCCAGAACCCCGAGCACTGAGCACCCAGCACCCTGAGTACTGAGCACCCTGAGTACTGAGCACTGAGCACCGAGCACCCTGAGTACTGAGCACCCTGAGGACTGAGCACCCAGCACCCTGAGCACTGAGCACCCAGCACCCTGAGTACTGAGCACAGATCACCCTGATCACTGAGCACCCAGCACCCCGAGCACTGAGCACCCAGCACCCTGAGTACTGAGCACCCAGCACCCTGAGCACTGAGCACCAAGCACCCTGAGTACTGAACACCCAGCACCCTGAGCACTGAGTACTGAACACCCAGCACCCTGAGCACTGAGCACTGAGCACCAAGCACCCTGAGTACTGAACACCCAGCACCCTGAGTACTGAGCACCCAGCACCCCGAGCACTGAGCACCCAGCACCCTGAGCACCCAGCACCCTGAGGACTGAGCACCCTGAGCACTGAGCACCCTGAGCACTGAGCACTGAGCACCCAGCACCCTGAGTACTGAGCACCCAACACTCTGAGCACTGAGCACCCAGCACGCTGAGTACTGAGCACCGATCACCCTGAGCACTGAGCACCTAGGACCCCGAGCACTGAGCACCCAGCACCCTGAGTACAGAGCACCCAGCACCCCGTGTACTGAGCACCCAGCACCCCGAGCACTGAGCACCCAGCACCCTGAGTACTGAGCACTGATCACCATGAGCACTGAGCACCCAGCACCCTGAGTACTGAGCACCCAGCAGCCTGAGCACTGAGCACCCAGCTCCCTGAGCACTGAGCACCCAGCACCCTGAGTACTGAGCACCCAGCACCCTGAGTACTGAGTACCCAGCACCTTGAGCACTGAGCACCCAGCACCCCGAGTACTGAGCACCCAGCACCCTGAGTACTGAGCACCCAGCACCCCGAGCACTGAGCACCCAGCACCCTGAGTACTGAGCACCCTGAGTACTGAGCACTGAGCACCGAGCACCCTGAGTACTGAGCACCCTGAGGACTGAGCACCCAGCACCCTGAGCACTGAGCACCCAGCACCCTGAGTACTGAGCACAGATCACCCTGATCACTGAGCACCCAGCACCCCGAGCACTGAGCACCCAGCACCCTGAGTACTGAGCACCCAGCACCCTGAGCACTGAGCACCAAGCACCCTGAGTACTGAACACCCAGCACCCTGAGCACTGAGTACTGAACACCCAGCACCCTGAGCACTGAGCACTGAGCACCAAGCACCCTGAGTACTGAACACCCAGCACCCTGAGCACTGAGCACCCAGCACCCCGAGCACTGAGCACCCAGCACCCTGAGCACCCAGCACCCTGAGGACTGAGCACCCTGAGCACTGAGCACCCTGAGCACTGAGCACTGAGCACCCAGCACCCTGAGTACTGAGCACTGAGCACCCAGCACCCCGAGCACTGAGCACCCAGCACCCCGAGAATGAGCACCCAGCACCCTGAGTACTGAGAACCGAGCACCCTGAGTACTGAGCACCCAGCACCCTGAGTACTGAGCCCCTAGAACCCTGAGAATGAGCACGCAGCACCATGAGTACTGAGCACCCAGCACCCGGAGTACTGAGCACTAAGCACCCAGAGCACTGAGAACCCAGCACCCCGAGCACGGAGCACCCAGGACCGTGAGCACTGAATACTGAGCACCCAGCACCCTGAGTACTGAGCACCGAGCTCCCCGAGCACTGAGCACCCTGAGTACTGAGCACCCAGCACCCCGATCACTGAGCACCCAGCACCCTGAGCACTGAGCACCCAGCACCCTGAGCACTGAGCACCCAGCACCCTGAGTACTGAGCACCCAGCATGCTGAGTACTGAGCACCCAGCACCCCGAGCACTGAGCAACCAGCACCCTGAGTACTGAGCACTGAGCACCCAGCACCCCGAGCACTGAGCACCCAGCACCCTGTGTACTGAGCACTGAGCACCCTGAGTACTAAGCACCCAGCACCCTGAGTACTGAGCACCCAGGACCCTGAGCACTGAGCACCGAGCACCCCGAGCACTGAGCACCCAGCACCCTGAGAACTCAGCACCCAGCACCCCGAGCACTGAGCACCCAGCACCCTGAGCACTGAGCACCCAGTACCCTGAGCACGGAGCACCCCGAGGACTGAGCACCCAGCACCCTGAGCACTGAGCACCCAGCACCTTGAGTACTGAGCACCGAGCACCCCGAGCACTAAGCACCCAGCACCCTGAGTACTGAGCACCCAGCACCCTGAGCACTGAGCACATAGCACCCTGAGCACTGAGCAGCCAGCACCCCGAGCACGGAGCACCCAGCACCCTGAGTACTGAGCACCCAACACCCAGAGTACTGAGCACCCAGCACCCTGAGCACTGAGCACCCAGCACCCCGAGTACTGAGCACCCAGCACCCTGAGTACTGAGCACCCAGCACCCTGAGCACTGAGCACCCGGAGGACTGAGCACCCAGCACCCTGAGCACTGAGCACCGATCACCCTGAGCACTGAGCACCCAGCACCCCGAGCACTGAGCACCCAGCACCCTGAGCACTGAGCACCCAGCACCCCGAGTACTGAGCACCCAGCACCCTGAGTACTGAGCACCCAGCACCCTGAGCACTGAGCACCCGGAGGACTGAGCACCCAGCACCCTGAGCACTGAGCACCGATCACCCTGAGCACTGAGCACCCAGCACCCCGAGTACTGAGCACCCAGCACCCTGAGTACTGAGCACCCAGCACCCTGAGCACTGAGCACCCGGAGGACTGAGCACCCAGCACCCTGAGTACTGAGCACCCAGCACCCTGAGTACTGAGCACCCAGCACCCTGAGTACTGAGCACCCAGCACCCCGAGCACTGAGCACCCAGCACCCTGAGTACTGAGCACCCTGAGTACTGAGCACTGAGCACCGAGCACCCTGAAGACTGAGCACCCAGGACCCGGAGCACTGAGCACCCAGCACCCTGAGTAGTGAGCACAGATCACCCTGATCACTGAGCACCCAGCACCCCGAGCACTGAGCACCCAGCACCCTGAGTACTGAGCACCCAGCACCCTGAGCACTGAGCACCGAGCACCCTGAGTACTGAACACCCAGCACCCTGAGCACTGAGCACTGAGCACCCAGCACCCTGAGCACTGAGCACTGAGCACCCAGCACCCCGAGCACTGAGCACCCAGCACCCTGAGCACCCAGCACCCTGAGCACTGAGCACCCTGAGCACTGAGCACCCTGAGCACTGAGCACTGAGCACCCAGCACCCTGAGTACTGAGCACCCAACACTCTGAGCACTGAGCACCCAGCACGCTGAGTACTGAGCACCGATCACCCTGAGCACTGAGCACCTAGGACCCCGAGCACTGAGCACCCAGCACCCTGAGTACAGAGCACCCAGCACCCCGTGTACTGAGCACCCAGCACCCCGAGCACTGAGCACCCAGCACCCTGAGTACTGAGCACCGATCACCATGAGCACTGAGCACCCAGCACCCTGAGTACTGAGCACCCAGCAGCCTGAGCACTGAGCACCCAGCACCCTGAGCACTGAGCACCCAGCACCCTGAGTACTGAGCACCCAGCACCCTGAGTACTGAGCACCGCGCACCCTGAGTACTGAGCACCCAGCACCCTTAGTACTGAGCACCCAGCACCCTGAGCACTGAGCACCCAGCACCCTGAGTACTGAGCACCCAGCACCACCCTCAGCACTGAGCACCCAGCACCCCGAGCACTGAACACCCAGCACCCTGAGGACTGAGCACCCAGCACCCTGAGTACTGAGCACCCAGCAACCCGAGTACTGAGCACCGAGCACCCCGAGCACTGAGCACCCAGCACCCTGAGTACTGAGCACCCAGCACCCTGAGTACTGAGCACTGAGCACCCCGAGTACTGAGCACCCAGAACCCCGAGCACTGAGCACCCAGCACCCTGAGTACTGAGAACCGAGCACCCTGAGTACTGAGCACCCAGCACCCTGAGTACTGAGCCCCTAGCACCCTGAGAATGAGCACCCAGCACCATGAGTACTGAGCACCCAGCACCCTGAGTACTGAGCACTAAGCACCCAGAGCACTGAGCACCCAGCACCCTGAGCACGGAGCACCCAGGAACCCGAGCACTGAGAACTGAGCACCCAGCACCCTGAGTAATGAGCACCGAGCTCCCTGAGCACTGAGCACCCTGAGTACTAAGCACCCAGCACCCCAATCACTGAGCAACCAGCACCCTGAGCAGTGTGACACCAGCACCCTGAGCACTGAGCACCCAGCACCCTGAGTATTGAGCACCCAGCACGCTGAGTACTGAGCACCCAGCACCCCGAGCACTGAGCACCCAGCACCCTGAGTACTGAGCACTGAGCACCCAGCACCCCGAGCACTGAGCACCCAGCACCCTGTGTACTGATCACTGAGCACCCTGAGTACTAAGCACCCAGCACCATGAGTACTGAGCACCCAGGACCCTGAGCACTGAGCACCGAGCACCCCGAGCACTGAGCACCCAGCACCCTGAGCACTCAGCACCCAGCACCCCGAGCACTGAGCACCCAGCACCCTGAGCACTGAGCACCCAGCACCCTGAGCACCCCGAGGACTGAGCACCCAGCACCCTGAGCACTGAGCACCCAGCACCTTGAGTACTGAGCACCGAGCACCCCGAGCACTAAGCACCCAGCACCCTGAGTACAGAGCACCCAGCACCCTAAGCACTGAGCACCCAGCACCCTGAGCACTGAGCACCCAGCACCCCGAGCACGGAGCACCCAGCACCCTGAGTACTGAGCACCCAACACCCAGAGTACTGAGCACCCAGCACCCTGAGCACTGAGCACCCAGCACCCTGAGTACTGAGCACCCAGCACACTGAGTACTGAGCACCCAGCACCCTGAGCACTGAGCACCCGGGGGACTGAGCACCCAGCACCCTGAGCACAGAGCACCGATCACCCTGAGCACTGAGCACCCAGCACCCCGAGCACTGAGCACCCAGCACACTGAGTACTGAGCACCCAGCACCCCGAGTACTGAGCACCCAGCATCCTGAGTACTGAGCACCCAGCACCCCGAGCACTGAGCACTCAGCACCCTGAGTACTGAGCACCCTGAATACTGAGCACTGAGCACCGAGCACCCTGAGTACTGAGCACCCTGAGGACTGAGCACCCAGCACCCTGAGCACTGAGCACCCAGCACCCTGAGTACTGAGCACTGATCACCCTGAGCACTGAGCACCCAGCACCCCGAGCACTGAGCACCCAGCACCCTGAGTACTGAGCACCCAGCACCCTGAGCACTGAGCACCGAGCACCCTGAGTACTGAACAACCAGCACCCTGAGCACTGAGCACTGAGCACCCAGCACCCTGAGCACTGAGCAATGAGCACCCAGCACCCCGAGCACTGAGCACCCAGCACCCTGAGCACCCAGCACCCTGAGCACTGAGCACCCTGAGCACTGAGCACTCTGAGCACTGAGCACTGAGCAACCAGCACCCTGAGTACTGAGCACCCAACACTCTGAGCACTGAGAACCCAGCACGCTGAGTACTGAGCACTGTGCACACAGCACCCTGAGTACTGAGCACCTAGCACCCCGAGCACTGAGCACCCAGCACCCCGAGCACTGCGCACTGAGCACACTGAGCACTGAGCACCCAGCACCCCGAGTACTGAGCACTGAGCACCCTGAGTACTGAGCAACCAGCACCCCTAGTACTGAGCACTGAGCACCCTGAGTACTGAGCACCCAGCACCCTGAGCACTGAGAACCCTGAGTACTGAGCACCGAGCACCCTGAGTACTGAGCACCCAGCACCCTGAGCACTGAGCACGGAGCACCCCGAGGACTGAGCACCCAGCACCCTGAGTACAGAGCACCCAGCACCCCGTGTACTGAGCACCCAGCACCCGGAGCACTGAGCACCCAGCACCCTGAGTACTGAGCACTGATCACCATGAGCACTGAGCACCCAGCACCCTGAGTACTGAGCACCCAGCAGCCTGAGCACTGAGCACCCAGCTCCCTGAGCACTGAGCACCCAGCACCCTGAGTACTGAGCACCCAGCACCCTGAGTACTGAGTACCCAGCACCCTGAGCACTGAGCACCCAGCACCCTGAGTACTGAGCACCGAGCACCCTGAGTACTGAGCAACCAGCACCCTTAGTACTGAGCACCCAGCACCCTGAGCACTGAGCACCCAGCACCCTGAGTACTGAGCACCCAGCACCACCCTCAGCACTGAGCACCCAGTACCCCGAGCACTGAGCACCCAGCACCCTGAGCACTGAGCACCCAGCACCCTGAGTACTGAGCACCCAGCACCCCGAGTACTGAGCACCGAGCACCTCGAGCACTGAGAACCCAGCACCCTGAGTACTGAGCACCCAGCACCCTGAGTACTGAGCACCCAGCACCACCCTCAGCACTGAGCACCCAGTACCCCGAGCACTGAGCACCCAGCACCCTGAGCACTGAGCACCCAGCACCCTGAGTACTGAGCACCCAGCACCCCGAGTACTGAGCACCCAGCACCCCGAGCACTGAGCACCCAGCAACCTGAGTACTGAGAACAGATCACCCTGAGTACTGAGCACCCAGCACCCTGAGTACTGAGCCCCCAGCACCCTGAGTACTGAGCACCCAGCACCCCGAGCACTGAGCACCCAGCACCCCGAGAATGAGCACCCAGCACCCTGAGTACTGAGAACCGAGCAGCCTGAGTACTGAGCACCCAGCACCCTGAGTACTGAGCCCCTAGAACCCTGAGAATGAGCACGCAGCACCATGAGTACTGAGCACCCAGCACCCGGAGTATTGAGCACTAAGCACCCAGAGCACTGAGAACCCAGCACCCCGAGCACGGAGCACCCAGGACCGCGAGCACTGAATACTGAGCACCCAGCACACTGAGTACTGAGCACCGAGCTCCCCGAGCACTGAGCACCCTGAGTACTGAGCACCCAGCACCACGATCACTGAGCACCCAGCACCCTGAGCACTGAGCACCCAGCACCCTGAGCACTGAGCACCCAGCACCCTGAGTACTGAGCACCCAGCATGCTGAGTACTGAGCACCCAGCACCCCGAGCATTGAGCAACCAGCACCCTGAGTACTGAGCACTGAGCACCCAGCACCCCGAGCACTGAGCACCCAGCACCCTGAGCACTGAGCACCCAGCACCCTGAGCACGGAGCACCCCGAGGACTTAGCACCCAGCACCCTGAGCACTGAGCACCCAGCACCTTGAGTACTGAGCACCGAGCACCCCGAGCACTAAGCACCCAGCACCCTGAGTACTGAGCACCCAGCACCCTGAGCACTGAGCACATAGCACCCTGAGCACTGAGCAGCCAGCACCCCGAGCACGGAGCACCCAGCACCCTGAGTACTGAGCACCCAGCACCCCGAGCACTGAGCACCCAGCACCCTGTGTACTGAGCACTGAGCACCCTGAGTACTAAGCACCCAGCACCCTGAGTACTGAGCACCCGGGACCCTGAGCACTGAGCACCGAGCACCCCGAGCACTGAGCACCCAGCACCCTGAGCACTCAGCACCCAGCACCCCGAGCACTGAGCACCCAGGACCCTGAGCACTGAGCACCCAGCACCCTGAGCACGGAGCACCCCGAGGACTGAGCACCCAGCACCCTGAGCACTGAGCACCCAGCACCTTGAGTACTGAGCACCGAGCACCCCGAGCACTAAGCACCCAGCACCCAGAGTACTGAGCACCCAGCACCCTGAGCACTGAGCACAGAGCACCCTGAGCACTGAGCAGCCAGCACCCCGAGCACGGAGCACCCAGCACGCTGAGTACTGAGCACCCAACAACCAGAGTACTGAGCACCCAGCACCCTGAGCACTGAGCACCCAGCACCCCGAGTACTGACCACCCAGCACCCTGAGTACTGAGCACCCAGCACCCTGAGCACTGTGCACCCAGAGGACTGAGCACCCAGCACCCTGAGCACTGAGCACCGATCACCCTGAGCACTGAGCACCCAGCACCCGAGCACTGAGCACCCAGCACCCTGAGCACTGAGCACCCAGCACCCCGAGTACTGGGCACCCAGCACCCTGAGTACTGAGCACCCAGCACCCTGAGCACTGAGCACCCGGAGGACTGAGCACCCAGCACCCTGAGCACTGAGCACCGATCACCCTGAGCACTGAGCACCCAGCACCCCGAGTACTGAGCACCCAGCACCCTGAGTACTGAGCACGCAGCACCCTGAGCACTGAGCACCCGGAGGACTGAGCACCCAGCACCCTGAGTACTGAGCACCCAGCACCCCGAGTACTGAGCACCCAGCACCCTGAGTACTGAGCACCCAGCACCCCGAGCACTGAGCACCCAGCACCCTGAGTACTGAGCACCCTGAGTACTGAGCACTGAGCACCGAGCACCCTGAGTACTGAGCACCCTGAGGACTGAGCACCCAGCACCCTGAGCACTGAGCACCCAGCACCCTGAGTACTGAGCACAGATCACCCTGATCACTGAGCACCCAGCACCCCGAGCACTGAGCACCCAGCACCCTGAGTACTGAGCACCCAGCACCCTGAGCACTGAGCACCAAGCACCCTGAGTACTGAACACCCAGCAGCCTGAGCACTGAGTACTGAACACCCAGCACCCTGAGCACTGAGCACTGAGCACCAAGCACCCTGAGTACTGAACACCCAGCACCCTGAGTACTGAGCACCCAGCACCCCGAGCACTGAGCACCCAGCACCCTGAGCACCCAGCACCCTGAGGACTGAGCACCCTGAGCACTGAGCACCCTGAGCACTGAGCACTGAGCACCCAGCACCCTGAGTACTGAGCACCCAACACTCTGAGCACTGAGCACCCAGCACGCTGAGTACTGAGCACCGATCACCCTGAGCACTGAGCACCTAGGACCCCGAGCACTGAGCACCCAGCACCCTGAGTACAGAGCACCCAGCACCCCGTGTACTGAGCACCCAGCACCCCGAGCACTGAGCACCCAGCACCCTGAGTACTGAGCACTGATCACCATGAGCACTGAGCACCCAGCACCCTGAGTACTGAGCACCCAGCAGCCTGAGCACTGAGAACCCAGCTCCCTGAGCACTGAGCACCCAGCACCCTGAGTACTGAGCACCCAGCACCCTGAGTACTGAGTACCCAGCACCTTGAGCACTGAGCACCCAGCACCCCGAGTACTGAGCACCCAGCACCCTGAGTACTGAGCACCCAGCACCCCGAGCACTGAGCACCCAGCACCCTGAGTACTGAGCACCCTGAGTACTGAGCACTGAGCACCGAGCACCCTGAGTACTGAGCACCCTGAGGACTGAGCACCCAGCACCCTGAGCACTGAGCACCCAGCACCCTGAGTACTGAGCACAGATCACCCTGATCACTGAGCACCCAGCACCCCGAGCACTGAGCACCCAGCACCCTGAGTACTGAGCACCCAGCACCCTGAGCACTGAGCACCAAGCACCCTGAGTACTGAACACCCAGCACCCTGAGCACTGAGTACTGAACACCCAGCACCCTGAGCACTGAGCACTGAGCACCAAGCACCCTGAGTACTGAACACCCAGCACCCTGAGCACTGAGCACCCAGCACCCCGAGCACTGAGCACCCAGCACCCTGAGCACCCAGCACCCTGAGGACTGAGCACCCTGAGCACTGAGCACCCTGAGCACTGAGCACTGAGCACCCAGCACCCTGAGTACTGAGCACCCAACACTCTGAGCACTGAGCACCCAGCACGCTGAGTACTGAGCACCGATCACCCTGAGCACTGAGCACCTAGGACCCCGAGCACTGAGCACCCAGCACCCTGAGTACAGAGCACCCAGCACCCCGTGTACTGAGCACCCAGCACCCCGAGCACTGAGCACCCAGCACCCTGAGTACTGAGCACTGATCACCATGAGCACTGAGCACCCAGCACCCTGAGTACTGAGCACCCAGCAGCCTGAGCACTGAGCACCCAGCTCCCTGAGCACTGAGCACCCAGCACCCTGAGTACTGAGCACCCAGCACCCTGAGTACTGAGTACCCAGCACCTTGAGCACTGAGCACCCAGCACCCTGAGTACTGAGCACCGAGCACCCTGAGTACTGAGCACCCAGCACCCTTAGTACTGAGCACCCAGCACCCTGAGCACTGAGCACCCAGCACCCTGAGTACTGAGCACCCAGCACCACCCTCAGCACTGAGCACCCAGTACCCTGAGCACTGAGTACCCAGCACCCTGAGCACTGAGCACCCAGCACCCTGAGTACTGAGCACCCAGCACCCCGAGTACTGAGCACCGAGCACCTCGAGCACTGAGCACCCAGCACCCTGAGTACTGAGCACCCAGCACCCTGAGTACTGAGCACTGAGCACCCCGAGTACTGAGCACCCAGCACCCCGAGCACTGAGCACCCAGCAACCTGAGTACTGAGTACAGATCACCCTGAGTACTGAGCACCCAGCACCCTGAGTACTGAGCCCCCAGCACCCTGAGTACTGAGCACCCAGCACCCCGAGCACTGAGCACCCAGCACCCCGAGAATGAGCACCCAGCACCCTGAGTACTGAGAACCGAGCACCCTGAGTACTGAGCACCCAGCACCCTGAGTACTGAGCCCCTAGAACCCTGAGAATGAGCACGCAGCACCATGAGTACTGAGCACCCAGCACCTGGAGTACTGAGCACTAAGCACCCAGAGCACTGAGAACCCAGCACCCCGAGCACGGAGCACCCAGGACCGCGAGCACTGAATACTGAGCACCCAGCACCCTGAGTACTGAGCACCGAGCTCCCCGAGCACTGAGCACCCTGAGTACTGAGCACCCAGGACCCCGATCACTGAGCACCCAGCACCCTGAGCACTGAGCACCCAGCACCCTGAGCACTGAGCACCCAGCACCCTGAGTACTGAGCACCCAGCATGCTGAGTACTGAGCACCCAGCACCCCGAGCACTGAGCAACCAGCACCCTGAGTACTGAGCACTGAGCACCCAGCACCCCGAGCACTGAGCACCCAGCACCCTGTGTACTGAGCACTGAGCACCCTGAGTACTAAGCACCCAGCACCCTGAGTACTGAGCACCCAGGACCCTGAGCACTGAGCACCGAGCACCCCGAGCACTGAGCACCCAGCACCCTGAGAACTCAGCACCCAGCACCCCGAGCACTGAGCACCCAGCACCCTGAGCACTGAGCACCCAGCACCCTGAGCACGGAGCACCCCGAGGACTGAGCACCCAGCACCCTGAGCACTGAGCACCCAGCACCTTGAGTACTGAGCACCGAGCACCCCGAGCACTAAGCACCCAGCACCCTGAGTACTGAGCACCCAGCACCCTGAGCACTGAGCACATAGCACCCTGAGCACTGAGCAGCCAGCACCCCGAGCACGGAGCACCCAGCACCCTGAGTACTGAGCACCCAACACCCAGAGTACTGAGCACCCAGCACCCTGAGCACTGAGCACCCAGCACCCCGAGTACTGAGCACCCAGCACCCTGAGTACTGAGCACCCAGCACCCTGAGCACTGAGCACCCGGAGGACTGAGCACCCAGCACCCTGAGCACTGAGCACCGATCACCCTGAGCACTGAGCACCCAGCACCCCGAGCACTGAGCACCCAGCACCCTGAGCACTGAGCACCCAGCACCCCGAGTACTGAGCACCCAGCACCCTGAGTACTGAGCACCCAGCACCCTGAGCACTGAGCACCCGGAGGACTGAGCACCCAGCACCCTGAGCACTGAGCACCGATCACCCTGAGCACTGAGCACCCAGCACCCCGAGTACTGAGCACCAAGCACCCTGAGTACTGAGCATCCAGCACCCTGAGCACTGAGCACCCGGAGGACTGAGCACCCAGCACCCTGAGTACTGAGCACCCAGCACCCCGAGTACTGAGCACCCAGCACCCTGAGTACTGAGCACACAGCACCCCGAGCACTGAGCACCCAGCACCCTGAGTACTGAGCACCCTGAGTACTGAGCACTGAGCACCGAGCACCCTGAGGACTGAGCACCCAGGACCCGGAGCACTGAGCACCCAGCACCCTGAGTAGTGAGCACAGATCACCCTGATCACTCAGCACCCAGCACCCCGAGCACTGAGCACCCAGCACCCTGAGTACTGAGCACCCAGCACCCTGAGCACTGAGCACCGAGCACCCTGAGTACTGAACACCCAGCACCCTGAGCACTGAGCACTGAGCACCCAGCACCCTGAGCACTGAGCACTGAGCACCCAGCACCCCGAGCACTGAGCACCCAGCACCCTGAGCACCCAGCACCCTGAGCACTGAGCACCCTGAGCACTGAGCACCCTGAGCACTGAGCACTGAGCACCCAGCACCCTGAGTACTGAGCACCCAACACTCTGAGCACTGAGCACCCAGCACGCTGAGTACTGAGCACCGATCACCCTGAGCACTGAGCACCTAGGACCCCGAGCACTGAGCACCCAGCACCCTGAGTACAGAGCACCCAGCACCCCGTGTACTGAGCACCCAGCACCCCGAGCACTGAGCACCCAGCACCCTGAGTACTGAGCACCGATCACCATGAGCACTGAGCACCCAGCACCCTGAGTACTGAGCACCCAGCAGCCTGAGCACTGAGCACCCAGCACCCTGAGCACTGAGCACCCAGCACCCTGAGTACTGAGCACCCAGCACCCTGAGTACTGAGCACCGCGCACCCTGAGTACTGAGCACCCAGCACCCTTAGTACTGAGCACCCAGCACCCTGAGCACTGAGCACCCAGCACCCTGAGTACTGAGCACCCAGCACCACCCTCAGCACTGAGCACCCAGCACCCCGAGCACTGAACACCCAGCACCCTGAGGACTGAGCACCCAGCACCCTGAGTACTGAGCACCCAGCACCCCGAGTACTGAGCACCGAGCACCCCGAGCACTGAGCACCCAGCACCCTGAGTACTGAGCACCCAGCACCCTGAGTACTGAGCACTGAGCACCCCGAGTACTGAGCACCCAGAACCCCGAGCACTGAGCACCCAGCACCCTGAGTACTGAGCACCCTGAGTACTGAGCACTGAGCACCGAGCACCCTGAGTACTGAGCACCCTGAGGACTGAGCACCCAGCACCCTGAGCACTGAGCACCCAGCACCCTGAGTACTGAGCACAGATCACCCTGATCACTGAGCACCCAGCACCCCGAGCACTGAGCACCCAGCACCCTGAGTACTGAGCACCCAGCACCCTGAGCACTGAGCACCAAGCACCCTGAGTACTGAACACCCAGCACCCTGAGCACTGAGTACTGAACACCCAGCACCCTGAGCACTGAGCACTGAGCACCAAGCACCCTGAGTACTGAACACCCAGCACCCTGAGTACTGAGCACCCAGCACCCCGAGCACTGAGCACCCAGCACCCTGAGCACCCAGCACCCTGAGGACTGAGCACCCTGAGCACTGAGCACCCTGAGCACTGAGCACTGAGCACCCAGCACCCTGAGTACTGAGCACCCAACACTCTGAGCACTGAGCACCCAGCACGCTGAGTACTGAGCACCGATCACCCTGAGCACTGAGCACCTAGGACCCCGAGCACTGAGCACCCAGCACCCTGAGTACAGAGCACCCAGCACCCCGTGTACTGAGCACCCAGCACCCCGAGCACTGAGCACGCAGCACCCTGAGTACTGAGCACTGATCACCATGAGCACTGAGCACCCAGCACCCTGAGTACTGAGCACCCAGCAGCCTGAGCACTGAGCACCCAGCTCCCTGAGCACTGAGCACCCAGCACCCTGAGTACTGAGCACCCAGCACCCTGAGTACTGAGTACCCAGCACCTTGAGCACTGAGCACCCAGCACCCCGAGTACTGAGCACCCAGCACCCTGAGTACTGAGCACCCAGCACCCCGAGCACTGAGCACCCAGCACCCTGAGTACTGAGCACCCTGAGTACTGAGCACTGAGCACCGAGCACCCTGAGTACTGAGCACCCTGAGGACTGAGCACCCAGCACCCTGAGCACTGAGCACCCAGCACCCTGAGTACTGAGCACAGATCACCCTGATCACTGAGCACCCAGCACCCCGAGCACTGAGCACCCAGCACCCTGAGTACTGAGCACCCAGCACCCTGAGCACTGAGCACCAAGCACCCTGAGTACTGAACACCCAGCACCCTGAGCACTGAGTACTGAACACCCAGCACCCTGAGCACTGAGCACTGAGCACCAAGCACCCTGAGTACTGAACACCCAGCACCCTGAGCACTGAGCACCCAGCACCCCGAGCACTGAGCACCCAGCACCCTGAGCACCCAGCACCCTGAGGACTGAGCACCCTGAGCACTGAGCACCCTGAGCACTGAGCACTGAGCACCCAGCACCCTGAGTACTGAGCACCCAACACTCTGAGCACTGAGCACCCAGCACGCTGAGTACTGAGCACCGATCACCCTGAGCACTGAGCACCTAGGACCCCGAGCACTGAGCACCCAGCACCCTGAGTACAGAGCACCCAGCACCCCGTGTACTGAGCACCCAGCACCCCGAGCACTGAGCACCCAGCACCCTGAGTACTGAGCACTGATCACCATGAGCACTGAGCACCCAGCACCCTGAGTACTGAGCACCCAGCAGCCTGAGCACTGAGCACCCAGCTCCCTGAGCACTGAGCACCCAGCACCCTGAGTACTGAGCACCCAGCACCCTGAGTACTGAGTACCCAGCACCTTGGGCACTGAGCACCCAGCACCCTGAGTACTGAGCACCGAGCACCCTGAGTACTGAGCACCCAGCACCCTTAGTACTGAGCACCCAGCACCCTGAGCACTGAGCACCCAGCACCCTGAGTACTGAGCATCCAGCACCACCCTCAGCACTGAGCACCCAGTACCCCGAGCACTGAGTACCCAGCACCCTGAGCACTGAGCACCCAGCACCCTGAGTACTGAGCACCCAGCACCCCGAGTACTGAGCACCGAGCACCTCGAGCACTGAGCACCCAGCACCCTGAGTACTGAGCACCCAGCACCCTGAGTACTGAGCACTGAGCACCCCGAGTACTGAGCACCCAGCACCCCGAGCACTGAGCACCCAGCAACCTGAGTACTGAGAACAGATCACCCTGAGTACTGAGCACCCAGCACCCTGAGTACTGAGCCCCCAGCACCCTGAGTACTGAGCACCCAGCACCCCGAGCACTGAGCACCCAGCACGCCGAGAATGAGCACCCAGCACCCTGAGTACTGAGAACCGAGCACCCTGAGTACTGAGCACCCAGCACCCTGAGTACTGAGCCCCTAGAACCCTGAGAATGAGCACGCAGCACCATGAGTACTGAGCACCCAGCACCCGGAGTACTGAGCACTAAGCACCCAGAGCACTGAGAACCCAGCACCCCGAGCACGGAGCACCCAGGACCGCGAGCACTGAATACTGAGCACCCAGCACCCTGAGTACTGAGCACCGAGCTCCCCGAGCACTGAGCACCCTGAGTACTGAGCACCCAGCACCCCGATCACTGAGCACCCAGCACCCTGAGCACTGAGCACCCAGCACCCTGAGCACTGAGCACCCAGCACCCTGAGTACTGAGCACCCAGCATGCTGAGTACTGAGCACCCAGCACCCCGAGCACTGAGCAACCAGCACCCTGAGTACTGAGCACTGAGCACCCAGCACCCCGAGCACTGAGCACCCAGCACCCTGTGTACTGAGCACTGAGCACCCTGAGTACTAAGCACCCAGCACCCTGAGTACTGTGCACCCAGGACCCTGAGCACTGAGCACCGAGCACCCCGAGCACTGAGCACCCAGCACCCTGAGAACTCAGCACCCAGCACCCCGAGCACTGAGCACCCAGCACCCTGAGCACTGAGCACCCAGCACCCTGAGCACGGAGCACCCCGAGGACTGAGCACCCAGCACCCTGAGCACTGAGCACCCAGCACCTTGAGTACTGAGCACCGAGCACCCCGAGCACTAAGCACCCAGCACCCTGAGTACTGAGCACCCAGCACCCTGAGCACTGAGCACATAGCACCCTGAGCACTGAGCAGCCAGCACCCCGAGCACGGAGCACCCAGCACCCTGAGTACTGAGCACCCAACACCCAGAGTACTGAGCACCCAGCACCCTGAGCACTGAGCACCCAGCACCCCGAGTACTGAGCACCCAGCACCCTGAGTACTGAGCACCCAGCACCCTGAGCACTGAGCACCCGGAGGACTGAGCACCCAGCACCCTGAGCACTGAGCACCGATCACCCTGAGCACTGAGCACCCAGCACCCCGAGCACTGAGCACCCAGCACCCTGAGCACTGAGCACCCAGCACCCCGAGTACTGAGCACCCAGCACCCTGAGTACTGAGCACCCAGCACCCTGAGCACTGAGCACCCGGAGGACTGAGCACCCAGCACCCTGAGCACTGAGCACCGATCACCCTGAGCACTGAGCACCCAGCACCCCGAGTACTGAGCACCCAGCACCCTGAGTACTGAGCACCCAGCACCCTGAGCACTGAGCACCCGGAGGACTGAGCACCCAGCACCCTGAGTACTGAGCACCCAGCACCCTGAGTACTGAGCACCCAGCACCCTGAGTACTGAGCACCCAGCACCCCGAGCACTGAGCACCCAGCACCCTGAGTACTGAGCACCCTGAGTACTGAGCACTGAGCACCGAGCACCCTGAGGACTGAGCACCCAGGACCCGGAGCACTGAGCACCCAGCACCCTGAGTAGTGAGCACAGATCACCCTGATCACTGAGCACCCAGCACCCCGAGCACTGAGCACCCAGCACCCTGAGTACTGAGCACCCAGCACCCTGAGCACTGAGCACCGAGCACCCTGAGTACTGAACACCCAGCACCCTGAGCACTGAGCACTGAGCACCCAGCACCCTGAGCACTGAGCACTGAGCACCCAGCACCCCGAGCACTGAGCACCCAGCACCCTGAGCACCCAGCACCCTGAGCACTGAGCACCCTGAGCACTGAGCACCCTGAGCACTGAGCACTGAGCACCCAGCACCCTGAGTACTGAGCACCCAACACTCTGAGCACTGAGCACCCAGCACGCTGAGTACTGAGCACCGATCACCCTGAGCACTGAGCACCTAGGACCCCGAGCACTGAGCACCCAGCACCCTGAGTACAGAGCACCCAGCACCCCGTGTACTGAGCACCCAGCACCCCGAGCACTGAGCACCCAGCACCCTGAGTACTGAGCACCGATCACCATGAGCACTGAGCACCCAGCACCCTGAGTACTGAGCACCCAGCAGCCTGAGCACTGAGCACCCAGCACCCTGAGCACTGAGCACCCAGCACCCTGAGTACTGAGCACCCAGCACCCTGAGTACTGAGCACCGCGCACCCTGAGTACTGAGCACCCAGCACCCTTAGTACTGAGCACCCAGCACCCTGAGCACTGAGCACCCAGCACCCTGAGTACTGAGCACCCAGCACCACCCTCAGCACTGAGCACCCAGCACCCCGAGCACTGAACACCCAGCACCCTGAGGACTGAGCACCCAGCACCCTGAGTACTGAGCACCCAGCACCCCGAGTACTGAGCACCGAGCACCCCGAGCACTGAGCACCCAGCACCCTGAGTACTGAGCACCCAGCACCCTGAGTACTGAGCACTGAGCACCCCGAGTACTGAGCACCCAGAACCCCGAGCACTGAGCACCCAGCACCCTGAGTACTGAGAACCGAGCACCCTGAGTACTGAACACCCAGCACCCTGAGTACTGAGCCCCTAGCACCCTGAGAATGAGCACCCAGCACCATGAGTACTGAGCACCCAGCACCCTGAGTACTGAGCACTAAGCACCCAGAGCACTGAGCACCCAGCACCCTGAGCACGGAGCACCCAGGAACCCGAGCACTGAGAACTGAGCACCCAGCACCCTGAGTAATGAGCACCGAGCTCCCTGAGCACTGAGCACCCTGAGTACTAAGCACCCAGCACCCCAATCACTGAGCAACCAGCACCCTGAGCAGTGTGACACCAGCACCCTGAGCACTGAGCACCCAGCACCCTGAGTATTGAGCACCCAGCACGCTGAGTACTGAGCACCCAGCACCCCGAGCACTGAGCACCCAGCACCCTGAGTACTGAGCACTGAGCACCCAGCACCCCGAGCACTGAGCACCCAGCACCCTGTGTACTGATCACTGAGCACCCTGAGTACTAAGCACCCAGCACCATGAGTACTGAGCACCCAGGACCCTGAGCACTGAGCACCGAGCACCCCGAGCACTGAGCACCCAGCACCCTGAGCACTCAGCACCCAGCACCCCGAGCACTGAGCACCCAGCACCCTGAGCACTGAGCACCCAGCACCCTGAGCACCCCGAGGACTGAGCACCCAGCACCCTGAGCACTGAGCACCCAGCACCTTGAGTACTGAGCACCGAGCACCCCGAGCACTAAGCACCCAGCACCCTGAGTACAGAGCACCCAGCACCCTAAGCACTGAGCACCCAGCACCCTGAGCACTGAGCACCCAGCACCCCGAGCACGGAGCACCCAGCACCCTGAGTACTGAGCACCCAACACCCAGAGTACTGAGCACCCAGCACCCTGAGCACTGAGCACCCAGCACCCTGAGTACTGAGCACCCAGCACACTGAGTACTGAGCACCCAGCACCCTGAGCACTGAGCACCCGGGGGACTGAGCACCCAGCACCCTGAGCACAGAGCACCGATCACCCTGAGCACTGAGCACCCAGCACCCCGAGCACTGAGCACCCAGCACACTGAGTACTGAGCACCCAGCACCCCGAGTACTGAGCACCCAGCATCCTGAGTACTGAGCACCCAGCACCCCGAGCACTGAGCACTCAGCACCCTGAGTACTGAGCACCCTGAGTACTGAGCACTGAGCACCGAGCACCCTGAGTACTGAGCACCCTGAGGACTGAGCACCCAGCACCCTGAGCACTGAGCACCCAGCACCCTGAGTACTGAGCACTGATCACCCTGAGCACTGAGCACCCAGCACCCCGAGCACTGAGCACCCAGCACCCTGAGTACTGAGCACCCAGCACCCTGAGCACTGAGCACCGAGCACCCTGAGTACTGAACAACCAGCACCCTGAGCACTGAGCACTGAGCACCCAGCACCCTGAGCACTGAGCAATGAGCACCCAGCACCCCGAGCACTGAGCACCCAGCACCCTGAGCACCCAGCACCCTGAGCACTGAGCACCCTGAGCACTGAGCACTCTGAGCACTGAGCACTGAGCAACCAGCACCCTGAGTACTGAGCACCCAACACTCTGAGCACTGAGAACCCAGCACGCTGAGTACTGAGCACTGTGCACACAGCACCCTGAGTACTGAGCACCTAGCACCCCGAGCACTGAGCACCCAGCACCCCGAGCACTGCGCACTGAGCACACTGAGCACTGAGCACCCAGCACCCCGAGTACTGAGCACTGAGCACCCTGAGTACTGAGCAACCAGCACCCCTAGTACTGAGCACTGAGCACCCTGAGTACTGAGCACCCAGCACCCTGAGCACTGAGAACCCTGAGTACTGAGCACCGAGCACCCTGAGTACTGAGCACCCAGCACCCTGAGCACTGAGCACGGAGCACCCCGAGGACTGAGCACCCAGCACCCTGAGTACAGAGCACCCAGCACCCCGTGTACTGAGCACCCAGCACCCGGAGCACTGAGCACCCAGCACCCTGAGTACTGAGCACTGATCACCATGAGCACTGAGCACCCAGCACCCTGAGTACTGAGCACCCAGCAGCCTGAGCACTGAGCACCCAGCTCCCTGAGCACTGAGCACCCAGCACCCTGAGTACTGAGCACCCAGCACCCTGAGTACTGAGTACCCAGCACCCTGAGCACTGAGCACCCAGCACCCTGAGTACTGAGCACCGAGCACCCTGAGTACTGAGCACCCAGCACCCTTAGTACTGAGCACCCAGCACCCTGAGCACTGAGCACCCAGCACCCTGAGTACTGAGCACCCAGCACCACCCTCAGCACTGAGCACCCAGTACCCCGAGCACTGAGCACCCAGCACCCTGAGCACTGAGCACCCAGCACCCTGAGTACTGAGCACCCAGCACCCCGAGTACTGAGCACCGAGCACCTCGAGCACTGAGCACCCAGCACCCTGAGTACTGAGCACCCAGCACCCTGAGTACTGAGCACCCAGCACCACCCTCAGCACTGAGCACCCAGTACCCCGAGCACTGAGCACCCAGCACCCTGAGCACTGAGCACCCAGCACCCTGAGTACTGAGCACCCAGCACCCCGAGTACTGAGCACCCAGCACCCCGAGCACTGAGCACCCAGCAACCTGAGTACTGAGAACAGATCACCCTGAGTACTGAGCACCCAGCACCCTGAGTACTGAGCCCCCAGCACCCTGAGTACTGAGCACCCAGCACCCCGAGCACTGAGCACCCAGCACCCCGAGAATGAGCACCCAGCACCCTGAGTACTGAGAACCGAGCAGCCTGAGTACTGAGCACCCAGCACCCTGAGTACTGAGCCCCTAGAACCCTGATAATGAGCACGCAGCACCATGAGTACTGAGCACCCAGCACCCGGAGTATTGAGCACTAAGCACCCAGAGCACTGAGAACCCAGCACCCCGAGCACGGAGCACCCAGGACCGCGAGCACTGAATACTGAGCACCCAGCACACTGAGTACTGAGCACCGAGCTCCCCGAGCACTGAGCACCCTGAGTACTGAGCACCCAGCACCCCGATCACTGAGCACCCAGCACCCCGATCACTGAGCACCCAGCACCCTGAGCACTGAGCACCCAGCACCCTGAGCACTGAGCACCCAGCACCCTGAGTACTGAGCACCCAGCATGCTGAGTACTGAGCACCCAGCACCCCGAGCACTGAGCAACCAGCACCCTGAGCACTGAGCACCCAGCACCCCGAGCACTGAGCACCCAGCACCCTGTGTACTGAGCACTGAGCACCCTGAGTACTAAGCACCCAGCACCCTGAGTACTGAGCACCCAGGACCCTGAGCACTGAGCACCGAGCACCCCGAGCACTGAGCACCCAGCACCCTGAGAACTCAGCACCCAGCACCCCGAGCACTGAGCACCCAGCACCCTGAGCACTGAGCACCCAGCACCCTGAGCACGGAGCACCCCGAGGACTGAGCACCCAGCACCCTGAGCACTGAGCACCCAGCACCTTGAGTACTGAGCACCGAGCACCCCGAGCACTAAGCACCCAGCACCCTGAGTACTGAGCACCCAGCACCCTGAGCACTGAGCACATAGCACCCTGAGCACTGAGCAGCCAGCACCCCGAGCACGGAGCACCCAGCACCCTGAGTAGTGAGCACAGATCACCCTGATCACTGAGCACCCAGCACCCCGAGCACTGAGCACCCAGCACCCTGAGTACTGAGCACACAGCACCCTGAGCACTGAGCACCGAGCACCCTGAGTACTGAACACCCAGCACCCTGAGCACTGAGCACTGAGCACCCAGCACCCTGAGCACTGAGCACTGAGCACCCAGCACCCCGAGCACTGAGCACCCAGCACCCTGAGCACCCAGCACCCTGAGCACTGAGCACCCTGAGCACTGAGCACCCTGAGCACTGAGCACTGAGCACCCAGCTCCCTGAGTACTGAGCACCCAACACTCTGAGCACTGAGCACCCAGCACGCTGAGTACTGAGCACCGATCACCCTGAGCACTGAGCACCTAGGACCCCGAGCACTGAGCACCCAGCACCCTGAGTACAGAGCACCCAGCACCCCGTGTACTGAGCACCCAGCACCCCGAGCACTGAGCACCCAGCACCCTGAGTACTGAGCACCGATCACCATGAGCACTGAGCACCCAGCACCCTGAGTACTGAGCACCCAGCAGCCTGAGCACTGAGCACCCAGCACCCTGAGCACTGAGCACCCAGCACCCTGAGTACTGAGCACCCAGCACCCTGAGTACTGAGCACCGCGCACCCTGAGTACTGAGCACCCAGCACCCTTAGTACTGAGCACCCAGCACCCTGAGCACTGAGCACCCAGCACCCTGAGTACTGAGCACCCAGCACCACCCTCAGCACTGAGCACCCAGCACCCCGAGCACTGAACACCCAGCACCCTGAGGACTGAGCACCCAGCACCCTGAGTACTGAGCACCCAGCACCCCGAGTACTGAGCACCGAGCACCCCGAGCACTGAGCACCCAGCACCCTGAGTACTGAGCACCCAGCACCCTGAGTACTGAGCACTGAGCACCCCGAGTACTGAGCACCCAGAACCCCGAGCACTGAGCACCCAGCACCCTGAGTACTGAGAAACGAGCACCCTGAGTACTGAGCACCCAGCACCCTGAGTACTGAGCCCCTAGCACCCTGAGAATGAGCACCCAGCACCATGAGTACTGAGCACCCAGCACCCTGAGTACTGAGCACTAAGCACCCAGAGCACTGAGCACCCAGCACCCTGAGCACGGAGCACCCAGGACCCCGAGCACTGAGAACTGAGCACCCAGCACCCTGAGTAATGAGCACCGAGCTCCCTGAGCACTGAGCACCCTGAGTACTAAGCACCCAGCACCCCAATCACTGAGCAACCAGCACCCTGAGCAGTGTGACACCAGCACCCTGAGCACTGAGCACCCAGCACCCTGAGTATTGAGCACCCAGCACGCTGAGTACTGAGCACCCAGCACCCCGAGCACTGAGCACCCAGCACCCTGAGTACTGAGCACTGAGCACCCAGCACCCCGAGCACTGAGCACCCAGCACCCTGAGTACTGAGAACCGAGCACCCTGAGTACTGAGCACCCAGCACCCTGAGTACTGAGCCCCTAGCACCCTGAGAATGAGCACCCAGCACCATGAGTACTGAGCACCCAGCACCCTGAGTACTGAGCACTAAGCACCCAGAGCACTGAGCACCCAGCACCCTGAGCACGGAGCACCCAGGACCCCGAGCACTGAGAACTGAGCACCCAGCACCCTGAGTAATGAGCACCGAGCTCCCTGAGCACTGAGCACCCTGAGTACTAAGCACCCAGCACCCCAATCACTGAGCAACCAGCACCCTGAGCAGTGTGACACCAGCACCCTGAGCACTGAGCACCCAGCACCCTGAGTATTGAGCACCCAGCACGCTGAGTACTGAGCACCCAGCACCCCGAGCACTGAGCACCCAGCACCCTGAGTACTGAGCACTGAGCACCCAGCACCCCGAGCACTGAGCACCCAGCACCCTGTGTACTGATCACTGAGCACCCTGAGTACTAAGCACCCAGCACCATGAGTACTGAGCACCCAGGACCCTGAGCACTGAGCACCGAGCACCCCGAGCACTGAGCACCCAGCACCCTGAGCACTCAGCACCCAGCACCCCGAGCACTGAGCACCCAGCACCCTGAGCACTGAGCACCCAGCACCCTGAGCACCCCGAGGACTGAGCACCCAGCACCCTGAGCACTGAGCACCCAGCACCTTGAGTACTGAGCACCGAGCACCCCGAGCACTAAGCACCCAGCACCCTGAGTACAGAGCACCCAGCACCCTAAGCACTGAGCACCCAGCACCCTGAGCACTGAGCACCCAGCACCCCGAGCACGGAGCACCCAGCACCCTGAGTACTGAGCACCCAACACCCAGAGTACTGAGCACCCAGCACCCTGAGCACTGAGCACCCAGCACCCTGAGTACTGAGCACCCAGCACACTGAGTACTGAGCACCCAGCACCCGGAGCACTGAGCACCCGGGGGACTGAGCACCCAGCACCCTGAGCACAGAGCACCGATCACCCTGAGCACTGAGCACCCAGCACCCCGAGCACTGAGCACCCAGCACACTGAGTACTGAGCACCCAGCACCCCGAGTACTGAGCACCCAGCATCCTGAGTACTGAGCACCCAGCACCCCGAGCACTGAGCACTCAGCACCCTGAGTACTGAGCACCCTGAGTACTGAGCACTGAGCACCGAGCACCCTGAGTACTGAGCACCCTGAGGACTGAGCACCCAGCACCCTGAGCACTGAGCACCCAGCACCCTGAGTACTGAGCACTGATCACCCTGAGCACTGAGCACCCAGCACCCCGAGCACTGAGCACCCAGCACCCTGAGTACTGAGCACCCAGCACCCTGAGCACTGAGCACCGAGCACCCTGAGTACTGAACAACCAGCACCCTGAGCACTGAGCACTGAGCACCCAGCACCCTGAGCACTGAGCAATGAGCACCCAGCACCCCGAGCACTGAGCACCCAGCACCCTGAGCACCCAGCACCCTGAGCACTGAGCACCCTGAGCACTGAGCACTCTGAGCACTGAGCACTGAGCAACCAGCACCCTGAGTACTGAGCACCCAACACTCTGAGCACTGAGAACCCAGCACGCTGAGTACTGAGCACTGTGCACACAGCACCCTGAGTACTGAGCACCTAGCACCCCGAGCACTGAGCACCCAGCACCCCGAGCACTGCGCACTGAGCACACTGAGCACTGAGCACCCAGCACCCCGAGTACTGAGCACTGAGCACCCTGAGTACTGAGCAACCAGCACCCCTAGTACTGAGCACTGAGCACCCTGAGTACTGAGCACCCAGCACCCTGAGCACTGAGAACCCTGAGTACTGAGCACCGAGCACCCTGAGTACTGAGCACCCAGCACCCTGAGCACTGAGCACGGAGCACCCCGAGGACTGAGCACCCAGCACCCTGAGTACAGAGCACCCAGCACCAAGTGTACTGAGCACCCAGCACCCGGAGCACTGAGCACCCAGCACCCTGAGTACTGAGCACTGATCACCATGAGCACTGAGCACCCAGCACCCTGAGTACTGAGCACCCAGCAGCCTGAGCACTGAGCACCCAGCTCCCTGAGCACTGAGCACCCAGCACGCTGAGTACTGAGCACCCAGCACCCTGAGTACTGAGTACCCAGCACCCTGAGCACTGAGCACCCAGCACCCTGAGTACTGAGCACCGAGCACCCTGAGTACTGAGCACCCAGCACCCTTAGTACTGAGCACCCAGCACCCTGAGCACTGAGCACCCAGCACCCTGAGTACTGAGCACCCAGCACCACCCTCAGCACTGAGCACCCAGTACCCCGAGCACTGAGCACCCAGCACCCTGAGCACTGAGCACCCAGCACCCTGAGTACTGAGCACCCAGCACCCCGAGTACTGAGCACCGAGCACCTCGAGCACTGAGCACCCAGCACCCTGAGTACTGAGCACCCAGCACCCTGAGTACTGAGCACCCAGCACCACCCTCAGCACTGAGCACCCAGTACCCCGAGCACTGAGCACCCAGCACCCTGAGCACTGAGCACCCAGCACCCTGAGTACTGAGCACCCAGCACCCCGAGTACTGAGCACCCAGCACCCCGAGAACTGAGCACCCAGCAACCTGAGTACTGAGAACAGATCACCCTGAGTACTGAGCACCCAGCACCCTGAGTACTGAGCCCCCAGCACCCTGAGTACTGAGCACCCAGCACCCCGAGCACTGAGCACCCAGCACCCCGAGAATGAGCACCCAGCACCCTGAGTACTGAGAATCGAGCAGCCTGAGTACTGAGCACCCAGCACCCTGAGTACTGAGCCCCTAGAACCCTGAGAATGAGCACGCAGCACCATGAGTACTGAGCACCCAGCACCCGGAGTATTGAGCACTAAGCACCCAGAGCACTGAGAACCCAGCACCCCGAGCACGGAGCACCCAGGACCGCGAGCACTGAATACTGAGCACCCAGCACACTGAGTACTGAGCACCGAGCTCCCCGAGCACTGAGCACCCTGAGTACTGAGCACCCAGCACCCCGATCACTGAGCACCCAGCACCCTGAGCACTGAGCACCCAGCACCCTGAGCACTGAGCACCCAGCACCCTGAGTACTGAGCACCCAGCATGCTGAGTACTGAGCACCCAGCACCCCGAGCACTGAGCAACCAGCACCCTGAGTACTGAGCACTGAGCACCCAGCACCCCGAGCACTGAGCACCCAGCACCCTGTGTACTGAGCACTGAGCACCCTGAGTACTAAGCACCCAGCACCCTGAGTACTGAGCACCCAGGACCCTGAGCACTGAGCACCGAGCACCCCGAGCACTGAGCACCCAGCACCCTGAGAACTCAGCACCCAGCACCCCGAGCACTGAGCACCCAGCACCCTGAGCACTGAGCACCCAGCACCCTGAGCACGGAGCACCCCGAGGACTGAGCACCCAGCACCCTGAGCACTGAGCACCCAGCACCTTGAGTACTGAGCACCGAGCACCCCGAGCACTAAGCACCCAGCACCCTGAGTACTGAGCACCCAGCACCCTGAGCACTGAGCACATAGCACCCTGAGCACTGAGCAGCCAGCACCCCGAGCACGGAGCACCCAGCACCCTGAGTAGTGAGCACAGATCACCCTGATCACTGAGCACCCAGCACCCCGAGCACTGAGCACCCAGCACCTTGAGTACTGAGCACCCAGCACCCTGAGCACTGAGCACTGAGCACCCTGAGTACTGAACACCCAGCACCCTCAGCACTGAGCACTGAGCACCCAGCACCCTGAGCACTGAGCACTGAGCACCCAGCACCCCGAGCACTGAGCACCCAGCACCCTGAGCACCCAGCACCCTGAGCACTGAGCACCCTGAGCACTGAGCACCCTGAGCACTGAGCACTGAGCACCCAGCACCCTGAGTACTGAGCACCCAACACTCTGAGCACTGAGCACCCAGCACGCTGAGTACTGAGCACCGATCACCCTGAGCACTGAGCACCTAGGACCCCGAGCACTGAGCACCCAGCACCCTGAGTACAGAGCACCCAGCACCCCGTGTACTGAGCACCCAGCACCCCGAGCACTGAGCACCCAGCACCCTGAGTACTGAGCACCGATCACCATGAGCACTGAGCACCCAGCACCCTGAGTACTGAGCACCCAGCAGCCTGAGCACTGAGCACCCAGCACCCTGAGCACTGAGCACCCAGCACCCTGAGTACTGAGCACCCAGCACCCTGAGTACTGAGCACCGCGCACCCTGAGTACTGAGCACCCAGCACCCTTAGTACTGAGCACCCAGCACCCTGAGCACTGAGCACCCAGCACCCTGAGTACTGAGCACCCAGCACCACCCTCAGCACTGAGCACCCAGCACCCCGAGCACTGAACACCCAGCACCCTGAGGACTGAGCACCCAGCACCCTGAGTACTGAGCACCCAGCACCCCGAGTACTGAGCACCGAGCACCCCGAGCACTGAGCACCCAGCACCCTGAGTACTGAGCACCCAGCACCCTGAGTACTGAGCACTGAGCACCCCGAGTACTGAGCACCCAGAACCCCGAGCACTGAGCACCCAGCACCCTGAGTACTGAGAACCGAGCACCCTGAGTACTGAGCACCCAGCACCCTGAGTACTGAGCCCCTAGCACCCTGAGAATGAGCACCCAGCACCATGAGTACTGAGCACCCAGCACCCTGAGTACTGAGCACTAAGCACCCAGAGCACTGAGCACCCAGCACCCTGAGCACGGAGCACCCAGGACCCCGAGCACTGAGAACTGAGCACCCAGCACCCTGAGTAATGAGCACCGAGCTCCCTGAGCACTGAGCACCCTGAGTACTAAGCACCCAGCACCCCAATCACTGAGCAACCAGCACCCTGAGCAGTGTGACACCAGCACCCTGAGCACTGAGCATCCAGCACCCTGAGTATTGAGCACCCAGCACGCTGAGTACTGAGCACCCAGCACCCCGAGGACTGAGCACCCAGCACCCTGAGTACTGAGCACTGAGCACCCAGCACCCCGAGCACTGAGCACCCAGCACCCTGTGTACTGATCACTGAGCACCCTGAGTACTAAGCACCCAGCACCATGAGTACTGAGCACCCAGGACCCTGAGCACTGAGCACCGAGCACCCCGAGCACTGAGCACCCAGCACCCTGAGCACTCAGCACCCAGCACCCCGAGCACTGAGCACCCAGCACCCTGAGCACTGAGCACCCAGCACCCTGAGCACCCCGAGGAATGAGCACCCAGCACCCTGAGCACTGAGCACCCAGCACTTTGAGTACTGAGCACCGAGCACCCCGAGCACTAAGCACCCAGCACCCTGAGTACAGAGCACCCAGCACCCTAAGCACTGAGCACCCAGCACCCTGAGCACTGAGCACCCAGCACCCCGAGCACGGAGCACCCAGCACCCTGAGTACTGAGCACCCAACACCCAGAGTACTGAGCACCCAGCACCCTGAGCACTGAGCACCCAGCACCCTGAGTACTGAGCACCCAGCACACTGAGTACTGAGCACCCAGCACCCTGAGCACTGAGCACCCGGGGGACTGAGCACCCAGCACCCTGAGCACAGAGCACCGATCACCCTGAGCACTGAGCACCCAGCACCCCGAGCACTGAGCACCCAGCACACTGAGTACTGAGCACCCAGCACCCCGAGTACTGAGCACCCAGCATCCTGAGTACTGAGCACCCAGCACCCCGAGCACTGAGCACTCAGCACCCTGAGTACTGAGCACCCTGAGTACTGAGCACTGAGCACCGAGCACCCTGAGTACTGAGCACCCTGAGGACTGAGCACCCAGCACCCTGAGCACTGAGCACCCAGCACCCTGAGTACTGAGCACTGATCACCCTGAGCACTGAGCACCCAGCACCCCGAGCACTGAGCACCCAGCACCCTGAGTACTGAGCACCCAGCACCCTGAGCACTGAGCACCGAGCACCCTGAGTACTGAACAACCAGCACCCTGAGCACTGAGCACTGAGCACCCAGCACCCTGAGCACTGAGCAATGAGCACCCAGCACCCCGAGCACTGAGCACCCAGCACCCTGAGCACCCAGCACCCTGAGCACTGAGCACCCTGAGCACTGAGCACTCTGAGCACTGAGCACTGAGCAACCAGCACCCTGAGTACTGAGCACCCAACACTCTGAGCACTGAGAACCCAGCACGCTGAGTACTGAGCACTGTGCACACAGCACCCTGAGTACTGAGCACCTAGCACCCCGAGCACTGAGCACCCAGCACCCCGAGCACTGCGCACTGAGCACACTGAGCACTGAGCACCCAGCACCCCGAGTACTGAGCACTGAGCACCCTGAGTACTGAGCAACCAGCACCCCTAGTACTGAGCACTTAGCACCCTGAGTACTGAGCACCCAGCACCCTGAGCACTGAGAACCCTGAGTACTGAGCACCGAGCACCCTGAGTACTGAGCACCCAGCACCCTGAGCACTGAGCACGGAGCACCCCGAGGACTGAGCACCCAGCACCCTGAGTACAGAGCACCCAGCACCCCGTGTACTGAGCACCCAGCACCCGGAGCACTGAGCACCCAGCACCCTGAGTACTGAGCACTGATCACCATGAGCACTGAGCACCCAGCACCCTGAGTACTGAGCACCCAGCAGCCTGAGCACTGAGCACCCAGCTCCCTGAGCACTGAGCACCCAGCACCCTGAGTACTGAGCACCCAGCACCCTGAGTACTGAGTACCCAGCACCCTGAGCACTGAGCACCCAGCACCCTGAGTACTGAGCACCGAGCACCCTGAGTACTGAGCACCCAGCACCCTTAGTACTGAGCACCCAGCACCCTGAGCACTGAGCACCCAGCACCCTGAGTACTGAGCACCCAGCACCACCCTCAGCACTGAGCACCCAGTACCCCGAGCACTGAGCACCCAGCACCCTGAGCACTGAGCACCCAGCACCCTGAGTACTGAGCACCCAGCACCCCGAGTACTGAGCACCGAGCACCTCGAGCACTGAGCACCCAGCACCCTGAGTACTGAGCACCCAGCACCCTGAGTACTGAGCACCCAGCACCACCCTCAGCACTGAGCACCCAGTACCCCGAGCACTGAGCACCCAGCACCCTGAGCACTGAGCACCCAGCACCCTGAGTACTGAGCACCCAGCACCCCGAGTACTGAGCACCCAGCACCCCGAGCACTGAGCACCCAGCAACCTGAGTACTGAGAACAGATCACCCTGAGTACTGAGCACCCAGCACCCTGAGTACTGAGCCCCCAGCACCCTGAGTACTGAGCACCCAGCACCCCGAGCACTGAGCACCCAGCACCCCGAGAATGAGCACCCAGCACCCTGAGTACTGAGAACCGAGCAGCCTGAGTACTGAGCACCCAGCACCCTGAGTACTGAGCCCCTAGAACCCTGAGAATGAGCACGCAGCACCATGAGTACTGAGCACCCAGCACCCGGAGTATTGAGCACTAAGCACCCAGAGCACTGAGAACCCAGCACCCCGAGCACGGAGCACCCAGGACCGCGAGAACTGAATACTGAGCACCCAGCACACTGAGTACTGAGCACCGAGCTCCCCGAGCACTGAGCAACCTGAGTACTGAGCACCCAGCACCCCGATCACTGAGCACCCAGCACCCTGAGCACTGAGCACCCAGCACCCTGAGCACTGAGCACCCAGCACCCTGAGTACTGAGCACCCAGCATGCTGAGTACTGAGCACCCAGCACCCCGAGCACTGAGCAACCAGCACCCTGAGTACTGAGCACTGAGCACCCAGCACCCCGAGCACTGAGCACCCAGCACCCTGTGTACTGAGCACTGAGCACCCTGAGTACTAAGCACCCAGCACCCTGAGTACTGAGCACCCAGGACCCTGAGCACTGAGCACCGAGCACCCCGAGCACTGAGCACCCAGCACCCTGAGAACTCAGCACCCAGCACCCCGAGCACTGAGCACCCAGCACCCTGAGCACTGAGCACCCAGCACCCTGAGCACGGAGCACCCCGAGGACTGAGCACCCAGCACCCTGAGCACTGAGCACCCAGCACCTTGAGTACTGAGCACCGAGCACCCCGAGCACTAAGCACCCAGCACCCTGAGTACTGAGCACCCAGCACCCTGAGCACTGAGCACATAGCACCCTGAGCACTGAGCAGCCAGCACCCCGAGCATGGAGCACCCAGCACCCTGAGTACTGAGCACCCAACACCCAGAGTACTGAGCACCCAGCACCCTGAGCACTGAGCACCCAGCACCCCGAGTACTGAGCACCCAGCACCCTGAGTACTGAGCACCCAGCACCCTGAGCACTGAGCACCCGGAGGACTGAGCACCCAGCACCCTGAGCACTGAGCACCCGGAGGACTGAGCACCCAGCACCCTGAGCACTGAGCACCGATCACCCTGAGCACTGAGCACCCAGCACCCCGAGTACTGAGCACCCAGCACCCTGAGTACTGAGCACCCAGCACCCTGAGCACTGAGCACCCGGAAGACTGAGCACCCAGCACCCTGAGTACTGAGCACCCAGCACCCCGAGTACTGAGCACCCAGCACCCTGAGTACTGAGCACCCAGCACCCCGAGCACTGAGCACCCAGCACCCTGAGTACTGAGCACCCTGAGTACTGAGCACTGAGCACCGAGCACCCTGAGGACTGAGCACCCAGGACCCGGAGCACTGAGCACCCAGCACCCTGAGAAGTGAGCACAGATCACCCTGATCACTGAGCACACAGCACCCCGAGCACTGAGCACCCAGCACCCTGAGTACTGAGCACCCAGCACCCTGAGCACTGAGCACCGAGCACCCTGAGTACTGAACACCCAGCACCCTGAGCACTGAGCACTGAGCACCCAGCACCCTGAGCACTGAGCACTGAGCACCCAGCACCCCGAGCACTGAGCACCCAGCACCCTGAGCACCCAGCACCCTGAGCACTGAGCACCCTGAGCACTGAGCACCCTGAGCACTGAGCACTGAGCACCCAGCACCCTGAGTACTGAGCACCCAACACTCTGAGCACTGAGCACCCAGCACGCTGAGTACTGAGCACCGATCACCCTGAGCACTGAGCACCTAGGACCCCGAGCACTGAGCACCCAGCACCCTGAGTACTGAGCACTAAGCACCCAGAGCACTGAGCACCCAGCACCCTGAGCACGGAGCACCCAGGACCCCGAGCACTGAGAACTGAGCACCCAGCACCCTGAGTAATGAGCACCGAGCTCCCTGAGCACTGAGCACCCTGAGTACTAAGCACCCAGCACCCCAATCACTGAGCAACCAGCACCCTGAGCAGTGTGACACCAGCACCCTGAGCACTGAGCACCCAGCACCCTGAGTATTGAGCACCCAGCACGCTGAGTACTGAGCACCCAGCACCCCGAGCACTGAGCACCCAGCACCCTGAGTACTGAGCACTGAGCACCCAGCACCCCGAGCACTGAGCACCCAGCACCCTGTGTACTGATCACTGAGCACCCTGAGTACTAAGCACCCAGCACCATGAGTACTGAGCACCCAGGACCCTGAGCACTGAGCACCGAGCACCCCGAGCACTGAGCACCCAGCACCCTGAGCACTCAGCACCCAGCACCCCGAGCACTGAGCACCCAGCACCCTGAGCACTGAGCACCCAGCACCCTGAGCACCCCGAGGACTGAGCACCCAGCACCCTGAGCTCTGAGCACCCAGCACCTTGAGTACTGAGCACCGAGCACCCCGAGCACTAAGCACCCAGCACCCTGAGTACAGAGCACCCAGCACCCTAAGCACTGAGCACCCAGCACCCTGAGCACTGAGCACCCAGCACCCCGAGCACGGAGCACCCAGCACCCTGAGTACTGAGCACCCAACACCCAGAGTACTGAGCACCCAGCACCCTGAGCACTGAGCACCCAGCACCCTGAGTACTGAGCACCCAGCACACTGAGTACTGAGCACCCAGCACCCTGAGCACTGAGCACCCGGGGGACTGAGCACCCAGCACCCTGAGCACAGAGCACCGATCACCCTGAGCACTGAGCACCCAGCACCCCGAGCACTGAGCACCCAGCACACTGAGTACTGAGCACCCAGCACCCCGAGTACTGAGCACCCAGCATCCTGAGTACTGAGCACCCAGCACCCCGAGCACTGAGCACTCAGCACCCTGAGTACTGAGCACCCTGAGTACTGAGCACTGAGCACCGAGCACCCTGAGTACTGAGCACCCTGAGGACTGAGCACCCAGCACCCTGAGCACTGAGCACCCAGCACCCTGAGTACTGAGCACTGATCACCCTGAGCACTGAGCACCCAGCACCCCGAGCACTGAGCACCCAGCACCCTGAGTACTGAGCACCCAGCACCCTGAGCACTGAGCACCGAGCACCCTGAGTACTGAACAACCAGCACCCTGAGCACTGAGCACTGAGCACCCAGCACCCTGAGCACTGAGCAATGAGCACCCAGCACCCCGAGCACTGAGCACCCAGCACCCTGAGTACTGAGCACCCAGCACCCTGAATACTGAGTACCCAGCACCCTGAGCTCTGAGCACCCAGCACCCTGAGTACTGAGCACCGAGCACCCTGAGTACTGAGCACCCAGCACCCTTAGTACTGAGCACCCAGCACCCTGAGCACTGAGCACCCAGCACCCTGAGTACTGAGCACCCAGCACCCTGAGCACTGAGCACCCAGCACCCTGAGCACTGAGCACCCAGCACCCTGAGTACTGAGCACCCAGCACCCTGAGCTCTGAGCACCCAGCACCCTGAGTACTGAGCACCGAGCACCCTGAGTACTGAGCACCCAGCACCCTTAGTACTGAGCACCCAGCACCCTGAGCACTGAGCACCCAGCACCCTGAGTACTGAGCACTGAGCACCCTGAATACTGAGTACCCAGCACCCTGAGCTCTGAGCACCCAGCACCCTGAGTACTGAGCACCCAGCACCCCGAGCATTGAGCACCCAGCACCCTGAGTACTGAGCACCCAGCACCCTGAGCACTGAGCACCGAGCACCCTGAGTACTGAACACCCAGCACCCTGAGCACTGAGCACTGAGCACCCAGCACCCTGAGCACTGAGCACTGAGCACCCAGCACCCCGAGCACTGAGCACCCAGCACCCTGAGCACCCAGCACCCTGAGCACTGAGCACCCTGAGCACTGAGCACCCTGAGCACTGAGCACTGAGCACCCAGCACCCTGAGTACTGAGCACCCAGCACGCTGAGTACTGAGCACCGATCACCCTGAGCACTGAGCACCTAGGACCCCGAGCACTGAGCACCCAGCACCCTGAGTACAGAGCACCCAGCATCCCGTGTACTGAGCACCCAGCACCCCGAGCACTGAGCACCCAGCACCCTGAGTACTGAGCACCGATCACCATGAGCACTGAGCACCCAGCACCCTGAGTACTGAGAACCCAGCAGCCTGAGCAATGAGCACCCAGCACCCTGAGCACTGAGCACCCAGCACCCTGAGTACTGAGCACCCAGCACCCTGAGTACTGAGTACCCACCACCCTGAGCACTGAGCACCCAGCACCCTGAGTACTGAGCACCGCGCACCCTGAGTACTGAGCACCCAGCACCCTTAGTACTGAGCACCCAGCACCCTGAGCACTGAGCACCCAGCACCCTGAGTACTGAGCACCCAGCACCACCCTCAGCACTGAGCACCCAGCACCCCGAGCACTGAGCACCCAGCACCCTGAGGACTGAGCACCCAGCACCCTGAGTACTGAGCACCCAGCACCCCGAGTACTGAGCACCGAGCACCCCGAGCACTGAGCACCCAGCACCCTGAGTACTGAGCACCCAGCACCCTGAGTACTGAGCACTGAGCACCCCGAGTACTGAGCACCCAGAACCCCGAGCACTGAGCACCCAGCACCCTGAGTACTGAGAACCGAGCATTCTGAGTACTGAGCACCCAGCACCCTGAGTACTGAGCCCCTAGCACCCTGAGAATGAGCACCCAGCACCATGAGTACTGAGCACCCAGCACCCTGAGTACTGAGCACTAAGCACCCAGAGCACTGAGCACCCAGCACCCTGAGCACGGAGCACCCAGGACCCCGAGCACTGAGAACTGAGCACCCAGCACCCTGAGTAATGAGCACCGAGCTCCCTGAGCACTGAGCACCCTGAGTACTAAGCACCCAGCACCCCAATCACTGAGCAACCAGCACCCTGAGCAGTGTGACACCAGCACCCTGAGCACTGAGCACCCAGCACCCTGAGTATTGAGCACCCAGCACACTGAGTACTGAGCACCCAGCACCCTGAGCACTGAGCACCCGGGGGACTGAGCACCCAGCACCCTGAGCACATAGCACCGATCACCCTGAGCACTGAGCACCCAGCACCCCGAGCACTGAGCACCCAGCACACTGAGTACTGAGCACCCAGCACCCCGAGTACTGAGCACCCAGCATCCTGAGTACTGAGCACCCAGCACCCCGAGCACTGAGCACTCAGCACCCTGAGTACTGAGCACCCTGAGTACTGAGCACTGAGCACCGAGCACCCTGAGTACTGAGCACCCTGAGGACTGAGCACCCAGCACCCTGAGCACTGAGCACCCAGCACCCTGAGTACTGAGCACTGATCACCCTGAGCACTGAGCACCCAGCACCCCGAGCACTGAGCACCCAGCACCCTGAGTACTGAGCACCCAGCACCCTGAGCACTGAGCACCGAGCACCCTGAGTACTGAACACCCAGCACCCTGAGCACTGAGCACTGAGCACCCAGCACCCTGAGCACTGAGCACCCAGCACCCTGAGCACCCAGCACCCTGAGCACTGAGCACCCTGAGCACTGAGCACTCTGAGCACTGAGCACTGAGCAACCAGCACCCTGAGTACTGAGCACCCAACACTCTGAGCACTGAGAACCCAGCACGCTGAGTACTGAGCACTGTGCACACAGCACCCTGAGTACTGAGCACCTAGCACCCCGAGCACTGAGCACCCAGCACCCCGAGCACTGCGCACTGAGCACACTGAGCACTGAGCACCCAGCACCCCGAGTACTGAGCACTGAGCACCCTGAGTACTGAGCAACCAGCACCCCTAGTACTGAGCACTGAGCACCCTGAGTACTGAGCACCCAGCACCCTGAGCACTGAGAACCCTGAGTACTGAGCACCGAGCACCCTGAGTACTGAGCACCCAGCACCCTGAGCACTGAGCACGGAGCACCCCGAGGACTGAGCACCCAGCACCCTGAGCTCTGAGCACCCAGCACCTTGAGTACTGAGCACCGAGCACCCCGAGCACTGAGCACCCAGCACCCTGAATACTGAGCACCCAGCACCCTGAGCACTGAGCACCGAGCACCCCGAGCACTGAGTACACAGCACCCTGAGCACTGAGCACCCAGCACCCTGAGTACTGAGCACCCAACACCGAGAGTACTGAGCACACAGCACCCTGAGCACTGAGCACACAGCACCCTGAGTAGTGAGCAACCAGCACCCTGAGTACTGACCACCCAGCACCCTGAACACTGAGCACTGAGCACCCAACACCCTGAGCACTGAGCACTGAGCACCCAGCACCCCGAGCACTGAGCACCGAGCACCCCGAGCACTGAGCACCCAGCACCCTGAGCACTGAGCACCCTGAGGACTGAGCACCCAGCACCCTGAGCAGTGAGCACCCAGCACGCTGAGTACTGAGCACCGATCACCCTGAGCACTGAGCACCCAGGACCCCGAGCACTGAGCACCCAGCACCCTGAGTACAGAGCACACAGCACCCCGAGTACTGAGCACCCAGCACCACGAGCACTGAGCACCCAGCACCCTGAGTACTGAGCACCCTGAGTACTGAGCACCCATCACCCTGAGCACTGAGCACCCAGCACCCTGAGTACTGAGCACCCAGCACCCTGAGCACTGAGCACCCAGCACCCTGAGCACTGAGCACCCAGCACCCTGAGTACTGTGCACCCAGCACCCTGAATACTGAGTACCCAGCACCCTGAGCTCTGAGCACCCAGCACCCTGAGTACTGAGCACCGAGCACCCTGAGTACTGAGCACCCAGCACCCTTAGTACTGAGCACCCAGCACCCTGAGCACTGAGCACCCAGCACCCTGAGTACTGAGCACCCAGCACCACCCTCAGCACTGAGCACCCAGCACCCCGAGCACTGAGCACCCAGCACCCTGAGCACTGAGCACCCAGCACACTGAGCACTGAGCACCCAGCACCCTGAGTACTGAGCACCCAGCACCCTGAGCATTGAGTACCCAGCACCCTTAGTACTGAGCACCCTGAGTACTGAGCACCGATCACCCTGAGCACTGAGCACCCAGCAGCCTGAGTACTGAGCACCCAGCACCCTGAGCACTGAGCACCCATCACCCTGAGCACTGAGCACCCAGCACCCTGAGTACTGAGCACCCAGCACCCTGAGTACTGAGTACCCAGCACCCTGAGCACTGAGCACCCAGCACCCTGAGTACTGAGCACCGAGCACCCTGAGTACTGAGCACCCTGCACCCTGAGTACTGAGCACCCAGCACCCTGAGCACTGAGCACCCAGCACCCTGAGTACTGAGCACCCAGCACTCTGAGTACTGAGCACCCAGCACCCAGAGCACTGAGCACCCAGCACCCTGAGCACGGAGCACCCAGGACCCCGAGCACTGAGTACTGAGCACCCAGCACCCTGAGTACTGATCACCGAGCTCCCCGAGCACTGAGCACCCTGAGTACTGAGCACCCAGCACCCCGATCACTGAGCACCCAGCACCCTGAGCACTGAGCACCCAGCACCCTGAGCACTGAGCACCCTGCACACTGAGTACTGAGCACCCAGCACGCTGAGTACTGAGCACCCAGCACCCCGAGCACTGAGCACACAGCACCCTGAGTACTGAGCACTGAGCACCCAGCACCCCGAGCACTGAGCACCCAGCACCCTGTGTACTGAGCACTGAGCACCCTGAGTACTAAGCACCCAGCACCCTGAGTACTGAGCACCCAGGACCCTGAGCCCTGAGCACCGAGCACCCCGAGCACTGAGCACCCAGCACCCTGAGCACTCAGCACCCAGCACCCCGAGCACTGAGCACCCAGCACCCTGAGCACTGAGCACCCAGCACCATGAGCACGGAGCACCCGAGGACTGAGCACCCAGCACCCTGAGCACTGAGCACCCAGCACCATGAGCACCGAGCACCTCGAGCACTAAGCACCCACCACCCTGAGTACTGAGCACCCAGCACCCTGAGCACTGAGCACCCAGAAACCTGAGCACTGAGCACCCAGCACCCTGAGCACGGAGCACCCAGCACCCTGAGTACTGAGCACCCAACACCCAGAGTACTGAGCACCCAGCACCCTGAGCACTGAGTACTAAGCACTGAGCACCCTGAGCACTGAGCACCCAGCACACCGAGTACTGAGCACCCAGCACCCCGAGCACTGAGCACCCAGCGCCCCGAGCACTGAGCACCCAGCACCCCGAGCACTGAGCACTGAGCACCCTGAGCACTGAGCACCCATCACCACGAGTACTGAGCACCGAGCACCCTTAGTACTGAGCACCAAGCACCCCGAGTACTGAGCACTGAGCACCCTGAATACTGAGGACCCAGCACCCTGAGCACTGAGCACCCAGCACCCTGAGTACTGAGCACTGAGACCCCTGAGTACTGAGCACCGAGCACCCTGAGTACTGAGCACCCAGCACCCTGATCACTGAGCACGGAGCACCCCGAGGACTGAGCACCCAGCACCCCGAGCACTGAGCACCCAGCACCTTGAGTACTGAGCACCGAGCACAACGAGCACTGAGCACCCAGCACCCTGAGTACTGAGCACCCAGCACCCTGAGCACTGAGCACTCAGCTCCCTGAGCACTGAGCACGGAGCACCCCGAGGACTGAGCACCGAGCACCTTGAGTACTGAGCACCGAGCACAACGAGCACTGAGCACCCAGCACCCTGAGTACTGAGCACCGAGCACAACGAGCACTGAGCACCCAGCACCCTGAGTACTGAGCACCCAGCACCCTGAGCACTGAGCACCCAGCACCCTGATCATTGAGCACGGAGCACCCCGAGGACTGAGCACCTAGCACCCCGAGCACTGAGCACCCAGCACCCTGAGTACTGAGCACAGAGCACCCTGAGCACTGAGCACTGAGCACCCAGCACCCTGAGCACTGAGCACCCAGCACCACAGCCCTGAGCACCCAGCACCCCGAGCACTGAGCACCCAGCACCCTGAGCACTGAGCACCCAGCACCCTGAGTACTGAGCAACCAGCAACCTGAGTACTGAGCACCCAGCACCCTGAGTACTGAGCACTCAGCACCCTGAGTACTGAGCACCGAGCACACCGAGCAATGAGCACCCAGCACCCTGAGCACTGAGCACCCGGAGGACTGTGCACCCAGCACCCTGAGCACTGAGCACCGATCACCCTGAGCAGTGAGCACCCAGCACCCCGAGCACTGAGCACCCAGCACCCTGAGTACTGAGCACCCAGCACCCCGAGTACTGAGCACCCAGCACCCTGAGTACTGAGCACCCAGCACCCCGAGCACTGAGCACCCAGCACCCTGAGTACTGAGCACCCTGATTACTGAGCACTGAGCACCGAGCATCCTGAGTACTGAGCACCCAGCACGCCGAGCACTGAGCACCCAGCACCCTGAGCACTGAGCACCCAGCACCCTGAGGACTGAGCACCCAGCACCCTGAGTACTGAGCACCCAGCACCCTGAGTACTGAGTACCCAGCACCCTGAGCTCTGAGCACCCAGCACCCTGAGTACTGAGCACCGAGCACCCTGAGTACTGAGCACAAAGCACCCTTAGTACTGAGCACCCAGCACCCTGAGCACTGAGCACCCAGCACCCTGAGTACTGAGCACCCAGCACCACCCTCAGCACTGAGCACCCAGCACTCCGAGCACTGAGCACCCAGCACCCCGAGTACTGAGCACCCTGCACCCCTAGTACTGAGCACCGAGCACCCCGAGCACTGAGCACCCAGCACCCTGAGTACTGAGCACCCAGCACCCTGAGTACTGAGCACTGAGCACCCCGAGTACTGAGCACCCAGCACCCTGAGTACTGAGCACCCAGCACACCGAGCACTGAGCAGCCAGCAACCTGAGTACTGAGAACAGATCACCCTGAGTACTGAGCACCCTGCACCCTGAGTACTGAGCCCCCAGCACCCTGAGTACTGAGCACCCAGCACCCCGAGCACTGAGCACCCAGCACCCCGAGAATGAGCACCCAGCACCCTGAGTACTGAGAACCGAGCACCCTGATACTGATCACCCAGCACCCTGAGTACTGAGCCCCCAGCACCCTGAGTACTGAGCACCCAGCAACCCGAGCACTGAGCACCCAGCACCCTGAGAATGAGCACCCAGCACCATGAGTACTGAGCACCCAGCACCCCGAGCACGGAGCACCCAGGACCCCGAGCACTGAGAACTGAGCACCCAGCACCCTGAGTACTGAGCACCGAGATCCCCGAGCACTGAGCACACTGAGTACTGAGCACCCAGCACCCCGAGCACTGAGCACCCAGCACCCTGAGCACTGAGCACCCAGCACCATGAGCACGGAGCACCCCGAGGACTGAGCACCCAGCACCCTGAGCACTGAGCACCCAGCACCTTGAGTACTGAGCACCGAGCACCTCGAGCACTAAGCACCCAGCACGCTGAGTACTGAGCACCCAGCACCCTGAGCACTGAGCACCCAGAACCCTGAGCACTGAGCACCCAGCACCCTGAGCACGGAGCACCCAGCACCCTGAGTACTGAGCACCCAACACCCAGATTACTAAGGACCCAGCACCCTGAGCACTGAGCACCCAGCACCCTGAGTACTGAGCACCCAGCACCCTGAGTACTGAACACCCAGCACCCTGAGCACTGAGCATTGAGCACCCTGAGCACTGAGTACTGAGCACTGAGCACCCTGAGCACTGAGCACACAGCACCCCGAGTACTGAGCACCCAGCACCCCGAGCACTGAGCACCGAGCACCCCGAGCACTGAGCACTGAGCACCCTGAGCACTGAGCACCCAGCACCCTGAGTCCTGAGCAACCAGCAGCCTGAGCACTGAGCACCCAGCACCCTGAGCACTGAGCACTGAGCACCCAGCACCACAGCCCTGAGCACCCAGCACCCCGAGCACTGAGCACTGAGCACCCTGAGTACTGAGCACCAAGCACCCTGAGTACTGAGCACCCAGCACCCTGAGTACTGAGCACCCAGCACCCTGAGCACTGAGCACCCAGCACCCCGAGCACTGAGCACCCAGCACCCTGAGTACTGAGCACAGAGCACTCTGAGCACTGAGCACCCAGCACCCTGAGTACTGAGCACCCAGCACCCTGAGTCCTGAGCAACCAGCAGCCTGAGCACTGAGCACCCAGCACCCTGAGCACTGAGCACTGAGCACCCAGCACCACAGCCCTGAGCACCCAGCACCCCGAGCACTGAGCACCCAGCACCCTGAGCACTGAGCACCCAGCACCCTGAGTACTGAGCAACCAGCAACCTGAGTACTGAGCACCCAGCAACCTGAGTACTGAGCACTCAGCACCCTGAGTACTGAGCACCGAGCACACCGAGCAATGAGCACCCAGCACCCTGAGCACTGAGCACCCGGAGGACTGAGCACCCAGCACCCTGAGCACTGAGCACCGATCACCCTGAGCAGTGAGCACCCAGCACCCCGAGCACTGAGCACTCAGCACCCTGAGTATAGAGCACCCAGCACCCCGAGTACTGAGCACCCAGCACCCTGAGTACTGAGCACCCAGCACCCCGAGCACTGAGCACCCAGCACCCTGAGTACTGAGCACCCTGATTACTGAGCACTGAGCACCGAGCATCCTGAGTACTGAGCACCCAGCACCCCGAGCACTGAGCACCCAGCACCCTGAGCACTGAGCACCCAGCACCCTGAGCACTGAGCACCCAGCACCCTGAGTACTGAGTACCCAGCACCCTGAGCTCTGAGCACCCAGCACCCTGAGTACTGAGCACCGAGCACCCTGAGTACTGAGCACCCAGCACCCTTAGTACTGAGCACCCAGCACCCTGAGTACTGAGCACCCAGCACCCTGAGTACTGAGCACCCAGCACCACCCTCAGCACTGAGCACCCAGCACCCCGAGCACTGAGCACCCAGCTCCCTGAACACTGAGCACCCAGCACCCCGAGCACTTAGCACCCAGCACCCTGAGTATTGAGCACCCAGCACCCTGAGTACTGAGCACTGAGCACCCCGAGTACTGAGCACCCAGCACCCTGAGCACTGAGCACCCAGCAACCTGAGTACTGAGAACAGATCACCCTGAGTACTGAGCACCCAGCACCCTGAGTACTGAGCCCCCAGCACCCTGAGTACTGAGCACCCATCACCCCGAGCACTGAGCACCCAGCACCCCGAGAATGAGCACCCAGCACCATGAGTACTGAGCACCCAGCACCCTGAGTACTGAGCACTAAGCACCCAGAGCACTGAGCACCCAGCACCCCGAGCACGGAGCACTGAGCACCCTGAGCACTGAGCACCCAGCACCACGAGTACTGAGCACCGAGCACCCTGAGTACTGAGCACCAAGCACCCCGAGTACTGAGCACTGAGCACCCTGAGTACTGAGCACCCAGCACCCTGAGCACTGAGCACCCAGCACCCTGAGTACTGAGCACTGAGACCCCTGAGTACTGAGCACCGAGCACCCTGAGTACTGAGCACCCAGCACCCTGATCACTGAGCACGGAGCACCCCGAGGACTGAGCACCCAGCACCCTGAGCACTGAGCACCCAGCACCTTGAGTACTGAGCACCGAGCACAACGAGCACTGAGCACCCAGCACACTGAGTACTGAGCACCCAGCACCCTGAGCACTGAGCACCCAGCTCCCTGAGCACTGAGCACGCAGCACCCGGAGCACTGAGCACCCAGCACCCTGAGTACTGAGCACAGAGCAACCTGAGCACTGAGCACTGAGCACCCAGCACCCTGAGCACTGAGCACCCAGCACCACAGCCCTGAGCACCCAGCACCCCGAGCACTGAGCACCCAGCACCCTGAGCACTGAGCACCCAGCACCCTGAGTACTGAGCAACCAGCAACCTGAGTACTGAGCACCCAGCACCCTAAGTACTGAGCACTCAGCACCCTGAGTACTGAGCACCGAGCACACCGAGCAATGAGCACCCAGCACCCTGAGTACTGAGCACCCGGAGGACTGAGCACCCAGCACCCTGAGCACTGAGCACCGATCACCCTGAGCAGTGAGCACCCAGTACCCCGAGCACTGAGCACCCAGCACCCTGAGTACTGAGCACCCAGCACCCTGAGCACTGAGCACCGATCACCCTGAGCAGTGAGCACCCAGTACCCCGAGCACTGAGCACCCAGCACCCTGAGTACTGAGCACCCAGCACCCCGAGCACTGAGCACCCAGCACCCTGAGTACTGAGCACCCTGATTACTGAGCACTGAGCACCGAGCATCCTGAGTACTGAGCACCCAGCACGCCGAGCACTGAGCACCCAGCACCCTGAGCACTGAGCACCCAGCACCCTGAGCACTGAGCACCCAGCACCCTGAGTACTGAGCACCCAGCACCCTGAGTACTGAGTACCCAGCACCCTGAGCTCTGAGCACCCAGCACCCTGAGTACTGAGCACCGAGCACCCTGAGTACTGAGCACCCACCCCCCTTAGTACTGAGCACCCAGCACCCTGAGCACTGAGCACCCAGCACCCTGAGTACTGAGCACCCAGCACCACCCTCAGCACTGAGCACCCAGCACCCCGAGCACTGAGCACCCAGCACCCTGAGCACTGAGCACCCTGATTACTGAGCACTGAGCACCGAGCATCCTGAGTACTGAGCACCCAGCACCCCGAGCACTGAGCACCCAGCACCCTGAGCACTGAGCACCCAGCACCCTGAGCACTGAGCACCCAGCACCCTGAGTACTGAGCACTCAGCACCCTGAGTACTGAGTACCCAGCACCCTGAGCTCTGAGCACCCAGCACCCTGAGTACTGAGCACCCAGCACCCTGAGTACTGAGCACCCAGCACCCTGAGTACTGAGCCCCTAGAACCCTGAGAATGAGCACGCAGCACCATGAGTACTGAGCACCCAGCACCTGGAGTACTGAGCACTAAGCACCCAGAGCACTGAGAACCCAGCACCCCGAGCACGGAGCACCCAGGACCGCGAGCACTGAATACTGAGCACCCAGCACCCTGAGTACTGAGCACCGAGCTCCCCGAGCACTGAGCACCCTGAGTACTGAGCACCCAGCACCCCGATCACTGAGCACCCAGCACCCTGAGCACTGAGCACCCAGCACCCTGAGCACTGAGCACCCAGCACCCTGAGTACTGAGCACCCAGCATGCTGAGTACTGAGCACCCAGCACCCCGAGCACTGAGCAACCAGCACCCTGAGTACTGAGCACTGAGCACCCAGCACCCCGAGCACTGAGCACCCAGCACCCTGTGTACTGAGCACTGAGCACCCTGAGTACTAAGCACCCAGCACCCTGAGTACTGAGCACCCAGGACCCTGAGCACTGAGCACCGAGCACCCCGAGCACTGAGCACCCAGCACCCTGAGAACTCAGCACCCAGCACCCCGAGCACTGAGCACCCAGCACCCTGAGCACTGAGCACCCAGCACCCTGAGCACGGAGCACCCCGAGGACTGAGCACCCAGCACCCTGAGCACTGAGCACCCAGCACCATGTGTACTGAGCACCGAGCACCCCGAGCACTAAGCACCCAGCACCCTGAGTACTGAGCACCCAGCACCCTGAGCACTGAGCACATAGCACCCTGAGCACTGAGCAGCCAGCACCCCGAGCACGGAGCACCCAGCACCCTGAGTACTGAGCACCCAACACCCAGAGTACTGAGCACCCAGCACCCTGAGCACTGAGCACCCAGCACCCCGAGTACTGAGCACCCAGCACCCTGAGTACTGAGCACCCAGCACCCTGAGCACTGAGCACCCGGAGGACTGAGCACCCAGCACCCTGAGCACTGAGCACCGATCACCCTGAGCACTGAGCACCCAGCACCCCGAGCACTGAGCACCCAGCACCCCGAGTACTGAGCACCCAGCACCCTGAGTACTGAGCACCCAGCACCCTGAGCACTGAGCACCCGGAGGACTGAGCACCCAGCACCCTGAGCACTGAGCACTGATCACCCTGAGCACTGAGCACCCAGCACCCCGAGTACTGAGCACCCAGCACCCTGAGTACTGAGCACCCAGCACCCTGAGCACTGAGCACCCGGAGGACTGAGCACCCAGCACCCTGAGTACTGAGCACCCAGCACCCCGAGTACTGAGCACCCAGCACCCTGAGTACTGAGCACCCAGCACCCCGAGCACTGAGCACCCAGCACCCTGAGTACTGAGCACCCTGAGTACTGAGCACTGAGCACCGAGCACCCTGAGGACTGAGCACCCAGGACCCGGAGCACTGAGCACCCAGCACCCTGAGTAGTTAGCACAGATCACCCTGATCACTGAGCACCCAGCACCCCGAGCACAGAGCACCCAGCACCCTGAGTACTGAGCACCCAGCACCCTGAGCACTGAGCACCGAGCACCCTGAGTACTGAACACCCAGCACCCTGAGCACTGAGCACTGAGCACCCAGCACCCTGAGCACTGAGCACTGAGCACCCAGCACCCCGAGCACTGAGCACCCAGCACCCTGAGCACCCAGCACCCTGAGCACTGAGCACCCTGAGCACTGAGCACCCTGAGCACTGAGCACTGAGCACCCAGCACCCTGAGTACTGAGCACCCAACACTCTGAGCACTGAGCACCCAGCACCCTGAGTACTGAGCACCGCGCACCCTGAGTACTGAGCACCCAGCACCCTTAGTACTGAGCACCCAGCACCCTGAGCACTGAGCACCCAGCACCCTGAGTACTGAGCACCCAGCACCACCCTCAGCACTGAGCACCAAGCACCCCGAGCACTGAGCACCCAGCACCCTGAGGACTGAGCACCCAGCACCCTGAGTACTGAGCACCCAGCACCCCGAGTACTGAGCACTGAGCACCCCGAGTACTGAGCACCCAGAACCCCGAGCACTGAGCACCCAGCACCCTGAGTACTGAGAACCGAGCACCCTGAGTACTGAGCACCCAGCACCCTGAGTACTGAGCCCCTAGCACCCTGAGAATGAGCACCCAGCACCCTGAGTACTGAGCACTAAGCACCCAGAGCACTGAGCACCCAGCACCCTGAGCACGGAGCACCCAGGACCCCAGCACTGAGAACTGAGCACCCAGCACCCTGAGTAATGAGCACCGAGCTCCCTGAGCACTGAGCACCCTGAGTACTAAGCACCCAGCACCCCAATCACTGAGCAACCAGCACCCTGAGCAGTGTGACACCAGCACCCTGAGCACTGAGCACCCAGCACCCTGAGTATTGAGCACCCAGCACGCTGAGTACTGAGCACCCAGCACCCCGAGCACTGAGCACCCAGCACCCTGAGTACTGAGCACTGAGCACCCAGCACCCCGAGCACTGAGCAACCAGCACCCTGTGTACTGATCACTGAGCACCCTGAGTACTAAGCACCCAGCACCATGAGTACTGAGCACCCAGGACCCTGAGCACTGAGCACCGAGCACCGCGAGCACTGAGCACCCAGCACCCTGAGCACTCAGCACCCAGCACCCCGAGCAGTGAGCACCCAGCACCCTGAGCACTGAGCACCCAGCACCCTGAGCACCCCGAGGACTGAGCACCCAGCACCCTGAGCACTGAGCACCCAGCACCTTGAGTACTGAGCACCGAGCACCCCGAGCACTAAGCACCCAGCACCCTGAGTACAGAGCACCCAGCACCCTGAGCACTGAGCACCCAGCACCCTGAGCACTGAGCACCCAGCACCCCGAGCACGGAGCACCCAGCACCCTGAGTACTGAGCACCCAACACCCAGAGTACTGAGCACCCAGCACCCTGAGCACTGAGCACTCAGCACCCTGAGTACTGAGCACCCAGCACACTGAGTACTGAGCACCCAGCACCCTGAGCACTGAGCACCCGGGGGACTGAGCACCCAGCACCCTGAGCACAGAGCACCGATCACCCTGAGCACTGAGCACCCAGCACCCCGAGCACTGAGCACCCAGCACACTGAGTACTGAGCACCCAGCACCCCGAGTACTGAGCACCCAGCATCCTGAGTACTGAGCACCCAGCACCCCGAGCACTGAGCACTCAGCAGCCTGAGTACTGAGCACCCTGAGTACTGAGCACTGAGCACCGAGCACCCTGAGTACTGAGCACCCTGAGGACTGAGCACCCAGCACCCTGAGCACTGAGCACCCAGCACCCTGAGTACTGAGCACTGATCACCCTGAGCACTGAGCACCCAGGACCCGGAGCACTGAGCACCCAGCACCCTGAGTACTGAGCACCCAGCACCCTGAGCACTGAGCACCGAGCACCCTGAGTACTGAACACCCAGCACCCTGAGCACTGAGCACTGAGCACCCAGCACCCTGAGCACTGAGCAATGAGCACCCAGCACCCGAGCACTGAGCACCCAGCACCCTGAGCACCCAGCACCCTGAGCACTGAGCACCCTGAGCACTGAGCACTCTGAGCACTGAGCAACCAGCACCCTGAGTACTGAGCACCCAACACTCTGAGCACTGAGAACCCAGCACGCTGAGTACTGAGCACTGTGCACACAGCACCCTGAGTACTGAGCACCTAGCACCCCGAGCACTGAGCACCCAGCACCCCGAGCACTGCGCACTGAGCACACTGAGCACTGAGCACCCAGCACCCCGAGTACTGAGCACTGAGCACCCTGAGTACTGAGCAACCAGCATCCCTAGTACTGAGCACTGAGCACCCTGAGTACTGAGCACCCAGCACCCTGAGCACTGAGAACCCTGAGTACTGAGCACCGAGCACCCTGAGTACTGAGCACCCAGCACCCTGAGTACTGAGCACGGAGCACCCCGAGGACTGAGCACCCAGCACCCTGAGCTCTGAGCACCCAGCACCTTGAGTACTGAGCACCGAGCACCCCGAGCACTGAGCACCCAGCACCCTGAATACTGAGCACCCAGCACCCTGAGCACTGAGCACCCAGCACCCCGAGCACTGAGCACACAGCACCCTGAGCACTGAGCACCCAGCACCCTGAGTACTGAGCACCCAACACCGAGAGTACTGAGCACACAGCACCCTGAGCACTGAGCACCCAGCACCCTGAGTACTGAGCAACCAGCACCCTGAGTACTGACCACCCAGCACCCTGAACACTGAGCACTGAGCACCCAACACCCTGAGCACTGAGCACTGAGCACCCAGCACCCCGAGCACTGAGCACCGAGCACCCCGAGCACTGAGCACCCAGCACCCTGAGCACTGAGCACCCTGAGGACTGAGCACCCAGCACCCTGAGCAGTGAGCACCCAGCACGCTGAGTACTGAGCACCGATCACCCTGAGCACTGAGCACCCAGGACCCCGAGCACTGAGCACCCAGCACCCTGAGTACAGAGCACACAGCACCCCGAGTACTGAGCACCCAGCACCACGAGCACTGAGCACCCAGCACCCTGAGTACTGAGCACCCTGAGTACTGAGCACCCATCACCCTGAGCACTGAGCACCCAGCACCCTGAGTACTGAGCACCCAGCACCCTGAGCACTGAGCACCCAGCACCCTGAGCACTGAGCACCCAGCACCCTGAGTACTGAGCACCCAGCACCCTGAGTACTGAGTACCCAGCACCCTGAGCACTGAGCACCCAGCACCCTGAGTACTGAGCACCGAGCACCCTGAGTACTGAGCACCCTGCACCCTGAGTACTGAGCACCCAGCACCCTGAGCACTGAGCACCCAGCACCCTGAGTACTGAGCACCCAGCACTCTGAGTACTGAGCACCCAGCACCCAGAGCACTGAGCACCCAGCACCCTGAGCACGGAGCACCCAGGACCCCGAGCACTGAGTACTGAGCACCCAGCACCCTGAGTACTGATCACCGAGCTCCCCGAGCACTGAGCACCCTGAGTACTGAGCACCCAGCACCCCGATCACTGAGCACCCAGCACCCTGAGCACTGAGCACCCAGCACCCTGAGCACTGAGCACCCTGCACACTGAGTACTGAGCACCCAGCACGCTGAGTACTGAGAACCCAGCACCCCGAGCACTGAGCACACAGCACCCTGAGTACTGAGCACTGAGCACCCAGCACCCCGAGCACTGAGCACACAGCACCCTGTGTACTGAGCACTGAGCACCCTGAGTACTAAGCACCCAGCACCCTGAGTACTGAGCACCCAGGACCCTGAGCCCTGAGCACCGAGCACCCCGAGCACTGAGCACCCAGCACCCTGAGCACTCAGCACCCAGCACCCCGAGCACTGAGCACCCAGCACCCTGAGCACTGAGCACCCAGCACCATGAGCACGGAGCACCCCGAGGACTGAGCACCCAGCACCCTGAGCACTGAGCAGCCAGCACCTTCAGTACTGAGCACCGAGCACCTCGAGCACTAAGCACCCAGCACCCTGAGTACTGAGCACCCAGCACCCTGAGCACTGAGCACCCAGAAACCTGAGCACTGAGCACCCAGCACCCTGAGCACGGAGCACCCAGCACCCTGAGTACTGAGCACCCAACACCCAGAGTACTGAGCACCCAGCACCCTGAGCACTGAGTACTGAGCACTGAGCAACCTGAGCACTGAGCACCCAGCACCCCGAGTACTGAGCACCCAGCACCCCGAGCACTGAGCACCCAGCGCCCCGAGCACTGAGCACCCAGCACCCCGAGCACTGAGCACTGAGCACCCTGAGCACTGAGCACCCATCACCACGAGTACTGAGCACCGAGCACCCTTAGTACTGAGCACCAAGCACCCCGAGTACTGAGCACCCTGAATACTGAGCACCCAGCACCCTGAGCACTGAGCACCCAGCACCCTGAGTACTGAGCACTGAGACCCCTGAGTAATGAGCACCGAGCACCCTGAGTACTGAGCACCCAGCACCCTGATCACTGAGCACGGAGCACCCCGAGGACTGAGCACCCAGCACCCCGAGCACTGAGCACCCAGCACCTTGAGTACTGAGCACCGAGCACAACGAGCACTGAGCACCCAGCACCCTGAGTACTGAGCACCCAGCACCCTGAGCACTGAGCACCCAGCTCCCTGAGCACTGAGCACAGAGCACCCTGAGCACTGAGCACTGAGCACCCAGCACCCTGAGCACTGAGCACTGAGCACCCAGCACCACAGCCCTGAGCACCCAGCACCCCGAGCACTGAGCACCCAGCACCCTGAGCACTGAGCACCCAGCACCCTTAGTACTGAGCAACCAGCAACCTGAGTACTGAGCACCCAGCACCCTGAGTACTGAGCACTCAGCACCCTGAGTACTGAGCACCGAGCACACCGAGCAATGAGCACCCAGCACCCTGAGCACTGAGCACCCGGAGGACTGTGCACCCAGCACCCTGAGCACTGAGCACCGATCACCCTGAGCAGTGAGCACCCAGCACCCCGAGCACTGAGCACCCAGCACCCTGAGTACTGAGCACCCAGCACCCCGAGTACTGAGCACCCAGCACCCAGAGTACTGAGCACCCAGCACCCCGAGCACTGAGCACCCAGCACCCTGAGTACTGAGCACCCTGATTACTGAGCACTGAGCACCGAGCATCCTGAGTACTGAGCACCCAGCACGCCGAGCACTGAGCACCCAGCACCCTGAGCACTGAGCACCCAGCACCCTGAGGACTGAGCACCCAGCACCCTGAGTACTGAGCACCCAGCACCCTGAGTACTGAGTACCCAGCACCCTGAGCTCTGAGCACCCAGCACCCTGAGTACTGAGCACCGAGCACCCTGAGTACTGAGCACCCAGCACCCTTAGTACTGAGCACCCAGCACCCTGAGCACTGAGCACCCAGCACCCCGAGTACTGAGCACCCAGCACCACCCTCAGCACTGAGCACCCAGCACCCCGAGCACTGAGCACCCAGCACCCCGAGCACTGAGCACCCAGCACCCCGAGTACTGAGCACCCTGCACCCCGAGTACTGAGCAACGAGCACCCCGAGCACTGAGCACCCAGCACCCCGAGTACTGAGCACCCAGCACCCTGAGTACTGAGCACCGAGCACCCCGAGTACTGAGCACCCAGCACCCTGAGTACTGAGCACCCAGCACACCGAGCACTGAGCAGCCAGCAACCTGTGTACTGAGAACAGATCACCCTGAGTACTGAGCACCCTGCACCCCGAGTACTGAGCCCCCAGCACCCTGAGTACTGAGCACCCAGCACCCCGAGCACTGAGCACCCAGCACCCCGAGAATGAGCACCCAGCACCCTGAGTACTGAGCCCCCAGCACCCTGAGTACTGAGCACCCAGCAACCCGAGCACTGAGCACCCAGCACCCTGAGAATGAGCACCCAGCACCATGAGTACTGAGCACCCAGCACCCTGAGTACTGAGCACTAAGCACCCAGAGCACTGAGCACCCAGCATCCCGAGCACGGAGCACCCAGGACCCCGAGCACTGAGAACTGAGCACCCAGCACCCTGAGTACTGAGCACCGAGATCCCCGAGCACTGAGCACACTGAGTACTGAGCACCCAGCACCCCGAGCACTGAGCACCCAGCACCCTGAGCACTGAGCACCCAGCACCATGAGCACGGAGCACCCCGAGGACTGAGCACCCAGCACCCTGAGCACTGAGCACCCAGCACCTTGAGTACTGAGCACCGAGCACCTCGAGCACTAAGCACCCAGCACCCTGAGTACTGAGCACCCAGCACCCTGAGCACTGAGCACCCAGAACCCTGAGCACTGAGCACCCAGCACCCTGAGCACGGAGCACCCAGCACCCTGAGTACTGAGCACCCAACACCCAGAGTACTGAGCACCCAGCACCCTGAGCACTGAGCACCCAGCACCCTGAGTACTGAGCACCCAGCACCCTGAGTACTGAACACCCAGCACCCTGAGCACTGAGCACTGAGCACCCTGAGCACTGAGTACTGAGCACTGAGCACCCTGAGCACTGAGCACACAGCACCCCGAGTACTGAGCACCCAGCACCCCGAGCACTGAGCACCCAGCACCCCGAGCACTGAGCACTGAGCACCCTGAGCACTGAGCACCCAGCACCCCGAGTACTGAGCACTGAGCACCCTGAGTACTGAGCACCAAGCACCCTGAGTACTGAGCACCCAGCACCCTGAGTACTGAGCACCCAGCACCCTGAGCACTGAGCACCCAGCACCCCGAGCACTGAGCACCCAGCACCCTGAGTACTGAGCACAGAGCACTCTGAGCAATGAGCACCCAGCACCCTGAGTACTGAGCACCCAGCACCCTGAGTCCTGAGCAACCAGCAGCCTGAGCACTGAGCACCCAGCACCCTGAGCACTGAGCACTGAGCACCCAGCACCACAGCCCTGAGCACCCAGCACCCCGAGCACTGAGCACCCAGCTCCCTGAGCACTGAGCACCCAGCACCCTGAGTACTGAGCAACCAGCAACCTGAGTACTGAGCACCCAGCAACCTGAGTACTGAGCACTCAGCACCCTGAGTACTGAGCACCGAGCACACCGAGCAATGAGCACCCAGCACCCTGAGCACTGAGCACCCGGAGGACTGAGCACCCAGCACCCTGAGCACTGAGCACCGATCACCCTGAGCAGTGAGCACCCAGCACCCCGAGCACTGAGCACTCAGCACCCTGAGTACTGAGCACCCAGCACCCCTTGTACTGAGCACCCAGCACCCTGAGTACTGAGCACCCAGCACCCCGAGCACTGAGCACCCAGCACCCTGAGTACAGAGCACCCTGATTACTGAGCACTGAGCACCGAGCATCCTGAGTACTGAGCACCCAGGACCCCGAGCACTGAGCACCCAGCACCCTGAGCACTGAGCACCCAGCACCCTGAGCACTGAGCACCCAGCACCCTGAGTACTGAGTACCCAGCACCCTGAGCTCTGAGCACCCAGCACCCTGAGTACTGAGCACCGAGCACCCTGAGTACTGAGCACCCAGCACCCTTAGTACTGAGCACCCAGCACCCTGAGTACTGAGCACCCAGCACCCTGAGTACTGAGCACCCAGCACCACCCTCAGCACTGAGCACCCAGCACCCCGAGCACTGAGCACCCAGCTCCCTGAACACTGAGCACCCAGCACCCCGAGCACTTAGCACCCAGCACCCTGAGTACTGAGCACCCAGCACCCTGAGTACTGAGCACTGAGCACCCCGAGTACTGAGCACCCAGCACCCTGAGCACTGAGCACCCAGCAACCTGAGTACTGAGAACAGATCACCCTGAGTACTGAGCACCCAGCACCCTGAGTACTGAGCCCCCAGCACCCTGAGTACTGAGCACCCAGCACCCCGAGCACTGAGCACCCAGCACCCCGAGAATGAGCACCCAGCACCCTGAGTACTGAGAACCGAGCACCCTGAGTACTGAGCACCCAGCACCCTGAGTACTGAGCCCCCAGCACCCTGAGTACTTAGCACCCAGCAACCCGAGCACTGAGCACCCAGCACCATGAGAATGAGCACCCAGCACCATGAGTACTGAGCACCCAGCACCCTGAGTACTGAGCACTAAGCACCCAGAGCACTGAGCACCCAGCACCCCGAGCACGGAGCACTGAGCACCCTGAGCACTGAGCACCCAGCACTACGAGTACTGAGCACCGAGCACCCTGAGTACTGAGCACCAAGCACCCCGAGTACTGAGCACTGAGCACCCTGAGTACTGAGCACCCAGCACCCTGAGCACTGAGCACCCAGCACCCTGAGTACTGAGCACTGAGACCCCTGAGTACTGAGCACCGAGCACCCTGAGTACTGAGCACCCAGCACCCTGATCACTGAGCACGGAGCACCCCGAGGACTGAGCACCCAGCACCCTGAGCACTGAGCACCCAGCACCTTGAGTACTGAGCACCGAGCACAACGAGCACTGAGCACCCAGCACACTGAGTACTGAGCACCCAGCACCCTGAGCACTGAGCACCCAGCTCCCTGAGCACTGAGCACGCAGCACCCCGAGCACTGAGCACCCAGCACCCTGAGTACTGAGCACAGAGCACCCTGAGCACTGAGCACTGAGCACCCAGCACCCTGAGCACTGAGCACCCAGCACCACAGCCCAGAGCACCCAGCACCCCGAGCACTGAGCACCCAGCACCCTGAGCACTGAGCACCCAGCACCCTGAGTACTGAGCAACCAGCAACCTGAGTACTGAGCACCCAGCACCCTAAGTACTGAGCACTCAGCACCCTGAGTACTGAGCACCGAGCACACCGAGCAATGAGCACCCAGCACCCTGAGTACTGAGCACCCGGAGGACTGAGCACCCAGCACCCTGAGCACAGAGCACCGATCACCCTGAGCAGTGAGCACCCAGCACCCCGAGCACTGAGCACCCAGCACCCTGAGTACTGAGCACCCAGCACCCCGAGTACTGAGCACCCAGCACCCTGAGTACTGAGCACCCAGCACCCCGAGCACTGAGCACCCAGCACCCTGAGTACTGAGCACCCTGATTACTGAGCACTGAGCACCGAGCATCCTGAGTACTGAGCACCCAGCACGCCGAGCACTGAGCACCCAGCACCCTGAGCACTGAGCACCCAGCACCCTGAGCACTGAGCACCCAGCACCCTGAGTACTGAGCACCCAGCACCCTGATTACTGATTACCCAGCACCCTGAGCTCTGAGCACCCAGCACCCTGAGTACTGAGCACCGAGCACCCTGAGTACTGAGCACCCAGCACCCTTAGTACTGAGCACCCAGCACCCTGAGCACTGAGCACCCAGCACCCTGAGTACTGAGCACCCAGCACCACCCTCAGCACTGAGCACCCAGCACCCCGAGCACTGAGCACCCAGCACCCTGAGCACTGAGCACCCTGATTACTGAGCACTGAGCACCGAGCATCCTGAGTACTGAGCACCCAGCACCCCGAGCACTGAGCACCCAGCACCCTGAGCACTGAGCACCCAGCACCCTGAGCACTGAGCACCCAGCACCCTGAGTACTGAGCACTCAGCACCCTGAGTACTGAGTACCCAGCACCCTGAGCTCTGAGCACCCAGCACCCTGAGTACTGAGCACCGAGCACCCTGAGTACTGAGCACCCAGCACCCTTAGTACTGAGCACCCAGCACCCTGAGCACTGAGCACCCAGCACCCTGAGTACTGAGCACCCAGCACCACCCTCAACACTGAGCACCCAGCACCCCGAGCACTGAGCACCCAGCTCCCTGAACACTGAGCACCCAGCACCCCGAGTACTGAGCACACTGCACCCCGAGTACTGAGCACCGAGCACCCCGAGCACTGAGCACCCAGCACCCTGAGTACTGAGCACCCAGCACCCTGAGTACTGAGCACTGAGCACCCCGAGTACTGAGCACCCAGCACCCCGAGCACTGAGCACCCAGCAACCTGAGTACTGAGAACAGATCACCCTGAGTACTGAGCACCCAGCACCCTGAGTACTGAGCCCCCAGCACCCTGAGTACTGAGCACCCAGCACCCCGAGCACTGAGCACCCAGCACCCTGAGAATGAGAACCCAGCACCCTGAGTACTGAGAACCGAGCACCCTGAGTACTGAGCACCCAGCACCCTGAGTACTGAGCCCCCAGCACCCTGAGTACTGAGCACCCAGCAACCCGAGCACTGAGCACCCAGCACCCTGAGAATGAGAACCCAGCACCATGAGTACTGAGCACCCAGCACCCTGAGTACTGAGCACTAAGCACCCAGAGCACTGAGCACCCAGCACCCCGAGCACGGAGCACTGAGCACCCTGAGCACTGAGCACCCAGCACCACGAGTACTGAGCACCGAGCACCCTGAGTACTGAGCACCAAGCACCCCGAGTACTGAGCACTGAGCACCCTGAGTACTGAGCACCCAGCACCCTGAGCACTGAGCACCCAGCACCCTGAGTACTGAGCACTGAGACCCCTGAGTACTGAGCACCGAGCACCCTGAGTACTGAGCACCCAGCACCCTGATCACTGAGCACGGAGCACCCCGAGGACTGAGCACCCAGAACCCTGAGCACTGAGCACAAAGCACCTTGAGTACTGAGCACCGAGCACAACAAGCACTGAGCACCCAGCACCCTGAGTACTGAGCACCCAGCACCCTGAGCACTGAGCACCCAGCTCCCTGAGCACTGAGCACGCAGCACCCCGAGCACTGAGCACCCAGCACCCTGAGTACTGAGCACAGAGCAACCTGAGCACTGAGCACTGAGCACCCAGCACCCTGAGCACTGAGCACTGAGCACCCAGCACCAAAGCCCTGAGCACCCAGCACCCCGAACACTGAGCACCCAGCACCCTGAGCACTGAGCACCCATCACCCTGAGTACTGAGAAACCAGCAACCTGAGTACTGAGCACCCAGCACCCTGAGTACTGAGCACTCAGCACCCTGAGTACTGAGCACCGAGCACACCGAGCGATGAGCACCCAGCACCCTGAGCACTGAGCACCCGGAGGACTGAGCACCCAGCACCCTGAGCACTGAGCACCGATCACCCTGAGCAGTGAGCACCCAGCACCCCGTGCACTGAGCACCCAGCACCCTGAGTACTGAGCACACAGCACCCTGAGTACTGAGCACCCAGCACCCTGAGTACTGAGCACCCAGCACCCCGAGCACTGAGCACCCAGGACCCTGAGCACTGAGCACCCAGCACCCTGAGTACTGAGCACCAAGCACCCTGAGTACTGAGTACCCAGCACCCTGAGCTCTGAGAACCCAGCGCCCTGAGTACTGAGCACCGAGCACCCTGAGTACTGAGCACCCAGCACCCTTAGTACTGAGCACCCAGCACCCCGAGCACTGAGCACCCAGCACCCTGAGTACTGAGCACCCAGCACCACCCTCAGCACTGAGCACCCAGCACCCCGAGCACTGAGCACCCAGCACCCCGAGCACTGAGCACCCAGCACCCCGAGTACTGAGCACCCTGCACCCCGAGTACTGAGCACCGAGCACCCCGAGCACTGAGCACCCAGCACCCTGAGTACTGAGCACCCAGCACCCTGAGTACTGAGCACTGAGCACCCCGAGTACTGAGCACCCAGCACCCCGAGCACTGAGCACCCAGCACCCCGAGAATGCGCACCCAGCACCCTGAGTACTGAGAACCGAGCACCCTGATACTGAGCACCCAGCACCCTGAGTACTGAGCCCCCAGCACCCTGAGTACTGAGCACCCAGCAACCCGAGCACTGAGCACCCAGCACCCTGAGAATGAGCACCCAGCACCATGAGTACTGAGCACCCAGCACACTGAGTACTGAGCACTAAGCACCCAGAGCACTGAGCACCCAGCACCCCGAGCACGGAGCACCCAGGACCCCGAGCACTGAGAACTGAGCACCCAGCACCCTGAGTACTGAGCACCGAGATCCCCGAGCACTGAGCACACTGAGTACTGAGCACCCAGCACCCCGAGCACTGAGCACCCAGCACCCTGAGCACTGAGCACCTAGCACCATGAGCACGGAGCACCCCGAGGACTGAGCACCCAGCACCCTGAGCACTGAGCACCCAGCACCTTGAGTACTGAGCACCGAGCACCTCGAGCACTAAGCACCGAGCACCCTGAGTACTGAGCACCCAGCACCCTGAGCACTGAGCACCCAGAACCCTGAGCACTGAGCACCCAGCACCCTGAGCACGGAGCACCCAGCACCCTGAGTACTGAGCACCCAACACCCAGAGTACTGAGCACCCAGCACCCTGAGCACTGAGCACCCAGCACCCTGAGTACTGAGCACCCAGCACCCTGAGTACTGAACACCCAGCACCCTGAGCACTGAGCACTGAGCACCCTGAGCACTGAGTACTGAGCACTGAGCACCCTGAGCACTGAACACCCAGCACCCCGAGTACTAAGCACCCAGCACCCCGAGCACTGAGCACCCAGCACCCGGAGCACTGAGCACTGAGCACCCTGAGCACTGAGCACCCAGCACCCCGAGTACTGAGCACTGAGCACCCTGAGTACTGAGCACCAAGCAGCCTGAGTACTGAGCACCCAGCACCCTGAGTACTGAGCACCCAGCACCCTGAGCACTGAGCACCCAGCACCCCGAGCACTGAGCACCCACAACCCTGAGTACTGAGCACAGAGCACTCTGAGCACTGAGCACCCAGCACCCCGAGCACTGAGCACCCAGCACCCTGAGCACTGAGCACCCAGCACCCTGAGTACTGAGCAACCAGCAACCTGAGTACTGAGCAACCTGCACCCTGAGTACTGAGCACTCAGCACCCTGAGTACTGAGCACCGAGCACACCGAGCAATGAGCACCCAGCACCCTGAGCACTGAGCACCCGAAGGACTGAGCACCTAGCACCCTGAGCACTGAGCACCGATCACCCTGAGCAGTGAGCACCCAGCACCCCGAGCACTGAGCACTCAGCACCCTGAGTACTGAGCACCAAGCACCCTGAGTACTGAGCACTCAGCACCCTGAGTACTGAGCACCCAGCACCCTGAGCACTGAGCACCCAGCACCCTGAGTACTGAGCACCCTGATTACTGAGCACTGAGCACCGAGTATCCTGAGTACTGAGCACCCAGCACCCCGAGCACTGAGCACCCAGCACCCTGAGCACTGAGCACCCAGCACCCTGAGTACTGAGCACTCAGCACCCTGAGTACTGAGTACCCAGCACCCTGAGCTCTGAGCACCCAGCACCCTGAGTACTGAGCACCCAACACCCAGAGTACTGAGCACCCAGCACCCTGAGAACTGAGTACCCAGCACCCTGAGCTCTGAGCACCCAGCAACCTGAGTACTGAGCACCGAGCACCCTCAGTACTGAGCACCCAGCACCCTTAGTACTGAGCACCCAGCACCCTGAGCACTGAGCACCCAGCACCCTGAGTACTGAGCACCCAGCACCACCCTCAGCACTGAGCACACAGCACCCCGAGCACTGAGCACCCAGCTCCCTGAGCACTGAGCACCCAGCACCCCGAGTACTGAGCAGCCTGCACCACGAGTACTGAGCACCGAGCACCCCGAGCACTGAGCACCCAGCACCCTGAGTACTGAGCACCCAGCACCCTGAGTACTGAGCACCCAGCACCCTGAGTACTGAACACCCAGCACCCTGAGCACTGAGCACTGAGCACCCTGAGCACTGAGTACTGAGCACTGAGCACCCTGAGCACTGAGCACAAAGCACCCCGAGTACTGAGCACCCAGCACCCCGAGCACTGAGCACCCAGCACCCCGAGCACTGAGCACCCTGAGCACTGAGCACCCAGCACCCCGAGTACTGAGCACTGAGCACCCTGAGTACTGAGCACCAAGCACCCTGAGTACTGAGCACCCAGCACCCTGAGTACTGCGCACCCAGCACCCTGAGCACTGAGCACCCAGCACCCCGAGCACTGAGCACCCAGCACCCTGAGTACTGAGCACAGAGCACTCTGAGCACTGAGCACCCAGCACCCTGAGTACTGAGCACCCAGCACCCTGAGTACTGAGCAACCAGCACCCTGAGCACTGAGCACTGAGCACCCAGCACCCTGAGCACTGAGCACTGAGCACCCAGCACCACAGCCCTGAGCACCCAGCTCCCCGAGCACTGAGCACCCAACACCCTGAGCACTGAGCACCCAGCACCCTGAGTACTGAGCAACCAGCAACCTGAGTACTGAGCACCCAGCACCCTGAGTACTGAGCACTCAGCACCCTGAGTACTGAGCACCGAGCACACCGAGCAATGAGCACCCAGCACCCTGAGCACTGAGCACCCGGAGCACTGAGAACCAAGCACCCTGAGCACTGAGCACCGATCACCCTGAGCAGTGAGCACCCAGCACCCCGAGCACTGAGCACTCAGCACCCTGAGTACTGAGCACCCAGCACCCCGAGTACTGAGCACCCAGCACCCTGAGTACTGAGCACCCAGCACCCCGAGCACTGAGCACCCAGCACCCTGAGTACTGAGCACCCTGATTACTGAGCACTGAGCCCCGAGCATCCTGAGTACTGAGCACCCAACACCCCGAGCACTGAGCACCCAGCACCCTGAGCACTGAGCACCCAGCACCCTGAGCACTGACCACCCAGCACGCTGAGTACTGAGCACTCAGCACCCTGAGTACTGAGTACCCAGCACTCTGAGCTCTGAGCACCCAGCACCCTGAGTACTGAGCACCGAGCACCCTGAGTACTGAGCACCCAGCACCCTTAGTACTGAGCTCCCAGCACCCTGAGCACTGAGCACCCAGCTCCCTGAACACTGAGCACCCAGCACCCCGAGTACTGAGCACCCTGCACCCCGAGTACTGAGCACCGAGCACCCCGAGCACTGAGCACCCAGCACCCGGAGTACTGAGCACCCAGCACCCTGAGTACTGAGCACTGAGCACCCCGAATACTGAGCACCCAGCACCCCGAGCACTGAGCACCCAGCAACCTGAGTACTGAGAACAGATCACCCTGTGTACTGAGCACCCAGCACCCTGAGTACTGAGCCCCCAGCACCCTGAGTACTGAGCACCCAGCACCCCGAGCACTGAGCACCCAGCACCCCGAGAATGAGCACCCAGCACCCTGAGTACTGAGAACCGAGCACCATGAGTACTGAGCACCCAGCACCCTGAGTACTGAGCCCCCAGCACCCTGAGTACTGAGCACCCAGCAACCCGAGCACTGAGCACCCAGCACCCTGAGAATGAGCACCCAGCACCATGAGTACTGAGCACCCAGCACCCTGAGTACTGAGCACTAAGCACCCAGAGCACTGAGCACCCAGCACCCCGAGCACGGAGCAACCAGGACCCCGAGCACTGAGCACACTGAGTACTGAGCAGCCAGCACCCCGAGCACTGAGCACCCAGCACCCTGAGCACTGAGCACCCAGCACCATGAGCACGGAGCACCCCGAGGACTGAGCACCCAGCACCCTGAGCACTGAGCACCCAGCACCTTGAGTACTGAGCACCGAGCATCTCGAGCACTAAGCACCCAGCACCCTGAGTACTGAGCACCCAGCACCCTGAGCACTGAGCGCCCAGAAACCTGAGCACTGAGCACCCAGCACCCTGAGCACGGAGCAACCAGCACCCTGAGTACTGAGCACCCAACACCCAGAGTACTGAGCACCCAGCACCCTGAGTGCTGAGTACCCAGAACCCTGAGCTCTGAGCACCCAGCACCCTGAGTACTGAGCAACGAGCACCCTGAGTACTGAGCACCCAGCACCCTTAGTACTGAGCACCCAGCACCCTGAGCACTGAGCACCCAGCACCCTGAGTACTGAGCACCCAGCACCACCCTCAGCACTGAGCACCCAGCACCCCGAGCACTGAGCACCCAGCTCCCGGAGCACTGAGCACCCAGAACCCCGAGTACTGAGCACAATGCACCCCGAGTACTGAGCACCGAGCACCCCGAGCACTGAGCACCCAGCACCCTGAGTACTGAGCACCCAGCACCCTGAGTACTGAGCACAGAGCACCCCGAGTACTGAGCACCCAGCACCCCCAGCACTGAGCACCCAGCAACCTGAGTACTGAGAACAGATCACCCTGAGTACTGAGCACCCAGCACCCTGAGTACTGAGCCCCCAGCACCCTGAGTACTGAGCACCCAGCACCCCGAGCACTGAGCTCCACGCACCCCGACAATGAGCACCCAGCACCCTGAGTACTGAGAACCGAGCACCCTGAGTACTGAGCACCCAGCACCCTGAGTACTGAGCCCCCAGCACCCTGAGTACTAAGCACCCAGCAACCCGAGCACTGAGCACCCAGCACCCTGAGAATGAGCACCCAGCACCATGAGTACTGAGCACCCAGCACCCTGAGTACTGAGCACTAAGCACCCAGAGCACTGAGCACCCAGCACCCTGAGCACGGAGCACCCAGGACCCCGAGCACTGAGAACTGAGCACCCAGCACCCTGAGTACTGAGCACCGAGCTCCCCGAGCACTGAACACACTGAGTACTGAGCACCCAGCACCCCGAGCACTGAGCACCCAGCACCCTGAGCACTGAGCACCCAGCACCCTGAGTACTGAGCACCCAGCACCCTGAGTACTGAACACCCAGCACCCTGAGCACTGAGCACTGAGCACCCTGAGCACTGAGCACCCAGCACCCCGAGTACTGAGCACCGAGCACCCCGAGCACTGAGCACCCAGCGCCCCGAGCACTGAGCACACAGCACCCCGAGCACTGAGCACTGAGCACCCTGAGCACTGAGCACCCAGGACCCCGAGTACTGAGCACTGAGCACCCTGAGTACTGAGCACCAAGCACCCCGAGAACTGAGCACTGAGCACCCTGAGTACTGAGCACCCAGCACCCTGAGCACTGAGCACCCAGCACCCTGAGCACTGAGCACTGAGCACCCTGAGCACTGAGCACCCAGCACCCCGAGTACTGAGCACCGAGCACCCCGAGCACTGAGCACCCAGCGCCCCGAGCACTGAGCACACAGCACCCCGAGCACTGAGCACCCTGAGCACTGAGCACCCAGGACCCCGAGTACTGAGCACTGAGCACCCTGAGTACTGAGCACCAAGCACCCCGAGAACTGAGCACTGAGCACCCTGAGTACTGAGCACCCAGCACCCTGAGCACTGAGCACCCAGCACCCTGAGTACTGAGCACTGAGATCCCTGAGTACTGAGCACCGAGCACCCTGAGTACTGAGCACCCAGCACCCTCATCACTGAGCATGGAGCACCCCGAGGGCTGAGCAACGAGCACAACGAGCACTGAGCACCCAGCACCCTGAGTACTGAGCACCCAGCACCCTGAGCACTGAGCACCCAGCTCCCTGAGCACTGAGCACGCAGCACCCCGAGCACTGAGCACCCAGCACCCTGAGTACTGAGCACAGAGCACCCTGAGCACTGAGCACCCAGCACCCTGAGTACTGAGCACCCAGCACCCTGAGTACTGGGCAACCAGCACCCTGAGCACTGAGCACTGAGCACCCAGCACCCTGAGCACTGAGAACTGAGCACCCAGCACCACAGCCCTGAGCACCCAGCACCCCGAGCACTGAGCACCCAGCATCCTGAGCACTGAGCACCCAGCACCCTGAGTACTGAGCAACCAGCAACCTGAGTACTGAGCACCCAGCACCCTGAGTACTGAGCACTCAGCACCCTGAGTACTGAGCACCCAGCACCCTGAGCACTGAGCACCCAGCACCCCGAGTACTGAGCACCCTGCACACCGAGTACTGAGCACCGAGCACCCCGAGCACTGAGCACCCAGCACCCTGAGTACTGAGCACCCAACACCCTGAGTACTGAACACTGAGCACCCCGAGTACTGAGCACCCAGCACCCCGAGCACTGAGCACCCAGCAACCTGAGTACTGAGAACAGATCACCCTGAGTACTGAGCACCCAGCACCCTGAGAACTGAGCCCTCAGCACCCTGAGTACTGAGCACCCAGCACCCCGAGCACTGAGCACCCAGCAACCTGAGTACTGAGAACAGATCACCCTGTGTACTGAGCACCCAGCACCCTGAGTACTGAGCACCCAGCACCCTGAGTACTGAGCACCCAGCACCCCGAGCACTGAGCACCCAGCAACCTGAGTACTGAGAACAGATCACCCTGTGTACTGAGCACCCAGCACCCTGAGTACTGAGCCCCCAGCACCCCGAGCACTGAGCACCCAGCACCCCGAGAATGAGCACCCAGCAATCTGAGTACTGAGAACCGAGCACCCTGAGTACTGAGCACCCAGCACCCTGAGTACTGAGCCCCCAGCACCCTGAGTACTGAGCACCCAGCAACCCGAGCACTGAGCACCCAGCACCCTGAGAATGAGCACCCAGCACCATGAGTACTGAGCACCCAGCACCCTGAGTACTGAGCACTAAGCACCCAGAGCACTGAGCACCCAGCACCCCGAGCACGGAGCACCCAGGACCCCGAGCACTGAGAACTGAGCACCCAGCACCCTGAGAATGAGCACCCAGCACCATGAGTACTGAGCACCGAGCTCCCCGAGCACTGAACACACTGAGTACTGAGCACCCAGCACCCCGAGCACTGAGCACCCAGCACCCTGAGCACTGAGCACCCAGCACCCTGAGTACTGAGCACCCAGCACCCTGAGTACTGAACACCCAGCACCCTGAGCACTGAGCACTGAGCACCCTGGGCACTGAGCACACAGCACCCCGAGTACTGAGCACCGAGCACCCCGAGCACTGAGCACCCAGCGCCCCGAGCACTGAGCACACAGCACCCCGAGCACTGAGCACTGAGCACCCTGAGCACTGAGCACCCAGGACCCTGAGTACTGAGCACTGAGCACCCTGAGTACTGAGCACCAAGCACCCCGAGAACTGAGCACTGAGCACCCTGAGTACTGAGCACCCAGCACCCTGAGCACTGAGCACCCAGCACCCTGAGTACTGAGCACTGAGATCCCTGAGTACTGAGCACCGAGCACCCTGAGTACTGAGCACCCAGCACCCTCATCACTGAGCACGGAGCACCCCGAGGGCTGAGCAACGAGCACAACGAGCACTGAGCACCCAGCACCCTGAGTACTGAGCACCCAGCACCCTGAGCACTGAGCACCCAGCTCCCTGAGCACTGAGCACGCAGCACCCCGAGCACTGAGCACCCAGCACCCTGAGTACTGAGCACAGAGCACCCTGAGCACTGAGCACCCAGCACCCTGAGTACTGAGCACCCAGCACCCTGAGTACTGGGCAACCAGCACCCTGAGCACTGAGCACTGAGCACCCAGCACCCTGAGCACTGAGAACTGAGCACCCAGCACCACAGCCGTGAGCACCCAGCACCCCGAGCACTGAGCACCCAGCACCCTGAGCACTGAGCACCCAGCACCCTGAGTACTGAGCAACCAGCAACCTGAGTACTGAGCACCCAGCACTCTGAGTACTGAGCACTCAGCACCCTGAGTACTGAGCACCCAGCACCCTGAGCACTGAGCACCCAGCACCCCGAGTACTGAGCACCCTGCACACCGAGAACTGAGCACCGAGCACCCCGAGCACTGAGCACCCAGCACCCTGAGTACTGAGCACCCAACACCCTGAGTACTGAACACTGAGCACCCCGAGTACTGAGCACCCAGCACCCCGAGCACTGAGCACCCAGCAACCTGAGTACTGAGAACAGATCACCCTGAGTACTGAGCACCCAGCACCCCGAGCACTGAGCACCCAGCACCCTGAGTACTGAGCACCCTGATTACTGAGCACTGAGCACCGAGCATCCTGAGTACTGAGCACCCAACACCCCGAGCACTGAGCACCCAGCACCCTGAGCACTGAGCACCCAGCACCCTGAGCACTGACCACCCAGCACGCTGAGTACTGAGCACTCAGCACCCTGAGTACTGAGTACCCAGCACTCTGAGCTCTGAGCACCCAGCACCCTGAGTACTGAGCACCGAGCACCCTGAGTACTGAGCACCGAGCACCCTGAGTACTGAGCACCCAGCACCCTTAGTACTGAGCTCCCAGCACCCTGAGCACTGAGCACCCAGCTCCCTGAACACTGAGCACCCAGCACCCCGAGTACTGAGCACCCTGCACCCCGAGTACTGAGCACCGAGCACCCCGAGCACTGAGCACCCAGCACCCGGAGTACTGAGCACCCAGCACCCTGAGTACTGAGCACTGAGCACCCCGAATACTGAGCACCCAGCACCCCGAGCACTGAGCACCCAGCAACCTGAGTACTGAGAACAGATCACCCTGTGTACTGAGCACCCAGCACCCTGAGTACTGAGCCCCCAGCACCCTGAGTACTGAGCACCCAGCACCCCGAGCACTGAGCACCCAGCACCCCGAGAATGAGCACCCAGCACCCTGAGTACTGAGAACCGAGCACCATGAGTACTGAGCACCCAGCACCCTGAGTACTGAGCCCCCAGCACCCTGAGTACTGAGCACCCAGCAACCCGAGCACTGAGCACCCAGCACCCTGAGAATGAGCACCCAGCACCATGAGTACTGAGCACCCAGCACCCTGAGTACTGAGCACTAAGCACCCAGAGCACTGAGCACCCAGCACCCCGAGCACGGAGCAACCAGGACCCCGAGCACTGAGCACACTGAGTACTGAGCAGCCAGCACCCCGAGCACTGAGCACCCAGCACCCTGAGCACTGAGCACCCAGCACCATGAGTACGGAGCACCCCGAGGACTGAGCACCCAGCACCCTGAGCACTGAGCACCCAGCACCTTGAGTACTGAGCACCGAGCATCTCGAGCACTAAGCACCCAGCACCCTGAGTACTGAGCACCCAGCACCCTGAGCACTGAGCACCCAGAACCCTGAGCACTGAGCACCCAGCACCCTGAGCACGGAGCAACCAGCACCCTGAGTACTGAGCACCCAACACCCAGAGTACTGAGCACCCAGCACCCTGAGTGCTGAGTACCCAGAACCCTGAGCTCTGAGCACCCAGCACCCTGAGTACTGAGCAACGAGCACCCTGAGTACTGAGCACCCAGCACCCTTAGTACTGAGCACCCAGCACCCTGAGCACTGAGCACCCAGCACCCTGAGTACTGAGCACCCAGCACCACCCTCAGCACTGAGCACCCAGCACCCCGAGCACTGAGCACGCAGCTCCCGGAGCACTGAGCACCCAGAACCCCGAGTACTGAGCACCCTGCACCCCGAGTACTGAGCACCGAGCACCCCAAGCACTGAGCACCCAGCACCCTGAGTACTGAGCACCCAGCACCCTGAGTACTGAGCACTGAGCACCCCGAGTACTGAGCACCCAGCACCCCCAGCACTGAGCACCCAGCAACCTGAGTACTGAGAACAGATCACCCTGAGTACTGAGCACCCAGCACCCTGAGTACTGAGCCCCCAGCACCCTGAGTACTGAGCACCCAGCACCCCGAGCACTGAGCTCCCCGCACCCCGACAATGAGCACCCAGCACCCTGAGTACTGAGAACCGAGCACCCTGAGTACTGAGCACCCAGCACCCTGAGTACTGAGCCCCCAGCACCCTGAGTACTAAGCACCCAGCAACCCGAGCACTGAGCACCCAGCACCCTGAGAATGAGCACCCAGCACCATGAGTACTGAGCACCCAGCACCCTGAGTACTGAGCACTAAGCACCCAGAGCACTGAGCACCCAGCACCCTGAGCACGGAGCACCCAGGACCCCGAGCACTGAGAACTGAGCACCCAGCACCCTGAGTACTGAGCACCGAGCTCCCCGAGCACTGAACACACTGAGTACTGAGCACCCAGCACCCCGAGCACTGAGCACCCAGCACCCTGAGCACTGAGCACCCAGCACCCTGAGTACTGAGCACCCAGCACCCTGAGTACTGAACACCCAGCACCCTGAGCACTGAGCACTGAGCACCCTGAGCACTGAGCACCCAGCACCCCGAGTACTGAGCACCGAGCACCCCGAGCACTGAGCACCCAGCGCCCCGAGCACTGAGCACACAGCACCCCGAGCACTGAGCAGTGAGCACCCTGAGCACTGAGCACCCAGGACCCCGAGTACTGAGCACTGAGCACCCTGAGTACTGAGCACCAAGCACCCCGAGAACTGAGCACTGAGCACCCTGAGTACTGAGCACCCAGCACCCTGAGCACTGAGCACCCAGCACCCTGAGTACTGAGCACTGAGATCCCTGAGTACTGAGCACCGAGCACCCTGAGTACTGAGCACCCAGCACCCTCATCACTGAGCACGGAGCACCCCGAGGGCTGAGCAACGAGCACAACGAGCACTGAGCACCCAGCACCCTGAGTACTGAGCACCCAGCACCCTGAGCACTGAGCACCCAGCTCCCTGAGCACTGAGCACGCAGCACCCCTAGCACTGAGCACCCAGCACCCTGAGTACTGAGCACAGAGCACCCTGAGCACTGAGCACCCAGCACCCTGAGTACTGAGCACCCAGCACCCTGAGTACTGGGCAACCAGCACCCTGAGCACTGAGCACTGAGCACCCAGCACCCTGAGCACTGGGAACTGAGCACCCAGCACCACAGCCGTGAGCACCCAGCACCCCGAGCACTGAGCACCCAGCACCCTGAGCACTGAGCACCCAGCACCCTGAGTACTGAGCAACCAGCAACCTGAGTACTGAGCACCCAGCACCCTGAGTACTGAGCACTCAGCACCCTGAGTACTGAGCACCCAGCACCCTGAGCACTGAGCACCCAGCACCCCGAGTACTGAGCACCCTGCACACCGAGTACTGAGCACCGAGCACCCCGAGCACTGAGCACCCAGCACCCTGAGTACTGAGCACCCAACACCCTGAGTACTGAACACTGAGCACCCCGAGTACTGAGCACCCAGCACCCCGAGCACTGAGCACCCAGCAACCTGAGTACTGAGAACAGATCACCCTGAGTACTGAGCACCCAGCACCCCGAGCACTGAGCACCCAGCACCCTGAGTACTGAGCACCCTGATTACTGAGCACTGAGCACCGAGCATCCTGAGTACTGAGCACCCAACACCCCGAGCACTGAGCACCCAGCACCCTGAGCACTGAGCACCCAGCACCCTGAGCACTGACCACCCAGCACGCTGAGTACTGAGCACTCAGCACCCTGAGTACTGAGTACCCAGCACTCTGAGCTCTGAGCACCCAGCACCCTGAGTACTGAGCACCGAGCACCCTGAGTACTGAGCACCGAGCACCCTGAGTACTGAGCACCCAGCACCCTTAGTACTGAGCTCCCAGCACCCTGAGCACTGAGCACCCAGCTCCCTGAACACTGAGCACCCAGCACCCCGAGTACTGAGCACCCTGCACCCCGAGTACTGAGCACCGAGCACCCCGAGCACTGAGCACCCAGCACCCGGAGTACTGAGCACCCAGCACCCTGAGTACTGAGCACTGAGCACCCCGAATACTGAGCACCCAGCACCCCGAGCACTGAGCACCCAGCAACCTGAGTACTGAGAACAGATCACCCTGTGTACTGAGCACCCAGCACCCTGAGTACTGAGCCCCCAGCACCCTGAGTACTGAGCACCCAGCACCCCGAGCACTGAGCACCCAGCACCCCGAGAATGAGCACCCAGCACCCTGAGTACTGAGAACCGAGCACCATGAGTACTGAGCACCCAGCACCCTGAGTACTGAGCCCCCAGCACCCTGAGTACTGAGCACCCAGCAACCCGAGCACTGAGCACCCAGCACCCTGAGAATGAGCACCCAGCGCCATGAGTACTGAGCACCCAGCACCCTGAGTACTGAGCACTAAGCACCCAGAGCACTGAGCACCCAGCACCCCGAACACGGAGCAACCAGGACCCCGAGCACTGAGCACACTGAGTACTGAGCAGCCAGCACCCCGAGCACTGAGCACCCAGCACCCTGAGCACTGAGCACCCAGCACCATGAGCACGGAGCACCCCGAGGACTGAGCACCCAGCACCCTGAGCACTGAGCACCCAGCACCTTGAGTACTGAGCACCGAGCACCTCGAGCACTAAGCACCCAGCACCCTGAGTACTGAGCACCCAGCACCCTGAGCACTGAGCACCCAGAACCCTGAGCACTGAGCACCCAGCACCCTGAGCACGGAGCAACCAGCACCCTGAGTACTGAGCACCCAACACCCAGAGTACTGAGCACCCAGCACCCTGAGTGCTGAGTACCCAGAACCCTGAGCTCTGAGCACCCAGCACCCTGAGTACTGAGCAACGAGCACCCTGAGTACTGAGCACCCAGCACCCTTAGTACTGAGCACCCAGCACCCTGAGCACTGAGCACCCAGCACCCTGAGTACTGAGCACACAGCACCACCCTCAGCACTGAGCACCCAGCACCCCGAGCACTGAGCACCCAGCTCCCGGAGCACTGAGCACCCAGAACCCCGAGTACTGAGCACCCTGCACCCCGAGTACTGAGCACCGAGCACCCCGAGCACTGAGCACCCAGCACCCTGAGTACTGAGCACCCAGCACCCTGAGTACTGAGCACTGAGCACCCCGAGTACTGAGCACCCAGCACCCCCAGCACTGAGCACCCAGCAACCTGAGTACTGAAAACAGATCACCCTGAGTACTGAGCACCCAGCACCCTGAGTACTGAGCCCCCAGCACCCTGAGTACTGAGCACCCAGCACCCCGAGCACTGAGCTCCCCGCACCCCGACAATGAGCACCCAGCACCCTGAGTACTGAGAACCGAGCACCCTGAGTACTGAGCACCCAGCACCCTGAGTACTGAGCCCCCAGCACCCTGAGTACTAAGCACCCAGCAACCCGAGCACTGAGCACCCAGCACCCTGAGAATGAGCACCCAGCACCATGAGTACTTAGCACCCAGCACCCTGAGTACTGAGCACTAAGCACCCAGAGCACTGAGCACCCAGCACCCCGAGCACGGAGCACCCAGGACCCCGAGCACTGAGAACTGAGCACCCAGCACCCTGAGTACTGAGCACCGAGCTCCCCGAGCACTGAACACACTGAGTACTGAGCACCCAGCACCCCGAGCACTGAGCACCCAGCACCCTGAGCACTGAGCACCCAGCACCCTGAGTACTGAGCACCCAGCACCCTGAGTACTGAACACCCAGCACCCTGAGCACTGAGCACTGAGCACCCTGAGCACTGAGCACCCAGCACCCCGAGTACTGAGCACCGAGCACCCCGAGCACTGAGCACCCAGCGCCCCGAGCACTGAGCACACAGCACCCCGAGCACTGAGCACCCTGAGCACTGAGCACCCAGGACCCCGAGTACTGAGCACTGAGCACCCTGAGTACTGAGCACCAAGCACCCCGAGAACTGAGCACTGAGCACCCTGAGTACTGAGCACCCAGCACCCTGAGCACTGAGCACCCAGCACCCTGAGTACTGAGCACTGAGATCCCTGAGTACTGAGCACCGAGCACCCTGAGTACTGAGCACCCAGCACCCTCATCACTGAGCATGGAGCACCCCGAGGGCTGAGCAACGAGCACAACGAGCACTGAGCACCCAGCACCCTGAGTACTGAGCACCCAGCACCCTGAGCACTGAGCACCCAGCTCCCTGAGCACTGAGCACGCAGCACCCCGAGCACTGAGCACCCAGCACCCTGAGTACTGAGCACAGAGCACCCTGAGCACTGAGCACCCAGCACCCTGAGTACTGAGCACCCAGCACCCTGAGTACTGGGCAACCAGCACCCTGAGCACTGAGCACTGAGCACCCAGCACCCTGAGCACTGAGAACTGAGCACCCAGCACCACAGCCCTGAGCACCCAGCACCCCGAGCACTGAGCACCCAGCATCCTGAGCACTGAGCACCCAGCACCCTGAGTACTGAGCAACCAGCAACCTGAGTTCTGAGCACCCAGCACCCTGAGTACTGAGCACTCAGCACCCTGAGTACTGAGCACCCAGCACCCTGAGCACTGAGCACCCAGCACCCCGAGTACTGAGCACCCTGCACACCGAGTACTGAGCACCGAGCACCCCGAGCACTCAGCACCCAGCACCCTGAGTACTGAGCACCCAACACCCTGAGTACTGAACACTGAGCACCCCGAGTACTGAGCACCCAGCACCCCGAGCACTGAGCACCCAGCAACCTGAGTACTGAGAACAGATCACCCTGAGTACTGAGCACCCAGCACCCTGAGAACTGAGCCCTCAGCACCCTGAGTACTGAGCACACAGCACCCCGAGCACTGAGCACCCAGCAACCTGAGTACTGAGAACAGATCACCCTGTGTACTGAGCACCCAGCACCCTGAGTACTGAGCACCCAGCACCCTGAGTACTGAGCACCCAGCACCCCGAGCACTGAGCACCCAGCAACCTGAGTACTGAGAACAGATCACCCTGTGTACTGAGCACCCAGCACCCTGAGTACTGAGCCCCCAGCACCCCGAGCACTGAGCACCCAGCACCCCGAGAATGAGCACCCAGCAATCTGAGTACTGAGAACCGAGCACCCTGAGTACTGAGCACCCAGCACCCTGAGTACTGAGCCCCCAGCACCCTGAGTACTGAGCACCCAGCAACCCGAGCACTGAGCACCCAGCACCCTGAGAATGAGCACCCAGCACCATGAGTACTGAGCACCCAGCACCCTGAGTACTGAGCACTAAGCACCCAGAGCACTGAGCACCCAGCACCCCGAGCACGGAGCACCCAGGACCCCGAGCACTGAGAACTGAGCACCCAGCACCCTGAGAATGAGCACCCAGCACCATGAGTACTGAGCACCGAGCTCCCCGAGCACTGAACACACTGAGTACTGAGCACCCAGCACCCCGAGCACTGAGCACCCAGCACCCTGAGCACTGAGCACCCAGCACCCTGAGTACTGAGCACCCAGCACCCTGAGTACTGAACACCCAGCACCCTGAGCACTGAGCACTGAGCACCCTGGGCACTGAGCACACAGCACCCCGAGTACTGAGCACCGAGCACCCCGAGCACTGAGCACCCAGCGCCCCGAGCACTGAGCACACAGCACCCCGAGCACTGAGCACTGAGCACCCTGAGCACTGAGCACCCAGGACCCCGAGTACTGAGCACTGAGCACCCTGAGTACTGAGCACCAAGCACCCCGAGAATTGAGCACTGAGCACCCTGAGTACTGAGCACCCAGCACCCTGAGCACTGAGCACCCAGCACCCTGAGTACTGAGCACTGAGATCCCTGAGTACTGAGCACCGAGCACCCTGAGTACTGAGCACCCAGCACCCTCATCACTGAGCACGGAGCACCCCGAGGGCTGAGCAACGAGCACAACGAGCACTGAGCACCCAGCACCCTGAGTACTGAGCACCCAGCACCCTGAGCACTGAGCACCCAGCTCCCTGAGCACTGAGCACGCAGCACCCCGAGCACTGAGCACCCAGCACCCTGAGTACTGAGCACAGAGCACCCTGAGCACTGAGCACCCAGCACCCTGAGTACTGAGCACCCAGCACCCTGAGTACTGGGCAACCAGCACCCTGAGCACTGAGCACTGAGCACCCAGCACCCTGAGCACTGAGAACTGAGCACCCAGCACCACAGCCGTGAGCACCCAGCACCCCGAGCACTGAGCACCCAGCACCCTGAGCACTGAGCACCCAGCACCCTGAGTACTGAGCAACCAGCAACCTGAGTACTGAGCACCCAGCACCCTGAGTACTGAGCACTCAGCACCCTGAGTACTGAGCACCCAGCACCCTGAGCACTGAGCACCCAGCACCCCGAGTACTGAGCACCCTGCACACCGAGTACTGAGCACCGAGCACCCCGAGCACTGAGCACCCAGCACCCTGAGTACTGAGCACCCAACACCCTGAGTACTGAACACTGAGCACCCCGAGTACTGAGCACCCAGCACCCCGAGCACTGAGCACCCAGCAACCTGAGTACTGAGAACAGATCACCCTGAGTACTGAGCACCCAGCATCCCGAGCACTGAGCACCCAGCACCCTGAGTACTGAGCACCCTGATTACTGAGCACTGAGCACCGAGCATCCTGAGTACTGAGCACCCAACACCCCGAGCACTGAGCACCCAGCACCCTGAGCACTGAGCACCCAGCACCCTGAGCACTGACCACCCAGCACGCTGAGTACTGAGCACTCAGCACCCTGAGTACTGAGTACCCAGCACTCTGAGCTCTGAGCACCCAGCACCCTGAGTACTGAGCACCGAGCACCCTGAGTACTGAGCACCGAGCACCCTGAGTACTGAGCACCCAGCACCCTTAGTACTGAGCTCCCAGCACCCTGAGCACTGAGCACCCAGCTCCCTGAACACTGAGCACCCAGCACCCCGAGTACTGAGCACCCTGCACCCCGAGTACTGAGCACCGAGCACCCCGAGCACTGAGCACCCAGCACCCGGAGTACTGAGCACCCAGCACCCTGAGTACTGAGCACTGAGCACCCCGAATACTGAGCACCCAGCACCCCGAGCACTGAGCACCCAGCAACCTGAGTACTGAGAACAGATCACACTGTGTACTGAGCACCCAGCACCCTGAGTACTGAGCCCCCAGCACCCTGAGTACTGAGCACCCAGCACCCCGAGCACTGAGCACCCAGCACCCCGAGAATGAGCACCCAGCACCCTGAGTACTGAGAACCGAGCACCATGAGTACTGAGCAACCAGCACCCTGAGTACTGAGCCCCCAGCACCCTGAGTACTGAGCACCCAGCAACCCGAGCACTGAGCACCCAGCACCCTGAGAATGAGCACCCAGCACCATGAGTACTGAGCACCCAGCACCCTGAGTACTGAGCACTAAGCACCCAGAGCACTGAGCACCCAGCACCCCGAGCACGGAGCAACCAGGACCCCGAGCACTGAGCACACTGAGTACTGAGCAGCCAGCACCCCGAGCACTGAGCACCCAGCACCCTGAGCACTGAGCACCCAGCACCATGAGTACGGAGCACCCCGAGGACTGAGCACCCAGCACCCTGAGCACTGAGCACCCAGCACCTTGAGTACTGAGCACCGAGCATCTCGAGCACTAAGCACCCAGCACCCTGAGTACTGAGCACCCAGCACCCTGAGCACTGAGCACCCAGAACCCTGAGCACTGAGCACCCAGCACCCTGAGCACGGAGCAACCAGCACCCTGAGTACTGAGCACCCAACACCCAGAGTACTGAGCACCCAGCACCCTGAGTGCTGAGTACCCAGAACCCTGAGCTCTGAGCACCCAGCACCCTGAGTACTGAGCAACGAGCACCCTGAGTACTGAGCACCCAGCACCCTTAGTACTGAGCACCCAGCACCCTGAGCACTGAGCACCCAGCACCCTGAGTACTGAGCACCCAGCACCACCCTCAGCACTGAGCACCCAGCACCCCGAGCACTGAGCACGCAGCTCCCGGAGCACTGAGCACCCAGAACCCCGAGTACTGAGCACCCTGCACCCCGAGTACTGAGCACCGAGCACCCTGAGTACTGAGCACCCAGCACCCTGAGTACTGGGCAACCAGCACCCCGAACACGGAGCAACCAGGACCCCGAGCACTGAGCACACTGAGTACTGAGCAGCCAGCACCCCGAGCACTGAGCACCCAGCACCCTGAGCACTGAGCACCCAGCACCCTGAGCACTGAGCACCCAGCTCCCTGAGCACTGAGCACGCAGCACCCCGAGCACTGAGCACCCAGCACCCTGAGTACTGAGCACAGAGCACCCTGAGCACTGAGCACCCAGCACCCTGAGTACTGAGCACCCAGCACCCTGAGTACTGGGCAACCAGCACCCTGAGCACTGAGCACTGAGCACCCAGCACCCTGAGCACTGAGAACTGAGCACCCAGCACCACAGCCCTGAGCACCCAGCACCCCGAGCACTGAGCACCCAGCATCCTGAGCACTGAGCACCCAGCACCCTGAGTACTGAGCAACCAGCAACCTGAGTTCTGAGCACCCAGCACCCTGAGTACTGAGCACTCAGCACCCTGAGTACTGAGCACCCAGCACCCTGAGCACTGAGCACCCAGCACCCCGAGTACTGAGCACCCTGCACACCGAGTACTGAGCACCGAGCACCCCGAGCACTCAGCACCCAGCACCCTGAGTACTGAGCCCCCAGCACCCTGAGTACTGAGCACCCAGCAACCCGAGCACTGAGCACCCAGCACCCTGAGAATGAGCACCCAGCGCCATGAGTACTGAGCACCCAGCACCCTGAGTACTGAGCACTAAGCACCCAGAGCACTGAGCACCCAGCACCCCGAACACGGAGCAACCAGGACCCCGAGCACTGAGCACACTGAGTACTGAGCAGCCAGCACCCCGAGCACTGAGCACCCAGCACCCTGAGCACTGAGCACCCAGCACCATGAGCACGGAGCACCCCGAGGACTGAGCACCCAGCACCCTGAGCACTGAGCACCCAGCACCTTGAGTACTGAGCACCGAGCACCTCGAGCACTAAGCACCCAGCACCCTGAGTACTGAGCACCCAGCACCCTGAGCACTGAGCACCCAGAACCCTGAGCACTGAGCACCCAGCACCCTGAGCACGGAGCAACCAGCACCCTGAGTACTGAGCACCCAACACCCAGAGTACTGAGCACCCAGCACCCTGAGTGCTGAGTACCCAGAACCCTGAGCTCTGAGCACCCAGCACCCTGAGTACTGAGCAACGAGCACCCTGAGTACTGAGCACCCAGCACCCTTAGTACTGAGCACCCAGCACCCTGAGCACTGAGCACCCAGCACCCTGAGTACTGAGCACACAGCACCACCCTCAGCACTGAGCACCCAGCACCCCGAGCACTGAGCACCCAGCTCCCGGAGCACTGAGCACCCAGAACCCCGAGTACTGAGCACCCTGCACCCCGAGTACTGAGCACCGAGCACCCCGAGCACTGAGCACCCAGCACCCTGAGTACTGAGCACCCAGCACCCTGAGTACTGAGCACTGAGCACCCCGAGTACTGAGCACCCAGCACCCCCAGCACTGAGCACCCAGCAACCTGAGTACTGAAAACAGATCACCCTGAGTACTGAGCACCCAGCACCCTGAGTACTGAGCCCCCAGCACCCTGAGTACTGAGCACCCAGCACCCCGAGCACTGAGCTCCCCGCACCCCGACAATGAGCACCCAGCACCCTGAGTACTGAGAACCGAGCACCCTGAGTACTGAGCACCCAGCACCCTGAGTACTGAGCCCCCAGCACCCTGAGTACTAAGCACCCAGCAACCCGAGCACTGAGCACCCAGCACCCTGAGAATGAGCACCCAGCACCATGAGTACTTAGCACCCAGCACCCTGAGTACTGAGCACTAAGCACCCAGAGCACTGAGCACCCAGCACCCCGAGCACGGAGCACCCAGGACCCCGAGCACTGAGAACTGAGCACCCAGCACCCTGAGTACTGAGCACCGAGCTCCCCGAGCACTGAACACACTGAGTACTGAGCACCCAGCACCCCGAGCACTGAGCACCCAGCACCCTGAGCACTGAGCACCCAGCACCCTGAGTACTGAGCACCCAGCACCCTGAGTACTGAACACCCAGCACCCTGAGCACTGAGCACTGAGCACCCTGAGCACTGAGCACCCAGCACCCCGAGTACTGAGCACCGAGCACCCCGAGCACTGAGCACCCAGCGCCCCGAGCACTGAGCACACAGCACCCCGAGCACTGAGCACCCTGAGCACTGAGCACCCAGGACCCCGAGTACTGAGCACTGAGCACCCTGAGTACTGAGCACCAAGCACCCCGAGAACTGAGCACTGAGCACCCTGAGTACTGAGCACCCAGCACCCTGAGCACTGAGCACCCAGCACCCTGAGTACTGAGCACTGAGATCCCTGAGTACTGAGCACCGAGCACCCTGAGTACTGAGCACCCAGCACCCTCATCACTGAGCATGGAGCACCCCGAGGGCTGAGCAACGAGCACAACGAGCACTGAGCACCCAGCACCCTGAGTACTGAGCACCCAGCACCCTGAGCACTGAGCACCCAGCTCCCTGAGCACTGAGCACGCAGCACCCCGAGCACTGAGCACCCAGCACCCTGAGTACTGAGCACAGAGCACCCTGAGCACTGAGCACCCAGCACCCTGAGTACTGAGCACCCAGCACCCTGAGTACTGGGCAACCAGCACCCTGAGCACTGAGCACTGAGCACCCAGCACCCTGAGCACTGAGAACTGAGCACCCAGCACCACAGCCCTGAGCACCCAGCACCCCGAGCACTGAGCACCCAGCATCCTGAGCACTGAGCACCCAGCACCCTGAGTACTGAGCAACCAGCAACCTGAGTTCTGAGCACCCAGCACCCTGAGTACTGAGCACTCAGCACCCTGAGTACTGAGCACCCAGCACCCTGAGCACTGAGCACCCAGCACCCCGAGTACTGAGCACCCTGCACACCGAGTACTGAGCACCGAGCACCCCGAGCACTCAGCACCCAGCACCCTGAGTACTGAGCACCCAACACCCTGAGTACTGAACACTGAGCACCCCGAGTACTGAGCACCCAGCACCCCGAGCACTGAGCACCCAGCAACCTGAGTACTGAGAACAGATCACCCTGAGTACTGAGCACCCAGCACCCTGAGAACTGAGCCCTCAGCACCCTGAGTACTGAGCACACAGCACCCCGAGCACTGAGCACCCAGCAACCTGAGTACTGAGAACAGATCACCCTGTGTACTGAGCACCCAGCACCCTGAGTACTGAGCACCCAGCACCCTGAGTACTGAGCACCCAGCACCCCGAGCACTGAGCACCCAGCAACCTGAGTACTGAGAACAGATCACCCTGTGTACTGAGCACCCAGCACCCTGAGTACTGAGCCCCCAGCACCCCGAGCACTGAGCACCCAGCACCCCGAGAATGAGCACCCAGCAATCTGAGTACTGAGAACCGAGCACCCTGAGTACTGAGCACCCAGCACCCTGAGTACTGAGCCCCCAGCACCCTGAGTACTGAGCACCCAGCAACCCGAGCACTGAGCACCCAGCACCCTGAGAATGAGCACCCAGCACCATGAGTACTGAGCACCCAGCACCCTGAGTACTGAGCACTAAGCACCCAGAGCACTGAGCACCCAGCACCCCGAGCACGGAGCACCCAGGACCCCGAGCACTGAGAACTGAGCACCCAGCACCCTGAGAATGAGCACCCAGCACCATGAGTACTGAGCACCGAGCTCCCCGAGCACTGAACACACTGAGTACTGAGCACCCAGCACCCCGAGCACTGAGCACCCAGCACCCTGAGCACTGAGCACCCAGCACCCTGAGTACTGAGCACCCAGCACCCTGAGTACTGAACACCCAGCACCCTGAGCACTGAGCACTGAGCACCCTGGGCACTGAGCACACAGCACCCCGAGTACTGAGCACCGAGCACCCCGAGCACTGAGCACCCAGCGCCCCGAGCACTGAGCACACAGCACCCCGAGCACTGAGCACTGAGCACCCTGAGCACTGAGCACCCAGGACCCCGAGTACTGAGCACTGAGCACCCTGAGTACTGAGCACCAAGCACCCCGAGAATTGAGCACTGAGCACCCTGAGTACTGAGCACCCAGCACCCTGAGCACTGAGCACCCAGCACCCTGAGTACTGAGCACTGAGATCCCTGAGTACTGAGCACCGAGCACCCTGAGTACTGAGCACCCAGCACCCTCATCACTGAGCACGGAGCACCCCGAGGGCTGAGCAACGAGCACAACGAGCACTGAGCACCCAGCACCCTGAGTACTGAGCACCCAGCACCCTGAGCACTGAGCACCCAGCTCCCTGAGCACTGAGCACGCAGCACCCCGAGCACTGAGCACCCAGCACCCTGAGTACTGAGCACAGAGCACCCTGAGCACTGAGCACCCAGCACCCTGAGTACTGAGCACCCAGCACCCTGAGTACTGGGCAACCAGCACCCTGAGCACTGAGCACTGAGCACCCAGCACCCTGAGCACTGAGAACTGAGCACCCAGCACCACAGCCGTGAGCACCCAGCACCCCGAGCACTGAGCACCCAGCACCCTGAGCACTGAGCACCCAGCACCCTGAGTACTGAGCAACCAGCAACCTGAGTACTGAGCACCCAGCACCCTGAGTACTGAGCACTCAGCACCCTGAGTACTGAGCACCCAGCACCCTGAGCACTGAGCACCCAGCACCCCGAGTACTGAGCACCCTGCACACCGAGTACTGAGCACCGAGCACCCCGAGCACTGAGCACCCAGCACCCTGAGTACTGAGCACCCAACACCCTGAGTACTGAACACTGAGCACCCCGAGTACTGAGCACCCAGCACCCCGAGCACTGAGCACCCAGCAACCTGAGTACTGAGAACAGATCACCCTGAGTACTGAGCACCCAGCATCCCGAGCACTGAGCACCCAGCACCCTGAGTACTGAGCACCCTGATTACTGAGCACTGAGCACCGAGCATCCTGAGTACTGAGCACCCAACACCCCGAGCACTGAGCACCCAGCACCCTGAGCACTGAGCACCCAGCACCCTGAGCACTGACCACCCAGCACGCTGAGTACTGAGCACTCAGCACCCTGAGTACTGAGTACCCAGCACTCTGAGCTCTGAGCACCCAGCACCCTGAGTACTGAGCACCGAGCACCCTGAGTACTGAGCACCGAGCACCCTGAGTACTGAGCACCCAGCACCCTTAGTACTGAGCTCCCAGCACCCTGAGCACTGAGCACCCAGCTCCCTGAACACTGAGCACCCAGCACCCCGAGTACTGAGCACCCTGCACCCCGAGTACTGAGCACCGAGCACCCCGAGCACTGAGCACCCAGCACCCGGAGTACTGAGCACCCAGCACCCTGAGTACTGAGCACTGAGCACCCCGAATACTGAGCACCCAGCACCCCGAGCACTGAGCACCCAGCAACCTGAGTACTGAGAACAGATCACCCTGTGTACTGAGCACCCAGCACCCTGAGTACTGAGCCCCCAGCACCCTGAGTACTGAGCACCCAGCACCCCGAGCACTGAGCACCCAGCACCCCGAGAATGAGCACCCAGCACCCTGAGTACTGAGAACCGAGCACCATGAGTACTGAGCAACCAGCACCCTGAGTACTGAGCCCCCAGCACCCTGAGTACTGAGCACCCAGCAACCCGAGCACTGAGCACCCAGCACCCTGAGAATGAGCACCCAGCACCATGAGTACTGAGCACCCAGCACCCTGAGTACTGAGCACTAAGCACCCAGAGCACTGAGCACCCAGCACCCCGAGCACGGAGCAACCAGGACCCCGAGCACTGAGCACACTGAGTACTGAGCAGCCAGCACCCCGAGCACTGAGCACCCAGCACCCTGAGCACTGAGCACCCAGCACCATGAGTACGGAGCACCCCGAGGACTGAGCACCCAGCACCCTGAGCACTGAGCACCCAGCACCTTGAGTACTGAGCACCGAGCATCTCGAGCACTAAGCACCCAGCACCCTGAGTACTGAGCACCCAGCACCCTGAGCACTGAGCACCCAGAACCCTGAGCACTGAGCACCCAGCACCCTGAGCACGGAGCAACCAGCACCCTGAGTACTGAGCACCCAACACCCAGAGTACTGAGCACCCAGCACCCTGAGTGCTGAGTACCCAGAACCCTGAGCTCTGAGCACCCAGCACCCTGAGTACTGAGCAACGAGCACCCTGAGTACTGAGCACCCAGCACCCTTAGTACTGAGCACCCAGCACCCTGAGCACTGAGCACCCAGCACCCTGAGTACTGAGCACCCAGCACCACCCTCAGCACTGAGCACCCAGCACCCCGAGCACTGAGCACGCAGCTCCCGGAGCACTGAGCACCCAGAACCCCGAGTACTGAGCACCCTGCACCCCGAGTACTGAGCACCGAGCACCCCGAGCACTGAGCACCCAGCACCCTGAGTACTGAGCACCCAGCACCCTGAGTACAGAGCACTGAGCACCCCGAGTACTGAGCACCCAGCACCCCCAGCACTGAGCACCCAGCAACCTGAGTACTGAGAACAGATCACCCTGAGTACTGAGCACCCAGCACCCTGAGTACTGAGCCCCCAGCACCCTGAGTACTGAGCACCCAGCACCCCGAGCACTGAGCTCCCCGCACCCCGACAATGAGCACCCAGCACCTTGAGTACTGAGAACCGAGCACCCTGAGTACTGAGCACCCAGCACCCTGAGTACTGAGCCCCCAGCACCCTGAGTACTAAGCACCCAGCAACCCGAGCACTGAGCACCCAGCACCCTGAGAATGAGCACCCAGCACCATGAGTACTGAGCACCCAGCACCCTGAGTACTGAGCACTAAGCACCCAGAGCACTGAGCACCCAGCACCCTGAGCACGGAGCACCCAGGACCCCGAGCACTGAGAACTGAGCACCCAGCACCCTGAGTACTGAGCACCGAGCTCCCCGAGCACTGAACACACTGAGTACTGAGCACCCAGCACCCCGAGCACTGAGCACCCAGCACCCTGAGCACTGAGCACCCAGCACCCTGAGTACTGAGCACCCAGCACCCTGAGTACTGAACACCCAGCACCCTGAGCACTGAGCACTGAGCACCCTGAGCACTGAGCACCCAGCACCCCGAGTACTGAGCACCGAGCACCCCGAGCACTGAGCACCCAGCGCCCCGAGCACTGAGCACACAGCACCCCGAGCACTGAGCAGTGAGCACCCTGAGCACTGAGCACCCAGGACCCCGAGTACTGAGCACTGAGCACCCTGAGTACTGAGCACCAAGCACCCCGAGAACTGAGCACTGAGCACCCTGAGTACTGAGCACCCAGCACCCTGAGCACTGAGCACCCAGCACCCTGAGTACTGAGCACTGAGATCCCTGAGTACTGAGCACCGAGCACCCTGAGTACTGAGCACCCAGCACCCCGATCACTGAGCACCCAGCACCCTGAGCACTGAGCACCCAGCACCCTGAGAACTGAGCACGCAGCACCCTGAGTACTGAGCACCCAGCACGCTGAGTACTGAGCACCCAGCACCCCGAGCACTGAGCACCCAGCACCCTGAGTACTGAGCACTGAGCACCCAGCACCCCGAGCACTGAGCACCCAGCACCCTGTGTACTGAGCACTGAGCACCCTGAGTACTAAGCACCCAGCACCCTGAGTACTGAGCACCCAGGACCCTGAGCACTGAGCACCGAGCAGCCCGAGCACTGAGCACCCAGCACCCTGAGCACTCAGCACCCAGCACCCCGAGCACTGAGCACCCAGCACCCTGAGCACTGAGCACCCAGCACCCTGAGCACGGAGCACCCCGAGTACTGAGCACCCAGCACCCTGAGCACTGAGCACCCAGCACCCTGAGCACTGAGCACCCAGCACACTGAGCACTGAGCACGCAGCACCCCGAGCACTGAGCACCCAGCACCCTGAGTACTGAGCACAGAGCACCCTGAGCCATGAGCACCCAGCACCCTGAGTACTGAGCACCCAGCACCCTGAGTACTGAGCAACCAGCACCCTGAGCACTGAGCACTGAGCACCCAGCACCCTGAGCACTGACCACTGAGCACCCAGCACCACAGCCCTGAGCACCCAGCACCCCGAGCACTGAGCACCCAGCACCCTGAGTACTGAGCACCCAGCACCCTGAGCACCCAGCACCCTGAGTACTGAGCACCCACCACCCTGAGTACTGAGCACCCAGCACCCTGAGTACTGAGCACTCAGCACCCTGAGTACTGAGCACCGAGCACCCCGAGCACTGAGCACCCAGCACCCTGAGCACTGTGCACCCGGAGGACTGAGCACCCAGCACCCTGAGCACTGAGCACCGATCACCCTGAGCACTGAGCACCCAGCACCCCTAGCACTGAGCACCCAGCACCCTGAGTACTGAGCACCCAGCACCCCGAGTACTGAGCACCCAGCACCCTGAGAACTGAGCACCCAGCACCCCGAGCACTGAGCAACCCGCACCCTGAGTACTGAGCACCCTGAGTACTGAGCACTGAGCACCGAGCACCCTGAGTACTGAGCACCCTGTGGACTGAGCACCCAGCACCCTGAGAACTGAGCACCCAGCACCCCGAGCACTGAGCACCCAGCACCCCGAGAATGAGCACCCAGCACCCTGAGTACTGAGAACCGAGCACCCTGAGTACTGAGCACCCAGCACCCTGAGTACTGAGCCCCCAGCACCCTGAGTACTGAGCACCCAGCAACCCGAGCACTGAGCACCCAGCACCCTGAGAATGAGCACCCAGCACCATGAGTACTGAGCACCCAGCACCCTGAGTACTGAGCACTAAGCACCCAGAGCACTGAGCACACAGCACCCCGAGCACGGAGCACCCAGGACCCCGAGCACTGAGAACTGAGCACCCAGCACCCTGAGTACTGAGCACCGAGCTCCCCGAGCACTGAGCACACTGAGTACTGAGCACCCAGCACCCCGATCACTGAGCACCCAGCACCCTGAGCACTGAGCACCCAGCACCCTGAGAACTGAGCACCCAGCACCCTGAGTACTGAGCACCCAGCACGCTGAGTACTGAGCACCAAGCACCCCGAGCACTGAGCACCCAGCACCCTGAGTACTGAGCACTGAGCACCCAGCACCCCGAGCACTGAGCACCCAGCACCCTGTGTACTGAGCACTGAGCACCCTGAGTACTAAGCACCCAGCACCCTGAGTACTGAGCACCCAGGACCCTGAGCACTGAGCACCGAGCAGCCCGAGCACTGAGCACCCAGCACCCTGAGCACTCAGCACCCAGCACCCCGAGCACTGAGCACCCAGCACCCTGAGCACTGAGCACCCAGCACCCTGAGCACGGAGCACCCCGAGTACTGAGCACCCAGCACCCTGAGCACTGAGCACCCAGCACCCTGAGCACAGAGCACCCAGCACCCTGAGCACTGAGCACCCAGCACCCCGAGCACGGAGCACCCAGCACCCTGAGTACTGAGCACCCAACACCCAGAGTACTGAGCACCCAGCACCCTGAGCACTGAGCACCCAACACCCTGAGTACTGAGCACCCAGCACCCTGAGTACTGAACACCCAGCACCCTGAGCACTGAGCACTGAGCACCCTGAGCACTGAGTACTGAGCACTGAGCACCCTGAGAACTGAGCACCCAGCACCACAGCCCTGAGCACCCCGAGTACTTAGCAACAAGCACCCCGAGTACTGAGCGCTGAGCACCCTGAGTACTGAGCACCCAGCACCCAGAGCACTGAGCACCCAGCACACTGAGCACTGAGCACGCAGCACCCGGAGCACTGAGCACCCAGCACCCTGAGTACTGAGCACAGAGCACCCTGAGCACTGAGCACCCAGCACCCTGAGTACTGAGCACCCAGCACCCAGCACCCTGAGCACTGACCACTGAGCACCCAGCACCACAGCCCTGAGCACCCAGCACCCCGAGCACTGAGCACCCAGCACCCTGAGTACTGAGCACCCAGCACCCTGAGCACACAGCACCATGAGTACTGAGCACCCAGCACCCTGAGTACTGAGCACCCAGCACCCTGAGTACTGAGCACTCAGCACCCTGAGTACTGAGCACCGAACACCCCGAGCACTGAGCACCCAGCACCCTGAGCACTGAGCACCCGGAGGACTGAGCACCCAGCACCCTGAGCACTGAGCACCGATCACCCTGAGCACTGAGCACCCAGCACCCCGAGCACTGAGCACCCAGCACCCTGAGTACTGAGCACCCAGCACCCCGAGTACTGAGCACCCAGCACCCTGAGTACTGAGCACCCAGCACCCCGAGCACTGAGCAACCAGCACCCTGAGTACTGAGCACCCTGAGTACTGAGCACTGAGCACCGAGCACCCTGAGTACTGAGCACCCTGAGGACTGAGCACCCAGCACCCTGAGCACTGAGCACCCAGCACCCTGAGTACTGAGCACTGATCACCCTGAGCACTGATCACCCAGCACCCCGAGCACTGAGCACCCAGCACCCTGAGTACTGAGCACCTAGCACCCTGAGCACTGAGCACCGAGCACCCTGAGTACTGAACACCCAGCACCCTGAGCACTGAGCACTGAGCACCCAGGACCCTGAGCACTGAGCACTGAGCACCCAGCACCCTGAGCACTGAGCACCCAGCACCCTGAGCACCCAGCACCCTGAGCACTGAGCACCCTGAGCACTGAGCACCCTGAGCACTGAGCACTGAGCACCCAGCACCCTGAGTACTGAGCACCCAACACTCTGAGCACTGAGCACCCAGCACGCTGAGTACTGAGCACTGAGCACACAGCACCCTGAGTACTGAGCACCCAGCACCCCGAGCACTGAGCTCCCAGCGCCCCGAGCACTGAGCACCCAGCACCCTGAGCACTGAGCACTGAGCACACTGAGCACTGAGCACCCAGCACCCCGAGTACTGAGCACTGAGCACCCTGAGTACTGAGCACCCAACACCCAGAGTACTGATCACCCAGCACCCTGAGAACTGAGCACCCAGCACCCTGAGTACTGAGCACCCAGCACCCTGAGTACTGAGCACCCAGCTGCCTGAGCACTGAGCACTGAGCACCCAGCACCTTGAGCACTGAGCACTGACCACCCAGCACCCCGAGCACTGAGCACCCAGCACCCCGAGCACTGAGCACCCAGCGCCCTGAGCACTGAGCACCCAGCACACTGAGCACTGAGCACCCAGCCCCCTGAGTACTGAGCACCCAGCACCATGAGTACTGAGCACCCAGTACCCTGAGTACTGAGCACTCAGCACCCTGAGTACTGAGCACCGAGCACCCCGAGCACTGAGCACCAAGCACCCTGAGCACAGAGCACCCTGAGGACTGAGCACCCAGCACCCTGAGCACTGAGCACCCAGCACCCTGAGTACTGAGCACCGATCACCCTGAGCACTGAGCACCCAGCACCCTGAGTACTGAGCACCCAGCTGCCTGAGCACTGAGCACTGAGCACCCAGCACCTTGAGCACTGAGCACTGACCACCCAGCACCCCGAGCACTGAGCACCCAGCACCCCGAGCACTGAGCACCCAGCGCCCTGAGCACTGAGCACCCAGCACACTGAGCACTGAGCACCCAGCCCCCTGAGTACTGAGCACCCAGCACCATGAGTACTGAGCACCCAGTACCCTGAGTACTGAGCACTCAGAACCCTGAGTACTGAGCACCGAGCAACCCGAGCACTGAGCACCAAGCACCCTGAGCACAGAGCACCCTGAGGACTGAGCATCCAGCACCCTGAGCACTGAGCACCCAGCACCCTGAGTACTGAGCACCCAGCACCCTGAGCACTGAGCACCCAGCACCCTGAGTACTGAGCACCCTGAGTACTGAGCACCGATCACCCTGAGCACTGAGCACCCAGCACCCTGAGTACTGAGCTCCCAGCACCCTGAGCACTGAGCACCCAGCACCCTGAGCACTGAGCACCCAGCACCCTGAGTACTGAGCACCCAGCACCCTGAGCACGGAGCACCCAGGACCCCGAGCACTGAGTACTGAGCACCCAGCACCCTGAGTACTGAGCACCGAGCTCCCCGAGCACTGAGCACCCAGCACCCTGAGCACTGAGCACCCAGCACCCTGAGCACTGAGCACCCAGCACCCTGAGTACTGAGCACACAGCACGCTGAGTACTGAGCACTCAGCACCCTGAGCACTGAGCACCCAGCACCCTGAGTACTGAGCACTGAGCACCCAGCACCCCGAGCACTGAGCACCCAGCACCCCGAGCACTGAGCATGGAGCACCCCGAGGACTGAGCACCCCGCACCCTGAGCACTGAGCATGGAGCACCCCGAGGACTGAGCACCCCGCACCCTGAGCACTGAGCACCCAGCACCTTGAGTACTGAGCACCGAGCACCCCGAGCACTGAGCTCCCAGCACCCTGAGTACTGAGCACCCAGCACCCTGAGCACTGAGCACCCAGCACCCTGAGCACTGAGCACCCAGCACCCCGAGCACTGAGCACCCAGCATCCTGAGTACTGAGCACCCAACACCCAGAGTACTGAGCACCCAGCAGCCTGAGAACTGAGCACCCAGCACCCTGAGTACTGAGCACCCAGCACCCTGAGTACTGAGCACCCAGCACCCTGAGCACTGAGCACTGAGCACCCAGCACCCTGAGCACTGAGCACTGACCACCCAGCACCCCGAGAACTGAGCACCCAGCACCCCGAGCACTGAGCACCCAGCACCCTGAGCACTGAGCACACAGCACCCTGAGCACTGAGCACCCAGCCCCCTGAGTACTGAGCACCCAGCACCATGAGTACTGAGCACCCAGCACCCTGAGTACTGAGCACTCAGCACCCTGAGTACTGAGCACCGAGCACCCCGAGCACTGAGCTCCCTGCACCCTGAGCACTGAGCACCCTGAGGACTGAGCACCCAGCAACCTGAGCACTGAGCACCCAGCACCCTGAGTACTGAGCACCGATCACCCTGAGCACTGAGCACCCAGCACCCCGAGCACTGAGCACCCAGCACCCTGAGTACTGAGCACCCAGCACCCTGAGCACTGAGCACCCAGCACCCTGAGTACTGAGCACCCTGAGTACTGAGCAACGATCACCCTGAGCACTGAGCACCCAGCACCCTGAGTACTGAGCACCCAGCACCCTGAGCACTGAGCACCCAGCACCCTGAGCACTGAGCACCCAGCACCCTGAGTTATGAGCACCCAGAACCCTGAGTACTGAGTACAAAGCACCCTGAGCACTGAGCACCCAGCACCCTGAGTACGGAGCACCGAGCACCCTGAGTACTGAGCACCCAGTACCCTGAGCACTGAGCACCCTGAGCACTGAGCACCCTGAGCACTGAGCACTGAGCACCCAGCACCCTGAGTACTGAGCACCCAAAACTCTGAGCACTGAGCACCCAGCACGCTGAGTACTGAGCACTGAGCACACAGCACCCTGAGTACTGAGCACCCAGCACCCCGAGCACTGAGCTCCCAGCGCCCCGAGCACTGAGCACCCAGCATCCTGAGCACTGAGCACTGAGCACACTGAGCACTGAGCACCCAGCACCCCGAGTACTGAGCACTGAGCACCCTGAGTACTGAGCACCCAACACCCAGAGTACTGATCACCCAGCACCCTGAGAACTGAGCACCAAGCACCCTGAGTACTGAGCACCCAGCACCCTGAGTACTGAGCACCCAGCTGCCTGAGCACTGAGCACTGAGCACCCAGCACCTTGAGCACTGAGCACTGAGCACCCAGCCCCCTGAGTACTGAGCACCCAGCACCATGAGTACTGAGCACCCAGTACCCTGAGTACTGAGCACTCAGCACCCTGAGTACTGAGCACCGAGCACCCCGAGCACTGAGCACCAAGCACCCTGAGCACTGAGCACCCTGAGGACTGAGCACCCAGCACCCTGAGCACTGAGCACCCAGCACCCTGAGTACTGAGCACCGATCACCCTGAGCACTGAGCACCCAGCACCCCGTGCACTGAGCACCCAGCAACCTGAGTACTGAGCACCCAGCACCCTGAGCACTGAGCACCCAGCAACCTGAGTACTGAGCACCCTGAGTACTGAGCACCGATCACCCTGAGCACTGAGCACCCAGCACCCGGAGTACTGAGCACCCAGCACCCTGAGCACTGAGCACCCAGCACCCTGAGCACTGAGCACCCAGCACCCTGAGTACTGAGCACCCAGCACCCTGAGCACGGAGCACCCAGGACCCCGAGCACTGAGTACTGAGCACCCAGCACCCTGAGTACTGAGCACCGAGCTCCCCGAGCACTGAGCACCCAGCACCCTGAGCACTGAGCACCCAGCACCCTGAGCACTGAGCACCCAGCACCCTGAGTACTGAGCACCCAGCACGCTGAGTACTGAGCACTCAGCACCCTGAGCACTGAGCACCCAGCACCCTGAGTACTGAGCACTGAGCACCCAGCACCCCGAGCACTGAGCACCCAGCACCCCGAGCACTGAGCATGGAGCACCCCGAGGACTGAGCACCCCGCACCCTGAGCACTGAGCATGGAGCACCCCGAGGACTGAGCACCCCGCACCCTGAGCACTGAACACCCAGCACCTTGAGTACTGAGCACCGAGCACCCCGAGCACTGAGCTCCCAGCACCCTGAGTACTGAGCACCCAGCACCCTGAGCACTGAGCACCCAGCACCCTGAGCACTGAGCACCCAGCACCCCGAGCACTGACCACCCAGCATCCTGAGTACTGAGCACCCAACATCCAGAGTACTGAGCACCCAGCAGGGTGAGAACTGAGCACCCAGCACCCTGAGTACTGAGCACCCAGCACCCTGAGTACTGAGCACCCAGCACCCTGAGCACTGAGCACTGAGCACGCAGCACCCTGAGCACTGAGCACTGACCACCCAGCACCCCGAGAACTGAGCACCCAGCACCCCGAGCACTGAGCACCCAGCACCCTGAGCACTGAGCACCCAGCACCCTGAGCACTGAGCACCCAGCCCCCTGAGTACTGAGCACCCAGCACCATGAGTACTGAGCACCCAGCACCCTGAGTACTGAGCACTCAGCACCCTGAGTACTGAGCACCGAGCACCCCGAGCACTGAGCTCCCTGCACCCTGAGCACTGAGCACCCTGAGGACTGAGCACCCAGCAACCTGAGCACTGAGCACCCAGCACCCTGAGTACTGAGCACCGATCACCCTGAGCACTGAGCACCCAGCACCCCGAGCACTGAGCACCCAGCACCCTGAGTACTGAGCACCCAGCACCCTGAGCACTGAGCACCCAGCACCCTGAGTACTGAGCACCCTGAGTACTGAGCAACGATCACCCTGAGCACTGAGCACCCAGCACCCTGAGTACTGAGCACCCAGCACCCTGAGCACTGAGCACCCAGCACCCTGAGCACTGAGCACCCAGCACCCTGAGTTATGAGCACCCAGAACCCTGAGTACTGAGTACAAAGCACCCTGAGCACTGAGCACCCAGCACCCTGAGTACTGAGCACCGAGCACCCTGAGTACTGAGCACCCAGCACCCTGAGTACTGAGCACCCAGCACCCTGAGCACTGAGCACCCAGCACCCTGAGTACTGAGCACCCAGCACCCTGAGTACTGAGCACCCAGCACCCTGAGTACTGAGCACCCAGCACCCTGAGCACTGTGCACCCAGCACCCTGAGTACTGAGCACCGAGCACTCCGAGCACTGAGCAACCAGCACCCTGAGTACTGAGAACTGAGCCCCCTGGGTACTAAGCACTGAACACCCTGAGTACTGAGCACCCAGCACCCTTAGGACTGAGCACCCAGCACCCTGAGCACTGAGCACCCAGCACCCTGAGTAATGAGCACCCAGCACCCTGAGTACTGAGCACCCAGCACCCTGAGCACTGAGCACCCAGCACCCCGAGCACTGAGCACCCAGCACCCCGAGCACTGAGCACCCAGCACCCCGAGCACTGAGCACCCAGCACCCCGAGCACTGAGCACCCAGCACCCTGAGCACTGAGCACCCAGCACCCTGAGCACTGAGCACCCAGCACCCTGAGTACTGATCACCGAGCACCCCGAGCACTGAGCACCCAGCACCCTGAGTACTGATCACCGAGCACCCCGAGCACTGAGCACCCAGCACCCTGAGTACTGAGCACCCAGCACCCTGAGCACTGAGCACCCAGCACCCCGAGCACTGAGCACCCAGCACCCCGAGCACTGAGCACCCAGCACCCCGAGCACTGAGCACCCAGCACCCCGAGCACTGAGCACCCAGCACCCTGAGCACTGAAAACCCAGCACCCTGAGCACTGAGCACCCAGCACCCTGAGTACTGAGTACTCAGCACCCTGAGCACTGAGCACCCAGCACCCTGAGAACTGATCACCGAGCACCCTGAGCACTGAGCACCCAGCACCCTGAGCACTGAGCACCCAGCACCCTGAGTACTGAGCACCCAGTACCCTGAGTACTGAGCTCCCCGAGTACTGAGCACCCAGGACCCCGAGCACTGAGCACCCAGCACCCTGAGTACTGAGAACAGATCACCCTGAGTACTGAGCACCCAGCACCCTGAGTACTGAGCCCCCAGCACCCTGAGTAATGAGCACCCAGCACCCCGAGCACTGAGCACCCAGCACCACGAGAATGAGCACCCAGCACCCTGAGTACTGAGAACCGAGCACCCTGAGTACTGAGCACCCAGCACCCTGAGTACTGAGCCCCCAGCACCCTGAGTACTGAGCAAACAGCACCCCGAGCACTGAGCACCCAGCACCCCGAGAATGAGCACCCAGCACCCTGAGTACTGAGCACCCAGCACCCCGAGCACGGAGCACCCAGGACCCCGAGCACTGAGTACTGAGCACCCAGCACCCTGAGTACTGAGCACCGAGCTCCCCGAGCACTGAGCACCCAGCACCCTGAGCACTGAGCACCCAGCACCCTGAGCACTGAGCACCCAGCACCCTCAGTACTGAGCACCCAGCATGCTAAGTACTGAGCACTCAGCACCCTGAGCACTGAGCACCCAGCACCCTGAGTACTGAGCACCCAGGACCCTGAGCACTGAGCACCCAGCAACCTGAGTACTGAGCACCCTGAGTACTGAGCACCGATCACCCTGAGCACTGAGCACCCAGCACCCGGAGTACTGAGCACCCAGCACCCTGAGCACTGAGCACCCAGCACCCTGAGCACTGAGCACCCAGCACCCTGAGTACTGAGCACCCAGCACCCTGAGCACGGAGCACCCAGGACCCCGAGCACTGAGTACTGAGCACCCAGCACCCTGAGTACTGAGCACCGAGCTCCCCGAGCACTGAGCACCCAGCACCCTGAGCACTGAGCACCCAGCACCCTGAGCACTGAGCACCCAGCACCCTGAGTACTGAGCACCCAGCACGCTGAGTACTGAGCACTCAGCACCCAGAGCACTGAGCACCCAGCACCCTGAGTACTGAGCACTGAGCACCCAGCACCCCGAGCACTGAGCACCCAGCACCCCGAGCACTGAGCATGGAGCACCCCGAGGACTGAGCACCCCGCACCCTGAGCACTGAGCATGGAGCACCCCGAGGACTGAGCACCCCGCACCCTGAGCACTGAACACCCAGCACCTTGAGTACTGAGCACCGAGCACCCCGAGCACTGAGCTCCCAGCACCCTGAGTACTGAGCACCTAGCACCCTGAGCACTGAGCACCCAGCACCCTGAGCACTGAGCACCCAGCACCCCGAGCACTGACCACCCAGCATCCTGAGTACTGAGCACCCAACACCCAGAGTACTGAGCACCCAGCAGGGTGAGAACTGAGCACCCAGCACCCTGAGTACTGAGCACCCAGCACCCTGAGTACTGAGCACCCAGCACCCTGAGCACTGAGCACTGAGCACGCAGCACCCTGAGCACTGAGCACTGACCACCCAGCACCCCGAGAACTGAGCACCCAGCACCCCGAGCACTGAGCACCCAACAACCTGAGCACTGAGCACCCAGCACCCTGAGCACTGAGCACCCAGCCCCCTGAGTACTGAGCACCCAGCACCATGAGTACTGAGCACCCAGCACCCTGAGTACTGAGCACTCAGCACCCTGAGTACTGAGCACCGAGCACCCCGAGCACTGAGCTCCCTGCACCCTGAGCACTGAGCACCCTGAGGACTGAGCACCCAGCAACCTGAGCACTGAGCACCCAGCACCCTGAGTACTGAGCACCGATCACCCTGAGCACTTAGCACCCAGCACCCCGAGCACTGAGCACCCAGCACCCTGAGTACTGAGCACCCAGCACCCTGAGCACTGAGCACCCAGCACCCTGAGTACTGAGCACCCTGAGTACTGAGCAACGATCACCCTGAGCACTGAGCACCCAGCACCCTGAGTACTGAGCACCCAGCACCCTGAGCACTGAGCACCCAGCACCCTGAGCACTGAGCACCCAGCACCCTGAGTTATGAGCACCCAGAACCCTGAGTACTGAGTACAAAGCACCCTGAGCACTGAGCACCCAGCACCCTGAGTACTGAGCACCGAGAACCCTGAGTACTGAGCACCCAGCACCCTGAGTACTGAGCACCCAGCACCCTGAGTACTGAGCACCCAGCACCCTGAGTACTGAGCACCCAGCACCCTGAGCACTGTGCACCCAGCACCCTGAGTACTGAGCACCGAGCACCCCGAGCACTGAGCAACCAGCACCCTGAGTACTGAGCACTGAGCCCCCTGAGTACTAAGCACCGAACACCCTGAGTACTGAGCACCCAGCACCCTGAGGACTGAGCACCCAGCACACTGAGCACTGAGCACCCAGCACCCTGAGTAATGAGCACCCAGCACCCTGAGTACTGAGCACCCAGCACCCTGAGCACTGAGCACCCAGCACCCCGAGCACTGAGCACCCAGCACCCCGAGCACTGAGCACCCAGCACCCCGAGCACTGAGCACCCAGCACCCCGAGCACTGAGAACCAGCACCCTGAGCACTGAGCACCCAGCACCCTGAGCACTGAGCACCCAGCACCCTGAGTACTGAGTACTCAGCACCCTGAGCACTGAGCACCCAGCACCCTGAGTACTGATCACCGAGCACCCCGAGCACTGAGCACCCAGCACCATGAGTACTGATCACCGAGCACCCCGAGCACTGAGCACCCAGCACCCTGAGTACTGAGCACCCAGCACCCCGAGCACTGAGCACCCAGCACCCCGAGCACTGAGCACCCAGCACCCCGAGCACTGAGCACCCAGCACCCCGAGCACTGAGCACCCAGCACCCCGAGCACTGAGCACCCAGCACCCTGAGCACTGAAAACCCAGCACCCTGAGCACTGAGCACCCAGCACCCTGAGTACTGAGTACTCAGCACCCTGAGCACTGAGCACCCAACACCCTGAGAACTGATCACCGAGCACCCTGAGCACTGAGCACCCAGCACCCTGAGTACTGATCACCGAGCACCCCGAGCACTGAGCACCCAGCATCCTGAGTACTGAGCACCCAGCACCCTGAGTACTGAGCACCCAGCACCCTGAGTACTGAGCACCCACCACCCCGAGCACTGAGCACCCAGCACCCTGAGCACTGAGCAGCCAGCACCCTCAGCACTGAGCACCCAACACCCCGAGCACTGAGCACCCAGCACCCTGAGCACTGAGCACCCAGCACCCCGAGTACTGAGCACCCAGCACCCCGAGTACTTAGCACCGAGCACCCCGAGCACTGAGCACCCAGCACCCTGAGTACTGAGCACCCAGTACCCTGAGTACTGAGCTCCCCGAGTACTGAGCACCCAGCACCCCGAGCACTGAGCACCCAGCACCCTGAGTACTGAGAACAGATCACCCTGAGTACTGAGCACCCAGCACCCTGAGTACTGAGCCCCCAGCACCCTGAGTACTGAGCACCCAGCACCCTGAGCACTGAGCACCCAGCACCCTGAGCACTGAGCACCCAGCACCCTGAGTTATGAGCACCCAGAACCCTGAGTACTGAGTACAAAGCACCCTGAGCACTGAGCTCCCTGCACCCTGAGCACTGAGCAACCTGAGGACTGAGCACCCAGCAACCTGAGCACTGAGCACCCAGCACCCTGAGTACTGAGCACCGATCACCCTGAGCACTGAGCACCCAGCACCCCGAGCACTAAGCACCCAGCACCCTGAGTACTGAGCACCCAGCACCCTGAGCACTGAGCACCCAGCACCCTGAGTACTGAGCACCCTGAGTACTGAGCAACGATCACCCTGAGCACTGAGCACCCAGCACCCTGAGTACTGAGCACCCAGCACCCTGAGCACTGAGCACCCAGCACCCTGAGCACTGAGCACACAGCACCCTGAGTTATGAGCACCCAGAACCCTGAGTACTGAGTACAAAGCACCCTGAGCACTGAGCACCCAGCACCCTGAGTACTGAGCACCGAGCACCCTGAGTACTGAGCACTCAGCACCCTGAGTACTGAGCACCCAGCACCCTGAGTACTGAGCACCCAGCACCCTGAGTACTGAGCACCCAGCACCCTGAGCACTGTGCACCCAGCACCCTGAGTACTGAGCACCCAGCACCCCGAGCACTGAGCACCCAGCACCCCGAGCACTGAGCACCCAGCACCCTGAGCACTGAGCACCCAGCACCCTGAGCACTGAGCACCCAGCACCCTGAGTACTGAGTACTCAGCACCCTGAGCACTGAGCACCCAGCACCCTGAGTACTGATCACCGAGCACCCCGAGCACTGAGCACCCAGCACCCTGAGTACTGATCACCGAGCACCCCGAGCACTGAGCACCCAGCACCCTGAGTACTGAGCACAGAGCACCCTGAGCACTGAGCACCCAGCACCCCGAGCACTGAGCAAACAGCACCCCGAGCACTGAGCACCCAGCACCCCGAGCACTGAGCACCCAAAACTCTGAGCACTGAGCACCCAGCACGCTGAGTACTGAGCACTGAGCACACAGCACCCTGAGTACTGAGCACCCAGCACCCCGAGCACTGAGCTCATAGCGCCCCGAGCACTGAGCACCCAGCACCCTGAGCACTGAGCACTGAGCACACTGAGCACTGAGCACCCAGCACCCCGAGTACTGAGCACTGAGCACCCTGAGTACTGAGCACCCAACACCCAGAGTACTGATCACCCAGCACCCTGAGAACTGAGCACCAAGCACCCTGAGTACTGAGCACCCAGCACCCTGAGTACTGAGCACCCAGCTGCCTGAGCACTGAGCACTGAGCACCCAGCACCTTGAGCACTGAGCACTGAGCACCCAGCCCCCTGAGTACTGAGCACCCAGCACCATGAGTACTGAGCACCCAGTACCCTGAGTACTGAGCACTCAGCACCCTGAGTACTGAGCACCGAGCACCCCGAGCACTGAGCACCAAGCACCCTGAGCACTGAGCACCCTGAGGACTGAGCACCCAGCACCCTGAGCACTGAGCACCCAGCACCCTGAGTACTGAGCACCGATCACCCTGAGCACTGAGCACCCAGCACCCCGTGCACTGAGCACCCTGCAACCTGAGTACTGAGCACCCAGCACCCTGAGCACTGAGCACCCAGCAACCTGAGTACTGAGCACCCTGAGTACTGAGCACCGATCACCCTGAGCACTGAGCACCCAGCACCCGGAGTACTGAGCACCCAGCACCCTGAGAACTGAGCACCCAGCACCCTGAGCACTGAGCACCCAGCACCCTGAGTACTGAGCACCCAGCACCCTGAGCACGGAGCACCCAGGACCCCGAGCACTGAGTACTGAGCACCCAGCACCCTGAGTACTGAGCACCGAGCTCCCCGAGCACTGAGCACCCAGCACCCTGAGCACTGAGCACCCAGCACCCTGAGCACTGAGCACCCAGCACCCTGAGTACTGAGCACCCAGCACGCTGAGTACTGAGCACTCAGCACCCTGAGCACTGAGCACCCAGCACCCTGAGTACTGAGCACTGAGCACCCAGCACCCCGAGCACTGAGCACCCAGCACCCCGAGCACTGAGCATGGAGCACCCCGAGGACTGAGCACCCCGCACCCTGAGCACTGAGCATGGAGCACCCCGAGGACTGAGCACCCCGCACCCTGAGCACTGAACACCCAGCACCTTGAGTACTGAGCACCGAGCACCCCGAGCACTGAGCTCCCAGCACCCTGAGTACTGATCACCGAGCACCCCGAGCACTGAGCACCCAGCACCCTGAGTACTGATCACCGAGCACCCCGAGCACTGAGCACCCAGCACCCTGAGTACTGAGCACCCAGCACCCCGAGCACTGAGCAACCAGCACCCCGAGCACTGAGCACCCAGCACCCCGAGCACTGAGCACCCAGCACCCCGAGCACTGAGCACCCAGCACCCCGAGCACTGAGCACCCAGCACCCTGAGCACTGAAAACCCAGCACCCTGAGCACTGAGCACCCAGCACCCTGAGCACTGTGCACCCAGCACCCTGAGTACTGAGCACCGAGCACCCCGAGCACTGAGCAACCAGCACCCTGAGTACTGAGCACTGAGCCCCCTGAGTACTAAGCACCGAACACCCTGAGTACTGAGCACCCAGCACCCTGAGGACTGAGCACCCAGCACACTGAGCACTGAGCACCCAGCACCCTGAGTAATGAGCACCCAGCACCCTGAGTACTGAGCACCCAGCACCCTGAGCACTGAGCACCCAGCACCCCGAGCACTGAGCACCCAGCACCCCGAGCACTGAGCACCCAGCACCCCGAGCACTGAGCACCCAGCACCCCGAGCACTGAGACCCAGCACCCTGAGCACTGAGCACCCAGCACCCTGAGCACTGAGCACCCAGCACCCTGAGTACTGAGTACTCAGCACCCTGAGCACTGAGCACCCAGCACCCTGAGTACTGATCACCGAGCACCCCGAGCACTGAGCACCCAGCACCCTGAGTACTGATCACCGAGCACCCCGAGCACTGAGCACCCAGCACCCTGAGTACTGAGCACCCAGCACCCCGAGCACTGAGCACCCAGCACCCCGAGCACTGAGCACCCAGCACCCCGAGCACTGAGCACCCAGCACCCCGAGCACTGAGCACCCAGCACCCCGAGCACTGAGCACCCAGCACCCTGAGCACTGAAAACCCAGCACCCTGAGCACTGAGCACCCAGCACCCTGAGTACTGAGTACTCAGCACCCTGAGCACTGAGCACCCAACACCCTGAGAACTGATCACCGAGCACCCTGAGCACTGAGCACCCAGCACCCTGAGTACTGATCACCGAGCACCCCGAGCACTGAGCACCCAGCATCCTGAGTACTGAGCACCCAGCACCCTGAGTACTGAGCACCCAGCACCCTGAGTACTGAGCACCCACCACCCCGAGCACTGAGCACCCAGCACCCTGAGCACTGAGCAGCCAGCACCCTCAGCACTGAGCACCCACCACCCCGAGCACTGAGCACCCAGCACCCTGAGCACTGAGCACCCAGCACCCCGAGTACTGAGCACCCAGCACCCCGAGTACTTAGCACCGAGCACCCCGAGCACTGAGCACCCAGCACCCTGAGTACTGAGCACCCAGTACCCTGAGTACTGAGCTCCCCGAGTACTGAGCACCCAGCACCCCGAGCACTGAGCACCCAGCACCCTGAGTACTGAGAACAGATCACCCTGAGTACTGAGCACCCAGCACCCTGAGTACTGAGCCCCCAGCACCCTGAGTACTGAGCACCCAGCACCCTGAGCACTGAGCACCCAGCACCCTGAGCACTGAGCACCCAGCACCCTGAGTTATGAGCACCCAGAACCCTGAGTACTGAGTACAAAGCACCCTGAGCACTGAGGTCCCTGCACCCTGAGCACTGAGCAACCTGAGGACTGAGCACCCAGCAACCTGAGCACTGAGCACCCAGCACCCTGAGTACTGAGCACCGATCACCCTGAGCACTGAGCACCCAGCACCCCGAGCACTAAGCACCCAGCACCCTGAGTACTGAGCACCCAGCACCCTGAGCACTGAGCACCCAGCACCCTGAGTACTGAGCACCCTGAGTACTGAGCAACGATCACCCTGAGCACTGAGCACCCAGCACCCTGAGTACTGAGCACCCAGCACCCTGAGCACTGAGCACCCAGCACCCTGAGCACTGAGCACACAGCACCCTGAGTTATGAGCACCCAGAACCCTGAGTACTGAGTACAAAGCACCCTGAGCACTGAGCACCCAGCACCCTGAGTACTGAGCACCGAGCACCCTGAGTACTGAGCACTCAGCACCCTGAGTACTGAGCACCCAGCACCCTGAGTACTGAGCACCCAGCACCCTGAGTACTGAGCACCCAGCACCCTGAGCACTGTGCACCCAGCACCCTGAGTACTGAGCACCCAGCACCCCGAGCACTGAGCACCCAGCACCCCGAGCACTGAGCACCCAGCACCCTGAGCACTGAGCACCCAGCACCCTGAGCACTGAGCACCCAGCACCCTGAGTACTGAGTACTCAGCACCCTGAGCACTGAGCACCCAGCACCCTGAGTACTGATCACCGAGCACCCCGAGCACTGAGCACCCAGCACCCTGAGTACTGATCACCGAGCACCCCGAGCACTGAGCACCCAGCACCCTGAGTACTGAGCACCCAGCACCCTGAGCACTGAGCACCCAGCACCCCGAGCACTGAGCAAACAGCACCCCGAGCACTGAGCACCCAGCACCCCGAGCACTGAGCACCCAAAACTCTGAGCACTGAGCACCCAGCACGCTGAGTACTGAGCACTGAGCACACAGCACCCTGAGTACTGAGCACCCAGCACCCCGAGCACTGAGCTCCCAGCGCCCCGAGCACTGAGCACCCAGCACCCTGAGCACTGAGCACTGAGCACACTGAGCACTGAGCACCCAGCACCCCGAGTACTGAGCACTGAGCACCCTGAGTACTGAGCACCCAACACCCAGAGTACTGATCACCCAGCACCCTGAGAACTGAGCACCAAGCACCCTGAGTACTGAGCACCCAGCACCCTGAGTACTGAGCACCCAGCTGCCTGAGCACTGAGCACTGAGCACCCAGCACCTTGAGCACTGAGCACTGAGCACCCAGCCCCCTGAGTACTGAGCACCCAGCACCATGAGTACTGAGCACCCAGTACCCTGAGTACTGAGCACTCAGCACCCTGAGTACTGAGCACCGAGCACCCCGAGCACTGAGCACCAAGCACCCTGAGCACTGAGCACCCTGAGGACTGAGCACCCAGCACCCTGAGCACTGAGCACCCAGCACCCTGAGTACTGAGCACCGATCACCCTGAGCACTGAGCACCCAGCACCCCGTGCACTGAGCACCCTGCAACCTGAGTACTGAGCACCCAGCACCCTGAGCACTGAGCACCCAGCAACCTGAGTACTGAGCACCCTGAGTACTGAGCACCGATCACCCTGAGCACTGAGCACCCAGCACCCGGAGTACTGAGCACCCAGCACCCTGAGAACTGAGCACCCAGCACCCTGAGCACTGAGCACCCAGCACCCTGAGTACTGAGCACCCAGCACCCTGAGCACGGAGCACCCAGGACCCCGAGCACTGAGTACTGAGCACCCAGCACCCTGAGTACTGAGCACCGAGCTCCCCGAGCACTGAGCACCCAGCACCCTGAGCACTGAGCACCCAGCACCCTGAGCACTGAGCACCCAGCACCCTGAGTACTGAGCACCCAGCACGCTGAGTACTGAGCACTCAGCACCCTGAGCACTGAGCACCCAGCACCCTGAGTACTGAGCACTGAGCACCCAGCACCCCGAGCACTGAGCACCCAGCACCCCGAGCACTGAGCATGGAGCACCCCGAGGACTGAGCACCCCGCACCCTGAGCACTGAGCATGGAGCACCCCGAGGACTGAGCACCCCGCACCCTGAGCACTGAACACCCAGCACCTTGAGTACTGAGCACCGAGCACCCCGAGCACTGAGCTCCCAGCACCCTGAGTACTGATCACCGAGCACCCCGAGCACTGAGCACCCAGCACCCTGAGTACTGATCACCGAGCACCCCGAGCACTGAGCACCCAGCACCCTGAGTACTGAGCACCCAGCACCCCGAGCACTGAGCACCCAGCACCCCGAGCACTGAGCACCCAGCACCCCGAGCACTGAGCACCCAGCACCCCGAGCACTGAGCACCCAGCACCCCGAGCACTGAGCACCCAGCACCCTGAGCACTGAAAACCCAGCACCCTGAGCACTGAGCACCCAGCACCCTGAGTACTGAGTACTCAGCACCCTGAGCACTGAGCACCCAGCACCCTGAGAACTGATCACCGAGCACCCTGAGCACTGAGCACCCAGCACCCTGAGCACTGAGCAGCCAGCACCCTGAGCACTGAGCAGCCAGCACACTCAGCACTGAGCACCCACCACCCCGAGCACTGAGCACCCAGCACCCTGAGCACTGAGCACCCAGCACCCCGAGTACTGAGCACCCAGCACCCCGAGTACTTAGCACCGAGCACCCCGAGCACTGAGCACCCAGCACCCTGAGTACTGAGCACCCAGTACCCTGAGTACTGAGCTCCCCGAGTACTGAGCACCCAGCACCCCGAGCACTGAGCACCCAGCACCCTGAGTACTGAGAACAGATCACCCTGAGTACTGAGCACCCAGCACCCTGAGTACTGAGCCCCCAGCACCCTGAGTACTGAGCACCCAGCACCCTGAGCACTGAGCACCCAGCACCCTGAGCACTGAGCACCCAGCACCCTGAGTTATGAGCACCCAGAACCCTGAGTACTGAGTACAAAGCACCCTGAGCACTGAGCTCCCTGCACCCTGAGCACTGAGCAACCTGAGGACTGAGCACCCAGCAACCTGAGCACTGAGCACCCAGCACCCTGAGTACTGAGCACCGATCACCCTGAGCACTGAGCACCCAGCACCCCGAGCACTAAGCACCCAGCACCCTGAGTACTGAGCACCCAGCACCCTGAGCACTGAGCACCCAGCACCCTGAGTACTGAGCACCCTGAGTACTGAGCAACGATCACCCTGAGCACTGAGCACCCAGCACCCTGAGTACTGAGCACCCAGCACCCTGAGCACTGAGCACCCAGCACCCTGAGCACTGAGCACACAGCACCCTGAGTTATGAGCACCCAGAACCCTGAGTACTGAGTACAAAGCACCCTGAGCACTGAGCACCCAGCACCCTGAGTACTGAGCACCGAGCACCCTGAGTACTGAGCACCCAGCACCCTGAGTACTGAGCACCCAGCACCCTGAGTACTGAGCACCCAGCACCCTGAGTACTGAGCACCCAGCACCCTGAGCACTGTGCACCCAGCACCCTGAGTACTGAGCACCCAGCACCCCGAGCACTGAGCACCCAGCACCCCGAGCACTGAGCACCCAGCACCCTGAGCACTGAGCACCCAGCACCCTGAGCACTGAGCACCCAGCACCCTGAGTACTGAGTACTCAGCACCCTGAGCACTGAGCACCCAGCACCCTGAGTACTGATCACCGAGCACCCCGAGCACTGAGCACCCAGCACCCTGAGTACTGATCACCGAGCACCCCGAGCACTGAGCACCCAGCACCCTGAGTACTGAGCACCCAGCACCCTGAGCACTGAGCACCCAGCACCCCGAGCACTGAGCAAACAGCACCCCGAGCACTGAGCACCCAGCACCCCGAGCACTGAGCACCCAAAACTCTGAGCACTGAGCACCCAGCACGCTGAGTACTGAGCACTGAGCACACAGCACCCTGAGTACTGAGCACCCAGCACCCCGAGCACTGAGCTCCCAGCGCCCCGAGCACTGAGCACCCAGCACCCTGAGCACTGAGCACTGAGCACACTGAGCACTGAGCACCCAGCACCCCGAGTACTGAGCACTGAGCACCCTGAGTACTGAGCACCCAACACCCAGAGTACTGATCACCCAGCACCCTGAGAACTGAGCACCAAGCACCCTGAGTACTGAGCACCCAGCACCCTGAGTACTGAGCACCCAGCTGCCTGAGCACTGAGCACTGAGCACCCAGCACCTTGAGCACTGAGCACTGAGCACCCAGCCCCCTGAGTACTGAGCACCCAGCACCATGAGTACTGAGCACCCAGTACCCTGAGTACTGAGCACTCAGCACCCTGAGTACTGAGCACCGAGCACCCTGAGCACTGAGCACCAAGCACCCTGAGCACTGAGCACCCTGAGGACTGAGCACCCAGCACCCTGAGCACTGAGCACCCAGCACCCTGAGTACTGAGCACCGATCACCCTGAGCACTGAGCACCCAGCACCCCGTGCACTGAGCACCCTGCAACCTGAGTACTGAGCACCCAGCACCCTGAGCACTGAGCACCCAGCAACCTGAGTACTGAGCACCCTGAGTACTGAGCACCGATCACCCTGAGCACTGAGCACCCAGCACCCGGAGTACTGAGCACCCAGCACCCTGAGCACTGAGCACCCAGCACCCTGAGCACTGAGCACCCAGCACCCTGAGTACTGAGCACCCAGCACCCTGAGCACGGAGCACCCAGGACCCCGAGCACTGAGTACTGAGCACCCAGCACCCTGAGTACTGAGCACCGAGCTCCCCGAGCACTGAGCACCCAGCACCCTGAGCACTGAGCACCCAGCACCCTGAGCACTGAGCACCCAGCACCCTGAGTACTGAGCACCCAGCACGCTGAGTACTGAGCACTCAGCACCCTGAGCACTGAGCACCCAGCACCCTGAGTACTGAGCACTGAGCACCCAGCACCCCGAGCACTGAGCACCCAGCACCCCGAGCACTGAGCATGGAGCACCCCGAGGACTGAGCACCCCGCACCCTGAGCACTGAGCATGGAGCACCCCGAGGACTGAGCACCCCGCACCCTGAGCACTGAACACCCAGCACCTTGAGTACTGAGCACCGAGCACCCCGAGCACTGAGCTCCCAGCACCCTGAGTACTGAGCACCCAGCACCCTGAGCACTGAGCACCCAGCACCCTGAGCACTGAGCACCCAGCACCCCGAGCACTGACCACCCAGCATCCTGAGTACTGAGCACCCAACATCCAGAGTACTGAGCACCCAGCAGGGTGAGAACTGAGCACCCAGCACCCTGAGTACTGAGCACCCAGCACCCTGAGTACTGAGCACCCAGCACCCTGAGCACTGAGCACTGAGCACGCAGCACCCTGAGCACTGAGCACTGACCACCCAGCACCCCGAGAACTGAGCACCCAGCACCCCGAGCACTGAGCACCCAGCACCCTGAGCACTGAGCACCCAGCACCCTGAGCACTGAGCACCCAGCCCCCTGAGTACTGAGCACCCAGCACCATGAGTACTGAGCACCCAGCACCCTGAGTACTGAGCACTCAGCACCCTGAGTACTGAGCACCGAGCACCCGGAGCACTGAGCTCCCTGCACCCTGAGCACTGAGCACCCTGAGGACTGAGCACCCAGCAACCTGAGCACTGAGCACCCAGCACCCTGAGTACTGAGCACCGATCACCCTGAGCACTGAGCACCCAGCACCCCGAGCACTGAGCACCCAGCACCCTGAGTACTGAGCACCCAGCACCCTGAGCACTGAGCACCCAGCACCCTGAGTACTGAGCACCCTGAGTACTGAGCAACGATCACCCTGAGCACTGAGCACCCAGCACCCTGAGTACTGAGCACCCAGCACCCTGAGCACTGAGCACCCAGCACCCTGAGCACTGAGCACCCAGCACCCTGAGTTATGAGCACCCAGAACCCTGAGTACTGAGTACAAAGCACCCTGAGCACTGAGCACCCAGCACCCTGAGTACTGAGCACCGAGCACCCTGAGTACTGAGCACCCAGCACCCTGAGTACTGAGCACCCAGCACCCTGAGCACTGAGCACCCAGCACCCTGAGTACTGAGCACCCAGCACCCTGAGTACTGAGCACCCAGCACCCTGAGTCCTGAGCACCCAGCACCCTGAGCACTGTGCACCCAGCACCCTGAGTACTGAGCACCGAGCACCCCGAGCACTGAGCAACCAGCACCCTGAGTACTGAGCACTGAGCCCCCTGGGTACTAAGCACTGAACACCCTGAGTACTGAGCACCCAGCACCCTGAGGACTGAGCACCCAGCACCCTGAGCACTGAGCACCCAGCACCCTGAGTAATGAGCACCCAGCACCCTGAGTACTGAGCACCCAGCACCCTGAGCACTGAGCACCCAGCACCCCGAGCACTGAGCACCCAGCACCCCGAGCACTGAGCACCCAGCACCCCGAGCACTGAGCACCCAGCACCCCGAGCACTGAGCACCCAGCACCCTGAGCACTGAGCACCCAGCACCCTGAGTACTGAGTACTCAGCACCCTGAGCACTGAGCACCCAGCACCCTGAGTACTGATCACCGAGCACCCCGAGCACTGAGCACCCAGCACCCTGAGTACTGATCACCGAGCACCCCGAGCACTGAGCACCCAGCACCCTGAGTACTGAGCACCCAGCACCCTGAGCACTGAGCACCCAGCACCCCGAGCACTGAGCAAACAGCACCCCGAGCACTGAGCACCCAGCACCCCGAGCACTGAGCACCCAAAACTCTGAGCACTGAGCACCCAGCACGCTGAGTACTGAGCACTGAGCACACAGCACCCTGAGTACTGAGCACCCAGCACCCCGAGCACTGAGCTCCCAGCGCCCCGAGCACTGAGCACCCAGCACCCTGAGCACTGAGCACTGAGCACACTGAGCACTGAGCACCCAGCACCCCGAGTACTGAGCACTGAGCACCCTGAGTACTGAGCACCCAACACCAAGAGTACTGATCACCCAGCACCCTGAGAACTGAGCACCAAGCACCCTGAGTACTGAGCACCCAGCACCCTGAGTACTGAGCACCCAGCTGCCTGAGCACTGAGCACTGAGCACCCAGCACCTTGAGCACTGAGCACTGAGCACCCAGCCCCCTGAGTACTGAGCACCCAGCACCATGAGTACTGAGCACCCAGTACCCTGAGTACTGAGCACTCAGCACCCTGAGTACTGAGCACCGAGCACCCTGAGCACTGAGCACCAAGCACCCTGAGCACTGAGCACCCTGAGGACTGAGCACCCAGCACCCTGAGCACTGAGCACCCAGCACCCTGAGTACTGAGCACCGATCACCCTGAGCACTGAGCACCCAGCACCCCGTGCACTGAGCACCCTGCAACCTGAGTACTGAGCACCCAGCACCCTGAGCACTGAGCACCCAGCAACCTGAGTACTGAGCACCCTGAGTACTGAGCACCGATCACCCTGAGCACTGAGCACCCAGCACCCGGAGTACTGAGCACCCAGCACCCTGAGCACTGAGCACCCAGCACCCTGAGCACTGAGCACCCAGCACCCTGAGTACTGAGCACCCAGCACCCTGAGCACGGAGCACCCAGGACCCCGAGCACTGAGTACTGAGCACCCAGCACCCTGAGTACTGAGCACCGAGCTCCCCGAGCACTGAGCACCCAGCACCCTGAGCACTGAGCACCCAGCACCCTGAGCACTGAGCACCCAGCACCCTGAGTACTGAGCACCCAGCACGCTGAGTACTGAGCACTCAGCACCCTGAGCACTGAGCACCCAGCACCCTGAGTACTGAGCACTGAGCACCCAGCACCCCGAGCACTGAGCACCCAGCACCCCGAGCACTGAGCATGGAGCACCCCGAGGACTGAGCACCCCGCACCCTGAGCACTGAGCATGGAGCACCCCGAGGACTGAGCACCCCGCACCCTGAGCACTGAACACCCAGCACCTTGAGTACTGAGCACCGAGCACCCCGAGCACTGAGCTCCCAGCACCCTGAGTACTGAGCACCCAGCACCCTGAGCACTGAGCACCCAGCACCCTGAGCACTGAGCACCCAGCACCCCGAGCACTGACCACCCAGCATCCTGAGTACTGAGCACCCAACATCCAGAGTACTGAGCACCCAGCAGGGTGAGAACTGAGCACCCAGCACCCTGAGTACTGAGCACCCAGCACCCTGAGTACTGAGCACCCAGCACCCTGAGCACTGAGCACTGAGCACGCAGCACCCTGAGCACTGAGCACTGACCACCCAGCACCCCGAGAACTGAGCACCCAGCACCCCGAGCACTGAGCACCCAGCACCCTGAGCACTGAGCACCCAGCACCCTGAGCACTGAGCACCCAGCCCCCTGAGTACTGAGCACCCAGCACCATGAGTACTGAGCACCCAGCACCCTGAGTACTGAGCACTCAGCACCCTGAGTACTGAGCACCGAGCACCCGGAGCACTGAGCTCCCTGCACCCTGAGCACTGAGCACCCTGAGGACTGAGCACCCAGCAACCTGAGCACTGAGCACCCAGCACCCTGAGTACTGAGCACCGATCACCCTGAGCACTGAGCACCCAGCACCCCGAGCACTGAGCACCCAGCACCCTGAGTACTGAGCACCCAGCACCCTGAGCACTGAGCACCCAGCACCCTGAGTACTGAGCACCCTGAGTACTGAGCAACGATCACCCTGAGCACTGAGCACCCAGCACCCTGAGTACTGAGCACCCAGCACCCTGAGCACTGAGCACCCAGCACCCTGAGCACTGAGCACCCAGCACCCTGAGTTATGAGCACCCAGAACCCTGAGTACTGAGTACAAAGCACCCTGAGCACTGAGCACCCAGCACCCTGAGTACTGAGCACCGAGCACCCTGAGTACTGAGCACCCAGCACCCTGAGTACTGAGCACCCAGCACCCTGAGCACTGAGCACCCAGCACCCTGAGTACTGAGCACCCAGCACCCTGAGTACTGAGCACCCAGCACCCTGAGTCCTGAGCACCCAGCACCCTGAGCACTGTGCACCCAGCACCCTGAGTACTGAGCACCGAGCACCCCGAGCACTGAGCAACCAGCACCCTGAGTACTGAGCACTGAGCCCCCTGGGTACTAAGCACTGAACACCCTGAGTACTGAGCACCCAGCACCCTGAGGACTGAGCACCCAGCACCCTGAGCACTGAGCACCCAGCACCCTGAGTAATGAGCACCCAGCACCCTGAGTACTGAGCACCCAGCACCCTGAGCACTGAGCACCCAGCACCCCGAGCACTGAGCACCCAGCACCCCGAGCACTGAGCACCCAGCACCCCGAGCACTGAGCACCCAGCACCCCGAGCACTGAGCACCCAGCACCCTGAGCACTGAGCACCCAGCACCCTGAGCACTGAGCACCCAGCACCCTGAGTACTGAGTACTCAACACCCTGAGCACTGAGCACCCAGCACCCTGAGTACTGATCACCGAGCACCCCGAGCACTGAGCACCCAGCACCCTGAGTACTGATCACCGAGCACCCCGAGCACTGAGCACCCAGCACCCTGAGTACTGAGCACCCAGCACCCTGAGCACTGAGCACCCAGCACCCCGAGCACTGAGCACCCAGCACCCCGAGCACTGAGCACCCAGCACCCCGAGCACTGAGCACCCAGCACCCCGAGCACTGAGCACCCAGCACCCTGAGCACTGAAAACCCAGCACCCTGAGCACTGAGCACCCAGCACCCTGAGTACTGAGTACTCAGCACCCTGAGCACTGAGCACCCAGCACCCTGAGAACTGATCACCGAGCACCCTGAGCACTGAGCACCCAGCACCCTGAGCACTGAGAACCCAGCACCCTGAGTACTGAGCACCCAGTACCCTGAGTACTGAGCTCCCCGAGTACTGAGCACCCAGGACCCCGAGCACTGAGCACCCAGCACCCTGAGTACTGAGAACAGATCACCCTGAGTACTGAGCACCCAGCACCCTGAGTACTGAGCCCCCAGCACCCTGAGTAATGAGCACCCAGCACCCCGAGCACTGAGCACCCAGCACCACGAGAATGAGCACCCAGCACCCTGAGTACTGAGAACCGAGCACCCTGAGTACTGAGCACCCAGCACCCTGAGTACTGAGCCCCCAGCACCCTGAGTACTGAGCAAACAGCACCCCGAGCACTGAGCACCCAGCACCCCGAGAATGAGCACCCAGCACCCTGAGTACTGAGCACCCAGCACCCCGAGCACGGAGCACCCAGGACCCCGAGCACTGAGTACTGAGCACCCAGCACCCTGAGTACTGAGCACCGAGCTCCCCGAGCACTGAGCACCCAGCACCCTGAGCACTGAGCACCCAGCACCCTGAGCACTGAGCACCCAGCACCCTCAGTACTGAGCACCCAGCATGCTGAGTACTGAGCACTCAGCACCCTGAGCACTGAGCACCCAGCACCCTGAGTACTGAGCACCCAGGACCCTGAGCACTGAGCACCCAGCAACCTGAGTACTGAGCACCCTGAGTACTGAGCACCGATCACCCTGAGCACTGAGCAGCCAGCACCCGGAGTACTGAGCACCCAGCACCCTGAGCACTGAGCACCCAGCACCCTGAGCACTGAGCACCCAGCACCCTGAGTACTGAGCACCCAGCACCCTGAGCACGGAGCACCCAGGACCCCGAGCACTGAGTACTGAGCACCCAGCACCCTGAGTACTGAGCACCGAGCTCCCCGAGCACTGAGCACCCAGCACCCTGAGCACTGAGCACCCAGCACCCTGAGCACTGAGCACCCAGCACCCTGAGTACTGAGCACCCAGCACGCTGAGTACTGAGCACTCAGCACCCAGAGCACTGAGCACCCAGCACCCTGAGTACTGAGCACTGAGCACCCAGCACCCCGAGCACTGAGCACCCAGCACCCCGAGCACTGAGCATGGAGCACCCCGAGGACTGAGCACCCCGCACCCTGAGCACTGAGCATGGAGCACCCCGAGGACTGAGCACCCCGCACCCTGAGCACTGAACACCCAGCACCTTGAGTACTGAGCACCGAGCACCCCGAGCACTGAGCTCCCAGCACCCTGAGTACTGAGCACCTAGCACCCTGAGCACTGAGCACCCAGCACCCTGAGCACTGAGCACCCAGCACCCCGAGCACTGACCACCCAGCATCCTGAGTACTGAGCACCCAACACCCAGAGTACTGAGCACCCAGCAGGGTGAGAACTGAGCACCCAGCACCCTGAGTACTGAGCACCCAGCACCCTGAGTACTGAGCACCCAGCACCCTGAGCACTGAGCACTGAGCACGCAGCACCCTGAGCACTGAGCACTGACCACCCAGCACCCCGAGAACTGAGCACCCAGCACCCCGAGCACTGAGCACCCAACAACCTGAGCACTGAGCACCCAGCACCCTGAGCACTGAGCACCCAGCCCCCTGAGTACTGAGCACCCAGCACCATGAGTACTGAGCACCCAGCACCCTGAGTACTGAGCACTCAGCACCCTGAGTACTGAGCACCGAGCACCCCGAGCACTGAGCTCCCTGCACCCTGAGCACTGAGCACCCTGAGGACTGAGCACCCAGCAACCTGAGCACTGAGCACCCAGCACCCTGAGTACTGAGCACCGATCACCCTGAGCACTGAGCACCCAGCACCCCGAGCACTGAGCACCCAGCACCCTGAGTACTGAGCACCCAGCACCCTGAGCACTGAGCACACAGCACCCTGAGTACTGAGCACCCTGAGTACTGAGCAACGATCACCCTGAGCACTGAGCACCCAGCACCCTGAGTACTGAGCACCCAGCACCCTGAGCACTGAGCACCCAGCACCCTGAGCACTGAGCACCCAGCACCCTGAGTTATGAGCACCCAGAACCCTGAGTACTGAGTACAAAGCACCCTGAGCACTGAGCACCCAGCACCCTGAGTACTGAGCACCGAGCACCCTGAGTACTGAGCACCCAGCACCCTGAGTACTGAGCACCCAGCACCCTGAGTACTGAGCACCCAGCACCCTGAGTACTGAGCACCCAGCACCCTGAGCACTGTGCACCCAGCACCCTGAGTACTGAGCACTGAGCACCCCGAGCACTGAGCAACCAGCACCCTGAGTACTGAGCACTGAGCCCCCTGAGTACTAAGCACCGAACACCCTGAGTACTGAGCACCCAGCACCCTGAGGACTGAGCACCCAGCACCCTGAGCACTGAGCACCCAGCACCCTGAGTAATGAGCACCCAGCACCCTGAGTACTGAGCACCCAGCACCCTGAGCACTGAGCACCCAGCACCCCGAGCACTGAGCACCCAGCACCCCGAGCACTGAGCACCCAGCACCCCGAGCACTGAGCACCCAGCACCCCGAGCACTGAGACCCAGCACCCTGAGCACTGAGCACCCAGCACCCTGAGCACTGAGCACCCAGCACCCTGAGTACTGAGTACTCAGCACCCTGAGCACTGAGCACCCAGCACCCTGAGTACTGATCACCGAGCACCCCGAGCACTGAGCACCCAGCACCCCGAGCACTGAGCAACAAGCACCCTGAGCACTGAGCACCCTGAGGACTGAGGACCCAGCACCCTGAGCACTGAGCACCCAGCACCCTGAGTACTGAGCACCGATCACCCTGAGCACTGAGCACCCAGCACCCCGGGCACTGAGCACCCAGCAACCTGAGTACTGAGCACCCAGCACCCTGAGCACTGAGCACCCAGCAACCTGAGTACTGAGCACCCTGAGTACTGAGCACCGATCACCCTGAGCACTGAGCACCCAGCACCCGGAGTACTGAGCACCCAGCACCCTGAGCACTGAGCACCCAGCACCCTGAGCACTGAGCACCCAGCACCCTGAGTACTGAGCACCCAGCACCCTGAGCACGGAGCACCCAGGACCCCGAGCACTGAGTACTGAGCACCCAGCACCCTGAGTACTGAGCACCGAGCTCCCCGAGCACTGAGCACCCAGCACCCTGAGCACTGAGCACCCAGCACCCTGAGCACTGAGCACCCAGCACCCTGAGTACTGAGCACCCAGCACGCTGAGTACTGAGCACTCAGCACCCTGAGCACTGAGCACCCAGCACCCTGAGTACTGAGCACTGAGCACCCAGCACCCCGAGCACTGAGCACCCAGCACCCCGAGCACTGAGCATGGAGCACCCCGAGGACTGAGCACCCCGCACCCTGAGCACTGAGCATGGAGCACCCCGAGGACTGAGCACCCCGCACCCTGAGCACTGAACACCCAGCACCTTGAGTACTGAGCACCGAGCACCCCGAGCACTGAGCTCCCAGCACCCTGAGTACTGAGCACCCAGCACCCTGAGCACTGAGCACCCAGCACCCTGAGCACTGAGCACCCAGCACCCCGAGCACTGACCACCCAGCATCCTGAGTACTGAGCACCCAACATCCAGAGTACTGAGCACCCAGCAGGGTGAGAACTGAGCACCCAGCACCCTGAGTACTGAGCACCCAGCACCCTGAGTACTGAGCACCCAGCACCCTGAGCACTGAGCACTGAGCACGCAGCACCCTGAGCACTGAGCACTGACCACCCAGCACCCCGAGAACTGAGCACCCAGCACCCCGAGCACTGAGCACCCAGCACCCTGAGCACTGAGCACCCAGCACCCTGAGCACTGAGCACCCAGCCCCCTGAGTACTGAGCACCCAGCACCATGAGTACTGAGCACCCAGCACCCTGAGTACTGAGCACTCAGCACCCTGAGTACTGAGCACCGAGCACCCCGAGCACTGAGCTCCCTGCACCCTGAGCACTGAGCACCCTGAGGACTGAGCACCCAGCAACCTGAGCACTGAGCACCCAGCACCCTGAGTACTGAGCACCGATCACCCTGAGCACTGAGCACCCAGCACCCCGAGCACTGAGCACCCAGCACCCTGAGTACTGAGCACCCAGCACCCTGAGCACTGAGCACCCAGCACCCTGAGTACTGAGCACCCTGAGTACTGAGCAACGATCACCCTGAGCACTGAGCACCCAGCACCCTGAGTACTGAGCACCCAGCACCCTGAGCACTGAGCACCCAGCACCCTGAGCACTGAGCACCCAGCACCCTGAGTTATGAGCACCCAGAACCCTGAGTACTGAGTACAAAGCACCCTGAGCACTGAGCACCCAGCACCCTGAGTACTGAGCACCGAGCACCCTGAGTACTGAGCACCCAGCACCCTGAGTACTGAGCACCCAGCACCCTGAGCACTGAGCACCCAGCACCCTGAGTACTGAGCACCCAGCACCCTGAGTACTGAGCACCCAGCACCCTGAGTACTGAGCACCCAGCACCCTGAGCACTGTGCACCCAGCACCCTGAGTACTGAGCACCGAGCACCCCGAGCACTGAGCAACCAGCACCCTGAGTACTGAGCACTGAGCCCCCTGGGTACTAAGCACTGAACACCCTGAGTACTGAGCACCCAGCACCCTGAGGACTGAGCACCCAGCACCCTGAGCACTGAGCACCCAGCACCCTGAGTAATGAGCACCCAGCACCCTGAGTACTGAGCACCCAGCACCCTGAGCACTGAGCACCCAGCACCCCGAGCACTGAGCACCCAGCACCCCGAGCACTGAGCACCCAGCACCCCGAGCACTGAGCACCCAGCACCCCGAGCACTGAGCACCCAGCACCCTGAGCACTGAGCACCCAGCACCCTGAGCACTGAGCACCCAGCACCCTGAGTACTGAGTACTCAACACCCTGAGCACTGAGCACCCAGCACCCTGAGTACTGATCACCGAGCACCCCGAGCACTGAGCACCCAGCACCCTGAGTACTGATCACCGAGCACCCCGAGCACTGAGCACCCAGCACCCTGAGTACTGAGCACCCAGCACCCTGAGCACTGAGCACCCAGCACCCCGAGCACTGAGCACCCAGCACCCCGAGCACTGAGCACCCAGCACCCCGAGCACTGAGCACCCAGCACCCCGAGCACTGAGCACCCAGCACCCTGAGCACTGAAAACCCAGCACCCTGAGCACTGAGCACCCAGCACCCTGAGTACTGAGTACTCAGCACCCTGAGCACTGAGCACCCAGCACCCTGAGAACTGATCACCGAGCACCCTGAGCACTGAGCACCCAGCACCCTGAGCACTGAGAACCCAGCACCCTGAGTACTGAGCACCCAGTACCCTGAGTACTGAGCTCCCCGAGTACTGAGCACCCAGGACCCCGAGCACTGAGCACCCAGCACCCTGAGTACTGAGAACAGATCACCCTGAGTACTGAGCACCCAGCACCCTGAGTACTGAGCCCCCAGCACCCTGAGTAATGAGCACCCAGCACCCCGAGCACTGAGCACCCAGCACCACGAGAATGAGCACCCAGCACCCTGAGTACTGAGAACCGAGCACCCTGAGTACTGAGCACCCAGCACCCTGAGTACTGAGCCCCCAGCACCCTGAGTACTGAGCAAACAGCACCCCGAGCACTGAGCACCCAGCACCCCGAGAATGAGCACCCAGCACCCTGAGTACTGAGCACCCAGCACCCCGAGCACGGAGCACCCAGGACCCCGAGCACTGAGTACTGAGCACCCAGCACCCTGAGTACTGAGCACCGAGCTCCCCGAGCACTGAGCACCCAGCACCCTGAGCACTGAGCACCCAGCACCCTGAGCACTGAGCACCCAGCACCCTCAGTACTGAGCACCCAGCATGCTGAGTACTGAGCACTCAGCACCCTGAGCACTGAGCACCCAGCACCCTGAGTACTGAGCACCCAGGACCCTGAGCACTGAGCACCCAGCAACCTGAGTACTGAGCACCCTGAGTACTGAGCACCGATCACACTGAGCACTGAGCAGCCAGCACCCGGAGTACTGAGCACCCAGCACCCTGAGCACTGAGCACCCAGCACCCTGAGCACTGAGCACCCAGCACCCTGAGTACTGAGCACCCAGCACCCTGAGCACGGAGCACCCAGGACCCCGAGCACTGAGTACTGAGCACCCAGCACCCTGAGTACTGAGCACCGAGCTCCCCGAGCACTGAGCACCCAGCACCCTGAGCACTGAGCACCCAGCACCCTGAGCACTGAGCACCCAGCACCCTGAGTACTGAGCACCCAGCACGCTGAGTACTGAGCACTCAGCACCCAGAGCACTGAGCACCCAGCACCCTGAGTACTGAGCACTGAGCACCCAGCACCCCGAGCACTGAGCACCCAGCACCCCGAGCACTGAGCATGGAGCACCCCGAGGACTGAGCACCCCGCACCCTGAGCACTGAGCATGGAGCACCCCGAGGACTGAGCACCCCGCACCCTGAGCACTGAACACCCAGCACCTTGAGTACTGAGCACCGAGCACCCCGAGCACTGAGCTCCCAGCACCCTGAGTACTGAGCACCTAGCACCCTGAGCACTGAGCACCCAGCACCCTGAGCACTGAGCACCCAGCACCCCGAGCACTGACCACCCAGCATCCTGAGTACTGAGCACCCAACACCCAGAGTACTGAGCACCCAGCAGGGTGAGAACTGAGCACCCAGCACCCTGAGTACTGAGCACCCAGCACCCTGAGTACTGAGCACCCAGCACCCTGAGCACTGAGCACTGAGCACGCAGCACCCTGAGCACTGAGCACTGACCACCCAGCACCCCGAGAACTGAGCACCCAGCACCCCGAGCACTGAGCACCCAACAACCTGAGCACTGAGCACCCAGCACCCTGAGCACTGAGCACCCAGCCCCCTGAGTACTGAGCACCCAGCACCATGAGTACTGAGCACCCAGCACCCTGAGTACTGAGCACTCAGCACCCTGAGTACTGAGCACCGAGCACCCCGAGCACTGAGCTCCCTGCACCCTGAGCACTGAGCACCCTGAGGACTGAGCACCCAGCAACCTGAGCACTGAGCACCCAGCACCCTGAGTACTGAGCACCGATCACCCTGAGCACTGAGCACCCAGCACCCCGAGCACTGAGCACCCAGCACCCTGAGTACTGAGCACCCAGCACCCTGAGCACTGAGCACCCAGCACCCTGAGTACTGAGCACCCTGAGTACTGAGCAACGATCACCCTGAGCACTGAGCACCCAGCACCCTGAGTACTGAGCACCCAGCACCCTGAGCACTGAGCACCCAGCACCCTGAGCACTGAGCACCCAGCACCCTGAGTTATGAGCACCCAGAACCCTGAGTACTGAGTACAAAGCACCCTGAGCACTGAGCACCCAGCACCCTGAGTACTGAGCACCGAGCACCCTGAGTACTGAGCACCCAGCACCCTGAGTACTGAGCACCCAGCACCCTGAGTACTGAGCACCCAGCACCCTGAGTACTGAGCACCCAGCACCCTGAGCACTGTGCACCCAGCACCCTGAGTACTGAGCACCGAGCACCCCGAGCACTGAGCAACCAGCACCCTGAGTACTGAGCACTGAGCCCCCTGAGTACTAAGCACCGAACACCCTGAGTACTGAGCACCCAGCACCCTGAGGACTGAGCACCCAGCACCCTGAGCACTGAGCACCCAGCACCCTGAGTAATGAGCACCCAGCACCCTGAGTACTGAGCACCCAGCACCCCGAGCACTGAGCACCCAGCACCCTGAGTAATGAGCACCCAGCACCCTGAGCACTGAGCACCCAGCACCCCGAGCACTGAGCACCCAGCACCCCGAGCACTGAGCACCCAGCACCCCGAGCACTGAGCACCCAGCACCCCGAGCACTGAGACCCAGCACCCTGAGCACTGAGCACCCAGCACCCTGAGCACTGAGCACCCAGCACCCTGAGTACTGAGTACTCAGCACCCTGAGCACTGAGCACCCAGCACCCTGAGTACTGAGCACCGATCACCCTGAGCACTGAGCACCCAGCACCCCGAGCACTGAGCACCCAGCACCCTGAGTACTGAGCACCCAGCACCCTGAGCACTGAGCACCCAGCACCCTGAGTACTGAGCACCCTGAGTACTGAGCAACGATCACCCTGAGCACTGAGCACCCAGCACCCTGAGTACTGAGCACCCAGCACCCTGAGCACTGAGCACCCAGCACCCTGAGCACTGAGCACCCAGCACCCTGAGTTATGAGCACCCAGAACCCTGAGTACTGAGTACAAAGCACCCTGAGCACTGAGCACCCAGCACCCTGAGTACTGAGCACCGAGCACCCTGAGTACTGAGCACCCAGCACCCTGAGTACTGAGCACCCAGCACCCTGAGTACTGAGCACCCAGCACCCTGAGTACTGAGCACCCAGCACCCTGAGCACTGTGCACCCAGCACCCTGAGTACTGAGCACCGAGCACCCCGAGCACTGAGCAACCAGCACCCTGAGTACTGAGCACTGAGCCCCCTGAGTACTAAGCACCGAACACCCTGAGTACTGAGCACCCAGCACCCTGAGGACTGAGCACCCAGCACCCTGAGCACTGAGCACCCAGCACCCTGAGTAATGAGCACCCAGCACCCTGAGTACTGAGCACCCAGCACCCCGAGCACTGAGCACCCAGCACCCTGAGTAATGAGCACCCAGCACCCTGAGCACTGAGCACCCAGCACCCCGAGCACTGAGCACCCAGCACCCCGAGCACTGAGCACCCAGCACCCCGAGCACTGAGCACCCAGCACCCCGAGCACTGAGACCCAGCACCCTGAGCACTGAGCACCCAGCACCCTGAGCACTGAGCACCCAGCACCCTGAGTACTGAGTACTCAGCACCCTGAGCACTGAGCACCCAGCACCCTGAGTACTGATCACCGAGCACCCCGAGCACTGAGCACCCAGCACCCTGAGTACTGATCACCGAGCACCCCGAGCACTGAGCACCCAGCACCCTGAGTACTGAGCACCCAGCACCCCGAGCACTGAGCACCCAGCACCCCGAGCACTGAGCACCCAGCACCCCGAGCACTGAGCACCCAGCACCCCGAGCACTGAGCACCCAGCACCCCGAGCACTGAGCACCCAGCACCCTGAGCACTGAAAACCCAGCACCCTGAGCACTGAGCACCCAGCACCCTGAGTACTGAGTACTCAGCACCCTGAGCACTGAGCACCCAGCACCCTGAGAACTGATCACCGAGCACCCTGAGCACTGAGCACCCAGCACCCTGAGTACTGATCACCGAGCACCCCGAGCACTGAGCACCCAGCATTATGAGTACTGAGCACCCAGCACCCTGAGTACTGAGCACCCAGCACCCTGAGTACTGAGCACCCACCACCCCGAGCACTGAGCACCCAGCACCCTGAGCACTGAGCAGCCAGCACCCTCAGCACTGAGCACCCACCACCCCGAGCACTGAGCACCCAGCACCCTGAGCACTGAGCACCCAGCACCCCGAGTACTGAGCACCCAGCACCCCGAGTACTTAGCACCGAGCACCCCGAGCACTGAGCACCCAGCACCCTGAGTACTGAGCACCCAGTACCCTGAGTACTGAGCTCCCCGAGTACTGAGCACCCAGCACCCCGAGCACTGAGCACCCAGCACCCTGAGTACTGAGAACAGATCACCCTGAGTACTGAGCACCCAGCACCCTGAGTACTGAGCCCCCAGCACCCTGAGTACTGAGCACCCAGCACCCTGAGCACTGAGCACCCAGCACCCTGAGCACTGAGCACCCAGCACCCTGAGTTATGAGCACCCAGAACCCTGAGTACTGAGTACAAAGCACCCTGAGCACTGAGCTCCCTGCACCCTGAGCACTGAGCACCCTGAGGACTGAGCACCCAGCAACCTGAGCACTGAGCACCCAGCACCCTGAGTACTGAGCACCGATCACCCTGAGCACTGAGCACCCAGCACCCCGAGCACTAAGCACCCAGCACCCTGAGTACTGAGCACCCAGCACCCTGAGCACTGAGCACCCAGCACCCTGAGTACTGAGCACCCTGAGTACTGAGCAACGATCACCCTGAGCACTGAGCACCCAGCACCCTGAGTACTGAGCACCCAGCACCCTGAGCACTGAGCACCCAGCACCCTGAGCACTGAGCACACAGCACCCTGAGTTATGAGCACCCAGAACCCTGAGTACTGAGTACAAAGCACCCTGAGCACTGAGCACCCAGCACCCTGAGTACTGAGCACCGAGCACCCTGAGTACTGAGCACCCAGCACCCTGAGTACTGAGCACCCAGCACCCTGAGTACTGAGCACCCAGCACCCTGAGTACTGAGCACCCAGCACCCTGAGCACTGTGCACCCAGCACCCTGAGTACTGAGCACCCAGCACCCCGAGCACTGAGCACCCAGCACCCCGAGCACTGAGCACCCAGCACCCTGAGCACTGAGCACCCAGCACCCTGAGCACTGAGCACCCAGCACCCTGAGTACTGAGTACTCAGCACCCTGAGCACTGAGCACCCAGCACCCTGAGTACTGATCACCGAGCACCCCGAGCACTGAGCACCCAGCACCCTGAGTACTGATCACCGAGCACCCCGAGCACTGAGCACTCAGCACCCTGAGTACTGAGCACCCAGCACCCCGAGCACTGAGCACCCAGCACCCCGAGCACTGAGCACCCAGCACCCCGAGCACTGAGCACCCAGCACCCCGAGCACTGAGCACCCAGCACCCCGAGCACTGAGCACCCAACACCCTGAGCACTGAAAACCCAGCACCCTGAGCACTGAGCACCCAGCACCCTGAGTACTGAGTACTCAGCACCCTGAGCACTGAGCACCCAGCACCCTGAGAACTGATCACCGAGCACCCTGAGCACTGAGCACCCAGCACCCTGAGTACTGATCACCGAGCACCCCGAGCACTGAGCACCCAGCATCCTGAGTACTGAGCACCCAGCACCCTGAGTACTGAGCACCCAGCACCCTGAGTACTGAGCACCCACCACCCCGAGCACTGAGCACCCAGCACCCTGAGCACTGAGCAGCCAGCACCCTCAGCACTAAGCACCCACCACCCCGAGCACTGAGCACCCAGCACCCTGAGCACTGAGCACCCAGCACCCCGAGTACTGAGCACCCAGCACCCCGAGTACTTAGCACCGAGCACCCCGAGCACTGAGCACCCAGCACCCTGAGTACTGAGCACCCAGTACCCTGAGTACTGAGCTCCCCGAGTACTGAGCACCCAGCACCCCGAGCACTGAGCACCCAGCACCCTGAGTACTGAGAACAGATCACCCTGAGTACTGAGCACCCAGCACCCTGAGTACTGAGCCCCCAGCACCCTGAGTACTGAGCACACAGCACCCCGAGCACTGAGCACCCAGCACCACGAGAATGAGCACCCAGCACCCTGAGTACTGAGAACCGAGCACCCTGAGTACTGAGCACCCAGCACCCTGAGTACTGAGCCCCCAGCACCCTGAGTACTGAGCACCCAGCACCCCGAGCACTGAGCACCCAGCACCTCGAGAATGAGCACCCAGCACCCTGAGTACTGAGCACCCAGCACCCCGAGCACGGAGCACCCAGGACCCTGAGCACTGAGTACTGAGCACCCAGCACCCTGAGTACTGAGCACCGAGCTCCCCGAGCACTGAGCACCCAGCACCCTGAGCACTGAGCACCCAGCACCCTGAGCACTGAGCACCCAGCACCCTCAGTACTGAGCACCCAGCACCCCGAGCACTGAGCACCCAGCACCACGAGAATGAGCACCCAGCACCCTGAGTACTGAGAACCGAGCACCCTGAGTACTGAGCACCCAGCACCCTGAGTACTGAGCCCCCAGCACCCTGAGTACTGAGCACCCAGCACCCCGAGCACTGAGCACCCAGCACCTCGAGAATGAGCACCCAGCACCCTGAGTACTGAGCACCCAGCACCCCGAGCACGGAGCACCCAGGACCCTGAGCACTGAGTACTGAGCACCCAGCACCCTGAGTACTGAGCACCGAGCTCCCCGAGCACTGAGCACCCAGCACCCTGAGTACTGAGCACTCAGCACCCTGAGCACTGAGCACCCAGCACCCTGAGTACTGAGCACTGAGAACCCAGCACCCCGAGCACTGAGCACCCAGCACCCTGTGTACTGAGCACTGAGCACCCTGATTACTAAGCACCCAGCACCCTGAGTACTGAGAACCCAGGACCCTGAGCACTGAGCACCGAGCACCCCGAGCACTGAGCACCCAGCACCCTGAGCACTCAGCACCCATCACCCCGATCACTGAGCACCCAGCACCCTGAGCACTGAGCACCCAGCACCCTGAGCACTGAGCACCCAGCACACAGAGCACTGAGCACCCAGCACCCTGAGCACTGAGCACCCAGCACCCTGAGTACTGAGCACCCAGCACCCTGAGTACTGAGCACCCACCACCCCGAGCACTGAGCACCCAGCACCCTGAGCACTGAGCAGCCAGCACCCTCAGCACTAAGCACCCACCACCCCGAGCACTGAGCACCCAGCACCCTGAGCACTGAGCACCCAGCACCCCGAGTACTGAGCACCCAGCACCCCGAGTACTTAGCACCGAGCACCCCGAGCACTGAGCACCCAGCACCCTGAGTACTGAGCACCCAGTACCCTGAGTACTGAGCTCCCCGAGTACTGAGCACCCAGCACCCCGAGCACTGAGCACCCAGCACCCTGAGTACTGAGAACAGATCACCCTGAGTACTGAGCACCCAGCACCCTGAGTACTGAGCCCCCAGCACCCTGAGTACTGAGCACCCAGCACCCCGAGCACTGAGCACCCAGCACCACGAGAATGAGCACCCAGCACCCTGAGTACTGAGAACCGAGCACCCTGAGTACTGAGCACCCAGCACCCTGAGTACTGAGCCCCCAGCACCCTGAGTACTGAGCACCCAGCACCCCGAGCACTGAGCACCCAGCACCTCGAGAATGAGCACCCAGCACCCTGAGTACTGAGCACCCAGCACCCCGAGCACGGAGCACCCAGGACCCTGAGCACTGAGTACTGAGCACCCAGCACCCTGAGTACTGAGCACCGAGCTCCCCGAGTACTGAGCACCCAGCACCCTGAGCACTGAGCACCCAGCACCCTGAGCACTGAGCCCACAGCACCCTGAGTACTGAGCACCCAGCACCCCGAGCACTGAGCACCCAGCACCACGAGAATGAGCACCCAGCACCCTGAGTACTGAGAACCGAGCACCCTGAGTACTGAGCACCCAGCACCCTGAGTACTGAGCCCCCAGCACCCTGAGTACTGAGCACCCAGCACCCCGAGCACTGAGCACCCAGCACCTCGAGAATGAGCACCCAGCACCCTGAGTACTGAGCACCCAGCACCCCGAGCACGGAGCACCCAGGACCCTGAGCACTGAGTACTGAGCACCCAGCACCCTGAGTACTGAGCACCGAGCTCCCCGAGCACTGAGCACCCAGCACCCTGAGTACTGAGCACTCAGCACCCTGAGCACTGAGCACCCAGCACCCTGAGTACTGAGCACTGAGAACCCAGCACCCCGAGCACTGAGCACCCAGCACCCTGTGTACTGAGCACTGAGCACCCTGATTACTAAGCACCCAGCACCCTGAGTACTGAGAACCCAGGACCCTGAGCACTGAGCACCGAGCACCCCGAGCACTGAGCACCCAGCACCCTGAGCACTCAGCACCCATCACCCCGATCACTGAGCACCCAGCACCCTGAGCACTGAGCACCCAGCACCCTGAGCACTGAGCACCCAGTACCCAGAGCACTGAGCACCCAGCACCCTGAGCACTGAGCACCCAGCACCCTGAGTACTGAGCACCCAGCACCCTGAGTACTGAGCACCCTGAGTACTGAGCACCGATCACCCTGAGCACTGAGCACTGAGCACCCAGCACCCTGAGTACTGAGCACCCAACACTCTGAGCACTGAGCACCCAGCACGCTGAGTACTGAGCACTGAGCACACAGCACCCTGAGCAATGAGCACCCAGCACCCTGAGCACTGAGCACTGAGCACCCAGCACCCCGAGCACTGAGCACCCAGCACCCTGAGCACCCAGCACCCTGAGCACTGAGCACCCTGAGTACTGAGCACCCAGCACCCTGAGCACTGAGCACACAGCACCCTGAGTACTGAGCACCCTGAGCACTGAGCACCGATCACCCTGAGCACTGAGCACCCAGCACCCTGAGTACTGAGCACCCAGCACCCTGAGCACTGAGCACCCAGCACCCTGAGTACTGAGCACCCAGAACCCTGAGTACTGAGTACAAAGCACCCTGAGCACTGAGCACCCAGCACCCTGAGTACTGAGCAGCGAGCACCCTGAGTACTGAGCACCCAGCACCCTGAGTACTGAGCACCCAGCACCCTGAGCACTGAGCACCCAGCACCCTGAGTACTGAGCCCCCAGCACCCTGAGTACTGAGCACCCAGCACCCTGAGTACGGAGCACCCAGCACCCTGAGTACTGAGCACCCAGCACCCTGAGTATTGAGCACCGAGCACCCCGAGCACTGAGCAACCAGCACCCTGAGTACTGAGCACTGAGCACCCTGAGTACTAAGCACCGAACACCCTGAGTACTGAGCACCCAGCACCCTGAGGACTGAGCACCCAGCACCCTGAGCACTGAGCACCCAGCACCCTGAGTAATGAGCACCCAGCACCCTGAGTACTGAGCACCCAGCACCCTGAGCACTGAGCACCCAGCACCCTGAGTACTGAGTACTCAGCACCCTGAGCACTGAGCACCCAGCACGCTGAGTACTGATCACCGAGCACCCCGAGCACTGAGCACCCAGCACCCTGAGCACTGAGCACCCAGCACCCTGAATAATGAGCACCCAGCACCCTGAGTACTGATCACCGAGCACCCCGAGCACTGAGCACCCAGCACCCTGAGTACTGAGCACCCAGCACCCTGAATACTTAGCACCCAGCACCCTGAGTACTGAGCACCCAGCACCCTGCGCACTGAGCACAAAGCACGCTGAGTACTGAGCACTGAACACCCTGAGTACTGAGCACCGAGGACCCTGAGCACTGAGCACCCAGCACGCTGAGTACTGAGCACTGAGCACCCTGAGTACTGAGCACCTAGCACCCTGAGTACTGAGCACCCAGCACCCTGAGCACTGAGCAGCCAGCACCCTCAGCACTGAGCACCCAGCACCCCGAGCACTGAGCACCAAGCACCCTGAGCACTGAGCACCCAGCACCCCGAGTACTGAGCACCGAGCACCCCGAGCTCTGAGCACCCAGCAGCCTGAGTACTGAGCACCCAGTACCCTGAGTACTGAGCACCCCGAGTACTGATCAACCAGCACCCCGAGCACTGAGCACCCAGCACCCTGAGTACTGAGAACAGATCACCCCGAGCACGGAGCACCCAGGACCCCGAGCACTGAGTACTGAGCACCCAGCACCCTGAGTACTGAGCACCGAGCTCCCCGAGCACTGAGCACCCAGCACCCTGAGCACTGAGCACCCAGCACCCTGAGCACTGAACACCCAGCACCCTGAGTACTGAGCACCCAGCACGCTGAGTACTGAGCACTCAGCACCCTGAGCACTGAGCACCCAGCACCCTGAGTACTGAGCACTGAGCACCCAGCACCCTGAGCACTGAGCACCCAGCACCCTGAGTACTGAGCACCCAGCACCCTGAGTACTGAGCACCCAGCACCCTGAGTACTGAGCACCGAGCACCCTGAGTACTGAGCACCGAGCACCCTGAGTACTGAGCACCCAGCACCCTGAGCACTGAGCACCCAGCACCCTGAGTACTGAGCACCCAGCACCCTGAGTACTGAGCACCCAGCACCCCGAGCACTGAGCACCCAGCACCCTGAGTACTGAGCACCTAGCACCCCGAGCACTGAGCACCCAGCACCCTGAGCACTGAGCACAAAGCACGCTGAGTACTGAGCACCCTGAGTACTGAGCATAGAGGACCCTGAGCACTGAGCACCCAGCACCCTGAGCACTGAGCACCCAGCACCCCGAGAATGAGCACCCAGCGCCCTGAGTACTGAGAACCGAGCACCCTGAGTACTGAGCACCCAGCACGCTGAGCACTGAGCACCCAGCACCCCGAGTACTGAGCACCCAGCACCCCGAGCACTGAGCACCCAGCACCCCGAGCACTGAGCACCCTGAATACTGAGCACCCAGCACCCTGAGTACTGTGCACTAAGCACCCAGAGCGCTGAGCACCCAGGACCCCGAGCACTGAGTACTGAGCACCCAGCACCCTGAGTACTGAGCACCGAGCTCCCCGAGCACTGAGCACCCTGAGTACTGAGCACCCAGCACCCTGAGTACTGAGCACCCAGCACCCTGAGCACTGAGCACACAGCACCCTGAGTACTGAGCACCCAGCACCATGAGCACTGAGCACACAGCACCCTGAGTACTGAGCACCCTGAGGACTGAGCACCGATCACCATGAGCACTGAGCACCCAGCACCCTGAGTACTGAGCACCCAGCACCCTGAGCACTGAGCACCCAGCACCCTGAGTACTGAGCAGAGAGCACACTGATCACTGAGCACCCAGCACCCTGAGTACTGAGCACCCAGCACCCTGAGTACTGAGCACCGAGCACCCCGAGTACTGAGCACCCAGCACCCTGAGCACTCAGCACCCAGCACACCGAGCACTGAGCACCCAGCACCCTGAGTACTGAGCTCCCAGCACCCCGAGCCCTGAGCACCCAGCACCCTGAGTACTGAGCACCCTGAGTACTGAGCACCGATCACCCTGAGCACTGAGCACCCAACACCCTGAGTACTGAGCACCCACCGTACTGAGCACTGAGCACACTGAGCACTGAGCACCCAGCACCCTGAGTACTGAGCACCGAGCACCCTGAGCACTGAGCACCCAGCACCCTGAGTACTGAGCACCGAGCACCCCGAGCACTGAGCACCCAGCACCCCGAGCACTGAGCACCCAGCACCCCGAGCACTGAGCACCCAGCACCCGTAGCACTGAGGACCCAGCACCCCGAGCAATGAGCACCCAGCACCCTGAGTACTGAGCACCCAGCACCCCAAGTACGGAGCACCCAGCAAACTGAGCACCGAGCACCCAGCACCCCGAGCACTGAGCACCCACCACCCTGAGCACTGAGCACCCAGCACCCTGAGTACTGAGCACTGAGCTCCCCGAGTACTGAGCACCCACCACCCCGTGCACTGAGCACCGACGACACCGAGCACTGAGCACCCAGCTCCCCGAGCACTGAGCACCCAGCACCCTGAGCACTGAGCACCCAGCACCCTGAGCACTGAGCACCCAGCACCCCGAGCACTGAGCACCCAGCAACCCGAGCACTGAGCACCCAGCACCCCGAGCACTGAGCACCCAGCACCCTGAGTACTGAGCACCCAGCACCCTGAGTACTCAGCACCCAGCACCCTGAGCACTGAGCAACCAGCACCCTGAGTACTGAGCACCCTGCACCCCAAGCACTAAGCACCCTGAGAACTGAGCACCCAGCACCCCAAGCACTGAGCACCCTGAGTACTGAGCACCCAGCACCCTGATTAATGAGCACACAGCACCCCGAGAACTGAGCACCCAGCACCCTGAGTATTGAGCACCGAGCACCCTGAGTACTGAGCACCCAGCACCCTGAGTACTGAGCACCCAGTGTACTGAGCACCGAGCACCCAGCACCCTGAGTACTGAGCACCCAGCCCCCTGAGCACTGAGCACCCAGCACCCTGAGTACTGAGCACCGAGCACCCTGAGTACTGAGCACCCAGCACCCCGAGCACTGAGCACCCAGCACCCCGAGCACTGAGCACCCAGCACCCTGAGCACTGAGCACCCTGAGTACTGAGCACTGAGCACCCTGAGTACTGAGCACCCAGCACCCTGAGTATTGAGCACCCAGCAACCTGAGCACTGAGCACCGAGCACCCTGGGCACTGAGCACCAAGCACCCTGAGTACTGAGCACCCTGAGTACTGAGCACACAGCACCGTGAGCACTGAGCACCCAGCACCCCGAGCACTGAGCACCCAGCACCCTGAGAACTGAGCACCCTGAGTACTGAGCACTGAGCACCCTGAGTACTGAGCACTGAGCACCCTGAGTACTGAGCACCCAGCACCCTGAGTACTGAGCACCCAGCACCCTGAGCAATGAGCACCCGGAGTACTGAGCACCCAGCACCCTGAGTACTAAGCACCGAGCACCCTGAGTACTGAGCACCCAGTACCCTGAGCACTGAACACACAGCACCCTGAGTACTGAGCACCCCGAGCATTGAGCACCGAGCACCCTGAGCACTGAGCACCCAGCACCCTGAGTACTGATCACCCTGAGTACTGAGCACCGATCACCCTGAGCACTGAGCACCCAGCACCCTGAGTACTGAGCACCCAGAACCCTGAGTACTGAGTACAAAGCACCCTGAGCACTGAGCACCCAGCACCCTGAGTACTGAGCAGCGAGCACCCTGAGTACTGAGCACCCAGCACCCTGAGTACTGAGCACCCAGCACCCTGAGCACTGAGCACCCAGCACCCTGAGTACTGAGCCCCCAGCACCCTGAGTACTGAGCACCCAGCACCCTGAGTACGGAGCACCCAGCACCCTGAGTACTGAGCACCCAGCACCCTGAGTATTGAGCACCGAGCACCCCGAGCACTGAGCAACCAGCACCCTGAGTACTGAGCACTGAGCACCCTGAGTACTAAGCACCGAACACCCTGAGTACTGAGCACCCAGCACCCTGAGGACTGAGCACCCATCACCCTGAGCACTGAGCACCCAGCACCCTGAGTAATGAGCACCCAGCACCCTGAGTACTGAGCACCCAGCACCCTGAGCACTGAGCACCCAGCACCCTGAGTACTGAGTACTCAGCACCCTGAGCACTGAGCACCCAGCACCCTGAGTACTGATCACCGAGCACCCCGAGCACTGAGCACCCAGCACCCTGAGCACTGAGCACCCAGCACCCTGAATAATGAGCACCCAGCACCCTGAGTACTGATCACCGAGCACCCCGAGCACTGAGCACCCAGCACCCTGAGTACTGAGCACCCAGCACCCTGAATACTGAGCACCCAGCACCCTGAGTACTGAGCACCCAGCACCCTGCGCACTGAGCACAAAGCACGCTGAGTACTGAGCACTGAACACCCTGAGTACTGAGCACCGAGGACCCTGAGCACTGAGCACCCAGCACGCTGAGTACTGAGCACTGAGCACCCTGAGTACTGAGCACCTAGCACCCTGAGTACTGAGCACCCAGCACCCTGAGCACTGAGCAGCCAGCACCCTCAGCACTGAGCACCCAGCACCCCGAGCACTGAGCACCAATCACCCTGAGCACTGAGCACCCAGCACCCCGAGTACTGAGCACCGAGCACCCCGAGCTCTGAGCACCCAGCAGCCTGAGTACTGAGCACCCAGTACCCTGAGTACTGAGCACCCCGAGTACTGATCACCCAGCACCCCGAGCACTGAGCACCCAGCACCCTGAGTACTGAGAACAGATCACCCCGAGCACGGAGCACCCAGGACCCCGAGCACTGAGTACTGAGCACCCAGCACCCTGAGTACTGAGCACCGAGCTCCCCGAGCACTGAGCACCCAGCACCCTGAGCACTGAGCACCCAGCACCCTGAGCACTGAACACCCAGCACCCTGAGTACTGAGCACCCAGCACGCTGAGTACTGAGCACTCAGCACCCTGAGCACTGAGCACCCAGCACCCTGAGTACTGAGCACTGAGCACCCAGCACCCTGAGCACTGAGCACCCAGCACCCTGAGTACTGAGCACCCAGCACCCTGAGTACTGCGCACCCAGCACCCTGAGTACTGAGCACCGAGCACCCTGAGTACTGAGCACCGAGCACCCTGAGTACTGAGCACCCAGCACCCTGAGCACTGAGCACCCAGCACCCTGAGTACTGAGCACCCAGCACCCTGAGTACTGAGCACCCAGCACCCCGAGCACTGAGCACCCAGCACCCTGAGTACTGAGCACCTAGCACCCCGAGCACTGAGCACCCAGCACCCTGAGCACTGAGCACAAAGCACGCTGAGTACTGAGCACCCTGAGTACTGAGCATAGAGGACCCTGAGCACTGAGCACCCAGCACCCTGAGCACTGAGCACCCAGCACCCCGAGAATGAGCACCCAACGCCCTGAGTACTGAGAACCGAGCACCCTGAGTACTGAGCACCCAGCACGCTGAGCACTGAGCACCAAGCACCCCGAGTACTGAGCACCCAGCACCCCGAGCACTGAGCACCCAGCACCACGAGAATGAGCACCCAGCACCCTGAGTACTGAGCACCCAGCACCCTGAGTAATGAGCACCCAGCACCCCGAGCACTGAGCACCCTGAATACTGAGCACCCAGCACCCTGAGTACTGTGCACTAAGCACCCAGAGCGCTGAGCACCCAGGACCCCGAGCACTGAGTACTGAGCACCCAGCACCCTGAGTACTGAGCACCGAGCTCCCCGAGCACTGAGCACCCTGAGTACTGAGCACCCAGCACCCTGTATACTGAGCACCCAGCACCCTGAGCACTGAGCACACAGCACCCTGAGTACTGAGCACCCAGCACCATGAGCACTGAGCACACAGCACCCTGAGTACTGAGCACCCTGAGGACTGAGCACCGATCACCATGAGCACTGAGCACCCAGCACCCTGAGTACTGAGCACCCAGCACCCTGAGCACTGAGCACCCAGCACCCTGAGTACTGAGCAGAGAGCACCCTGATCACTGAGCACCCAGCACCCTGAGTACTGAGCACCCAGCACCCTGAGTACTGAGCACCGAGCACCCCGAGTACTGAGCACCCAGCACCCTGAGCACTCAGCACCCAGCACACCGAGCACTGAGCACCCAGCACCCTGAGTACTGAGCTCCCAGCACCCCGAGCCCTGAGCACCCAGCACCCTGAGTACTGAGCACCCTGAGTACTGAGCACCGATCACCCTGAGCACTGAGCACCCAACACCCTGAGTACTGAGCACCCACCGTACTGAGCACTGAGCACACTGAGCACTGAGCACCCAGCACCCTGAGTACTGAGCACCGAGCACCCTGAGCACTGAGCACCCAGCACCCTGAGTACTGAGCACCGAGCACACCGAGCACTGAGCACCCAGCACCCCGAGCACTGAGCACCCAGCACCCCGAGCACTGAGCACCCAGCACCCGTAGCACTGAGGACCCAGCACCCCGAGCAATGAGCACCCAGCACCCTGAGTACTGAGCACCCAGCACCCCGAGTACTGAGCACCCAGCAAACTGAGCACCGAGCACCCAGCACCCCGAGCACTGAGCACCCACCACCCTGAGCACTGAGCACCCAGCACCCTGAGTACTGAGCACTGAGCTCCCCGAGTACTGAGCACCCACCACCCCGTGCACTGAGCACCGAGGACACCGAGCACTGAGCACCCAGCTCCCCGAGCACTGAGCACCCAGCACCCTGAGCACTGAGCACCCAGCACCCTGAGCACTGAGCACCCAGCACCCCGAGCACTAAGCACCCAGCAACCCGAGCACTGAGCACCCAGCACCCCGAGCACTGAGCACCCAGCACCCTGAGTACTGAGCACCCAGCACCCTGAGTACTCAGCACCCAGCACCCTGAGCACTGAGCAACCAGCACCCTGAGTACTGAGCACCCTGCACCCCAAGCACTAAGCACCCTGAGAACTGAGCACCCAGCACCCCAAGCACTGAGCACCCTGAGTACTGAGCACCCAGCACCCTGATTAATGAGCACCCAGCACCCCGAGAACTGAGCACCCAGCACCCTGAGTATTGAGCACCGAGCACCCTGAGTAGTGAGCACCCAGCACCCTGAGTACTGAGCACCCAGTGTACTGAGCACCGAGCACCCAGCACCCTGAGTACTGAGCACCCAGCCCCCTGAGCACTGAGCACCCAGCACCCTGAGTACTGAGCACCGAGCACCCTGAGTACTGAGCACCCAGCACCCCGAGCACTGAGCACCCAGCACCCCGAGCACTGAGCACCCAGCACCCTGAGCACTGAGCACCCTGAGTACTGAGCACTGAGCACCCTGAGTACTGAGCACCCAGCACCCTGAGTATTGAGCACCCAGCAACCTGAGCACTGAGCACCGAGCACCCTGAGCACTGAGCACCAAGCACCCTGAGTACTGAGCACCCTGAGTACTGAGCACACAGCACCGTGAGCACTGAGCACCCAGCACCCCGAGCACTGAGCACCCAGCACCCTGAGCACTGAGCACCCTGAGTACTGAGCACTGAGCACCCTGAGTACTGAGCACTGAGCACCCTGAGTACTGAGCACCCAGCACCCTGAGTACTGAGCACCCAGCACCCTGAGTACTAAGCACCGAGCACCCTGAGTACTGAGCACCCAGTACCCTGAGCACTGAACACACAGCACCCTGAGTACTGAGCACCCCGAGCATTGAGCACCCAGCACCCTGAGCACTGAGGACCCAGCACCCTGAGTACTGAGCACCCAGCACCCTGAGCACTGAGCACCCAGCACCCTGAGTACTGAGCACCCAGCACCCTGAGCACTGAGCACCCAGCACCCTGAGTAATGAGCACTGAGCACCCAGCACCCCGAGCACTGAGCACTCAGCATCCTGAGTACTGAGCACTGAGTACCCAGCACCCCGAGCACTGAGCACCCAGCACCCTGAGCACTGAGCACCCTGAGTACTGAGCACCCAGCACCCTGAGCACTGAGCACCCAGCATTCTGAGCACTGAGCACCCAGCACCCAGAGCACAGAGCACCCTGAGTACTGAGCACTGAGCACCCTGAGCACTGAGCACCGAGCACCCTGAGTGCTGAGCACTGAGCACCCTGACCACTGAGCACCCAGCACCCTGAGTACTGAGCACCCAGCACCCTGAGCACTGAGGACGGAGCACCCTGAGTACTAAGCACAAAGCACCCTGAGTACTGAGCACCCAGCACCCTGAGCACTGAGCACCCAGCACACTGAGTACTGAGCACTGAGCACCCTGAGTACTGAGCACCGAGCACCCTGAGCACTGAGCACCCAGCACGCTGAGTACTGAGCACTGAGCACCCTGATTACTGAGCACTGAGCACCCTGAGTACTGAGCACCCAGCACCCTGAGTATTGAGCACCCAGCAACCTGAGCACTGAGCACCAAGCACCCTGAGCACTGAGCACCCAGCACCCTGAGCACTGAGCACCCAGCACCCTGAGCACTTAGCACCCTGAGGACTGAGCACCCAGCACCCTGAGTACTGAGCACCCAGCACCCTGAGTACTGAGCACCCAGCATCCTGAGTACTGAGCACCCTGAGTACTGAGCACCCAGCATCCCGAGCACTGAGCACCCAGCATCCTGAGTACTGTGCAACCTGAGCACTGAGCACCCAGCACCCTGAGTACTGAGCACCGAGCACCCTGAGCACTGAGCACCCAGCACCATGAGTACTGAGCACCGAGCACCCCGAGCACTGAGCACCCAGCGCCCCGAGCACTGAGCACCCAGCACCCCGAGCACTGAGCACCCAGCACCCGTAGCACTGAGGACCCAGCACCCCGAGCAATGAGCACCCAGCACCCTGAGTACTGAGCACCCAGCACCCCGAGTACTGAGCACCCAGCAACCTGAGCACCGAGGACCCAGCACCCTGAGTACTGAGCACCCTTCACCCCAAGCACTGAGCACCCTGAGAACTGAGCACCCAGCACCCCAAGCACTGAGAACCCTGAGTACTGAGCACCCAGCACCCTGATTAATGAGCACCCAGCACCCCGAGAACTGAGCACCCAGCACCCTGAGTATTGAGCACCGAGCACCCTGAGTACTGAGCACCCAGCACCCTGAGTACTGAGCACCCAGTGTACTGAGCACCGAGCACCCAGCACCCTGAGTACTGAGCACCCAGCACCCTGAGCACTGAGCACCCAGCACCCTGAGTACTGAGCACTGAGCACCCTGAGTACTGAGCAACCAGCACCCCGAGCACTGAGCACCCAGCACCCCGAGCACTGAGCACCCAGCACCCTGAGCACTGAGCACCCTGAGTACTGATCACAGAGCACCCTGAGTACTGAGCACCCAGCACCCTGAGTATTGAGCACCCAGCAACCTGAGCACTGAGCACCAAGCACCCTGAGCACTGAGCACCAAGCACCCTGAGTACTGAGCACCCTGAGTACTGAGCACACAGCACCGTGAGCACTGAGCACCCAGCACCCCGAGCACTGAGCACCCAGCACCCTGAGCACTGAGCACCCTGAGTACTGAGCACTGAGCACCCTGTGTACTGAGCACTGAGCACCCTGAGTACTGAGCACCCAGCACCCTGAGTACTGAGCACCCAGCACCCTGAGCAATGAGCACCCGGAGTACTGAGCACCCAGCACCCTGAGTACTAAGCACCGAGCACCCTGAGTACTGAGCACCCAGTACCCTGAGCACTGAACACACAGCACCCTGAGTACTGAGCACCCTGAGCATTGAGCACCCAGCACCCTGAGCACTGAGGACCCAGCACCCTGAGTACTGAGCACCCAGCACCCTGAGCACTGAGCACCCAGCACCCTGAGTACTGAGCACCCAGCACCCTGCGCACTGAGCACTCTGAGTAATGAGCACTGAGCACCCAGCACCCCGAGCACTGAGCACTCAGCACCCTGTGTACTGAGCACTGAGTACCCAGCACCCCGAGCACTGAGCACCCAGCACCCTGAGCACTGAGCACCCTGAGTACTGAGCACCCAGCACCCTGAGCACTGAGCACCCAGCACCCTGAGCACTGAGCACCCAGCACCCAGAGCACTGAGCACCCTGAGTACTGAGCACTGAGCACCCTGAGCACTGAGCACCGAGCACCCTGAGTGCTGAGCACTGAGCACCCTGACCACTGAGCACCCAGCACCCTGAGTACTGAGCACCCAGCACTCTGAGCACTGAGGACCGAGCACCCTGAGTACTAAGCACAAAGCACCCTGAGTACTGAGCACCCAGCACCCTGAGCACTGAGCACCCAGCACACTGAGTACTGAGCACTGAGCACCCTGAGTACTGAGCACCGAGCACCCTGAGCACTGAGCACCCAGCACGCTGAGTACTGAGCACTGAGCACCCTGATTAATGAGCACCCGGCACCCCGAGAACTGAGCACCCAGCACCCTGAGTATTGAGCACCGAGCACCCTGAGTACTGAGCACCCAGCACCCTGAGTACTGAGCACCCAGTGTACTGAGCACCGAGCACCCAGCACCCTGAGTACTGAGCACCCAGCACCCTGAGCACTGAGCACCCAGCACCCTGAGTACTGAGCACCGAGCACGATGAGTACTGAGCACCCAGCACCCCGAGCACTGAGCACCCAGCACCCCGAGCACTGAGCACCCAGCACACCGAGCACTCAGCACCCAGCACCCCGAGCACTGAGCACCCAGCACACCGAGCACTGAGCACCCAGCACCCCGAGCACCGAGCACCATGAGTACTAAGCACCGAGCACCCTGAGCACTGAGCACCCAGCACCCTGAGCACTGAGCACCCAGCACCCTGAGTACTGAGCCCCCAGCACCCCGAGCACTGAGCACCCAGCACCGTGAGTACTGAGCACCCAGCACCCTGAGCACTGAGCACCGAGCACCCTGAGCACTGAGCACCCAGCACCCTGAGGACTGAGTACCCAGCACCCCGAGCACTGAGCACCCAGCACCCTGAGCACTGAGCTCCCTGATTACTGAGCACTGAGCACCCTGAGTACTGAGCACCCAGCACCCTGAGTATTGAGCACCCAGCAACCTGAGCACTGAGCACCGAGCACCCTGAGCACAGAGCACCCAGCACCCTGAGCACTGAGCACCCAGCACCCTGAGTACTGAGCACCCAGCACCCTGAGTACTGAGCACCCAGCACCCCGAGCACTGAGCACCCAGCACCCTGAGCACTGAGATCTGAGCACCCAGCACCCCGAGCACTGAGCACCCAGCACCCTGAGCACCCAGCACCCTGAGCACTGAGCACCCTGAGCACTGTGCACCCTCAGCACTGAGCACTAAGCACCCAGCACCCTGAGTACTGAGCACCCAACACTCTGAGCACTGAGCACACAGCACGCTGAGTACTGAGCACTGAGCACACAGCACCCTGAGTACTGAGCACCCAGCACCCCGAGCACTGAGCACCCAGCGCCCCGAGCACTGAGCACCCAGCACCCTGAGCACTGAGCACTGAGCACACTGAGCACTGAGCACCCAGCACCCCGAGTACTGAGCACTGAGAACCCTGAGTACTGAGCACCCAACACCCAGAGTACTGATCACCCAGCACCCTGAGAACTGAGCACCCAGCACCCTGAGTACTGAGCACCCAGCACCCTGAGTACTGAGCACCCAGCACCCTGAGCACTGAGCACTGAGCACCCAGCACCTTGAGCACTGAGCACTGACCACCCAGCACCCCGAGCACTGAGCACCCAGCACCCCGAGCACTGAGCACCCAGCGCCCTGAGCACTGAGCACCCAGCACACTGAGCACTGAGCACTGAGCAACCAGCCCCCTGAGTACTGAGCACCCAGCACCATGAGTACTGAGCACCCAGCACCCTGAGCACTGAGCACCCTGAGGACTGAGCACCCAGCACCCTGAGCACTGAGCACCCAGCACCCTGAGTACTGAGCACCGATCACCCTGAGCACTGAGCACCCAGCACCCCGAGCACTGAGCACCCAGCACCCCGAGCACTGAGCACCCAGCACCCCGAGCACTGAGCACCCAGCACCCCGAGCACTGAGCACCCAGCACCCTGAGCACTGAAAACCCAGCACCCTGAGCACTGAGCACCCAGCACCCTGAGTACTGAGTACTCAGCACCCTGAGCACTGAGCACCCAGCACCCTGAGTACTGAGCACCAAGCACCCTGAGCACTGAGCACCCAGCACCCTGAGTACTGAGCTCCCTGAGTACTGAGCACCGATCACCCTGAGCACTGAGCACCCAGCACCCTGAGTACTGAGCACCCAGCACCCTGAGCACTGAGCACCCAGCACCCTGAGCACTGAGCACCCAGCACCCTGAGTACTGAGCACCCAGCACCCTGAGTACTGAGCACCCAGCACCCTGAGCACTGAGCACAAAGCACACTGAGTACTGAGCACCCTGAATACTGAGCATAGAGGACCCTGAGCACTGAGCACCCAGCACCCTGAGCACTGAGCACCCAGCACACCGAGAATGAGCACCCAGCACCCTGAGTACTGAGAACCGAGCACCCTGAGTACTGAGCACGCAGCACGCTGAGCACTGAGCACACAGCACCCCGAGTACTGAGCACCCAGCACCCCGAGCACTGAGCACCCAGCACCACGAGAATGAGCACCCAGCACACTGAGTACTGAGCACCCAGCACCCTGAGTACTGAGCACCCTGAGTACTGAGCACCGATCACCCTGAGCACTGAGCACCCAACACCCTGAGTACTGAGCACCCAACGTACTGAGCACCGAGCACACTGAGCACTGAGCACCCAGCACCCTGAGTACTGAGCACCGAGCACCCTGAGCACTGAGCACCCAGCACCCTGAGTACTGAGCACCGAGCACCCCGAGCACTGAGCACCCAGCGCCCCGAGCACTGAGCACCCAGCACCCCGAGCACTGAGCACCCAGCACCCGTAGCACTGAGGACCCAGCACCCCGAGCAATGAGCACCCAGCACCCTGAGTACTGAGCACAAAGCACCCCGAGTACTGAGCACCCAGCAACCTGAGCACCGAGCACCCAGCACCCCGAGCACTGAGCACCCAGCACCCTGAGCACTGAGCACCCAGCACCCTGAGTACTGAGCACTGAGCTCCCCGAGTACTGAGCACCCACCACCCCGAGCACTGAGCACCGAGGACACCGAGCACTGAGCACCCAGCACCCTGAGCACTGAGCACCCAGCACCCTGAGCACTGAGCACCCAGCACCCTGAGCACTGAGCACCCAGCACCCCGAGCACTAAGCACCCAGCAACCCGAGCACTGAGCACCCAGCACCCCGAGCACTGAGCACACAGCACCCTGAGTACTGAGCACCTAGCACCCTGAGTACTCAGCACCCAGCACCCTGAGCACTGAGCAACCAGCACCCTGAGTACTGAGCACCCTTCACCCCAAGCACTGAGCACCCTGAGAACTGAGCACCCAGCACCCCAAGCACTGAGAACCCTGAGTACTGAGCACCCAGCACCCTGATTAATGAGCACCCAGCACCCCGAGAACTGAGCACCCAGCACCCTGAGTATTGAGCACCGAGCAGCCTGAGTACTGAGCACCCAGCACCCTGAGTACTGAGCACCCAGTGTACTGAGCACCGAGCACCCAGCACCCTGAGTACTGAGCACCCAGCACCCTGAGCACTGAGCACCCAGCACCCTGAGTACTGAGCACCGAGCACCCTGAGTACTGAGCAACCAGCACCCCGAGCACTGAGCACCCAGCACCCCGAGCACTGACCAACCAGCACCCTGAGCACTGAGCACCCTGAGTACTGAGCACAGAGCACCCTGAGTACTGAGCACCCAGCACCCTGAGTATTGAGCACCCAGCAACCTGAGCACTGAGCACCAAGCACCCTGAGCACTGAGCACCAAGCACCCTGAGTACTGAGCACCCTGAGTACTGAGCACACAGCACTGTGAGCACTGAGCACCCAGCACCCCGAGCAATGAGCACCCAGCACCCTGAGCACTGAGCACCCTGAGTACTGAGCACTGAGCACCCTGAGTACTGAGCACTGAGCACCCTGAGTACTGAGCACCCAGCACCCTGAGCAATAAGCACCCGGAGTACTGAGCACCCAGCACCCTGAGTACTAAGCACCGAGCACCCTGAGTACTGAGCACCCAGTACCCTGAGCACTGAACACACAGCACCCTGAGTACTGAGCACCCTGAGCATTGAGCACCCAGCACCCTGTGCACTGAGGACCCAGCACCCTGAGTACTGAGCACCCAGCACCCTGAGCACTGAGCACCCAGCACCCTGAGTACTGAGCACCCAGCACCCTGAGCACTGAGCACTCTGAGTAATGAGCACTGAGCACCCAGCACCCCGAGCACTGAGCACTCAGCACCCTGTGTACTGAGCACTGAGTACCCAGCACCCCGAGCACTGAGCACCCAGCACCCTGAGCACTGAGCACCCTGAGTACTGAGCACCCAGCACCCTGAGCACTGAGCACCCAGCACCCTGAGTACTGAGCACCGAGCACCCTGAGTACTGAGCACCGAGCACCCTGAGTGCTGAGCACTGAGCACCCTGACCACTGAGCACCCAGCACCCTGAGTACTGAGCACCCAGCACCCTGAGCACTGAGGACCGAGCACCCTGAGTACTAAGCACAAAGCACCCTGAGTACTGAGCACCCAGCACCCTGAGCACTGAGCACCCAGCACACTGAGTACTGAGCACTGAGCACCCTGAGTACTGAGCACCGAGCACCCTGAGCACTGAGCACCCAGCACGCTGAGTACTGAGCACTGAGCACCCTGATTAATGAGCACCCGGCACCCCGAGAACTGAGCACCAAGCACCCTGAGTATTGAGCACCGAACACCCTGAGTACTGAGCACCCAGCACCCTGAGTACTGAGCACCCAGTGTACTGAGCACCGAGCACCCAGCACCCTGAGTACTGAGCACCCAGCACCCTGAGCACTGAGCACCCAGCACCCTGAGTACTGAGCACCGAGCACCCTGAGTACTGAGCACCCAGCACCCCGAGCACTGAGCACCCAGCACCCCGAGCACTGAGCACCCAGCACACCGAGCACTCAGCACCCAGCACCCCGAGCACTGAGCACCCAGCACACCGAGCACTGAGCACCCAGCACCCCGAGCACCGAGCACCATGAGTACTAAGCACCGAGCACCCTGAGCACTGAGCACCCAGCACCCTGAGCACTGAGCACCCAGCACCCTGAGTACTGAGCCCCCAGCACCCCGAGCACTGAGCACCCAGCACCGTGAGTACTGAGCACCCAGCACCCTGAGCACTGAGCACCGAGCACCCTGAGGACTGAACACCCAGCACCCTGAGGACTGAGCACCCAGCACCCTGAGCACTGAGCTCCCTGATTACTGAGCACTGAGCACCCTGAGTACTGAGCACCCAGCACCCTGAGTATTGAGCACCCAGCAACCTGAGCACTGAGCACCGAGCACCCTGAGCACAGAGCACCCAGCACCCTGAGCACTGAGCACCCAGCACCCTGAGCACTTAGCACCCTGAGGACTGAGCACCCAGCACCCTGAGTACTGAGCACCCAGCACCCTGAGTACTGAGCACCCAGCACCCCGAGCACTGAGCACCCAGCACCCTGAGCACTGAGAACTGAGCACCCAGCACCCCGAGCACTGAGCACCCAGCACCCTGAGCACCCAGCACCCTGAGCACTTAGCACCCTGAGCACTGTGCACCCTCAGCACTGAGCACTGAGCACCCAGCACCCTGAGTACTGAGCACCCAACACTCTGAGCACTGAGCACACAGCACGCTGAGTACTGAGCACTGAGCACACAGCACCCTGAGTACTGAGCACCCAGCACCCCGAGCACTGAGCACCCAGCGCCCCGAGCACTGAGCACCCAGCACCCTGAGCACTGAGCACTGAGCACACTGAGCACTGAGCACCCAGCACCCCGAGTACTGAGCACTGGGAACCCTGAGTACTGAGCACCCAACACCCAGAGTACTGATCACCCAGCACCCTGAGAACTGAGCACCCAGCCCCCTGAGTACTGAGCACCCAGCACCCTGAGTACTGAGCACCCAGCACCCTGAGCACTGAGCACTGAGCACCCAGCACCTTGAGCACTGAGCACTGACCACCCAGCACCCCGAGCACTGAGCAACCAGCACCCCGAGCACTGAGCACCCAGCGCCCTGAGCACTGAGCACCCAGCACACTGAGCACTGAGCACTGAGCAACCAGCCCCCTGAGTACTGAGCACCCAGCACCATGAGTACTGAGCACCCAGCACCCTGAGCACTGAGCACCCTGAGGACTGAGCACCCAGCACCCTGAGCACTGAGCACCCAGCACCCTGAGTACTGAGCACCGATCACCCTGAGCACTGAGCACCCAGCACCCCGAGCACTGAGCACCCAGCACCCCGAGCACTGAGCACCCAGCACCCCGAGCACTGAGCACCCAGCACCCCGAGCACTGAGCACCCAGCACCCTGAGCACTGAAAACCCAGCACCCTGAGCACTGAGCACCCAGCACCCTGAGTACTGAGTACTCAGCACCCTGAGCACTGAGCACCCAGCACCCTGAGTACTGAGCACCAAGCACCCTGAGCACTGAGCACCCAGCACCCTGAGTACTGAGCTCCCTGAGTACTGAGCACCGATCACCCTGAGCACTGAGCACCCAGCACCCTGAGTACTGAGCACCCAGCACCCTGAGCACTGAGCACCCAGCACCCTGAGCACTGAGCACCCAGCACCCTGAGTACTGAGCACCCAGCACCCTGAGTACTGAGTACCCAGCACCCTGAGCACTGAGGACCCAGCACCCTGAGTACTGAGCACCGAGCACCCTGAGTACTGAGCACCCAGCACCCTGAGTACTGAGCACACAGCACCCTGAGCACTGAGCACCCAGCACCCTGAGTACTGAGCACCCAGCACCCTGAGTACTGAGCACCCAGCACCCAGAGCACTGAGCACCCAGCACCCCGAGCACGGAGCACCCAGGACCCCGAGCACTGAGTACTGAGCACCCAGCACCCTGAGTACTGAGCACCGAGCTAACCGAGCACTGAGCACCCTGAGTACTGAGCACCCAGCACCCCGATCACTGAGCACCCAGCACCCTGAGCACTGAGCTCCCAGCACCCTGAGCACTGAGCAGCCAGCACCCTGAGTACTGAGCACCCAGCACGCTGAGTACTGAGCACCCAGCACCCTGAGCACTGAGCACCCAGCACCCTGAGTACTGAGCACTGAGCACGCAGCACCGCGAGCACTGAGCACCCAGCACCCTGTGTACTGAGCACTGAGCACCCTGAGTACTAAGCACCCAGCACCCTGAGTACTGAGCACCCAGCACCCTGAGCACTGAGCACCGAGCACCCCGAGCACTGAGCACCTAGCACCCTGAGCACTCAGCACCCAGCACCCCGAGCACTGAGCACCCAGCACCCTGAGCACTGAGCACCCAGCACCATGAGCACGGAGAACCCCGAGTACTGAGCACCCAGCACCCTAAACACTGAGCACCCAGCACCTTGAGTACAGATCACCGAGCACCTCGAGCACTAAGCACCCAGCACCCTGAGTACTGAGCACCCAGCACCCTGAGCACTGAGCACCCAGAACCCTGAGCACTGAGCACCCAGCACCCTGAGCACGGAGCACCCAGCACCCTGAGTACTGAGCACCCAACACCCAGACTACTGAGCTCCCAGCACCCTGAGCACTGAGCACCCAGCACCCTGAGCACTGAGCACCCAGCACCCTGAGTACTGAGCACCCAGCACCCTGAGCACTGAGCACTCTGAGTAATGAGCACTGAGCACCCAGCACCCCGAGCACTGAGCACTCAGCACCCTGTGTACTGAGCACTGAGTACCCAGCACCCCGAGCACTGAGCACCCAGCACCCTGAGCACTGAGCACCCTGAGTACTGAGCACCCAGCACCCTGAGCACTGAGCACCCAGCACCCTGAGCACTGAGCACCCAGCACCCAGAGCACTGAGCACCCTGAGTACTGAGCACTGAGCACCCTGAGCACTGAGCACCGAGCACCCTGAGTGCTGAGCACTGAGCACCCTGACCACTGAGCACCCAGCACCCTGAGTACTGAGCACCCAGCACCCTGAGCACTGAGGACCGAGCACCCTGAGTACTAAGCACAAAGCACCCTGAGTACTGAGCACCCAGCACACTGAGCACTGAGCACCCAGCACACTGAGTACTGAGCACTGAGCACCCTGAGTACTGAGCACCGATCACCCTGAGCACTGAGCACCCAGCACGCTGAGTACTGAGCACTGAGCACCCTGATTAATGAGCACCCGGCACCCCGAGAACTGAGCACCCAGCACCCTGAGTATTGAGCACCGAGCACCCTGAGTACTGAGCACCCAGCACCCTGAGTACTGAGCACCCAGTGTACTGAGCACCGAGCACCCAGCACCCTGAGTACTGAGCACCCAGCACCCTGAGCACTGAGCACCCAGCACCCTGAGTACTGAGCACCGAGCACCCTGAGTACTGAGCACCCAGCACCCCGAGCACTGAGCACCCAGCACCCCGAGCACTGAGCACCCAGCACACCGAGCACTCAGCACCCAGCACCCCGAGCACTGAGCACCCAGCACACCGAGCACTGAGCACCCAGCACCCCGAGCACCGAGCACCATGAGTACTAAGCACCGAGCACCCTGAGCACTGAGCACCCAGCACCCTGAGCACTGAGCACCCAGCACCCTGAGTACTGAGCCCCCAGCACCCCGAGCACTGAGCACCCAGCACCGTGAGTACTGAGCACCCAACACCCTGAGCACTGAGCACCGAGCACCCTGAGCACTGAACACCCAGCACCCTGAGGACTGAGCACCCAGCACCCTGAGCACTGAGCTCCCTGATTACTGAGCACTGAGCACCCTGAGTACTGAGCACCCAGCACCCTGAGTATTGAGCACCCAGCAACCTGAGCACTGAGCACCGAGCACCCTGAGCACAGAGCACCCAGCACCCTGAGCACTGAGCACCCAGCACCCTGAGCACTTAGCACCCTGAGGACTGAGCACCCAGCACCCTGAGTACTGAGCACCCAGCACCCTGAGTACTGAGCACCCAGCACCCCGAGCACTGAGCACCCAGCACCCTGAGCACTGAGAACTGAGCACCCAGCACCCCGAGCACTGAGCACCCAGCACACTGAGCACCCAGCACCCTGAGCACTGAGCACCCTGAGCACTGTGCACCCTCAACACTGAGCACTGAGCACCCAGCACCCTGAGTACTGAGCACCCAACACTCTGAGCACTGAGCACACAGCACGCTGAGTACTGAGCACTGAGCACACAGCACCCTGAGTACTGAGCACCCAGCACCCCGAGCACTGAGCACCCAGCGCCCCGAGCACTGAGCACCCAGCACCCTGAGCACTGAGCACTGAGCACACTGAGCACTGAGCACCCAGCACCCCGAGTACTGAGCACTGGGAACCCTGAGTACTGAGCACCCAACACCCAGAGTACTGATCACCCAGCACCCTGAGAACTGAGCACCCAGCACCCTGAGTACTGAGCACCCAGCACCCTGAGTACTGAGCACCCAGCACCCTGAGCACTGAGCACTGAGCACCCAGCACCTTGAGCACTGAGCACTGACCACCCAGCACCCCGAGCACTGAGCAACCAGCACCCCGAGCACTGAGCACCCAGCGCCCTGAGCACTGAGCACCCAGCACACTGAGCACTGAGCACTGAGCAACCAGCCCCCTGAGTACTGAGCACCCAGCACCATGAGTACTGAGCACCCAGCACCCTGAGCACTGAGCACCCTGAGGACTGAGCACCCAGCACCCTGAGCACTGAGCACCCAGCACCCCGAGCACTGAGCACCCAGCACCCCGAGCACTGAGCACCCAGCACCCCGAGCACTGAGCACCCAGCACCCCGAGCACTGAGCACCCAGCACCCTGAGCACTGAAAACCCAGCACCCTGAGCACTGAGCACCCAGCACCCTGAGTACTGAGTACTCAGCACCCTGAGCACTGAGCACCCAGCACCCTGAGTACTGAGCACCAAGCACCCTGAGCACTGAGCACCCAGCACCCTGAGTACTGAGCTCCCTGAGTACTGAGCACCGATCACCCTGAGCACTGAGCACCCAGCACCCTGAGTACTGAGCACCCAGCACCCTGAGCACTGAGCACCCAGCACCCTGAGCACTGAGCACCCAGCACCCTGAGTACTGAGCACCCAGCACCCTGAGTACTGAGTACCCAGCACCCTGAGCACTGAGGACCCAGCACCCTGAGTACTGAGCACCGAGCACCCTGAGTACTGAGCACCCAGCACCCTGAGTACTGAGCACACAGCACCCTGAGCACTGAGCACCCAGCACCCTGAGTACTGAGCACCCAGCACCCTGAGTACTGAGCACCCAGCACCCAGAGCACTGAGCACCCAGCACCCCGAGCACGGAGCACCCAGGACCCCGAGCACTGAGTACTGAGCACCCAGCACCCTGAGTACTGAGCACCGAGCTAACCGAGCACTGAGCACCCTGAGTACTGAGCACCCAGCACCCCGATCACTGAGCACCCAGCACCCTGAGCACTGAGCACCCAGCACCCTGAGCACTGAGCAGCCAGCACCCTGAGTACTGAGCACCCAGCACGCTGAGTACTGAGCACCCAGCACCCTGAGCACTGAGCACCCAGCACCCTGAGTACTGAGCACTGAGCACGCAGCACCGCGAGCACTGAGCACCCAGCACCCTGTGTACTGAGCACTGAGCACCCTGAGTACTAAGCACCCAGCACCCTGAGTACTGAGCACCCAGCACCCTGAGCACTGAGCACCGAGCACCCCGAGCACTGAGCACCTAGCACCCTGAGCACTCAGCACCCAGCACCCCGAGCACTGAGCACCCAGCACCCTGAGCACTGAGCACCCAGCACCATGAGCACGGAGAACCCCGAGTACTGAGCACCCAGCACCCTGAGCACTGAGCACCCAGCACCTTGAGTACTGAGCACCGAGCACCTCGAGCACTAAGCACCCAGCACCCTGAGTACTGAGCACCCAACACCCAGACTACTGAGCTCCCAGCACCCTGAGCACTGAGCACCCAGCACCCTGAGTACTGAGCACCCAGCACCCTGAGCACTGAGCACCCAGAACCCTGAGCACTGAGCACCCAGCACCCTGAGCACGGAGCACCCAGCACCCTGAGTACTGAGCACCCAACACCCAGACTACTGAGCTCCCAGCACCCTGAGCACTGAGCACCCAGCACCCTGAGTACTGAGCACCCAGCACCCTGAGTACTGAACACCCAGCACCCTGAGCACTGAGCACTGAGCACCCTGAGCACTGTGTACTGAGCACTGAGCACCCTGAGCACTGAGCACCCAGCACCCCGAGTACTGAGCACCCAGCACCCCGAGCACTGAGCACCCAGCGCCCCGAGCACTGAGCACCCAGCACCCCGAGCACTGAGCACTCAGCACCCTGAGCACTGAGCACCCAGCACCCCGAGTACTGGGCACTGAGCACCCTGAGTACTGAGCACCAAGCACCCCGAGTACTGAGCACTGAGCACCCTGAGTACTGAGCACCCAGCACCCTGAGCACTGAGCACCCAGCACCCTGAGTACTGAGCACTGAAAACCCTGAGTACTGAGCACCGAGCACCCTGAGTACTGAGCACCCAGCACCCTGATCACTGAGCACGGAGCACCCCGAGGACTGAGCACCCAGCACCCTGAGCACTGAGCACCCAGCACCTTGAGTACTGAGCACCGAGCACAACGAGCACTGAGCACCCAGCACCCTGAGTACTGAGCACCCAGCACCCTGAGCACTGAGCACCCAGCTCCCTGAGCACTGAGCAACCAGCACCCTGAGCACTGAGCACTGAGCACCCAGCACCCTGACCACTGAGCACTGAGCACCCAGCACCACAGCCTTGAGCACCCAGCACCCCGAGCACTGAGCACCCAGCACCCTGAGCACTGAGCACCCAGCACACTGAGTACTGAGCAACCAGCAACCTGAGTACTGAGCACCCAGCACCCTGAGTACTGAGCACTCAGCACCCTGAGTACTGAGCACCGAGCACAATGAGCAATGAGCACCCAGAACCCTGAGCACTGAGCACCCGGAGGACTGAGCACCCAGCACCCTGAGCACTGAGCACCGATCACTCTGAGCAGTGAGCACCCAGCACCCCGAGCACTGAGCACCCAGCACCCTGAGTACTGAGCACCCAGCACCCCGAGTACTGAGCACCCAGCACCCTGAGTACTGCGCACCCAGCACCCCGAGCACTGAGCACACAGCACCCTGAGTACTGAGCACCCTGAGTACTGAGAACTGAGCACAGATCATCCTGAGTACTGAGCACCCTGAGGACTGAGCACCCAGCACCCAGAGCAATGAGAACCCAGCACCCTGAGTACTGAGCACTGATCACCCTGAGCACTGAGCACCCAGCACCCCGAGCACTGAGCACCCAGCACCCCGAGCACTGAGCACCCAGCACCCTGAGCACTGAGCACCGAGCACCCTGAGTACTGAACACCCAGCACCCTGAGCACTCAGCACTGAGCACCCAGCACCCTGAGCACTGAGCACTGAGCACCCAGCACCCCGAGCACTGAGCACCCAGCACCCTGAGCACCCAGCACCCTGAGCACTGAGCACCCTGAGCACTGAGCACCCTGAGCACTGAGCACTGAGCACCCAGCACCCTGAGTACTGAGCACCCAACACTCTGAGCACTGAGCACCCAGCACGCTGAGTACTGAGCACTGAGCACACAGCACCCTGAGTACTGAGCACCCAGCACCCCGAGCACTGAGCACCCAGCGCCCCGAGCACTGAGCACCCAGCACCCCGAGCACTGAGCACTGAGCACACTGAGCACTGAGCACCCAGCACCCCGAGTACTGAGCACTGAGCGCCCTGAGTACTGAGCACCCAGCACCCCGAGTACTGAGCACTGAGCACCCTGAGTACTGAGCACCCAGCACCCTGAGCACTGAGAACCCTGAGTACTGAGCACCGAGCACCCTGAGTACTGAGCACCCAGCCCCCTGAGCACTGAGCACGGAGCACCCCGAGGACTGAGCACCCCGCACCCTGAGCACTGAGCACCCAGCACCTTGAGTACTGAGCACCGAGCACCCCGAGCACTGAGCACCCAGCTCCCTGAGTACTGAGCACCCAACACCCAGAGTACTGAGCACCCAGCACCATGATCACTGAGCACCCAGCACCCTGAGTACTGAGCACCCAGCACCCTGAGTACTGAGCACCCAGCACCCTGAGCACTGAGCACCCAGCACCCTGAGCACTGAGCACTGACCACCCAGCACCCCGAGCACTGAGCACCCAGCACCCCGAGCACTGAGCACCTAGCGCCCTGAGCACTGAGCACCCGGCATCCTGAGCACTGAGCACCCAGCCCCCTGAGTACTGAGCACCCAGCACCATGAGTACTGAGCACCCAGCACCCTGAGTACTGAGCACCGAGCACCCCGAGCACTGAGCACCCAGCACCCTGAGCACTGAGCACCCTGAGGACTGAGCACCCAGCACCCTGATCACCGAGCACCCCGAGCACTGAGCACCCAGCACCCTGAGCACTGAGCACCCTGAGCACTGAGCACCCAGCACCCCGAGCACTGAGCACCCAGCACCCTGAGCACTGAGCACCCAGCACCCTGAGCACTGAGCACCCAGCACCCTGAGTACTGAGCACCCTGAGTACTGAGCACCGATCACCCTGAGCACTGAGCACCCAGCACCCTGAGTACTGAGCACCCAGCACCCTGAGCACTGAGCACCCAGCACCCTGAGTACTGAGCACCCAGAACCCTGAGTACTGAGTACAAAGCACCCTGAGCACTGAGCACCCAGCACCCTGAGTACTGAGCACCGAGCACACTAAGTACTGAGCAGCAAGCATCCTGAGTACTGAGCACGCAGCACCCTGAGCACTGAGCACCCAGCACCCTGAGTACTGAGCACCCAGCACCCTGAGTACTGAGCACCCAGCACCCTGAGTACTGAGCACCCAGCACCCTGAGTACTGAGCACCCAGCACCCTGAGTACTGAGCACCGAGCACCCCAAGCATTGAGCAACCAGCACCCTGAGTACTGAGCACTGATCACCCTGAGTACTGAGCACCGAACACCCTGAGTACTGAGCACCCAGCACCCTGAGGACTGAGCACCCAGCACCCTGAACACTGAGCACCCAGCACCCTGAGTACTGAGCCCCCAGCACCCTGAGTACTGAGCACCATGCACCCTGAGCACTGAGCAGCCAGCACCCCGAGCACTGAGCACCCAGCACCCTGAGCACTGAGCACCCAGCACCCCGAGCACTGAGCACCCAGCACCCTGAGCACTGAGCACCCAGCACCCTGAGCACTGAGCACCCAGCACCCTGAGTACTGAGTACTCAGCACCCTGAGCACTGAGCACCCAGCACCCTGAGTACTGATCACCAAGCACCCCGAGCACTGAGCACCCAGCACCCTGAGTACTGAGCACCCAGCACCCTGAGTACTGAGCACCCAGCACCCTGAGTACTGAGCACCCAGCACCCTGAGCACTGAGCACAAAGCACGCTGAGTACTGAGCCCTGAGCACCCTGAGTACTGAGCACCGAGGACCCTGAGCACTGAGCACCCAGCACGCTGAGTACTGAGCACTGAGCACAATGAGTACTGAGCACCTAGCACCCTGAGTACTGAGCACCCAGCACCCTGAGCACTGAGCAGCCAGCACCCTCAGCACTGAGCACCCAGCACCCTGAGCACTGAGCACCCAGCACCCCGAGTACTGAGCACCCAGCACCCCGAGTACTGAGCACCGAGCACCCCGAGCACTGAGCACCCAGCACCCTGAGCACTGAGCACCCTGAGGACTGAGCACCCAGCACCCTGAGCACTGAGCACCCTGAGCACTGAGCACCCAGCACCCCGAGCACTGAGCACCCAGCACCCTGAGTACTGAGCACCCAGCACCCTGAGCACTGAGCACCCAGCACCCTGAGTACTGAGCACCCTGAGTACTGAGCACCGATCACCCTGAGCACTGAGCACCCAGCACCCTGAGTACTGAGCACCCAGCACCGTGAGCACTGAGCACCCAGCACCCTGAGTACTGAGCACCCAGAACCCTGAGTACTGAGTACAAAGCACCCTGAGCACTGAGCACCCAGCACCCTGAGTACTGAGCACCGAGCACACTAAGTACTGAGCACCAAGCATCCTGAGTACTGAGCACCCAGCACCCTGAGCACTGAGCACCCAGCACCCTGAGTACTGAGCACCCAGCACCCTGAGTACTGAGCACCCAGCACCCTGAGTACTGAGCACCCAGCACCCTGAGTACTGAGCACCCAGCACCCTGAGTACTGAGCACCGAGCACCCCAAGCACTGAGCAACCAGCACCCTGAGTACTGAGCACTGATCACCCTGAGTACTGAGCACCGAACACCCTGAGTACTGAGCACCCAGCACCCTGAGGACTGAGCACCCAGCACCCTGAACACTGAGCACCCAGCACCCTGAGTACTGAGCCCCCAGCACCCTGAGTACTGAGCACCCAGCACCCTGAGGACTGAGCACCCAGCACCCTGAACACTGAGCACCCAGCACCCTGAGCACTGAGCCCCCAGCACCCCGAGCACTGAGCACCCAGCACCCTGAGCACTGAGCACCCAGCACCCTGAGCACTGAGCACCCAGCACCCTGAGTACTGAGTACTCAGCACCCTGAGCACTGAGCACCCAGCACCCTGAGTACTGATCACCGAGCACCCCGAGCACTGAGCACCCAGCACCCTGAGTACTGAGCACCCAGCACCCTGAGTACTGAGCACCCAGCACCCTGAGTACTGAGCACCCAGCACCCTGAGCACTGAGCACAAAGCACGCTGAGTACTGAGCACTGAGCGCCCTGAGTACTGAGCACCGAGGACCCTGAGCACTGAGCACCCAGCACGCTGAGTACTGAGCACTGAGCACAATGAGTACTGACCACCTAGCACCCTGAGTACTGAGCACCCAGCACCCTGAGCACTGAGCAGCCAGCACCCTCAGCACTGAGCACCCAGCACCCCGAGCACTGAGCACCCAGCACCCTGAGCACTGAGCACCCAGCACCCCGAGTACTGAGCACCCAGCACCCCGAGTACTGAGCACCGAGCACCCCGAGCACTGAGCACCCAGCACCCTGAGTACTGAGCACCCAGTACCCTGAGTACTGAGCACCCCGAGTACTGAGCACCCAGCACCCTGAGTACTGAGCACTGATCACCCTGAGTACTGAGCACCGAACACCCTGAGTACTGAGCACCCAGCACCCTGAGGACTGAGCACCCAGCACCCTGAACACTGAGCACCCAGCACCCTGAGTACTGAGCCCCCAGCACCCTGAGTACTGAGCACCCAGCACCCTGAGGACTGAGCACCCAGCACCCTGAACACTGAGCACCCAGCACCCTGAGCACTGAGCACCCAGCACCCCGAGCACTGAGCACCCAGCACCCTGAGCACTGAGCACCCAGCACCCTGAGCACTGAGCACCCAGCACCCTGAGTACTGAGTACTCAGCACCCTGAGCACTGAGCACCCAGCACCCTGAGTACTGATCACCGAGCACCCCGAGCACTGAGCACCCAGCACCCTGAGTACTGAGCACCCAGCACCCTGAGTACTGAGCACCCAGCACCCTGAGTACTGAGCACCCAGCACCCTGAGCACTGAGCACAAAGCACGCTGAGTACTGAGCACTGAGCGCCCTGAGTACTGAGCACCGAGGACCCTGAGCACTGAGCACCCAGCACGCTGAGTACTGAGCACTGAGCACAATGAGTACTGACCACCTAGCACCCTGAGTACAGAGCACCCAGCACCCTGAGCACTGAGCAGCCAGCACCCTCAGCACTGAGCACCCAGCACCCCGAGCACTGAGCACCCAGCACCCTGAGCACTGAGCACCCAGCACCCCGAGTACTGAGCACCCAGCACCCCGAGTACTGAGCACCGAGCACCCCGAGCACTGAGCACCCAGCACCCTGAGTACTGAGCACCCAGTACCCTGAGTACTGAGCACCCCGAGTACTGAGCACCCAGCACCCCGAGCACTGAGCACCCAGCACCCTGAGTACTGAGAACCGAGCACCCTGAGTACTGAGCACCCAGCACCCTGAGTACTGAGCCCCCAGCACCCTGAGTACTGAGCACCCAGCACCCCGAGCACTGAGCACCCAGCACCCTGAGTACTGAGCACCCAGCACCCCAAGCACGGAGCACCCAGGACCCCGAGCACTGAGTACTGAGCACCCAGCACCCTGAGTACTGAGCACCGAGCTCACCGAGCACTGAGCACCCAGCACCCTGAGCACTGAGCACCCAGCACCCTGAGCACTGAGCACCCAGCACCCTGAGTACTGAGCACCCAGCACGCTGAGTACTGAGCACTCAGCACCCTGAGCACTGAGCACCCAGCATCCTGAGTACTGAGCACCCAGCACCCTGTGTACTGAGCACTGAGCACACTGATTACTAAGCACCTAGCACCCTGAGCACTGAGCACCCAGCACCCCGAGCACTGAGCACCCAGCACCCTGTGTACTGAGCACTGAGCACCCTGATTACTAAGCACCTAGCACCCTGAGTACTGAGCACCCAGGACCCTGAGAACTGAGCACCGAGCACCCCGAGCACTGAGCACCCAGCACCCTGAGCACTCAGCACCCATCACCCCGATCACTGAGCACCCAGCACCCTGAGCACTGAGCACCCAGCACCCTGAGCACTGAGCACCCAGCACCCAGAGCACTGAGCACCCAGCACCCTGAGCGCTGAGCACCCAGCACCCTGAGTACTGAGCACCCAGCACCCTGAGTACTGAGCACCCTGAGTACTGAGCACCGATCACCCTGAGCACTGAGCACCCAGCACCCTGAGTACTGAGCACCCAGCACCCTGAGCACTGAGCACCCAGCACCCTGAGCATTGAGCACCCAGCACCCTGAGTACTGAGCACCCAGAACCCTGAGTACTGAGTACAAAGCACCCTGAGCACTGAGCACCCAGCACCCTGAGTACTGAGCACGGAGCACCCTGAGTACTGAGCACCCAGCACCCTGAGTACTGAGCACCCAGCACCCTGAGCACTGAGCACCCAGCACCCTGAGTACTGAGCACCCAGCACCCTGAGTACTGAGCACTGATCACCCTGAGCACTGAGCACCCAGCACCCCGAGAACTGAGCACCCAGCACCCTGAGTACTGAGCACCTAGCACCCTGAGCACTGAGCACCGAGCACCATGAGTACTGAACACCCAGCAACCTGAGCACTGAGCACTGAGCACTCAGCACCCTGAGCACTGAGCACTGAGCACCCAGCACCCCGAGCACTGAGCACCCAGCACCCTGAGCACCCAGCACCCAGAGCACTGAGCACCCTGAGCACTGATCACCCTGAGCACTGAGCACTGAGCACCCAGCACCCTGAGTACTGAGCACCCAACACTCTGAGCACTGAGCACCCAGCACGCTGAGTACTGAGCACTGAGCACACAGCACCCTGAGCACTGAGCACCCAGCACCCTGAGCACTGAGCACTGAGCACCCAGCATCCCGAGCACTGAGCACCAGGCACCCTGAGCACCCAGCACCCTGAGCACTGAGCACCCTGAGTACTGAGCACCCAGCACCCTGAGCACTGAGCACACAGCACCCTGAGTACTGAGCACCCTGAGTACTGAGCACCGATCACCCTGAGAACTGAGCACCCAGCACCCTGAGTACTGAGCACACAGCACCCTGAGCACTGAGCACCCAGCACCCTGAGCACTGAGCACCCAGCACCCTGAACACTGAGCACCCAGCACCCTGAGTACTGAGCCCCCAGCACCCTGAGTACTGAGCACCCAGCACCCTGAGGACTGAGCACCCAGCACCCTGAACACTGAGCACCCAGCACCCTGAGTACTGAGCCCCCAGCACCCTGAGTACTGAGCACCCAGCACCCTGAGGACTGAGCACCCAGCACCCTGAACACTGAGCACCCAGCACCCTGAGCACTGAGCCCCCAGCACCCCGAGCACTGAGCACCCAGCACCCTGAGCACTGAGCACCCAGCACCCTGAGCACTGAGCACCCAGCACCCTGAGTACTGAGTACTCAGCACCCTGAGCACTGAGCACCCAGCACCCTGAGTACTGATCACCGAGCACCCCGAGCACTGAGCACCCAGCACCCTGAGTACTGAGCACCCAGCACCCTGAGTACTGAGCACCCAGCACCCTGAGTACTGAGCACCCAGCACCCTGAGCACTGAGCACAAAGCACGCTGAGTACTGAGCACTGAGCGCCCTGAGTACTGAGCACCGAGGACCCTGAGCACTGAGCACCCAGCACGCTGAGTACTGAGCACTGAGCACAATGAGTACTGACCACCTAGCACCCTGAGTACTGAGCACCCAGCACCCTGAGCACTGAGCAGCCAGCACCCTCAGCACTGAGCACCCAGCACCCCGAGCACTGAGCACCCAGCACCCTGAGCACTGAGCACCCAGCACCCCGAGTACTGAGCACCCAGCACCCCGAGTACTGAGCACCGAGCACCCCGAGCACTGAGCACCCAGCACCCTGAGTACTGAGCACCCAGTACCCTGAGTACTGAGCACCCCGAGTACTGAGCACCCAGCACCCTGAGTACTGAGCACTGATCACCCTGAGTACTGAGCACCGAACACCCTGAGTACTGAGCACCCAGCACCCTGAGGACTGAGCACCCAGCACCCTGAACACTGAGCACCCAGCACCCTGAGTACTGAGCCCCCAGCACCCTGAGTACTGAGCACCCAGCACCCTGAGGACTGAGCACCCAGCACCCTGAACACTGAGCACCCAGCACCCTGAGCACTGAGCACCCAGCACCCCGAGCACTGAGCACCCAGCACCCTGAGCACTGAGCACCCAGCACCCTGAGCACTGAGCACCCAGCACCCTGAGTACTGAGTACTCAGCACCCTGAGCACTGAGCACCCAGCACCCTGAGTACTGATCACCGAGCACCCCGAGCACTGAGCACCCAGCACCCTGAGTACTGAGCACCCAGCACCCTGAGTACTGAGCACCCAGCACCCTGAGTACTGAGCACCCAGCACCCTGAGCACTGAGCACAAAGCACGCTGAGTACTGAGCACTGAGCGCCCTGAGTACTGAGCACCGAGGACCCTGAGCACTGAGCACCCAGCACGCTGAGTACTGAGCACTGAGCACAATGAGTACTGACCACCTAGCACCCTGAGTACTGAGCACCCAGCACCCTGAGCACTGAGCAGCCAGCACCCTCAGCACTGAGCACCCAGCACCCCGAGCACTGAGCACCCAGCACCCTGAGCACTGAGCACCCAGCACCCCGAGTACTGAGCACCCAGCACCCCGAGTACTGAGCACCGAGCACCCCGAGCACTGAGCACCCAGCACCCTGAGTACTGAGCACCCAGTACCCTGAGTACTGAGCACCCCGAGTACTGAGCACCCAGCACCCCGAGCACTGAGCACCCAGCACCCTGAGTACTGAGAACCGAGCACCCTGAGTACTGAGCACCCAGCACCCTGAGTACTGAGCCCCCAGCACCCTGAGTACTGAGCACCCAGCACCCCGAGCACTGAGCACCCAGCACCCTGAGTACTGAGCACCCAGCACCCCAAGCACGGAGCACCCAGGACCCCGAGCACTGAGTACTGAGCACCCAGCACCCTGAGTACTGAGCACCGAGCTCACCGAGCACTGAGCACCCAGCACCCTGAGCACTGAGCACCCAGCACCCTGAGCACTGAGCACCCAGCACCCTGAGTACTGAGCACCCAGCACGCTGAGTACTGAGCACTCAGCACCCTGAGCACTGAGCACCCAGCATCCTGAGTACTGAGCACCCAGCACCCTGTGTACTGAGCACTGAGCACACTGATTACTAAGCACCTAGCACCCTGAGCACTGAGCACCCAGCACCCCGAGCACTGAGCACCCAGCACCCTGTGTACTGAGCACTGAGCACCCTGATTACTAAGCACCTAGCACCCTGAGTACTGAGCACCCAGGACCCTGAGAACTGAGCACCGAGCACCCCGAGCACTGAGCACCCAGCACCCTGAGCACTCAGCACCCATCACCCCGATCACTGAGCACCCAGCACCCTGAGCACTGAGCACCCAGCACCCTGAGCACTGAGCACCCAGCACCCAGAGCACTGAGCACCCAGCACCCTGAGCGCTGAGCACCCAGCACCCTGAGTACTGAGCACCCAGCACCCTGAGTACTGAGCACCCTGAGTACTGAGCACCGATCACCCTGAGCACTGAGCACCCAGCACCCTGAGTACTGAGCACCCAGCACCCTGAGCACTGAGCACCCAGCACCCTGAGCATTGAGCACCCAGCACCCTGAGTACTGAGCACCCAGAACCCTGAGTACTGAGTACAAAGCACCCTGAGCACTGAGCACCCAGCACCCTGAGTACTGAGCACGGAGCACCCTGAGTACTGAGCACCCAGCACCCTGAGTACTGAGCACCCAGCACCCTGAGCACTGAGCACCCAGCACCCTGAGTACTGAGCACCCAGCACCCTGAGTACTGAGCACTGATCACCCTGAGCACTGAGCACCCAGCACCCCGAGAACTGAGCACCCAGCACCCTGAGTACTGAGCACCTAGCACCCTGAGCACTGAGCACCGAGCACCATGAGTACTGAACACCCAGCAACCTGAGCACTGAGCACTGAGCACTCAGCACCCTGAGCACTGAGCACTGAGCACCCAGCACCCCGAGCACTGAGCACCCAGCACCCTGAGCACCCAGCACCCAGAGCACTGAGCACCCTGAGCACTGATCACCCTGAGCACTGAGCACTGAGCACCCAGCACCCTGAGTACTGAGCACCCAACACTCTGAGCACTGAGCACCCAGCACGCTGAGTACTGAGCACTGAGCACACAGCACCCTGAGCACTGAGCACCCAGCACCCTGAGCACTGAGCACTGAGCACCCAGCATCCCGAGCACTGAGCACCAGGCACCCTGAGCACCCAGCACCCTGAGCACTGAGCACCCTGAGTACTGAGCACCCAGCACCCTGAGCACTGAGCACACAGCACCCTGAGTACTGAGCACCCTGAGTACTGAGCACCGATCACCCTGAGAACTGAGCACCCAGCACCCTGAGTACTGAGCACACAGCACCCTGAGCACTGAGCACCCAGCACCCTGAGCACTGAGCACCCAGCACCCTGAGTACTGAGCACCCAGAACCCTGAGTACTGAGTACAAAGCGCCCTGAGCACTGAGCACCCAGCACCCTGAGTACTGAGCACCGAGCACCCTGTGTACTGAGCACCCAGCACCCTGAGTACTGAGCACCCAGCACCCTGAGCACTGAGCACCCAGCACCCTGAGTACTGAGCACCCAGCACCCTGAGTACTGAGCACCCAGCACCCTGAGTACGGAGCACCCAGCACCCTGAGTACTGAGCACCCAGCACCGTGAGTACTGAGCACCGAGCACCCCGAGCACTGAGCAACCAGCACCCTGAGTACTGAGCACTGAGCACCCTGAGTACTAAGCACCGAACACCCTGAGTACTGAGCACCCAGCACCCTGAGGACTGAGCACCCAGCACCCTGAGCACTGAGCACCCAGCACCCTGAGTAATGAGCACCCAGCACCCTGAGTACTGAGCACCCAGCACCCTGAGCACTGAGCACCCAGCACCCCGAGCACTGAGCACCCAGCACCCTGAGTACTGAGTACTCAGCACCCTGAGCACTGAGCACCCAGCACCCTGAGTACTGATCACCGAGCACCCCGAGCACTGAGCACCCAGCACCCTGAGCACTGAGCACCCAGCACCCTGAGTAATGAGCACCCAGCACCCTGAGTACTGATCACCGAGCACCCCGAGCACTGAGCACCCAGCACCCTGAGTACTGAGCACCCAGCACCCTGAATACTGAGCACCCAGCACCCTGAGTACTGAGCACCCAGCACCCTGAGCACTGAGCACAAAGCACGCTGAGTACTGAGCACTGAACACCGTGAGTACTGAGCACCGAGGACCCTGAGCACTGAGCACCCAGCACGCTGAGTACTGAGCACTGAGCACCCTGAGTACTGAGCACCTAGCACCCTGAGTACTGAGCACCCAGCACCCTGAGCACTGAGCAGCCAGAACCCTCAGCACTGAGCACCCAGCACTCCGAGCACTGAGCACCCAGCACCCTGAGCACTGAGCACCCAGTACCCTGAGTACTGAGCACCCCGAGTACTGAGCACCCAGCACCCCGAGCACTGAGCACCCAGCACCCTGAGTACTGAGAACAGATCACCCCGAGCTCGGAGCACCCAGGACCCCGAGCACTGAGTACTGAGCAGCCAGCACCCTGAGTACTGAGCACCGAGCTCCCCGAGCACTGAGCACCCAGAACCCTGAGCACTGAGCACCCAGCACCCTGAGCACTGAACACCCAGCACCCCGAGTACTGAGCACCCAGCACCCTGAGTACTGATCACCGAGCACCCCGAGCACTAAGCACCCAGCACCCTGAGTACTGAGCACCCAGCACCCTGAATACTGAGCACCCAGCACCCTGAGTACTGATCACTCAGCACCCTGAGCAATGAGCACCCAGCACCCTGAGTACTGAGCACTGAGCACCCAGCACCCCGAGCACTGAGCACCCAGCACCCTGTGTACTGAGCACTGAACACCCTGATTACTAAGCACCCAGCACCCTGAGTACTGAGCACCCAGGACCCTAAGCACTGAGCACCGAGCACCCCGAGCACTGAGCACTCAGCACCCTGAGCACTCAGCACCCATCACCCCGATCACTGAGCACCCAGCACCCTGAGCACTGAGCACCCAGCACACTGAGCACTGAGCACCCAGCACCCAGAGCACTGAGCACCCAGCACCCTGAGCACAGAGCACCCAGCACCCTGAGTACTGAGCACCCAGCACCCTGAGTACTGAGCACCCAGCACCCTGAGTACTGAGCACCGAGCACCCTGAGTACTGAGCACCGAGCACCCTGAGTACTGAGCACCCAGCACCCTGAGCACTGAGCACCCAGCACGCTGAGTACTGAGCACTGAGCACACAGCACCCTGAGCACTGAGCACCCAGCACCCTGAGCACTGAGCACTGAGCACCCAGCATCCCGAGCACTGAGCACCAGGCACCCTGAGCACCCAGCACCCTGAGCACTGAGCACCCTGAGTACTGAGCACCCAGCACCCTGAGCACTGAGCACACAGCACCCTGAGTACTGAGCACCCTGAGTACTGAGCACCGATCACCCTGAGCACTGAGCACCCAGGACCCTGAGTACTGAGCACACAGCACCCTGAGCACTGAGCACCCAGCACCCTGAGCACTGAGCACCCAGCACCCTGAGTACTGAGCACCCAGAACCCTGAGTACTGAGTACAAAGCGCCCTGAGCACTGAGCACCCAGCACCCTGAGTACTGAGCACCGAGCACCCTGTGTACTGAGCACCCAGCACCCTGAGTACTGAGCACCCAGCACCCTGAGCACTGAGCACCCAGCACCCTGAGTACTGAGCACCCAGCACCCTGAGTACTGAGCACCCAGCACCCTGAGTACGGAGCACCCAGCACCCTGAGTACTGAGCACCCAGCACCGTGAGTACTGAGCACCGAGCACCCCGAGCACTGAGCAACCAGCACCCTGAGTACTGAGCACTGAGCACCCTGAGTACTAAGCACCGAACACCCTGAGTACTGAGCACCCAGCACCCTGAGGACTGAGCACCCAGCACCCTGAGCACTGAGCACCCAGCACCCTGAGTAATGAGCACCCAGCACCCTGAGTACTGAGCACCCAGCACCCTGAGCACTGAGCACCCAGCACCCCGAGCACTGAGCACCCAGCACCCTGAGTACTGAGTACTCAGCACCCTGAGCACTGAGCACCCAGGACCCTGAGTACTGATCACCGAGCACCCCGAGCACTGAGCACCCAGCACCCTGAGCACTGAGCACCCAGCACCCTGAGTAATGAGCACCCAGCACCCTGAGTACTGAACACCGAGCACCCCGAGCACTGAGCACCCAGCACCCTGAGTACTGAGCAGCCAGCACCCTGAATACTGAGCACCCAGCACCCTGAGTACTGAGCACCCAGTACCCTGAGCACTGAGCACAAAGCACGCTGAGTACTGAGCACTGAACACCGTGAGTACTGAGCACCGAGGACCCTGAGCACTGTGCACCCAGCACGCTGAGTACTGAGCACTGAGCACCCTGAGTACTGAGCACCTAGCACCCTGAGTACTGAGCACCCAGCACCCTGAGCACTGAGCAGCCAGAACCCTCAGCACTGAGCACCCAGCACTCCGAGCACTGAGCACCCAGCACCCTGAGCACTGAGCACCCAGCACCCCGAGTACTGAGCACCGAGCACCCCGAGCTCTGAGCACCCAGCACACTGAGTACTGAGCACCCAGTACCCTGAGTACTGAGCACCCCGAGTACTGAGCACCCAGCACCCCGAGCACTGAGCACCCAGCACCCTGAGTACTGAGAACAGATCACCCCGAGCTCGGAGCACCCAGGACCCCGAGCACTGAGTACTGAGCAGCCAGCACCCTGAGTACTGATCACCGAGCACCCCGAGCACTGAGCACCCAGCACCCTGAGTACTGAGCACCCAGCACCCTGAATACTGAGCACCCAGCACCCTGAGTACTGAGCACTCAGCACCCTGAGCAATGAGCACCCAGCACCCTGAGTACTGAGCACTGAGCACCCAGCACCCCGAGCACTGAGCACCCAGCACCCTGTGTACTGAGCACTGAGCACCCTGATTACTAAGCACCCAGCACCCTGAGTACTGAGCACCCAGGACCCTAAGCACTGAGCACCGAGCACCCCGAGCACTGAGCACTCAGCACCCTGAGCACTCAGCACCCATCACCCCGATCACTGAGCACCCAGCACCCCGAGCACTGAGCACCCAGCACCCTGAGCACCCAGCACCCAGAGCACTGAGCACCCTGAGCACTGATCACCCTGAGCACTGAGCACTGAGCACCCAGCACCCTGAGTACTGAGCACCCAACACTCTGAGCACTGAGCACCCAGCACGCTGAGTACTGAGCACTGAGCACACAGCACCCTGAGCACTGAGCACCCAGCACCCTGAGCACTGAGCACTGAGCACCCAGCATCCCGAGCACTGAGCACCAGGCACCCTGAGCACCCAGCACCCTGAGCACTGAGCACCCTGAGTACTGAGCACCCAGCACCCTGAGCACTGAGCACACAGCACCCTGAGTACTGAGCACCCTGAGTACTGAGCACCGATCACCCTGAGAACTGAGCACCCAGCACCCTGAGTACTGAGCACACAGCACCCTGAGCACTGAGCACCCAGCACCCTGAGCACTGAGCACCCAGCACCCTGAGTACTGAGCACCCAGAACCCTGAGTACTGAGTACAAAGCGCCCTGAGCACTGAGCACCCAGCACCCTGAGTACTGAGCACCGAGCACCCTGTGTACTGAGCACCCAGCACCCTGAGTACTGAGCACCCAGCACCCTGAGCACTGAGCACCCAGCACCCTGAGTACTGAGCACCCAGCACCCTGAGTACTGAGCACCCAGCACCCTGAGTACGGAGCACCCAGCACCCTGAGTACTGAGCACCCAGCACCGTGAGTACTGAGCACCGAGCACCCCGAGCACTGAGCAACCAGCACCCTGAGTACTGAGCACTGAGCACCCTGAGTACTAAGCACCGAACACCCTGAGTACTGAGCACCCAGCACCCTGAGGACTGAGCACCCAGCACCCTGAGCACTGAGCACCCAGCACCCTGAGTAATGAGCACCCAGCACCCTGAGTACTGAGCACCCAGCACCCTGAGCACTGAGCACCCAGCACCCCGAGCACTGAGCACCCAGCACCCTGAGTACTGAGTACTCAGCACCCTGAGCACTGAGCACCCAGCACCCTGAGTACTGATCACCGAGCACCCCGAGCACTGAGCACCCAGCACCCTGAGCACTGAGCACCCAGCACCCTGAGTAATGAGCACCCAGCACCCTGAGTACTGATCACCGAGCACCCCGAGCACTGAGCACCCAGCACCCTGAGTACTGAGCACCCAGCACCCTGAATACTGAGCACCCAGCACCCTGAGTACTGAGCACCCAGCACCCTGAGCACTGAGCACAAAGCACGCTGAGTACTGAGCACTGAACACCGTGAGTACTGAGCACCGAGGACCCTGAGCACTGAGCACCCAGCACGCTGAGTACTGAGCACTGAGCACCCTGAGTACTGAGCACCTAGCACCCTGAGTACTGAGCACACAGCACCCTGAGCACTGAGCAGCCAGAACCCTCAGCACTGAGCACCCAGCACTCCGAGCACTGAGCACCCAGCACCCTGAGCACTGAGCACCCAGTACCCTGAGTACTGAGCACCCCGAGTACTGAGCACCCAGCACCCCGAGCACTGAGCACCCAGCACCCTGAGTACTGAGAACAGATCACCCCGAGCTCGGAGCACCCAGGACCCCGAGCACTGAGTACTGAGCAGCCAGCACCCTGAGTACTGAGCACCGAGCTCCCCGAGCACTGAGCACCCAGCACCCTGAGCACTGAGCACCCAGCACCCTGAGCACTGAACACCCAGCACCCTGAGTACTGAGCACCCAGCACCCTGAGTACTGATCACCGAGCACCCCGAGCACTAAGCACCCAGCACCCTGAGTACTGAGCACCCAGCACCCTGAATACTGAGCACCCAGCACCCTGAGTACTGAGCACTCAGCACCCTGAGCAATGAGCACCCAGCACCCTGAGTACTGAGCACTGAGCACCCAGCACCCCGAGCACTGAGCACCCAGCACCCTGTGTACTGAGCACTGAACACCCTGATTACTAAGCACCCAGCACCCTGAGTACTGAGCACCCAGGACCCTAAGCACTGAGCACCGAGCACCCCGAGCACTGAGCACTCAGCACCCTGAGCACTCAGCACCCATCACCCCGATCACTGAGCACCCAGCACCCTGAGCACTGAGCACCCAGCACACTGAGCACTGAGCACCCAGCACCCAGAGCACTGAGCACCCAGCACCCTGAGCACAGAGCACCCAGCACCCTGAGTACTGAGCACCCAGCACCCTGAGTACTGAGCACCCAGCACCCTGAGTACTGAGCACCGAGCACCCTGAGTACTGAGCACCGAGCACCCTGAGTACTGAGCACCCAGCACCCTGAGCACTGAGCACCCAGCACGCTGAGTACTGAGCACTGAGCACACAGCACCCTGAGCACTGAGCACCCAGCACCCTGAGCACTGAGCACTGAGCACCCAGCATCCCGAGCACTGAGCACCAGGCACCCTGAGCACCCAGCACCCTGAGCACTGAGCACCCTGAGTACTGAGCACCCAGCACCCTGAGCACTGAGCACACAGCACCCTGAGTACTGAGCACCCTGAGTACTGAGCACCGATCACCCTGAGCACTGAGCACCCAGGACCCTGAGTACTGAGCACACAGCACCCTGAGCACTGAGCACCCAGCACCCTGAGCACTGAGCACCCAGCACCCTGAGTACTGAGCACCCAGAACCCTGAGTACTGAGTACAAAGCGCCCTGAGCACTGAGCACCCAGCACCCTGAGTACTGAGCACCGAGCACCCTGTGTACTGAGCACCCAGCACCCTGAGTACTGAGCACCCAGCACCCTGAGCACTGAGCACCCAGCACCCTGAGTACTGAGCACCCAGCACCCTGAGTACTGAGCACCCAGCACCCTGAGTACGGAGCACCCAGCACCCTGAGTACTGAGCACCCAGCACCGTGAGTACTGAGCACCGAGCACCCCGAGCACTGAGCAACCAGCACCCTGAGTACTGAGCACTGAGCACCCTGAGTACTAAGCACCGAACACCCTGAGTACTGAGCACCCAGCACCCTGAGGACTGAGCACCCAGCACCCTGAGCACTGAGCACCCAGCACCCTGAGTAATGAGCACCCAGCACCCTGAGTACTGAGCACCCAGCACCCTGAGCACTGAGCACCCAGCACCCCGAGCACTGAGCACCCAGCACCCTGAGTACTGAGTACTCAGCACCCTGAGCACTGAGCACCCAGGACCCTGAGTACTGATCACCGAGCACCCCGAGCACTGAGCACCCAGCACCCTGAGCACTGAGCACCCAGCACCCTGAGTAATGAGCACCCAGCACCCTGAGTACTGAACACCGAGCACCCCGAGCACTGAGCACCCAGCACCCTGAGTACTGAGCAGCCAGCACCCTGAATACTGAGCACCCAGCACCCTGAGTACTGAGCACCCAGTACCCTGAGCACTGAGCACAAAGCACGCTGAGTACTGAGCACTGAACACCGTGAGTACTGAGCACCGAGGACCCTGAGCACTGTGCACCCAGCACGCTGAGTACTGAGCACTGAGCACCCTGAGTACTGAGCACCTAGCACCCTGAGTACTGAGCACCCAGCACCCTGAGCACTGAGCAGCCAGAACCCTCAGCACTGAGCACCCAGCACTCCGAGCACTGAGCACCCAGCACCCTGAGCACTGAGCACCCAGCACCCCGAGTACTGAGCACCGAGCACCCCGAGCTCTGAGCACCCAGCACACTGAGTACTGAGCACCCAGTACCCTGAGTACTGAGCACCCCGAGTACTGAGCACCCAGCACCCCGAGCACTGAGCACCCAGCACCCTGAGTACTGAGAACAGATCACCCCGAGCTCGGAGCACCCAGGACCCCGAGCACTGAGTACTGAGCAGCCAGCACCCTGAGTACTGATCACCGAGCACCCCGAGCACTGAGCACCCAGCACCCTGAGTACTGAGCACCCAGCACCCTGAATACTGAGCACCCAGCACCCTGAGTACTGAGCACTCAGCACCCTGAGCAATGAGCACCCAGCACCCTGAGTACTGAGCACTGAGCACCCAGCACCCCGAGCACTGAGCACCCAGCACCCTGTGTACTGAGCACTGAGCACCCTGATTACTAAGCACCCAGCACCCTGAGTACTGAGCACCCAGGACCCTAAGCACTGAGCACCGAGCACCCCGAGCACTGAGCACTCAGCACCCTGAGCACTCAGCACCCATCACCCCGATCACTGAGCACCCAGCACCCTGAGCACTGAGCACCCAGCACACTGAGCACTGAGCACCCAGCACCCAGAGAACTGAGCACCCAGCACCCTGAGCACAGAGCACCCAGCACCCTGAGTACTGAGCACCCAGCACCCTGAGTACTGAGCACCCAGCACCCTGAGTACTGAGCACCGAGCACCCTGAGTACGGAGCACCGAGCACCCTGAGTACTGAGCACCCAGCACCCTGAGCACTGAGCACCCAGCACCCTGAGTACTGAGCACCCAGCACCCTGAGTACTGAGCACCCAGCACCCCGAGCACTGAGCACCCAGAACCCTGAGTACTGAGCACCTAGCACCCTGAGCACTGAGCACCGAGCACCCTGAGTACTGAACACCCAGCACCCTGAGCACTGAGCACTGAGCACACAACACGCTGAGCACTGAGAACTGAGCACCCAGCACCCCGAGCACTGAGCACCCAGCACCCTGAGCACCCAGCACCCTGAGCACTGAGCACCCTGAGCACTGAGCACCCTCAGCACTGAGCACTGAGCACCCAGCACCCTGAGTACTGAGCACCCAACACTCTGAGCACTGAGCACCCAGCACGCTGAGTACTGAGCACTGAGCACACAGCACCCTGAGTACAGAGCACCCAGCACCCCGAGCACTGAGCACCCAGCGCCCCGAGCGTTGAGAACCCAGCACCCTGAGCACTGAGCACTGAGCACACTGAGCACTGAGCACCCAGCACCCCGAGTACTGAGCACTGAGCACCCTGAGCACTGAGCACCCAGCACCCTGAGTACTGAGCACCCAGCACCCTGAGTACTGAGCACCCAGCACCCTGAGCACTGAGCACTGAGCACCCAGCACCTTGAGCACTGAGCACTGACCACCCAGCACCCCGAGCACTGAGCACCCAGCACCCCGCGCACTGAGCACCCAGCGCCCTGAGCACTGAGCACCCAGCACACTGAGCACTGAGCACCCAGCCCCCTGAGTACTGAGCACCCAGCACCATGAGTACTGAGCACCCAGCACCCTGAGCACTGAGCACCCTGAGGACTGAGCACCCAGCACCCTGAGCACTGAGCACCCAGCACCCTGAGTACTGAGCACCGATCACCCTGAGCACTGAGCACCCAGCACCCCGAGCACTGAGCACCCAGCACCCTGAGTACTGAGCACCCAGCACCCTGAGCACTGAGCACCCAGCACCCTGAGTACTGAGCACCCTGAGTACTGAGCACCGATCACCCTGAGCACTGAGAACCCAGCACCCTGAGTACTGAGCACCCAGCACCCTGAGCACTGAGCACCGAGCTAACCGAGCACTGAGCACCCTGAGTACTGAGCACCCAGCACCCCGATCACTGAGCACCCAGCACCCTGAGCACTGAGCACCGAGCTAACCGAGCACTGAGCACCCTGAGTACTGAGCACCCAGCACCCCGATCACTGAGCACCCAGCACCCTGAGCACTGAGCACCCAGCACCCTGAGCACTGAGCACCCAGCACCCTGAGTACTGAGCACCCAGCACGCTGAGTACTGAGCACCCAGCACCCTGAGCACTGAGCACCCAGCACCCTGAGTACTGAACACTGAGCACCCAGCACCCCGAGCACTGAGCACCCAGCACCCTGTGTACTGAGCACTGAGCACCCTGAGTACTAAGCACCCAGCACCCTGAGTACTGAGCACCCAGCACCCTGAGCACTGAGCACCGAGCACCCCGAGCACTGAGCACCCAGCACCCTGAGCACTCAGCACCCAGCACCCCGAGCACTGAGCACCAAGCACCCTGAGCACTGAGCACCCAGCACCATGAGCACGGAGAACCCCGAGTACTGAGCACCCAGCACCCTGAGCACTGAGCACCCAGCACCTTGAGTACTGAGCACCGAGCACCTCGAGCACTAAGCACCCAGCACCCTGAGTACTGAGCACCCAGCACCCTGAGCACTGAGCACCCAGAACCCTGAGCACTGAGCACAGAGCACCCTGAGCACGGAGCACCCAGCACCCTGAGTACTGAGCACCCAACACCCAGACTACTGAGCTCCCAGCACACTGAGCACTGAGCAGCCAGCACCCTGAGTACTGAGCACCCAGCACCCTGAGTACTGAACACCCAGCACCCTGAGCACTGCGCACTGAGCACCCTGAGCACTGAGTACTGAGCACTGAGCACCCTGAGCACTGAGCACCCAGCACCCCGAGTACTGAGCACCCAGCACCCCGAGCACTGAGCACCCAGCGCCCCGAGCACTGAGCACCCAGCACCCCGAGCACTGAGCACTGAGCACCCTGAGCACTGAGCACCCAGCACCCGGAGTACTGAGCACTGAGCACCCTGAGTACTGAGCACCAAGCACCCCGAGTACTGAGCACTGAGCACCCTGAGTACTGAGCACCCAGCACCCTGAGCACTGAGCACCCAGCACCCTGAGTACTGAGCACTGAAAACCCTGAGTACTGAGCACCGAGCACCCTGAGTACTGAGCACCCAGCACCCTGATCACTGAGCACGGAGCACCCCGAGGACTGAGCACCCAGCACCCTGAGCACTGAGCACCCAGCACCTTGAGTACTGAGCACCGAGCACAACGAGCACTGAGCACCCAGCACCCTGAGTACTGAGCACCCAGCACCCTGAGCACTGAGCACCCAGCTCCCTGAGCACTGAGCACGCAGCACCCCAAGCACTGAGCACCCAGCACCCTGAGTACTGAGCACAGAGCACCCTGAGCACTGAGCACCCAGCACCCTGAGTACAGAGCACCCAGCACCCTGAGTACTGAGCAACCAGCACCCTGAGCACTGAGCACTGAGCACCCAGCACCCTGAGCACTGAGCACCCAGCACCACAGCCCTGAGCACCCAGCACCCCGAGCACTGAGCACCCAGCACCCTGAGCACTGAGCACCCAGCACCCTGAGTACTGAGCAACCAGCAACCTGAGTACTGAGCACCCAGCACCCTGAGTACTGAGCAGTCAGCACCCTGAGTACTGAGCACCGAGCACACCGAGCAATGAGCACACAGCACCCTGAGCACTGAGCACCCGGAGGACTGAGCACCCAGCACCCTGAGCACTGAGCACCGATCACTCTGAGCAGTGAGCACCCAGCACCCCGAGCACTGAGCACCCAGCACCCTGAGTACTGAGCACCCAGCACCCCGAGTACTGAGCACCCAGCACCCTGAGTACTGAGCACCCAGCACCCCGAGCACTGAGCACCCAGCACCCTGAGTACTGAGCACCCTGAGTACTGAGCACTGAGCACAGAGCATCCTGAGTACTGAGCACCCTGAGGACTGAGCACCCAGCACCCAGAGCACTGAGAACCCAGCACCCTGAGTACTGAGCACTGATCACCCTGAGCACTGAGCACCCAGCACCCCGAGCACTGAGCACCCAGCACCCTGAGTACTGAGCACCCAGCACCCTGAGCACTGAGCAGCGAGCACCCTGAGTACTGAACACCCAGCACCCTGAGCACTCAGCACTGAGCACCCAGCACCCTGAGCACTGAGCACTGAGCACCCAGCACCCCGAGCACTGAGCACCCAGCACCCTGAGCACCCAGCACCCTGAGCACTGAGCACCCTGAGCACTGAGCACCCTGAGCACTGAGCACTGAGCACCCAGCACCCTGAGTACTGAGCACCCAACACTCTGAGCACTGAGCACCCAGCACGCTGAGTACTGAGCACTGAGCACACAGCACCCTGAGTACTGAGCACCCAGCACCCCGAGCACTGAGCACCCAGCGCCCTGAGCACTGAGCACCCAGCACCCTGAGCACTGAGCACTGAGAACACTGAGCACTGAGAACCCTGAGTACTGAGCACCCAGCACCCTGAGCACTGAGAACCCTGAGTACTGAGCACCGAGCACCCTGAGTACTGAGTACCCAGCCCCCTGAGCACTGAGCACGGAGCAGCCCGAGGACTGAGCACCCCGCACCCTGAGCACTGAGCACCCAGCACCTTGAGTACTGAGCACCGAGCACCCCGAGCACTGAGCACCCAGCACCCTGAGTACTGAGCACCCAACACCCAGAGTACTGAGCACCCAGCACCCTGATCACTGAGCACCCAGCACCCTGAGTACTGAGCACCCAGCACCGTGAGTACTGAGCACCCAGCACCCTGAGCACTGAGCACTGAGCACCCAGCACCCTGAGCACTGAGCACTGACCACCCAGCACCCCGAGCACTGAGCACCCAGCACCCCGAGCACTGAGCACCCAGCGCCCTGAGCACTGAGCACCCAGCACCCTGAGCACTGAGCACCCAGCCCCCTGAGTACTGAGCACCCAGCACCATGAGTACTGAGCACCCAGCACCCTGAGTACTGAGCACCGAGCACCCCGAGCACTGAGCACCCAGCACCCTGAGCACTGAGCACCCTGAGGACTGAGCACCCAGCACCCTGAGCACCGAGCACACCGAGCACTGAGCACCCAGCACCCTGAGCACTGAGCACCCTGAGCACTGAGCACCCAGCACACCGAGCACTGAGCACCCAGCACCCTGAGTACTGAGCACCCAGCACCCTGAGCACTGAGCACCCAGCACCCTGAGTACTGAGCACCCTGAGTACTGAGCACCGATCACCCTGAGCACTGAGCACCCAGCACCCTGAGTACTGAGCACCCAGCAACCTGAGCACTGAGCACCCAGCACCCTGAGCACTGAGCAGCCAGCACCCTGAGTACTGAGCACCCAGAACCCTGAGTACTGAGTACAAAGCACCCTGAGCACTGAGCACCCAGCACCCTGAGTACTGAGCACCGAGCACACTAAGTACTGAGCACCAAGCACCCTGAGTACTGAGCACACAGCACCCTGAGCACTGAGCACCCAGCACCCTGAGTACTGAGCACCCAGCACCCTGAGTACTGAGCACACAGCACCCTGAGTACTGAGCACCCAGCACCCTGAGTACTGAGCACCCAGCACCCTGAGTACTGAGCACCGAGCACCCCGAGCACTGAGCAACCAGCACCCTGAGTACTGAGCACTGAGCACCCTGAGTACTGAGCACCGAACACCCTGAGTACTGAGCACCCAGCACCCTGAGGACTGAGCACCCAGCACCCTGAACACTGAGCACCCAGCACCCTGAGTACTGAGCCCCCAGCACCCTGAGTACTGAGCACCCAGCACCCTGAGCACTGAGCACCCAGCACCCCGAGCACTGAGCACCCAGCACCCCGAGGACTAAGCACCCAGCACCCCGAGCACTGAGCACCCTGCACCCTGAGTACTGAGCACAGAGCACCCTGAGCACTGAGCACCCAGCACCCTGAGTACTGAGCACCCAGCACCCTGAGTACTGAGCAACCAGCACCCTGAGCACTGAGCACTGAGCACCCAGCACCCTGAGCACTGAGCACTGAGCACCCAGCACCACAGCCCTGAGCACGCAGCACCCCGAGCACTGAGCACCCAGCACCCTGAGCACTGAGCACCCAGCACCCTGAGTACTGAGCAACCAGCAACCTGAGTACTGAGCACCCAGCACCCTGAGTACTGAGCACACAGCACCCTGAGTACTGAGCAACCAGCACCCTGAGCACTGAGCACTGAGCACCCAGCACCCTGAGCACTGAGCACCCAGCACCACAGCCCTGAGCACCCAGCACCCCGAGCACTGAGCACCCAGCACCCTGAGCACTTAGCACCCAGCACCCTGAGTACTGAGCAACCAGCAACCTGAGTACTGAGCACCCAGCACCCTGAGTACTGAGCAGTCAGCACCCTGAGTACTGAGCACCGAGCACACCGAGCAATGAGCACCCAGCACCCTGAGCACTGAGCACCCGGAGGACTGAGCACCCAGCACCCTGAGCACTGAGCACCGATCACTCTGAGCAGTGAGCACCCAGCACCCCGAGCACTGAGCACCCAGCACCCTGAGTACTGAGCACCCAGCACCCCGAGTACTGAGCACCCAGCACCCTGAGTACTGAGCACCCAGCACCCCGAGCACTGAGCACCCAGCACCCTGAGTACTGAGCACCCTGAGTACTGAGCACTGAGCACAGAGCCTCCTGAGTACTGAGCACCCTGAGGACTGAGCACCCAGCACCCAGAGCACTGAGAACCCAGCACCCTGAGTACTGAGCACTGATCACCCTGAGCACTGAGCACCCACCACCCCGAGCACTGAGCACCCAGCACCCTGAGTACTGAGCACCCAGCACCCTGAGCACTGAGCAGCGAGCACCTTGAGTACTGAACACCCAGCACCCTGAGCACTCAGCACTGAGCACCCAGCACCCTGAGCACTGAGCACTGAGCACCCAGCACCCCGAGCACTGAGCACCCAGCACCCTGAGCACCCAGCACCCTGAGCACTGAGCACCCTGAGCACTGAGCACCCTGAGCACTGAGCACTGAGCACCCAGCACCCTGAGTACTGAGCACCCAACACTCTGAGCACTGAGCACCCAGCACGCTGAGTACTGAGCACTGAGCACACAGCACCCTGAGTACTGAGCACCCAGCACCCCGAGCACTGAGCTCCCAGCGCCCCGAGCACTGAGCACCCAGCACCCCGAGCACTGAGCACTGAGCACACTGAGCACTGAGAAACCTGAGTACTGAGCACCCAGCACCCTGAGCACTGAGAACCCTGAGTACTGAGCACCGAGCACCCTGAGTACTGAGTACCCAGCCCCCTGAGCACTGAGCACGGAGCAGCCCGAGGACTGAGCACCCCGCACCCTGAGCACTGAGCACCCAGCACCTTGAGTACTGAGCACCGAGCACCCCGAGCACTGAGCACCCAGCACCCTGAGTACTGAGCACCCAACACCCAGAGTACTGAGCACCCAGCACCCTGATCACTGAGCACCCAGCACCCTGAGTACTGAGCACCCAGCACCCTGAGTACTGAGCACCCAGCACCCTGAGCACTGAGCACTGAGCACCCAGCACCCTGAGCACTGAGCACTGACCACCCAGCACCCCGAGCACTGAGCACCCAGCACCCCGAGCACTGAGCACCCAGCGCCCTGAGCACTGAGCACGCAGCACCCTGAGCACTGAGCACCCAGCGCCCTGAGTACTGAGCACCCAGCACCATGAGTACTGAGCACCCAGCACCCTGAGTACTGAGCACCGAGCACCCCGAGCACTGAGCACCCAGCACCCTGAGCACTGAGCACCCTGAGGACTGAGCACCCAGCACCCTGAGCACCGAGCACACCGAGCACTGAGCACCCAGCACCCTGAGCACTGAGCACCCTGAGCACTGAGCACCCAGCACACCGAGCACTGAGCACCCAGCACCCTGAGTACTGAGCACCCAGCACCCTGAGCACTGAGCACCCAGCACCCTGAGTACTGAGCACCCTGAGTACTGAGCACCGAACACCCTGAGCACTGAGCACCCAGCACCCTGAGTACTGAGCACCCAGCACCCTGAGCACTGAGCACCCAGCACCCTGAGCACTGAGCACCCAGCACCCTGAGTACTGAGCACCCAGAACCCTGAGTACTGAGTACAAAGCACCCTGAGCACTGAGCACCCAGCACCCTGAGTACTGAGCACCGAGCACACTAAGTACTGAGCACACAGCACCCTGAGCACTGAGCACCCAGCACCCTGAGTACTGAGCACCCAGCACCCTGAGTACTGAGCACACAGCACCCTGAGTACTGAGCACCCAGCACCCTGAGTACTGAGCACCCAGCACCCTGAGTACTGAGCACCGAGCACCCCGAGCACTGAGCAACCAGCACCCTGAGTACTGAGCACTGAGGACCCTGAGTACTGAGCACCGAACACCCTGAGTACTGAGCACCCAGCACCCTGAGGACTGAGCACCCAGCACCCTGAACACTGAGCACCCAGCACCCTGAGTACTGAGCCCCCAGCACCCTGAGTACTGAGCACCCAGCACCCTGAGCACTGAGCACCCAGCACCCCGAGCACTGAGCACCCAGCACCCCGAGCACTAAGCACCCAGCACCCCGAGCACTGAGCACCCAGCACCCTGAGTACTGAGCACAGAGCACCCTGAGCACTGAGCACCCAGCACCCTGAGTACTGAGCACCCAGCACCCTGAGTACTGAGCAACCAGCACCCTGAGCACTGAGCACTGAGCACCCAGCACCCTGAGCACTGAGCACTGAGCACCCAGCACCACAGCCCTGAGCACCCAGCACCCCGAGCACTGAGCACCCAGCACCCTGAGCACTGAGCACCCAGCACCCTGAGTACTGAGCAACCAGCAACCTGAGTACTGAGCACCCAGCACCCTGAGTACTGAGCACTCAGCACCCTGAGTACTGAGCACCGAGCACACCGAGCAATGAGCACCCAGCACCCTGAGCACTGAGCACCCGGAGGACTGAGCACCCAGCACCCTGAGCTCTGAGCACCAATCACTCTGAGCAGTGAGCACCCAGCACCCCGAGCACTGAGCACCCAGCACCCTGAGTACTGAGCACCCAGCACCCCGAGTACTGAGCACCCAGCACCCTGAGTACTGAGCACCCAGCACCCCGAGCACTGAGCACCCAGCACCCTGAGTACTGAGCACCCTGAGTACTGAGCACTGAGCACAGAGCATCCTGAGTACTGAGCACCCTGAGGACTGAGCACCCAGCACCCAGAGAACTGAGAACCCAGCACCCTGAGTACTGAGCACTGATCACCCTGAGCACTGAGCACCCAGCACCCCGAGCACTGAGCACCCAGCACCCTGAGTACTGAGCACCCAGCACCCTGAGCACTGAGCACCAAGCACCCTGAGTACTGAACACCCAGCACCCTGAGCACTCAGCACTGAGCACCCAGCACCCTGAGCACTGAGCACTGAGCACCCAGCACCCCGAGCACTGAGCACCCAGCACCCTGAGCACCCAGCACCCTGAGCACTGAGCACCCTGAGCACTGAGCACCCTGAGCACTGAGCACTGAGCACCCAGCACCCTGAGTACTGAGCACCCAACACTCTGAGCACTGAGCACCCAGCACGCTGAGTACTGAGCACTGAGCACACAGCACCCTGAGTACTGAGCACTGACCACCCAGCACCCCGAGCACTGAGCACCCAGCACCCCGAGCACTGAGCACCCAGCGCCCTGAGCACTGAGCACCCAGCGCCCTGAGCAATGAGCACCCAGCACCCTGAGCACTGAGCACCCAGCACCCTGAGCACTGAGCACCCAGCGCCCCGAGCACTGAGCACCCAGCACCCCGAGCACTGAGCACTGAGCACACTGAGCACTGAGCACCCAGCACCCCGAGTACTGAGCACTGAGCGCCCTGAGTACTGAGCACCCAGCACCCCGAGTACTGAGCACTGAGCACCCTTAGTACTGAGCACCCAGCACCCTGAGCACTGAGAACCCTGAGTACTGAGCACCGAGCACCCTGAGTACTGAGCACCCAGCCCCCTGAGCACTGAGCACGGAGCACCCCGAGGACTGAGCACCCCGCACCCTGAGCACTGAGCACCCAGCACCTTGAGTACTGAGCACCGAGCACCCCGAGCACTGAGCACCCAGCACCCTGAGTACTGAGCACCCAACACCCAGATTACTGAGCACCCAGCACCCTGATCACTGAGCACCCAGCACCCTGAGTACTGAGCACCCAGCACCCTGAGAACTGAGCACCCAGCACCCTGAGCACTGAGCACTGAGCACCCAGCACCCTGAGCACTGAGCACTGACCACCCAGCACCCCGAGCACTGAGCACCCAGCACCCCGAGCACTGAGCACCCAGCGCCCTGAGCACTGAGCACCCAGCACCCTGAGTACTGAGCACCGAGCACCCCGAGCACTGAGCACCCAGCACCCTGAGCACTGAGCACCCTGAGGACTGAGCACCCAGCACCCTGAGCACCGAGCACCCCGAGCACTGAGCACCCAGCACCCTGAGCACTGAGCACCCTGAGCACTGAGCACCCAGCACACCGAGCACTGAGCACCCAGCACCCTGAGTACTGAGCACCCAGCACCCTGAGCACTGAGCACCCAGCACCCTGAGTACTGAGCACCCTGAGTACTGAGCACCGATCACCCTGAGCACTGAGCACCCAGCACCCTGAGTACTGAGCACCCAGCACCCTGAGCACTGAGCACCCAGAACCCTGAGCACTGAGCACCCAGCACCCTGAGTACTGAGCACCCAGAACCCTGAGTACTGAGTACAAAGCACCCTGAGCACTGAGCACCCAGCACCCTGAGTACTGAGCACCGAGCACACTAAGTACTGAGCACCAAGCACCCTGAGTACTGAGCACCCAGCACCCTGAGCACTGAGCACCCAGCACCCTGAGTACTGAGCACCCAGCACCCTGAGTACTGAGCACCCAGCACCCTGAGTACTGAGCACCCAGCACCCTGAGTACTGAGCACCCAGCACCCTGAGTACTGAGCACCGAGCACCCCGAGCACTGAGCAACCAGCACCCTGAGTACTGAGCACTGAGCACCCTGAGTACTGAGCACCGAACACCCTGAGTACTGAGCACCCAGCACCCTGAGGACTGAGCACCCAGCACCCTGAACACTGAGCACCCAGCACCCTGAGTACTGAGCCCCCAGAACCCTGAGTAATGAGCACCCAGCACCCTGAGCACTGAGCACCCAGCACCCTGAGCACTGAGCACCCAGCACCCCGAGCACTGAGCACCCAGCACCCCGAGCACTGAGCACCCAGCACCCTGAGCACTGAGCACCCAGCACCCTGAGCACTGAGCACCCAGCACCCTGAGTACTGAGTACTCAGCACCCTGAGCACTGAGCACCCAGCACCCTGAGTACTGATCACCGAGCACCCCGAGCACTGAGCACCCAGCACCCTGAGTACTGAGCACCCAGCACCCTGAGCACTGAGCACCCAGCACCCTGAGTACTGAGTACTCAGCACCCTGAGCACTGAGCACCCAGCACCCTGAGTACTGATCACCGAGCACCCCGAGCACTGAGCACCCAGCACCCTGAGTACTGAGCACCCAGCACCCTGAGTACTGAGCACTGAGCACCCTGAGTACTGAGCACCGAGGACCCTGAGCACTGAGCACCCAGCACCCTGAGTACTGAGCACTGAGCACCCTGAGTACTGAGCACCTAGCACCCTGAATACTGAGCACACAGCACCCTGAGTACTGAGCAGCCAGCACCCTCAGCACTGAGCACACAGCACCCCGAGCACTGAGCACCCAGCACCCTGAGCATTGAGCACCCAGCACCCCGAGTACTGAGCACCCAGCACCCTGAGTACTGAGCACCCAGTACCCTGAGTACTGAGCACGCCGAGTACTGAGCACCCAGCACCCCGAGCACTGAGCACCCAGCACCCTGAGTACTGAGAACAGATCACCCTGAGTACTGAGCACCCAGCACCCTGAGTACTGAGCCCCCAGCACCCTGAGTACTGAGCACCCAGCAACCCGAGCACTGAGCACCCAGCACCCCGAGAATGAGCACCCAGCACCCTGAGTACTGAGAACCGAGCACCCTGAGTACTGAGCATCCAGCACACTGAGTACTGAGCCCCCAGCACCCTGAGCACTGAGCACCCAGCACACCTAGCACTGAGCAGCCAGCACCCCGAGAATGAGCACCCAGCACACTGAGTACTGAGCACCCAGCACCCCGAGCACGGAGCACCCAGGACCCCGAGCACTGAGTACTGAGCACCCAGCACCCTGAGTACTGAGCACCGAGCTCCCCGAGCACTGAGCACCCAGCACCCTGAGCACTGAGCACCCAGCACCCTGAGCACTGAGCACCCAGCACCCTGAGCACTGAGCACCCAGCACCCTGAGCACTGAGCACCCAGCACCGAGAGCACTGAGCACCCAGCACCCTGAGTACTGAGCACCCTGAGTACTGAGCACCGATCACCCTGAGCACTGAGCACCCAGCACCCTGAGTACTGAGCACCCAGCACCCTGAGCATTGAGCACCCAGCACCCTGAGTACTGAGCACCGAGAACCCTGAGTACTGAGTACAAAGCACCCTGAGCACTGAGCACCCAGCACCCTGAGTACTGAGCACGGAGCACCCTGAGTACTGAGCACCCAGCACCCTGAGTACTGAGCACCCAGCACCCTGAGCACTGAGCACCCAGCACCCTGAGTACTGAGCACCCAGCACCCTGAGTACTGAGCACTGATCAGCCTGAGCACTGAGCACCCAGCACCCCGAGCACTGAGCACCCAGCACCCTGAGTACTGAGCACCTAGCACCCTGAGCACTGAGCACCGAGCACCCTGAGTACTGAACACCCAGCACCCTGAGCACTGAGCACTGAGCACCCAGCACCCCGAGCACTGATCACCCAGCACCCTGCGCACCCAGCACCCTGAGCACTGAGCACCCTGAGCACTGAGCACCCTGAGCACTGAGCACTGAGCACCCAGCACCCTGAGTACTGAGCACCCAACACTCTGAGCAATGAGCACCCAGCACGCTGAGTACTGAGCACTGAGCACACAGCACCCTGAGCACTGAGCACCCAGCACCCTGAGCACTGAGCACTGAGCACCCAGCACCCCGAGCACTGAGCACCCAGCACCCTGAGCACCCAGCACCCTGAGCACTGAGCACCCTGAGTACTGAGCACCCAGCACCCTGAGCACTGAGCACACAGCACCCTGAGTACTGAGCACCCTGAGTACTGAGCACTGATCACCCTGAGCACTGAGCACCCAGCACCCTGAGTACTGAGCACACAGCACCCTGAGCACTGAGCACCCAGCACCCCGAGCACTGAGCACCCAGCACCCTAAGCACTGAGCACCCAGCATCCTGAGCACTGAGTACTGGGCACCCAGAACCCTGAGCACTGAGCACCCAGCACCCTGAGCACTGAGCACCCAGCACCCTGAGCACTGAGCACCCAGCACCCTGAGTACTGAGCACCCAGCACCCTGAGTACTGAGCACCCAGACCCCGAGCACTGAGCACCCAGCACCCCTAGCACTGTGCACCTAGCACCCTGAGTACTGAGAACCCAGCACCCTGAGTACCCAGCACCCTGAGTACTGAGCACCCAGCAAACTGAGTACTGAGCACCCAGACCCCGAGCACTGAGCACCCAGCACCCCTAGCACTGTGCACCTAGCACCCTGAGTACTGAGAACCCAGCACCCTGAGTACTGAGCAACCAGCACCCTGAGCACTGAGCACCCTGCAGCCCGAGCACTGAGCATCCAGCATCCTGAGCACTGAGTACTGGGCACCCAGCACCCTGAGCACTGAGCACCCAGCACCCTGAGCACTGAGCACCCAGCACCCTGAGTACTGAGCACCCAGCACCCCAAGCACTGAGCACCGAGCACCCTGAGTACTGAGCACCCAGCACGCTGAGCACTGAGCACCCAGCACCCCGAGTACTGAGCACATAGCACCCTGAGTACTGAGCACCCAGCACCCTGAGTACTGAGCACCCTGAGTACTGAGCACCCTGCACCCTGAGTACTGAGCACTGAGCACCCAGCACCCCGAGTACTGAGCACCCAGCACCCTGAGCACTGAGCACCCAGCACCCTGAGTACTGAGCACCCAGCACCCCAAGCACTGATCACCGAGCACCCTGAGTACTGAACACCCAGCACGCTGAGCACTGAGCACCCAGCACCCCGAGTACTGAGCACCCAGCACCCTGAGTACTGAGCACCGAGCACCCAGAGTACTGAGCAACCTGAGTACTGAGCACCCAGCACCCTGAGCACTGAGCACCCAGCACCCTGAGCACTGAGCACCCAACGTACTGAGCACCGAGCACCCCGAGCACTGAGCACCCAGCACTGAGCACCCAGCACCCTGACCACTGAGCACCCAGCACCCTGCGTACTGAGCACCCAGCACCCTGAGCACTGAGCACCCAGCACCCTGAGCACTGAGCACCCAGCACCCTGAGTACTGAGCACCCAGCACCCCAAACACGGAGCACCGAGCACCCGGAGAACTGAGCACCGAGCACCCTGAGTACTGAGCACCCAGCACCATGAGTACTGAGCACCGAGCACCCAGAGTACTGAGCAACCTGAGTACTGAGCACCCAGCACCCCGAGAATGAGCACCCAGCACCATGAGTACTGAGCACCGAGCACCCTGAGCACTGAGCACCCAGCACCCTGAGCACTGAACACCAAGCACCCTGAGTACTGAGCACCCAGCACCCCAATCACTGAGCACCCAGCACCCTGAGTACTGAGCACCCAGCACCCTGAGCACTGAGCACCCAGCACCCTGAGTACTGAGCACCCAGCACCCTGAGCACTGAGCACCCAGCACCCTCAGTACTGAGCACCCAGCACCCTGAGTTCTTAGCACCCAGCAGCCTGAACACTGAGCACCCAGCAACCTGAGTACTGAGCACCGAGCACCCTGAGTACTGAGCACCCAGCACCCTGAGTACTGAGCACCCAGCACCCTGAGTACTGAGCACCGAGCACTCCGAGCACTGAGCACAAAGCACCCTGAGTACTGAGCACCCTGCAACCTGAGTACTGAGCACTGAGCACCCAGCACCCCGAGTACTGAGCACCCAGCACCCTGAGCACTGAGCACCAAGCACCGTGAGTACTGAGCACCCAGCACACTGAGTACTGAGCACCCAGCACCCCGCGCACTGAGCACCCAGCACCCTGAGCACTGAGCACCCAGCACCCTGAGTACTGAGCATCAAGCACCCTGAGCACTGAGCACCCAGCACCCTGAGCACTGAGCACCCAGCACCGTGAGCACTGAGCACCCAGCACTGAGCACCCAGCACCCTGAGTACTGAACACCCAGCACACTGAGTACTGAGCCCCGCGCACCCCGAGCACTGAGCACCGGACACCCTGAGCACTGAGCACCCAGCACCATGAGTACTGAGCACCCAGCACCCTGAGTACTGAGCACTGAGCACTGAGCACCCTGAGCACTGAGAACCCTGAGCACTGAGCACCCAGCATCCTGAGCACTCAGTACTGAGCACCCAGCACCCTGAGCACTGAGCACCCAGCACCCTGAGCACTGAGCACCCTGCACCCTGAGTACTGAGCACCCAGCACCCCAAACACTGAGCACCGAGCACCCTGAGAACTGAGCACCGAGCACCCTGAGTACTGAGCACCCAGCACCATGAGTACTGAGCACCGAGCACCCAGAGTACTGAGCAACCTGAGTCCTGAGCACCCAGCACCCCGAGAATGAGCACCCAGCACCATGAGTACTGAGCACCGAGCACCTTGAGCACTGAGCACCCAGCACCCTGAGTACTGAGCACCAAGCACCCTGAGTACTGAGCACCCAGCACCCTGAGTACTGAGCACCCAGCACCCTGAGTTCTGAGCACCCAGGACCCTTAGCACTGAGCACAATGAGTACTGAGCACCAAGCACCCTGAGCACTGAGGACCCAGCACCCTGAGTACTGAGCACCCAGCACCCTGAGCACTGAGGACCCAGCACCCCGAGCACTGAGCACCCAGAACCCTGATTACTGAGCACCCAGCACCCCGAGCACTGAGCACCGGGCACCCCGAGCACTGAGCACCCAGCACGCTGAGTACTGAGCACAGAGCAGCCTGAGTACTGAGCACTGAGCACTGAGCACCCTGAGCACTGAGCACCCAGCACCCTGAGCACTGAGCACCCAGCATCCTGAGCACTGAGTACTGAGCACCCAGCAACCTGAGCACTGAGCACCCAGCACCCTGTGCACTGAACACCAAGCACCCTGAGTACTGAGCACCCAGCACCCCAAACACTGAGCACCGAGCACCCTGAGAACTGAGCACCGAGCAACCTGAGTACTGAGCACCCTGAGCACTGAGCACCCAGCATCCTGAGCACTCAGTACTGAGCACCCAGCACCCTGAGCACTGAGCACCCAGCACCCTGTGCACTGAACACCAAGCACCCTGAGTACTGAGCACCCAGCACCCCAAACACTGAGCACCGAGCACCCTGAGAACTGAGCACCGAGCACCCTGAGTACTGAGCACCCAGCACCATGAGTACTGAGCACCGAGCACCCAGAGTACTGAGCAACCTGAGTACTGAGCACCCAGCACCCCGAGAATGAGCACCCAGCACCTTGAGTACTGAGCACCGAGCACCCTGAGCACTGAGCACCCAGCACCCTGAGTACTGAGCACCAAGCACCCTGAGTACTGAGCACCCAGCACCCTGAGTACTGAGCACCCAGCACCCTGAGTTCTGAGCACCCAGGACCCTTAGCACTGAGCACAATGAGTACTGAGCACCAAGCACCCTGAGCACTGAGGACCCAGCACCCTGAGTACTGAGCACCCAGCACCCTGAGCACTGAGGACCCAGCACCCCGAGCACTGAGCACCCAGCACCCTGAGTACTGAGCACCCAGCACCCCGAGCACTGAGCACCGGGCACCCCGAGCACTGAGCACCCAGCACGCTGAGTACTGAGCACCCAGCACCCTGAGTACTGAGCACTGAGCACTGAGCACCCTGAGCACTGAGCACCCAGCACCCTGAGCACTGAGCACCCAGCATCCTGAGCACTGAGTACTGAGCACCCAGCACCCTGAGCACTGAGCACCCAGCACCCTGTGCACTGAACACCCAGCACCCTGAGTACTGAGCACCCAGCACCCCAAACACTGAGCACCGAGCACCCTGAGAACTGAGCACCGAGCAACCTGAGTACTGAGCACCCAGCACCCTGAGTACTGAGCACCGAGCTCCCCGAGCACTGAGCACCCTGAGTACTGAGCACCCAGCACCCCGATCACTGAGCACCCAGCACCCTGAGCACTGAGCACCCACCACCCTGATCACTGAGCACCCAGCTCCCTGAGTACTGAGCACCCAGCACGCTGAGTACTGAGCACCCAGCACCCCGAGCACTGAGCACCGAGCACCATGAGTACTGAGCACTGAGCACCCAGGAGCCTGTGTACTGAGCACTGAGCACCCTGAGTACTAAGCACCCAGCACTCTGAGTACTGAGCACCCAGCACCCTGAGCACTGAGCAACCAGCAGCCCGAGCAGTGAGCACCCAGCATCCTGAGCACTGAGTACTGGGCACCCAGAACCCTGAGCACTGAGCACCCAGCACCCTGAGCACTGAGCACCCAGCACCCTGAGCACTGAGCACCCAGCACCCTGAGTACTGAGCACCCAGCACCCTGAGTACTGAGCACCCAGACCCCGAGCACTGAGCACCCAGCACCCCTAGCACTGTGCACCTAGCACCCTGAGTACTGAGAACCCAGCACCCTGAGTACCCAGCACCCTGAGTACTGAGCACCCAGCAAACTGAGTACTGAGCACCCAGACCCCGAGCACTGAGCACCCAGCACCCCTAGCACTGTGCACCTAGCACCCTGAGTACTGAGAACCCAGCACCCTGAGTACTGAGCACCCAGCACCCTGAGCACTGAGCACCCTGCAGCCCGAGCACTGAGCATCCAGCATCCTGAGCACTGAGTACTGGGCACCCAGCACCCTGAGCACTGAGCACCCAGCACCCTGAGCACTGAGCACCCAGCACCCTGAGTACTGAGCACCCAGCACCCCAAGCACTGAGCACCGAGCACCCTGAGTACTGAGCACCCAGCACGCTGAGCACTGAGCACCCAGCACCCCGAGTACTGAGCACATAGCACCCTGAGTACTGAGCACCCAGCACCCTGAGTACTGAGCACCCTGAGTACTGAGCACCCTGCAACCTGAGTACTGAGCACTGAGCACCCAGCACCCCGAGTACTGAGCACCCAGCACCCTGAGCACTGAGCACCCAGCACCGTGAGTACTGAGCACCCAGCACACTGAGTACTGAGCACCCAGCACCCCGAGCACTGAGCACCCAGCACCCTGAGCACTGAGCACCCAGCACCCTGAGTACTGAGCATCAAGCACCCTGAGCACTGAGCACCCAGCACCCTGAGCACTGAGCACCCAGCACCGTGAGCACTAAGCACCCAGCACTGAGCACCCAGCACCCTGAGTACTGAACACCCAGCACACTGAGTACTGAGCCCCGCGCACCCCGAGCACTGAGCATCGGACACCCCGAGCACTGAGCACCCAGCACCCTGAGTACTGAGCACCCAGCACCCTGAGTACTGAGCACTGAGCACTGAGCACCCTAAGCACTGAGCACCCTGAGCACTGAGCACCCAGCATCCTGAGCACTCAGTACTGAGCACCCAGCACCCTGAGCACTGAGCACCCAGCACCCTGAGCACTGAGCACCCTGCACCCTGAGTACTGAGCACCCAGCACCCCAAACACTGAGCACCGAGCACCCTGAGAACTGAGCACCGAGCACCCTGAGTACTGAGCACCCAGCACCATGAGTACTGAGCACCGAGCACCCAGAGTACTGAGCAACCTGAGTCCTGAGCACCCAGCACCCCGAGAATGAGCACCCAGCACCATGAGTACTGAGCACCGAGCACCCTGAGCACTGAGCACCCAGCACCCTGAGTACTGAGCACCAAGCACCCTGAGTACTGAGCACCCAGCACCCTGAGTACTGAGCACCCAGCACCGTGAGTTCTGAGCACCCAGGACCCTTAGCACTGAGCACAATGAGTACTGAGCACCAAGCACCCTGAGCACTGAGGACCCAGCACCCTGATTACTGAGCACCCAGCACCCCGAGCACTGAGCACCGGGCACCCCGAGCACTGAGCACCCAGCACGCTGAGTACTGAGCACAGAGCACCCTGAGTACTGAGCACTGAGCACTGAGCACCCTGAGCACTGAGCACCCAGCACCCTGAGCACTGAGCACCCAGCATCCTGAGCACTGAGTACTGAGCACCCAGCACCCTGAGCACTGAGCACCCAGCACCCTGTGCACTGAACACCCAGCACCCTGAGTACTGAGCACCCAGCACCCCAAACACTGAGCACCGAGCACCCTGAGAACTGAGCACCGAGCAACCTGAGTACTGAGCACCCTGAGCACTGAGCACCCAGCATCCTGAGCACTCAGTACTGAGCACCCAGCACCCTGAGCACTGAGCACCCAGCACCCTGAGCACTGAGCACCCAGCACCCTGAGTACTGAGCACCCAGCACCCCAAACACTGAGCACCGAGCACCCTGAGAACTGAGCACTGAGCACCCTGAGTACTGAGCACCCAGCACCATGAGTACTGAGCACCGAGCACCCAGAGTACTGAGCAACCTGAGTACTGAGCACCCAGCACCCCGAGAATGAGCACCCAGCACCTTGAGTACTGAGCACCGAGCACCCTGAGCACTGAGCACCCAGCACCCTGAGTACTGAGCACCAAGCACCCTGAGTACTGAGCACCCAGCACCCTGAGTACTGAGCACCCAGCACCCTGTGTTCTGAGCACCCAGGACCCTTAGCACTGAGCACAATGAGTACTGAGCACCAAGCACCCTGAGCACTGAGGACCCAGCACCCTGAGTACTGAGCACCCAGCACCCTGAGCACTGAGGACCCAGCACCCCGAGCACTGAGCACCCAGCACCCTGAGTACTGAGCACCCAGCACCCCGAGCACTGAGCACCGGGCACCCCGAGCACTGAGCACCCAGCACGCTGAGTACTGAGCACAGAGCACCCTGAGTACTGAGCACTGAGCACCCAGCACCCCGAGTACTGAGCACATAGCACCCTGAGTACTGAGCACCCAGCACACTGAGTACTGAGCACCCAGCACCCCGAGCACTGAGCATCAAGCACCCTGAGCACTGAGCACCCAGCACCCTGAGCACTGAGCACCCAGCACCCTGAGCACTGAGCACCCAACGTACTGAGCACCGAGTACCCCGAGCACTGAGCACCCAGCACTGAGCACCCAGCACCCTGAGTAGTGAGCACCCAGCACCCTGAGTACTGAGCACCCAGCACCCTGAGCACTGAGCACCCAGCACTCTGAGCACTGAGCACCCAGCACCCTGAGTACTGAGCACCCAGCACCCCAAACACTGAGCACCGAGCACCCTGAGAACTGAGCACCGAGCACCCTGAGTATTGAGTACCCAGCACCATGAGTACTGAGCACCGAGCACCCAGAGTACTGAGCAACCTGAGTACTGAGCACCCAGCACCCCGAGAATGAGCACCCAGCACCATGAGTACTGAGCACCGAGCACCCTGAGCACTGAGCACCCAGCACCCGAAGCACTGAGCACCCAGCACCCTGAGCACTGAGCACCCAACGTACTGAGCACCCAACACCCTGAGCACTGAGCACCCAGCACCGTGAGTACTGAGCACCCAGCACACTGAGTACTGAGCACCCAGCACCCCGAGCACTGAGCACCCAGCACCCTGAGCACTGAGCACCCAGCACCCTGAGTACTGAGCATCAAGCACCCTGAGCACTGAGCACCCAGCACCCTGAGCACTGAGCACCCAGCACCGTGAGCACTGAGCACCCAGCACTGAGCACCCAGCACCCTGAGTACTGAACACCCAGCACACTGAGTACTGAGCCCCGCGCACCCCGAGCACTGAGCATCGGACACCCCGAGCACTGAGCACCCAGCACCCTGAGTACTGAGCACCCAGCACCCTGAGTACTGAGCACTGAGCACTGAGCACCCTAAGCACTGAGCACCCTGAGCACTGAGCACCCAGCATCCTGAGCACTCAGTACTGAGCACCCAGCACCCTGAGCACTGAGCACCCAGCACCCTGAGCACTGAGCACCCTGCACCCTGAGTACTGAGCACCCAGCACCCCAAACACTGAGCACCGAGCACCCTGAGAACTGAGCACCGAGCACCCTGAGTACTGAGCACCCAGCACCATGAGTACTGAGCACCGAGCACCCAGAGTACTGAGCAACCTGAGTCCTGAGCACCCAGCACCCCGAGATTGAGCACCCAGCACCATGAGTACTGAGCACCGAGCACCCTGAGCACTGAGCACCCAGCACCCTGAGTACTGAGCACCAAGCACCCTGAGTACTGAGCACCCAGCACCCTGAGTACTGAGCACCGAGCACCCTGAGTTCTGAGCACCCAGGACCCTTAGCACTGAGCACAATGAGTACTGAGCACCAAGCACCCTGAGCACTGAGGACCCAGCACCCTGAGTACTGAGCACCCAGCACCCTGAGCACTGAGGACCCAGCACCCCGAGCACTGAGCACCCAGCACCCTGATTACTGAGCACCCAGCACCCCGAGCACTGAGCACCGGGCACCCCGAGCACTGAGCACCCAGCACGCTGAGTACTGAGCACAGAGCACCCTGAGTACTGAGCACTGAGCACTGAGCACCCTGAGCACTGAGCACCCAGCACCCTGAGCACTGAGCACCCAGCATCCTGAGCACTGAGTACTGAGCACCCAGCACCCTGAGCACTGAGCACCCAGCACCCTGTGCACTGAACACCCAGCACCCTGAGTACTGAGCACCCAGCACCCCAAACACTGAGCACCGAGCACCCTGAGAACTGAGCACCGAGCAACCTGAGTACTGAGCACCCTGAGCACTGAGCACCCAGCATCCTGAGCACTCAGTACTGAGCACCCAGCACCCTGAGCACTGAGCACCCAGCACCCTGAGCACTGAGCACCCAGCACCCTGAGTACTGAGCACCCAGCACCCCAAACACTGAGCACCGAGCACCCTGAGAACTGAGCACCGAGCACCCTGAGTACTGAGCACCCAGCACCATGAGTACTGAGCACCGAGCACCCAGAGTACTGAGCAACCTGAGTACTGAGCACCCAGCACCCCGAGAATGAGCACCCAGCACCTTGAGTACTGAGCACCGAGCACCCTGAGCACTGAGCACCCAGCACCCTGAGTACTGAGCACCAAGCACCCTGAGTACTGAGCACCCAGCACCCTGAGTACTGAGCACCCAGCACCCTGTGTTCTGAGCACCCAGGACCCTTAGCACTGAGCACAATGAGTACTGAGCACCAAGCACCCTGAGCACTGAGGACCCAGCACCCTGAGTACTGAGCACCCAGCACCCTGAGCACTGAGGACCCAGCACCCCGAGCACTGAGCACCCAGCACCCTGAGTACTGAGCACCCAGCACCCCGAGCACTGAGCACCGGGCACCCCGAGCACTGAGCACCCAGCACGCTGAGTACTGAGCACAGAGCACCCTGAGTACTGAGCACTGAGCACTGAGCACCCTGAGCACTGAGCACCCAGCACCCTGAGCACTGAGCACCCAGCATCCTGAGCACTGAGTACTGAGCACCCAGCACCCTGAGCACTGAGCACCCAGCACCCTGTGCACTGAACACCCAGCACCCTGAGTACTGAGCACCCAGCACCCCAAACACTGAGCACCGAGCACCCTGAGAACTGAGCACCGAGCAACCTGAGTATTGAGCACCCAGCACCATGAGTACTGAGCATCGAGCACCCAGAGTACTGAGCAACCTGAGTACTGAGCACCCAGCACCCTGAGTACTGAGCACCGAGCTCCCCGAGCACTGAGCACCCTGAGTACTGAGCACCCAGCACCCCGATCACTGAGCACCCAGCTCCCTGAGCACTGAGCACCCACCACCCTGAGCACTGAGCACCCAGCTCCCTGAGTACTGAGCACCCAGCACGCTGAGTACTGAGCACCCAGCACCCCGAGCACTGAGCACCGAGCACCATGAGTACTGAGCACTGAGCACCCAGCAGCCTGTGTACTGAGCACTGAGCACCCTAAGTACTAAGCACCCAGCACTCTGAGTACTGAGCACCCAGCACCCTGAGCACTGAGCAACCAGCAGCCCGAGCACTGAGCACCCAGCATCCTGAGCACTGAGTACTGGGCACCCAGCACCCTGAGCACTGAGCACCCAGCACCCTGAGCACTGAGCACCCAGCACCCTGAGCACTGAGCACCCAGCACCCTGAGTACTGAGCACCCAGCACCCTGAGTACTGAGCACCCAGACCCCGAGCACTGAGCACCCAGCACCCCTAGCACTGTGCACCTAGCACCCTGAGTACTGAGAACCCAGCACCCTGAGTACCCAGCACCCTGAGTACTGAGCACCCAGCACCCTGAGTACTGAGCACCCAGACCCCGAGCACTGAGCACCCAGCACCCCTAGCACTGTGCACCTAGCACCCTGAGTACTGAAAACCCAGCACCCTGAGTACTGAGCACCCAGCACCCTGAGCACTGAGCACCCAGCAGCCCGAGCACTGAGCATCCAGCATCCTGAGCACTGAGTACTGGGCACCCAGCACCCTGAGCACTGAGCACCCAGCACCCTGAGCACTGAGCACCCAGCACCCTGAGTACTGAGCACCCAGCACCCCAAGCACTGAGCACCGAGCACCCTGAGTACTGAGCACCCAGCACGCTGAGCACTGAGCACCCAGCACCCCGAGTACTGAGCACATAGCACCCTGAGTACTGAGCACCCAGCACACTGAGTACTGAGCACCCAGCACCCCGAGCACTGAGCATCAAGCACCCTGAGCACTGAGCACCCAGCACCCTGAGCACTGAGCACCCAGCACCCTGAGCACTGAGCACCCAACGTACTGAGCACCGAGTACCCCGAGCACTGAGCACCCAGCACTGAGCACCCAGCACCCTGAGTAGTGAGCACCCAGCACCCTGAGTACTGAGCACCCAGCACCCTGAGCACTGAGCACCCAGCACTCTGAGCACTGAGCACCCAGCACCCTGAGTACTGAGCACCCAGCACCCCAAACACTGAGCACCGAGCACCCTGAGAACTGAGCACCGAGCACCCTGAGTATTGAGTACCCAGCACCATGAGTACTGAGCACCGAGCACCCAGAGTACTGAGCAACCTGAGTACTGAGCACCCAGCACCCCGAGAATGAGCACCCAGCACCATGAGTACTGAGCACCGAGCACCCTGAGCACTGAGCACCCAGCACCCGAAGCACTGAGCATCGAGCACCCTGAGTACTGAGCACCCAGCACGCTGAGCACTGAGCACCCAGCACCCCGAGTACTGAGCACCCAGCACCCTGAGTACTGAGCACCCAGCATACTGAGTACTGAGCACCCAGCACCCCGAGCACTGAGCACCCAGCACCCTGAGCACTGAGCACCCAGCACCCTGAGTACTGAGCATCAAGCACCCTGAGCACTGAGCACCCAGCACCCTGAGCACTGAGCACCCAGCACCCTGAGCACTGAGCACCCAACGTACTGAGCACCGAGCACCCCGAGCACTGAGCACCCAGCACTGAGCACCCAGCACCCTGAGTACTGAGCACCCAGCACCCTGAGTACTGAGCACCGAGCTCCCCGAGCACTGAGCACCGGGCACCCCGAGCACTGAGCACCCAGCACCCTGAGTACTGAGCACCCAGCACCCTGAGTACTGAGCACTGAGCACTGAGCACCCTGAGTACTGAGCACCCAGCACCCTGAGCGCTGAGCACCCAGCACCCTGAGCACTGAGCACCCAGCACCCTGAGTACTGAGCACCCAGCACCCTGAGCACTGAGCCCCCAGCACCCTGAGCACTGAGCACTCAGCACCCAGAGCACTGAGCACCCAGCACCCTGAGCACTGAGCACCCAGCACCCTGAGTACTGAGCACCCAGCGCCCTGAGTACTGAGCACCCAGACCCCGAGCACTGAGCACCCAGCACCCCTAGCACTGTGCACCCAGCACCCTGAGTACTGAGAACCCAGCACCCTGAGTACTGAGCACCCAGCACCCTGAGCACTGAGCACCCAGTAGTACGAGCACTGAGCACCCAGCATCCTGAGCACTGAGTACTGGGCACCCAGCACCGTGAGCACTGAGCACCCAGCACCCTGAGCACTGAGCACCCAGCACCCTGAGTACTGAGCACCCAGCACCCCAAGCACTGAGCACCGAGCACCCTTTGTACTGAGCACCCAGCACGCTGAGCACTGAGCACCCAGCACCCCGAGTACTGAGCACGCAGCACCCTGAGTACTGAGCACCCAGCACCCTGAGTACTGAGCACCCAGCACCGCGAGCACTGAGCACCCAGCACCCTGAGCACTGAGCACCCAGCACCCCGAGTACTGAGCACCCAGCACCCTGAGTACTGAGCACCCAGAACACTGAGTACTGAGCACCCAGCACTGAGCACCCAGCACCCTGAGCACTGAGCACCCAGCACCCTGAGTACTGAGCATCAAGCACCCTGAGCACTGAGCACCCAGCACCCTGAGCACTGAGCACCCAGCACCGTGAGCACTGAGCACCCAGCACTGAGCACCCAGCACCCTGAGTACTGAACACCCAGCACACTGAGTACTGAGCCCCGCGCACCCCGAGCACTGAGCATCGGACACCCCGAGCACTGAGCACCCAGCACCCTGAGTACTGAGCACCCAGCACCCTGAGTACTGAGCACTGAGCACTGAGCACCCTAAGCACTGAGCACCCTGAGCACTGAGCACCCAGCATCCTGAGCACTCAGTACTGAGCACCCAGCACCCTGAGCACTGAGCACCCAGCACCCTGAGCACTGAGCACCCTGCACCCTGAGTACTGAGCACCCAGCACCCCAAACACTGAGCACCGAGCACCCTGAGAACTGAGCACCGAGCACCCTGAGTACTGAGCACCCAGCACCATGAGTACTGAGCACCGAGCACCCAGAGTACTGAGCAACCTGAGTCCTGAGCACCCAGCACCCCGAGATTGAGCACCCAGCACCATGAGTACTGAGCACCGAGCACCCTGAGCACTGAGCACCCAGCACCCTGAGTACTGAGCACCAAGCACCCTGAGTACTGAGCACCCAGCACCCTGAGTACTGAGCACCCAGCACCCTGAGTTCTGAGCACCCAGGACCCTTAGCACTGAGCACAATGAGTACTGAGCACCAAGCACCCTGAGCACTGAGGACCCAGCACCCTGAGTACTGAGCACCCAGCACCCTGAGCACTGAGGACCCAGCACCCCGAGCACTGAGCACCCAGCACCCTGATTACTGAGCACCCAGCACCCCGAGCACTGAGCACCGGGCACCCCGAGCACTGAGCACCCAGCACGCTGAGTACTGAGCACAGAGCACCCTGAGTACTGAGCACTGAGCACTGAGCACCCTGAGCACTGAGCACCCAGCACCCTGAGCACTGAGCACCCAGCATCCTGAGCACTGAGTACTGAGCACCCAGCACCCTGAGCACTGAGCACCCAGCACCCTGTGCACTGAACACCCAGCACCCTGAGTACTGAGCACCCAGCACCCCAAACACTGAGCACCGAGCACCCTGAGAACTGAGCACCGAGCAACCTGAGTACTGAGCACCCTGAGCACTGAGCACCCAGCATCCTGAGCACTCAGTACTGAGCACCCAGCACCCTGAGCACTGAGCACCCAGCACCCTGAGCACTGAGCACCCAGCACCCTGAGTACTGAGCACCCAGCACCCCAAACACTGAGCACCGAGCACCCTGAGAACTGAGCACCGAGCACCCTGAGTACTGAGCACCCAGCACCATGAGTACTGAGCACCGAGCACCCAGAGTACTGAGCAACCTGAGTACTGAGCACCCAGCACCCCGAGAATGAGCACCCAGCACCTTGAGTACTGAGCACTGAGCACCCTGAGCACTGAGCACCCAGCACCCTGAGTACTGAGCACCAAGCACCCTGAGTACTGAGCACCCAGCACCCTGAGTACTGAGCACCCAGCACCCTGTGTTCTGAGCACCCAGGACCCTTAGCACTGAGCACAATGAGTACTGAGCACCAAGCACCCTGAGCACTGAGGACCCAGCACCCTGAGTACTGAGCACCCAGCACCCTGAGCACTGAGGACCCAGCACCCCGAGCACTGAGCACCCAGCACCCTGAGTACTGAGCACCCAGCACCCCGAGCACTGAGCACCGGGCACCCCGAGCACTGAGCACCCAGCACGCTGAGTACTGAGCACAGAGCACCCTGAGTACTGAGCACTGAGCACTGAGCACCCTGAGCACTGAGCACCCAGCACCCTGAGCACTGAGCACCCAGCATCCTGAGCACTGAGTACTGAGCACCCAGCACCCTGAGCACTGAGCACCCAGCACCCTGTGCACTGAACACCCAGCACCCTGAGTACTGAGCACCCAGCACCCCAAACACTGAGCACCGAGCACCCTGAGAACTGAGCACCGAGCAACCTGAGTACTGAGCACCCAGCACCATGAGTACTGAGCATCGAGCACCCAGAGTACTGAGCAACCTGAGTACTGAGCACCCAGCACCCTGAGTACTGAGCACCGAGCTCCCCGAGCACTGAGCACCCTGAGTACTGAGCACCCAGCACCCCGATCACTGAGCACCCAGCTCCCTGAGCACTGAGCACCCACCACCCTGAGCACTGAGCACCCAGCTCCCTGAGTACTGAGCACCCAGCACGCTGAGTACTGAGCACCCAGCACCCCGAGCACTGAGCACCGAGCACCATGAGTACTGAGCACTGAGCACCCAGCAGCCTGTGTACTGAGCACTGAGCACCCTAAGTACTAAGCACCCAGCACTCTGAGTACTGAGCACCCAGCACCCTGAGCACTGAGCAACCAGCAGCCCGAGCACTGAGCACCCAGCATCCTGAGCACTGAGTACTGGGCACCCAGCACCCTGAGCACTGAGCACCCAGCACCCTGAGCACTGAGCACCCAGCACCCTGAGCACTGAGCACCCAGCACCCTGAGTACTGAGCACCCAGCACCCTGAGTACTGAGCACCCAGACCCCGAGCACTGAGCACCCAGCACCCCTAGCACTGTGCACCTAGCACCCTGAGTACTGAGAACCCAGCACCCTGAGTACCCAGCACCCTGAGTACTGAGCACCCAGCACCCTGAGTACTGAGCACCCAGACCCCGAGCACTGAGCACCCAGCACCCCTAGCACTGTGCACCTAGCACCCTGAGTACTGAAAACCCAGCACCCTGAGTACTGAGCACCCAGCACCCTGAGCACTGAGCACCCAGCAGCCCGAGCACTGAGCATCCAGCATCCTGAGCACTGAGTACTGGGCACCCAGCACCCTGAGCACTGAGCACCCAGCACCCTGAGCACTGAGCACCCAGCACCCTGAGTACTGAGCACCCAGCACCCCAAGCACTGAGCACCGAGCACCCTGAGTACTGAGCACCCAGCACGCTGAGCACTGAGCACCCAGCACCCCGAGTACTGAGCACATAGCACCCTGAGTACTGAGCACCCAGCACACTGAGTACTGAGCACCCAGCACCCCGAGCACTGAGCATCAAGCACCCTGAGCACTGAGCACCCAGCACCCTGAGCACTGAGCACCCAGCACCCTGAGCACTGAGCACCCAACGTACTGAGCACCGAGTACCCCGAGCACTGAGCACCCAGCACTGAGCACCCAGCACCCTGAGTAGTGAGCACCCAGCACCCTGAGTACTGAGCACCCAGCACCCTGAGCACTGAGCACCCAGCACTCTGAGCACTGAGCACCCAGCACCCTGAGTACTGAGCACCCAGCACCCCAAACACTGAGCACCGAGCACCCTGAGAACTGAGCACCGAGCACCCTGAGTATTGAGTACCCAGCACCATGAGTACTGAGCACCGAGCACCCAGAGTACTGAGCAACCTGAGTACTGAGCACCCAGCACCCCGAGAATGAGCACCCAGCACCATGAGTACTGAGCACCGAGCACCCTGAGCACTGAGCACCCAGCACCCGAAGCACTGAGCATCGAGCACCCTGAGTACTGAGCACCCAGCACGCTGAGCACTGAGCACCCAGCACCCCGAGTACTGATCACCCAGCACCCTGAGTACTGAGCACCCAGCACACTGAGTACTGAGCACCCAGCACCCCGAGCACTGAGCACCCAGCACCCTGAGCACTGAGCACCCAGCACCCTGAGTACTGAGCATCAAGCACCCTGAGCACTGAGCACCCAGCACCCTGAGCACTGAGCACCCAGCACCCTGAGCACTGAGCATCCAACGTACTGAGCACCGAGCACCCCGAGCACTGAGCACCCAGCACTGAGCACCCAGCACCCTGAGTACTGAGCACCCAGCACCCTGAGTACTGAGCACCGAGCTCCCCGAGCACTGAGCACCGGGCACCCCGAGCACTGAGCACCCAGCACCCTGAGTACTGAGCACCCAGCACCCTGAGTACTGAGCACTGAGCACTGAGCACCCTGAGTACTGAGCACCCAGCACCCTGAGTGCTGAGCACCCAGCACCCTGAGCACTGAGCACCCAGCACCCTGAGTACTGAGCACCCAGCACCCTGAGCACTGAGCCCCCAGCACCCTGAGCACTGAGCACTCAGCACCCAGAGCACTGAGCACCCAGCACCCTGAGCACTGAGCACCCAGCACCCTGAGTACTGAGCACCCAGCGCCCTGAGTACTGAGCACCCAGACCCTGAGCACTGAGCACCCAGCACCCCTAGCACTGAGCACCCAGCACCCTGAGTACTGAGAACCCAGCACCCTGAGTACTGAGCACCCAGCACCCTGAGCACTGAGCACCCAGTAGCCCGAGCACTGAGCACCCAGCATCCTGAGCACTGAGTACTGGGCACCCAGCACCGTGAGCACTGAGCACCCAGCACCCTGAGCACTGAGCACCCAGCACCCTGAGTACTGAGCACCCAGCACCCCAAGCACTGAGCACCGAGCACCCTTTGTACTTTGCACCCAGCACGCTGAGCACTGAGCACCCAGCACCCCGAGTACTGAGCACCCAGCACCCTGAGTACTGAGCACCCAGCACCCTGAGTACTGAGCACCCAGCACCCTGAGTACTGCGCACCCAGCACCATGAGTACTGAGCACCCAGCACCGCGAGCACTGAGCACCCAGCACCCTGAGCACTGAGCACCCAGCACCCCGAGTACTGAGCACCCAGCACCCTGAGTACTGAGCACCCAGAACACTGAGTACTGAGCACCCAGCACCCCGAGCCGTGAGCACCCGGCACCCTGAGCACTGAGCACCCAGCACCCTGAGTACTGAGCATCAAGCACCCTGAGCACTGAGCACCCAGCACCCTGAGCACTGAGCACCCAGCACCCTGAGCACTGAGCACCCAACGTACTGAGCACCGAGCACCCTGAGCACTGAGCACCCAGCACTGAGCACCCAGCACCCTGAGTACTGAGCACCCAGCACCATGAGTACTGAGCACCGAGCACCCCGAGCACTGAGCACCGGGCACCCCGAGCACTGAGCACCCAGCACCCTGAGTACTGAGCACCCAGCACCCTGAGTACTGAGCACTGAGCACTGAGCACACTGAGTACTGAGCACCCAGCACCCTGAGCACTGAGCACCAAGTACCCTGAGCACTGAGCACCCAGCACCCTGAGAACTGAGCACCCAGCACCCCAAACACTGAGCACCGAGCACCCTGAGAACTGAGCACCGAGCACCCTGAGTACTGAGCACCCAGCAACATGAGTACTGAACACGGAGCACCCAGAGTACAGAACAACCTGAGTACTGAGCACCCAGCACCCCGAGAATGAGCACCCAGCACCATGAGTACTGAGCACCCAGCACCCTGAGCACTGAGCACCCAGCACCCTGAGTACTGAGCACCAAGCACCCTGAGTACTGAGCACCCAGCACCCTGAGTACTGAGCACCCAGCACCCTGAGTTCTGAGCACCCCGCACCCTGAGCACTGAGCACACTGAGTACTGAGCACCCAGCACCCTGAGCACTGAGGACCCAGCACCCTGAGTACTGAGCACCCAGCACCCTGAGCACTGAGGACCCAGCACCGCGAGCGCTGAGCACCCAGCACCCTGAGTACTGAGCACCCAGCACCCCAAGCACTGAGCACCGGGCACCCCGAGCACTGAGCACCCAGCACCCTGAGTACTGAGGACCCAGCACCCTGAGTACTGAGCACTGAGCACTGAGCACCCTGAGCACTGAGCACCCAGCACACTGAGCACTGAGCACCCAGCATCCTGAGCACTGAGTACTGAGCACCCAGCACGCTGAGCACTGAGCACCCAGCACCCTGAGCACTGAGCACCCAGCACCCTGAGTACTGAGCACCCAGCACCCCAAACACTGAGCACCGAGCACCCTGAGAACTGAGCACCGAGCACCCTGAGTACTGAGCACCCAGCACCATCAGTACTGAGCACCGAGCACCCAGAGTACTGAGCAACCTGAGTACTGAGCACCCAGCACCCCGAGAATGAGCACCCAGCACCATGAGTACTGAGCACCGAGCACCCTGAGCACTGAGCACCCAGCACTCTGAGTACTGAGCACCAAGCACCCTGAGTACTGAGCACCCAGCACCCTGAGTACTGAGCACCCAGCACCATGAGTTCTGAGCACCCAGCACCCTGAGCACTGAGCACACTGAGTACTAAGCACCCAGCACCCTGAGCACTGAGGACCCAGCACCCTGAGGACTGAGCACCCAGCACCCTGAGCACTGAAGACCCAGCACCGGGAGCACTGAGCACCCAGCACCCTGAGTACTGAGCACCCAGCACCCTGAGCACTGAGGACCCAGCACCCCGAGCACTGAGCACCCAGCACGCTGAGTACTGTGCACTGAGCACCAAGCACCCTGAGTACTGAGCACCCATCACCCCGAGCACTGAGCACCCAGCACCCCGAGCCCTGAGCACTGAGCACCCTGAGTACTGAGCACTGAGCACCCTTAGTACTGAGCACTGAGCACCCTGAGTACTGAGCACCCAGCACCCTGAGCACTGAGTACGGAGCACCCCGAGGACTGAGCAACCAGCACCGTGAGCACTGAGCACCCAGCACCTTGAGTACTGAGCACCGAGCACCCCGAGCACTGAGCACATAGCACCCTAAGTACTGAGCACCCAGCACCCTGAGCACTGAGCACCCAGCACCCCGAGCACTGAGCACCCAGCACCCTGAGTACTGAGCACCCAGCAACCTGAGTACTGAGCACCCAGCACCCCGAGCACTGAGCACCCAGCACCCTGTGTACTGAGCACCGAGCACCCCGAGCATTTTGCACCCAGCTCCCTGAGTACTGAGCACCCAGCACCCCGAGAATGAGCACCCAGCACCCCGAGCACTGAGCACCCAGCACCCTGAGCACTGAACACACAGCACCCTGAGTACTGAGCACCCAGCACCCTGAGTACTGAGCACCCAGCACCCCGAGCACTGAGCACCCAGCACCCCGAGCACTGAGCACTCAGCACCCTGTGTACTGAACAATGAGTACCCAGTACCCCCGAGCACTGAGACCCAGCACCCTGAGCACTGAGCACCCAGCAGCCCGAGTACTGAGCACCCAGCACCCCGAGCACTGATCACCCAGCACCTCGAGCACTGAGCACCCAGCACCCTGAGTACTGAGCACCCAGCACCCCAAGCATTGAGCACCCAGCACCCTGAGTACTGAGCATCAAGCACCCTGAGCACTGAGCACCCAGCACCTTGAGCACTGAGCACCCACCACCCTGAGCACTGAGCACCTAACGTACTGAGCACCGAGCACCCCGAGCACTGAGCACCCAGCACTGAGCACCCAGCACCCTGAGTACTGAGCACCCAGCACCATGAGGACTGAGCACCGAGCACCCCGAGCACTGAGCACCGGGCACCCCGAGCACTGAGCACCCAGCACCCTGAGTACTGAGCACCCAGCACCCTGAGTACTGAGCACTGAGCACTGAGCACCCTGAGTACTGAGCACCCAGCACCCTGAGCACTGAGCACCAAGAACCCTGAGCACTGAGCACCCAGCACCCTGAGTACTGAGCACCCAGCACCCCAAACACTGAGCACCGAGCACCCTGAGATCTGAGCACCGAGCACCCTGAGTACTGAGCACCCAGCACCATGAGTACTGAACACGGAGCACCCAGAGTACTGAACAACCTGAGTACTGAGCACCCAGCACCCCGAGAATGATCACCCAGCACCATGAGTACTGAGCACCGAGCACCCCGAGCACTGAGCACCGGGCACCCCGAGCACTGAGCACCCAGCACCCTGAGTACTGAGCACCCAGCACCCTGAGTACTGAGCACTGAGCACTGAGCACCCTGAGTACTGAGCACCCAGCACCATGAGTACTGAGCACCGAGCACCCCGAGCACTGAGCACCGGGCACCCCGAGCACTGAGCACCCAGCACCCTGAGTACTGAGCACCCAGCACCCTGAGTACTGAGCACTGAGCACTGAGCACCCTGAGTACTGAGGACCCAGCACCCTGAGCACTGAGCACCAAGCACCCTGAGCACTGAGCACCCAGCACCCTGAGTACTGAGCACCCAGCACCCCAAACACTGAGCACCGAGCACCCTGAGATCTGAGCACCGAGCACCCTGAGTACTGAGCACCCAGCACCATGAGTACTGAACACGGAGCACCCAGAGTACTGAACAACCTGAGTACTGAGCACCCAGCACCCCGAGAATGATCACCAGCACCATGAGTACTGAGCACCGAGCACCCCGAGCACTGAGCACCGGGCACCCCGAGCACTGAGCACCCAGCACCCTGAGTACTGAGCACCCAGCACCCTGAGTACTGAGCACTGAGCACTGAGCACCCTGAGTACTGAGCACCCAGCACCCTGAGCACTGAGCACCAAGCACCCTGAGCACTGAGCACCCAGCACCCTGAGTACTGAGCACCCAGCACCCCAAACACTGAGCACCGAGCACCCTGAGATCTGAGCACCGAGCACCCTGAGTACTGAGCACCCCGCACCATGAGTACTGAACACGGAGCACCCAGAGTACTGAACAACCTGAGTACTGAGCACCCAGCACCCCGAGAATGATCACCCAGCACCATGAGTACTGAGCACCGAGCACCCTGAGCACTGAGGACCCAGCACCCCAAGCACTGAGCACCGGGCACACCGAGCACTGAGCACCCAGCACCCTGAGTACTGGGGACCCAGCACCCTGAGTACTGAGCACTGAGCACCCTGAGCACTGAGCACCCAGCACCCTGAGCACTGAGCACCCAGCATCCTGAGCACTGAGTACTGAGCACCCAGCACGATGAGCACTGAGCACCCAGCACCCTGAGCACTGAGCACCCAGCACCCTGAGTACTGAGCACCCAGCACCCCAAACACTGAGCACCGAGCACCCTGAGAACTGAGCACCGAGCACCCTGAGTAATGAGCACCAAGCACCATCAGTACTGAGCACCGAGCACCCAGAGTACTGAGCAACCTGAGTACTGAGCACCCACCACCCCGAGAATGAGCACCCAGCACCATGAGTACTGAGCACCGAGCACCCTGAGCACTGAGCACCCAGCACTCTGAGTACTGAGCACCAAGCAACCTGAGTACTGAGCACCCAGCACCCTGAGTACTGAGCACCCAGCACCATGAGTTCTGAGCACCCAGCACCCTGAGCACTGAGCACACTGAGTACTGAGCACCCAGCACCCTGAGCACTGAGGACCCAGCACCCTGAGTACTGAGCACCCAGCACCCTGAGCACTGAGGACCCAGCACCCCGAGCACTGATCACCCAGCACCCTGAGTACTGAGCACCCAGCACCCTGAGCACTGAGGACCCAGCACCCCGAGCACTGAGCACCCAGCACGCTGAGTACTGAGCACTGAGCACCCAGCACCCTGAGTACTGAGCACCCATCACCCGAGCACTGAGCACCCAGCACCCTGAGTACTGAGCAACCAGCACCCTGAGTACTGAGCACCAAGCACCCTGAGTACTGAGCACCCAGCACCCTGAGTACTGAGCACCCAGCACCCTGAGTTCTGAGCACCCCGCACCCTGAGCACTGAGCACACTGAGTACTGAGCACCCAGCACCCTGAGCACTGAGGACCCAGCACCCTGAGTACTGAGCACCCAGCACCCTGAGCACTGAGGACCCAGCACCGCGAGCGCTGAGCACCCAGCACCCTGAGTACTGAGCACCCAGCACCCCAAGCACTGAGCACCGGGCACCCCGAGCACTGAGCACCCAGCACCCTGAGTACTGAGGACCCAGCACCCTGAGTACTGAGCACTGAGCACTGAGCACCCTGAGCACTGAGCACCCAGCACACTGAGCACTGAGCACCCAGCATCCTGAGCACTGAGTACTGAGCACCCAGCACGCTGAGCACTGAGCACCCAGCACCCTGAGCACTGAGCACCCAGCACCCTGAGTACTGAGCACCCAGCACCCCAAACACTGAGCACCGAGCACCCTGAGAACTGAGCACCGAGCACCGTGAGTACTGAGCACCCAGCACCATCAGTACTGAGCACCGAGCACCCAGAGTACTGAGCAACCTGAGTACTGAGCACCCAGCACCCCGAGAATGAGCACCCAGCACCATGAGTACTGAGCACCGAGCACCCTGAGCACTGAGCACCCAGCACTCTGAGTACTGAGCACCAAGCACCCTGAGTACTGAGCACCCAGCACCCTGAGTACTGAGCACCCAGCACCATGAGTTCTGAGCACCCAGCACCCTGAGCACTGAGCACACTGAGTACTAAGCACCCAGCACCCTGAGCACTGAGGACCCAGCACCCTGAGTACTGAGCACCCAGCACCCTGAGCACTGAAGACCCAGCACCGGGAGCACTGAGCACCCAGCACCCTGAGTACTGAGCACCCAGCACCCTGAGCACTGAGGACCCAGCACCCCGAGCACTGAGCACCCAGCACGCTGAGTACTGTGCACTGAGCACCAAGCACCCTGAGTACTGAGCACCCATCACCCCGAGCTCTGAGCACCCAGCACCCCGAGCCCTGAGCACTGAGCACCCTGAGTACTGAGCACTGAGCACCCTTAGTACTGAGCACTGAGCACCCTGAGTACTGAGCACCCAGCACCCTGAGCACTGAGTACGGAGCACCCCGAGGACTGAGCAACCAGCACCGTGAGCACTGAGCACCCAGCACCTTGAGTACTGAGCACTGAGCACCCCGAGCACTGAGCACATAGCACCCTAAGTACTGAGCACCCAGCACCCTGAGCACTGAGCACCCAGCACCCCGAGCACTGAGCACCCAGCACCCTGAGTACTGAGCACCCAGCAACCTGAGTGCTGAGCACCCAGCACCCCGAGCACTGAGCACCCAGCACCCTGTGTACTGAGCACCGAGCACCCCGAGCATTTTGCACCCAGCTCCCTGAGTACTGAGCACCCAGCACCCCGAGAATGAGCACCCAGCACCCCGAGCACTGAGCACCCAGCACCCTGAGCACTGAACACACAGCACCCTGAGTACTGAGCACCCAGCACCCTGAGTACTGAGCACCCAGCACCCCGAGCACTGAGCACCCAGCACCCCGAGCACTGAGCACTCAGCACCCTGTGTACTGAACAATGAGTACCCAGTACCCCCGAGCACTGAGACCCAGCACCCTGAGCACTGAGCACCCAGCAGCCCGAGTACTGAGCACCCAGCACCCCGAGCACTGAGCACCCAGCACCTCGAGCACTGAGCACCCAGCACCCTGAGTACTGAGCACCCAGCACCCCAAGCATTGAGCACCCAGCACCCTGAGTACTGAGCATCAAGCACCCTGAGCACTGAGCACCCAGCACCTTGAGCACTGAGCACCCAGCACCCTGAGCACTGAGCACCTAACGTACTGAGCACCGAGCACCCCGAGCACTGAGCACCCAGCACTGAGCACCCAGCACCCTGAGTACTGAGCACCCAGCACCATGAGTACTGAGCACCGAGCACCCCGAGCACTGAGCACCGGGCACCCCGAGCACTGAGCACCCAGCACCCTGAGTACTGAGCACCCAGCACCCTGAGTACTGAGCACTGAGCACTGAGCACCCTGAGTACTGAGCACCCAGCACCCTGAGCACTGAGCACCAAGCACCCTGAGCACTGAGCACCCAGCACCCTGAGTACTGAGCACCCAGCACCCCAAACACTGAGCACCGAGCACCCTGAGATATGAGCACCGAGCACCCTGAGTACTGAGCACCCAGCACCATGAGTACTGAACACGGAGCACCCAGAGTACTGAACAACCTGAGTACTGAGCACCCAGCACCCCGAGAATGATCACCCAGCACCATGAGTACTGAGCACCGAGCACCCCGAGCACTGAGCACCGGGCACCCCGAGCACTGAGCACCCAGCACCCTGAGTACTGAGCACCCAGCACCCTGAGTACTGAGCACTGAGCACTGAGCACCCTGAGTACTGAGCACCCAGCACCATGAGTACTGAGCACCGAGCACCCCGAGCACTGAGCACCGGGCACCCCGAGCACTGAGCACCCAGCACCCTGAGTACTGAGCACCCAGCACCCTGAGTACTGAGCACTGAGCACTGAGCACCCTGAGTACTGAGCACCCAGCACCCTGAGCACTGAGCACCAAGCACCCTGAGCACTGAGCACCCAGCACCCTGAGTACTGAGCACCCAGCACCCCAAACACTGAGCACCGAGCACCCTGAGATCTGAGCACCGAGCACCCTGAGTACTGAGCACCCAGCACCATGAGTACTGAACACGGAGCACCCAGAGTACTGAACAACCTGAGTACTGAGCACCCAGCACCCCGAGAATGATCACCAGCACCATGAGTACTGAGCACCGAGCACCCCGAGCACTGAGCACCGGGCACCCCGAGCACTGAGCACCCAGCACCCTGAGTACTGAGCACCCAGCACCCTGAGTACTGAGCACTGAGCACTGAGCACCCTGAGTACTGAGCACCCAGCACCCTGAGCACTGAGCACCAAGCACCCTGAGCACTGAGCACCCAGCACCCTGAGTACTGAGCACCCAGCACCCCAAACACTGAGCACCGAGCACCCTGAGATCTGAGCACCGAGCACCCTGAGTACTGAGCACCCAGCACCATGAGTACTGAACACGGAGCACCCAGAGTACTGAACAACCTGAGTACTGAGCACCCAGCACCCCGAGAATGATCACCCAGCACCATGAGTACTGAGCACCGAGCACCCTGAGCACTGAGGACCCAGCACCCCAAGCACTGAGCACCGGGCACACCGAGCACTGAGCACCCAGCACCCTGAGTACTGGGGACCCAGCACCCTGAGTACTGAGCACTGAGCACTGAGCACCCTGAGCACTGAGCACCCAGCACCCTGAGCACTGAGCACCCAGCATCCTGAGCACTGAGTACTGAGCACCCAGCACGCTGAGCACTGAGCACCCAGCACCCTGAGCACTGAGCACCCAGCACCCTGAGTACTGAGCACCCAGCACCCCAAACACTGAGCACCGAGCACCCTGAGAACTGAGCACCGAGCACCCTGAGTAATGAGCACCAAGCACCATCAGTACTGAGCACCGAGCACCCAGAGTACTGAGCAACCTGAGTACTGAGCACCCACCACCCCGAGAATGAGCACCCAGCACCATGAGTACTGAGCACCGAGCACCCTGAGCACTGAGCACCCAGCACTCTGAGTACTGAGCACCAAGCAACCTGAGTACTGAGCACCCAGCACCCTGAGTACTGAGCACCCAGCACCATGAGTTCTGAGCACCCAGCACCCTGAGCACTGAGCACACTGAGTACTGAGCACCCAGCACCCTGAGCACTGAGGACCCAGCACCCTGAGTACTGAGCACCCAGCACCCTGAGCACTGAGGACCCAGCACCCCGAGCACTGATCACCCAGCACCCTGAGTACTGAGCACCCAGCACCCTGAGCACTGAGGACCCAGCACCCCGAGCACTGAGCACCCAGCACGCTGAGTACTGAGCACTGAGCACCCAGCACCCTGAGTACTGAGCACCCATCACCCGAGCACTGAGCACCCAGCACCCCGAGCCCTGAGCACTGAGCACCCTGAGTACTGAGCACTGAGCACCCTTAGTACTGAACACTGAGCACCCAGAGTACTGAGCACCCAGCACCCTGAGCACTGAGCACGGAGCACCCCGAGGACTGAGCACCCAGCACCGTGAGCACTGAGCACCCAGCACGCTGAGCACTGAGCACCCAGCACCCCGAGTACTGAGCACCCAGCACCCTGAGTACTGAGCACAAAGCACACTGAGTACTGAGCACCCAGCACCCCGAGCACTGAGCACCCAGCACCCTGAGCACTGAGCACCCAGCACCCTGAGTACTGAGCATCAAGCACCCTGAGCACTGAGCACCCAGCACCCTGAGCACTGAGCACCCAGCACCCTGAGCACTGAGCACCCAACGTACTGAGCACCGAGCACCCCGAGCACTGAGCACCCAGCACTGAGCACCCAGCACCCTGAGTACTGAGCACCCAGCACCCTGAGTACTGAGCACCGAGCTCCCCGAGCACTGAGCACCGGGCACCCCGAGCACTGAGCACCCAGCACCCTGAGTACTGAGCACCCAGCACCCTGAGTACTGAGCACTGAGCAGTGAGCACCCTGAGTACTGAGCACCCAGCACCCTGAGCGCTGAGCACCCAGCACCCTGAGCACTGAGCACCCAGCACCCTGAGTACTGAGCACACAGCACCCTGAGCACTGAGCCCCCAGCACCCTGAGCACTGAGCACTCAGCACCCAGAGCACTGAGCACCCAGCACCCTGAGCACTGAGCACCCAGCACCCTGAGTACTGAGCACCCAGCGCCCTGAGTACTGAGCACCCAGACCCCGAGCACTGAGCACCCAGCACCCCTAGCACTGTGCACCCAGCACCCTGAGTACTGAGAACCCAGCACCCTGAGTACTGAGCACCCAGCACCCAGAGCACTGAGCACCCAGTAGCCCGAGCACTGAGCACCGAGCATCCTGAGCACTGAGTACTGGGCACCCAGCACCCTGAGCACTGAGCACCCAGCACCCTGAGCACTGAGCACCCAGCACCCTGAGTACTGAGCACCCAGCACCCCAAGCACTGAGCACCGAGCACCCTTTGTACTGAGCACCCAGCACGCTGAGCACTGAGCACCCAGCACCCCGAGTACTGAGCACCCAGCACCCTGAGTACTGAGCACCCAGCACCCTGAGTACTGAGCACCCAGCACCCTGAGTACTGCGCAGCCAGCACCATGAGTACTGAGCACCCAGCACCGCGAGCACTGAGCACCCAGCACCCTGAGCACTGAGCACCCAGCACCCCGAGTACTGAGCACCCAGCACCCTGAGTACTGAGCACCCAGCACACTGAGTACTGAGCACCCAGCACCCCGAGCCGTGAGCACCCAGCACCCTGAGCACTGAGCACCCAGCACCCTGAGTACTGAGCATCAAGCACCCTGAGCACTGAGCACCCAGCACCCTGAGCACTGAGCACCCAGCACCCTGAGCACTGAGCACCCAACGTACTGAGCACCGAGCACCCCGAGCACTGAGCACCCAGCACTGAGCACCCAGCACCCTGAGTACTGAGCACCCAGCACCATGAGTACTGAGCACCGAGCACCCCGAGCACTGAGCACCGGGCACCCCGAGCACTGAGCACCCAGCACCCTGAGTACTGAGCACCCAGCACCCTGAGTACTGAGCACTGAGCACTGAGCACACTGAGTACTGAGCACCCAGCACCCTGAGCACTGTGCACCAAGCACCCTGAGCACTGAGCACCCAGCACCCTGAGTACTGAGCACCCAGCACCCCAAACACTGAGCACCGAGCACCCTGAGAACTGAGCACCGAGCACCCTGAGTAATGAGCACCCAGCAACATGAGTACTGAACACGGAGCACCCAGAGTACTGAACAACCTGAGTACTGAGCACCCAGCACCCCGAGAATGAGCACCCAGCACCATGAGTACTGAGCACCGAGCACCCTGAGCACTGAGCACCCAGCACCCTGAGTACTGAGCACCAAGCACCCTGAGTACTGAGCACCCAGCACCCTGAGTACTGAGCACCCAGCACCCTGAGTTCTGAGCACCCCGCACCCTGAGCACTGAGCACACTGAGTACTGAGCACCCAGCACCCTGAGCACTGAGGACCCAGCACCCTGAGTACTGAGCACCTAGCACCCTGAGCACTGAGGACCCAGCACCGCGAGCGCTGAGCACCCAGCACCCTGAGTACTGAGCACCCAGCACCCCAAGCACTGAGCACCGGGCACCCCGAGCACTGAGCACCCAGCACCCTGAGTACTGAGGACCCAGCACCCTGAGTACTGAGCACTGAGCACTGAGCACCCTGAGCACTGAGCACCCAGCACACTGAGCACTGAGCACCCAGCATCCTGAGCACTGAGTACTGAGCACCCAGCACGCTGAGCACTGAGCACCCAGCACCCTGAGCACTGAGCACCCAGCACCCTGAGTACTGAGCACCCAGCACCCCAAACACTGAGCACCGAGCACCCTGAGAACTGAGCACCAAGCACCCTGAGTACTGAGCACCCAGCACCATCATTACTGAGCACCGAGCACCCAGAGTACTGAGCAACCTGAGTACTGAGCACCCAGCACCCCGAGAATGAGCACCCAGCACCATGAGTACTGAGCACCGAGCACCCTGAGCACTGAGCACCCAGCACTCTGAATACTGAGCACCAAGCACCCTGAGTACTGAGCACCCAGCACCCTGAGTACTGAGCACCCAGCACCATGAGTTCTGAGCACCCAGCACCCTGAGCACTGAGCACACTGAGTACTAAGCACCCAGCACCCTGAGCACTGAGGACCCAGCACCCTGAGTACTGAGCACCCAGCACCCTGAGCACTGAGGACCCAGCACCGGGAGCACTGAGCACCCAGCACCCTGAGTACTGAGCACCCAACACCCTGAGCACTGAGGACCCAGCACCCCGAGCACTGAGCACGCAGCACGCTGAGTACTGTGCACTGAGCACCAAGCACCCTGAGTACTGAGCACCCATCACCCCGAGCACTGAGCACCCAGCACCCCGAGCCCTGAGCACTGAGCACCCTGAGTACTGAGCACTGAGCACCCTTAGTACTCAGCACTGAGCACCCTGAGTACTGAGCACCCAGCACCCTGAGCACTGAGTACGGAGCACCCCGAGGACTGAGCAACCAGCACCGTGAGCACTGAGCACCCAGCACCTTGAGTACTGAGCACCGAGCACCCCGAGCACTGAGCACCCAGCACCCTAAGTACTGAGCACCCAGCACCCTGAGCACTGAGCACCCAGCACCCCGAGCACTGAGCACACAGCACCCTGAGTACTGAGCACCCAGCAACCTGAGTGCTGAGCACCCAGCACCCCGAGCACTGAGCACCCAGCACCCTGTGTACTGAGCACCGAGCACCCCGAGCATTTTGCACCCAGCTCCCTGAGTACTGAGCACCCAGCACCCCGAGAATGAGCACCCAGCACCCCGAGCACTGAGCACCCAGCACCCTGAGCACTGAACACACAGCACCCTGAGTACTGAGCACCCAGCACCCTGAGTACTGAGCACCCAGCACCCCGAGCACTGAGCACCCAGCACCCCGAGCACTGAGCACTCAGCACCCTGTGTACTGAGCAATGAGTACCCAGTACACCCGAGCACAGAGACCCAGCACCCTGAGCACTGAGCACCCAGCAGCCCGAGTACTGAGCACCCAGCACCCCGAGCACTGAGCACCCAGCACCTCGAGCACTGAGCACCCAGCACCCTGAGTACTGAGCACCCAGCACCCCAAGCACTGAGCACCCAGCACCCTGAGTACTGAGCATCAAGCACCCTGAGCACTGAGCACCCAGCACCCTGAGCACTGAGCACCCAGCACCCTGAGCACTGAGCACCTAACGTACTGAGCACCGAGCACCCCGAGCACTGAGCACCCAGCACTGAGCACCCAGCACCCTGAGTACTGAGCACCCAGCACCATGAGTACTGAGCACCGAGCACCCCGAGCACTGAGCACCGGGCACCCCGAGCACTGAGCACCCAGCACCCTGAGTACTGAGCACCCAGCACCCTGAGTACTGAGCACTGAGCACTGAGCACCCTGAGTACTGAGCACCCAGCACCCTGAGCACTGAGCACCAAGCACCCTGAGCACTGAGCACCCAGCACCCTGAGTACTGAGCACCCAGCACCCCAAACACTGAGCACCGAGCACCCTGAGATCTGAGCACCGAGCACCCTGAGTACTGAGCACCCAGCACCATGAGTACTGAACACGGAGCACCCAGAGTACTGAACAACCTGAGTACTGAGCACCCAGCACCCCGAGAATGATCACCCAGCACCATGAGTACTGAGCACCGAGCACCCTGAGCACAGAGCTCCCAGCACCCTGAGTACTGAGCACCAAGCACCCTGAGTACTGAGCACCCAGCACCCTGAGTACTGAGCACCCAGCACCCTGAGTTCTGAGCACCCCGCACCCTGAGCACTGAGCACACTGAGTACTGAGCACCCAGCACCCTGAGCACTGAGCACCCAGCACCCTGAGCACTGAGCACCCAGCACCCTGAGCACTGAGGACCCAGCACCCCAAGCACTGAGCACCGGGCACCCCGAGCACTGAGCACCCAGCACCCTGAGCACTGAGCACCCAGCACCCTGAGCACTGAGCACCCAGCATCCTGAGCACTGAGTACTGAGCACCCAGCACGCTGAGCACTGAGCACCCAGCACCCTGAGCACTGAGCACCCAGCACCCTGAGTACTGAGCACCCAGCACCCCAAACACTGAGCACCGAGCACCCTGAGAACTGAGCACCGAGCACCCTGAGTAATGAGCACCAAGCACCATCAGTACTGAACACCGAGCACCCAGAGTACTGAGCAACCTGAGTACTGAGCACCCACCACCCCGAGAATGAGCACCCAGCACCCTGAGTACTGAGCACCCATCACCCGAGCACTGAGCACCCAGCACCCCGAGCCCTGAGCACTGAGCACCCTGAGTACTGAGCACTGAGCACCCTTAGTACTGAACACTGAGCACCCAGAGTACTGAGCACCCAGCACCCTGAGCACTGAGCACGGAGCACCCCGAGGACTGAGCACCCAGCACCGTGAGCACTGAGCACCCAGCACCTTGAGTACTGAGCACCGAGCACCCCGAGCACTGAGCACCCAGCACCCTAAGTACTGAGCACCCAGCACCCTGAGCACTGAGCAACCAGCACCCCGAGCACTGAGCGCCCAGCACACTGAGTACTGAGCACCCAGCACCCCGAGCCGTGAGCACCCAGCAACCTGAGCACTGAGCACCCAGCACCCTGAGTACTGAGTATCAAGCACCCTGAGCACTGAGCACCCAGCACCCTGAGCACTGAGCACCCAGCACCCTGAGCACTGAGCACCCAACGTACTGAGCACCGAGCACCCCGAGCACTGAGCACCCAGCACTGAGCACCCAGCACCCTGAGTACTGAGCACCCAGCACCATGAGTACTGAGCACCGAGCACCCCGAGCACTGAGCACCGATCACCCCGAGCACTGAGCACCCAGCTCCCTGAGTACTGAGCACCCAGCACCCTGAGTACTGAGCACTGAGCACTGAGCACACTGAGTACTGAGCACCCAGCACCCTGAGCACTGAGCACCAAGCACCCTGAGCACTGAGCACCCAGCACCCTGAGTACTGAGCACCCAGCACCCCAAACACTGAGCACCGAGCACCCTGAGAACTGAGCACCGAGCACCCTGAGTACTGAGCACCCAGCAACATGAGTACTGAACACGGAGCACCCAGAGTACTGAACAACCTGAGTACTGAGCACCCAGCACCCCGAGAATGAGCACCCAGCACCATGAGTACTGAGCACCGAGCACCCTGAGCACTGAGCACCCAGCACCCTGAGTACTGAGCACCAAGCACCCTGAGTACTGAGCACCCAGCACCCTGAGTACTGAGCACCCAGCACCCTGAGTTCTGAGCACCCCGCACCCTGAGCACTGAGCACACTGAGTACTGAGCACCCATTACCCTGAGCACTGAGGACCCAGCACCCTGAGTACTGAGCACCCAGCACCCTGAGCACTGAGGACCCAGCACCGCGAGCACTGAGCACCCAGCACCCTGAGTACTGAGCACCCAGCACCCCAAGCACTGAGCACCGGGAACCCCGAGCACTGAGCACCCAGCACCCGGAGTACTGAGGACCCAGCACCCTGAGTACTGAGCACTGAGCACTGAGCACCCTGAGCACTGAGCACCCAGCACCCTGAGCACTGAGCACCCAGCATCATGAGCACTGAGTACTGAGCACCCAGCACGCTGAGCACTGAGCACCCAGCACCCTGAGCACTGAGCACCCAGCACCCTGAGTACTGAGCACCCAGCACCCCAAACACTGAGCACCGAGCACCCTGAGAACTGAGCACCGAGCACCCTGATTACTGAGCACCCAGCACCATCAGTACTGAGCACCGAGCACCCAGAGTACTGAGCAACCTGAGTACTGAGCACCCAGCACCCCGAGAATGAGCACCCAACACCATGAGTACTGAGCACCCTGAGCACTGAGCACCCAGCACTCTGAGTACTGAGCACCAAGCACCCTGAGTACTGAGCACCCAGCACCCTGAGTACTGAGCACCCAGCACCATGAGTTCTGAGCACCCAGCACCCTGAGCACTGAGCACACTGAGTACTAAGCACCCAGCACCCTGAGCACTGAGGACCCAGCACCCTGAGTACTGAGCACCCAGCACCCTGAGCACTGAGGACCCAGCACCGGGAGCACTGAGCACCCAGCACCCTGAGAACTGAGCACCCAGCACCCTGAGCACTGAGGACCCAGCACCCCGAGCACTGAGCACCCAGCACGCTGAGTACTGTGCACTGAGCACCATGCACCCTGAGTACTGAGCACCCATCACCCCGAGCACTGAGCACCCAGCACCCCGAGCCCTGAGCACTGAGCACCCTGAGTACTGAGCACTGAGCACCCTTAGTACTGAGCACTGAGCACCCTGAGTACTGAGCACCCAGCACCCTGAGCACTGAGTACGGAGCACCCCGAGGACTGAGCAACCAGCACCGTGAGCACTGAGCACCCAGCACCTTGAGTACTGAGCACCCAGCACCCCAAGCACTGAGCACCCAGCACCCTGAGTACTGAGCATCAAGCACCCTGAGCACTGAGCACCCAGCACCCTGAGCACTGAGCACCCAGCAACCTGAGTGCTGAGCACCCAGCACCCCGAGCACTGAGCACCCAGCACAGTGTGTACTGAGCACAGAGCACCCCGAGCATTTTGCACCCAGCTCCCTGAGTACTGAGCACCCAGCACCCCGAGAATGAGCACCCAGCACCCCGAGCACTGAGCACCCAGCACCCCGAGCACTGAGCACTCAGCACCCTGTGTACTGAGCAATGAGTACCCAGTACCCCCGAGCACTGAGACCCAGCACCCTGAGCACTGAGCACCCAGCAGCCCGAGTACTGAGCACCCAGCACCCCGAGCACTGAGCACCCAGCACCTCGAGCACTGAGCACCCAGCACCCTGAGTACTGAGCACCCAGCACCCCAAGCACTGAGCACCCAGCACCCTGAGTACTGAGCATCAAGCACCCTGAGCACTGAGCACCCAGCACCCTGAGCACTGAGCACCCAGCACCCTGAGCACTGAGCACCTAACGTACTTTGCACGGAGCACCCCGAGCACTGAGCACCCAGCACTGAGCACCCAGCACCCTGAGTACTGAGCACCCAGCACCATGAGTACTGAGCACCGAGCACCCCGAGCACTGAGCACCGGGCACCCCGAGCACTGAGCACCCAGCACCCTGAGTACTGAGCACCCAGCACCCTGAGTACTGAGCACTGAGCACTGAGCACCCTGAGTACTGAGCACCCAGCACCCTGAGCACTGAGCACCAAGCACCCCGAGCACTGAGCACCCAGCACCCTGAGTACTGAGCACCCTGAGTACTGAGCACCGATCACCCTGAGCACTGAGCTCCCAGCACCCTGAGTACTGAGCACCCAGCACCCAAAGCACTGAGCACCCAGCACCCTGAATACTGAGCACCCAGCACCCCGAGCACTGAGCACCCAGCACCCTGAGTACTGAGCACCCTGAGTACTGAGCACCGATCACCCTGAGCACTGAGCTCCCAGCACCCTGAGTACTGAGCACCCAGCACCCTGAGCACTGAGCACCCAGCACCCTGAGTACTGAGCACCCAGCACCCTGAGCACTGAGCACCCAGCACCCTGAGTACTGAGCACCCAGCACCCTGAGCACTGAGCACCCAGCACCCTGAGTACTGAGCACCCAGGACCCCGAGCACTGAGCACCAAGCACCCCGAGAATGAGCACCCAGCACCCCGAGTACTGAGCACCGAGCACCCTGAGCACTGAGTACCCAGCACCCTGAGTACTGAGCACCGAGCACCCCGAGCACTGAGCATGTAGCACCGCGAGCAATGAGCACCCAGCACCCGGAGCAATGAGCACCCAGCACCCTGAGCACCGAGCACCCTGAGTACTGAGCACTGAGCACCCTGAGTACTGAGCACTGAGCACCCTGAGTACTGAGCACCCAGCACCCTGAGTACTGAGCACCCAGCACCCTGAGCAATGAGAACCCTGAGTACTGAGCACCCAGCACCCTGAGCACTGAGCACCAAGCACCCTGAGCACTGAGCACCCTGAGTACTGAGCACCGATCACCCTGAGCACTGAGCTCCCAGCACCCTGAGTACTGAGCACCCAGCACCCTGAGCACTGAGCACCCAGCACCCTGAGTACTGAGCACCCAGCACCCTGAGCACTGAGCACCCAGCACCCTGAGTACTGAGCACCCAGCACCCTGAGCACTGAGCACCCAGCACCCTGAGTACTGAGCACCCAGCACCCCGAGCACTGAGCACCCAGCACCCCGAGAATGAGCACCCAGCACCCCGAGTACTGAGCACCGAGCACCCTGAGCACTGAGTACCCGGCACCCTGAGTACTGAGCACCCAGCACCCTGAGCACTGGGCACCGAGCACCCCGAGTACTGAGCACCCAGCAGCCTGAGCACTGAGCACCCAGCACCCTGAGTACTGAGCACCCAGCTCCCTGAGTACTGAACACCCAGCACCCTGAGCACTGAGCACTCAGCACCCTGATCACTGAGTACTGAGCACCGAGCACCCCGAGAACTGAGCACCCAGCACCCGGAGTACTGAGCACCCAACACCCTGAGGACTGAGCACCCAGCACCCCGAGTACTGAGCACCCAGCACCCCGAGCACTGAGCACCCAGCACCCCGAGCACTGAGCACCGAGCACCCTGAGTACTGAGCACTGGGAACCCAGCACCCCGAGCACTGAGCACCCAGCACCCTGAGTACTGAGCACTGAGCACCCAGCACCCCGAGCACTGAGCACCCAGCACCCTGAGCACTGAGCACCCAGCACCCTAAGCACTGAGCACCCAGCACCCTGAGTACTGAGCACTGAGCACCCAGCACCCTGAGTACTGAGCACTGAGCACCCAGCACCCCGAGCACTGAGCACCCAGCACCCTGAGCACTGAGCACCCAGCACCCTGAGCACTGAGCACCCAGCACCCGAGTACTGAGCACCCAGCACCCTGAGTACTGAGCACCCAGCACCCTGAGCACTGAGCACCAAGCACCCTGAGCACTGAGCACCCAGCACCCCGAGCACTGAGCAACCAGCTCCCCAAGCAATGAGCACCCCGCACCCTGAGTACTGAGCACTCAGCGCCCCGAGTACTGACCACCCAGCAACCTGAGCACCGAGCAGCCAGCACCCCTAGCACTGAGCACCCAGCGCCCTGAGCACTGAGCACCCAGCACCCTGAGTACTGAGCACTGAGCACCACGAGTACTGAGCACCCAGCACCCCGAGCACTGAGCACCGAGCACCCCGAGCACTGAGAACCCAGCACCCCGAGCACTGAGCACCCAACACCCCGAGCACTGAGCACCCAGCACCCTGAGCACTGAGCACCCAGCACCCCGAGCACTGAGCACCCAGCACCCCGAGCACTGAGCACCCAGCACCCCGAGCACTGAGCACCCAGCACCCCGAGCACTGAGCACCCAGCACCCTGAGTACTGAGCACCCAGCACCCTGAGTACTGAGCACCCAACACCCTGATCACTGAGCACCCAGCAACCTGAGTACTGAGCACCCAACACCCCAAGCACGGAGCACCCTGAGTACTGAGCACCCAGCACCCCAAGCACTGAGCTCCCTGAGTACTGAGCACCCAGCACCCTGAGTACTGAGCACCCAGCACCCCGAGTACTGAGCACCCAGCACCCTGAGTACTGAGCACCCAGCACACTGAGTACTGAGCACCCAGCACCCCGAGCCGTGAGCACCCAGCAACCTGAGCACTGAGCACCCAGCACCCTGAGCACTGGGCACCGAGCACCCCGAGTACTGAGCACCCAGCAGCCTGAGCACTGAGCACCCAGCACCCTGAGTACTGAGCACCCAGCTCCCTGAGTACTGAACACCCAGCACCCTGAGCACTGAGCACTCAGCACCCTGATCACTGAGTACTGAGCACCGAGCACCCCGAGAACTGAGCACCCAGCACCCGGAGTACTGAGCACCCAACACCCTGAGGACTGAGCACCCAGCACCCCGAGTACTGAGCACCCAGCACCCCGAGCACTGAGCACCCAGCACCCCGAGCACTGAGCACCGAGCACCCTGAGTACTGAGCACTGGGCACCCAGCACCCCGAGCACTGAGCACCCAGCACCCTGAGTACTGAGCACTGAGCACCCAGCACCCCGAGCACTGAGCACCCAGCACCCTGAGCACTGAGCACCCAGCACCCTAAGCACTGAGCACCCAGCACCCTGAGTACTGAGCACTGAGCACCCAGCACCCTGAGTACTGAGCACTGAGCACCCAGCACCCCGAGCACTGAGCACCCAGCACCCTGAGCACTGAGCACCCAGCACCCTGAGCACTGAGCACCCAGCACCCGAGTACTGAGCACCCAGCACCCTGAGTACTGAGCACCCAGCACCCTGAGCACTGAGCACCAAGCACCCTGAGCACTGAGCACACAGCACCCCGAGCACTGAGCAACCAGCACCCCAAGCAATGAGCACCCCGCACCCTGAGTACTGAGCACCCAGCGCCCCGAGTACTGACCACCCAGCAACCTGAGCACCGAGCAGCCAGCACCCCTAGCATTGAGCACCCAGCGCCCTGAGCACTGAGCACCCAGCACCCTGAGTACTGAGCACTGAGCACCACGAGTACTGAGCACCCAGCACCCCGAGCACTGAGCACCGAGCACCCCGAGCACTGAGAACCCAGCATCCCGAGCACTGAGCACCCAGCACCCCGAGCACTGAGCACCCAGCACCCTGAGCACTGAGCACCCAGAACCCCGAGCACTGAGCACCCAGCACCCCGAGCACTGAGCACCCAGCACCCCGAGCACTGAGCACCCAGCACCCCGAGCACTGAGCACCCAGCACAATGAGTACTGAGCACCCAGCACCCTGAGTACTGAGCACCCAACACCCTGATCACTGAGCACCCAGCAACCTGAGTACTGAGCACCCAGCACCCTGAGTACTGAGCAGCCAGCACCTTGAGTACTGAGCACCCAGCACCCTGAGCACTGAGCACCCAGCACCCCGAGCACTGAGCACCCAGCACCCCGTGCACTGAGCACCCAGCACCCCGAGCACCGAGCACCCTGAGTACTAAGCACCGAGCACCCTGAGCACTGAGCACCCAGCACCCTGAGCACTGAGCACCCAGCACCCTGAGCACTGAGCACCCAGCACCCTGAGCACTGAGCACACAGCACCCTGAGTAGTGAGCACCCAACGTACTGAGCACCGAGCACCCCGAGCACTGAGCACCCAGCACCCTGAGTACTGAGCACTGAGCACCCAGCACCCCGAGCACTGAGCACCCAGCACCCTGAGTACTGAGCACTGAGCACCCAGCACCCCGAGCACTGAGCACCCAGCACCCTGAGCACTGAGCACCCAGCACCCTGAGCACTGAGCACCCAGCACCCTGAGTACTGAGTACTGAGCACCCACCACCCTGAGTACTGAGCACTGAGCACCCAGCACCCCGAGCACTGAGCACCCAGCACCCTGAGCACTGAGCACCCAGCACCCTGAGCACTGAGCACCCAGCACCCTGAGTACTGAGCACCCAGCACCCTGAGCACTGAGCACCAAGCACCCTGAGCACTGAGCACCCAGCACCCCGAGCACTGAGCACCCAGCACCCCAAGCAATGAGCACCCCGCACCCTGAGTACTGAGCACCCAGCACCCCGAGTACTGACCACCCAGCAACCTGAGCACCGAGCAGCCAGCACCCCGAGCACTGAGCACAAAGCGCCCTGAGCACTGAGCACCCAGCACCCTGAGTACTGAGCACTGAGCACCACGAGTACTGAGCACCCAGCACCCCGAGCACTGAGCACCGAGCACCCCGAGCACTGAGAACCCAGCACCCCGAGCACTGAGCACCCAGCACCCCGAGCACTGAGCACCCAGCACCCCGAGCACTGAGCAACCAGCACCCCGAGCACTGAGCACCCAGCACCCCGAGCACTGAGCACCCAGCACCCCGAGCACTGAGCACCCAGCACCCCGAGCACTGAGCACCCAGCACCCTGAGTACTGAGCACCCAGCACCCTGAGTACTGAGCACCCAACACCCTGATCACTGAGCACCCAGCAACCTGAGTACTGAGCACCCAACACCCCAAGCACTGAGCACCCTGAGTACTGAGCACCCTGCACCCCAAGCACTGAGCTCCCTGAGTACTGAGCACCCAGCACCCTGAGTACTGAGCAGCCAGCACCTTGAGTACTGAGCACCCAGCACCCTGAGCACTGAGCACCCAGCACCCCGAGCACTGAGCACCCAGCACCCCGTGCACTGAGCACCCAGCACCCCGAGCACCGAGCACCCTGAGTACTAAGCACCGAGCACCCTGAGCACTGAGCACCCAGCACCCTGAGCACTGAGCACCCAGCACACTGAGTACTGAGCACCCAGCACCCCGAGCACTGAGCACACAGCACCCTGAGTACTGAGCACCCAGCCCCCTGAGCACTGAGCACTGAGCACCCTGAGCACTGAGCACCCAGCACCCTGAGGACTGAGCACCCAGCACCCTGAGTACTGAGCACCCTGAGTACTGAGCACTGAGCACCCTGAGTACTGAGCACTGAGCACCCTGAGTACTGAGCAACCAGCACCCTGAGTACTGAGCACCCAGCACCCTGAGCACTGAGCACCAAGCACCCTGAACACTGAGCACCCAGCACCCTGAGCACTGAGCACCCAGCACCCTGAGTAGTGAGCACCCAACGTACTGAGCACTGAGCACCCCGAGAACTGAGCACCCAGCAACCTGAGTACTGAGCACCCAGCACCCCGAGCACTGAGCACCCAGCACGCTGAGCACTGAGCACCCAGCACCCTGAGCACTGATCACCCAGCAACCTGAGCACTGAGCACCGAGCACCCTGAGTACTGAGCACCCAGCACCCTGAGTACTGAGCACTCAGCACCCTGAGTACTGAGCACCGAGCACCCCGAGCACTGAGCACCCAGCACCCTGAGCACTAAGCACCCTGAGGACTGAGCACCCAGCACCCTGAGCACTGAGCACCCAGCACCCTGAGTACTGAGCACCGATCACCCTGAGCACTGAGCACCCAGAACCCAAAGCATTGAGCACCCAGCACCCTGAATACTGAGCACCCAGCACCCCGAGCACTGAGCACCCAGCACCCTGAGTACTGAGCACCCTGAGTACTGAGCACCGATCACCCTGAGCACTGAGCTCCCAGCACCCTGAGTACTGAGCACCCAGCACCCTGAGCACTGAGCACCCAGCACCCTGAATACTGAGCACCCAGCACCCTGAGCACTGAGCACCCAGCACCCTGAGTACTGAGCACCCAGCACCCTGAGCACTGAGCACCCAGCACCCTGAGTACTGAGCACCCAGCACCCCGAGCACTGAGCACCCAGCACCCCGAGAATGAGCACCCAGCACCCCGAGTACTGAGCACCGAGCACCCTGAGCACTGAGTACCCAGCACCCTGAGTACTGAGCACCCAGCACCCTGAGCACTGGGCACCGAGCACCCCGAGTACTGAGCACCCAGCAGCCTGAGCACTGAGCACCCAGCACACTGAGTACTGAGCACCCAGCTCCCTGAGTACTGAACACCCAGCACCCTGAGCACTGAGCACTCAGCACCCTGATCACTGAGTACTGAGCACCGAGCACCCCGAGAACTGAGCACCCAGCACCCGGAGTACTGAGCACCCAACACCCTGAGTACTGAGCACCCAGCACCCCGAGTACTGAGCACCCAGCACACCGAGCACTGAGCACCCAGCACCCCGAGCACTTAGCACCCAGCACCCTGAGTACTGAGCACTGAGCACCCAGCATCCCGAGCACTGAGCACCCAGCACCCTGAGTACTGAGCACTGAGCACCCAGCACCCCGAGCACTGAGCACCCAGCACCCTGAGCACTGAGCACCCAGCACCCTGAGCACTGAGCACCCAGCACCCTGAGTAGTGAGCACCCAACGTACTGAGCACCGAGCACCCCGAGCACTGAGCACCCAGCACCCTGAGTACTGAGCACCCAGCACCCTGAGTACTGAGCACCCAGCACCCTGAGTACTGAGCACCCAGCACCCTGAGTACTGAGTACCCAGCACCCCGAGCACTGAGCAATCAGCACCCCAAGTACTGAGCACCCAGCACCCTGAGCACTGAGCACCCAGCACCCTGAGCACTGAGCACCCAGCACCCTGAGCACTGAGCACCCAGCACCCTGAGTACTGAGCACCCAGCACCCTGAGCACTGAGCACCCAGCACCCTGAGCACTGAGCACCCAGCACCCTGAGCACTGAGCACACAGCACCCTGAGTAGTGAGCACCCAACGTACTGAGCACCGAGCACCCCGAGCACTGAGCACCCAGCACCCTGAGTACTGAGCACCGAGCACCCCGAGCTCTGAGCACACAGCACCCTGAGTAGTGAGCACCCAACGTACTGAGCACCGAGAACCCCGAGCACTGAGCACCCAGCAGCCGGAGCACTGAGCACCCAGCGCCCCGAGCACCGAGCACCCTGAGCACTGAGCACCCAGCACCCTGACTACTGAGCACCCAGCACCCTGAGCACTAAGCACCCAGCACCCCAAGTACTGAGCACCCAGCACCCTGAGTACTGAGCACCCAGCGCCCCGAGCACTGAGCACCCAGCACCCTGAGCACTGAGCACCCAGCACCCTGAGTTCTGAGCACCCAGCACCCTGAGTACTGAACACCCAGCACCCTGAGCACTGAGCACTGAGCATCCCTGAGCACTGAGTACTGAGCACTGAGCACCTTGAGCACTGAGCACCCAGCACCCCGAGTATTGAGCACACAGCACCCCGAGCACAGAGCACCCAGCGCCCCGAGCACTGAGCACCCAGCACCCCGAGCGCTGAGCACTGAGCACCCAGCACCCCGAGTACTGAGCAATGAGCACCCTGAGCACTGAGCACTCAGCACCCCGAGTACTGAGCACTGAGCACCCTGAGTACTGAGCACCCAGCACATTGAGCACTGAGTACCCAGCACCCTGAGCACTGAGCACCCAGCACCCTGAGTACTGAGCACCCAGCACCCTGAGTACTGATCACTGAGCACCCAGCACCCCGAGCACTGAGCACCCAGCACCCTGAGTACTGAGCACTGAGCACCCAGCACCCCGAGCACTGAGCACCCAGCACCCTGAGCACTGAGCACCCAGCACCCGAGTACTGAGCACCCAGCACCCTGAGTACTGAGCACCCAGCACCCTGAGTACTGAGCACCCAGCACCCCGAGTACTGAGCACCCAGCACCCTGAGTACTGAGCACCCAGCACCCTGAGCACAGAGCACCCAGCACCCCGAGCACTGAGCACCCAGCACCCTGAGTACTGAGCACCCAGCACCCTGAGCACTGAGCACCCAGCACCCTGAGCACTGAGCACCCAGCACCCTGAGCACTGAGCACCCAGCACCCTGAGTAGTGAGCACCCAACGTACTGAGCACCGAGCACCCCGAGCACTGAGCACCCAGCACCCTGAGTACTGAGCACCGAGCACCCTGAGCACTGAGCACCCAGCACCCTGAGTACTGAGCTCCGAGCACCCCGAGCACTGAGCACCCAGCGCCCCGAGCACCGAGCACCCTGAGCACTGAGCACCCAGCACCCTGAGTACTGAGCACCCTGAACAATGAGCAATGAGCACCCTGAGTACTGAGCACCCAGCACCTTGAGCACTGAGCACTCAGCACCCGGAGTACTGAGCACCCAGCACCCTGAGTACTGAGCACCCAGCACCCCGAGTACTGAGCACCCAGCACCCTGAGTACTGAGCACCCAGCACCCTGAGCACTGAGCACCCAGCACCCCGAGCACTGAGCACCCAGCACCCTGAGTACTGAGCACGCAGCACCCTGAGTACTGAGCACCCAGCACCCCGAGTACTGAGCACCCAGCATCCTTAGTACTGAGCACCCAGCACCCTGAGCACTGAGCACCCAGCACCCCGAGCACTGAGCACCCAGCACCCTGAGTACTGAGCACCCAGCACACTGAGCACTGAGCACCCAGCACCCTGAGCACTGAGCACCCAGCACCCTAAGCACTGAGCACCCAGCACCCTGAGTAGTGAGCACCCAACGTACTGAGCACCGAGCAGCCCGAGCACTGAGCACCCAGCACCCTGAGTACTGAGCACCGAGCACCCTGAGCACTGAGCACCCAGCACCCTGAGTACTGAGCTCTGAGCACCCCGAGCACTGAGCACCCAGCGCCCCGAGCACCGAGCACCCTGAGCACTGAGCACCCAGCACCCTGAGTACTGAGCACCCTGAACAATGAGCAATGAGCACCCTGAGTACTGAGCACCCAGCACCTTGAGCACTGAGCACTCAGCACCCTGAGCACTGAGCACCCAGCACCCTGAGCACTGAGCAAACAGCACCCTGAGCACTGAGCACCCAGCACCCTGAGTAGTGAGCACCCAACGTACTGAGCACCGAGCACCCCGAGCACTGAGCACCCAGCGCCCTGAGTACTGAGCACCGAGCACCCTGAGCACTGAGCACTCAGCACCCGAGCACTGAGCACACAGCACCCTGAGTAGTGAGCACCCAACGTACTGAGCACCGAGAACCCCGAGCACTGAGCACCCAGCACCCCGAGCACTGAGCACCCAGCGCCCCGAGCACCGAGCACCCTGAGCACTGAGCACCCAGCACCCCGAGCGCTGAGCACTGAGCACCCAGCACCCCGAGTACTGAGCACTGAGCACCCTGAGTACTGAGCACCCAGCACATTGAGCACTGAGTACCCAGCACCCTGATCACTGAGCACCCAGCACCCTGAGCACTGAGCATCCAGCACCCTGAGTACTGATCACTGAGCACCCAGCACCCCGAGCACTGAGCACCCAGCACTCTGAGCACTGAGCACCCAGCACCCTAGTACTGAGCACCCAGCACCCTGAGTACTGAGCACCCAGCACCCTGAGTACTGAGCACCCAGCACCCCGAGTACTGAGCACCCAGCACCCTGAGTACTGAGCACCCAGCACCCTGAGCACTGAGCACCCAGCACCCTGAGTACTGAGCACCCAGCGCCCCGAGCACTGAGCACCCAGCACCCTGAGCGCTGAGCACTGAGCACCCAGCACCCCGAGTACTGAGCACTGAGCACCCTGAGTACTGAGCACCCAGCACATTGAGCACTGAGTACCCAGCACCCTGATCACTGAGCACCCAGCACCCTGAGCACTGAGCATCCAGCACCCTGAGTACTGATCACTGAGCACCCAGCACCCCGAGCACTGAGCACCCAGCACTCTGAGCACTGAGCACCCAGCACCCGAGTACTGAGCACCCAGCACCCTGAGTACTGAGCACCCAGCACCCTGAGTACTGAGCACCCAGCACCCCGAGTACTGAGCACCCAGCACCCTGAGTACTGAGCACCCAGCACGCTGAGCACTGAGCACCCAGCACCCCGAGCACTGAGCACCCAGCACCCTGAGTACTGTGCACCCAGCACCCTGAGCACTGAGCACCCAGCACCCTGAGCACTGAGCACCCAGCACCCTGAGCACTGAGCACCCAGCACCCTGAGTAGTGAGCACCCAACGTACTGAGCACCGAGCACCCCGAGCACTGAGCACCTAGCACCCTGAGTACTGAGCACCGAGCACCCTGAGCACTGAGCACCCAGCACCCTGAGTACTGAGCTCCGAGCACCCCGAGCACTGAGCACCCAGCGCCCCGAGCACCGAGCACCCTGAGCACTGAGCACCCAGCACCCTGAGTACTGAGCACCCTGAACAATGAGCAATGAGCACCCTGAGTACTGAGCACCCAGCACCTTGAGCACTGAGCACTCAGCACCCGGAGTACTGAGCACCCAGCACCCTGAGTACTGAGCACCCAGCACCCCGAGAACTGAGCACCCAGCACCCTGAGTACTGAGCACCCAGCACCCTGAGCACTGAGCACCCAGCACCCCGAGCACTGAGCACCCAGCACCCTGAGTACTGAGCACCCAGCACCCTGAGTACTGAGCACCCAGCACCCCGAGTACTGAGCACCCAGCACCCTGAGTACTGAGCACCCAGCACCCTGAGCACTGAGCACCCAGCACCCCGAGCACTGAGCACCCAGCACCCTGAGTACTGAGCACCCAGCACCCTGAGCACTGAGCACCCAGCACCCTGAGCACTGAGCACCCAGCACCCTAAGCACTGAGCACCCAGCACCCTGAGTAGTGAGCACCCAGCACCCTGAGCACTGAGCACCCAGCACCCTGAGTAGTGAGCACCCAACGTACTGAGCACCGAGCACCCCGAGCACTGAGCACCCAGCACCCTGAGTACTGAGCACCCAGCACCCTGAGTACTGAGCACCCAGCACCCTGAGTACTGAGCACCCAGCACCCTGAGTACTGAGTACCCAGCACCCCGAGCACTGAGCACCCAGCACCCCAAGTACTGAGCACCCAGCACCCTGAGCACTGAGCACCCAGCACCCTGAGCACTGAGCACCCAGCACCCTGAGCACTGAGCACCCAGCACCCTGAGTACTGAGCACCCAGCACCCTGAGCACTGAGCACCCAGCACCCTGAGCACTGAGCACCCAGCACCCTGAGCACTGAGCACACAGCACCCTGAGTAGTGAGCACCCAACGTACTGAGCACCGAGCACCCCGAGCACTGAGCACCCAGCACCCTGAGTACTGAGCACCGAGCACCCCGAGCTCTGAGCACACAGCACCCTGAGTAGTGAGCACCCAACGTACTGAGCACCGAGAACCCCGAGCACTGAGCACCCAGCAGCCGGAGCACTGAGCACCCAGCGCCCCGAGCACCGAGCACCCTGAGCACTGAGCACCCAGCACCCTGACTACTGAGCACCCAGCACCCTGAGCACTAAGCACCCAGCACCCCAAGTACTGAGCCCCCAGCACCCTGAGTACTGAGCACCCAGCGCCCCGAGCACTGAGCACCCAGCACCCTGAGCACTGAGCACCCAGCACCCTGAGTTGTGAGCACCCAGCACCCTGAGTACTGAACACCCAGCACCCTGAGCACTGAGCACTGAGCACCCTGAGCACTGAGTACTGAGCACTGAGCACCTTGAGCACTGAGCACCCAGCACCCCGAGTATTGAGCACACAGCACCCCGAGCACAGAGCACCCAGCGCCCCGAGCACTGAGCACCCAGCACCCCGAGCGCTGAGCACTGAGCACCCAGCACCCCGAGTACTGAGCAATGAGCACCCTGAGCACTGAGCACCCAGCACCCCGAGTACTGAGCACTGAGCACCCTGAGTACTGAGCACCCAGCACATTGAGCACTGAGTACCCAGCACCCTGAGCACTGAGCACCCAGCACCCTGAGTACTGAGCACCCAGCACCCTGAGTACTGATCACTGAGCACCCAGCACCCCGAGCACTGAGCACCCAGCACCCTGAGTACTGAGCACTGAGCACCCAGCACCCCGAGCACTGAGCACCCAGCACCCTGAGCACTGAGCACCCAGCACCCGAGTACTGAGCACCCAGCACCCTGAGTACTGAGCACCCAGCACCCTGAGTACTGAGCACCCAGCACCCCGAGTACTGAGCACCCAGCACCCTGAGTACTGAGCACCCAGCACCCTGAGCACAGAGCACCCAGCACCCCGAGCACTGAGCACCCAGCACCCTGAGTACTGAGCACCCAGCACCCTGAGCACTGAGCACCCAGCACCCTGAGCACTGAGCACCCAGCACCCTGAGCACTGAGCACCCAGCACCCTGAGTAGTGAGCACCCAACGTACTGAGCACCGAGCACCCCGAGCACTGAGCACCCAGCACCCTGAGTACTGAGCACCGAGCACCCTGAGCACTGAGCACCCAGCACCCTGAGTACTGAGCTCCGAGCACCCCGAGCACTGAGCACCCAGCGCCCCGAGCACCGAGCACCCTGAGCACTGTGCACCCAGCACCCTGAGTACTGAGCACCCTGAACAATGAGCAATGAGCACCCTGAGTACTGAGCACCCAGCACCTTGAGCACTGAGCACTCAGCACCCGGAGTACTGAGCACCCAGCACCCTGAGTACTGAGCACCCAGCACCCCGAGTACTGAGCACCCAGCACCCTGAGTACTGAGCACCCAGCACCCTGAGCACTGAGCACCCAGCACCCCGAGCACTGAGCACCCAGCACCCTGAGTACTGAGCACGCAGGACCCTGAGTACTGAGCACCCAGCACCCCGAGTACTGAGCACCCAGCATCCTTAGTACTGAGCACCCAGCACCCTGAGCACTGAGCACCCAGCACCCCGAGCACTGAGCACCCAGCACCCTGAGTACTGAGCACCCAGCACCCTGAGCACTGAGCACCCAGCACCCTGAGCACTGAGCACCCAGCACCCTAAGCACTGAGCACCCAGCACCCTGAGTAGTGAGCACCCAACGTACTGAGCACCGAGCAGCCCGAGCACTGAGCTCCCAGCACCCTGAGTACTGAGCACCGAGCACCCTGAGCACTGAGCACCCAGCACCCTGAGTACTGAGCTCCGAGCACCCCGAGCACTGAGCACCCAGCGCCCCGAGCACCGAGCACCCTGAGCACTGAGCACCCAGCACCCTGAGTAGTGAGCACCCAACGTACTGAGCACCGAGAACCCCGAGCACTGAGCACCCAGCAGCCGGAGCACTGAGCACCCAGCGCCCCGAGCACCGAGCACCCTGAGCACTGAGCACCCAGCACCCTGACTACTGAGCACCCAGCACCCTGAGCACTAAGCACCCAGCACCCCAAGTACTGAGCCCCCAGCACCCTGAGTACTGAGCACCCAGCGCCCCGAGCACTGAGCACCCAGCACCCTGAGCACTGAGCACCCAGCACCCTGAGTTCTGAGCACCCAGCACCCTGAGTACTGAACACCCAGCACCCTGAGCACTGAGCACTGAGCACCCTGAGCACTGAGTACTGAGCACTGAGCACCTTGAGCACTGAGCACCCAGCACCCCGAGTATTGAGCACACAGCACCCCGAGCACAGAGCACCCAGCGCCCCGAGCACTGAGCACCCAGCACCCCGAGCGCTGAGCACTGAGCACCCAGCACCCCGAGTACTGAGCAATGAGCACCCTGAGCACTGAGCACCCAGCACCCCGAGTACTGAGCACTGAGCACCCTGAGTACTGAGCACCCAGCACATTGAGCACTGAGTACCCAGCACCCTGAGCACTGAGCACCCAGCACCCTGAGTACTGAGCACCCAGCACCCTGAGTACTGATCACTGAGCACCCAGCACCCCGAGCACTGAGCACCCAGCACCCTGAGTACTGAGCACTGAGCACCCAGAACCCCGAGCACTGAGCACCCAGCACCCTGAGCACTGAGCACCCAGCACCCGAGTACTGAGCACCCAGCACCCTGAGTACTGAGCACCCAGCACCCTGAGTACTGAGCACCCAGCACCCCGAGTACTGAGCACCCAGCACCCTGAGTACTGAGCACCCAGCACCCTGAGCACAGAGCACCCAGCACCCCGAGCACTGAGCACCCAGCACCCTGAGTACTGAGCACCCAGCACCCTGAGCACTGAGCACCCAGCACCCTGAGCACTGAGCACCCAGCACCCTGAGCACTGAGCACCCAGCACCCTGAGTAGTGAGCACCCAACGTACTGAGCACCGAGCACCCCGAGCACTGAGCACCCAGCACCCTGAGTACTGAGCACCGAGCACCCTGAGCACTGAGCACCCAGCACCCTGAGTACTGAGCTCCGAGCACCCCGAGCACTGAGCACCCAGCGCCCCGAGCACCGAGCACCCTGAGCACTGTGCACCCAGCACCCTGAGTACTGAGCACCCTGAACAATGAGCAATGAGCACCCTGAGTACTGAGCACCCAGCACCTTGAGCACTGAGCACTCAGCACCCGGAGTACTGAGCACCCAGCACCCTGAGTACTGAGCACCCAGCACCCCGAGTACTGAGCACCCAGCACCCTGAGTACTGAGCACCCAGCACCCTGAGCACTGAGCACCCAGCACCCCGAGCACTGAGCACCCAGCACCCTGAGTACTGAGCACGCAGGACCCTGAGTACTGAGCACCCAGCACCCCGAGTACTGAGCACCCAGCATCCTTAGTACTGAGCACCCAGCACCCTGAGCACTGAGCACCCAGCACCCCGAGCACTGAGCACCCAGCACCCTGAGTACTGAGCAGCCAGCACCCTGAGCACTGAGCACCCAGCACCCTGAGCACTGAGCACCCAGCACCCTAAGCACTGAGCACCCAGCACCCTGAGTAGTGAGCACCCAACGTACTGAGCACCGAGCAGCCCGAGCACTGAGCTCCCAGCACCCTGAGTACTGAGCACCGAGCACCCTGAGCACTGAGCACCCAGCACCCTGAGTACTGAGCTCCGAGCACCCCGAGCACTGAGCACCCAGCGCCCCGAGCACCGAGCACCCTGAGCACTGAGCACCCAGCACCCTGAGTACTGAGCACCCTGAACAATGAGCAATGAGCACCCTGAGTACTGAGCACCCAGCACCTTGAGCACTGAGCACTCAGCACCCTGAGCACTGAGCACCCAGCACCCTGAGCACTGAGCAAACAGCACCCTGAGCACTGAGCACCCAGCACCCTGAGTAGTGAGCACCCAACGTACTGAGCACCGAGCACCCCGAGCACTGAGCACCCAGCGCCCTGAGTACTGAGCACCGAGCACTATGAGCACTGAGCACTCAGCACCCGGAGTACTGAGCACCCAGCACCCTGAGTACTAAGCACCGAGCACCCTGAGTACTGAGCACCCAGCACCCTGAGCACTGAACACACAGCACCCTGAGTACTGAGCACCTCGAGCACTGAGCACCCAGCACCCTGAGTACTGAGCACCCAGCACCCTGAGTACTGAGCACCCAGCACCCTGAGCACTGAGTACCCAGCGCCCTGAGCACTGAGCACCCAGCACCCTGAGCACTGAGCACACAGCACCCTGAGCACTGAGCACCCAGCACCCTGAGTACTGAGCACTGAGCACCCAGCAACCCGAGCACTGAGCACCCAGCACCCTGAGTACTGAGCACCGAGCACCCCGAGCACTGAGCACCCTGAGCACTGAGCACCGAGCACCCTGAGTACTGAGCACTGAGAACCCAGCACCCCGAGCACTAAGCACCCAGCACCCTGAGTACTGAGCTCCGAGCACCCCGAGCACTGAGCACCCTGAGCACTGAGCACCGAGCACCCTGAGCACTGAGCACCTCGAGCACTGAGCACCCAGTACCCTGAGTACTGGGCACCGAGCACCCCGAGCACTGAGCACCCAGCGCCGCGAGCACTGAGCACATAGCACCCCGAGCACTGAGCACCCAGCACCCTGAGTACTGAGCACCCAGCACCCTGAGTACTGAGCACCCAGCACCCTGAGCACTGAGTACCCAGCACCCTGAGCACAGAGCACCCAGCACCCTGAGCACTGAGCACACAGCACCCTGAGCACTGAGCACCCAGCACCCTGAGTACTGAGCACTGAGCACCCAGCACCCCGAGCACTGAGCACCCAGCACCCTGAGTACTGAGCACCGAGCACCTCGAGCACTGAGCACCCAGCACCCTGAGTACTGAGCTCCGAGCACCCCGAGCACTGAGCACCCTGAGCACTGAGCACCGAGCACCCTGAGTACTGAGCACCCAGCACCTTGAGCACTGAGCACCGAGCACCCCGAGCACTGAGCACCCAGCACCCGGAGTACTGAGCACCAAGCACCCTGAGTACTAAGCACCGAGCACCCTGAGTACTGAGCACCCAGCACCCTGAGCACTGAACACACAGCACCCTGAGTACTGAGCACCTCGAGCACTGAGCACCCAGCACCCTTAGTACTGAGAACCGAGCACCCCGAGCACTGAGCACCCAGCACCGCGAGCACTGAGCACCCAGCACCCCGAGCACTGAGCACCCAGCACCCTGAGTACTGAGCACTGAGCACCACGAGTACTGAGCACCCAGCACCCTGATCACTGAGCACCCAACACACTGAGTACTGAGCACCCAACACCCCAAGCACTGAGCACCCTGAGTACTGAGCACCCAGCACCCCAAGCACTGAGCACCCTGAGTATTGAGCACCCAGCACCCTGAGTACTGAGCAGCCAGCACCCTGAGTACTGAGCACCCAGCACCCTGAGTACTGAGCACCCAGCACCCCGAGCACTGAGCACCCAGCACCCTGAGTATTGAGCACTCAGCACCCTGAGCACTGAGCACCGAGCACCCTGAGCACTGAGCACCCAGCACCCTGAGGACTGAGCACCCAGCACCCTGAGCACTGAGCACCCTGAGTACTGAGCACTGAGCACCCTGAGTACTGATCACTGAGCACCCTGAGTACTGAGCAACCAGCACCCTGAGTACTGAGCACCCAGCACCCTGAGCACTGAGCACCGAGCACCCTGAGCACTGAGCACCCAGCACCCTGAGCACTGAGCACCCAACACCCTGAGTAGTGAGCACCCAACGTACTGAGCACCGAGCACCCCGAGCACTGAGCACCCAGCACCCTGAGTACTGAGCACCCAGCACCCCGAGCACTGAGCACCCAGCACCCTGAGCACTGAGCACCCAGCACCCTGAGCACTGATCACCCAGCACCCTGAGCAGTGAGCACCCAGCACCCTGAGTACTGAGCACCCAGCACCCTGAGTACTGAGCACTCAGCACCCTGAGTACTGAGCACCGAGCACCCCGAGCACTGAGCACCCAGCACCCTGAGTACTGAGCTCCCAGCACCCTGAGTACTGAGCACTCAGCACCCTGAGTACTGAGCACCCAGCTCCCTGAGCACTGAGCACCCAGAACCCAAAGCACTGAGCACCCAGCACCCTCAGTACTGAGCACCCAGCACCCCGAGCACTGAGCACCCAGCACCCTGAGTACTGAGCACCCTGAGTACTGAGCACCGATCACCCTGAGCACTGAGCTCCCAGCACCCTGAGTACTGAGCACCCAGCAACCTGAGGACTGAGCACCCAGCACCCTGAGTACTGAGCACCCAGCACCCTGAGCACTGAGCACCCAGCACCCTGAGTACTGAGCACCCAGCACCCTGAACACTGAGCACCCAGCACCCCGAGATTGAGCACCCAGCACCCCGAGTACTGAGCACCGAGCACCCTGAGCACTGAGTACCCAGCACCCTGAGTACTGAGCACCCAGCACCCTGAGCACTGAGCACCGAGCACCCCGATTACTGAGCACCCAGCACCCTGAGCACTGAGCACCCAGCACCCTGAGTACTGAGCAGGCAGCACCCTGAGTACTGAACACCCAGCACACTGAGCAATGACCACTGAGCACCCTGATCACTGAGTACTGAGCACCGAGCACCCAGCACCCCGAGCACTGAGCACCCAGCACCCTGAGCACTGAGCACCCAGCACCCTGAGCACTGAGCACCCAGCACCCGAGTACTGAGCACCCAGCACCCTGAGTACTGAGCACCCAGCACCCTGAGCACTGAGCACCCAGCTCCCTGAGCACTGAGCACCCAGAACCCAAAGCACTGAGCACCCAGCACCCCGAGCACTGAGCACCCAGCACCCTGAGCACTGAGCACCCAGCTCCCTGAGCACTGAGCACCCAGAACCCAAAGCACTGAGCACCCAGCACCCTCAGTACTGAGCACCCAGCACCCCGAGCACTGAGCACCCAGCACCCTGAGTACTGAGCACCCTGAGTACTGAGCACCGATCACCCTGAGCACTGAGCTCCCAGCACCCTGAGTACTGAGCACCCAGCAACCTGAGGACTGAGCACCCAGCACCCTGAGTACTGAGCACCCAGCACCCCGAGCACTGAGCACCAGGCACCCCAAGTACTGAGCACCCAGCACCCTGAACACTGAGCACCCAGCACCCTGAGCACTGAGCACCCAACACCCTGAGCACTGAGCACCCAGCACCCTGAGTACTGAGCACCCAGCACCCTGAGCACTGAGCACCCAGCACCCTGAGCACTGAGCACCCAGCACCCTGAACACTGAGCACACAGCACCCTGAGTAGTGAGCACCCAACGTACTGAGCACCGAGCACCCCGAGCACTGAGCACCCAGCACCCTGAGTACTGAGCACCGAGCACCCCGAGCACTGAGCACACAGCACCCTGAGTAGTGAGCACCCAACGTACTGAGCACCGAGAACCCCGAGCACTGAGCACCCAGCACCCCGAGCACTGAGCACCCAGCGCTCCGAGCACCGAGCACCCTGAGCACTGAGCACCCAGCACCCTGACTACTGAGCACCCAGCACCCTGAGCACTGAGCACCCAGCACCCCAAGCACTGAGCACCCAGCACCCTGAGTACTGAGCACCCAGCGCCCCGAGCACTGAGCACCCAGCACCCTGAGCACTGAGCACCCAGCACCCTGAGTACTGAGCACCCAGCACCCTGAGTACTGAACACCCAGCACCCTGAGCACTGAGCACTGAGCACCCTGAGCACTGAGTACTGAGCACTGAGCACCCTGAGCACTGAGCACCCAGCACCCCGAGTACTGAGCACCCAGCACCCCGAGCACTGAGCACCCAGCGCCCCGAGCACTGAGCACCCAGCACCCCGAGCGCTGAGCACTGATCACCCAGCACCCCGAGTACTGAGAAGTGAGCACCCTGAGCACTGAGCACCCAGCACCCTGAGCACTGAGCATCCAGCACCCTGAGTACTGATCACTGAGCACCCAGCACCCCGAGCACTGAGCACCCAGCATCCTGAGTACTGAGCACTGAGCACCCAGCACCCCGAGCACTGAGCACCCAGCACCCTGAGCACTGAGCACCCAGCACCCGAGTACTGAGCACCCAGCACCCTGAGTACTGAGCACCCAGCACCCCGAGTACTGAGCACCCAGCACCCCGAGGACTGAGCACCCAGCACCCTGAGTACTGAGCACCCAGCACCCTGAGCACTGAGCACCCAGCACCCCGAGCACTGAGCACCCAGCACCCTGAGTACTGAGCACCCAGCACCCTGAGCACTGAGCACCCAGCACGCTGAGCACTGAGCACCCAGCACCCTGAGCACTGAGCACCCAGCACCCTGAGTAGTGAGCACCCAACGTACTGAGCACCGAGCACCCCGAGCACTGAGCACCCAGCACCCTGAGTACTGAGCACCGAGCACCCTGAGCACTGAGCACCCAGCACCCTGAGTACTGAGCTCCGAGCACCCCGAGCACTGAGCACCCAGCGCTCCGAGCACCGAGCACCCTGAGCACTGAGCACCCAGCACCCTGAGTAATGAGCACCCTGAACAATGTGCAATGAGCACCCTGAGTACTGAGCACCCAGCACCTTGAGCACTGAGCACTCAGCACCCGGAGTACTGAGCACCCAGCACCCTGAGTACTAAGCACCGAGCACCCTGAGTACTGAGCACCCAGCACCCTGAGCACTGAACACACAGCACCCTGAGTACTGAGCACCTCGAGCACTGAGCACCCAGCACCCTGAGTACTGAGCACCGAGCACCCTGAGCACTGATCACCCAGCACCGCGAGCACTGAGCACATAGCACCCCGAGCACTGAGCACCCAGCACCCTGAGTACTGAGCACCCAGCACCCTGAGTACTGAGCACCCAGCACCCTGAGCACTGAGTACCCAGCACCCTGAGCACTGAGCACCCAGCACCCTGAGCACTGAGCACACAGCACCCTGAGCACTGAGCACCCAGCACCCTGAGTACTGAGCACTGAGCACCCAGCACCCCGAGCACTGAGCACCCAGCACCCTGAGTACTGAGCACCGAGCACCCTGAACACTGAGCACCCTGAGCACTGAGCACTGAGCACCCTGAGTACTGAGCACTGAGCACCCAGCACCCCGAGCACTGAGCACCCAGCACCCTGAGTACTGAGCTCCGAGCACCCCGAGCACTGAGCACCCTGAGCACTGAGCACCGAGCACCCTGAGCACTGAGCACCCAGAACCCTGAGTACTGAGCACCCAGCACCCAGAGCAATGAGCCCCCTGAGTACTGAGCACATAGCACCCTGAGCACTGAACACACAGCACCCTGAGTACTGAGCACCTCGAGCACTGAGCACCCAGTACCCTGAGTACTGAGCACCGAGCACCCCGAGCACTGAGCACCCAGCGCCGCGAGCACTGAGCACATAGCACCCCGAGCACTGAGCACCCAGCACCCTGAGTACTGAGCACCCAGCACCCTGAGTACTGAGCACCCAGCACCCTGAGCACTGAGTACCCAGCACCCTGAGCACAGAGCACCCAGCACCCTGAGCACTGAGCACACAGCACCCTGAGCACTGAGCACCCAGCACCCTGAGTACTGAGCACTGAGCACCCAGCACCCCGAGCACTGAGCACCCAGCACCCTGAGTACTGAGCACCGAGCACCCCGAGCACTGAGCACCCAGCACCCTGAGTACTGAGCTCCGAGCACCCCGAGCACTGAGCACCCTGAGCACTGAGCACCGAGCACACTGAGTACTGAGCACGGAGCACCTTGAGCACTGAGCACCGAGCACCCCGAGCACTGAGCACCCAGCACCCGGAGTACTGAGCACCCAGCACCCTGAGTACTAAGCACCGAGCACCCTGAGTACTGAGCATCCAGCACCCTGAGCACTGAACACACAGCACCCTGAGTACTGAGCACCTCGAGCACTGAGCACCCAGCACCCTGAGTACTGAGAACCGAGCAGCCCGAGCACTGAGCACCCAGCACCGCGAGCACTGAGCACCCAGCACCCTGAGTACTGAGCACTGAGCACCACGAGTACTGAGCACCCAGCACCCTGATCACTGAGCACCCAACACACTGAGTACTGAGCACCCAACACCCCAAGCACTGAGCACCCTGAGTACTGAGCACCCAGCACCCCAAGCACTGAGCACCCTGAGTATTGAGCACCCAGCACCCTGAGTACTGAGCAGCCAGCACCCTGAGTACTGAGCACCCAGCACCCTGAGTACTGAGCACCCAGCACCCCGAGCACTGAGCACCCAGCACCCTGAGTATTGAGCACCCAGCACCCTGAGCACTGAGCACCGAGCACCCTGAGCACTGAGCACCCAGCACCCTGAGGACTGAGCACCCAGCACCCTGAGCACTGAGCACCCTGAGTACGGAGCACTGAGCACCCTGAGTACTGAGCACTGAGCACCCTGAGTACTGAGCAACCAGCACCCTGAGTACTGAGCACCCAGCACCCTGAGCACTGAGCACCGAGCACCCTGAGCACTGAGCACCCAGCACCCTGAGCACTGAGCACCCAACACCCTGAGTAGTGAGCACCCAACGTACTGAGCACCGAGCACCCCGAGCACTGAGCACCCAGCACCCTGAGTACTGAGCACCCAGCACCCCGAGCACTGAGCACCCAGCACCCTGAGCACTGAGCACCCAGCACCCTGAGCACTGATCACCCAGCACCCTGAGCACTGAGCACCCAGCACCCTGACTACTGAGCACCCAGCACCCTGAGTACTGAGCACTCAGCACCCTGAGTACTGAGCACCGAGCACCCCGAGCACTGAGCACCCAGCACCCTGAGCACTGAGCACCCTGGGGACTGAGCACCCAGCACCCTGAGCACTGAGCACCCAGGTCCCTGAGCACTGAGCACCCAGAACCCAAAGCACTGAGCACCCAGCAACCTCAGTACTGAGCACCCAGCACCCCGAGCACTGAGCACCCAGCAGCCTGAGTACTGAGCACCCTGAGTACTGAGCACCGATCACCCTGAGCACTGAGCTCCCAGCACCCTGAGTACTGAGCACCCAGCACCCTGAGGACTGAGCACCCAGCACCCTGAGTACTGAGCACCCAACACCCTGAGCACTGAGCACCCAGCACCCTGAGTACTGAGCACCCAGCACCCTGAACACTGAGCACCCAGCACCCCGAGAATGAGCACCCAGCACCCCGAGTACTGAGCACCGAGCACCCTGAGCACTGAGTACCCAGCACCCTGAGTACTGAGCACCCAGCACCCTGAGCACTGAGCACCGAGCACCCCGAGTACTGAGCACCCAGCACCCTGACCACTAAGAACCCAGCACCCTGAGTACTGAGCACGCAGCACCCTGAGTACTGAACACCCAGCACCCTGAGCACTGACCACTGAGCACCCTGATCACTGAGTACTGAGCACCGAGCACCCCGAGAACTGAGCACCCAGCACCCTGAGCACTGAGCACCCAACACCCTGAGTAGTGAGCACCCAACGTACTGAGCACCGAGCACCCCGAGCACTGAGCACCCAGCACCCTGAGTACTGAGCACACAGCACCCCGAGCACTGAGCACCCAGCACCCTGAGCACTGAGCACCCAGCAGCCTGAGCACTGATCACCCAGCACCCTGAGCACTGAGCACCCAGCACCCTGACTACTGAGCACCCAGCACCCTGAGTACTGAGCACTCAGCACCCTGAGTACTGAGCACCCAGCACCCCGAGCACTGAGCACCCAGCACCCTGAGCACTGAGCACCCTGGGGACTGAGCACCCAGCACCCTGAGCACTGAGCACCCAGGTCCCTGAGCACTGAGCACCCAGAACCCAAAGCACTGAGCACCCAGCACCCTCAGTACTGAGCACCCAGCACCCCGAGCACTGAGCACCCAGCACCCTGAGTACTGAGCACCCTGAGTACTGAGCACCGATCACCCTGAGCACTGAGCTCCCAGCACCCTGAGTACTGAGCACCCAGCACCCTGAGGACTGAGCACCCAGCACCCTGAGTACTGAGCACCCAACACCCTGAGCACTGAGCACCCAGCACTCTGAGTACTGAGCACCCAGCACCCTGAACACTGAGCACCCAGCACCCCGAGAATGAGCACCCAGCACCCCGAGTACTGAGCACCGAGCACCCTGAGCACTGAGTAACCAGCACCCTGAGTACTGAGCACCCAGCACCCTGAGCACTGAGCACCGAGCACCCCGAGTACTGAGCACCCAGCACCCTGACCACTAAGAACCCAGCACCCTGAGTACTGAGCACGCAGCACCCTGAGTACTGAACACCCAGCACCCTGAGCACTGACCACTGAGCACCCTGATCACTGAGTACTGAGCACCGAGCACCCCGAGAATTGAGCACCCAGCACCCGGAGTACTGAGCACCCAGCACCCTGAGTACTGAGCACCCAGCACCCCGAGCACTGAGCACCCAGCACCCTGAGTACTGAGCACTGAGCACCCAGCACCCCGAGCACTGAGCACCCAGCACCCTGAGCACTGAGCACCCAGCACCCGAGTACTGAGCACCCAGCACCCTGAGTACTGAGCACCCAGCACCCTGAGTACTGAGCACCCAGCACCCCGAGTACTGAGCACCCAGCACCCTGAGTACTGAGCACCCAGCACCCTGAGCACTGAGCACCCAGCACCCCGAGCGCTGAGCACCCAGCACCCTGAGTACTGAGCACCCAGCACCCTGAGCACTGAGCACCCAGCACCCTGAGCACTGAGCACCCAGCACCCTGAGCACTGAGCACCCAGCACCCTGAGCACTGAGCACCCAGCACCCTGAGTAGTGAGCACCCAACGTACTGAGCACCAAGCACCCCGAGCACTGAGCACCCAGCACCCTTAGTACTGAGCACCGAGCACCCTGAGCACTGAGCACCCAGCACCCTGAGTACTGAGCTCCGAGCACCCCGAGCACTGAGCACCCAGCGCCCCGAGCACCGAGCACCCTGAGCACTGAGCACCCAGCACCCTGAGTACTGAGCACCCTGCACAATGAGCAATGAGCACCCTGAGTACTGAGCACCCAGCACCTTGAGCACTGAGCACCCAGCACCCGGAGTACTGAGCACCCAGGACACTGAGTACTAAGCACCGAGCACCCTGAGTACTGAGCACCCAGCACCCTGAGCACTGAACACACAGCACCCTGAGTACTGAGCACCTCGAGCACTGAGCACCCTGCACCCTGAGTACTGAGCACCGAGCACCCCGAGCACTGAGCACCCAGCACCGCGAGCACTGAGCACATAGCACCCCGAGCACTGAGCACCCAGCACCCTGAGTACTGAGCACCCAGCACCCTGAGCACTGAGCACTGAGCACCCACCAGCCTGAGCACTGAGCACTGAGTACCAAGCACCCTGAGCACTGAGCACCCAGCACCCTAAGCACTGAGTACCCAGCACCCTGAGCACTGAGCACCCAGCACCCTGAGCACTGAGCACACAGCACCCTGAGCACTGAGCACCTAGCACCCTGAGGACTGAGCACTGAGCACCCAGCACCCTGAGCACTGAGCACCCAGCACCCTGAGTACTGAGCACCGAGCACCCCGAGCACTGAGCACCCAGCACCCTGAGTACTGAGCTACGAGCACCCTGAGCACTGAGCACCCTGAGCACTGAGCACCGAGCACCCTGAACACTGAGTACCCAGCACCCTGAGCAATGTGCACCCAGCACCCTGAGCACTGAGCACCCAGCACCCTGAGCACTGAGCACCCAGCACCCTGAGTACTGAGCACTGAGCACCCAGCACCCCGAGCACTGAGCACCCAGCACCCCGAGTACTGAGCACTGAGCACGCTGAGTACTGAGCACCCAGCACCCTGAGCACTGAGTACCCAGCACCCTGAGCACTGAGCACCCATCACCCTGAGCACTGAGCACCCAGGACCCTGAGCACTGAGCACCCAGCACCCTGAGTACTGAGCACTGAGCACCCAGCCCTCCGAGCACTGAGCACCCAGCACCCTGAGTACTGAGCACTGAGCACCCAGCACCCCGAGCACTGAGTACCCAGCACCCTGAGCACTGAGCACCCAGCACCCGAGTACTGAGCACACAGCATCCTGAGTACTGAGCACCCAGCACCCTGAGTACTGAGCACCCAGCACTCCGAGTCCTGAGCACGAAGCACCCTGAGTACTGTGCACCCAGCACCCTGAGCACTGAGCACCCAGCACCCCGAGCACTGAGCACCCAGCACCCTGAGTACTGAGCACCCAGCACCCTGAGCACTGAGCACCCAGCACCCTGAGCACTGAGCACCCAGCACCCTGAGCACTGAGCACTGAGCACCCTGATCACTGAGTACTGAGCACCGAGCACCCCGAGAACTGAGCACCCAGCACCCTGAGTACTGAGCACCCAGCACCCCAAGCACTGAGCACCCTGAGTATTGAGCACCCAGAACCCTGAGTACTGAGCAGCCAGCACCCTGAGTACTGAGCAAACAGCACCCTGAGTACTGAGCACCCAGCACCCCGAGCACTGAGCACCCAGCACCCTGAGGACTGAGCACCCAGCACCATGAGCACTGAGCACACTGAGTACTGAGCACTGAGCACCCTGAGTACTGAGCACTGAGCACCCTGAGTACTGAGCAACCAGCACCCTGAGTACTGAGCACCCAGCACCCTGAGCACTGAGCACCGAGCACCCTGAGCACTGAGCACCCAGCACCCTGATCACTGAGCACCCAGCACCCAGAGTAGTGAGCACCCAACGTACTGAGCACCGAGCACCCCGAGCACTGAGCACCCAGCACCTTGAGTACTGAGCACCCAGCACCCCGAGCACTGAGCACCCAGCACCCTGAGCACTGAGCACCCAGCACCCTGAGCACTGATCACCCAGCACCCTGAGCTCTGAGCACCCAGCACCCTGAGGACTGAGCACCCAGCACCCTGAGTACTGAGCACTCAGCACCCTGAGTACTAAGCACCGAGCACCGCGAGCACTGAGCACCCAGCACCCTGAGCACAGAGCACCCTGAGGACTGAGCACCCAGCACCCCAAGCACTGAGCACCCTGAGTATTGAGCACCCAGCACCCTGAGTACTGAGCAGCCAGCACCCTGAGTACTGAGCACCCAGCACCCTGAGTACTGAGCACCCAGCACACTGAGTACTGAGCACCCAACACCCCAAGCACTGAGCACCCTGAGTACTGAGCACCCAGCACCCCAAGCACTGAGCACCCTGAGTATTGAGCACCCAGCACCCTGAGTACTGAGCAGCCAGCACCCTGAGTACTGAGCACCCAGCACCCTGAGTACTGAGCACCCAGGACCCCGAGCACTGAGCACCCAGCACCCTGAGTATTGAGCACCCAGCACCCTGAGCACTGAGCACCGAGCACCCTGAGCACTGAGCACCCAGCACCCTGAGGACTGAGCACCCAGCACCCTAAGCACTGAGCACCCTGAGTACGGAGCACTGAGTACCCTGAGTACTGAGCACTGAGCACCCTGAGTACTGAGCAACCAGCACCCTGAGTACTGAGCACCCAGCACCCTGAGCACTGAGCACCGAGCACCCTGAGCACTGAGCACCCAGCACCCTGAGCACTGAGCACCCAACACCCTGAGTAGTGAGCACCCAACGTACTGAGCACCGAGCACCCCGAGCACTGAGCACCCAGCACCCTGAGTACTGAGCACCCAGCACCCCGAGCACTGAGCACCCAGCACCCTGAGCACTGAGCACCCAGCACCCTGAGCACTGATCACCCAGCACCCTGAGCACTGAGCACCCAGCACCCTGACTACTGAGCACCCAGCACCCTGAGTACTGAGCACTCAGCACCCTGAGTACTGAGCACCGAGCACCCCGAGCACTGAGCACCCAGCACCCTGAGCACTGAGCACCCTGGGGACTGAGCACCCAGCACCCTGAGCACTGAGCACCCAGGTCCCTGAGCACTGAGCACCCAGAACCCAAAGCACTGAGCACCCAGCACCCTCAGTACTGAGCACCCAGCACCCCGAGCACTGAGTACCCAGCACCCTGAGTACTGAGCACCCTGAGTACTGAGCACCGATCACCCTGAGCACTGAGCTCCCAGCACCCTGAGTACTGAGCACCCAGAACCCTGAGGACTGAGCACCCAGCACCCTGAGTACTGAGCACCCAACACCCTGAGCACTGAGCACCCAGCACCCTGAGTACTGAGCACCCAGCACCCTGAACACTGAGCACCCAGCACCCCGAGAATGAGCACCCAGCACCCCGAGTACTGAGCACCGAGCACCCTGAGCACTGAGTACCCAGCACCCTGAGTACTGAGCACCCAGCACCCTGAGCACTGAGCACCGAGCACCCCGAGTACTGAGCACCCAGCACCCTGACCACTAAGAACCCAGCACCCTGAGTACTGAGCACGCAGCACCCTGAGTACTGAACACCCAGCACCCTGAGCACTGACCACTGAGCACCCTGATCACTGAGTACTGAGCACCAAGCACGCCGAGAACTGAGCACCCAGCACCCGGAGTACTGAGCACCCAGCACCCTGAGTACTGAGCACCCAGCACCCCGAGCACTGAGCACCCAGCACCCTGAGTACTGAGCACTGAGCACCCAGCACCCCGAGCACTGAGCACCCAGCACCCTGAGCACTGAGCACCCAGCACCCGAGTACTGAGCACCCAGCACCCTGAGTACTGAGCACCCAGGACCCTGAGTACTGAGCACCCAGCACCCCGAGTACTGAGCACCCAGCACCCTGAGTACTGAGCACCCAGCACCCTGAGCACTGAGCACCCAGCACCCCGAGCGCTAAGCACCCAGCACCCTGAGTACTGAGCACCCAGCACCCTGAGCACTGAGCACCCAGCACCCTGAGCACTGAGCACCCAGCACCCTGAGCACTGAGCACCCAGCACCCTGAGCACTGAGCACCCAGCACCCTGAGTAGTGAGCACCCAACGTACTGAGCACCAAGCACCCCGAGCACTGAGCACCCAGCACCCTTAGTACTGAGCACCGAGCACCCTGAGCACTGAGCACCCAGCACCCTGAGTACTGAGCTCCGAGCACCCCGAGCACTGAGCACCCAGCGCCCCGAGCACCGAGCACCCTGAGCACTGAGCACCCAGCACCCTGAGTACTGAGCACCCTGCACAATGAGCAATGAGCACCCTGAGTACTGAGCACCGAGCACCTTGAGCCCTGAGCACCCAGCACCCGGAGTACTGAGCACCCAGGACACTGAGTACTAAGCACCGAGCACCCTGAGTACTGAGCTCCCAGCACCCTGAGCACTGAACACACAGCACCCTGAGTACTGAGCACCTCGAGCACTGAGCACCCAGCACCCTGAGTACTGAGCACCGAGCACCCCGAGCACTGAGCACCCAGCACCGCGAGCACTGAGCACATAGCACCCCGAGCACTGAGCACCCAGCACCCTGAGTACTGAGCACCCAGCACCCTGAGCACTGAGCACTGAGCACCCACCACCCTGAGCACTGAGCACTGAGTACCAAGCACCCTGAGCACTGAGCACCCAGCACCCTGAGCACTGAGTACCCAGCACCCTGAGCACTGAGCACCCAGCACCCTGAGCACTGAGCACACAGCACCCTGAGCACTGAGCACCTAGCACCCTGAGGACTGAGCACTGAGCACCCAGCACCCTGAGCACTGAGCACCCAGCACCCTGAGTACTGAGCACCGAGCACCCCGAGCACTGAGCACCCAGCACCCTGAGTACTGAGCTCCGAGCACCCTGAGCACTAAGCACCCTGAGCACTGAGCACCGAGCACCCTGAGCACTGAGTACCCAGCACCCTGAGCAATGTGCACCCAGCACCCTGAGCACTGAGCACCCAGCACCCTGAGCACTGAGCACCCAGCACCCTGAGTACTGAGCACTGAGCACCCAGCACCCCGAGCACTGAGCACCCAGCACCCCGAGTACTGAGCACTGAGTACGCTGAGTACTGAGCACCCAGCACCCTGAGCACTGAGTACCCAGCACCCTGAGCACTGAGCACCCATCACCCTGAGCACTGAGCACCCAGGACCCTGAGCACTGAGCACCCAGCACCCTGAGTACTGAGCACTGAGCACCCAGCCCTCCGAGCACTGAGCACCCAGCACCCTGAGTACTGAGCACTGAGCACCCAGCACCCCGAGCACTGAGTACCCAGCACCCTGAGCACTGAGCACCCAGCACCCGAGTACTGAGCACACAGCATCCTGAGTACTGAGCACCCAGCACCCTGAGTACTGAGCACCCAGCACTCCGAGTACTGAGCACCCAGCACCCTGAGTACTGAGCACCCAGCACCCTGAGCACTGAGCACCCAGCACCCCGAGCACTGAGCACCCAGCACCCTGAGTACTGAGCACCCAGCACCCTGAGCACTGAGCACCCAGCACCCTGAGCACTGAGCACCCAGCACCCTGAGCACTGAGCACTGAGCACCCTGATCACTGAGTACTGAGCACCGAGTACCCCGAGAACTGAGCACCCAGCACCCTGAGTACTGAGCACCCAGCACCCCAAGCACTGAGCACCCTGAGTATTGAGCACCCAGAACCCTGAGTACTGAGCAGCCAGCACCCTGAGTACTGAGCAAACAGCACCCTGAGTATTGAGCACCCAGCACCCCGAGCACTGAGCACCCAGCACCCTGAGGACTGAGCACCCAGCACCATGAGCACTGAGCACACTGAGTACTGAGCACTGAGCACCCTGAGTACTGAGCACTGAGCACCCTGAGTACTGAGCAACCAGCACCCTGAGTACTGAGCACCCAGCACCCTGAGCACTGAGCACCGAGCACCCTGAGCACTGAGCACCCAGCACCCTGATCACTGAGCACCCAGCACCCAGAGTAGTGAGCACCCAACGTACTGAGCACCGAGCACCCCGAGCACTGAGCACCCAGCACCTTGAGTACTGAGCACCCAGCACCCCGAGCACTGAGCACCCAGCACCCTGAGCACTGAGCACCCAGCACCCTGAGCACTGATCACCCAGCACCCTGAGCTCTGAGCACCCAGCACCCTGAGTACTGAGCACCCAGCACCCTGAGTACTGAGCACTCAGCACCCTGAGTACTAAGCACCGAGCACCGCGAGCACTGAGCACCCAGCACCCTGAGCACAGAGCACCCTGAGGACTGAGCACCCAGCACCCTGAGCACTGAGCACCCAGCACCCTGAGTACTGAGCACGGATAATCCTGAGCACTGAGCACCCAGAACCCAAAGCACTGAGCACCCAACACCCTCAGTACTGAGCACCCAGCACCCCGAGCACTGAGCACCCAGCACCCTGAGTACTGAGCACCCTGAGTACTGAGCACCGAGCACCCCGAGCACTGAGCACCCAGAACCCTGAGTACAGAGCACTCAGCACCCTGAGTACTGAGAACCCAGCACCCTGAGTACTGAGCACTCAGCACCCTGAGCACTGAGCACCGAGCACCCCGAGTATTGAGCACCCAGCATCCTGAGCACTGAGCACCCAGCACCCTGAGTACTGAGCACCCAGCACCCTGAGTACTGAACACCCAGCACCCTGAGCACTGAGCACTGAGCACCCTGATCACTGAGTACTGAGCACCGAGCACCCCGAGAACTGAGCACCCAGCACCCGGAGTACTGAGCACCCAGCACCCTGAGTACTGAGCACCGAGCACCCCGAGCACTGAGCACCCAGCACCCCGAGTACTGAGCACCGAGCACCCTGATCACTGAGGACTGAGCACCGTGCACCCCGAGCACTGAGTACCCAGCACCCTGAGTACTGAGCACTCAGCACCCTGAGCACTGAGCACCGAGCACCCCGAGTACTGAGCACCCAGCACCCTGAGCACTGAGCACCCAGCACGCTGAGTACTGAGCACCCAGCACCCTGAGTACTGAACACCCAGCAACCTGAGCAATGAGCACTGAGCACCCTGATCACTGAGTACTGAGCACCGAGCACCCCGAGAACTGAGCACCCAGCACCCGGAGTACTGAGCACCCAGCACCCTGAGTACTGAGCACCCAGCACCCCGAGCACTGAGCACCCAGCACCCTGAGCACTGAGCACCCAGCACCCTGAGTACTGAGCACTGAGCACCCAGCACACCGAGCACTGAGCACCCAGGACCCTGATTACTGAGCACTGAGCACCCAGCACCCCGAGCACTGAGCACACAGCACCCTGAGCACTGAGCACCCAGAACCCTCAGCACTGAGCACCCAGCACCCTGAGTACTGAGCACTGAGCAACCAGCACCCCGGGCACTGAGCACCCAGCACCCTGAGTACTGAGCACTGAGCACCCAGCACCCCGAGCACTGAGCACCCAGCACCCTGAGCACTGAGCACCCAGCACCCGAGTACTGAGCACCCAGCACCCTGAGTACTGAGCACCCAGCACCCTGAGTACTGAGCACCCAGCACCCTGAGTACTGAGCACCCAGCACCCCGAGCACTGAGCACCCAGCACCCCGAGTACTGAGCACCCAGCACACTGAGTACTGAGCACCCAGCACCCTGTGCACTGAGCACCCAGCACCCCGAGCACTGAGCACCCAGCACCCTGAGTACTGAGCACCCAGCACCCTGAGCACTGAGCACCCAGCACCCTGAGTAGTGAGCACCCAACGTACTGAGCACCGAGCACCCCGAGCACTGAGCACCCAGCACCCTGAGTACTGAGCACCGAGCACCCCGAGCACTGAACACCCAGCACCCTGAGTACTGAGCTCCGAGGACCCCGAGCACTGAGCACCCAGCGCCACGAGCACCAAACACCCTGAGCACTGAGCACCCAGCACCCTGACTACTGAGCACCCAGCACCCTGAGTACTGAACACCCAGCACCCTGAGCACCGAGCACCCCGAGCACTGAGCACCCAGCACCCTGAGCACTGAACACACAGCACCCTAAGTACTGAGCACCTCGAGCACTGAGCACCCAGCACCCTGAGCACTGAGTACCCAGCACCCTTAGCACTGAGTACCCAGCACCCTGAGCACTGAGCACACAGCACCCTGAGCACTGAGCACCCAGCACCCTGAGTACTGAGCACTGAGCACCCAGCACCCCGAGCACTGAGAACCCAGCACCCTGAGTACTGAGCACTGAGCACCCAGCACCCCGAACACTGAGCACCCAGCACCCTGAGCACTGAGCACCCAGCACCCGAGTACTGAGCACCCAGCCGACTGAGTACTGAGCACCCAGCACCCTGAGTACTGAGCACAGAGCACCCCGAGTACTGAGCACCCAGCACCCTGAGTACTGAGCACCCAGCATCCTGAGCACTGAGCACCCAGCACCCCGAGCACTGAGCAACCAGCACCCTGAGTACTGAGCACCCAGGGCCCCGAGCACTGAGCACCCAGCACCCTGAGCACTGAGCACCCAGCACCCTGAGTACTGAGCACCCAGCACCCTGAGTACTGAACACCCAGCACCCTGAGCACTGAGCACTGAGCACCCTGAGCACTGAGTACTGAGCACTGAGCACCCTGAGCACTGAGCACCCAGCACCCCAAGTACTGAGCACCCAGCACCCCGAGCACTGAGCACCCAGCGCCCCGAGCACTGAGCACCCAGCACCCCGAGCACTGAGCACTGAGCACCCAGCACCCCGAGTACTGAGCAGTGAGCACCCTGAGCACTGAGCACCCAGCACCCCGAGTACTGAGCACTGAGCACCCTGAGTACTGAGCAACCAGCACCCTGAGCACTGAGTACCCAGCACCCTGAGGACTAAGCACCCAGCACCCTGAGCACTGAGCACCCAGCACCCTGAGCACTGAGCACCCAGCACCCTGAGTACTGATCACTGAGCACCCAGCACCCCGAGCACTGAGCACCCAGCACCCTGAGTACTGAGCACTGAGCACCCAGCACCCCGAGCACTGAGCACCCAGCACCCTGAGCACTGAGCACCCAGCACCCGAGTACTGAGCACCCAGCACCCTGCGTACTGAGCACCCAGCACCCTGAGTACTGAGCACCCAGCACCCTGAGTACCAAGCACCCAGCACCCCGAGCACTGAGCACCCAGCACCCCGAGTACTGAGCACCCAGCACCCTGAGTACTGAGCACCCAGCACCCTGAGCACTGAGCACCCAGCACCCCGAGCACTGAGCACCCAGCACCCTGAGTACTGAGCACCCAGCACCCTGAGCACTGAGCACCCAGCACCCTGAGTAGTGAGCACCCAACATACTGAGCACCGAGCACCCCGAGCACTGAGCACCCAGCACGCTGAGTACTGAGCACCGAGCACCCCGAGCACTGAACACCCAGCACCCTGAGTACTGAGCTCTGAGGACCCCGAGCACTGAGCACCCAGCGCCCCGAGCACCGAGCACCCTGAGCACTGAGCACCCAGCACCCTGACTACTGAGCACCCAGCACCCTGAGCAATGAGCAACCTGAGTACTGAGCACCCAGCACCTTGAGCACTGAGCACCGAGCACCCCGAGCACTGAGCACCCAGCACCCTGAGCACTGAACACACAGCACCCTGAGTACTGAGCACCTCGAGCACTGAGCACCCAGCACCCTGAGCACTGAGTACCCAGCACCCTGAGCACTGAGCACCCAGCACCCTGAGCACTGAGCACACAGGCCCCTGAGCACTGAGCACCCAGCAGCCTGAGTACTGAGCACTGAGCACCCAGCACCCCGAGCACTGAGCACCCAGCACCCTGAGTACTGAGCACTGAGCACCCAGCACCCCGAACACTGAGCACCCAGCACCCTGAGCACTAAGCACCCAGCACCCGAATACTGAGCACCCAGCACCCTGAGTACTGAGCACCCAGCACCCTGAGTACTGAGCACCCAGCACCCCGAGTACTGAGCACCCAGCACCCTGAGTACTGAGCACCCAGCATCCTGAGCACTGAGCACCCAGCACCCCGAGCACTGAGCACCCAGCACCCTGAGTACTGAGTACCCAGCACCCTGAGCACTGAGCACCCAGCACCCCGAGCACTGAGCACCCAACACCCTGAGTACTGAGCACCCAGTACCCTGACCACTGAGCACCCAGCACCCTGAGTAGTGAGCACCCAACGTACTGAGCACCGAGCACCCCGAGCACTGAGCACCCAGCACCCTGAGTACTGAGCACCGAGCACCCCGAGCACTGAACACCCAGCACCCTGAGTACTGAGCTCCGAGGACCCCGAGCACTGAGCACCCAGCGCCCCGAGCACCGAGCACCCTGAGCACTGAGCACCCAGCACCCTGACTACTGAGCACCCAGCACCCTGAGCAATGAGCAACCTGAGTACTGAGCACCCAGCACCCTGAGCACTGAACACACAGCACCCTGAGTACTGAGCACCTCGAGCACTGAGCACCCAGCACCGTGAGCACTGAGTACCCAGCACCCTGAGCACTGAGCACCCAGCACCCTGAGCAATGAGCAACCTGAGTACTGAGCACCCAGCACCCTGAGCACTGAACACACAGCACCCTGAGTACTGAGCACCTCGAGCACTGAGCACCCAGCACCGTGAGCACTGAGTACCCAGCACCCTGAGCACTGAGCACCCAGCACCCTGAGCACTGAGCACACAGCACCCTGAGCACTGAGCACCCAGCACCCTGAGTACTGAGCACTGAGCACCCAGCACCCCGAACACTAAGCACCCAGCACCCTGAGCACTGAGCACCCAGTACCCGAGTACTGAGCACCCAGCACCCTGAGTACTGAGCACCCAGCACCCTGAGTACTGAGCACCCAGCAACCCGAGTACTGAGCACCCAGCACCCTGAGTACTGAGCACCCAGCATCCTGAGCACTGAGCACCCAGCACCCCGAGCACTGAGCACCCAGCACCCTGAGTACTGAGCACCCAGCGCCCCGAGCACTGAGCACCCAGCACCCTGAGCACTGAGCACCCAGCACCCTGAGTACTGAGCACCCAGCACCCTGAGTACTGAACACCCAGCACCCTGAGCACTGAGCACTGAGCACCCTGAGCACTGAGTACTGAGCACTGAGCACCCTGAGCACTGAGCACCCAGCACCCCGAGTACTGAGCACCCAGCACCCCGAGCACTGAGCACCCAGCGCCCCGAGCACTGAGCACCCAGCACCCCGAGCACTGAGCACTGAGCACCCAGCACCCCGAGTACTGAGCAGTGAGCACCCTGAGCACTGAGCACCCAGCACCCTGAGTACTGAGCACCGATAATCCTGAGCACTGAGCACCCAGAACCCAAAGCACTGAGCACCAAGCACCCTCAGTACTGAGCACCCAGCACCCCGAGCACTGAGCACCCAGCACCCTGAGTACTGAGCACCCTGAGTACTGAGCACCGAGCACCCCGAGCACTGAGCACCCAGCACCCTGAGTACTGAGCACTGAGCACCCAGCACACCGAGCACTGAGCACCCAGGACCCTGATTACTGAGCACTGAGCACCCAGCACCCCGAGCACTGAGCACCCAGCACCCTGAGCACTGAGCACCCAGAACCCTGAGCACTGAGCACACAGCACCCTGAGTACTGAGCACTGAGCACCCAGCACCCCGGGCACTGAGCACCCAGCACCCTGAGTACTGAGCACTGAGCACCCCGAGAACTGAGCACCCAGCACCCGGAGTACTGAGCACCCAGCACCCTGAGTACTGAGCACCGAGCACCCCGAGCACTGAGCACCCAGCACCCCGAGAACTGAGCACCCAGCACCCCGAGCACTGAGCACCCAGCGCCCCGAGCACTGAGCACCCAGCACCCCGAGTACTGAGCAGTGAGCACCCTGAGCACTGAGCACCCAGCACCCCGAGTATTGAGCACTGAGCACCCTGAGTACTGAGCAACCAGCACCCTGAGCACTGAGTACCCAGCACCCTGAGGACTAAGCACCCAGCACCCTGAGCACTGAGCACCCAGCACCCTGAGCACTGAGCACCCAGCACCCTGAGTACTGATCACTGAGCACCCAGCACCCAGAGCACTGAGCACCCAGCACCCTGAGTACTGAGCACTGAGCACCCAGCACCCCGAGCACTGAGCACCCAGCACCCTGAGCACTGAGCACCCAGCACCCGAGTACTGAGCACCCAGCACCCTGCGTACTGAGCACCCAGCACCCTGAGTACTGAGCACCCAGCACCCTGAGTACCAAGCACCCAGCACCCCGAGCACTGAGCACCCAGCACCCCGAGTACTGAGCACCCAGCACCCTGAGTACTGAGCACCCAGCACCCTGAGCACTGAGCACGCTGAGTACTGAGCACCCAGCACCCTGAGTACTGAACACCCAGCACCCTGAGCACTGAGCACTGAGCACCCTGATCACTGAGTACTGAGCACCGAGCACCCTGAGAACTGAGCACCCAGCACCCGGAGTACTGAGCACTGAGCACCCAGCACCCCGAGAACTGAGCACCCAGCACCCTGAGTACTGAGCACTGAGCACCCAGCACCCCGAGCACTGAGCACCCAGCACCCTGAGTACTGAGCACCGAGCACCCCGAGCACTGAACACCCAGCACCCTGAGTACTGAGCTCCGAGGACCCCGAGCACTGAGCACCCAGCGCCCCGAGCACCGAGCACCCTGAGCACTGAGCACCCAGCACCCTGACTACTGAGCACCCAGCACCCTGAGCAATGAGCAACCTGAGTACTGAGCACCCAGCACCTTGAGCACTGAGCACCGAGCACCCCGAGCACTGAGCACCCAGCACCCTGAGCACTGAACACACAGCACCCTGAGTACTGAGCACCTCGAGCACTGAGCACCCAGCACCCTGAGCACTGAGTACCCAGCACCCTGAGCACTGAGCACCCAGCACCCTGAGCACTGAGCACACAGCACCCTGAGCACTGAGCACCCAGCACCCTGAGTACTGAGCACTGAGCACCCAGCACCCCGAGCACTGAGCACCCAGCACCCTGAGTACTGAGCACTGAGCACCCAGCACCCCGAACACTGAGCACCCAGCACCCTGAGCACTGAGCACCCAGCACCCGAGTACTGAGCACCCAGCACCCTGAGTACTGAGCACCCAGCACCCTGAGTACTGAGCACCCAGCATCCCGAGTACTGAGCACCCAGCACCCTGAGTACTGAGCACCCAGCATCCTGAGCACTGAGCACCCAGCACCCCAAGCACTGAGCACCCAGCACCCTGAGTACTGAGCACCCAGCGCCCCGAGCACTGAGCACCCAGCACCCTGAGCACTGAGCACCCAGCACCCTGAGTACTGAGCACCCAGCACCCTGAGTACTGAACACCCAGCACCCTGAGCACTGAGCACTGAGCACCCTGAGCACTGAGTACTGAGCACTGAGCACCCTGAGCACTGAGCACCCAGCACCCCGAGTACTGAGCACCCAGCACCCCGAGCACTGAGCACCCAGCGCCCCGAGCACTGAGCACCCAGCACCCCGAGCACTGAGCACTGAGCACCCAGCACCCCGAGTACTGAGCAGTGAGCACCCTGAGCACTGAACACCCAGCACCCTGAGGACTGAGCACCCAGCACACTGAGCACTGAGCACCCAGCACCCTGAGCACTGAGCACCCAGCACCCTGAGTATTGATCACTGAGCACCCAGCACCCCGAGCACTGAGCACCCAGCACCCTGAGTACTGAGCACTGAGCACCCAGCACCCCGAGCACTGAGCACCCAGCACCCTGAGCACTGAGCACCCAGCACCCGAGTACTGAGCACCCAGCACCCTGAGTACTGAGCACCCAGCACCCTGAGTACTGTGAACCCAGCACCCTGAGCACTGAGCACCCAGCACCCCGAGCACTGAGCACCCAGCACCTTGAGTACTGAGCACCCAGCACCCTGAGCACTGAGCAACCAGCACCCTGAGCTCTGAGCATCCAGCACCCTGAGCACTGAGCACCCAGCACCCTGAGTAGTGAGCACCCAACGTACTGAGCACCGAGCACCCCGAGCACTGTGCACCCAGCACCCTGAGTACTGATCACCGAGTACCCTGAGCACTGAGCACCCAGCACCCTGAGTACTGAGCTCCGAGCACCCCGAGCACTGAGCACCGAGCACCCTGTGCACTGAGTACCCAGCACCCTGAGTACTGAGCACTCAGCACCCTGAGCACTGAGCACCGAGCACCCTGAGTACTGAGCACCGAGCACCCTGAGCACTGAGAACCCAGCACCCTGAGTACTGAGCTCCGAGCACCCCGAGCACTGAGCACCCAGCACCCTGAGTACTGAGCACCCTGCACCCTGAGCAATGAGCACCCTGAGTACTGAGCACCCAGCACCCTGAGTACTGAGCACCGATCACCCCGAGCACTGAGAACCCAGCACCGCGAGCACTGAGCACATAGCACCCCGAGCACTGAGCACCCAGCACCCTGAGTACTGAGCACCCAGCACCCTGAGTACTGAGCACCCAGCACCCTGAGCACTGAGTACCCAACACCCTGAGCACTGAGCACCCAGCACCCTGAGCACTGAGCACACAGCACCCTGAGCACTGAGCACCCTGAGCACTGAGCACCCAGCACCCTGAGTACTGAGCACTGAGCACCCAGCACCCCGAGCACTGAGCACCCAGCACCCCGAGTACTGAGCACTGAGCACCCTGAGTACTGAGCACCCAGCACCCTGAGCACTGAGTACCCAGCACCCTTAGCACTGAGCACCCAGCACCCTGAGCACTGAGCACCCAGCACCCTGAGCACTGAGCACCCAGCACCCTGAGTACTGAGCACTGAGCACCCAGCACCCCGATCACTGAGCACCCAGCACCCTGAGTACTGAGCACTGAGCACCCAGCACCCCGAGCACTGAGCACCCAGCACCCTGAGCACTGAGCACCCAGCACCCAAGTACTGAGCACACAGCACCCTGAGTACTGAGCACCCAGCACCCTGAGCACTGAGCACCCAGCACCCCGAGCACTGAGCACCCAGCACCCTGAGTACTGAGCACCCAGCACCCAGAGCACTGAGCACCCAGCACCCCGAGCACTGTGCACCCAGCACCCTGAGTACTGAGCACCCAGCACCCTGAGCACTGAGCAACCAGCACCCTGAGCACTGAGCACGGAGCACCCTGAGCACTGAGCACTGAGCACCCTGATCACTGAGTACTGAGCACCGAGCACCCCGAGAACTGAGCACCCAGCACCCGGAGTACTGAGCACCCAGCAGCCCAAGCATTGAGCACCCTGAGTATTGAGCACCCAGCACCCTGAGTACTGAGCAGCCAGCATCCTGAGTACTGAGCAACGAGCACCCTGAGTACAGAGCACCTAGCACCCCGAGCACTGAGCACCCAGCACCCTGAGGACTGAGCACCCAGCACCCTGAGCACTGAGCACCCTGAGTACTGAGCACTGAGCACCCTGAGTACTGAGCACTGAGCACCCTGAGTACTGAGCAACCAGCACCCTGAGTACTGAGCACCCAGGACCCTGAGCAATGAGCAACGAGCACCCTGAGCACTGAGCACCCAGCACCCTGAGCACTGAGCACCCAGCACCCTGAGTAGTGAGCACCCAACGTACTGAGCACCGAGCACCCTGAGCACTGAGCACCCAGCACCCTGACTACTGAGCACCCAGCACCCTGAGCAATGAGCAACCTGAGTACTGAGCACCCAGCACCTTGAGCACTGAGCACCGAGCACCCCGAGCACTGAGCACCCAGCACCCTGAGCACTGAACACACAGCACCCGGAGTACTGAGCACCTCGAGCACTGAGCACCCAGCACCCTGAGCACTGAGTACCCAGCACCCTGAGCACTGAGCACCCAGCAACCTGAGCACTGAGCACACAGCACCCTGAGCACTGAGCACCCAGCACCATGAGTACTGAGCACTGAGCACCCAGCACCCCGAGCACTGAGCACCCAGCACCCTGAGTACTGAGCACTGAGCACCCAGCACCCCGAACACTGAGCACCCAGCACCCTGAGCACTGAGCACCCAGCACCCGAGTACTGAGCACCCAGCACCCTGAGTACTGAGCACCCAGCACCCTGAGTACTGAGCACCCAGCATCCCGAGTACTGAGCACCCAGCACCCTGAGTACTGAGCACCCAGCATCCTGAGCACTGAGCACCCAGCACCCCGAGCACTGAGCACCCAGCACCCTGATTACTGAGCACCCAGCGCCCCGAGCACTGAGCACCCAGCACCCTGAGCACTGAGCACCCAGCACCCTGAGTACTGAGCACCCAGCACCCTGAGTACTGAACTCCCAGCACCCTGAGCACTGAGCACTGAGCACCCTGAGCACTGAGTACTGAGCACTGAGCACCCTGAGCACTGAGCACCCAGCACCCCGAGTACTGAGCACCCAGCACCCTGAGCACTGAGCACCCAGCGCCCCGAGCACTGAGCACCCAGCACCCCGAGCACTGAGCACTGAGCACCCAGCACCCCGAGTACTGAGCAGTGAGCACCCTGAGCACTGAACACCCAGCACCCCGAGTACTGAGCACTGAGCACCCTGAGTACTGAGCAACCAGCACCCTGAGCACTGAGTACCCAGCACCCTGAGGACTGAGCACCCAGCAAACTGAGCACTGAGCACCCAGCATCCTGAGCACTGAGCACCCAGCACCCTGAGTACTGATCACTGAGCACCCAGCACCCCGAGCACTGAGCACCCAGCACCCTGAGTACTGAGCACTGAGCACCCAGCACCCCGAGCACTGAGCACCCAGCACCCTGAGCACTGAGCACCCAGCACCCGAGTACTGAGCACCCAGCACCCGAGTACTGAGCACCCAGCACCCTGAGCACTGAGCACCCAGCACCCGAGCACTGAGCACCCAGCACCCTGTGCACTGAGTACCCAGCACCCTGAGTACTGAGCACTCAGCACCCTGAGCACTGAGCACCGAGCACCCTGAGTACTGAGCACCGAGCACCCCGAGCACTGAGCACCCAGCACCCTGAGTACTGAGCACCCTGCACCCTGAGCAATGAGCACCCTGAGTACTGAGCACCCAGCACCTTGAGCACTGAGCACCCAGCACCCTGAGCACTGAACACACAGCACCCTGAGTACTGAGCTCCGAGCACCCCGAGCACTGAGCACCGAGCACCCCGAGCACTGAGAACCCAGCACCGCGAGCACTGAGCACATAGCACCCCGAGCACTGAGCACCCAGCACCCTGAGTACTGAGCACCCAGCACCCTGAGTACTGAGCACCCAGCACCCTGAGCACTGAGTACCCAACACCCTGAACACTGAGCACCCAGCACCCTGAGCACTGAGCACACAGCACCCTGAGCACTGAGCACCCAGCACCCTGAGTACTGAGCACTGAGCACCCAGCACCCCGAGCAGTGAGCAGCCAGCACCCTGAGTACTGAGCACCGAGCACCCCGAGCAATGAGCACCCAGCACCCTGAGTACTGAGCTCCGAGCACTCCGAGCACTGAGCACCCTGAGCACTGAGCACCGAGCACCCTGAGCACTGAGTACCCAGCACCCTGAGCACTGAGCACCCAGCGCCCTGAGCACTGAGCACCCAGCACCCTGAGCACTGAGCACCCAGCACCCTGAGTACTGAGCACTGAGCACCCAGCACCCCGAGCACTGAGCACCCAGCACCCCGAGTACTGAGCACTGAGCACCCTGAGTACTGAGCATCCAGCACCCTGAGCACTGAGTACCCAGCACCCTTAGCACTGAGCACCCAGCACCCTGAGCACTGAGCACCCAGCACCCTGAGCACTGAGCACCCAGCACCCTGAGTACTGAGCACTGAGCACCCAGCACCCCGATCACTGAGCACCCAGCACCCTGAGTACTGAGCACTGAGCACCCAGCACCCCGAGCACTGAGCACCCAGCACCCTGAGCACTGTGCACCCAGCACCCGAGTACTGAGCACACAGCACCCTGAGTACTGAGCACCCAGCACCCTGAGCACTGAGCACCCAGCACCCCGAGCACTGAGCACCCAGCACCTTGAGTACTGAGCACCCAGCACCCTGAGCACTGAGCACCCACCACCCCGAGCACTGTGCACCCAGCACCCTGAGTACTGAGCACCCAGCACCCTGAGCACTGAGCACCCAGCACCCTGAGCACTGAGCACGGAGCACCCTGAGCACTGAGCACTGAGCACCCTGATCACTGAGTACTGAGCACCGAGCACCCCGAGAACTGAGCACCCAGCACCCGGAGTACTGAGCACCCAGCAGCCCAAGCACTGAGCACCCTGATTATTGAGCACCCAGCACCCTGAGTACTGAGCAGCCAGCATCCTGAGTACTGAGCAACGAGCACCCTGAGTACAGAGCACCCAGCACCCCGAGCACTGAGCACCCAGCACCCTGAGGATTAAGCACACAGCACCCTGAGCACTGAGCACCCTGAATACTGAGCACTGAGCACCCTGAGTACTGAGCACTGAGCACCCTGAGTACTGAGCAACCAGCAACCTGAGTACTGAGCACCCAGGACCCTGAGCAATGAGCACCGAGCACCCTGAGCACTGAGAACCCAGCACCCTGAGCACTGAGCACCCAGCACCCTGAGTAGTGAGCACCCAACGTACTGAGCACCGAGCACCCCAAGCACTGAGCACCCAGCACCCTGAGTACTGAGCACCCAGCACCCCGAGCACTGAGCACCAAGCACCCTGAGCACTGAGCACCCAGCACCCTGAGCACTGATCACCTAGCACCCTGAGCACTGAGCACCCAGCACCCTGAGTACTGAGCAGCCAGCACCCTGAGTACTGAGCACCCAGCACCTCGAGCACTGAGCACCCAGCACCCTGAGTACTGAGCACCCAGCACCCTGTGCACTGAGCACCGAGCACCCTGAGCACTGAGCACCCAGCACCCTGAGGACTGAGCACCCAGCACCCTGAGCACTGAGCACCCTGAGTACTGAGCACTGAGCACCCTGAGTACTGAGCACTGAACACCCTGAGTACTGAGCAACCAGCACCCTGAGTACTGAGCACCCAGCACCCTGAGCACTGAGCACCGAGCACCCTGAGCACTGAGCACCCAGCACCCTGAGCACTGAGCACGAAGCACTCTGAGTTGTGAGCACCCAACGTACTGAGCACCGAGCACCCCGAGCACTGAGCACCCAGCACCCTGACTACTGAGCACCCAGCACCCCGAGCACTGAGCACCCAGCACCCTGAGCACTGATCACCTAGCACCCTGAGCACTGAGCACCCAGCACCCTGAGTACTGAGCACCCAGCACCCTGAGTACTGAGCACCCAGCACCCCGAGCACTGAGCACCCAGCACCCTGAGTACTGATCACCCAGCACACTGAGCACTGAGCACCCAGCACCCTGAGTACTGAGCACCCAGCACCCTGAGTACTGAGCACCCAGCACCCTGAGTACTGAGCACCGAGCAACCCGAGCACTGAGCACCCAGCACCCTGAGCACTGAGCACCCTGAGGACTGAGCACCCAGCACCCTGAGCACTGAGCAACCAGCACCCTGAGTACTGAGCACCGATCATCCTGAGCACTGAGCACCCAGAACCCAAAGCACCCTCAGTACTGAGCACCCAGCACCCCGAGCACTGAGCACCCAGCACCATGAGTACTGAGCACTCTGAGTACTGAGCACCGATCACCCTGAGCACTGAGCTCCCAGCACCCTGAGTACTGAGCACCCAGCACCCTGAGCAATGAGCACCAAGCACCCTGAGTACTGAGCACCCAGCACCCTGAGCACTGAGCACCCAGCACCCCGAGAATGAGCACCCAGCACCCCGAGTACTGAGCACCGAGCACCCTGAGCACTGAGTACCCAGCACCCTGAGTACTGATCACTCAGCACCCTCAGCACTGAGCACCGAGCACCCCGAGTACTGAGCACCCAGCACCCTGAGCACTGAGCACCCAGCACCCTGAGCACTGAGAACCCAGGAACCTGAGCACTGAGCACCCAGCACCCTGAGTACTGAGCACTGAGCACCCAGCACCCCGAGCACTGAGCACCCAGCACCCTGAGTACTGAGCACTGAGCACCCAGCACCCCGAGCACTGAGCACCCAGCACCCTGAGTACTGAGCACCGAGCACCCCGAGCACTGAACACCCAGCACCCTGAGTACTGAGCTCCGAGGACCCCGAGCACTGAGCACCCAGCGCCCCGAGCACCGAGCACCCTGAGCACTGAGCACCCAGCACCCTGACTACTGAGCACCCAGCACCCTGAGCAATGAGCAACCTGAGTACTGAGCACCCAGCACCTTGAGCACTGAGCACCGAGCACCCCGAGCACTGAGCACCCAGCACCCTGAGCACTGAACACACAGCACCCTGAGTACTGAGCACCTCGAGCACTGAGCACCCAGCACCCTAAGCACTGAGTACCCAGCACCCTGAGCACTGAGCACCCAGCAACCTGAGCACTGAGCACACAGCACCCTGAGCACTGAGCACCCAGCACCCTGAGTACTGAGCACTGAGCACCCAGCACCCCGAGCACTGAGCACCCAGCACCCTGAGTACTGAGCTCTGAGCACCCAGCACCCCGAACACTGAGGACAAAGCACCCTGAGCACTGAGCACCCAGCACCCGAGTACTGAGCACCCAGCACCCTGAGTACTGAGCACCCAGCACCCTGAGTACTGAGCACCCAGCATCCCGAGTACTGAGCACCCAGCACCCTGATTACTGAGCACCCAGCATCCTGAGCACTGAGCACCCAGCACCTCGAGCACTGAGCACCCAGCACCCTGAGTACTGAGCACCCAGCACCCTGAGTACTGAGCACCCAGCACCCTGAGTACTGAACACCCAGCACCCTGAGCACTGAGCACTGAGCACCCTGAGCACTGAGTACTGAGCACTGAGCACCCTGAGCACTGAGCACCCAGCACCCCGAGTACTGAGCACCCAGCACCCCGAGCACTGAGCACCCAGCGCCCCGAGCACTGAGCACCCAGCACCCCGAGCACTGAGCACTGAGCACCCAGCACCCCGAGTACTGAGCAGTGAGCACCCTGAGCACTGAGCACCCAGCAACCTGAGTAGTGAGCACCCAACGTACTGAGCACCGAGCACCCCGAGCACTGTGCACCCAGCACCCTAAGTACTGAGCACTCAGCACCCTGAGCACTGAGCACCGAGCACCCTGAGCACTGAGCACACAGCACCCTGAGCACTGAGCACCCTGAGTACTGAGCACCCAGCACCTTGAGCACTGAGCACCCAGCACCCTGAGCACTGAACACACAGCACCCTGAGTACTGAGCACCTCGAGCACTGAGCATCCAGCACACTGAGTACTGAGCACCGAGCACCCCGAGCACTGAGAACCCAGCACCGCGAGCACTGAGCACATAGCACCCCGAGCACTGAGCACCCAGCACCCTGAGTACTGAGCACCCAGCACCCTGAGTACTGAGCACCCAGCACCCTGAGCACTGAGTACCCAACACCCTGAGCACTGAGCACCCAGCACCCTGAGCACTGAGCACACAGCACCCTGAACACTGAGCACCCAGCACCCTGAGTACTGAGCACTGAGCACCCAGCACCCCGAGCAGTGAGCAGCCAGCACCCTGAGTACTGAGCACCGAGCACCCCGAGCAATGAGCACCCAGCACCCTGAGTACTGAGCTCCGAGCACTCCGAGCACTGAGCACCCTGAGCACTGAGCACCGAGCACCCTGAGCACTGAGTACCCAGCACCCTGAGCGCTGAGCACCCAGCGCCCTGAGCACTGAGCACCCAGCACCCTGAGCACTGAGCACCCAGCACCCTGAGTACTGAGCACTGAGCACCCAGTACCCCGAGCACTGAGCACCCAGCACCCCGAGTACTGAGCACTGAGCACCCTGAGTACTGAGCACCCAGCACCCTGAGCACTGAGTACCCAGCACCCTTAGCACTGAGCACCCAGCACCCTGAGCACTGAGCACCCAGCACCCTGAGCACTGAGCACCCAGCACCCTGAGTACTGAGCACTGAGCACCCAGCACCCCGATCACTGAACACCCAGCACACTGAGTACTGAGCACTGAGCACCCAGCACCCCGAGCACTGAGCACCCAGCACCCTGAGCACTGAGCACCCAGCACCCGAGTACTGAGCACACAGCACCCTGAGTACTGAGCACCCAGCACCCTGAGCACTGAGCACCCAGCACCCCGAGCACTGAGCACCCAGCACCCTGAGTACTGAGCACCCAGCACCCTGAGCACTGAGCACCCAGCACCCCGAGCACTGTGCACCCAGCACCCTGAGTACTGAGCACCCAGCACCCTGAGCACTGAGCACCCTGAGGACTGAGCACCCAGCACCCTGAGCACTGAGCAACCAGCACCCTGAGTACTGAGCACCGATCATCCTGAGCACTGAGCACCCAGAACCCAAAGCACCCTCAGTACTGAGCACCCAGCACCCCGAGCACTGAGCACCCAGCACCATGAGTACTGAGCACTCTGAGTACTGAGCACCGATCACCCTGAGCACTGAGCTCCCAGCACCCTGAGTACTGAGCACCCAGCACCCTGAGCAATGAGCACCAAGCACCCTGAGTACTGAGCACCCAGCACCCTGAGCACTGAGCACCCAGCACCCCGAGAATGAGCACCCAGCACCCCGAGTACTGAGCACCGAGCACCCTGAGCACTGAGTACCCAGCACCCTGAGTACTGATCACTCAGCACCCTCAGCACTGAGCACCGAGCACCCCGAGTACTGAGCACCCAGCACCCTGAGCACTGAGCACCCAGCACCCTGAGCACTGAGAACCCAGGAACCTGAGCACTGAGCACCCAGCACCCTGAGTACTGAGCACTGAGCACCCAGCACCCCGAGCACTGAGCACCCAGCACCCTGAGTACTGAGCACTGAGCACCCAGCACCCCGAGCACTGAGCACCCAGCACCCTGAGTACTGAGCACCGAGCACCCCGAGCACTGAACACCCAGCACCCTGAGTACTGAGCTCCGAGGACCCCGAGCACTGAGCACCCAGCGCCCCGAGCACCGAGCACCCTGAGCACTGAGCACCCAGCACCCTGACTACTGAGCACCCAGCACCCTGAGCAATGAGCAACCTGAGTACTGAGCACCCAGCACCTTGAGCACTGAGCACCGAGCACCCCGAGCACTGAGCACCCAGCACCCTGAGCACTGAACACACAGCACCCTGAGTACTGAGCACCTCGAGCACTGAGCACCCAGCACCCTAAGCACTGAGTACCCAGCACCCTGAGCACTGAGCACCCAGCACCCTGAGCACTGAGCACACAGCACCCTGAGCACTGAGCACCCAGCACCCTGAGTACTGAGCACTGAGCACCCAGCACCCCGAGCACTGAGCACTCAGCACCCTGAGTACTGAGCTCTGAGCACCCAGCACCCCGAACACTGAGGACCCAGCACCCTGAGCACTGAGCACCCAGCACCCGAGTACTGAGCACCCAGCACCCTGAGTACTGAGCACCCAGCACCCTGAGTACTGAGCACCCAGCATCCCGAGTACTGAGCACCCAGCACCCTGAGTACTGAGCACACAGCATCCTGAGCACTGAGCACCCAGCACCTCGAGCACTGAGCACCCAGCACCCTGAGTACTGAGCACCCAGCGCCCCGAGCACTGAGCACCCAGCACCCTGAGCACTGAGCACCCAGCACCCTGAGTACTGAGCACCCAGCACCCTGAGTACTGAACACCCAGCACCCTGAGCACTGAGCACTGAGCACCCTGAGCACTGAGTACTGAGCACTGAGCACCCTGAGCACTGAGCACCCAGCACCCCGAGTACTGAGCACCCAGCACCCCGAGCACTGAGCACCCAGCGCCCCGAGCACTGAGCACCCAGCACCCCGAGCACTGAGCACTGAGCACCCAGCACCCCGAGTACTGAGCAGTGAGCACCCTGAGCACTGAGCACCCAGCACCCTGAGTAGTGAGCACCCAACGTACTGAGCACCGAGCACCCCGAGCACTGTGCACCCAGCACCCTGAGTACTGAGCACTCAGCACCCTGAGCACTGAGCACCGAGCACCCTGAGCACTGAGCACACAGCACCCTGAGCACTGAGCACCCTGAGTACTGAGCACCCAGCACCTTGAGCACTGAGCACCCAGCACCCTGAGCACTGAACACACAGGACCCTGAGTACTGAACACACAGCATCCCGAGTACTGAGCACCCAGCACCCTGAGTACTGAGCACACAGCATCCTGAGCACTGAGCACCCAGCACCTTGAGCACTGAGCACCGAGCACCCCGAGCACTGAGCACCCAGCACCCTGAGCACTGAACACACAGCACCCTGAGTACTGAGCACCTCGAGCACTGAGCACCCAGCACCCTAAGCACTGAGTACCCAGCACCCTGAGCACTGAGCACCCAGCAACCTGAGCACTGAGCACACAGCACCCTGAGCACTGAGCACCCAGCACCCTGAGTACTGAGCACTGAGCACCCAGCACCCCGAGCACTGAGCACCCAGCACCCTGAGTACTGAGCTCTGAGCACCCAGCACCCCGAACACTGAGGACAAAGCACCCTGAGCACTGAGCACCCAGCACCCGAGTACTGAGCACCCAGCACCCTGAGTACTGAGCACCCAGCACCCTGAGTACTGAGCACCCAGCATCCCGAGTACTGAGCACCCAGCACCCTGATTACTGAGCACCCAGCATCCTGAGCACTGAGCACCCAGCACCTCGAGCACTGAGCACCCAGCACCCTGAGTACTGAGCACCCAGCACCCTGAGTACTGAGCACCCAGCACCCTGAGTACTGAACACCCAGCACCCTGAGCACTGAGCACTGAGCACCCTGAGCACTGAGTACTGAGCACTGAGCACCCTGAGCACTGAGCACCCAGCACCCCGAGTACTGAGCACCCAGCACCCCGAGCACTGAGCACCCAGCGCCCCGAGCACTGAGCACCCAGCACCCCGAGCACTGAGCACTGAGCACCCAGCACCCCGAGTACTGAGCAGTGAGCACCCTGAGCACTGAGCACCCAGCAACCTGAGTAGTGAGCACCCAACGTACTGAGCACCGAGCACCCCGAGCACTGTGCACCCAGCACCCTAAGTACTGAGCACTCAGCACCCTGAGCACTGAGCACCGAGCACCCTGAGCACTGAGCACACAGCACCCTGAGCACTGAGCACCCTGAGTACTGAGCACCCAGCACCTTGAGCACTGAGCACCCAGCACCCTGAGCACTGAACACACAGCACCCTGAGTACTGAGCACCTCGAGCACTGAGCATCCAGCACACTGAGTACTGAGCACCGAGCACCCCGAGCACTGAGAACCCAGCACCGCGAGCACTGAGCACATAGCACCCCGAGCACTGAGCACCCAGCACCCTGAGTACTGAGCACCCAGCACCCTGAGTACTGAGCACCCAGCACCCTGAGCACTGAGTACCCAACACCCTGAGCACTGAGCACCCAGCACCCTGAGCACTGAGCACACAGCACCCTGAACACTGAGCACCCAGCACCCTGAGTACTGAGCACTGAGCACCCAGCACCCCGAGCAGTGAGCAGCCAGCACCCTGAGTACTGAGCACCGAGCACCCCGAGCAATGAGCACCCAGCACCCTGAGTACTGAGCTCCGAGCACTCCGAGCACTGAGCACCCTGAGCACTGAGCACCGAGCACCCTGAGCACTGAGTACCCAGCACCCTGAGCGCTGAGCACCCAGCGCCCTGAGCACTGAGCACCCAGCACCCTGAGCACTGAGCACCCAGCACCCTGAGTACTGAGCACTGAGCACCCAGTACCCCGAGCACTGAGCACCCAGCACCCCGAGTACTGAGCACTGAGCACCCTGAGTACTGAGCACCCAGCACCCTGAGCACTGAGTACCCAGCACCCTTAGCACTGAGCACCCAGCACCCTGAGCACTGAGCACCCAGCACCCTGAGCACTGAGCACCCAGCACCCTGAGTACTGAGCACTGAGCACCCAGCACCCCGATCACTGAACACCCAGCACACTGAGTACTGAGCACTGAGCACCCAGCACCCCGAGCACTGAGCACCCAGCACCCTGAGCACTGAGCACCCAGCACCCGAGTACTGAGCACACAGCACCCTGAGTACTGAGCACCCAGCACCCTGAGCACTGAGCACCCAGCACCCCGAGCACTGAGCACCCAGCACCCTGAGTACTGAGCACCCAGCACCCTGAGCACTGAGCACCCAGCACCCCGAGCACTGTGCACCCAGCACCCTGAGTACTGAGCACCCAGCACCCTGAGCACTGAGCACCCTGAGGACTGAGCACCCAGCACCCTGAGCACTGAGCAACCAGCACCCTGAGTACTGAGCACCGATCATCCTGAGCACTGAGCACCCAGAACCCAAAGCACCCTCAGTACTGAGCACCCAGCACCCCGAGCACTGAGCACCCAGCACCATGAGTACTGAGCACTCTGAGTACTGAGCACCGATCACCCTGAGCACTGAGCTCCCAGCACCCTGAGTACTGAGCACCCAGCACCCTGAGCAATGAGCACCAAGCACCCTGAGTACTGAGCACCCAGCACCCTGAGCACTGAGCACCCAGCACCCCGAGAATGAGCACCCAGCACCCCGAGTACTGAGCACCGAGCACCCTGAGCACTGAGTACCCAGCACCCTGAGTACTGATCACTCAGCACCCTCAGCACTGAGCACCGAGCACCCCGAGTACTGAGCACCCAGCACCCTGAGCACTGAGCACCCAGCACCCTGAGCACTGAGAACCCAGGAACCTGAGCACTGAGCACCCAGCACCCTGAGTACTGAGCACTGAGCACCCAGCACCCCGAGCACTGAGCACCCAGCACCCTGAGTACTGAGCACTGAGCACCCAGCACCCCGAGCTCTGAGCACCCAGCACCCTGAGTACTGAGCACCGAGCACCCCGAGCACTGAACACCCAGCACCCTGAGTACTGAGCTCCGAGGACCCCGAGCACTGAGCACCCAGCGCCCCGAGCACCGAGCACCCTGAGCACTGAGCACCCAGCACCCTGACTACTGAGCACCCAGCACCCTGAGCAATGAGCAACCTGAGTACTGAGCACCCAGCACCTTGAGCACTGAGCACCGAGCACCCCGAGCACTGAGCACCCAGCACCCTGAGCACTGAACACACAGCACCCTGAGTACTGAGCACCTCGAGCACTGAGCACCCAGCACCCTAAGCACTGAGTACCCAGCACCCTGAGCACTGAGCACCCAGCACCCTGAGCACTGAGCACACAGCACCCTGAGCACTGAGCACCCAGCACCCTGAGTACTGAGCACTGAGCACCCAGCACCCCGAGCACTGAGCACTCAGCACCCTGAGTACTGAGCTCTGAGCACCCAGCACCCCGAACACTGAGGACCCAGCACCCTGAGCACTGAGCACCCAGCACCCGAGTACTGAGCACCCAGCACCCTGAGTACTGAGCACCCAGCACCCTGAGTACTGAGCACCCAGCATCCCGAGTACTGAGCACCCAGCACCCTGAGTACTGAGCACACAGCATCCTGAGCACTGAGCACCCAGCACCTCGAGCACTGAGCACCCAGCACCCTGAGTACTGAGCACCCAGCGCCCCGAGCACTGAGCACCCAGCACCCTGAGCACTGAGCACCCAGCACCCTGAGTACTGAGCACCCAGCACCCTGAGTACTGAACACCCAGCACCCTGAGCACTGAGCACTGAGCACCCTGAGCACTGAGTACTGAGCACTGAGCACCCTGAGCACTGAGCACCCAGCACCCCGAGTACTGAGCACCCAGCACCCCGAGCACTGAGCACCCAGCGCCCCGAGCACTGAGCACCCAGCACCCCGAGCACTGAGCACTGAGCACCCAGCACCCCGAGTACTGAGCAGTGAGCACCCTGAGCACTGAGCACCCAGCACCCTGAGTAGTGAGCACCCAACGTACTGAGCACCGAGCACCCCGAGCACTGTGCACCCAGCACCCTGAGTACTGAGCACTCAGCACCCTGAGCACTGAGCACCGAGCACCCTGAGCACTGAGCACACAGCACCCTGAGCACTGAGCACCCTGAGTACTGAGCACCCAGCACCTTGAGCACTGAGCACCCAGCACCCTGAGCACTGAACACACAGGACCCTGAGTACTGAGCACCTCGAGCACTGAGCATCCAGCACCCTGAGTACTGAGCACCGAGCACCCCGAGCACTGAGAACCCAGCACCGCGAGCACTGAGCAGATAGCAACCCGAGCACTGAGCACCCAGCACCCTGAGTACTGAGCACCCAGCACCCTGAGTACTGAGCACCCAGCACCCTGAGCACTGAGTACCCAACACCCTGAGCACTGAGCACCCAGCACCCTGAGCACTGAGCACACAGCACCCTGAACACTGAGCACCCAGCACCCTGAGTACTGAGCACTGAGCACCCAGCACCCCGAGCAGTGAGCAGCCAGCACCCTGAGTACTGAGCACCGAGCACCCCGAGCAATGAGCACCCAGCACCCTGAGTACTGAGCTCCGAGCACTCCGAGCACTGAGCACCCTGAGCACTGAGCACCGAGCACCCTGAGCACTGAGTACCCAGCACCCTGAGCGCTGAGCACCCAGCGCCCTGAGCACTGAGCACCCAGCACCCTGAGCACTGAGCACCCAGCACCCTGAGTACTGAGCACTGAGCACCCAGCACCCCGAGCAATGAGCACCCAGCACCCCGAGTACTGAGCACTGAGCACCCTGAGTACTGAGCACCCAGCACCCTGAGCACTGAGTACCCAGCACCCTTAGCACTGAGCACCCAGCACCCTGAGCACTGAGCACCCAGCACCCTGAGTACTGAGCACTGAGCACCCAGCACCCCGATCACTGAACATCCAGCACCCTGAGTACTGAGCACTGAGCACCCAGCACCCCGAGCACTGAGCACCCAGCACCCTGAGCACTGAGCACCCAGCACCCTGAGTACTGAGCACACAGCACCCTGAGTACTGAGCACCCAGCACCCTGAGCACTGAGCACCCAGCACCCCGAGCACTGAGCACCCAGCACCCTGAGTACTGAGCACCCAGCACCCTGAGCACTGAGCACCCTTCACCCCGAGCACTGTGCACCCAGCACCCTGAGTACTGAGCACCCAGCACCCTGAGCACTGAGCACCCAGCACCCTGAGCACTGAACACGGAGCACCCTGAGCACTGAGCACTGAGCACCCTGATCACTGAGTACTGAGCACCGAGCACCCCGAGAACTGAGCACCCAGCACCCGTAGTAGTGAGCACGGAGCAGCCCAAGCACTGAGCACCCTGAGTATTGAGCACCCAGCACCCTGAGTACTGAGCAGCCAGCCTCCTGAGTACTGAGCAACGAGCACCCTGAGTACAGAGCACCCAGCACCCCGAGCACTGAGCACCCAGCACCCTGAGGACTGAGCACCCAGCAGCCTGAGCATAGAGCACCCTGAGTACTGAGCACTGAGCACCCTGAGTACTGAGCACTGAGCACCCTGAGTACTGAGCAACCAGCACCCTGAGCAATGAGCACCGAGCACCCTGAGCACTGAGCACCCAGCACCCTGAGCACTGAGCACCCAGCACCCTGAGTAGTGAGCACCCAACGTACTGAGCACCGAGCACCCCAAGCACTGAGCACCCAGCACCCTGAGTACTGAGCACCCAGCACCCCGAGCACTGAGCACCCAGCACCCTGAGCACTGAGCACCCAGCACCCTGAGCACTGATCACCTAGCACCCTGAGCACTGAGCACCCAGCACCCTGAGTACTGAGCACCCAGCACCCTGAGTACTGAGCACCCAGCACCCCGAGCACTGAGCACCCAGCACCCTGAGTACTGAGCACCCAGCACCCTGTGCACTGAGCACCGAGCACCCTGAGCACTGAGCACCCAGCACCCTGAGGACTGAGCACCCAGCATCCTGAGCACTGAGCACCCTGATTACTGAGCACTGAGCACCCTGAGTACTGAGCACTGAACACCCTGAGTACTGAGCAACCAGCACCCTGAGTACTGAGCACCCAGCACCCTGAGCACTGAGCACCGAGCACCCTGAGCACTGAGCACCCAGCACCCTGAGCACTTAGCACCCAGCACTCTGAGTTGTGAGCAACCAACGTACTGAGCACCGAGCACCCCGAGCACTGAGCACCCAGCACCCTGACTACTGAGCACCCAGCACCCCGAGCACTGAGCACCCAGCACCCTGAGCACTGAGCACCCAGCACCCTGAGCACTGATCACCCAGCACACTGAGCACTGAGCACCCAGCACCCTGAGTCCTGAGCACCCAGCACCCTGAGTACTGAGCACTCAGCACCCTGAGTACTGAGCACCGAGCACCCCGAGCACTGAGCACCCAGCACCCTGAGCACTGAGCACCCTGAGGACTGAGCACCCAGCACGCTGAGTACTGAGCACCCAGCATCCTGAGGAATGAGCACCCAGGAACCTGAGCACTGAGCACCCAGCACCCTGAGTACTGAGCACTGAGCACCCAGCACCCCGAGCACTGAGCACCCAGCACCCTGAGTACTGAGCACCGAGCACCCCGAGCACTGAACACCCAGCACCCTGAGTACTGAGCTCCGAGGACCCCGAGCACTGAGCACCCAGCGCCCCGAGCACCGAGCACCCTGAGTACTGAGCACCCAGCACCCCGAGCACTGAGCACCCAGCACCCTGAGTACTGAGCACTGAGCACCCAGCACCCCGAACACTGAGCACCCAGCACCCTGAGCACTGAGCACCCAGCACCCGAGTACTGAGCACCCAGCACCCTGAGTACTGAGCACCCAGCACCCTGAGTACTGAGCACCCAGCATCCCGAGTACTGAGCACCCAGCACCCTGAGTACTGAGCACCCAGCATCCTGAGCACTGAGCACCCAGCACCCCGAGCACTGAGCACCCAGCACCCTGAGTACTGAGCATCCAGCGCCCCGAGCACTGAGCACCCAGCACCCTGAGCACTGAGCACCCAGCACCCTGAGTACTGAGCACCCAGCACCCTGAGTACTGAACACCCAGCACCCTGAGCACTGAGCACTGAGCACCCTGAGCACTGAGTACTGAGCACTGAGCACCCTGAGCACTGAGTACCCAGCACCCCGAGTACTGAGCACCCAGCACCCCGAGCACTGAGCACCCAGCGCTCCGAGCACTGAGCACCCAGCACCCCGAGCACTGAGCACTGAGCACCCAGCACCCCGAGTACTGAGCAGTGAGCACCCTGAGCCCTGAACACCCAGCACCCCGAGTACTGAGCACTGAGCACCCTGAGTACTGAGCAACCAGCACCCTGAGCACTGAGTACCCAGCACCCTGAGGACTGAGCACCCAGCACACTGAGCACTGAGCACCCAGCACCCTGAGCACTGAGCACCCAGCACCCTGAGTACTGATCACTGAGCACCCAGCACCCCGAGCACTGAGCACCCAGCACCCTGAGTACTGAGCACTGAGCACCCAGCACCCCGAGCACTGAGCACCCAGCACCCTGAGCACTGAGCACCCAGCACCCGAGTACTGAGCACCCAGCACCCTGAGTACTGAGCACCCAGCACCCTGAGTACTGAGAACCCAGCACCCTGAGCACTGAGCACCCAGCACCCCGAGCACTGAGCACCCAGCACACTGAGTACTGAGCACCCAGCACCCTGAGCACTGAGCAACCAGCACCCTGAGCTATGAGCATCCAGCACCCTGAGCACTGAGCACCCAGCACCCTGAGTAGTGAGCACCCAACGTACTGAGCACCGAGCACCCCGAGCACTGTGCACCCAGCACCCTGAGTACTGATCACCGAGTACCCTGAGCACTGAGCACCCAGCACCCTGAGTACTGAGCTCTGAGCACCCCGAGCACTGAGCACCGAGCAACCTGTGCACTGAGTACCCAGCACCCTGAGTACTGAGCACTCAGCACCCTGAGCACTGAGCACCGAGCACCCTGAGTACTGAGCACCGAGCACCCTGAGCACTGAGAACCCAGCACCCTGAGTACTGAGCTCCGAGCACCCTGAGCAATGAGCACCCGGCACCCTGAGTACTGAGCACCCTGCACCCTGAGCAATGAGCACCCTGAGTACTGAGCACCCAGCACCTTGAGCACTGAGCACCCATCACCCTGAGTACTGAACACACAGCACCCTGAGTACTGAGAACCTCGAGCACTGAGCATCCAGCACCCTGAGTACTGAGCACCGAGCACCCCGAGCACTGAGAACCCAGCACCGTGAGCACTGAGCACATAGCACCCCGAGCACTGAGCACCCAGCACCCTGAGTACTGAGCACCCAGCACCCTGAGTACTGAGCACCCAGCACCCTGAGCACTGAGTACCCAACACCCTGAGCACTGAGCACCCAGCACCCTGAGCACTGAGCACACAGCTCCCTGAGCACTGAGCACCCTGAGCACTGAGCACCCAGCACCCTGAGTAATGAGCACTGAGCACCCAGCACCCCGAGCACTGAGCACCCAGCACCCCGAGTACTGAGCACTGAGCACCCTGAGTACTGAGCACCCAGCACCCTGAGCACTGAGTACCCAGCACCCTTAGCACTGAGCACCCAGCACCCTGAGCACTGAGCACCCAGCACCCTGAGCACTGAGCACACAGCACCCTGAGTACTGAGCACTGAGCACCCAGCACACCGATCACTGAGCACCCAGCACCCTGAGTACTGAGCACTGAGCACCCAGCACCCCGAGCACTGAGCACCCAGCACCCTGAGCACTGAGCACCCAGCACCCGAGTACTGAGCACCCAGCACACCGAGCACTGAGCACCCAGCACCCTGAGTACTGAGCACTCAGCACCCTGAGCACTGAGCACCGAGCACCCTGAGTACTGAGCACCGAGAACCCTGAGCACTGAGAACCCAGCACCCTGAGTACTGAGCTCCGAGCACCCCGAGCACTGAGCACCCGGCACCCTGAGTACTGAGCACCCTGCACCCTGAGCAATGAGCACCCTGAGTACTGACCACCCAGCACCTTGAGCACTGAGCACCCATCACCCTGAGCACTGAACACACAGCACCCTGAGTACTGAGAACCTCGAGCACTGAGCATCCAGCACCCTGAGTACTGAGCACCGAGCACCCCGAGCACTGAGAACCCAGCACCGCGAGCACTGAGCACATAGCACCGGGAGCACTGAGCACCCAGCACCCTGAGTACTGAGCACCCAGCACCCTGAGTACTGAGCACCCAGCACCCTGAGCACTGAGTACCCAACACCCTGAGCACTGAGCACCCAGCACCCTGAGCACTGAGCACACAGCACCCTGAGCACTGAGCACCCTGAGCACTGAGCACCCAGCACCCTGAGTACTGAGCACTGAGCACCCAGCACCCCGAGCACTGAGCACCCAGCACCCCGAGTACTGAGCACTGAGCACCCTGAGTACTGAGCACCCAGCACCCTGAGCACTGAGTACCCAGCACCCTTAGCACTGAGCACCCAGCACCCTGAGCACTGAGCACCCAGCACCCTGAGCACTGAGCACCCAGCACCCTGAGTACTGAGCACTGAGCACCCAGCACCCCGATCACTGAGCACCCAGCACCCTGAGTACTGAGCACTGAGCACCCAGCACCCCGAGCACTGAGCACCCAGCACCCTGAGCACTGAGCACCCAGCACCCGAGTACTGAGCACCCAGCACACCGAGCACTGAGCACCCAGCACCCTGAGTACTGAGCACCCAGCACCCAGAGCACTGAGCACCCAGCACCCCAAGCACTGTGCACCCAGCACCCTGAGTACTGAGCACCCAGCACCCTGAGCACTGAGCACCCAGCACCCTGAGCACTGAGCACGGAGCACCCTGAGCACTGAGCACTGAGCACCCTGATCACTGAGTACTGAGCACCGAGCACCCCGAGAACTGAGCACCCAGCACCCGGAGTACTGAGCACCCAGCAGCCCAAGTACTGAGCACCCTGAGTATTGAGCACCCAGCACCCTGAGTACTGAGCAGCCAGCATCCTGAGTACTGAGCAACGAGCACCCTGAGTACAGAGCACCCAGCACCCCGAGCACTGAGCACCCAGCACCCTGAGGACTGAGCACCCAGCACCCTGAGCACTGAGCACCCTGAGTACTGAGCACTGAGCACACTGAGTACTGAGCACTGAGCACCCTGAGTACTGAGCAACCAGCACCCTGAGTACTGAGCACCCAGGACCCTGAGAAATGAGCACCGAGCACCCTGAGCACTGAGCACCCAGCACCCTGAGCACTGAGCACCCAGCACCCTGAGTAGTGAGCACCCAACGTACTGAGCACCGAGCACCCCAAGCACTGAGCACCCAGCACCCTGAGTACTGATCACCTAGCACCCTGAGCACTGAGCACCCAGCACCCTGAGTACTGAGCACCCAGCACCCTGAGGACTGAGCACCCAGCACCCTGAGCACTGAGCACCCTGAGTACTGAGCACTGAGCACCCTGAGTACTGAGCACTGAACACCCTGAGTACTGAGCAACCAGCACCCTGAGTACTGAGCACCCAGCACCCTGAGCACTGAGCACCGAGCACCCTGAGCACTGAGCACCCAGCACCCTGAGCACTGAGCACCCAGCACCCTGAGCACTGATCACCCAGCACACTGAGCACTGAGCACCCAGCACCCTGAGTCCTGAGCACCCAGCACCCTGAGTACTGAGCACTCAGCACCCTGAGTACTGAGCCCCCTGAGGACTGAGCACCCAGCACCCTGAGCACTGAGCACCCTGAGGACTGAGCACCCAGCACCCTGAGTACTGAGCACCCAGCACCCTGAGCAATGAGCACCCAGGAACCTGAGCACTGAGCACCCAGCACCCTGAGTAATGAGCACTGAGCACCCAGCACCCCGAGCACTGAGCACCCAGCACCCCGAGTACTGAGCACTGAGCACCCTGAGTACTGAGCACCCAGCACCCTGAGCACTGAGTACCCAGCACCCTTAGCACTGAGCACCCAGCACCCTGAGCACTGAGCACCCAGCACCCTGAGCACTGAGCACACAGCACCCTGAGTACTGAGCACTGAGCACCCAGCACACCGATCACTGAGCACCCAGCACCCTGAGTACTGAGCACTGAGCACCCAGCACCCCGAGCACTGAGCACCCAGCACCCTGAGCACTGAGCACCCAGCACCCGAGTACTGAGCACCCAGCACACCGAGCACTGAGCACCCAGCACCCTGAGTACTGAGCACTCAGCACCCTTAGCACTGAGCACCGAGCACCCTGAGTACTGAGCACCGAGAACCCTGAGCACTGAGAACCCAGCACCCTGAGTACTGAGCTCCGAGCACCCCGAGCACTGAGCACCCGGCACCCTGAGTACTGAGCACCCTGCACCCTGAGCAATGAGCACCCTGAGTACTGACCACCCAGCACCTTGAGCACTGAGCACCCATCACCCTGAGCACTGAACACACAGCACCCTGAGTACTGAGAACCTCGAGCACTGAGCATCCAGCACCCTGAGTACTGAGCACCGAGCACCCCGAGCACTGAGAACCCAGCACCGCGAGCACTGAGCACATAGCACCGGGAGCACTGAGCACCCAGCACCCTGAGTACTGAGCACCCAGCACCCTGAGTACTGAGCACCCAGCACCCTGAGCACTGAGTACCCAACACCCTGAGCACTGAGCACCCAGCACCCTGAGCACTGAGCACACAGCACCCTGAGCACTGAGCACCCTGAGCACTGAGCACCCAGCACCCTGAGTACTGAGCACTGAGCACCCAGCACCCCGAGCACTGAGCACCCAGCACCCCGAGTACTGAGCACTGAGCACCCTGAGTACTGAGCACCCAGCACCCTGAGCACTGAGTACCCAGCACCCTTAGCACTGAGCACCCAGCACCCTGAGCACTGAGCACCCAGCACCCTGAGCACTGAGCACCCAGCACCCTGAGTACTGAGCACTGAGCACCCAGCACCCCGATCACTGAGCACCCAGCACCCTGAGTACTGAGCACTGAGCACCCAGCACCCCGAGCACTGAGCACCCAGCACCCTGAGCACTGAGCACCCAGCACCCGAGTACTGAGCACCCAGCACACCGAGCACTGAGCACCCAGCACCCTGAGTACTGAGCACCCAGCACCCAGAGCACTGAGCACCCAGCACCCCAAGCACTGTGCACCCAGCACCCTGAGTACTGAGCACCCAGCACCCTGAGCACTGAGCACCCAGCACCCTGAGCACTGAGCACGGAGCACCCTGAGCACTGAGCACTGAGCACCCTGATCACTGAGTACTGAGCACCGAGCACCCCGAGAACTGAGCACCCAGCACCCGGAGTACTGAGCACCCAGCAGCCCAAGTACTGAGCACCCTGAGTATTGAGCACCCAGCACCCTGAGTACTGAGCAGCCAGCATCCTGAGTACTGAGCAACGAGCACCCTGAGTACAGAGCACCCAGCACCCCGAGCACTGAGCACCCAGCACCCTGAGGACTGAGCACCCAGCACCCTGAGCACTGAGCACCCTGAGTACTGAGCACTGAGCACACTGAGTACTGAGCACTGAGCACCCTGAGTACTGAGCAACCAGCACCCTGAGTACTGAGCACCCAGGACCCTGAGAAATGAGCACCGAGCACCCTGAGCACTGAGCACCCAGCACCCTGAGCACTGAGCACCCAGCACCCTGAGTAGTGAGCACCCAACGTACTGAGCACCGAGCACCCCAAGCACTGAGCACCCAGCACCCTGAGTACTGATCACCTAGCACCCTGAGCACTGAGCACCCAGCACCCTGAGTACTGAGCACCCAGCACCCTGAGGACTGAGCACCCAGCACCCTGAGCACTGAGCACCCTGAGTACTGAGCACTGAGCACCCTGAGTACTGAGCACTGAACACCCTGAGTACTGAGCAACCAGCACCCTGAGTACTGAGCACCCAGCACCCTGAGCACTGAGCACCGAGCACCCTGAGCACTGAGCACCCAGCACCCTGAGCACTGAGCACCCAGCACCCTGAGCACTGATCACCCAGCACACTGAGCACTGAGCACCCAGCACCCTGAGTCCTGAGCACCCAGCACCCTGAGTACTGAGCACTCAGCACCCTGAGTACTGAGCCCCCTGAGGACTGAGCACCCAGCACCCTGAGCACTGAGCACCCTGAGGACTGAGCACCCAGCACCCTGAGTACTGAGCACCCAGCACCCTGAGCAATGAGCACCCAGGAACCTGAGCACTGAGCACCCAGCACCCTGAGTACTGAGCACTGAGCACCCAGCACCCCGAGCACTGAGCACCCTGCACCCTGAGTACTGAGCACTGAGCACCCAGCACCCCGAGCACTGAGCACCCAGCACCCTGAGTACTGAGCACCGAGCACCCCGAGCACTGAACACCCAGCACCCTGAGTACTGAGCTCCGAGGACCCCGAGCACTGAGCACCCAGCGCCCCGAGCACCGAGCACCCTGAGCACTGAGCACCCAGCACCCTGAGCACTGAGCACCCAGCACCCTGAGTACTGAGCACTGAGCACCCAGCACCCCAAGCACTGAGCACCCAGCACCCTGAGTACTGAGCACTGAGCACCCAGCACCCCGAACACTGAGCACCCAGCACCCTGAGCACTGAGCACCCAGCACCCGAGTACTGAGCACCCAGCACCCTGAGTACTGAGCACCCAGCACCCTGAGTACTGAGCACCCAGCATCCCGAGTACTGAGCACCCAGCACCCTGAGTACTGAGCACCCAGCATCCTGAGCACTGAGCACCCAGCACCCCGAGCACTGAGCACCCAGCACCCTGAGTACTGAGCACCCAGCGCCCAGAGCACTGAGCACCCAGCACCCTGAGCACTGAGCACCCAGCACCCTGAGTACTGAGCACCCAGCACCCTGAGCACTGAGCACCCAGCACCCCGAGTACTGAGCAGTGAGCACCCTGAGCACTGAACACCCAGCACCCCGAGTACTGAGCACTGAGCACCCTGAGTACTGAGCAACCAGCACCCTGAGCACTGAGTACCCAGCACCCTGAGGACTGAGCACCCAGCACACTGAGCACTGAGCACCCAGCACCCTGAGCCCTGAGCACCCAGCACCCTGAGTACTGATCACTGAGCACCCAGCACCCCGAGCACTGAGCACCCAGCACCCTGAGTACTGAGCACTGAGCACCCAGCACCCCGAGCACTGAGCACCCAGCAACCTGAGCACTGAGCACCCAGCACCCGAGTACTGAGCACCCAGCACCCTGAGTACTGAGCACCCAGCACCCTGAGTACTGAGAACCCAGCACCCTGAGCACTGAGCACCCAGCACCCCGAGCACTGAGCACCCAGCACCCTGAGTACTGAGCACCCAGCACCCTGAGCACTGAGCAACCAGCACCCTGAGCTCTGAGCATCCAGCACCCTGAGCACTGAGCACCCAGCACCCTGAGTAGTGAGCACCCAACGTACTGAGCACCGAGCACCCCGAGCACTGTGCACCCAGCACCCTGAGTACTGATCACCGAGTACCCTGAGCACTGAGCACCCAGCACCCTGAGTACTGAGCTCTGAGCACCCCGAGCACTGAGCACCGAGCAACCTGTGCACTGAGTACCCAGCACCCTGAGTACTGAGCACTCAGCACCCTGAGCACTGAGCACCGAGCACCCTGAGTACTGAGCACCGAGCACCCTGAGCACTGAGAACCCAGCACCCTGAGTACTGAGCTCCGAGCACCCCGAGCACTGAGCACCCGGCACCCTGAGTACTGAGCACCCTGCACCGTGAGCAATGAGCACCCTGAGTACTGAGCACCCAGCACCTTGAGCACTGAGCACCCATCACCCTGAGCACTGAACACACAGCACCCTGAGTACTGAGAACCTCGAGCACTGAGCATCCAGCACCCTGAGTACTGAGCACCGAGCACCCCGAGCACTGAGAACCCAGCACCGCGAGCACTGAGCACATAGCACCCCGAGCACTGAGCACCCAGCACCCTGAGTACTGAGCACCCAGCACCCTGAGTACTGAGCACCCAGCACCCTGAGCACTGAGTACCCAACACCCTGAGCACTGAGCACCCAGCACCCTGAGCACTGAGCACACAGCACCCTGAGCACTGAGCACCCTGAGCACTGAGCACACAGCACCCTGAGTGCTGAGCACTGAGCACCCAGCACCGAGTCACTGAGCACCCAGCACCCCGAGTACTGAGCACTGAGCACCCTGAGTACTGAGCACCCAGCACCCTGAGCACTGAGTACCCAGCACCCTTAGCACTGAGCACCCAGCACCCTGAGCACTGAGCACAAAGCACCCTGAGCACTGAGCACCCAGCACCCTGAGTACTGAGCACTGAGCACCCAGCACCCCGATCACTGAGCACCCAGCACCCTGAGTACTGAGCACTGAGCACCCAGCACCCCGAGCACTGAGCACCCAGCACCCTGAGCACTGAGCACCCAGCATCCGAGTACTGAGCACCCAGCACCCCGAGCACTGAGCACCCAGCACCCTGAGTACTGAGCACCCAGCACCCAGAGCACTGAGCACCCAGCACCCCGAGCACTGTGCACCCAGCACCCTGAGTACTGAGCACCCAGCACCCTGAGCACTGAGCACCCAGCACCCTGAGCACTGAGCACGGAGCACCCTGAGCACTGAGCACTGAGCACCCTGATCACTGAGTACTTAGCACCGAGCACCCCGAGAACTGAGCACCCAGCACCCGGAGTACTGAGCACCCAACGGCCCAAGTACTGAGCACCCTGAGTATTGAGCACCCAGCACCCTGAGTACTGAGCAGCCAGCATCCTGAGTACTGAGCAACGAGCACCCTGAGTACAGAGCACCCAGCACCCCGAGCACTGAGCACCCAGCACCCTGAGGACTGAGCACCCAGCACCCTGAGCACTGAGCACCCTGAGTACTGAGCACTGAGCACCCTAAGTACTGAGCACTGAGCACCCTGAGTACTGAGCAACCAGCACCCTGAGTACTGAGCACCCAGGACCCTGAGCAATGAGCACCGAGCACCCTGAGCACTGAGCACCCAGCACCCTGAGCACTGAGCACCCAGCACCCTGAGTAGTGAGCACCCAACGTACTGAGCACCGAGCACCCCAAGCACTGAGCACCCAGCACCCTGAGTACTGATCACCTAGCATCCTGAGCACTGAGCACCCAGCACCCTGAGTACTGAGCACCCAGCACCCTGAGTACTGAGCACCCAGCACCCCGAGCACTGAGCACCCAGCACCCTGAGTACTGAGCACTCAGCACCCTGTGCACTGAGCACCGAGCACCCTGAGCACTGAGCACCCAGCACCCTGAGGACTGAGCACCCAGCACCCTGAGCACTGAGCACCCTGAGTACTGAGCACTGAGCACCCTGAGTACTGAGCACTGAACACCCTGAGTACTGAGCACCCAGCACCCTGAGCACTGAGCACCGAGCACCCTGAGCACTGAGCACCCAGCACCCTGAGCACTGAGCACCCAGCACTCTGAGTTGTGAGCACCCAACGTACTGAGCACCGATCACCCCGAGCACTGAGCACCCAGCAGCCTGACTACTGAGCACCCAGCACCCCGAGCACTGAGCACCCAGCACCCTGAGCACTGAGCACCCAGCACCCTGAGCACTGATCACCCAGCACCCTGAGCACTGAGCACCCAGCACCCTGAGCACTGATCACACAGCACACTGAGCACTGAGCACTAAGCACCCAGAGCACTGAGCACACAGCACCCCGAGCACGGAGCACCCAGGACCCCGAGCACTGAGAACTGAGCACCCAGCACCCTGAGTACTGAGCACCGAGCTCCCCGAGCACTGAGCACACTGAGTACTGAGCACCCAGCACCCCGATCACTGAGCACCCAGCACCCTGAGCACTGAGCACCCAGCACCCTGAGAACTGAGCACCCAGCACCCTCAGTACTGAGCACCCAGCACGCTGAGTACTGAGCACCCAGCACCCCGAGCACTGAGCACCCAGCACCCTGAGTACTGAGCACTGAGCACCCAGCACCCCGAGCACTGAGCACCCAGCACCCTGTGTACTGAGCACTGAGCACCCTGAGTACTAAGCACCCAGCACCCTGAGTACTGAGCACCCAGGACCCTGAGCACTGAGCACCGAGCAGCCCGAGCACTGAGCACCCAGCACCCTGAGCACTCAGCACCCAGCACCCCGAGCACTGAGCACCCAGCACCCTGAGCACTGAGCACCCAGCACCCTGAGCACGGAGCACCGCGAGTACTGAGCACGCAGCACCCTGAGCACTGAGCACCCAGCACCCTGAGCACTGAGCACCCAGCACACTGAGCACTGAGCACGCAGCACCCCGAGCACTGAGCACCCAGCACCCTGAGTACTGAGCACAGAGCACCCTGAGCCATGAGCACCCAGCACCCTGAGTACTGAGCACCCAGCACCCTGAGTACTGAGCAACCAGCACCCTGAGCACTGAGCACTGAGCACCCAGCACCCTGAGCACTGACCACTGAGCACCCAGCACCACAGCCCTGAGCACCCAGCACCCCGAGCACTGAGCACCCAGCACCCTGAGTACTGAGCACCCAGCACCCTGAGCACCCAGCACCCTGAGTACTGAGCACCCACCACCCTGAGTACTGAGCACCCAGCACCCTGAGTACTGAGCACTCAGCACCCTGAGTACTGAGCACCGAGCACCCCGAGCACTGAGCACCCAGCACCCTGAGCACTGTGCACCCGGAGGACTGAGCACCCAGCACCCTGAGCACTGAGCACCGATCACCCTGAGCACTGAGCACCCAGCACCCCTAGCACTGAGCACCCAGCACCCTGAGTACTGAGCACCCAGCACCCCGAGTACTGAGCACCCAGCACCCTGAGATCTGAGCACCCAGCACCCCGAGCACTGAGCAACCCGCACCCTGAGTACTGAGCACCCTGAGTACTGAGCACTGAGCACCGAGCACCCTGAGTACTGAGCACCCTGTGGACTGAGCACCCAGCACCCTGAGTACTGAGCACCCAGCACCCCGAGCACTGAGCACCCAGCACCCCGAGAATGAGCACCCAGCACCCTGAGTACTAAGAACCGAGCACCCTGAGTACTGAGCACCCAGCACCCTGAGTACTGAGCCCCCAGCACCCTGAGTACTGAGCACCCAGCAACCCGAGCACTGAGCACCCAGCACCCTGAGAATGAGCACCCAGCACCATGAGTACTGAGCACCCAGCACCCTGAGTACTGAGCACTAAGCACCCAGAGCACTGAGCACCCAGCACCCCGAGCACGGAGAACCCAGGACCCCGAGCACTGAGAACTGAGCACCCAGCACCCTTTGTACTGAGCACCGAGCTCCCCGAGCACTGAGCACACTGAGTACTGAGCACCCAGCACCCCGATCACTGAGCACCCAGCACCCTGAGCACTGAGCACCCAGCACCCTGAGAACTGAGCACCCAGCACCCTGAGTACTGAGCACCCAGCACGCTGAGTACTGAGCACCCAGCACCCCGAGCACTGAGCACCCACCACCCTGAGTACTGAGCACTGAGCACCCAGCACCCCGAGCACTGAGCACCCAGCACCCTGTGTACTGAGCACTGAGCACCCTGAGTACTAAGCACCCAGCACCCTGAGTACTGAGCACCCAGGACCCTGAGCACTGAGCACCGAGCAGCCCGAGCACTGAGCACCCAGCACCCTGAGCACTCAGCACCCAGCACCCCGAGCACTGAGCACCCAGCACCCTGAGCACTGAGCACCCAGCACCCTGAGCACGGAGCACCCCGAGTACTGAGCACCCAGCACCCTGAGCACTGAGCACCCAGCACCCTGAGCACAGAGCACCCAGCACCCTGAGCACTGAGCACCCAGCACCCTGAGCACGGAGCACCCAGCACCCTGAGTACTGAGCACCCAACACCCAGAGTACTGAGCACCCAGCACCCTGAGCACTGAGCACCCAACACCCTGAGTACTGAGCACCCAGCACCCTGAGTACTGAACACCCAGCACCCTGAGCACTGAGCACTGAGCACCCTGAGCACTGAGTACTGAGCACTGAGCACCCTGAGAACTGAGCACCCAGCACCACAGCCCTGAGCACCCCGAGTACTGAGCAACAAGCAGCCCGAGTACTGAGCACTGAGCACCCTGAGTACTGAGCACCCAGCACCCCGAGCACTGAGCACCCAGCACCCTGAATACTGAGCACAGAGCACCCTGAGCACTGAGCACCCAGCACCCTGAGTACTGAGCACACAGCACCCTGAGTACTGAGCAACCAGCACCCTGAGCACTGAGCACTGAGCACCCAGCACCCTGAGCACTGACCACTGAGCACCCAGCACCACAACCCTGAGCACCCAGCACCCCGAGCACTGAGCACCCAGCACCCTGCGTACTGAGCACCCAGCACCCTGAGCACACAGCACCATGAGTACTGAGCACCCAGCACCCCGAGCACTGAGCACGGATCACCCTGAGCACTGAGCACCCAGCACCCCGAGCACTGAGCACCCAGCACCCTGAGTACTGAGCACCCAGCACCCTGAGCACACAGCACCATGAGTACTGAGCACCCAGCACCCTGAGTACTGAGCACCCAGCACCCTGAGTACTGAGCACTCAGCACCCTGAGTACTGAGCACCGAGCACCCCGAGCACTGAGCACCCAGCACCCTGAGCACTGAGCACCCGGAGGACTGAGCACCCAGCACCCCGAGCACTGAGCACCGATCACCCTGAGCACTGAGCACCCAGCACCCCGAGCACTGAGCACCCAGCACCCTGAGTACTGAGCACCCAGCACCCCGAGCACTGAGCAACCAGCACCCTGAGTACTGAGAACCCTGAGTACTGAGCACTGAGCACCGAGCACCATGAGTACTGAGAACCCTGAGGACTGAGCACCCAGCACCCTGAGCACTGAGCACCCAGCACCCTGAGTACTGAGCACTGATCACCCTGAGCACTGATCACCCAGCACCCCGAGCACTGAGCACCCAGCACCCTGAGTACTGAGCACCTAGCACCCTGAGCACTGAGCACCGAGCACCCTGAGTACTGAACACCCAGCACCCTGAGCACTGAGCACTGAGCACCCAGGACCCTGAGCACTGAGCACTGAGCACCCAGCACCCTGAGCACTGAGCACCCAGCACCCTGAGCACCCAGCACCCTGAGCACTGAGCACCCTGAGCACTGAGCACCCTGAGCACTGAGCACTGAGCACACTGAGCACTGAGCACCCAGCACCCCGAGTACTGAGCACTGAGCACCCTGTGTACTGAGCACCCAACACCCAGAGTACTGATCACCCAGCACCCTGAGAACTGAGCACCCAGCACCCTGAGTACTGAGCACCCAGCACCCTGAGTACTGAGCACCCAGCTGCCTGAGCACTGAGCACTGAGCACCCAGCACCTTGAGCACTGAGCACTGACCACCCAGCACCCCGAGCACTGAGCACCCAGCACCCCGAGCACTGATCACCCAGCGCCCTGAGCACTGAGCACCCAGCACACTGAGCACTGAGCACCCAGCCCCCTGAGTACTGAGCACCCAGCACCATGAGTACTGAGCACCCAGTACCCTGAGTACTGAGCACTCAGCACCCTGAGTACTGAGCACCGAGCAACCCGAGCACTGAGCACCAAGCACCCTGAGCACAGAGCACCCTGAGGACTGAGCACCCAGCACCCTGAGCACTGAGCACCCAGCACCCTGAGTACTGAGCACCGATCACCCTGAGCACTGAGCACCCAGCACCCCGAGCACTGAGCACCCAGCACCCTGAGTACTGAGCACCCAGCACCCTGAGCACTGAGCACCCAGCACCCTGAGTACTGAGCACCCTGAGTACTGAGCACGGATCACCCTGAGCACTGAGCACCCAGCACCGTGAGTACTGAGCACCCAGCACCCTGAGCACTGAGCACCCAGCACCCTGAGCACTGAGCACCCAGCACCCTGAGTACTGAGCACCCAGCACCCTGAGCACGGAGCACCCAGGACCCCGAGCACTGAGTACTGAGCACCCAGCACCCTGAGTACTGAGCACCGAGCTCCCCGAGCACTGAGCACCCAGCACCCTGAGCACTGAGCACCCAGCACACTGAGCACTGAGCACCCAGCACCATGAGTACTGAGCACCCAGCACGCTGAGTACTGAGCACTCAGCACCCTGAGCACTGAGCACCCAGCACCCTGAGTACTGAGCACTGAGCACCCAGCACCCCGAGCACTGAGCACCCAGCACCCCGAGCACTGAGCATGGAGCACCCCGAGGACTGAGCACCCCGCACCCTGAGCACTGAGCATGGGGCACCCCGAGGACTGAGCACCCCGCACCCTGAGCACTGAACACCCAGCACCTTGAGTACTGAGCACCGAGCACCCCGAGCACTGAGCTCCCAGCACCCTGAGTACTGAGCACCCAGCACCCTGAGCACTGAGCACTGAGCACGCAGCACCCTGAGCACTGAGCACTGACCACCCAGCACCCCGAGAACTGAGCACCCAGCACCCCGAGCACTGAGCACCCAGCACCCTGAGCACTGAGCACCCAGCACCCTGAGCACTGAGCACCCAGCCCCCTGAGTACTGAGCACCCAGCACCATGAGTACTGAGCACCCAGCACCCTGAGTACTGAGCACTCAGCACCCTGAGTACTGAGCACCGAGCACCCCGAGCACTGAGCTCCCTGCACCCTGAGCACTGAGCACCCTGAGGACTGAGCACCCAGCAACCTGAGCACTGATCACCCAGCACCCTGAGTACTGAGCACCGATCACCCTGAGCACTGAGCACCCAGCACCCCGAGCACTGAGCACCCAGCACCCTGAGTACTGAGCACCCAGCACCCTGAGCACTGAGCACCCAGCACCCTGAGTACTGAGCACCCTGAGTACTGAGCAACGATCACCCTGAGCACTGAGCACCCAGCACCCTGAGTACTGAGCACCCAGCACCCTGAGCACTGAGCACCCAGCACCCTGAGCACTGAGCACCCAGCACCCTGAGTTATGAGCACCCAGAACCCTGAGTACTGAGTACAAAGCACCCTGAGCACTGAGCACCCAGCACCCTGAGTACTGAGCACGCAGCACCCTGAGCACTGAGCACCCAGCACCCTGAGTACTGAGCACCCAGCACCCTGAGTACTGAGCACCCAGCACCCTGAGTACTGAGCACCCAGCACCCTGAGTACTGAGCACCCAGCACCCTGAGCACCGTGCACCCAGCACCCTGAGTACTGAGCACCGAGCACCCCGAGCACTGAGCAACCAGCACCCTGAGTACTGAGCACTGAGCACCCTGAGTACTAAGCACCGAACACCCTGAGTACTGAGCACCCAGCACCCTGAGGACTGAGCACCCAGCACCCTGAGCACTGAGCACCCAGCACCCTGAGTAATGAGCACCCAGCACCCTGAGTACTGAGCACCCAGCACCCTGAGCACTGAGCACCCAGCACCCCGAGCACTGAGCACCCAGCACCCCGAGCACTGAGCACCCAGCACCCCGAGCACTGAGCACCCAGCACCCCGAGCACTGAGCACCCAGCACCCTGAGCACTGAGCACCCAGCACCCTGAGCACTGAGCACCCAGCACCCTGAGTACTGAGTACTCAGCACCCTGAGCACTGAGCACCCAGCACCCTGAGTACTGATCACCGAGCACCCCGAGCACTGAGCACCCAGCACCCTGAGTACTGATCACCGAGCACCCCGAGCACTGAGCACCCAGCACCCTGAGTACTGAGCACCCAGCACCCTGAGCACTGAGCACCCAGCACCCCGAGCACTGAGCACCCAGCACCCCGAGCACTGAGCACCCAGCACCCGAGCACTGAGCACCCAGCACCCCGAGCACTGAGCACTCAGCACCCTGAGCACTGAAAACCCAGCACCCTGAGCACTGAGCACCCAGCACCCTGAGTACTGAGTACTCAGCACCCTGAGCACTGAGCACCCAGCACCCTGAGAACTGATCACCGAGCACCCTGAGCACTGAGCACCCAGCACCCTGAGTACTGATCACCGAGCACCCCGAGCACTGAGCACCCAGCATCCTGAGTACTGTGCACCCAGCACCCTGAGTACTGAGAACCCAGCACCCTGAGTACTGAGCACCCAGCACCCTGAGCACTGAGCACAATGCACGCTGAGTACTGAGCACTGAGCACCCTGAGTACTGAGCACCTAGCACCCTGAGTACTGAGCACCCAGCACCCTGAGAACTGAGCAGCCAGCACCCTCAGCACTGAGCACCCACCACCCCGAGCACTGAGCACCCAGCACCCTGAGCACTGAGCACCCAGCACCCCGAGTACTGAGCACCCAGCACCCCGAGTACTTAGCACCGAGCACCCCGAGCACTGAGCACCCAGCACCCTGAGTACTGAGCACCCAGTACCCTGAGTACTGAGTTCCCCGAGTACTGAGCACCCAGCACCCCGAGCACTGAGCACCCATCACCCTGAGTACTGAGAACAGATCACCCTGAGTACTGAGCACCCAGCACCCTGAGTACTGAGCCCCCAGCACCCTGAGTACTGAGCACCCGGCACCCCGAGCACTGAGCACCCAGCACCCTGAGAATGAGCACCCAGCACCCTGAGTACTGAGAACCGAGCACCCTGAGTACTGAGCACCCAGCACCCTGAGTACTGAGCCCCCAGCACCCTTAGTACTGAGCACCCAGCACCCCGAGCACTGAGCACCCAGCACCCCGAGAATGAGCACCCAGCACCCTGAGTACTGAGCACCCAGCACCCCGAGCACGGAGCACCCAGGAACCCGAGCAGTGAGTACTGAGCACCCAGCACCCTGAGTACTGAGCACCGAGCTCCCCGAGCACTGAGCACCCAGCACCCTGAGCACTGAGCACCCAGCACCCTGAGCACTGAGCACCCAGCACCCTCAGTACTGAGCACCCAGCACGCTGAGTACTGAGCACTCAGCACCCTGAGCACTGAGAACCCAGCACCCTGAGTACTGAGCACTGTGCACCCAGCACCCTGAGCACTGAGCACCCAGCACCCTGTGTACTGAGCACTGAGCACCCTGATTACTAAGCACCCAGCACCCTGAGTACTGAGCACCCAGGACCCTGAGCACTGAGCACCGAGCACCCTGAGTACTGAGCACCCAGCACCCTGAGCACTCAGCACCCATCACCCCGATCACTGAGCACCCAGCACCCTGAGCACTGAGCACCCAGCACCCTGAGCACTGAGCACCCAGCACCCAGAGCACTGAGCACCCAGCACCCTGAGCACTGAGCACCCAGCACCCTGAGTACTGAGCACCCAGCACCCTGAGTACTGAGCACCCTGAGTACTGAGCACCCAGCACCCTGAGCACTGAGCACCCAGCACCCTGAGCATTGAGCACCCAGCATTCTGAGTACTGAGCACCCAGAACCCTGAGTACTGAGTACAAAGCACCCTGAGCACTGAGCACCCAGCACCCTGAGTACTGAGCACGGAGCACCCTGAGTACTGAGCACCCAGCACCCTGAGTACTGAGCACCCAGCACCCTGAGCACTGAGCACACAGCACCCTGAGTACTGAGCACCCAGCACCCTGAGTACTGAGCACTGATCACCCTGAGCACTGAGCACCCAGCACCCCGAGCACTGAGCACCCAGCACCCTGAGTACTGAGCACCTAGCACCCTGAGCACTGAGCACCGAGCACCCTGAGTACTGAACACCCAGCACCCTGAGCACTGAGCACTGAGCACCCAGCACCCTGAGCACTGAACACTGAGCACCCAGCACCCCGAGCACTGAGCACCCAGCACCCTGAGCACCCAGCACCCTGAGCACTGAGCACCCTGAGCACTGAGCACCCTGAGCACTGAGCACTGAGCACCCAGCACCCTGAGTACTGAGCACCCAACACTCTGAGCACTGAGCACCCAGCACGCTGAGTACTGAGCAATGAGCACACAGCACCCTGAGCACTGAGCACCCAGCACCCTGAGCACTGAGCACTGAGCACCCAGCACCCCGAGCACTGAGCACCCAGCACCCTGAGCACCCAGCACCCTGAGCACTGAGCACCCTGAGTACTGAGCACCCAGCACCCTGAGCACTGAGCACACAGCACCCTGTGTACTGAGCACCCTGAGTACTGAGCACCGATCACCCTGAGCACTGAGCACCCAGCACCCTGAGTACTGAGCACACAGCACCCTGAGCACTGAGCACCCAGCACCCTGAGCACTGAGCACCCAGCACCCTGAGTACTGAGCACCCAGAACCCTGAGTACTGAGTACAAAGCACCCTGAGCACTGAGCACCCAGCACCCTGAGTAATGAGCACCGAGCACCCTGAGTACTGAGCACCCAGCACCCTGAGTACTGAGCACCCAGCACCCTGAGCACTGAGCACCCAGCACCCTGAGTACTGAGCCCCCAGCCCACTGAGTACTGAGCAACCAGCACCCTGAGTACGGAGCACCCAGCACCCTGAGTACTGAGCACCCAGCACCCTGAGTATTGAGCACCGAGCACCCTGAGCACTGAGCAACCAGCACCCTTAGTACTGAGCACTGAGCACCCTGAGTACTAAGCACCGAACACCCTGAGTACTGAGCACCCAGCACCCTGAGGACTGAGCACCCAGCACCCTGAGCACTGAGCACCCAGCACCCTGAGTAATGAGCACCCAGCACCCTGAGTACTGAGCACCCAGCACCCTGAGCACTGAGCACCCAGCACCCCGAGCACTGAGCACCCAGCACCGTGAGTACTGAGTACTCAGCACCCTGAGCACTGAGCACCCAGCACCCTGAGTACTGATCACCGAGCACCCCGAGCACTGAGCACCCAGCACCCTGAGCACTGAGCACCCAGCACCCTGAATAATGAGCACCCAGCACCCTGAGTACTGATCACCGAGCACCCCGAGCACTGAGCACCCAGCACCCTGAGTACTGAGCACCCAGCACCCTGAATACTGAGCACCCAGCACCCTGAGTACTGAGCACCCAGCACCCTGCGCACTGAGCACAAAGCACGCTGAGTACTGAGCACTGAACACCCTGAGTACTGAGCACCGAGGACCCTGAGCACTGAGCACCCAGCACGCTGAGTACTGAGCGCTGAGCTCCCTGAGTACTGAGCACCTAGCACCCTGAGTACTGAGCACCCAGCACCCTGAGCACTGAGCAGCCAGCACCCTCAGCACTGAGCACCCAGCACCCCGAGCACTGAGCACCAAGCACCCTGAGCACTGAGCACCCAGCACCCCGAGTACTGAGCACCGAGCACCCCGAGCTCTGAGCACCCAGCAGCCTGAGTACTGAGCACCCAGTACCCTGAGTACTGAGCACCCCGAGTACTGATCACCCAGCACCCCGAGCACTGAGCACCCAGCACCCTGAGTACTGAGAACAGATCACCCCGAGCACGGAGCACCCAGGACCCCGAGCACTGAGTACTGAGCACCCAGCACCCTGAGTACTGAGCACCGAGCTCCCCGAGCACTGAGCACCCAGCACCCTGAGCACTGAGCACCCAGCACCCTGAGCACTGAACACCCAGCACCCTGAGTACTGAGCACCCAGCACGCTGAGTACTGAGCACTCAGCACCCTGAGCACTGAGCACCCAGCACCCTGAGTACTGAGCACTAAGCACCCAGCACCCTGAGCACTGAGCACCCAGCACCCTGAGTACTGAGCACCCAGCACCCTGAGTACTGAGCACCCAGCACCCTGAGTACTGAGCACCGAGCACCCTGAGTACTGAGCACCGAGCGCCCTGAGTACTGAGCACCCAGCACCCTGAGCACTGAGCACCCAGCACCCTGAGTACTGAGCACCCAGCACCGTGAGTACTGAGCACCCAGCACCCCGAGCACTGAGCACCCAGCACCCTGAGTACTGAGCACCTAACACCCCGAGCACTGAGCACCCAGCACCCTGAGCACTGAGCACAAAGCACGCTGAGTACTGAGCACCCTGAGTACTGAGCATAGAGGACCCTGAGCACTGAGCACCCAGCACCCTGAGCACTGAGCACCCAGCACCCCGAGAATGAGCACCCAGCACCCTGAGTACTGAGAACCGAGCACCCTGAGTACTGAGCACCCAGCACGCTGAGCACTGAGCACCCAGCACCCCGAGTACTGAGCACCCAGCACCCCGAGCACTGAGCACCCAGCACCACGAGAATGAGCACCCAGCACCCTGAGAACTGAGCACCCAGCACCCTGAGTAATGAGCACCCAGCACCCCGAGCACTGAGCACCCTGAATACTGAGCACCCAGCACCCTGAGTACTGTGCACTAAGCACCCAGAGCGCTGAGCACCCAGGACCCCGAGCACTGAGTACTGAGCACCCAGCACCCTGAGTACTGAGCACCGAGCTCCCCGAGCACTGAGCACCCTGAGTACTGAGCACCCAGCACCCTGAGTACTGAGCACCCAGCACCCTGAGCACTGAGCACACAGCACCCTGAGTACTGAGCACCCAGCACCACGAGCACTGAGCACACAGCACCCTGAGAACTGAGCACCCTGAGGACTGAGCACCGATCACCATGAGCACTGAGAACCCAGCACCCTGAGTACTGAGCACCCAGCACCCTGAGCACTGAGCACCCAGCACCCTGAGTACTGAGCAGAGAGCACCCTGATCACTGAGCACCCAGCACCCTGAGTACTGAGCACGCAGCACCCTGAGTACTGAGCACCGAGCACCCCGAGTACTGAGCACCCAGCACCCTGAGCACTCAGCACCCAGCACACCGAGCACTGAGCACCCAGCACCCTGAGTACTGAGCTCCCAGCACCCCGAGCCCTGAGCACCCAGCACCCTGAGTACTGAGCACCCTGAGTACTGAGCACCGATCACCCTGAGCACTGAGCACCCAACACCCTGAGTACTGAGCACCCACCGTACTGAGCACTGAGCACACTGAGCACTGAGCACCCAGCACCCTGAGTACTGAGCACCGAGCACCCCGAGCACTGAGCACCCAGCACCCCGAGCACTGAGCACCCAGCACCCCGAGCACTGAGCACCCAGCACCCGTAGCACTGAGGACCCAGCACCCCGAGCAATGAGCACCCAGCACCCTGAGCACTCAGCACCCAGCACACCGAGCACTGAGCACCCAGCACCCTGAGTACTGAGCTCCCAGCACCCCGAGCCCTGAGCACCCAGCACCCTGAGCACTGAGCGCACTGAGCACTGAGCACCCAGCACCCTGAGCACTGAGCACCCAGCACCCTGAGTACTGAGCACCGAGCACCCCGAGCACTGAGCACCCAGCACCCCGAGCACTGAGCACCCAGCACCCCGAGCACTGAGCACCCAGCACCCGTAGCACTGAGGACCCAGCACCCCGAGCAATGAGCACCCAGCACCCTGAGTACTGAGCACCCAGCACCCCGAGTACTGAGCACCCAGCAACCTGAGCACCGAGCACCCAGCACCCCGAACACTGAGCACCCAGCACCCTGAGCACTGAGCACCCAGCACCCTGAGCACTGAGCACTGAGCTCCCCGAGTACTGAGCACCCACCACCCCGTGCACTGAGCACCGAGGACACCGAGCACTGAGCACCCAGCACCCCGAGCACTGAGCACCCAGCACCCTGAGCACTGAGCACCCAGCACCCTGAGCACTGAGCACCCAGCACCCCGAGCACTAAGCACCCAGCAACCCGAGCACTGAGCACCCAGCACCCCGAGCACTGAGCACCCAGCACCCTGAGTACTGAGCAACCAGCACCCTGAGTACTCAGCACCCAGCACCCTGAGCACTGAGCAACCAGCACCCTGAGTACTGAGCACCCTGCACCCCAAGCACTAAGCACCCTGAGAACTGAGCACCCAGCACCCCAAGCACTGAGCACCCTGAGTACTGAGCACCCAGCACCCTGATTAATGAGCACCCAGCACCCCGAGAACTGAGCACCCAGCACCCTGAGTATTGAGCACCGAGCACCCTGAGTACTGAGCACCCAGCACCCTGAGTACTGAGCACCCAGTGTACTGAGCACCGAGCACCCAGCACCCTGAGTACTGAGCACCCAGCCCCCTGAGCACTGAGCACCCAGCACCCTGAGTACTGAGCACCGAGCACCCTGAGTACTGAGCACCCAGCACCCCGAGCACTGAGCACCCAGCACCCCGAGCACTGAGCACCCAGCACCCTGAGCACTGAGCACACTGAGTACTGAGCTACCAGCACCCTGAGTACTGAGCACCCAGCACCCTGAGCACTGAGCACCCAGCACCCTGAGCACTGAGCACCCAGCACCCTGAGTTATGAGCACCCAGAACCCTGAGTACTGAGTACAAAGCACCCTGAGCACTGAGCACCCAGCACCCTGAGTACGGAGCACCGAGCACCCTGAGTACTGAGCACCCAGTACCCTGAGCACTGAGCACCCTGAGCACTGAGCACCCTGAGCACTGAGCACTGAGCACCCAGCACCCTGAGTACTGAGCACCCAAAACTCTGAGCACTGAGCACCCAGCACGCTGAGTACTGAGCACTGAGCACACAGCACCCTGAGTACTGAGCACCCAGCACCCCGAGCACTGAGCTCCCAGCGCCCCGAGCACTGAGCACCCAGCACCCTGAGCACTGAGCACTGAGCACACTGAGCACTGAGCACCCAGCACCCCGAGTACTGAGCACTGAGCACCCTGAGTACTGAGCACCCAACACCCAGAGTACTGATCACCCAGCACCCTGAGAACTGAGCACCAAGCACCCTGAGTACTGAGCACCCAGCACCCTGAGTACTGAGCACCCAGCTGCCTGAGCACTGAGCACTGAGCACCCAGCACCTTGAGCACTGAGCACTGACCACCCAGCACCCCGAGCACTGAGCACCCAGCACCCCGAGCACTGAGCACCCAGCGCCCTGAGCACTGAGCACCCAGCACCATGAGTACTGAGCACCCAGTACCCTGAGTACTGAGCACTCAGCACCCTGAGTACTGAGCACCGAGCACCCCGAGCACTGAGCACCAAGCACCCTGAGCACTGAGCACCCTGAGGACTGAGCACCCAGCACCCTTAGCACTGAGCACCCAGCACCCTGAGTACTGAGCACCGATCACCCTGAGCACTGAGCACCCAGCACCCCGAGCACTGAGCACCCAGCACCCTGAGTACTGAGCACCCAGCACCCTGAGCACTGAGCACCCTGCAACCTGAGTACTGAGCACCCTGAGTACTGAGCACCGATCACCCTGAGCACTGAGCACCCAGCACCCTGAGTACTGAGCACCCAGCACCCTGAGCACTGAGCACCCAGCACCCTGAGCACTGAGCACCCAGCACCCTGAGTACTGAGCACCCAGCACCCTGAGCACGGAGCACCCAGGACCCCGAGCACTGAGTACTGAGCACCCAGCACCCTGAGTACTGAGCACCGAGCTCCCCGAGCACTGAGCACCCAGCACCCTGAGCACTGAGCACCCAGCACCCTGAGCACTGAGCACCCAGCACCCTGAGTACTGAGCACCCAGCACGCTGAGTACTGAGCACTCAGCACCCTGAGCACTGAGCACCCAGCACCCTGAGTACTGAGCACTGAGCACCCAGCACCCCGAGCACTGAGCACCCAGCACCCCGAGCACTGAGCATGGAGCACCCCGAGGACTGAGCACCCCGCACCCTGAGCACTGAGCATGGAGCACCCCGAGGACTGAGCACCCCGCACCCTGAGCACTGAACACCCAGCACCTTGAGTACTGAGCACCAAGCACCCCGAGCACTGAGCTCCCAGCACCCTGAGTACTGAGCACCCAGCACCCTGAGCACTGAGCACCCAGCACCCTGAGCACTGAGCACCCAGCACCCCGAGCACTGAGCACCCAGCATCCTGAGTACTGAGCACCCAACACCCAGAGTACTGAGCACCCAGCAGCCTGAGAACTGAGCACCCAGCACCCTGAGTACTGAGCACCCAGCACCCTGAGTACTGAGCACCCAGCACCCTGAGCACTGAGCACTGAGCACGCAGCACCCTGAGCACTGAGCACTGACCACCCAGCACCCCGAGAACTGAGCACCCAGCACCCCGAGCACTGAGCACCCAGCACCCTGAGCACTGAGCACCCAGCACCCTGAGCACTGAGCACCCAGCCCCCTGAGTACTGAGCACCCAGCACCATGAGTACTGAGCACCCAGCACCCTGAGTACTGAGCACTCAGCACCCTGAGTACTGAACACCGAGCACCCCGAGCACTGAGATCCCTGCACCCTGAGCACTGAGCACCCTGAGGACTGAGCACCCAGCAACCTGAGCACTGAGCACCCAGCACCCTGAGTACTGAGCACCGATCACCCTGAGCACTGAGCACCCAGCACCCCGAGCACTGAGCACCCAGCACCCTGAGTACTGAGCACCCAGCACCCTGAGCACTGAGCACCCAGCACCCTGAGTACTGAGCACCCTGAGTACTGAGCAACGATCACCCTGAGCACTGAGCACCCAGCACCCTGAGTACTGAGCACCCAGCACCCTGAGCACTGAGCACCCAGCACCCTGTGCACTGAGCACCCAGCACCCTGAGTTATGAGCACCCAGAACCCTGAGTACTGAGTACAAAGCAACCTGAGCACTGAGCACCCAGCACCCTGAGTACTGAGCACCGAGCACCCTGAGTACTGAGCACCCAGCACCCTGAGTACTGAGCACGCAGCACCCTGAGCACTGAGCACCCAGCACCCTGAGTACTGAGCACCCAGCACCCTGAGTACTGAGCACCCAGCACCCTGAGTACTGAGCACCCAGCACCCTGAGCACTGTGCACCCAGCACCCTGAGTACTGAGCACCGAGCACCCCGAGCACTGAGCAACCAGCACCCTGAGTACTGAGCACTGAGCACCCTGAGTACTAAGCACCGAACACCCTGAGTACTGAGCACCCAGCACCCTGAGCACTGAGCACCCAGCACCCTGAGTACTGAACACCCAGCACCCCGAGCACTGAGCACCCAGCATCCTGAGTACTGAGCACCCAACACCCAGAGTACTGAGCACCCAGCAGCCTGAGAACTGAGCACCCAGCACCCTGAGTACTGAGCACCCAGCACCCTGAGTACTGAGCACCCAGCACCCTGAGCACTGAGCACTGAGCACGCAGCACCCTGAGCACTGAGCACTGACCACCCAGCACCCCGAGAACTGAGCACCCAGCACCCCGAGCACTGAGCACCCAGCACCCTGAGCACTGAGCACCCAGCACCCTGAGCACTGAGCACCCAGCCCCCTGAGTACTGAGCACCCAGCACCATGAGTACTGAGCACCCAGCACCCTGAGTACTGAGCACTCAGCACCCTGAGTACTGAACACCGAGCACCCCGAGCACTGAGATCCCTGCACCCTGAGCACTGAGCACCCTGAGGACTGAGCACCCAGCAACCTGAGCACTGAGCACCCAGCACCCTGAGTACTGAGCACCGATCACCCTGAGCACTGAGCACCCAGCACCCCGAGCACTGAGCACCCAGCACCCTGAGTACTGAGCACCCAGCACCCTGAGCACTGAGCACCCAGCACCCTGAGTACTGAGCACCCTGAGTACTGAGCAACGATCACCCTGAGCACTGAGCACCCAGCACCCTGAGTACTGAGCACCCAGCACCCTGAGCACTGAGCACCCAGCACCCTGTGCACTGAGCACCCAGCACCCTGAGTTATGAGCACCCAGAACCCTGAGTACTGAGTACAAAGCAACCTGAGCACTGAGCACCCAGCACCCTGAGTACTGAGCACCGAGCACCCTGAGTACTGAGCACCCAGCACCCTGAGTACTGAGCACGCAGCACCCTGAGCACTGAGCACCCAGCACCCTGAGTACTGAGCACCCAGCACCCTGAGTACTGAGCACCCAGCACCCTGAGTACTGAGCACAAAGCACCCTGAGCACTGTGCACCCAGCACCCTGAGTACTGAGCACCGAGCACCCCGAGCACTGAGCAACCAGCACCCTGAGTACTGAGCACTGAGCACCCTGAGTACTAAGCACCGAACACCCTGAGTACTGAGCACCCAGCACCCTGAGGACTGAGCACCCAGCACCCTGAGCACTGAGCACCCAGCACCCTGAGTAATGAGCACCCAGAACCCTGAGTACTGAGCATCCAGCACCCTGAGCACTGAGCACCCAGCACCCCGAGCACTGAGCACCCAGCACCCCGAGCACTGAGCACCCAGCACCCCGAGCACTGAGCACCCAGCACTCCGAGCACTGAGCACCCAGCACCCTGAGCACTGAGCACCCAGCACCCTGAGCACTGAGCACCCAGCACCCTGAGTACTGAGTACTCAGCACCCTGAGCACTGAGCACCCAGCACCCTGAGTACTGATCACCGAGCACCCCGAGGACTGAGCACCCAGCACCCTGAGTACTGATCACCGAGCACCCCGAGCACTGAGCACCCAGCACCCTGAGTACTGAGCACCCAGCACCCTGAGCACTGAGCACCCAGCACCCCGAGCACTGAGCACCCAGCACCCCGATCACTGAGCACCCAGCACTCCGAGCACTGAGCACTCAGCACCCCGAGCACTGAGCACCCAGCACCCTGAGCACTGAAAACCCAGCACCCTGAGCACTGAGCACCCAGCACCCTGAGTACTGAGTACTCAGCACCCTGAGCACTGAGCACCCAGCACCCTGAGAACTGATCACCGAGCACCCTGAGCACTGAGCACCAAGCACCCTGAGTACTGATCACCGAGCACCCCGAGCACTGAGCACCCAGCACCCTGAGTACTGATCACCGAGCACCCCGAGCACTGAGCACCCAGCATCCTGAGTACTGAGCACCCAGCACCCTGAGTACTGAGCACCCAGCACCCTGAGCACTGAGCACCCAGCACCCCGAGCACTGAGCACCCAGCACCCCGATCACTGAGCACCCAGCACTCCGAGCACTGAGCACTCAGCACCCCGAGCACTGAGCACTCAGCACCCTGAGCACTGAAAACCCAGCACCCTGAGCACTGAGCACCCAGCACCCTGAGTACTGAGTACTCAGCACCCTGAGCACTGAGCACCCAGCACCCTGAGAACTGATCACCGAGCACCCTGAGCACTGAGCACCCAGCACCCTGAGTACTGATCACCGAGCACCCCGAGCACTGAGCACCCAGCATCCTGAGTACTGAGCACCCAGCACCCTGAGTACTGAGCACCCAGCACCCTGAGTACTGAGCACCCAGCACCCTGAGCACTGAGCACAATGCACGCTGAGTACTGAGCACTGAGCACCCTGAGTACTGAGCACCTAGCACCCTGAGTACTGAGCACCCAGCACCCTGAGCACTGAGCAGCCAGCACCCTCAGCACTGAGCACCCACCACCCCGAGCACTGAGCACCCAGCACCCTGAGCACTGAGCACCCAGCACCCCGAGAACTGAGCACACAGCACCCCGAGTACTTAGCACCGAGCACCCCCAGCACTGAGCACCCAGCACCCTGAGTACTGAGCACCCAGTACCCTGAGTACTGAGCTCCCCGAGTACTGAGCACCCAGCACCCCGAGTACTGAGCACACAGCACCCCGAGTACTTAGCACCGAGCACCCCCAGCACTGAGCACCCAGCACCCTGAGTACTGAGCACCCAGCACCCTGAGTACTGAGCACCCAGTACCCTGAGTACTGAGCTCCCCGAGTACTGAGAACAGATCACCCTGAGTACTGAGCACCCAGCACCCTGAGTACTGAGCCCCCAGCACCCTGAGTACTGAGCACCCAGCACCCCGAGCACTGAGCACCCAGCACCCCGAGAATGAGCACCCAGCACCCTGAGTACTGAGAACCGAGCACCCTGAGTACTGAGCACCCAGCACCCTGAGTACTGAGCCCCCAGCACCCTGAGTACTGAGCACCCAGCACCCCGAGCACTGAGCACCCAGCACCCCGAGCACGGAGCACCCAGGACCACGAGCACTGAGTACTGAGCACCCAGCACCCTGAGTACTGAGCACCGAGCTCCCCGAGCACTGAGCACCCAGCACCCTGAGCACTGAGCACCCAGCACCCTGAGCACTGAGCACCCAGCACCCTCAGTACTGAGCACCCAGCACGCTGAGTACTGAGCACTCAGCACCCTGAGCACTGAGCACCCAGCACCCTGAGTACTGAGCACTGAGCACCCAGCACCCTGTGTACTGAGCACTGAGCACCCTGATTACTAAGCACCAAGCACCCTGAGTACTGAGCACCCAGGACCCTGAGCACTGAGCACCGAGCACCCCGAGCACTGAGCACCCAGCACCCTGAGCACTCAGCACCCATCACCCCGATCACTGAGCACCCAGCACCCTGAGCTCTGAGCACCCAGCACCCTGAGCACTAAGCACCCAGCACCCAGAGCACTGAGCACCCAGCACCCTGAGCACTGAGCACCCAGCACCCTGAGTACTGAGCACCCAGCACCCTGAGTACTGAGCACGGAGCACCCTGAGTACTGAGCACCCAGCACCCTGAGTACTGAGCACCCAGCACCCTGAGCACTGAGCACACAGCACCCTGAGTACTGAGCACCCAGCACCCTGAGTACTGAGCACTGATCACCCTGAGCACTGAGCACCCAGCACCCCGAGCACTGAGCACCCAGCACCCTGAGTACTGAGCACCCTGAGCACTGAGCACCCTGAGCACTGAGCACTGAGCACCCAGCACCCTGAGTACTGAGCACCCAAAACTCTGAGCACTGAGCACCCAGCACGCTGAGTACTGAGCACTGAGCACACAGCACCCTGAGTACTGAGCACCCAGCACCCCGAGCACTGAGCTCCCAGCGCCCCGAGCACTGAGCACCCAGCACCCTGAGCACTGAGCACTGAGCACACTGAGCACTGAGCACCCAGCACCCCGAGTACTGAGCACTGAGCACCCTGAGTACTGAGCACCCAACACCCAGAGTACTGATCACCCAGCACCCTGAGAACTGAGCACCAAGCACCCTGAGTACTGAGCACCCAGCACCCTGAGTACTGAGCACCCAGCTGCCTGAGCACTGAGCACAATGCACGCTGAGTACTGAGCACTGAGCACCCTGAGTACTGAGCACCTAGCACCCTGAGTACTGAGCACCCAGCACCCTGAGCACTGAGCAGCCAGCACCCTCAGCACTGAGCACCCACCACCCCGAGCACTGAGCACCCAGCACCCTGAGCACTGAGCACCCAGCACCCCGAGAACTGAGCACACAGCACCCCGAGTACTTAGCACCGAGCACCCCCAGCACTGAGCACCCAGCACCCTGAGTACTGAGCACCCAGTACCCTGAGTACTGAGCTCCCCGAGTACTGAGCACCCAGCACCCCGAGTACTGAGCACACAGCACCCCGAGTACTTAGCACCGAGCACCCCCAGCACTGAGCACCCAGCACCCTGAGTACTGAGCACCCAGCACCCTGAGTACTGAGCACCCAGTACCCTGAGTACTGAGCTCCCCGAGTACTGAGAACAGATCACCCTGAGTACTGAGCACCCAGCACCCTGAGTACTGAGCCCCCAGCACCCTGAGTACTGAGCACCCAGCACCCCGAGCACTGAGCACCCAGCACCCCGAGAATGAGCACCCAGCACCCTGAGTACTGAGAACCGAGCACCCTGAGTACTGAGCACCCAGCACCCTGAGTACTGAGCCCCCAGCACCCTGAGTACTGAGCACCCAGCACCCCGAGCACTGAGCACCCAGCACCCCGAGCACGGAGCACCCAGGACCACGAGCACTGAGTACTGAGCACCCAGCACCCTGAGTACTGAGCACCGAGCTCCCCGAGCACTGAGCACCCAGCACCCTGAGCACTGAGCACCCAGCACCCTGAGCACTGAGCACCCAGCACCCTCAGTACTGAGCACCCAGCACGCTGAGTACTGAGCACTCAGCACCCTGAGCACTGAGCACCCAGCACCCTGAGTACTGAGCACTGAGCACCCAGCACCCTGTGTACTGAGCACTGAGCACCCTGATTACTAAGCACCAAGCACCCTGAGTACTGAGCACCCAGGACCCTGAGCACTGAGCACCGAGCACCCCGAGCACTGAGCACCCAGCACCCTGAGCACTCAGCACCCATCACCCCGATCACTGAGCACCCAGCACCCTGAGCTCTGAGCACCCAGCACCCTGAGCACTAAGCACCCAGCACCCAGAGCACTGAGCACCCAGCACCCTGAGCACTGAGCACCCAGCACCCTGAGTACTGAGCACCCAGCACCCTGAGTACTGAGCACGGAGCACCCTGAGTACTGAGCACCCAGCACCCTGAGTACTGAGCACCCAGCACCCTGAGCACTGAGCACACAGCACCCTGAGTACTGAGCACCCAGCACCCTGAGTACTGAGCACTGATCACCCTGAGCACTGAGCACCCAGCACCCCGAGCACTGAGCACCCAGCACCCTGAGTACTGAGCACCCTGAGCACTGAGCACCCTGAGCACTGAGCACTGAGCACCCAGCACCCTGAGTACTGAGCACCCAAAACTCTGAGCACTGAGCACCCAGCACGCTGAGTACTGAGCACTGAGCACACAGCACCCTGAGTACTGAGCACCCAGCACCCCGAGCACTGAGCTCCCAGCGCCCCGAGCACTGAGCACCCAGCACCCTGAGCACTGAGCACTGAGCACACTGAGCACTGAGCACCCAGCACCCCGAGTACTGAGCACTGAGCACCCTGAGTACTGAGCACCCAACACCCAGAGTACTGATCACCCAGCACCCTGAGAACTGAGCACCAAGCACCCTGAGTACTGAGCACCCAGCACCCTGAGTACTGAGCACCCAGCTGCCTGAGCACTGAGCACTGAGCACCCAGCACCCCGAGCACTGAGCACCCAGCACCCCGAGCACTGAGCACCCAGCGCCCTGAGCACTGAGCACCCAGCACACTGAGCACTGAGCACCCAGCCCCCTGAGTACTGAGCACCCAGCACCATGAGTACTGAGCACCCAGTACCCTGAGTACTGAGCACTCAGCACCCTGAGTACTAAGCACCGAGCACCCCGAGCACTGAGCACCAAGCACCCTGAGCACTGAGCACCCTGAGGACTGAGCACCCAGCACCCTGAGCACTGAGCACCCAGCACCCTGAGTACTGAGCACCGATCACCCTGAGCACTGAGCACCCAGCACCCCGAGCACTGAGCACCCAGCACCCTGAGTACTGAGCACCCAGCACCCTGAGCACTGAGCACCCTGCAACCTGAGTACTGAGCACCCTGAGTACTGAGCACCGATCACCCTGAGCACTGAGCACCCAGCACCCTGAGTACTGAGCACCCAGCACCCTGAGCACTGAGCACCCAGCACCCTGAGCACTGAGCACCCAGCACCCTGAGTACTGAGCACCCAGCACCCTGAGCACGGAGCACCCAGGACCCCGAGCACTGAGTACTGAGCACCCAGCACCCTGAGTACTGAGCACCGAGCTCCCCGAGCACTGAGCACCCAGCACCCTGAGCACTGAGCACCCAGCACCCTGAGCACTGAGCACCCAGCACCCTGAGTACTGAGCACCCAGCACGCTGAGTACTGAGCACTCAGCACCCTGAGCACTGAGCACCCAGCACCCTGAGTACTGAGCACTGAGCACCCAGCACCCCGAGCACTGAGCACCCAGCACCCCGAGCACTGAGCATGGAGCACCTCGAGGACTGAGCACCCCGCACCCTGAGCACTGAGCATGGAGCACCCCGAGGACTGAGCACCCCGCACCCTGAGCACTGAACACCCAGCACCTTGAGTACTGAGCACCAAGCACCCCGAGCACTGAGCTCCCAGCACCCTGAGTACTGAGCACCCAGCACCCTGAGCACTGAGCACCCAGCACCCTGAGCACTGAGCACCCAGCACCCCGAGCACTGAGCACAGAGCATCCTGAGTACTGAGCACCCAACACACAGAGTACTGAGCACCCAGCAGCCTGAGAACTGAGCACCCAGCACCCTGAGTACTGAGCACCCAGCACCCTGAGTACTGAGCACCCAGCACCCTGAGCACTGAGGACTGAGCACGCAGCACCCTGAGCACTGAGCACTGACCACCCAGCACCCCGAGAACTGAGCACCCAGCACCCCGAGCACTGAGCACCCAGCACCCTGAGCACTGAGCACCCAGCACCCTGAGCACTGAGCACCCAGCAGCCTGAGTACTGAGCACCCAGCACCATGAGTACTGAGCACCCAGCACCCTGAGTACTGAGCACTCAGCACCCTGAGTACTGAACACCGAGCACCCCGAGCACTGAGCTCCCTGCACCCTGAGCACTGAGCACCCTGAGGACTGAGCACCCAGCAACCTGAGCACTGAGCACCCAGCACCCTGAGTACTGAGCACCGATCACCCTGAGCACTGAGCACCCAGCACCCCGAGCACTGAGCACCCAGCACCCTGAGTACTGAGCACCCAGCACCCTGAGCACTGAGCACCCAGCACCCTGAGTACTGAGCACCCTGAGTACTGAGCAACGATCACCCTGAGCACTGAGCACCCAGCACCCTGAGTACTGAGCACCCAGCACCCTGAGCACTGAGCACCCAGCACCCTGTGCACTGAGCACCCAGCACCCTGAGTTATGAGCACCCAGAACCCTGAGTACTGAGTACAAAGCACCCTGAGCACTGAGCACCCAGCACCCTGAGTACTGAGCACCGAGCACCCTGAGTACTGAGCACCCAGCACCCTGAGTACTGAGCACGCAGCACCCTGAGCACTGAGCACCCAGCACCCTGAGTACTGAGCACCCAGCACCCTGAGTACTGAGCACCCAGCACCCTGAGTACTGAGCACCCAGCACCCTGAGCACTGTGCACCCAGCACCCTGAGTACTGAGCACCGAGCACCCCGAGCACTGAGCAACCAGCACCCTGAGTACTGAGCACTGAGCACCCTGAGTACTAAGCACCGAACACCCTGAGTACTGAGCACCCAGCACCCTGAGGACTGAGCACCCAGCACCCTGAGCACTGAGCACCCAGCACCCTGAGTAATGAGCACCCAGCACCCTGAGTACTGAGCATCCAGCACCCTGAGCACTGAGCACCCAGCACCCCGAGCACTGAGCACCCAGCACCCCGAGCACTGAGCACCCAGCACCCCGAGCACTGAGCACCCAGCACCCCGAGCACTGAGCACCCAGCACCCTGAGCACTGAGCACCCAGCACCCTGAGCACTGAGCACCCAGCACCCTGAGTACTGAGTACTCAGCACCCTGAGCACTGAGCACCCAGCACTCTGAGTACTGATCACCGAGCACCCCGAGCACTGAGCACCCAGCACCCTGAGTACTGATCACCGAGCACCCCGAGCACTGAGCACCCAGCACCCTGAGTACTGAGCACCCAGCACCCTGAGCACTGAGCACCCAGCACCCCGAGCACTGAGCACCCAGCACCCCGAGAACTGAGCACCCAGCACCCCGAGCACTGAGCACTCAGCACCCCGAGCACTGAGCACCCAGCACCCTGAGTACTGAGCACCCAGCAACCCGAGCACTGAGCACCCAGCACCCTGAGAATGAGCACCCAGCACCATGAGTACTGAGCACCCAGCACCCTGAGTACTGAGCACTAAGCACCCAGAGCACTGAGCACCCAGCACCCCGAGCACGGAGCACCCAGGAACCCGAGCACTGAGAACTGAGCACCCAGCACCCTGAGTACTGAGCACCGAGATCCCCGAGCACTGAGCACACTGAGTACTGAGCACCCAGCACCCCGAGCACTGAGCACCCAGCACCCTGAGCACTGAGCACCCAGCACCCTGAGTACTGAGCAACCAGCAACCTGAGTACTGAGCCCCCAGCACCCTGAGTACTGAGCACCCAGCAACCCGAGCACTGAGCACCCAGCACCCTGAGAATGAGCACCCAGCACCATGAGTACTGAGCACCCAGCACCCTGAGTACTGAGCACTAAGCACCCAGAGCACTGAGCACCCAGCACCCCGAGCACGGAGCACCCAGGACCCCGAGCACTGAGAACTGAGCACCCAGCACCCTGAGTACTGTGCACCGAGATCCCCGAGCACTGAGCACACTGAGTACTGAGCACCCAGCACCCCGAGCACTGAGCACCCAGCACCCTGAGCACTGAGCACCCAGCACCATGAGCACGGAGCACCCCGAGGACTGAGCACCCAGCACCCTGAGCACTGAGCACACAGCACCTTGAGTACTGAGCACCGAGCACCTCGAGCACTAAGCACCCAGCACCCTGAGTACTGAGCACCCAGCACCCTGAGCACTGAGCACCCAGAACCCTGAGCACTGAGCACCCAGCACCCTGAGCACGGAGCACCCAGCACCCTGAGTACTGAGCACCCAACACCCAGAGTACTGAGCACCCAGCACCCTGAGCACTGAGCACCCAGCACCCTGAGTACTGAGCACCCAGCACCCTGAGTACTGAACACCCAGCACCCTGAGCACTGAGCACTGAGCACCCTGAGCACTGAGTACTGAGCACTGAGCACCCTGAGCACTGAGCACCCAGCACCCCGAGTACTGAGCACCCAGCACCCCGAGCACTGAGCACCCAGCACCCTGAGCACTGAGCACTGAGCACCCTGAGCACTGAGCACCCAGCACCCAGAGTACTGAGCACTGAGCACCCTGAGTACTGAGCACCAAGCACCCTGAGTACTGAGCACCCAGCACCCTGAGTACTGAGCACCCAGCACCCTGAGCACTGAGCACCCAGCACCCCGAGCACTGAGCACCCACCACCCTGAGTACTGAGCACAGAGCACTCTGAGCACTGAGCACCCAGCACCCTGAGTACTGAGCACCCAGCACCCTGAGTACTGAGCAACCAGCACCCTGAGCACTGAGCACTGAGCACCCAGCACCCCGAGCACTGAGCACCCAGCACCCTGAGCACTGAGCACCCAGCACCCTGAGTACTGAGCAACCAGCAACCTGAGTACTGAGCAACCTGCACCCTGAGTACTGAGCACTCAGCACCCTGAGTACTGAGCACCGAGCACACCGAGCAATGAGCACCCAGCACCCTGAGCACTGAGCACCCGGAGGACTGAGCACCTAGCACCCTGAGCACTGAGCACCGATCACCGTGAGCAGTGAGCACCCAGCACCCCGAGCACTGAGCACTCAGCACCCTGAGTACTGAGCACCAAGCACCCTGAGTACTGAGTACTCAGCACCCTGAGTACTGAGCACCCAGCACTCTGAGCACTGAGCACCCAGCACCCTGAGTACTGAGCACCCTGATTACTGAGCACTGAGCACCGAGTATCCTGAGTACTGAGCACCCAGCACCCCGAGCACTGAGCACCCAGCACCCTGAGCACTGAGCACCCAGCACCCTGAGTACTGAGCACTCAGCACCCTGAGTACTGAGTACCCAGCACCCTGAGCTCTGAGCACCCAGCACCCTGAGTACTGAGCACCCAACACCCAGAGTACTGAGCACCCAGCACCCTGAGAACTGAGTACCCAGCACCCTGAGCTCTGAGCACCCAGCACCCTGAGTACTGAGCACCGAGCACCCCGAGCACTGAGCACCCAGCAACCTGAGTACTGAGAACAGATCACCCTGAGTACTGAGCACCCAGCACCCTGAGTACTGAGCCCCCAGCACCCTGAGTACTGAGCACCCAGCACCCCGAGCACTGAGCTCCCCGCACCCCGACAATGAGCACCCAGCACCCTGAGTACTGAGAACCGAGCACCCTGAGTACTGAGCACCCAGAACCCTGAGTACTGAGACCCCAGCACCCTGAGTACTAAGCACCCAGCAACCCGAGCACTGAGCACCCAGCACCCTGAGAATGAGCACCCAGCACCATGAGTACTGAGCACCCAGCACCCTGAGTACTGAGCACTAAGCACCCAGAGCACTGAGCACCCAGCACCCTGAGCACGGAGCACCCAGGACCCCGAGCACTGAGAACTGAGCACCCAGCACCCTGAGTACTGAGCACCGAGCTCCCCGAGCACTGAACACACTGAGTACTGAGCACCCAGCACCCCGAGCACTGAGCACCCAGCACCCTGAGCACTGAGCACCCAGCACCCTGAGTACTGAACACCCAGCACCCCGAGTACTGAGCACCGAGCACCCCGAGCACTGAGCACCCAGCGCCCCGAGCACTGAGCACCCAGCACCCCGAGCACTGAGCACTGAGCACCCTGAGCACTGAGCACCCAGGACCCCGAGTACTGAGCACTGAGCACCCTGAGTACTGAGCACCAAGCACCCCGAGAACTGAGCACTGAGCACCCTGAGTACTGAGCACCCAGCACCCTGAGCACTGAGCACCCAGCACCCTGAGTACTGAGCACTGAGAACCCTGAGTACTGAGCACCGAGCACCCTGAGTACTGAGCACCCAGCAACCTGATCACTGAGCACGGAGCACCCCGAGGACTGAGCACCGAGCACAACGAGCACTGAGCACCCAGCACCCTGAGTACTGAGCACCCAGCACCCTGAGCACTGAGCACCCAGCTCCCTGAGCACTGAGCACGCAGCACCCCGAGCACTGAGCACCCAGCACCCTGAGTACTGAGCACAGAGCACCCTGAGCACTGAGCACCCAGCACCCTGAGTACTGAGCACCCAGCACCCTGAGTACTGGGCAACCAGCACCCTGAGCACTGAGCACTGAGCACCCAGCACCCTGAGCACTGAGAACTGAGCACCCAGCACCACAGCCCTGAGCACCCAGCACCCCGAGCACTGAGCACCCAGCACCCTGAGCACTGAGCACCCAGCACCCTGAGTACTGAGCAACCAGCAACCTGAGTACTGAGCACCCAGCACCCTGAGTACTGAGCACTCAGCACCCTGAGTACTGAGCACCCAGCACCCTGAGCACTGAGCACCCAGAACCCCGAGTACTGAGCACCCTGCACACCGAGTACTGAGCACCGAGCACCCCGAGCACTGAGCACCCAGCACCCTGAGTACTGAGCACCCAACACCCTGAGTACTGAACACTGAGCACCCCGAGTACTGAGCACCCAGCACCCCGAGCACTGAGCACCCAGCAACCTGAGTACTGAGAACAGATCACCCTGAGTACTGAGCACCCAGCACCCTGAGAACTGAGCCCCCAGCACCCTGAGTACTGAGCACCCAGCACCCCGAGCACTGAGCACCCAGCACCCCGAGAATGAGCACCCAGCACCCTGAGTACTGAGAACCGAGCACCCTGAGTACTGAGCACCCAGCACCCTGAGTACTGAGCCCCCAGCACCCTGAGTACTGAGCACCCAGCAACCCGAGCACTGAGCACCCAGCACCCTGAGAATGAGCACCCAGCACCATGAGTACTGAGCACCCAGCACCCTGAGTACTGAGCACTAAGCACCCAGAGCACTGAGCACCCAGCACCCCGAGCACGGAGCACCCAGGACCACGAGCACTGAGAACTGAGCACCCAGCACCCTGAGTACTGAGCACCGAGCTCCCCGAGCACTGAGCACACTGAGTACTGAGCACCCAGCACCCCGATCACTGAGCACCCAGCACCCTGAGCACTGAGCACCCAGCACCCTGAGCACTGAGCACCCAGCACCCTGAGTACTGAGCACCCAGCACGCTGAGTACTGAGCACCCAGCACCCCGATCACTGAGCACCCAGCACCCTGAGCACTGAGCACCCAGCACCCTGAGCACTGAGCACCCAGCACCCTGAGTACTGAGCACCCAGCACGCTGAGTACTGAGCACCCAGAACCCCGAGCACTGAGCACCCAGCACCCTGAGTACTGAGCACCCAGAACCCCGAGCACTGAGCACCCAGCACCCTGAGTACTGAGCACTGAGCACCCTGAGTACTAAGCACCCAGCAACCTGAGTACTGAGCACCCAGGACCCTGAGCACTGAGCACCGAGCAGCCCGAGCACTGAGCTCCCAGCACCCTGAGCACTCAGCATCCAGCACCCCGAGCACTGAGCACCCAGCACCCTGAGCACGGAGCACCCCGAGTACTGAGCACCCAGCACCCTGAGCACTGAGCACCCAGCACCCTGAGCACAGAGCACCCAGCACCCTGAGCACTGAGCACCCAGCACCCCGAGCACGGAGCACCCAGCACCCTGAGTACTGAACACCCAACACCCAGAGTACTGAGCACCCAGCACCCTGAGCACTGAGCACCCAGCACCCTGAGTACTGAGCACCCAGCACCCTGAGTACTGAACACCCAGCACCCTGAGCACTGAGCACTGAGCACCCTGAGCACTGAGTACTGAGCACTGAGCACCCTGAGCACTGAGCACCCAGCACCCCGAGTACTGAGCACCCAGCACCCCGAGCACTGAGCACCCAGCGCCCCGAGCACTGAGCACCCAGCACCCCGAGCACTGAGAACTGAGCACCCTGAGCACTGAGCACCCAGCACCCCGAGTACTGAGCACTGAGCACCCTGAGTACTGAGCAGCAAGCACCCCGAGTACTGAGCACTGAGCACCCTGAGTACTGAGCACCCAGCACCCTGAGAAATGAGCACCCAGCACCCTGAGTACTGAGCACTGAGAACCCTGAGTACTGAGCACCGAGCACCCTGAGTACTGAGCACTGAGCACCCAGCACCCTGAGCACTGACCACTGAGCAACCAGCACCACAGCCCTGAGCACCCCGAGTACTGAGCAACAAGCACCCCGAGTACTGAGCACTGAGCACCCTGAGTACTGAGCACCCAGCACCCTGAGCACTGAGCACCCAGCACACTGAGCACTGAGCACCCAGCACCCCGAGCACTGAGCACCCACCACCCTGAGTACTGAGCACAGAGCACTCTGAGCACTGAGCACCCAGCACCCTGAGTACTGAGCACCCAGCACCCTGAGTACTGAGCAACCAGCACCCTGAGCACTGAGCACTGAGCACCCAGCACCCCGAGCACTGAGCACCCAGCACCCTGAGCACTGAGCACCCAGCACCCTGAGTACTGAGCAACCAGCAACCTGAGTACTGAGCAACCTGCACCCTGAGTACTGAGCACTCAGCACCCTGAGTACTGAGCACCGAGCACACCGAGCAATGAGCACCCAGCACCCTGAGCACTGAGCACCCGGAGGACTGAGCACCTAGCACCCTGAGCACTGAGCACCGATCACTGTGAGCAGTGAGCACCCAGCACCCCGAGCACTGAGCACTCAGCACCCTGAGTACTGAGCACCAAGCACCCTGAGTACTGAGTACTCAGCACCCTGAGTACTGAGCACCCAGCACTCTGAGCACTGAGCACCCAGCACCCTGAGTACTGAGCACCCTGATTACTGAGCCCTGAGCACCGAGTATCCTGAGTACTGAGCACCCAGCACCCCGAGCACTGAGCACCCAGCACCCTGAGCACTGAGCACCCAGCACCCTGAGTACTGAGCACTCAGCACCCTGAGTACTGAGTACCCAGCACCCTGAGCTCTGAGCACCCAGCACCCTGAGTACTGAGCACCCAACACCCAGAGTACTGAGCACCCAGCACCCTGAGAACTGAGTACCCAGCACCCTGAGCTCTGAGCACCCAGCACCCTGAGTACTGAGCACCGAGCACCCCGAGCACTGAGCACCCAGCAACCTGAGTACTGAGAACAGATCACCCTGAGTACTGAGCACCCAGCACCCTGAGTACTGAGCCCCCAGCACCCTGAGTACTGAGCACCCAGCACCCCGAGCACTGAGCTCCCCGCACCCCGACAATGAGCACCCAGCACCCTGAGTACTGAGAACCGAGCACCCTGAGTACTGAGCACCCAGAACCCTGAGTACTGAGACCCCAGCACCCTGAGTACTAAGCACCCAGCAACCCGAGCACTGAGCACCCAGCACCCTGAGAATGAGCACCCAGCACCATGAGTACTGAGCACCCAGCACCCTGAGTACTGAGCACTAAGCACCCAGAGCACTGAGCACCCAGCACCCCGAGCACGGAGCACCCAGGACCCCGAGCACTGAGAACTGAGCACCCAGCACCCTGAGTACTGAGCACCGAGCTCCCCGAGCACTGAACACACTGAGTACTGAGCACCCAGCACCCCGAGCACTGAGCACCCAGCACCCTGAGCACTGAGCACCCAGCACCCTGAGTACTGAACACCCAGCACCCCGAGTACTGAGCACCGAGCACCCCGAGCACTGAGCACCCAGCGCCCCGAGCACTGAGCACCCAGCACCCCGAGCACTGAGCACTGAGCACCCTGAGCACTGAGCACCCAGGACCCCGAGTACTGAGCACTGAGCACCCTGAGTACTGAGCACCAAGCACCCCGAGAACTGAGCACTGAGCACCCTGAGTACTGAGCACCCAGCACCCTGAGCACTGAGCACCCAGCACCCTGAGTACTGAGCACTGAGAACCCTGAGTACTGAGCACCGAGCACCCTGAGTACTGAGCACCCAGCAACCTGATCACTGAGCACGGAGCACCCCGAGGACTGAGCACCGAGCACAACGAGCACTGAGCACCCAGCACCCTGAGTACTGAGCACCCAGCACCCTGAGCACTGAGCACCCAGCTCCCTGAGCACTGAGCACGCAGCACCCCGAGCACTGAGCACCCAGCACCCTGAGTACTGAGCACAGAGCACCCTGAGCACTGAGCACCCAGCACCCTGAGTACTGAGCACCCAGCACCCTGAGTACTGGGCAACCAGCACCCTGAGCACTGAGCACTGAGCACCCAGCACCCTGAGCACTGAGAACTGAGCACCCAGCACCACAGCCCTGAGCACCCAGCACCCCGAGCACTGAGCACCCAGCACCCTGAGCACTGAGCACCCAGCACCCTGAGTACTGAGCAACCAGCAACCTGAGTACTGAGCACCCAGCACCCTGAGTACTGAGCACTCAGCACCCTGAGTACTGAGCACCCAGCACCCTGAGCACTGAGCACCCAGCACCCCGAGTACTGAGCACCCTGCACACCGAGTACTGAGCACCGAGCACCCCGAGCACTGAGCACCCAGCACCCTGAGTACTGAGCACCCAACACCCTGAGTACTGAACACTGAGCACCCCGAGTACTGAGCACCCAGCACCCCGAGCACTGAGCACCCAGCAACCTGAGTACTGAGAACAGATCACCCTGAGTACTGAGCACCCAGCACCCTGAGAACTGAGCCCCCAGCACCCTGAGTACTGAGCACCCAGCACCCCGAGCACTGAGCACCCAGCACCCCGAGAATGAGCACCCAGCACCCTGAGTACTGAGAACCGAGCACCCTGAGTACTGAGCACCCAGCACCCTGAGTACTGAGCCCCCAGCACCCTGAGTACTGAGCACCCAGCAACCCGAGCACTGAGCACCCAGCACCCTGAGAATGAGCACCCAGCACCATGAGTACTGAGCACCCAGCACCCTGAGTACTGAGCACTAAGCACCCAGAGCACTGAGCACCCAGCACCCCGAGCACGGAGCACCCAGGACCACGAGCACTGAGAACTGAGCACCCAGCACCCTGAGTACTGAGCACCGAGCTCCCCGAGCACTGAGCACACTGAGTACTGAGCACCCAGCACCCCGATCACTGAGCACCCAGCACCCTGAGCACTGAGCACCCAGCACCCTGAGCACTGAGCACCCAGCACGCTGAGTACTGAGCACCCAGCACGCTGAGTACTGAGCACCCAGCACCCCGATCACTGAGCACCCAGCACCCTGAGCACTGAGCACCCAGCACCCTGAGCACTGAGCACCCAGCACCCTGAGTACTGAGCACCCAGCACGCTGAGTACTGAGCACCCAGAACCCCGAGCACTGAGCACCCAGCACCCTGAGTACTGAGCACTGAGCACCCAGCACCCCGAGCACTGAGCACCCAGCACCCTGTGTACTGAGCACTGAGCACCCTGAGTACTAAGCACCCAGCAACCTGAGTACTGAGCACCCAGGACCCTGAGCACTGAGCACCGAGCAGCCCGAGCACTGAGCTCCCAGCACCCTGAGCACTCAGCACCCAGCACCCCGAGCACTGAGCACCCAGCACCCTGAGCACTGAGCACCCAGCACCCTGAGCACGGAGCACCCCGAGTACTGAGCACCCAGCACCCTGAGCACTGAGCACCCAGCACCCTGAGCACAGAGCACCCAGCACCCTGAGCACTGAGCACCCAGCACCCCGAGCACGGAGCACCCAGCACCCTGAGTACTGAACACCCAACACCCAGAGTACTGAGCACCCAGCACCCTGAGCACTGAGCACCCAGCACCCTGAGTACTGAGCACCCAGCACCCTGAGTACTGAACACCCAGCACCCTGAGCACTGAGCACTGAGCACCCTGAGCACTGAGTACTGAGCACTGAGCACCCTGAGCACTGAGCACCCAGCACCCCGAGTACTGAGCACCCAGCACCCCGAGCACTGAGCACCCAGCGCCCCGAGCACTGAGCACCCAGCACCCCGAGCACTGAGAACTGAGCACCCTGAGCACTGAGCAGCCAGCACCCCGAGTACTGAGCACTGAGCACCCTGAGTACTGAGCAACAAGCACCCCGAGTACTGAGCACTGAGCACCCTGAGTACTGAGCACCCAGCACCCTGAGAAATGAGCACCCAGCACCCTGAGTACTGAGCACTGAGAACCCTGAGTACTGAGCACCGAGCACCCTGAGTACTGAGCACTGAGCACCCAGCACCCTGAGCACTGACCACTGAGCAACCAGCACCACAGCCCTGAGCACCCCGAGTACTGAGCAACAAGCACCCCGAGTACTGAGCACTGAGCACCCTGAGCACTGAGCACCCAGCACCCTGAGCACAGAGCACCCAGCACCCTGAGCACAGAGCACCCAGCACCCTGAGTACTGAGCACCCAACACCCAGAGTACTGAGCACCCAGCACCCTGAGCACTGAGCACCCAACACCCTGAGTACTGAGCACCCAGCACCCTGAGTACTGAACACCCAGCACCCTGAGTACTGAGTACTGAGCACTGAGCACCCTGAGAACTGAGCACCCAGCACCACAGCCCTGAGCACCCCGAGTACTGAGCAACAAGCACCCTGAGAACTGAGCACCCAGCACCCCGAGCACTGAGCAACCCGCACCCTGAGTACTGAGCACCCTGAGTACTGAGCACTGAGCACCGAGCACCCTGAGTACTGAGCACCCTGTGGACTGAGCACCCAGCACCCTGAGTACTGAGCACCCAGCACCCCGAGCACTGAGCACCCAGCACCCCGAGAATGAGCACCCAGCACCCTGAGTACTGAGAACCGAGCACCCTGAGTACTGAGCACCCAGCACCCTGAGTACTGAGCCCCCAGCACCCTGAGTACTGAGCACCCAGCAACCCGAGCACTGAGCACCCAGCACCCTGAGAATGAGCACCCAGCACCATGAGTACTGAGCACCCAGCACCCTGAGTACTGAGCACTAAGCACCCAGAGCACTGAGCACCCAGCACCCCGAGCACGGAGCACCCAGGACCCCGAGCACTGAGAACTGAGCACCCAGCACCCTGAGTACTGAGCACCGAGCTCCCCGAGCACTGAGCACACTGAGTACTGAGCACCCAGCACCCCGATCACTGAGCACCCAGCACCCTGAGCACTGAGCACCCAGCACCCTGAGAACTGAGCACCCAGCACCCTGAGTACTGAGCACCCAGCACGCTGAGTACTGAGCACCCAGCACCCCGAGCACTGAGCACCCAGCACCCTGAGTACTGAGCACTGAGCACCCAGCACCCCGAGCACTGAGCACCCAGCACCCTGTGTACTGAGCACTGAGCACCCTGAGTACTAAGCCCCCAGCACCCTGAGTACTGAGCACCCAGGACCCTGAGCACTGAGCACCGAGCAGCCCGAGCACTGAGCACCCAGCACCCTGAACACTCAGCACCCAGCACCCCGAGCACTGAGCACCCAGCACCCTGAGCACTGAGCACCCAGCACCCTGAGCACGGAGCACCGCGAGTACTGAGCACGCAGCACCCTGAGCACTGAGCACCCAGCACCCTGAGCACTGAGCACCCAGCACACTGAGCACTGAGCACGCAGCACCCCGAGCACTGAGCACCCAGCACCCTGAGTACTGAGCACAGAGCACCCTGAGCCATGAGCACCCAGCACCCTGAGTACTGAGCACCCAGCACCCTGAGTACTGAGCAACCAGCACCCTGAGCACTGAGCACTGAGCACCCAGCACCCTGAGCACTGACCACTGAGCACCCAGCACCACAGCCCTGAGCACCCAGCACCCCGAGCACTGAGCACCCAGCACCCTGAGTACTGAGCACCCAGCACCCTGAGCACCCAGCACCCTGAGTACTGAGCACCCACCACCCTGAGTACTGAGCACCCAGCACCCTGAGTACTGAGCACTCAGCACCCTGAGTACTGAGCACCGAGCACCCCGAGCACTGAGCACCCAGCACCCTGAGCACTGTGCACCCGGAGGACTGAGCACCCAGCACCCTGAGCACTGAGCACCGATCACCCTGAGCACTGAGCACCCAGCACCCCTAGCACTGAGCACCCAGCACCCTGAGTACTGAGCACCCAGCACCCCGAGTACTGAGCACCCAGCACCCTGAGAACTGAGCACCCAGCACCCCGAGCACTGAGCAACCCGCACCCTGAGTACTGAGCACCCTGAGTACTGAGCACTGAGCACCGAGCACCCTGAGTACTGAGCACCCTGTGGACTGAGCACCCAGCACCCTGAGTACTGAGCACCCAGCACCCCGAGCACTGAGCACCCAGCACCCCGAGAATGAGCACCCAGCACCCTGAGTACTGAGAACCGAGCACCCTGAGTACTGAGCACCCAGCACCCTGAGTACTGAGCCCCCAGCACCCTGAGTACTGAGCACCCAGCAACCCGAGCACTGAGCACCCAGCACCCTGAGAATGAGCACCCAGCACCATGAGTACTGAGCACCCAGCACCCTGAGTACTGAGCACTAAGCACCCAGAGCACTGAGCACCCAGCACCCCGAGCACGGAGCACCCAGGACCCCGAGCACTGAGAACTGAGCACCCAGCACCCTGAGTACTGAGCACCGAGCTCCCCGAGCACTGAGCACACTGAGTACTGAGCACCCAGCACCCCGATCACTGAGCACCCAGCACCCTGAGCACTGAGCACCCAGCACCCTGAGAACTGAGCACCCAGCACCCTGAGTACTGAGCACCCAGCACGCTGAGTACTGAGCACCCAGCACCCCGAGCACTGAGCACCCAGCACCCTGAGTACTGAGCACTGAGCACCCAGCACCCCGAGCACTGAGCACCCAGCACCCTGTGTACTGAGCACTGAGCACCCTGAGTACTAAGCACCCAGCACCCTGAGTACTGAGCACCCAGGACCCTGAGCACTGAGCACCGAGCAGCCCGAGCACTGAGCACCCAGCACCCTGAGCACTCAGCAACCAGCACACCGAGCACTGAGCACCCAGCACCCTGAGCACTGAGCACCCAGCACCCTGAGCACGGAGCACCCCGAGTACTGAGCACCCAGCACCCTGAGCACTGAGCACCCAGCACCCTGAGCACAGAGCACCCAGCACCCTGAGCACTGAGCACCCAGCACCCCGAGCACGGAGCACCCAGCACCCTGAGTACTGAACACCCAACACCCAGAGTACTGAGCACCCAGCACCCTGAGCACTGAGCACCCAGCACCCTGAGTACTGAGCACCCAGCACCCTGAGTACTGAACACCCAGCACCCTGAGCACTGAGCACTGAGCACCCTGAGCACTGAGTACTGAGCACTGAGCACCCTGAGCACTGAGCACCCAGCACCCCGAGTACTGAGCACCCAGCACCCCGAGCACTGAGCACCCAGCGCCCCGAGCACTGAGCACCCAGCACCCCGAGCACTGAGAACTGAGCACCCTGAGCACTGAGCAGCCAGCACCCCGAGTACTGAGCACTGAGCACCCTGAGTACTGAGCAACAAGCACCCCGAGTACTGAGCACTGAGCACCCTGAGTACTGAGCACCCAGCACCCTGAGAAATGAGCACCCAGCACCTTGAGTACTGAGCACTGAGAACCCTGAGTACTGAGCACCGAGCACCCTGAGTACTGAGCACTGAGCACCCAGCACCCTGAGCACTGACCACTGAGCAACCAGCACCACAGCCCTGAGCACCCCGAGTACTGAGCAACAAGCACCCCGAGTACTGAGCACTGAGCACCCTGAGCACTGAGCACCCAGCACCCTGAGCACAGAGCACCCAGCACCCTGAGCACAGAGCACCCAGCACCCTGAGTACTGAGCACCCAACACCCAGAGTACTGAGCACCCAGCACCCTGAGCACTGAGCACCCAACACCCTGAGTACTGAGCACCCAGCACCCTGAGTACTGAACACCCAGCACCCTGAGTACTGAGTACTGAGCACTGAGCACCCTGAGAACTGAGCACCCAGCACCACAGCCCTGAGCACCCCGAGTACTGAGCAACAAGCACCCTGAGAACTGAGCACCCAGCACCCCGAGCACTGAGCAACCCGCACCCTGAGTACTGAGCACCCTGAGTACTGAGCACTGAGCACCGAGCACCCTGAGTACTGAGCACCCTGTGGACTGAGCACCCAGCACCCTGAGTACTGAGCACCCAGCACCCCGAGCACTGAGCACCCAGCACCCCGAGAATGAGCACCCAGCACCCTGAGTACTGAGAACCGAGCACCCTGAGTACTGAGCACCCAGCACCCTGAGTACTGAGCCCCCAGCACCCTGAGTACTGAGCACCCAGCAACCCGAGCACTGAGCACCCAGCACCCTGAGAATGAGCACCCAGCACCATGAGTACTGAGCACCCAGCACCCTGAGTACTGAGCACTAAGCACCCAGAGCACTGAGCACCCAGCACCCCGAGCACGGAGCACCCAGGACCCCGAGCACTGAGAACTGAGCACCCAGCACCCTGAGTACTGAGCACCGAGCTCCCCGAGCACTGAGCACACTGAGTACTGAGCACCCAGCACCCCGATCACTGAGCACCCAGCACCCTGAGCACTGAGCACCCAGCACCCTGAGAACTGAGCACCCAGCACCCTGAGTACTGAGCACCCAGCACGCTGAGTACTGAGCACCCAGCACCCCGAGCACTGAGCACCCAGCACCCTGAGTACTGAGCACTGAGCACCCAGCACCTCGAGCACTGAGCACCCAGCACCCTGTGTACTGAGCACTGAGCACCCTGAGTACTAAGCCCCCAGCACCCTGAGTACTGAGCACCCAGGACCCTGAGCACTGAGCACCGAGCAGCCCGAGCACTGAGCACCCAGCACCCTGAACACTCAGCACCCAGCACCCCGAGCACTGAGCACCCAGCACCCTGAGCACTGAGCACCCAGCACCCTGAGCACGGAGCACCGCGAGTACTGAGCACGCAGCACCCTGAGCACTGAGCACCCAGCACCCTGAGCACTGAGCACCCAGCACACTGAGCACTGAGCACGCAGCACCCCGAGCACTGAGCACCCAGCACCCTGAGTACTGAGCACAGAGCACCCTGAGCCATGAGCACCCAGCACCCTGAGTACTGAGCACCCAGCACCCTGAGTACTGAGCAACCAGCACCCTGAGCACTGAGCACTGAGCACCCAGCACCCTGAGCACTGACCACTGAGCACCCAGCACCACAGCCCTGAGCACCCAGCACCCCGAGCACTGAGCACCCAGCACCCTGAGTACTGAGCACCCAGCACCCTGAGCACCCAGCACCCTGAGTACTGAGCACCCACCACCCTGAGTACTGAGCACCCAGCACCCTGAGTACTGAGCACTCAGCACCCTGAGTACTGAGCACCGAGCACCCCGAGCACTGAGCACCCAGCACCCTGAGCACTGTGCACCCGGAGGACTGAGCACCCAGCACCCTGAGCACTGAGCACCGATCACCCTGAGCACTGAGCACCCAGCACCCCTAGCACTGAGCACCCAGCACCCTGAGTACTGAGCACCCAGCACCCCGAGTACTGAGCACCCAGCACCCTGAGAACTGAGCACCCAGCACCCCGAGCACTGAGCAACCCGCACCCTGAGTACTGAGCACCCTGAGTACTGAGCACTGAGCACCGAGCACCCTGAGTACTGAGCACCCTGTGGACTGAGCACCCAGCACCCTGAGTACTGAGCACCCAGCACCCCGAGCACTGAGCACCCAGCACCCCGAGAATGAGCACCCAGCACCCTGAGTACTGAGAACCGAGCACCCTGAGTACTGAGCACCCAGCACCCTGAGTACTGAGCCCCCAGCACCCTGAGTACTGAGCACCCAGCAACCCGAGCACTGAGCACCCAGCACCCTGAGAATGAGCACCCAGCACCATGAGTACTGAGCACCCAGCACCCTGAGTACTGAGCACTAAGCACCCAGAGCACTGAGCACCCAGCACCCCGAGCACGGAGCACCCAGGACCCCGAGCACTGAGAACTGAGCACCCAGCACCCTGAGTACTGAGCACCGAGCTCCCCGAGCACTGAGCACACTGAGTACTGAGCACCCAGCACCCCGATCACTGAGCACCCAGCACCCTGAGCACTGAGCACCCAGCACCCTGAGAACTGAGCACCCAGCACCCTGAGTACTGAGCACCCAGCACGCTGAGTACTGAGCACCCAGCACCCCGAGCACTGAGCACCCAGCACCCTGAGTACTGAGCACTGAGCACCCAGCACCCCGAGCACTGAGCACCCAGCACCCTGTGTACTGAGCACTGAGCACCCTGAGTACTAAGCACCCAGCACCCTGAGTACTGAGCACCCAGGACCCTGAGCACTGAGCACCGAGCAGCCCGAGCACTGAGCACCCAGCACCCTGAGCACTCAGCACCCAGCACACCGAGCACTGAGCACCCAGCACCCTGAGCACTGAGCACCCAGCACCCTGAGCACGGAGCACCCCGAGTACTGAGCACCCAGCACCCTGAGCACTGAGCACCCAGCACCCTGAGCACAGAGCACCCAGCACCCTGAGCACTGAGCACCCAGCACCCTGAGCACGGAGCACCCAGCACCCTGAGTACTGAGCACCCAACACCCAGAGTACTGAGCACCCAGCACCCTGAGCACTGAGCACCCAACACCCTGAGTACTGAGCACCCAGCACCCTGAGTACTGAACACCCAGCACCCTGAGCACTGAGCACTGAGCACCCTGAGCACTGAGTACTGAGCACTGAGCACCCTGAGAACTGAGCACCCAGCACCACAGCCCTGAGCACCCCGAGTACTGAGCAACAAGCACCCCGAGTACTGAGCACTGAGCACCCTGAGTACTGAGCACCCAGCACCCTGAGCACTGAGCACCCAGCACACTGAGCACTGAGCACGCAGCACCCGGAGCACTGAGCACCCAGCACCCTGAGTACTGAGCACAGAGCACCCTGAGCACTGAGCACCCAGCACCCTGAGTACTGAGCACACAGCACCCTGAGTACTGAGCAACCAGCACCCTGAGCACTGAGCACTGAGCACCCAGCACCCTGAGCACTGACCACTGAGCACCCAGCACCACAACCCTGAGCACCCAGCACCCCGAGCACTGAGCACCCAGCACCCTGAGTACTGAGCACCCAGCACCCTGAGCACACAGCACCATGAGTACTGAGCACCCAGCACCCTGAGTACTGAGCACCCAGCACCCTGAGTACTGAGCACTCAGCACCCTGAGTACTGAGCACCGAGCACCCCGAGCACTGAGCACCCAGCACCCTGAGCACTGAGCACCCGGAGGACTGAGCACCCAGCACCCCGAGCACTGAGCACCGATCACCCTGAGCACTGAGCACCCAGCACCCCGAGCACTGAGCACCCAGCACCCTGAGTACTGAGCACCCAGCACCCTGAGCACACAGCACCATGAGTACTGAGCACCCAGCACCCTGAGTACTGAGCACCCAGCACCCTGAGTACTGAGCACTCAGCACCCTGAGTACTGAGCACCGAGCACCCCGAGCACTGAGCACCCAGCACCCTGAGCACTGAGCACCCGGAGGACTGAGCACCCAGCACCCCGAGCACTGAGCACCGATCACCCTGAGCACTGAGCACCCAGCACCCCGAGCACTGAGCACCCAGCACCCTGAGTACTGAGCACCCAGCACCCCGAGCACTGAGCAAGCAGCACCCTGAGTACTGAGCACCCTGAGTACTGAGCACTGAGCACCGAGCACCCTGAGTACTGAGCACCCTGAGGACTGAGCACCCAGCACCCTGAGCACTGAGCACCCAGCACCCTGAGTACTGAGCACTGATCACCCTGAGCACTGATCACCCAGCACCCCGAGCACTGAGCACCCAGCACCCTGAGTACTGAGCACCTAGCACACTGAGCACTGAGCACCGAGCACCCTGAGTACTGAACACCCAGCACCCTGAGCACTGAGCACTGAGCACCCAGGACCCTGAGCACTGAGCACTGAGCACCCAGCACCCTGAGCACTGAGCACCCAGCACCCTGAGCACCCAGCACCCTGAGCACTGAGCACCCTGAGCACTGAGCACCCTGAGCACTGAGCACTGAGCACACTGAGCACTGAGCACCCAGCACCCCGAGTACTGAGCACTGAGCACCCTGAGTACTGAGCACCCAACACCCAGAGTACTGATCACCCAGCACCCTGAGAACTGAGCACCCAGCACCCTGAGTACTGAGCACCCAGCACCCTGAGTACTGAGCACCCAGCTGCCTGAGCACTGAGCACTGAGCACCCAGCACCTTGAGCACTGAGCCCTGACCACCCAGCACCCCGAGCACTGAGCACCCAGCACCCCGAGCACTGAGCACCCAGCGCCCTGAGCACTGAGCACCCAGCACACTGAGCACTGAGCACCCAGCCCCCTGAGTACTGAGCACCCAGCACCATGAGTACTGAGCACCCAGTACCCTGAGTACTGAGCACTCAGCACCCTGAGTACTGAGCACCGAGCAACCCGAGCACTGAGCACCAAGCACCCTGAGCACAGAGCACCCTGAGGACTGAGCACCCAGCACCCTGAGCACTGAGCACCCAGCACCCTGAGTACTGAGCACCGATCACCCTGAGCACTGAGCACCCAGCACCCCGAGCACTGAGCACCCAGCACCCTGAGTACTGAGCACCCAGCACCCTGAGCACTGAGCACCCAGCACCCTGAGTACTGAGCACCCTGAGTACTGAGCACCGATCACCCTGAGCACTGAGCACCCAGCACCCTGAGTACTGAGCACCCAGCACCCTGAGCACTGAGCACCCAGCACCCTGAGCACTGAGCACCCAGCACCCTGAGTACTGAGCACCCAGCACCCTGAGCACGGAGCACCCAGGACCCCGAGCACTGAGTACTGAGCACCCAGCACCCTGAGTACTGAGCACCGAGCTCCCCGAGCACTGAGCACCCAGCACCCTGAGCACTGAGCACCCAGCACCCTGAGCACTGAGCACCCAGCACCATGAGTACTGAGCACACAGCACGCTGAGTACTGAGCACTCAGCACCCTGAGCACTGAGCACCCAGCACCCTGAGTACTGAGCACTGAGCACGCAGCAACCCGAGCACTGAGCACCCAGCACCCCGAGCACTGAGCATGGAGCACCCCGAGGACTGAGCACCCCGCAACCTGAGCACTGAGCATGGAGCACCCCGAGGACTGAGCACCCCGCACCCTGAGCACTGAGCACCCAGCACCTTGAGTACTGAGCACCGAGCACCCCGAGCACTGAGCTCCCAGCACCCTGAGTACTGAGCACCCAGCACCCTGAGCACTGAGCACCCAGCACCCTGAGCACTGAGCACCCAGCACCCCGAGCACTGAGCACCCAGCATCCTGAGTACTGAGCACCCAACACCCAGAGTGCTGAGCACCCAGCAGCCTGAGAACTGAGCACCCAGCACCCTGAGTACTGAGCACCCAGCTCCCTGAGTACTGAGCACCCAGCACCCTGAGCACTGAGCACCCAGCACCCTGAGCACTGAGCACCCAGCACCCTGAGCACTGAGCACCCAGCACCCCGAGCACTGATCACCCAGCATCCTGAGTACTGAGCACCCAACACCCAGAGTACTGAGCACCCAGCAGCCTGAGAACTGAGCACCCAGCACCCTGAGTACTGAGCACCCAGCACCCTGAGTACTGAGCACCCAGCACCCTGAGCACTGAGCACCCAACACCCAGAGTACTGAGCACCCAGCAGCCTGAGAACTGAGCACCCAGCACCCTGAGTACTGAGCACCCAGCACCCTGAGTACTGAGCACCCAACACCCAGAGTACTGAGCACCCAGCAGCCTGAGAACTGAGCACCCAGCACCCTGAGTACTGAGCACCCAGCACCCTGAGTACTGAGCACCCAGCACCCTGAGCACTGAGCATTGAGCACCCAGCACCCCGAGCACTGAGCACCCAGCACCCTGAGCACTGAGCACCCAGCACCCTGAGCACTGAGCACCCAGCCCCCTGAGTACTGAGCACCCAGCACCATGAGTATTGAGCACCCAGCACCCTGAGTACTGAGCACTCAGCACCCTGAGTACTGAGCACCGAGCACCCCGAGCACTGAGCTCCCTGCACCCTGAGCACTGAGAACCCTGAGGACTGAGCACCCAGCAACCTGAGCACTGAGCACCCAGCACCCTGAGTACTGAGCACCGATCACCCTGAGCACTGAGCACCCAGCACCCCGAGCACTGAGCACCCTGAGTACTGAGCAACGATCACCCTGAGCACTGAGCACCCAGCACCCTGAGTACTGAGCACCCAGCACCCTAAGCACTGAGCACCCAGCACCCTGAGCACTGAGCACACAGCACCCTGAGTTATGAGCACCCAGAACCCTGAGTACTGAGTACAAAGCACCCTGAGCACTGAGCACCCAGCACCCTGAGTACGGAGCACCGAGCACCCTGAGTACTGAGCACCCAGTACCCTGAGCACTGAGCACCCTGAGCACTGAGCACCCTGAGCACTGAGCACTGAGCACCCAGCACCCTGAGTACTGAGCACCCAAAACTCTGAGCACTGAGCACCCAGCACGCTGAGTACTGAGCACTGAGCACACAGCACCCTGAGTACTGAGCACCCAGCACCCCGAGCACTGAGCTCCCAGCGCCCCGAGCACTGAGCACCCAGCACCCTGAGCACTGAGCACTGAGCACACTGAGCACTGAGCACCCAGCACCCCGAGTACTGAGCACTGAGCACCCTGAGTACTGAGCACCCAACACCCAGAGTACTGATCACCCAGCACCCTGAGAACTGAGCACCAAGCACCCTGAGTACTGAGCACCCAGCACCCTGAGTACTGAGCACCCAGCTGCCTGAGCACTGAGCACTGAGCACCCAGCACCTTGAGCACTGAGCACTGACCACCCAGCACCCCGAGCACTGAGCAGCCAGCACCCCGAGCACTGAGCACCCAGCGCCCTGAGCACTGAGCACCCAGCACACTGAGCACTGAGCACCCAGCCCCCTGAGTACTGAGCACCCAGCACCATGAGTACTGAGCACCCAGTACCCTGAGTACTGAGCACTCAGCACCCTGAGTACTGAGCACCGAGCACCCCGAGCACTGAGCACCAAGCACCCTGAGCACTGAGCACCCTGAGCACTGAGCACCCAGCACCCTGAGTACTGAGCACCGATCACCCTGAGCACTGAGCACCCAGCACCCCGAGCACTGAGCACCCAGCACCCTGAGTACTGAGCACCCAGCACCCTGAGCACTGAGCACCCAGCAACCTGAGTACTGAGCACCCTGAGTACTGAGCACCGATCACCCTGAGCACTGAGCACCCAGCACCCTGAGTACTGAGCACCCAGCACCCTGAGCACTGAGCACCCAGCACCCTGAGCACTGAGCACCCAGCACCCTGAGTACTGAGCACCCAGCACCCTGAGCACGGAGCACCCAGGACCCCGAGCACTGAGTACTGAGCACCCAGCACCCTGAGTACTGAGCACCGAGCTCCCCGAGCACTGAGCACCCAGCACCCTGAGCACTGAGCACCCAGCACCCTGAGCACTGAGCACCCAGCACCCTGAGTACTGAGCACCCAGCACGCTGAGTACTGAGCACTCAGCACCCTGAGCACTGAGCACCCAGCACCCTGAGTACTGAGCACTGAGCACCCAGCACCCCGAGCACTGAGCACCCAGCACACCGAGCACTGAGCATGGAGCACCCCGAGGACTGAGCACCCCGCACCCTGAGCACTGAGCATGGGGCACCCCGAGGACTGAGCACCCCGCACCCTGAGCACTGAACACCCAGCACCTTGAGTACTGAGCACCGAGCACCCCGAGCACTGAGCTCCCAGCACCCTGAGTACTGAGCACCCAGCACCCTGAGCACTGAGCACCTAGCACCCTGAGCACTGAGCACCCAGCACCCCGAGCACTGAGCACCCAGCATCCTGAGTACTGAGCACCCAACACCCAGAGTACTGAGCACCCAGCAGCCTGAGAACTGAGCACCCAGCACCCTGAGTACTGAGCACCCAGCACCCTGAGTACTGAGCACCCAGTACCCTGAGCACTGAGCACTGAGCACGCAGCACCCTGAGCACTGAGCACTGACCACCCAGCACCCCGAGAACTGAGCACCCAGCACCCCGAGCACTGAGCACCCAGCACCCTGAGCACTGAGCACCCAGCACCCTGAGCACTGAGCACCCAGCCCCCTGAGTACTGAGCACCCAGCACCATGAGTACTGAGCACCCAGCACCCTGAGTACTGAGCACTCAGCACCCTGAGTACTGAGCACCGAGCACCCCGAGCACTGAGCTCCCTGCACCCTGAGCACTGAGCACCCTGAGGACTGAGCACCCAGCAACCTGAGCACTGATCACCCAGCACCCTGAGTACTGAGCACCGATCACCCTGAGCACTGAGCACCCAGCACCCCGAGCACTGAGCACCCAGCACCCTGAGTACTGAGCACCCAGCACCCTGAGCACTGAGCACCCAGCACCCTGAGTACTGAGCACCCTGAGTACTGAGCAACGATCACCCTGAGCACTGAGCACCCAGCACCCTGAGTACTGAGCACCCAGCACCCTGAGCACTGAGCACCCAGCACCCTGAGCACTGAGCACCCAGCACCCTGAGTTATGAGCACCCAGAACCCTGAGTACTGAGTACAAAGCACCCTGAGCACTGAGCACCCAGCACCCTGAGTACTGAGCACCGAGAACCCTGAGTACTGAGCACCCAGCACCCTGAGTACTGAGCACGCAGCACCCTGAGCACTGAGCACCCAGCACCCTGAGTACTGAGCACCCAGCACCCTGAGTACTGAGCACCCAGCACCCTGAGTACTGAGCACCCAGCACCCTGAGCACCGTGCACCCAGCACCCTGAGTACTGAGCACCGAGCACCCCGAGCACTGAGCAACCAGCACCCTGAGTACTGAGCACTGAGCACCCTGAGTACTAAGCACCGAACACCCTGAGTACTGAGCACCCAGCACCCTGAGGACTGAGCACCCAGCACCCTGAGCACTGAGCACCCAGCACCCTGAGTAATGAGCACCCAGCACCCTGAGTACTGAGCACCCAGCACCCTGAGCACTGAGCACCCAGCACCCCGAGCACTGAGCACCCAGCACCCCGAGCACTGAGCACCCAGCACCCCGAGCACTGAGCACCCAGCACCCCGAGCACTGAGCACCCAGCACCCTGAGCACTGAGCACCCAGCACCCTGAGCACTGAGCACCCAGCACCCTGAGTACTGAGTACTCAGCACCCTGAGCACTGAGCACCCAGCACCCTGAGTACTGATCACCGAGCACCCCGAGCACTGAGCACCCAGCACCCTGAGTACTGATCACCGAGCACCCCGAGCACTGAGCACCCAGCACCCTGAGTACTGAGCACCCAGCACCCTGAGCACTGAGCACCCAGCACCCCGAGCACTGAGCACCCAGCACCCCGAGCACTGAGCACCCAGCACCCGAGCACTGAGCACCCAGCACCCCGAGCACTGAGCACCTAGCACCCTGAGCACTGAAAACCCAGCACCCTGAGCACTGAGCACCCAGCACCCTGAGTACTGAGTACTCAGCACCCTGAGCACTGAGCACCCAGCACCCTGAGAACTGATCACCGAGCACCCTGAGCACTGAGCACCCAGCACCCTGAGTACTGATCACCGAGCACCCCGAGCACTGAGCACCCAGCATCCTGAGTACTGAGCACCCAGCACCCTGAGTACTGAGAACCCAGCACCCTGAGTACTGAGCACCCAGCACCCTGAGCACTGAGCACAATGCACGCTGAGTACTGAGCACTGAGCACCCTGAGTACTGAGCACCTAGCACCCTGAGTACTGAGCACCCAGCACCCTGAGCACTGAGCAGCCAGCACCCTCAGCACTGAGCACCCACCACCCCGAGCACTGAGCACCCAGCACCCTGAGCACTGAGCACCCAGCACCCCGAGTACTGAGCACCCAGCACCCCGAGTACTTAGCACCGAGCACCCCGAGCACTGAGCACCCAGCACCCTGAGTACTGAGCACCCAGTACCCTGAGTACTGAGCTCCCCGAGTACTGAGCACCCAGCACCCCGAGCACTGAGCACCCATCACCCTGAGTACTGAGAACAGATCACCCTGAGTACTGAGCACCCAGCACCCTGAGTACTGAGCCCCCAGCACCCTGAGTACTGAGCACCCGGCACCCCGAGCACTGAGCACCCAGCACCCCGAGAATGAGCACCCAGCACCCTGAGTACTGAGAACCGAGCACCCTGAGTACTGAGCACCCAGCACCCTGAGTACTGAGCCCCCAGCACCCTGAGTACTGAGCACCCAGCACCCCGAGCACTGAGCACCCAGCACCCCGATAATGAGCACCCAGCACCCTGAGTACTGAGCACCCAGCACCCCGAGCACGGAGCACCCAGGACCCCGAGCAGTGAGTACTGAGCACCCAGCACCCTGAGTACTGAGCACCGAGCTCCCCGAGCACTGAGCACCCAGCACCCTGAGCACTGAGCACCCAGCACCCTGAGCACTGAGCACCCAGCACCCTCAGTACTGAGCACCCAGCACGCTGAGTACTGAGCACTCAGCACCCTGAGCACTGAGCACCCAGCACCCTGAGTACTGAGCACTGAGCACCCAGCACCCCGAGCACTGAGCACCCAGCACCCTGTGTACTGAGCACTGAGCACCCTGATTACTAAGCACCCAGCACCCTGAGTACTGAGCACCCAGGACCCTGAGCACTGAGCACCGAGCACCCCGAGATCTGAGCACCCAGCACCCTGAGCACTCAGCACCCATCACCCCGATCACTGAGCACCCAGCACCCTGAGCACTGAGCACCCAGCACCCTGAGCACTGAGCACCCAGCACCCAGAGCACTGAGCACCCAGCACCCTGAGCACTGAGCACCCAGCACCCTGAGTACTGAGCACCCAGCACCCTGAGTACTGAGCACCCTGAGTACTGAGCACCCAGCACCCTGAGCACTGAGCACCCAGCACCCTGAGCATTGAGCACCCAGCATTCTGAGTACTGAGCACCCAGAACCCTGAGTACTGAGTACAAAGCACCCTGAGCACTGAGCACCCAGCACCCTGAGTACTGAGCACGGAGCACCCTGAGTACTGAGCACCCAGCACCCTGAGTACTGAGCACCCAGCACCCTGAGCACTGAGCACACAGCACCCTGAGTACTGAGCACCCAGCACCCTGAGTACTGAGCACTGATCACCCTGAGCACTGAGCACCCAGCACCCCGAGCACTGAGCACCCAGCACCCTGAGTACTGAGCACCTAGCACCCTGAGCACTGAGCACCGAGCACCCTGAGTACTGAACACCCAGCACCCTGAGCACTGAGCACTGAGCACCCAGCACCCCGAGCACTGAGCACCCAGCACCTTGAGCACCCAGCACCCTGAGCACTGAGCACCCTGAGCACTGAGCACCCTGAGCACTGAGCACTGAGCACCCAGCACCCTGAGTACTGAGCACCCAACACTCTGAGCACTGAGCACCCAGCACGCTGAGTACGGAGCACTGAGCACACAGCACCCTGAGCACTGAGCACCCAGCACCCTGAGCACTGAGCACTGAGCACCCAGCACCCCGAGCACTGAGCACCCAGCACCCTGAGCACCCAGCACCCTGAGCACTGAGCACCCTGAGTACTGAGCACCCAGCACCCTGAGCACTGAGCACACAGCACCCTGAGTACTGAGCACCCTGAGTACTGAGCACCGATCACCCTGAGCACTGAGCACCCAGCACCCTGAGTACTGAGCACACAGCACCCTGAGCACTGAGCACCCAGCACCCTGAGCACTGAGCACCCAGCACCCTGAGTACTGAGCACCCAGAACCCTGAGTACTGAGTACAAAGCACCCTGAGCACTGAGCACCCAGCACCCTGAGTACTGAGCACCGAGCACCCTGAGTACTGAGCACCCAGCACCCTGAGTACTGAGCACCCAGCACCCTGAGCACTGAGCACCCAGCACCCTGAGTACTGAGCCCCCAGCCCCCTGAGTACTGAGCACCCAGCACCCTGAGTACGGAGCACCCAGCACCCTGAGTACTGAGCACCCAGCACCCTGAGTATTGAGCACCGAGCACCCTGAGCACTGAGCAACCAGCACCCTTAGTACTGAGCACTGAGCACCCTGAGTACTAAGCACCGAACACCCTGAGTACTGAGCACCCAGCACCCTGAGGACTGAGCACCCAGCACCCTGAGCACTGAGCACCCAGCACCCTGTGTAATGAGCACCCAGCACCCTGAGTACTGAGCACCCTTCACCCTGAGCACTGAGCACCCAGCACCCCGAGCACTGAGCACCCAGCACCGTGAGTACTGAGTACTCAGCACCCTGAGCACTGAGCACCCAGCACCCTGAGTACTGATCACCGAGCACCCCGAGCACTGAGCACCCAGCACCCTGAGCACTGAGCACCCAGCACCCTGAATAATGAGCACCCAGCACCCTGAGTACTGATCACCGAGCACCCCGAGCACTGAGCACCCAGCACCCTGAGTACTGAGCACCCAGCACCCTGAATACTGAGCACCCAGCACCCTGAGTACTGAGCACCCAGCACCCTGCGCACTGAGCACAAAGCACGCTGAGAACTGAGCACTGAACACCCTGAGTACTGAGCACCGAGGACCCTGAGCACTGAGCACCCAGCACGCTGAGTACTGAGCACTGAGCACCCTGAGTACTGAGCACCTAGCATCCTGAGTACTGAGCACCCAGCACCCTGAGCACTGAGCAGCCAGCACCCTCAGCACTGAGCACCCAGCACCCCGAGCACTGAGCACCAAGCACCCTGAGCACTGAGCACCCAGCACCCCGAGTACTGAGCACCGAGCACCCCGAGCTCTGAGCACCCAGCAGCCTGAGTACTGAGCACCCAGTACCCTGAGTACTGAGCACCCCGAGTACTGATCACCCAGCACCCCGAGCACTGAGCACCCAGCACCCTGAGTACTGAGAACAGATCACCCCGAGCACGGAGCACCCAGGACCCCGAGCACTGAGTACTGAGCACCCAGCACCCTGAGTACTGAGCACCGAGCTCCCCGAGCACTGAGCACCCAGCACCCTGAGCACTGAGCACCCAGCACCCTGAGCACTGAACACCCAGCACCCTGAGTACTGAGCACCCAGCACGCTGAGTACTGAGCACTCAGCACCCTGAGCACTGAGCACCCAGCACCCTGAGTACTGAGCACTGAGCACCCAGCACCCTGAGCACTGAGCACCCAGCACCCTGAGTACTGAGCACCCAGCACCCTGAGTACTGAGCACCCAGCACCCTGAGTACTGAGCACCGAGCACCCTGAGTACTGAGCACCGAGCACCCTGAGTACTGAGCACCCAGCACCCTGAGCACTGAGCACCCAGCACCCTGAGTACTGAGCACCCAGCACCCTGAGTACTGAGCACCCAGCACCCCGAGCACTGAGCACCCAGCACCCTGAGTACTGAGCACCTAGCACCCCGAGCACTGAGCACCCAGCACCCTGAGCACTGAGCACAAAGCACGCTGAGTACTGAGCACCCTGAGTACTGAGCATAGAGGACCCTGAGCACTGAGCACCCAGCACCCTGAGCACTGAGCACCCAGCACCCCGAGAATGAGCACCCAGCACCCTGAGTACTGAGAACCGAGCACCCTGAGTACTGAGCACCCAGCACGCTGAGCACTGAGCACCCAGCACCCCGAGTACTGAGCACCCAGCACCCCGAGCACTGAGCATCCAGCACCACGAGAATGAGCACCCAGCACCCTGAGAACTGAGCACCCAGCACCCTGAGTAATGAGCACCCAGCACCCCGAGCACTGAGCACCCTGAATACTGAGCACCCAGCACCCTGAGTACTGTGCACTAAGCACCCAGAGCGCTGAGCACCCAGGACCCCGAGCACTGAGTACTGAGCACCCAGCAGCCTGAGTACTGAGCACCGAGCTCCCCGAGCACTGAGCACCCTGAGTACTGAGCACCCAGCACCCTGAGTACTGAGCACCCAGCACCCTGAGCACTGAGCACACAGCACCCTGAGTACTGAGCACCCAGCACCACGAGCACTGAGCACACAGCACCCTGAGAACTGAGCACCCTGAGGACTGAGCACCGATCACCATGAGCACTGAGAACCCAGCACCCTGAGTACTGAGCACCCAGCACCCTGAGCACTGAGCACCCAGCACCCTGAGTACTGAGCAGAGAGCACCCTGATCACTGAGCACCCAGCACCCTGAGTACTTAGCACGCAGCACCCTGAGTACTGAGCACCGAGCACCCCGAGTACTGAGCACCCAGCACCCTGAGCACTCAGCACCCAGCACCCTGAGCACTGAGCACCCAGCACCCTGAGTACTGAGCACTGAGCTCCCCGATTACTGAGCACCCACCACCCCGTGCACTGAGCACCGAGGACACCGAGCACTGAGCACCCAGCACCCCGAGCACTGAGCACCCAGCACCCTGAGCACTGAGCACCCAGCACCCTGAGCACTGAGCACCCAGCACCCCGAGCACTAAGCACCCAGCAACCCGAGCACTGAGCACCCAGCACCCCGAGCACTGAGCACCCAGCACCCTGAGTACTGAGCAACCAGCACCCTGAGTACTCAGCACCCAGCACCCTGAGCACTGAGCAACCAGCACCCTGAGTACTGAGCACCCTGCACCCCAAGCACTAAGCACCCTGAGAACTGAGCACCCAGCACCCCAAGCACTGAGCACCCTGAGTACTGAGCACCCAGCACCCTGATTAATGAGCACCCAGCACCCCGAGAACTGAGCACCCAGCACCCTGAGTATTGAGCACCGAGCACCCTGAGTACTGAGCACCCAGCACCCTGAGTACTGAGCACCCAGTGTACTGAGCACCGAGCACCCAGCACCCTGAGTACTGAGCACCCAGCCCCCTGAGCACTGAGCACCCAGCACCCTGAGTACTGAGCACCGAGCACCCTGAGTACTGAGCACCCAGCACCCCGAGCACTGAGCACCCAGCACCCCGAGCACTGAGCACCCAGCACCCTGAGCACTGAGCACACTGAGTACTGAGCAACCAGCACCCTGAGTACTGAGCACCCAGGACCCTGAGCACTGAGCACCCAGCACCCTGAGCACTGAGCACCCAGCACCCTGAGTTATGAGCACCCAGAACCCTGAGTACTGAGTACAAAGCACCCTGAGCACTGAGCACCCAGCACCCTGAGTACGGAGCACCGAGCACCCTGAGTACTGAGCACCCAGTACCCTGAGCACTGAGCACCCTGAGCACTGAGCACCCTGAGCACTGAGCACTGAGCACCCAGCACCCTGAGTACTGAGCACCCAAAACTCTGAGCACTGAGCAACCAGCACGCTGAGTACTGAGCACTGAGCACACAGCACCCTGAGTACTGAGCACCCAGCACCCCGAGCACTGAGCTCCCAGCGCCCCGAGCACTGAGCACCCAGCACCCTGAGCACTGAGCACTGAGCACACTGAGCACTGAGCACCCAGCACCCCGAGTACTGAGCACTGAGCACCCTGAGTACTGAGCACCCAACACCCAGAGTACTGATCACCCAGCACCCTGAGAACTGAGCACCAAGCACCCTGAGTACTGAGCACCCAGCACCCTGAGTACTGAGCACCCAGCTGCCTGAGCACTGAGCACTGAGCACCCAGCACCTTGAGCACTGAGCACTGACCACCCAGCACCCCGAGCACTGAGCACCCAGCACCCCGAGCACTGAGCACCCAGCGCCCTGAGCACTGAGCACCCAGCACACTGAGCACTGAGCACCCAGCCCCCTGAGTACTGAGCACCCAGCACCATGAGTACTGAGCACCCAGTACCCTGAGTACTGAGCACTCAGCACCCTGAGTACTGAGCACCGAGCACCCCGAGCACTGAGCACCAAGCACCCTGAGCACTGAGCACCCTGAGGACTGAGCACCCAGCACCCTGAGCACTGAGCACCCAGCACCCTGAGTACTGAGCACCGATCACCCTGAGCACTGAGCACCCAGCACCCCGAGCACTGAGCACCCAGCACCCTGAGTACTGAGCACCCAGCACCCTGAGCACTGAGCACCCTGCAACCTGAGTACTGAGCACCCTGAGTACTGAGCACCGATCACCCTGAGCACTGAGCACCCAGCACCCTGAGTACTGAGCACCCAGCACCCTGAGTACTGAGCACCTAGCACCCTGAGTACTGAGCACCCAGCACCCTGAGCACTGAGCAGCCAGCACCCTCAGCACTGAGCACCCAGCACCCCGAGCACTGAGCACCAAGCACCCTGAGCACTGAGCACCCAGCACCCCGAGTACTGAGCACCGAGCACCCCGAGCTCTGAGCACCCAGCAGCCTGAGTACTGAGCACCCAGTACCCTGAGTACTGAGCACCCCGAGTACTGATCACCCAGCACCCCGAGCACTGAGCACCCAGCACCCTGAGTACTGAGAACAGATCACCCCGAGCACGGAGCACCCAGGACCCCGAGCACTGAGTACTGAGCACCCAGCACCCTGAGTACTGAGCACCGAGCTCCCCGAGCACTGAGCACCCAGCACCCTGAGCACTGAGCACCCAGCACCCTGAGCACTGAACACCCAGCACCCTGAGTACTGAGCACCCAGCACGCTGAGTACTGAGCACTCAGCACCCTGAGCACTGAGCACCCAGCACCCTGAGTACTGAGCACTGAGCACCCAGCACCCTGAGCACTGAGCACCCAGCACCCTGAGTACTGAGCACCCAGCACCCTGAGTACTGAGCACCCAGCACCCTGAGTACTGAGCACCGAGCACCCTGAGTACTGAGCACCGAGCACCCTGAGTACTGAGCACCCAGCACCCTGAGCACTGAGCACCCAGCACCCTGAGTACTGAGCATCCAGCACCCTGAGTACTGAGCACCCAGCACCCCGAGCACTGAGCACCCAGCACCCTGAGTACTGAGCACCTAGCACCCCGAGCACTGAGCACCCAGCACCCTGAGCACTGAGCACAAAGCACGCTGAGTACTGAGCACCCTGAGTACTGAGCATAGAGGACCCTGAGCACTGAGCACCCAGCACCCTGAGCACTGAGCACCCAGCACCCCGAGAATGAGCACCCAGCACCCTGAGTACTGAGAACCGAGCACCCTGAGTACTGAGCACCCAGCACGCTGAGCACTGAGCACCCAGCACCCCGAGTACTGAGCACCCAGCACCCCGAGCACTGAGCATCCAGCAATACGGGAATGAGCACCCAGCACCCTGAGAACTGAGCACCCAGCACCCTGAGTAATGAGCACCCAGCACCCCGAGCACTGAGCACCCTGAATACTGAGCACCCAGCACCCTGAGTACTGTGCACTAAGCACCCAGAGCGCTGAGCACCCAGGACCCCGAGCACTGAGTACTGAGCACCCAGCACCCTGAGTACTGAGCACCGAGCTCCCCGAGCACTGAGCACCCTGAGTACTGAGCACCCAGCACCCTGAGTACTGAGCACCCAGCACCCTGAGCACTGAGCACACAGCACCCTGAGTACTGAGCACCCAGCACCACGAGCACTGAGCACACAGCACCCTGAGAACTGAGCACCCTGAGGACTGAGCACCGATCACCATGAGCACTGAGAACCCAGCACCCTGAGTACTGAGCACCCAGCACCCTGAGCACTGAGCACCCAGCACCCTGAGTACTGAGCAGAGAGCACCCTGATCACTGAGCACCCAGCACCCTGAGTACTGAGCACGCAGCACCCTGAGTACTGAGCACCGAGCACCCCGAGTACTGAGCACCCAGCACCCTGAGCACTCAGCACCCAGCACCCTGAGCACTGAGCACCCAGCACCCTGAGTACTGAGCACTGAGCTCCCCGAGTACTGAGCACCCACCACCCCGTGCACTGAGCACCGAGGACACCGAGCACTGAGCACCCAGCACCCCGAGCACTGAGCACCCAGCACCCTGAGCACTGAGCACCCAGCACCCTGAGCACTGAGCACCCAGCACCCCGAGCACTAAGCACCCAGCAACCCGAGCACTGAGCACCCAGCACCCCGAGCACTGAGCACCCAGCACCCTGAGTACTGAGCAACCAGCACCCTGAGTACTCAGCACCCAGCACCCTGAGCACTGAGCAACCAGCACCCTGAGTACTGAGCACCCTGCACCCCAAGCACTAAGCACCCTGAGAACTGAGCACCCAGCACCCCAAGCACTGAGCACCCTGAGTACTGAGCACCCAGCACCCTGATTAATGAGCACCCAGCACCCCGAGAACTGAGCACCCAGCACCCTGAGTATTGAGCACCGAGCACCCTGAGTACTGAGCACCCAGCACCCTGAGTACTGAGCACCCAGTGTACTGAGCACCGAGCACCCAGCAACCTGAGTACTGAGCACCCAGCCCCCTGAGCACTGAGCACCCAGCACCCTGAGTACTGAGCACCGAGCACCCTGAGTACTGAGCACCCAGCACCCCGAGCACTGAGCACCCAGCACCCCGAGCACTGAGCACCCAGCACCCTGAGCACTGAGCACACTGAGTACTGAGCAACCAGCACCCTGAGTACTGAGCACCCAGCACCCTGAGCACTGAGCACCCAGCACCCTGAGCACTGAGCACCCAGCACCCTGAGTTATGAGCACCCAGAACCCTGAGTACTGAGTACAAAGCACCCTGAGCACTGAGCACCCAGCACCCTGAGTACGGAGCACCGAGCACCCTGAGTACTGAGCACCCAGTACCCTGAGCACTGAGCACCCTGAGCACTGAGCACCCTGAGCACTGAGCACTGAGCACCCAGCACCCTGAGTACTGAGCACCCAAAACTCTGAGCACTGAGCACCCAGCACGCTGAGTACTGAGCACTGAGCACACAGCACCCTGAGTACTGAACACCCAGCACCCCGAGCACTGAGCTCCCAGCGCCCCGAGCACTGAGCACCCAGCACCCTGAGCACTGAGCACTGAGCACACTGAGCACTGAGCACCCAGCACCCCGAGTACTGAGCACTGAGCACCCTGAGTACTGAGCACCCAACACCCAGAGTACTGATCACCCAGCACCCTGAGAACTGAGCACCAAGCACCCTGAGTACTGAGCACCCAGCACCCTGAGTACTGAGCACCCAGCTGCCTGAGCACTGAGCACTGAGCACCCAGCACCTTGAGCACTGAGCACTGACCACCCAGCACCCCGAGCACTGAGCACCCAGCACCCCGAGCACTGAGCACCCAGCGCCCTGAGCACTGAGCACCCAGCACACTGAGCACTGAGCACCCAGCCCCCTGAGTACTGAGCACCCAGCACCATGAGTACTGAGCACCCAGTACCCTGAGTACTGAGCACTCAGCACCCTGAGTACTGAGCACCGAGCACCCCGAGCACTGAGCACCAAGCACCCTGAGCACTGAGCACCCTGAGGACTGAGCACCCAGCACCCTGAGCACTGAGCACCCAGCACCCTGAGTACTGAGCACCGATCACCCTGAGCACTGAGCACCCAGCACCCCGAGCACTGAGCACCCAGCACCCTGAGTACTGAGCACCCAGCACCCTGAGCACTGAGCACCCTGCAACCTGAGTACTGAGCACCCTGAGTACTGAGCACCGATCACCCTGAGCACTGAGCACCCAGCACCCTGAGTACTGAGCACCCAGCACCCTGAGCACTGAGCACCCAGCACCCTGAGCACTGAGCACCCAGCACCCTGAGTACTGAGCACCCAGCACCCTGAGCACGGATCACCCAGGACCCCGAGCACTGAGTACTGAGCACCCAGCACCCTGAGTACTGAGCACCGAGCTCCCCGAGCACTGAGCACCCAGCACCCTGAGCACTGAGCACCCAGCACCCTGAGCACTGAGCACCCAGCACCCTGAGTACTGAGCACCCAGCACGCTGAGTACTGAGCACTCAGCACCCTGAGCACTGAGCACCCAGCACCCTGAGTACTGAGCACTGAGCACCCAGCACCCCGAGCACTGAGCACCCAGCACCCCGAGCACTGAGCATGGAGCACCCCGAGGACTGACCACCCCGCACCCTGAGCACTGAGCATGGAGCACCCCGAGGACTGAGCACCCCGCACCCTGAGCACTGAACACCCAGCACCTTGAGTACTGAGCACCAAGCACCCCGAGCACTGAGCTCCCAGCACCCTGAGTACTGAGCACCCAGCACCCTGAGCACTGAGCACCCAGCACCCTGAGCACTGAGCACCCAGCACCCCGAGCACTGAGCACCCAGCATCCTGAGTACTGAGCACCCAACACCCAGAGTACTGAGCACCCAGCAGCCTGAGAACTGAGCACCCAGCACCCTGAGTACTGAGCACCCAGCACCCTGAGTACTGAGCACCCAGCACCCAGCACCCTGAGCACTGAGCACTGAGCACGCAGCACCCTGAGCACTGAGCACTGACCACCCAGCACCCCGAGAACTGAGCACCCAGCACCCCGAGCACTTAGCACCCAGCACCCTGAGCACTGAGCACCCAGCACCCTGAGCACTGAGCACCCAGCCCCCTGAGTACTGAGCACCCAGCACCATGAGTACTGAGCACCCAGCACCCTGAGTACTGAGCACTCAGCACCCTGAGTACTGAACACCGAGCACCCCGAGCACTGAGCTCCCTGCACCCTGAGCACTGAGCACCCTGAGGACTGAGCACCCAGCAACCTGAGCACTGAGCACCCAGCACCCTGAGTACTGAGCACCGATCACCCTGAGCACTGAGCACCCAGCACCCCGAGCACTGAGCACCCAGCACCCTGAGTACTGAGCACCCAGCACCCTGAGCACTGAGCACCCAGCACCCTGAGTACTGAGCACCCTGAGTACTGAGCAACGATCACCCTGAGCACTGAGCACCCAGCACCCTGAGTACTGAGCACCCAGCACCCTGAGCACTGAGCACCCAGCACCCTGTGCACTGAGCACCCAGCACCCTGAGTTATGAGCACCCAGAACCCTGAGTACTGAGTACAAAGCACCCTGAGCACTGAGCACCCAGCACCCTGAGTACTGAGCACCGAGCACCCTGAGTACTGAGCACCCAGCACCCTGAGTACTGAGCACGCAGCACCCTGAGCACTGAGCACCCAGCACCCTGAGTACTGAGCACCCAGCACCCTGAGTACTGAGCACCCAGCACCCTGAGTACTGAGCACCCAGCACCCTGAGCACTGTGCACCCAGCACCCTGAGTACTGAGCACCGAGCACCCCGAGCACTGAGCAACCAGCACCCTGAGTACTGAGCACGGAGCACCCTGAGTACTAAGCACCGAACACCCTGAGTACTGAGCACCCAGCACCCTGAGGACTGAGCACCCAGCACCCTGAGCACTGAGCACCCAGCACCCTGAGTAATGAGCACCCAGCACCCTGAGTACTGAGCATCCAGCACCCTGAGCACTGAGCACCCAGCACCCCGAGCACTGAGCACCCAGCACCCCGAGCACTGAGCACCCAGCACCCCGAGCACTGAGCACCCAGCACCCCGAGCACTGAGCACCCAGCACCCTGAGCACTGAGCACCCAGCACCCTGAGCACTGAGCACCCAGCACCCTGAGTACTGAGTACTCAGCACCCTGAGCACTGAGCACCCAGCACCCTGAGCACTGAGCACCCAGCACCCCGAGCACTGAGCACCCAGCACCCCGAGCACTGAGCACCCAGCACCCCGAGCACTGAGCACTCAGCACCCCGAGCACTGAGCACCCAGCACCCTGAGCACTGAAAACCCAGCACCCTGAGCACTGAGCACCCAGCACCCTGAGTACTGAGTACTCAGCACCCTGAGCACTGAGCACCCAGCACCCTGAGAACTGATCACCGAGCACCCTGAGCACTGAGCAACCAGCACCCTGAGTACTGATCACCGAGCACCCCGAGCACTGAGCACCCAGCATCCTGAGTACTGAGCACCCAGCACCCTGAGTACTGAGCACCCAGCACCCTGAGCACTGAGCACCCAGCACCCTGAGCACTGAGCACAATGCACGCTGAGTACTGAGCACTGAGCACCCTGAGTACTGAGCACCTAGCACCCTGAGTACTGAGCACCCAGCACCCTGAGCACTGAGCAGCCAGCACCCTCAGCACTGAGCACCCACCACCCCGAGCACTGAGCACCCAGCACCCTGAGCACTGAGCACCCAGCACCCCGAGTACTGAGCACACAGCACCCCGAGTACTTAGCACCGAGCACCCCGAGCACTGAGCACCCAGCACCCTGAGTACTGAGCACCCAGTACCCTGAGTACTGAGCTCCCCGAGTACTGAGAACCCAGCACCCCGAGCACTGAGCACCCAGCACCCCGAGAATGAGCACCCAGCACCCTGAGTACTGAGAACCGAGCACCCTGAGTACTGAGCACCCAGCACCCTGAGTACTGAGCCCCCAGCACCCTGAGTACTGAGCACCCAGCACCCCGAGCACTGAGCACCCAGCACCCCGAGAATGAGCACCCAGCACCCTGAGTACTGAGCACCCAGCACCCCGAGCACGGAGCACCCAGGACCCCGAGCACTGAGTACAGAGCACCCAGCACCCTGAGTACTGAGCACCGAGCTCCCCGAGCACTGAGCACCCAGCACCCTGAGCACTGAGCACCCAGCACCCTGAGCACTGAGCACCCAGCACCCTCAGTACTGAGCACCCAGCACGCTGAGTACTGAGCACTCAGCACCCTGAGCACTGAGCACCCAGCACCCTGAGTACTGAGCACTGAGCACCCAGCACCCTGTGTACTGATCACTGAGCACCCTGATTACTAAGCACCCAGCACCCTGAGTACTGAGCACCCAGGACCCTGAGCACTGAGCACCGAGCACCCCGAGCACTGAGCACCCAGCACCCTGAGCACTCAGCACCCATCACCCCGATCACTGAGCACCCAGCACCCTGAGCACTGAGCACCCAGCACCCTGAGCACTAAGCACCCAGCACCCAGAGCACTGAGCACCCAGCACCCTGAGCACTGAGCACCCAGCACCCTGAGTACTGAGCACCCAGCACCCTGAGTACTGAGCACGGAGCACCCTGAGTACTGAGCACCCAGCACCCTGAGTACTGAGCACCCAGCACCCTGAGCACTGAGCACACAGCACCCTGAGTACTGAGCACCCAGCACCCTGAGTACTGAGCACTGATCACCCTGAGCACTGAGCACCCAGCACCCCGAGCACTGAGCACCCAGCACCCTGAGTACTGAGCACCCTGAGCACTGAGCACCCTGAGCACTGAGCACTGAGCACCCAGCACCCTGAGTACTGAGCACCCAAAACTCTGAGCACTGAGCACCCAGCACGCTGAGTACTGAGCACTGAGCACACAGCACCCTGAGTACTGAGCACCCAGCACCCCGAACACTGAGCTCCCAGCGCCCCGAGCACTGAGCACCCAGCACCCTGAGCACTGAGCACTGAGCACACTGAGCACTGAGCACCCAGCACCCCGAGTACTGAGCACTGAGCACCCTGAGTACTGAGCACCCAACACCCAGAGTACTGATCACCCAGCACCCTGAGAACTGAGCACCAAGCACCCTGAGTACTGAGCACCCAGCACCCTGAGTACTGAGCACCCAGCTGCCTGAGCACTGAGCACTGAGCACCCAGCACCTTGAGCACTGAGCACTGACCACCCAGCACCCCGAGCACTGAGCACCCAGCACCCCGAGCACTGAGCACCCAGCACCCTGAGCACTGAGCACCCAGCACCCCGAGTACTGAGCACACAGCACCCCGAGTACTTAGCACCGAGCACCCCGAGCACTGAGCACCCAGCACCCTGAGTACTGAGCACCCAGTACCCTGAGTACTGAGCTCCCCGAGTACTGAGCACCCAGCACCCCGAGCACTGAGCACCCAGCACCCCGAGAATGAGCACCCAGCACCCTGAGTACTGAGAACCGAGCACCCTGAGTACTGAGCACCCAGCACCCTGAGTACTGAGCCCCCAGCACCCTGAGTACTGAGCACCCAGCACCCCGAGCACTGAGCACCCAGCACCCCGAGAATGAGCACCCAGCACCCTGAGTACTGAGCACCCAGCACCCCGAGCACGGAGCACCCAGGACCCCGAGCACTGAGTACAGAGCACCCAGCACCCTGAGTACTGAGCACCGAGCTCCCCGAGCACTGAGCACCCAGCACCCTGAGCACTGAGCACCCAGCACCCTGAGCACTGAGCACCCAGCACCCTCAGTACTGAGCACCCAGCACGCTGAGTACTGAGCACTCAGCACCCTGAGCACTGAGCACCCAGCACCCTGAGTACTGAGCACTGAGCACCCAGCACCCTGTGTACTGATCACTGAGCACCCTGATTACTAAGCACCCAGCACCCTGAGTACTGAGCACCCAGGACCCTGAGCACTGAGCACCGAGCACCCCGAGCACTGAGCACCCAGCACCCTGAGCACTCAGCACCCATCACCCCGATCACTGAGCACCCAGCACCCTGAGCACTGAGCACCCAGCACCCTGAGCACTAAGCACCCAGCACCCAGAGCACTGAGCACCCAGCACCCTGAGCACTGAGCACCCAGCACCCTGAGTACTGAGCACCCAGCACCCTGAGTACTGAGCACGGAGCACCCTGAGTACTGAGCACCCAGCACCCTGAGTACTGAGCACCCAGCACCCTGAGCACTGAGCACACAGCACCCTGAGTACTGAGCACCCAGCACCCTGAGTACTGAGCACTGATCACCATGAGCACTAAGCACCCAGCACCCCGAGCACTGAGCACCCAGCACCCTGAGTACTGAGCACCCTGAGCACTGAGCACCCTGAGCACTGAGCACTGAGCACCCAGCACCCTGAGTACTGAGCACCCAAAACTCTGAGCACTGAGCACCCAGCACGCTGAGTACTGAGCACTGAGCACACAGCACCCTGAGTACTGAGCACCCAGCACCCCGAGCACTGAGCTCCCAGCGCCCCGAGCACTGAGCACCCAGCACCCTGAGCACTGAGCACTGAGCACACTGAGCACTGAGCACCCAGCACCCCGAGTACTGAGCACTGAGCACCCTGAGTACTGAGCACCCAACACCCAGAGTACTGATCACCCAGCACCCTGAGAACTGAGCACCAAGCACCCTGAGTACTGAGCACCCAGCACCCTGAGTACTGAGCACCCAGCTGCCTGAGCACTGAGCACTGAGCACCCAGCACCTTGAGCACTGAGCACTGACCACCCAGCACCCCGAGCACTGAGCACCCAGCACCCCGAGCACTGAGCACCCAGCGCCCTGAGCACTGAGCACCCAGCACACTGAGCACTGAGCACCCAGCCCCCTGAGTACTGAGCACCCAGCACCATGAGTACTGAGCACCCAGTACCCTGAGTACTGAGCACTCAGCACACTGAGTACTGAGCACCGAGCACCCCGAGCACTGAGCACCAAGCACCCTGAGCACTGAGCACCCTGAGGACTGAGCACCCAGCACCCTGAGCACTGAGCACCCAGCACCCTGAATACTGAGCACCGATCACCCTGAGCACTGAGCACCCAGCACCGCGAGCACTGAGCACCCAGCACCCTGAGTACTGAACACCCAGCACCCTGAGCACTGAGCACCCTGCAACCTGAGTACTGAGCACCCTGAGTACTGAGCACCGATCACCCTGAGCACTGAGCACCCAGCACCCTGAGTACTGAGCACCCAGCACCCTGAGCACTGAGCACCCAGCACCCTGAGCACTGAGCACCCAGCACCCTGAGTACTGAGCACCCAGCACCCTGAGCACGGAGCACCCAGGACCCCGAGCACTGAGTACTGAGCACCCAGCATACTGAGTACTGAGCACCGAGCTCCCCGAGCACTGAGCACCCAGCACCCTGAGCACTGAGCACCCAGCACCCTGAGCACTGAGCACCCAGCACCCTGAGTACTGAGCACCCAGCACGCTGAGTACTGAGCACTCAGCACCCTGAGCACTGAGCACCCAGCACCCTGAGTACTGAGCACTGAGCACCCAGCACCCCGAGCACTGAGCACCCAGCACCCCGAGCACTGAGCATGGAGCACCCCGAGGACTGAGCACCCCGCACCCTGAGCACTGAGCATGGAGCACCCCGAGGACTGAGCACCCCGCACCCTGAGCACTGAACACCCAGCACCTTGAGTACTGAGCACGAAGCACCCCGAGCACTGAGCTCCCAGCACCCTGAGTACTGAGCACAAAGCACCCTGAGCACTGAGCACCCAGCACCCTGAGCACTGAGCACCCAGCACCCCGAGCACTGAGCACCCAGCATCCTGAGTACTGAGCACCCAACACCCAGAGTACTGAGCACCCAGCAGCCTGAGAACTGAGCACCCAGCACCCTGAGTACTGAGCACCCAGCACCCTGAGTACTGAGCACCCAGCACCCTGAGCACTGAGCACTGAGCACGCAGCACCCTGAGCACTGAGCACTGACCACCCAGCACCCCGAGAACTGAGCACCCAGCACCCCGAGCACTGAGCACCCAGCACCCTGAGCACTGAGCACCCAGCACCCTGAGCACTGAGCACCCAGCCCCCTGAGTACTGAGCACCCAGCACCATGAGTACTGAGCACCCAGCACCCTGAGTACTGAGCACTCAGCACCCTGAGTACTGAACACCGAGCACCCCGAGCACTGAGCTCCCTGCACCCTGAGCACTGAGCACCCTGAGGACTGAGCACCCAGCAACCTGAGCACTGAGCACCCAGCACCCTGAGTACTGAGCACCGATCACCCTGAGCACTGAGCACCCAGCACCCCGAGCACTGAGCACCCAGCACCCTGAGTACTGAGCACCCAGCACCCTGAGCACTGAGCACCCAGCACCCTGAGTACTGAGCACCCTGAGTACTGAGCAACGATCACCCTGAGCACTGAGCACCCAGCACCCTGAGTACTGAGCACCCAGCACCCTGAGCACTGAGCACCCAGCACCCTGTGCACTGAGCACCCAGCACCCTGAGTACTGAGCACCGAGCACCCTGAGTACTGAGCACCCAGCACCCTGAGTACTGAGCACGCAGCACCCTTAGCACTGAGCACCCAGCACCCTGAGTACTGAGCACCCAGCACCCTGAGTACTGAGCACCCAGCACCCTGAGTACTGAGCACCCAGCACCCTGAGCACTGTGCACCCAGCACCCTGAGTACTGAGCACCGAGCAACCCGAGCACTGAGCAACCAGCACCCTGAGTACTGAGCACTGAGCACCCTGAGTACTAAGCACCGAACACCCTGAGTACTGAGCACCCAGCACCCTGAGGACTGAGCACCCAGCACCCTGAGCACTGAGCACCCAGCACCCTGAGTAATGAGCACCCAGCACCCTGAGTACTGAGCATCCAGCACCCTGAGCACTGAGCACCCAGCACCCCGAGCACTGAGCACCCAGCACCCCGAGCACTGAGCACCCAGCACCCCGAGCACTGAGCACCCAGCACCCCGAGCACTGAGCACCCAGCACCCTGAGCACTGAGCACCCAGCACCCTGAGCACTGAGCACCCAGCACCCTGAGTACTGAGTACTCAGCACCCTGAGCACTGAGCACCCAGCACCCTGAGTACTGATCACCGAGCACCCCGAGCACTGAGCACCCAGCACCCTGAGTACTGATCACCGAGCACCCCGAGCACTGAGCACCCAGCACCCTGAGTACTGAGCACCAAGCACCCTGAGCACTGAGCACCCAGCACCCCGAGCACTGAGCACCCAGCACCCCGAGCACTGAGCACCCAGCACCCCGAGCACTGAGCACTCAGCACCCCGAGCACTGAGCACCCAGCACCCTGAGCACTGAAAACCCAGCACCCTGAGCACTGAGCACCCAGCACCCTGAGTACTGAGTACTCAGCACCCTGAGCACTGAGCACCCAGCACCCTGAGAACTGATCACCGAGCACCCTGAGCACTGAGCACCCAGCACCCTGAGTACTGATCACCGAGCACCCCGAGCACTGAGCACCCAGCATCCTGAGTACTGAGCACCCAGCACCCTGAGTACTGAGCACCCAGCACCCTGAGTACTGAGCACCCAGCACCCTGAGCACTGAGCACAATGCACGCTGAGTACTGAGCACTGAGCACCCTGAGTACTGAGCACCTAGCACCCTGAGTACTGAGCACGCAGCACCCTGAGCACTGAGCAGCCAGCACCCTCAGCACTGAGCACCCACCACCCCGAGCACTGAGCACCCAGCACCCTGAGCACTGAGCACCCAGCACCCCGAGTACTGAGCACACAGCACCCCGAGTACTTAGCACCGAGCACCCCGAGCACTGAGCACCCAGCACCCTGAGTACTGAGCACCCAGTACCCTGAGTACTGAGCTCCCCGAGTACTGAGCACCCAGCACCCCGAGCACTGAGCACCCAGCACCCTGAGTACTGAGAACAGATCACCCTGAGTACTGAGCACCCAGCACCCTGAGTACTGAGCCCCCAGCACCCTGAGTACTGAGCACCCAGCACCCCGAGCACTGAGCATCCAGCACCCCGAGAATGAGCACCCAGCACCCTGAGTACTGAGAACTGAGCACCCTGAGTACTGAGCACCCAGCACCCTGAGTACTGAGCCCCCAGCACCCTGAGTACTGAGCACCCAGCACCCCGAGCACTGAGCACCCAGCACCCCGAGAATGAGCACCCAGCACCCTGAGTACTGAGCACCCTGCACCCCGAGCACGGAGCACCCAGGACCCCGAGCACTGAGTACTGAGCACCCAGCACCCTGAGTACTGAGCACCGAGCTCCCCGAGCACTGAGCACCCAGCACCCTGAGCACTGAGCACCCAGCACCCTGAGCACTGAGCACCCAGCACCCTCAGTACTGAGCACCCAGCACGCTGAGTACTGAGCACTCAGCACCCTGAGCACTGAGCACCCAGCACCCTGAGTACTGAGCACTGAGCACCCAGCACCCTGTGTACTGAGCACTGAGCACCCTGATTACTAAGCACCCAGCACCCTGAGTACTGAGCACCCAGGACCCTGAGCACTGAGCACCGAGCACCCCGAGCACTGAGCACCCAGCACCCTGAGCACTCAGCACCCATCACCCCGATCACTGAGCACCCAGCACCCTGAGCACTGAGCACCCAGCACCCTGAGCACTAAGCACCCAGCACCCAGAGCACTGAGCACCCAGCACCCTGAGCACTGAGCACCCAACACCCTGAGTACTGAGCACCCAGCACCCTGAGTACTGAGCACGGAGCACCCTGAGTACTGAGCACCCAGCACCCTGAGTACTGAGCACCCAGCACCCTGAGCACTGAGCACACAGCACCCTGAGTACTGAGCACCCAGCACCCTGAGTACTGAGCACTGATCACCCTGAGCACTGAGCACCCAGCACCCCGAGCACTGAGCACCCAGCACCCTGAGTACTGAGTACCTAGCACCCTGAGCACTGAGCACCGAGCACCCTGAGTACTGAACACCCAGCACCCTGAGCACTGAGCACTGAGCACCCAGCACCCTGAGCACTGAGCACTGAGCACCCAGCACCCCGAGCACTGAGCACCCAGCACCCTGAGCACCCAGCACCCTGAGCACTGAGCACCCTGAGCACTGAGCACCCTGAGCACTGAGCACTGAGCACCCAGCACCCTGAGTACTGAGCACCCAACACTCTGAGCACTGAGCACCCAGCACGCTGAGTACTGAGCACTGAGCACACAGCACCCTGAGCACTGAGCACCCAGCACCCTGAGCACTGAGCACTGAGCACCCAGCACCCCGAGCACTGAGCACCCAGCACCCTGAGCACCCAGGACTCTGAGCACTGAGCACCCTGAGTACTGAGCACCCAGCACCCTGAGCACTGAGCACACAGCACCCTGAGTACTGAGCACCCTGAGTACTGAGCACCGATCACCCTGAGCACTGAGCACCCAGCACCCTGAGTACTGAGCACACAGCACCCTGAGCACTGAGCACCCAGCATGCTGAGCACTGAGCACCCAGCACCCTGAGTACTGAGCACCCAGAACCCTGAGTACTGAGTACAAAGCACCCTGAGCACTGAGCACCCAGCACCCTGAGTACTGAGCACCGAGCACCCTGAGCACTGAGGACCCAGCACCCTGAGTACTGAGCACACAGCACCCTGAGCACTGAGCACCCAGCACCCTGAGCACTGAGCACCCAGCACCCTGAGTACTGAGCACCCAGAACCCTGAGTACTGAGTACAAAGCACCCTGAGCACTGAGCACCCAGCACCCTGAGTACTGAGCACCGAGCACCCTGAGCACTGAGCACCCAGCACCCTGAGTACTGAGCCCCCAGCCCCCTGAGTACTGAGCACCCAGCACCCTGAGTACGGAGCACCCAGCACCCTGAGTACTGAGCACCCAGCACCCTGAGTATTGAGCACCGAGCACCCCGAGCACTGAGCAACCAGCACCCTGAGTACTGAGCACTGAGCACCCTGAGTACTAAGCACCGAACACCCTGAGTACTGAGCACCCAGCACCCTGAGGACTGAGCACCCAGCACCCTGAGCACTGAGCACCCAGCACCCTGAGTAATGAGCACCCAGCACCCTGAGTACTGAGCACCCAGCACCCTGAGCACTGAGCACCCAGCACCCCGAGCACTGAGCACCCAGCACCCTGAGTACTGAGTACTCAGCACCCTGAGCACTGAGCACCCAGCACCCTGAGTACTGATCACCGAGCACCCCGAGCACTGAGCACCCAGCACCCTGAGCACTGAGCACCCAGCACCCTGAATAATGAGCACCCAGCACCCTGAGTACTGATCACCGAGCACCCCGAGCACTGAGCACCCAGCACCCTGAGTACTGAGCACCCAGCACCCTGAATACTGAGCACCCAGCACCCTGAGTACTGAGCACCCAGCACCCTGCGCACTGAGCACAAAGCACGCTGAGTACTGAGCACTGAACACCCTGAGTACTGAGCACCGAGGACCCTGAGCACTGAGCACCCAGCACGCTGAGTACTGAGCACTGAGCACCCTGAGTACTGAGCACCTAGCACCCTGAGTACTGAGCACCCAGCACCCTGAGCACTGAGCAGCCAGCACCCTCAGCACTGAGCACCCAGCACCCCGAGCACTGAGCACCAAGCACCCTGAGCACTGAGCACCCAGCACCCCGAGTACTGAGCACCGAGCACCCCGAGCTCTGAGCACCCAGCAGCCTGAGTACTGAGCACCCAGTACCCTGAGTACTGAGCACCCCGAGTACTGATCACCCAGCACCCCGAGCACTGAGCACCCAGCACCCTGAGTTCTGAGAACAGATCACCCCGAGCACGGAGCACCCAGGACCCCGAGCACTGAGTACTGAGCACCCAGCACCCTGAGTACTGAGCACCGAGCTCCCCGAGCACTGAGCACCCAGCACCCTGAGCACTGAGCACCCAGCACCCTGAGCACTGAACACCCAGCACCCTGAGTACTGAGCACCCAGCACGCTGAGTACTGAGCACTCAGCACCCTGAGCACTGAGCACCCAGCACCCTGAGTACTGAGCACTGAGCACCCAGCACCCGGAGCACTTAGCACCCAGCACCCTGAGTACTGAGCACCCAGCACCCTGAGTACTGAGCACCCAGCACCCTGAGTACTGAGCACCGAGCACCCTGAGTACTGAGCACCGAGCACCCTGAGTACTGAGCATCCAGCACCCTGAGCACTGAGCACCCAGCACCCTGAGTACTGAGCACCCAGCACCCTGAGTACTGAGCACCCAGCACCCCGAGCACTGAGCACCCAGCACCCTGAGTACTGAGCACCTAGCACCCCGAGCACTGAGCACCCAGCACCCTGAGCACTGAGCACAAAGCACGCTGAGTACTGAGCACCCTGAGTACTGAGCATAGAGGACCCTGAGCACTGAGCACCCAGCACCCTGAGCACTGAGCACCCAGCACCCCGAGAATGAGCACCCAGCACCCTGAGTACTGAGAACCGAGCACCCTGAGTACTGAGCACCCAGCACGCTGAGCACTGAGCACCCAGCACCCCGAGTACTGAGCACCCAGCACCCCGAGCACTGAGCACCCAGCACCACGAGAATGAGCACCCAGCACCCTGAGAACTGAGCACCCAGCACCCTGAGTAATGAGCACCCAGCACCCCGAGCACTGAGCACCCTGAATACTGAGCACCCAGCACCCTGAGTACTGTGCACTAAGCACCCAGAGCGCTGAGCACCCAGGACCCCGAGCACTGAGTACTGAGCACCCAGCACCCTGAGTACTGAGCACCGAGCTCCCCGAGCACTGAGCACCCTGAGTACTGAGCACCCAGCACCCTGAGTACTGAGCACCCAGCACCCTGAGCACTGAGCACACAGCACCCTGAGTACTGAGCACCCAGCACCACGAGCACTGAGCACACAGCACCCTGAGTACTGAGCACCCTGAGGACTGAGCACCGATCACCATGAGCACTGAGAACCCAGCACCCTGAGTACTGAGCACCCAGCACCCTGAGCACTGAGCACCCAGCACCCTGAGTACTGAGCAGAGAGCACCCTGATCACTGAGCACCCAGCACCCTGAGTACTGAGCACGCAGCACCCTGAGTACTGAGCACCGAGCACCCCGAGTACTGAGCACCCAGCACCCTGAGCACTCAGCACCCAGCACACCGAGCACTGAGCACCCAGCACCCTGAGTACTGAGCTCCCAGCACCCCGAGCCCTGAGCACCCAGCACCCTGAGTACTGAGCTCCCAGCACCCCGAGCCCTGAGCACCCAGCACCCTGAGTACTGAGCACCCTGAGCACTGAGCACCCAACACCCTGAGTACTGAGCACCCACCGTACTGAGCACTGAGCACACTGAGCACTGAGCACCCAGCACCCTGAGTACTGAGCACCGAGCACCCTGAGCACTGAGCACCCAGCACCCTGAGTACTGAGCACCGAGCACCCCGAGCACTGAGCACCCAGCGCCCCGAGCACTGAGCACTGAGCACCCCGAGTACTGAGCACCCAGCACCCCGAGTACTGAGCACCCACCACCCCGTGCACTGAGCACCGAGGACACCGAGCACTGAGCACCCAGCACCCCGAGCACTGAGCACCCAGCACCCTGAGCACTGAGCACCCAGCACCCTGAGCACTGAGCACCCAGCACCCCGAGCACTAAGCACCCAGCAACCCGAGCACTGAGCACCCAGCACCCCGAGCACTGAGCACCCAGCACCCTGAGTACTGAGCACCCAGCACCCTGAGTACTCAGCACCCAGCACCCTGAGCACTGAGCAACCAGCACCCTGAGTACTGAGCACCCTGCACCCCAAGCACTAAGCACCCTGAGAACTGAGCACCCAGCACCCCAAGCACTGAGCACCCTGAGTACTGAGCACCCAGCACCCTGATTAATGAGCACCCAGCACCCCGAGAACTGAGCACCCAGCACCCTGAGTATTGAGCACCGAGCACCCTGAGTACTGAGCACCCAGCACCCTGAGTACTGAGCACCCAGTGTACTGAGCACCGAGCACCCAGCACCCTGAGTACTGAGCACCCAGCCCCCTGAGCACTGAGCACCCAGCACCCTGAGTACTGAGCACCGAGCACCCTGAGTACTGAGCACCCAGCACCCCGAGCACTGAGCACCCAGCACCCCGAGCACTGAGCACCCAGCACCCTGAGCACTGAGCACCCTGAGTACTGAGCACTGAGCACCCTGAGTACTGAGCACCCAGCACCCTGAGTATTGAGCACCCAGCAACCTGAGCACTGAGCACTGAGCACCCTGAGCACTGAGCACCAAGCACCCTGAGTACTGAGCACCCTGAGTACTGAGCACACAGCACCGTGAGCACTGAGCACCCAGCACCCCGAGCACTGAGCTCCCAGCACCCTGAGCACTGAGCACCCTGAGTACTGAGCACTGAGCACCCTGAGTACTGAGCACTGAGCACCCTGAGTACTGAGCACCCAGCACCCTGAGTACTGAGCACCCAGCACCCTGAGCAATGAGCACCCGGAGTACTGAGCACCCAGCACCCTGAGTACTAAGCACCGAGCACCCTGAGTACTGAGCACCCAGCACCCTGAGCACTGAGCACCCAGCACCCTGAGTACTGAGCACCCAGCACCCTGAGCACTGAGCACCCAGCACCCTGAGTAATGAGCACTGAGCACCCAGCACCCCGAGCACTGAGCACTCAGCACCCTGTGTACTGAGCACTGAGTACCCAGCACCCCGAGCACTGAGCACCCAGCACCCTGAGCACTGAGCACCCTGAGTACTGAGCACCCAGCACCCTGAGCACTGAGCACCCAGCACCCTGAGCACTGAGCACCCAGCACCCAGAGCACTGAGCACCCTGAGTACTGAGCACTGAGCACCCTGAGCACTGAGAACCGAGCACCCTGAGTGCTGAGCACTGAGCACCCTGACCACTGAGCACCCAGAACCCTGAGTACTGAGCACCCAGCACCCTGAGCACTGAGGACGGAGCACCCTGAGTACTAAGCACAAAGCACCCTGAGTACTGAGCACCCAGCACCCTGAGCACTGAGCACCCAGCACACTGAGTACTGAGCACTGAGCACCCTGAGTACTGAGCACCGAGCACCCTGAGCACTGAGCACCCAGCACGCTGAGTACTGAGCACTGAGCACCCTGATTAATGAGCACCCAGCACCCCGAGAACTGAGCACCCAGCACCCTGAGTATTGAGCACCGAGCACCCTGAGTACTGAGCACCCAGCACCCTGAGTACTGAGCACCCAGTGTACTGAGCAACGAGGACCTAGCACCCTGAGTACTGAGCACCCAGCACCCTGAGCACCGAGCACCCAGCACCCTGATTACTGAGCACCGAGCACCCTGAGTACTGAGCACCCAGCACCCCGAGCACTGAGCACCCAGCACCCCGAGCACTGAGCACCCAGCACACCGAGCACTCAGCACCCAGCACCCCGAGCACTGAGCACCCAGCACACCGAGCACTGAGCACCCAGCACCCCGAGCACCGAGCACCATGAGTACTAAGCACCGAGCACCCTGAGCACTGAGCACCCAGCACCCTGAGCACTGAGCACCCAGCACCCTGAGTACTGAGCCCCCAGCACCCCGAGCACTGAGCACCCAGCACCGTGAGTACTGAGCACCCAGCACCCTGAGCACTGAGCACCGAGCACCCTGAGCACTGAGCACCCAGCACCCTGAGGACTGAGTACCCAGCATCCCGAGCACTGAGCACCCAGCACCCTGAGCACTGAGCACCCTGATTACTGAGCACTGAGCACCCTGAGTACTGAGCACCCAGCACCCTGAGTATTGAGCACCCAGCAACCTGAGCACTGAGCACCAAGCACCCTGAGCACTGAGCACCCAGCACCCTGAGCACTGAGCACCCAGCACCCTGAGCACTTAGCACCCTGAGGACTGAGCACCCAGCACCCTGAGTACTGAGCACCCAGCACCCTGAGTACTGAGCACCCAGCATCCTGAGTACTGAGCACCCTGAGTACTGAGCACCCAGCACCCCGAGCACTGAGCACCCAGCATCCTGAGTACTGTGCAACCTGAGTACTGAGCACCCAGCAACCTGAGTACTTAGCACCCAGCACCTGAGCACTTAGCACCCAGCACCCTGAGTACTGAGCACCGAGCACTCCGAGTACTGAGCACCCAGCACCCCGAGCACTGAGCACCCAGCACCCTGAGCACTGAGCACCCAGCACCCCAAGCACTGAGCACCCAGCACCCTGAGTACTGAGTACTGAGCACCCTGAGTACTGAGCACCCAGCATCCTGAGCACTGAGCACCCGGCACCCTGAGTACTGAGCACCGACCACCCCGAGCACTGAGCACGCAGCACCCTGAGTACTGAGCACCCAGCACTAAAAGTACTGAGCACCGAGCATCCTGAGCACTGAGCACCGAGCACCCCGAGCACTGAGCACCCAGCACCCTGAGTACTGAGCACCCAGCAAAAAGTGTACTGAGCAGCGAGCACCCTGAGCACTGAGCACCCAGCACCCTGAGTAATGAGCACCCAGCACCCCGAGTACTGAGCACCCAGCACCCCGAGCACTGAGCACCCAGCACCCTGAGTACTGAGCACCCAGCACCCTGAGCACTGAGCACAAAGCACACTGAGTACTGAGCACCCTGAGTACTGAGCATAGAGGACCCTGAGCACTGAGCACCCAGCACCCTGAGCACTGAGCACCCAGCACACCGAGAATGAGCACCCATCACTCTGAGTACTGAGAACCGAGCACCCTGAGTACTGAGGACGCAGCACGCTGAGCACTGAGCACCCAGCACCCCGAGTACTGAGCACCCAGCACCCCGAGCACTGAGCACCCAGCACCACGAGAATGAGCACCCAGCACCCTGAGTACTGAGCACCCAGCACCCTGAGTACTGAGCACCCTGAGTACTGAGCACCGATCACCCTGAGCACTGAGCACCCAACACCCTGAGTACTGAGCACCCAACGTACTGAGCACCGAGCACACTGAGCACTGAGCACCCAGCACCCTGAGTACTGAGCACCGAGCACCCTGAGCACTGAGCACCCAGCACCCTGAGTACTGAGCACCGAGCACCCCGAGCACTGAGCACCCAGCGCCCCGAGCACTGAGCACCCAGCACCCCGAGCACTGAGCACCCAGCACCCGTAGCACTGAGGACCCAGCACCCCGAGCAATGAGCACCCAGCACCCTGAGTACTGAGCACCCAGCACCCCGAGTACTGAGCACCCAGCAACCTGAGCACCGAGCACCCAGCACCCCGAGCACTGAGCACCCAGCACCCTGAGCACTGAGCACCCAGCACTCTGAGTACTGAGCACTGAGCTCCCCGAGTACTGAGCACCCACCACCCCGAGCACTGAGCACCGAGGACACCGAGCACTGAGCAACCAGCACCCCGAGCACTGAGCACCCAGCACCCTGAGCACTGAGCACCCAGCACCCTGAGCACTGAGCACCCAGCACCCCGAGCACTAAGCACCCAGCAACCAGAGCACTGAGCACCCAGCACCCCGAGCACTGAGCACACAGCACCCTGAGTACTGAGCACCCAGCACCCTGAGTACTCAGCACCCAGCGCCCTGAGCACTGAGCAACCAGCACCCTGAGTACTGAGCACCCTTCACCCCAAGCACTGAGCACCCTGAGAACTGAGCACCCAGCACCCCAAGCACTGAGAACCCTGAGTACTGAGCACCCAGCACCCTGATTAATGAGCACCCAGCACCCCGAGAACTGAGCACCCAGCACCCTGAGTATTGAGCACCGAGCACCCTGAGTACTGAGCACCCAGCACCCTGAGTACTGAGCACCCAGTGTACTGAGCACCGAGCACCCAGCACCCTGAGTACTGAGCACCCAGCACCCTGAGCACTGAGCACCCAGCACCCTGAGTACTGAGCACCGAGCACCCTGAGTACTGAGCAACCAGCACCCCGAGCACTGAGCACCCAGCACCCCGAGCACTGAGCACCCAGCACCCTGAGCACTGAGCACCCTGAGTACTGAGCACAGAGCACCCTGAGTACTGAGCACCCAGCACCCTGAGTATTGAGCACCCAGCAACCTGAGCACTGAGCACCAAGCACCCTGAGCACTGAGCACCAAGCACCCTGAGTACTGAGCACCCTGAGTACTGAGCACACAGCACCGTGAGCACTGAGCACCCAGCACCCCGAGCACTGAGCACCCAGCACCCTGAGCACTGAGCACCCTGAGTACTGAGCACTGAACACCCTGAGTACTGAGCACTGAGCACCCTGAGTACTGAGCACCCAGCACCCTGAGTACTGAGCACCCAGCACCCTGAGCACTGAGCACACTGAGCACTGAGCACCCAGCACCCTGAGTACTGAGCACCGAGCACCCTGAGCACTGAGCACCCAGCACCCTGAGTACTGAGCACCGAGCACCCCGAGCACTGAGCACCCAGCGCCCCGAGCACTGAGCACTGAGCACCCCGAGTACTGAGCACCCAGCACACCGAGCACTGAGCACCCAGCACCCTGAGCACTGAGCACCAAGCACCCTGAGTACTGAGCACTGAGCTCCCCGAGTACTGAGCACCCACCACCCCGTGCACTGAGCACCGAGGACACCGAGCACTGAGCACCCAGCACCCCGAGCACTGAGCACCCAGCACCCTGAGCACTGAGCACCCAGCACCCTGAGCACTGAGCACCCAGCACCCCGAGCACTAAGCACCCAGCAACCCGAGCACTGAGCACCCAGCACCCCGAGCACTGAGCACCCAGCACCCTGAGTACTGAGCACCCAGCACCCTGAGTACTCAGCACCCAGCACCCTGAGCACTGAGCAACCAGCACCCTGAGTACTGAGCACCCTGCACCCCAAGCACTAAGCACCCTGAGAACTGAGCACCCAGCACCCCAAGCACTGAGCACCCTGAGTACTGAGCACCCAGCACCCTGATTAATGAGCACCCAGCACCCCGAGAACTGAGCACCCAGCACCCTGAGTATTGAGCACCGAGCACCCTGAGTACTGAGCACCCAGCACCCTGAGTACTGAGCACCCAGTGTACTGAGCACCGAGCACCCAGCACCCTGAGTACTGAGCACCCAGCCCCCTGAGCACTGAGCACCCAGCACCCTGAGTACTGAGCACCGAGCACCCTGAGTACTGAGCACCCAGCACCCCGAGCACTGAGCACCCAGCACCCCGAGCACTGAGCACCCAGCACCCTGAGCACTGAGCACCCTGAGTACTGAGCACTGAGCACCCTGTGTACTGAGCACCCAGCACCCTGAGTATTGAGCACCCAGCAACCTGAGCACTGAGCACCGAGCACCCTGAGCACTGAGCACCAAGCACCCTGAGTACTGAGCACCCTGAGTACTGAGCACACAGCACCGTGAGCACTGAGCACCCAGCACCCCGAGCACTGAGCTCCCAGCACCCTGAGCACTGAGCACCCTGAGTACTGAGCACTGAGCACCCTGAGTACTGAGCACTGAGCACCCTGAGTACTGAGCACCCAGCACCCTGAGTACTGAGCACCCAGCACCCTGAGCAATGAGCACCCGGAGTACTGAGCACCCAGCACCCTGAGTACTAAGCACCGAGCACCCTGAGTACTGAGCACCCAGTACCCTGAGCACTGAACACACAGCACCCTGAGTACTGAGCACCCCGAGCATTGAGCACCCAGCACCCTGAGCACTGAGGACCCAGCACCCTGAGTACTGAGCACCCAGCACCCTGAGCACTGAGCACCCAGCACCCTGAGTACTGAGCACCCAGCACCCTGAGCACTGAGCACCCAGCACCCTGAGTAATGAGCACTGAGCACCCAGCACCCCGAGCACTGAGCACTCAGCACCCTGTGTACTGAGCATTGAGTACCCAGCACCCCGAGCACTGAGCACCCAGCACCCTGAGCACTGAGCACCCTGAGTACTGAGCACCCAGCACCCTGAGCACTGAGCACCCAGCACCCTGAGCACTGAGCACCCAGCACCCAGAGCACTGACCACCCTGAGTACTGAGCACTGAGCACCCTGAGCACTGAGAACCGAGCACCCTGAGTGCTGAGCACTGAGCACCCTGACCACTGAGCACCCAGAACCCTGAGTACTGAGCACCCAGCACCCTGATCACTGAGGACGGAGCACCCTGAGTACTAAGCACAAAGCACCCTGAGTACTGAGCACCCAGCACCCTGAGCACTGAGCACCCAGCACACTGAGTACTGAGCACTGAGCACCCTGAGTACTGAGCACCGAGCACCCTGAGCACTGAGCACCCAGCACGCTGAGTACTGAGCACTGAGCACCCTGATTAATGAGCACCCAGCACCCCGAGAACTGAGCACCCAGCACCCTGAGTATTGAGCACCGAGCACCCTGAGTACTGAGCACCCAGCACCCTGAGTACTGAGCACCCAGTGTACTGAGCACCGAGGACCCAGCACCCTGAGTACTGAGCACCCAGCACCCTGAGCACCGAGCACCCAGCACCCTGAGTACTGAGCACCGAGCACCCTGAGTACTGAGCACCCAGCACCCCGAGCACTGAGCACCCAGCACCCCGAGCACTGAGCACCCAGCACACCGAGCACTCAGCACCCAGCACCCCGAGCACTGAGCACCCAGCACACCGAGCACTGAGCACCCAGCACCCCGAGCACCGAGCACCATGAGTACTAAGCACCGAGCACCCTGAGCACTGAGCACCCAGCACCCTGAGCACTGAGCACCCAGCACCCTGAGTACTGAGCCCCCAGCACCCCGAGCACTGAGCACCCAGCACCGTGAGTACTGAGCACCCAGCACCCTGAGCACTGAGCACCGAGCACCCTGAGCACTGAGCACCCAGCACCCTGAGGACTGAATACCCAGCACCCCGAGCACTGAGCACCCAGCACCCTGAGCACTGAGCACCCTGATTACTGAGCACTGAGCACCCTGAGTACTGAGCACCCAGCACCCTGAGTATTGAGCACCCAGCAACCTGAGCACTGAGCACCAAGCACCCTGAGCACTGAGCACCCAGCACCCTGAGCACTGAGCACCCAGCACCCTGAGCACTTAGCACCCTGAGGACTGAGCACCCAGCACCCTGAGTACTGAGCACCCAGCACCCTGAGTACTGAGCACCCAGCATCCTGAGTACTGAGCACCCTGAGTACTGAGCACCCAGCACCCCGAGCACTGAGCACCCAGCATCCTGAGTACTGTGCAACCTGAGTACTGAGCACCCAGCAACCTGAGTACTTAGCACCCAGCACCTGAGCACTTAGCACCCAGCACCCTGAGTACTGAGCACCGAGCACTCCGAGTACTGAGCACCCAGCACCCCGAGCACTGAGCACCCAGCACCCTGAGCACTGAGCACCCAGCACCCCAAGCACTGAGCACCCAGCACCCTGAGTACTGAGTACTGAGCACCCTGAGTACTGAGCACCCAGCATCCTGAGCACTGAGCACCCGGCACCCTGAGTACTGAGCACCGACCACCCCGAGCACTGAGCACGCAGCACCCTGAGTACTGAGCACCCAGCACTAAAAGTACTGAGCACCGAGCATCCTGAGCACTGAGCACCGAGCACCCCGAGCACTGAGCACCCAGCACCCTGAGTACTGAGCACCCAGCAAAAAGTGTACTGAGCAGCGAGCACCCTGAGCACTGAGCACCCAGCACCCTGAGTAATGAGCACCCAGCACCCCGAGTACTGAGCACCCAGCACCCCGAGCACTGAGCACCCAGCACCCTGAGTACTGAGCACCCAGCACCCTGAGCACTGAGCACAAAGCACACTGAGTACTGAGCACCCTGAGTACTGAGCATAGAGGACCCTGAGCACTGAGCACCCAGCACCCTGAGCACTGAGCACCCAGCACACCGAGAATGAGCACCCATCACTCTGAGTACTGAGAACCGAGCACCCTGAGTACTGAGGACGCAGCACGCTGAGCACTGAGCACCCAGCACCCCGAGTACTGAGCACCCAGCACCCCGAGCACTGAGCACCCAGCACCACGAGAATGAGCACCCAGCACCCTGAGTACTGAGCACCCAGCACCCTGAGTACTGAGCACCCTGAGTACTGAGCACCGATCACCCTGAGCACTGAGCACCCAACACCCTGAGTACTGAGCACCCAACGTACTGAGCACCGAGCACACTGAGCACTGAGCACCCAGCACCCTGAGTACTGAGCACCGAGCACCCTGAGCACTGAGCACCCAGCACCCTGAGTACTGAGCACCGAGCACCCCGAGCACTGAGCACCCAGCGCCCCGAGCACTGAGCACCCAGCACCCCGAGCACTGAACACCCAGCACCCGTAGCACTGAGGACCCAGCACCCCGAGCAATGAGCACCCAGCACCCTGAGTACTGAGCACCCAGCACCCCGAGTACTGAGCACCCAGCAACCTGAGCACCGAGCACCCAGCACCCCGAGCACTGAGCACCCAGCACCCTGAGCACTGAGCACCCAGCACTCTGAGTACTGAGCACTGAGCTCCCCGAGTACTGAGCACCCACCACCCCGAGCACTGAGCACCGAGGACACCGAGCACTGAGCAACCAGCACCCCGAGCACTGAGCACCCAGCACCCTGAGCACTGAGCACCCAGCACCCTGAGCACTGAGCACCCAGCACCCCGAGCACTAAGCACCCAGCAACCCGAGCACTGAGCACCCAGCACCCCGAGCACTGAGCACACAGCACCCTGAGTACTGAGCACCCAGCACCCTGAGTACTCAGCACCCAGCACCCTGAGCACTGAGCAACCAGCACCCTGAGTACTGAGCACCCTTCACCCCAAGCACTGAGCACCCTGAGAACTGAGCACCCAGCACCCCAAGCACTGAGAACCCTGAGTACTGAGCACCCAGCACCCTGATTAATGAGCACCCAGCACCCCGAGAACTGAGCACCCAGCACCCTGAGTATTGAGCACCGAGCACCCTGAGTACTGAGCACCCAGCACCCTGAGTACTGAGCACCCAGTGTACTGAGCACCGAGCACCCAGCACCCTGAGTACTGAGCACCCAGCACCCTGAGCACTGAGCACCCAGCACCCTGAGTACTGAGCACCGAGCACCCTGAGTACTGAGCAACCAGCACCCCGAGCACTGAGCACCCAGCACCCCGAGCACTGAGCACCCAGCACCCTGAGCACTGAGCACCCTGAGTACTGAGCACAGAGCACCCTGAGTACTGAGCACCCAGCACCCTGAGTATTGAGCACCCAGCAACCTGAGCACTGAGCACCAAGCACCCTGAGCACTGAGCACCAAGCACCCTGAGTACTGAGCACCCTGAGTACTGAGCACACAGCACCGTGAGCACTGAGCACCCAGCACCCCGAGCACTGAGCACCCAGCACCCTGAGCACTGAGCACCCTGAGTACTGAGCACTGAACACCCTGAGTACTGAGCACTGAGCACCCTGAGTACTGAGCACCCAGCACCCTGAGTACTGAGCACCCAGCACCCTGAGCAATAAGGACCCGGAGTACTGAGCACCCAGCACCCTGAGTACTAAGCACCGAGCACCCTGAGTACTGAGCACCCAGTACCCTGAGCACTGAACACACAGCACCCTGAGTACTGAGCACCCTGAGCATTGAGCACCCAGCACCCTGAGCACTGAGGACCCAGCACCCTGAGTACTGAGCACCCAGCACCCTGAGCACTGAGCACCCAGCACCCTGAGTACTGAGCACCCAGCACCCTGAGCACTGAGCACTCTGAGTAATGAGCACTGAGCACCCAGCACCCCGAGCACTGAGCACTCAGCACCCTGTGTACTGAGCACTGAGTACCCAGCACCCCGAGCACTGAGCACCCAGCACCCTGAGCACTGAGCACCCTGAGTACTGAGCACCCTGAGCACTGAGCACCCAGCACCCTGAGCACTGAGCACCCAGCACCCAGAGCACTGAGCACCCTGAGTACTGAGCACTGAGCACCCTGAGCACTGAGCACCGAGCACCCTGAGTGCTGAGCACTGAGCACCCTGACCACTGAGCACCCAGCACCCTGAGTACTGAGCACCCAGCACCCTGAGCACTGAGGACCGAGCACCCTGAGTACTAAGCACAAAGCACCCTGAGTACTGAGCACCCAGCACCCTGAGCACTGAGCACCCAGCACACTGAGTACTGAGCACTGAGCACCCTGAGTACTGAGCACCGAGCACCCTGAGCACTGAGCACCCAGCACGCTGAGTACTGAGCACTGAGCACCCTGATTAATGAGCACCCGGCACCCCGAGAACTGAGCACCCAGCACCCTGAGTATTGAGCACCGAGCACACTGAGTACTGAGCACCCAGCACCCTGAGTACTGAGCACCCAGTGTACTGAGCACCGAGCACCCAGCTTCCTGAGTACTGAGCACCCAGCACCCTGAGCACTGAGCACCCAGCACCCTGAGTACTGAGCACCGAGCACCCTGAGTACTGAGCACCCAGCACCCCGAGCACTGAGCACCCAGCACCCCGAGCACTGAGCACCCAGCACACCGAGCACTGAGCACCCAGCACCCCGAGCACCGAGCACCATGAGTACTAAGCACCGAGCACCCTGAGCACTGAGCACCCAGCACCCTGAGCACTGAGCACCCAGCACCCTGAGTACTGAGCCCCCAGCACCCCGAGCACTGAGCACCCAGCACCGTGAGTACTGAGCACCCAGCACCCTGAGCACTGAGCACCGAGCACCCTGAGCACTGAGCACCCAGCACCCTGAGGACTGAGTACCCAGCACCCCAAGCACTGAGCACCCAGCACCCTGAACACTGAGCTCCCTGATTACTGAGCACTGAGCACCCTGAGTACTGAGCACCCAGCACCCTGAGTATTGAGCACCCAGCAACCTGAGCACTGAGCACCGAGCACCCTGAGCACAGAGCACCCAGCACCCTGAGCACTGAGCACCCAGCACCCTGAGCACTTAGCACCCTGAGGACTGAGCACCCAGCACCCTGAGTACTGAGCACCCAGCACCCTGAGTACTGAGCACCCAGCACCCCGAGCACTGAGCACCCAGCACCCTGAGCACTGAGAACTGAGCACCCAGCACCCCGAGCACTGAGCACCCAGCACCCTGAGCACCCAGCACCCTGAGCACTGAGCACCCTGAGCACTGTGCACCCTCAGCACTGAGCACTGAGCACCCAGCACCCTGAGTACTGAGCACCCAACACTCTGAGCACTGAGCACCCAGCACGCTGAGTACTGAGCACTGAGCACACAGCACCCTGAGTACTGAGCACCCAGCACCCCGAGCACTGAGCACCCAGCGCCCCGAGCACTGAGCACCCAGCACCCTGAGCACTGAGCACTGAGCACACTGAGCACTGAGCACCCAGCACCCCGAGTACTGAGCACTGAGAACCCTGAGTACTGAGCACCCAACACCCTGAGTACTGAGCACCCAGCACCCTGAGTACTGAGCACCCAGCACCCTGAGTACTGAGCACCCAGCACCCTGAGCACTGAGCACTGAGCACCCAGCACACTGAGCACTGAGCACTGAGCAACCAGCCCCCTGAGTACTGAGCACCCAGCACCATGAGTACTGAGCACCCAGCACCCTGAGCACTGAGCACCCTGAGGACTGAGCACCCAGCACCCTGAGCACTGAGCACCCAGCACACTGAGTACTGAGCACCGATCACCCTGAGCACTGAGCACCCAGCACCCCGAGCACTGAGCACCCAGCACCCCGAGCACTGAGCACCCAGCACCCCGAGCACTGAGCACCCAGCACCCCGAGCACTGAGCACCCAGCACCCTGAGCACTGAAAACCCAGCACCCTGAGCACTGAGCACCCAGCACCCTGAGTACTGAGTACTCAGCACCCGGAGCACTGAGCACCCAGCACCCTGAGTACTGAGCACCAAGCACCCTGAGCACTGAGCACCCAGCACCCTGAGTACTGAGCTCCCTGAGTACTGAGCACCGATCACCCTGAGCACTGAGCACCCAGCACCCTGAGTACTGAGCACCCAGCACCCTGAGCACTGAGCACCCAGCACCCTGAGCACTGAGCACCCAGCACCCTGAGTACTGAGCACCCAGCACCCTGAGTACTGAGTACCCAGCACCCTGAGCACTGAGGACCCAGCACCCTGAGTACTGAGCACTGAGCACCCTGAGTACTGAGCACCCAGCACCCTGAGTACTGAGCACACAGCACCCTGAGCACTGAGCACCCAGCACCCTGAGTACTGAGCACCCAGCACCCTGAGTACTGAGCACCCAGCACCCAGAGCACTGAGCACCCAGCACCCCGAGCACGGAGCACCCAGGACCCCGAGCACTGAGTACTGAGCACTCAGCACCCTGAGTACTGAGCACCGAGCTAACCGAGCACTGAGCACCCTGAGTACTGAGCACCCAGCACCCCGATCACTGAGCACCCAGCACCCTGAGCACTGAGCACCCAGCACCCTGAGCACTGAGCAGCCAGCACCCTGAGTACTGAGCACCCAGCACGCTGAGTACTGAGCACCCAGCACCCTGAGCACTGAGCACCCAGCACCCTGAGTACTGAGCACTGAGCACCCAGCACCCCGAGCACTGAGCACCCAGCACCCTGTGTACTGAGCACTGAGCACCCTGAGTACTAAGCACCCAGCACCCTGAGTACTGAGCACCCAGCACCCTGAGCACTGAGCACCGAGCACCCCGAGCACTGAGCACCTAGCACCCTGAGCACTCAGCACCCAGCACCCCGAGCACTGAGCACCCAGCACCCTGAGCACTGAGCACCCAGCACCATGAGCACGGAGAACCCCGAGTACTGAGCACCCAGCACCCTGAGCACTGAGCACACAGCACCTTGAGTACTGAGCACCGAGCACCTCGAGCACTAAGCACCCAGCACCCTGAGTACTGAGCACCCAGCACCCTGAGCACTGAGCACCCAGAACCCTGAGCACTGAGCACCCAGCACCCTGAGCACGGAGCACCCAGCACCCTGAGTACTGAGCACCCAACACCCAGACTACTGAGCTCCCAGCACCCTGAGCACTGAGCACCCAGCACCCTGAGTACTGAGCACCCAGCACCCTGAGTACTGAACACCCAGAACCCTGAGCACTGAGCACTGAGCACCCTGAGCACTGAGTACTGAGCACTGAGCACCCTGAGCACTGAGCACCCAGCACCCCGAGTACTGAGCACCCAGCACCCCGAGCACTGAGCACCCAGCGCCCCGAGCACTGAGCACTCAGCACCCTGAGCACTGAGCACCCAGCACCCCGAGTACTGAGCACTGAGCACCCTGAGTACTGAGCACCAAGCACCCCGAGTACTGAGCACTGAGCACCCTGAGTACTGAGCACCCAGCACCCTGAGCACTGAGCACCCAGCACCCTGAGTACTGAGCACTGAAAACCCTGAGTACTGAGCACCGAGCACCCTGAGTACTGAGCACCCAGCACCCTGATCACTGAGCACGGAGCACCCCGAGGACTGAGCACCCAGCACCCTGAGCACTGAGCACCCAGCACCTTGAGTACTGAGCACCGAGCACAACGAGCACTGAGCACCCAGCACCCTGAGTACTGAGCACCCAGCACCCTGAGCACTGAGCACCCAGCTCCCTGAGCACTGAGCACGCAGCACCCCAAGCACGGAGCACCCAGCACCCTGAGTACTGAGCACAGAGCACCCTGAGCACTGGGCACCCAGCACCCTGAGTACTGAGCACCCAGCACCCTGAGTACTGAGCAACCAGCACCCTGAGCACTGAGCACTGAGCACCCAGCACCCTGACCACTGAGCACTGAGCACCCAGCACCACAGCCCTGAGCACCCAGCACCCCGAGCACTGAGCACCCAGCACCCTGAGCACTGAGCACCCAGCACACTGAGTACTGAGCAACCAGCAACCTGAGTACTGAGCACCCAGCACCCTGAGTACTGAGCACTCAGCACCCTGAGTACTGAGCACCGAGCACAATGAGCAATGAGCACCCAGCACCCTGAGCACTGAGCACCCGGAGGACTGAGCACCCAGCACCCTGAGCACTGAGCACCGATCACTCTGAGCAGTGAGCACCCAGCACCCCGAGCACTGAGCACCCAGCACCCTGAGTACTGAGCACCCAGCACCCCGAGTACTGAGCACCCAGCACCCTGAGTACTGAGCACCCAGCACCCCGAGCACTGAGCACACAGCACCCTGAGTACTGAGCACCCTGAGTACTGAGAACTGAGCACAGATCATCCTGAGTACTGAGCACCCTGAGGACTGAGAACCCAGCACCCAGAGCAATGAGAACCCAGCACCCTGAGTACTGAGCACTGATCACCCTGAGCACTGAGCACCCAGCACCCCGAGCACTGAGCACCCAGCACCCCGAGCACTGAGCACCCAGCACCCTGAGCACTGAGCACCGAGCACCCTGAGTACTGAACACCCAGCACCCTGAGCACTCAGCATTGAGCACCCAGCACCCTGAGCACTGAGCACTGAGCACCCAGCACACCGAGCACTGAGCACCCAGCACCCTGAGCACCCAGCACCCTGAGCACTGAGCACCCTGAGCACTGAGCACCCTGAGCACTGAGCACTGAGCACCCAGCACCCTGAGTACTGAGCACCCAACACTCTGAGCACTGAGCACCCAGCACGCTGAGTACTGAGCACTGAGCACACAGCACCCTGAGTACTGAGCACCCAGCACCCCGAGCACTGAGCACCCAGCGCCCCGAGCACTGAGCACCCAGCACCCCGAGCACTGAGCACTGAGCACACTGAGCACTGAGCACCCAGCACCCCGAGTACTGAGCACTGAGCGCCCTGAGTACTGAGCACCCAGCACCCCGAGTACTGAGCACTGAGCACCCTGAGTACTGAGCACCCAGCACCCTGAGCACTGAGAACCCTGAGTACTGAGCACCGAGCACCCTGAGTACTGAGCACCCAGCCCCCTGAGCACTGAGCACAGAGCACCCCGAGGACTGAGCACCCCGCACCCTGAGCACTGAGCACCCAGCACCTTGAGTACTGAGCACCGAGCACCCCGAGCACTGAGCACCCAGCACCCTGAGTACTGAGCACCCAACACCCAGAGTACTGAGCACCCAGCACCCTGATCACTGAGCACCCCGCACCCTGAGTACTGAGCACCCAGCACACTGAGTACTGAGCACCCAGCACCCTGAGTACTGAGCACCTAGCACCCTGAGCACTGAGCACTGACCACCCAGCACCCCGAGCACTGAGCACCCAGCACCCCGAGCACTGAGCACCTAGCGCCCTGAGCACTGAGCACCCGGCACCCTGAGCACTGAGCACCCAGCCCCCTGAGTACTGAGCACCCAGCACCATGAGTACTGAGCACCCAGCACCCTGAGTACTGAGCACCGAGCACCCCGAGCACTGAGCACCCAGCACCCTGAGCACTGAGCACCCTGAGGACTGAGCACCCAGCACCCTGAGCACCGAGCACCCCGAGCACTGAGCACCCAGCACCCTGAGCACTGAGCACCCTGAGCACTGAGCACCCAGCACCCCGAGCACTGAGCACCCAGCACCCTGAGTACTGAGCACCCAGCACCCTGAGCACTGAGCACCCAGCACCCTGAGTACTGAGCACCCTGAGTACTGAGCACCGATCACCCTGAGCACTGAGCACCCAGCACCCTGAGTACTGAGCACCCAGCACCCTGAGCACTGAGCACCCAGCACCCTGAGTACTGAGCACCCAGAACCCTGAGTACTGAGTACAAAGCACCCTGAGCACTGAGCACCCAGCACCCTGAGTACTGAGCACCGAGCACACTAAGTACTGAGCACCAAGCATCCTGAGTACTGAGCACCCAGCACCCTGAGCACTGAGCACCCAGCACCCTGAGTACTGAGCACCCAGCACCCTGAGTACTGAGCACCCAGCACCCTGAGGACTGAGCACCCAGCACCCTGAGTACTGAGCACCCAGCACCCCGAGCACTGAGCACCCAGCACCCTGAGTACTGAGCACCCAGCACCCTGAGCACTGAGCACCCAGCACCCTGAGTACTGAGCACCCTGAGTACTGAGCACCGATCACCCTGAGCACTGAGCACCCAGCACCCTGAGTACTGAGCACCCAGCAACCTGAGCACTGAGCACCCAGCACCCTGAGTACTGAGCACCCAGAACCCTGAGTACTGAGTACAATGCACCCTGAGCACTGAGCACCCAGCACCCTGAGTACTGAGCACCGAGCACACTAAGTACTGAGCACCAAGCATCCTGAGTACTGAGCACCCAGCACCCTGAGCACTGAGCACCCAGCACCCTGAGTACTGAGCACCCAGCACCCTGAGTACTGAGCACCCAGCACCCAGAGTACTGAGCACCCAGCACCCTGAGTACTGAGCACCCAGCACCCTGAGTACTGAGCACCGAGCACCCCAAGCACTGAGCAACCAGCACCCTGAGTACTGAGCACTGATCACCTTGAGTACTGAGCACCGAACACCCTGAGTACTGAGCACCCAGCACCCTGAGGACTGAGCACCCAGCACCCTGAACACTGAGCACCCAGCACCCTGAGTACTGTGCCCCCAGCACCCTGAGTACTGAGCACCCAGCACCCTGAGCACTGAGCACCCAGCACCCCGAGCACTGAGCACCCAGCACCCTGAGCACTGAGCACCCAGCACCCCGAGCACTGAGCACCCAGCACCCTGAGCACTGAGCACCCAGCACCCTGAGCACTGAGCACCAAGCACCCTGAGTACTGAGTACTCAGCACCCTGAGCACTGAGCACCCAGCACCCTGAGTACTGATCACCGAGCACCCCAAGCACTGAGCACCCAGCACCCTGAGTACTGAGCACCCAGCACCCTGACTACTGAGCACCCAGCACCCTGAGTACTGAGCACCCAGCACCCTGAGCACTGAGCACAAAGCACGCTGAGTACTGAGCACTGAGCACCCTTAGTACTGAGCACCGAGGACCCTGAGCACTGAGCACCCAGCACCCTGAGCACTGAGCAGCCAGCACCCTCAGCACTGAGCACCCAGCACCCCGAGCACTGAGCACCCAGCACCCTGAGCACTGAGCACCCAGCACCCTGAGTACTGAGCACCCAGCACCCCGAGTACTGAGCACCGAGCACCCCGAGCACTGAGCAACCAGCACCCTGAGTACTGAGCACCCAGTACCCTGAGTACTGAGCACCCCGAGTACTGAGCACCCAGCACCCCGAGCACTGAGCACCCAGCACCCTGAGAACTGAGAACCGAGCACCCTGAGTACTGAGCACCCAGCACCCTGAGTACTGAGCCCCCAGCACCCTGAGTACTGAGCACCCAGCACCCCGAGCACTGAGCACCCAGCACCCCGAGAATGAGCACCCAGCACCCTGAGTACTGAGCACCCAGCACCCCGAGCACGGAGCACCCAGGACCCCGAGCACTGAGTACTGAACACCCAGCACCCGGAGTACTGAGCACCGAGCTCCCCGAGCACTGAGCACCCAGCACCCTGAGCACTGAGCACCCAGCACCCTGAGCACTGAGCACCCAGCACCCTGAGTACTGAGCACCCAGCACGCTGAGTACTGAGCACTCAGCACCCTGAGCACTGAGGACCCAGCACCCTGAGTACTGAGCACTGAGCACCCAGCACCCCGAGCACTGAGCACCCAGCACCCTGTGTACTGAGCACTGAGCACCCTGATTACTAAGCACCTAGCACCCTGAGTACTGAGCACCCAGGACCCTGAGCACTGAGCACCGAGCACCCCGAGCACTGAGCACCCAGCACCCTGAGCACTCAGCACCCATCACCCCGATCACTGAGCACCCAGCACCCTGAGCACTGAGCACCCAGCACCCTGAGCACTGAGCACCCAGCACCCAGAGCACTGAGCACCCAGCACCCTGAGCGCTGAGCACCCAGCACCCTGAGTACTGACCACCCAGCACCCTGAGTACTGAGCACCGATCACCCTGAGCACTGAGCACCCAGCACCCTGAGTACTGAGCACCCAGCACCCTGAGCACTGAGCACCCAGCACCCTGAGCATTGAGCACCCAGCACCCTGAGTACTGAGCACCCAGAACCCTGAGTACTGAGTATAAAGCACCCTGAGCACTGAGCACCCAGCACCCTGAGTACTGAGCACTGAGCACCCTGAGTACTGAGCACCCAGCACCCTGAGTACTGAGCACCCAGCACCCTGAGCACTGAGCACCCAGCACCCTGAGTACTGAGCACCCAGCACCCTGAGTACTGAGCACTGATCACCCTGAGCACTGAGCACCCAGCACCCCGAGCACTGAGCACCCAGCACCCTGAGTACTGAGCACCTAGCACCCTGAGCACTGAGCACCGAGCACCCTGAGTACTGAACACCCAGCAACCTGAGCACTGAGCACTGAGCACCCAGCACCCTGAGCACTGATCACTGAGCACCCAGCACCCCGAGCACTGAGCACCCAGCACCCTGAGCACCCAGCACCCAGAGCACTGAGCACCCTGAGCACTGAGCACCCTGAGCACTGAGCACTGAGCACCCAGCACCCTGAGTACTGAGCACCCAACACTCTGAGCACTGAGCACCCAGCACGCTGAGTACTGAGCACTGAGCACACAGCACCCTGAGCACTGAGCACCCAGCACCCTGAGCACTGAGCACTGAGCACCCAGCATCCCGAGCACTGAGCACCAGGCACCCTGAGCACCCAGCACCCTGAGCACTGAGCACCCTGAGTACTGAGCACCCAGCACCCTGAGCACTGAGCACACAGCACCCTGAGTACTGAGCACCCTGAGTACTGAGCACCGATCACCCTGAGCACTGAGCACCCAGCACCCTGAGTACTGAGAACACAGCACCCTGAGGACTGAGCACCCAGCACCCTGAACACTGAGCACCCAGCACCCTGAGTACTGTGCCCCCAGCACCCTGAGTACTGAGCACCCAGCACCCTGAGCACTGAGCACCCAGCACCCCGAGCACTGAGCACCCAGCACCCTGAGCACTGAGCACCCAGCACCCCGAGCACTGAGCACCCAGCACCCTGAGCACTGAGCACCCAGCACCCTGAGCACTGAGCACCAAGCACCCTGAGTACTGAGTACTCAGCACCCTGAGCACTGAGCACCCAGCACCCTGAGTACTGATCACCGAGCACCCCGAGCACTGAGCACCCAGCACCCTGAGTACTGAGCACCCAGCACCCTGACTACTGAGCACCCAGCACCCTGAGTACTGAGCACCCAGCACCCTGAGCACTGAGCACAAAGCACGCTGAGTACTGAGCACTGAGCACCCTTAGTACTGAGCACCGAGGACCCTGAGCACTGAGCACCCAGCACCCTGAGCACTGAGCAGCCAGCACCCTCAGCACTGAGCACCCAGCACCCCGAGCACTGAGCACCCAGCACCCTGAGCACTGAGCACCCAGCACCCCGAGTACTGAGCACCCAGCACCCCGAGTACTGAGCACCGAGCACCCCGAGCACTGAGCAACCAGCACCCTGAGTACTGAGCACCCAGTACCCTGAGTACTGAGCACCCCGAGTACTGAGCACCCAGCACCCCGAGCACTGAGCACCCAGCACCCTGAGAACTGAGAACCGAGCACCCTGAGTACTGAGCACCCAGCACCCTGAGTACTGAGCCCCCAGCACCCTGAGTACTGAGCACCCAGCACCCCGAGCACTGAGCACCCAGCACCCCGAGAATGAGCACCCAGCACCCTGAGTACTGAGCACCCAGCACCCCGAGCACGGAGCACCCAGGACCCCGAGCACTGAGTACTGAACACCCAGCACCCGGAGTACTGAGCACCGAGCTCCCCGAGCACTGAGCACCCAGCACCCTGAGCACTGAGCACCCAGCACCCTGAGCACTGAGCACCCAGCACCCTGAGTACTGAGCACCCAGCACGCTGAGTACTGAGCACTCAGCACCCTGAGCACTGAGCACCCAGCACCCTGAGTACTGAGCACTGAGCACCCAGCACCCCGAGCACTGAGCACCCAGCACCCTGTGTACTGAGCACTGAGCACCCTGATTACTAAGCACCTAGCACCCTGAGTACTGAGCACCCAGGACCCTGAGCACTGAGCACCGAGCACCCCGAGCACTGAGCACCCAGCACCCTGAGCACTCAGCACCCATCACCCCGATCACTGAGCACCCAGCACCCTGAGCACTGAGCACCCAGCACCCTGAGCACTGAGCACCCAGCACCCAGAGCACTGAGCACCCAGCACCCTGAGCGCTGAGCACCCAGCACCCTGAGTACTGAGCACCCAGCACCCTGAGTACTGAGCACCGATCACCCTGAGCACTGAGCACCCAGCACCCTGAGTACTGAGCACCCAGCACCCTGAGCACTGAGCACCCAGCACCCTGAGCATTGAGCACCCAGCACCCTGAGTACTGAGCACCCAGAACCCTGAGTACTGAGTATAAAGCACCCTGAGCACTGAGCACCCAGCACCCTGAGTACTGAGCACTGAGCACCCTGAGTACTGAGCACCCAGCACCCTGAGTACTGAGCACCCAGCACCCTGAGCACTGAGCACCCAGCACCCTGAGTACTGAGCACCCAGCACCCTGAGTACTGAGCACTGATCACCCTGAGCACTGAGCACCCAGCACCCCGAGCACTGAGCACCCAGCACCCTGAGTACTGAGCACCTAGCACCCTGAGCACTGAGCACCGAGCACCCTGAGTACTGAACACCCAGCAACCTGAGCACTGAGCACTGAGCACCCAGCACCCTGAGCACTGATCACTGAGCACCCAGCACCCCGAGCACTGAGCACCCAGCACCCTGAGCACCCAGCACCCAGAGCACTGAGCACCCTGAGCACTGAGCACCCTGAGCACTGAGCACTGAGCACCCAGCACCCTGAGTACTGAGCACCCAACACTCTGAGCACTGAGCACCCAGCACGCTGAGTACTGAGCACTGAGCACACAGCACCCTGAGCACTGAGCACCCAGCACCCTGAGCACTGAGCACTGAGCACCCAGCATCCCGAGCACTGAGCACCAGGCACCCTGAGCACCCAGCACCCTGAGCACTGAGCACCCTGAGTACTGAGCACCCAGCACCCTGAGCACTGAGCACACAGCACCCTGAGTACTGAGCACCCTGAGTACTGAGCACCGATCACCCTGAGCACTGAGCACCCAGCACCCTGAGTACTGAGAACACAGCACCCTGAGCACTGAGCACCCAGCACCCTGAGCACTGAACACCCAGCACCCTGAGTACTGAGCAGCCAGCACCCTGAGTACTGATCACCGAGCTCCCCGAGCACTGAGCACCCAGCACCCTGAGCACTGAGCACCCAGCACCCTGAGTACTGAACACCCAGCACCCTGAGTACTGAGCACCCAGCACCCTGAGTACTGATCACCGAGCACCCCGAGCACTGAGCACCCAGCACCCTGAGTACTGAGCACCCAGCACCCTGAATACTGAGCACCCAGCACCCTGAGTACTGAGCACTCAGCACCCTGAGCACTGAGCACCCAGCACCCTGAGTACTGAGCACTGAGCACCCAGCACCCCGAGCACTGAGCACCCAGCACCCTGTGTACTGAGCACTGAGCACCCTGATTACTAAGCACCCAGCACCCTGAGTACTGAGCACCCAGGACCCTAAGCACTGAGCACCGAGCACCCAGAGCACTGAGCACTCAGCACCCTGAGCGCTCAGCACCCATCACCCCGATCACTGAGCACCCAGCACCCTGAGCACTGAGCACCCAGCACTCTGAGCACTGAGCACCCAGCACCCAGAGCACTGAGCACCCAGCACCCTGAGCACTGAGCACCCAGCACCCTGACTACTGAGCACCCAGCACCCTGAGTACTGAGCACCCAGCACCCTGAGTACTGAGCACCGAGCACCCTGAGTACTGAGCACCGAGCACCCTGAGTACTGAGCACCCAGCACCCTGAGCACTGAGCACCCAGCACCCGGAGTACTGAGCACCGAGCACCCTGAGTACTGAACACCCAGCACCCTGAGCACTGAGCACTGAGCACACAGCAGCCTGAGCACTGAGAACTGAGCACCCAGCACCCCGAGCACTGAGCACCCAGCACCCTGAGCACCCAGCACGATGAGCACTGAGCACCCTGAGCACTGAGCACCCTCAGCACTGAGCACTGAGCACCCAGCACCCTGAGTACTGAGCACCCAACACTCTGAGCACTGAGCACCCAGCACGCTGAGTACTGAGCACTGAGCACACAGCACCCTGAGTACAGAGCACCCAGCACCCCGAGCACTGAGCACCCAGCGCCCCGAGCGTTGAGAACCCAGCACCCTGAGCACTGAGCAATGAGCACACTGAGCACTGAGCACCCAGCACCCCGAGTATTGAGCACTGAGCACCCTGAGTACTGAGCACCCAGCACCCTGAGCACTGAGCACTGAGCACCCTGAGTACTGAGCACCCAGCACCCTGAGAACTGAGCACCCAGCACCCTGAGTACTGAGCACCCAGCACCCTGAGTACTGAGCACCCAGCACCCTGAGCACTGAGCACTGAGCACCCAGCACCTTGAGCACTGAGCACTGACCACCCAGCACCCCGAGCACTGAGCACCCAGCACCCCGAGCACTGAGCACCCAGCGCCCTGAGCACTGAGCACCCAGCACACTGAGCACTGAGCACCCAGCCCCCTGAGTACTGAGCACCCAGCACCATGAGTACTGAGCACCCAGCACCCTGAGCACTGAGCACCCTGAGGACTGAGCACCCAGCACCCTGAGCACTGAGCACCCAGCACCCTGAGTACTGAGCACCGATCACCCTGAGCACTGAGCACCCAGCACCCCGAGCACTGAGCACCCAGCACCCTGAGTACTGAGCACCCAGCACCCTGAGCACTGAGCACCCAGCACCCTGAGTACTGAGCACCCTGAGTACTGAGCACCGATCACCCTGAGCACTGAGCACCCAGCACCCTGTGTACTGAGCACCCAGCACCCTGAGCACTGAGCACCCAGCACCCTGAGCACTGAGCACCCAGCACCCTGAGTACTGAGCACCCAGCACCCTGAGTACTGAGTACCCAGCACCCTGAGCACTGAGGACCCAGCACCCTGAGTACTGAGCACCGAGCACCCTGAGTACTGAGCACCCAGCACCCTGAGTACTGAGCACACAGCACCCTGAGCACTGAGCACACAGCACCCTGAGTACTGAGCACCCAGCACCCTGAGTACTGAGCACCCAGCACCCAGAGCACTGAGCACCCAGCACCCCGAGCATGGAGCACCCAGGACCCCGAGCACTGAGTACTGAGCACCCAGCACCCTGAGTACTGAGCACCGAGCTAACCGAGCACTGAGCACCCTGAGTACTGAGCACCCAGCACCCCGATCACTGAGCACCCAGCACCCTGAGCACTGAGCACCCAGCACCCTGAGCACTGAGCACCCAGCACCCTGAGTACTGAGCACCCAGCAGGCTGAGTACTGAGCACCCAGTACCCTGAGCACTGAGCACCCAGCACCCTGAGTACTGAGCACTGAGCACCCAGCACCCCGAGCACTGAGCACCCAGCACCCTGTGTACTGAGCACTGAGCACCCTGAGTACTAAGCACCCAGCACCCTGAGTACTGAGCACCCAGCACCCTGAGCACTGAGCACCGAGCACCCCGAGCACTGAGCACCCAGCACCCTGAGCACTCAGCACCCAGCACCCCGAGCACTGAGCACCAAGCACCCTGAGCACTGAGCACCCAGCACCATGAGCACGGAGAACCCCTAGTACTGAGCACCCAGCACCCTGAGCACTGAGCACCCAGCACCTTGAGTACTGAGCACCGAGCACCTCGAGCACTAAGCACCCAGCACCCTGAGTACTGAACACCCAGCAACCTGAGCACTGAGCACTGAGCACCCAGCACCCTGAGCACTGAGCACTGAGCACCCAGCACCCCGAGCACTGAGCACCCAGCACCCTGAGCATCCAGCACCCAGAGCACTGAGCACCCTGTGCACTGAGCACCCTGAGCACTGAGCACCCAGCACCCTGAGTACTGAGCACCCAACACTCTGAGCACTGAGCACCCAGCACGCTGAGTACTGAGCACTGAGCACACAGCACCCTGAGCACTGAGCACCCAGCACCCTGAGCACTGAGCACTGAGCACCCAGCAACCCGAGCACTGAGCACCAGGCACCCTGAGCACCCAGCACCCTGAGCACTGAGCACCCTGAGTACTGAGCACCCAGCACCCTGAGCACTGAGCACACAGCACCCTGAGTACTGAGCACCCTGAGTACTGAGCACCGATCACCCTGAGCACTGAGGACCCAGCACCCTGAGTACCGAGCACACAGCACCCTGAGCACTGAGCACCCAGCACCCTGAGCACTGAGCACCCAGCACCCTGAGTACTGAGCACCCAGAACCCTGAGTACTGAGTACAAAGCACCCTGAGCACTGAGCACCCAGCACCCTGAGTACTGAGCACCGAGCACCCTGTGTACTGAGCACCCAGCACCCTGAGTACTGAGCACCCAGCACCCTGAGCACTGAGCACCCAGCACCCTGAGTACTGAGCACCCAGCACCCTGAGTACTGAGCACCCAGCACCCTGAGTAAGGAGCACCCAGCACCCTGAGTACTGAGCACCCAGCACCGTGAGTACTGAGCACCGAGCACCCCGAGCACTGAGCAACCAGCACCCTAAGTACTGAGCACTGAGCACCCTGAGTACTAAGCACCGAACACCCTGAGTACTGAGCACCCAGCACCCTGAGGACTGAGCACCCAGCACCCTGAGCACTGAGCACCCAGCACCCTGAGTAATGAGCACCCAGCACCCTGAGTACTGAGCACCCAGCACCCTGAGCACTGAGCACCCAGCACCCCGAGCACTGAGCACCCAGCACCCTGAGTACTGAGTACTCAGCACCCTGAGCACTGAGCACCCAGCACCCTGAGTACTGATCACCGAGCACCCCGAGCACTGAGCACCCAGCACCCTGAGCACTGAGCACCCAGCACCCTGAGTAATGAGCACCCAGCACCCTGAGTACTGATCACCGAGCACCCCGAGCACTGAGCACCCAGCACCCTGAGTACTGAGCACCCAGCACCCTGAATACTGAGCACCCAGCACCCTGAGTACTGAGCACCCAGCACCCTGAGCACTGAGCACAAAGCACGCTGAGTACTGAGCACTGAACACCGTGAGTACTGAGCACCGAGGACCCTGAGCACTGAGCACCCAGCACGCTGAGTACTGAGCACTGAGCACCCTGAGTACTGAGCACCTAGCACCCTGAGTACTGAGCACCCAGCACCCTGAGCACTGAGCAGCCAGCACCCTCAGCACTGAGCACCCAGCACTCCGAGCACTGAGCACCCAGCACCCTGAGCACTGAGCACCCAGCACCCCGAGTACTGAGCACCGAGCACCCCGAGCTCTGAGCACCCAGCACACTGAGTACTGAGCACCCAGTACCCTGGGTACTGAGCACCCCGAGTACTGAGCACCCAGCACCCCGAGCACTGAGCACCCAGCACCCTGAGTACTGAGAACAGATCACCCCGAGCTCGGAGCACCCAGGACCCCGAGCACTGAGTACTGAGCAGCCAGCACCCTGAGCACTGAGCACCCAGCACCCTGAGCACTGAACACCCAGCACCCTGAGTACTGAGCACCCAGCACCCTGAGTACTGATCACCGAGCACCCCGAGCACTGAGCACCCAGCACCCTGAGTACTGAGCACCCAGCACCCTGAATACTGAGCACCCAGCACCCTGAGTACTGAGCACTCAGCACCCTGAGCACTGAGGACCCAGCACCCTGAGTACTGAGCACTGAGCACCCAGCACCCCGAGCACTGAGCACCCAGCACCCTGTGTACTGAGCACTGAGCACCCTGATTACTAAGCACCCAGCACCCTGAGTACTGAGCACCCAGGACCCTAAGCACTGAGCACCGAGCACCCCGAGCACTGAGCACTCAGCACCCTGAGCACTCAGCACCCATCACCCCGATCACTGAGCACCCAGCACCCTGAGCACTGAGCACCCAGCACTCTGAGCACTGAGCACCCAGCACCCAGAGCACTGAGCACCCAGCACCCTGAGCACTGAGCACCCAGCACCCTGAGTACTGAGCACCCAGCACCCTGAGTACTGAGCACCCAGCACCCTGAGTACTGAGCACCGAGCACCCTGAGTACTGAGCACCGAGCACCCTGAGTACTGAGCACCCAGCACCCTGAGCACTGAGCACCCAGCACCCTGAGTACTGAGCACCCAGCACCCTGAGTACTGAGCACCTAGCACCCCGAGCACTGAGCACCCAGAACCCTGAGTACTGAGCACCTAGCACCCTGAGCACTGAGCACCGAGCACCCTGAGTACTGAACACCCAGCACCCTGAGCACTGAGCACTGAGCACACAGCACCCTGAGCACTGAGAACTGAGCACCCAGCACCCCGAGCACTGAGCACCCAGCACCCTGAGCACCCAGCACCCTGAGCACTGAGCACCCTGAGCACTGAGCACCCTCAGCACTGAGCACTGAGCACCCAGCACCCTGAGTACTGAGCACCCAACACTCTGAGCACTGAGCACCCAGCACGCTGAGTACTGAGCACTGAGCACACAGCACCCTGAGTACAGAGCACCCAGCACCCCGAGCACTGAGCACCCAGCGCCCCGAGCGTTGAGAACCCAGCACCCTAAGCACTGAGCACTGAGCACACTGAGCACTGAGCACCCAGCACCCCGAGTACTGAGCACTGAGCACCCTGAGTACTGAGCACCCAACACCCCGAGTACTGATCACCCAGCACCCTGAGAACTGAGCACCCAGCACCCTGAGTACTGAGCACCCAGCACCCTGAGTACTGAGCACCCAGCACCCTGCGCACTGAGCACTGAGCACCCAGCACCTTGAGCACTGAGCACTGACCACCCAGCACCCCGAGCACTGAGCACCCAGCACCCCGAGCACTGAGCACCCAGCGCCCTGAGCACTGAGCACCCAGCACACTGAGCACTGAGCACCCAGCCCCCTGAGTACTGAGCACCCAGCACCATGAGTACTGAGCACCCAGCACCCTGAGCACTGAGCACCCTGAGGACTGAGCACCCAGCACCCTGAGCACTGAGCACCCAGCACCCTGAGTACTGAGCACCGATCACCCTGAGCACTGAGCACCCAGCACCCCGAGCACTGAGCACCCAGCACCCTGAGTACTGAGCACCCAGCACCCTGAGCACTGAGCACCCAGCACCCTGAGTACTGAGCACCCTGAGTACTGAGCACCGATCACCCTGAGCACTGAGCACCCAGCACCCTGAGTACTGAGCACCCAGCACCCTGAGCACTGAGCACCCAGCACCCTGAGCACTGAGCACCCAGCACCCTGAGTACTGAGCACCCAGCACCCTGAGTACTGAGTACCCAGCACCCTGAGCACTGAGGACCCAGCACCCTGAGTACTGAGCACCGAGCACCCTGAGTACTGAGCACCCAGCACCCTGAGTACTGAGCACACAGCACCCTGAGCACTGAGCACCCAGCACCCTGAGTACTGAGCACCCAGCACCCTGAGTACTGAGCACCCAGCACCCAGAGCACTGAGCACCCAGCACCCCGAGCATGGAGCACCCAGGACCCCGAGCACTGAGTACTGAGCACCCAGCACCCTGAGTACTGAGCACCGAGCTAACCGAGCACTGAGCACCCTGAGTACTGAGCACCCAGCACCCCGATCACTGAGCACCCAGCACCCTGAGCACTGAGCACCCAGCACCCTGAGCACTGAGCACCCAGCACCCTGAGTACTGAGCACCCAGCACGCTGAGTACTGAGCACCCAGCACCCTGAGCACTGAGCACACAGCACCCTGAGTACTGAGCACTGAGCACCCAGCACCCCGTGCACTGAGCACCCAGCACCCTGTGTACTGAGCACTGAGCACCCTGAGTACTAAGCACCCAGCACCCTGAGTACTGAGCACCCAGCACCCTGAGCACTGAGCACCGAGCACCCCGAGCACTGAGCACCCAGCACCCTGAGCACTCAGCACCCAGCACCCCGAGCACTGAGCACCAAGCACCCTGAGCACTGAGCACCCAGCACCATGAGCACGGAGAACCCCGAGTACTGAGCACCCAGCACCCTGAGCACTGAGCACCCAGCACCTTGAGTACTGAGCACCGAGCACCTCGAGCACTAAGCACCCAGCACCCTGAGTACTGAGCACCCAGCACCCTGAGCACTGAGCACCCAGAACCCTGAGCACTGAGCACAGAGCACCCTGAGCACGGAGCACCCAGCACCCTGAGTACTGAGCACCCAACACCCAGACTACTGAGCTCCCAGCACACTGAGCACTTAGCAGCCAGCACCCTGAGTACTGAGCACCCAGCACCCTGAGTACTGAACACCCAGCACCCTGAGCACTGAGCACTGAGCACCCTGAGCACTGAGTACTGAGCACTGAGCACCCTGAGCACTGAGCACCCAGCACCCCGAGTACTGAGCACCCAGCACCCTGAGCACTGAGCACCCAGCGCCCCGAGCACTGAGCACCCAGCACCGCGAGCACTGAGCACTGAGCACCCTGAGCACTGAGCACCCAGCACCCGGAGTACTGAGCACTGAGCACCCTGAGTACTGAGCACCAAGCACCCCGAGTACTGAGCACTGAGCACCCTGAGTACTGAGCACCCAGCACCCTGAGCACTGAGCACCCAGCACCCTGAGTACTGAGCACTGAAAACCCTGAGTACTGAGCACCGAGCACCCTGAGTACTGAGCACCCAGCACACTGATCACTGAGCACGGAGCACCCCGAGGACTGAGCACCCAGCACCCTGAGCACTGAGCACCCAGCACCTTGAGTACTGAGCACCGAGCACAACGAGCACTGAGCACCCAGCACCCTGAGTACTGAGCACCCAGCACCCTGAGCACTGAGCACCCAGCTCCCTGAGCACTGAGCACGCAGCACCCCAAGCACTGAGCACCCAGCACCCTGAGTACTGAGCACAGAGCACCCTGAGCACTGAGCACCCAGCACCCTGAGTACAGAGCACCCAGCACCCTGAGTACTGAGCAACCAGCACCCTGAGCACTGAGCACTGAGCACCCAGCACCCTGAGCACTGAGCACCCAGCACCACAGCCCTGAGCACCCAGCACCCCGAGCACTGAGCACCCAGCACCCTGAGCACTGAGCACCCAGCACCCTGAGTACTGAGCAACCAGCAACCTGAGTACTGAGCACCCAGCACCCTGAGTACTGAGCAGTCAGCACCCTGAGTACTGAGCATCGAGCACACCGAGCAATGAGCACCCAGCACCCTGAGCACTGAGCACCCGGAGGACTGAGCACCCAGCACCCTGAGCACTGAGCACCGATCACTCTGAGCAGTGAGCACCCAGCACCCCGAGCACTGAGCACCCAGCACCCTGAGTACTGAGCACCCAGCACCCCGAGTACTGAGCACCCAGCACCCTGAGTACTGAGCACCCAGCACCCCGAGCACTGAGCACCCAGCACCCTGAGTACTGAGCACCCTGAGTACTGAGCACTGAGCACAGAGCATCCTGAGTACTGAGCACCCTGAGGACTGAGCACCCAGCACCCAGAGCACTGAGAACCCAGCACCCTGAGTACTGAGCACTGATCACCCTGAGCACTGAGCACCCAGCACCCCGAGCACTGAGCACCCAGCACCCTGAGTACTGAGCACCCAGCACCCTGAGCACTGAGCACCGAGCACCCTGAGTACTGAACACCCAGCACCCTGAGCACTCAGCACTGAGCACCCAGCACCCTGAGCACTGAGCACTGAGCACCCAGCACCCCGAGCACTGAGCACCCAGCACCCTGAGCACCCAGCACCCTGAGCACTGAGCACCCTGAGCACTGAGCACCCTGAGCACTGAGCACTGAGCACCCAGCACCCTGAGTACTGAGCACCCAACACTCTGAGCACTGAGCACCCAGCACGCTGAGTACTGAGCACTGAGCACACAGCACCCTGAGTACTGAGCACCCAGCACCCCGAGCACTGAGCACCCAGCGCCCCGAGCACTGAGCACCCAGCACCCCGAGCACTGAGCACTGAGCACACTGAGCACTGAGAACCCTGAGTACTGAGCACCCAGCACCCTGAGCACTGAGAACCCTGAGTACTGAGCACCGAGCACCCTGAGTACTGAGTACCCAGCCCCCTGAGCACTGAGCACGGAGCACCCCGAGGACTGAGCACCCCGCACCCTGAGCACTGAGCACCCAGCACCTTGAGTACTGAGCACCGAGCACCCCGAGCACTGAGCACCCAGCACCCTGAGTACTGAGCACCCAACACCCAGAGTACTGAGCACCCAGCACCCTGATCACTGAGCACCCAGCACCCTGAGTACTGAGCACCCAGCACCCTGAGTACTGAGCACCCAGCACCCTGAGCACTGAGCACTGAGCACCCAGCACCCTGAGCACTGAGCACTGACCACCCAGCACCCCGAGCACTGAGCACCCAGCACCCCGAGCACTGAGCACCCAGCGCCCTGAGCACTGAGCACCCAGCACCCTGAGCACTGAGCACCCAGCCCCCTGAGTACTGAGCACCCAGCACCATGAGTACTGAGCACCCAGCACCCTGAGTACTGAGCACCGAGCACCCCGAGCACTGAGCACCCAGCACCCTGAGCACTGAGCACCCTGAGGACTGAGCACCCAGCACCCTGAGCACCGAGCACACCGAGCACTGAGCACCCAGCACCCTGAGCACTGAGCACCCTGAGCACTGAGCACCCAGCACACCGAGGACTGAGCACCCAGCACCCTGAGTACTGAGCACCCAGCACCCTGAGCACTGAGCACCCAGCACCCTGAGTACTGAGCACCCAGCACCCTGAGCACTGAGCACGCAGCACCCTGAGCACTGAGCACCCAGCACCCTGAGTACTGAGCACCCAGAACCCTGAGTACTGAGTACAAAGCACCCTGAGCACTGAGCACCCAGCACCCTGAGTACTGAGCACCGAGCACACTAAGTACTGAGCACCAAGCACCCTGAGTACTGAGCACACAGCACCCTGAGCACTGAGCACACAGCACCCTGAGTACTGAGCACCCAGCACCCTGAGTACTGAGCACCCAGCACCCTGAGTACTGAGCACCCAGCACCCTGAGTACTGAGCACCCAGCACCCTGAGTACTGAGCACCGAGCACCCCGAGCACTGAGCAACCAGCACCCTGAGTACTGAGCACTGAGCACCCTGAGTACTGAGCACCGAACACCCTGAGTACTGAGCACCCAGCACCCTGAGGACTGAGCACCCAGCACCCTGAACACTGAGCACCCAGCACCCTGAGAACTGAGCCCCCAGCACCCTGAGTACTGAGCACCCAGCACCCTGAGCACTGAGCACCCAGCACCCCGAGCACTGAGCACCCAGCACCCCGAGCACTGAGCACCCAGCACCCCGAGCACTGAGCACCCAGCACCCTGAGTACTGAGCACAGAGCACCCTGAGCACTGAGCACCCAGCACCCTGAGTACTAAGCACCCAGCACCCTGAGTACTGAGCAACCAGCACCCTGAGCACTGAGCACTGAGCACCCAGCACCCTGAGCACTGAGCACTGAGCACCCAGCACCACAGCCCTGAGCACCCAGCACTCCGAGCACTGAGCACCAAGCACCCTGAGCACTGAGCACCCAGCACCCTGAGTACTGAGCACTGAGCACCCTGATTACTAAGCACCCAGCACCCTGAGTACTGAGCACCCAGGACCCTAAGCACTGAGCACCGAGCACCCCGAGCACTGAGCACTCAGCACCCTGAGCACTCAGCACCCATCACCCCGATCACTGAGCACCCAGCACCCTGAGCACTGAGCACCCAGCACTCTGAGCACTGAGCACCCAGCACCCAGAGCACTGAGCACCCAGCACCCTGAGCACTGAGCACCCAGCACCCTGAGTACTGAGCACCCAGCACCCTGAGTACTGAGCACCCAGCACCCCGAGCACTGAGCACCCAGAACCCTGAGTACTGAGCACCTAGCACCCTGAGCACTGAGCACCGAGCACCCTGAGTACTGAACACCCAGCACCCTGAGCACTGAGCACTGAGCACACAGCACCCTGAGCACTGAGAACTGAGCACCCAGCACCCCGAGCACTGAGCACCCAGCACCCTGAGCACCCAGCACCCTGAGCACTGAGCACCCTGAGCACTGAGCACCCTCAGCACTGAGCACTGAGCACCCAGCACCCTGAGTACTGAGCACCCAACACTCTGAGCACTGAGCACCCAGCACGCTGAGTACTGAGCACTGAGCACACAGCACCCTGAGTACAGAGCACCCAGCACCCCGAGCACTGAGCACCCAGCGCCCCGAGCGTTGAGAACCCAGCACCCTGAGCACTGAGCACTGAGCACACTGAGCACTGAGCACCCAGCACCCCGAGTACTGAGCACTGAGCACCCTGAGTACTGAGCACCCAACACCCCGAGTACTGATCACCCAGCACCCTGAGAACTGAGCACCCAGCACCCTGAGTACTGAGCACCCAGCACCCTGAGTACTGAGCACCCAGCACCCTGAGCACTGAGCACTGAGCACCCAGCACCTTGATCACTGAGCACTGACCACCCAGCACCCCGAGCACTGAGCACCCAGCACCCCGAGCACTGAGCACCCAGCGCCCTGAGCACTGAGCACCCAGCACACTGAGCACTGAGCACCCAGCCCCCTGAGTACTGAGCACCCAGCACCATGAGTACTGAGCACCCAGCACCCTGAGCACTGAGCACCCTGAGGACTGAGCACCCAGCACCCTGAGCACTGAGCACCCAGCACCCTGAGTACTGAGCACCGATCACCCTGAGCACTGAGCACCCAGCACCCCGAGCACTGAGCACCCAGCACCCTGAGTACTGAGCACCCAGCACCCTGAGCACTGAGCACCCAGCACCCTGAGTACTGAGCACCCTGAGTACTGAGCACCGATCACCCTGAGCACTGAGCACCCAGCACCCTGAGTACTGAGCACCCAGCACCCTGAGCACTGAGCACCCAGCACCCTGAGCACTGAGCACCCAGCACCCTGAGTACTGAGCACCCAGCACCCTGAGTACTGAGTACCCAGCACCCTGAGCACTGAGGACCCAGCACCCTGAGTACTGAGCACCGAGCACCCTGAGTACTGAGCACCCAGCACCCTGAGTACTGAGCACACAGCACCCTGAGCACTGAGCACCCAGCACCCTGAGTACTGAGCACCCAGCACCCTGAGTACTGAGCACCCAGCACCCAGAGCACTGAGCACCCAGCACCCCGAGCATGGAGCACCCAGGACCCCGAGCACTGAGTACTGAGCACCCAGCACCCTGAGTACTGAGCACCGAGCTAACCGAGCACTGAGCACCCTGAGTACTGAGCACCCAGCACCCCGATCACTGAGCACCCAGCACCCTGAGCACTGAGCACCCAGCACCCTGAGCACTGAGCACCCAGCACCCTGAGTACTGAGCACCCAGCACGCTGAGTACTGAGCACCCAGCACCCTGAGCACTGAGCACCCAGCACCCTGAGTACTGAGCACTGAGCACCCAGCACCCCGAGCACTGAGCACCCAGCACCCTGTGTACTGAGCACTGAGCACCCTGAGTACTAAGCACCCAGCACCCTGAGTACTGAGCACGCAGCACCCTGAGCACTGAGCACCGAGCACCCCGAGCACTGAGCACCCAGCACCCTGAGCACTCAGCACCCAGCACCCCGAGCACTGAGCACCAAGCACCCTGAGCACTGAGCACCCAGCACCATGAGCACGGAGAACCCCGAGTACTGAGCACCCAGCACCCTGAGCACTGAGCACCCAGCACCTTGAGTACTGAGCACCGAGCACCTCGAGCACTAAGCACCCAGCACCCTGAGTACTGAGCACCCAGCACCCTGAGCACTGAGCACCCAGAACCCTGAGCACTGAGCACAGAGCACCCTGAGCACGGAGCACCCAGCACCCTGAGTACTGAGCACCCAACACCCAGACTACTGAGCTCCCAGCACACTGAGCACTGAGCAGCCAGCACCCTGAGTACTGAGCACCCAGCACCCTGAGTACTGAACACCCAGCACCCTGAGCACTGAGCACTGAGCACCCTGAGCACTGAGTACTGAGCACTGAGCACCCTGAGCACTGAGCACCCAGCACCCCGAGTACTGAGCACCCAGCACCCTGAGCACTGAGCACCCAGCGCCCCGAGCACTGAGCACCCAGCACCGCGAGCACTGAGCACTGAGCACCCTGAGCACTGAGCACCCAGCACCCGGAGTACTGAGCACTGAGCACCCTGAGTACTGAGCACCAAGCACCCCGAGTACTGAGCACTGAGCACCCTGAGTACTGAGCACCCAGCACCCTGAGCACTGAGCACCCAGCACCCTGAGTACTGAGCACTGAAAACCCTGAGTACTGAGCACCGAGCACCCTGAGTACTGAGCACCCAGCACCCTGATCACTGAGCACGGAGCACCCCGAGGACTGAGCACCCAGCACCCTGAGCACTGAGCACCCAGCACCTTGAGTACTGAGCACCGAGCACAACGAGCACTGAGCACCCAGCACCCTGAGTACTGAGCACCCAGCACCCTGAGCACTGAGCACCCAGCTCCCTGAGCACTGAGCACGCAGCACCCCAAGCACTGAGCACCCAGCACCCTGAGTACTGAGCACAGAGCACCCTGAGCACTGAGCACCCAGCACCCTGAGTACAGAGCACCCAGCACCCTGAGTACTGAGCAACCAGCACCCTGAGCACTGAGCACTGAGCACCCAGCACCCTGAGCACTGAGCACCCAGCACCACAGCCCTGAGCACCCAGCACCCCGAGCACTGAGCACCCAGCAACCTGAGCACTGAGCACCCAGCACCCTGAGTACTGAGCAACCAGCAACCTGAGTACTGAGCACCCAGCACCCTGAGTACTGAGCAGTCAGCACCCTGAGTACTGAGCACCGAGCACACCGAGCAATGAGCACCCAGCACCCTGAGCACTGAGCACCCGGAGGACTGAGCACCCAGCACCCTGAGCACTGAGCACCGATCACTCTGAGCAGTGAGCACCCAGCACCCCGAGCACTGAGCACCCAGCACCCTGAGTACTGAGCACCCAGCACCCCGAGTACTGAGCACCCAGCACCCTGAGTACTGAGCACCCAGCACCCCGAGCACTGAGCACCCAGCACCCTGAGTACTGAGCACCCTGAGTACTGAGCACTGAGCACAGAGCATCCTGAGTACTGAGCACCCTGAGGACTGAGCACCCAGCACCCAGAGCACTGAGAACCCAGCACCCTGAGTACTGAGCACTGATCACCCTGAGCACTGAGCACCCAGCACCCCGAGCACTGAGCACCCAGCACCCTGAGTACTGAGCACCCAGCACCCTGAGCACTGAGCACCGAGCACCCTGAGTACTGAACACCCAGCACCCTGAGCACTCAGCACTGAGCACCCAGCACCCTGAGCACTGAGCACTGAGCACCCAGCACCCCGAGCACTGAGCACCCAGCACCCTGAGCACCCAGCACCCTGAGCACTGAGCACCCTGAGCACTGAGCACCCTGAGCACTGAGCACTGAGCACCCAGCACCCTGAGTACTGAGCACCCAACACTCTGAGCACTGAGCACCCAGCACGCTGAGTACTGAGCACTGAGCACACAGCACCCTGAGTACTGAGCACCCAGCACCCCGAGCACTGAGCACCCAGTGCCCCGAGCACTGAGCACCCAGCACCCCGAGCACTGAGCACTGAGCACACTGAGCACTGAGAACCCTGAGTACTGAGCACCCAGCACCCTGAGCACTGAGAACCCTGAGTACTGAGCACCGAGCACCCTGAGTACTGAGTACCCAGCCCCCTGAGCACTGAGCACGGAGCACCCCGAGGACTGAGCACCCCGCACCCTGAGCACTGAGCACCCAGCACCTTGAGTACTGAGCACCGAGCACCCCGAGCACTGAGAACCCAGCACCCTGAGTACTGAGCACCCAACACCCAGAGTACTGAGCACCCAGCACCCTGATCACTGAGCACCCAGCACCCTGAGTACTGAGCACCCAGCACCCTGAGTACTGAGCACCCAGCACCCTGAGCACTGAGCACTGAGCACCCAGCACCCTGAGCACTGAGCACTGACCACCCAGCACCCCGAGCACTGAGCACCCAGCACCCCGAGCACTGAGCACCCAGCGCCCTGAGCACTGAGCACCCAGCACCCTGAGCACTGAGCACCCAGCCCCCTGAGTACTGAGCACCCAGCACCATGAGTACTGAGCACCCAGCACCCTGAGTACTGAGCACCGAGCACCCCGAGCACTGAGCACCCAGCACCCTGAGCACTGAGCACCCTGAGGACTGAGCACCCAGCACCCTGAGCACCGAGCACACCGAGCACTGAGCACCCAGCACCCTGAGCACTGAGCACCCTGAGCACTGAGCACCCAGCACACCGAGCACTGAGCACCCAGCACCCTGAGTACTGAGCACCCAGCACCCTGAGCACTGAGCACCCAGCACCCTGAGTACTGAGCACCCAGCACCCTGAGTACTGAGCACACAGCACCCTGAGCACTGAGCACCCAGCACCCTGAGTACTGAGCACCCAGCACCCTGAGTACTGAGCACCCAGCACCCAGAGCACTGAGCACCCAGCACCCCGAGCATGGAGCACCCAGGACCCCGAGCACTGAGTACTGAGCACCCAGCACCCTGAGTACTGAGCACCGAGCTAACCGAGCACTGAGCACCCTGAGTACTGAGCACCCAGCACCCCGATCACTGAGCACCCAGCACCCTGAGCACTGAGCACCCAGCACCCTGAGCACTGAGCACCCAGCACCCTGAGTACTGAGCACCCAGCACGCTGAGTACTGAGCACCCAGCACCCTGAGCACTGAGCACCCAGCACCCTGAGTACTGAGCACTGAGCACCCAGCACCCCGAGCACTGAGCACCCAGCACCCTGTGTACTGAGCACTGAGCACCCTGAGTACTAAACACCCAGCACCCTGAGTACTGAGCACCCAGCACCCTGAGCACTCAGCACCCAGCACCCCGAGCACTGAGCACCAAGCACCCTGAGCACTGAGCACCCAGCACCATGAGCACGGAGAACCCCGAGTACTGAGCACCCAGCACCCTGAGCACTGAGCACCCAGCACCTTGAGTACTGAGCACCGAGCACCTCGAGCACTAAGCACCCAGCACCCTGAGTACTGAGCACCCAGCACCCTGAGCACTGAGCACCCAGAACCCTGAGCACTGAGCACAGAGCACCCTGAGCACGGAGCACCCAGCACCCTGAGTACTGAGCACCCAACACCCAGACTACTGAGCTCCCAGCACACTGAGCACTGAGCAGCCAGCACCCTGAGTACTGAGCACCCAGCACCCTGAGTACTGAACACCCAGCACCCTGAGCACTGAGCACTGAGGACCTTGAGCACTGAGTACTGAGCACTGAGCACCCTGAGCACTGAGCACCCAGCACCCCGAGTACTGAGCACCCAGCACCCTGAGCACTGAGCACCCAGCGCCCCGAGCACTGAGCACCCAGCACCGCGAGCACTGAGCACTGAGCACCCTGAGCACTGAGCACCCAGCACCCGGAGTACTGAGCACTGAGCACCCTGAGTACTGAGCACCAAGCACCCCGAGTACTGAGCACTGAGCACCCTGAGTACTGAGCACCCAGCACCCTGAGCACTGAGCACCCAGCACCCTGAGCACTGAGCACCCAGCACCTTGAGTACTGAGCACCGAGCACAACGAGCACTGAGCACCCAGCACCCTGAGTACTGAGCACCCAGCACCCTGAGCACTGAGCACCCAGCTCCCTGAGCACTGAGCACGCAGCACCCCAAGCACTGAGCACCCAGCACCCTGAGTACTGAGCACAGAGCACCCTGAGCACTGAGCACCCAGCACCCTGAGTACAGAGCACCCAGCACCCTGAGTACTGAGCAACCAGCACCCTGAGCACTGAGCACTGAGCACCCAGCACCCTGAGCACTGAGCACCCAGCACCACAGCCCTGAGCACCCAGCACCCCGAGCACTGAGCACCCAGCACCCTGAGCACTGAGCACCCAGCACCCTGAGTACTGAGCAACCAGCAACCTGAGTACTGAGCACCCAGCACCCTGAGTACTGAGCAGTCAGCACCCTGAGTACTGAGCACCGAGCACACCGAGCAATGAGCACCCAGCACCCTGAGCACTGAGCACCCGGAGGACTGAGCACCCAGCACCCTGAGCACTGAGCACCGATCACTCTGAGCAGTGAGCACCCAGCACCCCGAGCACTGAGCACCCAGCACCCTGAGTACTGAGCACCCAGCACCCCGAGTACTGAGCAACCAGCAACCTGAGTACTGAGCACCCAGCACCCTGAGTACTGAGCAGTCAGCACCCTGAGTACTGAGCACTGAGCACACCGAGCAATGAGCACCCAGCACCCTGAGCACTGAGCACCCGGAGGACTGAGCACCCAGCACCCCGAATACTGAGCACCCAGCACCCTGAGTACTGAGCACCCAGCACCCCGAGCACTGAGCACCCAGCACCCTGAGTACTGAGCACCCTGAGTACTGAGCACTGAGCACAGAGCATCCTGAGTACTGAGCACCCTGAGGACTGAGCACCCAGCACCCAGAGCACTGAGAACCCAGCACCCTGAGTACTGAGCACTGATCACCCTGAGCACTGAGCACCCAGCACCCCGAGCACTGAGCACCCAGCACCCTGAGTACTGAGCACCCAGCACCCTGAGCACTGAGCACCGAGCACCCTGAGTACTGAACACCCAGCACCCTGAGCACTCAGCACTGAGCACCCAGCACCCTGAGCACTGAGCACTGAGCACCCAGCACCCCGAGCACTGAGCACCCAGCACCCTGAGCACCCAGCACCCTGAGCACTGAGCACCCTGAGCACTGAGCACCCTGAGCACTGAGCACTGAGCACCCAGCACCCTGAGTACTGAGCACCCAACACTCTGAGCACTGAGCACCCAGCACGCTGAGTACTGAGCACTGAGCACACAGCACCCTGAGTACTGAGCACCCAGCACCATGAGTACTGAGCACCCAGCACCCTGAGTACTGAGCACCGAGCACCCCGAGCACTGAGCACCCAGCACCCTGAGCACTGAGCACCCTGAGGACTGAGCACCCAGCACCCTGAGCACCGAGCACACCGAGCACTGAGCACCCAGCACCCTGAGCACTAAGCACCCTGAGCACTGAGCACCCAGCACACCGAGAACTGAGCACCCAGCACCCTGAGTACTGAGCACCCAGCACCCTGAGCACTGAGCACCCAGCACCCTGAGTACTGAGCACCCTGAGTACTGAGCACCGATCACCCTGAGCACTGAGCACCCAGCACCCTGAGTACTGAGCACCCAGCACCCTGATCACTGAGCACCCAGCACCCTGAGCACTGAGCACCCAGCACCCTGAGTACTGATCACCCAGAACCCTGAGTACTGAGTACAAAGCACCCTGAGCACTGAGCACCCAGCACCCTGAGTACTGAGCACCGAGCACACTAAGTACTGAGCACCAAGCACCCTGAGTACTGAGCACACAGCACCCTGAGCACTGAGCACACAGCACCCTGAGTACTGAGCACCCAGCACCCTGAGTACTGAGCACACAGCACCCTGAGTACTGAGCACCCAGCACCCTGAGTACTGAGCACCCAGCACCCTGAGTACTGAGCACCGAGCACCCCGAGCACTGAGCAACCAGCACCCTGAGTACTGAGCACTGAGCACCCTGAGTACTGAGCACCGAACACCCTGAGTACTGAGCACCCAGCACCCTGAGGACTGAGCACCCAGCAGCCTGAACACTGAGCACCCAGCACCCTGAGTACTGAGCCCCCAGCACCCTGAGTACTGAGCACCCAGCACCCTGAGCACTGAGCACCCAGCACCCCGAGCACTGAGCACCCAGCACCCCGAGCACTGAGCACCCAGCACCCCGAGCACTGAGCACCCAGCACCCTGAGTACTGAGCACAGAGCACCCTGAGCACTGAGCACCCAGCACCCTGAGTACTGAGCACCCAGCACCCTGAGTACTGAGCAACCAGCACCCTGAGCACTGAGCACTGAGCACCCAGCAACCTGAGCACTGAGCACTGAGCACCCAGCACCACAGCCCTGAGCACCCAGCACTCCGAGCACTGAGCACCCAGCACCCTGAGCACTGAGCACCCAGCACCCTGAGTACTGAGCAACCAGCAACCTGAGTACTGAGCACCCAGCACCCTGAGTACTGAGCACTCAGCACCCTGAGTACTGAGCACCGAGCACACCGAGCAATGAGCACCCAGCACCCTGAGCACTGAGCACCCGGAGGACTGAGCACCCAGCACCCTGAGCACTGAGCACCGATCACTCTGAGCAGTGAGCACCCAGCACCCCGAGCACTGAGCACCCAGCACCCTGAGTACTGAGCACCCAGCACCCCGAGTACTGAGCACCCAGCACCCTGAGTACTGAGCACCCAGCACCCCGAGCACTGAGCACCCAGCACCCTGAGTACTGAGCACCCTGAGTACTGAGCACTGAGCACAGAGCATCCTGAGTACTGAGCACCCTGAGGACTGAGCACCCAGCACCCAGAGAACTGAGAACCCAGCACCCTGAGTACTGAGCACTGATCACCCTGAGCACTGAGCACCCAGCACCCCGAGCACTGAGCACCCAGCACCCTGAGTACTGAGCACCCAGCACCCTGAGCACTGAGCACCGAGCACCCTGAGTACTGAACACCCAGCACCCTGAGCACTCAGCACTGAGCACCCAGCACCCTGAGCACTGAGCACTGAGCACCCAGCACCCCGAGCACTGAGCACCCAGCACCCTGAGCACCCAGCACCCTGAGCACTGAGCACCCTGAGCACTGAGCACCCTGAGCACTGAGCACTGAGCACCCAGCACCCTGAGTACTGAGCACCCAACACTCTGAGCACTGAGCACCCAGCACGCTGAGTACTGAGCACTGAGCACACAGCACCCTGAGTACTGAGCACCCAGCACCCCGAGCACTGAGCACCCAGCGCCCCGAGCACTGAGCACCCAGCACCCCGAGCACTGAGCACTGAGCACACTGAGCACTGAGCACCCAGCACCCCGAGTACTGAGCACTGAGCGCCCTGAGTACTGAGCACCCAGCACCCCGAGTACTGAGCACTGAGCACCCTGAGTACTGAGCACCCAGCACCCTGAGCACTGAGAACCCTGAGTACTGAGCACCGAGCACCCTGAGTACTGAGCACCCAGCCCCCTGAGCACTGAGCACGGAGCACCCCGAGGACTGAGCACCCCGCACCCTGAGCACTGAGCACCCAGCACCTTGAGTACTGAGCACCGAGCACCCCGAGCACTGAGCACCCAGCACCCTGAGTACTGAGCACCCAGCACCCAGAGTACTGAGCACCCAGCACCCTGATCACTGAGCACCCAGCACCCTGAGTACTGAGCACCCAGCACCCTGAGTACTGAGCACCCAGCACCCTGAGCACTGAGCACCCAGCACCCTGAGCACTGAGCACTGACCACCCAGCACCCAGAGCACTGAGCACCCAGCACCCCGAGCACTGAGCACCCAGCGCCCTGAGCACTGAGCACCCAGCACCCTGAGTACTGAGCACCGAGCACCCCGAGCACTGAGCACCCAGCACCCTGAGCACTGAGCACCCTGAGGACTGAGCACCCAGCACCCTGAGCACCGAGCACCCCGAGCACTGAGCACCCAGCACCCTGAGCACTGAGCACCCTGAGCACTGAGCACCCAGCACACCGAGCACTGAGCACCCAGCACCCTGAGTACTGAGCACCCAGCACCCTGAGCACTGAGCACCCAGCACCCTGAGTACTGAGCACCCTGAGTACTGAGCACCGATCACCCTGAGCACTGAGCACCCAGCACCCTGAGTACTGAGCACCCAGCACCCTGAGCACTGAGCACCCAGAACCCTGAGCACTGAGCACCCAGCACCCTGAGTACTGAGGACCCAGAACCCTGAGTACTGAGTACAAAGCACCCTGAGCACTGAGCACCCAGCACCCTGAGTACTGAGCACCGAGCACACTAAGTACTGAGCACCAAGCACCCTGAGTACTGAGCACCCAGCACCCTGAGCACTGAGCACCCAGCACCCTGAGTACTGAGCACCCAGCACCCTGAGTACTGAGCACCCAGCACCCTGAGTACTGAGCACCCAGCACCCTGAGTACTGAGCACCCAGCACCCTGAGTACTGAGCACCGAGCACCCCGAGCACTGAGCAACCAGCACCCTGAGTACTGAGCACTGAGCACCCTGAGTACTGAGCACCGAACACCCTGAGTACTGAGCACCCAGCACCCTGAGGACTGAGCACCCAGCACCCTGAACACTGAGCACCCAGCACCCTGAGTACTGAGCCCCCAGCACCCTGAGTACTGAGCACCCAGCACCCTGAGCACTGAGCACACAGCACCCCGAGCACTGAGCACCCAGCACCCCGAGCACTGAGCACCCAGCACCCCGAGCACTGAGCACCCAGCACCCTGAGCACTGAGCACCCAGCACCCTGAGCACTGAGCACCCAGCACCCTGAGTACTGAGTACTCAGCACCCTGAGCACTGAGCACCCAGCACCCTGAGTACTGATCACCGAGCACCCCGAGCACTGAGCACCCAGCACCCTGAGTACTGAGCACCCAGCACCCTGAGTACTGAGCACCCAGCACCCTGAGCACTGAGCACAAAGCACGCTGAGTACTGAGCACTGAGCACCCTGAGTACTGAGCACCGAGGACCCTGAGCACTGAGCACCCAGCACGCTGAGTACTGAGCACTGAGCACCCTGAGTACTGAGCACCTAGCACCCTGAATACTGAGCACACAGCACCCTGAGCACTGAGCAGCCAGCACCCTCAGCAATGAGCACCCAGCACCCCGAGCACTGAGCACCCAGCACCCTGAGCACTGAGCACCCAGCACCCCGAGTACTGAGCACCCAGCACCCTGAGTACTGAGCACCAAGTACCCTGAGTACTGAGCACCCCGAGTACTGAGCAGCCAGCACCCCGAGCACTGAGCACCCAGCACCCTGAGTACTGAGAACAGATCACCCTGAGTATTGAGCACCCAGCACCCTGAGTACTGAGCCCCCAGCACCCTGAGTACTGAGCACCCAGCAACCCGAGCACTGAGCACCCAGCACCCCGAGAATGAGCACCCAGCACCCTGAGTACTGAGAACCGATCACCCTGAGTATTGAGCACCCAGCACCCTGAGTACTGAGCCCCCAGCACCCTGAGCACTGAGCACCCAGCACACCGAGCACTGAGCACCCAGCACCCCGAGAATGAGCAGCCAGCACACTGAGTACTGAGCACCCAGCACCCCGAGCACGGAGCACCCAGGACCCCGAGCACTGAGTACTGAGCACCCAGCACCCTGAGTACTGAGCACCGAGCTCCCCGAGCACTGAGCACCCAGCACCCTGAGCACTGAGCACCCAGCACCCTGAGCACTGAGCACCCAACACCCTGAGCACTGAGCACCCAGCACCCTGAGCACTGAGCACCCAGCACCCAGAGCACTGAGCACCCAGCACCCTGAGCACTGAGCACCCAGCACCCTGAGTACTGAGCACCCAGCACCCTGAGTACTGAGCACCCTGAGTACTGAGCACCGATCACCCTGAGCACTGAGCACCCAGCACCCTGAGTACTGAGCACCCAGCACCCTGAGCACTGAGCACCCAGCACCCTGAGCATTGAGCACACAGCACCCTGAGTACTGAGCACCCAGAACCCTGAGTACTGAGTACAAAGCACCCTGAGCACTGAGCACCCAGCACCCTGAGTACTGAGCACGGAGCACCCTGAGTACTGAGCACCCAGCACCCTGAGTACTGAGCACCCAGCACCCTGAGCACTGAGCACCCAGCACCCTGAGTACTGAGCACCCAGCACCCTGAGTACTGAGCACTGATCACCCTGAGCACTGAGCACCCAGCACCCCGAGCACTGAGCACCCAGCACCCTGAGTACTGAGCACCTAGCACCCTGAGCACTGAGCACCGAGCACCCTGAGTACTGAACACCCAGCACCCTGAGCACTGAGCACTGAGCACCCAGCACCCTGAGCACTGAGCACTGAGCACCCAGCACCCCGAGCACTGAGCACCCAGCACCCTGAGCACCCAGCACCCTGAGCACTGAGCACCCAGCACCCTGAGTACTGAGCACCCAGCACCCTGAGTACTGAGCACCCAGCACCCCGAGCACTGAGCACCCAGCACCCTGAGTACTGAGCACCTAGCACCCTGAGCACTGAGCACCGAGCACCCTGAGTACTGAACACCCAGCACCCTGAGCACTGAGCACTGAGCACCCAGCACCCTGAGCACTGAGAACTGAGCACCCAGCACCCCGAGCACTGAGCACCCAGCACCCTGAGCACCCAGCACCCTGAGCACTGAGCACCCTGAGCACTGAGCACCCTGAGCACTGAGCACTGAGCACCAAGCACCCTGAGTACTGAGCACCCAACACTCTGAGCACTGAGTACCCAGCACGCTGAGTACTGAGCACTGAGCACACAGCACCCTGAGTACTGAGCACCCAGCACCCCGAGCACTGAGCACCCAGCGCCCCGAGCACTGAGCACCCAGCACCCTGAGCACTGAGCACTGAGCACACTGAGCACTGAGCACCCAGCACCCCGAGTACTGAGAACTGAGCACCCTGAGTACTGCGCACCCAACACCCAGAGTACTGATCACCCAGCACCCTGAGAACTGAGCACCCAGCACCCTGAGTACTGAGCACCCAGCACCCTGAGTACTGAGCACCCAGCACCCTGAGCACTGAGCACTGAGCACCCAGCACCTTGAGCACTGAGCACTGACCACCCAGCACCCTGAGCACTGAGCACCCAGCACCCTGAGCACTGAGCACCCAGCACCCTGAGTACTGAGTACTCAGCACCCTGAGCACTGAGCACCCAGCACCCTGAGTACTGATCACCGAGCACCCCGAGCACTGAGCACCCAGCACCCTGAGTACTGAGAACCCAGCACCCTGAGTACTGAGCACCCAGCACCCTGAGTACTGAGCACCCAGCACCCTGAGCACTGAGCACAAAGCACGCTGAGTACTGAGCACTGAGCACCCTGAGTACTGAGCACCGAGGACCCTGAGCACTGAGCACCCAGCACGCTGAGTACTGAGCACTGAGCACACTGAGTTCTGAGCACCTAGCACCCTGAGTACTGAGCACCCAGCAACCCGAGCACTGAGCACCCAGCACCCCGAGAATGAGCACCCAGCACCCTGAGTACTGAGAACCGATCACCCTGAGTATTGAGCACCCAGCACCCTGAGTACTGAGCCCCCAGCACCCTGAGCACTGAGCACCCAGCACACCGAGCACTGAGCACCCAGCACCCCGAGAATGAGCAGCCAGCACACTGAGTACTGAGCACCCAGCACCCCGAGCACGGAGCACCCAGGACCCAGAGCACTGAGTACTGAGCACCCAGCACCCTGAGTACTGAGCACCGAGCTCCCCGAGCACTGAGCACCCAGCACCCTGAGCACTGAGCACCCAGCACCCTGAGCACTGAGCACCCAGCACCCTGAGCACTGAGCACCCAGCACCCTGAGCACTGAGCACCCAGCACCCAGAGCACTGAGCACCCAGCACCCTGAGCACTGAGCACCCAGCACCCTGAGTACTGAGCACCCAGCACCCTGAGTACTGAGCACCCTGAGTACTGAGCACCGATCACCCTGAGCACTGAGCACCCAGCACCCTGAGTACTGAGCACCCAGCACCCTGAGCACTGAGCACCCAGCACCCTGAGCATTGAGCACACAGCACCCTGAGTACTGAGCACCCAGAACCCTGAGTACTGAGTACAAAGCACCCTGAGCACTGAGCACCCAGCACCCTGAGTACTGAGCACGGAGCACCCTGAGTACTGAGCACCCAGCACCCTGAGTACTGAGCACCCAGCACCCTGAGCACTGAGCACCCAGCACCCTGAGTACTGAGCACCCAGCACCCTGAGTACTGAGCACTGATCCCCCTGAGCACTGAGCACCCAGCACCCCGAGCACTGAGCACCCAGCACCCTGAGTACTGAGCACCTAGCACCCTGAGCACTGAGCACCGAGCACCCTGAGTACTGAACACCCAGCACCCTGAGCACTGAGCACTGAGCACCCAGCACCCTGAGCACTGAGCACTGAGCACCCAGCACCCCGAGCACTGAGCACCCAGCACCCTGAGCACCCAGCACCCTGAGCACTGAGCACCCAGCACCCTGAGTACTGAGCACCCAGCACCCTGAGTACTGAGCACCCAGCACCCCGAGCACTGAGCACCCAGCACCCTGAGTACTGAGCACCTAGCACCCTGAGCACTGAGCACCGAGCACCCTGAGTACTGAACACCCAGCACACTGAGCACTGAGCACTGAGCACCCAGCACCCTGAGCACTGAGAACTGAGCACCCAGCACCCCGAGCACTGAGCACCCAGCACCCTGAGCACCCAGCACCCTGAGCACTGAGCACCCTGAGCACTGAGCACCCTGAGCACTGAGCACTGAGCACCAAGCACCCTGAGTACTGAGCACCCAACACTCTGAGCACTGAGTACCCAGCACGCTGAGTACTGAGCACTGAGCACACAGCACCCTGAGTACTGAGCACCCAGCACCCCGAGCACTGAGCACCCAGCGCCCCGAGCACTGAGCACCCAGCACCCTGAGCACTGAGCACTGAGCACACTGAGCACTGAGCACCCAGCACCCCGAGTACTGAGAACTGAGCACCCTGAGTACTGCGCACCCAACACCCAGAGTACTGATCACCCAGCACCCTGAGAACTGAGCACCCAGCACCCTGAGTACTGAGCACCCAGCACCCTGAGTACTGAGCACCCAGCACCCTGAGCACTGAGCACTGAGCACCCAGCACCTTGAGCACTGAGCACTGACCACCCAGCACCCTGAGCACTGAGCACCCAGCACCCTGAGCACTGAGCACCCAGCACCCTGAGTACTGAGTACTCAGCACCCTGAGCACTGAGCACCCAGCACCCTGAGTACTGATCACCGAGCACCCCGAGCACTGAGCACCCAGCACCCTGAGTACTGAGAACCCAGCACCCTGAGTACTGAGCACCCAGCACCCTGAGTACTGAGCACCCAGCACCCTGAGCACTGAGCACAAAGCACGCTGAGTACTGAGCACTGAGCACCCTGAGTACTGAGCACCGAGGACCCTGAGCACTGAGCACCCAGCACGCTGAGTACTGAGCACTGAGCACACTGAGTTCTGAGCACCTAGCACCCTGAGTACTGAGCACCCAGCACCCTGAGCACTGAGCAGCCAGCACCCTCAGCACTGAGCACCCAGCACCCCGAGCACTGAGCACCCAGCACCCTGAGCACTGAGCAACCAGCACCCCGAGTACTGAGCACCCAGCACCCCGAGTACTGAGCACCGAGCACCCCGAGCACTGAGCACCCAGCACCCTGAGTACTGAGCACCCAGTACCCTGAGTACTGAGCACCCCGAGTACTGAGCACCCAGCACCCCGAGCACTGAGCACCCAGCACCCTGAGTACTGAGAACAGATCACCCTGAGCACTGAGCACCCAGCACCCTGAGTACTGAGCACCCAGAACCCTGAGTACTGAGTACAAAGCACCCTGAGCACTGAGCACCCAGCACCCTGAGTACTGAGCACCGAGCACCCTGAGTACTGAGCACCCAGCACCCTGAGTACTGAGCACCCAGCACCCTGAGCACTGAGCACCCAGCACCCTGAGTACTGAGCACCCAGCACCCTGAGTACTGAGCACCCAGCACCCTGAGTACGGAGCACCCAGCACCCTGAGTACTGAGCACCCAGCACCCTGAGTACTGAGCACCGAGCACCCCGAGCACTGAGCAACCAGCACCCTGAGTACTGAGCACTGAGCACCCTGAGTACTAAGCACCGAACACCCTGAGTACTGAGCACCCAGCACCCTGAGGACTGAGCACCCAGCACCCTGAGCACTGAGCACCCAGCACCCTGAGTAATGAGCACCCAGCACCCTGAGTACTGAGCACCCAGCACCCTGACCACTGAGCACCCAGCACCCCGAGCACTGAGCACCCAGCACCCCGAGCACTGAGCACCCAGCACCCTGAGCACTGAGCACCCAGCACCCTGAGCACTGAGCACCCAGCACCCTGAGTACTGAGTACTCAGCACCCTGAGCACTGAGCACCCAGCACCCTGAGTACTGATCACCGAGCACCCCGAGCACTGAGCACCCAGCACCCTGAGTACTGAGCACCCAGCACCCTGAGCACTGAGCACAAAGCACGCTGAGTACTGAGCACTGAATACCCTGAGTACTGAGCACCGAGGACCCTGAGCACTCAGCACCCAGCACGCTGAGTACTAAGCACTGAGCACCCTGAGTACTGAGCACCTAGCACCCTGAGTACTGAGCACCCAGCACCCTGAGCACTGAGCAGCCAGCACCCTCAGCACTCAGCACCCAGCACCCCGAGCACTGAGCACCCAGCACCCTGAGCACTGAGCACCCAGCACCCAGAGTACTGAGCACCGAGCACCCCGAGCTCTGAGCACCCAGCACCCTGAGTACTGAGAACAGATCACCCCGAGCACAGAGCACCTAGTACCCCGAGCACTGAGTACTGAGCACCCAGCACCCTGAGTACTGAGCACCGAGCTCCCCGAGCACTGAGCACCCAGCACCCTGAGCACTGAGCACCCAGCACCCTGAGCACTGAACACCCAGCACCCTGAGTACTGAGCACCCAGCACGCTGAGTACTGAGCACTCAGCACCCTGAGCACTGAGCACCCAGCACCCTGAGTACTGAGCACTGAGCACCCAGCACCCCGAGCACTGAGCACCCAGCACCCTGTGTACTGTGCACTGAGCACCCTGATTACTAAGCACCTAGCACCCTGAGTACTGAGCACCCAGGACCCTGAGCACTGAGCACCGAGCACCCCGAGCACTGAGCACTCAGCACCCTGAGCACTCAGCACCCATCACCCCGATCACTGAGCACCCAGCACCCTGAGCACTGAGCACCCAGCACCCTGAGCACTGAGCACCCAGCAACCAGAGCACTGAGCACCCAGAATCCTGAGCACTGAGCACCCAGCACCCTGAGTACTGAGCACCCAGCACCCTGAGTACTGAGCACCCAGCACCCTGAGTACTGAGCACCGAGCACCCTGAGTACTGAGCACCGAGCACCCTGAGTACTGAGCACCCAGCACCCTGAGCACTGAGCACCCAGCACCCTGAGTACTGAGCACCCAGCACCCTGAGTACTGAGCACCCAGCACCCCGAGCACTGAGCACCCAGCACCCTGAGTACTGAGCAACTAGCACCCTGAGCACTGAGCACCGAGCACCCTGAGTACTGAACACCCAGCACCCTGAGCACTGAGCACTGAGCACCCAGCACCCTGAGCACTGAGAAATGAGCACCCAGCACCCCGAGCACTGAGCACCCAGCACCCTGAGCACCCAGCACCCTGAGCACTGAGCACCCTGAGCACTGAGCACCCTGAGCACTGAGCACTGAGCACCCAGCACCCTGAGTACTGAGCACCCAACACTCTGAGCACTGAGCACCCAGCGCCCCGAGCACTGAGCACCCAGCACCCTGAGCACTGAGCACTGAGCACACTGAGCACTGAGCACCCAGCACCCCGAGTACTGAGCACTGAGCACCCTGAGTACTGCGCACCCAACACCCAGAGTACTGATCACCCAGCACCCTGAGAAATGAGCACCCAGCACCCTGAGTACTGAGCACCCAGCACCCTGAGTACTGAGCACCCAGCACCCTGAGCACTGAGCACTGAGCACCCATCACCTTGAGCACTGAGCACTGACCACCCAGCACCCTGAGCACTGAGCACCCAGCACCCTGAGCACTGAGCACCCAGCACCCTGAGCACTGAGCACCCAGCACCCTGAGTACTGATCACCGAGCACCCCGAGCACTGAGCACCCAGCACCCTGAGTACTGAGCACCCAGCACCCTGAGTACTGAACACCCAGCACCCTGAGTACTGAGCACCCAGCACCCTGAGCACTGAGCACAAAGCACGCTGAGTACTGAGCACTGAGCACCCTGAGTACTGAGCACCGAGGACCCTGAGCACTGAGCACCCAGCACGCTGAGTACTGAGCACTGAGCACCCTGAGTACTGAGCACCTAGCACCCTGAGTACTGAGCACCCAGCACCCTGAGAACTGAGCAGCCAGCACCCTCTGCACTGAGCACCAAGCACCCCGAGCACTGAGCACCCAGCACCCTGAGTACTGAGCCCCCAGCACCCTGAGCACTGAGCACCCAGCACACCGAGCACTGAGCACCCAGCACCCCGAGAATGAGCACCCAGCACCCTGAGTACTGAGCACCCAGCACCCCGAGCACGGAGCACCCAGGACCCCGAGCACTGAGTACTGAGCACCCAGCACCCTGAGTACTGAGCACCGAGCTCCCCGAGCACTGAGCACCCAGCACCCTGAGCACTGAGCACCCACCACCCTGAGCACTGAGCACCGAGCACCCCGAGCACTGAGCACCCAGCACCCTGAGTACTGAGCACCCAGCACCCTGAGCACTGAGCACAAAGCACGCTGAGTACTGAGCACTGAATACCCTGAGTACTGAGCACCGAGGACCCTGAGCACTCAGCACCCAGCACGCTGAGTACTAAGCACTGAGCACCCTGAGTACTGAGCACCTAGCACCCTGAGTACTGAGCACCCAGCACCCTGAGCACTGAGCAGCCAGCACCCTCAGCACTCAGCACCCAGCACCCCGAGCACTGAGCACCCAGCACCCTGAGCACTGAGCACCCAGCACCCAGAGTACTGAGCACCGAGCACCCCGAGCTCTGAGCACCCAGCACCCTGAGTACTGAGAACAGATCACCCCGAGCACAGAGCACCTAGTACCCCGAGCACTGAGTACTGAGCACCCAGCACCCTGAGTACTGAGCACCGAGCTCCCCGAGCACTGAGCACCCAGCACCCTGAGCACTGAGCACCCAGCACCCTGAGCACTGAACACCCAGCACCCTGAGTACTGAGCACCCAGCACGCTGAGTACTGAGCACTCAGCACCCTGAGCACTGAGCACCCAGCACCCTGAGTACTGAGCACTGAGCACCCAGCACCCCGAGCACTGAGCACCCAGCACCCTGTGTACTGTGCACTGAGCACCCTGATTACTAAGCACCTAGCACCCTGAGTACTGAGCACCCAGGACCCTGAGCACTGAGCACCGAGCACCCCGAGCACTGAGCACTCAGCACCCTGAGCACTCAGCACCCATCACCCCGATCACTGAGCACCCAGCACCCTGAGCACTGAGCACCCAGCACCCTGAGCACTGAGCACCCAGCAACCAGAGCACTGAGCACCCAGAATCCTGAGCACTGAGCACCCAGCACCCTGAGTACTGAGCACCCAGCACCCTGAGTACTGAGCACCCAGCACCCTGAGTACTGAGCACCGAGCACCCTGAGTACTGAGCACCGAGCACCCTGAGTACTGAGCACCCAGCACCCTGAGCACTGAGCACCCAGCACCCTGAGTACTGAGCACCCAGCACCCTGAGTACTGAGCACCCAGCACCCCGAGCACTGAGCACCCAGCACCCTGAGTACTGAGCAACTAGCACCCTGAGCACTGAGCACCGAGCACCCTGAGTACTGAACACCCAGCACCCTGAGCACTGAGCACTGAGCACCCAGCACCCTGAGCACTGAGAAATGAGCACCCAGCACCCCGAGCACTGAGCACCCAGCACCCTGAGCACCCAGCACCCTGAGCACTGAGCACCCTGAGCACTGAGCACCCTGAGCACTGAGCACTGAGCACCCAGCACCCTGAGTACTGAGCACCCAACACTCTGAGCACTGAGCACCCAGCGCCCCGAGCACTGAGCACCCAGCACCCTGAGCACTGAGCACTGAGCACACTGAGCACTGAGCACCCAGCACCCCGAGTACTGAGCACTGAGCACCCTGAGTACTGCGCACCCAACACCCAGAGTACTGATCACCCAGCACCCTGAGAAATGAGCACCCAGCACCCTGAGTACTGAGCACCCAGCACCCTGAGTACTGAGCACCCAGCACCCTGAGCACTGAGCACTGAGCACCCATCACCTTGAGCACTGAGCACTGACCACCCAGCACCCTGAGCACTGAGCACCCAGCACCCTGAGCACTGAGCACCCAGCACCCTGAGCACTGAGCACCCAGCACCCTGAGTACTGATCACCGAGCACCCCGAGCACTGAGCACCCAGCACCCTGAGTACTGAGCACCCAGCACCCTGAGTACTGAACACCCAGCACCCTGAGTACTGAGCACCCAGCACCCTGAGCACTGAGCACAAAGCACGCTGAGTACTGAGCACTGAGCACCCTGAGTACTGAGCACCGAGGACCCTGAGCACTGAGCACCCAGCACGCTGAGTACTGAGCACTGAGCACCCTGAGTACTGAGCACCTAGCACCCTGAGTACTGAGCACCCAGCACCCTGAGAACTGAGCAGCCAGCACCCTCTGCACTGAGCACCAAGCACCCCGAGCACTGAGCACCCAGCACCCTGAGTACTGAGCCCCCAGCACCCTGAGCACTGAGCACCCAGCACACCGAGCACTGAGCACCCAGCACCCCGAGAATGAGCACCCAGCACCCTGAGTACTGAGCACCCAGCACCCCGAGCACGGAGCACCCAGGACCCCGAGCACTGAGTACTGAGCACCCAGCACCCTGAGTACTGAGCACCGAGCTCCCCGAGCACTGAGCACCCAGCACCCTGAGCACTGAGCACCCACCACCCTGAGCACTGAGCACCCAGCACCCTGAGCACTGAGCACCCAGCACCCTGAGCACTGAGCACCCAGCACCCAGAGCACTGAGCACCCAGCACCCTGAGCACTGAGCACCCAGCACCCTGAGTACTGAGCACCCAGCACCCTGAGTACTGAGCACCCTGAGTACTGAGCACCGATCACCCTGAGCACTGAGCACCCAGCACCCTGAGTACTGAGCACCCAGCACCCTGAGCACTGAGCACCCAACACCCTGAGCATTGAGCACCCAGCACCCTGAGTACTGAGCACCCAGAACCCTGAGTACTGAGTACAAAGCACCCTGAGCACTGAGCACCCAGCACCCTGAGTACTGAGCACGGAGCACCCTGAGTACTGAGCACCCAGCACCCTGAGTACTGAGCAACCAGCACCCTGAGCACTGAGCACCCAGCACCCTGAGTACTGAGCACCCAGCACCCTGAGTACTGAGCACTGATCACCCTGAGCACTTAGCACCCAGCACCCCGAGCACTGAGCACCCAGCACCCTGAGTACTGAGCACCTAGCACCCTGAGCACTGAGCACCGAGCACCCTGAGTACTGAACACCCAGCACACTGAGCACTGAGCACTGAGCACCCAGCACCCTGAGCACTGAGCACTGAGCACCCAGCACCCCGAGCACTGAGCACCCAGCACCCTGAGCACCCAGCACCCTGAGCACTGAGCACCCTGAGCACTGAGCACCCTGAGCACTGAGCACTGAGCACCCAGCACCCTGAGTACTGAGCACCCAACACTCTGAGCAATGAGCACCCAGCACGCTGAGTACTGAGCACTGAGCACACAGCACCCTGAGCACTGAGCACCCAGCACCCTGAGCACTGAGCACTGAGCACCCAGCACCCCGAGCACTGAGCACCCAGCACCCTGAGCACCCAGCACCCTGAGCACTGAGCACCCTGAGTACTGAGCACAAAGCACCCTGAGCACTGAGCACACAGCACCCTGAGTACTGAGCACCCTGAGTAGTGAGCACTGATCACCCTGAGCACTGAGCACCCAGCACCCTGAGTACTGAGCACACAGCACCCTGAGCACTGAGCACCCAGCACCCTGAGCACTGAGCACCCAGCACCCTGAGTACTGAGCACCCAGAACCCTGAGTACTGAGTACAAAGCACCCTGAGCACTGAGCACCCAGCACCCTGAGTACTGAGCACGGAGCACCCTGAGTACTGAGCACCCAGCACCCTGAGTACTGAGCAACCAGCACCCTGAGCACTGAGCACCCAGCACCCTGAGTACTGAGCACTGATCACCCTGAGCACTGAGCACCCAGCACCCCGAGCACTGAGCACCCAGCACCCTGAGTACTGAGCACCTAGCACCCTGAGCACTGAGCACCGAGCACCCTGAGTACTGAACACCCAGCACCCTGAGCACTGAGCACTGAGCACCCAGCACCCTGAGCACTGAGCACTGAGCACCCAGCACCCCGAGCACTGAGCACCCAGCACCCTGAGCACCCAGCACCCTGAGCACTGAGCACCCTGAGCACTGAGCACCCTGAGCACTGAGCACTGAGCACCCAGCACCCTGAGTACTGAGCACCCAACACTCTGAGCAATGAGCACCCAGCACGCTGAGTACTGAGCACTGAGCACACAGCACCCTGAGCACTGAGCACCCAGCACCCTGAGCACTGAGCACTGAGCACCCAGCACCCCGAGCACTGAGCACCCAGCACCCTGAGCACCCAGCACCCTGAGCACTGAGCACCCTGAGTACTGAGCACCCAGCACCCTGAGCACTGAGCACACAGCACCCTGAGTACTGAGCACCCTGAGTAGTGAGCACTGATCACCCTGAGCACTGAGCACCCAGCACCCTGAGTACTGAGCACACAGCACCCTGAGCACTGAGCACCCAGCACCCTGAGTACTGAGCACCCAGAACCCTGAGTACTGAGTACAAAGCACCCTGAGCACTGAGCACCCAGCACCCTGAGTACTGAGCACCGAGCACCCTGAGTACTGAGCACCCAGCACCCTGAGTACTGAGCACCCAGCACCCTGAGCACTGAGCACCCAGCACCCTGAGTACTGAGCACCCAGCACCCTGAGTACTGAGCAGCCAGCACCCTGAGTACGGAGCACCCAGCACCCTGAGTACTGAGCACCCAGCACCCTGAGTACTGAGCACCGAGCACCCTGAGTACTGAGCACTGAGCACCCTGAGTACTAAGCACCGAACACCCTGAGTAGTGAGCACCCAGCACCCTGAGGACTGAGCACCCAGCACCCTGAGCACTGAGCACCCAGCACCCTGAGTAATGAGCACCCAGCACCCTGAGTACTGAGCACCCAGCACCCTGAGCACTGAGCACCCAGCACCCTGAGTAATGAGCACCCAGCACCCTGAGTACTGAACACCCAGCACCCTGAGCACTGAGCACTGAGCACCCAGCACCCTGAGCACTGAGAACTGAGCACCCAGCACCCCGAGCACTGAGCACCCAGCACCCTGAGCACCCAGCACCCTGAGTACTGAGCACCCTGAGCACTGAGCACCCTGAGCACTGAGCACTGAGCACCCAGCACCCTGAGTACTGAGCACCCAACACTCTGAGCACTGAGCACCCAGCACGCTGAGTACTGAGCACTGAGCACACAGCACCCTGAGTACTGAGCACCCAGCACCCCGAGCACTGAGCACCCAGCGCCCCGAGCACTGAGCACCCAGCACCCTGAGCACTGAGCACTGAGCACACTGAGCACTGAGCACCCAGCACCCCGAGTACTGAGCACTGAGCACCCTGAGTACTGCGCACCCAACACCCAGAGTACTGATCACCCAGCACCCTGAGAACTGAGCACCCAGCACCCTGAGTACTGAGCACCCAGCACCCTGAGTACTGAGCACCCAGCACCCTGAGCACTGAGCACTGAGCACCCAGCACCTTGAGCACTGAGCACTGACCACCCAGCACCCTGAGCACTGAGCACCCAGCACCCTGAGCACTGAGCACCCAGCACCCTGAGTACTGAGTACTCAGCACCCTGAGCACTTAGCAACCAGCACCCTGAGTACTGATCACCGAGCACCCCGAGCACTGAGCACCCAGCACCCTGAGTACTGAGCACCCAGCACCCTGAGTACTGAGCACCCAGCACCCTGAGTACTGAGCACCCAGCACCCTGAGCACTGAGCACAAAGCACGCTGAGTACTGAGCACTGAGCACCCTGAGTACTGAGCACCGAGGACTCTGAGCACTGAGCACCCAGCACGCTGAGTACTGAGCACTGAGCACCCTGAGTTCTGAGCACCTAGCACCCTGAGTACTGAGCACCCAGCACCCTGAGCACTGAGCAGCCAGCACCCTCAGCACTGAGCACCCAGCACCCCGAGCACTGAGCACCCAGCACCCTGAGCACTGAGCACCCAGCACCCCGAATACTGAGCACCCAGCACCCCGAGTACTGAGCACCGAGCACCCCGAGCACTGAGCACCCAGCACCCTGAGTACTGAGCACCCAGTACCCTGAGTACTGAGCACCCCGAGCACTGAGCACCCAGCACCCTGAGCACTGAGCACCCAGCACCCTGAGCACTGAGCAACCAGCACCCTGAGCACTGAGCACCCAGCACCCTGAGCACTGAGCACCCAGCACCCAGAGCACTGAGCACCCAGCACCCTGAGCACTGAGCACCCAGCACCCTGAGTACTGAGCACCCAGCACCCTGAGTACTGAGCACCCTGAGTACTGAGCACCGATCACCCTGAGCACTGAGCACCCAGCACCCTGAGTACTGAGCACCCAGCACCCTGAGCACTGAGCACCCAGCACCCTGAGCATTGAGCACCCAGCACCCTGAGTACTGAGCACCCAGAACCCTGAGTACTGAGTACAAAGCACCCTGAGCACTGAGCACCCAGCACCCTGAGTACTGAGCACGGAGCACCCTGAGTACTGAGCACCCAGCACCCTGAGTACTGAGCAACCAGCACCCTGAGCACTGAGCACCCAGCACCCTGAGTACTGAGCACTGATCACCCTGAGCACTGAGCACCCAGCACCCCGAGCACTGAGCACCCAGCACCCTGAGTACTGAGCACCTAGCACCCTGAGCACTGAGCACCGAGCACCCTGAGTACTGAACACCCAGCACCCTGAGCACTGAGCACTGAGCACCCAGCACCCTGAGCACTGAGCACTGAGCACCCAGCACCCCGAGCACTGAGCACCCAGCACCCTGAGCACCCAGCACCCTGAGCACTGAGCACCCTGAGCACTGAGCACCCTGAGCACTGAGCACTGAGCACCCAGCACCCTGAGTACTGAGCACCCAACACTCTGAGCAATGAGCACCCAGCACGCTGAGTACTGAGCACTGAGCACACAGCACCCTGAGCACTGAGCACCCAGCACCCTGAGCACTGAGCACTGAGCACCCAGCACCCCGAGCACTGAGCACCCAGCACCCTGAGCACCCAGCACCCTGAGCACTGAGCACCCTGAGTACTGAGCACCCAGCACCCTGAGCACTGAGCACACAGCACCCTGAGTACTGAGCACCCTGAGTAGTGAGCACTGATCACCCTGAGCACTGAGCACCCAGCACCCTGAGTACTGAGCACACAGCACCCTGAGCACTGAGCACCCAGCACCCTGAGCACTGAGCACCCAGCACCCTGAGTACTGAGCACCCAGAACCCTGAATACTGAGTACAAAGCACCCTGAGCACTGAGCACCCAGCACCCTGAGTACTGAGCACCGAGCACCCTGAGTACTGAGCACCCAGCACCCTGAGTACTGAGCACCCAGCACCCTGAGCACTGAGCACCCAGCACCCTGAGTACTGAGCACCCAGCACCCTGAGTACTGAGCAGCCAGCACCCTGAGTACGGAGCACCCAGCACCCTGAGTACTGAGCACCCAGCACCCTGAGTACTGAGCACCGAGCACCCTGAGTACTGAGCACTGAGCACCCTGAGTACTAAGCACCGAACACCCTGAGTAGTGAGCACCCAGCACCCTGAGGACTGAGCACCCAGCACCCTGAGCACTGAGCACCCAGCACCCTGAGTAATGAGCACCCAGCACCCTGAGTACTGAGCACCCAGCACCCTGAGCACTGAGCACCCAGCACCCTGAGTAATGAGCACCCAGCACCCTGAGTACTGAACACCCAGCACCCTGAGCACTGAGCACTGAGCACCCAGCACCCTGAGCACTGAGAACTGAGCACCCAGCACCCCGAGCACTGAGCACCCAGCACCCTGAGCACCCAGCACCCTGAGTACTGAGCACCCTGAGCACTGAGCACCCTGAGCACTGAGCACTGAGCACCCAGCACCCTGAGTACTGAGCACCCAACACTCTGAGCACTGAGCACCCAGCACGCTGAGTACTGAGCACTGAGCACACAGCACCCTGAGTACTGAGCACCCAGCACCCCGAGCACTGAGCACCCAGCGCCCCGAGCACTGAGCACCCAGCACCCTGAGCACTGAGCACTGAGCACACTGAGCACTGAGCACCCAGCACCCCGAGTACTGAGCACTGAGCACCCTGAGTACTGCGCACCCAACACCCAGAGTACTGATCACCCAGCACCCTGAGAACTGAGCACCCAGCACCCTGAGTACTGAGCACCCAGCACCCTGAGTACTGAGCACCCAGCACCCTGAGCACTGAGCACTGAGCACCCAGCACCTTGAGCACTGAGCACTGACCACCCAGCACCCTGAGCACTGAGCACCCAGCACCCTGAGCACTGAGCACCCAGCACCCTGAGTACTGAGTACTCAGCACCCTGAGCACTTAGCAACCAGCACCCTGAGTACTGATCACCGAGCACCCCGAGCACTGAGCACCCAGCACCCTGAGTACTGAGCACCCAGCACCCTGAGTACTGAGCACCCAGCACCCTGAGTACTGAGCACCCAGCACCCTGAGCACTGAGCACAAAGCACGCTGAGTACTGAGCACTGAGCACCCTGAGTACTGAGCACCGAGGACTCTGAGCACTGAGCACCCAGCACGCTGAGTACTGAGCACTGAGCACCCTGAGTTCTGAGCACCTAGCACCCTGAGTACTGAGCACCCAGCACCCTGAGCACTGAGCAGCCAGCACCCTCAGCACTGAGCACCCAGCACCCCGAGCACTGAGCACCCAGCACCCTGAGCACTGAGCACCCAGCACCCCGAATACTGAGCACCCAGCACCCCGAGTACTGAGCACCGAGCACCCCGAGCACTGAGCACCCAGCACCCTGAGTACTGAGCACCCAGTACCCTGAGTACTGAGCACCCCGAGTACTGAGCACCCAGCACCCCGAGCACTGAGCACCCAGCACCCTGAGTACTGAGAACAGATCACCCTGTGTACTGAGCACCCAGCACCCTGAGTACTGAGCCCCCAGCACCCTGAGTACTGAGCACCCAGCATCCCGAGCACTGAGCACCCAGCACCCCGAGAATGAGCACCCAGCACCCTGAGTACTGAGAACCGAGCACCCTGAGTACTGAGCACCCAGCACCCTGAGTACTGAGCCCCCAGCACCCTGAGCACTGAGCACCCAGCACACCGAGCACTGAGCACCCAGCACCCCGAGAATGAGCACCCAGCACCCTGAGTACTGAGCACCCAGCACCCCGAGCACGGAGCACCCAGGACCCCGAGCACTGAGTACTGAGCACCAGCACCCTGAGTACTGAGCACCGAGCTCCCCGAGCACTGAGCACCCAGCACCCTGAGCACTGAGCACCCAGCACCATGAGCACTGAGCAACCAGCACCCTGAGCACTGAGCACCCAGCACCCTGAGCACTGAGCACCCAGCACCCAGAGCACTGAGCACCCAGCACCCTGAGCACTGAGCACCCAGCACCCTGAGTACTGAGCACCCAGCACCCTGAGTACTGAGCACCCTGAGTACTGAGCACCGATCACCCTGAGCACTGAGCACCCAGCACCCTGAGTACTGAGCACCCAGCACCCTGAGCACTGAGCACCCAGCACCCTGAGCATTGAGCACCCAGCACCCTGAGTACTGAGCACCCAGAACCCTGAGTACTGAGTACAAAGCACCCTGAGCACTGAGCACCCAGCACCCTGAGTACTGAGCACGGAGCACCCTGAGTACTGAGCACCCAGCACCCTGAGTACTGAGCAACCAGCACCCTGAGCACTGAGCACCCAGCACCCTGAGTACTGAGCACTGATCACCCTGAGCACTGAGCACCCAGCACCCCGAGCACTGAGCACCCAGCACCCTGAGTACTGAGCACCTAGCACCCTGAGCACTGAGCACCGAGCACCCTGAGTACTGAACACCCAGCACCCTGAGCACTGAGCACTGAGCACCCAGCACCCTGAGCACTGAGCACTGAGCACCCAGCACCCCGAGCACTGAGCACCCAGCACCCTGAGCACCCAGCACCCTGAGCACTGAGCACCCTGAGCACTGAGCACCCTGAGCACTGAGCACTGAGCACCCAGCACCCTGAGTACTGAGCACCCAACACTCTGAGCAATGAGCACCCAGCACGCTGAGTACTGAGCACTGAGCACACAGCACCCTGAGCACTGAGCACCCAGCACCCTGAGCACTGAGCACTGAGCACCCAGCACCCCGAGCACTGAGCACCCAGCACCCTGAGCACCCAGCACCCTGAGCACTGAGCACCCTGAGTACTGAGCACCCAGCACCCTGAGCACTGAGCACACAGCACCCTGAGTACTGAGCACCCTGAGTAGTGAGCACTGATCACCCTGAGCACTGAGCACCCAGCACCCTGAGTACTGAGCACACAGCACCCTGAGCACTGAGCACCCAGCACCCTGAGCACTGAGCACCCAGCACCCTGAGTACTGAGCACCCAGAACCCTGAGTACTGAGTACAAAGCACCCTGAGCACTGAGCACCCAGCACCCTGAGTACTGAGCACCGAGCACCCTGAGTACTGAGCACCCAGCACCCTGAGTACTGAGCACCCAGCACCCTGAGCACTGAGCACCCAGCACCCTGAGTACTGAGCACCCAGCACCCTGAGTACTGAGCAGCAAGCACCCTGAGTACGGAGCACCCAGCACCCTGAGTACTGAGCACCCAGCACCCTGAGTACTGAGCACCGAGCACCCTGAGTACTGAGCACTGAGCACCCTGAGTACTAAGCACCGAACACCCTGAGTAGTGAGCACCCAGCACCCTGAGGACTGAGCACCCAGCACCCTGAGCACTGAGCACCCAGCACCCTGAGTAATGAGCACCCAGCACCCTGAGTACTGAGCACCCAGCACCCTGAGCACTGAGCACCCAGCACCCCGAGCACTGAGCACCCAGCACCCCGAGCACTGAGCACCCAGCACCCTGAGCACTGAGCACCCAGCACCCTGAGCACTGAGCACCCAGCACCCTGAGTACTGAGTACTCAGCACCCTGAGCACTGAGCACCTAGCACCCTGAGCACTGAGCACCGAGCACCCTGAGTACTGAACACCCAGCACCCTGAGCACTGAGCACTGAGCACCCAGCACCCTGAGCACTGAGAACTGAGCACCCAGCACCCCGAGCACTGAGCACCCAGCACCCTGAGCACCCAGCACCCTGAGTACTGAGCACCCTGAGCACTGAGCACCCTGAGCACTGAGCACTGAGCACCCAGCACCCTGAGTACTGAGCACCCAACACTCTGAGCACTGAGCACCCAGCACGCTGAGTACTGAGCACTGAGCACACAGCACCCTGAGTACTGAGCACCCAGCACCCCGAGCACTGAGCACCCAGCGCCCCGAGCACTGAGCACCCAGCACCCTGAGCACTGAGCACTGAGCACACTGAGCACTGAGCACCCAGCACCCCGAGTACTGAGCACTGAGCACCCTGAGTACTGCGCACCCAACACCCAGAGTACTGATCACCCAGCACCCTGAGAACTGAGCACCCAGCACCCTGAGTACTGAGCACCCAGCACCCTGAGTACTGAGCACCCAGCACCCTGAGCACTGAGCACTGAGCACCCAGCACCTTGAGCACTGAGCACTGACCACCCAGCACCCTGAGCACTGAGCACCCAGCACCCTGAGCACTGAGCACCCAGCACCCTGAGTACTGAGTACTCAGCACCCTGAGCACTGAGCACCCAGCACCCTGAGTACTGATCACCGAGCACCCCGAGCACTGAGCACCCAGCACCCTGAGTACTGAGCACCCAGCACCCTGAGTACTGAGCACCCAGCACCCTGAGTACTGAGCACCCAGCACCCTGAGCACTGAGCACCCAGCACCCCGAGCACTGAGCACCCAGCACCCTGAGTACTGAGCACCGAGGACTCTGAGCACTGAGCACCCAGCACGCTGAGTACTGAGCACTGAGCACCCTGAGTACTGAGCACCTAGCACCCTGAGTACTGAGCACCCAGCACCCTGAGCACTGAGCAGCCAGCACCCTCAGCACTGAGCACCCAGCACCCCGAGCACTGAGCACCCAGCACCCTGAGCACTGAGCACCCAGCACCCCGAGTACTGAGCACCCAGCACCCCGAGTACTGAGCACCGAGCACCCCGAGCACTGAGCACCCAGCACCCTGAGTACTGAGCACCCAGTACCCTGAGTACTGAGCACCCCGAGTACTGAGCACCCAGCACCCCGAGCACTGAGCACCCAGCACCCTGAGTACTGAAAACAGATCACCCTGTGTACTGAGCACCCAGCACCCTGAGTACTGAGCCCCCAGCACCCTGAGTACTGAGCACCCAGCAACCCGAGCACTGAGCACCCAGCACCCCGAGAATGAGCACCCAGCACCCTGAGTACTGAGAACCGAGCACCCTGAGTACTGAGCACCCAGCACCCTGAGTACTGAGCACCCAGCATCCTGAGCACTGAGCACCCAGCACACCGAGCACTGAGCACCCAGCACCCCGAGAATGAGCACCCAGCACCCTGAGTACTGAGCACCCAGCACCCCGAGCACGGAGCACCCAGGACCCCGAGCACTGAGTACTGAGCACCAGCACCCTGAGTACTGAGCACCGAGCTCCCCGAGCACTGAGCACCCAGCACCCTGAGCACTGAGCACCCAGCACCCTGAGCACTGAGCACCCAGCACCCTGAGCACTGAGCACCCAGCACCCTGAGCACTGAGCACCCAGCACCCAGAGCACTGAGCACCCAGCACCCTGAGCACTGAGCACCCAGCACCCTGAGTACTGAGCACCCAGCACCCTGAGTACTGAGCACCCTGAGTACTGAGCACCGATCACCCTGAGCACTGAGCACCCAGCACCCTGAGTACTGAGCACCCAGCACCCTGAGCACTGAGCACCCAGCACCCTGAGCATTGAGCACCCAGCACCCTGAGTACTGAGCACCCAGAACCCTGAGTATTGAGTACAAAGCACCCTGAGCACTGAGCACCCAGCACCCTGAGTACTGAGCACGGAGCACCCTGAGTACTGAGCACCCAGCACCCTGAGTACTGAGCAACCAGCACCCTGAGCACTGAGCACCCAGTACCCTGAGTACTGAGCACTGATCACCCTGAGCACTGAGCACCCAGCACCCCGAGCACTGAGCACACAGAACCCTGAGTACTGAGCACCTAGCACCCTGAGCACTGAGCACCGAGCACCCTGAGTACTGAACACCCAGCAACCTGAGCACTGAGCACTGAGCACCCAGCACCCTGAGCACTGAGCACTGAGCACCCAGCACCCCGAGCACTGAGCACCCAGCACCCTGAGCACCCAGCACCCTGAGCACTGAGCACCCTGAGCACTGAGCACCCTGAGCACTGAGCACTGAGCACCCAGCACCCTGAGTACTGAGCACCCAACACTCTGAGCAATGAGCACCCAGCACGCTGAGTACTGAGCACTGAGCACACAGCACCCTGAGCACTGAGCACCCAGCACCCTGAGCACTGAGCACTGAGCACCCAGCACCCCGAGCACTGAGCACCCAGCACCCTGAGCACCCAGCACCCTGAGCACTGAGCACCCTGAGTACTGAGCACCCAGCACCCTGAGCACTGAGCACACAGCACCCTGAGTACTGAGCACCCTGAGTAGTGAGCACTGATCACCCTGAGCACTGAGCACCCAGCACCCTGAGTACTGAGCACACAGCACCCTGAGCACTGAGCACCCAGCACCCTGAGCACTGAGCACCCAGCACCCTGAGTACTGTGCAACCAGAACCCTGAGTACTGAGTACAAAGCACCCTGAGCACTGAGCACCCAGCACCCTGAGTACTGAGCACCGAGCACCCTGAGTACTGAGCACCCAGCACCCTGAGTACTGAGCACCCAGCACCCTGAGCACTGAGCACCCAGCACCCTGAGTACTGAGCACCCAGCACCCTGAGTACTGAGCACCCAGCACCCTGAGTACGGAGCACCCAGCACCCTGAGTACTGAGCACCCAGCACCCTGAGTACTGAGCACCGAGCACCCGAGCACTGAGCAACCAGCACCCTGAGTACTGAGCACTGAGCACCCTGAGTACCAAGCACCGAACTCCCTGAGTAGTGAGCACCCAGCACCCTGAGGACTGAGCACCCAGCACCCTGAGCACTGAGCACCCAGCACCCTGAGTAATGAGCACCCAGCACCCTGAGTACTGAGCACCCAGCACCCTGAGCACTGAGCACCCAGCACCCCGAGCACTGAGCACCCAGCACCCCGAGCACTGAGCACCCAGCACCCTGAGCACTGAGCACCCAGCACCCTGAGCACTGAGCACCCAGCACCCTGAGTACTGAGTACTCAGCACCCTGAGCACTGAGCACCCAGCACAATGAGTACTGGTCACCGAGCACCCCGAGCACTGAGCACCCAGCACCCTGAGTACTGAGCACCCAGCACCCTGAGCACTGAGCACAAAGCACGCTGAGTACTGAGCTCTGAACACCCTGAGTACTTAGCACCGAGGACCCTGAGCACTCAGCACCCAGCACGCTGAGTACTAAGCACTGAGCACCCTGAGTACTGAGCACCTAGCACCCTGAGTACTGAGCACCCAGCACCCTGAGCACTGAGCAGCCAGCACCCTCAGCACTGAGCACCCAGCACCCCGAGCACTGAGCACCCAGCACCCTGAGCACTGAGCACCCAGCACCCCGAGTACTGAGCACCGAGCACCCCGAGCTCTGAGCACCCAGCACCCTGAGTACTGAGCACCCAGTACCCTGAGTACTGAGCACCCCGAGTACTGAGCACCCAGCACCCCGAGCACTGAGCACCCAGCACCCTGAGTACTGAGAACAGCTCACCCCGAGCACGGAGCACCCAGTACCCCGAGCACTGAGTACTGAGCACCCAGCACCCTGAGTACTGAACACCGAGCTCCCCGAGCACTGAGCACCCAGCACCCTGAGCACTGAGCACCCAGCACCCTGAGCACTGAACACCCAGCACCCTGAGTACTGAGCACCCAGCACGCTGAGTACTGAGCACTCAGCACCCTGAGCACTGAGCACCCAGCACCCTGAGTACTGAGCACTGAGCACCCAGCACCCCGAGCACTAAACACCCAGCACCCTGTGTACTGAGCACTGAGCACCCTGATTACTAAGCACCTATCACCCTGAGTACTGAGCACTCAGCACCCTGAGCACTCAGCACCCAGCACCCCGAGCACTGAGCACAAAGCACCCTGAGCACTGAGCACCCAGCACCCAGAGCACTGAGCACCCAGCACCCTGAGCACTGAGCACCCAGCACCCTGAGTACTGAGCACCCAGCACCCTGAGTACTGAGCACCCAGCACCCTGAGTACTGAGCACCGAGCACCCTGAGTACTGAGCACCGAGCACCCTGAGTACTGAGCACCCAGCACCCTGAGCACTGAGCACCCAGCACCCTGAGTACTGAGCACCCAGCACCCTGAGTACTGAGCACCCAGCACCCCTAGCACTGAGCACCCAGCACCCTGAGTACTGAGCACCTAGCACCCTGAGCACTGAGCACCGAGCACCCTGAGTACTGAACACCCAGCACCCTGAGCACTGAGCACTGAGCACCCAGCACCCTGAGCACTGAGAACTGAGCACCCAGCACCCCGAGCACTGAGCACCCAGCACCCTGAGCACCCAGCACCCTGAGCACTGAGCACCCTGAGCACTGAGCACCCTGAGCACTGAGCACTGAGCACCCAGCACCCTGAGTACTGAGCACCCAGCACCCTGAGCACTGAGCACCCAGCACCCCGAGCACTGAGCACCCAGCACCCCGAGCACTGAGCACCCAGCACCCTGAGCACTGAGCACCCAGCACCCTGAGCACTGAGCACCCAGCACCCTGAGTACTGAGTACTCAGCACCCTGAGCACTGAGCACCCAGCACCCTGAGTACTGATCACCGAGCACCCCGAGCACTGAGCACCCAGCACCCTGAGTACTGAGCACCCAGCACCCTGAGCACTGAGCACAAAGCACGCTGAGTACTGAGCACTGAACACCCTGAGTACTGAGCACCGAGGACCCTGAGCACTCAGCACCCAGCACGCTGAGTACTAAGCACTGAGCACCCTGAGTACTGAGCACCTAGCACCCTGAGTACTGAGCACCCAGCACCCTGAGCACTGAGCAGCCAGCACCCTCAGCACTGAGCACCCAGCACCCCGAGCACTGAGCACCCAGCACCCTGAGCACTGAGCACCCAGCACCCCGAGTACTGAGCACCGAGCACCCCGAGCTCTGAGCACACAGCACCCTGATTACTGAGCACCCAGTACCCTGAGTACTGAGCACCCCGAGTACTGAGCACCCAGCACCCCGAGCACTGAGCACCCAGCACCCTGAGTACTGAGAACAGATCACCCCGAGCACGGAGCACCCAGTACCCCAAACACTGAGTACTGAGCACCCAGCACCCTGAGTACTGAGCACCGAGCTCCCCGAGCACTGAGCACCCAGCACCCTGAGCACTGAGCACCCAGCACCCTGAGCACTGAACACCCAGCACCCTGAGTACTGAGCACTGAGCACCCAGCACCCCGAGCACTGAGCACCCAGCACCCTGTGTACTGAGCACTGAGCACCCTGATTACTAAGCACCTAGCACCCTGAGTACTGAGCACCCAGGACCCTGAGCACTGAGCACCGAGCACCCCGAGCACTGAGCACTCAGCACCCTGAGCACCCAGCACCCATCACCGCGATCACTGAGCACCCAGCACCCTGAGCACTGAGCACCCAGCACCCTGAGCACTGAGCACCCAGCACCCAGAGCACTGAGCACCCAGCACCCTGAGCACTGAGCACCCAGCACCCTGAGTACTGAGCACCCAGCACCCTGAGTACTGAGCACCCAGCACCCTGAGTACTGAGCACCGAGCACCCGGAGTACTGAGCACCGAGCACCCTGAGTACTGAGCACCCAGCACCCTGAGCACTGAGCACCCAGCACCCTGAGTACTGAGCACCCAGCAACCTGAGTACTGAGCACCCAGCACCCCTAGCACTGAGCACCCAGCACCCTGAGTACTGAGCACCTAGCACCCTGAGCACTGAGCACCGAGCACACTGAGTACTGAACACCCAGCACCCTGAGCACTGAGCACTGAGCACCCAGCACCCTGAGCACTGAGAACTGAGCACCCAGCACCCCGAGCACTGAGCACCCAGCACCCTGAGCACCCAGCACCCTGAGCACTGAGCACCCTGAGCACTGAGCACCCTGAGCACTGAGCACTGAGCACCCAGCACCCTGAGTACTGAGCACCCAACACTCTGAGCACTGAGCACCCAGCACGCTGAGTACTGAGCACTGAGCACACAGCACCCTGAGTACTGAGCACCCAGCACCCCGAGCACTGAGCACCCAGCGCCCCGAGCACTGAGCACCCAGCACCCTGAGCACTGAGCACTGAGCACACTGAGCACTGAGCACCCAGCACCCCGAGTACTGAGCACTGAGCACCCTGAGTACTGCGCACCCAACACCCAGAGTACTGATCACCCAGCACCCTGAGAACTGAGCACCCAGCACCCTGAGTACTGAGCACCCAGCACCCTGAGTACTGAGCACCCAGCACCCTGAGCACTGAGCACTGAGCACCCAGCACCTTGAGCACTGAGCACTGACCACCCAGCACTCCGAGCACTGAGCACCCAGCACCACAAGCACTGAGCACCCAGCGCCCTGAGCACTGAGCACCCAGCACCCTGAGCACTGAGCACCCAGCCCCCTGAGTACTGAGCACCCAGCACCATGAGTACTGAGCACCCAGCACCCTGAGCACTGAGCACCCTGAGGACTGAGCACCCAGCTCCCTGAGCACTGAGCACCCAGCACCCTGAGTACTGAGCACCGATCACCCTGAGCACTGAGCACCCAGCACCCCGAGCACTGAGCACCCAGCACCCTGAGTACTGAGCACCCAGCACCCTGAGCACTGAGCACCCAGCACCCTGAGTACTGAGCACCCTGAGTACTGAGCACCGATCACCCTGAGCACTGAGCACCCAGCACCCTGAGTACTGAGCACCCAGCAACCTGAGCACTGAGCAACCAGCACCCTGAGCACTGAGCACCCAGCACCCTGAGTACTGAGCACCCAGCACCCTGAATACTGAGTACCCAGCACCCTGAGCACTGAGGACCCAGCACCCTGAGTACTGAGCACCGAGCACCCTGAGTACTGAGCACCCAGCACCCTGAGTACTGAGCACACAGCACCCTGAGCACTGAGCACCCAGCACCCTGAGTACTGAGCACCCAGCACCCTGAGTACTGAGCACCCAGCACCCAGAGCACTGAGCACCCAGCACCCCGAGCACGGAGCACCCAGGACCCCGAGCACTGAGTACTGAGCACCCAGCACCCTGAGTACTGAGCACCGAGCTAACCGAGCACTGAGCACCCTGAGTACTGAGCACCCAGCACCCTGTGCACTGAGCACCCAGCACCCTGTGCACTGAGCACCCAGCACCCTGAGCACTGAGCACCCAGCACCCTGAGTACTGAGCACCCAGCACGCTGAGTACTGAGCACCCAGCACCCTGAGCACTGAGCAGGCAGCACCCTGAGTACTGAGCACTGAGCACCCAGCACCCCGAGCACTGAGCACCCAGCACCCTGTGTACTGAGCACTGAGCACCCTGAGCAATGAGCACCGAGCACCCCGAGCACTGAGCACCCAGCACCCTGAGCACTCAGCACCCAGCACCCCGAGCACTGAGCACCGAGCACCCCGAGCACTGAGCACCCAGCACCCTGAGCACTCAGCACCCAGCACCCCGAGCACTGAGCACCCAGCACCCTGAGCACTGAGCACCCAGCACCATGAGCACGGAGCACCCCGAGTACTGAGCACACAGCACCCTGAGCACTGAGCACCCAGCACCTTGAGTACTGAGCACCGAGCACCTCGAGCACTAAGCACCCAGCACCCTGAGTACTGAGCACCCAGCACCCTGAGCACTGAGCACCCAGCACCCTGTGCACGGAGCACCCAGCACCCTGAGTACTGAGCACCCAACACCCAGACTACTGAGCTCCCAGCACCCTGAGCACTGAGCACCCAGCACCCTGAGTACTGAGCACCCAGCACCCTGAGTACTGAACACCCAGCACCCTGAGCACTGAGCACTGAGCACCCTGAGCACTGAGTACTGAGCACTGAGCACCCTGGGCACTGAGCACCCAGCACCCCGAGTACTGAGCACCCAGCACCCCGAGCACTGAGCACCCAGCGCCCCGAGCACTGAGCACCCAGCACCCCGAGCACTGAGCACTGAGCACCCTGAGCACTGAGCACCAAGCACCCCGAGTACTGAGCACTGAGCACCCTGAGTACTGAGCACCAAGCACCCCGAGTACTGAGCACTGAGCACCCTGAGTACTGAGCACCCAGCACCCTGAGCACTGAGCACCCAGCACCCTGAGTACTGAGCACTGAAAACCCTGAGTACTGAGCACCGAGCACCCTGAGTACTGAGCACCCAGCACCCTGATCACTGAGCACGGAGCACCCCGAGGACTGAGCACCCAGCACCCTGAGCACTGAGCACCCAGCACCTTGAGTACTGAGCACCGAGCACAACGAGCACTGAGCACCCAGCACCCTGAGTACTGAGCACCCAGCACCCTGAGCACTGAGCACCCAGCTCCCTGAGCACTGAGCACGCAGCACCCCAAGCACTCAGCAACCAGCACCCTGAGTACTGAGCACAGAGCACCCTGAGCACTGAGCACCCAGCACCCTGAGTACTGAGCACCCAGCACCCTGAGTACTGAGCAACCAGCACCCTGAGCACTGAGCACTGAGCACCCAGCACCCTGAGCACTGAGCACTGAGCACCCAGCACCACAGCCCTGAGCACCCAGCACCCTGAGCACTGAGCACCCAGCACCCTGAGCACTGAGCACCCAGCACCCTGAGTACTGAGCAACCAGCTACCTGAGTACTGAGCACCCAGCACCCTGAGTACTGAGCACTCAGCAGCCTGAGTACTGAGCACCGAGCACACCGAGCAATGAGCACCCAGCACCCTGAGCACTGAGCACCCGGAGGACTGAGCACCCAGCACTCTGAGCACTGAGCACAGATCACTCTGAGCAGTGAGCACCCAGCACCCCGAGCACTGAGCACCCAGCACCCTGAGTACTGAGCACCCAGCACCCCGAGTACTGAGCACCCAGCACCCTGAGTACTGAGCACCCAGCACCCCGAGCACTGAGCACCCAGCACCCTGAGTACTGAGCACCCTGAGTACTGAGCACTGAGCACAGAGCATCCTGAGTACTGAGCACTCTGAGGACTGAGCACCCAGCACCCAGAGCACTGAGAACCCAGCACCCTGAGTACTGAGCACTGATCACCCTGAGCACTGAGCACCCAGCACCCCGAGCACTGAGCACCCAGCACCCTGAGTACTGAGCACCCAGCACCCTGAGCACTGAGCACCGAGCACCCTGAGTACTGAACACCCAGCACCTTGAGCACTCAGCACTGAGCACCCAGCACCCTGAGCACTGAGCACTGAGCACCCAGCACCCCGAGCACTGAGCACCCAGCACCCTGAGCAACCAGCACCCTGAGCACTGAGCACCCTGAGCACTGAGCACCCTGAGCACTGAGCACTGAGCACCCAGCACCCTGAGTACTGAGCACCCAACACTCTGAGCACTGAGCACCCAGCACGCTGAGTACTGAGCACTGAGCACACAGCACCCTGAGTACTGAGCACCCAGCACCCCGAGCACTGAGCACCCAGCGCCCCGAGCACTGAGCACCCAGCACCCCGAGCACTGAGCACTGAGCACACTGAGCACTGAGCACCCAGCACCCCGAGTACTGAGCACTGAGCGCCCTGAGTACTGAGCACCCAGCACCCCGAGTACCGAGCACTGAGCACCCTGAGTACTGCGCACCCAGCACCCTGAGCACTGAGAACCCTGAGTACTGAGCACCGAGCACACTGAGTACTGAGCACCCAGCCCCCTGAGCACTGAGCACGGAGCACCCCGAGGACTGAGCACCCCCACCCTGAGCACTGAGCACCCAGCACCTTGAGTACTGAGCACCGAGCACCCCGAGCACTGAGCACCCAGCACCCTGAGTACTGAGCACTGAGCACCCAGCACCCCGAGCACTAAACACCCAGCACCCTGTGTACTGAGCACTGAGCACCCTGATTACTAAGCACCTATCACCCTGAGTACTGAGCACTCAGCACCCTGAGCACTCAGCACCCAGCACCCCGAGCACTGAGCACAAAGCACCCTGAGCACTGAGCACCCAGCACCCAGAGCACTGAGCACCCAGCACCCTGAGCACTGAGCACCCAGCACCCTGAGTACTGAGCACCCAGCACCCTGAGTACTGAGCACCCAGCACCCTGAGTACTGAGCACCGAGCACCCTGAGTACTGAGCACCGAGCACCCTGAGTACTGAGCACCCAGCACCCTGAGCACTGAGCACCCAGCACCCTGAGTACTGAGCACCCAGCACCCTGAGTACTGAGCACCCAGCACCCCTAGCACTGAGCACCCAGCACCCTGAGTACTGAGCACCTAGCACCCTGAGCACTGAGCACCGAGCACCCTGAGTACTGAACACCCAGCACCCTGAGCACTGAGCACTGAGCACCCAGCACCCTGAGCACTGAGAACTGAGCACCCAGCACCCCGAGCACTGAGCACCCAGCACCCTGAGCACCCAGCACCCTGAGCACTGAGCACCCTGAGCATTGAGCACCCTGAGCACTGAGCACTGAGCACCCAGCACCCTGAGTACTGAGCACCCAGCACCCTGAGCACTGAGCACCCAGCACCCCGAGCACTGAGCACCCAGCACCCCGAGCACTGAGCACCCAGCACCCTGAGCACTGAGCACCCAGCACCCTGAGCACTGAGCACCCAGCACCCTGAGTACTGAGTACTCAGCACCCTGAGCACTGAGCACCCAGCACCCTGAGTACTGATCACCGAGCACCCCGAGCACTGAGCACCCAGCACCCTGAGTACTGAGCACCCAGCACCCTGAGCACTGAGCACAAAGCACGCTGAGTACTGAGCACTGAACACCCTGAGTACTGAGCACCGAGGACCCTGAGCACTCAGCACCCAGCACGCTGAGTACTAAGCACTGAGCACCCTGAGCACTGAGCACCCAGCACCCCGAGTACTGAGCACCGAGCACCCCGAGCTCTGAGCACACAGCACCCTGATTACTGAGCACCCAGTACCCTGAGTACTGAGCACCCCGAGTACTGAGCACCCAGCACCCCGAGCACTGAGCACCCAGCACCCTGAGTACTGAGAACAGATCACCCCGAGCACGGAGCACCCAGTACCCCGAACACTGAGTACTGAGCACCCAGCACCCTGAGTACTGAGCACCGAGCTCCCCGAGCACTGAGCACCCAGCACCCTGAGCACTGAGCACCCAGCACCCTGAGCACTGAACACCCAGCACCCTGAGTACTGAGCACTGAGCACCCAGCACCCCGAGCACTGAGCACCCAGCACCCTGTGTACTGAGCACTGAGCACCCTGATTACTAAGCACCTAGCACCCTGAGTACTGAGCACCCAGGACCCTGAGCACTGAGCACCGAGCACCCCGAGCACTGAGCACTCAGCACCCTGAGCACCCAGCACCCATCACCGCGATCACTGAGCACCCAGCACCCTGAGCACTGAGCACCCAGCACCCTGAGCACTGAGCACCCAGCACCCAGAGCACTGAGCACCCAGCACCCTGAGCACTGAGCACCCAGCACCCTGAGTACTGAGCACCCAGCACCCTGAGTACTGAGCACCCAGCACCCTGAGTACTGAGCACCGAGCACCCGGAGTACTGAGCACCGAGCACCCTGAGTACTGAGCACCCAGCACCCTGAGCACTGAGCACCCAGCACCCTGAGTACTGAGCACCCAGCACCCTGAGTACTGAGCACCCAGCACCCCTAGCACTGAGCACCCAGCACCCTGAGTACTGAGCACCTAGCACCCTGAGCACTGAGCACCGAGCACACTGAGTACTGAACACCCAGCACCCTGAGCACTGAGCACTGAGCACCCAGCACCCTGAGCACTGAGAACTGAGCACCCAGCACCCCGAGCACTGAGCACCCAGCACCCTGAGCACCCAGCACCCTGAGCACTGAGCACCCTGAGCACTGAGCACCCTGAGCACTGAGCACTGAGCACCCAGCACCCTGAGTACTGAGCACCCAACACTCTGAGCACTGAGCACCCAGCACGCTGAGTACTGAGCACTGAGCACACAGCACCCTGAGTACTGAGCACCCAGCACCCCGAGCACTGAGCACCCAGCGCCCCGAGCACTGAGCACCCAGCACCCTGAGCACTGAGCACTGAGCACACTGAGCACTGAGCACCCAGCACCCCGAGTACTGAGCACTGAGCACCCTGAGTACTGCGCACCCAACACCCAGAGTACTGATCACCCAGCACCCTGAGAACTGAGCACCCAGCACCCTGAGTACTGAGCACCCAGCACCCTGAGTACTGAGCACCCAGCACCCTGAGCACTGAGCACTGAGCACCCAGCACCTTGAGCACTGAGCACTGACCACCCAGCACTCCGAGCACTGAGCACCCAGCACCACAAGCACTGAGCACCCAGCGCCCTGAGCACTGAGCACCCAGCACCCTGAGCACTGAGCACCCAGCCCCCTGAGTACTGAGCACCCAGCACCATGAGTACTGAGCACCCAGCACCCTGAGCACTGAGCACCCTGAGGACTGAGCACCCAGCTCCCTGAGCACTGAGCACCCAGCACCCCGAGCACTGAGCACCCAGCACGATGAGTACTGAGCACCCAGCACCCTGAGCACTGAGCACCCAGCACCCTGAGTACTGAGCACCCTGAGTACTGAGCACCGATCACCCTGAGCACTGAGCACCCAGCACCCTGAGTACTGAGCACCCAGCAACCTGAGCACTGAGCAACCAGCACCCTGAGCACTGAGCACCCAGCACCCTGAGTACTGAGCACCCAGCACCCTGAATACTGAGTACCCAGCACCCTGAGCACTGAGGACCCAGCACCCTGAGTACTGAGCACCGAGCACCCTGAGTACTGAGCACCCAGCACCCTGAGTACTGAGCACACAGCACCCTGAGCACTGAGCACCCAGCACCCTGAGTACTGAGCACCCAGCACCCTGAGTACTGAGCACCCAGCACCCAGAGCACTGAGCACCCAGCACCCCGAGCACGGAGCACCCAGGACCCCGAGCACTGAGTACTGAGCACCCAGCACCCTGAGTACTGAGCACCGAGCTAACCGAGCACTGAGCACCCTGAGTACTGAGCACCCAGCACCCTGTGCACTGAGCACCCAGCACCCTGTGCACTGAGCACCCAGCACCCTGAGCACTGAGCACCCAGCACCCTGAGTACTGAGCACCCAGCACGCTGAGTACTGAGCACTGAGCACACAGCACCCTGAGTACTGAGCACCCAGCACCCCGAGCACTGAGCACCCAGCGCCCCGAGCACTGAGCACCCAGAACCCCGAGCACTGAGCACTGAGCACACTGAGCACTGAGCACCCAGCACCCCGAGTACTGAGCACTGAGCGCCCTGAGTACTGAGCACCCAGCACCCCGAGTACCGAGCACTGAGCACCCTGAGTACTGCGCACCCAGCACCCTGAGCACTGAGAACCCTGAGTACTGAGCACCGAGCACACTGAGTACTGAGCACCCAGCCCCCTGAGCACTGAGCACGGAGCACCCCGAGGACTGAGCACCCCCACCCTGAGCACTGAGCACCCAGCACCTTGAGTACTGAGCACCGAGCACCCCGAGCACTGAGCACCCAGCACCCTGAGTACTGAGCACTGAGCACCCAGCACCCCGAGCACTAAACACCCAGCACCCTGTGTACTGAGCACTGAGCACCCTGATTACTAAGCACCTATCACCCTGAGTACTGAGCACTCAGCACCCTGAGCACTCAGCACCCAGCACCCCGAGCACTGAGCACAAAGCACCCTGAGCACTGAGCACCCAGCACCCAGAGCATTGAGCACCCAGCACCCTGAGCACTGAGCACCCAGCACCCTGAGTACTGAGCACCCAGCACCCTGAGTACTGAGCACCCAGCACCCTGAGTACTGAGCACCGAGCACCCTGAGTACTGAGCACCGAGCACCCTGAGTACTGAGCACCCAGCACCCTGAGCACTGAGCACCCAGCACCCTGAGTACTGAGCACCCAGCACCCTGAGTACTGAGCACCCAGCACCCCTAGCACTGAGCACCCAGCACCCTGAGTACTGAGCACCTAGCACCCTGAGCACTGAGCACCGAGCACCCTGAGTACTGAACACCCAGCACCCTGAGCACTGAGCACTGAGCACCCAGCACCCTGAGCACTGAGAACTGAGCACCCAGCACCCCGAGCACTGAGCACCCAGCACCCTGAGCACCCAGCACCCTGAGCACTGAGCACCCTGAGCACTGAGCACCCTGAGCACTGAGCACTGAGCACCCAGCACCCTGAGTACTGAGCACCCAGCACCCTGAGCACTGAGCACCCAGCACCCCGAGCACTGAGCACCCAGCACCCCGAGCACTGAGCACCCAGCACCCTGAGCACTGAGCACCCAGCACCCTGAGCACTGAGCACCCAGCACCCTGAGTACTGAGTACTCAGCACCCTGAGCACTGAGCACCCAGCACCCTGAGTACTGATCACCGAGCACCCCGAGCACTGAGCACCCAGCACCCTGAGTACTGAGCACCCAGCACCCTGAGCACTGAGCACAAAGCACGCTGAGTACTGAGCACTGAACACCCTGAGTACTGAGCACCGAGGACCCTGAGCACTCAGCACCCAGCACGCTGAGTACTAAGCACTGAGCACCCTGAGTACTGAGCACCTAGCACCCTGAGTACTGAGCACCCAGCACCCTGAGCACTGAGCAGCCAGCACCCTCAGCACTGAGCACCCAGCACCCCGAGCACTGAGCACCCAGCACCCTGAGCACTGAGCACCCAGCACCCCGAGTACTGAGCACCGAGCACCCCGAGCTCTGAGCACACAGCACCCTGATTACTGAGCACCCAGTACCCTGAGTACTGAGCACCCCGAGTACTGAGCACCCAGCACCCCGAGCACTGAGCACCCAGCACCCTGAGTACTGAAAACAGATCACCCCGAGCACGGAGCACCCAGTACCCCGAACACTGAGTACTGAGCACCCAGCACCCTGAGTACTGAGCACCGAGCTCCCCGAGCACTGAGCACCCAGCACCCTGAGCACTGAGCACCCAGCACCCTGAGCACTGAACACCCAGCACCCTGAGTACTGAGCACTGAGCACCCAGCACCCCGAGCACTGAGCACCCAGCACCCTGTGTACTGAGCACTGAGCACCCTGATTACTAAGCACCTAGCACCCTGAGTACTGAGCACCCAGGACCCTGAGCACTGAGCACCGAGCACCCCGAGCACTGAGCACTCAGCACCCTGAGCACCCAGCACCCATCACCGCGATCACTGAGCACCCAGCACCCTGAGCACTGAGCACCCAGCACCCTGAGCACTGAGCACCCAGCACCCAGAGCACTGAGCACCCAGCACCCTGAGCACTGAGCACCCAGCACCCTGAGTACTGAGCACCCAGCACCCTGAGTACTGAGCACCCAGCACCCTGAGTACTGAGCACCGAGCACCCGGAGTACTGAGCACCGAGCACCCTGAGTACTGAGCACCCAGCACCCTGAGCACTGAGCACCCAGCACCCTGAGTACTGAGCACCCAGCACCCTGAGTACTGAGCACCCAGCACCCCTAGCACTGAGCACCCAGCACCCTGAGTACTGAGCACCTAGCACCCTGAGCACTGAGCACCGAGCACACTGAGTACTGAACACCCAGCACCCTGAGCACTGAGCACTGAGCACCCAGCACCCTGAGCACTGAGAACTGAGCACCCAGCACCCCGAGCACTGAGCACCCAGCACCCTGAGCACCCAGCACCCTGAGCACTGAGCACCCTGAGCACTGAGCACCCTGAGCACTGAGCACTGAGCACCCAGCACCCTGAGTACTGAGCACCCAACACTCTGAGCACTGAGCACCCAGCACGCTGAGTACTGAGCACTGAGCACACAGCACCCTGAGTACTGAGCACCCAGCACCCCGAGCACTGAGCACCCAGCGCCCCGAGCACTGAGCACCCAGCACCCTGAGCACTGAGCACTGAGCACACTGAGCACTGAGCACCCAGCACCCCGAGTACTGAGCACTGAGCACCCTGAGTACTGCGCACCCAACACCCAGAGTACTGATCACCCAGCACCCTGAGAACTGAGCACCCAGCACCCTGAGTACTGAGCACCCAGCACCCTGAGTACTGAGCACCCAGCACCCTGAGCACTGAGCACTGAGCACCCAGCACCTTGAGCACTGAGCACTGACCACCCAGCACTCCGAGCACTGAGCACCCAGCACCACAAGCACTGAGCACCCAGCGCCCTGAGCACTGAGCACCCAGCACCCTGAGCACTGAGCACCCAGCCCCCTGAGTACTGAGCACCCAGCACCATGAGTACTGAGCACCCAGCACCCTGAGCACTGAGCACCCTGAGGACTGAGCACCCAGCTCCCTGAGCACTGAGCACCCAGCACCCTGAGTACTGAGCACCGATCACCCTGAGCACTGAGCACCCAGCACCCCGAGCACTGAGCACCCAGCACCCTGAGTACTGAGCACCCAGCACCCTGAGCACTGAGCACCCAGCACCCTGAGTACTGAGCACCCTGAGTACTGAGCACCGATCACCCTGAGCACTGAGCACCCAGCACCCTGAGTACTGAGCACCCAGCAACCTGAGCACTGAGCAACCAGCACCCTGAGCACTGAGCACCCAGCACCCTGAGTACTGAGCACCCAGCACCCTGAATACTGAGTACCCAGCACCCTGAGCACTGAGGACCCAGCACCCTGAGTACTGAGCACCGAGCACCCTGAGTACTGAGCACCCAGCACCCTGAGTACTGAGCACACAGCACCCTGAGCACTGAGCACCCAGCACCCTGAGTACTGAGCACCCAGCACCCTGAGTACTGAGCACCCAGCACCCAGAGCACTGAGCACCCAGCACCCCGAGCACGGAGCACCCAGGACCCCGAGCACTGAGTACTGAGCACCCAGCTCCCTGAGTACTGAGCACCGAGCTAACCGAGCACTGAGCACCCTGAGTACTGAGCACCCAGCACCCTGTGCACTGAGCACCCAGCACCCTGTGCACTGAGCACCCAGCACCCTGAGCACTGAGCACCCAGCACCCTGAGTACTGAGCACCCAGCACGCTGAGTACTGAGCACCCAGCACCCTGAGCACTGAGCAGGAAGCACCCTGAGTACTGAGCACTGAGCACCCAGCACCCCGAGCACTGAGCACCCAGCACCCTGTGTACTGAGCACTGAGCACCCTGAGCAATGAGCACCGAGCACCCCGAGCACTGAGCACCCAGCACCCTGAGCACTCAGCACCCAGCACCCCGAGCACTGAGCACCGAGCACCCCGAGCACTGAGCACCCAGCACCCTGAGCACTCAGCACCCAGCACCCCGAGCACTGAGCACCCAGCACCCTGAGCACTGAGCACCCAGCACCATGAGCACGGAGCACCCCGAGTACTGAGCACCCAGCACCCTGAGCACTGAGCACCCAGCACCTTGAGTACTGAGCACCGAGCACCTCGAGCACTAAGCACCCAGCACCCTGAGTACTGAGCACCCAGCACCCTGAGCACTGAGCACCCAGAACCCTGAGCACTGAGCACCCAGCACCCTGAGCACGGAGCACCCAGCACCCTGAGTACTGAGCACCCAACACCCAGACTACTGAGCTCCCAGCACCCTGAGCACTGAGCACCCAGCACCCTGAGTACTGAGCACCCAGCACCCTGAGTACTGAACACCCAGCACCCTGAGCACTGAGCACTGAGCACCCTGAGCACTGAGTACTGAGCACTGAGCACCCTGGGCACTGAGCACCCAGCACCCCGAGTACTGAGCACCCAGCACCCCGAGCACTGAGCACCCAGCGCCCCGAGCACTGAGCACCCAGCACCCCGAGCACTGAGCACTGAGCACCCTGAGCACTGAGCACCAAGCACCCCGAGTACTGAGCACTGAGCACCCTGAGTACTGAGCACCAAGCACCCCGAGTACTGAGCACTGAGCACCCTGAGTACTGAGCACCCAGCACCCTGAGCACTGAGCACCCAGCACCCTGAGTACTGAGCACTGAAAACCCTGAGTACTGAGCACCGAGCACCCTGAGTACTGAGCACCCAGCACCCTGATCACTGAGCACGGAGCACCCCGAGGACTGAGCACCCAGCACCCTGAGCACTGAGCACCCAGCACCTTGAGTACTGAGCACCGAGCACAACGAGCACTGAGCACCCAGCACCCTGAGTACTGAGCACCCAGCACCCTGAGCACTGAGCACCCAGCTCCCTGAGCACTGAGCACGCAGCACCCCAAGAACTCAGCAACCAGCCCCCTGAGTACTGAGCACAGAGCACCCTGAGCACTGAGCACCCAGCACCCTGAGTACTGAGCACCCAGCACCCTGAGTACTGAGCAACCAGCACCCTGAGCACTGAGCACTGAGCACCCAGCACCCTGAGCACTGAGCACTGAGCACCCAGCACCACAGCCCTGAGCACCCAGCACCCTGAGCACTGAGCACCCAGCACCCTGAGCACTGAGCACCCAGCACCCTGAGTACTGAGCAACCAGCTACCTGAGTACTGAGCACCCAGCACCCTGAGTACTGAGCACTCAGCAGCCTGAGTACTGAGCACCGAGCACACCGAGCAATGAGCACCCAGCACCCTGAGCACTGAGCACCCGGAGGACTGAGCACCCAGCACTCTGAGCACTGAGCACAGATCACTCTGAGCAGTGAGCACCCAGCACCCCGAGCACTGAGCACCCAGCACCCTGAGTACTGAGCACCCAGCACCCCGAGTACTGAGCACCCAGCACCCTGAGTACTGAGCACCCAGCACCCCGAGCACTGAGCACCCAGCACCCTGAGTACTGAGCACCCTGAGTACTGAGCACTGAGCACAGAGCATCCTGAGTACTGAGCACTCTGAGGACTGAGCACCCAGCACCCAGAGCACTGAGAACCCAGCACCCTGAGTACTGAGCACTGATCACCCTGAGCACTGAGCACCCAGCACCCCGAGCACTGAGCACCCAGCACCCTGAGTACTGAGCACCCAGCACCCTGAGCACTGAGCACCGAGCACCCTGAGTACTGAACACCCAGCACCTTGAGCACTCAGCACTGAGCACCCAGCACCCTGAGCACTGAGCACTGAGCACCCAGCACCCCGAGCACTGAGCACCCAGCACCCTGAGCACCCAGCACCCTGAGCACTGAGCACCCTGAGCACTGAGCACCCTGAGCACTGAGCACTGAGCACCCAGCACCCTGAGTACTGAGCACCCAACACTCTGAGCACTGAGCACCCAGCACGCTGAGTACTGAGCACTGAGCACACAGCACCCTGAGTACTGAGCACCCAGCACCCCGAGCACTGAGCACCCAGCGCCCCGAGCACTGAGCACCCAGCACCCCGAGCACTGAGCACTGAGCACACTGAGCACTGAGCACCCAGCACCCCGAGTACTGAGCACTGAGCGCCCTGAGTACTGAGCACCCAGCACCCCGAGTACCGAGCACTGAGCACCCTGAGTACTGCGCACCCAGCACCCTGAGCACTGAGAACCCTGAGTACTGAGCACCGAGCACACTGAGTACTGAGCACCCAGCCCCCTGAGCACTGAGCACGGAGCACCCCGAGGACTGAGCACCCCCACCCTGAGCACTGAGCACCCAGCACCTTGAGTACTGAGCACCGAGCACCCCGAGCACTGAGCACCCAGCACCCTGAGTACTGAGCACCCAACACCCAGAGTACTGAGCACCCAGCACCCTGAGTACTGAGCACCCAGCACCCTGAGCACTGAGCACTGAGCACCCAGCACCCTGAGCACTGAGCACTGACCACCCAGCACCCCGAGCACTGAGCACCCAGCACCCCGAGCACTGAGCACCCAGCGCCCTGAGCACTGAGCACCCAGCACCCTGAGCACTGAGCACCCAGCCCCCTGAGTACTGAGCACCCAGCACCATGAGTACTGAGCACCCAGCACCCTGAGTACTGAGCACCGAGCAACCCGAGCACTGAGCACCCAGCACCCTGAGCACTGAGCACCCTGAGGACTGAGCACCCAGCACCCTGAGCACCGAGCACCCCGAGCACTGAGCACCCAGCACCCTGAGCACTGAGCACCCTGAGCACTGAGCACCCAGCACACCGAGCACTGAGCACCCAGCACCCTGAGTACTGAGCACCCATCACCCTGAGCACTGAGCACCCAGCACCCTGAGTACTGAGCACCCTGAGTACTGAGCACCGATCACCCTGAGCACTGAGCACCCAGCACCCTGAGTACTGAGCACCCAGCACCCTGAGCACTGAGCACCCAGCACCCTGAGCACTGAGCACCCAGCACCCTGAGTACTGGTCACCGAGCACCCCGAGCCCTGAGCACCCAGCACCCTGAGTACTGAGCACCCAGCACCCTGAGCACTGAGCACAAAGCACGCTGAGTACTGAGCTCTGAACACCCTGAGTACTTAGCACCGAGGACCCTGAGCACTCAGCACCCAGCACGCTGAGTACTAAGCACTGAGCACCCTGAGTACTGAGCACCTAGCACCCTGAGTACTGAGCACCCAGCACCCTGAGCACTGAGCAGCCAGCACCCTCAGCACTGAGCACCCAGCACCCCGAGCACTGAGCACCCAGCACCCTGAGCACTGAGCACCCAGCACCCCGAGTACTGAGCACCGAGCACCCCGAGCTCTGAGCACCCTGCACCCTGAGTACTGAGCACCCAGTACCCTGAGTACTGAGCACCCCGAGTACTGAGCACCCAGCACCCCGAGCACTGAGCACCCAGCACCCTGAGTACTGAGAACAGATCACCCCGAGCACGGAGCACCCAGTACCCCGAGCACTGAGTACTGAGCACCCAGCACCCTGAGCACTGAGCACCCAGCACCCTGAGCACTGAACACCCAGCACCCTGAGCACTGAGCACCCAGCACCCTGAGTACTGAGCACTGAGCACCCAGCACCCCGAGCACTGAACACCCAGCACCCTGTGTACTGAGCACTGAGCACCCTGATTACTAAGCACCTAGCACCCTGAGTACTGAGCACCCAGGACCCTGAGCACTGAGCACCGAGCACCCCGAGCACTGAGCACTCAGCACCCTGAGCACTCAGCACCCAGCACCCCGAGCACTGAGCACCCAGCACCCTGAGCACTGAGCACCCAGCACCCAGAGCACTGAGCACCCAGCACCCTGAGCACTGAGCACCCAGCACCCTGAGTACTGAGCACCCAGCACCCTGAGTACTGAGCACCCAGCACCCTGAGTACTGAGCACCGAGCACCCTGAGTACTGAGCACCGAGCACCCTGAGTACTGAGCACCCAGCACCCTGAGCACTGAGCACCCAGCACCCTGAGTACTGAACACCCAGCACCCTGAGTACTGAGCACCCAGCACCCTGAGTACTGAGCACCTAGCACCCTGAGCACTGAGCACCGAGCACCCTGAGTACTGAACACCCAGCACCCTGAGCACTGAGCACTGAGCACCCAGCACCCTGAGCACTGAGAACTGAGCACCCAGCACCCCGAGCACTGAGCACCCAGCACCCTGAGCACCCAGCACCCTGAGCACTGAGCACCCTGAGCACTGAGCACCCTGAGCACTGAGCACTGAGCACCCAGCACCCTGAGTACTGAGCACCCAGCACCCTGAGCACTCAGCACCCAGCACCCCGAGCACTGAGCACCCAGCACCCCGAGCACTGAGCACCCAGCACCCTGAGCACTGAGCACCCAGCACCCTGAGCCCTGAGAACCCAGCACCCTGAGTACTGAGTACTCAGCACCCTGAGCACTGAGCACCCAGCACCCTGAGTACTGATCACCGAGCACCCCGAGCACTGAGCACCCAGCACCCTGAGTACTGAGCACCCAGCACCCTGAGCACTGAGCACAAAACACGCTGAGTACTGAGCACTGAACACCCTGAGTACTTAGCACCGAGGACCCTGAGCACTCAGCACCCAGCACGCTGAGTACTAAGCACTGAGCACCCTGAGTACTGAGCACCTAGCACCCTGAGTACTGAGCACCCAGCACCCTGAGCACTGAGCAGCCAGCACCCTGAGCACTGAGCACAAAGCACGCTGAGTACTGAGCTCTGAACACCCTGAGTACTTAGCACCGAGGACCCTGAGCACTCAGCACCCAGCACGCTGAGTACTAAGCACTGAGCACCCTGAGTACTGAGCACCTAGCACCCTGAGTACTGAGCACCCAGCACCCTGAGCACTGAGCAGCCAGCACCCTCAGCACTGAGCACCCAGCACCCCGAGCACTGAGCACCCAGCACCCTGAGCACTGAGCACCCAGCACCCCGAGTACTGAGCACCGAGCACCCCGAGCTCTGAGCACCCTGCACCCTGAGTACTGAGCACCCAGTACCCTGAGTACTGAGCACCCCGAGTACTGAGCACCCAGCACCCCGAGCACTGAGCACCCAGCACCCTGAGTACTGAGAACAGATCACCCCGAGCACGGAGCACCCAGTACCCCGAGCACTGAGTACTGAGCACCCAGCACCCTGAGCACTGAGCACCCAGCACCCTGAGCACTGAACACCCAGCACCCTGAGTACTGAGCACCCAGCACGCTGAGTACTGAGCACTCAGCACCCTGAGCACTGAGCACCCAGCACCCTGAGTACTGAGCACTGAGCACCCAGCACCCCGAGCACTGAACACCCAGCACCCTGTGTACTGAGCACTGAGCACCCTGATTACTAAGCACCTAGCACCCTGAGTACTGAGCACCCAGGACCCTGAGCACTGAGCACCGAGCACCCCGAGCACTGAGCACTCAGCACCCTGAGCACTCAGCACCCAGCACCCCGAGCACTGAGCACCCAGCACCCTGAGCACTGAGCACCCAGCACCCAGAGCACTGAGCACCCAGCACCCTGAGCACTGAGCACCCAGCACCCTGAGTACTGAGCACCCAGCACCCTGAGTACTGAGCACCCAGCACCCTGAGTACTGAGCACCGAGCACCCTGAGTACTGAGCACCGAGCACCCTGAGTACTGAGCACCCAGCACCCTGAGCACTGAGCACCCAGCACCCTGAGTACTGAACACCCAGCACCCTGAGTACTGAGCACCCAGCACCCTGAGTACTGAGCACCTAGCACCCTGAGCACTGAGCACCGAGCACCCTGAGTACTGAACACCCAGCACCCTGAGCACTGAGCACTGAGCACCCAGCACCCTGAGCACTGAGAACTGAGCACCCAGCACCCCGAGCACTGAGCACCCAGCACCCTGAGCACCCAGCACCCTGAGCACTGAGCACCCTGAGCACTGAGCACCCTGAGCACTGAGCACTGAGCACCCAGCACCCTGAGTACTGAGCACCCAGCACCCTGAGCACTCAGCACCCAGCACCCCGAGCACTGAGCACCCAGCACCCCGAGCACTGAGCACCCAGCACCCTGAGCACTGAGCACCCAGCACCCTGAGCCCTGAGAACCCAGCACCCTGAGTACTGAGTACTCAGCACCCTGAGCACTGAGCACCCAGCACCCTGAGTACTGATCACCGAGCACCCCGAGCACTGAGCACCCAGCACCCTGAGTACTGAGCACCCAGCACCCTGAGCACTGAGCACAAAACACGCTGAGTACTGAGCACTGAACACCCTGAGTACTGAGCACCGAGGACCCTGAGCACTCAGCACCCAGCACGCTGAGTACTAAGCACTGAGCACCCTGAGTACTGAGCACCTAGCACCCTGAGTACTGAGCACCCAGCACCCTGAGCACTGAGCAGCCAGCACCCTCAGCACTGAGCACCCAGCACCCCGAGCACTGAGCACCCAGCACCCTGAGCACTGAGCACCCAGCACCCCGAGTACTGAGCACCGAGCACCCCGAGCTCTGAGCACCCAGCACCCTGATTACTGAGCACCCAGTACCCTGAGTACTGAGCACCCCGAGTACTGAGCACCCAGCACCCCGAGCACTGAGCACCCAGCACCCTGAGTACTGAGAACAGATCACCCCGAGCACGGAGCACCCAGTACCCCGAACACTGAGTACTGAGCACCCAGCACCCTGAGTACTGAGCACCGAGCTCCCCGAGCACTGAGCACCCAGCACCCTGAGCACTGAGCACCCAGCACCCCGAGCACTGAGCACCCAGCACCCTGTGTACTGAGCACTGAGCACCCTGATTACTAAGCACCTAGCACCCTGAGTACTGAGCACCCAGGACCCTGAGCACTGAGCACCCCGATCACTGAGCACCCAGCACCCTGAGCACTGAGCACCCAGCACCCTGAGCACTGAGCACCCAGCACCCAGAGCACTGAGCACCCAGCACCCTGAGCACTGAGCACCCAGCACCCTGAGTACTGAGCACCCAGCACCCTGAGTACTGAGCACCCAGCACCCTGAGTACTGAGCACCGAGCACCCGGAGTACTGAGCACCGAGCACCCTGAGTACTGAGCACCCAGCACCCTGAGCACTGAGCACCCAGCACCCTGAGTACTGAGCACCCAGCACCCTGAGTACTGAGCACCCAGCACCCCTAGCACTGAGCACCCAGCACCCTGAGTACTGAGCAACTAGCACCCTGAGCACTGAGCACCGAGCACACTGAGTACTGAACACCCAGCACCCTGAGCACTGAGCACTGAGCACCCAGCACCCTGAGCACTGAGAACTGAGCACCCAGCACCCCGAGCACTGAGCACCCAGCACCCTGAGCACCCAGCACCCTGAGCACTGAGCACCCTGAGCACTGAGCACCCTGAGCACTGAGCACTGAGCACCCAGCACCCTGAGTACTGAGCACCCAACACTCTGAGCACTGAGCACCCAGCACGCTGAGTACTGAGCACTGAGCACACAGCACCCTGAGTACTGAGCACCCAGCACCCCGAGCACTGAGCACCCAGCGCCCCGAGCACTGAGCACCCAGCACCCTGAGCACTGAGCACTGAGCACACTGAGCACTGAGCACCCAGCACCCCGAGTACTGAGCACTGAGCACCCTGAGTACTGCGCACCCAACACCCAGAGTACTGATCACCCAGCACCCTGAGAACTGAGCACCCAGCACCCTGAGTACTGAGCACCCAGCACCCTGAGTACTGAGCACCCAGCACCCTGAGCACTGAGCACTGAGCACCCAGCACCTTGAGCACTGAGCACTGACCAACCAGCACCCCGAGCACTGAGCACCCAGCACCCCAAGCACTGAGCACCCAGCGCCCTGAGCACTGAGCACCCAGCACCCTGAGCACTGAGCACCCAGCCCCCTGAGTACTGAGCACCCAGCACCATGAGTACTGAGCACCCAGCACCCTGAGCACTGAGCACCCTGAGCACTGAGCACCCAGCTCCCTGAGCACTGAGCACCCAGCACCCTGAGTACTGAGCACCGATCACCCTGAGCACTGAGCACCCAGCACCCCGAGCACTGAGCACCCAGCACCCTGAGTACTGAGCACCCAGCACCCTGAGCACTGAGCACCCAGCACCCTGAGTACTGAGCACCCTGAGTACTGAGCACCGATCACCCTGAGCACTGAGCACCCAGCACCCTGAGTACTGAGCACCCAGCACCCTGAGCACTGAGCAACCAGCACCCTGAGCACTGAGCACCCAGCACCCTGAGTACTGAGCACCCAGCACCCTGAGTACTGAGTACCCAGCACCCTGAGCACTGAGGACCCAGCACCCTGAGTACTGAGCACCGAGCACCCTGAGTACTGAGCACCCAGCACCCTGACTACTGAGCACACAGCACCCTGAGCACTGAGCACCCAGCACCCTGAGTACTGAGCACCCAGCACCCTGAGTACTGAGCACCCAGCACCCAGAGCACTGAGCACCCAGCACCCCGAGCACGGAGCACCCAGGACCCCGAGCACTGAGTACTGAGCACCCAGCACACTGAGTACTGAGCACCGAGCTAACCGAGCACTGAGCACCCTGAGTACTGAGCACCCAGCACCCTGTGCACTGAGCACCCAGCACCCTGTGCACTGAGCACCCAGCACCCTGAGCACTGAGCACCCAGCACCCTGAGTACTGAGCACCCAGCACGCTGAGTACTGAGCACCCAGCACCCTGAGCACTGAGCAGGCAGCACCCTGAGTACTGAGCACTGAGCACCCAGCACCCCGAGCACTGAGCACCCAGCACCCTGTGTACTGAGCACTGAGCACCCTGAGCACTGAGCACCGAGCACCCCGAGCACTGAGCACCCAGCACCCTGAGCACTCAGCACCCACCACCCCGAGCACTGAGCACCGAGCACCCCGAGCACTGAGCACCCAGCACCCTGAGCACTCAGCACCCAGCACCCCGAGCACTGAGCACCCAGCACCCTGAGCACTGAGCACCCAGCACCATGAGCACGGACCACCCCGAGTACTGAGCACCCAGCACCCTGAGCACTGAGCACCCAGCACCTTGAGTACTGAGCACCGAGCACCTCGAACACTAAGCACCCAGCACCCTGAGTACTGAGCACCCAGCACCCTGAGCACTGAGCACCCAGAACCCTGAGCACTGAGCACCCAGCACCCTGAGCACGGAGCACCCAGCACCCTGAGTACTGAGCACCCAACACCCAGACTACTGAGCTCCCAGCACCCTGAGCACTGAGCACCCAGCACCCTGAGTACTGAGCACCCAGCACCCTGAGTACTGAACACCCAGCACCCTGAGCACTGAGCACTGAGCACCCTGAGCACTGAGTACTGAGCACTGAGCACCCTGAGCACTGAGCACCCAGCACCCCGAGTACTGAGCACCCAGCACCCCGAGCACTGAGCACCCAGCGCCCCGAGCACTGAGCACCCAGCACCCCGAGCACTGAGCACTGAGCACCCTGAGCACTGAGCACCAAGCACCCCGAGTACTGAGCACTGAGCACCCTGAGTACTGAGCACCAAGCACCCCGAGTACTGAGCACTGAGCACCCTGAGTACTGAGCACCCAGCACCCTGAGCACTGAGCACCCAGCACCCTGAGTACTGAGCACTGAAAACCCTGAGTACTGAGCACCGAGCACCCTGAGTACTGAGCACCCAGCACCCTGATCACTGAGCACGGAGCACCCCGAGGACTGAGCACCCAGCACCCTGAGCACTGAGCACCCAGCACCTTGAGTACTGAGCACCGAGCACAACGAGCACTGAGCACCCAGCACCCTGAGTACTGAGCACCCAGCACCCTGAGCACTGAGCACCCAGCTCCCTGAGCACTGAGCACGCAGCACCCCAAGCACTCAGCAACCAGCACCCTGAGTACTGAGCACAGAGCACCCTGAGCACTGAGCACCCAGCACCCTGAGTACTGAGCACCCAGCACCCTGAGTACTGAGCAACCAGCACCCTGAGCACTGAGCACTGAGCACCCAGCACCCTGAGCACTGAGCACTGAGCACCCAGCACCACAGCCCTGAGCACCCAGCACCCCGAGCACTGAGCACCCAGCACCCTGAGCACTGAGCACCCAGCACCCTGAGTACTGAGCAACCAGCTACATGAGTACTGAGCACCCAGCACCCTGAGTACTGAGCACTCAGCAGCCTGAGTACTGAGCACCGAGCACACCGAGCAATGAGCACCCAGCACCCTGAGCACTGAGCACCCGGAGGACTGAGCACCCAGCACTCTGAGCACTGAGCACAGATCACTCTGAGCAGTGAGCACCCAGCACCCCGAGCACTGAGCACCCAGCACCCTGAGTACTGAGCACCCAGCACCCCGAGTACTGAGCACCCAGCACCCTGAGTACTGAGCACCCAGCACCCCGAGCACTGAGCACCCAGCACCCTGAGTACTGAGCACCCTGAGTACTGAGCACTGAGCACAGAGCATCCTGAGTACTGAGCACTCTGAGGACTGAGCACCCAGCACCCAGAGCACTGAGAACCCAGCACCCTGAGTACTGAGCACTGATCACCCTGAGCACTGAGCACCCAGCACCCCGAGCACTGAGCACCCAGCACCCTGAGTACTGAGCACCCAGCACCCTGAGCACTGAGCACCGAGCACCCTGAGTACTGAACACCCAGCACCTTGAGCACTCAGCACTGAGCACCCAGCACCCTGAGCACTGAGCACTGAGCACCCAGCACCCCGAGCACTGAGCACCCAGCACCCTGAGCACCCAGCACCCTGAGCACTGAGCACCCTGAGCACTGAGCACCCTGAGCACTGAGCACTTTGCACCCAGCACCCTGAGTACTGAGCACCCAACACTCTGAGCACTGAGCACCCAGCACGCTGAGTACTGAGCACTGAGCACACAGCACCCTGAGTACTGAGCACCCAGCACCCCGAGCACTGAGCACCCAGCGCCCCGAGCACTGAGCACCCAGCACCCCGAGCACTGAGCACTGAGCACACTGAGCACTGAGCACCCAGCACCCCGAGTACTGAGCACTGAGCGCCCTGAGTACTGAGCACCCAGCACCCCGAGTACTGAGCACTGAGCACCCTGAGTACTGAGCACCCAGCACCCTGAGCACTGAGAACCCTGAGTACTGAGCACCGAGCACACTGAGTACTGAGCACCCAGCCCCCTGAGCACTGAGCACGGAGCCCCCGAGGACTGAGCACCCCCACCCTGAGCACTGAGCACCCAGCACCTTGAGTACTGAGCACCGAGCACACCGAGCACTGAGCGCCCAGCACCCTGAGTACTGTGCACCCAACACTCAGAGTACTGAGCACCCAGCACCCTGAGTACTGAGCACCCAGCACCCTGAGCACTGAGCACTGAGCACCCAGCACCCTGAGCACTGAGCACTGACCACCCAGCACCCCGAGCACTGAGCACCCAGCACCCTGAGCACTGAGCACCCAGCGCCCTGAGCACTGAGCACCCAGCACCCTGAGCACTGAGCACCCAGCCCCCTGAGTACTGAGCACCCAGCACCATGAGTACTGAGCACCCAGCACCCTGAGTACTGAGCACCGAGCAACCCGAGCACTGAGCACCCAGCACCCTGAGCACTGAGCACCCTGAGGACTGAGCACCCAGCACCCTGAGCACCGAGCACCCCGAGCACTGAGCACCCAGCACCCTGAGCACTGAGCACCCTGAGCACTGAGCACCCAGCACACCGAGCACTGAGCACCCAGCACCCTGAGTACTGAGCACCCATCACCCTGAGCACTGAGCACCCAGCACCCTGAGTACTGAGCACCCTGAGTACTGAGCACCGATCACCCTGAGCACTGAGCACCCAGCACCCTGAGTACTGAGCACCCAGCACCCTGAGCACTGAGCACCCAGCACCCTGAGCACTGAGCACACAGCACCCTGAGTACTGAGCACCCAGAACCCTGAGTACTGAGTACAAAGCACCCTGAGCACTGAGCACCCAGCACCCTGAGTACTGAGCACCGAGCACACTAAGTACTGAGCACCAAGCACCCTGAGTACTGAGCACCCAGCACCCTGAGCACTGAGCACCCAGCACCCTGAGTACTGAGCACCCAGCACCCTGAGCACTGAGCACCCAGAACCCTGAGCACTGAGCACCCAGCACCCTGAGCACGGAGCACCCAGCACCCTGAGTACTGAGCACCCAACACCCAGACTACTGAGCTCCCAGCACCCTGAGCACTGAGCACCCAGCACCCTGAGTACTGAGCACCCAGCACCCTGAGTACTGAACACCCAGCACCCTGAGCACTGAGCACTGAGCACCCTGAGCACTGAGTACTGAGCACTGAGCACCCTGAGCACTGAGCACCCAGCACCCCGAGTACTGAGCACCCAGCACCCCGAGCACTGAGCACCCAGCGCCCCGAGCACTGAGCACCCAGCACCCCGAGCACTGAGCACTGAGCACCCTGAGCACTGAGCACCAAGCACCCCGAGTACTGAGCACTGAGCACCCTGAGTACTGAGCACCAAGCACCCCGAGTACTGAGCACTGAGCACCCTGAGTACTGAGCACCCAGCACCCTGAGCACTGAGCACCCAGCACCCTGAGTACTGAGCACTGAAAACCCTGAGTACTGAGCACCGAGCACCCTGAGTACTGAGCACCCAGCACCCTGATCACTGAGCACGGAGCACCCCGAGGACTGAGCACCCAGCACCCTGAGCACTGAGCACCCAGCACCTTGAGTACTGAGCACCGAGCACAACGAGCACTGAGCACCCAGCACCCTGAGTACTGAGCACCCAGCACCCTGAGCACTGAGCACCCAGCTCCCTGAGCACTGAGCACGCAGCACCCCAAGCACTCAGCAACCAGCACCCTGAGTACTGAGCACAGAGCACCCTGAGCACTGAGCACCCAGCACCCTGAGTACTGAGCACCCAGCACCCTGAGTACTGAGCAACCAGCACCCTGAGCACTGAGCACTGAGCACCCAGCACCCTGAGCACTGAGCACTGAGCACCCAGCACCACAGCCCTGAGAACCCAGCACCCCGAGCACTGAGCACCCAGCACCCTGAGCACTGAGCACCCAGCACCCTGAGTACTGAGCAACCAGCTACCTGAGTACTGAGCACCCAGCACCCTGAGTACTGAGCACTCAGCAGCCTGAGTACTGAGCACCGAGCACACCGAGCAATGAGCACCCAGCACCCTGAGCACTGAGCACCCGGAGGACTGAGCACCCAGCACTCTGAGCACTGAGCACAGATCACTCTGAGCAGTGAGCACCCAGCACCCCGAGCACTGAGCACCCAGCACCCTGAGTACTGAGCACCCAGCACCCCGAGTACTGAGCACCCAGCACCCTGAGTACTGAGCACCCAGCACCCCGAGCACTGAGCACCCAGCACCCTGAGTACTGAGCACCCTGAGTACTGAGCACTGAGCACAGAGCATCCTGAGTACTGAGCACTCTGAGGACTGAGCACCCAGCACCCAGAGCACTGAGAACCCAGCACCCTGAGTACTGAGCACTGATCACCCTGAGCACTGAGCACCCAGCACCCCGAGCACTGAGCACCCAGCACCCTGAGTACTGAGCACCCAGCACCCTGAGCACTGAGCACCGAGCACCCTGAGTACTGAACACCCAGAACCTTGAGCACTCAGCACTGAGCACCCAGCACCCTGAGCACTGAGCACTGAGCACCCAGCACCCCGAGCACTGAGCACCCAGCACCCTGAGCACCCAGCACCCTGAGCACTGAGCACTGAGCACCCAGCACCCTGAGTACTGAGCACCCAACACTCTGAGCACTGAGCACCCAGCACGCTGAGTACTGAGCACTGAGCACACAGCACCCTGAGTACTGAGCACCCAGCACCCCGAGCACTGAGCACCCAGCGCCCCGAGCACTGAGCACCCAGCACCCCGAGCACTGAGCACTGAGCACACTGAGCACTGAGCACCCAGCACCCCGAGTACTGAGCACTGAGCGCCCTGAGTACTGAGCACCCAGCACCCCGAGTACTGAGCACTGAGCACCCTGAGTACTGAGCACCCAGCACCCTGAGCACTGAGAACCCTGAGTACTGAGCACCGAGCACACTGAGTACTGAGCACCCAGCCCCCTGAGCACTGAGCAAGGAGCCCCCGAGGACTGAGCACCCCCACCCTGAGCACTGAGCACCCAGCACCTTGAGTACTGAGCACCGAGCACCCCGAGCACTGAGCGCCCAGCACCCTGAGTACTGAGCACCCAACACTCAGAGTACTGAGCACCCAGCACCCTGAGTACTGAGCACCCAGCACCCTGAGCACTGAGCACTGAGCACCCAGCACCCTGAGCACTGAGCACTGACCACCCAGCACCCCGAGCACTGAGCACCCAGCACCCCGAGCACTGAGCACCCAGCGCCCTGAGCACTGAGCACCCAGCACCCTGAGCACTGAGCACCCAGCCCCCTGAGTACTGAGCACCCAGCACCATGAGTACTGAGCACCCAGCACCCTGAGTACTGAGCACCGAGCAACCCGAGCACTGAGCACCCAGCACCCTGAGCACTGAGCACCCTGAGGACTGAGCACCCAGCACCCTGAGCACCGAGCACCCCGAGCACTGAGCACCCAGCACCCTGAGCACTGAGCACCCTGAGCACTGAGCAACCAGCACACCGAGCACTGAGCACCCAGCACCCTGAGTACTGAGCACCCATCACCCTGAGCACTGAGCACCCAGCACCCTGAGTACTGAGCACCCTGAGTACTGAGCACCGATCACCCTGAGCACTGAGCACCCAGCACCCTGAGTACTGAGCACCCAGCACCCTGAGCACTGAGCACCCAGCACCCTGAGCACTGAGCACACAGCACCCTGAGTACTGAGCACCCAGAACCCTGAGTAGTGAGTACAAAGCACCCTGAGCACTGAGCACCCAGCACCCTGAGTACTGAGCACCGAGCACACTAAGTACTGAGCACCAAGCACCCTGAGTACTGAGCACCCAGCACCCTGAGCACTGAGCACCCAGCACCCTGAGTACTGAGCACCCAGCACCCTGAGTACTGAGCACCCAGCACCCTGAGTACTGAGCACCGAGCACCCCGAGCACTGAGCAACCAGCACCCTGAGTACTGAGCACTGAGCACCCTGAGTACTGAGCACCGAACACCCTGAGTACTGAGCACCCAGCACCCTGAGGACTGAGCACCCAGCACCCTGAACACTGAGCACCCAGCACCCTGAGTACTGAGCCCCCAGCACCCTGAGTACTGAGCACCCAGCACCCTGAGCACTGAGCACCCAGCACCCCGAGCACTGAGCACCCAGCACCCCGAGCACTGAGCACCCAGCACCCCGAGCACTGAGCACCCAGCACCCTGAGCACTGAGCACCCAGCACCCTGAGCACTGAGCACCCAGCACCCTGAGTACTGAGTACTCAGCACCCTGAGCACTGAGAACCCAGCACCCTGAGTACTGATCACAGAGCACCCCGAGCACTGAGCACCCAGCACCCTGAGTACTGAGCACCCAGCACCCTGAGTACTGAGCACCCAGCACCCTGAGTACTGAGCACCCAGCACCCTGAGCACTGAGCACAAAGCACGCTGAGTACTGAGCACTGAGCACCCGGAGTACTGAGCACCGAGGACCCTGAGAACTGAGCACCCAGCACGCTGAGTACTGAGCACCCAGCACCCTGAGTACTGAGCACCCAGCACCCTGAGTACTGAGCACCTAACACCCTGAGTACTGAGCACCCAGCACCCTGAGCACTGAGCAGCCAGCACCCTCAGCACTGAGCACCCAGCACCCCGAGCACTGAGCACCCAGCACCCTGAGCACTGAGCACCCAGCACCCTGAGTACTGAGCACCCAGCACCCCGAGTACTGAGCACCCAGCACCCCGAGTACTGAGCACCGAGCACCCCGAGCACTGAGCACCCAGCACCCTGAGTACTGAGCACCCAGTACCCTGAGTACTGAGCACACCGTGTACTGAGCACCCAGCACCGCGAGCACTGAGCACCCAGCACCCTGAGTACTGAGAACAGATCACCCTGAGTACTGAGCACCCAGCACCCTGAGTACTGAGCCCCCAGCACCCTGAGTACTGAGCACCCAGCAACCCGAGCACTGAGCACCCAGCACCCCGAGAATGAGCACCCAGCACCCTGAGTACTGAGAACCGAGCACCCTGAGTACTGAGCACGCAGCACCCTGAGTACTGAGCCCCCAGCACCCTGAGCACTGAGCACCCAGCGCCCCGAGCACTGAGCACCCAGCACCCTAAGCACTTAGCACCCAACACCCGGAGTACTGAACACCCAGAACCCCGAGCACTGAGCACCCAGCACCCTGAGCACTGAGCACCCAGCACCCTGAGCACTGATCACCCAGGACCCTGAGCACTGAGCACCCAGCACCCTGAGTACTGAGCACCCAGCACCCTGAGCACTGAGCACCCTGCACCCTGAGTACTGAGCACCCAGCACGCTGAGTACTGAGCAACCAGCACACTGAGCACTGAGCACCCAGCACCCTGAGCACGGAGCACCCAGCACCCTGAGCACTGAGCACCCAGCACCCTGAGTACTGAGCACCCAGCACGCTGAGAACTGAGCACTCAGCACCCTGAGCACTGAGCACCCAGCACCCTGAGTACTGAGCACTGAGCACCCAGCACCCCTAGCACTGAGCACCCAGCACCCTGTGTACTGAGCACTGAGCACCCTGAGTACTAAGCACCCAGCACCCTGAGTACTGAGCACCCAGGACCCTGAGCACTGAGCACCGAGCACCCCGAGCACTGAGCACCCAGCACCCTGAGCACTCAGCACCCATCACCCCGATCACTGAGCACCCAGCACCCTGAGCACTGAGCACCCAGCACCCTGAGCACTGAGCACCCAGCACCCAGAGCACTGAGCACCCAGCAACCTGAGCACTGAGCACCCAGCACCCTGAGTACTGAGCACCCAGCACCCTGAGTACTGAGCACCCAGACCCCGAGCACTGAGGACCCAGCACCCCTAGCACTGTGCACCCAGCACCCTGAGTACTGAGAACCCAGCACCCTGAGTACTGAGCACCCAGCACCCTGAGCACTGAGCACCCAGCAGCCCGAGCACTGAGCACCCAGCATCCTGAGCACTGGGCACTGAGCACCCAGCACCCCGAGTACTAAGCACCCAGCACCTAGAGTACTGAGCACCCAGCACCCTGAGTAATGAGCACCCAGCACACCGAGCACTGAGCACCCAGCAGCCTGAGCACTGAGCACCCAACACCCTGAGTACTGAGCATCAAGCACGCTGAGCACTGAGCACCCAGCACCCTGAGCACTGAGCACCCAGCACCCTGAGCACTGAGCACTCAGCACCTTGAGTACTGAGCACCGAGCACCCTGAGTACTGAGCACCCAGCACCATGAGTACTGAGCACCAAGCACCCTGAGTACTGAGTACTGAGCACCCAGCACCCTGAGCACTGAGCACCAAGCACCCTGAGTACTGAGCACTGAGCACTGACCACCCTGAGCACTGAGCACCCAGCACCCTGAGCACTGAGCACCCAGCATCCTGAGCACTGAGTACTGACCACCCAGCACCCTGAGCACTGAGCAGCCAGCACCCTGAGCACTGAGCACCAAGCACCCTGAGTACTGAGCACCCAGCACCCCAAACACTGAGCACCGAGCACCCTGAGAACTGAGCACCGAGCACCCTGAGTACTCAGCACCCAGCACCATGAGTACTGAGCCCCGAGCACCCAGAGTACTGAGCAACCTGAGTACTGAGCACCCAGTACCCCGAGAATGAGCACCCAGCACCATGAGTACTGAGCACCGAGCACCCTGAGCACTGAGCACCCAGCACCCTGAGTACTGAGCACCAAGCACCCTGAGTTCTGAGCACCCAGCACCCTGAGTACTGAGCACCCAGCACCATGAGTACTGAGCCCCGAGCACCCAGAGTACTGAGCAACCTGCTTACTGAGCACCCAGTACCCCGAGAATGAGCAGGCAGCACCATGAGTACTGAGCACCGAGCACCCTGAGTTCTGTGCACCCAGCACCCTGAGCACTGAGCACACAGAGTACTGAGCAACCAGCACCGTGAGCACTGAGCACCCAGCACCCCGAGCACTGAGCACCCAGCACCCGACCACTGAGCACTGAGCACCCTGAGCACTGAGGACCCAGCACCCCGAGCACTGAGCAGCCAGCACCCTGAGTACTGAGCACCCAGCACCCTGAGCACTGAGGACCCAGCATCCCGAGCACTGAGCACCCAGCACGCTGAGTACTGAGTACTGAGCACCCAGCACCCTGAGTACTGAGCACCCAGCACCCTGAGTACTGAGCACCCAGCACCCCAAGCACTGAGCACTGAGCAACCTGAGTACTGAGCACTGAGCACCCTTAGTACTGAGCACCGAGCACCCTGAGTACTGAGCACCCAGCACCCCGAGCACTGAGCACTGAGCAACCTGAGTGCTGAGCAACAAGCACCCCGAGTACTGAGCACTGAGCACCCTGAGTACTGAGCACCCAGCACCCTGAGCACTGAGCACCCAGCACCCTGAGTACTGAGCCCTGAGAACCCTGAGTACTGAACACCGAGCACCCTGAGTACTGAGCACCCAGCACCCTGAGCACCGAGCACGGAGCACCCCAAGGACTGAGCACCCAGCACCCTGAGCACTGAGCACCCAGCACCCTGTGTACTGAGCACTGAGCAAACTGAGTACTAAGCACCCAGCACCCTGAGTACTGAGCACCCAGGACCCTGAGCACTGAGCACCGAGCACCCCGAGCACTGAGCACCCAGCACCCTGAGCACTCAGCACCCATCACCCCGATCACTGAGCACCCAGCACCCTGAGCACTGAGCACCCAGCACCCTGAGCACTGAGCACCCAGCACCCAGAGCACTGAGCACCCAGCACCCTGAGCACTGAGCACCCAGCACCCTGAGTACTGAGCACCCAGCACCCTGAGTACTGAGCACCCAGACCCCGAGCACTGAGGACCCAGCACCCCTAGCACTGTGCACCCAGCACCCTGAGTACTGAGAACCCAGCACCCTGAGTACTGAGCACCCAGCACCCTGAGCACTGAGCACCCAGCAGCCCGAGCACTGAGCACCCAGCATCCTGAGCACTGGGCACTGAGCACCCAGCACCCCGAGTACTAAGCACCCACCACCCTGAGTACTGAGCACCCAGCACCCTGAGTAATGAGCACCCAGCACCCCGAGCACTGAGCACCCAGCACCCTGAGCACTGAGCACCCAACACCCTGAGTACTGAGCATCAAGCACGCTGAGCACTGAGCACCCAGCACCCTGAGCACTGAGCACCCAGCAAGCTGAGCACTGAGCACTCAGCACCTTGAGTACTGAGCACCGAGCAACCCGAGCACTGAGCACCGGGTAACCCGAGCACTGAGCACCCAGCACCCTGAGTACTGAGCACCAAGCACCCTGAGTACTGAGCACTGAGCACTGACCACCCTGAGCACTGAGCACCCAGCACCCTGAGCACTGAGAACCCAGCTTCCTGAGCACTGAGTACTGAGCACCCAGCACCCTGAGCACTGAGCAGCCAGCACCCTGAGCACTGAGCACCAAGCACCCTGAGTACTGAGCACCCAGCACCCCAAACACTGAGCACCGAGGACCCTGAGAACTGAGCACCGAGCACCCTGAGTACTGAGCACCCAGCACCATGAGTACTGAGCCCCGAGCACGCAGAGTACTGAGCAACCTGAGTACTGAGCACCCAGTACCCCGAGAATGAGCACCCAGCACCATGAGTACTGAGCACCGAGCACCCTGAGCACTGAGCACCCAGCACCCTGAGTACTGAGCACCAAGCACCCTGAGTTCTGAGCACCCAGCACCCTGAGTACTGAGCACCCAGCACCATGAGTACTGAGCCCCGAGCACCCAGAGTACTGAGCAACCTGAGTACTGAGCACCCAGTACCCCGAGAATGAGCACCCAGCACCATGAGTACTGAGCACCGAGCACCCTGAGTTCTGAGCACCCAGCACCCTGAGCACTGAGCACACAGAGTACTGAGCAACCAGCACCGTGAGCACTGAGCACACAGCACCCCGAGCACTGAGCACCCAGCACCCCGACCACTGAGCACTGAGCACCCTGAGCACTGAGGACCCAGCACCCCGAGCACTGAGCACCCAGCACCCTGAGTACTGAGCACCCAGCACCCTGAGCACTGAGGACCCAGCATCCCGAGCACTGAGCACCCAGCACGCTGAGTACTGAGCACTGAGCACTGAGCACCCTTAGTACTGAGCACCGAGCACCCTGAGTACTGAGCACCCAGCACCCCGAGCACTGAGCACTGAGCAACCTGAGTGCTGAGCAACAAGCACCCCGAGTACTGAGCACTGAGCACCCTGAGTACTGAGCACCCAGCACCCTGAGCACTGAGCACCCAGCACCCTGAGTACTGAGCACTGAGAACCCTGAGTACTGAACACCGAGCACCCTGAGTACTGAGCACCCAGCACCCTGATCACTGAGCACGGAGCACCCCGAGGACTGAGCACCCAGCACCCTGAGCACTGAGCACCCAGCACCTTGAGTACTGAGCACCGAGCACCCCGAGCACTGAGCACCCAGCACCCTGAGTACTGAGCACCCAGCACCCTGAGCACTGAGCACGGAGCACCCCGAGGACTGAGCACCCAGCACCCTGAGCACTGAGCACCCAGCACCTTTAGTACTGAGCACCGAGCACCCCAAGCACTGAGCACCCAGGACCCTGAGCACTGAGCACCCAGCACCCCGAGAACTGAGCACCCAGCACCCTGAGTACTGAGCACCCAACACCCAGAGTACTGAGCACCCAGCACCCTGAGAACTGAGCACCCAGCACCCTGAGTACTGAGCACCCAGCACCCTGAGTACTGAGCACCCAGCACCCTGAGCACTGAGCACTGAGCACCCAGCACCTTGAGCACTGAGCACTGACCACCCAGCACCCCGAGCACTGAGCACCCAGCACCCCGAGCACTGAGCACCCAGCGCCTTGAGCACTGAGCACCCAGCACCCTGAGCACTGAGCACCCAGTCCCCTGAGTACTGAGCACCCAGCACCATGAGTACTGAGCACCCAGCACCCTGAGTACTGAGCAGTCAGCACCCTGAGTACTGAGCACCGAGCACCCCGAGCACTGAGCACCCAGCACCCTGAGCACTGAGCACCCTGAGGACTGAGCACCCAGCACACTGAGCACTGAGCACCCACCACATTGAGTACGGAGCACCGATCACCCTGAGCACTGAGCACCCAGCACCCCGAGCACTGAGCACCCAGCACCCTGAGTACTGAGTACCCAGCACCCTGAGCACTGGGCACCCAGCACCCTGAGTACTGAGCACCCTGAGTACTGAGCACCGATCACCCTGAGCACTGAGCACCCAGCACCCTGAGTACTGAGCACCCAGCACCCTGAGCACTGAGCACCCAGCACCCTGAGTACTGAGCACCCAGCACCCTGAGTACTGAGCACCCAGCACCCTGAGTACTGAGTACCCAGCACCCTGCGCACTGAGCACCCAGCACCCTGAGTACTGAGCACCGAGCACCCTGAGTACTGAGCACCCAGCACCCTGAGTACTGAGCACCCACCACCCTGAGCACTGAGCACCCAGCATCCTGAGTACTGAGCACCCAGCACCCTGAGTACTGAGCACCCAGCACCCAGAGCACTGAGCACCCAGCACCCTGAGCACTCAGCACCCAGGACCCCGAGCACTGAGTATTGAGCACCCAGCACCCTGAGTACTGAGCACGCAGCACGCTGAGTACTGAGCACCCAGCACCCCGAGAACTGAGCACCCAGCACCATGAGTACTGAGCACCCAGCACCCTGAGTACTGAGCACTCAGCACCCTGAGTACTGAGCACTGAGCACCCCGAGCATTGAGCACCCATCACCCTGAGCACTGAGCACCCTGAGGACTGAGCACCCAGCACACTGAGCACTGAGCACCCAGCACCCTGAGTACTGAGCACCGATCACCCTGAGCACTGAGCACCCAGCACCCCGAGCACTGAGCACCCAGCACCCTGAGCACTGAGCACCCAGCACCCTGAGTACTGAGCACCCAGGACCCTGAGCACTGAGCACCGAGCACCCCGAGCACTGAGCACCCAGCACCCTGAGCACTCAGCAACCAGCACCCCTAGCACTGAGCACCCAGCACCCTGAGCACTGAGCACCCAGCACCCTGAGCACGGAGCACCCCGAGGACTGAGCACCCAGCACCCTGAGCACTGAGCACACAGCACCTTGAGTACTGAGCACCGAGCACCTCGAGCACTAAGCACCCAGCACCCTGAGTACTGAGCACCCAGCACACTGAGCACTGAGCACCCAGCACCCTGAGCACTGAGCACCCAGCACCCAGAGCACGGAGCACAAAGCACCCTGAGTACTGAGCACCCAACACCCAGAGTACTGAGCACCCAGCACCCTGAGTACTGAGCACTCAGCACCCTGAGTACTGAGCACCGAGCACCCCGAGCATTGAGCACCCATCACCCTGAGCACTGAGCACCCTGAGGACTGAGCACCCAGCACACTGAGCACTGAGCACCCAGCACCCTGAGTACTGAGCACCGATCACCCTGAGCACTGAGCACCCAGCACCCCGAGCACTGAGCACCCAGCACCCTGAGCACTGAGCACCCAGCACCCTGAGTACTGAGCACCCAGGATCCTGAGCACTGAGCACCGAGCACCCCGAGCACTGAGCACCCAGCACCCTGAGCACTCAGCAACCAGCACCCCTAGCACTGAGCACCCAGCACCCTGAGCACTGAGCACCCAGCACCCTGAGCACGGAGCACCCCGAGGACTGAGCACCCAGCACCCTGAGCACTGAGCACACAGCACCTTGAGTACTGAGCACCGAGCACCTCGAGCACTAAGCACCCAGCACCCTGAGTACTGAGCACCCAGCACCCTGAGCACTGAGCACCCAGCACCCTGAGCACTGAGCACCCAGCACCCAGAGCACGGAGCACAAAGCACCCTGAGTACTGAGCACCCAACACCCAGAGTACTGAGCACCCAGCACCCTGAGCACTGAGCACCCAGCACCCTGAGTACTGAGCACCCAGCACGCTGAGTACTGAACACCCAGCACCCTGAGCACTGAGCACCCTGAGCACTGAGTACTGAGCAATGAGCACCCTGAGCACTGAGCACCCAGCACCCCGAGTACTGAGCACCCAGCACCCTGAGCACTGAGCACCCAGCGCCCCGAGCACTGAGCACACAGCACCCCGAGCACTGAGCACTGAGCACCCTGAGCACTGAGCACCCAGCACCCCGAGTACTGAGCACTGAGCACCCTGAGTACTGAGCACCAAGCAACCCGAGTACTGAGCACTGAGCACCCTGAGTACTGAGCACCCAGCACCCCGAGCACTGAGCACCCAGCACCCTGAGCACTGAGGACCCAGCACCCCGAGCACTGAGCACCCAGCACCCTGAGTACTGAGCACCCAGCACCCTGAGCACTGAGGACCCAGCACCCCGAGCACTGAGCACCCAGCACGCTGAGTACTGAGCACTGAGCACCCAGCACCCTGAGTACTGAGCACCCAGCACCCTGAGTACTGAGCACCCAGCACCCCAAGCACTGAGCACCCAGCACCCTGAGTACTGAGCACTGAGAACCCTGAGTACTGAACACTGAGCACCCTGAGTACTGAGCACCCAGCACCCTGATCACTGAGCACGGAGCACCCCAAGGACTGAGCACCCAGCACCCTGAGCACTGAGCAACCAGCACCTTGAGTACTGAGCACCGAGCACCCCGAGCACTGAGCACCCAGCACCCTGAGTACTGAGCACCCAGCACCCTGAGCACTGAGCACGGAGCACCCCGAGGACTGAGCACCCAGCACCCTGAGCACTGAGCACCCAGCACCTTGAGTACTGAGCACCGAGCACCCCGAGCACTGAGCACCCAGCACCCTGAGTACTGAGCACAAAGCACCCTGAGCACTGAGCACCCAGCACCCTGAGCACTGAGCACCCAGCACCCCGAGAACTGAGCACCCAGCACCCTGAGTACTGAGCACCCAACACCCAGAGTACTGAGCACCCATTACCCAGATCACTGAGCACCCAGCACCCTAAGCACTGAGCACCCAGCACCCTGAGCACTGAGCACCCAGCACCCAGAGCACTGAGCACCCAGCACCCTGAGCAATGAGCACCCAGCACCCTGAGTACTGAGCACCCAGCACCCTGAGTACTGAGCACCCAGACCCCGAGCACTGAGGACCCATCACCCCTAGCACTGAGCACCCAGCATTCTGAGCACTGAGCACCCAGCAGCCCGAGCACTGAGCACCCAGCATCCTGAGCACTGAGTACTGAGCACCCAGCACCCTGAGCACTGAGCACCCAGCACCCTGAGCACTGAGCACCCAGCACCCTGAGTACTGAGCACCCAGCACCCCAAGCACTGAGCACCGAGCACCCTGAGTACTGAGCACCCAGCACGCTGAGCACTGAGCACCCAGCACCCCGAGTACTGAGCACCCAGCACCCTGAGTACTGAGCACTCAGCACCCTGAGTACTGAGCACCGAGCACCCCGAGCACTGAGCACCCAGCACCCTGAGCACTGAGCAACCTGAGGACTGAGCACCCAGCACCCTGAGCACTGAGCACCCAGCACCCTGAGTACTGAGCACCGATCACCCTGAGCACTGAGCACCCAGCACCCCGACCACTGAGCACCCAGCAGCCTAAGTACTGAGAACAGATCACCCTGAGTACTGAGCACCCAGCACCCTGAGTACTGAGCCCCCAGCACCCTGAGTACTGAGCACCCAGCAACCCGAGCACTGAGCACCCAGCTCCCCGAGAATGAGCACCCAGCACCCTGAGTACTGAGAACCGAGCACCCTGAGTACTGAGCACCCAGCACCCTGAGAACTGAGCCCCCAGCACCCTGAGAACTGAGCACCCAGCACCCCGAGCACTGAGCACCCAGCACCCCGAGAATGAGCACCCAGCACCCTGACTACTGAGCACCCAGCACCCTGAGTACTGAGCACCCAGCACCCTGAGAACTGAGCACCCAGCACCCCGAGGACTGAGCACCCAGCACCCTGAGCACTGAGCACACAGCACCTTGAGTACTGAGCACCGAGCACCTCGAGCACTAAGCACCCAGCACCCTGAGTACTGAGCACCCAGCACCCTGAGCACTGAGCACCCAGCACCCTGAGCACTGAGCACCCAGCACCCAGAGCACGGAGCACAAAGCACCCTGAGTACTGAGCACCCAACACCCAGAGTACTGAGCACCCAGCACCCTGAGCACTGAGCACCCAGCACCCTGAGTACTGAGCACCCAGCACCCTGAGTACTGAACACCCAGCACCCTGAGCACTGAGCACCCTGAGCACTGAGTACTGAGCAATGAGCACCCTGAGCACTGAGCACCCAGCACCCCGAGTACTGAGCACCCAGCACCCTGAGCACTGAGCACCCAGCGCCCCGAGCACTGAGCACACAGCACCCCGAGCACTGAGCACTGAGCACCCTGAGCACTGAGCACCCAGCACCCCGAGTACTGAGCACTGAGCACCCTGAGTACTGAGCACCAAGCAACCCGAGTACTGAGCACTGAGCACCCTGAGTACTGAGCACCCAGCACCCCGAGCACTGAGCACCCAGCACCCTGAGCACTGAGGACCCAGCACCCCGAGCACTGAGCACCCAGCACCCTGAGTACTGAGCACCCAGCACCCTGAGCACTGAGGACCCAGCACCCCGAGCACTGAGCACCCAGCACGCTGAGTACTGAGCACTGAGCACCCAGCACCCTGAGTACTGAGCACCCAGCACCCTGAGTACTGAGCACCCAGCACCCCAAGCACTGAGCACCCAGCACCCTGAGTACTGAGCACTGAGAACCCTGAGTACTGAACACTGAGCACCCTGAGTACTGAGCACCCAGCACCCTGATCACTGAGCACGGAGCACCCCGAGGACTGAGCACCCAGCACCCTGAGCACTGAGCAACCAGCACCTTGAGTACTGAGCACCGAGCACCCCGAGCACTGAGCACCCAGCACCCTGAGTACTGAGCACCCAGCACCCTGAGCACTGAGCACGGAGCACCCCGAGGACTGAGCACCCAGCACCCTGAGCACTGAGCACCCAGCACCTTGAGTACTGAGCACCGAGCACCCCGAGCACTGAGCACCCAGCACCCTGAGTACTGAGCACCCAGCACCCTGAGCACTGAGCACCCAGCACCCTGAGCACTGAGCACCCAGCACCCCGAGAACTGAGCACCCAGCACCCTGAGTACTGAGCACCCAACACCCAGAGTACTGAGCACCCATTACCCAGATCACTGAGCACCCAGCACCCTAAGCACTGAGCACCCAGCACCCTGAGCACTGAGCACCCAGCACCCAGAGCACTGAGCACCCAGCACCCTGAGCAATGAGCACCCAGCACCCTGAGTACTGAGCACCCAGCACCCTGAGTACTGAGCACCCAGACCCCGAGCACTGAGGACCCATCACCCCTAGCACTGAGCACCCAGCATTCTGAGCACTGAGCACCCAGCAGCCCGAGCACTGAGCACCCAGCATCCTGAGCACTGAGTACTGAGCACCCAGCACCCTGAGCACTGAGCACCCAGCACCCTGAGCACTGAGCACCCAGCACCCTGAGTACTGAGCACCCAGCACCCCAAGCACTGAGCACCGAGCACCCTGAGTACTGAGCACCCAGCACGCTGAGCACTGAGCACCCAGCACCCTGAGTACTGAGCACCCAGCACCCTGAGTACTGAGCACTCAGCACCCTGAGTACTGAGCACCGAGCACCCCGAGCACTGAGCACCCAGCACCCTGAGCACTGAGCAACCTGAGGACTGAGCACCCAGCACCCTGAGCACTGAGCACCCAGCACCCTGAGTACTGAGCACCGATCACCCTGAGCACTGAGCACCCAGCACCCCGACCACTGAGCACCCAGCAGCCTAAGTACTGAGAACAGATCACCCTGAGTACTGAGCACCCAGCACCCTGAGTACTGAGCCCCCAGCACCCTGAGTACTGAGCACCCAGCAACCCGAGCACTGAGCACCCAGCTCCCCGAGAATGAGCACCCAGCACCCTGAGTACTGAGAACCGAGCACCCTGAGTACTGAGCACCCAGCACCCTGAGAACTGAGCCCCCAGCACCCTGAGAACTGAGCACCCAGCACCCCGAGCACTGAGCACCCAGCACCCCGAGAATGAGCACCCAGCACCCTGACTACTGAGCACCCAGCACCCTGAGTACTGAGCACCCAGCACCCTGAGAACTGAGCACCCAGCACCCTGAGTACTGAGCACCCCGCACCCTGAGTACTTAGCACCCAGCACCCTGAGCACTGAGCACCCAGCACCTTGAGCACTGAGCACTGACCACCCAGCACCCCGAGCACTGAGCACCCAGCACCCCGAGCACTGAGCACCCAGTGCCCTGAGCACTGAGCACCCAGCACCCTGAGCACTGAGCACCCAGCACCCCGAGCACTGAGCACCCAGCGCCCTGAGCACTGAGCACCCAGCTCCATGAGTACTGAGCACCCAGCACCCTGAGTACTGAGCACACAGCACCCTGAGTATTGAGCACCGAGCACCCCGAGCACTGAGCACCCAGCACCCTGAGCACTGAGCACCCTGAGGACTGAGCACCCAGCACCGTGAGCACTGAGCACCCAGCACCCTGAGTACTGAGCACCGATCACCCTGAGCACTGAGCACCCAGCACCCCGAGCACTGAGCACCCAGCACCCTGAGCACTGAGCACCCAGCACCCTGAGTACTGAGCACTGAGCACCCAGCACCCCGAGCACTGAGCATCCAGCACCCTGTGTACTGAGCACTGAGCACCCTGAGTACTAAACACCCAGCACCCTGAGTACTGAGCACCCAGGACACTGAGCACTGAGCACCGAACACCCCGAGCACTGAGCACCCAGCACCCTGAGCAATCAGCACCCATCACCCCGATCACTGAGCACCCAGCACCCTGAGCACTGAGCACCCAGCACCCTGAGCACTGAGCACCCAGCACCCAGAGCACTGAGCACCCAGCACCCTGAGCACTGAGCACCCAGCACCCTGAGTACTGAGCACCCAGCACCCTGAGTACTGAGCACCCAGACCCCGAGCACTGAGGACCCAGCACCCCTAGCACTGAGCACCCAGCACCCTGAGCACTGAGCACCCAGCAGCCCGAGCACTGAGCACCCAGCATCCTGAGCACTGAGTACTGAGCACCCAGCACCCTGAGCACTGAGCACCCAGCACCCTGAGCACTGAGCACCCAGCACCCTGAGTACTGAGCACCCAGCACCCCAAGCACTGAGCACCGAGCACCCTGAGTACTGAGCACCCAGCACGCTGAGCACTGAGCACCCAGCACCCCGAGTACTGAGCACCCAGCACCCTGACTACTGAGCACTCAGCACCCTGAGTACTGAGCACCGAGCACCCCGAGCACTGAGCACCCAGCACCCTGAGCACTGAGCAACCTGAGGACTGAGCACCCAGCACCCTGAGCACTGAGCACCCAGCACCCTGAGTACTGAGCACCGATCACCCTGAGCACTGAGCACCCAGCACCCCGAGCACTGAGCACCCAGCAGCCTAAGTACTGAGAACAGATCACCCTGAGTACTGAGCACCCAGCACCCTGAGTACTGAGCCCCCAGCACCCTGAGTACTGAGCACCCAGCAACCCGAGCACTGAGCACCCAGCACCCCGAGAATGAGCACCCAGCACCCTGAGTACTGAGAACCGAGCACCCTGAGTACTGAGCACCCAGCACCCTGAGTACTGAGCCCCCAGCACCCTGAGTACTGAGCACCCAGCACCCCGAGCACTGAGCACCCAGCACCCCGAGAATGAGCACCCAGCACCCTGAGTACTGAGCACCCAGCACCCCGAGCACGGAGCACCCAGGACCCCGAGCACTGAGTACTGAGCACCCAGCACCCTGAGTACTGAGCACCGAGCTCCCCGAGCACTGAGCACCCAGCACCCTGAGCACGGAGCACCCAGCACCCTGAGCACTGAGCACCCAGCACCCTGAGTACTGAGCACCCAGCACGCTGAGTACTGAGCACTCAGCACCCTGAGCACTGAGCACCCAGCACCCTGAGTACTGAGCACTGAGCACCCAGCACCCCGAGCACTGAGCACCCAGCACCCTGTGTACTGAGCACTGAGCACCCTGAGTACTAAGCACCCAGCACCCTGAGTACTGAGCACCCAGCACCCCGAGCACTGAGCACTGAGCACCCCGAGCACTGAGCACCCAGCACCCTGAGCACTCAGCACCCATCACCCCGGTCACTGTGCACCCAGCACCCTGAGCACTGAGCACCCAGCACCCTGAGCACTGAGCACCAAGCACCCAGAGCACTGAGCACCCAGCACCCTGAGCACTGAGCATCAAGCACCCTGAGCACTGAGCACCCAGCACCCTGAGTACTGAGCATCAAGCACGCTGAGCACTGAGAACCCAGCACCCTGAGCACTGAGCACCCAGCACCCTGAGCACTGAGCACCAAGCACCCTGAGTACTGAGCACCCAGCACCCCAAACACTGAGCACCGAGCACCCTGAGAACTGAGCACCGAGCACCCTGAGTACTGAGCACCCAGCACCATGAGTACTGAGCCACGAGCACCCAGAGTACTGAGCAACGTGAGTCCTGAGCACCCAGTACCCCGAGAATGAGCACCCAGCACCCTGAGTACTGAGCATCAAGCACCCTGAGTTCTGAGCACCCAGCACCCTGAGTACTGCGCACCCAGCACCCTGAGTTCTGAGCACCCAGCACCCTGAGCACTGAGCACACTGAGTACTGAGCAACCAGCACCCTGAGCACTGAGCAGCCAGCACCCCGAGCACTGAGCACCCAGCACCCCGACCACTGAGCACTGAGCACCCTGAGCACTGAGGACCCAGCACCCCGAGCACTGAGCACCCAGCACCCTGAGTACTGAGCACCCAGCACCCTGAGCACTGAGGACCCAGCACCCCGAGCACTGAGCACCCAGCACGCTGAGTACTGAGCACTGAGCACCCAGCACCCTGAGTACTGAGCACCCAGCACCCTGAGTACTGAGCACCCAGCACCCCAAGCACTGAGCACTGAGCAACCTGAGTACTGAGCACTGAGCACCCTTAGTACTGAGCACCGAGCACCCTGAGTACTGAGCACCCAGCACCCCGAGCACTGAGCACTGAGCACCCCGAGGACTGAGCACCCAGCACCCTGAGCACTGAGCACCCAGCACCCTGAGCACTGAGGACCCAGCACCCCGAGCACTGAGCACCCAGCACGCTGAGTACTGAGCACTGAGCACCCAGCACCCCGAGTACTGATCACTGAGCACCCTGAGTACTGAGCACCCAGCACCCTGAGCACTGAGCACCCAGCACCCTGAGTACTGAGCACTGAGAACCCTGAGTTCTGAACACTGAGCACCCTGAGTACTGAGCACCCAGCACCCTGATCACTGAGCAAGGAGCACCCCGAGGACTGAGCACCCAGCACCCTGAGCACTGAGCAACCAGCACCTTGAGTACTGAGCACCGAGCACCCCGAGCACTGAGCACCCAGCACCCTGAGTACTGAGCACCCAGCACCCTGAGCACTGAGCACGGAGCACCCCGAGGACTGAGCACCCAGCACCCTGAGCACTGAGCACCCAGCACCTTGAGTACTGAGCACCGAGCACCCCGAGCACTGAGCACCCAGCACCCTGAGTACTGAGCACCCAGCACCCTGAGCACTGAGCACCCAGCACCCTGAGCACTGAGCACCCAGCACCCCGAGAACTGAGCACCCAGCACCCTGAGTACTGAGCACCCAACACCCAGAGTACTGAGCACCCAGCACCCTGAGAACTGAGCACCCAGCACCCTGAGTACTTAGCACCCAGCACCCTGAGCACTGAGCACTGAGCACCCAGCACCTTGAGCACTGAGCACTGACCACCCAGCACCCCGAGCACTGAGCACCCAGCACCCCGAGCACTGAGCACCCAGCGCCCTGAGCACTGAGCACCCAGCACCATGAGCACTGAGCACCCAGCACCCCGAGCACTGAGCACCCAGCGCCCTGAGCACTGAGCACCCAGCACCATGAGTACTGAGCACCCAGCACCCTGAGTACTGAGCACTCAGCACCCTGAGTATTGAGCACCGAGCACCCCGAGCACTGAGCACCCAGCACCCTGAGCACTGAGCACCCTGAGGACTGAGCACCCAGCACCCTGAGCACTGAGCACCCAGCACCCTGAGTACTGAGCACCGATCACCCTGAGCACTGAGCACCCAGCACCCCGAGCACTGAGCACCCAGCACCCTGAGCACTGAGCACCCAGCACCCTGAGTACTGAGCACTGAGAACCCAGCACCCCGAGCACTGAGCATCCAGCACCCTGTGTACTGAGCACTGAGCACCCTGAGTACTAAGCACCCAGCACCCTGAGTACTGAACACCCAGGACCCTGAGCACTGAGCACTGAGCACCCCGAGCACTGACCACCCAGCACCCTGAGCACTCAGCACCCATCACCCAGATCACTGAGCACCCAGCACCCTAAGCACTGAGCACCCAGCACCCTGAGCACTGAGCACCCAGCACCCAGAGCACTGAGCACCCAGCACCCTGAGCAATGAGCACCCAGCACCCTGAGTACTGAGCACCCAGCACCCTGAGTACTGAGCACCCAGACCCCGAGCACTGAGGACCCATCACCCCTAGCACTGAGCACCCAGCATTCTGAGCACTGAGCACCCAGCAGCCCGAGCACTGAGCACCCAGCATCCTGAGCACTGAGTACTGAGCACCCAGCACCCTGAGCACTGAGCACCCAGCACCCTGAGCACTGAGCACCCAGCACCCTGAGTACTGAGCACCCAGCACCCCAAGCACTGAGCACCGAGCACCCTGAGTACTGAGCACCCAGCACGCTGAGCACTGAGCACCCAGCACCCCGAGTACTGAGCACCCAGCACCCTGAGTACTGAGCACTCAGCACCCTGAGTACTGAGCACCGAGCACCCCGAGCACTGAGCACCCAGCACCCTGAGCACTGAGCAACCTGAGGACTGAGCACCCAGCACCCTGAGCACTGAGCACCCAGCACCCTGAGTACTGAGCACCGATCACCCTGAGCACTGAGCACCCAGCACCCCGAGCACTGAGCACCCAGCAGCCTAAGTACTGAGAACAGATCACCCTGAGTACTGAGCACCCAGCACCCTGAGTACTGAGCCCCCAGCACCCTGAGTACTGAGCACCCAGCAACCCGAGCACTGAGCACCCAGCACCCCGAGAATGAGCACCCAGCACCCTGAGTACTGAGAACCGAGCACCCTGAGTACTGAGCACCCAGCACCCTGAGTACTGAGCCCCCAGCACCCTGAGTACTGAGCACCCAGCACCCCGAGCACTGAGCACCCAGCACCCCGAGAATGAGCATCCAGCACCCTGACTACTGAGCACCCAGCACCCTGAGTACTGAGCACCCAGCACCCTGAGAACTGAGCACCCAGCACCCTGAGTACTGAGCACCCAGCACCCTGAGTACTGAGCACCCAGCACCCTGAGCACTGAGCACTGAGCACCCAGCACCTTGAGCACTGAGCACTGACCACCCAGCACCCCGAGCACTGAGCACCCAGCACCCCGAGCACTGAGCACCCAGTGCCCTGAGCACTGAGCACCCAGCACCCTGAGCACTGAGCACCCAGCACCCCGAGCACTGAGCACCCAGCGCCCTGAGCACTGAGCACCCAGCACCATGAGTACTGAGCACCCAGCACCCTGAGTACTGAGCACACAGCACCCTGAGTATTGAGCACCGAGCACCCCGAGCACTGAGCACCCAGCACCCTGAGCACTGAGCACCCTGAGGACTGAGCACCCAGCACCCTGAGCACTGAGCACCCATCACCCTGAGTACTGAGCACCGATCACCCTGAGCACTGAGCACCCAGCACCCCGAGCACTGAGCACCCAGCACCCTGAGCACTGAGCACCCAGCACCCAGAGTACTGAGCACTGAGCACCCAGCACCCCGAGCACTGAGCATCCAGCACCCTGTGTACTGAGCACTGAGCACCCTGAGTACTAAGCACCCAGCACCCTGAGTACTGAGCACCCTGGACCCTGAGCACTGAGCACCGAACACCCCGAGCACTGAGCACCCAGCACCCTGAGCAATCAGCACCCATCACCCCGATCACTGAGCACCCAGCACCCTGAGCACTGAGCACCCAGCACCCTGAGCACTGAGCACCCAGCACCCAGAGCACTGAGCACCCAGCACCCTGAGCACTGAGCACCCAGCACCCTGAGTACTGAGCACCCAGCACCCTGAGTACTGAGCACCCAGACCCCGAGCACTGAGGACCCAGCACCCCTAGCACTGAGCACCCAGCACCCTGAGCACTGAGCACCCAGCAGCCCGAGCACTGAGCACCCAGCATCCTGAGCACTGAGTACTGAGCACCCAGCACCCTGAGCACTGAGCACCCAGCACCCTGAGCACTGAGCACCCAGCACCCTGAGTACTGAGCACCCAGCACCCCAAGCACTGAGCACCGAGCACCCTGAGTACTGAGCACCCAGCACGCTGAGCACTGAGCACCCAGCACCCCGAGTACTGAGCACCCAGCACCCTGACTACTGAGCACTCAGCACCCTGAGTACTGAGCACCGAGCACCCCGAGCACTGAGCACCCAGCACCCTGAGCACTGAGCAACCTGAGGACTGAGCACCCAGCACCCTGAGCACTGAGCACCCAGCACCCTGAGTACTGAGCACCGATCACCCTGAGCACTGAGCACCCAGCACCCCGAGCACTGAGCACCCAGCAGCCTAAGTACTGAGAACAGATCACCCTGAGTACTGAGCACCCAGCACCCTGAGTACTGAGCCCCCAGCACCCTGAGTACTGAGCACCCAGCAACCCGAGCACTGAGCACCCAGCACCCCGAGAATGAGCACCCAGCACCCTGAGTACTGAGAACCGAGCACCCTGAGTACTGAGAACCCAGCACCCTGAGTACTGAGCCCCCAGCACCCTGAGTACTGAGCACCCAGCACCCCGAGCACTGAGCACCCAGCACCCCGAGAATGAGCACCCAGCACCCTGAGTACTGAGCACCCAGCACCCCGAGCACGGAGCACCCAGGACCCCGAGCACTGAGTACTGAGCACCCAGCACCCTGAGTACTGAGCACCGAGCTCCCCGAGCACTGAGCACCCAGCACCCTGAGCACGGAGCACCCAGCACCCAGAGCACTGAGCACCCAGCACCCTGAGTACTGAGCACCCAGCACGCTGAGTACTGAGCACTCAGCACCCTGAGCACTGAGCACCCAGCACCCTGAGTACTGAGCACTGAGCACCCAGCACCCCGAGCACTGAGCACCCAGCACCCTGTGTACTGAGCACTGAGCACCCTGAGTACTAAGCACCCAGCACCCTGAGTACTGAGCACCCAGCACCCCGAGCACTGAGCACCGAGCACCCCGAGCACTGAGCACCCAGCACCCTGAGCACTCAGCACCCATCACCCCGGTCACTGAGCACCCAGCACCCTGAGCACTGAGCACCCAGCACCCTGAGCACTGAGAACCAAGCACCCAGAGCACTGAGCACCCAGCACCCTGAGCACTGAGCATCAAGCACCCTGAGCACTGAGCACCCAGCACCCTGAGTACTGAGCATCAAGCACGCTGAGCACTGAGAACCCAGCACCCTGAGCACTGAGCACCCAGCACCCTGAGCACTGAGCACTCAGCACCCTGAGTACTGAGCACTGAGCAACCCGAGCACTGAGCACCGGGTAACCCGAGCACTGAGCACCCAGCACCCTGAGTACTGAGCACCAAGCACCCTGAGTACTGAGCACTGAGCACTGACCACCCTGAGCACTGAGCACCCAGCACCCTGAGCACTGAGCACCCAGCATCCTGAGCACTGAGTACTGAGCACCCAGCACCCTGAGCACTGAGCAGCCAGCACCCTGAGCACTGAGCACCAAGCACCCTGAGTACTGAGCACCCAGCACCCCAAACACTGAGCACCGAGCACCCTGAGAACTGAGCACCGAGCACCCTGAGTACTGAGCACCCAGCACCATGAGTACTGAGCCCCGAGCACCCAGAGTACTGAGCAACCTGAGTCCTGAGCACCCAGTAACCCGAGAATGAGCACCCAGCACCCTGAGTACTGAGCATCAAGCACCCTGAGTTCTGAGCACCCAGCACCCTGAGTACTGCGCACCCAGCACCCTGAGTTCTGAGCACCCAGCACCCTGAGCACTGAGCACCCTGAGTACTGAGCAACCAGCACCCTGAGCACTGAGCACCCAGCACCCCGAGCACTGAGCACCCAGCACCCCGACCACTGAGCACTGAGCACCCTGAGCACTGAGGACCCAGCACCCCGAGCACTGAGCACCCAGCACCCTGAGTACTGAGCACCCAGCACCCTGAGCACTGAGGACCCAGCACCCCGAGCACTGAGCACCCAGCACGCTGAGTACTGAGCACTGAGCACCCAGCACCCTGAGTACTGAGCACCCAGCACCCTGAGTACTGAGCACCCAGCACCCCAAGCACTGAGCACTGAGCAACCTGAGTACTGAGCACTGAGCACCCTTAGTACTGAGCACCGAGCACCCTGAGTACTGAGCACCCAGCACCCTGAGCACTGAGCACTGAGCAACCTGAGTGCTGAGCAACAAGCACCCCGAGTACTGAGCACTGAGCACCCTGAGTACTGAGCACCCAGCACACTGAGCACTGAGCACCCAGCACCCTGAGTACTGAGCACTGAGAACCCTGAGTACTGAACACCGAGCACCCTGAGTACTGAGCACCCAGCACGGTGATCACTGAGCACGGAGCACCCCGAGGACTGAGCACCCGGCACCCTGAGCACTGAGCACCCAGCACCTTGAGTACTGAGCACCGAGCACCCCGAGCACTGAGCACCCAGCACCCTGAGTACTGAGCACCCAGCACCCTGAGCACTGAGCACGGAGCACCCCGAGGACTGAGCACCCAGCACCCTGAGCACTGAGCACCCAGCACCTTGAGTACTGAGCACCGAGCACCCCGAGCACTGAGCACCCAGCACCCTGAGTACTGAGCACCCAGCACCCTGAGCACTGAGCACCCAGCACCCTGAGCACTAAGCACCCAGCACCACGAGAACTGAGCACCCAGCACCCTGAGTACTGAGCACCCAGCACCCTGAGTACTGAGCACCCAGCACCCTGAGCACTGAGCACTGAGCACCCAGCACCTTGAGCACTGAGCACTGACCACCCAGCACCCCGAGCACTGAGCACCCAGCACCCCGAGCACTGAGCACCCAGCGCCCTGAGCACTGAGCACCCAGCACCCTGAGCACTGAGCACCCAGTCCCCTGAGTACTGAGCACCCAGCACCATGAGTACTGAGCACCCAGCACCCTGAGTACTGAGCACTCAGCACCCTGAGTACTGAGCACCGAGCACCCCGAGCACTGAGCACCCAGCACCCTGAGCACTGAGCACCCTGATGCCTGAGCACCCAGCACCCTGAGCACTGAGCACCCAGCACCCTGAGTACTGAGCACCGATCACCCTGAGCACTGAGCACCCAGCACCCCGAGCACTGAGCACCCAGCTCCCTGAGTACTGAGCACCCAGCACCCTGAGCACTGAGCACCCAGCATCCTGAGTACTGAGCACCCTGAGTACTGAGCACCGATCACCCTGAGCACTAAGCACCCAGCACCCTGTGTACTGAGCACCCAGCACCCTGAGCACTGAGCACCCAGCACCCTGAGAACTGAGCACCCAGCACCCTGAGTACTGAGCACCCAGCACCCTGAGTACTGAGTACCCAGCACCCTGAGCACTGAGCACCCAGCACCCTGAGTACTGAGCACCGAGCACCCTGAGTACTGAGCACCCAGCACCCTGAGTACTGAGCACCCAGCACCCTGAGCACTGAGCACCCAGCACCCTGAGTACTGAGCACCCAGACCCCGAGCACTGAGGACCCATCACCCCTAGCACTGAGCACCCAGCACCCTGAGCACTGAGCACCCAGCAGCCCGAGCACTGAGCACCCAGCATCCTGAGCACTGAGTACTGAGCACCCAGCACCCTGAGCACTGAGCACCCAGCACCCTGAGCACTGAGCACCCAGCACCCTGAGTACTGAGCACCCAGCACCCCAAGCACTGAGCACCGAGCACCCTAAGTACTGAGCACCCAGCACGCTGAGCACTGAGCACCCAGCACCCCGCGTACTGAGCACCCAGCACCCTGAGTACTGAGCACTCAGCACCCTGAGTACTGAGCACCGAGCACCCCGAGTACTGAGCACTGAGCACCCTGAGTACTGAGCACCCAGCACCCTGATCACTGAGTACCCAGCAACCTGAGTACTGAGCACTGAGAACCCTGAGTACTGAGCACCGAGCACCCTGAGTACTGAGCACCCAGCACCCTGATCACTGAGCACCCAGCACCCTGAGCACTGAGCACCTAGCACCTTGAGTACTGAGCACCGATCACCCCGAGCACTGAGCACCCAGCACCCTGAGTACTGAGCACCAATCACCCCGAGCACTGAGAACCCAGCACCCTGAGTAGTGAGCACCCAACGTACTGAGCACCGAGCACCCCGAGCACTGAGCACCCAGCACCCTGAGTACTGAGCACCGACCACCCTGAGCACTGAGCACCCAGCACCCTGAGTACTGAGCTCCGAGCACCCCGAGCCCTGAGCACCCAGCACCCCGAGCACTGAGCACCCAGCAACCCGAGTACTGAGCACCCAGCACCCCGAGCACTGAGCACCCAGCGCCCGGAGCACTGAGCACCCAGCACCACGAGCACTGAGCACTGAGCACCCTGAGCACTGAGCACCCAGCACGCCGAGTACTGAGCACTGAGCACCCTGAGTACTGAGCACCAAGCACCCCGAGTACTGAGCACTGAGCACCCTGAGTACTGAGCACCCAGCACCCTGATCACTGAGTACCCAGCAACCTGAGTACTGAGCACTGAGAACCCTGAGTACTGAGCACCGAGCACCCTGAGTACTGAGCACCCAGCACCCTGATCACTGAGCACCCAGCACCCTGAGCACTGAGCACCTAGCACCTTGAGTACTGAGCACCGAGCACCCCGAGCACTGAGCACCCAGCACCCTGAGTACTGAGCACCCAGCACCCTGAGCACTGAGCACCCAGCACCCTGAGCACTGAGCAACCAGCACCCCGAGCACTGATCACCCAGCACACTGAGTACTGCGCACCAAGCACCCTGAGCACTGAGCACCCAGCACCCTGAGTACTGAGCACCCAGCACCCTGAGTACTGAGCAACCAGCACCCTGAGCACTGAGCACCCAGCACCCTGAGCACTGAGCACTGAGCACCCAGCACCCCGAGCACTGAGCACACAGCACCCTGACCACTGAGCACACTGAGGACTGAGCACCCAGCACCCTGAGCACTGAGCACCCAGCACCCTGAGTACTGAGCACCGATCACCCTGAGCACTGACCACCCAGCACCCGAGCACTGAGCACCCAGCACCCTGAGTACTGAGCACCCAGCACCCTGAGTACTGAGCACCGATCACCCTGAGCACTGAGCACCCAGAAAACAGAGCACTGAGCACCCAGCACCCTGAGTACTGAGCACCCAGCACCCCGAGCACTGAGCACCCAGCACCCTGAGTACTGAGCACCGTGAGTACTGAGCACCGATCACCCTGAGCACTGAGCTCCCAGCACCCTGAGTACTGAGCACCCAGCACCCTGAGCACTGAGCACCCAGCACCCTGAGTACTGAGCACCCAGCACCCTGAGCACTGAGCCCCCAGCACCCTGAGTACTGAGCACCCAGCACCCTGAGCACTGTGCACCCAGCACTCTGAGTACTGAGCACCCAGCACCCCGAGCACTGAGCACCCAGCACCCGAGAATGAGCACCCAGCACCCCGAGTACTGAGCAATGAGCACCCTGAGCACTGAGTACCCAGCACCCTGAGCACTGAGCACCCAGCACCCTGAGTACTGAGCACCCAGCACCCTGAGTACTGAGCACCCAGCACCCTGAGCACTGAGCACCGAGCACCCCGAGTACTGAGCACCCAGCACCCTGAGGACTGAACACCCAGCTCCCTGAGCACTGAGCACCCTGAGCACTGAGTACTGAGCACCGAGCACCCCGAGAACTGAGCACCCAGCACACTGAGTAATGAGCACCCAGCACCCCGAGCACTGAGCACCCAGCACCCTGAGCACTGAGCTCCCAGCACCCTGAGTACTGAGCACTGAGCACCCAGCACCCCAAGCACTGAGCACCCAGCACCCTGAGTACTGAGCACTGAGCACCCAGCACCCCGAGCACTGAGCACCCAGCCCCCAGAGTACTAAGCACCGAGCACCCTGAGTACTGAGCACCCAGCACCCTGAGCACTGAACACACAGCACCCTGAGTACTGAGCACCTCGAGCACTGAGCACCCAGCACCCTGAGTACTGAGCACCGAGCACCCCGAGCACTGAACACACGGCACCCCGAGCACTGAGCACCCAGCACCCCGAGCACTGAGCACCCAGCACGCTGAGCACTGAGTACCCAGCACCCTGAGCACTGAGCACCCAGCACCCTGAGCACTGAGCACCCAGCACCCTGAACACTGAGCACCCAGCGCCCTGAGTACTGAGCACTGAGCACTGAGCACCCAGCACCCCGAGCACTGAGCACCCAGCACCCTGAGTACTGAGCACCCAGCACCCCGAGCACTGAGCACCCAGCACCCTGAGTACTGAGCACCGAGCACCCTGAGTACTGAGCACCCAGCACCCTGAGTACTGAGCACCCAGCGTACTGAGCACCGAGCACCCAGCACCCTGAGTACTGAGCACCCAGCACGCTGAGCACTGAGCACCCAGCACCCTGAGTACTGAGCACTGAGCACCCCGAGTACTGAGCACCGGGCACCGCGAGCACTAAGCACCCAGCACCTCGAGAACCGAGCACCCAGCACTCTGAGCACTGAGCACCCAGCACCCTGAGCACTGAGCACCCAGCACCCTGAGCACTGAGCACCCAGCACCCTGAGTACTGAGCACCCAAAGTATTGAGCACCGAGCACCCTGAGCACTGAGCACCCAGCACCCTGAGTACTGAGCAGCCAGCACCCTGAGCAATGAGCACCCTGAGTACTGAGCACCCAGCACACTGAGCACTGAGCACCCAGCACCCTGAGTACTGAGCACCCAGCACCCTGAGTTCTGAGCACCCAGCACCCCGAGCACTGAGCACCCAGCACCCTGAGCACTGAGCACCCAGCACCCCGAGCACTGAGCACCCAGGACCCTGAGTACTGAGCACCCAGCACCCTGAGTACTGAGCACTCAGCACCCTGAATACTGAGCACCGAGCACCCCGAGCACTGAGCACCCAGCACCCTGAGCACCCAGCACCCTGAGGACTGAGCACCCAGCACCCTGAGTACTGAGCACCCAGCACCCTGAGTACTGAGCACCCAGCATCCGGAGTACTGAGCACCGTTCACCCTGAGCACTGAGCACCCAGCACCCCGAGCACTAAGCACCCAGCACCCTGAGTACTGAGCACCCTGAGTACTGAGCACCGAGCACCCCGAGCACTGAGCACCCAGCACCGTGAGCACTGAGCACCCAGCACCCCGAGCACTGAGCACCCAGCACCCTGAGTACTGAGCACCCAGCACCCTGAGTACTGAACACCCAGCAACCTGAGCACTGAGTACCCAGCACCCTGAGCACTGAGCACACAGCACCCTGAGCACTGAGCACCCAGCACCCTGAGTACTGAGCACTGAGCACCCAGGACCCCGAGCACTGAGCACCCAGCACACTGAGTACTGAGCACTGAGCGCCCAGCACACCGAGCACTGAGCACCCAGCACCCTGAGCACTGAGCACCCAGCACCCTGAGTACTGAGCACCCAGCACCCCGAGTACTGAGCACCCAGCACCCTGAGTACTGAGCACGGAGCACCCTGAGCACTGAGCACCCAGCACCCCGAGCACTGAGCACCCAGCACACTGAGTACTGAGCACACAGCACCCTGAGCACTGAGCACCCAGCACCCTGAGTACTGAGCACCCAGCACCCTGAGCACTGAGCACCCAGCACCCTGAGTACTGAGCACCCAGCACCCTGAGTACTGAGCACACAGCACCCTGAGCACTGAGCACCGAGCACCCCGAGTACTGAGCACCCAGCACCCTGAGCACTGAGCACCCAGCACCCTGAGTACTGAGCACCAAGCACCCTGAGTACTGAACACCCAGCACCCTGAGTACTGAGCACCCTGAGCACTGAGTACTGATCACCGAGCACCCCGAGAACTGAGCACCCAGCACCCTGAGTACTGAGCACCCAGCACCCCGAGCACTGAGCACCCAGCACCCTGAGCACTGAGCACCCAGCACCCTGAGTACTGAGCACTGAGCACCCAGCACCCCGAGCACTGAGCACCCAGCACCCTGAGCACTGAGCACCCAGCAGCCCGAGCACTGAGCACCCAGCATCCTGAGCACTGAGTACTGAGCACCCAGCACCCTGAGCACTGAGCACCCAGCACCCTGAGCACTGAGCACCCAGCACCCTGAGTACTGAGCACCCAGCACCCCAAGCACTGAGCACCGAGCACCCTGAGTACTGAGCACCCAGCACGCTGAGCACTGAGCACCCAGCACCCCGAGTACTGAGCACCCAGCACCCTGACTACTGAGCACTCAGCACCCTGAGTACTGAGCACCGAGCACCCCGAGCACTGAGCACCCAGCACCCTGAGCACTGAGCAACCTGAGGACTGAGCACCCAGCACCCTGAGCACTGAGCACCCAGCACCCTGAGTACTGAGCTCCGATCACCCTGAGCACTGAGCACCCAGCACCCCGAGCACTGAGCACCCAGCAGCCTGAGTACTGAGAACCGAGCACCCTGAGTACTGAGCACCCAGCACCCTGAGTACAGAGCCCCCAGCACCCTGAGTACTGAGCACCCAGCACCCCGAGCACTGAGCACCCAGCACCCCGAGAATGAGCACCCAGCACCCTGAGTACTGAGCACCCAGCACCCCGAGCACGGAGCACCCAGGACCCCGAGCACTGAGTACTGAGCACCCAGCACCCTGAGTACTGAGCACCGAGCTCCCCGAGCACTGAGCACCCAGCACCCTGAGCACGGAGCACCCAGCACCCAGAGCACTGAGCACCCAGCACCCTGAGTACTGAGCACCCAGCACGCTGAGTACTGAGCACTCAGCACCCTGAGCACTGAGCACCCAGCACCCTGAGTACTGAGCACTGAGCACCCAGCACCCCGAGCACTGAGCACCCAGCACCCTGTGTACTGAGCACTGAGCACCCTGAGTACTAAGCACCCAGCACCCTGAGTACTGAGCACCCCGCACCCCGAGCACTGAGCACCGAGCACCCCGAGCACTGAGCACCCAGCACCCTGAGCACTCAGCACCCATCACCCCGGTCACTGAGCACCCAGCACCCTGAGCACTGAGCACCCAGCACCCTGAGCACTGAGCACCAAGCACCCAGAGCACTGAGCACCCAGCACCCTGAGCACTGAGCATCAAGCACCCTGAGCACTGAGCACCCAGCACCCTGAGTACTGAGCATCAAGCACGCTGAGCACTGAGAACCTAGCACCCTGAGCACTGAGCACCCAGCACCCTGAGCACTGAGCACTCAGCACCCTGAGTACTGAGCACTGAGCAACCCGAGCACTGAGCACCGGGTAACCCGAGCACTGAGCACCCAGCACCCTGAGTACTGAGCACCAAGCACCCTGAGTACTGAAAACTGAGCACGGACCACCCTGAGCACTGAGCACCCAGCACCCTGAGCACTGAGCACCCAGCATCCTGAGCACTGAGTACTGAGCACCCAGCACCCTGAGCACTGAGCAGCCAGCACCCTGAGCACTGAGCACCAACCACCCTGAGTACTGAGCACCCAGCACCCCAAACACTGAGCACCGAGCACCCTGAGAACTGAGCACCGAGCACCCTGAGTACTGAGCACCCAGCACCATGAGTACTGAGCCCCGAGCACCCAGAGTACTGAGCAACCTGAGTCCTGAGCACCCAGTAACCCGAGAATGAGCACCCAGCACCCTGAGTACTGAGCATCAAGCACCCTGAGTTCTGAGCACCCAGCACCCTGAGTACTGCGCACCCAGCACCCTGAGTTCTGAGCACCCAGCACCCTGAGCACTGAGCACACTGAGTACTGAGCAACCAGCACCCTGAGCACTGAGCACCCAGCACCCCGAGCACTGAGCACCCAGCACCCCGACCACTGAGCACTGAGCACCCTGAGCACTGAGGACCCAGCACCCCGAGCACTGAGCACCCAGCACCCTGAGTACTGAGCACCCAGCACCCTGAGCACTGAGGACCCAGCACCCCGAGCACTGAGCACCCAGCACGCTGAGTACTGAGCACTGAGCACCCAGCACCCTGAGTACTGAGCACCCAGCACCCTGAGTACTGAGCACCCAGCACCCCAAGCACTGAGCACTGAGCAACCTGAGTACTGAGCACTGAGCACCCTTAGTACTGAGCACCGAGCACCCTGAGTACTGAGCACCCAGCACCCCGAGCACTGAGCACTGAGCAACCTGAGTGCTGAGCAACAAGCACCCCGAGTACTGAGCACTGAGCACCCTGAGTACTGAGCACCCAGCACCCTGAGCACTGAGCACCCAGCACCCTGAGTACTGAGCACTGAGAACCCTGAGTACTGAACACCGAGCACCCTGAGTACTGAGCACCCAGCACGGTGATCACTGAGCACGGAGCACCCCGAGGACTGAGCACCCGGCACCCTGAGCACTGAGCACCCAGCACCTTGAGTACTGAGCACCGAGCACCCCGAGAACTGAGCACCCAGCACCCTGAGTACTGAGCACCCAGCACCCTGAGCACTGAGCACGGAGCACCCCGAGGACTGAGCACCCAGCACCCTGAGCACTGAGCACCCAGCACCTTGAGTACTGAGCACCGAGCACCCCGAGCACTGAGCACCCAGCACCCTGAGTACTGAGCACCCAGCACCCTGAGCACTGAGCACCCAGCACCCTGAGCACTAAGCACCCAGCACCACGAGAACTGAGCACCCAGCACCCTGAGTACTGAGCACCCAGCACCCTGAGTACTGAGCACCCAGCACCCTGAGCACTGAGCACTGAGCACCCAGCACCTTGAGCACTGAGCACTGACCACCCAGCACCCCGAGCACTGAGCACCCAGCACCCCGAGCACTGAGCACCCAGCGCCCTGAGCACTGAGCACCCAGCACCCTGAGCACTGAGCACCCAGTCCCCTGAGTACTGAGCACCCAGCACCATGAGTACTGAGCACCCAGCACCCTGAGTACTGAGCACTCAGCACCCTGAGTACTGAGTACCGAGCACCCCGAGCACTGAGCACCCAGCACCCTGAGCACTGAGCACCCTGAGGCCTGAGCACCCAGCACCCTGAGCACTGAGCACCCAGCACCCTGAGTACTGAGCACCGATCACCCTGAGCACTGAGCACCCAGCACCCCGAGCACTGAGCACCCAGCACCCTGAGTACTGAGCACCCAGCACCCTGAGCACTGAGCACCCAGCACCCTGAGTACTGAGCACCCTGAGTACTGAGCACCGATCACCCTGAGCACTAAGCACCCAGCACCCTGAGTACTGAGCACCCAGCACCCTGAGCACTGAGCACCCAGCACCCTGAGCACTGAGCACCCAGCACCCTGAGTACTGAGCACCCAGCACCCTGAGTACTGAGTACCCAGCACCCTGAGCACTGAGCACCCAGCACCCTGAGTACTGAGCACCGAGCACCCTGAGTACTGAGCACCCAGCACCCTGAGTACTGAGCACCCAGCACCCTGAGCACTGAGCACCCAGCACCCTGAGTACTGAGCACCCAGACCCCGAGCACTGAGGACCCATCACCCCTAGCACTGAGCACCCAGCACCCTGAGCACTGAGCACCCAGCAGCCCGAGCACTGAGCACCCAGCATCCTGAGCACTGAGTACTGAGCACCCAGCACCCTGAGCACTGAGCACCCAGCACCCTGAGCACTGAGCACCCAGCACCCTGAGTACTGAGCACCCAGCACCACAAGCACTGAGCACCGAGCACCCTAAGTACTGAGCACCCAGCACGCTGAGCACTGAGCACCCAGCACCCCGCGTACTGAGCACCCAGCACCCTGAGTACTGAGCACTCAGCACCCTGAGTACTGAGCCCCGAGCACCCCGAGTACTGAGCACTGAGCACCCTGAGTACTGAGCACCCAGCACCCTGATCACTGAGTACCCAGCAACCTGAGTACTCAGCACTGAGAACCCTGAGTACTGAGCACCGAGCACCCTGAGTACTGAGCACCCAGCACCCTGATCACTGAGCACCCAGCACCCTGAGCACTGAGCACCTAGCACCTTGAGTACTGAGCACCGATCACCCCGAGCACTGAGCACCCAGCACCCTGAGTACTGAGCACCGATCACCCCGAGCACTGAGAACCCAGCACCCTGAGTAGTGAGCACCCAACGTACTGAGCACCGAGCACCCCGAGCACTGAGCACCCAGCACCCTGAGTACTGAGCACCGATCACCCTGAGCACTGAGCACCCAGCACCCTGAGTACTGAGCTCCGAGCACCCCGAGCAATGAGCATCCAGCGCCCCGAGCACTGAGCACCCAGCACCCTGAGCACTTAGCACCCAGCACCCTGAGTACTGGGCACCCAGCACCCCGAGCACTGAGCACCCAGCACCCTGAGCACTGAGCACCCAGCACACTGAGCACAGATCACCCAGCACACTGAGCGCTGAGCACCCAGCACCCTGAGTACTGAGCACCCAGCACCCTGAGTACTGAGCACTCAGCACCGTGAGTACTGAGCACCGAGCACCCCGAGCACTGAGCACCCAGCACCCTGGGCACTGCACCCAGCACCCTGAGTACTGAGCACTGATCACTCCGAGCACTGAACACCCAGCACCCTGAGTACTGAGCTCCGAGCACCCCGAGCACTGAGCATCCAGCGCCCCGAGCACTGAGCACCCCGCACCCTGAGCACTTAGCACCCAGCACCCTGAGTACTGGGCACCCAGCACCCCGAGCACTGAGCACCCAGCACCCTGAGCACTGAGCAACCAGCACCCTGAGCACAGATCACCCAGCACAATGAGCGCAGAGCACCCAGCACCCTGAGTACTGAGCACCCAGCACCCTGAGTACTGAGCACTCAGCAGCCTGAGTACTGAGCACCGAGCACCCCGAGCCCTGAGCACCCAGCACCCTGAGCACTGAGCACCCAGCACCCCGAGCACTGAGCACCCAGCACCCTGAGTACTGAGCACCCAGCACCCTGAGCACTGAGCACCCAGCACCCTGAGCACTGAGCACCCAGCACCCTGAGTAGTGAGCACCCAACGTACTGAGCACCGAGCACCCCTAGCACTGAGCACCCAGCACCCTGACTACTGAGCACCGATCACCCCGAGCACTGAGCACCCAGCACCCTTAGTACTGAGCTCCGAGCACCCCGAGCACTGAGCACGCAGCACCCTGAGCACTGAGCACCCAGCACCCTGAGTACTGAGCACCCAGCAACCCGAGCACTGAGCAACCAGCACCCTGAGCACTGAGCACCCAGCACACTGAGCACTGATCACCCAGCACCCTGAGCACTGAGCACCCAGCACCCTGAGCACTGAGCATCGAGCACCCCGAGTACTGAGCACCCAGCACCCTGAGCACTGAGCACCCCGCACCCTGAGTACTGAGCACCCAGCACCCTGAGTACTGAACACCCAGCACCCTGAGCACTGAGCACCCAGCACCCTGAGTAGTGAGCACCCAACGTACTGAGCACCGAGCACCCCGAGCACTGAGCACCCAGCACCCTGAGCACTGAGCACCCAGCACCCTGAGTAGTGAGCACCCAACGTACTGAGCACCGAGCACCCCGAGCACTGAGCACCCAGCACCCTGAGTACTGAGCACCGATCACCCCGAGCACTGAGAACCCAGCACCCTGAGTAGTGAGCACCCAACGTACTGAGCACCGAGCACCCCGAGCACTGAGCACCCAGCACCCTGAGTACTGAGCACCGATCACCCTGAGCACTGAGCACCCAGCACCCTGAGTACTGAGCTCCGAGCACCCCGAGCAATGAGCATCCAGCGCCCCGAGCACTGAGCACCCAGCACCCTGAGCACTTAGCACCCAGCACCCTGAGTACTGGGCACCCAGCACCCCGAGTACTGAGCACCCAGCACCCTGAGCACTGAGCACCCAGCACACTGAGCACAGATCACCCAGCACACTGAGCGCTGAGCACCCAGCACCCTGAGTACTGAGCACCCAGCACCCTGAGTACTGAGCACTCAGCACCGTGAGTACTGAGCACCGAGCACCCCGAGCACTGAGCACCCAGCACCCTGGGCACTGTACCCAGCACCCTGAGTACTGAGCACCGATCACCCCGAGCACTGAACATCCAGCACCCTGAGTACTGAGCTCCGAGCACCCCGAGCACTGAGCATCCAGCGCCCCGAGCACTGAGCACCCCGCACCCTGAGCACTTAGCACCCAGCACCCTGAGTACTGGGCACCCAGCACCCCGAGCACTGAGCACCCAGCACCCTGAGCACTGAGCACCCAGCACCCTGAGCACAGATCACCCAGCACACTGAGCGCTGAGCACCCAGCACCCTGAGTACTGAGCACCCAGCACCCTGAGTACTGACCACTCAGCACCCTGAGTACTGAGCACCGAGCACCCCGAGCCCTGAGCACCCAGCACCCTGAGCACTGAGCACCCTGAGGACTGAGCACCCTGCACCCTGAGAACTGAGCTCCCAGCACCCTGAGTACTGAGCACCCAGCACCCTGAGCACTGAGCACCCAGCACCCTGAACACTGAGCACCCAGCACCCCGAGCACTGAGCACCCAGCACCCTGAGTACTGAGCACCCAGCACCCTGAGCACTGAGCACCCAGCACCCTGAGCACTGAGCACCCAGCACCCTGAGTAGTGAGCACCCAATGTACTGAGCACCAAGCACCCCGAGCACTGAGCACCCAGCACCCTGACTACTGAGCACCGATCACCCCGAGAACTGAGCACCCAGCACCCTGAGTACTGAGCTCCGAGCACCCCGAGCACTGAGCACCCAGCGCCCCGAGCACTGAGCACCCAGCACCCTGAGCACTGAGCCCCCAGCACCCTGAGTACGGAGCACCCAGCACCCCGAGCACTGAGCACCCAGCACCCTGAGCACTGAGCACCCAGCACACTGAGCACTGATCACCCAGCACCCTGAGCACTGAGCACCCAGCACCCTGAGTACTGAGCACCCAGCACCCTGAGTACTGAGCACTCAGCACCCTGAGTACTGAGCACCGAGCACCCCGAGCACTGAGCACCCAGCACCCTGAGCACTGAGCACCCCGCACCCCGAGTACTGAGCACCCAGCACCCCGAGCACTGAGCACCCAGCGCCCGGAGCACTGAGCACCCAGCACCACGAGCAGTGAGCACTGAGCACCCTGAGCACTGAGCACCCAGCACGCCGAGTACTGAGCACTGAGCACCCTGAGTACTGAGCACCAAGCACCCCGAGTACTGAGCACTGAGCACCCTGAGTACTGAGCACCCAGCACCCTGATCACTGAGTACCCAGCAACCTGAGTACTGAGCACTGAGAACCCTGAGTACTGAGCACCGAGCACCCTGAGTACTGAGCACCCAGCACCCTGATCACTGAGCACCCAGCACCCTGAGCACTGAGCACCTAGCACCTTGAGTACTGAGCACCGAGCACCCCGAGCACTGAGCACCCAGCACCCTGAGTACTGAGCACCCAGCACCCTGAGCACTGAGCACCCAGCACCCTGAGCACTGAGCAACCAGCACCCCGAGCACTGATCACCCAGCACACTGAGTACTGCGCACCAAGCACCCTGAGCACTGAGCACCCAGCACCCTGAGTACTGATCACCCAGCACCCTGAGTACTGAGCAACCAGCACCCTGAGCACTGAGCACCCAGCACCCTGAGCACTGAGCACTGAGCACCCAGCACCCCGAGCACTGAGCACACAGCACCCTGACCACTGAGCACACTGAGGACTGAGCACCCAGCACCCTGAGCACTGAGCACCCAGCACCCTGAGTACTGAGCACCGATCACCCTGAGCACTGACCACCCAGCACCCGAGCACTGAGCACCCAGCACCCTGAGTACTGAGCACCCAGCACCCTGAGTACTGAGCACCGATCACCCTGAGCACTGAGCACCCAGAAAACAGAGCACTGAGCACCCAGCACCCTGAGTACTGAGCACCCAGCACCCCGAGCACTGAGCACCCAGCACCCTGAGTACTGAGCACCGTGAGTACTGAGCACCGATCACCCTGAGCACTGAGCTCCCAGCACCCTGAGTACTGAGCACCCAGCACCCTGAGCACTGAGCACCCAGCACCCTGAGTACTGAGCACCCAGCACCCTGAGCACTGAGCCCCCAGCACCCTGAGTACTGAGCACCCAGCACCCTGAGCACTGAGCACCCAGCACTCTGAGTACTGAGCACCCAGCACCCCGAGCACTGAGCACCCAGCACCCGAGAATGAGCACCCAGCACCCCGAGTACTGAGCAACGAGCACCCTGAGCACTGAGTACCCAGCACCCTGAGCACTGAGCACCCAGCACCCTGAGTATTGAGCACCCAGCACCCTGAGTACTGAGCACCCAGCACCCTGAGCACTGAGCACCGAGCACCCCGAGTACTGAGCACCCAGCACCCTGAGGACTGAACACCCAGCTCCCTGAGCACTGAGCACCCTGAGCACTGAGTACTGAGCACCGAGCACCCCGAGAACTGAGCACCCAGCACCCGGAGTACTGAGCACCCAGCACACTGAGTAATGAGCACCCAGCACCCCGAGCACTGAGCACCCAGCACCCTGAGCACTGAGCACCCAGCACCCTGAGTACTGAGCACTGAGCACCCAGCACCCCAAGCACTGAGCACCCAGCACCCTGAGTACTGAGCACTGAGCACCCAGCACCCCGAGCACTGAGCACCCAGCCCCCAGAGTACTAAGCACCGAGCACCCTGAGTACTGAGCACCCAGCACCCTGAGCACTGAACACACAGCACCCTGAGTACTGAGCACCTCGAGCACTGAGCACCCAGCACCCTGAGTACTGAGCACCGAGCACCCCGAGCACTGAACACCCGGCACCCCGAGCACTGAGCACCCAGCACCCCGAGCACTGAGCACCCAGCACCCTGAGTACTGAGCACCCAGCACCCTGAGTACTGAGCACCCAGCACGCTGAGCACTGAGTACCCAGCACCCTGAGCACTGAGCACCCAGCACCCTGAGCACTGAGCACCCAGCACCCTGAACACTGAGCACCCAGCGCCCTGAGTACTGAGCACTGAGCACTGAGCACCCAGCACCCCAAGCACTGAGCACCCAGCACCCTGAGTACTGAGCACCCAGCACCCCGAGCACTGAGCACCCAGCACCCTGAGTACTGAGCACCGAGCACCCTGAGTACTGAGCACCCAGCACCCTGAGTACTGAGCACCCAGCGTACTGAGCACCGAGCACCCAGCACCCTGAGTACTGAGCACCCAGCACCCTGAGCACTGAGCACCCAGCACCCTGAGTACTGAGCACTGAGCACCCCGAGTACTGAGCACCGGGCACCGCGAGCACTAAGCACCCAGCACCCCGAGAACCGAGCACCCAGCACTCTGAGCACTGAGCACCCAGCACCCTGAGCACTGAGCACCCAGCAACCTGAGCACTGAGCACCCAGCACCCTGAGCACTGAGCACCCAGCACCCTGAGCACTGAGCACCCAGCACACTGAGCACTGAGCACCCAGCACCCTGAGCACTGAGCACCCAGCACCCTGAGTACTGAGCACCCAAAGTATAGAGCACCGAGCACCCTGAGTACTGAGCACCCAGCACACTGAGCACTGAGCACCCAGCACCCTGAGTACTGAGCACCCAGCACCCTGAGTTCTGAGCACCCAGCACCCCGAGCACTGAGCACCCAGCACCCTGAGCACTGAGCACCCAGCACCCCGAGCACTGAGCACCCAGGACCCTGAGTACTGAGCACCCAGCACCCTGAGTACTGAGCACTCAGCACCCTGAATACTGAGCACCGAGCACCCCGAGCACTGAGCACCCAGCACCCTGAGCACCCAGCACCCTGAGGACTGAGCACCCAGCACCCTGAGTTCTGAGCACCCAGCACCCTGAGTACTGAGCACCCAGCATCCGGAGTACTGAGCACCATTCACCCTGAGCACTGAGCACCCAGCACCCCGAGCACTAAGCACCCAGCACCCTGAGTACTGAGCACCCTGAGTACTGAGCACCGAGCACCCCGAGCACTGAGCACCCAGCACCGTGAGCACTGAGCACCCAGCACCCCGAGCACTGAGCACCCAGCACCCTGAGTACTGAGCACCCAGCACCCTGAGTACTGAACACCCAGCAACCTGAGCACTGAGTACCAAGCACCCTGAGCACTGAGCACACAGCACCCTGAGCACTGAGCACCCAGCACCCTGAGTACTGAGCACTGAGCACCCAGGACCCCGAGCACTGAGCACCCAGCACCCTGAGTACTGAGCACTGAGCACCCAGCACACCGAGCACTGAGCACCCAGCACCCTGAGCACTGAGCACTCAGCACCCTGAGTACTGAGCACCCAGCACCCCGAGTACTGAGCACCCAGCACCCTGAGTACTGAGCACCCAGCACCCTGAGCACTGAACACACAGCACCCTGAGTACTGAGCACCTCGAGCACTGAGCACCCAGCACCCTGAGTACTGAGCACCGAGCACCCCGAGCACTGAGCACCCAGCACCCTGAGCACTGACCACTGAGCACCCAGCACCCCGAGCACTGAGCACCCAGCACCCTGAGTACTGAGCACCCAGCACCCTGAGTACTGAGCACCCAGCAACCTGAGCACTGAGTACCCAGCACCCTGAGCACTGAGCACCCAGCACCCTGAGCACTGAGCACCCAGCACCCTGAGCACTGTGCACCCAGCACCCTGAGTACTGAGCACTGAGCACTGAGCACCCAGCACCCCGAGCACTGAGCACCCAGCACCCTGAGTACTAAGCACCCAGCACCCTGAGTACTGAGCACCCAGCACCCTGAGTACTGAGCACTGAGCACCCAGCACCCCGAGCACTGAGCACCCAGCGCCCTGAGTACTGAGCACTGAGCACTGAGCACCCAGCACCCCGAGCACTGAGCACCCAGCACCCTGAGTACTGAGCACCCAGCACCCCGAGCACTGAGCACCCAGCACCCTGAGTACTGAGCACCGAGCACCCTGAGTACTGAGCACCCAGCACCCTGAGTACTGAGCACCCAGCGTACTGAGCACCGAGCACCCAGCACCCTGAGTACTGAGCACCCAGCACCCTGAGCACTGAGCACCCAGCACCCTGAGTACTGAGCACTGAGCACCCCGAGCACTGAGCACCCAGCACCCTGAGTACTGAGCACCCAGCACCCTGAGTACTGAACACCCAGCACACTGAGCACTGAGTACCCAGCACCCTGAGCACTGAGCACACAGCACCCTGAGCACTGAGCACCCAGCACCCTGAGTACTGAGCACTGAGCACCCAGGACCCCGAGCACTGAGCACCCAGCACCCTGAGTACTAAGCACTGAGCACCCAGCACACCGAGCACTGAGCACCCAGCACCCTGAGCACTGAGCACCCAGCACCCTGAGTACTGCGCACCCAGCAACCCGAGTACTGAGCACACAGCACCCTGAGTACTGAGCACCGAGCACCCTGAGCACTGAGCACCCAGCACCCCGAGCACTGAGCACCCAGCACACTGAGTACTGAGCACACAGCACCCTGAGCACTGAGCACCCAGCACCCTGAGTACTGAGCACCCAGCACCCTGAGCACTGAGCACCCAGCACCCTGAGTACTGAGCACCCAGCACCCTGAGTACTGAGCACACAGCACCCTGAGCACTGAGCACCGAGCACCCCGAGTACTGAGCACCCAGCACCCTGAGCACTGAGCACCCAGCACCCTGAGTACTGAGCACCAAGCACCCTGAGTACTGAACACCCAGCACCCTGAGCACTGAGCACCCTGAGCACTGAGTACTGATCACCGAGCACCCCGAGAACTGAGCACCCAGCACCCTGAGTACTGAGCACCCAGCACCCCGAGCACTGAGCACCCAGCACCCTGAGCACTGAGCACCCAGCACCCTGAGTACTGAGCACTGAGCACCCAGCACCCCGAGCACTGAGCACCCAGCACCTTGAGTACTGATCACTGAGCACCCATCACCCCGAGCACTGAGCACCCAGCCCCCTGAGTACTAAGCACCGAGCACCCTGTGTACTGAGCACCCAGCACCGTGAACACTGAACACACAGCACCCTGAGTACTGAGCACCTCGAGCACTGAGCACCCAGCACCCTGAGTACTGAGCACCGAGCACCCCGAGCAATGAGCACCCAGCACCCCGAGCACTGAGCACCCAGCACCCCGAGCACTGAGCACCCAGCACCCTGAGTACTGAGCACCCAGCACCCTGAGTACTGAGCACCCAGCACCCTGAGCACTGAGTACCCAGCACCCTGAGCACTGAGCACCCAGCACCCTGAGCACTGAGCACCCAGCACCCTGAGCACTGTGCACCCAGCACCCTGAGTACTGAGCACTGAGCACTGAGCACCCAGCACCCCGAGCACTGAGCACCCAGCACCCTGAGTACTAAGCACCCAGCACCCTGAGTACTGAGCACCCAGCACCCTGAGTACTGAGCACTGAGCACCCAGCACCCCGAGCACTGAGCACCCAGCACCCTGAGTACTGAGCACTGAGCACTGAGCACCCAGCACCCCGAGCACTGAGCAGCCAGCACCCTGAGTACTGAGCACCCAGCACCCCGAGCACTGAGCACCCAGCACCCTGAGTACTGAGCACCGAGCACCCTGAGTACTGAGCACCCAGCACCCTGAGTACTGAGCACCCAGCGTACTGAGCACCGAGCACCCAGCACCCTGAGTACTGAGCACCCAGCACCCTGAGCACTGAGCACCCAGCACCCTGAGTACTGAGCACCCAGCACCCTGAGTTCTGAGCACCCAGCACCCCGAGCACTGAGCACCCAGCACCCTGAGCACTGAGCACCCAGCACCCCGAGCACTGAGCACCCAGGACCCTGAGTACTGAGCACCCAGCACCCTGAGTACTGAGCACTCAGCACCCTGAATACTGAGCACCGAGCACCCCGAGCACTGAGCACCCAGCACCCTGAGCACCCAGCACCCTGAGGACTGAGCACCCAGCACCCTGAGTACTGAGCACCCAGCACCCTGAGTACTGAGCACCCAGCATCCGGAGTACTGAGCACCGTTCACCCTGAGCACTGAGCACCCAGCACCCCGAGCACTAAGCACCCAGCACCCTGAGTACTGAGCACCCTGAGTACTGAGCACCGAGCACCCCGAGCACTGAGCACCCAGCACCGTGAGCACTGAGCACCCAGCACCCCGAGCACTGAGCACCCAGCACCCTGAGTACTGAGCACCCAGCACCCCGAGCACTGAGCACCCAGCACCCTGAGTACTGAGCACCGAGCACCCTGAGTACTGAGCACCCAGCACCCTGAGTACTGAGCACCCAGCGTACTGAGCACCGAGCACCCAGCACCCTGAGTACTGAGCACCCAGCACCCCGAGCACTGAGCACCCAGCACCCTGAGTACTGAGCACCCAGCACCCTGAGTACTGAACACCCAGCACACTGAGCACTGAGTACCCAGCACCCTGAGCACTGAGCACACAGCACCCTGAGCACTGAGCACCCAGCACCCTGAGTACTGAGCACTGAGTACCCAGGACCCCGAGCACTGAGCACCCAGCACCCTGAGTACTGAGCACTGAGCACCCAGCACACCGAGCACTGAGCACCCAGCACCCTGAGCACTGAGCACCCAGCACCCTGACTACTGCGCACCCAGCAACCCGAGTACTGAGCACACAGCACCCTGAGTACTGAGCACCGAGCACCCTGAGCACTGAGCACCCAGCACCCCGAGCACTGAGCACCCAGCACCCTGAGTACTGAGCACCCAGCACCCCGAGCACTGAGCACCCAGCACCCTGAGTACTGAGCACCGAGCACCCTGAGTACTGAGCACCCAGCACCCTGAGTACTGAGCACCCAGCGTACTGAGCACCGAGCACCCAGCACCCTGAGTACTGAGCACCCAGCACCCTGAGCACTGAGCACCCAGCACCCTGAGTACAGAGCACTGAGCACCCCGAGCACTGAGCACCCAGCACCCTGAGTACTGAGCACCCAGCACCCTGAGTACTGAACACCCAGCACACTGAGCACTGAGTACCCAGCACCCTGAGCACTGAGCACACAGCACCCTGAGCACTGAGCACCCAGCACCCTGAGTACTGAGCACTGAGCACCCAGGACCCCGAGCACTGAGCACCCAGCACCCTGAGTACTGAGCACTGAGCACCCAGCACACCGAGCACTGAGCACCCAGCACCCTGAGCACTGAGCACCCAGCACCCTGAGCACTGAGCACCGAGCACCCCGAGTACTGAGCACCCAGCACCCTGAGCACTGAGCACCCAGCACCCTGAGTACTGAGCACCAAGCACCCTGAGTACTGAACACCCAGCACCCTGAGCACTGAGCACCCTGAGCACTGAGTACTGAGCACCCAGCACCCCGAGCACTGAGCACCCAGCACCCTGAGTACTGAGCACCGAGCACCCTGAGTACTGAGCACCCAGCACCCTGAGTACTGAGCACCCAGCGTACTGAGCACCGAGCACCCAGCACCCTGAGTACTGAGCACCCAGCACCCCGAGGACTGAGCACCCAGCACCCTGAGTACTGAGCACCCAGCACCCTGAGTACTGAACACCCAGCACACTGAGCACTGAGTACCCAGCACCCTGAGCACTGAGCACACAGCACCCTGAGCACTGAGCACCCAGCACCCTGAGTACTGAGCACTGAGCACCCAGGACCCCGAGCACTGAGCACCCAGCACCCTGAGCACTGAGCACCCAGCACCCCGAGCACTGAGCACCCAGGACCCTGAGTACTGAGCACCCAGCACCCTGAGTACTGAGCACTCAGCACCCTGAATACTGAGCACCGAGCACCCCGAGCACTGAGCACCCAGCACCCTGAGCACCCAGCACCCTGAGGACTGAGCACCCAGCACCCTGAGTACTGAGCACCCAGCACCCTGAGTACTGAGCACCCAGCATCCGGAGTACTGAGCACCGTTCACCCTGAGCACTGAGCACCCAGCACCCCGAGCACTAAGCACCCAGCACCCTGAGTACTGAGCACCCTGAGTACTGAGCACCGAGCACCCCGAGCACTGAGCACCCAGCACCGTGAGCACTGAGCACCCAGCACCCCGAGCACTGAGCACCCAGCACCCTGAGTACTGAGCACCCAGCACCCCGAGCACTGAGCACCCAGCACCCTGAGTACTGAGCAACGAGCACCCTGAGTACTGAGCACCCAGCACCCTGAGTACTGAGCACCCAGCGTACTGAGCACCGAGCACCCAGCACCCTGAGTACTGAGCACCCAGCACCCCGAGCACTGAGCACCCAGCACCCTGAGTACTGAGCACCCAGCACCCTGAGTACTGAACACCCAGCACACTGAGCACTGAGTACCCAGCACCCTGAGCACTGAGCACACAGCACCCTGAGCACTGAGCACCCAGCACCCTGAGTACTGAGCACTGAGCACCCAGGACCCCGAGCACTGAGCACCCAGCACCCTGAGTACTGAGCACTGAGCACCCAGCACACCGAGCACTGAGCACCCAGCACCCTGAGCACTGAGCACCCAGCACCCTGAGTACTGCGCACCCAGCAACCCGAGTACTGAGCACACAGCACCCTGAGTACTGAGCACCGAGCACCCTGAGCACTGAGCACCCAGCACCCCGAGCACTGAGCACCCAGCACCCTGAGTACTGAGCACCCAGCACCCCGAGCACTGAGCACCCAGCACCCTGAGTACTGAGCACCGAGCACCCTGAGTACTGAGCACCCAGCACCCTGAGTACTGAGCACCCAGCGTACTGAGCACCGAGCACCCAGCACCCTGAGTACTGAGCACCCAGCACCCTGAGCACTGAGCACCCAGCACCCTGAGTACTGAGCACTGAGCACCCCGAGCACTGAGCACCCAGCACCCTGAGTACTGAGCACCCAGCACCCTGAGTACTGAACACCCAGCACACTGAGCACTGAGTACCCAGCACCCTGAGCACTGAGCACACAGCACCCTGAGCACTGAGCACCCAGCACCCTGAGTACTGAGCACTGAGCACCCAGGACCCTGAGCACTGAGCACCCAGCACCCTGAGTACTGAGCACTGAGCACCCAGCACCCCGAGCACTGAGCACCCAGCACCCTGAGCACTGAGCACCCAGCACCCTGAGCACTGAGCACCGAGCACCCCGAGTACTGAGCACCCAGCACCCTGAGCACTGAGCACCCAGCACCCTGAGTACTGAGCACCAAGCACCCTGAGTACTGAACACCCAGCACCCTGAGCACTGAGCACCCTGAGCACTGAGTACTGAGCACCCAGCACCCCGAGCACTGAGCACCCAGCACCCTGAGTACTGAGCACCGAGCACCCTGAGTACTGAGCACCCAGCACCCTGAGTACTGAGCACCCAGCGTACTGAGCACCGAGCACCCAGCACCCTGAGTACTGAGCACCCAGCACCCCGAGGACTGAGCACCCAGCACCCTGAGTACTGAGCACCCAGCACCCTGAGTACTGAACACCCAGCACACTGAGCACTGAGTACCCAGCACCCTGAGCACTGAGCACACAGCACCCTGAGCACTGAGCACCCAGCACCCTGAGTACTGAGCACTGAGCACCCAGGACCCCGAGCACTGAGCACCCAGCACCCTGAGTACTGAGCACTGAGCACCCAGCACACCGAGCACTGAGCACCCAGCACCCTGAGCACTGAGCACCCAGCACCCTGAGTACTGCGCACCCAGCAACCCGAGTACTGAGCACACAGCACCCTGAGTACTGAGCACCGAGCACCCTGAGCACTGAGCACCCAGCACCCCGAGCACTGAGCACCCAGCACCCTGAGTACTGAGCACCCAGCACCCTGAGCACTGAGCACCCAGCACCCTGAGCACTGAGCACCCAGCACCTTGAGTACTGAGCACCGAGCACAACGAGCACTGAGCACCCAGCACCCTGAGTACTGAGCACCCAGCACCCTGAGCACTGAGCACCCAGCACCCTGAGTACTGAGCACTGAGCACCCCGAGCACTGAGCACCCAGCACCCTGAGTACTGAGCACCCAGCACCCTGAGTACTGAACACCCAGCACACTGAGCACTGAGTACCCAGCACCCTGAGCACTGAGCACACAGCACCCTGAGCACTGAGCACCCAGCACCCTGAGTACTGAGCACTGAGCACCCAGGACCCCGAGCACTGAGCACCCAGCACCCTGAGTACTGAGCACTGAGCACCCAGCACACCGAGCACTGGGCACCCAGCACCCTGAGCACTGAGCACCCAGCACCCTGAGCACTGAGCACCGAGCACCCCGAGTACTGAGCACCCAGCACCCTGAGCACTGAGCACCCAGCACCCTGAGTACTGAGCACCAAGCACCCTGAGTACTGAACACCCAGCACCCTGAGCACTGAGCACCCTGAGCACTGAGTACTGATCACCGAGCACCCCGAGAACTGAGCACCCAGCACCCTGAGTACTGAGCACCCAGCACCCCGAGCACTGAGCACCCAGCACCCTGAGCACTGAGCACCCAGCACCCTGAGTACTGAGCACTGAGCACCCAGCACCCCGAGCACTGAGCACCCAGCACCTTGAGTACTGATCACTGAGCACCCATCACCCCGAGCACTGAGCACCCAGCCCCCTGAGTACTAAGCACCGAGCACCCTGAGTACTGAGCACCCAGCACCCTGAGCACTGAACACACAGCACCCTGAGTACTGAGCACCTCGAGCACTGAGCACCCAGCACCCTGAGTACTGAGCACCGAGCACCCCGAGCACTGAGCACCCAGCACCCCGAGCACTGAGCACCCAGCACCCCGAGCACTGAGCACCCAGCACCCTGAGTACTGAGCACCCAGCACCCTGAGTACTGAGCACCCAGCACCCTGAGCACTGAGTACCCAGCACCCTGAGCACTGAGCACCCAGCACCCTGAGCACTGAGCACCCAGCACCCTGAGCACTGTGCACCCAGCACCCTGAGTACTGAGCACTGAGCACTGAGCACCCAGCACCCCGAGCACTGAGCACCCAGCACCCTGAGTACTAAGCACCCAGCACCCTGAGTACTGAGCACCCAGCACCCTGAGTACTGAGCACTGAGCACCCAGCACCCCGAGCACTGAGCACCCAGCACCCTGAGTAATGAGCACTGAGCACTGAGCACCCAGCACCCCGAGCACTGAGCACCCAGCACCCTGAGTACTGAGCACCCAGCACCCCGAGCACTGAGCACCCAGCACCCTGAGTACTGAGCACCGAGCACCCTGATTACTGAGCACCCAGCACCCTGAGTACTGAGCACCCAGCGTACTGAGCACCGAGCACCCAGCACCCTGAGTACTGAGCACCCAGCACCCTGAGCACTGAGCACCCAGCACCCTGAGTACTGAGCACCCAGCACCCTGAGTTCTGAGCACCCAGCACCCCGAGCACTGAGCACCCAGCACCCTGAGCACTGAGCACCCAGCACCCCGAGTACTGAGCACACAGCACCCTGAGTACTGAGCACCGAGCACCCTGAGCACTGAGCACCCAGCACCCCGAGCACTGAGCACCCAGCACACTGAGTACTGAGCACACAGCACCCTGAGCACTGAGCACCCAGCACCCTGAGTACTGAGCACCCAGCACCCTGAGCACTGAGCACCCAGCACCCTGAGTACTGAGCACCCAGCACCCTGAGTACTGAGCACACAGCACCCTGAGCACTGAGCACCGAGCACCCCGAGTACTGAGCACCCAGCACCCTGAGCACTGAGCACCCAGCACCCTGAGTACTGAGCACCAAGCACCCTGAGTACTGAACACCCAGCACCCTGAGCACTGAGCACCCTGAGCACTGAGTACTGATCACCGAGCACCCCGAGAACTGAGCACCCAGCACCCTGAGTACTGAGCACCCAGCACCCCGAGCACTGAGCACCCAGCACCCTGAGCACTGAGCACCCAGCACCCTGAGTACTGAGCACTGAGCACCCAGCACCCCGAGCACTGAGCACCCAGCACCTTGAGTACTGATCACTGAGCACCCATCACCCCGAGCACTGAGCACCCAGCCCCCTGAGTACTAAGCACCGAGCACCCTGAGTACTGAGCACCCAGCACCGTGAACACTGAACACACAGCACCCTGAGTACTGAGCACCTCGAGCACTGAGCACCCAGCACCCTGAGTACTGAGCACCGAGCACCCCGAGCAATGAGCACCCAGCACCCCGAGCACTGAGCACCCAGCACCCCGAGCACTGAGCACCCAGCACCCTGAGTACTGAGCACCCAGCACCCTGAGTACTGAGCACCCAGCACCCTGAGCACTGAGTACCCAGCACCCTGAGCACTGAGCACCCAGCACCCTGAGCACTGAGCACCCAGCACCCTGAGCACTGTGCACCCAGCACCCTGAGTACTGAGCACTGAGCACTGAGCACCCAGCACCCCGAGCACTGAGCACCCAGCACCCTGAGTACTAAGCACCCAGCACCCTGAGTACTGAGCACCCAGCACCCTGAGTACTGAGCACTGAGCACCCAGCACCCCGAGCACTGAGCACCCAGCACCCTGAGTACTGAGCACTGAGCACTGAGCACCCAGCACCCCGAGCACTGAGCAGCCAGCACCCTGAGTACTGAGCACCCAGCACCCCGAGCACTGAGCACCCAGCACCCTGAGTACTGAGCACCGAGCACCCTGAGTACTGAGCACCCAGCACCCTGAGTACTGAGCACCCAGCGTACTGAGCACCGAGCACCCAGCACCCTGAGTACTGAGCACCCAGCACCCTGAGCACTGAGCACCCAGCACCCTGAGTACTGAGCACCCAGCACCCTGAGTTCTGAGCACCCAGCACCCCGAGCACTGAGCACCCAGCACCCTGAGCACTGAGCACCCAGCACCCCGAGCACTGAGCACCCAGGACCCTGAGTACTGAGCAACCAGCACCCTGAGTACTGAGCACTCAGCACCCTGAATACTGAGCACCGAGCACCCCGAGCACTGAGCACCCAGCACCCTGAGCACCCAGCACCCTGAGGACTGAGCACCCAGCACCCTGAGTACTGAGCACCCAGCACCCTGAGTACTGAGCACCCAGCATCCGGAGTACTGAGCACCGTTCACCCTGAGCACTGAGCACCCAGCACCCCGAGCACTAAGCACCCAGCACCCTGAGTACTGAGCACCCTGAGTACTGAGCACCGAGCACCCCGAGCACTGAGCACCCAGCACCGTGAGCACTGAGCACCCAGCACCCCGAGCACTGAGCACCCAGCACCCTGAGTACTGAGCACCCAGCACCCCGAGCACTGAGCACCCAGCACCCTGAGTACTGAGCACCGAGCACCCTGAGTAATGAGCACCCAGCACCCTGAGTACTGAGCACCCAGCGTACTGAGCACCGAGCACCCAGCACCCTGAGTACTGAGCACCCAGCACCCCGAGCACTGAGCACCCAGCACCCTGAGTACTGAGCACCCAGCACCCTGAGTACTGAACACCCAGAACACTGAGCACTGAGTACCCAGCACCCTGAGCACTGAGCACACAGCACCCTGAGCACTGAGCACCCAGCACCCTGAGTACTGAGCACTGAGTACCCAGGACCCCGAGCACTGAGCACCCAGCACCCTGAGTACTGAGCACTGAGCACCCAGCACACCGAGCACTGAGCACCCAGCACCCTGAGCACTGAGCACCCAGCACCCTGAGTACTGCGCACCCAGCAACCCGAGTACTGAGCACACAGCACCCTGAGTACTGAGCACCGAGCACCCTGAGCACTGAGCACCCAGCACCCCGAGCACTGAGCACCCAGCACCCTGAGTACTGAGCACCCAGCACCCCGAGCACTGAGCACCCAGCACCCTGAGTACTGAGCACCGAGCACCCTGAGTACTGAGCACCCAGCACCCTGAGTACTGAGCACCCAGCGTACTGAGCACCGAGCACCCAGCACCCTGAGTACTGAGCACCCAGCACCCTGAGCACTGAGCACCCAGCACCCTGAGTACAGAGCACTGAGCACCCCGAGCACTGAGCACCCAGCACCCTGAGTACTGAGCACCCAGCACCCTGAGTACTGAACACCCAGCACACTGAGCACTGAGTACCCAGCACCCTGAGCACTGAGCACACAGCACCCTGAGCACTGAGCACCCAGCACCCTGAGTACTGAGCACTGAGCACCCAGGACCCCGAGCACTGAGCACCCAGCACCCTGAGTACTGAGCACTGAGCACCCAGCACACCGAGCACTGAGCACCCAGCACCCTGAGCACTGAGCACCCAGCACCCTGAGCACTGAGCACCGAGCACCCCGAGTACTGAGCACCCAGCACCCTGAGCACTGAGCACCCAGCACCCTGAGTACTGAGCACCAAGCACCCTGAGTACTGAACACCCAGCACCCTGAGCACTGAGCACCCTGAGCACTGAGTACTGAGCACCCAGCACCCCGAGCACTGAGCACCCAGCACCCTGAGTACTGAGCACCGAGCACCCTGAGTACTGAGCACCCAGCACCCTGAGTACTGAGCACCCAGCGTACTGAGCACCGAGCACCCAGCACCCTGAGTACTGAGCACCCAGCACCCCGAGGACTGAGCACCCAGCACCCTGAGTACTGAGCACCCAGCACCCTGAGTACTGAACACCCAGCACACTGAGCACTGAGTACCCAGCACCCTGAGCACTGAGCACACAGCACCCTGAGCACTGAGCACCCAGCACCCTGAGTACTGAGCACTGAGCACCCAGGACCCCGAGCACTGAGCACCCAGCACCCTGAGCACTGAGCACCCAGCACCCCGAGCACTGAGCACCCAGGACCCTGAGTACTGAGCACCCAGCACCCTGAGTACTGAGCACTCAGCACCCTGAATACTGAGCACCGAGCACCCCGAGCACTGAGCACCCAGCACCCTGAGCACCCAGCACCCTGAGGACTGAGCACCCAGCTCCCTGAGTACTGAGCACCCAGCACCCTGAGTACTGAGCACCCAGCATCCGGAGTACTGAGCACGGTTCACCCTGAGCACTGAGCACCCAGCACCCCGAGCACTAAGCACCCAGCACCCTGAGTACTGAGCACCCTGAGTACTGAGCACCGAGCACCCCGAGCACTGAGCACCCAGCACCGTGAGCACTGAGCACCCAGCACCCCGAGCACTGAGCACCCAGCACCCTGAGTACTGAGCACCCAGCACCCCGAGCACTGAGCACCCAGCACCCTGAGTACTGAGCACCGAGCACCCTGAGTACTGAGCACCCAGCACCCTGAGTACTGAGCACCCAGCGTACTGAGCACCGAGCACCCAGCACCCTGAGTACTGAGCACCCAGCACCCCGAGCACTGAGCACCCAGCACCCTGAGTACTGAGCACCCAGCACCCTGAGTACTGAACACCCAGCACACTGAGCACTGAGTACCCAGCACCCTGAGCACTGAGCACACAGCACCCTGAGCACTGAGCACCCAGCACCCTGAGTACTGAGCACTGAGCACCCAGGACCCCGAGCACTGAGCACCCAGCACCCTGAGTACTGAGCACTGAGCACCCAGCACACCGAGCACTGAGCACCCAGCACCCTGAGCACTGAGCACCCAGCACCCTGAGTACTGCGCACCCAGCAACCCGAGTACTGAGCACACAGCACCCTGAGTACTGAGCACCGAGCACCCTGAGCACTGAGCACCCAGCACCCCGAGCACTGAGCACCCAGCACCCTGAGTACTGAGCACCCAGCACCCCGAGCACTGAGCACCCAGCACCCTGAGTACTGAGCACCGAGCACCCTGAGTACTGAGCACCCAGCACCCTGAGTACTGAGCACCCAGCGTACTGAGCACCGAGCACCCAGCACCCTGAGTACTGAGCACCCAGCACCCTGAGCACTGAGCACCCAGCACCCTGAGTACTGAGCACTGAGCACCCCGAGCACTGAGCACCCAGCACCCTGAGTACTGAGCACCCAGCACCCTGAGTACTGAACACCCAGCACACTGAGCACTGAGTACCCAGCACCCTGAGCACTGAGCACACAGCACCCTGAGCACTGAGCACCCAGCACCCTGAGTACTGAGCACTGAGCACCCAGGACCCCGAGCACTGAGCACCCAGCACCCTGAGTACTGAGCACTGAGCACCCAGCACACCGAGCACTGAGCACCCAGCACCCTGAGCACTGAGCACCCAGCACCCTGAGCACTGAGCACCGAGCACCCCGAGTACTGAGCACCCAGCACCCTGAGCACTGAGCACCCAGCACCCTGAGTACTGAGCACCAAGCACCCTGAGTACTGAACACCCAGCACCCTGAGCACTGAGCACCCTGAGCACTGAGTACTGAGCACCCAGCACCCCGAGCACTGAGCACCCAGCACCCTGAGTACTGAGCACCGAGCACCCTGAGTACTGAGCACCCAGCACCCTGAGTACTGAGCACCCAGCGTACTGAGCACCGAGCACCCAGCACCCTGAGTACTGAGCACCCAGCACCCCGAGGACTGAGCACCCAGCACCCTGAGTACTGAGCACCCAGCACCCTGAGTACTGAACACCCAGCACACTGAGCACTGAGTACCCAGCACCCTGAGCACTGAGCACACAGCACCCTGAGCACTGAGCACCCAGCACCCTGAGTACTGAGCACTGAGCACCCAGGACCCCGAGCACTGAGCACCCAGCACCCTGAGTACTGAGCACTGAGCACCCAGCACACCGAGCACTGAGCACCCAGCACCCTGAGCACTGAGCACCCAGCACCCTGAGTACTGCGCACCCAGCAACCCGAGTACTGAGCACACAGCACCCTGAGTACTGAGCACCGAGCACCCTGAGCACTGAGCACCCAGCACCCCGAGCACTGAGCACCCAGCACCCTGAGTACTGAGCACCCAGCACCCTGAGCACTGAGCACCCAGCACCCTGAGCACTGAGCACCCAGCACCTTGAGTACTGAGCACCGAGCACAACGAGCACTGAGCACCCAGCACCCTGAGTACTGAGCACCCAGCACCCTGAGCACTGAGCACCCAGCACCCTGAGTACTGAGCACTGAGCACCCCGAGCACTGAGCACCCAGCACCCTGAGTACTGAGCACCCAGCACCCTGAGTACTGAACACCCAGCACACTGAGCACTGAGTACCCAGCACCCTGAGCACTGAGCACACAGCACCCTGAGCACTGAGCACCCAGCACCCTGAGTACTGAGCACTGAGCACCCAGGACCCCGAGCACTGAGCACCCAGCACCCTGAGTACTGAGCACTGAGCACCCAGCACACCGAGCACTGAGCACCCAGCACCCTGAGCACTGAGCACCCAGCACCCTGAGCACTGAGCACCGAGCACCCCGAGTACTGAGCACCCAGCACCCTGAGCACTGAGCACCCAGCACCCTGAGTACTGAGCACCAAGCACCCTGAGTACTGAACACCCAGCACCCTGAGCACTGAGCACCCTGAGCACTGAGTACTGATCACCGAGCACCCCGAGAACTGAGCACCCAGCACCCTGAGTACTGAGCACCCAGCACCCCGAGCACTGAGCACCCAGCACCCTGAGCACTGAGCACCCAGCACCCTGAGTACTGAGCACTGAGCACCCAGCACCCCGAGCACTGAGCACCCAGCACCTTGAGTACTGATCACTGAGCACCCATCACCCCGAGCACTGAGCACCCAGCCCCCTGAGTACTAAGCACCGAGCACCCTGAGTACTGAGCACCCAGCACCCTGAGCACTGAACACACAGCACCCTGAGTACTGAGCACGTCGAGCACTGAGCACCCAGCACCCTGAGTACTGAGCACCGAGCACCCCGAGCACTGAGCACCCAGCACCCCGAGCACTGAGCACCCAGCACCCCGAGCACTGAGCACCCAGCACCCTGAGTACTGAGCACCCAGCACCCTGAGTACTGAGCACCCAGCACCCTGAGCACTGAGTACCCAGCACCCTGAGCACTGAGCACCCAGCACCCTGAGCACTGAGCACCCAGCACCCTGAGCACTGTGCACCCAGCACCCTGAGTACTGAGCACTGAGCACTGAGCACCCAGCACCCCGAGCACTGAGCACCCAGCACCCTGAGTACTAAGCACCCAGCACCCTGAGTACTGAGCACCCAGCACCCTGAGTACTGAGCACTGAGCACCCAGCACCCCGAGCACTGAGCACCCAGCACCCTGAGTAATGAGCACTGAGCACTGAGCACCCAGCACCCCGAGCACTGAGCACCCAGCACCCTGAGTACTGAGCACCCAGCACCCCGAGCACTGAGCACCCAGCACCCTGAGTACTGAGCACCGAGCACCCTGATTACTGAGCACCCAGCACCCTGAGTACTGAGCACCCAGCGTACTGAGCACCGAGCACCCAGCACCCTGAGTACTGAGCACCCAGCACCCTGAGCACTGAGCACCCAGCACCCTGAGTACTGAGCACCCAGCACCCTGAGTTCTGAGCACCCAGCACCCCGAGCACTGAGCACCCAGCACCCTGAGCACTGAGCACCCAGCACCCCGAGCACTGAGCACCCAGGACCCTGAGTACTGAGCACCCAGCACCCTGAGTACTGAGCACTCAGCACCCTGAATACTGAGCACCGAGCACCCCGAGCACTGAGCACCCAGCACCCTGAGCACCCAGCACCCTGAGGACTGAGCACCCAGCACCCTGAGTACTGAGCACCCAGCACCCTGAGTACTGAGCACCCAGCATCCGGAGTACTGAGCACCGTTCACCCTGAGCACTGAGCACCCAGCACCCCGAGCACTAAGCACCCAGCACCCTGAGTACTGAGCACCCTGAGTCCTGAGCACCGAGCACCCCGAGCACTGAGCACCCAGCTCCGTGAGCACTCAGCACCCAGCACCCCGAGCACTGAGCACCCAGCACTCTGAGCACTGAGCACCCAGCACCCTGAGCACTGAGCACCCAGCAAACTGAGCACTGAGCACCCAGCACCCTGAGTACTGAGCACCCAAAGTTTTGAGCACCGAGCACCCTGAGCACTGAGCACCCAGCACCCTGAGTACTGAGCACCCAGCACCCTGAGCAATGAGCACCCTGAGTACTGAGCACCCAGCACACTGAGCACTGAGCACCCAGCACCCTGAGTACTGAGCACCCAGCACCCTGAGTTCTGAGCACCCAGCACGCCGAGCACTGAGCACCCAGCACCCTGAGCACTGAGCACCCAGCACCCCGAGCACTGAGCACCCAGGACCCTGAGTACTGAGCACCCAGCACCCTGAGTACTGAGCACTCAGCACCCTGAATACTGAGCACCGAGCACCCCGAGCACTGAGCACCCAGCACCCTGAGCACCCAGCACCCTGAGGACTGAGCACCCAGCACCCTGAGTACTGAGCACCCAGCACCCTGAGTACTGAGCACCCAGCATCCGGAGTACTGAGCACCGTTCACCCTGAGCACTGAGCACCCAGCACCCCGAGCACTAAGCACCCAGCACCCTGAGTACTGAGCACCCTGAGTACTGAGCACCGAGCACCCCGAGCACTGAGCACCCAGCACCATGAGCACTGAGCACCCAGCACCCCGAGCACTGAGCACCCAGCACCCTGAGTACTGAGCACCCAGCACCCTGAGTACTGAACACCCAGCACCCTGATCACTGAGTAGACAGCACCCTGAGCCCTGAGCACACAGCACCCTGAGCACTGAGCACCCAGCACCCTGAGTACTGAGCACTGAGCACCCAGGACCCCGAGCACTGAGCACCCAGCACCCTGAGTACTGAGCACTGAGCACCCAGCACACCGAGCACTGAGCACCCAGCACCCTGAGCACTGAGCACCCAGCACCCTGAGTACTGAGCACCCAGCACCCCGAGTACTGAGCACCCAGCACCCTGAGCACTGAGCACCCAGCACCCTGAGTACAGAGCACCAAGCACCCTGAGTACTGAACACCCAGCACCCTGAGCACTGAGCACCCTGAGCACTGAGTACTGATCACCGAGCACCCCGAGAACTGAGCACCCAGCACCCTGAGTACTGAGAACCCAGCACCCCGAGCACTGAGCACCCAGCACCCTGAGCACTGAGCACCCAGCACCCTGAGTACTGAGCACTGAGCACCCAGCACCCCGAGCACTGAGCACCCAGCACCTTGAGTACTGATCACTGAGCACCCATCACCCCGAGCACTGAGCACCCAGCCCCCTGAGTACTAAGCACCGAGCACACTGAGTACTGAGCACCCAGCACCCTGAGCACTGAACACACAGCACCCTGAGTACTGAGCACCTCGAGCACTGAGCACCCAGCACCCTGAGTACTGAGCACCGAGCACCCCGAGCACTGAGCACCCAGCACCCCGAGCACTGAGCACCCAGCACCCCGAGCACTGAGCACGCAGCACCCTGAGTACTGAGCACCAAGCACCCTGAGTACTGAGCACCCAGCACCCTGAGCACTGAGTACCCAGCACCCTGAGCACTGAGCACCCAGCACCCTGAGCACTGAGCACCCAGCACCCTGAGCACTGTGCACCCAGCACCCTGAGTACTGAGCACTGAGCACTGCGCACCCAGCACCCCGAGCACTGAGCACCCAGCACCCTGAGTACTAAGCACCCAGCACCCTGAGTCCTGAGCACCCAGCACCCTGAGTACTGAGCACCCAGCGTACTGAGCACCGACCACCCCGAGCACTGAGCACCCAGCACCCTGAGTACTGAGCACCCAGCACCCCGAGCACTGAGCACCCAGCACCCTGAGTACTGAGTACCGAGCACCCTGAGTACTGAGCACCCAGCACCCTGAGTACTGAGCACCCAGCGTACTGAGCACCGAGCCCCCAGCACCCTGAGTACTGAGCACCCAGCACTCTGAGCACTGAGCACCCAGGACCCTGAGTACTGAGCACTGAGCACCCCGAGTACTGAGCACCAGGCACCGCGAGCACTAAGCACCCAGCACGCCGAGCACCGAGCACCCAGCACCCTGAGCACTGAGCACCCAGCACCCTGAGCACTGACCCCCCAGCACCCTGAGCACTGAGCACCCAGCACCCTGAGTACTGAGCACCCAACGTATTGAGCACTGAGCACCCTGAGCACTGAGTACACAGCACCCTGAGTACTGAGCACCCAGCACACTGAGCAATGAGCACCCTGAGTACTGAGCACCCAGCACCCCGAGCACTGAGCACCCAGCACCCTGAGTACTGAGCACCGAGCACCCAGCACCCTGAGTACTGAGCACCCAGCACCCTGAGCACTGAGCACCCAGCACCCTGAGTACTGAGCACTGAGCACCCCGAGCACTGAGCACCCAGCACCCTGAGTACTGAGCACCCAGCACCCTGAGTACTGAACACCCAGCACCCTGAGCACTGAGTACCCAGCACCCTGAGCACTGAGCACACAGCACCCTGAGCACCGAGCACCCAGCACCCTGAGTACTGAGCACTGAGCACCCAGGACCCCGAGCACTGAGCACCCAGCACCCTGAGTACTGAGCACTGAGCACCCAGCACACCGAGCACTGAGCACCCAGCACCCTGAGCACTGAGCACCCAGCACCCTGAGTACTGAGCACCCAGCACCCTGAGTACTGAGCACACAGCACCCTGAGCACTGAGCACCGAGCACCCCGAGTACTGAGCACCCAGCACCCTGAGCACTGAGCACCCAGCACCCTGAGTACTGAGCACCAAGCACCCTGAGTACTGAACACCCAGCACCCTGAGCACTGAGCACCCTGAGCACTGAGTACTGATCACCGAGCACCCCGAGAACTGAGCACCCAGCACCCTGAGTACTGAGCACCCAGCACCCCGAGCACTGAGCACCCAGCACCCTGAGCACTGAGCACCCAGCACCCTGAGTACTGAGCACTGAGCACCCAGCACCCCGAGCACTGAGCACCCAGCACCTTGAGTACTGATCACTGAGCACCCATCACCCCGAGCACTGAGCACCCAGCCCCCTGAGTACTAAGCACCGAGCACCCTGAGTACTGAGCACCCAGCACACTGAGCACTGAACACACAGCACCCTGAGTACTGAGCACCTCGAGCACTGAGCACCCAGCACCCTGAGTACTGAGCACCGAGCACCCCGAGCACTGAGCACCCAGCACCCCGAGCACTGAGCACCCAGCACCCTGAGCACTGAGTACCCAGCACCCTGAGCACTGAGCACCCAGCACCCTGAGCACTGAGCACCCAGCACCCTGAGCACTGTGCACCAAGCACCCTGAGTACTGAGCACCCAGCACCCTGAGCACTGAGTACCCAGCACCCTGAGCACTGAGCACCCAGCACCCTGAGCACTGAGCACCCAGCACCCTGAGCACTGTGCACCCAGCACCCTGAGTACTGAGCACTGAGCACTGAGCACCCAGCACCCCGAGCACTGAGCACCCAGCACCCTGAGTACTAAGCACCCAGCACCCTGAGTACTGAGCACCAAGCACCCTGAGTACTGAGCACTGAGCACCCAGCACCCCGAGCACTGAGCACCCAGCACCCTGAGTACTGAGCACTGAGCACTGAGCACCCAGCACCCCGAGCACTGAGCACCCAGCACCCTGAGTACTGAGCACCCAGCACCCCGAGCACTGAGCACCCAGCACCCTGAGTACTGAGCACCGAGCACCCTGAGTACTGAGAACCCAGCACCCTGAGTACTGAGCACCCAGCGTACTGAGCACCGAGCACCCAGCACCCTGAGTACTGAGCACCCAGCACCCCGAGCACTGAGCACCCAGCACCCTGAGTACTGAGCACCCAGCACCCTGAGTTCTAAGCACCCAGCACCCCGAGCACTGAGCACCCAGCACCCTGAGCACTGAGCACCCAGCACCCCGAGCACTGAGCACCCAGGACCCTGAGTACTGAGCACCCAGCACCCTGAGTACTGAGCACTCAGCACCCTGAATACTGAGCACCGAGCACCCCGAGCACTGAGCACCCAGCACCCTGAGCACCCAGCACCCTGAGTACTGAGCACCGAGCACCCCGAGAACTGAGCACCCAGCACCCTGAGTACTGAGCACCCAGCACCCCGAGCACTGAGCACCCAGCACCCTGAGCACTGAGCACCCAGCACCCTGAGTACTGAGCACTGAGCACCCAGCACCCCGAGCACTGAGCACCCAGCACCTTGAGTACTGATCACTGAGCACCCATCACCCCGAGCACTGAGCACCCAGCCCCCTGAGTACTAAGCACCGAGCACACTGAGTACTGAGCACCCAGCACCCTGAGCACTGAACACACAGCACCCTGAGTACTGAGCACCTCGAGCACTGAGCACCCAGCACCCTGAGTACTGAGCACCGAGCACCCCGAGCACTGAGCACCCAGCACCCCGAGCACTGAGCACCCAGCACCCCGAGCACTGAGCACGCAGCACCCTGAGTACTGAGCACCAAGCACCCTGAGTACTGAGCAAACAGCACCCTGAGCACTGAGTACCCAGCACCCTGAGCACTGAGCACCCAGCACCCTGAGCACTGAGCACCCAGCACCCTGAGCACTGTGCACCCAGCACCCTGAGTACTGAGCACTGAGCACTGCGCACCCAGCACCCCGAGCACTGAGCACCCAGCACCCTGAGTACTAAGCACCCAGCACCCTGAGTACTGAGCACCCAGCACCCTGAGTACTGAGCACCCAGCGTACTGAGCACCGACCACCCCGAGCACTGAGCACCCAGCACCCTGAGTACTGAGCACCCAGCACCCCGAGCACTGAGCACCCAGCACCCTGAGTACTGAGTACCGAGCACCCTGAGTACTGAGCACCCAGCACCCTGAGTACTGAGCACCCAGCGTACTGAGCACCGAGCCCCCAGCACCCTGAGTACTGAGCACCCAGCACTCTGAGCACTGAGCACCCAGGACCCTGAGTACTGAGCACTGAGCACCCCGAGTACTGAGCACCAGGCACCGCGAGCACTAAGCACCCAGCACGCCGAGCACCGAGCACCCAGCACCCTGAGCACTGAGCACCCAGCACCCTGAGCACTGAGCCCCCAGCACCCTGAGCACTGAGCACCCAGCACCCTGAGTACTGAGCACCCAACGTATTGAGCACTGAGCACCCTGAGCACTGAGTACACAGCACCCTGAGTACTGAGCACCCAGCACACTGAGCAATGAGCACCCTGAGTACTGAGCACCCAGCACCCCGAGCACTGAGCACCCAGCACCCTGAGTACTGAGCACCGAGCACCCTGAGTACTGAGCACCCAGCACCCTGAGTACTGAGCACCCAGCGTACTGAGCACCGAGCACCCAGCACCCTGAGTACTGAGCACCCAGCACCCTGAGCACTGAGCACCCAGCACCCTGAGTACTGAGCACTGAGCACCCCGAGCACTGAGCACCCAGCACCCTGAGTACTGAGCACCCAGCACCCTGAGTACTGAACACCCAGCACCCTGAGCACTGAGTACCCAGCACCCTGAGCACTGAGCACACAGCACCCTGAGCACTGAGCACCCAGCACCCTGAGTACTGAGCACTGAGCACCCAGGACCCCGAGCACTGAGCACCCAGCACCCTGAGTACTGAGCACTGAGCACCCAGCACACCGAGCACTGAGCACCCAGCACCCTGAGCACTGAGCACCCAGCACCCTGAGTACTGAGCACCCAGCACCCTGAGTACTGAGCACACAGCACCCTGAGCACTGAGCACCGAGCACCCCGAGTACTGAGCACCCAGCACCCTGAGCACTGAGCACCCAGCACCCTGAGTACTGAGCACCAAGCACCCTGAGTACTGAACACCCAGCACCCTGAGCACTGAGCACCCTGAGCACTGAGAACTGATCACCGAGCACCCCGAGAACTGAGCACCCAGCACCCTGAGTACTGAGCACCCAGCACCCCGAGCACTGAGCACCCAGCACCCTGAGCACTGAGCACCCAGCACCCTGAGTACTGAGCACTGAGCACCCAGCACCCCGAGCACTGAGCACCCAGCACCTTGAGTACTGATCACTGAGCAAACATCACCCCGAGCACTGAGCACCCAGCCCCCTGAGTACTAAGCACCGAGCACCCTGAGTACTGAGCACCCAGCACACTGAGCACTGAACACACAGCACCCTGAGTACTGAGCACCTCGAGCACTGAGCACCCAGCACCCTGAGTACTGAGCACCGAGCACCCCGAGCACTGAGCACCCAGCACCCCGAGCACTGAGCACCCAGCACCCTGAGCACTGAGTACCCAGCACCCTGAGCACTGAGCACCCAGCACCCTGAGCACTGAGCACCCAGCACCCTGAGCACTGTGCACCAAGCACCCTGAGTACTGAGCACCCAGCACCCTGAGCACTGAGTACCCAGCACCCTGAGCACTGAGCACCCAGCACCCTGAGCACTGAGCACCCAGCACCCTGAGCACTGTGCACCCAGCACCCTGAGTACTGAGCACTGAGCACTGAGCACCCAGCACCCCGAGCACTGAGCACCCAGCACCCTGAGTACTAAGCACCCAGCACCCTGAGTACTGAGCACCAAGCACCCTGAGTACTGAGCACTGAGCACCCAGCACCCCGAGCACTGAGCACCCAGCACCCTGAGTACTGAGCACTGAGCACTGAGCACCCAGCACCCCGAGCACTGAGCACCCAGCACCCTGAGTACTGAGCACCCAGCACCCCGAGCACTGAGCACCCAGCACCCTGAGTACTGAGCACCGAGCACCCTGAGTACTGAGAACCCAGCACCCTGAGTACTGAGCACCCAGCGTACTGAGCACCGAGCACCCAGCACCCTGAGTACTGAGCACCCAGCACCCTGAGCACTGAGCACCCAGCACCCTGAGTACTGAGCACCCAGCACCCTGAGTTCTAAGCACCCAGCACCCCGAGCACTGAGCACCCAGCACCCTGAGCACTGAGCACCCAGCACCCCGAGCACTGAGCACCCAGGACCCTGAGTACTGAGCACCCAGCACCCTGAGTACTGAGCACTCAGCACCCTGAATACTGAGCACCGAGCACCCCGAGCACTGAGCACCCAGCACCCTGAGCACCCAGCACCCTGATTACTGAGCACCCAGCACCCTGAGTACTGAGCACCCAGCACCCTGAGTACTGAGCACCCAGCATCCGGAGTACTGAGCACCGTTCACCCTGAGCACTGAGCACCCAGCACCCCGAGCACTAAGCACCCAGCACCCTGAGTACTGAGCACCCTGAGTACTGAGCACCGAGCACCCCGAGCACTGAGCACCCAGCACCGTGAGCACTGAGCACCCAGCACCCCGAGCACTGAGCACCCAGCACTCTGAGCACTGAGCACCCAGCACCCTGAGCACTGAGCACCCAGCACCCTGAGCACTGAGCACCCAGCATCCTGAGTACTGAGCACCCAAAGTATTGAGCACCGAGCACCCTGAGCACTGAGCACCCAGCACCCTGAGTACTGAGCACCCAGCACCCTGAGCAATGAGCACCCTGAGTACTGAGTACCCAGCACACTGAGCACTGAGCACCCAGCACCCTGAGTACTGAGCACCCAGCACCCTGAGTTCTGAGCACCCAGCACCCCGAGCACTGAGCACCCAGCACCCTGAGCACTGAGCAACCAGCACCCCGAGCACTGAGCACCCAGGACCCTGAGTACTGAGCATCCAGCACCCTGAGTACTGAGCACTCAGCACCCTGAATACTGAGCACCGAGCACCCCGAGCACTGAGCACCCAGCTCCCTGAGCACCCAGCACCCTGAGGACTGAGCACTCAGCACCCTGAGTACTGAGCACCCAGCACCCTGAGTACTGAGCACCCAGCATCCGGAGTACTGAGCACCGTTCACCCTGAGCACTGAGCACCCAGCACCCCGAGCACTAAGCACCCAGCACCCTGAGTACTGAGCACCCTGAGTACTGAGCACCGAGCACCCCGAGCACTGAGCACCCAGCACCGTGAGCACTGAGCACCCAGCACCCCGAGCACTGAGCACCCAGCACCCTGAGTACTGAGCACCCAGCACCCTGAGTACTGAGCACCGAGCACCCTGAGTACTGAGAACCCAGCACCCTGAGTACTGAGCACCCAGCGTACTGAGCACCGAGCACCCAGCACCCTGAGTACTGAGCACCCAGCACCCCGAGCACTGAGCACCCAGCACCCTGAGTACTGAGCACCCAGCACCCTGAGTTCTAAGCACCCAGCACCCCGAGCACTGAGCACCCAGCACCCTGAGCACTGAGCACCCAGCACCCCGAGCACTGAGCACCCAGGACCCTGAGTACTGAGCACCCAGCACCCTGAGTACTGAGCACTCAGCACCCTGAATACTGAGCACCGAGCACCCCGAGCACTGAGCACCCAGCACCCTGAGCACCCAGCACCCTGAGTACTGAGCACCGAGCACCCCGAGAACTGAGCACCCAGCACCCTGAGTACTGAGCACCCAGCACCCCGAGCACTGAGCACCCAGCACCCTGAGCACTGAGCACCCAGCACCCTGAGTACTGAGCACTGAGCACCCAGCACCCCGAGCACTGAGCACCCAGCACCTTGAGTACTGATCACTGAGCACCCATCACCCCGAGCACTGAGCACCCAGCCCCCTGAGTACTAAGCACCGAGCACACTGAGTACTGAGCACCCAGCACCCTGAGCACTGAACACACAGCACCCTGAGTACTGAGCACCTCGAGCACTGAGCACCCAGCACCCTGAGTACTGAGCACCGAGCACCCCGAGCACTGAGCACCCAGCACCCCGAGCACTGAGCACCCAGCACCCCGAGCACTGAGCACGCAGCACCCTGAGTACTGAGCACCAAGCACCCTGAGTACTGAGCAAACAGCACCCTGAGCACTGAGTACCCAGCACCCTGAGCACTGAGCACCCAGCACCCTGAGCACTGAGCACCCAGCACCCTGAGCACTGTGCACCCAGCACCCTGAGTACTGAGCACTGAGCACTGCGCACCCAGCACCCCGAGCACTGAGCACCCAGCACCCTGAGTACTAAGCACCCAGCACCCTGAGTACTGAGCACCCAGCACCCTGAGTACTGAGCACCCAGCGTACTGAGCACCGACCACCCCGAGCACTGAGCACCCAGCACCCTGAGTACTGAGCACCCAGCACCCCGAGCACTGAGCACCCAGCACCCTGAGTACTGAGTACCGAGCACCCTGAGTACTGAGCACCCAGCACCCTGAGTACTGAGCACCCAGCGTACTGAGCACCGAGCCCCCAGCACCCTGAGTACTGAGCACCCAGCACTCTGAGCACTGAGCACCCAGGACCCTGAGTACTGAGCACTGAGCACCCCGAGTACTGAGCACCAGGCACCGCGAGCACTAAGCACCCAGCACGCCGAGCACCGAGCACCCAGCACCCTGAGCACTGAGCACCCAGCACCCTGAGCACTGAGCCCCCAGCACCCTGAGCACTGAGCACCCAGCACCCTGAGTACTGAGCACCCAACGTATTGAGCACTGAGCACCCTGAGCACTGAGTACACAGCACCCTGAGTACTGAGCACCCAGCACACTGAGCAATGAGCACCCTGAGTACTGAGCACCCAGCACCCCGAGCACTGAGCACCCAGCACCCTGAGTACTGAGCACCGAGCACCCTGAGTACTGAGCACCCAGCACCCTGAGTACTGAGCACCCAGCGTACTGAGCACCGAGCACCCAGCACCCTGAGTACTGAGCACCCAGCACCCTGAGCACTGAGCACCCAGCACCCTGAGTACTGAGCACTGAGCACCCCGAGCACTGAGCACCCAGCACCCTGAGTACTGAGCACCCAGCACCCTGAGTACTGAACACCCAGCACCCTGAGCACTGAGTACCCAGCACCCTGAGCACTGAGCACACAGCACCCTGAGCACTGAGCACCCAGCACCCTGAGTACTGAGCACTGAGCACCCAGGACCCCGAGCACTGAGCACCCAGCACCCTGAGTACTGAGCACTGAGCACCCAGCACACCGAGCACTGAGCACCCAGCACCCTGAGCACTGAGCACCCAGCACCCTGAGTACTGAGCACCCAGCACCCTGAGTACTGAGCACACAGCACCCTGAGCACTGAGCACCGAGCACCCCGAGTACTGAGCACCCAGCACCCTGAGCACTGAGCACCCAGCACCCTGAGTACTGAGCACCAAGCACCCTGAGTACTGAACACCCAGCACCCTGAGCACTGAGCACCCTGAGCACTGAGTACTGATCACCGAGCACCCCGAGAACTGAGCACCCAGCACCCTGAGTACTGAGCACCCAGCACCCCGAGCACTGAGCACCCAGCACCCTGAGCACTGAGCACCCAGCACCCTGAGTACTGAGCACTGAGCACCCAGCACCCCGAGCACTGAGCACCCAGCACCTTGAGTACTGATCACTGAGCACCCATCACCCCGAGCACTGAGCACCCAGCCCCCTGAGTACTAAGCACCGAGCACCCTGAGTACTGAGCACCCAGCACACTGAGCACTGAACACACAGCACCCTGAGTACTGAGCACCTCGAGCACTGAGCACCCAGCACCCTGAGTACTGAGCACCGAGCACCCCGAGCACTGAGCACCCAGCACCCCGAGCACTGAGCACCCAGCACCCTGAGCACTGAGTACCCAGCACCCTGAGCACTGAGCACCCAGCACCCTGAGCACTGAGCACCCAGCACCCTGAGCACTGTGCACCAAGCACCCTGAGTACTGAGCACCCAGCACCCTGAGCACTGAGTACCCAGCACCCTGAGCACTGAGCACCCAGCACCCTGAGCACTGAGCACCCAGCACCCTGAGCACTGTGCACCCAGCACCCTGAGTACTGAGCACTGAGCACTGAGCACCCAGCACCCCGAGCACTGAGCACCCAGCACCCTGAGTACTAAGCACCCAGCACCCTGAGTACTGAGCACCAAGCACCCTGAGTACTGAGCACTGAGCACCCAGCACCCCGAGCACTGAGCACCCAGCACCCTGAGTACTGAGCACTGAGCACTGAGCACCCAGCACCCCGAGCACTGAGCACCCAGCACCCTGAGTACTGAGCACCCAGCACCCCGAGAACTGAGCACCCAGCACCCTGAGTACTGAGCACCGAGCACCCTGAGTACTGAGAACCCAGCACCCTGAGTACTGAGCACCCAGCGTACTGAGCACCGAGCACCCAGCACCCTGAGTACTGAGCACCCAGCACCCTGAGCACTGAGCACCCAGCACCCTGAGTACTGAGCACCCAGCACCCTGAGTTCTAAGCACCCAGCACCCCGAGCACTGAGCACCCAGCACCCTGAGCACTGAGCACCCAGCACCCCGAGCACTGAGCACCCAGGACCCTGAGTACTGAGCACCCAGCACCCTGAGTACTGAGCACTCAGCACCCTGAATACTGAGCACCGAGCACCCCGAGCACTGAGCACCCAGCACCCTGAGCACCCAGCACCCTGATTACTGAGCACCCAGCACCCTGAGTACTGAGCACCCAGCACCCTGAGTACTGAGCACCCAGCATCCGGAGTACTGAGCACCGTTCACCCTGAGCACTGAGCACCCAGCACCCCGAGCACTAAGCACCCAGCACCCTGAGTACTGAGCACCCTGAGTACTGAGCACCGAGCACCCCGAGCACTGAGCACCCAGCACCGTGAGCACTGAGCACCCAGCACCCCGAGCACTGAGCACCCAGCACTCTGAGCACTGAGCACCCTGAGCACTGAGCACCCAGTACCCTGAGCACTGAGCACCCAGCATCCTGAGTACTGAGCACCCAAAGTATTGAGCACCGAGCACCCTGAGCACTGAGCACCCAGCACCCTGAGTACTGAGCACCCAGCACCCTGAGCAATGAGCACCCTGAGTACTGAGTACCCAGCACACTGAGCACTGAGCACCCAGCACCCTGAGTACTGAGCACCCAGCACCCTGAGTTCTGAGCACCCAGCACCCCGAGCACTGAGCACCCAGCACCCTGAGCACTGAGCAACCAGCACCCCGAGCACTGAGCACCCAGGACCCTGAGTACTGAGCACCCAGCACCCTGAGTACTGAGCACTCAGCACCCTGAATACTGAGCACCGAGCACCCCGAGCACTGAGCACCCAGCTCCCTGAGCACCCAGCACCCTGAGGACTGAGCACTCAGCACCCTGAGTACTGAGCACCCAGCACCCTGAGTACTGAGCACCCAGCATCCGGAGTACTGAGCACCGTTCACCCTGAGCACTGAGCACCCAGCACCCCCAGCACTAAGCACCCAGCACCCTGAGTACTGAGCACCCTGAGTACTGAGCACCGAGCACCCCGAGCACTGAGCACCCAGCACCGTGAGCACTGAGCACCCAGCACCCCGAGCACTGAGCACCCAGCACCCTGAGTACTGAGCACCCAGCACCCTGAGTACTGAACACCCAGCACCCTGAGCACTGAGTACCCAGCACCCTGAGCACTGAGCACACAGCACCCTGAGCACTGAGCACCCAGCACCCTGAGTACTGAGCACTGAGCACCCAGGACCCCGAGCACTGAGCACCCAGCACCCTGAGTACTGAGCACTGAGCACCCAGCACACCGAGCACTGAGCACCCAGCACCCTGAGCACTGAGCACCCAGCACCCTGAGTACTGAGCACCCAGCACCCCGAGTACTGAGCACCCAGCACCCTGAGCACTGAGCACCCAGCACCCTGAGTACTGAGCACCAAGCACTCTGAGTACTGAACACCCAGCACCCTGAGCACTGAGCACCCTGAGCACTGAGTACTGATCACCGAGCACCCCGAGAACTGAGCACCCAGCACCCTGAGTACTGAGCACCCAGCACCCCGAGCACTGAGCACCCAGCACCCTGAGCACTGAGCACCCAGCACCCTGAGTACTGAGCACTGAGCACCCAGCACCCCGAGCACTGAGCACCCAGCACCTTGAGTACTGATCACTGAGCACCCATCACCCCGAGCACTGAGCACCCAGCCCCCTGAGTACTAAGCACCGAGCACACTGAGTACTGAGCACCCAGCACCCTGAGCACTGAACACACAGCACCCTGAGTACTGAGCACCTCGAGCACTGAGCACCCAGCACCCTGAGTACTGAGCACCGAGCACCCCGAGCACTGAGCACCCAGCACCCCGAGCACTGAGCACCCAGCACCCCGAGCACTGAGTACCCAGCACCCTGAGCACTGAGCACCCAGCACCCTGAGCACTGAGCACCCAGCACCCTGAGCACTGTGCACCCAGCACCCTGAGTACTGAGCACTGAGCACTGAGCACCCAGCACCCCGAGCACTGAGCACCCAGCACCCTGAGTACTAAGCACCCAGCACCCTGAGTACTGAGCACCCAGCACCCTGAGTACTGAGCACCCAGCACCCTGAGCACCGACCACCCCGAGCACTGAGCACCCAGCACCCTGAGTACTGAGCACCCACCACCCCGAGCACTGAGCACCCAGCACCCTGAGTACTGAGTACCGAGCACCCTGAGTACTGAGCACCCAGCACCCTGAGTACTGAGCACCCAGCGTACTGAGCACCGAGCCCCCAGCACCCTGAGTACTGAGCACCCAGCACTCTGAGCACTGAGCACCCAGGACCCTGAGTACTGAGCACTGAGCACCCCGAGTACTGAGCACCAGGCACCGCGAGCACTAAGCACCCAGCACGCCGAGCACCGAGCACCCAGCACCCTGAGCACCGAGCACCCAGCACCTTGAGCACTGAGCACCGAGCACCCCGAGCACTGAGCACCCAGCACCCTGAGTACTGAGCACCGAGCACCCCGAGCACTGAGCACCCAGTACCCTGAGCACTGAGCACCCAGCACCCTGAGCACTGAGCACCCAGCACCCTGAGTACTGAGCACCCAGCACCCTGAGTACTGAGCACACAGCACCCTGAGCACTGAGCACCCAGCACCCTGAGTACTGAGCACCCAGCACCCTGAGCACTGAGCACCCAGCACCCTGAGTACTGAGCACCCAGCACCCTGAGTACTGAGCACACAGCACCCTGAGCACTGAGCACCGAGCACCCCGAGTACTGAGCACCCAGCACCCTGAGCACTGAGTACCCAGCACCCTGAGTACTGAGCACCAAGCACCCTGAGTACTGAACACCCAGCACCCTGAGCACTGAGCACCCTGAGCACTGAGTACTGATCACCGAGCACCCCGAGAACTGAGCACCCAGCACCCTGAGTACTGAGCACCCAGCACCCCGAGCACTGAGCACCCAGCACCCTGAGCACTGAGCACCCAGCACCCTGAGTACTTAGCACCGAGCACCCTGAGTACTGAGCACCCAGCACCCTGAGTACTGAGCACCCAGCACCCTGAGCACTGAGCACCCAGCACCCTGAGTACTGAGCACCCAGCACCCTGAGTTCTGAGCACCCAGCACCCCGAGCACTGAGCAGCCAGCACCCTGAGCACTGAGCACCCAGCACCCCGAGCACTGAGCACCCAGGACCCTGAGTACTGAGCACCCAGCACCCTGAGTACTGAGCACTCAGCACCCTGAATACTGAGCACCGAGCACCCCGAGCACTGAGCACCCAGCACCCTGAGCACCCAGCACCCTGAGGACTGAGCAACCAGCACCCTGAGTACTGAGCACCCAGCACCCTGAGTACTGAGCACCCAGCATCCGGAGTACTGAGCACCGTTCACCCTGAGCACTGAGCACCCAGCACCCCGATCACTAAGCACCCAGCACCCTGAGTACTGAGCACCCTGAGTACTGAGCACCGAGCACCCCGAGCACTGAGCACCCAGCACCGTGAGCACTGAGCACCCAGCACCCCGAGCACTGAGCACCCAGCACTCTGAGCACTGAGCACCCAGCACCCTGAGCACTGAGCACCCAGCACCCTGAGCACTGAGCACCCAGCACCCTGAGTACTGAGCACCCAAAGTATTGAGCACCGAGCACTCTGAGCACTGAGCACCCAGCACCCTGAGTAATGAGCACCCAGCACCCTGAGCAATGAGCACCCTGAGTACTGAGCACCCAGCACACTGAGCACTGAGCACCCAGCACCCTGAGTACTGAGCACCCAGCACCCTGAGTTCTGAGCACCCAGCACCCCGAGCACTGAGCACCCAGCACCCTGAGCACTGAGCACCCAGCACCCCGAGCACTGAGCACCCAGGACCCTGAGTACTGAGCACCCAGCACCCTGAGTACTGAGCACTCAGCACCCTGAATACTGAGCACCGAGCACCCCGAGCACTGAGCACCCAGCACCCTGAGCACCCAGCACCCTGAGGACTGAGCACCCAGCACCCTGAGTACTGAGCACCCAGCACCCTGAGTACTGAGCACCCAGCATCCGGAGTACTGAGCACCGTTCACCCTGAGCACTGAGCACCCAGCACCCCGAGCACTAAGCACCCAGCACCCTGAGTACTGAGCACCCTGAGTACTGAGCACCGAGCACCCCGAGCACTGAGCACCCAGCACCGTGAGCACTGAGCACCCAGCACCCCGAGCACTGAGCACCCAGCACCCTGAGTACTGAGCACCCAGCACCCTGAGTACTGAACACCCAGCACCCTGAGCACTGAGTACCCAGCACCCTGAGCACTGAGCACACAGCACCCTGAGCACTGAGCACCCAGCACCCTGAGTACTGAGCACTGAGCACCCAGGACCCCGAGCACTGAGCACCCAGCACCCTGAGTACTGAGCACTGAGCACCCAGCACACCGAGCACTGAGCACCCAGCACCCTGAGCACTGAGCACCCAGCACCCTGAGTACTGAGCACCCAGCACCCCGAGTACTGAGCACCCAGCACCCTGAGCACTGAGCACCCAGCACCCTGAGTACTAAGCACCAAGCACCCTGAGTACTGAACACCCAGCACCCTGAGCACTGAGCACCCTGAGCACTGAGTACTGATCACCGAGCACCCCGAGAACTGAGCACCCAGCACCCTGAGTACTGAGCACCCAGCACCCCGAGCACTGAGCACCCAGCACCCTGAGCACTGAGCACCCAGCACCCTGAGTACTGAGCACTGAGCACACAGCACCCCGAGCACTGAGCACCCAGCACCTTGAGTACTGATCACTGAGCACCCATCACCCCGAGCACTGAGCACCCAGCCCCCTGAGTACTAAGCACCGAGCACACTGAGTACTGAGCACCCAGCACCCTGAGCACTGAACACACAGCACCCTGAGTACTGAGCACCTCGAGCACTGAGCACCCAGCACCCTGAGTACTGAGCACCGAGCACCCCGAGCACTGAGCACCCAGCACCCCGAGCACTGAGCACCCAGCACCCCGAGCACTGAGCACGCAGCACCCTGAGTACTGAGCACCAAGCACCCTGAGTACTGAGCACCCAGCACCCTGAGCACTGAGTACCCAGCACCCTGAGCACTGAGCACCCAGCACCCTGAGCACTGAGCACCCAGCACCCTGAGCACTGTGCACCCAGCACCCTGAGTACTGAGCACTGAGCACTGAGCACCCAGCACCCCGAGCACTGAGCACCCAGCACACTGAGTACTAAGCACCCAGCACCCTGAGTACTGAGCACCCAGCACCCTGAGTACTGAGCACCCAGCGTACTGAGCACCGACCACCCCGAGCACTGAGCACCCAGCACCCTGAGTACTGAGCACCCAGCACCCCGAGCACTGAGCACCCAGCACCCTGAGTATTGAGTACCGAGCACCCTGAGTACTGAGCACCCAGCACCCTGAGTACTGAGCACCCAGCGTACTGAGCACCGAGCCCCCAGCACCCTGAGTACTGAGCACCCAGCACTCTGAGCACTGAGCACCCAGGACCCTGAGTACTGAGCACTGAGCACCCCGAGTACTGAGCACCAGGCACCGCGAGCATTAAGCACCCAGCACGCCGAGCACCGAGCACCCAGCACCCTGAGCACTGAGCACCCAGCACCCTGAGCACTGAGCCCCCAGCACCCTGAGCACTGAGCACCCAGCACCCTGAGTACTGAGCACCCAACGTATTGAGCACCGAGCACCCTGAGCACTGAGTACCCAGCACCCTGAGTACTGAGCACCCAGCAAACTGAGCAATGAGCACCCTGAGTACTGAGCACCCAGCACCTTGAGCACTGAGCACCGAGCACCCCGAGCACTGAGCACCCAGCACCCTGAGTACTGAGCACCGAGCACCCCGAGCACTGAGCACCCAGCACCGTGAGCACTGAGCACCCAGCACCCCGAGCACTGAGCACCGAGCACCCTGAATACTGAGCACCCAGCACCCTGAATACTGAGCACCCAGCACCCTGAGCACTGAGTACCCAGCACCCTGAGCACTGAGCTCCCAGCACCCTGAGTACTGAGCACCCAGCACCCCGAGCACTGAGCACCCAGCACCCTGAGTACTGAGCACCGAGCACCCTGAGTACTGAGCACCCAGCACCCTGAGTACTGAGCACTAAGCGTACTGAGCACCGAGCACCCAGCACCCTGAGTACTGAGCACCCAGCACCCTGAGCACTGAGCACCCAGCACCCTGAGTACTGAGCACTGAGCACCCCGAGTACTGAGCACCGGGCACCGCGAGAACTAAGCACCCAGCACCCCGAGAACCGAGCACCCAGCACCCTGAGCACTGAGCACCCAATACCCTGAGCACTGAGCACCCAGCACCCTGAGCACTGAGCACCCAGCACCCTGAGTACTGAGCACCCAGCACCCTGAGTACTGAGCACACAGCACCCTGAGCACTGAGCACCCAGCACCCTGAGTACTGAGCACCCAGCACCCTGAGCACTGAGCACCCAGCACCCTGAGTACTGAGCACCCAGCACCCTGAGTACTGAGCACACAGCACCCTGAGCACTGAGCACCGAGCACCCCGAGTACTGAGCACCCAGCACCCTGAGCACTGAGCACCCAGCACCCTGAGTACTGAGCACCAAGCACCCTGAGTACTGAACACCCAGCACCCTGAGCACTGAGCACCCTGAGCACTGAGTACTGATCACCGAGCTCCCCGAGAACTGAGCACCCAGCACCCTGAGTACTGAGCACCCAGCACCCCGAGCACTGAGCACCCAGCACCCCGAGCACTGAGCACCCAGCACCCTGAGTACTGAGCACCCTGAGTACTGAGCACTGAGCACCGAGCACCCTGAGTACTGAGCACCCTGAGGACTGAGCACCCAGCACCCTGAGCACTGAGCACCCAGCACCCTGAGTACTGAGCACAGATCACCCTGATCACTGAGCACCCAGCACCCCGAGCACTGAGCACCCAGCACCCTGAGTACTGAGCACCCAGCACCCTGAGCACTGAGCACCAAGCACCCTGAGTACTGAACACCCAGCACCCTGAGCACTGAGCACTGAGCACCCAGCACCCTGAGCACTGAGCACTGAGCACCCAGCACCCCGAGCACTGAGCACCCAGCACCCTGAGCACCCAGCACCCTGAGCACTGAGCACCCTGAGCACTGAGCACCCTGAGCACTGAGCACTGAGCATCCAGCACCCTGAGTACTGAGCACCCAACACTCTGAGCACTGAGCACCCAGCACGCTGAGTACTGAGCACCGATCACCCTGAGCACTGAGCACCTAGGACCCCGAGCACTGAGCACCCAGCACCCTGAGTACAGAGCACCCAGCACCCCGTGTACTGAGCACCCAGCACCCTGAGCACTGAGCACCCAGCACCCTGAGTACTGAGCACCGATCACCATGAGCACTGAGCACCCAGCACCCTGAGTACTGAGCACCCAGCAGCCTGAGCACTGAGCACCCAGCACCCTGAGCACTGAGCACCCAGCACCCTGAGTACTGAGCACCCAGCACCCTGAGTACTGAGTACCCAGCACCCTGAGCACTGAGCACCCAGCACCCTGAGTACTGAGCACCGAGCACCCTGAGTACTGAGCACCCAGCACCCTTAGTACTGAGCACCCAGCACCCTGAGCACTGAGCACCCAGCACCCTGAGTACTGAGCACCCAGCACCACCCTCAGCACTGAGCACCCAGCACCCCGAGCACTGAGCACCCAGCACCCTGAGCACTGAGCACCCAGCACCCTGAGTACTGAGCACCCAGCACCCCGAGTACTGAGCACCGAGCACCTCGAGCACTGAGCACCCAGCACCCTGAGTACTGAGCACCCAGCACCCTGAGTACTGAGCACTGAGCACCCCGAGTACTGAGCACCCAGCACCACGAGCACTGAGCAGCCACCAACCTGAGTACTGAGAACAGATCACCCTGAGTACTGAGCACCCAGCACCCTGAGTACTGAGCCCCCAGCACCCTGAGTACTGAGCACCCAGCACCCCGAGCACTGAGCACCCAGCACCCCGAGAATGAGCACCCAGCACCCTGAGTACTGAGAACCGACCACCCTGAGTACTGAGCACCCAGCACCCTGAGTACTGAGCCCCTAGAACCCTGAGAATGAGCACGCAGCACCATGAATACTGAGCACCCAGCACCCTGAGTACTGAGCACTAAGCACCCAGAGCACTGAGAACCCAGCACCCCGAGCACGGAGCACCCAGGACCCCGAGCACTGAGAACTGAGCACCCAGCACCCTGAGTACTGAGCACCGAGCTCCCCGAGCACTGAGCACCTTGAGTACTGAGCACCCAGCACCCCGATCACTGAGCACCCAGCACCCTGAGCACTGAGCACCCAGCACCCTGAGCTCTGAGCACCCAGCACCCTGAGTACTGAGCACCCAGCATGCTGAGTACTGAGCACCCAGCACCCCGAGCACTGAGCAACCAGCACCCTGAGTACTGAGCACTGAGCACCCAGCACCCCGAGCACTGAGCACCCAGCACCCTGAGCACTGAGCACCCAGCACCCTGAGCACGGAGCACCCCGAGGACTGAGCACCCAGCACACTGAGCACTGAGCACCCAGCACCTTGAGTACTGAGCACCGAGCACCCCGAGCACTAAGCACCCAGCACCCTGAGTACTGAGCACCCAGCACCCTGAGCACTGAGCACATAGCACCCTGAGCACTGAGCAGCCAGCACCCCGAGCACGGAGCACCCAGCACCCTGAGTACTGAGCACCCAGCACCCCGAGCACTGAGCACCCAGCACCCTGTGTACTGAGCACTGAGCACCCTGAGTACTAAGCACCCAGCACCCTGAGTACTGAGCACCCGGGACCCTGAGCACTGAGCACCGAGCACCCTGAGCACTGAGCACCCAGCACCCTGAGCACTCAGCACCCAGCACCCCGAGCACTGAGCACCCAGGACCCTGAGCCCTGAGCACCCAGCACCCTGAGCACGGAGCACCCCGAGGACTGAGCACCCAGCACCCTGAGCACTGAGCACCCAGCACCTTGAGTACTGAGCACCGAGCACCCCGAGCACTAAGCACCCAGCACCCAGAGTACTGAGCACCCAGCACCCTGACCACTGAGCACAGAGCACCCTGAGCAGTGAGCAGCCAGCACCCCGAGCACGGAGCACCCAGCACGCTGAGTACTGAGCACCCAACACCCAGAGTACTGAGCACCCAGCACCCTGAGCACTGAGCACCCAGCACCCCGAGTACTGAGCACCCAGCACCCTGAGTACTGAGCACCCAGCACCCTGAGCACTGAGCACCCAGAGGACTGAGCACCCAGCACCCTGAGCACTGAGCACCGATCACCCTGAGCACTGAGCACCCAGCACCCCGAGCACTGAGCACCCAGCACCCTGAGCACTGAGCACCCAGCACCCCGAGTACTGAGCACCCAGCACCCTGAGTACTGAGCACCCAGCACCCCGAGCACTGAGCACCCAGCACCCTGAGTATTGAGTACCGAGCACCCTGAGTACTGAGCACCCAGCACCCTGAGTACTGAGCACCCAGCGTACTGAGCACCGAGCCCCCAGCACCCTGAGTACTGAGCACCCAGCACTCTGAGCACTGAGCACCCAGGACCCTGAGTACTGAGCACTGAGCACCCCGAGTACTGAGCACCAGGCACCGCGAGCACTAAGCACCCAGCACGCCGAGCACCGAGCACCCAGCACCCTGAGCACTGAGCACCCAGCACCCTGAGCACTGAGCCCCCAGCACCCTGAGCACTGAGCACCCAGCACCCTGAGTACTGAGCACCCAACGTATTGAGCACCGAGCACCCTGAGCACTGAGTACCCAGCACCCTGAGTACTGAGCACCCAGCACACTGAGCAATGAGCACCCTGAGTACTGAGCACCCAGCACCTTGAGCACTGAGCACCGAGCACCCCGAGCACTGAGCACCCAGCACCCTGAGTACTGAGCACCGAGCACCCCGAGCACTGAGCACCCAGCACCGTGAGCACTGAGCACCCAGCACCCCGAGCACTGAGCACCGAGCACCCTGAATACTGAGCACCCAGCACCCTGAATACTGAGCACCCAGCACCCTGAGCACTGAGTACCCAGCACCCTGAGCACTGAGCTCCCAGCACCCTGAGTACTGAGCACCCAGCACCCCGAGCACTGAGCACCCAGCACCCTGAGTACTGAGCACCGAGCACCCTGAGTACTGAGCACCCAGCACCCTGAGTACTGAGCACCAAGCGTACTGAGCACCGAGCACCCAGCACCCTGAGTACTGAGCACCCAGCACCCTGAGCACTGAGCACCCAGCACCCTGAGTACTGAGCACTGAGCACCCCGAGTACTGAGCACCGGGCACCGCGAGAACTAAGCACCCAGCACCCCGAGAACCGAGCACCCAGCACCCTGAGCACTGAGCACCCAGTACCCTGAGCACTGAGCACCCAGCACCCTGAGCACTGAGCACCCAGCACCCTGAGTACTGAGCACCCAGCACCCTGAGTACTGAGCACACAGCACCCTGAGCACTGAGCACCCAGCACCCTGAGTACTGAGCACCCAGCACCCTGAGCACTGAGCACCCAGCACCCTGAGTACTGAGCACCCAGCACCCTGAGTACTGAGCACACAGCACCCTGAGCACTGAGCACCGAGCACCCCGAGTACTGAGCACCCAGCACCCTGAGCACTGAGCACCCAGCACCCTGAGTACTGAGCACCAAGCACCCTGAGTACTGAACACCCAGCACCCTGAGCACTGAGCACCCTGAGCACGGAGTACTGATCACCGAGCACCCCGAGAACTGAGCACCCAGCACCCTGAGTACTGAGCACCCAGCACCCCGAGCACTGAGCACCCAGCACCCCGAGCACTGAGCACCCAGCACCCTGAGTCCTGAGCACCCTGAGTACTGAGCACTGAGCACCGAGCACCCTGAGTAATGAGCACCCTGAGGACTGAGCACCCAGCACCCTGAGCACTGAGCACCCAGCACCCTGAGTACTGAGCACAGATCACCCTGATCACTGAGCACCCAGCACCCCGAGCACTGAGCACCCAGCACCCTGAGTACTGAGCACCCAGCACCCTGAGCACTGAGCACCAAGCACCCTGAGTACTGAACACCCAGCACCCTGAGCACTGAGCACTGAGCACCCAGCACCCTGAGCACTGAGCACTGAGCACCCAGCACCCCGAGCACTGAGCACCCAGCACCCTGAGCACCCAGCACCCTGAGCACTGAGCACCCTGAGCACTGAGCACCCTGAGCACTGAGCACTGAGCATCCAGCACCCTGAGTACTGAGCACCCAACACTCTGAGCACTGAGCACCCAGCACGCTGAGTACTGAGCACCGATCACACTGAGCACTGAGCACCTAGGACCCCGAGCACTGAGCACCCAGCACCCTGAGTACAGAGCACCCAGCACCCCGTGTACTGAGCACCCAGCACCCCGAGCACTGAGCACCCAGCACCCTGAGTACTGAGCACCGATCACCATGAGCACTGAGCACCCAGCACCCTGAGTACTGAGCACCCAGCAGCCTGAGCACTGAGCACCCAGCACCCTGAGCACTGAGCACCCAGCACCCTGAGTACTGAGCACCCAGCACCCCGAGCACTGAGCACCCAGCACCCTGTGTACTGAGCACTGAGCACCCTGAGTACTAAGCACCCAGCACCCTGAGTACTGAGCACCCGGGACCCTGAGCACTGAGCACCGAGCACCCCGAGCACTGAGCACCCAGCACCCTGAGCACTCAGCACCCAGCACCCCGAGCACTGAGCACCCAGGCCCCTGAGCCCTGAGCACCCAGCACCCTGAGCACGGAGCACCCCGAGGACTGAGCACCCAGCACCCTGAGCACTGAGCACCCAGCACCTTGAGTACTGAGCACCGAGCACCCCGAGCACTAAGCACCCAGCACCCAGAGTACTGAGCACCCAGCACCCTGACCACTGAGCACAGAGCACCCTGAGCAGTGAGCAGCCAGCACCCCGAGCACGGAGCACCCAGCACGCTGAGTACTGAGCACCCAACACCCAGAGTACTGAGCACCCAGCACCCTGAGCACTGAGCACCCAGCACCCCGAGTACTGAGCACCCAGCACCCTGAGTACTGAGCACCCAGCACCCTGAGCACTGAGCACCCAGAGGACTGAGCACCCAGCACCCTGAGCACTGAGCACCGATCACCCTGAGCACTGAGCACCCAGCACCCCGAGCACTGAGCACCCAGCACCCTGAGCACTGAGCACCCAGCACCCCGAGTACTGAGCACCCAGCACCCTGAGTACTGAGCACCCAGCACCCCGAGCACTGAGCACCCAGCACCCTGAGTATTGAGTACCGAGCACCCTGAGTACTGAGCACCCAGCACCCTGAGTACTGAGCACCCAGCGTACTGAGCACCGAGCCCCCAGCACCCTGAGTACTGAGCACCCAGCACTCTGAGCACTGAGCACCCAGGACCCTGAGTACTGAGCACTGAGCACCCCGAGTACTGAGCACCAGGCACCGCGAGCACTAAGCACCCAGCACGCCGAGCACCGAGCACCCAGCACCCTGAGCACTGAGCACCCAGCACCCTGAGCACTGAGCCCCCAGCACCCTGAGCACTGAGCACCCAGCACCCTGAGTACTGAGCACCCAACGTATTGAGCACCGAGCACCCTGAGCACTGAGTACCCAGCACCCTGAGTACTGAGCACCCAGCACACTGAGCAATGAGCACCCTGAGTACTGAGCACCCAGCACCTTGAGCACTGAGCACCGAGCACCCCGAGCACTGAGCACCCAGCACCCTGAGTACTGAGCACCGAGCACCCCGAGCACTGAGCACCCAGCACCCCGAGCACTGAGCACCGAGCACCCTGAATACTGAGCACCCAGCACCCTGAATACTGAGCACCCAGCACCCTGAGCACTGAGTACCCAGCACCCTGAGCACTGAGCTCCCAGCACCCTGAGTACTGAGCACCCAGCACCCCGAGCACTGAGCACCCAGCACCCTGAGTACTGAGCACCGAGCACCCTGAGTACTGAGCACCCAGCACCCTGAGTACTGAGCACCAAGCGTACTGAGCACCGAGCACCCAGCACCCTGAGTACTGAGCACCCAGCACCCTGAGCACTGAGCACCCAGCACCCTGAGTACTGAGCACTGAGCACCCCGAGTACTGAGCACCGGGCACCGCGAGAACTAAGCACCCAGCACCCCGAGAACCGAGCACCCAGCACCCTGAGCACTGAGCACCCAGTACCCTGAGCACTGAGCACCCAGCACCCTGAGCACTGAGCATCCAGCACCCTGAGTACTGAGCACCCAGCACCCTGAGTACTGAGCACACAGCACCCTGAGCACTGAGCACCCAGCACCCTGAGTACTGAGCACCCAGCACCCTGAGCACTGAGCACCCAGCACCCTGAGTACTGAGCACCCAGCACCCTGAGTACTGAGCACACAGCACCCTGAGCACTGAGCACCGAGCACCCCGAGTACTGAGCACCCAGCACCCTGAGCACTGAGCACCCAGCACCCTGAGTACTGAGCACCAAGCACCCTGAGTACTGAACACCCAGCACCCTGAGCACTGAGCACCCTGAGCACTGAGTACTGATCACCGAGCACCCCGAGAACTGAGCACCCAGCACCCTGAGTACTGAGCACCCAGCACCCCGAGCACTGAGCACCCAGCACCCCGAGCACTGAGCACCCAGCACCCTGAGTACTGAGCACCCTGAGTACTGAGCACTGAGCACCGAGCACCCTGAGTACTGAGCACCCTGAGGACTGAGCACCCAGCACCCTGAGCACTGAGCACCCAGCACCCTGAGTACTGAGCACAGATCACCCTGATCACTGAGCACCCAGCACCCCGAGCACTGAGCACCCAGCACCCTGAGTACTGAGCACCCAGCACCCTGAGCACTGAGCACCAAGCACCCTGAGTACTGAACACCCAGCACCCTGAGCACTGAGCACTGAGCACCCAGCACCCTGAGCACTGAGCACTGAGCACCCAGCACCCCGAGCACTGAGCACCCAGCACCCTGAGCACCCAGCACCCTGAGCACTGAGCACCCTGAGCACTGAGCACCCTGAGCACTGAGCACTGAGCATCCAGCACCCTGAGTACTGAGCACCCAACACTCTGAGCACTGAGCACCCAGCACGCTGAGTACTGAGCACCGATCACACTGAGCACTGAGCACCTAGGACCCCGAGCACTGAGCACCCAGCACCCTGAGTACAGAGCACCCAGCACCCCGTGTACTGAGCACCCAGCACCCCGAGCACTGAGCACCCAGCACCCTGAGTACTGAGCACCGATCACCATGAGCACTGAGCACCCAGCACCCTGAGTACTGAGCACCCAGCAGCCTGAGCACTGAGCACCCAGCACCCTGAGCACTGAGCACCCAGCACCCTGAGTACTGAGCACCCAACACCCTGAGTACTGAGTACCCAGCACCCTGAGCACTGAGCACCCAGCACCCTGAGTACTGAGCACCGAGCACCCTGAGTACTGAGCACCCAGCACCCTTAGTACTGAGCACCCAGCACCCTGAGCACTGAGCACCCAGCACCCTGAGTACTGAGCACCCAGCACCACCCTCAGCACTGAGCACCCAGCACCCCGAGCACTGAGCACCCAGCACCCTGAGCACTGAGTACCCAGCACCCTGAGTACTGAGCACCCAGCACCCCGAGTACTGAGCACCGAGCACCTCGAGAACTGAGCACCCAGCACCCTGAGTACTGAGCACCCAGCACCCTGAGTACTGAGCACTGAGCACCCCGAGTACTGAGCACCCAGCACCACGAGCACTGAGCAGCCACCAACCTGAGTACTGAGAACAGATCACCCTGAGTACTGAGCACCCAGCAAACTGAGTACTGAGCCCCCAGCACCCTGAGTACTGAGCACCCAGCACCCCGAGCACTGAGCACCCAGCACCCCGAGAATGAGCACCCAGCACCCTGAGTACTGAGAACCGAGCACCCTGAGTACTGAGCACCCAGCACCCTGAGTACTGAGCCCCTAGAACCCTGAGAATGAGCACGCAGCACCATGAATACTGAGCACCCAGCACCCTGAGTACTGAGCACTAAGCACCCAGAGCACTGAGAACCCAGCACCCCGAGCACGGAGCACCCAGGACCCCGAGCACTGAGAACTGAGCACCCAGCACCCTGAGTACTGAGCACCGAGCTCCCCGAGCACTGAGCACCTTGAGTACTGAGCACCCAGCACCCCGATCACTGAGCACCCAGCACCCTGAGCACTGAGCACCCAGCACCCTGAGCTCTGAGCACCCAGCACCCTGAGTACTGAGCACCCAGCATGCTGAGTACTGAGCACCCAGCACCCCGAGCACTGAGCAACCAGCACCCTGAGTACTGAGCACTGAGCACCCAGCACCCCGAGCACTGAGCACCCAGCACCCTGAGCACTGAGCACCCAGCACCCTGAGCACGGAGCACCCCGAGGACTGAGCACCCAGCACACTGAGCACTGAGCACCCAGCACCTTGAGTACTGAGCACCGAGCACCCCGAGCACTAAGCACCCAGCACCCTGAGTACTGAGCACCCAGCACCCTGAGCACTGAGCACATAGCACCCTGAGCACTGAGCAGCCAGCACCCCGAGCACGGAGCACCCAGCACCCTGAGTACTGAGCACCCAGCACCCCGAGCACTGAGCACCCAGCACCCTGTGTACTGAGCAATGAGCACCCTGAGTACTAAGCACCCAGCACCCTGAGTACTGAGCACCCGGGACCCTGAGCACTGAGCACCGAGCACCCCGAGCACTGAGCACCCAGCACCCTGAGCACTCAGCACCCAGCACCCCGAGCACTGAGCACCCAGGACCCTGAGCACTGAGCACCCAGCACCCTGAGCACGGAGCACCCCGAGGACTGAGCACCCAGCACCCTGAGCACTGAGCACCCAGCACCTTGAGTACTGAGCACCGAGCACCCCGAGCACTAAGCACCCAGCACCCAGAGTACTGAGCACCCAGCACCCTGACCACTGAGCACAGAGCACCCTGAGCAGTGAGCAGCCAGCACCCCGAGCACGGAGCACCCAGCACGCTGAGTACTGAGCACCCAACACCCAGAGTACTGAGCACCCAGCACCCTGAGCACTGAGCACCCAGCACCCCGAGTACTGAGCACCCAGCACCCTGAGTACTGAGCACCCAGCACCCTAAGCACTGAGCACCCAGAGGACTGAGCACCCAGCACCCTGAGCACTGAGCACCGATCACCCTGAGCACTGAGCACCCAGCACCCCGAGCACTGAGCACCCAGCACCCTGAGCACTGAGCACCCAGCACCCCGAGTACTGAGCACCCAGCACCCTGAGTACTGAGCACCCAGCACCCTGAGCACTGAGCACCCGGAGGAATGAGCACCCAGCACCCTGAGCACTGAGCACCGATCACCCTGAGCACTGAGCACCCAGCACCCCGAGTACTGAGCACCCAGCAGCCTGAGTACTGAGCACGCAGCACCCTGAGCACTGAGCACCCGGAGGACTGAGCACCCAGCACCCTGAGTACTGAGCACCCAGCACCCCGAGTACTGAGCACCCAGCACCCTGAGTACTGAGCACCCAGCACCCCGAGCACTGAGCACCCAGCACCCTGAGTACTGAGCACCCTGAGTACTGAGCACTGAGCACCGAGCACCCTGAGTACTGAGCACGCTGAGGACTGAGCACCCAGCACCCTGAGCACTGAGCACCCAGCACCCTGAGTACTGAGCACAGATCACCCTGATCACTGAGCACCCAGCACCCCGAGCACTGAGCACCCAGCACCCTGAGTACTGAGCACCCAGCACCCTGAGCACTGAGCACCAAGCACCCTGAGTACTGAACACCCAGCACCCTGAGCACTGAGCACTGAGCACCCAGCACCCTGAGCACTGAGCACTGAGCACCCAGCACCCCGAGCACTGAGCACCCAGCACCGTGAGCACCCAGCACCCTGAGGACTGAGCACCCTGAGCACTGAGCACCCTGAGCACTGAGCACTGAGCACCCAGCACCCTGAGTACTGAGCACCCAACACTCTGAGCACTGAGCACCCAGCACGCTGAGTACTGAGCACCGATCACCCTGAGCACTGAGCACCCAGCACCCTGAGTACAGAGCACCCAGCACCCCGTGTACTGAGCACCCAGCACCCCGAGCACTGAGCACCCAGCACCCTGAGTACTGAGCACTGATCACCATGAGCACTGAGCACCCAGGACCCTGAGTACTGAGCACCCAGCAGCCTGAGCACTGAGCACCCAGCACCCTGAGCACTGAGCACCCAGCACCCTGAGTATTGAGCACCCAGCACCCTGAGTACTGAGTACCCAGCACCCTGAGCACTGAGCACCCAGCACCCTGAGCACTGAGCACCGAGCACCCTGAGTACTGAGCACCCAGCACCCTTAGTACTGAGCACCCAGCACCCTGAGCACTGAGCACCCAGCACCCTGAGTACTGAGCACCCAGCACCACCCTCAGCACTGAGCACCCAGCACCCCGAGCACTGAGCAACCAGCACCCTGAGCACTGAGCACCCAGCACCCTGAGTACTGAGCACTGAGCACCCCGAGTACTGAGCACCCAGCACCCCGAGCACTGAGCACCCAGCAACCTGAGTACTGAGCACCCAGCACCCCGAGCACTGAGCAGCCAGCACCACGAGAATGAGCACCCAGCACCCTGAGTACTGAGAACCGAGCACCCTGAGTACTGAGCACCCAGCACCCTGAGTACTGAGCCCCTAGAACCCTGAGAATGAGCACGCAGCACCATGAGTACTGAGCACCCAGCACCCTGAGTACTGAGCACTAAGCACCCAGAGCACTGAGAACCCAGCACCCCGAGCACGGAGCACCCAGGACCGCGAGCACTGAATACTGAGCACCCAGCACCCTGAGTACTGAGCACCCAGCACCCTGAGTACTGAGTACCCACCACCCTGAGCACTGAGCACCCAGCACCCTGAGTACTGAGCACCGCGCACCCTGAGTACTGAGCACCCAGCAACCTTAGTACTGAGCACCCAGCACCCTGAGCACTGAGCACCCAGCACCCTGAGTACTGAGCACCCAGCACCACCCTCAGCACTGAACACCCAGCACCCCGAGCACTGAGCACCCAGCACCCTGAGCACTGAGCACCCAGCACCCCGAGTACTGAGCACCCAGCACCCCGAGTACTGAGCACCGAGCACCCCGAGCACTGAGCACCCAGCACCCTGAGTACTGAGCACCCAGCACCCTGAGTACTGAGCACTGAGCACCCCGAGTACTGAGCACCCAGAACCCCGAGCACTGAGCACCCAGCACCCTGAGTACTGAGAACCGAGCACCCTGAGTACTGAGCACCCAGCACCCTGAGTACTGAGCCCCTAGCACCCTGAGAATGAGCACCCAGCACCATGAGTACTGAGCACCCAGCACCCTGAGTACTGAGCACTAAGCACCCAGAGCACTGAGCACCCAGCACCCTGAGCACGGAGCACCCAGGACCCCGAGCACTGAGAACTGAGCACCCAGCACCCTGAGTAATGAGCACCGAGCTCCCTGAGCACTGAGCACCCTGAGTACTAAGCACCCAGCACCCCAATCACTGAGCAACCAGCACCCTGAGCAGTGTGACACCAGCACCCTGAGCACTGAGCACCCAGCACCCTGAGTATTGAGCACCCAGCACGCTGAGTACTGAGCACCCAGCACCCCGAGCACTGAGCACCCAGCACCCTGAGTACTGAGCACTGAGCACCCAGCACCCCGAGCACTGAGCACCCAGCACCCTGTGTACTGATCACTGAGCACCCTGAGTACTAAGCACCCAGCACCATGAGTACTGAGCACCCAGGACCCTGAGCACTGCGCACCGAGCACCCCGAGCACTGAGCACCCAGCACCCTGAGCACTCAGCACCCAGCACCCCGAGCACTGAGCACCCAGCACCCTGAGCACTGAGCACCCAGCACCCTGAGCACCCCGAGGACTGAGCACCCAGCACCCTGAGCACTGAGCACCCAGCACCTTGAGTACTGAGCACCGAGCACCCCGAGCACTAAGCACCCAGCACCCTGAGTACAGAGCACCCAGCACCCTGAGCAATGAGCACCCAGCACCCTGAGCACTGAGCACCCAGCACCCCGAGCACGGAGCACCCAGCACCCTGAGTACTGAGCACCCAACACCCAGAGTACTGAGCACCCAGCATCCTGAGCACTGAGCACCCAGCACCCTGAGTACTGAGCACCCAGCACACTGAGTACTGAGCACACAGCACCCGGAGCACTGAGCACCCGGGGGACTGAGCACCCAGCACCCTGAGCACTGAGCACCCAGCACCCTGAGTACTGAGCACCCAGCACACTGAGTACTGAGCACCCAGCACCCTGAGCACTGAGCACCCGGGGGACTGAGCACCCAACACCCAGAGTACTGAGCACCCAGCACCCAGAGTACTGAGCACCCAGCATCCTGAGTACTGAGCACCCAGCACCCCGAGCACTGAGCACTCAGCACCCTGAGTACTGAGCACCCTGAGTACTGAGCACTGAGCACCGAGCACCCTGGGTACTGAGCACCCTGAGGACTGAGCACCCAGCACCCTGAGCACTGAGCACCCAGCACCCTGAGTACTGAGCACTGATCACCCTGAGCACTGAGCACCCAGCACCCCAAGCACTGAGCACCCAGCACCCTGAGTACTGAGCACCCAGCACCCTGAGCACTGAGCACCGAGCACCCTGAGTACTGAACACCCAGCACCCTGAGCACTGAGCACTGAGCACAGAGCACCCTGAGCACTGAGCAATGAGCACCCAGCACCCCGAGCACTGAGCACCCAGCACCCTGAGCACCCAGCACCCTGAGCACTGAGCACCCTGAGCACTGAGCACTCTGAGCACTGAGCACTGAGCAACCAGCACCCTGAGTACTGAGCACCCAACACTCTGAGCACTGAGAACCCAGCACGCTGAGTACTGAGCACTGTGCACACAGCACCCTGTGTACTGAGCACCTAGCACCCCGAGCACTGAGCACCCAGCACCCCGAGCACTGCGCACTGAGCACACTGAGCACTGAGCACCCAGCACCCCGAGTACTGAGCACTGAGCACCCTGAGTACTGAGCAACCAGCACCCCTAGTACTGAGCACTGAGCACCCTGAGTACTGAGCACCCAGCACCCTGAGCACTGAGAACCCTGAGTACTGAGCACCGAGCACCCTGAGTACTGAGCACCCAGCACCCTGAGCACTGAGCACGGAGCACCCCGAGGACTGAGCACCCAGCACCCTGAGCACTGAGCACCCAGCACCTTGAGTACTGAGCACCGAGCACCCCGAGCACTGAGCACCCAGCACCCTGAATACTGAGCACCCAGCACCCTTAGCACTGAGCACCCAGCACCCCGAGCACTGAGCACACAGCACCCCGAGCACTGAGCACCCAGCACCCTGAGTACTGAGCACCCAACACCGAGAGTACTGAGCACACAGCACCCTGAGCACTGAGCACCCAGCACCCTGAGTACTGAGCAACCAGCACCCTGAGTACTGACCACCCAGCACCCTGAACACTGAGCACTGAGCACCCAACACCCTGAGCACTGAGCACTGAGCACCCAGCACCCCGAGCACTGAGCACCGAGCACCCCGAGCACTGAGCACCCAGCACCCTGAGCACTGAGCACCCTGAGGACTGAGCACCCAGCACCCTGAGCAGTGAGCACCCAGCACGCTGAGTACTGAGCACCGATCACCCTGAGCACTGAGCACCCAGGACCCCGAGCACTGAGCACTCAGCACCCTGAGTACAGAGCACACAGCACCCCGAGTACTGAGCACCCAGCACCCTGAGCACTGAGCACCCAGCACCCTGAGTACTGAGCACCCTGAGTACTGAGCACCCATCACCCTGAGCACTGAGCACCCAGCACCCTGAGTACTGAGCACCCAGCACCCTGAGCACTGAGGACCCAGCACCCTGAGCACTGAGCACCCAGCACCCTGAGTACTGAGCACCCAGCACCCTGAATACTGAGTACCCAGCACCCTGAGCTCTGAGCACCCAGCACCCTGAGTACTGAGCACCGAGCACCCTGAGTACTGAGCACCCAGCACCCTTAGTACTGAGCACCCAGCACCCTGAGCACTGAGCACCCAGCACCCTGAGTACTGAGCACCCAGCACCACCCTCAGCACTGAGCACCCAGCACCCCGAGCACTGAGCACCCAGCACCCCGAGTACTGAGCACCGAGCACCCCGAGCACTGAGCACCCACCAACCAGAGTACTGAGCACCCAGCACCCTGAGTACTGAGCACTGAGCACCCCGAGTACTGAGCACCCAGAACCCCGAGCACTGAGCACCCAGCAACCTGAGTACTGAGAACAGATCACCCTGAGTACTGAGCACCCAGAACCCTGAGTACTGAGCCCCCATCACCCTGAGTACTGAGCACCCAGCACCCCGATCACTGAGCACCCAGCACCCCGAGAATGAGCACCCAGCACCCTGAGTACTGAGAACCGAGCACCCTGAGTACTGAGCACCCAGCACCCTGAGTACTGAGCCCCCAGCACCCTGAGTACTGAGCACCCAGCAATTCGAGCACTGAGCACCCAGCACCCTGAGAATGAGCACCCAGCACCATGAGTACTGAGCACCCAGCACCCTGAGTACTGAGCACTAAGCACCCAGAGCACTGAGCACCCTGCACCCAGAGCACTGAGCACCCAGCGCCCCTAGCAATGAGCACCCAGCACCCCGAGCACTGAGAACTGAGCACCCCGAGCACTGAGCATCCAGCACCCCGAGTACTGAGCACTGAGCACCCTGAGTACTGAGCAACAAGCACCCCGAGTACTGAGCACTGAGCACCCTGAGTACTGAGCACCCAGCACCCTGAGAACTGAGCACCCAGCACCCTGAGTACTGAGCACTGAGAACCCTGAGTTCTGAGCACCGAGCACCCTGAGTACTGAGCACCCAGCACCCTGAGCACTGAGCACCCAGCAACTTGAGTACTGAGCACCGAGCACCCCGAGCACTGAGCACCCAGCACCCTGAGTACTGAGCACCCAGCACCCCAAGCACTGAGCACCCAGCACCCTGAGTACTGAGCACAGAGCACCCTGAGCACTGAGCACCCAGCACACTGAGCACTGAGCACCCAGCACCCTGAGCACTGAGCACTGAGCACCCAGCACCACAGCCCTGAGCACCCAGCACCCTGAGCACTGAGCACCCAGCACCCTGAGCACTGAGCAACCAGCACCCTGAGCACCCAGCACCCTGAGTACTGAGCACCCAGCACCCTGAGTACTGAGCACCCAGCACCCTGAGTACTGAGCACTCAGCACCCTGAGTACTGAGCTCTGAGCACCCCGAGCACTGAGCACCCAGCACCCTGAGCACTGAGCACCCGGAGGACTGAGCACCCAGCACCCTGATAACTGAGCACCGATCACCCTGAGCACTGAGCACCCAGCACACCGAGCACTGAGCACCCAGCACCCTGAGTACTGAGCACCCAGCACCCTGAGTACTGAGCACCCAGCACCCTGAGTACTGAGCACTCAGCACCCTGAGTACTGAGCACCGAGCGCCCCGAGCACTGAGCACCCAGCACCCTGAGCACTGAGCACCCGGAGGACTGAGCACCCAGCACCCTGATAACTGAGCACTGATCACCCTGAGCACTGAGCACCCAGCACACCGAGCACTGATCACGCAGCACCCTGAGTACTGAGCACCCAGCACCCCGAGCACTGAGCAACCAGCACCCTGAGTACTGAGCACCCTGAGTACTGAGCACTGAGCACCGAGCACCCTGAGTACTGAGCACCCTGAGGACTGAGCACCCAGCACCCTGAGCACTGAGCACCCAGCACCCTGAGTACTGAGCACTGATCACCCTGAGCACTGAGCACCCAGCACCCCGAGCAGTGAGCACCCAGCACCCTGAGTACTGAGAACCTAGCACCCTGAGCACTGAGCACCGAGCACCCTGAGTACTGAACACCCAGCACCCTGAGCACTGAGCACTGAGCACCCAGCACCCTGAGTACTGAGCACTGAGCACCCAGCACCCCGAGCGCTGAGCACCCAGCACCCTGAGCACCCAGCACCCTGAGCACTGAGCACCCTGAGCACTGAGCACCCTGAGCACTGAGCACTGAGAAACCAGCACCCTGAGTACTGAGCACCCAACACTCTGAGCACTGAGCACCCAGCACGCTGAGTACTGAGCACTGAGCACACAGCACCCTGAGTACTGAGCACCCAGCTCACCGAGCACTGAGCACCCAGTGCCCCGAGCACTGAGCACCCAGCACCCTGAGCACTGAGCACTGAGCACACTGAGCACTGAGCACCCAGCACCCCGAGTACTGAGCACTGAGCACCCTGAGTACTGAGCACCCAACACCCAGAGTACTGAGCACCCAGCACCCTGAGAACTGAGCACCCAGCACCCTGAGTACTGAGCACCCAGCACCCTGAGTACTGAGCACTGAGCACCCCGAGTACTGAGCACCCAGCACCCCGAGCACTGAGCACCCAGCAACCTGAGTACTGAGAACAGATCACCCTGAGTACTGAGCACCCAGAACCCTGAGTACTGAGCCCCCAGCACCCTGAGTACTGAGCACCCAGCACCCCGAGCACTGAGCACCCAGCACCCCGAGAATGAGCACCCAGCACCCTGAGTACTGAGAACCGAGCACCCTGAGTACTGAGCACCCAGAACCCTGAGTACTGAGCCCCCAGCACCCTGAGTACTGAGCACCCAGCACCCTGAGTACTGAGCCCCCAGCACCCTGAGTACTGAGCACCCAGCAACCCGAGCACTGAGCACCCAGCACCCTGAGAATGAGCACCCAGCACCATGAGTACTGAGCACCCAGCACCCTGAGTACTGAGCACTAAGCACCCAGAGCACTGAGCACCCAGCACCCCGAGCACTGAGCACCCAGCGCCCCGAGCACTGAGCACCCAGCACCCCGAGCACTGAGAACTGAGCACCCTGAGTACTGAGCAACAAGCACCCCGAGTACTGAGCACTGAGAACCCTGAGTACTGAGCACCGAGCACCCTGAGTACTGAGCACCCAGCACCCTGATCACTGAGCACGGAGCACCCCGAGGACTGAGCACCCAGCACCCTGAGCACTGAGCACCCAGCACCTTGAGTACTGAGCACCGAGCACCCCGAGCACTGAGCACCCAGCACCCTGAGTACTGAGCACCCAGCACCCTGAGCACTGAGCACCCAGCACCCTGAGCACTGAGCACGCAGCACCCCGAGCACTGAGCACCCAGCACCCTGAGTACTGAGCACAGAGCACCCTGAGCACTGAGCACCCAGCACACTGAGTACTGAGCACCCAGCACCCTGAGTACTGAGCAACCAGCACCCTGAGCACTGAGCACTGAGCACCCAGCACCCTCAGCACTGAGCACTGAGCACCCAGCACCACAGCCCTGAGCACCCAGCACCCCGAGCACTGAGCACCCAGCACCCTGAGCACTGAGCACCCAGCACCCTGAGCACCCAGCACCCTGAGTACTGAGCACCGAGCACCCCGAGTACTGAGCACCCAGCACCCTGAGTACTGAGCACTAAGCACCCTGAGTACTGAGCACCGAGCACCCCGAGCACTGAGCACCCAGCACCCTGAGCACTGAGCACCCGGGGGACTGAGCACCCAGCACCCTGAGCACTGAGCACCGATCACCCTGAGCACTGAGCACCCACCACACCGAGCACTGAGCACCGAGCACCCTGAGTACTGAGCACCCAGCACCCCGAGTACTGAGCACCCAGCACCCTGCGTACTGAGCACCCAGCACCCCGAGCACTGAGCAACCAGCACCCTGAGTACTGAGCACCCTGAGGACTGAGCACCCAGCACCCTGAGCACTGAGCACCCAGCACCCTGAGTACTGAGCACTGATCACCCTGAGCACTGAGCACCCAGCACCCCGAGCACTGAACACCCAGCACCCTGAGTACTGAGCACCTAGCACCCTGAGCACTGAGCACCGAGCACCCTGAGTACTGAACACCCAGCACCCTGAGCCCTGAGCACTGAGCACCCAGCACCCTGAGCACTGAGCACTGAGCACCCAGCACCCCGAGCACTGAGCACCCAGCACCCTGAGCACCCAGCACCCTGAGCACTGAGCACCCTGAGCACTGAGCACCCTGAGCACTGAACACTGAGCACCCAGCACCCTGAGTACTGAGCACCCAACACTCTGAGCACTGAGCACCCAGCACGCTGAGTACTGAGCACTGAGCACTGAGCACCCTGAGTACTGAGCACCCAGCACCCCGAGCACTGAGCACCCAGCACCCTGAGAACTGAGCACCCAGCACCCTGAGTACTGAGCACCCAGCACCCTGAGTACTGAGCACCCAGCACCCTGAGTACTGAGCACCCAGCACCCCGAGCACTGAGCACTGAGCACACCGAGCACTGAGCACCCAGCACCCCGAGTACTGAGCACTGAGCACCCTGAGTACTGAGCACCCAACACCCAGAGTACTGAGCACCCAGCACCCTGAGAACTGAGCACCCAGCACCCTGAGTACTGAGCACCCAGCACCCTGAGTACTGAGCACCCAGCACCCTGAGCACTGAGCACTGAGCACCCAGCACCTTGAGCACTGAGCACTGACCACCCAGCACCCCGAGCACTGAGCACCCAGCACCCCGAGCACTGAGCACCCAGCGCCCTGAGCACTGAGCACCCAGCCCCCTGAGTACTGAGCACCCAGCACCATGAGTACTGAGCACCCAGCACCCTAAGTACTGAGCACTCAGCACCCTGAGTACAGAACACCGAGCACCCCGAGCACAGAGCACCCAGCACCCTGAGCACTGAGCACCCTGAGGACTGAGCACCCAGGACCCTGAGCACTGAGCACCCAGCACCCTGAGTACTGAGCACCGATCACCCTGAGCACTGAGCACCCAGCACCCCGAGCACTGAGCACCCAGCACCCTGAGTACTGAGCACCCAGCACCCTGAGCACTGAGCACACAGCACCCTGAGTACTGAGCACCCTGAGAACTGAGCACCGATCACCCTGAGCACTGAGCACCCAGCACCCTGAGTACTGAGCACCCAGCACCGTGAGCACTGAGCACCCAGCACCCTGAGCACTAAGCACCCAGCACCCTGAGTACTGAGCACCCAGCACCCTAATTACTGAGTACCCAGCACCCTGAGCACTGAGCACCCAGCACCCTGAGTACTGAGCACCGAGCACCCTGAGTACTGAGCACCCAGCACCCTGAGTACTGAGCACCCAGCACCCTGAGCACTGAGCACCCAGCACCCTGAGTACTGAGCACCCAGCACCCTGAGTACTGAGCACCCAGCACCCAGAGCACTGAGCACCCAGCACCCCGAGCACGGAGCACCCAGGACCAAGAGCACTGAGTACTGAGCACCCAGCAACCTGAGTACTGAGCACCGAGCTCCCTGAGCACTGAGCACCCTGAGTACTGAGCACCCAGCACCCCGATCACTGAGCACCCAGCACCCTGAGCACTGAGCACCCAGCACCCTGAGCACTGAGCACCCAGCACCCTGAGTACTGAGCACCCAGCACGCTGAGTACTGAGCACCCAGCACCCCGAGCACTGAGCACCCAGCACCCTGTGTACTGAGCACTGAGCACCCTGAGTACTAAGCACCCAGCACCCTGAGTACTGAGCACCCAGGACACTGAGCACTGAGCACCGAGCACCCCGAGCACTGAGCACCCAGCACCCTGAGCACTCAGCACCCAGCACCCCGAGCACTGAGCACCCAGCACCCGGAGCACTGAGCACCCAGCACCATGAGCACGGAGCACCCCGAGGACTGAGCACCCAGCACCCTGAGCACTGAGCACCCAGCACCTTGAGTACTGAGCACCGAGCACCTCGAGCACTAACCACCCAGCACCCTGAGTACTGAGCACCCAGCAACCTGAGCACTGAGCACCCAGAACCCTGAGCACTGAGCACCCAGCACCCTGAGCACGGAGCACCCAGCTCCCTGAGTACTGAACACCAAACACCCAGAGTACTGAGCACCCAGCACCCTGAGCACTTAGCACCCAGCACCCTGAGTACTGAGCACCCAGCACCCTGAGTACTGAACACCCAGCACCCTGAGCACTGAGCACTGAGCACCCTGAGCACTGAGTACTGAGCACTGAGCACCCTGAGCACTGAGCACCCAGCACCCCGAGTACTGAGCACCCTGCACCCCGAGCACTGAGCACCCCGTGCCCCGAGCACTGAGCACCCAGCACCCTGAGAACTGAGCACCCAGCACCCTGAGTACTGAGCACCCAGCACCCTGAGTACTGAGCACCCAGCACCCTGAGCACTGAGCACTGAGCACCCAGCACCTTGAGCACTGAGCACTGACCACCAAGCACCCTGAGCACTGAGCACCCAGCACAACGAGCACTGAGCACCCAGCGCCCTGATTACTGAGCACCCAGCACACTGAGCACTGAGCAGCCAGCCCCCTGAGTACTGAGCAGCCAGCACCATGAGTACTGAGCACCCAGCACCCTGAGTACTGAGCACTCAGCACCCTGAGTACTGAGCACCGAGCACGACGAGCACAGAGCACCCAGCACCCTGAGCACTGGGCACCCTGAGGACTGAGCACCCAGCACCCTGAGCACTGAGCACTGAGCACCCTGAGTACTGAGCACCGATCACCCTGAACACTGAGCACCCAGCACCCCGAGCACTGAGCACCCAGCACCCTGAGTACTGAGCACCCAGCACCCTGAGCACTGAGCACCCAGCACCCTGAGTACTGAGCACCCTGAGTACTGAGCACCGATCACCCTGAGCACTGAGCACCCAGCACCCTGAGTACTGAGCACCCAGCACCCTGAGCACTGAGCACCCAGCACCCTGAGCACTGAGCACCCAGCACCCTGAGTACTGAGCACTGAGCACCCCGAGTACTGAGCACCCAGCACCCCGAGCACTGAGCACCCAGCAACCTGAGTACTGAGAACAGATCACCCTGAGTACTGAGCACCCAGAACCCTGAGTACTGAGCCCCCAGCACCCTGAGTACTGAGCACCCAGCACCCCGAGCACTGAGCACCCAGCACCCCGAGAATGAGCACCCAGCACCCTGAGTACTGAGAACCGAGCACCCTGAGTACTGAGCACCCAGAACCCTGAGTACTGAGCCCCCAGCACCCTGAGTACTGAGCACCCAGCACCCTGAGTACTGAGCCCCCAGCACCCTGAGTACTGAGCACCCAGCAACCCGAGCACTGAGCACCCAGCACCCTGAGAATGAGCACCCAGCACCATGAGTACTGAGCACCCAGCACCCTGAGTACTGAGCACTAAGCACCCAGAGCACTGAGCACCCAGCACCCCGAGCACTGAGCACCCAGCGCCCCGAGCACTGAGCACCCAGCACCCCGAGCACTGAGAACTGAGCACCCTGAGTACTGAGCAACAAGCACCCCGAGTACTGAGCACTGAGAACCCTGAGTACTGAGCACCGAGCACCCTGAGTACTGAGCACCCAGCACCCTGATCACTGAGCACGGAGCACCCCGAGGACTGAGCACCCAGCACCCTGAGCACTGAGCACCCAGCACCTTGAGTACTGAGCACCGAGCACCCCGAGCACTGAGCACCCAGCACCCTGAGTACTGAGCACCCAGCACCCTGAGCACTGAGCACCCAGCACCCTGAGCACTGAGCACGCAGCACCCCGAGCACTGAGCACCCAGCACCCTGAGTACTGAGCACAGAGCACCCTGAGCACTGAGCACCCAGCACACTGAGTACTGAGCACCCAGCACCCTGAGTACTGAGCAACCAGCACCCTGAGCACTGAGCACTGAGCACCCAGCACCCTCAGCACTGAGCACTGAGCACCCAGCACCACAGCCCTGAGCACCCAGCACCCCGAGCACTGAGCACCCAGCACCCTGAGCACTGAGCACCCAGCACCCTGAGCACCCAGCACCCTGAGTACTGAGCACCGAGCACCCCGAGTACTGAGCACCCAGCACCCTGAGTACTGAGCACTAAGCACCCTGAGTACTGAGCACCGAGCACCCCGAGCACTGAGCACCCAGCACCCTGAGCACTGAGCACCCGGGGGACTGAGCACCCAGCACCCTGAGCACTGAGCACCGATCACCCTGAGCACTGAGCACCCACCACACCGAGCACTGAGCACCGAGCACCCTGAGTACTGAGCACCCAGCACCCCGAGTACTGAGCACCCAGCACCCTGCGTACTGAGCACCCAGCACCCCGAGCACTGAGCAACCAGCACCCTGAGTACTGAGCACCCTGAGGACTGAGCACCCAGCACCCTGAGCACTGAGCACCCAGCACCCTGAGTACTGAGCACTGATCACCCTGAGCACTGAGCACCCAGCACCCCGAGCACTGAACACCCAGCACCCTGAGTACTGAGCACCTAGCACCCTGAGCACTGAGCACCGAGCACCCTGAGTACTGAACACCCAGCACCCTGAGCCCTGAGCACTGAGCACCCAGCACCCTGAGCACTGAGCACTGAGCACCCAGCACCCCGAGCACTGAGCACCCAGCACCCTGAGCACCCAGCACCCTGAGCACTGAGCACCCTGAGCACTGAGCACCCTGAGCACTGAACACTGAGCACCCAGCACCCTGAGTACTGAGCACCCAACACTCTGAGCACTGAGCACCCAGCACGCTGAGTACTGAGCACTGAGCACTGAGCACCCTGAGTACTGAGCACCCAGCACCCCGAGCACTGAGCACCCAGCACCCTGAGAACTTAGCACCCAGCACCCTGAGTACTGAGCACCCAGCACCCTGAGTACTGAGCACCCAGCACCCTGAGTACTGAGCACCCAGCACCCCGAGCACTGAGCACTGAGCACACCGAGCACTGAGCACCCAGCACCCCGAGTACTGAGCACTGAGCACCCTGAGTACTGAGCACCCAACACCCAGAGTACTGAGCACCCAGCACCCTGAGAACTGAGCACCCAGCACCCTGAGTACTGAGCACCCAGCACCCTGAGTACTGAGCACCCAGCACCCTGAGCACTGAGCACTGAGCACCCAGCACCTTGAGCACTGAGCACTGACCACCCAGCACCCCGAGCACTGAGCACCCAGCACCCCGAGCACTGAGCACCCAGCGCCCTGAGCACTGAGCACCCAGCCCCCTGAGTACTGAGCACCCAGCACCCTAAGTACTGAGCACTCAGCACCCTGAGTACAGAACACCGAGCACCCCGAGCACAGAGCACCCAGCACCCTGAGCACTGAGCACCCTGAGGACTGAGCACCCAGGACCCTGAGCACTGAGCACCCAGCACCCTGAGTACTGAGCACCGATCACCCTGAGCACTGAGCACCCAGCACCCCGAGCACTGAGCACCCAGCACCCTGAGTACTGAGCACCCAGCACCCTGAGCACTGAGCACACAGCACCCTGAGTACTGAGCACCCTGAGAACTGAGCACCGATCACCCTGAGCACTGAGCACCCAGCACCCTGAGTACTGAGCACCCAGCACCGTGAGCACTGAGCACCCAGCACCCTGAGCACTAAGCACCCAGCACCCTGAGTACTGAGCACCCAGCACCCTAATTACTGAGTACCCAGCACCCTGAGCACTGAGCACCCAGCACCCTGAGTACTGAGCACCGAGCACCCTGAGTACTGAGCACCCAGCACCCTGAGCACTGAGCACCCAGCACCCTGAGTACTGAGCACCCAGCACCCTGAGTACTGAGCACCCAGCACCCAGAGCACTGAGCACCCAGCACCCCGAGCACGGAGCACCCAGGACCAAGAGCACTGAGTACTGAGCACCCAGCAACCTGAGTACTGAGCACCGAGCTCCCTGAGCACTGAGCACCCTGAGTACTGAGCACCCAGCACCCCGATCACTGAGCACCCAGCACCCTGAGCACTGAGCACCCAGCACCCTGAGCACTGAGCACCCAGCACCCTGAGTACTGAGCACCCAGCACGCTGAGTACTGAGCACCCAGCACCCCGAGCACTGAGCACCCAGCACCCTGTGTACTGAGCACTGAGCACCCTGAGTACTAAGCACCCAGCACCCTGAGTACTGAGCACCCAGGACACTGAGCACTGAGCACCGAGCACCCCGAGCACTGAGCACCCAGCACCCTGAGCACTCAGCACCCAGCACCCCGAGCACTGAGCACCCAGCACCCGGAGCACTGAGCACCCAGCACCATGAGCACGGAGCACCCCGAGGACTGAGCACCCAGCACCCTGAGCACTGAGCACCCAGCACCTTGAGTACTGAGCACCGAGCACCTCGAGCACTAACCACCCAGCACCCTGAGTACTGAGCACCCAGCAACCTGAGCACTGAGCACCCAGAACCCTGAGCACTGAGCACCCAGCACCCTGAGCACGGAGCACCCAGCTCCCTGAGTACTGAACACCAAACACCCAGAGTACTGAGCACCCAGCACCCTGAGCACTTAGCACCCAGCACCCTGAGTACTGAGCACCCAGCACCCTGAGTACTGAACACCCAGCACCCTGAGCACTGAGCACTGAGCACCCTGAGCACTGAGTACTGAGCACTGAGCACCCTGAGCACTGAGCACCCAGCACCCCGAGTACTGAGCACCCTGCACCCCGAGCACTGAGCACCCCGTGCCCCGAGCACTGAGCACCCAGCACCCTGAGAACTGAGCACCCAGCACCCTGAGTACTGAGCACCCAGCACCCTGAGTACTGAGCACCCAGCACCCTGAGCACTGAGCACTGAGCACCCAGCACCTTGAGCACTGAGCACTGACCACCAAGCACCCTGAGCACTGAGCACCCAGCACAACGAGCACTGAGCACCCAGCGCCCTGATTACTGAGCACCCAGCACACTGAGCACTGAGCAGCCAGCCCCCTGAGTACTGAGCAGCCAGCACCATGAGTACTGAGCACCCAGCACCCTGAGTACTGAGCACTCAGCACCCTGAGTACTGAGCACCGAGCACGACGAGCACAGAGCACCCAGCACCCTGAGCACTGCCCACCCTGAGGACTGAGCACCCAGCACCCTGAGCACTGAGCACTGAGCACCCTGAGTACTGAGCACCGATCACCCTGAACACTGAGCACCCAGCACCCCGAGCACTGAGCACCCAGCACCCTGAGTACTGAGCACCCAGCACCCTGAGCACTGAGCACCCAGCACCCTGAGTACTGAGCACCCTGAGTACTGAGCACCGATCACCCTGAGCACTGAGCACCCAGTTCCCTGAGTACTGAGCACCCAGCACCCTGAGCACTGAGAACCCAGCACCCTGAGCACTGAGCACCCAGCACCCTGAGTACTGAGCACCCAGCACCCTGAGTACTGAGTACCCAACACCCTGAGCACTGAGCACCCAGCACCCTGAGTACTGAGCACCGAGCACCCTGAGTACTGAGCACAATGCACCCTGAGTACTGAGCACCCAGCACCCTGAGCACTGAGCACCCAGCACCCTGAGTACTGAGCACCCAGCACCCTGAGTACTGAGCACCCAGCACCCAGAGCACTGAGCACCCAGCACCCCGAGCACGGAGCACCCAGGACACCAAGCACTGAGTACTGAGCACCCAGCACCCTGAGTACTGATCACCGAGCTCCCCGAGCACTGAGCACCCTGAGTACTGAGCACCCAGCACCCCGATCACTGAGCACCCAGCACCTTGAGCACTGAGCACCCAGCACCCTGAGCACTGAGCACCCAGCACACTGAGTACTGAGCACCCAGCACGCTGAGTACTGAGCACCCAGCACCCCGAGCACTGAGCACCCAGCACCCTGAGCACTGAGCACTGAGCACCCAGCACCCCGCGCGCTGAGCACCCAGCACCCTGAGCACCCAGCACCCTGAGCACTGAGCACCAAGAGCACTGAGCACCCTGAGCACTGAGCACTGAGCACCCAGCACCCTGAGTACTGAGCACCCAGCACCCCGAGCACTGAGCACCCAGTGCCCCGAGCACTGAGCACCCAGCACCCTGTGCACTGAGCACTGAGCACACTGAGCACTGAGCACCCAGCACCCCGAGTACTGAGCACTGAGCACCCTGAGTACTGAGCACCCAACACCCAGAGTACTGACCACCCAGCACCCTGAGAACTGAGCACCCAGCACCCTGAGTACTGAGCACCCAGCACCCTGAGTACTGAGCACTGAGCACCCCGAGTACTGAGCACCCAGCACCCCGAGCACTGAGCACCCAGCACCCTGAGCACTGAGCACCCAGCACCCAGAGCACCCAGCACCCTGAGTACTGAGCACCCAGCACCCTGAGTACTGAGCACCCAGCACCCTGAGTACTGAGCACTCAGCACCCTGAGTACTGAGCACCGAGCACCCCGAGCACTGAGCACCCAGCACCCTGAGTACTGAGCACCCAGCTACCCGAGCACTGAGCACCCAGCACCCTGAGAATGAGCACCCAGCACCATGAGAACTGAGCACCCAGCACCCTGAGTACTGAGCACTAAGCACCCAGAGCACTGAGCACCCAGCACCCCGAGCACTGAGCACCCAGCGCCCCGAGCACTGAGCACCCAGCACCCCGAGCACTGAGAACTGAGCACCCTGAGCACTGAGCACCCAGCAACCCGAGTACTGAGCACTGAGCACCCTGAGTACTGAGCACCCAGCACACTGAGAACTGAGCACCCAGCACCCTGAGTACTGAGCACTGAGAACCCTGAGTACTGAGCACCGAGCACCCTGAGTACTGAGCACCCAGCACCCTGATCACTGAGCACGAAGCACCCCGAGGACTGAGCACCCAGCACCCTGAGCACTGAGCACCCAGCACCTTGAGTACTGAGCACCGAGCACCCCGAGCACTGAGCACCCAGCACCCTGAGTACTGAGCACCCAGCACCCTGAGTACTGAGCAACCAGCACCCTGAGCACTGAGCACTGAGCACCCAGCACCCTCAGCACTGAGCACTGAGCACCCAGCACCACAGCCCTGAGCACCCAGCACCCCGAGCACTGAGCACCCAGCACCCTGAGCACTGAGCACCCAGCACCCAGAGCACCCAGCACCCTGAGTACTGAGCACCCAGCACCCTGAGTACTGAGCACCCAGCACCCTGAGTACTGAGCACTCAGCACCCTGAGTACTGAGCACCGAGCACCCCGAGCACTGAGCACCCAGCACCCTGAGCACTGAGCACCCGGGAGACTGAGCACCCAGCACCCTGAGCACTGAGCACCGATCACCCTGAGCACTGAGCACCCACCACACCGAGCACTGAGCACCCAGCACCCTGAGTACTGAGCACCCAGCACCCCGAGCACTGAGCAACCAGCACCCTGAGTACTGAGCACCCTGAGTATTGAGCACTGAGTACCGAGCACCCTGAGTACTGAGCACCCTGAGGACTGAGCACCCAGCACCCTGAGCACTGAGCACCCAGCACGCTGAGTACCGAGCACTGATCACCCTGAGCACTGAGCACCCAGCACCCCGAGCACTGAGCGCCCAGCACCCTGAGTACTGAGCACCTAGCACCCTGAGCACTGAGCACCGAGCACCCTGAGTACTGAACACCCAGCACCCTGAGCCCTGAGCACTGAGCACCCAGCACCCTGAGCACTGAGCACTGAGCACCCAGCACCCCGAGCACTGAGCACCCAGCACCCTGAGCACCCAGCACCCTGAGCACTGAGCACCCTGAGCACTGAGCACCCTGAGCACTGAACACTGAGCACCCAGCACCCTGAGTACTGAGCACCCAACACTCTGAGCACTGAGCACCCAGCACGCTGAGTACTGAGCACTGAGCACACAGCACCCTGAGTACTGAGCACCCAGCACCCTGAGCACTGAGCACCCAGCGCCCCGAGCACTGAGCACCCAGCGCCCCGAGCACTGAGCACCCAGCACCCTGAGCACTGACCACCCAGCACCCCGAGCACTGAGCACCCAGCACCCCGAGCACTGAGCACCCAGCGCCCTGAGCACTGAGCACCCAGCACACTGAGCACTGAGCACCCAGCCCCCTGAGTACTGAGCACCCAGCACCATGAGTACTGAGCACCCAGCACCCTAAGTACTGAGCACTCAGCACCCTGAGTACAGAGCACGGAGCACCCCGAGCACAGAGCACCCAGCACCCTGAGCACTGAGCACCCAGCACCCTGAGTACTGAGCACCCAGCACCCTGAGCACTGAGCACACAGCACCCTGAGTACTGAGCACCCTGAGTACTGAGCACCGATCACCAAGAGCACTGAGCACCCAGCACCCTGAGTACTGAGCACCCAGCACCGTGAGCACTGAGCACCCAGCACCCTGAGCACTGAGCACCCAGCACCCTGAGTACTGAGCACCCAGCACCCTGAGTACTGAGTACCCAGCACCCTGAGCACTGAGCACCCAGCACCCTGAGTACTGAGCACCGAGCACCCTGAGTACTGAGCACCCAGCACCCTGAGTACTGAGCACCCAGCACCCTGAGCACTGAGCACCCAGCACCATGAGTACTGAGCACCCAGCACCCTGAGTACTGAGCACCCAGCACCCAGAGCACTGAGCACCCAGCACCCCGAGCACGGAGCACCCAGGACCCCGAGCACTGAGTACTGAGCACCCAGCACCCTGAGTACTGAGCACCGAGCTCCCCGAGCACTGAGCACCCTGAGTACTGAGCACCCAGCACCCCGATCACTGAGCACCCAGCACCCTGAGCTCTGAGCACCCAGCACCCGGAGCACTGAGCACCCAGCACTATGAGCACGGAGAACCCCGAGGACTGAGCACCCAGCACCCTGAGCACTGAGCACCCAGCACCTTGAGTACTGAGCACCGAGCACCTCGAGCACTAACCACCCAGCACCCTGAGTACTGAGCACCCAGCAACCTGAGCACTGAGCATCCAGAACCCTGAGCACTGAGCACCCAGCACCCTGAGCACGGAGCACCCAGCACCCTGAGTCCTGAGCACCAAACACCCAGAGTACTGAGCACCCAGCACCCTGAGCACTGAGCACCCATCACCCTGAGTACTGAGCACCCAGCACCCTGAGTACTGAACACCCAGCACCCTGAGCACTGAGCACTGAGCACCCTGAGCACTGAGTACTGAGCACTGAGCACCCTGAGCACTGAGCACCCAGCACCCCGAGCACTGAGCACCCAGTGCCCTGAGCACTGAGCACCCAGCACCCTGAGAACTGAGCACCCAGCACCCTGAGTACTGAGCACCCAGCACCCTGAGTACTGAGCACCCAGCACCCTGAGCACTGAGCACTGAGCACCCAGCACCTTGAGCACTGAGCACTGACCACCAAGCACCCCGAGCACTGAGCACCCAGCACCCCGAGCACTGAGCACCCAGTGCCCTGAGCACTGAGCACCCAGAACACAGAGCACTGAGCACCCAGCCCCCTGAGTACTGAGCACCCAGCACCATGAGTACTGAGCACCCAGCACCCTGAGTACTGAGCACTCAGCACCCTGAGTACTGAGCACCGAGCACCCCGAGCACTGAGCACCCAGCACCCTGAGCACTGAGCACCCTGAGGAATGAGCACCCATCACCCTGAGCACTGAGCACCCAGCACCCTGAATACTGAGCACCGATCACCCTGAGCACTGAGCACCCAGCACCCCGAGCACTGAGCACCCAGCACCCTGAGTACTGAGCACCCAGCACCCTGAGCACTGAGCACCCAGCACCCTGAGTACTGAGCACCCTGAGTACTGAGCACCGATCACCCTGAGCACTGAGCGCCCAGCACCCTGAGTACTGAGCACCCAGCACCCTGAGCACTGAGCACCCAGCACCCTGAGCACTGAGCACCCAGCACCCTGAGTACTGAGCACCCAGCACCCTGAGTGCTGAGTACCCCACACCCTGAGCACTGAGCACCCAGCACCCTGAGTACTGAGCACCGAGCACCCTGAGTACTGAGCACCCAGCACCCTGAGTACTGAGCACCCAGCACCCTGAGCACTGAGCACCCAGCACCCTGAGTACTGAGCACCCAGCACCCTGAGTACTGAGCACCCAGCACCCAGAGCACTGAGCACCCAGCACCCCGAGCACGGAGCACCCAGGACCCCGAGCACTGAGTACTGAGCACCCAGCACCCTGAGTACTGATCACCGAGCTCCCCGAGCACTGAGCACCCTGAGTACTGAGCACCCAGCACCCCGATCACTGAGCACCCAGCACCCTGAGCACTGAGCACCAAGCACCCTGAGCACTGAGCACCCAGCACACTGAGTACTGAGCACCCAGCACGCTGAGTACTGAGCACCCAGCACCCCGAGCACTGAGCACCCAGCACCCTGAGTACTGAGCACTGAGCACCTAGCACCCCGAGCACTGAGCACCCAGCACCCTGTGTACTGAGCACTGAGCACCCTGAGTACTAAGCACCCAGCACCCTTAGTACTGAGCACCCAGGACCCTGAGCACTGAGCACCGAGCACCCGAGCACTGAGCACCCAGCACCCTGAGCACTGAGCACCCAGCACCATGAGCACGGAGCACCCCGAGGACTGAGCACCCAGCACCCTGAGCACTGAGCACCCAGCACCTTCAGTACTGAGCACCGAGCACAACGAGCACTGAGCACCCAGCACCCTGAGTACTGAGCACCCAGCACCCTGAGCACTGAGCACCCAGCTCCCTGAGCACTGAGCACCAAGCACCCTGAGCACTGAGCCCCCAGCACCCTGAGTACTGAGCACCCAGCAACCCGAGCACTGAGCACCCAGCACCCTGAGAATGAGCACCCAGCACCATGAGTACTGAACACCCAGCACCCTGAGTACTGAGCACTAAGCACCCAGAGCACTGAGCACCCAGCACCCCGAGCACGGAGCACCCAGGACCCCGAGCACTGAGAACTGAGCACCCAGCAACCTGAGTACTGAGCAACGAGATCCCCGAGCACTGAGCACACTGAGTACTGAGCACCCAGCACCCGGAGCACTGAGCACCCAGCACCCTGAGCACTGAGTACCCAGCACCATGAGCACGGAGCACCCCGAGGACTGAGCACCCAGCACCCTGAGCACTGAGCACCCAGCACCTTGAGTACTGAGCACCGAGCACCTCGAGCACTAAGCACCCAGCACCCTGAGTACTGAGCACCCAGCACCCTGAGCACTGAGCACCCAGAACCCTGAGCACTGAGCACCCAGCACCCTGAGCACGGAGCACCCAGCACCCTGAGTACTGAGCACCCAACACCCAGAGTACTGAGCAGCCAGCACCCTGAGCACTGAGCACCCAGCACCCTGAGTACTGAGCACCCAGCACCCTGAGTACTGAACACCCAGAACCCTGAGCACTGAGCACTGAGCACCCTGAGCACTGAGTACTGAGCACTGAGCACCCTGAGCACTGAGCACCCAGCACCCCGAGTACTGAGCACCCAGCACCCCGAGCACTGAGCACGCAGCACCCCGAGCACTGAGCACTGAGCACCCTGAGCACTGAGCACCAAGCACCCCGAGTACTGAGCACTGAGCACCCTGAGTACTGAGCACCAAGCACCCTGAGTACTGAGCACCCAGCACCCTGAGTACTGAGCACCCAGCACCCCGAGCACTGAGCACCCAGCACCCTGAGTACAGAGCACCCTGATTACTGAGCACTGAGCACCGAGCATCCTGAGTACTGAGCACCCAGCTCGCCGAGCACTGAGCACCCAGCACCCTGAGCACTGAGAACCCAGCACCCTGAGCACTGAGCACCCAGCACCCTGAGTACTGAGCACCCAGCTTCCTGAGCACTGAGCACCCAGCACACTGAGTACTGAGCACCCAGCACCACCCTCAGCACTGAGCACCCAGCACCCCGAGCACTGAGCACCCAGCACCCTGAGCACTGAGCACCCAGCACCCTGAGTACTGAGCACCCAGCACCCTGAGCACTGAGCACCCTGAGGAATGAGCACCCATCACCCTGAGCACTGAGCACCCAGCACCCTGAATACTGAGCACCGATCACCCTGAGCACTGAGCACCCAGCACCCCGAGCACTGAGCACCCAGCACCCTGAGTACTGAGCACCCAGCACCCTGAGCACTGAGCACCCAGCACCCTGAGTACTGAGCACCATGAGTACTGAGCACCGATCACCCTGAGCACTGAGCGCCCAGCACCCTGAGTACTGAGCACCCAGCACCCTGAGCACTGAGCACCCAGCACCCTGAGCACTGAGCACCCAGCACCCTGAGTACTGAGCACCCAGCACCCTGAGTGCTGAGTACCCCACACCCTGAGCACTGAGCACCCAGCACCCTGAGTACTGAGCACCGAGCACCCTGAGTACTGAGCACCCAGCACCCTGAGTACTGAGCACCCAGCACCCTGAGCACTGAGCACCCAGCACCCTGAGTACTGAGCACCCAGCACCCTGAGTACTGAGCACCCAGCACCCAGAGCACTGAGCACCCAGCACCCCGAGCACGGAGCACCCAGGACCCCGAGCACTGAGTACTGAGCACCCAGCACCCTGAGTACTGATCACCGAGCTCCCCGAGCACTGAGCACCCTGAGTACTGAGCACCCAGCACCCCGATCACTGAGCACCCAGCACCCTGAGCACTGAGCACCCAGCACCCTGAGCACTGAGCACCCAGCACACTGAGTACTGAGCACCCAGCACGCTGAGTACTGAGCACCCAGCACCCCGAGCACTGAGCACCCAGCACCCTGAGTACTGAGCACTGAGCACCTAGCACCCCGAGCACTGAGCACCCAGCACCCTGTGTACTGAGCACTGAGCACCCTGAGTACTAAGCACCCAGCACCCTTAGTACTGAGCACCCAGGACCCTGAGCACTGAGCACCGAGCACCCGAGCACTGAGCACCCAGCACCCTGAGCACTGAGCACCCAGCACCATGAGCACGGAGCACCCCGAGGACTGAGCACCCAGCACCCTGAGCACTGAGCACCCAGCACCTTCAGTACTGAGCACCGAGCACAACGAGCACTGAGCACCCAGCACCCTGAGTACTGAGCACCCAGCACCCTGAGCACTGAGCACCCAGCTCCCTGAGCACTGAGCACCAAGCACCCTGAGCACTGAGCCCCCAGCACCCTGAGTACTGAGCACCCAGCAACCCGAGCACTGAGCACCCAGCACCCTGAGAATGAGCACCCAGCACCATGAGTACTGAACACCCAGCACCCTGAGTACTGAGCACTAAGCACCCAGAGCACTGAGCACCCAGCACCCCGAGCACGGAGCACCCAGGACCCCGAGCACTGAGAACTGAGCACCCAGCAACCTGAGTACTGAGCAACGAGATCCCCGAGCACTGAGCACACTGAGTACTGAGCACCCAGCACCCGGAGCACTGAGCACCCAGCACCCTGAGCACTGAGTACCCAGCACCATGAGCACGGAGCACCCCGAGGACTGAGCACCCAGCACCCTGAGCACTGAGCACCCAGCACCTTGAGTACTGAGCACCGAGCACCTCGAGCACTAAGCACCCAGCACCCTGAGTACTGAGCACCCAGCACCCTGAGCACTGAGCACCCAGAACCCTGAGCACTGAGCACCCAGCACCCTGAGCACGGAGCACCCAGCACCCTGAGTACTGAGCACCCAACACCCAGAGTACTGAGCAGCCAGCACCCTGAGCACTGAGCACCCAGCACCCTGAGTACTGAGCACCCAGCACCCTGAGTACTGAACACCCAGCACCCTGAGCACTGAGCACTGAGCACCCTGAGCACTGAGTACTGAGCACTGAGCACCCTGAGCACTGAGCACCCAGCACCCCGAGTACTGAGCACCCAGCACCCCGAGCACTGAGCACCCAGCACCCCGAGCACTGAGCACTGAGCACCCTGAGCACTGAGCACCCAGCACCCCGAGTACTGAGCACTGAGCACCCTGAGTACTGAGCACCAAGCACCCTGAGTACTGAGCACCCAGCACCCTGAGTACTGAGCACCCAGCACCCCGAGCACTGAGCACCCAGCACCCTGAGTACAGAGCACCCTGATTACTGAGCACTGAGCACCGAGCATCCTGAGTACTGAGCACCCAGCTCGCCGAGCACTGAGCACCCAGCACCCTGAGCACTGAGAACCCAGCACCCTGAGCACTGAGCACCCAGCACCCTGAGTACTGAGCACCCAGCTTCCTGAGCACTGAGCACCCAGCACACTGAGTACTGAGCACCCAGCACCACCCTCAGCACTGAGCACCCAGCACCCCGAGCACTGAGCACCCAGCAACCTGAGCACTGAGCACCCAGCACCCCGAGTACTGAGCACCCTGCACGGCGAGTACAGAGCACCGAGCACCCCGAGCACTGAGCACCCAGCACCCTGAGTACTGAGCACCCAGCACCCTGAGTACTGAGCACTGAGCACCCCGAGTACTGAGCACCCAGCACCCCGAGCACTGAGCAGCCACCAACCTGAGTACTGAGAACAGATGACCCTGAGTACTGAGCACCCAGCACCCTGAGTACTGAGCACCCAGCACCCTGAGTACTGAGCACCCAGCACCCCGAGCACTGAGCACCAAGCACCCCGAGAATGAGCAGCCAGCACCCTGAGTACTGAGAACCGAGCACCCTGATACTGAGCACCCAGCACCCTGAGTACTGAGCCCCCAGCACCCTGAGTACTGAGCACCCAGCAACCCGAGCACTGAGCACCCAGCACCCTGAGAATGAGCACCCAGCACCATGAGTACTGAGCACCCAGCACCCTGAGTACTGAGCACTAAGCACCCAGAGCACTGAGCACCCAGCACCCCGAGCACGGAGCACCCAGGACCCCGAGCACTGAGAACTGAGCACCCAGCACCCTGAGTACTGAGCAACGAGATCCCCGAGCACTGAGCACACTGAGTACTGAGCACCCAGCACCCGGAGCACTGAGCACCCAGCACCCTGAGCACTGAGCACCCAGCACCATGAGCACGGAGCACCCCGAGGACTGAGCACCCAGCACCCTGAGCACTGAGCACCCAGAACCCTGAGCACTGAGCACCCAGCACCCTGAGCACGGAGCACCCAGCACCCTGAGTACTGAGCACCCAACACCCAGAGTACTGAGCACCCAGCACCCTGAGCACTGAGCACCCAGCACCCTGAGTACTGAGCACCCAGCACCCTGAGTACTGAACACCCAGCACCCTGAGCACTGAGCACTGAGCACCCTGAGCACTGAGTACTGAGCACTGAGCACCCTGAGCACTGAGCACCCAGCACCCCGAGTACTGAGCACCCAGCACCAAGAGCACTGAGCACCCAGCACCCCGAGCACTGAGCACTGAGCACCCTGAGCACTGAGCACCCAGCACCCCGAGTACTGAGCACTGAGCACCCTGAGTACTGAGCACCAAGCACCCTGACTACTGAGCACCCAGCACCCTGAGTACTGAGCACCCAGCACCCTGAGCACTGAGCACCCAGCACCCTGAGTACTGAGCACAGAGCACTCTGAGCACTGAGCACCCAGCACCCTGAGCACTGAGCACCCTGAGCACTGAGCACCCTGAGCACTGAGCACTGAGCACCCAGCACCCTGAGTACTGAGCACCCAACACTCTGAGCACTGAGCACCCAGCACGCTGAGTACTGAGCACTGAGCACACAGCACCCTGAGTACTGAGCACCCAGCAACCCGAGCACTGAGCACCCAGCGCCCCGAGCACTGAGCACCGAGCACCCTGAGCACTGAGCACTGAGCACACTGAGCACTGAGCACCCAGCACCCCGAGTACTGAGCACTGAGCACCCTGAGTACTGAGCACCCAACACCCAGAGTACTGAGCACCCAGCACCCTGAGAACTGAGCACCCAGCACCCTGAGTACTGAGCACCCAGCACCCTGAGTACTGAGCACCCAGGACCCTGAACACTGAGCACTGAGCACCCAGCACCTTGAGCACTGAGCACTGACCACCCAGCACCCCGAGCACTGAGGACCCAGCACCCCGAGCACTGAGCACCCAGCGCCCTGAGCACTGAGCACCCAGCACACTGAGCACTGAGCACCAAGCCCCCTGAGTACTGAGCACCCAGCACCATGAGTACTGAGCACCCAGCACCCTGAGTACTGAGCACTCAGCACCCTGAGTACTGAGCACCGAGCACCCTGAGTACTGAGCACCGATCACCCTGAGCACTGAGCACCCAGCACCCCGAGCACTGAGCACCCAGCACCCTGAGTACTGAGCACCCAGCACCCTGAGCATTGAGTACCCAGCACCCTTAGTACTGAGCACCCTGAGTACTGAGCACCGATCACCCTGAGCACTGAGCACCCAGCAGCCTGAGTACTGAGCACCCAGCACCCTGAGCACTGAGCACCCAGCACCCTGAGCACTGAGCACCCAGCACCCTGAGTACTGAGCACCCAGCACCCTGAGTACTGAGTACCCAGCACCCTGAGCACTGAGCACCCAGCACCCTGAGTACTGAGCACCGAGCACCCTGAGTACTGAGCACCCTGCACCCTGAGTACTGAGCACCCAGCACCCTGAGCACTGAGCACCCAGCACCCTGAGTACTGAGCACCCAGCACTCTGAGTACTGAGCACCCAGCACCCAGAGCACTGAGCACCCAGCACCCTGAGCACGGAGCACCCAGGACCCCGAGCACTGAGTACTGAGCACCCAGCACCCTGAGTACTGATCACCGAGCTCCCCGAGCACTGAGCACCCTGAGTACTGAGCACCCAGCACCCCGATCACTGAGCACCCAGCACCCTGAGCACTGAGCACCCAGCACCCTGAGCACTGAGCACCCTGCACACTGAGTACTGAGCACCCAGCACGCTGAGTACTGAGCACCCAGCACCCCGAGCACTGAGCACCCAGCACCCTGAGTACTGAGCACTGAGCACCCAGCACCCCGAGCACTGAGCACCCAGCACCCTGTGTACTGAGCACTGAGCACCCTGAGTACTAAGCACCCAGCACCCTGAGTACTGAGCACCCAGGACCCTGAGCACTGAGCACCGAGCACCCCGAGCACTGAGCACCCAGCACCCTGAGCACTCAGCACCCAGCACCCCGAGCACTGAGCACCCAGCACCCTGAGCACTGAGCACCCAGCACCATGAGCACGGAGCACCCCGAGGACTGAGCACCAAGCACCCTGAGCACTGAGCACCCAGCACCTTCAGTACTGGGCACCGAGCACCTCGAGCACTAAGCACCCAGCACGCTGAGTACTGAGCACCCAGCACCCTGAGCACTGAGCACCCAGAAACCTGAGCACTGAGCACCCAGCACCCTGAGCACGGAGCACCCAGCACCCTGAGTACTGAGCACCCAACACCCAGAGTACTGAGCACCCAGCACCCTGAGCACTGAGTACTGAGCACTGAGCACCCTGAGCACTGAGCACCCAGCACCCCGAGTACTGAGCACCCAGCACCCCGAGCACTGAGCACCCAGCGCCCCGAGCACTGAGCACCCAGCACCGCAAGCACTGAGCACCCAGCACCCCGAGCACTGAGCACCCAGCGCCCTGAGCACTGAGCACCCAGCACCACGAGTACTGAGCACCGAGCACCCTTAGTACTGAGCACCAAGCACCCCGAGTACTGAGCACCGAGCACCCTGAGTACTGAGCACCCAGCACCCTGATCACTGAGCACGGAGCACCCCGAGGACTGAGCACCCAGCACCCCGAGCACTGAGCACCCAGCACCTTGAGTACTGAGCACCGAGCACAATGAGCACTGAGCACCCAGCACCCTGAGTACTGAGCACCCAGCACCCTGAGCACTGAGCACCCAGCTCCCTGAGCACTGAGCACGCAGCACCCCGAGCACTGAGCACCCAGCACCCTGAGTACTGAGCACAGAGCACCCTGAGCACTGAGCACTGAGCACCCAGCACCCTGAGCACTGAGCACTGAGCACCCAGCACCACAGCCCTGAGCACCCAGCACCCCGAGCACTGAGCACCCAGCACCCTGAGCACTGAGCACCCAGCACCCTGAGTACTGAGCAACCAGCAACCTGAGTACTGAGCACCCAGCACCCTGAGTACTGAGCACTCAGCACCCTGAGTACTGAGCACCGAGCACACCGAGCAATGAGCACCCAGCACCCTGAGCACTGAGCACCCGGAGGACTGTGCACCCAGCACCCTGAGCACTGAGCACCGATCACCCTGAGCAGTGAGCACCCAGCACCCCGAGCACTGAGCACCCAGCACCCTGAGTACTGAGCACCCAGCACCCCGAGTACTGAGCACCCAGCACCCTGTGTACTGAGCACTGAGCACCCTGAGTACTAAGCACCCAGCACCCTTAGTACTGAGCACCCAGGACCCTGAGCACTGAGCACCGAGCACCCGAGCACTGAGCACCCAGCACCCTGAGCACTGAGCACCCAGCACCATGAGCACGGAGCACCCCGAGGACTGAGCACCCAGCACCCTGAGCACTGAGCACCCAGCACCTTCAGTACTGAGCACCGAGCACAACGAGCACTGAGCACCCAGCACCCTGACTACTGAGCACCCAGCACCCTGAGCACTGAGCACCCAGCTCCCTGAGCACTGAGCACCAAGCACCCTGAGCACTGAGCCCCCAGCACCCTGAGTACTGAGCACCCAGCAACCCGAGCACTGAGCACCCAGCACCCTGAGAATGAGCACCCAGCACCATGAGTACTGAACACCCAGCACCCTGAGTACTGAGCACTAAGCACCCAGAGCACTGAGCACCCAGCACCCCGAGCACGGAGCACCCAGGACCCCGAGCACTGAGAACTGAGCACCCAGCACCCTGAGTACTGAGCAACGAGATCCCCGAGCACTGAGCACACTGAGTACTGAGCACCCAGCACCCGGAGCACTGAGCACCCAGCACCCTGAGCACTGAGTACCCAGCACCATGAGCACGGAGCACCCCGAGGACTGAGCACCCAGCACCCTGAGCACTGAGCACCCAGCACCTTGAGTACTGAGCACCGAGCACCTCGAGCACTAAGCACCCAGCACCCTGAGTACTGAGCACCCAGCACCCTGAGCACTGAGCACCCAGAACCCTGAGCACTGAGCACCCAGCACCCTGAGCACGGAGCACCCAGCACCCTGAGTACTGAGCACCCAACACCCAGAGTACTGAGCAGCCAGCACCCTGAGCACTGAGCACCCAGCACCCTGAGTACTGAGCACACAGCACCCTGAGTACTGAACACCCAGCACCCTGAGCACTGAGCACTGAGCACCCTGAGCACTGAGTACTGAGCACTGAGCACCCTGAGCACTGAGCACCCAGCACCCCGAGTACTGAGCACCCAGCACCCCGAGCACTGAGCACCCAGCACCCCGAGCACTGAGCACTGAGCACCCTGAGCACTGAGCACCCAGCACCCCGAGTACTGAGCACTGAGCACCCTGAGTACTGAGCACCAAGCACCCTGAGTACTGAGCACCCAGCACCCTGAGTACTGAGCACCCAGCACCCCGAGCACTGAGCACCCAGCACCCTGAGTACAGAGCACCCTGATTACTGAGCACTGAGCACCGAGCATCCTGAGTACTGAGCACCCAGCTCGCCGAGCACTGAGCACCCAGCACCCTGAGCACTGAGAACCCAGCACCCTGAGCACTGAGCACCCAGCACCCTGAGTACTGAGCACCCAGCTTCCTGAGCACTGAGCACCCAGCACCCTGAGTACTGAGCACCCAGCACCACCCTCAGCACTGAGCACCCAGCACCCCGAGCACTGAGCACCCAGCAACCTGAGCACTGAGCACCCAGCACCCCGAGTACTGAGCACCCTGCACCCCGAGTACAGAGCACCGAGCACCCCGAGCACTGAGCACCCAGCACCCTGAGTACTGAGCACCCAGCACCCTGAGTACTGAGCACTGAGCACCCCGAGTACTGAGCACCCAGCACCCCGAGCACTGAGCAGCCACCAACCTGAGTACTGAGAACAGATCACCCTGAGTACTGAGCACCCAGCACCCTGAGTACTGAGCACCCAGCACCCTGAGTACTGAGCACCCAGCACCCCGAGCACTGAGCACCAAGCACCCCGAGAATGAGCAGCCAGCACCCTGAGTACTGAGAACCGAGCACCCTGATACTGAGCACCCAGCACCCTGAGTACTGAGCCCCCAGCACCCTGAGTACTGAGCACCCAGCAACCCGAGCACTGAGCACCCAGCACCCTGAGAATGAGCACCCAGCACCATGAGTACTGAGCACCCAGCACCCTGAGTACTGAGCACTAAGCACCCAGAGCACTGAGCACCCAGCACCCCGAGCACGGAGCACCCAGGACCCCGAGCACTGAGAACTGAGCACCCAGCACCCTGAGTACTGAGCAACGAGATCCCCGAGCACTGAGCACACTGAGTACTGAGCACCCAGCACCCGGAGCACTGAGCACCCAGCACCCTGAGCACTGAGCACCCAGCACCATGAGCACGGAGCACCCCGAGGACTGAGCACCCAGCACCCTGAGCACTGAGCACCCAGAACCCTGAGCACTGAGCACCCAGCACCCTGAGCACGGAGCACCCAGCACCCTGAGTACTGAGCACCCAACACCCAGAGTACTGAGCACCCAGCACCCTGAGCACTGAGGACCCAGCACCCTGAGTACTGAGCACCCAGCACCCTGAGTACTGAACACCCAGCACCCTGAGCACTGAGCACTGAGCACCCTGAGCACTGAGTACTGAGCACTGAGCACCCTGAGCACTGAGCACCCAGCACCCCGAGTACTGAGCACCCAGCACCAAGAGCACTGAGCACCCAGCACCCCGAGCACTGAGCACTGAGCACCCTGAGCACTGAGCACCCAGCACCCCGAGTACTGAGCACTGAGCACCCTGAGTACTGAGCACCAAGCACCCTGAGTACTGAGCACCCAGCACCCTGAGTACTGAGCACCCAGCACCCTGAGCACTGAGCACCCAGCACCCTGAGTACTGAGCACAGAGCACTCTGAGCACTGAGCACCCAGCACCCTGAGCACTGAGCACCCTGAGCACTGAGCACCCTGAGCACTGAGCACTGAGCACCCAGCACCCTGAGTACTGAGCACCCAACACTCTGAGCACTGAGCACCCAGCACGCTGAGTACTGAGCACTGAGCACACAGCACCCTGAGTACTGAGCACCCAGCACCCCGAGCACTGAGCACCCAGTGCCCCGAGCACTGAGCACCGAGCACCCTGAGCACTGAGCACTGAGCACACTGAGCACTGAGCACCCAGCACCCCGAGTACTGAGCACTGAGCACCCTGAGTACTGAGCACCCAACACCCAGAGTACTGAGCACCCAGCACCCTGAGAACTGAGCACCCAGCACCCTGAGTACTGAGCACCCAGCACCCTGAGTACTGAGCACCCAGGACCCTGAACACTGAGCACTGAGCACCCAGCACCTTGAGCACTGAGCACTGACCACCCAGCACCCCGAGCACTGAAGACCCAGCACCCCGAGCACTGAGCACCCAGCGCCCTGAGCACTGAGCACCCAGCACACTGAGCACTGAGCACCAAGCCCCCTGAGTACTGAGCACCCAGCACCATGAGTACTGAGCACCCAGCACCCTGAGTACTGAGCACTCAGCACCCTGAGTACTGAGCACCGAGCACCCTGAGTACTGAGCACCGATCACCCTGAGCACTGAGCACCCAGCACCCCGAGCACTGAGCACCCAGCACCCTGAGTACTGAGCACCCAGCACCCTGAGCATTGAGTACCCAGCACCCTTAGTACGGAGCACCCTGAGTACTGAGCACCGATCACCCTGAGCACTGAGCACCCAGCAGCCTGAGTACTGAGCACCCAGCACCCTGAGCACTGAGCACCCAGCACCCTGAGCACTGAGCACCCAGCACCCTGAGTACTGAGCACCCAGCACCCTGAGTACTGAGTACCCAGCACCCTGAGCACTGAGCACCCAGCACCCTGAGTACTGAGCACCGAGCACCCTGAGTACTGAGCACCCTGCACCCTGAGTACTGAGCACCCAGCACCCTGAGCACTGAGCACCCAGCACCCTGAGTACTGAGCACCCAGCACTCTGAGTACTGAGCACCCAGCACCCAGAGCACTGAGCACCCAGCACCCTGAGCACGGAGCACCCAGGACCCCGAGCACTGAGTACTGAGCACCCAGCACCCTGAGTACTGATCACCGAGCTCCCCGAGCACTGAGCACCCTGAGTACTGAGCACCCAGCACCCCGATCACTGAGCACCCAGCACCCTGAGCACTGAGCACCCAGCACCCTGAGCACTGAGCACCCTGCACACTGAGTACTGAGCACCCAGCACGCTGAGTACTGAGCACCCAGAACCCCGAGCACTGAGCACCCAGCACCCTGAGTACTGAGCACTGAGCACCCAGCACCCCGAGCACTGAGCACCCAGCACCCTGTGTACTGAGCACTGAGCACCCTGAGTACTAAGCACCCAGCACCCTGAGTACTGAGCACCCAGGACCCTGAGCACTGAGCACCGAGCACCCCGAGCACTGAGCACCCAGCACCCTGAGCACTCAGCACCCAGCACCCCGAGCACTGAGCACCCAGCACCCTGAGCACTGAGCACCCAGCACCATGAGCACGGAGCACCCCGAGGACTGAGCACCAAGCACCCTGAGCACTGAGCACCCAGCACCTTCAGTACTGGGCACCGAGCACCTCGAGCACTAAGCACCCAGCACGCTGAGTACCGAGCACCCAGCACCCTGAGCACTGAGCACCCAGAAACCTGAGCACTGAGCACCCAGCACCCTGAGCACGGAGCACCCAGCACCCTGAGTACTGAGCACCCAACACCCAGAGTACTGAGCACCCAGCACCCTGAGCACTGAGTACTGAGCACTGAGCACCCTGAGCACTGAGCACCCAGCACCCCGAGTACTGAGCACCCAGCACCCCGAGCACTGAGCACCCAGCGCCCCGAGCACTGAGCACCCAGCACCGCGAGCACTGAGCACCCAGCACCCCGAGCACTGAGCACCCAGCGCCCTGAGCACTGAGCACCCAGCACCACGAGTACTGAGCACCGAGCACCCTTAGTACTGAGCACCAAGCACCCCGAGTACTGAGCACCGAGCACCCTGAGTACTGAGCACCCAGCACCCTGATCACTGAGCACGGAGCACCCCGAGGACTGAGCACCCAGCACCCCGAGCACTGAGCACCCAGCACCTTGAGTACTGAGCACCGAGCACAATGAGCACTGAGCACCCAGCACCCTGAGTACTGAGCACCCAGCACCCTGAGCTCTGAGCACCCAGCTCCCTGAGCACTGAGCACGCAGCACCCCGAGCACTGAGCACCCAGCACCCTGAGTACTGAGCACAGAGCACCCTGAGCACTGAGCACTGAGCACCCAGCACCCTGAGCACTGAGCACTGAGCACCCAGCACCACAGCCCTGAGCACCCAGCACCCCGAGCACTGAGCACCCAGCACCCTGAGCACTGAGCACCCAGCACCCTGAGTACTGAGCAACCAGCAACCTGAGTACTGAGCACCCAGCACCCTGAGTACTGAGCACTCAGCACCCTGAGTACTGAGCACCGAGCACACCGAGCAATGAGCACCCAGCACCCTGAGCACTGAGCACCCGGAGGACTGTGCACCCAGCACCCTGAGCACTGAGCACCGATCACCCTGAGCAGTGAGCACCCAGCACCCCGAGCACTGAGCACCCAGCACCCTGAGTACTGAGCACCCAGCACCCCGAGTACTGAGCACCCAGCACCCTGAGTACTGAGCACCCAGCACCCCGAGCACTGAGCACCCAGCACCCTGAGTACTGAGCACCCTGATTACTGAGCACTGAGCACCGAGCATCCTGAGTACTGAGCACCCAGCACGCTGAGCACTGAGCACCCAGCACCCTGAGCACTGAGCACCCAGCACCCTGAGCACTGAGCACCCAGCACCCTGAGTACTGAGCACCCAGCACCCTGAGTACTGAGTACCCAGCACCCTGAGCTCTGAGCACCCAGCACCCTGAGTACTGAGCACCGAGCACCCTGAGTACTGAGCACCCAGCACCCTTAGTACTGAGCACCCAGCACCCTGAGCACTGAGCACCCAGCACCCTGAGTACTGAGCACCCAGCACCACCCTCAGCACTGAGCACCCAGCACCCCGAGCACTGAGCACCCAGCACCCTGAGCACTGAGCACCCAGCACCCCGAGTACTGAGCACCCTGCACCCCGAGTACTGAGCACCGAGCACCCCGAGCACTGAGCACCCAGCACCCTGAGTACTGAGCACCCAGCACCCTGAGTACTGAGCACTGAGCACCCCGAGTACTGAGCACCCAGCACCCTGAGTACTGAGCACCCAGCACACCGAGCACTGAGCAGCCAGCAACCTGAGTACTGAGAACAGATCACCCTGAGTACTGAGCACCCTGCACCCTGAGTACTGAGCCCCCAGCACCCTGAGTACTGAGCACCCAGCACCCCGAGCACTGAGCACCCAGCACCCCGAGAATGAGCACCCAGCACCCTGAGTACTGAGAACCGAGCACCCTGATACTGAGCACCCAGCACCCTGAGTACTGAGCCCCCAGCACCCTGAGTACTGAGCATCCAGCAACCCGAGCACTGAGCACCCAGCACCCTGAGAATGAGCACCCAGCACCATGAGTACTGAGCACCCAGCACCCTGAGTACTGAGCACTAAGCACCCAGAGCACTGAGCACCCAGCACCCCGAGCACGGAGCACCCAGGACCCCGAGCACTGAGAACTGAGCACCCAGCACCCTGAGTACTGAGCACCGAGATCCCCGAGCCCTGAGCACACTGAGTACTGAGCACCCAGCACCCCGAGCACTGAGCACCCAGCACCCTGAGCACTGAGCACCCAGCACCATGAGCACGGAGCACCCCGAGGACTGAGCACCCAGCACCCTGAGCACTGAGCACCCAGCACCTTGAGTACTGAGCACCGAGCACCTCGAGCACTAAGCACCCAGCACCGTGAGTACTGAGCACCAAGCACCCTGAGCACTGAGCACCCAGAACCCTGAGCACTGAGCACCCAGCACCCTGAGTACTGAGCACCCAACACCCAGAGTACTGAGCACCCAGCACCCTGAGCACTGAGCACCCAGCACCCTGAGTACTGAGCACCCAGCACCCTGAGTACTGAACACCCAGCACCCTGAGCACTGAGCACTGAGCACCCTGAGCACTGAGTACTGAGCACTGAGCACCTTGAGCACTGAGCACACAGCACCCCGAGTACTGAGCACCCAGCACGCCGAGCACTGAGCACCCAGCACCCCGATCACTGAGCACTGAGCACCCTGAGCACTGAGCACCCAGCACCCCGAGTACTGAGCACTGAGCACCCTGAGTACTGAGCACCAAGCACCCTGAGTACTGAGCACCCAGCACCCTGAGTACTGAGCACCCAGCACCCTGAGCACTGAGCACGCAGCACCCCGAGCACTGAGCACCCAGCACCCTGAGTACTGAGCACAGAGCACTCTGAGCACTGAGCACCCAGCACCCTGAGTACTGAGCACCCAGCACCCTGAGTCCTGAGCAACCAGCAGTCTGAGAACTGAGCACCCAGCACCCTGAGCACTGAGCACTGAGCACCCAGCACCACAGCCCTGAGCACCCAGCACCCCGAGCACTGAGCACCCAGCACCCTGATCACTGAGCACCCAGCACCCTGAGTACTGAGCAACCAGCAACCTGAGTACTGAGCACCCAGCAACCTGAGTACTGAGCACTCAGCACCCTGAGTACTGAGCACCGAGCACACCGAGCAATGAGCACCCAGCACCCGGAGCACTTAGCACCCGGAGGACTGAGCACCCAGCACCCTGAGCACTGAGCACCGATCACCCTGAGCAGTGAGCACCCAGCACCCCGAGCACTGAGCACTCAGCACCCTGAGTACTGAGCACCCAGCACCCCGAGTACTGAGCACCCAGCACCCTGAGTACTGAGCACCCAGCACCCCGAGCACTGAGCACCCAGCACCCTGAGTACTGAGCACCCTGATTACTGAGCACTGAGCACCGAGCATCCTGAGTACTGAGCACCCAGCACCCCGAGCACTGAGCACAAAGCACCCTGAGCACTGAGCACCCAGCACCCTGAGCACTGAGCACCCAGCACCCTGAGTACTGAGTACCCAGCACCCTGAGCTCTGAGCACCCAGCACCCTGAGTACTGAGCACCGAGCACCCTGAGTACTGAGCACCCAGCACCCTTAGTACTGAGCACCCAGCACCCTGAGTACTGAGCACCCAGCACCCTGAGTACTGAGCACCCAGCACCACCCTCAGCACTGAGCACCCAGCACCCCGAGCACTGAGCACCCAGCTCCCTGAACACTGAGCACCCAGCACCCCGAGCACTTAGCACCCAGCACCCTGAGTACTGAGCACCCAGCACCCTGAGTACTGAGCACTGAGCACCCCGAGTACTGAGCACCCAGCACCCTGAGCACTGAGCACCCAGCAACCTGAGAACTGAGAACAGATCACCCTGAGTACTGAGCACCCAGCACCCTGAGTACTGAGCCCCCAGCACCCTGAGTACTGAGCACCCAGCACCCCGAGCACTGAGCACCGAGCACCCCGAGAATGAGCACCCAGCACCCTGAGTACTGAGAACCGAGCACCCTGAGTACTGAGCACCCAGCACCCTGAGTACTGAGCCCCCAGCACCCTGAGTACTGAGCACCCAGCAACCCGAGCACTGAGCACCCAGCACCATGAGAATGAGCACCCAGCACCATGAGTACTGAGCACCCAGCACCCTGAGTACTGAGCACTAAGCACCCAGAGCACTGAGCACACAGCACCCCGAGCACGGAGCACTGAGCACCCTGAGCACTGAGCACCCAGCACCACGAGTACTGAGCACCGAGCACCCTGAGTACTGAGCACCAAGCACCCCGAGTACTGAGCACTGAGCACCCTGAGTACTGAGCACCCAGCACCCTGAGCACTGAGCACCCAGCACCCTGAGTACTGAGCACTGAGACCCCTGAGTACTGAGCACCGAGCACCCTGAGTACTGAGCACCCAGCACCCTGATCACTGAGCACGGAGCACCCCGAGGACTGAGCACCCAGCACCCTGAGCACTGAGCACCCAGCACCTTGAGTACTGAGCACCGAGCACAACGAGCACTGAGCACCCAGCACACTGAGTACTGAGCACCCAGCACCCTGAGCACTGAGCACCCAGCTCCCTGAGCACTGAGCACGCAGCACCCCGAGCACTGAGCACCCAGCACCCTGAGTACTGAGCACAGAGCACCCTGAGCACTGAGCACTGAGCACCCAGCACCCTGAGCACTGAGCACCCAGCACCACAGCCCTGAGCACCCAGCACCCCGAGCACTGAGCACCCAGCACCCTGAGCACTGAGCACCCAGCACCCTGAGTACTGAGCAACCAGCAACCTGAGTACTGAGCACCCAGCACCCTAAGTACTGAGCACTCAGCACCCTGAGTACTGAGCACCGAGCACACCGAGCAATGAGCACCCAGCACCCTGAGTACTGAGCACCCGGAGGACTGAGCACCCAGCACCCTGAGCACTGAGCACCGATCACCCTGAGCAGTGAGCACCCAGCACCCCGAGCACTGAGCACCCAGCACCCTGAGTACTGAGCACCCAGCACCCCGAGTACTGAGCACCCAGCACCCTGAGTACTGAGCACCCAGCACCCCGAGCACTGAGCTCCCAGCACCCTGAGTACTGAGCACCCTGATTACTGAGCACTGAGCACCGATCATCCTGAGTACTGAGCACCCAGCACGCCGAGCACTGAGCACCCAGCACCCTGAGCACTGAGCACCCAGCACCCTGAGCACTGAGCACCCAGCACCCTGAGTACTGAGCACCTAGCACCCTGAGTACTGAGTACCCAGCACCCTGAGCTCGGAGCACCCAGCACCCTGAGTACTGAGCACCGAGCACCCTGAGTACTGAGCACCCAGCACCCTTAGTACTGAGCACCCAGCACCCTGAGCACTGAGCACCCAGCACCCTGAGTACTGAGCACCCAGCACCACCCTCAGCACTGAGCACCCAGCACCCCGAGCACTGAGCACCCAGCACCCTGAGCACTGAGCACCCTGATTACTGAGCACTGAGCACCGAGCATCCTGAGTACTGAGCACCCAGCACCCCGAGCACTGAGCACCCAGCACCCTGAGCACTGAGCACCCAGCACCCTGAGCACTGAGCACCCAGCACCCTGAGTACTGAGCACTCAGCACCCTGAGTACTGAGTACCCAGCACCCTGAGCTCTGAGCACCCAGCACCCTGAGTACTGAGCACCGAGCACCCTGAGTACTGAGCACCCAGCACCCTTAGTACTGAGCACCCAGCACCCTGAGCACTGAGCACCCAGCACCCTGAGTACTGAGCACCCAGCACCACCCTCAGCACTGAGCACCCAGCACCCCGAGCACTGAGCACCCAGCTCCCTGAACACTGAGCACCCAGCACCCCGAGTACTGAGCACACTGCACCCCGAGTACTGAGCACCGAGCACCCCGAGCACTGAGCACTCAGCACCCTGAGTACTGAGCACCCAGCACCCTGAGTACTGAGCACTGAGCACCCCGAGTACTGAGCACCCAGCACCCCGAGCACTGAGCACCCAGCAACCTGAGTACTGAGAACAGATCACCCTGAGTACTGAGCACCCAGCACCCTGAGTACTGAGCCCCCAGCACCCTGAGTACTAAGCACCCAGCACCCCGAGCACTGAGCACCCAGCACCCCGAGAATGAGCACCCAGCACCCTGAGTACTGAGAATCGAGCACCCTGAGTACTGAGCACCCAGCACCCTGAGTACTGAGCCCCCAGCACCCTGAGTACTGAGCACCCAGCAACCCGAGCACTGAGCACCCAGCACCCTGAGAATGAGCACCCAGCACCATGAGTACTGAGCACCCAGCACCCTGAGTACTGAGCACTAAGCACCCAGAGCACTGAGCACCCAGCACCCCGAGCACGGAGCACTGAGCACCCTGAGCACTGAGCACCCAGCACCACGAGTACTGAGCACCGAGCACCCTGAGTACTGAGCACCAAGCACCCCGAGTACTGAGCACTGAGCACCCTGAGTACTGAGCACCCAGCACCCTGAGCACTGAGCACCCAGCACCCTGAGTACTGAGCACTGAGACCCCTGAGTACTGAGCACCGAGCACCCTGAGTACTGAGCACCCAGCACCCTGATCACTGAGCACGGAGCACCCCGAGGACTGAGCACCCAGCACCCTGAGCACTGAGCACCCAGCACCTTGAGTACTGAGCACCGAGCACAACGAGCACTGAGCACCCAGCACCCTGAGTACTGAGCACCCAGCACCCTGAGCACTGAGCACAGAGCTCCCTGAGCACTGAGCACGCAGCACCCGAAGCACTGAGCACCCAGCACCCTGAGTACTGAGCACAGAGCAACCTGAGCACTGAGCACTGAGCACCCAGCACCCTGAGCACTGAGCACTGAGCACCCAGCACCAAAGCCCTGAGCACCCAGCACCCCGAACACTGAGCACCCAGCACCCTGAGCACTGAGCACCCATCACCCTGAGTACTGAGCAACCAGCAACCTGAGTACTGAGCACCCAGCACCCTGAGTACTGAGCACTCAGCACCCTGAGTACTGAGCACCGAGCACACCGAGCAATGAGCACCCAGCACCCTGAGCTCTGAGCACCCGGAGGACTGAGCACCCAGCACCCTGAGCACTGGGAACCGATCACCCTGAGCAGTGAGCACCCAGCACCCCGTGCACTGAGCACCCAGCACCCTGAGTACTGAGCACACAGCACCCCGAGTACTGAGCACCCAGCACCCTGAGTACTGAGCACCCAGCACCCTGAGTACTGAGCACCCTGATTACTGAGCACTGAGCACCGAGCATCCTGAGTACTGAGCACCCAGCACGCCGAGCACTGAGCACCCAGCACCCTGAGCACTGAGCACCCAGGACCCTGAGCACTGAGCACCCAGCACCCTGAGTACTGAGCACCCAGCACCCTGAGTACTGAGTACCCAGCACCCTGAGCTCTGAGCACCCAGCGCCCTGAGTACTGAGCACCGAGCACCCTGAGTACTGAGCACCCAGCACCCTTAGTACTGAGCACCCAGCACCCCGAGCACTGAGCACCCAGCACCCTGAGTACTGAGCACCCAGCACCACCCTCAGCACTGAGCACCCAGCACCCCGAGCACTGAGCACCCAGCACCCCGAGCACTGAGCAAACAGCACCCCGAGTACTGAGCACCCTGCACCCCGAGTACTGAGCACCGAGCACCCCGAGCACTGAGCACCCAGCACCCTGAGTACTGAGCACCCAGCACCCTGAGTACTGAGCACTGAGCACCCCGAGTACTGAGCACCCAGCACCCCGAGCACTGAGCACCCAGCACCCCGAGAATGAGCACCCAGCACCCTGAGTACTGAGAACCGAGCACCCTGATACTGAGCACCCAGCAGCCTGAGTACTGAGCCCCCAGCACCCTGAGTACTGAGCACCCAGCAACCCGAGCACTGAGCACCCAGCACCCTGAGAATGAGCACCCAGCACCATGAGTACTGAGCACCCAGCACACTGAGTACTGAGCACTAAGCACCCAGAGCACTGAGCACCCAGCACCCCGAGCACGGAGCACCCAGGACCCCGAGCACTGAGAACTGAGCACCCAGCACCCTGAGTACTGAGCACCGAGATCCCCGAGCACTGAGCACACTGAGTACTGAGCACCCAGCACCCCGAGCACTGAGCACCCAGCACCCTGAGCACTGAGCACTCAGCACCATGAGCACGGAGCACCCCGAGGACTGAGCACCCAGCACCCTGAGCACTGAGCACACAGCACCTTGAGTACTGAGCACCGAGCACCTCGAGCACTAAGCACCCAGCACCCTGAGTACTGAGCACCGAGCACACCGAGCAATGAGCACCCAGCACCCTGAGTACTGAGCACCCGGAGGACTGAGCACCCAGCACCCTGAGCACTGAGCACCGATCACCCTGAGCAGTGAGCACCCAGCACCCCGAGCACTGAGCACCCAGCACCCTGAGTACTGAGCACCCAGCACCCCGAGTACTGAGCACCCAGCACCCTGAGTACTGAGCACCCAGCACCCCGAGCACTGAGCTCCCAGCACCCTGAGTACTGAGCACCCTGATTACTGAGCACTGAGCACCGATCATCCTGAGTACTGAGCACCCAGCACGCCGAGCACTGAGCACCCAGCACCCTGAGCACTGAGCACCCAGCACCCTGAGCACTGAGCACCCAGCACCCTGAGTACTGAGCACCTAGCACCCTGAGTACTGAGTACCCAGCACCCTGAGCTCGGAGCACCCAGCACCCTGAGTACTGAGCACCGAGCACCCTGAGTACTGAGCACCCAGCACCCTTAGTACTGAGCACCCAGCACCCTGAGCACTGAGCACCCAGCACCCTGAGTACTGAGCACCCAGCACCACCCTCAGCACTGAGCACCCAGCACCCCGAGCACTGAGCACCCAGCACCCTGAGCACTGAGCACCCTGATTACTGAGCACTGAGCACCGAGCATCCTGAGTACTGAGCACCCAGCACCCCGAGCACTGAGCACCCAGCACCCTGAGCACTGAGCACCCAGCACCCTGAGCACTGAGCACCCAGCACCCTGAGTACTGAGCACTCAGCACCCTGAGTACTGAGTACCCAGCACCCTGAGCTCTGAGCACCCAGCACCCTGAGTACTGAGCACCGAGCACCCTGAGTACTGAGCACCCAGCACCCTTAGTACTGAGCACCCAGCACCCTGAGCACTGAGCACCCAGCACCCTGAGTACTGAGCACCCAGCACCACCCTCAGCACTGAGCACCCAGCACCCCGAGCACTGAGCACCCAGCTCCCTGAACACTGAGCACCCAGCACCCCGAGTACTGAGCACACTGCACCCCGAGTACTGAGCACCGAGCACCCCGAGCACTGAGCACTCAGCACCCTGAGTACTGAGCACCCAGCACCCTGAGTACTGAGCACTGAGCACCCCGAGTACTGAGCACCCAGCACCCCGAGCACTGAGCACCCAGCAACCTGAGTACTGAGAACAGATCACCCTGAGTACTGAGCACCCAGCACCCTGAGTACTGAGCCCCCAGCACCCTGAGTACTAAGCACCCAGCACCCCGAGCACTGAGCACCCAGCACCCCGAGAATGAGCACCCAGCACCCTGAGTACTGAGAATCGAGCACCCTGAGTACTGAGCACCCAGCACCCTGAGTACTGAGCCCCCAGCACCCTGAGTACTGAGCACCCAGCAACCCGAGCACTGAGCACCCAGCACCCTGAGAATGAGCACCCAGCACCATGAGTACTGAGCACCCAGCACCCTGAGTACTGAGCACTAAGCACCCAGAGCACTGAGCACCCAGCACCCCGAGCACGGAGCACTGAGCACCCTGAGCACTGAGCACCCAGCACCACGAGTACTGAGCACCGAGCACCCTGAGTACTGAGCACCAAGCACCCCGAGTACTGAGCACTGAGCACCCTGAGTACTGAGCACCCAGCACCCTGAGCACTGAGCACCCAGCACCCTGAGTACTGAGCACTGAGACCCCTGAGTACTGAGCACCGAGCACCCTGAGTACTGAGCACCCAGCACCCTGATCACTGAGCACGGAGCACCCCGAGGACTGAGCACCCAGCACCCTGAGCACTGAGCACCCAGCACCTTGAGTACTGAGCACCGAGCACAACGAGCACTGAGCACCCAGCACCCTGAGTACTGAGCACCCAGCACCCTGAGCACTGAGCACAGAGCTCCCTGAGCACTGAGCACGCAGCACCCGAAGCACTGAGCACCCAGCACCCTGAGTACTGAGCACAGAGCAACCTGAGCACTGAGCACTGAGCACCCAGCACCCTGAGCACTGAGCACTGAGCACCCAGCACCAAAGCCCTGAGCACCCAGCACCCCGAACACTGAGCACCCAGCACCCTGAGCACTGAGCACCCATCACCCTGAGTACTGAGCAACCAGCAACCTGAGTACTGAGCACCCAGCACCCTGAGTACTGAGCACTCAGCACCCTGAGTACTGAGCACCGAGCACACCGAGCAATGAGCACCCAGCACCCTGAGCTCTGAGCACCCGGAGGACTGAGCACCCAGCACCCTGAGCACTGGGAACCGATCACCCTGAGCAGTGAGCACCCAGCACCCCGTGCACTGAGCACCCAGCACCCTGAGTACTGAGCACACAGCACCCCGAGTACTGAGCACCCAGCACCCTGAGTACTGAGCACCCAGCACCCTGAGTACTGAGCACCCTGATTACTGAGCACTGAGCACCGAGCATCCTGAGTACTGAGCACCCAGCACGCCGAGCACTGAGCACCCAGCACCCTGAGCACTGAGCACCCAGGACCCTGAGCACTGAGCACCCAGCACCCTGAGTACTGAGCACCCAGCACCCTGAGTACTGAGTACCCAGCACCCTGAGCTCTGAGCACCCAGCGCCCTGAGTACTGAGCACCGAGCACCCTGAGTACTGAGCACCCAGCACCCTTAGTACTGAGCACCCAGCACCCCGAGCACTGAGCACCCAGCACCCTGAGTACTGAGCACCCAGCACCACCCTCAGCACTGAGCACCCAGCACCCCGAGCACTGAGCACCCAGCACCCCGAGCACTGAGCAAACAGCACCCCGAGTACTGAGCACCCTGCACCCCGAGTACTGAGCACCGAGCACCCCGAGCACTGAGCACCCAGCACCCTGAGTACTGAGCACCCAGCACCCTGAGTACTGAGCACTGAGCACCCCGAGTACTGAGCACCCAGCACCCCGAGCACTGAGCACCCAGCACCCCGAGAATGAGCACCCAGCACCCTGAGTACTGAGAACCGAGCACCCTGATACTGAGCACCCAGCAGCCTGAGTACTGAGCCCCCAGCACCCTGAGTACTGAGCACCCAGCAACCCGAGCACTGAGCACCCAGCACCCTGAGAATGAGCACCCAGCACCATGAGTACTGAGCACCCAGCACACTGAGTACTGAGCACTAAGCACCCAGAGCACTGAGCACCCAGCACCCCGAGCACGGAGCACCCAGGACCCCGAGCACTGAGAACTGAGCACCCAGCACCCTGAGTACTGAGCACCGAGATCCCCGAGCACTGAGCACACTGAGTACTGAGCACCCAGCACCCCGAGCACTGAGCACCCAGCACCCTGAGCACTGAGCACTCAGCACCATGAGCACGGAGCACCCCGAGGACTGAGCACCCAGCACCCTGAGCACTGAGCACACAGCACCTTGAGTACTGAGCACCGAGCACCTCGAGCACTAAGCACCCAGCACCCTGAGTACTGAGCACCCAGCACCCTGAGCACTGAGCACCCAGAACCCTGAGCACTGAGCACCCAGCACCCTGAGCACGGAGCACCCAGCACCCTGAGTACTGAGCACCCAGCACCCTGAGTACTTAACACCCAGCACCCTGAGCACTGAGCACTGAGCACCCTGAGCACTGAGTACTGAGCACTGAGCACCCTGAGCACTGAGCACCCAGCACCCCGAGTACTGAGCACCCAGCACCCCGAGCACTGAGCACCCAGCACCCCGAGCACTGAGCACTGAGCACCCTGAGCACTGAGCACCCAGCACCCCGAGTACTGAGCACTGAGCACCCTGAGTACTGAGCACCAAGCAGCCTGAGTACTGAGCACCCAGCACCCTGAGTACTGAGCACCCAGCACCCTGAGCACTGAGCACCCAGCACCCCGAGCACTGAGCACCCACCACCCTGAGTACTGAGCACAGAGCACTCTGAGCACTGAGCACCCAGCACCCTGAGTACTGAGCACCCAGCACCCTGAGTACTGAGCAACCAGCACCCTGAGCACTGAGCACTGAGCACCCAGCACCCCGAGCACTGAGCACCCAGCACCCTGAGCACTGAGCACCCAGCACCCTGAGTACTGAGCAACCAGCAACCTGAGTACTGAGCAACCTGCACCCTGAGTACTGAGCACTCAGCACCCTGAGTACTGAGCACCGAGCACACCGAGCAATAAGCACCCAGCACCCTGAGCACTGAGCACCCGGAGGACTGAGCACCTAGCACCCTGAGCACTGAGCACCGATCACCCTGAGCAGTGAGCACCCAGCACCCCGAGCACTGAGCACTCAGCACCCTGAGTACTGAGCACCAAGCACCCTGAGTACTGAGCACTCAGCACCCTGAGTACTGAGCACCCAGCACCCTGAGCACTGAGCACCCAGCACCCTGAGTACTGAGCACCCTGATTACTGAGCACTGAGCACCGAGTATCCTGAGTACTGAGCACCCAGCACCCCGAGCACTGAGCACCCAGCACCCTGAGCACTGAGCACCCAGCACCCTGAGTACTGAGCACTCAGCACCCTGAGTACTGAGTACCCAGCACCCTGAGCTCTGAGCACCCAGCACCCTGAGCACTGAGCACCCAGCACCCTGAGTACTGAGCACCCTGATTACTGAGCACTGAGCACCGAGTATCCTGAGTACTGAGCACCCAGCACCCCGAGCACTGAGCACCCAGCACCCTGAGCACTGAGCACCCAGCACCCTGAGTACTGAGCACTCAGCACCCTGAGTACTGAGTACCCAGCAACCTGAGTACTGAGCACCGAGCACCCTCAGTACTGAGCACCCAGCACCCTTAGTACTGAGCACCCAGCACCCTGAGCACTGAGCACCCAGCACCCTGAGTACTGAGCACCCAGCACCACCCTCAGCACTGAGCACACAGCACCCCGAGCACTGAGCACCCAGCTCCCTGAGCACTGAGCACCCAGCACCCCGAGTACTGAGCAGCCTGCACCACGAGTACTGAGCACCGAGCACCCCGAGCACTGAGCACCCAGCACCCTGAGTACTGAGCACCCAGCACCCTGAGTACTGAGCACCAAGCACCCTGAGTACTGAACACCCAGCACCCTGAGCACTGAGCACTGAGCACCCTGAGCACTGAGTACTGAGCACTGAGCACCCTGAGCACTGAGCACCCAGCACCCCGAGTACTGAGCACCCAGCACCCCGAGCACTGAGCACCCAGCACCCCGAGCACTGAGCACCCTGAGCACTGAGCACCCAGCACCCCGAGTACTGAGCACTGAGCACCCTGAGTACTGAGCACCAAGCACCCTGAGTACTGAGCACCCAGCACCCTGAGTACTGCGCACCCAGCACCCTGAGCACTGAGCACCCAGCCCCTGAGCACTGAGCACCCAGCACCCTGAGTACTGAGCACAGAGCACTCTGAGCACTGAGCACCCAGCACCCTGAGTACTGAGCGCCCAGCACCCTGAGTACTGAGCAACCAGCACCCTGAGCACTGAGCACTGAGCACCCAGCACCCTGAGCACTGAGCACTGAGCACCCAGCACCACAGCCCTGAGCACCCAGCACCCCGAGCACTGAGCACCCAACCCCCTGAGCACTGAGCAACCAGCAACCTGAGTACTGAGCAACCAGCAACCTGAGTACTGAGCACCCAGCACCCTGAGTACTGAGCACTCAGCACCCTGAGTACTGAGCACCGAGCACACCGAGCAATGAGCACCCAGCACCCTGAGCACTGAGCACCCGGAGGACTGAGAACCCAGCACCCTGAGCACTGAGCACCGATCACCCTGAGCAGTGAGCACCCAGCACCCCGAGCACTGAGCACTCAGCACCCTGAGTACTGAGCACCCAGCACCCCGAGTACTGAGCACCCAGCACCCTGAGTACTGAGCACCCAGCACCCCGAGCACTGAGCACCCAGCACCCTGAGTACTGAGCACCCTGATTACTGAGCACTGAGCACCGAGCATCCTGAGTACTGAGCACCCAGCACCCCGAGCACTGAGCCCCCAGCACCCTGAGCATTGAGCACCCAGCACCCTGAGCACTGACCACCCAGCACGCTGAGTACTGAGCACTCAGCACCCTGAGTACTGAGTACCCAGCACCCTGAGCTCTGAGCACCCAGCACCCTGAATACTGAGCACCGAGCACCCTGAGTACTGAGCACCCAGCACCCTTAGTACTGAGCACCCAGCACCCTGAGCACTGAGCACCCAGCTCCCTGAACACTGAGCACCCAGTACCCCGAGTACTGAGCACCCTGCACCCCGAGTACTGAGCACCGAGCACCCCGAGCACTGAGCACCCAGCACCCTGAGTACTGAGCACCCAGCACCCTGAGTACTGAGCACTGAGCACCCCGAGTACTGAGCACCCAGCACCCCGAGCACTGAGCACCCAGCAACCTGAGTACTGAGAACAGATCACCCTGTGTACTGAGCACCCAGCACCCTGAGTACTGAGCCCCCAGCACCCTGAGTACTGATCACCCAGCACCCCGAGCACTGAGCACCCAGCACCCCGAGAATGAGCACCCAGCACCCTGAGTACTGAGAACCGAGCACCATGAGTACTGAGCACCCAGCACCCTGAGTACTGAGCCCCCAGCACCCTGAGTACTGAGCACCCAGCAACCCGAGCACTGAGCACCCAGCACCCTGAGAATGAGCACCCAGCACCATGAGTACTGAGCACCCAGCACCCTGAGTACTGAGCACTAAGCACCCAGAGTACTGAGCACCCAGCACCCCGAGCACGGAGCAACCAGGACCCCGAGCACTGAGAACTGAGCACGCAGCACCCTGAGTACTGAGCACCGAGCTCCCCGACCACTGAGCACACTGAGTACTGTGCACCCAGCACCCCGAGCACTGAGCACCCAGCACCCTGAGCACTGAGCACCTAGCACCATGAGCACGGAGCACCCCGAGGACTGAGCACCCAGCACCCTGAGCACTGAGCACCCAGCACCTTGAGTACTGTGCAACGAGCACCTCGAGCACTAAGCACCCAGCACCCTGAGTACTGAGCACCCAGCACCCTGAGCACTGAGCACCCAGAACCCTGAGCACTGAGCACCCAGCACCCTGAGCACGGAGCACCCAGCACCCTGAGTACTGAGCACCCAACACCCAGAGTACTGAGCACCCAGCACCCTGAGTACTGAGTACCCAGAACCCTGAGCTCTGAGCACCCAGCACCCTGAGTACTGAGCAACGAGCACCCTGAGTACTGAGCACCCAGCACCCTTAGTACTGAGCACCCAGCACCCTGAGCACTGAGCACCCAGCACCGTGAGTACTGAGCACCCAGCACCACCCTCAGCACTGAGCACCCAGCACCCCGAGCACTGAGCACCCAGCTCCCGGAGCACTGAGCACCCAGCACCCCGAGTACTGAGCACCCTGCACCCCGAGTACTGAGCACCGAGCACCCTGAGCACTGAGCACCCAGCACCCTGAGTACTGAGCACCCAGCACCCTGAGTACTGAGCACTGAGCACCCCGAGTACTGAGCACCCAGCACCCCCAGCACTGAGCACCCAGCAACCTGAGTACTGAGAACAGATCACCCTGAGTACTGAGCACCCAGCACCCTGAGTACTGAGCACCCAGCACCCTGAGTACTGAGCACCCAGCACCCCGAGCACTGAGCTCCCCGCACCCTGACAATGAGCACCCAGCACCCTGAGTACTGAGAACCGAGCACCCTGAGTACTGAGCACCCAGCACCCTGAGCACTGAGCACACAGCACCTTGAGTACTGAGCACCGAGCACCTCGAGCACTAAGCACCCAGCACCCTGAGTACTGAGCACCCAGCACCCTGAGCACTGAGCACCCAGAACCCTGAGCACTGAGCACCCAGCACCCTGAGCACGGAGCACCCAGCACCCTGAGTACTGAGCACCCAACACCCAGAGTACTGAGCACCCAGCACCCTGAGCACTGAGCACCCAGCACCCTGAGTACTGAGCACCCAGCACCCTGAGTACTGAACACCCAGCACCCTGAGCACTGAGCACTGAGCACCCTGAGCACTGAGTACTGAGCACTGAGCACCCTGAGCACTGAGCACCCAGCACCCCGAGTACTGAGCACCCAGCACCCCGAGCACTGAGCACCCAGCACCCCGAGCACTGAGCACTGAGCACCCTGAGCACTGAGCACCCAGCACCCGGAGTACTGAGCACTGAGCACCCTGAGTACTGAGCACCAAGCAGCCTGAGTACTGAGCACCCAGCACCCTGAGTACTGAGCACCCAGCACCCTGAGCACTGAGCACCCAGCACCCCGAGCACTGAGCACCCACCACCCTGAGTACTGAGCACAGAGCACTCTGAGCACTGAGCACCCAGCACCCTGAGTACTGAGCACCCAGCACCCTGAGTACTGAGCAACCAGCACCCTGAGCACTGAGCACTGAGCACCCAGCACCCCGAGCACTGAGCACCCAGCACCCTGAGCACTGAGCACCCAGCACCCTGAGTACTGAGCAACCAGCAACCTGAGTACTGAGCAACCTGCACCCTGAGTACTGAGCACTCAGCACCCTGAGTACTGAGCACCGAGCACACCGAGCAATAAGCACCCAGCACCCTGAGCACTGAGCACCCGGAGGACTGAGCACCTAGCACCCTGAGCACTGAGCACCGATCACCCTGAGCAGTGAGCACCCAGCACCCCGAGCACTGAGCACTCAGCACCCTGAGTACTGAGCACCAAGCACCCTGAGTACTGAGCACTCAGCACCCTGAGTACTGAGCACCCAGCACCCTGAGCACTGAGCACCCAGCACCCTGAGTACTGAGCACCCTGATTACTGAGCACTGAGCACCGAGTATCCTGAGTACTGAGCACCCAGCACCCCGAGCACTGAGCACCCAGCACCCTGAGCACTGAGCACCCAGCACCCTGAGTACTGAGCACTCAGCACCCTGAGTACTGAGTACCCAGCACCCTGAGCTCTGAGCACCCAGCACCCTGAGTACTGAGCACCCAACACCCAGAGTACTGAGCACCCAGCACCCTGAGAACTGAGTACCCAGCACCCTGAGCTCTGAGCACCCAGCAACCTGAGTACTGAGCACCGAGCACCCTCAGTACTGAGCACCCAGCACCCTTAGTACTGAGCACCCAGCACCCTGAGCACTGAGCACCCAGCACCCTGAGTACTGAGCACCCAGCACCACCCTCAGCACTGAGCACACAGCACCCCGAGCACTGAGCACCCAGCTCCCTGAGCACTGAGCACCCAGCACCCCGAGTACTGAGCAGCCTGCACCACGAGTACTGAGCACCGAGCACCCCGAGCACTGAGCACCCAGCACCCTGAGTACTGAGCACCCAGCACCCTGAGTACTGAGCACCCAGCACCCTGAGTACTGAACACCCAGCACCCTGAGCACTGAGCACTGAGCACCCTGAGCACTGAGTACTGAGCACTGAGCACCCTGAGCACTGAGCACCCAGCACCCCGAATACTGAGCACCCAGCACCCCGAGCACTGAGCACCCAGCACCCCGAGCACTGAGCACCCTGAGCACTGAGCACCCAGCACCCCGAGTACTGAGCACTGAGCACCCTGAGTACTGAGCACCAAGCACCCTGAGTACTGAGCACCCAGCACCCTGAGTACTGCGCACCCAGCACCCTGAGCACTGAGCACCCAGCCCCCTGAGCACTGAGCACCCAGCACCCTGAGTACTGAGCACAGAGCACTCTGAGCACTGAGCACCCAGCACCCTGAGTACTGAGCGCCCAGCACCCTGAGTACTGAGCAACCAGCACCCTGAGCACTGAGCACTGAGCACCCAGCACCCTGAGCACTGAGCACTGAGCACCCAGCACCACAGCCCTGAGCACCCAGCACCCCGAGCACTGAGCACCCAACCCCCTGAGCACTGAGCAACCAGCAACCTGAGTACTGAGCAACCAGCAACCTGAGTACTGAGCACCCAGCACCCTGAGTACTGAGCACTCAGCACCCTGAGTACTGAGCACCGAGCACACCGAGCAATGAGCACCCAGCACCCTGAGCACTGAGCACCCGGAGGACTGAGAACCCAGCACCCTGAGCACTGAGCACCGATCACCCTGAGCAGTGAGCACCCAGCACCCCGAGCACTGAGCACTCAGCACCCTGAGTACTGAGCACCCAGCACCCCGAGTACTGAGCACCCAGCACCCTGAGTACTGAGCACCCAGCACCCCGAGCACTGAGCACCCAGCACCCTGAGTACTGAGCACCCTGATTACTGAGCACTGAGCACCGAGCATCCTGAGTACTGAGCACCCAGCACCCCGAGCACTGAGCACCCAGCACCCTGAGCATTGAGCACCCAGCACCCTGAGCACTGACCACCCAGCACGCTGAGTACTGAGCACTCAGCACCCTGAGTACTGAGTACCCAGCACCCTGAGCTCTGAGCACCCAGCACCCTGAGTACTGAGCACCGAGCACCCTGAGTACTGAGCACCCAGCACCCTTAGTACTGAGCACCCAGCACCCTGAGCACTGAGCACCCAGCTCCCTGAACACTGAGCACCCAGTACCCCGAGTACTGAGCACCCTGCACCCCGAGTACTGAGCACCGAGCACCCCGAGCACTGAGCACCCAGCACCCTGAGTACTGAGCACCCAGCACCCTGAGTACTGAGCACTGAGCACCCCGAGTACTGAGCACCCAGCACCCCGAGCACTGAGCACCCAGCAACCTGAGTACTGAGAACAGATCACCCTGTGTACTGAGCACCCAGCACCCTGAGTACTGAGCCCCCAGCACCCTGAGTACTGATCACCCAGCACCCCGAGCACTGAGCACCCAGCACCCCGAGAATGAGCACCCAGCACCCTGAGTACTGAGAACCGAGCACCATGATTACTGAGCACCCAGCACCCTGAGTACTGAGCCCCCAGCACCCTGAGTACTGAGCACCCAGCAACCCGAGCACTGAGCACCCAGCACCCTGAGAATGAGCACCCAGCACCATGAGTACTGAGCACCCAGCACCCTGAGTACTGAGCACTAAGCACCCAGAGCACTGAGCACCCAGCACCCCGAGCACGGAGCAACCAGGACCCCGAGCACTGAGAACTGAGCACGCAGCACCCTGAGTACTGAGCACCGAGCTCCCCGAGCACTGAGCACACTGAGTACTGAGCACCCAGCACCCCGAGCACTGAGCACCCAGCACCCTGAGCACTGAGCACCCAGCACCATGAGCACGGAGCACCCCGAGGACTGAGCACCCAGCACCCTGAGCACTGAGCACCCAGCACCTTGAGTACTGAGCACCGAGCACCTCGAGCACTAAGCACCCAGCACCCTGAGTACTGAGCACCCAGCACCCTGAGCACTGAGCACCCAGAACCCTGAGCACTGAGCACCCAGCACCCTGAGCACGGAGCACCCAGCACACTGAGTACTGAGCACCCAACACCCAGAGTACTGAGCACCCAGCACCCTGAGTACTGAGTACCCAGAACCCTGAGCTCTGAGCACCCAGCACCCTGAGTACTGAGCAACGAGCACCCTGAGTACTGAGCACCCAGCACCCTTAGTACTGAGCACCCAGCACCCTGAGCACTGAGCACCCAGCACCGTGAGTACTGAGCACCCAGCACCACCCTCAGCACTGAGCACCCAGCACCCCGAGCACTGAGCACCCAGCTCCCGGAGCACTGAGCACCCAGCACCCCGAGTACTGAGCACCCTGCACCCCGAGTACTGAGCACCGAGCACCCCGAGCACTGAGCACCCAGCACCCTGAGTACTGAGCACCCAGCACCCTGAGTACTGAGCACTGAGCACCCCGAGTACTGAGCACCCAGCACCCCCAGCACTGAGCACCCAGCAACCTGAGTACTGAGAACAGATCACCCTGAGTACTGAGCACCCAGCACCCTGAGTACTGAGCACCCAGCACCCTGAGTACTGAGCACCCAGCACCCCGAGCACTGAGCTCCCCGCACCCTGACAATGAGCACCCAGCACCCTGAGTACTGAGAACCGAGCACCCTGAGTACTGAGCACCCAGCACCCTGAGTACTGAGCCCCCAGCACCCTGAGTACTAAGCACCCAGCAACCCGAGCACTGAGCACCCAGCACCCTGAGAATGAGCACCCAGCACCATTAGTACTGAGCACCCAGCACCCTGAGTACTGAGCACTAAGCACCCAGAGCACTGAGCACCCAGCACCCCGAGCACGGAGCACCCAGGACCCCGAGCACTGAGAACTGAGCACCCAGCACCCTGAGTACTGAGCACCGAGCTCCCCGAGCACTGAACACACTGAGTACTGAGCACCCAGCACCCCGAGCACTGAGCACCCAGCACCCTGAGCACTGAGCACCCAGCACCCTGAGTACTGAGCACCCAGCACCCTGAGTACTGAACACCCAGCACCCTGAGCACTGAGCACTGAGCACCCTGAGCACTGAGTACTGAGCACTGAGCACTCTGAGCACTGAGCACCCAGCACCCCGAGTACTGAGCACCGAGCACCCCGAGCACTGAGCACCCAGCGCCCCGAGCACTGAGCACCCAGCACCCCGAGCACTGAGCACTGAGCACCCTGAGCACTGAGCACCCAGGACCCCGAGTACTGAGCACTGAGCACCCTGAGTACTGAGCACCAAGCACCCTGAGAACTGAGCATTGAGCACCCTGAGTACTGAGCACCCAGCACCCTGAGCACTGAGCACCCAGCACCCTGAGTACTGAGCACTGAGAACCCTGAGTACTGAGCACCGAGCACCCTGAGTACTGAGCAGGCAGCACCCTGATCACTGAGCACGGAGCACCCCGAGGACTGAGCACCGAGCACAACGAGCACTGAGCACCCAGCACCCTGAGTACTGAGCACCCAGCACCCTGAGCACTGAGCACCCAGCTCCCTGAGCAATGAGCACGCAGCAACCCGAGCACTGAGCACCCAGCACCCTGAGTACTGAGCACAGAGCACCCTGAGCACTGAGCACCCAGCACCCTGAGTTCTGAGCACCCAGCACCCTGAGTACTGGGCAACCAGCTCCCTGAGCACTGAGCACTGAGCACCCAGCACCCTGAGCACTGAGAACTGAGCACCCAGCACCACAGCCTTGAGCACCCAGCACCCCGAGCACTGAGCACCCAGCACCCTGAGCACTGAGCACCCAGCACCCTGAGTACTGAGCAACCAGCAACCTGAGTACTGAGCCCCCAGCACCCTGAGTACTGAGCACCCAGCAACCCGAGCACTGAGCACCCAGCACCCTGAGAATGAGCACCCAGCACCATGAGTACTGAGCACCCAGCACCCTGAGTACTGAGCACTAAGCACCCAGAGCACTGAGCACCCAGAACCCCGAGCACGGAGCACCCAGGACCCCGAGCACTGAGAACTGAGCACCCAGCACCCTGAGTACTGAGCACCGAGATCCCCGAGCACTGAGCACACTGAGTACTGAGCACCCAGCAACCCGAGCACTGAGCACCCAGCACCCTGAGCACTGAGCACCCAGCACCATGAGCACGGAGCACCCCGAGGACTGAGCACCCAGCACCCTGAGCACTGAGCACCCAGCACCTTGAGTACTGAGCACCGAGCACCTCGAGCACTAAGCACCCAGCACCCTGAGTACTGAGCACCCAGCACCCTGAGCACTGAGCACCCAGCACCCTGAGCATGGAGCACCCAGCACCCTGAGTACTGAGCACCCAACACCCAGAGTACTGAGCACCCAGCACCCTGAGCACTGAGCACCCAGCACCCTGAGTACTGAGCACCCAGCACCCTGAGTACTGAACACCCAGCACCTTGAGCACTGAGCACTGAGCACCCTGAGCACTGAGTACTGAGCACTGAGCACCCTGAGCACTGAGCACCCAGCACCCCGAGTACTGAGCACCCAGCACCCCGAGCACTGAGCACCCAGCACCCCGAGCACTGAGCACTGAGCACCCTGAGCACTGAGCACCCAGCACCCAGAGTACTGAGCACTGAGCACCCTGAGTACTGAGCACCAAGCACCCTGAGTACTGAGCACCCAGCACCCTGAGTACTGAGCACCCAGCACCCTGAGCACTGAGCACCCAGCACCCCGAGCACTGAGCACCCACCACCCTGAGTACTGAGCACAGAGCACTCTGAGCACTGAGCACCCAGCACCCTGAGTACTGAGCACCCAGCACCCTGAGTACTGAGCAACCAGCACCCTGAGCACTGAGCACTGAGCACCCAGCACCCCGAGCACTGAGCACCCAGCACCCTGAGCACTGAGCACCCAGCACCCTGAGTACTGAGCACCAAGCACCCTGAGTACTGAGCACTCAGCACCCTGAGTACTGAGCACCCAGCACTCTGAGCACTGAGCACCCAGCACCCTGAGTACTGAGCACCCTGATTACTGAGCACTGAGCACCGAGTATCCTGAGTACTGAGCACCCAGCACCCCGAGCACTGAGCACCCAGCACCCTGAGCACTGAGCACCCAGCACCCTGAGTACTGAGCACTCAGCACCCTGAGTACTGAGTACCCAGCACCCTGAGCTCTGAGCACCCAGCACCCTGAGTACTGAGCACGCAACACCCAGAGTACTGAGCACCCAGCACCCTGAGAACTGAGTACCCAGCACCCTGAGCTCTGAGCACCCAGCACCCTGAGTACTGAGCACCGAGCACCCCGAGCACTGAGCACCCAGCACCCCGAGCACTGAGCTCCCCGCACCCCGACAATGAGCACCCAGCACCCTGAGTACTGAGAACCGAGCACCCTGAGTACTGAGCACCCAGCACCCTGAGTACTGAGCCCCCAGCACCCTGAGTACTAAGCACCCAGCAACCCGAGCACTGAGCACCCAGCACCCTGAGAATGAGCACCCAGCACCATGAGTACTGAGCACCCAGCACCCTGAGTACTGAGCACTAAGCACCCAGAGCACTGAGCACCCAGCACCCCGAGCACGGAGCACCCAGGACCCCGAGCACTGAGAACTGAGCACCCAGCACCCTGAGTACTGAGCACCGAGCTCCCCGAGCACTGAACACACTGAGTACTGAGCACCCAGCACCCCGAGCACTGAGCACCCAGCACCCTGAGCACTGAGCACCCAGCACCCTGAGTACTGAGCACCCAGCACCCTGAGTACTGAGCACCCAGCACCCTGAGCACTGAGCACCCAGCTCCCTGAGCACTGAGCACGCAGCACCCCGAGCACTGAGCACCCAGCACCCTGAGTACTGAGCACAGAGCACCCTGAGCACTGAGCACCCAGCACCCTGAGTACTGAGCACCCAGCACCCTGAGTACTGGGCAACCAGCACCCTGAGCACTGAGCACTGAGCACCCAGCACCCTGAGTACTGAGCACAGAGCACCCTGAGCACTCAGCACTCAGCACCCTGAGTACTGAGCACCCAGCACCCTGAGCACTGAGCACCCAGCACCCCGAGTACTGAGCACCCTGCACACCGAGTACTGAGCACCGAGCACCCCGAGCACTGAGCACCCAGCACCCTGAGTACTGAGCACCCAACACCCTGAGTACTGAACACTGAGCACCCCGAGTACTGAGCACCCAGCACCCCGAGCACTGAGCACCCAGCAACCTGAGTACTGAGAACAGATCACCCTGAGTACTGAGCACCCAGCACCCTGAGAACTGAGCCCCCAGCACCCTGAGTACTGAGCACCCAGCACCCCGAGCACTGAGCACCCAGCACCCCGAGAATGAGCACCCAGCACCCTGAGTACTGAGAACCGAGCACCCTGAGTACTGAGCACCCAGCACCCTGAGTACTGAGCCCCCAGCACCCTGAGTACTGAGCACCCAGCAACCCGAGCACTGAGCACCCAGCACCCTGAGAATGAGCACCCAGCACCATGAGTACTGAGCACCCAGCACCCTGAGTACTGAGCACTAAGCACCCAGAGCACTGAGCACCCAGCACCCCGAGCACGGAGCACCCAGGACCCCGAGCACTGAGAACTGAGCACCCAGCACCCTGAGTACTGAGCACCGAGCTCCCCGAGCACTGAGCACACTGAGTACTGAGCACCCAGCACCCCGATCACTGAGCACCCAGCACCCTGAGCACTGAGCACCCAGCACCCTGAGCACTGAGCACCCAGCACCCTGAGTACTGAGCACCCAGCACGCTGAGTACTGAGCACCCAGCACCCCGATCACTGAGCACCCAGCACCCTGAGCACTGAGCACCCAGCACCCTGAGTACTGAGCACCCAGCACCCTGAGTACTGAGCACCCAGCACGCTGAGTACTGAGCACCCAGCACCCCGAGCACTGAGCACCCAGCACCCTGTGTACTGAGCACTGAGCACCCTGAGTACTAAGCACCCAGCAACCTGAGTACTGAGCACCCAGGACCCTGAGCACTGAGCACCGAGCAGCCCGAGCACTGAGCTCCCAGCACCCTGAGCACTCAGCACCCAGCACCCCGAGCACTGAGCACCCAGCACCCTGAGCACTGAGCACCCAGCACCCTGAGCACGGAGCACCCCGAGTACTGAGCACCCAGCACCCTGAGCACTGAGCACCCAGCACCCTGAGCACAGAGCACCCAGCACCCTGAGCACTGAGCACCCAGCACCCCGAGCACGGAGCACCCAGCACCCTGAGTACTGAACACCCAACACCCAGAGTACTGAGCACCCAGCACCCTGAGCACTGAGCACCCAGCACCCTGAGTACTGAGCACCCAGCACCCTGAGTACTGAACACCCAGCACCCTGAGCACTGAGCACTGAGCACCCTGAGCACTGAGTACTGAGCACTGAGCAACCTGAGCACTGAGCACCCAGCACCCCGAGTACTGAGCACCCAGCACCCCGAGCACTGAGCACCCAGCGCCCCGAGCACTGAGCACCCAGCACCCCGAGCACTGAGAACTGAGCACCCTGAGCACTGAGCACCCAGCACCCCGAGTACTGAGCACTGAGCACCCTGAGTACTGAGCACCCAGCACCCTGAGAAATGAGCACCCAGCACCCTGAGTACTGAGCACTGAGAACCCTGAGTACTGAGCACCGAGCACCCTGAGTACTGAGCACTGAGCACCCAGCACCCTGAGCACTGACCACTGAGCAACCAGCACCACAGCCCTGAGCACCCCGAGTACTGAGCAACAAGCACCCCGAGTACTGAGCACTGAGCACCCTGAGTACTGAGCACCCAGCACCCTGAGCACTGAGCACCCAGCACACTGAGCACTGAGCACGCAGCACCCCGAGCACTGAGCACCCAGCACCCTGAGTACTGAGCACAGAGCACCCTGAGCCATGAGCACCCAGCACCCTGAGTACTGAGCACCCAGCACCCTGAGAACTGAGCAACCAGCCCCCTGAGCACTGAGCACTGAGCACCCAGCACCCTGAGCACTGACCACTGAGCACCCAGCACCACAGCCCTGAGCACCCAGCACCCCGAGCACTGAGCACCCAGCACCCTGAGTACTGAGCACCCAGCACCCTGAGCACCCAGCACCCTGAGTACTGAGCACCCAGCACCCTGAGTACTGAGCACCCAGCACCCTGAATACTGAGCACTCAGCACCCTGAGTACTGAGCACCGAGCACCCCGAGCACTGAGCACCCAGCACCCTGAGCACTGTGCACCCGGAGGACTGAGCACCCAGCACCCTGAGCACTGAGCACCGATCACCCTGAGCACTGAGCACCCAGCACCCCGAGCACTGAGCAACCCGCACCCTGAGTACTGAGCACCCTGAGTACTGAGCACTGAGCACCGAGCACCCTGAGTACTGAGCACCCTGTGGACTGAGCACCCAGCACCCTGAGTACTGAGCACCCAGCACCCCGAGCACTGAGCACCCAGCACCCCGAGAATGAGCACCCAGCACCCTGAGTACTGAGAACCGAGCACCCTGAGTACTGAGCACCCAGCACCCTGAGTACTGAGCCCCCAGCACCCTGAGTACTGAGCACCCAGCAACCCGAGCACTGAGCACCCAGCACCCTGAGAATGAGCACCCAGCACCATGAGTACTGAGCACCCAGCACCCTGAGTACTGAGCACTAAGCACCCAGAGCACTGAGCACCCAGCACCCCGAGCACGGAGCACCCAGGACCCCGAGCACTGAGAACTGAGCACCCAGCACCCTGAGTACTGAGCACCGAGCTCCCCGAGCACTGAGCACACTGAGTACTGAGCACCCAGCACCCCGATCACTGAGCACCCAGCACCCTGAGCACTTAGCACCCAGCACCCTGAGAACTGAGCACCCAGCACCCTGAGTACTGAGCACCCAGTACGCTGAGTACTGAGCACCCAGCACCCCGAGCACTGAGCACCCAGCACCCTGAGTACTGAGCACTGAGCACCCAGCACCCCGAGCACTGAGCACCCAGCACCCTGTGTACTGAGCACTGAGCACCCTGAGTACTAAGCACCCAGCACCCTGAGTACTGAGCACCCAGGACCCTGAGCACTGAGCACCGAGCAGCCCGAGCACTGAGCACCCAGCACCCTGAGCACTCAGCACCCAGCACCCCGAGCACTGAGCACCCAGCACCCTGAGCACTGAGCACCCAGCACCCTGAGCACGGAGCACCCCGAGTACTGAGCACCCAGCACCCTGAGCACTGAGCACCCAGCACCCTGAGCACTGAGCACCCAGCACACTGAGCACTGAGCACGCAGCACCCCGAGCACTGAGCACCCAGCACCCTGAGTACTGAGCACAGAGCACCCTGAGCCATGAGCACCCAGCACCCTGAGTACTGAGCACCCAGCACCCTGAGTACTGAGCAACCAGCACCCTGAGCACTGAGCACTGAGCACCCAGCACCCTGAGCACTGACCACTGAGCACCAAGCACCACAGCCCTGAGCACCCAGCACCCCGAGCACTGAGCACCCAGCACCCTGAGTACTGAGCACCCAGCACCCTGAGCACCCAGCACCCTGAGTACTGAGCACCCACCACCCTGAGTACTGAGCACCCAGCACCCTGAGTACTGAGCACTCAGCACCCTGAGTACTGAGCACCGAGCACCCCGAGCACTGAGCACCCAGCACCCTGAGCACTGTGCACCCGGAGGACTGAGCACCCAGCACCCTGAGCACTGAGCACCGATCACCCTGAGCACTGAGCACCCAGCACCCCTAGCACTGAGCACCCAGCACCCTGAGTACTGAGCACCCAGCACCCCGAGTACTGAGCACCTAGCACCCTGAGAACTGAGCACCCAGCACCCCGAGCACTGAGCAACCCGCACCCTGAGTACTGAGCACCCTGAGTACTGAGCACTGAGCACCGAGCACCCTGAGTACTGAGCACCCTGTGGACTGAGCACCCAGCACCCTGAGTACTGAGCACCCAGCACCCCGAGCACTGAGCACCCAGCACCCCGAGAATGAGCACCCAGCACCCTGAGTACTGAGAACCGAGCACCCTGAGTACTGAGCACCCAGCACCCTGAGTACTGAGCCCCCAGCACCCTGAGTACTGAGCACCCAGCAACCCGAGCACTGAGCACCCAGCACCCTGAGAATGAGCACCCAGCACCATGAGTACTGAGCACCCAGCACCCTGAGTACTGAGCACTAAGCACCCAGAGCACTGAGCACCCAGCACCCCGAGCACGGAGCACCCAGGACCCCGAGCACTGAGAAATGAGCACCCAGCACCCTGAGTACTGAGCACCGAGCTCCCCGAGCACTGAGCACACTGAGTACTGAGCACCCAGCACCCCGATCACTGAGCACCCAGCACCCTGAGCACTGAGCACCCAGCACCCTGAGAACTGAGCACCCAGCACCCTGAGTACTGAGCACCCAGCACGCTGAGTACGGAGCACCCAGCACCCCGAGCACTGAGCACCCAGCACCCTGAGTACTGAGCACTGAGCACCCAGCACCCCGAGCACTGAGCACCCAGCACCCTGTGTACTGAGCACTGAGCACCCTGAGTACTAAGCACCCAGCACCCTGAGTACTGAGCACCCAGGACCCTGAGCACTGAGCACCGAGCAGCCCGAGCACTGAGCACCCAGCACCCTGAGCACTCAGCACCCAGCACCCCGAGCACTGAGCACCCAGCACCCTGAGCACTGAGCACCCAGCACCCTGAGCACGGAGCACCCCGAGTACTGAGCACCCAGCACCCTGAGCACTGAGCACCCAGCACCCTGAGCACAGAGCACCCAGCACCCTGAGCACTGAGCACCCAGCACCCCGAGCACGGAGCACCCAGCACCCTGAGTACTGAGCACCCAACACCCAGAGTACTGAGCACCCAGCACCCTGAGCACTGAGCACCCAACACCCTGAGTACTGAGCACCCAGCACCCTGAGTACTGAACACCCAGCACCCTGAGCACTGAGCACTGAGCACCCTGAGCACTGAGTACTGAGCACTGAGCACCCTGAGAACTGAGCACCCAGCACCACAGCCCTGAGCACCCCGAGTACTGAGCAACAAGCACCCCGAGTACTGAGCACTGAGCACCCTGAGTACTGAGCACCCAGCACCCTGAGCACTGAGCACCCAGCACACTGAGCACTGAGCACGCAGCACCCGGAGCACTGAGCACCCAGCACCCTGAGTACTGAGCACAGAGCACCCTGAGCACTGAGCACCCAGCACCCTGAGTACTGAGCACACAGCACCCTGAGTACTGAGCAACCAGCACCCTGAGCACTGAGCACTGAGCACCCAGCACCCTGAGCACTGACCACTGAGCACCCAGCACCACAGCCCTGAGCACCCAGCACCCCGAGCACTGAGCACCCAGCACCCTGAGTACTGAGCACCCAGCACCCTGAGCACACAGCAACATGAGTACTGAGCACCCAGCACCCTGAGTACTGAGCACCCAGCACCCTGAGTACTGAGCACTCAGCACCCTGAGTACTGAGCACCGAGCACCCCGAGCACTGAGCACCCAGCACCCTGAGCACTGAGCACCCGGAGGACTGAGCACCCAGCACCCTGAGCACTGAGCACCGATCACCCTGAGCACTGAGCACCCAGCACCCCGAGCACTGAGCACCCAGCACCCTGAGTACTGAGCACCCAGCACCCCGAGTACTGAGCACCCAGCACCCTGAGTACTGAGCACCCAGCACCCCGAGCACTGAGCAACCAGCACCCTGAGTACTGAGCACCCTGAGGACTGAGCACCCAGCACCCTGAGCACTGAGCACCCAGCACCCTGAGTACTGAGCACTGATCACCCTGAGCACTGATCACCCAGCACCCCGAGCACTGAGCACCCAGCACCCTGAGTACTGAGCACCAAGCACCCTGAGCACTGAGCACCGAGCACCCTGAGTACTGAACACCCAGCACCCTGAGCACTGAGCACTGAGCACCCAGGACCCTGAGCACTGAGCACTGAGCACCCAGCACCCTGAGCACTGAGCACCCAGCACCCTGAGCACCCAGCACCCTGAGCACTGAGCACCCTGAGCACTGAGCACCCTGAGCACTGAGCACTGAGCACCCAGCACCCTGAGTACTGAGCACCCAACACTCTGAGCACTGAGCACCCAGCACGCTGAGTACTGAGCACTGAGCACACAGCACCCTGAGTACTGAGCACCCAGCACCCCGAGCACTGAGCTCCCAGCGCCCCGAGCACTGAGCACCCAGCACCCTGAGCACTGAGCACTGAGCACACTGAGCACTGAGCACCCAGCACCCCGAGTACTGAGCACTGAGCACCCTGAGTACTGAGCACCCAACACCCAGAGTACTGATCACCCAGCACCCTGAGAACTGAGCACCCAGCACCCTGAGTACTGAGCACCCAGCACCCTGAGTACTGAGCACCCAGCTGCCTGAGCACTGAGCACTGAGCACCCAGCACCTTGAGCACTGAGCACTGACCACCCAGCACCCCGAGCACTGAGCACCCAGCACCCCGAGCACTGAGCACCCAGCGCCCTGAGCACTGAGCACCCAGCACACTGAGCACTGAGCACCCAGCCCCCTGAGTACTGAGCACCCAGCACCATGAGTACTGAGCACCCAGTACCCTGAGTACTGAGCACTCAGCACCCTGAGTACTGAGCACCGAGCAACCCGAGCACTGAGCACCAAGCACCCTGAGCACAGAGCACCCTGAGGACTGAGCACCCAGCACCCTGAGCACTGAGCACCCAGCACCCTGAGTACTGAGCACCGATCACCCTGAGCACTGAGCACCCAGCACCCTGAGTACTGAGCACCCAGCACCCTGAGCACGGAGCACCCAGGACCCCGAGCACTGAGTACTGAGCACCCAGCACCCTGAGTACTGAGCACCGAGCTCCCCGAGCACTGAGCACCCAGCACCCTGAGCACTGAGCACCCAGCACCCTGAGCACTGAGCACCCAGCACCCTGAGTTATGAGCACCCAGCACCCTGAGCACTGAGCACCCAGCACCCTGAGTACTGAGCACCCTGAGTACTGAGCAACGATCACCCTGAGCACTGAGCACCCAGCACCCTGAGTACTGAGCACCCAGCACCCTGAGCACTGAGCACCCAGCACCCTGAGCACTGAGCACCCAGCACCCTGAGTTATGAGCACCCAGAACCCTGAGTACTGAGTACAAAGCACCCTGAGCACTGAGCACCCAGCACCCTGAGTACGGAGCACCGAGCACCCTGAGTACTGAGCACCCAGTACCCTGAGCACTGAGCACCCTGAGCACTGAGCACCCTGAGCACTGAGCACTGAGCACCCAGCACCCTGAGTACTGAGCACCCAAAACTCTGAGCACTGAGCACCCAGCACGCTGAGTACTGAGCACTGAGCACACAGCACCCTGAGTACTGAGCACCCAGCACCCCGAGCACTGAGCTCCCAGCGCCCCGAGCACTGAGCACCCAGCACCCTGAGCACTGAGCACTGAGCACACTGAGCACTGAGCACCCAGCAACCCGAGTACTGAGCACTGAGCACCCTGAGTACTGAGCACCCAACACCCAGAGTACTGATCACCCAGCACCCTGAGAACTGAGCACCAAGCACCCTGAGTACTGAGCACCCAGCACCCTGAGTACTGAGCACCCAGCTGCCTGAGCACTGAGCACTGAGCACCCAGCACCTTGAGCACTGAGCACTGACCACCCAGCACCCCGAGCACTGAGCACCCAGCACCCCGAGCACTGAGCACCCAGCGCCCTGAGCACTGAGCACCCAGCACACTGAGCACTGAGCACCCAGCCCCCTGAGTACTGAGCACCCAGCACCATGAGTACTGAGCACCCAGTACCCTGAGTACTGAGCACTCAGCACCCTGAGTACTGAGCACCGAGCACCCCGAGCACTGAGCACCAAGCACCCTGAGCACTGAGCACCCTGAGGACTGAGCACCCAGCACCCTGAGCACTGAGCACCCAGCACCCTGAGTACTGAGCACCAATCACCCTGAGCACTGAGCACCCAGCACACCGAGCACTGAGCACCCAGCACCCTGAGTACTGAGCACCCAGCACCCTGAGCACTGAGCACCCAGCAACCTGAGTACTGAGCACCCTGAGTACTGAGCACCGATCACCCTGAGCACTGAGCACCCAGCACCCTGAGTACTGAGCACCCAGCACCCTGAGCACTGAGCACCCAGCACCCTGAGCACTGAGCACCCAGCACCCTGAGTACTGAGCACCCAGCACCCTGAGCACGGAGCACCCAGGACCCCGAGCACTGAGTACTGAGCACCCAGCACCCTGAGTACTGAGCACCGAGCTCCCCGAGCACTGAGCACCCAGCACCCTGAGCACTGAGCACCCAGCACCCTGAGCACTGAGCACCCAGCACCCTGAGTACTGAGCACCCAGCACGCTGAGTACTGAGCACTCAGCACCCTGAGCACTGAGCACCCAGCACCCTGAGTACTGAGCACTGAGCACCCAGCACCCCGAGCACTGAGCACCCAGCACCCCGAGCACTGAGCATGGAGCACCCCGAGGACTGAGCACCCCGCACCCTGAGCACTGAGCATGGGGCACCCCGAGGACTGAGCACCCCGCACCCTGAGCACTGAACACCCAGCACCTTGAGTACTGAGCACCGAGCACCCCGAGCACTGAGCTCCCAGCACCCTGAGTACTGAGCACCCAGCACCCTGAGCACTGAGCACCCAGCACCCTGAGCACTGAGCACCCAGCACCCCGAGCACTGAGCACCAAGCATCCTGAGTACTGAGCACCCAACACCCAGAGTACTGAGCACCCAGCACCCTGAGAACTGAGCACCCAGCACCCTGAGTACTGAGCACCCAGCACCCTGAGTACTGAGCACCCAGCACCCTGATCACTGAGCACTGAGCACGCAGCACCCTGAGCACTGAGCACTGACCACCCAGCACCCCGAGAACTGAGCACCCAGCACCCCGAGCACTGAGCACCCAGCACCCTGAGCACTGAGCACCCAGCACCCTGAGCACTGAGCACCCAGCCCCCTGAGTACTGAGCACCCAGCACCATGAGTACTGAGCACCCAGCACCCTGAGTACTGAGCACTCAGCACCCTGAGTACTGAGCACCGAGCACCCCGAGCACTGAGCTCCCTGCACCCTGAGCACTGAGCACCCTGAGGACTGAGCACCCAGCAACCTGAGCACTGAGCACCCAGCACCCTGAATACTGAGCACCGATCACCCTGAGCACTGAGCACCCAGCACCCCGAGCACTGAGCACTCAGCACCCTGAGTACTGAGCACCCAGCACCCTGAGCACTGAGCACCCAGCACCCTGAGTACTGAGCACCCTGAGTACTGAGCAACGATCACCCTGAGCACTGAGCACCCAGCACCCTGAGTACTGAGCACCCAGCACCCTGAGCACTGAGCACCCAGCACCCTGAACACTGAGCACCCAGCACCCTGAGTTATGAGCACCCAGAACCCTGAGTACTGAGTACAAAGCACCCTGAGCACTGAGCACCCAGCACCCTGAGTACTGAGCACCGAGCACCCTGAGTACTGAGCACCCAGCAGCCTGAGTACTGAGCACGCAGCACCCTGAGCACTGAGCACCCAGCACCCTGAGTACTGAGCACCCAGCACCCTGAGCACTGTGCACCCAGCACCCTGAGTACTGAGCACCGAGCACCCCGAGCACTGAGCAACCAGCACCCTGAGTACTGAGCACTGAGCACCCTGAGTACTAAGCACCGAACACCCTGAGTACTGAGCAGGCAGCACCCTGAGGACTGAGCACCCAGCACCCTGAGCACTGAGCACCCAGCACCCTGAGTAATGAGCACCCAGCACCCTGAGTACTGAGCACCCAGCACCCTGAGCACTGAACACCCAGCACCCCGAGCACTGAGCACCCAGCACCCCGAGCACTGAGCACCCAGCACCCCGAGCACTGAGCACCCAGCACCCCGAGCACTGAGCACCCAGCACCCTGAGCACTGAGCACCCAGCACCCTGAGCACTGAGCACCCAGCACCCTGAGTACTGAGTACTCAGCACCCTGAGCACTGAGCACCCAGCACCCTGAGTACTGATCACCGAGCACCCCGAGTACTGAGCACCCAGCACCCTGAGTACTGATCACCGAGCACCCCGAGCACTGAGCACCCAGCACCCTGAGTAATGAGCACCCAGCACCCTGAGCACTGAGCACCCAGCACCCTGAGCACTGAGCACACAGCACCCTGAGCACTGAGCACCCAGCACCCTGAGTACTGAGCACCCAGCACCCTGAGCACGGAGCACCCAGGACCCCGAGCACTGAGTACTGAGCACCCAGCACCCTGAGTACTGAGCACCGAGCTCCCCGAGCACTGAGCACCCAGCACCCTGAGCACTGAGCACCCAGCACCCTGAGCACTGAGCACCCAGCACCCTGAGTACTGAGCACCCAGCACGCTGAGTACTGAGCACTCAGCACCCTGAGCACTGAGCACCCAGCACCCTGAGTACTGAGCACTGAGCACCCAGCACCCCGAGCACTGAGCACCCAGCACCCCGAGCACTGAGCATGGAGCACCCCGAGGACTGAGCACCCCGCACCCTGAGCACTGAGCATGGGGCACCCCGAGGACTGAGCACCCCGCACCCTGAGCACTGAACACCCAGCACCTTGAGTACTGAGCACCGAGCACCCCGAGCACTGAGCTCCCAGCACCCTGAGTACTGAGCACCCAGCACCCTGAGCACTGAGCACCCAGCACCCTGAGCACTGAGCACCCAGCACCCCGAGCACTGAGCACCCAGCATCCTGAGTACTGAGCACCCAACACCCAGAGTACTGAGCACCCAGCACCCTGAGAACTGAGCACCCAGCACCCTGAGTACTGAGCACCCAGCACCCTGAGTACTGAGCACCCAGCACCCTGATCACTGAGCACTGAGCACGCAGCACCCTGAGCACTGAGCACTGACCACCCAGCACCCCGAGAACTGAGCACCCAGCACCCCGAGCACTGAGCACCCAGCACCCTGAGCACTGAGCACCCAGCACCCTGAGCACTGAGCACCCAGCCCCCTGAGTACTGAGCACCCAGCACCATGAGTACTGAGCACCCAGCACCCTGAGTACTGAGCACTCAGCACCCTGAGTACTGAGCACCGAGCACCCCGAGCACTGAGCTCCCTGCACCCTGAGCACTGAGCACCCTGAGGACTGAGCACCCAGCAACCTGAGCACTGAGCACCCAGCACCCTGAATACTGAGCACCGATCACCCTGAGCACTGAGCACCCAGCACCCCGAGCACTGAGCACCCAGCACCCTGAGTACTGAGCACCCAGCACCCTGAGCACTGAGCACCCAGCACCCTGAGTACTGAGCACCCTGAGTACTGAGCAACGATCACCCTGAGCACTGAGCACCCAGCACCCTGAGTACTGAGCACCCAGCACCCTGAGCACTGAGCACCCAGCACCCTGAACACTGAGCACCCAGCACCCTGAGTTATGAGCACCCAGAACCCTGAGTACTGAGTACAAAGCACCCTGAGCACTGAGCACCCAGCACCCTGAGTACTGAGCACCGAGCACCCTGAGTACTGAGCACCCAGCACCCTGAGTACTGAGCACGCAGCACCCTGAGCACTGAGCACCCAGCACCCTGAGTACTGAGCACCCAGCACCCTGAGCACTGTGCACCCAGCACCCTGAGTACTGAGCACCGAGCACCCCGAGCACTGAGCAACCAGCACCCTGAGTACTGAGCACTGAGCACCCTGAGTACTAAGCACCGAACACCCTGAGTACTGAGCAGGCAGCACCCTGAGGACTGAGCACCCAGCACCCTGAGCACTGAGCACCCAGCACCCTGAGTAATGAGCACCCAGCACCCTGAGTACTGAGCACCCAACACCCTGAGCACTGAACACCCAGCACCCCGAGCACTGAGCACCCAGCACCCCGAGCACTGAGCACCCAGCACCCCGAGCACTGAGCACCCAGCACCCCGAGCACTGAGCACCCAGCACCCTGAGCACTGAGCACCCAGCACCCTGAGCACTGAGCACCCAGCACCCTGAGTACTGAGTACTCAGCACCCTGAGCACTGAGCACCCAGCACCCTGAGTACTGATCACCGAGCACCCCGAGCACTGAGCACCCAGCACCCTGAGTACTGATCACCGAGCACCCCGAGCACTGAGCACCCAGCACCCTGAGTACTGAGCACCCAGCACCCTGAGCACTGAGCACCCAGCACCCCGAGCACTGAGCACCCAGCACCCCGAGCACTGAGCACCCAGCACCCCGAGCACTGAGCACCCAGCACCCCGAGCACTGAGCACCCAGCACCCTGAGCACTGAAAACCCAGCACCCTGAGCACTGAGCACCCAGCACCCTGAGTACTGAGTACTCAGCACCCTGAGCACTGAGCACCCAGCACCCTGAGAACTGATCACCGAGCACCCTGAGCACTGAGCACCCAGCACCCTGAGTCCTGATCACCGAGCACCCCGAGCACTGAGCACCCAGCATCCTGAGTACTGAGCACCCAGCACCCTGAGTACTGAGCACCCAGCACCCTGAGTACTGAGCACCCAGCACCCTGAGCACTGAGCACAATGCACGCTGAGTACTGAGCACTGAGCACCCTGAGTACTGAGCACCTAGCACCCTGAGTACTGAGCACCCAGCACCCTGAGCACTGAGCAGCCAGCACCCTCAGCACTGAGCACCCACCACCCCGAGCACTGAGCACCCAGCACCCTGAGCACTGAGCACCCAGCACCCCGAGTACTGAGCACCCAGCACCCCGAGTACTTAGCACCGAGCACCCCGAGCACTGAGCACCCAGCACCCTGAGTACTGAGCACCCAGTACCCTGAGTACTGAGCTCCCCGAGTACTGAGCACCCAGCACCCCGAGCACTGAGCACCCAGCACCCTGAGTACTGAGAACAGATCACCCTGAGTACTGAGCACCCAGCACCCTGAGTACTGAGCCCCCAGCACCCTGAGTACTGAGCACCCAGCACCCCGAGCACTGAGCACCCAGCACCCCGAGAATGAGCACCCAGCACCCTGAGTACTGAGAACCGAGCACCCTGAGTACTGAGCACCCAGCACCCTGAGTACTGAGCCCCCAGCACCCTGAGTACTGAGCACCCAGCACCCCGAGCACTGAGCACCCAGCACCCCGAGAATGAGCACCCAGCACCCTGAGTACTGAGCACCCAGCACCCCGAGCACGGAGCACCCAGGACCCCGAGCACTGAGTACTGAGCACCCAGCACCATGAGTACTGAGCACCGAGCTCCCCGAGCACTGAGCACCCAGCACCCTGAGCACTGAGCACCCAGCACCCTGAGCACTGAGCACCCAGCACCCTCAGTACTGAGCACCCAGCACGCTGAGTACTGAGCACTCAGCACCCTGAGCACTGAGCACCCAGCACCCTGAGTACTGAGCACTGAGCACCCAGCACCCCGAGCACTGAGCACCCAGCACCCTGTGTACTGAGCACTGAGCACCCTGATTACTAAGCACCCAGCACCCTGAGTACTGAGCACCCAGGACCCTGAGCACTGAGTACTGAGCACCCAGCACCATGAGTACTGAGCACCGAGCTCCCCGAGCACTGAGCACCCAGCACCCTCAGTACTGAGCACCCAGCACGCTGAGTACTGAGCACTCAGCACCCTGAGCACTGAGCACCCAGCACCCTGAGTACTGAGCACTGAGCACCCAGCACCCCGAGCACTGAGCACCCAGCACCCTGTGTACTGAGCACTGAGCACCCTGATTACTAAGCACCCAGCACCCTGAGTACTGAGCACCCAGGACCCTGAGCACTGAGCACCGAGCACCCCGAGCACTGAGCACCCAGCACCCTGAGCACTCAGCACCCATCACCCCGATCACTGAGCACCCAGCACCCTGAGCACTGAGCACCCAGCACCCTGAGCACTGAGCACCCAGCACCCAGAGCACTGAGCACCCAGCACCCTGAGCACTGAGCACCCAGCACCCTGAGTACTGAGCACCCAGCACCCTGAGTACTGAGCACCCTGAGTACTGAGCACCCAGCACCCTGAGCACTGAGCACCCAGCACCCTGAGCATTGAGCACGCAGCATTCTGAGTACTGAGCACCCAGAACCCTGAGTACTGAGTACAAAGCACCCTGAGCACTGAGCACCCAGCACCCTGAGTACTGAGCACCGAGCACCCTGAGTACTGAACACCCAGGAACCTGAGCACTGAGCACTGAGCACCCAGCACCCTGAGCACTGAGCACTGAGCACCCAGCACCCCGAGCACTGAGCACCCAGCACCCTGAGCACCCAGCACCCTGAGCACTGAGCACCCTGAGCACTGAGCACCCTGAGCACTGAGCACTGAGCACCCAGCACCCTGAGTACTGAGCACCCAACACTCTGAGCACTGAGCACCCAGCACGCTGAGTACTGAGCACTGAGCACACAGCACCCTGAGCACTGAGCACCCAGCACACTGAGCACTGAGCACTGAGCACCCAGCACCCCGAGCACTGAGCACCCAGCACCCTGAGCACCCAGCACCCTGAGCACTGAGCACCCTGAGTACTGAGCACCCAGCACCCTGAGCACTGAGCACACAGCACCCTGAGTACTGAGCACCCTGAGTACTGAGCACCGATCACCCTGAGCACTGAGCACCCAGCACCCTGAGTACTGAGCACACAGCACCCTGAGCACTGAGCACCCAGCACCCTGAGCACTGAGCACCCAGCACCCTGAGTACTGAGCACCCAGAACCCTGAGTACTGAGTACAAAGCACCCTGAGCACTGAGCACCCAGCACCCTGAGTACTGAGCACCGAGCACCCTGAGTACTGAGCACCCAGCACCCTGAGTACTGAGCACCCAGCACCCTGAGCACTGAGCACCCAGCACCCTGAGTACTGAGCCCCCAGCCCCCTGAGTACTGAGCACCCAGCACCCTGAGTACGGAGCACCCAGCACCCTGAGTACTGAGCACCCAGCACCCTGAGTATTGAGCACTGAGCACCCCGAGCACTGAGCAACCAGCACCCTGAGTACTGAGCACTGAGCACCCTGAGTACTAAGCACCGAACACCCTGAGTACTGAGCACCCAGCACCCTGAGGACTGAGCACCCAGCACCCTGAGCACTGAGCACCCAGCACCCTGAGTAATGAGCACCCAGCACCCTGAGTACTGAGCACCCAGCACCCTGAGCACTGAGCACCCAGCACCCCGAGCACTGAGCACCCAGCACCGTGAGTACTGAGTACTCAGCACCCTGAGCACTGAGCACCCAGCACCCTGAGTACTGATCACCGAGCACCCTGAGCACTGAGCACCCAGCACCCTGAGCACTGAGCACCCAGCACCCTGAATAATGAGCACCCAGCACCCTGAGTACTGATCACCGAGCACCCCGAGCACTGAGCACCCAGCACCCTGAGTACTGAGTACCCAGCACCCTGAATACTGAGCACCCAGCACCCTGAGTACTGAGCACCCAGCACCCTGTGCACTGAGCACAAAGCACGCTGAGTACTGAGCACTGAACACCCTGAGTACTGAGCACCGAGGACCCTGAGCACTGAGCACCCAGCACGCTGAGTACTGAGCACTGAGCACCCTGAGTACTGAGCACCTAGCACCCTGAGTACTGAGCACCCAGCACCCTGAGCACTGAGCAGCCAGCACCCTCAGCACTGAGCACCCAGCACCCCGAGCACTGAGCACCAAGCACCCTGAGCACTGAGCACCCAGCACCCCGAGTACTGAGCACCAAGCACCCCGAGCTCTGAGCACCCAGCAGCCTGAGTACTGAGCACCCAGTACCCTGAGTACTGAGCACCCCGAGTACTGATCACCCAGCACCCCGAGCACTGAGCACCCAGCACCCTGAGTACTGAGAACAGATCACCCCGAGCACGGAGCACCCAGGACACCGAGCACTGAGTACTGAGCACCCAGCACCCTGAGTACTGAGCACCGAGCTCCCCGAGCACTGAGCACCCAGCACACTGAGCACTGAGCACCCAGCACCCTGAGCACTGAACACCCAGCACCCTGAGTACTGAGCACCCAGCACGCTGAGTACTGAGCACTCAGCACCCTGAGCACTGAGCACCCAGCACCCTGAGTACTGAGCACTGAGCACCCAGCACCCTGAGCACTGAGCACCCAGCACCCTGAGTACTGAGCACCCAGCACCCTGAGTACTGAGCACCCAGCACCCTGAGTACTGAGCACCGAGCACCCTGAGTACTGAGCACCCAGCACCCTGAGCACTGAGCACCCAGCACCCTGAGTACTGAGCACCCAGCACCCTGAGTACTGAGCACCCAGCACCCCGAGCACTGAGCACCCAGCACCCTGAGTACTGAGCACCTAGCACCCCGTGCACTGAGCACCCAGCACCCTGAGCACTGAGCACAAAGCACGCTGAGTACTGAGCACCCTGAGTACTGAGCATAGAGGACCCTGAGCACTGAGCACCCAGCACCCTGAGCACTGAGCACCCAGCACCCCGAGAATGAGCACCCAGCACCCTGAGTACTGAGAACCGAGCACCCTGAGTACTGAGCACCCAGCACGCTGAGCACTGAGCACCCAGCACCCCGAGTACTGAGCACCCAGCACCCCGAACACTGAGCACCCAGCACCACGAGAATGAGCACCCAGCACCCTGAGAACTGAGCACCCAGCACCCTGAGTAATGAGCACCCAGCACCCCGAGCACTGAGCACCCTGAATACTGAGCACCCAGCACCCTGAGTACTGTGCACTAAGCACCCAGAGCGCTGAGCACCCAGGACCCCGAGCACTGAGTACTGAGCACCCAGCACCCTGAGTACTGAGCACCGAGCTCCCCGAGCACTGAGCACCCTGAGTACTGAGCACCCAGCACCCTGAGTACTGAGCACCCAGCACCCTGAGCACTGAGCACACAGCACCCTGAGTACTGAGCACCCAGCACCACGAGCACTGAGCACACAGCACCCTGAGTACTGAGCACCCTGAGGACTGAGCACCGATCACCATGAGCACTGAGAACCCAGCACCCTGAGTACTGAGCACCCAGCACCCTGAGCACTGAGCACCCAGCACCCTGAGTACTGAGCAGAGAGCACCCTGATCACTGAGCACCCAGCACCCTGAGTACTGAGCACGCAGCACCCTGAGTACTGAGCACCGAGCACCCCGAGTACTGAGCACCCAGCACCCTGAGCACTCAGCACCCAGCACACCGAGCACTGAGCACCCAGCACCTTGTGTACTGAGCTCCCAGCACCCCGAGCCCTGAGCACCCAGCACCCTGAGTACTGAGCACCCTGAGTACTGAGCACCGATCACCCTGAGCACTGAGCACCCAACACCCTGAGTACTGAGCACCCACCGTACTGAGCACTGAGCACACTGAGCACTGAGCACCCAGCACCCTGAGTACTGAGCACCGAGCAACCTGAGCACTGAGCACCCAGCACCCTGAGTACTGAGCACCGAGCACCCCGAGCACTGAGCACCCAGAACCCCGAGCACTGAGCACCCAGCACCCCGAGCACTGAGCACCCAGCACCCGTAGCACTGAGGACCCAGCACCCCGAGCAATGAGCACCCAGCACCCTGAGTACTGAGCACCCAGCACCCCGAGTACTGAGCACCCAGCAACCTGAGCACCGAGCACCCAGCACCCCGAGCACTGAGCACCCAGCACCCTGAGCACTGAGCACCCAGCACCCTGAGTACTGAGCACTGAGCTCCCCGAGTACTGAGCACCCACCACCCCGTGCACTGAGCACCGAGGACACCGAGCACTGAGCACACAGCACCCCGAGCACTGAGCACCCAGCACCCTGAGCACTGAGCACCCAGCACCCTGAGCACTGAGCACCCAGCACCCTGAGCACTAAGCACCCAGCAACCCGAGCACTGAGCACCCAGCACCCCGAGCACTGAGCACCCAGCACCCTGAGTACTGAGCACCCAGCACCCTGAGTACTCAGCACCCAGCACCCTGAGCACTGAGCAACCAGCACCCTGAGTACTGAGCACCCTGCACCCCAAGCACTAAGCACCCTGAGAACTGAGCACCCAGCACCCCAAGCACTGAGCACCCTGAGTACTGAGCACCCAGCACCCTGATTAATGAGCACCCAGCACCCCGAGAACTGAGCACCCAGCACCCTGAGTATTGAGCACCGAGCACCCTGAGTACTGAGCACCCAGCACCCTGAGTACTGAGCACCCAGTGTACTGAGCACCGAGCACCCAGCACCCTGAGTACTGAGCACCCAGCCCCCTGAGCACTGAGCACCCAGCACCCTGAGTACTGAGCACCGAGCACCCTGAGTACTGAGCACCCAGCACCCCGAGCACTGAGCACCCAGCACCCCGAGCACTGAGCACCCAGCACCCTGAGCACTGAGCACACTGAGTACTGAGCAACCAGCACCCTGAGTACTGAGCACCCAGCACCCTGAGCCCTGAGCACCCAGCACCCTGAGCACTGAGCACCCAGCACCCTGAGTTATGAGCACCCAGAACCCTGAGTACTGAGTACAAAGCACCCTGAGCACTGAGCACCCAGCACCCTGAGTACGGAGCACCGAGCACCCTGAGTACTGAGCACCCAGTACCCTAAGCACTGAGCACTCTGAGCACTGAGCACCCTGAGCACTGAGCACTGAGCACCCAGCACCCTGAGTACTGAGCACACAAAACTCTGAGCACTGAGCACCCAGCACGCTGAGTACTGAGCACTGAGCACACAGCACCCTGAGTACTGAGCACCCAGCACCCCAAGCACTGAGCTCCCAGCGCCCCGAGCACTGAGCACCCAGCACCCTGAGCACTGAGCACTGAGCACACTGAGCACTGAGCACCCAGCACCCCGAGTACTGAGCACTGAGCACCCTGAGTACTGAGCACCCAACACCCAGAGTACTGATCACCCAGCACCCTGAGAACTGAGCACCAAGCACCCTGAGTACTGAGCACCCAGCACCCTGAGTACTGAGCACCCAGCTGCCTGAGCACTGAGCACTGAGCACCCAGCACCTTGAGCACTGAGCACTGACCACCCAACACCCCGAGCACTGAGCACCCAGCAACCCGAGCACTGAGCACCCAGCGCCCTGAGCACTGAGCACCCAGCACACTGAGCACTGAGCACCCAGCCCCCTGAGTACTGAGCACCCAGCACCATGAGTACTGAGCACCCAGTACCCTGAGTACTGAGCACTCAGCACCCTGAGTACTGAGCACCGAGCACCCCGAGCACTGAGCACCAAGCACCCTGAGCACTGAGCACCCTGAGGACTGAGCACCCAGCACCCTGAGCACTGAGCACCCAGCACCCTGAGTACTGAGCACCGATCACCCTGAGCACTGAGCACCCAGCACCCTGAGTACTGAGCACCCAGCACCCTGAGTACTGAGCACCCAGCACCCTGAGCACTGAGCACACTGCAACCTGAGTACTGAGCACCCTGAGGACTGAGCACCGATCACCCTGAGCACTGAGCACCCAGCACCCTGAGTACTGAGCACCCAGCACGCTGAGTACTGAGCACTCAGCACCCTGAGCACTGAGCACCCAGCACCCTGAGTACTGAGCACTGAGCACCCAGCACCCCGAGCACTGAGCATGGAGCACCCCGAGGACTGAGCACCCCGCACCCTGAGCACTGAGCATGGAGCACCCCGAGGACTGAGCACCCCGCACCCTGAGCACTGAACACCCAGCACCTTGAGTACTGAGCACCGAGCACCCCGAGCACTGAGCTCCCAGCACCCTGAGTACTGAGCACCCAGCACCCTGAGCACTGAGCACCCAGCACCCTGAGCACTGAGCACCCAGCACCCCGAGCACTGAGCACCCAGCATCCTGAGTACTGAGCACCCAACACCCAGAGTACTGAGCACCCAGCAGCCTGAGAACTGAGCACCCAGCACCCTGAGTACTGAGCACCCAGCACCCTGAGTACTGAGCACGCAGCACCCTGAGCACTGAGCACTGACCACCCAGAACCCCGAGAACTGAGCACCCAGCACCCCGAGCACTGAGCACCCAGCACCCTGAGCACTGAGCACCCAGCACCCTGAGCACTGAGCACCCAGCCCCCTGAGTACTGAGCACCCAGCACCATGAGTACTGAGCACCCAGCACCCTGAGTACTGAGCACTCAGCACCCTGAGTACTGAGCACCGAGCACCCCGAGCACTGAGCTCCCTGCACCCTGAGCACTGAGCACCCTGAGGACTGAGCACCCAGCAACCTGAGCACTGAGCACCCAGCACCCTGAGTACTGAGCACCGATCACCCTGAGCACTGAGCACCCAGCACCCCGAGCACTGAGCACCCAGCACCCTGAGTACTGAGCACCCAGCACCCTGAGCACTGAGCACCCAGCACCCTGAGTACTGAGCACCCTGAGTACTGAGCAACGATCACCCTGAGCACTGAGCACCCAGCACCCTGAGTACTGAGCACCCAGCACCCTGAGCACTGAGCACCCAGCACCCTGAGCACTGAGCACCCAGCACCCTGAGTTATGAGCACCCAGAACCCTGAGTACTGAGTACAAAGCACCCTGAGCACTGAGCACCCAGCACCCTGAGTACTGAGCACCGAGCACCCTGAGTACTGAGCACCCAGCACCCTGAGTACTGAGCACGCAGCACCCTGAGCACTGAGCACCCAGCACCCTGAGTACTGAGCACCCAGCACCCTGAGTACTGAGCACCCAGCACCCTGAGTACTGAGCACCCAGCACCCTGAGCACTGTGCACCCAGCACCCTGAGTACTGAGCACCGAGCACCCCGAGCACTGAGCAACCAGCACCCTGAGTACTGAGCACTGAGCACCCTGAGTACTAAGCACCGAACACCCTGAGTACTGAGCACCCAGCACCCTGAGGACTGAGCACCCAGCACCCTGAGCACTGAGCACCCAGCACCCTGAGTAATGAGCACCCAGCACCCTGAGTACTGAGCACCCAGCACCCCGAGCACTGAGCACCCAGCACCCTGAGCACTGAGCACCCAGCACCCCGAGCACTGAGCACCCAGCACCCTGAGCACTGAGCACCCAGCACCCTGAGCACTGAGCACCCAGCATCCTGAGTACTGAGTACTCAGCACCCTGAGCACTGAGCACCCAGCACCCTGAGTACTGATCACCGAGCACCCCGAGCACTGAGCACCCAGCACCCTGAGTACTGATCACCGAGCACCCCGAGCACTGAGCACCCAGCACCCTGAGTACTGAGCACCCAGCACCCTGAGCACTGAGCACCCAGCACCCCGAGCACTGAGCACCCAGCACCCCGAGCACTGAGCACCCAGCACCCCGAGCACTGAGCACTCAGCATCCCGAGCACTGAGCACCCAGCACCCTGAGCACTGAAAACCCAGCACCCTGAGCACTGAGCACCCAGCACCCTGAGTACTGAGTACTCAGCACCCTGAGCACTGAGCACCCAGCACCCTGAGAACTGATCACCGAGCACCCTGAGCACTGAGCACCCAGCACCCTGAGTACTGATCACCGAGCACCCCGAGCACTGAGCACCCAGCATCCTGAGTACTGAGCACCCAGCACCCTGAGTACTGAGCACCCAGCACCCTGAGTACTGAGCACCCAGCACCCTGAGCACTGAGCACAATGCACGCTGAGTACTGAGCACTGAGCACCCTGAGTACTGAGCACCTAGCACCCTGAGTACTGAAAACCCAGCACCCTGAGCACTGAGCAGCCAGCACCCTCAGCACTGAGCACCCACCACCCCGAGCACTGAGCACCCAGCACCCTGAGCACTGAGCACCCAGCACCCCGAGTACTGAGCACACAGCACCCCGAGTACTTAGCACCGAGCACCCCGAGCACTGAGCACCCAGCACCCTGAGTACTGAGCACCCAGTACCCTGAGTACTGAGCTCCCCGAGTACTGAGCACCCAGCACCCCGAGCACTGAGCACCCAGCACCCTGAGTACTGAGAACAGATCACCCTGAGTACTGAGCACCCAGCACCCTGAGTACTGAGCCCCCAGCACCCTGAGTACTGAGCACCCAGCACCCCGAGCACTGAGCACCCAGCACCCCGAGAATGAGCACCCAGCACCCTGAGTACTGAGAACCGAGCACCCTGAGTACTGAGCACCCAGCACCCTGAGTACTGAGCCCCCAGCACCCTGAGTACTGAGCACCCAGCACCCTGAGCACTGAGCACCCAGCACCCTGAGAATGAGCACCCAGCACCCTGAGTACTGAGCACCCAGCACCCCGAGCACGGAGCACCCAGGACCCCGAGCACTGAGTACTGAGCACCCAGCACCCTGAATACTGAGCACCGAGCTCCCCGAGCACTGAGCACCCAGCACCCTGAGCACTGAGCACCCAGCACCCTGAGCACTGAGCACCCAGCACCCTCAGTACTGAGCACCCAGCACGCTGAGTACTGAGCAATCAGCACCCTGAGCACTGAGCACCCAGCACCCTGAGTACTGAGCACTGAGCACCCAGCACCCCGAGCACTGAGCACCCAGCACCCTGTGTACTGAGCACTGAGCACCCTGATTACTAAGCACCCAGCACCCTGAGTACTGAGCACCCAGGACCCTGAGCACTGAGCACCGAGCACCCCGAGCACTGAGCACCCAGCACCCTGAGCACTCAGCACCCATCACCCCGATCACTGAGCACCCAGCACCCTGAGCACTGAGCACCCAGCACCCTGAGCACTGAGCACCCAGCACCCAGAGCACTGAGCACCCAGCACCCTGAGCACTGAGCACCCAGCACCCTGAGTACTGAGCACCCAGCACCCTGAGTACTGAGCACCCTGAGTACTGAGCACCGATCACCCTGAGCACTGAGCACCCAGCACCCTGAGTACTGAGCACCCAGCACCCTGAGCACTGAGCACCCAGCACCCTGAGCATTGAGCACCCAGCACCCTGAGTACTGAGCACCCAGAACCCTGAGTACTGAGTACAAAGCACCCTGAGCACTGAGCACCCAGCACCCTGAGTACTGAGCACGGAGCACCCTGAGTACTGAGCACCCAGCACCCTGAGTACTGAGCACCCAGCACCCTGAGCACTGAGCACACAGCACCCTGAGTACTGAGCACCCAGCACCCTGAGTACTGAGCACTGATCACCCTGAGCACTGAGCACCCAGCACCCCGAGCACTGAGCACCCAGCACCCTGAGTACTGAGCACCTAGCACCCTGAGCACTGAGCACCGAGCACCCTGAGTACTGAACACCCAGCACCCTGAGCACTGAGCACTGAGCACCCAGCACCCTGAGCACTGAGCACTGAGCACCCAGCACCCCGAGCACTGAGCACCCAGCACCCTGAGCACCCAGCACCCTGAGCACTGAGCACCCTGAGCACTGAGCACCCTGAGCACTGAGCACTGAGCACCCAGCACACTGAGTACTGAGCACCCAACACTCTGAGCACTGAGCACCCAGCACGCTGAGTACTGAGCACTGAGCACACAGCACCCTGAGCACTGAGCACCCAGCACCCTGAGCACTGAGCACTGAGCACCCAGCACCCCGAGCACTGAGCACCCAGCACCCTGAGCACCCAGCACCCTGAGCACTGAGCACCCTGAGTACTGAGCACCCAGCACCCTGAGCACTGAGCACACAGCACACTGAGTACTGAGCACCCTGAGTACTGAGCACCGATCACCCTGAGCACTGAGCACCCAGCACCCTGAGTACTGAGCACACAGCACCCTGAGCACTGAGCACCCAGCACCCTGAGCACTGAGCACCCAGCACCCTGAGTACTGAGCACCCAGAACCCTGAGTACTGAGTACAAAGCACCCTGAGCACTGAGCACACAGCAACATGAGTACTGAGCACCGAGCACCCTGAGTACTGAGCACCCAGCACCCTGAGTACTGAGCACCCAGCACCCTTAGCACTGAGCACCCAGCACCCTGAGTACTGAGCCCCCAGCCCCCTGAGTACTGAGCACCCAGCACCCTGAGTACGGAGCACCCAGCACCCTGAGTACTGAGCACCCAGCACCCTGAGTATTGAGCACCGAGCACCCCGAGCACTGAGCAACCAGCACCCTGAGTACTGAGCACTGAGCACCCTGAGTACTAAGCACCGAACACCCTGAGTACTGAGCACCCAGCACCCTGAGGACTGAGCACCCAGCACCCTGAGCACTGAGCACCCAGCACCCTGAGTAATGAGCACCCAGCACCCTGAGTACTGAGCACCCAGCACCCTGAGCACTGAGCACCCAGCACCCCGAGCACTGAGCACCCAGCACCCTGAGTACTGAGTACTCAGCACCCTGAGCACTGAGCACCCAGCACCCTGAGTACTGATCACCGAGCACCCCGAGCACTGAGCACCCAGCACCCTGAGCACTGAGCACCCAGCACCCTGAATACTGAGCACCCAGCACCCTGAGTACTGAGCACCCAGCACCCTGCGCACTGAGCACAAAGCACGCTGAGTACTGAGCACTGAACACCCTGAGTACTGAGCACCGAGGACCCTGAGCACTGAGCACCCAGCACGCTGAGTACTGAGCACTGAGCACCCTGGGTACTGAGCACCTAGCACCCTGAGTACTGAGCACCCAGCACCCTGAGCACTGAGCAGCCAGCACCCTCAGCACTGAGCACCCAGCACACCGAGCACTGAGCACCAAGCACCCTGAGCACTGAGCACCCAGCACCCCGAGTACTGAGCACCGAGCACCCCGAGCTCTGAGCACCCAGCAGCCTGAGTACTGAGCACCCAGTACCCTGAGTACTGAGCACCCCGAGTACTGATCACCCAGCACCCCGAGCACTGAGCACCCAGCACCCTGAGTACTGAGAACAGATCACCCCGAGCACGGAGCACCCAGGACCCCGAGCACTGAGTACTGAGCACCCAGCACCCTGAGTACTGAGCACCGAGCTCCCCGAGCACTGAGCACCCAGCACCCTGAGCACTGAGCACCCAGCACCCTGAGCACTGAAATCCCAGCACCCTGAGTACTGAGCACCCAGCACGCTGAGTACTGAGCACTCAGCACCCTGAGCACTGAGCACCCAGCACCCTGAGTACTGAGCACTGAGCACCCAGCACCCTGAGCACTGAGCACCCAGCACCCTGAGTACTGAGCACCCAGCACCCTGAGTACTGAGCACCCAGCACCCTGAGTACTGAGCACCGAGCACCCTGAGTACTGAGCACCGAGCACCCTGAGTACTGAGCACCCAGCACCCTGAGCACTGAGCACCCAGCACCCTGAGTACTGAGCACCCAGCACCCTGAGTACTGAGCACCCAGCACCCCGAGCACTGAGCACCCAGCACCCTGAGTACTGAGCACCTAGCACCCCGAGCACTGAGCACCCAGCACCCTGAGCACTGAGCACAAAGTACGCTGAGTACTGAGCACCCTGAGTACTGAGCATAGAGGACCCTGAGCACTGAGCACCCAGCACCCTGAGCACTGAGCACCCAGCACCCCGAGAATGAGCACCCAGCACCCTGAGTACTGAGAACCGAGCACCCTGAGTACTGAGCACCCAGCACGCTGAGCACTGAGCACCCAGCACCCCGAGTACTGAGCACCCAGCACCCCGAGCACTGAGCACCCAGCACCACGAGAATGAGCACCCAGCACCCTGAGTACTGAGCACCCAGCACCCTGAGTACTGAGCACCGAGCTCCCGGAGCACTGAGCACCCTGAGTACTGAGCACCCAGCACCCTGAGTACTGAGCACCCAGCACCCTGAGCACTGAGCACACAGCACCCTGAGTACTGAGCACCCAGCACCACGAGCACTGAGCACACAGCACCCTGAGTACTGAGCACCCTGAGGACTGAGCACCGATCACCATGAGCACTGAGAACCCAGCACCCTGAGTACTGAGCACCCAGCACCCTGAGCACTGAGCACCCAGCACCCTGAGTACTGAGCAGAGAGCACCCTGATCACTGAGCACCCAGCACCCTGAGTACTGAGCACGCAGCACCCTGAGTACTGAGCACCGAGCACCCCGAGTACTGAGCACCCAGCACCCTGAGCACTCAGCACCCAGCACACCGAGCACTGAGCACCCAGCACCCTGAGTACTGAGCTCCCAGCACCCCGAGCCCTGAGCACCCAGCACCCTGAGTACTGAGCACCCTGAGTACTGAGCACCGATCACCCTGAGCACTGAGCACCCAACACCCTGAGTACTGAGCACCCACCGTACTGAGCACTGAGCACACTGAGCACTGAGCACCCAGCGCCCTGAGTACTGAGCACCGAGCACCCTGAGCACTGAGCACCCAGCACCCTGAGTACTGAGCACCGAGCACCCCGAGCACTGAGCACCCAGCGCCCCGAGCACTGAGCACTGAGCACCCCGAGTACTGAGCACCCAGCAACCTGAGCACCGAGCACCCAGCACCCCGAGCACTGAGCACCCAGCACCCTGAGCACTGAGCACCCAGCACCCTGAGTACTGAGCACTGAGCTCCCTGAGTACTGAGCACCCACCACCCCGTGCACTGAGCACCGAGGACACCGAGCACTGAGCACCCAGCACCCCGAGCACTGAGCACCCAGCACCCTGAGCACTGAGCACCCAGCACCCTGAGCACTGAGCACCCAGCACCCTGAGCACTAAGCATCCAGCAACCCGAGCACTGAGCACCCAGCACCCCGAGCACTGAGCACCCAGCACCCTGAGTACTGAGCACCCAGCACCCTGAGTACTCAGCACCCAGCACCCTGAGCACTGAGCAACCAGCACCCTGAGTACTGAGCACCCAGCACCCTGAGCACTGAGCACACAGCACCCTGAGTACTGAGCACCCAGCACCCTGAGTACTGAGCACTGATCACCCTGAGCACTGAGCACCCAGCACCCCGAGCACTGAGCACCCAGCACCCTGAGTACTGAGCACCTAGCACCCTGAGCACTGAGCACCGAGCACCCTGAGTACTGAGCACACAGCACCCTGAGCACTGAGCACCCAGCACCCTGAGCACTGAGCACCCAGCACCCTGAGTACTGAGCACCCAGAACCCTGAGTACTGAGTACAAAGCACCCTGAGCACTGAGCACACAGCAACATGAGTACTGAGCACCGAGCACCCTGAGTACTGAGCACCCAGCACCCTGAGTACTGAGCACCCAGCACCCTTAGCACTGAGCACCCAGCACCCTGAGTACTGAGCCCCCAGCCCCCTGAGTACTGAGCACCCAGCACCCTGAGTACGGAGCACCCAGCACCCTGAGTACTGAGCACCCAGCACCCTGAGTATTGAGCACCGAGCACCCCGAGCACTGAGCAACCAGCACCCTGAGTACTGAGCACTGAGCACCCTGAGTACTAAGCACCGAACACCCTGAGTACTGAGCACCCAGCACCCTGAGGACTGAGCACCCAGCACCCTGAGCACTGAGCACCCAGCACCCTGAGTAATGAGCACCCAGCACCCTGAGTACTGAGCACCCAGCACCCTGAGCACTGAGCACCCAGCACCCCGAGCACTGAGCACCCAGCACCCTGAGTACTGAGTACTCAGCACCCTGAGCACTGAGCACCCAGCACCCTGAGTACTGATCACCGAGCACCCCGAGCACTGAGCACCCAGCACCCTGAGCACTGAGCACCCAGCACCCTGAATAATGAGCACCCAGGACCCTGAGTACTGATAACCGAGCACCCCGAGCACTGAGCACCCAGCACCCTGAGTACTGAGCACCCAGCACCCTGAATACTGAGCACCCAGCACCCTGAGTACTGAGCACCCAGCACCCTGCGCACTGAGCACAAAGCACGCTGAGTACTGAGCACTGAACACCCTGAGTACTGAGCACCGAGGACCCTGAGCACTGAGCACCCAGCACGCTGAGTACTGAGCACTGAGCACCCTGGGTACTGAGCACCTAGCACCCTGAGTACTGAGCACCCAGCACCCTGAGCACTGAGCAGCCAGCACCCTCAGCACTGAGCACCCAGCACACCGAGCACTGAGCACCAAGCACCCTGAGCACTGAGCACCCAGCACCCCGAGTACTGAGCACCGAGCACCCCGAGCTCTGAGCACCCAGCAGCCTGAGTACTGAGCACCCAGTACCCTGAGTACTGAGCACCCCGAGTACTGATCACCCAGCACCCCGAGCACTGAGCACCCAGCACCCTGAGTACTGAGAACAGATCACCCCGAGCACGGAGCACCCAGGACCCCGAGCACTGAGTACTGAGCACCCAGCACCCTGAGTACTGAGCACCGAGCTCCCCGAGCACTGAGCACCCAGCACCCTGAGCACTGAGCACCCAGCACCCTGAGCACTGAAATCCCAGCACCCTGAGTACTGAGCACCCAGCACGCTGAGTACTGAGCACTCAGCACCCTGAGCACTGAGCACCCAGCACCCTGAGTACTGAGCACTGAGCACCCAGCACCCTGAGCACTGAGCACCCAGCACCCTGAGTACTGAGCACCCAGCACCCTGAGTACTGAGCACCCAGCACCCTGAGTACTGAGCACCGAGCACCCTGAGTACTGAGCACCGAGCACCCTGAGTACTGAGCACCCAGCACCCTGAGCACTGAGCACCCAGCACCCTGAGTACTGAGCACCCAGCACCCTGAGTACTGAGCACCCAGCACCCCGAGTACTGAGCACCCAGCACCCCGAGCACTGAGCACCCAGCACCACGAGAATGAGCACCCAGCACCCTGAGTACTGAGCACCCAGCACCCTGAGTACTGAGCACCGAGCTCCCGGAGCACTGAGCACCCTGAGTACTGAGCACCCAGCACCCTGAGTACTGAGCACCCAGCACCCTGAGCACTGAGCACACAGCACCCTGAGTACTGAGCACCCAGCACCACGAGCACTGAGCACACAGCACCCTGAGTACTGAGCACCCTGAGGACTGAGCACCGATCACCATGAGCACTGAGAACCCAGCACCCTGAGTACTGAGCACCCAGCACCCTGAGCACTGAGCACCCAGCACCCTGAGTACTGAGCAGAGAGCACCCTGATCACTGAGCACCCAGCACCCTGAGTACTGAGCACGCAGCACCCTGAGTACTGAGCACCGAGCACCCCGAGTACTGAGCACCCAGCACCCTGAGCACTCAGCACCCAGCACACCAAGCACTGAGCACCCAGCACCCTGAGTACTGAGCTCCCAGCACCCCGAGCCCTGAGCACCCAGCACCCTGAGTACTGAGCACCCTGAGTACTGAGCACCGATCACCCTGAGCACTGAGCACCCAACACCCTGAGTACTGAGCACCCACCGTACTGAGCACTGAGCACACTGAGCACTGAGCACCCAGCACCCTGAGTACTGAGCACCGAGCACCCTGAGCACTGAGCACCCAGCACCCTGAGTACTGAGCACCGAGCACCCCGAGCACTGAGCACCCAGCGCCCCGAGCACTGAGCACTGAGCACCCCGAGTACTGAGCACCCAGCAACCTGAGCACCGAGCACCCAGCACCCCGAGCACTGAGCACCCAGCACCCTGAGCACTGAGCACCCAGCACCCTGAGTACTGAGCACTGAGCTCCCTGAGTACTGAGCACCCACCACCCCGTGCACTGAGCACCGAGGACACCGAGCACTGAGCACCCAGCACCCCGAGCACTGAGCACCCAGCACCCTGAGCACTGAGCACCCAGCACCCTGAGCACTGAGCACCCAGCACCCTGAGCACTAAGCATCCAGCAACCCGAGCACTGAGCACCCAGCACCCCGAGCACTGAGCACCCAGCACCCTGAGTACTGAGCACCCAGCACCCTGAGTACTCAGCACCCAGCACCCTGAGCACTGAGCAACCAGCACCCTGAGTACTGAGCACCCTGCACCCCAAGCACTAAGCACCCTGAGAACTGAGCACCCAGCACCGCAAGCACTGAGCACCCTGAGTAATGAGCACCCAGCACCCTGATTAATGAGCACCCAGCACCCCGAGAACTGAGCACCCAGCACCCTGAGTATTGAGCACCGAGCACCCTGAGTACTGAGCACCCAGCACCCTGAGTACTGAGCACCCAGTGTACTGAGCACCGAGCACCCAGCACCCTGAGTACTGAGCACCCAGCCCCCTGAGCACTGAGCACCCAGCACCCTGAGTACTGAGCACCGAGCACCCTGAGTACTGAGCACCCAGCACCCCGAGCACTGAGCACCCAGCACCCCGAGCACTGAGCACCCAGCACCCTGAGTACTGAGCACACAGCACCCTGAGCACTGAGCACCCAGCACCCTGAGCACTGAGCACCCAGCACCCTGAGTACTGAGCACCCAGAACCCTGAGTACTGAGTACAAAGCACCCTGAGCACTGAGCACACAGCAACATGAGTACTGAGCACCGAGCACCCTGAGTACTGAGCACCCAGCACCCTGAGTACTGAGCACCCAGCACCCTTAGCACTGAGCACCCAGCACCCTGAGTACTGAGCCCCCAGCCCCCTGAGTACTGAGCACCCAGCACCCTGAGTACGGAGCACCCAGCACCCTGAGTACTGAGCACCCAGCACCCTGAGTATTGAGCACCGAGCACCCCGAGCACTGAGCAACCAGCACCCTGAGTACTGAGCACTGAGCACCCTGAGTACTAAGCACCGAACACCCTGAGTACTGAGCACCCAGCACCCTGAGGACTGAGCACCCAGCACCCTGAGCACTGAGCACCCAGCACCCTGAGTAATGAGCACCCAGCACCCTGAGTACTGAGCACCCAGCACCCTGAGCACTGAGCACCCAGCACCCCGAGCACTGAGCACCCAGCACCCTGAGTACTGAGTACTCAGCACCCTGAGCACTGAGCACCCAGCACCCTGAGTACTGATCACCGAGCACCCCGAGCACTGAGCACCCAGCACCCTGAGCACTGAGCACCCAGCACCCTGAATAATGAGCACCCAGCACCCTGAGTACTGATAACCGAGCACCCCGAGCACTGAGCACCCAGCACCCTGAGTACTGAGCACCCAGCACCCTGAATACTGAGCACCCAGCACCCTGAGTACTGAGCACCCAGCACCCTGCGCACTGAGCACAAAGCACGCTGAGTACTGAGCACTGAACACCCTGAGTACTGAGCACCGAGGACCCTGAGCACTGAGCACCCAGCACGCTGAGTACTGAGCACTGAGCACCCTGGGTACTGAGCACCTAGCACCCTGAGTACTGAGCACCCAGCACCCTGAGCACTGAGCAGCCAGCACCCTCAGCACTGAGCACCCAGCACACCGAGCACTGAGCACCAAGCACCCTGAGCACTGAGCACCCAGCACCCCGAGTACTGAGCACCGAGCACCCCGAGCTCTGAGCACCCAGCAGCCTGAGTACTGAGCACCCAGTACCCTGAGTACTGAGCACCCCGAGTACTGATCACCCAGCACCCCGAGCACTGAGCACCCAGCACCCTGAGTACTGAGAACAGATCACCCCGAGCACGGAGCACCCAGGACCCCGAGCACTGAGTACTGAGCACCCAGCACCCTGAGTACTGAGCACCGAGCTCCCCGAGCACTGAGCACCCAGCACCCTGAGCACTGAGCACCCAGCACCCTGAGCACTGAAATCCCAGCACCCTGAGTACTGAGCACCCAGCACGCTGAGTACTGAGCACTCAGCACCCTGAGCACTGAGCACCCAGCACCCTGAGTACTGAGCACTGAGCACCCAGCACCCTGAGCACTGAGCACCCAGCACCCTGAGTACTGAGCACCCAGCACCCTGAGTACTGAGCACCCAGCACCCTGAGTACTGAGCACCGAGCACCCTGAGTACTGAGCACCGAGCACCCTGAGTACTGAGCACCCAGCACCCTGAGCACTGAGCACCCAGCACCCTGAGTACTGAGCACCCAGCACCCTGAGTACTGAGCACCCAGCACCCCGAGCACTGAGCACCCAGCACCCTGAGTACTGAGCACCTAGCACCCCGAGCACTGAGCACCCAGCACCCTGAGCACTGAGCACAAAGTACGCTGAGTACTGAGCACCCTGAGTACTGAGCATAGAGGACCCTGAGCACTGAGCACCCAGCACCCTGAGCACTGAGCACCCAGCACCCCGAGAATGAGCACCCAGCACCCTGAGTACTGAGAACCGAGCACCCTGAGTACTGAGCACCCAGCACGCTGAGCACTGAGCACCCAGCACCCCGAGTACTGAGCACCCAGCACCCCGAGCACTGAGCACCCAGCACCACGAGAATGAGCACCCAGCACCCTGAGTACTGAGCACCCAGCACCCTGAGTACTGAGCACCGAGCTCCCGGAGCACTGAGCACCCTGAGTACTGAGCACCCAGCACCCTGAGTACTGAGCACCCAGCACCCTGAGCACTGAGCACACAGCACCCTGAGTACTGAGCACCCAGCACCACGAGCACTGAGCACACAGCACCCTGAGTACTGAGCACCCTGAGGACTGAGCACCGATCACCATGAGCACTGAGAACCCAGCACCCTGAGTACTGAGCACCCAGCACCCTGAGCACTGAGCACCCAGCACCCTGAGTACTGAGCAGAGAGCACCCTGATCACTGAGCACCCAGCACCCTGAGTACTGAGCACGCAGCACCCTGAGTACTGAGCACCGAGCACCCCGAGTACTGAGCACCCAGCACCCTGAGCACTCAGCACCCAGCACACCGAGCACTGAGCACCCAGCACCCTGAGTACTGAGCTCCCAGCACCCCGAGCCCTGAGCACCCAGCACCCTGAGTACTGAGCACCCTGAGTACTGAGCACCGATCACCCTGAGCACTGAGCACCCAACACCCTGAGTACTGAGCACCCACCGTACTGAGCACTGAGCACACTGAGCACTGAGCACCCAGCACCCTGAGTACTGAGCACCGAGCACCCTGAGCACTGAGCACCCAGCACCCTGAGTACTGAGCACCGAGCACCCCGAGCACTGAGCACCCAGCGCCCCGAGCACTGAGCACTGAGCACCCCGAGTACTGAGCACCCAGCAACCTGAGCACCGAGCACCCAGCACCCCGAGCACTGAGCACCCAGCACCCTGAGCACTGAGCACCCAGCACCCTGAGTACTGAGCACTGAGCTCCCTGAGTACTGAGCACCCACCACCCCGTGCACTGAGCACCGAGGACACCGAGCACTGAGCACCCAGCACCCCGAGCACTGAGCACCCAGCACCCTGAGCACTGAGCACCCAGCACCCTGAGCACTGAGCACCCAGCACCCTGAGCACTAAGCATCCAGCAACCCGAGCACTGAGCACCCAGCACCCCGAGCACTGAGCACCCAGCACCCTGAGTACTGAGCACCCAGCACCCTGAGTACTCAGCACCCAGCACCCTGAGCACTGAGCAACCAGCACCCTGAGTACTGAGCACCCTGCACCCCAAGCACTAAGCACCCTGAGAACTGAGCACCCAGCACCGCAAGCACTGAGCACCCTGAGTACTGAGCACCCAGCACCCTGATTAATGAGCACCCAGCACCCCGAGAACTGAGCACCCAGCACCCTGAGTATTGAGCACCGAGCACCCTGAGTACTGAGCACCCAGCACCCTGAGTACTGAGCACCCAGTGTACTGAGCACCGAGCACCCAGCCCCCTGAGTACTGAGCACCCAGCCCCCTGAGCACTGAGCACCCAGCACCCTGAGTACTGAGCACCGAGCACCCTGAGTACTGAGCACACAGCACCCCGAGCACTGAGCACCCAGCACCCCGAGCACTGAGCACCCAGCACCCTGAGCACTGAGCACCCTGAGTACTGAGCACTGAGCACCCTGAGTACTGAGCACCCAGCACCCTGAGTATTGAGCACCCAGCAACCTGAGCACTGAGCACCGAGCACCCTGAGCACTGAGCACCAAGCACCCTGAGTACTGAGCACCCTGAGTACTGAGCACACAGCACCGTGAGCACTGAGCACCCAGCACCCCGAGCACTGAGCACCCAGCACCCTGAGCACTGAGCACCCTGAGTACTGAGCACTGAGCACCCTGACTACTGAGCACTGAGCACCCTGAGTACTGAGCACCCAGCACCCTGAGTACTGAGCACCCAGCACCCTGAGCAATGAGCACCCGGAGTACTGAGCACCCAGCACCCTGAGTACTTAGCACCGAGCACCCTGAGTACTGAGCACCCAGTACCCTGAGCACTGAACACACAGCACCCTGAGTACTGAGCACCCCGAGCATTGAGCACCCAGCACCCTGAGCACTGAGGACCCAGCACCCTGAGTACTGAGCACCCAGCACCCTGAGCACTGAGCACCCAGCACCCTGAGTACTGAGCACCCAGCACCCTGAGCACTGAGCACCCAGCACCCTGAGTAATGAGCACTGAGCACCCAGCACCCCGAGCACTGAGCACTAAGCACCCTGTGTACTGAGCACTGAGTACCCAGCACCCCGAGCACTGAGCACCCAGCACCCTGAGCACTGAGCACCCTGAGTACTGAGCACCCAGCACCCTGAGCACTGAGCACCCAGCACCCTGAGCACTGAGCACCCAGCACCCAGAGCACTGAGCACCCTGAGTACTGAGCACTGAGCACCCTGAGCACTGAGCACCGAGCACCCTGAGTGCTGAGCACTGAGCACCCTGACCACTGAGCACCCAGCACCCTGAGTACTGAGCACCCAGCACCCTGAGCACTGAGGACGGAGCACCCTGAGTACTAAGCACAAAGCACCCTGAGTACTGAGCACCCAGCACCCTGAGCACTGAGCACCCAGCACACTGAGTACTGAGCACTGAGCACCCTGAGTACTGAGCACCGAGCACCCTGAGCACTGAGCACCCAGCACGCTGAGTACTGAGCACTGAGCACCCTGATTAATGAGCACCCAGCACCCCGAGAACTGAGCACCCAGCACCCTGAGTATTGAGCACCGAGCACCCTGAGTACTGAGCACCCAGCACCCTGAGTACTGAGCACCCAGTGTACTGAGCACCGAGCACCCAGCACCCTGAGTACTGAGCACCCAGCACCCTGAGCACCGAGCACCCAGCACCCTGAGTACTGAGCACCGAGCACCCTGAGTACTGAGCACCCAGCACCCCGAGCACTGAGCACCCAGCACCCCGAGCACTGAGCACCCAGCACACCGAGCACTCAGCACCCAGCACCGCGAGCACTGAGCACCCAGCACACCGAGCACTGAGCACCCAGCACCCCGAGCACCGAGCACCATGAGTACTAAGCACCGAGCACCCTGAGCACTGAGCACCCAGCACCCTGAGCACTGAGCACCCAGCACCCTGAGTACTGAGCCCCCAGCACCCCGAGCACTGAGCACCCAGCACCGTGAGTACTGAGCACCCAGCACCCTGAGCACTGAGCACCGAGCACCCTGAGCACTGAGCACCCAGCACCCTGAGGACTGAGTACCCAGCACCCCGAGCACTGAGCACCCAGCACCCTGAGCACTGAGCACCCTGATTACTGAGCACTGAGCACCCTGAGTACTGAGCACCCAGAACCCTGAGTATTGAGCACCCATCAACCTGAGCACTGAGCACCAATCACCCTGAGCACTGAGCACCCAGCACCCTGAGCACTGAGCACCCAGCACCCTGAGCACTTAGCACCCTGAGGACTGAGCACCCAGCACCCTGAGTACTGAGCACCCAGCACCCTGAGTACTGAGCACCCAGCATCCTGAGTACTGAGCACCCTGAGTACTGAGCACCCAGCATCCTGAGTACTGTGCAACCTGAGTACTGAGCACCCAGCAACCTGAGTACTTAGCACCCAGCAACTGAGCACTTAGCACCCAGCACCCTGAGTACTGAGCACCGAGCACTCCGAGTACTGAGCACCCAGCACCCCGAGCACTGAGCACCCAGCACCCTGAGCACTGAGCACCCAGCACCCCAAGCACTGAGCACCCAGCACCCTGAGTACTGAGTACTGAGCACCCTGAGTACTGAGCACCCAGCATTCTGAGCACTGAGCACCCGGCACCCTGAGTACTGAGCACCGACCACCCCGAGCACTGAGCACGCAGCACCCTGAGTACTGAGCACCCAGCACTAAAAGTACTGAGCACCGAGCATCCTGAGCACTGAGCACCGAGCACCCCGAGCACTGAGCACCCAGCACCCTGAGTACTGAGCACCCAGCAAAAAGTGTACTGAGCAGCGAGCACCCTGAGCACTGAGCACCCAGCACCCTGAGTACTGAGCACCCAGCACCCCGAGTACTGAGCACCCAGCACCCTGAGCACTGAGCACCCGGAGGACTGAGCACCCAGCACCCTGAGCACTGAGCACCGATCACTCTGAGCAGTGAGCACCCAGCACCCCGAGCACTGAGCACCCAGCACCCTGAGTACTGAGCACCCAGCACCCCGAGTACTGAGCACCCAGCACCCTGAGTACTGAGCACCCAGCACCCCGAGCACTGAGCACACAGCACCCTGAGTACTGAGCACCCTGAGTACTGAGAAATGAGCACAGATCATCCTGAGTACTGAGCACCCTGAGGACTGAGCACCCAGCACCCAGAGCAATGAGAACCCAGCACCCTGAGTACTGAGCACTGATCACCCTGAGCACTGAGCACCCAGCACCCCGAGCACTGAGCACCCAGCACCCCGAGCACTGAGCACCCAGCACCCTGAGCACTGAGCACCGAGCACCCTGAGTACTGAACACCCAGCACCCTGAGCACTCAGCACTGAGCACCCAGCACCCTGAGCACTGAGCACTGAGCACCCAGCACACCGAGCACTGAGCACCCAGCACCCTGAGCACCCAGCACCCTGAGCACTGAGCACCCTGAGCACTGAGCACTGAGCACCCAGCACCCTGAGTACTGAGCACCCAACACTCTGAACACTGAGCACCCAGCACGCTGAGTACTGAGCACTGAGCACACAGCACCCTGAGTACTGAGCACGCAGCACCCCGAGCACTGAGCACCCAGCGCCCCGAGCACTGAGCACCCAGCACCCCGAGCACTGAGCACTGAGCACACTGAGCACTGAGCACCCAGCACACCGAGTACTGAGCACTGAGCACCCTGAGTACTGAGCACCCAGCACCCCGAGTACTGAGCACTGAGCACCCTGAGTACTGAGCACCCAGCACCCTGAGCACTGAGAACCCTGAGTACTGAGCACCGAGCACCCTGAGTACTGAGCACCCAGCCCCCTGAGCACTGAGCACGGAGCACCCCGAGGACTGAGCACCCCGCACCCTGAGCACTGAGCACCCAGCACCTTGAGTACTGAGCACCGAGCACCCCGAGCACTGAGCACCCAGCACCCTGAGTACTGAGCACCCAACACCCAGAGTACTGAGCACCCAGCACCCTGATCACTGAGCACCCAGCACCCTGAGTACTGAGCACCCAGCACCCTGAGTACTGAGCACCGAGCACCCTGAGTACTGAGCACCCAGCACCCTGAGCACTGAGCACTGACCACCCAGCACCCCGAGCACTGAGCACCCAGCACCCCGAGCACTGAGCACCTAGCGCCCTGAGCACTGAGCACCCGGCACCCTGAGCACTGAGCACCCAGCCCCCTGAGTACTGAGCACCCAGCACCATGAGTACTGAGCACCCAGCACCCTGAGTACTGAGCACCGAGCACCCCGAGCACTGAGCACCCAGCACCCTGAGCACCGAGCACCCCGAGCACTGAGCACCCAGCACCCTGAGCACTGAGCACCCTGAGCACTGAGCACCCAGCACCCCGAGCACTGAGCACCCAGCACCCTGAGTACTGAGCACCCAGCACCCTGAGCACTGAGCACCCAGCACCCTGAGTACTGAGCACCCTGAGTACTGAGCACCGATCACCCTGAGCACTGAGCACCCAGCACCCTGAGTACTGAGCACCCAGCACCCTGAGCACTGAGCACCCAGCACCCTGAGTACTGAGCACCCAGAACCCTGAGTACTGAGTACAAAGCACCCTGAGCACTGAGCACCCAGCACCCTGAGTACTGAGCACCGAGCACACTAAGTACTGAGCACCAAGCATCCTGAGTACTGAGCACCCAGCACCCTGAGCACTGAGCACCCAGCACCCTGAGTACTGAGCACCCAGCACCCTGAGTACTGAGCACCCAGCACCCTGAGTACTGAGCACCCAGCACCCTGAGTACTGAGCACCCAGCACCCCGAGCACTGAGCACCCAGCACCCTGAGTACTGAGCACCCAGCACCCTGAGCACTGAGCACCCAGCACCCTGAGTACTGAGCACCCTGAGTACTGAGCACCGATCACCCTGAGCACTGAGCACCCAGCACCCTGAGTACTGAGCACCCAGCACCCTGAGCACTGAGCACCCAGCACCCTGAGTACTGAGCACCCAGAACCCTGAGTACTGAGTACAAAGCACCCTGAGCACTGAGCACCCAGCACCCTGAGTACTGAGCACCGAGCACACTAAGTACTGAGTACAAAGCACCCTGAGCACTGAGCACCCAGCACCCTGAGTACTGAGCACCGAGCACCCCAAGCACTGAGCAACCAGCACCCTGAGTACTGAGCACACAGCACCCTGAGGACTGAGCACCCAGCACCCTGAACAATGAGCACCCAGCACCCTGAGTACTGTGCCCCCAGCACCCTGAGTACTGAGCACCCAGCACCCTGAGCACTGAGCACCCAGCACCCCGAGCACTGAGCACCCAGCACCCTGAGCACTGAGCACCCAGCACCCCGAGCACTGAGCACCCAGCACCCTGAGCACTGAGCACCCAGCACCCTGAGCACTGAGCACCCAGCACCCTGAGTACTGAGTACTCAGCACCCTGAGCACTGAGCACCCAGCACCCTGAGTACTGATCACCGAGCACCCCGAGCACTGAGCACCCAGCACCCTGAGTACTGAGCACCCAGCACCCTGAGTACTGAGCACCCAGCACCCTGAGTACTGAGCACCCAGCACCCTGAGCACTGAGCACAAAGCACGCTGAGTACTGAGCACTGAGCACCCTTAGTACTGAGCACCGAGGACCCTGAGCACTGAGCACCCAGCACGCTGAGTACTGAGCACTGAGCACAATGAGTACTGAGCACCTAGCACCCTGAGTACTGAGCACCCAGCACACTGAGCACTGAGCAGCCAGCACCCTCAGCACTGAGCACCCAGCACCCCGAGCACTGAGCACCCAGCACCCTGAGCACTGAGCACCCAGCACCCCGAGTACTGAGCACCCAGCACCCCGAGTACTGAGCACCGAGCACCCCGAGCACTGAGCACCCAGCACCCTGAGTACTGAGCACCCAGTACCCTGAGTACTGAGCACCCCGAGTACTGAGCACCCAGCACCCCGAGCACTGAGCACCCAGCACCCTGAGAACTGAGAACCGAGCACCCTGAGTACTGAGCACCCAGCACCCTGAGTACTGAGCCCCCAGCACCCTGAGTACTGAGCACCCAGCACCCCGAGCACTGAGCACCCAGCACCCCGAGAATGAGCACCCAGCACCCTGAGTACTGAGCACCCAGCACCCCGAGCACGGAGCACCCAGGACCCCGAGCACTGAGTACTGAACACCCAGCACCCGGTGTACTGAGCACCGAGCTCCCCGAGCACTGAGCACCCAGCACCCTGAGCACTGAGCACCCAGCACCCTGAGCACTGAGCACCCAGCACCCTGAGTACTGAGCACCCAGCACGCTGAGTACTGAGCACTCAGCACACTGAGAACTGAGCACCCAGCACCCTGAGTACTGAGCACTGAGCACCCAGCACCCTGAGCACTGAGCACCCAGCACCCTGTGTACTGAGCACTGAGCACCCTGATTACTAAGCACCTAGCACCCTGAGTACTGAGCACCCAGGACCCTGAGCACTGAGCACCGAGCACCCCGAGCACTGAGCACCCAGCACCCTGAGCACTCAGCACCCATCACCCCGATCACTGAGCACCCAGCACCCTGAGCACTGAGCACCCAGCACCCTGAGCACTGAGCACCCAGCACCCAGAGCACTGAGCACCCAGCACCCTGAGCGCTGAGCACCCAGCACCCTGAGTACTGAGCACCCAGCACCCTGAGTACTGAGCACCCTGAGTACTGAGCACCGATCACCCTGAGCACTGAGCACCCAGCACACTGAGTACTGAGCACCCAGCACCCTGAGCACTGAGCACCCAGCACCCTGAGCATTGAGCACCCAGCACCCTGAGTACTGAGCACCCAGAACCCTGAGTACTGAGTACAAAGCACCCTGAGCACTGAGCACCCAGCACCCTGAGTACTGAGCACGGAGCACCCTGAGTACTGAGCACCCAGCACCCTGAGTACTGAGCACCCAGCACCCTGAGCACTGAGCACCCAGCACCCTGAGTACTGAGCACCCAGCACACTGAGTACTGAGCACTGATCACCCTGAGCACTGAGCACCCAGCACCCCGAGCACTGAGCACCCAGCACCCTGAGTACTGAGCACCTAGCACCCTGAGCACTGAGCACCGAGCACCCTGAGTACTGAACACCCAGCAACCTGAGCACTGAGCACTGAGCACCCAGCACCCTGAGCACTGATCACTGAGCACCCAGCACCCCGAGCACTGAGCACCCAGCACCCTGAGCACCCAGCACCCAGAGCACTGAGCACCCTGAGCACTGAGCACCCTGAGCACTGAGCACTGAGCACCCAGCACCCTGAGTACTGAGCACCCAACACTCTGAGCACTGAGCACCCAGCACGCTGAGTACTGAGCACTGAGCACACAGCACCCTGAGCACTGAGCACCCAGCACCCTGAGCACTGAGCACTGAGCACCCAGCATCCCGAGCACTGAGCACCAGGCACCCTGAGCACCCAGCACCCTGAGCACTGAGCACCCTGAGTACTGAGCACCCAGCACCCTGAGCACTGAGCACACAGCACCCTGAGTACTGAGCACCCTGAGTACTGAGCACCGATCACCCTGAGCACTGAGCACCCAGCACCCTGATTACTGAGCTCACAGCACCCTGAGCACTGAGCACCCAGCACCCTGAGCACTGAACACCCAGCACCCTGAGTACTGAGCACCCAGCACCCTGAGTACTGATCACCGAGCTCCCCGAGCACTGAGCACCCAGCACCCTGAGCACTGAGCACCCAGCACCCTGAGCACTGAACACCCAGCACCCTGAGTACTGAGCACCCAGCACCCTGAGTACTGATCACCGAGCACCCCGAGCACTGAGCACCCAGCACCCTGAGTACTGAGCACCCAGCACCCTGAATACTGAGCACCCAGCACCCTGAGTACTGAGCACTCAGCACCCTGAGCACTGAGCACCCAGCACCCTGAGTACTGAGCACTGAGCACCCAGCACCCCGAGCACTGAGCACCCAGCACCCTGTGTACTGAGCACTGAGCACCCTGATTACTAAGCACCCCGCACACTGAGTACTGAGCACCCAGGACCCTAAGCACTGAGCACCGAGCACCCCGAGCACTGAGCACTCAGCACCCTGAGCGCTCAGCACCCATCACCCCGATCACTGAGCACCCAGCACCCTGAGCACTGAGCACCCAGCACTCTGAGCACTGAGCACCCAGCACCCAGAGCACTGAGCTCCCAGCACCCTGAGCACTGAGCACCCAGCACCCTGAGTACTGGCACCCAGCACCCTGAGTACTGAGCACCCAGCACCCTGAGTACTGAGCACCGAGCACCCTGAGTACTGAGCACCGAGCACCCTGAGTACTGAGCACCCAGCACCCTGAGCACTGAGCACCCAGCACCCTGAGTACTGAGCACCCAGCACCCTGAGTACTGAGCACCCAGCACCCCGAGCACTGAGCACCCAGAACCCTGAGTACTGAGCACCTAGCACCCTGAGCACTGAGCACCGAGCACCCTGAGTACTGAACACCCAGCACCCTGAGCACTGAGCACTGAGCACACAGCACCCTGAGCACTGAGAACTGAGCACCCAGCACCCCGAGCACTGAGCACCCAGCACCCTGAGCACCCAGGACCCTGAGCACTGAGCACCCTGAGCACTGAGCACCCTCAGCACTGAGCACTGAGCACCCAGCACCCTGAGTACTGAGCACCCAACACTCTGAGCACTGAGCACCCAGCACGCTGAGTACTGAGCACTGAGCACACAGCACCCTGAGTACAGAGCACCCAGCACCCCGAGCACTGAGCACCCAGCGCCCCGAGCGTTGAGAACCCAGCACCCTGAGCACTGAGCACTGAGCACACTGAGCACTGAGCACCCAGCACCCCGAGTACTGAGCACTGAGCACCCTGAGTACTGAGCACCCAACACCCCGAGTACTGATCACCCAGCACCCTGAGAACTGAGCACCCAGCACCCTGAGTACTGAGCACCCAGCACCCTGAGTACTGAGCACCCAGCACCCTGAGCACTGAGCACTGAGGACCCAGCACCTTGAGCACTGAGCACTGACCACCCAGCACCCCGAGCACTGAGCACCCAGCACCCCGAGCACTGAGCACCCAGCGCCCTGAGCACTGAGCACCCAGCACACTGAGCACTGAGCACCCAGCCCCCTGAGTACTGAGCACCCAGCACCATGAGTACTGAGCACCCAGCACCCTGAGCACTGAGCACCCTGAGGACTGAGCACCCAGCACCCTGAGCACTGAGCACCCAGCACCCTGAGTACTGAGCACCGATCACCCTGAGCACTGAGCACCCAGCACCCCGAGCACTGAGCACCCAGCACCCTGAGTACTGAGCACCCAGCACCCTGAGCACTGAGCACCCAGCACCCTGAGTACTGAGCACCCTGAGTTCTGAGCACCGATCACCCTGAGCACTGAGCACCCAGCACCCTGAGTACTGAGCACCCAGCACCCTGAGCACTGAGCACCCAGCACCCTGAGCACTGAGCACCCAGCACCCTGAGTACTGAGCACCCAGCACCCTGAGTACTGAGTACCCAGCACCCTGAGCACTGAGGACCCAGCACCCTGAGTACTGAGCACCGAGCACCCTGAGTACTGAGCACCCAGCACCCTGAGTACTGAGCACACAGCACCCTGAGCACTGAGCACCCAGCACCCTGAGTACTGAGCACCCAGCACCCTGAGTACTGAGCACCCAGCACCCAGAGCACTGAGCACCCAGCACCCCGAGCATGGAGCACCCAGGACCCCGAGCACTGAGTACTGAGCACCCAGCACCCTGAGTACTGAGCACCGAGCTAACCGAGCACTGAGCACCCTGAGTACTGAGCACCCAGCACCCCGATCACTGAGCACCCAGCACCCTGAGCACTGAGCACCCAGCACCCTGAGCACTGAGCACCCAACACCCTGAGTACTGAGCACCCAGCACGCTGAGTACTGAGCACCCAGCACCCTGAGCACTGAGCACCCAGCACCCTGAGTACTGAGCACCCAGCACCCTGAGCACTCAGCACCCAGCACCCCGAGCACTGAGCACCAAGCACCATGAGCACGGAGAACCCCTAGTACTGAGCACCCAGCACCCTGAGCACTGAGCACCCAGCACCTTGAGTAGTGAGCACCGAGCACCTCGAGCACTAAGCACCCAGCACCCTGAGTACTGAACACCCAGCAACCTGAGCACTGAGCACTGAGCACCCAGCACCCTGAGCACTGAGCACTGAGCACCCAGCACCCCGAGCACTGAGCACCCAGCACCCTGAGCACCCAGCACCCAGAGCACTGAGCACCCTGAGCACTGAGCACCCTGAGCACTGAGCACTGAGCACCCAGCACCCTGAGTACTGAGCACCCAACACTCTGAGCACTGAGCACCCAGCACGCTGAGTACTGAGCACTGAGCACACAGCACCCTGAGCACTGAGCACCCAGCACCCTGAGCACTGAGCACTGAGCACCCAGCATCCCGAGCACTGAGCACCAGGCACCCTGAGCACCCAGCACCCTGAGCACTGAGCACCCTGAGTACTGAGCACCCAGCACCCTGAGCACTGAGCACACAGCACCCTGAGTACTGAGCACCCTGAGTACTGAGCACCGATCACCCTGAGCACTGAGCACCCAGCACCATGAGCACGGAGAACCCCTAGTACTGAGCACCCAGCACCCTGAGCACTGAGCACCCAGCACCTTGAGTACTGAGCACCGAGCACCTCGAGCACTAAGCACCCAGCACCCTGAGTACTGAACACCCAGCAACCTGAGCACTGAGCACTGAGCACCCAGCACCCTGAGCACTGAGCACTGAGCACCCAGCACCCCGAGCACTGAGCACCCAGCACCCTGAGCACCCAGCACCCAGAGCACTGAGCACCCTGAGCACTGAGCACCCTGAGCACTGAGCACTGAGCACCCAGCACCCTGAGTACTGAGCACCCAACACTCTGAGCACTGAGCACCCAGCACGCTGAGTACTGAGCACTGAGCACACAGCACCCTGAGCACTGAGCACCCAGCACCCTGAGCACTGAGCACTGAGCACCCAGCATCCCGAGCACTGAATACCACGCACCCTGAGCACCCAGCACCCTGAGCACTGAGCACCCTGAGTACTGAGCACCCAGCACCCTGAGCACTGAGCACACAGCACCCTGAGTACTGAGCACCCTGAGTACTGAGCACCGATCACCCTGAGCACTGAGCACCCAGCACACTGAGTACTGAGCACACAGCACCCTGAGCACTGAGCACCCAGCACCCTGAGCACTGAGCACCCAGCACCCTGAGTACTGAGCACCCAGAACCCTGAGTACTGAGTACAAAGCACCCTGAGCACTGAGCACCCAGCACCCTGAGTACTGAGCACCGAGCACCCTGTGTACTGAGCACCCAGCACCCTGAGTACTGAGCACCCAGCACCCTGAGCACTGAGCACCCAGCACCCTGAGTACTGAGCACCCAGCACCCTGAGTACTGAGCACCCAGCACCCTGAGTAAGGAGCACCCAGCACCCTGAGTACTGAGCACCCAGCACCGTGAGTACTGAGCACCGAGCACCCCGAGCACTGAGCAACCAGCACCCTGAGTACTGAGCACTGAGCACCCTGAGTACTAAGCACCGAACACCCTGAGTACTGAGCACCCAGCACCCTGAGGACTGAGCACCCAGCACCCTGAGCACTGAGCACCCAGCACCCTGAGTAATGAGCACCCAGCACCCTGAGTACTGAGCACCCAGCACCCTGAGCACTGAGCACCCAGCACCCCGAGCACTGAGCACCCAGCACCCTGAGTACTGAGTACTCAGCACCCTGAGCACAGAGCACCCAGCACCCTGAGTACTGATCACCGAGCACCCCGAGCACTGAGCACCCAGCACCCTGAGCACTGAGCACCCAGCACCCTGAGTAATGAGCACCCAGCACCCTGAGTACTGATCACCGAGCACCCCGAGCACTGAGCACCCAGCACCCTGAGTACTGAGCACCCAGCACCCTGAATACTGAGCACCCAGCACCCTGAGTACTGAGCACCCAGCACCCTGAGCACTGAGCACAAAGCACGCTGAGTACTGAGCACTGAACACCGTGAGTACTGAGCACCGAGGACCCTGAGCACTGAGCACCCAGCACGCTGAGTACTGAGCACTGAGCACCCTGAGTACTGAGCACCTAGCACCCTGAGTACTGAGCACCCAGCACCCTGAGCACTGAGCAGCCAGCACCCTCAGCACTGAGCACCCAGCACTCCGAGCACTGAGCACCCAGCACCCTGAGCACTGAGCACCCAGCACCCCGAGTACTGAGCACCGAGCACCCCGAGCTCTGAGCACCCAGCACACTGAGTACTGAGCACCCAGTACCCTGAGTACTGAGCACCCCGAGTACTGAGCACCCAGCACCCCGAGCACTGAGCACCCAGCACCCTGAGTACTGAGAACAGATCACCCCGAGCTCGGAGCACCCAGGAACCCGAGCACTGAGTACTGAGCAGCCAGCACCCTGAGCACTGAGCACCCAGCACCCTGAGCACTGAACACCCAGCACCCTGAGTACTGAGCACCCAGCACCCTGAGTACTGATCACCGAGCACCCCGAGCACTGAGCACCCAGCACCCTGAGTACTGAGCACCAAGCACCCTGAATACTGAGCACCCAGCACCCTGAGTACTGAGCACTCAGCACCCTGAGCACTGAGCACCCAGCACCCTGAGTACTGAGCACTGAGCACCCAGCACCCCGAGCACTGAGCACCCAGCACCCTGTGTACTGAGCACTGAGCACCCTGATTACTAAGCACCCAGCACCCTGAGTACTGAGCACCCAGGACCCTAAGCACTGAGCACCGAGCACCCCGAGCACTGAGCACTCAGCACCCTGAGCACTCAGCACCCATCACCCCGATCACTGAGCACCCAGCACCCTGAGCACTGAGCACCCAGCACTCTGAGCACTGAGCACCCAGCACCCAGAGCACTGAGCACCCAGCACCCTGAGCACTGAGCACCCAGCACCCTGAGTACTGAGCACCCAGCACCCTGAGTACTGAGCACCCAACACCCTGAGTACTGAGCACCGAGCACCCTGAGTACTGAGCACCGAGCACCCTGAGTACTGAGCACCCAGCAACCTGAGCACTGAGCACCCAGCACCCTGAGTACTGAGCACCCAGCACCCTGAGTACTGAGCACCCAGCACCCCGAGCACTGAGCACCCAGAACCCTGAGTACTGAGCACCTAGCACCCTGAGCACTGAGCACTGAGCACCCTGAGTACTGAACACCCAGCACCCTGAGCACTGAGCACTGAGCACACAGCACCCTGAGCACTGAGAACTGAGCACCCAGCACCCCGAGCACTGAGCACCCAGCACCCTGAGCACCCAGCACCCTGAGCACTGAGCACCCTGAGCACTGAGCACCCTCAGCACTGAGCACTGAGCACCCAGCACCCTGAGTACTGAGCACCTAACACTCTGAGCACTGAGCACCCAGCACGCTGAGTACTGAGCACTGAGCACACAGCACCCTGAGTACAGAGCACCCAGCACCCCGAGCACTGAGCACCCAGCGCCCCGAGCGTTGAGAACCCAGCAACCTGAGCACTGAGCACTGAGCACACTGAGCACTGAGCACCCAGCACCCCGAGTACTGAGCACTGAGCACCCTGAGTACTGAGCACCCAACACCCCGAGTACTGATCACCCAGCACCCTGAGAACTGAGCACCCAGCACCCTGAGTACTGAGCACCCAGCACCCTGAGTACTGAGCACCCAGCACCCTGAGCACTGAGCACTGAGCACCCAGCACCTTGAGCACTGAGCACTGACCACCCAGCACCCCGAGCACTGAGCACCCAGCACCCCGAGCACTGAGCACCCAGCGCCCTGAGCACTGAGCACCCAGCACACTGAGCACTGAGCACCCAGCCCCCTGAGTACTGAGCACCCAGCACCATGAGTACTGAGCACCCAGCACCCTGAGCACTGAGCACCCTGAGGACTGAGCACCCAGCACCCGGGCACTGAGCAACCAGCACCCTGAGTACTGAGCACCGATCACCCTGAGCACTGAGCACCCAGCACCCCGAGCACTGAGCACCCAACACCCTGAGTACTGAGCACCCAGCACCCTGAGCACTGAGCACCCAGCACCCTGAGTACTGAGCACCCTGAGTACTGAGCACCGATCACCCTGAGCACTGAGCACCCAGCACCCTGAGTACTGAGCACCCAGCACCCTGAGCACTGAGGACCCAGCACCCTGAGTACTGAGCACCCAGCACCCTGAGTACTGAGCACCCAGCACCCTGAGTACTGAGCACACAGCACCCTGAGGACTGAGCACCCAGCACCCTGAGTACTGAGCACCCAGCACCCTGAGTACTGAGCACCCAGCACCCAGAGCACTGAGCACCCAGCACCCCGAGCATGGAGCACCCAGGACCCCGAGCACTGAGTACTGAGCACCCAGCACCCTGAGTACTGAGCACCGAGCTAACCGAGCACTGAGCACCCTGAGTACTGAGCACCCAGCACCCCGATCACTGAGCACCCAGCACCCTGAGCACTGAGCACCCAGCACCCTGAGCACTGAGCACCCAGCACCCTGAGTACTGAGCACCCAGCACGCTGAGTACTGAGCACCCAGCACCCTGAGCACTGAGCACCCAGCACCCTGAGTACTGAGCACTGAGCACCCAGCACCCCGAGCACTGAGCACCCAGCACCCTGTGTACTGAGCACTGAGCACCCTGAGTACTAAGCACCCAGCACCCTGAGTACTGAGCACCCAGCACCCTGAGCACTGAGCACCGAGCACCCCGAGCACTGAGCACCCAGCACCCTGAGCACTCAGCACCCAGCACCCCGAGCACTGAGCACCAAGCACCCTGAGCACTGAGCACCCAGCACCATGAGCACGGAGAACCCCGAGTACTGAGCACCCAGCACCCTGAGCACTGAGCACCCAGCACCTTGAGTACTGAGCACCGAGCACCTCGAGCACTAAGCACCCAGCACCCTGAGTACTGAGCACCCAGCACCCTGAGCACTGAGCACCCAGAACCCTGAGCACTGAGCACAGAGCACCCTGAGCACGGAGCACCCAGCACCCTGAGTACTGAGCACCCAACACCCAGACTACTGAGCTCCCAGCACACTGAGCACTGAGCAGCCAGCACCCTGAGTACTGAGCACCCAGCACCCTGAGTACTGAACACCCAGCACCCTGAGCACTGAGCACTGAGCACCCTGAGCACTGAGTACTGAGCACTGAGCCCCCTGAGCACTGAGCACCCAGCACCCCGAGTACTGAGCACCCAGCACCCCGAGCACTGAGCACCCAGCGCCCCGAGCACTGAGCACCCAGCACCCCGAGCACTGAGCACTGAGCAACCTGAGCACTGAGCACCCAGCACCCGGAGTACTGAGCACTGAGCACCCTGATTACTGAGCACCAAGCACCCCGAGTACTGAGCACTGAGCACCCTGAGCACTGAGCACCCAGCACCCTGAGCACTGAGCACCCAGCACCCTGAGTACTGAGCACTGAAAACCCTGAGTACTGAGCACCGAGCACCCTGAGTACTGAGCACCCAGCACCCTGATCACTGAGCACGGAGCACCCCGAGGACTGAGCACCCAGCACCCTGAGCACTGAGCACCCAGCACCTTGAGTACTGAGCACCGAGCACAACGAGCACTGAGCACCCAGCACCCTGAGTACTGAGCACCCAGCACCCTGAGCACTGAGCACCCAGCTCCCTGAGCACTGAGCACTCAGCACCCCAAGCACTGAGCACCCAGCACCCTGAGTACTGAGCACAGAGCACCCTGAGCACTGAGCACCCAGCACCCTGAGCACTGAGCACCCAGCTCCCTGAGCACTGAGCACTGAGCACCCAGCACCCTGAGCACTGAGCACCCAGCACCACAGCCCTGAGCACCCAGCACCCCGAGCACTGAGCACCCAGCACCCTGAGCACTGAGCACCCAGCACCCTGAGTACTGAGCAACCAGCAACCTGAGTACTGAGCACCCAGCACCCTGAGTACTGAGCAGTCAGCACCCTGAGTACTGAGCACCGAGCACACCGAGCAATGAGCACCCAGCACCCTGAGCACTGAGCACCCGGAGGACTGAGCACCCAGCACCCTGAGCACTGAGCACCGATCACTCTGAGCAGTGAGCACCCAGCACCCCGAGCACTGAGCACCCAGCACCCTGAGTACTGAGCACCCAGCACCCCGAGTACTGAGCACCCAGCACCCTGAGTACTGAGCACCCAGCACCCCGAGCACTGAGCACCCAGCACCCTGAGTACTGAGCACCCTGAGTACTGAGCACTGAGCACAGAGCATCCTGAGTACTGAGCACCCTGAGGACTGAGCACCCAGCACCCAGAGCACTGAGAACCCAGCACCCTGAGTACTGAGCACTGATAACCCTGAGCACTGAGCACCCAGCACCCCGAGCACTGAGCACCCAGCACCCTGAGTACTGAGCACCCAGCACCCTGAGCACTGAGCACCGAGCACCCTGAGTACTGAACTCCCAGCACCCTGAGCACTCAGCACTGAGCACCCAGCACCCTGAGCACTGAGCACCCTGAGCACTGAGCACTGAGCACCCAGCACCCTGAGTACTGAGCACCCAACACTCTGAGCACTGAGCACCCAGCACCCTGAGTACTGAGCACTGAGCACACAGCACCCTGAGTACTGAGCACCCAGCACCCCGAGAACTGAGCACCCAGCGCCCCGAGCACTGAGCACCCAGCACCCCGAGCACTGAGCACTGAGCACACTGAGCACTGAGAACCCTGAGTACTGAGCACCCAGCACCCTGAGCACTGAGAACCCTGAATACTGAGCACCGAGCACACTGAGTACTGAGTACCCAGCCCCCTGAGCACTGAGCACGGAGCACCCCGAGGACTGAGCACCCCGCACCCTGAGCACTGAGCACCCAGCACCTTGAGTACTGAGCACCGAGCACCCCGAGCACTGAGCACCCAGCACCCTGAGTACTGAGCACCCAACACCCAGAGTACTGAGCACCCAGCACCCTGATCACTGAGCACCCAGCACCCTGAGTACTGAGCACCCAGCACCCTGAGTACTGAGCACCCAGCACCCTGAGCACTGAGCACTGAGCACCCAGCACCCTGAGCACTGAGCACTGACCACCCAGCACCCCGAGCACTGAGCACCCAGCACCCCGAGCACTGAGCACAAAGCGCCCTGAGCACTGAGCACCCAGCACCCTGAGCACTGAGCACCCAGCCCCCTGAGTACTGAGCACCCAGCACCATGAGTACTGAGCACCCAGCACCCTGAGTACTGAGCACCGAGCAACCCGAGCACTGAGCACCCAGCACCCTGAGCACTGAGCACCCTGAGGACTGAGCACCCAGCACCCTGAGCACCGAGCACACCGAGCACTGAGCACCCAGCACCCTGAGCACTGAGCACCCTGAGCACTGAGCACCCAGCACACCGAGCACTGAGCACCCAGCACCCTGAGTACTGAGCACCCAGCACCCTGAGCACTGAGCACCCAGCACCCTGAGTACTGAGCACCCTGAGTACTGAGCACCGATCACCCTGAGCACTGAGCACCCAGCACCCTGAGTACTGAGCACCCAGCACCCTGAGCACTGAGCACCCAGCACCCTGAGCACTGAGCACCCAGCACCCTGAGTACTGAGCACCCAGAACCCTGAGTACTGAGTACAAAGCACCCTGAGCACTGAGCACCCAGCACCCTGAGTACTGAGCACCGAGCACACTAAGTACTGAGCACCAAGCACCCTGAGTACTGAGCACACAGCACCCTGAGCACTGAGCACACAGCACCCTGAGTACTGAGCACCCAGCACCCTGAGTACTGAGCACACAGCACCCTGAGTACTGAGCACCCAGCACCCTGAGTACTGAGCACCCAGCACCCTGAGTACTGAGCACCGAGCACCCCGAGCACTGAGCAACCAGCACCCTGAGTACTGAGCACTGAGCACCCTGAGTACTGAGCACCGAACACCCTGAGTACTGAGCACCCAGCACCCTGAGGACTGAGCACCCAGCACCCTGAACACTGAGCACCCAGCACCCTGAGTACTGAGCCCCCAGCACCCTGAGTACTGAGCACCCAGCACCCTGAGCACTGAGCACCCAGCACCCCGAGCACTGAGCACCCAGCACCCCGAGCACTGAGCACCCAGCACCAGGAGCACTGAGCACCCAGCACCCTGAGTACTGAGCACAGAGCACCCTGAGCACTGAGCACCCAGCACCCTGAGTACTGAGCACCCAGCACCCTGAGTACTGAGCAACCAGCACCCTGAGCACTGAGCACTGAGCACCCAGCACCCTGAGCACTGAGCACTGAGCACCCAGCACCACAGCCCTGAGCACCCAGCACTCCGAGCACTGAGCACCCAGCACCCTGAGCACTGAGCACCCAGCACCCTGAGTACTGAGCAACCAGCAACCTGAGTACTGAGCACCCAGCACCCTGAGTACTGAGCACTCAGCACCCTGAGTACTGAGCACCGAGCACACCGAGCAATGAGCACCCAGCACCCCGAGCACTGAGCACCCAGCACCCTGAGCACCCAGCACCCTGAGCACTGAGCACCCTGAGCACTGAGCACTGAGCACCCAGCACCCTGAGTACTGAGCACCCAACTCTCTGAGCACTGAGCACCCAGCACGCTGAGTACTGAGCACTGAGCACACAGCACCCTGAGTACTGAGCACCCAGTACCCCGAGCACTGAGCACCCAGCGCCCCGAGCACTGAGCACCCAGCACCCCGAGCACTGAGCACTGAGCACACTGAGCACTGAGCACCCAGCACCCCGAGTACTGAGCACTGAGCGCCCTGAGTACTGAGCACCCAGCACCCCGAGTACAGAGCACTGAGCACCCTGAGTACTGAGCACCCAGCACCCTGAGCACTGAGAACCCTGAGTACTGAGCACCGAGCACCCTGAGTACTGAGCACCCAGCCCCCTGAGCACTGGGCACGGAGCACCCCGAGGACTGAGCACCCCGCACCCTGAGCACTGAGCACCCAGCACCTTGAGTACTGAGCACCGAGCACCCCGAGCACTGAGCACCCAGCACCCTGAGTACTGAGCACCCAACACCCAGAGTACTGAGCACCCAGCACCCTGATCACTGAGCACCCAGCACGCTGAGTACTGAGCACCCAGCACCCTGAGTACTGAGCACCCAGCACCCTGAGCACTGAGCACTGAGCACCCAGCACCCTGAGCACTGAGCACTGACCACCCAGCACACAGAGCACTGAGCACCCAGCACCCCGAGCACTGAGCATCCAGCGCCCTGAGCACTGAGCACCCAGTACCCTGAGTACTGAGCACCGAGCACCCCGAGCACTGAGCACCCAGCACCCTGAGCACTGAGCACCCTGAGGACTGAGCACCCAGCACCCTGAGCACCAAGCACCCCGAGCACTGAGCACCCAGCACCCTGAGCACTGAGCACCCTGAGCACTGAGCACCCAGCACACCGAGCACTGAGCACCCAGCACCCTGAGTACTGAGCACCCAGCACCCTGAGCACTGAGCACCCAGCACCCTGAGTACTGAGCACCCTGAGTACTGAGCACCGATCACCCTGAGCACTGAGCACCCAGCACCCTGAGTACTGAGCACCCAGCACCCTGAGCACTGAGCACCCAGAACCCTGAGCACTGAGCACCCAGCACCCTGAGTACTGAGGACCCAGAACCCTGAGTACTGAGTACAAAGCACCCTGAGCACTGAGCACCCAGCACCCTGAGTACTGAGCACCGAGCACACTAAGTACTGAGCACCAAGCACCCTGAGTACTGAGCACCCAGCACCCTGAGCACTGAGCACCGAGCACCCTGAGTACTGAACACACAGCACCCTGAGCACTCAGCACTGAGCACCCAGCACCCTGTGCACTGAGCACTGAGCACCCAGCACCCCGAGCACTGAGCACCCAGCACCCTGAGCACCCAGCACCCTGAGCACTGAGCACCCTGAGCACTGAGCACTGAGCACCCAGCACCCTGAGTACTGAGCACCCAACACTCTGAGCACTGAGCACCCAGCACGCTGAGTACTGAGCACTGAGCACACAGCACCCTGAGTACTGAGCACCCAGTACCCCGAGCACTGAGCACCCAGCGCCCCGAGCACTGAGCACCCAGCACCCCGAGCACTGAGCACTGAGCACACTGAGCACTGAGCACCCAGCACCCCGAGTACTGAGCACTGAGCGCCCTGAGTACTGAGCACCCAGCACCCCGAGTACTGAGCACTGAGCACCCTGAGTACTGAGCACCCAGCACCCTGAGCACTGAGAACCCTGAGTACTGAGCACCGAGCACCCTGAGTACTGAGCACCCAGCCCCCTGAGCACTGGGCACGGAGCACCCCGAGGACTGAGCACCCCGCACCCTGAGCACTGAGCACCCAGCACCTTGAGTACTGAGCACCGAGCACCCCGAGCACTGAGCACCCAGCACCCTGAGTACTGAGCACCCAACACCCAGAGTACTGAGCACCCAGCACCCTGATCTCTGAGCACCCAGCACGCTGAGTACTGAGCACCCAGCACCCTGAGTACTGAGCACCCAGCACCCTGAGCACTGAGCACTGAGCACCCAGCACCCTGAGCACTGAGCACTGACCACCCAGCACACAGAGCACTGAGCACCCAGCACCCCGAGCACTGAGCACCCAGCGCCCTGAGCACTGAGCACCCAGCACCCTGAGTACTGAGCACCGAGCACCCCGAGCACTGAGCACCCAGCACCCTGAGCACTGAGCACCCTGAGGACTGAGCACCCAGCACCCTGAGCACCAAGCACCCCGAGCACTGAGCACCCAGCACCCTGAGCACTGAGCACCCTGAGCACTGAGCACCCAGCACACCGAGCACTGAGCACCCAGCACCCTGAGTACTGAGCACCCAGCACCCTGAGCACTGAGCACCCAGCACCCTGAGTACTGAGCACCCTGAGTACTGAGCACCGATCACCCTGAGCACTGAGCACCCAGCACCCTGAGTACTGAGCACCCAGCACCCTGAGCACTGAGCACCCAGAACCCTGAGCACTGAGCACCCAGCACCCTGAGTACTGAGGACCCAGAACCCTGAGTACTGAGTACAAAGCACCCTGAGCACTGAGCACCCAGCACCCTGAGTACTGAGCACCGAGCACACTAAGTACTGAGCACCAAGCACCCTGAGTACTGAGCACCCAGCACCCTGAGCACTGAGCACCCAGCACCCTGAGTAATGAGCACCCAGCACCCTGAGTACTGAGCACCCAGCACCCTGAGTACTGAGCACCCAGCACCCTGAGTACTGAGCACCCAGCACCCTGAGTACTGAGCACCGAGCACCCCGAGCACTGAGCAACCAGCACCCTGAGTACTGAGCACTGAGCACCCTGAGTACTGAGCACCGAACACCCTGAGTACTGAGCACCCAGCACCCTGAGGACTGAGCACCCAGCACCCTGAACACTGAGCACCCAGCACCCTGAGTACTGAGCCCCCAGCACCCTGAGTACTGAGCACCCAGCACCCTGAGCACTGAGCACCCAGCACCCCGAGCACTGAGCACCCAGCACCCCGAGCACTGAGCACCCAGCACCCCGAGCACTGAGCACCCAGCACCCTGAGCACTGAGCACCCAGCACCCTGACCACTGAGCACCCAGCACCCTGAGTACTGAGTACTCAGCACCCTCAGCACTGAGCACCCAGCACCCTGAGTACTGATCACCGAGCACCCCGAGCACTGAGCACCCAGCACCCTGAGTACTGAGCACCCAGCACCCTGAGTACTGAGCACCCAGCTCCCTGAGTACTGAGCACCCAGCACCCTGAGCACTGAGCACAAAGCACGCTGAGTACTGAGCACTGAGCACCCTGAGTACTGAGCACCGAGGACCCTGAGCACTGAGCACCCAGCACGCTGAGTACTGAGCACTGAGCACCCTGAGTACTGAGCACCTAGCACCCTGAATACTGAGCACACAGCACCCTGAGCACTGAGCAGCCAGCACCCTCAGCACTGAGCACCCAGCACCCCGAGCACTGAGCACCCAGCACCCTGAGCACTGAGCACCCAGCACCCCGAGTACTGAGCACCCAGCACCCTGAGTACTGAGCACCAAGTACCCTGAGTACTGAGCACCCCGAGTACTGAGCACCCAGCACCCCGAGCACTGAGCACCCAGCACCCTGAGTACTGAGAACAGATCACCCTGAGTACTGAGCACCCAGCACCCCGAGAATGAGCACCCAGCACACTGAGTACTGAGCACCCAGCACCCCGAGCACGGAGCACCCAGGACCCCGAGCACTGAGTACTGAGCACCCAGCACCCTGAGTACTGAGCACAGAGCTCCCCGAGCACTGAGCACCCAGCACCCTGAGCACTGAGCACCCAGCACCCTGAGCACTGAGCACCCAGCACCCTGAGCACTGAGCACCCAGCACCCTGAGCACTGAGCACCCAGCACCCAGAGCACTGAGCACCCAGCACCCTGAGCACTGAGCACCCAGCACCCTGAGTACTGAGCACCCAGCACCCTGAGTACTGAGCACCCTGAGTACTGAGCACCGATCACCCTGAGCACTGAGCACCCAGCACCCTGAGTACTGAGCACCCAGCACCCTGAGCACTGAGCACCCAGCACCCTGAGCATTGAGCACACAGCACCCTGAGTACTGAGCACCCAGAACCCTGAGTACTGAGTACAAAGCACCCTGAGCACTGAGCACCCAGCACCCTGAGTACTGAGCACGGAGCACCCTGAGTACTGAGCACCCAGCACCCTGAGTACTGAGCACCCAGCACCCTGAGCACTGAGCACCCAGCACCCTGAGTACTGAGCACCCAGCACCCTGAGTACTGAGCACTGATCACCCTGAGCACTGAGCACCCAGCACCCCGAGCACTGAGCACCCAGCACCCTGAGTACTGAGCACCTAGCACCCTGAGCACTGAGCACCGAGCACCCTGAGTACTGAACACCCAGCACCCTGAGCACTGAGCACTGAGCACCCAGCACATTGAGCACTGAGCACTGAGCACCCAGCACCCCGAGCACTGAGCACCCAGCACCCTGAGCACCCAGCACCCTTAGCACTGAGCACCCTGAGCACTGAGCACCCTGAGCACTGAGCACTGAGCACCCAGCACCCTGAGTACTGAGCACCCAACACTCTGAGCAATGAGCACCCAGCACGCTGAGTACTGAGCACTGAGCAAACAGCACCCTGAGCACTGAGCACCCAGCACCCTGAGCACTGAGCACTGAGCACCCAGCACCCCGAGCACTGAGCACCCAGCACCCTGAGCACCCAGCACCCTGAGCACTGAGCACCCTGAGTACTGAGCACCCAGCACCCTGAGCACTGAGCACACAGCACCCTGAGTACTGAGCATCCTGAGTACTGAGCACTGATCACCCTGAGCACTGAGCACCCAGCACCCTGAGTACTGAGCACACAGCACCCTGAGCACTGAGCACCCAGCACCCTGAGCACTGAGCACCCAGCACCCTGGGTACTGAGCACCCAGAACCCTGAGTACTGAGTACAAAGCACCCTGAGCACTGAGCACCCAGCACCCTGAGTACTGAGCACCGAGCACCCTGAGTACTGAGCACCCAGCACCCTGAGTACTGAGCACCCAGCACCCTGAGCACTGAGCACCCAGCACCCTGAGTACTGAGCACCCAGCACCCTGAGTACTGAGCACCCAGCACCCTGAGTACGGAGCACCCAGCACCCTGAGTACTGAGGACCCAGCACCCTGAGTACTGAGCACCGAGCACCCTGAGCACTGAGCAACCAGCACCCTGAGTACTGAGCACTGAGCACCCTGAGTACTAAGCACCGAACACCCTGAGTACTGAGCACCCAGCACCCTGAGGACTGAGCACCCAGCACCCTGAGCACTGAGCACCCAGCACCCTGAGTAATGAGCACCCAGCACCCTGAGTACTGAGCACCCAGCACCCCGAGCCCTGAGCACCCAGCACCCCGAGCACTGAGCACCCAGTACCCTGAGCACTGAGCACCCAGCACCCTTAGCACTGAGCACCCAGCACCCTGAGTACTGAGTACTCAGCACCCTGAGCACTGAGCACCCAGCACCCTGAGTACTGATCACCGAGCACCCCGAGCACTGAGCACCCAGCACCCTGAGTACTGAGCACCCAGCACCCTGAGCACTGAGCACAAAGCACGCTGAGTACTGAGCACTGAACACCCTGAGTACTGAGCACCGAGGACCCTGAGCACTCAGCACCCAGCACGCTGAGTACTAAGCACTGAGCACCCTGAGTACTGAGCACCTAGCACCCTGAGTACTGAGCACCCAGCACCCTGAGCACTGAGCAGCCAGCACCCTCAGCACTGAGCACCCAGCACCCCGAGCACTGAGCACCCAGCACCCTGAGCACTGAGCACCCAGCACCCCGAGTACTGAGCACCGAGCACCCCGAGCTCTGAGCACCCAGCACCCTGAGTACTGAGCACCCAGTACCCTGAGTACTGAGCACCCCGAGTACTGAGCACCCAGCACCCCGAGCACTGAGCACCCAGCACCCTGAGTACTGAGAACAGATCACCCCGAGCACGGAGCACCCAGTACCCCGAGCACTGAGTACTGAGCACCCAGCACCCTGAGTACTGAGCACTGAGCTCCCCAAGCACTGAGCACCCAGCACCCCGAGAATGAGCACCCAGCACCCTGAGTACTGAGAACCGAGCACCCTGAGTACTGAGCACCCAGCACCCTGAGTACTGAGCCCCCAGCACCCTGAGTACTGAGCACCCAGCAACCCGAGCACTGAGCACCCAGCACCCCGAGAATGAGCACCCAGCACCCTGAGTACTGAGAACCGAGCACCCTGAGTACTGAGCACCCAGCACCCTGAGTACTGAGCCCCCAGCACCCTGAGTACTGAGCACCCAGCAACCCGAGCACTGAGCACCCAGCACCCCGAGAATGAGCACCCAGCACCCTGAGTACTGAGAACCGAGCACCCTGAGTACTGAGCACCCAGCACCCTGAGTACTGAGCCCCCAGCACCCTGAGCACTGAGCACCCAGCACACCGAGCACTGAGCACCCAGCACCCCGAGAATGAGCACCCAGCACACTGAGTACTGAGCACCCAGCACCCCGAGCACGGAGCACCCAGGACCCCGAGCACTGAGTACTGAGCACCCAGCACCCTGAGTACTGAGCACCGAGCTCCCCGAGCACTGAGCACCCAGCACCCTGAGCACTGAGCACCCAGCACCCTGAGCACTGAGCACCCAGCACCCTGAGCACTGAGCACCCAGCACCCTGAGCACTGAGCACCCAGCACCCAGAGCACTGAGCACCCAGCACCCTGAGCACTGAGCACCCAGCACCCTGAGTACTGAGCACCCAGCACCCTGAGTACTGAGCACCCTGAGTACTGAGCACCGATCACCCTGAGCACTGAGCACCCAGCACCCTGAGTACTGAGCACCCAGCACCCTGAGCACTGAGCACCCAGCACCCTGAGCATTGAGCACACAGCACCCTGAGTACTGAGCACCCAGAACCCTGAGTACTGAGTACAAAGCACCCTGAGCACTGAGCACCCAGCACCCTGAGTACTGAGCACGGAGCACCCTGAGTACTGAGCACCCAGCACCCTGAGTACTGAGCACCCAGCACCCTGAGCACTGAGCACCCAGCACCCTGAGTACTGAGCACCCAGCACCCTGAGTACTGAGCACTGATCACCCTGAGCACTGAGCACCCAGCACCCCGAGCACTGAGCACCCAGCACCCTGAGTACTGAGCACCTAGCACCCTGAGCACTGAGCACCGAGCACCCTGAGTACTGAACACCCAGCACCCTGAGCACTGAGCACTGAGCACCCAGCACATTGAGCACTGAGCACTGAGCACCCAGCACCCCGAGCACTGAGCACCCAGCACCCTGAGCACCCAGCACCCTGAGCACTGAGCACCCTGAGCACTGAGCACCCTGAGCACTGAGCACTGAGCACCCAGCACCCTGAGTACTGAGCACCCAACACTCTGAGCAATGAGCACCCAGCACGCTGAGTACTGAGCACTGAGCAAACAGCACCCTGAGCACTGAGCACCCAGCACCCTGAGCACTGAGCACTGAGCACCCAGCACCCCGAGCACTGAGCACCCAGCACCCTGAGCAACCAGCACCCTGAGCACTGAGCACCCTGAGTACTGAGCACCCAGCACCCTGAGCACTGAGCACACAGCACCCTGAGTACTGAGCATCCTGAGTACTGAGCACTGATCACCCTGAGCACTGAGCACCCAGCACCCTGAGTACTGAGCACACAGCACCCTGAGCACTGAGCACCCAGCACCCTGAGCACTGAGCACCCAGCACCCTGAGTACTGAGCACCCAGAACCCTGAGTACTGAGTACAAAGCACCCTGAGCACTGAGCACCCAGCACCCTGAGTACTGAGCACCGAGCACCCTGAGTACTGAGCACCCAGCACCCTGAGTACTGAGCACCCAGCACCCTGAGCACTGAGCACCCAGCACCCTGAGTACTGAGCACCCAGCACCCTGAGTACTGAGCACCCAGCACCCTGAGTACGGAGCACCCAGCACCCTGAGTACTGAGCACCCAGCACCCTGAGTACTGAGCACCGAGCACCCTGAGCACTGAGCAACCAGCACCCTGAGTACTGAGCACTGAGCACCCTGAGTACTAAGCACCGAACACCCTGAGTACTGAGCACCCAGCACCCTGAGGACTGAGCACCCAGCACCCTGAGCACTGAGCACCCAGCACCCTGAGTAATGAGCACCCAGCACCCTGAGTACTGAGCACCCAGCACCCTGAGCACTGAGCACCCAGCACCCCGAGCCCTGAGCACCCAGCACCCCGAGCACTGAGCACCCAGTACCCTGAGCACTGAGCACCCAGCACCCTGAGCACTGAGCACCCAGCACCCTGAGTACTGAGTACTCAGCACCCTGAGCACTGAGCACCCAGCACCCTGAGTACTGATCACCGAGCACCCCGAGCACTGAGCACCCAGCACCCTGAGTACTGAGCACCCAGCACCCTGAGCACTGAGCACAAAGCACGCTGAGTACTGAGCACTGAACACCCTGAGTACTGAGCACCGAGGACCCTGAGCACTCAGCACCCAGCACGCTGAGTACTAAGCACTGAGCACCCTGAGTACTGAGCACCTAGCACCCTGAGTACTGAGCACCCAGCACCCTGAGCACTGAGCAGCCAGCACCCTCAGCACTGAGCACCCAGCACCCCGAGCACTGAGCACCCAGCACCCTGAGCACTGAGCACCCAGCACCCCGAGTACTGAGCACCGAGCACCCCGAGCTCTGAGCACCCAGCACCCTGAGTACTGAGCACCCAGTACCCTGAGTACTGAGCACCCCGAGTACTGAGCACCCAGCACCCCGAGCACTGAGCACCCAGCACCCTGAGTACTGAGAACAGATCACCCCGAGCACGGAGCACCCAGTACCCCGAGCACTGAGTACTGAGCACATAGCACCCTGAGTACTGAGCACCGAGCTCCCCGAGCACTGAGCACCCAGGACCCTGAGCACTGAGCACCCAGCACCCTGAGCACTGAACACCCAGCACCCTGAGTACTGAGCACCCAGCACGCTGAGTACTGAGCACTCAGCACCCTGAGCACTGAGCACAAAGCACCCTGAGTACTGAGCACTGAGCACCCAGCACCCCGAGCACTGAGCACCCAGCACCCTGTGTACTGAGCACTGAGCACCCTGATTACTAAGCACCTAGCACCCTGAGTACTGAGCACCCAGGACCCTGAGCACTGAGCACCAAGCACCCCGAGCACTGAGCACTCAGCACCCTGAGCACTCAGCACCCATCACCCCGATCACTGAGCACCCAGCACCCTGAGCACTGAGCACCCAGCACCCTGAGCACTGAGCACCCAGCAACCAGAGCACTGAGCACCCAGCACCCTGAGCACTGAGCACCCAGCACCCTGAGTACTGAGCACCCAGCACCCTGAGTACTGAGCACCCAGCACCCTGAGTACTGAGCACCGAGCACCCTGAGTACTGAGCACCGAGCACCCTGAGTACTGAGCACCCAGCACCCTGAGCACTGAGCACCCAGCACCCTGAGTACTGAGCACCCAGCACCCTGAGTACTGAGCACCCAGCACCCCGAGCACTGAGCACCCAGCACCCTGAGTACTGAGCACCTAGCACCCTGAGCACTGAGCACCGAGCACCCTGAGTACTGAACACCCAGCACCCTGAGCACTGAGCACTGAGCACCCAGCACCCTGAGCACTGAGAACTGAGCACCCAGCACCCCGAGCACTGAGCACCCAGCACCCTGAGCACCCAGCACCCTGAGCACTGAGCACCCTGAGCACTGAGCACCCTGAGCACTGAGCACTGAGCAGCAAGCACCCTGAGTACTGAGCACCCAACACTCTGAGCACTGAGCACCCAGCACGCTGAGTACTGAGCACTGAGCACACAGCACCCTGAGTACTGAGCACCCAGCAACCCGAGCACTGAGCACCCAGCGCCCCGAGCACTGAGCACCCAGCACCCTGAGCACTGAGCACTGAGCACACTGAGCACTGAGCACCCAGCACCCCGAGTACTGAGCACTGAGCACCCTGAGTACTGCGCACCCAACACCCAGAGTACTGATCACCCAGCACCCTGAGAACTGAGCACCCAGCACCCTGAGTACTGAGCACCCAGCACCCTGAGTACTGAGCACCCAGCACCCTGAGCACTGAGCACTGAGCACCCAGCACCTTGAGCACTGAGCACTGACCACCCAGCACCCTGAGCACTGAGCACCCAGCACCCTGAGCACTGAGCACCCAGCACCCTGAGTACTGAGTACTCAGCACCCTGAGCACTGAGCACCCAGCACCCTGAGTACTGATCACCGAGCACCCCGAGCACTGAGCACCCAGCACCCTGAGTACTGAGCACCCAGCACCCTGAGTACTGAGCACCCAGCACCCTGAGTACTGAGCACCCAGCACCCTGAGCACTGAGCACAAAGCACGCTGAGTACTGAGCACTGAGCACCCTGAGTACTGAGCACCGAGGACCCTGAGCACTGAGCACCCAGCACGCTGAGTACTGAGCACTGAGCACACTGAGTTCTGAGCACCTAGCACCCTGAGTACTGAGCACCCAGCACCCTGAGCACTGAGCAGCCAGCACCCTCAGCACTGAGCACCCAGCACCCCGAGCACTGAGCACGCAGCACCCTGAGCACTGAGCAACCAGCACCCCGAGTACTGAGCACCCAGCACCCCGAGTACTGAGCACCGAGCACCCCGAGCACTGAGCACCCAGCACCCTGAGTACTGAGCACCCAGTACCCTGAGTACTGAGCACCCCGAGTACTGAGCACCCAGCACCCCGAGCACTGAGCACCCAGCACCCTGAGTACTGAGAACAGATCACCCTGAGCACTGAGCACCCAGCACCCTGAGTACTGAGCACCCAGAACCCTGAGTACTGAGTACAAAGCACCCTGAGCACTGAGCACCCAGCACCCTGAGTACTGAGCACCGAGCACCCTGAGTACTGAGCACCCAGCACCCTGAGTTCTGAGCACCCAGCACCCTGAGCACTGAGCACCCAGCACCCTGAGTACTGAGCACCCAGCACCCTGAGTACTGAGCACCCAGCACCCTGAGTACGGAGCACCCAGCACCCTGAGTACTGAGCACCCAGCACCCTGAGTACTGAGCACCGAGCACCCCGAGCACTGAGCAACCAGCACCCTGAGTACTGAGCACTGAGCACCCTGAGTACTAAGCACCGAACACCCTGAGTACTGAGCACCCAGCACCCTGAGGACTGAGCACCCAGCACCCTGAGCACTGAGCACCCAGCACCCTGAGTAATGAGCACCCAGCACCCTGAGTACTGAGCACCCAGCACCCTGAGCACTGAGCACCCAGCACCCCGAGCACTGAGCACATAGCACCCCGAGCACTGAGCACCCAGCACCCTGAGCACTGAGCACCCAGCACCCTGAGCACTGAGCACCCAGCACCCTGAGTACTGAGTACTCAGCACCCTGAGCACTGAGCACCCAGCACCCTGAGTACTGATCACCGAGCACCCCGAGCACTGAGCACCCAGCACCCAGAGTACTGAGCACCCAGCACCCTGAGCACTGAGCACAAAGCACGCTGAGTACTGAGCACTGAACACCCTGAGTACTGAGCACCGAGGACCCTGAGCACTCAGCACCCAGCACGCTGAGTACTAAGCACTGAGCACCCTGAGTACTGAGCACCTAGCACCCTGAGTACTGAGCACCCAGCACCCCGAGCACTGAGCACCCAGCACCCTGAGCACTGAGCACCCAGCACCCCGAGTACTGAGCACCGAGCACCCCGAGCTCTGAGCACCCAGCACCCTGAGTACTGAGAACAGATCACCCCGAGCACGGAGCACCCAGTACCCCGAGCACTGAGTACTGAACACCCAGCACCCTGAGTACTGAGCACCGAGCTCCCCGAGCACTGAGCACCCAGCACCCTGAGCACTGAGCACCCAGCACCCTGAGCACTGAACACCCAGCACCCTGAGTACTGAGCACCCAGCACGCTGAGTACTGAGCACTCAGCACCCTGAGCACTGAGCACCCAGCACCCTGAGTACTGAGCACTGAGCACCCAGCACCCCGAGCACTGAGCACCCAGCACCCTGTGTACTGTGCACTGAGCACCCTGATTACTAAGCACCTAGCACCCTGAGTACTGAGCACCCAGGACCCTGAGCACTGAGCACCGAGCACCCCGAGCACTGAGCACTCAGCACCCTGAGCACTCAGCACCCATCACCCCGATCACTGAGCACCCAGCACCCTGAGCACTGAGCACCCAGCACCCTGAGCACTGAGCACCCAGCAACCAGAGCACTGAGCACCCAGCACCCTGAGCACTGAGCACCCAGCACCCTGAGTACTGAGCACCCAGCACCCTGAGTACTGAGCACCCAGCACCCTGAGTACTGAGCACCGAGCACCCTGAGTACTGAGCACCGAGCACCCTGAGTACTGAGCACCCAGCACCCTGAGCACTGAGCACCCAGCACCCTGAGTACTGAGCACCCAGCACCCTGAGTACTGAGCACCCAGCACCCCGAGCACTGAACACCCAGCACCCTGAGTACTGAGCACCTAGCACCCTGAGCACTGAGCACCGAGCACCCTGAGTACTGAACACCCAGCACCCTGAGCACTGAGCACTGATCACCCAGCACCCTGAGCACTGAGAACTGAGCACCCAGCACCCCGAGCACTGAGCACCCAGCACCCTGAGCACCCAGCACCCTGAGCACTGAGCACCCTGAGCACTGAGCACCCTGAGCACTGAGCACTGAGCACCCAGCACCCTGAGTACTGAGCACCCAACACTCTGAGCACTGAGCACCCAGCACGCTGAGTACTGAGCACTGAGCACACAGCACCCTGAGTACTGAGCACCCAGCACCCCGAGCACTGAGCACCCAGCGCCCCGAGCACTGAGCACCCAGCACCCTGAGCACTGAGCACTGAGCACACTGAGCACTGAGCACCCAGCACCCCGAGTACTGAGCACTGAGCACCCTGAGTACTGCGCATCCAACACCCAGAGTACTGATCACCCAGCACCCTGAGAACTGAGCACCCAGCACCCTGAGTACTGAGCACCCAGCACCCTGAGTACTGAGCACCCAGCACCCTGAGCACTGAGCACTGAGCACCCAGCACCCTGAGTACTGAGCACCCAGCACCCTGAGTACTGAGCACCCAGCACCCTGAGCACTGAGCACTGAGCACCCAGCACCTTGAGCACTGAGCACTGACCACCCAGCACCCTGAGCACTGAGCACCCAGCACCCTGAGCACTGAGCACCCAGCACCCTGAGTACTGAGTACTCAGCACCCTGAGCACTGAGCACCCAGCACCCTGAGTACTGATCACCGAGCACCCCGAGCACTGAGCACCCAGCACCCTGAGTACTGAGCACCCAGCACCCTGAGTACTGAGCACCCAGCACCCTGAGTACTGAGCACCCAGCACCCTGAGCACTGAGCACAAAGCACGCTGAGTACTGAGCACTGAGCACCCTGAGTACTGAGCACCGAGGACCCTGAGCACTGAGCACCCAGCACGCTGAGTACTGAGCACTGAGCACCCTGAGTACTGAGCACCTAGCACCCTGAGTACTGAGCACCCAGCACCCTGAGCACTGAGCAGCCAGCACCCTCAGCACTGAGCACCCAGCACCCCGAGCACTGAGCACCCAGCACCCTGAGCACTGAGCACCCAGCACCCCGAGTACTGAGCACCCAGGACCCCGAGTACTGAGCACCGAGCACCCCGAGCACTGAGCACCCAGCACCCTGAGTACTGAGCACCCAGTACCCTGAGTACTGAGCACCCCGAGTACTGAGCACCCAGCACCCCGAGCACTGAGCACCCAGCACCCTGAGCACTGAGCACCCAGCACCCTGAGCACTGAACACCCAGCACCCCGAGCACTGAGCACCCAGCACCCTGAGTACTGAGCACTGAGCACCCAGCACCCCGAGCACTGAGCACCCAGCACCCTGAGTACTGAGCACCCAGCACGCTGAGTACTGAGCACTCAGCACCCTAAGCACTGAGCACCCAGCACCCTGAGTACTGAGCACTGAGCACCCAGCACCCCGAGCACTGAGCACCCAGTACCCTGAGTACTGAGCACCCCGAGTACTGAGCACCGAGCTCCCCAAGCACTGAGCACCCAGCACCCTGAGCACTGAGCACCCAGCACCCTGAGCACTGAACACCCAGGACCCTGAGTACTGAGCACCCAGCACGCTGAGTACTGAGCACTCAGCACCCTGAGCACTGAGCACCCAGCACCCTGAGTACTGAGCACTGAGCACCCAGCACCCCGAGCACTGAGCACCCAGCACCCTGTGTACTGAGCACTGAGCACCCTGATTACTAAGCACCTAGCACCCTGAGTACTGAGCACCCAGGACCCTGAGCACTGAGCACCAAGCACCCCGAGCACTGAGCACTCAGCACCCTGAGCACTCAGCACCCATCACCCCGATCACTGAGCACCCAGCACCCTGAGCACTGAGCACCCAGCACCCTGAGCACTGAGCACCCAGCAACCAGAGCACTGAGCACCCAGCACCCTGAGCACTGAGCACCCAGCACCCTGAGTACTGAGCACCCAGCACCCTGAGTACTGAGCACCCAGCACCCTGAGTACTGAGCACCGATCACCCTGAGTACTGAGCACCGAGCACCCTGAGTACTGAGCACCCAGCACCCTGAGCACTGAGCACCCAGCACCCTGAGTACTGAGCACCCAGCACCCCGAGCACTGAGCACCCAGCACCCTGAGTACTGAGCACCTAGCACCCTGAGCACTGAGCACCGAGCACCCTGAGTACTGAACACCCAGCACCCTGAGCACTGAGCACTGAGCACCCAGGACCCTGAGCACTGAGAACTGAGCACCCAGCACCCCGAGCACTGAGCACCCAGCACCCTGAGCACCCAGCACCCTGAGCACTGAGCACCCTGAGCACTGAGCACCCTGAGCACTGAGCACTGAGCAGCAAGCACCCTGAGCACTGAGCACCCAGCACGCTGAGTACTGAGCACTGAGCACCCAGCACCCTGAGTACTGAGCACCCAGCACCCTGAGTACTGAGCACCCAGCACCCTGAGCACTGAGCACTGAGCACCCAGCACCTTGAGCACTGAGCACTGACCACCCAGCACCCTGAGCACTGAGCACCCAGCACCCTGAGCACTGAGCACCCAGCACCCTGAGTACTGAGTACTCAGCACCCTGAGCACTGAGCACCCAGCACCCTGAGTACTGATCACCGAGCACCCCGAGCACTGAGCACCCAGCACCCTGAGTACTGAGCACCCAGCACCCTGAGTACTGAGCACCCAGCACCCTGAGTACTGAGCACCCAGCACCCTGAGCACTGAGCACAAAGCACGCTGAGTACTGAGCACTGAGCACCCTGAGTACTGAGCACCGAGGACCCTGAGCACTGAGCACCCAGCACGCTGAGTACTGAGCACTGAGCACACTGAGTTCTGAGCACCTAGCACCCTGAGTACTGAGCACCCAGCACCCTGAGCACTGAGCAGCCAGCACCCTCAGCACTGAGCACCCAGCACCCCGAGCACTGAGCACGCAGCACCCTGAGCACTGAGCAACCAGCACCCCGAGGACTGAGCACCCAGCACCCCGAGTACTGAGCACCGAGCACCCCGAGCACTGAGCACCCAGCACCCTGAGTACTGAGCACCCAGTACCCTGAGTACTGAGCACCCCGAGTACTGAGCACCCAGCACCCTGAGCACTGAGCACCCAGCACCCTGAGTACTGAGAACAGATCACCCTGAGCACTGAGCACCCAGCACCCTGAGTACTGAGCACCCAGAACCCTGAGTACTGAGTACAAAGCACCCTGAGCACTGAGCACCCAGCACCCTGAGTACTGAGCACCGAGCACCCTGAGTACTGAGCACCCAGCACCCTGAGTTCTGAGCACCCAGCACCCTGAGCACTGAGCACCCAGCACCCTGAGTACTGAGCACCCAGCACCCTGAGTACTGAGCACCCAGCACCCTGAGTACGGAGCACCCAGCACCCTGAGTACTGAGCACCCAGCACCCTGAGTACTGAGCACCGAGCACCCCGAGCACTGAGCAACCAGCACCCTGAGTACTGAGCACTGAGCACCCTGAGTACTAAGCACCGAACACCCTGAGTACTGAGCACCCAGCACCCTGAGGACTGAGCACCCAGCACCCTGAGCACTGAGCACCCAGCACCCTGAGTAATGAGCACCCAGCACCCTGAGTACTGAGCACCCAGCACCCTGAGCACTGAGCACCCAGCACCCCGAGCACTGAGCACCCAGCACCCCGAGCACTGAGCACCCAGCACCCTGAGCACTGAGCACCCAGCACCCTGAGCACTGAGCACCCAGCACCCTGAGTACTGAGTACTCAGCACCCTGAGCACTGAGCACCCAGCACCCTGAGTACTGATCACCGAGCACCCCGAGCACTGAGCACCCAGCACCCAGAGTACTGAGCACCCAGCACCCTGAGCACTGAGCACAAAGCACGCTGAGTACTGAGCACTGAACACCCTGAGTACTGAGCACCGAGGACCCTGAGCACTCAGCACCCAGCACGCTGAGTACTAAGCACTGAGCACCCTGAGTACTGAGCACCTAGCACCCTGAGTACTGAGCACCCAGCACCCTGAGCACTGAGCAGCCAGCACCCTCAGCACTCAGCACCCAGCACCCCGAGCACTGAGCACCCAGCACCCTGAGCACTGAGCACCCAGCACCCCGAGTACTGAGCACCGAGCACCCCGAGCTCTGAGCACCCAGCACCCTGAGTACTGAGAACAGATCACCCCGAGCACGGAGCACCCAGTACCCCGAGCACTGAGTACTGAGCACCCAGCACCCTGAGTACTGAGCACCGAGCTCCCCGAGCACTGAGCACCCAGCACCCTGAGCACTGAGCACCCAGCACCCTGAGCACTGAACACCCAGCACCCTGAGTACTGAGGACCCAGCACGCTGAGTACTGAGCACTCAGCACCCTGAGCACTGAGCACCCAGCACCCTGAGTACTGAGCACTGAGCACCCAGCACCCCGAGCACTGAGCACCCAGCACCCTGTGTACTGTGCACTGAGCACCCTGATTACTAAGCACCTAGCACCCTGAGTACTGAGCACCCAGGACCCTGAGCACTGAGCACCGAGCACCCCGAGCACTGAGCACTCAGCACCCTGAGCACTCAGCACCCATCACCCCGATCACTGAGCACCCAGCACCCTGAGCACTGAGCACCCAGCACCCTGAGCACTGAGCACCCAGCAACCAGAGCACTGAGCACCCAGCACCCTGAGCACTGAGCACCCAGCACCCTGAGTACTGAGCACCCAGCACCCTGAGTACTGAGCACCCAGCAACCTGAGTACTGAGCACCGAGCACCCTGAGTACTGAGCACCGAGCACCCTGAGTACTGAGCACCCAGCACCCTGAGCACTGAGCACCCAGCACCCTGAGTACTGAGCACCCAGCTCCCTGAGTACTGAGCACCCAGCACCCCGAGCACTGAACACCCAGCACCCTGAGTACTGAGCACCTAGCACCCTGAGCACTGAGCACCGAGCACCCTGAGTACTGAACACCCAGCACCCTGAGCACTGAGCACTGATCACCCAGCACCCTGAGCACTGAGAACTGAGCACCCAGCACCCCGAGCACTGAGCACCCAGCACCCTGAGCACCCAGCACCCTGAGCACTGAGCACCCTGAGCACTGAGCACCCTGAGCACTGAGCACTGAGCACCCAGCACCCTGAGTACTGAGCACCCAACACTCTGAGCACTGAGCACCCAGCACCCCGAGTACTGAGCACTGAGCACCCTGAGTACTGCGCACCCAACACCCAGAGTACTGATCACCCAGCACCCTGAGAACTGAGCACCCAGCACCCTGAGTACTGAGCACCCAGCACCCTGAGTACTGAGCACCCAGCACCCTGAGCACTGAGCACTGAGCACCCAGCACCTTGAGCACTGAGCACTGACCACCCAGCACCCTGAGCACTGAGCACCCAGCACCCTGAGCACTGAGCACCCAGCACCCTGAGTACTGAGTACTCAGCACCCTGAGCACTGAGCACCCAGCACCCTGAGTACTGATCACCGAGCACCCCGAGCACTGAGCACCCAGCACCCTGAGTACTGAGCACCCAGCACCCTGAGTACTGAGCACCCAGCACCCTGAGTACTGAGCACCCAGCACCCTGAGCACTGAGCACAAAGCACGCTGAGTACTGAGCACTGAGCACCCTGAGTACTGAGCACCGAGGACCCTGAGCACTGAGCACCCAGCACGCTGAGTACTGAGCACTGAGCACCCTGAGTACTGAGCACCTAGCACCCTGAGTACTGAGCACCCAGCACCCTGAGCACTGAGCAGCCAGCACCCTCAGCACTGAGCACCCAGCACCCCGAGCACTGAGCACCCAGCACCCTGAGCACTGAGCACCCAGCACCCCGAGTACTGAGCACCCAGGACCCCGAGTACTGAGCACCGAGCACCCCGAGCACTGAGCACCCAGCACCCTGAGTACTGAGCACCCAGTACCCTGAGTACTGAGCACCCCGAGTACTGAGCACCCAGCACCCCGAGCACTGAGCACCCAGCACCCTGAGTACTGAGAACAGATCACCCTGAGTACTGAGCACCCAGCACCCTGAGTACTGAGCCCCCAGCACCCTGAGTACTGAGCACCCAGCAACCCGAGCACTGAGCACCCAGCACCCCGAGAATGAGCACCCAGCACCCTGAGTACTGAGAACCGAGCACCCTGAGTACTGAGCACCCAGCACCCTGAGTACTGAGCCCCCAGCACCTTGAGCACTGAGCACCCAGCACACCGAGCACTGAGCACCCAGCACCCCGAGAATGAGCACCCAGCACCCTGAGTACTGAGCACCCAGCACCCCGAGCACGGAGCACCCAGGACCCCGAGCACTGAGTACTGAGCACCCAGCACCCTGAGTACTGAGCACCGAGCTCCCCGAGCACTGAGCACCCAGCACCCTGAGCACTGAGCACCCAGCACCCTGAGCACTGAGCACCCAGCACCCTGAGCACTGAGCACCCAGCACCCTGAGCACTGAGCACCCAGCACCCAGAGCACTGAGCACCCAGCACCCTGAGCACTGAGCACCCAGCACCCTGAGTACTGAGCACCCATCACCCTGAGTACTGAGCACCCTGAGTACTGAGCACCGATCACCCTGAGCACTGAGCACCCAGCACCCTGAGTACTGAGCACCCAGCACCCTGAGCACTGAGCACCCAGCACCCTGAGCATTGAGCACCCAGCACCCTGAGTACTGAGCACCCAGAACTCTGAGTACTGAGTACAAAGCACCCTGAGCACTGAGCACCCAGCACCCTGAGTACTGAGCACGGAGCACCCTGAGTACTGAGCACCCAGCACCCTGAGTACTGAGCACCCAGCACCCTGAGCACTGAGCACCCAGCACCCTGAGTACTGAGCACCCAGCACCCTGAGTACTGAGCACTGATCACCCTGAGCACTGAGCACCCAGCACCCCGAGCACTGAGCACCCAGCACCCTGAGTACTGAGCACCTAGCACCCTGAGCACTGAGCACCGAGCACCCTGAGTACTGAACACCCAGCACCCTGAGCACTGAGCACTGAGCACCCAGCACCCTGAGCACTGAGCACTGAGCACCCAGCACCCCGAGCACTGAGCACCCAGCACCCTGAGCACCCAGCACCCTGAGCACTGAGCACCCTGAGCACTGAGCACCCTGAGCACTGAGCACTGAGCACCCAGCACCCTGAGTACTGAGCACCCAACACTCTGAGCAATGAGCACCCAGCACGCTGAGTACTGAGCACTGAGCACACAGCACCCTGAGCACTGAGCACCCAGCACCCTGAGCACTGAGCACTGAGCACCCAGCAACCCGAGCACTGAGCACCCAGCACCCTGAGCACCCAGCACCCTGAGCACTGAGCACCCTGAGTACTGAGCACTGATCACCCTGAGCACTGAGCACCCAGCACCCTGAGTACTGAGCACACAGCACCCTGAGCACTGAGCAACCAGCACCCTGAGCACTGAGCACCCAGCACCCTGAGTACTGAGCACTGAGCACCCAGCACCCTGAGCACTGAGCACACAGCACCCTGAGTACTGAGCACCCTGAGTACTGAGCACTGATCACCCTGAGCACTGAGCACCCAGCACCCTGAGTACTGAGCACCCAGCACCCTGAGCACTGAGCACCCAGCACTCTGAGCACTGAGCACCCAGCACCCTGAGTACTGAGCCCCCAGCACCCTGAGTACTGAGCACCCAGCACCCTGAGTACGGAGCACCCAGCACCCTGAGTACTGAGCACCCAGCACCCTGAGTACTGAGCACCGAGCACCCGAGCACTGAGCAACCAGCACCCTGAGTACTGAGCACTGAGCACCCTGAGTACTAAGCACCGAACACCCTGAGTAGTGAGCACCCAGCACCCTGAGGACTGAGCACCCAGCACCCTGAGCACTGAGCACCCAGCACCCTGAGTAATGAGCACCCAGCACCCTGAGTACTGAGCACCCAGCACCCTGAGCACTGAGCACCCAGCACCCCGAGCACTGAGCACCCAGCACCCCGAGCACTGAGCACCCAGCACCCTGAGCACTGAGCACCCAGCACCCTGATCACTGAGCACCCAGCACCCTGAGTACTGAGTACTCAGCACCCTGAGCACTGAGCACCCAGCACCCTGAGTACTGATCACCGAGCACCCCGAGCACTGAGCACCCAGCACCCTGAGTACTGAGCACACAGCACCCTGAGCACTGAGCACAAAGCACGCTGAGTACTGAGCACTGAACACCCTGAGTACTTAGCACCGAGGACCCTGAGCACTCAGCACCCAGCACGCTGAGTACTAAGCACTGAGCACCCTAAGTACTGAGCACCTAGCACCCTGAGTACTGAGCACCCAGCACCCTGAGCACTGAGCAGCCAGCACCCTCAGCACTGAGCACCCAGCACCCCGAGCACTGAGCACCCAGCACCCTGAGCACTGAGCACCCAGCACCCCGAGTACTGAGCACCGAGCACCCCGAGCTCTGAGCACCCAGCACCCTGAGTACTGAGCACCCAGTACCCTGAGTAATGAGCACCCCGAGTACTGAGCACCCAGCACCCCGAGCACTGAGCACCCAGCACCCTGAGTACTGAGAACAGATCACCCCGAGCACGGAGCACCCAGTACCCCGAGCACTGAGTACTGAGCACATAGCACCCTGAGTACTGAGCACCGAGCTCCCCGAGCACTGAGCACCCAGGACCCTGAGCACTGAGCACCCAGCACCCTGAGCACTGAACACCCAGCACCCTGAGTACTGAGCACCCAGCACGCTGAGTACTGAGCACTCAGCACCCTGAGCACTGAGCACCCAGCACCCTGAGTACTGAGCACCCAGCACCCTGAGTACTGAGCACCTAGCACCTTGAGCACTAAGCACCGAGCACCCTGAGTACTGAACACCCAGCACCCTGAGCACTGAGCACTGAGCACCCAGCACCCTGAGCACTGAGAACTGAGCACCCAGCACCCCGAGCACTGAGCACCCAGCACCCTGAGCACCCAGCACCCTGAGCACTGAGCACCCTGAGCACTGAGCACCCTGATCACTGAGCACTGAGCACCAAGCACCCTGAGTACTGAGCACCCAACACTCTGAGCACTGAGCACCCAGCACGCTGAGTACTGAGCACTGAGCACACAGCACCCTGAGTACTGAGCACCCAGCACCCCGAGCACTGAGCACCCAGCGCCCCGAGCACTGAGCACCCAGCACCCTGAGCACTGAGCACTGAGCACACTGAGCACTGAGCACCCAGCACCCCGAGTACTGAGCACTGAGCACCCTGAGTACTGCGCACCCAACACCCAGAGTACTGATCACCCAGCACCCTGAGAACTGAGCACCCAGCACCCTGAGTACTGAGCACCCAGCACCCTGAGTACTGAGCACCCAGCACCCTGAGCACTGAGCACTGAGCACCCAGCACCTTGAGCACTGAGCACTGACCACCCAGCACCCTGAGCACTGAGCACCCAGCACCCTGAGCACTGAGCACCCTGCACCCTGAGTACTGAGTACTCAGCACCCTGAGCACTGAGCACCCAGCACCCTGAGTACTGATCACCGAGCACCCCGAGCACTGAGCACCCAGTACCCTGAGTACTGAGCACCCAGCACCCTGAGTACTGAGCATCCAGCACCCTGAGTACTGAGCACCCAGCACCCTGAGCACTGAGCACAAAGCACGCTGAGTACTGAGCACTGAGCACCCTGAGTACTGAGCACCGAGGACCCTGAGCACTGAGCACCCAGCACGCTGAGTACTGAGCACTGAGCACCCTGAGTTCTGAGCACCTAGCACCCTGAGTACTGAGCACCCAGCACCCTGAGCACTGAGCAGCCAGCACCCTCAGCACTGAGCACCCAGCACCCCGAGCACTGAGCACCCAGCACCCTGAGCACTGAGCAACCAGCACCCCGAGTACTGAGCACCCAGCACCCCGAGTACTGAGCACCGAGCACCCCGAGCACTGAGCACCCAGCACCCTGAGTACTGAGCACCCAGTACCCTGAGTACTGAGCACCCCGAGTACTGAGCACCCAGCACCCCGAGCACTGAGCATCCAGCACCCTGAGTACTGAGAACAGATCACCCTGAGCACTGAGCACCCAGCACCCTGAGTACTGAGCACCCAGAACCCTGAGTACTGAGTACAAAGCACCCTGAGCACTGAGCACCCAGCACCCTGAGTACTGAGCACCGAGCACCCTGAGTACTGAGCACCCAGCACCCTGAGTACGGAGCACCCAGCACCCTGAGTACTGAGCACCCAGCACCCTGAGTACTGAGCACCGAGCACCCCGAGCACTGAGCAACCAGCACCCTGAGTACTGAGCACTGAGCACCCTGAGTACTAAGCACCGAACACCCTGAGTACTGAGCACCCAGCACCCTGAGGACTGAGCACCCAGCACCCTGAGCACTGAGCACCCAGCACCCTGAGTAATGAGCACCCAGCACCCTGAGTACTGAGCACCCAGCACCGTGAGCACTGAGCACCCAGCACCCCGAGCACTGAGCACCCAGCACCCCGAGCACTGAGCACCCAGCACCCTGAGCACTGAGCACCCAGCACCCTGAGCACTGAGCATCCAGCACCCTGAGTACTGAGTACTCAGCACCCTGAGCACTGAGCACCCAGCACCCTGAGTACTGATCACCGAGCACCCCGAGCACTGAGCACACAGCACCCTGAGTACTGAGCACCCAGCACCCTGAGCACTGAGCACAAAGCACGCTGAGTACTGAGCACTGAACACCCTGAGTACTGAGCACCGAGGACCCTGAGCACTCAGCACCCAGCACGCTGAGTACTAAGCACTGAGCACCCTGAGTACTGAGCACCTAGCACCCTGAGTACTGAGCACCCAGCACCCTGAGCACTGAGCAGCCAGCACCCTCAGCACTGAGCAGCCAGCACCCCGAGCACTGAGCACCCAGCACCCTGAGCACTGAGCACCCAGCACCCCGAGTACTGAGCACCGAGCACCCCGAGCTCTGAGCACCCAGCACCCTGAGTACTGAGAACAGATCACCCCGAGCACGGAGCACCCAGTACCCCGAGCACTGAGTACTGAGCACCCAGCACCCTGAGTACTGAGCACCGAGCTCCCCGAGCACTGAGCACCCAGCACCCTGAGCACTGAGCACCCAGCACCCTGAGCACTGAGCACCCAGCAACCAGAGCACTGAGCACCCAGCACCCTGAGCACTGAGCACCCAGCACCCTGAGTACTGAGCACCCAGCACCCTGAGTACTGAGCACCCAGCACCCTGAGTACTGAGCACCGAGCACCCTGAGTACTGAGCAACGAGCACCCTGAGTACTGAGCACCCAGCACCCTGAGCACTGAGCACCCAGCACCCTGAGTACTGAGCACCCAGCACCCTGAGTACTGAGCACCCAGCACCCCGAGCACTGAGCACCCAGCACCCTGAGTACTGAGCACCTAGCACCCTGAGCACTGAGCACCGAGCACCCTGAGTACTGAACACCCAGCACCCTGAGCACTGAGCACTGAGCACCCAGCACCCTGAGCACTGAGAACTGAGCACCCAGCACCCCGAGCACTGAGCACCCAGCACCCTGAGCACCCAGCACCCTGAGTACTGAGCACCCTGAGCACTGAGCACCCTGAGCACTGAGCACTGAGCACCCAGCACCCTGAGTACTGAGCACCCAACACTCTGAGCACTGAGCACCCAGCACGCTGAGTACTGAGCACTGAGCACACAGCACCCTGAGTACTGAGCACCCAGCACCCCGAGCACTGAGCACCCAGCGCCCCGAGCACTGAGCACCCAGCACCCTGAGCACTGAGCACTGAGCACACTGAGCACTGAGCACCCAGCACCCCGAGTACTGAGCACTGAGCACCCTGAGTACTGCGCACCCAACACCCAGAGTACTGATCACCCAGCACCCTGAGAACTGAGCACCCAGCACCCTGAGTACTGAGCACCCAGCACCCTGAGTACTGAGCACCCAGCACCCTGAGCACTGAGCACTGAGCACCCAGCACCTTGAGCACTGAGGACTGACCACCCAGCACCCTGAGCACTGAGCACCCAGCACCCTGAGCACTGAGCACCCAGCACCCTGAGTACTGAGTACTCAGCACCCTGAGCACTGAGCACCCAGCACCCTGAGTACTGATCACTGAGCACCCGGAGCACTGAGCACCCAGCACCCTGAGTACTGAGCACCCAGCACCCTGAGTACTGAGTACAAAGCACCCTGAGCACTGAGCACCCAGCACCCTGAGTACTGAGCACGGAGCACCCTGAGTACTGAGCACCCAGCACCCTGAGTACTGAGCACCCAGCACCCTGAGCACTGAGCACCCAGCACCCTGAGTACTGAGCACCCAGCACCCTGAGTACTGAGCACTGATCACCCTGAGCACTGAGCACCCAGCACCCCGAGCACTGAGCACCCAGCACCCTGAGTACTGAGCACCTAGCACCCTGAGCACTGAGCACCGAGCACCCTGAGTACTGAACACCCAGCACCCTGAGCACTGAGCACTGAGCACCCAGCACCCTGAGCACTGAGCACTGAGCACCCAGCACCCCGAGCACTGAGCACCCAGCACCCTGAGCACCCAGCACCCTGAGCACTGAGCACCCTGAGCACTGAGCACCCTGAGCACTGAGCACTGAGCACCCAGCACCATGAGTACTGAGCACCCAACACTCTGAGCAATGAGCACCCAGCACGCTGAGTACTGAGCACTGAGCACACAGCACCCTGAGGACTGAGCACCCAGCACCCTGAGCACTGAGGACTGAGCACCCAGCACCCCGAGCACTGAGCACCCAGCACCCTGAGCACCCAGCACCCTGAGCACTGAGCACCCTGAGTACTGAGCACCCAGCACCCTGAGCACTGAGCACACAGCACCCTGAGTACTGAGCACCCTGAGTAGTGAGCACTGATCACCCTGAGCACTGAGCACCCAGCACCCTGAGTACTGAGCACACAGCACCCTGAGCACTGAGCACCCAGCACCCTGAGCACTGAGCACCCAGCACCCTGAGTACTGAGCACCCAGAACCCTGAGTACTGAGTACAAAGCACCATGAGCACTGAGCACCCAGCACCCTGAGTACTGAGCACCGAGCACCCTGAGTACTGAGCACCCAGCACCCTGAGTACTGAGCACCCAGCACCCTGAGCACTGAGCACCCAGCACCCTGAGTACTGAGCACCCAGCACCCTGAGTACTGAGCACCCAGCACCCTGAGTACGGAGCACCCAGCACCCTGAGTACTGAGCACCCAGCACCCTGAGTACTGAGCACCGAGCACCCGAGCACTGAGCAACCAGCACCCTGAGTACTGAGCACTGAGCACCCTGAGTACTAAGCACCGAACACCCTGAGTAGTGAGCACCCAGCACCCGGAGGACTGAGCACCCAGCACCCTGAGCACTGAGCACCCAGCACCCTGAGTAATGAGCACCCAGCACCCTGAGTACTGAGCACCCAGCACCCTGAGCACTGAGCACCCAGCACCCCGAGCACTGAGCACCCAGCACCCCGAGCACTGAGCACCCAGCACCCTGAGCACTGAGCACCCAGCACTCTGAGCACTGAGCACCCAGCACCCAGAGTACTGAGTACTCAGCACCCTGAGCACTGAGCACCCAGCACCCTGAGTACTGATCACCGAGCACCCCGAGCACTGAGCACCCAGCACCCTGAGTACTGAGCACCCAGCACCCTGAGCACTGAGCACAAAGCACGCTGAGTACTGAGCTCTGAACACCCTGAGTACTTAGCACCGAGGACCCTGAGCACTCAGCACCCAGCACGCTGAGTACTAAGCACTGAGCACCCTGAGTACTGAGCACCTAGCACCCCGAGCTCTGAGCACCCAGCACCCTGAGTACTGAGAACAGATCACCCCGAGCACGGAGCACCCAGTACCCCGAGCACTGAGTACTGAGCACCCAGCACCCTGAGTACTGAGCACCGAGCTCCCCGAGCACTGAGCACCCAGCACCCTGAGCACTGAGCACCCAGCACCCTGAGCACTGAGCACCCAGCAACCAGAGCACTGAGCACCCAGCACCCTGAGCACTGAGCACCCAGCACCCTGAGTACTGAGCACCCAGCACCCTGAGTACTGAGCACCCAGCACCCTGAGTACTGAGCACCGAGCACCCTGAGTACTGAGCAACGAGCACCCTGAGTACTGAGCACCCAGCACCCTGAGCACTGAGCACCCAGCACCCTGAGTACTGAGCACCCAGCACCCTGAGTACTGAGCACCCAGCACCCCGAGCACTGAGCACCCAGCACCCTGAGTACTGAGCACCTAGCACCCTGAGCACTGAGCACCGAGCACCCTGAGTACTGAACACCCAGCACCCTGAGCACTGAGCACTGAGCACCCAGCACCCTGAGCACTGAGAACTGAGCACCCAGCACCCCGAGCACTGAGCACCCAGCACCCTGAGCACCCAGCACCCTGAGTACTGAGCACCCTGAGCACTGAGCACCCTGAGCACTGAGCACTGAGCACCCAGCACCCTGAGTACTGAGCACCCAACACTCTGAGCACTGAGCACCCAGCACGCTGAGTACTGAGCACTGAGCACACAGCACCCTGAGTACTGAGCACCCAGCACCCCGAGCACTGAGCACCCAGCGCCCCGAGCACTGAGCACCCAGCACCCTGAGCACTGAGCACTGAGCACACTGAGCACTGAGCACCCAGCACCCCGAGTACTGAGCACTGAGCACCCTGAGTACTGCGCACCCAACACCCAGAGTACTGATCACCCAGCACCCTGAGAACTGAGCACCCAGCACCCTGAGTACTGAGCACCCAGCACCCTGAGTACTGAGCACCCAGCACCCTGAGCACTGAGCACTGAGCACCCAGCACCTTGAGCACTGAGGACTGACCACCCAGCACCCTGAGCACTGAGCACCCAGCACCCTGAGCACTGAGCACCCAGCACCCTGAGTACTGAGTACTCAGCACCCTGAGCACTGAGCACCCAGCACCCTGAGTACTGATCACTGAGCACCCGGAGCACTGAGCACCCAGCACCCTGAGTACTGAGCACCCAGCACCCTGAGTACTGAGTACAAAGCACCCTGAGCACTGAGCACCCAGCACCCTGAGTACTGAGCACGGAGCACCCTGAGTACTGAGCACCCAGCACCCTGAGTACTGAGCACCCAGCACCCTGAGCACTGAGCACCCAGCACCCTGAGTACTGAGCACCCAGCACCCTGAGTACTGAGCACTGATCACCCTGAGCACTGAGCACCCAGCACCCCGAGCACTGAGCACCCAGCACCCTGAGTACTGAGCACCTAGCACCCTGAGCACTGAGCACCGAGCACCCTGAGTACTGAACACCCAGCACCCTGAGCACTGAGCACTGAGCACCCAGCACCCTGAGCACTGAGCACTGAGCACCCAGCACCCCGAGCACTGAGCACCCAGCACCCTGAGCACCCAGCACCCTGAGCACTGAGCACCCTGAGCACTGAGCACCCTGAGCACTGAGCACTGAGCACCCAGCACCATGAGTACTGAGCACCCAACACTCTGAGCAATGAGCACCCAGCACGCTGAGTACTGAGCACTGAGCACACAGCACCCTGAGGACTGAGCACCCAGCACCCTGAGCACTGAGGACTGAGCACCCAGCACCCCGAGCACTGAGCACCCAGCACCCTGAGCACCCAGCACCCTGAGCACTGAGCACCCTGAGTACTGAGCACCCAGCACCCTGAGCACTGAGCACACAGCACCCTGAGTACTGAGCACCCTGAGTAGTGAGCACTGATCACCCTGAGCACTGAGCACCCAGCACCCTGAGTACTGAGCACACAGCACCCTGAGCACTGAGCACCCAGCACCCTGAGCACTGAGCACCCAGCACCCTGAGTACTGAGCACCCAGAACCCTGAGTACTGAGTACAAAGCACCATGAGCACTGAGCACCCAGCACCCTGAGTACTGAGCACCGAGCACCCTGAGTACTGAGCACCCAGCACCCTGAGTACTGAGCACCCAGCACCCTGAGCACTGAGCACCCAGCACCCTGAGTACTGAGCACCCAGCACCCTGAGTACTGAGCACCCAGCACCCTGAGTACGGAGCACCCAGCACCCTGAGTACTGAGCACCCAGCACCCTGAGTACTGAGCACCGAGCACCCGAGCACTGAGCAACCAGCACCCTGAGTACTGAGCACTGAGCACCCTGAGTACTAAGCACCGAACACCCTGAGTAGTGAGCACCCAGCACCCGGAGGACTGAGCACCCAGCACCCTGAGCACTGAGCACCCAGCACCCTGAGTAATGAGCACCCAGCACCCTGAGTACTGAGCACCCAGCACCCTGAGCACTGAGCACCCAGCACCCCGAGCACTGAGCACCCAGCACCCCGAGCACTGAGCACCCAGCACCCTGAGCACTGAGCACCCAGCACTCTGAGCACTGAGCACCCAGCACCCAGAGTACTGAGTACTCAGCACCCTGAGCACTGAGCACCCAGCACCCTGAGTACTGATCACCGAGCACCCCGAGCACTGAGCACCCAGCACCCTGAGTACTGAGCACCCAGCACCCTGAGCACTGAGCACAAAGCACGCTGAGTACTGAGCTCTGAACACCCTGAGTACTTAGCACCGAGGACCCTGAGCACTCAGCACCCAGCACGCTGAGTACTAAGCACTGAGCACCCTGAGTACTGAGCACCTAGCACCCTGAGTACTGAGCACCCAGCACCCTGAGCACTGAGCAGCCAGCACCCTCAGCACTGAGCACCCAGCACCCCGAGCACTGAGCACCCAGCACCCTGAGCACTGAGCACCCAGCACCCCGAGTACTGAGCACCGAGCACCCCGAGCTCTGAGCACCCAGCACCCTGAGTACTGAGCACCCAGTACCCTGAGTACTGAGCACCCCGAGTACTGAGCACCCAGCACCCCGAGCACTGAGCACCCAGCACCCTGAGTACTGAGAACAGATCACCCCGAGCACGGAGCACCCAGTACCCCGAGCACTGAGTACTGAGCACCCAGCACCCTGAGTACTGAGCACCGAGCTCCCCGAGCACTGAGCACCCAGCACCCTGAGCACTGAGCACCCAGCACCCTGAGCACTGAACACCCAGCACCCTGAGTACTGAGCACCCAGCACGCTGAGTACTGAGCACTCAGCACCCTGAGCACTGAGCACCCAGCACCCTGAGTACTGAGCACTGAGCACCCAGCACCCCGAGCACTGAGCACCCAGCACCCTGTGTACTGAGCACTGAGCACCCTGATTACTAAGCACCTAGCACCCTGAGTACTGAGCACCCAGGACCCTGAGCACTGAGCACCGAGCACCCCGAGCACTGAGCACTCAGCACCCTGAGCACTCAGCACCCATCACCCCGATCACTGAGCACCCAGCACCCTGAGCACTGAGCACCCAGCACCCTGAGCACTGAGCACCCAGCACCCAGAGCACTGAGCACCCAGCACACTGAGCACTGAGCACCCAGCACCCTGAGTACTGAGCACCCAGCACCCTGAGTACTGAGCACCCAGCACCCTGAGTACTGAGCACCGAGCACCATGAGTACTGAGCACCGAGCACCCTGAGTACTGAGCACCCAGCACCCTGAGCACTGAGCACCCAGCACCCTGAGTACTGAGCACCCAGCACCCTGAGTACTGAGCACCCAGCACCCCTAGCACTGAGCACCCAGCACCCTGAGTACTGAGCACCTAGCACCCTGAGCACTGAGCACCGAGCACCCTGAGTACTGAACACCCAGCACCCTGAGCACTGAGCACTGAGCACCCAGCACCCTGAGCACTGAGATCTGAGCACCCAGCACCCCGAGCACTGAGCACCCAGCACCCTGAGCACCCAGCACCCTGAGCACTGAGCACCCTGAGCACTGAGCACCCTGAGCACTGAGCACTGAGCACCCAGCACCCTGAGTACTGAGCACCCAGCACCCTGAGCACTGAGCACCCAGCACCCCGAGCACTGAGCACCCAGCACCCTGAGCACTGAGCACCCAGCACCCTGAGCACTGAGCACCCAGCACCCTGAGTACTGAGTACTCAGCACCCTGAGCACTGAGCACCCAGCACCCTGAGTACTGATCACCGAGCACCCCGAGCACTGAGCACCCAGCACCCTGAGTACTGAGCACCCAGCACCCTGAGCACTGAGCACAAAGCACGCTGAGTACTGAGCACTGAACACCCTGAGTACTGAGCACCGAGGACCCTGAGCACTCAGCACCCAGCACGCTGAGTACTAAGCACTGAGCACCCTGAGTACTGAGCACCTAGCACCCTGAGTACTGAGCACCCAGCACCCTGAGCACTGAGCAGCCAGCACCCTCAGCACTGAGCACCCAGCACCCCGAGCACTGAGCACCCAGCACCCCGAGCTCTGAGCACCCAGCACCCTGAGTACTGAGCACCCAGTACCCTGAGTACTGAGCACCCCGAGTACTGAGCACCCAGCACCCCGAGCACTGAGCACCCAGCACCCTGAGTACTGAGAACAGATCACCCCGAGCACGGAGCACCCAGTACCCCGAACACTGAGTACTGAGCACCCAGCACCCTGAGTACTGAGCACCGAGCTCCCCGAGCACTGAGCACCCAGCACCCTGAGCACTGAGCACCCAGCACCCTGAGCACTGAACACCCAGCACCCTGAGTACTGAGCACCCAGCACGCTGAGTACTGAGCACTCAGCACCCTGAGCACTGAGCACCCAGCACCCTGAGTACTGAGCACTGAGCACCCAGCACCCCGAGCACTGAGCAGCCAGCACCCTGTGTACTGAGCACTGAGCACCCTGATTACTAAGCACCTAGCACCCTGAGTACTGAGCACCCAGGACCCTGAGCACTGAGCACCGAGCACCCCGAGCACTGAGCACTCAGCACCCTGAGCACTCAGCACCCATCACCCCGATCACTGAGCACCCAGCACCCTGAGCACTGAGCACCCAGCACCCTGAGCACTGAGCACCCAGCACCCAGAGCACTGAGCACCCAGCACCCTGAGCACTGAGCACCCAGCACCCTGAGTACTGAGCACCCAGCACCCTGAGTACTGAGCACCCAGCACCCTGAGTACTGAGCACCGAGCACCCTGAGTACTGAGCACCGAGCACCCTGAGTACTGAGCACCCAGCACCCTGAGCACTGAGCACCCAGCACCCTGAGTACTGAGCACCCAGCACCCTGAGTACTGAGCACCCAGCACCCCTAGCACTGAGCACCCAGCACCCTGAGTACTGAGCACCTAGCACCCTGAGCACTGAGCACCGAGCACCCTGAGTACTGAACACCCAGCACCCTGAGCACTGAACACTGAGCACCCAGCACCCTGAGCACTGAGAACTGAGCACCCAGCACCCCGAGCACTGAGCACCCAGCACCCTGAGCACCCAGCACCCTGAGCACTGAGCACCCTGAGCACTGAGCACCCTGAGCACTGAGCACTGAGCACCCAGCACCCTGAGTACTGAGCACCCAACACTCTGAGCACTGAGCACCCAGCACGCTGAGTACTGAGCACTGAGCACACAGCACCCTGAGTACTGAGCACCCAGCACCCCGAGCACTGAGCACCCAGCGCCCCGAGCACTGAGCACCCAGCACCCTGAGCACTGAGCACTGAGCACACTGAGCACTGAGCACCCAGCACCCCGAGTACTGAGCACTGAGCACCCTGAGTACTGCGCACCCAACACCCAGAGTACTGATCACCCAGCACCCTGAGAACTGAGCACCCAGCACCCTGAGTACTGAGCACCCAGCACCCTGAGTACTGAGCACCCAGCACCCTGAGCACTGAGCACTGAGCACCCAGCACCTTGAGCACTGAGCACTGACCACCCAGCACCCCGAGCACTGAGCACCCAGCACCCCAAGCACTGAGCACCCAGCGCCCTGAGCACTGAGCACCCAGCACACTGAGCACTGAGCACCCAGCCCCCTGAGTACTGAGCACCCAGCACCATGAGTACTGAGCACCCAGCACCCTGAGCACTGAGCACCCTGAGGACTGAGCACCCAGCTCCCTGAGCACTGAGCACCCAGCACCCTGAGTACTGAGCACCGATCACCCTGAGCACTGAGCACCCAGCACCCCGAGCACTGAGCACCCAGCACCCTGAGTACTGAGCACCCAGCACCCTGAGCACTGAGCACCCAGCACCCTGAGTACTGAGCACCCTGAGTACTGAGCACCGATCACCCTGAGCACTGAGCACCCAGCACCCTGAGTACTGAGCACCCAGCACCCTGAGCACTGAGCAACCATCACCCTGAGCACTGAGCACCCAGCACCCTGAGTACTGAGCACCCAGCACCCTGAGTACTGAGTACCCAGCACCCTGAGCACTGAGGACCCAGCACCCTGAGTACTGAGCACCGAGCACCCTGAGTACTGAGCACCCAGCACCCTGAGTACTGAGCACACAGCACCCTGAGCACTGAGCACCCAGCACCCTGAGTACTGAGCACCCAGCACCCTGAGTACTGAGCACCCAGCACCCAGAGCACTGAGCACCCAGCACCCCGAGCACGGAGCACCCAGGACCCCGAGCACTGAGTACTGAGCACCCAGCACCCTGAGTACTGAGCACCGAGCTAACCGAGCACTGAGCACCCTGAGTACTGAGCACCCAGCACCCCGATCACTGAGCACCCAGCACCATGTGCACTGAGCACCCAGCACCCTGAGCACTGAGCACCCAGCACCCTGAGTACTGAGCACCCAGCACGCTGAGTACTGAGCACCCAGCACCCTGAGCACTGAGCAGGCAGCACCCTGAGTACTGAGCACTGAGCACCCAGCACCCCGAGCACTGAGCACCCAGCACCCTGTGTACTGAGCACTGAGCACCCTGAGCACTGAGCACCGAGCACCCCGAGCACTGAGCACCCAGCACCCTGAGCACTCAGCACCCAGCACCCCGAGCACTGAGCACCCAGCACCCTGAGCACTGAGCACCCAGCACCCTGAGCACGGAGCACCCAGCACCCTGAGTACTGAGCACCCAACACCCAGACTACTGAGCTCCCAGCACCCTGAGCACTGAGCACCCAGCACCCTGAGTACTGAGCACCCAGCACCCTGAGTACTGAACACCCAGCACCCTGAGCACTGAGCACTGAGCACCCTGAGCACTGAGTACTGAGCACTGAGCACCCTGAGCACTGAGCACCCAGCACCCCGAGTACTGAGCACCCAGCACCCCGAGCACTGAGCACCCAGCGCCCCGAGCACTGAGCACCCAGCACCCCGAGCACTGAGCACTGAGCACCCTGAGCACTGAGCACCAAGCACCCCGAGTACTGAGCACTGAGCACCCTGAGTACTGAGCACCAAGCACCCCGAGTACTGAGCACTGAGCACCCTGAGTACTGAGCACCCAGCACCCTGACCACTGAGCACCCAGCACCCTGAGTACTGAGCACTGAAAACCCTGAGTACTGAGCACCGAGCACCCTGAGTACTGAGCACCCAGCACCCTGATCACTGAGCACGGAGCACCCCGAGGACTGAGCACCCAGCACCCTGAGCACTGAGCACCCAGCACCTTGAGTACTGAGCACCGAGCACAATGAGCACTGAGCACCCAGCACCCTGAGTACTGAGCACCCAGCACCCTGAGCACTGAGCACCCAGCTCCCTGAGCACTGAGCACGCAGCACCCCAAGCACTCAGCAACCAGCACCCTGAGTACTGAGCACAGAGCACCCTGAGCACTGAGCACCCAGCACCCTGAGTACTGAGCACCCAGCACCCTGAGTACTGAGCAACCAGCACCCTGAGCACTGAGCACTGAGCACCCAGCACCCTGAGCACTGAGCACTGAGCACCCAGCACCACAGCCCTGAGCAATCAGCACCCCGAGCACTGAGCACCCAGCACCCTGAGCACTGAGCACCCAGCACCCTGAGTACTGAGCAACCAGCTACCTGAGTACTGAGCACCCAGCACCCTGAGTACTGAGCACTCAGCAGCCTGAGTACTGAGCACCGAGCACACCGAGCAATGAGCACCCAGCACCCTGAGCACTGAGCACCCGGAGGACTGAGCACCCAGCACTCTGAGCACTGAGCACAGATCACTCTGAGCAGTGAGCACCCAGCACCCCGAGCACTGAGCACCCAGCACCCTGAGTACTGAGCACCCAGCACCCCGAGTACTGAGCACCCAGCACCCTGAGTACTGAGCACCCAGCACCCCGAGCACTGAGCACCCAGCACCCTGAGTACTGAGCACCCTGAGTACTGAGCACTGAGCACAGAGCATCCTGAGTACTGAGCACTCTGAGGACTGAGCACCCAGCACCCAGAGCACTGAGAACCCAGCACCCTGAGTACTGAGCACTGATCACCCTGAGCACTGAGCACCCAGCACCCCGAGCACTGAGCACCCAGCACCCTGAGTACTGAGCACCCAGCACCCTGAGCACTGAGCACCGAGCACCCTGAGTACTGAACACCCAGCACCTTGAGCACTCAGCACTGAGCACCCAGCACCCTGAGCACTGAGCACTGAGCACCCAGCACCCCGAGCACTGAGCACCCAGCACCCTGAGCACCCAGCACCCTGAGCACTGAGCACCCTGAGCACTGAGCACCCTGAGCACTGAGCACTGAGCACCCAGCACCCTGAGTACTGAGCACCCAACACTCTGAGCACTGAGCACCCAGCACGCTGAGTACTGAGCACTGAGCACACAGCACCCTGAGTACTGAGCACCCAGCACCCCGAGCACTGAGCACCCAGCGCCCCGAGCACTGAGCACCCAGCACCCCGAGCACTGAGCACTGAGCACACTGAGCACTGAGCACCCAGCACCCCGAGTACTGAGCACTGAGCGCCCTGAGTACTGAGCACCCAGCACCCCGAGTACTGAGCACTGAGCACCCTGAGTACTGAGCACCCAGCACCCTGAGCACTGAGAACCCAGCACCATGAGTACTGAGTACCCAGCACCCTGAGTACTGAGCACCGAGCACCCCGAGCACTGAGCACCCAGCACCCTGAGCACTGAGCACCCTGAGGACTGAGCACCCAGCACCCTGAGCACCGAGCACCCCGAGCACTGAGCACCCAGCACCCTGAGCACTGAGCACCCTGAGGACTGAGCACCCAGCACCCTGAGCACCGAGCACCCCGAGCACTGAGCACCCAGCACCCTGAGCACTGAGCACCCTGAGGACTGAGCACCCAGCACCCTGAGCACCGAGCACCCCGAGCACTGAGCACCCAGCACCCTGAGTACTGAGAACAGATCACCCCGAGCACGGAGCACCCAGTACCCCGAACACTGAGTACTGAGCACCCAGCACCCTGAGTACTGAGCACCGAGCTCCCCGAGCACTGAGCACCCAGCACCCTGAGCACTGAGCACCCAGCACCCTGAGCACTGAACACCCAGCACCCTGAGTACTGAGCACCCAGCACGCTGAGTACTGAGCACTCAGCACCCTGAGCACTGAGCACCCAGCACCCTGAGTACTGAGCACTGAGCACCCAGCACCCTGAGCACTGAGCACCCAGCACCCTGTGTACTGAGCACTGAGCACCCTGATTACTAAGCACCTAGCACCCTGAGTACTGAGCACCCAGGACCCTGAGCACTGAGCACCGAGCACCCCGAGCACTGAGCACTCAGCACCCTGAGCACTCAGCACCCATCACCCCGATCACTGAACACCCAGCACCCTGAGCACTGAGCACCCAGCACCCTGAGCACTGAGCACCCAGCACCCAGAGCACTGAGCACCCAGCACCCTGAGCACTGAGCACCCAGCACCCTGAGTACTGAGCACCCAGCACCCTGAGTACTGAGCACCCAGCACCCTGAGTACTTAGCACCGAGCACCCTGAGTACTGAGCACCGAGCACCCTGAGTACTGAGCACCCAGCACCCTGAGCACTGAGCACCCAGCACCCTGAGTACTGAGCACCCAGCACCCTGAGTACTGAGCACCCAGCACCCCTAGCACTGAGCACCCAGCACCCTGAGTACTGAGCATCTAGCACCCTGAGCACTGAGCACCGAGCACCCTGAGTACTGAACACCCAGCACCCTGAGCACTGAGCACTGAGCACCCAGCACCCTGAGCACTGAGAACTGAGCACCCAGCACCCCGAGCACTGAGCACCCAGCACCCTGAGCACCCAGCACCCTGAGCACTGAGCACCCTGAGCACTGAGCACCCTGAGCACTGAGCACTGAGCACCCAGCACCCTGAGTACTGAGCACCCAACACTCTGAGCACTGAGCACCCAGCACGCTGAGTACTGAGCACTGAGCACACAGCACCCTGAGTACTGAGCACCCAGCACCCCGAGCACTGAGCACCCAGCGCCCCGAGCACTGAGCACCCAGCACCCTGAGCACTGAGCACTGAGCACACTGAGCACTGAGCACCCAGCACCCCGAGTACTGAGCACTGAGCACCCTGAGTACTGCGCACCCAACACCCAGAGTACTGATCACCCAGCACCCTGAGAACTGAGCACCCAGCACCCTGAGTACTGAGCACCCAGCACCCTGAGTACTGAGCACCCAGCACCCTGAGCACTGAGCACTGAGCACCCAGCACCTTGAGCACTGAGCACTGACCACCCAGCACCCCGAGCACTGAGCACCCAGCGCCCTGAGCACTGAGCACCCAGCACACTGAGCACTGAGCACCCAGCCCCCTGAGTACTGAGCACCCAGCACCATGAGTACTGAGCACCCAGCACCCTGAGCACTGAGCACCCTGAGGACTGAGCACCCAGCTCCCTGAGCACTGAGCACCCAGCACCCTGAGTACTGAGCACCGATCACCCTGAGCACTGAGCACCCAGCACCCCGAGCACTGAGCACCCAGCACCCTGAGTACTGAGCACCCAGCACCCTGAGCACTGAGCACCCAGCACCCTGAGTACTGAGCACCCTGAGTACTGAGCACCGATCACCCTGAGCACTGAGCACCCAGCACCCTGAGTACTGAGCACCCAGCACCCTGAGCACTGAGCACCCAGCACCCTGAGTACTGAGTACTCAGCACCCTGAGCACTGAGCACCCAGCACCCTGAGTACTGATCACCGAGCACCCCGAGCACTGAGCACCCAGCACCCTGAGTACTGAGCACCCAGCACCCTGAGCACTGAGCACAAAGCACGCTGAGTACTGAGCACTGAACACACTGAGTACTGAGCACCGAGGACCCTGAGCACTCAGCACCCAGCACGCTGAGTACTAAGCACTGAGCACCCTGAGTACTGAGCACCTAGCACCCTGAGTACTGAGCACCCAGCACCCTGAGCACTGAGCAGCCAGCACCCTCAGCACTGAGCACCCAGCACCCCGAGCACTGAGCACCCAGCACCCCGAGCTCTGAGCACCCAGCACCCTGAGTACTGAGCACCCAGTACCCTGAGTTCTGAGCACCCCGAGTACTGAGCACCCAGCACCCCGAGCACTGAGCACCCAGCACCCTGAGTACTGAGAACAGATCACCCCGAGCACGGAGCACCCAGTACCCCGAACACTGAGTACTGAGCACCCAGCACCCTGAGTACTGAGCACCGAGCTCCCCGAGCACTGAGCACCCAGCACCCTGAGCACTGAGCACCCAGCACCCTGAGCACTGAACACCCAGCACCCTGAGTACTGAGCACCCAGCACGCTGAGTACTGAGCACTCAGCACCCTGAGCACTGAGCACCCAGCACCCTGAGTACTGAGCACTGAGCACCCAGCACCCCGAGCACTGAGCACCCAGCACCCTGTGTACTGAGCACTGAGCACCCTGATTACTAAGCACCTAGCACCCTGAGTACTGAGCACCCAGGACCCTGAGCACTGAGCACCGAGCACCCCGAGCACTGAGCACTCAGCACCCTGAGCACTCAGCACCCATCACCCCGATCACTGAGCACCCAGCACCCTGAGCACTGAGCACCCAGCACCCTGAGCACTGAGCACCCAGCACCCAGAGCACTGAGCACCCAGCACCCTGAGCACTGAGCACCCAGCACCCTGAGTACTGAGCACCCAGCACCCTGAGTACTGAGCACCCAGCACCCTGAGTACTGAGCACCGAGCACCCTGAGTACTGAGCACCGAGCACCCTGAGTACTGAGCACCCAGCACCCTGAGCACTGAGCACCCAGCACCCTGAGTACTGAGCACCCAGCACCCTGAGTACTGAGCACCCAGCACCCCTAGCACTGAGCACCCAGCACCCTGAGTACTGAGCACCTAGCACCCTGAGCACTGAGCACCGAGCACCCTTAGTACTGAACACCCAGCACCCTGAGCACTGAGCACTGAGCACCCAGCACCCTGAGCACTGAGAACTGAGCACCCAGCACCCCGAGCACTGAGCACCCAGCACCCTGAGCACCCAGCACCCTGAGCACTGAGCACCCTGAGCACTGAGCACCCTGAGCACTGAGCACTGAGCACCCAGCACCCTGAGTACTGAGCACCCAACACTCTGAGCACTGAGCACCCAGCACGCTGAGTACTGAGCACTGAGCACACAGCACCCTGAGTACTGAGCACCCAGCACCCCGAGCACTGAGCACCCAGCGCCCCGAGCACTGAGCACCCAGCACCCTGAGCACTGAGCACTGAGCACACTGAGCACTGAGCACCCAGCACCCCGAGTACTGAGCACTGAGCACCCTGAGTACTGCGCACCCAACACCCAGAGTACTGATCACCCAGCACCCTGAGAACTGAGCACCCAGCACCCTGAGTACTGAGCACCCAGCACCCTGAGTACTGAGCACCCAGCACCCTGAGCACTGAGCACTGAGCACCCAGCACCTTGAGCACTGAGCACTGACCACCCAGCACCCCGAGCACTGAGCACCCAGCACCCCAAGCACTGAGCACCCAGCGCCCTGAGCACTGAGCACCCAGCACACTGAGCACTGAGCACCCAGCCCCCTGAGTACTGAGCACCCAGCACCATGAGTACTGAGCACCCAGCACCCTGAGCACTGAGCACCCTGAGGACTGAGCACCCAGCTCCCTGAGCACTGAGCACCCAGCACCCTGAGTACTGAGCACCGATCACCCTGAGCACTGAGCACCCAGCACCCCGAGCACTGAGCACCCAGCACCCTGAGTACTGAGCACCCAGCACCCTGAGCACTGAGCACCCAGCACCCTGAGTACTGAGCACCCTGAGTACTGAGCACCGATCACCCTGAGCACTGAGCACCCAGCACCCTGAGTACTGAGCACCCAGCACCCTGAGCACTGAGCAACCAGCACCCTGAGCACTGAGCACCCAGCACCCTGAGTACTGAGCACCCAGCACCCTGAGTACTGAGTACCCAGCACCCTGAGCACTGAGGACCCAGCACCCTGAGTACTGAGCACCGAGCACCCTGAGTACTGAGCACCCAGCACCCTGAGTACTGAGCACACAGCACCCTGAGCACTGAGCACCCAGCACCCTGAGTACTGAGCACCCAGCACCCTGAGTACTGAGCACCCAGCACCCAGAGCACTGAGCACCCAGCACCCCGAGCACGGAGCACCCAGGACCCCGAGCACTGAGTACTGAGCACCCAGCACCCTGAGTACTGAGCACCGAGCTAACCGAGCATTGAGCACCCTGTGTACTGAGCACCCAGCACCCCGATCACTGAGCACCCAGCACCATGTGCACTGAGCACCCAGCACCCTGAGCACTGAGCACCCAGCACCCTGAGTACTGAGCACCCAGCACGCTGAGTACTGAGCACCCAGCACCCTGAGCACTGAGCAGGCAGCACCCTGAGTACTGAGCACTGAGCACCCAGCACCCCGAGCACTGAGCACCCAGCACCCTGTGTACTGAGCACTGAGCACCCTGAGCACTGAGCACCGAGCACCCCGAGCACTGAGCACCCAGCACCCTGAGCACTCAGCACCCAGCACCCCGAGCACTGAGCACCGAGCACCCCGAGCACTGAGCACCCAGCACCCTGAGCACTCAGCACCCAGCACCCCGAGCACTGAGCACCCAGCACCCTGAGCACTGAGCACCCAGCACCATGAGCACGGAGCACCCCGAGTACTGAGCACCCAGCACCCTGAGCACTGAGCACCCAGCACCTTGAGTACTGAGCACCGAGCACCTCGAGCACTAAGCACCCAGCACCCTGAGTACTGAGCACCCAGCACCCTGAGCACTGAGCACCCAGAACCCTGAGCACTGAGCACCCAGCACCCTGAGCACGGAGCACCCAGCACCCTGAGTACTGAGCACCCAACACCCAGACTACTGAGCTCCCAGCACCCTGAGCACTGAGCACCCAGCACCCTGAGTACTGAGCACCCAGCACCCTGAGTACTGAACACCCAGCACCCTGAGCACTGAGCACTGAGCACCCTGAGCACTGAGTACTGAGCACTGAGCACCCTGAGCACTGAGCACCCAGCACCCCGAGTACTGAGCACCCAGCACCCCGAGCACTGAGCACCCAGCGCCCCGAGCACTGAGCACCCAGCACCCCGAGCACTGAGCACTGAGCACCCTGAGCACTGAGCACCAAGCACCCCGAGTACTGAGCACTGAGCACCCTGAGTACTGAGCACCAAGCACCCCGAGTACTGAGCACTGAGCACCCTGAGTACTGAGCACCCAGCACCCTGAGCACTGAGCACCCAGCACCCTGAGTACTGAGCACTGAAAACCCTGAGTACTGAGCACCGAGCACCCTGAGTTCTGAGCACCCAGCACCCTGATCACTGAGCACGGAGCACCCCGAGGACTGAGCACCCAGCACCCTGAGCACTGAGCACCCAGCACCTTGAGTACTGAGCACCGAGCACAATGAGCACTGAGCACCCAGCACCCTGAGTACTGAGCACCCAGCACCCTGAGCACTGAGCACCCAGCTCCCTGAGCACTGAGCACGCAGCACCCCAAGCACTCAGCAACCAGCACCCTGAGTACTGAGCACAGAGCACCCTGAGCACTGAGCACCCAGCACCCTGAGTACTGAGCACCCAGCACCCTGAGTACTGAGCAACCAGCACCCTGAGCACTGAGCACTGAGCACCCAGCACCCTGAGCACTGAGCACTGAGCACCCAGCACCACAGCCCTGAGCAATCAGCACCCCGAGCACTGAGCACCCAGCACCCTGAGCACTGAGCACCCAGCACCCTGAGTACTGAGCAACCAGCTACCTGAGTACTGAGCACCCAGCACCCTGAGTACTGAGCACTCAGCAGCCTGAGTACTGAGCACCGAGCACACCGAGCAATGAGCACCCAGCACCCTGAGCACTGAGCACCCGGAGGACTGAGCACCCAGCACTCTGAGCACTGAGCACAGATCACTCTGAGCAGTGAGCACCCAGCACCCCGAGCACTGAGCACCCAGCACCCTGAGTACTGAGCACCCAGCACCCCGAGTACTGAGCACCCAGCACCCTGAGTACTGAGCACCCAGCACCCCGAGCACTGAGCACCCAGCACCCTGAGTACTGAGCACCCTGAGTACTGAGCACTGAGCACAGAGCATCCTGAGTACTGAGCACTCTGATGACTGAGCACCCAGCACCCAGAGCACTGAGAACCCAGCACCCTGAGTACTGAGCACTGATCACCCTGAGCACTGAGCACCCAGCACCCCGAGCACTGAGCACCCAGCACCCTGAGTACTGAGCACCCAGCACCCTGAGCACTGAGCACCGAGCACCCTGAGTACTGAACACCCAGCACCTTGAGCACTCAGCACTGAGCACCCAGCACCCTGAGCACTGAGCACTGAGCACCCAGCACCCCGAGCACTGAGCACCCAGCACCCTGAGCACCCAGCACCCTGAGCACTGAGCACCCTGAGCACTGAGCACCCTGAGCACTGAGCACTGAGCACCCAGCACCCTGAGTACTGAGCACCCAACACTCTGAGCACTGAGCACCCAGCACGCTGAGTACTGAGCACTGAGCACACAGCACCCTGAGTACTGAGCACCCAGCACCCCGAGCACTGAGCACCCAGCGCCCCGAGCACTGAGCACCCAGCACCCCGAGCACTGAGCACTGAGCACACTGAGCACTGAGCACCCAGCACCCCGAGTACTGAGCACTGAGCGCCCTGAGTACTGAGCACCCAGCACCCCGAGTACTGAGCACTGAGCACCCTGAGTACTGAGCACCCAGCACCCTGAGCACTGAGAACCCAGCACCATGAGTACTGAGTACCCAGCACCCTGAGTACTGAGCACCGAGCACCCCGAGCACTGAGCACCCAGCACCCTGAGCACTGAGCACCCTGAGGACTGAGCACCCAGCACCCTGAGCACCGAGCACCCCGAGCACTGAGCACCCAGCACCCTGAGCACTGAGCACCCTGAGGACTGAGCACCCAGCACCCTGAGCACCGAGCACCCCGAGCACTGAGCACCCAGCACCCTGAGCACTGAGCACCCTGAGGACTGAGCACCCAGCACCCTGAGCACCGAGCACCCCGAGCACTGAGCACCCAGCACCCTGAGTACTGAGAACAGATCACCCCGAGCACGGAGCACCCAGTACCCCGAACACTGAGTACTGAGCACCCAGCACCCTGAGTACTGAGCACCGAGCTCCCCGAGCACTGAGCACCCAGCACCCTGAGCACTGAGCACCCAGCACCCTGAGCACTGAACACCCAGCACCCTGAGTACTGAGCACCCAGCACGCTGAGTACTGAGCACTCAGCACCCTGAGCACTGAGCACCCAGCACCCTGAGTACTGAGCACTGAGCACCCAGCACCCCGAGCACTGAGCACCCAGCACACTGTGTACTGAGCACTGAGCACCCTGATTACTAAGCACCTAGCACCCTGAGTACTGAGCACCCAGGACCCTGAGCACTGAGCACCGAGCACCCCGAGCACTGAGCACTCAGCACCCTGAGCACTCAGCACCCATCACCCCGATCACTGAACACCCAGCACCCTGAGCACTGAGCACCCAGCACCCTGAGCACTGAGCACCCAGCACCCAGAGCACTGAGCACCCAGCACCCTGAGCACTGAGCACCCAGCACCCTGAGTACTGAGCACCCAGCACCCTGAGTACTGAGCACCCAGCACCCTGAGTACTTAGCACCGAGCACCCTGAGTACTGAGCACCGAGCACCCTGAGTACTGAGCACCCAGCACCCTGAGCACTGAGCACCCAGCACCCTGAGTACTGAGCACCCAGCACCCTGAGTACTGAGCACCCAGCACCCCTAGCACTGAGCACCCAGCACCCTGAGTACTGAGCACCTAGCACCCTGAGCACTGAGCACCGAGCACCCTGAGTACTGAACACCCAGCACCCTGAGCACTGAGCACTGAGCACCCAGCACCCTGAGCACTGAGAACTGAGCACCCAGCACCCCGAGCACTGAGCACCCAGCACCCTGAGCACCCAGCACCCTGAGCACTGAGCACCCTGAGCACTGAGCACCCTGAGCACTGAGCACTGAGCACCCAGCACCCTGAGTACTGAGCACCCAACACTCTGAGCACTGAGCACCCAGCACGCTGAGTACTGAGCACTGAGCACACAGCACCCTGAGTACTGAGCACCCAGCACCCCGAGCACTGAGCACCCAGCGCCCCGAGCACTGAGCACCCAGCACCCTGAGCACTGAGCACTGAGCACACTGAGCACTGAGCACCCAGCACCCCGAGTACTGAGCACTGAGCACCCTGAGTACTGCGCACCCAACACCCAGAGTACTGATCACCCAGCACCCTGAGAACTGAGCACCCAGCACCCTGAGTACTGAGCACCCAGCACCCTGAGTACTGAGCACCCAGCACCCTGAGCACTGAGCACTGAGCACCCAGCACCTTGAGCACTGAGCACTGACCACCCAGCACCCCGAGCACTGAGCACCCAGCGCCCTGAGCACTGAGCACCCAGCACACTGAGCACTGAGCACCCAGCCCCCTGAGTACTGAGCACCCAGCACCATGAGTACTGAGCACCCAGCACCCTGAGCACTGAGCACCCTGAGGACTGAGCACCCAGCTCCCTGAGCACTGAGCACCCAGCACCCTGAGTACTGAGCACCGATCACCCTGAGCACTGAGCACCCAGCACCCCGAGCACTGAGCACCCAGCACCCTGAGTACTGAGCACCCAGCACCCTGAGCACTGAGCACCCAGCACCCTGAGTACTGAGCACCCTGAGTACTGAGCACCGATCACCCTGAGCACTGAGCACCCAGCACCCCGAGCACTGAGCACCCAGCACCCTGAGTACTGAGCACCCAGCACCCTGAGCACTGAGCAACCAGCACCCTGAGCACTGAGCACCCAGCACCCTGAGTACTGAGCACCCAGCACCCTGAGTACTGAGTACCCAGCACCCTGAGCACTGAGGACCCAGCACCCTGAGTACTGAGCACCGAGCACCCTGAGTACTGAGCACCCAGCACCCTGAGTACTGAGCACACAGCACCCTGAGCACTGAGCACCCAGCACACTGAGTACTGAGCACCCAGCACCCTGAGTACTGAGCACCCAACACCCAGACTACTGAGCTCCCAGCACCCTGAGCACTGAGCACCCAGCACCCTGAGTACTGAGCACCCAGCACCCTGAGTACTGAACACCCAGCACCCTGAGCACTGAGCACTGAGCACCCTGAGCACTGAGTACTGAGCACTGAGCACCCTGAGCACTGAGCACCCAGCACCCCGAGTACTGAGCACCCAGCACCCCGAGCACTGAGCACCCAGCGCCCCGAGCACTGAGCACCCAGCACCCCGAGCACTGAGCACTGAGCACCCTGAGCACTGAGCACCAAGCACCCCGAGTACTGAGCACTGAGCACCCTGAGTACTGAGCACCAAGCACCCCGAGTACTGAGCACTGAGCACCCTGAGTACTGAGCACCCAGCACCCTGAGCACTGAGCACCCAGCACCCTGAGTACTGAGCACTGAAAACCCTGAGTACTGAGCACCGAGCACCCTGAGTACTGAGCACCCAGCACCCTGATCACTGAGCACGGAGCACCCCGAGGACTGAGCACCCAGCACCCTGAGCACTGAGCACCCAGCACCTTGAGTACTGAGCACCGAGCACAATGAGCACTGAGCACCCAGCACCCTGAGTACTGAGCACCCAGCACCCTGAGCACTGAGCACCCAGCTCCCTGAGCACTGAGCACGCAGCACCCCAAGCACTCAGCAACCAGCACCCTGAGTACTGAGCACAGAGCACCCTGAGCACTGAGCACCCAGCACCCTGAGTACTGAGCACCCAGCACCCTGAGTACTGAGCAACCAGCACCCTGAGCACTGAGCACCCAGCACCCTGAGCACTGAGCACTGAGCACCCAGCACCACAGCCCTGAGCAATCAGCACCCCGAGCACTGAGCACCCAGCACCCTGAGCACTGAGCACCCAGCACCCTGAGTACTGAGCAACCAGCTACCTGAGTACTGAGCACCCAGCACCCTGAGTACTGAGCACTCAGCAGCCTGAGTACTGAGCACCGAGCACACCGAGCAATGAGCACCCAGCACCCTGAGCACTGAGCACCCGGAGGACTGAGCACCCAGCACTCTGAGCACTGAGCACAGATCACTCTGAGCAGTGAGCACCCAGCACCCCGAGCACTGAGCACCCAGCACCCTGAGTACTGAGCACCCAGCACCCCGAGTACTGAGCACCCAGCACCCTGAGTACTGAGCACCCAGCACCCCGAGCACTGAGCACCCAGCACCCTGAGTACTGAGCACCCTGAGTACTGAGCACTGAGCACAGAGCATCCTGAGTACTGAGCACTCTGAGGACTGAGCACCCAGCACCCAGAGCACTGAGAACCCAGCACCCTGAGTACTGAGCACTGATCACCCTGAGCACTGAGCACCCAGCACCCCGAGCACTGAGCACCCAGCACCCTGAGTACTGAGCACCCAGCACCCTGAGCACTGAGCACCGAGCACCCTGAGTACTGAACACCCAGCACCTTGAGCACTCAGCACTGAGCACCCAGCACCCTGAGCACTGAGCACTGAGCACCCAGCACCCCGAGCACTGAGCACCCAGCACCCTGAGCACCCAGCACCCTGAGCACTGAGCACCCTGAGCACTGAGCACCCTGAGCACTGAGCACTGAGCACCCAGCACCCTGAGTACTGAGCACCCAACACTCTGAGCACTGAGCACCCAGCACGCTGAGTACTGAGCACTGAGCACACAGCACCCTGAGTACTGAGCACCCAGCACCCCGAGCACTGAGCACCCAGCGCCCCGAGCACTGAGCACCCAGCACCCCGAGCACTGAGCACTGAGCACACTTAGCACTGAGCACCCAGCACCCCGAGTACTGAGCACTGAGCGCCCTGAGTACTGAGCACCCAGCACCCCGAGTACTGAGCACTGAGCACCCTGAGTACTGAGCACCCAGCACCCTGAGCACTGAGAACCCAGCACCATGAGTACTGAGTACCCAGCACCCTGAGTACTGAGCACCGAGCACCCCGAGCACTGAGCACCCAGCACCCTGAGCACTGAGCACCCTGAGGACTGAGCAACCAGCACCCTGAGCACCGAGCACCCCGAGCACTGAGCACCCAGCACCCTGAGCACTGAGCACCCTGAGGACTGAGCACCCAGCACCCTGAGCACCGAGCACCTCGAGCACTGAGCACCCAGCACCCTGAGCACTGAGCACCCTGAGGACTGAGCACCCAGCACCCTGAGCACCGAGCACCCCGAGCACTGAGCACCCAGCACCCTGAGTACTGAGAACAGATCACCCCGAGCACGGAGCACCCATTACCCCGAACACTGAGTACTGAGCACCCAGCACCCTGAGTACTGAGCACCGAGCTCCCCGAGCACTGAGCACCCAGCACCCTGAGCACTGAGCACCCAGCACCCTGAGCACTGAACACCCAGCACCCTGAGTACTGAGCACCCAGCACGCTGAGTACTGAGCACTCAGCACCCTGAGCACTGAGCACCCAGCACCCTGAGTACTGAGCACTGAGCACCCAGCACCCCGAGCACTGAGCACCCAGCACCCTGTGTACTGAGCACTGAGCACCCTGATTACTAAGCACCTAGCACCCTGAGTACTGAGCACCCAGGACCCTGAGCACTGAGCACCGAGCACCCCGAGCACTGAGCACTCAGCACCCTGAGCACTCAGCACCCATCACCCCGATCACTGAACACCCAGCACCCTGAGCACTGAGCACCCAGCACCCTGAGCACTGAGCACCCAGCACCCAGAGCACTGAGCACCCAGCACCCTGAGCACTGAGCACCCAGCACCCTGAGTACTGAGCACCCAGCACCCTGAGTACTGAGCACCCAGCACCCTGAGTACTTAGCACCGAGCACCCTGAGTACTGAGCACCGAGCACCCTGAGTACTGAGCACCCAGCACCCTGAGCACTGAGCACCCAGCACCCTGAGTACTGAGCACCCAGCACCCTGAGTACTGAGCACCCAGCACCCCTAGCACTGAGCACCCAGCACCCTGAGTACTGAGCACCTAGCACCCTGAGCACTGAGCACCGAGCACCCTGAGTACTGAACACCCAGCACCCTGAGCACTGAGCACTGAGCACCCAGCACCCTGAGCACTGAGAACTGAGCACCCAGCACCCCGAGCACTGAGCACCCAGCACCCTGAGCACCCAGCACCCTGAGCACTGAGCACCCTGAGCACTGAGCACCCTGAGCACTGAGCACTGAGCACCCAGCACCCTGAGTACTGAGCACCCAACACTCTGAGCACTGAGCACCCAGCACGCTGAGTACTGAGCACTGAGCACACAGCACCCTGAGTACTGAGCACCCAGCACCCCGAGCACTGAGCACCCAGCGCCCCGAGCACTGAGCACCCAGCACCCTGAGCACTGAGCACTGAGCACACTGAGTACTGAGCACCCAACACCCTGACTACTGAGCTCCCAGCACCCTGAGCACTGAGCACCCAGCACCCTGAGTACTGAGCACCCAGCACCCTGAGTACTGAGCACCCAGCACCCTGAGCACTGAGCACTCAGCAGCCTGAGTACTGAGCACCGAGCACACCGAGCAATGAGCACCCAGCACCCTGAGCACTGAGCACCCGGAGGACTGAGCACCCAGCACTCTGAGCACTGAGCACAGATCACTCTGAGCAGTGAGCACCCAGCACCCCGAGCACTGAGCACCCAGCACCCTGAGTACTGAGCACCCAGCACCCCGAGTACTGAGCACCCAGCACCCTGAGTACTGAGCACCCAGCACCCTGAGCACTGAGCACCCAGCACCCTGAGTACTGAGCACCCTGAGTACTGAGCACTGAGCACAGAGCATCCTGAGTACTGAGCACTCTGAGGACTGAGCACCCAGCACCCAGAGCACTGAGAACCCAGCACCCTGAGTACTGAGCACTGATCACCCTGAGCACTGAGCACCCAGCACCCCGAGCACTGAGCACCCAGCACCCTGAGTACTGAGCACCCAGCACCCTGAGCACTGAGCACCGAGCACCCTGAGTACTGAACACCCAGCACCTTGAGCACTCAGCACTGAGCACCCAGCACCCTGAGCACTGAGCACTGAGCACCCAGCACCCCGAGCACTGAGCACCCAGCACCCTGAGCACCCAGCACCCTGAGCACTGAGCACCCTGAGCACTGAGCACCCTGAGCACTGAGCACTGAGCACCCAGCACCCTGAGTACTGAGCACCCAACACTCTGAGCACTGAGCACCCAGCACGCTGAGTACTGAGCACTGAGCACACAGCACCCTGAGTACTGAGCACCCAGCACCCCGAGCACTGAGCACCCAGCGCCCCGAGCACTGAGCACCCAGCACCCCGAGCACTGAGCACTGAGCACACTGAGCACTGAGCACCCAGCACCCCGAGTACTGAGCACTGAGCGCCCTGAGTACTGAGCACCCAGCACCCCGAGTACTGAGCACTGAGCACCCTGAGTACTGAGCACCCAGCACCCTGAGCACTGAGAACCCAGCACCATGAGTACTGAGTACCCAGCACCCTGAGTACTGAGCACCGAGCACCCCGAGCACTGAGCACCCAGCACCCTGAGCACTGAGCACCCTGAGGACTGAGCAACCAGCACCCTGAGCACCGAGCACCCCGAGCACTGAGCACCCAGCACCCTGAGCACTGAGCACCCTGAGGACTGAGCACCCAGCACCCTGAGCACCGAGCACCTCGAGCACTGAGCACCCAGCACCCTGAGCACTGAGCACCCTGAGGACTGAGCACCCAGCACCCTGAGCACCGAGCACCCCGAGCACTGAGCACCCAGCACCCTGAGTACTGAGAACAGATCACCCCGAGCACGGAGCACCCAGTACCCCGAACACTGAGTACTGAGCACCCAGCACCCTGAGTACTGAGCACCGAGCTCCCCGAGCACTGAGCACCCAGCACCCTGAGCACTGAGCACCCAGCACCCTGAGCACTGAACACCCAGCACCCTGAGTACTGAGCACCCAGCACGCTGAGTACTGAGCACTCAGCACCCTGAGCACTGAGCACCCAGCACCCTGAGTACTGAGCACTGAGCACCCAGCACCCCGAGCACTGAGCACCCAGCACCCTGTGTACTGAGCACTGAGCACCCTGATTACTAAGCACCTAGCACCCTGAGTACTGAGCACCCAGGACCCTGAGCACTGAGCACCGAGCACCCCGAGCACTGAGCACTCAGCACCCTGAGCACTCAGCACCCATCACCCCGATCACTGAACACCCAGCACCCTGAGCACTGAGCACCCAGCACCCTGAGCACTGAGCACCCAGCACCCAGAGCACTGAGCACCCAGCACCCTGAGCACTGAGCACCCAGCACCCTGAGTACTGAGCACCCAGCACCCTGAGTACTGAGCACCCAGCACCCTGAGTACTTAGCACCGAGCACCCTGAGTACTGAGCACCGAGCACCCTGAGTACTGAGCACCCAGCACCCTGAGCACTGAGCACCCAGCACCCTGAGTACTGAGCACCCAGCACCCTGAGTACTGAGCACCCAGCACCCCTAGCACTGAGCACCCAGCACCCTGAGTACTGAGCACCTAGCACCCTGAGCACTGAGCACCGAGCACCCTGAGTACTGAACACCCAGCACCCTGAGCACTGAGCACTGAGCACCCAGCACCCTGAGCACTGAGAACTGAGCACCCAGCACCCCGAGCACTGAGCACCCAGCACCCTGAGCACCCAGCACCCTGAGCACTGAGCACCCTGAGCACTGAGCACCCTGAGCACTGAGCACTGAGCACCCAGCACCCTGAGTACTGAGCACCCAACACTCTGAGCACTGAGCACCCAGCACGCTGAGTACTGAGCACTGAGCACACAGCACCCTGAGTACTGAGCACCCAGCACCCCGAGCACTGAGCACCCAGCGCCCCGAGCACTGAGCACCCAGCACCCTGAGCACTGAGCACTGAGCACACTGAGCACTGAGCACCCAGCACCCCGAGTACTGAGCACTGAGCACCCTGAGTACTGCGCACCCAACACCCAGAGTACTGATCACCCAGCACCCTGAGAACTGAGCACCCAGCACCCTGAGTACTGAGCACCCAGCACCCTGAGTACTGAGCACCCAGCACCCTGAGCACTGAGCACTGAGCACCCAGCACCTTGAGCACTGAGCACTGACCACCCAGCACCCCGAGCACTGAGCACCCAGCGCCCTGAGCACTGAGCACCCAGCACACTGAGCACTGAGCACCCAGCCCCCTGAGTACTGAGCACCCAGCACCATGAGTACTGAGCACCCAGCACCCTGAGCACTGAGCACCCTGAGGACTGAGCACCCAGCTCCCTGAGCACTGAGGACCCAGCACCCTGAGTACTGAGCACCGAGCACCCTGAGTACTGAGCACCCAGCACCCTGAGTACTGAGCACACAGCACCCTGAGCACTGAGCACCCAGCACACTGAGTACTGAGCACCCAGCACCCTGAGTACTGAGCACCCAACACCCAGACTACTGAGCTCCCAGCACCCTGAGCACTGAGCACCCAGCACCCTGAGTAATGAGCACCCAGCACCCTGAGTACTGAACACCCAGCACCCTGAGCACTGAGCACTGAGCACCCTGAGCACTGAGTACTGAGCACTGAGCACCCTGAGCACTGAGCACCCAGCACCCCGAGTACTGAGCACCCAGCACCCCGAGCACTGAGCACCCAGCGCCCCGAGCACTGAGCACCCAGCACCCCGAGCACTGAGCACTGAGCACCCTGAGCACTGAGCACCAAGCACCCCGAGTACTGAGCACTGAGCACCCTGAGTACTGAGCACCAAGCACCCCGAGTACTGAGCACTGAGCACCCTGAGTACTGAGCACCCAGCACCCTGAGCACTGAGCACCCAGCACCCTGAGTACTGAGCACTGAAAACCCTGAGTACTGAGCACCGAGCACCCTGAGTACTGAGCACCCAGCACCCTGATCACTGAGCACGGAGCACCCCGAGGACTGAGCACCCAGCACCCTGAGCACTGAGCACCCAGCACCTTGAGTACTGAGCACCGAGCACAATGAGCACTGAGCACCCAGCACCCTGAGTACTGAGCACCCAGCACCCTGAGCACTGAGCACCCAGCTCCCTGAGCACTGAGCACGCAGCACCCCAAGCACTCAGCAACCAGCACCCTGAGTACTGAGCACAGAGCACCCTGAGCACTGAGCACCCAGCACCCTGAGTACTGAGCACCCAGCACCCTGAGTACTGAGCAACCAGCACCCTGAGCACTGAGCACCCAGCACCCTGAGCACTGAGCACTGAGCACCCAGCACCACAGCCCTGAGCAATCAGCACCCCGAGCACTGAGCACCCAGCACCCTGAGCACTGAGCACCCAGCACCCTGAGTACTGAGCAACCAGCTACCTGAGTACTGAGCACCCAGCACCCTGAGTACTGAGCACTCAGCAGCCTGAGTACTGAGCACCGAGCACACCGAGCAATGAGCACCCAGCACCCTGAGCACTGAGCACCCGGAGGACTGAGCACCCAGCACTCTGAGCACTGAGCACAGATCACTCTGAGCAGTGAGCACCCAGCACCCCGAGCACTGAGCACCCAGCACCCTGAGTACTGAGCACCCAGCACCCCGAGTACTGAGCACCCAGCACCCTGAGTACTGAGCACCCAGCACCCCGAGCACTGAGCACCCAGCACCCTGAGTACTGAGCACCCTGAGTACTGAGCACTGAGCACAGAGCATCCTGAGTACTGAGCACTCTGAGGACTGAGCACCCAGCACCCAGAGCACTGAGAACCCAGCACCCGGAGTACTGAGCACTGATCACCCTGAGCACTGAGCACCCAGCACCCCGAGCACTGAGCACCCAGCACCCTGAGTACTGAGCACCCAGCACCCTGAGCACTGAGCACCGAGCACCCTGAGTACTGAACACCCAGCACCTTGAGCACTCAGCACTGAGCACCCAGCACCCTGAGCACTGAGCACTGAGCACCCAGCACCCCGAGCACTGAGCACCCAGCACCCTGAGCACCCAGCACCCTGAGCACTGAGCACCCTGAGCACTGAGCACCCTGAGCACTGAGCACTGAGCACCCAGCACCCTGAGTACTGAGCACCCAACACTCTGAGCACTGAGCACCCAGCACGCTGAGTACTGAGCACTGAGCACACAGCACCCTGAGTACTGAGCACCCAGCACCCTGAGTACTGAGCAACCAGCACCCTGAGCACTGAGCACCCAGCACCCTGAGCACTGAGCACTGAGCACCCAGCACCACAGCCCTGAGCAATCAGCACCCCGAGCACTGAGCACCCAGCACCCTGAGCACTGAGCACCCAGCACCCTGAGTACTGAGCAACCAGCTACCTGAGTACTGAGCACCCAGCACCCTGAGTACTGAGCACTCAGCAGCCTGAGTACTGAGCACCGAGCACACCGAGCAATGAGCACCCAGCACCCTGAGCACTGAGCACCCGGAGGACTGAGCACCCAGCACTCTGAGCACTGAGCACAGATCACTCTGAGCAGTGAGCACCCAGCACCCCGAGCACTGAGCACCCAGCACCCTGAGTACTGAGCACCCAGCACCCCGAGTACTGAGCACCCAGCACCCTGAGTACTGAGCACCCAGCACCCCGAGCACTGAGCACCCAGCACCCTGAGTACTGAGCACCCTGAGTACTGAGCACTGAGCACAGAGCATCCTGAGTACTGAGCACTCTGAGGACTGAGCACCCAGCACCCAGAGCACTGAGAACCCAGCACCCTGAGTACTGAGCACTGATCACCCTGAGCACTGAGCACCCAGCACCCCGAGCACTGAGCACCCAGCACCCTGAGTACTGAGCACCCAGCACCCTGAGCACTGAGCACCGAGCACCCTGAGTACTGAACACCCAGCACCTTGAGCACTCAGCACTGAGCACCCAGCACCCTGAGCACTGAGCACTGAGCACCCAGCACCCCGAGCACTGAGCACCCAGCACCCTGAGCACCCAGCACCCTGAGCACTGAGCACCCTGAGCACTGAGCACCCTGAGCACTGAGCACTGAGCACCCAGCACCCTGAGTACTGAGCACCCAACACTCTGAGCACTGAGCACCCAGCACGCTGAGTACTGAGCACTGAGCACACAGCACCCTGAGTACTGAGCACCCAGCACCCCGAGCACTGAGCACCCAGCGCCCCGAGCACTGAGCACCCAGCACCCTGAGCACTGAGCACTGAGCACACTGAGCACTGAGCACCCAGCACCCCGAGTACTGAGCACTGAGCACCCTGAGTACTGCGCACCCAACACCCAGAGTACTGATCACCCAGCACCCTGAGAACTGAGCACCCAGCACCCTGAGTACTGAGCACCCAGCACCCTGAGTACTGAGCACCCAGCACCCTGAGCACTGAGCACTGAGCACCCAGCACCTTGAGCACTGAGCACTGACCACCCAGCACCCCGAGCACTGAGCACCCAGCGCCCTGAGCACTGAGCACCCAGCACACTGAGCACTGAGCACCCAGCCCCCTGAGTACTGAGCACCCAGCACCATGAGTACTGAGCACCCAGCACCCTGAGCACTGAGCACCCTGAGGACTGAGCACCCAGCTCCCTGAGCACTGAGCACCCAGCACCCTGAGTACTGAGCACCGATCACCCTGAGCACTGAGCACCCAGCACCCCGAGCACTGAGCACCCAGCACCCTGAGTACTGAGCACCCAGCACCCTGAGCACTGAGCACCCAGCACCCTGAGTACTGAGCACCCTGAGTACTGAGCACCGATCACCCTGAGCACTGAGCACCCAGCACCCTGAGTACTGAGCACCCAGCACCCTGAGCACTGAGCAACCAGCACCCTGAGCACTGAGCACCCAGCACCCTGAGTACTGAGCACCCAGCACCCTGAGTACTGAGTACCCAGCACCCTGAGCACTGAGGACCCAGCACCCTGAGTACTGAGCACCGAGCACCCTGAGTACTGAGCACCCAGCACCCTGAGTACTGAGCACACAGCACCCTGAGCACTGAGCACCCAGCACACTGAGTACTGAGCACCCAGCACCCTGAGTACTGAGCACCCAACACCCAGACTACTGAGCTCCCAGCACCCTGAGCACTGAGCACCCAGCACCCTGAGTACTGAGCACCCAGCACCCTGAGTACTGAACACCCAGCACCCTGAGCACTGAGCACTGAGCACCCTGAGCACTGAGTACTGAGCACTGAGCACCCTGAGCACTGAGCACCCAGCACCCCGAGTACTGAGCACCCAGCACCCCGAGCACTGAGCACCCAGCGCCCCGAGCACTGAGCACCCAGCACCCCGAGCACTGAGCACTGAGCACCCTGAGCACTGAGCACCAAGCACCCCGAGTACTGAGCACTGAGCACCCTGAGTACTGAGCACCAAGCACCCCGAGTACTGAGCACTGAGCACCCTGAGTACTGAGCACCCAGCACCCTGAGCACTGAGCACCCAGCACCCTGAGTACTGAGCACTGAAAACCCTGAGTACTGAGCACCGAGCACCCTGAGTACTGAGCACCCAGCACCCTGATCACTGAGCACGGAGCACCCCGAGGACTGAGCACCCAGCACCCTGAGCACTGAGCACCCAGCACCTTGAGTACTGAGCACCGAGCACAATGAGCACTGAGCACCCAGCACCCTGAGTACTGAGCACCCAGCACCCTGAGCACTGAGCACCCAGCTCCCTGAGCACTGAGCACGCAGCACCCCAAGCACTCAGCAACCAGCACCCTGAGTACTGAGCACAGAGCACCCTGAGCACTGAGCACCCAGCACCCTGAGTACTGAGCACCCAGCACCCTGAGTACTGAGCAACCAGCACCCTGAGCACTGAGCACCCAGCACCCTGAGCACTGAGCACTGAGCACCCAGCACCACAGCCCTGAGCAATCAGCACCCCGAGCACTGAGCACCCAGCACCCTGAGCACTGAGCACCCAGCACCCTGAGTACTGAGCAACCAGCTACCTGAGTACTGAGCACCCAGCACCCTGAGTACTGAGCACTCAGCAGCCTGAGTACTGAGCACCGAGCACACCGAGCAATGAGCACCCAGCACCCTGAGCACTGAGCACCCGGAGGACTGAGCACCCAGCACTCTGAGCACTGAGCACAGATCACTCTGAGCAGTGAGCACCCAGCACCCCGAGCACTGAGCACCCAGCACCCTGAGTACTGAGCACCCAGCACCCCGAGTACTGAGCACCCAGCACCCTGAGTACTGAGCACCCAGCACCCCGAGCACTGAGCACCCAGCACCCTGAGTACTGAGCACCCTGAGTACTGAGCACTGAGCACAGAGCATCCTGAGTACTGAGCACTCTGAGGACTGAGCACCCAGCACCCAGAGCACTGAGAACCCAGCACCCTGAGTACTGAGCACTGATCACCCTGAGCACTGAGCACCCAGCACCCCGAGCACTGAGCACCCAGCACCCTGAGTACTGAGCACCCAGCACCCTGAGCACTGAGCACCGAGCACCCTGAGTACTGAACACCCAGCACCTTGAGCACTCAGCACTGAGCACCCAGCACCCTGAGCACTGAGCACTGAGCACCCAGCACCCCGAGCACTGAGCACCCAGCACCCTGAGCACCCAGCACCCTGAGCACTGAGCACCCTGAGCACTGAGCACCCTGAGCACTGAGCACTGAGCACCCAGCACCCTGAGTACTGAGCACCCAACACTCTGAGCACTGAGCACCCAGCACGCTGAGTACTGAGCACTGAGCACACAGCACCCTGAGTACTGAGCACCCAGCACCCCGAGCACTGAGCACCCAGCGCCCCGAGCACTGAGCACCCAGCACCCCGAGCACTGAGCACTGAGCACACTTAGCACTGAGCACCCAGCACCCCGAGTACTGAGCACTGAGCGCCCTGAGTACTGAGCACCCAGCACCCCGAGTACTGAGCACTGAGCACCCTGAGTACTGAGCACCCAGCACCCTGAGCACTGAGAACCCAGCACCATGAGTACTGAGTACCCAGCACCCTGAGTACTGAGCACCGAGCACCCCGAGCACTGAGCACCCAGCACCCTGAGCACTGAGCACCCTGAGGACTGAGCAACCAGCACCCTGAGCACCGAGCACCCCGAGCACTGAGCACCCAGCACCCTGAGCACTGAGCACCCTGAGGACTGAGCACCCAGCACCCTGAGCACCGAGCACCTCGAGCACTGAGCACCCAGCACCCTGAGCACTGAGCACCCTGAGGACTGAGCACCCAGCACCCTGAGCACCGAGCACCCCGAGCACTGAGCACCCAGCACCCTGAGTACTGAGAACAGATCACCCCGAGCACGGAGCACCCATTACCCCGAACACTGAGTACTGAGCACCCAGCACCCTGAGTACTGAGCACCGAGCTCCCCGAGCACTGAGCACCCAGCACCCTGAGCACTGAGCACCCAGCACCCTGAGCACTGAACACCCAGCACCCTGAGTACTGAGCACCCAGCACGCTGAGTACTGAGCACTCAGCACCCTGAGCACTGAGCACCCAGCACCCTGAGTACTGAGCACTGAGCACCCAGCACCCCGAGCACTGAGCACCCAGCACCCTGTGTACTGAGCACTGAGCACCCTGATTACTAAGCACCTAGCACCCTGAGTACTGAGCACCCAGGACCCTGAGCACTGAGCACCGAGCACCCCGAGCACTGAGCACTCAGCACCCTGAGCACTCAGCACCCATCACCCCGATCACTGAACACCCAGCACCCTGAGCACTGAGCACCCAGCACCCTGAGCACTGAGCACCCAGCACCCAGAGCACTGAGCACCCAGCACCCTGAGCACTGAGCACCCAGCACCCTGAGTACTGAGCACCCAGCACCCTGAGTACTGAGCACCCAGCACCCTGAGTACTTAGCACCGAGCACCCTGAGTACTGAGCACCGAGCACCCTGAGTACTGAGCACCCAGCACCCTGAGCACTGAGCACCCAGCACCCTGAGTACTGAGCACCCAGCACCCTGAGTACTGAGCACCCAGCACCCCTAGCACTGAGCACCCAGCACCCTGAGTACTGAGCACCTAGCACCCTGAGCACTGAGCACCGAGCACCCTGAGTACTGAACACCCAGCACCCTGAGCACTGAGCACTGAGCACCCAGCACCCTGAGCACTGAGAACTGAGCACCCAGCACCCCGAGCACTGAGCACCCAGCACCCTGAGCACCCAGCACCCTGAGCACTGAGCACCCTGAGCACTGAGCACCCTGAGCACTGAGCACTGAGCACCCAGCACCCTGAGTACTGAGCACCCAACACTCTGAGCACTGAGCACCCAGCACGCTGAGTACTGAGCACTGAGCACACAGCACCCTGAGTACTGAGCACCCAGCACCCCGAGCACTGAGCACCCAGCGCCCCGAGCACTGAGCACCCAGCACCCTGAGCACTGAGCACTGAGCACACTGAGTACTGAGCACCCAACACCCTGACTACTGAGCTCCCAGCACCCTGAGCACTGAGCACCCAGCACCCTGAGTACTGAGCACCCAGCACCCTGAGTACTGAGCACCCAGCACCCTGAGCACTGAGCACTCAGCAGCCTGAGTACTGAGCACCGAGCACACCGAGCAATGAGCACCCAGCACCCTGAGCACTGAGCACCCGGAGGACTGAGCACCCAGCACTCTGAGCACTGAGCACAGATCACTCTGAGCAGTGAGCACCCAGCACCCCGAGCACTGAGCACCCAGCACCCTGAGTACTGAGCACCCAGCACCCCGAGTACTGAGCACCCAGCACCCTGAGTACTGAGCACCCAGCACCCTGAGCACTGAGCACCCAGCACCCTGAGTACTGAGCACCCTGAGTACTGAGCACTGAGCACAGAGCATCCTGAGTACTGAGCACTCTGAGGACTGAGCACCCAGCACCCAGAGCACTGAGAACCCAGCACCCTGAGTACTGAGCACTGATCACCCTGAGCACTGAGCACCCAGCACCCCGAGCACTGAGCACCCAGCACCCTGAGTACTGAGCACCCAGCACCCTGAGCACTGAGCACCGAGCACCCTGAGTACTGAACACCCAGCACCTTGAGCACTCAGCACTGAGCACCCAGCACCCTGAGCACTGAGCACTGAGCACCCAGCACCCCGAGCACTGAGCACCCAGCACCCTGAGCACCCAGCACCCTGAGCACTGAGCACCCTGAGCACTGAGCACCCTGAGCACTGAGCACTGAGCACCCAGCACCCTGAGTACTGAGCACCCAACACTCTGAGCACTGAGCACCCAGCACGCTGAGTACTGAGCACTGAGCACACAGCACCCTGAGTACTGAGCACCCAGCACCCCGAGCACTGAGCACCCAGCGCCCCGAGCACTGAGCACCCAGCACCCCGAGCACTGAGCACTGAGCACACTGAGCACTGAGCACCCAGCACCCCGAGTACTGAGCACTGAGCGCCCTGAGTACTGAGCACCCAGCACCCCGAGTACTGAGCACTGAGCACCCTGAGTACTGAGCACCCAGCACCCTGAGCACTGAGAACCCAGCACCATGAGTACTGAGTACCCAGCACCCTGAGTACTGAGCACCGAGCACCCCGAGCACTGAGCACCCAGCACCCTGAGCACTGAGCACCCTGAGGACTGAGCAACCAGCACCCTGAGCACCGAGCACCCCGAGCACTGAGCACCCAGCACCCTGAGCACTGAGCACCCTGAGGACTGAGCACCCAGCACCCTGAGCACCGAGCACCTCGAGCACTGAGCACCCAGCACCCTGAGCACTGAGCACCCTGAGGACTGAGCACCCAGCACCCTGAGCACCGAGCACCCCGAGCACTGAGCACCCAGCACCCTGAGTACTGAGAACAGATCACCCCGAGCACGGAGCACCCAGTACCCCGAACACTGAGTACTGAGCACCCAGCACCCTGAGTACTGAGCACCGAGCTCCCCGAGCACTGAGCACCCAGCACCCTGAGCACTGAGCACCCAGCACCCTGAGCACTGAACACCCAGCACCCTGAGTACTGAGCACCCAGCACGCTGAGTACTGAGCACTCAGCACCCTGAGCACTGAGCACCCAGCACCCTGAGTACTGAGCACTGAGCACCCAGCACCCCGAGCACTGAGCACCCAGCACCCTGTGTACTGAGCACTGAGCACCCTGATTACTAAGCACCTAGCACCCTGAGTACTGAGCACCCAGGACCCTGAGCACTGAGCACCGAGCACCCCGAGCACTGAGCACTCAGCACCCTGAGCACTCAGCACCCATCACCCCGATCACTGAACACCCAGCACCCTGAGCACTGAGCACCCAGCACCCTGAGCACTGAGCACCCAGCACCCAGAGCACTGAGCACCCAGCACCCTGAGCACTGAGCACCCAGCACCCTGAGTACTGAGCACCCAGCACCCTGAGTACTGAGCACCCAGCACCCTGAGTACTTAGCACCGAGCACCCTGAGTACTGAGCACCGAGCACCCTGAGTACTGAGCACCCAGCACCCTGAGCACTGAGCACCCAGCACCCTGAGTACTGAGCACCCAGCACCCTGAGTACTGAGCACCCAGCACCCCTAGCACTGAGCACCCAGCACCCTGAGTACTGAGCACCTAGCACCCTGAGCACTGAGCACCGAGCACCCTGAGTACTGAACACCCAGCACCCTGAGCACTGAGCACTGAGCACCCAGCACCCTGAGCACTGAGAACTGAGCACCCAGCACCCCGAGCACTGAGCACCCAGCACCCTGAGCACCCAGCACCCTGAGCACTGAGCACCCTGAGCACTGAGCACCCTGAGCACTGAGCACTGAGCACCCAGCACCCTGAGTACTGAGCACCCAACACTCTGAGCACTGAGCACCCAGCACGCTGAGTACTGAGCACTGAGCACACAGCACCCTGAGTACTGAGCACCCAGCACCCCGAGCACTGAGCACCCAGCGCCCCGAGCACTGAGCACCCAGCACCCTGAGCACTGAGCACTGAGCACACTGAGCACTGAGCACCCAGCACCCCGAGTACTGAGCACTGAGCACCCTGAGTACTGCGCACCCAACACCCAGAGTACTGATCACCCAGCACCCTGAGAACTGAGCACCCAGCACCCTGAGTACTGAGCACCCAGCACCCTGAGTACTGAGCACCCAGCACCCTGAGCACTGAGCACTGAGCACCCAGCACCTTGAGCACTGAGCACTGACCACCCAGCACCCCGAGCACTGAGCACCCAGCGCCCTGAGCACTGAGCACCCAGCACACTGAGCACTGAGCACCCAGCCCCCTGAGTACTGAGCACCCAGCACCATGAGTACTGAGCACCCAGCACCCTGAGCACTGAGCACCCTGAGGACTGAGCACCCAGCTCCCTGAGCACTGAGGACCCAGCACCCTGAGTACTGAGCACCGAGCACCCTGAGTACTGAGCACCCAGCACCCTGAGTACTGAGCACACAGCACCCTGAGCACTGAGCACCCAGCACACTGAGTACTGAGCACCCAGCACCCTGAGTACTGAGCACCCAACACCCAGACTACTGAGCTCCCAGCACCCTGAGCACTGAGCACCCAGCACCCTGAGTAATGAGCACCCAGCACCCTGAGTACTGAACACCCAGCACCCTGAGCACTGAGCACTGAGCACCCTGAGCACTGAGTACTGAGCACTGAGCACCCTGAGCACTGAGCACCCAGCACCCCGAGTACTGAGCACCCAGCACCCCGAGCACTGAGCACCCAGCGCCCCGAGCACTGAGCACCCAGCACCCCGAGCACTGAGCACTGAGCACCCTGAGCACTGAGCACCAAGCACCCCGAGTACTGAGCACTGAGCACCCTGAGTACTGAGCACCAAGCACCCCGAGTACTGAGCACTGAGCACCCTGAGTACTGAGCACCCAGCACCCTGAGCACTGAGCACCCAGCACCCTGAGTACTGAGCACTGAAAACCCTGAGTACTGAGCACCGAGCACCCTGAGTACTGAGCACCCAGCACCCTGATCACTGAGCACGGAGCACCCCGAGGACTGAGCACCCAGCACCCTGAGCACTGAGCACCCAGCACCTTGAGTACTGAGCACCGAGCACAATGAGCACTGAGCACCCAGCACCCTGAGTACTGAGCACCCAGCACCCTGAGCACTGAGCACCCAGCTCCCTGAGCACTGAGCACGCAGCACCCCAAGCACTCAGCAACCAGCACCCTGAGTACTGAGCACAGAGCACCCTGAGCACTGAGCACCCAGCACCCTGAGTACTGAGCACCCAGCACCCTGAGTACTGAGCAACCAGCACCCTGAGCACTGAGCACCCAGCACCCTGAGCACTGAGCACTGAGCACCCAGCACCACAGCCCTGAGCAATCAGCACCCCGAGCACTGAGCACCCAGCACCCTGAGCACTGAGCACCCAGCACCCTGAGTACTGAGCAACCAGCTACCTGAGTACTGAGCACCCAGCACCCTGAGTACTGAGCACTCAGCAGCCTGAGTACTGAGCACCGAGCACACCGAGCAATGAGCACCCAGCACCCTGAGCACTGAGCACCCGGAGGACTGAGCACCCAGCACTCTGAGCACTGAGCACAGATCACTCTGAGCAGTGAGCACCCAGCACCCCGAGCACTGAGCACCCAGCACCCTGAGTACTGAGCACCCAGCACCCCGAGTACTGAGCACCCAGCACCCTGAGTACTGAGCACCCAGCACCCCGAGCACTGAGCACCCAGCACCCTGAGTACTGAGCACCCTGAGTACTGAGCACTGAGCACAGAGCATCCTGAGTACTGAGCACTCTGAGGACTGAGCACCCAGCACCCAGAGCACTGAGAACCCAGCACCCGGAGTACTGAGCACTGATCACCCTGAGCACTGAGCACCCAGCACCCCGAGCACTGAGCACCCAGCACCCTGAGTACTGAGCACCCAGCACCCTGAGCACTGAGCACCGAGCACCCTGAGTACTGAACACCCAGCACCTTGAGCACTCAGCACTGAGCACCCAGCACCCTGAGCACTGAGCACTGAGCACCCAGCACCCCGAGCACTGAGCACCCAGCACCCTGAGCACCCAGCACCCTGAGCACTGAGCACCCTGAGCACTGAGCACCCTGAGCACTGAGCACTGAGCACCCAGCACCCTGAGTACTGAGCACCCAACACTCTGAGCACTGAGCACCCAGCACGCTGAGTACTGAGCACTGAGCACACAGCACCCTGAGTACTGAGCACCCAGCACCCTGAGTACTGAGCAACCAGCACCCTGAGCACTGAGCACCCAGCACCCTGAGCACTGAGCACTGAGCACCCAGCACCACAGCCCTGAGCAATCAGCACCCCGAGCACTGAGCACCCAGCACCCTGAGCACTGAGCACCCAGCACCCTGAGTACTGAGCAACCAGCTACCTGAGTACTGAGCACCCAGCACCCTGAGTACTGAGCACTCAGCAGCCTGAGTACTGAGCACCGAGCACACCGAGCAATGAGCACCCAGCACCCTGAGCACTGAGCACCCGGAGGACTGAGCACCCAGCACTCTGAGCACTGAGCACAGATCACTCTGAGCAGTGAGCACCCAGCACCCCGAGCACTGAGCACCCAGCACCCTGAGTACTGAGCACCCAGCACCCCGAGTACTGAGCACCCAGCACCCTGAGTACTGAGCACCCAGCACCCCGAGCACTGAGCACCCAGCACCCTGAGTACTGAGCACCCTGAGTACTGAGCACTGAGCACAGAGCATCCTGAGTACTGAGCACTCTGAGGACTGAGCACCCAGCACCCAGAGCACTGAGAACCCAGCACCCTGAGTACTGAGCACTGATCACCCTGAGCACTGAGCACCCAGCACCCCGAGCACTGAGCACCCAGCACCCTGAGTACTGAGCACCCAGCACCCTGAGCACTGAGCACCGAGCACCCTGAGTACTGAACACCCAGCACCTTGAGCACTCAGCACTGAGCACCCAGCACCCTGAGCACTGAGCACTGAGCACCCAGCACCCCGAGCACTGAGCACCCAGCACCCTGAGCACCCAGCACCCTGAGCACTGAGCACCCTGAGCACTGAGCACCCTGAGCACTGAGCACTGAGCACCCAGCACCCTGAGTACTGAGCACCCAACACTCTGAGCACTGAGCACCCAGCACGCTGAGTACTGAGCACTGAGCACACAGCACCCTGAGTACTGAGCACCCAGCACCCCGAGCACTGAGCACCCAGCGCCCCGAGCACTGAGCACCCAGCACCCCGAGCACTGAGCACTGAGCACACTGAGCACTGAGCACCCAGCACCCCGAGTACTGAGCACTGAGCGCCCTGAGTACTGAGCACCCAGCACCCCGAGTACTGAGCACTGAGCACCCTGAGTACTGAGCACCCAGCACCCTGAGCACTGAGAACCCAGCACCATGAGTACTGAGTACCCAGCACCCTGAGTACTGAGCACCGAGCACCCCGAGCACTGAGCACCCAGCACCCTGAGCACTGAGCACCCTGAGGACTGAGCAACCAGCACCCTGAGCACCGAGCACCCCGAGCACTGAGCACCCAGCACCCTGAGCACTGAGCACCCTGAGGACTGAGCACCCAGCACCCTGAGCACCGAGCACCCCGAGCACTGAGCACCCAGCACCCTGAGCACTGAGCACCCTGAGGACTGAGCACCCAGCACCCTGAGCACCGAGCACCCCGAGCACTGAGCACCCAGCACCCTGAGTACTGAGAACAGATCACCCCGAGCACGGAGCACCCAGTACCCCGAACACTGAGTACTGAGCACCCAGCACCCTGAGTACTGAGCACCGAGCTCCCCGAGCACTGAGCACCCAGCACCCTGAGCACTGAGCACCCAGCACCCTGAGCACTGAACACCCAGCACCCTGAGTACTGAGCACCCAGCACGCTGAGTACTGAGCACTCAGCACCCTGAGCACTGAGCACCCAGCACCCTGAGTACTGAGCACTGAGCACCCAGCACCCCGAGCACTGAGCACCCAGCACCCTGTGTACTGAGCACTGAGCACCCTGATTACTAAGCACCTAGTACCCTGAGTACTGAGCACCCAGGACCCTGAGCACTGAGCACCGAGCACCCCGAGCACTGAGCACTCAGCACCCTGAGCACTCAGCACCCATCACCCCGATCACTGAACACCCAGCACCCTGAGCACTGAGCACCCAGCACCCTGAGCACTGAGCACCCAGCACCCAGAGCACTGAGCACCCAGCACCCTGAGCACTGAGCACCCAGCACCCTGAGTACTGAGCACCCAGCACCCTGAGTACTGAGCACCCAGCACCCTGAGTACTTAGCACCGAGCACCCTGAGTACTGAGCACCGAGCACCCTGAGTACTGAGCACCCAGCACCCTGAGCACTGAGCACCCAGCACCCTGAGTACTGAGCACCCAGCACCCTGAGTACTGAGCACCCAGCACCCCTAGCACTGAGCACCCAGCACCCTGAGTACTGAGCACCTAGCACCCTGAGCACTGAGCACCGAGCACCCTGAGTACTGAACACCCAGCACCCTGAGCACTGAGCACTGAGCACCCAGCACCCTGAGCACTGAGAACTGAGCACCCAGCACCCCGAGCACTGAGCACCCAGCACCCTGAGCACCCAGCACCCTGAGCACTGAGCACCCTGAGCACTGAGCACCCTGAGCACTGAGCACTGAGCACCCAGCACCCTGAGTACTGAGCACCCAACACTCTGAGCACTGAGCACCCAGCACGCTGAGTACTGAGCACTGAGCACACAGCACCCTGAGTACTGAGCACCCAGCACCCCGAGCACTGAGCACCCAGCGCCCCGAGCACTGAGCACCCAGCACCCTGAGCACTGAGCACTGAGCACACTGAGCACTGAGCACCCAGCACCCCGAGTACTGAGCACTGAGCACCCTGAGTACTGCGCACCCAACACCCAGAGTACTGATCACCCAGCACCCTGAGAACTGAGCACCCAGCACCCTGAGTACTGAGCACCCAGCACCCTGAGTACTGAGCACCCAGCACCCTGAGCACTGAGCACTGAGCACCCAGCACCTTGAGCACTGAGCACTGACCACCCAGCACCCCGAGCACTGAGCACCCAGCGCCCTGAGCACTGAGCACCCAGCACACTGAGCACTGAGCACCCAGCCCCCTGAGTACTGAGCACCCAGCACCATGAGTACTGAGCACCCAGCACCCTGAGCACTGAGCACCCTGAGGACTGAGCACCCAGCTCCCTGAGCACTGAGCACCCAGCACCCTGAGTACTGAGCACCGATCACCCTGAGCACTGAGCACCCAGCACCCCGAGCACTGAGCACCCAGCACCCTGAGTACTGAGCACCCAGCACCCTGAGCACTGAGCACCCAGCACCCTGAGTACTGAGCACCCTGAGTACTGAGCACCGATCACCCTGAGCACTGAGCACCCAGCACCCTGAGTACTGAGCACCCAGCACCCTGAGCACTGAGCAACCAGCACCCTGAGCACTGAGCACCCAGCACCCTGAGTACTGAGCACCCAGCACCCTGAGTACTGAGTACCCAGCACCCTGAGCACTGAGGACCCAGCACCCTGAGTACTGAGCACCGAGCACCCTGAGTACTGAGCACCCAGCACCCTGAGTACTGAGCACACAGCACGCTGAGCACTGAGCACCCAGCACACTGAGTACTGAGCACCCAGCACCCTGAGTACTGAGCACCCAACACCCAGACTACTGAGCTCCCAGCACCCTGAGCACTGAGCACCCAGCACCCTGAGTACTGAGCACCCAGCACCCTGAGTACTGAACACCCAGCACCCTGAGCACTGAGCACTGAGCACCCTGAGCACTGAGTACTGAGCACTGAGCACCCTGAGCACTGAGCACCCAGCACCCCGAGTACTGAGCACCCAGCACCCCGAGCACTGAGCACCCAGCGCCCTGAGCACTGAGCACCCAGCACCCCGAGCACTGAGCACTGAGCACCCTGAGCACTGAGCACCAAGCACCCCGAGTACTGAGCACTGAGCACCCTGAGTACTGAGCACCAAGCACCCCGAGTACTGAGCACTGAGCACCCTGAGTACTGAGCACCCAGCACCCTGAGCACTGAGCACCCAGCACCCTGAGTACTGAGCACTGAAAACCCTGAGTACTGAGCACCGAGCACCCTGAGTACTGAGCACCCAGCACCCTGATCACTGAGCACGGAGCACCCCGAGGACTGAGCACCCAGCACCCTGAGCACTGAGCACCCAGCACCTTGAGTACTGAGCACCGAGCACAATGAGCACTGAGCACCCAGCACCCTGAGTACTGAGCACCCAGCACCCTGAGCACTGAGCACCCAGCTCCCTGAGCACTGAGCACGCAGCACCCCAAGCACTCAGCAACCAGCACCCTGAGTACTGAGCACAGAGCACCCTGAGCACTGAGCACCCAGCACCCTGAGTACTGAGCACCCAGCACCCTGAGTACTGAGCAACCAGCACCCTGAGCACTGAGCAACCAGCACCCTGAGCACTGAGCACTGAGCACCCAGCACCACAGCCCTGAGCAATCAGCACCCCGAGCACTGAGCACCCAGCACCCTGAGCACTGAGCACCCAGCACCCTGAGTACTGAGCAACCAGCTACCTGAGTACTGAGCACCCAGCACCCTGAGTACTGAGCACTCAGCAGCCTGAGTACTGAGCACCGAGCACACCGAGCAATGAGCACCCAGCACCCTGAGCACTGAGCACCCGGAGGACTGATCACCCAGCACTCTGAGCACTGAGCACAGATCACTCTGAGCAGTGAGCACCCAGCACCCCGAGCACTGAGCACCCAGCACCCTGAGTACTGAGCACCCAGCACCCAGAGTACTGAGCACCCAGCACCCTGAGTACTGAGCACCCAGCACCCCGAGCACTGAGCACCCAGCACCCTGAGTACTGAGCACCCTGAGTACTGAGCACTGAGCACAGAGCATCCTGAGTACTGAGCACTCTGAGGACTGAGCACCCAGCACCCAGAGCACTGAGAACCCAGCACCCGGAGTACTGAGCACTGATCACCCTGAGCACTGAGCACCCAGCACCCCGAGCACTGAGCACCCAGCACCCTGAGTACTGAGCACCCAGCACCCTGAGCACTGAGCACCGAGCACCCTGAGTACTGAACACCCAGCACCTTGAGCACTCAGCACTGAGCACCCAGCACCCTGAGCACTGAGCACTGAGCACCCAGCACCCCGAGCACTGAGCACCCAGCACCCTGAGCACCCAGCACCCTGAGCACTGAGCACCCTGAGCACTGAGCACCCTGAGCACTGAGCACTGAGCACCCAGCACCCTGAGTACTGAGCACCCAACACTCTGAGCACTGAGCACCCAGCACGCTGAGTACTGAGCACTGAGCACACAGCACCCTGAGTACTGAGCACCCAGCACCCCGAGCACTGAGCACCCAGCGCCCCGAGCACTGAGCACCCAGCACCCCGAGCACTGAGCACTGAGCACACTGAGCACTGAGCACCCAGCACCCCGAGTACTGAGCACTGAGCGCCCTGAGTACTGAGCACCCAGCACCCCGAGTACTGAGCACTGAGCACCCTGAGTACTGAGCACCCAGCACCCTGAGCACTGAGAACCCAGCACCATGAGTACTGAGTACCCAGCACCCTGAGTACTGAGCACCGAGCACCCCGAGCACTGAGCACCCAGCACCCTGAGCACTGAGCACCCTGAGGACTGAGCAACCAGCACCCTGAGCACCGAGCACCCCGAGCACTGAGCACCCAGCACCCTGAGCACTGAGCACCCTGAGGACTGAGCACCCAGCACCCTGAGCACCGAGCACCCCGAGCACTGAGCACCCAGCACCCTGAGCACTGAGCACCCTGAGGACTGAGCACCCAGCACCCTGAGCACCGAGCACCCCGAGCACTGAGCACCCAGCACCCTGAGTACTGAGAACAGATCACCCCGAGCACGGAGCACCCAGTACCCCGAACACTGAGTACTGAGCACCCAGCACCCTGAGTACTGAGCACCGAGCTCCCCGAGCACTGAGCACCCAGCACCCTGAGCACTGAGCACCCAGCACCCTGAGCACTGAACACCCAGCACCCTGAGTACTGAGCACCCAGCACGCTGAGTACTGAGCACTCAGCACCCTGAGCACTGAGCACCCAGCACCCTGAGTACTGAGCACTGAGCACCCAGCACCCCGAGCACTGAGCACCCAGCACCCTGTGTACTGAGCACTGAGCACCCTGATTACTAAGCACCTAGCACCCTGAGTACTGAGCACCCAGGACCCTGAGCACTGAGCACCGAGCACCCCGAGCACTGAGCGCTCAGCACCCTGAGCACTCAGCACCCATCACCCCGATCACTGAACACCCAGCACCCTGAGCACTGAGCACCCAGCACCCTGAGCACTGAGCACCCAGCACCCAGAGCACTGAGCACCCAGCACCCTGAGCACTGAGCACCCAGCACCCTGAGTACTGAGCACCCAGCACCCTGAGTACTGAGCACCCAGCACCCTGAGTACTTAGCACCGAGCACCCTGAGTACTGAGCACCGAGCACCCTGAGTACTGAGCAACCAGCACCCTGAGCACTGAGCACCCAGCACCCTGAGTACTGAGCACCCAGCACCCTGAGTACTGAGCACCCAGCACCCCTAGCACTGAGCACCCAGCACCCTGAGTACTGAGCACCTAGCACCCTGAGCACTGAGCACCGAGCACCCTGAGTACTGAACACCCAGCACCCTGAGCACTGAGCACTGAGCACCCAGCACCCTGAGCACTGAGAACTGAGCACCCAGCACCCCGAGCACTGAGCAACCAGCACCCTGAGCACCCAGCACCCTGAGCACTGAGCACCCTGAGCACTGAGCACCCTGAGCACTGAGCACTGAGCACCCAGCACCCTGAGTACTGAGCACCCAACACTCTGAGCACTGAGCACCCAGCACGCTGAGTACTGAGCACTGAGCACACAGCACCCTGAGTACTGAGCACCCAGCACCCCGAGCACTGAGCACCCAGCGCCCCGAGCACTGAGCACCCAGCACCCTGAGCACTGAGCACTGAGCACACTGAGCACTGAGCACCCAGCACCCCGAGTACTGAGCACTGAGCACCCTGAGTACTGCGCACCCAACACCCAGAGTACTGATCACCCAGCACCCTGAGAACTGAGCACCCAGCACCCTGAGTACTGAGCACCCAGCACCCTGAGTACTGAGCACCCAGCACCCTGAGCACTGAGCACTGAGCACCCAGCACCTTGAGCACTGAGCACTGACCACCCAGCACCCCGAGCACTGAGCACCCAGCACCCCAAGCACTGAGCACCCAGCGCCCTGAGCACTGAGCACCCAGCACACTGAGCACTGAGCACCCAGCCCCCTGAGTACTGAGCACCCAGCACCATGAGTACTGAGCACCCAGCACCCTGAGCACTGAGCACCCTGAGGACTGAGCACCCAGCTCCCTGAGCACTGAGCACCCAGCACCCTGAGTACTGAGCACCGATCACCCTGAGCACTGAGCACCCAGCACCCCGAGCACTGAGCACCCAGCACCCTGAGTACTGAGCACCCAGCACCCTGAGCACTGAGCACCCAGCACCCTGAGTACTGAGCACCCTGAGTACTGAGCACCGATCACCCTGAGCACTGAGCACCCAGCACCCTGAGTACTGAGCACCCAGCACCCTGAGCACTGAGCAACCAGCACCCTGAGCACTGAGCACCCAGCACCCTGAGTACTGAGCACCCAGCACCCTGAGTACTGAGTACCCAGCACCCTGAGCACTGAGGACCCAGCACCCTGAGTACTGAGCACCGAGCACCCTGAGTACTGAGCACCCAGCACCCTGAGTACTGAGCACACAGCACCCTGAGTACTGAGCACCCAGCACCCAGAGCACTGAGCACCCAGCACCCCGAGCACGGAGCACCCAGGACCCCGAGCACTGAGTACTGAGCACCCAGCACCCTGAGTACTGAGCACCGAGCTAACCGAGCACTGAGCACCCTGAGTACTGAGCACCCAGCACCCCGATCACTGAGCACCCAGCACCATGTGCACTGAGCACCCAGCACCCTGAGCACTGAGCACCCAGCACCCTGAGTACTGAGCACCCAGCAAGCTGAGTACTGAGCACCCAGCACCCTGAGCACTGAGCAGGCAGCACCCTGAGTACTGAGCACTGAGCACCCAGCACCCCGAGCACTGAGCACCCAGCACCCTGTGTACTGAGCACTGAGCACCCTGAGCACTGAGCACCGAGCACCCCGAGCACTGAGCACCCAGCACCCTGAGCACTCAGCACCCAGCACCCCGAGCACTGAGCACCGAGCACCCCGAGCACTGAGCACCCAGCACCCTGAGCACTCAGCACCCAGCACCCCGAGCACTGAGCACCCAGCACCCTGAGCACTGAGCACCCAGCACCATGAGCACGTAGCACCCCGAGTACTGAGCACCCAGCACCCTGAGCACTGAGCACCCAGCACCTTGAGTACTGAGCACCGAGCACCTCGAGCACTAAGCACCCAGCACCCTGAGTACTGAGCACCCAGCACCCTGAGCACTGAGCACCCAGAACCCTGAGCACTGAGCACCCAGCACCCTGAGCACGGAGCACCCAGCACCCTGAGTACTGAGCACCCAACACCCAGACTACTGAGCTCCCAGCACCCTGAGCACTGAGCACCCAGCACCCTGAGTACTGAGCACCCAGCACCCTGAGTACTGAACACCCAGCACCCTGAGCACTGAGCACTGAGCACCCTGAGCACTGAGTACTGAGCACTGAGCACCCTGAGCACTGAGCACCCAGCACACCGAGTACTGAGCACCCAGCACCCCGAGCACTGAGCACCCAGCGCCCCGAGCACTGAGCACCCAGCACCCCGAGCACTGAGCACTGAGCACCCTGAGCACTGAGCACCAAGCACCCCGAGTACTGAGCACTGAGCACCCTGAGTACTGAGCACCAAGCACCCCGAGTACTGAGCACTGAGCACCCTGAGTACTGAGCACCCAGCACCCTGAGCACTGAGCACCCAGCACCCTGAGTACTGAGCACTGAAAACCCTGAGTACTGAGCACCGAGCACCCTGAGTACTGAGCACCCAGCACCCTGATCACTGAGCACGGAGCACCCCGAGGACTGAGCACCCAGCACCCTGAGCACTGAGCCCCCAGCACCTTGAGTACTGAGCACCGAGCACAACGAGCACTGAGCACCCAGCACCCTGAGTACTGAGCACCCAGCACCCTGAGCACTGAGCACCCAGCTCCCTGAGCACTGAGCACGCAGCACCCCAAGCACTCAGCAACCAGCACCCTGAGTACTGAGCACAGAGCACCCTGAGCACTGAGCACCCAGCACCCTGAGTACTGAGCACCCAGCACCCTGAGTACTGAGCAACCAGCACCCTGAGCACTGAGCACTGAGCACCCAGCACCCTGAGCACTGAGCACTGAGCACCCAGCACCACAGCCCTGAGCAATCAGCACCCCGAGCACTGAGCACCCAGCACCCTGAGCACTGAGCACCCAGCACCCTGAGTACTGAGCAACCAGCTACCTGAGTACTGAGCACCCAGCACCCTGAGTACTGAGCACTCAGCAGCCTGAGTACTGAGCACCGAGCACACCGAGCAATGAGCACCCAGCACCCTGAGCACTGAGCACCCGGAGGACTGAGCACCCAGCACTCTGAGCACTGAGCACAGATCACTCTGAGCAGTGAGCACCCAGCACCCCGAGCACTGAGCACCCAGCACCCTGAGTACTGAGCACCCAGCACCCTGAGTACTGAGCACCCAGCACCCTGAGTACTGAGCACCCAGCACCCCGAGCACTGAGCACCCAGCACCCTGAGTACTGAGCACCCTGAGTACTGAGCACTGAGCACAGAGCATCCTGAGTACTGAGCACTCTGAGGACTGAGCACCCAGCACCCAGAGCACTGAGAACCCAGCACCCTGAGTACTGAGCACTGATCACCCTGAGCACTGAGCACCCAGCACCCCGAGCACTGAGCACCCAGCACCCTGAGTACTGAGCACCCAGCACCCTGAGCACTGAGCACCGAGCACCCTGAGTACTGAACACCCAGCACCTTGAGCACTCAGCACTGAGCACCCAGCACCCTGAGCACTGAGCACTGAGCACCCAGCACGCCGAGCACTGAGCACCCAGCACCCTGAGCACCCAGCACCCTGAGCACTGAGCACCCTGAGCACTGAGCACCCTGAGCACTGAGCACTGAGCACCCAGCACCCTGAGTACTGAGCACCCAACACTCTGAGCACTGAGCACCCAGCACGCTGAGTACTGAGCACTGAGCACACAGCACCCTGAGTACTGAGCACCCAGCACCCCGAGCACTGAGCACCCAGCGCCCCGAGCACTGAGCACCCAGCACCCCGAGCACTGAGCACTGAGCACACTGAGCACTGAGCACCCAGCACCCCGAGTACTGAGCACTGAGCGCCCTGAGTACTGAGCACCCAGCACCCCGAGTACTGAGCACTGAGCACCCTGAGTACTGAGCACCCAGCACCCTGAGCACTGAGAACCCAGCACCATGAGTACTGAGTACCCAGCACCCTGAGTACTGAGCACCGAGCACCCCGAGCACTGAGCACCCAGCACCCTGAGCACTGAGCACCATGAGGACTGAGCACCCAGCACCCTGAGCACCGAGCACCCCGAGCACTGAGCACCCAGCACCCTGAGCACTGAGCACCCTGAGGACTGAGCACCCAGCACCCTGAGCACCGAGCACCCCGAGCACTGAGCACCCAGCACCCTGAGCACTGAGCACCCTGAGGACTGAGCACCCAGCACCCTGAGCACCGAGCACCCCGAGCACTGAGCACCCAGCACCCTGAGTACTGAGAACAGATCACCCCGAGCACGGAGCACCCAGTACCCCGAACACTGAGTACTGAGCACCCAGCACCCTGAGTACTGAGCACCGAGCTCCCCGAGCACTGAGCACCCAGCACCCTGAGCACTGAGCACCCAGCACCCTGAGCACTGAACACCCAGCACCCTGAGTACTGAGCACCCAGCACGCTGAGTACTGAGCACTCAGCACCCTGAGCACTGAGCACCCAGCACCCTGAGTACTGAGCACTGAGCACCCAGCACCCCGAGCACTGAGCACCCAGCACCCTGTGTACTGAGCACTGAGCACCGTGATTACTAAGCACCTAGCACCCTGAGTACTGAGCCCCCAGCACCCTGAGTACTGAGCACCCAGCACCCCGAGCACTGAGCACCCAGCACCCCGAGAATGAGCACCCAGCACCCTGAGTACTGAGCACCGAGCACCCTGAGTACTGAGCACACAGCACCCTGAGTACTTAGCACCCAGCACCCTGAGCACTGAGCACTGAGCACCCAGCACCTTGAGCACTGTGCACTGACCACCCAGCACCCCGAGCACTGAGCACCCAGCACCCCGAGCACTGAGCACCGAGCGCCCTGAGCACTGAGCACCCAGCACCCTGAGCACTGAGCACCCAGCACCCCGAGCACTGAGCACCCAGCGCCCTGAGCACTGAGCACCCAGCACAATGAGTACTGAGCACCCAGCACCCTGAGTACTGAGCACACAGCACCCTGAGTATTGAGCACCGAGCACCCCGAGCACTGAGCACCCAGCACCCTGAGCACTGAGCACCCTGAGGACTGAGCACCCAGCACCCTGAGCACTGAGCACCCAGCACCCTGAGTACTGAGCACCGATCACCCTGAGCACTGAGCACCCAGCACCCCGAGCACTGAGCACCCAGCACCCTGAGCACTGAGCACCCAGCACCCTGAGTACTGAGCACTGAGCACCCAGCACCCCGAGCACTGAGCATCCAGCACCCTGTGTACTGAGCACTGAGCACCCTGAGTACTAAGCACCCAGCACCCTGAGTACTGAGCACCCAGGACCCTAAGCACTGAGCACCGAGCACCCCGAGCACTGAGCACCCAGCACCCTGAGCAATCAGCACCTATCACCCCGATCAATGAGCACCCAGCACCCTGAGCACTGAGCACCCAGCACCCTGAGCACTGAGCACCCAGCACCCAGAGCACTGAGCACCCAGCACCCTGAACACTGAGCACCCAGCACCCTGAGTACTGAGCACCCAGCACCCTGAGTACTGAGCACCCAGACCCCGAGCACTGAGGACCCAGCACCCCTAGCACTGAGCACCCAGCACCCTGAGCACTGAGCACCCAGCAGCCCGAGCACTGAGCACCCAGCATCCTGAGCACTGAGTACTGAGCACCCAGCACCCTGAGCACTGAGCACCCAGCACCCTGAGCACTGAGCACCCAGCACCCTGAGTACTGAGCACCCAGCACCCCAAGCACTGAGCACCGAGCACCCTGAGTACTGAGCACCCAGCACGCTGAGCACTGAGCACCCAGCACCCCGAGTACTGAGCACCCAGCACCCTGAGTACTGAGCACTCAGAACCCTGAGTACTGAGCACCGAGCACCCCGAGCACTGAGCACCCAGCACCCTGAGCACTGAGCAACCTGAGGACTGAGCACCCAGCACCCTGAGCACTGAGCACCCAGCACCCTGAGTACTGAGCACCGATCACCCTGAGCACTGAGCACCCAGCACCCCGAGCACTGAGCACCCAGCAGCCTAAGTACTGAGAACAGATCACCCTGAGTACTGAGCACCCAGCACCCTGAGTACTGAGCCCCCAGCACCCTGAGTACTGAGCACCCAGCAACCCGAGCACTGAGCACCCAGCACCCCGAGAATGAGCACCCAGCACCCTGAGTACTGAGAACCGAGCACCCTGAGTACTGAGCACCCAGCACCCTGAGTACTGAGCCCCCAGCACCCTGAGTACTGAGCACCCAGCACCCCGAGCACTGAGCACCCAGCACCCCGAGAATGAGCACCCAGCACCCTGAGTACTGAGCACCCAGCACCCCGAGCACGGAGCACCCAGGACCCCGAGCACTGAGTACTGAGCACCCAGCACCCTGAGTACTGAGCACCGAGCTCCCCGAGCACTGAGCACCCAGCACCCTGAGCACGGAGCACCCAGCACCCTGAGCACTGAGCACCCAGCACCCTGAGTACTGAGCACCCAGCACGCTGAGTACTGAGCACTCAGCACCCTGAGCACTGAGCACCCAGCACCCTGAGTACTGAGCACTGAGCACCCAGCACCCCGAGCACTGAGCACCCAGCACCCTGTGTACTGAGCACTGACCACCCTGAGTACTAAGCACCCAGCACCCTGAGTACTGAGCACCCAGGACCCTGAGCACTGAGCACCGAGCACCCTGAGCACTGAGCACCCAGCACCCTGAGCACTGAGCACCCAGCAGCCCGAGCACTGAGCACCCAGCATCCTGAGCACTGAGTACTGAGCACCCAGCACCCTGAGCACTGAGCACCCAGCACCCTGAGCACTGAGCACCCAGCACCCTGAGTACTGAGCACCCAGCACCCCAAGCACTGAGCACCGAGCACCCTGAGTACTGAGCACCCAGCACGCTGAGCACTGAGCACCCAGCACCCCGAGTACTGAGCACCCAGCACCCTGAGTACTGAGCACTCAGCACCCTGAGTACTGAGCACCGAGCACCCCGAGCACTGAGCACCCAGCACCCTGAGCACTGAGCAACCTGAGGACTGAGCACCCAGCACCCTGAGCACTGAGCACCCAGCACCCTGAGTACTGAGCACCGATCACCCTGAGCACTGAGCACCCAGCACCCCGAGCACTGAGCACCCAGCAGCCTAAGTACTGAGAACAGATCACCCTGAGTACTGAGCACCCAGCACCCTGAGTACTGAGCCCCCAGCACCCTGAGTACTGAGCACCCAGCAACCCGAGCACTGAGCACCCAGCAACCCGAGAATGAGCACCCAGCACCCTGAGTACTGAGAACCGAGCACCCTGCGTACTGAGCACCCAGCACCCTGAGTACTGAGCCCCCAGCACCCTGAGTACTGAGCACCCAGCACCCCGAGCACTGAGCACCCAGCACCCCGAGAATGAGCACCCAGCACCCTGAGTACTGAGCACCCAGCACCCTGAGTACTGAGCACCCAGCACCCTGAGAACTGAGCACCCAGCACCCTGAGTACTGAGCACCCAGCACCCTGAGTACTTAGCACCCAGCACCCTGAGCACTGAGCACTGAGCACCCAGCACCTTGAGCACTGAGCACTGACCACCCAGCACCCCGAGCACTGAGCACCCAGCACCCCGAGCACTGAGCACCCAGCGCCCTGAGCACTGAGCACCCAGCACCCTGAGCACTGAGCACCCAGCACCCCGAGCACTGAGCACCCAGCGCCCTGAGCACTGAGCACCCAGCACCATGAGTACTGAGCACCCAGCACCCTGAGTACTGAGCACACAGCACCCTGAGTATTGAGCACCGAGCACCCCGAGCACTGAGCACCCAGCACCCTGAGCACTGAGCACCCTGAGGACTGAGCACCCAGCACCCTGAGCACTGAGCACCCAGCACCCTGAGTACTGAGCACCGATCACCCTGAGCACTGAGCACCCAGCACCCCGAGCACTGAGCACCCAGCACCCTGAGCACTGAGCACCCAGCACCCTGAGTACTGAGCACTGAGCACCCAGCACCCCGAGCACTGAGCATCCAGCACCCTGTGTACTGAGCACTGAGCACCCTGAGTACTAAGCACCCAGCACCCTGAGTACTGAGCACCCAGGACCCTGAGCACTGAGCACCGAGCACCCCGAGCACTGAGCACCCAGCACCCTGAGCAATCAGCACCCATCACCCCGATCACTGAGCACCCAGCACCCTGAGCACTGAGCACCCAGCACCCTGAGCACTGAGCACCCAGCACCCAGATCACTGAGCACCCAGCACCCTGAGCACTGAGCACTCAGCAACCTGAGTACTGAGCACCCAGCACCCTGAGTACTGAGCACCCAGACCCCGAGCACTGAGGACCCAGCACCCCTAGCACTGAGCACCCAGCACCCTGAGCACTGAGCACCCAGCAGCCCGAGCACTGAGCACCTAGCATCCTGAGCACTGAGTACTGAGCACCCAGCACCCTGAGCACTGAGCACCCAGCACCCTGAGCACTGAGCACCCAGCACCCTGAGTACTGAGCACCCAGCACCCCAAGCACTGAGCACCGAGCACCCTGAGTACTGAGCACCCAGCACGCTGAGCACTGAGCACCCAGCACCCCGAGTACTGAGCACCCAGCACCCTGACTACTGAGCACTCAGCACCCTGAGTACTGAGCACCGAGCACCCCGAGCACTGAGCACCCAGCACCCTGAGCACTGAGCAACCTGAGGACTGAGCACCCAGCACCCTGAGCACTGAGCACCCAGCACCCTGAGTACTGAGCACCGATCACCCTGAGCACTGAGCACCCAGCACCCCGAGCACTGAGCACCCAGCAGCCTAAGTACTGAGAAAAGATCACCCTGAGTACTGAGCACCCAGCACCCTGAGTACTGAGGCCCCAGCACCCTGAGTACTGAGCACCCAGCAACCCGAGCACTGAGCACCCAGCACCCCGAGAATGAGCACCCAGCACCCTGAGTACTGAGAACCGAGCACCCTGAGTACTGAGCACCCAGCACCCGGAGTACTGAGCCCCCAGCACACTGAGTACTGAGCACCCAGCACCCCGAGCACTGAGCACCCAGCACCCCGAGAATGAGCACCCAGCACCCTGAGTACTGAGCACCCAGCACCCCGAGCACGGAGCACCCAGGACCCCGAGCACTGAGTACTGAGCACCCAGCACCCCGAGAATGAGCACCCAGCACCCTGAGTACTGAGCACCCAGCACCCCGAGCACGGAGCACCCAGGACCCCGAGCACTGAGTACTGAGCACCCAGCACCCTGAGTACTGAGCACCGAGCTCCCCGAGCACTGAGCACCCAGCACCCTGAGCACGCAGCACCCAGCACCCTGAGCACTGAGCACCCAGCACCCTGAGTACTGAGCACCCAGCACCCTGAGCACTGAGCACCAAGCACCCAGAGCACTGAGCACCCAGCACCCTGAGCACTCAGCACCCATCACCCCGATCACTGAGCACCCAGCACCCTGAGCACTGAGCACCCAGCACCCTGAGCACTGAGCACCAAGCACCCAGAGCACTGAGCACCTAGCACCCTGAGCACTGAGCATCAAGCACCCTGAGCACTGAGCACCCAGCACCCTGAGTACTGAGCATCAAGCACGCTGAGCACTGAGAACCCAGCACCCTGAGCACTGAGCACCCAGCACCCTGAGCATTGAGCACTCAGCACCCTGAGTACTGAGCACCGAGCAACCTGAGCACTGAGCACCGGGTAACCCGAGCACTGAGCACCCAGCACCCTGAGTACTGAGCACCAAGCACCCTGAGTACTGAGCACTGAGCACTGACCACCCTGAGCACTGAGCACCCAGCACCCTGAGCACTGAGCACCCAGCATCCTGAGCACTGAGTACTGAGCACCCAGCACCCTGAGCACTGAGCAGCCAGCACCCTGAGCACTGTGCACCAAGCACCCTGAGTACTGAGCACCCAGCACCCCAAACACTGAGCACCGAGCACCCTGAGAACTGAGCACCGAGCACCCTGAGTACTGAGCACCCAGCACCATGAGTACTGAGCCCCGAGCACCCAGAGTACTGAGCAACCTGAGTCCTGAGCACCCAGTACCCCGAGAATGAGCACCCAGCACCCTGAGTACTGAGCATCAAGCACCCTGAGTTCTGAGCACCCAGCACCCTGAGTACTGCGCACCCAGCACCCTGAGTTCTGAGCACCCAGAACCCTGAGCACTGAGCACACTGAGTACTGAGCAACCAGCACCCTGAGCACTGAGCACCCAGCACCCCGAGCACTGAGCACCCAGCACCCCGACCACTGAGCACTGAGCACCCTGAGCACTGAGGACCCAGCACCCCGAGCACTGAGCACCCAGCACCCTGAGTACTGAGCACCCAGCACCCTGAGCACTGAGGACCCAGCACCCCGAGCACTGAGCACCCAGCACGCTGAGTACTTAGCACTGAGCACCCAGCACCCTGAGTACTGAGCACCCAGCACCCTGAGTACTGAGCACCCAGCACCCCAAGCACTGAGCACTGAGCAACCTGAGTACTGAGCACTGAGCACCCTTAGTACTGAGCACCGAGCACCCTGAGTACTGAGCACCCAGCACCCCGAGCACTGAGCACTGAGCAACCTGAGTGCTGAGCAAAAAGCACCCCGAGTACTGAGCACTGAGCACCCTGAGTACTGAGCACCCAGCACCCTGAGCACTGAGCACGCAGCACCCTGAGTACTGAGCACTGAGAACCCTGAGTACTGAACACCGAGCACCCTGAGTACTGAGCACCCAGCACGGTGATCACTGAGCACGGAGCACCCCGAGGACTGAGCACCCGGCACCCTGAGCACTGAGCACCCAGCACCCTGAGTACTGAGCACCGAGCACCCTGAGCACTGAGCACGGAGCACCCCGAGGACTGAGCACCCAGCACCCTGAGCACTGAGCACCCAGCACACTGAGCACTAAGCACCCAGCACCCCGAGAACTGAGCACCCAGCACCCTGAGTACTGAGCACCCAGCACCCTGAGTACTGAGCTCCCAGCACCCTGAGCACTGAGCACTGAGCACCCAGCACCTTGAGCACTGAGCACTGACCACCCAGCTCCCCGAGCACTGAGCACCCAGCACCCCGAGCACTCAGCACCCAGCGCCCTGAGCACTGAGCACCCAGCACCCTGAGCACTGAGCACCCAGTCCCCTGAGTACTGAGCACCCAGCACCATGAGTACTGAGCACCCAGCACCCTGAGTACCGAGCACTCAGCACCCTGAGTACTGAGCACCGAGCACCCCGAGCACTGAGCACCCAGCACCCTGAGCAATGAGCACCCTGAGGCCTGAGCACCCATCACCCTGAGCACTGAGCACCCAGCACCCTGAGTACTGAGCACCGATCACGCTGAGCACTGAGCTCCCAGCACCCCGAGCACTGAGCACCCAGCACCCTGAGTACTGAGCACCCAGCACCCTGAGCACTGAGCACCCAGCATCCTGAGTACTGAGCACCCTGAGTACTGAGCACCGATCACCCTGAGCACTGAGCACCCAGCACCCTGAGTACTGAGCACCCAGCACCCTGAGCACTGAGCACCCAGCACCCTGAGCACTGAGCACCCAGCACCCTGAGTACTGAGCACCCAGCACCCTGAGTACTGAGTACCCAGCACCCTGAGCACTGAGCACCCAGCACCCTGAGTACTGAGCACCGAGCACCCTGAGTACTGAGCACCCAGCACCCTGAGTACTGAGCACCCAGCACCCTGAGCACTGAGCACCCAGCACCCTGAGTACTGAGCACCCAGACCCCGAGCACTGAGGACCCATCACCCCTAGCACTGAGCACCCAGCACCCTGAGCACTGAGCACCCAGCAGCCCGAGCACTGAGCACCCAGCATCCTGAGCACTGAGTACTGAGCACCCAGCACCCTGAGCACTGAGCACCCAGCACCCTGAGCACTGAGCACCCAGCACCCTGAGTACTGAGCACCCAGCACCCCAAGCACTGAGCACCGAGCACCCTGAGTACTGAGCACCCAGCACGCTGAGCACTGAGCACCCAGCACCCCGAGTACTGAGCACCCAGCACCCTGAGTACTGAGCACTCAGCACCCTGAGTACTGAGCAGCGAGCACCCCGAGCACTGAGCACCCAGCACCCTGAGCACTGAGCAACCTGAGGACTGAGCACCCAGGACCCTGAGCACTGAGCACCCAGCACCCTGAGTACTGAGCACCGATCACCCTGAGCACTGAGCACACAGCACCCCGATCACTGAGCACCCAGCAGCCTAAGTACTGAGAACAGATCACCCTGAGTACTGAGCACCCAGCACCCTGAGTACTGAGCCCCCAGCACCCTGAGTACTGAGCAGCCAGCAACCCGAGCACTGAGCACCCAGCACCCCGAGAATGAGCACACAGCACCCTGAGTACTGAGAAACGAGCACCCTGAGTACTGAGCACCCAGCACCCTGAGTACTGAGCCCCCAGCACCCTGAGTACTGAGCACCCAGCACCCCGAGCACTGAGCACCCAGCACCCCGAGAATGAGCACCCAGCACCCTGAGTACTGAGCACCCAGCACCCTGAGTACTGAGCACCCAGCACCCTGAGAACTGAGCACCCAGCACCCTGAGTACTGAGCACCCAGCACCCTGAGTACTTAGCACCCAGCACCCTAAGCACTGAGCACTGAGCACCCAGCACCTTTAGCACTGAGCACTGACCACCCAGCACCCCGAGCACTGAGCACTCAGCACCCCGAGCACTGAGCACCCAGCGCCCTGAGCACTGAGCACCCAGCACCCTGAACACTGAGCACCCAGCACCCCGAGCACTGAGCACCCAGCGCCCTGAGCACTGAGCACCCAGCACCATGAGTACTGAGCACCCAGCACCCTGAGTACTGAGCACACAGCACCCTGAGTATTGAGCACCGAGCACCCCGAGCACTGAGCACCCAGCACCCTGAGCACTGAGCACCCTGAGGACTGAGCACCCAGCACCCTGAGCACTGAGCACCCAGCACCCTGAGTACTGAGCACCGATCACCCTGAGCACTGAGCACCCAGCACCCCGAGCACTGAGCACCCAGCACCCTGAGCACTGAGCACCCAGCACCCTGAGTACTGAGCACTGAGCACCCAGCACCCCGAGCACTGAGCATCCAGCACCCTGTGTACTGAGCACTGAGCACCCTGAGTACTAAGCACCCAGCACCCTGAGTACTGAGCACCCAGGACCCTGAGCACTGAGCACCGAGCACCCCGAGCACTGAGCACCCAGCACCCTGAGCAATCAGCACCCATCACCCCGATCACTGAGCACCCAGCACCCTGAGCACTGAGCACCCAGCACCCTGAGCACTGAGCACCCAGCACCCAGAGCACTGAGCACCCAGCACCCTGAGCACTGAGCACCCAGCACCCTGAGTACTGAGCACCCAGCACCCTGAGTACTGAGCACCCAGACCCCGAGCACTGAGGACCCAGCACCCATAGCACTGAGCACCCAGCACCCTGAGCACTGAGCACCCAGCAGCCCGAGCACTGAGCACCCAGCATCCTGAGCACTGAGTACTGAGCACCCAGCACCCTGAGCACTGAGCACCCAGCACCCTGAGCACTGAGCACCCAGCACCCTGAGCACTGAGCAACCTGAGGACTGAGCACCCAGGACCCTGAGCACTGAGCACCCAGCACCCTGAGTACTGAGCACCGATCACCCTGAGCACTGAGCACACAGCACCCCGATCACTGTGCACCCAGCAGCCTAAGTACTGAGAACAGATCACCCTGATTACTGAGCACCCAGCACCCTGAGTACTGAGCCCCCAGCACCCTGAGTACTGAGCAGCCAGCAACCCGAGCACTGAGCACCCAGCACCCCGAGAATGAGCACACAGCACCCTGAGTACTGAGAAACGAGCACCCTGAGTACTGAGCACCCAGCACCCTGAGTACTGAGCCCCCAGCACCCTGAGTACTGAGCACCCAGCACCCCGAGCACTGAGCACCCAGCAACCCGAGAATGAGCACCCAGCACCCTGAGTACTGAGCACCCAGCACCCTGAGTACTGAGCACCCAGCACCCTGAGAACTGAGCACCCAGCACCCTGAGTACTGAGCACCCAGCACCCTGAGTACTTAGCACCCAGCACCCTAAGCACTGAGCACTGAGCACCCAGCACCTTTAGCACTGAGCACTGACCACCCAGCACCCCGAGCACTGAGCACCCAGCACCCCGAGCACTGAGCACCCAGTGCCCTGAGCACTGAGCACCCAGCACCCTGAACACTGAGCACCCAGCACCCCGAGCACTGAGCACCCAGCGCCCTGAGCACTGAGCACCCAGCACCATGAGTACTGAGCACCCAGCACCCTGAGTACTGAGCACACAGCACCCTGAGTATTGAGCACCGAGCACCCCGAGCACTGAGCACCCAGCACCCTGAGCACTGAGCACCCTGAGGACTGAGCACCCAGCACCCTGAGCACTGAGCACCCAGCACCCTGAGTACTGAGCACCGATCACCCTGAGCACTGAGCACCCAGCACCCCGAGCACTGAGCACCCAGCACCCTGAGCACTGAGCACCCAGCACCCTGAGTACTGAGCACTGAGCACCCAGCACCCCGAGCACTGAGCATCCAGCACCCTGTGTACTGAGCACTGAGCACCCTGAGTACTAAGCACCCAGCACCCTGAGTACTGAGCACCCAGGACCCTGAGCACTGAGCACTGAGCACCGAGCACCCCGAGCACTGAGCACCCAGCACCCTGAGCAATCAGCACCCATCACCCCGATCACTGAGCACCCAGCACCCTGAGCACTGAGCACCCAGCACCCTGAGCACTGAGCACCCAGCACCCAGAGCACTGAGCACCCAGCACCCTGAGCACTGAGCACCCAGCACCCTGAGTACTGAGCACCCAGCACCCTGAGTACTGAGCACCCAGACCCCGAGCACTGAGGACCCAGCACCCCTAGCACTGAGCACCCAGCACCCTGAGCACTGAGCACCCAGCAGCCCGAGCACTGAGCACCCAGCATCCTGAGCACTGAGTACTGAGCACCCAGCACCCTGAGCACTGAGCACCCAGCACCCTGAGCACTGAGCACCCAGCACCCTGAGTATTGAGCACCCAGCACGCTGAGCACTGAGCACCCAGCACCCCGAGTACTGAGCACCCAGCACCCTGAGTACTGAGCACTCAGCACACTGAGTACTGAGCACCGAGCACCCCGAGCACTGAGCACCCAGCACCCTGAGCACTGAGCAACCTGAGGACTGAGCACCCAGCACCCTGAGCACTGAGCACCCAGCACCCTGAGTACTGAGCACCGATCACCCTGAGCACTGAGCACCCAGCACCCCGAGCACTGAGCACCCAGCAGCCTAAGTACTGAGAACAGATCACCCTGAGTACTGAGCACCCATCACCCTGAGTACTGAGCCCCCAGCACCCTGAGTACTGAGCACCCAGCAACCCGAGCACTGAGCACCCAGCACCCCGAGAATGAGCACCCAGCACCCTGAGTACTGAGAACCGAGCACCCTGAGTACTGAGCACCCAGCACCCTGAGTACTGAGCCCCCAGCACCCTGAGTACTGAGCACCCAGCACCCCGAGCACTGAGCACCCAGCACCCCGAGAATGAGCACCCAGCACCCTGAGTACTGAGCACCCAGCACCCCGAGCACGGAGCACCCAGGACCCCGAGCACTGAGTACTGAGCACCCAGCACCCTGAGTACTGAGCACCGAGCTCCCCGAGCACTGAGCACCCAGCACCCTGAGCACGGAGCACCCAGCACCCTGAGCACTGAGCACCCAGCACCCTGAGTACTGAGCACCCAGCACGCTGAGTACTGAGCACTCAGCACCCTGAGCACTGAGCACCCAGCACCCTGAGTACTGAGCACTGAGCACCCAGCACCCCGAGCACTGAGCACCCAGCACCCTGTGTACTGAGCACTGAGCACCCTGAGTACTAAGCACCCAGCACCCTGAGTACTGAGCACCCAGGACCCTGAGCACTGAGCAACGAGCACCCCGAGCACTGAGCACCCAGCACCCTGAGCACTCAGCACCCATCACCCCGATCACTGAGCACCCAGCACCCTGAGCACTGAGCACCCAGCACCCTGAGCACTGAGCACCAAGCACCCAGAGCACTGAGCACCCAGCACCCTGAGCACTGAGCATCAAGCACCCTGAGCACTGAGCACTCAGCACCCTGAGTACTGAGCATCAAGCACGCTGAGCACTGAGCACCCAGCACCCTGAGCACTGAGCACCCAGCACCCTGAGCACTGAGCACTCAGCACCCTGAGTACTGAGCACCGAGCAACCCGAGCACTGAGCACCGGGTAACCCGAGCACTGAGCACCCAGCACCCTGAGTACTGAGCACCAAGCACCCTGAGTACTGAGCACTGAGCACTGACCACCCTGAGCACTGAGCACCCAGCACCCTGAGCACTGAGCACCCAGCATCCTGAGCACTGAGTACTGAGCACCCAGCACCCTGAGCACTGAGCAGCCAGCACCCTGAGCACTGAGCACCAAGCACCCTGGGTACTGAGCACCCAGCACCCCAAACACTGAGCACCGAGCACCCTGAGAACTGAGCACCGAGCACCCTGAGTACTGAGCACCCAGCACCATGAGTACTGAGCCCCGAGCACCCAGAGTACTGAGCAACCTGAGTCCTGAGCACCCAGTACCCCGAGAATGGGCACCCAGCACCCTGAGTACTGCGCACCCAGCACCCTGAGTTCTGAGCACCCAGCACCCTGAGCACTGAGCACACTGAGTACTGAGCAACCAGCACCCTGAGCACTGAGCACCCAGCACCCCGAACACTGAGCACCCAGCACCCCGACCACTGAGCACTGAGCACCCTGAGCACTGAGGACCCAGCACCCCGAGCACTGAGCACCCAGCACCCTGAGTACTGAGCACCCAGCACCCTGAGCACTGAGGACCCTGCACCCCGAGCACTGAGTACCCAGCACGCTGAGTACTGAGCACTGAGCCCCCAGCACCCTGAGTACTGAGCACCCAGGACCCTGAGTACTGAGCACCCAGCACCCCAAGCACTGAGCACCGAGCAACCTGAGTACTGAGCACTGAGCACACTTAGTACTGAGCACCGAGCACCCTGAGTACTGAGCACCCAGCACCCCGAGCACTGAGCACTGAGCAACCTGAGTGCTGAGCAACAAGCACCCCGAGTACTGAGCACTGAGCACCCTGAGTACTGAGCACCCAGCACCCTGAGCACTGAGCAACCAGCACACTGAGTACTGAGCACTGAGAACCCTGAGTACTGAACACCGAGCACCCTGAGTACTGAGCACCCAGCACGGTGATCACTGAGCACGGAGCACCCCGAGGACTGAGCACCCAGCACCCTGAGCACTGAGCACCCAGCACCTTGAGTACTGAGCACCGAGCACCCCGAGCACTGAGCACCCAGCACCCTGAGTACTGAGCACCCAGCACCCTGAGCACTGAGCACCCAGCACCCTGAGCACTAAGCACCCAGCACCCCGAGAACTGAGCACCCAGCACCCTGAGTACTGAGCACCCAGCACCCTGAGTACTGAGCACCCAGCACCCTGAGCACTGAGGACTGAGCACCCAGCACCTTGAGCACTGAGCACTGACCACCCAGCACCCCGAGCACTGAGCACCCAGCAACCCGAGCACTGAGCAACCAGCGCCCTGAGCACTGAGCACCCAGCACCCTGAGCACTGAGCACCCAGTCCCCTGAGTACTGAGCACCCAGCACCATAAGTACTGAGCACCCAGCACCCTGAGTACTGAGCACCGAGCACCCCGTGCACTGAGCACCCAGCACCCTGAGCACTGAGCACCCTGAGGCCTGAGCACCCAGCACCCTGAGCACTGAGCACCCAGCACCCTGAGTACTGAGCACCGATCACCCTGAGCACTGAGCACCCAGCACCCCGAGCACTGAGCACCCAGCACCCTGAGTACTGAGCACCCAGCACCCTGAGCACTGAGCACCCAGCATCCTGAGTACTGAGCACCCTGAGTACTGAGCACCGATCACCCTGAGCACTGAGCATCCAGCACCCTGAGTACTGAGCACCCAGCACCCTGAGCACTGAGCACCCAGCACCCTGAGCACTGAGCACCCAGCACCCTGAGTACTGAGCACCCAGCACCCTGAGTACTGAGTACCCAGCACCCTGAGCACTGAGCACCCAGCACCCTGAGTACTGAGCACCGAGCACCCTGAGTACTGAGCACCCAGCACCATGAGTACTGAGCACCCAGCACCCTGAGTACTGAGCACTCAGCACCCTGAGTACTGAGCACCGAGCACCCCGAGAACTGAGCACCCAGCACCCTGAGCCCTGAGCACCCTGAGGACTGAGGACCCAGCACCCTGAGGGCTGAGCACCCAGCACCCTGAGTACTGAGCACCGATCACCCTGAGCACTGAGCACCCAGCACCCCGAGCACAGAGCACCCAGCACCCTGAGCACTGAGCACCCAGCACCCTGAGTACTGAGCACCCAGGACCCTGAGCACTGAGCACCGAGCACCCCGAGCACTGAGCACCCAGCACCATGAGCACTCAGCACCCAGCACCCCGAGCACTGAGCACCCAGCACCCTGAGCACTGAGCACCCAGCACCCTGAGCACGGAGCACCCCGAGGACTGAGCACCCAGCACCCTGAGCACTGAGCACCCAGCACCTTGAGTACTGAGCACCGAGCCCCTCGAGCACTAAGCACCCAGCACCCTGAGTACTAAGCACCCAGCACCCTGAGCACTGAGCACCCAGCACCCTGAGCACTGAGCACCCAGCACCCCGAGCACGGAGCACAAAGCACCCTGAGTACTGAGCACCCAACACCCAGAGTACTGAGCACCCAGCACCCTGAGCACTGAGCACCCAGCACCCTGAGTACTGAGCACCCAGCACCCTGAGTACTGAACACCCAGCACCCTGAGCACTGAGCACTGAGCACCCTGAGCACTGAGTACTGAGCAATGAGCACCCTGAGCACTGAGCACCCAGCACCCCGAGTACAGAGCACCCAGCACCCCGAGCACTGAGCACCCAGCGCCCCGAGCACTGAGCACACAGCACCCCGAGCACTGAGCACTGAGCACCCTGAGCACTGAGCACCCAGCACCCCGAGTACTGAGCACTGAGCACCCTGAGTACTGAGCACCAAGCAACCCGAGTACTGAGCACTGAGCACCCTGAGTACTGAGCACCCAGCACCACGAGCACTGAGCACCTAGCGCCCTGAGCACTGAGCACCCAGCACCCTGAGCACTGAGCACCCAGTCCCCTGAGTACTGAGCACCCAGCACCATGAGTACTGAGAACCCAGCACCCTGAGTACTGAGCACTCAGCCCCCTGTGTACTGAGCACCGAGCACCCCGAGCACTGAGCACCCAGCACCCTGAGCACTGAGCACCCTGAGGACTGAGCACCCAGCACCCTGAGCACTGAGCACCCAGCACCCTGAGTACTGAGCACCGATCACCCTGAGCACTGAGCACCCAGCACCCCGAGCACTGAGCACCCAGAACCCTGAGTACTGAGCACCCAGCACCCTGAGCACTGAGCACCCAGCACCCTGAGTACTGAGCACCCTGAGTACTGAGCACCGATCACCCTGAGCACTGAGCACCCAGCACCCTGAGTACTGAGCACCCAGCATCCTGAGCACTGAGCACCCAGGACCCTGAGCACTGAGCACCCAGCACCCTGAGTACTGAGCACCCAGCACCCTGAGTACTGAGGATCCAGCACCCTGAGCACTGAGCACCCAGCACCCTGAGTACTGAGCACCCAGCACCCTGAGTACTGAGCACCCAGCATCCTGAGTACTCAGCACCCAGCACCCAGAGCACTGAGCACCCAGCACCCTGAGCACTCAGCACCCAGGACCCCGAGCACTGAGTATTGTGCACCCAGCACCCTGAGTACTGAGCACGCAGCACGCTGAGTACTGAGCACCCAGCACCCCGAGCACTGAGCACCCAGCACCATGAGTACTGAGCACCCAGCACCCTGAGTACTGAGCACTCAGCACCCTGAGTACTGAGCACCGAGCACCCCGAGCACTGAGCACCCAGCACCCTGAGCACTGAGCACCCTGAGGACTGAGCACCTAGCACCCTGAGTACTGAGCACCCAGCACCCTGAGTACTGAGCACCGATCACCCTGAGCACTGAGCACCCAGCACCCCGAGCACTGAGCACCCAGCACCCTGAGCACTGAGCACCCAGCACCCTGAGTACTGAGCACGCAGCACGCTGAGTACTGAGCACCCAGCACCCCGAGCACTGAGCACCCAGCACCCTGAGCACTGAGCACCCAGCACCCTGAGCACTGAGCACCCAGCACCCTGAGCACTGAGCACCCAGCACCCCGAGCACGGAGCACAAAGCACCGTGAGTACTGAACACCCAACACCCAGAGTACTGAGCACCCAGCACCCTGAGCACTGAGCACCCAGCACCCTGAATACTGAGCACCCAGCACCCTGAGTACTGAACACCCAGCACCCTGAGCACTGAGCACTGAGCACCCTGAGCACTGAGTACTGAGCAATGAGCACCCTGAGCACTGAGCACCCAGCACCCCGAGTACTGAGCACCCAGCACCCTGAGCACTGAGCACCCAGCGCCCCGAGCACTGAGCACACAGCACCCCGAGCACTGAGCACTGAGCACCCTGAGCACTGAGCACCCAGCACCCCGAGCACTGAGCACCCAGCACCCCGAGCACTGAGCACCTAGCGCCCTGAGCACTGAGCACCCAGCACCCTGAGCACTGAGCACCCAGTCCCCTGAGTACTGAGCACCCAGCACCATGAGTACTGAGAACCCAGCACCCTGAGTACTGAGCACTCAGCACCCTGAGTACTGAGCACCGAGCACCCCGAGCACTGAGCACCCAGCACCCTGAGCACTGAGCACCCTGAGGACTGAGCACACAGCACCCTGAGCACTGAGCACCCAGCACCCTGAGTACTGAGCACCGATCACCCTGAGCACTGAGCACCCAGCACCCCGAGCACTGAGCACCCAGCACCCTGAGTACTGAGCACCCAGCACCCGGAGCACTGAGCACCCAGCACCCTGAGTACTGAGCACCCTGAGTACTGAGCACCGATCACCCTGAGCACTGAGCACCCAGCACCCTGAGTACTGAGCACCCAGCACCCTGAGTACTGAGCACCCTGAGTACTGAGCACCGATCACCCTGAGCACTGAGCACCCAGCACCCTGAGTACTGAGCACCCAGCACCCTGAGTACTGAGCACCCAGCACCCTGAGTACTGAGGATCCAGCACCCTGAGCACTGAGCACCCAGCACCCTGAGTACTGAGCACCTAGCACCCTGAGTACTGAGCACCCAGCACCCTGAGTACTCAGCACCCAGCACCCAGAGCACTGAGCACCCAGCACCCTGAGCACTCAGCACCCAGGACCCCGAGCACTGAGTATTGAGCACCCAGCACCCTGAGTACTGAGCACGCAGCACGCTGAGTACTGAGCACCCAGCACCCCGAGCACTGAGCACCCAGCACCATGAGTACTGAGCACCCAGCACCCTGAGTACTGAGCACTCAGCACCCTGAGTACTGAGCACCGAGCACCCCGAGCACTGAGCACCCAGCACCCTGAGCACTGAGCACCCTGAGGACTGAGCACCTAGCACACTGAGTACTGAGCACACAGCACCCTGAGTACTGAGCACCGATCACCCTGAGCACTGAGCACCCAGCACCCCGAGCACTGAGCACCCAGCACCCTGAGCACTGAGCACCCAGCACCCTGAGTACTGAGCACGCAGCACGCTGAGTACTGAGCACCCAGCACCCCGAGCACTGAGCACCCAGCACCCTGAGCACTGAGCACCCAGCACCCTGAGTACTGAGCACGCAGCACGCTGAGTACTGAGCACCCAGCACCCTGAGTACTGAGCACCCAGGACCCTGAGCACTGAGCACCGAGCACCCCGAGCACTGAGCACCCAGCACCCTGAGCACTCAGCACCCAGCACCCCGAGCACTGAGCACCCAGCACCCTGAGCACTGAGCACCCAGCACCCTGAGCACGGAGCACCCCGAGGACTGAGCACCCAGCACCCTGAGCACTGAGCACCCAGCACCTTGAGTACTGAGCACCGAGCACCTCGAGCACTAAGCACCCAGCACCCTGAGTACTGAGCACCCAGCACCCTGAGCACTGAGCACCCAGCACCCTGAGCACTGAGCACCCAGCACCCTGAGCACGGAGCACAAAGCACCCTGAGTACTGAGCACCCAACACCCAGAGTACTGAGCACCCAGCACCCTGAGCACTGAGGACCCAGCACCCTGAGTACTGAGCACCCAGCACCCTGAGTACTGAACACCCAGCACCCTGAGCACTGAGCACTGAGCACCCTGAGCACTGAGTACTGGGCAATGAGCACCCTGAGCACTGAGCACCCAGCACCCCGAGTACTGAGCACCCAGCACCCCGAGCACTGATCACCCAGCGCCCCGAGCACTGAGCACCCAGCACCCCGAGTACTGAGCACTGAGAACCCTGAGTACTGAGCACCGAGCACCCTGAGTACTGAGCACCCAGCACCCTGATCACTGAGCACGGAGCACCCCGAGGACTGAGCACCCAGCACCCTGAGCACTGAGCACCCAGCACCTTGAGTTCTGAGCACTGAGCACCCTGAGTACTGAGCAGCAAGCAACCCGATTACTGAGCACTGAGCACTCTGAATACTGAGCACCCAGCACCCTGAGCACTGAGCACCCAGCACCCTGAGTACTGAGCACTGAGAACCCTGAGTACTGAGCACCGAGCACCCTGAGTACTGAGCACCCAGCACCCTGATCACTGAGCACGGAGCACCCCGAGGACTGAGCACCCAGCACCCTGAGCACTGAGCACCCAGCACCTTGAGTACTGAGCACCGAGCACCCCGAGCACTGAGCACCCAGCACCCTGAGTACTGAGCACCCTGCACCCTGAGCACTGAGCACCCAGCACCCTGAGCACTGAGCACGCAGCACCCCGAGCACTGAGAACCCAGCATCCTGAGTACTGAGCACAGAGCACCCTGAGCACTGAGCACCCAGCACCCTGAGTACTGAGCACCCAGCACCCTGAGTACTGAGCAACCAGCACCCTGAGCACTGAGCACTGAGCACCCAGCACCCTGAGCACTGAGGACCCAGCACCCCGAGCACTGAGCACCCAGCACGCTGAGTACTGAGCACTGAGCACCCAGCACCCTGAGTACTGAGCACCCAGGACCCTGAGTACTGAGCACCCAGCACCCCAAGCACTGAGCACTGAGCAACCTGAGTACTGAGCACTGAGCACCCTTAGTACTGAGCACCGAGCACCCTGAGTACTGAGCACCCAGCACCCCGAGCACTGAGCACTGAGCAACCTGAGTGCTGAGCAACAAGCACCCCGAGTACTGAGCACTGAGCACCCTGAGTACTGAGCACCCAGCACCCTGAGCACTGAGCACCCAGCACACTGAGTACTGAGCACTGAGAACCCTGAGTACTGAACACCGAGCACCCTGAGTACTGAGCACCCAGCACGGTGATCACTGAGCACGGAGCACCCCGAGGACTGAGCACCCAGCACCCTGAGCACTGAGCACCCAGCACCTTGAGTACTGAGCACCGAGCACCCCGAGCACTGAGCACCCAGCACCCTGAGTACTGAGCACCCAGCACCCTGAGCACTGAGCACCCAGCACCCTGAGCACTAAGCACCCAGCACCCCGAGAACTGAGCACCCAGCACCCTGAGTACTGAGCACTCAGCACCCTGAGTACTGAGCACCCAGCACCCTGAGCACTGAGGACTGAGCACCCAGCACCTTGAGCACTGAGCACTGACCACCCAGCACCCCGAGCACTGAGCACCCAGCACCCCGAGCACTGAGCACCCAGCGCCCTGAGCACTGAGCACCCAGCACCCTGAGCACTGAGCACCCAGTCCCCTGAGTACTGAGCACCCAGCACCATGAGTACTGAGCACCCAGCACCCTGAGTACCGAGCACTCAGCACCCTGAGTACTGAGCACCGAGCACCCCGAGCACTGAGCACCCAGCACCCTGAGCACTGAGCACCCTGAGGCCTGAGCACCCAGCACCCTGAGCACTGAGCACCCAGCACCCTGAGTACTGAGCACCGATCACCCTGAGCACTGAGCACCCAGCACCCCGAGCACTGAGCACCCAGCACCCTGAGTACTGAGCACCCAGCACCCTGAGCACTGTGCACCCAGCACCCTGAGTACTGAGCACCCAGCACCATGAGTACTGAGCACCCAGCACCCTGAGTACTGAGCACTCAGCACCCTGAGTACTGAGCACCGAGCACCCCGAGCACTGAGCACCCAGCACCCTGAGCCCTGAGCACCCTGAGGACTGAGCACCCAGCACCCTGAGCACTGAGCACCCAGCACCCTGAGTACTGAGCACCGATCACCCTGAGCACTGAGCACCCAGCACCCCGAGCACAGAGCACCCAGCACCCTGAGCACTGAGCACCCAGCACCCTGAGTACTGAGCACCCAGGACCCTGAGCACTGAGCACCGAGCACCCCGAGCACTGAGCACCCAGCACCCTGAGCACTCAGCACCCAGCACGCCGAGCACTGAGCACCCAGCACCCTGAGCACTGAGCACCCAGCACCCTGAGCACGGAGCACCCCGAGGACTGAGCACCCAGCACCCTGAGCACTGAGCACCCAGCACCTTGAGTACTGAGCACCGAGCCCCTAGAGCACTAAGCACCCAGCACCCTGAGTACTAAGCACCCAGCACCCTGAGCACTGAGCACCCAGCACCCTGAGCACTGAGCACCCAGCACCCCGAGCACGGAGCACAAAGCACCCTGAGTACTGAGCACCCAACACCCAGAGTACTGAGCACCCAGCACCCTGAGCACTGAGCACCCAGCACCCTGAGTACTGAGCACCCAGCACCCTGAGTACTGAACACCCAGCACCCTGAGCACTGAGCACTGAGCACCCTGAGCACTGAGTACTGAGCAATGAGCACCCTGAGCACTGAGCACCCAGCACCCCGAGTACAGAGCACCCAGCACCCCGAGCACTGAGCACCCAGCGCCCCGAGCACTGAGCACACAGCACCCCGAGCACTGAGCACCCTGAGCACTGAGCACCCAGCACCCCGAGTACTGAGCACTGAGCACCCTGAGTACTGAGCACCAAGCAACCCGAGTACTGAGCACTGAGCACCCTGAGTACTGAGCACCCAGCACCACGAGCACTGAGCACCTAGCGCCCTGAGCACTGAGCACCCAGCACCCTGAGCACTGAGCACCCAGTCCCCTGAGTACTGAGCACCCAGCACCATGAGTACTGAGAACCCAGCACCCTGAGTACTGAGCACTCAGCCCCCTGTGTACTGAGCACCGAGCACCCCGAGCACTGAGCACCCAGCACCCTGAGCACTGAGCACCCTGAGGACTGAGCACCCAGCACCCTGAGCACTGAGCACCCAGCACCCTGAGTACTGAGCACCGATCACCCTGAGCACTGAGCACCCAGCACCCCGAGCACTGAGCACCCAGAACCCTGAGTACTGAGCACCCAGCACCCTGAGCACTGAGCACCCAGCACCCTGAGTACTGAGCACCCTGAGTACTGAGCACCGATCACCCTGAGCACTGAGCACCCAGCACCCTGAGTACTGAGCACCCAGCATCCTGAGCACTGAGCACCCAGGACCCTGAGCACTGAGCACCCAGCACCCTGAGTACTGAGCACCCAGCACCCTGAGTACTGAGGATCCAGCACCCTGAGCACTGAGCACCCAGCACCCTGAGTACTGAGCACCCAGCACCCTGAGTACTGAGCACCCAGCATCCTGAGTACTCAGCACCCAGCACCCAGAGCACTGAGCACCCAGCACCCTGAGCACTCAGCACCCAGGACCCCGAGCACTGAGTATTGAGCACCCAGCACCCTGAGTACTGAGCACGCAGCACGCTGAGTACTGAGCACCCAGCACCCCGAGCACTGAGCACCCAGCACCATGAGTACTGAGCACCCAGCACCCTGAGTACTGAGCACTCAGCACCCTGAGTACTGAGCACCGAGCACCCCGAGCACTGAGCACCCAGCACCCTGAGCACTGAGCACCCTGAGGACTGAGCACCGATCACCCTGAGCACTGAGCACCCAGCACCCCGAGCACTGAGCACCCAGCACCCTGAGCACTGAGCACCCAGCACCCAGAGTACTGAGCACGCAGCACGCTGAGTACTGAGCACCCAGCACCCCGAGCACTGAGCACCCAGCACCCTGAGCACTGAGCACCCAGCACCCTGAGCACTGAGCACCCAGCACCCTGAGCACTGAGCACCCAGCACCCCGAGCACGGAGCACAAAGCACCCTGAGTACTGAACACCCAACACCCAGAGTACTGAGCACCCAGCACCCTGAGCACTGAGCACCCAGCACCCTGAGTACTGAGCACCCAGCACCCTGAGTACTGAACACCCAGCACCCTGAGCACTGAGCACTGAGCACCCTGAGCACTGAGTACTGAGCAATGAGCACCCTGAGCACTGAGCACAAAGCACCCCGAGTACTGAGCACCCAGCACCCTGAGCACTGAGCACCCAGCGCCCCGAGCACTGAGCACACAGCACCCCGAGCACTGAGCACTGAGCACCCTGAGCACTGAGCACACAGCACCCCGAGCACTGAGCACCCAGCACCCCGAGCACTGAGCACCTAGCGCCCTGAGCACTGAGCACCCAGCACCCTGAGCACTGAGCACCCTGAGGACTGAGCACACAGCACCCTGAGCACTGAGCACCCAGCACCCTGAGTACTGAGCACCGATCACCCTGAGCACTGAGCACCCAGCACCCCGAGCACTGAGCACCCAGCACCCTGAGTACTGAGCACCCAGCACCCGGAGCACTGAGCACCCAGCACCCTGAGTACTGAGCACCCTGAGTACTGAGCACCGATCACCCTGAGCACTGAGCACCCAGCACCCTGAGTACTGAGCACCCAGCACCCTGAGTACTGAGCACCCTGAGTACTGAGCACCGATCACCCTGAGCACTGAGCACCCAGCACCCTGAGTACTGAGCACCCAGCACCCTGAGTACTGAGCACCCAGCACCCTGAGTACTGAGGATCCAGCACCCTGAGCACTGAGCACCCAGCACCCTGAGTACTGAGCACCCAGCACCCTGAGTACTGAGCACCCAGCACCCTGAGTACTCAGCACCCAGCACCCAGAGCACTGAGCACCCAGCACCCTGAGCACTCAGCACCCAGGACCCCGAGCACTGAGTATTGAGCACCCAGCACCCTGAGTACTGAGCACGCAGCACGCTGAGTACTGAGCAGGCAGCACCCCGAGCACTGAGCACCCAGCACCATGAGTACTGAGCACCCAGCACCCTGAGTACTGAGCACTCAGCACCCTGAGTACTGAGCACCGAGCACCCCGAGCACTGAGCACCCAGCACCCTGAGCACTGAGCACCCTGAGGACTGAGCACCTAGCACACTGAGTACTGAGCACACAGCACCCTGAGTACTGAGCACCGATCACCCTGAGCACTGAGCACCCAGCACCCCGAGCACTGAGCACCCAGCACCCTGAGCACTGAGCACCCAGCACCCTGAGTACTGAGCACGCAGCACGCTGAGTACTGAGCACCCAGCACCCCGAGCACTGAGCACCCAGCACCCTGAGCACTGAGCACCCAGCACCCTGAGTACTGAGCACGCAGCACGCTGAGTACTGAGCACCCAGCACCCTGAGTACTGAGCACCCAGGACCCTGAGCACTGAGCACCGAGCATCCCGAGCACTGAGCACCCAGCACCCTGAGCACTCAGCACCCAGCACCCCGAGCACTGAGCACCCAGCACCCTGAGCACTGAGCACCCAGCACCCTGAGCACGGAGCACCCCGAGGACTGAGCACCCAGCACCCTGAGCACTGAGCACCCAGCACCTTGAGTACTGAGCACCGAGCACCTCGAGCACTAAGCACCCAGCACCCTGAGTACTGAGCACCCAGCACCCTGAGCACTGAGCACCCAGCACCCTGAGCACTGAGCACCCAGCACCCTGAGCACGGAGCACAAAGCACCCTGAGTACTGAGCACCCAACACCCAGAGTACTGAGCACCCAGCACCCTGAGCACTGAGCACCCAGCACCCTGAGTACTGAGCACCCAGCACCCTGAGTACTGAACACCCAGCACCCTGAGCACTGAGCACTGAGCACCCTGAGCACTGAGTACTGGGCAATGAGCACCCTGAGCACTGAGCACCCAGCACCCCGAGTACTGAGCACCCAGCACCCCGAGCACTGATCACCCAGCGCCCCGAGCACTGAGCACCCAGCACCCCGAGTACTGAGCACTGAGAACCCTGAGTACTGAGCACCGAGCACCCTGAGTACTGAGCACCCAGCACCCTGATCACTGAGCACGGAGCACCCCGAGGACTGAGCACCCAGCACCCTGAGCACTGAGCACCCTGCACCTTGAGTACTGAGCACTGAGCACCCTGAGTACTGAGCAGCAAGCAACCCGATTACTGAGCACTGAGCACTCTGAATACTGAGCACCCAGCACCCTGAGCACTGAGCACCCAGCACCCTGAGTACTGAGCACTGAGAACCCTGAGTACTGAGCACCGAGCACCCTGAGTACTGAGCACCCAGCACCCTGATCACTGAGCACGGAGCACCCCGAGGACTGAGCACCCAGCACCCTGAGCACTGAGCACCCAGCACCTTGAGTACTGAGCACCGAGCACCCCGAGCACTGAGCACCCAGGACCCTGAGTACTGAGCACCCTGCACCCTGAGCACTGAGCACCCAGCACCCTGAGCACTGAGCACGCAGCACCCCGAGCACTGAGCACCCAGCATCCTGAGTACTGAGCACAGAGCACCCTGAGCACTGAGCACCCAGCACCCTGAGTACTGAGCACCCAGCACCCTGAGTACTGAGCAACCAGCACCCTGAGCACTGAGCACTGAGCACCCAGCACCCTGAGCACTGAGGACCCAGCACCCCGAGCACTGAGCACCCAGCACGCTGAGTACTGAGCACTGAGCACCCAGCACCCTGAGTACTGAGCACCCAGGACCCTGAGTACTGAGCACCCAGCACCCCAAGCACTGAGCACTGAGCAACCTGAGTACTGAGCACTGAGCACCCTTAGTACTGAGCACCGAGCACCCTGAGTACTGAGCACCCAGCACCCCGAGCACTGAGCACTGAGCAACCTGAGTGCTGAGCAACAAGCACCCCGAGTACTGAGCACTGAGCACCCTGAGTACTGAGCACCCAGCACCCTGAGCACTGAGCACCCAGCACACTGAGTACTGAGCACTGAGAACCCTGAGTACTGAACACCGAGCACCCTGAGTACTGAGCACCCAGCACGGTGATCACTGAGCACGGAGCACCCCGAGGACTGAGCACCCAGCACCCTGAGCACTGAGCACCCAGCACCTTGAGTACTGAGCACCGAGCACCCCGAGCACTGAGCACCCAGCACCCTGAGTACTGAGCACCCAGCACCCTGAGCACTGAGCACCCAGCACCCTGAGCACTAAGCACCCAGCACCCCGAGAACTGAGCACCCAGCACCCTGAGTACTGAGCACCCAGCACCCTGAGTACTGAGCACCCAGCACCCTGAGCACTGAGGACTGAGCACCCAGCACCTTGAGCACTGAGCACTGACCACCCAGCACCCCGAGCACTGAGCACCCAGCACCCCGAGCACTGAGCACCCAGCGCCCTGAGCACTGAGCACCCAGCACCCTGAGCACTGAGCACCCAGTCCCCTGAGTACTGAGCACCCAGCTCCATGAGTACTGAGCACCCAGCACCCTGAGTACCGAGCACTCAGCACCCTGAGTACTGAGCACCGAGCACCCCGAGCACTGAGCACCCAGCACCCTGAGCACTGAGCACCCTGAGGCCTGAGCACCCAGCACCCTGAGCACTGAGCACCCAGCACCCTGAGTACTGAGCACCGATCACCCTGAGCACTGAGCACCCAGCACCCCGAGCACTGAGCACCCAGCACCCTGAGTACTGAGCACCCAGCACCCTGAGCACTGTGCACCCAGCACCCTGAGTACTGAGCACCCAGCACCATGAGTACTGAGCACCCAGCACCCTGAGTACTGAGCACTCAGCACCCTGAGTACTGAGCACCGAGCACCCCGAGCACTGAGCACCCAGCACCCTGAGCCCTGAGCACCCTGAGGACTGAGCACCCAGCACCCTGAGCACTGAGCACCCAGCACCCTGAGTACTGAGCACCGATCACCCTGAGCACTGAGCACCCAGCACCCCGAGCACAGAGCACCCAGCACCCTGAGCACTGAGCACCCAGCACCCTGAGTACTGAGCACCCAGGACCCTGAGCACTGAGCACCGAGCACCCCGAGCACTGAGCACCCAGCACCCTGAGCACTCAGCACCCAGCACGCCGAGCACTGAGCACCCAGCACCCTGAGCACTGAGCACCCAGCACCCTGAGCACGGAGCACCCCGAGGACTGAGCACCCAGCACCCTGAGCACTGAGCACCCAGCACCTTGAGTACTGAGCACCGAGCCCCTAGAGCACTAAGCACCCAGGACCCTGAGTACTAAGCACCCAGCACCCTGAGCACTGAGCACCCAGCACCCTGAGCACTGAGCACCCAGCACCCCGAGCACGGAGCACAAAGCACCCTGAGTACTGAGCACCCAACACCCAGAGTACTGAGCACCCAGCACCCTGAGCACTGAGCACCAAGCACCCTGAGTACTGAGCACCCAGCACCCTGAGTACTGAACACCCAGCACCCTGAGCACTGAGCACTGAGCACCCTGAGCACTGAGTACTGAGCAATGAGCACCCTGAGCACTGAGCACCCAGCACCCCGAGTACAGAGCACCCAGCACCCCGAGCACTGAGCACCCAGCGCCCCGAGCACTGAGCACACAGCACCCCGAGCACTGAGCACCCTGAGCACTGAGCACCCAGCACCCCGAGTACTGAGCACTGAGCACCCTGAGTACTGAGCACCAAGCAACCCGAGTACTGAGCACTGAGCACCCTGAGTACTGAGCACCCAGCACCACGAGCACTGAGCACCTAGCGCCCTGAGCACTGAGCACCCAGCACCCTGAGCACTGAGCACCCAGTCCCCTGAGTACTGAGCACCCAGCACCATGAGTACTGAGAACCCAGCACCCTGAGTACTGAGCACTCAGCCCCCTGTGTACTGAGCACCGAGCACCCCGAGCACTGAGCACCCAGCACCCTGAGCACTGAGCACCCTGAGGACTGAGCACCCAGCACCCTGAGCACTGAGCACCCAGCACCCTGAGTACTGAGCACCGATCACCCTGAGCACTGAGCACCCAGCACCCCGAGCACTGAGCACCCAGAACCCTGAGTACTGAGCACCCAGCACCCTGAGCACTGAGCACCCAGCACCCTGAGTACTGAGCACCCTGAGTACTGAGCACCGATCACCCTGAGCACTGAGCACCCAGCACCCTGAGTACTGAGCACCCAGCATCCTGAGCACTGAGCACCCAGGACCCTGAGCACTGAGCACCCAGCACCCTGAGTACTGAGCACCCAGCACCCTGAGTACTGAGGATCCAGCACCCTGAGCACTGAGCACCCAGCACCCTGGGTACTGAGCACCCAGCACCCTGAGTACTGAGCACCCAGCATCCTGAGTACTCAGCACCCAGCACCCAGAGCACTGAGCACCCAGCACCCTGAGCACTCAGCACCCAGGACCCCGAGCACTGAGTATTGAGCACCCAGCACCCTGAGTACTGAGCACGCAGCACGCTGAGTACTGAGCACCCAGCACCCCGAGCACTGAGCACCCAGCACCATGAGTACTGAGCACCCAGCACCCTGAGTACTGAGCACTCAGCACCCTGAGTACTGAGCACCGAGCACCCCGAGCACTGAGCACCCAGCACCCTGAGCACTGAGCACCCTGAGGACTGAGCACCTAGCACCCTGAGTACTGAGCACCCAGCACCCTGAGTACTGAGCACCGATCACCCTGAGCACTGAGCACCCAGCACCCCGAGCACTGAGCACCCAGCACCCTGAGCACTGAGCACCCAGCACCCTGAGTACTGAGCACGCAGCACGCTGAGTACTGAGCACCCAGCACCCCGAGCACTGAGCACCCAGCACCCTGAGCACTGAGCACCCAGCACCCTGAGCACTGAGCACCCAGCACCCTGAGCACTGAGCACCCAGCACCCTGAGTACTGAGCACACAGCACCCTGAGTACTGAACACCCAGCACCCTGAGCACTGAGCACTGAGCACCCTGAGCACTGAGTACTGAGCAATGAGCACCCTGAGCACTGAGCACCCAGCACCCCGAGTACTGAGCACCCAGCACCCTGAGTACTGAACACCCAACACCCAGAGTACTGAGCACCCAGCACCCTGAGCACTGAGCACCCAGCACCCTGAGTACTGAGCACACAGCACCCTGAGTACTGAACACCCAGCACCCTGAGCACTGAGCACTGAGCACCCTGAGCACTGAGTACTGAGCAATGAGCACCCTGAGCACTGAGCACCCAGCACCCCGAGTACTGAGCACCCAGCACCCTGAGCACTGAGCACCCAGCGCCCCGAGCACTGAGCACACAGCACCCCGAGCACTGAGCACTGAGCACCCTGAGCACTGAGCACCCAGCACCCCGAGCACTGAGCACCCAGCACCCCGAGCACTGAGCACCTAGCGCCCTGAGCACTGAGCACCCAGCACCCTGAGCACTGAGCACCCTGAGGACTGAGCACACAGCACCCTGAGCACTGAGCACCCAGCACCCTGAGTACTGAGCACCGATCACCCTGAGCACTGAGCACCCAGCACCCCGAGCACTGAGCACCCAGCACCCTGAGTACTGAGCACCCAGCACCCGGAGCACTGAGCACCCAGCACCCTGAGTACTGAGCACCCTGAGTACTGAGCACCGAGCACCCCGAGCACAGAGCACCCAGCACCCTGAGCACTGAGCACCCTGAGGACTGAGCACCCAGCACCCTGAGCACTGAGCACCCAGCACCCTGAGTACTGAGCACCGATCACCCTGAGCACTGAGCACCCAGCACCCCGAGCACTGAGCACCCAGAACCCTGAGTACTGAGCACCCAGCACCCTGAGCACTGAGCACCCAGCACCCTGAGTACTGAGCACCCTGAGTACTGAGCACCGATCACCCTGAGCACTGAGCACCCAGCACCCTGAGCACTGAGCACCCTGAGTACTGAGCACCCAGCTCCCTGAGCACTGAGCACCCAGAACCCTGAGTACTGAGCACCCAGCACCCTGAGCACTGAGCACCCAGCACCCTGAGTACTGAGCACCCTGAGTACTGAGCACCGATCACCCTGAGTACTGAGCACCCAGCACCCTGAGTACTGAGCACCGATCACCCTGAGCACTGAGCACCCAGCACCCTGAGTACTGAGCACCCAGCATCCTGAGCACTGAGCACCCAGGACCCTGAGCACTGAGCACCCAGCACCCTGAGTACTGAGCACCCAGCACCCTGAGTACTGAGGATCCAGCACCCTGAGCACTGAGCACCCAGCACCCTGAGTACTGAGCACCCAGCACCCTGAGTACTGAGCACCCAGCATCCTGAGTACTCAGCACCCAGCACCCTGAGCACTGAGCACCCTGAGGACTGAGCACACAGCACCCAGGACCCCGAGCACTGAGTATTGAGCAATGAGCACCCTGAGCACTGAGCACCCAGCACCCCGAGTACTGAGCACCTAGCGCCCTGAGCACTGAGCACCCAGCACCCTGAGCACTGAGCACCCTGAGGACTGAGCACACAGCACCCTGAGCACTGAGCACCCAGCACCCTGAGTACTGAGCACCGATCACCCTGAGCACTGAGCACCCAGCACCCCGAGCACTGAGCACCCAGCACCCTGAGTACTGAGCACCCAGCACCCTGAGCACTCAGCACCCAGGACCCCGAGCACTGAGTATTGAGCACCCAGCACCCTGAGTACTGAGCACCAAGCACCCCGAGCACTGAGCAAACAGCACCCTGAGTACTGAGCACTCAGCACCCTGAGTACTGAGCACCGAGCACCCCGAGCACTGAGCACCCAGCACCCTGAGCACTGAGCACCCTGAGGACTGAGCACCTAGCACCCTGAGTACTGAGCACCCAGCACCCTGAGTACTGAGCACCGATCACCCTGAGCACTGAGCACCCAGCACCCCGAGCACTGAGCACCCAGCACCCTGAGCACTGAGCACCCAGAACCCTGAGTACTGAGCACGCAGCACGCTGAGTACTGAGCACCCAGCACCCCGAGCACTGAGCACCCAGCACCCTGAGCACTGAGCACCCAGCACCCTGAGCACTGAGCACCCAGCACCCTGAGCACTGAGCACCCAGCACCCCGAGCACGGAGCACAAAGCACCCTGAGTACTGAACACCCAACACCCAGAGTACTGAGCACCCAGCGCCCTGAGCACTGAGCACCCAGCACCCTGAGTACTGAGCACTGAGCACCCTGAGCACTGAGTACTGAGCAATGAGCACCCTGAGCACTGAGCACCCAGCACCCCGAGTACTGAGCACCCAGCACCCTGAGCACTGAGCACCCAGCGCCCCGAGCACTGAGCACACAGCACCCCGAGCACTGAGCACTGAGCACCCTGAGCACTGAGCACCCAGCACCCCGAGCACTGAGCACCCAGCACCCCGAGCACTGAGCACCTAGCGCCCTGAGCACTGAGCACCCAGCACCCTGAGCACTGAGCACCCAGTCCCCTGAGTACTGAGCACCCAGCACCATGAGTACTGAGAACCCAGCACCCTGAGTACTGAGCACTCAGCACCCTGAGTACTGAGCACCGAGCACCCCGAGCACTGAGCACCCAGCACCCTGAGCACTGAGCACCCTGAGGACTGAGCACACAGCACCCTGAGCACTGAGCACCCAGCACCCTGAGTACTGAGCACCGATCACCCTGAGCACTGAGCACCCAGCACCCCGAGCACTGAGCACCCAGCACCCTGAGTACTGAGCACCCAGCACCCGGAGCACTGAGCACCCAGCACCCTGAGTACTGAGCACCCTGAGTACTGAGCACCGATCACGCTGAGCACTGAGCACCCAGCACCCTGAGTACTGAGCACCCAGCACCCTGAGTACTGAGCACCCTGAGTACTGAGCACCGATCACCCTGAGCACTGAGCACCCAGCACCATGAGTACTGAGCACCCAGCACCCTGAGTACTGAGCACCCAGCACCCTGAGTACTGAGGATCCAGCACCCTGAGCACTGAGCACCCAGCACCCTGAGTACTGAGCACCCAGCACCCTGAGTACTGAGCACCCAGCACCCTGAGTACTCAGCACCCAGCACACAGAGCACTGAGCACCCAGCACCCTGAGCACTCAGCACCCAGGACCCCGAGCACTGAGTATTGAGCACCCAGCACCCTGAGTACTGAGCACGCAGCACGCTGAGTACTGAGCACCCAGCACCCCGAGCACTGAGCACCCAGCACCATGAGTACTGAGCACCCAGCACCCTGAGTACTGAGCACTCAGCACCCTGAGTACTGAGCACCGAGCACCCCGAGCACTGAGCACCCAGCACCCTGAGCACTGAGCACCCTGAGGACTGAGCACCTAGCACCCTGAGTACTGAGCACACAGCACCCTGAGTACTGAGCTCCGATCACCCTGAGCACTGAGGACCCAGCACCCCGAGCACTGAGCACCCAGCACCCTGAGCACTGAGCACCCAGCACCCTGAGTACTGAGCATGCAGCACGCTGAGTACTGAGCACCCAGCACCCCGAGCACTGAGCACCCAGCACCCTGAGCACTGAGCACCCAGCACCCTGAGTACTGAGCACGCAGCACGCTGAGTACTGAGCACCCAGCACCCTGAGTACTGAGCACCCAGGACCCTGAGCACTGAGCACCGAGCACCCCGAGCACTGAGCACCCAGCACCCTGAGCACTCAGCACCCAGCACCCCGAGCACTGAGCACCCAGCACCCTGAGCACTGAGCACCCAGCACCCTGAGCACGGAGCACCCCAAGGACTGAGCACCCAGCACTCTGAGCACTGAGCACCCAGCACCTTGAGTACTGAGCACTGAGCACCTCGAGCACTAAGCACCCAGCACCCTGAGTACTGAGCACCCAGCACCCTGAGCACTGAGCACCCAGCACCCTGAGCACTGAGCACCCAGCACCCTGATCACGGAGCACAAAGCACCCTGAGTACTGAGCACCCAACACCCAGAGTACTGAGCACCCAGCACCCTGAGCACTGAGCACCCAGCACCCTGAGTACTGAGCACCCAGCACCCTGAGTACTGAACACCCAGCACCCTGAGCACTGAGCACTGAGCACCCTGAGCACTGAGTACTGGGCAATGAGCACCCTGAGCACTGAGCACCCAGCACCCCGAGTACTGAGCACCCAGCACCCCGAGCACTGATCACCCAGCGCCCCGAGCACTGAGCACCCAGCACCCCGAGCACTGAGCACTGAGCACCCTGAGCACTGAGCACCCAGCACCCCGAGTACTGAGCACTGAGCACCCTGAGTACTGAGCAGCAAGCAACCCGATTACTGAGCACTGAGCACTCTGAGTACTGAGCACCCAGCACCCTGAGCACTGAGCACCCAGCACCCTGAGTACTGAGCACTGAGAACCCTGAGTACTGAGCACCGAGCACCCTGAGTACTGAGCACCCAGCACCCTGATCACTGAGCACGGAGCACCCCGAGGACTGAGCACCCAGCACCCTGAGCACTGAGCACCCAGCACCTTGAGTACTGAGCACCGAGCACCCTGAGCACTGAGCACCCCGCACCCTGAGTACTGAGCACCCTGCACCCTGAGCACTGAGCACCCAGCACCCTGAGCACTGAGCACGCACCACCCCGAGCACTGAGCACCCAGCATCCTGAGTACTGAGCACAGAGCACCCTGAGCACTGAGCACCCAGCACCCTGAGTACTGAGCACCCAGCACCCTGAGTACTGAGCAACCAGCACCCTGAGCACTGAGCACTGAGCACCCAGCACCCTGAGCACTGAGCACTGAGCACCCAGCACCACAGCCCTGAGCACCCAGCACCCCGAGCACTGAGCACCCAGCACCCTGAGCACTGAGCACCCAGCACCCTGAGCACTGAGGACCCAGCACCCTGAGTACTGAGCACCCAGCACCCTGAGTACTGAGCACTCAGCACCCTGAGTACTGAGCACCGAGCACCCCGAGCACTGAGCACCCAGCACCCTGAGCACAGAGCACCCGGAGGACTGAGCACCCAGCACCATGAGCACTTTGCACCGATCACCCTGAGCACTAAGCACCCAGCAGCCCGAGCACTGAGCACCCAGCACCCTGAGTACTGAGCACCCAGCACCCCGAGTACTGAGCACCCAGCACCCTGAGTACTGAGCACCCAGCATCCCGAGCACTGAGCACCCAGCACCCTGAGTACTGAGCACCCTGAGTACTGAGCACTGAGCACCGAGCATCCTGAGTACTGAGCACCCTGAGGACTGAGCACCCTGCACCCTGAGCTCTGAGCACACAGCACCCTGAGTACTGAGCACTGATCACCCTGAGCACTGAGCACCCAGCACCCCGAGCACTGAGCACCCAGCACCCTGAGCACTTAGCACTGAGCACCCAGCACCCCGAGTACTGAGCACCCAGCACCCTGAGCACTGAGCACCCTGAGCACTGAGCACCTTGAGCACTGAGCACTGAGCACCCAGCACCCTGAGTACTGAGCACCCAACACTCTGAGCACTGAGCACCCAGCACGCAGAGTACTGAGCACTGAGCACACAGCACCCTGAGTACTGAGCACACAGCACCCCGAGCACTGAGCACCCAGTGCCCCGAGCACTGAGCACCCAGCACCCCGAGCACTGAGCACTGAGCACACTGAGCACTGAGCTCCCAGCACCCCGAGTACTGAGCACTGACCACCCTGAGTACTGAGCACCCAGCACCCCGAGGACTGAGCACTGAGCACCCTGAGTACTGAGCACCCAGCACCCTGAGCACTGAGAACCCAGCACCTTGAGTACTGAGCACCGAGCACCCCGAGTACTGAGCACCGAGCACCCAGAGTACTGAGCACCCAGCACCCTGAGCACTGAGCACCCAGCACCCTGAGCACTGAGCACCCAGCACCCCGAGCACTGAGCACCCAGCACCCTGAGTACTGAGCAGCCAACACCCAGAGTAATGAGCACCCAGCACCCTGAGAACTGAGCACCCAGTACCCTGAGTACTGAGCACCCAGCACCCTGAGTACTGAGCACCCAGCACCCTGAGCACTGAGCACTGAGCACCCAGCACCCTGAGCACTGAGCACTGAGCACCCAGCACCCTGAGCACTGAGCACCCAGCACCCCGAGCACTGAGCACACAGCGCCCTGAGCACTGAGCACCCAGCACCCTGAGCACTGAGCACCCAGCCCCCTGAGTACTGAGCACCCAGCACCCTGAGTACTGAGCACCCAGCACCCTGAGCACTGAGAACCCTGAGGACTGAGCACCCAGCACCCCGAGCACTGAGCACCCAGCACCCTGAGCACTGAGCACCTAGTGCCCTGAGCACTGACCACCCAGCACCCTGAGCACTGAGCACCCAGTCCCCTGAGTACTGAGCACCCAGCACCATGAGTACTGAGAACCCAGCACCCTGAGTACTGAGCACTCAGCCCCCTGTGTACTGAGCACCGAGCACCCCGAGCACTGAGCACCCAGCACCCTGAGCACTGAGCACCCTAAGGACTGAGCACCCAGCACCCTGAGCACTGAGCACCCAGCACCCTGAGTACTGAGCACCGATCACCCTGAGCACTGAGCACCCAGCACCCCGAGCACTGAGCACCCAGCACCCTGAGTACTGAGCACCCAGCACCCTGAGCACTGAGCACCCAGCACCCTGAGTACTGAGCACACTGAGTACTGAGCACCGATCACCCTGAGCACTGTGCACCCAGCACCCTGAGTACTGAGCACCCAGCACCCTGAGCACTGAGCACCCAGGACCCTGAGCACTGAGCACCCAGCAACCTGAGTACTGAGCACCCAGCACCCTGAGTACTGAGGATCCAGCACCCTGAGCACTGAGCACCCAGCACCCTGAGTACTGAGCACCCAGCACCCTGAGTACTGAGCAAGCAGCACCCTGAGTACTCAGCACCCAGCACCCAGAGCACTGAGCACCCAGCACCCTGAGCATTCAGCACCCAGGACCCCGAGCACTGAGTATTGAGCACCCAGCACCTTGAGTACTGAGCACGCAGCACGCTGAGTACTGAGCACCCAGCACCCCGAGCACTGAGCACCCAGCACCCTGAGCACTTAGCACTGAGCACCCAGCACCCCGAGTACTGAGCACACAGCACCCTGAGCACTGAGCACCCTGAGCACTGAGCACCTTGAGCACTGAGCACTGAGCACCCAGCACCCTGAGTACTGAGCACCCAACACTCTGAGCACTGAGCACCCAGCACGCAGAGTACTGAGCACTGAGCACACAGCACCCTGAGTACTGAGCACACAGCACCCCGAGCACTGAGCACCCAGCGCCCCGAGCACTGAGCACCCAGCACCCCGACCACTGAGCACTGAGCACACTGAGCACTGAGCACCCAGCACCCCGAGTACTGAGCACTGACCACCCTGAGTACTGAGCACCCAGCACCCCGAGGACTGAGCACTGAGCACCCTGAGTACTGAGCACACAGCACCCTGAGCACTGAGAACCCAGCACCTTGAGTACTGAGCACCGAGCACCCCGAGTACTGAGCACCGAGCACCCAGAGTACTGAGCACCCAGCACCCTGAGCACTGAGCACCCAGCACCCTGAGCACTGAGCACCCAGCACCCCGAGCACTGAGCACCCAGCACCCTGAGTACTGAGCACCCAACACCCAGAGTAATGAGCACCCAGCACCCTGAGAACTGAGCACCCAGTACCCTGAGTACTGAGCACCCAGCACCCTGAGTACTGAGCACCCAGCACCCTGAGCACTGAGCACTGAGCACCCAGCACCCTGAGCACTGAGCACTGAGCACCCAGCACCCTGAGCACTGAGCACCCAGCACCCCGAGCACTGAGCACCCAGCGCCCTGAGCACTGAGCACCCAGCACCCTGAGCACTGAGCACCCAGCCCCCTGAGTACTGAGCACAAAGCACCCTGAGTACTGAGCACCCAGCACCCTGAGCACTGAGAACCCTGAGGACTGAGCACCCAGCACCCCGAGCACTGAGCACCCAGCACCCTGAGCACTGAGCACCTAGCGCCCTGAGCACTGACCACCCAGCACCCTGAGCACTGAGCACCCAGTCCCCTGAGTACTGAGCACCCAGCACCATGAGTACTGAGAACCCAGCACCCTGAGTACTGAGCAATCAGCCCCCTGTGTACTGAGCACCGAGCACCCCGAGCACTGAGAACCCAGCACCCTGAGCACTGAGCACCCTAAGGACTGAGCACCCAGCACCCTGAGCACTGAGCACCCAGCACCCTGAGTACTGAGCACCGATCACCCTGAGCACTGAGCACCCAGCACCCCGAGCACTGAGCACCCAGCACCCTGAGTACTGAGCACCCAGCACCCTGAGCACTGAGCACCCAGCACCCTGAGTACTGAGCACACTGAGTACTGAGCACCGATCACCCTGAGCACTGTGCACCCAGCACCCTGAGTACTGAGCACCCAGCACCCTGAGCACTGAGCACCCAGGACCCTGAGCACTGAGCACCCAGCAACCTGAGTCCTGAGCACCCAGCACCCTGAGTACTGAGGATCCAGCACCCTGAGCACTGAGCACCCAGCACCCTGAGTACTGAGCACCCAGCACCCTGAGTACTGAGCACCCAGCACCCTGAGTACTCAGCACCCAGCACCCAGAGCACTGAGCACCCAGCACCCTGAGCACTCAGCACCCAGGACCCCGAGCACTGAGTATTGAGCACCCAGCACCCTGAGTACTGAGCACGCAGCACGCTGAGTACTGAGCACCCAGCACCCCGAGCACTGAGCACCCAGCACCATGAGTACTGAGCACCCAGCACCCTGAGTACTGAGCACTCAGCACCCTGAGTACTGAGCACCAAGCACCCGAGCACTGAGCACCCAGCACCCTGAGCACTGAGCACCCTGAGGACTGAGCACCTAGTTCCCTGAGTACTGAGCACCCAGCACCCTGAGTACTGAGCACCGATCACCCTGAGCACTGAGCACCCAGCACCCCGAGCACTGAGCACCCAGCACCCTGAGCACTGAGCACCCAGCACCCTGAGTACTGAGCACGCAGCACGCTGAGTACTGAGCACCCAGCACCCCGAGCACTGAGCACCCAGCACCCTGAGCACTGAGCACCCAGCACCCTGAGCACTGAGCACCCAGCACCCTGAGCACTGAGCACCCAGCACCCCGAGCACGGAGCACAAAGCACCCTGAGTACTGAACACCCAACACCCAGAGTACTGAGCACCCAGCACCCTGAGCACTGAGCACCCAGCACCATGAGTACTGAGCACCCAGCACCCTGAGTACTGAACACCCAGCACCCTGAGCACTGAGCACTGAGCACCCTGAGCACTGAGTACTGAGCAATGAGCACCCTGAGCACTGAGCACCCAGCACCCCGAGTACTGAGCACCCAGCACCCTGAGCACTGAGCACCCAGCGCCCCGAGCACTGAGCACACAGCACCCGGAGCACTGAGCACTGAGCACCCTGAGCACTGAGCACCCAGCACCCTGAGTACTGAGCACTGAGCACCCTGAGTACTGAGCACCAAGCAACCCGAGTACTGAGCACTGAGCACCCTGAGTACTGAGCAACCAGCACCCCGAGCACTGAGCACCCAGCACCCCGAGCACTGAGCACCTAGCGCCCTGAGCACTGAGCACCCAGCACCCTGAGCACTGAGCACCCAGTCCCCTGAGTACTGAGCACCCAGCACCATGAGTACTGAGAACCCAGCACCCTGAGTACTGAGCACCCAGCACCCTGAGTACTCAGCACCCAGCACCCTGAGCACTGAGCAACCAGCACCCTGAGTACTGAGCACCCTGCACCCCAAGCACTGAGCACCCTGAGAACTGAGCACCCAGCACCCCAAGCACTGAGCACCCTGAGTACTGATCACCCAGCACCCTGATTAATGAGCACCCAGCACCCCGAGAACTGAGCACCCAGCACCCTGAGTATTGAGCACCGAGCACCCTGAGTACTGAGCACCCAGCACCCTGAGTACTGAGCACCCAGTGTACTGAGCACCGAGCACCCAGCACCCTGAGTACTGAGCACCCAGCACCCTGAGTTCTGAGCACCGAGCTGCCCGAGCACTGAGCACCCAGCACCCTGAGCACTGAGCACCCAGCACCCTGAGCACTGAGCACCCAGCACCCTGAGTACTGAGCACCCAGCACGCGGAGTACTGAGCACCCAGCACCCTGAGCACTGAGCACCCAGCACCCTGAGTACTGAGCACTGAGCACCCAGCACCCCGAGCACTGAGCACCCAGCACCCTGTGTACTGAGCACTGAGCACCCTGAGTACTAAGCACCCAGCACCCTGAGTACTGAGCACCCAGGACCCTGAGCACCGAGCACCCCGAGCACTGAGCACCCAGCACCCTGAGCACTCAGCACCCATCACGCCGATCACTGAGCACCCAGCACCCTGAGCACTGAGCACCCAGCACCCTGAGCACAGAGCACCCAGCACCCAGAGCACTGAGCACCCAGCACCCTGAGCACTGAGCACAGAGCACCCTGAGTACTGAGCACCCAGCACCCTGAGTACTGAGCACCCAGACCCCGAGCACTGAGCACCCAGCACCCCTAGCACTGTGCACCCAGCACCCTGAGTACTGAGAACCCAGCACCCTGAGTACTGAGCACCGAGCACCCTGAGTACTGAGCACCCAGCACGCTGAGCACTGAGCACCCAGCACCCCGAGTACTGAGCACCCAGCACCCTGAGTACGGAGCACCCAGCACCCCGAGCACTGAGCACCCAGCACCCTGAGCACTGAGCACCCAGCACCCTTAGTACTGAGCATCAAGCTCGCTGAGCACTGAGCACCCAGCACCCTGAGTACTGAGCACCCAGCACCCTGAGCACTGAGCACCCAGCACCCTGAGCACTGAGCACTCAGCACCCTGAGTACTGAGCACCAAGCACCCCGAGCACTGAGCACCAGGTACCCCGAGCACTGAGCACCCAGCACCCTGAGTACTGAGCACCAAGCACCCTGAGTACTGAGCACTGAGCACTGAGCACCCTGAGCACTGAGCACCCAGCACCCTGAGCACTGAGCACCCAGCATCCTGAGCACTGAGTACTGAGCACCAAGCACCCTGAGTAATGAGCACTGAGCACCCTGAACACTGAGCACCCAACACCCCGAGCACTGAGCACCCAGCACCCTGAGTACTGAGCACCCAGCACCCTGAGTACTGAGCACTCAGCACCCTGATTACTGAGCACCCAGCACCCTGAGCACTGAGCACCCTGAGGACTGAGCACCCAGCACCCTGAGTACTGAGCACCCAGCACCCCGAGTACTGAGCACCCAGCACCGTGAGTACTGAGCACCCAGCACCCTGAGTAATGAGCACCCAGCACCCCGAGTACTGAGCACCCAGCACCGTGAGTACTGAACACCCAGCACCCTGAGTACTGAGCACCCAGCACCCTGAGCACTGAGCACAAAGCACGCTGTGTACTGAGCACCTTGAGTACTGAGCATAGAGGACCCTGAGCACTGAGCACCCAGCACCCTGAGCACTGAGCACCCAGCACCCCGAGAATGAGCACCCAGCACCCTGAGTACTGAGAACCGAGCACCCTGAGTACTGAGCACCCAGCACGCTGAGCACTGAGCACCCAGCACCCCGAGTACTGAGCACCCAGCACCCCGAGCACTGAGCACCCATCACCACGAGAATCAGCACCCAGCACCCTGAGTACTGAGCACCCAGCACCCTGAGTACTGAGCACCGAGCTCCCCGAGCACTGAGCACCCAGAGTACTGAGCACCCAGCACCCTGAGTACTGAGCACCCAGCACCCTGAGCACTGAGCACCCAGCACCCTGAGTACTGAGCACCCAGCACCACGAGCACTGAGCACACAGCACCCTGAGTACTGAGCACCCTGAGGACTGAGCACCGATCACCATGAGCACTGAGCACCCAGCACCCTGAGTACTGAGCACCCAGCACCCTGAGCACTGAGCACCCAGCACCCTGAGTACTGAGCAGAGAGCACCCTGATCACTGAGCACCCAGCACCCTGAGTACTGAGCACCCAGCACCCTGAGTACTGAGCACCGAGCACCCCGAGTACTGAGCACCCAGCACCCTGAGCACTCAGCACCCAGCACACCGAGCACTGAGCACCCAGCACCCTGAGTACTGAGCTCCCAGCACCCCGAGCCCTGAGCACCCAGCACCCTGAGTACTGAGCACCCTGAGTACTGAGCACCGATCACCCTGAGCACTGAGCACCCAACACCCTGAGTACTGAGCACCCAACGTACTGAGCACTGAGCACACTGAGCACTGAGCACCCAGCACCCTGAGTACTGAGCACCGAGCACCCTGAGCACTGAGCACCCAGCACCCTGAGTACTGAGCACCGAGCACCCCGAGCAATGAGCACCCAGCACCCCGAGCACTGAGCACCCAGCACCCCGAGCACTGAGCACCCAGCACCCGTAGCACTGAGGACCCAGCACCCCGAGCAATGAGCACCCAGCACCCTGAGTACTGAGCACCCAGCACCCCGAGTACTGAACACCCAGCAACCTGAGCACCGAGCACCCAGCACCCCGAGCACTGAGCACCCAGCACCCTGAGCACTGAGCACCCAGCACCCTGAGTACTGAGCACTGAGCTCCCCGAGTACTGAGCACCCACCACCCCGAGCACTGAGCACCGAGGACACCGAGCACTGAGCACCCAGCACCCCGAGCACTGAGCACCCAGCACCCTGAGCACTGAGCACCCAGCACCCTGAGCACTGAGCACCCAGCACACCGAGCACTAAGCACCCAGCAACCCGAGCACTGAGCACCCAGCACCCCGAGCACTGAGCACCCAGCACCCTGAGTACTGAGCACCCAGCAACCTGAGTACTCAGCACCCAGCACCCTGAGCACTGAGCAACCAGCACCCCGAGAACTGAGCACCCAGCACCCCGAGCACTGAGCACCCAGCACCCCGAGCACTGAGCACCCAGCACCCTGAGCACTGAGCACCCTGAGTACTGAGCACTGAGCACCCTGAGTACTGAGCACCCAGCCCCCTGAGCACTGAGCACCCAGCACCCTGAGTACTGAGCACCGAGCACCCTGAGTACTGAGCACCCAGCACCCCGAGCACTGAGCACCCAGCACCCCGAGCACTGAGCACCCAGCACCCTGAGCACTGAGCACCCTGAGTACTGAGCACTGAGCACCCTGAGTACTGAGCACCCAGCACCCTGAGTATTGAGCACCCAGCAACCTGAGCACTGAGCACCGAGCACCATGAGCACTGAGCACCAAGCACCCTGAGTACTGAGCACCCTGAGTACTGAGCACACAGCACCGTGAGCACTGAGCACCCAGCACCCCGAGCACTGAGCACCCAGCACCCTGAGCACTGAGCACCCTGAGTACTGAGCACTGAGCACCCTGAGTACTGAGCACTGAGCACCCTGAGTACTGAGCACCCAGCACACTGAGTACTGAGCACCCAGCACCCTGAGCAATGAGCACCCGGAGTACTGAGCACCCAGCACCCTGAGTACTAAGCACCGAGCACCCTGAGTACTGAGCACCCAGTACCCTGAGCACTGAACACACAGCACCCTGAGTACTGAGCACCCCGAGCATTGAGCACCCAGCACCCTGAGCACTGAGGACCCAGCACCCTGAGTACTGAGCACCCAGCACCCTGAGCACTGAGCACCCAGCACCCTGAGTACTGAGCACCCAGCACCCTGAGCACTGAGCACCCAGCACCCTGAGTAATGAGCACTGAGCACCCAGCACCCTGTGTACTGAGCACTGAGTACCCAGCACCCCGAGCACTGAGCACCCAGCACCCTGAGCACTGAGCACCCTGAGTACTGAGCACCCAGCACCCTGAGCACTGAGCACCCAGCACCCTGAGCACTGAGCACCCAGCACCCAGAGCACTGAGCACCCTGAGTACTGAGCACTGAGCACCCTGAGCACTGAGCACCGAGCACCCTGAGTGCTGAGCACTGAGCACCCTGACCACTGAGCACCCAGCACCCTGAGTACTGAGCACCCAGCACCCTGAGCACTGAGGACCGAGCACCCTGAGTACTAAGCACAAAGCACCCTGAGTACTGAGCACCCAGCACCCTGAGCACTGAGCACCCAGCACACTGAGTACTGAGCACTGAGCACCCTGAGTACTGAGCACCGAGCACCCTGAGCACGGAGCACCCAGCACGCTGAGTACTGAGCACTGAGCACCCTGATTAATGAGCACCCAGCACCCCGAGAACTGAGCACCCAGCACCCTGAGCACTGAGCACCCTGATTACTGAGCACTGAGCACCCTGAGTACTGAGCACTCAGCACCCTGAGTATTGAGCACCCAGCAACCTGAGCACTGAGCACCGAGCACCCTGAGCACAGAGCACCCAGCACCCTGAGCACTGAGCACCCAGCACCCTGAGCACTTAGCACCCTGAGGACTGAGCACCCAGCACCCTGAGTACTGAGCACCCAGCACCCTGAGTACTGAGCACCCAGCATCCTGAGTACTGAGCACAGTGAGTACTGAGCACCCAGCACCCCGAGCACTGAGCACCCAGCATCCTGAGTACTGTGCAACCTGAGTACTGAGCACCCAGCAACCTGAGTACTTAGCACCCAGCACCTGAGCACTTAGCACCCAGCACCCTGAGTACTGAGCACCGAGCACTCCGAGTACTGAGCACCCAGCACCCCGAGCACTGAGCACCCAGCACCCTGAGCACTGAGCACCCAGCACCCCAAGCACTGAGCACCCAGCACCCTGAGTACTGAGTACTGAGCACCCTGAGTACTGAGCACCCAGCATCCTGAGCACTGAGCACCCAGCACCCTGAGTACTGAGCACCGAGCACCCCGAGCACTGAGCACGCAGCACCCTGAGTACTGAGCACCCAGCACCAAAAGTACTGAGCACCGAGCATCCTAAGCACTGAGCACCAAGCACCCCGAGAACTGAGCACCCAGCACCCCGAGCACTGAGCACCCAGCACCCGTAGCACTGAGGACCCAGCACCCCGAGCAATGAGCACCCAGCACCCTGAGTACTGAGCACCCAGCACCCCGAGTACTGAGCACCCAGCAACCTGAGCACCGAGCACCCAGCACCCCGAGCACTGAGCACCCAGCACCCTGAGCACTGAGCACCCAGCACCTGAGCACTGAGCACCCAGCACCCAGAGCACTGAGCACCCTGAGTACTGAGCACGGAGCACCCTGAGCACTGAGCACCGAGCACCCTGAGTGCTGAGCACTGAGCACCCTGACCACTGAGCACCCAGCACCCTGAGTACTGAGCACCCAGCACCCTGAGCACTGAGGACCGAGCACCCTGAGTACTAAGCACAAAGCACCCTGAGTACTGAGCACCCAGCACCCTGAGCACTGAGCACCCAGCACACTGAGTACTGAGCACTGAGCACCCTGAGTACTGAGCACCGAGCACCCTGAGCACTGAGCACCCAGCACGCTGAGTACTGAGCACTGAGCACCCTGATTAATGAGCACCCAGCACCCCGAGAACTGAGCACCCAGCACCCTGAGTATTGAGCACCGAGCACCCTGAGTACTGAGCACCCAGCACCCTGAGTACTGAGCACCCAGTGTACTGAGCACCGAGCACCCAGCACCCTGAGTACTGAGCACCCAGCACCCTGAGCACTGAGCACCCAGCACCCTGAGTACTGAGCACCGAGCACCCTGAGTACTGAGCACCCAGCACCCCGAGCACAGAGCACCCAGCACCCCGAGCACTGAGCACCCAGCACACCGAGCACTCAGCACCCAGCACCCCGAGCACTGAGCACCCAGCACACCGAGCACTGAGCACCCTGAGTACTGAGCACTGAGCACCCTGAGTACTGAGCACCCTGAGTACTGAGCACACAGCACCGTGAGCACTGAGCACCCAGCACCCCGAGCACTGAGCACCCAGCACCCTGAGCACTGAGCACCCTGAGTACTGAGCACTGAGCACCCTGAGTACTGAGCACTGAGCACCCTGAGTACTGAGCACCCAGCACACTGAGTACTGAGCACCCAGCACCCTGAGCAATGAGCACCCGGAGTACTGAGCACCCAGCACCCTGAGTACTAAGCACCGAGCACCCTGAGTACTGAGCACCCAGTACCCTGAGCACTGAACACACAGCACCCTGAGTACTGAGCACCCCGAGCATTGAGCACCCAGCACCCTGAGCACTGAGGACCCAGCACCCTGAGTACTGAGCACCCAGCACCCGGAGCACTGAGCACCCAGCACCCTGAGTACTGAGCACCCAGCACCCTGAGCACTGAGCACCCAGCACCCTGAGTAATGAGCACTGAGCACCCAGCACCCCGAGCACTGAGCACTCAGCACCCTGTGTACTGAGCACTGAGTACCCAGCACCCCGAGCACTGAGCACCCAGCACCCTGAGCACTGAGCACCCTGAGTACTGAGCACCCAGCACCCTGAGCACTGAGCACCCAGCACCCTGAGCACTGAGCACCCAGCACCCAGAGCACTGAGCACCCTGAGTACTGAGCACTGAGCACCCTGAGCACTGAGCACCGAGCACCCTGAGTGCTGAGCACTGAGCACCCTGACCACTGAGCACCCAGCACCCTGAGTACTGAGCACCCAGCACCCTGAGCACTGAGGACCGAGCACCCTGAGTACTAAGCACAAAGCACCCTGAGTACTGAGCACCCAGCACCCTGAGCACTGAGCACCCAGCACACTGAGTACTGAGCACTGAGCACCTTGAGTACTGAGCACCGAGCACCCTGAGCACGGAGCACCCAGCACGCTGAGTACTGAGCACTGAGCACCCTGATTAATGAGCACCCAGCACCCCGAGAACTGAGCACCCAGCACCCTGAGCACTGAGCACCCTGATTACTGAGCACTGAGCACCCTGAGTACTGAGCACCCAGCACCCTGAGTATTGAGCACCCAGCAACCTGAGCACTGAGCACCCAGCACCCTGAGCACTTAGCACCCTGAGGACTGAGCACCCAGCACCCTGAGTACTGAGCACCCAGCACCCTGAGTACTGAGCACCCAGCATCCTGAGTACTGAGCACAGTGAGTACTGAGCACCCAGCACCCCGAGCACTGAGCACCCAGCATCCTGAGTACTGTGCAACCTGAGTACTGAGCACCCAGCAACCTGAGTACTTAGCACCCAGCACCTGAGCACTTAGCACCCAGCACCCTGAGTACTGAGCACCGAGCACTCCGAGTACTGAGCACCCAGCACCCCGAGCACTGAGCACCCAGCACCCTGAGCACTGAGCACCCAGCACCCCAAGCACTGAGCACCCAGCACCCTGAGTACTGAGTACTGAGCACCCTGAGTACTGAGCACCCAGCATCCTGAGCACTGAGCACCCAGCACCAAAAGTACTGAGCACCGAGCATCCTGAGCACTGAGCACCGAGCACCCCGAGCACTGAGCACCCAGCACCCCGAGCACTGAGCACCCAGCACCCGTAGCACTGAGGACCCAGCACCCCGAGCAATGAGCACCCAGCACCCTGAGTACTGAGCACCCAGCACCCCGAGTACTGAGCACCCAGCAACCTGAGCACCGAGCACCCAGCACCCCGAGCACTGAGCACCCAGCACCCTGAGCACTGAGCACCCAGCACCTTGAGCACTGAGCACCCAGCACCCAGAGCACTGAGCACCCTGAGTACTGAGCACTGAGCACCCTGAGCACTGAGCACCGAGCACCCTGAGTGCTGAGCACTGAGCACCCTGACCACTGAGCACCCAGCACCCTGAGTACTGAGCACCCAGCACCCTGAGCACTGAGGACCGAGCACCCTGAGTACTAAGCACAAAGCACCCTGAGTACTGAGCACCCAGCACCCTGAGCACTGAGCACCCAGCACACTGAGTACTGAGCACTGAGCACCCTGAGTACTGAGCACCGAGCACCCTGAGCACTGAGCACCCAGCACGCTGAGTACTGAGCACTGAGCACCCTGATTAATGAGCACCCAGCACCCCGAGAACTGAGCACCCAGCACCCTGAGTATTGAGCACCGAGCACCCTGAGTACTGAGCACCCAGCACACTGAGTACTGAGCACCCAGTGTACTGAGCACCGAGCACCCAGCACCCTGAGTACTGAGCACCCAGCACCCTGAGCACTGAGCACCCAGCACCCTGAGTACTGAGCACCGAGCACCCTGAGTACTGAGCACCCAGCACCCCGAGCACTGAGCACCCAGCACCCCGAGCACTGAGCACCCAGCACACCGAGCACTCAGCACCCAGCACCCCGAGCACTGAGCACCCAGCACACCGAGCACTGAGCACCCAGCACCCCGAGCACCGAGCACCATGAGTACTAAGCACCGAGCACCCTGAGCACTGAGCACCCAGCACCCTGAGCACTGAGCACCCAGCACCCTGAGTACTGAGCCCCCAGCACCCCGAGCACTGAGCACCCAGCACCGTGAGTACTGAGCACCCAGCACCCTGAGCACTGAGCACCGAGCATCCTGAGCACTGAGCACCCAGCACCCTGAGGACTGAGCACCCAGCACCCTGAGCACTTAGCACCCTGAGGACTGAGCACCCAGCACCCTGAGTACTGAGCACCCAGCACCCTGAGTACTGAGCACCCAGCATCCTGAGTACTGAGCACCCTGAGTACTGAGCACCCAGCACCCCGAGCACTGAGCACCCAGCATCCTGAGTACTGTGCAACCTGAGTACTGAGCACCCAGCAACCTGAGTACTTAGCACCCAGCACCTGAGCACTTAGCACCCAGCACCCTGAGTACTGAGCACCGAGCACTCCGAGTACTGAGCACCCAGCACCCCGAGCACTGAGCACCCTGCACCCTGAGCACTGAGCACCCAGCACCCCGAGCACTGAGCACCCAGCACCCTGAGTACTGAGTACTGAGCACCCTGAGTACTGAGCACCCAGCATCCTGAGCACTGAGCACCCAGCACCCTGAGTACTGAGCACCGAGCACCCCGAGCACCCCGAGCACTGAGCACGCAGCACCCTGAGTACTGAGCACCCAGCACCAAAAGTACTGAGCACCGAGCATCCTGAGCACTGAGCACCGAGCACCCCGAGCACTGAGCACCCAGCACCCTGAGTACTGAGCACCCAGCAAAAAGTGTACTGAGCTGCGAGCACCCTGAGCACTGAGCACCCAGCACCCTGAGTAATGAGCACCCAGCACCCCGAGTACTGAGCACCCAGCACCCCGAGCACTGAGCACCCAACACCCTGAGTACTGAGCACCCAGCACCCTGAGCACTGAGCACAAAGCACACTGAGTACTGAGCACCCTGAGTACTGAGCGTAGAGGACCCTGAGCACTGAGCACCCAGCACCCTGAGCACTGAGCACCCAGCACACCGAGAATGAGCACCCAGCACCCTGAGTACTGAGAACCGAGCACCCTGAGTACTGAGAACGCAGCACGCTGAGCACTGAGCACCCAGCACCCCGAGTACTGAGCACCCAGCACCTCGAGCACTGAGCACCCAGCACCACGAGAATGAGCACCCAGCACCCTGAGTACTGAGCACCCAGCACCCTGAGTACTGAGCACCCTGAGTACTGAGCACCGATCACCCTGAGCACTGAGCACCCAACACCCTGAGTACTGAGCACCCAACGTACTGAGCACCGAGCACACTGAGCACTGAGCACCCAGCACCCTGAGTACTGAGCACCGAGCACCCTGAGCACTGAGGACCCAGCACCCTGAGTACTGAGCACCGAGCACCCCGAGCACTGAGCACCCATCGCCCCGAGCACTGAGCACCCAGCACCCAGAGCACTGAGCACCCAGCACCCGTAGCACTGAGGACCCAGCACCCCGAGCAATGAGCACCCAGCACCCTGAGTACTGAGCACCCAGCACCCCGAGTACTGAGCACCCAGCAACCTGAGCACCGAGCACCCAGCACCCCGAGCACTGAGCACCCAGCACCCTGAGCACTGAGCACCCAGCACCCTGAGTACTGAGCACTGAGCTCCCCGAGTACTGAGCACCCACCACCCCGAGCACTGAGCACCGAGGACACCGAGCACTGAGCACCCAGCACCCCGAGCACTGAGCACCCAGCACCCTGAGCACTGAGCACCCAGCACCCTGAGCACTGAGCACCCAGCACTCCGAGCACTAAGCACCCAGCAACCCGAGCACTGAGCACCCAGCACCCCGAGCACTGAGCACCCAGCACCCTGAGTCCTGAGAACCCAGCACCCTGAGTACTCAGCACCCAGCACCCTGAGCACTGAGCAACCAGCACCCTGAGTACTGAGCACCCTGCACCCCAAGCACTGAGCACCCTGAGAACTGAGCACCCAGCACCCCAAGCACTGAGCACCCTGAGTACTGAGCACCCAGCACCCTGATTAATGAGCACCCAGCACCCCGAGAACTGAGCACCCAGCACCCTGAGTATTGAGCACCGAGCACCCTGAGTACTGAGCACCCAGCACCCTGAGTACTGAGCACCCAGTGTACTGAGCACCGAACACCCAGCACCCTGAGTACTGAGCACCCAGCACCCTGAGCACTGAGCACCCAGCACCCTGAGTACTGAGCACCGAGCACCCTGACTACTGAGCAACCAGCACCCCGAGCACTGAGCACCCAGCACCCCGAGCACTGAGCACCCAGCACCCTGAGCACTGAGCACCCTGAGTACTGAGCACTGAGCACCCTGAGTACTGAGCACCCAGCACCCTGAGTATTGAGCACCCAGCAACCTGAGCACTGAGCACCGAGCACCCTGAACACTGAGCACCAAGCACCCTGAGTACTGAGCACCCTGAGTACTGAGCACACAGCACCGTGAGCACTGAGCACCCAGCACCCCGAGCACTGAGCACCCAGCACCCGGAGCACTGAGCACCCTGAGTACTGAGCAATGAGCACCCTGAGTACTGAGCACTGAGCACCCTGAGTACTGAGCACCCAGCACCCTGAGTACTGAGCACCCAGCACCCTGAGCAATGAGCACCCGGAGTACTGAGCACAAAGCACCCTGAGTACTAAGCACCGAGCACCCTGAGTACTGAGCACCCAGTACCCTGAGCACTGAACACACAGCACCCTGAGTACTGAGCACCCTGAGCATTGAGCACCCAGCACCCTGAGCACTGAGGACCCAGCACCCTGAGTACTGAGCACCCAGCATCCTGAGCACTGAGCACCCAGCACCCTGAGTACTGAGCACCCAGCACCCTGAGCACTGAGCACCCAGCACTCTGAGTAATGAGCACTGAGCACCCAGCACCCCGAGCACTGAGCACTCAGCACCCTGTGTACTGAGCACTGAGTACCCAGCACCCCGAGCACTGAGCACCCAGCACCCTGAGCACTGAGCACCCTGAGTACTGAGCACCCAGCACCCTGAGCACTGAGCACCCAGCACCCTGAGCACTGAGCACCCAGCACCCAGAGCACTGAGCACCCTGAGTACTGAGCACTGAGCACCCTGAGCACTGAGCACCGAGCACCCTGAGTGCTGAGCACTGAGCACCCTGACCACTGAGCACCCAGCACCCTGAGTACTGAGCACCCAGCACCCTGAGCACTGAGGACCGAGCACCCTGAGTACTAAGCACAAAGCACCCTGAGTACTGAGCACCCAGCACCCTGAGCACTGAGCACCCAGCACACTGAGTACTGAGCACTGAGCACCCTGAGTACTGAGCACCGAGCACCCTGAGCACGGAGCACCCAGCACGCTGAGTACTGAGCACTGAGCACCCTGATTAATGAGCACCCAGCACCCCGAGAACTGAGCACCCAGCACCCTGAGCACTGAGCACCCTGATTACTGAGCACTGAGCACCCTGAGTACTGAGCACCCAGCACCCTGAGTATTGAGCACCCAGCAACCTGAGCACTGAGCACCGAGCACCCTGAGCACTTAGCACCCTGAGGACTGAGCACCCTGAGTACTGAGCACTGAGCACCCTGAGTACTGAGCACCCTGAGTACTGAGCACACAGCACCGTGAGCACTGAGCACCCAGCACCCCGAGCACTGAGCACCCAGCACCCTGAGCACTGAGCACCCTGAGTACTGAGCACTGAGCACCCTGAGTACTGAGCACTGAGCACCCTGAGTACTGAGCACCCAGCACACTGAGTACTGAGCACCCAGCAACCTGAGCAATGAGCACCCTGAGTACTGAGCACCGAGCACCCTGAGCACGGAGCACCCAGCACGCTGAGTACTGAGCACTGAGCACCCTGATTAATGAGCACCCAGCACCCCGAGAACTGAGCACCCAGCACCTTGAGTACTGAGCACCGAGCCCCTCGAGCACTAAGCACCCAGCACCCTGAGTACTGAGCACCCAGCACCCTGAGCACTGAGCACCCAGCACCCTAAGCACTGAGCACCCAGCACCCCGAGCACGGAGCACAAAGCACCCTGAGTACTGAGCACCCAACACCCAGAGTACTGAGCACCCAGCACCCTGAGTACTGAGCACCCAGCACCCTGAGTACTGAGCACCCCGCACCCTGAGTACTGAACACCCAGCACCCTGAGCACTGAGCACTGAGCACCCTGAGCACTGAGTACTGAGCAATGAGCACCCTGAGCACTGAGCACCCAGCACCCCGTGTACTGAGCACCCAGCACCCCGAGCACTGAGCACCCAGCGCCCCGAGCACTGAGCACACAGCACCCCGAGCACTGAGCACTGAGCACCCTGAGCACTGAGCACCCAGCACCCCGAGTACTGAGCACTGAGCACCCTGAGTACTGAGCACCCAGCAACCCGAGTACTGAGCACTGAGCACCCTGAGTACTGAGCACCCAGCACCCCGAGCACTGAGCACACAGCACCTCGAGCACTGAGCACCCAGCGCCCTGAGCACTGAGCACCCAGCACCCTGAGCACTGAGCACCCAGTCCCCTGAGTACTGAGCACCCAGCACCATGAGTACTGAGAACCCAGCACCCTGAGTACTGAGCACTCAGCACCCTGAGTACTGAGCACCGAGCACCCCGAGCACTGAGCACCCAGCACCCTGAGCACTGAGCACCCTGAGGACTGAGCACCCAGCACCCTGAGCATTGAGCACCCAGCACGCTGAGTACTGAGCACCGATCACCCTGAGCACTGAGCACCCAGCACCCCGAGCACTGAGCACCCAGCACCCTGAGTACTGAGCACCCAGCACCCTGAGCACTGAGCACCCAGCACCCTGAGTACTAAGCACCCTGAGTACTGAGCACCGATCACACTGAGCACTGAGCACCCAGCACCCTGAGTACTGAGCACCCAGCACCCTGAGCACTGAGCACCCAGCACCCTGAGCACTGAGCACCCAGCACTCTGAGTACTGAGCACCCAGCACCCTGAGTACTGAGGATCCTGCACCCTGAGCACTGAGCACCCAGCACCCTGAGTACTGAGCACCCAGCACCCTGAGTACTGAGCACCCAGCACCCTGAGTACTGAGCACCCAGCACCCAGAGCACTGAGCACCCAGCACCCTGAGCACTCAGCACCCAGGACCCCGAGCACTGAGTATTGAGCACCCAGCACCCTGAGTACTGAGCACGCAGCACGCTGAGTACTGAGCTCCCAGCACCCCGAGCACTGAGCACCCAGCAACATGAGTACTGAGCACCCAGCACCCTGAGTACTGAGCACTCAGCACCCTGAGTACTGAGCACCGAGCACCCCGAGCACTGAGCACCCAGCACCCTGAGCACTGAGCACACTGAGGACTAAGCACCTAGCACCCTGAGTACTGAGCACCCAGCACCCTGAGTACTGAGCATCGATCACCCTGAGCACTGAGCACCCAGCACCCCGAGCACTGAGCACCCAGCACCCTGAGGACTGAGAACCCAGCACCCTGAGTACTGAGCACGCAGCACGCTGAGTACTGAGCACCCAGCACCCCGAGCACTGAGCACCCAGCACCCTGAGCACTGAGCACCCAGCACCCTGAGTACTGAGCACGCAGCACGCTGAGTACTGAGCACCCAGCACCCTGAGTACTGAGCACCCAGGACCCTGAGCACTGAGCACCGAGCACCCCGAGCACTGAGCACCCAGCACCCTGAGCACTCAGCACCCAGCACCCCGAGCACTGAGCACCCAGCACCCTGAGCACTGAGCACCCAGCACCCTGAGCACGGAGCACCCCGAGGACTGAGCACCCAGCACCCTGAGCACTGAGCACCCAGCACCTTGAGTACTGAGCACCGAGCACCTCGAGCACTAAGCACCCAGCACCCTGAGCACGGAGCACAAAGCACCCTGAGCACTGAGCACCCAGCACCCTGAGCACTGAGCACCCAGCACCCTGAGCACGGAGCACAAAGCTCCCTGAGTACTGAGCACCCAACACCCAGAGTACTGAGCACCCAGCACCCTGAGCACTGAGCACCCAGCACCCTGAGTACTGAGCACCCAGCACCCTGAGTACTGAACACCCAGCACCCTGAGCACTGAGCACTGAGCACCCAGAGCACTGAGTACTGAGCAATGAGCACCCTGAGTACTGAGCACCCAGCACCCCGAGTACTGAGAACCCAGCACCCCGAGCACTGAGCACCCAGCGCCCCGAGCACTGAGCACCCAGCACCCCGAGCACTGAGCACTGAGCACCCTGAGCACTGAGCACCCAGCACCCCGAGTACTGAGCACTGAGCACCCTGAGTACTGAGCACCAAGCAACCCGATTACTGAGCACTGAGCACTCTGAGTACTGAGCACCCAGCATCCTGAGCACTGAGCACCCAGCACCCTGAGTACTGAGCACCGAGCACCCTGAGTACTGAGCACCCAGCACCCTGATCACTGAGCACGGAGCACCCCGAGGACTGAGCACCCAGCACCCTGAGCACAGAGCACCCAGCACCTTGAGTACTGAGCACCGAGCACCCCGAGCACTGAGCACCCAGCACCCTGAGTACTGAGCACCCTGCACCCTGAGCACTGAGCACCCAGCACCCTGAGCACTGAGCACGCAGCACCCCGAGCACTGAGCACCCAGCATCCTGAGTACTGAGCACAGAGCACCCTGAGCACTGAGCACCCAGCACCCTGAGTACTGAGCACCCAGCACCCTGAGTACTGAGCAACCAGCACCCTGAGCACTGAGCACTGAGCACCCAGCACCCTGAGCACTGAGCACTGAGCACCCAGCACCACAGCCCTGAGCACCCAGCACCCCGAGCACTGAGCACCCAGCACTCTGAGCACTGAGCACCCAGCACCCTGAGCACTGAGGACCCAGCACCCTGAGTACTGAGCACCCAGCACCCTGAGTACTGAGCACTCAGCACCCTGAGTACTGAGCACCGAGCACCCCGAGCACTGAGCACCCAGCACCCTGAGCACAGAGCACCCGGAGGACTGAGCACGCAGCACCATGAGCACTTTGCACCGATCACCCTGAGCACTAAGCACCCAGCACCCCGAGCACTGAGCACCCAGCACCCTGAGCACAGAGCACCCGGAGTACTGCGCACCCAGCACCCTGAGTACTGAGCACCCAGCACCCCGAGTACTGAGCACCCAGCACCCTGAGTACTGAGCACCCAGCACCCCGAGCACTGAGCACCCAGTATCCTGAGTACTGAGCACCCTGAGGACTGAGCACTGAGCACCGAGCATCCTGAGTACTGAGCACCCTGAGGACTGAGCACCCAGCACCCTGAGCACTGAGCACCCAGCACCCTGAGTACTGATCACCCAGCATCCTGAGTACTGAGCACCCAGCACCCTGAGCACTGAGAACCCAGCACCCTGAGTACTGAGCACCCAGCACCCTGAGTACTGAGCACCCAGCACCCTGAGTACTGAGCACCCAGCACCCTGAGTACTGAGCACCGAGCACCCCGAGCACTGAGCAACCAGCACCCTGAGTATTGAGCACTGAGCACCCTGAGAACTGAGCACCGAACTCCCTGAGTACTGAGCACCCAGCACCCTGAGGACTGAGCACCCAGCACCCTGAGCACTGAGCACCCCGCACCCTGAGTACTGAGCACCCAGCACCCTGAGTACTGAGCACCCAGCACCCTTAGCACTGAGCACCCAGCACCCCGAGCACTGAGCACCCAGCACCCCAAGCACTGAGTACCCAGGACCCCGAGCACTGATCACCCAGCACCCTGAGCACTGAGCACCCTGCACCCTGAGCACTGAGCACCCAGCACCCTGAGCACTGAGTACCCAGAACCCTGAGCACTGAGCACCCAGCACGCTGAGTACTGAGCACTGAGCACCCTGAGTACTGAGCACCTAGCACCCTGAGTTCTGAGCACCCAGCACCCTGAGCACTGAGTAGCCAGCACACTCAGCACTGAGCACCCAGCACCCCGAGCACTGAGCACCCAGCACCCTGAGCACTGAGCACCCAGCACCCCGAGTACTGAGCACCCAGCAACCCGAGTACTGAGCACCGAGCACCCCGAGCACTGAGCACCCAGCACCCTGAGTACTGAGCACCCAGCACACTGAGTACTGAGCACCCCGAGAACTGAGCACACAGCACCCCGAGCACTGAGCACCCAGCACCCTGAGTACTGAGAACACATCACCCTGAGTACTGAGCACCCAGCAACCTGAGTACTGAGCCCCCAGCACCCTGAGTACTGAGCACCCAGCACCCCGAGCACTGAGCACCCAGCACCCCGAGAATGAGCACCCAGCACACTGAGTACTGAGAACCGAGCACCCTGAGTACTGAGCACCCAGCACCCTGAGTACTGAGCCCCCAGCACCCTGAGTACTGAGCACCCAGCACCCCGAGTACTGAGCACCCAGCACCCCGAGAATGAGCACCCAGCTCCCTGAGTACTGAGCACCCAGCACCCTGAGTACTGAGCACCGATCACCCTGAGTACTGAGCAACCAGCACCCCGAGCACTGAGCACCAGGTACCCCGAGCACTGAGCACCCAGCACCCTGAGTACTGAGCACCAAGCACCCTGAGTACTGAGCACTGAGCACTGAGCACCCTGAGCACTGAGCACCCAGCACCCTGAGCACTGAGCACCCAGCATCCTGAGCACTGAGTACTGAGAACCCAGCACCCTGAGTAATGAGCACTGAGCACCCTGAGCACTGAGCACCCAACACCCCGAGCACTGAGCACCCAGCACCCTGAGTACTGAGCACCCAGCACCCTGAGTACTGAGCACTCAGCACCCTGAGTACTGAGCACCCAGCACCCTGAGCACAGAGCACCCTGAGGACTGAGCACCCAGCACCCTGAGTACTGAGCACCCAGCACCCTGAGTACTGAGCACCCAGCACCCTGAGTACTGAGCACCGATCACCCTGAGCACTGAGCACCCAGCATCCCGAGCACTGAGCACCCAGCACCCTGAATACTGAGCACCCTGAGTACTGAGCACCCAGCACCCCGAGCACTGAGCACCCAGCACCCTGAGTACTGAGCACTGAGCACCATGAGTACTGAGCACTGAGCACCCCGAGCACTGAGCACCCAGCACCCCGAGCACTGAGCACCCAGCAACCCGAGCACTGAGCACCCAGCACCGCGAGCACTGAGCACCCAGCACCCTGAGTACTGAGCACCCAGCACCCTGAGTACTCAGCACCCAGCACCCTGAGCACTGAGCAACCAGCACCCTGAGTACTGAGCACCCTGCACCCCAAGCACTGAGCACCCTGAGAACTGAGCACCCAGCACCCCAAGCACTGAGCACCCTGAGTACTGATCACCCAGCACCCTGATTAATGAGCACTCAGCACCCCGAGAACTGAGCACCCAGCACCCTGAGTATTGAGCACCGAGCACCCTGAGTACTGAGCACACAGCACCCTGAGTACTGAGCACCCAGCACCCTGAGCACTGAGCACCCAGCACCCCGAGCACTGAGCCCCCAGCACCCCGAGCACTGAGCACCCAGCACACCGAGCACTCAGCACCCAGCACCCCGAGCACTGAGCACCCAGCACACCGAGCAATTAGCACCAAGCACCCCGAGCACCGAGCACCATGAGTACTAAGCACCGAGCACCCTGAGCAATGAGCACCCAGCACCCTGAGCACTGAGCACCCAGCACCCTGAGTGCTGAGCCCCCAGCACCCCCAGCACTGTGCACACAGCACCCCGAGAAAGAGCACCCAGCACCATGAGTACTGAGCACCGAGCACCCTGAGCACTGAGCACCCAGCACCCTGAGTACTGAGCACCAAGCACCCTGAGTACTGAGCACCCAGCACCCTGAGTACTGAGCACCAAGCACCCTGAGTTCTGAGCACCCAGCACCCTGAGCACTGAGCACACTGAGTACTAAGCAAAGAGCACCCTGAGCACTTAGCACCCAGCAGCCCGAGCACTGAGCACCCAGCACCCCGAACACTGAGCTCTGAGCACCCTGAGCACTGAGGACCCAGCACCCCGAGCACTGAGCACCCAGCACCCTGAGTACTGAGCACCCAGCACCCTGATCACTGAGGTCCCAGCACCCCGAGCACTGAGCACCCAGCACGCTGAGTACTGAGCACTGAGCACCCAGCACCCTGAGTACTGAGCACCCAGCACCCTGAATACTGAGCACCCAGCACCCCGAGCACTGAGCACTGAGCACCCTGAGTACTGAGCACTGAGCACCCTTAGTACTGAGCAACGAGCACCCTGAGTACTGAGCACCCAGCACCCTGAGCACTGAGCAGCCAGCACCCTCAGCACTGAGCACCCAGCACCCCGAGCACTGAGCACCCAGCACCCTGAGCACTGAGCACCCAGCACCCCGAGTACTGAGCACCCAGCACCCCGAGTACTGAGCATCGAGCTCCCCGAGCACTGAGCACCCAGCAACCTGAGTACTGAGCACCCAGCACCCTGAGTACTGCGCACCCCTAGAACTGAGCACACAGCACCCCGAGCACTGAGCACCCAGCACCCTGAGTACTGAGAACAGATCACCCTGAGTACTGAGCACCCAGCAACCTGAGTACTGCGCCCCCAGCACCCTGAGTACTGAGCACCCAGCACCCCGAGCACTGAGCACCCAGCACCCCAAGAATGAGCACCCAGCACCCTGAGTACTGAGAACCGATCACCCTGAGTACTGAGCACCCAGCACCTTGAGTACTGAGCCCCCAGCACCCTGAGTACAGAGCACCCAGCACCCCGAGCACTGAGCACCCAGCACCCCGAGAATGAGCACCCAGCACCCTGAGTACTGAGCACCCAGCACCCCGAGCACGGAGCACCCAGGACCCCGAGCACTGAGTACTGAGCACCCAGCACCCTGAGTTCTGAGCACCGAGCTCCCCGAGCACTGAGCACCCAGCCCCCTGAGCACTGAGCACCTAGCACCCTGAGCACTGAGCACCCAGCACCCTGAGTACTGAGCACCCAGTACGCTGAGTACTGAGCACCCAGCACCCTGAGCACTGAGCACCCAGCACCCTGAGTACTGAGCACTGAGCACCCAGCACCCCGAGCACTGAGCACCGAGCACCCTGTGTACTGAGCACTGAGCACCCTGAGTACTAAGCACCCAGCACCCTGAGTACTGATCACCCAGGACCCTGAGCACTGAGCACCGAGCACCCCGAGTACTGAGCACCCAGCACCCTGAGCACTCAGCACCCATCACCCCGATCACTGAGCACCCAGCACCCTGAGCACTGAGCAACCAGCACCCTGAGCACGGAGCACCCAGGACCCAGAGCACTGAGCACCCAGCACCCTGAGCACTGAGCACAGAGCACCCTGAGTACTGAGCACCCAGCACCCTGAGTACTGAGCACCCAGACCCCGAGCACTGAGCACCCAGCACCCCTAGCACTGTGCACCCAGCACCCTGAGTACTGAGAACCCAGCACCCTGAGTACTTAGCACCGAGCACCCTGAGTACTGAGCACCCAGCACGCTGAGCACTGAGCACCCAGCACCCCGAGTACTGAGCACCCAGCACCCTGAGTACGGAGCACCCAGCACCCCGAGCACTGAGCACCCAGCACCCTGAGCACTGAGCACCCAGCACCCTTAGTACTGAGCATCAAGCACGCTGAGCACTGAGCACCCAGCACCCTGAGTACTGAGCACCGAGCACCCCGAGCACTGAGCACCAGGTACCCCGAGCACTGAGCACCCAGCACCCTGAGTACTGAGCACCGATCACCCTGAGCACTGAGCACCCAGCATCCCGAGCACTGAGCACCCAGCACCCTGAGTACTGAGCACCCTGAGTACTGAGCACCCAGCACCCTGAGTACTGAGCACCGAGCACCATGAGTACTGAGCACTGAGCACCCCGAGTACTGAGCACCCAGCACCCCGAGCCCTGAGCACCGAGCACCCGGAGCACTGAGCACCCAGCACCCTTAGCACTGAGCACCCAGCAACCCGAGCACTGAGCACCCAGCACCGCGAGCACTGAGCACCCAGCACCCTGAGTACTGAGCACCCAGCACCCTGAGTACTCAGCACCCAGCACCCTGAGCACTGAGCAACCAGCACCCTGAGTACTGAGCACCCTGCACCCCAAGCACTGAGCACCCTGAGAACTGAGCACCCAGCACCCCAAGCACTGAGCACCCTGAGTACTGAGCACCCAGCACCCTGATTAATGAGCACCCAGCACCCCGAGAACTGAGCACCCAGCACCCTGAGTATTGAGCACCGAGCACCCTGAGTACTGAGCACCTAGCACCCTGAGTACTGAGCACCCAGTGTACTGAGCACCGAGCACCCAGCACCCTGAGTACTGAGCACCCAGCACCCTGAGTTCTGAGCACCGAGCTCCCCGAGCACTGAGCACCCAGCACCCTGAGCACTGAGCACCCAGCACCCTGAGCACTGAGCACCCAGCACCCTGAGTACTGAGCACCCAGCACGCTGAGTACTGAGCACCCAGCACCCTGAGCACTGAGCACCCAGCACCCTGAGTACTGAGCACTGTGCACCCAGCACCCCGAGCACTGAGCACCCAGCACCCTGTGTACTGAGCACTGAGCACCCTGAGTACTAAGCACCCAGTACCCTGAGTATTGAGCACCCAGGACCCTGAGCACTGAGCACCGAGCACCCCGAGCACTGAGCACCCAGCACCCTGAGCACTCAGCACCCATCACCCCGATCACTGAGCACCCAGCACCCTGAGCACTGAGCACCCAGCACCCTGAGCACGGAGCACACAGCACCCAGAGCACTGAGCACCCAGCTCCCTGAGAACTGAGCACAGAGCACCCTGAGTACTGAGCACCCAGCACCCTGAGTACTGAGCACCCAGACCCCGAGCACTGAGCACCCAGCACCCCTAGCACTGTGCACCCAGCACCCTGAGTACTGAGAACCCAGCACCCTGAGTACTGAGCACCGAGCACCCTGAGTACTGAGCACCCAGCACGCTGAGCACTGAGCACCCAGCACCCCGAGTACTGAGCACCCAGCACCCTGAGTACGGAGCACCCAGCACCCCGAGCACTGAGCACCCAGCACCCTGAGCACTGAGCACCCAGCACCCTTAGTACTGAGCATCAAGCACGCTGAGCACTGAGCACCCAGCACCCTGAGTACTGAGCACCCAGCACCCTGAGCACTGAGCACCCAGCACCCTGAGCACTGAGCACTCAGCACCCTGAGTACTGAGCACCGAGCACCCCGAGCACTGAGCACCAGGTACCCCGAGCACTGAGCACCCAGCACCCTGAGTACTGAGCACCAAGCACCCTGAGTACTGAGCATTGATCACTGAGCACCCTGAGCACTGAGCACCCAGCACCCTGAGCACTGAGCACCCAGCATCCTGAGCACTGAGTACTGAGCACCCAGTACCCTGAGTAATGAGCACTGAGCACACTGAACACTGAGCACCCAACACCCCGAGCACTGAGCACCCAGCACCCTGAGTACTGAGCACCCAGCACCCTGAGTACTGAGCACTCAGCACCCTGAGTACTGAGCACCCAGCACCCTGAGCACTGAGCACCCTGAGGACTGAGCACCCAGCACCCTGAGTACTGAGCACCCAGCACCCCGAGTACTGAGCACCCAGCACCCTGAGTACTGAGCACCGATCACCCTGAGCACTGAGCACCCAGCATCCCGAGCACTGAGCACCCAGCACCCTGAGTACTGAGCACCCTGAGTACTGAGCACCCAGCACCCCGAGCACTGAGCACCCAGCACCCTGAGTACTGAGCACCGAGCACCATGAGTACTGAGCACTGAGCACCCCGAGTACTGAGCACCCAGCACCCCGAGCACTGAGCACCGAGCACCCCGAGCACTGAGCACCCAGCACCCCGAGCACTGAGCACCCAGCAACCCGAGCACTGAGCACCCAGCACCCCGAGCACTGAGCACCCAGCATACTGAGTACTGAGCACCCAGCACCCTGAGTACTCAGCACCCAGCACCCTGAGCACTGAGCAACCAGCACCCTGAGTACTGAGCACCCTGCACCCCAAGCACTGAGCACCCTGAGAACTGAGCACCCAGCACCCCAAGCACTGAGCACCCTGAGTACTGAGCACTGAGCACCCCGAGTACTGAGCACCCAGCACCCCGAGCACTGAGCACCGAGCACCCCGAGCACTGAGCACCCAGCACCCCGAGCACTGAGCACCCAGCAACCCGAGCACTGAGCACCCAGCACCCCGAGCACTGAGCACCCAGCATACTGAGTACTGAGCACCCAGCACCCTGAGTACTCAGCACCCAGCACCCTGAGTACTGAGCACCAAGCACCCTGAGTTCTGAGCACCCAGCACCCTGAGCACTGAGCACACTGAGTACTAAGCAACCAGCACCCTGAGCACTGAGCACCCAGCACCCCGAGCACTGAGCACCCAGCACACCGAGCACTGAGCTCTGAGCACAGTGAGCACTGAGGACCCAGCACCCCGAGCACTGAGCACCCAGCACCCTGAGTACTGAGCACCCAGCACCCTGAGCACTTAGGACCCAGCACCCCGAGCACTGAGCACCCAGCACGCTGAGTACTGAGCACTGAGCACCCAGCACCCTGAGTACTGAGCACCCAGCACCCTGAATACTGAGCACCCAGCACCCCGAGCACTGAGCACTGAGCACCCTGAGTACTGAGCACTGAGCACCCTTAGTACTGAGCACCGAGCACCCTGAGTACTGAGCACCCAGCACACTGAGCACTGAGCACGGAGCACCCCGAGGACTGAGCACCCAGCACCTTGAGCACTGAGCACCCAGCACCCTGAGTACTGAGCACCCAGCACCCCGAGCACTGAGCACCCAGCACCCTGAGTACTGAGCACCCAGCACCCTGAGTACTGAGCACTGAGCACCCTGAGCACTGAGCACCCAACACCCCGAGCACTGAGCACCCAGCACCCTGAGTACTGAGCACCAAGCACCCTGAGTACTGAGCACTCAGCACCCTGAGTACTGAGCACCGAGCTCCCTGAGCACTGAGCACCCAGCACCCTGAGCACTTAGCACCCTGAGGAATGAGCACCCAGCACCCTGAGTACTGAGCACCCAGCACCCTGAGTACTGAGCACCCAGCATCCTGAGTACTGAGCACCCAGCACCCCAAGCACTGAGCACCCAGCACCCTGAGTACTGTGCAACCTGAGTACTGAGCACCCAGCAACCTGAGTACTTAGCACCCAGCACCTGAGCACTTAGCACCCAGCACCCTGAGTACTGAGCACCGAGCACTCCGAGTACTGAGCACCCAGTACCCCGAGCACTGAGCACCCAGCACCCTGAGCACTGAGCACCCGGAGTACTGCGCACCCAGCACCCTGAGTACTGAGCACCCAGCACCCCGAGTACTGAGCACCCAGCACCCTGAGTACTGAGCACCCAGCACCCCGAGCACTGAGCACCCAGTATCCTGAGTACTGAGCACCCTGAGGACTGAGCACTGAGCACCGAGCATCCTGAGTACTGAGCACCCTGAGGACTGAGCACCCAGCACCCTGAGCACTGAGCACCCAGCACCCTGAGCACTGAGCACCCAGCACCCTGAGCACTGAGCACCCAGCAACCTGAGTACTGAGCACCCAGCACCCTGAGTACTGAGTACCCAGCACCCTGAGCACTGAGCACCCAGCACCCTGAGTACTGAGCACGGAGCATGCTGAGTACTGATCACCCAGCATCCTGAGTACTGAGCACCCAGCACCCTGAGCACTGAGAACCCAGCACCCTGAGTACTGAGCACCCAGCACCCTGAGTACTGAGCACCCAGCACCCTGAGTACTGAGCACCCAGCACCCTGAGTACTGAGCACCGAGCACCCCGAGCACTGAGCAACCAGCACCCTGAGTATTGAGCACTGAGCACCCTGAGAACTGAGCACCGAACTCCCTGAGTACTGAGCACCCAGCACCCTGAGGACTGAGCACCCAGCACCCTGAGCACTGAGCACCCCGCACCCTGAGTACTGAGCACCCAGCACCCTGAGTACTGAGCACCCAGCACCCTTAGCACTGAGCACCCAGCATCCCGAGCACTGAGCACCCAGCACCCCAAGCACTGAGTACCCAGGACCCCGAGCACTGATCACCCAGCACCCTGAGCACTGAGCACCCTGCACCCTGAGCACTGAGCACCCAGCACCCTGAGCACTGAGTACCCAGAACCCTGAGCACTGAGCACCCAGCACGCTGAGTACTGAGCACTGAGCACCCTGAGTACTGAGCACCTAGCACCCTGAGTACTGAGCACCCAGCACCCTGAGCACTGAGTAGCCAGCACACTCAGCACTGAGCACCCAGCACCCCGAGCACTGAGCACCCAGCACCCTGAGCACTGAGCACCCAGCACCCCGAGTACTGAGCACCCAGCAACCCGAGTACTGAGCACCGAGCACGCCGAGCACTGAGCACCCAGCACCCGGAGTACTGAGCACCCAGCACACTGAGTACTGAGCACCCCGAGAACTGAGCACACAGCACCCCGAGCACTGAGCACCCAGCACCCTGAGTACTGAGAACACATCACCCTGAGTACTGAGCACCCAGCAACCTGAGTACTGAGCCCCCAGCACCCTGAGTACTGAGCACCCAGCACCCCGAGCACTGAGCACCCAGCACCCCGAGAATGAGCACCCAGCACACTGAGTACTGAGAACCGAGCACCCTGAGTACTGAGCACCCAGCACCCTGAGTACTGAGCCCCCAGCACCCTGAGTACTGAGCACCCAGCACCCCGAGTACTGAGCACCCAGCACCCCGAGAATGAGCACCCAGCACCCTGAGTACTGAGCACCCTGCACCCTGAGTTCTGAGCACCGAGCTCCCCGAGCACTGGGCACCCAGCACCCTGAGCACTGAGCACCCAGCACCCTGAGTACTGAGCACCGATCACCCTGAGTACTGAGCAACCAGCACCCCGAGCACTGAGCACCAGGTACCCCGAGCACTGAGCACCCAGCACCCTGAGTACTGAGCACCAAGCACCCTGAGTACTGAGCACTGAGCACTGAGCACCCTGAGCACTGAGCACCCAGCACCCTGAGCACTGAGCACCCAGCATCCTGAGCACTGAGTACTGAGAACCCAGCACCCTGAGTAATGAGCACTGAGCACTCTGAGCACTGAGCACCCAACACCCCGAGCACTGAGCACCCAGCACCCTGAGAACTGAGCACCCAGCACCCTGAGTACTGAGCACTCAGCACCCTGAGTGCTGAGCACCCAGCACCCTGAGCACAGAGCACCCTGAGGACTGAGCACCCAGCACCCTGAGTACTGAGCACCCAGCACCCTGAGTACTGAGCACCCAGCACCCTGAGTACTGAGCACCGATCACCCTGAGCACTGAGCACCCAGCATCCCGAGCACTGAGCACCCAGCACCCTGAATACTGAGCACCCTGAGTACTGAGCACCCAGCACCCCGAGCACTGAGCACCCAGCACCCTGAGTACTGAGCACTGAGCACCATGAGTACTGAGCACTGAGGACCCCGAGCACTGAGCACCCAGCACCCCGAGCACTGAGCACCCAGCAACCCGAGCACTGAGCACCCAGCACCGCGAGCACTGAGCACCCAGCACCCTGAGTACTGAGCACCCAGCACCCTGAGTACTCAGCACCCAGCACCCTGAGCACTGAGCAACCAGCACCCTGAGTACTGAGCACCCTGCACCCCAAGCACTGAGCACCCTGAGAACTGAGCACCCAGCACCCCAAGCACTGAGCACCCTGAGTACTGATCACCCAGCACCCTGATTAATGAGCACTCAGCACCCCGAGAACTGAGCACCCAGCACCCTGAGTATTGAGCACCGAGCACCCTGAGTACTGAGCACACAGCACCCTGAGTACTGAGCACAGAGCACCCTGAGCACTGAGCACCCAGCACCCTGAGTACTGAGCACCGAGCACCCTGAGTACTGAGCACCCAGCACCCCGAGCACTGAGCACCCAGCACCCCGAGCACTGAGCACCCAGCACACCGAGCACTCAGCACCCAGCACCCCGAGCACTGAGCACCCAGCACACCGAGCAATTAGCACCAAGCACCCCGAGCAACGAGCACCATGAGTACTAAGCACCGAGCACCCTGAGCAATGAGCACCCAGCACCCTGAGCACTGAGCACCCAGCACCCTGAGTACTGAGCCCCCAGCACCCCCAGCACTGAGCACCCAGCACCCCGAGAAAGAGCACCCAGCACCATGAGTACTGAGCACCGAGCACCCTGAGCACTGAGCACCCAGCACCCTGAGTACTGAGCACCAAGCACCCTGAGTACTGAGCACCCAGCACCCTGAGTACTGAGCACCAAGCACCCTGAGTTCTGAGCACCCAGCACCCTGAGCACTGAGCACACTGAGTACTAAGCAAAGAGCACGCTGAGCACTTAGCACCCAGCAGCCCGAGCACTGAGCACCCAGCACCCCGAACACTGAGCTCCGAGCACCCTGAGCACTGAGGACCCAGCACCCCGAGCACTGAGCACCCAGCACCCTTAGTACTGAGCACCCAGCACCCTGATCACTGAGGTCCCAGCACCCCGAGCACTGAGCACCCAGCACGCTGAGTACTGAGCACTGAGCACCCAGCACCCTGAGTACTGAGCACCCAGCACCCTGAATACTGAGCACCCAGCACCCCGAGCACTGAGCACTGAGCACCCTGAGTACTGAGCACTGAGCACCCTTAGTACTGAGCACCGAGCACCCTGAGTACTGAGCACCCAGCACCCTGAGCACTGAGCAGCCAGCACCCTCAGCACTGAGCACCCAGCACCCCGAGCACTGAGCACCCAGCACCCTGAGCACTGAGCACCCAGCACCCCGAGTACTGAGCACCCAGCACCCCGAGTACTGAGCATCGATCACCCCGAGCACTGAGCACCCAGCAACCTGAGTACTGAGCACCCAGCACCCTGAGTACTGCGCACCCCGAGAACTGAGCACACAGCACCCCGTGCACTGAGCACCCAGCACCCTGAGTACTGAGAACAGATCACCCTGAGTACTGAGCACCCAGCAACCTGAGTACTGCGCCCCCAGCACCCTGAGTACTGAGCACCCAGCACCCCGAGCACTGAGCACCCAGCACCCCGAGAATGAGCACCCAGCACCCTGAGTACTGAGAACCGAGCACCCTGAGTACTGAGCACCCAGCACCTTGAGTACTGAGCCCCCAGCACCCTGAGTACAGAGCACCCAGCACCCCGAGCTCTGAGCACCCAGCACCCCGAGAATGAGCACCCAGCACCCTGAGTACTGAGCACCCAGCACCCCGAGCATGGAGCACCCAGGACCCCGAGCACTGAGTACTGAGCACCCAGCACCCTGAGTTCTGAGCACCGAGCTCCCCGAGCACTGAGCACCCAGCACCCTGAGCACTGAGCACCCAGCACCCTGAGGACTGAGCACCCAGCACCCTGAGTACTGAGCACCCAGTACGCTGAGTACTGAGCACCCAGCACCCTGAGCACTGAGCACCCAGCACCCTGAGTACTGAGCACTGAGCACCCAGCACCCCGAGCACTGAGCACCGAGCACCCTGTGTACTGAGCACTGAGCACCCTGAGTACTAAGCACCCAGCACCCTGAGTACTGATCACCCAGGACCCTGAGCACTGAGCACCGAGCACCCCGAGTACTGAGCACCCAGCACCCTGAGCACTCAGCACCCATCACCCCGATCACTGAGCACCCAGCACCCTGAGCACTGAGCAACCAGCACCCTGAGCACGGAGCACCCAGCACCCAGAGCACTGAGCACCCAGCACCCTGAGCACTGGGCACAGAGCACCCTGAGTACTGAGCACCCAGCACCCTGAGTACTGAGCACCCAGACCCCGAGCACTGAGCACCCAGCACCCCTAGCACTGTGCACCCAGCACCCTGAGTACTGAGAACCCAGCACCCTGAGTACTGAGCACCGAGCACCCTGAGTACTGAGCACCCAGCACGCTGAGCACTGAGCACCCAGCACCCCGAGTACTGAGCACCCAGCACCCTGAGTACGGAGCACCCAGCACCCCGAGCACTGAGCACCCAGCACCCTGAGCACTGAGCACCCAGCACCCTTAGTACTGAGCATCAAGCACGCTGAGCACTGAGCACCCAGCACCCTGAGTACTGAGCACCGAGCACCCTGAGCACTGAGCACCCAGCACCCTGAGCACTGAGCACCCAGCACCCTGAGTACTGAGCACCCAGTACGCTGAGTACTGAGCACCCAGCACCCTGAGCACTGAGCACCCAGCACCCTGAGTACTGAGCACTGAGCACCCAGCACCCCGAGCACTGAGCACCGAGCACCCTGTGTACTGAGCACTGAGCACCCTGAGTACTAAGCACCCAGCACCCTGAGTACTGATCACCCAGGACCCTGAGCACTGAGCACCGAGCACCCCGAGTACTGAGCACCCAGCACCCTGAGCACTCAGCACCCATCACCCCGATCACTGAGCACCCAGCACCCTGAGCACTGAGCAACCAGCACCCTGAGCACGGAGCACCCAGCACCCAGAGCACTGAGCACCCAGCACCCTGAGCACTGGGCACAGAGCACCCTGAGTACTGAGCACCCAGCACCCTGAGTACTGAGCACCCAGACCCCGAGCACTGAGCACCCAGCACCCCTAGCACTGTGCACCCAGCACCCTGAGTACTGAGAACCCAGCACCCTGAGTACTGAGCACCGAGCACCCTGAGTACTGAGCACCCAGCACGCTGAGCACTGAGCACCCAGCACCCCGAGTACTGAGCACCCAGCACCCTGAGTACGGAGCACCCAGCACCCCGAGCACTGAGCACCCAGCACCCTGAGCACTGAGCACCCAGCACCCTTAGTACTGAGCATCAAGCACGCTGAGCACTGAGCACCCAGCACCCTGAGTACTGAGCACCGAGCACCCCGAGCACTGAGCACCAGGTACCCCGAGCACTGAGCACCCAGCACCCTGAGTACTGAGCACCGATCACCCTGAGCACTGAGCACCCAGCATCCCGAGCACTGAGCACCCAGCACCCTGAGTACTGAGCACCCTGAGTACTGAGCACCCAGCACACCGAGCACTGAGCACCCAGCACCCTGAGTACTGAGCACCGAGCACCATGAGTACTGAGCACTGAGCACCCCGAGTACTGTGCACCCAGCACCCCGAGCACTGAGCACCGAGCACCCGGAGCACTGAGCACCCAGCACCCTGAGTACTGAGCACTGTGCACCCAGCACCCCGAGCACTGAGCACCCAGCACCCTGTGTACTGAGCACTGAGCACCCTGAGTACTAAGCACCCAGCACCCTGAGTATTGAGCACCCAGGACCCTGAGCACTGAGCACCGAGCACCCCGAGCACTGAGCACCCAGCACCCTGAGCACTGAGCACCCAGCACCCTGAGCACGGAGCACACAGCACCCAGAGCACTGAGCACCCAGCTCCCTGAGAACTGAGCACAGAGCACCCTGAGTACTGAGCACCCAGCACCCTGAGTACTGAGCACCCAGACCCCGAGCACTGAGCACCCAGCACCCCTAGCACTGTCCACCCAGCACCCTGAGTACTGAGAACCCAGCACCCTGAGTACTGAGCACCGAGCACCCTGAGTACTGAGCACCCAGCACGCTGAGCACTGAGCACCCAGCACCCCGAGTACTGAGCACCCAGCACCCTGAGTACGGAGCACCCAGCACCCCGAGCACTGAGCACCCAGCACCCTGAGCACTGAGCACCCAGCACCCTTAGTACTGAGCATCAAGCACGCTGAGCACTGAGCACCCAGCACCCTGAGTACTGAGCACCCAGCACCCTGAGCACTGAGCACCCAGCACCCTGAGCACTGAGCACTCAGCACCCTGAGTACTGAGCACCGAGCACCCCGAGCACTGAGCACCAGGTACCCCGAGCACTGAGCACCCAGCACCCTGAGTACTGAGCACCAAGCACCCTGAGTACTGAGCATTGATCACTGAGCACCCTGAGCACTGAGCACCCAGCACCCTGAGCACTGAGCACCCAGCATCCTGAGCACTGAGTACTGAGCACCCAGTACCCTGAGTAATGAGCACTGAGCACACTGAACACTGAGCACCCAACACCCCGAGCACTGAGCACCCAGCACCCTGAGTACTGAGCACCCAGCACCCTGAGTACTGAGCACTCAGCACCCTGAGTACTGAGCACCCAGCACCCTGAGCACTGAGCACCCTGAGGACTGAGCACCCAGCACCCTGAGTACTGAGCACCCAGCACCCCGAGTACTGAGCACCCAGCACCCTGAGTACTGAGCACCGATCACCCTGAGCACTGAGCACCCAGCACCCTGAGTACTGAGCACCCTGAGTACTGAGCACCCAGCACCCCGAGCACTGAGCACCCAGCACCCTGAGTACTGAGCACCGAGCACCATGAGTACTGAGCACTGAGCACCCCGAGTAATGAGCACCCAGCACCCCGAGCACTGAGCACCGAGCACCCCGAGCACTGAGCACCCAGCACACCGAGCACTGAGCACCCAGCAACCCGAGCACTGAGCACCCAGCACCCCGAGCACTGAGCACCCAGCATACTGAGTACTGAGCACCCAGCACCCTGAGTACTCAGCACCCAGCACCCTGAGCACTGAGCAACCAGCACCCTGAGTACTGAGCACCCTGCACCCCAAGCACTGAGCACCCTGAGAACTGAGCACCCAGCACCCCAAGCACTGAGCACCCTGAGTACTGAGCACCCAGCACCCTGATTAATGAGCACCCAGCACCCCGAGAACTGAGCACCCAGCACCCTGAGTATTGAGCACCGAGCATCCTGAGTACTGAGCACCCAGCACCCTGAGTACTGAGCACCCAGTGTACTGAGCACCGAGCACTCAGCACCCTGAGTACTGAGCACCCAGCACCCTGAGCACTGAGCAACCAGCACCCTGAGCACTGAGCACCGAGCACCCTGAGTACTGAGCACCCAGCACCCCGAGCACTGAGCACCCAGCACCCCGAGCACTGAGCACCCAGCACACCGAGCTCTCAGCAACCAGCACCCCGAGCACTGAGCACCCAGCACACCGAGCACTGAGCACCCAGCACCCCGAGCACCGAGCACCATGAGTACTAAGCACCGAGCACCCTGAGCACTGAGGACCCAGCACCCTGAGCACTGAGCACCCAGCACCCTGAGTACTGAGCCCCCAGCACCCCGAGCACTGAGCACCCAGCACCCCGAGAATGAGCACCCAGCACCATGAGTACTGAGCACCGAGCACCCTGAGCACTGAGCACCCAGCACCCTGAGTACTGAGCACCAAGCACCCTGAGTTCTGAGCACTAAGCACCCTGAGTACTGAGCACCAAGCACCCTGAGTTCTGAGCACCCAGCACCCTGAGCACTGAGCACACTGAGTACTAAGCAACCAGCACCCTGAGCACTGAGCACCCAGCACCCCGAGCACTGAGCACCCAGCACACCGAGCACTGAGCTCTGAGCACTCTGAGCACTGAGGACCCAGCACCCCGAGCACTGAGCACCCAGCACCCTGAGTACTGAGCACCCAGCACCCTGAGCACTGAGGACCCAGCACCCCGAGCACTGAGCACCCAGCACGCTGAGTACTGAGCACTGAGCACCCAGCACCCTGAGTACTGAGCACCCAGCACCCTGAATACTGAGCACCCAGCACCCCGAGCACTGAGCACTGAGCACCCTGAGTACTGAGCACTGAGCACCCTTAGTACTGAGCACCGAGCACCCTGAGTACTGAGCACCCAGCACACTGAGCACTGAGCACGGAGCACCCCGAGGACTGAGCACCCAGCACCTTGAGCACTGAGCACCCAGCACCCTGAGTACTGAGCACCCAGCACCCCGAGCACTGAGCACCCAGCACCCTGAGTACTGAGCACCCAGCACCCTGAGTACTGAGCACTGAGCACCCTGAGCACTGAGCACCCAACACCCCGAGCACTGAGCACCCAGCACCCTGAGTACTGAGCACCCAGCACCCTGAGTACTGAGCACTCAGCACCCTGAGTACTGAGCACCGAGCTCCCTGAGCACTGAGCACCCAGCACCCTGAGCACTTAGCACCCTGAGGAATGAGCACCCAGCACCCTGAGTACTGAGCACCCAGCACCCTGAGTACTGAGCACCCAGCATCCTGAGTACTGAGCACCCAGCACCCCAAGCCCTGAGCACCCAGCACCCTGAGTACTGTGCAACCTGAGTACTGAGCACCCAGCAACCTGAGTACTTAGCACACAGCACCTGAGCACTTAGCACCCAGCACCCTGAGTACTGAGCACCGTGCACTCCGAGTACTGAGCACCCAGCACCCCGAGCACTGAGCACCCAGCACCTTGAGTACTGAGCACCGAGCACCCCGAGCACTGAGCACCCAGCACCCTGAGTACTGAGCACCCAGCACCAAAAGTACTGAGCACCGAGCATCCTGAGCACTGAGCACCGAGCACCCCGAGCACTGAGCACCCAGCACCCTGAGTACTGAGCACCCAGCAAAAAGAGTACTGAGCAGCGAGCACCCTGAGCACTGAGCACCCAGCACCCTGAGTAATGAGCACCCAGCACCCCGAGTACTGAGCACCCAGCACCGTGAGTACTGAGCACACAGCACCCTGAGTACTGAGCACCCAGCACCCTGAGCACTGAGCACAAAGCACGCTGAGTACTGAGCACCCTGAGTACTGAGCATAGAGGACCCTGAGCACTGAGCACCCAGCACCCTGAGCACTGAGCACCCAGCACCCCGAGAATGAGCACCCAGCACCCTGAGTAATGAGCACCCAGCACCCCGAGTACTGAGCACCCAGCACCGTGAGTACTGAGCACACAGCACCCTGAGTACTGAGCACCCAGCACCCTGAGCACTGAGCACAAAGCACGCTGAGTACTGAGCACCCTGAGTACTGAGCATAGAGGACCCTGAGCACTGAGCACCCAGCACCCTGAGCACTGAGCACCCAGCACCCCGAGAATGAGCACCCAGCACCCTGAGTACTGAGAACCGAGCACCCTGAGTACTGAGCACCCAGCATGCTGAGCACTGAGCACCCAGCACCCCGAGTACTGAGCACCCAGCACCCCGAGCACTGAGCACCCAGCACCACGAGAATGAGCACCCAGCACCCTGAGTACTGAGCACCCAGCACCCTGAGTAATGAGCACCCAGCACCCCGAGCACTGAGCACCCTGAATACTGAGCACCCAGCACCCTGAGTACTGTGCACTAAGCACCCAGAGCGCTGAGCACCCAGGACACCAAGCACTGAGTACTGAGCACCCAGCACCCTGAGTACTGAGCACCGAGCTCCCCGAGCACTGAGCACCCTGAGTACTGAGCACCCAGCACCCTGAGTACTGAGCGCCCAGCACCCTGAGCAATGAGCACCCAGCACCCAGAGTACTGAGCACCCAGCACCCCGAGCACTGAGCACACAGCACACTGAGTACTGAGTACCCAGCACCCTGAGTACTGAGCAACCTGAGCACTGAGCACCCAGCACCCTGAGTTCTGAGCACCCTGAGGACTGAGCACCGATCACCATGAGCACTGAGCACCCAGCACCCTGAGTACTGAGCACCCAGCACCCTGAGTACTGACCACCCTGAGTACTGAGCACCGATCACCCTGAGCACTGAGCACCCAACACCCTGAGTACTGAGCACCCAACGTACTGAGCACCCAGCACCCCGAGCACTGAGCACCCAGCAACCGTAGCACTGAGGACCCAGCACCCCGAGCAATGAGCACCCAGCACCCTGAGTACTGAGCACCCAGCACCCCGAGAACTGAGCACCCAGCAACCTGAGCACCGAGCACCCAGCACCCTGAGCACTGAACATACAGCACCCTGAGTACTGAGCACCTGGAGCACTGAGCACCAAGCACCCTGAGTACTGAGCACCGAGCACCCCGAGCACTGACCACCCAGCACCCCGAGCACTGAGCACCCAGCACCCCGAGCACTGAGCACCCAGCACCCTGAGCACTGAGCACCCAGCACCCTGAGTACTGAGCACCCAGCACCCTGAGCACTGAGTACCCAGCACCCTAAGCACTGAGCACCCAGCACCCTGAGCACTGAGCACCCAGCACCCTGAGCACTGAGCACCCAGCACCCTGAGTACTGAGCACTGAGCACCCAGCACCCCGAGCACTGAGCACCCAGCACCCTGAGTACTGAGCACTGAGCACCCAGCACCCTGAGCACTGAGCACCCAGCACCCTGAGCACTGAGCACCCAGCACCCGAGTACTAAGCACCCAGCACCCTGAGTACTGAGCACCCAGCACCCTGAGTACTGAGCACCCAGCACCCCGAGTACTGAGCACCCAGCAACCTGAGTACTGAGCACCCAGCGCCCTGAGCACTGAGCACCCAGCACCCCGAGCACTGAGCAACCAGCACCCTGAGTACTGAGCACCCAGCACCCTGAGCACTGAGCACCCAGCACCCTGAGCACTGAGCACCCAGCACCCTGAGCACTGAGCACCCAGCACCCTGAGTAGTGAGCACCCAACGTACTGAGCACCGAGCACCCCGAGCACTGAGCACCCAGCACCCTGAGCACTGAGCACCCAGCACCCTGAGTACTGAGCACTGAGCACCCAGCACCCCGAGCACTGAGCACCCAGCACCCTGAGTACTGAGCACCCAGCACCCTGAGCACTGAGCACCCAGCACCCTGAGCACTGAGCACCCAGCGCCCTGAGTACTGAGCACTGAGCACCCGAGTACTGAGCACCGGCACCCCGAGCACTGAGCACCCAGCACCCTGAGTACTGAGCACCCAGCTCCTTGAGCACTGAGCACCCAGCACCCTGAGCACTGAGCACCCAGCACCCCTAGCACTGATCACCCAGCACCCTGAGTACTGAGCACCCAGCACCCTGAGCACTGAGCACTCAGCACCCTGAGTACTGAGCACCTAGCACCCTGAGTACTGAGCAACCAGCACCCTGAGCACTGAGCACTGAGCACCCAGCACCCTGAGCACTGAGCACTGAGCACCCAGCACCCGGAGCACTGTGCATCCAGCACCCCGAGCCCTGAGCACCCAGCACCCTGAGCAGTGAGCACCCTGAGGACTGAGCACCCAGCACCCTGAGCACTGAGCACCCAGCACCCTGAGTACTGAGCACCGATCACCCTGAGCACTGAGCACCCAGCACCCCGAGCACTGAGCACCCAGCACCCTGAGTACTGAGCACCCAGCACCCCGAGCACTGAGCACCCATCACCCTGAGTACTGAGCACCCTGAGTACTGAGCACCGATCACCCTGAGCACTGAGCTCCCAACACCCTGAGTACTGAGCAGGCAGCACCCTGAGCACTGAGCACCCAGCACCCTGAGTACTGAGCACCCAGCACCCTGAGTACTGAGCACCCTGAGTACTGAGCACCGATCACCCTGAGCACTGAGCTCCCTACACCCTGAGTACTGAGCAGGCAGCACCCTGAGCACTGAGCACCTAGCACCCTGAGTACTGAGCACCCAGCACCCTGAGCACTGAGCACCCAGCACCAAAAGTACTGAGCACCGAGCATCCTGAGCACTGAGCACCGAGCACCCCGAGCACTGAGCACCCAGCACCCTGAGTACTGAGCACCCAGCAAAAAGAGTACTGAGCAGCGAGCACCCTGAGCACTGAGCACCCAGCACCCTGAGTAATGAGCACCCAGCACCCTGAGTACTGAGCACCCAGCACCGTGAGTACTGAGCACACAGCACCCTGAGTACTGAGCACCCAGCACCCTGAGAACTGAGCACAAAGCACGCTGAGTACTGAGCACCCTGAGTACTGAGCATAGAGGACCCTGAGCACGGAGCACCCAGCACCCTGAGCACTGAGCACCCAGCACCCCGAGAATGAGCACCCAGCACCCTGAGTACTGAGAACCGAGCACCCTGAGTACTGAGCACCCAGCATGCTGAGCACTGAGCACCCAGCACCCCGAGTACTGAGCACCCAGCACCCCGAGCACTGAGCACCCAGCACCACGAGAATGAGCACCCAGCTCCCTGAGTACTGAGCACCCAGCACCCTGAGTAATGAGCACCCAGCACCCCGAGCACTGAGCACCCTGAATACTGAGCACCCAGCACCCTGAGTACTGTGCACTAAGCACCCAGAGCGCTGAGCACCCAGGACCCCAAGCACTGAGTACTGAGCACCCAGCACCCTGAGTACTGAGCACCGAGCTCCCCGAGCACTGAGCACCCTGAGTACTGAGCACCCAGCACCCTGAGTACTGAGCGCCCAGCACCCTGAGCAATGAGCACCCAGCACCCAGAGTACTGAGCACCCAGCACCCCGAGCACTGAGCACACAGCACCCTGAGTACTGAGTACCCAGCACCCTGAGTACTGAGCAACCTGAGCACTGAGCACCCAGCACCCTGAGTTCTGAGCAAACTGAGGACTGAGCACCGATCACCATGAGCACTGAGCACCCAGCACCCTGAGTACTGAGCACCCAGCACCCTGAGTACTGACCACCCTGAGTACTGAGCACCGATCACCCTGAGCACTGAGCACCCAACACCCTGAGTACTGAGCACCCAACGTACTGAGCACCGAGCACACTGAGCACTGAGCACCCAGCACCCTGAGTACTGAGCACCGAGCACCCTGAGCACTGAGCACCCAGCACCCTGAGTACTGAGCACCGAGCACCCCGAGCACTGAGCACCCAGCGCCCCGAGCACTGAGCACCCAGCACCAAGAGCACTGAGCACCCAGCACCCATAGCACTGAGGACCCAGCACCCCGAGCAATGAGCACCCAGCACCCTGAGTACTGAGCACCCAGCACCCCGAGTACTGAGCACCCAGCAACCTGAGCACCGAGCACCAAGCACCCTGAGCACTGAACATACAGCACCCTGAGTACTGAGCACCTGGAGCACTGAGCACGCAGCACCCTGAGTACTGAGCACCGAGCACCCCGAGCACTGACCACCCAGCACCCCGAGCACTGAGCACCCAGCACCCCGAGCACTGAGCACCCAGCACCCTGAGCACTGAGCACCCAGCACCCTGAGTACTGAGCACCCAGCACCCTGAGCACTGAGTACCCAGCACCCTAAGCACTGAGCACCCAGCACCCTGAGCACTGAGCACCCAGCACCCTGAGCACTGAGCACCCAGCCCCCTGAGTACTGAGCACTGAGCACCCAGCACCCCGAGCACTGAGCACCCAGCACCCTGAGTACTGAGCACTGAGCACCCAGCACCCCGAGCACTGAGCACCCAGCACCCTGAGCACTGAGCACCCAGCACCCGAGTACTAAGCACCCGGCACCCTGAGTACTGAGCACCCAGCACCCTGAGTACTGAGCACCCAGCACCCCGAGTACTGAGCACCCAGCAACCTGAGTACTGAGCACCCAGCGCCCTGAGCACTGAGCACCCAGCACCCCGAGCACTGAGCAACCAGCACCCTGAGTACTGAGCACCCAGCACCCTGAGCACTGAGCACCCAGCACCCTGAGCACTGAGCACCCAGCACCCTGAGCACTGAGCACCCAACACCCGAGTACTGAGCACCCAGCATCCTGAGTACTGAGCACAAAGCACCCTGAGTACTGAGCACCCAGCACCCCGAGTACTGAGCACCCAGCACCCTGAGCACTGAGCACTCAGCACCCTGAGCACTGAGCACCCAGCACCCTGAGCACTGAGCACCCAGCACCCCGAGCACTGAGCACTGAGCACCCTGAGCACTGAGCACCCAGCACCCCTAGTACTGAGCACTGAGCACCCTGAGTACTGAGCACCAAGCACCCCGAGTACTGAGCACTGAGCACCCTGAGTAGTGAGCACCCAACGTACTGAGCACCGAGCACCCCGAGCACTGAGCACCCAGCACCCTGAGTACTGAGCACCGATCACCCCGAGCACTGAGCACCCAGCACCCTGAGTACTGAGCTCCGAGCACCCCGAGCACTGAGCACCCAGCACCCTGAGCACTGAGCACCTAGCACCCTGAGTACTGAGCACCCAGCACCCTGAGTACTGAACACCCAGCACCCTGAGCACTGAGCACTGAGCACCCTGAGCACTGAGTACTGAGCACTGAGCACCCTGAGCACTGAGCACCCAGCACCCCGAGTACTGAGCACCCAGCACCCCGAGCACTGAGCACCCAGCGCCCAGAGCACTGAGCACCCAGCACCCCGAGCACTGAGCACTGAGCACCCTGAGCACTGAGCACCCAGCACCCCGAGTAATGAGCACTGAGCACCCTGAGTACTGAGCACCAAGCACCCCGAGTACTGAGCACTGAGCACCCTGAGTACTGAGCACCCAGCACCCTGAGTACTGAGCACCCAGCACCCTGAGCACTGAGCACCCAGCACCCTGAGCACTGAGCACCCAGCACCCTGAGTAGTGAGCACACAACGTACTGAGCACCGAGCACCCCGAGCACTGAGCACCAAGCACCCTGAGTACTGAGCACCGAGCACCCCGAGCACTGAGCACCCAGCACCCTGAGTACTGAGCTCGGAGCACCCTGAGTACTGAGCACCAAGCACCCCGAGTACTGAGCACTGAGCACCCTGAGTACTGAGCACCCAGCACCCTGAGCACTGAGTACCCAGCACCCTGAGTACTGAGCAATGAGAACCCTGAGTACTGAGCACCGATCACCCTGAGTACTGAGCACCCAGCACCCTGATCACTGAGCACCCAGCACCCTGAGCAATGATCACCCAGCACCTTGAGTACTGAGCACCGAGCACCCCGAGCACTGAGCACCCAGAACCCTGAGTACTGAGCACCCAGCTCCTTGAGCACTGAGCACCCAGCACCCTGAGCACTGAGCACCCAGCACCCCGAGCACTGATCACCCAGCACCCTGAGTACTGAGCACCCAGCACCCTGAGCACTGAGCACTCAGCACCCTGAGTACTGAGCACCAAGCACCCTGAGTACTGAGCAACCAGCACCCTGAGCACTGAGCACTGAGCACCCAGCACCCTGAGCACTGAGCACCCAGCACCCGGAGCACTGTGCATCCAGCACCCCGAGCACTGAGCACCCAGCACCCTGAGCAGTGAGCACCCTGAGGACTGAGCACCCAGCACCCTGAGCACTGAGCACCCAGCACCCTGAGTACTGAGCACCGATCACCCTGAGCACTGAGCACCCAGCACCCCGAGCACTGAGCACCCAGCACCCTGAGTACTGAGCACCCAGCATCCCGAGCACTGAGCACCCAGCACCCTGAGTACTGAGCACCCTGAGTACTGAGCACCGATCACCCTGAGCACTGAGCTCCCAACACCCTGAGTACTGAGCACCCAGCACCCTGAGCACTGAGCACCCAGCACCCTGAGTACTGAGCACCCAGCACCCTGAGCACTGAGCACCTAGCACCCTGAGTACTGAGCACCCAGCACCCTGAGCACTGAGCACCCAGCACCCTGAGTACTGAGCACCCAGCACCCCGAGCACTGAGCACCCAGCGCCCCGAGAATGAGCACCCAGCACCCTGAGTACTGAGCACCCAGCACCAAAAGTACTGAGCACCGAGCATCCTGAGCACTGAGCACCGAGCACCCCGAGCACTGAGCACCCAGCACCCTGAGTACTGAGCACCCAGCAAAAAGAGTACTGAGCAGCGAGCACCCTGAGCACTGAGCACCCAGCACCCTGAGTAATGAGCACCCAGCACCCCGAGTACTGAGCACCCATCACCGTGAGTACTGAGCACACAGCACCTTGAGTACTGAGCACCAAGCACCCTGAGCACTGAGCACAAAGCACGCTGAGTACTGAGCACCCTGAGTACTGAGCATAGAGGACCCTGAGCACTGAGCACCCAGCACCCTGAGCACTGAGCACCCAGCACCCCGAGAATGAGCACCCAGCACCCTGAGTACTGAGAACCGAGCACCCTGAGTACTGAGCACCCAGCATGCTGAGCACTGAGCACCCAGCACCCCGAGTACTGAGCACCCAGCACCCTGACTACTGAGCACTCAGCACCCTGAGTACTGAGCACCGAGCACCCCGAGCACTGAGCACCCAGCACCACGAGAATGAGCACCCAGCACCCTGAGTACTGAGCACCCAGCACCCTGAGTAATGAGCACCCAGCACCCCGAGCACTGAGCACCCTGAATACTGAGCACCCAGCACCCTGAATACTGTGCACTAAGCACCCAGAGCGCTGAGCACCCAGGACCCCAAGCACTGAGTACTGAGCACCCAGCACCCTGAGTACTGAGCACCGAGCTCCCCGAGCACTGAGCATCCTGAGTACTGAGCACCCAGCACCCTGAGTACTGAGCGCCCAGCACCCTGAGCAATGAGCACCCAGCACCCAGAGTACTGAGCACCCAGCACCCCGAGCACTGAGCACACAGCACCCTGAGTACTGAGTACCCAGCACCCTGAGTACTGAGCAACCTGAGCACTGAGCACCCAGCACCCTGAGTTCTGAGCACCCAGCACCCTGAGTACTGACCACCCTGAGTACTGAGCACCGATCACCCTGAGCACTGAGCACCCAACACCCTGAGTACTGAGCACCCAACGTACTGAGCACCGAGCACACTGAGCACTGAGCACCCAGCACCCTGAGTACTGAGCACCGAGCACCCTGAGCACTGAGCACCCAGCACCCTGAGTACTGAGCACTGAGCACCCCGAGCACTGAGCACCCAGCGCCCCGAGCACTGAGCACCCAGCACCCCGAGCACTGAGCACCCAGCACCCGTAGCACTGAGGACCCAGCACCCCGAGCAATGAGCACCCAGCACCCTGAGTACTGAGCACCCAGCACCCCGAGCAATGAGCACCCAGCAACCTGAGCACCGAGCACCCAGCACCCTGAGCACTGAACATACAGCACCCTGAGTACTGAGCACCTGGAGCACTGAGCACCCAGCACCCTGAGTACTGAGCACCGAGCACCCCGAGCACTGACCACCCAGCACCCCGAGCACTGAGCACCCAGCACCCCGAGCACTGAGCACCCAGCACCCTGAGCACTGAGCACCCAGCACCCTGAGTACTGAGCACCCAGCACCCTGAGCACTGAGTACCCAGCACCCTAAGCACTGAGCACCCAGCACCCTGAGCACTGAGCACCCAGCACCCTGAGCACTGAGCACCCAGCACCCTGAGTACTGAGCACTGAGCACCCAGCACCCCGAGCACTGAGCACCCAGCACCCTGAGTACTGAGCACTGAGCACCCAGCACCCCGAGCACTGAGCACCCAGCACCCTGAGCACTGAGCACACAGCACCCGAGTACTAAGCACCCAGCACCCTGAGTAATGAGCACCCAGCACCCTGAGTACTGAGCACCCAGCACCCTGAGTACTGAGCACCCAGCAACCTGAGTACTGAGCACCCAGCGCCCTGAGCACTGAGCACCCAGCACCCTGAGCACTGAGCACCCAGCACCCTGAACACTGAGCACCCAGCACCCGAGTACTGAGCACCCAGCATCCTGAGTACTGAGCACAAAGCACCCTGAGTACTGAGCACCCAGCACCCCGAGTACTGAGCACCCAGCACCCTGAGCACTGAGCACCCAGCACCCTGAGCACTGAGCACCCAGCACCCTGAGCACTGAGCACCCAGCACCCCGAGCACTGAGCACTGAGCACCCTGAGCACTGAGCACCCAGCACCCCGAGTACTGAGCACTGAGCACCCTGAGTACTGAGCACCAAGCACCCCGAGTACTGAGCACTGAGCACCCTGAGTAGTGAGCACCCAACGTACTGAGCACCGAGCACCCCGAGCACTGAGCACCCAGCACCCTGAGTACTGAGCACCGATCACCCCGAGCACTGAGCACCCAGAACCCTGAGTACTGAGCTCCGAGCACCCCGAGCACTGAGCAACCAGCGCCCCGAGCACTGAGCACCCAGCACCCTGAGCACTGAGCACCTAGCACCCTGAGTACTGAGCACACAGCACCCTGAGTACTGAACACCCAGCACCCTGAGCACTGAGCACTGAGCACCCTGAGCACTGAGTACTGAGCACTGAGCACCCTGAGCACTGAGCACCCAGCACCCCGAGTACTGAGCACCCAGCACCCCGAGCACTGAGCACCCAGCGCCCTGAGCACTGAGCACCCAGCACCCCGAGCACTGAGCACTGAGCACCCTGAGCACTGAGCACCCAGCACCCCGAGTAATGAGCACTGAGCACCCTGAGTACTGAGCACCAAGCACCCCGAGTACTGAGCACTGAGCACCCTGAGCACTGAGCACCCAGCACCCTGAGTACTGAGCACCCAGCACCCTGAGCACTGAGCACCCAGCACCCTGAGCACTGAGCACCCAGCACCCTGAGTACTGAGCACCGAGCACCCCGAGCACTGAGCACCCAGCACCCTGAGTACTGAGCTCGGAGCACCCTGAGTACTGAGCACCAAGCACCCCGAGTACTGAGCACTGAGCACCCTGAGTACTGAGCACCCAGCACCCTGATCACTGAGCACCCAGCACCCTGAGCAATGAGCACCCAGCACCTTGAGTACTGAGCACCGAGCACCCCGAGCACTGAGCACCCAGCACCCTGAGTACTGAGCACCCAGCTCCTTGAGCACTGAGCACCCAGCACCCTGAGCACTGAGCACCCAGCACCCCGAGCACTGATCACCCAGCACCCTGAGTACTGAGCACCCAGCACCCTGAGCACTGAGCACTCAGCACCCTGAGTACTGAGCACCTAGCACCCTGAGTACTGAGCAACCAGCACCCTGAGCACTGAGCACTGAGCACCCAGCACCCTGAGCACTGAGCACTGAGCACCCAGCACCCGGAGCACTGTGCATCCAGCACCCCGAGCACTGAGCACCCAGCACCCTGAGCAGTGAGCACCCTGAGGACTGAGCACCCAGCACCCTGAGCACTGAGCACCCAGCACCCTGAGTACTGAGCACCGATCACCCTGAGCACTGAGCACCCAGCACCCCGAGCACTGAGCACACAGCACCCTGAGTACTGAGCACCCAGCACCCCGAGCACTGAGCACCCAGCACCCCGAGCACTGAGCACCCAGCACCCTGAGTACTGAGCACCCAGCACCCTGAGCACTGAGCACCCAGCACCCTGAGTACTGAGCACCCAGCACCCTGAGCACTGAGCACCTAGCACCCTGAGTACTGAGCACCCAGCACCCTGAGCACTGAGCACCCAGCACCCTGAGTACTGAGCACCCAGCACCCCGAGCACTGAGCACCCAGCGCCCCGAGAATGAGCACCCAGCACCCTGAGTACTGAGCACCCAGCAGCAAAAGTACTGAGCACCGAGCATCCTGAGCACTGAGCACCGAGCACCCCGAGCACTGAGCACCCAGCACCCTGAGTACTGAGCACCCAGCAAAAAGAGTACTGAGCAGCGAGCACCCTGAGCACTGAGCACCCAGCACCCTGAGTAATTAGCACACAGCACCCCGAGTACTGAGCACCCAGCACCGTGAGTACTGAGCACACAGCACACTGAGTACTGAGCACCCAGCACCCTGAGCACTGAGCACAAAGCACGCTGAGTACTGAGCACCATGAGTACTGAGCATAGAGGACCCTGAGCACTGAGCACCCAGCACCATGAGCACTGAGCACCCAGCACCCCGAGAATGAGCACCCAGCACCCTGAGTACTGAGAACCGAGCACCCTGAGTACTGAGCACCCAGCATGCTGAGCACTGAGCACCCAGCACCCCGAGTACTGAGCACCCAGCACCCCGAGCACTGAGCACCGAGCTCCCCGAGCACTGAGCACCCTGAGTACTGAGCACCCAGCACCCTGAGTACTGAGCGCCCAGCACCCTGAGCAATGAGCACCCAGCACCCAGAGTACTGAGCACCCAGCACCCCGAGCACTGAGCACACAGCACCCTGAGTACTGAGTACCCAGCACCCTGAGTACTGAGCAACCTGAGCACTGAGCACCCAGCACCCTGAGTTCTGACCACCCTGAGTACTGAGCACCGATCACCCTGAGCACTGAGCACCCAACACCCTGAGTACTGAGCACCCAACGTACTGAGCACCGAGCACACTGAGCACTGAGCACCCAGCACCCTGAGTACTGAGCACCGAGCACCCTGAGCACTGAGCACCCAGCACCCTGAGTACTGAGCACCGAGCACCCCGAGCACTGAGCACCCAGCGCCCCGAGCACTGAGCACCCAGCACCCCGAGCACTGAGCACCCAGCACCCGTAGCACTGAGGACCCAGCACCCCGAGCAATGAGCACCCAGCACCCTGAGTACTGAGCACCCAGCACCCCGAGTACTGAGCACCCAGCAACCTGAGCACCGAGCACCCAGCACCCTGAGCACTGAACATACAGCACCCTGAGTACTGAGCACCTGGAGCACTGAGCACCCAGCACCCTGAGTACTGAGCACCGAGCACCCCGAGCACTGACCACCCAGCACCCCGAGCACTGAGCACCCAGCACCCCGAGCACTGAGCACCCAGCACCCTGAGCACTGAGCACCCAGCACCCTTAGTACTGAGCACCCAGCACCCTGAGCACTGAATAGCCAGCACCCTAAGCACTGAGCACCCAGCACCCTGAGCACTGAGCACCCAGCACCCTGAGCACTGAGCACCCAGCACCCTGAGTACTGAGCACTGAGCACCCAGCACCCCGAACACTGAGCACCCAGCACCCTGAGTACTGAGCACTGAGCACCCAGCACCCCGAGCACTGAGCACCCAGCACCCTGAGCACTGAGCACCCAGCACCCGAGTACTAAGCACCCAGCACCCTGAGTACTGAGCACCCAGCACCCTGAGTACTGAGCACCCAGCACCCCGAGTACTGAGCACCCAGCAACCTGAGTACTGAGCACCCAGCGCCCTGAGCACTGAGCACCCAGCACCCCGAGCACTGAGCAACCAGCACCCTGAGTACTGAGCACCCAGCACCCTGAGCACTGAGCACCCAGCACCCTGAGCACTGAGCACCCAGCACCCTGAGCACTGAGCACCCAGCACCCTGAGTAGTGAGCACCCAACGTACTGAGCACCGAGCACCCCGAGCACTGAGCACCCAGCACCCTGAGTACTGAGCACCCAGCACCCCGAGTACTGAGCACCCAGCAACCTGAGTACTGAGCACCCAGCGCCCTGAGCACTGAGCACCCAGCACCCCGAGCACTGAGCACCCAGCACCCTGAGTACTGAGCACCCAGCACCCTGAGCACTGAGCACCCAGCACCCTGAGTAGTGAGCACCCAACGTACTGAGCACCGAGCACCCCGAGCACTGAGCACCCAGCACCCTGAGCACTGAGCACCCAGCACCCTGAGTACTGAGCACTGAGCACCCCGCACCCCGAGCACTGAGCACCCAGCACCCTGAGTACTGAGCACCCAGCACCCTGAGCACTGAGCACCCAGCGTACTGAGCACCGAGCACCCAGCACCCTGAGTACTGAGCACCCAGCACCCTGAGCACTGAGCACCCAGCGCCCTGAGTACTGAGCACTGAGCACCCCGAGTACTGAGCACCGGCACCCCGAGCACTAAGCATCCAGCACCCCGAGCACCGAGCACCTAGCACCCTGAGCACTGAGCACCCAGCACCATGAGCACTGAGCACCCAGCACCCTGAGTACTGAGCACTGAGCACCCAGCACCCGAGCACTGAGCACCCAGCACCCTGAGTACTGAGCACTGAGCACCCAGCACCCCGAGCACTGAGCACCCAGCACCCTGAGCACTGAGCACCCAGCACCCGAGTACTGAGCACCCAGCACCCTGAGTACTGTGCACCCAGCACCCTGAGTACTGAGCACCCAGCACCCCGAGTACTGAGCACCCAGCACCCTGAGAACTGAGCACCCAGCACCCTGAGCACTGAGCACCCAGCACCCTGAGCACTGAGCACCAAGCACCCGAGTACTGAGCACCCAGTACCCTGAGTACTGAGCACCCAGAACCCTGAGTACTGAGCACCCAGCACCCCGAGTACTGAACACCCAGCACCCTGAGTACTGAGCACCCAGCACCCTGAGCACTGAGCACCCAGCACCCCGAGCACTGAGCACCAAGCACCCTGAGTACTGAGCACTCAGCACCCAGTTCCCGGAGTACTGAGCACCCAGCACCCTGAGCACTGAGCACCCAGCACCCCGAGCACTGAGCACCCAGCACCCTGAGCACTGAGCACCCAGCACCCTGAGTACTGAGCACTGAGCACCCAGCACCCCGAGCACTGAGCACCCAGCACCCTGAGCACTGAGGACCCAGCACCCTGAGCCCTGAGCACCCAGCACCCTGAGTACTGAGCACTCAGCACCCAGAACCCCGAGCACTGAGCACCCAGCACCCTGAGTACTGAGCCCTGAGCACCCAGCACCCCGAGCACTGAGCACCCAGCACCCTGAGCACTGAGCACCCAGCACCCGAGTACTGAGCACCCAGCACCCTGAGTACTGAGCACCCAGCAACCTGTGTACTGAGAACCCAGCACCCCGTGTACTGAGCACCCAGCACCCTGAGTACTGAGAACCCAGCACCCCGAGTACTGAACACCCAGCACCCTGAGTACTGAGCACCCAGCACCCTGAGCACTGAGCACCCAGCACCCCGAGCACTGAGCACCCAGCACCCTGAGCACTGAGCACCCAGCACCCTGAGCACTGAGCACCCAGCACCCTGAGCACTGAGCACCCAGCACCCTGAGCACTGAGCACCCACCACCCTGAGTAGTGAGCACCCAAAGTACTGAGCACCGAGCACAACGAGCACTGAGCACCCAGCACCCCGAGCACTGAGCACCCAGCACCCCGAGCACCGAGCACCCTGAGTACTAAGCACCGAGCACCCTGAATACTGAGCACCCAGCACCCTGAGCACTGAGCACCCAGCACACCGAGCACTGAGCACCCAGCACCCTGAGTACTGAGCACCCAGCACCCTGAGCACTGAGCACCCAGCACCCTGAGTAGTGAGCACCCAACGTACTGAGCACCGAGCACCCCGAGCACTGAGCACCCAGCACCCTGAGTACTGAGCACCGAGCACCCCGAGTACTGAGCACCCAGCACCCTGAGTACTGAGCTCCGAGCACCCCGAGCACTGAGCACCCAGCGCCCCGAGCACCGAGCACCCTGAGCACTGAGCAGCCAGCACCCTGAGCAATGAGCACCCTGAGTACTGAGCACCCAGCACCTTGAGCACTGAGCACCGAGCACCCCGAGCACTGAGCACCCAGCACCCGGAGTACTGAGCACCCAGCACACTGAGTACTAAGCACCGAGCACCCTGAGTACTGAGCACCCAGCAGCCTGAGCACTGAACACACAGCACCCTGAGTACTGAGCACCTCGCGCACTGAGCACCCAGCACCCTGAGTACTGAGCACCGAGCACCCCGAGCACTGAGCACCCAGCACCGCGACCACTGAGCACATAGCACCCCGAGCACTGAGCACCCAGCACCCTGAGTACTGAGCACCCAGCACCCTGAGTACTGAGCACCCAGCACCCTGAGCACTGATTACCCAGCACCCTGAGCACTGAGCACACAGCACCCTGAACACTGAGCACCCAGCACCCTTCGTACTGAGCACTGAGCACCCAGCACTCCGAGTACTGAGCACCCAGCACCCTGAGTACTGAGCACCGAGCACCCCGAGCACTGCGCACCCAGCACCCTGAGTACTGAGCTCCGAGCACCCCGAGCACGGAGCACCCAGCGCCCCGAGCACCGAGCACCCTGAGCACTGAGCACCCAGCACCCTGAGCACTGAGCACCGAGCACCCCGAGTACTGAGCACCCAGCACCCTGAGCACTGAGCACCCAGCACCCTGAGTACTGAGCACCCAGCACCCTGAGTACTGAACACCCAGCACCCTGAGCACTGAGCACCCAGCACCCTGAGCACTGAGCACCCAGCACACTGAGCACTGAGCACCCAGGACCCTGAGTAGTGAGCACCCAACGTACTGAGCACCGAGCACCCCGAGCACTGAGCACCCAGCACCCTGAGTACTGAGCACCGATCATCCCGAGCACTGAGCACCCAGAACCCTGAGTACTGAGCTCTGAGCACCCCGAGCACCTGAGCACCCAGCACCCGGAGTACTGAGCACCCAGCACCCTGAGTACTAAGCACCGAGCACCCTGAGTACTGTGCTCCCAGTACCCTGAGCACTGAACACACAGCACCCTGAGTACTGAGCACCCCGAGCACTGAGCACCCAGCACCCTGAGTACTGAGCACCCAGCACCCTGAGTACTGAGCACCCAGCACCCTGTGTACTGAACACCCAGCACCCTGAGCACTGAGCACTGAGCACCCTGAGCACTGAGTACTGAGCACTGAGCACCCTGAGCACTGAGCACCCAGCACCCCGAGTACTGAGCACCCAGCACACCGAGCACTGAGCCCCCAGCGCCCCGAGCACTGACCACCCAGCACCCCGAGCACTGAGCACTGAGCATCCGGAGCACTGAGCACACAGCACCCCGAGTACTAAGCACTGAGCACCCTGAGCACTGAGCACCCAGCACCCCGAGTACTGAGCACTGAGCACCCTGAGTACTGAGAACCCAGCACCCTGAGCACTGAGTACCCAGCACCCTGAGCACAGAGCACCCAGCACCCTGAGCACTGAGCACCCAGCACCCTGAGCACTGAGCACCCAGCACCCTGAGTACTGAGCACTGAGCACCCAGCACCCCGAGCACTGAGCACCCAGCACCCTGAGTACTGAGCACTGAGCACCCAGCACCCCGAGCACTGAGCACCCAGCACCCTGAGCACTGAGCACCCAGCACCCGAGTACTGAGCACCCAGCACCCTGAGTACTGAGCACCCAGCACCCTGAGTACTGAGCACCCAGCACCCCAAGTACTGAGCACCCAGCACCCTGAGTACTGAGCACCCAGCACGCTGAGCACTGAGCACCCAGCACCCTGAGTACTGAGCACCCAGCGCCCTGAGTACTGAGCACCCAGCACCCTGAGCACTGAGCACCCAGCACACTGAGCACTGAGCACCCAGGACCCTGAGTAGTGAGCACCCAACGTACTGAGCACCGAGCACCCCGAGCACTGAGCACCCAGCACCCTGAGTACTGAGCACCAATCACCCTGAGCACTGAGCACCCAGCACCCTGAGTACTGAGCTCCGAGCACCCCGAGCACTGAGCACCCAGCACCCTGAGCACTGAGTACCCAGCACCCTGAGCACTGAGCACCCAGCACCCTGAGTACTGAGCACCCAGCACGCTGAGCACTGAGCACCCAGCACCCTGAGTACTGAGCACCCAGCACCCCAAGTACTGAGCACCCAGCACCCTGAGTACTGAGCACCCAGCACGCTGAGCACTGAGCACCCAGCACCCTGAGTACTGAGCACCCAGCACCCTGAGCACTGAGCACCCAGCACCCTGAGCACTGAGCACCCATCACACTGAGCACTGAGCACCCAGGACCCTGAGTAGTGAGCACCCAACGTACTGAGCACCGAGCACCCCGAGCACTGAGCACCCAGCACCCTGAGTACTGAGCACCAATCACCCTGAGCACTGAGCACCCAGCACCCTGAGTACTGAGCTCCGAGCACCCTGAGCACTGAGCACCCAGCACCCGGAGTACTGAGCACCCAGCACCCTGAGTACTAAGCACCGAGCACCCTGAGTACTGAGCACCCAGTACCCTGAGCACTGAACACACAGCACCCTGAGTACTGAGGACCCCGAGCACTGAGCACCCAGCACCCTGAGTACTGAGCACCCAGCACCCTGAGTACTGAGCACCCAGCACCCTGAGTACTGAACACCCAGCACCCTGAGCACTGAGCACTGAGCACCCTGAGCACTGAGTACTGAGCACTGAGCACACTGAGCACTGAGCACCCAGCACCCCGAGTACTGAGCACCCAGCACACTGAGCACTGAGCCCACAGCGCCCCGAGCACTGACCACCCAGCACCCCGAGCACTGAGCACTGAGCACCCGGAGCACTGAGCACACAGCACAACGAGTACTGAGCACTGAGCACCCTGAGCACTGAGCACCCAGCACCCCGAGTACTGAGCACTGAGCACCCTGAGTACTGAGCACCCAGCACCCTGAGCACTGAGCACCCAGCACCCCGAGCACTGAGCACCCAGAACCCTGAGCACTGAGCACCCAGCACCCGAGTACTGAGCACCCAGTACCCTGAGTACTGAGCACCCAGCACTCTGAGTACTGAGCACCTAGCACCCCGAGCACTGAGCACCCAGCACCCCGAGCACTGAGCACCCTGAGTACTAAGCACCGAGCACCCTGAGTACTGAGCACCCAGCACCCTGAGCACTGAGCACCCAGCACCCCGAGCACTGAGCACCCAGCACCCTGAGTACTGAGCACCCAGCACCCTGAGCACTGAGCACCCAGCACCCTGAGTAGTGAGCACCCAACGTACTGAGCACCGAGCACCCCGAGCACTGAGCACCCAGCACCCTGAGTACTGAGCACCGAGCACCCCGAGTACTGAGCACCCAGCACCCTGAGTACTGAGCTCCGAGCACCCCGAGCACTGAGCACCCAGCGCCCCGAGCACCGAGCACCCTGAGCACTTAGCACCCAGCACCCTGAGCAATGAGCACCCTGAGTACTGAGCACCCAGCACCTTGAGCACTTAGCAACGAGCTCCCCGAGCACTGAGCACCCAGCACCCGGAGTACTGAGCACCCAGCACCCTGAGTAATGAGCACCCAGCACCCCGAGCACTGAGCACCCTGAATACTGAGCACCCAGCACCCTGAGTACTGTGCACTAAGCACCCAGAGCGCTGAGCACCCAGGACCCCAAGCACTGAGTACTGAGCACCCAGCACCCTGAGTACTGAGCACCGAGCTCCCCGAGCACTGAGCACCCTGAGTACTGAGCACCCAGCACCCTGAGTACTGAGCGCCCAGCACCCTGAGCAATGAGCACCCAGCACCCAGAGTACTGAGCACCCAGCACCCCGAGCACTGAGCACACAGCACCCTGAGTACTGAGTACCCAGCACCCTGAGTACTGAGCAACCTGAGCACTGAGCACCCAGCACCCTGAGTTCTGAGCACCCTGAGGACTGAGCACCGATCACCATGAGCACTGAGCACCCAGCACCCTGAGTACTGAGCACCCAGCACCCTGAGTACTGACCACCCTGAGTACTGAGCACCGATCACCCTGAGCACTGAGCACCCAACACCCTGAGTACTGAGCACCCAACGTACTGAGCACCGAGCACACTGAGCACTGAGCACCCAGCACCCTGAGTACTAAGCACCGAGCACCCTGAGCACTGAGCACCCAGCACCCTGAGTACTGAGCACCGAGCACCCCGAGCACTGAGCACCCAGCGCCCCGAGCACTGAGCACCCAGCACCCCGAGCACTGAGCACCCAGCACCCGTAGCACTGAGGACCCAGCACCCCGAGCAATGAGCACCCAGCACCCTGAGTACTGAGCACCCAGCACCCCGAGTACTGAGCACCCAGCAACCTGAGCACCGAGCACCCAGCACCCTGAGCACTGAACATACAGCACCCTGAGTACTGAGCACCTGGAGCACTGAGCACCCAGCACCCTGAGTACTGAGCACCGAGCACCCCGAGCACTGACCACCCAGCACCCCGAGCACTGAGCACCCAGCACCCCGAGCACTGAGCACCCAGCACCCTGAGCACTGAGCACCCAGCACCCTGAGTACTGAGCACCCAGCACCCTGAGCACTGAATAGCCAGCACCCTAAGCACTGAGCACCCAGCACCCTGAGCACTGAGCACCCAGCACCCTGAGCACTGAGCACCCAGCACCCTGAGTACTGAGCACTGAGCACCCAGCACCCCGAACACTGAGCACCCAGCACCCTGAGTACTGAGCACTGAGCACCCAGCACCCCGAGCACTGAGCACCCAGCACCCTGAGCACTGAGCACCCAGCACCCGAGTACTAAGCACCCAGCACCCTGAGTACTGAGCACCCAGCACCCTGAGTACTGAGCACCCAGCACCCCGAGTACTGAGCACCCAGCAACCTGAGTACTGAGCACCCAGCGCCCTGAGCACTGAGCACCCAGCACCCCGAGCACTGAGCAACCAGCACCCTGAGTACTGAGCACCCAGCACCCTGAGCACTGAGCACCCAGCACCCTGAGCACTGAGCACCTAGCACCCTGAGCACTGAGCACCCAGCACCCTGAGTAGTGAGCACCCAACGTACTGAGCACCGAGCACCCCGAGCACTGAGCACCCAGCACCCTGAGTACTGAGCACCCAGCACCCCGAGTACTGAGCACCCAGCAACCTGAGTACTGAGCACCCAGCGCCCTGAGCACTGAGCACCCAGCACCCCGAGCACTGAGCACCCAGCACCCTGAGTACTGAGCACCCAGCACCCTGAGCACTGAGCACCCAGCACCCTGAGTAGTGAGCACCCAACGTACTGAGCACCGAGCACCCCGAGCACTGAGCACCCAGCACCCTGAGCACTGAGCACCCAGCACCCTGAGTACTGAGCACTGAGCACCCCGCACCCCGAGCACTGAGCACCCAGCACCCTGAGTACTGAGCACCCAGCACCCTGAGCACTGAGCACCCAGCGTACTGAGCACCGAGCACCCAGCACCCTGAGTACTGAGCACCCAGCACCCTGAGCACTGAGCACCCAGCACCCTGAGTACTGAGCACTGAGCACCCCGAGTACTGAGCACCGGCACCCCGAGCACTAAGCATCCAGCACCCCGAGCACCGAGCACCTAGCACCCTGAGCACTGAGCACCCAGCACCATGAGCACTGAGCACCCAGCACCCTGAGTACTGAGCACTGAGCACCCAGCACCCGAGCACTGAGCACCCAGCACCCTGAGTACTGAGCACTGAGCACCCAGCACCCCGAGCACTGAGCACCCAGCACCCTGAGCACTGAGCACCCAGCACCCGAGTACTGAGCACCCAGCACCCTGAGTACTGTGCACCCAGCACCCTGAGTACTGAGCACCCAGCACCCCGAGTACTGAGCACCCAGCACCCTGAGAACTGAGCACCCAGCACCCTGAGCACTGAGCACCCAGCACCCTGAGCACTGAGCACCAAGCACCCGAGTACTGAGCACCCAGTACCCTGAGTACTGAGCACCCAGCACCCTGAGTACTGAGCACCCAGCACCCCGAGTACTGAACACCCAGCACCCTGAGTACTGAGCACCCAGCACCCTGAGCACTGAGCACCCAGCACCCCGAGCACTGAGCACCCAGCACCCTGAGTACTGAGCACTCAGCACCCAGCTCCCGGAGTACTGAGCACCCAGCACCCTGAGCACTGAGCACCCAGCACCCCGAGCACTGAGCACCCAGCACCCTGAGCACTGAGCACCCAGCACCCTGAGTACTGAGCACTGAGCACCCAGCACCCCGAGCACTGAGCACCCAGCACCCTGAGCACTGAGGACCCAGCACCCTGAGCCCTGAGCACCCAGCACCCTGAGTACTGAGCACTCAGCACCCAGAACCCCGAGCACTGAGCACCCAGCACCCTGAGTACTGAGCCCTGAGCACCCAGCACCCCGAGCACTGAGCACCCAGCATCCTGAGCACTGAGCACCCAGCACCCGAGTACTGAGCACCCAGCACCCTGAGTACTGAGCACCCAGCAACCTGTGTACTGAGAACCCAGCACCCCGTGTACTGAGCACCCAGCACCCTGAGTACTGAGAACCCAGCACCCCGAGTACTGAACACCCAGCACCCTGAGTACTGAGCACCCAGCACCCTGAGCACTGAGCACCCAGCACCCCGAGCACTGAGCACCCAGCACCCTGAGCACTGAGCACCCAGCACCCTGAGCACTGAGCACCCAGCACCCTGAGCACTGAGCACCCAGCACCCTGAGCACTGAGCACCCACCACCCTGAGTAGTGAGCACCCAAAGTACTGAGCACCGAGCACAACGAGCACTGAGCACCCAGCACCCCGAGCACTGAGCACCCAGCACCCCGAGCACCGAGCACCCTGAGTACTAAGCACCGAGCACCCTGAATACTGAGCACCCAGCACCCTGAGCACTGAGCACCCAGCACACCGAGCACTGAGCACCCAGCACCCTGAGTACTGAGCACCCAGCACCCTGAGCACTGAGCACCCAGCACCCTGAGTAGTGAGCACCCAACGTACTGAGCACCGAGCACCCCGAGCACTGAGCACCCAGCACCCTGAGTACTGAGCACCGAGCACCCCGAGTACTGAGCACCCAGCACCCTGAGTACTGAGCTCCGAGCACACCGAGCACTGAGCACCCAGCTCCCCGAGCACCGAGCACCCTGAGCACTGAGCAGCCAGCACCCTGAGCAATGAGCACCCTGAGTACTGAGCACCCAGCACCTTGAGCACTGAGCACCGAGCACCCCGAGCACTGAGCACCCAGCACCCGGAGTACTGAGCACCCAGCACCCTGAGTACTAAGCACCGAGCACCCTGAGTACTGAGCACCCAGCAGCCTGAGCACTGAACACACAGCACCCTGAGTACTGAGCACCTTGAGCACTGAGCACCCAGCACCCTGAGTACTGAGCACCGAGCACCCCGAGCACTGAGCACCCAGCACCGCGACCACTGAGCACATAGCACCCCGAGCACTGAGCACCCAGCACCCTGAGTACTGAGCACCCAGCACCCTGAGTACTGAGCACCCAGCACCCTGAGCACTGACTACCCAGCACCCTGAGCACTGAGCACCCAGCACCCTGAGCACTGAGCACACAGAACCCTGAGCACTGAGCACCCAGCACCCTTCGTACTGAGCACTGAGCACCCAGCACCCCGAGCACTGAGCACCCAGCACCCTGAGTACTGAGCACCGAGCACCCCGAGCACTGAGCACCCAGCACCCTGAGTACTGAGCTCCGAGCACCCCGAGCACGGAGCACCCAGCGCCCCGAGCACCGAGCACCCTGAGCACTGAGCACCCAGCACCCTGAGCACTGAGCACCGAGCACCCCGAGAACTGAGCACCCAGCACCCTGAGCACTGAGCACCCAGCACCCTGAGTACTGAGCACCCAGCACCCTGAGTACTGAACACCCAGCACCCTGAGCACTGAGCACCCAGCACCCTGAGCACTGAGCACCCAGCACACTGAGCACTGAGCACCCAGGACCCTGAGTAGTGAGCACCCAACGTACTGAGCACCGAGCACCCCGAGCACTGAGCACCCAGCACCCTGAGTACTGAGCACCGATCACCCCGAGCACTGAGCACCCAGAAACCTGAGTACTGAGCTCCGAGCACCCCGAGCACCTGAGCACCCAGCACCCGGAGTACTGAGCACCCAGCACCCTGAGTACTAAGCACCGAGCACCCTGAGTACTGTGCTCCCAGTACCCTGAGCACTGAACACACAGCACCCTGAGTACTGAGCACCCCGAGCACTGAGCACCCAGCACCCTGAGTACTGAGCACCCAGCACCCTGAGTACTGAGCACCCAGCACCCTGTGTACTGAACACCCAGCACCCTGAGCACTGAGCACTGAGCACCCTGAGCACTGAGTACTGAGCACTGAGCACCCTGAGCACTGAGCACCCAGCACCCCGAGTACTGAGCACCCAGCACACCGAGCACTGAGCCCCCAGCGCCCCGAGCACTGACCACCCAGCACCCCGAGCACTGAGCACTGAGCACCCGGAGCACTGAGCGCACAGCACCCCGAGTACTAAGCACTGAGCACCCTGAGCACTGAGCACCCAGCACCCCGAGTACTGAGCACTGAGCACACTGAGTACTGAGAACCCAGCACCCTGAGCACTGAGTACCCAGCACCCTGAGCACAGAGCACCCAGCACCCTGAGCACTGAGCACCCAGCACCCTGAGCACTGAGCACCCAGCACCCTGAGTACTGAGCACTGAGCACCCAGCACCCCGAGCACTGAGCACCCAGCACCCTGAGTACTGAGCACTGAGCACCCAGCACCCCGAGCACTGAGCACCCAGCACCCTGAGCACTGAGCACCCAGCACCCGAGTACTGAGCACCCAGCACCCTGAGTACTGAGCACCCAGCACCCTGAGTACTGAGCACCCAGCACCCCAAGTACTGAGCACCCAGCACCCTGAGTACTGAGCACCCAGCACGCTGAGCACTGAGCACCCAGCACCCTGAGTACTGAGCACCCAGCGCCCTGAGTACTGAGCACCCAGCACCCTGAGCACTGAGCACCCAGCACACTGAGCACTGAGCACCCAGGACCCTGAGTAGTGAGCACCCAACGTACTGAGCACCGAGCACCCCGAGCACTGAGCACCCAGCACCCTGAGTACTGAGCACCAATCACCCTGAGCACTGAGCACCCAGCACCCTGAGTACTGAGCTCCGAGCACCCCGAGCACTGAGCACCCAGCACCCTGAGCACTGAGTACCCAGCACCCTGAGCACTGAGCACCCAGCACCCTGAGTACTGAGCACCCAGCACGCTGAGCACTGAGCACCCAGCACCCTGAGTACTGAGCACCCAGCACCCCAAGTACTGAGCACAAAGCGCCCTGAGTACTGAGCACCCAGCACGCTGAGCACTGAGCACCCAGCACCCTGAGTACTGAGCACCCAGCACCCTGAGCACTGAGCACCCAGCACCCTGAGCACTGAGCACCCAGCACACTGAGCACTGAGCACCCAGGACCCTGAGTAGTGAGCACCCAACGTACTGAGCACCGAGCACCCCGAGCACTGAGCACCCAGCACCCTGAGTACTGAGCACCAATCACCCTGAGCACTGAGCACCCAGCACCCTGAGTACTGAGCTCCGAGCACCCCGAGCACTGAGCACCCAGCACCCGGAGTACTGAGCACCCAGCACCCTGAGTACTAAGCACCGAGCACCCTGAGTACTGAGCACCCAGTACCCTGAGCATTGAACACACAGCACCCTGAGTACTGAGGACCCCGAGCACTGAGCACCCAGCACCCTGAGTACTGAGCACCCAGCACCCTGAGTACTGAGCACCCAGCACCCTGAGTACTGAACACCCAGCACCCTGAGCACTGAGCACTGAGCACCCTGAGCACTGAGTACTGAGCACTGAGCACCCTGAGCACTGAGCACCCAGCACCCCGAGTACTGAGCACCCAGCACACTGAGCACTGAGCCCACAGCGCCCCGAGCACTGACCACCCAGCACCCCGAGCACTGAGCACTGAGCACCCGGAGCACTGAGCACACAGCACAACGAGTACTGAGCACTGAGCACCCTGAGCACTGAGCACCCAGCACCCCGAGTACTGAGCACTGAGCACCCTGAGTACTGAGCACCCAGCACCCTGAGCACTGAGCACCCAGCACCCCGAGCACTGAGCACCCAGAACCCTGAGCACTGAGCACCCAGCACCCGAGTACTGAGCACCCAGTACCCTGAGTACTGAGCACCCAGCACTCTGAGTACTGAGCACCTAGCACCCCGAGCACTGAGCACCCAGCACCCTGAGCACTGAGCACCCTGAGTACTAAGCACCGAGCACCCTGAGTACTGAGCACCCAGCACCCTGAGCACTGAGCACCCAGCACCCCGAGCACTGAGCACCCAGCACCCTGAGTACTGAGCACCCAGCACCCTGAGCACTGAGCACCCAGCACCCTGAGTAGTGAGCACCCAACGTACTGAGCACCGAGCACCCCGAGCACTGAGCACCCAGCACCCTGAGTACTGAGCACCGAGCACCCCGAGTACTGAGCACCCAGCACCCTGAGTACTGAGCTCCGAGCACCCCGAGCACTGAGCACCCAGCGCCCCGAGCACCGAGCACCCTGAGCACTTAGCACCCAGCACCCTGAGCAATGAGCACCCTGAGTACTGAGCACCCAGCACCTTGAGCACTGAGCAACGAGCACCCCGAGCACTGAGCACCCAGCACCCGGAGTACTGAGCACCCAGCACCCTGAGTACTAAGCACCGAGCACCCTGAGTACTGAGCACCCAGCACCCTGAGCACTGAACACACAGCACCCTGAGTACTGATCACCTCGAGCACTGAGCACCCAGCACCGCGACCACTGAGCACATAGCACCCCGAGCACTGAGCACCCAGCACCCTGAGTACTGAGCACCCAGCACCCTGAGTACTGAGCACCCAGCACCCTGAGCACTGATTACCCTGCACCCTGAGCACTGAGCACCCAGCACCCTGAGCACTGAGCACACAGCACCCTGAGCACTGAGCACCCAGCACCCTGAGTACTGAGCACTGAGCACCCAGCACCCCGAGCACTGAGCATCCAGCACCCTGAGCACTGAGCACCCAGCGCCCTGAGTACTGAGCACTGAGCACCCCGAGTACTGAGCACCGGCACCCCGAGCACTAAGCATCCAGCACCCCGAGCACCGAGCACCTAGCACCCTGAGCACTGAGCACCCAGCACCATGAGCACTGAGCACCCAGCACCCTGAGTACTGAGCACTGAGCACCCAGCACCCGAGCACTGAGCACCCAGCACCCTGAGTACTGAGCACTGAGCACCCAGCACCCCGAGCACTGAGCACCCAGCACCCTGAGCACTGAGCACCCAGCACCCGAGTACTGAGCACCCAGCACCCTGAGTACTGTGCACCCAGCACCCTGAGTACTGAGCACCCAGCACCCCGAGTACTGAGCACCCAGCACCCTGAGAACTGAGCACCCAGCACCCTGAGCACTGAGCACCCAGCACCCTGAGCACTGAGCACCAAGCACCCGAGTACTGAGCACCCAGTACCCTGAGTACTGAGCACCCAGCACCCTGAGTACTGAGCACCCAGCACCCCGAGTACTGAACACCCAGCACCCTGAGTACTGAGCACCCAGCACCCTGAGCACTGAGCACCCAGCACCCCGAGCACTGAGCACCCAGCACCCTGAGTACTGAGCACTCAGCACCCAGCTCCCGGAGTACTGAGCACCCAGCACCCTGAGCACTGAGCACCCAGCACCCCGAGCACTGAGCACCCAGCACCCTGAGCACTGAGCACCCAGCACCCTGAGTACTGAGCACTGAGCACCCAGCACCCCGAGCACTGAGCACCCAGCACCCTGAGCACTGAGGACCCAGCACCCTGAGCCCTGAGCACCCAGCACCCTGAGTACTGAGCACTCAGCACCCAGAACCCCGAGCACTGAGCACCCAGCACCCTGAGTACTGAGCCCTGAGCACCCAGCACCCCGAGCACTGAGCACCCAGCACCCTGAGCACTGAGCACCCAGCACCCGAGTACTGAGCACCCAGCACCCTGAGTACTGAGCACCCAGCAACCTGTGTACTGAGAACCCAGCACCCCGTGTACTGAGCACCCAGCACCCTGAGTACTGAGAACCCAGCACCCCGAGTACTGAACACCCAGCACCCTGAGTACTGAGCACCCAGCACCCTGAGCACTGAGCACCCAGCACCCCGAGCACTGAGCACCCAGCACCCTGAGCACTGAGCACCCAGCACCCTGAGCACTGAGCACCCAGCACCCTGAGCACTGAGCACCCAGCACCCTGAGCACTGAGCACCCACCACCCTGAGTAGTGAGCACCCAAAGTACTGAGCACCGAGCACAACGAGCACTGAGCACCCAGCACCCCGAGCACTGAGCACCCAGCACCCCGAGCACCGAGCACCCTGAGTACTAAGCACCGAGCACCCTGAATACTGAGCACCCAGCACCCTGAGCACTGAGCACCCAGCACACCGAGCACTGAGCACCCAGCACCCTGAGTACTGAGCACCCAGCAACCTGAGCACTGAGCACCCAGCACCCTGAGTAGTGAGCACCCAACGTACTGAGCACCGAGCACCCCGAGCACTGAGCACCCAGCACCCTGAGTACTGAGCACCGAGCACCCCGAGTACTGAGCACCCAGCACCCTGAGTACTGAGCTCCGAGCAACCCGAGCACTGAGCACCCAGCGCCCCGAGCACCGAGCACCCTGAGCACTGAGCAGCCAGCACCCTGTGCAATGAGCACCCTGAGTACTGAGCACCCAGCACCTTGAGCACTGAGCACCGAGCACCCCGAGCACTGAGCACCCAGCACCCGGAGTACTGAGCACCCAGCACCCTGAGTACTAAGCACCGAGCACCCTGAGTACTGAGCACCCAGCAGCCTGAGCACTGAACACACAGCACCCTGAGTACTGAGCACCTCGAGCACTGAGCACCCAGCACCCTGAGTACTGAGCACCGAGCACCCCGAGCACTGAGCACCCAGCACCGCGACCACTGAGCACATAGCACCCCGAGCACTGAGCACCCAGCACCCTGAGTACTGAGCACCCAGCACCCTGAGTACTGAGCACCCAGCACCCTGAGCACTGATTACCCAGCACCCTGAGCACTGAGCACCCAGCACCCTGAGCACTGAGCACACAGCACCCTGAGCACTGAGCACCCAGCACCCTTCGTACTGAGCACTGAGCACCCAGCACCCCGAGCACTGAGCACCCAGCACCCTGAGTACTGAGCACCGAGCACCCCGAGCACTGAGCACCCAGCACCCTGAGTACTGAGCTCCGAGCACCCCGAGCACGGAGCACCCAGCGCCCCGAGCACCGAGCACCCTGAGCACTGAGCACCCAGCACCCTGAGCACTGAGCACCGAGCACCCCGAGTACTGAGCACCCAGCACCCTGAGCACTGAGCACCCAGCACCCTGAGTACTGAGCACCCAGCACCCTGAGTACTGAACACCCAGCACCCTGAGCACTGAGCACCCAGCACCCTGAGCACTGAGCACCCAGCACACTGAGCACTGAGCACCCAGGACCCTGAGTAGTGAGCACCCAACGTACTGAGCACCGAGCACCCCGAGCACTGAGCACCCAGCACCCTGAGTACTGAGCACCGATCACCCCGAGCACTGAGCACCCAGAACCCTGAGTACTGAGCTCCGAGCACCCCGAGCACCTGAGCACCCAGCACCCGGAGTACTGAGCACCCAGCACCCTGAGTACTAAGCACCGAGCACCCTGAGTACTGTGCTCCCAGTACCCTGAGCACTGAACACACAGCACCCTGAGTACTGAGCACCCCGAGCACTGAGCACCCAGCACCCTGAGTACTGAGCACCCAGCACCCTGAGTACTGAGCACCCAGCACCCTGTGTACTGAACACCCAGCACCCTGAGCACTGAGCACTGAGCACCCTGAGCACTGAGTACTGAGCACTGAGCACCCTGAGCACTGAGCACCCAGCACCCCGAGTACTGAGCACCCAGCACACCGAGCACTGAGCCCCCAGCGCCCCGAGCACTGACCACCCAGCACCCCGAGCACTGAGCACTGAGCACCCGGAGCACTGAGCACACAGCACCCCGAGTACTAAGCACTGAGCACCCTGAGCACTGAGCACCCAGCACCCCGAGTACTGAGCACTGAGCACCCTGAGTACTGAGAACCCAGCACCCTGAGCACTGAGTACCCAGCACCCTGAGCACAGAGCACCCAGCACCCTGAGCACTGAGCACCCAGCACCCTGAGCACTGAGCACCCAGCACCCTGAGTACTGAGCACTGAGCACCCAGCACCCCGAGCACTGAGCACCCAGCACCCTGAGTACTGAGCACTGAGCACCCAGCACCCCGAGCACTGAGCACCCAGCACCCTGAGCACTGAGCACCCAGCACCCGAGTACTGAGCACCCAGCACCCTGAGTACTGAGCACCCAGCACCCTGAGTACTGAGCACCCAGCACCCCAAGTACTGAGCACCCAGCACCCTGAGTACTGAGCACCCAGCACGCAGAGCACTGAGCACCCAGCACCCTGAGTACTGAGCACCCAGCGCCCTGAGTACTGAGCACCCAGCACCCTGAGCACTGAGCACCCAGCACACTGAGCACTGAGCACCCAGGACCCTGAGTAGTGAGCACCCAACGTACTGAGCACCGAGCACCCCGAGCACTGAGCACCCAGCACCCTGAGTACTGAGCACCAATCACCCTGAGCACTGAGCACCCAGCACCCTGAGTACTGAGCTCCGAGCACCCCGAGCACTGAGCACCCAGCACCCTGAGCACTGAGTACCCAGCACCCTGAGCACTGAGCACCCAGCACCCTGAGTACTGAGCACCCAGCACGCTGAGCACTGAGCACCCAGCACCCTGAGTACTGAGCACCCAGCACCCCAAGTACTGAGCACCCAGCACCCTGAGTACTGAGCACCCAGCACGCTGAGCACTGAGCACCCAGCACCCTGAGTACTGAGCACCCAGCACCCTGAGCACTGAGCACCCAGCACCCTGAGCACTGAGCACCCAGCACACTGAGCACTGAGCACCCAGGACCCTGAGTAGTGAGCACCCAACGTACTGAGCACCGAGCACCCCGAGCACTGAGCACCCAGCACCCTGAGTACTGAGCACCAATCACCCTGAGCACTGAGCACCCAGCACCCTGAGTACTGAGCTCCGAGCACCCCGAGCACTGAGCACCCAGCACCCGGAGTACTGAGCACCCAGCACCCTGAGTACTAAGCACCGAGCACCCTGAGTACTGAGCACCCAGTACCCTGAGCACTGAACACACAGCACCCTGAGTACTGAGGACCCCGAGCACTGAGCACCCAGCACCCTGAGTACTGAGCACCCAGCACCCTGAGTACTGAGCACCCAGCACCCTGAGTACTGAACACCCAGCACCCTGAGCACTGAGCACTGAGCACCCTGAGCACTGAGTACTGAGCACTGAGCACCCTGAGCACTGAGCACCCAGCACCCCGAGTACTGAGCACCCAGCACACTGAGCACTGAGCCCACAGCGCCCCGAGCACTGACCACCCAGCACCCCGAGCACTGAGCACTGAGCACCCGGAGCACTGAGCACACAGCACAACGAGTACTGAGCACTGAGCACCCTGAGCACTGAGCACCCAGCACCCCGAGTACTGAGCACTGAGCACCCTGAGTACTGAGCACCCAGCACCCTGAGCACTGAGCACCCAGCACCCCGAGCACTGAGCACCCAGAACCCTGAGCACTGAGCACCCAGCACCCGAGTACTGAGCACCCAGTACCCTGAGTACTGAGCACCCAGCACTCTGAGTACTGAGCACCTAGCACCCCGAGCACTGAGCACCCAGCACCCTGAGCACTGAGCACCCTGAGTACTAAGCACCGAGCACCCTGAGTACTGAGCACCCAGCACCCTGAGCACTGAGCACCCAGCACCCCGAGCACTGAGCACCCAGCACCCTGAGTACTGAGCACCCAGCACCCTGAGCACTGAGCACCCAGCACCCTGAGTAGTGAGCACCCAACGTACTGAGCACCGAGCACCCCGAGCACTGAGCACCCAGCACCCTGAGTACTGAGCACCGAGCACCCCGAGTACTGAGCACCCAGCACCCTGAGTACTGAGCTCCGAGCACCCCGAGCACTGAGCACCCAGCGCCCCGAGCACCGAGCACCCTGAGCACTTAGCACCCAGCACCCTGAGCAATGAGCACCCTGAGTACTGAGCACCCAGCACCTTGAGCACTGAGCAACGAGCACCCCGAGCACTGAGCACCCAGCACCCGGAGTACTGAGCACCCAGCACCCTGAGTACTAAGCACCGAGCACCCTGAGTACTGAGCACCCAGCACCCTGAGCACTGAACACACAGCACCCTGAGTACTGATCACCTCGAGCACTGAGCACCCAGCACCGCGACCACTGAGCACATAGCACCCCGAGCACTGAGCACCCAGCACCCTGAGTACTGAGCACCCAGCACCCTGAGTACTGAGCACCCAGCACCCTGAGCACTGATTACCCTGCACCCTGAGCACTGAGCACCCAGCACCCTGAGCACTGAGCACACAGCACCCTGAGCACTGAGCACCCAGCACCCTGAGTACTGAGCACTGAGCACCCAGCACCCCGAGCACTGAGCATCCAGCACCCTGAGCACTGAGCACCCAGCGCCCTGAGTACTGAGCACTGAGCACCCCGAGTACTGAGCACCGGCACCCCGAGCACTAAGCATCCAGCACCCCGAGCACCGAGCACCTAGCACCCTGAGCACTGAGCACCCAGCACCATGAGCACTGAGCACCCAGCACCCTGAGTACTGAGCACTGAGCACCCAGCACCCGAGCACTGAGCACCCAGCACCCTGAGTACTGAGCACTGAGCACCCAGCACCCCGAGCACTGAGCACCCAGCACCCTGAGCACTGAGCACCCAGCACCCGAGTACTGAGCACCCAGCACCCTGAGTACTGTGCACCCAGCACCCTGAGTACTGAGCACCCAGCACCCCGAGTACTGAGCACCCAGCACCCTGAGAACTGAGCACCCAGCACCCTGAGCACTGAGCACCCAGCACCCTGAGCACTGAGCACCAAGCACCCGAGTACTGAGCACCCAGTACCCTGAGTACTGAGCACCCAGCACCCTGAGTACTGAGCACCCAGCACCCCGAGTACTGAACACCCAGCACCCTGAGTACTGAGCACCCAGCACCCTGAGCACTGAGCACCCAGCACCCCGAGCACTGAGCACCCAGCACCCTGAGTACTGAGCACTCAGCACCCAGCTCCCGGAGTACTGAGCACCCAGCACCCTGAGCACTGAGCACCCAGCACCCCGAGCACTGAGCACCCAGCACCCTGAGCACTGAGCACCCAGCACCCTGAGTACTGAGCACTGAGCACCCAGCACCCCGAGCACTGAGCACCCAGCACCCTGAGCACTGAGGACCCAGCACCCTGAGCCCTGAGCACCCAGCACCCTGAGTACTGAGCACTCAGCACCCAGAACCCCGAGCACTGAGCACCCAGCACCCTGAGTACTGAGCCCTGAGCACCCAGCACCCCGAGCACTGAGCACCCAGCACCCTGAGCACTGAGCACCCAGCACCCGAGTACTGAGCACCCAGCACCCTGAGTACTGAGCACCCAGCAACCTGTGTACTGAGAACCCAGCACCCCGTGTACTGAGCACCCAGCACCCTGAGTACTGAGAACCCAGCACCCCGAGTACTGAACACCCAGCACCCTGAGTACTGAGCACCCAGCACCCTGAGCACTGAGCACCCAGCACCCCGAGCACTGAGCACCCAGCACCCTGAGCACTGAGCACCCAGCACCCTGAGCACTGAGCACCCAGCACCCTGAGCACTGAGCACCCAGCACCCTGAGCACTGAGCACCCACCACCCTGAGTAGTGAGCACCCAAAGTACTGAGCACCGAGCACAACGAGCACTGAGCACCCAGCACCCCGAGCACTGAGCACCCAGCACCCCGAGCACCGAGCACCCTGAGTACTAAGCACCGAGCACCCTGAATACTGAGCACCCAGCACCCTGAGCACTGAGCACCCAGCACACCGAGCACTGAGCACCCAGCACCCTGAGTACTGAGCACCCAGCAACCTGAGCACTGAGCACCCAGCACCCTGAGTAGTGAGCACCCAACGTACTGAGCACCGAGCACCCCGAGCACTGAGCACCCAGCACCCTGAGTACTGAGCACCGAGCACCCCGAGTACTGAGCACCCAGCACCCTGAGTACTGAGCTCCGAGCAACCCGAGCACTGAGCACCCAGCGCCCCGAGCACCGAGCACCCTGAGCACTGAGCAGCCAGCACCCTGTGCAATGAGCACCCTGAGTACTGAGCACCCAGCACCTTGAGCACTGAGCACCGAGCACCCCGAGCACTGAGCACCCAGCACCCGGAGTACTGAGCACCCAGCACCCTGAGTACTAAGCACCGAGCACCCTGAGTACTGAGCACCCAGCAGCCTGAGCACTGAACACACAGCACCCTGAGTACTGAGCACCTCGAGCACTGAGCACCCAGCACCCTGAGTACTGAGCACCGAGCACCCCGAGCACTGAGCACCCAGCACCGCGACCACTGAGCACATAGCACCCCGAGCACTGAGCACCCAGCACCCTGAGTACTGAGCACCCAGCACCCTGAGTACTGAGCACCCAGCACCCTGAGCACTGATTACCCAGCACCCTGAGCACTGAGCACCCAGCACCCTGAGCACTGAGCACACAGCACCCTGAGCACTGAGCACCCAGCACCCTTCGTACTGAGCACTGAGCACCCAGCACCCCGAGCACTGAGCACCCAGCACCCTGAGTACTGAGCACCGAGCACCCCGAGCACTGAGCACCCAGCACCCTGAGTACTGAGCTCCGAGCACCCCGAGCACGGAGCACCCAGCGCCCCGAGCACCGAGCACCCTGAGCACTGAGCACCCAGCACCCTGAGCACTGAGCACCGAGCACCCCGAGTACTGAGCACCCAGCACCCTGAGCACTGAGCACCCAGCACCCTGAGTACTGAGCACCCAGCACCCTGAGTACTGAACACCCAGCACCCTGAGCACTGAGCACCCAGCACCCTGAGCACTGAGCACCCAGCACACTGAGCACTGAGCACCCAGGACCCTGAGTAGTGAGCACCCAACGTACTGAGCACCGAGCACCCCGAGCACTGAGCACCCAGCACCCTGAGTACTGAGCACCGATCACCCCGAGCACTGAGCACCCAGAACCCTGAGTACTGAGCTCCGAGCACCCCGAGCACCTGAGCACCCAGCACCCGGAGTACTGAGCACCCAGCACCCTGAGTACTAAGCACCGAGCACCCTGAGTACTGTGCTCCCAGTACCCTGAGCACTGAACACACAGCACCCTGAGTACTGAGCACCCCGAGCACTGAGCACCCAGCACCCTGAGTACTGAGCACCCAGCACCCTGAGTACTGAGCACCCAGCACCCTGTGTACTGAACACCCAGCACCCTGAGCACTGAGCACTGAGCACCCTGAGCACTGAGTACTGAGCACTGAGCACCCTGAGCACTGAGCACCCAGCACCCCGAGTACTGAGCACCCAGCACACCGAGCACTGAGCCCCCAGCGCCCCGAGCACTGACCACCCAGCACCCCGAGCACTGAGCACTGAGCACCCGGAGCACTGAGCACACAGCACCCCGAGTACTAAGCACTGAGCACCCTGAGCACTGAGCACCCAGCACCCCGAGTACTGAGCACTGAGCACCCTGAGTACTGAGAACCCAGCACCCTGAGCACTGAGTACCCAGCACCCTGAGCACAGAGCACCCAGCACCCTGAGCACTGAGCACCCAGCACCCTGAGCACTGAGCACCCAGCACCCTGAGTACTGAGCACTGAGCACCCAGCACCCCGAGCACTGAGCACCCAGCACCCTGAGTACTGAGCACTGAGCACCCAGCACCCCGAGCACTGAGCACCCAGCACCCTGAGCACTGAGCACCCAGCACCCGAGTACTGAGCACCCAGCACCCTGAGTACTGAGCACCCAGCACCCTGAGTACTGAGCACCCAGCACCCCAAGTACTGAGCACCCAGCACCCTGAGTACTGAGCACCCAGCACGCAGAGCACTGAGCACCCAGCACCCTGAGTACTGAGCACCCAGCGCCCTGAGTACTGAGCACCCAGCACCCTGAGCACTGAGCACCCAGCACACTGAGCACTGAGCACCCAGGACCCTGAGTAGTGAGCACCCAACGTACTGAGCACCGAGCACCCCGAGCACTGAGCACCCAGCACCCTGAGTACTGAGCACCAATCACCCTGAGCACTGAGCACCCAGCACCCTGAGTACTGAGCTCCGAGCACCCCGAGCACTGAGCACCCAGCACCCTGAGCACTGAGTACCCAGCACCCTGAGCACTGAGCACCCAGCACCCTGAGTACTGAGCACCCAGCACGCTGAGCACTGAGCACCCAGCACCCTGAGTACTGAGCACCCAGCACCCCAAGTACTGAGCACCCAGCACCCTGAGTACTGAGCACCCAGCACGCTGAGCACTGAGCACCCAGCACCCTGAGTACTGAGCACCCAGCACCCTGAGCACTGAGCACCCAGCACCCTGAGCACTGAGCACCCAGCACACTGAGCACTGAGCACCCAGGACCCTGAGTAGTGAGCACCCAACGTACTGAGCACCGAGCACCCCGAGCACTGAGCACCCAGCACCCTGAGTACTGAGCACCAATCACCCTGAGCACTGAGCACCCAGCACCCTGAGTACTGAGCTCCGAGCACCCCGAGCACTGAGCACCCAGCACCCGGAGTACTGAGCACCCAGCACCCTGAGTACTAAGCACCGAGCACCCTGAGTACTGAGCACCCAGTACCCTGAGCACTGAACACACAGCACCCTGAGTACTGAGGACCCCGAGCACTGAGCACCCAGCACCCTGAGTACTGAGCACCCAGCACCCTGAGTACTGAGCACCCAGCACCCTGAGTACTGAACACCCAGCACCCTGAGCACTGAGCACTGAGCACCCTGAGCACTGAGTACTGAGCACTGAGCACCCTGAGCACTGAGCACCCAGCACCCCGAGTACTGAGCACCCAGCACACTGAGCACTGAGCCCACAGCGCCCCGAGCACTGACCACCCAGCACCCCGAGCACTGAGCACTGAGCACCCGGAGCACTGAGCACACAGCACAACGAGTACTGAGCACTGAGCACCCTGAGCACTGAGCACCCAGCACCCCGAGTACTGAGCACTGAGCACCCTGAGTACTGAGCACCCAGCACCCTGAGCACTGAGCACCCAGCACCCCGAGCACTGAGCACCCAGAACCCTGAGCACTGAGCACCCAGCACCCGAGTACTGAGCACCCAGTACCCTGAGTACTGAGCACCCAGCACTCTGAGTACTGAGCACCTAGCACCCCGAGCACTGAGCACCCAGCACCCTGAGCACTGAGCACCCTGAGTACTAAGCACCGAGCACCCTGAGTACTGAGCACCCAGCACCCTGAGCACTGAGCACCCAGCACCCCGAGCACTGAGCACCCAGCACCCTGAGTACTGAGCACCCAGCACCCTGAGCACTGAGCACCCAGCACCCTGAGTAGTGAGCACCCAACGTACTGAGCACCGAGCACCCCGAGCACTGAGCACCCAGCACCCTGAGTACTGAGCACCGAGCACCCCGAGTACTGAGCACCCAGCACCCTGAGTACTGAGCTCCGAGCACCCCGAGCACTGAGCACCCAGCGCCCCGAGCACCGAGCACCCTGAGCACTTAGCACCCAGCACCCTGAGCAATGAGCACCCTGAGTACTGAGCACCCAGCACCTTGAGCACTGAGCAACGAGCACCCCGAGCACTGAGCACCCAGCACCCGGAGTACTGAGCACCCAGCACCCTGAGTACTAAGCACCGAGCACCCTGAGTACTGAGCACCCAGCACCCTGAGCACTGAACACACAGCACCCTGAGTACTGATCACCTCGAGCACTGAGCACCCAGCACCGCGACCACTGAGCACATAGCACCCCGAGCACTGAGCACCCAGCACCCTGAGTACTGAGCACCCAGCACCCTGAGTACTGAGCACCCAGCACCCTGAGCACTGATTACCCTGCACCCTGAGCACTGAGCACCCAGCACCCTGAGCACTGAGCACACAGCACCCTGAGCACTGAGCACCCAGCACCCTGAGTACTGAGCACTGAGCACCCAGCACCCCGAGCACTGAGCATCCAGCACCCTGAGCACTGAGCACCCAGCGCCCTGAGTACTGAGCACTGAGCACCCCGAGTACTGAGCACCGGCACCCCGAGCACTAAGCATCCAGCACCCCGAGCACCGAGCACCTAGCACCCTGAGCACTGAGCACCCAGCACCATGAGCACTGAGCACCCAGCACCCTGAGTACTGAGCACTGAGCACCCAGCACCCGAGCACTGAGCACCCAGCACCCTGAGTACTGAGCACTGAGCACCCAGCACCCCGAGCACTGAGCACCCAGCACCCTGAGCACTGAGCACCCAGCACCCGAGTACTGAGCACCCAGCACCCTGAGTACTGTGCACCCAGCACCCTGAGTACTGAGCACCCAGCACCCCGAGTACTGAGCACCCAGCACCCTGAGAACTGAGCACCCAGCACCCTGAGCACTGAGCACCCAGCACCCTGAGCACTGAGCACCAAGCACCCGAGTACTGAGCACCCAGTACCCTGAGTACTGAGCACCCAGCACCCTGAGTACTGAGCACCCAGCACCCCGAGTACTGAACACCCAGCACCCTGAGTACTGAGCACCCAGCACCCTGAGCACTGAGCACCCAGCACCCCGAGCACTGAGCACCCAGCACCCTGAGTACTGAGCACTCAGCACCCAGCTCCCGGAGTACTGAGCACCCAGCACCCTGAGCACTGAGCACCCAGCACCCCGAGCACTGAGCACCCAGCACCCTGAGCACTGAGCACCCAGCACCCTGAGTACTGAGCACTGAGCACCCAGCACCCCGAGCACTGAGCACCCAGCACCCTGAGCACTGAGGACCCAGCACCCTGAGCCCTGAGCACCCAGCACCCTGAGTACTGAGCACTCAGCACCCAGAACCCCGAGCACTGAGCACCCAGCACCCTGAGTACTGAGCCCTGAGCACCCAGCACCCCGAGCACTGAGCACCCAGCACCCTGAGCACTGAGCACCCAGCACCCGAGTACTGAGCACCCAGCACCCTGAGTACTGAGCACCCAGCAACCTGTGTACTGAGAACCCAGCACCCCGTGTACTGAGCACCCAGCACCCTGAGTACTGAGAACCCAGCACCCCGAGTACTGAACACCCAGCACCCTGAGTACTGAGCACCCAGCACCCTGAGCACTGAGCACCCAGCACCCCGAGCACTGAGCACCCAGCACCCTGAGCACTGAGCACCCAGCACCCTGAGCACTGAGCACCCAGCACCCTGAGCACTGAGCACCCAGCACCCTGAGCACTGAGCACCCACCACCCTGAGTAGTGAGCACCCAAAGTACTGAGCACCGAGCACAACGAGCACTGAGCACCCAGCACCCCGAGCACTGAGCACCCAGCACCCCGAGCACCGAGCACCCTGAGTACTAAGCACCGAGCACCCTGAATACTGAGCACCCAGCACCCTGAGCACTGAGCACCCAGCACACCGAGCACTGAGCACCCAGCACCCTGAGTACTGAGCACCCAGCAACCTGAGCACTGAGCACCCAGCACCCTGAGTAGTGAGCACCCAACGTACTGAGCACCGAGCACCCCGAGCACTGAGCACCCAGCACCCTGAGTACTGAGCACCGAGCACCCCGAGTACTGAGCACCCAGCACCCTGAGTACTGAGCTCCGAGCAACCCGAGCACTGAGCACCCAGCGCCCCGAGCACCGAGCACCCTGAGCACTGAGCAGCCAGCACCCTGTGCAATGAGCACCCTGAGTACTGAGCACCCAGCACCTTGAGCACTGAGCACCGAGCACCCCGAGCACTGAGCACCCAGCACCCGGAGTACTGAGCACCCAGCACCCTGAGTACTAAGCACCGAGCACCCTGAGTACTGAGCACCCAGCAGCCTGAGCACTGAACACACAGCACCCTGAGTACTGAGCACCTCGAGCACTGAGCACCCAGCACCCTGAGTACTGAGCACCGAGCACCCCGAGCACTGAGCACCCAGCACCGCGACCACTGAGCACATAGCACCCCGAGCACTGAGCACCCAGCACCCTGAGTACTGAGCACCCAGCACCCTGAGTACTGAGCACCCAGCACCCTGAGCACTGATTACCCAGCACCCTGAGCACTGAGCACCCAGCACCCTGAGCACTGAGCACACAGCACCCTGAGCACTGAGCACCCAGCACCCTTCGTACTGAGCACTGAGCACCCAGCACCCCGAGCACTGAGCACCCAGCACCCTGAGTACTGAGCACCGAGCACCCCGAGCACTGAGCACCCAGCACCCTGAGTACTGAGCTCCGAGCACCCCGAGCACGGAGCACCCAGCGCCCCGAGCACCGAGCACCCTGAGCACTGAGCACCCAGCACCCTGAGCACTGAGCACCGAGCACCCCGAGTACTGAGCACCCAGCACCCTGAGCACTGAGCACCCAGCACCCTGAGTACTGAGCACCCAGCACCCTGAGTACTGAACACCCAGCACCCTGAGCACTGAGCACCCAGCACCCTGAGCACTGAGCACCCAGCACACTGAGCACTGAGCACCCAGGACCCTGAGTAGTGAGCACCCAACGTACTGAGCACCGAGCACCCCGAGCACTGAGCACCCAGCACCCTGAGTACTGAGCACCGATCACCCCGAGCACTGAGCACCCAGAACCCTGAGTACTGAGCTCCGAGCACCCCGAGCACCTGAGCACCCAGCACCCGGAGTACTGAGCACCCAGCACCCTGAGTACTAAGCACCGAGCACCCTGAGTACTGTGCTCCCAGTACCCTGAGCACTGAACACACAGCACCCTGAGTACTGAGCACCCCGAGCACTGAGCACCCAGCACCCTGAGTACTGAGCACCCAGCACCCTGAGTACTGAGCACCCAGCACCCTGTGTACTGAACACCCAGCACCCTGAGCACTGAGCACTGAGCACCCTGAGCACTGAGTACTGAGCACTGAGCACCCTGAGCACTGAGCACCCAGCACCCCGAGTACTGAGCACCCAGCACACCGAGCACTGAGCCCCCAGCGCCCCGAGCACTGACCACCCAGCACCCCGAGCACTGAGCACTGAGCACCCGGAGCACTGAGCACACAGCACCCCGAGTACTAAGCACTGAGCACCCTGAGCACTGAGCACCCAGCACCCCGAGTACTGAGCACTGAGCACCCTGAGTACTGAGAACCCAGCACCCTGAGCACTGAGTACCCAGCACCCTGAGCACAGAGCACCCAGCACCCTGAGCACTGAGCACCCAGCACCCTGAGCACTGAGCACCCAGCACCCTGAGTACTGAGCACTGAGCACCCAGCACCCCGAGCACTGAGCACCCAGCACCCTGAGTACTGAGCACTGAGCACCCAGCACCCCGAGCACTGAGCACCCAGCACCCTGAGCACTGAGCACCCAGCACCCGAGTACTGAGCACTCAGCACCCTGAGTACTGAGCACCCAGCACCCTGAGTACTGAGCACCCAGCACCCCAAGTACTGAGCACCCAGCACCCTGAGTACTGAGCACCCAGCACGCAGAGCACTGAGCACCCAGCACCCTGAGTACTGAGCACCCAGCGCCCTGAGTACTGAGCACCCAGCACCCTGAGCACTGAGCACCCAGCACACTGAGCACTGAGCACCCAGGACCCTGAGTAGTGAGCACCCAACGTACTGAGCACCGAGCACCCCGAGCACTGAGCACCCAGCACCCTGAGTACTGAGCACCAATCACCCTGAGCACTGAGCACCCAGCACCCTGAGTACTGAGCTCCGAGCACCCCGAGCACTGAGCACCCAGCACCCTGAGCACTGAGTACCCAGCACCCTGAGCACTGAGCACCCAGCACCCTGAGTACTGAGCACCCAGCACGCTGAGCACTGAGCACCCAGCACCCTGAGTACTGAGCACCCAGCACCCCAAGTACTGAGCACCCAGCACCCTGAGTACTGAGCACCCAGCACGCTGAGCACTGAGCACCCAGCACCCTGAGTACTGAGCACCCAGCACCCTGAGCACTGAGCACCCAGCACCCTGAGCACTGAGCACCCAGCACACTGAGCACTGAGCACCCAGGACCCTGAGTAGTGAGCACCCAACGTACTGAGCACCGAGCACCCCGAGCACTGAGCACCCAGCACCCTGAGTACTGAGCACCAATCACCCTGAGCACTGAGCACCCAGCACCCTGAGTACTGAGCTCCGAGCACCCCGAGCACTGAGCACCCAGCACCCGGAGTACTGAGCACCCAGCACCCTGAGTACTAAGCACCGAGCACCCTGAGTACTGAGCACCCAGTACCCTGAGCACTGAACACACAGCACCCTGAGTACTGAGGACCCCGAGCACTGAGCACCCAGCACCCTGAGTACTGAGCACCCAGCACCCTGAGTACTGAGCACCCAGCACCCTGAGTACTGAACACCCAGCACCCTGAGCACTGAGCACTGAGCACCCTGAGCACTGAGTACTGAGCACTGAGCACCCTGAGCACTGAGCACCCAGCACCCCGAGTACTGAGCACCCAGCACACTGAGCACTGAGCCCACAGCGCCCCGAGCACTGACCACCCAGCACCCCGAGCACTGAGCACTGAGCACCCGGAGCACTGAGCACACAGCACAACGAGTACTGAGCACTGAGCACCCTGAGCACTGAGCACCCAGCACCCCGAGTACTGAGCACTGAGCACCCTGAGTACTGAGCACCCAGCACCCTGAGCACTGAGCACCCAGCACCCCGAGCACTGAGCACCCAGAACCCTGAGCACTGAGCACCCAGCACCCGAGTACTGAGCACCCAGTACCCTGAGTACTGAGCACCCAGCACTCTGAGTACTGAGCACCTAGCACCCCGAGCACTGAGCACCCAGCACCCCGAGCACTGAGCACCGTGAGTACTAAGCACCGAGCACCCTGAGTACTGAGCACCCAGCACCCTGAGCACTGAGCACCCAGCACCCCGAGCACTGAGCACCCAGCACCCTGAGTACTGAGCACCCAGCACCCTGAGCACTGAGCACCCAGCACCCTGAGTAGTGAGCACCCAACGTACTGAGCACCGAGCACCCCGAGCACTGAGCACCCAGCACCCTGAGTACTGAGCACCGAGCACCCCGAGTACTGAGCACCCAGCACCCTGAGTACTGAGCTCCGAGCACCCCGAGCACTGAGCACCCAGCGCCCCGAGCACCGAGCACCCTGAGCACTTAGCACCCAGCACCCTGAGCAATGAGCACCCTGAGTACTGAGCACCCAGCACCTTGAGCACTGAGCAACGAGCACCCCGAGCACTGAGCACCCAGCACCCGGAGTACTGAGCACCCAGCACCCTGAGTACTAAGCACCGAGCACCCTGAGTACTGAGCACCCAGCACCCTGAGCACTGAACACACAGCACCCTGAGTACTGATCACCTCGAGCACTGAGCACCCAGCACCGCGACCACTGAGCACATAGCACCCCGAGCACTGAGCACCCAGCACCCTGAGTACTGAGCACCCAGCACCCTGAGTACTGAGCACCCAGCACCCTGAGCACTGATTACCCAGCACCCTGAGCACTGAGCACCCAGCACCCTGAGCACTGAGCACACAGCACCCTGAGCACTGAGCACCCAGCACCCTGAGTACTGAGCACTGAGCACCCAGCACCCCGAGCACTGAGCATCCAGCACCCTGAGTACTGAGCACCGAGCACCCCGAGCACTGAGCACCCAGCACCCTGAGTACTGAGCTCCGAGCACCCCGAGCACTGAGCACCCAGCGCCCGGAGCACCGAGCACCCTGAGCACTGAGCACCCAGCACCCTGAGCACTGAGCACCGAGCACCCCGAGTACTGAGCACCCAGCACCCTGAGTACTGAACACCCAGCACCCTGAGCACTGAGCACTGAGCACCCTGAGCACTGAGTACTGAGCACCGAGCACCCCGAGAAATGAGCACCCAGCACCCGGAGTACTGAGCACCCAGCACCCTGAGTACTGAGCACCCAGCACCCTGAGTACTGAGCACCCAGTACCCTGAGCACTGAACACACAGCACCCTGAGTACTGAGGACCCCGAGCACTGAGCACCCAGCACCCTGAGTACTGAGCACCCAGCACCCTGAGTACTGAGCACCCAGCACCCTGAGTACTGAACACCCAGCACCCTGAGCACTGAGCACTGAGCACCCTGAGCACTGAGTACTGAGCACTGAGCACCCTGAGCACTGAGCACCCAGCACCCCGAGTACTGAGCACCCAGCACACTGAGCACTGAGCCCACAGCGCCCCGAGCACTGACCACCCAGCACCCCGAGCACTGAGCACTGAGCACCCGGAGCACTGAGCACACAGCACAACGAGTACTGAGCACTGAGCACCCTGAGCACTGAGCACCCAGCACCCCGAGTACTGAGCACTGAGCACCCTGAGTACTGAGCACCCAGCACCCTGAGCACTGAGCACCCAGCACCCCGAGCACTGAGCACCCAGAACCCTGAGCACTGAGCACCCAGCACCCGAGTACTGAGCACCCAGTACCCTGAGTACTGAGCACCCAGCACTCTGAGTACTGAGCACCTAGCACCCCGAGCACTGAGCACCCAGCACCCCGAGCACTGAGCACCCTGAGTACTAAGCACCGAGCACCCTGAGTACTGAGCACCCAGCACCCTGAGCACTGAGCACCCAGCACCCCGAGCACTGAGCACCCAGCACCCTGAGTACTGAGCACCCAGCACCCTGAGCACTGAGCACCCAGCACCCTGAGTAGTGAGCACCCAACGTACTGAGCACCGAGCACCCCGAGCACTGAGCACCCAGCACGCTGAGTACTGAGCACCGAGCACCCCGAGTACTGAGCACCCAGCACCCTGAGTACTGAGCTCCGAGCACCCCGAGCACTGAGCACCCAGCGCCCCGAGCACCGAGCACCCTGAGCACTTAGCACCCAGCACCCTGAGCAATGAGCACCCTGAGTACTGAGCACCCAGCACCTTGAGTACTGAGCACCGAGCACCCCGAGCACTGAGCACCCAGCACCCGGAGTACTGAGCACCCAGCACCCTGAGTACTGAGCACCCAGCACCCTGAGTACTGAGCACCCAGCACCCTGAGCACTGATTACCCAGCACCCTGAGCACTGAGCACCCAGCACCCTGAGCACTGAGCACACAGCACCCTGAGCACTGAGCACCCAGCACCCTGAGTACTGAGCACTGAGCACCCAGCACCCCGAGCACTGAGCATCCAGCACCCTGAGTACTGAGCACCGAGCACCCCGAGCACTGAGCACCCAGCACCCTGAGTACTGAGCTGCGAGCACCCCGAGCACTGAGCACCCAGCGCCCGGAGCACCGAGCACCCTGAGCACTGAGCACCCAGCACCCTGAGCACTGAGCACCGAGCACCCCAAGTACTGAGCACCCAGCACCCTGAGTACTGAACACCCAGCACCCTGAGCACTGAGCACTGAGCACCCTGAGCACTGAGTACTGAGCACCGAGCACCCCGAGAACTGAGCACCCAGCACCCGGAGTACTGAGCACCCAGCACCCTGAGTACTGAGCACCCAGCACCCCGAGCACTGAGCACCCAGCACCCTGAGCCCTGAGCACCCAGCACCCTGAGTACTGAGCACTGAGCACCCAGCACCCCGAGCACTGAGCACCCAGCACCCTGAGCACTGAGCACCCAGCACCCCGAGTACTGAGCACCCAGCACCCTGAGTACTGAGAACCCAGCACCCCGAGTACTGAACACCCAGCACCCTGAGTACTGAGCACCCAGCACCCTGAGCACTGAGCACCCAGCACCCCGAGCACTGAGCACCCAGCACCCTGAGTACTGAGCACTCAGCACCCAGCACCCGGAGTACTGAGCACCCAGCACCCTGAGCACTGAGCACCCAGCACCCCGAGCACTGAGCACCCAGCACACTGAGCACTGAGCCCACAGCGCCCCGAGCACTGACCACCCAGCACCCCGAGCACTGAGCACTGAGCACCCGGAGCACTGAGCACACAGCACAACGAGTACTGAGCACTGAGCACCCTGAGCACTGAGCACCCAGCACCCCGAGTACTGAGCACTGAGCACCCTGAGTACTGAGCACCCAGCACCCTGAGCACTGAGCACCCAGCACCCCGAGCACTGAGCACCCAGAACCCTGAGCACTGAGCACCCAGCACCCGAGTACTGAGCACCCAGTACCCTGAGTACTGAGCACCCAGCACTCTGAGTACTGAGCACCTAGCACCCCGAGCACTGAGCACCCAGCACCCCGAGCACTGAGCACCCTGAGTACTAAGCACCGAGCACCCTGAGTACTGAGCACCCAGCACCCTGAGCACTGAGCACCCAGCACCCCGAGCACTGAGCACCCAGCACCCTGAGTACTGAGCACCCAGCACCCTGAGCACTGAGCACCCAGCACCCTGAGTAGTGAGCACCCAACGTACTGAGCACCGAGCACCCCGAGCACTGAGCACCCAGCACACTGAGTACTGAGCACCGAGCACCCCGAGTACTGAGCACCCAGCACCCGGAGTACTGAGCTCCGAGCACCCCGAGCACTGAGCACCCAGCGCCCCGAGCACCGAGCACCCTGAGCACTTAGCACCCAGCACCCTGAGCAATGAGCACCCTGAGTACTGAGCACCCAGCACCTTGAGTACTGAGCACCGAGCACCCCGAGCACTGAGCACCCAGCACCCGGAGTACTGAGCACCCAGCACCCTGAGTACTAAGCACCGAGCACCCTGAGTACTGAGCACCCAGCACCCTGAGCACTGAACACACAGCACCCTGAGTACTGAGCACCTCGAGCACTGAGCACCCAGCACCGCGACCACTGAGCACATAGCACCCCGAGCACTGAGCACCCAGCACCCTGAGTACTGAGCACCCAGCACCCTGAGTACTGAGCACCCAGCACCCTGAGCACTGATTACCCAGCACCCTGAGCACTGAGCACCCAGCACCCTGAGCACTGAGCACACAGCACCCTGAGCACTGAGCACCCAGCACCCTGAGTACTGAGCACTGAGCACCCAGCACCCCAAGCACTGAGCATCCAGGACCCTGAGTACTGAGCACCGAGCACCCCGAGCACTGAGCACCCAGCACCCTGAGTACTGAGCTCCGAGCACCCCGAGCACTGAGCACCCAGCGCCCGGAGCACCGAGCACCCTGAGCACTGAGCACCCAGCACCCTGAGCACTGAGCACCGAGCACCCCAAGTACTGAGCACCCAGCACCCTGAGTACTGAACACCCAGCACCCTGAGCACTGAGCACCCTGAGCACTGAGTACTGAGCACCGAGCACCCCGAGAACTGAGCACCCAGCACCCGGAGTACTGAGCACCCAGCACCCTGAGTACTAAGCACCCAGCACCCCGAGCACTGAGCACCCAGCACCCTGAGCACTGAGCACCCAGCACCCTGAGTACTGAGCACTGAGCACCCAGCACCCCGAGCACTGAGCACCCAGCACCCTGAGCACTGAGCACCCAGCACCCCGAGTACTGAGCACCCAGCACCCTGAGTACTGAGAACCCAGCACCCCGAGTACTGAACACCCAGCACCCTGAGTACTGAGCACCCAGCACCCTGAGCACTGAGCACCCAGCACCCCGAGCACTGAGCACCCAGCACCCTGAGTACTGAGCACTCAGCACCCAGCACCCGGAGTACTGAGCACCCAGCACCCTGAGCACTGAGCACCCAGCACCCCGAGCACTGAGCACCCAGCACCCTGAGCACTGAGCACCCAGCACCCTGAGTACTGAGCACTGAGCACCCAGCACCCCGAGCACTGAGCACCCAGCACCCTGAGCACTGAGGACACAGCACCCTGAGCCCTGAGCACCCAGCACCCTGAGTACTGAGCACTCAGCACCCAGCACCCCGAGCACTGAGCACCCAGCACCCTGAGTACTGAGCCCTGAGCACCCAGCACCCCGAGCACTGAGCACCCAGCACCCTGAGCACTGAGCACCCAGCACCCGAGTACTGAGCACCCAGCACCCTGAGTACTGAGCACCCAGCAACCTGTGTACTGAGAACCCAGCACCCCGTGTACTGAGCACCCAGCACCCTGAGTACTGAGAACCCAGCACCCCGAGTACTGAACACCCAGCACCCTGAGTACTGAGCACCCAGCACCCTGAGCACTGAGCACCCAGCACCCCGAGCACTGAGCACCCAGCACCCTGAGCACTGAGCACCCAGCACCCTGAGCACTGAGCACCCAGCACCCTGAGCACTGAGCACCCACCACCCTGAGTAGTGAGCACCCAAAGTACTGAGCACCGAGCACAACGAGCACTGAGCCCCCAGCACCCTGAGTACTGAGCACCGAGAACCCCGAGCACTGAGCACCCAGCACCCTGAGTACTGAGCTCCGAGCACCCCGAGGACTGAGCACCCAGCGCCCCGAGCACCGAGCACCCTGAGCACTGAGCACCCAGCACCCTGAGTACTGAGCACTCAGCACCCTGAGCAATGAGCACCCTGAGTACTGAGTACCCAGCACCTTGAGCACTGAGCACCGAGCACCCCGAGCACTGAGCACCCAGCACCCGGAGTACTGAGCACCAAGCACCCTGAGTACTAAGCACCGAGCACCCTGAGTACTGAGCACCCAGCACCCTGAGCACTGAACACACAGCACCCTTAGTACTGAGCACCTCGAGCACTGAGCACCCAACACCCTGAGTACTGAGCACCGAGCACCCCGAGCACTGAGCACCCAGCACCGCGAGCACTGAGCACCCAGCACCCCGAGCACTGAGCACCCAGCAACCTGAGTACTGAGCACCCAACACCCTGAGTATTGAGCACCCAGCACCCTGAGCACTGAGTACCCAGCACCCTGAGCACTGAGCACCCAGCACCCTGAGCACTGAGCACCCAGCACCCTGAGCACTGAGCACCCAGCACCCTGAGTACTGAGAACTGAGCACCCAGCACCCTGAGCACTGAGCACCCAGCACCCTGAGTACTGAGCACTGAGCACCCAGCACCCTGAGCACTGAGCACCCAGCACCCGAGTACTGAGCACCCAGCACCCTGAGTACTGAGCACCCAGCACCCTAAGTACTGAGCGCCCAGCACCCCGAGTACTGAGCACCCAGCACCCTCAGTACTGAGCACCCAGCACCCTGAGCACTGAGCACCCAGCACCCTGAGCACTGAGCACCCAGCACCCTGAGTACTGAGCACCCAGCACCCTGAGCACTGAGCACCCAGCACCCTGAGCACTGAGAACCCAGCACACTGAGCACTGAGCACCCAGCACCCTGAGTAGTGAGCACCCAACGTACTGAGCACCGAGCACCCCGAGCACTGAGCACCCAGCACCCTGAGTACTGAGCACCGACCACCCCGAGAACTGAGCACCCAGCACCCTGAATACTGAGCTCCGAGCACCCCGAGCACTGAGCACCCAGCACCCGGAGTACTGAGCACCCAGCACCCTGAGCACTGAGCACCCAGCACCCTGAGTTGTGAGCACCCAACATACTGAGCACCGAGCACCCCGAGCACTGAGCACCCAGCACCCTGAGTACTGAGCACCGAGCACCCCGAGCACTGAGCACCCAGCACCCTGAGTACTGAGCTCCGAGCACCGTGAGCACTGAGCACCCAGCGCCCCGAGCACGGAGCACCCTGAGCACTGAGCACCCAGCAACCTGAGCAATGAGCACCGAGCACCCAGCACCCCGAGCACTGAGCACCCAGCACCCTGAGCACTGAGGACCCAGCACCCTGAGCCCTGAGCACCCAGCACGCTGAGTACTGAGCACTCAGCACCCAGCACCCCGAGCACTGAGCACCCAGCACCCTGAGTACTGAGCCCTGAGCACCCAGCACCCCGAGCACTGAGCACCCAGCACCCTGAGCACTGAGCACCCAGCACCCGAGTACTGAGCACCCAGCACCCTGAGTACTGAGCACCCAGCAACCTGTGTACTGAGAACCCAGCACCCCGTGTACTGAGCACCCAGCACCCTGAGTACTGAGAACCCAGCACCCCGAGTACTGAACACCCAGCACCCTGAGTACTGAGCACCCAGCACCCTGAGCACTGAGCACCCAGCACCCCGAGCACTGAGCACCCAGCACCTTGAGTACTGAGCACCCAGCACCCTGAGCACTGAGCACCCAGCACCCTGAGCACTGAGCACCCACCACCCTGAGCACTGAGCACCCACCACCCTGAGTAGTGAGCACCCAAAGTACTGAGCACCGAGCACAACGAGCACTGAGCACCCAGCACCCTGAGTACTGAGCACCGAGAACCCCGAGCACTGAGCACCCAGCACCCTGAGTACTGAGCTCTGAGCACCCCGAGGACTGAGCACCCAGCGCCCCGAGCACCGAGCACCCTGAGCACTGAGCACCCAGCACCCTGAGTACTGAGCACCCAGCACCCTGAGCAATGAGCACCCTGAGTACTGAGCACCCAGCACCTTGAGCACTGAGCACCGAGCAGCCCGAGCACTGAGCACCCAGCACCCGGAGTACTGAGCACCAAGCACCCTGAGTACTAAGCACCGAGCACCCTGAGTACTGAGCACCCAGCACCCTGAGCACTGAACACACAGCACCCTGAGTACTGAGCACCTCGAGCACTGAGCACCCAACACCCTGAGTACTGAGCACCGAGCACCCCGAGCACTGAGCACCCAGCACCCGGAGTACTGAGCACCAAGCACCCTGAGTACTAAGCACCGAGCACCCTGAGTACTGAGCACCCAGCACCCTGAGCACTGAACACACAGCACCCTGAGTACTGAGCACCTCGAGCACTGAGCACCCAACACCCTGAGTACTGAGCACCGAGCACCCCGAGCACTGAGCACCCAGCACCCCGAGCACTGCGCACCCAGCAACCTGAGTACTGAGCACCCAGCACCCTGAGTATTGAGCACCCAGCACCCTGAGCACTGAGTACCCAGCACCCTGAGCACTGAGCACCCAGCACCCTGAGCATTGAGCACACAGCACCCTGAGCACTGAGCACCCAGCACCCTGAGTACTGAGAACTGAGCACCCAGCACCCTGAGCACTGAGCATCCAGCACCCTGAGTACTGAGCACTGAGCACCCAGCACCCCGAGCACTGAGCACCCAGCACCCTGAGCACTGAGCACCCAGCACCCGAGTACTGAGCACCCAGCACCGTGAGTACTGAGCACCCAGCACCCGCCCAGCACCCCGAGTACTGAGCACCCAGCACCGTCAGTACTGAGCACCCAGCACCCTGAGCACTGAGCACCCAGCACCCTGAGCACTGAGCACCCAGCACCCTGAGTACTGAGCACCCAGCACCCTGAGAACTGAGCACCCAGCACCCTGAGCACTGAGCACCCAGCACACTGAGCACTGACCACCGAGCACCCTGAGTAGTGAGCACCCAACGTACTGAGCACCGAGCACCCCGAGCACTGAGCACCCAGCACCCTGAGTACTGAGCACCGATCACCCCGAGAACTGAGCACCCAGCACCCTGAGTACTGAGCTCCGAGCACCCCGAGCACTGAGCACCCAGCACCCGGAGTACTGAGCACCCAGCACCCTGAGCACTGAGCACCCAGCACCCTGAGTATTGAGCACCCAGCACCCTGAGCACTGAGTACCCAGCACCCTGAGCACTGAGCACCCAGCACCCTGAGCACTGAGCACACAGCACCCTGAGCACTGAGCACCCAGCACCCTGAGTACTGAGAACTGAGCACCCAGCACCCTGAGCACTGAGCACCCAGCACCCTGAGTACTGAGCACTGAGCACCCAGCACCCCGAGCACTGAGCACCCAGCACCCTGAGCACTGAGCACCCAGCACCCGAGTACTGAGCACCCAGCACCCTGAGTACTGAGCACCCAGCACCCGCCCAGCACCCCGAGTACTGTGCACCCAGCACCCTCAGTACTGAGCACCCAGCACCCTGAGCACTGAGCACCCAGCACCCTGAGCACTGAGCACCCAGCACCCTGAGTACTGAGCACCCAGCACCCTGAGCACTGAGCACCCAGCACCCTGAGCACTGAGCACCCAGCACACTGAGCACTGAGCACCCAGCACCCTGAGTAGTGAGCACCCAACGTACTGAGCACCGAGCACTCCGAGCACTGAGCACCCAGCACCCTGAGTACTGAGCACCGATCACCCCGAGAACTGAGCACCCAGCACCCTGAGTACTGAGCTCCGAGCACCCCGAGCACTGAGCACCCAGCACCCGGAGTACTGAGCACCCAGCACCCTGAGCACTGAGCACCCAGCACCCTGAGTTGTGCGCACCCAACGTACTGAGCACCGAGCACCCCGAGCACTGAGCACCCAGCACCCTGAGTACTGAGCACCGAGCACCCCGAGCACTGAGCACCCAGCACCCTGAGTACTGAGCTCCGAGCACCGTGAGCACTGATCACCCAGCGCCCCGAGCACGGAGCACCCTGAGCACAGAGCACCCAGCACCCTGAGCAATGAGCACCCTGAGTACTGAGCACCCAGCACCTTGAGCACTGAGCACCGAGCACCGCGACCACTGAGCACCCAGCACCCTGAGTACTAAGCACCAAGCACCCTGAGTACTGAGCACCCAGCACCCTGAGCACTGAACACACAGCACCCTGAGTACTGAGCACCTCGAGCACTGAGCACCCAGCACCCTGAGTACTGAGCACCGAGCACCCCGAGCACTGAGCACCCAGCACAGCGAGCACTGAGCACCCAGCACCCCGAGCACTGAGCACCCAGCACCCTGAGCACTGAGGACCCAGCACCCTGAGCCCTGAGAACACAGCACCCTGAGTACTGAGCACTCAGCACCCAGCACCCCGAGCACTGAGCACCCAGCACCCTGAGTACTGAGCACCGAGCACCCCGAGTACTGAGCACCCAGCACCCTGAGCACTGAGCACCCAGCACCCCGAGCACTGAGCACCCAGCACCCTGAGCACTGAGCACACAGCACCCTGAGTACTGAGCACTGAGCACCCAGCACCCCGAGCACTGAGCACCCAGCACCCTGAGCACTGAGGACCCAGCACCCTGAGCCCTGAGCACCCAACACCCTGAGTACTGAGCACTCAGCACCCAGCACCCCGAGCACTGAGCACCCAGCACCCTGAGTACTGAGCCCTGAGCACCCAGCACCCCGAGCACTGAGCACCCAGCACCCTGAGCACTGAGCACCCAGCACCCGAGTACTGAGCACCCAGCACCCTGAGTACTGAGCACCCAGCAACCTGTGTACTGAGAACCCAGCACCCCGAGTACTGAGCACCCAGCACCCTGAGTACTGAGAACCCAGCACCCCGAGTACTGAACACCCAGCATCCTGAGTACTGAGCACCCAGCCCCCTGAGCACTGAGCACCCAGCACCCCGAGAACTGAGCACCCAGCACCCTGAGTACTGAGCACCCAGCACCCTGAGCACTGAGCACCCAGCACCCTGAGCACTGAGCACCCAGCACCCTGAGTAGTGAGCACCCAAAGTACTGAGCACCGAGCACAACGAGCACTGAGCACCCAGCACCCTGAGCACTGAGCACCCAGCACCCTGAGTACTGAGCACTGAGCACCCAGCACCCCGAGCACTGAGCACCCAGCACCCTGAGCACTGAGCACCCAGCACCCGAGTACTGAGCACCCAGCACCCTGAGTACTGAGCACCCAGCACCCGCCCAGCACCCCGAGTACTGTGCACCCAGCACCCTCAGTACTGAGCACCCAGCACCCTGAGCACTGAGCACCCAGCACCCTGAGCACTGAGCACCCAGCACCCTGAGTACTGAGCACCCAGCACCCTGAGCACTGAGCACCCAGCACCCTGAGCACTGAGCACCCAGCACACTGAGCACTGAGCACCCAGCACCCTGAGTAGTGAGCACCCAACGTACTGAGCACCGAGCACTCCGAGCACTGAGCACCCAGCACCCTGAGTACTGAGCACCGATCACCCCGAGAACTGAGCACCCAGCACCCTGAGTACTGAGCTCCGAGCACCCCGAGCACTGAGCACCCAGCACCCGGAGTACTGAGCACCCAGCACCCTGAGCACTGAGCACCCAGCACCCTGAGTTGTGCGCACCCAACGTACTGAGCACCGAGCACCCCGAGCACTGAGCACCCAGCACCCTGAGTACTGAGCACCGAGCACCCCGAGCACTGAGCACCCAGCACCCTGAGTACTGAGCTCCGAGCACCGTGAGCACTGATCACCCAGCGCCCCGAGCACGGAGCACCCTGAGCACAGAGCACCCAGCACCCTGAGCAATGAGCACCCTGAGTACTGAGCACCCAGCACCTTGAGCACTGAGCACCGAGCACCGCGACCACTGAGCACCCAGCACCCTGAGTACTAAGCACCAAGCACCCTGAGTACTGAGCACCCAGCACCCTGAGCACTGAACACACAGCACCCTGAGTACTGAGCACCTCGAGCACTGAGCACCCAGCACCCTGAGTACTGAGCACCGAGCACCCCGAGCACTGAGCACCCAGCACAGCGAGCACTGAGCACCCAGCACCCCGAGCACTGAGCACCCAGCACCCTGAGCACTGAGGACCCAGCACCCTGAGCCCTGAGAACACAGCACCCTGAGTACTGAGCACTCAGCACCCAGCACCCCGAGCACTGAGCACCCAGCACCCTGAGTACTGAGCACCGAGCACCCCGAGTACTGAGCACCCAGCACCCTGAGCACTGAGCACCCAGCACCCCGAGCACTGAGCACCCAGCACCCTGAGCACTGAGCACACAGCACCCTGAGTACTGAGCACTGAGCACCCAGCACCCCGAGCACTGAGCACCCAGCACCCTGAGCACTGAGGACCCAGCACCCTGAGCCCTGAGCACCCAACACCCTGAGTACTGAGCACTCAGCACCCAGCACCCCGAGCACTGAGCACCCAGCACCCTGAGTACTGAGCCCTGAGCACCCAGCACCCCGAGCACTGAGCACCCAGCACCCTGAGCACTGAGCACCCAGCACCCGAGTACTGAGCACCCAGCACCCTGAGTACTGAGCACCCAGCAACCTGTGTACTGAGAACCCAGCACCCCGAGTACTGAGCACCCAGCACCCTGAGTACTGAGAACCCAGCACCCCGAGTACTGAACACCCAGCATCCTGAGTACTGAGCACCCAGCCCCCTGAGCACTGAGCACCCAGCACCCCGAGAACTGAGCACCCAGCACCCTGAGTACTGAGCACCCAGCACCCTGAGCACTGAGCACCCAGCACCCTGAGCACTGAGCACCCAGCACCCTGAGTAGTGAGCACCCAAAGTACTGAGCACCGAGCACAACGAGCACTGAGCACCCAGCACCCTGAGTACTGAGCACCGAGAACCCCGAGCACTGAGCACCCAGCACCCTGAGTACTGAGCTCCGAGCACCCCGAGGACGGAGCTCCCAGCGCACCGAGCACCGAGCACCCTGAGCACTGAGCACCCAGCACCCTGAGTACTGAGCACCCAGCACCCTGAGCAATGAGCACCCTGAGTACTGAGCACCCAGCACCTTGAGCACTGAGCACCGAGCACCCCGAGCACTGAGCACCCAGCACCCGGAGTACTGAGCACCAAGCACCCTGAGTACTAAGCACCGAGCACCCTGAGTACTGAGCACCCAGCACCCTGAGCACTGAACACACAGCACCCTGAGTACTGAGCACCTCGAGCACTGAGCACCCAGCACCCTGAGTACTGAGCACCGAGCACCCCGAGCACTGAGCACCCAGCACCGCGAGCACTGAGCACCCAGCAACCTGAGTACTGAGCACCCAGCACCCTGAGTACTGAGCACCCAGCACCCTGAGCACTGAGTACCCAGCACCCTGAGCACTGAGCACCCAGCACCCTGAGCACTGAGCACACAGGACCCTGAGCACTGAGCACCCAGCACCCTGAGTACTGAGCACTGAGCACCCAGCACCCTGAGCACTGAGCGCCCAGCACCCTGAGTACTGAGCACTGAGCACCCAGCACCCCGATCACTGAGCACCCAGCACCCGAGTACTGAGCACCCAGCACCCTGAGTACTGAGCACCCAGCACCCTGAGTACTGAGCGCCCAGCACCCCGAGTACTGAGCACCCAGCACCCTGAGTACTGAGCACCCAGCAGCCTGAGCACTGAGCACCCAGCACCCCGAGCACTGAGCACCCAGCACCCTGAGTACTGAGCACCCAGCACCCTGAGCACTGAGCACCCAGCACCCTGAGCACTGAGCACCCAGCACACTGAGCACTGAGCACCCAGCACCCTGAGTAGTGAGCACCCAACGTACTGAGCACCGAGCACCCCGAGCACTGAGCACCCAGCACCCTGAGTACTGAGCACCGATCACCCCGAGAACTGAGCACCCAGCACCCTGAGTACTGAGCTTTGAGCACCCCGAGCACTGAGCACCCAGCACCCGGAGTACTGAGCACCCAGCCCCCTGAGCACTGAGCACCCAGCACCCTGAGTTGTGAGCACCCAACGTACTGAGCACCGAGCACCCCGAGCACTGAGCACCCAGCACCCTGAGTACTGAGCACCGAGCACCCTGAGCCCTGAGCACCCAGCACCCTGAGTACTGAGCTCCGAGCACCGTGAGCACTGAGCACCCAGCGCCCCGAGCACGGAGCACCCTGAGCACTGAGCACCCAGCACCCTGAGCAATGAGCACCCTGAGTACTGAGCACCCAGCACCTTGAGCACTGAGCAACGAGCACCCCGAGCACTGAGCACCCAGCACCCAGAGTACTGAGCACCCAGCACCCTGAGTACTAAGCACCGAGCACCCTGAGTACTGAGCACCCAGCACCCTGAGCACTGAACACACAGCACCCTGAGTACTGAGCACCTCGAGCACTGAGCACCCAGCACCCTGAGTACTGAGCACCGAGCACCCCGAGCACTGAGCACCCAGCACCGCGAGCACTGAGCACCCAGCACCCGAGCACTGAGCACCCAGCACCCTGAGTAATGAGCACAGAGCACCCTGAGTACTGAGCACCCAGCACCCTGAGCACTGAGTACCCTGCACCCTGAGCACTGAGCACCCAGCACACTGAGCACTGAGCACACAGCACCCTGAGCACTGAGCACCCTGAGTACTGAGCACCCAGCACACAGAGCACTGAGCACACAGCACCCTGAGCACTGAGCACCCAGCACCCTGAGTACTGAGCACTGAGCACCCAGCACAAGGAGCACTGAGCACCCAGCACCCTGAGTACTGAGCACTGAGCACCCAGCACCCCGATCACTGAGCACCCAGCACCCTGAGCACTGAGCACCCAGCACCCGAGTACTGAGCACCCAGCACCCTGAGTACTGAGCACCCATCACCCTGAGTACTGAGCGCCCAGCACCCCGAGTACTGAGCACCCAGCACCCTGAGTACTGAGCACCCAGCACCCTGCGCACTGAGCACCCAGCACCCCGAGCACTGAGCACCCAGCACCCTGAGTACTGAGTACCCAGCACCCTGAGTACTGAACACTCAGCACCCAGCACCCTGAGCACTAAGCACCGATCACCCTGAGTACTGAGCACCCAGTACCCTGAGCACTGAACACTCAGCACCCTGAGTACTGAGCACCCCGAGCACTGAGCACCCAGCACCCTGATCACTGAGCACCCAGCACCCTGAGTACTGAGCACCCAGCACCCTGAGTACTGAACACCCAGCACCCTGAGCACTGAGCACTGAGCACCCTGAGCACTGAGTACTGAGAATTGAGCACCCTGAGCACTGAGCACCCAGCACCCTGAGTACTGAGCACTGAGCACCCAGCACCCCGAGCACTGAGCACCCAGCACCCAGAGTACTGAGCACCCAGCACCCTGAGTACTAAGCACCGAGCACCCTGAGTACTGAGCACCCAGCACCCTGAGCACTGAACACACAGCACCCTGAGTACTGAGCACCTCGAGCACTGAGCACCCAGCACCCTGAGTACTGAGCACCGAGCACCCCGAGCACTGAGCACCCAGCACCGCGAGCACTGAGCACCCAGCACCCGAGCACTGAGCACCCAGCACCCTGAGTAATGAGCACAGAGCACCCTGAGTACTGAGCACCCAGCACCCTGAGCACTGAGTACCCTGCACCCTGAGCACTGAGCACCCAGCACCCTGAGCACTGAGCACACTGCGCCCTGAGCACTGAGCACCCAGCACCCTGAGTACTGAGCACTGAGCACCCAGCACAAGGAGCACTGAGCACCCAGCACCCTGAGTAGTGAGCACTGAGCACCCAGCACCCCGATCACTGAGCACCCAGCACCCTGAGCACTGAGCACCCAGCACCCGAGTACTGAGCACCCAGCACCCTGAGTACTGAGCACCCAGCACCCTGAGTACTGAGCGCCCAGCACCCCGAGTACTGAGCACCCAGCACCCTGAGTACTGAGCACCCAGCACCCTGCGCACTGAGCACCCAGCACCCCGAGCACTGAGCACCCAGCACCCTGAATACTGAGCACCAAGCACCCTGAGCACTGAGCACCCAGCACACTGAGCACTGAGCACCCAGCACACAGAGTAGTGAGCACCCAACGTCCTGAGCACCGAGCACCCCGAGCACTGAGCAACCAGCACTCTGAGTACTGAGCACCGATCACCCCGAGAACTGAGCACCCATCACCCTGAGTACTGAGCTCCGAGCACCCCGAGCACTGAGCACCCAGCACCCGGAGTACTGAGCACCCAGCACCCTGAGTACAAAGCACCGATCACCCTGAGTACTGAGCACCCAGTACCCCGAGCACTGAACACTCAGCACCCTGAGTACTGAGCACCCCGAGCACTGAGCACCCAGCACCCTGAGCACTGAGCACCCAGCACCCTGAGTACTGAGCACCCAGCACACTGAGTACTGAACACCCAGCACCCTGAGCACTGAGCACTGAGCACCCTGAGCACTGAGTACTGAGCACTGAGCACCCTGAGCACTGAGCACCCAGCACCCCGAGTACTGAGCACCCAGCACCCCGAGCACTGAGCACCCAGCGTCCCGAGCACTGAGCACCCGGCACCCCGAGCACTGAGCACTGAGCACCCTGAGCACAGAGCACACAGCACCCCGGGTACTGAGCACTGAGCACCCTGAGCACTGAGCACCCAGCACCCCGAGTACTGAGCACTGAGCACCCTGAGAACTGAGCACCCAGCACCCTGAGCACTGAGCACCCAGCACCCTGAGCACTGAGCACCCAGCACCCTGAGTACTGAGCACTGAGCACCCAGCACCCCGAGCACTGAACACCCAGCACCCTGAGTACTGAGCACTGAGCACCCAGCACCCCGAGCACTGAGCACCCAGCAACCTGAGCACTGAGCACCCAGCACCCGAGTACTGAGCACCCAGGACCCTGAGTACTGAGCACCCAGCACCCTGAGTACTGAGCACCCAGCACCCCGAGCACTGAGCACCCAGCACCCTGAGTACTGAGCACCCAGCACCCTGAGCACCGAGCACCCAGCACCCTGAGCACTGAGCACCCAGCACCCTGAGTAGTGAGCACCCAACGTACTGAGCACCGAGCACCCCGAGCACTGAGCACCCAGCACCCTGAGTACTGAGCACCGAGCACCGCGAGCACTGAGCACCCAGCACCCTGAGTACTGAGCACCCAGCACCCTGAGTACTGAACACTCAGCACCCAGCACCCTGAGCACTAAGCACCCAGCACCCTGAGCACTGAGCACCCAGCACCCTGAGTAGTGAGCACCCAACGTACTGACCACCGAGCACCCCGAGCACTGAGCACCCAGCACCCTGAGTAGTGAGCACCGAGCACCGCGAGCACTGAGCACCCAGCACCCTGAGTACTGAGCACCAAGCACCCTGAGTACTAAGCACCGAGCACCCTGAGTACTGAGCACCCAGCACCCTGAGCACTGAACAAACAGCACCCTGAGTACTGAGCACCTCGAGCACTGAGCACCCAACACCCTGAGTACTGAGCACCGAGCACCCTGAGCACTGAGCACCCAGCACCCGGAGTACTGAGCACCAAGCACCCTGAGTACTAAGCACCGAGCACCCTGAGTACTGAGCACCCAGCACCCTGAGCACTGAACACACAGCACCCTGAGTACTGAGCACCTCGAGCACTGAGCACCCAACACCCTGAGTACTGAGCACCGAGCACCCCGAGCACTGAGCACCCAGCACCCCGAGCACTGAGCACCCAGCAACCTGAGTACTGAGCACCCAGCACCCTGAGTATTGAGCACCCAGCTCCCTGAGCACTGAGTACCCAGCACCCTGAGCACTGAGCACCCAGCACCCTGAGCATTGAGCACACAGCACCCTGAGCACTGAGCACCCAGCACCCTGAGTACTGAGAACTGAGCACCCAGCACCCTGAGCACTGAGCATCCAGCACCCTGAGTACTGAGCACTGAGCACCCAGCACCCCGAGCACTGAGCACCCAGCACCCTGAGCACTGAGCACCCAGCACCCGAGTACTGAGCACCCAGCACCGTGAGTACTGAGCACCCAGCACCCGCCCAGCACCCCGAGTACTGAGCACCCAGCACCGTCAGTACTGAGCACCCAGCACCCTGAGCACTGAGCACCCAGCACCCTGAGCACTGAGCACCCAGCACCCTGAGTACTGAGCACCCAGCACCCTGAGCACTGAGCACCCAGCACCCTGAGCACTGAGCACCCAGCACACTGAGCACTGACCACCGAGCACCCTGAGTAGTGAGCACCCAACGTACTGAGCACCGAGCACCCCGAGCACTGAGCACCCAGCACCCTGAGTACTGAGCACCGATCACCCCGAGAACTGAGCACCCAGCACCCTGAGTACTGAGCTCCGAGCACCCCGAGCACTGAGCACCCAGCACCCGGAGTACTGAGCACCCAGCACCCTGAGCACTGAGCACCCAGCACCCTGAGTATTGAGCACCCAGCACCCTGAGCACTGAGTACCCAGCACCCTGAGCACTGAGCACCCAGCACCCTGAGCACTGAGCACACAGCACCCTGAGCACTGAGCACCCAGCACCCTGAGTACTGAGAACTGAGCACCCAGCACCCTGAGCACTGAGCACCCAGCACCCTGAGTACTGAGCACTGAGCACCCAGCACCCCGAGCACTGAGCACCCAGCACCCTGAGCACTGAGCACCCAGCACCCGAGTACTGAGCACCCAGCACCCTGAGTACTGAGCACCCAGCACCCGCCCAGCACCCCGAGTACTGAGCACCCAGCACCCTCAGTACTGAGCACCCAGCACCCTGAGCACTGAGCACCCAGCACCCTGAGCACTGAGCACCCAGCACCCTGAGTACTGAGCACCCAGCACCCTGAGCACTGAGCACCCAGCACCCTGAGCACTGAGCACCCAGCACACTGAGCACTGAGCACCCAGCACCCTGAGTAGTGAGCACCCAACGTACTGAGCACCGAGCACTCCGAGCACTGAGCACCCAGCACCCTGAGTACTGAGCACCGATCACCCCGAGAACTGAGCACCCAGCACCCTGAGTACTGAGCTCCGAGCACCCCGAGCACTGAGCACCCAGCACCCGGAGTACTGAGCACCCAGCACCCTGAGCACTGAGCACCCAGCACCCTGAGTTGTGCGCACCCAACGTACTGAGCACCGAGCACCCCGAGCACTGAGCACCCAGCACCCTGAGTACTGAGCACCGAGCACCCCGAGCACTGAGCACCCAGCACCCTGAGTACTGAGCTCCGAGCACCGTGAGCACTGATCACCCAGCGCCCCGAGCACGGAGCACCCTGAGCACAGAGCACCCAGCACCCTGAGCAATGAGCACCCTGAGTACTGAGCACCCAGCACCTTGAGCACTGAGCACCGAGCACCGCGACCACTGAGCACCCAGCACCCTGAGTACTAAGCACCAAGCACCCTGAGTACTGAGCACCCAGCACCCTGAGCACTGAACACACAGCACCCTGAGTACTGAGCACCTCGAGCACTGAGCACCCAGCACCCTGAGTACTGAGCACCGAGCACCCCGAGCACTGAGCACCCAGCACAGCGAGCACTGAGCACCCAGCACCCCGAGCACTGAGCACCCAGCACCCTGAGCACTGAGGACCCAGCACCCTGAGCCCTGAGAACACAGCACCCTGAGTACTGAGCACTCAGCACCCAGCACCCCGAGCACTGAGCACCCAGCACCCTGAGTACTGAGCACCGAGCACCCCGAGTACTGAGCACCCAGCACCCTGAGCACTGAGCACCCAGCACCCCGAGCACTGAGCACCCAGGACCCTGAGCACTGAGCACACAGCACCCTGAGTACTGAGCACTGAGCACCCAGCACCCCGAGCACTGAGCACCCAGCACCCTGAGCACTGAGGACCCAGCACCCTGAGCCCTGAGCACCCAACACCCTGAGTACTGAGCACTCAGCACCCAGCACCCCGAGCACTGAGCACCCAGCACCCTGAGTACTGAGCCCTGAGCACCCAGCACCCTGAGCACTGAGCACCCAGCACCCTGAGCACTGAGCACCCAGCACCCGAGTACTGAGCACCCAGCACCCTGAGTACTGAGCACCCAGCAACCTGTGTACTGAGAACCCAGCACCCCGAGTACTGAGCACCCAGCACCCTGAGTACTGAGAACCCAGCACCCCGAGTACTGAACACCCAGCATCCTGAGTACTGAGCACCCAGCCCCCTGAGCACTGAGCACCCAGCACCCCGAGAACTGAGCACCCAGCACCCTGAGTACTGAGCACCCAGCACCCTGAGCACCGAGCACCCAGCACCCTGAGCACTGAGCACCCAGCACCCTGAGTAGTGAGCACCCAAAGTACTGAGCACCGAGCACAACGAGCACTGAGCACCCAGCACCCTGAGTACTGAGCACCGAGAACCCCGAGCACTGAGCACCCAGCACCCTGAGTACTGAGCTCCGAGCACCCCGAGGACGGAGCTCCCAGCGCACCGAGCACCGAGCACCCTGAGCACTGAGCACCCAGCACCCTGAGTACTGAGCACCCAGCACCCTGAGCAATGAGCACCCTGAGTACTGAGCACCCAGCACCTTGAGCACTGAGCACCGAGCACCCCGAGCACTGAGCACCCAGCACCCGGAGTACTGAGCACCAAGCACCCTGAGTACTAAGCACCGAGCACCCTGAGTACTGAGCACCCAGCACCCTGAGCACTGAACACACAGCACCCTGAGTACTGAGCACCTCGAGCACTGAGCACCCAGCACCCTGAGTACTGAGCACCGAGCACCCCGAGCACTGAGCACCCAGCACCGCGAGCACTGAGCACCCAGCAACCTGAGTACTGAGCACCCAGCACCCTGAGTACTGAGCACCCAGCACCCTGAGCACTGAGTACCCAGCACCCTGAGCACTGAGCACCCAGCACCCTGAGCACTGAGCACACAGGACCCTGAGCACTGAGCACCCAGCACCCTGAGTACTGAGCACTGAGCACCCAGCACCCTGAGCACTGAGCGCCCAGCACCCTGAGTACTGAGCACTGAGCACCCAGCACCCCGAGCACTGAGCACCCAGCACCCGAGTACTGAGCACCCAGCACCCTGAGTACTGAGCACCCAGCACCCTGAGTACTGAGCGCCCAGCACCCCGAGTACTGAGCACCCAGCACCCTGAGTACTGAGCACCCAGCAGCCTGAGCACTGAGCACCCAGCACCCCGAGCACTGAGCACCCAGCACCCTGAGTACTGAGCACCCAGCACCCTGAGCACTGAGCACCCAGCAGCCTGAGCACTGAGCACCCAGCACACTGAGCACTGAGCACCCAGCACCCTGAGTAGTGAGCACCCAACGTACTGAGCACCGAGCACCCCGAGCACTGAGCACCCAGCACCCTGAGTACTGAGCACCGATCACCCCGAGAACTGAGCACCCAGCACCCTGAGTACTGAGCTTTGAGCACCCCGAGCACTGAGCACCCAGCACCCGGAGTACTGAGCACCCAGCCCCCTGAGCACTGAGCACCCAGCACCCTGAGTTGTGAGCACCCAACGTACTGAGCACCGAGCACCCCGAGCACTGAGCACCCAGCACCCTGAGTACTGAGCTCCGAGCACCGTGAGCACTGAGCACCCAGCGCCCCGAGCACGGAGCACCCTGAGCACTGAGCACCCAGCACCCTGAGCAATGAGCACCCTGAGTACTGAGCACCCAGCACCTTGAGCACTGAGCAACGAGCACCCCGAGCACTGAGCACCCAGCACCCAGAGTACTGAGCACCCAGCACCCTGAGTACTAAGCACCGAGCACCCTGAGTACTGAGCACCCAGCACCCTGAGCACTGAACACACAGCACCCTGAGTACTGAGCACCTCGAGCACTGAGCACCCAGCACCCTGAGTACTGAGCAACGTGCACCCCGAGCACTGAGCACCCAGCACCGCGAGCACTGAGCACCCAGCACCCGAGCACTGAGCACCCAGCACCCTGAGTAATGAGCACAGAGCACCCTGAGTACTGAGCACCCAGCACCCTGAGCACTGAGTACCCTGCACCCTGAGGACTGAGCACCCAGCACACTGAGCACTGAGCACACAGCACCCTGAGCACTGAGCACCCTGAGTACTGAGCACCCAGCACACTGAGCACTGAGCACACAGCACCCTGAGCACTGAGCACCCAGCACCCTGAGTACTGAGCACTGAGCACCCAGCACAAGGAGCACTGAGCACCCAGCACCCTGAGTACTGAGCACTGAGCACCCAGCACCCCGATCACTGAGCACCCAGCACCCTGAGCACTGAGCACCCAGCACCCGAGTACTGAGCACCCAGCACCCTGAGTACTGAGCACCCATCACCCTGAGTACTGAGCGCCCAGCACCCCGAGTACTGAGCACCCAGCACCCTGAGTACTGAGCACCCAGCACCCTGCGCACTGAGCACCCAGCACCCCGAGCACTGAGCACCCAGCACCCTGAGTACTGAGCACCCAGCACCCTGAGTACTGAACACTGAGCACCCAGCACCCTGAGCACTAAGCACCGATCACCCTGAGTACTGAGCACCCAGTACCCTGAGCACTGAACACTCAGCACCCTGAGTACTGAGCACCCCGAGCACTGAGCACCCAGCACCCTGATCACTGAGCACCCAGCACCCTGAGTACTGAGCACCCAGCACCCTGAGTACTGAACACCCAGCACCCTGAGCACTGAGCACTGAGCACCCTGAGCACTGAGTACTGAGAATTGAGCACCCTGAGCACTGAGCACCCAGCACCCTGAGTACTGAGCACTGAGCACCCAGCACCCCGAGCACTGAGCACCCAGCACCCAGAGTACTGAGCACCCAGCACCCTGAGTACTAAGCACCGAGCACCCTGAGTACTGAGCACCCAGCACCCTGAGCACTGAACACACAGCACCCTGAGTACTGAGCACCTCGAGCACTGAGCACCCAGCACCCTGAGTACTGAGCACCGAGCACCCCGAGCACTGAGCACCCAGCACCGCGAGCACTGAGCACCCAGCACCCGAGCACTGAGCACCCAGCACCCTGAGTAATGAGCACAGAGCACCCTGAGTACTGAGCACCCAGCACCCTGAGCACTGAGTACCCTGCACCCTGAGCACTGAGCACCCAGCACCCTGAGCACTGAGCACACTGCGCCCTGAGCACTGAGCACCCAGCACCCTGAGTACTGAGCACTGAGCACCCAGCACAAGGAGCACTGAGCACCCAGCACCCTGAGTAGTGAGCACTGAGCACCCAGCACCCCGATCACTGAGCACCCAGCACACAGAGTAGTGAGCACCCAACGTCCTGAGCACCGAGCACCCCGAGCACTGAGCAACCAGCACTCTGAGTACTGAGCACCGATCACCCCGAGAACTGAGCACCCATCACCCTGAGTACTGAGCTCCGAGCACCCCGAGCACTGAGCACCCAGCACCCGGAGTACTGAGCACCCAGCACCCTGAGTACAAAGCACCGATCACCCTGAGTACTGAGCACCCAGTACCCCGAGCACTGAACACTCAGCACCCTGAGTACTGAGCACCCCGAGCACTGAGCACCCAGCACCCTGAGCACTGAGCACCCAGCACCCTGAGTACTGAGCACCCAGCACACTGAGTACTGAACACCCAGCACCCTGAGCACTGAGCACTGAGCACCCTGAGCACTGAGTACTGAGCACTGAGCACCCTGAGCACTGAGCACCCAGCACCCCGAGTACTGAGCACCCAGCACCCCGAGCACTGAGCACCCAGCACCCGGAGTACTGAGCACCCAGCACCCTGAGCACTGAGCACCCAGCACCCTGAGTTGTGCGCACCCAACGTACTGAGCACCGAGCACCCCGAGCACTGAGCACCCAGCACCCTGAGTACTGAGCACCGAGCACCCCGAGCACTGAGCACCCAGCACCCTGAGTACTGAGCTCCGAGCACCGTGAGCACTGATCACCCAGCGCCCCGAGCACGGAGCACCCTGAGCACAGAGCACCCAGCACCCTGAGCAATGAGCACCCTGAGTACTGATCACCCAGCACCTTGAGCACTGAGCACCGAGCACCGCGACCACTGAGCACCCAGCACCCTGAGTACTAAGCACCAAGCACCCTGAGTACTGAGCACCCAGCACCCTGAGCACTGAACACACAGCACCCTGAGTACTGAGCACCTCGAGCACTGAGCACCCAGCACCCTGAGTACTGAGCACCGAGCACCCCGAGCACTGAGCACCCAGCACAGCGAGCACTGAGCACCCAGCACCCCGAGCACTGAGCACCCAGCACCCTGAGCACTGAGGACCCAGCACCCTGAGCCCTGAGAACACAGGACCCTGAGTACTGAGCACTCAGCACCCAGCACCCCGAGCACTGAGCACCCAGCACCCTGAGTACTGAGCACCGAGCACCCCGAGTACTGAGCACCCAGCACCCTGAGCACTGAGCACCCAGCACCCCGAGCACTGAGCACCCAGGACCCTGAGCACTGAGCACACAGCACCCTGAGTACTGAGCACTGAGCACCCAGCACCCCGAGCACTGAGCACCCAGCACCCTGAGCACTGAGGACCCAGCACCCTGAGCCCTGAGCACCCAACACCCTGAGTACTGAGCACTCAGCACCCAGCACCCCGAGCACTGAGCACCCAGCACCCTGAGTACTGAGCCCTGAGCACCCAGCACCCCGAGCACTGAGCACCCAGCACCCTGAGCACTTAGCACCCAGCACCCGAGTACTGAGCACCCAGCACCCTGAGTACTGAGCACCCAGCAACCTGTGTACTGAGAACCCAGCACCCCGAGTACTGAGCACCCAGCACCCTGAGTACTGAGAACCCAGCACCCCGAGTACTGAACACCCAGCATCCTGAGTACTGAGCACCCAGCCCCCTGAGCACTGAGCACCCAGCACCCCGAGAACTGAGCACCCAGCACCCTGAGTACTGAGCACCCAGCACCCTGAGCACCGAGCACCCAGCACCCTGAGCACTGAGCACCCAGCACCCTGAGTAGTGAGCACCCAAAGTACTGAGCACCGAGCACAACGAGCACTGAGCACCCAGCACCCTGAGTACTGAGCACCGAGAACCCCGAGCACTGAGCACCCAGCACCCTGAGTACTGAGCTCCGAGCACCCCGAGGACGGAGCTCCCAGCGCACCGAGCACCGAGCACCCTGAGCACTGAGCACCCAGCACCCTGAGTACTGAGCACCCAGCACCCTGAGCAATGAGCACCCTGAGTACTGAGCACCCAGCACCTTGAGCACTGAGCACCGAGCACCCCGAGCACTGAGCACCCAGCACCCGGAGTACTGAGCACCAAGCACCCTGAGTACTAAGCACCGAGCACCCTGAGTACTGAGCACCCAGCACCCTGAGCACTGAACACACAGCACCCTGAGTACTGAGCACCTCGAGCACTGAGCACCCAGCACCCTGAGTACTGAGCACCGAGCACCCCGAGCACTGAGCACCCAGCACCGCGAGCACTGAGCACCCAGCAACCTGAGTACTGAGCACCCAGCACCCTGAGTACTGAGCACCCAGCACCCTGAGCACTGAGTACCCAGCACCCTGAGCACTGAGCACCCAGCACCCTGAGCACTGAGCACACAGGACCCTGAGCACTGAGCACCCAGCACCCTGAGTACTGAGCACTGAGCACCCAGCACCCTGAGCACTGAGCGCCCAGCACCCTGAGTACTGAGCACTGAGCACCCAGCACCCCGAGCACTGAGCACCCAGCACCCGAGTACTGAGCACCCAGCACCCTGAGTACTGAGCACCCAGCACCCTGAGTACTGAGCGCCCAGCACCCCGAGTACTGAGCACCCAGCACCCTGAGTACTGAGCACCCAGCAGCCTGAGCACTGAGCACCCAGCACCCCGAGCACTGAGCACCCAGCACCCTGAGTACTGAGCACCCAGCACCCTGAGCACTGAGCACCCAGCAGCCTGAGCACTGAGCACCCAGCACACTGAGCACTGAGCACCCAGCACCCTGAGTAGTGAGCACCCAACGTACTGAGCACCGAGCACCCCGAGCACTGAGCACCCAGCACCCTGAGTACTGAGCACCGATCACCCCGAGAACTGAGCACCCAGCACCCTGAGTACTGAGCTTTGAGCACCCCGAGCACTGAGCACCCAGCACCCGGAGTACTGAGCACCCAGCCCCCTGAGCACTGAGCACCCAGCACCCTGAGTTGTGAGCACCCAACGTACTGAGCACCGAGCACCCCGAGCACTGAGCACCCAGCACCCTGAGTACTGAGCTCCGAGCACCGTGAGCACTGAGCACCCAGCGCCCCGAGCACGGAGCACCCTGAGCACTGAGCACCCAGCACCCTGAGCAATGAGCACCCTGAGTACTGAGCACCCAGCACCTTGAGCACTGAGCAACGAGCACCCCGAGCACTGAGCACCCAGCACCCAGAGTACTGAGCACCCAGCACCCTGAGTACTAAGCACCGAGCACCCTGAGTACTGAGCACCCAGCACCCTGAGCACTGAACACACAGCACCCTGAGTACTGAGCACCTCGAGCACTGAGCACCCAGCACCCTGAGTACTGAGCAACGTGCACCCCGAGCACTGAGCACCCAGCACCGCGAGCACTGAGCACCCAGCACCCGAGCACTGAGCACCCAGCACCCTGAGTAATGAGCACAGAGCACCCTGAGTACTGAGCACCCAGCACCCTGAGCACTGAGTACCCTGCACCCTGAGGACTGAGCACCCAGCACACTGAGCACTGAGCACACAGCACCCTGAGCACTGAGCACCCTGAGTACTGAGCACCCAGCACACTGAGCACTGAGCACACAGCACCCTGAGCACTGAGCACCCAGCACCCTGAGTACTGAGCACTGAGCACCCAGCACAAGGAGCACTGAGCACCCAGCACCCTGAGTACTGAGCACTGAGCACCCAGCACCCCGATCACTGAGCACCCAGCACCCTGAGCACTGAGCACCCAGCACCCGAGTACTGAGCACCCAGCACCCTGAGTACTGAGCACCCATCACCCTGAGTACTGAGCGCCCAGCACCCCGAGTACTGAGCACCCAGCACCCTGAGTACTGAGCACCCAGCACCCTGCGCACTGAGCACCCAGCACCCCGAGCACTGAGCACCCAGCACCCTGAGTACTGAGCACCCAGCACCCTGAGTACTGAACACTGAGCACCCAGCACCCTGAGCACTAAGCACCGATCACCCTGAGTACTGAGCACCCAGTACCCTGAGCACTGAACACTCAGCACCCTGAGTACTGAGCACCCCGAGCACTGAGCACCCAGCACCCTGATCACTGAGCACCCAGCACCCTGAGTACTGAGCACCCAGCACCCTGAGTACTGAACACCCAGCACCCTGAGCACTGAGCACTGAGCACCCTGAGCACTGAGTACTGAGAATTGAGCACCCTGAGCACTGAGCACCCAGCACCCTGAGTACTGAGCACTGAGCACCCAGCACCCCGAGCACTGAGCACCCAGCACCCAGAGTACTGAGCACCCAGCACCCTGAGTACTAAGCACCGAGCACCCTGAGTACTGAGCACCCAGCACCCTGAGCACTGAACACACAGCACCCTGAGTACTGAGCACCTCGAGCACTGAGCACCCAGCACCCTGAGTACTGAGCACCGAGCACCCCGAGCACTGAGCACCCAGCACCGCGAGCACTGAGCACCCAGCACCCGAGCACTGAGCACCCAGCACCCTGAGTACTGAGCACTGAGCACCCAGCACAAGGAGCACTGAGCACCCAGCACCCTGAGTAGTGAGCACTGAGCACCCAGCACCCCGATCACTGAGCACCCAGCACCCTGAGCACTGAGCACCCAGCACCCGAGTACTGAGCACCCAGCACCCTGAGTACTGAGCACCCAGCACCCTGAGTACTGAGCGCCCAGCACCCCGAGTACTGAGCACCCAGCACCCTGAGTACTGAGCACCCAGCACCCTGCGCACTGAGCACCCAGCACCCCGAGCACTGAGCACCCAGCACCCTGAATACTGAGCACCAAGCACCCTGAGCACTGAGCACCCAGCACACTGAGCACTGAGCACCCAGCACACAGAGTAGTGAGCACCCAACGTCCTGAGCACCGAGCACCCCGAGCACTGAGCAACCAGCACTCTGAGTACTGAGCACCGATCACCCCGAGAACTGAGCACCCATCACCCTGAGTACTGAGCTCCGAGCACCCCGAGCACTGAGCACCCAGCACCCGGAGTACTGAGCACCCAGCACCCTGAGTACAAAGCACCGATCACCCTGAGTACTGAGCACCCAGTACCCCGAGCACTGAACACTCAGCACCCTGAGTACTGAGCACCCCGAGCACTGAGCACCCAGCACCCTGAGCACTGAGCACCCAGCACCCTGAGTACTGAGCACCCAGCACACTGAGTACTGAACACCCAGCACCCTGAGCACTGAGCACTGAGCACCCTGAGCACTGAGTACTGAGCACTGAGCACCCTGAGCACTGAGCACCCAGCACCCCGAGTACTGAGCACCCAGCACCCCGAGCACTGAGCACCCAGCGTCCCGAGCACTGAGCACCCGGCACCCCGAGCACTGAGCACTGAGCACCCTGAGCACTGAGCACACAGCACCCCGGGTACTGAGCACTGAGCACCCTGAGCACTGAGCACCCAGCACCCCGAGTACTGAGCACTGAGCACCCTGAGAACTGAGCACCCAGCACCCTGAGCACTGAGCACCCAGCACCCTGAGCACTGAGCACCCAGCACCCTGAGTACTGAGCACTGAGCACCCAGCACCCCGAGCACTGAACACCCAGCACCCTGAGTACTGAGCACTGAGCACCCAGCACCCCGAGCACTGAGCACCCAGCAACCTGAGCACTGAGCACCCAGCACCCGAGTACTGAGCACCCAGGACCCTGAGTACTGAGCACCCAGCACCCTGAGTACTGAGCACCCAGCACCCCGAGCACTGAGCACCCAGCACCCTGAGTACTGAGCACCCAGCACCCTGAGCACCGAGCACCCAGCACCCTGAGCACTGAGCACCCAGCACCCTGAGTAGTGAGCACCCAACGTACTGAGCACCGAGCACCCCGAGCACTGAGCACCCAGCACCCTGAGTACTGAGCACCGAGCACCGCGAGCACTGTGCACCCAGCACCCTGATTACTGAGCTCCGAGCACCCTGAGCACTGAGCAACCAGTGCCCCGAGCACCGAGCACCCTGAGCACTGAGCACCCAGCACCCTGAGCAATGAGCACCCTGAGTACTGAGCACCCAGCACCTTGAGCACTGAGCACCGAGAACCACGAGCACTGAGCACCCAGCACCCGGAGTACTGAGCACCCAGCGACCCGAGCACTGAATACACAGCACCCTGAGTACTGAGCACCTCGAGCACTGAGCACCCAGCACCCTGAGGACTGAGCACCGAGCACCCCGAGCACTGAGCACCCAGCACCGCGAGCACTGAGCACATAGCACCCCGAGCACTGAGCACCCAGCACCCCGAGCACTGAGCACCCAGCACCGCGAGCACTGAGCACATAGCACCCCGAGCACTGAGCACCCAGCAACCTGAGTACTGAGTACCCAGCAGCCTCAGCACTGAGCACCCAGCACCCTGAGCACTGAGCACACAGCACCCTGAGCACTGAGCACCCAGCACCCTGAGTACTGAGCAGTGAGCACCCAGCACCCCGAGCACTGAGCACCCAGCACTATGAGTACTGAGCACCGAGCACCCCGAGCACTGAGCACCCAGCACCCTGAGTACTGAGCTCCGAGCACCCCGAGCACTGAGCACCCAGCACCCCGAGCACCGAGCACCCTGAGCACTGAGCACCCAGAACCCTGAGTACTGAGCACCCAGGACCCTGAGCAATGAGCACCCTGAGTACTGAGCACCCAGCACCTTGACCACTGAGCACCGAGCACCCCGAGCACTGAGCACCCAGCACCCCGATCACTGAGCACCCAGCACCCCGAGCACTGAGCACCCAGCACCCTGAGTACTGAGCACCCAGCACCCTGAGTACTGAGCACCCAGCACCCTGAGCACTGAGCACCCAGCACCCCGAGCACTGAGCACCCAGCACCCTGAGTACTGAGCACCCAGCACCCTGAGCACTGAGCACCCAGCACCCTGAGCACTGAGCACCCAGCACACTGAGCACTGAGCACCCAGCATCCTGAGTAGTGAGCACCCAACGTACTGAGCACCGAGCACCCCGAGCACTGAGCACCCAGCACCCTGAGTACTGAGCACCGATCACCCCGAGAACTGAGCACCCAGCACCCTGAGTACTGATCTCCGAGCACACCGAGCACTGAGCACCCAGCACCCGGAGTACTGAGCACCCAGCACCCTGAGTACTAAGCACCGAGCACCCTGAGTACTGAGCACCCTGTACCCTGAGCACTGAACACACAGCACCCTGAGTACTGAGCACCCCGAGCACTGATCACCCAGCACCCTGAGCACTGAGCACCCAGCACCCTGAGTACTGAGCACCCAGCACCCTGAGTACTGAACAACCAGCACCCTGAGCACTGAGCACTGAGCACCCTGAGCACTGAGTACTGAGCACTGAGCACCCTGAGCACTGAGCACCCCGCACCCCGAGTACTGAGCACCCAGCACATCGAGAACTGAGCACCCAGCGCCCCGAGCACTGAGCACCCAGCACCCCGAGCACTGAGCACTGAGCACCCTGAGCACTGAGCACACAGCACCCAGAGTACTGAGCACTGAGCACCCTGAGCACTGAGCACCCAGCACCCCGAGTACTGAGCACTGAGCACCCTGAGTACTGAGCACCCAGCACCCTGAGCACTGAGTACCCAGCACCCTGAGCACTGAGCACCCAGCACCCTGAGCACTGAGCACCCAGCACCCTGAGCACTGAGCACCCAGCACCCTGAGTACTGAGCACTGAGCACCCAGCACCCCGAGCACTGAACACCCAGCACCCCGAGTACTGAGCACTGAGCACCCTGAGTACTGAGCACCCAGCACCCTGAGCACGGAGTACCCAGCACCCTGAGCACTGAGCACCCAGCACCCTGAGTTCTGAGCACCCAGCACCCTGAGCACTGAGCACCCAGCACCCTGAGTAGTGAGCACCCAACGTACTGAGCACCGAGCACCCCGTGCACTGAGCACCCAGCACCCTAAGTTCTGAGCACCGAGCACCCCGAGCACTGAGCACCCAGCACCCTGAGTACTGAGCTCTGAGCACCCTGAGCACTGAGCACCCAGTGCCCCGAGCACCGAGCACCCTGAGCACTGAGCACCCTGAATACTGAGCACCCAGCACATTGAGCATTGAGTACCCAGCACCCTGAGCACTGAGCTCAGCACCCTGAGCACTGAGCACCCAGCACCCTGAGCACTGAGCACCCAGCACCCTGAGTACTGAGCTCCGAGCACCCCGAGCACTGAGCACCCAGCACCCCGAGCACCGAGCACCCTGAGCACTGAGCACCCAGCACCCTGAGTACTGAGCACCCAGGACCCTGAGCAATGAGCACCCTGAGTACTGAGCACCCAGCACCTTGAGCACTGAGCACCGAGCACCCCGAGCACTGAGCACCCAGCACCCCGATCACTGAGCACCCAGCACCCCGAGCACTGAGCACCCAGCACCCTGAGTACTGAGCACCCAGAACCCTGAGTACTGAGCACCCAGCACCCTGAGCACTGAGCACCCAGCACCCCGAGCACTGAGCACCCAGCACCCTGAGTACTGAGCACCCAGCACCCTGAGCACTGAGCACCCAGCACCCTGAGCACTGAGCACCCAGCACACTGAGCACTGAGCACCCAGCAACCTGAGTAGTGAGCACCCAACGTACTGAGCACCGAGCACCCCGAGCACTGAGCACCCAGCACCCTGAGTACTGAGCACCGATCACCCCGAGAACTGAGCACCCAGCACCCTGAGTACTGATCTACGAGCACCCCAAGCACTGAGCACCCAGCACCCGGAGTACTGAGCACCCAGCACCCTGAGTACTAAGCACCGAGCACCCTGAGTACTGAGCACCCAGTACCCTGAGCACTGAACACACAGCACCCTGAGTACTGAGCACCCCGAGCACTGATCACCCAGCACCCTGAGCACTGAGCACCCAGCACCCTGAGTACTGAGCACCCAGCACCCTGAGTACTGAACAACCAGCACCCTGAGCACTGAGCACTGAGCACCCTGAGCACTGAGTACTGAGCACTGAGCACCCTGAGCACTGAGCACCCTGCACCCCGAGTACTGAGCACCCAGCACCCCGAGAACTGAGCACCCAGCGCCCCGAGCACTGAGCACCCAGCACCCCGAGCACTGAGCACTGAGCACCCTGAGCACTGAGCACACAGCACCCCGAGTACTGAGCACTGAGCACCCTGAGCACTGAGCACCCAGCACCCCGAGTACTGAGCACTGAGCACCCTGAGTACTGAGCACCCAGCACCCTGAGCACTGAGTACCCAGCACCCTGAGCACTGAGCACCCAGCACCCTGAGCACTGAGCACCCAGCACCCTGAGCACTGAGCACCCAGCACCCTGAGTACTGAGCACTGAGCACCCAGCACCCCGAGCACTGAACACCCAGCACCCCGAGTACTGAGCACTGAGCACCCTGAGTACTGAGCACCCAGCACCCTGAGCACTGAGTACCCAGCACCCTGAGCACTGAGCACCCAGCACCCTGAGTTCTGAGCACCCAGCACCCTGAGCACCGAGCACCCAGCACCCTGAGCACTGAGCACCCAGCACCCTGAGTAGTGAGCACCCAACGTACTGAGCACCGAGCACCCCGTGCACTGAGCACCCAGCACCCTAAGTACTGAGCACCGAGCACCCCGAGCACTGAGCACCCAGCACCCTGAGTACTGAGTACTGAGCTCTGAGCACCCTGAGCACTGAGCACCCAGTGCCCCGAGCACCGAGCACCCTGAGCACTGAGCACCCAGCACCCTGAGCAATGAGCACCCTGAATACTGAGCACCCAGCACCTTGAGCATTGAGTACCCAGCACCCTGAGCACTGAGCACCCAGCACCCTGAGCACTGAGCACCCAGCACCCTGAGCACTGAGCACCCAGCACCCTGAGTACTGAGCACTGAGCACCCAGCACCCCGAGCACTGAACACCCAGCACCCCGAGTACTGAGCACTGAGCACCCTGAGTACTGAGCACCCAGCACCCTGAGCACTGAGTACCCAGCACCCTGAGCACTGAGCACCCAGCACCCTGAGTACTGAGCACCCAGCACCCTGAGCACCGAGCACCCAGCACCCTGAGCACTGAGCACCCAGCACCCTGAGTAGTGAGCACCCAACGTACTGAGCACCGAGCACCCCGAGCACTGAGCACCCAGCACCCTGAGTACTGAGCACCGAGCACCCCGAGCACTGAGCACCCAGCACCCTGAGTACTGAGCTCTGAGCACCCTGAGCACTGAGCACCCAGTGCCCCGAGCACCGAGCACGCTGAGCACTGAGCACCCAGCACCCTGAGCAATGAGCACCCTGAGTACTGAGCTCCCAGCACCTTGAGCACTGAGCACCGAGAACCCCGAGCACTGAGCACCCAGCACCCGGAGTACTGAGCACCCAGCACCCTGAGTACTAAGCACCGAGCACCCTGAGTACTGAGCACCCAGCACCCTGAGCACTGAACACACAGCACCCTGAGTATTGAGCACCTCGAGCACTGAGCACCCAGCACCCTGAGTACTGAGCACCGAGCTCCCCGAGCACTGAGCACCCAGCACCGCGAGCACTGAGCACCCAGCACCCGAGCACTGAGCACCCAGCACCCTGAGTAATGAGCACCCAGCACCCTGAGTACTGAGCACCCAGCATCCTGAGCACTGAGTACCCAGCACCCTGAGCACTGAGCACCCAGCACCCTGAGCACTGAGCACACAGCACACTGAGCACTGAACACCCAGCACCCTGAGTACTGAGCACTGAGCACCGAGCACAACGAGCAATGAGCACCCAGCACCCTGAGTACTGAGCACTGAGCACCCAGCACCCCGAGCACTGAGCACCCAGCACCCTGAGCACTGAGCACCCAGCACCCGAGTACTGAGCACCCAGCACCCTGAGTACTGAGCACCCAGCACCCTGAGTACTGAGCGCCCAGCACCCCGAGTACTGAGCACCCAGCACCCTGAGTACTGAGCACCCAGCACCCTGAGCACTGAGCACCCAGCGCCCCGAGCACTGAGCACCCAGCACCCTGAGCACTGAGCACTGAGCACCCTGAGCACTGAGCACACAGCACCCCGAGTACTGAGCACTGAGCACCCTGAGCACTGAGCACCCAGCACACCGAGTACTGAGCACTGAGCACCCTGAGTTCTGAGCACCCAGCACCCTGAGCACTGAGTACCCAGCACCCTGAGCACTGAGCACCTAGCACCCTGAGCACTGAGCACCCAGCACCCTGAGCACTGAGCACCCAGCACCCTGAGTACTGAGCACTGAGCACCCAGCACCCTGAGCACTGAGCACCCAGCACACTGAGCACTGAGCACCCAGCAACCTGAGTAGTGAGCACCCAACGTACTGAGCACCGAGCACCCCGAGCACTGAGCACCCAGCACCCTGAGTACTGAGCACCGATCACCCCGAGAACTGAGCACCCAGCACCCTGAGTACTGATCTCCGAGCACCCCGAGCACTGAGCACCCAGCACCCGGAGTACTGAGCACCCAGCACCCTGAGTACTAAGCACCGAGCACCCTGAGTACTGAGCAGCCAGTACCCTGAGCACTGAACTCACAGCACCCTGAGTACTGAGCACCCCGAGCACTGATCACCCAGCACCCTGAGCACTGAGCACCCAGCACCCTGAGTACTGAGCACCCAGCACCCTGAGTACTGAACAACCAGCACCCTGAGCACTGAGCACTGAGCACCCTGAGCACTGAGTACTGAGCACTGAGCACCCTGAGCACTGAGCACCCCGCACCCCGAGTACTGAGCACCCAGCACCCCGAGAACTGAGCACCCAGCGCCCCGAACACTGAGCACCCAGCACCCCGAGCACTGAGCACTGAGCACCCTGAGCACTGAGCACACAGCACCCCGAGTACTGAGCACTGAGCACCCTGAGCACTGAGCACCCAGCACCCCGAGTACTGAGCACTGAGCACCCTGAGTACTGAGCACCCAGCACCCTGAGCACTGAGTACCCAGCACCCTGAGCACTGAGCACCCAGCACCCTGAGCACTGAGCACCCAGCACCCTGAGCACTGAGCACCCAGCACCCTGAGTACTGAGCACTGAGCACCCAGCACCCCGAGCACTGAACACCCAGCACCCCGAGTACTGAGCACTGAGCACCCTGAGTACTGAGCACCCAGCACCCTGAGCACTGAGTACCCAGCACCCTGAGCACTGAGCACCCAGCACCCTGAGTTCTGAGCACCCAGCACCCTGAGCACCGAGCACCCAGCACCCTGAGCACTGAGCACCCAGCACCCTGAGTAGTGAGCACCCAACGTACTGAGCACCGAGCACCCCGTGCACTGAGCACCCAGCACCCTAAGTACTGAGCACCGAGCACCCCGAGCACTGAGCACCCAGCACCCTGAGTACTGAGCTCTGAGCACCCTGAGCACTGAGCACCCAGTGCCCCGAGCACCGAGCACCCTGAGCACTGAGCACCCAGCACCCTGAGCAATGAGCACCCTGAATACTGAGCACCCAGCACCTTGAGCATTGAGTACCCAGCACCCTGAGCACTGAGCACCCAGCACCCTGAGCACTGAGCACCCAGCACCCTGAGCACTGAGCACCCAGCACCCTGAGTACTGAGCTCCGAGCACCCCGAGCACTGAGCACCCAGCACCCCGAGCACCGAGCACCCTGAGCACTGAGCACCCAGCACCCTGAGTACTGAGCACCCAGGACCCTGAGCAATGAGCACCCTGAGTACTGAGCACCCAGCACCTTGAGCACTGAGCACCGAGCACCCCGAGCACTGAGCACCCAGCACCCCGATCACTGAGCACCCAGCACCCCGAGCACTGAGCACCCAGCACCCTGAGTACTGAGCACCCAGAACCCTGAGTACTGAGCACCCAGCACCCTGAGCACTGAGCACCCAGCACCCCGAGCACTGAGCACCCAGCACCCTGAGTACTGAGCACCCAGCACCCTGAGGACTGAGCACCCAGCACCCTGAGCACTGAGCACCCAGCACACTGAGCACTGAGCACCCAGCAACCTGAGTAGTGAGCACCCAACGTACTGAGCACCGAGCACCCCGAGCACTGAGCACCCAGCACCCTGAGTACTGAGCACCGATCACCCCGAGAACTGAGCACGCAGCACCCTGAGTACTGATCTACGAGCACCCCGAGCACTGAGCACCCAGCACCCGGAGTACTGAGCACCCAGCACCCTGAGTACTAAGCACCGAGCACCCTGAGTACTGAGCACCCAGTACCCTGAGCACTGAACACACAGCACCCTGAGTACTGAGCACCCCGAGCACTGATCACCCAGCACCCTGAGCACTGAGCACCCAGCACCCTGAGTACTGAGCACCCAGCACCCTGAGTACTGAACAACCAGCACCCTGAGCACTGAGCACTGAGCACCCTGAGCACTGAGTACTGAGCACTGAGCACCCTGAGCACTGAGCACCCCGCACCCCGAGTACTGAGCACCCAGCACCCCGAGAACTGAGCACCCAGCGCCCCGAGCACTGAGCACCCAGCACCCCGAGCACTGAGCACTGAGCACCCTGAGCACTGAGCACACAGCACCCCGAGTACTGAGCACTGAGCACCCTGAGCACTGAGCACCCAGCACCCCGAGTACTGAGCACTGAGCACCCTGAGTACTGAGCACCCAGCACCCTGAGCACTGAGTACCCAGCACCCTGAGCACTGAGCACCCAGCACCCTGAGCACTGAGCACCCAGCACCCTGAGCACTGAGCACCCAGCACCCTGAGTACTGAGCACTGAGCACCCAGCACCCCGAGCACTGAACACCCAGCACTCCGAGTACTGAGCACTGAGCACCCTGAGTACTGAGCACCCAGCACCCTGAGCACTGAGTACCCAGCACCCTGAGCACTGAGCACCCAGCACCCTGAGTACTGAACAACCAGCACCCTGAGCACTGAGCACTGAGCACCCTGAGCACTGAGTACTGAGCACTGAGCACCCTGAGCACTGAGCACCCCGCACCCCGAGTACTGAGCACCCAGCACCCCGAGAACTGAGCACCCAGCGCCCCGAGCACTGAGCACCCAGCACCCCGAGCACTGAGCACTGAGCACCCTGAGCACTGAGCACACAGCACCCCGAGTACTGAGCACTGAGCACCCTGAGCACTGAGCACCCAGCACCCCGAGTACTGAGCACTGAGCACCCTGAGTACTGAGCACCCAGCACCCTGAGCACTGAGTACCCAGCACCCTGAGCACTGAGCACCCAGCACCCTGAGCACTGAGCACCCAGCACCCTGAGCACTGAGCACCCAGCACCCTGAGTACTGAGCACTGAGCACCCAGCACCCCGAGCACTGAACACCCAGCACCCCGAGTACTGAGCACTGAGCACCCTGAGTACTGAGCACCCAGCACCCTGAGCACTGAGTACCCAGCACCCTGAGCACTGAGCACCCAGCACCCTGAGTTCTGAGCACCCAGCACCCTGAGCACCGAGCACCCAGCACCCTGAGCACTGAGCACCCAGCACCCTGAGTAGTGAGCACCCAACGTACTGAGCACCGAGCACCCCGTGCACTGAGCACCCAGCACCCTAAGTACTGAGCACCGAGCACCCCGAGCACTGAGCACCCAGCACCCTGAGTACTGAGCTCTGAGCACCCTGAGCACTGAGCACCCAGTGCCCCGAGCACCGAGCACCCTGAGCACTGAGCACCCAGCACCCTGAGCAATGAGCACCCTGAATACTGAGCACCCAGCACCTTGAGCATTGAGTACCCAGCACCCTGAGCACTGAGCACCCAGCACCCTGAGCACTGAGCACCCAGCACCCTGAGCACTGAGCACCCAGCACCCTGAGTACTGAGCACTGAGCACCCAGCACCCCGAGCACTGAACACACAGCACCCCGAGTACTGAGCACTAAGCACCCTGAGTACTGAGCACCCAGCACCCTGAGCACTGAGTACCCAGCACCCTGAGCACTGAGCACCCAGCACCCTGAGTACTGAGCACCCAGCACCCTGAGCACCGAGCACCCAGCACCCTGAGCACTGAGCACCCAGCACCCTGAGTAGTGAGCACCCAACGTACTGAGCACCGAGCACCCCGAGCACTGAGCACCCAGCACCCTGAGTACTGAGCACCGAGCACCCCGAGCACTGAGCACCCAGCACCCTGAGTACTGAGCTCTGAGCACCCTGAGCACTGAGCACCCAGTGCCCCGAGCACCGAGCACGCTGAGCACTGAGCACCCAGCACCCTGAGCAATGAGCACCCTGAGTACTGAGGACCCAGCACCTTGAGCACTGAGCACCGAGAACCCCGAGCACTGAGCACCCAGCACCCGGAGTACTGAGCACCCAGCACCCTGAGTACTAAGCACCGAGCACCCTGAGTACTGAGCACCCAGCACCCTGAGCACTGAACACACAGCACCCTGAGTATTGAGCACCCCGAGCACTGAGCACCCAGCACCCGGAGTACTGAGCACCCAGCACCCTGAGTACTAAGCACCGAGCACCCTGAGTACTGAGCACCCAGCACCCTGAGCACTGAACACACAGCACCCTGAGTATTGAGCACCTCGAGCACTGAACACACAGCACCCTGAGTATTGAGCACCTCGAGCACTGAGCACCCAGCACCGCGAGCACTGAGCACCCAGCACCCGAGCACTGAGCACCCAGCACCCTGAGTAATGAGCACCCAGCACCCTGAGTACTGAGCACCCAGCACCCTGAGCACTGAGTACCCAGCACCCTGAGCACTGAGCACCCAGCACCCTGATCACTGAGCACACAGCACCCTGAGCACTGAACACCCAGCACCCTGAGTACTGAGCACTGAGCACCCAGCACAACGAGCACTGAGCACCCAGCACCCTGAGTACTGAGCACTGAGCACCCAGCACCCCGAGCACTGAGCAACCAGCACCCTGAGCACTGAGCACCCAGCACCCGAGTACTGAGCACCCAGCACCCTGAGTACTGAGCACCCAGCACCCTGAGTACTGAGCGCCCAGCACACCGAGTACTGAGCACCCAGCACCCTGAGTACTGAGCACCCAGCACCCTGAGCACTCAGCACCCAGCGCCCCGAGCACTGAGCACCCAGCACCCTGAGCACTGAGCACCCTGAGCACTGATCACACAGCACCCCGAGTACTGAGCACTGAGCACCCTGAGCACTGAGCACCCAGCACACCGAGTACTGAGCACTGAGCACCCTGTGTTCTGAGCACATAGCACCCTGAGCACTGAGTACCCAGCACCCTGAGCACTGAGCACCTAGCACCCTGAGCACTGAGCACCCAGCACCCTGAGCACTGAGCTCCCAGCACCCTGAGTACTGAGCACTGAGCACCCAGCACCCTGAGTAATGAGCACCCAGCACCCTGAGCACTGAGTACCCAGCACCCTGAGCACTGAGCACCCAGCACCCTGAGTACTGAGCACCCAGCACCCTGAGCACCGAGCACCCAGCACCCTGAGCACTTAGCACCCAGCACCCTGAGTAGTGAGCACCCAACGTACTGAGCACCGAGCACCCCGAGCACTGAGCACCCAGCACCCTGAGTACTGAGCACCGAGCACCCCGAGCACTGAGCACCCAGCACCCTGAGCACTGAGCACCCAGCACCCTGAGCACTGAGCACCCAGCACCCTGAGCACTGAGCACCCAGCACCCTGAGTACTGAGCACTGAGCACCCAGCACCCCGAGCACTGAACACACAGCACCCCGAGTACTGAGCACTAAGCACCCTGAGTACTGAGCACCCAGCACCCTGAGCACTGAGTACCCAGCACCCTGAGCACTGAGCACCCAGCACCCTGAGTACTGAGCACCCAGCACCCTGAGCACCGAGCACCCAGCACCCTGAGCACTGAGCACCCAGCACCCTGAGTAGTGAGCACCCAACGTACTGAGCACCGAGCACCCCGAGCACTGAGCACCCAGCACCCTGAGTACTGAGCACCGAGCACCCCGAGCACTGAGCACCCAGCACCCTGAGTACTGAGCTCTGAGCACCCTGAGCACTGAGCACCCAGTGCCCCGAGCACCGAGCACCCTGAGCACTGAGCACCCAGCACCCTGAGCAATGAGCACCCTGAGTACTGAGCACCCAGCACCTTGAGCACTGAGTACCCAGCACCCTGAGCACTGAGCACCCAGCACCCTGAGCACTGAGCACCCAGCACCCTGAGCACTGAGCACCCAGAACCCTGAGAACTGAGCACTGAGCACCCAGCACCCCGAGCACTGAACACCCAGCACCCCGAGTACTGAGCACTGAGCACCCTGAGTACTGAGCACCCAGCACCCTGAGCACTGAGTACCCAGCACCCTGAGCATTGAGCACCCAGCACCCTGAGTACTGAGCACCCAGCACCCTGAGCACCGAGCACCCAGCACCCTGAGCACTGAGCACCCAGCACCCTGAGTAGTGAGCACCCAACGTACTGAGCACCGAGCACCCCGAGCACTGAGCACCCAGCACCCTGAGTACTGAGCACCGAGCACCCCGAGCACGGAGCACCCAGCACCCTGAGTACTGAGCTCTGAGCACCCTGAGCACTGAGCACACAGTGCCCCGAGCACCGAGCACCCTGAGCACTGAGCACCCAGCACCCTGAGCAATGAGCACCATGAGTACTGAGCACCCAGCACCTTGAGCACTGAGCACTGAGAACCCTGAGCACTGAGCACCCAGCACCCGGAGTTCTGAGCACCCAGCACCCTGAGTACTAAGCACCGAGCACCCTGAGTACTGAGCACCCAGCACCCTGAGCACTGAACACACAGCACCCTGAGTACTGAGCACTGAGCACCCAGCACAACGAGCACTGAGCACCCAGCACCCTGAGTACTGAGCACTGAGCACCCAGCACCCCGAGCACTGAGCACCCAGCACCCTGAGCACTGAGCACCCAGCACCCGAGTACTGAGCACCCAGCACCCTGAGTACTGAGCACCCAGCACCCTCAGTACTGAGCGCCCAGCACGCCGAGTACTGAGCACCCAGCACCCTGAGTACTGAGCACCCAGCACCCTGAGCACTGAGCACCCAGCACCCCGAGCACTGAGCACCCAGCACCCTGAATACTGAGCACCCAGCACCCTGAGCACTGAGCACCCAGCACCCTGAGCACTGAGCACCCAGCACACTGAGCACTGAGCACCCAGCACCCTGAGTAGTGAGCACCCAATGTACTCAGCACCGAGCACTCCGAGCACTGAGCACCCAGCACTCTGAGTACTGAGCACCGATCACCCCGAGAACTGAGCACCCATCACCCTGAGTACTGAGCTCGGAGCACCCCGAGCACTGAGCACCCAGCACCCGGAGTACTGAGCACCCAGCACCCTGAGTACTAAGCACCGATCACCCTGATTACTGAGCACCCAGTACCCTGAGCACTGAACACACAGCACCCTGAGTACTGAGCACCCCGAGCACTGAGCACCCAGCACCCTGAGCACTGAGCACCCAGCACCCTGAGTACTGAGCACCCAGCACCCTGAGTACTGAACACCCAGCACCCTGAGCACTGAGCACTGAGCACCCTGAGCACTGAGTACTGAGCACTGAGCACCCAGAGCACTGAGCACCCAGCACCCTGAGTACTGAGCACACAGCACCCCGAGCACTGAGCACCCAGCGCCCCGAGCACTGAGCACCCGGCACCCTGAGCACTGAGCACTGAGCACCCTGAGCACTGAGCACCCAGCACCCCGAGTACTGAGCCCTGAGCACCCTGAGTACTGAGCACCCAGCACCCTGAGCACTGAGCACCCAGCACCCTGAGCAATGAGCACCCAACACCCTGAGTACTGAGCACTGAGCACCCAGCACCCCGAGCACTGAACACCCAGCACCCTGAGTACTGAGCACTGAGCACCCAGCACCCCGAGCACTGAGCACCCAGCACCCTGAGCACTGAGCACCCAGCACCCGAGTACTGAGCACCCAGGACCCTGAGTACTGAGCACCCAGCACCCTGAGTACTGAGCACCCAGCACCCCGAGCACTGAGCACCCAACACCCTGAGTACTGAGCACCCAGCACCCTGAGCACCGAGCACCCAGCACCCTGAGCACTGAGTACCCAGCACCCTGAGTAGTGAGCACCCAACGTACTGAGCACCGAGCACCCCGAGCACTGAGCACCCAGCACCCTGAGTACTGAGCACCGAGCACCCCGAGAACTGAGCACCCAGCACCCTGAGTACTGAGCTCCGAGCACCCTGAGCACTGAGCACCCAGTGCCCCGAGCACCGAGCACCCTGAGCACTGAGCACCCAGCACCCTGAGCAATGAGCACCCTGAGTACTGAGCACCCAGCACCCTGAGTACTGAGCACCGAGCACCCCGAGCACTGAGCACCCAGCACCCTGAGTACTGAGCTCCGAGCACCCTGAGCACTGAGCACCCAGTGCCCCGAGCACCGAGCACCCTGAGCACTGAGCACCCAGCACCCAGAGTACTGAGCACCCAGCGCCCCGAGCACTGAACACACAGCACCCTGAGTACTGAGCACCTCGAGCACTGAGCACCCAGCACCCTGAGTACTGAGCACCTCGAGCACTGAGCACCCAGCACCGCGAGCACTGAGCACATAGCACCCCGAGCACTGAGCACCCAGCACCCCGAGCACTGAGCACCCAGCACCGCGAGCACAGAGCACATAGCACCCCGAGCACTGAGCACCCAGCACCCTGAGTACTGTGTACCCAGCAGCCTGAGCACTGAGCACCCAGCACCCTGAGCACTGAGCACACAGCACCCTGAGCACTGAGCACCCAGCACCCTGAGCACTGAACACACAGCAACCTGAGTACTGAGCACCTCGAGCACTGAGCACCCAGCACCGCGAGCACTGAGCACCCAGCACCCGAGCACTGAGCACCCAGCACCCTGAGTAATGAGCACCCAGCACCCTGAGTACTGAGCACCCAGCACCCTGAGCACTGAGTACCCAGCACCCTGAGCACTGAGCACGCAGCACCCTGAGCACTGAGCACACAGCTCCCTGAGCACTGAACACCCAGCACCCTGAGTACTGAGCACTGAACACCCAGCGCAACGAGCACTGAGCACCCAGCACCCTGAGTACTGAGCACTGAGCACCCAGCACCCCGAGCACTGAGCACCCAGCACCCTGAGCACTGAGCACCCAGCACCCGAGTACTGAGCACCCAGCACCCTGAGTACTGAGCACCCAGCACCCTGAGTACTGAGCGCCCAGCTCCCCGAGTACTGAGCACCCAGCACCCTGAGTACTGAGCACCCAGCACCCTGAGCACTGAGCACCCAGCACCCCGAGCACTGAGCACCCAGCACCCTGAATACTGAGCATCCAGCACCCTGAGCACTGAGCACCCAGCACCCTGAGCACTGAGCACCCAGCACACTGAGCACTGAGCACAAAGCACCCTGAGTAGTGAGCACCCAATGTACTCAGCACCGAGCACCCCGAGCACTGAGCACCCAGCACTCTGAGTACTGAGCACCGATCACCCCGAGAACTGAGCACCCATTACCCTGAGTACTGAGCTCGGAGCACCCCGAGCACTGAGCACCCAGCACCCGGAGTACTGAGCACCCAGCACCCTGAGTACTAAGCACCGATCACCCTGAGTACTGAGAACCCAGTACCCTGAGCACTGAACACACAGCACCCTGAGCACTGAGCACCCAGCACCCTGAGTACTGAGCACCCAGCACCCTGAGTACTGAGCACCCAGCACACCGAGCACTGAGCACCCAGCGCCCCGAGCACTGAGCACCCGGCAACCTGAGCACTGAGCACTGAGCACCCTGAGCACTGAGCACCCAGCACCCCGAGTACTGAGCCCTGAGCACCCTGAGTACTGAGCACCCAGCACCCTGAGCACTGAGCACCCAGCACCCTGAGCACTTAGCACCCAACACCCTGAGTACTGAGCACTGAGCACCCAGCACTCTGAGTACTGAGCACCGATCACCCCGAGAACTGAGCACCCATCACCCTGAGTACTGAGCTCGGAGCACCCCGAGCACTGAGCACCCAGCACCCGGAGTTCTGAGCACCCAGCACCCTGAGTACTAAGCACTGATCACCCTGAGTACTGAGCACCCAGTACCCTGAGCACTGAACACACAGCACCCGAGTACTGAGCACCCAGGACCCTGAGTACTGAGCACCCAGCACCCTGAGTACTGAGCACCCAGCAACCCGAGCACTGAGCACCCAACACCCTGAGTACTGAGCACCCAGCACCCTGAGCACCGAGCACCCAGCACCCTGAGCACTGAGTACCCAGCACACTGAGTAGTGAGCACCCAACGTACTGAGCACCGAGCACCCCGAGCACTGAGCACCCAGCACCCTGAGTACTGAGCACCGAGCACCCCGAGAACTGAGCACCCAGCACCCTGAGTACTGAGCTCCGAGCACCCTGAGCACTGAGCACCCAGTGCCCCGAGCACCGAGCACCCTGAGCACTGAGCACCCAGCACCCTGAGCAATGAGCACCCTGAGTACTGAGCACCCAGCACCCTGAGTACTGAGCACCGAGCACCCCGAGCACTGAGCACCCAGCACCCTGAGTACTGAGCTCCGAGCACCCTGAGCACTGAGCACCCAGTGCCCCGAGCACCGAGCACCCTGAGCACTGAGCACCCAGCACCCGGAGTACTGAGCACCCAGCGCCCCGAGCACTGAACACACAGCACCCTGAGTACTGAGCACCTCGAGCACTGAGCACCCAGCACCCTGAGTACTGAGCACCGAGCACCCCGAGCACTGAGCACCCAGCACCGCGAGCACTGAGCACATAGCACCCCGAGCACTGAGCACCCAGCACCCCGAGCACTGAGCACCCAGCACCGCGAGCACAGAGCACCTAGCACCCCGAGCACTGAGCACCCAGCACCCTGAGTACTGTGTACCCAGCAGCCTGAGCACTGAGCACCCAGCACCCTGAGCACTGAGCACACAACACCCTGAGCACTGAGCACCCAGCACCCTGAGTACTAAGCACCGAGCACCCTGAGTACTGAGCACCCAGCACCCTGAGCACTGAACACACAGCACCCTGAGTACTGAGCACCTCGAGCACTGAGCACCCAGCACCGCGAGCACTGAGCACCCAGCACCCGAGCACTGAGCACCCAGCACCCTGAGTAATGAGCACCCAGCACCCTGAGTACTCAGCACCCAGCACCCTGAGCACTGAGTACCCAGCACCCTGAGCACTGAGCACGCAGCACCCTGAGCACTGAGCACACAGCACCCTGAGCACTGAACACCCAGCACCCTGAGTACTGAGCACTGAGCACCCAGCACAACGAGCACTGAGCACCCAGCACCCTGAGTACTGAGCACTGAGCACCCAGCACCCCGAGCACTGAGCACCCAGCACCCTGAGCACTGAGCACCCAGCACCCGAGTACTGAGCACCCAGCACACTGAGTACTGAGCACCCAGCACCCTGAGTACTGAGCGCCCAGCACCCCGAGTACTGAGCACCCAGCACCCTGAGTACTGAGCACCCAGCACCCTGAGCACTGAGCACCCAGCACCCCGAGCACTGAGCACCCAGCACCCTGAATACTGAGCACCCAGCACCCTGAGCACTGAGCACCCAGCACCCTGAGCACTGAGCACCCAGCACACTGAGCACTGAGCACCCAGCACCCTGAGTAGTGAGCACCCAATGTACTCAGCACCGAGCACCCCGAGCACTGAGCACCCAGCTCTCTGAGTACTGAGCACCGATCACCCCGAGAACTGAGCACCCATCACCCTGAGTACTGAGCTCGGAGCACCCCGAGCCCTGAGCACCCAGCACCCGGAGTACTGAGCACCCAGCACCCTGAGTACTAAGCACCGATCACCCTGAGTACTGAGCACCCAGTACCCTGAGCACTGAACACACAGCACCCTGAGTACTTTGCACCCCGAGCACTGAGCACCCAGCACCCTGAGCACTGAGCACCCAGCACCCTGAGTACTGAGCACCCAGCACCCTGAGTACTGAGCACCCAGCACACCGAGCACTGAGCACCCAGCGCCCCGAGCACTGAGCACCCGGCACCCTGAGCACTGAGCACTGAGCACCCTGAGCACTGAGCACCCAGCACCCCGAGTACTGAGCCCTGAGCACCCTGAGTACTGAGCACCCAGCACCCTGAGCACTGAGCACCCAGCACCCTGAGCACTTAGCACCCAACACCCTGAGTACTGAGCACTGAGAACCCAGCACCCCGAGCACTGAACACCCAGCACCCTGGGTACTGAGCACTGAGCACCCAGCACCCTGAGCACTGAGGACCCAGCACCCTGAGTACTGAGCACCGAGCACCCCGAGTACTGAGTACCCAGCACCCTGAGCACTGAGCACCCAGCACCCTGAGCACTTAGCACCCAACGCCCTGAGCACCCTGAGTACTGAGCACCCAGCACCCTGAGCACTGAGCACCCAGCACCCTGAGCACTTAGCACCCAACACCCTGAGTACTGAGCACTGAGCACCCAGCACTCTGAGTACTGAGCACCGATCACCCCGAGAACTGAGCACCCATCACCCTGAGTACTGAGCTCGGAGCACCCCGAGCACTGAGCACCCAGCACCCGGAGTTCTGAGCACCCAGCACCCTGAGTACTAAGCACTGATCACCCTGAGTACTGAGCACCCAGTACCCTGAGCACTGAACACACAGCACCCGAGTACTGAGCACCCAGGACCCTGACTACTGAGCACCCAGCACCCTGAGTACTGAGCACCCAGCAACCCGAGCACTGAGCACCCAACACCCTGAGTACTGAGCACCCAGCACCCTGAGCACCGAGCACCCAGCACCCTGAGCACTGAGTACCCAGCACCCTGAGTAGTGAGCACCCAACGTACTGAGCACCGAGCACCCCGAGCACTGAGCACCCAGCACCCTGAGTACTGAGCACCGAGCACCCCGAGAACTGAGCACCCAGCACCCTGAGTACTGAGCTCCGAGCACCCTGAGCACTGAGCACCCAGTGCCCCGAGCACCGAGCACCCTGAGCACTGAGCACCCAGCACCCTGAGCAATGAGCACCCTGAGTACTGAGCACCCAGCACCCTGAGAACTGAGCACCGAGCACCCCGAGCACTGAGCACCCAGCACCCTGAGTACTGAGCTCCGAGCACCCTGAGCACTGAGCACCCAGTGCCCCGAGCACCGAGCACCCTGAGCACTGAGCACCCAGCACCCGGAGTACTGAGCACCCAGCGCCCCGAGCACTGAACACACAGCACCCTGAGTACTGAGCACCTCGAGCACTGAGCACCCAGCACCCTGAGTACTGAGCACCGAGCACCCCGAGCACTGAGCACCCAGCACCGCGAGCACTGAGCACATAGCACCCCGAGCACTGAGCACCCAGCACCCCGAGCACTGAGCACCCAGCACCGCGAGCACAGAGCACCTAGCACCCCGAGCACTGAGCACCCAGCACCCTGAGTACTGTGTACCCAGCAGCCTGAGCACTGAGCACCCAGCACCCTGAGCACTGAGCACACAACACCCTGAGCACTGAGCACCCAGCACCCTGAGTACTAAGCACCGAGCACCCTGAGTACTGAGCACCCAGCACCCTGAGCACTGAACACACAGCACCCTGAGTACTGAGCACCTCGAGCACTGAGCACCCAGCACCGCGAGCACTGAGCACCCAGCACCCGAGCACTGAGCACCCAGCACCCTGAGTAATGAGCACCCAGCACCCTGAGTACTGAGCACCCAGCACCCTGAGCACTGAGTACCCAGCACCCTGAGCACTGAGCACGCAGCACCCTGAGCACTGAGCACACAGCACCCTGAGCACTGAACACCCAGCACCCTGAGTACTGAGCACTGAGCACCCAGCACAACGAGCACTGAGCACCCAGCACCCTGAGTACTGAGCACTGAGCACCCAGCACCCCGAGCACTGAGCACCCAGCACCCTGAGCACTGAGCACCCAGCACCCGAGTACTGAGCACCCAGCACACTGAGTACTGAGCACCCAGCACCCTGAGTACTGAGCGCCCAGCACCCCGAGTACTGAGCACCCAGCACCCTGAGTACTGAGCACCCAGCACCCTGAGCACTGAGCACCCAGCACCCCGAGCACTGAGCACCCAGCACCCTGAATACTGAGCACCCAGCACCCTGAGCACTGAGCACCCAGCACCCTGAGCACTGAGCACCCAGCACACTGAGCACTGAGCACCCAGCACCCTGAGTAATGAGCACCCAATGTACTCAGCACCGAGCACCCCGAGCACTGAGCACCCAGCTCTCTGAGTACTGAGCACCGATCACCCCGAGAACTGAGCACCCATCACCCTGAGTACTGAGCTCGGAGCACCCCGAGCACTGAGCACCCAGCACCCGGAGTACTGAGCACCCAGCACCCTGAGTACTAAGCACCGATCACCCTGAGTACTGAGCACCCAGTACCCTGAGCACTGAACACACAGCACCCTGAGTACTTTGCACCCCGAGCACTGAGCACCCAGCACCCTGAGCACTGAGCACCCAGCACCCTGAGTACTGAGCACCCAGCACCCTGAGTACTGAGCACCCAGCACACCGAGCACTGAGCACCCAGCGCCCCGAGCACTGAGCACCCGGCACCCTGAGCACTGAGCACTGAGCACCCTGAGCACTGAGCACCCAGCACCCCGAGTACTGAGCCCTGAGCACCCTGAGTACTGAGCACCCAGCACCCTGAGCACTGAGCACCCAGCACCCTGAGCACTTAGCACCCAACACCCTGAGTACTGAGCACTGAGAACCCAGCACCCCGAGCACTGAACACCCAGCACCCTGGGTACTGAGCACTGAGCACCCAGCACCCCGAGCACTGAGCACCCAGCACCCTGAGCACTGAGCACCCAGCACCCGAGTACTGAGCACCCAGGACCCTGAGTACTGAGCACCCAGCACCCTGAGCACTTAGCACCCAACACCCTGAGTACTGAGCACTGAGCACCCAGCACCCCGAGCACTGAACACCCAGCACCCTGAGTACTGAGCACTGAGCACCCAGCACCCCGAGCACTGAACACCCAGCACCCTGAGTACTGAGCACTGAGCACCCAGCACCCCGAGCACTGAGCACCCAGCACCCTGAGCACTGAGCACCCAGCACCCGAGTACTGAGCACCCAGGACCCTGAGTACTGAGCACCCAGCACCCTGAGTACTGAGCACCGAGCACCCCGAGCACTGAGCACCCAGCACCCTGAGTACTGAGCTCTGAGCACCCTGAGCACTGAGCACCCAGTGCCCCGAGCACCGAGCACCCTGAGCACTGAGCACCCAGCACCCTGAGCAATGAGCACCCTGAGTACTGAGCACCCAGCACCTTGAGCACTGAGCACCGAGAACCCCGAGCACTGAGCACCCAGCACCCGGAGTACTGAGCACCCAGCACCCTGAGTACTAAGCACCGAGCACCCTGAGTACTGAGCACCCAGCACCCTGAGCACTGAACACACAGCACCCTGAGTATTGAGCACCTCGAGCACTGAGCACCCAGCACCCTGAGTACTGAGCACCGAGCAGCCTGAGCACTGAGCACCCAGCACCCGGAGTACTGAGCACCCAGCGCCCCGAGCACTGAACACACAGCACCCTGAGTACTGAGCACCTCGAGCACTGAGCACCCAGCACCCTGAGTACTGAGCACCGAGCACCCCGAGCACTGAGCACCCAGCACTGCGAGCACTGAGCACCCAGCACCGCGAGCACTGAGCACATAGCACCCCGAGCACTGAGCACCCAGCACCCCGAGCACTGAGCACCCAGCACCGCGAGCACAGAGCACATAGCACCCCGAGCACTGAGCACCCAGCACCCTGAGTACTGTGTACCCAGCAGCCTGAGCACTGAGCACCCAGCACCCTGAGCACTGAGAACACAACACCCTGAGCACTGAGCACCCAGCACCCTGAGTACTAAGCACCGAGCACCCTGAGTACTGAGCACCCAGCACCCTGAGCACTGAACACACAGCACCCTGAGTACTGAGCACCTCGAGCACTGAGCACCCAGCACCGCGAGCACTGAGCACCCAGCACCCGAGCACTGAGCACCCAGCACCCTGAGTAATGAGCACACAGCACCCTGAGTACTGAGCACCCAGCACCCTGAGCACTGAGTACCCAGCACCCTGAGCACTGAGCACGCAGCACCCTGAGCACTGAGCACACAGCACCCTGAGCACTGAACACCCAGCACCCTGAGTACTGAGCACTGAGCACCCAGCACAACGAGCACTGAGCACCCAGCACCCTGAGTACTGAGCACTGAGCACCCAGCACCCCGAGCACTGAGCACCCAGCACCCTGAGCACTGAGCACCCAGCACCCGAGTACTGAGCACCCAGCACCCTGAGTACTGAGCACCCAGCACCCTGAGTACTGAGTGCCCAGCACCCCGAGTACTGAGCACCCAGCACCCTGAGTACTGAGCACCCAGCACCCTGAGCACTGAGCACCCAGCACCCCGAGCACTGAGCACCCAGCACCCTGAATACTGAGCACCCAGCACCCTGAGCACTGAGCACCCAGCACCCTGAGCACTGAGCACCCAGCACACTGAGCACTGAGCACCCAGCACCCTGAGTAGTGAGCACCCAATGTACTCAGCACCGAGCACCCCGAGCACTGAGCACCCAGCACTCTGAGTACTGAGCACCGATCACCCCGAGAACTGAGCACCCATCACCCTGAGTACTGAGCTCGGAGCACCCCGAGCACTGAGCACCCAGCACCCGGAGTACTGAGCACCCAGCACCCTGAGTACTAAGCACCGATCACCCTGAGTACTGAGCACCCAGTACCCTGAGCACTGAACACACAGCACCCGAGTACTGAGCACCCAGGACCCTGAGTACTGAGCACCCAGCACCCTGAGTACTGAGCACCCAGCACCCCGAGCACTGAGCACCCAACACCCTGAGTACTGAGCACCCAGCACCCTGAGCACCGAGCACCCAGCACCCTGAGCACTGAGTACCCAGCACCCTGAGTAGTGAGCACCCAACGTACTGAGCACCGAGCACCCCGAGCACTGAGCACCCAGCACCCTGAGTACTGAGCACCGAGCACCCCGAGAACTGAGCACCCAGCACCCTGAGTACTGAGCTCGGAGCACCCTGAGCACTGAGCACCCAGTGCCCCGAGCACCGAGCACCCTGAGCACTGAGCACCCAGCACCCTGAGCAATGAGCACCCTGAGTACTGAGCTCCGAGCACCCTGAGCACTGAGCACCCAGTGCCCCGAGCACAGAGCACCCTGAGCACTGAGCACCCAGCACCCGGAGTACTGAGCACCCAGCGCCCCGAGCACTGAACACACAGCACCCTGAGTATTGAGCACCTCGAGCACTGATCACCCAGCACCCTGAGTACTGAGCACCGAGCACCCCGAGCACTGAGCACCCAGCACCGCGAGCACTGAGCACATAGCACCCCGAGCACTGAGCACCCAGCACCCCGAGCACTGAGCACCCAGCACCGCGAGCACAGAGCACATAGCACCCCAAGCACTGAGCACCCAGCACCCTGAGTACTGTGTACCCAGCAGCCTGAGCACTGAGCACCCAGCACCCTGAGCACTGAGCACACAGCACCCTGAGCACTGAGCACCCAGCACCCTGAGTACTAAGCACCGAGCACCCTGAGTACTGAGCACCCAGCACCCTGAGCACTGAACACACAGCACCCTGAGTACTGAGCACCTCGAGCACTGAGCACCCAGCACCGCGAGCACTGAGCACCCAGCACCCGAGCACTGAGCACCCAGCACCCTGAGTAATGAGCACCCAGCACCCTGAGTACTGAGCACACAGCACCCTGAGCACTGAGTACCCAGCACCCTGAGCACTGAGCACGCAGCACCCTGAGCACTGAGCACCCAGCACCCTGAGCACTGAGCACCCAGCACCCTGAGTACTGAGCGCCCAGCACCCCGAGTACTGAGCACCCAGCACCCTGAGTACTGAGCACCCAGCACCCTGAGCACTGAGCACCCAGCACCCCGAGCACTGAGCACCCAGCACCCGAGCACTGAGCACCCAGCACCCGAGTACTGAGCACCCAGCACCCTGAGTACTGAGCACCCAGCACCCTGAGTACTGAGCGCCCAGCACCCCGAGTACTGAGCACCCAGCACCCTGAGTACTGAGCACCCAGCACCCTGAGCACTGAGCACCCAGCACCCCGAGCACTGAGCACCCAGCACCCTGAATACTGAGCACCCAGCACCCTGAGCACTGAGCACCCAGCACTCTGAGCACTGAGCACCCAGCACACTGAGCACTGAGCACCCAGCACCCTGAGTAGTGAGCACCCAATGTACTCAGCACCGAGCACCCCGAGCACTGAGCACCCAGCACTCTGAGTACTGAGCACCGATCACCCCGAGAACTGAGCACCCATCACCCTGAGTACTGAGCTCGGAGCACCCCGAGCACTGAGCACCCAGCACCCGGAGTACTGAGCACCCAGCACCCTGAGTACTAAGCACCGATCACCCTGAGTACTGAGCACCCAGTACCCTGAGCACTGAACACACAGCACCCTGAGTACTTAGCACCCCGAGCACTGAGCACCCAGCACCCTGAGCACTGAGCACCCAGCACCCTGAGTACTGAGCACCCAGCACCCTGAGTACTGAGCACCCAGCACACCGAGCACTGAGCACCCAGCGCCCCGAGCACTGAGCACCCGGCACCCTGAGCACTGAGCACTGAGCACCCTGAGCACTGAGCACCCAGCACCCCGAGTACTGAGCCCTGAGCACCCTGAGTACTGAGCACCCAGCACCCTGAGCACTGAGCACCCAGCACCCTGAGCACTTAGCACCCAACACCCTGAGTACTGAGCACTGAGAACCCAGCACCCCGAGCACTGAACACCCAGCACCCTGGGTACTGAGCACTGAGCATCCAGCACCCCGAGCACTGAGCACCCAGCACCCTGAGCACTGAGCACCCAGCACCCGAGTACTGAGCACCCAGGACCCTGAGTACTGAGCACCCAGCACCCTGAGCACTTAGCACCCAACACCCTGAGTACTGAGCACTGAGCACCCAGCACCCCGAGCACTGAACACCCAGCACCCTGAGTACTGAGCACTGAGCACCCAGCAACCCGAGCACTGAGCACCCAGCACCCTGAGCACTGAGCACCCAGCACCCGAGTACTGAGCACCCAGGACCCTGAGTACTGAGCACCCAGCACCCTGAGTACTGAGCACCGAGCACCCCGAGCACTGAGCACCCAGCATCCTGAGTACTGAGCTCTGAGCACCCTGAGCACTGAGCACCCAGTGCCCCGAGCACCGAGCACCCTGAGCACTGAGCACCCAGCACCCTGAGCAATGAGCACCCTGAGTACTGAGCACCCAGCACCTTGAGCACTGAGCACCGAGAACCCCGAGCACTGAGCACCCAGCACCCGGAGTACTGAGCACCCAGCACCCTGAGTACTTAGCACCCTGAGCACTGAGCACACAGCACCCTGAGCACTGAACACCCAGCACCCTGAGTACTGAGCACTGAGCACCCAGCACAACGAGCACTGAGCACCCAGCACCCTGAGTACTGAGCACCCAGCACCCCGAGCACTGAGCACCCAGCACCCTGAGCACTGAGCACCCAGCACCCGAGTACTGAGCACCCAGCACCCTGAGTACTGAGCACCCAGCACCCTGAGTACTGAGCGCCCAGCACCCCGAGTACTGAGCACCCAGCACCCTGAGTACTGAGCACCCAGCACCCTGAGCACTGAGCACCCAGCACCCCGAGCACTGAGCACCCAGCACCCTGAATACTGAGCACCCAGCACCCTGAGCACTGAGCACCCAGCACCCTGAGCACTGAGCACCCAGCACACTGAGCACTGAGCACCCAGCACCCTGAGTAGTGAGCACCCAATGTACTCAGCACCGAGCACCCCGAGCACTGAGCACCCAGCACTCTGAGTACTGAGCACCGATCACCCCGAGAACGGAGCACCCATCACCCTGAGTACTGAGTTCGGAGCACCCCGAGCACTGAGCACCCAGCACCCGGAGTACTGAGCACCCAGCACCCTGAGTACTAAGCACCGATCACCCTGAGTACTGAGCACCCAGTACCCTGAGCACTGAACACACAGCACCCTGAGTACTGAGCACCCCGAGCACTGAGCACCCAGCACCCTGAGCACTGAGCACCCAGCACCCTGAGTACTGAGCACCCAGCACCCTGAGTACTGAGCACCCAGCACACCGAGCACTGAGCACCCAGCGCCCCGAGCACTGAGCACCCGGCACCCTGAGCACTGAGCACTGAGCACCCTGAGCACTGAGCACCCAGCACCCCGAGTACTGAGCCCTGAGCACCCTGAGTACTGAGCACCCAGCACCCTGAGCACTGAGCACCCAGCACCCTGAGCACTTAGCACTCAACACCCTGAGTACTGAGCACTGAGAACCCAGCACCCCGAGCACTGAACACCCAGCACCCTGGGTACTGAGCACTGAGCACCCAGCACCCCGAGCACTGAGCACCCAGCACCCTGAGCACTGAGAACCCAGCACCGGAGTACTGAGCACCCAGGACCCTGAGTACTGAGCACCCAGCACCCTGAGCACTTAGCACCCAACACCCTGAGTAAAGAGCACTGAGCACACAGCACCCCGAGCACTGAACACCCAGCACCCTGAGTACTGAGCACTGAGCACCCTGCACCCCGAGCACTGAGCACCCAGCACCCTGAGCACTGAGCACCCAGCACCCGAGTACTGAGCACCCAGGACCCTGAGTACTGAGCACCCAGCACCCTGAGTACTGAGCACCGAGCACCCCGAGCACTGAGCACCCAGCACCCTGAGTACTGAGCTCTGAGCACCCTGAGCACTGAGCACCCAGTGCCCCGAGCACCGAGCACCCTGAGCACTGAGCACCCAGCACCCTGAGCAATGAGCACCCTGAGTACTGAGCACCCAGCACCTTGAGCACTGAGCACCGAGAACCCCGAGCACTGAGCACCCAGCACCCGGAGTACTGAGCACCCAGCACCCTGAGTACTAAGCACCGAGCACCCTGAGTACTGAGCACCCAACACCCTGAGCACTGAACACACAGCACCCTGAGTATTGAGCACCTCGAGCACTGAGCACCCAGCACCCTGAGTACTGAGCACCGAGCTCCCCGAGCACTGAGCACCCAGCACCGCGAGCACTGAGCACCCAGCACCCGAGCACTGAGCACCCAGCACCCTGAGTAATGAGCACCCAGCACCCTGAGTACTGAGCACCCAGCACCCTGAGCACTGAGTACCCAGCACCCTGAGCACTGAGCACCCAGCACCCTGAGCACTGAGCACACAGCACCCTGAGCACTGAACACCCAGCACCCTGAGTACTGAGCACTGAGCACCCAGCACAACGAGTACTGAGCACAAAGCACCCTGAGTACTGAGCACTGAGCACCCAGCACCCCGAGCACTGAGCACCCAGCACCCTAAGCACTGAGCACCCAGCACCCGAGTACTGAGCACCCAGCACCCTGAGTACTGAGCACCCAGCACCCTGAGTACTGAGCGCCCAGCACCCCGAGTACTGAGCACCCAGCACCCTGAGTACTGAGCACCCAGCACCCTGAGCACTGAGCACCCAGCGCCCCGAGCACTGAGCACCCAGCACCCTGAGCACTGAGCACTGAGCACCCTGAGCACTGAGCACACAGCACCCCGAGTACTGAGCACTGAGCACCCTGAGCACTGAGCACCCAGCACCCCGAGTACTGAGCACTGAGCACCCTGAGTACTGAGCACCCAGCACCCTGAGCACTGAGTACCCAGCACCCTGAGCACTGAGCACCTAGCACCCTGAGCACTGAGCACCCAGCACCCTGAGCACTGAGCACCCAGCACCCTGAGTACTGAGCACTGAGCACCCAGCACCCTGAGTACTGAGCACCCAGCACCCTGAGCACTGAGTACCCAGCACCCTGAGCACTGAGCACCCAGCACCCTGAGTACTGAGCACCCAGCACCCTGAGCACCGAGACCCCAGCACCCTGAGCACTGAGCACCCAGCACCCTGAGTAGTGAGCACCCAACGTACTGAGCACCGAGCACCCCGAGCACTGAGCACCCAGCACCCTGAGTACTGAGCACCGAGCACCCCGAGCACTGAGCACCCAGCACCCTGAGTACTGAGCTCTGAGCACCCTGAGCACTGAGCACCCAGTGCCCCGAGCACCGAGCACCCTGAGCACTGAGCACACAGCACCCTGAGCAATGAGCACCCTGAGTACTGAGCACCCAGCACCTTGAGCACTGAGTACCCAGCACCCTGAGCACTGAGCACCCAGCACCCTGAGCACTGAGCACCCAGCACCCTGAGCACTGAGCACCCAGAACCCTGAGTACTGAGCACTGAGCACCCAGCACCCCGAGCACTGAACACCCAGCACCCCGAGTACTGAGCACTGAGCACCCTGAGTACTGAGCACCCAGCACCCTGAGCACTGAGTACCCAGCACCCTGAGCACTGAGCACCCAGCACCCTGAGTACTGAGCACCCAGCACCCTGAGCACCGAGCACCCAGCACCCTGAGCACTGAGCACCCAGCACCCTGAGTAGTGAGCACCCAACGTACTGAGCACCGAGCACCCCGAGCACGGAGCACCCAGCACCCTGAGTACTGAGCTCTGAGCACCCTGAGCACTGAGCACCCAGTGCCCCGAGCACCGAGCACCCTGAGCACTGAGCACCCAGCACCCTGAGCAATGAGCACCATGAGTACTGAGCACCCAGCACCTTGAGCACTGAGCACCGAGAACCCTGAGCACTGAGCACCCAGCACCCGGAGTACTGAGCACCCAGCACCCTGAGTACTAAGCACCGAGCCCCCTGAGTACTGAGCACCCAGCACCCTGAGCACTGAACACACAGCACCCTGAGTACTGAGCACCTCGAGCACTGAGCACCCAGCACCGCGAGCACTGAGCACCCAGCACCCGAGCACTGAGCACCCAGCACCCTGAGTAATGAGCACCCAGCACCCTGAGTACTGAGCACCCAGCACCCTGAGCACTGAGTACCCAGCACCCTGAGCACTGAGCACCCAGCACCCTAAGCACTGAGCACACAGCACCCTGAGCACTGAACACCCAGCACCCTGAGTACTGAGCACTGAGCACCCAGCACAACGAGCACTGAGCACCCAGCACCCTGAGTACTGAGCACTGAGCACCCAGCACCCCGAGCACTGAGCACCCAGCACCCTGAGCACTGAGCACCCAGCACCCGAGTACTGAGCACCCAGCACCCTGAGTACTGAGCACCCAGAACCCTGAGTACTGAGCGCCCAGCACCCCGAGTACTGAGCACCCAGCACCCTGAGTACTGAGCACCCAGCACCCTGAGCACTGAGCACCCAGCACCCCGAGCACTGAGCACCCAGCAACCTGAATACTGAGCACCAAGCACCCCGAGCACTGAGCACCCAGCACACTGAGCACTGAGCACCCAGCACCCTGAGTAGTGAGCACCCAATGTACTCAGCACCGAGCACTCCGAGCACTGAGCACCCAGCACTCTGAGTACTGAGCACCGATCACCCCGAGAACTGAGCACCCATCACCCTGAGTACTGAGCTCGGAGCACCCCGAGCACTGAGCACCCAGCACCCGGAGTACTGAGCACCCAGCACCCTGAGTACTAAGCACCGATCACCCTGAGTACTGAGCACCCAGTACCCTGAGCACTGAACACACAACACCCTGAGTACTGAGCACCCCGAGCACTGAGCACCCAGCACCCTGAGCACTGAGCACCCAGCACCCTGAGTACTGAGCACCCAGCACCCTGAGTACTGAACACCCAGCACCCTGAGTACTGAGCACCCAGGACCCTGAGTACTGAGCACCCAGCACCCTGAGTACTAAGCACCGAGCACCCTGAGTACTGAGCACCCAGCACCCTGAGCACTGAACACACAGCACCCTGAGTATTGAGCACCTCGAGCACTGAGCACCCAGCACCCTGAGTACTGAGCACCGAGCTCCCCGAGCACTGAGCACCCAGCACCGCGAGCACTGAGCACCCAGCACCCGAGCACTGAGCACCCAGCACCCTGAGTAATGAGCACCCAGCACCCTGAGTACTGAGCACCCAGCACCCTGAGCACTGAGTACCCAGCACCCTGAGCACTGAGCACCCAGCACCCTGAGCACTGAGCACACAGCACCCTGAGCACTGAGCACCCAGCACCCTGAGTACTGAGCACTGAGCACCCAGCACAACGAGCACTGAGCACAAAGCACCCTGAGTACTGAGCACTGAGCACCCAGCACCCCGAGTACTGAGCACCCAGCACCCTGAGCACTGAGCACCCAGCACCCGAGTACTGAGCACCCAGCCCCCTGAGTACTGAGCACCCAGCACCCTGAGTACTGAGCGCCCAGCACCCCGAGTACTGAGCACCCAGCACCCTGAGTACTGAGCACCCAGCACCCTGAGCACTGAGCACCCAGCGCCCCGAGCACTGAGCACCCAGCACCCTGAGCACTGAGCACTGAGCACCCTGAGCACTGAGCACACAGCACCCCGAGTACTGAGCACTGAGCACCCTGAGCACTGAGCACCCAGCACCCCGAGTACTGAGCACTGAGCACCCTGAGTACTGAGCACCCAGCACCCTGAGCACTGAGTACCCAGCACCCTGAGCACTGAGCACCTAGCACCCTGAGCACTGAGCACCCAGCACCCTGAGCACTGAGCACCCAGCACCCTGAGTACTGAGCACTGAGCACCCAGCACCCTGAGTACTGAGCACCCAGCACCCTGAGCACTGAGTACCCAGCACCCTGAGCACTGAGCACCCAGCACCCTGAGTACTGAGCACCCAGCACCCTGAGCACCGAGAACCCAGCACCCTGAGCACTGAGCACACAGCACCCTGAGTAGTGTGCACCCAACGTACTGAGCACCGAGCACCCCGAGCACTGAGCACCCAGCACCCTGAGTACTGAGCACCGAGCACCCCGAGCACTGAGCACCCAGCACCCTGAGTACTGAGCTCTGAGCACCCTGAGCACTGAGCACCCAGTGCCCCGAGCACCGAGCACCATGAGCACTGAGCACCCAGCACCCTGAGCAATGAGCACCCTGAGTACTGAGCACCCAGCACCTTGAGCACTGAGTACCCAGCACCCTGAGCACTGAGCACCCAGCACCCTGAGCACTGAGCAACCAGCACCCTGAGCACTGAGCACCCAGAACCCTGAGTACTGAGCACTGAGCACCCAGCACCCCGAGCACTGAACACCCAGCACCCCGATTAATGAGCACTGAGCACCCTGAGTACTGAGCACCCAGCACCCTGAGCACTGAGTACCCAGCACCCTGAGCACTGAGCACCCAGCACCCTGAGTACTGAGCACCCAGCACCCTGAGCACCGAGCACACAGCACCCTGAGCACTGAGCACCCAGCACCCTGAGTAGTGAGCACCCAACGTACTGAGCACCGAGCACCCCGAGCACTGAGCACCCAGCACCCTGAGTACTGAGCACCGAGCCCCCCGAGCACGGAGCACCCAGCACCCTGAGTACTGAGCTCTGAGCACCCTGAGCACTGAGCACCCAGTGCCCCGAGCACCGAGCACCCTGAGCACTGAGCACCCAGCACCCTGAGCAATGAGCCCCCTGAGTACTGAGCACCCAGCACGCTGAGCACTGAACACACAGCACCCTGAGTACTGAGCACCTCGAGCACTGAGCACCCAGCACCGCGAGCACTGAGCACCCAGCACCCGAGCACTGAGCACCCAGCACCCTGAGTAATGAGCACCCAGCACCCTGAGTACTGAGCACCCAGCACCCTGAGCACTGAGTACCCAGCACCCTGAGCACTGAGCACCCAGCACCCTAAGCACTGAGCACACAGCACCCTGAGCACTGAACACCCAGCACCGTGAGTACTGAGCACTGAGCACCCAGCACAACGAGCACTGAGCACCCAGCACCCTGAGTACTGAGCACTGAGCACCCAGCACCCCGAGCACTGAGCACCCAGCACCCTGAGCACTGAGCACCCAGCACCCGAGTACTGAGCACCCAGCACCCTGAGTACTGAGCACCCAGAACCCTGAGTACTGAGCGCCCAGCACCCCGAGTACTGAGCACCCAGCACCCTGAGTACTGAGCACCCAGCACCCTGAGCACTGAGCACCCAGCACCCCGAGCACTGAGCACCCAGCACCCTGAATACTGAGCACCAAGCACCCCGAGCACTGAGCACCCAGCACACTGAGCACTGAGCACCCAGCACCCTGAGTAGTGAGCACCCAATGTACTCAGCACCGAGCACTCCGAGCACTGAGCACCCAGCACTCTGAGTACTGAGCACCGATCACCCCGAGAACTGAGCACCCATCACCCTGAGTACTGAGCTCGGAGAACCCCGAGCACTGAGCACCCAGCACCCGGAGTACTGAGCACCCAGCACCCTGAGTACTAAGCACCGATCACCCTGAGTACTGAGCACCCAGTACCCTGAGCACTGAACACACAACACCCTGAGTACTGAGCACCCCGAGCACTGAGCACCCAGCACCCTGAGCACTGAGCACCCAGCACCCTGAGTACTGAGCACCCAGCACCCTGAGTACTGAACACCCAGCACCCTGAGTACTGAGCACCCAGGACCCTGAGTACTGAGCACCCAGCACCCTGAGTACTAAGCACCGAGCACCCTGAGTACTGAGCACCCAGCACCCTGAGCACTGAACACACAGCACCCTGAGTATTGAGCACCTCGAGCACTGAGCACCCAGCACCCTGAGTACTGAGCACCGAGCTCCCCGAGCACTGAGCACCCAGCACCGCGAGCACTGAGCACCCAGCACCCGAGCACTGAGCACCCAGCACCCTGAGTAATGAGCACCCAGCACCCTGAGTACTGAGCACCCAGCACCCTGAGCACTGAGTACCCAGCACCCTGAGCACTGAGCACCCAGCACCCTGAGCACTGAGCACACAGCACCCTGAGCACTGAGCACCCAGCACCCTGAGTACTGAGCACTGAGCACCCAGCACAACGAGCACTGAGCACAAAGCACCCTGAGTACTGAGCACTGAGCACCCAGCACCCCGAGTACTGAGCACCCAGCACCCTGAGCACTGAGCACCCAGCACCCGAGTACTGAGCACCCAGCCCCCTGAGTACTGAGCACCCAGCACCCTGAGTACTGAGCGCCCAGCACCCCGAGTACTGAGCACCCAGCACCCTGAGTACTGAGCACCCAGCACCCTGAGCACTGAGCACCCAGCGCCCCGAGCACTGAGCACCCAGCACCCTGAGCACTGAGCACTGAGCACCCTGAGCACTGAGCACACAGCACCCCGAGTACTGAGCACTGAGCACCCTGAGCACTGAGCACCCAGCACGCCGAGTACTGAGCACTGAGCACCCTGAGTACTGAGCACCCAGCACCCTGAGCACTGAGTACCCAGCACCCTGAGCACTGAGCACCTAGCACCCTGAGCACTGAGCACCCAGCACCCTGAGCACTGAGCACCCAGCACCCTGAGTACTGAGCACTGAGCACCCAGCACCCTGAGTACTGAGCACCCAGCACCCTGAGCACTGAGTACCCAGCACCCTGAGCACTGAGCACCCAGCACCCTGAGTACTGAGCACCCAGCACCCTGAGCACCGAGAACCCAGCACCCTGAGCACTGAGCACACAGCACCCTGAGTAGTGTGCACCCAACGTACTGAGCACCGAGCACCCCGAGCACTGAGCACCCAGCACCCTGAGTACTGAGCACCGAGCACCCCGAGCACTGAGCACCCAGCACCCTGAGTACTGAGCTCTGAGCACCCTGAGCACTGAGCACCCAGTGCCCCGAGCACCGAGCACCATGAGCACTGAGCACCCAGCACCCTGAGCAATGAGCACCCTGAGTACTGAGCACCCAGCACCTTGAGCACTGAGTACCCAGCACCCTGAGCACTGAGCACCCAGCACCCTGAGCACTGAGCAACCAGCACCCTGAGCACTGAGCACCCAGAACCCTGAGTACTGAGCACTGAGCACTCAGCACCCCGAGCACTGAACACCCAGCACCCCGATTAATGAGCACTGAGCACCCTGAGTACTGAGCACCCAGCACCCTGAGCACTGAGTACCCAGCACCCTGAGCACTGAGCACCCAGCACCCTGAGTACTGAGCACCCAGCACCCTGAGCACCGAGCACACAGCACCCTGAGCACTGAGCACCCAGCACCCTGAGTAGTGAGCACCCAACGTACTGAGCACCGAGCACCCCGAGCACTGAGCACCCAGCACCCTGAGTACTGAGCACCGAGCCCCCCGAACACGGAGCACCCAGCACCCTGAGTACTGAGCTCTGAGCACCCTGAGCACTGAGCACCCAGTGCCCCGAGCACCGAGCACCCTGAGCACTGAGCACCCAGCACCCTGAGCAATGAGCACCATGAGTACTGAGCACCCAGCACCTTGAGCACTGAGCACCGAGAACCCTGAGCACTGAGCACCCAGCACCCGGAGTACTGAGCACCCAGCACCCTGAGTACTAAGCACCGAGCACCCTGAGTACTGAGCAACCAGCACCCTGAGCACTGAACACACAGCACCCTGAGTACTGAGCACCTCGAGCACTGAGCACCCAGCACCGCGAGCACTGAGCACCCAGCACCCGAGCACTGAGCACCCAGCACCCTGAGTAATGAGCACCCAGCACCCTGAGTACTGAGCACCCAGCACCCTGAGCACTGAGTACCCAGCACCCTGAGCACTGAGCACCCAGCACCCTGAGCACTGAGCACACAGCACCCTGAGCACTGAACACACAGCACCCTGAGTACTGAGCACTGAGCACCCAGCACAACGAGCACTGAGCACCCAGCACCCTGAATACTGAGCACTGAGCACCCAGCACCCCGAGCACTGAGCACCCAGCACCCTGAGCACTGAGCACGCAGCACCCGAATACTGAGCACCCAGCACCCTGAGCACTGAGCACCCAGCACCCTGAGTACTGAGCGCCCAGCACCCCGAGTACTGAGCACCCAGCACCCTGAGTACTGAGCACCCAGCACCCTGAGCACTGAGCACCCAGCACCCCGAGCACTGAGCACCCAGCACCCTGAATACTGAGCACCCAGCACCCTGAGCACTGAGCACCCAGCACCCTGAGCACTGAGCACCCAGCACACTGAGCACTGAGCACCCAGCACCCTGAGTAGTGAGCACCCAATGTACTCAGCACCGAGCACTCCGAGCACTGAGCACCCAGCACTCTGAGTACTGAGCACCGATCACCCCGAGAACTGAGCACCCATCACCCTGAGTACTGAGCTCGGAGCACCCCGAGCACTGAGCACCCAGCACCCGGAGTACTGAGCACCCAGCACCCTGAGTACTAAGCACCGATCACCCTGAGTACTGAGCACCCAGTACCCTGAGCACTGAACACACAGCACCCTGAGTACTGAGCACCCCGAGCACTGAGCACCCAGCACCCTGAGCACTGAGCACCCAGCACCCTGAGTACTGAGCACCCAGCACCCTGAGTACTGAACACCCAGCACCCTGAGCACTGAGCACTGAGCACCCTGAGCACTGAGTACTGAGCACTGAGCACCCAGAGCACTGAGCACCCAGCACCCTGAGTACTGAGCACCCAGCACCCCGAGCACTGCGCACCCAGCGCTCCGAGCACTGAGCACCCGGCACCCTGAGCACTGAGCACTGAGCACCCTGAGCACTGAGCACCCAGCACCCCGAGTACTGAGCCCTGAGCACCCTGAGTACTGAGCACCCAGCACCCTGAGCACTGAGCACCCAGCACCCTGAGCACTGAGCACCCAACACCCTGAGTACTGAGCACTGAGCACCCAGCACCCCGAGCACTGAACACCCAGCACCCTGAGTACTGAGCACTGAGCACCCAGCACCCCGAGCACTGAGCACCCAGCACCCTGAGCACTGAGCACCCAGCACCCTGAGTACTGAGCACCCAGCACCCCGAGCACTGAGCACCCAGCACCCTGAGTACAGAGCACCCAGCACCCTGAGCACCGTGCACCCAGCAGCCTGGAGCACTGAGTACCCAGCACCCTGAGTAGTGAGCACCCAACGTACTGAGCACCGAGCACCCCGAGCACTGAGCACCCAGCACCCTGAGTACTGAGCACCGAGCACCCCGAGAACTGAGCACCCAGCACCCTGAGTACTGAGCTCCGAGCACCCTGAGCACTGAGCACCCAGTGCCCCGAGCACCGAGCACCATGAGCACTGAGCACCCAGCACCCTGAGCAATGAGCACCCTGAGTACTGAGCACCCAGCACCCTGAACACTGAGCACCCAGCACCCCGAGCACTGAGCACCCAGCACCCTGAGTACTGAGCACCCAGCACCCTGAGCACTGAGCACCCAGCACCCTGAGCACTGAGCACCCAGCAACCTGAGTAGTGAGCACCCAATGTACTGAGCACCGAGCACCCCGAGCACTGAGCACCCAGCACCCTGAGTACTGAGCACCCAGCACCCTGAGTACTGAACACCCAGCACCCTGAGCACTGAGCACAGAGCACCCTGAGCACTGAGTACTGAGCACTGAGCACCCAGAGCACTGAGCACCCAGCACCCTGAGTACTGAGCACCCAGCACCCCGAGCAATGCGCACCCAGCGCTCCGAGCACTGAGCACCCGGCACCCTGAGCACTGAGCCCTGAGCACCCTGAGCACTGAGCACCCAGCACCCCGAGTACTGAGCCCTGAGCACCCTGAGTACTGAGCACCCAGCACCCTGAGCACTGAGCACCCAGCACCCTGAGCACTGAGCACCCAACACCCTGAGTACTGAGCACTGAGCACCCAGCACCCCGAGCACTGAACACCCAGCACCCTGAGTACTGAGCACTGAGCACCCAGCACCCCGAGCACTGAGCACCCAGCACCCTGAGCACTGAGCACCCAGCACCCGAGTACTGAGCACCCAGGACCCTGAGTACTGAGCACCCAGCACCCTGAGTACTGAGCACCCAGCACCCCGAGCACTGAGCACCCAGCACCCTGAGTACTGAGCACCCAGCACCCTGAGCACCGAGCACCCAGCACCCTGAGCACTGAGTACCCAGCACCCTGAGTAGTGAGCACCCAACGTACTGAGCACTGAGCACCCCGAGCACTGAGCACACAGCACCCTGAGTACTGAGCACCGAGCACCCCGAGAACTGAGCACCCAGCACCCTGAGTACTGAGCTCCGAGCACCCTGAGCACTGAGCACCCAGTGCCCCGAGCACCGAGCACCATGAGCACTGAGCACCCAGCACCCTGAGCAATGAGCACCCTGAGTACTGAGCACCCAGCACCCTGAGTACTGAGCACCGAGCACCCCGAGCACTGAGCACCCAGCACCCTGAGTACTGAGCTCCGAGCACCCTGAGCACTGAGCACCCAGTGCCCCGAGCACCGAGCACCCTGAGCACTGAGCACCCAGCACCCGGAGTACTGAGCACCCAGCGCCCCGAGCACTGAACACACAGCACCCTGAGTACTGAGCACCGAGAACCCCGAGCACTGAGCACCCAGCACCGCGAGCACTGAGCACATAGCACCCCGAGCACTGAGCACCCAGCACCCCGAGCACTGAGCACCCGGCACCGCGAGCACAGAGCACATAGCACCCCGAGCACTGAGCACCCAGCACCCTGAGTACTGTGTACCCAGCAGCCTGAGCACTGAGCACCCAGCACCCTGAGCACTGAGCACACAGCACACTGAGCACTGAGCACCCAACACCCTGAGTACTAAGCACCGAGCACCCTGAGTACTGAGCACCCAGCACCCTGAGCACTGAACACACAGCACCCTGAGTACTGAGCACCTCGAGCACTGAGCACCCAGCACCGCGAGCACTGAGCACCCAGCACCCGAGCACTGAGCACCCAGCACCCTGAGTAATGAGCACCCAGCACCCTGAGTACTGAGCACCCAGCAACCTGAGCACTGAGTACCCAGCACACTGAGCACTGAGCACGCAGCACCCTGAGCACTGAGCACACAGCACCCTGAGCACTGAACACCCAGCACCCTGAGTACTGAGCACTGAGCACCCAGCACAACGAGCACTGAGCACCCAGCACCCTGAGTACTGAGCACTGAGCACCCAGCACCCCGAGCACTGAGCACCCAGCACCCTGAGCACTGAGCACCCAGCACCCGAGTACTGAGCACCCAGCACCCTGAGTACTGAGCACCCAGCACCCTGAGTACTGAGCGCCCAGCACCCCGAGTTCTGAGCACCCAGCACCCTGAGTACTGAGCACCCAGCACCCTGAGCACTGAGCACCCAGCACCCCGAGCACTGAGCACCCAGCACCCTGAATACTGAGCACCCAGCAACCTGAGCACTGAGCACCCAGCACCCTGAGCACTGAGCACCCAGCACACTGAGCACTGAGCACCCAGCACCCTGAGTAGTGAGCACCCAATGTACTCAGCACCGAGCACCCCGAGCACTGAGCACCCAGCACTCTGAGTACGGAGCACCGATCACCCCGAGAACTGAGCACCCATCACCCTGAGTACTGAGCTCGGAGCACCCCGAGCACTGAGCACCCAGCACCCGGAGTACTGAGCACCCAGCACCCTGAGTACTAAGCACCGATCACCCTGAGTACTGAGCACCCAGTACCCTGAGCACTGAACACACAGCACCCTGAGTACTGAGCACCCCGAGCACTGAGCACCCAGCACCCTGAGCACTGAGCACCCAGCACCCTGAGTACTGAGCACCCAGCACCCTGAGTACTGAGCACCCAGCACACCGAGCACTGAGCACCCAGCGCCCCGAGCACTGAGCACCCGGCACCCTGAGCACTGAGCACTGAGCACCCTGAGCACTGAGCACCCAGCACCCCGAGTACTGAGCCCTGAGCACCCTGAGTACTGAGCACCCAGCACCCTGAGCACTGAGCACCCAGCACCCTGAGCACTTAGCACCCAACACCCTGAGTACTGAGCACTGAGCACCCAGCATCCCGAGCACTGAACACCCAGCACCCTGAGTACTGAGCACTGAGCACCCAGCACCCCGAGCACTGAGCACCCAGCACCCTGAGCACTGAGCACCCAGCACCCGAGTACTGAGCACCCAGGACCCTGAGTACTGAGCACCCAGCACCGTGAGTACTGAGCACCCAGCACCCCGAGCACTGAGCACCCAACACCCTGAGTACTGAGCACACAGCACACTGAGCACCGAGCACCCAGCACCCTGAGCACTGAGTACCCAGCACCCTGAGTAGTGAGCACCCAACGTACTGAGCACCGAGCACCCCGAGAACTGAGCACCCAGCACCCTGAGTACTGAGCACCGAGCACCCCGAGAACTGAGCACCCAGCACCCTGAGTACTGAGCTCCGAGCACCCTGAGCACTGAGCACCCAGTGCCCCGAGCACCGAGCACCCTGAGCACTGTGCACCCAGCACCCTGAGCAATGAGCACCCTGAGTACTGAGCACCCAGCACACTGAGTACTGAGCACCGAGCACCCCGAGCACTGAGCACCCAGCACCCTGAGTACTGAGCTCTGAGCACCCTGAGCACTGAGCACCCAGTGCCCCGAGCACCGAGCACCCTGAGCACTGAGCACCCAGCACCCGGAGTACTGAGCACCCAGCGCCCCGAGCACTGAACACACAGCACCCTGAGTACTGAGCACCTCGAGCACTGAGCACCCAGCACCCTGAGTACTGAGCACCGAGCACCCCGAGCACTGAGCACCCAGCCCCTTGAGCACTGAGCACATAGCACCCCGAGCACTGAGCACCCAGCACCCCGAGCACTGAGCACCCAGCACCGCGAGCACAGATCACATAGCACCCCGAGCACTGAGCACCCAGCACCCTGAGGACTGTGTACCCAGCAGCCTGAGCACTGAGCACCCAGCACCCTGAGCACTGAGCACACACCACCCTGAGCACTGAGCACCCAGCACCCTGAGTACTGAGCACTGAGCACCCAGCACCCCGAGCACTGAGCACCCAGCACCCTGAGTACTGAGCACCGAGCACCCCGAGCACTGAGCACCCAGCACCCCGAGCACCGAGCACCCTGAGCACTGAGCACCCAGCACCCTGAGTACTGAGCACCCAGCACCCTGAGCAATGAGCACCCTGAGTACTGAGCACCCAGCACCTTGAACACTGAGCACTGAGCACCCCGAGCACTGAGCACCCAGCACCCCGATCACTGAGCACCCAGCACCCTGAGCACTGAGCACCCAGCACGAGAGTACTGAGCACCCAGCACCCTGAGTACTGAGCGCCCAGCACCCTGCGTACTGAGCGCCCAGCACCCCGAGTACTGAGCACCCAGCACCCTGAGTACTGAGCACCCAGCACCCTGAGCACTGAGCACCCAGCACCCCGAGCACTGAGCACCCAGCACCCTGAGTACTGAGCACCCAGCACCCTGAGCACTGAGCACCCAGCACCCTGAGCACTGAGCACCCAGCACACTGAGCACTGAGCACCCAGCAACCTGAGTAGTGAGCACCCAACGTACTGAGCACCGAGCACCCCGAGCACTGAGCACCCAGCACCCTGAGTACTGAGCACCGATCACCCCGAGAACTGAGCACCCAGCACCCTGAGTACTGATCTCCGAGCACCCCGAGCACTGAGCACCCAGCACCCGGAGTACTGAGCACCCAGCACCCTGAGTACTAAGCACCGAGCACCCTGAGTACTGAGCACCCAGTAACCTGAGCACTGAACACACAGTACCCTGAGTACTGAGCACCCCGAGCACTGAGCACCCAGCACCCTGAGCACTGAGCACCCAGCACCCTGAGTTCTGAGCACCCAGCACCCTGAGTACTGAGCACCCAGCACCCCGAGCACTGAGCACCCAGCGCCCCGAGCACTGAGCACCCAGCACCCCGAGCACTGAGCACTGAGCACCCTGAGCACTGAGCACCCCGAACCCCGAGTACTGAGCACTGAGCACCCTGAGTACTGAGCACCCAGCACCCTGAGCACTGAGTACCCAGCACCCTGAGCACTGAGCACCCAGCACCCTGAGCACTGAGCACCCAGCACCCTTAGCACTGAGCACCCAGCACCCTGAGTACTGAGCACTGAGCACCCAGCACCCGAGCACTGTACACCCAGCACCCTGAGTACTGAGCACTGAGCACCCAGCACCCCGAGCACTGAGAACCCAGCACCCTGAGCACTGAGCACCCAGCACCCGAGTACTGAGCACCCAGCACCCTGAGTACTGAGCACCCAGCACCCTGAGTACTGAGCACCCAGCACCCCGAGCACTGAGCACCCAGCACCCTGAGTACTGAGCACCCAGCACCCTGAGCACCGAGCACCCAGCACCCTGAGCACTGAGCACCCAGTACCCTGAGTAGTGAGCACCCAACGTACTGAGCACCGAGCACCCCGAGCACTGAGCACCCAGCACCCTGAGTACTGAGCACCGAGCACCCCGAGCACTGAGCACCCAGCACCCTGAGTACTGATCTCTGAGCACCCTGAGCACTGAGCACCCAGTGCCCCGAGCACCGAGCACCCTGAGCACTGAGCACCCAGCACCCTGAGCAATGAGCACCCTGAGTACTGAGCACCCAGCACCTTGAGCACTGAGCACCGAGAAACCCGAGCACTGAGCACCCAGCACACTGAGCACTGAGTACCCAGCACCCTGAGCACTGAGCACCCTGCACCCTGAGCACTGAGCACACAGCACCCTGAGCACTGAGCACCCAGCACCCTGAGTACTGAGCACTGAGCACCCAGCACAACGAGCACTGAGCACCCAGCACCCTGAGTACTGAGCACTGAGCACCCAGCACAACGAGCACTGAGCACCCAGCACCCGAGTACTGAGCACCCAGCACCCTGAGTACTGAGCACCCAGCACCCTGAGTACTGAGCACTGAGCACCCAGCACAAGGAGCACTGAGCACCCAGCACCCTGAGTACTGAGCACTGAGCACCCAGCACAACGAGCACTGAGCACACAGCACCCCGAGTACTGAGCACCCAGCACCCTGAGTACTGAGCACCCAGCACCCTGAGCACTGAGCACCCAGCACCCCGAGCACTGAGCACCCAGCACCCTGAATACTGAGCACCCAGCACCCTGAGCACTGAGCACCCAGCACCCTGAGCACTGAGCACCCAGCACACTGAGCACTGAGCACCCAGCACCCTGAATAGTTAGCTCCGAGCACCCCGAGCACTGAGCACTCAGCACCCGGAGTACTGAGCACCCAGCACCCTGAGTACTAAGCACCGATCACCCTGAGTACTGAGCACCCAGTACCCTGAGCACTGAGCACCCAGTGCCCCGAGCACCGAGCACCCTGAGCACTGAGCACCCAGCACCCTGAGCAATGAGCACCCTGACTACTGAGCACCCAGCACCTTGAGCACTGAGCACCGAGAAACCCGAGCACTGAGCACCCAGCACCCTGAGCACTGAGTACCCAGCACCCTGAGCACTGAGCACCCAGCACCCTGAGCACTGAGCACACAGCACCCTGAGCACTGAGCACCCAGCACCCTGAGTACTGAGCACTGAGCACCCAGCACACCGAGCACTGAGCACCCAGCACCCTGAGTACTGAGCACTGAGCACCCAGCACCCCGAACACTGAGCACCCAGCACCCTGAGCACTGAGCACCCAGCACCCGAGTACTGAGCACCCAGCACCCTGAGTAATGAGCACCCAGCACCCTGAGTACTGAGCACCCAGCAACCTGAGCACTGAGTACCCAGCACACTGAGCACTGAGCACGCAGCACCCTGAGCACTGAGCACACAGCACCCTGAGCACTGAACACCCAGCACCCTGAGTACTGAGCACTGAGCACCCAGCACAACGAGCACTGAGCACCCAGCACCCTGAGTACTGAGCACTGAGCACCCAGCACCCCGAGCACTGAGCACCCAGCACCCTGAGCACTGAGCAACCAGCACCCGAGTACTGAGCACCCAGCACCCTGAGTACTGAGCACCCAGCACCCTGAGTACTGAGCGCCCAGCACCCCGAGTACTGAGCACCCAGCACCCTGAGTACTGAGCACCCAGCACCCTGAGCACTGAGCACCCAGCACCCCGAGCACTGAGCACCCAGCACCCTGAGTACTGAGCACCCAGCAACCTGAGCACTGAGCACCCAGCACCCTGAGCACTGAGCACCCAGCACACTGAGCACTGAGCACCCAGCACCCTGAGTAGTGAGCACCCAATGTACTCAGCACCGAGCACCCCGAGCACTGAGCACCCAGCACTCTGAGTACGGAGCACCGATCACCCCGAGAACTGAGCACCCATCACCCTGAGTACTGAGCTCGGAGCACCCCGAGCACTGAGCACCCAGCACCCGGAGTACTGAGCACCCAGCACCTGAGTACTAAGCACCGATCACCCTGAGTACTGAGCACCCAGTACCCTGAGCACTGAACACACAGCACCCTGAGTACTGAGCACCCCGAGCACTGAGCACCCAGCACCCTGAGCACTGAGCACCCAGCACCCTGAGTACTGAGCACCCAGCACCCTGAGTACTGAGCACCCAGCACACCGAGCACTGAGCACCCAGCGCCCCGAGCACTGAGCACCCGGCACCCTGAGCACTGAGCACTGAGCACCCTGAGCACTGAGCACCCAGCACCCCGAGTACTGAGCCCTGAGCACCCTGAGTACTGAGCACCCAGCACCCTGAGCACTGAGCACCCAGCACCCTGAGCACTTAGCACCCAACACCCTGAGTACTGAGCACTGAGCACCCAGCATCCCGAGCACTGAACACCCAGCACCCTGAGTACTGAGCACTGAGCACCCAGCACCCCGAGCACTGAGCACCCAGCACCCTGAGCACTGAGCACCCAGCACCCGAGTACTGAGCACCCAGGACCCTGAGTACTGAGCACCCAGCACCGTGAGTACTGAGCACCCAGCACCCCGAGCACTGAGCACCCAACACCCTGAGTACTGAGCACACAGCACACTGAGCACCGAGCACCCAGCACCCTGAGCACTGAGTACCCAGCACCCTGAGTAGTGAGCACCCAACGTACTGAGCACCGAGCACCCCGAGAACTGAGCACCCAGCACCCTGAGTACTGAGCACCGAGCACCCCGAGAACTGAGCACCCAGCACCCTGAGTACTGAGCTCCGAGCACCCTGAGCACTGAGCACCCAGTGCCCCGAGCACCGAGCACCCTGAGCACTGTGCACCCAGCACCCTGAGCAATGAGCACCCTGAGTACTGAGCACCCAGCACACTGAGTACTGAGCACCGAGCACCCCGAGCACTGAGCACCCAGCACCCTGAGTACTGAGCTCTGAGCACCCTGAGCACTGAGCACCCAGTGCCCCGAGCACCGAGCACCCTGAGCACTGAGCACCCAGCACCCGGAGTACTGAGCACCCAGCGCCCCGAGCACTGAACACACAGCACCCTGAGTACTGAGCACCTCGAGCACTGAGCACCCAGCACCCTGAGTACTGAGCACCGAGCACCCCGAGCACTGAGCACCCAGCCCCTTGAGCACAGATCACATAGCACCCCGAGCACTGAGCACCCAGCACCCTGAGGACTGTGTACCCAGCAGCCTGAGCACTGAGCACCCAGCACCCTGAGCACTGAGCACACACCACCCTGAGCACTGAGCACCCAGCACCCTGAGTACTGAGCACTGAGCACCCAGCACCCCGAGCACTGAGCACCCAGCACCCTGAGTACTGAGCACCGAGCACCCCGAGCACTGAGCACCCAGCACCCCGAGCACCGAGCACCCTGAGCACTGAGCACCCAGCACCCTGAGTACTGAGCACCCAGCACCCTGAGCAATGAGCACCCTGAGTACTGAGCACCCAGCACCTTGAACACTGAGCACTGAGCACCCCGAGCACTGAGCACCCAGCACCCCGATCACTGAGCACCCAGCACCCTGAGCACTGAGCACCCAGCACGAGAGTACTGAGCACCCAGCACCCTGAGTACTGAGCGCCCAGCACCCTGCGTACTGAGCGCCCAGCACCCCGAGTACTGAGCACCCAGCACCCTGAGTACTGAGCACCCAGCACCCTGAGCACTGAGCACCCAGAACCCCGAGCACTGAGCACCCAGCACCCTGAGTACTGAGCACCCAGCACCCTGAGCACTGAGCACCCAGCACCCTGAGCACTGAGCACCCAGCACACTGAGCACTGAGCACCCAGCAACCTGAGTAGTGAGCACCCAACGTACTGAGCACCGAGCACCCCGAGCACTGAGCACCCAGCACCCTGAGTACTGAGCACCGATCACCCCGAGAACTGAGCACCCAGCACCCTGAGTACTGATCTCCGAGCACCCCGAGCACTGAGCACCCAGCACCCGGAGTACTGAGCACCCAGCACCCTGAGTACTAAGCACCGAGCACCCTGAGTACTGAGCACCCAGTAACCTGAGCACTGAACACACAGTACCCTGAGTACTGAGCACCCCGAGCACTGAGCACCCAGCACCCTGAGCACTGAGCACCCAGCACCCTGAGTTCTGAGCACCCAGCACCCTGAGTACTGAGCACCCAGCACCCTGAGCACTGAGCACCCAGCACCCTGAGCACTTAGCACCCAACACCCTGAGTACTGAGCACTGAGCACCCAGCATCCCGAGCACTGAACACCCAGCACCCTGAGTACTGAGCACTGAGCACCCAGCACCCCGAGCACTGAGCACCCAGCACCCTGAGCACTGAGCACCCAGCACCCGAGTACTGAGCACCCAGGACCCTGAGTACTGAGCACCCAGCACCGTGAGTACTGAGCACCCAGCACCCCGAGCACTGAGCACCCAACACCCTGAGTACTGAGCACACAGCACACTGAGCACCGAGCACCCAGCACCCTGAGCACTGAGTACCCAGCACCCTGAGTAGTGAGCACCCAACGTACTGAGCACCGAGCACCCCGAGAACTGAGCACCCAGCACCCTGAGTACTGAGCACCGAGCACCGCGAGAACTGAGCACCCAGCACCCTGAGTACTGAGCTCCGAGCACCCTGAGCACTGAGCACCCAGTGCCCCGAGCACCGAGCTCCCTGAGCACTGTGCACCCAGCACCCTGAGCAATGAGCACCCTGAGTACTGAGCACCCAGCACACTGAGTACTGAGCACCGAGCACCCCGAGCACTGAGCACCCAGCACCCTGAGTACTGAGCTCTGAGCACCCTGAGCACTGAGCACCCAGTGCCCCGAGCACCGAGCACCCTGAGCACTGAGCACCCAGCACCCGGAGTACTGAGCACCCAGCGCCCCGAGCACTGAACACACAGCACCCTGAGTACTGAGCACCTCGAGCACTGAGCACCCAGCACCCTGAGTACTGAGCACCGAGCACCCCGAGCACTGAGCACCCAGCCCCTTGAGCACTGAGCACATAGCACCCCGAGCACTGAGCACCCAGCACCCCGAGCACTGAGCACCCAGCACCGCGAGCACAGATCACATAGCACCCCGAGCACTGAGCACCCAGCACCCTGAGGACTGTGTACCCAGCAGCCTGAGCACTGAGCACCCAGCACCCTGAGCACTGAGCACACACCACCCTGAGCACTGAGCACCCAGCACCCTGAGTACTGAGCACTGAGCACCCAGCACCCCGAGCACTGAGCACCCAGCACCCTGAGTACTGAGCACCGAGCACCCCGAGCACTGAGCACCCAGCACCCCGAGCACCGAGCACCCTGAGCACTGAGCACCCAGCACCCTGAGTACTGAGCACCCAGCACCCTGAGCAATGAGCACCCTGAGTACTGAGCACCCAGCACCTTGAACACTGAGCACTGAGCACCCCGAGCACTGAGCACCCAGCACCCCGATCACTGAGCACCCAGCACCCTGAGCACTGAGCACCCAGCACGAGAGTACTGAGCACCCAGCACCCTGAGTACTGAGCGCCCAGCACCCTGCGTACTGAGCGCCCAGCACCCCGAGTACTGAGCACCCAGCACCCTGAGTACTGAGCACCCAGCACCCTGAGCACTGAGCACCCAGCACCCTGAGCACTGAGCACCCAGCACCCTGAGTACTGAGCACCCAGCACCCTGAGCACTGAGCACCCAGCACCCTGAGCACTGAGCACCCAGCACACTGAGCACTGAGCACCCAGCAACCTGAGTAGTGAGCACCCAACGTACTGAGCACCGAGCACCCCGAGCACTGAGCACCCAGCACCCTGAGTACTGAGCACCGATCACCCCGAGAACTGAGCACCCAGCACCCTGAGTACTGATCTCCGAGCACCCCGAGCACTGAGCACCCAGCACCCGGAGTACTGAGCACCCAGCACCCTGAGTACTAAGCACCGAGCACCCTGAGTACTGAGCACCCAGTAACCTGAGCACTGAACACACAGTACCCTGAGTACTGAGCACCCCGAGCACTGAGCACCCAGCACCCTGAGCACTGAGCACCCAGCACCCTGAGTTCTGAGCACCCAGCACCCTGAGTACTGAGCACCCAGCACCCCGAGCACTGAGCACCCAGCGCCCCGAGCACTGAGCACCCAGCACCCCGAGCACTGAGCACTGAGCACCCTGAGCACTGAGCACCCCGAACCCCGAGTACTGAGCACTGAGCACCCTGAGTACTGAGCACCCAGCACCCTGAGCACTGAGTACCCAGCACCCTGAGCACTGAGCACCCAGCACCCTGAGCACTGAGCACCCAGCACCCTTAGCACTGAGCACCCAGCACCCTGAGTACTGAGCACTGAGCACCCAGCACCCGAGCACTGTACACCCAGCACCCTGAGTACTGAGCACTGAGCACCCAGCACCCCGAGCACTGAGAACCGAGCACCCTGAGCACTGAGCACCCAGCACCCGAGTACTGAGCACCCAGCACCCTGAGTACTGAGCACCCAGCACCCTGAGTACTGAGCACCCAGCACCCCGAGCACTGAGCACCCAGCACCCTGAGTACTTAGCACCCAGCACCCTGAGCACCGAGCACCCAGCACCCTGAGCACTGAGCACCCAGTACCCTGAGTAGTGAGCACCCAACGTACTGAGCACCGAGCACCCCGAGCACTGAGCACCCAGCACCCTGAGTACTGAGCACCGAGCACCCCGAGCACTGAGCACCCAGCACCCTGAGTACTGATCTCTGAGCACCCTGAGCACTGAGCACCCAGTGCCCCGAGCACCGAGCACCCTGAGCACTGAGCACCCAGCACCCTGAGCAATGAGCACCCTGAGTACTGAGCACCCAGCACCTTGAGCACTGAGCACCGAGAAACCCGAGCACTGAGCACCCAGCACCCTGAGCACTGAGTACCCAGCACCCTGAGCACTGAGCACCCTGCACCCTGAGCACTGAGCACACAGCACCCTGAGCACTGAGCACCCAGCACCCTGAGTACTGAGCACTGAGCACCCAGCACAACGAGCACTGAGCACCCAGCACCCTGAGTACTGAGCACTGAGCACCCAGCACAACGAGCACTGAGCAACCAGCACCCGAGTACTGAGCACCCAGCACCCTGAGTACTGAGCACCCAGCACCCTGAGTACTGAGCACTGAGCACCCAGCACAAGGAGCACTGAGCACCCAGCACCCTGAGTACTGAGCACTGAGCACCCAGCACAACGAGCACTGAGCACACAGCACCCCGAGTACTGAGCACCCAGCACCCTGAGTACTGAGCACCCAGCACCCTGAGCACTGAGCACCCAGCACCCCGAGCACTGAGCACCCAGCACCCTGAATACTGAGCACCCAGCACCCTGAGCACTGAGCACCCAGCACCCTGAGCACTGAGCACCCAGCACACTGAGCACTGAGCACCCAGCACCCTGAATAGTTAGCTCCGAGCACCCCGAGCACTGAGCACTCAGCACCCGGAGTACTGAGCACCCAGCACCCTGAGTACTAAGCACCGATCACCCTGAGTACTGAGCACCCAGTACCCTGAGCACTGAGCACCCAGTGCCCCGAGCACCGAGCACCCTGAGCACTGAGCACCCAGCACCCTGAGCAATGAGCACCCTGAGTACTGAGCACCCAGCACCTTGAGCACTGAGCACCGAGAAACCCGAGCACTGAGCACCCAGCACCCTGAGCACTGAGTACCCAGCACCCTGAGCACTGAGCACACAGCACCCTGAGCACTGAGCACACAGCACCCTGAGCACTGAGCACCCAGCACCCTGAGTACTGAGCACTGAGCACCCAGCACACCGAGCACTGAGCACCCAGCACCCTGAGTACTGAGCACTGAGCACCCTGAGTACTGAGCACCCAGCACCCTGAGCACTGAACACACAGCACCCTGAGTACTGAGCACCTCGAGCACTGAGCACCCAGCACCGCGAGCACTGAGCACCCAGCACCCGAGCACTGAGCACCCAGCACCCTGAGTAATGAGCACCCAGCACCCTGAGTACTGAGCACCCAGCAACCTGAGCACTGAGTACCCAGCACACTGAGCACTGAGCACGCAGCACCCTGAGCACTGAGCACACAGCACCCTGAGCACTGAACACCCAGCACCCTGAGTACTGAGCACTGAGCACCCAGCACAACGAGCACTGAGCACCCAGCACCCTGAGTACTGAGCACTGAGCACCCAGCACCCCGAGCACTGAGCACCCAGCACCCTGAGCACTGAGCACCCAGCACCCGAGTACTGAGCACCCAGCACCCTGAGTACTGAGCACCCAGCACCCTGAGTACTGAGCGCCCAGCACCCCGAGTTCTGAGCACCCAGCACCCTGAGTACTGAGCACCCAGCACCCTGAGCACTGAGCACCCAGCACCCCGAGCACTGAGCACCCAGCACCCTGAGTACTGAGCACCCAGCAACCTGAGCACTGAGCACCCAGCACCCTGAGCACTGAGCACCCAGCACACTGAGCACTGAGCACCCAGCACCCTGAGTAGTGAGCACCCAATGTACTCAGCACCGAGCACCCCGAGCACTGAGCACCCAGCACTCTGAGTACGGAGCACCGATCACCCCGAGAACTGAGCACCCATCACCCTGAGTACTGAGCTCGGAGCACCCCGAGCACTGAGCACCCAGCACCCGGAGTACTGAGCACCCAGCACCCTGAGTACTAAGCACCGATCACCCTGAGTACTGAGCACCCAGTACCCTGAGCACTGAACACACAGCACCCTGAGTACTGAGCACCCCGAGCACTGAGCACCCAGCACCCTGAGCACTGAGCACCCAGCACCCTGAGTACTGAGCACCCAGCACCCTGAGTACTGAGCACCCAGCACACCGAGCACTGAGCACCCAGCGCCCCGAGCACTGAGCACCCGGCACCCTGAGCACTGAGCACTGAGCACCCTGAGCACTGAGCACCCAGCACCCCGAGTACTGAGCCCTGAGCACCCTGAGTACTGAGCACCCAGCACCCTGAGCACTGAGCACCCAGCACCCTGAGCACTTAGCACCCAACACCCTGAGTACTGAGCACTGAGCACCCAGCATCCCGAGCACTGAACACCCAGCACCCTGAGTACTGAGCACTGAGCACCCAGCACCCCGAGCACTGAGCACCCAGCACCCTGAGCACTGAGCACCCAGCACCCGAGTACTGAGCACCCAGGACCCTGAGTACTGAGCACCCAGCACCGTGAGTACTGAGCACCCAGCACCCCGAGCACTGAGCACCCAACACCCTGAGTACTGAGCACACAGCACACTGAGCACCGAGCACCCAGCACCCTGAGCACTGAGTACCCAGCACCCTGAGTAGTGAGCACCCAACGTACTGAGCACCGAGCACCCCGAGAACTGTGCACCCAGCACCCTGAGTACTGAGCACCGAGCACCCCGAGAACTGAGCACCCAGCACCCTGAGTACTGAGCTCCGAGCACCCTGAGCACTGAGCACCCAGTGCCCCGAGCACCGAGCACCCTGAGCACTGTGCACCCAGCACCCTGAGCAATGAGCACCCTGAGTACTGAGCACCCAGCACACTGAGTACTGAGCACCGAGCACCCCGAGCACTGAGCACCCAGCACCCTGAGTACTGAGCTCTGAGCACCCTGAGCACTGAGCACCCAGTGCCCCGAGCACCGAGCACCCTGAGCACTGAGCACCCAGCACCCGGAGTACTGAGCACCCAGCGCCCCGAGCACTGAACACACAGCACCCTGAGTACTGAGCACCTCGAGCACTGAGCACCCAGCACCCTGAGTACTGAGCACCGAGCACCCCGAGCACTGAGCACCCAGCCCCTTGAGCACTGAGCACATAGCACCCCGAGCACTGAGCACCCAGCACCCCGAGCACTGAGCACCCAGCACCGCGAGCACAGATCACATAGCACCCCGAGCACTGAGCACCCAGCACCCTGAGGACTGTGTACCCAGCAGCCTGAGCACTGAGCACCCAGCACCCTGAGCACTGAGCACACACCACCCTGAGCACTGAGCACCCAGCACCCTGAGTACTGAGCACTGAGCACCCAGCACCCCGAGCACTGAGCACCCAGCACCCTGAGTACTGAGCACCGAGCACCCCGAGCACTGAGCACCCAGCACCCCGAGCACCGAGCACCCTGAGCACTGAGCACCCAGCACCCTGAGTACTGAGCACCCAGCACCCTGAGCAATGAGCACCCTGAGTACTGAGCACCCAGCACCTTGAACACTGAGCACTGAGCACCCCGAGCACTGAGCACCCAGCACCCCGATCACTGAGCACCCAGCACCCTGAGCACTGAGCACCCAGCACGAGAGTACTGAGCACCCAGCACCCTGAGTACTGAGCGCCCAGCACCCTGCGTACTGAGCGCCCAGCACCCCGAGTACTGAGCACCCAGCACCCTGAGTACTGAGCACCCAGCACCCTGAGCACTGAGCACCCAGCACCCCGAGCACTGAGCACCCAGCACCCTGAGTACTGAGCACCCAGCACCCTGAGCACTGAGCACCCAGCACCCTGAGCACTGAGCACCCAGCACACTGAGCACTGAGCACCCAGCAACCTGAGTAGTGAGCACCCAACGTACTGAGCACCGAGCACCCCGAGCACTGAGCACCCAGCACCCTGAGTACTGAGCACCGATCACCCCGAGAACTGAGCACCCAGCACCCTGAGTACTGATCTCCGAGCACCCCGAGCACTGAGCACCCAGCACCCGGAGTACTGAGCACCCAGCACCCTGAGTACTAAGCACCGAGCACCCTGAGTACTGAGCACCCAGTAACCTGAGCACTGAACACACAGTACCCTGAGTACTGAGCACAACGAGCACTGAGCACCCAGCACCCTGAGCACTGAGCACCCAGCACCCTGAGTTCTGAGCACCCAGCACCCTGAGTACTGAGCACCCAGCACCCCGAGCACTGAGCACCCAGCGCCCCGAGCACTGAGCACCCAGCACCCCGAGCACTGAGCACTGAGCACCCTGAGCACTGAGCACCCCGAACCCCGAGTACTGAGCACTGAGCACCCTGAGTACTGAGCACCCAGCACCCTGAGCACTGAGTACCCAGCACCCTGAGCACTGAGCACCCAGCACCCTGAGCACTGAGCACCCAGCACCCTTAGCACTGAGCACCCAGCACCCTGAGTACTGAGCACTGAGCACCCAGCACCCGAGCACTGTACACCCAGCACCCTGAGTACTGAGCACTGAGCACCCAGCACCCCGAGCACTGAGAACCCAGCACCCTGAGCACTGAGCACCCAGCACCCGAGTACTGAGCACCCAGCACCCTGAGTACTGAGCACCCAGCACCCTGAGTACTGAGCACCCAGCACCCCGAGCACTGAGCACCCAGCACCCTGAGTACTGAGCACCCAGCACCCTGAGCACCGAGCACCCAGCACCCTGAGCACTGAGCACCCAGTACCCTGAGTAGTGAGCACCCAACGTACTGAGCACCGAGCACCCCGAGCACTGAGCACCCAGCACCCTGAGTACTGAGCACCGAGCACCCCGAGCACTGAGCACCCAGCACCCTGAGTACTGATCTCTGAGCACCCTGAGCACTGAGCACCCAGTGCCCCGAGCACCGAGCACCCTGAGCACTGAGCACCCAGCACCCTGAGCAATGAGCACCCTGAGTACTGAGCACCCAGCACCTTGAGCACTGAGCACCGAGAAACCCGAGCACTGAGCACCCAGCACCCTGAGCACTGAGTACCCAGCACCCTGAGCACTGAGCACCCTGCACCCTGAGCACTGAGCACACAGCACCCTGAGCACTGAGCACCCAGCACCCTGAGTACTGAGCACTGAGCACCCAGCACAACGAGCACTGAGCACCCAGCACCCTGAGTACTGAGCACTGAGCACCCAGCACAACGAGCACTGAGCACCCAGCACCCGAGTACTGAGCACCCAGCACCCTGAGTACTGAGCACCCAGCACCCTGAGTACTGAGCACTGAGCACCCAGCACAAGGAGCACTGAGCACCCAGCACCCTGAGTACTGAGCACTGAGCACCCAGCACAACGAGCACTGAGCACACAGCACCCCGAGTACTGAGCACCCAGCACTCTGAGTACTGAGCACCCAGCACCCTGAGCACTGAGCACCCAGCACCCCGAGCACTGAGCACCCAGCACCCTGAATACTGAGCACCCAGCACCCTGAGCACTGAGCACCCAGCACCCTGAGCACTGAGCACCCAGCACACTGAGCACTGAGCACCCAGCACCCTGAATAGTTAGCTCCGAGCACCCCGAGCACTGAGCACTCAGCACCCGGAGTACTGAGCACCCAGCACCCTGAGTACTAAGCACCGATCACCCTGAGTACTGAGCACCCAGTACCCTGAGCACTGAGCACCCAGTGCCCCGAGCACCGAGCACCCTGAGCACTGAGCACCCAGCACCCTGAGCAATGAGCACCCTGAGTACTGAGCACCCAGCACATTGAGCACTGAGCACCGAGAAACCCGAGCACTGAGCACCCAGCACCCTGAGCACTGAGTACCCAGCACCCTGAGCACTGAGCACCCAGCACCCTGAGCACTGAGCACACAGCACCCTGAGCACTGAGCACCCAGCACCCTGAGTACTGAGCACTGAGCACCCAGCACACCGAGCACTGAGCACCCAGCACCCTGAGTACTGAGCACTGAGCACCCAGCACCCCGAACACTGAGCACCCAGCACCCTGAGCACTGAGCACCCAGCACCCGAGTACTGAGCACCCAGCACCCTGAGTAATGAGCACCCAGCACCCTGAGTACTGAGCACCCAGCAACCTGAGCACTGAGTACCCAGCACACTGAGCACTGAGCACGCAGCACCCTGAGCACTGAGCACACAGCACCCTGAGCACTGAACACCCAGCACCCTGAGTACTGAGCACTGAGCACCCAGCACACCGAGCACTGAGCACCCAGCACCCTGAGTACTGAGCACTGAGCACCCTGAGTACTGAGCACCCAGCACCCTGAGCACTGAACACACAGCACCCTGAGTACTGAGCACCTCGAGCACTGAGCACCCAGCACCGCGAGCACTGAGCACCCAGCACCCGAGCACTGAGCACCCAGCACCCTGAGTAATGAGCACCCAGCACCCTGAGTACTGAGCACCCAGCAACCTGAGCACTGAGTACCCAGCACACTGAGCACTGAGCACGCAGCACCCTGAGCACTGAGCACACAGCACCCTGAGCACTGAACACCCAGCACCCTGAGTACTGAGCACTGAGCACCCAGCACAACGAGCACTGAGCACCCAGCACCCTGAGTACTGAGCACTGAGCACCCAGCACCCCGAGCACTGAGCACCCAGCACCCTGAGCACTGAGCACCCAGCACCCGAGTACTGAGCACCCAGCACCCTGAGTACTGAGCACCCAGCACCCTGAGTACTGAGCGCCCAGCACCCCGAGTTCTGAGCACCCAGCACCCTGAGTACTGAGCACCCAGCACCCTGAGCACTGAGCACCCAGCACCCCGAGCACTGAGCACCCAGCACCCTGAGTACTGAGCACCCAGCAACCTGAGCACTGAGCACCCAGCACCCTGAGCACTGAGCACCCAGCACACTGAGCACTGAGCACCCAGCACCCTGAGTAGTGAGCACCCAATGTACTCAGCACCGAGCACCCCGAGCACTGAGCACCCAGCACTCTGAGTACGGAGCACCGATCACCCCGAGAACTGAGCACCCATCACCCTGAGTACTGAGCTCGGAGCACCCCGAGCACTGAGCACCCAGCACCCGGAGTACTGAGCACCCAGCACCCTGAGTACTAAGCACCGATCACCCTGAGTACTGAGCACCCAGTACCCTGAGCACTGAACACACAGCACCCTGAGTACTGAGCACCCCGAGCACTGAGCACCCAGCACCCTGAGCACTGAGCACCCAGCACCCTGAGTACTGAGCACCCAGCACCCTGAGTACTGAGCACCCAGCACACCGAGCACTGAGCACCCAGCGCCCCGAGCACTGAGCACCCGGCACCCTGAGCACTGAGCACTGAGCACCCTGAGCACTGAGCACCCAGCACCCCGAGTACTGAGCCCTGAGCACCCTGAGTACTGAGCACCCAGCACCCTGAGCACTGAGCACCCAGCACCCTGAGCACTTAGCACCCAACACCCTGAGTACTGAGCACTGAGCACCCAGCATCCCGAGCACTGAACACCCAGCACCCTGAGTACTGAGCACTGAGCACCCAGCACCCCGAGCACTGAGCACCCAGCACCCTGAGCACTGAGCACCCAGCACCCGAGTACTGAGCACCCAGGACCCTGAGTACTGAGCACCCAGCACCGTGAGTACTGAGCACCCAGCACCCCGAGCACTGAGCACCCAACACCCTGAGTACTGAGCACACAGCACACTGAGCACCGAGCACCCAGCACCCTGAGCACTGAGTACCCAGCACCCTGAGTAGTGAGCACCCAACGTACTGAGCACCGAGCACCCCGAGAACTGTGCACCCAGCACCCTGAGTACTGAGCACCGAGCACCCCGAGAACTGAGCACCCAGCACCCTGAGTACTGAGCTCCGAGCACCCTGAGCACTGAGCACCCAGTGCCCCGAGCACCGAGCACCCTGAGCACTGTGCACCCAGCACCCTGAGCAATGAGCACCCTGAGTACTGAGCACCCAGCACACTGAGTACTGAGCACCGAGCACCCCGAGCACTGAGCACCCAGCACCCTGAGTACTGAGCTCTGAGCACCCTGAGCACTGAGCACCCAGTGCCCCGAGCACCGAGCACCCTGAGCACTGAGCACCCAGCACCCGGAGTACTGAGCACCCAGCGCCCCGAGCACTGAACACACAGCACCCTGAGTACTGAGCACCTCGAGCACTGAGCACCCAGCACCCTGAGTACTGAGCACCGAGCACCCCGAGCACTGAGCACCCAGCCCCTTGAGCACTGAGCACATAGCACCCCGAGCACTGAGCACCCAGCACCCCGAGCACTGAGCACCCAGCACCGCGAGCACAGATCACATAGCACCCCGAGCACTGAGCACCCAGCACCCTGAGGACTGTGTACCCAGCAGCCTGAGCACTGAGCACCCAGCACCCTGAGCACTGAGCACACACCACCCTGAGCACTGAGCACCCAGCACCCTGAGTACTGAGCACTGAGCACCCAGCACCCCGAGCACTGAGCACCCAGCACCCTGAGTACTGAGCACCGAGCACCCCGAGCACTGAGCACCCAGCACCCCGAGCACCGAGCACCCTGAGCACTGAGCACCCAGCACCCTGAGTACTGAGCACCCAGCACCCTGAGCAATGAGCACCCTGAGTACTGAGCACCCAGCACCTTGAACACTGAGCACTGAGCACCCCGAGCACTGAGCACCCAGCACCCCGATCACTGAGCACCCAGCACCCTGAGCACTGAGCACCCAGCACGAGAGTACTGAGCACCCAGCACCCTGAGTACTGAGCGCCCAGCACCCTGCGTACTGAGCGCCCAGCACCCCGAGTACTGAGCACCCAGCACCCTGAGTACTGAGCACCCAGCACCCTGAGCACTGAGCACCCAGCACCCCGAGCACTGAGCACCCAGCACCCTGAGTACTGAGCACCCAGCACCCTGAGCACTGAGCACCCAGCACCCTGAGCACTGAGCACCCAGCACACTGAGCACTGAGCACCCAGCAACCTGAGTAGTGAGCACCCAACGTACTGAGCACCGAGCACCCCGAGCACTGAGCACCCAGCACCCTGAGTACTGAGCACCGATCACCCCGAGAACTGAGCACCCAGCACCCTGAGTACTGATCTCCGAGCACCCCGAGCACTGAGCACCCAGCACCCGGAGTACTGAGCACCCAGCACCCTGAGTACTAAGCACCGAGCACCCTGAGTACTGAGCACCCAGTAACCTGAGCACTGAACACACAGTACCCTGAGTACTGAGCACAACGAGCACTGAGCACCCAGCACCCTGAGCACTGAGCACCCAGCACCCTGAGTTCTGAGCACCCAGCACCCTGAGTACTGAGCACCCAGCACCCCGAGCACTGAGCACCCAGCGCCCCGAGCACTGAGCACCCAGCACCCCGAGCACTGAGCACTGAGCACCCTGAGCACTGAGCACCCCGAACCCCGAGTACTGAGCACTGAGCACCCTGAGTACTGAGCACCCAGCACCCTGAGCACTGAGTACCCAGCACCCTGAGCACTGAGCACCCAGCACCCTGAGCACTGAGCACCCAGCACCCTTAGCACTGAGCACCCAGCACCCTGAGTACTGAGCACTGAGCACCCAGCACCCGAGCACTGTACACCCAGCACCCTGAGTACTGAGCACTGAGCACCCAGCACCCCGAGCACTGAGAACCCAGCACCCTGAGCACTGAGCACCCAGCACCCGAGTACTGAGCACCCAGCACCCTGAGTACTGAGCACCCAGCACCCTGAGTACTGAGCACCCAGCACCCCGAGCACTGAGCACCCAGCACCCTGAGTACTGAGCACCCAGCACCCTGAGCACCGAGCACCCAGCACCCTGAGCACTGAGCACCCAGTACCCTGAGTAGTGAGCACCCAACGTACTGAGCACCGAGCACCCCGAGCACTGAGCACCCAGCACCCTGAGTACTGAGCACCGAGCACCCCGAGCACTGAGCACCCAGCACCCTGAGTACTGATCTCTGAGCACCCTGAGCACTGAGCACCCAGTGCCCCGAGCACCGAGCACCCTGAGCACTGAGCACCCAGCACCCTGAGCAATGAGCACCCTGAGTACTGAGCACCCAGCACCTTGAGCACTGAGCACCGAGAAACCCGAGCACTGAGCACCCAGCACCCTGAGCACTGAGTACCCAGCACCCTGAGCACTGAGCACCCTGCACCCTGAGCACTGAGCACACAGCACCCTGAGCACTGAGCACCCAGCACCCTGAGTACTGAGCACTGAGCACCCAGCACAACGAGCACTGAGCACCCAGCACCCTGAGTACTGAGCACTGAGCACCCAGCACAACGAGCACTGAGCACCCAGCACCCGAGTACTGAGCACCCAGCACCCTGAGTACTGAGCACCCAGCACCCTGAGTACTGAGCACTGAGCACCCAGCACAAGGAGCACTGAGCACCCAGCACCCTGAGTACTGAGCACTGAGCACCCAGCACAACGAGCACTGAGCACACAGCACCCCGAGTACTGAGCACCCAGCACTCTGAGTACTGAGCACCCAGCACCCTGAGCACTGAGCACCCAGCACCCCGAGCACTGAGCACCCAGCACCCTGAATACTGAGCACCCAGCACCCTGAGCACTGAGCACCCAGCACCCTGAGCACTGAGCACCCAGCACACTGAGCACTGAGCACCCAGCACCCTGAATAGTTAGCTCCGAGCACCCCGAGCACTGAGCACTCAGCACCCGGAGTACTGAGCACCCAGCACCCTGAGTACTAAGCACCGATCACCCTGAGTACTGAGCACCCAGTACCCTGAGCACTGAGCACCCAGTGCCCCGAGCACCGAGCACCCTGAGCACTGAGCACCCAGCACCCTGAGCAATGAGCACCCTGAGTACTGAGCACCCAGCACCTTGAGCACTGAGCACCGAGAAACCCGAGCACTGAGCACCCAGCACCCTGAGCACTGAGTACCCAGCACCCTGAGCACTGAGCACCCAGCACCCTGAGCACTGAGCACACAGCACCCTGAGCACTGAGCACCCAGCACCCTGAGTACTGAGCACTGAGCACCCAGCACACCGAGCACTGAGCACCCAGCACCCTGAGTACTGAGCACTGAGCACCCAGCACCCCGAACACTGAGTACCCAGCACCCTGAGCACTGAGCACCCAGCACCCGAGTACTGAGCACCCAGCACCCTGAGTAATGAGCACCCAGCACCCTGAGTACTGAGCACCCAGCAACCTGAGCACTGAGTACCCAGCACACTGAGCACTGAGCACGCAGCACCCTGAGCACTGAGCACACAGCACCCTGAGCACTGAACACCCAGCACCCTGAGTACTGAGCACTGAGCACCCAGCACAACGAGCACTGAGCACCCAGCACCCTGAGTACTGAGCACTGAGCACCCAGCACCCCGAGCACTGAGCACCCAGCACCCTGAGCACTGAGCACCCAGCACCCGAGTACTGAGCACCCAGCACCCTGAGTACTGAGCACCCAGCACCCTGAGTACTGAGCGCCCAGCACCCCGAGTACTGAGCACCCAGCACCCTGAGTACTGAGCACCCAGCACCCTGAGCACTGAGCACCCAGCACCCGAGTACTGAGCACCCAGCACCCTGAGTACTGAGCACCCAGCACCCTGAGCAATGAGCACCCTGAGTACTGAGCACCCAGCACACTGAGTACTGAGCACCGAGCACCCCGAGCACTGAGCACCCAGCACCCTGAGTACTGAGCTCTGAGCACCCTGAGCACTGAGCACCCAGTGCCCCGAGCACCGAGCACCCTGAGCACTGAGCACCCAGCACCCGGAGTACTGAGCACCCAGCGCCCCGAGCACTGAACACACAGCACCCTGAGTACTGAGCACCTCGAGCACTGAGCACCCAGCACCCTGAGTACTGAGCACCGAGCACCCCGAGCACTGAGCACCCAGCCCCTTGAGCACTGAGCACATAGCACCCCGAGCACTGAGCACCCAGCACCCCGAGCACTGAGCACCCAGCACCGCGAGCACAGATCACATAGCACCCCGAGCACTGAGCACCCAGCACCCTGAGGACTGTGTAACCAGCAGCCTGAGCACTGAGCACCCAGCACCCTGAGCACTGAGCACACACCACCCTGAGCACTGAGCACCCAGCACCCTGAGTACTGAGCACTGAGCACCCAGCACCCCGAGCACTGAGCACCCAGCACCCTGAGTACTGAGCACCGAGCACCCCGAGCACTGAGCACCCAGCACCCCGAGCACCGAGCACCCTGAGCACTGAGCACCCAGCACCCTGAGTACTGAGCACCCAGCACCCTGAGCAATGAGCACCCTGAGTACTGAGCACCCAGCACCTTGAACACTGAGCACTGAGCACCCCGAGCACTGAGCACCCAGCACCCCGATCACTGAGCACCCAGCACCCTGAGCACTGAGCACCCAGCACGAGAGTACTGAGCACCCAGCACCCTGAGTACTGAGCGCCCAGCACCCTGCGTACTGAGCGCCCAGCACCCCGAGTACTGAGCACCCAGCACCCTGAGTACTGAGCACCCAGCACCCTGAGCACTGAGCACCCAGCACCCCGAGCACTGAGCACCCAGCACCCTGAGTACTGAGCACCCAGCACCCTGAGCACTGAGCACCCAGCACCCTGAGCACTGAGCACCCAGCACACTGAGCACTGAGCACCCAGCAACCTGAGTAGTGAGCACCCAACGTACTGAGCACCGAGCACCCCGAGCACTGAGCACCCAGCACCCTGAGTACTGAGCACCGATCACCCCGAGAACTGAGCACCCAGCACCCTGAGTACTGATCTCCGAGCACCCCGAGCACTGAGCACCCAGCACCCGGAGTACTGAGCACCCAGCACCCTGAGTACTAAGCACCGAGCACCCTGAGTACTGAGCACCCAGTAACCTGAGCACTGAACACACAGTACCCTGAGTACTGAGCACCCCGAGCACTGAGCACCCAGCACCCTGAGCACTGAGCACCCAGCACCCTGAGTTCTGAGCACCCAGCACCCTGAGTACTGAGCACCCAGCACCCCGAGCACTGAGCACCCAGCGCCCCGAGCACTGAGCACCCAGCACCCCGAGCACTGAGCACTGAGCACCCTGAGCACTGAGCACCCCGAACCCCGAGTACTGAGCACTGAGCACCCTGAGTACTGAGCACCCAGCACCCTGAGCACTGAGTACCCAGCACCCTGAGCACTGAGCACCCAGCACCCTGAGCACTGAGCACCCAGCACCCTTAGCACTGAGCACCCAGCACCCTGAGTACTGAGCACTGAGCACCCAGCACCCGAGCACTGTACACCCAGCACCCTGAGTACTGAGCACTGAGCACCCAGCACCCCGAGCACTGAGAACCCAGCACCCTGAGCACTGAGCACCCAGCACCCGAGTACTGAGCACCCAGCACCCTGAGTACTGAGCACCCAGCACCCTGAGTACTGAGCACCCAGCACCCTGAGCACTGAGCACCCAGCACCCTGAGTACTGAGCACCCAGCACCCTGAGCACCGAGCACCCAGCACCCTGAGCACTGAGCACCCAGTACCCTGAGTAGTGAGCACCCAACGTACTGAGCACCGAGCACCCCGAGCACTGAGCACCCAGCACCCTGAGTACTGAGCACCGAGCACCCCGAGCACTGAGCACCCAGCACCCTGAGTACTGATCTCTGAGCACCCTGAGCACTGAGCACCCAGTGCCCCGAGCACCGAGCACCCTGAGCACTGAGCACCCAGCACCCTGAGCAATGAGCACCCTGAGTACTGAGCACCCAGCACCTTGAGCACTGAGCACCGAGAAACCCGAGCACTGAGCACCCAGCACCCTGAGCACTGAGTACCCAGCACCCTGAGCACTGAGCACCCTGCACCCTGAGCACTGAGCACACAGCACCCTGAGCACTGAGCACCCAGCACCCTGAGTACTGAGCACTGAGCACCCAGCACAACGAGCACTGAGCACCCAGCACCCTGAGTACTGAGCACTGAGCACCCAGCACAACGAGCACTGAGCACCCAGCACCCGAGTACTGAGCACCCAGCACCCTGAGTACTGAGCACCCAGCACCCTGAGTACTGAGCACTGAGCACCCAGCACAAGGAGCACTGAGCACCCAGCACCCTGAGTACTGAGCACTGAGCACCCAGCACAACGAGCACTGAGCACACAGCACCCCGAGTACTGAGCACCCAGCACCCTGAGTACTGAGCACCCAGCACCCTGAGCACTGAGCACCCAGCACCCCGAGCACTGAGCACCCAGCACCCTGAATACTGAGCACCCAGCACCCTGAGCACTGAGCACCCAGCACCCTGAGCACTGAGCACCCAGCACACTGAGCACTGAGCACCCAGCACCCTGAATAGTTAGCTCCGAGCACCCCGAGCACTGAGCACTCAGCACCCGGAGTACTGAGCACCCAGCACCCTGAGTACTAAGCACCGATCACCCTGAGTACTGAGCACCCAGTACCCTGAGCACTGAGCACCCAGTGCCCCGAGCACCGAGCACCCTGAGCACTGAGCACCCAGCACCCTGAGCAATGAGCACCCTGAGTACTGAGCACCCAGCACCTTGAGCACTGAGCACCGAGAAACCCGAGCACTGAGCACCCAGCACCCTGAGCACTGAGTACCCAGCACCCTGAGCACTGAGCACCCAGCACCCTGAGCACTGAGCACACAGCACCCTGAGCACTGAGCACCCAGCACCCTGAGTACTGAGCACTGAGCACCCAGCACACCGAGCACTGAGCACCCAGCACCCTGAGTACTGAGCACTGAGCACCCAGCACCCCGAACACTGAGCACCCAGCACCCTGAGCACTGAGCACCCAGCACCCGAGTACTGAGCACCCAGCACCCTGAGTAATGAGCACCCAGCACCCTGAGTACTGAGCACCCAGCAACCTGAGCACTGAGTACCCAGCACACTGAGCACTGAGCACGCAGCACCCTGAGCACTGAGCACACAGCACCCTGAGCACTGAACACCCAGCACCCTGAGTACTGAGCACTGAGCACCCAGCACAACGAGCACTGAGCACCCAGCACCCTGAGTACTGAGCACTGAGCACCCAGCACCCCGAGCACTGAGCACCCAGCACCCTGAGCACTGAGCAACCAGCACCCGAGTACTGAGCACCCAGCACCCTGAGTACTGAGCACCCAGCACCCTGAGTACTGAGCGCCCAGCACCCCGAGTACTGAGCACCCAGCACCCTGAGTACTGAGCACCCAGCACCCTGAGCACTGAGCACCCAGCACCCTGAGTAGTGAGCACCCAGCACCCTGAGCACTGAGCACCCAGCACCCCGAGCACTGAGCACCCAGCACCCTGAGTACTGAGCGCCCAGCACCCCGAGTACTGAGCACCCAGCACCCTGAGCACTGAGCACCCAGCACACTGAGCACTGAGCACCCAGCACCCTGAGTAGTGAGCACCCAATGTACTCAGCACCGAGCACCCCGAGCACTGAGCACCCAGCACTCTGAGTACGGAGCACCGATCACCCCGAGAACTGAGCACCCATCACCCTGAGTACTGAGCTCGGAGCACCCCGAGCACTGAGCACCCAGCACCCGGAGTACTGAGCACCCAGCACCCTGAGTACTAAGCACCGATCACCCTGAGTACTGAGCACCCAGTACCCTGAGCACTGAACACACAGCACCCTGAGTACTGAGCACCCCGAGCACTGAGCACCCAGCACCCTGAGCACTGAGCACCCAGCACCCTGAGTACTGAGCACCCAGCACCCTGAGTACTGAGCACCCAGCACACCGAGCACTGAGCACCCAGCGCCCCGAGCACTGAGCACCCGGCACCCTGAGCACTGAGCACTGAGCACCCTGAGCACTGAGCACCCAGCACCCCGAGTACTGAGCCCTGAGCACCCTGAGTACTGAGCACCCAGCACCCTGAGCACTGAGCACCCAGCACCCTGAGCACTTAGCACCCAACACCCTGAGTACTGAGCACTGAGCACCCAGCATCCCGAGCACTGAACACCCAGCACCCTGAGTACTGAGCACTGAGCACCCAGCACCCCGAGCACTGAGCACCCAGCACCCTGAGCACTGAGCACCCAGCACCCGAGTAATGAGCACCCAGGACCCTGAGTACTGAGCACCCAGCACCGTGAGTACTGAGCACCCAGCACCCCGAGCACTGAGCACCCAACACCCTGAGTACTGAGCACACAGCACACTGAGCACCGAGCACCCAGCACCCTGAGCACTGAGTACCCAGCACCCTGAGTAGTGAGCACCCAACGTACTGAGCACCGAGCACCCCGAGAACTGAGCACCCAGCACCCTGAGTACTGAGCACCGAGCACCCCGAGAACTGAGCACCCAGCACCCTGAGTACTGAGCTCCGAGCACCCTGAGCACTGAGCACCCAGTGCCCCGAGCACCGAGCACCCTGAGCACTGTGCACCCAGCACCCTGAGCAATGAGCACCCTGAGTACTGAGCACCCAGCACACTGAGTACTGAGCACCGAGCACCCCGAGCACTGAGCACCCAGCACCCTGAGTACTGAGCTCTGAGCACCCTGAGCACTGAGCACCCAGTGCCCCGAGCACCGAGCACCCTGAGCACTGAGCACCCAGCACCCGGAGTACTGAGCACCCAGCGCCCCGAGCACTGAACACACAGCACCCTGAGTACTGAGCACCTCGAGCACTGAGCACCCAGCACCCTGAGTACTGAGCACCGAGCACCCCGAGCACTGAGCACCCAGCCCCTTGAGCACTGAGCACATAGCACCCCAAGCACTGAGCACCCAGCACCCCGAGCACTGAGCACCCAGCACCGCGAGCACAGATCACATAGCACCCCGAGCACTGAGCACCCAGCACCCTGAGGACTGTGTACCCAGCAGCCTGAGCACTGAGCACCCAGCACCCTGAGCACTGAGCACACACCACCCTGAGCACTGAGCACCCAGCACCCTGAGTACTGAGCACTGAGCACCCAGCACCCCGAGCACTGAGCACCCAGCACCCTGAGTACTGAGCACCGAGCACCCCGAGCACTGAGCACCCAGCACCCCGAGCACCGAGCACCCTGAGCACTGAGCACCCAGCACCCTGAGTACTGAGCACCCAGCACCCTGAGCAATGAGCACCCTGAGTACTGAGCACCCAGCACCTTGAACACTGAGCACTGAGCACCCCGAGCACTGAGCACCCAGCACCCCGATCACTGAGCACCCAGCACCCTGAGCACTGAGCACCCAGCACGAGAGTACTGAGCACCCAGCACCCTGAGTACTGAGCGCCCAGCACCCTGCGTACTGAGCGCCCAGCACCCCGAGTACTGAGCACCCAGCACCCTGAGTACTGAGCACCCAGCACCCTGAGCACTGAGCACCCAGCACCCCGAGCACTGAGCACCCAGCACCCTGAGTACTGAGCACCCAGCACCCTGAGCACTGAGCACCCAGCACCCTGAGCACTGAGCACCCAGCACACTGAGCACTGAGCACCCAGCAACCTGAGTAGTGAGCACCCAACGTACTGAGCACCGAGCACCCCGAGCACTGAGCACCCAGCACCCTGAGTACTGAGCACCGATCACCCCGAGAACTGAGCACCCAGCACCCTGAGTACTGATCTCCGAGCACCCCGAGCACTGAGCACCCAGCACCCGGAGTACTGAGCACCCAGCACCCTGAGTACTAAGCACCGAGCACCCTGAGTACTGAGCACCCAGTAACCTGAGCACTGAACACACAGTACCCTGAGTACTGAGCACCCCGAGCACTGAGCACCCAGCACCCTGAGCACTGAGCACCCAGCACCCTGAGTTCTGAGCACCCAGCACCCTGAGTACTGAGCACCCAGCACCCTGAGCACTGAGCACCCAGCACCCTGAGCACTTAGCACCCAACACCCTGAGTACTGAGCACTGAGCACCCAGCATCCCGAGCACTGAACACCCAGCACCCTGAGTACTGAGCACTGAGCACCCAGCACCCCGAGCACTGAGCACCCAGCACCCTGAGCACTGAGCACCCAGCACCCGAGTACTGAGCACCCAGGACCCTGAGTACTGAGCACCCAGCACCGTGAGTACTGAGCACCCAGCACCCCGAGCACTGAGCACCCAACACCCTGAGTACTGAGCACACAGCACACTGAGCACCGAGCACCCAGCACCCTGAGCACTGAGTACCCAGCACCCTGAGTAGTGAGCACCCAACGTACTGAGCACCGAGCACCCCGAGAACTGAGCACCCAGCACCCTGAGTACTGAGCACCGAGCACCCCGAGAACTGAGCACCCAGCACCCTGAGTACTGAGCTCCGAGCACCCTGAGCACTGAGCACCCAGTGCCCCGAGCACCGAGCTCCCTGAGCACTGTGCACCCAGCACCCTGAGCAATGAGCACCCTGAGTACTGAGCACCCAGCACACTGAGTACTGAGCACCGAGCACCCCGAGCACTGAGCACCCAGCACCCTGAGTACTGAGCTCTGAGCACCCTGAGCACTGAGCACCCAGTGCCCCGAGCACCGAGCACCCTGAGCACTGAGCACCCAGCACCCGGAGTACTGAGCACCCAGCGCCCCGAGCACTGAACACACAGCACCCTGAGTACTGAGCACCTCGAGCACTGAGCACCCAGCACCCTGAGTACTGAGCACCGAGCACCCCGAGCACTGAGCACCCAGCCCCTTGAGCACTGAGCACATAGCACCCCGAGCACTGAGCACCCAGCACCCCGAGCACTGAGCACCCAGCACCGCGAGCACAGATCACATAGCACCCCGAGCACTGAGCACCCAGCACCCTGAGGACTGTGTACCCAGCAGCCTGAGCACTGAGCACCCAGCACCCTGAGCACTGAGCACACACCACCCTGAGCACTGAGCACCCAGCACCCTGAGTACTGAGCACTGAGCACCCAGCACCCCGAGCACTGAGCACCCAGCACCCTGAGTACTGAGCACCGAGCACCCCGAGCACTGAGCACCCAGCACCCCGAGCACCGAGCACCCTGAGCACTGAGCACCCAGCACCCTGAGTACTGAGCACCCAGCACCCTGAGCAATGAGCACCCTGAGTACTGAGCACCCAGCACCTTGAACACTGAGCACTGAGCACCCCGAGCACTGAGCACCCAGCACCCCGATCACTGAGCACCCAGCACCCTGAGCACTGAGCACCCAGCACGAGAGTACTGAGCACCCAGCACCCTGAGTACTGAGCGCCCAGCACCCTGCGTACTGAGCGCCCAGCACCCCGAGTACTGAGCACCCAGCACCCTGAGTACTGAGCACCCAGCACCCTGAGCACTGAGCACCCAGCACCCTGAGCACTGAGCACCCAGCACCCTGAGTACTGAGCACCCAGCACCCTGAGCACTGAGCACCCAGCACCCTGAGCACTGAGCACCCAGCACACTGAGCACTGAGCACCCAGCAACCTGAGTAGTGAGCACCCAACGTACTGAGCACCGAGCACCCCGAGCACTGAGCACCCAGCACCCTGAGTACTGAGCACCGATCACCCCGAGAACTGAGCACCCAGCACCCTGAGTACTGATCTCCGAGCACCCCGAGCACTGAGCACCCAGCACCCGGAGTACTGAGCACCCAGCACCCTGAGTACTAAGCACCGAGCACCCTGAGTACTGAGCACCCAGTAACCTGAGCACTGAACACACAGTACCCTGAGTACTGAGCACCCCGAGCACTGAGCACCCAGCACCCTGAGCACTGAGCACCCAGCACCCTGAGTTCTGAGCACCCAGCACCCTGAGTACTGAGCACCCAGCACCCCGAGCACTGAGCACCCAGCGCCCCGAGCACTGAGCACCCAGCACCCCGAGCACTGAGCACTGAGCACCCTGAGCACTGAGCACCCCGAACCCCGAGTACTGAGCACTGAGCACCCTGAGTACTGAGCACCCAGCACCCTGAGCACTGAGTACCCAGCACCCTGAGCACTGAGCACCCAGCACCCTGAGCACTGAGCACCCAGCACCCTTAGCACTGAGCACCCAGCACCCTGAGTACTGAGCACTGAGCACCCAGCACCCGAGCACTGTACACCCAGCACCCTGAGTACTGAGCACTGAGCACCCAGCACCCCGAGCACTGAGAACCCAGCACCCTGAGCACTGAGCACCCAGCACCCGAGTACTGAGCACCCAGCACCCTGAGTACTGAGCACCCAGCACCCTGAGTACTGAGCACCCAGCACCCCGAGCACTGAGCACCCAGCACCCTGAGTACTTAGCACCCAGCACCCTGAGCACCGAGCACCCAGCACCCTGAGCACTGAGCACCCAGTACCCTGAGTAGTGAGCACCCAACGTACTGAGCACCGAGCACCCCGAGCACTGAGCACCCAGCACCCTGAGTACTGAGCACCGAGCACCCCGAGCACTGAGCACCCAGCACCCTGAGTACTGATCTCTGAGCACCCTGAGCACTGAGCACCCAGTGCCCCGAGCACCGAGCACCCTGAGCACTGAGCACCCAGCACCCTGAGCAATGAGCACCCTGAGTACTGAGCACCCAGCACCTTGAGCACTGAGCACCGAGAAACCCGAGCACTGAGCACCCAGCACCCTGAGCACTGAGTACCCAGCACCCTGAGCACTGAGCACCCTGCACCCTGAGCACTGAGCACACAGCACCCTGAGCACTGAGCACCCAGCACCCTGAGTACTGAGCACTGAGCACCCAGCACAACGAGCACTGAGCACCCAGCACCCTGAGTACTGAGCACTGAGCACCCAGCACAACGAGCACTGAGCAACCAGCACCCGAGTACTGAGCACCCAGCACCCTGAGTACTGAGCACCCAGCACCCTGAGTACTGAGCACTGAGCACCCAGCACAAGGAGCACTGAGCACCCAGCACCCTGAGTACTGAGCACTGAGCACCCAGCACAACGAGCACTGAGCACACAGCACCCCGAGTACTGAGCACCCAGCACCCTGAGTACTGAGCACCCAGCACCCTGAGCACTGAGCACCCAGCACCCCGAGCACTGAGCACCCAGCACCCTGAATACTGAGCACCCAGCACCCTGAGCACTGAGCACCCAGCACCCTGAGCACTGAGCACCCAGCACACTGAGCACTGAGCACCCAGCACCCTGAATAGTTAGCTCCGAGCACCCCGAGCACTGAGCACTCAGCACCCGGAGTACTGAGCACCCAGCACCCTGAGTACTAAGCACCGATCACCCTGAGTACTGAGCACCCAGTACCCTGAGCACTGAGCACCCAGTGCCCCGAGCACCGAGCACCCTGAGCACTGAGCACCCAGCACCCTGAGCAATGAGCACCCTGAGTACTGAGCACCCAGCACCTTGAGCACTGAGCACCGAGAAACCCGAGCACTGAGCACCCAGCACCCTGAGCACTGAGTACCCAGCACCCTGAGCACTGAGCACACAGCACCCTGAGCACTGAGCACACAGCACCCTGAGCACTGAGCACCCAGCACCCTGAGTACTGAGCACTGAGCACCCAGCACACCGAGCACTGAGCACCCAGCACCCTGAGTACTGAGCACTGAGCACCCTGAGTACTGAGCACCCAGCACCCTGAGCACTGAACACACAGCACCCTGAGTACTGAGCACCTCGAGCACTGAGCACCCAGCACCGCGAGCACTGAGCACCCAGCACCCGAGCACTGAGCACCCAGCACCCTGAGTAATGAGCACCCAGCACCCTGAGTACTGAGCACCCAGCAACCTGAGCACTGAGTACCCAGCACACTGAGCACTGAGCACGCAGCACCCTGAGCACTGAGCACACAGCACCCTGAGCACTGAACACCCAGCATCCTGAGTACTGAGCACTGAGCACCCAGCACAACGAGCACTGAGCACCCAGCACCCTGAGTACTGAGCACTGAGCAACCAGCACCCCGAGCACTGAGCACCCAGCACCCTGAGCACTGAGCACCCAGCACCCGAGTACTGAGCACCCAGCACCCTGAGTACTGAGCACCCAGCACCCTGAGTACTGAGCGCCCAGCACCCCGAGTACTGAGCACCCAGCACCCTGAGTACTGAGCACCCAGCACCCTGAGCACTGAGCACCCAGCACCCCGAGCACTGAGCACCCAGCACCCTGAGTACTGAGCACCCAGCAACCTGAGCACTGAGCACCCAGCACACTGAGCACTGAGCACCCAGCACCCTGAGTAGTGAGCACCCAATGTACTCAGCACCGAGCACCCCGAGCACTGAGCACCCAGCACTCTGAGTACGGAGCACCGATCACCCCGAGAACTGAGCACCCATCACCCTGAGTACTGAGCTCGGAGCACCCCGAGCACTGAGCACCCAGCACCCGGAGTACTGAGCACCCAGCACCCTGAGTACTAAGCACCGATCACCCTGAGTACTGAGCACCCAGTACCCTGAGCACTGAACACACAGCACCCTGAGTACTGAGCACCCCGAGCACTGAGCACCCAGCACCCTGAGCACTGAGCACCCAGCACCCTGAGTACTGAGCACCCAGCACCCTGAGTACTGAGCACCCAGCACACCGAGCACTGAGCACCCAGCGCCCCGAGCACTGAGCACCCGGCACCCTGAGCACTGAGCACTGAGCACCCTGAGCACTGAGCACCCAGCACCCCGAGTACTGAGCCCTGAGCACCCTGAGTACTGAGCACCCAGCACCCTGAGCACTGAGCACCCAGCACCCTGAGCACTTAGCACCCAACACCCTGAGTACTGAGCACTGAGCACCCAGCATCCCGAGCACTGAACACCCAGCACCCTGAGTACTGAGCACTGAGCACCCAGCACCCCGAGCACTGAGCACCCAGCACCCTGAGCACTGAGCACCCAGCACCCGAGTACTGAGCACCCAGGACCCTGAGTACTGAGCACCCAGCACCGTGAGTACTGAGCACCCAGCACCCCGAGCACTGAGCACCCAACACCCTGAGTACTGAGCACACAGCACACTGAGCACCGAGCACCCAGCACCCTGAGCACTGAGTACCCAGCACCCTGAGTAGTGAGCACCCAACGTACTGAGCACCGAGCACCCCGAGAACTGAGCACCCAGCACCCTGAGTACTGAGCACCGAGCACCCCGAGAACTGAGCACCCAGCACCCTGAGTACTGAGCTCCGAGCACCCTGAGCACTGAGCACCCAGTGCCCCGAGCACCGAGCACCCTGAGCACTGTGCACCCAGCACCCTGAGCAATGAGCACCCTGAGTACTGAGCACCCAGCACACTGAGTACTGAGCACCGAGCACCCCGAGCACTGAGCACCCAGCACCCTGAGTACTGAGCTCTGAGCACCCTGAGCACTGAGCACCCAGTGCCCCGAGCACCGAGCACCCTGAGCACTGAGCACCCAGCACCCGGAGTACTGAGCACCCAGCGCCCCGAGCACTGAACACACAGCACCCTGAGTACTGAGCACCTCGAGCACTGAGCACCCAGCACCCTGAGTACTGAGCACCGAGCACCCCGAGCACTGAGCACCCAGCCCCTTGAGCACTGAGCACATAGCACCCCGAGCACTGAGCACCCAGCACCCCGAGCACTGAGCACCCAGCACCGCGAGCACAGATCACATAGCACCCCGAGCACTGAGCACCCAGCACCCTGAGGACTGTGTACCCAGCAGCCTGAGCACTGAGCACCCAGCACCCTGAGCACTGAGCACACACCACCCTGAGCACTGAGCACCCAGCACCCTGAGTACTGAGCACTGAGCACCCAGCACCCCGAGCACTGAGCACCCAGCACCCTGAGTACTGAGCACCGAGCACCCCGAGCACTGAGCACCCAGCACCCCGAGCACCGAGCACCCTGAGCACTGAGCACCCAGCACCCTGAGTACTGAGCACCCAGCACCCTGAGCAATGAGCACCCTGAGTACTGAGCACCCAGCACCTTGAACACTGAGCACTGAGCACCCCGAGCACTGAGCACCCAGCACCCCGATCACTGAGCACCCAGCACCCTGAGCACTGAGCACCCAGCACGAGAGTACTGAGCACCCAGCACCCTGAGTACTGAGCGCCCAGCACCCTGCGTACTGAGCGCCCAGCACCCCGAGTACTGAGCACCCAGCACCCTGAGTACTGAGCACCCAGCACCCTGAGCACTGAGCACCCAGCACCCCGAGCACTGAGCACCCAGCACCCTGAGTACTGAGCACCCAGCACCCTGAGCACTGAGCACCCAGCACCCTGAGCACTGAGCACCCAGCACACTGAGCACTGAGCACCCAGCAACCTGAGTAGTGAGCACCCAACGTACTGAGCACCGAGCACCCCGAGCACTGAGCACCCAGCACCCTGAGTACTGAGCACCGATCACCCCGAGAACTGAGCACCCAGCACCCTGAGTACAGATCTCCGAGCACCCCGAGCACTGAGCACCCAGCACCCGGAGTACTGAGCACCCAGCACCCTGAGTACTAAGCACCGAGCACCCTGAGTACTGAGCACCCAGTAACCTGAGCACTGAACACACAGTACCCTGAGTACTGAGCACCCCGAGCACTGAGCACCCAGCACCCTGAGCACTGAGCACCCAGCACCCTGAGTTCTGAGCACCCAGCACCCTGAGTACTGAGCACCCAGCACCCCTAGCACTGAGCACCCAGCGCCCCGAGCACTGAGCACCCAGCACCCCGAGCACTGAGCACTGAGCACCCTGAGCACTGAGCACCCCGAACCCCGAGTACTGAGCACTGAGCACCCTGAGTACTGAGCACCCAGCACCCTGAGCACTGAGTACCCAGCACCCTGAGCACTGAGCACCCAGCACCCTGAGCACTGAGCACCCAGCACCCTTAGCACTGAGCACCCAGCACCCTGAGTACTGAGCACTGAGCACCCAGCACCCGAGCACTGTACACCCAGCACCCTGAGTACTGAGCACTGAGCACCCAGCACCCCGAGCACTGAGAACATAGCACCCTGAGCACTGAGCACCCAGCACCCGAGTACTGAGCACCCAGCACCCTGAGTACTGAGCACCCAGCACCCTGAGTACTGAGCACCCAGCACCCCGAGCACTGAGCACCCAGCACCCTGAGTACTGAGCACCCAGCACCCTGAGCACCGAGCACCCAGCACCCTGAGCACTGAGCACCCAGTACCCTGAGTAGTGAGCACCCAACGTACTGAGCACCGAGCACCCCGAGCACTGAGCACCCAGCACCCTAAGTACTGAGCACCGAGCACCCCGAGCACTGAGCACCCAGCACCCTGAGTACTGATCTCTGAGCACCCTGAGCACTGAGCACCCAGTGCCCCGAGCACCGAGCACCCTGAGCACTGAGCACCCAGCACCCTGAGCAATGAGCACCCTGAGTACTGAGCACCCAGCACCTTGAGCACTGAGCACCGAGAAACCCGAGCACTGAGCACCCAGCACCCTGAGCACTGAGTACCCAGCACCCTGAGCACTGAGCACCCTGCACCCTGAGCACTGAGCACACAGCACCCTGAGCACTGAGCACCCAGCACCCTGAGTACTGAGCACTGAGCACCCAGCACAACGAGCACTGAGCACCCAGCACCCTGAGTACTGAGCACTGAGCACCCAGCACAACGAGCACTGAGCACCCAGCACCCGAGTACTGAGCACCCAGCACCCTGAGTACTGAGCACCCAGCACCCTGAGTACTGAGCACTGAGCACCCAGCACAAGGAGCACTGAGCACCCAGCACCCTGAGTACTGAGCACTGAGCACCCAGCACAACGAGCACTGAGCACACAGCACCCCGAGTACTGAGCACCCAGCACCCTGAGTACTGAGCACCCAGCACCCTGAGCACTGAGCACCCAGCACCCCGAGCACTGAGCACCCAGCACCCTGAATACTGAGCACCCAGCACCCTGAGCACTGAGCACCCAGCACCCTGAGCACTGAGCACCCAGCACACTGAGCACTGAGCACCCAGCACCCTGAATAGTTAGCTCCGAGCACCCCGAGCACTGAGCACTCAGCACCCGGAGTACTGAGCACCCAGCACCCTGAGTACTAAGCACCGATCACCCTGAGTACTGAGCACCCAGTACCCTGAGCACTGAGCACCCAGTGCCCCGAGCACCGAGCACCCTGAGCACTGAGCACCCAGCACCCTGAGCAATGAGCACCCTGAGTACTGAGCACCCAGCACCTTGAGCACTGAGCACCGAGAAACCCGAGCACTGAGCACCCAGCACCCTGAGCACTGAGTACCCAGCACCCTGAGCACTGAGCACCCAGCACCCTGAGCACTGAGCACAAAGCACCCTGAGCACTGAGCACCCAGCACCCTGAGTACTGAGCACTGAGCACCCAGCACACCGAGCACTGAGCACCCAGCACCCTGAGTACTGAGCACTGAGCACCCAGCACAACGAGCACTGAGCACCCAGCACCCGAGTACTGAGCACTGAGCACCCAGCACCCTGAGTAATGAGCACCCCGAGCACTGAGCACCCAGCACCCTGAGTACTGAACCTCCAGCACCCTGAGCACTGAGTACTGAGCACTGAGCACCCTGAGCACTGAGCACCCAGCACCCTGAGTACTGCGCACCCAGCACCCCGAGCACTGAGCACCCAGCGCCCCGAGCACTGAGCACCCGGCACCCCGAGCACTGAGCACTGAGCACCCTGAGCACTCAGCACACAGCACCCCGAGTACTGACCACTGAGCACCCTGAGCACTGAGCACCCAGCACCCTGAGCACTGAGCACCCAGCACCCTGAGCACTGAGCACCCAGCACACTGAGCACTGAGCACCCAGCAACCTGAGTAGTGAGCACCCAACGTACTGAGCACCGAGCACCCCGAGCACTGAGCACCCAGCACCCTGAGTACTGAGCACCGATCACCCCGAGAACTGAGCACCCAGCACCCTGAGTACTGATCTCCGAGCACCCCGAGCACTGAGCACCCAGCACCCGGAGTACTGAGCACCCAGCACCCTGAGTACTAAGCACCGAGCACCCTGAGTACTGAGCACCCAGTAACCTGAGCACTGAACACACAGTACCCTGAGTACTGAGCACCCCGAGCACTGAGCACCCAGCACCCTGAGCACTGAGCACCCAGCACCCTGAGTTCTGAGCACCCAGCACCCTGAGTACTGAGCACCCAGCACCCCGAGCACTGAGCACCCAGCGCCCCGAGCACTGAGCACCCAGCACCCCGAGCACTGAGCACTGAGCACCCTGAGCACTGAGCACCCAGAACCCCGAGTACTGAGCACTGAGCACCCTGAGTACTGAGCACCCAGCACCCTGAGCACTGAGTACCCATCACCCTGAGCACTGAGCACCCAGCACCCTGAGCACTGAGCACCCAGCACCCTTAGCACTGAGCACCCAGCACCCTGAGTACTGAGCACTGAGCACCCAGCACCCGAGCACTGTACACCCAGCACCCTGAGTACTGAGCACTGAGCACCCATCACCCCGAGCACTGAGAACCCAGCACCCTGAGCAATGAGCACCCAGCACCCGAGTACTGAGCACCCAGCACCCTGAGTACTGAGCACCCAGCACCCTGAGTACTGAGCACCCAGCACCCCGAGCACTGAGCAATCAGCACCCTGAGTACTGAGCACCCAGCACCCTGAGCACCGAGCACCCAGCACCCTGAGCACTGAGCACCCAGAACCCTGAGTAGTGAGCACCCAACGTACTGAGCACCGAGCACCCCGAGCACTGAGCACCCAGCACCCTGAGTCCTGAGCACCGAGCACCCCGAGCACTGAGCACCCAGCACCCTGAGTACTGAGCTCTGAGCACCCTGAGCACTGAGCACCCAGTGCCCCGAGCACCGAGCACCCTGAGCACTGAGCACCCAGCACCCTGAGCAATGAGCACCCTGAGTACTGAGCACCCAGCACCTTAAGCACTGAGCACCGAGAAACCCGAGCACTGAGCACCCAGCACCCTGAGCACTGAGTACCCAGCACCCTGAGCACTGAGCACCCAGCACCCTGAGCACTGAGCACACAGCACCCTGAGCACTGAGCACCCAGCACCCTGAGTACTGAGCACTGAGCACCCAGCACAACGAGCACTGAGCACCCAGCACCCTGAGTACTGAGCACTGAGCACCCAGCACAACGAGCACTGAGCACCCAGCACCCGAGTACTGAGCACCCAGCACCCTGAGTACTGAGCACCCAGCACCCTGAGTACTGAGCACTGAGCACCCAGCACAAGGAGCACTGAGCACCCAGCACCCTGAGTACTGAGCACTGAGCACCCAGCACAACGAGCACTGAGCACCCAGCACCCCGAGTACTGAGCACCCAGCACCCTGAGTACTGAGCACCCAGCACACTGAGCACTGAGCACCCAGCACCCCGAGCACTGAGCACCCAGCACCCTGAATACTGAGCACCCAGCACCCTGAGCACTGAGCACCCAGCACCCTGAGCACTGAGCACCCAGCACACTGAGCACTGAGCACCCAGCACCCTGAATAGTGAGCTCCGAGCACCCCGAGCACTGAGCACTCAGCACCCGGAGTACTGAGCTCCCAGCACCCTGAGTACTAAGCACCGATCACCCTGAGTACTGAGCACCCAGTACCCTGAGCACTGAGCACCCAGTGCCCCGAGCACCGAGCACCCTGAGCACTGAGCACCCAGCACCCTGAGCAATGAGCACCCTGAGTACTGAGCACCCAGCACCTTGAGCACTGAGCACCGAGAAACCCGAGCACTGAGCACCCAGCACCCTGAGCACTGAGTACCCAGCACCCTGAGCACTGAGCACCCAGCACCCTGAGCACTGAGCACACAGCACCCTGAGCACTGAGCACCCAGCACCCTGAGTACTGAGCACTGAGCACCCAGCACAACGAGCACTGAGCACCCAGCACCCTGAGTACTGAGCACTGAGCACCCAGCACAACGAGCACTGAGCACCCAGCACCCGAGTACTGAGCACTGAGCACCCAGCACCCTGAGTAATGAGCACCCCGAGCACTGAGCACCCAGCACCCTGAGTACTGCGCACCCAGCACCCCGAGCACTGAGCACCCAGCGCCCCGAGCACTGAGCACCCGGCACCCCGAGCACTGAGCACTGAGCACCCTGAGCACTCAGCACACAGCACCCCGAGTACTGACCACTGAGCACCCTGAGCACTGAGCACCCAGCACCCCGAGTACTGAGCCCTGAGCACCCTGAGTACTGAGCACCCAGCACCCTGATCACTGAGCACCCAGCACCCTGAGCACTGAGCACCCAGCACACTGAGCACTGAGCACCCAGCACCCTGAGTAGTGAGCACCCAACGTACTGAGCACCGAGCACCCCGAGCACTGAGCACCCAGCACTCTGAGTACTGAGCACCGATCACCCCGAGAACTGAGCACCCATCACCCTGAGTACTGAGCTCCGAGCACCCCGAGCACTGAGCACCCAGCACCCGGAGTACTGAGCACCCAGCACCCTGAGTACTAAGCACAGATCACCCTGAGTACTGAGCACCCAGTACCCTGAGCACTGAACACACAGCACCCTGAGTACTGAGCACCCCGAGCACTGAGCACCCAGCACACTGAGCAGTGAGCACCCAGCACCCTGAGTACTGAGCACCCAGCACCCTGAGTACTGAACACCCAGCACCCTGAGCACTGAGTACTGAGCACTGAGCACCCTGAGCACTGAGCACCCAGCACCCTGAGTACTGAGCACCCAGCACCCCGAGCACTGAGCACCCAGCGCCCCGAGCACTGAGCACCCGGCACCCCGAGCACTGAGCACTGAGCACCCTGAGCACTCAGAACACAGCACCCCGAGTACTGACCACTGAGCACCCTGAGCACTGAGCACCCAGCACCCCGAGTACTGAGCCCTGAGCACCCTGAGTACTGAGCACCCAGCACCCTGAGCACTGAGCACCCAGCACCCTGAGCACTGAGCACCCAGCACCCTGAGTACTGAGCACTGAGCACCCAGCACCCCGAGCACTGAACACCCAGCACCCTGAGTACTGAGCAATGAGCACCCAGCACCCCGAGCACTGAGCACCCAGCACCCTGAGCACTGAGCACCCAGCACCCGAGTACTGAGCACCCAGGACCCTGAGTACTGAGCACCCAGCACCCTGAGTACTGAGCACCCAGCACCCCGAGCACTGAGCACCCAGCACCCCGAGTACTGAGCACCCAGCACCCTGAGCACCGAGCACCCAGCACCCTGAGCACTGAGTACCCAGCACCCTGAGTAGTGAGCACCCAACGTACTGAGCACCGAGCACCCCGAGCACTGAGCACACAGCACCCTGAGTACTGAGCACCGAGCACCCCGAGCACTGAGCACCCAGCACCCTGAGTACTGAGCTCCGAGCACCCTGAGCACTGAGCACCCAGTGCCCCGAGCACCGAGCACCCTGAGCACTGAGCACCCAGCACCCTGAGCAATGAGCACCCTGAGTACTGAGCACCCAGCAGCCTGAGTACTGAGCACCGAGCACCCCGTGCACTGAGCACCCAGCACCCTGAGTACTGAGCTCCGAGCACCCTGAGCACTGAGCACCCAGTGCCCCGAGCACCGAGCACCCTGAGCACTGAGCACCCAGCACCCGGAGTACTGAGCACCCAGCGCCCCGAGCACTGAACACACAGCACCCTGAGTACTGAGCACCTCGAGCACTGAGCACCCAGCACCCCGAGCACTGAGCAGCCAGCACCGCGAGCACTGAGCACATAGCACCCCGAGCACTGAGCACCCAGCACCCCGAGCACAGAGCACCCAGCACCGCGAGCACTGAGCACATAGCACCCCGAGCACTGAGCACCCAGCACCCTGAGTACTGAGTACCCAGCAGCCTGAGCACTGAGCACCCAGCGCCCCGAGCACTGAGCACTGAGCATCCTGAGCACTGAGTACTGAGCACTGAGCACCCTGACCACTGAGCACCCCTCACCCCGAGTACTGAGCACCCAGCACCCCGAGCACTGAGCACCCAGCGCCCCGAGCACTGAGCACCCAGCACCCCGAGCACTGAGCACTGAGCACCCTGAGCACTGAGCACACAGCACCCCGAGTACTGAGCACTGAGCACCCTGAGCACTGAGCACCCAGAACCCCGAGTACTGAGCACTGAGCACCCCGAGTACTGAGCACTGAGCACCCTGAGCACTGAGCACCCAGAACCCCGAGTACTGAGTACTGAGCACCTCGAGCACCGAGCACCCAGCACACTGAGCACTGAGCACCCAGCACCCCGAGCACTGAGCAACCAGCACCCAGAGCACTGAGCACTGAGCACCCTGAGTACTGAGCACTGAGCACCCTGAGCACTGAGCACCGAGCACGATGAGTACTGAGCACTGAGCACCCTGAGCACTGAGCACCCTGCTCCCTGAGTACTGAGCACCCAGCACCCTGAGCACTGCGGACCGAGCACTCCTGAGTACTAAGCAACCAGCAACCTGAGTACTGAGCACCCAGCACCCTGAGCACTGAGCAACCAGCACGCTGAGTACTGAGCACTGAGCACCCTGAGTACTGAGCACCGAGCACCCTGAGCACTGAGCACCCAGCACGCTGAGTACTGAGAACTGAGCACCCTGAGTACTGAGCACCCAGCACCCTGAGTACTGAGCACCCAGCACCCCGAGCACTTAGCACCGATCACCCTGAGTACTGAGCACCCAGCACCCTGAGCACTGAGCACCCAGCACAACAAGTACTGAGCACCCAGCACCCTGAGTACTGAGTACCCAGCACCCCGAGCACTGAGCACTGAGCACCCCGAGCACTGAGCACCCAGCAACCCGAGCACTGAGCACCCAGCACCCTGAGTACTAAGCACCCAGCACCCTGAGTACTGAGCACCCAGCACCCTGAGTACTGAGCACCCAGCACCCTGAGTACTGAGCACCCAGCGTACTGAGCACCGAGCACCCCGAGCACTGAGCACCCAGCACCCTGAGTACTGAGCACCCAGCACCCAGAGCACTGAGCACCCAGCACCCTGAGTACTGAGCACCGAGCACCCTGAGTACTGAGCACCCAGCACCCTGAGTAGTGAGCACCCAACGTACTGAGCACCGAGCACCCCGAGCACTGAGCACCCAGCACCCTGAGTACTGAGCACCGATCACCCCGAAAACTGAGCACCCAGCACCCTGAGTACTGAGCTCCGAGCACCACGAGCACTGAGCACCCAGCACCCGGAGTACTGAGCACCCAGCACCCTGAGCACTGAGCACCCAGCACCCTGAGCACTGAGCACCCAGCACCCTGAGTACTGAGCACTGAGAACCCAGCACCCCGAGCACTGAGCACCCAGCACCCTGAGTACTGAGCACTGAGCACCCAGCACCCCGAGCACTGAGCACCCAGCACCCTGAGCACTGAGCACCCAGCACAGGAGTACTGATCACCCAGCACCCTGAGTACTGAGCACGCAGCACCCTGAGTACTGAGCACCCAGCACCCCGAGTACTGAGCACCCAGCACCCTGAGCACTGAGCACCCAGCACCCTGAGCACTGAGAAACCTGCACCCCGAGCACTGTGCACCCAACACCCTGAGTACTGAGCACCCAGCACCCTGAGCACTGAGCACCCAGCATCCTGAGCACTAAGCACCCAGCACCCTGAGCACTGAGCACCCAGCACCCTGAGTAGTGAGCACCCAACGTACTGAGCACCGAGCACCCCGAGCACTAAGCACCCAGCACCCTGAGTACTGAGCACCGAGCACCCCGAGCACTGAGCACCCAGCACCCTGAGTACTGAGCTCCGAGCACCCCGAGCACAGAGCACCCAGCGCCCCGAGCACTGAGCACCCAGCACCCCGAGCACTAAGCCCCCAGCACCCCGAGCACTGAGCACCCAGCACCCCGAGCACTGAGCACCCAGCACCCTGAGTACTGAACACCCAGCACCCTGAGCACTGAGCACCCAGAACCCTGAGTACTGAGCACCCAGCACCCCGAGTACTGAGCACCTAGCCCCCCGAGCACTGAGCACCCAGCACCCTGAGTACTGAGCACTGAGCACCCTGAGTACTGAGCACCGAACACACTGAGTACTGAGCACCCAGCACCCTGAGTACTGAGCACCCAGCACCCCGAGCACTGAGCACCCAGCACCCTGAGCACTGAGCACCCAGCACCCCGAGCACTGAGCACCCAGCACCCTGAGCACTGAGCACCCAGCACCCTGAGCACTGAGCACTGAGCACCCAGCACCCTGAGCACTGAGCACCCAGCACCCCGAGCACTGAGCACCCAGCACCCTGAGTACTGAGCACCCAGCACCCCGAGCACTGAGCACCCAGCACCCTGAGCACTGATCACCCAGCACCCTGAGTACTGAGTACCCAGTACCCTGGGCACTGAGCACCCAGCACTCTTAGTACTGATCACCGAGCACCCTGAGCACTGAGCACCCAGCACCCTGAGCAATGAGCACCCTGAGTACTGAGCACCCAGCAGCCTGAGTACTGAGCACCGAGCACCCCGAGCACTGAGCACCCAGCACCCTGAGTACTGAGCTCCGAGCACCCTGAGCACTGAGCACCCAGTGCCCCGAGCACCGAGCACCCTGAGCACTGAGCACCCAGCACCCGGAGTACTGAGCACCCAGCGCCCCGAGCACTGAACACACAGCACCCTGAGTACTGAGCACCTCGAGCACTGAGCACCCAGCACCCCGAGCACTGAGCAGCCAGCACCGCGAGCACTGAGCACATAGCACCCCGAGCACTGAGCACCCAGCACCCCGAGCACAGAGCACCCAGCACCGCGAGCACTGAGCACATAGCACCCCGAGCACTGAGCACCCAGCACCCTGAGTACTGAGTACCCAGCAGCCTGAGCACTGAGCACCCAGCGCCCCGAGCACTGAGCACTGAGCATCCTGAGCACTGAGTACTGAGCACTGAGCACCCTGACCACTGAGCACCCCTCACCCCGAGTACTGAGCACCCAGCACCCCGAGCACTGAGCACCCAGCGCCCCGAGCACTGAGCACCCAGCACCCCGAGCACTGAGCACTGAGCACCCTGAGCACTGAGCACACAGCACCCCGAGTACTGAGCACTGAGCACCCTGAGCACTGAGCACCCAGAACCCCGAGTACTGAGCACTGAGCACCCCGAGTACTGAGCACTGAGCACCCTGAGCACTGAGCACCCAGAACCCCGAGTACTGAGTACTGAGCACCTCGAGCACCGAGCACCCAGCACACTGAGCACTGAGCACCCAGCACCCCGAGCACTGAGCAACCAGCACCCAGAGCACTGAGCACTGAGCACCCTGAGTACTGAGCACTGAGCACCCTGAGCACTGAGCACCGAGCACGATGAGTACTGAGCACTGAGCACCCTGAGCACTGAGCACCCTGCTCCCTGAGTACTGAGCACCCAGCACCCTGAGCACTGCGGACCGAGCACTCCTGAGTACTAAGCAACCAGCAACCTGAGTACTGAGCACCCAGCACCCTGAGCACTGAGCAACCAGCACGCTGAGTACTGAGCACTGAGCACCCTGAGTACTGAGCACCGAGCACCCTGAGCACTGAGCACCCAGCACGCTGAGTACTGAGAACTGAGCACCCTGAGTACTGAGCACCCAGCACCCTGAGTACTGAGCACCCAGCACCCCGAGCACTTAGCACCGATCACCCTGAGTACTGAGCACCCAGCACCCCGAGCACTTAGCACCGATCACCCTGAGTACTGAGCACCCAGCACCCTGAGCACTGAGCACCCAGCACAACAAGTACTGAGCACCCAGCACCCTGAGTACTGAGTACCCAGCACCCCGAGCACTGAGCACTGAGCACCCCGAGCACTGAGCACCCAGCAACCCGAGCACTGAGCACCCAGCACCCTGAGTACTAAGCACCCAGCACCCTGAGTACTGAGCACCCAGCACCCTGAGTACTGAGCACCCAGCACCCTGAGTACTGAGCACCCAGCGTACTGAGCACCGAGCACCCCGAGCACTGAGCACCCAGCACCCTGAGTACTGAGCACCCAGCACCCAGAGCACTGAGCACCCAGCACCCTGAGTACTGAGCACCGAGCACCCTGAGTACTGAGCACCCAGCACCCTGAGTAGTGAGCACCCAACGTACTGAGCACCGAGCACCCCGAGCACTGAGCACCCAGCACCCTGAGTACTGAGCACCGATCACCCCGAAAACTGAGCACCCAGCACCCTGAGTACTGAGCTCCGAGCACCACGAGCACTGAGCACCCAGCACCCGGAGTACTGAGCACCCAGCACCCTGAGCACTGAGCACCCAGCACCCTGAGCACTGAGCACCCAGCACCCTGAGTACTGAGCACTGAGAACCCAGCACCCCGAGCACTGAGCACCCAGCACCCTGAGTACTGAGCACTGAGCACCCAGCACCCCGAGCACTGAGCACCCAGCACCCTGAGCACTGAGCACCCAGCACAGGAGTACTGATCACCCAGCACCCTGAGTACTGAGCACGCAGCACCCTGAGTACTGAGCACCCAGCACCCCGAGTACTGAGCACCCAGCACCCTGAGCACTGAGCACCCAGCACCCTGAGCACTGAGAAACCTGCACCCCGAGCACTGTGCACCCAACACCCTGAGTACTGAGCACCCAGCACCCTGAGCACTGAGCACCCAGCATCCTGAGCACTAAGCACCCAGCACCCTGAGCACTGAGCACCCAGCACCCTGAGTAGTGAGCACCCAACGTACTGAGCACCGAGCACCCCGAGCACTAAGCACCCAGCACCCTGAGTACTGAGCACCGAGCACCCCGAGCACTGAGCACCCAGCACCCTGAGTACTGAGCTCCGAGCACCCCGAGCACAGAGCACCCAGCGCCCCGAGCACTGAGCACCCAGCACCCCGAGCACTAAGCCCCCAGCACCCCGAGCACTGAGCACCCAGCACCCCGAGCACTGAGCACCCAGCACCCTGAGTACTGAACACCCAGCACCCTGAGCACTGAGCACCCAGAACCCTGAGTACTGAGCACCCAGCACCCCGAGTACTGAGCACCTAGCCCCCCGAGCACTGAGCACCCAGCACCCTGAGTACTGAGCACTGAGCACCCTGAGTACTGAGCACCGAACACACTGAGTACTGAGCACCCAGCACCCTGAGTACTGAGCACCCAGCACCCCGAGCACTGAGCACCCAGCACCCTGAGCACTGAGCACCCAGCACCCCGAGCACTGAGCACCCAGCACCCTGAGCACTGAGCACCCAGCACCCTGAGCACTGAGCACTGAGCACCCAGCACCCTGAGCACTGAGCACCCAGCAACCCGAGCACTGAGCACCCAGCACCCTGAGTACTGAGCACCCAGCACCCCGAGCACTGAGCACCCAGCACCCTGAGCACTGATCACCCAGCACCCTGAGTACTGAGTACCCAGTACCCTGGGCACTGAGCACCCAGCACTCTTAGTACTGATCACCGAGCACCCTGAGCACTGAGCACCCAGCACCCTGAGCAATGAGCACCCTGAGTACTGAGCACCCAGCAGCCTGAGTACTGAGCACCGAGCACCCCGAGCACTGAGCACCCAGCACCCTGAGTACTGAGCTCCGAGCACCCTGAGCACTGAGCACCCAGTGCCCCGAGCACCGAGCACCCTGAGCACTGAGCACCCAGCACCCGGAGTACTGAGCACCCAGCGCCCCGAGCACTGAACACACAGCACCCTGAGTACTGAGCACCTCGAGCACTGAGCACCCAGCACCCCGAGCACTGAGCAGCCAGCACCGCGAGCACTGAGCACATAGCACCCCGAGCACTGAGCACCCAGCACCCCGAGCACAGAGCACCCAGCACCGCGAGCACTGAGCACATAGCACCCCGAGCACTGAGCACCCAGCACCCTGAGTACTGAGTACCCAGCAGCCTGAGCACTGAGCACCCAGCGCCCCGAGCACTGAGCACTGAGCATCCTGAGCACTGAGTACTGAGCACTGAGCACCCTGACCACTGAGCACCCCTCACCCCGAGTACTGAGCACCCAGCACCCCGAGCACTGAGCACCCAGCGCCCCGAGCACTGAGCACCCAGCACCCCGAGCACTGAGCACTGAGCACCCTGAGCACTGAGCACACAGCACCCCGAGTACTGAGCACTGAGCACCCTGAGCACTGAGCACCCAGAACCCCGAGTACTGAGCACTGAGCACCCCGAGTACTGAGCACTGAGCACCCTGAGCACTGAGCACCCAGAACCCCGAGTACTGAGTACTGAGCACCTCGAGCACCGAGCACCCAGCACACTGAGCACTGAGCACCCAGCACCCCGAGCACTGAGCAACCAGCACCCAGAGCACTGAGCACTGAGCACCCTGAGTACTGAGCACTGAGCACCCTGAGCACTGAGCACCGAGCACGATGAGTACTGAGCACTGAGCACCCTGAGCACTGAGCACCCTGCTCCCTGAGTACTGAGCACCCAGCACCCTGAGCACTGCGGACCGAGCACTCCTGAGTACTAAGCAACCAGCAACCTGAGTACTGAGCACCCAGCACCCTGAGCACTGAGCAACCAGCACGCTGAGTACTGAGCACTGAGCACCCTGAGTACTGAGCACCGAGCACCCTGAGCACTGAGCACCCAGCACGCTGAGTACTGAGAACTGAGCACCCTGAGTACTGAGCACCCAGCACCCTGAGTACTGAGCACCCAGCACCCCGAGCACTTAGCACCGATCACCCTGAGTACTGAGCACCCAGCACCCTGAGCACTGAGCACCCAGCACAACAAGTACTGAGCACCCAGCACCCTGAGTACTGAGTACCCAGCACCCCGAGCACTGAGCACTGAGCACCCCGAGCACTGAGCACCCAGCAACCCGAGCACTGAGCACCCAGCACCCTGAGTACTAAGCACCCAGCACCCTGAGTACTGAGCACCCAGCACCCTGAGTACTGAGCACCCAGCACCCTGAGTACTGAGCACCCAGCGTACTGAGCACCGAGCACCCCGAGCACTGAGCACCCAGCACCCTGAGTACTGAGCACCCAGCACCCAGAGCACTGAGCACCCAGCACCCTGAGTACTGAGCACCGAGCACCCTGAGTACTGAGCACCCAGCACCCTGAGTAGTGAGCACCCAACGTACTGAGCACCGAGCACCCCGAGCACTGAGCACCCAGCACCCTGAGTACTGAGCACCGATCACCCCGAAAACTGAGCACCCAGCACCCTGAGTACTGAGCTCCGAGCACCACGAGCACTGAGCACCCAGCACCCGGAGTACTGAGCACCCAGCACCCTGAGCACTGAGCACCCAGCACCCTGAGCACTGAGCACCCAGCACCCTGAGTACTGAGCACTGAGAACCCAGCACCCCGAGCACTGAGCACCCAGCACCCTGAGTACTGAGCACTGAGCACCCAGCACCCCGAGCACTGAGCACCCAGCACCCTGAGCACTGAGCACCCAGCACAGGAGTACTGATCACCCAGCACCCTGAGTACTGAGCACGCAGCACCCTGAGTACTGAGCACCCAGCACCCCGAGTACTGAGCACCCAGCACCCTGAGCACTGAGCACCCAGCACCCTGAGCACTGAGAAACCTGCACCCCGAGCACTGTGCACCCAACACCCTGAGTACTGAGCACCCAGCACCCTGAGCACTGAGCACCCAGCATCCTGAGCACTAAGCACCCAGCACCCTGAGCACTGAGCACCCAGCACCCTGAGTAGTGAGCACCCAACGTACTGAGCACCGAGCACCCCGAGCACTAAGCACCCAGCACCCTGAGTACTGAGCACCGAGCACCCCGAGCACTGAGCACCCAGCACCCTGAGTACTGAGCTCCGAGCACCCCGAGCACAGAGCACCCAGCGCCCCGAGCACTGAGCACCCAGCACCCCGAGCACTAAGCCCCCAGCACCCCGAGCACTGAGCACCCAGCACCCCGAGCACTGAGCACCCAGCACCCTGAGTACTGAACACCCAGCACCCTGAGCACTGAGCACCCAGAACCCTGAGTACTGAGCACCCAGCACCCCGAGTACTGAGCACCTAGCCCCCCGAGCACTGAGCACCCAGCACCCTGAGTACTGAGCACTGAGCACCCTGAGTACTGAGCACCGAACACACTGAGTACTGAGCACCCAGCACCCTGAGTACTGAGCACCCAGCACCCCGAGCACTGAGCACCCAGCACCCTGAGCACTGAGCACCCAGCACCCCGAGCACTGAGCACCCAGCACCCTGAGCACTGAGCACCCAGCACCCTGAGCACTGAGCACTGAGCACCCAGCACCCTGAGCACTGAGCACCCAGCACCCCGAGCACTGAGCACCCAGCACCCTGAGCACTGAGCACCCAGCACCCTGAGCACTGATCACCCAGCACCCTGAGTACTGAGTACCCAGTACCCTGGGCACTGAGCACCCAGCACTCTTAGTACTGATCACCGAGCACCCCGAGCACTGAGCACCCAGCACCCTGAGTACTGAGCACCCAGCACCCTGAGTACTGAGCACCCAGCACCCTGAGTACTGAGCATCCAGCACCCTGAGCACTGAGCACAAAGCACGCTGAGTACTGAGCACTGAGCACCCTGAGTACTGAGCACCGAGGACCCTGAGGACTGAGCACCCAGCACGCTGAGTACTGAGCACTGAGCACCCTGAGTACTGAGCACCCAGCACCCTGAGCACTGAGCAGCCAGCAGCCTGAGCACTGAGCACCCAGCACCCCAGCACTGAGCACCCAGCACCCTGAGCACTGTGCACTCAGCACCCCGAGTTCTGAGCACCCAGCACCCCGAGTAGTGAGCACCCAGCACACTGAGTACTGTGCACCAAGCACCCTGAGTACTGAGCACCCAGTACCCTAAGCACTGAAAACACAGCACCCTGAGTACTGAGCACCCTGAGCACTGAGCACCCAGCACCCTGGGCACTGTGCACCCAGCACCCCGAGCACTGAGCACCCAGCACCCTGAGTACTGAGAACAGATCACCCTGAGTACTGAGCACCCAGCACCGTGAGTACTGAGCCCCGAGCACCCTGAGTACTGAGCACCCAGCACCCTGAGTACTGAGCACCCAGCACCCTGAGTACTGAGCCCCGAGCACCCTGAGTACTGAGCACCCAGCACACTGAGTACTGAGCACCCAGCACCCTGAGCACTGAGCACAAAGCACGCTGAGTAATGAGCACTGAGCACCCTGAGTACTGAGCACTGTGCACCCAGCACCCCGAGCACTGAGCTCCCAGCACCCCGAGTAATGACCACCGAGCACCCTGAGCACTGAGTACACAGCACCCTGAGCACTGAGCACCCAGCACCCTGAGTACTGAGCACCCAGCACCCTGAGCATTGAGCACCCAGCACCCTGAGCACTGAGCACCCAGCACCCTGAGCACTGAGCACACAACGTACTGAGCACCGAGCACCCTGAGCACTGAGTACCCAGCACACCGAGCACTGAGCACCCAGCACCCTGAGCACTGAGCACCCAGCACCAAGAGCACTGAGCACCCAGCACCCTGAGTACTGAGCACCCAGCACCCTGAGTACTGAGCACCCTGAGTACTGAGCACCGATCACCCTGAGCACTGAGCACCCAGCACCCTGAGTACTGAGCACCCAGCACCAAGAGTACTGAGCACCGAGCACCCAGAGCACTGAGCACCCAGCACCCTGAGTAATGAGCACCCAGCAACCCGAGTACTGAGCATCCAGCACCGTGAGTACTGAGCACCCAGCACCCTGAGTACTGAGCACCCAGCACCCTGAGCACTGAGCAAAAAGCACGCTGCGTACTGAGCACTGAGCACCCTGAGTACTGAGCACCGAGCACCCTGAGTACTGAGCACCCAGCACCCTGAGCACTGAGCAGCCAGCACCCTGAGCACTGATTACCCAGCACCCCGAGCACTGAGCACCCAGCACCCTGAGCACTGAGCACCCAGCACCCCGAGTACTGAGCACACAGCACCCTGAGTACTGAGCACCGAGCACCCCGAGCACTGAGCACCCAGCACCCTGAGTACTGAGCACCCAGCACCCCAAACACTGAGCACCGAGCACCCTGAGAACTGAGCACCGAGCACCCTGAGTACTGAGCACCCAGAACCATGAGTACTGAGCACCGAGCACCCAGAGTACTGAGCAACCTGAGTACTGAGCACCCAGCACCCCGAGAATGAGCACCCAGCACCATGAGTACTGAGCACCGAGCACCCTGAGCACTGAGCACCCAGCACCCTGAGTACTGAGCACCAAGCACCCTGAGTACTGAGCACCCAGCACCCTGAGTACTGAGCACCCAGCACCCTGAGTTCTGAGCACCCAGCACCCTGAGCACTGAGAACACTGAGTACTGAGCACCCAGCACCCTGAGCACTGAGGACCCAGCACCCTGAGTACTGAGCACCCAGCACCCTGAGCACTGAGGACCCAGCACCCCGAGCACTGAGCACCCAGCACCCTGAGTACTGAGCACCCAGCACCCCGAGCACTGAGCACCGGGCACCCCGAGCACTGAGCACCCAGCACCCTGAGTACTGAGCACCCAGCACACTGAGTACTGAGCACTGAACACTGAGCACCCTGAGCACTGAGCACCCAGCACCCTGAGCACTGAGCACCCAGCATCCTGAGCACTGAGTACTGAGCACCCAGCACCCTGAGCACTGAGCACCAAGCTCCCCGAGCACTGAGCACCCTGAGTACTGAGCACCCAGCACCCCGATCACAGAGCACATAGCACCCTGAGCACTGAGCACCCAGCACACTGAGCACTGAGCACCCAGCACCCTGAGTACTGAGCACCCAGCATGCTGAGTACTGAGCACCCAGCACCCCGAGCACTGAGCACCCAGCACCCTGAGTACTGAGCACTGAGCACCCAGCACCCCGAGCACTGAGCACCCAGCACCCTGAGTACTGAGCACTGAGCACCCAGCACCCCGAGCACTGAGCACCCAGGACCCTGAGCACTGAGCACCGAGCACCCCGAGCACTGAGCACCCATCACCCTGAGCACTGAGTACTGAGCACCGAGCACCCTGAGCACTGAGCACCCAGCACCCTGAGCACTGAGCAGCCAGCACCCTGAGCACTGAGCACCCAGCACCCCGATCACTGAGCACATAGCACCCTGAGCACTGAGCACCCAGCACTCTGAGCACTGAGCACCCAGCACCCTGAGTACTGAGCACCCAGCACGATGAGTACTGAGCACCCAGCACCCCGAGCACTGAGCACCCAGCACCCTGAGTACTGAGCACTGAGCACCCAGCACCCCGAGCACTGAGCACCCAGCACCCTGTGTACTGAGCACTGAGCACCCTGAGTACTAAGCACCCAGCACCCTAAGTACTGAGCACCCAGGACGTTGAGCACTGAGCACCGAGCACCCCGAGCACTGAGCACCCATCACCCTGAGCACTTAGTACTGAGCACCGAGCACCCTGAGCACTGAGCACCCAGCATCCTGAGCACGGAGTACTGAGCACCCAGCACCCTGAGCACTGAGCACCCAGCACCGTGAGTACTGAGCACCCAGCACCCTGAGTACTGAGCACCCAGCACCCTGAGCACTGAGCACAAAGCACGCTGAGTACTGAGCACTGAGCACCCTGAGCACTGAGCACCCAGCACCCTGAGTACTGAGCACCCAGCACCCTGAGCACTGAGTACCCAGCACCCTGAGTACTGAGCACCCAGCACCCCGAGTACTGAGCACCCAGCACCCCGAGCACTGGGCACCCAGCACCCTGAGTACTGAGCACTGAGCACCCTGAATACTGAGCACCGAACACCCTGAGTACTGAGCATCCAGCACCCTGAGTACTGAGCACCCAGCACCCCGAGCACTGAGCACCCAGCACCCCGAGCACTGAGCACCCAGCACCCCGAGCACTGAGCACCCAGCACCCCGAGCACTGAGCACCCAGCACCCCGAGCACTGAGCACCCAGCACCCCGAGCACTGAGCACCCAGCACCCTGAGCACTGAGCACCCAGCACCCTGAGTACTGAGTACCCAGCACCCTGAGCACTGAGCACCCAGCACCCTGAGTACTGTTCACCGAGCACCCCGAGCAATGAGCACCCAGCACCCTGAGTACTGAGCACCCAGCACCCTGAGTACTGAGCACCCAGCACCCTTAGTACTGAGCACCCAGCACCCTGAGCACTGAGCACAAAGCACGCTGAGTACTGAGCACTGAGCACCCTGAGTACTGAGCACCGAGGACCCTGAGCACTGAGCACCCAGCACGCTGAGTACTGAGCACTGAGCACACTGAGTACTGAGCACCCAGCACCCTGAGCACTGAGCAGCCAGCACCCTGAGCACTGAGTACCCAGCACCCCGAGCACTGAGCACCCAGCACCCTGAGCACTGTGCACCCAGCACCCCGAGTACTGAGCACCCAGCACCCCGAGTACTGAGCAACCAGCACCCTGAGTACTGAGCACCAAGCACCCTGAGTACTGAGCACCCAGTACCCTGAGCACTGAACACACAGCACCCTGAGTACTGAGCACCCCGAGCACTGAGCACCCAGCACCCTGAGCACTGTGCACCCAGCACCCCGAGCACTGAGCACCCAGCACCCTGAGTACTGAGAACAGATCAACCTGAGTACTGAGCACCCACCACCCTGAGTACTGAGCCCCCAGCACAATGAGTACTGAGCACCCAGCACCCCGAGCACTGAGCACCCAGCACCCCGAGAATGAGCTCCCAGCACCCTGAGTACTGAGAACCGAGCACCCTGAGTACTGAGCACCCAGCACCCTGAGTACTGAGTCCCCAGCACCCTGAGTACTGAGCACCATGAGCACTGAGCACCCAGCACCCCGATCACTGAGCACCCAGCACCCTGAGCACTGAGCACCCAGCACGCTGAGCACTGAGCACCAATCACCCTGAGGACTGAGCACTGAGCACCCAGGACCCCGAGCACTGAGCACCCAGCGCCCTGAGCACTGAGCACCCAGCACCCTGAGCACTGAGCACCCAGCACCCCGAGCACTGAGCACCCAGCACCCTGAGTACTGAGCACTGAGCACCCAGCACCCCGAGCACTGAGCACCCAGCACCCTGAGCACTGAGCACCCAGCACCCGTGTACTGAGCACCCAGCACCCTGAGTACTGAGCACCGAGCACCCTGAGTACTGAGCGCCCAGCACCCTGAGCACTGAGCACCCAGCACCCCGAGCACTGAGCACACAGCACCCTGAGTACTGAGCACTGAGCACCCAGCACCCCGAGCACTGAGCACCCAGCACCCTGAGCACTGAGCACCCAGCACCCCGAGCACTGAGCACCCAGCACCCTGAGTACTGAGCACTGAGCACCCAGCAACCCGAGCACTGAGCACCCAGCACCCTGAACACTGAGCACCCCGCACCCGAGTACTGAGCACTGAGCACCCTGAGTACTGAGCACCCAGCACGCTGAGTTCTGAGCACCCAGCACCCTGAGCACTTAGCACCCAGCACAACGAGTACTGAGCACCCAGCACCCTGAATACTGAGCACCCAGCACCCCGAGCACTGAGCACCCAGGACGCTGAGTACTCAGCACTGAGCACCCTGAGTACTGAGCACCGTGCACCCTGAGCACTGAGCACCCAGCACGCTGAGTACTGAGCACTGAGCACCCTTAGTACTGAGCACCCAGCACCCCGAGCACTGAGCACCCAGCACGCTGAGTACTCAGCACTGAGCACCCTGAGTACTGAGCACCGAGCACCCTGAGCACTGAGCACCCAGCACGCTGAGAACTGAGCACTGAGCACCCTGAGTACTGAGCACCGAGCACCCTGAGCACTGAGCACCCAGCACGCTGAGTACTGAGCACTGAGCACCCTTAGTACTGAGCACCCAGCACCCCGAGCACTGAGCACCCAGCACCCTGAGTACTGAGCACCGAGCACCCTGAGTACTGAGCACCCAGCACCCTGAGTACTGAGCACCCAGCATACTGAGCACCCAGCACCCTGAGTACTGAGCACTGAGCACCCCGAGTACTGAGCACCGAGCACCCCGAGCACTGAGCACCCAGCACCCCGAGCACCGAGCACCCTGAGTACTGTGCTCCCAGCACCCTGAGCACTGAGCACCCAGCACCCTGAGCACTGAGCACCCAGCACCCTGAGCACTGAGCACCCAGCACCCTGAGTACTGAGCACCGAGCACCCTGAGTACTGAGCACCCAGCACCCTGAGTACTGAACACACAGCACCCTGAGTACTGAGCACCCCGAGCACTGAGCACCCAGCACCCTGAGCACTGAGCACCCAGCACCCTGAGTACTGAGCACCCAGCACCCTGAGTACTGAACACACAGCACCCTGAGTACTGAGCACCCCGAGCACTGAGCACCCAGCACCCTGAGTACCGAGCACCCCGAGCACTGAGCACCCATCACCCGGATTACTGAGCACCCAGCACCCTGAGTACTAAGCACCGAGCACCCTGAGTACTGAGCACCCAGTACCCTGAGCACTGAACACACAGCACCCTGAGTACTGAGCACCCCGAGCACTGAGCACCCAGCACCCTGAGCACTGAGCACCCGGCACCCTGAGTACTGAGCACCCAGCACCCTGAGTACTGAACACCCAGCACCCTGAGCACTGAGCACTGAGCACCCTGAGCACTGAGTACTGAGCACTGAGCACCCTGAGCACTGAGCACCCAGCACCCCGAGTACTGAGCACCCAGCACCCTGAGCACTGAGCACCCAGCGCCCCGAGCACTGAGCACCCAGCACCCCGAGCACTGAGCACTGAGCACCCTGAGCACTGAGCACACAGCACCCCGAGTACTGAGCTTTGAGCACCCTGAGCACTGAGCACCCAGCACCCCGAGTACTGAGCACTGAGCACCCCGGGCACTGAGTACCCAGCACCCTGAGCACTGTGCACCCATCACCCTGAGCACTGAGCACACAGCACCCTGAGCACTGAGCACCAAGCACACTGAGTACTGAGCACTGAGCACCCTGAGCACGGAGCACCCAGCACCCTGAGCACTTAGCACCCAGCACCCTGAGTACTGAGCACCCAGTACGCTGAGCACTGAACACACAGCACCCTGAGTACTGAGCACCCGGAGCACTGAGCACCCAGCACCCTGAGCACTGAGCACCCAGCACCCTGAGTACTGAGCACCCAGCACCCTGAGTACTGAACACCCAGCACCCTGAGCACTGAGCACTGAGCACCCTGAGCACTGAGTACTGAGCACTGAGCACCCTGAGCACTGAGCACCCCGCACCCCGAGAACTGAGCACCCAGCACCCCGAGCACTGAGCACCCAGCACCCCGAGCACTGAGCACCCAGCACCCCGAGCACTGAGCACTGAGCACCCTGAGCACTGAGCACACAGCACCCCGAGTACTGAGCACTGAGCACCCTGAGCACTGAGCACCCAGCACCCCTAGTACTGAGCACTGAGCACCCTGAGTACTGAGCACTCAGCACCCTGAGCACTGAGTACCCAGCACCCTGAGCACTGAGCACCCAGCACCTTGAGCACTGAGCACCAAGCACCCTGAGCACTGAGCACCCAGCACCCTGAGTACTGAGCACTGAGCACCCAGCACCCCGAGCACTGAACACCCAGCACCCTGAGTACTGAGCACTGAGCACCCAGCACCCCGAGCACTGAGCACCCAGCACCCTGAGCACTGAGCACCCAGCACCCGAGTACTGAGCACCCAGCACCCTGAGTACTGAGCACCCAGCACCCTGAGTACTGAGCACCCAGCACCCCGAGCACTGAGCACCCAGCACCCTGAGTACTGAGCACCCAGCACCCTGAGCACCGAGCACCTAGCACCCTGAGCACTGAGCACCCAGCACCCTGAGTAGTGAGCACCCAACGTACTGAGCACCGAGCACCCCGAGCACTGAGCACCCAGCACCCTGAGTACTGAGCACCGAGCACCCCGAGCACTGAGCACCCAGCACCCTGAGTACTGAGCTCTGAGCACCCTGAGCACTGAGCACCCAGTGCCCCGAGCACCGAGCACCCTGAGCACTGAGCACCCAGCACCCTGAGCAATGAGCACCCTGAGTACTGAGCACGCAGCACCTTGAGCGCTGAGCACTGAGAACCCCGAGCACTGAGCACCCAGCACCCGGAGTACTGAGCACCCAGCACCCTGAGTACTAAGCACCGAGCACCCTGAGTACTGAGCACCCAGCACCCTGAGCACTGAACACACAGCACCCTGAGTACTGAGCACCTCGAGCACTTAGCACCCAGCACCCTGAGTATTGAGCACCGAGCACCCCGAGCACTGAGCACCCAGCACCGCTAGCACTGAGCACATAGCACCCCGAGCACTGAGCACCCAGCACCCCGAGCACTGAGCACCCAGCACCGCGAGCACTGAGCACATAGCACCCCGAGCACTGAGCACCCAGCACCCTTAGTACTGAGTACCCAGCACCCTGAGCACTGAGCACCCAGCACCCTGAGCACTGAGCACACAGCACCCTGAGCACTGAGCACCCAGCACCCTGAGTACTGAGCACTGAGCACCCAGCACACCGAGCACTGAGCACCCAGCACCCTGTGTACTGAGCACCGAGCACCCCGAGCACTGAGCACCCAGCACCCTGAGTACTGAGCACCCAGCACCTTGAGCAATGAGCACCCTGAGTACTGAGCACCCAGCACCGCGAGCAATGAGCACCCAGCACCCCGAGCACTGAGCACCCATCACCCTGAATACTGAGCACCCAGCACCCTGAGTACTGAGCACCCAGCACCCCGAGCACCGAGCACCCTGAGCTCTGAGCACCCAGCACCCTGAGTACTGAGCACCCAGCACCTTGAGCAATGAGCACCCTGAGTACTGAGCACCCAGCACCTTGAGCACTGAGCACCGAGCACCCCGAGCACTGAGCATCCAGCACCCCGAGCACTGAGCACCCAGCACCCTGAGCACTGAGCACCCAGCACCCGAGTACTGAGCACCCAGCACCCCGAGTACTGAGCACCCAGCACCCTGAGTACTGAGCACCCAGCACCCCGAGTACTGAGCACCCAGCACCCTGAGTACTGAGCACCCAGCAACCTGAGCACTTAGCACCCAGCACCCCGAGCACTGAGCACCCAGCACCCTGAGTACTGAGCACCCAGCACCCTGAGCTCTGAACACACAGCACCCTGAGTACTGAGCACCTCGAGCACTGAGCACCCAGCACCCTGAGTACTGAGCACCGAGCACCCCGAGCACTGAGCACCCAGCACCGTGAGCAATGAGCACCCAGCACCCCGAGCACTGAGCACCCAGCACCCTGAATACTGAGCACCCAGCACCCTGAGCACTGAGCACCCAGCACCCTGAGCACTGAGTACTCAGCCCCCTGTGCACTGAGCACCCAGCACCCTGAGCACTGAGCACACAGCACCCTGAGCACTGAGCACCCAGCACCCTGAGTTCTGAGCACTGAGCACCCAGCACCCCGAGCACTGAGCACTCAGCACCCTGAGTACTGAGCACTGAGCACCCAGCACCCCGAGCACTGAGCACCCAGCACCCTGAGCACTGAGCACCCAGCACCCGAGTACTAAGCACCCAGCACCCTGAGTACTGAGCACCCAGCACCCTGAGTACTGAGCACACAGCACCCTGAGTACTGAGCACCCAGCACCCTGAGTACTGAGCACCCAGCACCCTGAGCACCCAGCACCCTGAGCACTGAGCACCCAGCACCCTGAGCACTGAGCACCCAGCACCCTGAGTAGTGAGCACCCAACGTACTGAGCACCGAGCAACCCGAGCACTCAGCACCCAGCACCCTGAGTACTGAGAACCGATCACCCCGAGCACTGAGCACCCAGCACCCTGAGTACTGAGCTCCGAGCACCCCGAGCACTGAGCACCCAGCGCCCCGAGCACTGAGCACCCAGCACCCTGAGCACTGAGCACCCAGCGTACTGAGCACCGAGCACCCAGCACCCTGAGTACTGAGCACCCATCACCCTGATTACTGAGCACCCAGCACCCTGAGTACTGAGCACCGAGCACCCCGAGTACTGAGCACCCAGCACCCCGAGCACTGAGCACCCAGCACCCCGAGCACTGAGCACCCAGCACCCCGAGCACTGAGCACCCAGCACCGAGAGCACTGAGTACCCAGCACCCCGAGCACTGAGCACTGAGCACCCTGAGCACTGAGCACACAGCACCCCGAGTACTGAGCTTTGAGCACCCTGAGCACTGAGCACCCAGCACCCCGAGTACTGAGCACTGAGCACCCCGGGCACTGAGTACCCAGCACCCTGAGCACTGTGCACCCATCACCCTGAGCACTGAGCACACAGCACCCTGAGCACTGAGCACCAAGCACACTGAGTACTGAGCACTGAGCACCCTGAGCACGGAGCACCCAGCACCCTGAGCACTTAGCACCCAGCACCCTGAGTACTGAGCACCCAGTACGCTGAGCACTGAACACACAGCACCCTGAGTACTGAGCACCCGGAGCACTGAGCACCCAGCACCCTGAGCACTGAGCACCCAGCACCCTGAGTACTGAGCACCCAGCACCCTGAGTACTGAACACCCAGCACCCTGAGCACTGAGCACTGAGCACCCTGAGCACTGAGTACTGAGCACTGAGCACCCTGAGCACTGAGCACCCCGCACCCCGAGAACTGAGCACCCAGCACCCCGAGCACTGAGCACCCAGCACCCCGAGCACTGAGCACCCAGCACCCCGAGCACTGAGCACTGAGCACCCTGAGCACTGAGCACACAGCACCCCGAGTACTGAGCACTGAGCACCCTGAGCACTGAGCACCCAGCACCCCTAGTACTGAGCACTGAGCACCCTGAGTACTGAGCACTCAGCACCCTGAGCACTGAGTACCCAGCACCCTGAGCACTGAGCACCCAGCACCTTGAGCACTGAGCACCAAGCACCCTGAGCACTGAGCACCCAGCACCCTGAGTACTGAGCACTGAGCACCCAGCACCCCGAGCACTGAACACCCAGCACCCTGAGTACTGAGCACTGAGCACCCAGCACCCCGAGCACTGAGCACCCAGCACCCTGAGCACTGAGCACCCAGCACCCGAGTACTGAGCACCCAGCACCCTGAGTACTGAGCACCCAGCACCCTGAGTACTGAGCACCCAGCACCCCGAGCACTGAGCACCCAGCACCCTGAGTACTGAGCACCCAGCACCCTGAGCACCGAGCACCTAGCACCCTGAGCACTGAGCACCCAGCACCCTGAGTAGTGAGCACCCAACGTACTGAGCACCGAGCACCCCGAGCACTGAGCACCCAGCACCCTGAGTACTGAGCACCGAGCACCCCGAGCACTGAGCACCCAGCACCCTGAGTACTGAGCTCTGAGCACCCTGAGCACTGAGCACCCAGTGCCCCGAGCACCGAGCACCCTGAGCACTGAGCACCCAGCACCCTGAGCAATGAGCACCCTGAGTACTGAGCACGCAGCACCTTGAGCGCTGAGCACTGAGAACCCCGAGCACTGAGCACCCAGCACCCGGAGTACTGAGCACCCAGCACCCTGAGTACTAAGCACCGAGCACCCTGAGTACTGAGCACCCAGCACCCTGAGCACTGAACACACAGCACCCTGAGTACTGAGCACCTCGAGCACTTAGCACCCAGCACCCTGAGTATTGAGCACCGAGCACCCCGAGCACTGAGCACCCAGCACCGCTAGCACTGAGCACATAGCACCCCGAGCACTGAGCACCCAGCACCCCGAGCACTGAGCACCCAGCACCGCGAGCACTGAGCACATAGCACCCCGAGCACTGAGCACCCAGCACCCTTAGTACTGAGTACCCAGCACCCTGAGCACTGAGCACCCAGCACCCTGAGCACTGAGCACACAGCACCCTGAGCACTGAGCACCCAGCACCCTGAGTACTGAGCACTGAGCACCCAGCACACCGAGCACTGAGCACCCAGCACCCTGTGTACTGAGCACCGAGCACCCCGAGCACTGAGCACCCAGCACCCTGAGTACTGAGCACCCAGCACCTTGAGCAATGAGCACCCTGAGTACTGAGCACCCAGCACCGCGAGCAATGAGCACCCAGCACCCCGAGCACTGAGCACCCATCACCCTGAATACTGAGCACCCAGCACCCTGAGTACTGAGCACCCAGCACCCCGAGCACCGAGCACCCTGAGCTCTGAGCACCCAGCACCCTGAGTACTGAGCACCCAGCACCTTGAGCAATGAGCACCCTGAGTACTGAGCACCCAGCACCTTGAGCACTGAGCACCGAGCACCCCGAGCACTGAGCATCCAGCACCCCGAGCACTGAGCACCCAGCACCCTGAGCACTGAGCACCCAGCACCCGAGTACTGAGCACCCAGCACCCTGAGTACTGAGCACCCAGCACCCTGAGTACTGAGCACCCAGCACCCCGAGTACTGAGCACCCAGCACCCTGAGTACTGAGCACCCAGCAACCTGAGCACTTAGCACCCAGCACCCCGAGCACTGAGCACCCAGCACCCTGAGTACTGAGCACCCAGCACCCTGAGCTCTGAACACACAGCACCCTGAGTACTGAGCACCTCGAGCACTGAGCACCCAGCACCCTGAGTACTGAGCACCGAGCACCCCGAGCACTGAGCACCCAGCACCGTGAGCAATGAGCACCCAGCACCCCGAGCACTGAGCACCCAGCACCCTGAATACTGAGCACCCAGCACCCTGAGCACTGAGCACCCAGCACCCTGAGCACTGAGTACTCAGCCCCCTGTGCACTGAGCACCCAGCACCCTGAGCACTGAGCACACAGCACCCTGAGCACTGAGCACCCAGCACCCTGAGTTCTGAGCACTGAGCACCCAGCACCCCGAGCACTGAGCACTCAGCACCCTGAGTACTGAGCACTGAGCACCCAGCACCCCGAGCACTGAGCACCCAGCACCCTGAGCACTGAGCACCCAGCACCCGAGTACTAAGCACCCAGCACCCTGAGTACTGAGCACCCAGCACCCTGAGTACTGAGCACACAGCACCCTGAGTACTGAGCACCCAGCACCCTGAGTACTGAGCACCCAGCACCCTGAGCACCCAGCACCCTGAGCACTGAGCACCCAGCACCCTGAGCACTGAGCACCCAGCACCCTGAGTAGTGAGCACCCAACGTACTGAGCACCGAGCAACCCGAGCACTCAGCACCCAGCACCCTGAGTACTGAGAACCGATCACCCCGAGCACTGAGCACCCAGCACCCTGAGTACTGAGCTCCGAGCACCCCGAGCACTGAGCACCCAGCGCCCCGAGCACTGAGCACCCAGCACCCTGAGCACTGAGCACCCAGCGTACTGAGCACCGAGCACCCAGCACCCTGAGTACTGAGCACCCATCACCCTGATTACTGAGCACCCAGCACCCTGAGTACTGAGCACCGAGCACCCCGAGTACTGAGCACCCAGCACCCCGAGCACTGAGCACCCAGCACCCCGAGCACTGAGCACCCAGCACCCCGAGCACTGAGCACCCAGCACCGAGAGCACTGAGTACCCAGCACCCCGAGCACTGAGCACCCAGCACCCCGAGTACCGAGCACCCTGAGTACTAAGCACCGAGCACCCTGAGCACTGAGCACCCAGCACCCTGAGTACTGAGCACCCAGGACCCCGAGCATTGAGCACCCAGAACCCTGAGTACTTAGCACCCAGCACCCTGAGCACTGAGCACCGAGCACCCTGAGCACTGAGCACCCAGCAACCTGAGGACTGAGCACCAAGCACCCCGAGCTCTGAGCACCCAGCACCCTGAGCACTGAGCACCCAGAGTACTGAGCACTGAGCACCCTGAGTACTGAGCACTGAGCACCCTGAGTACTGAGCACCTAGCACCCTGAGTACTGAGCACCCAGCACCCTGAGCACTGAGCACCGAGCACCCTGAGCACTGAGCACCCAGCAACCTGAGCACTGAGCAGCCAGCACCCCGAGCAGTGAGCACCCAGCACCCTGAGCACTGAGCACCCAGCACCCTGAACAATGAGCACCCTGAGTACTGAGCACCCAGCACCCTGAGCAATGAGCACCCTGAGTACTGAGCACACAGCACCCTGAGCACTGAGCACCGAGCACCCCGAGCACTGAGCACCCAGCACCCTGAGTACTGAGCACCCAGCACCCTGAGCAATGAGCACCCTGAGTACTGAGCACCCAGCACCCTGAGCAATGAGCACCCTGAGTACTGAGCACCCATCACCCTGAGTACTAAGCACCGAGCACCCTCAGTACTGAGCACCCAGTACCCTGAGCACTGAACACACATCACCCTGAGTACTGAGCACCCCGAGCACTGAGAAACCAGCACCCTGAGCACTGAGGACCCAGCACCCTGAGTACTGTGCACCCAGCACCCTGAGCACTGAGCACCCAGCACCCTGAGTACTGAGCACCCAGCACCCTGAGCACTGAGCACCCAGCACCCTGAGTACTGAGCATCCAGCACCCCGAGCACTGAGCAACCAGCACCCTGAGTACTGAGTACTGAGCACCCAGCACCCTGAGCACTGAGCACCCAGCACCCTGAGTACTGAGCATCCAGCACCCCGAGCACTGAGCAACCAGCACCCTGAGTACTGAGTACTGAGCACCCAGCACCCAGAGCACTGAGCACGCAGGACCCTGTGTACTGAGCACTGAGTACCCAGCACCCCGAGCACTGAGCCCCCAGCAGCCTGAGCACTGAGCACCCTGAGTACTGAGCACCCAGCACCCTGAGCACTGAGCACCCAGCACCCCGAGCACTGAGCACCCAGCACCCAGAGCACTGAGCACTGAGCACCCTGAGTACTGAGCACTGAGCACCCTGAGCACTGAGCACCGAGCACCCTGAGTAATGAGCACTGAGCACCCTGAGCACTGAGCACCCAGCTCCCTGAGTACTGAGCACCCAGCACCCTGAGCACTGAGGACCGAGCACCCTGAGTAATAAGCACCCAGCACCCTGAGTACTGAGCACCCAGCACCCTGAGCACTGAGGACCCAGCACCCTGAGTACTGTGCACCCAGCACCCTGGCACTGAGCACCCAGCACCCTGAGTACTGAGCACCCAGCACCCTGAGCACTGAGCACCCAGCACCCTGAGTACTGAGCATCCAGCACCCCGAACACTGAGCAACCAGCACCCTGAGTACTGAGTACTGAGCACCCAGCACCCAGAGCACTGAGCAACCAGCACCCTGTGTACTGAGCACTGAGTACCCAGCACCCCGAGCACTGAGCACCCAGCACCCTGAGCACTGAGCACCCTGAGTACTGAGCACCCAGCATCCTGAGCACTGAGCACCCAGCACCCCGAGCACTGAGCACCCAGCACCCAGAGCACTGAGCACTGAGCACCCTGAGTACTGAGCACTGAGCACCCTGAGCACTGAGCACCGAGCACCCTGAGTACTGAGCACTGAGCACCCTGAGCACTGAGCACCCTGCTCCCTGAGTACTGAGCACCCAGCACCCGGAGCACTGAGGACCGAGCACCCTGAGTACTAAGCACCCAGCACCCTGAGTACTGAGCACCCAGCACCCTGAGCACTGAGCAATCAGCACGCTGAGTACTGAGCACTGAGCACCCTGAGTACTGAGCACCGAGCACCCTGAGCACTGAGAACCCAGCACGCTGAGTACAGAGAACTGAGCACCCTGAGTACTGAGCACCCAGCACCCTGAGTACTGAGCACCCAGCACCCCGAGCACTGAGCACCGAGCACCCTGAGTACTGAGCACCCAGCACAACGAGTACTGAGCACCCAGCACCCTGAGTACTGAGCACCCAGCACCCCGAGCACTGAGCACCCAGCACCCGGAGTACTGAGCACCCAGCATCCTGAGTACTAAGCACCGAGCACCCTGAGTACTGAGCACCCAGTACCCTGAGCACTGAACACATAGCACCCTGAGTACTGAGCACCCCGAGCACTGAGCACCCAGCACCCTGAGCACTGAGCACCCAGCACCCTGAGTACTGAGCACCCAGCACACTGAGTACTGAACACCCAGCACCCTGAGCACTGAGCACTGAGCACCCTGAGCACTGAGTACTGAGCACTGAGCACCCTGAGCACTGAGCACCCAGCACCCTGAGTACTGAGCACCCAGCACCCCGAGCACTGAGCACTGAGCACACTGAGCACTGAGCACACAGCACCCCGAGTACTGAGCATTGAGCACCATGAGCACTGAGCACCCAGCACCCCGAGCACTGAGCACTGAGCACCCTGAGCACTGAGCACACAGCACCCCGAGTACTGAGTACCCAGCACCCTGACCACTGAGCACCCAGCACCCTGAGCACTGAGCACCCAGCACCCTGAGCACTGAGCACCCAGCACCCTGAGTACTGAGCACTGAGCACCCGGCACCAAGAGCACTGAACACACAGCGCCCTGAGTACTGAGCACTGAGCACCCAGCACCCCGAGCACTGAGCACCCAGCATCCTGAGCACTGAGCACCCAGCACCCGAGTACTGAGCACTCAGCACCCTGAGTACTGAGCACCCGGCACCCTGAGTACTGAGCACCCAGCACCCCGAGAACTGAGCACCCGGCACCCTGAGTACTGAGCACCCAGCACCCTGAGAACCGAGCACCCAGCACCCTGAGCACTGAGCACCCAGCACCCTGAGGAGTGAGCACCCAACGTACTGAGCACCGAGCACCTCGAGCACTGAGCACCCAGCACCCTGAGCACTGAGCTCCGAGCACCCCGAGCACTGAGCACCCAGTGCCCCGAGCACCGAGCACCCTGAGCACTGAGCACCCAGCACCCTGAGCAATGAGCACCCTGAGTACTGAGCACCCAGCACCCGGAGTACTGAGCACCCAGCACCCTGAGTACTAAGCACCGAGCACCCTGAGTACTGAGCACCCAGCACCCTGAGCACTGAACACACAGCACCCTGAGTACTGAGCACCTCGAGCACTGAGCACCCAGCACCCTGAGTACTGAGCACCGAGCACCCCGAGCACTGAGCACCCAGCACCGCGAGCACTGAGCACATAGCACCCCGAGCACTGAGCACCCAGCACCCCGAGCACTGAGCACATAGCACCCCGAGCACTGAGCACGCAGCACCCTGAGTACTGAGTACCCAGCACACTGAGCAATGAGCACCCAGCACCCTGAGCACTGAGCACACAGCACCCTGAGCACTGAGCAACCAGCACCCTGAGTACTGAGCACTGAGCACCCAGCAAACCGAGCACTGAGCACCCAGCACCCTGAGTACTGAGCACCGAGCACCCCGAGCACTGAGCACCCAGCACTGAGCACCCAGCACCCTGAGTACTGAGCTCCGAGCACCCCGAGCACTGAGCACCCAGCGCCCCGAGCACCGTGCAACCTGAGCAATGAGCACCCAGCACCCTGAGTACTGAGCACCCAGCACCCTGAGCAATGAGCACCCTGAGTACTGAGCACCCAGCACCTTGAGCACTGAGCACCGAGCACCCCGAGCACTGAGCACCCAACACCCCGAGCACTGAGCACCCAGCAGCCTGAGCACTGAGCACCCAGCACCCGAGTACTGAGCACCCAGCACCCTGAGTACTGAGCACCCAGCACCCTGAGTACTGAGCACCCAGCACCCCGAGCACCGAGCACCCAGCACCCTGAGTACTGAGCACCCAGCAACCTGAGCACCGAGCACCCAGCACCCTGAGCACTGAGAACCCAGCACCCTGAGTAGTGAGCACCCAACGTACTGAGCACCGAGCACCCCGAGCACTGAGCACCCAGCACCCTGAGTACTGAGCACCGAGCACCCCTAGCACTGAGCACCCAGCACCCTGTGTACTGAGCACCCAGCACCCTGAGCACTGAGCACCCAGCACCCTGAGTACTGAGCACCCAGCTCCCCAAGTACTGAGCACCCAGCACCCCGAGCATTGAGCACCCAGCACCCTGAGTACTGAGCACTGAGCACCCTGAGTACTGAGCACCGAACACACTGAGTACTGAGCACCCAGCTCCCTGAGTACTGAGCACCCAGCACCCCGAGCACTGAGCACCCAGCACCCCGAGCACTGAGCACCCAGCACCCCGAGCACTGAGCACCCAGCACCATGAGCACTGAGCACCCAGCACCCTGAGCACTGAGCACTGAGCACCCAGCACCCTGAGCACTGAGCACCCAGCACCCTGAGTACTGAGCACCCAGCACCCTGAGTACTGAGCACCCAGAACCCTGAGTACTGAGCCCCCAGCACCCTGAGTACTGAGCACCCAGCACCCTGAGTACTGAGCACCCAGAACCCTGAGTACTGAGCCCCCAGCACCCTGAGTACTGAGCACCCAGCACACTGAGTACTGAGCACCCAGCACCCTGAGCACTGAGCACAAAGCACGCTGAGTAATGAGCCCCCAGCACCCTGAGTACTGAGCACCCAGCACCCTGAGTACTGAGCACCCAGCACCCTGAGTACTGAGCACCCAGAACCCTGAGTACTGAGCCCCCAGCACCCTGAGTACTGAGCACCCAGCACACTGAGTACTGAGCACCCAGCACCCTGAGCACTGAGCACAAATCACGCTGAGTAATGAGCACTGAGCACCCTGAGTACTGAGCACCGAGGACCCTGAGCACTGAGCACCCAGCACCCTGAGTACTGAGCACCCAGCACCCTTAGTACTGAGCACCCAGCACCCCGAGCACTGAGCACCCTGAGTACTGAGCACCCAGCACCCTGTGTACTGAGCACTAAGCACCCAGAGCACTGAGCACCCAGCACCCCGAGCACGGAGCACCCAGGACCCCGAGCACTGAGTACTGAGCACCCAGCACCCTGAGTACTGAGCACCGAGCTCCCCGAGCACTGAGCACCCTGAGTACTGAGCACCCAGCACCCCGATCACTGAGCACCCAGCACCCCGAGCACTCAGCACCCAGCACCCTGAGTACTGAGCACCCAGCACCCCGAGCACTGAGCACCCAGCACCCTGAGTACTGAGCACTGAGCACCCAGCACCCCGAGCACTGAGCTCCCAGCACCCCGAGTACTGACCACCGAGCACCCTGAGCACTGAGTACCCAGCACCCTGAGCACTGAGCACCCAGCACCCGGAGTACTGAGCACCCAGCACCCTGAGTACTAAGCACTGAGCACCCAGCACCCTGAGCACTGAGTACTCAGCACCCTGAGCACTGAGCACCCAGCACCCTGAGTACTGAGCACTGAGCACCCAGCACCCCGAGCACTGAGCACCCAGCACCCTGAGTACTGAGCAATGAGCACCCAGCACCCCGAGCACTGAGCACCCAGCACCCTGAGCACTGAGCACCCAGCACCCGAGTACTGATCACCCAGCCCCCTGAGTACTGAGCACGCAGCACCCTGAGTACTGAGCACCCAGCACCCCGAGCACTGAGCACCCAGCACCCTGAGCACTGAGCACCCAGCACCCGAGTACTGATCACCCAGCACCCTGAGTACTGAGCACGCAGCACCCTGAGTACTGAGCACCCAGCACCCCGAGTACTGAGCACCCAACACCCTGAGCACTGAGCACCCAGCACCCTGAGCACTGAGCAACCTGCACCCCGAGAACTGTGAACCCAGCACCCTGAGTACTGAGCACCCAGCACCCTGAGCACTGAGCACCCAGCATCCTGAGCACTGAGCACCCAGCACCCTGAGCACTGAGCACCCAGCACCCTGAGTAGTGAGCACCCAACTTACTGAGCACCGAGTACCCCGAGCACTAAGCACCCAGCACCCTGAGTACTGAGCACCGAGCACCCCGAGGACTGAGCACCCAGCACCCTGAGTACTGAGCTCCGAGCACCCCGAGCACAGAGCACCCAGCGCCCCGAGCACTGAGCACCCAGCACCCTGAGCACTGAGCCCCCAGCACCCCGAGCACTGAGCACCCAGCACCCCGAGCACTGAGCACCCAGCACCCTGAGTACTGAGCACCCAGCACCCTGAGTACTGAGCACCCAGCACCCTGAGCACTGAGCACCCAGCACCCTGAGTACTGAGCACCCAGCACCCTGAGTACTGAGTACCCAGCACCCTGAGCACTCAGCAACCTGAGTACTGAGGACCGAGCCCCCTAAGTACTGAGCACCCAGCACCCTGAGTACTGAGCACCCAGCACCCTGAGCACTGAGCACCCAGCACCCTGAGTACTGAGCACAGAGTACCCCGAGTATTGAGCACCCAGCACCCCGAGCACTGAGCACCCAGCACCCTGAGTACTGAGCACTGAGCACCCTGAGTACTGAGCACCGAACACACTGAGTACTGAGCACCCAGCACCCTGAGTACTGAGCACCCAGCACCCCGAGCACTGAGCACCCAGCACTATGAGCACTGAGCACCCAGCACCCCTAGCACTGAGCACCCAGCACCCTGAGCACTGAGCACCCAGCACCCTGAGCACTGAGCACTGAGCACCCAGCACCCTGAGCACTGAGCACCCAGCACCCCGAGCACTGAGCACCCAGCACCCTGGGCACTGAGCACCCAGCACCCTGAGCACTGAGCACCCAGCACCCTGAGTACTGAGTACCCAGTACCCTGAGCACTGAGGACCCAGCACTCTTAGTACTGATCACCGAGCACCCCGAGCACTGAGCACCCAGCACCCTGAGTACTGAGCACAAAGCACGCTGAGTACTGAGCACTGAGCACCCTGAGTACTGAGCACCGAGGACCCTGTGGACTGAGCACCCAGCACGCTGAGTACTGAGCACTGAGCACCCTGAGTACTGAGCACCCAGCACCCAGAGCACTGAGCAGCCAGCAGCCTGAGCACTAAGCACCCAGCACCCCGAGCACTGAGCACCCAGCACCCTGAGCACTGTGCACCCAGCACCCCGAGTACTGAGCACACAGCACCCCGAGTACTGAGCACCCAGCACCCTGAGTACTGAGCACCAAGCACCCTGAGTACTGAGCACCCAGTACCCTGAGCACTGAACACACAGCACCCTGAGTACTGAGCACGCTGAGCACTGAGCACCCAGCACCCTGGGCACTGTGCACCCAGCACCCCGAGCACTGAGCACCCAGCACCCTGAGTACTGAGAACAGATCACCCTGAGTACTGAGCACCCAGCACCCTGAGTACTGAGCCCCCAGCACCCTTAGTACTGAGCACCAAGCACCCCGAGCACTGAGCACCCTGCACCCTGAGTACTGAGCCCCCAGCACCCTGAGTACTGAGCACCCAGCACCCTGAGTACTGAGCACCCAGCACCCTGAGTACTGAGCACCCAGCACCCTGAGTACTGAGCCCCCAGCACCCTGAGTACTGAGCACCCAGCACACTGAGTATTGAGCACCCAGCACCCTGAGCACTAAACACAAAGCACGCTGAGTAATGAGCACTGAGCACCCTGAGTACTGAGCACCGAGGACCCTGAGCACTGAGCACCCAGCACCCTGAGTACTGAGCACCCAGCACCCTGAGTACTGAGCACCCAGCACCCCGAGCACTGAGCAGGCTGAGTACTGAGCACCCAGCACCCTGAGTACTGAGCACTAAGCACCCAGAGCACTGAGCACCCAGCACCCCGAGCACGGAGCACCCAGGACCCCGAGCACTGAGTACTGAGCACCCAGCACCCTGAGTACTGAGCACCGAGCTCCCCGAGCACTGAGCACCCTGAGTACTGAGCACCCAGCACCCCGAACACTGAGCACCCAGCACCCTGAGCACTGAACACACAGCACCCTGAGTACTGAGCACGCTGTGCACTGAGCACCCAGCACCCTGGGCACTGTGCACCCAGCACCCCGAGCACTGAGCACCCAGCACCCTGAGTACTGAGAACAGATCACCTTGAGTACTGAGCACCCAGCACCCTGAGTACTGAGCCCCCAGCACCCTTAGTACTGAGCACCAAGCACCCCGAGCACTGAGCACCCAGCACCCTGAGTACTGAGCACCCAGCACCCCGAGCACTGAGCACCCAGCACCCCGAGAATGAGCACACAGCACCCTGAGTACTGAGCACACAGCACCCTGAGTACTGAGCACCCAGCACCCCGAGCACTGAGCACCCTGAGTACTGAGCACCCAGCACCCTTAGTACTGAGCACTAAGCACCCAGAGCACTGAGCACCCAGCACCCCGAGCACGGAGCACCCAGGACCCCGAGCACTGAGTACTGAGCACCCAGCACCCTGAGTACTGAGCACCGAGCTCCCCGAGCACTGAGCACCCTGAGTACTGAGCACCCAGCACCCCGATCACTGAGCACCCAGCACCCTGAGTAATGAGCACCCAGCACCGCGAGCACTGAGCACCCAGCACCCCGAGCACTGAGCACCCAGCACCCTGAGCACTGAGCACCCAGCAACCTGAGTACTGAGAACCGAGCACCCCGAGTACTGAGCACCCAGCACCCCGAGCACTGAGCACCCAGCACCCTGAGCACTGAGCACCCAGCACCCCGAGCACTGAGCACCCAGCACCCCGAGCACTGAGCACCCAGCACCCCGAGCACTGAGCACCCAGCACCCCGAGCACCGAGCACCCTGAGTACAAAGCACCGAGCACCCTGAGCACAGAGCACCCAGCACCCCGAGCACTGAGCACCCAGCACCCTGAGCACTGAGCACCCAGCAACCTGAGTACTGAGAACCGAGCACCCCGAGTACTGAGCACCCAGCACCCCGAGCACTGAGCACCCAGCACCCTGAGCACTGTGCACCCAGCACCCCGAGTACTGAGCACCCAGCACCCCGAGCACTGAGCACCCAGCACCCTGAGTACTGAGCAATGAGCACCCAGCACCCCGAGCACTGAGCACCCAGCACCCTGAGCACTGAGCACCCAGCACCCGAGTACTGATCACCCAGCACCCTGAGTACTGAGCACCCAGCACCCTGAGTACTGAGCACCCAGCACCCCGAGCACTGAGTACCCAGCTCCCTGAGCACTGAGTACCCAGCACCCTGAGCACTGAGCACCCAGCACCCTGAGCACTGAGCACCAAGCACCCTGAGCACTGAGCACCAAGCACCCTGAGTACTGAGCACTGAGAACCCAGCACCCCGAGCACTGAGCACCCAGCACCCTGAGTACTGAGCACTGAGCACCCAGCACCCCGAGCACTGAGCACCCAGCACCCTGAGCACTGAGCACCCAGCACCCGAGTACTGATCACCCAGCACCCTGAGTACTGAGCACGCAGCACCCTGAGTACTGAGCACCCAGCACCCCGAGTACTGAGCACCCAGCACCCTGAGCACTGAGCACCCAGCACACTGAGCACTGAGCAACCTGCACCCCGAGCACTGTGCACCCAGCACCCTGAGTACTGAGCACCCAGCACCCTGAGCACTGAGCACCCAGCATCCTGAGCACTGAGCACCCAGCAACCTGAGCACTGAGCACCCAGCACCCTGAGTAGTGAGCACCCAACTTACTGAGCACCGAGCACCCCGAGCACTAAGCACCCAGCACCCTGAGTACTGAGCACCGAGCACCCCGAGCACTGAGCACCCAGCACCCTGAGTACTGTGCTCCGAGCACCCTGAGCACAGAGCACCCAGCGCCCCGAGCACTGAGCACCCAACACCGCGAGCACTGAGCACCCAGCACCCCGAGCAGTGAGCACCCAGCACCCCGAGCACTGAGCACACAGCACCCTGAGTACTGAGCACCCAGCACCCTGAGTACTGAGCACCCAGCACCCTGAGCACTGAGCACCCAGCACCCTGAGTACTGAGCACCCAGCACCCTGAGTACTGAGTACCCAGCACCCTGAGCACTCAGCAACCTGAGTACTGAGCACCCAGCACCCTGAGCACTGAGCACCCAGCACCCTGAGTACTGAGCACACAGCACCCCGAGTACTGAGCACCCAGCACCCCGAGCACTGAGCACCCAGCACCCTGAGTACTGAGCACTGAGCACCCCGAGCACTGAGCACCCAACACCCCGAGCACTGAGCACCCAGCAGCCTGAGCACTGAGCACCCAGCACCCGAGTACTGAGCACCCAGCACCCTGAGTACTGAGCACCCAGCACCCTGAGTACTGAGCACCCAGCACCCCGAGCACCGAGCACCCAGCACCCTGAGTACTGAGCACCCAGCACCCTGAGCACCGAGCACCCAGCACCCTGAGCACTGAGAACCCAGCACCCTGAGTAGTGAGCACCCAACGTACTGAGCACCGAGCACCCCGAGCACTGAGCACCCAGCACCCTGAGTACTGAGCACCGAGCACCCCGAGCACTGAGCACCCAGCACCCTGAGTACTGAGCACCCAGCACCCTGAGCACTGAGCACCCAGCACCCTGAGTACTGAGCACCCAGCTCCCCAAGTACTGAGCACCCAGCACCCCGAGCACTGAGCACCCAGCACACTGAGTACTGAGCACTGAGCACCCTGAGTACTGAGCACCGAACACACTGAGTACTGAGCCCCCAGCACCCTGAGTACTGAGCACCCAGCACCCCGAGCACTGAGCACCCAGCACCCCGAGCACTGAGCACCCAGCACCCCGAGCACTGAGCACCCAGCACCCTGAGCACTGAGCACCCAGCACCCTGAGCACTGAGCACTGAGCACCCAGCACCCTGAGCACTGAGCACCCAGCACCCCGAGCACTGAGCACCCAGCACCCTGAGGACTGAGCACCCAGCAACCTGAGCACTGAGCACCCAGCACCCTGCGTACTGAGTACCCAGTACCCTGAGCACTGAGCACCCAGCACTCTTAGTACTGATCACCGAGCACCCCGAGCACTGAGCACCCAGCACCCTGAGTACTGAGCACCCAGCACCCTGAGTACTGAGCACCCAGCACCCTGAGTACTGAGCACCCAGCACCCTGAGCACTGAGCACAAAGCACGCTGAGGACTGAGCACTGAGCACCCTGAGTACTGAGCACCGAGGACCCTGAGGACTGAGCACCCAGCACGCTGAGTACTGAGCACTGAGCACTCTGAGTACTGAGCACCCAGCACCCTGAGCACTGAGCAGCCAGCAGCCTGAGCACTGAGCACCCAGCACCCCGAGCACTGAGCACCCAGCACCCTGAGCACTGTGCACCCAGCACCCCGAGTACTGAGCACCCAGCACCCCGAGTACTGAGCACCCAGCACCCTGAGTACTGAGCACCAAGCACCCTGAGTACTGAGCACCCAGTACCCTGAGCACTGAACACACAGCACCCTGAGTACTGAGCACCCTGAGCACTGAGCACCCAGCACCCTGGGCACTGTGCACCCAGCACCCCGAGCACTGAGCACCCAGCACCCTGAGTACTGAGAACAGATCACCCTGAGTACTGAGCACCCAGCACCCTGAGTACTGAGCCCCAGTACCCTTAGTACTGAGCACCAAGCACCCCGAGCACTGAGCACCCAGCACCCCGAGAATGAGCACCAAGCACCCTGAGTACTGAGAACCGAGCACCCTGACTACTGAGCACCCAGCACCCTGAGTACTGAGCCCCCAGCACCCTGAGTACTGAGCACCCAGCACCCTGAGTACTGAGCACCCAGCACCCTGAGTACTGAGCACCCAGCACCCTGAGTACTGAGCCCCCAGCACCCTGAGTACTGAGCACCCAGCACACTGAGTACTGAGCACCCAGCATCCTGAGCACTGAGCACAAAGCACGCTGAGTAATGAGCACTGAGCACCCTGAGTACTGAGCACCGAGGACCCTGAGCACTGAGCACCCAGCACCCTGAGTACTGAGCACCCAGCACCCTGAGTACTGAGCACCCAGCACCCCGAGCACTGAGCACCCTGAGTACTGAGCACCCAGCACCCTGAGTACTGAGCACTAAGCACCCAGAGCACTGAGCACCCAGCACCCCGAGCACGGAGCACCCAGGACCCCGAGCACTGAGTACTGAGCACCCAGCACCCTGAGTATTGAGCACCGAGCTCCCCGAGCACTGAGCACCCTGAGTACTGAGCTCCCAGCACCCCGAGTACTGACCACCGAGCACCCTGAGCACTGAGTACCCAGCACCCTTAGCACTGAGCACCCAGCACCCTGAGCACTGAGCACCCAGCACCCTGAGCACTGAGTACCCAGCACCCTGAGCACTGAGCACCCAGCACCCTGAGTACTGAGCACTGAGCACCCAGCACCCCGAGCACTGAGCACCCAGCACCCTGAGCATTGAGCACCCAGCACCCGAGTACTGATCACCCAGCACCCTGAGTACTGAGCACGCAGCACCCTGAGTACTGAGCACCCAGCACCCCGAGTACTGAGCACCCAACACCCTGAGCACTGAGTAACCTGCACCCCGAGCACTGTGCACCCAGCACCCTGAGTACTGAGCACCCAGCACCCTGAGCACTGAGCACCCAGCATCCTGAGCACTGAGCACCCAGCACCCTGAGCACTGAGCACCCAGCACCCTGAGTAGTGAGCACCCAACTTACTGAGCACCGAGCACCCCGAGCACTAAGCACCCAGCACCCTGAGTACTGAGCACCGAGCACCCCGAGGACTGAGCACCCAGCACCCTGAGTACTGAGCTCCGAGCACCCCGAGCACAGAGCACACAGCGCCCCGAGCACTGAGCACCCAGCACCCCGAGCACTGAGCCCCCAGCACCCCGAGCACTGAGCACCCAGCACCCCGAGCACTGAGCACCCAGCACCCTGAGTACTGAGCACCCAGCACCCTGAGTACTGAGCAACCAGCACCCTGAGCACTGAGCACCCAGCACCCTGAGTACTGAGCACCCAGCACCCTGAGTACTGAGTACCCAGCACCCTGAGCACTCAGCAACCTGAGTACTGAGGACCGAGCCCCCTAAGTACTGAGCACCCAGCACACTGAGTACTGAGCACCCAGCACCCTGAGCACTGAGCACACAGCACCCTGAGTACTGAGCACACAGTACCCCGAGTACTGAGCACCCAGCACCCCGAGCACTGAGCACCCAGCACCCTGAGTACTGAGCACTGAGCACCCTGAGTACTGAGCACCGAACACACTGAGTACTGAGCACCCAGCACCCTGAGTACTGAGCACCCAGCACCCCGAGCACTGAGCACCCAGCACCCCGAGCACTGAGCACCCAGCACCCCTAGCACTGAGCAACCAGCACCCTGAGCACTGAGCACCCAGCACCCTGAGCACTGAGCACTGAGCACCCAGCACACTGAGCACTGAGCACCCAGCACCCCGAGCACTGAGCACCCAGCACCCTGGGCACTGAGCACCCAGCACCCTGAGCACTGAGCACCCAGCACCCTGAGTACTGAGTACCCAGTACCCTGAGCACTGAGCACCCAGCACTCTTAGTACTGATCACCGAGCACCCCGAGCACTGAGCACCCAGCACCCTGAGTACTGAGCACCCAGCACCCTGAGTACTGAGCACCCAGCACCCTGAGTACTGAGCACCCAGCACCCTGAGCACTGAGCACAAAGCACGCTGAGTACTGAGCACTGAGCACCCTGAGTACTGAGCACCGAGGACCCTGAGGACTGAGAACCCAGCACGCTGTGTACTGAGCACTGAGCACCCTGAGTACTGAGCACCCAGCACCCAGAGCACTGAGCAGCCAGCAGCCTGAGCACTGAGCACCCAGCACCCCGAGCACTGAGCACCCAGCACCCTGAGCACTGTGCACCCAGCACCCCGAGTACTGAGCACCCAGCACCCCGAGTACTGTGCACCCAGCACCCTGAGTACTGAGCACCAAGCACCCTGAGTACTGAGCACCCAGTACCCTGAGCACTGAACACACAGCACCCTGAGTACTGAGCACGCTGAGCACTGAGCACCCAGCACCCTGGGCACTGTGCACCCAGCACCCCGAGCACTGAGCACCCAGCACCCTGAGTACTGAGAACAGATCACCCTGAGTACTGAGCACCCAGCACCCTGAGTACTGAGCACCCAGCACCCTGAGTACTGAGCACCCAGCACCCTGAGCACTGAGCACCCAGCACCCTGAGTACTGAGCACCCAGCACCCTGAGTACTGAGTACCCAGCACCCTGAGCACTCAGCAACCTGAGTACTGAGGACCGAGCCCCCTAAGTACTGAGCACCCAGCACCCTGAGTACTGAGCACCCAGCACCCTGAGCACTGAGCACCCAGCACCCTGAGTACTGAGCACAGAGTACCCCGAGTATTGAGCACCCAGCACCCCGAGCACTGAGCACCCAGCACCCTGAGTACTGAGCACTGAGCACCCTGAGTACTGAGCACCGAACACACTGAGTACTGAGCACCCAGCACCCTGAGTACTGAGCACCCAGCACCCCGAGCACTGAGCACCCAGCACTATGAGCACTGAGCACCCAGCACCCCTAGCACTGAGCACCCAGCACCCTGAGCACTGAGCACCCAGCACCCTGAGCACTGAGCACTGAGCACCCAGCACCCTGAGCACTGAGCACCCAGCACCCCGAGCACTGAGCACCCAGCACCCTGGGCACTGAGCACCCAGCACCCTGAGCACTGAGCACCCAGCACCCTGAGTACTGAGTACCCAGTACCCTGAGCACTGAGGACCCAGCACTCTTAGTACTGATCACCGAGCACCCCGAGCACTGAGCACCCAGCACCCTGAGTACTGAGCACAAAGCACGCTGAGTACTGAGCACTGAGCACCCTGAGTACTGAGCACCGAGGACCCTGTGGACTGAGCACCCAGCACGCTGAGTACTGAGCACTGAGCACCCTGAGTACTGAGCACCCAGCACCCAGAGCACTGAGCAGCCAGCAGCCTGAGCACTAAGCACCCAGCACCCCGAGCACTGAGCACCCAGCACCCTGAGCACTGTGCACCCAGCACCCCGAGTACTGAGCACACAGCACCCCGAGTACTGAGCACCCAGCACCCTGAGTACTGAGCACCAAGCACCCTGAGTACTGAGCACCCAGTACCCTGAGCACTGAACACACAGCACCCTGAGTACTGAGCACGCTGAGCACTGAGCACCCAGCACCCTGGGCACTGTGCACCCAGCACCCCGAGCACTGAGCACCCAGCACCCTGAGTACTGAGAACAGATCACCCTGAGTACTGAGCACCCAGCACCCTGAGTACTGAGCCCCCAGCACCCTTAGTACTGAGCACCAAGCACCCCGAGCACTGAGCACCCTGCACCCTGAGTACTGAGCCCCCAGCACCCTGAGTACTGAGCACCCAGCACCCTGAGTACTGAGCACCCAGCACCCTGAGTACTGAGCACCCAGCACCCTGAGTACTGAGCCCCCAGCACCCTGAGTACTGAGCACCCAGCACACTGAGTATTGAGCACCCAGCACCCTGAGCACTAAACACAAAGCACGCTGAGTAATGAGCACTGAGCACCCTGAGTACTGAGCACCGAGGACCCTGAGCACTGAGCACCCAGCACCCTGAGTACTGAGCACCCAGCACCCTGAGTACTGAGCACCCAGCACCCCGAGCACTGAGCAGGCTGAGTACTGAGCACCCAGCACCCTGAGTACTGAGCACTAAGCACCCAGAGCACTGAGCACCCAGCACCCCGAGCACGGAGCACCCAGGACCCCGAGCACTGAGTACTGAGCACCCAGCACCCTGAGTACTGAGCACCGAGCTCCCCGAGCACTGAGCACCCTGAGTACTGAGCACCCAGCACCCCGAACACTGAGCACCCAGCACCCTGAGCACTGAACACACAGCACCCTGAGTACTGAGCACGCTGAGCACTGAGCACCCAGCACCCTGGGCACTGTGCACCCAGCACCCCGGGCACTGAGCACCCAGCACCCTGAGTACTGAGAACAGATCACCCTGAGTACTGAGCACCCAGCACCCTGAGTACTGAGCCCCCAGCACCCTTAGTACTGAGCACCAAGCACCCCGAGCACTGAGCACCCAGCACCCTGAGTACTGAGCACCCAGCACCCCGAGCACTGAGCACCCAGCACCCCGAGAATGAGCACACAGCACCCTGAGTACTGAGCACACAGCACCCTGAGTACTGAGCACCCAGCACCCCGAGCACTGAGCACCCTGAGTACTGAGCACCCAGCACCCTTAGTACTGAGCACTAAGCACCCAGAGCACTGAGCACCCAGCACCCCGAGCACGGAGCACCCAGGACCCCGAGCACTGAGTACTGAGCACCCAGCACCCTGAGTACTGAGCACCGAGCTCCCCGAGCACTGAGCACCCTGAGTACTGAGCACCCAGCACCCCGATCACTGAGCACCCAGCACCCTGAGTAATGAGCACCCAGCACCGCGAGCACTGAGCACCCAGCACCCCGAGCACTGAGCACCCAGCACCCTGAGCACTGAGCACCCAGCAACCTGAGTACTGAGAACCGAGCACCCCGAGTACTGAGCACCCAGCACCCCGAGCACTGAGCACCCAGCACCCTGAGCACTGAGCACCCAGCACCCCGAGCACTGAGCACCCAGCACCCCGAGCACTGAGCACCCAGCACCCCGAGCACTGAGCACCCAGCACCCCGAGCACCGAGCACCCTGAGTACAAAGCACCGAGCACCCTGAGCACAGAGCACCCAGCACCCCGAGCACTGAGCACCCAGCACCCTGAGCACTGAGCACCCAGCAACCTGAGTACTGAGAACCGAGCACCCCGAGTACTGAGCACCCAGCACCCCGAGCACTGAGCACCCAGCACCCTGAGCACTGTGCACCCAGCACCCCGAGTACTGAGCACCCAGCACCCCGAGCACTGAGCACCCAGCACCCTGAGTACTGAGCAATGAGCACCCAGCACCCCGAGCACTGAGCACCCAGCACCCTGAGCACTGAGCACCCAGCACCCGAGTACTGATCACCCAGCACCCTGAGTACTGAGCACCCAGCACCCTGAGTACTGAGCACCCAGCACCCCGAGCACTGAGTACCCAGCTCCCTGAGCACTGAGTACCCAGCACCCTGAGCACTGAGCACCCAGCACCCTGAGCACTGAGCACCAAGCACCCTGAGCACTGAGCACCAAGCACCCTGAGTACTGAGCACTGAGAACCCAGCACCCCGAGAACTGAGCACCCAGCACCCTGAGTACTGAGCACTGAGCACCCAGCACCCCGAGCACTGAGCACCCAGCACCCTGAGCACTGAGCACCCAGCACCCGAGTACTGATCACCCAGCACCCTGAGTACTGAGCACGCAGCACCCTGAGTACTGAGCACCCAGCACCCCGAGTACTGAGCACCCAGCACCCTGAGCACTGAGCACCCAGCACCCTGAGCACTGAGCAACCTGCACCCCGAGCACTGTGCACCCAGCACCCTGAGTACTGAGCACCCAGCACCCTGAGCACTGAGCACCCAGCATCCTGAGCACTGAGCACCCAGCAACCTGAGCACTGAGCACCCAGCACCCTGAGTAGTGAGCACCCAAATTACTGAGCACCGAGCACCCCGAGCACTAAGCACCCAGCACCCTGAGTACTGAGCACCGAGCACCCCGAGCACTGAGCACCCAGCACCCTGAGTACTGAGCTCCGAGCACCCCGAGCACAGAGCACCCAGCGCCCCGAGCACTGAGCACCCAGCACCGCGAGCACTGAGCACCCAGCACCCCGAGCAGTGAGCACCCAGCACCCCGAGCACTGAGCACACAGCACCCTGAGTACTGAGCACCCAGCACCCTGAGTACTGAGCACCCAGCACCCTGAGCACTGAGCACCCAGCACCCTGAGTACTGAGCACCCAGCACCCTGAGTACTGAGTACCCAGCACCCTGAGCACTCAGCAACCTGAGTACTGAGCACCCAGCACCCTGAGCACTGAGCACCCAGCACCCTGAGTACTGAGCACACAGCACCCCGAGTACTGAGCACCCAGCACCCCGAGCACTGAGCACCCAGCACCCTGAGTACTGAGCACTGAGCACCCCGAGCACTGAGCACCCAACACCCCGAGCACTGAGCACCCAGCAGCCTGAGCACTGAGCACCCAGCACCCGAGTACTGAGCACCCAGCACCCTGAGTACTGAGCACCCAGCACCCTGAGTACTGAGCACCCAGCACCCCGAGCACCGAGCACCCAGCACCCTGAGTACTGAGCACCCAGCACCCTGAGCACCGAGCACCCAGCACCCTGAGCACTGAGAACCCAGCACCCTGAGTAGTGAGCACCCAACGTACTGAGCACCGAGCACCCCGAGCACTGAGCACCCAGCACCCTGAGTACTGAGCACCGAGCACCCCGAGCACTGAGCACCCAGCACCCTGAGTACTGAGCACCCAGCACCCTGAGCACTGAGCACCCAGCACCCTGAGTACTGAGCACCCAGCTCCCCAAGTACTGAGCACCCAGCACCCCGAGCACTGAGCACCCAGCACACTGAGTACTGAGCACTGAGCACCCTGAGTACTGAGCACCAAACACACTGAGTACTGAGCCCCCAGCACCCTGAGTACTGAGCACCCAGCACCCCGAGCACTGAGCACCCAGCACCCCGAGCACTGAGCACCCAGCACCCCGAGCACTGAGCACCCAGCACCCTGAGCACTGAGCACCCAGCACCCTGAGCACTGAGCACTGAGCACCCAGCACCCTGAGCACTGAGCACCCAGCACCCCGAGCACTGAGCACCCAGCACCCTGAGGACTGAGCACCCAGCAACCTGAGCACTGAGCACCCAGCACCCTGCGTACTGAGTACCCAGTACAGTGAGCACTGAGCACCCAGCACTCTTAGTACTGATCACCGAGCACCCCGAGCACTGAGCACCCAGCACCCTGAGTACTGAGCAACCAGCACCCTGAGTACTGAGCACCCAGCACCCTGAGTACTGAGCACCCAGCACCCTGAGCACTGAGCACAAAGCACGCTGAGGACTGAGCACTGAGCACCCTGAGTACTGAGCACCGAGGACCCTGAGGACTGAGCACCCAGCACGCTGAGTACTGAGCACTGAGCACTCTGAGTACTGAGCACCCAGCACCCTGAGCACTGAGCAGCCAGCAGCCTGAGCACTGAGCACCCAGCACCCCGAGCACTGAGCACCCAGCACCCTGAGCACTGTGCACCCAGCACCCCGAGTACTGAGCACCCAGCACCCCGAGTACTGAGCACCCAGCACCCTGAGTACTGAGCACCAAGCACCCTGAGTACTGAGCACCCAGTACCCTGAGCACTGAACACACAGCACCCTGAGTACTGAGCACCCTGAGCACTGAGCACCCAGCACCCTGGGCACTGTGCACCCAGCACCCCGAGCACTGAGCACCCAGCACCCTGAGTACTGAGAACAGATCACCCTGAGTACTGAGCACCCAGCACCCTGAGTACTGAGCCCCAGTACCCTTAGTACTGAGCACCAAGCACCCCGAGCACTGAGCACCCAGCACCCCGAGAATGAGCACCAAGCACCCTGAGTACTGAGAACCGAGCACCCTGACTACTGAGCACCCAGCACCCTGAGTACTGAGCCCCCAGCACCCTGAGTACTGAGCACCCAGCACCCTGAGTACTGAGCACCCAGCACCCTGAGTACTGAGCACCCAGCACCCTGAGTACTGAGCCCCCAGCACCCTGAGTACTGAGCACCCAGCACACTGAGTACTGAGCACCCAGCATCCTGAGCACTGAGCACAAAGCACGCTGAGTAATGAGCACTGAGCACCCTGAGTACTGAGCACCGAGGACCCTGAGCACTGAGCACCCAGCACCCTGAGTACTGAGCACCCAGCACCCTGAGTACTGAGCACCCAGCACCCCGAGCACTGAGCACCCTGAGTACTGAGCACCCAGCACCCTGAGTACTGAGCACTAAGCACCCAGAGCACTGAGCACCCAGCACCCCGAGCACGGAGCACCCAGGACCCCGAGCACTGAGTACTGAGCACCCAGCACCCTGAGTATTGAGCACCGAGCTCCCCGAGCACTGAGCACCCTGAGTACTGAGCTCCCAGCACCCCGAGTACTGACCACCGAGCACCCTGAGCACTGAGTACCCAGCACCCTTAGCACTGAGCACCCAGCACCCTGAGCACTGAGCACCCAGCACCCTGAGCACTGAGTACCCAGCACCCTGAGCACTGAGCACCCAGCACCCTGAGTACTGAGCACTGAGCACCCAGCACCCCGAGCACTGAGCACCCAGCACCCTGAGCATTGAGCACCCAGCACCCGAGTACTGATCACCCAGCACCCTGAGTACTGAGCACGCAGCACCCTGAGTACTGAGCACCCAGCACCCCGAGTACTGAGCACCCAACACCCTGAGCACTGAGTAACCTGCACCCCGAGCACTGTGCACCCAGCACCCTGAGTACTGAGCACCCAGCACCCTGAGCACTGAGCACCCAGCATCCTGAGCACTGAGCACCCAGCACCCTGAGCACTGAGCACCCAGCACCCTGAGTAGTGAGCACCCAACTTACTGAGCACCGAGCACCCCGAGCACTAAGCACCCAGCACCCTGAGTACTGAGCACCGAGCACCCCGAGGACTGAGCACCCAGCACCCTGAGTACTGAGCTCCGAGCACCCCGAGCACAGAGCACCCAGCGCCCCGAGCACTGAGCACCCAGCACCCCGAGCACTGAGCCCCCAGCACCCCGAGCACTGAGCACCCAGCACCCCGAGCACTGAGCACCCAGCACCCTGAGTACTGAGCACCCAGCACCCTGAGTACTGAGCAACCAGCACCCTGAGCACTGAGCACCCAGCACCCTGAGTACTGAGCACCCAGCACCCTGAGTACTGAGTACCCAGCACCCTGAGCACTCAGCAACCTGAGTACTGAGGACCGAGCCCCCTAAGTACTGTCACCCAGCACACTGAGTACTGAGCACCCAGCACCCTGAGCACTGAGCACCCAGCACCCTGAGTACTGAGCACACAGTACCCCGAGTACTGAGCACCCAGCACCCCGAGCACTGAGCACCCAGCACCCTGAGTACTGAGCACTGAGCACCCTGAGTACTGAGCACCGAACACACTGAGTACTGAGCACCCAGCACCCTGAGTACTGAGCACCCAGCACCCCGAGCACTGAGCACCCAGCACCCCGAGCACTGAGCACCCAGCACCCCTAGCACTGAGCAACCAGCACCCTGAGCACTGAGCACCCAGCACCCTGAGCACTGAGCACTGAGCACCCAGCACCCTGAGCACTGAGCACCCAGCACCCCGAGCACTGAGCACCCAGCACCCTGGGCACTGAGCACCCAGCACCCTGAGCACTGAGCACCCAGCACCCTGAGTACTGAGTACCCAGTACCCTGAGCACTGAGCACCCAGCACTCTTAGTACTGATCACCGAGCACCCCGAGCACTGAGCACCCAGCACCCTGAGTACTGAGCACCCAGCACCCTGAGTACTGAGCACCCAGCACCCTGAGTACTGAGCACCCAGCACCCTGAGCACTGAGCACAAAGCACGCTGAGTACTGAGCACTGAGCACCCTGAGTACTGAGCACCGAGGACCCTGAGGACTGAGAACCCAGCACGCTGTGTACTGAGCACTGAGCACCCTGAGTACTGAGCACCCAGCACCCAGAGCACTGAGCAGCCAGCAGCCTGAGCACTGAGCACCCAGCACCCCGAGCACTGAGCACCCAGCACCCTGAGCACTGTGCACCCAGCACCCCGAGTACTGAGCACCCAGCACCCCGAGTACTGTGCACCCAGCACCCTGAGTACTGAGCACCAAGCACCCTGAGTACTGAGCACCCAGTACCCTGAGCACTGAACACACAGCACCCTGAGTACTGAGCACGCTGAGCACTGAGCACCCAGCACCCTGGGCACTGTGCACCCAGCACCCCGAGCACTGAGCACCCAGCACCCTGAGTACTGAGAACAGATCACCCTGAGTACTGAGCACCCAGCACCCTGAGTACTGAGCCCCCAGCACCCTTAGTACTGAGCACCAAGCACCCCGAGCACTGAGCACCCAGCACCCTTAGTACTGAGAACCGAGCACAATGAGTACTGAGCACCCAGCACCCTGAGTACTGAGCCCCCAGCACCCTGAGTACTGAGCACCCAGCACCCTGAGTACTGAGCACCCAGCACCCTGAGTACTGAGCACCCAGCACACTGAGTACTGAGCACCCAGCACCCTGAGCACTGAACACAAAGCACGCTGAGTAATGAGCACTGAGCACCCTGAGTACTGAGCACCGAGGACCCTGAGCACTGAGCACCCAGCACCCTGAGTACTGAGCACCCAGCACCCTGAGTACTGAGCACCCAGCACCCCGAGCACTGAGCACCCTGAGTACTGAGCACCCAGCACCCTGAGTACTGAGCACTAAGCACCCAGAGGACTGAGCACCCAGCAACCCGAGCACGGAGCACCCAGGACTCCGAGCACTGAGTACTGAGCACCCAGCACCCTGAGTACTGAGCACCGAGCTCCCCGAGCACTGAGCACCCTGAGTACTGAGCACCCAGCACCCCGATCACTGAGCACCCAGCACCCTGAACACTGAACACACAGCACCCTGAGTACTGAGCACGCTGAGCACTGAGCACCCAGCACCCTGGGCACTGTGCACAAAGCACCCCGAGCACTGAGCACCCAGCACCCTGAGTACTGAGAACAGATCACCCTGAGTACTGAGCACCCAGCACCCTGAGTACTGAGCCCCCAGCACCCTTAGTACTGAGCACTAAGCACCCAGAGCACTGAGCACCCAGCACCCCGAGCACGGAGCACCCAGGACCCCGAGCACTGAGTACTGAGCACCCAGCACCCTGAGTACTGAGCACCGAGCTCCCCGAGCACTGAGCACCCGGAGTACTGAGCACCCAGCACCCCGATCACTGAGCACCCAGCACCCTGAGTAATGAGCACCCAGCACCACGAGCACTGAGCACCCAGCACCCCGAGCACTGAGCACCCAGCACCCTGAGCACTGAGCACCCAGCAACCTGAGTACTGAGAACCGAGCACCCCGAGTACTGAGCACCCAGCACCCCGAGCACTGAGCACCCAGCACCCTGAGCACTGAGCACCCAGCACCCCGAGCACTGAGCACCCAGCACCCCGAGCACTGAGCACCCAGCACCCCGAGCACTGAGCACCCAGCACCCCGAGCACCGAGCACCCTGAGTACAAAGCACCGAGCACCCTGAGCACAGAGCACCCAGCACCCCGAGCACTGAGCACCCAGCACCCTGAGCACTGAGCACCCAGCAACCTGAGTACTGAGAACCGAGCACCCCGAGTACTGAGCACCCAGCACCCCGAGCACTGAGCACCCAGCACCCTGAGCACTGTGCACCCAGCACCCCGAGTACTGAGCACCCAGCACCCCGAGCACTGAGCACCCAGCACCCTGAGTACTGAGCAATGAGCACCCAGCACCCCGAGCACTGAGCACCCAGCACCCTGAGCACTGAGCACCCAGCACCCGAGTACTGATCACCCAGCACCCTGAGTACTGAGCACCCAGCACCCTGAGTACTGAGCACCCAGCACCCCGAGCACTGAGTACCCAGCTCCCTGAGCACTGAGTACCCAGCACCCTGAGCACTGAGCACCCAGCACCCTGAGCACTGAGCACCAAGCACCCTGAGCACTGAGCACCAAGCACCCTGAGTACTGAGCACTGAGAACCCAGCACCCCGAGCACTGAGCACCCAGCACCCTGAGTACTGAGCACTGAGCACCCAGCACCCCGAGCACTGAGCACCCAGCACCCTGAGCACTGAGCACCCAGCACCCGAGTACTGATCACCCAGCACCCTGAGTACTGAGCACGCAGCACCCTGAGTACTGAGCACCCAGCACCCCGAGTACTGAGCACCCAGCACCCTGAGCACTGAGCAACCTGCACCCCGAGCACTGTGCACCCAGCACCCTGAGTACTGTGCACCCAGCACCCTGAGTACTGAGCACCCAGCACCCTGAGCACTGAGCACCCAGCATCCTGAGCACTGAGCACCCAGCAACCTGAGCACTGAGCACCCAGCACCCTGAGTAGTGAGCACCCAACTTACTGAGCACCGAGCACCCCGAGCACTAAGCACCCAGCACCCTGAGTACTGAGCACCGAGCACCCCGAGCACTGAGCACCCAGCACCCTGAGTACTGAGCTCCGAGCACCCCGAGCACAGAGCACCCAGCGCCCCGAGCACTGAGCACCCAGCACCGCGAGCACTGAGCACCCAGCACCCCGAGCAGTGAGCACCCAGCACCCCGAGCACTGAGCACACAGCACCCTGAGTACTGAGCACCCAGCACCCTGAGTACTGAGCACCCAGCACCCTGAGCACTGAGCACCCAGCACCCTGAGTACTGAGCACCCAGCACCCTGAGTACTGAGTACCCAGCATCCTGAGCACTCAGCAACCTGAGTACTGAGCACCCAGCACCCTGAGCACTGAGCACCCAGCACCCTGAGTACTGAGCACACAGCACCCCGAGTACTGAGCACCCAGCACCCCGAGCACTGAGCACCCAGCACCCTGAGTACTGAGCACTGAGCACCCCGAGCACTGAGCACCCAACACCCCGAGCACTGAGCACCCAGCAGCCTGAGCACTGAGCACCCAGCACCCGAGTACTGAGCACCCAGCACCCTGAGTACTGAGCACCCAGCACCCTGAGTACTGAGCACCCAGCACCCCGAGCACCGAGCACCCAGCACCCTGAGTACTGAGCACCCAGCACCCTGAGCACCGAGCACCCAGCACCCTGAGCACTGAGAACCCAGCACCCTGAGTAGTGAGCACCCAACGTACTGAGCACCGAGCACCCCGAGCACTGAGCACCCAGCACCCTGAGTACTGAGCACCGAGCACCCCGAGCACTGAGCACCCAGCACCCTGAGTACTGAGCACCCAGCACCCTGAGCACTGAGCACCCAGCACCCTGAGTACTGAGCACCCAGCTCCCCAAGTACTGAGCACCCAGCACCCCGAGCACTGAGCACCCAGCACACTGAGTACTGAGCACTGAGCACCCTGAGTACTGAGCACCGAACACACTGAGTACTGAGCCCCCAGCACCCTGAGTACTGAGCACCCAGCACCCCGAGCACTGAGCACCCAGCACCCCGAGCACTGAGCACCCAGCACCCCGAGCACTGAGCACCCAGCACCCTGAGCACTGAGCACCCAGCACCCTGAGCACTGAGCACTGAGCACCCAGCACCCTGAGCACTGAGCACCCAGCACCCCGAGCACTGAGCACCCAGCACCCTGAGGACTGAGCACCCAGCAACCTGAGCACTGAGCACCCAGCACCCTGCGTACTGAGTACCCAGTACCCTGAGCACTGAGCACCCAGCACTCTTAGTACTGATCACCGAGCACCCCGAGCACTGAGCACCCAGCACCCTGAGTACTGAGCACCCAGCACCCTGAGTACTGAGCACTGAGCACCCTGAGTACTGAGCACCCAGCACCCTGAGCACTGAGCACAAAGCACGCTGAGGACTGAGCACTGAGCACCCTGAGTACTGAGCACCGAGGACCCTGAGGACTGAGCACCCAGCACGCTGAGTACTGAGCACTGAGCACCCTGAGTACTGAGCACCCAGCACCCTGAGCACTGAGCAGCCAGCAGCCTGAGCACTGAGCACCCAGCACCCCGAGCACTGAGCACCCAGCACCCTGAGCACTGTGCACCCAGCACCCCGAGTACTGAGCACCAAGCACCCCGAGTACTGAGCACCCAGCACCCTGAGTACTGAGCACCAAGCACCCTGAGTACTGAGCACCCAGTACCCTGAGCACTGAACACACAGCACCCTGAATACTGAGCACCCTGAGCACTGAGCACCCAGCTCCCTGGGCACTGTGCACCCAGCACCCCGAGCACTGAGCACCCAGCACCCTGAGTACTGAGAACAGATCACCCTGAGTACTGAGCACCCAGCACCCTGAGTACTGAGCCCCCAGTACCCTTAGTACTGAGCACCAAGCACCCCGAGCACTGAGCACCCAGCACCCCGAGAATGAGCACCAAGCACCCTGAGTACTGAGAACCGAGCACCCTGACTACTGAGCACCCAGCACCCTGAGTACTGAGCCCCCAGCACCCTGAGTACTGAGCACCCAGCACCCTGAGTACTGAGCACCCAGCACCCTGAGTACTGAGCACCCAGCACCCTGAGTACTGAGCCCCCAGCACCCTGAGTACTGAGCACCCAGCACACTGAGTACTGAGCACCCAGCATCCTGAGCACTGAGCACAAAGCACGCTGAGTAATGAGCACTGAGCACCCTGAGTACTGAGCACCGAGGACCCTGAGCACTGAGCACCCAGCACCCTGAGTACTGAGCACCCAGCACCCTGAGTACTGAGCACCCAGCACCCCGAGCACTGAGCACCCTGAGTACTGAGCACCCAGCACCCTGAGTACTGAGCACTAAGCACCCAGAGCACTGAGCACCCAGCACCCCGAGCACGGAGCACCCAGGACCCCGAGCACTGAGTACTGAGCACCCAGCACCCTGAGTATTGAGCACCGAGCTCCCCGAGCACTGAGCACCCTGAGTACTGAGCTCCCAGCACCCCGAGTACTGACCACCGAGCACCCTGAGCACTGAGTACCCAGCACCCTTAGCACTGAGCACCCAGCACCCTGAGCACTGAGCACCCAGCACCCTGAGCACTGAGTACCCAGCACCCTGAGCACTGAGCACCCAACACCCTGAGTACTGAGCACTGAGCACCCAGCACCCCGAGCACTGAGCACCCAGCACCCTGAGCATTGAGCACCCAGCACCCGAGTACTGATCACCCAGCACCCTGAGTACTGAGCACGCAGCACCCTGAGTACTGAGCACCCAGCAACCCGAGTACTGAGCACCCAACACCCTGAGCACTGAGCACCCAGCACCCTGAGCACTGAGTAACCTGCACCCCGAGCACTGTGCACCCAGCACCCTGAGTACTGAGCACCCAGCACCCTGAGCACTGAGCACCCAGCATCCTGAGCACTGAGCACCCAGCACCCTGAGCACATAGCACCCAGCACCCTAAGTAGTGAGCACCCAACTTACTGAGCACCGAGCACCCCGAGCACTAAGCACCCAGCACCATGAGTACTGAGCACCGAGCACCCCGAGGACTGAGCACCCAGCACCCTGAGTACTGAGCTCCGAGCACCCCGAGCACAGAGCACCCAGCGCCCCGAGCACTGAGCACCCAGCACCCCGAGCACTGAGCCCCCAGCACCCCGAGCACTGAGCACCCAGCACCCCGAGCACTGAGCACCCAGCACCCTGAGTACTGAGCACCCAGCACCCTGAGTACTGAGTACCCAGCACCCTGAGCACTCAGCAACCTGAGTACTGAGGACCGAGCCCCCTAAGTACTGAGCACCCAGCACACTGAGTACTGAGCACCCAGCACCCTGAGCACTGAGCACCCAGCACCCTGAGTACTGAGCACACAGTACCCCGAGTACTGAGCACCCAGCACCCCGAGCACTGAGCACCCAGCACCCTGAGTACTGAGCACTGAGCACCCTGAGTACTGAGCACCGAACACACTGAGTACTGAGCACCCAGCACCCTGAGTACTGAGCACCCAGCACCCCGAGCACTGAGCACCCAGCACCCCGAGCACTGAGCACCCAGCACCCCTAGAACTGAGCAACCAGCACCCTGAGCACTGAGCACCCAGCACCCTGAGCACTGAGCACTGAGCACCCAGCACCCTGAGCACTGAGCACCCAGCACCCCGAGCACTGAGCACCCAGCACCCTGGGCACTGAGCACCCAGCACCCTGAGCACTGAGCACCCAGCACCCTGAGTACTGAGTACCCAGTACCCTGAGCACTGAGCACCCAGCACTCTTAGTACTGATCACCGAGCACCCCGAGCACTGAGCACCCAGCACCCTGAGTACTGAGCACCCAGCACCCTGAGTACTGAGCACCCAGCACCCTGAGTACTGAGCACCCAGCACCCTGAGCACTGAGCACAAAGCACGCTGAGTACTGAGCACTGAGCACCCTGAGTACTGAGCACCGAGGACCCTGAGGACTGAGCACCCAGCACGCTGTGTACTGAGCACTGAGCACCCTGAGTACTGAGCACCCAGCACCCAGAGCACTGAGCAGCCAGCAGCCTGAGCACTGAGCACCCAGCACCCCGAGCACTGAGCACCCAGCACCCTGAGCACTGTGCACCCAGCACCCCGAGTACTGAGCACCCAGCACCCCGAGTACTGTGCACCCAGCACCCTGAGTACTGAGCACCAAGCACCCTGAGTACTGAGCACCCAGTACCCTGAGCACTGAACACACAGCACCCTGAGTACTGAGCACGCTGAGCACTGAGCACCCAGCACCCTGGGCACTGTGCACCCAGCACCCCGAGCACTGAGCACCCAGCACCCTGAGTACTGAGAACAGATCACCCTGAGTACTGAGCACCCAGCACCCTGAGTACTGAGCCCCCAGCACCCTTAGTACTGAGCACCAAGCACCCCGAGCACTGAGCACCCAGCACCCTGAGTACTGAGAACCGAGCACAATGAGTACTGAGCACCCATCACCCTGAGTACTGAGCCCCCAGCACCCTGAGTACTGAGCACCCAGCACCCTGAGTACTGAGCACCCAGCACCCTGAGTACTGAGCACCCAGCACCCTGAGTACTGAGCCCCCAGCACCCTGAGTACTGAGCACCCAGCACACTGAGTACTGAGCACCCAGCACCCTGAGCACTGAACACAAAGCACGCTGAGTAATGAGCACTGAGCACCCTGAGTACTGAGCACCGAGGACCCTGAGCACTGAGCACCCAGCACCCTGAGTACTGAGCACCCAGCACCCTGAGTACTGAGCACCCAGCACCCCGAGCACTGAGCACCCTGAGTACTGAGAACCCAGCACCCTGAGTACTGAGCACTAAGCACCCAGAGGACTGAGCACCCAGCAACCCGAGCACGGAGCACCCAGGACCCCGAGCACTGAGTACTGAGCACCCAGCACCCTGAGTACTGAGCACCGAGCTCCCCGAGCACTGAGCACCCTGAGTACTGAGCACCCAGCACCCCGATCACTGAGCACCCAGCACCCTGAGCACTGAACACACAGCACCCTGAGTACTGAGCACGCTGAGCACTGAGCACCCAGCACCCTGGGCACTGTGCACAAAGCACCCCGAGCACTGAGCACCCAGCACCCTGAGTACTGAGAACAGATCACCCTGAGTACTGAGCACCCAGCACCCTGAGTACTGAGCCCCCAGCACCCTTAGTACTGAGCACCAAGCACCCCGAGCACTGAGCACCCAGCACCCTGAGTACTGAGCACCCAGCACCCCGAGCACTGAGCACCCAGCACCCCGAGAATGAGCACACAGCACCCTGAGTACTGAGCACACAGCACCCTGAGTACTGAGCACCCAGCACCCCGAGCACTGGGCACCCTGAGTACTGAGCACCCAGCACACTTAGTACTGAGCACTAAGCACCCAGAGCACTGAGCACCCAGCACCCCGAGCACGGAGCACCCAGGACCCCGAGCACTGAGTACTGAGCACCCAGCACCCTGAGTACTGAGCACCGAGCTCCCCGAGCACTGAGCACCCTGAGTACTGAGCAAACAGCACCCCGATCACTGAGCACCCAGCTCCCTGAGTAATGAGCACCCAGCACCGCGAGCACTTAGCACCCAGCACCCCGAGCACTGAGCACCCAGCACCCTGAGTACTGAGCACCCAGCACCCTGAGTACTGAGCACCCAGCACCCTGAGCACTGAGCACAAAGTACGCTGAGTACTGTGCACTGAGCACCCTGAGTACTGAGCACCGAGGACCCTGAGGACTGAGCACCCTGCACGCTGAGTACTGACCACTGAGCACCCTGAGTACTGAGCACCCAGCACCCTGAGCACTGAGCAGCCAGCAGCCTGAGCACTGAGCACCCAGCACCCCGAGCACTGAGCACCCAGCACCCTGAGCACTGTGCACCCAGCACCCCGAGTACTGAGCACCCAGCACCCCGAGTACTGAGCACCCAGCACCCTGAGTACTGAGCACCAAGCACCCTGAGTACTGAGCACCCAGTACCCTGAGCACTGAACACACAGCACCCTGAGTACTGAGCACGCTGAGCACTGAGCACCCAGCACCCTGGGCACTGTGCACCCAGCACCCCGAGCACTGAGCACCGAGCACCCTGAGTACTGAGAACAGATCACCCTGAGTATTGAGCACCCAGCACCCTGAGTACTGAGCCCCCAGCACCCTTAGTACTGAGCACCAAGCACCCCGAGCACTGAGCACCCAGCACCCTGAGTTCTGAGAACCGAGCACCCTGAGTACTGAGCACCCAGCACCCTGAGTACTGAGCCCCCAGCACCCTGAGTACTGAGCACCCAGCACCCTGAGTACTGAGCACCCAGCACCCTGAGTACTGAGCACCCAGCACCCTGAGTACTGAGCCCCCAGCACCCTGAGTACTGAGCACCCAGCACACTGAGTACTGAGCACCCAGCACCCTGAGTACTGAGCCCCCAGCACCCTTAGTACTGAGCACCAAGCACCCCGAGCACTGAGCACCCAGCACCCTGAGTACTGAGCACCCAGCACCCCGAGCACTGAGCACCCAGCACACCGAGAATGAGCACCCAGCACCCTGAGTACTGAGCACACAGCACCCTGAGTACTGAGCACCCAGCACCCCGAGCACTGAGCACCCTGAGTACTGAGCACCCAGCACCCTTAGTACTGAGCACTAAGCACCCAGAGCACTGAGCACCCAGCACCCCGAGCACGGAGCACCCAGGACCCCGAGCACTGAGTACTGAGCACCCAGCACCCTGATTACTGAGCACCGAGCTCCCCGAGCACTGAGCACCCTGAGTACTGAGCAAACAGCACCCCGATCACTGAGCACCCAGCTCCCTGAGTAATGAGCACCCAGCACCGCGAGCACTGAGCACCCAGCACCCCGAGCACTGAGCACCCAGCACCCTGAGTACTGAGCACCCAGCACCCTGAGTACTGAGCACCCAGCACCCTGAGCACTGAGCACAAAGTACGCTGAGTACTGTGCACTGAGCACCCTGAGTACTGAGCACCGAGGACCCTGAGGACTGAGCACCCTGCACGCTGAGTACTGACCACTGAGCACCCTGAGTACTGAGCACCCAGCACCCTGAGCACTGAGCAGCCAGCAGCCTGAGCACTGAGCACCCAGCACCCCGAGCACTGAGCACCCAGCACCCTGAGCACTGTGCACCCAGCACCCCGAGTACTGAGCACCCAGCACCCCGAGTACTGAGCACCCAGCACCCTGAGTACTGAGCACCAAGCACCCTGAGTACTGAGCACCCAGTACCCTGAGCACTGAACACACAGCACCCTGAGTACTGAGCACGCTGAGCACTGAGCACCCAGCACCCTGGGCACTGTGCACCCAGCACCCCGAGCACTGAGCACCCAGCACCCTGAGTACTGAGAACAGATCACTCTGAGTATTGAGCACCCAGCACCCTGAGTACTGAGCCCCCAGCACCCTTAGTACTGAGCACCAAGCACCCCGAGCACTGAGCACCCAGCACCCTGAGTTCTGAGAACCGAGCACCCTGAGTACTGAGCACCCAGCACCCTGAGTACTGAGCCCCCAGCACCCTGAGTACTGAGCACAAAGCACCCTGAGTAATGAGCACTGAGCACCCTGAGTACTGAGCACCGAGGACCCTGAGCACTGAGCACCCAGCACCCTGAGTACTGAGCACCCAGCACCCCGAGCACTGAGCACCCTGAGTACTGAGCACCCAGCACCCTGAGTACTGAGCACTAAGCACCCAGAGCACTTAGCACCCAGCACCCCGAGCACGGAGCACCCAGGACCCCGAGCACTGAGTACTGAGCACCCAGCACCCTGAGTACTGAGCACCGAGATCCCCGAGCACTGAGCACCCTGAGTACTGAGCACCCAGCACCCCGATCACTGAGCTCCCAGCACCCTGAGCACTGAACACACAGCACCCTGAGTACTGAGCACGCTGAGCACTGAGCACCCAGCACCCTGGGCACTGTGCACCCAGCACCCCGAGCACTGAGCACCCAGCACCCTGAATACTGAGCCCCCAGCACCCTTAGTACTGAGCACCAAGCACCCCAAGCACTGAGCACCCAGCACCCTGAGTACTGAGCACCCAGCACCCCGAGCACTGAGCACCAAGCACTCCGAGAATGAGCACCCAGCACCCTGAGTACTGAGCACCCAGCACCCTGAGTACTGAGCACCCAGCACCCCGAGCACTGAGCACCCTGAGTACTGAGCACCCAGCACCCTTAGTACTGAGCACTAAGCACCCAGAGCACTGAGCACCCAACACCCCGAGCACGGAGCACCCAGGACCCCGAGCACTGAGTACTGAGCAACCAGCACCCTGAGTACTGAGCACCGAACTCCCCGAGCACTGAGCACCCTGAGTACTGAGCACCCAGCACCCCGATCACTGAGCACCCAGCACCCTGAGCACTGAGCACCCAGCACCCCGAGCACTGAGCACCCAGCACCCCGAGCACTGAGCACCCAGCACCCTGATCACTGAGCACCCAGCACCCCGAGCACTGAGCACCCAGCACCCCGAGCACTGAGCACCCAGCACCCCGAGCACTGAGCACCCAGCACCCCGAGCACCGAGCACCCTGAGTACAAAGCACCGAGCACCCTGAGCACTGAGCACCCAGCACCCTGAGCAGTGAGTACCCAGCACCCTGAGTACTGAGCACCCAGCACCCCGAGCACTGAACACCCAACACCCTGAGTACTGAGCACCCAGCACCCTGAGCACTGAGCACCGAGCACCCTGAGCACTGAGCACCCAGCACCCTGAGGACTGAGCACACAGCACCCCGAGCACTGAGCACACAGCACACTGAGCACTGAGCACCCTGAGTACTGAGCACTGAGCACCCTGAGTACTGAGCACTGAGCACCCTGAGTACTGAGCACCCAGCAACCTGAGTACTGAGCAACCAGCACCCCGAGCACTGAGTACCCAGCTCCCTGAGCACTGAGTACCCAGCACCCTGAGCACTGAGCACCCAGCACCCTTAGCACTGAGCACCCAGCACCCTGAGCACTGAGCACCCAGCACCCTGAGTACTGAGCACTGAGCACCCATCACCCCGAGCACTGAGCACCCAGCACCCTGAGCACTGAGCACCCAGCACCCTGAGTACTGAGCACTGAGCACCCATCACCCCGAGCACTGAGCACCCAGCACCCTGAGTACTGAGCTCCGAGTACCCCGAGCACAGAGCACCCAGCGCCCCGAGCACTGAGCACCCAGCACCCCGAGCACTGAGCCCCCAGCACCCCGAGCACTGAGCACCCAGCACCCCGAGCACTGAGCACCCAGCACCCTGAGTACTGAGCACCCAGCACCCTGAGTACTGAGCACCCAGCACCCTGAGCACTGAGCACCCAGCACCCTGAGTACTGAGCACCCAGCACCCTGAGTACTGAGTACCCAGCACCCTGAGCACTCAGCAACCTGAGTACTGAGGACCGAGCACCCTAAGTACTGAGCACCCAGCACCCTGAGTACTGAGCACCCAGCACCCTGAGCACTGAGCACCCAGCACCCTGAGTACTGAGCACACAGCACCCCGAGTACTGAGCACACATCACCCCGAGCACTGAGCACCCAGCACCCTGAGTACTGAGCACTGAGCACACTGAGTACTGAGCACCCAGCACCCTGAGTACTGAGCACCCAGTACCCCGAGCACTGAGCACCCAGCTCCCCGAGCACTGAGCACCCAGCACCCCTAGCACTGAGCACCCAGCACCCTGAGCACTGAGCACCCAGCACCCTGAGCACTGAGCAATGAGCACCCAGCACCCTGAGCACTGAGCACCCAGCACCCCGAGCACTGAGCACCCAGCACCCTGAGCACTGAGCACCCAGCACCCTGAGCACTGAGCACCCAGCACCCTGAGTACTGAGTACCCAGTACCCTGAGCACTGAGCACCAAGCACTCTTAGTACTGATCACCGAGCACCCCGAGCACTGAGCACCCAGCACCCTGAGTACTGAGCACCCAGCACCCTGAGTACTGAGCACCCAGCACCCTGAGTACTGAGCACAAAGCACGCTGAGTACTGAGCACTGAGCACCCTGAGTACTGAGCACCGAGGACCCTGAGGACTGTGCACCCAGCACGCTGAGTACTGAGCACTGAGCACCCTGAGTACTGAGCACCCAGCACCCTGAGCACTGAGCAGCCAGCAGCCTGAGCACTGAGCACCCAGCACCCTGAGTACTGAGCACCCAGCACCCTGAGTACTGAGCCCTGAGCACCCAGCACCCCGAGCACTGAGCTCCCAGCACCCCGAGTACTGACCACCGAGCACCCTGAGCACTGAGTACCCAGCACGCTGAGTACTGAGCACTGAGCACCCTGCGTCTTGAGCACCCAGCACCCTGAGTACTGAGCACCCAGCACCCTGAGCACTGAGCACCCAGCACCCTGAGTACTGAGCACCCAGCACCCCAAACACTGAGCACCCAGCACCCTGAGAACTGAGCACCGAGCACCCTGAGTACTGAGCACCGAGCACCCAGAGTACTGAGCAACCTGAGTACTGAGGACCCAGCACCCCGAGAATGAGCACCCAGCACCATGAGTACTGAGCACCGAGCACCCTGAGCACTGAGCACCCAGCACCCTGAGTACTGAGCACCAAGCACTCTGAGTACTGAGCACCCAGCACCCTGAGTACTGAGCACCCAGCACCCTGAGTTCTGAGCACCCAGCACCCTGAGCACTGAGCACACTGAGTACTGAGCACCCAGCACCCTGAGCACTGAGGACCCAGCACCCTGAGTACTCAGCACCCAGCACCCCGAGCACTGTGCACCCAGCACCCTGAGTACTGAGCACTGAGCACCCAGCACCCCGAGCACTGAGCTCCCAGCACCCTGAGCACTGAGTACCCAGCACCCTGAGCACTGAGCACCCAGCACCCTGAGCACTGAGCACCCAGCACCCTGAGCACTGAGTACCCAGCACCCTGAGCACTGAGCACCCAGCACCCTGAGTACTGAGCACTGAGCACCCAGCACCCCGAGCACTGAGCACCCAGCACCCTGAGTACTGAGCAATGAGCACCCAGCACCCCGAGCACTGAGCACCCAGCACCCTGAGCACTGAGCACCCAGCACCCGAGTACTGATCACCCAGCCCCCTGAGTACTGAGCACGCAGCACCCTGAGTACTGAGCACCCAGCACCCCGAGCACTGAGCACCCAGCACCCGAGTACTGATCACCCAGCCCCCTGAGTACTGAGCACGCAGCACCCTGAGTACTGAGCACCCAGCACCCCGAGTACTGAGCACCCAACACACTGAGCACTGAGCACCCAGCACCCTGAGCACTGAGCAACCTGCACCCCGAGCACTGTGCACCCAGCACCCTGAGTACTGAGCACCCAGCACCCTGAGCACTGAGCACCCAGCATCCTGAGCACTGAGCACCCAGCACCCTGAGCACTGAGCACCCAGCACCCTGAGTAGTGAGCACCCAACTTACTGAGCACCGAGCACCCCGAGCACTAAGCACCCAGCACCCTGAGTACTGAGCACCGAGCACCCCGAGGACTGAGCACCCAGCACCCTGAGTACTGAGCTCCGAGCACCCCGAGCACAGAGCACCCAGCGCCCCGAGCACTGAGCACCCAGCACCCCGAGCACTGAGCCCCCAGCACCCCGAGCACTGAGCACCCAGCACCCCGAGCACTGAGCACCCAGCACCCTGAGTACTGAGCACCCAGCACCCTGAGTACTGAGCACCCAGCACCCTGAGCACTGAGCACCCAGCACCCTGAGTACTGAGCACCCAGCACCCTGAGTACTGAGTACCCAGCACCCCGAGCACTCAGCAACCTGAGTACTGATGACCGAGCCCCCTAATTACTGAGCACCCAGCACACTGAGTACTGAGCACCCAGCACCCTGAGCACTGAGCACCCAGCACCCTGAGTACTGAGCACACAGTACCCCGAGTACTGAGCACCCAGTACTCCGAGCACTGAGCACCCAGCACCCTGAGTACTGAGCACCGAACACACTGAGTACTGAGCACCCAGCAACCTGAGTACTGAGCACCCAGCACCCCGAGCACTGAGCACCCAGCACCCCGAGCACTGAGCACCCAGCACCCCTAGCACTGAGCACCCAGCACCCTGAGCACTGAGCACCCAGCACCCTGAGCACTGAGCACTGAGCATCCAGCACCCTGAGCACTGAGCACCCAGCACCCCGAGCACTGAGCACCCAGCACCCTGGGCACTGAGCACCCAGCACCCTGAGCACTGAGCACCCAGCACCCTGAGTACTGAGTACCCAGTACCCTGAGCACTGAGCACCCAGCACTCTTAGTACTGATCACCGAGCACCCCGAGCACTGAGCACACAGCACCCTGAGTACTGAGCACCCAGCACCCTGAGTACTGAGCACCCAGCACCCTGAGTACTGAGCACCCAGCACCCTGAGCACTGAGCACAAAGCACGCTGAGTACTGAGCACTGAGCACCCTGAGTACTGAGCACCGAGGACCCTGAGGACTGAGCACCCAGCACGCTGAGTACTGAGCACTGAGCACCCTGAGTACTGAGCACCCAGCACCCAGAGCACTGAGCAGCCAGCAGCCTGAGCACTGAGCACCCAGCACCCCGAGCACTGAGCACCCAGCACCCTGAGCACTGTGCACCCAGCACCCCGAGTACTGAGCACCCAGCACCCCGAGTACTGAGCACCCAGCACCCTGAGTACTGAGCACCAAGCACCCTGAGTACTGAGCACCCAGTACCCTGAGCACTGAACACACAGCACCCTGAGTACTGAGCACGCTGAGCACTGAGCACCCAGCACCCTGGGCACTGTGCACCCAGCACCCCGAGCACTGAGCACCCAGCACCCTGAGTACTGAGAACAGATCACCCTGAGTACTGAGCACCCAGCACCCTGAGTACTGAGCACCCAGCACCCTGAGCACTGAGCACCCAGCACCCTGAGTACTGAGCACACAGCACCCCGAGTACTGAGCACCCAGCACCCCGAGCACTGAGCACCCAGCACCCTGAGTACTGAGCACTGAGCACACTGAGTACTGAGCACCCAGCACCCTGAGTACTGAGCACACAGTACCCCGAGCACTGAGCACCCAGCACCGCGAGCACTGAGCACCCAGCACCCCTAGCACTGAGCACCCAGCACCCTGAGCACTGAGCACCCAGCACCCTGAGCACTGAGCACTGAGCACCCAGCACCCTGAGCACTGAGCACCCAGCACCCCGAGCACTGAGCACCCAGCACCCTGAGCACTGAGTACCCAGCACCCTGAGCACTGAGCACCCAGCACCCTGAGTACTGAGTACCCAGTACCCTGAGCACTGAGCACCCAGCACTCTTAGTACTGAACACCGAGCACCCCGAGCACTGAGCACCCAGCACCCTGAGTACTGAGCACCCAGCACCCTGAGTACTGAGCACCCAGCACCCTGAGTACTCAGCACAAAGCACGCTGAGTACTGAGCACTGAGCACCCTGAGTACTGAGCACCGAGGACCCTGAGGACTGAGCACCCAGCACGCTGAGTACTGAGCACTGAGCACCCTGAGTACTGAGCACCCAGCACCCTGAGCACTGAGCAGCCAGCAGCCTGAGCACTGAGCACCCAGCACCCTGAGTACTGAGCCCTGAGCACCCAGCACCCCGAGCACTGAGCTCCCAGCACCCCGAGTACTGACCACCGAGCACCCTGAGCACTGAGTACCCAGCACGCTGAGTACTGAGCACTGAGCACCCTGCGTCCTGAGCACCGAGCACCCTGAGTACTGAGCACCCAGCACCCTGAGCACTGAGCACCCAGCACCCTGAGTACTGAGCACCCAGCACCCCAAACACTGAGCACCGAGCACCCTGAGAACTGAGCACCGAGCACCCTGAGTACTGAGCACCGAGCACCCAGAGTACTGAGCAACCTGAGTACTGAGCACCCAGCACCCCGAGAATGAGCACCCAGCACCATGAGTACTGAGCACCGAGCACCCTGAGCACTGAGCACCCAGCACCCTGAGTACTGTGCACCAAGCACTCTGAGTACTGAGCACCCAGCACCCTGAGTACTGAGCACCCAGCACCCTGAGTTCTGAGCACCCAGCACCCTGAGCACTGAGCACACTGAGTACTGAGCACCCAGCACCCTGAGCACTGAGGACCCAGCACCCTGAGTACTCAGCACCCAGCACCCCGAGCACTGAGCACCCAGCACCCTGAGTACTGAGCACTGAGCACCCAGCACCCCGAGCACTGAGCTCCCAGCACCCCGAGTACTGACCACCGAGCACCCTGAGCACTGAGTACCCAGCACCCTGAGCACTGAGCACCCAGCACCCTGAGCACTGAGCACCCAGCACCCTGAGCACTGAGTACCCAGCACCCTGAGCACTGAGCACCCAGCACCCTGAGTACTGAGCACTGAGCACCCAGCACCCCGAGCACTGAGCACCCAGCACCCTGAGTACTGAGCAATGAGCACCCAGCACCCCGAGCACTGAGCACCCAGCACCCTGAGCACTGAGCACCCAGCACCCGAGTACTGATCACCCAGCCCCCTGAGTACTGAGCACGCAGCACCCTGAGTACTGAGCACCCAGCACCCCGAGCACTGAGCACCCAGCACCCTGAGCACTGAGCACCCAGCACCCGAGTACTGATCACCCAGCACCCTGAGTACTGAGCACGCAGCACCCTGAGTACTGAGCACCCAGCACCCCGAGTACTGAGCACCCAACACACTGAGCACTGAGCACCAAGCACCCTGAGCACTGAGCAACCTGCACCCCGAGCACTGTGCACCCAGCACCCTGAGTACTGAGCACCCAGCACCCTGAGCACTGAGCACCCAGCATCCTGAGCACTGAGCACCCAGCACCCTGAGCACTGAGCACCCAGCACCCTGAGTAGTGAGCACCCAACTTACTGAGCACCGAGCACCCCGAGCACTAAGCACCCAGCACCCTGAGTACTGAGCACCGAGCACCCCGAGGACTGAGCACCCAGCACCCTGAGTACTGAGCTCCGAGCACCCCGAGCACAGAGCACCCAGCGCCCCGAGCACTGAGCACCCAGCACCCCGAGCACTGAGCCCCCAGCACCCTGAGCACTGAGCACCCAGCACACCGAGCACTGAGAACCCAGCACCCTGAGTACTGAGCACCCAGCACCCTGAGTACTGAGCACCCAGCACCCTGAGCACTGAGCACCCAGCACCCTGAGTACTGAGCACCCAGCACCCTGAGTACTGAGTACCCAGCACCCCGAGCACTCAGCAACCTGAGTACTGATGACCGAGCCCCCTAATTACTGAGCACCCAGCACACTGAGTACTGAGCACCCAGCACCCTGAGCACTGAGCACCCAGCACCCTGAGTACTGAGCACACAGTACCCCGAGTACTGAGCACCCAGCACTCCGAGCACTGAGCACCCAGCACCCTGAGTACTGAGCACTGAGCACCCTGAGTACTGAGCACCGAACACACTGAGTACTGAGCACCCAGCAACCTGAGTACTGAGCACCCAGCACCCCGAGCACTGAGCACCCAGCACCCCGAGCACTGAGCACCCAGCACCCCTAGCACTGAGCACCCAGCACCCTGAGCACTGAGCACCCAGCACCCTGAGCACTGAGCACTGAGCACCCAGCACCCTGAGCACTGAGCACCCAGCACCCCGAGCACTGAGCACCCAGCACCCTGGGCACTGAGCACCCAGCACCCTGAGCACTGAGCACCCAGCACTCTGAGTACTGAGTACCCAGTACCCTGAGCACTGAGCACCCAGCACTCTTAGTACTGATCACCGAGCACCCCGAGCACTGAGCACACAGCACCCTGAGTACTGAGCACCCAGCACCCTGAGTACTGAGCACCCAGCACCCTGAGTACTGAGCACCCAGCACCCTGAGCACTGAGCACAAAGCACGCTGAGTACTGAGCACTGAGCACCCTGAGTACTGAGCACCGAGGACCCTGAGGACTGAGCACCCAGCACGCTGAGTACTGAGCACTGAGCACCCTGAGTACTGAGCACCCAGCACCCAGAGCACTGAGCAGCCAGCAGCCTGAGCACTGAGCACCCAGCACCCCGAGCACTGAGCACCCAGCACCCTGAGCACTGTGCACCCAGCACCCCGAGTACTGAGCACCCAGCACCCCGAGTACTGAGCACCCAGCACCCTGAGTACTGAGCACCAAGCACCCTGAGTACTGAGCACCCAGTACCCTGAGCACTGAACACACAGCACCCTGAGTACTGAGCACGCTGAGCACTGAGCACCCAGCAACCTGGGCACTGTGCACCCAGCACCCCGAGCACTGAGCACCCAGCACCCTGAGTACTGAGAACAGATCACCCTGAGTACTGAGCCCCCAGCACCCTTAGTACTGAGCACCAAGCACCCCGAGCACTGAGCACCCAGCACCCTGAGTACTGAGAACCGAGCACCCTGAGTACTGAGCACCCAGCACCCTGAGTACTGAGCCCCCAGCACCCTGAGTACTGAGCACCCAGCACCCTGAGTACTGAGCACACAGCACCCTGAGTACTGAGCACCCAGCACCCTGAGTACTGAGCCCCCAGCACCCTGAGTACTGAGCACCCAGCACACTGAGTACTGAGCACCCAGCACCCTGAGCACTGAACACAAAGCACGCTGAGTAATGAGCACTGAGCACCCTGAGTACTGAGCACCGAGGACCCTGAGCACTGAGCACCCAGCACCCTGAGTACTGAGCACCCAGCACCCTGAGTACTGAGCACCCAGCACCCCGAGCACTGAGCACCCTGAGTACTGAGCACCCAGCACCCTGAGTACTGAGCACTAAGCACCCAGAGCACTGAGCACCCAGCACCCCGAGCACGGAGCACCCAGGACACCGAGCACTGAGTACTGAGCACCCAGCACCCTGAGTACTGAGCACCGAGCTCCCCGAGCACTGAGCACCCTGAGTACTGAGCACCCAGCACCCCGATCACTGAGCACCCAGCACCATGAGCACTGAGCACCCAGCACCCCGAGCACTCAGCACCCAGCACCCTGAGTACTGAGCACCCAGCACCCCGAGCACTGACCACCCAGCACCCTGAGTACTGAGCACTGAGCACCCAGCACCCCGAGCACTGAGCTCCCAGCACCCCGAGTACTGACCACCGAGCACCCTGAGCACTGAGTACCCAGCACCCTGAGCACTGAGCACCCAGCACCCTGAGCACTGAGCACCCAGCACCCTGAGCAATGAGTACCCAGCACCCTGAGCACTGAGCACCCAGCACCCTGAGTACTGAGCACTGAGCACCCAGCACCCCGAGCACTGAGCACCCAGCACCCTGAGTACTGAGCAATGAGCACCCAGCACCCCGAGCACTGAGCACCCAGCACCCTGAGCACTGAGCACCCAGCACCCGAGTACTGATCACCCAGCCCCCTGAGTACTGAGCACGCAGCACCCTGAGTACTGAGCACCCAGCACCCTGAGCACTGAGCACCCAGCACCCTGAGCACTGAGCACCCAGCACCCTGAGCACTGAGTACCCAGCACCCTGAGCACTGAGCACCCAGCACCCTGAGTACTGAGCACTGAGCACCCAGCAACCCGAGCACTGAGCACCCAGCACCCTGAGTACTGAGCAATGAGCACCCAGCACCCCGAGCACTGAGCACCCAGCACCCTGAGCACTGAGCACCCAGCACCCGAGTACTGATCACCCAGCCCCCTGAGTACTGAGCACGCAGCACCCTGAGTACTGAGCACCCAGCACCCCGAGCACTGAGCACCCAGCACCCTGAGCACTGATCACCCAGCACCCGAGTACTGATCACCCAGCACCCTGAGTACTGAGCACGCAGCACCCTGAGTACTGAGCACCCAGCACCCCGAGTACTGAGCACCCAACACCCTGAGCACTGAGCACCCAGCACCCTGAGCACTGAGCAACCTGCACCCCGAGCACTGTGCACCCAGCACCCTGAGTACTGAGCACCCAGCACCCAGAGCACTGAGCACCCAGCATCCTGAGCACTGAGCACCCAGCACCCTGAGCACTGAGCACCCAGCACCCTGAGTAGTGAGCACCCAACTTACTGAGCACCGAGCACCCCGAGCACTAAGCACCCAGCACCCTGAGTACTGAGCACCGAGCACCCCGAGGACTGAGCACCCAGCACCCTGAGTACTGAGCTCCGAGCACCCCGAGCACAGAGCACCCAGCGCCCCGAGCACTGAGCACCCAGCACCCCGAGCACTGAGCCCCCAGCACCCCGAGCACTGAGCACCCAGCACCCCGAGCACTGAGCACCCAGCACCCTGAGTACTGAGCACCCAGCACCCTGAGTACTGAGCACCCAGCACCCTGAGCACTGAGCACCCAGCACCCTGAGTACTGAGCACCCAGCACCCTGAGTACTGAATACCCAGCACCCTGAGCACTCAGCAACCTGAGTACTGAGGACCGAGCCCCCTAAGTACTGAGCACCCAGCACACTGAGTACTGAGCACCCAGCACCCTGAGCACTGAGCACCCAGCACCCTGAGTACTGATCACACAGTACCCCGAGTACTGAGCACCCAGCACCCCGAGCACTGAGCACCCAGCACCCTGAGTACTGAGCACTGAGCACCCTGAGTACTGAGCACCGAACACACTGAGTACTGAGCACCCAGCACCCTGAGTACTGAGCACCCAGCACCCCGAGCACTGAGCACCCAGCACCCCGAGCACTGAGCACCCAGCACCCCTAGCACTGAGCACACAGCACCCTGAGCACTGAGCACCCAGCACCCTGAGCACTGAGCACTGAGCACCCAGCACCCTGAGCACTGAGCACCCAGCACCCCGAGCACTGAGCACCCAGCACCCTGGGCACTGAGCACCCAGCACCCTGAGCACTGAGCACCCAGCACCCTGAGTACTGAGTACCCAGTACCCTGAGCACTGAGCACCCAGCACTCTTAGTACTGATCACCGAGCACCCCGAGCACTGAGCACACAGCACCCTGAGTACTGAGCACCCAGCACCCTGAGTACTGAGCACCCAGCACCCTGAGTACTGAGCACCCAGCACCCTGAGCACTGAGCACAAAGCACGCTGAGTACTGAGCACTGAGCACCCTGAGTACTGAGCACCGAGGTCCCTGAGGACTGAGCACCCAGCACGCTGAGTACTGAGCACTGAGCACCCTGAGTACTGAGCACCCAGCACCCAGAGCACTGAGCAGCCAGCAGCCTGAGCACTGAGCACCCAGCACCCCGAGCACTGAGCACCCAGCACCCTGAGCACTGTGCACCCAGCACCCCGAGTACTGAGCACCCAGCACCCCGAGTACTGAGCACCCAGCACCCTGAGTACTGAGCACCAAGCACCCTGAGTACTGAGCACCCAGTACCCTGAGCACTGAACACACAGCACCCTGAGTACTGAGCACGCTGAGCACTGAGCACCCAGCACCCTGGGCACTGTGCACACAGCACCCCGAGCACTGAGCACCCAGCACCCTGAGTACTGAGAACAGATCACCCTGAGTACTGAGCACCCAGCACCCTGAGTACTGAGCCCCCAGCACCCTTAGTACTGAGCACCAAGCACCCCGAGCACTGAGCACCCAGCACCCTGAGTACTGAGAACCGAGCACCCTGAGTACTGAGCACCCAGCACCCTGAGTACTGAGCCCCCAGCACCCTGAGTACTGAGCACCCAGCACCCTGAGTACTGAGCACCCAGCACCCTGAGTACTGAGCACCCAGCACCCTGAGTACTGAGCCCCCAGCACCCTGAGTACTGAGCACCCAGCACACTGAGTACTGAGCACCCAGCACCCTGAGCACTGAACACAAAGCACGCTGAGTAATGAGCACTGAGCACCCTGAGTACTGAGCCCCGAGGACCCTGAGCACTGAGCACCCAGCACCCTGAGTACTGAGCACCCAGCACCCTGAGTACTGAGCACCCAGCACCCCGAGCACTGAGCACCCTGAGTACTGAGCACCCAGCACCCTGAGTACTGAGCACTAAGCACCCAGAGCACTGAGCACCCAGCACCCCGAGCACGGAGCACCCAGGACCCCGAGCACTGAGTACTGAGCACCCAGCACCCTGAGTACTGAGCACCGAGCTCCCCGAGCACTGAGCACCCTGAGTACTGAGCACCCAGCACCCCGATCACTGAGCACCCAGCACCATGAGCACTGAGCACCCAGCACCCCGAGCACTCAGCACCCAGCACCCTGAGTACTGAGCACCCAGCACCCCGAGCACTGAGCACCCAGCACCCTGAGTACTGAGCACTGAGCACCCAGCACCCCGAGCACTGAGCTCCCAGCACCCCGAGTACTGACCACCGAGCACCCTGAGCACTGAGTACCCAGCACCCTGAGCACTGAGCACCCAGCACCCTGAGCACTGAGCACCCAGCACCCTGAGCACTGAGTGCCCAGCACCCTGAGCACTGAGCACCCAGCACCCTGAGTACTGAGCACTGAGCACCCAGCACCCCGAGCACTGAGCACCCAGCACCCTGAGTACTGAGCAATGAGCACCCAGCACCCCGAGCACTGAGCACCCAGCACCCTGAGCACTGAGCACCCAGCACCCGAGTACTGATCACCCAGCCCCCTGAGTACTGAGCACGCAGCACCCTGAGTACTGAGCACCCAGCACCCCGAGCACTGAGCACCCAGCACCCTGAGCACTGAGCACCCAGCACCCGAGTACTGATCACCCAGCACCCTGAGTACTGAGCACGCAGCACCCTGAGTACTGAGCACCCAGCACCCCTAGTACTGAGCACCCAACACCCTGAGCACTGAGCACCCAGCACCCTGAGCACTGAGCAACCTGCACCCCGAGCACTGTGCACCCAGCACCCTGAGTACTGAGCACCCAGCACACCGAGCACTGTGCACCCAGCACCCTGAGTACTGAGCACCGAGCACCCTGAGCACTGAGCACCCAGCATCCTGAGCACTGAGCACCCAGCACCCTGAGCACTGAGCACCCAGCACCCTGAGTAGTGAGCACCCAACTTACTGAGCACCGAGCACCCCGAGCACAAAGCACCCAGCACCCTGAGTACTGAGCACCGAGCACCCCGAGGACTGAGCACCCAGCACCCTGAGTACTGAGCCCCCAGCACCCTGAGTACTGAGCACCCAGCACCCCGAGTACTGAGCACCCAGCACCCTGAGTACTGAGCACCCAGCACCCTGAGTACTGAGCCCCCAGCACCCTGAGTACTGAGCACCCAGCACACTGAGTACTGAGCACCCAGCACCCTGAGCACTGAACACAAAGCACGCTGAGTAATGAGCACTGAGCACCCTGAGTACTGAGCACCGAGGACCCTGAGCACTGAGCACCCAGCACCCTGAGTACTGAGCACCCAGCACCCTGAGTACTGAGCACCCAGCACCCCGAGCACTGAGCACCCTGAGTACTGAGCACCCAGCACCCTGAGTACTGAGCACTAAGCACCCAGAGCACTGAGCACCCAGCACCCCGAGCACGGAGCACCCAGGACCCCGAGCACTGAGTACTGAGCACCCAGCACCCTGAGTACTGAGCACCGAGCTCCCCGAGCACTGAGCACCCTGAGTACTGAGCACCCAGCACCCCGATCACTGAGCACCCAGCACCATGAGCACTGAGCACCCAGCACCCCGAGCACTCAGCACCCAGCACCCTGAGTACTGAGCACCCAGCACCCCGAGCACTGAGCACCCAGCACCCTGAGTACTGAGCACTGAGCACCCAGCACCCCGAGCACTGAGCTCCCAGCACCCCGAGTACTGACCACCGAGCACCCTGAGCACTGAGTACCCAGCACCCTGAGCACTGAGCACCCAGCACCCTGAGCACTGAGCACCCAGCACCCTGAGCACTGAGTACCCAGCACCCTGAGCACTGAGCACCCAGCACCCTGAGTACTGAGCACTGAGCACCCAGCACCCCAAGCACTGAGCACCCAGCACCCTGAGTACTGAGCAATGAGCACTCAGCACCCCGAGCACTGAGCACCCAGCACCCTGAGCACTGAGCACCCAGCACCCGAGTACTGATCACCCAGCCCCCTGAGTACTGAGCACGCAGCACCCTGAGTACTGAGCACCCAGCACCCCGAGCACTGAGCACCCAGCACCCTGAGCACTGAGCACCCAGCACCCGAGTACTGATCACCCAGCACCCTGAGTACTGAGCACGCAGCACCCTGAGTACTGAGCACCCAGCACCCCGAGTACTGAGCACCCAACACCCTGAGCACTGAGCACCCAGCACCCTGAGCACTGAGCAACCTGCACCCCGAGCACTGTGCACCCAGCACCCTGAGTACTGAGCACCCAGCACCCTGAGCACAGAGCACCCAGCATCCTGAGCACTGAGCACCCAGCACCCTGAGCACTGAGCACCCAGCACCCTGAGTAGTGAGCACCCAACTTACTGAGCACCGAGCACCCCGAGCACTAAGCACCCAGCACCCTGAGTACTGAGCACCGAGCACCCCGAGGACTGAGCACCCAGCACCCTGAGTACTGAGCTCCGAGCACCCCGAGCACAGAGCACCCAGCGCCCCGAGCACTGAGCACCCAGCACCCCGAGCACTGAGCCCCCAGCACCCCGAGCACTGAGCACCCAGCACCCCGAGCACTGAGCACCCAGCACCCTGAGTACTGAGCACCCAGCACCCTGAGTACTGAGCACCCAGCACCCTGAGCACTGAGCACCCAGCACCCTGAGTACTGAGCACCCAGCACCCTGAGTACTGAGTACCAAGCACCCTGAGCACTCAGCAACCTGAGTACTGAGGACCGAGCCCCCTAAGTACTGAGCACCCAGCACACTGAGTACTGAGCACCCAGCACCCTGAGCACTGAGCACCCAGCACCCTGAGTACTGAGCACACAGTACCCCGAGTACTGAGCACCCAGCACCCCGAGCACTGAGCACCCAGCACCCTGAGTACTGAGAACTGAGCACCCTGAGTACTGAGCACCGAACACACTGAGTACTGAGCACCCAGCACCCTGAGTACTGAGCACCCAGCACCCCGAGCACTGAGCACCCAGCACCCCGAGCACTGAGCACCCAGCACCCCTTGCACTGAGCACCCAGCACCCTGAGCACTGAGCACCCAGCACCCTGAGCACTGAGCACTGAGCACCCAGCACCCCGAGCACTGAGCACCCAGCACCCTGGGCACTGAGCACCCAGCACCCTGAGCACTGAGCACCCAGCACCCTGAGTACTGAGTACCCAGTACCCTGAGCACTGAGCACCCAGCACTCTTAGTACTGATCACCGAGCACCCCGAGCACTGAGCACCCAGCACCCTGAGTACTGAGCACCCAGCACCCTGAGTACTGAGCACCCAGCACCCTGAGTACTGAGCACCCAGCTCCCTGAGCACTGAGCACAAAGCACGCTGAGTACTGAGCACTGAGCACCCTGAGTACTGAGCACCGAGGACCCTGAGGACTGAGCACCCAGCACGCTGAGTACTGAGCACTGAGCACCCTGAGTACTGAGCACCCAGCACCCAGAGCACTGAGCAGCCAGCAGCCTGAGCACTGAGCACCCAGCACCCCGAGCACTGAGCACCCAGCACCCTGAGCACTGTGCACCCAGCACCCCGAGTACTGAGCACCCAGCACCCCGAGTACTGAGCACCCAGCACCCTGAGTACTGAGCACCAAGCACCCTGAGTACTGAGCACCCAGTACCCTGAGCACTGAACACACAGCACCCTGAGTACTGAGCACGCTGAGCACTGAGCACCCAGCACCCTGGGCACTGTGCAAACAGCACCCCGAGCACTGAGCACCCAGCACCCTGAGTACTGAGAACAGATCACCCTGAGTACTGAGCACCCAGCACCCCGAGCACGGAGCACCCAGGACCCCGAGCACTGAGTACTGAGCACCCAGCACCCTGAGTACTGAGCACCGAGCTCCCCGAGCACTGAGCACCCTGAGTACTGAGCACCCAGCACCCCGATCACTGAGCACCCAGCACCATGAGCACTGAGCACCCAGCACCCCGAGCACTCAGCACCCAGCACCCTGAGTACTGAGCACCCAGCACCCCGAGCACTGACCACCCAGCACCCTGAGTACTGAGCACTGACCACCCAGCACCCCGAGCACTGAGCTCCCAGCACCCCGAGTACTGACCACCGAGCACCCTGAGCACTGAGTACCCAGCACCCTGAGCACTGAGCACCCAGCACCCTGAGCACTGAGCACCCAGCACCCTGAGCAATGAGTACCCAGCACCCTGAGCACTGAGCACCCAGCACCCTGAGTACTGAGCACTGAGCACCCAGCACCCCGAGCACTGAGCACCCAGCACCCTGAGTACTGAGCAATGAGCACCCAGCACCCCGAGCACTGAGCACCCAGCACCCTGAGCACTGAGCACCCAGCACCGAGTACTGATCACCCAGCCCCCTGAGTACTGAGCACGCAGCACCCTGAGTACTGAGCACCCAGCACCCTGAGCACTGAGCACCCAGCACCCTGAGCACTGAGCACCCAGCACCCTGAGCACTGAGTACCCAGCACCCTGAGCACTGAGCACCCAGCACCCTGAGTACTGAGCACTGAGCACCCAGCAACCCGAGCACTGAGCACCCAGCACCCTGAGTACTGAGCAATGAGCACCCAGCACCCCGAGCACTGAGCACCCAGCACCCTGAGCACTGAGCACCCAGCACCCGAGTACTGATCACCCAGCCCCCTGAGTACTGAGCACGCAGCACCCTGAGTACTGAGCACCCAGCACCCCGAGCACTGAGCACCCAGCACCCTGAGCACTGATCACCCAGCACCCGAGTACTGATCACCCAGCACCCTGAGTACTGAGCACGCAGCACCCTGAGTACTGAGCACCCAGCACCCCGAGTACTGAGCACCCAACACCCTGAGCACTGAGCACCCAGCACCCTGAGCACTGAGCAACCTGCACCCCGAGCACTGTGCACCCAGCACCCTGAGTACTGAGCACCCAGCACCCAGAGCACTGAGCACCCAGCATCCTGAGCACTGAGCACCCAGCACCCTGAGCACTGAGCACCCAGCACCCTGAGTAGTGAGCACCCAACTTACTGAGCACCGAGCACCCCGAGCACTAAGCACCCAGCACCCTGAGTACTGAGCACCGAGCACCCCGAGGACTGAGCACCCAGCACCCTGAGTACTGAGCTCCGAGCACCCCGAGCACAGAGCACCCAGCGCCCCGAGCACTGAGCACCCAGCACCCCGAGCACTGAGCCCCCAGCACCCCGAGCACTGAGCACCCAGCACCCCGAGCACTGAGCACCCAGCACCCTGAGTACTGAGCACCCAGCACCCTGAGTACTGAGCACCCAGCACCCTGAGCACTGAGCACCCAGCACCCTGAGTACTGAGCACCCAGCACCCTGAGTACTGAATACCCAGCACCCTGAGCACTCAGCAACCTGAGTACTGAGGACCGAGCCCCCTAAGTACTGAGCACCCAGCACACTGAGTACTGAGCACCCAGCACCCTGAGCACTGAGCACCCAGCACCCTGAGTACTGATCACACAGTACCCCGAGTACTGAGCACCCAGCACCCCGAGCACTGAGCACCCAGCACCCTGAGTACTGAGCACTGAGCACCCTGAGTACTGAGCACCGAACACACTGAGTACTGAGCACCCAGCACCCTGAGTACTGAGCACCCAGCACCCCGAGCACTGAGCACCCAGCACCCCGAGCACTGAGCACCCAGCACCCCTAGCACTGAGCACCCAGCACCCTGAGCACTGAGCACCCAGCACCCTGAGCACTGAGCACTGAGCACCCAGCACCCTGAGCACTGAGCACCCAGCACCCCGAGCACTGAGCACCCAGCACCCTGGGCACTGAGCACCCAGCACCCTGAGCACTGAGCACCCAGCACCCTGAGTACTGAGCACCCAGCACCCTGAGCACTGAGCACAAAGCACGCTGAGTACTGAGCACTGAGCACCCTGAGTACTGAGCACCGAGGACCCTGAGGACTGAGCACCCAGCACGCTGAGTACTGAGCACTGAGCACCCTGAGTACTGAGCACCCAGCACCCAGAGCACTGAGCAGCCAGCAGCCTGAGCACTGAGCACCCAGCACCCCGAGCACTGAGCACCCAGCACCCTGAGCACTGTGCACCCAGCACCCCGAGTACTGAGCACCCAGCACCCCGAGTACTGAGCACCCAGCACCCTGAGTACTGAGCACCAAGCACCCTGAGTACTGAGCACCCAGTACCCTGAGCACTGAACACACAGCACCCTGAGTACTGAGCACGCTGAGCACTGAGCACCCAGCACCCTGGGCACTGTGCACACAGCACCCCGAGCACTGAGCACCCAGCACCCTGAGTACTGAGAACAGATCACCCTGAGTACTGAGCACCCAGCACCCTGAGTACTGAGCCCCCAGCACCCTTAGTACTGAGCACCAAGCACCCCGAGCACTGAGCACCCAGCACCCTGAGTACTGAGAACCGAGCACCCTGAGTACTGAGCACCCAGCACCCTGAGTACTGAGCCCCCAGCACCCTGAGTACTGAGCACCCAGCACCCTGAGTACTGAGCACCCAGCACCCTGAGTACTGAGCACCCAGCACCCTGAGTACTGAGCCCCCAGCACCCTGAGTACTGAGCACCCAGCACACTGAGTACTGAGCACCCAGCACCCTGAGCACTGAACACAAAGCACGCTGAGTAATGAGCACTGAGCACCCTGAGTACTGAGCCCCGAGGACCCTGAGCACTGAGCACCCAGCACCCTGAGTACTGAGCACCCAGCACCCTGAGTACTGAGCACCCAGCACCCCGAGCACTGAGCACCCTGAGTACTGAGCACCCAGCACCCTGAGTACTGAGCACTAAGCACCCAGAGCACTGAGCACCCAGCACCCCGAGCACGGAGCACCCAGGACCCCGAGCACTGAGTACTGAGCACCCAGCACCCTGAGTACTGAGCACCGAGCTCCCCGAGCACTGAGCACCCTGAGTACTGAGCACCCAGCACCCCGATCACTGAGCACCCAGCACCATGAGCACTGAGCACCCAGCACCCGGAGCACTCAGCACCCAGCACCCTGAGTACTGAGCACCCAGCACCCCGAGCACTGAGCCCCCAGCACCCTGAGTACTGAGCACTGAGCACCCAGCACCCCGAGCACTGAGCTCCCAGCACCCCGAGTACTGACCACCGAGCACCCTGAGCACTGAGTACCCAGCACCCTGAGCACTGAGCACCCAGCACCCTGAGCACTGAGCACCCAGCACCCTGAGCACTGAGTGCCCAGCACCCTGAGCACTGAGCACCCAGCACCCTGAGTACTGAGCACTGAGCACCCAGCACCCCGAGCACTGAGCACCCAGCACCCTGAGTACTGAGCAATGAGCACCCAGCACCCCGAGCACTGAGCACCCAGCACCCTGAGCACTGAGCACCCAGCACCCGAGTACTGATCACCCAGCCCCCTGAGTACTGAGCACGCAGCACCCTGAGTACTGAGCACCCAGCACCCCGAGCACTGAGCACCCAGCACCCTGAGCACTGAGCACCCAGCACCCGAGTACTGATCACCCAGCACCCTGAGTACTGAGCACGCAGCACCCTGAGTACTGAGCACCCAGCACCCCTAGTACTGAGCACCCAACACCCTGAGCACTGAGCACCCAGCACCCTGAGCACTGAGCAACCTGCACCCCGAGCACTGTGCACCCAGCACCCTGAGTACTGAGCACCCAGCACCCCGAGCACTGTGCACCCAGCACCCTGAGTACTGAGCACCGAGCACCCTGAGCACTGAGCACCCAGCATCCTGAGCACTGAGCACCCAGCACCCTGAGCACTGAGCACCCAGCACCCTGAGTAGTGAGCACCCAACTTACTGAGCACCGAGCACCCCGAGCACAAAGCACCCAGCACCCTGAGTACTGAGCACCGAGCACCCCGAGGACTGAGCACCCAGCACCCTGAGTACTGAGCCCCCAGCACCCTGAGTACTGAGCACCCAGCACCCTGAGTACTGAGCACCCAGCACCCTGAGTACTGAGCACCCAGCACCCTGAGTACTGAGCCCCCAGCACCCTGAGTACTGAGCACCCAGCACACTGAGTACTGAGCACCCAGCACCCTGAGCACTGAACACAAAGCACGCTGAGTAATGAGCACTGAGCACCCTGAGTACTGAGCACCGAGGACCCTGAGCACTGAGCACCCAGCACCCTGAGTACTGAGCACCCAGCACCCTGAGTACTGAGCACCCAGCACCCCGAGCACTGAGCACCCTGAGTACTGAGCACCCAGCACCCTGAGTACTGAGCACTAAGCACCCAGAGCACTGAGCACCCATCACCCCGAGCACGGAGCACCCAGGACCCCGAGCACTGAGTACTGAGCACCCAGCACCCTGAGTACTGAGCACCGAGCTCCCCGAGCACTGAGCACCCTGAGTACTGAGCACCCAGCACCCCGATCACTGAGCACCCAGCACCATGAGCACTGAGCACCCAGCACCCCGAGCACTCAGCACCCAGCACCCTGAGTACTGAGCACCCAGCACCCCGAGCACTGAGCACCCAGCACCCTGAGTACTGAGCACTGAGCACCCAGCACCCCGAGCACTGAGCTCCCAGCACCCCGAGTACTGACCACCGAGCACCCTGAGCACTGAGTACCCAGCACCCTGAGCACTGAGCACCCAGCACCCTGAGCACTGAGCACCCAGCACCCTGAGCACTGAGTACCCAGCACCCTGAGCACTGAGCACCCAGCACCCTGAGTACTGAGCACTGAGCACAGAGCACCCCGAGCACTGAGCACCCAGCACCCTGAGTACTGAGCAATGAGCACCCAGCACCCCGAGCACTGAGCACCCAGCACCCTGAGCACTGAGCACCCAGCACCCGAGTACTGATCACCCAGCCCCCTGAGTACTGAGCACGCAGCACCCTGAGTACTGAGCACCCAGCACCCCGAGCACTGAGCACCCAGCACCCTGAGCACTGAGCACCCAGCACCCGAGTACTGATCACCCAGCACCCTGAGTACTGAGCACGCAGCACCCTGAGTACTGAGCACCCAGCACCCCGAGTACTGAGCACCCAACACCCTGAGCACTGAGCACCCAGCACCCTGAGCACTGAGCAACCTGCACCCCGAGCACTGTGCACCCAGCACCCTGAGTACTGAGCACCCAGCACCCTGAGCACAGAGCACCCAGCATCCTGAGCACTGAGCACCCAGCACCCTGAGCACTGAGCACCCAGCACCCTGAGTAGTGAGCACCCAACTTACTGAGCACCGAGCACCCCGAGCACTAAGCACCCAGCACCCTGAGTACTGAGCACCGAGCACCCCGAGGACTGAGCACCCAGCACCCTGAGTACTGAGCTCCGAGCACCCCAAGCACAGAGCACCCAGCGCCCCGAGCACTGAGCACCCAGCACCCCGAGCACTGAGCCCCCAGCACCCCGAGCACTGAGCACCCAGCACCCCGAGCACTGAGCACCCAGCACCCTGAGTACTGAGCACCCAGCACCCTGAGTACTGAGCACCCAGCACCCTGAGCACTGAGCACCCAGCACCCTGAGTACTGAGCACCCAGCACCCTGAGTACTGAGTACCAAGCACCCTGAGCACTCAGCAACCTGAGTACTGAGGACCGAGCCCCCTAAGTACTGAGCACCCAGCACACTGAGTACTGAGCACCCAGCACCCTGAGCACTGAGCACCCAGCACCCTGAGTACTGAGCACACAGTACCCCGAGTACTGAGCACCCAGCACCCCGAGCACTGAGCACCCAGCACCCTGAGTACTGAGAACTGAGCACCCTGAGTACTGAGCACCGAACACACTGAGTACTGAGCACCCAGCACCCTGAGTACTGAGCACCCAGCACCCCGAGCACTGAGCACCCAGCACCCCGAGCACTGAGCACCCAGCACCCCTAGCACTGAGCACCCAGCACCCTGAGCACTGAGCACCCAGCACCCTGAGCACTGAGCACTGAGCACCCAGCACCCCGAGCACTGAGCACCCAGCACCCTGGGCACTGAGCACCCAGCACCCTGAGCACTGAGCACCCAGCACCCTGAGTACTGAGTAACCAGTACCCTGAGCACTGAGCACCCAGCACTCTTAGTACTGATCACCGAGCACCCCGAGCACTGAGCACCCAGCACCCTGAGTACTGAGCACCCAGCACCCTGAGTACTGAGCACCCAGCACCCTGAGTACTGAGCACCCAGCACCCTGAGCACTGAGCACAAAGCACGCTGAGTACTGAGCACTGAGCACCCTGAGTACTGAGCACCGAGGACCCTGAGGACTGAGCACCCAGCACGCTGAGTACTGAGCACTGAGCACCCTGAGTACTGAGCACCCAGCACCCAGAGCACTGAGCAGCCAGCAGCCTGAGCACTGAGCACCCAGCACCCCGAGCACTGAGCACCCAGCACCCTGAGCACTGTGCACCCAGCACCCCGAGTACTGAGCACCCAGCACCCCGAATACTGAGCACCCAGCACCCTGAGTACTGAGCACCAAGCACCCTGAGTACTGAGCACCCAGTACCCTGAGCACTGAACACACAGCACCCTGAGTACTGAGCACGCTGAGCACTGAGCACCCAGCACCCTGGGCACTGTGCACACAGCACCCCGAGCACTGAGCACCCAGCACCCTGAGTACTGAGAACAGATCACCCTGAGTACTGAGCACCCAGCACCCTGAGTACTGAGCCCCCAGCCCCCTTAGTACTGAGCACCAAGCACCCCGAGCACTGAGCACCCAGCACCCTGAGTACTGAGAACCGAGCACCCTGAGTACTGAGCACCCAGCACCCTGAGTACTGAGCCCCCAGCACCCTGAGTACTGAGCACCCAGCACCCTGAGTACTGAACACCCAGCACCCTGAGTACTGAGCACCCAACACCCTGAGTACTGAGCCCCCAGCACCCTGAGTACTGAGCACCAAGCACACTGAGTACTGAGCACCCAGCACCCTGAGCACTGAACACAAAGCACGCTGAGTAATGAGCACTGAGCACCCTGAGTACTGAGCACCGAGGACCCTGAGCACTGAGCACCCAGCACCCTGAGTACTGAGCACCCAGCACCCTGAGTACTGAGCACCCAGCACCCCGAGCACTGAGCACCCTGAGTACTGAACACCCAGCACCCTGAGTACTGAGCACTAAGCACCCAGAGGACTGAGCACCCAGCAACCCGAGCACGGAGCACCCAGGACCCCGAGCACTGAGTACTGAGCACCCAGCACCCTGAGTACTGAGCACCGAGCTCCCCGAGCACTGAGCACCCTGAGTACTGAGCACCCAGCACCCCGATCACTGAGCACCCAGCACCCTGAGCACTGAACACACAGCACCCTGAGTACTGAGCACGCTGAGCACTGAGCACCCAGCACCCTGGGCACTGTGCACCCAGCACCCCGAGCACTGAGCACCCAGCACCCTGAGTACTGAGAACAGATCACCCTGAGTACTGAGCACCCAGCACCCTGAGTACTGAGCCCCCAGCACCCTTAGTACTGAGCACCAAGCACCCCGAGCACTGAGCACCCAGCACCCTGAGTACTGAGCACCCAGCACCCCGAGCACTGAGCACCCAGCACCCCGAGAATGAGCACCCAGCACCCTGAGTACTGAGCACACAGCACCCTGAGTACTGAGCACCCAGCACCCCGAGCACTGAGCACCCTGAGTACTGAGCACCCAGCACCCTTAGTACTGAGCACTAAGCACCCAGAGCACGGAGCACCCAGCACCCCGAGCACTGAGTACTGAGCACCCAGCACCCTGAGTACTGAGCACCGAGCTCCCCGAGCACTGAGCACCCTGAGTACTTAGCACCCAGCACCCCGATCACTGAGCACCCAGCACCCTGAGTAATGAGCACCCAGCACCGCGAGCACTGAGCACCCAGAACCCCGAGCACTGAGCACCCAGCACCCTGAGTACTGAGCACCCAGCACCCCGAGCACTGAGCACCCTGTGTACTGAGCACCCAGCACCCTGAGTAATGAGCACCCAGCACCGCGAGCACTGAGCACCCAGCACCCTGAGTACTGAGCACCGAGCACCCTGAGTACTCAGCAGCCAGCACCCTGAGTACTGAGCACCCAGCGTACTGAGCACCGAGCACCCAGGACCCTGAGTACTGAGCACCCAGCACCCTGAGCACTGAGCACCCAGCAACCCGAGTACTGAGCACCGAGCACCCCGAGTACTGAGCACCCAGCACCCCGAGCACTGAGCACCCAGCACCCCGAGCACTGAGCACCCAGCACCCCGAGCACTGAGCACACAGCACCCCGAGCACTGAGCACCCAGCACCCCGAGCACCGAGTACCCTGAGTACAAAGCACCGAGCACCCTGAGCACTGAGCACCCAGCACCCTGAGCAGTGAGCACCCAGCACCCTGAGTACTGAGCACCCAGCACCCCGAGCACTGAGCACCCAGCACCCTGAGTACTGAGCACCCAGCACCCTGAGCACTGAGCACCGAGCACCCTGATCACTGAGCACCCAGCACCCTGAGGACTGAGCACCCAGCACCCCGAGCACTGAGCACACAGCACACTGAGCACTGAGCACCCTGAGTACTGAGCACCCAGCACCCTGAGCACTGAGCACCCAGCACCCTGAGTACTGAGCACTGAGCACCCAGCACCCCGAGCACTGAGCACCCAGCACCCTGAGTACTGAGCAATGAGAACCCAGCACCCCGAGCACTGAGCACCCAGCACCCTGAGCACTGAGCACCCAGCACCCGAGTACTGATCACCCAGCACCCTGAGTACTGAGCACCCAGCACCCTGAGTACTGAGCACCCAGCACCCCGAGCACTGAGTACCCAGCTCCCTGAGCACTGAGTACCCAGCACCCTGAGCACTGAGCACCCAGCACCCTGAGCACTGAGCACCCAGCACCCTGAGCACTGAGCACCAAGCACCCTGAGTACTGAGAACTGAGAACCCAGCACCCCGAGCACTGAGCACCCAGCACCCTGAGTACTGAGCACTGAGCACCCAGCACCCTGAGCACTGAGCACCCAGCACCCTGAGTAGTGAGCACCCAACTTACTGAGCACCGAGCACCCCGAGCACTAAGCACAGAGCACCCTAAGTACTGAGCACCGAGCACCCCGAGCACTGAGCACCCAGCACCCTGAGTACTGAGCTCTGAGCACCCCGAGCACAGAGCACCCAGCGCCCCGAGCACTGAGCACCCAGCACCGCGAGCACTGAGCCCCCAGCACCCCGAGCACTGAGCACCCAGCACCCCGAGCACTGAGCACCCAGCACCCTGAGTACTGAGCACCCAGCACCCTGAGTACTGAGCACCCAGCACCCTGAGCACTGAGCACCCAGCACCGCGAGCACTGAGCCCCCAGCACCCCGAGCACTGAGCACCCAGCACCCCGAGCACTGAGCACCCAGCACCCTGAGTACTGAGCACCCAGCACCCTGAGTACTGAGCACCCAGCACCCCGAGCACTGAGCACCCAGTACCCTGAGTACTGAGAACAGATCACCGTGAGTACTGAGCACCCAGCACCCTGAGTACTGAGCCCCCAGCACCCTTAGTACTGAGCACCAAGCACCCCGAGCACTGAGCACCCAGCACCCTGAGTTCTGAGAACCGAGCACCCTGAGTAAAGAGCACCCAGCACCCTGAGTACTGAGCCCCCAGCACCCTGAGTACTGAGCACCCAGCACCCTGAGTACTGAGCACCCAGCACCCTGAGTACTGAGCACCCAGCACCCTGAGTACTGAGCCCCCAGCACCCTGAGTACTGAGCACCCAGCACACTGAGTACTGAGCACCCAGCACCCTGAGCACTGAGCACAAAGCACGCTGAGTAATGAGCACTGAGCACCCTGAGTACTGAGCACCGAGGACCCTGAGCACTGAGCACCCAGCACCCTGAGTACTGAGCACCCAGCACCCCGAGCACTGAGCACCCTGAGTACTGAGCACCCAGCACCCTGAGTACTGAGCACTAAGCACCCAGAGCACTTAGCACCCAGCACCCCGAGCACGGAGCACCCAGGACCCCGAGCACTGAGTACTGAGCACCCAGCACCCTGAGTACTGAGCACCGAGCTCCCCAAGCACTGAGCACCCTGAGTAATGAGCACCCAGCACCCCGATCACTGAGCACCCAGCACCCTGAGCACTGAGCACCCAGCACCCCGAGCACTGAGCACCCAGCACCCTGAGTACTGAGCACCCAGCACCCCGAGCACTGAGCACCCTGAGTACTGAGCACCCAGCACCCTGAGTAATGAGCACCCAGCACCCCGAGCACTGAGCACCCAGCACCCTGAGTACTGAGCACCGAGCACCCTGAGTACTCAGCAGCCAGCACCCTGAGTACTGAGCACCCAGGGTACTGAGCACCGAGCACCCAGCACCCTGAGTACTGAGCACCCAGCACCCTGAGCACTGAGCACCCATCAACCTGAGTACTGAGCACCGAGCACCCCGAGCACTGAGCACCCAGCACCCCGAGCACTGAGCACCCAGCACCCTGAGCACTGAGCACCCAGCACCCCGAGCACTGAGCACCCAGCACCCCGAGCACTGAGCACCCAGCACCCCGAGCACTGAGAACCCAGCACCCCGAGCACCGAGCACCCTGAGTACAAAGCACCGAGCACCCTGAGCACTGAGCACCCAGCACCCTGAGCAGTGAGCACCCAGCACAATGAGTACTGAGCACCCAGCACCCCGAGCACTGAGCACCCAGCACCCTGAGTACTGAGCACCCAGCTCCCTGAGCACTGAGCACCGAGCACCCTGAGCACTGACCACCCTGCACCCTGAGGACTGAGCACCCAGCACCCCGAGCACTGAGCACACAGCACACTGAGCACTGAGCACCCTGAGTACTGAGCACTGAGCACCCTGAGTACTGAGCACTGAGCACCCTGAGTACTGAGCACCCAGCAACCTGAGTACTGAGCAACCAGCACCCCGAGCACTGAGTACCCAGCTCCCTGAGCACTGAGTACCCAGCACCCTGAGCACTGAGCACCCAGCACCCCGAGCACTGAGCACCCAGCACCCCGAGCACTGAGCACACAGCACCCCGAGCACTGAGCACCCAGCACCCCGAGCACCGAGTACCCTGAGTACAAAGCACCGAGCACCCTGAGCACTGAGCTCCCAGCACCCTGAGCAGTGAGCACCCAGCACCCTGAGTACTGAGCACCCAGCACCCCGAGCACTGAGCACCCAGCACCCTGAGTACTGAGCACCCAGCACCCTGAGCAATGAGCACCGAGCACCCTGATCACTGAGCACCCAGCACCCTGAGGACTGAGCACCCAGCACCCCGAGCACTGAGCACACAGCACACTGAGCACTGAGCACCCTGAGTACTGAGCACCCAGCACCCTGAGCACTGAGCACCCAGCACCCTGAGTACTGAGCACTGAGCACCCAGCACCCCGAGCACTGAGCACCCAGCACCCTGAGTACTGAGCAATGAGAACCCAGCACCCCGAGCACTGAGCACCCAGCACCCTGAGCACTGAGCACCCAGCACCCGAGTACTGATCATCCAGCACCCTGAGTACTGAGCACCCAGCACCCTGAGTACTGAGCACCCAGCACCCCGAGCACTGAGTACCCAGCTCCCTGAGCACTGAGTACCCAGCACCCTGAGCACTGAGCACCGAGCACCCTGAGCACTGAGCACCCAGCACCCTGAGCACTGAGCACCAAGCACCCTGAGTACTGAGCACTGAGAACCCAGCACCCCGAGCACTGAGCACCCAGCACCCTGAGTACTGAGCACTGAGCACCCAGCACCCTGAGCACTGAGCACCCAGCACCCTGAGTAGTGAGCACCCAACTTACTGACTACCGAGCACCCCGAGCACTAAGCACAGAGCACCCTAAGTACTGATCACCGAGCACCCCGAGCACTGAGCACCCAGCACCCTGAGTACTGAGCTCTGAGCACCCCGAGCACAGAGCACCCAGCGCCCCGAGCACTGAGCACCCAGCACCGCGAGCACTGAGCCCCCAGCACCCCGAGCACTGAGCACCCAGCACCCCGAGCACTGAGCACCCAGCACCCTGAGTACTGAGCACCCAGCACCCTGAGTACTGAGCACCCAGCACCCTGAGCACTGAGCACCCAGCACCGCGAGCACTGAGCCCCCAGCACCCCGAGCACTGAGCACCCAGCACCCCGAGCACTGAGCACCCAGCACCCTGAGTACTGAGCACCCAGCACCCTGAGTACTGAGCACCCAGCACCCCGAGCACTGAGCACCCAGTACCCTGAGTACTGAGAACAGATCACCGTGAGTACTGAGCACCCAGCACCCTGAGTACTGAGCACCCAGCACCCTTAGTACTGAGCACCAAGCACCCCGAGCACTGAGCACCCAGCACCCTGAGTTCTGAGAACCGAGCACCCTGAGTAAAGAGCACCCAGCACCCTGAGTACTGAGCCCCCAGCACCCTGAGTACTGAGCACCCAGCACCCTGAGTACTGAGCACCCAGCACCCTGAGTACTGAGCACCCAGCACCCTGAGTACTGAGCCCCCAGCACCCTGAGTACTGAGCACCCAGCACACTGAGTACTGAGCACCCAGCACCCTGAGCACTGAGCACAAAGCACGCTGAGTAATGAGCACTGAGCACCCTGAGTACTGAGCACCGAGGACCCTGAGCACTGAGCACCCAGCACCCTGAGTACTGAGCACCCAGCACCCCGAGCACTGAGCACCCTGAGTACTGAGCACCCAGCACCCTGAGTACTGAGCACTAAGCACCCAGAGCACTTAGCACCCAGCACCCCGAGCACGGAGCACCCAGGACCCCGAGCACTGAGTACTGAGCACCCAGCACCCTGAGTACTGAGCACCGAGCTCCCCAAGCACTGAGCACCCTGAGTAATGAGCACCCAGCACCCCGATCACTGAGCACCCAGCACCCTGAGCACTGAGCACCCAGCACCCCGAGCACTGAGCACCCAGCACCCTGAGTACTGAGCACCCAGCACCCCGAGCACTGAGCACCCTGAGTACTGAGCACCCAGCACCCTGAGTAATGAGCACCCAGCACCCCGAGCACTGAGCACCCAGCACCCTGAGTACTGAGCACCGAGCACCCTGAGTACTCAGCAGCCAGCACCCTGAGTACTGAGCACCCAGGGTACTGAGCACCGAGCACCCATTACCCTGAGTACTGAGCACCCAGCACCCTGAGCACTGAGCACCCATCAACCTGAGTACTGAGCACCGAGCACCCCGAGCACTGAGCACCCAGCACCCCGAGCACTGAGCACCCAGCACCCTGAGCACTGAGCACCCAGCACCCCGAGCACTGAGCACCCAGCACCCCGAGCACTGAGCACCCAGCACCCCGAGCACTGAGCACCCAGCACCCCGAGCACCGAGCACCCTGAGTACAAAGCACCGAGCACCCTGAGCACTGAGCACCCAGCACCCTGAGCAGTGAGCACCCAGCACAATGAGTACTGAGCACCCAGCACCCCGAGCACTGAGCACCCAGCACCCTGAGTACTGAGCACCCAGCACCCTGAGCACTGAGCACCGAGCACCCTGAGCACTGACCACCCAGCACCCTGAGGACTGAGCACCCAGCACCCCGAGCACTGAGCACACAGCACACTGAGCACTGAGCACCCTGAGTACTGAGCACTGAGCACCCTGAGTACTGAGCACTGAGCACCCTGAGTACTGAGCACCCAGCAACCTGAGTACTGAGCAACCAGCACCCCGAGCACTGAGTACCCAGCTCCCTGAGCACTGAGTACCCAGCACCCTGAGCACTGAGCACCCAGCACCCTGAGCACTGAGCACCCAGCACCCTGAGCACTGAGCACCCAGCACCCTGAGTACTGAGCACTGAGCACCCATCACCCCGAGCACTGAGCACCCAGCACCCTGAGTACTGAGCTCCGAGTACCCCGAGCACAGAGCACCCAGCGCCCCGAGCACTGAGCACCCAGCACCCCGAGCACTGAGCCCCCAGCACCCCGAGCACTGAGCACCCAGCACCCCGAGCACTGAGCACCCAGCACCCTGAGTACTGAGCACCCAGCACGCTGAGCACTGAGCACCCAGCACCCTGAGTACTGAGCACCCAGCACCCTGAGTACTGAGTACCCAGCACCCTGAGCACTCAGCAACCTGAGTACTGAGGACCGAGCACCCTGAGCACTGAGAACACATCACCCTGAGTACTGAGCACCCAGCACCCCAAACACTGAGCACCGAGCACCCTGAGAACTGAGCACCGAGCTCCCCGAGCACTGAGCACCCTGAGTACTGAGCACCCAGCACCCCGATCACTGAGCACGCATCACCCTGAGTACTGAGCACGCAGCACCCCAAACACTGAGCACCGAGCACCCTGAGAACTGAGCACCGAGCTCCCCGAGCACTGAGCACCCTGAGTACTGAGCACCCAGCACCCCGATCACTGAGCACATAGCACCCTGAGCACTGACCACCCAGCACCCTGAGCACTGAGCACCCAGCACGCTGAGTACTGAGCACCCAGCACCCTGAGCACTGAGCACCCAGCACCCTGAGTACTGAGCACTGAGCACCCAGCACCCCGAGCACTGAGCACCCAGCACCCTGTGTACTGAGCACTGAGCACCCTGAGTACTAAGCACCCAGCACCCTGAGTACTGAGCACCCAGGACCCTGAGCACTGAGCACCGAGCACCCCGAGCACTGAGCACCCATCACCCTGAGCACTGAGTACTGAGCACCGAGCACCCTGAGCACTGAGCACCCAGCACCCTGAGCACTGAGCAGCCAGCACCCTGAGCACTGAGCACCCAGCACCCCGATCACTGAGCACATAGCACCCTGAGCACTGAGCACCCAGCACTCTGAGCACTGCGCACCCAGCACCCTGAGTACTGAGCACCCAGCACCCCGAGCACTGAGCACCCAGCACCCTGAGTACTGAGCACTGAGCACCCAGCACCCCGAGCACTGAGCACCCAGCACCCTGTGTACTGAGCACTGAGCACCCTGAGTACTAAGCACCCAGCACCCTGCGTACTGAGCACCCAGGACCCTGAGCACTGAGCACCGAGCACCCTGAGCACTGAGCACCCATCACCCTGAGCACTGAGTACTGAGCACCGAGCACCCTGAGCACTGAGCACCCAGCATCCTGAGCACTGAGTACTGAGAACCCAGCACCCTGAGCACTGAGCACCCAGCACCGTGAGTACTGAGCACCCAGCACCCTGAGTACTGAGCACCCAGCACCCTGAGCACTGAGCACAAAGCATGCTGAGTACTGAGCACTGAGCACCCTGAGCACTGAGCACCCAGAACCCTGAGTAATGAGCACCGAGCACCCTAAGTACTGAGCACCCAGCACCCTGAGTACTGAGCACCCAGCACCCTGAGCACTGAGCACCCAGCACCGTGAGTACTGAGCACCCAGCACCCTGAGTACTGAGCACCCAGCACCCTGAGCACTGAGCACAAAGCATGCTGAGTACTGAGCACCGAGCACCCTGAGCACTGAGCACCCAGAACCCTGAGTAATGAGCACCGAGCACCCTAAGTACTGAGCACCCAGCACCCTGAGTACTGAGCACCCAGCACCCTGAGCACTGAGTACCCAGCACCCTGAGTACTGAGCACCCAGCACCCCGAGTACTGAGCACCCAGCACCCCGAGCACTGAGCACCCAGCACCCTGAGTACTGAGCACTGAGCACCCTGAATACTGAGCACCGAACACCCTGAGTACTGAGCACCCAGCACCCTGAGTACTGAGCACCCAGCACCCCGAGCACTGAGCACCCAGCACCCCGTGCACTGAGCACCCAGCACCAAGAGCACTGAGCACCCAGCACCCTGAGTACTGATCACCGAGCACCCCGAGCACTGAGCACCCAGCACCCTGAGTACTGAGCACAAAGCACGCTGAGTACTGAGCACTGAGCACCCTGAGTACTGAGCACCGAGGACCCTGAGCACTGAGCACCCAGAACGCTGAGTACTGAGCACTGAGCACCCTGAGTACTGAGCACCCAGCACCCTGAGCACTGAGCACAAAGCACGCTGAGTACTGAGCACTGAGCACCCTGAGTACTGAGCACCGAGGACCCTGAGCACTGAGCACCCAGAACGCTGAGTACTGAGCACTGAGCACCCTGAGTACTGAGCACCCAGCACCCTGAGCACTGAGCAGCCAGCACCCTGAGCACTGTGCACCCAGCACCCCGAGTACTGAGCACCCAGCACCCCGAGTACCGAGCAACCAGCACCCTGAGTACTGAGCACCAAGCACCCTGAGTACTGAGCACCCAGTACCCTGAGCACTGAACACACAGCACCCTGAGTACTGAGCACCCCGAGCACTGAGCACCCAGCACCCTGAGCACTGTGCACACAGTACCCCGAGCACTGAGCACCCAGCACCCTGAGTACTGAGAACAGATCACCCTGAGTACTGAGCACCCACCACCCTGAGTACTGAGCCCCCAGCACAATGAGTACTGAGCACCCAGCACCCCGAGCACTGAGCACCCAGCACCCCGAGAATGAGCTCCCAGCACCCTGAGTACTGAGAACCGAGAACCCTGAGTACTGAGCACCCAGCACCCTGAGTACTGAGCCCCCAGCAGCCTGAGTACTGAGCACCCAGCACCCTGAGTACTGAGCAACCAGCACCCCGAGCACTGAGCACCCAGCACCCCGAGAATGAGCACCCAGCACCCTGAGTACTGAGCACCCAGCACCCTGAGTACTGAGCACCCAGCACCCCGAGCACTGAGCACCCTGAGTACTGAGCACCCAGCACCCTTAGTACTGAGCACTAAGCACCCAGAGCACTGAGCACCCAGCACCCCGAGCACGGAGCACCCAGGACCCCGAGCACTGAGTACTGAGCACCCAGCACCCTGAGTACTGAGCACCGAGCTCCCCGAGCACTGAGCACCCTGAGTACTGAGCAACCAGCACCCCGATCACTGAGCACCCAGCACCCTGAGCACTGAGCACCCAGCACCCCGAGCATTGAGCACCCAGCACCCTGAGTACTGAGCACCCAGCACCCCGAGCACTGAGCACCCTGAGTACTGAGCACCCAGCACCCTGAGTAATGAGCACCCAGCACCCCGAGCACTGAGCACCCAGCACCCTGATTACTGAGCACCGAGCACCCTGAGTACTCAGCAGACAGCACCCTGAGTACTGAGCACCCAGCGTACTGAGCACCGAGCACCCAGCACCCTGAGTACTGAGCACCCAGCACCCTGAGCACTGAGCACCCAGCAACCTGAGTACTGAGCACCGAGCACCCCGAGTACTGAGCACCCAGCACCCCGAGCACTGAGCACCCAGAACCCTGAGCACTGAGCACCCAGCACCCCGAGCACTGAGCACCCAGCACCCCGAGCACCGAGAACCCAGCACCCCGAGAACTGAGCACCCAGCAACCCGAGCACCGAGCACCCTGAGTACAAAGCACCGAGCACCCTGAGCACTGAGCACCCAGCACCCTGAGCAGTGAGCACCCAGCACCCTGAGTACTGAGCACCCAGCACCCCGAGCACTGAGCACCCAGCACCCTGAGTAATGAGCACCCAGCACCCTGAGCACTGAGCACCGAGCACCCTGAGCACTGAGCACCCAGCACCCTGAGGACTGAGCACCCAGCACCCCGAGCACTGAGCACACAGCACACAGAGCACTGAGCACCCTGAGTACTGAGCACTGAGCACCCTGAGTACTGAGCACTGAGCTCCCTGAGTACTGAGCACCCAGCACCCTGAGTACTGAGCACCCAGCACCCCGAGCACTGAGTACCCAGCTCCCTGAGCACTGAGTACCCAGCACCCTGAGCACTGAGCACCCAGCACCCTGAGCACTGAGCACCCAGCACCCTGAGCACTGAGCACCCAGCACCCTGAGTACTGAGCACTGAGCACCCAGCACCCCGAGCACTGAGCACCCAGCACCCTGAGTACTGAGCACTGAGCACCCAGCACCCCGAGCACTGAGCACCCAGCACCCTGAGCACTGAGCACCCAGCACCCGAGTACAGATGACCCAGCACCCTGAGTACTGATCACCCAGCACCCTGAGTACTGAGCACGCAGCACCCTGAGTACTGAGCACCCAGCACCCCGAGCACTAAGCACCCAGCACCCTGAGTACTGAGCACCGAGCACCCCGAGCACTGAGCACCCAGCACCCTGTGTACTGAGCTCCGAGCACCCCGAGCACAGAGCACCCAGCGCCCCGAGCACTGATCACCCAGCACCCCGAGCAATGAGCCCCCAGCACCCTGAGCACTGAGCACCCAGCACCCCGAGCACTGAGCACCCAGCACCCTGAGTACTGAGCACCCAGCACCCTGAGTACTGAGCACCCAGCACCCTGAGCACTGAGCACCCAGCACCCTGAGTACTGAGCACCCAGCACCCTGAGTACTGAGTACCCAGCAGCCTGAGCACTCAGCAACCTGAGTACTGAGCACCGAGCACCCTAAGTAATGAGCACCCAACACCCTGAGTACTGAGCACCCAGCACCCTGAGCACTGAGCACCCAGCAACCTGAGTACTGAGCACCGAGCACCCCGAGTACTGAGCACCCAGCACCCCGAGCACTGAGCACCCAGAACCCTGAGCACTGAGCACCCAGCACCCCGAGCACTGAGCACCCAGCACCCCGAGCACTGAGCACCCAGCACCCCGAGCACTGAGCACCCAGCACCCCGAGCACCGAGCACCCTGAGTACAAAGCACAGAGCACCCTGAGCACTGAGCACCCAGCACCCTGAGCAGTGAGCACCCAGCACCCTGAGTACTGAGCACCCAGCACCCCGAGCACTGAGCACCCAGCACCCTGAGTACTGAGCACCCAGCACCCTGAGCACTGAGCACCGAGCACCCTGAGCACTGAGCACCCAGCACCCTGAGGACTGAGCACCCAGCACCCCGAGCACTGAGCACACAGCACACAGAGCACTGAGCACCCTGAGTACTGAGCACTGAGCACCCTGAGTACTGAGCACTGAGCACCCTGAGTACTGAGCACCCAGCACCCTGAGTACTGAGCACCCAGCACCCCGAGCACTGAGTACCCAGCTCCCTGAGCACTGAGTACCCAGCACCCTGAGCACTGAGCACCCAGCACCCTGAGCACTGAGCACCCAGCACCCTGAGCACTGAGCACCCAGCACCCTGAGTACTGAGCACTGAGCACCCAGCACCCCGAGCACTGAGCACCCAGCACCCTGAGTACTGAGCACTGAGCACCCAGCACCCGAGCACTGAGCACCCAGCAACCTGAGCACTGAGCACCCAGCACCCGAGTACAGATCACCCAGCACCCTGAGTACAGATCACCCAGCACCCTGAGTACTGAGCACGCAGCACCCTGAGTACTGAGCACCCAGCACCCCGAGCACTAAGCACCCAGCACCCTGAGTACTGAGCACCGAGCACCCCGAGCACTGAGCACCCAGCACCCTGAGTACTGAGCTCCGAGCACCCGGAGCACAAAGCACCCAGCGCCCCGAGCACTGAGCACCCAGCACCCCGAGCACTGAGCCCCCAGCACCCCGAGCACTGAGCACCCAGCACCCCGAGCACTGAGCACCAAGCACCCTGAGTACTGAGCACCCAGCACCCTGAGTACTGAGCACCCAGCACCCTGAGAACTGAGCACCCAGCACCCTGAGTACTGAGCACCCAGCACCCTGAGTACTGAGTACCCAGCACCCTGAGCACTCAGCAACCTGAGTACTGAGCACCGATCACCCTAAGTAATGAGCACCCAGCACCCTGAGTACTGAGCACCCAGCACCCTGAGCACTGAGCACCCAGCACCCTGAGTACTGAGCACCCAGCACCCCGAGTACTGAGCACCCAGCACCCCGAGCACTGAGCACCCAGCACCCTGAGTACTGAGCACTGAGCACCCTGAGTACTGAGCACCGAACACACTGAGTACTGAGCACCCAGCACCCTGAGTACTGAGCCCCCAGCACCCCGAGCACTGAGCACCCAGCACCCCGAGCACTGAGCACCCAGCACCCCGAGCACTGAGCACCCAGCACCCTGAGCACTGAGCACCCAGCACCCTGAGCACTGAGCACCCAGCACCCTGAGCACTGAGCACCCAGCACCCCGAGCACTGAGCACCCAGCACCCTGAGCACTGAGCACCCAGCACCCTGAGCACTGAGCACCCAGCTCCCTGAGTACTGAGTACCCAGTACCCTGAGCACTGAGCACCCAGCACTCTTAGTACTGATCACCGAGCAACCCGAGCACTGAGCACCCAGCACCCTGAGTACTGAGCACCCAGCACCCTGAGTACTGAGCACCCAGCACCCTGAGTACTGAGCACCCAGCACCCTGAGCACTGAGCACAAATCACGCTGAGTACTGAGCACTGAGCACCCTGAGTACAGAGCACCGAGGAACCTGAGGACTGAGCACCCAGCATGCTGAGTACTGAGCACTGAGCACCCTGAGTACTGAGCACCCAGCACCCTGAGCACTGAGCAGCCAGCAGCCTGAGCACTGAGCACCCAGCACCCCAAGCACTGAGCACCCAGCACCCTGAGCACTGTGCACACAGCACCCCGAGTACTGAGCACCCAGCACCCCGAGTACTGAGCACCCAGCACCCTGAGTACTGAGCACCAAGCACCCTGAGTACTGAGCACCCAGTACCCTGAGCACTGAACACACAGCACCCTGAGTACTGAGCACCCTGAGCACTGAGCACCCAGCACCCTGGGCACTGTGCACCCAGTACCCTGAGCACTGAGCACCCAGCACCCTGAGTACTGAGCCCCCAGCACCCTTAGTACTGAGCACCAAGCACCCCGAGCACTGAGCACCTAGCACCCCGAGAATGAGCACCCAGCACCCTGAGTACTGAGAACCGAGCACCCTGAGTACTGAGCACCCAGCACCCTGAGTACTGAGCACCCAGCACCCTGAGTACTGAGCACCCAGCACCCTGAGTACTGAGCACCCAGCACCCTGAGTACTGAGCACCCAGCACCCTGAGTACTGAGCCCCCAGCACCCTGAGTACTGAGCACCCAGCACACTGAGTACTGAGCACCCAGCACCCTGAGCACTGAGCACAAAGCACGCTGAGTAATGAGCACTGAGCACCCTTAGTACTGAGCACCGAGGACCCTGAGCACTGAGCACCCAGCACCCTGAGTACTGAGCACCCAGCACCCTGAGTACTGAGCACCCAGCACCCCGAGCACTGAGCACCCTGAGTACTGAGCACCCAGCACCCTGAGTACTGAGCACTAAGCACCCAGAGCACTGAGCACCCAGCACCCCGAGCACGGAGCACCCAGGACCCCGAGCACTGAGTACTGAGCACCCAGCACCCTGAGTACTGAGCACCGAGCTCCCCGAGCACTGAGCACCCTGAGTACTGAGCACCCAGCACCCCGATCACTGAGCACCCAGCACCCTGAGCACTGAGCACCCAGCACCCCGAGCACTGAGCACCCAGCACCCTGAGTACTGAGCACCCAGCACCCCGAGCACTGAGCACCCAGCACCCTGAGTACTGAGCACTGAGCACCCAGCACCCCGAGCACTGAGCACCCAGCACCCTGTGTACTGAGCCCTGAGCACCCTGAGTACAAAGCACCCAGCACCCTGAGTACTGAGCACCCAGGACCCTGAGCACTGAGCACCGAGCACCCCGAGCACTGAGCACCCTGCACCCAGAGCACTCAGCACCCAGCACCCCGAGCATTGAACACCCAGCACCCTGAGCACTGAGCACCCAGCACCTTAAGCACTGAGCACCCAGCACCCCGAGCACTGAGCACCCAGCACCCTGAGCACTGAGCACCCAGCATCCTGAGTACTGAGCACCCAGCACCCTGAGTACTGAGCACCCAGACCCCGAGCTCTGAGCACCCAGCACCCCTAGCACTGTGCACCCAGCACCCTGAGTAATGAGAACCCAGCACCCTGAGTACTGAGCACCCAGCACCCTGAGCACTGAGCACCCAGCAGCCCGAGCACTGAGCACCCAGCATCCTGAGCACTGAGTACTGAGCACCCAGCACCCTGAGCACTGAGCACCCAGCACCCTGAGCACTGAGCACCCAGCACCCTGAGTACTGAGCACCCAGCACCCCAAGCACTGAGCACCGAGCACCCTGAGTACTGAGCACCCAGCACGCTGAGCACTGAGCACCCAGCACCCCGAGTACTGAGCACCCAGCACCCTGAGTACTGAGCACCCAGCACCCTGAGTACTGAGCACCCAGCACCCCGAGCACTGAGCACCCAGCACCCTGAGCACTGAGCACCCAGCACCCTGAGTACTGAGCACCCAGCACCCTGAGCACTGAGCACCCAGCACCCTGAGCACTGAGCACCAAACACCCTGAGCACTGAGCACCCAGCACCCTGAGCACTGAGCACCCAGCACCCTGAGCACTGAGCACCCAGCACCCTGAGTACTGAACACCCAGCACCCTGAGTACTGAGCATCCAGCACCCTGAGTACTGAGCACCCAGCACCCTGAGTACTGAGCCCCCAGCACCCTGAGTACTGAGCACCCAGCACACTGAGTACTGAGCACCCAGCACCCTGAGCACTGAGCACAAAGCACGCTGAGTAATGAGCACTGAGCACCCTAAGTACTGAGCACCGAGGACCCTGAGCACTGAGCACCCAGCACCCTGAGTACTGAGCACCCAGCACCCTGAGTACTGAGCACCCAGCACCCCGAGCACTGAGCACCCTGAGTACTGAGCACCCAGCACCCTGAGTACTGAGCACTAAGCACCCAGAGCACTGAGCACCCAGCACCCCGAGCACGGAGCACCCAGGACCCCGAGCACTGAGTACTGAGCACCCAGCACCCTGAGTACTGAGCACCGAGCTCCCCGAGCACTGAGCACCCTGAGTACTGAGCACCCAGCACCCCGATCACTAAGCACCCAGCACCCTGAGCACTGAGCACCCAGCACCCCGAGCACTCAGCACCCAGCACCCTGAGTACTGAGCACCCAGCACCCCGAGCACTGAGCACCCAGCACCCTGAGTACTGAGCACTGAGCACCCAGCACCCCGAGCACTGAGCTCCCAGCACCCCGAGTACTGACCACCGAGCACCCTGAGCACTGAGTACCCAGCACGCTGAGTACTGAGCACTGAGCACCCTGAGTACTGAGCACCGAGCACCCTGAGTACTGAGCACCCAGCACCCTGAGCACTGAGCAGCCAGCACCCTGAGCACTGAGCACCCAGCACCCCGAGCACTGAGCACCCAGCACCCTGAACACTGAGCAAGCAGCACCCCGAGTACTGAGCACACAGCACCCTGAGTACTGAGCACCGAGCACCCCAAGCACTGAGCACCCAGCACCCTGAGTACTGAGCACCCAGCACCCCAAACACTGAGCACCGAGCACCCTGAGAACTGAGCACCTAGCACCCTGAGTACTGAGCACCCAGCACCATGAGTACTGAGCACCGAGCACCCAGAGTACTGAGCAACCTGAGTACTGAGCACCCAGCACCCCGAGAATGAGCACCCAGCACCATGAGTACTGAGCACCGAGCACCCTGAGCACGGAGCACCCAGCACCCTGAGTACTGAGCACCAAGCACCCTGAGTACTGAGCACCCAGCACCCTGAGTACTGAGCACCCAGCACCCTGAGTTCTGAGCACCCAGCACCATGAGCACTGAACACACTGAGTACTGAGCACCCAGCACCCTGAGCACTGAGGACCCAGCACCCTGAGTACTGAGCACCCAGCACCCTGAGTACTGAGGACCCAGCACCCCGAGCACTGAGCACCCAGCACCCTAAGTACTGAGCACCCAGCACCCCGAGCACTGAGCACCCAGCACCCTGAGTACTGAGCACCCAGCACCCTGAGTACTGAGCACTGAACACTGAGCACCCTGAGCACTGAGCACCCAGCACCCTGAGCACTGAGCACCCAGCATCCTGAGCACTGAGTACTGAGCACCCAGCACCCTGAGCACTGAGCACCCAGCACCCTGAGCACTGAGCACGCATCACCCTGAGTACTGAGCACCCAGCACCCCAAACACTGAGCACCGAGCACCCTGAGAACTGAGCACCGAGCTCCCCGAGCACTGAGCACCCTGAGTACTGAGCACCCAGCACCCCGATCACTGAGCACATAGCACCCTGAGCACTGACCACCCAGCACCCTGAGCACTGAGCACCCAGCACGCTGAGTACTGAGCACCCAGCACCCTGAGCACTGAGCACCCAGCACCCTGAGTACTGAGCACTGAGCACCCAGCACCCCGAGCACTGAGCACCCAGCACCCTGTGTACTGAGGACTGAGCACCCTGAGTACTAAGCACCCAGCACCCTGAGTACTGAGCACCCAGGACCCTGAGCACTGAGCACCGAGCACCCCGAGCACTGAGCACCCATCACCCTGAGCACTGAGTACTGAGCACCGAGCACCCTGAGCACTGAGCACCCAGCACCCTGAGCACTGAGCAGCCAGCACCCTGAGCACTGAGCACCCAGCACCCCGATCACTGAGCACATAGCACCCTGAGCACTGAGCACCCAGCACTCTGAGCACTGCGCACCCAGCACCCTGAGTACTGAGGACCCAGCGCGCTGAGTACTGAGCACCCAGCACCCCGAGCACTGAGCACCCAGCACCCTGAGTACTGAGCACTGAGCACCCAGCACCCCGAGCACTGAGTACCCAGCACCCTGTGTACTGAGCACTGAGCACCCTGAGTACTAAGCACCCAGCACCCTGAGTACTGAGCACCCAGGACCCTGAGCACTGAGCACCGAGCACCCTGAGCACTGAGCACCCATCACCCTGAGCACTGAGTACTGAGCACCGAGCACCCTGAGCACTGAGCACCCAGCATCCTGAGCACTGAGTACTGAGCACCCAGCACCCTGAGCACTGAGCACCCAGCACCGTGAGTACTGAGCACCCAGCACCCTGAGTACTGAGCACCCAGCATCCTGAGCACTGAGCACAAAGCACGCTGAGTACTGAGCACTGAGCACCCTGAGCACTGAGCACCCAGCACCCTGAGTAATGAGCACCGAGCACCCTAAGTACTGAGCACCCAGCACCCTGAGTACTGAGCACCCAGCACCCTGAGCACTGAGCACCCAGCACCCTGAGCACTGAGCACCCAGCATCCTGAGCACTGAGTACTGAGCACCCAGCACCCTGAGCACTGAGCACCCAGCACCCTGAGCACTGAGCACGCATCACCCTGAGTACTGAGCACCCAGCACCCCAAACACTGAGCACCGAGCACCCTGAGAACTGAGCACCGAGCTCCCCGAGCACTGAGCACCCTGAGTACTGAGCACCCAGCACCCCGATCACTGAGCACATAGCACCCTGAGCACTGACCACCCAGCACCCTGAGCACTGAGCACCCAGCACGCTGAGTACTGAGCACCCAGGACCCTGAGCACTGAGCACCGAGCACCCCGAGCACTGAGCACCCATCACCCTGAGCACTGAGTACTGAGCACCGAGCACCCTGAGCACTGAGCACCCAGCACCCTGAGCACTGAGCAGCCAGCACCCTGAGCACTGAGCACCCAGCACCCCGATCACTGAGCACATAGCACCCTGAGCACTGAGCACCCAGCACTCTGAGCACTGCGCACCCAGCACCCTGAGTACTGAGCACCCAGCACGCTGAGTACTGAGCACCCAGCACCCCGAGCACTGAGCACCCAGCACCCTGAGTACTGAGCACTGAGCACCCAGCACCCCGAGCACTGAGCACCCAGCACCCTGTGTACTGAGCACTGAGCACCCTGAGTACTAAGCACCCAGCACCCTGAGTACTGAGCACCCAGGACCCTGAGCACTGAGCACCGAGCACCCTGAGCACTGAGCACCCATCACCCTGAGCACTGAGTACTGAGCACCGAGCACCCTGAGCACTGAGCACCCAGCATCCTGAGCACTGAGTACTGAGCACCCAGCACCCTGAGCACTGAGCACCCAGCACCGTGAGTACTGAGCACCCAGCACCCTGAGTACTGAGCACCCAGCATCCTGAGCACTGAGCACAAAGCACGCTGAGTACTGAGCACTGAGCACCCTGAGCACTGAGCACCCAGCACCCTGAGTAATGAGCACCGAGCACCCTAAGTACTGAGCACCCAGCACCCTGAGTACTGAGCACCCAGCACCCTGAGCACTGAGTACCCAGCACCCTGAGTACTGAGCACCCAGCACCCCGAGTACTGAGCACCCAGCACCCCGAGCACTGAGCACCCAGCACCCTGAGTACTGAGCACTGAGCACCCTGAATACTGAGCACCGAACACCCTGAGTACTGAGCACCCAGCACCCTGAGTACTGAGCACCCAGCACCCCGAGCACTGAGCACCCAGCACCCCGAGCACTGAGCACCCAGCACCAAGAGCACTGAGCACCCAGCACCCTGAGTACTGATCACCGAGCACCCCGAGCACTGAGCAACCAGCACCCTGAGTACTGAGCACCCAGCACCCTGAGTACTGAGCACAGAGCACCCTTAGTACTGAGCACCCAGCACCCTGAGCACTGAGCACAAAGCACGCTGAGTACTGAGCACTGAGCACCCTGAGTACTGAGCACCGAGGACCCTGAGCACTGAGCACCCAGAACGCTGAGTACTGAGCACTGAGCACCCTGAGTACTGAGCACCCAGCACCCTGAGCACTGAACAGCCAGCACCCTGAGCACTGTGCACCCAGCACCCCGAGTACTGAGCACCCAGCACCCCGAGTACTGAGCAACCAGCACCCTGAGTACTGAGCACCAAGCACCCTGAGTACTGAGCACCCAGTACCCTGAGCACTGAACACACAGCACCCTGAGTACTGAGCACCCCGAGCACTGAGCACCCAGCACCCTGAGCACTGTGCACACAGCACCCCGAGCACTGAGCACCCAGCACCCTGAGTACTGAGAACAGATCACCCTGAGTACTGAGCACCCACCACCCTGAGTACTGAGCCCCCAGCACAATGAGTACTGAGCACCCAGCACCCCGAGCACTGAGCACCCAGCACCCCGAGAATGAGCTCCCAGCACCCTGAGTACTGAGAACCGAGCACCCTGAGTACTGAGCACCCAGCACCCTGAGTACTGAGCCCCCAGCAGCCTGAGTACTGAGCACCCAGCACCCTGAGTACTGAGCACCCAGCACCCCGAGCACTGAGCACCCAGCACCCCGAGAATGAGCACCCAGCAATCTGAGTACTGAGCACCCAGCACCCTGAGTACTGAGCACCCAGCACCCCGAGCACTGAGCACCCTGAGTACTGAGCACCCAGCACACTTAGTACTGAGCACTAAGCACCCAGAGCACTGAGCACCCAGCACCCTGAGCACGGAGCACCCAGGACCCCGAGCACTGAGTACTGAGCACCCAGCACCCTGAGTACTGAGCACCGAGCTCCCCGAGCACTGAGCACCCTGAGTACTGAGCAACCAGCACCCCGATCACTGAGCACCCAGCACCCTGAGCACTGAGCACCCAGCACCCCGTGCATTGAGCACCCAGCACCCTGAGTACTGAGCACCCAGCACCCCGAGCACTGAGCACCCTGAGTACTGAGCACCCAGCACCCTGAGTAATGAGCACCCAGCACCCCGAGCACTGAGCACCCAGCACCCTGATTACTGAGCACCGAGCACCCTGAGTACTCAGCAGACAGCACCCTGAGTACTGAGCACCCAGCGTACTGAGCACCGAGCACCCAGCACCCTGAGTACTGAGCACCCAGCACCCTGAGCACTGAGCACCCAGCAACCTGAGTACTGAGCACCGAGCACCCCGAGTACTGAGCACCCAGCACCCCGAGCACTGAGCACCCAGAACCCTGAGCACTGAGCACCCAGCACCCGGAGCACTGAGCACCCAGCACCCCGAGCACTGAGCACCCAGCACCCCGAGCACTGAGCACCCAGCAACCCGAGCACCGAGCACCCTGAGTACAAAGCACCGAGCACCCTGAGCACTGAGCACCCAGCACCCTGAGTACTGAGCACCCAGCACCCTGAGCACTGAGCACCGAGCAACCTGAGCACTGAGCACCCAGCACCCTGAGGACTGAGCACCCAGCACCCCGAGCACTGAGCACACAGCACACAGAGCACTGAGCACCCTGAGTACTGAGCACTGAGCACCCTGAGTACTGAGCACTGAGCTCCCTGAGTACTGAGCACCCAGCACCCTGAGTACTGAGCACCCAGCACCCCGAGCACTGAGTACCCAGCTCCCTGAGCACTGAGTACCCAGCACCCTGAGCACTGAGCACCCAGCACCCTGAGCACTGAGCACCCAGCACCCTGAGCACTGAGCACCCAGCACCCTGAGTACTGAGCACTGAGCACCCAGCACCCCGAGCACTGAGCACCCAGCACCCTGAATACTGAGCACTGAGCACCCAGCACCCCGAGCACTGAGCACCCAGCACCCTGAGCACTGAGCACCCAGCACCCTGAGCACTGAGCACCCAGCACCCTGAGTACTGAGCACCCAGCACCCTGAGTACTGAGCACGCAGCACCCTGAGTACTGAGCACCCAGCACCCCGAGCACTAAGCACCCAGCACCCTGAGTACTGAGCACCGAGCACCCCGAGCACTGAGGACCCAGCACCCTGTGTACTGAGCTCCGAGCACCCCGAGCACAGAGCACCCAGCGCCCCGAGCACTGAGCACCCAGCACCCCGAGCAATGAGGTCCCAGCACCCCGAGCACTGAGCACCCAGCACCCCGAGCACTGAGCACCCAGCACCCTGAGTACTGAGCACCCAGCACCCTGAGTACTGAGCACCCAGCACCCTGAGCACTGAGCACCCAGCACCCTGAGTACTGAGCACCCAGCACCCTGAGTACTGAGTAGCCAGCACCCTGAGCACTCAGCAACCTGAGTACTGAGCACCGAGCACCCTAAGTAATGAGCACCCAGCACCCTGAGTACGGAGCACCCAGCACCCTGAGTACTGAGCACCCAGCACCCCGAGCACTGAGCACCCAGCACCCCGAGAATGAGCACCCAGCACCCTGAGAACTGAGCACCCAGCACCCTGAGTACTGAGCACCCAGCACCCCGAGCACTGAGCACCCTGAGTAGTGAGCACCCAGCACACTTAGTACTGAGCACTAAGCACCCAGAGCACTGAGCACCCAGCACCCCGAGCACGGAGCACCCAGGACCCCGAGCACTGAGTACTGAGCACCCAGCACCCTGAGTACTGAGCACCGAGCTCCCCGAGCACTGAGTACCCTGAGTACTGAGCAACCAGCACCCCGATCACTGAGCACCCAGCACCCTGAGCACTGAGCACCCAGCACCCCGAGCATTGAGCACCCAGCACCCTGAGTACTGAGCACCCAGCACCCCGAGCACTGAGCACCCTGAGTACTGAGCACCCAGCACCCTGAGTAATGAGCACCCAGCACCCCGAGCACTGAGCACCCAGCACCCTGAGTACTGAGCACCGAGCACCCTGAGTACTCAGCAGCCAGCACCCTGAGTACTGAGCACCCAGCGTACTGAGCACCGAGCACCCAGCACCCTGAGTACTGAGCACCCAGCACCCTGAGCACTGAGCACCCAGCAACCTGAGTACTGAGCACCGAGCACCCCGAGTACTGAGCACCCAGCACCCCGAGCACTGAGCACCCAGAACCCTGAGCACTGAGCACCCAGCACCCCGAGCACTGAGCACCCAGCACCCCGAGCACTGAGCACCCAGCACCCCGAGCACTGAGCACCCAGCACCCCGAGCACCGAGCACCCTGAGTACAAAGCACCGAGCACCCTGAGCACTGAGCACCCAGCACCCTGAGCAGTGAGCACCCAGCACCCTGAGTACTGAGCACCCAGCACCCCGAGCACTGAGCACCCAGCACCCTGAGTACTGAGCACCCAGCACCCTGAGCACTGAGTACCGAGCACCCTGAGCACTGAGCACCCAGCACCCTGAGGACTGAGCACCCAGCACCCCGAGAACTGAGCACACAGCACACAGAGCACTGAGCACCCTGAGTACTGAGCACTGAGCACCCTGAGTACTGAGCACTGAGCACCCTGAGTACTGAGCACTGAGCACCCTGAGTACTGAGCACCCAGCACCCTGAGTACTGAGCACCCAGCACCCTGAGTACTGAGCACCCAGCACCCTGAGCACTGAGTACCCAGCACCCTGAGTACTGAGCACCCAGCACCCCGAGTACTGAGCACCCAGCACCCCGAGCACTGAGTACCCAGCACCCTGAGTACTGAGCACTGAGCACCCTGAATACTGAGCACCGAACACCCTGAGTACTGAGCACCCAGCACCCTGAGTACTGAGCACCCAGCACCCCGAGCACTGAGCACCCAGCACCCCGAGCACTGAGCACCCAGCACCAAGAGCACTGAGCACCCAGCACCCTGAGTACTGATCACCGAGCACCCCGAGCACTGAGCACCCAGCACCCTGAGTACTGAGCACCCAGCACCCTGAGTACTGAGCACCCAGCACCCTTAGTACTGAGCACCCAGCACCCTGAGCACTGAGCACAAAGCACGCTGAGTACTGAGCACTGAGCACCCTGAGTACTGAGCACCGAGGACCCTGAGCACTGAGCACCCAGAACGCTGAGTACTGAGCACTGAGCACCCTGAGTACTGAGCACCCAGCACCCTGAGCACTGAGCAGCCAGCACCCTGAGCACTGTGCACCCAGCACCCCGAGTACTGAGCACCCAGCACCCCGAGTACTGAGCAACCAGCACCCTGAGTACTGAGCACCAAGCACCCTGAGTACTGAGCACCCAGTACCCTGAGCACTGAACACATAGCACCCTGAGTACTGAGCACCCCGAGCACTGAGCACCCAGCACCCTGAGCACTGTGCACACAGCACCCCGAGCACTGAGCACCCAGCACCCTGAGTACTGAGAACAGATCACCCTGAGTACTGAGCACCCACCACCCTGAGTACTGAGCCCCCAGCACAATGAGTACTGAGCACCCAGCACCCCGAGCACTGAGCACCCAGCACCCCGAGAATGAGCTCCCAGCACCCTGAGTACTGAGAACCGAGCACCCTGAGTACTGAGCACCCAGCACCCTGAGTACTGAGCCCCCAGCAGCCTGAGTACTGAGCACCCAGCACCCTGAGTACTGAGCACCCAGCACCCCGAGCACTGAGCACCCAGCACCCCGAGAATGAGCACCCAGCACCCTGAGTACTGAGCACCCAGCACCCTGAGTACTGAGCACCCAGCACCCCGAGCACTGAGCACCCTGAGTACTGAGCACCCAGCACCCTTAATACTGAGCACTAAGCACCCAGAGCACTGAGCACCCAGCACCCTGAGCACGGAGCACCCAGGACCCCGAGCACTGAGTACTGAGCACCCAGCACCCTGAGTACTGAGCACCGAGCTCCCCGAGCACTGAGCACCCTGAGTACTGAGCAACCAGCACCCCGATCACTGAGCACCCAGCACCCTGAGCACTGAGCACCCAGCACCCCGAGCATTGAGCACCCAGCACCCTGAGTACTGAGCACCCAGCACCCCGAGCACTGAGCACCCTGAGTACTGAGCACCCAGCACCCTGAGTAATGAGCACCCAGCACCCCGTGCACTGAGCACCCAGCACCCTGATTACTGAGCACCGAGCACCCTGAGTACTCAGCAGACAGCACCCTGAGTACTGAGCACCCAGCGTACTGAGCACCGAGCACCCAGCACCCTGAGTACTGAGCACCCAGCACCCTGAGCACTGAGCACCCAGCAACCTGAGTACTGAGCACCGAGCACCCCGAGTACTGAGCACCCAGCACCCCGAGCACTGAGCACCCAGAACCCTGAGCACTGAGCACCCAGCACCCCGAGCACTGAGCACCCAGCACCCCGAGCACTGAGCACCCAGCACCCCGAGCACTGAGCACCCAGCAACCCGAGCACCGAGCACCCTGAGTACAAAGCACCGAGCACCCTGAGCACTGAGCACCCAGCACCCTGAGCAGTGAGCACCCAGCACCCTGAGTACTGAGCACCCAGCACCCCGAGCACTGAGCACCCAGCACCCTGAGTACTGAGCACCCAGCACCCTGAGCACTGAGCACCGAGCACCCTGAGCACTGAGCACCCAGCACCCTGAGGACTGAGCACCCAGCACCCCGAGCACTGAGCACACAGCACACAGAGCACTGAGCACCCTGAGTACTGAGCACTGAGCACCCTGAGTACTGAGCACTGAGCTCCCTGAGTACTGAGCACCCAGCACCCTGAGTACTGAGCACCCAGCACCCCGAGCACTGAGTACCCAGCTCCCTGAGCACTGAGTACCCAGCACCCTGAGCACTGAGCACCCAGCACCCTGAGCACTGAGCACCCAGCACCCTGAGCACTGAGCACCCAGCACCCTGAGTACTGAGCACTGAGCACCCAGCACCCCGAGCACTGAGCACCCAGCACCCTGAGTACTGAGCACTGAGCACCCAGCACCCCGAGCACTGAGCACCCAGCACCCTGAGCACTGAGCACCCAGCACCCGAGTACAGATCACCCAGCACCCTGAGTACTGATCACCCAGCACCCTGAGTACTGAGCACGCAGCACCCTGAGTACTGAGCACCCAGCACCCCGAGCACTAAGCACCCAGAACCCTGAGTACTGAGCACCGAGCACCCCGAGCACTGAGCACCCAGCACCCTGTGTACTGAGCTCCGAGCACCCCGAGCACAGAGCACCCAGCGCCCCGAGCACTGAGCACCCAGCACCCCGAGCAATGAGCCCCCAGCACCCCGAGCACTGAGCACCCAGCACCCCGAGCACTGAGCACCCAGCACCCTGAGTACTGAGCACCCAGCACCCTGAGTACTGAGCACCCAGCACCCTGAGCACTGAGCACCCAGCACCCTGAGTACTGAGCACCCAGCACCCTGAGTACTGAGTAGCCAGCACCCTGAGCACTCAGCAACCTGAGTACTGAGCACCGAGCACCCTAAGTAATGAGCACCCAGCACCCTGAGTACGGAGCACCCAGCACCCTGAGTACTGAGCACCCAGCACCCCGAGCACTGAGCACCCAGCACCCCGAGAATGAGCACCCAGCACCCTGAGAACTGAGCACCCAGCACCCTGAGTACTGAGCACCCAGCACCCCGAGCACTGAGCACCCTGAGTACTGAGCACCCAGCACACTTAGTACTGAGCACTAAGCACCCAGAGCACTGAGCACCCAGCACCCCGAGCACGGAGCACCCAGGACCCCGAGCACTGAGTACTGAGCACCCAGCACCCTGAGTACTGAGCACCGAGCTCCCCGAGCACTGAGCACCCTGAGTACTGAGCAACCAGCACCCCGATCACTGAGCACCCAGCACCCTGAGCACTGAGCACCCAGCACCCCGAGCATTGAGCACCCAGCACCCTGAGTACTGAGCACCCAGCACCCCGAGCACTGAGCACCCTGAGTACTGAGCACCCAGCACCCTGAGCACTGAGTACCGAGCACCCTGAGCACTGAGCACCCAGCACCCTGAGGACTGAGCACCCAGCACCCCGAGAACTGAGCACACAGCACACAGAGCACTGAGCACCCTGAGTACTGAGCACTGAGCACCCTGAGTACTGAGCACTGAGCACCCTGAGTACTGAGCACTGAGCACCCTGAGTACTGAGCACCCAGCACCCTGAGTACTGAGCACCCAGCACCCTGAGTACTGAGCACCCATCACCCTGAGCACTGAGTACCCAGCACCCTGAGTACTGAGCACCCAGCACCCCGAGTACTGAGCACCCAGCACCCCGAGCACTGAGTACCCAGCACCCTGAGTACTGAGCACTGAGCACCCTGAATACTGAGCACCGAACACCCTGAGTACTGAGCACCCAGCACCCTGAGTACTGAGCACCCAGCACCCCGAGCACTGAGCACCCAGCACCCCGAGCACTGAGCACCCAGCACCAAGAGCACTGAGCACCCAGCACCCTGAGTACTGATCACCGAGCACCCCGAGCACTGAGCACCCAGCACCCTGAGTACTGAGCACCCAGCACCCTGAGTACTGAGCACCCAGCACCCTTAGTACTGAGCACCCAGCACCCTGAGCACTGAGCACAAAGCACGCTGAGTACTGAGCACTGAGCACCCTGAGTACTGAGCACCGAGGACCCTGAGCACTGAGCACCCAGAACGCTGAGTACTGAGCACTGAGCACCCTGAGTACTGAGCACCCAGCACCCTGAGCACTGAGCAGCCAGCACCCTGAGCACTGTGCACCCAGCACCCCGAGTACTGAGCACCCAGCACCCCGAGTACTGAGCAACCAGCACCCTGAGTACTGAGCACCAAGCACCCTGAGTACTGAGCACCCAGTACCCTGAGCACTGAACACACAGCACCCTGAGTACTGAGCACCCCGAGCACTGAGCACCCAGCACCCTGAGCACTGTGCACACAGCACCCCGAGCACTGAGCACCCAGCACCCTGAGTACTGAGAACAGATCACCCTGAGTACTGAGCACCCACCACCCTGAGTACTGAGCCCCCAGCACAATGAGTACTGAGCACCCAGCACCCCGAGCACTGAGCACCTAGCACCCCGAGAATGAGCTCCCAGCACCCTGAGTACTGAGAACCGAGCACCCTGAGTACTGAGCACCCAGCACCCTGAGTACTGAGCCCCCAGCAGCCTGAGTACAAAGCACCCAGCACCCTGAGTACTGAGCACCCAGCACCCCGAGCACTGAGCACCCAGCACCCCGAGAATGAGCACCCAGCACCCTGAGTACTGAGCACCCAGCACCCTGAGTACTGAGCACCCAGCACGCCGAGCACTGAGCACCCTGAGTACTGAGCACCCAGCACCCTTAGTACTGAGCACTAAGCACCCAGAGCACTGAGCACCCAGCACCCTGAGCACGGAGCACCCAGGACCCCGAGCACTGAGTACTGAGCACCCAGCACCCTGAGTACTGAGCACCGAGCTCCCCGAGCACTGAGCACCCTGAGTACTGAGCAACCAGCACCCCGATCACTGAGCACCCAGCACCCTGAGCACTGAGCACCCAGCACCCCGAGCATTGAGCACCCAGCACCCTGAGTACTGAGCACCCAGCACCCCGAGCACTGAGCACCCTGAGTACTGAGCACCCAGCACCCTGAGTAATGAGCACCCAGCACCCCGAGCACTGAGCACCCAGCACCCTGATTACTGAGCACCGAGCACCCTGAGTACTCAGCAGACAGCACCCTGAGTACTGAGCACCCAGCGTACTGAGCACCGAGCACCCAGCACCCTGAGTACTGAGCACCCAGCACCCTGAGCACTGAGCACCCAGCAACCTGAGTACTGAGCACCGAGCACCCCGAGTACTGAGCACCCAGCACCCCGAGCACTGAGCACCCAGAACCCTGAGCACTGAGCACCCAGCACCCCGAGCACTGAGCACCCAGCACCCCGAGCACTGAGCACCCAGCACCCCGAGCACTGAGCACCCAGCAACCCGAGCACCGAGCACCCTGAGTACAAAGCACCGAGCACCCTGAGCACTGAGCACCCAGCACCCTGAGCAGTGAGCACCCAGCACCCTGAGTACTGAGCACCCAGCACCCCGAGCACTGAGCACCCAGCACCCTGAGTACTGAGCACCCAGCACCCTGAGCACTGAGCACCGAGCACCCTGAGCACTGAGCACCCAGCACCCTGAGGACTGAGCACCCAGCACCCCGAGCACTGAGCACACAGCACACAGAGCACTGAGCACCCTGAGTACTGAGCACTGAGCACCCTGAGTACTGAGCACTGAGCTCCCTGAGTACTGAGCACCCAGCACCCTGAGTACTGAGCACCCAGCACCCCGAGCACTGAGTACCCAGCTCCCTGAGCACTGAGTACCCAGCACCCTGAGCACTGAGCACCCAGCACCCTGAGCACTGAGCACCCAGCACCCTGAGCACTGAGCACCCAGCACCCTGAGTACTGAGCACTGAGCACCCAGCACCCCGAGCACTGAGCACCCAGCACCCTGAGTACTGAGCACTGAGCACCCAGCACCCCGAGCACTGAGCACCCAGCACCCTGAGCACTGAGCACCCAGCACCCGAGTACAGATCACCCAGCACCCTGAGTACTGATCACCCAGCACCCTGAGTACTGAGCACGCAGCACCCTGAGTACTGAGCACCCAGCACCCCGAGCACTAAGCACCCAGAACCCTGAGTACTGAGCACCGAGCACCCCGAGCACTGAGCACCCAGCACCCTGTGTACTGAGCTCCGAGCACCCCGAGCACAGAGCACCCAGCGCCCCGAGCACTGAGCACCCAGCACCCCGAGCAATGAGCCCCCAGCACCCCGAGCACTGAGCACCCAGCACCCCGAGCACTGAGCACCCAGCACCCTGAGTACTGAGCACCCAGCACCCTGAGTACTGAGCACCCAGCACCCTGAGCACTGAGCACCCAGCACCCTGAGTACTGAGCACCCAGCACCCTGAGTACTGAGTAGCCAGCACCCTGAGCACTCAGCAACCTGAGTACTGAGCACCGAGCACCCTAAGTAATGAGCACCCAGCACCCTGAGTACGGAGCACCCAGCACCCTGAGTACTGAGCACCCAGCACCCCGAGCACTGAGCACCCAGCACCCCGAGAATGAGCACCCAGCACCCTGAGAACTGAGCACCCAGCACCCTGAGTACTGAGCACCCAGCACCCCGAGCACTGAGCACCCTGAGTACTGAGCACCCAGCACACTTAGTACTGAGCACTAAGCACCCAGAGCACTGAGCACCCAGCACCCCGAGCACGGAGCACCCAGGACCCCGAGCACTGAGTACTGAGCACCCAGCACCCTGAGTACTGAGCACCGAGCTCCCCGAGCACTGAGCACCCTGAGTACTGAGCAACCAGCACCCCGATCACTGAGCACCCAGCACCCTGAGCACTGAGCACCCAGCACCCCGAGCATTGAGCACCCAGCACCCTGAGTACTGAGCACCCAGCACCCCGAGCACTGAGCACCCTGAGTACTGAGCACCCAGCACCCTGAGTAATGAGCACCCAGCACCCCGAGCACTGAGCACCCAGCACCCTGAGTACTGAGCACCGAGCACCCTGAGTACTCAGCAGCCAGCACCCTGAGTACTGAGCACCCAGCGTACTGAGCACCGAGCACCCAGCACCCTGAGTACTGAGCACCCAGCACCCTGAGCACTGAGCACCCAGCAACCTGAGTACTGAGCACCGAGCACCCCGAGTACTGAGCACCCAGCACCCCGAGCACTGAGCACCCAGAACCCTGAGCACTGAGCACCCAGCACCCCGAGCACTGAGCACCCAGCACCCCGAGCACTGAGCACCCAGCACCCCGAGCACTGAGCACCCAGCACTTCGAGCACCGAGCACCCTGAGTACAAAGCACCGAGCACCCTGAGCACTGAGCACCCAGCACCCTGAGCAGTGAGCACCCAGCACCCTGAGTACTGAGCACCCAGCACCCCGAGCACTGAGCACCCAGCACCCTGAGTACTGAGCACCCAGCACCCTGAGCACTGAGCACCGAGCACCCTGAGCACTGAGCACCCAGCACCCTGAGGACTGAGCACCCAGCACCCCGAGAACTGAGCACACAGCACACAGAGCACTGAGCACCCTGAGTACTGAGCACTGAGCACCCTGAGTACTGAGCACTGAGCACCCTGAGTACTGAGCACCCAGCACCCTGAGTACTGAGCACCCAGCACCCCGAGCACTGAGTACCCAGCTCCCTGAGCACTGAGTACCCAACACCCTGAGCACTGAGCACCCAGCACCCTGAGAACTGAGCACCCAGCACCCTGAGCACTGAGCACCCAGCACCCTGAGTACTGAGCACTGAGCACCCAGCACCCCGAGCACTGAGCACCCAGCACCCTGAGTACTGAGCACTGAGCACCCAGCACCCCGAGCACTGAGCACCCAGCAACCTGAGCACTGAGCACCCGGCACCCGAGTACAGATCACCCAGCACCCTGAGTACAGATCACCCAGCACCCTGAGTACTGAGCACGCAGCACCCTGAGTACTGAGCACCCAGCACCCCGAGCACTAAGCACCCAGCACCCTGAGTACTGAGCACCGAGCACCCCGAGCACTGAGCACCCAGCACCCTGAGTACTGAGCTCCGAGCACCCGGAGCACAGAGCACCCAGCGCCCCGAGCACTGAGCACCCAGCACCCCGAGCACTGAGCCCCCAGCACCCCGAGCACTGAGCACCCAGCACCCCGAGCACTGAGCACCCAGCACCCTGAGTACTGAGCACCCAGCACCCTGAGTACTGAGCACCCAGCACCCTGAGAACTGAGCACCCAGCACCCTGAGTACTGAGCACCCAGCACCCTGAGTACTGAGTACCCAGCACCCTGAGCACTCAGCAACCTGAGTACTGAGCACCGATCACCCTAAGTAATGAGCACCCAGCACCCTGAGTACTGAGCACCCAGCACCCTGAGCACTGAGCACCCAGCACCCTGAGTACTGAGCACCCAGCACCCCGAGTACTGAGCACCCAGCACCCCGAGCACTGAGCACCCAGCACCCTGAGTACTGAGCACTGAGCACCCTGAGTACTGAGCACCGAACACACTGAGTACTGAGCACCCAGCACCCTGAGTACTGAGCCCCCAGCACCCCGAGCACTGAGCACCCAGCACCCCGAGCACTGAGCACCCAGCACCCCGAGCACTGAGCACCCAGCACCCTGAGCACTGAGCACCCAGCACCCTGAGCACTGAGCACTGAGCACACAGCACCCTGAGCACTGAGCACCCAGCACCCCGAGCACTGAGCACGCAGCACCCTGAGCACTGAGCTCCCAGCACCCTGAGCACTGAGCACCCAGCTCCCTGAGTACTGAGTACCCAGTACCCTGAGCACTGAGCACCCAGCACTCTTAGTACTGATCACCGAGCAACCCGAGCACTGAGCAACCAGCACCCTGAGTACTGAGCACCCAGCATCCTGAGTACTGAGCACCCAGCACCCTGAGTACTGAGCACCCAGCACCCTGAGCACTGAGCACAAATCACGCCGAGTACTGAGCACTGAGCACCCTGAGTACAGAGCACCGAGGAACCTGAGGACTGAGCACCCAGCACGCTGAGTACTGAGCACTGAGCACCCTGAGTACTGAGCACCCAGCACCCTGAGCACTGAGCAGCCAGCAGCCTGAGCACTGAGCACCCAGCACCCCAAGCACTGAGCACCCAGCACCCTGAGCACTGTGCACCCAGCACCCCGAGTACTGAGCACCCAGCACCCCGAGTACTGAGCACCCAGCACCCTGAGTACTGAGCACCAAGCACCCTGAGTACTGAGCACCCAGTACCCTGAACACTGAACACACAGCACCCTGAGTACTGAGCACCCTGAGCACTGAGCACCCAGCACCCTGGGCACTGTGCACCCAGTACCCTGAGCACTGAGCACCCAGCACCCTGAGTACTGAGCCCCCAGCACCCTTAGTACTGAGCACCAAGCACCCCGAGCACTGAGCACCTAGCACCCCGAGAATGAGCACCCAGCACCCTGAGTACTGAGAACCGAGCACCCTGAGTACTGAGCACCCAGCACCCTGAGTACTGAGCCCCCAGCACCCTGAGTACTGAGCACCCAGCACCCTGAGTACTGAGCACCCAGCACCCTGAGTACTGAGCACCCAGCACCCTGAGTACTGAGCCCCCAGCACCCTGAGTACTGAGCACCCAGCACACTGAGTACTGAGCACCCAGCACCCTGAGCACTGAGCACAAAGCACGCTGAGTAATGAGCACTGAGCACCCTTAGTACTGAGCACCGAGGACCCTGAGCACTGAGCACCCAGCACCCTGAGTACTGAGCACCCAGCACCCTGAGTACTGAGCACCCAGCACCACGAGCACTGAGCACCCTGAGTACTGAGCACCCAGCACCCTGAGTACTGAGCACTAAGCACCCAGAGCACTGAGCACCCAGCATCCCGAGCACGGAGCACCCAGGACCCCGAGCACTGAGTACTGAGCACCCAGCACCCTGAGTACTGAGCACCGAGCTCCCCGAGCACTGAGCACCCTGAGTACTGAGCACCCAGCACCCCGATCACTGATCACCCAGCACCCTGAGCACTGAGCACCCAGCACCCGAGCACTGAGCACCCAGCACCCTGAGTACTGAGCACCCAGCACCCCGAGCACTGAGCACCCAGCACCCTGAGTACTGAGCACTGAGCACCCAGCACCCCGAGCACTGAGCACCCAGCACCCTGTGTACTGAGCACTGAGCACCCTGAGTACAAAGCACCCAGCACCCTGAGTACTGAGCACCCAGGACCCTGAGCACTGAGCACCGAGCACCCCGAGCACTGAGCACCCTGCACCCTGAGCACTCAGCACCCAGCACCCCGAGCATTGAACACCCAGCACCCTGAGCACTGAGCACCCAGCACCTTAAGCACTGAGCACCCAGCACCCAGAGCACTGAGCACCCAGCACCCTGAGCACTGAGCACCCAGCATCCTGAGTACTGAGCACCCAGCACCCTGAGTACTGAGCACCCAGACCCCGAGCTCTGAGCACACAGCACCCCTAGCACTGTGCACCCAGCACCCTGAGTAATGAGAACCCAGCACCCTGAGTACTGAGCACCCAGCACCCTGAGCACTGAGCACCGAGCACCCCGAGCACTAAGCACCGTGCACCCCGAGCACTGACCACCCAGCACCCTGAGTACTGAGCACCCAGCACCGTGAGTACTGAGCACAGAGCACCCTGAGCACTGAGCACCCAGCACCCAGAGCACTGAGCACACAGCATCCTGAGCACTGAGTACTGAGCACCCAGCACCCTGAGCACTGATCACCCAGCACCCTGAGCACTGAGCACCCAGCACGCTGAGTACTGAGCACCCAGCACCCCAAACACTGAGCAGCGAGCACCCTGAGAACTGAGCACCGAGCACCCTGAGTACTGAGCACCCAGAACCGTGAGTACTGAGCCCCCAGCACCCTGAGTACTGAGCACCCAGCACCCTGAGTACTGAGCACCCAGCACCCTGAGTACTGAGCACCCAGCACCCTGAGTACTGAGCCCCCAGCACCCTGAGTACTGAGCACCCAGCACACTGAGTACTGAGCACCCAGCACCCTGAGCACTGAGCACAAAGCACGCTGAGTAATGAGCACCCAGCACCCTTAGTACTGAGCACCAAGCACCCCGAGCACTGAGCACCCAGCACCCCGAGAATGAGCACCCAGCACCCTGAGAATGAGCACCCAGCACCCTTAGTACTGAGCACCAAGCACCCCGAGCACTGAGCACCCAGCACCCCGAGAATGAGCACCCAGCACCCTGAGTACTGAGAACAGAGCACCCTGAGTACTGAGCACCCAGCACCCTGAGTACTGAGCCCCCTCACCCTGAGTACTGAGCATCCAGCCCCCTGAGTACTGAGCACCCAGCACCCTGTGTACTGAGCACCCAGCACCCTGAGTACTGAGCCCCCAGCACCCTGAGTACTGAGCACCCAGCACACTGAGTACTGAGCACCCAGCACCCTGAGCACTGAGCACAAAGCACGCTGAGTAATGAGCACTGAGCACCCTGAGTACTGAGCACCGAGGACCCTGAGCACTGAGCACCCAGCACCCTGAGTACTGAGCACCCAGCACCCTGAGTACTGAGCACCCAGCACCCTGAGTACTGAGCACCCAGCACCCCGAGCACTGAGCACCCTGAGTACTGAGCACCCAGCACCCTGAGTACTGAGCACTAAGCACCCAGAGCACTGAGCACCCAGCACCCCGAGCACGGAGCACCCAGGACCCCGAGCACTGAGTACTGAGCACCCAGCACCCTGAGTACTGAGCACCGAGCTCCCCGAGCACTAAGCACCCTGAGTACTGAGCACCCAGCACCCCGTACACTGAGCACCCAGCACCCTGAGCACTGAGCACCCAGCACCCCGTGCACTGAGCACCCAGCACCCTGAGTACTGAGCACCAAGCACCCCGAGCACTGAGCACCCAGCACCCTGAGTACTGAGCACTGAGCACCCAGCACCCCGAGCACTGAGCACCCAGCACCCTGTGTACTGAGCACTGAGCACCCTGAGTACAAAGCACCCAGGACCCTGAGTACTGAGCACCCAGGACCCTGAGCACTGAGCACCGAGCACCCCGAGCACTGAGCACCCTGCACCCTGAGCACTCAGCACCCAGCACCCCGAGCACTGAACACCCAGCGCCCTGAGCACTGAGCACCCAGCACCCTAAGCACTGAGCACCAAGCACCAAGAGCACTGAGCACCCAGCACCCTGAGCACTGAGCACCCTGCACCCTAAGCACGGAGCACCCAGCACCAAGAGCACTGAACACCCAGCACCCAGAGCACTGAGCACCCAGCACCCTGAGCACTGAGCACCCAGCACCCTGAGCACTAAGCACCCAGAACCCTGAGTACTGAGCACCCAGCACCCTGAGTACTGAGCTCCGAGCACCCCGAGCACAGAGCACCCAGCGCCCCGAGCACTGAGCACCCAGCACCCAGAGCACTGAGCCCCCAGCACTCCGAGCACTGAGCACACAGCACCCTGGGTACTGAGCACCCAGCACCCTGAGTACTGAGCACCCAGCACCCTGAGTACTGAGCACCTAGCACCCTGAGCACTGAGCACCCAGCACCCTGAGTACTGAGCACCCAGCACCCTGAGTACTGAGTACCCAGCACCCTGAGCACTCAGCAACCTGAGTACTGAGCACCGAGCACCCTAAGTACTGAGCACCCAGCACCCTGAGTACTGAGCACCCAGCACCCTGAGCACTGAGCACCCAGCACCCTGAGCACTGAGCACCCAGCACCCTGAGTACTGAGCCGCCAGCACCCTTAGTACTGAGCACCAAGCACCCCGAGCACTGAGCACCCAGCACCCCGAGAATGAGCACCCAGCAGCCTGAGTACTGAGAACCGAGCACCCTGAGTACTGAGCACCCAGCACCCTGAGTACTGAGCCCCCAGCACCCTGAGTACTGAGCACCCAGCACCCTGAGTACTGAGCACCCAGCACCCTGAGTACTGAGCACCCAGCACCCTGAGTACTGAGCCCCCAGCACCCTGAGTACTGAGCACCCAGCACACTGAGTACTGAGCACCCAGCACCCTGAGCACTGAGCACAAAGCACGCTGAGTAATGAGCACTGAGCACCCTCAGCACTGAGCACCCAGCACCCTGAGCACTGAGCACCCAGCACCCCGAGCACTGAGCACCCAGCACCCTGAGCACTGAGCACCCAGCACCCTGAGCACTGAGCACCCAGCACCCTGAGTACTGAGTACCCAGTACCCTGAGCACTGAGCACCCAGCACTCTTAGTACTGATCACCGAGCACCCCGAGCACTGAGCACCCAGCACCCTGAGTACTGAGCACCCAGCACCCTGAGTACTGAGCACCCAGCACCCTGAGTACTGAGCACCCAGCACCCTGAGCACTGAGCACAAAGCACGCTGAGTACTGAGCACTGAGCACTCTGAGTACTGAGCACCGAGCACCCGGAGTACTGAGCACCCAGCACTCTGAGCACTTAGCACCCAGCACCCTGAGCACTGAGCACCCAGCACCCCGAGCACTGAGCACCCAGCACCCTGAGCACTGAGCACCCAGCACCCCGAGCACTGAGCACTGAGCACCCTAAGTACTGAGCACTGAGCACCCTGAGTACTAAGCACCCAGCACCCTGAGTACTGAGCACCCAGCACCCTGAGTACTGAGCACCCAGCACCCTGAGTAATGAGCACCCAGCGTACTGAGCACCGAGCACCCCGAGCACTGAGCACCCAGCACCCTGAGTACTGAGCACCCAGCACCCCGAGCACTGAGCACCCAGCACCCTGAGTACTGAGCACCGAGCACCCTAAGTCCTGAGCACCCAGCACCCTGAGTACTGATCACCCAGCACCCCGAGCACTGAGTACCCAGCTCCCTGAGCACTGAGTACCCAGCACCCTGAGCACTGAGCACCCAGCACCCTGAGCACTGAGCACCCAGCACCCTGAGCACTGAGCACCCAGCACCCTGAGTACTGAGCACTGAGGACCCAGCACCCCGAGCACTGAGCACCCAGCACCCTGAATACTGAGCACTGAGCACCCAGCACCCCGAGCACTGAGCACCCAGCACCCTGAGCACTGAGCACCCAGCACCCTGAGCACTGAGCACCCAGCACCCTGAGTACTGAGCACCCAGCACCCTGAGTACTGAGCACGCAGCACCCTGAGTACTGAGCACCCAGCACCCCGAGCACTAAGCACCCAGCACCCTGAGTACTGAGCACCGAGCACCCCGAGCACTGAGCACCCAGCACCCTGTGTACTGAGCTCCGAGCACCCCGAGCACAGAGCACCCAGCGCCCCGAGCACTGAGCACCCAGCACCCCGAGCAATGAGCCCCCAGCACCCCGAGCACTGAGCACCCAGCACCCCGAGCACTGAGCACCCAGCACCCTGAGTACTGAGCACCCAGCACCCTGAGTACTGAGCACCCAGCACCCTGAGCAGTGAGCACCCAGCACCCTGAGTACTGAGCACCCAGCACCCTGAGTACTGAGTACCCAGCACCCTGAGCACTCAGCAACCTGAGTACTGAGCACCGAGCACCCTAAGTAATGAGCACCCAGCACCCTGAGTACGGAGCACCCAGCACCCTGAGTACTGAGCACCCAGCACCCCGAGCACTGAGCACCCAGCACCCCGAGAATGAGCACCCAGCACCCTGAGAACTGAGCACCCAGCACCCTGAGTACTGAGCACCCAGCACCCCGAGCACTGAGCACCCTGAGTAGTGAGCACCCAGCACACTTAGTACTGAGCACTAAGCACCGAGAGCACTGAGCACCCAGCACCCCGAGCACGGAGCACCCAGGACCCCGAGCACTGAGTACTGAGCACCCAGCACCCTGAGTACTGAGCACCGAGCTCCCCGAGCACTGAGCACCCTGAGTACTGAGCAACCAGCACCCCGATCACTGAGCACCCAGCACCCTGAGCACTGAGCACCCAGCACCCCGAGCATTGAGCACCCAGCACCCTGAGTACTGAGCACCCAGCACCCCGAGCACTGAGCACCCTGAGTACTGAGCACCCAGCACCCTGAGTAATGAGCACCCAGCACCCCGAGCACTGAGCACCCAGCACCCTGAGTACTGAGCACCGAGCACCCTGATTACTCAGCAGCCAGCACCCTGAGTACTGAGCACCCAGCGTACTGAGCACCGAGCACCCAGCACCCTGAGTACTGAGCACCCAGCACCCTGAGCACTGAGCACCCAGCAACCTGAGTACTGAGCACCGAGCACCCCGAGTACTGAGCACCCAGCACCCCGAGCACTGAGCACCCAGAACCCTGAGCACTGAGCACCCAGCACCCCGAGCACTGAGCACCCAGCACCCCGAGCACTGAGCACCCAGCACCCCGAGCACTGAGCACCCAGCACCCCGAGCACCGAGCACCCTGAGTACAAAGCACCGAGCACCCTGAGCACTGAGCACCCAGCACCCTGAGCAGTGAGCACCCAGCACCCTGAGTACTGAGCACCCAGCACCCCGAGCACTGAGCACCCAGCACCCTGAGTACTGAGCACCGAGCACCCTGAGCACTGAGTACCGAGCACCCTGAGCACTGAGCACCCAGCACCCTGAGGACTGAGCACCCAGCACCCCGAGAACTGAGCACACAGCACACAGAGCACTGAGCAGCCTGAGTACTGAGCACTGAGCACCCTGAGTACTGAGCACTGAGCACCCTGAGTACTGAGCACTGAGCACCCTGAATACTGAGCACCCAGCACCCTGAGTACTGAGTACCCAGCACCCTGAGTACTGAGCACCCAACACCCTGAGCACTGAGTACCCAGCACCCTGAGTACTGAGCACCCAGCACCCCGAGTACTGAGCACCCAGCACCCCGAGCACTGAGCACCCAGCACCCTGAGTACTGAGCACTGGGCACCCTGAATACTGAGCACCGAACACCCTGAGTACTGAGCACCCAGCACCCTGAGTACTGAGCACCCAGCACCCCGAGCACTGAGCACCCAGCACCCCGAGCACTGAGCACCCAGCACCAAGAGCACTGAGCACCCAGCACCCTGAGTACTGATCACCGAGCACCCCGAGCACTGAGCACCCAGCACCCTGAGTACTGAGCACCCAGCACCCTGAGTACTGAGCACCCAGCACCCTTAGTACTGAGCACCCAGCACCCTGAGCACTGAGCACAAAGCACGCTGAGTACTGAGCACTGAGCACCCTGAGTACTGAGCACCGAGGACCCTGAGCACTGAGCACCCAGAACGCTGAGTACTGAGCACTGAGCACCCTGAGTACTGAGCACCCAGCACCCTGAGCACTGAGCAGCCAGCACCCTGAGCACTGTGCACCCAGCACCCCGAGTACTGAGCACCCAGCACCCCGAGTACAGAGCAACCAGCACCCTGAGTACTGAGCACCAAGCACCCTGAGTACTGAGCACCCAGTACCCTGAGCACTGAACACACAGCACCCTGAATACTGAGCACCCCGAGCACTGAGCACCCAGCACCCTGAGCACTGTGCACACAGCACCCCGAGCACTGAGCACCCAGCACCCTGAGTACTGAGAACAGATCACCCTGAGTACTGAGCACCCACCACCCTGAGTACTGAGCCCCCAGCACAATGAGTACTGAGCACCCAGCACCCCGAGCACTGAGCACCCAGCACCCCGAGAATGAGCTCCCAGCACCCTGAGTACTGAGAACCGAGCACCCTGAGTACTGAGCACCCAGCACCCTGAGTACTGAGCCCCCAGCAGCCTGAGTACTGAGCACCCAGCACCCTGAGTACTGAGCACGCAGCACCCCGAGCACTGAGCACCCAGCACCCCGAGAATGAGCACCCAGCACCCTGAGTACTGAGCACCCAGCACCCTGAGTACTGAGCACCCAGCACCCCGAGCACTGAGCACCCTGAGTACTGAGCACCCAGCACCCTTAGTACTGAGCACTAAGCACCCAGAGCACTGAGCACCCAGCACCCTGAGCACGGAGCACCCAGGACCCCGAGCACTGAGTACTGAGCACCCAGCACCCTGAGTACTGAGCACCGAGCTCCCCGAGCACTGAGCACCCTGAGTACTGAGCAACCAGCACCCCGATCACTGAGCACCCAGCACCCTGAGCACTGAGCACCCAGCACCCCGAGCATTGAGCACCCAGCACCCTGAGTACTGAGCACCCAGCACCCCGAGCACTGAGCACCCTGAGTACTGAGCACCCAGCACCCTGAGTAATGAGCACCCAGCACCACGAGCACTGAGCACCCAGCACCCTGATTACTGAGCACCGAGCACCCTGAGTACTCAGCAGACAGCACCCTGAGTACTGAGCACCCAGCGTACTGAGCACCGAGCACCCAGCACCCTGAGTACTGAGCACCCAGCACCCTGAGCACTGAGCACCCAGCAACCTGAGTACTGAGCACCGAGCACCCCGAGTACTGAGCACCCAGCACCCCGAGTACTGAGCACCCAGAACCCTGAGCACTGAGCACCCAGCACCCCGAGCACTGAGCACCCAGCACCCCGAGCACTGAGCACCCAGGACCCCGAGCACTGAGCACCCAGCAACCCGAGCACCGAGCACCCTGAGTACAAAGCACCGAGCACCCTGAGCACTGAGCACCCAGCACCCTGAGCAGTGAGCACCCAGCACCCTGAGTACTGAGCACCCAGCACCCCGAGCACTGAGCACCCAGCACCCTGAGTACTGAGCACCCAGCACCCTGAGCACTGAGCACCGAGCACCCTGAGCACTGAGCACCCAGCACCCTGAGGACTGAGCACCCAGCACCCCGAGCACTGAGCACACAGCACACAGAGCACTGAGCACCCTGAGTACTGAGCACTGAGCACCCTGAGTACTGAGCACTGAGCTCCCTGAGTACTGAGCACCCAGCACCCTGAGTACTGAGCACCCAGCACCCCGAGCACTGAGTACCCAGCTCCCTGAGCACTGAGTACCCAGCACCCTGAGCACTGAGCACCCAGCACCCTGAGCACTGAGCACCCAGCACCCTGAGCACTGAGCACCCAGCACCCTGAGTACTGAGCACTGAGCACCCAGCACCCCGAGCACTGAGCACCCAGCACCCTGAGTACTGAGCACTGAGCACCCAGCACCCCGAGCACTGAGCACCCAGCACCCTGAGCACTGAGCACCCAGCACCCGAGTACAGATCACCCAGCACCCTGAGTACTGATCACCCAGCACCCTGAGTACTGAGCACGCAGCACCCTGATTACTGAGCACCCAGCACCCCGAGCACTAAGCACCCAGAACCCTGAGTACTGAGCACCGAGCACCCCGAGCACTGAGCACCCAGCACCCTGTGTACTGAGCTCCGAGCACCCCGAGCACAGAGCACCCAGCGCCCCGAGCACTGAGCACCCAGCACCCCGAGCAATGAGCCCCCAGCACCCCGAGCACTGAGCACCCAGCACCCCGAGCACTGATCACCCAGCACCCTGAGTACTGAGCACCCAGCACCCTGAGTACTGAGCACCCAGCACTCTGAGCACTGAGCACCCAGCACCCTGAGTACTGAGCACCCAGCACCCTGAGTACTGAGTAGCCAGCACCCTGAGCACTCAGCAACCTGAGTACTGAGCACCGAGCACCCTAAGTAATGAGCACCCAGCACCCTGAGTACGGAGCACCCAGCACCCTGAGTACTGAGAACCCAGCACCCCGAGCACTGAGCACCCAGCACCCCGAGAATGAGCACCCAGCACCCTGAGAACTGAGCACCCAGCACCCTGAGTACTGAGCACCCAGCACCCCGAGCACTGAGCACCCTGAGTACTGAGCACGCAGCACACTTAGTACTGAGCACTAAGCACCCAGAGCACTGAGCACCCAGCACCCCGAGCACGGAGCACCCAGGACCCCGAGCACTGAGTACTGAGCACCCAGCACCCTGAGTACTGAGCACCGAGCTCCCCGAGCACTGAGCACCCTGAGTACTGAGCAACCAGCACCCCGATCACTGAGCACCCAGCACCCTGAGCACTGAGCACCCAGCACCCCGAGCATTGAGCACCCAGCACCCTGAGTACTGAGCACCCAGCACCACGAGCACTGAGCACCCTGAGTACTGAGCACCCAGCACCCTGAGTAATGAGCACCCAGCACCCCGAGCACTGAGCACCCAGCACCCTGAGTACTGAGCACCGAGCACCCTGAGTACTCAGCAGCCAGCACCCTGAGTACTGAGCACCCAGCGTACTGAGCACCGAGCACCCAGCACCCTGAGTACTGAGCACCCAGCACCCCGAGCACTGAGCACCCAGCAACCTGAGTACTGAGCACCGAGCACCCCGAGTACTGAGCACCCAGCACCCCGAGCACTGAGCACCCAGAACCCTGAGCACTGAGCACCCAGCACCCCGAGCACTGAGCACCCAGCACCCCGAGCACTGAGCACCCAGCACCCCGAGCACTGAGCACCCAGCACCCCGAGCACCGAGCACCCTGAGTACAAAGCACCGAGCACCCTGAGCACTGAGCACCCAGCACCCTGAGCAGTGAGCACCCAGCACCCTGAGTACTGAGCACCCAGCACCCCGAGCACTGAGCACCCAGCACCCTGAGTACTGAGCACCCAGCACCCTGAGCACTGAGCACCGAGCACCCTGAGCACTGAGCACCCAGCACCCTGAGGACTGAGCACCCAGCACCCCGAGAACTGAGCACACAGCACACAGAGCACTGAGCACCCTGAGTACTGAGCACTGAGCACCCTGAGTACTGAGCACTGAGCACCCTGAGTACTGAGCACCCAGCACCCTGAGTACTGAGCACCCAGCACCCCGAGCACTGAGTACCCAGCTCCCTGAGCACTGAGTACCCAACACCCTGAGCACTGAGCACCCAGCACCCTGAGCACTGAGCACCCAGCACCCTGAGCACTGAGCACCCAGCACCCTGAGTACTGAGCACTGAGCACCCAGCACCCCGAGCACTGAGCACCCAGCACCCTGAGTACTGAGCACTGAGCACCCAGCACCCCGAGCACTGAGCACCCAGCAACCTGAGCACTGAGCACCCAGCACCCGAGTACAGATCACCCAGCACCCTGAGTACAGATCACCCAGCACCCTGAGTACTGAGCACGCAGCACCCTGAGTACTGAGCACCCAGCACCCCGAGCACTAAGCACCCAGCACCCTGAGTACTGAGCACCGAGCACCCCGAGCACTGAGCACCCAGCACCCTGAGTACTGAGCTCCGAGCACCCGGAGCACAGAGCACCCAGCGCCCCGAGAACTGAGCACCCAGCACCCCGAGCACTGAGCCCCCAGCACCCCGAGCACTGAGCACCCAGCACCCCGAGAACTGAGCACCCAGCACCCTGAGTACTGAGCACCCAGCACCCTGAGTACTGAGCACCCAGCACCCTGAGAACTGAGCACCCAGCACCCTGAGTACTGAGCACCCAGCACCCTGAGTACTGAGTACCCAGCACCCTGAGCACTCAGCAACCTGAGTACTGAGCACCGATCACCCTAAGTAATGAGCACCCAGCACCCTGAGTACTGAGCACCCAGCACCCTGAGCACTGAGCACCCAGCACCCTGAGTACTGAGCACCCAGCACCCCGAGTACTGAGCACCCAGCACCCCGAGCACTGAGCACCCAGCACCCTGAGTACTGAGCACTGAGCACCCTGAGTACTGAGCACCGAACACACTGAGTACTGAGCACCCAGCACCCTGAGTACTGAGCCCCCAGCACCCCGAGCACTGAGCACCCAGCACCCCGAGCACTGAGCACCCAGCACCCCGAGCACTGAGCACCCAGCACCCTGAGCACTGAGCACCCAGCACCCTGAGCACTGAGCACTGAGCACCCAGCACCCTGAGCACTGAGCACCCAGCACCCCGAGCACTGAGCACCCAGCACCCTGAGCACTGAGCTCCCAGCACCCTGAGCACTGAGCACCCAGCTCCCTGAGTACTGAGTACCCAGTACCCTGAGCACTGAGCACCCAGCACTCTTAGTACTGATCACCGAGCAACCCGAGCACTGAGCACCCAGCACCCTGAGTACTGAGCACCCAGCACCCTGAGTACTGAGCACCCAGCACCCTGAGTACTGAGCACTAAGCACCCTGAGCACTGAGCACAAATCACGCCGAGTGCTGAGCACTGAGCACCCTGAGTACAGAGCACCGAGGAACCTGAGGACTGAGCACCCAGCACGCTGAGTACTGAGCACTGAGCACCCTGAGTACTGAGCACCCAGCACCCTGAGCACTGAGCAGCCAGCAGCCTGAGCACTGAGCACCCAGCACCCCAAGCACTGAGCACCCAGCACCCTGAGCACTGTGCACCCAGCACCCCGAGTACTGAGCACCCAGCACCCCGAGTACTGAGCACCCAGCACCCTGAGTACTGAGCACCAAGCACCCTGAGTACTGAGCACCCAGTACCCTGAACACTGAACACACAGCACCCTGAGTACTGAGCACCCTGAGCACTGAGCACCCAGCACCCTGGGCACTGTGCACCCAGTACCCTGAGCACTGAGCACCCAGCACCCTGAGTACTGAGCCCCCAGCACCCTTAGTACTGAGCACCAAGCACCCCGAGCACTGAGCACCTAGCACCCCGAGAATGAGCACCCAGCACCCTGAGTACTGAGAACCGAGCACCCTGAGTACTGAGCACCCAGCACCCTGAGTACTGAGCCCCCAGCACCCTGAGTACTGAGCACCCAGCACCCTGAGTACTGAGCACCCAGCACCCTGAGTACTGAGCACCCAGCACCCTGAGTACTGAGCCCCCAGCACCCTGAGTACTGAGCACCCAGCACACTGAGTACTGAGCACCCAGCACCCTGAGCACTGAGCACAAAGCACGCTGAGTAATGAGCACTGAGCAACCTTAGTACTGAGCACCGAGGACCCTGAGCACTGAGCACCCAGCACCCTGAGTACTGAGCACCCAGCACCCTGAGTACTGAGCACCCAGCACCCCGAGCACTGAGCACCCTGAGTACTGAGCACCCAGCACCCTGAGTACTGAGCACTAAGCACCCAGAGCACTGAGCACCCAGCACCCCGAGCACGGAGCACCCAGGACCCCGAGCACTGAGTACTGAGCACCCAGCACCCTGAGTACTGAGCACCGAGCTCCCCGAGCACTGAGCACCCTGAGTACTGAGCACCCAGCACCCCGATCACTGATCACCCAGCACCCTGAGCACTGAGCACCCAGCACCCGAGCACTGAGCACCCAGCACCCTGAGTACTGAGCACCCAGCACCCCGAGCACTGAGCACCCAGCACCCTGAGTACTGAGCACTGAGCACCCAGCACCCCGAGCACTGAGCACCCAGCACCCTGTGTACTGAGCACTGAGCACCCTGAGTACAAAGCACCCAGCACCCTGAGTACTGAGCACCCAGGACCCTGAGCACTGAGCACCGAGCACCCCGAGCACTGAGCACCCTGCACCCTGAGCACTCAGCACCCAGCACCCCGAGCATTGAACACCCAGCACCCTGAGCACTGAGCACCCAGCACCTTAAGCACTGAGCACCCAGCACCCAGAGCACTGAGCACCCAGCACCCTGAGCACTGAGCACCCAGCATCCTGAGTACTGAGCACCCAGCACCCTGAGTACTGAGCACCCAGACCCCGAGCTCTGAGCACACAGCACCCCTAGCACTGTGCACCCAGCACCCTGAGTAATGAGAACCCAGCACCCTGAGTACTGAGCACCCAGCACCCTGAGCACTGAGCACCGAGCACCCCGAGCACTAAGCACCGTGCACCCCGAGCACTGACCACCCAGCACCCTGAGTACTGAGCACCCAGCACCGTGAGTACTGAGCACAGAGCACCCTGAGCACTGAGCACCCAGCACCCAGAGCACTGAGCACACAGCATCCTGAGCACTGAGTACTGAGCACCCAGCACCCTGAGCACTGATCACCCAGCACCCTGAGCACTGAGCACCCAGCACGCTGAGTACTGAGCACCCAGCACCCCAAACACTGAGCAGCGAGCACCCTGAGAACTGAGCACCGAGCACCCTGAGTACTGAGCACCCAGAACCGTGAGTACTGAGCCCCCAGCACCCTGAGTACTGAGCACCCAGCACCCTGAGTACTGAGCACCCAGCACCCTGAGTACTGAGCACCCAGCACCCTGAGTACTGAGCCCCCAGCACCCTGAGTACTGAGCACCCAGCACACTGAGTACTGAGCACCCAGCACCCTGAGCTCTGAGCACAAAGCACGCTGAGTAATGAGCACCCAGCACCCTTAGTACTGAGCACCAAGCACCCCGAGCACTGAGCACCCAGCACCCCGAGAATGAGCACCCAGCACCCTGAGAATGAGCACCCAGCACCCTTAGTACTGAGCACCAAGCACCCCGAGCACTGAGCACCCAGCACCCCGAGAATGAGCACCCAGCACCCTGAGTACTGAGAACAGAGCACCCTGAGTACTGAGCACCCAGCACCCTGAGTACTGAGCCCCCAGCACCCTGAGTACTGAGCATCCAGCCCCCTGAGTACTGAGCACCCAGCACCCTGTGTACTGAGCACCCAGCACCCTGAGTACTGAGCCCCCAGCACCCTGAGTACTGAGCACCCAGCACACTGAGTACTGAGCACCCAGCACCCTGAGCACTGAGCACAAAGCACGCTGAGTAATGAGCACTGAGCACCCTGAGTACTGAGCACCGAGGACCCTGAGCACTGAGCACCCAGCACCCTGAGTACTGAGCACCCAGCACCCTGAGTACTGAGCACCCAGCACCCTGAGTACTGAGCACCCAGCACCCCGAGCACTGAGCACCCTGAGTACTGAGCACCCAGCACCCTGAGTACTGAGCAATAAGCACCCAGAGCACTGAGCACCCAGCACCCCGAGCACGGAGCACCCAGGACCCCGAGCACTGAGTACTGAGCACCCAGCACCCTGAGTACTGAGCACCGAGCTCCCCGAGCACTAAGCACCCTGAGTACTGAGCACCCAGCACCCCGTACACTGAGCACCCAGCACCCTGAGCACTGAGCACCCAGCACCCCGAGCACTGAGCACCCAGCACCCTGAGTACTGAGCACCAAGCACCCCGAGCACTGAGCACCCAGCACCCTGAGTACTGAGCACTGAGCACCCAGCACCCCGAGCACTGAGCACCCAGCACCCTGTGTACTGAGCACTGAGCACCCTGAGTACAAAGCACCCAGGACCCTGAGTACTGAGCACCCAGGACCCTGAGCACTGAGCACCGAGCACCCCGAGCACTGAGCACCCTGCACCCTGAGCACTCAGCACCCAGCACCCCGAGCACTGAACACCCAGCACCCTGAGCACTGAGCACCCAGCACCCTAAGCACTGATCACCAAGCACCAAGAGCACTGAGCACCCAGCACCCTGAGCACTGAGCACCCTGCACCCTAAGCACGGAGCACCCAGCACCAAGAGCACTGAGCACCCAGCACCCAGAGCACTGAGCACCCAGCACCCTGAGCACTGAGCACCCAGCACCCTGAGCACTAAGCACCCAGAACCCTGAGTACTGAGCACCCAGCACCCTGAGTACTGAGCTCCGAGCACCCCGAGCACAGAGCACCCAGCGCCCCGAGCACTGAGCACCCAGCACCCAGAGCACTGAGCCCCCAGCACCCCGAGCACTGAGCACACAGCACCCTGGGTACTGAGCACCCAGCACCCTGAGTACTGAGCACCCAGCACCCTGAGTACTGAGCACCTAGCACCCTGAGCACTGAGCACCCAGCACCCTGAGTACTGAGCACCCAGCACCCTGAGTACTGAGTACCCAGCACCCTGAGCACTCAGCAACCTGAGTACTGAGCACCGAGCACCCTAAGTACTGAGCACCCAGCACCCTGAGTACTGAGCACCCAGCACCGTGAGCACTTAGCACCCAGCACCCTGAGCACTGAGCACCCAGCACCCTGAGTACTGAGCCGCCAGCACCCTTAGTACTGAGCACCAAGCACCCCGAGCACTGAGCACCCAGCACCCCGAGAATGAGCACCCAGCAGCCTGAGTACTGAGAACCGAGCACCCTGAGTACTGAGCACCCAGCACCCTGAGTACTGAGCCCCCAGCACCCTGAGTACTGAGCACCCAGCACCCTGAGTACTGAGCACCCAGCACCCTGAGTACTGAGCACCCAGCAACCTGAGTACTGAGCCCCCAGCACCCTGAGTAGTGAGCACCCAGCACACTGAGTACTGAGCACCCAGCACCCTGAGCACTGAGCACAAAGCACGCTGAGTAATGAGCACTGAGCACCCTCAGCACTGAGCACCCAGCACCCTGAGCACTGAGCACCCAGCACCCTGAGCACTGAGCACCCAGCACCCTGAGTACTGAGTACCCAGTACCCTGAGCACTGAGCACCCAGCACTCTTAGTACTGATCACCGAGCACCCCGAGCACTGAGCACCCAGCACCCTGAGTACTGAGCACCCAGCACCCTGAGTACTGAGCACCCAGCACCCTGAGTACTGAGCACCCAGCACCCTGAGCACTGAGCACAAAGCACGCTGAGTACTGAGCACTGAGCACTCTGAGTACTGAGCACCGAGCACCCGGAGTACTGAGCACCCAGCACTCTGAGCACTTAGCACCCAGCACCCTGAGCACTGAGAACCCAGCACCCCGAGCACTGAGCACCCAGCACCCTGAGCACTGAGCACCCAGCACCCCGAGCACTGAGCACTGAGCACCCTAAGTACTGAGCACTGAGCACCCTGAGTACTAAGCACCCAGCACCCTGAGTACTGAGCACCCAGCACCCTGAGTACTGAGCACCCAGCACCCTGAGTAATGAGCACCCAGCGTACTGAGCACCGAGCACCCCGAGCACTGAGCACCCAGCACCCTGAGTACTGAGCACCCAGCACCCCGAGCACTGAGCACCCAGCACCCTGAGTACTGAGCACCGAGCACCCTAAGTACTGAGCACCCAGCACCCTGAGTACTGATCACCCAGCGTACTGAGCACCGAGCACCCAGCACCTTGAGTACTGAGCACCCAGCACTATGAGCACTGAGCACCCAGCACCCTGAGTACTGAGCACCCAGCACACTGAGCACTGAGCACCCAGCACCCCAAGCACCGAGCACCCAGCACCCTGAGCACTGAGCACCCAGCACCCTGAGCACTGAGCACCCAGCACCCTGAGCACTGAGCACCCAGCACCCTGAGTACTGAGCACCCAACGTACTGAGCACCGAGCACCCTTAGCACTGAGCACCCAGCACCCTGAGCAATGAGCACACTGAGTACTGAGCACCCAGCAACTTGAGCACTGAGCACCGAGCACCACGAGCACTGAGCACCCAGCACCCGGAGTACTGAGCACCCAGCACCCTGAGTACTAAGCACCGAGCACCCTGAGTACTGAGCACCCAGCACCCTGAGCAGTGGACACACAGCACCCTGAGTACTGAGCACCCCGAGCACTGAGCACCCAGTACCCTGAGGACTGAGCACCGAGCACCCCGAGCACTGAGCACCCAGCACCCCGAGCACTGAGCACCCAGCAGCCCGAGCACTGAGCCCCCAGCACCCTGAGTACTGAGCACCCAGCACCCTGAGTACTGAGCACCCAGCACCCCGAGCACTGAGTACCCAGCACCCTGAGCACTGAGCACCCAGCACCCTGAGCACTGAGCACCCAGCACCCCAAGCACTGAGCACCCTGCACCCTGAGTACTGAGCACTGAGCACCCAGCACCCCGAGCACTGAGCACCCAGCACCCTGAGTACTGAGCACCCAGCACCCTGAGTACTGAGCCCCCAGAACCCTGAGTACTGAGCATCCAGCACCCTGAGTACTGAGCACCCAGCACCCTGAGTACTGAGCACCCAGCACCCAGAGTACTGAGCCCCCAGCACCCTGAGTACTGAGCACCCAGCACACTGAGTACTGAGCACCCAGCACCCTGAGCACTGAGCACAAAGCACGCTGAGTAATGAGCAGTGAGCACCCTGAGTACTGAGCACCGAGGACCCTGAGCACTGAGCACCCAGCACCCTGAGTACTGAGCACCCAGCACCCTGAGTACTGAGCACCCAGCACCCCGAGCACTGAGCACCCTGAGTACTGTGCACCCAGCACCCTGAGTACTGAGCACTAAGCACCCAGAGCACTGAGCACCCAGCACCCCGAGCACGGAGCACCCAGGACCCCGAGCACTGAGTACTGAGCACCCAGCACCCTGAGTACTGAGCACCGAGCTCCCCGAGCACTGAGCACCCTGAGTACTGAGCACCCAGCACCCCGATCACTGAGCACCCAGCACCCTGAGCACTGAGCACCCAGAACCCCGAGCACTGAGCACCCAGCACCCTGAGTACTGAGCACCAAGCACCCCGAGCACTGAGCACCCAGCACCCTGAGTACTGAGCACTGAGCACCCAGCACCCCGAGCACTGAGCACCCAGCACCCTGTGTACTGAGCACTGAGCACCCTGAGTACAAAGCACCCAGGACCCTGAGTACTGAGCACCCAGGACCCTGAGCACTGAGCACCGAGCACCCCGAGCACTGAGCACCCTGCACCCTGAGCACTCAGCACCCAGCACCCCGAGCACTGAACACCCAGCACCCTGAGCACTGAGCACCCAGCACCCTAAGCACTGAGCACCCAGCACCCAGAGCACTGAGCACCCAGCACCCTGAGCACTGAGCACCCAGCATCCTGAGTACTGAGCACCCAGCACCCTGAGTACTGAGCACCCAGACCCCGAGCTCTGAGCACCCAGCACCTCTAGCACTGTGCACCCAGCACCCTGAGTAATGAGAACCCAGCACCCTGAGTACTGAGCACCCAGCACCCTGAGCACTGAGCACCCAGCAGCCCGAGCACTGAGCACCCAGCATCCTGAGCACTGAGTACTGAGCACCCAGCACCCTGAACACTGAGCACCCAGCACCCTGAGCACTGAGCACCCAGCACCCTGAGTACTGAGCACCCAGCACCCCAAGGACTGAGCACCGAGCACCCTGAGTACTGAGCACCCAGCACGCTGAGCACTGAGCACCCAGCACCCTGAGTACTGAGCACCCAGCACCCTGAGTACTGAGCACCTAGCACCCTGAGTACTGAGCACCCAGCACCCCGAGCACTGAGCACCCAGCACCCTGAGCACTGAGCACCCAGCACCCTGAGTACTGAGCACCAAGCACCCTGAGCACTGAGCACCCAGCACCCTGAGCACTGAGCACCAAGCACCCTGAGCACTGAGAACCCAGCACCCTGAGCACTGAGCACCCAGCACCCCGAGCACTGAGCACCCAGCACCCGGAGCACTGAGCACCCAGCACCCGGAGCACTGAGCACCCAGCACTGAGCACCCAGCACCCTGAGTACTGAGCACCCAGCACCCTGAGCACTGAGCACACTGAGTAATGAGCAACCAGCACCCTGAGCACTGAGCACCCAGCACCCCGAGCACTGAGCACCCAGCACCCCGAGCACTGAGCACCCTGTGCACTGAGCACCGAGCACCCTGAGTACTGAGCACTGAGCACCCTGAGCACTGAGCACCCAGCACCCTGAGCACTGAGCACCCAGCACCCTGAGCACTGAGGACCCAGCACCACGAGCACTGAGAACCCAGCACCCTGAGTACTGAGCACCCAGCACCCTGAGCACTGAGGACGCAGCACCCCGAGCACTGAGCACCCAGCAGGCTGAGTACTGAGCACTGAGCACCCAGCACCCTGAGTACTGAGCACCCAGCACCCTGAGTAATGAGCACCCAGCACCCTGAGTACTGAGCACCGAGCACCCCGAGTACTGAGCACCCAGCACACCGAGCACTGAGCACCCAGCACCCCTAGCACTGAGCACCCAGCACACCGAGCACTGAGCACCCAGCACCCCGAGCACTGAGCACCCAGCACACCGAGCACTGAGCACCCAGCACCCCAAGCACTGAGCACCATGAGTACTAAGCACCGAGCACCATGAGCACAGAGCACCCAGCACCCCGAGTACTGAGCACCCAGCACCCTGAGTACTGAGCACTGAGCACCCTTAGTACTGAGCACCGAGCACCCTGAGTAATGAGCACCCAGCACCCTGAGCACTGAGCACGGAGCACGCCGAGGACTGAGCACCCAGCACCGTGAGCACTGAGCACCCTGCACCTTGAGTACTGACCACCGAGCACCCCGAGCACTGAGCACCCAGCACCCTAAGTACTGAGCACCCAGCACCCTGAGCACTGAGCACCCAGCACCCCGAGCACTGAGCACCCAGCACCCTGAGTACTGAGCACCCAGCACCCCGAGCACTGAGCACCGAGCACACTGACCACTGAGCACCCAGCACCCTGAGTACTGAGCAACCAGCACCCTGAGCACTGAGCACTCAGCACCCCGAATACTGAGCACCCAGCACCCTGAGTACTGAGCACTGAGCACCCTGAGCACTGAGCACCCAGCACCCCGAGCACTGAGCACCCAGCACCCTGAGTACTGAGCACCCGGCACCCTGAGTACTGAGCACTCAGCACCCTGAGTACTGAGCACCGAGCACCCCAAGCACTGAGCACCCAGCACCCTTAACACGGAGCACCCCGAGGACTGAGGACCCAGCACCCTGAGCACTGAGCACCCAGCACCTTGAGTACTGAGCACCGAGCACCTCGAGCCCTGAGCACCCAGCACCCTGAGTACTGAGCACCCAACACCATGAGCACTGAGCACCCAGCACCCCGAGCACTGAGCACCCAGCACCCTGAGTACTGAGCACCCAGCACCCTGAGCATTGAGCACCCAGCACCCTGAGTACTGAGCACCCTGAGTACTGAACACCCAGCACTCTGAGTACTGAGCACTGAGCACCCTGAGTACTGAGCACCCAGCACCCTGAGAACTGAGTACCCAGCACCCTGAGTACTGAGCACTGACAACCCTGAGTACTGAGCACCGAGCACCCTGAGTACTGAGCACGCAGCACCCTGAGCACTGAGCACCCAGCACCCTGAGCACTGAGCACACAGCACCCCGAGCACTGATCACCCAGCACCCTGAGTACTGATCACCCAGCACCCTGAGCACTGAGCACCCAGCACCCTGAGAACTGAGCACCCAGCACCCTGAGTACTGAGCAACCAGTACCCTGAGCAATGAGCACTGAGCACCCAGCACCCTGAGCTCTGAGCACTGAGCACCCAGCACCCCGAGCACTGAGCACCCAGCACCCCGAGCACTGATCACCCATCACCCTGAGCACTGATCACCCAGCACCCTGAGTACTGAGCACCCAGCACTCTGAGCACTGAGCACCCAGCACCCCGAGCACTGAGCACCCAGCACCCTGAGCACTGAGCACCCAGCACACTGAGTACTGAGCACCCAGCACCCTGAGCACTGAGCACCCAGCACCCTGAATACTGAGCATCCAGCACCCCGAGCACTGAGCACCGAGCACCCCGAGCACTGAGCACCCAGCACCCCGAGCACTGAGCACCCAGCACCCTGAGTACTGAGTACCCAGCACCCTGAGTACTGATCACCCAGCGTACTGAGCACCGAGCACCCCGAGCACTGAGCACCTAGCACCCTGAGTACTGAGCACCCAGCACCCTGAGCACTGAGCACCCAGCACCCTGAGTACTGAGCACCGAGCACCCTGAGTACTGAGCACCCAGCGCCTGAGTACTGAGCACCCAGCACCCTGAGTACTGAGCACCCAGCGTACTGAGCACCGCGCAGCCAGCACCCTGAGTACTGAGCACCCAGCACCCTGAGCACTGAGCACCCAGCACCCTGAGCACTGAGCACCCAGCACCCTGAGTACTGAGCACCGATCACCCTGAGCACTGAGCTCCCAGCCCCCTGAGTACTGAGCACCCAGCACCCTGAGCACTGAGCACCCAGCACCCTGAGTACTGAGCACCCAGCACCCTGAGCACTGAGCACCCAGCACCCTGAGTACTGAGCACCCATCATCCCGAGCACTGAGCACCCAGCACCCTGAGAATGAGCACCCAGCACCCCGAGTACTGAGCACCGAGCACCCCGAGCACTGAGCACCTAGCACCCTGAGTACTGAGGACCCAGCACCCTGAGCACTGAGCACCCAGCACCCTGAGTACTGAGCACCGAGCACCCTGAGTACTGAGCACCCAGCACCCTGAGCACTGAGCACCCAGCACCCCGAGCACTGAGCACCCAGCACACTGAGTACTGAGCACCCAGCACCCTGAGCACTGAGCACCCAGCACCCTGAATACTGAGCATCCAGCACCCCGAGCACTGAGCACCCAGCACCCTGAGTACTGAGCACTGAGCACCCAGCACCCCGAGCACTGAGCACCCAGCACCCTGTTTACTGAGCACTGAGTACCCAGCACCCAGAGCACTGAGCACCCAGCACCCTGAGAACTGAGCACCCTGAGTACTGAGAACCCAGCACCCTGAGCACTGAGCACCCAGCACCCCGAGCACTGAGCACCCAGCACCCAGAGCACTGAGCACTGAGCACCCTGAGTACTGAGCACCGAGCACCCCGAGCACTGAGCACCCAGCACCCTGAGCACTGAGCACCCTGAGGACTGAGCACCCAGCACCCTGAGCACTGAGCACCCAGCACCCTGAGTACTGAGCACCGATAACCTGAGCACTGAGCACCCAGCAAGCCGAGCACTGAGCACCCAGCACCCTGAGCACTGAGCACCGAGCACCCTGAGCACTGAGCACCGAGCACCCTGAGTACTGAGCACTGAGCACCCTGAGCACTGAGCACCCTGCACCCTGAGTACTGAGCACCCAGCACCCTGAGCACTGAGCACGAGGCACGCTGAGTACTGAGCACTGAGCACCCTGAATACTGAGCACCGAGCACCCTGAGCACTGAGCACCCAGCACTCTGAGTACTGAGCACTGAGCACCCTGAGCACTGAGCACAAAGCACCCTGAGTACTGAGAACTGAGCACCCTGAGTACTGACCACCCAGCACTCTGAGCACTGAGCACCCAGCACCACGAGCACTAAGCACCCAGCACCCCGAGCACTGAGCACCCAGCACCCCGAGCACTGAGCACCCAGCACCCTGAGTACTGAGCACCCAGCACCCTGAGCACTGAGCACCCAGCACCCTGAGTACTGAGCACTGAGCACCCTGAGTACTGATCACCGAGCACCCTGAGTACTGAGCACCCAGCAACCCGAGCACTGAGCACCAAGCACTCTGAGTACTGAGCACCCAGCACGATGAGCACTGAGCACCCAGCACAACGAGTACTGAGCACCCAGCACCCTGATTACTGAGCACCAAGCACCCCGAGCACTGAGCACCGAGCACCCCGAGCACTGAACACCCAGCACCCCGAGCACTGAGCACCCTGCACCCTGAGTACTGAGTACCCAGCACCCTGAGTACTGATCACCCAGCGTACTGAGCACCGAGCACCCCGAGCACTGAGCACCTAGCACCCTGAGTACTGAGCACCCAGCACCCTGAGCACTGAGCACCCAGCACCCTGAGTACTGAGCACCGAGCACCCTGTGTACTGAGCACCCAGCGCCTGAGTACTGAGCACCCAGCACCCTGAGTACTGAGCACCCAGCGTACTGAGCACCGCGCAGCCAGCACCCTGAGTACTGAGCACCCAGCACCCTGAGCACTGAGCACCCAGCACCCTGAGCACTGAGCACCCAGCACCCTGAGTACTGAGCACCGATCACCTTGAGCACTGAGCTCCCAGCCCCCTGAGTACTGAGCACCCAGCACCCTGAGCACTGAGCACCCAGCACCCTGAGTACTGAGCACCCAGCACCCTGAGCACTGAGCACCCAGCACCCTGAGTACTGAGCACCCAGCACCCTGAGCACTGAGCACCCAGCACCCTGAGTACTGAGCACCCATCATCCCGAGCACTGAGCACCCACCACCCTGAGAATGAGCACCCAGCACCCCGAGTACTGAGCACCGAGCAATCCGAGCACTGAGCACCTAGCACCCTGAGTACTGAGCACCCAGCACCCTGAGCACTGAGCACCCAGCACCCTGAGCACTGAGCACCCAGGACCCCGAGCACTGAGGACCTAGCACCCTGAGCACTGAGCACCCAGCACCCTGAGTACTGAGCAACGAGCACCCTGAGTTCTGAGCACCCAGCACCCTGAGTACTGAGCACCCAGCACACTGAGTACTGAGCACCCAGCACCCTGAGCACTGATCACCCAGCACCCTGAGTACTGAGCACTGAGCACCCATCACCCCGAGCACTGAGCACCCAGCACCCTGAGAATGAGCACCCAGCACCCCGAGGACTGAGCACCGAGCACCCTGAGCACGGAGTACCCAGCACCCTGAGTACTGAGCACCCAGCACCCTGAGCACTGAGCACCCAGCTCACTGAGTACTGAGCACCCAGCACCCTGAGCACTGAGCACCCAGCACCCTGAGTACTGAGCATCCAGCACCCTGAGCACTGAGCACCCAGCACCCTGAGTACTGAGCACTGAGCACCCAGCACCCCGAGCACTGAGCACCCAGCACCCTGTTTACTGAGCACTGAGTACCCAGCACCCAGAGCACTGAGCACCCAGCACCCTGAGAACTGACCACCCTGAGTACTGAGAACCCAGCACCCTGAGCACTGAGCACCCAGCACCCCGAGCACTGAGCACCCAGTACCCAGAGCACTGAGCACTGAGCACCCTGAGTACTGAGCACTGAGCACCCCGAGCACTGAGCACCGAGCACCCTGAGCACTGAGCACCCTGAGGACTGAGCACCCAGCACCCTGAGCACTGAGCACCCAGCACCCTGAGCACTGAGCACCCTGAGTACTGAGCACCGATCACCTGAGCACTGAGCACCCAGCACCCCGAGCACTGAGCACCCAGCACCCTGAGCACTGAGCAACCAGCAGCCTGAGCACTGAGCACCCAGCACCCTGAGCACTGAGTACCCAGCACCCTGAGTACTGAGCACCGATCACCCTGAGCACTGAGCTCCCAGCCCCCTCAGTACTGAGCACCCAGCACCCTGAGCACTGAGCACCCATCACCCTGAGTACTGAGCACCCAGCACCCTGAGCACTGAGCACCCAGCAACCTGAGTACTGAGCACCCAGCACCCTGAGCACTGAGCACCCAGCACCCTGAGTACTGAGCACCCATCACAGCGAGCACTGAGCACCCAGCAACCTGAGAATGAGCACCCAGCACCCCGAGTACTGAGCACCGAGCACCCTGAGCACTGAGTACCCAGCACCCTGAGTACTGAGCACCCAGCACCCTGAGCACGGAGCACCCAGCACACTGAGTACTGAGCACCCAGCACCCTGAGCACTGAGCACCCAGCACCCTGAGTACTGAGCACCCAGCACCCCGAGCACTGAGCACCCAGCACCCTGTTTACTGAGCACTGAGTACCCAGCACCCAGAGCACTAAGCACCCAGCACCCTGAGAACTGAGCACCCTGAGTACTGAGAACCCACCACCCTGAGCACTGAGCACCCAGCACCCCGAGCACTGAGCACCCAGCACCCAGAGCACTGAGCTCTGAGCATCCTGAGTACTGAGCACCGAGCACCCCGAGCACTGACCACCCAGCACCCTGAGCACTGAGCACCCTGAGGACTGAGCACCCAGCACCCTGAGCACTGAGCACCCAGCACCCTGAGCACTGAGCACCCTGAGGACTGAGCACCCAGCACCCTGAGCACTGAGCACCCAGCACCCTGAGTACTGAGCACCGATCACCTGAGCACTGAGCACCGAGGACCCTGAGCACTGAGCACTGAGCACCCTGAGCACTGAGCACCCTGCACCCTGAGTACTGAGCACCCAGCACCCTGAGCACTGAGGACCGAGCACACTGAGTACTAAGCACCCTGCACCCTGAGTACTGAGCACCCAGCACCCTGAGCTCTGAGCACCCAGCACGCTGAGTACTGAGCACTGAGCACCCTGAGTACTGAGCACCGAGCACCCTGAGCACTGAGCACCCAGCACTCTGACTACTGAGCACTGAGCACCCTGAGCACTGAGCACCCAGCACCCTGAGTACTGAGCACCGATCACCCTGAGTACTGAGCACCCAGCACTCTGAGAACTGAGCACCCAGCACCCTGAGCACTGAGCACCCAGCACCCCGAGCACTGAGCACCGAGCACCCTGAGTACTAAGCACCCAGCACCCTGAGTACTCAGCACCCAGCACCCTGAGCACTGAGCACCCAGTACCCCGAGCACTGAGCATCGAGCACCCTGAGTACTAAGCACCCAGAACCCTGAGTACTGAGCACCCAGCACCCTGAGTACTGAGCACCCAGCACCCTGAGTACTGAGCACCCAGCGTACTGAGCACCGAGCACCCCGAGCACTGAGCACCTAGCACCCTGAGTACTGAGCACCCAGCACCCTGAGCACTGAGCACCCAGCACCCTGAGTACTGAGCACCGAGCACCCTGAGTACTGAGCACCCAGCACCCTGAGTACTGAGCACCCAGCACGCTGAGTACTGAGCACCCAGCGTACTGAGCGCCGAGCACCCAGCACCCTGAGTACTGAGCACCCAGCACCCTGAGCACTGAGCACCCAGCACCCTGAGTACTGAGTACTGAGCACCCCGAGTACTGAGCAAAGAGCACCCCGAGCTCTGAGCACCCAGCACCCCGAGCACCGAGCACCCTGAGTACTGAGCACCCAGCACCCTGAGCGCTGAGCACCCAGCACCCTGAGTACTGAGCACCGAGCACCCCGAGCACTGAGCACCCAGCACCCTGAGCACGGAGCACCCTGATTACTGAGCACTGAGCACCCTGAGTACTGACCACCCAGCACCCTGAGTACTGAGCACCCAGCACCCTGAGCAATGATCACCCTGAGTACTGAGCACCCAGCACCTTGAGCACCGAGCACCGAGCACCCCGAGTACTGAGCACCCAGCATCATGAGTACTAAGCACCGAGCACCCTGAGTACTGAGCACCCAGCACCCTGAGCACTGAACACACAGCACCCTGAGTACTGAGCACCCGGAGCACTGAGCACCCAGCACCCTGAGTACTGAGCACCGAGCACCCCGAGAACTGAGCACCCAGCACCCCGAGCACTCAGCACCCAGCACCCCGAGCACTGAGCACCCAGCACCCTGAGTACTGAGCACCCAGCACCCTGAGTACTGAGCAACCAACACCCCGAGCACTGAGCACCCAGCACCCTGAGCACTGAGCACCCAGCACCCTGAGCACTGAGCACCCAGCACCCCGAGCACTGAGCACCCAGCACCCTGAGTACTGAGCACTGAGCACCCAGCACCCCGAGCACTGAGACCCCAGCACCTTGAGTACTGAGCACTGAGCACCTAGCACCCCGAGCACTGAGCACCCAGCACCCTGAGCCCTGAGCACACATCACCCGAGTACTGAGCACCCAGCACCCAGAGTACTGAGCACCCAGCATCCTGAGTACTGAGCACCCAGCACCCCGAGTACTGAGCAACCAGCACCCTGAGTACTGAGCACCCAGCACCCTGAGCACTGAGCACCCAGCACCCCGAGCACTGAGGACCTAGCACCCTGAGCACTGAGCACCCAGCACCCTGAGTACTGAGCACCGAGCACCCTGAGTACTGAGCACCCAGCACCCTGAGTACTGAGCACCCAGCACACTGAGTACTGAGCACCCAGCACCCTGAGCACTGATCACCCAGCACCCTTAGTACTGAGCACTGAGTACCCAGCACCCCGAGCACTGAGCACCCAGCACCCTGAGTACTGAGCACCGAGTACCCTGAGTACTGAGCACACAGCACCCCGAGCACTGAGCACCCAGCACCCTGAGTACTGAGCACTGAGCACCCAGCACCCCGAGCACTGAGCACACAGCACCCTGTGTACTGAGCACTGAGTACCCAGTACCCCGAGCACTGAGACCCAGCACCCTGAGCACTGAGCACCCAGCACCCCGAGAACTGAGCACCCAGCACCCCGAGCACTGTGCACCCAGCACCCTGAGCACTGAGCACCCAGCACCCTGAGTACTGAGCACCCAGCACCCTGAGCACTGAGCACCCAGCACCCTGAGCACTGAGCACCCAGCACCCTGAGTACTGAGCACCCAGCACCCTGAGTACTGAACACCCAGCACACCGAGCACTGAGCACCCAGCACCCTGAGCACTGAGCACCGAGCACCCTGAGTACTGAGCACCCAGCACCCTGAGTACTGAGCACCCAGCACCCTGAGCACTGAGCACCCAGCACCCTGAGCACTGAGCACCCAGCACCCTGATTACTGAGGACCCAGCACCCTGAGTACTGAACACCCAGCACCCTGAGCACTGAGCACTGAGCACCCAGCACCCTGAGCACTGAGCACTGAGCACCCAGCATCCTGAGCACTGAGCACCCATCACCCCGAGCACTGAGCACCCAGCACCCTGAGCACCCAGCACCCTGAGCACTGAGCACCCTGAGCACTGAGCACTGAGCACCCAGCACCCTGATTACTGAGCACCCAACACTCTGAGCACTGAGCACCCAGCACGGTGAGTACTGAGCACTGAGCACCCAGCACCCTGAGTACTGAGCACCCAGCACCCCGAGGACTGAGCACCCAGCACCCTGTGTACTGAGCACCGAGCACCCCGAGCACTGAGCACCCAGCACCCTGAGTACTGAGCACCCAGCAACCCGAGAATGAGCACCCAGCACGCCGAGCACTGAGCACCCAGCACCCTGAGCACTGAGCACCCAGCACCCTGAGTACTGAGCACCCAGCACCCCAAGCACTGAGCACCCAGCACCCTGAGTACTGAGCACCCTGAGTACTGAGCTCCCAGCACCCTGAGTACTGAGCACCCTGCACCCCGAGCACTGAGCTCCCTGAGTACTGAGCACCCAGCACCCTGAGTACTGAGCACCCAGCACCCTGAGTACTGAGGACTGAGCACAAAGAGAACTGAGCACCCAGCACCCCGAGGACTGACCACCCAGCACCCTGAGTACTGAGCACCGAGCACCCCGAGCACTGAGCACCCAGCACCCTGAGCACTGAGCACCCAGCACCCCGAGCACTGAGCACCCAGTAACCTGAGCACTGAGCACCCAGCACCCCGAGCACTGAGCACCCAGCACCCTGAGCACCCAGCAGCCTGAGCACTGAGCACACTGAGCACTGAGCACTGAGCACAGAGCACCCTGAGTACTGAGCACCCAACACTCTGAGCACTGAGCACCCAGCACCCTGAGTACTGAGCACCGAGCACCCTGAGTACTGAGCACCCAGCACCCTGAGTACTGAGCACCCAGCACCCTGAGTACTGAGCACCCAGCGTACTGAGCACCGAGCACCCAGCACCCTGAGTACTGAGCACTGAGCACCCAGAGAACTGAGCACCCAGCACCCAGAGGACTGAGCACCCAGCACCCTGTGCACTGAGCACTGAGCATCCAGCACCCCGAGCACTGAGCACCCTGAGCTCTTAGCACCCTGAGTACTGAGCACCCAGAACCCTGAGTACTGAGCACCCAGCACCCTGAGCACTGAGCACCCAGCACCCTGAGTACTGAGCACCGAGCACCCCGAGCACTGAGCACCCAGCACCCTGAGTACTGAGCCCCGAGCTCCCCGAGCACTGAGCACCCTGAGTACTGAGCACCCAGCACCCTGAGTACTGAGCACCGAGCAACCCGAGCACTGAGCACCCAGCACCCCGAGCACTGAGCACCCAGCACCCTGAGTACTGAGCACCCAGCACCCTGAGAATGAGCACCGTGAGCACTGAGTACCCAGCACCGTGAGTACTGAGCACCGAGCACCCTGAGCACTGAGCACCCAGCACCCTGAGTACTGAGCACCCAGCACCCTGAGTACTGAGCACCCAGCACCCCGAGCACTGAGCACCGAACACCCTGAGTACTGAGCACCCAGCACCCTGAGCACTGAGCACCCAGCACAACGAGTACTGAGCACAAAGCACCCTGATTACTGAGCACCAAGCACCCCGAGCACTGAGCACCGAGCACCCCAAGCACTGAGCACCCAGCACCCCGAGCACTGAGCACCCAGCACCCTGAGTACTAAGCACCCAGCACCCTGAGTACTGAGCACCCAGCACCCTGAGTACTGAGCACCCAGCACCCTGAGTACTGAGCACCCAGCGTACTGAGCACCGAGCACCCCGAGCACTGAGCACCTAGCACCCTGAGTACTGAGCACCGAGCACCCTGAGCACTGAGCACCCAGCACCCTGAGTACTGAGCACCGAGCACCCTGAGTACTGAGCACCCAGCACCCTGAGTACTGAGCACCCAGCACCCTGAGTACTGAGCACCCAGCGTACTGAGCACCGAGCACCCAGCACCCTGAGTACTGAGCACCCAGCACCCTGAGCACTGAGCACCCAGCACCCTGAGCACTGAGCACCCAGCACCCTGAGTACTGAGCACCCAGCACCCTGAGCACTGAGCACCCAGCACCCTGAGTACTGAGCACCCAGCACCCTGAGCACTGAGCACCCAGCACCCTAAGTACTGAGCACCCAGCACCCTGAGCACTGAGCAACCAGCACCCTGAGTACTGAGCACCCATCACAGCGAGCACTGAGCACCCAGCACCCTGAGAATGAGCACCCAGCACCCCGAGTACTGAGCACCGAGCACCCTGAGCACTGAGTACCCAGCACCCTGAGTACTGAGCACCCAGCACCCTGAGCACTGAGCACCCAGCACACTGAGTACTGAGCACCCAGCACCCTGAGCACTGAGCACCCAGCACCCTGAGTACTGAGCATCCAGCACCCCGAGCACTGAGCACCCAGCACCCAGAGCACTGAGCACTGAGCACCCTGAGTACTGAGCACCGAGCACCCCGAGCACTGAGCACCCAGCACCCTGAGCACTGAGCACCCTGAGGACTGAGCACCCAGCACCCTGAGCACTGAGCACCCAGCACCCTGAGCACTGAGCACCCTGAGGACTGAGCACCCAGCACCCTGAGCACTGAGCACCCAGCACCCTGAGTACTGAGCAGCGATCACCTGAGCACTGAGCACCCAGCACCCCGAGCACTGAGCACCCAGCACCCTGAGCACTGAGCACCGAGCACCCTGAGTACTGAGCACTGAGCACCCTGAGCACTGAGCACCCTGCACCCTGAGTACTGAGCACCCAGCACCCTGAGCACTGAGGACCGAGCACACTGAGTACTAAGCACCCTGCACCCTGAGTACTGAGCACCCAGCAACCTGAGCACTGAGCACCCAGCACGCTGAGTACTGAGCACTGAGCACCCTGAGTACTGAGCACCGAGCACCCTGAGCACTGAGCACCCAGCACCCTGAGTACTGAGCACTGAGCACCCTGAGCACTGAGCACCCAGCACCCTGAGTACTGAGCACGGATCACCCTGAGTACTGAGCACCCAGCACTCTGAGCACTGAGCACCCAGCACCCCGAGCACTGAGCACCCAGCACCCCGAGCACTGAGCACCCAGCAAGCCGAGCACTGAGCACCCAGCACCCTGAGCACTGAGCACCGAGCACCCTGAGCACTGAGCACCGAGCACCCTGAGTACTGAGCACTGAGCACCCTGAGCACTGAGCACCCTGCACCCTGAGTACTGAGCACCCAGCACCCTGAGCACTGAGCACCCAGCACGCTGAGTTCTGAGCACTGAGCACCCTGAGTACTGAGCACCGAGCACCCTGAGCACTGAGCACCCAGCACTCTGAGTACTGAGCACTGAGCACCCTGAGCACTGAGCACAAAGCACCCTGAGTACTGAGAACTGAGCACCCTGAGTACTGACCACCCAGCACTCTGAGCACTGAGCACCCAGCACCCCGAGCACTAAGCACCCAGCACCCCGAGCACTGAGCACCCAGCACCCCGAGCACTGAGCACCCAGCACTCTGAGTACTGAGCACTGAGCCCCCTGAGCACTGAGCACAAAGCACCCTGAGTACTGAGAACTGAGCACCCTGAGTACTGAGCACCCAGCACTCTGAGCACTGAGCACCCAGCACCCCGAGCACTGAGCACCCAGCACCCCGAGCACTGAGCACCCAGCACCCCGAGCACTGAGTACCCAGCACCCTGAGTACTGAGCACTGAGCACCCTGAGTACTGATCACCGAGCACCCTGAGTACTGAGCACCCAGCAACCCGAGCACTGAGCACCAAGGACTCTGAGTACTGAGCACCCAGCACCATGAGCACTGAGCACCCAGCACAACGAGTACTGAGCACCCAGCACCCTGATTACTGAGCACCAAGCACCCCGAGCACTGAGCACCGAGCACCCCGAGCACTGAACACCCAGCACCCCGAGCACTGAGCACCCTGCACCCTGAGTACTGAGTACCCAGCACCCTGAGTACTGATCACCCAGCGTACTGAGCACCGAGCACCCCGAGCACTGAGCACCTAGCACCCTGAGTACTGAGCACCCAGCACCCTGAGCACTGAGCACCCAGCACCCTGAGTACTGAGCACCGAGCACCCTGTGTACTGAGCACCCAGCGCCTGAGTACTGAGCAACCAGCACCCTGAGTACTGAGCACCCAGCGTACTGAGCACCGCGCAGCCAGCACCCTGAGTACTGAGCACCCAGCACCCTGAGCACTGAGCACCCAGCACCCTGAGCACTGAGCACCCAGCACCCTGAGTACTGAGCACCGATCACCTTGAGCACTGAGCTCCCAGCCCCCTGAGTACTGAGCACCCAGCACCCTGAGCACTGAGCACCCAGCACCCTGAGTACTGAGCACCCAGCACCCTGAGCACTGAGCACCCAGCACCCTGAGTACTGAGCACCCAGCACCCTGAGCACTGAGCACCCAGCACCCTGAGTACTGAGCACCCATCATCCCGAGCACTGAGCACCCACCACCCTGAGAATGAGCACCCAGCACCCCGAGTACTGAGCACCGAGCAATCCGAGCACTGAGCACCTAGCACCCTGAGTACTGAGCACCCAGCACCCTGAGCACTGAGCACCCAGCACCCTGAGCACTGAGCACCCAGGACCCCGAGCACTGAGGACCTAGCACCCTGAGCACTGAGCACCCAGCACCCTGAGTACTGAGCAACGAGCACCCTGAGTTCTGAGCACCCAGCACCCTGAGTACTGAGCACCCAGCACACTGAGTACTGAGCACCCAGCACCCTGAGCACTGATCACCCAGCACCCTGAGTACTGAGCACTGAGCACCCATCACCCCGAGCACTGAGCACCCAGCACCCTGAGAATGAGCACCCAGCACCCCGAGGACTGAGCACCGAGCACCCTGAGCACTGAGTACCCAGCACCCTGAGTACTGAGCACCCAGCACCCTGAGCACTGAGCACCCAGCTCACTGAGTACTGAGCACCCAGCACCCTGAGCACTGAGCACCCAGCACCCTGAGTACTGAGCATCCAGCACCCCGAGCACTGAGCACCCAGCACCCTGAGTACTGAGCACTGAGCACCCAGCACCCCGAGCACTGAGCACCAGCACCCTGTTTACTGAGCACTGAGTACCCAGCACCCAGAGCACTGAGCACCCAGCACCCTGAGAACTGACCACCCTGAGTACTGAGAACCCAGCACCCTGAGCACTGAGCACCCAGCACCCCGAGCACTGAGCACCCAGTACCCAGAGTACTGAGCACTGAGCACCCTGAGTACTGAGCACTGAGCACCCCGAGCACTGAGCACCGAGAACCCTGAGCACTAAGCACCCTGAGGACTGAGCACCCAGCACCCTGAGCACTGAGCACCCAGCATCCTGAGCACTGAGCAACCTGAGTACTGAGCACCGATCACCTGAGCACTGAGCACCCAGCACCCCGAGCACTGAGCACCCAGCACCCTGAGCACTGAGCACCCAGCAGCCTGAGGACTGAGCACCCAGCACCCTGAGCACTGAGTACCCAGCACCCTGAGTACTGAGCACCGATCACCCTGAGCACTGAGCTCCCAGCTACCTCAGTACTGAGCACCCAGCACCCTGAGCACTGAGCACCCATCACCCTGAGTACTGAGCACCCAGCACCCTGAGCACTGAGCACCCAGCAACCTGAGTACTGAGCACCCAGCACCCTGAGCACTGAGCACCCAGCACCCTGAGTACTGAGCACCCATCACAGCGAGCACTGAGCACCCAGCAACCTGAGAATGAGCACCCAGCACCCCGAGTACTGAGCACCGAGCACCCTGAGCACTGAGTACCCAGCACCCTGAGTACTGAGCACCCAGCACCCTGAGCACGGAGCACCCAGCACACTGAGTACTGAGCACCCAGCACCCTGAGCACTGAGCACCCAGCACCCTGAGTACTGAGCACCCAGCACCCCGAGCACTGAGCACCCAGCACCCTGTTTACTGAGCACTGAGTACCCAGCACCCAGAGCACTAAGCACCCAGCACCCTGAGAACTGAGCACCCTGAGTACTGAGAACCCACCACCCTGAGCACTGAGCACCCAGCACCCCGAGCACTGAGCACCCAGCACCCAGAGCACTGAGCTCTGAGCATCCTGAGTACTGAGCACCGAGCACCCCGAGCACTGACCACCCAGCACCCTGAGCACTGAGCACCCTGAGGACTGAGCACCCAGCACCCTGAGCACTGAGCACCCAGCACCCTGAGCACTGAGCACCCTGAGGACTGAGCACCCAGCACCCTGAGCACTGAGCACCCAGCACCCTGAGTACTGAGCACCGATCACCTGAGCACTGAGCACCCAGCACCCCGAGCACTGAGCACCCAGCACCCTGAGCACTGAGCACCGAGGACCCTGAGCACTGAGCACTGAGCACCCTGAGCACTGAGCACCGTGCACCCTGAGTACTGAGCACCCAGCACCCTGAGCACTGAGGACCGAGCACACTGAGTACTAAGCACCCTGCACCCTGAGTACTGAGCACCCAGCACCCTGAGCTCTGAGCACCCAGCACGCTGAGTACTGAGCACTGAGCACCCTGAGTACTGAGCACCGAGCACCCTGAGCACTGAGCACCCAGCACTCTGACTACTGAGCACTGAGCACCCTGAGCACTGAGCACCCAGCACCCTGAGTACTGAGCACCGATCACCCTGAGTACTGAGCACCCAGCACTCTGAGAACTGAGCACCCAGCACCCTGAGCACTGAGCACCCAGCACCCCGAGCACTGAGCACCGAGCACCCTGAGTACTAAGCACCCAGCACCCTGAGTACTCAGCACCCAGCACCCTGAGCACTGAGCACCCAGCACCCCGAGCACTGAGCATCGAGCACCCTGAGTACTAAGCACCCAGAACCCTGAGTACTGAGCACCCAGCACCCTGAGTACTGAGCACCCAGCACCCTGAGTACTGAGCACCCAGCGTACTGAGCACCGAGCACCCCGAGCACTGAGCACCTAGCACCCTGAGTACTGAGCACCCAGCACCCTGAGCACTGAGCACCCAGCACCCTGAGTACTGAGCACCGAGCACCCTGAGTACTGAGCACCCAGCACCCTGAGTACTGAGCACCCAGCACGCTGAGTACTGAGCACCCAGCGTACTGAGCGCCGAGCACCCAGCACCCTGAGTACTGAGCACCCAGCACCCTGAGCACTGAGCACCCAGCACCCTGAGTACTGAGTACTGAGCACCCCGAGTACTGAGCAAAGAGCACCCCGAGCTCTGAGCACCCAGCACCCCGAGCACCGAGCACCCTGAGTACTGAGCACCCAGCACCCTGAGCGCTGAGCACCCAGCACCCTGAGTACTGAGCACCGAGCACCCCGAGCACTGAGCACCCAGCACCCTGAGCACGGAGCACCCTGATTACTGAGCACTGAGCACCCTGAGTACTGACCACCCAGCACCCTGAGTACTGAGCACCCAGCACCCTGAGCAATGATCACCCTGAGTACTGAGCACCCAGCACCTTGAGCACCGAGCACCGAGCACCCCGAGTACTGAGCACCCAGCATCCTGAGTACTAAGCACCGAGCACCCTGAGTACTGAGCACCCAGCACCCTGAGCACTGAACACACAGCACCCTGAGTACTGAGCACCCGGAGCACTGAGCACCCAGCACCCTGAGTACTGAGCACCGAGCACCCCGAGAACTGAGCACCCAGCACCCCGAGCACTCAGCACCCAGCACCCCGAGCACTGAGCACCCAGCACCCTGAGTACTGAGCACCCAGCACCCTGAGTACTGAGCAACCAACACCCCGAGCACTGAGCACCCAGCACCCTGAGCACTGAGCACCCAGCACCCTGAGCACTGAGCACCCAGCACCCCGAGCACTGAGCACCCAGCACCCTGAGTACTGAGCACTGAGCACCCAGCACCCCGAGCACTGAGACCCCAGCACCTTGAGTACTGAGCACTGAGCACCTTGCACCCCGAGCACTGAGCACCCAGCACCCTGAGCCCTGAGCACACATCACCCGAGTACTGAGCACCCAGCACCCAGAGTACTGAGCACCCAGCATCCTGAGTACTGAGCACCCAGCACCCCGAGTACTGAGCAACCAGCACCCTGAGTACTGAGCACCCAGCACCCTGAGCACTGAGCACCCAGCACCCCGAGCACTGAGGACCTAGCACCCTGAGCACTGAGCACCCAGCACCCTGAGTACTGAGCACCGAGCACCCTGAGTACTGAGCACCCAGCACCCTGAGTACTGAGCACCCAGCACACTGAGTACTGAGCACCCAGCACCCTGAGCACTGATCACCCAGCACCCTGAGTACTGAGCACTGAGTACCCAGCACCCCGAGCACTGAGCACCCAGCACCCTGAGTACTGAGCACCGAGTACCCTGAGTACTGAGCACACAGCACCCCGAGCACTGAGCACCCAGCACCCTGAGTACTGAGCACTGAGCACCCAGCACCCCGAGCACTGAGCACACAGCACCCTGTGTACTGAGCACTGAGTACCCAGTACCCCGAGCACTGAGACCCAGCACCCTGAGCACTGAGCACCCAGCACCCCGAGAACTGAGCACCCAGCACCCCGAGCAATGTGCACCCAGCACCCTGAGCACTGAGCACCCAGCACCCTGAGTACTGAGCACCCAGCACCCTGAGCACTGAGCACCCAGCACCCTGAGCACTGAGCACCCAGCACCCTGAGTACTGAGCACCCAGCACCCTGAGTACTGAACACCCAGCACACCGAGCACTGAGCACCCAGCACCCTGAGCACTGAGCACCGAGCACCCTGAGTACTGAGCACCCAGCACCCTGAGTACTGAGCACCCAGCACCCTGAGCACTGAGCACCCAGCACCCTGAGCACTGAGCACCCAGCACCCTGATTACTGAGGACCCAGCACCCTGAGTACTGAACACCCAGCACCCTGAGCACTGAGCACTGAGCACCCAGCACCCTGAGCACTGAGCACTGAGCACCCAGCATCCTGAGCACTGAGCACCCATCACCCCGAGCACTGAGCACCCAGCACCCTGAGCACCCAGCACCCTGAGCACTGAGCACCCTGAGCACTGAGCACTGAGCACTGAGCACCCAGCACCCTGATTACTGAGCACCCAACACTCTGAGCACTGAGCACCCAGCACGGTGAGTACTGAGCACTGAGCACCCAGCACCCTGAGTACTGAGCACCCAGCACCCCGAGCACTGAGCACCCAGCACCCTGTGTACTGAGCACCGAGCACCCCGAGCACTGAGCACCCAGCACCCTGAGTACTGAGCACCCAGCACCCCGAGAATGAGCACCCAGCACGCCGAGCACTGAGCACCCAGCACCCTGAGCACTGAGCACCCAGCACCCTGAGTACTGAGCACCCAGCACCCCAAGCACTGAGCACCCAGCACCCTGAGTACTGAGCACCCTGAGTACTGAGCTCCCAGCACCCTGAGTACTGAGCACCCTGCACCCCGAGCACTGAGCTCCCTGAGTACTGAGCACCCAGCACCCTGAGTACTGAGCACCCAGCACCCTGAGTACTGAGGACTGAGCACAAAGAGAACTGAGCACCCAGCACCCCGAGGACTGACCACCCAGCACCCTGAGTACTGAGCACCGAGCACCCCGAGCACTGAGCACCCAGCACCCTGAGCACTGAGCACCCAGCACCCCGAGCACTGAGCACCCAGTAACCTGAGCACTGAGCACCCAGCACCCCGAGCACTGAGCACCCAGCACCCTGAGCACCCAGCAGCCTGAGCACTGAGCACACTGAGCACTGAGCACTGAGCACAGAGCACCCTGAGTACTGAGCACCCAACACTCTGAGCACTGAGCACCCAGCACCCTGAGTACTGAGCACCGAGCACCCTGAGTACTGAGCACCCAGCACCCTGAGTACTGAGCACCCAGCACCCTGAGTACTGAGCACCCAGCGTACTGAGCACCGAGCACCCAGCACCCTGAGTACTGAGCACTGAGCACCCAGAGAACTGAGCACCCAGCACCCAGAGGACTGAGCACCCAGCACCCTGTGCACTGAGCACTGAGCATCCAGCACCCCGAGCACTGAGCACCCTGAGCTCTTAGCACCCTGAGTACTGAGCACCCAGAACCCTGAGTACTGAGCACCCAGCACCCTGAGCACTGAGCACCCAGCACCCTGAGTACTGAGCACCGAGCACCCCGAGCACTGAGCACCCAGCACCCTGAGTACTGAGCCCCGAGCTCCCCGAGCACTGAGCACCCTGAGTACTGAGCACCCAGCACCCTGAGTACTGAGCACCGAGCACCCCGAGCACTGAGCACCCAGCACCCCGAGCACTGAGCACCCAGCACCCTGAGTACTGAGCACCCAGCACCCTGAGAATGAGCACCGTGAGCACTGAGTACCCAGCACCGTGAGTACTGAGCACCGAGCACCCTGAGCACTGAGCACCCAGCACCCTGAGTACTGAGCACCCAGCACCCTGAGTACTGAGCACCCAGCACCCCGAGCACTGAGCACCGAACACCCTGAGTACTGAGCACCCAGCACCCTGAGCACTGAGCACCCAGCACAACGAGTACTGAGCACAAAGCACCCTGATTACTGAGCACCAAGCACCCCGAGCACTGAGCACCGAGCACCCCAAGCACTGAGCACCCAGCACCCTGAGCACTGAGCACCCAGCACCCTGAGTACTAAGCACCCAGCACCCTGAGTACTGAGCACCCAGCACCCTGAGTACTGAGCACCCAGCACCCTGAGTACTGAGCACCCAGCGTACTGAGCACCGAGCACCCCGAGCACTGAGCACCTAGCACCCTGAGTACTGAGCACCGAGCACCCTGAGCACTGAGCACCCAGCACCCTGAGTACTGAGCACCGAGCACCCTGAGTACTGAGCACCCAGCACCCTGAGTACTGAGCACCCAGCACCCTGAGTACTGAGCACCCAGCGTACTGAGCACCGAGCACCCAGCACCCTGAGTACTGAGCACCCAGCACCCTGAGCACTGAGCACCCAGCACCCTGAGCACTGAGCACCCAGCACCCTGAGTACTGAGCACCCAGCACCCTGAGCACTGAGCACCCAGCACCCTGAGTACTGAGCACCCAGCACCCTGAGCACTGAGCACCCAGCACCCTAAGTACTGAGCACCCAGCACCCTGAGCACTGAGCAACCAGCACCCTGAGTACTGAGCACCCATCACAGCGAGCACTGAGCACCCAGCACCCTGAGAATGAGCACCCAGCACCCCGAGTACTGAGCACCGAGCACCCTGAGCACTGAGTACCCAGCACCCTGAGTACTGAGCACCCAGCACCCTGAGCACTGAGCACCCAGCACACTGAGTACTGAGCACCCAGCACCCTGAGCACTGAGCACCCAGCACCCTGAGTACTGAGCATCCAGCACCCCGAGCACTGAGCACCCAGCACCCAGAGCACTGAGCACTGAGCACCCTGAGTACTGAGCACCGAGCACCCCGAGCACTGAGCACCCAGCACCCTGAGCACTGAGCACCCTGAGGACTGAGCACCCAGCACCCTGAGCACTGAGCACCCAGCACCCTGAGCACTGAGCACCCTGAGGACTGAGCACCCAGCACCCTGAGCACTGAGCACCCAGCACCCTGAGTACTGAGCAGCGATCACCTGAGCACTGAGCACCCAGCACCCCGAGCACTGAGCACCCAGCACCCTGAGCACTGAGCACCGAGCACCCTGAGTACTGAGCACTGAGCACCCTGAGCACTGAGCACCCTGCACCCTGAGTACTGAGCACCCAGCACCCTGAGCACTGAGGACCGAGCACACTGAGTACTAAGCACCCTGCACCCTGAGTACTGAGCACCCAGCACCCTGAGCAATGAGCACCCAGCACGCTGAGTACTGAGCACTGAGCACCCTGAGTACTGAGCACCGAGCACCCTGAGCACTGAGCACCCAGCACCCTGAGTACTGAGCACTGAGCACCCTGAGCACTGAGCACCCAGCACCCTGAGTACTGAGCACGGATCACCCTGAGTACTGAGCACCCAGCACTCTGAGCACTGAGCACCCAGCACCCCGAGCACTGAGCACCCAGCACCCCGAGCACTGAGCACCCAGCACCCCGAGCACTGAGCACCCAGCACCCTGAGTACTGAGCACTGAGCACCCTGAGTACTGAGCACCGAGCACCCTGAGTACTGAGCACCCAGCACCCCGAGCACTGAGCACCGAGCACACTGAGTACTGAGCACCCAGCACCCTGAGCACTGAGCACCCAGCACCCGAGCACTGAGCACTGAGCACCCTGAGTACTAAGCCCCCAGAACCCTGAGTACTGAGCACCCAGCACCCTGAGTACTGAGCACCCAGCACCCTGAGTACTGAGCACCCAGCGTACTGAGCACCGAGCACCCCGAGCACTGAGCAACTAGCACCCTGAGTACTGAGCACCCAGCACCCTGAGCACTGAGCACCCAGCATCCTGAGTACTAAGCACCGAGCACCCTGAGTACTGAGCACCCAGGACCCTGAGCACTGAACACACAGCACCATTAGTACTGAGCACCCCGAGCACTGAGCACCCAGCACCCTGAGTACTGAGCACCGAGCACCCCGAGAACTGAGCACCCAGCACCCCGAGCACTGAGCACCCAGCACCCCCAGCACTGAGCACCCAGCACCCTGAGTACTGAGCACCCAGCACCCTGAGTACTGAGCAACCAACACCCCGAGCACTGAGCACCCAGCACCCTGAGCACTGAGCACCCAGCACCCCGAGCACTGAGCACCCAGCACCCAGAGCACTGAGCACTGAGCACCCTGAGTACTGAGCACCGAGCACCCCGAGCACTGACCACCCAGCACCCTGAGCACTGAGCACCCTGAGGACTGAGCACCCAGCACCCTGAGCACTGAGCACCCAGCACCCTGAGCACTGAGCACCCTGAGGACAGAGCACCCAGCACCCTGAGCACTGAGCACCCAGCACCCTGAGTACTGAGCACCGATCACCTGAGCACTGAGCACCCAGCACCCCGAGCACTGAGCACCCAGCACCCTGAGCACTGAGCACCGAGGACCCTGAGCACTGAGCACTGAGCACCCTGAGCACTGAGCACCCTGCACCCTGAGTACTGAGCACCCAGCACCCTGAGCACTGAGGACCGAGCACACTGAGTACTAAGCACCCTGCACCCTGAGTACTGAGCACCCAGCACCCTGAGCTCTGAGCACCCAGCACGCTGAGTACTGAGCACTGAGCACCCTGAGTACTGAGCACCGAGCACCCTGAGCACTGAGCACCCAGCACTCTGAGTACTGAGCACTGAGCACCCTGAGCACTGAGCACCCAGCACCCTGAGTACTGAGCACCGATCACCCTGAGTACTGAGCACACAGCACTCTGAGAACTGAGCACCCAGCACCCTGAGCACTGAGCACCCAGCACCCCGAGCACTGAGCACCGAGCACCCTGAGTACTAAGCACCCAGCACCCTGAGTACTCAGCACCCAGCACCCTGAGTACTGAGCACCCAGCGTACTGAGCACCGAGCACCCCGAGCACTGAGCACCTAGCACCCTGAGTACTGAGCACCGAGCACCCTGAGTACTGAGCACCCAGCACCCTGAGTACTGAGCACCCAGCACGCTGAGTACTGAGCACCCAGCGTACTGAGCGCCGAGCACCCAGCACCCTGAGTACTGAGCACCCAGCACCCTGAGCACTGAGCACCCAGCACCCTGAGTACTGAGTACTGAGCACCCCGAGTACTGAGCAAAGAGCACCCCGAGCTCTGAGCACCCAGCACCCCGAGCACCGAGCACCCTGAGTACTGAGCACCCAGCACCCTGAGCGCTGAGCACCCAGCACCCTGAGTACTGAGCACCGAGCACCCCGAGCACTGAGCACCCAGCACCCTGAGCACGGAGCACCCTGATTACTGCGCACTGAGCACCCTGAGTACTGACCACCCAGCACCCTGAGTACTGAGCACCCAGCACCCTGAGCAATGATCACCCTGAGTACTGAGCACCCAGCACCCTGAGTACTGAGCACCCAGCACCCTGAGTACTGAGCACCCAGCGTACTGAGCACCGAGCACCCAGCAACCTGAGTACTGAGCACCCAGCACCCTGAGCACTGAGCACCCAGCACCCTGAGCACTGAGCACCCAGCACCCTGAGTACTGAGCACCCAGCACCCTGAGCACTGAGCACCCAGCACCCTGAGTACTGAGCACCCAGCACCCTGAGCACTGAGCACCCAGCACCCTAAGTACTGAGCACCCAGCACCCTGAGCACTGAGCAACCAGCACCCTGAGTACTGAGCACCCATCACAGCGAGCACTGAGCACCCAGCACCCTGAGAATGAGCACCCAGCACCCCGAGTACTGAGCAGCGAGCACCCTGAGCACTGAGTACCCAGCACCCTGAGTACTAAGCACCCAGCACCCTGAGCACTGAGCACCCAGCACACTGAGTACTGAGCACCCAGCACCCTGAGCACTGAGCACCCAGCACCCTGAGTACTGAGCATCCAGCACCCCGAGCACTGAGCACCCAGCACCCAGAGCACTGAGCACTGAGCACCCTGAGTACTGAGCACCGAGCACCCCGAGCACTGAGCACCCAGCACCCTGAGCACTGAGCACCCTGAGGACTGAGCACCCAGCACCCTGAGCACTGAGCACCCAGCACCCTGAGCACTGAGCACCCTGAGGACTGAGCACCCAGCACCCTGAGCACTGAGCACCCAGCACCCTGAGTACTGAGCAGCGATCACCTGAGCACTGAGCACCCAGCACCCCGAGCACTGAGCACCCAGCACCCTGAGCACTGAGCACCGAGCACCCTGAGTACTGAGCACTGAGCACCCTGAGCACTGAGCACCCTGCACCCTGAGTACTGAGCACCCAGCACCCTGAGCACTGAGGACCGAGCACACTGAGTACTAAGCACCCTGCACCCTGAGTACTGAGCACCCAGCACCCTGAGCACTGAGCACCCAGCACGCTGAGTACTGAGCACTGAGCACCCTGAGTACTGAGCACCGAGCACCCTGAGCACTGAGCACCCAGCACCCTGAGTACTGAGCACTGAGCACCCTGAGCACTGAGCACCCAGCACCCTGAGTACTGAGCACGGATCACCCTGAGTACTGAGCACCCAGCACTCTGAGCACTGAGCACCCAGCACCCCGAGCACTGAGCACCCAGCACCCCGAGCACTGAGCACCCAGCACCCCGAGCACTGAGCACCCAGCACCCTGAGTACTGAGCACTGAGCACCCTGAGTACTGAGCACCGAGCACCCTGAGTACTGAGCACCCAGCACCCCGAGCACTGAGCACCGAGCACACTGAGTACTGAGCACCCAGCACCCTGAGCACTGAGCACCCAGCACCCGAGCACTGAGCACTGAGCACCCTGAGTACTAAGCCCCCAGAACCCTGAGTACTGAGCACCCAGCACCCTGAGTACTGAGCACCCAGCACCCTGAGTACTGAGCACCCAGCGTACTGAGCACCGAGCACCCCGAGCACTGAGCACCTAGCACCCTGAGTACTGAGCACCCAGCACCCTGAGCACTGAGCACCCAGCATCCTGAGTACTAAGCACCGAGCACCCTGAGTACTGAGCACCCAGGACCCTGAGCACTGAACACACAGCACCATTAGTACTGAGCACCCCGAGCACTGAGCACCCAGCACCCTGAGTACTGAGCACCGAGCACCCCGAGAACTGAGCACCCAGCACCCCGAGCACTGAGCACCCAGCACCCCCAGCACTGAGCACCCAGCACCCTGAGTACTGAGCACCCAGCACCCTGAGTACTGAGCAACCAACACCCCGAGCACTGAGCACCCAGCACCCTGAGCACTGAGCACCCAGCACCCCGAGCACTGAGCACCCAGCACCCAGAGCACTGAGCACTGAGCACCCTGAGTACTGAGCACCGAGCACCCCGAGCACTGACCACCCAGCACCCTGAGCACTGAGCACCCTGAGGACTGAGCACCCAGCACCCTGAGCACTGAGCACCCAGCACCCTGAGCACTGAGCACCCTGAGGACAGAGCACCCAGCACCCTGAGCACTGAGCACCCAGCACCCTGAGTACTGAGCACCGATCACCTGAGCACTGAGCACCCAGCACCCCGAGCACTGAGCACCCAGCACCCTGAGCACTGAGCACCGAGGACCCTGAGCACTGAGCACTGAGCACCCTGAGCACTGAGCACCCTGCACCCTGAGTACTGAGCACCCAGCACCCTGAGCACTGAGGACCGATCACACTGAGTACTAAGCACCCTGCACCCTGAGTACTGAGCACGCAGCACCCTGAGCTCTGAGCACCCAGCACGCTGAGTACTGAGCACTGAGCACCCTGAGTACTGAGCACCGAGCACCCTGAGCACTGAGCACCCAGCACTCTGAGTACTGAGCACTGAGCACCCTGAGCAATGAGCACCCAGCACCCTGAGTACTGAGCACCGATCACCCTGAGTACTGAGCACCCAGCACTCTGAGAACTGAGCACCCAGCACCCTGAGCACTGAGCACCCAGCACCCCGAGCACTGAGCACCGAGCACCCTGAGTACTAAGCACCCAGCACCCTGAGTACTCAGCACCCAGCACCCTGAGCACTGAGCACCCAGCACCCCGAGCACTGAGCATCGAGCACCCTGAGTACTAAGCACCCAGAACCCTGAGTACTGAGCACCCAGCACCCTGAGTACTGAGCACCCAGCACCCTGAGCACTGAGCACCCAGCACCCTGAGTACTGAGCACCGAGCACCCCGAGCACTGAGCACCTAGCACCCTGAGTACTGAGCACCCAGCACCCTGAGCACTGAGCACCCAGCACCCTGAGTACTGAGCACCGAGCACCCTGAGTACTGAGCACCCAGCACCCTGAGTACTGAGCACCCAGCACGCTGAGTACTGAGCACCCAGCGTACTGAGCGCCGAGCACCCAGCACCCTGAGTACTGAGCACCCAGCACCCTGAGCACTGAGCACCCAGCACCCTGAGTACTGAGTACTGAGCACCCCGAGTACTGAGCAAAGAGCACCCCGAGCTCTGAGCACCCAGCACCCCGAGCACCGAGCACCCTGAGTACTGAGCACCCAGCACCCTGAGCGCTGAGCACCCAGCACCCTGAGTACTGAGCACCGAGCACCCCGAGCACTGAGCACCCAGCACCCTGAGCACGGAGCACCCTGATTACTGCGCACTGAGCACCCTGAGTACTGACCACCCAGCACCCTGAGTACTGAGCACCCAGCACCCTGAGCAATGATCACCCTGAGTACTGAGCACCCAGCACCTTGAGCACCGAGCACCGAGCACCCCGAGTACTGAGCACCCAGCATCCTGAGTACTAAGCACCGAGCACCCTGAGTACTGAGCACCCAGCACCCTGAGCACTGAACACACAGCACCCTGAGTACTGAGCACCCGGAGCACTGAGCACCCAGCACCCTGAGTACTGAGCACCGAGCACCCCGAGAACTGAGCACCCAGCACCCCGAGCACTCAGCACCCAGCACCCCGAGCACTGAGCACCCAGCACCCTGAGTACTGAGCACCCAGCACCCTGAGTACTGAGCAACCAACACCCCGAGCACTGAGCACCCAGCACCCTGAGCACTGATCACCCAGCACCCTGAGTACTGAGCACTGAGTACCCAGCACCCCGAGCACTGAGCACCCAGCACCCTGAGTACTGAGCACTGAGTACCCTGAGTACTGAGCACCCAGCACCCCGAGCACTCAGCACCCAGCACCCCGAGCACTGAGCACCCAGCACCCCGAGCACTGAGCACCCAGCACCCTGAGTACTGAGCACCCAGCACCCTGAGTACTGAGCAACCAACACCCCGAGCACTGAGCACCCAGCACCCTGAGCACTGAGCACCCAGCACCCTGAGCACTGAGCACCCAGCACCACGAGCACTGAGCACCCAGCACCCTGAGTACTGAGCACTGAGCACCCAGCACCCCGAGCACTGAGACCCCAGCACCTTGAGTACTGAGCACTGAGCACCTAGCACCCCGAGCACTGAGCACCCAGCACCCTGAGCCCTGAGCACACATCACCCGAGTACTGAGCACCCAGCACCCAGAGTACTGAGCACCCAGCATCCTGAGTACTGAGCACCCAGCACCCCGAGTACTGAGCAACCAGCACCCTGAGTACTGAGCACCCAGCACCCTGAGCACTGAGCACCCAGCACCCCGAGCACTGAGGACCTAGCACCCTGAGCACTGAGCACCGAGCACCCTGAGTACTGAGCACCGAGCACCCTGAGTACTGAGCACCCAGCACCCTGAGTACTGAGCACCCAGCACACTGAGTACTGAGCACCCAGCACCCTGAGCACTGATCACCCAGCACCCTGAGTACTGAGCACTGAGTACCCAGCACCCCGAGCACTGAGCACCCAGCACCCTGAGTACTGAGCACTGAGTACCCTGAGTACTGAGCACACAGCACCCCGAGCACTGAGCACCCAGCACCCTGAGTACTGAGCACTGAGCACCCAGCACCCCGAGCACTGAGCACACAGCACCCTGTGTACTGAGCACTGAGTACCCAGTACCCCGAGCACTGAGACCCAGCACCCTGAGCACTGAGCACCCAGCACCCCGAGAACTGAGCACCCAGCACCCCGAGCACTGTGCACCCAGCACCCTGAGCACTGAGCACCCAGCACCCTGAGTACTGAGCACCCAGCACCCTGAGCACTGAGCACCCAGCACCCTGAGCACTGAGCACCCAGCACCCTGAGCACTGAGCACCCAGCACCCTGATTACTGAGGACCCAGCACCCTGAGTACTGAACACCCAGCACCCTGAGCACTGAGCACTGAGCACCCAGCACCCTGAGCACTGAGCACTGAGCACCCAGCATCCTGAGCACTGAGCACCCATCACCCCGAGCACTGAGCACCCAGCACCCAGAGCACCCAGCACCCTGAGCACTGAGCACCCTGAGCACTGAGCACTGAGCACCCAGCACCCTGATTACTGAGCACCCAACACTCTGAGCACTGAGCACCCAGCACGGTGAGTACTGAGCACTGAGCACCCAGCACCCTGAGTACTGAGCACCCAGCACCCCGAGCACTGAGCACCCAGCACCCTGTGTACTGAGCACCGGGCACCCCGAGCACTGAGCACCCAGCACCCTGAGTACTGAGCACCCAGCACCCCGAGAATGAGCACCCAGCACGCCGAGCACTGAGCACCCAGCACCCTGAGCACTGAGCACCCAGCACCCTGAGTACTGAGCACCCAGCACCCCAAGCACTGAGCACCCAGCACCCTGAGTACTGAGCACCCTGAGTACTGAGCTCCCAGCACCCTGAGTACTGAGCACCCTGCACCCCGAGCACTGAGCTCCCTGAGTACTGAGCACCCAGCACCCTGAGTACTGAGCACCCAGCACCCTGAGTACTGAGGACTGAGCACAAAGAGAACTGAGCACCCAGCACCCCGAGGACTGACCACCCAGCACCCTGAGTACTGAGCACCGAGCACCCCGAGCACTGAGCACCCAGCACCCTGAGCACTGAGCACCCAGCACCCCGAGCACTGAGCACCCAGTACCCTGAGCACTGAGCACCCAGCACCCCGAGCACTGAGCACCCAGCACCCTGAGCACCCAGCAGCCTGAGCACTGAGCACACTGAGCACTGAGCACTGAGCACAGAGCTTCCTGAGTACTGAGCACCCAACACTATGAGCACTGAGCACCCAGCACCCTGAGTACTGAGCACCGAGCACCCTGAGTACTGAGCACCCAGCACCCTGAGTACTGAGCACCCAGCACCCTGAGTACTGAGCACCCAGCGTACTGAGCACCGAGCACCCAGCACCCTGAGTACTGAACACTGAGCACCCAGAGAACTGAGCACCCAGCACCCAGAGGACTGAGCACCCAGCACCCTGTGCACTGAGCACTGAGCATCCAGCACCCCGAGCACTGAGCACCCTGAGCTCTTAGCACCCTGAGTACTGAGCACCCAGAACCCTGAGTACTGAGCACCCAGCACCCTGAGCACTGAGCACCCAGCACCCTGAGTACTGAGCACCGAGCACCCCGAGCACTGAGCACCCAGCACCCTGAGTACTGAGCCCCGAGCTCCCCGAGCACTGAGCACCCTGAGTACTGAGCACCCAGCACCCTGAGTACTGAGCACCGAGCACCCCGAGCACTGAGCACCCAGCACCCCGAGCACTGAGCACCCAGCACCCTGAGTACTGAGCACCCAGCACCCTGAGAATGAGCACCGTGAGCACTGAGTACCCAGCACCGTGAGTACTGAGCACCGAGCACCCTGAGCACTGAGCACCCAGCACCCTGTGTACTGAGCACCCAGCACCCTGAGTACTGAGCACCCAGCACCCCGAGCACTGAGCACCGAACACCCTGAGTACTGAGCACCCAGCACCCTGAGCACTGAGCACCCAGCACAATGAGTACTGAGCACAAAGCACCCTGATTACTGAGCACCAAGCACCCCGAGCACTGAGCACCGAGCACCCCAAGCACTGAGCACCCAGCACCCCGAGCACTGAGCACCCAGCACCCTCAGTACTAAGCACCCAGCACCCTGAGTACTGAGCACCCAGCACCCTGAGTACTGAGCACCCAGCACCCTGAGTACTGAGCACCCAGCGTACTGAGCACCGAGCACCCCGAGCACTGAGCACCTAGCACCCTGAGTACTGAGCACCCAGCACCCTGAGCACTGAGCACCCAGCACCCTGAGTACTGAGCACCGAGCACCCTGAGTACTGAGCACCCAGCACCCTGAGTACTGAGCACCCAGCACCCTGAGTACTCAGCACCCAGCGTACTGAGCACCGAGCACCCAGCACCCTGAGTACTGAGCACCCAGCACCCTGAGCACTGAGCACCCAGCACCCTGAGCACTGAGCACCCAGCACCCTGAGTACTGAGCACCCAGCACCCTGAGCACTGAGCACCCTGCACCCTGAGTACTGAGCACCCAGCACCCTGAGCACTGAGGACCGAGCACACTGAGTACTAAGCACGCTGCACCCTGAGTACTGAGCACCCAGCACCCTGAGCACTGAGCACCCAGCACGCTGAGTACTGAGCACTGAGCACCCTGAGTACTGAGCACCGAGCACCCTGAGCACTGAGCACCCAGCACCCTGAGTACTGAGCACTGAGCACCCTGAGCACTGAGCACCCAGCACCCTGAGTACTGAGCACGGATCACCCTGAGTACTGAGCACCCAGCACTCTGAGCACTGAGCACCCAGCACCCCGAGCACTGAGCACCCAGCACCCCGAGCACTGAGCACCCAGCACCCTGAGTACTGAGCACTGAGCACCCTGAGTACTGAGCACCGAGCACCCTGAGTACTGAGCACCCAGCACCCCGAGCACTGAGCACCGAGCACCCTGAGTACTGAGCACCCAGCACCCTGAGCACTGAGCACCCAGCACCCCGAGCACTGAGCACTGAGCACCCTGAGTACTAAGCCCCCAGAACCCTGAGTACTGAGCACCCAGCACCCTGAGTACTGAGCACCCAGCACCCTGAGTACTGAGCACCCAGCGTACTGAGCACCGAGCACCCCGAGCACTGAGCACCTAGCACCCTGAGTACTGAGCACCCAGCACCCTGAGCACTGAGCACCCAGCATCCTGAGTACTAAGCACCGAGCACCCTGAGTACTGAGCACCCAGGACCCTGAGCACTGAACACACAGCACCATTAGTACTGAGCACCCCGAGCACTGAGCACCCAGCACCCTGAGTACTGAGCACCGAGCACCCCGAGAACTGAGCACCCAGCACCCCGAGCACTGAGCACCCAGCACCCCCAGCACTGAGCACCCAGCACCCTGAGTACTGAGCACCCAGCACCCTGAGTACTGAGCAACCAACACCCCGAGCACTGAGCACCCAGCACCCTGAGCACTGAGCACCCAGCACCCTGAGCACTGAGCACCCAGTACCCCTACCCCTGAGCAAGCAGCACCCTGAGTACTGAGCACTGAGCACCCAGCACCCCGAGCACTGAGCCCTCAGCACCTTGAGTACTGAGCACTGAGCACCTAGCACCCCGAGCACTGAGCACCCTGCACCCTGAGCCCTGAGCACCCATCACCCGAGAATTGAGCACCCAGCACCCAGAGTACTGAGCACCCAGCATCCTGAGTACTGAGCACCCAGCACCCTGAGTACTGAGCACCCAGCACCCTGAGTACTGAGCACCCAGCACCCTGAGCACTGAGCACCCAGCACCCCGAGCACTGAGGACCTAGCACCCTGAGTACTGAGCACTGAGCACCCAGCACCCCGAGCACTGAGCACCCAGCACCCTGAGTACTGAGCAATGAGCACCCAGCACCCCGAGCACTGAGCACCCAGCACCCTGAGCCCTGAGCACCCAGCCCCCGAGTACTGAGCACCCAGCACCCAGAGTATTGAGCACCCAGCTCCCTGAGTACTGAGCACCCAGCACCCCGAGTACTGAGCACTGAGTACCCTGAGTACTGAGCACACAGCACCCCGAGCACTGAGCACCCAGCACCCTGAGTACTGAGCACTGAGCACCCAGCACCCCGAGCACTGAGCACCCAGCACCCTGTGTACTGAGGACTGAGTACCCAGTACCCCGAGCACTGAGACCCAGCACCCTGAGCACTGAGCACCCAGCACCCCGAGAACTGAGCACCCAGCACCCCTAGCACTGTGTACCCAGCACCCTGAGCACTGAGCACCGAGCACCCTGAGTACTGAGCACCCAGCACCCTGAGTACTGAGCACCCAGCACCCTGAGCACTGAGCACCCAGCACCCTGAGCACTGAGCATCCAGCACCCTGAGTACTGAGCACCCAGCACCCTGAGTACTGAACACCCAGCATACCGAGCACTGAGCACCCAGCACCCTGAGCACTGAGCACCGAGCACCCTGAGTACTGAGCACCCAGCACCCTGAGTACTGAGCACCCAGCACCCTGAGCACTGAGCACCCAGCACCCTGAGCACTGAGCACCCAGCACGCTGAGTACTGAGCACCCAGCACCCTGAGTACTGAACACCCAGCACCCTGAGCACTGAGCACTGAGCACCCAGCACCCTGAGCACTGAGCACTGAGCACCCAGCACCCTGAGCACTGAGCACCCATCACCCCGAGCACTGAGCACCCAGCACCCTGAGCACCCAGCACCCTGAGCACTGAGCACCCTGAGCACTGAGCACTGAGCACCCAGCACCCTGATTACTGAGGACCCAGCACCCTGAGTACTGAACACCCAGCACCCTGAGCACTGAGCACTGAGCACCCAGCACCCTGAGCACTGAGCAGTGAGCACCCAGCATCCTGAGCACTGAGCACCCATCACCCCGAGCACTGAGCACCCAGCACCCTGAGCACCCAGCACCCTGAGCACTGAGCACCCTGAGCACTGAGCACTGAGCACCCAGCACCCTGATTACTGAGCACCCAACACTCTGAGCACTGAGCACCCAGCACGGTGAGTACTGAGCACTGAGCACCCAGCACCCTGAGTACTGAGCACCCAGCACCCCGAGCACTGAGCACCCAGCACCCTGTGTACTGAGCACCGAGCACCCCGAGCACTGAGCACCCAGCACCCTGAGTACTGAGCACCCAGCACCCCGAGAATGAGCACCCAGCACGCCGAGCACTGAGCACCCAGCACCCTGAGCACTGAGCACCCAGCACCCTGAGTACTGAGCACCCAGCACCCCAAGCACTGAGCACCCAGCACCCTGAGTACTGAGCACCCTGAGTACTGAGCTCCCAGCACCCTGAGTACTGAGCACCCTGCACCCCGAGCACTGAGCTCCCTGAGTACTGAGCACCCAGCACCCTGAGTACTGAGCACCCAGCACCCTGAGTACTGAGGACTGAGCACAAAGAGAACTGAGCACCCAGCACACCGAGGACTGACCACCCAGCACCCTGAGTACTGAGCACCGAGCACCCCGAGCACTGAGCACCCAGCACCCTGAGCACTGAGCACCCAGCACCCCGAGCACTGAGCACCCAGTACCCTGAGCACTGAGCACCCAGCACCCCGAGCACTGAGCACCCAGCACCCTGAGCCCTGAGCACCCAGCACCCGAGTACTGAGCACCCAGCACCCAGAGTATTGAGCACCCAGCTCCCTGAGTACTGAGCACCCAGCACCCCGAGTACTGAGCACTGAGTACCCTGAGTACTGAGCACACAGCACCCCGAGCACTGAGCACCCAGCACCCTGAGTACTGAGCACTGAGCACCCAGCACCCCGAGCACTGAGCACCCAGCACCCTGTGTACTGAGGACTGAGTACCCAGTACCCCGAGCACTGAGACCCAGCACCCTGAGCACTGAGCACCCAGCACCCCGAGAACTGAGCACCCAGCACCCCTAGCACTGTGTACCCAGCACCCTGAGCACTGAGCACCGAGCACCCTGAGTACTGAGCACCCAGCACCCTGAGTACTGAGCACCCAGCACCCTGAGCACTGAGCACCCAGCACCCTGAGCACTGAGCATCCAGCACCCTGAGTACTGAGCACCCAGCACCCTGAGTACTGAACACCCAGCATACCGAGCACTGAGCACCCAGCACCCTGAGCACTGAGCACCGAGCACCCTGAGTACTGAGCACCCAGCACCCTGAGTACTGAGCACCCAGCACCCTGAGCACTGAGCACCCAGCACCCCGAGCACTGAGCACCTAGCACCCTGAGTACTGAGCACCCAGCACCCTGAGCACTGAGCACCCAGCATCCTGAGTACTAAGCACCGAGCACCCTGAGTACTGAGCACCCAGGACCCTGAGCACTGAACACACAGCACCATTAGTACTGAGCACCCCGAGCACTGAGCACCCAGCAACCTGAGTACTGAGCACCGAGCACCCCGAGAACTGAGCACCCAGCACCCCGAGCACTGAGCACCCAGCACCCCCAGCACTGAGCACCCAGCACCCTGAGTACTGAGCACCCAGCACCCTGAGTACTGAGCAACCAACACCCCGAGCACTGAGCACCCAGCACCCTGAGCACTGAGCACCCAGCACCCTGAGCACTGAGCACCCAGTACCCCTACCCCTGAGCAAGCAGCACCCTGAGTACTGAGCACTGAGCACCCAGCACCCCGAGCACTGAGCCCTCAGCACCTTGAGTACTGAGCACTGAGCACCTAGCACCCCGAGCACTGAGCACCCTGCACCCTGAGCCCTGAGCACCCATCACCCGAGAACTGAGCACCCAGCACCCAGAGTACTGAGCACCCAGCATCCTGAGTACTGAGCACCCAGCACCCTGAGTACTGAGCACCCAGCACCCTGAGTACTGAGCACCCAGCACCCTGAGCACTGAGCACCCAGCACCCCGAGCACTGAGGACCTAGCACCCTGAGTACTGAGCACTGAGCACCCAGCACCCCGAGCACTGAGCACCCAGCACCCAGAGTACTGAGCAATGAGCACCCAGCACCCCGAGCACTGAGCACCCAGCACCCTGAGCCCTGAGCACCCAGCACCCGAGTACTGAGCACCCAGCACCCCGAGCACTGAGCACCCAGTACCCTGAGCACTGAGCACCCAGCACCCCGAGCACTGAGCACCCAGCACCCTGAGCCCTGAGCACCCAGCACCCGAGTACTGAGCACCCAGCACCCAGAGTATTGAGCACCCAGCTCCCTGAGTACTGAGCACCCAGCACCCCGAGTACTGAGCACTGAGTACCCTGAGTACTGAGCACACAGCACCCCGAGCACTGAGCACCCAGCACCCTGAGTACTGAGCACTGAGCACCCAGCACCCCGAGCACTGAGCACCCAGCACCCTGTGTACTGAGGACTGAGTACCCAGTACCCCGAGCACTGAGACCCAGCACCCTGAGCACTGAGCACCCAGCACCCCGAGAACTGAGCACCCAGCACCCCTAGCACTGTGTACCCAGCACCCTGAGCACTGAGCACCGAGCACCCTGAGTACTGAGCACCCAGCACCCTGAGTACTGAGCACCCAGCACCCTGAGCACTGAGCACCCAGCACCCTGAGCACTGAGCATCCAGCACCCTGAGTACTGAGCACCCAGCACCCTGAGTACTGAACACCCAGCATACCGAGCACTGAGCACCCAGCACCCTGAGCACTGAGAACCGAGCACCCTGAGTACTGAGCACCCAGCACCCTGAGTACTGAGCACCCAGCACCCTGAGCACTGAGCACCCAGCACCCTGAGCACTGAGCACCCAGCACGCTGAGTACTGAGCACCCAGCACCCTGAGTACTGAACACCCAGCACCCTGAGCACTGAGCACTGAGCACCCAGCACCCTGAGCACTGAGCACTGAGCACCCAGCACCCTGAGCACTGAGCACCCATCACCCCGAGCACTGAGCACCCAGCACCCTGAGCACCCAGCACCCTGAGCACTGAGCACCCTGAGCACTGAGCACTGAGCACCCAGCACCCTGATTACTGAGGACCCAGCACCCTGAGTACTGAACACCCAGCACCCTGAGCACTGAGCACAGAGCACCCAGCACCCTGAGCACTGAGCAGTGAGCACCCAGCATCCTGAGCACTGAGCACCCATCACCCCGAGCACTGAGCACCCAGCACCCTGAGCACCCAGCACCCTGAGCACTGAGCACCCTGAGCACTGAGCACTGAGCACCCAGCACCCTGATTACTGAGCACCCAACACTCTGAGCACTGAGCACCCAGCACGGTGAGTACTGAGCACTGAGCACCCAGCACCCTGAGTACTGAGCACCCAGCACCCCGAGCACTGAGCACCCAGCACCCTGTGTACTGAGCACCGAGCACCCCGAGCACTGAGCACCCAGCACCCTGAGTACTGAGCACCCAGCACCCCGAGAATGAGCACCCAGCACGCCGAGCACTGAGCATCCAGCACCCTGAGCACTGAGCACCCAGCACCCTGAGTACTGAGCACCCAGCACCCCAAGCACTGAGCACCCAGCAGCCTGAGTACTGAGCACCCTGAGTACTGAGCTCCCAGCACCCTGAGTACTGAGCACCCTGCACCCCGAGCACTGAGCTCCCTGAGTACTGAGCACCCAGCACCCTGAGTACTGAGCACCCAGCACCCTGAGTACTGAGGACTGAGCACAAAGAGAACTGAGCACCCAGCACACCGAGGACTGACCACCCAGCACCCTGAGTACTGAGCACCGAGCACCCCGAGCACTGAGCACCCAGCACCCTGAGCACTGAGCACCCAGCACCCCGAGCACTGAGCACCCAGTACCCTGAGCACTGAGCACCCAGCACCCCGAGCACTAAGCACCCAGCACCCTGAGCCCTGAGCACCCAGCACCCGAGTACTGAGCACCCAGCACCCCGAGTACTGAGCACTGAGTACCCTGAGTACTGAGCACACAGCACCCCGAGCACTGAGCACCCAGCACCCTGAGTACTGAGCACTGAGCACCCAGCACCCCGAGCACTGAGCACCCAGCACCCTGTGTACTGAGGACTGAGTACCCAGTACCCCGAGCACTGAGACCCAGCACCCTGAGCACTGAGCACCCAGCACCCCGAGAACTGAGCACCCAGCACCCCTAGCACTGTGTACCCAGCACCCTGAGCACTGAGCACCGAGCACCCTGAGTACTGAGCACCCAGCACCCTGAGTACTGAGCACCCAGCACCCTGAGCACTGAGCACCCAGCACCCTGAGCACTGAGCATCCAGCACCCTGAGTACTGAGCACCCAGCACCCTGAGTACTGAACACCCAGCATACCGAGCACTGAGCACCCAGCACCCTGAGCACTGAGCACCGAGCACCCTGAGTACTGAGCACCCAGCACCCTGAGTACTGAGCACCCAGCACCCCGAGCACTGAGCACCCAGCACCCTGAGTACTGAGCACTGAGCACCCAGCACCCCGAGCACTGAGCACCCAGCACCCTGTGTACTGAGGACTGAGTACCCAGTACCCCGAGCACTGAGACCCAGCACCCTGAGCACTGAGCACCCAGCACCCCGAGAACTGAGCACCCAGCACCCCTAGCACTGTGTACCCAGCACCCTGAGCACTGAGCACCGAGCACCCTGAGTACTGAGCACCCAGCACCCTGAGTACTGAGCACCCAGCACCCTGAGCACTGAGCACCCAGCACCCTGAGCACTGAGCATCCAGCACCCTGAGTACTGAGCACCCAGCACCCTGAGTACTGAACACCCAGCATACCGAGCACTGAGCACCCAGCACCCTGAGCACTGAGCACCGAGCACCCTGAGTACTGAGCACCCAGCACCCTGAGTACTGAGCACCCAGCACCCTGAGCACTGAGCACCCAGCACCCTGAGCACTGAGCACCCAGCACCCTGAGTACTGAGCACCCAGCACCCTGAGTACTGAACACCCAGCACCCTGAGCACTGAGCACTGAGCACCCAGCACCCTGAGCACTGAGCACTGAGCACCCAGCACCCTGAGCACTGAGCACCCATCACCCCGAGCACTGAGCACCCAGCACCCTGAGCACCCAGCACCCTGAGCACTGAGCACCCTGAGCACTGAGCACTGAGCACCCAGCACCCTGATTACTGAGGACCCAGCACCCTGAGTACTGAACACCCAGCACCCTGAGCACTGAGCACTGAGCACCCAGCACCCTGAGCACTGAGCAGTGAGCACCCAGCATCCTGAGCACTGAGCACCCATCACCCCGAGCACTGAGCACCCAGCACCCTGAGCACCCAGCACCCTGAGCACTGAGCACCCTGAGCACTGAGCACTGAGCACCCAGCACCCTGATTACTGAGCACCCAACACTCTGAGCACTGAGCACCCAGCACGGTGAGTACTGAGCACTGAGCACCCAGCACCCTGAGTACTGAGCACCCAGCACCCCGAGCACTGAGCACCCAGCACCCTGTGTACTGAGCACCGAGCACCCCGAGCACTGAGCACCCAGCACCCTGAGTACTGAGCACCCAGCACCCCGAGAATGAGCACCCAGCACGCCGAGCACTGAGCACCCAGCACCCTGAGCACTGAGCACCCAGCACCCTGAGTACTGAGCACCCAGCACCCCAAGCACTGAGCACCCAGCACCCTGAGTACTGAGCACCCTGAGTACTGAGCTCCCAGCACCCTGAGTACTGAGCACCCTGCACCCCGAGCACTGAGCTCCCTGAGTACTGAGCACCCAGCACCCTGAGTACTGAGCACCCAGCACCCTGAGTACTGAGGACTGAGCACAAAGAGAACTGAGCACCCAGCACACCGAGGACTGACCACCCAGCACCCTGAGTACTGAGCACCGAGCACCCCGAGCACTGAGCACCCAGCACCCTGAGCACTGAGCACCCAGCACCCCGAGCACTGAGCACCCAGTACCCTGAGCACTGAGCACCCAGCACCCCGAGCACTGAGCACCCAGCACCCTGAGCACCCAGCAGCCTGAGCACTGAGCACACTGAGCACTGAGCACTGAGCACAGAGCACCCTGAGTACTGAGCACCCAACACTCTGAGCACTGAGCACCCAGCACCCTGAGTACTGAGCACCGAGCACCCTGAGTACTGAGCACCCAGCACCCTGAGTACTGAGCACCCAGCACCCTGAGTACTGAGCACCCAGCGTACTGAGCACCGAGCACCCAGCACCCTGAGTACTGAGCACTGAGCACCCAGAGAACTGAGCACCCAGCACCCAGAGGACTGAGCACCCAGCACCCTGTGCACTGAGCACTGAGCATCCAGCACCCCGAGCACTGAGCACCCTGAGCTCTTAGCACCCTGAGTACTGAGCACCCAGAACCCTGAGTACTGAGCACCCAGCACCCTGAGCACTGAGCACCCAGCACCCTGAGTACTGAGCACCGAGCACCCCGAGCACTGAGCACCCAGCACCCTGAGTACTGAGCCCCGAGCTCCCCGAGCACTGAGCACCCTGAGTACTGAGCACCCAGCACCCTGAGTACTGAGCAGCGAGCACCCCGAGCACTGAGCACCCAGCACCCCGAGCACTGAGCACCCAGCACCCTGAGTACTGAGCACCCAGCACCCTGAGAATGAGTACCGTGAGCACTGAGTACCCAGCACCGTGAGTACTGAGCACCGAGCACCCTGAGCACTGAGCACCCAGCACCCTGAGTACTGAGCACCCAGCACCCTGAGTACTGAGCACCCAGCACCCTGAGCACTGAGCACCGAACACCCTGAGTACTGAGCACCCAGCACCCTGAGCACTGAGCACCCAGCACAACGAGTACTAAGCACAAAGCACCCTGATTACTGAGCACCAAGCACCCCGAGCACTGAGCACCGAGCACCCCAAGCACTGAGCACCCAGCACCCCGAGCACTGAGCACCCAGCACCCTGAGTACTAAGCACCCAGCACCCTGAGTACTGAGCACCCAGCACCCTGAGTACTGAGCACCCAGCACCCTGAGTACTGAGCACCCAGCGTACTGAGCACCGAGCACCCCGAGCACTGAGCACCTAGCACCCTGAGTACTGAGCACCCAGCACCCTGAGCACTGAGCACCCAGCACCCTGAGTACTGAGCACCGAGCACCCTGAGTACTGAGCACCCAGCACCCTGAGTACTGAGCACCCAGCACCCTGAGTACTGAGCACCCAGCGTACTGAGCACCGAGCACCCAGCACCCTGAGTACTGAGCACCCAGCACCCTGAGCACTGAGCACCCAGCACCCTGAGCACTGAGCACCCAGCACCCTGAGTACTGAGCACCCAGCACCCTGAGCACTGAGCACCCAGCACCCTGAGTACTGAGCACCCAGCACCCTGAGCACTGAGCACCCAGCACCCTGAGTACTGAGCACCCAGCACCCTGAGCACTGAGCAACCAGCACCCTGAGTACTGAGCTCCCATCACAGCGAGCACTGAGCACCCAGCACCCTGAGAATGAGCACCCAGCACCCCGAGTACTGAGCACCGAGCACCCTGAGCACTGAGTACCCAGCACCCTGAGTACTGAGCACCCAGCACCCTGAGCACTGAGCACCCAGCACACTGAGTACTGAGCACCCAGCACCCTGAGCACTGAGCACCCAGCACCCTGAGTACTGAGCATCCAGCACCCCGAGCACTGAGCACCCAGCACCCAGAGCACTGAGCACTGAGCACCCTGAGTACTGAGCACCGAGCACCCCGAGCACTGAGCACCCAGCACCCTGAGCACTGAGCACCCTGAGGACTGAGCACCCAGCACCCTGCTCAATGAGCACCCAGCACCCTGAGCACTGAGCACCCTGAGGACTGAGCACCCAGCACCCTGAGCACTGAGCACCCAGCACCCTGAGCACTGAGGACCGAGCACACTGAGTACTAAGCACCCTGCACCCTGAGTACTGAGCACCCAGCACCCTGAGCACTGAGCACCCAGCACGCTGAGTACTGAGCACTGAGCACCCTGAGTACTGAGCACCGAGCACCCTGAGCACTGAGCACCCAGCACCCTGAGTACTGAGCACCGAGCACCCTGAGCACTGAGCACCCAGCACCCTGAGTACTGAGCACTGAGCACCCTGAGCACTGAGCACTGAGCACCCTGAGTACTGAGCACCGAGCACCCTGAGTACTGAGCACCCAGCACCCCGAGCACTGAGCACCGAGCACCCTGAGTACTGAGCACCCAGCACCCTGAGCACTGAGCACCCAGCACCCCGAGCACTGAGCACTGAGCACCCTGAGTACTAAGCCCCCAGAACCCTGAGTACTGAGCACCCAGCACCCTGAGTACTGAGCACCCAGCACCCTGAGTACTGAGCACCCAGCGTACTGAGCACCGAGCACCCCGAGCACTGAGCACCTAGCACCCTGAGTACTGAGCACCCAGCACCCTGAGCACTGAGCACCCCGCATCCTGAGTACTAAGCACCGAGCACCCTGAGTACTGAGCACCCAGCACCCTGAGCACTGAACACACAGCACCATTAGTACTGAGCACCCCGAGCACTGAGCACCCAGTACCCTGAGTACTGAGCACCGAGCACCCCGAGAACTGAGCACCCAGCACCCTGAGCACTGAGCACCCAGCACCCCGAGCACTGAGCACTGAACACCCTGAGTACTGAGCACCCAGCACCCTGAGCACTGAGCACCCAGCACAACGAGTACTGAGCACAAAGCACCCTGATTACTGAGCACCAAGCACCCCGAGCACTGAGCACCGAGCACCCCAAGCACTGAGCACCCAGCACCCCGAGCACTGAGCACCCAGCACCCTGAGTACTAAGCACCCAGCACCCTGAGTACTGAGCACCCAGCACCCTGAGTACTGAGCACCCAGCACCCTGAGTACTGAGCACCCAGCGTACTGAGCACCGAGCACCCCGAGCACTGAGCACCTAGCACCCTGAGTACTGAGCACCCAGCACCCTGAGCACTGAGCACCCAGCACCCTGAGTACTGAGCACCGAGCACCCTGAGTACTGAGCACCCAGCACCCTGAGTACTGAGCACCCAGCACCCTGAGTACTGAGCACCCAGCGTACTGAGCACCGAGCACCCAGCACCCTGAGTACTGAGCACCCAGCACCCTGAGCACTGAGCACCCAGCACCCTGAGCACTGAGCACCCAGCACCCTGAGTACTGAGCACCCAGCACCCTGAGCACTGAGCACCCAGCACCCTGAGTACTGAGCACCCAGCACCCTGAGCACTGAGCACCCAGCACCCTGAGTACTGAGCACCCAGCACCCTGAGCACTGAGCACCCAGCACACTGAGTACTGAGCACCCAGCACCCTGAGCACTGAGCACCCAGCACCCTGAGTACTGAGCATCCAGCACCCCGAGCACTGAGCACCCAGCACCCAGAGCACTGAGCACTGAGCACCCTGAGTACTGAGCACCGAGCACCCCGAGCACTGAGCACCCAGCACCCTGAGCACTGAGCACCCTGAGGACTGAGCACCCAGCACCCTGAGCACTGAGCACCCAGCACCCTGAGCACTGAGCACCCTGAGGACTGAGCACCCAGCACCCTGAGCACTGAGCACCCAGCACCCTGAGTACTAAGCCCCCAGAACCCTGAGTACTGAGCACCCAGCACCCCGAGCACTGAGCACCCAGCACCCTGAGCACTGAGCACCGAGCACCCTGAGTACTGAGCACTGAGCACCCTGAGCACTGAGCACCCTGCACCCTGAGTACTGAGCACCCAGCACCCTGAGCACTGAGGACCGAGCACACTGAGTACTAAGCACCCTGCACCCTGAGTACTGAGCACCCAGCACCCTGAGCACTGAGCACCCAGCACCCTGAGTACTGAGCACTGAGCACCCTGAGCACTGAGCACCCAGCACCCTGAGTACTGAGCACGGATCACCCTGAGTACTGAGCACCCAGCACTCTGAGCACTGAGCACCCAGCACCCCGAGCACTGAGCACCCAGCACCCCGAGCACTGAGCACCCAGCACCCCGAGCACTGAGCACCCAGCACCCTGAGTACTGAGCACTGAGCACCCTGAGTACTGAGCACCGAGCACCCTGAGTACTGAGCACCCAGCACCCCGAGCACTGAGCACCGAGCACCCTGAGTACTGAGCACCCAGCACCCTGAGCACTGAGCACCCAGCACCCCGAGCACTGAGCACTGAGCACCCTGAGTACTAAGCCCCCAGAACCCTGAGTACTGAGCACCCAGCACCCTGAGTACTGAGCACCCAGCACCCTGAGTACTGAGCACCCAGCGTACTGAGCACCGAGCACCCCGAGCACTGAGCACCTAGCACCCTGAGTACTGAGCACCCAGCACCCTGAGCACTGAGCACCCCGCATCCTGAGTACTAAGCACCGAGCACCCTGAGTACTGAGCACCCAGCACCCTGAGCACTGAACACACAGCACCATTAGTACTGAGCACCCCGAGCACTGAGCACCCAGTACCCTGAGTACTGAGCACCGAGCACCCCGAGAACTGAGCACCCAGCACCCTGAGCACTGAGCACCCAGCACCCCGAGCACTGAGCACCGAACACCCTGAGTACTGAGCACCCAGCACCCTGAGCACTGAGCACCCAGCACAACGAGTACTGAGCACAAAGCACCCTGATTACTGAGCACCAAGCACCCCGAGCACTGAGCACCGAGCACCCCAAGCACTGAGCACCCAGCACCCCGAGCACTGAGCACCCAGCACCCTGAGTACTAAGCACCCAGCACCCTGAGTACTGAGCACCCAGCACCCTGAGTACTGAGCACCCAGCACCCTGAGTACTGAGCACCCAGCGTACTGAGCACCGAGCACCCCGAGCACTGAGCACCTAGCACCCTGAGTACTGAGCACCCAGCACCCTGAGCACTGAGCACCCAGCACCCTGAGTATTGAGCACCGAGCACCCTGAGTACTGAGCACCCAGCACCCGAGTACTGAGCACCCAGCACCCAGAGTATTGAGCACCCATCACAGCGAGCACTGAGCACCCAGCACCCTGAGAATGAGCACCCAGCACCCCGAGTACTGAGCACCGAGCACCCTGAGCACAGAGTACCCAGCACCCTGAGTACTGAGCAATGAGCACCCAGCACCCCGAGCACTGAGCACCCAGCACCCTGAGCCCTGAGCACCCAGCACCCGAGTACTGAGCACCCAGCACCCAGAGTATTGAGCACCCAGCTCCCTGAGTACTGAGCACTGAGTACCCTGAGTACTGAGCACACAGCACCCCGAGCACTGAGCACCCAGCACCCTGAGTACTGAGCACTGAGTACCCAGTACCCCGAGCACTGAGACCCAGCACCCTGTGTACTGAGGACTGAGTACCCAGTACCCCGAGCACTGAGACCCAGCACCCTGAGCACTGAGCACCCAGCACCCCGAGAACTGAGCACCCAGCACCCCTAGCACTGTGCACCCAGCACCCTGAGCACTGAGCACCGAGCACCCTGAGTACTGAGCACCCAGCACCCTGAGTACTGAGCACCCAGCACCCTGAGCACTGAGCACCCAGCACCCTGAGCACTGAGCATCCAGCACCCTGAGTACTGAGCACCCAGCACCCTGAGTACTGAACACCCAGCATACCGAGCACTGAGCACCCAGCACCCTGAGCACTGAGCACCGAGCACCCTGAGTACTGAGCACCCAGCACCCTGAGTACTGAGCACCCAGCACCCTGAGCACTGAGCACCCAGCACCCTGAGCACTGAGCACCCAGCACCCTGAGTACTGAGCACCCAGCACCCTGAGTACTGAACACCCAGCACCCTGAGCACTGAGCACTGAGCACCCAGCACCCTGATCACTGAGCACTGAGCACCCAGCACCCTGAGCACCCATCACCCCGAGCACTGAGCACCCAGCACCCTGAGCACCCAGCACCCTGAGCACTGAGCACCCTGAGCACTGAGCACTGAGCACCCAGCACCCTGATTACTGAGGACCCAGCACCCTGAGTACTGAACACCCAGCACCCTGAGCACTGAGCACTGAGCACCCAGCACCCTGAGCACTGAGCAGTGAGCACCCAGCATCCTGAGCACTGAGCACCCATCACCCCGAGCACTGAGCACCCAGCACCCTGAGCACCCAGCACCCTGAGTACTGAGCACCCTGAGCACTGAGCACTGAGCACCCAGCACCCTGATTACTGAGCACCCAACACTCTGAGCACTGAGCACCCAGCACGGTGAGTACTGAGCACTGAGCACCCAGCACCCTGAGTACTGAGCACCCAGCACCCCGAGCACTGAGCACCCAGCACCCTGTGTACTGAGCACCGAGCACCCCGAGCACTGAGCACCCAGCACCCTGAGTACTGAGCACCCAGCACCCCGAGAATGAGCACCCAGCACGCCGAGCACTGAGCACCCAGCACCCTGAGCACTGAGCACCCAGCACCCTGAGTACTGAGCACCCAGCACCCCAAGCACTGAGCACCCAGCACCCTGAGTACTGAGCACCCTGAGTACTGAGCTCCCAGCACCCTGAGTACTGAGCACCCTGCACCCCGAGCACTGAGCTCCCTGAGTACTGAGCACCCAGCACCCTGAGTACTGAGCACCCAGCACCCTGAGTACTGAGGACTGAGCACAAAGAGAACTGAGCACCCAGCACCCCGAGGACTGACCACCCAGCACCCTGAGTACTGAGCACCGAGCACCCCGAGCACTGAGCACCCAGCACCCTGAGCACTGAGCACCCAGCACCCCGAGCACTGAGCACCCAGTACCCTGAGCACTGAGCACCCAGCACCCCGAGCACTGAGCACCCAGCACCCTGAGCACCCAGCAGCCTGAGCACTGAGCACACTGAGCACTGAGCACTGAGCACAGAGCACCCTGAGTACTGAGCACCCAACACTCTGAGCACTGAGCACCCAGCACCCTGAGTACTGAGCACCGAGCACCCTGAGTACTGAGCACCCAGCACCCTGAGTACTGAGCACCCAGCACCCTGAGTACTGAGCACCCAGCGTACTGAGCACCGAGCACCCAGCACCCTGAGTACTGAGCACTGAGGACCCAGAGATCTGAGCACCCAGCACCCAGAGGACTGAGCACCCAGCACCCTGTGCACTGAGCACTGAGCATCCAGCACCCCGAGCACTGAGCACCCTGAGCTCTTAGCACCCTGAGTACTGAGCACCCAGAACCCTGAGTACTGAGCACCCAGCACCCTGAGCACTGAGCACCCAGCACCCTGAGTACTGAGCACCGAGCACCCCGAGCACTGAGCACCCAGCACCCTGAGTACTGAGCCCCGAGCTCCCCGAGCACTGAGCACCCTGAGTACTGAGCACCCAGCACCCTGAGTACTGAGCACCGAGCACCCCGAGCACTGAGCACCCAGCACCCCGAGCACTGAGCACCCAGCACCCTGAGTACTGAGCACCCAGCACCCTGAGAATGAGTACCATGAGCACTGAGTACCCAGCACCGTGAGTACTGAGCACCGAGCACCCTGAGCACTGAGCACCCAGCACCCTGAGTACTGAGCACCCAGCACCCTGAGTACTGAGCACCCAGCACCCCTAGCACTGAGCACCGAACACCCTGAGTACTGAGCACCCAGCACCCTGAGCACTGAGCACCCAGCACAACGAGTACTGAGCACAAAGCACCCTGATTACTGAGCACCAAGCACCCCGAGCACTGAGCACCGAGCACCCCAAGCACTGAGCACCCAGCACCCCGAGCACTGAGCACCCAGCACCCTGAGTACTAAGCACCCAGCACCCTGAGTACTGAGCACCCAGCACCCTGAGTACTGAGCACCCAGCACCCTGAGTACTGAGCACCCAGCGTACTGAGCACCGAGCACCCCGAGCACTGAGCACCTAGCACCCTGAGTACTGAGCACCCAGCACCCTGAGCACTGAGCACCCAGCACCCTGAGTACTGAGCACCGAGCACCCTGAGTTCTGAGCACCCAGCACCCTGAGTACTGAGCACCCAGCACCCTGAGTACTGAGCACCCAGCGTACTGAGCACCGAGCACCCAGCACCCTGAGTACTGAGCACCCAGCACCCTGAGCACTGAGCACCCAGCACCCTGAGCACTGAGCACCCAGCACCCTGAGTACTGAGCACCCAGCACCCTGAGCACTGAGCACCCAGCACCCTGAGTACTGAGCACCCAGCACCCTGAGCACTGAGCACCCAGCACCCTGAGTACTGAGCACCCAGCACCCTGAGCACTGAGCAACCAGCACCCTGAGTACTGAGCACCCATCACAGCGAGCACTGAGCACCCAGCACCCTGAGAATGAGCACCCAGCACCCCGAGTACTGAGCACCGAGCACCCTGAGCACTGAGTACCCAGCACCCTGAGTACTGAGCACCCAGCACCCTGAGCACTGAGCACCCAGCACACTGAGTACTGAGCACCCAGCACCCTGAGCACTGAGCACCCAGCACCCTGAGTACTGAGCATCCAGCACCCCGAGCACTGAGCACCCAGCACCCAGAGCACTGAGCACTGAGCACCCTGAGTACTGAGCACCGAGCACCCCGAGCACTGAGCACCCAGCACCCTGAGCACTGAGCACCCTGAGGACTGAGCACCCAGCACCCTGAGCACTGAGCACCCAGCACCCTGAGCACTGAGCACCCTGAGGACTGAGCACCCAGCACCCTGAGCACTGAGCACCCAGCACCCTGAGCACTGAGGACCGAGCACACTGAGTACTAAGCACCCTGCACCCTGAGTACTGAGCACCCAGCACCCTGAGCACTGAGCACCCAGCACGCTGAGTACTGAGCACTGAGCACCCTGAGTACTGAGCACCGAGCACCCTGAGCACTGAGCACCCAGCACCCTGAGTACTGAGCACCGAGCACCCTGAGCACTGAGCACCCAGCACCCTGAGTACTGAGCACTGAGCACCCTGAGCACTGAGCACCCAGCACCCTGAGTACTGAGCACGGATCACCCTGAGTACTGAGCACCCAGCACTCTGAGCACTGAGCACCCAGCACCCCGAGCACTGAGCACCCAGCACCCCGAGCACTGAGCACCCAGCACCCCGAGCACTGAGCACCCAGCACCCTGAGTACTGAGCACTGAGCACCCTGAGTACTGAGCACCGAGCACCCTGAGTACTGAGCACCCAGCACCCCGAGCACTGAGCACCGAGCACCCTGAGTACTGAGCACCCAGCACCCTGAGCACTGAGCACCCAGCACCCCGAGCACTGAGCACTGAGCACCCTGAGTACTAAGCCCCCAGAACCCTGAGTACTGAGCACCCAGCACCCTGAGTACTGAGCACCCAGCACCCTGAGTACTGAGCACCCAGCGTACTGAGCACCGAGCACCCCGAGCACTGAGCACCTAGCACCCTGAGTACTGAGCACCCAGCAACCTGAGCACTGAGCACCCAGCACCCTGAGTACTGAGCACCGAGCACCCTGAGTACTGAGCACCCAGCACCCTGAGTACTGAGCACCCAGCACCCTGAGTACTGAGCACCCAGCGTACTGAGCACCGAGCACCCCGAGCACTGAGCACCTAGCACCCTGAGTACTGAGCACCCAGCACCCTGAGCACTGTGCACCCAGCACCCTGAGTACTGAGCACCGAGCACCCTGAGTACTGAGCACCCAGCACCCTGAGTACTGAGCACCCAGCACCCTGAGTACTGGGCACCCAGCACCCTGAGCACTGAGCACCCAGCACCCTGAGTACTGAGCACCCAGCACCCTGAGCACTGAGCAACCAGCACCCTGAGTACTGAGCACCCATCACAGCGAGCACTGAGCACCCAGCACCCTGAGAATGAGCACCCAGCACCCCGAGTACTGAGCACCGAGCACCCTGAGCACTGAGTACCCAGCACCCTGAGTACTGAGCAATGAGCACCCAGCACCCCGAGCACTGAGCACCCAGCACCCTGAGCCCTGAGCACCCAGCACCCGAGTACTGAGCACCCAGCACCCAGAGTATTGAGCACCCAGCTCCCTGAGTACTGAGCACCCAGCACCCCGAGTACTGAGCACTGAGTACCCTGAGTACTGAGCACACAGCACCCCGAGCACTGAGCACCCAGCACCCTGAGTACTGAGCACTGAGTACCCAGTACCCCGAGCACTGAGACCCAGCACCCTGTGTACTGAGGACTGAGTACCCAGTACCCCGAGCACTGAGACCCAGCACCCTGAGCACTGAGCACCCAGCACCCCGAGAACTGAGCACCCAGCACCCCTAGCACTGTGCACCCAGCACCCTGAGCACTGAGCACCGAGCACCCTGAGTACTGAGCACCCAGCACCCTGAGTACTGAGCACCCAGCACCCTGAGCACTGAGCACCCAGCACCCTGAGCACTGAGCATCCAGCACCCTGAGTACTGAGCACCCAGCACCCTAAGTACTGAACTCCCAGCATACCGAGCACTGAGCACCCAGCACCCTGAGCACTGAGCACCGAGCACCCTGAGTACTGAGCACCCAGCACCCTGAGTACTGAGCACCCAGCACCCTGAGCACTGAGCACCCAGCACCCTGAGCACTGAGCACCCAGCACCCTGAGTACTGAGCACCCAGCATCCTGAGTACTGAACACCCAGCACCCTGAGCACTGAGCACTGAGCACCCAGCACCCTGAGCACTGAGCACTGAGCACCCAGCACCCTGAGCACTGAGCACCCATCACCCCGAGCACTGAGCACCCAGCACCCTGAGCACCCAGCACCCTGAGCACTGAGCACCCAGCGTACTGAGCACCGAGCACCCAGCACCCTGAGTACTGAGCACTGAGCACCCAGAGAACTGAGCACCCAGCACCCAGAGGACTGAGCACCCAGCACCCTGTGCACTGAGCACTGAGCATCCAGCACCCCGAGCACTGAGCACCCTGAGCTCTTAGCACCCTGAGTACTGAGCACCCAGAACCCTGAGTACTGAGCACCCAGCACCCTGAGCACTGAGCACCCAGCACCCTGAGTACTGAGCACCGAGCACCCCGAGCACTGAGCACCCAGCACCCTGAGTACTGAGCCCCGAGCTCCCCGAGCACTGAGCACCCTGAGTACTGAGCACCCAGCACCCTGAGTACTGAGCAGCGAGCACCCCGAGCACTGAGCACCCAGCACCCCGAGCACTGAGCACCCAGCACCCTGAGTACTGAGCACCCAGCACCCTGAGAATGAGTACCGTGAGCACTGAGTACCCAGCACCGTGAGTACTGAGCACCGAGCACCCTGAGCACTGAGCACCCAGCACCCTGAGTACTGAGCACCCAGCACCCTGAGTACTGAGCACCCAGCACCCCGAGCACTGAGCACCGAACACCCTGAGTACTGAGCACCCAGCACCCTGAGCACTGAGCACCCAGCACAACGAGTACTGAGCACAAAGCACCCTGATTACTGAGCACCAAGCACCCCGAGCACTGAGCACCGAGCACCCCAAGCACTGAGCACCCAGCACCCCGAGCACTGAGCACCCAGCACCCTGAGTACTAAGCACCCAGCACCCTGAGTACTGAGCACCCAGCACCCTGAGCACTGAGCACCCAGCACCCTGAGTACTGAGCACCGAGCACCCTGAGTACTGAGCACCCAGCACCCTGAGTACTGAGCACCCAGCACCCTGAGTACTGAGCACCCAGCGTACTGAGCACCGAGCACCCAGCACCCTGAGTACTGAGCACCCAGCACCCTGAGCACTGAGCACCCAGCACCCTGAGCACTGAGCACCCAGCACCCTGAGTACTGAGCACCCAGCACCCTGAGCACTGAGCACCCAGCACCCTGAGTACTGAGCACCCAGCACCCTGAGCACTGAGCACCCAGCACCCTGAGTACTGAGCACCCAGCACCCTGAGCACTGAGCAACCAGCACCCTGAGTACTGAGCACCCAACACAGCGAGCACTGAGCACCCAGCACCCTGAGAATGAGCACCCAGCACCCCGAGTACTGAGCACCGAGCACCCTGAGCACTGAGTACCCAGCACCCTGAGTACTGAGCACCCAGCACCCTGAGCACTGAGCACCCAGCACACTGAGTACTGAGCACCCAGCACCCTGAGCACTGAGCACCCAGCACCCTGAGTACTGAGCATCCAGCAAGCCGAGCACTGAGCACCCAGCACCCAGAGCACTGAGCACTGAGCACCCTGAGTACTGAGCACCGAGCACCCCGAGCACTGAGCACCCAGCACCCTGAGCACTGAGCACCCTGAGGACTGAGCACCCAGCACCCTGAGCACTGAGCACCCAGCACCCTGAGCACTGAGCACCCTGAGGACTGAGCACCCAGCACCCTGAGCACTGAGCACCCAGCACCCTGAGCACTGAGGACCGAGCACACTGAGTACTAAGCACCCTGCACCCTGAGTACTGAGCACCCAGCACCCTGAGCACTGAGCACCCAGCACGCTGAGTACTGAGCACTGAGCACCCTGAGTACTGAGCACCGAGCACCCTGAGCACTGAGCACCCAGCACCCTGAGTACTGAGCACCGAGCACCCTGAGCACTGAGCACCCAGCACCCTGAGTACTGAGCACTGAGCACCCTGAGCACTGAGCACCCAGCACCCTGAGTACTGAGCACGGATCACCCTGAGTACTGAGCACCCAGCACTCTGAGCACTGAGCACCCAGCACCCCGAGCACTGAGCACCCAGCACCCCGAGCACTGAGCACCCAGCACCCCGAGCACTGAGCACCCAGCACCCTGAGTACTGAGCACTGAGCACCCTGAGTACTGAGCACCGAGCACCCTGAGTACTGAGCACCCAGCACCCCGAGCACTGAGCACCGAGCACCCTGAGTACTGAGCACCCAGCACCCTGAGCACTGAGCACCCAGCACCCCGAGCACTGAGCACTGAGCACCCTGAGTACTAAGCCCCCAGAACCCTGAGTACTGAGCACCCAGCACCCTGAGTACTGAGCACCCAGCACCCTGAGTACTGAGCACCCAGCGTACTGAGCACCGAGCACCCCGAGCACTGAGCACCTAGCACCCTGAGTACTGAGCACCCAGCACCCTGAGCACTGAGCACCCCGCATCCTGAGTACTAAGCACCGAGCACCCTGAGTACTGAGCACCCAGCACCCTGAGCACTGAACACACAGCACCATTAGTACTGAGCACCCCGAGCACTGAGCACCCAGTACCCTGAGTACTGAGCACCGAGCACCCCGAGAACTGAGCACCCAGCACCCTGAGCACTGAGCACCCAGCACCCCGAGCACTGAGCACCGAACACCCTGAGTACTGAGCACCCAGCACCCTGAGCACTGAGCACCCAGCACAACGAGTACTGAGCACAAAGCACCCTGATTACTGAGCACCAAGCACCCCGAGCACTGAGCACCGAGCACCCCAAGCACTGAGCACCCAGCACCCCGAGCACTGAGCACCCAGCACCCTGAGTACTAAGCACCCAGCACCCTGAGTACTGAGCACCCAGCACCCTGAGTACTGAGCACCCAGCACCCTGAGTACTGAGCACCCAGCGTACTGAGCACCGAGCACCCCGAGGACTGAGCACCTAGCACCCTGAGTACTGAGCACCCAGCACCCTGAGCACTGAGCACCCAGCACCCTGAGTACTGAGCACCGAGCTCCCTGAGTACTGAGCACCCAGCACCCTGAGTACTGAGCACCCAGCACCCTGAGTACTGAGCACCCAGCGTACTGAGCACCGAGCACCCAGCACCCTGAGTACTGAGCACCCAGCACCCTGAGCACTGAGCACCCAGCACCCTGAGCACTGAGCACCCAGCACCCTGAGTACTGAGCACCCAGCACCCTGAGCACTGAGCACCCAGCACCCTGAGTACTGAGCACCCAGCACCCTGAGCACTGAGCACCCAGCACCCTGAGTACTGAGCACCCAGCACCCTGAGCACTGAGCACCCAGCACACTGAGTACTGAGCACCCAGCACCCTGAGCACTGAGCACCCAGCACCCTGAGTACTGAGCATCCAGCACCCCGAGCACTGAGCACCCAGCACCCAGAGCACTGAGCACTGAGCACCCTGAGTACTGAGCACCGAGCACCCCGAGCACTGAGCACCCAGCACCCTGAGCACTGAGCACCCTGAGCACTGAGCACCCTGCACCCTGAGTACTGAGCACCCAGCACCCTGAGCACTGAGGACCGAGCACACTGAGTACTAAGCACCCTGCACCCTGAGTACTGAGCACCCAGCACCCTGAGCACTGAGCACCCAGCACGCTGAGTACTGAGCACTGAGCACCCTGAGTACTGAGCACCGAGCACCCTGAGCACTGAGCACCCAGCACCCTGAGTACTGAGCACTGAGCACCCTGAGCACTGAGCACCCAGCACCCTGAGTACTGAGCACGGATCACCCTGAGTACTGAGCACCCAGCACTCTGAGCACTGAGCACCCAGCACCCCGCGCACTGAGCACCCAGCACCCCGAGCACTGAGCACCCAGCACCCCGAGCACTGAGCACCCAGCACCCTGAGTACTGAGCACTGAGAACCCTGAGTACTGAGCACCGAGCACCCTGAGTACTGAGCACCCAGCACCCCGAGCACTGAGCACCGAGCACCCTGAGTACTGAGCACCCAGCACCCTGAGCACTTAGCACCCAGCACCCCGAGCACTGAGCACTGAGCACCCTTAGTACTAAGCCCCCAGAACCCTGAGTACTGAGCACCCAGCACCCTGAGTACTGAGCACCCAGCACCCTGAGTACTGAGCACCCAGCGTACTGAGCACCGAGCACCCCGAGCACTGAGCACCTAGCACCCTGAGTACTGAGCACCCAGCACCCTGAGCACTGAGCACCCAGCATCCTGAGTACTAAGCACCGAGCACCCTGAGTACTGAGCACCCAGCACCCTGAGCACTGAACACACAGCACCATTAGTACTGAGCACCCCGAGCACTGAGCACCCAGTACCCTGAGTACTGAGCACCGAGCACCCCGAGAACTGAGCACCCAGCACCCCGAGCACTGAGCACCCAGCACCCCCAGCACTGAGCATCCAGCACCCTGAGTACTGAGCACCCAGCACCCTGAGTACTGAGCAACCAACACCCCGAGCACTGAGCACCCAGCACCCTGAGCACTGAGCACCCAGCACCCTGAGCACTGAGCACCCAGCACCCCTACCCCTGAGCACCCAGCACCCTGAGTACTGAGCACTGAGCACCCAGCACCCCGAGCACTGAGCCCCCAGCACCTTGAGTACTGAGCACTGAGCACCTAGCACCCCGAGCACTGAGCACCCTGCACCCTGAGCCCTGAGCACCCATCACCCGAGAACTGAGCACCCAGCACCCAGAGTACTGAGCACCCAGCATCCTGAGTACTGAGCACCCAGCACCCTGAGTACTGAGCACCCAGCACCCTGAGTACTGAGCACCCAGCACCCTGAGCACTGAGCACCCAGCACCCCGAGCACTGAGGACCTAGCACCCTGAGCACTGAGCACCCAGCACCCTGAGTACTGAGCACCGAGCACCCTGAGTACTGAGCACCCAGCACCCTGAGTACTGAGCACCCAGCACACTGAGTACTGAGCACCCAGCACCCTGAGCACTGATCACCCAGCACCCTGAGTACTGAGCACTGAGCACCCAGCACCCCGAGCACTGAGCACCCAGCACCCTGAGTACTGAGCAATGAGCACCCAGCACCCCGAGCACTGAGCACCCAGCACCCTGAGCCCTGAGCACCCAGCACCCGAGTACTGAGCACCCAGCACCCAGAGTACTGAGCACCCAGCTCCCTGAGTACTGAGCACCCAGCACCCCGAGTACTGAGCACTGAGTACCCTGAGTACTGAGCACACAGCATCCCGAGCACTGAGCACCCAGCACCCTGAGTACTGAGCACTGAGCACCCAGCACCCCGAGCACTGAGCACCCAGCACCCTGTGTACTGAGGACTGAGTACCCAGTACCCCGAGCACTGAGACCCAGCACCCTGAGCACTGAGCACCCAGCACCCCGAGAACTGAGCACCCAGCACCCCTAGCACTGTGCACCCAGCACCCTGAGCACTGAGCACCCAGCACCCTGAGTACTGAGCACCCAGCACCCTGAGTACTGAGCACCCAGCACCCTGAGCACTGAGCACCCAGCACCCTGAGCACTGAGCATCCAGCACCCTGAGTACTGAGCACCCAGCACCCTGAGTACTGAACACCCAGCATACCGAGCACTGAGCACCCAGCACCCTGAGCACTGAGCACCGAGCACCCTGAGTACTGAGCACCCAGCACCCTGAGTACTGAGCACCCAGCACCCTGAGCACTGAGCACCCAGCACCCTGAGCACTGAGCACCCAGCACCCTGAGTACTGAGCACCCAGCACCCTGAGTTCTGAACACCCAGCACCCTGAGCACTGAGCACTGAGCACCCAGCAACCTGAGCACTGAGCACTGAGCACCCAGCACCCTGAGCACTGAGCACCCATCACCCCGAGCACTGAGCACCCAGCACCCTGAGCACACAGCACCCTGAGCACTGAGCACCCTGAGCAATGAGCACTGAGCACCCAGCACCCTGATTACTGAGCACCCAACACTCTGAGCACTGAGCACCCAGCACGGTGAGTACTGAGCACTGAGCACCCAGCACCCTGAGTACTGAGCACCCAGCACCCCGAGCACTGAGTACCCAGCACCCTGTGTACTGAGCACCGAGCACCCCGAGCACTGAGCACCCAGCACCCTGAGTACTGAGCACCCAGCACCCCGAGAATGAGCACCCAGCACGCCGAGCACTGAGCACCCAGCACCCTGAGCACTGAGCACCCAGCACCCTGAGTACTGAGCACCCAGCACCCCAAGCACTGAGCACCCAACACCCTGAGTACTGAGCACCCTGAGTACTGAGCACCCAGCACCCTGAGTACTGAGCACCCTGCACCCCGAGCACTGAGCTCCCTGAGTACTGAGCACCCAGCACCCTGAGTACTGAGCACCCAGCACCCTGAGTACTGAGCACTGAGCACAAAGAGAACTGAGCACCCAGCACCCCGAGGACTGACCACCCAGCACCCTGAGTACTGAGCACCGAGCAACCCGAGCACTGAGCACCCAGCCTCCTGAGCACTGAGCACCCAGCACCCTGAGCACTGAGCACCCAGCACCCTGAGCACTGAGCACCCAGCACCCCGAGCACTGAGCACCCAGCACCCTGAGCACCCAGCAGCCTGAGCACTGAGCACCCTGAGCACTGAGCACTGAGCACAGAGCACCCTGAGTACTGAGCACCCAACACTCTGAGCACTGAGCACAGAGCACGCTGAGTACTGAGCACTGAGCACCCAGCACCCTGAGTACTGAGCACCCAGCACCCCGAGCACTGAGCACCCAGCACCCTGTGTACTGAGCACCGAGCACCCCGAGCACAGAGCACCCAGCACCCTGAGTACTGAGCACCCAGCACCCGGAGAATGAGCACCCTGCACCCCGAGCACTGAGCACCCAGCACCCTGAGCACTGAGCACCCAGCACCCTGAGTACTGAGCACCCAGCACCCTGAGCACTGAGCACCCAGCACCCTGAGTACTGAGCACCCAGCACCCTGAGCACTGAGCACCCAGCACACTGAGTACTGAGCACCCAGCACCCTGAGCACTGAGCACCCAGCACCCTGAGTACTGAGCATCCAGCACCCCGAGCACTGAGCACCCAGCACCCAGAGCACTGAGCACTGAGCACCCTGAGTACTGAGCACCGAGCACCCCGAGCACTGAGCACCCAGCACCCTGAGCACTGAGCACCCTGAGGACTGAGCACCCAGCACCCTGAGCACTGAGCACCCAGCACCCTGAGCACTGAGCACCCTGAGGACTGAGCACCCAGCACCCTGAGCACTGAGCACCCAGCACCCTGAGTACTGAGCAGCGATCACCTGAGCACTGAGCACCCAGCACCCCGAGCACTGAGCACCCAGCACCCTGAGCACTGAGCACCGAGCACCCTGAGTACTGAGCACTGAGCACCCTGAGCACTGAGCACCCTGCACCCTGAGTACTGAGCACCCAGCACCCTGAGCACTGAGGACCGAGCACACTGAGTACTAAGCACCCTGCACCCTGAGTACTGAGCACCCAGCACCCTGAGCACTGAGCACCCAGCACGCTGAGTACTGAGCACTGAGCACCCTGAGTACTGAGCACCGAGCACCCTGAGCACTGAGCACCCAGCACCCTGAGTACTGAGCACTGAGCACCCTGAGCACTGAGCACCCAGCACCCTGAGTACTGAGCACGGATCACCCTGAGTACTGAGCACCCAGCACTCTGAGCACTGAGCACCCAGCACCCCGAGCACTGAGCACCCAGCACCCCGAGCACTGAGCACCCAGCACCCCGAGCACTGAGCACCCAGCACCCTGAGTACTGAGCACTGAGCACCCTGAGTACTGAGCACCGAGCACCCTGAGTACTGAGCACCCAGCACCCTGAGTACTGAGCACCCAGCACCCTGAGTACTGAGCACCCAGCACCCTGAGCACTGAGCACCCAGCACCCCGAGCACTGAGGACCTAGCACCCTGAGCACTGAGCACCCAGCACCCTGAGTACTGAGCACCGAGCACCCTGAGTACTGAGCACCCAGCACACTGAGTACTGAGCACCCAGCACACTGAGTACTGAGCACCCAGCACCCTGAGCACTGATCACCCAGCACCCTGAGTACTCAGCACTGAGCACCCAGCACCCCGAGCACTGAGCACCCAGCACCCTGAGTACTGAGCAATGAGCACCCAGCACCCCGAGCACTGAGCACCCAGCACCCTGAGCCCTGAGCACCCAGCACCCGAGTACTGAGCACCCAGCACCCAGAGTACTGAGCACCCAGCTCCCTGAGTACTGAGCACCCAGCACCCCGAGTACTGAGCACTGAGTACCCTGAGTACTGAGCACACAGCATCCCGAGCACTGAGCACCCAGCACCCTGAGTACTGAGCACTGAGCACCCAGCACCCCGAGCACTGAGCACCCAGCACCCTGTGTACTGAGGACTGAGTACCCAGTACCCCGAGCACTGAGCACCCAGCACCCTGAGCACTGAGCACCCAGCACAACGAGTACTGAGCACAAAGCACCCTGATTACTGAGCACCAAGCACCCCGAGCACTGAGCACCGAGCACCCCAAGCACTGAGCACCCAGCACCCCGAGCACTGAGCACCCAGCACCCTGAGTACTAAGCACCCAGCACCCTGAGTACTGAGCACCCAGCACCCTGAGTACTGAGCACCCAGCACCCTGAGTACTGAGCACCCAGCGTACTGAGCACCGAGCACCCCGAGCACTGAGCACCTAGCACCCTGAGTACTGAGCACCCAGCACCCTGAGCACTGAGCACCCAGCACCCTGAGTACTGAGCACCGAGCACCCTGAGTACTGAGCACCCAGCACCCTGAGTACTGAGCACCCAGCACCCTGAGTACTGAGCACCCAGCGTACTGAGCACCGAGCACCCCGAGCACTGAGCACCTAGCACCCTGAGTACTGAGCACCCAGCACCCTGAGCACTGAGCAACCAACACCCCGAGCACTGAGCACCCAGCACCCTGAGCACTGAGCACCCAGCACCCTGAGCACTGAGCACCCAGCACCCCTACCCCTGAGCACCCAGCACCCTGAGTACTGAGCACTGAGCACCCAGCACCCCGAGCACTGAGCCCCCAGCACCTTGAGTACTGAGCACTGAGCACCTAGCACCCCGAGCACTGAGCACCCTGCACCCTGAGCCCTGAGCACCCATCACCCGAGAACTGAGCACCCAGCACCCAGAGTACTGAGCACCCAGCATAGTGAGTACTGAGCACCCAGCACCCTGAGTACTGAGCACCCAGCACCCTGAGTACTGAGCACCCAGCACCCTGAGCACTGAGCACCCAGCACCCCGAGCACTGAGGACCTAGCACCCTGAGCACTGAGCACCCAGCACCCTGAGTACTGAGCACCGAGCACCCTGAGTACTGAGCACCCAGCACCCTGAGTACTGAGCACCCAGCACACTGAGTACTGAGCACCCAGCACCCTGAGCACTGATCACCCAGCACCCTGAGTACTGAGCACTGAGCACCCAGCACCCCGAGCACTGAGCACCCAGCACCCTGAGTACTGAGCAATGAGCACCCAGCACCCCGAGCACTGAGCACCCAGCACCCTGAGCCCTGAGCACCCAGCACCCGAGTACTGAGCACCCAGCACCCAGAGTACTGAGCACCCAGCTCCCTGAGTACTGAGCACCCAGCACCCCGAGTACTGAGCACTGAGTACCCTGAGTACTGAGCACACAGCATCCCGAGCACTGAGCACCCAGCACCCTGAGTACTGAGCACTGAGCACCCAGCACCCCGAGCACTGAGCACCCAGCACCCTGTGTACTGAGGACTGAGTACCCAGTACCCCGAGCACTGAGACCCAGCACCCTGAGCACTGAGCACCCAGCACCCCGAGAACTGAGCACCCAGCACCCCTAGCACTGTGCACCCAGCACCCTGAGCACTGAGCACCGAGCACCCTGAGTACTGAGCACCCAGCACCCTGAGTACTGAGCACCCAGCACCCTGAGCACTGAGCACCCAGCACCCTGAGCACTGAGCATCCAGCACCCTGAGTACTGAGCACCCAGCACCCTGAGTACTGAACACCCAGCATACCGAGCACTGAGCACCCAGCACCCTGAGCACTGAGCACCGAGCACCCTGAGTACTGAGCACCCAGCACCCTGAGTACTGAGCACCCAGCACCCTGAGCACTGAGCACCCAGCACCCTGAGCACTGAGCACCCAGCACCCTGAGTACTGAGCACCCAGCACCCTGAGTTCTGAACACCCAGCACCCTGAGCACTGAGCACTGAGCACCCAGCAACCTGAGCACTGAGCACTGAGCACCCAGCACCCTGAGCACTGAGCACCCATCACCCCGAGCACTGAGCACCCAGCACCCTGAGCACACAGCACCCTGAGCACTGAGCACCCTGAGCACTGAGCACTGAGCACCCAGCACCCTGATTACTGAGCACCCAACACTCTGAGCACTGAGCACCCAGCACGGTGAGTACTGAGCACTGAGCACCCAGCACCCTGAGTACTGAGCACCCAGCACCCCGAGCACTGAGTACCCAGCACCCTGTGTACTGAGCACCGAGCACCCCGAGCACTGAGCACCCAGCACCCTGAGTACTGAGCACCCAGCACCCCGAGAATGAGCACCCAGCACGCCGAGCACTGAGCACCCAGCACCCTGAGCACTGAGCACCCAGCACCCTGAGTACTGAGCACCCAGCACCCCAAGCACTGAGCACCCAACACCCTGAGTACTGAGCACCCTGAGTACTGAGCACCCAGCACCCTGAGTACTGAGCACCCTGCACCCCGAGCACTGAGCTCCCTGAGTACTGAGCACCCAGCACCCTGAGTACTGAGCACCCAGCACCCTGAGTACTGAGCACTGAGCACAAAGAGAACTGAGCACCCAGCACCCCGAGGACTGACCACCCAGCACCCTGAGTACTGAGCACCGAGCAACCCGAGCACTGAGCACCCAGCCTCCTGAGCACTGAGCACCCAGCACCCTGAGCACTGAGCACCCAGCACCCTGAGCACTGAGCACCCAGCACCCCGAGCACTGAGCACCCAGCACCCTGAGCACCCAGCAGCCTGAGCACTGAGCACCCTGAGCACTGAGCACTGAGCACAGAGCACCCTGAGTACTGAGCACCCAACACTCTGAGCACTGAGCACAGAGCACGCTGAGTACTGAGCACTGAGCACCCAGCACCCTGAGTACTGAGCACCCAGCACCCCGAGCACTGAGCACCCAGCACCCTGTGTACTGAGCACCGAGCACCCCGAGCACAGAGCACCCAGCACCCTGAGTACTGAGCACCCAGCACCCGGAGAATGAGCACCCTGCACCCCGAGCACTGAGCACCCAGCACCCTGAGCACTGAGCACCCAGCACCCTGAGTACTGAGCACCCAGCACCCCGAGCACTGAGCACCCAGCACCCTGAGTACTGAGCACCCTGAGTACTGAGCACCCAGCACCCTGAGTACTGAGCACCCTGCACCCCGAGCACTGAGCTCCCTGAGTACTGAGCACCCGGCACCCTGAGTACTGAGCACCCAGCACCCTGAGCACTGAGCACCCAGCACCCTGAGCACTGAGCACCCAGCACCCTGAGTACTGAGCACCCAGCACCCTGAGCACTGAGCACCCAGCACCCTGAGTACTGAGCACCCAACACCCTGAGCACTGAGCACCCAGCACCCTGAGTACTGAGCACCCAGCACCCTGAGCACTGAGCACCCAGCACACTGAGTACTGAGCACCCAGCACCCTGAGCACTGAGCACCCAGCACCCTGAGTACTGAGCATCCAGCACCCCGAGCACTGAGCACCAAGCACCCAGAGCACTGAGCACTGAGCACCCTGAGTACTGAGCACCGAGCACCCCGAGCACTGAGCACCCAGCACCCTGAGCACTGAGCACCCTGAGGACTGAGCACCCAGCACCCTGAGCACTGAGCACCCAGCACCCTGAGCACTGAGCACCCTGAGGACTGAGCACCCAGCACCCTGAGCACTGAGCACCCAGCACCCTGAGTACTGAGCAGCGATCACCTGAGCACTGAGCACCCAGCACCCTGAGCACTGAGCACCCAGCACCCTGAGCACTGAGCACCGAGCACCCTGAGTACTGAGCACTGAGCACCCTGAGCACTGAGCACCCTGCACCCTGAGTACTGAGCACCCAGCACCCTGAGCACTGAGGACCGAGCACACTGAGTACTAAGCACCCTGCACCCTGAGTACTGAGCACCCAGCACCCTGAGCACTGAGCACCCAGCACGCTGAGTACTGAGCACTGAGCACCCTGAGTACTGAGCACCGAGCACCCTGAGCACTGAGCACCCAGCACCCTGAGTACTGAGCACTGAGCACCCTGAGCACTGAGCACCCAGCACCCTGAGTACTGAGCACGGATCACCCTGAGTACTGAGCACCCAGCACTCTGAGCACTGAGCACCCAGCACCCCGAGCACTGAGCACCCAGCACCCCGAGCACTGAGCACCCAGCACCCCGAGCACTGAGCACCCAGCACCCTGAGTACTGAGCACTGAGCACCCTGAGTACTGAGCACCGAGCACCCTGAGTACTGAGCACCCAGCACCCTGAGTACTGAGCACCCAGCACCCTGAGTACTGAGCACCCAGCACCCTGAGCACTGAGCACCCAGCACCCCGAGCACTGAGGACCTAGCACCCTGAGCACTGAGCACCCAGCACCCTGAGTACTGAGCACCGAGCACCCTGAGTACTGAGCACCCAGCACACTGAGTACTGAGCACCCAGCACACTGAGTACTGAGCACCCAGCACCCTGAGCACTGATCACCCAGCACCCTGAGTACTCAGCACTGAGCACCCAGCACCCCGAGCACTGAGCACCCAGCACCCTGAGTACTGAGCAATGAGCACCCAGCACCCCGAGCACTGAGCACCCAGCACCCTGAGCCCTGAGCACCCAGCACCCGAGTACTGAGCACCCAGCACCCAGAGTACTGAGCACCCAGCTCCCTGAGTACTGAGCACCCAGCACCCCGAGTACTGAGCACTGAGTACCCTGAGTACTGAGCACACAGCATCCCGAGCACTGAGCACCCAGCACCCTGAGTACTGAGCACTGAGCACCCAGCACCCCGAGCACTGAGCACCCAGCACCCTGTGTACTGAGGACTGAGTACCCAGTACCCCGAGCACTGAGCACCCAGCACCCCAAGCACTGAGCACCCAGCACCCCGAGCACTGAGCACCCAGCACCCTGAGTACTAAGCACCCAGCACCCTGAGTACTGAGCACCCAGCACCCTGAGTACTGAGCACCCAGCACCCTGAGTACTGAGCACCCAGCGTACTGAGCACCGAGCACCCCGAGCACTGAGCACCTAGCACCCTGAGTACTGAGCACCCAGCACCCTGAGCACTGAGCACCCAGCACCCTGAGTACTGAGCACCGAGCACCCTGAGTACTGAGCACCCAGCACCCTGAGTACTGAGCACCCAGCACCCTGAGTACTGAGCACCCAGCGTACTGAGCACCGAGCACCCCGAGCACTGAGCACCTAGCACCCTGAGTACTGAGCACCCAGCACCCTGAGCACTGAGCACCCAGCACCCTGAGTACTGAGCACCGAGCACCCTGAGTACTGAGCACCCAGCACCCTGAGTACTGAGCACCCAGCACCCTGAGTACTGAGCACCCAGCGTACTGAGCACTGAGCACCCAGCACCCTGAGTACTGAGCACCCAGCACCCTGAGCACTGAGCACCCAGCACCCTGAGCACTGAGCACCCAGCACCCTGAGTACTGAGCACCCAGCACCCTGAGCACTGAGCACCCAGCACCCTGAGTACTGAGCACCCAGCACCCTGAGCACTGAGCACCCAGCACCCTGAGTACTGAGCACCCAGCACCCTGAGCACTGAGCAACCAGCACCCTGAGTACTGAGCACCCATCACAGCGAGCACTGAGCACCCAGCACCCTGAGAATGAGCACCCAGCACCCCGAGTACTGAGCACCGAGCACCCTGAGCACTGAGTACCCAGCACCCTGAGTACTGAGCAATGAGCACCCAGCACCCCGAGCACTGAGCACCCAGCACCCTGAGCCCTGAGCACCCAGCACCCGAGTACTGAGCACCCAGCACCCAGAGTATTGAGCACCCAGCTCCCTGAGTACTGAGCACCCAGCACCCCGAGTACTGAGCACTGAGTACCCTGAGTACTGAGCACACAGCACCCCGAGCACTGAGCACCCAGCACCCTGAGTACTGAGCACTGAGTACCCAGTACCCCGAGCACTGAGACCCAGCACCCTGTGTACTGAGGACTGAGTACCCAGTACCCCGAGCACTGAGACCCAGCACCCTGAGCACTGAGCACCCAGCACCCCGAGAACTGAGCACCCAGCACCCCTAGCACTGTGCACCCAGCACCCTGAGCACTGAGCACCGAGCACCCTGAGTACTGAGCACCCAGCACCCTGAGTACTGAGCACCCAGCACCCTGAGCACTGAGCACCCAGCACCCTGAGCACTGAGCATCCAGCACCCTGAGTACTGAGCACCCAGCACCCTGAGTACTGAACACCCAGCATACCGAGCACTGAGCACCCAGCACCCTGAGCACTGAGCACCGAGCACCCTGAGTACTGAGCACCCAGCACCCTGAGTACTGAGCACCCAGCACCCTGAGCACTGAGCACCCAGCACCCTGAGCACTGAGCACCCAGCACCCTGAGTACTGAGCACCCAGCACCCTGAGTACTGAACACCCAGCACCCTGAGCACTGAGCACTGAGCACCCAGCACCCTGAGCACTGAGCACTGAGCACCCAGCACCCTGAGCACTGAGCACCCATCACCCCGAGCACTGAGCACCCAGCACCCTGAGCACCCAGCACCCTGAGCACTGAGCACCCTGAGCACTGAGCACTGAGCACCCAGCACCCTGATTACTGAGGACCCAGCACCCTGAGTACTGAACACCCAGCACCCTGAGCACTGAGCACTGAGCACCCAGCACCCTGAGCACTGAGCAGTGAGCACCCAGCATCCTGAGCACTGAGCACCCATCACCCCGAGCACTGAGCACCCAGCACCCTGAGCACCCAGCACCCTGAGCACTGAGCACCCTGAGCACTGAGCACTGAGCACCCAGCACCCTGATTACTGAGCACCCAACACTCTGAGCACTGAGCACCCAGCACGGTGAGTACTGAGCACTGAGCACCCAGCACCCTGAGTACTGAGCACCCAGCACCCCGAGCACTGAGCACCCAGCACCCTGTGTACTGAGCACCGAGCACCCCGAGCACTGAGCACCCAGCACCCTGAGTACTGAGCACCCAGCACCCCGAGAATGAGCAACCAGCACGCCGAAAACTGAGCACCCAGCACCCTGAGCACTGAGCACCCAGCACCCTGAGTACTGAGCACCCAGCACCCCAAGCACTGAGCACCCAGCACCCTGAGTACTGAGCACCCTGAGTACTGAGCTCCCAGCACCCTGAGTACTGAGCACCCTGCACCCCGAGCACTGAGCTCCCTGAGTACTGAGCACCCAGCACCCTGAGTACTGAGCACCCAGCACCCTGAGTACTGAGGACTGAGCACAAAGAGAACTGAGCACCCAGCACCCCGAGGACTGACCACCCAGCACCCTGAGTACTGAGCACCGAGCACCCCGAGCACTGAGCACCCAGCACCCTGAGCACTGAGCACCCAGCACCCCGAGCACTGAGCACCCAGTACCCTGAGCACTGAGCACCCAGCACCCCGAGCACTGAGCACCCAGCACCCTGAGCACCCAGCAGCCTGAGCACTGAGCACACTGAGCACTGAGGACTGAGCACAGAGCACCCTGAGTACTGAGCACCCAACACTCTGAGCACTGAGCACCCAGCACCCTGAGTACTGAGCACCGAGCACCCTGAGTACTGAGCACCCAGCGTACTGAGCACCGAGCACCCCGAGCACTGAGCACCTAGCACCCTGAGTACTGAGCACCCAGCACCCTGAGCACTGAGCACCCAGCACCCTGAGTACTGAGCACCGAGCACCCTGAGTACTGAGCACCCAGCACCCTGAGTACTGAGCACCCAGCACCCTGAGTACTGAGCACCCAGCGTACTGAGCACCGAGCACCCCGAGCACTGAGCACCTAGCACCCTGAGTACTGAGCACCCAGCACCCTGAGCACTGAGCACCCAGCACCCTGAGTACTGAGCACCGAGCACCCTGAGTACTGAGCACCCAGCACCCTGAGTACTGAGCACCCAGCACCCTGAGTACTGAGCACCCAGCGTACTGAGCACCGAGCACCCAGCACCCTGAGTACTGAGCACCCAGCACCCTGAGCACTGAGCACCCAGCACCCTGAGCACTGAGCACCCAGCACCCTGAGTACTGAGCACCCAGCACCCTGAGCACTGAGCACCCAGCACCCTGAGTACTGAGCACCCAGCACCCTGAGCACTGAGCACCCAGCACCCTGAGTACTGAGCACCCAGCACCCTGAGCACTGAGCAACCAGCACCCTGAGTACTGAGCACCCATCACAGCGAGCACTGAGCACCCAGCACCCTGAGAATGAGCACCCAGCACCCCGAGTACTGAGCACCGAGCACCCTGAGCACTGAGTACCCAGCACCCTGAGTACTGAGCAATGAGCACCCAGCACCCCGAGCACTGAGCACCCAGCACCCTGAGCCCTGAGCACCCAGCACCCGAGTACTGAGCACCCAGCACCCAGAGTATTGAGCACCCAGCTCCCTGAGTACTGAGCACCCAGCACCCCGAGTACTGAGCACTGAGTACCCTGAGTACTGAGCACACAGCACCCCGAGCACTGAGCACCCAGCACCCTGAGTACTGAGCACTGAGTACCCAGTACCCCGAGCACTGAGACCCAGCACCCTGTGTACTGAGGACTGAGTACCCAGTACCCCGAGCACTGAGACCCAGCACCCTGAGCACTGAGCACCCAGCACCCCGAGAACTGAGCACCCAGCACCCCTAGCACTGTGCACCCAGCACCCTGAGCACTGAGCACCGAGCACCCTGAGTACTGAGCACCCAGCACCCTGAGTACTGAGCACCCAGCACCCTGAGCACTGAGCACCCAGCACCCTGAGCACTGAGCATCCAGCACCCTGAGTACTGAGCACCCAGCACCCTGAGTACTGAACACCCAGCATACCGAGCACTGAGCACCCAGCACCCTGAGCACTGAGCACCGAGCACCCTGAGTACTGAGCACCCAGCACCCTGAGTACTGAGCACCCAGCACCCTGAGCACTGAGCACCCAGCACCCTGAGCACTGAGCACCCAGCACCCTGAGTACTGAGCACCCAGCACCCTGAGTACTGAACACCCAGCACCCTGAGCACTGAGCACTGAGCACCCAGCACCCTGAGCACTGAGCACTGAGCACCCAGCACCCTGAGCACTGAGCACCCATCACCCCGAGCACTGAGCACCCAGCACCCTGAGCACCCAGCACCCTGAGCACTGAGCACCCTGAGCACTGAGCACTGAGCACCCAGCACCCTGATTACTGAGGACCCAGCACCCTGAGTACTGAACACCCAGCACCCTGAGCACTGAGCACTGAGCACCCAGCACCCTGAGCACTGAGCAGTGAGCACCCAGCATCCTGAGCACTGAGCACCCATCACCCCGAGCACTGAGCACCCAGCACCCTGAGCACCCAGCACCCTGAGCACTGAGCACCCTGAGCACTGAGCACTGAGCACCCAGCACCCTGATTACTGAGCACCCAACACTCTGAGCACTGAGCACCCAGCACGGTGAGTACTGAGCACTGAGCACCCAGCACCCTGAGTACTGAGCACCCAGCACCCCGAGCACTGAGCACCCAGCACCCTGTGTACTGAGCACCGAGCACCCCGAGCACTGAGCACCCAGCACCCTGAGTACTGAGCACCCAGCACCCCGAGAATGAGCAACCAGCACGCCGAAAACTGAGCACCCAGCACCCTGAGCACTGAGCACCCAGCACCCTGAGTACTGAGCACCCAGCACCCCAAGCACTGAGCACCCAGCACCCTGAGTACTGAGCACCCTGAGTACTGAGCTCCCAGCACCCTGAGTACTGAGCACCCTGCACCCCGAGCACTGAGCTCCCTGAGTACTGAGCACCCAGCACCCTGAGTACTGAGCACCCAGCACCCTGAGTACTGAGGACTGAGCACAAAGAGAACTGAGCACCCAGCACCCCGAGGACTGACCACCCAGCACCCTGAGTACTGAGCACCGAGCACCCCGAGCACTGAGCACCCAGCACCCTGAGCACTGAGCACCCAGCACCCCGAGCACTGAGCACCCAGTACCCTGAGCACTGAGCACCCAGCACCCCGAGCACTGAGCACCCAGCACCCTGAGCACCCAGCAGCCTGAGCACTGAGCACACTGAGCACTGAGGACTGAGCACAGAGCACCCTGAGTACTGAGCACCCAACACTCTGAGCACTGAGCACCCAGCACCCTGAGTACTGAGCACCGAGCACCCTGAGTACTGAGCACCCAGCACCCTGAGTACTGAGCACCCAGCACCCTGAGTACTGAGCACCCAGCGTACTGAGCACCGAGCACCCAGCACCCTGAGTACTGAGCACTGAGCACCCAGAGAACTGAGCACCCAGCACCCAGAGGACTGAGCACCCAGCACCCTGTGCACTGAGCACTGAGCATCCAGCACCCCGAGCACTGAGCACCCTGAGCTCTTAGCACCCTGAGTACTGAGCACCCAGAACCCTGAGTACTGAGCACCCAGCACCCTGAGCACTGAGCACCCAGCACCCTGAGTACTGAGCACCGAGCACCCCGAGCACTGAGCACCCAGCACCCTGAGTACTGAGCCCCGAGCTCCCCGAGCACTGAGCACCCTGAGTACTGAGCACCCAGCACCCTGAGTACTGAGCAGCGAGCACCCCGAGCACTGAGCACCAAGCACCCCGAGCACTGAGCACCCAGCACCCTGAGTACTGAGCACCCAGCACCCTGAGAATGAGTACCGTGAGCACTGAGTACCCAGCACCGTGAGTACTGAGCACCGAGCACCCTGAGCACTGAGCACCCAGCACCCTGAGTACTGAGCACCCAGCACCCTGAGTACTGAGCACCCAGCACCCCGAGCACTGAGCACCGAACACCCTGAGTACTGAGCACCCAGCACCCTGAGCACTGAGCACCCAGCACAACGAGTACTGAGCACAAAGCACCCTGATTACTGAGCACCAAGCACCCCGAGCACTGAGCACCGAGCACCCCAAGCACTGAGCACCCAGCACCCCGAGCACTGAGCACCCAGCACCCTGAGTACTAAGCACCCAGCACCCTGAGTACTGAGCACCCAGCACCCTGAGTACTGAGCACCCAGCACCCTGAGTACTGAGCACCCAGCGTACTGAGCACCGAGCACCCCGAGCACTGAGCACCTAGCACCCTGAGTACTGAGCACCCATCACCCTGAGCACTGAGCACCCAGCACCCTGAGTACTGAGCACCGAGCACCCTGAGTACTGAGCACCCAGCACCCTGAGTACTGAGCACCCAGCACCCTGAGTACTGAGCACCCAGCGTACTGAGCACCGAGCACCCAGCACCCTGAGTACTGAGCACCCAGCACCCTGAGCACTGAGCACCCAGCACCCTGAGCACTGAGCACCCAGCACCCTGAGTACTGAGCACCCAGCACCCTGAGCACTGAGCACCCAGCACCCTGAGTACTGAGCACCCAGCACCCTGAGCACTGAGCACCCAGCACCCTGAGTACTGAGTACCCAGCACCCTGAGCACTGAGCAACCAGCACCCTGAGTACTGAGCACCCATCACAGCGAGCACTGAGCACCCAGCACCCTGAGAATGAGCACCCAGCACCCCGAGTACTGAGCACCGAGCACCCTGAGCACTGAGTACCCAGCACCCTGAGTACTGAGCACCCAGCACCCTGAGCACTGAGCACCCAGCACACTGAGTACTGAGCACCCAGCACCCTGAGCACTGAGCACCCAGCACCCTGAGTACTGAGCATCCAGCAAGCCGAGCACTGAGCACCCAGCACCCAGAGCACTGAGCACTGAGCACCCTGAGTACTGAGCACCGAGCACCCCGAGCACTGAGCACCCAGCACCCTGAGCACTGAGCACCCTGAGGACTGAGCACCCAGCACCCTGAGCACTGAGCACCCAGCACCCTGAGCACTGAGCACCCTGAGGACTGAGCACCCAGCACCCTGAGCACTGAGCACCCAGCACCCTGAGCACTGAGGACCGAGCACACTGAGTACTAAGCACCCTGCACCCTGAGTACTGAGCACCCAGCACCCTGAGCACTGAGCACCCAGCACGCTGAGTACTGAGCACTGAGCACCCTGAGTACTGAGCACCGAGCACCCTGAGCACTGAGCACCCAGCACCCTGAGTACTGAGCACCGAGCACCCTGAGCACTGAGCACCCAGCACCCTGAGTACTGAGCACTGAGCACCCTGAGCACTGAGCACCCAGCACCCTGAGTACTGAGCACGGATCACCCTGAGTACTGAGCACCCAGCACTCTGAGCACTGAGCACCCAGCACCCCGAGCACTGAGCACCCAGCACCCCGAGCACTGAGCACCCAGCACCCCGAGCACTGAGCACCCAGCACCCTGAGTACTGAGCACTGAGCACCCTGAGTACTGAGCACCGAGCACCCTGAGTACTGAGCACCCAGCACCCCGAGCACTGAGCACCGAGCACCCTGAGTACTGAGCACCCAGCACCCTGAGCACTGAGCACCCAGCACCCCGAGCACTGAGCACTGAGCACCCTGAGTACTAAGCCCCCAGAACCCTGAGTACTGAGCACCCAGCACCCTGAGTACTGAGCACCCAGCACCCTGAGTACTGAGCACCCAGCGTACTGAGCACCGAGCACCCCGAGCACTGAGCACCTAGCACCCTGAGTACTGAGCACCCAGCACCCTGAGCACTGAGCACCCCGCATCCTGAGTACTAAGCACCGAGCACCCTGAGTACTGAGCACCCAGCACCCTGAGCACTGAACACACAGCACCATTAGTACTGAGCACCCCGAGCACTGAGCACCCAGTACCCTGAGTACTGAGCACCGAGTACCCCGAGAACTGAGCACCCAGCACCCTGAGCACTGAGCACCCAGCACCCCGAGCACTGAGCACCGAACACCCTGAGTACTGAGCACCCAGCACCCTGAGCACTGAGCACCCAGCACAACGAGTACTGAGCACAAAGCACCCTGATTACTGAGCACCAAGCACCCCGAGCACTGAGCACCGAGCACCCCAAGCACTGAGCACCCAGCACCCCGAGCACTGAGCACCCAGCACCCTGAGTACTAAGCACCCAGCACCCTGAGTACTGAGCACCCAGCACCCTGAGTACTGAGCACCCAGCACCCTGAGTACTGAGCACCCAGCGTACTGAGCACCGAGCACCCCGAGGACTGAGCACCTAGCACCCTGAGTACTGAGCACCCAGCACCCTGAGCACTGAGCACCCAGCACCCTGAGCACTGAGCACCCAGCACCCTGAGTACTGAGCACCCAGCACCCTGAGCACTGAGCACCCAGCACCCTGAGTACTGAGCACCCAGCACCCTGAGCACTGAGCACCCAGCACCCTGAGTACTGAGCACCCAGCACCCTGAGCACTGAGCACCCAGCACACTGAGTACTGAGCACCCAGCACCCTGAGCACTGAGCACCCAGCACCCTGAGTACTGAGCATCCAGCACCCCGAGCACTGAGCACCCAGCACCCAGAGCACTGAGCACTGAGCACCCTGAGTACTGAGCACCGAGCACCCCGAGCACTGAGCACCCAGCACCCTGAGCACTGAGCACCCTGAGGACTGAGCACCCAGCACCCTGAGCACTGAGCACCCAGCACCCTGAGCACTGAGCACCCTGAGGACTGAGCACCCAGCACCCTGAGCACTGAGCACCCAGCACCCTGAGTACTGAGCAGCGATCACCTGAGCACTGAGCACCCAGCACCCCGAGCACTGAGCACCCAGCACCCTGAGCACTGAGCACCGAGCACCCTGAGTACTGAGCACTGAGCACCCTGAGCACTGAGCACCCTGCACCCTGAGTACTGAGCACCCAGCACCCTGAGCACTGAGGACCGAGCACACTGAGTACTAAGCACCCTGCACCCTGAGTACTGAGCACCCAGCACCCTGAGCACTGAGCACCCAGCACGCTGAGTACTGAGCACTGAGCACCCTGAGTACTGAGCACCGAGCACCCTGAGCACTGAGCACCCAGCACCCTGAGTACTGAGCACTGAGCACCCTGAGCACTGAGCACCCAGAACCCTGAGTACTGAGCACGGATCACCCTGAGTACTGAGCACCCAGCACTCTGAGCACTGAGCACCCAGCACCCCGAGCACTGAGCACCCAGCACCCCGAGCACTGAGCACCCAGCACCCCGAGCACTGAGCACCCAGCACCCTGAGTACTGAGCACTGAGCACCCTGAGTACTGAGCACCGAGCACCCTGAGTACTGAGCACCCAGCACCCCGAGCACTGAGCACCGAGCACCCTGAGTACTGAGCACCCAGCACCCTGAGCACTGAGCACCCAGCACCCCGAGCACTGAGCACTGAGCACCCTTAGTACTAAGCCCCCAGAACCCTGAGTACTGAGCACCCAGCACCCTGAGTACTGAGCACCCAGCACCCTGAGTACTGAGCACCCAGCGTACTGAGCACCGAGCACCCCGAGCACTGAGCACCTAGCACCCTGAGTACTGAGCACCCAGCACCCTGAGCACTGAGCACCCAGCATCCTGAGTACTAAGCACCGAGCACCCTGAGTACTGAGCACCCAGCACCCTGAGCACTGAACACACAGCACCATTAGTACTGAGCACCCCGAGCACTGAGCACCCAGTTCCCTGAGTACTGAGCACCGAGCACCCCGAGAACTGAGCACCCAGCACCCCGAGCACTGAGCACCCAGCACCCCCAGCACTGAGCATCCAGCACCCTGAGTACTGAGCACCCAGCACCCTGAGTACTGAGCAACCAACACCCCGAGCACTGAGCACCCAGCACCCTGAGCACTGAGCACCCAGCACCCTGAGCACTGAGCACCCAGCACCCCTACCCCTGAGCACCCAGCACCCTGAGTACTGAGCACTGAGCACCCAGCACCCCGAGCACTGAGCCCCCAGCACCTTGAGTACTGAGCACTGAGCACCTAGCACCCCGAGCACTGAGCACCCTGCACCCTGAGCCCTGAGCACCCATCACCCGAGAACTGAGCACCCAGCACCCAGAGTACTGAGCACCCAGCATCCTGAGTACTGAGCACCCAGCACCCTGAGTACTGAGCACCCAGCACCCTGAGTACTGAGCACCCAGCACCCTGAGCACTGAGCACCCAGCACCCCGAGCACTGAGGACCTAGCACCCTGAGCACTGAGCACCCAGCACCCTGAGTACTGAGCACTGAGCACCCAGCACCCCGAGCACTGAGCACCCAGCACCCTGAGAACTGAGCAATGAGCACCCAGCACCCCGAGCACTGAGCACCCAGCACCCTGAGCCCTGAGCACCCAGCACCCGAGTACTGAGCACCCAGCACCCAGAGTACTGAGCACCCAGCTCCCTGAGTACTGAGCACCCAGCACCCCGAGTACTGAGCACTGAGTACCCTGAGTACTGAGCACACAGCATCCCGAGCACTGAGCACCCAGCACCCTGAGTACTGAGCACTGAGCACCCAGCACCCCGAGCACTGAGCACCCAGCACCCTGTGTACTGAGGACTGAGTACCCAGTACCCCGAGCACTGAGACCCAGCACACTGAGCACTGAGCACCCAGCACCCCGAGAACTGAGCACCCAGCACCCCTAGCACTGTGCACCCAGCACCCTGAGCACTGAGCACCGAGCACCCTGAGTACTGAGCACCCAGCACCCTGAGTACTGAGCACCCAGCACCCTGAGCACTGAGCACCCAGCACCCTGAGCACTGAGCATCCAGCACCCTGAGTACTGAGCACCCAGCACCCTGAGTACTGAACACCCAGCATACCGAGCACTGAGCACCCAGCACCCTGAGCACTGAGCACCGAGCACCCTGAGTACTGAGCACCCAGCACCCTGAGTACTGAGCACCCAGCACCCTGAGCACTGAGCACCCAGCACCCTGAGCACTGAGCACCCAGCACCCTGAGTACTGAGCACCCAGCACCCTGAGTTCTGAACACCCAGCACCCTGAGCACTGAGCACTGAGCACCCAGCACCCTGAGCACTGAGCACTGAGCACCCAGCACCCTGAGCACTGAGCACCCATCACCCCGAGCACTGAGCACCCAGCACCCTGAGCACCCATCACCCTGAGCACTGAGCACCCTGAGCACTGAGCACTGAGCACCCAGCACCCTGATTACTGAGCACCCAACACTCTGAGCACTGAGCACCCAGCACGGTGAGTACTGAGCACTGAGCACCCAGCACCCTGAGTACTGAGCACCCAGCACCCCGAGCACTGAGTACCCAGCACCCTGTGTACTGAGCACCGAGCACCCCGAGCACTGAGCACCCAGCACCCTGAGTACTGAGCACCCAGCACCCCGAGAATGAGCACCCAGCACGCCGAGCACTGAGCACCCAGCACCCTGAGCACTGAGCACACAGCACCCTGAGTACTGAGCACCCAGCACCCCAAGCACTGAGCACCCAACACCCTGAGTACTGAGCACCCTGAGTACTGAGCACCCAGCACCCTGAGTACTGAGCACCCTGCACCCCGAGCACTGAGCTCCCTGAGTACTGAGCACCCAGCACCCTGAGTACTGAGCACCCAGCACCCTGAGTACTGAGCACTGAGCACAAAGAGAACTGAGCACCCAGCACCCCGAGGACTGACCACCCAGCACCCTGAGTACTGAGCACCGAGCAACCCGAGCACTGAGCACCCAGCCTCCTGAGCACTGAGCACCCAGCACCCTGAGCACTGAGCACCCAGCACCCTGAGCACTGAGCACCCAGCACCCCGAGCACTGAGCACCCAGCACCCTGAGCACCCAGCAGCCTGAGCACTGAGCACCCTGAGCACTGAGCACTGAGCACAGAGCACCCTGAGTACTGAGCACCCAACACTCTGAGCACTGAGCACAGAGCACGCTGAGTACTGAGCACTGAGCACCCAGCACCCTGAGTACTGAGCACCCAGCACCCCGAGCACTGAGCACCCAGCACCCTGTGTACTGAGCACCGAGCACCCCGAGCACAGAGCACCCAGCACCCTGAGTACTGAGCACCCAGCACCCGGAGAATGAGCACCCTGCACCCCGAGCACTGAGCACCCAGCACCCTGAGCACTGAGCACCCAGCACCCTGAGTACTGAGCACCCAGCACCCCGAGCACTGAGCACCCAGCACCCTGAGTACTGAGCACCCTGAGTACTGAGCACCCAGCACCCTGAGTACTGAGCACCCTGCACCCCGAGCACTGAGCTCCCTGAGTACTGAGCACCCGGCACCCTGAGTACTGAGCACCCAGCACCCTGAGCACTGAGCACCCAGCACCCTGAGCACTGAGCACCCAGCACCCTGAGTACTGAGCACCCAGCACCCTGAGCACTGAGCACCCAGCACCCTGAGTACTGAGCACCCAGCACCCTGAGCACTGAGCACCCAGCACCCTGAGTACTGAGCACCCAGCACCCTGAGCACTGAGCACCCAGCACACTGAGTACTGAGCACCCAGCACCCTGAGCACTGAGCACCCAGCACCCTGAGTACTGAGCATCCAGCACCCCGAGCACTGAGCACCCAGCACCCAGAGCACTGAGCACTGAGCACCCTGAGTACTGAGCACCGAGCACCCCGAGCACTGAGCACCCAGCACCCTGAGCACTGAGCACCCTGAGGACTGAGCACCCAGCACCCTGAGCACTGAGCACCCAGCACCCTGAGCACTGAGCACCCTGAGGACTGAGCACCCAGCACCCTGAGCACTGAGCACCCAGCACCCTGAGTACTGAGCAGCGATCACCTGAGCACTGAGCACCCAGCACCCCGAGCACTGAGCACCCAGCACCCTGAGCACTGAGCACCGAGCACCCTGAGTACTGAGCACTGAGCACCCTGAGCACTGAGCACCCTGCACCCTGAGTACTGAGCACCCAGCACCCTGAGCACTGAGGACCGAGCACACTGAGTACTAAGCACCCTGCACCCTGAGTACTGAGCACCCAGCACCCTGAGCACTGAGCACCCAGCACGCTGAGTACTGAGCACTGAGCACCCTGAGTACTGAGCACCGAGCACCCTGAGCACTGAGCACCCAGCACCCTGAGTACTGAGCACTGAGCACCCTGAGCACTGAGCACCCAGCACCCTGAGTACTGAGCACGGATCACCCTGATTACTGAGCACCCAGCACTCTGAGCACTGAGCACCCAGCACCCCGAGCACTGAGCACCCAGCACCCCGAGCACTGAGCACCCAGCACCCCGAGCACTGAGCACCCAGCACCCTGAGTACTGAGCACTGAGCACCCTGAGTACTGAGCACCGAGCACCCTGAGTACTGAGCACCCAGCACCCTGAGTACTGAGCACCCAGCACCCTGAGTACTGAGCACCCAGCACCCTGAGCACTGAGCACCCAGCACCCCGAGCACTGAGGACCTAGCACCCTGAGCACTGAGAACCCAGCACCCTGAGTACTGAGCACCGAGCACCCTGAGTACTGAGCACCCAGCACCCTGAGTACTGAGCACCCAGCACACTGAGTACTGAGCACCCAGCACCCTGAGCACTGATCACCCAGCACCCTGAGTACTCAGCACTGAGCACCCAGCACCCCGAGCACTGAGCACCCAGCACCCTGAGTACTGAGCAATGAGCACCCAGCACCCCGAGCACTGAGCACCCAGCACCCTGAGCCCTGAGCACCCAGCACCCGAGTACTGAGCACCCAGCACCCAGAGTACTGAGCACCCAGCTCCCTGAGTACTGAGCACCCAGCACCCCGAGTACTGAGCACTGAGTACCCTGAGTACTGAGCACACAGCATCCCGAGCACTGAGCACCCAGCACCCTGAGTACTGAGCACTGAGCACCCAGCACCCCGAGCACTGAGCACCCAGCACCCTGTGTACTGAGGACTGAGTACCCAGTACCCCGAGCACTGAGACCCAGCACCCTGAGCACTGAGCACCCAGCACCCCGAGAACTGAGCACCCAGCACCCCTAGCACTGTGCACCCAGCACCCTGAGCACTGAGCACCGAGCACCCTGAGTACTGAGCACCCAGCACCCTGAGTACTGAGCACCCAGCACCCTGAGCACTGAGCACCCAGCACCCTGAGCACTGAGCATCCAGCACCCTGAGTACTGAGCACCCAGCACCCTGAGTACTGAACACCCAGCATACCGAGCACTGAGCACCCAGCACCCTGAGCACTGAGCACCGAGCACCCTGAGTACTGAGCACCCAGCACCCTGAGTACTGAGCACCCAGCACCCTGAGCACTGAGCACCCAGCACCCTGAGCACTGAGCACCCAGCACCCTGAGTACTGAGCACCCAGCACCCTGAGTTCTGAACACCCAGCACCCTGAGCACTGAGCACTGAGCACCCAGCACCCTGAGCACTGAGCACTGAGCACCCAGCACCCTGAGCACTGAGCACCCATCACCCCGAGCACTGAGCACCCAGCACCCTGAGCACCCAGCACCCTGAGCACTGAGCACCCTGAGCACTGAGCACTGAGCACCCAGCACCCTGATTACTGAGCACCCAACACTCTGAGCACTGAGCACCCAGCACGGTAAGTACTGAGCACTGAGCACCCAGCACCCTGAGTACTGAGCACCCAGCACCCCGAGCACTGAGTACCCAGCACCCTGTGTACTGAGCACCGAGCACCCCGAGCACTGAGCACCCAGCACCCTGAGTACTGAGCACCCAGCACCCCGAGAATGAGCACCCAGCACGCCGAGCACTGAGCACCCAGCACCCTGAGCACTGAGCACCCAGCACCCTGAGTACTGAGCACCCAGCACTCCAAGCACTGAGCACCCAACACCCTGAGTACTGAGCACCCTGAGTACTGAGCACCCAGCACCCTGAGTACTGAGCACCCTGCACCCCGAGCACTGAGCTCCCTGAGTACTGAGCACCCAGCACCCTGAGTACTGAGCACCCAGCACCCTGAGTACTGAGCACTGAGCACAAAGAGAACTGTGCACCCAGCACCCCGAGGACTGACCACCCAGCACCCTGAGTACTGAGCACCGAGCAACCCGAGCACTGAGCACCCAGCCTCCTGAGCACTGAGCACCCAGCACCCTGAGCACTGAGCACCCAGCACCCTGAGCACTGAGCACCCAGCACCCCGAGCACTGAGCACCCAGCACCCTGAGCACCCAGCAGCCTGAGCACTGAGCACCCTGAGCACTGAGCACTGAGCACAGAGCACCCTGAGTACTGAGCACCCAACACTCTGAGCACTGAGCACAGAGCACGCTGAGTACTGAGCACTGAGCACCCAGCACCCTGAGTACTGAGCACCCAGCACCCCGAGCACTGAGCACCCAGCACCCTGTGTACTGAGCACCGAGCACCCCGAGCACAGAGCACCCAGCACCCTGAGTACTGAGCACCCAGCACCCGGAGAATGAGCACCCTGCACCCCGAGCACTGAGCACCCAGCACCCTGAGCACTGAGCACCCAGCACCCTGAGTACTGAGCACCCAGCACCCTGAGCACTGAGCACCCAGCACCCTGAGTACTGAGCACCCTGAGTACTGAGCACCCAGCACCCTGAGTACTGAGCACCCTGCACCCCGAGCACTGAGCTCCCTGAGTACTGAGCACCCGGCACCCTGAGTACTGAGCACCCAGCACCCTGAGTACTGAGCACTGAGCACCCAGAGAACTGAGCACCCAGCACCCAGAGGACTGAGCACCCAGCACCCTGTTTACTGAGCACTGAGTACCCAGCACCCAGAGCACTGAGCACCCAGCACCCTGAGAACTGAGCACCCTGAGTACTGAGAACCCAGCACCCTGAGCACTGAGCACCCAGCACCCCGAGCACTGAGCACCCAGCACCCAGAGCACTGAGCACTGAGCACCCTGAGTACTGAGCACCGAGCACCACGAGCACTGAGCACCCAGCACCCTGAGCACTGAGCACCCTGAGGACTGAGAACCCAGCACCCTGAGCACTGAGCACCCAGCACCCTGAGCACTGAGCACCCTGAGGACTGATTACCCAGCACCCTGAGCACTGAGCACCGAGCACCCTGAGTACTGAGCACCGATCACCTGAGCACTGAGCACCCAGCACCCCGAGCACTGAGCACCCAGCACCCCGAGCACTGAGCACCCAGCACCCTGAGCACTGAGCACCGAGCACCCTGAGTACTGAGCACTGAGCACCCTGAGCACTGAGCACCCTGCACCCTGAGTACTGAGCACCCAGCACCCTGACCACTGAGGACCGAGCACACTGAGTACTAAGCACCCTGCACCCTGAGTACTGAGCACCCAGCACCCTGAGCACTGAGCACCCAGCACGCTGAGTACTGAGCACTGAGCACCCTGAGTACTGAGCACCCAGCACTCTGAGCACTGAGCACCCAGCACCCCGAGCACTGAGCACCCAGCACCCCGAGCACTGAGCACCCAGCACCCCGAGCACTGAGCACCCAGCACCCTGAGTACTGAGCACTGAGCACACTGAGTACTGAGAACCGAGCACCCTGAGTACTGAGCACCCAGCACCCCGAGCACTGAGCACCGAGCACCCTGAGTACTGAGCACCCAGCACCCTGAGCACTGAGCACCCAGCACTCCGAGCACTGAGCGCCGAGCACCCTGAGTACTAAGCACCCAGAACCCTGAGTACTGAGCACCCAGCACCCTGAGTACTGAGCACCCAGCACCCTGAGTACTGAGCACCCAGCGTACTGAGCACCGAGCACCCCGAGCACTGAGCACCTAGCACCCTGAGTACTGAGCACCCAGCACCCTGAGCACTGAGCACCCAGCACCCTGAGTACTGAGCACCGAGCACCCTGAGTACTGAGCACCCAGCACCCTGAGTACTGAGCACCCAGCACGCTGAGTACTGAGCACCCAGCGTACTGAGCACCGAGCACCCAGCACCCTGAGTACTGAGCACCCAGCACCCTGAGCACTGAGCACCCAGCACCCTGAGTACTGAGTACTGAGCACCCAGCGTACTGAGCACCGAGCACCCAGCACCCTGAGCACTGAGCTCCCAGCACCCTGAGCGCTGAGCACCCAGCACCCTGAGTACTGAGCACCGAGCACCCCGAGCACTGAGCACCCAGCACCCTGAGCACGGAGCACCCTGATTACTGAGCACTGAGCACCCTGAGTACTGACCACCCAGCACCCTGAGTACTGAGCACCCAGCACCCTGAGCAATGATCACCCTGAGTACTGAGCACCCAGCACCTTGAGCACCGAGCACCGAGCACCCCGAGCACTGAGCACCCAGCACCCAGAGCCCTGAGCACTGAGCACCCTGAGTACTGAGCACCGAGCACCACGAGCACTGAGCACCCAGCACCCTGAGCACTGAGCACCCTGAGGACTGAGAACCCAGCACCCTGAGCACTGAGCACCCAGCACCCTGAGCACTGAGCACCCTGAGGACTGATTACCCAGCACACTGAGCACTGAGCACCGAGCACCCTGAGTACTGAGCACCGATCGCCTGAGCACTGAGCACCCAGCACCCCGAGCACTGAGCACCCAGCACCCCGTGCACTGAGCACCCAGCACCCTGAGCACTGAGCACCGAGCACCCTGAGTACTGAGCACTGAGCACCCTGAGCACTGAGCACCCTGCACCCTGAGTACTGAGCACCCAGCACCCTGACCACTGAGGACCGAGCACACTGAGTACTAAGCACCCTGCACCCTGAGTACTGAGCACCCAGCACCCTGAGCACTGAGCACCCAGCACGCTGAGCAATGATCACCCTGAGTACTGAGCACCCAGCACCTTGAGCACCGAGCAGCGAGCACCCCGAGCACTGAGCACCCAGCACCCTGAGCACGGAGCACCCTGATTACTGAGCACTGAGCACCCTGAGTACTGACCACCCAGCACCCTGAGTACTGAGCACCCAGCACCCTGAGCAATGATCACCCTGATTACTGAGCACCAAACACTCTGAGCACTGAGCACCCAGCACGGTGAGTACTGAGCACTGAGCACCCAGCACCCTGAGTACTGAGCACCCAGCACCCTGAGTACTGAGCACTGAGCACCCAGCACCCCGAGCACTGAGCACTCAGCACCCTGAGTACTGAGCACCAAGCACCCCGAGCACTGAGCACCCAGCACCCCGAGCACTGAGCACCCAGCACCCTGAGTACTGAGCACTGAGCACCCAGCACCCCGAGCACTGAGCACTCAGCACCCTGTGTACTGAGCACTGATTACCCAGTACCCCCGAGCACTGAGACCCAGCACCCTGAGCACTGAGCACCCAGCACCCCGAGTACTGAGCACCCAGCACCCCGAGCACTGAGCACCCAGCACCCCGAGCACTGAGCACCCAGCACCCTGAGTACTGAGCACCCAGCACCCCGAGCACTGAGCACCCAGCACCCTGAGCACTGAGCACCCAGCACCCTGAGTACTGAGCACCCAGCACCCTGAGCACTGAGCACCGAGCACCCCGAACACTGTGCACCCAGCACCCTGAGAACTGAGCACCCAGCACCCTGAGTACTGAGCACCCAGCATCCTGAGCACTGAGCACCCAGCAACCTGAGCACTGAGCACCCAGCACCCTGAGTACTGAGCACCCAGCACCCTGAGTACTGAACACCCAGCACCCTGAGCACTGAGCACTGAGCACCCAGCACCCTGAGCACTGAGCACTGAGCACCCAGCACCCTGAGCACTGAGCGCCCAGCACCCCGAGCACTGAGCACCCAGCACCCTGAGTACTGAGCACCCTGAGTACTGAGCACCCAGCACCCCGAGCACTGAGCTCCCTGAGCACTGAGCACTGAGCAACAGCACCCTGAGTACTGAGCATCCAACACTCTGAGCACTGAGCACAGAGCACGCTGAGTACTGAGCACTGAGCACCCAGCACCCTGAGCACTGAGCACCCTGAGCACTGAGCTCTGTGCACCCAGCACCCTGAGTACTGAGCATCCAACACTCTGAGCACTGAGCACAGAGCACGCTGAGTACTGAGCACTGAGCACCCAGCACCCCGAGCACTGAGCACCGAGCACCCCGAGCACTGAGCACCCAGCACCCTGAGCACTGAGCACCCTGAGGACTGAGCAACCAGCACCCTGAGTACTGAGCACCCAGCACCCTGAGTACTGAGCATCCAGCATCCTGAGTACTGAGCACCGATCACCCTGAGCACTGAGCACCCAGCACCCCGAGCACTGAGCACCCAGCACCCTGAGTACTGAGCACCCTGAGTACTGAGCACCCAGCACCCCCGAGCACTGAGCACCCAGCACCCTGAGTACTGAGCACCCTGAGTACTGAGCACCCAGCACCCTGAGTACTGAGCACCCTGAGTACTGAGCACCCAGCACCCTGAGCACTGAGCACCCAGCACACTGAGTACTGAGCACCCAGCACACTGAGCATTGAGCACCCAGCACCCTGAGTACTGAGCACCGAGCACCCCGAGCACTGAGCACCCAGCACTCTGAGTACTGAGCACCCAGCACCCTGAGTAGTGAGCACCCAGCACCCCGAGTACTTAGCACCCAGCACCGTGAGTACTGACCACCCAGCACCCTGAGTACTGAGCACCCAGCACCCCGAGCACTAAGCACCCAGCACCCCGAGCACCGAGCACCCAGCACCCTGAGCAGTGAGCACCCAGCACCCTGAGCACTGAGCACCCAGCACCCTGGGTACTGAGCACTGAGAACCCAGCAACCTGAGCAATGAGCACCCAGCACCCTGGGTACTAAGCACCCAGCACCCTGAGTACTGAGCACCCAGCACCCTGAGTACTGAGCACCCAGCGTACTGAGCACCGAGCACCCCGAGCACTGAGCACCCAGCACCCTGAGTACTGAGCACCCAGCACCCTGAGTGCTGAGCACCGAGCACCCCGAGCACTGAGCACCCAGCACCCTGAGCACTGAGCACCGAGCACCCCGAACACTGTGCACCCAGCACCCTGAGAACTGAGCACCCAGAACCCTGAGTACTGAGCACCCAGCATCCTGAGCACTGAGCACCCAGCACCCTGAGCACTGAGCACCCAGCACCCTGAGTACTGAGCACCCAGCACCCTGAGTACTGAACACCCAGCACCCTGAGCACTGAGCACTGAGCACCCAGCACCCTGAGCACTGAGCACTGAGCACCCAGCACCCTGAGCACTGAGCACCCAGCACCCTGAGCACTGAGCACCCAGCACACTGAGCACCCAGCACCCTGAGCACTGAGCACCCTGAGCACTGAGCACTGAGCACCCAGCACCCTGAGTACTGAGCATCCAACACTCTGAGCACTGAGCACAGAGCACGCTGAGTACTGAGCACTGAGCACCCAGCACCCCGAGCACTGAGCACCGAGCACCCCGAGCACTGAGCACCCAGCACACTGAGCAATGAGCACCCTGAGGACTGAGCAACCAGCACCCTGAGTACTGAGCACACAGCACCCTGAGTACTGAGCAACCAGCACCCTGAGCACTGAGCACCCAGCACCCCGAGCACTGAGCACCCAGCACCCTGAGTACTGAGCACCCTGAGTACTGAGCACCCAGCACCCTGAGCACTGAGCACCCAGCACCCTGAGTACTGAGCACCCTGAGTACTGAGCACCCAGCACCCTGAGTACTGAGCACCCTGAGTACTGAGCACCCAGCACCCTGAGCACTGAGCACCCAGCACACTGAGTACTGAGCACCCAGCACCCTGAGCACTGAGCACCCAGCACCCTGAGTACTGAGCACCGAGCACCCCGAGCACTGAGCATCCAGCACTCTGAGTACTGAGCACCCAGCACCCTGAGTAGTGAGCACCCAGCACCCCGAGTACTGAGCCCCCAGCACCGTGAGTACTGACCACCCAGCACCCTGAGTACTGAGCACCCAGCACCCCGAGCACTAAGCACCCAGCACCCCGAGCACCGAGCACCCAGCACCCTGAGCAGTGAGCACCCAGCACCCTGAGCACTGAGCAGCCAGCACCCTGAGTACTGAGCACTGAGCACCCAGCACCCTGAGCACTGAGCACCCAGCACCCTGAGTACTAAGCACCCAGCACCCTGAGTACTGAGCACCCAGCACCCTGAGTACTGAGCACCCAGCGTACTGAGCACCGAGTACCCCGAGCACTGAGCACCCAGGACCCTGAGTACTGAGCACCCAACACCCCGAGCACTGAGCACCGAGCACCCTGAGTACTGAGCACCCAGCACCCTGAGTACTGAGCACCCAGCGTACTGAGCACCGAGCACCCAGCACCCTGAGTACTGAGCACCCAGCACCCTGAGCACTGAGCACCCTGAGCACTGAGCACTGAGCACCCAGCACCCTGAGTACTGAGCATCCAACACTCTGAGCACTGAGCACAGAGCACGCTGAGTACTGAGCACTGAGCACCCAGCACCCCGAGCACTGAGCACCGAGCACCCCGAGCACTGAGCACCCAGCACCCTGAGCACTGAGCACCCTGAGGACTGAGCAACCAGCACCCTGAGTACTGAGCACCCAGCACCCTGAGTACTGAGCATCCAGCATCCTGAGTACTGAGCACCGATCACCCTGAGCACTGAGCACCCAGCACCCCGAGCACTGAGCACCCAGCACCCTGAGTACTGAGCACCCTGAGTACTGAGCACCCAGCACCCCGAGCACTGAGCACCCAGCACCCTGAGTACTGAGCACCCTGAGTACTGAGCACCCAGCACCCTGAGTACTGAGCACCCTGAGTACTGAGCACCCAGCACCCTGAGCACTGAGCACCCAGCACCCTGAGTACTGAGCACCCAGCGTACTGAGCACCGAGTACCCCGAGCACTGAGCACCCAGCACCCTGAGTACTGAGCACCCAGCACCCCGAGCACTGAGCACCAAGCACCCTGAGTACTGAGCACCCAGCACCCTGAGTACTGAGCACCCAGCGTACTGAGCACCGAGCACCCAGCACCCTGAGTACTGAGCACCCAGCACCCTGAGCACTGAGCACCCTGAGCACTGAGCACTGAGCACCCAGCACCCTGAGTACTGAGCATCCAACACTCTGAGCACTGAGCACAGAGCACGCTGAGTACTGAGCACTGAGCACCCAGCACCCCGAGCACTGAGCACCGAGCACCCCGAGCACTGAGCACCCAGCACCCTGAGCACTGAGCACCCTGAGGACTGAGCAACCAGCACCCTGAGTACTGAGCACCCAGCACCCTGAGTACTGAGCATCCAGCATCCTGAGTACTGAGCACCGATCACCCTGAGCACTGAGCACCCAGCACCCCGAGCACTGAGCACCCAGCACCCTGAGTACTGAGCACCCTGAGTACTGAGCACCCAGCACATCGAGCACTGAGCACCCAGCACCCTGAGTACTGAGCACCCTGAGTACTGAGCACCCAGCACCCTGAGTACTGAGCACCCTGAGTACTGAGCACCCAGCACCCTGAGCACTGAGCACCCAGCACACTGAGTACTGAGCACCCAGCACACTGAGCATTGAGCACCCAGCACCCTGAGTACTGAGCACCGAGCACCCCGAGCACTGAGCACCCAGCACTCTGAGTACTGAGCACCCAGCACCCTGAGTAGTGAGCACCCAGCACCCCGAGTACTGAGCACCCAGCACCGTGAGTACTGACCACCCAGCACCCTGAGTACTGAGCACCCAGCACCCCGAGCACTAAGCACCCAGCACCCCGAGCACCGAGCACCCAGCACCCTGAGCAGTGAGCACCCAGCACCATGAGTACTGAGCACTGAGCACCCAGCAACCTGAGCAATGAGCACCCAGCACCCTGGGTACTAAGCACCCAGCACCCTGAGTACTGAGCACCCAGCACCCTGAGTACTGAGCACCCAGCGTACTGAGCACCGAGCACCCCGAGCACTGAGCACCCAGCACCCTGAGTACTGAGCACAGAGCACCCTGAGTGCTGAGCACCGAGCACCCCGAGCACTGAGCACCCAGCACCCTGAGCACTGAGCACCGAGCACCCCGAACACTGTGCACCCAGCACCCTGAGAACTGAGCACCCAGAACCCTGAGTACTGAGCACCCAGCATCCTGAGCACTGAGCACCCAGCACCCTGAGCACTGAGCACCCAGCACCCTGAGTACTGAGCACCCAGCACCCTGAGTACTGAACACCCAGCACCCTGAGCACTGAGCACTGAGCACCCAGCACCCTGAGCACTGAGCACTGAGCACCCAGCACCCTGAGCACTGAGCACCCAGCACCCTGAGCACTGAGCACCCAGCACACTGAGCACCCAGCACCCTGAGCACTGAGCACCCTGAGCACTGAGCACTGAGCACCCAGCACCCTGAGTACTGAGCATCCAACACTCTGAGCACTGAGCACAGAGCACGCTGAGTACTGAGCACTGAGCACCCAGCACCCCGAGCACTGAGCACCGAGCACCCCGAGCACTGAGCACCCAGCACACTGAGCACTGAGCACCCTGAGGACTGAGCAACCAGCACCCTGAGTACTGAGCACACAGCACCCTGAGTACTGAGCAACCAGCACCCTGAGCACTGAGCACCCAGCACCCCGAGCACTGAGCACCCAGCACCCTGAGTACTGAGCACCCTGAGTACTGAGCACCCAGCACCCTGAGCACTGAGCACCCAGCACCCTGAGTACTGAGCACCCTGAGTACTGAGCACCCAGCACCCTGAGTACTGAGCACCCTGAGTACTGAGCACCCAGCACCCTGAGCACTGAGCACCCAGCACACTGAGTACTGAGCACCCAGCACCCTGAGCACTGAGCACCCAGCACCCTGAGTACTGAGCACCGAGCACCCCGAGCACTGAGCATCCAGCACTCTGAGTACTGAGCACCCAGCACCCTGAGTAGTGAGCACCCAGCACCCCGAGTACTGAGCCCCCAGCACCGTGAGTACTGACCACCCAGCACCCTGAGTACTGAGCACCCAGCACCCCGAGCACTAAGCACCCAGCACCCCGAGCACCGAGCACCCAGCACCCTGAGCAGTGAGCACCCAGCACCCAGCGTACTGAGCACCGAGCACCCAGCACCCTGAGTACTGAGCACCCAGCACCCTGAGCACTGAGCACCCAGCACCCTGAGTACTGAGCACCCTGAGTACTGAGCACCCTGAGCACTGAGCACCCAGCACCCCGAGCACTGAGCAATCAGCACCCTGAGTACTGAGCACCCAGCACCCTGAGTACTGAGCACCCAGCATCCTGAGTACTGAGCACCGATCACCCTGAGCACTGAGCACCCAGCACCCCGAGCACTGAGCACCCTGAGTACTGAGCACCCAGCAGCCTGAGTACTGAGCACTAAGCACCCAGAGCACTGAGCACCCAGCACCCCGAGCACGGAGCACCCAGGACCCCGAGCACTGAGTACTGAGCACCCAGCACCCTGAGTACTGAGCACCGAGCTCCCCGAGCACTGAGCACCCTGAGTACTGAGCACCCAGAACCAAGATCACTGAGCACCCAGCACCCTGAGCACTGAGCACCCAGCACCCTGAGCACTGAGCACCCAGCACCCTGAGTACTGAGCACCCAGCACGCTGAGTACTGAGCACCCAGCACCCCGAGCACTGAGCACCCAGCACCCTGTGTACTGAGCACCGAGCACCCCGAACACTGAGCACCCAGCACCCTGTGTACTGAGCACCGAGCACCCCGAGCACTGAGCACCCAGCACCCTGAGCACTCAACACCCAGCACCCTGAGCACTGAGCACAAAGCACCCTGAGCACTGAGGACCCAGCACCCTGAGCACTGAGCACCCAGCACCCAGAGCACTGAGCACCCAGCACCCTGAGCACTGAGCACCCAGCACCCTGAGTACTGAGCACCCAGCACCCTGAGTACTGAGCACCCAGCACCCCGAGGACTGAGCACCCAGCACCCTGTGCACTGAGCACTGAGCATCCAGCACCCCGAGCACTGAGCACCCTGAGCTCTTAGCACCCTGAGTACTGAGCACCCAGCACCCTGAGTACTGAGCACGCAGCACCCTGAGCACTGAGCACCCAGCACCCCGAGCACTGAGCACCCAGCACCCTGAGCACTGAGCACCCAGCACCCAGAGCACTGAGCACCCAGCACCCTGAGCACTGAGCACCCAGCACCCCGAGTACTGAGCACCGAGCACCCCGAGAACTGAGCACCCAGCACCCCGAGCACTGAGCACTGAGCACCCTGAGCACTGAGCACCCAGCACCCCGAGTACTGAGCACTGAGCACCCTGAGTACTGAGCACCCAGCACCCCGAGTACTGAGCACTGAGCACCATGAGTCCTGAGCTCCCAGCACCCTGAGCACTGAGCACTGAGAACCCTGAGTACTGAGCACCGAGCACCCCGAGCACTGAGCACCCAGCACCTTGAGTACTGAGCACCGAGCTCCCCGAGCACTGATCACCCTGAATACTGAGCACCCAGCACCCTGAGTACTGAGCACCGAGCACCCCGAGCACTGAGCACCCAGCACCCTGAGTACTGAGCACCGAGCACCCCGAGCACTGAGCACACAGCACCCCGAGCACTGAGCACCCAGCACCCTGAGTACTGAGCACCCAGCACCCCGAGAATGAGCACCCTGAGCACTGAGTACCCAGCACCATGAGTACTGAGCACCCAGCACCCTGAGTACTGAGCACCCAGCACCCTGAGCACTGAGCACCCAGCAACCTGAGTACTGTGCACCCAGCACACTGAGCACTGAGCACCCAGCACCCCGAGCACTGAGCACCCAGCACCGCGAGCACTGAGCACTGAGCACCCTGAGCACTGAGCACCCAGCACCCCGAGTACTGAGCACTGAGCACCCTGAGTACTGAGCACCCAGCACCCCGAGTACTGAGCACTGAGCACCCTGAGTAATGAGCACCCAGCACCCTGAGCACTGAGCACTGAGAACCCTGAGTACTGAGCACCGAGCACCCCGAGCACTGAGCACCCAGCACCCCGAGCACTGAGCACCCAGCACCCTGAGTACTGAGCACTGAGCACCCAGCACCCCGAGCACTGAGCACTCAGCACCCTGTGTACTGAGCACTGAGTACCCAGTACCCCGAGCACTGAGCACCCAGCACCCTGAGCACTGAGCACCCAGCACCCTGAGTACTGAGCACTGAGCACCATGAGTACTGAGCACTGAGCACCCTGAGCACTGAGCACCCAGCTCCCCGAGCACTGAGCACCCAGCACCCTGAGTACTGAGCACACAGCACCCTGAGTACTGAGCACTCAGCACCCTGAGTACTGAGCACCGAGCACCCCGAGCACTGAGCACCCAGCACCCTGAGCACTGAGCACCCTGAGGACTGAGCAACCAGCACCCTGAGTACTCAGCACCCAGCACCCTGAGTACTGAGCACCCAGCATCCTGAGTACTGAGCACCGATCACCCTGAGCACTGAGCACCCAGCACCCCGAGCACTGAGCACCCTGAGTACTGAGCACCCAGCACCCTGAGTACTGAGCACCGAGCTCCCCGAGCACTGAGCACCCTGAGTACTGAGCACACAACACCCCGATCACTGAGCACCCAGCACCCTGAGCACTGAGCACCCAGCACCCTGAGCACTGAGCACCCAGCACCCTGAGTACTGAGCACCCAGCACGCTGAGTACTGAGCACCCAGCACCCCGAGCACTGAGCACACAGCACCCTGAGTACTGAGCACTGAGCACCCAGCACCCCGAGCACTGAGCACCCAGCACCCTGTGTACTGAGCACCGAGCACCCCGAGCACTGAGCACCCAGGACCCCGAGCACTGAGCAAACTGAGCTCTTAGCACCCTGAGTACTGAGCACCCAGCACCCTGAGTACTGAGCACCCAGCACCCTGAGCACTGAGCACCCAGCACCCTGAGTACTGAGCACCCAGCACCCTTAGTACTGAGAACCGAGCACCCCGAGCACTGAGCACCAAGCACCCTGAGCACTGAGCACCCAGCACCCCGAGCATTGAGCACCCAGCACCCTGAGCACTGAGCACCCAGCACCCCGAGTACTGAGCACCGAGCACCCCGAGAACTGAGCACCCAGCACCCCAAGCACTGAGCACTGAGCACCCTGAGCACTGAGCACCCAGCACCCCGAGTACTGAGCACTGAGCACCCTGAGTACTGAGCACCCAGCACCCCGAGAACTGAGCACTGATCACCATGAGTACTGAGCATCCAGCACCCTGAGCACTGAGCACTGAGAACCCTGAGTACTGAGCACCGAGCTCCCTGAGCACTGAGCACCCTGAGTACTGAGCACCCAGCACCCTGAGTACTGAGCACCGAGCACCCCGAGCACTGAGCACCCAGCACCCCGAGCACTGAGCACCCAGCACCCTGAGTACTGAGCACCCAGCACCCCGAGAATGAGCACCCTGAGCACTGAGTACCCAGCACCATGAGTACTGAGCACCCAGCACCCTGAGTATTGAGCACAAAGCACCCTGAGCACTGAGCACCCAGCAACCTGAGTACTGAGCACCCAGCACTCTGAGCACTGAGCACCCAGCACCCCGAGCACTGAGCACCCAGCACCCCGAGCACTGAGCACTGAGCACCCTGAGCACTGAGCACCCAGCACCCCGAGTACTGAGCACTGAGCACCCTGAGTACTGAGCACCCAGCACCCCGAGTACTGAGCACTGAGCACCCTGAGTACTGAGCACCCAGCACCCTGAGCCCTGAGCACTGAGAACCCTGAGTACTGAGCACTGAGCACCCCGAGCACTGAGCACCCAGCACCCCGAGCACTGAGCACCCAGCACCCTGAGTACTGAGCACCCAGCACCCCAAACACTGAGCACCGAGCACCCTGAGAACTGAGCACCGAGCACCCTGAGTACTGAGCACCCAGCACCATGAGTACTGAGCAACGAGCACCCAGAGTACTGAGCAACCTGAGTACTGAGCACCCAGCACCCCGAGAATGAGCACCCAGCACCATGAGTACTGAGCACCGAGCACCCTGAGCACTGAGCACCCAGCACCCTGAGCACTGAGCACGGAGCACCCCGAGGACTGAGCACCCAGCACCTTGAGCACTGAGCACCCAGCACCTTGAGTACTGAGCACCGAGCACCCCGAGCCCTGAGCACCCAGCACCCTAAGTAATGAGCACCCAGCACCCTGAGCACTGAGCACCCAGCGCCCCGAGCACTGAGCACCCAGCACCCTGAGTACTGAGCACCCAGCACCCTGAGTACTGAGCACCCAGCACCCCGAGCACTGAGCACCCAGCACCCTGAGCACTGAGAACCCAGCATCCTGAGTACTGAGCCCCCAGCACCCCGAGCACTGAGCACCAAGCACCCTGAGTAATGAGCACCCAGCACCCTGAGTACTGAGCACTGAGCACCCTGAGTACTGAGCACCGAGCTCCCCGAGCACTGATCACCCTGAATATTGAGCACCCAGCACCCTGAGTACTGAGCACCGAGCACCCCGAGCACTGAGCACCCAGCACCCTGAGTACTGAGCACCGAGCACCCCGAGCACTGAGCACCCAGCACCCCGAGCACTGAGCACCCAGCACCCTGAGTACTGAGCACCCAGCACCCCGAGAATGAGCACCCTGAGCACTGAGTACCCAGCACCATGAGTACTGAGCACCCAGCACCCTGAGTACTGAGCACCCAGCACCCTGAGCACTGAGCACCCAGCAACCTGAGTACTGAGCACCCAGCACACTGAGCACTGAGCACCCAGCACCCCGAGCACTGAGCACCCAGCACCGCGAGCACTGAGCACTGAGCACCCTGAGCACTGAGCACCCAGCACCCCGAGTACTGAGCACTGAGCACCCTGAGTACTGAGCACCCAGCACCCCGAGTACTGAGCACTGTGCACCCTGAGTAATGAGCACCCAGCACCCTGAGCACTGAGCACTGAGAACCCTGAGTACTGAGCACCGAGCACCCCGAGCACTGAGCACCCAGCACCCCGAGCACTGAGCACCCAGCACCCTGAGTACTGAGCACTGAGCACCCAGCACCCCGAGCACTGAGCACTCAGCACCCTGTGTACTGAGCACTGAGTACCCAGTACCCCGAGCACTGAGCACCCAGCACCCTGAGCACTGAGCACCCAGCACCCTGAGTACTGAGCACTGAGCACCCTGAGTACTGAGCACTGAGCACCCTGAGCACTGATCACCCAGCTCCCCGAGCACTGAGCACCCAGCACCCTGAGTACTGAGCACACAGCACCCTGAGTACTGAGCACTCAGCACCCTGAGTACTGAGCACCGAGCACCCCGAGCACTGAGCACCCAGCACCCTGAGCACTGAGCACCCTGAGGACTGAGCAACCAGCACCCTGAGTACTCAGCACCCAGCACCCTGAGTACTGAGCACCCAGCATCCTGAGTACTGAGCACCGATCACCCTGAGCACTGAGCACCCAGCACCCCGAGCACTGAGCACCCTGAGTACTGAGCACCCAGCACCCTGAGTACTGAGCACCGAGCTCCCCGAGCACTGAGCACCCTGAGTACTGAGCACACAACACCCCGATCACTGAGCACCCAGCACCCTGAGCACTGAGCACCCAGCACCCTGAGCACTGAGCACCCAGCACCCTGAGTACTGAGCACCCAGCACGCTGAGTACTGAGCACCCAGCACCCCGAGCACTGAGCACACAGCACCCTGAGTACTGAGCACTGAGCACCCAGCACCCCGAGCACTGAGCACCCAGCACCCTGTGTACTGAGCACCGAGCACCCCGAGCACTGAGCACCCAGGACCCCGAGCACTGAGCAAACTGAGCTCTTAGCACCCTGAGTACTGAGCACCCAGCACCCTGAGAACTGAGCACCCAGCACCCTGAGCACTGAGCACCCAGCACCCTGAGTACTGAGCACCCAGCACCCTTAGTACTGAGAACCGAGCACCCCGAGCACTGAGCACCAAGCACCCTGAGCACTGAGCACCCAGCACCCCGAGCATTGAGCACCCAGCACCCTGAGCACTGAGCACCCAGCACCCCGAGTACTGAGCACCAAGCACCCCGAGAACTGAGCACCCAGCACCCCAAGCACTGAGCACTGAGCACCCTGAGCACTGAGCACCCAGCACCCCGAGTACTGAGCACTGAGAACCCTGAGTACTGAGCACCCAGCACCCCGAGAACTGAGCACTGATCACCATGAGTACTGAGCATCCAGCACCCTGAGCACTGAGCACTGAGAACCCTGAGTACTGAGCACGGAGCACCCCGAGCACTGAACACCCAGCACCCTGAGTACTGAGCACCGAGCTCCCCGAGCACTGAGCACCCTGAGTACTGAGCACCCAGCACCCTGAGTACTGAGCACCGAGCACCCTGAGCACTGAGCACCCAGCACCCCGAGCACTGAGCACCCAGCACCCTGAGTACTGAGCACCCAGCACCACGAGAATGAGCACCCTGAGCACTGAGTACCCAGCACCATGAGTACTGAGCACCCAGCACCCTGAGTACTGAGCACAAAGCACCCTGAGCACTGAGCACCCAGCAACCTGAGTACTGAGCACCCAGCACTCTGAGCACTGAGCACCCAGCACCCCGAGCACTGAGCACCCAGCACCCCGAGCACTGAGCACTGAGCACCCTGAGCACTGAGCACCCAGCACCCCGAGTACTGAGCACTGAGCACCCTGAGTACTGAGCACCCAGCACCCCGAGTACTGAGCACTGAGCACCCTGAGTACTGAGCACTGAGCACCCTGAGCACTGAGCACTGAGAACCCTGAGTACTGAGCACTGAGCACCCCGAGCACTGAGCACCCAGCACCCCGAGCACTGAGCACCCAGCACCCTGAGTACTGAGCACCCAGCACCCCAAACACTGAGCACCGAGCACCCTGAGAACTGAGCACCGAGCACCCTGAGTACTGAGCACCCAGCACCATGAGTACTGAGCACCGAGCACCCAGAGTACTGAGCAACCTGAGTACTGAGCACCCAGCACCCCGAGAATGAGCATCCAGCACCATGAGTACTGAGCACCGAGCACCCTGAGCACTGAGCACCCAGCACCCTGAGCACTGAGCACGGAGCACCCCGAGGACTGAGCACCCAGCACCTTGAGCACTGAGCACCCAGCACCTTGAGTACTGAGCACCGAGCACCCCGAGCCCTGAGCACCCAGCACCCTAAGTAATGAGCACCCAGCACCCTGAGCACTGAGCACCCAGCGCCCCGAGCACTGAGCACCCAGCACCCTGAGTACTGAGCACCCAGCACCCTGAGTACTGAGCACCCAGCACCCCGAGCACTGAGCACCCAGCACCCTGAGCACTGAGCACCCAGCATCCTGAGTACTGAGCCCCCAGCACCCCGAGCACTGAGCACCAAGCACCCTGAGTAATGAGCACCCAGCACCCTGAGTACTGAGCACTGAGCACCCTGAGCACTGAGCACCCAGCACCCCGAGCACTGAGCACCCAGCACCCTGAGTACTGAGCACCCAGCACCCTGAGTACTGAGCACTCAGCACCCTGAGTACTGAGCACCGAGCACCCCGAGCACTGAGCACCCAGCACCCTGAGCACTGAGCACCCTGAGGACTGAGCAACCAGCACCCTGAGTACTGAGCACCCAGCACCCTGAGTACTGAGCACCCAGCATCCTGAGTACTGAGCACCGATCACCCTGAGCACTGAGCACCCAGCACCCCGAGCACTGAGCACCCAGCACCCTGAGTACTGAGCACCGTGAGTACTGAGCACCCAGCACCCCGAGCACTGAGCACCCAGCACCCTGAGTACTGAGCACCCTGAGTACTGAGCACCCAGCACCCTGAGTACTGAGCACACTGAGTACTGAGCACCCAGCACCCTGAGCACTGAGCACCCTGAGGACTGAGCAACCAGCACCCTGAGCACTGAGAACCCAGCACACTGAGTACTGACCACCCAGCACCCTGAGCACTGAGCACCCAGCACCCTGAGTACTGAGCACCGAGCACCCCGAGCACTGAGCACCCAGCACCCTGAGTACTGAGCACCCAGCACCCTGAGTAGTGAGCACCCAGCACCCCGACTACTGAGCACCCAGCACCGTGAGTACTGACCACCCAGCACCCTGAGTACTGAGCACCCAGCACCCCGAGCACGAAGCACCCAGCACCCCGAGCACCGAGCACCCAGCACCCTGAGCAGTGAGCACCCAGCACCCTGAGCACTGAGCACCCAGCACCTTGAGTACTGAGCACTGAGCACCCAGCACCCTGAGCACTGAGCACCCAGCACCCTTAATACTAAGCACCCAGCACCCTGAGTACTGAGCACCCAGCACCCTGAGTACTGAGCACCCAGCATACTGAGCACCGAGCACCCCGAGCACTGAGCACCCAGCACCCTTATTACTGAGCACCCAGCACCCCGAGCACTGAGCACCCAGCACCCTGAGTACTGAGCACCGAGCACCCTGAGTACTGAGCACCCAGTACCCTGAGTACTGAGCACCCAGCGTACTGAGCACCGAGCACCCAGCACCCTGAGTACTGAGCAGCCAGCACCCTGAGCACTGAGCACCCAGCACGCTGAGTACTGAGCACCCAGCACCCTGAGTACTGAGCACTGAGCACCCTGAGTACTGAGCACCAAGCACCCTGAGCACTGAGCACCCTGAGGACTGAGCAACCAGCACCCTGAGTACTGAGCACCCAGCACCCTGAGTACTGACCACCCAGCATCCTGAGTACTGAGCACCGATCACCCTGAGCACTGAGCACCCAGCACCCCGAGCACTGAGCACCCAGCACCCCGAGCACGGAGCATCCAGGACACCGAGCACTGAGTACTGAGCACCCAGCACCCTGAGTACTGAGGACCGAGCTCCGCGAGCACTGAGCACCCTGAGTACTGAGCACCCAGAACCCCGATCACTGAGCACCCAGCACCCTGAGCACTGTGCACCCAGCACCCTGAGCACTGAGCACCCAGCACCCTGAGTACTGAGCACCCAGCACGCTGAGTACTGAGCACCCAGCACCCCGAGCACTGAGCACCCAGCACCCTGAGTACTGAGCACTGAGCACCCAGCACCCCGAGCACTGAGCACCCAGCACCCTGTGTACTGAGAACCGAGCACCCCGAGCACTGAGCACCCAGCACACTGAGCGCTCAGCACCCGGCACCCCGAGCACTGAGCACCCAGCACCCTGAGCACTGAGCACCCAGCACCCTGAGCACTGACCACCCAGCACACAGAGCACTGAGCACCCAGCACACTGAGCACTGAGCACCCAGCACCCTGAGTACTGAGCACCCAGCACCCTGAGTACTGAGCACCCAGCACCCCGAGGACTGAGCACCCAGCACCCTGTGCACTGAGCACTGAGCATCCAGCACCCCGAGCACTGAGCACCCTGAGCTCTTAGCACCCTGAGTACTGAGCACCCAGCACCCTGAGTACTTCGCACCCAGCACCCTGAGCACTGAGCACCCAGCACCCTGAGTACTGAGCACCAAGCACCCTGAGTACTGAGCACCGAGCACCCCGAGCACTGAGCACCCAGCACACTGAGCACTGAGCACCCAGCACCCCGAGCACTGAGCACCCAGCACCCTGAGCACTGAGCACCCAGCACCCCGAGTACTGAGCACCGAGCACCCCGAGAACTGAGCACCCAGCACCCCGAGCACTGAGCACTGAGCACCCTGAGCACTGAGCACCCAGCACCCCGAGTACTGATCACTGAGCACCCTGAGTACTGAGCAACCAGCACCCCGAGTACTGAGCACTGAGCACCATGAGTACTGAGCACCCAGCACCCTGAGCACTGAGCACTGAGAACCCTGAGTACTGAGCACCGAGCACCCCGAGCACTGAACACCCAGCACCCTGAGTACTGAGCACCGAGCTCCCCGAGCACTGAGCACCCTGAGCACTGAGCACCCAGCACCCTGAGTACTGAGCACCGAGCACCCCGAGCACTGAGCACCCAGCACCCCGAGCACTGAGCACCCAGCACCCTGAGTACTGAGCACCCAGCACCCCGAGAATGAGCACCCTGAGCACTGAGTACCCAGCACCATGAGTACTGAGCACCCAGCACCCTGAGTACTGAGCACCCAGCATCCTGAGTACTGAGCACCGATCACCCTGAGCACTGAGCACCCAGCACCCCGAGCACTGAGCACCCAGCAACCTGAGTACTGAGCACCGTGAGTACTGAGCACCCAGCACCCCGAGCACAGAGCACCCAGCACCCTGAGTACTGAGCACCCTGAGTACTGAGCACCCAGCACCCTGAGTACTGAGCACACTGAGTACTGAGCACCCAGCACCCTGAGCACTGAGCACCCTGAGGAATGAGCAACCAGCACCCTGAGCACTGAGCACCCAGCACACTGAGTACTGACCACCCAGCACCCTGAGCACTGAGCACCCAGCACCCTGAGTACTGAGCACCGAGCACCCCGAGCACTGAGCACCCAGCACCCTGAGTACTGAGCACCCAGCACCCTGAGTAGTGAGCACCCAGCACCCCGACTACTGAGCACCCAGCACCGTGAGTACTGACCACCCAGCACCCTGAGTACTGAGCACCCAGCACCCCGAGCACTAAGCACCCAGCACCCCGAGCACCGAGCACCCAGCATCCTGAGCAGTGAGCACCCAGCACCCTGAGCACTGAGCACCCAGCACCTTGAGTACTGAGCACTGAGCACCCAGCACCCTGAGCACTGAGCACCCAGCACCCTTAATACTAAGCACCCAGCACCCTTAGTACTGAGCACCCAGCACCCTGAGTACTGAGCACCCAGCATACTGAGCACCGAGCACCCCGAGCACTGAGCACCCAGCACCCTTAGTACTGAGCACCCAGCACCCTGAGCACTGAGCACCCAGCACCCTGAGTACTGAGCACCGAGCACCCTGAGTACTGAGCACCCAGCACCCTGAGTACTGAGCACCCAGCGTACTGAGCACCGAGCACCCAGCACCCTGAGTACTGAGCAGCCAGCACCCTGAGCACTGAGCACCCAGCACCCTGAGTACTGAGCACCCAGCACCCTGAGTACTGAGCACTGAGCACCCTGAGTACTGAGCACCCAGCGTACTGAGCACCGAGCACCCAGCACCCTGAGTACTGAGCACCCAGCACCCTGAGCACTGAGCACCCAGCACCCTGTGTACTGAGCACCCTGAGTACTGAGCACCCTGAGCACTGAGCACCCAGCACCCCGAGCACTGAGCAATCAGCACCCTGAGTACTGAGCACCCAGCACCCTGAGTACTGAGCACCCAGCATCCTGAGTACTGAGCACCGATCACCCTGAGCACTGAGCACCCAGCACCCCGAGCACTGAGCACCCTGAGTACTGAGCACCCAGCAGCCTGAGTACTGAGCACTAAGCACCCAGAGCACTGAGCACCCAGCACCCCGAGCACGGAGCACCCAGGACCCCGAGCACTGAGTACTGAGCACCCAGCACCCTGAGTACTGAGCACCGAGCTCCCCGAGCACTGAGCACCCTGAGTACTGAGCACCCAGAACCCCGATCACTGAGCACCCAGCACCCTGAGCACTGAGCACCCAGCACCCTGAACACTGAGCACCCAGCACCCTGAGTGCTGAGCACCCAGCACCCTGAGTACTGAGCACCCAGCACCCCGAGCACTGAGCACCCAGCACCCTGTGTACTGAGCACCGAGCACCCCGAACACTGAGCACCCAACACCCTGTGTACTGAGCACCGAGCACCCCGAGCACTGAGCACCCAGCACCCTGAGCACTCAGCACCCAGCACCCTGAGCACTGAGCACCCAGCACCCTGAGCACTGAGGACCCAGCACCCTGAGCACTGAGCACCCAGCACCCAGAGCACTGAGCACCCAGCACCCTGAGCACTGAGCACCCAGCACCCTGAGTACTGAGCACCCAGCACCCTGAGTACTGAGCACCCAGCACCCCGAGGACTGAGCACCCAGCACCCTGTGCACTGAGCACTGAGCATCCAGCACCCCGAGCACTGAGCACCCTGAGCTCTTAGCACCCTGAGTACTGAGCACCAAGCACCCTGAGTACTGAGCACGCAGCACCCTGAGCACTGAGCACCCAGCACCCCGAGAACTGAGCACTCAGCACCCTGAGCACTGAGCACCCAGCACCCAGAGCACTGAGCACCCAGCACCCTGAGCACTGAGCACCCAGCACCCCGAGTACTGAGCACCGAGCACCCCGAGAACTGAGCACCCAGCACCCCGAGCACTGAGCAAAGAGCACCCTGAGCACTGAGCACCCAGCACCCCGAGTACTGAGCACTGAGCACCCTGAGTACTGAGCACCCAGCACCCCGAGTACTGAGCACTGAGCACCATGAGTCCTGAGCTCCCAGCACCCTGAGCACTGAGCACTGAGAACCCTGAGTACTGAGCACCGAGCACCCCGAGCACTGAGCACCCAGCACCCTGAGTACTGAGCACCGAGCTCACCGAGCACTGATCACCCTGAATACTGAGCACCCAGCACCCTGAGTACTGAGCACCGAGCACCCCGAGCACTGAGCACCCAGCACCCTGAGTACTGAGCACCGAGCACCCCGAGCACTGAGCACCCAGCACCCCGAGCACTGAGCACCCAGCACCCTGAGTACTGAGCACCCAGCACCCCGAGAATGAGCACCCTGAGCACTGAGTACCCAGCACCATGAGTACTGAGCACCCAGCACCCTGAGTACTGAGCACCCAGCACCCTGAGCACTGAGCACCCAGCAACCTGAGTACTGAGCACCCAGCACACTGAGCACTGAGCACCCAGCACCCCGAGCACTGAGCACCCAGCACCGCGAGCACTGAGCACTGAGCACCCTGAGCACTGAGCACCCAGCACCCCGAGTACTGAGCACTGAGCACCCTGAGTACTGAGCACCCAGCACCCCGAGTACTGAGCACTGAGCACCCTGAGTAATGAGCACCCAGCACCCTGAGCACTGAGCACTGAGAACCCTGAGTACTGAGCACCGAGCACCCCGAGCACTGAGCACCCAGCACCCCGAGCACTGAGCACCCAGCACTCTGAGTACTGAGCACTGAGCACCCAGCACCCCGAGCACTGAGCACTCAGCACCCTGTGTACTGAGCACTGAGTACCCAGTACCCCGAGCACTGAGCACCCAGCACCCTGAGCACTGAGCACCCAGCACCCTGAGTACTGAGCACTGAGCACCATGAGCACTGAGCACCCAGCTCCCCGAGCACTGAGCACCCAGCACCCTGAGTACTGAGCACACAGCACCCTGAGTACTGAGCCCTCAGCACCCTGAGTACTGAGCACCGAGCACCCCGAGCACTGAGCACCCAGCACCCTGAGCACTGAGCACCCTGAGGACTGAGCAACCAGCACCCTGAGTACTCAGCACCCAGCACCCTGAGTACTGAGCACCCAGCATCCTGAGTACTGAGCACCGATCACCCTGAGCACTGAGCACCCAGCACCCCGAGCACTGAGCACCCTGAGTACTGAGCACCCAGCACCCTGAGTACTGAGCACCGAGCTCCCCGAGCACTGAGCACCCTGAGTACTGAGCACACAACACCCCGATCACTGAGCACCCAGAACCCTGAGCACTGAGCACCCAGCACCCTGAGCACTGAGCACCCAGCAACCTGAGTACTGAGCACCCAGCACGCTGAGTACTGAGCACCCAGCACCTCGAGCACTGAGCACACAGCACCCTGAGTACTGAGCACTGAGCACCCAGCACCCCGAGCACTGAGCACCCAGCACCCTGTGTACTGAGCACCGAGCACCCCGAGCACTGAGCACCCAGGACCCCGAGCACTGAGCAAACTGAGCTCTTAGCACCCTGAGTACTGAGCACCCAGCACCCTGAGTACTGAGCACCCAGCACCCTGAGCACTGAGCACCCAGCACCCTGAGTACTGAACACCCAGCACCCTTAGTACTGAGAACCGAGCACCCCGAGCACTGAGCACCAAGCACCCTGAGCACTGAGCACCCAGCACCCCGAGCATTGAGCACCCAGCACCCTGAGCACTGAGCACCCAGCACCCCGAGTACTGAGCACCGAGCACCCCGAGAACTGAGCACCCAGCACCCCAAGCACTGAGCACTGAGCACCCTGAGCACTGAGCACCCAGCACCCCGAGTACTGAGCACTGAGCACCCTGAGTACTGAGCACCCAGCACCCCGAGAACTGAGCACTGATCACCATGAGTACTGAGCATCCAGCACCCTGAGCACTGAGCACTGAGAAACCTGAGTACTGAGCACCGAGCACCCCGAGCACTGAACACCCAGCACCCTGAGTACTGAGCACCGAGCTCCCCGAGCACTGAGCACCCTGAGTACTGAGCACCCAGCACCCTGAGTACTGAGCACCAAGCACCGCGAGCACTGAGCACCCAGCACCCCGAGCACTGAGCACCCAGCACCCTGAGTACTGAGCACCCAGCACCCCGAGAATGAGCACCCTGAGCACTGAGTACCCAGCACCATGAGTACTGAGCACCCAGCACCCTGAGTACTGAGCACAAAGCACCCTGAGCACTGAGCACCCAGCAACCTGAGTACTGAGCACCCAGCACTCTGAGCACTGAGCACCCAGCACCCCGAGCACTGAGCACCCAGCACCCCGAGCACTGAGCACTGAGCACCCTGAGCACTGAGCACCCAGCACCCCGAGTACTGAGCACTGAGCACCCTGAGTACTGAGCACCCAGCACCCCGAGTACTGAGCACTGAGCACCCTGAGTACTGAGCACCCAGCACCCTGAGCACTGAGCACTGAGAACCCTGAGTACTGAGCACTGAGCACCCCGAGCACTGAGCACCCAGCACCCCGAGCACTGAGCACCCAGCACCCTGAGTACTGAGCACCCAGCACCCCAAACACTGAGCACCGAGCACCCTGAGAACTGAGCACCGAGCACCCTGAGTACTGAGCACCCAGCACCATGAGTACTGAGCACCGAGCACCCCGAGAATGACCACCCAGCACCATGAGTACTGATCACCGAGCAACCTGAGCACTGAGCACCCAGCACCCCGAGAATGAGCACCCAGCACCATGAGTACTGAGCACCGAGCAACCTGAGCACTGAGCACCCAGCACCCTGAGCACTGAGCACCCAGCATACTGAGCACCGAGCACCCCGAGCACTGAGCACCCAGCACCCTTATTACTGAGCACCCAGCACCCCGAGCACTGAGCACCCAGCACCCTGAGTACTGAGCACCGAGCACCCTGAGTACTGAGCACCCAGTACCCTGAGTACTGAGCACCCAGCGTACTGAGCACCGAGCACCCAGCACCCTGAGTACTGAGCAGCCAGCACCCTGAGCACTGAGCACCCAGCACGCTGAGTACTGAGCACCCAGCACCCTGAGTACTGAGCACTGAGCACCCTGAGTACTGAGCACCAAGCACCCTGAGCACTGAGCACCCTGAGGACTGAGCAACCAGCACCCTGAGTACTGAGCACCCAGCACCCTGAGTACTGACCACCCAGCATCCTGAGTACTGAGCACCGATCACCCTGAGCACTGAGCACCCAGCACCCCGAGCACTGAGCACCCAGCACCCCGAGCACGGAGCATCCAGGACACCGAGCACTGAGTACTGAGCACCCAGCACCCTGAGTACTGAGGACCGAGCTCCGCGAGCACTGAGCACCCTGAGTACTGAGCACCCAGAACCCCGATCACTGAGCACCCAGCACCCTGAGCACTGAGCACCCAGCACCCTGAGCACTGAGCACCCAGCACCCTGAGTACTGAGCACCCAGCACGCTGAGTACTGAGCACCCAGCACCCCGAGCACTGAGCACCCAGCACCCTGAGTACTGAGCACTGAGCACCCAGCACCCCGAGCACTGAGCACCCAGCACCCTGTGTACTGAGAACTGAGCACCCCGAGCACTGAGCACCCAGCACACTGAGCGCTCAGCACCCGGCACCCCGAGCACTGAGCACCCAGCACCCTGAGCACTGAGCACCCAGCACCCTGAGCACTGACCACCCAGCACACAGAGCACTGAGCACCCAGCACACTGAGCACTGAGCACCCAGCACCCTGAGTACTGAGCACCCAGCACCCTGAGTACTGAGCACCCAGCACCCCGAGGACTGAGCACCCAGCACCCTGTGCACTGAGCACTGAGCATCCAGCACCCCGAGCACTGAGCACCCTGAGCTCTTAGCACCCTGAGTACTGAGCACCCAGCACCCTGAGTACTTAGCACCCAGCACCCTGAGCACTGAGCACCCAGCACCCTGAGTACTGAGCACCAAGCACCCTGAGTACTGAGCACCGAGCACCCCGAGCACTGAGCACCCAGCACACTGAGCACTGAGCACCCAGCACCCCGAGCACTGAGCACCCAGCACCCTGAGCACTGAGCACCCAGCACCCCGAGTACTGAGCACCGAGCACCCCGAGAACTGAGCACCCAGCACCCCGAGCACTGAGCACTGAGCACCCTGAGCACTGAGCACCCAGCACCCCGAGTACTGATCACTGAGCACCCTGAGTACTGAGCAACCAGCACCCCGAGTACTGAGCACTGAGCACCATGAGTACTGAGCACCCAGCACCCTGAGCACTGAGCACTGAGAACCCTGAGTACTGAGCACCGAGCACCCCGAGCACTGAACACCCAGCACCCTGAGTACTGAGCACCGAGCTCCCCGAGCACTGAGCACCCTGAGCACTGAGCACCCAGCACCCTGAGTACTGAGCACCGAGCACCCCGAGCACTGAGCACCCAGCACCCCGAGCACTGAGCACCCAGCACCCTGAGTACTGAGCACCCAGCACCCCGAGAATGAGCACCCTGAGCACTGAGTACCCAGCACCATGAGTACTGAGCACCCAGCACCCTGAGTACTGAGCACCCAGCATCCTGAGTACTGAGCACCGATCACCCTGAGCACTGAGCACCCAGCACCCCGAGCACTGAGCACCCAGCAACCTGAGTACTGAGCACCGTGAGTACTGAGCACCCAGCACCCCGAGCACAGAGCACCCAGCACCCTGAGTACTGAGCACCCTGAGTACTGAGCACCCAGCACCCTGAGTACTGAGCACACTGAGTACTGAGCACCCAGCACCCTGAGCACTGAGCTCCCTGAGGAATGAGCAACCAGCACCCTGAGCACTGAGCACCCAGCACACTGAGTACTGACCACCCAGCACCCTGAGCACTGAGCACCCAGCACCCTGAGTACTGAGCACCGAGCACCCCGAGCACTGAGCACCCAGCACCCTGAGTACTGAGCACCCAGCACCCTGAGTAGTGAGCACCCAGCACCCCGACTACTGAGCACCCAGCACCGTGAGTACTGACCACCCAGCACCCTGAGTACTGAGCACCCAGCACCCCGAGCACTAAGCACCCAGCACCCCGAGCACCGAGCACCCAGCATCCTGAGCAGTGAGCACCCAGCACCCTGAGCACTGAGCACCCAGCACCTTGAGTACTGAGCACTGAGCACCCAGCACCCTTAGTACTGAGCACCCAGCACCCTGAGCACTGAGCACCCAGCACCCTGAGTACTGAGCACCGAGCACCCTGAGTACTGAGCACCCAGCACCCTGAGTACTGAGCACCCAGCGTACTGAGCACCGAGCCCCCAGCACCCTGAGTACTGAGCAGCCAGCACCCTGAGCACTGAGCACCCAGCACCCTGAGTACTGAGCACCCAGCACCCTGAGTACTGAGCACTGAGCACCCTGAGTACTGAGCACCCAGCGTACTGAGCACCGAGTACCCCGAGCACTGAGCACCCAGCACCCTGAGTACTGAGCACCCAGCACCCCGAGCACTGAGCACCGAGCACCCTGAGTACTGAGCACCCAGCACCCTGAGTACTGAGCACCCAGCGTACTGAGCACCGAGCACCCAGCACCCTGAGTACTGAGCACCCAGCACCCTGAGCACTGAGCACCCAGCACCCTGAGTACTGAGCACCCTGAGTACTGAGCACCCTGAGCACTGAGCACCCAGCACCCCGAGCACTGAGCAATCAGCACCCTGAGTACTGAGCACCCAGCACCCTGAGTACTGAGCACCCAGCATCCTGAGTACTGAGCACCGATCACCCTGAGCACTGAGCACCCAGCACCCCGAGCACTGAGCACCCTGAGTACTGAGCACCCAGCAGCCTGAGTACTGAGCACTAAGCACCCAGAGCACTGAGCACCCAGCACCCCGAGCACTGAGTACTGAGCACCCAGCACCCTGAGTACTGAGCACCGAGCTCCCCGAGCACTGAGCACCCTGAGTACTGAGCACCCAGAACCCCGATCACTGAGCACCCAGCACCCTGAGCACTGAGCACCCAGCACCCTGAACACTGAGCACCCAGCACCCTGAGTGCTGAGCACCCAGCACCCTGAGTACTGAGCACCCAGCACCCCGAGCACTGAGCACCCAGCACCCTGTGTACTGAGCACCGAGCACCCCGAACACTGAGCACCCAACACCCTGTGTACTGAGCACCGAGCACCCCGAGCACTGAGCACCCAGCACCCTGAGCACTCAGCACCCAGCACCCTGAGCACTGAGCACCCAGCACCCTGAGCACTGAGGACCCAGCACCCTGAGCACTGAGCACCCAGCACCCAGAGCACTGAGCACCCAGCACCCTGAGCACTGAGCACCCAGCACCCTGAGTACTGAGCACCCAGCACCCTGAGTACTGAGCACCCAGCACCCCGAGGACTGAGCACCCAGCACCCTGTGCACTGAGCACTGAGCATCCAGCACCCCGAGCACTGAGCACCCTGAGCTCTTAGCACCCTGAGTACTGAGCACCAAGCACCCTGAGTACTGAGCACGCAGCACCCTGAGCACTGAGCACCCAGCACCCCGAGAACTGAGCACCCAGCACCCTGAGCACTGAGCACCCAGCACCCAGAGCACTGAGCACCCAGCACCCTGAGCACTGAGCACCCAGCACCCCGAGTACTGAGCACCGAGCACCCCGAGAACTGAGCACCCAGCACCCCGAGCACTGAGCAAAGAGCACCCTGAGCACTGAGCACCCAGCACCCCGAGTACTGAGCACTGAGCACCCTGAGTACTGAGCACCCAGCACCCCGAGTACTGAGCACTGAGCACCATGAGTCCTGAGCTCCCAGCACCCTGAGCACTGAGCACTGAGAACCCTGAGTACTGAGCACCGAGCACCCCGAGCACTGAGCACCCAGCACCCTGAGTACTGAGCACCGAGCTCACCGAGCACTGATCACCCTGAATACTGAGCACCCAGCACCCTGAGTACTGAGCACCGAGCACCCCGAGCACTGAGCACCCAGCACCCTGAGTACTGAGCACCGAGCACCCCGAGCACTGAGCACCCAGCACCCCGAGCACTGAGCACCCAGCACCCTGAGTACTGAGCACCCAGCACCCCGAGAATGAGCACCCTGAGCACTGAGTACCCAGCACCATGAGTACTGAGCACCCAGCACCCTGAGTACTGAGCACCCAGCACCCTGAGCACTGAGCACCCAGCAACCTGAGTACTGAGCACCCAGCACACTGAGCACTGAGCACCCAGCACCCCGAGCACTGAGCACCCAGCACCGCGAGCACTGAGCACTGAGCACCCTGAGCACTGAGCACCCAGCACCCCGAGTACTGAGCACTGAGCACCCTGAGTACTGAGCACCCAGCACCCCGAGTACTGAGCACTGAGCACCCTGAGTAATGAGCACCCAGCACCCTGAGCACTGAGCACTGAGAACCCTGAGTACTGAGCACCGAGCACCCCGAGCACTGAGCACCCAGCACCCCGAGCACTGAGCACCCAGCACTCTGAGTACTGAGCACTGAGCACCCAGCACCCCGAGCACTGAGCACTCAGCACCCTGTGTACTGAGCACTGAGTACCCAGTACCCCGAGCACTGAGCACCCAGCACCCTGAGCACTGAGCACCCAGCACCCTGAGTACTGAGCACTGAGCACCCTGAGTACTGAGCACTGAGCACCATGAGCACTGAGCACCCAGCTCCCCGAGCACTGAGCACCCAGCACCCTGAGTACTGAGCACACAGCACCCTGAGTACTGAGCCCTCAGCACCCTGAGTACTGAGCACCGAGCACCCCGAGCACTGAGCACCCAGCACCCTGAGCACTGAGCACCCTGAGGACTGAGCAACCAGCACCCTGAGTACTCAGCACCCAGCACCCTGAGTACTGAGCACCCAGCATCCTGAGTACTGAGCACCGATCACCCTGAGCACTGAGCACCCAGCACCCCGAGCACTGAGCACCCTGAGTACTGAGCACCCAGCACCCTGAGTACTGAGCACCGAGCTCCCCGAGCACTGAGCACCCTGAGTACTGAGCACACAACACCCCGATCACTGAGCACCCAGAACCCTGAGCACTGAGCACCCAGCACCCTGAGCACTGAGCACCCAGCAACCTGAGTACTGAGCACCCAGCACGCTGAGTACTGAGCACCCAGCACCTCGAGCACTGAGCACACAGCACCCTGAGTACTGAGCACTGAGCACCCAGCACCCCGAGCACTGAGCACCCAGCACCCTGTGTACTGAGCACCGAGCACCCCGAGCACTGAGCACCCAGGACCCCGAGCACTGAGCAAACTGAGCTCTTAGCACCCTGAGTACTGAGCACCCAGCACCCTGAGTACTGAGCACCCAGCACCCTGAGCACTGAGCACCCAGCACCCTGAGTACTGAACACCCAGCACCCTTAGTACTGAGAACCGAGCACCCCGAGCACTGAGCACCAAGCACCCTGAGCACTGAGCACCCAGCACCCCGAGCATTGAGCACCCAGCACCCTGAGCACTGAGCACCCACCACCCCGAGTACTGAGCACCGAGCACCCCGAGAACTGAGCACCCAGCACCCCAAGCACTGAGCACTGAGCACCCTGAGCACTGAGCACCCAGCACCCCGAGTACTGAGCACTGAGCACCCTGAGTACTGAGCACCCAGCACCCCGAGAACTGAGCACTGATCACCATGAGTACTGAGCATCCAGCACCCTGAGCACTGAGCACTGAGAACCCTGAGTACTGAGCACCGAGCACCCCGAGCACTGAACACCCAGCACCCTGAGTACTGAGCACCGAGCTCCCCGAGCACTGAGCACCCTGAGTACTGAGCACCCAGCACCCTGAGTACTGAGCACCAAGCACCGCGAGCACTGAGCACCCAGCACCCCGAGCACTGAGCACCCAGCACCCTGAGTACTGAGCACCCAGCACCCCGAGAATGAGCACCCTGAGCACTGAGTACCCAGCACCATGAGTACTGAGCACCCAGCACCCTGAGTACTGAGCACAAAGCACCCTGAGCACTGAGCACCCAGCAACCTGAGTACTGAGCACCCAGCACTCTGAGCACTGAGCACCCAGCACCCCGAGCACTGAGCACCCAGCACCCCGAGCACTGAGCACTGAGCACCCTGAGCACTGAGCACCCAGCACCCCGAGTACTGAGCACTGAGCACCCTGAGTACTGAGCACCCAGCACCCCGAGTACTGAGCACTGAGCACCCTGAGTACTGAGCACCCAGCACCCTGAGCACTGAGCACTGAGAACCCTGAGTACTGAGCACTGAGCACCCCGAGCACTGAGCACCCAGCACCCCGAGCACTGAGCACCCAGCACCCTGAGTACTGAGCACCGAGCACCCCGAGCACTGAGCACCCAGCACCCTGAGCACTCAGCACCCAGCACCCTGAGCACTCAGCACCCAGCACCCTGAGCACTGAGCACCCAGCACCCTGAGCACTGAGGACCCAGCACCCTGAGCACTGAGCACCCAGCACCCAGAGCACTGAGCACCCAGCACCCTGAGCACTGAGCACCCAGCACCCTGAGTACTGAGCACCCAGCACCCTGAGTACTGAGCACCCAGCACCCCGAGGACTGAGCACCCAGCACCCTGTGCACTGAGCACTGAGCATCCAGCACCCCGAGCACTGAGCACCCTGAGCTCTTAGCACCCTGAGTACTGAGCACCAAGCACCCTGAGTACTGAGCACGCAGCACCCTGAGCACTGAGCACCCAGCACCCCGAGAACTGAGCACCCAGCACCCTGAGCACTGAGCACCCAGCACCCAGAGCACTGAGCACCCAGCACCCTGAGCACTGAGCACCCAGCACCCCGAGTACTGAGCACCGAGCACCCCGAGAACTGAGCACCCAGCACCCCGAGCACTGAGCAAAGAGCACCCTGAGCACTGAGCACCCAGCACCCCGAGTACTGAGCACTGAGCACCCTGAGTACTGAGCACCCAGCACCCCGAGTACTGAGCACTGAGCACCATGAGTCCTGAGCTCCCAGCACCCTGAGCACTGAGCACTGAGAACCCTGAGTACTGAGCACCGAGCACCCCGAGCACTGAGCACCCAGCACCCTGAGTACTGAGCACCGAGCTCACCGAGCACTGATCACCCTGAATACTGAGCACCCAGCACCCTGAGTACTGAGCACCGAGCACCCCGAGCACTGAGCACCCAGCACCCTGAGTACTGAGCACCGAGCACCCCGAGCACTGAGCACCCAGCACCCCGAGCACTGAGCACCCAGCACCCTGAGTACTGAGCACCCAGCACCCCGAGAATGAGCACCCTGAGCACTGAGTACCCAGCACCATGAGTACTGAGCACCCAGCACCCTGAGTACTGAGCACCCAGCACCCTGAGCACTGAGCACCCAGCAACCTGAGTACTGAGCACCCAGCACACTGAGCACTGAGCACCCAGCACCCCGAGCACTGAGCACCCAGCACCGCGAGCACTGAGCACTGAGCACCCTGAGCACTGAGCACCCAGCACCCTGAGTACTGAGCACTGAGCACCCTGAGTACTGAGCACCCAGCACCCCGAGTACTGAGCACTGAGCACCCTGAGTAATGAGCACCCAGCACCCTGAGCACTGAGCACTGAGAACCCTGAGTACTGAGCACCGAGCACCCCGAGCACTGAGCACCCAGCACCCCGAGCACTGAGCACCCAGCACTCTGAGTACTGAGCACTGAGCACCCAGCACCCCGAGCACTGAGCACTCAGCACCCTGTGTACTGAGCACTGAGTACCCAGTACCCCGAGCACTGAGCACCCAGCACCCTGAGCACTGAGCACCCAGCACCCTGAGTACTGAGCACTGAGCACCCTGAGTACTGAGCACTGAGCACCATGAGCACTGAGCACCCAGCTCCCCGAGCACTGAGCACCCAGCACCCTGAGTACTGAGCACACAGCACCCTGAGTACTGAGCCCTCAGCACCCTGAGTACTGAGCACCGAGCACCCCGAGCACTGAGCACCCAGCACCCTGAGCACTGAGCACCCTGAGGACTGAGCAACCAGCACCCTGAGTACTCAGCACCCAGCACCCTGAGTACTGAGCACCCAGCATCCTGAGTACTGAGCACCGATCACCCTGAGCACTGAGCACCCAGCACCCCGAGCACTGAGCACCCTGAGTACTGAGCACCCAGCACCCTGAGTACTGAGCACCGAGCTCGCCGAGCAATGAGCACCCTGAGTACTGAGCACACAACACCCCGATCACTGAGCACCCAGAACCCTGAGCACTGAGCACCCAGCACCCTGAGCACTGAGCACCCAGCAACCTGAGTACTGAGCACCCAGCACGCTGAGTACTGAGCACCCAGCACCTCGAGCACTGAGCACACAGCACCCTGAGTACTGAGCACTGAGCACCCAGCACCCCGAGCACTGAGCACCCAGCACCCTGTGTACTGAGCACCGAGCACCCCGAGCACTGAGCACCCAGGACCCCGAGCACTGAGCAAACTGAGCTCTTAGCACCCTGAGTACTGAGCACCCAGCACCCTGAGTACTGAGCACCCAGCACCCTGAGCACTGAGCACCCAGCACCCTGAGTACTGAACACCCAGCACCCTTAGTACTGAGAACCGAGCACCCCGAGCACTGAGCACCAAGCACCCTGAGCACTGAGCACCCAGCACCCCGAGCATTGAGCACCCAGCACCCTGAGCACTGAGCACCCAGCACCCCGAGTACTGAGCACCGAGCACCCCGAGAACTGAGCACCCAGCACCCCAAGCACTGAGCACTGAGCACCCTGAGCACTGAGCACCCAGCACCCCGAGTACTGAGCACTGAGCACCCTGAGTACTGAGCACCCAGCACCCCGAGAACTGAGCACTGATCACCATGAGTACTGAGCATCCAGCACCCTGAGCACTGAGCACTGAGAACCCTGAGTACTGAGCACCGAGCACCCCGAGCACTGAACACCCAGCACCCTGAGTACTGAGCACCGAGCTCCCCGAGCACTGAGCACCCTGAGTACTGAGCACCCAGCACCCTGAGTACTGAGCACCAAGCACCGCGAGCACTGAGCACCCAGCACCCCGAGCACTGAGCACCCAGCACCCTGAGTACTGAGCACCCAGCACCCCGAGAATGAGCACCCTGAGCACTGAGTACCCAGCACCATGAGTACTGAGCACCCAGCACCCTGAGTACTGAGCACAAAGCACCCTGAGCACTGAGCACCCAGCAACCTGAGTACTGAGCACCCAGCACTCTGAGCACTGAGCACCCAGCACCCCGAGCACTGAGCACCCAGCACCCCGAGCACTGAGCACTGAGCACCCTGAGCACTGAGCACCCAGCACCCCGAGTACTGAGCACTGAGCACCCTGAGTACTGAGCACCCAGCACCCCGAGTACTGAGCACTGAGCACCCTGAGTACTGAGCACCCAGCACCCTGAGCACTGAGCACTGAGAACCCTGAGTACTGAGCACTGAGCACCCCGAGCACTGAGCACCCAGCACCCCGAGCACTGAGCACCCAGCACCCTGAGTACTGAGCACCCAGCACCCCAAACACTGAGCACCGAGCACCCTGAGAACTGAGCACCGAGCACCCTGAGTACTGAGCACCCAGCACCATGAGTACTGAGCACCGAGCACCCCGAGAATGAGCACCCAGCACCATGAGTACTGAGCACCGAGCAACCTGAGCACTGAGCACCCAGCACCCCGAGAATGAGCACCCAGCACCATGAGTACTGAGCACCGAGCAACCTGAGCACTGAGCACCCAGCACCCTGAGCACTGAGCACGGAGCACGGCGAGGACTGAGCACCCAGCACCTTGAGCACTGAGCACCCAGCACCTTGAGTACTGAGCACCGAGCACCCCGAGCCCTGAGCACCCAGCACCCTAAGTAATGAGCACCCAGCACCCCGAGCATTGAGCACCCAGCACCCTGAGCACTGAGCACCCAGCACCCCGAGTACTGAGCACCGAGCACCCCGAGAACTGAGCACCCAGCACCCCAAGCACTGAGCACTGAGCACCCTGAGCACTGAGCACCCAGCACCCCGAGTACTGAGCACTGAGCACCCTGAGTACTGAGCACCCAGCACCCCGAGAACTGAGCACTGATCACCATGAGTACTGAGCATCCAGCACCCTGAGCACTGAGCACTGAGAACCCTGAGTACTGAGCACCGAGCACCCCGAGCACTGAACACCCAGCACCCTGAGTACTGAGCACCGAGCTCCCCGAGCACTGAGCACCCTGAGTACTGAGCACCCAGCACCCTGAGTACTGAGCACCAAGCACCGCGAGCACTGAGCACCCAGCACCCCGAGCACTGAGCACCCAGCACCCTGAGTACTGAGCACCCAGCACCCCGAGAATGAGCACCCTGAGCACTGAGTACCCAGCACCATGAGTACTGAGCACCCAGCACCCTGAGTACTGAGCACAAAGCACCCTGAGCACTGAGCACCCAGCAACCTGAGTACTGAGCACCCAGCACTCTGAGCACTGAGCACCCAGCACCCCGAGCACTGAGCACCCAGCACCCCGAGCACTGAGCACTGAGCACCCTGAGCACTGAGCACCCAGCACCCCGAGTACTGAGCACTGAGCACCCTGAGTACTGAGCACCCAGCACCCCGAGTACTGAGCACTGAGCACCCTGAGTACTGAGCACCCAGCACCCTGAGCACTGAGCACTGAGAACCCTGAGTACTGAGCACTGAGCACCCCGAGCACTGAGCACCCAGCACCCCGAGCACTGAGCACCCAGCACCCTGAGTACTGAGCACCCAGCACCCCAAACACTGAGCACCGAGCACCCTGAGAACTGAGCACCGAGCACCCTGAGTACTGAGCACCCAGCACCATGAGTACTGAGCACCGAGCACCCCGAGAATGAGCACCCAGCACCATGAGTACTGAGCACCGAGCAACCTGAGCACTGAGCACCCAGCACCCCGAGAATGAGCACCCAGCACCATGAGTACTGAGCACCGAGCAACCTGAGCACTGAGAACCCAGCACCCTGAGCACTGAGCACGGAGCACGGCGAGGACTGAGCACCCAGCACCTTGAGCACTGAGCACCCAGCACCTTGAGTACTGAGCACCGAGCACCCCGAGCCCTGAGCACCCAGCACCCTAAGTAATGAGCACCCAGCACCCTGAGCACTGAGCACCCAGCGCCCCGAGCACTGAGCACCCAGCACCCTGAGTACTGAGCACCCAGCACCCTGAGTACTGAGCACCCAGCACCCCGAGCACTGAGCACCCAGCACCCTGAGCACTGAGCACCCAGCATCCTGAGTACTGAGCACTGAGCACCCTGAGCACTGAGCACCCAGCACCCCGAGCACTGAGCACCCAGCACCCTGAGTACTGAGCACCCAGCACCCTGAGTACTGAGCACTCAGCACCCTGAGTACTGAGCACCGAGCACCCCGAGCACTGAGCACCCAGCACCCTGAGCACTGAGCACCCTGAGGACTGAGCAACCAGCACCCTGAGTACTGAGCACCCAGCACCCTGAGTACTGAGCACCCAGCATCCTGAGTACTGAGCACCGATCACCCTGAGCACTGAGCACCCAGCACCCCGAGCACTGAGCACCCAGCACCCTGAGTACTGAGCACCGAGAGTACTGAGCACCCAGCACCCCGAGCACTGAGCACCCAGCACCCTGAGTACTGAGCACCCTGAGTACTGAGCACCCAGCACCCTGAGTACTGAGCACACTGAGTACTGAGCACCCAGCACCCTGAGCACTGAGCACCCTGAGGACTGAGCAACCAGCACCCTGAGCACTGAGCACCCAGCACACTGAGTACTGACCACCCAGCACCCTGAGCACTGAGCACCCAGCACCCTGAGTACTGAGCACCGAGCACCCCGAGCACTGAGCACCCAGCACCCTGAGTACTGAGCACCCAGCACCCTGAGTAGTGAGCACCCAGCACCCCGACTACTGAGCACCCAGCACCGTGAGTACTGACCACCCAGCACACTGAGTACTGAGCACCCAGCACCCCGAGCACGAAGCACCCAGCACCCCGAGCACCGAGCACCCAGCACCCTGAGCAGTGAGCACCCAGCACCCTGAGCACTGAGCACCCAGCACCTTGAGTACTGAGCACTGAGCACCCAGCACCCTGAGCACTGAGCACCCAGCACCCTTAATACTAAGCACCCAGCACCCTGAGTACTGAGCACCCAGCACCCTGAGTACTGAGCACCCAGCATACTGAGCACCGAGCACCCCGAGCACTGAGCACCCAGCACCCTTAGTACTGAGCACCCAGCACCCCGAGCACTGAGCACCCAGCACCCTGAGTACTGAGCACCGAGCACCCTGAGTACTGAGCACCCAGTACCCTGAGTACTGAGCACCCAGCGTACTGAGCACCTAGCACCCAGCACCCTGAGTACTGAGCAGCCAGCACCCTTAGTACTGAGAACCGAGCACCCCGAGCACTGAGCACCCAGCACCCCGAGCACTGAGCACCCAGCACCCTGTGTACTGAGCACCGAGCACCCCGAGCACTGAGCACCCAGGACCCCGAGCACTGAGCAAACTGAGCTCTTAGCACCCTGAGTACTGAGCACCCAGCACCCTGAGTACTGAGCACCCAGCACCCTGAGCACTGAGCACCCAGCACCCTGAGTACTGAACACCCAGCACCCTTAGTACTGAGAACCGAGCACCCCGAGCACTGAGCACCAAGCACCCTGAGCACTGAGCACCCAGCACCCCGAGCATTGAGCACCCAGCACCCTGAGCACTGAGCACCCAGCACCCCGAGTACTGAGCACCGAGCACCCCGAGAACTGAGCACCCAGCACCCCGAGCACTGAGCACTGAGCACCCTGAGCACTGAGCACCCAGCACCCCGAGTACTGAGCACTGAGCACCCTGAGTACTGAGCACCCAGCACCCCGAGTACTGAGCACTGAGCACCCTGAGTACTGAGCACACAGCACCCTGAGCACTGAGCACTGAGAACCCTGAGTACTGAGCACTGAGCACCCCGAGCACTGAGCACCCAGCACCCCGAGCACTGAGCACCCAGCACCCTGAGTACTGAGCACCCAGCACCCCAAACACTGAGCACCGAGCACCCTGAGAACTGAGCACTGAGCACCCTGAGTACTGAGCACCCAGCACCATGAGTACTGAGCACCGAGCACCCCGAGAATGAGCACCCAGCACCATGAGTACTGAGCACCGAGCAACCTGAGCACTGAGCACCCAGCACCCCGAGAATGAGCACCCAGCACCATGAGTACTGAGCACCGAGCAACCTGAGCACTGAGCACCCAGCACCCTGAGCACTGAGCACGGTGCACGGCGAGGACTGTGCACCCAGCACCTTGAGCACTGAGCACCCAGCACCTTGAGTACTGAGCACCGAGCACCCCGAGCCCTGAGCACCCAGCACCCTAAGTAATGAGCACCCAGCACCCCGAGCATTGAGCACCCAGCACCCTGAGCACTGAGCACCCAGCACCCCGAGTACTGAGCACCGAGCACCCCGAGAACTGAGCACCCAGCACCCCAAGCACTGAGCACTGAGCACCCTGAGCACTGAGCACCCAGCACCCCGAGTACTGAGCACTGAGCACCCTGAGTACTGAGCACCCAGCACCCCGAGAACTGAGCACTGATCACCATGAGTACTGAGCATCCAGCACCCTGAGCACTGAGCACTGAGAACCCTGAGTACTGAGCACCGAGCACCCCGAGCACTGAACACCCAGCACCCTGAGTACTGAGCACCGAGCTCCCCGAGCACTGAGCACCCTGAGTACTGAGCACCCAGCACCCTGAGTACTGAGCACCAAGCACCGCGAGCACTGAGCACCCAGCACCCCGAGCACTGAGCACCCAGCACCCTGAGTACTGAGCACCCAGCACCCCGAGAATGAGCACCCTGAGCACTGAGTACCCAGCACCATGAGTACTGAGCACCCAGCACCCTGAGTACTGAGCACAAAGCACCCTGAGCACTGAGCACCCAGCAACCTGAGTACTGAGCACCGAGCACTCTGAGCACTGAGCACCCAGCACCCCGAGCACTGAGCACCCAGCACCCCGAGCACTGAGCACTGAGCACCCTGAGCACTGAGCACCCAGCACCCCGAGTACTGAGCACTGAGCACCCTGAGTACTGAGCACCCAGCACCCCGAGTACTGAGCACTGAGCACCCTGAGTACTGAGCACCCAGCACCCTGAGCACTGAGAACCCTGAGTACTGAGCACTGAGCACCCCGAGCACTGAGCACCCAGCACCCCGAGCACTGAGCACCCAGCACCCTGAGTACTGAGCACCCAGCACCCCAAACACTGAGCACCGAGCACCCTGAGAACTGAGCACCGAGCACCCTGAGTACTGAGCACCCAGCACCATGAGTACTGAGCACCGAGCACCCCGAGAATGAGCACCCAGCACCATGAGTACTGAGCACCGAGCAACCTGAGCACTGAGCACCCAGCACCCCGAGAATGAGCACCCAGCACCATGAGTACTGAGCACCGAGCAACCTGAGCACTGAGCACCCAGCACCCTGAGCACTGAGCACGGAGCACGGCGAGGACTGAGCACCCAGCACCTTGAGCACTGAGCACCCAGCACCTTGAGTACTGAGCACCGAGCACCCCGAGCCCTGAGCACCCAGCACCCTAAGTAATGAGCACCCAGCACCCTGAGCACTGAGCACCCAGCGCCCCGAGCACTGAGCACCCAGCACCCTGAGTACTGAGCACCAAGCACCCTGAGTACTGAGCACCCAGCACCCCGAGCACTGAGCACCCAGCACCCTGAGCACTGAGCACCCAGCATCCTGAGTACTGAGCACTGAGCACCCTGAGCACTGAGCACCCAGCACCCCGAGCACTGAGCACCCAGCACCCTGAGTACTGAGCACCCAGCACCCTGAGTACTGAGCACTCAGCACCCTGAGTACTGAGCACCGAGCACCCCGAGCACTGAGCACCCAGCACCCTGAGCACTGAGCACCCTGAGGACTGAGCAACCAGCACCCTGAGTACTGAGCACCCAGCACCCTGAGTACTGAGCACCCAGCATCCTGAGTACTGAGCACCGATCACCCTGAGCACTGAGCACCCAGCACCCCGAGCACTGAGCACCCAGCACCCTGAGTACTGAGCACCGAGAGTACTGAGCACCCAGCACCCCGAGCACTGAGCACCCAGCACCCTGAGTACTGAGCACCCTGAGTACTGAGCACCCAGCACCCTGAGTACTGAGCACACTGAGTACTGAGCACCCAGCACCCTGAGCACTGAGCACCCTGAGGACTGAGCAACCAGCACCCTGAGCACTGAGCACCCAGCACACTGAGTACTGACCACCCAGCACCCTGAGCACTGAGCACCCAGCACCCTGAGTACTGAGCACCGAGCACCCCGAGCACTGAGCACCCAGCACCCTGAGTACTGAGCACCCAGCACCCTGAGTAGTGAGCACCCAGCACCCCGACTACTGAGCACCCAGCACCGTGAGTACTGACCACCCAGCACACTGAGTACTGAGCACCCAGCACCCCGAGCACGAAGCACCCAGCACCCCGAGCACCGAGCACCCAGCACCCTGAGCAGTGAGCACCCAGCACCCTGAGCACTGAGCACCCAGCACCTTGAGTACTGAGCACTGAGCACCCAGCACCCTGAGCACTGAGCACCCAGCACCCTTAATACTAAGCACCCAGCACCCTGAGTACTGAGCACCCAGCACCCTGAGTACTGAGCACCCAGCATACTGAGCACCGAGCACCCCGAGCACTGAGCACCCAGCACCCTTAGTACTGAGCACCCAGCACCCCGAGCACTGAGCACCCAGCACCCTGAGTACTGAGCACCGAGCACCCTGAGTACTGAGCACCCAGTACCCTGAGTACTGAGCACCCAGCGTACTGAGCACCTAGCACCCAGCACCCTGAGTACTGAGCAGCCAGCACCCTGAGCACTGAGCACCCAGCACGCTGAGTACTGAGCACCCAGCACCCTGAGTACTGAGCACTGAGCACCCTGAGTACTGAGCACTGAGCACCATGAGCAGTGAGCACCCAGCACCCCGAGCACTGAGCACCCAGCACCCTGAGTACTGAGCAACCAGCACCCTGAGTACTGAGCACTCAGCACCCTGAGTACTGAGCACCGAGCTCCCCGAGCCCTGAGCACCCAGCACCCTGAGCACTGAGCACCCTGAGGACTGAGCAACCAGCACCCTGAGTACTGAGCACCCAGCACCCTGAGTACTGAGCACCCAGCATCCTGAGTACTGAGCACCGATCACCCTGAGCACTGAGCACCCAGCACCCCGAGCACTGAGCACCCTGAGTACTGAGCACCCAGCACCCTGAGTACTGAGCACTAAGCACCCAGAGCACTGAGCAGCCAGCACCCCGAGCACGGAGCATCCAGGACCCCGAGCACTGAGTACTGAGCACCCAGCACCCTGAGTACTGAGCACCGAGCTCCGCGAGCACTGAGCACCCTGAGTACTGAGCACCCAGAACCCCGATCACTGAGCACCCAGCACCCTGAGCACTGAGCACCCAGCACCCTGAGCACTGAGCACCCAGCACCCTGAGTACTGAGCACCCAGCACGCTGAGTACTGAGCACCCAGCACCCCGAGCACTGAGAACCCAGCACCCTGAGTACTGAGCACTGAGCACCCAGCACCCTGTGTACTGAGAACCGAGCACCCCGAGCACTGAGCACCCAGCACACTGAGCGCTCAGCACCCGGCACCCCGAGCACTGAGCACCCAGCACCCTGAGCACTGAGCACCCAGCACCCTGAGCACTGACCACCCAGCACCCAGAGCACTGAGCACCCAGCACACTGAGCACTGAGCACCCAGCACCCTGAGTACTTAGCACCCAGCACCCTGAGTACTGAGCACCCAGCACCCCGAGGACTGAGCACCCAGCACTCTGTGCACTGAGCACTGAGCATCCAGCACCCCGAGCACTGAGCAACCTGAGCTCTTAGCACCCTGAGTACTGAGCACCCAGCACCCTGAGTACTTAGCACCCAGCACCCTGAGCACTGAGCACCCAGCACCCTGAGTACTGAGCACCAAGCACCCTGAGTACTGAGCACCGAGCACCCCGAGCACTGAGCACCCAGCACACTGAGCACTGAGCACCCAGCACCCCGAGCACTGAGCACCCAGCACCCTGAGCACTGAGCACCCAGCACCCCGAGTACTGAGCACCGAGCACCCCGAGAACTGAGCACCCAGCACCCCGAGCACTGAGCACTGAGCACCCTGAGCACTGAGCACCCAGCACCCCGAGTACTGATCACTGAGCACCCTGAGTACTGAGCAACCAGCACCCCGAGTACTGAGCACTGAGCACCATGAGTACTGAGCACCCAGCACCCTGAGCACTGAGCACTGAGAACCCTGAGTACTGAGCACCGAGCACCCCGACCACTGAACACCCAGCACCCTGAGTACTGAGCACCGATCTCCCCGAGCACTGAGCACCCTGAGCACTGAGCACCCAGCACCCTGAGTACTGAGCACCGAGCACCCCGAGCACTGAGCACCCAGCACCCCGAGCACTGAGCACCCAGCACCCTGAGTACTGAGCACCCAGCACCCCGAGAATGAGCACCCTGAGCACTGAGTACCCAGCACCATGAGTACTGAGCACCCAGCACCCTGAGTACTGAGCACCCAGCATCCTGAGTACTGAGCACCGATCACCCTGAGCACTGAGCACTCAGCACCCCGAGCACTGAGCACCCAGCACCCTGAGTACTGAGCACCGTGAGTACTGAGCACCCAGCACCCCGAGCACTGAGCACCCAGCACCCTGAGTACTGAGCACCCTGAGTACTGAGCACCCAGCACCCTGAGTACTGAGCACACTGAGTACTGAGCACCCAGCACCCTGAGCACTGAGCACCCTGAGGACTGAGCAACCAGCACCCTGAGCACTGAGCAGCCAGCACACTGAGTACTGACCACCCAGCACCCTGAGCACTGAGCACCCAGCACCCTGAGTACTGAGCACCGAGCACCCCGAGCACTGAGCACCCAGCACCCTGAGTACTGAGCACCCAGCACCCTGAGTAGTGAGCACCCAGCACCCCGACTACTGAGCACCCAGCACCGTGAGTACTGACCACCCAGCACCCTGAGTACTGAGCACCCAGCACCCCGAGCACTAAGCACCAAGCACCCCGAGCACCGAGCACCCAGCATCCTGAGCAGTGAGCACCCAGCACCCTGAGCACTGAGCACCCAGCACCTTGAGTACTGAGCACTGAGCAACCAGCACCCTGAGCACTGAGCACCCAGCACCCTTAATACTAAGCACCCAGCACCCTTAGTACTGAGCACCCAGCACCCCGAGCACTGAGCACCCAGCACCCTGAGTACTGAGCACCGAGCACCCTGAGTACTGAGCACCCAGCACCCTGAGTACTGAGCACCCAGCGTACTGAGCACCGAGCACCCAGCACCCTGAGTACTGAGCAGCCAGCACCCTGAGCACTGAGCACCCAGCACCCTGAGTACTGAGCACCCAGCACCCTGAGTACTGAGCACTGAGCACCCTGAGTACTGAGCACTGAGCACCATGAGCACTGAGCACCCAGCACCCCGAGCACTGAGCACCCAGCACCCTGAGTACTGAGCAACCAGCACCCTGAGTACTGAGCACTCAGCACCCTGAGTACTGAGCACCGAGCACCCCGAGCACTGAGCACCCAGCACCCTGAGCACTGAGCACCCTGAGGACTGAGCAACCAGCACCCTGAGTACTGAGCACACTGAGTACTGAGCACCCAGCACCCTGAGCACTGAGCACCCTGAGGACTGAGCAACCAGCACCCTGAGCACTGAGCACCCAGCACACTGAGTACTGACCACCCAGCACCCTGAGCACTGAGCACCGTGAGTACTGAGCACCCAGCACCCCGAGCACTGAGCACCCAGCACCCTGAGTACTGAGCACCCTGAGTACTGAGCACCCAGCACCCTGAGTACTGAGCACACTGAGTACTGAGCACCCAGCACCCTGAGCACTGAGCACCCTGAGGACTGAGCAACCAGCACCCTGAGCACTGAGCACCCAGCACACTGAGTACTGACCACCCAGCACCCTGAGCACTGAGCACCCAACACCCTGAGTACTGAGCACCGAGCACCCCGAGCACTGAGCACCCAGCACCCTGAGTACTGAGCACCCAGCACCCTGAGTAGTGAGCACCCAGCACCCCGACTACTGAGCACCCAGCACCGTGAGTACTGACCACCCAGCACCCTGAGTACTGAGCACCCAGCACCCCGAGCACGAAGCACCCAGCACCCCGAGCACCGAGCACCCAGCACCCTGAGCAGTGAGCACCCAGCACCCTGAGCACTGAGCACCCAGCACCTTGAGTACTGAGCACTGAGCACCCAGCACCCTGAGCACTGAGCACCCAGCACCCTTAATACTCAGCACCCAGCACCCTGAGTACTGAGCACCCAGCACCCTGAGTACTGAGCACCCAGCATACTGAGCACCGAGCACCCCGAGCACTGAGCACCCAGCACCCTTAGTACTGAGCACCCAGCACCCCGAGCACTGAGCACCCAGCAACCTGAGTACTGAGCACCGAGCACCCTGAGTACTGAGCACCCAGTACCCTGAGTACTGAGCACCCAGCGTACTGAGCACCGAGCACCCAGCACCCTGAGTACTGAGCAGCCAGCACCCTGAGCACTGAGCACCCAGCACCCTGAGTACTGAGCACCCAGCACCCTGAGTACTGAGCACTGAGCACCCTGAGTACTGAGCACTGAGCACCATGAGCACTGAGCACCCAGCACCCCGAGCACTGAGCACCAAGCACCCTGAGTACTGAGCAACCAGCACCCTGAGTACTGAGCACTCAGCACCCTGAGTACTGAGCACCGAGCACCCCGAGCCCTGAGCACCCAGCACCCTGAGCACTGAGCACCCTGAGGACTGAGCAACCAGCACCCTGAGTACTGAGCACCCAGCACCCTGAGTACTGAGCACCCAGCATCCTGAGTACTGAGCACCGATCACCCTGAGCACTGAGCACCCAGCACCCCGAGCACTGAGCACCCTGAGTACTGAGCACCCAGCACCCTGAGTACTGAGCACTAAGCACCCAGAGCACTGAGCACCCAGCACCCCGAGCACGGAGCATCCAGGACCCCGAGCACTGAGTACTGAGCACCCAGCACCCTGAGTACTGAGCACCGAGCTCCGCGAGCACGGAGCACCCTGAGTACTGAGCACCCAGAACCCCGATCACTGAGCACCCAGCACCCTGAGCACTGAGCACCCAGCACCCTGAGCACTGAGCACCCAGCACCCTGAGTACTGAGCACCCAGCACGCTGAGTACTGAGCACCCAGCACCCCGAGCACTGAGCACCCAGCACCCTGAGTACTGAGCACTGAGCACCCAGCATCCCGAGCACTGAGCACCCAGCACCCTGTGTACTGAGAACCGAGCACCCCGAGCACTGAGCACCCAGCACACTGAGCGCTCAGCACCCGGCACCCCGAGCACTGAGCACCCAGCACCCTGAGCACTGAGCACCCAGCACCCTGAGCACTGAGCACCCAGCACCCAGAGCACTGTGCACCCAGCACACTGAGCACTGAGCACCCAGCACCCTGAGTACTGAGCACCCAGCACCCTGAGTACTGAGCACCCAGCACCCCGAGGACTGAGCACCCAGCACCGTGTGCACTGAGCACTGAGCATCCAGCACCCCGAGCACTGAGCACCCTGAGCTCTTAGCACCCTGAGTACTGAGCACCCAGCACCCTGAGTACTTAGCACCCAGCACCCTGAGCACTGAGCACCCAGCACCCTGAGTACTGAGCACCAAGCACCCTGAGTACTGAGCACCGAGCACCCCGAGCACTGAGCACCCAGCACACTGAGCACTGAGCACCCAGCACCCCGAGCACTGAGCACCCAGCACCCTGAGCACTGAGCACCCAGCACCCTGAGTACTGAGCACCGAGCACCCCGAGCACTGAGCACCCAGCACCCCGAGCACTGAGCACCCAGCACCCTGAGTACTGAGCACCCAGCACCCCGAGAATGAGCACCCTGAGCACTTAGTACCCAGCACCATGAGTACTGAGCACCCAGCACCCTGAGTACTGAGCACTGAGCACCCTGAGTACTGAGCACTGAGCACCATGAGCACTGAGCACCCAGCACCCCGAGCACTGAGCACCCAGCACCCTGAGTACTGAGCAACCAGCACCCTGAGTACTGAGCACTCAGCACCCTGAGTACTGAGCACCGAGCACCCCGAGCACTGAGCACCCAGCACCCTGAGCACTGAGCACCCTGAGGACTGAGCAACCAGCACCCTGAGTACTGAGCACACTGAGTACTGAGCACCCAGCACCCTGAGCACTGAGCACCCTGAGGACTGAGCAACCAGCACCCTGAGCACTGAGCACCCAGCACACTGAGTACTGACCACCCAGCACCCTGAGCACTGAGCACCGTGAGTACTGAGCACCCAGCACCCCGAGCACTGAGCACCCAGCACCCTGAGTACTGAGCACCCTGAGTACTGAGCACCCAGCACCCTGAGTACTGAGCACACTGAGTACTGAGCACCCAGCACCCTGAGCACTGTGCACCCTGAGGACTGAGCAACCAGCACCCTGAGCACTGAGCACCCAGCACACTGAGTACTGACCACCCAGCACCCTGAGCACTGAGCACCCAACACCCTGAGTACTGAGCACCGAGCACCCCGAGCACTGAGCACCCAGCACCCTGAGTACTGAGCACCCAGCACCCTGAGTAGTGAGCACCCAGCACCCCGACTACTGAGCACCCAGCACCGTGAGTACTGACCACCCAGCACCCTGAGTACTGAGCACCCAGCACCCCGAGCACGAAGCACCCAGCACCCCGAGCACCGAGCACCCAGCACCCTGAGCAGTGAGCACCCAGCACCCTGAGCACTGAGCACCCAGCACCTTGAGTACTGAGCACTGAGCACCCAGCACCCTGAGCACTGAGCACCCAGCACCCTCTATACTCAGCACCCAGCACCCTGAGTACTGAGCACCCAGCACCCTGAGTACTGAGCACCCAGCATACTGAGCACCGAGCACCCCGAGCACTGAGCACCCAGCACCCTTAGTACTGAGCACCCAGCACCCCGAGCACTGAGCACCCAGCACCCTGAGTACTGAGCACCGAGCACCCTGAGTACTGAGCACCCAGTACCCTGAGTACTGAGCACCCAGCGTACTGAGCACCGAGCACCCAGCACCCTGAGTACTGAGCAGCCAGCACCCTGAGCACTGAGCTCCCAGCACCCTGAGTACTGAGCACCCAGCACCCTGAGTACTGAGCACTGAGCACCCTGAGTACTGAGCACTGAGCACCATGAGCACTGAGCACCCAGCACCCCGAGCACTGAGCACCAAGCACCCTGAGTACTGAGCAACCAGCACCCTGAGTACTGAGCACTCAGCACCCTGAGTACTGAGCACCGAGCACCCCGAGCCCTGAGCACCCAGCACCCTGAGCACTGAGCACCCTGAGGACTGAGCAACCAGCACCCTGAGTACTGAGCACCCAGCACCCTGAGTACTGAGCACCCAGCATCCTGAGTACTGAGCACCGATCACCCTGAGCACTGAGCACCCAGCACCCCGAGCACTGAGCACCCTGAGTACTGAGCACCCAGCACCCTGAGTACTGAGCACTAAGCACCCAGAGCACTGAGCACCCAGCACCCCGAGCACGGAGCATCCAGGACCCCGAGCACTGAGTACTGAGCACCCAGCACCCTGAGTACTGAGCACCGAGCTCCGCGAGCACGGAGCACCCTGAGTACTGAGCACCCAGAACCCCGATCACTGAGCACCCAGCACCCTGAGCACTGAGCACCCAGCACCCTGAGCACTGAGCACCCAGCACCCTGAGTACTGAGCACCCAGCACGCTGAGTACTGAGCACCCAGCACCCCGAGCACTGAGCACCCAGCACCCTGAGTACTGAGCACTGAGCACCCAGCATCCCGAGCACTGAGCACCCAGCACCCTGTGTACTGAGAACCGAGCACCCCGAGCACTGAGCACCCAGCACACTGAGCGCTCAGCACCCGGCACCCCGAGCACTGAGCACCCAGCACCCTGAGCACTGAGCACCCAGCACCCTGAGCACTGAGCACCCAGCACCCAGAGCACTGTGCACCCAGCACACTGAGCACTGAGCACCCAGCACCCTGAGTACTGAGCACCCAGCACCCTGAGTACTGAGCACCCAGCACCCCGAGGACTGAGCACCCAGCACCGTGTGCACTGAGCACTGAGCATCCAGCACCCCGAGCACTGAGCACCCTGAGCTCTTAGCACCCTGAGTACTGAGCACCCAGCACCCTGAGTACTTAGCACCCAGCACCCTGAGCACTGAGCACCCAGCACCCTGAGTACTGAGCACCAAGCACCCTGAGTACTGACCACCGAGCACCCCGAGCACTGAGCACCCAGCACACTGAGCACTGAGCACCCAGCACCCCGAGCACTGAGCACCCAGCACCCTGAGCACTGAGCACCCAGCACCCTGAGTACTGAGCACCGAGCACCCCGAGCACTGAGCACCCAGCACCCCGAGCACTGAGCACCCAGCACCCTGAGTACTGAGGACCCAGCACCCCGAGAATGAGCACCCTGAGCACTGAGTACCCAGCACCATGAGTACTGAGCACCCAGCACCCTGAGTACTGAGCACTGAGCACCCTGAGTACTGAGCACTGAGCACCATGAGCACTGAGCACCCAGCACCCCGAGCACTGAGCACCCAGCACCCTGAGTACTGAGCAACCAGCACCCTGAGTACTGAGCACTCAGCACCCTGAGTACTGAGCACCGAGCACCCCGAGCACTGAGCACCCAGCACCCTGAGCACTGAGCACCCTGAGGACTGAGCAACCAGCACCCTGAGTACTGAGCACACTGAGTACTGAGCACCCAGCACCCTGAGCACTGAGCACCCTGAGGACTGAGCAACCAGCACCCTGAGCACTGAGCACCCAGCACACTGAGTACTGACCACCCAGCACCCTGAGCACTGAGCACCGTGAGTACTGAGCACCCAGCACCCCGAGCACTGAGCACCCAGCACCCTGAGTACTGAGCACCCTGAGTACTGAGCACCCAGCACCCTGAGTACTGAGCACACTGAGTACTGAGCACCCAGCACCCTGAGCACTGAGCACCCTGAGGACTGAGCAACCAGCACCCTGAGCACTGAGCACCCAGCACACTGAGTACTGACCACCCAGCACCCTGAGCACTGAGCACCCAACACCCTGAGTACTGAGCACCGAGCACCCCGAGCACTGAGCACCCAGCACCCTGAGTACTGAGCACCCAGCACCCTGAGTAGTGAGCACCCAGCACCCCGACTACTGAGCACCCAGCACCGTGAGTACTGACCACCCAGCACCCTGAGTACTGAGCACCCAGCACCCCGAGCACGAAGCACCCAGCACCCCGAGCACCGAGCACCCAGCACCCTGAGCAGTGAGCACCCAGCACCCTGAGCACTGAGCACCCAGCACCTTGAGTACTGAGCACTGAGCACCCAGCACCCTGAGCACTGAGCACCCAGCACCCTTAATACTCAGCACCCAGCACCCTGAGTACTGAGCACCCAGCACCCTGAGTACTGAGCACCCAGCATACTGAGCACCGAGCACCCCGAGCACTGAGCACCCAGCACCCTTAGTACTGAGCACCCAGCACCCCGAGCACTGAGCACCCAGCACCCTGAGTACTGAGCACCGAGCACCCTGAGTACTGAGCACCCAGTACCCTGAGTACTGAGCACCCAGCGTACTGAGCACCGAGCACCCAGCACCCTGAGTACTGAGCAGCCAGCACCCTGAGCACTGAGCACCCAGCACCCTGAGTACTGAGCACCCAGGACCCTGAGTACTGAGCACTGAGCACCCTGAGTACTGAGCACTGAGCACCATGAGCACTGAGCACCCAGCACCCCGAGCACTGAGCACCAAGCACCCTGAGTACTGAGCAACCAGCACCCTGAGTACTGAGCACTCAGCACCCTGAGTACTGAGCACCGAGCACCCCGAGCCCTGAGCACCCAGCACCCTGAGCACTGAGCACCCTGAGGACTGAGCAACCAGCACCCTGAGTACTGAGCACCCAGCACCCTGAGTACTGAGCACCCAGCATCCTGAGTACTGAGCACCGATCACCCTGAGCACTGAGCACCCAGCACCCCGAGCACTGAGCACCCTGAGTACTGAGCACCCAGCAACCTGAGTACTGAGCACTAAGCACCCAGAGCACTGAGCACCCAGCACCCCGAGCACGGAGCATCCAGGACCCCGAGCACTGAGTACTGAGCACCCAGCACCCTGAGTACTGAGCACCGAGCTCCGCGAGCACGGAGCACCCTGAGTACTGAGCACCCAGAACCCCGATCACTGAGCACCCAGCACCCTGAGCACTGAGCACCCAGCACCCTGAGCACTGAGCACCCAGCACCCTGAGTACTGAGCACCCAGCACGCTGAGTACTGAGCACCCAGCACCCCGAGCACTGAGCACCCAGCACCCTGAGTACTGAGCACTGAGCACCCAGCATCCCGAGCACTGAGCACCCAGCACCCTGTGTACTGAGAACCGAGCACCCCGAGCACTGAGCACCCAGCACACTGAGCGCTCAGCACCCGGCACCCCGAGCACTGAGCACCCAGCACCCTGAGCACTGAGCACCCAGCACCCTGAGCACTGAGCACCCAGCACCCAGAGCACTGTGCACCCAGCACACTGAGCACTGAGCACCCAGCACCCTGAGTACTGAGCACCCAGCACCCTGAGTACTGAGCACCCAGCACCCCGAGGACTGAGCACCCAGCACCGTGTGCACTGAGCACTGAGCATCCAGCACCCCGAGCACTGAGCACCCTGAGCTCTTAGCACCCTGAGTACTGAGCACCCAGCACCCTGAGTACTTAGCACCCAGCACCCTGAGCACTGAGCACCCAGCACCCTGAGTACTGAGCACCAAGCACCCTGAGTACTGAGCACCGAGCACCCCGAGCACTGAGCACCCAGCACACTGAGCACTGAGCACCCAGCACCCCGAGCACTGAGCACCCAGCACCCTGAGCACTGAGCACCCAGCACCCTGAGTACTGAGCACCGAGCACCCCGAGCACTGAGCACCCAGCACCCCGAGCACTGAGCACCCAGCACCCTGAGTACTGAGCACCCAGCACCCCGAGAATGAGCACCCTGAGCACTGAGTACCCAGCACCATGAGTACTGAGCACCCAGCACCCTGAGTACTGAGCACCCAGCATCCTGAGTACTGAGCACCAATCACCCTGAGCACTGAGCACCCAGCATCCCGAGCACTGAGCACCCAGCACCCTGAGTACTGAGCACCGTGAGTACTGAGCACCCAGCACCCCGAGCACTGAGCACCCAGCACCCTGAGTACTGAGCACCCTGAGTACTGAGCACCCAGCACCCTGAGTACTGAGCACACTGAGTACTGAGCACCCAGCACCCTGAGCACTGAGCACCCTGAGGACTGAGCAACCAGCACCCTGAGCACTGAGCACCCAGCACACTGAGTACTGACCAGCCAGCACCCTGAGCACTGAGCACCCAGCACCCTGAGTACTGAGCACCGAGCACCCCGAGCACTGAGCACCCAGCACCCTGAGTACTGAGCACCCAGCACCCTGAGTAGTGAGCACCCAGCACCCCGACTACTGAGCACCCAGCACCGTGAGTACTGACCACCCAGCACCCTGAGTACTGAGCACCCAGCACCCCGAGCACTAAGCACCAAGCACCCCGAGCACCGAGCACCCAGCATCCTGAGCAGTGAGCACCCAGCACCCTGAGCACTGAGCACCCAGCACCTTGAGTACTGAGCACTGAGCAACCAGCACCCTGAGCACTGAGCACCCAGCACCCTTAATACTAAGCACCCAGCACCCTTAGTACTGAGCACCCAGCACCCTGAGTACTGAGCACCCAGCATACTGAGCACCGAGCACCCCGAGCACTGAGCACCCAGCACCCTTAGTACTGAGCACCCAGCACCCCGAGCACTGAGCACCCAGCACCCTGAGTACTGAGCACCGAGCACCCTGAGTACTGAGCACCCAGCACCCTGAGTACTGAGCACCCAGCGTACTGAGCACCGAGCACCCAGCTCCCTGAGTACTGAGCAGCCAGCACCCTGAGCACTGAGCACCCAGCACCCTGAGTACTGAGCACCCAGCACCCTGAGTACTGAGCACTGAGCACCCTGAGTACTGAGCACTGAGCACCATGAGCACTGAGCACCCAGCACCCCGAGCACTGAGCACCCAGCACCCTGAGTACTGAGCAACCAGCACCCTGAGTACTGAGCACTCAGCACCCTGAGTACTGAGCACCGAGCACCCCGAGCACTGAGCACCCAGCACCCTGAGCACTGAGCAACCTGAGGACTGAGCAACCAGCACCCTGAGTACTGAGCACACTGAGTACTGAGCACCCAGCACCCTGAGCACTGAGCACCCTGAGGACTGAGCAACCAGCACCCTGAGCACTGAGCACCCAGCACACTGAGTACTGACCACCCAGCACCCTGAGCACTGAGCACCGTGAGTACTGAGCACCCAGCACCCCGAGCACTGAGCACCCAGCACCCTGAGTACTGAGCACCCTGAGTACTGAGCACCCAGCACCCTGAGTACTGAGCACACTGAGTACTGAGCACCCAGCACCCTGAGCACTGAGCACCCTGAGGACTGAGCAACCAGCACCCTGAGCACTGAGCACCCAGCACACTGAGTACTGACCACCCAGCACCCTGAGCACTGAGCACCCAACACCCTGAGTACTGAGCACCGAGCACCCCGAGCACTGAGCACCCAGCACCCTGAGTACTGAGCACCCAGCACCCTGAGTAGTGAGCACCCAGCACCCCGACTACTGAGCACCCAGCACCGTGAGTACTGACCACCCAGCACCCTGAGTACTGAGCACCCAGCACCCCGAGCACGAAGCACCCAGCACCCCGAGCACCGAGCACCCAGCACCCTGAGCAGTGAGCACCCAGCACCCTGAGCACTGAGCACCCAGCACCTTGAGTCCTGAGCACTGAGCACCCAGCACCCTGAGCACTGAGCACCCAACACCCTTAATACTCAGCACCCAGCACCCTGAGTACTGAGCACCCAGCACCCTGAGTACTGAGCACCCAGCATCCTGAGTACTGAGCACCGATCACCCTGAGCACTGAGCACCCAGCACCCCGAGCACTGAGCACCCTGAGTACTGAGCACCCAGCAGCCTGAGTACTGAGCACTAAGCACCCAGAGCACTGAGCACCCAGCACCCCGAGCACGGAGCACCCAGGACCCCGAGCACTGAGTACTGAGCACCCAGCACCCTGAGTACTGAGCACCGAGCTCCCCGAGCACTGAGCACCCTGAGTACTGAGCACCCAGAACCCCGATCACTGAGCACCCAGCACCCTGAGCACTGAGCACCCAGCACCCTGAACACTGAGCACCCAGCACCCTGAGTGCTGAGCACCCAGCACCCTGAGTACTGAGCACCCAGCACCCCGAGCACTGAGCACCCAGCACCCTGTGTACTGAGCACCGAGCACCCCGAACACTGAGCACCCAACACCCTGTGTACTGAGCACCGAGCACCCCGAGCACTGAGCACCCAGCACCCTGAGCACTCAGCACCCAGCACCGTGAGCACTGAGCACCCAGCACCCTGAGCACTGAGGACCCAGCACCCTGAGCACTGAGCACCCAGCACCCAGAGCACTGAGCACCCAGCACCCTGAGCACTGAGCACCCAGCACCCTGAGTACTGAGCACCCAGCACCCTGAGTACTGAGCACCCAGCACCCCGAGGACTGAGCACCCAGCACCCTGTGCACTGAGCACTGAGCATCCAGCACCCCGAGCACTGAGCACCCTGAGCTCTTAGCACCCTGAGTACTGAGCACCAAGCACCCTGAGTACTGAGCACGCAGCACCCTGAGCACTGAGCACCCAGCACCCCGAGAACTGAGCACCCAGCACCCTGAGCACTGAGCACCCAGCACCCAGAGCACTGAGCACCCAGCACCCTGAGCACTGAGCACCCAGCACCCCGAGTACTGAGCACCGAGCACCCCGAGAACTGAGCACCCAGCACCCCGAGCACTGAGCAAAGAGCACCCTGAGCACTGAGCACCCAGCACCCCGAGTACTGAGCACTGAGCACCCTGAGTACTGAGCACCCAGCACCCCGAGTACTGAGCACTGAGCACCATGAGTCCTGAGCTCCCAGCACCCTGAGCACTGAGCACTGAGAACCCTGAGTACTGAGCACCGAGCACCCCGAGCACTGAGCACCCAGCACCCTGAGTACTGAGCACCGAGCTCACCGAGCACTGATCACCCTGAATACTGAGCACCCAGCACCCTGAGTACTGAGCACCGAGCACCCCGAGCACTGAGCACCCAGCACCCTGAGTACTGAGCACCGAGCACCCCGAGCACTGAGCACCCAGCACCCCGAGCACTGAGCACCCAGCACCCTGAGTACTGAGCACCCAGCACCCCGAGAATGAGCACCCTGAGCACTGAGTACCCAGCACCATGAGTACTGAGCACCCAGCACCCTGAGTACTGAGCATCCAGCACCCTGAGCACTGAGCACCCAGCAACCTGAGTACTGAGCACCCAGCACACTGAGCACTGAGCACCCAGCACCCCGAGCACTGAGCACCCAGCACCGCGAGCACTGAGCACTGAGCACCCTGAGCACTGAGCACCCAGCACCCCGAGTACTGAGCACTGAGCACCCTGAGTACTGAGCACCCAGCACCCCGAGTACTGAGCACTGAGCACCCTGAGTAATGAGCACCCAGCACCCTGAGCACTGAGCACTGAGAACCCTGAGTACTGAGCACCGAGCACCCCGAGCACTGAGCACCCAGCACCCCGAGCACTGAGCACCCAGCACTCTGAGTACTGAGCACTGAGCACCCAGCACCCCGAGCACTGAGCACTCAGCACCCTGTGTACTGAGCACTGAGTACCCAGTACCCCGAGCACTGAGCACCCAGCACCCTGAGCACTGAGCACCCAGCACCCTGAGTACTGAGCACTGAGCACCCTGAGTACTGAGCACTGAGCACCATGAGCACTGAGCACCCAGCTCCCCGAGCACTGAGCACCCAGCACCCTGAGTACTGAGCACACAGCACCCTGAGTACTGAGCCCTCAGCACCCTGAGTACTGAGCACCGAGCACCCCGAGCACTGAGCACCCAGCACCCTGAGCACTGAGCACCCTGAGGACTGAGCAACCAGCACCCTGAGTACTCAGCACCCAGCACCCTGAGTACTGAGCACCCAGCATCCTGAGTACTGAGCACCGATCACCCTGAGCACTGAGCACCCAGCACCCCGAGCACTGAGCACCCTGAGTACTGAGCACCCAGCACCCTGAGTACTGAGCACCGAGCTCCCCGAGCACTGAGCACCCTGAGTACTGAGCACACAACACCCCGATCACTGAGCACCCAGCACCCTGAGCACTGAGCACCCAGCATCCTGAGCACTGAGCACCCAGCAACCTGAGTACTGAGCACCCAGCACGCTGAGTACTGAGCGCCCAGCACCTCGAGCACTGAGCACACAGCACCCTGAGTACTGAGCACTGAGCACCCAGCACCCCGAGCACTGAGCACCCAGCACCCTGTGTACTGAGCACCGAGCACCCCGAGCACTGAGCACCCAGGACCCCGAGCACTGAGCAAACTGAGCTCTTAGCACCCTGAGTACTGAGCACCCAGCACCCTGAGTACTGAGCACCCAGCACCCTGAGCACTGAGCACCCAGCACCCTGAGTACTGAACACCCAGCACCCTTAGTACTGAGAACCGAGCACCCCGAGCACTGAGCACCAAGCACCCTGAGCACTGAGCACCCAGCACCCCGAGCATTGAGCACCCAGCACCCTGAGCACTGAGCACCCAGGACCCCGAGTACTGAGCACCGAGCACCCCGAGAACTGAGAACCCAGCACCCCAAGCACTGAGCACTGAGCACCCTGAGCACTGAGCACCCAGCACCCCGAGTACTGAGCACTGAGCACCCTGAGTACTGAGCACCCAGCACCCCGAGAACTGAGCACTGATCACCATGAGTACTGAGCATCCAGCACCCTGAGCACTGAGCACTGAGAACCCTGAGTACTGAGCACCGAGCACCCCGAGCACTGAACACCCAGCACCCTGAGTACTGAGCACCGAGCTCCCCGAGCACTGAGCACCCTGAGTACTGAGCACCCAGCACCCTGAGTACTGAGCACCAAGCACCGCGAGCACTGAGCACCCAGCACCCCGAGCACTGAGCACCCAGCACCCTGAGTACTGAGCACCCAGCACCCCGAGAATGAGCACCCTGAGCACTGAGTACCCAGCACCATGAGTACTGAGCACCCAGCACCCTGAGTACTGAGCACAAAGCACCCTGAGCACTGAGCACCCAGCAACCTGAGTACTGAGCACCCAGCACTCTGAGCACTGAGCACCCAGCACCCCGAGCACTGAGCACCCAGCACCCCGAGCACTGAGCACTGAGCACCCTGAGCACTGAGCACCCAGCACCCCGAGTACTGAGCACTGAGCACCCTGAGTACTGAGCACCCAGCACCCCGAGTACTGAGCACTGAGCACCCTGAGTACTGAGCACCCAGCACCCTGAGCACTGAGCACTGAGAACCCTGAGTACTGAGCACTGAGCACCCCGAGCACTGAGCACCCAGCACCCCGAGCACTGAGCACCCAGCACCCTGAGTACTGAGCACCCAGCACCCCAAACACTGAGCACCGAGCACCCTGAGAACTGAGCACCGAGCACCCTGAGTACTGAGCACCCAGCACCATGAGTACTGAGCACCGAGCACCCCGAGAATGAGCACCCAGCACCATGAGTACTGAGCACCGAGCAACCTGAGCACTGAGCACCCAGCACCCCGAGAATGAGCACCCAGCACCATGAGTACTGAGCACCGAGCAACCTGAGCACTGAGCACCCAGCACCCTGAGCACTGAGCACGGAGCACGGCGAGGACTGAGCACCCAGCACCTTGAGCACTGAGCACCCAGCACCTTGAGTACTGAGCACCGAGCACCCCGAGCCCTGAGCACCCAGCACCCTAAGTAATGACCACCCAGCACCCTGAGCACTGAGCACCCAGCGCCCCGAGCACTGAGCACCCAGCACCCTGAGTACTGAGCACCCAGCACCCTGAGTACTGAGCACCCAGCACCCCGAGCACTGAGCACCCAGCACCCTGAGCACTGAGCACCCAGCATCCTGAGTACTGAGCACTGAGCACCCTGAGCACTGAGCACCCAGCACCCCGAGCACTGAGCACCCAGCACCCTGAGTACTGAGCACCCAGCACCCTGAGTACTGAGCACTCAGCACCCTGAGTACTGAGCACCGAGCACCCCGAGCACTGAGCACCCAGCACCCTGAGCACTGAGCACCCTGAGGACTGAGCAACCAGCACCCTGAGTACTGAGCACCCAGCACCCTGAGTACTGAGCACCCAGCATCCTGAGTACTGAGCACCGATCACCCTGAGCACTGAGCACCCAGCACCCCGAGCACTGAGCACCCAGCACCCTGAGTACTGAGCACCGTGAGTACTGAGCACCCAGCACCCCGAGCACTGAGCACCCAGCACCCTGAGTACTGAGCACCCTGAGTACTGAGCACCCAGCACCCTGAGTACTGAGCACACTGAGTACTGAGCACCCAGCACCCTGAGCACTGAGCACCCTGAGGACTGAGCAACCAGCACCCTGAGCACTGAGCACCCAGCACACTGAGTACTGACCACCCAGCACCCTGAGCACTGAGCACCCAGCACCCTGAGTACTGAGCACCGAGCACCCCGAGCACTGAGCACCCAGCACCCTGAGTACTGAGCACCCAGCACCCTGAGTAGTGAGCACCCAGCACCCCGACTACTGAGCACCCAGCACCGTGAGTACTGACCACCCAGCACACTGAGTACTGAGCACCCAGCACCCCGAGCACGAAGCACCCAGCACCCCGAGCACCGAGCACCCAGCACCCTGAGCAGTGAGCACCCAGCACCCTGAGCACTGAGCACCCAGCACCTTGAGTACTGAGCACTGAGCACCCAGCACCCTGAGCACTGAGCACCCAGCACCCTTAATACTAAGCACCCAGCACCCTGAGTACTGAGCACCCAGCACCCTGAGTACTGAGCACCCAGCATACTGAGCACCGAGCACCCCGAGCACTGAGCACCCAGCACCCTTAGTACTGAGCACCCAGCACCCCGAGCACTGAGCACCCAGCACCGTGAGTACTGAGCACCGAGCACCCTGAGTACTGAGCACCCAGTACCCTGAGTACTGAGCACCCAGCGTACTGAGCACCTAGCACCCAGCACCCTGAGTACTGAGCAACCAGCACCCTGAGCACTGAGCACCCAGCACGCTGAGTACTGAGCACCCAGCACCCTGAGTACTGAGCACTGAGCACCCTGAGTACTGAGCACTGAGCACCATGAGCAGTGAGCACCCAGCACCCCGAGCACTGAGCACCCAGCACCCTGAGTACTGAGCAACCAGCACCCTGAGTACTGAGCACTCAGCACCCTGAGTACTGAGCACCGAGCTCCCCGAGCCCTGAGCACCCAGCACCCTGAGCACTGAGCACCCTGAGGACTGAGCAACCAGCACCCTGAGTACTGAGCACCCAGCACCCTGAGTACTGAGCACCCAGCATCCTGAGTACTGAGCACCGATCACCCTGAGCACTGAGCACCCAGCACCCCGAGCACTGAGCACCCTGAGTACTGAGCACCCAGCACCCTGAGTACTGAGCACTAAGCACCCAGAGCACTGAGCACCCAGCACCCCGAGCACGGAGCATCCAGGACCCCGAGCACTGAGTACTGAGCACCCAGCACCCTGAGTACTGAGCACCGAGCTCCGCGAGCACTGAGCACCCTGAGTACTGAGCACCCAGAACCCCGATCACTGAGCACCCAGCACCCTGAGCACTGAGCACCCAGCACCCTGAGCACTGAGCACCCAGCACCCTGAGTACTGAGCACCCAGCACGCTGAGTACTGAGCACCCAGCACCCCGAGCACTGAGAACCCAGCACCCTGAGTACTGAGCACTGAGCACCCAGCACCCTGTGTACTGAGAACCGAGCACCCCGAGCACTGAGCACCCAGCACACTGAGCGCTCAGCACCCGGCACCCCGAGCACTGAGCACCCAGCACCCTGAGCACTGAGCACCCAGCACCCTGAGCACTGACCACCCAGCACCCAGAGCACTGAGCACCCAGCACACTGAGCACTGAGCACCCAGCACCCTGAGTACTTAGCACCCAGCACCCTGAGTACTGAGCACCCAGCACCCCGAGGACTGAGCACCCAGCACCCTGTGCACTGAGCACTGAGCATCCAGCACCCCGAGCACTGAGCACCCTGAGCTCTTAGCACCCTGAGTACTGAGCACCCAGCACCCTGAGTACTTAGCACCCAGCACCCTGAGCACTGAGCACCCAGCACCCTGAGTACTGAGCACCAAGCACCCTGAGTACTGAGCACCGAGCACCCCGAGCACTGAGCACCCAGCACACTGAGCACTGAGCACCCAGCACCCCGAGCACTGAGCACCCAGCACCCTGAGCACTGAGCACCCAGCACCCCGAGTACTGAGCACCGAGCACCCCGAGAACTGAGCACCCAGCACCCCGAGCACTGAGCACTGAGCACCCTGAGCACTGAGCACCCAGCACCCCGAGTACTGATCACTGAGCACCCTGAGTACTGAGCAACCAGCACCCCGAGTACTGAGCACTGAGCACCATGAGTACTGAGCACCCAGCACCCTGAGCACTGAGCACTGAGAACCCTGAGTACTGAGCACCGAGCACCCCGAGCACTGAACACCCAGCACCCTGAGTACTGAGCACCGATCTCCCCGAGCACTGAGCACCCTGAGCACTGAGCACCCAGCACCCTGAGTACTGAGCACCGAGCACCCCGAGCACTGAGCACCCAGCACCCCGAGCACTGAGCACCCAGCACCCTGAGTACTGAGCACCCAGCACCCCGAGAATGAGCACCCTGAGCACTGAGTACCCAGCACCATGAGTACTGAGCACCCAGCACCCTGAGTACTGAGCACCCAGCATCCTGAGTACTGAGCACCGATCACCCTGAGCACTGAGCACCCAGCACCCCGAGCACTGAGCACCCAGCACCCTGAGTACTGAGCACCGTGAGTACTGAGCACCCAGCACCCCGAGCACTGAGCACCCAGCACCCTGAGTACTGAGCACCCTGAGTACTGAGCACCCAGCACCCTGAGTACTGAGCACACTGAGTACTGAGCACCCAGCACCCTGAGCACTGAGCACCCTGAGGACTGAGCAACCAGCACCCTGAGCACTGAGCAGCCAGCACACTGAGTACTGACCACCCAGCACCCTGAGCACTGAGCACCCAGCACCCTGAGTACTGAGCACCGAGCACCCCGAGCACTGAGCACCCAGCACCCTGAGTACTGAGCACCCAGCACCCTGAGTAGTGAGCACCCAGCACCCCGACTACTGAGCACCCAGCACCGTGAGTACTGACCACCCAGCACCCTGAGTACTGAGCACCCAGCACCCCGAGCACTAAGCACCAAGCACCCCGAGCACCGAGCACCCAGCATCCTGAGCAGTGAGCACCCAGCACCCTGAGCACTGAGCACCCAGCACCTTGAGTACTGAGCACTGAGCAACCAGCACCCTGAGCACTGAGCACCCAGCACCCTTAATACTAAGCACCCAGCACCCTTAGTACTGAGCACCCAGCACCCTGAGTACTGAGCACCCAGCATACTGAGCACCGAGCACCCCGAGCACTGAGCACCCAGCACCCTTAGTACTGAGCACCCAGCACCCCGAGCACTGAGCACCCAGCACCCTGAGTACTGAGCACCGAGCACCCTGAGTACTGAGCACCCAGCACCCTGAGTACTGAGCACCCAGCGTACTGAGCACCGAGCACCCAGCACCCTGAGTACTGAGCAGCCAGCACCCTGAGCACTGAGCACCCAGCACCCTGAGTACTGAGCACCCAGCACCCTGAGTACTGAGCACTGAGCACCCTGAGTACTGAGCACTGAGCACCATGAGCACTGAGCACCCAGCACCCCGAGCACTGAGCACCCAGCACCCTGAGTACTGAGCAACCAGCACCCTGAGTACTGAGCACTCAGCACCCTGAGTACTGAGCACCGAGCACCCCGAGCACTGAGCACCCAGCACCCTGAGCACTGAGCACCCTGAGGACTGAGCAACCAGCACCCTGAGTACTGAGCACACTGAGTACTGAGCACCCAGCACCCTGAGCACTGAGCACCCTGAGGACTGAGCAACCAGCACCCTGAGCACTGAGCACCCAGCACACTGAGTACTGACCACCCAGCACCCTGAGCACTGAGCACCGTGAGTACTGAGCACCCAGCACCCCGAGCACTGAGCACCCAGCACCCTGAGTACTGAGCACCCTGAGTACTGAGCACCCAGCACCCTGAGTACTGAGCACACTGAGTACTGAGCACCCAGCACCCTGAGCACTGAGCACCCTGAGGACTGAGCAACCAGCACCCTGAGCACTGAGCACCCAGCACACTGAGTACTGACCACCCAGCACCCTGAGCACTGAGCACCCAACACCCTGAGTACTGAGCACCGAGCACCCCGAGCACTGAGCACCCAGCACCCTGAGTACTGAGCACCCAGCACCCTGAGTAGTGAGCACCCAGCACCCCGACTACTGAGCACCCAGCACCGTGAGTACTGACCACCCAGCACCCTGAGTACTGAGCACCCAGCACCCCGAGCACGAAGCACCCAGCACCCCGAGCACCGAGCACCCAGCACCCTGAGCAGTGAGCACCCAGCACCCTGAGCACTGAGCACCCAGCACCTTGAGTACTGAGCACTGAGCACCCAGCACCCTGAGCACTGAGCACCCAGCACCCTTAATACTCAGCACCCAGCACCCTGAGTACTGAGCACCCAGCACCCTGAGTACTGAGCACCCAGCATACTGAGCACCGAGCACCCCGAGCACTGAGCACCCAGCACCCTTTGTACTGAGCACCCAGCACCCCGAGCACTGAGCACCCAGCACCCTGAGTACTGAGCACCGAGCACCCTGAGTACTGAGCACCCAGTACCCTGAGTACTGAGCACCCAGCGTACTGAGCACCGAGCACCCAGCACCCTGAGTACTGAGCAGCCAGCACCCTGAGCACTGAGCACCCAGCACCCTGAGTACTGAGCACCCAGCACCCTGAGTACTGAGCACTGAGCACCCTGAGTACTGAGCACTGAGCACCATGAGCACTGAGCACCCAGCACCCCGAGCACTGAGCACCAAGCACCCTGAGTACTGAGCAACCAGCACCCTGAGTACTGAGCACTCAGCACCCTGAGTACTGAGCACCGAGCACCCCGAGCCCTGAGCACCCAGCACCCTGAGCACTGAGCACCCTGAGGACTGAGCAACCAGCACCCTGAGTACTGAGCACCCAGCACCCTGAGTACTGAGCACCCAGCATCCTGAGTACTGAGCACCGATCACCCTGAGCACTGAGCACCCAGCACCCCGAGCACTGAGCACCCTGAGTACTGAGCACCCAGCACCCTGAGTACTGAGCACTAAGCACCCAGAGCACTGAGCACCCAGCACCCCGAGCACGGAGCATCCAGGACCCCGAGCACTGAGTACTGAGCACCCAGCACCCTGAGTACTGAGCACCGAGCTCCGCGAGCACGGAGCACCCTGAGTACTGAGCACCCAGAACCCCGATCACTGAGCACCCAGCACCCTGAGCACTGAGCACCCAGCACCCTGAGCACTGAGCACCCAGCACCCTGAGTACTGAGCACCCAGCACGCTGAGTACTGAGCACCCAGCACCCCGAGCACTGAGCACCCAGCACCCTGAGTACTGAGCACTGAGCACCCAGCATCCCGAGCACTGAGCACCCAGCACCCTGTGTACTGAGAACCGAGCACCCCGAGCACTGAGCACCGAGCACACTGAGCGCTCAGCACCCGGCACCCCGAGCACTGAGCACCCAGCACCCTGAGCACTGAGCACCCAGCACCCTGAGCACTGAGCACCCAGCACCCAGAGCACTGTGCACCCAGCACACTGAGCACTGAGCACCCAGCACCCTGAGTACTGAGCACCCAGCACCCTGAGTACTGAGCACCCAGCACCCCGAGGACTGAGCACCCAGCACCGTGTGCACTGAGCACTGAGCATCCAGCACCCCGAGCACTGAGCACCCTGAGCTCTTAGCACCCTGAGTACTGAGCACCCAGCACCCTGAGTACTTAGCACCCAGCACCCTGAGCACTGAGCACCCAGCACCCTGAGTACTGAGCACCAAGCACACTGAGTACTGAGCACCGAGCACCCCGAGCACTGAGCACCCAGCACACTGAGCACTGAGCACCCAGCACCCCGAGCACTGAGCACCCAGCACCCTGAGCACTGAGCACCCAGCACCCCGAGTACTGAGCACCGAGCACCCCGAGAACTGAGCACCCAGCACCCCGAGCACTGAGCACTGAGCACCCTGAGCACTGAGCACCCAGCACCCCGAGTACTGAGCACTGAGCACCCTGAGTACTGAGCAACCAGCACCCTGAGCACTGAGCACTGAGAACCCTGAGTACTGAGCACCGAGCACCCCGAGCACTGAACACGCAGCACCCTGAGTACTGAGCACCGAGCACACGAGCACTGAGCACCCAGCACCCCGAGCACTGAGCACCCAGCACCCTGAGTACTGAGCACCCAGCACCCCGAGAATGAGCACCCTGAGCACTGAGTACCCAGCACCATGAGTACTGAGCACCCAGCACCCTGAGTACTGAGCACCCAGCATCCTGAGTACTGAGCACCGATCACCCTGAGCACTGAGCACCCAGCACCCCGAGCACTGAGCACCCAGCACCCTGAGTACTGAGCACCGTGAGTACTGAGCACCCAGCACCCCGAGCACTGAGCACCCAGCACCCTGAGTACTGAGCACCCTGAGTACTGAGCACCCAGCACCCTGAGTACTGAGCACACTGAGTACTGAGCACCCAGCACCCTGAGCACTGAGCACCCTGAGGACTGAGCAACCAGCACCCTGAGCACTGAGCACCCAGCACACTGAGTACTGACCACCCAGCACCCTGAGCACTGAGCACCCAGCACCCTGAGTACTGAGCACCGAGCACCCCGAGCACTGAGCACCCAGCACCCTGAGTACTGAGCACCCAGCACCCTGAGTAGTGAGCACCCAGCACCCCGACTACTGAGCACCCAGCACCGTGAGTACTGACCACCCAGCACCCTGAGTTCTGAGCACCCAGCACCCCGAGCACTAAGCACCCAGCACCCCGAGCACCGAGCACCCAGCATCCTGAGCAGTGAGCACCCAGCACCCTGAGCACTGAGCACCCAGCACCTTGAGTACTGAGCACTGAGCACCCAGCACCCTGAGCACTGAGCACCCAGTACCCTTAATACTAAGCACCCAGCACCCTTAGTACTGAGCACCCAGCACCCTGAGTACTGAGCACCCAGCATACTGAGCACCGAGCACCCCGAGCACTGAGCACCCAGCACCCTTAGTACTGAGCACCCAGCACCCCGAGCACTGAGCACCCAGCACCCTGAGTACTGAGCACCGAGCACCCTGAGTACTGAGCACCCAGCACCCTGAGTACTGAGCACCCAGCGTACTGAGCACCGAGCACCCAGCACCCTGAGTACTGAGCAGCCAGCACCCTGAGCACTGAGCACCCAGCACCCTGAGTACTGAGCACCCAGCACCCTGAGTACTGAGCACTGAGCACCCTGAATACTGAGCACTGAGCACCATGAGCACTGAGCACCCAGCACCCCGAGCACTGAGCACCCAGCACCCTGAGTACTGAGCAACCAGCACCCTGAGTACTGAGCACTCAGCACCCTGAGTACTGAGCACCGAGCACCCCGAGCCCTGAGCACCCAGCACCCTGAGCACTGAGCACCCTGAGGACTGAGCAACCAGCACCCTGAGTACTGAGCACCCAGCACCCTGAGTACTGAGCACCCAGCATCCTGAGTACTGAGCATCGATCACCCTGAGCACTGAGCACCCAGCACCCCGAGCACTGAGCACCCTGAGTACTGAGCACCCAGCACCCTGAGTACTGAGCACTAAGCACCCAGAGCACTGAGCACCCAGCACCCCGAGCACGGAGCATGGAGGACCCCGAGCACTGAGTACTGAGCACCCAGCACCCTGAGTACTGAGCACCGAGCTCCGCGAGCACTGAGCACCCTGAGTACTGAGCACCCAGAACCCCGATCACTGAGCACCCAGCACCCTGAGCACTGAGCACCCAGCACCCTGAGCACTGAACACCCACCACCCTGAGTACTGAGCACCCAGCACGCTGAGTACTGAGCACCCAGCACCCCGAGCACTGAGCACCCAGCACCCTGAGTACTGAGCACTGAGCACCCAGCACCCCGAGCACTGAGCACCCAGCACCCTGTGTACTGAGAACCGAGCACCCCGAGCACTGAGCACCCAGCACCCTGAGCGCTCAGCACCCGGCACCCCGAGCACTGAGCACCCAGCACCCTGAGCACTGAGCACCCAGCACCCTGAGCACTGAGCACCCAGCACCCAGAGCACTGAGCACCCAGCACACTGAGCACTGAGCACCCAGCACCCTGAGTACTGAGCACCCAGCACCCTGAGTACTGAGCACCCAGCACCCCGAGGACTGAGCACCCAGCACCCTGTGCACTGAGCACTGAGCATCCAGCACCCCGAGCACTGAGCACCCTGAGCTCTTAGCACCCTGAGTACTGAGCACCCAGCACCCTGAGTACTGAGCACCCAGCACCCTGAGCACTGAGCACCCAGCACCCTGAGTACTGAGCACCAAGCACCCTGAGTACTGAGCACCGAGCACCCCTTGCACTGAGCACCCAGCACACTGAGCACTGAGCACCCAGCACCCCGAGCACTGAGCACCCAGCACCCTGAGCACTGACCACCCAGCACCCCGAGTACTGAGCACCGAGCACCCCGAGAACTGAGCACCCAGCACCCCGAGCACTGAGCACTGAGCACCCTGAGCACTGAGCACCCAGCACCCCGAGTACTGAGCACTGAGCACACTGAGTACTGAGCAACCAGCACCCCGAGTACTGAGCACTGAGCACCATGAGTACTGAGCACCCAGCACCCTGAGCACTGAGCACTGAGAACCCTGAGTACTGAGCACCCAGCACCCTGAGCACTGAGCACCCAGCACCCTGAGCACTGAGCACCCAGCACTCAGAGCACTGAGCACCCAGCACACTGAGCACTGAGCACACAGCACCCTGAGTACTGAGCACCCAGCACCCTGAGTACTGAGCACCCAGCACCCCGAGGACTGAGCACCCAGCACCCTGTGCACTGAGGACTGAGCATCCAGCACCCCGAGCACTGAGCACCCTGAGCTCTTAGCACCCTGAGTACTGAGCACCCAGCACCCTGAGTACTTAGCACCCAGCACCCTGAGCACTGAGCACCCAGCACCCTGAGTACTGAGCACCAAGCACCCTGAGTACTGAGCACCGAGCACCCCGAGCACTGAGCACCCAGCACACTGAGCACTGAGCACCCAGCACCCCGAGCACTGAGCACCCAGCACCCTGAGCACTGAGCACCCAGCACCCCGAGTACTGAGCACTGAGCACCATGAGTACTGAGCACCCAGCACCCCGAGCACTGAGCACTGAGAACCCTGAGTACTGAGCACCCAGCACCCCGAGTACTGAGCACTGAGCACCCCGAGCACTGAGCACCCAGCACACTGAGCACTGAGCACCCAGCACCCCGAGCACTGAGCACTGAGCACCCTGAGCACTGAGCACCCAGCACCCCTAGTACTGAGCACTGAGCACCCTGAGTACTGAGCAACCAGCACCCCGAGTACTGAGCACTGAGCACCATGAGTACTGAGCACCCAGCACCCTGAGCACTGAGCACTGAGAACCCTGAGTACTGAGCACCGAGCACCCCGAGCACTGAACACCCAGCACCCTGAGTACTGAGCACCGAGCTCCCCGAGCACTGAGCACCCTGAGCACTGAGCACCCAGCACCCTGAGGACTGAGCACCGAGCACCCCGAGCACTGAGCACACAGCACCCCGAGCACTGAGCACCCAGCACCCTGAGTACTGAGCACCCAGCACCCCGAGAATGAGCACCCTGAGCACTGAGTACCCAGCACCATGAGTACTGAGCACCCAGCACCCTGAGTACTGAGCACCCAGCATCCTGAGTACTGAGCACCGATCACCCTGAGCACTGAGCACCCAGCACCCCGAGCACTGAGCACCCAGCACCCTGAGTACTGAGCACCAAGCACCCTGAGTACTGAGCACCGAGCACCCCGTGCACTGAGCACCCAGCACACTGAGCACTGAGCACCCAGCACCCCGAGCACTGAGCACCCAGCACCCTGAGCACTGAGCACCCAGCACCCCGAGTACTGAGCACCGAGCACCCCGAGAACTGAGCACCCAGCACCCCGAGCACTGAGCACTGAGCACCCTGAGCACTGAGCACCCAGCACCCCGAGTACTGAGCACTGAGCACACTGAGTACTGAGCAACCAGCACCCCGAGTACTGAGCACTGAGCACCATGAGTACTGAGCACCCAGCACCCTGAGCACTGAGCACTGAGAACCCTGAGTACTGAGCACCGAGCACCCCGAGCACTGAACACCCAGCACCCTGAGTACTGAGCACCAAGCTCCCCGAGCACTGAGCACACTGAGCACTGAGCACCCAGCACCCTGAGTACTGAGCACCGAGCACACCGAGCACTGAGCACCCAGCACCCCGAGCACTGAGCACCCAGCACCCTGAGTACTGAGCACCCAGCACCCCGAGAATGAGCACCCTGAGCACTGAGTACCCAGCACCATGTGTACTGAGCACCCAGCACCCTGAGTACTGAGCACCCAGCATCCTGAGTACTGAGCACCGATCACCCTGAGCACTGAGCACCCAGCACCCCGAGCACTGAGCACCCAGCACCCTGAGTACTGAGCACCAAGCACCCTGAGTACTGAGCACCGAGCACCCCGTGCACTGAGCACCCAGCACACTGAGCACTGAGCACCCAGCACCCCGAGCACTGAGCACCCAGCACCCTGAGCACTGAGCACCCAGCACCCCGAGTACTGAGCACCGAGCACCCCGAGAACTGAGCACCCAGCACCCCGAGCACTGAGCACTGAGCACCCTGAGCACTGAGCACCCAGCACCCCGAGTACTGAGCACTGAGCACACTGAGTACTGAGCAACCAGCACCCCGAGTACTGAGCACTGAGCACCATGAGTACTGAGCACCCAGCACCCTGAGCACTGAGCACTGAGAACCCTGAGTACTGAGCACCGAGCACCCCGAGCACTGAACACCCAGCAACCTGAGTACTGAGCACCGAGCTCCCTGAGCACTGAGCACCCAGCACCCTGTGTACTGAGAACCGAGCACCCCGAGAACTGAGCACCCAGCACACTGAGCGCTCAGCACCCGGCACCCCGAGCACTGAGCACCCAGCACCCTGAGCACTGAGCACCCAGCACCCTGAGTACTGAGCACCCAGCACCCATAGCACTAAGCACCCAGCACCCTGAGTACTGAGCACCCAGCACCCTGAGTACTGAGCACCCAGCACCCCGAGGACTGAGCACCCAGCACCCTGTGCACTGAGCACTGAGCATCCAGCACCCCGAGCACTGAGCACCCTGAGCTCTTAGCACCCTGAGTAATGAGCACCCAGCACCCTGAGTACTTAGCACCCAGCACCCTGAGCACTGAGCACCCAGCACCCTGAGTACTGAGCACCAAGCACCCTGAGTACTGAGCACCGAGCACCCCGAGCACTGAGCACCCAGCACACTGAGCACTGAGCACCCAGCACCCCGAGCACTGAGCACCCAGCACCCTGAGCACTGAGCACCCAGCACCCCGAGTACTGAGCACCGAGCACCCCGAGAACTGAGCACCCAGCACCCCGAGCACTGAGCACTGAGCACCCTGAGCACTGAGCATCCAGCACCCCGAGTACTGAGCACTGAGCACCCTGAGTACTGAGCAACCAGCACCCCGAGTACTGAGCACTGAGCACCATGAGTACTGAGCACCCAGCACCCTGAGCACTGAGCACTGAGAACCCTGAGTACTGAGCACCGAGCACCCCGAGCACTGAACACCCAGCACCCTGAGTACTGAGCACCGAGCTCCCCGAGCACTGAGCACCCTGAGCACTGAGCACCCAGCACCCTGAGTACTGAGCACCGAGCACCCCGAGCACTGAGCACCCAGCACCCCGAGCACTGAGCACCCAGCACCCTGAGTACTGAGCACCCAGCACCCCGAGAATGAGCACCCTGAGCACTGAGTACCCAGCACCATGAGTACTGAGCACCCAGCACCCTGAGTACTGAGCACCCAGCATCCTGAGTACTGAGCACCGATCACCCTGAGCACTGAGCACCCAGCACCCCGAGCACTGAGCACCCAGCACCCTGAGTACTGAGCACCGTGAGTACTGAGCACCCAGCACCCCGAGCACTGAGCACCCAGCACCCTGAGTACTGAGCACCCTGAGTACTGAGCACCCAGCACCCTGAGTACTGAGCACACTGAGTACTGAGCACCCAGCACCCTGAGCACTGAGCACCCTGAGGACTGAGCAACCAGCACCCTGAGCACTGAGCACCCAGCACACTGAGTACTGACCACCCAGCACCCTGAGCACTGAGCACCCAGCACCCTGAGTACTGAGCACCGAGCACCCCGAGCACTGAGCACCCAGCACCCTGAGTACTGAGCACCCAGCACCCTGAGTAGTGAGCACCCAGCACCCCGACTACTGAGCACCCAGCACCGTGAGTACTGACCACCCAGCACCCTGAGTACTGAGCACCCAGCACCCCGAGCACTAAGCACCCAGCACCCCGAGCACCGAGCACCCAGCATCCTGAGCAGTGAGCACCCAGCACCCTGAGCACTGAGCACCCAGCACCTTGAGTACTGATCACTGAGCACCCAGCACCCTGAGCACTGAGCACCCAGCACCCTTAATACTAAGCACCCAGCACCCTTAGTACTGAGCACCCAGCACCCTGAGTACTGAGCACCCAGCATACTGAGCACCGAGCACCCCGAGCACTGAGCACCCAGCACCCTTAGTACTGAGCACCCAGCACCCCGAGCACTGAGCACCCAGCACCCTGAGTACTGAGCACCGAGCACCCTGAGTACTGAGCACCCAGCACCCTGAGTACTGAGCACCCAGCGTACTGAGCACCGAGCACCCAGCACCCTGAGTACTGAGCAGCCAGCACCCTGAGCACTGAGCACCCAGCACCCTGAGTACTGAGCACCCAGCACCCTGAGTACTGAGCACTGAGCACCCTGAGTACTGAGCACTGAGCACCATGAGCACTGAGCACCCAGCACCCCGAGCACTGAGCACCCAGCACCCTGAGTACTGAGCAACCAGCACCCTGAGTACTGAGCACTCAGCACCCTGAGTACTGAGCACCGAGCACCCCGAGCCCTGAGCACCCAGCACCCTGAGCACTGAGCACCCTGAGGACTGAGCAACCAGCACCCTGAGTACTGAGCACCCAGCACCCTGAGTACTGAGCACCCAGCATCCTGAGTACTGAGCATCGATCACCCTGAGCACTGAGCACCCAGCACCCCGAGCACTGAGCACCCTGAGTACTGAGCACCCAGCACCCTGAGTACTGAGCACTAAGCACCCAGAGCACTGAGCACCCAGCACCCCAAGCACGGAGCATCCAGGACCCCGAGCACTGAGTACTGAGCACCCAGCACCCTGAGTACTGAGCACCGAGCTCCGCGAGCACTGAGCACCCTGAGTACTGAGCACCCAGAACCCCGATCACTGAGCACCCAGCACCCTGAGCACTGAGCACCCAGCACCCTGAGCACTGAGCACCCAGCACCCTGAGTACTGAGCACCCAGCACGCTGAATACTGAGCACCCAGCACCCCGAGCACTGAGCACCCAGCACCCTGAGTACTGAGCACGGAGCACCCAGCACCCCGAGCACTGAGCACCCAGCACCCTGAGTACTGAGCACTGAGCACCCAGCACCCTGAGCACTGAGCACCCAGCACCCCGAGTACTGAGCACTGAGCACACTGAGTACTGAGCAACCAGCACCCCGTGTACTGAGCACTGAGCACCATGAGTACTGAGCACCCAGCACCCTGAGCACTGAGCACTGAGAACCCTGAGTACTGAGCACCGAGCACCCCGAGCACTGAACACCCAGCACCCTGAGTACTGAGCACCGAGCTCCCCGAGCACTGAGCACCCTGAGCACTGAGCACCCAGCACCCTGAGTACTGAGCACCGAGCACCCCGAGCACTGAGCACCCAGCACCCCGAGCACTGAGCACCCAGCACCCTGAGTACTGAGCACCCAGCACCCCGAGAATGAGCACCCTGAGCACTGAGTACCCAGCACCATGAGTATTGAGCACCCAGCACCCTGAGTACTGAGCACCCAGAACCCTGAGCACTGAGCACCCAGCAACCTGAGTACTGAGCACCCAGCACTCTGAGCACTGAGCACCCAGCACCCCGAGCACTGAGCACCCAGCACCCCGAGCACTGAGCACTGAGCACCCTGAGCACTGAGCACCCAGCACCCCGAGTACTGAGCACTGAGCACCCTGAGTACTGAGCACCCAGCACCCCGAGTACTGAGCACTGAGCACCCTGAGTACTGAGCACCCAGCACCCTGAGCACTCAGTACTGAGAACCCTGAGTACAGAGCACCGAGCACCCCGAGCACTGAGCACCCAGCACCCCGAGCACTGAGCACCCAGCACCCTGAGTACTGAGCACTGAGCACCCAGCACCCCGAGCACTGAGCACCCAGCACCCTGTGTACTGAGCACTGAGTACCCAGTACCCCCGAGCACTGAGCACCCAGCACCCTGAGCACTGAGCACCCAGCACCCTGAGTACTGAGCACTGAGCACCCTGAGTACTGAGCACTGAGCACCCTGAGCACTGAGCACCCAGCACCCCGAGCACTGAGCACCCAGCACCCTGAGTACTGAGCACCCAGCACCCTGAGTACTGAGCACTCAGCATCCTGAGTACTGAGCACCGAGCACCCCGAGCACTGAGCACCCAGCACCCTGAGCACTGGGCACCCTGAGTACTGAGCACCCAGCACCCTGAGTACTGAGCACCCTAAGTACTGAGCACCCAGCACCTTGAGTACTGATCACTGAGCACCCAGCACCCTGAGCACTGAGCACCCAGCACCCTTAATACTAAGCACCCAGCACCCTTAGTACTGAGCACCCAGCACCCTGAGTACTGAGCACCCAGCATACTGAGCACCGAGCACCCCGAGCACTGAGCACCCAGCACCCTTAGTACTGAGCACCCAGCACCCCGAGCACTGAGCACCCAGCACCCTGAGTACTGAGCACCGAGCACCCTGAGTACTGAGCACCCAGCACCCTGAGTACTGAGCACCCAGCGTACTGAGCACCGAGCACCCAGCACCCTGAGTACTGAGCAGCCAGCACCCTGAGCACTGAGCACCCAGCACCCTGAGTACTGAGCACCCAGCACCCTGAGTACTGAGCACTGAGCACCCTGAGTACTGAGCACTAAGCACCATGAGCACTGAGCACCCAGCACCCCGAGCACTGAGCACCCAGCACCCTGAGTACTGAGCAACCAGCACCCTGAGTACTGAGCACTCAGCACCCTGAGTACTGAGCACCGAGCACCCCGAGCCCTGAGCACCCAGCACCCTGAGCACTGAGCACCCTGAGGACTGAGCAACCAGCACCCTGAGTACTGAGCACCCAGCACCCTGAGTACTGAGCACCCAGCATCCTGAGTACTGAGCATCGATCACCCTGAGCACTGAGCACCCAGCACCCCGAGCACTGAGCACCCTGAGTACTGAGCACCCAGCACCCTGAGTACTGAGCACTAAGCACCCAGAGCACTGAGCACCCAGCACCCCGAGCACGGAGCATCCAGGACCCCGAGCACTGAGTACTGAGCACCCAGCACCCTGAGTACTGAGCACCGAGCTCCGCGAGCACTGAGCACCCTGAGTACTGAGCACCCAGAACCCCGATCACTGAGCACCCAGCACCCTGAGCACTGAGCACCCAGCACCCTGAGCACTGAGCACCCAGCACCCTGAGTACTGAGCACCCGGCACGCTGAGTACTGAGCACCCAGCACCCCGAGCACTGAGCACCCAGCACCCTGAGTACTGAGCACTGAGCACCCAGCACCCCGAGCACTGAGCACCCAGCACCCTGTGTACTGAGAACCGAGCACCCCGAGCACTGAGCACCCAGCACCCTGAGCGCTCAGCACCCGGCACCCCGAGCACTGAGCACCCAGCACCCTGAGCACTGAGCACCCAGCACCCTGAGCACTGAGCACCCAGCACCCATAGCACTGAGCACCCAGCACACTGAGCACTGAGCACCCAGCACCCTGAGTACTGAGCACCCAGCACCCTGAGTACTGAGCACCCAGCACCCTGAGTACTGAGCACCCAGCATCCTGAGTACTGAGCATCGATCACCCTGAGCACTGAGCACCCAGCACCCCGAGCACTGAGCACCCTGAGTACTGAGCACCCAGCACCCTGAGTACTGAGCACTAAGCACCCACAGCACTGAGCACCCAGCACCCCGAGCACGGAGCATCCAGGACCCCGAGCACTGAGTACTGAGCACCCAGCACCCTGAGTACTGAGCACCGAGCTCCGCGAGCACTGAGAACCCTGAGTACTGAGCACCCAGAACCCCGATCACTGAGCACCCAGCACCCTGAGCACTGAGCACCCAGCACCCTGAGCACTGAGCACCCAGCACCCTGAGTACTGAGCACCCAGCACGCTGAGTACTGAGCACCCAGCACCCCGAGCACTGAGCGCCCAGCACCCTGAGTACTGAGCACTGAGCACCCCGCACCCCGAGCACTGAGCACCCAGCACCCTGTGTACTGAGAACCGAGCACCCTGAGCACTGAGCACCCAGCACCCTGAGCGCTCAGCACCCGGCACCCCGAGCACTGAGCACCCAGCACCCTGAGCACTGAGCACCCAGCACCCTGAGCACTGAGCACCCAGCACCCAGAGCACTGAGCACCCAGCACACTGAGCACTGAGCACCCAGCACCCTGAGTACTGAGCACCCAGCACCCTGAGTACTGAGCACCCAGCACCCCGAGGACTGAGCACCCAGCACCCTGTGCACTGAGCACTGAGCATCCAGCACCCCGAGCACTGAGCACCCTGAGCTCTTAGCACCCTGAGTACTGAGCACCCAGCACCCTGAGTACTGAGCACCCAGCACCCTGAGCACTGAGCTCCCAGCACCCTGAGTACTGAGCACCAAGCACCCTGAGTACTGAGCACCGAACACCCCGTGCACTGAGCACCCAGCACACTGAGCACTGAGCACCCAGCACCCCGAGCACTGCGCACCCAGCACCCTGAGCACTGAGCACCCAGCACCCGAGTACTGAGCACCGAGCACCCCGAGAACTGAGCACCCAGCACCCCGAGCACTGAGCACTGAGCACCCTGAGCACTGAGCACCCAGCACCCCGAGTACTGAGCACTGAGCACACTGAGTACTGAGCAACCAGCACCCCGTGTACTGAGCACTGAGCACCATGAGTACTGAGCACCCAGCACCCTGAGCACTGAGCACTGAGAACCCTGAGTACTGAGCACCGAGCACCCCGAGCACTGAACACCCAGCACCCTGAGTACTGAGCACCGAGCTCCCCGAGCACTGAGCACCCTGAGCACTGAGCACCCAGCACCCCGAGCACTGAGCACCCAGCACCCTGAGTACTGAGCACCCAGCACCCCGATAATGAGCACCCTGAGCACTGAGTACCCAGCACCATGAGTATTGAGCACCCAGCACCCTGAGTACTGAGCACCCAGCACCCTGAGCACTGAGCACCCAGCAACCTGAGTACTGAGCACCCAGCACTCTGAGCACTGAGCACCCAGCACCCCGAGCACTGAGCACCCAGCACCCCGAGCACTGAGCACTGAGCACCCTGAGCACTGAGCACCCAACACCCCGAGTACTGAGCACTGAGCACCCTGAGTACTGAGCACCCAGCACCCCGAGTACTGAGCACTGAGCACCCTGAGTACTGAGCACCCAGCACCCTGAGCACTCAGTACTGAGAACCCTGAGTACAGAGCACCGAGCACCCCGAGCACTGAGCACCCAGCACCCCGAGCACTGAGCACCCAGCACCCTGAGTACTGAGCACTGAGCACCCAGCACCCCGAGCACTGAGCACCCAGCACCCTGTGTACTGAGCACTGAGTACCCAGTACCCCCGAGCACTGAGCACCCAGCACCCTGAGCACTGAGCACCCAGCACCCTGAGTACTGAGCACTGAGCACCCTGAGTACTGAGCACTGAGCACCCTGAGCACTGAGCACGCAGCACCCCGAGCACTGAGCACCCAGCACCCTGAGTACTGAGCACCCAGCACCCTGAGTACTGAGCACTCAGCATCCTGAGTACTGAGCACCGAGCACCCCGAGCACTGAGCACCCAGCACCCTGAGCACTGGGCACCCTGAGTACTGAGCACCCAGCACCCTGAGTACTGAGCACCCTAAGTACTGAGCACCCAGCACCCTGAGCACTGAGCACCCAGCACACTGAGTACTGAGCACCCAGCACCCTGAGCACTGAGCACCCAGCACCCTGAGTACTGAGCACCGAGCACCCCGAGCACTGAGCACCCAGCACCCTGAGTACTGAGCACCCAGCACCCGGAGTATTGAGCACCCAGCACCCCGAGTACTGAGCACCCAGCACCGTGAGTACTGACCACCCAGCACCCTGAGTACTGAGCACCCAGCACCCCGAGCACTAAGCACCCAGCACCCCGAGCACCGAGCACCCAGCACCCTGAGCAGTGAGCACCCAGCACCCTGAGCACTGAGCACCCAGCACCCTGAGTACTGAGAACTGAGCACCCAGCACCCTGAGCACTGAGCACCCAGCACCCTGAGTACTAAGCACCCAGCACCCTGAGTACTGAGCACCCAGCACCCTGAGTACTGAGCACCCAGGGTACTGAGCACCGAGCACCCCGAGCACTCAGCACCCAGCACCCTGAGTACTGAGCACCCAGCACCCCGAGCACTGAGCACAAAGCACCCTGAGTACTGAGCACCGAGCACCCTGAGTACTGAGCACCCAGCACCCCGAGCACTGAGCACCCAGCACCCCGAGCACTGAGCACTGAGCACCCTGAGCACTGAGCACCCAGCACCCCGAGTACTGAGCACTGAGCACCCTGAGTACTGAGCACCCAGCACCCCGAGTACTGAGCACTGAGCACCCTGAGTACTGAGCACCCAGCACCCTGAGCACTCAGTACTGAGAACCCTGAGTACAGAGCACCGAGCACCCCGAGCACTGAGCACCCAGCACCCCGAGCACTGAGCACCCAGCACCCTGAGTACTGAGCACTGAGCACCCAGCACCCCGAGCACTGAGCACCCAGCACCCTGTGTACTGAGCACTGAGTACCCAGTACCCCCGAGCACTGAGCACCCAGCACCCTGAGCACTGAGCACCCAGCACCCTGAGTACTGAGCACTGAGCACCCTGAGTACTGAGCACTGAGCACCCTGAGCACTGAGCACCCAGCACCCCGAGCACTGAGCACCCAGCACCCTGAGTACTGAGCACCCAGCACCCTGAGTACTGAGCACTCAGCATCCTGAGTACTGAGCACCGAGCACCCCGAGCACTGAGCACCCAGCACCCTGAGCACTGGGCACCCTGAGTACTGAGCACCCAGCACCCTGAGTACTGAGCACCCTAAGTACTGAGCACCCAGCACCTTGAGTACTGATCACTGAGCACCCAGCACCCTGAGCACTGAGCACCCAGCACCCTTAATACTAAGCACCCAGCACCCTTAGTACTGAGCACCCAGCACCCTGAGTACTGAGCACCCAGCATACTGAGCACCGAGCACCCCGAGCACTGAGCACCCAGCACCCTTAGTACTGAGCACCCAGCACCCCGAGCACTGAGCACCCAGCACCCTGAGTACTGAGCACCGAGCACCCTGAGTACTGAGCACCCAGCACCCTGAGTACTGAGCACCCAGCGTACTGAGCACCGAGCACCCAGCACCCTGAGTACTGAGCAGCCAGCACCCTGAGCACTGAGCACCCAGCACCCTGAGTACTGAGCACCCAGCACCCTGAGTACTGAGCACTGAGCACCCTGAGTACTGAGCACTAAGCACCATGAGCACTGAGCACCCAGCACCCCGAGCACTGAGCACCCAGCACCCTGAGTACTGAGCAACCAGCACCCTGAGTACTGAGCACTCAGCACCCTGAGTACTGAGCACCGAGCACCCCGAGCCCTGAGCACCCAGCACCCTGAGCACTGAGCACCCTGAGGACTGAGCAACCAGCACCCTGAGTACTGAGCACCCAGCACCCTGAGTACTGAGCACCCAGCATCCTGAGTACTGAGCATCGATCACCCTGAGCACTGAGCACCCAGCACCCCGAGCACTGAGCACCCTGAGTACTGAGCACCCAGCACCCTGAGTACTGAGCACTAAGCACCCAGAGCACTGAGCACCCAGCACCCCGAGCACGGAGCATCCAGGACCCCGAGCACTGAGTACTGAGCACCCAGCACCCTGAGTACTGAGCACCGAGCTCCGCGAGCACTGAGCACCCTGAGTACTGAGCACCCAGAACCCCGATCACTGAGCACCCAGCACCCTGAGCACTGAGCACCCAGCACCCTGAGCACTGAGCACCCAGCACCCTGAGTACTGAGCACCCGGCACGCTGAGTACTGAGCACCCAGCACCCCGAGCACTGAGCACCCAGCACCCTGAGTACTGAGCACTGAGCACCCAGCACCCCGAGCACTGAGCACCCAGCACCCTGTGTACTGAGAACCGAGCACCCCGAGCACTGAGCACCCAGCACCCTGAGCGCTCAGCACCCGGCACCCCGAGCACTGAGCACCCAGCACCCTGAGCACTGAGCACCCAGCACCCTGAGCACTGAGCACCCAGCACCCATAGCACTGAGCACCCAGCACACTGAGCACTGAGCACCCAGCACCCTGAGTACTGAGCACCCAGCACCCTGAGTACTGAGCACCCAGCACCCTGAGTACTGAGCACCCAGCATCCTGAGTACTGAGCATCGATCACCCTGAGCACTGAGCACCCAGCACCCCGAGCACTGAGCACCCTGAGTACTGAGCACCCAGCACCCTGAGTACTGAGCACTAAGCACCCACAGCACTGAGCACCCAGCACCCCGAGCACGGAGCATCCAGGACCCCGAGCACTGAGTACTGAGCACCCAGCACCCTGAGTACTGAGCACCGAGCTCCGCGAGCACTGAGAACCCTGAGTACTGAGCACCCAGAACCCCGATCACTGAGCACCCAGCACCCTGAGCACTGAGCACCCAGCACCCTGAGCACTGAGCACCCAGCACCCTGAGTACTGAGCACCCAGCACGCTGAGTACTGAGCACCCAGCACCCCGAGCACTGAGCGCCCAGCACCCTGAGTACTGAGCACTGAGCACCCCGCACCCCGAGCACTGAGCACCCAGCACCCTGTGTACTGAGAACCGAGCACCCTGAGCACTGAGCACCCAGCACCCTGAGCGCTCAGCACCCGGCACCCCCGAGCACTGAGCACCCAGCACCCTGAGCACTGAGCACCCAGCACCCTGAGCACTGAGCACCCAGCACCCAGAGCACTGAGCACCCAGCACACTGAGCACTGAGCACCCAGCACCCTGAGTACTGAGCACCCAGCACCCTGAGTACTGAGCACCCAGCACCCCGAGGACTGAGCACCCAGCACCCTGTGCACTGAGCACTGAGCATCCAGCACCCCGAGCACTGAGCACCCTGAGCTCTTAGCACCCTGAGTACTGAGCACCCAGCACCCTGAGTACTGAGCACCCAGCACCCTGAGCACTGAGCTCCCAGCACCCTGAGTACTGAGCACCAAGCACCCTGAGTACTGAGCACCGAACACCCCGTGCACTGAGCACCCAGCACACTGAGCACTGAGCACCCAGCACCCCGAGCACTGCGCACCCAGCACCCTGAGCACTGAGCACCCAGCACCCGAGTACTGAGCACCGAGCACCCCGAGAACTGAGCACCCAGCACCCCGAGCACTGAGCACTGAGCACCCTGAGCACTGAGCACCCAGCACCCCGAGTACTGAGCACTGAGCACACTGAGTACTGAGCAACCAGCACCCCGTGTACTGAGCACTGAGCACCATGAGTACTGAGCACCCAGCACCCTGAGCACTGAGCACTGAGAACCCTGAGTACTGAGCACCGAGCACCCCGAGCACTGAACACCCAGCACCCTGAGTACTGAGCACCGAGCTCCCCGAGCACTGAGCACCCTGAGCACTGAGCACCCAGCACCCCGAGCACTGAGCACCCAGCACCCTGAGTACTGAGCACCCAGCACCCCGATAATGAGCACCCTGAGCACTGAGTACCCAGCACCATGAGTATTGAGCACCCAGCACCCTGAGTACTGAGCACCCAGCACCCTGAGCACTGAGCACCCAGCAACCTGAGTACTGAGCACCCAGCACTCTGAGCACTGAGCACCCAGCACCCCGAGCACTGAGCACCCAGCACCCCGAGCACTGAGCACTGAGCACCCTGAGCACTGAGCACCCAACACCCCGAGTACTGAGCACTGAGCACCCTGAGTACTGAGCACCCAGCACCCCGAGTACTGAGCACTGAGCACCCTGAGTACTGAGCACCCAGCACCCTGAGCACTCAGTACTGAGAACCCTGAGTACAGAGCACCGAGCACCCCGAGCACTGAGCACCCAGCACCCCGAGCACTGAGCACCCAGCACCCTGAGTACTGAGCACTGAGCACCCAGCACCCCGAGCACTGAGCACCCAGCACCCTGTGTACTGAGCACTGAGTACCCAGTACCCCCGAGCACTGAGCACCCAGCACCCTGAGCACTGAGCACCCAGCACCCTGAGTACTGAGCACTGAGCACCCTGAGTACTGAGCACTGAGCACCCTGAGCACTGAGCACGCAGCACCCCGAGCACTGAGCACCCAGCACCCTGAGTACTGAGCACCCAGCACCCTGAGTACTGAGCACTCAGCATCCTGAGTACTGAGCACCGAGCACCCCGAGCACTGAGCACCCAGCACCCTGAGCACTGGGCACCCTGAGTACTGAGCACCCAGCACCCTGAGTACTGAGCACCCTAAGTACTGAGCACCCAGCACCCTGAGCACTGAGCACCCAGCACACTGAGTACTGAGCACCCAGCACCCTGAGCACTGAGCACCCAGCACCCTGAGTACTGAGCACCGAGCACCCCGAGCACTGAGCACCCAGCACCCTGAGTACTGAGCACCCAGCACCCGGAGTATTGAGCACCCAGCACCCCGAGTACTGAGCACCCAGCACCGTGAGTACTGACCACCCAGCACCCTGAGTACTGAGCACCCAGCACCCCGAGCACTAAGCACCCAGCACCCCGAGCACCGAGCACCCAGCACCCTGAGCAGTGAGCACCCAGCACCCTGAGCACTGAGCACCCAGCACCCTGAGTACTGAGAACTGAGCACCCAGCACCCTGAGCACTGAGCACCCAGCACCCTGAGTACTAAGCACCCAGCACCCTGAGTACTGAGCACCCAGCACCCTGAGTACTGAGCACCCAGGGTACTGAGCACCGAGCACCCCGAGCACTCAGCACCCAGCACCCTGAGTACTGAGCACCCAGCACCCCGAGCACTGAGCACAAAGCACCCTGAGTACTGAGCACCGAGCACCCTGAGTACTGAGCACCCAGCACCCTGAGTACTGAGCACCCAGCGTACTGAGCACCGAGCACCCAGCACCCTGAGTACTGAGCACCCAGCACCCTGAGCACTGAGCACCCAGCACCCTGAGTACTGAGCACCCAGCACCCTCAGTACTGAGCACTCAGCACCCTGAGTACTGAGCACTGAGCACCATGAGCACTGAGCACCCAGCACCCCGAGCACTGAGCACCCAGCACCCTGAGTACTGAGCACCCAGAACCCTGAGTACTGAGCACTCAGCACCCTGAGTACTGAGCACCGAGCAACCCGAGCACTGAGCACCCAGCACCCTGAGCACTGAGCACCCTGAGGACTGAGCACCCAGCACCCTGAGCACTGAGCACCCTGAGGACTGAGCAACCAGCACCCTGAGTACTGAGCACCCAGCACCCTGAGTACTGAGCACCCAGCATCCTGAGTACTGAGCACCGATCACCCTGAGCACTGAGCACCCAGCACCCCGAGCACTGAGCACCCTGAGTACTGAGCACCCAGCACCCTGAGTACTGAGCACTAAGCACCCAGAGCACTGAGCACCCAGCACCCCGAGCACGGAGCATCCAGGACCCCGAGCACTGAGTACTGAGCACCCAGCACCCTGAGTACTGAGCACCGAGCTCCCCGAGCACTGAGCACCCTGAGTACTGAGCACCCAGAACCCCGATCACTGAGCACCCAGCACCCTGAGCACTGAGCACCCAGCACCCTGAGCACTGAGCACCCAGCACCCTGAGTACTGAGCACCCAGCACGCTGAGTACTGAGCACCCAGCACCCCGAGCACTGAGCACCCAGCACCCTGAGTACTGAGCACTGAGCACCCAGCACCCCGAGCACTGAGCACCCAGCACCCTGTGTACTGAGCACCGAGCACCCCGAGCACTGAGCACCCAGCACCCCGAGCACTCAGCACCCAGCACCCCTAGCACTGAGCACCCAGCACCCTAGGCACTGAGCACCCAGCACCCTGAGCACTGAGCACCCAGCACCCAGAGCACTGAGCACCCAGCACCCTGAGCACTGAGCACCCAGCACCCTGAGTACTGAGCACCCAGCACCCTGAGTACTGAGCACCCAGCACCCCGAGGACTGAGCACCCAGCACCCTGTGCACTGAGCACTGAGCATCCAGCACCCCGAGCACTGAGCACCCTGAGCTCTTAGCACACTGAGTACTGAGCACCCAGCACCCTGAGTACTGAGCACCCAGCACCCCGAGAATGAGCACCCTGAGCACTGAGTACCCAGCACCATGAATACTGAGCACCCAGCACCCTGAGTACTGAGCACCCAGCACCCTGAGCACTGAGCACCCAGCAACCTGAGTACTGAGCACCCAGCACTCTGAGCACTGAGCACCCAGCACCCCGAGCACTGAGCACCCAGCACCCCGAGCACTGAGCACTGAGCACCCTGAGCACTGAGCACCCAGCACCCCGAGTACTGAGCACTGAGCACCCTGAGTACTGAGCAACCAGCACCCTGAGCACTGAGCACTGAGAACCCTGAGTACTGAGCACCGAGCACCCCGAGCACTGAGCACCCAGCACCCCGAGCACTGAGCACCCAGCACCCTGAGTACTGAGCACTGAGCACCCAGCACCCCGAGCACTGAGCACTCAGCACCCTGTGTACTGAGCACTGAGTACCCAGTACCCCCGAGCACTGAGCACCCAGCACCCTGAGCACTGAGCACCCAGCACCCTGAGTACTGAGCACTGAGCACCCTGAGTACTGAGCGCTGAGCACCCTGAGCACTGAGCACCCAGCACCCCGAGCACTGAGCACCCAGCACCCTGAGTACTGAGCACCCAGCACCCTGAGTACTGAGCACTCAGCATCCTGAGTACTGAGCACCGAGCACACCGAGCACTGAGCACCCAGCACCCTGAGCACTGAGCACCCAGCACCATGAGTTCTGAGCACCCAGCACCCTGAGTACTGAGCACCCAGCACCCTGAGCACTGAGCACCCAGCAACCTGAGTACTGAGCACCCAGCACTCTGAGCACTGAGCACCCAGCACCCCGAGCACTGAGCACCCAGCACCCCGAGCACTGAGCACTGAGCACCCTGAGCACTGAGCACCCAGCACCCCGAGTACTGAGCACTGAGCACCCTGAGTACTGAGCACCCAGCACCCCGAGTACGGAGCACTGAGCACCCTGAGTACTGAGCACCCAGCACCCTGAGCACTGAGCACTGAGAACCCTGAGTACTGAGCACCGAGCACCCCGAGCACTGAGCACCCAGCACCCCGAGCACTGAGCACCCAGCACCCTGAGTACTGAGCACTGAGCACCCAGCACCCCGAGCACTGAGCACTCAGCACCCTGTGTACTGAGCACTGAGTACCCAGTACCCCCGAGCACTGAGCACCCAGCACCCTGAGCACTGAGCACGCAGCACCCTGAGTACTGAGCACCCAGCACCCTGAGTACTGAGCACCCAGCACCCTGAGTACTGAGCACTCAGCACCCTGAGTACTGAGCACCGAGCAACCCGAGCACTGAGCACCCAGCACCCTGAGCACTGAGCACCCTGAGGACTGAGCACCCAGCACCCTGAGCACTGAGCACCCTGAGGACTGAGCAACCAGCACCCTGAGTACTGAGCACTCAGCACCCTGAGTACTGAGCACCCAGCATCCTGAGTACTGAGCACCGATCACCCTGAGCACTGAGCACCCAGCACCCCGAGCACTGAGCACCCTGAGTACTGAGCACCCAGCACCCTGAGTACTGAGCACTAAGCACCCAGAGCACTGAGCACCCAGCACCCCGAGCACGGAGCATCCAGGACCCCGAGCACTGAGTACTAAGCACCCAGCACCCTGAGTACTGAGCACCGAGCTCCCCGAGCACTGAGCACCCTGAGTACTGAGCACCCAGAACCCCAATCACTGAGCACCCAGCACCCTGAGCACTGAGCACCCAGCACCCTGAGCACTGAGCACCCAGCACCCTGAGTACTGAGCACCCAGCACGCTGAGTACTGAGCACCCAGCACCCCGAGCACTGAGCACCCAGCACCCTGAGTACTGAGCACTGAGCACCCAGCACCCCGAGCACTGAGCACCCAGCACCCTGTGTACTGAGCACCGAGCACCCCGAGCACTGAGCACCCAGCACCCCGAGCACTCAGCACCCAGCACCCCTAGCACTGAGCACCCAGCACCCTAGGCACTGAGCACCCAGCACCCTGAGCACTGAGCACCCAGCACCCAGAGCACTGAGCACCCAGCACCCTGAGCACTGAGCACCCAGCACCCTGAGTACTGAGCACCCAGCACCCTGAGTACTGAGCACCCAGCACCCCGAGGACTGAGCACCCAGCACCCTGTGCACTGAGCACTGAGCATCCAGCACCCCGAGCACTGAGCACCCTGAGCTCTTAGCACACTGAGTACTGAGCACCCAGCACCCTGAGTAATGAGCACCCAGCACCCCGAGAATGAGCACCCTGTGCACTGAGTACCCAGCACCATGAATACTGAGCACACAGCACCCTGAGTACTGAGCACTCAGCACCCTGAGCACTGAGCACCCAGCAACCTGAGTACTGAGCACCCAGCACTCTGAGCACTGAGCACCCAGCACCCCGAGCACTGAGCACCCAGCACACCGAGCACTGAGCACTGAGCACCCTGAGCACTGAGCAACCAGCACCCCGAGTACTGAGCACTGAGCACCCTGAGTACTGAGCACCCAGCACCCCGAGTACTGAGCACTGAGCACCCAGCACCCCGAGCACTGAGCACTCAGCACCCTGTGTACTGAGCACTGAGTACCCAGTACCCCCGAGCACTGAGCACCCAGCACCCTGAGCACTGAGCACCCAGCACCCTGAGTACTGAGCACTGAGCACCCTGAGTACTGAGCGCTGAGCACCCTGAGCACTGAGCACCCAGCACCCCGAGCACTGAGCACCCAGCACCCTGAGTACTGAGCACCCAGCACCCTGAGTACTGAGCACTCAGCATCCTGAGTACTGAGCACCGAGCACACCGAGCACTGAGCACCCAGCACCCTGAGCACTGAGCACCCAGCACCATGAGTTCTGAGCACCCAGCACCCTGAGTACTGAGCACCCAGCACCCTGAGCACTGAGCACCCAGCAACCTGAGTACTGAGCACCCAGCACTCTGAGCACTGAGCACCCAGCACCCCGAGCACTGAGCACCCAGCACCCCGAGCACTGAGCACTGAGCACCCTGAGCACTGAGCACCCAGCACCCCGAGTACTGAGCACTGAGCACCCTGAGTACTGAGCACCCAGCACCCCGAGTACGGAGCACTGAGCACCCTGAGTACTGAGCACCCAGCACCCTGAGCACTGAGCACTGAGAACCCTGAGTACTGAGCACCGAGCACCCCGAGCACTGAGCACCCAGCACCCCGAGCACTGAGCACCCAGCACCCTGAGTACTGAGCACTGAGCACCCAGCACCCCGAGCACTGAGCACTCAGCACCCTGTGTACTGAGCACTGAGTACCCAGTACCCCCGAGCACTGAGCACCCAGCACCCTGAGCACTGAGCACGCAGCACCCTGAGTACTGAGCACCCAGCACCCTGAGTACTGAGCACCCAGCACCCTGAGTACTGAGCACTCAGCACCCTGAGTACTGAGCACCGAGCAACCCGATCACTGAGCACCCAGCACCCTGAGCACTGAGCACCCTGAGGACTGAGCACCCAGCACCCTGAGCACTGAGCACCCTGAGGACTGAGCAACCAGCACCCTGAGTACTGAGCACTCAGCACCCTGAGTACTGAGCACCCAGCATCCTGAGTACTGAGCACCGATCACCCTGAGCACTGAGCACCCAGCACCCCGAGCACTGAGCACCCTGAGTACTGAGCACCCAGCACCCTGAGTACTGAGCACTAAGCACCCAGAGCACTGAGCACCCAGCACCCCGAGCACGGAGCATCCAGGACCCCGAGCACTGAGTACTGAGCACCCAGCACCCTGAGTACTGAGCACCGAGCTCCCCGAGCACTGAGCACCCTGAGTACTGAGCACCCAGAACCCCAATCACTGAGCACCCAGCACCCTGAGCACTGAGCACCCAGCACCCTGAGCACTGAGCACCCAGCACCCTGAGTACTGAGCACCCAGCACGCTGAGTACTGAGCACCCAGCACCCCGAGCACTGAGCACCCAGCACCCTGAGTACTGAGCACTGAGCACCCAGCACCCCGAGCACTGAGCACCCAGCACCCTGTGTACTGAGCACCGAGCACCCCGAGCACTGAGCACCCAGCACCCCGAGCACTCAGCACCCAGCACCCCTAGCACTGAGCACCCAGCACCCTAGGCACTGAGCACCCAGCACCCTGAGCACTGAGCACCCAGCACCCAGAGCACTGAGCACCCAGCACCCTGAGCACTGAGCACCCAGCACCCTGAGTACTGAGCACCCAGCACCCTGAGTACTGAGCACCCAGCACCCCGAGGACTGAGCACCCAGCACCCTGTGCACTGAGCACTGAGCATCCAGCACCCCGAGCACTGAGCACCCTGAGCTCTTAGCACACTGAGTACTGAGCACCCAGCACCCTGAGTAATGAGCACCCAGCACCCCGAGAATGAGCACCCTGTGCACTGAGTACCCAGCACCATGAATACTGAGCACACAGCACCCTGAGTACTGAGCACTCAGCACCCTGAGCACTGAGCACCCAGCAACCTGAGTACTGAGCACCCAGCACTCTGAGCACTGAGCACCCAGCACCCCGAGCACTGAGCACCCAGCACACCGAGCACTGAGCACTGAGCACCCTGAGCACTGAGCACCCAGCACCCCGAGTACTGAGCACTGAGCACCCTGAGTACTGAGCACCCAGCACCCCGAGTACTGAGCACTGAGCACCCAGCACCCCGAGCACTGAGCACTCAGCACCCTGTGTACTGAGCACTGAGTACCCAGTACCCCTGAGCACTGAGCACCCAGCACCCTGAGCACTGAGCACCCAGCACCCTGAGTACTGAGCACTGAGCACCCTGAGTACTGAGCGCTGAGCACCCTGAGCACTGAGCACCCAGCACCCCGAGCACTGAGCACCCAGCACCCTGAGTACTGAGCACCCAGCACCCTGAGTACTGAGCACTCAGCATCCTGAGTACTGAGCACCGAGCACACCGAGCACTGAGCACCCAGCACCCTGAGCACTGAGCACCCAGCACCATGAGTTCTGAGCACCCAGCACCCTGAGTACTGAGCACCCAGCACACTGAGCACTGAGCACCCAGCAACCTGAGTACTGAGCACCCAGCACTCTGAGCACTGAGCACCCAGCACCCCGAGCACTGAGCACCCAGCACCCCGAGCACTGAGCACTGAGCACCCTGAGCACTGAGCACCCAGCACCCCGAGTACTGAGCACTGAGCACCCTGAGTACTGAGCACCCAGCACCCCGAGTACGGAGCACTGAGCACCCTGAGTACTGAGCACCCAGCACCCTGAGCACTGAGCACTGAGAACCCTGAGTACTGAGCACCGAGCACCCCGAGCACTGAGCACCCAGCACCCCGAGCACTGAGCACCCAGCACCCTGAGTACTGAGCACTGAGCACCCAGCACCCCGAGCACTGAGCACTCAGCACCCTGTGTACTGAGCACTGAGTACCCAGTACCCCCGAGCACTGAGCACCCAGCACCCTGAGCACTGAGCACCCAGCACCCTGAGTACTGAGCACTGAGCACCCTGAGTACTGAGCACTGAGCACCCTGAGCACTGAGCACCCAGCACCCCGAGCACTGAGCACCCAGCACCCTGAGTACTGAGCAGCCAGCACCCTGAGTACTGATCACTCAGCACCCTGAGTACTGAGCACTGAGCACCCCGAGCACTGAGCACCCAGCACCCTGACCACTGAACACCCTGAGGACTCAGCACCCAGCACCCTGAGTACTGAGCACCCAGCATCCTGAGTACTGAGCACCCAGCACCCTGAGCACTGAGCACCCAGCACCCCGAGCACTGAGCACCCTGAGTACTGAGCACCCAGCACCATGAGTACTGAGCACTAAGCACCCAGAGCACTGAGCACCCTGAGTACTGAGCACCCAGCACCCCGATCACTGAGCACCCAGCACCCTCAGCACTGAGCACCCAGCACCCTGAGCACTGAGCACCCAGCACCCTGAGTACTGAGCACCCAGCACGCTGAGTACTGAGCACCCAGCACCCCGAGCACTGAGCACCCAGCACCCTGAGTACTGAGCACTGAGCACCCAGCACCCCGAGCACTGAGCACCCAGCACCCTGTGTACTGAGCACCGAGCACCCCGAGCACTGAGCATCCAGCACCCTGAGCACTCAGCACCCAGCACCCCGAGCACTGAGTACCCAGCACCGTGAGCACTGAGCACCCAGCACCCTGAGCACTGAGCACCCAGCACCCAGAGCACTGAGCACCCAGCACCCTGAGCACTGAGCACCCAGCACCCTGAGTACTGAGCACCCAGCACCCTGAGTACTGAGCACCCAGCACCCCGAGGACTGAGCACCCAGCACCCTGTGCACTGAGCACTGAGCATCCAGCACCCCGAGCACTGAGCACCCTGAGCTCTTAGCACCCTGAGTACTGAGCACCCAGCACCCTGAGTACTGAGCACCCAGCACCCTGAGCACTGAGCACCCAGCACCCTGAGTACTGAGCACCCAGCACTCTGAGTACTGAGCACTGAGCACCCGGGCACTGAGCACCCAGCACCCTGAGCACTGAGCACCCAGCACCCCGAGCACTGAGCACCGAGCACACCGAGCACTGAGCACCCAGCACCCCGAGCACTGAGCACCCAGCACCCTGAGTACTGAGCACTGAGCACCCAGCACCCCGAGCACTGAGCACTCAGCACCCTGTGTACTGAGCACTGAGTACCCAGTACCCCCGAGCACTGAGCACCCAGCACCCTGAGCACTGAGCACCCAGCACCCTGAGTACTGAGCACTGAGCACCCTGAGTACTGAGCACTGAGCACCCTGAGCACTGAGCACCCAGCACCCCGAGCACTGAGCACCCAGCACCCTGAGTACTGAGCACCCAGCACCCTGAGTACTGAGCACTCAGCAACCTGAATACTGAGCACCGAGCACCCCGAGCACGGAGCACACAGCACCCTAAGCACTGAGCACCCTGAGGACTGAGCAACCAGCACCCTGAGTACTGAGCACGGAGCATCCTGAGTACTGAGCACCGATCACCCTGAGCACTGAGCACCCAGCACCCCGAGCACTGAGCACCCTGAGTACTGAGCACCCAGCACCCTGAGTACTGAGTACTAAGCAGCCAGAGCACTGAGCACCCAGCACCCCGAGCACGGAGCACCCAGCACCCTGAGTACTGAGCACCCAGCACACTGAGTACTGAGCACCCAGCACCCTGTGTACTGAGCACCGAGCACCCCGAGCACTGAGCACCCAGCACCCTGAGTACTGAGCACTGAGCACCCAGCACCCCGAGCACTGAGCACCCAGCACCCTGTGTACTGAGCACCGAGCACCCCGAGCACTGAGAACCCAGCACCCTGAGCACTCAGCACCCAGCACCCCGAACACTGAGCACCCAGCAACCTGAGCACTGAGCACCCAGCACCCTGAGCACTGAGCACCCAGCACCCAGAGCACTGAGCACCCAGCACCCTGAGCACTGAGTACCCAGCACCCTGAGTACTGAGCACCCAGCACCCTGAGTACTGAGCACCCAGCACCCCGAGGACTGAGCACCCAGCACCCTGTGCACTGAGCACTGAGCATCCAGCACCCCGAGCACTGAGCACCCTGAGCTCTTAGCACCCTGAGTACTGAGCACCCAGCACCCTGAGTACTGAGCACCCAGCACCCTGAGCACTGAGCACCCAGCACCCTGAGTACTGAGCACCCAGCACCCTGAGTACTGAGCACCGAGCACCCCGAGCACTGAGCACCCAGCACCCTGAGCACTGAGCACCCAGCACCCCGAGCACTGAGCACCCAGCACCCTGAGCACTGCTCACCCAGCACCCCGAGTACTGAGCACCGAGCACCCCGAGAACTGAGCACCCAGCACCCCGAGCACTGAGCACCCAGCAACCTGAGTACTGAGCACCCAGCACCCTGAGAATGAGCACCCTGAGAACTGAGTACCCAGCACCATGAGTACTGAGCACCCAGCACCCTGAGTACTGAGCACCCAGCACCCTGAGCACTGAGCACCAGAAAACTGAGTACTGAGCACCCAGCACTCTGAGCACTGAGCACCCAGCACCCCGAGCACTGAGCACCCAGCACTCCGAGCACTGACCACTGAGCACCCTGAGCACTGAGCACCCAGCACCCCGAGTACTGAGCACAGAGCAACCTGAGTACTGAGCACCCAGCACCCCGAGTACTGAGCACTGAGCACCCTGAGTACTGAGCACCCAGCACCCTGAGCACTGAGAACCCTGAGTACTGAGCACCGAGCACCCCGAGCACTGAGCACCCAGCACCCCGAGCACTGAGCACCCAGCACCCTGAGTACTGAGCACTGAGCACCCAGCACCCCGAGCACTGAGCACTCAGCACTGTGTGTACTGAGCACTGAGTACCCAGTACCCCTGAGCACTGAGACCCAGCACCCTGAGCACTGAGCACCCAGCACCCCGACCACTGAGCACCCAGCACCCTGAGTACTGAGCACCCAGCACCCCGAGCACTGAGCACCCAGCACCCAGAGCACTGAGCACCCAGCACCCTGAGTACTGAGCACCCAGCACCCCGAGCACTGAGCACCGAGCACCCCGAACACTGTGCACCCAGCACCCTGAGAAGTGAGCACCCAGCACCCTGAGTACTGAGCACCCAGCATCCTGAGCACTGAGCACCCAGCACCCTGAGCACTGAGCACCCAGCACCCTGAGTACTGAGCACCCAGCACCCTGAGTACTGAACACCCTGCACCCTGAGCACTGAGCACTGAGCAACCAGCACCCTGAGCACTGAGCACTGAGCACCCAGCACCCTGAGCACTGAGCACCCAGCACCCGGAGCACTGAGCACCCAGCACCCTGAGCACCCAGCAGCCTGAGCACTGAGCACCCTGAGCACTGAGCACTGAGCAGAGAGCACCCTGAGTACTGAGCACCCAACACTCTGAGCACTGAGCACAGAGCACACTGAGTACTGAGAACTGAGCACCCAGCACCCTGAGTACTGAGCACCCAGCACCCCGAGCACTGAGCACCCAGCACCCTGTGTACTGAGCACCGAGCACCCCGAGCACTGAGCACCCAGCACCTTGAGTACTGAGCACCCAGCACCCCGAGAATGAGCACCCAGCATCCCGAGCACTGAGCACCCAGCACCCTGAGCACTGAGCACCCAGCACCCTGAGTACTGAGCACCCAGCACCCCGAGCACTGAGCACCCAGCACCCTGAGTGCTGAGCACCCTGAGTACTGAGCACCCAGCACCCTGAGTACTGAGCTCCCAGCAGCCTGAGTACTGAGCACCCAGCACCCTGAGTACTGAGCACTGAGCACCCAGAGACCTGAGCACCGAGCACCCCGAGCACTGATCACCCAGAACCCCGAGCACTGAGCACCCAGCACCCTGAGTACTGAGCACCCAGCACCCCGAGAATGAGCACCCTGAGCACTGAGTACCCAGCACCATGAGTACTGAGCACCGAGCAACCTGAGCACTGAGCACCCAGCACCCTGAGTACTGAGCACCCAGCACCCTGAGTACTGAGCACCCAGCACCCTGAGCACTGAGCACCCAGCAACCTGAGTACTGAGCACCCAGCACTCTGAGCACTGAGCAACCAGCACCCCGAGCACTGAGCACCCAGCACCCCGAGCACTGAGCACTGAGCACCCTGAGCACTGAGCACCCAGAAACCCGAGTACTGAGCACTGAGCACCCTGAGTACTGAGCACCCAGTACCCCGAGTACTGAGCACTGAGCACCCTGAGTACTGAGCACCCAGCACCCTGAGCACTGAGCACTGAGAACCCTGAGTACTGAGCACCGAGCACCCCGAGCTCTGAGCACCCAGCACCCCGAGCACTGAGCACCCAGCACCCTGAGTACTGAGCACTGAGCACCCAGCACCCCGAGCACCGAGCACCCAGCACCCTGAGTACTGAGCACTGAGCACCCAGCACCCTGAGCACAGAGCACCGAGCACCCCGAACACTGTGCACCCAGCACCCTGAGAACTGAGCACCCAGCACCCTGAGTACTGAGCACCCAGCATCGTGAGCACTGAGCACCCAGCACCCTGAGCACTGAGCACCCAGCACCCTGAGTACTGAGCACCCATCACCCTGAGTACTGAACACCCTTCACCCTGACCACTCAGCACTGAGCACCCAGCACCCTGAGCACTGAGCACTGAGCACCCAGCACCCTGAGAACTGAGCACCCAGCAACCCGAGCACTGAGCACAAAAAACCCTGAGCACCCAGCACCCTGAGCACTGAGCACCCTGAGCACTGAGCACTGAGCACCCAGCACCCTGAGTACTGAGCATCCAACACTCTGAGCACTGAGCACAGAGCACGCTGAGTACTGAGCACTGAGCACCCAGCACCCTGAGTACTGAGCACCCAGCACCCCGAGCACGGAGCACCCAGCACTCTGTGTACTGAGCACCGAGCACCCCGAGCACTGAGCACCCATCACCCTGAGTAATGAGCACCCAGCACCCCGAGAATGAGCACCCAGCACCCCGAGCACTGAGCACCCAGCACCCTGAGCACTGAGCACCCAGCACCCTGAGTACTGAGCACCCAGCACCCCGAGCACTGAGCACCCAGCACCCTGAGTACTGAGCACCCTGAGTACTGAGCACCCAGCTCCCTGAGTACTGAGCACCCTGCACACCGAGCACTGAGCACCCTGAGCACTGAGCACCCAGCATCCTGAGCACTGAGTACTGAGCACCCAGCACGCTGTGCACTGAGCACCAAGCACCCTGAACACTGAGCACCCAGCACCCTGAGTACTGAGCACCCAGCACCCCAAACACTGAGCACCGAGCACCCTGAGAACTCAGCATCGAGCACCCAGAGTACTGAGCAACCTGAGTACTGAGCACCCAGCACCCCGAGAATGAGCACCCAGCACCATGAGTACTGAGCACCGAGCACCCTGAGCACTGAGCACCCAGCACCGTGAGCACTGAGCACCCAGCACCTTGAGTACTGAGCACCGAGCACCACGAGCACTGAGCACCCAGCACCCTAAGTAATGAGCACCCAGCACCCTGAGCACTGAGCACCCAGCCCCCCGAGCACTGAGCACCCAGCACCCTGAGTACTGAGCACCCAGCACCCTGAGTACTGAGCACCCAGCACCCCGAGCACTGAGCACCCAGCACCCTGAGCACTGAGCACACATCACCCTGAGTACTGAGCACCCAGCACCCCGAGCACTGAGCACCAAGCACCCTGAGTAATGAGCACATAGCACCCTGAGTACTGAGCACTGAGCACCCTGAGCACTGAGCACCCAGCACCCTGAGCACTGAGCACCCAGCACCCTGAGTACTGAGCACTCAGTACCCTGAGTACTGAGCACCGAGCACCCCGAGCACTGAGCACCCAGCACCCTGAGCACTGAGCACGCTGAGGACTGAGCAACCAGCACCCTGGGTACTGAGCACCCAGCACCCTGAGTACTGAGCACCCAGCACCCCGAGCACTGAGCACCGAGCACCCCGAACACTGTGCACCCAGCACCCTGAGAAGTGAGCACCCACCACCCTGAGTACTGAGTACCCAGCATCGTGAGCACTGAGCACCCAGCACCCTGAGCACTGAGCACCCAGCACCCTGAGTACTGAGCACCCAGCACCCTGAATACTGAACACCCAGCACCCTGAGCACTGAGCACCCAGCAACCTGAGCACTGAGCACTGAGCACCCAGCACCCTGAGCACTGAGCACCCAGCACCCCGAGCACTGAGCACCCAGCACCCTGAGCACCCAGCACCCTGAGCACTGAGCATCCTGAGCACTGAGCACTGAGCACCCAGCACCCTGAGTACTGAGCATCAAACACTCTGAGCACTGAGCACAGAGCACGCTGAGTACTGAGCACTGAGCACCCAGCACCCTGAGTACTGAGCACCCAGCACCCCGAGCACTGAGCACCCAGCACCCTGTGTACTGAGCACCGAGGACCCCGAGCACTGAGCACCCAGCACCCTGAGTACTGAGCACCCAGCACCCCGAGAATGAGCACCCAGCACCCCGAGCACTGAGCACCCAGCACCCTGAGCACTGAGCACTCAGCACCCTGAGTACTGAGCACCCAGCACCCCGAGCACTGAGCACCCAGCACCCTGAGTACTGAGCACCCTGAGTACTGAGCACCCAGCACCCTGAGTACTGAGCACCCTGCACCCCGAGCACTGAGAACCCTGAGCACTGAGCACCCAGCATCCTGAGCACTGAGTACTGAGCACCCAGCACGCTGAGCACTGAGCACCCAGCACCCTGAACACTGAGCACCCAGCACCCTGTGCACTGAGCACTGAGCATCCAGCACCCCGAGCACTGAGCACCCTGAGCTCTTAGCACCCTGAGTACTGAGCACCCAGCACCCTGAGTACTGAGCACCCAGCACCCTGAGCACTGAGCACCCAGCACCCTGAGTACTGAGCACCCTGAGCACTGAGCACCCAGCATCCTGAGCACTGAGTACTGAGCACCCAGCACGCTGAGCACTGAGCACCCAGCACCCTGAACACTGAGCACCGAGCACCCCGAACACTGTGCACCCAGCACCCCGAGCACTGAGCACCCAGCACCATGAGCACTGAGCACCGAGCACCCCGAACACTGTGCACCCAGCACCCCGAGCACTGAGCACCCAGCACCCTGAGTACTGAGCACCCAGCACCCTGAGTACTGAGCACCCAGCACCCTGAGCACTGAGCACCCAGCAACCTGAGTACTGAGCACCCAGCACTCTGAGCACTGAGCACCCAGCACCCCGAGCACTGAGCACCCAGCACCCCGAGCACTGAGCACTGAGCACCCTGAGCACTGAGCACCCAGAACCCCGAGTACTGAGCACTGAGCACCCTGAGTACTGAGCACCCAGTACCCCGAGTACTGAGCACTGAGCACCCTGAGTACTGAGCACCCAGCACCCTGAGCACTGAGCACTGAGAACCCTGAGTACTGAGCACCGAGCACCCCGAGCTCTGAGCACCAGGCACCCCGAGCACTGAGCACCCAGCACCCTGAGTACTGAGCACTGAGCACCCAGCACCCAGAGCACTGAGCACTCAGCACCCTGTGTACTGAGCACTGAGTACCCAGTACCCCCGAGCACTGAGAACCAGCACCCTGAGCACTGAGCACCCAGCACCCTGAGCACAGAGCACCGATCACCCCGAGCACTGAGCACCCAGCACCCCGAGCACTGAGCACCGAGCACCCTGAGTACTGAGTACCCAGCACCCCGAGCACTGAGCACCCAGCACCCCGAGCACTGAGCACCCAGCACCCTGAGCAAACAGCACCCTGAGCACTGAGCACCCTGAGCACTGAGCACCCAGCAACCTGAGTACTGAGCATCCAACACTCTGAGCACTGAGCACAGAGCACGCTGAGTACTGAGCACTGAGCACCCAGCACCCTGAGTACTGAGCACCCAGCACCCCGAGCACTGAGTACCCAGCACCCTGTGTACTGAGCACCGAGCACCCCGAGCACTGAGCACCCAGCACCCTGAGTACTGAGCACCCAGCACCCCGAGAATGAGCACCCAGCACCCCGAGCACTGAGCACCCAGCACCCTGAGCACTGAGCACCCAGCACCCTGAGTACTGAGCACCCAGCACCCCGAGCACTGAGCACCCAGCACCCTGAGTACTGAGCACCCTGAGTACTGAGCACCCAGCACCCTGAGTACTGAGCACCCTGCACCCCGAGCACTGAGCACCCTGAGCACTGAGCACCCAGCATCCTGAGCACTGAGTACTGAGCACCCAGCACGCTGAGCACTGAGCACCAAGCACCCTGAACACTGAGCACCCAGCACCCTGAGTACTGAGCACCCAGCACCCCAAACACTGAGCACCGAGCACCCTGAGAACTGAGCACCGAGCACCCTGAGTACTGAGCACCCAGCACCATGAGTACTGAGCAGCGAGCACCCAGAGTACTGAGCAACCTGAGTACTGAGCACCCAGCACCCCGAGAATGAGCAACCAGCACCATGAGTACTGAGCACCGAGCACCCTGAGCACTGAGCACCCAGCACCCTGAGCACTGAGCACGGAGCACCCCGAGGACTGAGCCCCCAGCACCGTGAGCACTGAGCACCCCGCACCTTGAGTACTGAGCACCGAGCACCCCGAGCAATGAGCACCCAGCACCCTAAGTAATGAGCACCCAGCACCCTGAGCACTGAGCACCCAGCCCCCCGAGCACTGAGCACCCAGCACCCTGAGTACTGAGCACCCAGCACCCTGAGTACTGAGCACCCAGCACCCCGAACACTGTGCACCCAGCACCCTGAGAACTGAGCACCCAGCACCCTGAGTACTGAGCACCCAGCATCGTGAGCACTGAGCACCCAGCACCCTGAGCACTGAGCACCCAGCACCCTGAGTACTGAGCACCCATCACCCTGAGTACTGAACACCCTTCACCCTGACCACTCAGCACTGAGCACCCAGCACCCTGAGCACTGAGCACTGAGCACCCAGCACCCTGAGCACTGAGCACCCAGCAACCCGAGCACTGAGCACAAAAAACCCTGAGCACCCAGCACCCTGAGCACTGAGCACCCTGAGCACTGAGCACTGAGCACCCAGCACCCTGAGTACTGAGCATCCAACACTCTGAGCACTGAGCACAGAGCACGCTGAGTACTGAGCACTGAGCACCCAGCACCCTGAGTACTGAGCACCCAGCACCCCGAGCACGGAGCACCCAGCACTCTGTGTACTGAGCACCGAGCACCCCGAGCACTGAGCACCCATCACCCTGAGTAATGAGCACCCAGCACCCCGAGAATGAGCACCCAGCACCCCGAGCACTGAGCACCCAGCACCCTGAGCACTGAGCACCCAGCACCCTGAGTACTGAGCACCCAGCACCCCGAGCACTGAGCACCCAGCACCCTGAGTACTGAGCACCCTGAGTACTGAGCACCCAGCTCCCTGAGTACTGAGCACCCTGCACACCGAGCACTGAGCACCCTGAGCACTGAGCACCCAGCATCCTGAGCACTGAGTACTGAGCACCCAGCACGCTGTGCACTGAGCACCAAGCAACCTGAACACTGAGCACCCAGCACCCTGAGTACTGAGCACCCAGCACCCCAAACACTGAGCACCGAGCACCCTGAGATCTCAGCATCGAGCACCCAGAGTACTGAGCAACCTGAGTACTGAGCACCCAGCACCCCGAGAATGAGCACCCAGCACCATGAGTACTGAGCACCGAGCACCCTGAGCACTGAGCACCCAGCACCGTGAGCACTGAGCACCCAGCACCTTGAGTACTGAGCACCGAGCACCACGAGCACTGAGCACCCAGCACCCTAAGTAATGAGCACCCAGCACCCTGAGCACTGAGCACCCAGCCCCCCGAGCACTGAGCACCCAGCACCCTGAGTACTGAGCACCCAGCACCCTGAGTACTGAGCACCCAGCACCCCGAGCACTGAGCACCCAGCACCCTGAGCACTGAGCACACATCACCCTGAGTACTGAGCACCCAGCACCCCGAGCACTGAGCACGAAGCACCCTGAGTAATGAGCACCCAGCACCCTGAGTACTGAGCACTGAGCACCCTGAGCACTGAGCACCCAGCACCCTGAGCACTGAGCACCCAGCACCCTGAGTACTGAGCACTCAGTACCCTGAGTACTGAGCACCGAGCACCCCGAGCACTGAGCACCCAGCACCCTGAGCACTGAGCACGCTGAGGACTGAGCAACCAGCACCCTGGGTACTGAGCACCCAGCACCCTGAGTACTGAGCACCCAGCACCCCGAGCACTGAGCACCGAGCACCCCGAACACTGTGCACCCAGCACCCTGAGAAGTGAGCACCCACCACCCTGAGTACTGAGTACCCAGCATCGTGAGCACTGAGCACCCAGCACCCTGAGCACTGAGCACCCAGCACCCTGAGTACTGAGCACCCAGCACCCTGAATACTGAACACCCAGCACCCTGAGCACTGAGCACCCAGCAACCTGAGCACTGAGCCCTGAGCACCCAGCACCCTGAGCACTGAGCACCCAGCACCCCGAGCACTGAGCACCCAGCACCCTGAGCACCCAGCACCCTGAGCACTGAGCATCCTGAGCACTGAGCACTGAGCACCCAGCACCCTGAGTACTGAGCATCAAACACTCTGAGCACTGAGCACAGAGCACGCTGAGTACTGAGCACTGAGCACCCAGCACCCTGAGTACTGAGCACCCAGCACCCCGAGCACTGAGCACCCAGCACCCTGTGTACTGAGCACCGAGGACCCCGAGCACTGAGCACCCAGCACCCTGAGTACTGAGCACCCAGCACCCCGAGAATGAGCACCCAGCACCCCGAGCACTGAGCACCCAGCACCCTGAGCACTGAGCACTCAGCACCCTGAGTACTGAGCACCCAGCACCCCGAGCACTGAGCACCCAGCACCCTGAGTACTGAGCACCCTGAGTACTGAGCACCCAGCACCCTGAGTACTGAGCACCCTGCACCCCGAGCACTGAGAACCCTGAGCACTGAGCACCCAGCATCCTGAGCACTGAGTACTGAGCACCCAGCACGCTGAGCACTGAGCACCCAGCACCCTGAACACTGAGCACCCAGCACCCTGTGCACTGAGCACTGAGCATCCAGCACCCCGAGCACTGAGCACCCTGAGCTCTTAGCACCCTGAGTACTGAGCACCCAGCACCCTGAGTACTGAGCACCCAGCACCCTGAGCACTGAGCACCCAGCACCCTGAGTACTGAGCACCCTGAGCACTGAGCACCCAGCATCCTGAGCACTGAGTACTGAGCACCCAGCACGCTGAGCACTGAGCACCCAGCACCCTGAACACTGAGCACCGAGCACCCCGAACACTGTGCACACAGCACCCCGAGCACTGAGCACCCAGCACCCTGAGCACTGAGCACCGAGCACCCCGAACACTGTGCACCCAGCACCACGAGCACTGAGCACCCAGCACCCTGAGTACTGAGCACCCAGCACCCTGAGTACTGAGCACCCAGCACCCTGAGCACTGAGCACCCAGCAACCTGAGTACTGAGCACCCAGCACTCTGAGCACTGAGCACCCAGCACCCCGAGCACTGAGCACCCAGCACCCCGAGCACTGAGCACTGAGCACCCTGAGCACTGAGCACCCAGAACCCCGAGTACTGAGCACTGAGCACCCTGAGTACTGAGCACCCAGTACCCCGAGTACTGAGCACTGAGCACCCTGAGTACTGAGCACCCAGCACCCTGAGCACTGAGCACTGAGAACCCTGAGTACTGAGCACCGAGCACCCCGAGCTCTGAGCACCAGGCACCCCGAGCACTGAGCACCCAGCACCCTGAGTACTGAGCACTGAGCACCCAGCACCCAGAGCACTGAGCACTCAGCACCCTGTGTACTGAGCACTGAGTACCCAGTACCCCCGAGCACTGAGAACCAGCACCCTGAGCACTGAGCACCCAGCACCCTGAGCACAGAGCACCGATCACCCCGAGCACTGAGCACCCAGCACCCCGAGCACTGAGCACCGAGCACCCTGAGTACTGAGCACCCAGCACCCCGAGCACTGAGCACCCAGCACCCCGAGCACTGAGCACCCAGCACCCTGAGCAAACAGCACCCTGAGCACTGAGCACCCTGAGCACTGAGCACCCAGCAACCTGAGTACTGAGCATCCAACACTCTGAGCACTGAGCACAGAGCACGCTGAGTACTGAGCACTGAGCACCCAGCACCCTGAGTACTGAGCACCCAGCACCCCGAGCACTGAGTACCCAGCACCCTGTGTACTGAGCACCGAGAACCCCGAGCACTGAGCACCCAGCACCCTGAGTACTGAGCACCCAGCACCCCGAGAATGAGCACCCAGCACCCCGAGCACTGAGCACCCAGCACCCTGAGCACTGAGCACCCAGCACCCTGAGTACTGAGCACCCAGCACCCCGAGCACTGAGCACCCAGCACCCTGAGTACTGAGCACCCTGAGTACTGAGCACCCAGCACCCTGAGTACTGAGCACCCTGCACCCCGAGCACTGAGCACCCTGAGCACTGAGCACCCAGCATCCTGAGCACTGAGTACTGAGCACCCAGCACGCTGAGCACTGAGCACCAAGCACCCTGAACACTGAGCACCCAGCACCCTGAGTACTGAGCACCCAGCACCCCAAACACTGAGCACCGAGCACCCTGAGAACTGAGCACCGAGCACCCTGAGTACTGAGCACCCAGCACCATGAGTACTGAGCAGCGAGCACCCAGAGTACTGAGCAACCTGAGTACTGAGCACCCAGCACCCCGAGAATGAGCAACCAGCACCATGAGTACTGAGCACCGAGCACCCTGAGCACTGAGCACCCAGCACCCTGAGCACTGAGCACGGAGCACCCCGAGGACTGAGCCCCCAGCACCGTGAGCACTGAGCACCCCGCACCTTGAGTACTGAGCACCGAGCACCCCGAGCAATGAGCACCCAGCACCCTAAGTAATGAGCACCCAGCACCCTGAGCACTGAGCACCCAGCCCCCCGAGCACTGAGCACCCAGCACCCTGAGTACTGAGCACCTAGCACCCTGAGTACTGAGCACCCAGCACCCCGAGCACTGAGCACCCAGCACCGTGAGCACTGAGCACCCAGCACCCTGAGTACTGAGCACCCTGCACCCCGAGCACTGAGCACCAAGCACCCTGAGTAATGAGCACCCAGCACCCTGAGTACTGAGCACTGAGCACCCTGAGCACTGAGCACCCAGCACCCTGAGCACTGAGCACACAGTACCCTGAGTACTGAGCACTCAGCACCCTGAGTACTGAGCACCGAGCACCCCGAGCACTGAGCACCCAGCACCCTGAGCACTGAGCACGCTGAGTACTGAGCAACCAGCACCCTGAGTACTGAGCACCCAGCACCCTGAGTACTGAGCACCCAGCACCCCGAGCACTGAGCACCGAGCACCCCGAACACTGTGCACCCAGCACCCTGAGTACTGAGCACCCAGCACCCCGAGCACTGAGCACCTAGCACCCTGAGCACTGAGCACCCAGCACCCTGAGTACTGAGCACCCAGCACCCCGAGCACTGAGCACCAAGCACCCTGAGTAATGAGCACCCAGCACCCTGAGTACTGAGCACTGAGCACCCTGAGCACTGAGCACCAAGCACCCTGAGCACTGAGCACCCAGCACCCTGAGTACTGAGCACTCAGTACCCTGAGTACTGAGCACCGAGCACCCCGAGCACTGAGCACCCAGCACCCTGAGCACGGAGCACCCAGCACCCTGAGTACTGAGCACCCAGCACCCCGAGCACTGAGCACCGAGCACCCCGAACACTGTGCACCCAGCACCCTGAGAAGTGAGCACCCAGCACCCTGAGTACTGAGTACCCAGCATCGTGAGCACTGAGCACCCAGCACCCTGAGCACTGAGCACCCAGCACCCTGAGTACTGAGCACCCAGCACCCTGAATACTGAACACCCAGCACCCTGAGCACTGAGCACCCAGCAACCTGAGCACTGAGCACTGAGCACCCAGCACCCTGAGCACTGAGCACCCAGCACCCCGAGCACTGAGCACCCAGCACCCTGAGCACCCAGCACCCTGAGCACTGAGCACCCAGCACCCTGAGCACTGAGCACCCAGCACCCCGAGCACTGAGCACCCAGCACCCTGAGCAAACAGCACCCTGAGCACTGAGCACCCTGAGCACTGAGCACCCAGCACCCTGAGTACTGAGCATCCAACACTCTGAGCACTGAGCACAGAGCACGCTGAGTACTGAGCACTGAGCACCCAGCACCCTGAGTACTGAGCATCCAACACTCTGAGCACTGAGCACAGAGCACGCTGAGTACTGAGCACTGAGCACCCAGCACCCTGAGTACTGAGCACCCAGCACCCCGAGCACTGAGTACCCAGCACCCTGTGTACTGAGCACCGAGCACCCCGAGCACTGAGCACCCAGCACCCTGAGTACTGAGCACCAAGCACCCCGAGAATGAGCACCCAGCACCCCGAGCACTGAGCACCCAGCACCCTGAGCACTGAGCACCCAGCACCCTGAGTACTGAGCACCCAGCACCCCGAGCACTGAGCACCCAGCACCCTGAGTACTGAGCACCCTGAGTACTGAGCACCCAGCACCCTGAGTACTGAGCACCCTGCACCCCGAGCACTGAGCACCCTGAGCACTGAGCACCCAGCATCCTGAGCACTGAGTACTGAGCACCCAGCACGCTGAGCACTGAGCACCAAGCACCCTGAACACTGAGCACCCAGCACCCTGAGTACTGAGCACCCAGCACCCCAAACACTGAGCACCGAGCACCCTGAGAACTGAGCACCGAGCACCCTGAGTACTGAGCACCCAGCACCATGAGTACTGAGCAGCGAGCACCCAGAGTACTGAGCAACCTGAGTACTGAGCACCCAGCACCCCGAGAATGAGCAACCAGCACCATGAGTACTGAGCACCGAGCACCCTGAGCACTGAGCACCCAGCACCCTGAGCACTGAGCACGGAGCACCCCGAGGACTGAGCCCCCAGCACCGTGAGCACTGAGCACCCCGCACCTTGAGTACTGAGCACCGAGCACCCCGAGCACTGAGCACCCAGCACCCTAAGTAATGAGCACCCAGCACCCTGAGCACTGAGCACCCAGCCCCCCGAGCACTGAGCACCCAGCACCCTGAGTACTGAGCACCCAGCACCCTGAGTACTGAGCACCCAGCACCCCGAGCACTGAGCACCCAGCACCGTGAGCACTGAGCACCCAGCACCCTGAGTACTGAGCACCCTGCACCCCGAGCACTGAGCACCAAGCACCCTGAGTAATGAGCACCCAGCACCCTGAGTACTGAGCACTGCGCACCCTGAGCACTGAGCACCCAGCACCCTGAGCACTGAGCACACAGTACCCTGAGTACTGAGCACTCAGCACCCTGAGTACTGAGCACCGAGCACCCCGAGCACTGAGCACCCAGCACCCTGAGCACTGAGCACGCTGAGGACTGAGCAACCAGCACCCTGAGTACTGAGCACCCAGCACCCTGAGTACTGAGCACCCAGCACCCCGAGCACTGAGCACCGAGCACCCCGAACACTGTGCACCCAGCACCCTGAGTACTGAGCACCCAGCACCCCGAGCACTGAGCACCCAGCACCCTGAGCACTGAGCACCCAGCACCCTGAGTACTGAGCACCCAGCACCCCGAGCACTGAGCACCAAGCACCCTGAGTAATGAGCACCCAGCACCCTGAGTACTGAGCACTGAGCACCCTGAGCACTGAGCACCCAGCACCCTGAGCACTGAGCACCCAGCACCCTGAGTACTGAGCACTCAGTACCCTGAGTACTGAGCACCGAGCACCCCGAGCACTGAGCACCCAGCACCCTGAGCACTGAGCACGCTGAGGACTGAGCAACCAGCACCCTGAGTACTGAGCACCCAGCACCCTGAGTACTGAGCACCCAGCACCCCGAGCACTGAGCACCGAGCACCCCGAACACTGTGCACCCAGCACCCTGAGAAGTGAGCACCCAGCACCCTGAGTACTGAGTACCCAGCATCGTGAGCACTGAGCACCCAGCACCCTGAGCACTGAGCACCCAGCACCCTGAGTACTGAGCACCCAGCACCCTGAATACTGAACACCCAGCACCCTGAGCACTGAGCACCCAGCAACCTGAGCACTGAGCACTGAGCACCCAGCACCCTGAGCACTGAGCACCCAGCACCCCGAGCACTGAGCACCCAGCACCCTGAGCACCCAGCACCCTGAGCACTGAGCATCCTGAGCACTGAGCACTGAGCACCCAGCACCCTGAGTACTGAGCATCAAACACTCTGAGCACTGAGCACAGAGCACGCTGAGTACTGAGCACTGAGCACCCAGCACCCTGAGTACTGAGCACCCAGCACCCCGAGCACTGAGCACCCAGCACCCTGTGTACTGAACACCGAGGACCCCGAGCACTGAGCACCCAGCACCCTGAGTACTGAGCACCCAGCACCCCGAGAATGAGCACCCAGCACCCCGAGCACTGAGCACCCAGCACCCTGAGCACTGAGCACTCAGCACCCTGAGTACTGAGCACCCAGCACCCCGAGCACTGAGCACCCAGCACCCTGAGTACTGAGCACCCTGAGTACTGAGCACCCAGCACCCTGAGTACTGAGCACCCTGCACCCCGAGCACTGAGCACCCTGAGCACTGAGCACCCAGCATCCTGAGCACTGAGTACTGAGCACCCAGCACGCTGAGCACTGAGCACCCAGCACCCTGAACACTGAGCACCCAGCACCCTGTGCAATGAGCACTGAGCATCCAGCACCCCGAGCACTGAGCACCCTGAGCTCTTAGCACCCTGAGTACTGAGCACCCAGCACCCTGAGTACTGAGCACCCAGCACCCTGAGCACTGAGCACCCAGCACCCTGAGTACTGAGCACCCTGAGCACTGAGCACCCAGCATCCTGAGCACTGAGTACTGAGCACCCAGCACGCTGAGCACTGAGCACCCAGCACCCTGAACACTGAGCACCCAGCACCCCGAGCACTGAGCACCCAGCACCCTGAGCACTGAGCACCGAGCACCGCGAACACTGTGCACCCAGCACCCCGAGCACTGAGCACCCAGCACCCTGAGTACTGAGCACCCAGCACCCTGAGTACTGAGCACCCAGCACCCTGAGCACTGAGCACCCAGCAACCTGAGTACTGAGCACCCAGCACTCTGAGCACTGAGCACCCAGCACCCCGAGCACTGAGCACCCAGCACACCGAGCACTGAGCACTGAGCACCCTGAGCACTGAGCACCCAGAACCCCGAGTACTGAGCACTGAGCACCCTGAGTACTGAGCACCCAGTACCCCGAGTACTGAGCACTGAGCACCCTGAGTACTGAGCACCCAGCACCCTGAGAACTGAGCACTGAGAACCCTGAGTACTGAGCACCGAGCACCCCGAGCTCTGAGCACCAGGCACCCCGAGCACTGAGCACCCAGCACCCTGAGTACTGAGCACTGAGCACCCAGCACCCCGAGCACTGAGCACTCAGCACCCTGTGTACTGAGCACTGAGTACCCAGTACCCCCGAGCACTGAGAACCAGCACCCTGAGCACTGAGCACCCAGCACCCCGAGTACTGAGCACCCAGCACCCCGAGCACTGAGCACCCAGCACCCCGAGCACTGAGCACCGAGCACCCTGAGTACTGAGCACCCAGCACCCTGAGCACTGAGCACCCAGCACCCCGAGCACTGAGCACCCAGCACCCTGAGCAAACAGCACCCTGAGCACTGAGCACCCTGAGCACTGAGCACCCAGCACCCTGAGTACTGAGCATCCAACACTCTGAGCACTGAGCACAGAGCACGCTGAGTACTGAGCACTGAGCACCCAGCACCCTGAGTACTGAGCACCCAGCACCCCGAGCACTGAGTACCCAGCACCCTGTGTACTGAGCACCGAGCACCCCGAGCACTGAGCACCCAGCACCCTGAGTACTGAGGACCCAGCACCCCGAGAATGAGCACCCAGCACCCCGAGCACTGAGCACCCAGCACCCTGAGCACTGAGCACCCAGCACCCTGAGTACTGAGCACCCAGCACCCCGAGCACTGAGCACCCAGCACCCTGAGTACTGAGCACCCTGAGTACTGAGCACCCAGCACCCTGAGTACTGAGCACCCTGCACCCCGAGCACTGAGCACCCTGAGCACTGAGCACCCAGCATCCTGAGCACTGAGTACTGAGCACCCAGAACGCTGAGCACTGAGCACCAAGCACCCTGAACACTGAGCACCCAGCACCCTGAGTACTGAGCACCCAGCACCCCAAACACTGAGCACCGAGCACCCTGAGAACTGAGCACCGAGCACCCTGAGTACTGAGCACCCAGCACCATGAGTACTGAGCACCGAGCACCCAGAGTACTGAGCAACCTGAGTACTGAGCACCCAGCACCCCGAGAATGAGCACCCAGCACCATGAGTACTGAGCACCGAGCACCCTGAGCACTGAGCACCCAGCACCCTGAGCACTGAGCACGGAGCACCCCGAGGACTGAGCACCCAGCACCATGAGCACTGAGCACCCAGCACCTTGAGTACTGAGCACCGAGCACCCCGAGCACTGAGCACGCAGCACCCTAAGTAATGAGCACCCAGCACCCTGAGCACTGAGCACCCAGCCCCCCGAGCACTGAGCACCCAGCACCCTGAGTACTGAGCACCCAGAACCCTGAGTACTGAGCACCCAGCACCCCGAGCACTGAGCACCCAGCACCGTGAGCACTGAGCACCCAGCACCCTGAGTACTGAGCACCCTGCACCCCGAGCACTGAGCACCAAGCACCCTGAGTAATGAGCACCCAGCACCCTGAGTACTGAGCACTGAGCACCCTGAGCACTGAGAACCCAGCACCCTGAGCACTGAGCACACAGCACCCTGAGTACTGAGCACTCAGCACCCTGAGTACTGAGCACCGAGCACCCCGAGCACTGAGCACCCAGCACCCTGAGCACTGAGCATGCTGAGGACTGAGCAACCAGCACCCTGAGTACTGAGCACCCAGCACCCTGAGTACTGAGCACCCAGCACCCCGAGCACTGAGCACCGAGCACCCCGAACACTGTGCACCCAGCACCCTAAGAACTGAGCACCCAGCACCCTGAGTACTGAGCACCCAGCATCGTGAGCACTGAGCACCCAGCACCCTGAGCACTGAGCACCCAGCACCCTGAGTACTGAGCACCCAGCACCCTGTGTACTGAACACCCAGCACCCTGAGCACTGAGCACTGAGCAACCAGCACCCTGAGCACTGAGCACTGAGCACCCAGCACCATGAGCACTGAGCACCCAGCACCCCGAGCACTGAGCACCCAGCACCCTGAGCACCCAGCACCCTGAGCACTGAGCACCCTGAGCACTGAGCACTGAGCACCCAGCACCCTGAGTACTGAGCATCAAACACTCTGAGCACTGAGCACAGAGCACGCTGAGTACTGAGCACTGAGCACCCAGCACAGTGAGTACTGAGCACCCAGCACCCTGAGCACTGAGCACCCAGCACCCTGAGCACTGAGCACCCAGCACCTTGAGTACTGAGCACCGAGCACCCCGAGCACTGAGCACCCAGCACCCTGAGTACTGAGCACCCAGCACCCTGAGTACTGAGCACCCAGCACCCTGAGCACTGAGCACCCAGCAACCTGAGTACTGAGCACCCAGCACTCTGAGCACTGAGCACACAGCACCCCGAGCACTGAGCACCCAGGACCCCGAGCACAGAGCACTGAGCACCCTGAGCACTGAGCACCCAGAACCCCGAGTACTGAGCACTGAGCACCCTGAGTACTGAGCACCCAGTACCCCGAGTACTGAGCACTGAGCACCCTGAGTACTGAGCACCCAGCACCTTGAGCACTGAGCACTGAGAACCCTGAGTACTGAGCACCGAGCACCCCGAGCACTGAGCACCCAGCACCCCGAGCACTGAGCACCCAGCACCCTGAGTACTGAGCACTGAGCACCCAGCACCCCGAGCACTGAGCACTCAGCACCCTGTGTACTGAGCACTGAGTACCCAGTACCCCCGAGCACTGAGAACCAGCACCCTGAGCACTGAGCACCCCGCACCTTGAGTACTGAGCACCGAGCACCCCGAGCACTGAGCACCCAGCACCCTAAGTAATGAGCACCCAGCACCCTGAGCACTGAGCACCCAGCCCCCCGAGCACTGAGCACCCAGCACCCTGAGTACTGAGCACCCAGCACCCTGAGTACTGAGCACCCAGCACCCCGAGCACTGAGCACCCAGCACCGTGAGCACTGAGCACCCAGCACCCTGAGTACTGAGCACCCTGCACCCCGAGCACTGAGCACCAAGCACCCTGAGTAATGAGCACCCAGCACCCTGAGTACTGAGCACTGCGCACCCTGAGCACTGAGCACCCAGCACCCTGAGCACTGAGCACACAGTACCCTGAGTACTGAGCACTCAGCACCCTGAGTACTGAGCACCGAGCACCCCGAGCACTGAGCACCCAGCACCCTGAGCACTGAGCACGCTGAGGACTGAGCAACCAGCACCCTGAGTACTGAGCACCCAGCACCCTGAGTACTGAGCACCCAGCACCCCGAGCACTGAGCACCGAGCACCCCGAACACTGTGCACCCAGCACCCTGAGTACTGAGCACCCAGCACCCCGAGCACTGAGCACCCAGCACCCTGAGCACTGAGCACCCAGCACCCTGAGTACTGAGCACCCAGCACCCCGAGCACTGAGCACCAAGCACCCTGAGTAATGAGCACCCAGCACCCTGAGTACTGAGCACTGAGCACCCTGAGCACTGAGCACCCAGCACCCTGAGCACTGAGCACCCAGCACCCTGAGTACTGAGCACTCAGTACCCTGAGTACTGAGCACCGAGCACCCCGAGCACTGAGCACCCAGCACCCTGAGCACTGAGCACGCTGAGGACTGAGCAACCAGCACCCTGAGTACTGAGCACCCAGCACCCTGAGTACTGAGCACCCAGCACCCCGAGCACTGAGCACCGAGCACCCCGAACACTGTGCACCCAGCACCCTGAGAAGTGAGCACCCAGCACCCTGAGTACTGAGTACCCAGCATCGTGAGCACTGAGCACCCAGCACCCTGAGCACTGAGCACCCAGCACCCTGAGTACTGAGCACCCAGCACCCTGAATACTGAACACCCAGCACCCTGAGCACTGAGCACCCAGCAACCTGAGCACTGAGCACTGAGCACCCAGCACCCTGAGCACTGAGCACCCAGCACCCCGAGCACTGAGCACCCAGCACCCTGAGCACCCAGCACCCTGAGCACTGAGCATCCTGAGCACTGAGCACTGAGCACCCAGCACCCTGAGTACTGAGCATCAAACACTCTGAGCACTGAGCACAGAGCACGCTGAGTACTGAGCACTGAGCACCCAGCACCCTGAGTACTGAGCACCCAGCACCCCGAGCACTGAGCACCCAGCACCCTGTGTACTGAACACCGAGGACCCCGAGCACTGAGCACCCAGCACCCTGAGTACTGAGCACCCAGCACCCCGAGAATGAGCACCCAGCACCCCGAGCACTGAGCACCCAGCACCCTGAGCACTGAGCACTCAGCACCCTGAGTACTGAGCACCCAGCACCCCGAGCACTGAGCACCCAGCACCCTGAGTACTGAGCACCCTGAGTACTGAGCACCCAGCACCCTGAGTACTGAGCACCCTGCACCCCGAGCACTGAGCACCCTGAGCACTGAGCACCCAGCATCCTGAGCACTGAGTACTGAGCACCCAGCACGCTGAGCACTGAGCACCCAGCACCCTGAACACTGAGCACCCAGCACCCTGTGCAATGAGCACTGAGCATCCAGCACCCCGAGCACTGAGCACCCTGAGCTCTTAGCACCCTGAGTACTGAGCACCCAGCACCCTGAGTACTGAGCACCCAGCACCCTGAGCACTGAGCACCCAGCACCCTGAGTACTGAGCACCCTGAGCACTGAGCACCCAGCATCCTGAGCACTGAGTACTGAGCACCCAGCACGCTGAGCACTGAGCACCCAGCACCCTGAACACTGAGCACCCAGCACCCCGAGCACTGAGCACCCAGCACCCTGAGCACTGAGCACCGAGCACCCCGAACACTGTGCACCCAGCACCCCGAGCACTGAGCACCCAGCACCCTGAGTACTGAGCACCCAGCACCCTGAGTACTGAGCACCCAGCACCCTGAGCACTGAGCACCCAGCAACCTGAGTACTGAGCACCCAGCACTCTGAGCACTGAGCACCCAGCACCCCGAGCACTGAGCACCCAGCACCCCGAGCACTGAGCACTGAGCACCCTGAGCACTGAGCACCCAGAACCCCGAGTACTGAGCACTGAGCACCCTGAGTACTGAGCACCCAGTACCCCGAGTACTGAGCACTGAGCACCCTGAGTACTGAGCACCCAGCACCCTGAGAACTGAGCACTGAGAACCCTGAGTACTGAGCACCGAGCACCCCGAGCTCTGAGCACCAGGCACCCCGAGCACTGAGCACCCAGCACCCTGAGTACTGAGCACTGAGCACCCAGCACCCCGAGCACTGAGCACTCAGCACCCTGTGTACTGAGCACTGAGTACCCAGTACCCCCGAGCACTGAGAACCAGCACCCTGAGCACTGAGCACCCAGCACCCCGAGTACTGAGCACCCAGCACCCCGAGCACTGAGCACCCAGCACCCCGAGCACTGAGCACCGAGCACCCTGAGTACTGAGCACCCAGCACCCTGAGCACTGAGCACCCAGCACCCCGAGCACTGAGCACCCAGCACCCTGAGCAAACAGGACCCTGAGCACTGAGCACCCTGAGCACTGAGCACCCAGCACCCTGAGTACTGAGCATCCAACACTCTGAGCACTGAGCACAGAGCACGCTGAGTACTGAGCACTGAGCACCCAGCACCCTGAGTACTGAGCACCCAGCACCCCGAGCACTGAGTACCCAGCACCCTGTGTACTGAGCACCGAGCACCCCGAGCACTGAGCACCCAGCACCCTGAGTACTGAGGACCCAGCACCCCGAGAATGAGCACCCAGCACCCCGAGCACTGAGCACCCAGCACCCTGAGCACTGAGCACCCAGCACCCTGAGTACTGAGCACCCAGCACCCCGAGCACTGAGCACCCAGCACCCTGAGTACTGAGCACCCTGAGTACTGAGCACCCAGCACCCTGAGTACTGAGCACCCTGCACCCCGAGCACTGAGCACCCTGAGCACTGAGCACCCAGCATCCTGAGCACTGAGTACTGAGCACCCAGAACGCTGAGCACTGAGCACCAAGCACCCTGAACACTGAGCACCCAGCACCCTGAGTACTGAGCACCCAGCACCCCAAACACTGAGCACCGAGCACCCTGAGAACTGAGCACCGAGCACCCTGAGTACTGAGCACCCAGCACCATGAGTACTGAGCACCGAGCACCCAGAGTACTGAGCAACCTGAGTACTGAGCACCCAGCACCCCGAGAATGAGCACCCAGCACCATGAGTACTGAGCACCGAGCACCCTGAGCACTGAGCACCCAGCACCCTGAGCACTGAGCACGGAGCACCCCGAGGACTGAGCACCCAGCACCATGAGCACTGAGCACCCAGCACCTTGAGTACTGAGCACCGAGCACCCCGAGCACTGAGCACGCAGCACCCTAAGTAATGAGCACCCAGCACCCTGAGCACTGAGCACCCAGCCCCCCGAGCACTGAGCACCCAGCACCCTGAGTACTGAGCACCCAGAACCCTGAGTACTGAGCACCCAGCACCCCGAGCACTGAGCACCCAGCACCGTGAGCACTGAGCACCCAGCACCCTGAGTACTGAGCACCCTGCACCCCGAGCACTGAGCACCAAGCACCCTGAGTAATGAGCACCCAGCACCCTGAGTACTGAGCACTGAGCACCCTGAGCACTGAGAACCCAGCACCCTGAGCACTGAGCACACAGCACCCTGAGTACTGAGCACTCAGCACCCTGAGTACTGAGCACCGAGCACCCCGAGCACTGAGCACCCAGCACCCTGAGCACTGAGCATGCTGAGGACTGAGCAACCAGCACCCTGAGTACTGAGCACCCAGCACCCTGAGTACTGAGCACCCAGCACCCCGAGCACTGAGCACCGAGCACCCCGAACACTGTGCACCCAGCACCCTAAGAACTGAGCACCCAGCACCCTGAGTACTGAGCACCCAGCATCGTGAGCACTGAGCACCCAGCACCCTGAGCACTGAGCACCCAGCACCCTGAGTACTGAGCACCCAGCACCCTGAGTACTGAACACCCAGCACCCTGAGCACTGAGCACTGAGCAACCAGCACCCTGAGCACTGAGCACTGAGCACCCAGCACCCTGAGCACTGAGCACCCAGCACCCCGAGCACTGAGCACCCAGCACCCTGAGCACCCAGCACCCTGAGCACTGAGCACCCTGAGCACTGAGCACTGAGCACCCAGCACCCTGAGTACTGAGCATCAAACACTCTGAGCACTGAGCACAGAGCACGCTGAGTACTGAGCACTGAGCACCCAGCACCCTGAGTACTGAGCACCCAGCACCCTGAGCACTGAGCACCCAGCACCCTGAGCACTGAGCACCCAGCACCTTGAGTACTGAGCACCGAGCACCCCGAGCACTGAGCACCCAGCACCCTGAGTACTGAGCACCCAGCACCCTGAGTACTGAGCACCCAGCACCCTGAGCACTGAGCACCCAGCAACCTGAGTACTGAGCACCCAGCACTCTGAGCACTGAGCACACAGCACCCCGAGCACTGAGCACCCAGGACCCCGAGCACAGAGCACTGAGCACCCTGAGCACTGAGCACCCAGAACCCCGAGTACTGAGCACTGAGCACCCTGAGTACTGAGCACCCAGTACCCCGAGTACTGAGCACTGAGCACCCTGAGTACTGAGCACCCAGCACCTTGAGCACTGAGCACTGAGAACCCTGAGTACTGAGCACCGAGCACCCCGAGCACTGAGCACCCAGCACCCCGAGCACTGAGCACCCAGCACCCTGAGTACTGAGCACTGAGCACCCAGCACCCCGAGAATTGAGCACCCAGCACCCTGTGCACCCAGCACCCTGAGCACTGAGCACCCTGAGCACTGAGCACCCAGCACCCTGAGTACTGAGCATCCAACACTCTGAGCACTGAGCACACAGCACGCTGAGTACTGAGCACTGAGCACCCAGCACCCTGAGTACTGATCACCCAGCACCCTGAGCACTGAGCACCCAGCACCCTGTGTACTGAGCACCGAGCACCCCGAGCACTGAGCACCCACCACCCTGAGTACTGAGCACCCAGCACCCCGAGAATGAGCACCCAGCACCCCGAGCCCTGAGCACCCAGCACTCTGAGCACTGAGCACCCAGCACCCTGAGTACTGAGCACCCAGCACACCGAGCACTGAGCACCCAGCACCCTGAGTACTGAGCACCCTGAGTACTGAGCACCCAGCACCCTGAGTACTGAGCACCCTGCACCCCGAGCACTGAGCACCCTGAGCACTGAGCACCCAGCATCCTCAGCACTGAGTACTGAGCACCCAGCACGCTGAGCACTGAGCACCAAGCACCCAGAACACTGAGCACCCAGCACCCTGAGTACTGAGCACCCAGCACCCCAAACACTGAGCACCGAGCACCCTGAGATCTGAGCACCGAGCACCCTGAGTACTGAGCACCCAGCACCATGAGTACTGAGCACCGAGCACCCAGAGTACTGAGCAACCTGAGTACTGAGCACCCAGCACCCCGAGAATGAGCACCCAGCACCATGAGTACTGAGCACCGAGCACCCTGAGCACTGAGCACCCAGCACCCTGAGCACTGAGCACGGAGCACCCCGAGGACTGAGCACCCAGCACCGTGAGCACTGAGCACCCAGCACCTTGAGTACTGAGCACCGAGCACCCCGAGCACTGAGCACCCAGCACCCTAAGTAATGAGCACCCAGCACCCTGAGCACTGAGCACCCAGCCCCCCGAGCACTGAGCACCCAGCACCCTGAGTACTGAGCACCCAGCACCCTGAGTACTGAGCACCCAGCACCCCGAGCACTGAGCACCCAGCACCCTGAGCACTGAGCACCCAGCACCCTAAGTACTGAGCACCCTGCACCCCGAGCACTGAGCACCAAGCACCCTGAGTAATGAGCACCCAGCACACTGAGTACTGAGCACTGAGCACCCTGAGCACTGAGCACCCAGCACCCTGAGCACTGAGCACCCAGCACCCTGAGTACTGAGCACTCAGCACCCTGAGTACTGAGCACCGAGCACCCCGAGCACTGAGCACCCAGCACCCTGAGCACTGAGCACGCTGAGGACTGAGCAACCAGCACCCTGAGTACTGAGCACCCAGCACCCTGAGTACTGAGCACCCAGCACCCCGAGCACTGAGCACCGAGCACCCCGAACACTGTGCACCCAGCACTCTGAGAACTGAGCACCCAGCACCCTGAGTACTAAGCACCCAGCATCGTGAGCACTGAGCACCCAGCACCCTGAGCACTGAGCACCCAGCACCCTGAGTACTGAGCACCCAGCACCCTGAGTACTGAACACCCAGCACCCTGAGCACTGAGCACTGAGCACCCAGCACCCTGAGTACTGAGCACTGAGCACCCAGCACCCTGAGCACTGAGCACCCAGCACCCCGAGCACTGAGCACCCAGCACCCTGAGCACCCAGCACCCTGAGCACTGAGCACCCTGAGCACTGAGCACTGAGCACCCAGCACCCTGAGTACTGAGCATCAAACACTCTGAGCACTGAGCACAGAGCACGCTGAGTACTGAGAACTGAGCACCCAGCACCCTGAGTACTGAGCACCCAGCACCCTGTGTACTGAGCACCGAGCACCTCGAGCACTGAGCACCCAGCACCCTGAGTACTGAGCACCCAGCACCCCGAGAATGAGCACCCAGCACCCCGAGAACTGAGCACCAAGCACCCTGAGCACTGAGCACCCAGCACCCTGAGTACTGAGCACCCATCACCCTGAGCACTGAGCACCCAGCACCCTGAGTACTGAGCACCCTGAGTACTGAGCACCCAGCACCCTGAGTACTGAGCACCCTGCACCCCGAGCACTGAGCACCCTGAGCACTGAGCACCCAGCATCCTGAGCACTGAGTACTGAGCACCCAGCACGCTGAGCACTGAGCACCCAGCACCCTAAGTACTGAGCACCCTGCACCCCGAGCACTGAGCACCAAGCACCCTGAGTAATGAGCACCCAGCACACTGAGTACTGAGCACTGAGCACCCTGAGCACTGAGCACCCAGCACCCTGAGCACTGAGCACCCAGCACCCTGAGTACTGAGCACTCAGCACCCTGAGTACTGAGCACCGAGCACCCCGAGCACTGAGCACCCAGCACCCTGAGCACTGAGCACGCTGAGGACTGAGCAACCAGCACCCTGAGTACTGAGCACCCAGCACCCTGAGTACTGAGCACCCAGCACCCCGAGCACTGAGCACCGAGCACCCCGAACACTGTGCACCCAGCACTCTGAGAACTGAGCACCCAGCACCCTGAGTACTAAGCACCCAGCATCGTGAGCACTGAGCACCCAGCACCCTGAGCACTGAGCACCCAGCACCCTGAGTACTGAGCACCCAGCACCCTGAGTACTGAACACCCAGCACCCTGAGCACTGAGCACTGAGCACCCAGCACCCTGAGTACTGAGCACTGAGCACCCAGCACCCTGAGCACTGAGCACCCAGCACCCCGAGCACTGAGCACCCAGCACCCTGAGCACCCAGCACCCTGAGCACTGAGCACCCTGAGCACTGAGCACTGAGCACCCAGCACCCTGAGTACTGAGCATCAAACACTCTGAGCACTGAGCACAGAGCACGCTGAGTACTGAGAACTGAGCACCCAGCACCCTGAGTACTGAGCACCCAGCACCCTGTGTACTGAGCACCGAGCACCTCGAGCACTGAGCACCCAGCACCCTGAGTACTGAGCACCCAGCACCCCGAGAATGAGCACCCAGCACCCCGAGAACTGAGCACCAAGCACCCTGAGCACTGAGCACCCAGCACCCTGAGTACTGAGCACCCAGCACCCTGAGCACTGAGCACCCAGCACCCTGAGTACTGAGCACCCTGAGTACTGAGCACCCAGCACCCTGAGTACTGAGCACCCTGCACCCCGAGCACTGAGCACCCTGAGCACTGAGCACCCAGCATCCTGAGCACTGAGTACTGAGCACCCAGCACGCTGAGCACTGAGCACCCAGCACCCTGAACACTGAGCACCCAGCACCCTGAGTACTGAGCACCCAGCACCCCAAACACTGAGCACCGAGCACCCTGAGAACTGAGCACCGAGCACCCTGAGTACTGAGCACCCAGCACCATGAGTACTGAGCACCGAGCACCCAGAGTACTGAGCAACCTGAGTACTGAGCACCCAGCACCCCGAGAATGAACACCCAGCACCATGAGTACTGAGCACCGAGCACCCTGATCACTGAGCACCCAGCACCCTGAGCACTGAGCACGGAGCACCCCGAGGACTGAGCACCCAGCACCGTGAGCACTGAGCACCCAGCACCTTGAGTACTGAGCACCGAGCACCCCGAGCACTGAGCACCCAGCACCCTAAGTAATGAGCACCCAGCACCCTGAGCACTGAGCACCCAGCCCCCCGAGCACTGAGCACCCAGCACCCTGAGTACTGAGCACCCAGCACCCTGAATACTGAGCACCCAGCACCCCGAGCACTGAGCACCCAGCACCCTGAGCACTGAGCACCCAGTACCCTGAGTACTGAGCACCCAGCACCCCGAGCACTGAGCACCAAGCACCCTGAGTAATGAGCACCCAGCACCCTGAGTACTGAGCACTGAGCACCCTGAGCACTGAGCACCCAGCACCCTGAGCACTGAGCACCCAGCACCCCGAGCACTGAGCACCCAGCACCCTGAGCACTGAGCACGCTGAGGACTGAGCAACCAGCACCCCGAGCACTGAGCACCCAGCACCCTGAGTCCTGAGCACCCTGAGTACTGAGCACCCAGCACCCTGAGTACTGAGCACCCTGAGTACTGAGCACCCAGCACCCTGTGCACTGAGCACCCAGCACACTGAGTACTGAGCACCCAGCACCCTGAGCACTGAGCACCCAGCACCCTGAGTACTGAGCACCGAGCACCCCGAGCACTGAGCACCCAGCACCCTGAGTACTGAGCACCCAGCGCCCTGAGTAGTGAGCACCCAGCACGCCGAGTACTGAGCACCCAGCACCGTGAGTACTGACCACCCAGCACCCTGAGTACTGAGCACCCAGCACCCCGAGCACTAAGCACCCAGCACCCCGAGCGCCGAGCACCCAGCACCCTGAGCACTGAGCACCCAGCACCCTGAGCACTGAGCACTGAGCACCCAGCACCCTGAGCACTGAGCACCCAGCACCCTGAGTACTAAGCACCCAGCACCCTGAGTACTGAGCACCCAGCACCCTGAGTACTGAGCACCCAGCGTACTGAGCACCGAGCACCCCGAGCACTGAGCACCCAGCACCCTGAGTACTGAGCACCCAGCACCCCGAGCACTGAGCACCCAGCACCCTGAGTACTGAGCACCGAGCACCCTGAGTACTGAGCACCCAGCACCCTGAGTACTGAGCACCCAGCGTACTGAGCACCGAGCACCCAGCACCCTGAGTACTGAGCACCCAGCACCCTGAGCACTGAGCACTCAGCACCCTGAGTACTGAGCACTGAGCACCCTGAGAACTGAGCACTGAGCACCCTGAGCACTGAGCACCCAGCAACCCGAGCACTGAGCACCCAGCACCCTGAGTACTGAGCACCCAGCACCCTGAGTACTGAGCACTCAGCACCCTGAGTACTGAGCACCGAGCACCCCGAGCACTGAGCACCCAGCACCCTGAGTACTGAGTACACAGCATCCTGAGAACTGAGCACCTATCACCCTGAGCACTGAGCACCCAGCACCCCGAGCACTGAGCACCCTGAGTACTGAGCACCCAGCACCCTGAGTACTGAGCACTAAGCACCCAGAGCACTGAGCACCCAGCACCCCGAGCACGGAGCACCCAGGACCCCGAGCACTGAGTACTGAGCACCCAGCACCCTGAGTACTGAGCACCGAGCTCCCCGAGCACTGAGCACCCTGAGTACTTAGCACCCAGCACCCCGATCACTGAGCACCCAGCACCCTGAGCACTGAGCACCCAGCACGCTGAGCACTGAGCACCCACCACCCTGAGTACTGAGCACCCAGCACGCTGAGTACTGAGCACCCAGCACCCCGAGCAATGAGCACCCAGCACCCTGAGTACTGAGCACTGAGCACCCAGCACCCTGAGTACTGAGCACCCAGCACCCTGTGTACTGAGCACCGAGCACCCCGAGCACTGAGCACCCAGCACCCTGAGCACTCAGCACCCAGCACCCCGAGCACTGAGCACCCAGCACCCTGAGTACTGAGCACCCAGACCCCGAGCACTGAGCACCCAGCACCCCTAGCACTGTGCACCCAGCACCCTGAGTACGGAGAACCCAGCACCCTGAGTACTGATCACCCAGCACCCTGAGCACTGAGCACCCAGCAGCCCGAGCACTGAGCACCCAGCATCCTGAGCACTGAGTACTGAGCACCCAGCACCCTGAGCACTGAGCACGCAGCACCCTGAGCACTGAGCTCCCAGCACCCTGGGCACTGAGCACCCAGCACCCTGAGCACTGAGCACTGAGAACCCTGAGTACTGAGCACCGAGCACCCCGAGCTCTGAGCACCCAGCACCCCGAGCACTGAGCACAGAGCACCCTGAGTACTGAGCACTGAGCACCGAGCACCCTGAGCACTGAGCACTCAGCACCCTGTGTACTGAGCACTGAGTACCCAGTACCCCCGAGCACTGAGAACCAGCACCCTGAGCACTGAGCACCCAGCACCCCGAGTACTGAGCACCCAGCAACCCGAGCACTGAGCACCCAGCACCCCGAGCACTGAGCACCGAGCACCCTGAGTACTGAGCACCCAGCACCCCGAGCACTGAGCACCCAGCACCCCAAGCACTGAGCACCCAGCACCCTGAGTACTGAGCACCCAGCACCCTGAGCACTGAGCACCGAGCACCCCGAACACTGTGCACCCAGCACCCTGAGAACTGAGCACCCAGCACCCTGAGTACTGAGCACACAGAATCGTGAGCACTGAGCACCCAGCACCCTGAGCACTGAGCACCCAGCACCCTGAGTACTGAGAACCCAGCACCCTGAGTACTGAACACCCAGGACCCTGAGCACTGAGCACTGAGCACCCAGCACCCTGAGCACTGAGCACTGAGCACCCAGCACCCTGAGCACTGAGCACCCAGCACCCCGAGCATTGAGCACCCAGCACCCTGAGCACCCAGCACTCTGAGCACTGAGCACCCTGAGCACTGAGCACCCAGCACCCTGAGTACTGAGCATCCAACACTCTGAGCACTGAGCACAGAGCACGCTGAGTACTGAGCACTGAGCACCCAGCACACTGAGTACTGAGCACACAGCACCCCGAGCACTGAGCACCCAGCACCCTGTGTACTGAGCACCGAGCACCCCGAGCACTGAGCACCCACCACCCTGAGTACTGAGCACCCAGCACCCCGAGAATGAGCACCCAGCACCCCGAGCACTGAGCACCCAGCACCCTGAGCACTGAGCACCCAGCACCCTGAGTACTGAGCACCCAGCACCCTGAGCACTGAGCACCCAGCACCCTGAGTACTGAGCACCCTGAGTACTGAGCACCCAGCACCCTGAGTACTGAGCACCCTGCACCCCGAGCACTGAGCACCCTGAGCACTGAGCACCCAGCATCCTGAGCACTGAGTACTGAGCACCCAGCACGCTGAGCACTGAGCACCAAGCACCCTGAACACTGAGCACCCAGCACCCTGAGTACTGAGCACCCAGCACCCCAAACACTGAGCACCGAGCACCCTGAGAACTGAGCACCGAGCACCCTGAGTACTGAGCACCCAGCACCATGAGTACTGAGCACCGAGCACCCAGAGTACTGAGCAACCTGAGTACTGAGCACCCAGCACGCCGAGAATGAGCACCCAGCACCATGAGTACTGAGCACCGAGCACCCTGAGCACTGAGCACCCAGCACCCTGAGCACTGAGCACGGAGCACCCCGAGGACTGAGCACCCAGCACCGTGAGCACTGAGCACCCAGGATCTTGAGTACTGAGTACCGAACACCCCGAGCACTGAGCACCCAGCACCCTACGTAATGAGCACCCAGCACCCTGAGCACTGAGCACCCAGCCCCCCGAGCACTGAGCACCCAGCACCCTGAGTACTGAGCACCCAGCACCCTGAGTACTGAGCACCCAGCACCCCGAGCACTGAGCACCCAGCACCCTGAGCACTGAGCACCCAGCACCCTAAGTACTGAGCACCCTGCACCCCGAGCACTGAGCACCAAGCACCCTGAGTAATGAGCACCCAGCACACTGAGTACTGAGCACTGAGCACCCTGAGCACTGAGCACCCAGCACCCTGAGCACTGAGCACCCAGCACCCTGAGTACTGAGCACTCAGCACCCTGAGTACTGAGCACCGAGCACCCCGAGCACTGAGCACCCAGCACCCTGAGCACTGAGCACGCTGAGGACTGAGCAACCAGCACCCTGAGTACTGAGCACCCAGCACCCTGAGTACTGAGCACCCAGCACCCCGAGCACTGAGCACCGAGCACCCCGAACACTGTGCACCCAGCACTCTGAGAACTGAGCACCCAGCACCCTGAGTACTAAGCACCCAGCATCGTGAGCACTGAGCACCCAGCACCCTGAGCACTGAGCACCCAGCACCCTGAGTACTGAGCACCCAGCACCCTGAGTACTGAACACCCAGCACCCTGAGCACTGAGCACTGAGCACCCAGCACCCTGAGTACTGAGCACTGAGCACCCAGCACCCTGAGCACTGAGCACCCAGCACCCCGAGCACTGAGCACCCAGCACCCTGAGCACCCAGCACCCTGAGCACTGAGCACCCTGAGCACTGAGCACTGAGCACCCAGCACCCTGAGTACTGAGCATCAAACACTCTGAGCACTGAGCACAGAGCACGCTGAGTACTGAGAACTGAGCACCCAGCACCCTGAGTACTGAGCACCCAGCACCCTGTGTACTGAGCACCGAGCACCTCGAGCACTGAGCACCCAGCACCCTGAGTACTGAGCACCCAGCACCCCGAGAATGAGCACCCAGCACCCCGAGAACTGAGCACCAAGCACCCTGAGCACTGAGCACCCAGCACCCTGAGTACTGAGCACCCATCACCCTGAGCACTGAGCACCCAGCACCCTGAGTACTGAGCACCCTGAGTACTGAGCACCCAGCACCCTGAGTACTGAGCACCCTGCACCCCGAGCACTGAGCACCCTGAGCACTGAGCACCCAGCATCCTGAGCACTGAGTACTGAGCACCCAGCACGCTGAGCACTGAGCACCCAGCACCCTAAGTACTGAGCACCCTGCACCCCGAGCACTGAGCACCAAGCACCCTGAGTAATGAGCACCCAGCACACTGAGTACTGAGCACTGAGCACCCTGAGCACTGAGCACCCAGCACCCTGAGCACTGAGCACCCAGCACCCTGAGTACTGAGCACTCAGCACCCTGAGTACTGAGCACCGAGCACCCCGAGCACTGAGCACCCAGCACCCTGAGCACTGAGCACGCTGAGGACTGAGCAACCAGCACCCTGAGTACTGAGCACCCAGCACCCTGAGTACTGAGCACCCAGCACCCCGAGCACTGAGCACCGAGCACCCCGAACACTGTGCACCCAGCACTCTGAGAACTGAGCACCCAGCACCCTGAGTACTAAGCACCCAGCATCGTGAGCACTGAGCACCCAGCACCCTGAGCACTGAGCACCCAGCACCCTGAGTACTGAGCACCCAGCACCCTGAGTACTGAACACCCAGCACCCTGAGCACTGAGCACTGAGCACCCAGCACCCTGAGTACTGAGCACTGAGCACCCAGCACCCTGAGCACTGAGCACCCAGCACCCCGAGCACTGAGCACCCAGCACCCTGAGCACCCAGCACCCTGAGCACTGAGCACCCTGAGCACTGAGCACTGAGCACCCAGCACCCTGAGTACTGAGCATCAAACACTCTGAGCACTGAGCACAGAGCACGCTGAGTACTGAGAACTGAGCACCCAGCACCCTGAGTACTGAGCACCCAGCACCCTGTGTACTGAGCACCGAGCACCTCGAGCACTGAGCACCCAGCACCCTGAGTACTGAGCACCCAGCACCCCGAGAATGAGCACCCAGCACCCCGAGAACTGAGCACCAAGCACCCTGAGCACTGAGCACCCAGCACCCTGAGTACTGAGCACCCAGCACCCTGAGCACTGAGCACCCAGCACCCTGAGTACTGAGCACCCTGAGTACTGAGCACCCAGCACCCTGAGTACTGAGCACCCTGCACCCCGAGCACTGAGCACCCTGAGCACTGAGCACCCAGCATCCTGAGCACTGAGTACTGAGCACCCAGCACGCTGAGCACTGAGCACCCAGCACCCTGAACACTGAGCACCCAGCACCCTGAGTACTGAGCACCCAGCACCCCAAACACTGAGCACCGAGCACCCTGAGAACTGAGCACCGAGCACCCTGAGTACTGAGCACCCAGCACCATGAGTACTGAGCACCGAGCACCCAGAGTACTGAGCAACCTGAGTACTGAGCACCCAGCACCCCGAGAATGAACACCCAGCACCATGAGTACTGAGCACCGAGCACCCTGATCACTGAGCACCCAGCACCCTGAGCACTGAGCACGGAGCACCCCGAGGACTGAGCACCCAGCACCGTGAGCACTGAGCACCCAGCACCTTGAGTACTGAGCACCGAGCACCCCGAGCACTGAGCACCCAGCACCCTAAGTAATGAGCACCCAGCACCCTGAGCACTGAGCACCCAGCCCCCCGAGCACTGAGCACCCAGCACCCTGAGTACTGAGCACCCAGCACCCTGAATACTGAGCACCCAGCACCCCGAGCACTGAGCACCCAGCACCCTGAGCACTGAGCACCCAGTACCCTGAGTACTGAGCACCCAGCACCCCGAGCACTGAGCACCAAGCACCCTGAGTAATGAGCACCCAGCACCCTGAGTACTGAGCACTGAGCACCCTGAGCACTGAGCACCCAGCACCCTGAGCACTGAGCACCCAGCACCCCGAGCACTGAGCACCCAGCACCCTGAGCACTGAGCACGCTGAGGACTGAGCAACCAGCACCCCGAGCACTGAGCACCCAGCACCCTGAGTCCTGAGCACCCTGAGTACTGAGCACCCAGCACCCTGAGTACTGAGCACCCTGAGTACTGAGCACCCAGCACCCTGTGCACTGAGCACCCAGCACACTGAGTACTGAGCACCCAGCACCCTGAGCACTGAGCACCCAGCACCCTGAGTACTGAGCACCGAGCACCCCGAGCACTGAGCACCCAGCACCCTGAGTACTGAGCACCCAGCGCCCTGAGTAGTGAGCACCCAGCACGCCGAGTACTGAGCACCCAGCACCGTGAGTACTGACCACCCAGCACCCTGAGTACTGAGCACCCAGCACCCCGAGCACTAAGCACCCAGCACCCCGAGCGCCGAGCACCCAGCACCCTGAGCACTGAGCACCCAGCACCCTGAGCACTGAGCACTGAGCACCCAGCACCCTGAGCACTGAGCACCCAGCACCCTGAGTACTAAGCACCCAGCGCCCTGAGTACTGAGCACCCAGCACCCTGAGTACTGAGCACCCAGCGTACTGAGCACCGAGCACCCCGAGCACTGAGCACCCAGCACCCTGAGTACTGAGCACCCAGCACCCCGAGCACTGAGCACCCAGCACCCTGAGTACTGAGCACCGAGCACCCTGAGTACTGAGCACCCAGCACCCTGAGTACTGAGCACCCAGCGTACTGAGCACCGAGCACCCAGCACCCTGAGTACTGAGCACCCAGCACCCTGAGCACTGAGCACTCAGCACCCTGAGTACTGAGCACTGAGCACCCTGAGAACTGAGCACTGAGCACCCTGAGCACTGAGCACCCAGCAACCCGAGCACTGAGCACCCAGCACCCTGAGTACTGAGCACCCAGCACCCTGAGTACTGAGCACTCAGCACCCTGAGTACTGAGCACCGAGCACCCCGAGCACTGAGCACCCAGCACCCTGAGTACTGAGTACACAGCATCCTGAGAACTGAGCACCTATCACCCTGAGCACTGAGCACCCAGCACCCCGAGCACTGAGCACCCTGAGTACTGAGCACCCAGCACCCTGAGTACTGAGCACTAAGCACCCAGAGCACTGAGCACCCAGCACCCCGAGCACGGAGCACCCAGGACCCCGAGCACTGAGTACTGAGCACCCAGCACCCTGAGTACTGAGCACCGAGCTCCCCGAGCACTGAGCACCCTGAGTACTTAGCACCCAGCACCCCGATCACTGAGCACCCAGCACCCTGAGCACTGAGCACCCAGCACGCTGAGCACTGAGCACCCACCACCCTGAGTACTGAGCACCCAGCACGCTGAGTACTGAGCACCCAGCACCCCGAGCAATGAGCACCCAGCACCCTGAGTACTGAGCACTGAGCACCCAGCACCCTGAGTACTGAGCACCCAGCACCCTGTGTACTGAGCACCGAGCACCCCGAGCACTGAGCACCCAGCACCCTGAGCACTCAGCACCCAGCACCCCGAGCACTGAGCACCCAGCACCCTGAGTACTGAGCACCCAGACCCCGAGCACTGAGCACCCAGCACCCCTAGCACTGTGCACCCAGCACCCTGAGTACGGAGAACCCAGCACCCTGAGTACTGATCACCCAGCACCCTGAGCACTGAGCACCCAGCAGCCCGAGCACTGAGCACCCAGCATCCTGAGCACTGAGTACTGAGCACCCAGCACCCTGAGCACTGAGCACGCAGCACCCTGAGCACTGAGCACCCAGCACCCTGGGCACTGAGCACCCAGCACCCTGAGCACTGAGCACTGAGAACCCTGAGTACTGAGCACCGAGCACCCCGAGCTCTGAGCACCCAGCACCCCGAGCACTGAGCACAGAGCACCCTGAGTACTGAGCACTGAGCACCGAGCACCCTGAGCACTGAGCACTCAGCACCCTGTGTACTGAGCACTGAGTACCCAGTACCCCCGAGCACTGAGAACCAGCACCCTGAGCACTGAGCACCCAGCACCCCGAGTACTGAGCACCCAGCAACCCGAGCACTGAGCACCCAGCACCCCGAGCACTGAGCACCGAGCACCCTGAGTACTGAGCACCCAGCACCCCGAGCACTGAGCACCCAGCACCCCAAGCACTGAGCACCCAGCACCCTGAGTACTGAGCACCCAGCACCCTGAGCACTGAGCACCGAGCACCCCGAACACTGTGCACCCAGCACCCTGAGAACTGAGCACCCAGCACCCTGAGTACTGAGCACACAGAATCGTGAGCACTGAGCACCCAGCACCCTGAGCACTGAGCACCCAGCACCCTGAGTACTGAGAACCCAGCACCCTGAGTACTGAACACCCAGGACCCTGAGCACTGAGCACTGAGCACCCAGCACCCTGAGCACTGAGCACTGAGCACCCAGCACCCTGAGCACTGAGCACCCAGCACCCCGAGCATTGAGCACCCAGCACCCTGAGCACCCAGCACTCTGAGCACTGAGCACCCTGAGCACTGAGCACCCAGCACCCTGAGTACTGAGCATCCAACACTCTGAGCACTGAGCACAGAGCACGCTGAGTACTGAGCACTGAGCACCCAGCACACTGAGTACTGAGCACACAGCACCCCGAGCACTGAGCACCCAGCACCCTGTGTACTGAGCACCGAGCACCCCGAGCACTGAGCACCCACCACCCTGAGTACTGAGCACCCAGCACCCCGAGAATGAGCACCCAGCACCCCGAGCACTGAGCACCCAGCACCCTGAGCACTGAGCACCCAGCACCCTGAGTACTGAGCACCCAGCACCCTGAGCACTGAGCACCCAGCACCCTGAGTACTGAGCACCCTGAGTACTGAGCACCCAGCACCCTGAGTACTGAGCACCCTGCACCCCGAGCACTGAGCACCCTGAGCACTGAGCACCCAGCATCCTGAGCACTGAGTACTGAGCACCCAGCACGCTGAGCACTGAGCACCAAGCACCCTGAACACTGAGCACCCAGCACCCTGAGTACTGAGCACCCAGCACCCCAAACACTGAGCACCGAGCACCCTGAGAACTGAGCACCGAGCACCCTGAGTACTGAGCACCCAGCACCATGAGTACTGAGCACCGAGCACCCAGAGTACTGAGCAACCTGAGTACTGAGCACCCAGCACGCCGAGAATGAGCACCCAGCACCATGAGTACTGAGCACCGAGCACCCTGAGCACTGAGCACCCAGCACCCTGAGCACTGAGCACGGAGCACCCCGAGGACTGAGCACCCAGCACCGTGAGCACTGAGCACCCAGGATCTTGAGTACTGAGTACCGAACACCCCGAGCACTGAGCACCCAGCACCCTACGTAATGAGCACCCAGCACCCTGAGCACTGAGCACCCAGCCCCCCGAGCACTGAGCACCCAGCACCCTGAGTACTGAGCACCCAGCACCCTGAGTACTGAGCACCCAGCACCCCGAGCACTGAGCACCCAGCACCCTGAGCACTGAGCACCCAGCACCCTGAGTACTGAGCACCCTGCACCCCGAGCACTGAGCACCAAGCACCCTGAGTAATGAGCACCCAGCACCCTGAGTACTGAGCACTGAGCACCCAGAGCACTGAGCACCCAGCACCCTGAGCACTGAGCACCGAGCACCCTGAGTACTGAGCACTCAGCACCCTGAGTACTGAGCACCGAGCACTGAGCACCCAGCACCCTGAGCACTGAGCACGCTGAGGACTGAGCAACCAGCACCCTGAGTACTGAGCACCCAGCACCCTGAGTACTGAGCACCCAGCACCCCGAGCACTGAGCACCGAGCACCCCGAACACTGTGCACCCAGCACCCTGAGAACTGAGCACCCAGCACCCTGAGTACTGAGCACCCAGCATCGTGAGCACTGAGCACCCAGCACCCTGAGCACTGAGCACCCAGCACCCTGAGTACTGAGCACCCAGCACCCTGAGTACTGAACACCCAGCACCCTGAGCACTGAGCACTGAGCACCCAGCACCCTGAGCACTGAGCACTGAGCACCCAGCACCCTGAGCACTGAGCACCCAGCACCCCGAGCACTGAGCACCCAGCACCCTGAGCACCCAGCACCCTGAGCACTGAGCACCCTGAGCACTGAGCACCCAGCACCCTGAGTACTGAGCATCAAACACTCTGAGCACTGAGCACAGAGCACGCTGAGTACTGAGAACTGAGCACCCAGCACCCTGAGTACTGAGCACCCAGCACCCCGAGCACTGAGCACCCAGCACCCTGTGTACTGAGCACCGAGCACCCCGAGCACTGAGCACCCAGCACCCTGAGTACTGAGCACCCAGCACACCGAGAATGAGCACCCAGCACCCCGAGAACTAAGCACCAAGCACCCTGAGCACTGAGCACCCAGCACCCTGAGTACTGAGCACCCAGCACCCTGAGCACTGAGCACCCAGCACCCTGAGTACTGAGCACCCTGAGTACTGAGCACCCAGCACCCTGAGTACTGAGCACCCTGCACCCCGAGCACTGAGCACCCTGAGCACTGAGCACCCAGCATCCTGAGCACTGAGTATTGAGCACCCAGCACGCTGAGCACTGAGCACCCAGCACCCTGAACACTGAGCACCGAGCACCCTGAGTACTGAGCACCCAGCACCCCAAACACTGAGCACCGAGCACCCTGAGAACTGAGCACCGAGCACCCTGAGTACTGAGCACCCAGCACCATGAGTACTGAGCATCGAGCACCCAGAGTACTGAGCAACCTGAGTACTGAGCACCCAGCACCCCGAGAATGAGCACCCAGCACCATGAGTACTGAGCACCGAGCACCCTGATCACTGAGCACCCAGCACCCTGAGCACTGAGCACGGAGCACCCCGAGGACTGAGCACCCAGCACCGTGAGCACTGAGCACCCAGCACCTTGAGTACTGAGCACCGAGCACCCCGAGCACTGAGCACCCAGCACCCTAAGTAATGAGCACCCAGCACCCTGAGCACTGAGCACCCAGCCCCCCGAGCACTGAGCACCCAGCACCCTGAGTACTGAGCACCCAGCACCCTGAATACTGAGCACCCAGCACCCCGAGCACTGAGCACCCAGCACCCTGAGCACTGAGCACCCAGTACCCTGAGTACTGAGCACCCAGCACCCCTAGCACTGAGCACCAAGCACCCTGAGTAATGAGCACCCAGCACCCTGAGTACTGAGCACTGAGCACCCTGAGCACTGAGCACCCAGCACCCTGAGTACTGAGCACCGATCACCCTGAGCACTGAGCACCCAGCACCCCGAGCACTGAGCACCCAGCACCCTGAGTACTGAGCACCCTGAGTACTGAGCAGCCAGCACCCCGAGCACTGAGCACCCAGCACCCTGAGTCCTGAGCACCCTGAGTACTGAGCACCCAGCACCCTGAGTACTGAGCACCCTGAGTACTGAGCACCCAGCACCCTGAGCACTGAGCACCCAGCACACTGAGTACTGAGCACCCAGCACCCTGAGCACTGAGCACCCAGCACCCTGAGTACTGAGCACCGAGCACCCCGAGCACTGAGCACCCAGCACCCTGAGTACTGAGCACCCAGCACCCTGAGTAGTGAGCACCCAGCACCCCGAGTACTGAGCACCCAGCACCGTGGGTACTGACCACCCAGCACCCTGAGTACTGAGCACCCAGCACCCTGAGCACTGAGCACCCAGCACCCTGAGCACTGAGCACTGAGCACCCAGCACCCTGAGCACTGAGCACCCAGCACCCTGAGTACTAAGCACCCAGCACCCTGAGTACTGAGCACCCAGCGTACTGAGCACCGAGCACCCCGAGCTCTGAGCACCCAGCACCCTGAGTACTGAGCACCCAGCACCCCGAGCACTGAGCACCCAGCACGCTGAGTACTGAGCACCGAGCACCCTGAGTACTGAGCACCCAGCACCCTGAGTACTGAGCACCCAGCGTACTGAGCACCGAGCACCCAGCACCCTGAGTACTGAGCACCCAGCGTACTGAGCACCGAGCACCCAGCACCCTGAGTACTGAGCACCCAGCACCCTGAGCACTGAGCACTCAGCACCCTGAGTACTGAGCACTGAGCACCCTGAGAACTGAGCACTGAGCACCCTGAGCACTGAGCACCCAGCACCCCGAGCACTGAGCACCCAGCACCCTGAGTACTGAGCACCCAGCACCCTGAGTACTGAGCACTCAGCACCCTGAGTACTGAGCACCGAGCACCCCGAGCACTGAGCACCCAGCACCCCGAGCACTGAGCACCCAGAGTACTGAGCACCCAGCACCCTGAGTACTGAGCACTAAGCACCCAGAGCACTGAGCACCCAGCACCCCGAGCACGGAGCACCCAGGACCCCGAGCACTGAGTACTGAGCAACCAGCACCCTGAGTACTGAGCACCGAGCTCCCCGAGCACTGAGCACCCTGAGTACTGAGCACCCAGCACCCCGATCACTGAGCACCCAGCACCCTGAGCACTGAGCACCCAGCACCCTGAGCACTGAGCACCCAGCACCCTGAGTACTGAGCACCCAGCACGCTGAGTACTGAGCACCCAGCACCCCGAGCACTGAGCACCCAGCACCCTGAGTACTGAGCACTGAGCACCCAGCACCCCGAGCACTGAGCACCCAGCACCCTGTGTACTGAGCACCGAGCACCCCGAGCACTGAGCACCCAGCACCCTGAGCACTCAGCACCCAGCACCCCGAGCACTGAGCACCCAGCACCCTGAGTACTGAGCACCCAGACCCCGAGCACTGAGCACCCAGCACCCCTAGCACTGTGCACCCAGCACCCTGAGTACGGAGAACCCAGCACCCTGAGTACTGAGCACCCAGCACCCTGAGAACTGAGCACCCAGCAGCCCGAGCACTGAGCACCCAGCATCCTGAGCACTGAGTACTGAGCACCCAGCACCCTGAGCACTGAGCACGCAGCACCCTGAGCACTGAGCACCCAGCACCCTGAGTACTGAGCACCCAGCACCCCAAGCACTGAGCACCGAGCACCCTGAGTACTGAGCACCCAGCACACTGAGTAGTGAGCACCCAGCACCCCGAGTACTGAGCACCCAGCATCGTGAGTACTGACCACCCAGCACCCTGAGTACTGAGCACCCAGCACCCCGAGCACTAAGCACCCAGCACCCCGAGCACCAAGCACCCAGCACCCTGAGCACTGAGCACCCAGCACCCTGAGTACTGAGCACTGAGCACCCAGCACCCTGAGCACTGAGCACCCAGCAGCCTGAGTACTAAGCACCCAGCACCCTGAGTACTGAGCACCCAGCACCCTGAGTACTGAGCACCCAGCGTACTGAGCACCGAGCACCCCGAGCACTGAGCACCCAGCACCCTGAGTACTGAGCACCCAGCACCCCGAGCACTGAGCACACAGCACCCTGAGTACTGAGCACCCAGCACCCTGAGTACTGAGCACCCAGCGTACTGAGCACCGAGCACCCAGCACCCTGAGTACTGAGCACCCAGCACCCTGAGCACTGAGCACCCAGCACCCAGAGTACTGAGCACTGAGCACCCTGAGTACTGAGCACTGAGCACCCTGAGCACTGAGCACCCAGCACCCCGAGCACTGATCACCCAGCACCCTGAGTACTGAGCACCCAGCACCCTGAGTACTGAGCACTCAGCACCCTGAGTACTGAGCACCGAGCACCCCGAGCAGTGATCACCCAGCACCCTGAGCACTGAGCACCCTGAGTACTGAGCACCCAGCACCCTGAGTACTGAGCACCCAGCACCCCGAGCACTGAGCACCCTGAGTACTGAGCACCCAGTACCCTGAGTACTGAGCACTAAGCATCCAGAGCACTGAGCACCCAGCACCCCGAGCACGGAGCACCCAGGACCCCGATCACTGAGTACTGAGCACCCAGCACCCTAAGCACCCAGCACCCTGAGCACTGAGCACCCTGAGCACTGAGCACTGAGCACCCAGCACCCTGAGTACTGAGCATCAAACACTCTGAGCACTGAGCACAGAGCACGCTGAGTACTGAGCACTGAGCACCCAGCACCCTGAGCACTGAGCACCCTGAGTACTGAGCACCCAGCACCCCAATCACTGAGCACCCAGCACCCTGAGTACTGAGCACCCAGCACCCTGAGCACTGAGCACCCAGCACCCCGAGCACTGAGCACCCAGCACCCTAAGCACCCAGCACCCTGAGCACTGAGCACCCTGAGCACTGAGCACTGAGCACCCAGCACCCTGAGTACTGAGCATCAAACACTCTGAGCACTGAGCACAGAGCACGCTGAGTACTGAGCACTGAGCACCCAGCACCCTGAGTACTGAGCACCCAGCACCCTGAGCACTGAGCACCCAGCACCCTGTGTACTGAGCACCGAGCACCCCGAGAACTGAGCACCCAGCACCGTGAGTACTGAGCACCCAGCACCCTGAGTACTGAGCACCCAGCACCCTGAGCACTGAGCACCCAGCAACCTGAGTACTGAGCACCCAGCACTCTGAGCACTGAGCACACAGCACACCGAGCACTGAGCATCCAGCACCCCGAGCACTGAGCACTGAGCACCCTGAGCACTGAGCACCCAGAACCCCGAGTACTGAGCACTGAGCACCCTGAGTACTGAGCACCCAGTACCCCGAGTACTGAGCACTGAGCACCCTGAGTACTGAGCACCCAGCACCCTGAGCACTGAGCACTGAGAACCCTGAGTACTGAGCACCGAGCACCCCGAGCACTGAGCACCCAGCACCCCGAGCACTGAGCACCCAGCACCCTGAGTACTGAGCACTGAGCACCCAGCACCCCGAGCACTGAGCACTCAGCACCCTGTGTACTGAGCACTGAGTACACAGTACCCCCGAGCACTGAGAACCAGCACCCTGAGCACTGAGCACCCAGCACCCCGAGTACTGAGCACCCAGCACCCCGAGCACTGAGCACCCAGCACCCCGATCACTGAGCACCGAGCACCCTGAGTACTGAGCACCCAGCACCCCGAGCACAGAGCACCCAGCACCCCGAGCACTGAGCACCCAGCACCCTGAGTACTGAGCACCCAGCACCCTGAGCACTGAGCAATGAGCACCCTGAACACTGTGCACCCAGCACCCTGAGAACTGAGCACCCAGCACCCTGAGTACTGAGCACCCAGCATCGTGAGCACTGAGCACCCAGCACCCTGAGCACTGAGCACCCAGCACCCTGAGTACTGAGAACCCAGCACCCTGAGTACTGAACACCCAGCACCCTGAGCACTGAGCACTGAGCACCCAGCACCCTGAGCACTGAGCACTGAGCACCCAGCACCCTGAGCACTGAGCACCCAGCACCCCGAGCATTGAGCACCCAGCACCCTGAGCACCCAGCACCCTGAGCACTGACCACCCTGAGCACTGAGCACCCAGCACCCTGAGTACTGAGCATCCAACACTCTGAGCACTGAGCACAGAGCACGCTGAGTACTGAGCACTGAGCACCCAGCACCCTGAGTACTGAGCACCCAGCACCCCGAGCACTGAGCACCCAGCACCCTGTGTACTGAGCACCGAGCACCCCGAGCACTGAGCACCCACCACCCTGAGTACTGAGCACCCAGCACCCCGAGAATGAGCACCCAGCACCCCGAGCACTGAGCACCCAGCACCCTGATCACTGAGCACCCAGCACCCTGAGTACAGAGCATCCAGCACCCCGAGCACTGAGCACCCAGCACCCTGAGTACTGAGCACCCTGAGTACTGAGCACCCAGCACCCTGAGTACTGAGCACCCTGCACCCCGAGCACTGAGCACTCTGAGCACTGAGCACCCAGCATCCTGAGCACTGAGTACTGAGCACCCAGCACGCTGAGCACTGAGCACCAAGCACCCTGAACACTGAGCACCCAGCACCCTGAGTACTGAGCACCCAGCACCCCAAACACTGAGCACCGAGCACCCTGAGAACTGAGCACCGAGCACCCAGCACCCTGAGTACTGAGCATCAAACACTCTGAGCACTGAGCACAGAGCACGCTGAGTACTGAGCACTGAGCACCCAGCACCCTGAGTACTGAGCACCCAGCACCCTGAGCACTGAGCACAAAGCACCCTGTGTACTGAGCACCGAGCACCCCGAGAACTGAGCACCCAGCACCGTGAGTACTGAGCACCCAGCACCCTGAGTACTGAGCACCCAGCACCCTGAGCACTGAGCACCCAGCAACCTGAGTACTGAGCACCCAGCACTCTGAGCACTGAGCACACAGCACACCGAGCACTGAGCATCCAGCACCCCGAGCACTGAGCACTGAGCACCCTGAGCACTGAGCACCCAGAACCCCGAGTACTGAGCACTGAGCACCCTGAGTACTGAGCACCCAGTACCCCGAGTACTGAGCACTGAGCACCCTGAGTACTGAGCACCCAGCACCCTGAGCACTGAGCACTGAGAACCCTGAGTACTGAGCACCGAGCACCCCGAGCACTGAGCACCCAGCACCCCGAGCACTGAGCACCCAGCACCCTGAGTACTGAGCACTGAGCACCCAGCACCCCGAGCACTGAGCACTCAGCACCCTGTGTACTGAGCACTGAGTACCCAGTACCCCCGAGCACTGAGAACCAGCACCCTGAGCACTGAGCACCCAGCACCCCGAGTACTGAGCACCCAGCACCCCGAGCACTGAGCACCCAGCACCCCGATCACTGAGCACCGAGCACCCTGAGTACTGAGCACCCAGCACCCCGAGCACAGAGCACCCAGCACCCCGAGCACTGAGCACCCAGCACCCTGAGTACTGAGCACCCAGCACCCTGAGCACTGAGCAATGAGCACCCTGAACACTGTGCACCCAGCACCCTGAGAACTGAGCACCCAGCACCCTGAGTACTGAGCACCCAGCATCGTGAGCACTGAGCACCCAGCACCCTGAGCACTGAGCACCCAGCACCCTGAGTACTGAGAACCCAGCACCCTGAGTACTGAACACCCAGCACCCTGAGCACTGAGCACTGAGCACCCAGCACCCTGAGCACTGAGCACTGAGCACCCAGCACCCTGAGCACTGAGCACCCAGCACCCCGAGCATTGAGCACCCAGCACCCTGAGCACCCAGCACCCTGAGCACTGACCACCCTGAGCACTGAGCACCCAGCACCCTGAGTACTGAGCATCCAACACTCTGAGCACTGAGCACAGAGCACGCTGAGTACTGAGCACTGAGCACCTAGCACCCTGAGTACTGAGCACCCAGCACCCCGAGCACTGAGCACCCAGCACCCTGTGTACTGAGCACCGAGCACCCCGAGCACTGAGCACCCACCACCCTGAGTACTGAGCACCCAGCACCCCGAGAATGAGCACCCAGCACCCCGAGCACTGAGCACCCAGCACCCTGATCACTGAGCACCCAGCACCCTGAGTACAGAGCATCCAGCACCCCGAGCACTGAGCACCCAGCACCCTGAGTACTGAGCACCCTGAGTACTGAGCACCCAGCACCCTGAGCACTGAGCACCCAGCATCCTGAGCACTGAGTACTGAGCACCCAGCACGCTGAGCACTGAGCACCAAGCACCCTGAACACTGAGCACCCAGCACCCTGAGTACTGAGCACCCAGCACCCCAAACACTGAGCACCGAGCACCCTGAGAACTGAGCACCGAGCACCCAGCACCCTGAGTACTGAGCATCAAACACTCTGAGCACTGAGCACAGAGCACGCTGAGTACTGAGCACTGAGCACCCAGCACCCTGAGTACTGAGCACCCAGCACCCTGAGTACTGAGCACCCTGAGTACTGAGCACCCAGCACCCTGAGTACTGAGCACCCTGCACCCCGAGCACTGAGCACCCTGAGCACTGAGCACCCAGCACCCTGATCACTGAGCACCCAGCACCCTGAGTACAGAGCATCCAGCACCCCGAGCACTGAGCACCCAGCACCCTAAGCACCCAGCACCCTGAGCACTGAGCACCCTGAGCACTGAGCACTGAGCACCCAGCACCCTGAGTACTGAGCACCCAGCACCCTGAGCACTGAGCACCCAGCACCCCGAGCACTGAGCACCCAGCACCCTAAGCACCCAGCACCCTGAGCACTGAGCACCCTGAGCACTGAGCACTGAGCACCCAGCACCCTGAGTACTGAGCATCAAACACTCTGAGCACTGAGCACAGAGCACGCTGAGTACTGAGCACTGAGCACCCAGCACCCTGAGTACTGAGCACCCAGCACCCTGAGCACTGAGCACCCAGCACCCTGTGTACTGAGCACCGAGCACCCCGAGCACTGAGCACCCAGCACCCTGAGTACTGAGCACCCAGCACCCTGAGTACTGAGCACCCAGCACCCTGAGCACTGAGCACCCAGCAACCTGAGTACTGAGCACCCAGCACTCTGAGCACTGAGCACACAGCACACCGAGCACTGAGCATCCAGCACCCCGAGCACTGAGCACTGAGCACCCTGAGCACTGAGCACCCAGAACCCCGAGTACTGAGCACTGAGCACCCTGAGTACTGAGCACCCAGTACCCCGAGTACTGAGCACTGAGCACCCTGAGTACTGAGCACCCAGCACCCTGAGCACTGAGCACTGAGAACCCTGAGTACTGAGCACTGAGCACCCTGAGCACTGAGCACCCAGCACCCCGAGCACTGAGCACCCAGCACCCTGAGTACTGAGCACTGAGCACTCAGCACCCTGTGTACTGAGCACTGAGTACCCAGTACCCCCGAGCACTGAGAACCAGCACCCTGAGCACTGAGCACCCAGCACCCCGAGTACTGAGCACCCAGCACCCCGAGCACTGAGCACCCAGCACCCCGATCACTGAGCACCGAGCACCCTGAGTACTGAGCACCCAGCACCCCGAGCACAGAGCACCCAGCACCCCGAGCACTGAGCACCCAGCACCCTGAGTCCTGAGCACCCAGCACCCTGAGCACTGAGCAATGAGCACCCCGAACACTGTGCACCCAGCACCCTGAGAACTGAGCACCCAGCACCCTGAGTACTGAGCACCCAGCATCGTGAGCACTGAGCACCCAGCACCCTGAGCACTGAGCACCCAGCACCCTGAGTACTGAGAACCCAGCACCCTGAGTACTGAACACCCAGCACCCTGAGCACTGAGCACTGAGCACCCAGCACCCTGAGCACTGAGCACTGAGCACCCAGCACCCTGAGCACTGAGCACCCAGCACCCCGAGCATTGAGCACCCAGCACCCTGAGCACCCAGCACCCTGAGCACTGACCACACTGAGCACTGAGCACCCAGCACCCTGAGTACTGAGCATCCAACACTCTGAGCACTGAGCACAGAGCACGCTGAGTACTGAGCACTGAGCACCCAGCACCCTGAGTACTGAGCACCCAGCACCCCGAGCACTGAGCACCCAGCCCCCTGTGTACTGAGCACCGAGCACCCCGAGCACTGAGCACCCACCACCCTGAGTACTGAGCACCCAGCACCCCGAGAATGAGCACCCAGCACCCCGAGCACTGAGCACCCAGCACCCTGATCACTGAGCACCCAGCACCCTGAGTACAGAGCATCCAGCACCCCGAGCACTGAGCACCCAGCACCCTGAGTACTGAGCACCCTGAGTACTGAGCACCCAGCACCCTGAGTACTGAGCACCCTGCACCCCGAGCACTGAGCACCCTGAGCACTGAGCACCCAGCATCCTGAGCACTGAGTACTGAGCACCCAGCACGCTGAGCACTGAGCACCAAGCACCCTGAACACTGAGCACCCAGCACCCTGAGTACTGAGCACCCAGCACCCCAAACACTGAGCACCGAGCACCCTGAGAACTGAGCACCGAGCACCCTGAGTACTGAGCACCCAGCACCATGAGTACTGAGCACCGAGCACCCAGAGTACTGAGCAACCTGAGTACTGAGCACCCAGCACCCCGAGAATGAGCACCCAGCACCATGAGTACTGAGCACCGAGCACCCTGAGCACTGAGCACCCAGCACCCTGAGCACTGAGCACGGAGCACCCCGAGGACTGAGCACCCAGCACCGTGAGCACTGAGCACCCAGCACCTTGAGTACTGAGCACCGAGCACCCCGAGCACTGAGCACCCAGCACCCTGAGTACTGAGCACCGATCTCCCCGAGCACTGAGCACCCTGAGTACTGAGCACCCAGCACCCCAATCACTGAGCACCCAGCACCCTGAGTACTGAGCACCCAGCACCCTGAGCACTGAGCACCCAGCACCCCGAGCACTGAGCACCCAGCACCCTAAGCACCCAGCACCCTGAGCACTGAGCACCCTGAGCACTGAGCACTGAGCACCCAGCACCCTGAGTACTGAGCATCAAACACTCTGAGCACTGAGCACAGAGCACGCTGAGTACTGAGCACTGAGCACCCAGCACCCTGAGTACTGAGCACCCAGCACCCTGAGCACTGAGCACCCAGCACCCTGTGTACTGAGCACCGAGCACCCCGAGCACTGAGCACCCAGCACCCTGAGTACTGAGCACCCAGCACCCTGAGTACTGAGCACCCAGCACCCTGAGCACTGAGCACCCAGCAACCTGAGTACTGAGCACCCAGCACTCTGAGCACTGAGCACACAGCACACCGAGCACTGAGCATCCAGCACCCCGAGCACTGAGCACTGAGCACCCTGAGCACTGAGCACCCAGAACCCCGAGTACTGAGCACTGAGCACCCTGAGTACTGAGCACCCAGTACCCCGAGTACTGAGCACTGAGCACCCTGAGTACTGAGCACCCAGCACCCTGAGCACTGAGCACTGAGAACCCTGAGTACTGAGCACCGAGCACCCCGAGCACTGAGCACCCAGCACCCCGAGCACTGAGCACCCAGCACCCTGAGTACTGAGCACTGAGCACTCAGCACCCTGTGTACTGAGCACTGAGTACCCAGTACCCCCGAGCACTGAGAACCAGCACCCTGAGCACTGAGCACCCAGCACCCCGAGTACTGAGCACCCAGCACCCCGAGCACTGAGCACCCAGCACCCCGATCACTGAGCACCGAGCACCCTGAGTACTGAGCACCCAGCACCCCGAGCACAGAGCACCCAGCACCCCGAGCACTGAGCACCCAGCACCCTGAGTACTGAGCACCCAGCACCCTGAGCACTGAGCAATGAGCACCCCGAACACTGTGCACCCAGCACCCTGAGAACTGAGCACCCAGCACCCTGAGTACTGAGCACCCAGCATCGTGAGCACTGAGCACCCAGCACCCTGAGCACTGAGCACCCAGCACCCTGAGTACTGAGAACCCAGCACCCTGAGTACTGAACACCCAGCACCCTGAGCACTGAGCACTGAGCACCCAGCACCCTGAGCACTGAGCACTGAGCACCCAGCACCCTGAGCACTGAGCACCCAGCACCCCGAGCATTGAGCACCCAGCACCCTGAGCACCCAGCACCCTGAGCACTGACCACCCTGAGCACTGAGCACCCAGCACCCTGAGTACTGAGCATCCAACACTCTGAGCACTGAGCACAGAGCACGCTGAGTACTGAGCACTGAGCACCCAGCACCCTGAGTACTGAGCACCCAGCACCCCGAGCACTGAGCACCCAGCACCCTGTGTACTGAGCACCGAGCACCCCGAGCACTGAGCACCCACCACCCTGAGTACTGAGCACCCAGCACCCCGAGAATGAGCACCCAGCACCCCGAGCACTGAGCACCCAGCACCCTGATCACTGAGCACCCAGCACCCTGAGTACAGACCATCCAGCATCCCGAGCACTGAGCACCCAGCACCCTGAGTACTGAGCACCCTGAGTACTGAGCACCCAGCACCCTGAGTACTGAGCACCCTGCACCCCGAGCACTGAGCACCCTGAGCACTGAGCACCCAGCATCCTGAGCACTGAGTACTGAGCACCCAGCACGCTGAGCACTGAGCACCAAGCACCCTGAACAGTGAGAACCCAGCACCCTGAGTACTGAGCACCCAGCACCCCAAACACTGAGCACCGAGCACCCTGAGAACTGAGCACCGAGCACCCTGAGTACTGAGCACCCAGCACCATGAGTACTGAGCACCGAGCACCCAGAGTACTGAGCAACCTGAGTACTGAGCACCCAGCACCCCGAGAATGAGCACCCAGCACCATGAGTACTGAGCACCGAGCACCCTGAGCACTGAGCACCCAGCACCCTGAGCACTGAGCACGGAGCACCCCGAGGACTGAGCACCCAGCACCGTGAGCACTGAGCACCCAGCACCTTGAGTACTGAGCACCGAGCACCCCGAGCACTGAGCACCCAGCACCCTAAGTAATGAGCACCCAGCACCCTGAGCACTGAGCACCCAGCCCCCCGAGCACTGAGCACCCAGCACCCTGAGTACTGAGCACCCAGCACCCTGAGTACTGAGCACCCAGCACCCCGAGCACTGAGCACCCAGCACCCTGAGCACTGAGCACCCAGCACCCTGAGTACTGAGCACCCTGCACCCCGAGCACTGAGCACCAAGCACCCTGAGTAATGAGCACCCAGCACCCTGAGTACTGAGCACTGAGCACCCTGAGCACTGAGCACCCAGCACCCTGAGCGCTGAGCACCCAGCACCCTGAGTACTGAGCACTCAGCACCCTGAGTACTGAGCACCGAGCACCCCGAGCACTGAGCACCCAGCACCCTGAGCACTGAGCACGCTGAGGACTGAGCAACCAGCACCCTGAGTACTGAGCACCCAGCACCCTGAGTACTGAGCACCCAGCACCCCGAGCACTGAGCACCGAGCACCCCGAACACTGTGCACCCAGCACCCTGAGAACTGAGCACCCAGCACCCTGAGTACTGAGCACCCAGCATCGTGAGCACTGAGCACCCAGCACCCTGAGCACTGAGCACCCAGCACCCTGAGTACTGAGCACCCAGCACCCTGAGTACTGAACACCCAGCACCCTGAGCACTGAGCACTGAGCACCCAGCACCCTGAGCACTGAGCACCCAGCACCCCGAGCACTGAGCACCCAGCACCCTGAGCACCCAGCACCCTGAGCACTGAGCACACTGAGCACTGAGCACTGAGCACCCAGCACCCTGAGTACTGAGCATCAAACACTCTGAGCACTGAGCACAGAGCACGCTGGGTACTGAGAACTGAGCACCCAGCACCCTGAGTACGGAGCACCCAGCACCCCATGCACTGAGCACCCAGCACCCTGTGTACTGAGCACCGAGCACCCCGAGCACTGAGCACCCAGCACCCTGAGTACTGAGCACCCAGCACCCCGAGAATGAGCACCCAGCACCCCGAGAACTGAGCACCAAGCACCCTGAGCACTGAGCACCCAGCACCCTGAGTACTGAGCACCCAGCACCCTGAGCACTGAGCACCCAGCACCCTGAGTACTGAGCACCCTGAGTACTGAGCACCCAACACCCTGAGTACTGAGCACCCTGCACCCCGAGCACTGAGCACCCTGAGCACTGAGCACCCAGCATCCTGAGCACTGAGTACTGAGCACCCAGCACGCTGAGCACTGAGCACCCAGCACCCTGAACACTGAGCACCCAGCACCCTGAGTACTGAGCACCCAGCACCCCAAACACTGAGCACCGAGCACCCTGAGAACTGAGCACCGAGCACCCTGAGTACTGAGCACCCAGCACCATGAGTACTGAGCACCGAGCACCCAGAGTACTGAGCAACCTGAGTACTGAGCACCCAGCACCCCGAGAATGAGCACCCAGCACCATGAGTACTGAGCACCGAGCAGCCTGATCACTGAGCACCCAGCACCCTGAGCACTGAGCACGGAGCACCCCGAGGACTGAGCACCCAGTACCGTGAGCACTGAGCACCCAGCACCCTGAGTACTGAGCACCCAGCACCCTGAATACTGAGCACCCAGCACCCCGAGCACTGAGCACCCAGCACCCTGAGCACTGAGCACCCAGTACCCTGAGTACTGAGCACCCAGCACCCTGAGTACTGAGCACTGAGCACCCTGAGCACTGAGCACCCAGCACCCTGAGCACTGAGCACCCAGCACCCCGAGCACTGAGCACCCAGCACCCTGAGCACTGAGCACCAAGCACCCTGAGTAATGAGCACCCAGCACCCTGAGTACTGAGCACTGAGCACCCTGAGCACTGAGCACCCAGCACCCTGAGCACTGAGCACCCAGCACCCCGAGCACTGAGCACCCAGCACCCTGAGCACTGAGCACGCTGAGGACTGAGCAACCAGCACCATGAGTACTGAGCATCCAGCACCCTGAGTACTGAGCACCCAGCATCCTGAGTACTGAGCACCGATCACCCTGAGCACTGAGCACCCAGCACCCCGAGCACTGAGCACCCAGCACCCTGAGTACTGAGCACCCTGAGTACTGAGCACCCAGCACCCCGAGCACTGAGCACCCAGCACCCTGAGTCCTGAGCACCCTGAGTACTGAGCACCCAGCACCCTGAGTACTGAGCACCCTGAGTACTGAGCACCCAGCACCCTGAGCACTGAGCACCCAGCACACTGAGTACTGAGCACCCAGCACCCTGAGCACTGAGCACAAAGCACCCTGAGTACTGAGCACCGAGCACCCCGAGCACTGAGCACCCAGCACCCTGAGTACTGAGCACCCAGCACCCTGAGTAGTGAGCACCCAGCACCCCGAGTACTGAGCACCCAGCACCGTGAGTACTGACCACCCAGCACCCTGAGTACTGAGCACCCAGCACCCCGAACACTAAGCACCCAGCACCCCGAGCACCGAGCACCCAGCACCCTGAGCACTGAGCACCCAGCACCCTGAGCACTGAGCACTGAGCACCCAGCAACCTGAGCACTGAGCACCCAGCACCCTGAGTACTAAGCACCCAGCACCCTGAGTACTGAGCACCCAGCACCCTGAGTACTGAGCACCCAGCGTACTGAGCACCGAGCACCCCGAGCACTGAGCACCCAGCACCCTGAGTACTGAGCACCCAGCACCCCGAGCACTGAGCACCCAGCACCCTGAGTACTGAGCACCGAGCACCCTGAGTACTGAGCACCCAGCACCCTGAGTACTGAGCACCCAGCGTACTGAGCACCGAGCACCCAGCACCCTGAGTACTGAGCACCCAGCACCCTGAGCACTGAGCACTCAGCACCCTGAGTACTGAGCACTGAGCACCCTGAGAACTGAGCACTGAGCACCCTGAGCACTGAGCACCCAGCACCCCGAGCACTGAGCACCCAGCACCCTGAGTACTGAGCACCCAGCACCCTGAGTACTGAGCACTCAGCACCCTGAGTACTGAGCACCGAGCACCCCGAGCACTGAGCACCCAGCACCCTGAGTACTGAGTACACAGCATCCTGAGTACTGAGCACCTATCACCCTGAGCACTGAGCACCCAGCACCCCGAGCACTGAGCACCCTGAGTACTGAGCACCCAGCACCCTGAGTACTGAGCACTAAGCACCCAGAGCACTGAGCACCCAGCACCCCGAGCACGGAGCACCCAGGACCCCGAGCACTGAGTACTGAGCACCCAGCACCCTGAGTCCTGAGCACCGAGCTCCCCGAGCACTGAGCACCCTGAGTACTGAGCACCCAGCACCCCGATCACTGAGCACCCAGCACCCTGAGCACTGGGCACCCAGCACCCTGAGCACTGAGCACCCATCACCCTGAGTACTGAGCACCCAGCACGCTGAGTACTGAGCACCCAGCACCCCGAGCACTGAGCACCCAGCACCCTGAGTACTGAGCACTGAGCACCCAGCACCCCGAGCACTGAGCACCCAGCACCCTGTGTACTGAGCACCGAGCACCCCGAGCACTGAGCACCCAGCACCCTGAGCACTCAGCACCCAGCACCCCGAGCACTGAGCACCCAGCACTCTGAGTACTGAGCACCCAGACCCCGAGCACTGAGCACCCAGCACCCCTAGCACTGTGCACCCAGCACCCTGAGTACGGAGAACCCAGCACCCTGAGTACTGAGCACCCAGCACCCTGAGCACTGAGCACCCAGCATCCTGAGCACTGAGTACTGAGCACCCAGCACCCTGAGCACTGAGAACGCAGCACCCTGGGCTCTGAGCACCCAGCACCCTGAGCACTGAGCACTGAGAACCCTGAGTACTGAGCACCGAGCACGCCGAGCTCTGAGCACCCAGCACCCCGAGCACTGAGCACCCAGCACCCTGAGTACTGAGCACTGAGCACCCAGCACCCCGAGCACTGAGCACTCAGCACCCTGTGTACTGAGCACTGAGTACCCAGTACCCCCGAGCACTGAGAACCAGCACCCTGAGCACTGAGCACCCAGCACCCCGAGTACTGAGCACCCAGCACCCCGAGCACTGAGCACCCAGCACCCCGAGCACTGAGCACCGAGCACCCTGAGTACTGAGCACCCAGCACCCCGAGCACTGAGCACCCAGCACCCCGAGCACTTAGCACCCAGCACCCTGAGTACTGAGCACCCAGCACCCTGAGCACTGAGCACCGAGCACCCCGAACACTGTGCACCCAGCACCCTGAGAACTGAGCACCCAGCACCCTGAGTACTGAGCACCCAGCATCGTGAGCACTGAGCACCCAGCACCCTGAGCACTGAGCACCCAGCACCTTGAGTACTGAGAACCCAGCACCCTGAGTACTGAACACCCAGCACCCTGAGCACTGAGCACTGAGCACCCAGCACCCTGAGCACTGAGCACTGAGCACCCAGCACCCTGAGCACTGAGCACCCAGCACCCCGAGCATTGAGCACCCAGCACCCTGAGCACCCAGCACCCTGAGCACTGAGCACCCTGAGCACTGAGCACCCAGCACCCTGAGTACTGAGCATCCAACACTCTGAGCACTGAGCACAGAGCACGCTGAGTACTGAGCACTGAGCACCCAGCACCCTGAGTACTGAGCACCCAGCACCCCGAGCACTGAGCACCCAGCACCCTGTGTACTGAGCACCGAGCACCCCGAGCACTGAGCACCCACCACCCTGAGTACTGAGCACCCAGCACCCCGAGAATGAGCACCCAGCACCCCGAGCACTGAGCATCCAGTACTCTGAGCACTGAGCACCCAGCACCCTGAGTACTGAGCACCCAGCACCCCGAGCACTGAGCACCCAGCACCCTGAGTACTGAGCACCCTGAGTACTGAGCACCCAGCACCCTGAGTACTGAGCACCCTGCACCCCGAGCACTGAGCACCCTGAGCACTGAGCACCCAGCATCCTGAGCACTGAGTACTGAGCACCCAGCACGCTGAGCACTGAGCACCAAGCACCCTGAACACTGAGCACCCAGCACCCTGAGTACTGAGCACCCAGCACCCCAAACACTGAGCACCGAGCACCCTGAGAACTGAGCACCGAGCACCCTGAGTACTGAGCACCCAGCACCATGAGTACTGAGCACCGAGCACCCAGAGTACTGAGCAACCTGAGTACTGAGCACCCAGCACCCCGAGAATGAGCACCCAGCACCATGAGTACTGAGCAACGAGCACCCTGAGCAATGAGCACCCAGCACCCTGAGCACTGAGCACGGAGCACCCCGAGGACTGAGCACCCAGCAAAGTGAGCACTGAGCACCCAGTACCTTGAGTACTGAGCACCGAGCACCCCGAGCACTGAGCACCCAGCACCTAAGTAATGAGCACCCAGCACCCTGAGCACTGAGCACCCAGCCCCCCGAGCACTGAGCACCCAGCACCCTGAGTACTGAGCACCCAGCACCCTGAGTACTGAGCACCCAGCACCCCGAGCACTGAGCACCCAGCACCCTGAGCACTGAGCACCCAGCACCCTGAGTACTGAGCACCCTGCACCCCGAGCACTGAGCACCAAGCACCCTTAGTAATGAGCACCCAGCAACCTGAGTACTGAGCACTGAGCAACCTGAGCACTGAGCACCCAGCACCCTGAGCACTGAGCACCCAGCACCCTGAGTACTGAGCACTCAGCACCCTGAGTACTGAGCACCGAGCACCCCGAGCACTGAGCACCCAGCACCCTGAGCACTGAGCACGCTGAGGACTGAGCAACCAGCACCCTGAGTACTGAGCACCCAGCACCCTGAGTACTGAGCACCCAGCACCCCGAGCACTGAGCACCGAGCACCCCGAACACTGTGCACCCAGCACCCTGAGAACTGAGCACCCAGCACCCTGAGTACTGAGCACCCAGCATCGTGAGCACTGAGCACCCAGCACCCTGAGCACTGAGCACCCAGCACCCTGAGTACTGAGCACCCAGCACCCTGAGTACTGAACACCCAGCACCCTGAGCACTGAGCACTGAGCACCCAGCACCCTGAGCACTGAGCACTGAGCACCCAGCACCCTGAGCACTGAGCACCCAGCACCCCGAGCACTGAGCACCCAGCACCCTGAGCACCCAGCACACTGAGCACTGAGCACCCTGAGCACTGAGCACTGAGCACCCAGCACCCTGAGTACTGAGCATCAAACACTCTGAGCACTGAGCACAGAGCACGCTGAGTACTGAGAACTGAGCACCCAGCACCCTGAGTACTGAGCACCCAGCACCCCGAGCACTGAGCACCCAGCACCCTGTGTACTGAGCACCGAGCACCCCGAGCATTGAGCACCCAGCACCCTGAGTACTGAGCACCCAGCACCCCGAGAATGAGCACCCAGCACCCCGAGAACTAAGCACCAAGCACCCTGAGCACTGAGCACCCAGCACCCTGAGTACTGAGCACCCAGCACCCTGAGCACTGAGCACCCAGCACCCTGAGTACTGAGCACCCTGAGTACTGAGCACCCAGCACCCTGAGTACTGAGCACCCTGCACACCGAGCACTGAGCACCCTGAGCACTGAGCACCCAGCATCCTGAGCACTGAGTACTGAGCACCCAGCACGCTGAGCACTGAGCACCCAGCACCCTGAACACTGAGCACCCAGCACCCTGAGTACTGAGCACCCAGCACCCCAAACACTGAGCAGCGAGCACCCTGAGAACTGAGCACCGAGCACCCTGAGTACTGAGCACCCAGCACCATGAGTACTGAGCACCGAGCAACCAGAGTACTGAGCAACCTGAGTACTGAGCACCCAGCACCCCGAGAATGAGCACCCAGCACCATGAGTACTGAGCACCGAGCACCCTGAGTACTGAGCACCCAGCACCCCGAGCACTGAGCACCGAGCACCCCGAACACTGTGCACCCAGCACCCTGAGAACTGAGCACCCAGCACCCTGAGTACTGAGCACCCAGCATCGTGAGCACTGAGCACCCAGCACCCTGAGCACTGAGCACCCAGCACCCTGAGTACTGAGCACCCAGCACCCTGAGTACTGAACACCCAGCACCCTGAGCACTGAGCACTGAGCACCCAGCACCCTGAGCACTGAGCACCCAGCACCCCGAGCACTGAGCACCCAGCACCCTGAGCACCCAGCACCCTGAGCACTGAGCACACTGAGCACTGAGCACTGAGCACCCAGCACCCTGAGTACTGAGCATCAAACACTCTGAGCACTGAGCACAGAGCACGCTGGGTACTGAGAACTGAGCACCCAGCACCCTGAGTACGGAGCACCCAGCACCCCATGCACTGAGCACCCAGCACCCTGTGTACTGAGCACCGAGCACCCCGAGCACTGAGCACCCAGCACCCTGAGTACTGAGCACCCAGCACCCCGAGAATGAGCACCCAGCACCCCGAGAACTGAGCACCAAGCACCCTGAGCACTGAGCACCCAGCACCCTGAGTACTGAGCACCCAGCACCCTGAGCACTGAGCACCCAGCACCCTGAGTACTGAGCACCCTGAGTACTGAGCACCCAACACCCTGAGTACTGAGCACCCTGCACCCCGAGCACTGAGCACCCTGAGCACTGAGCACCCAGCATCCTGAGCACTGAGTACTGAGCACCCAGCACGCTGAGCACTGAGCACCCAGCACCCTGAACACTGAGCACCCAGCACCCTGAGTACTGAGCACCCAGCACCCCAAACACTGAGCACCGAGCACCCTGAGAACTGAGCACCGAGCACCCTGAGTACTGAGCACCCAGCACCATGAGTACTGAGCACCGAGCACCCAGAGTACTGAGCAACCTGAGTACTGAGCACCCAGCACCCCGAGAATGAGCACCCAGCACCATGAGTACTGAGCACCGAGCAGCCTGATCACTGAGCACCCAGCACCCTGAGCACTGAGCACGGAGCACCCCGAGGACTGAGCACCCAGTACCGTGAGCACTGAGCACCCAGCACCCTGAGTACTGAGCACCCAGCACCCTGAATACTGAGCACCCAGCACCCCGAGCACTGAGCACCCAGCACCCTGAGCACTGAGCACCCAGTACCCTGAGTACTGAGCACCCAGCACCCTGAGTACTGAGCACTGAGCACCCTGAGCACTGAGCACCCAGCACCCTGAGCACTGAGCACCCAGCACCCCGAGCACTGAGCACCCAGCACCCTGAGCACTGAGCACCAAGCACCCTGAGTAATGAGCACCCAGCACCCTGAGTACTGAGCACTGAGCACCCTGAGCACTGAGCACCCAGCACCCTGAGCACTGAGCACCCAGCACCCCGAGCACTGAGCACCCAGCACCCTGAGCACTGAGCACGCTGAGGACTGAGCAACCAGCACCATGAGTACTGAGCATCCAGCACCCTGAGTACTGAGCACCCAGCATCCTGAGTACTGAGCACCGATCACCCTGAGCACTGAGCACCCAGCACCCCGAGCACTGAGCACCCAGCACCCTGAGTACTGAGCACCCTGAGTACTGAGCACCCAGCACCCCGAGCACTGAGCACCCAGCACCCTGAGTCCTGAGCACCCTGAGTACTGAGCACCCAGCACCCTGAGTACTGAGCACCCTGAGTACTGAGCACCCAGCACCCTGAGCACTGAGCACCCAGCACACTGAGTACTGAGCACCCAGCACCCTGAGCACTGAGCACAAAGCACCCTGAGTACTGAGCACCGAGCACCCCGAGCACTGAGCACCCAGCACCCTGAGTACTGAGCACCCAGCACCCTGAGTAGTGAGCACCCAGCACCCCGAGTACTGAGCACCCAGCACCGTGAGTACTGACCACCCAGCACCCTGAGTACTGAGCACCCAGCACCCCGAACACTAAGCACCCAGCACCCCGAGCACCGAGCACCCAGCACCCTGAGCACTGAGCACCCAGCACCCTGAGCACTGAGCACTGAGCACCCAGCAACCTGAGCACTGAGCACCCAGCACCCTGAGTACTAAGCACCCAGCACCCTGAGTACTGAGCACCCAGCACCCTGAGTACTGAGCACCCAGCGTACTGAGCACCGAGCACCCCGAGCACTGAGCACCCAGCACCCTGAGTACTGAGCACCCAGCACCCCGAGCACTGAGCACCCAGCACCCTGAGTACTGAGCACCGAGCACCCTGAGTACTGAGCACCCAGCACCCTGAGTACTGAGCACCCAGCGTACTGAGCACCGAGCACCCAGCACCCTGAGTACTGAGCACCCAGCACCCTGAGCACTGAGCACTCAGCACCCTGAGTACTGAGCACTGAGCACCCTGAGAACTGAGCACTGAGCACCCTGAGCACTGAGCACCCAGCACCCCGAGCACTGAGCACCCAGCACCCTGAGTACTGAGCACCCAGCACCCTGAGTACTGAGCACTCAGCACCCTGAGTACTGAGCACCGAGCACCCCGAGCACTGAGCACCCAGCACCCTGAGTACTGAGTACACAGCATCCTGAGTACTGAGCACCTATCACCCTGAGCACTGAGCACCCAGCACCCCGAGCACTGAGCACCCTGAGTACTGAGCACCCAGCACCCTGAGTACTGAGCACTAAGCACCCAGAGCACTGAGCACCCAGCACCCCGAGCACGGAGCACCCAGGACCCCGAGCACTGAGTACTGAGCACCCAGCACCCTGAGTCCTGAGCACCGAGCTCCCCGAGCACTGAGCACCCTGAGTACTGAGCACCCAGCACCCCGATCACTGAGCACCCAGCACCCTGAGCACTGGGCACCCAGCACCCTGAGCACTGAGCACCCATCACCCTGAGTACTGAGCACCCAGCACGCTGAGTACTGAGCACCCAGCACCCCGAGCACTGAGCACCCAGCACCCTGAGTACTGAGCACTGAGCACCCAGCACCCCGAGCACTGAGCACCCAGCACCCTGTGTACTGAGCACCGAGCACCCCGAGCACTGAGCACCCAGCACCCTGAGCACTCAGCACCCAGCACCCCGAGCACTGAGCACCCAGCACTCTGAGTACTGAGCACCCAGACCCCGAGCACTGAGCACCCAGCACCCCTAGCACTGTGCACCCAGCACCCTGAGTACGGAGAACCCAGCACCCTGAGTACTGAGCACCCAGCACCCTGAGCACTGAGCACCCAGCATCCTGAGCACTGAGTACTGAGCACCCAGCACCCTGAGCACTGAGAACGCAGCACCCTGGGCTCTGAGCACCCAGCACCCTGAGCACTGAGCACTGAGAACCCTGAGTACTGAGCACCGAGCACGCCGAGCTCTGAGCACCCAGCACCCCGAGCACTGAGCACCCAGCACCCTGAGTACTGAGCACTGAGCACCCAGCACCCCGAGCACTGAGCACTCAGCACCCTGTGTACTGAGCACTGAGTACCCAGTACCCCCGAGCACTGAGAACCAGCACCCTGAGCACTGAGCACCCAGCACCCCGAGTACTGAGCACCCAGCACCCCGAGCACTGAGCACCCAGCACCCCGAGCACTGAGCACCGAGCACCCTGAGTACTGAGCACCCAGCACCCCGAGCACTGAGCACCCAGCACCCCGAGCACTTAGCACCCAGCACCCTGAGTACTGAGCACCCAGCACCCTGAGCACTGAGCACCGAGCACCCCGAACACTGTGCACCCAGCACCCTGAGAACTGAGCACCCAGCACCCTGAGTACTGAGCACCCAGCATCGTGAGCACTGAGCACCCAGCACCCTGAGCACTGAGCACCCAGCACCTTGAGTACTGAGAACCCAGCACCCTGAGTACTGAACACCCAGCACCCTGAGCACTGAGCACTGAGCACCCAGCACCCTGAGCACTGAGCACTGAGCACCCAGCACCCTGAGCACTGAGCACCCAGCACCCCGAGCATTGAGCACCCAGCACCCTGAGCACCCAGCACCCTGAGCACTGAGCACCCTGAGCACTGAGCACCCAGCACCCTGAGTACTGAGCATCCAACACTCTGAGCACTGAGCACAGAGCACGCTGAGTACTGAGCACTGAGCACCCAGCACCCTGAGTACTGAGCACCCAGCACCCCGAGCACTGAGCACCCAGCACCCTGTGTACTGAGCACCGAGCACCCCGAGCACTGAGCACCCACCACCCTGAGTACTGAGCACCCAGCACCCCGAGAATGAGCACCCAGCACCCCGAGCACTGAGCATCCAGTACTCTGAGCACTGAGCACCCAGCACCCTGAGTACTGAGCACCCAGCACCCCGAGCACTGAGCACCCAGCACCCTGAGTACTGAGCACCCTGAGTACTGAGCACCCAGCACCCTGAGTACTGAGCACCCTGCACCCCGAGCACTGAGCACCCTGAGCACTGAGCACCCAGCATCCTGAGCACTGAGTACTGAGCACCCAGCACGCTGAGCACTGAGCACCAAGCACCCTGAACACTGAGCACCCAGCACCCTGAGTACTGAGCACCCAGCACCCCAAACACTGAGCACCGAGCACCCTGAGAACTGAGCACCGAGCACCCTGAGTACTGAGCACCCAGCACCATGAGTACTGAGCACCGAGCACCCAGAGTACTGAGCAACCTGAGTACTGAGCACCCAGCACCCCGAGAATGAGCACCCAGCACCATGAGTACTGAGCAACGAGCACCCTGAGCAATGAGCACCCAGCACCCTGAGCACTGAGCACGGAGCACCCCGAGGACTGAGCACCCAGCAAAGTGAGCACTGAGCACCCAGTACCTTGAGTACTGAGCACCGAGCACCCCGAGCACTGAGCACCCAGCACCTAAGTAATGAGCACCCAGCACCCTGAGCACTGAGCACCCAGCCCCCCGAGCACTGAGCACCCAGCACCCTGAGTACTGAGCACCCAGCACCCTGAGTACTGAGCACCCAGCACCCCGAGCACTGAGCACCCAGCACCCTGAGCACTGAGCACCCAGCACCCTGAGTACTGAGCACCCTGCACCCCGAGCACTGAGCACCAAGCACCCTTAGTAATGAGCACCCAGCAACCTGAGTACTGAGCACTGAGCAACCTGAGCACTGAGCACCCAGCACCCTGAGCACTGAGCACCCAGCACCCTGAGTACTGAGCACTCAGCACCCTGAGTACTGAGCACCGAGCACCCCGAGCACTGAGCACCCAGCACCCTGAGCACTGAGCACGCTGAGGACTGAGCAACCAGCACCCTGAGTACTGAGCACCCAGCACCCTGAGTACTGAGCACCCAGCACCCCGAGCACTGAGCACCGAGCACCCCGAACACTGTGCACCCAGCACCCTGAGAACTGAGCACCCAGCACCCTGAGTACTGAGCACCCAGCATCGTGAGCACTGAGCACCCAGCACCCTGAGCACTGAGCACCCAGCACCCTGAGTACTGAGCACCCAGCACCCTGAGTACTGAACACCCAGCACCCTGAGCACTGAGCACTGAGCACCCAGCACCCTGAGCACTGAGCACTGAGCACCCAGCACCCTGAGCACTGAGCACCCAGCACCCCGAGCACTGAGCACCCAGCACCCTGAGCACCCAGCACACTGAGCACTGAGCACCCTGAGCACTGAGCACTGAGCACCCAGCACCCTGAGTACTGAGCATCAAACACTCTGAGCACTGAGCACAGAGCACGCTGAGTACTGAGAACTGAGCACCCAGCACCCTGAGTACTGAGCACCCAGCACCCCGAGCACTGAGCACCCAGCACCCTGTGTACTGAGCACCGAGCACCCCGAGCATTGAGCACCCAGCACCCTGAGTACTGAGCACCCAGCACCCCGAGAATGAGCACCCAGCACCCCGAGAACTAAGCACCAAGCACCCTGAGCACTGAGCACCCAGCACCCTGAGTACTGAGCACCCAGCACCCTGAGCACTGAGCACCCAGCACCCTGAGTACTGAGCACCCTGAGTACTGAGCACCCAGCACCCTGAGTACTGAGCACCCTGCACACCGAGCACTGAGCACCCTGAGCACTGAGCACCCAGCATCCTGAGCACTGAGTACTGAGCACCCAGCACGCTGAGCACTGAGCACCCAGCACCCTGAACACTGAGCACCCAGCACCCTGAGTACTGAGCACCCAGCACCCCAAACACTGAGCAGCGAGCACCCTGAGAACTGAGCACCGAGCACCCTGAGTACTGAGCACCCAGCACCATGAGTACTGAGCACCGAGCAACCAGAGTACTGAGCAACCTGAGTACTGAGCACCCAGCACCCCGAGAATGAGCACCCAGCACCATGAGTACTGAGCACCGAGCACCCTGATCACTGAGCACCCAGCACCCTGAGCACTGAGCACGGAGCACCCCGAGGACTGAGCACCCAGCACCGTGAGCACTGAGCACCCAGCACCTTGAGTACTGAGCACCGAGAACCCCGAGCACTGAGCACCCAGCACCCTAAGTAATGAGCACCCAGCACCCTGAGCACTGAGCACCCAGCCCCCCGAGCACTGAGCACCCAGCACCCTGAGTACTGAGCACCCAGCACCCTGAATACTGAGCACCGAGCACCCCGAGCACTGAGCACCCAGCACCCTGAGCACTGAGCACCCAGTACCCTGAGTACTGAGCACCCAGCACCCCGAGCACTGAGCAATAAGCACCCTGAGTAATGAGCACCCAGCACCCTGAGTACTGAGCACTGAGCACCCTGAGCACTGAGCACCCAGCACCCTGAGCACTGAGCACCCAGCACCCCGAGCACTGAGCACCCAGCACCCTGAGCACTGAGCACGCTGAGGACTGAGCAACCAGCACCCTGAGTACTGAGCATCCAGCACCCTGAGTACTGAGCACCCAGCATCCTGAGTACTGAGCACCGATCACCCTGAGCACTGAGCACCCAGCACCCCGAGCACTGAGCACCCAGCACCCTGAGTACTGAGCACCCTGAGTACTGAGCACCCAGCACCCCGAGCACTGAGCACCCAGCACCCTGAGTCCTGAGCACCCTGAGTACTGAGCACCCAGCACCCTGAGTACTGAGCACCCTGAGTACTGAGCACCCAGCACCCTGAGCACTGAGCACCCAGCACACTGAGTACTGAGCACCCAGCACCCTGAGCACTGAGCACCCAGCACCCTGAGTACTGAGCACCGAGCACCCCGAGCACTGAGCACCCAGCACCCTGAGTACTGAGCACCCAGCACCCTGAGTAGTGAGCACCCAGCACCCCGAGTACTGAGCACCCAGCACCGTGAGTACTGACCACCCAGCACCCTGAGTACTGAGCACCCAGCACCCCGAGCACTAAGCACCCAGCACCCCGAGCGCCGAGCACCCAGCACCCTGAGCACTGAGCACCCAGCACCCTGAGCACTGAGCACTGAGCACCCAGCACCCTGAGCACTGAGCACCCAGCACCCTGAGTACTAAGCACCCAGCACCCTGAGTACTAAGCACCCAGCACCCTGAGTACTGAGCACCCAGCACCCTGAGTACTGAGCACCCAGCGTACTGAGCACCGAGCACCCCGAGCACTGAGCACCCAGCACCCTGAGTACTGAGCACCCAGCACCCCGAGCACTGAGCACCCAGCACGCTGAGTACTGAGCACCGAGCACCCTGAGTACTGATCACCCAGCACCCTGAGTACTGAGCACCCAGCGTACTGAGCACCGAGCACCCAGCACCCTGAGTACTGAGCACCCAGCACCATGAGCACTGAGCACTCAGCACCCTGAGTACTGAGCACTGAGCACCCTGAGAACTGAGCACTGAGCACCCTGAGCACTGAGGACCCAGCACCCCGAGCACTGAGCACCCAGCACCCTGAGTACTGAGCACCCAGCACCCTGAGTACTGAGCACTCAGCACCCTGAGTACTGAGCACCGAGCACCCCGAGCACTGAGCACCCAGCACCCTGAGTACTGAGTACACAGCATTCTGAGTACTGAGCACCTATCACCCTGAGCACTGAGCACCCAGCACCCCGAGCACTGAGCACCCTGAGTACTGAGCACCAGGCACCCTGAGTTCTGAGCACTAAGCACCCAGAGCACTGAGCACCCAGCACCCCGAGCACGGAGCACCCAGGACCCCGAGCACTGAGTACTGAGCACCCAGCACCCTGAGTACTGAGCACCGAGCTCCCCGAGCACTGAGCACCCTGAGTACTGAGCACCCAGCACCCCGATCACTGAGCACCCAGCACCCTGAGCACTGAGCACCCAGCACCCTGAGCACTGAGCACGCAGCACCCTGAGTACTGAGCACCCAGCACGCTGAGTACTGAGCACCCAGCACCCCGAGCACTGAGCACCCAGCACCCTGAGTACTGAGCACTGAGCACCCAGCACCCCGAGCACTGAGCTCCCAGCACCCTGTGTACTGAGCACCGAGCACCCCGAGCACGCCGAGCACTGAGCACCCAGCACCCTGAGCACTCAGCACCCAGCACCCCGAGCACTGAGCACCCAGCACCCTGAGTACTGAGCACCCAGACCCCGAGCACTGAGCACCCAGCACCCAAAGCACTGTGCACCCAGCACCCTGAGTACGGAGAACCCAGCACCCTGAGTACTGAGCACCCAGCACCCTGAGCACTGAGCACCCAGCAGCCCGAGCACTGAGCACCCAGCATCCTGAGCACTGAGTACTGATCACCCAGCACCCTGAGCACTGAGAACGCAGCACCCTGAGCACTGAGCACCCAGCACCCTGAGTACTGAGCACCCAGCACCCCAAGCACTGAGCACCGAGCACCCTGAGTACTGAGCACCCAGCACACTGAGTAGTGAGCACCCAGCACCCCGAGTACTGAGCACCCAGCATCGTGAGTACTGACCACCCAGCACCCTGAGTACTGAGCACCCAGCACCCCGAGCACTAAGCACCCAGCACCCCGAGCACCAAGCACCCAGCACCCTGAGCACTGAGCACCCAGCACCCTGAGTACTGAGCACTGAGCACCCAGCACCCTGAGCACTGAGCACCCAGCAGCCTGAGTACTAAGCACCCAGCACCCTGAGTACTGAGCACCCAGCACCCTGAGTACTGAGCACCCAGCGTACTGAGCACCGAGAACCCCGAGCACTGAGCACCCAGCACCCTGAGTACTGAGCACCCAGCACCCCGAGCACTGAGCACACAGCACCGTGAGTACTGAGCACCCAGCACCCTGAGTACTGAGCACCCAGCGTACTGAGCACCGAGCACCCAGCACCCTGAGTACTGAGCACCCAGCACCCTGAGCACTGAGCACCCAGCACCCTGAGTAATGAGCACTGAGCACCCTGAGTACAGAGCACTGAGCACCCTGAGCACTGAGCACCCAGCAACCCGAGCACTGATCACCCAGCACCCTGAGTACTGATCACCCAGCACCCTGAGTACTGAGCATTCAGCACCCTGAGTACTGAGCACCGAGCACCCCGAGCAGTGATCACCCAGCACCCTGAGCACTGAGCACCCTGAGTACTGAGCACCCAGCACCCTGAGTACTGAGCACCCAGCACCCCGAGCACTGAGCACCCTGAGTACTGAGCACCCAGTACCCTGAGTACTGAGCACTAAGCACCCAGAGCACTGAGCACCCAGCACCCCGAGCACGGAGCACCCAGGACCCCGATCACTGAGTACTGAGCACCCAGCACCCTGAGTACTGAGCACCGAGCTCCCCGAGCACTGAGCACCCTGAGTACTGAGCACCCAGCACCCCGAGCACTGAGCACCCAGCACCCTGAGTCCTGAGCACCCTGAGTACTGAGCACCCAGCACCCTGAGTACTGAGCACCCTGAGTACTGAGCACCCAGCACCCTGAGCACTGAGCACCCAGCACACTGAGTACTGAGCACCCAGCACCCTGAGCACTGAGCACCCAGCACCCTGAGTACTGAGCACCGAGCACCCCGAGCACTGAGCACCCAGCACCCTGAGTACTGAGCACCCAGCACCCTGAGTAGTGAGCACCCAGCACCCCGAGTACTGAGCACCCAGCACCGTGAGTACTGACCACCCAGCACCCTGAGTACTGAGCACCCAGCACCCCGAGCACTAAGCACCCAGCACCCCGAGCGCCGAGCACCCAGCACCCTGAGCACTGAGCACCCAGCACCCTGAGCACTGAGCACTGAGCACCCAGCACCCTGAGCACTGAGCACCCAGCACCCTGAGTACTAAGCACCCAGCACCCTGAGTACTAAGCACCCAGCACCCTGAGTACTGAGCACCCAGCACCCTGAGTACTGAGCACCCAGCGTACTGAGCACCGAGCACCCCGAGCACTGAGCACCCAGCACCCTGAGTACTGAGCACCCAGCACCCCGAGCACTGAGCACCCAGCACGCTGAGTACTGAGCACCGAGCACCCTGAGTACTGATCACCCAGCACCCTGAGTACTGAGCACCCAGCGTACTGAGCACCGAGCACCCAGCACCCTGAGTACTGAGCACCCAGCACCATGAGCACTGAGCACTCAGCACCCTGAGTACTGAGCACTGAGCACCCTGAGAACTGAGCACTGAGCACCCTGAGCACTGAGGACCCAGCACCCCGAGCACTGAGCACCCAGCACCCTGAGTACTGAGCACCCAGCACCCTGAGTACTGAGCACTCAGCACCCTGAGTACTGAGCACCGAGCACCCCGAGCACTGAGCACCCAGCACCCTGAGTACTGAGTACACAGCATTCTGAGTACTGAGCACCTATCACCCTGAGCACTGAGCACCCAGCACCCCGAGCACTGAGCACCCTGAGTACTGAGCACCAGGCACCCTGAGTTCTGAGCACTAAGCACCCAGAGCACTGAGCACCCAGCACCCCGAGCACGGAGCACCCAGGACCCCGAGCACTGAGTACTGAGCACCCAGCACCCTGAGTACTGAGCACCGAGCTCCCCGAGCACTGAGCACCCTGAGTACTGAGCACCCAGCACCCCGATCACTGAGCACCCAGCACCCTGAGCACTGAGCACCCAGCACCCTGAGCACTGAGCACGCAGCACCCTGAGTACTGAGCACCCAGCACGCTGAGTACTGAGCACCCAGCACCCCGAGCACTGAGCACCCAGCACCCTGAGTACTGAGCACTGAGCACCCAGCACCCCGAGCACTGAGCTCCCAGCACCCTGTGTACTGAGCACCGAGCACCCCGAGCACGCCGAGCACTGAGCACCCAGCACCCTGAGCACTCAGCACCCAGCACCCCGAGCACTGAGCACCCAGCACCCTGAGTACTGAGCACCCAGACCCCGAGCACTGAGCACCCAGCACCCAAAGCACTGTGCACCCAGCACCCTGAGTACGGAGAACCCAGCACCCTGAGTACTGAGCACCCAGCACCCTGAGCACTGAGCACCCAGCAGCCCGAGCACTGAGCACCCAGCATCCTGAGCACTGAGTACTGATCACCCAGCACCCTGAGCACTGAGAACGCAGCACCCTGAGCACTGAGCACCCAGCACCCTGAGTACTGAGCACCCAGCACCCCAAGCACTGAGCACCGAGCACCCTGAGTACTGAGCACCCAGCACACTGAGTAGTGAGCACCCAGCACCCCGAGTACTGAGCACCCAGCATCGTGAGTACTGACCACCCAGCACCCTGAGTACTGAGCACCCAGCACCCCGAGCACTAAGCACCCAGCACCCCGAGCACCAAGCACCCAGCACCCTGAGCACTGAGCACCCAGCACCCTGAGTACTGAGCACTGAGCACCCAGCACCCTGAGCACTGAGCACCCAGCAGCCTGAGTACTAAGCACCCAGCACCCTGAGTACTGAGCACCCAGCACCCTGAGTACTGAGCACCCAGCGTACTGAGCACCGAGAACCCCGAGCACTGAGCACCCAGCACCCTGAGTACTGAGCACCCAGCACCCCGAGCACTGAGCACACAGCACCGTGAGTACTGAGCACCCAGCACCCTGAGTACTGAGCACCCAGCGTACTGAGCACCGAGCACCCAGCACCCTGAGTACTGAGCACCCAGCACCCTGAGCACTGAGCACCCAGCACCCTGAGTACTGAGCACTGAGCACCCTGAGTACTGAGCACTGAGCACCCTGAGCACTGAGCACCCAGCACCCCGAGCACTGATCACCCAGCACCCTGAGTACTGATCACCCAGCACCCTGAGTACTGAGCATTCAGCACCCTGAGTACTGAGCACCGAGCACCCCGAGCAGTGATCACCCAGCACCCTGAGCACTGAGCACCCTGAGTACTGAGCACCCAGCACCCTGAGTACTGAGCACCCAGCACCCCGAGCACTGAGCACCCTGAGTACTGAGCACCCAGTACCCTGAGTACTGAGCACTAAGCACCCAGAGCACTGAGCACCCAGCACCCCGAGCACGGAGCACCCAGGACCCCGATCACTGAGTACTGAGCACCCAGCACCCTGAGTACTGAGCACCGAGCTCCCCGAGCACTGAGCACCCTGAGTACTGAGCACCCAGCACCCCGAGCACTGAGCACCCAGTACCCTGAGTACTGAGCACTGAGCACCCAGCACCCCGAGCACTGAGCACCCAGCACCCTGTGTACTGAGCACCGAGCACCCCGAGCACTGAGCACCCAGCACCCTGAGCACTCAGCACCCAGCACCCCGAGCACTGAGCACCCAGCACACTGAGCACTGAGCACCCAGCACCCTGAGCACTGAGCACCCAGCACCCAGAGCACTGAGCACCCAGCACCCTGAGCACTGAGCACCCAGCACCCTGAGTACTGAGCACCCAGCACCCTGAGCACTGAGCACCCAGCAGCCCGAGCACTGTGCACCCAGCATCCTGAGCACTGAGTACTGAGCACCCAGCACCCTGAGCACTGAGCACGCAGCACCCTGAGCACTGAGCACCCAGCACCCTGAGTACTGAGCACCCAGCACGCTGAGCACTGAGCACCCAGCACCGCGAGTACTGAGCACCCAGCACCCTGAGTACTGAGCACCCAGCACCCTGAGCACTGAGCACCCAGCACCCCGAGCACTGACCACCCAGCACCCTGAGCACTGAGCACCCAGCACCCTGAGTACTGAGCATCAAGCACCCTGAGCACTGAGCACCCAGCACCCTGAGCACTGAGCACCCAGCACCCAGAGCACTGAGCACCCAGCACCCTGAGCACTGAGCACCCAGCACCCTGAGTACTGAGCACCCAGCACCCTGAGCACTGACCACCCAGCAGCCCGAGCACTGTGCACCCAGCATCCTGAGCACTGAGTACTGAGCACCCAGCACCCTGAGCACTGAGCACGCAGCACCCTGAGCACTGAGCACCCAGCACCCTGAGTACTGAGCACCCAGCACGCTGAGCACTGAGCACCCAGCACCGCGAGTACTGAGCACCCAGCACCCTGAGTACTGAGCACCCAGCACCCTGAGCACTGAGCACCCAGCACCCCGAGCACTGACCACCCAGCACCCTGAGCACTGAGCACCCAGCACCCTGAGTACTGAGCATCAAGCACCCTGAGCACTGAGCACCCAGCACCCTGAGCACTGAGCAGCCAGCACCCTGAGCACTGAGCACCCAACGTACTGAGCAACGAGCACCCCGAGCACTGATCACCCAGCACCCTGAGTACTGAGCGCTGAGCACCCTGAGTACTGAGCACCGAGCACACCGAGCACTGTGCACAGGGCACCCCGAGCACTGAGCACCCAGCACCCTGAGTACTGAGCACCCAGCACCCTGAGCACTGAGCACCCAGCACCCTGAGTACTGAGCACCCAGCACCCCGAGCACTGAGCACCCAGCACCCCGAGCACTGAGCACCCAGCACCGTGAGTACTGAGCACCCAGCACCCTGAGCACTGAGCACCCAGCACCCTGAGTACTGAGCACTGAGCACCCAGCACCCTGAGCACTGAGCACCCAGCAGCCTGAGTACTAAGCACCCAGCACCCTGAGTACTGAGCACCCAGCACCCTGAGTACTGAGCACCCAGCGTACTGAGCACCGAGCACCCCGAGCACTGAGCACCCAGCACCCTGAGTACTGAGCACCCAGCACCCCGAGCACTGAGCACACAGCACCGTGAGTACTGAGCACCCAGCACCCTGAGTACTGAGCACCCAGCGTACTGAGCACCGAGCACCCAGCACCCTGAGTACTGAGCACCCAGCACCCTGAGCACTGAGCACCCAGCACCCTGAGTACTGAGCACTGAGCACCCTGAGTACTGAGCACTGAGCACCCTGAGCACTGAGCACCCAGCACCCCGAGCACTGATCACCCAGCACCCTGAGTACTGATCACCCAGCACCCTGAGTACTGAGCACTCAGCACCCTGAGTACTGAGCACCGAGCACCCCGAGCAGTGATCACCCAGCACCCTGAGCACTGAGCACCCTGAGTACTGAGCACCCAGCACCCTGAGTACTGAGCACCCAGCACCCCGAGCACTGAGCACCCTGAGTACTGAGCACCCAGTACCCTGAGTACTGAGCACTAAGCACCCAGAGCACTGAGCACCCAGCACCCCGAGCACGGAGCACCCAGGACCCCGATCACTGAGTACTGAGCACCCAGCACCCTGAGTACTGAGCACCGAGCTCCCCGAGCACTGAGCACCCTGAGTACTGAGCACCCAGCACGCTGAGTACTGAGCACCCAGCACCCCGAGCACTGAGCACCCAGCACCCTGAGTACTGAGCACTGAGCACCCAGCACCCCGAGCACTGAGCACCCAGCACCCTGTGTACTGAGCACCGAGCACCCCGAGCACTGAGCACCCAGCACCCTGAGCACTCAGCACCCAGCACCCCGAGCACTGAGCACCCAGCACACTGAGCACTGAGCACCCAGCACCCTGAGCACTGAGCACCCAGCACCCAGAGCACTGAGCACCCAGCACCCTGAGCACTGAGCACCCAGCACCCTGAGTACTGAGCACCCAGCACCCTGAGCACTGAGCACCCAGCAGCCCGAGCACTGTGCACCCAGCATCCTGAGCACTGAGTACTGAGCACCCAGCACCCTGAGCACTGAGCACGCAGCACCCTGAGCACTGAGCACCCAGCACCCTGAGTACTGAGCACCCGGCACCCCAAGCACTGAGCACCGAGCACCCTGAGTACTGAGCACCCAGCACGCTGAGCACTGAGCACCCAGCACCGCGAGTACTGAGCACCCAGCACCCTGAGTACTGAGCACCCAGCACCCTGAGCACTGAGCACCCAGCACCCCGAGCACTGACCACCCAGCACCCTGAGCACTGAGCACCCAGCACCCTGAGTACTGAGCATCAAGCACCCTGAGCACTGAGCACCCAGCACCCTGAGCACTGAGCAGCCAGCACCCTGAGCACTGAGCACCCAACGTACTGAGCAACGAGCACCCCGAGCACTGATCACCCAGCACCCTGAGTACTGAGCGCTGAGCACCCTGAGTACTGAGCACCGAGCACACCGAGCACTGAGCACAGGGCACCCCGAGCACTGAGCACCCAGCACCCTGAGTACTGAGCACCCAGCACCCTGAGCACTGAGCACCCAGCACCCTGAGTACTGAGCACCCAGCACCCCGAGCACTGAGCACCCAGCACCCCGAGCACTGAGCACCCAGCACCGTGAGTACTGAGCACCCAGCACCCTGAGTACTGAGCACCGAGCACACCGAGCACTGAGCACAGGGCACCCCGAGCACTGAGCACCCAGCACCCTGAGTACTGAGCACCCAGCACCCTAAGTACTGAGCACTGAGCTCCCTGAGCACTGAGCACCAAGCACCCTGAGCACTGAGCACCCAGCATCCTGAGCACTGAGTACTGAGCACCCAGCACCCAGAGCACTGAGCACCGAGCACCCTGAGCACTGAGCACTCAGCACCCTGAGTACTGAGCACCCAGCACCCCAAACACTGAGCACCGAGCACCCTGATAACTGAGCACCGAGCACCCTTAGCACTGAGCAGCCAGCACCATGAGTACTGAGCACCGAGCACCCAGAGTACTGAGCAACCTGAGTACTGAGCACCCAGCACCCTGAGAATGAGCACCCAGCACCATGAGTACTGAGCACCGAGCACCCTGAGCACTGAGCACCCAGCACCCTGAGTACTGAGCACCCAGCACCCCGAGCACTGAGCACCCAGCACCCTGAGTAATGAGCACCCAGCACCCTGAGTACTGAGCACTGAGCACCCTGAGCACTGAGCACCCAGCACTACGAGCACTGAGCACCCAGCACCCTGAGTACTGAGCACCCAGCACCCTGAGTACTGAGCACCCAGCACCCTGAGTACTGAGCACCCAGCACCCTGAGCACTGAGCACCCAGCACCCTGAGCACTGAGCACCCTGAGGACTGAGCAACCAGCACCCTGAGTACTGAGCACCCAGCACCCTGAGTACTGAGCACCCAGCATCCTGAGTACTGAGCACCGATCACCCTGAGCACTGAGCACCCAGCACCCCGAGCACTGAGCACCCAGCACCCAGAGTACTGAGCACCCTGAGTACTGAGCACCCAGCACCCCGAGCACTGAGCACCCAGCACCCTGAGTACTGAGCACCCTGAGTACTGAGCACCCAGCACCCTGAGTACTGAGCACCCTGAGTAATGAGCACCCTGAGTACTGAGCACCGAGCACCCCGAGCACTGAGCACCCAGCACCCTGAGTACTGAGCACCCAGCACCCTGAGTAGTGAGCACCCAGCACCCCGAGTACTGAGCACCCAGCACCGTGAGTACTGACCACCCAGCACCCTGAGTACTGAGCACCCAGCACCCCGAGCACTAAGCACCCAGCACCCCGAGCACCGAGCACCGAGCACGAAGCACCCTGAGCACTGAGCACCCAGCAACCTGAGCACTGAGCACCCAGCACCCTGAGTACTGAGCACTGAGCACCCAGCACCCCGAGAACTGAGCACCCAGCACCCTGAGTACTAAGCACCCAGCACCCTGAGTACTGAGCACCCAGCACCCTGAGTACTGAGCACAGAGCGTACTGAGCACCGAGCACCCCGAGCACTGAGCACCCAGCACCCTGAGTACTGAGCACCCAGCACCCCGAGCACTGAGCACCCAGCACCCTGAGTACTGAGCACCGAGCACCCTGAGTACTGAGCACCCAGCACCCTGAGTACTGAGCACCCAGCGTACTGAGAACCGAGCACCCAGCACCCTGAGTACTGAGCACCCAGCACCCTGAGCACTGAGCACCCACCACCCTGAGTACTGAGCACTGAGCACCCCGAGTACTGAGCACCGGGCACCCCGAGCACTAAGCACCCAGCACCCAGAGCACCGAGCACCCAGCACCCTGAGCACTGAGCACCCAGCACCCCGAGCACTGAGCACCAAGCACCCCGAGCACTGAGCACCCAGCACCCCGAGCACTGAGCACCCAGCACCCCGGGCACTGAGCACCCAGAACCCCGAGCACTGAGCACCCAGCACCCCGAGCACTGAGCACCCAGCACCCCGAGCACTGAGCACCCAGCACCCCGAGCACTGAGCACCCAGCACCCTGAGTACTGAGCACCCAGCACCCTGAGTACTGAGCACCCAGCACAGCAAGCACAGAGCACCCTGAGTACTGAGCACCCAACGTACTGAGCACCGAGTACCCTGAGCACTGAGCACCCAGAACCCGGAGTACTGAGCACCGGGCACCCCGAGCACTAAGCACCCAGCACCCCGAGCACCGAGCACCCAGCACCCTGAGCACTGAGCACCCAGCACCCCGAGCACTGAGCACCAAGCACCCCGAGCACTGAGCACCCAGCACCCCGAGCACTGAGCACCCAGCACCCCGGGCACTGAGCACCCAGAACCCCGAGCACTGAGCACCCAGCACCCCGAGCACTGAGCACCCAGCACCCCGAGCACTGAGCACCCAGCACCCCGAGCACTGAGCACCCAGCACCCTGAGTACTGAGCACCCAGCAACCTGAGTACTGAGCACCCAGCACAGCAAGCACAGAGCACCCTGAGTACTGAGCACCCTGCACCCCAAGCACTGAGCACCCTGAGTACTGAGCACCCATCACCCTGAGCACTGAGCACCCAGCACCCTGAGTACTGAGCACCCAGCACCCTGAGCAATGAGCACCCTGAGTACTGAGCACCCAGCACCTTGAGCACTGAGCACCGAGAACCCCGAGCACTGAGCACCCAGCACCCAGAGCACTGAGCACCCAGCACCCTGAGAACTGAGCACCCAGCACCCTGAGTACTGAGCACCCAGCACCCTGAGCACTGAGCACCCAGCAGCCCGAGCACTGAGCACCCAGCATCCTGAGCACTGAGTACTGAGCACCCAGCACCCTGAGCACTGAGCACGCAGCACCCTGAGCACTGAGCACCCAGCCCCCTGAGTACTGAGCACCCAGCACCCCAAGCACTGAGCACCGAGCACCCTGAGTACTGAGCACCCAGCACCCTGAGTACTGAGCACCCAGCACCCCAAGCACTGAGCACCCAGCACCCTGAATACTGAGCACCCAGCACACTGAGCACTGAGCACCCAGCACCCCGAGAACTGAGCACCCAGCACCCCGAGCACTGAGCACCGGGCACCCCGAGCACTGAGCACCCAGCACCCTGAGTACTGAGCACCCAGCACCCTAAGTACTGAGCACTGAGCTCCCTGAGCACTGAGCACCCAGCACCCTGAGCACTGAGCACCCAGCATCCTGAGCACTGAGTACTGAGCACCAAGCACCCAGAGCACTGTGCACCGAGCACCCTGAGCACTGAGCACTCAGCACCCTGAGTACTGAGCACCCAGCACCCCAAACACTGAGCACCGAGCACCCTGAGAACTGAGCACCGAGCACCCTTAGTACTGAGCAGCCAGCACCATGAGTACTGAGCACCGAGCACCCAGTGTACTGAGCAACCTGAGTACTGAGCACCCAGCACCCTGAGAATGAGCACCCAGCACCATGAGTACTGAGCACCGAGCACCCTGAGCACTGAGCACACAGCACCCTGAGTACTGAGCACCCAGCACCCCGAGCACTGAGCACCCAGTACCCTGAGTAATGAGCACCCAGCACCCTGAGTACTGAGCACTGAGCACCCTGAGTACTGAGCACCCAGCACCCTGAGTACTGAGCACCCAGCACCCTGAGTACTGAGCACCGAGCACCCCGAGCACTGAGCACCCAGCACCCTGAGCACTGAGCACCCTGAGGACTGAGCAACCAGCACCCTGTGTACTGAGCACCCAGCACCCTGAGTACTGAGCACCCAGCATCCTGAGTACTGAGCACCGATCACCCTGAGCACGGAGCACCCAGCACCCCGAGCACTGAGCACCCAGCACCCTGAGTACTGAGCACCCTGGGTACTGAGCACCCAGCACCCCGAGCACTGAGCACCCTGAGTAATGAGCACCCAGACCCCGAGCACTGAGCACCCAGCACCCCTAGCACTGTGCACCCAGCACCCTGAGTACGGAGAACCCAGCACCCTGAGTACTGAGCACCCAGCACCCTGAGCACTGAGAATCCAGCAGCCCGAGCACTGAGCACCCAGCATCCTGAGCACTGAGTACTGATCACCCAGCACCCTGAGCACTGAGAACGCAGCACCCTGAGCACTGAGCACCCAGCACCCTGAGTACTGAGCACCCAGCACCCCAAGCACTGAGCACCGAGCACCCTGAGTACTGAGCACCCAGCACACTGAGTAGTGAGCACCCAGCACCCCGAGTACTGAGCACCCAGCATCGTGAGTACTGACCACCCAGCACCCTGAGTACTGAGCACCCAGCACCCCGAGCACTAAGCACCCAGCACCCCGAGCACCAAGCACCCAGCACCCTGAGCACTGAGCACCCAGCACCCTGAGTACTGAGCACTGAGCACCCAGCACCCTGAGCACTGAGCACCCAGCAGCCTGAGTACTAAGCACCCAGCACCCTGAGTACTGAGCACCCAGCACCCTGAGTACTGAGCACCCAGCGTACTGAGCACCGAGCACCCCGAGCACTGAGCACCCAGCACCCTGAGTACTGAGCACCCAGCACCCCGAGCACTGAGCACACAGCACCGTGAGTACTGAGCACCCAGCACCCTGAGTACTGAGCACCCAGCGTACTGAGCACCGAGCACAAAGCACCCTGAGTACTGAGCACCCAGCACCCTGAGCACTGAGCACCCAGCACCCTGAGTACTGAGCACTGAGCACCCTGAGTACTGAGCACTGAGCACCCTGAGCACTGAGCACCCAGCACCCCGAGCACTGATCACCCAGCACCCTGAGTACTGAGCACCCAGCACCCTGAGTACTGAGCACTCAGCACCCTGAGTACTGAGCACCGAGCACCCCGAGCAGTGATCACCCAGCACCCTGAGCACTGAGCACCCTGAGTACTGAGCACCCAGCACCCTGAGTACTGAGCACCCAGCACCCCGAGCACTGAGCACCCTGAGTACTGAGGACCCAGTACCCTGAGTACTGAGCACTAAGCACCCAGAGCACTGAGCACCCAGCACCCCGAGCACGGAGCACCCAGGACCCCGATCACTGAGTACTGAGCAACCAGCACCCTGAGTACTGAGCACCGAGCTCCCCGAGCACTGAGCACCCTGAGTACTGAGCACCCAGCACGCTGAGTACTGAGCACCCAGCACCCCGAGCACTAAGCACCCAGCACCCTGAGCACTGAGCACTGAGCACCCAGCACCCCAAACACTGAGCAGCGAGCACCCTGAGAACTGAGCACCGAGCACCCTGAGTACTGAGCACCCAGCACCATGAGTACTGAGCACCGAGCACCCAGAGTACTGAGCAACCTGAGTACTGAGCACCCAGCACCCCGAGAATGAGCACCCAGCACCATGAGTACTGAGCACCGAGCACCCTGATCACTGAGCACCCAGCACCCTGAGCACTGAGCACGGAGCACCCCGAGGACTGAGCACCCAGCACCGTGAGCACTGAGCACCCAGCACCTTGAGTACTGAGCACCGAGCACCCCGAGCACTGAGCACCCAGCACCCTAAGTAATGAGCACCCAGCACCCTGAGCACTGAGCACCCAGCCCCCCGAGCACTGAGCACCCAGAACCCTGAGTACTGAGCACCCAGCACCCTGAATACTGAGCACCCAGCACCCCGAGCACTGAGCACCCAGCACCCTGAGCACTGAGCACCCAGTACCCTGAGTACTGAGCACCCAGCACCCCGAGCACTGAGCACCAAGCACCCTGAGTAATGAGCACCCAGCACCCTGAGTACTGAGCACTGAGCACCCTGAGCACTGAGCACCCAGCACCCTGAGCACTGAGCACCCAGCACCCCGAGCACTGAGCACCCAGCACCCTGAGCACTGAGCACGCTGAGGACTGAGCAACCAGCACCCTGAGTACTGAGCATCCAGCACCCTGAGTACTGAGCACCCAGCATCCTGAGTACTGAGCACCGATCACCCTGAGCACTGAGCACCCAGCACCCCGAGCACTGAGCACCCAGCACCCTGAGTACTGAGCACCCTGAGTACTGAGCACCCAGCACCCCGAGCACTGAGCACCCAGCACCCTGAGTCCTGAGCACCCTGAGTACTGAGCACCCAGCACCCTGAGTACTGAGCACCCTGAGTACTGAGCACCCAGCACCCTGAGCACTGAGCACCCAGCACACTGAGTACTGAGCACCCAGCACCCTGAGCACTGAGCACCCAGCACCCTGAGTACTGAGCACTGAGCACCCTGAGTACTGAGCACTGAGCACCCTGAGCACTGAGCACCCAGCACCCCGAGCACTGATCACCCAGCACCCTGAGTACTGAGCACCCAGCACCCTGAGTACTGAGCACTCAGCACCCTGAGTACTGAGCACCGAGCACCCCGAGCAGAGATCACCCAGCACCCTGAGCACTGAGCACCCTGAGTACTGAGCACCCAGCACCCTGAGTACTGAGCACCCAGCACCCCGAGCACTGAGCACCCTGAGTACTGAGCACCCAGTACCCTGAGTACTGAGCACTAAGCACCCAGAGCACTGAGCACCCAGCACCCCGAGCACGGAGCACCCAGGACCCCGATCACTGAGTACTGAGCAACCAGCACCCTGAGTACTGAGCACCGAGCTCCCCGAGCACTGAGCACCCTGAGTACTGAGCACCCAGCACGCTGAGTACTGAGCACCCAGCACCCCGAGCACTAAGCACCCAGCACCCTGAGCACTGAGCACTGAGCACCCAGCACCCCAAACACTGAGCAGCGAGCACCCTGAGAACTGAGCACCGAGCACCCTGAGTACTGAGCACCCAGCACCATGAGTACTGAGCACCGAGCACCCAGAGTACTGAGCAACCTGAGTACTGAGCACCCAGCACCCCGAGAATGAGCACCCAGCACCATGAGTACTGAGCACCGAGCACCCTGATCACTGAGCACCCAGCACCCTGAGCACTGAGCACGGAGCACCCCGAGGACTGAGCACCCAGCACCGTGAGCACTGAGCACCCAGCACCTTGAGTACTGAGCACCGAGCACCCCGAGCACTGAGCACCCAGCACCCTAAGTAATGAGCACCCAGCACCCTGAGCACTGAGCACCCAGCCCCCCGAGCACTGAGCACCCAGAACCCTGAGTACTGAGCACCCAGCACCCTGAATACTGAGCACCCAGCACCCCGAGCACTGAGCACCCAGCACCCTGAGCACTGAGCACCCAGTACCCTGAGTACTGAGCACCCAGCACCCCGAGCACTCAGCACCAAGCACCCTGAGTAATGAGCACCCAGCACCCTGAGTACTGAGCACTGAGCACCCTGAGCACTGAGCACCCAGCACCCTGAGCACTGAGCACCCAGCACCCCGAGCACTGAGCACCCAGCACCCTGAGCACTGAGCACGCTGAGGACTGAGCAACCAGCACCCTGAGTACTGAGCATCCAGCACCCTGAGTACTGAGCACCCAGCATCCTGAGTACTGAGCACCGATCACCCTGAGCACTGAGCACCCAGCACCCCGAGCACTGAGCACCCAGCACCCTGAGTACTGAGCACCCTGAGTACTGAGCACCCAGCACCCCGAGCACTGAGCACCCAGCACCCTGAGTCCTGAGCACCCTGAGTACTGAGCACCCAGCACCCTGAGTACTGAGCACCCTGAGTACTGAGCACCCAGCACCCTGAGCACTGAGCACCCAGCACACTGAGTACTGAGCACCCAGCACCCTGAGCACTGAGCACCCAGCACCCTGAGTACTGAGCACCGAGCACCCCGAGCACTGAGCACCCAGCACCCTGAGTACTGAGCACCCAGCACCCTGAGTAGTGAGCACCCAGCACCCCGAGTACTGAGCACCCAGCACCGTGAGTACTGACCACCCAGCACCCTGAGTACTGAGCACCCAGCACCCCGAGCACTAAGCACCCAGCACCCTGAGCACTGAGCACTGAGCACCCAGCACCCTGAGCACTGAGCACCAAGCACCCTGAGTACTAAGCACCCAGCACCCTGAGTACTAAGCACCCAGCACCCTGAGTACTGAGCACCCAGCACCCTGAGTACTGAGCACCCAGCGTACTGAGCACCGAGCACCCCGAGCACTGAGCACCCAGCACCCTGAGTACTGAGCACCCAGCACCCCGAGCACTGAGCACCCAGCACGCTGAGTACTGAGCACCGAGCACCCTGAGTACTGATCACCCAGCACCCTGAGTACTGAGCACCCAGCGTACTGAGCACCGAGCACCCAGCACCCTGAGTACTGAGCACCCAGCACCCTGAGCACTGAGCACTCAGCACCCTTAGTACTGATCACTGAGCACCCTGATAACTGAGCACTGAGCACCCTGAGCACTGAGCACCCAGCACCCCGAGCACTGAGCACCCAGCACCCTGAGTACTGAGCACCCAGCACCCTGAGTACTGAGCACTCAGCACCCTGAGTACTGAGCACCGAGCACCCCGAGCACTGAGCACCCAGCACCCTGAGTACTGAGTACACAGCATTCTGAGTACTGAGCACCTATCACCCTGAGCACTGAGCACCCAGCACCCCGAGCACTGAGCACCCTGAGTACTGAGCACCAGGCACCCTGAGTACTGAGCACTAAGCACCCAGAGCACTGAGCACCCAGCACCCCGAGCACGGAGCACCCAGGACCACGAGCACTGAGTACTGAGCACCCAGCACCCTGAGTACTGAGCACCGAGCTCCCCGAGCACTGAGCACCCTGAGTACTGAGCACCCAGCACCCCGATCACTGAGCACCCAGCACCCTGAGCACTGAGCACCCAGCACCCTGAGCACTGAGCACCCAGCACCCTGAGTACTGAGCACCTAGCACGCTGAGTACTGAGCACCCAGCACCCCGAGCACTGAGCACCCAGCACCCTGAGTACTGAGCACTGAGCACCCAGCACCCCGAGCACTGAGCACCCAGCACCCTGTGTACTGAGCACCGAGCACCCCGAGCACCCCGAGCACTGAGCACCCAGCACCCTGAGCACTCAGCACCCAGCACCCCGAGCACTGAGCACCCAGCACCCTGAGTACTGAGCACCCAGACCCCGAGCACTGAGCACCCAGCACCCCTAGCACTGTGCACCCAGCACCCTGAGTACGGAGAACCCAGCACCCTGAGTACTGAGCACCCAGCACCCTGAGCACTGAGCACCCAGCAGCCCGAGCACTGAGCACCCAGCATCCTGAGCACTGAGTACTGATCACCCAGCAGCCTGAGCACTGAGAACGCAGCACCCTGAGCACTGAGCACCCAGCACCCTGAGTACTGAGCACCCAGCACCCCAAGCACTGAGCACCGAGCACCCTGAGTACTGAGCACCCAGCACACTGAGTAGTGAGCACCCAGCACCCCGAGTACTGAGCACCCAGCATCGTGAGTACTGACCACCCAGCACCCTGAGTACTGAGCACCCAGCACCCCGAGCACTAAGCACCCAGCACCCCGAGCACCAAGCACCCAGCACCCTGAGCACTGAGCACCCAGCAGCCTGAGTACTAAGCACCCAGCACCCTGAGTACTGAGCACCCAGCACCCTGAGTACTGAGCACCCAGCGTACTGAGCACCGAGCACCCCGAGCACTGAGCACCCAGCACCCTGAGTACTGAGCACCCAGCACCCCGAGCACTGAGCACACAGCACCGTGAGTACTGAGCACCCAGCACCCTGAGTACTGAGCACCCAGCGTACTGAGCACCGAGCACCCAGCACCCTGAGTACTGAGCACCCAGCACCCTGAGCACTGAGCACCCAGCACCCTGAGTACTGAGCACTGAGCACCCTGAGTACTGAGCACTGAGCACCCTGAGCACTGAGCACCCAGCACCCCGAGCACTGATCACCCAGCACCCTGAGTACTGAGCACCCAGCACCCTGAGTACTGAGCACTCAGCACCCTGAGTACTGAGCACCGAGCACCCCGAGCAGTGATCACCCAGCACCCTGAGCACTGAGCACCCTGAGTACTGAGCACCCAGCACCCTGAGTAATGAGCACCCAGCACCCCGAGCACTGAGCACCCTGAGTACTGAGCACCCAGTACCCTGAGTACTGAGCACTAAGCACCCAGAGCACTGAGCACCCAGCACCCCGAGCACGGAGCACCCAGGACCCCGATCACTGAGTACTGAGCACCCAGCACCCTGAGTACTGAGCACCGAGCTCCCCGAGCACTGAGCACCCTGAGTACTGAGCACCCAGCACGCTGAGTACTGAGCACCCAGCACCCCGAGCACTGAGCACCCACCACCCTGAGTACTGAGCACTGAGCACCCAGCACCCCGAGCACTGAGCACCCAGCACCCTGCGTACTGAGCACCGAGCACCCCGAGCACTGAGCACCCAGCACCCTGAGTACTGAGCACCCAGCACCCTGAGTAGTGAGCACCCAGCACCCCGAGTACTGAGCACCCAGCACCGTGAGTACTGACCACCCAGCACCCTGAGTACTGAGCACCCAGCACCCCGAGCACTAAGCACCCAGCACCCTGAGCACTGAGCACTGAGCACCCAGCACCCTGAGCACTGAGCACCAAGCACCCTGAGTACTAAGCACCCAGCACCCTGAGTACTAAGCACCCAGCACCCTGAGTACTGAGCACCCAGCACCCTGAGTACTGAGCACCCAGCGTACTGAGCACCGAGCACCCCGAGCACTGAGCACCCAGCACCCTGAGTACTGAGCACCCAGCACCCCGAGCACTGAGCACCCAGCACGCTGAGTACTGAGCACCGAGCACCCTGAGTACTGATCACCCAGCACCCTGAGTACTGAGCACCCAGCGTACTGAGCACCGAGCACCCAGCACCCTGAGTACTGAGCACCCAGCACCCTGAGCACTGAGCACTCAGCACCCTTAGTACTGATCACTGAGCACCCTGATAACTGAGCACTGAGCACCCTGAGCACTGAGCACCCAGCACCCCGAGCACTGAGCACCCAGCACCCTGAGTACTGAGCACTCAGCACCCTGAGTACTGAGCACCGAGCACCCCGAGCACTGAGCACCCAGCACCCTGAGTACTGAGTACACAGCATTCTGAGTACTGAGCACCTATCACCCTGAGCACTGAGCACCCAGCACCCCGAGCACTGAGCACCCTGAGTACTGAGCACCAGGCACCCTGAGTACTGAGCACTAAGCACCCAGAGCACTGAGCACCCAGCACCCCGAGCACGGAGCACCCAGGACCACGAGCACTGAGTACTGAGCACCCAGCACCCTGAGTACTGAGCACCGAGCTCCCCGAGCACTGAGCACCCTGAGTACTGAGCACCCAGCACCCCGATCACTGAGCACCCAGCACCCTGAGCACTGAGCACCCAGCACCCTGAGCACTGAGCACCCAGCACCCTGAGTACTGAGCACCTAGCACGCTGAGTACTGAGCACCCAGCACCCCGAGCACTGAGCACCCAGCACCCTGAGTACTGAGCACTGAGCACCCAGCACCCCGAGCACTGAGCACCCAGCACCCTGTTTACTGAGCACCGAGCACCCCGAGCACCCCGAGCACTGAGCACCCAGCACCCTGAGCACTCAGCACCCAGCACCCCGAGCACTGAGCACCCAGCACCCTGAGTACTGAGCACCCAGACCCCGAGCACTGAGCACCCAGCACCCCTAGCACTGTGCACCCAGCACCCTGAGTACGGAGAACCCAGCACCCTGAGTACTGAGCACCCAGCACCCTGAGCACTGAGCACCCAGCAGCCCGAGCACTGAGCACCCAGCATCCTGAGCACTGAGTACTGATCACCCAGCACCCTGAGCACTGAGAACGCAGCACCCTGAGCACTGAGCACCCAGCACCCTGAGTACTGAGCACCCAGCACCCCAAGCACTGAGCACCGAGCACCCTGAGTACTGAGCACCCAGCACACTGAGTAGTGAGCACCCAGCACCCCGAGTACTGAGCACCCAGCATCGTGAGTACTGACCACCCAGCACCCTGAGTACTGAGCACCCAGCACCCCGAGCACTAAGCACCCAGCACCCCGAGCACCAAGCACCCAGCACCCTGAGCACTGAGCACCCAGCACCCTGAGTACTGAGCACTGAGCACCCAGCACCCTGAGCACTGAGCACCCAGCAGCCTGAGTACTAAGCACCCAGCACCCTGAGTACTGAGCACCCAGCACCCTGAGTACTGAGCACCCAGCGTACTGAGCACCGAGCACCCCGAGCACTGAGCACCCAGCACCCTGAGTACTGAGCACCCAGCACCCCGAGCACTGAGCACACAGCACCGTGAGTACTGAGCACCCAGCACCCTGAGTACTGAGCACCCAGCGTACTGAGCACCGAGCACCCAGCACCCTGAGTACTGAGCACCCAGCACCCTGAGCACTGAGCACCCAGCACCCTGAGTACTGAGCACTGAGCACCCTGAGTACTGAGCACTGAGCACCCTGAGCACTGAGCACCCAGCACCCCGAGCACTTATCACCCAGCACCCTGAGTACTGAGCACCCAGCACCCTGAGTACTGAGCACTCAGCACCCTGAGTACTGAGCACCGAGCACCCCGAGCAGTGATCACCCAGCACCCTGAGCACTGAGCACCCTGAGTACTGAGCACCCAGCACCCTGAGTAATGAGCACCCAGCACCCCGAGCACTGAGCACCCTGAGTACTGAGCACCCAGTACCCTGAGTACTGAGCACTAAGCACCCAGAGCACTGAGCACCCAGCACCCCGAGCACGGAGCACCCAGGACCCCGATCACTGAGTACTGAGCACCCAGCACCCTGAGTACTGAGCACCGAGCTCCCCGAGCACTGAGCACCGTGAGTACTGAGCACCCAGCACGCTGAGTACTGAGCACCCAGCACCCCGAGCACTGAGCACCCACCACCCTGAGTACTGAGCACTGAGCACCCAGCACCCCAAGCACTGAGCACCCAGCACCCTGCGTACTGAGCACCGAGCACCCCGAGCACTGAGCACCCAGCACCCTGAGCACTCAGCACCCAGCACCCCGAGCACTGAGCACCCAGCACACTGAGCACTGAGCACCCAGCACCCTGAGCACTGAGCACCCAGCACCCAGAGCACTGAGCACCCAGCACCCTGAGCACTGAGCACCCAGCACCCTGAGTACTGAGCACCCAGCACCCTGAGCACTGAGCACCCAGCAGCCCGAGCACTGTGCACCCAGCATCCTGAGCACTGAGTACTGAGCACCCAGCACCCTGAGCACTGAGCACGCAGCACCCTGAGCACTGAGCACCCAGCACCCTGAGTACTGAGCACCCGGCACCCCAAGCACTGAGCACCGAGCACCCTGAGTACTGAGCACCCAGCACCCTGAGTACTGAGCACCCAGCACCCTGAGCACTGACCACCCAGCACCCTGAGCACTGAGCACCCAGCACCCTGAGTACTGAGCATCAAGCACCCTGAGCACTGAGCACCCAGCACCCTGAGCACTGAGCAGCCAGCACCCTGAGCACTGAGCACCCAACGTACTGAGCAACGAGCACCCCGAGCACTGATCACCCAGCACCCTGAGTACTGAGCGCTGAGCACCCTGAGTACTGAGCACCGAGCACACCGAGCACTGAGCACAGGGCACCCCGAGCACTGAGCACCCAGCACCCTGAGTACTGAGCACCCAGCACCCTGAGCACTGAGCACCCAGCACCCTGAGTACTGAGCACCCAGCACCCCGAGCACTGAGCACCCAGCACCCCGAGCACTGAGCACCCAGCACCGTGAGTACTGAGCACCCAGCACCCTGAGTACTGAGCACCGAGCACACCGAGCACTGAGCACAGGGCACCCCGAGCACTGAGCACCCAGCACCCTGAGTACTGAGCACCCAGCACCCTGAGTACTGAGCACCGAGCACACCGAGCACTGAGCACAGGGCACGCCGAGCACTGAGCACCAAGCACCCTGAGCACTGAGCACCCAGCATCCTGAGCACTGAGTACTGAGCACCCAGCACCCAGAGCACTGAGCACCGAGCACCCTGAGCACTGAGCACTCAGCACCCTGAGTACTGAGCACCCAGCACCCCAAACACTGAGCACCGAGCACCCTGAGAACTGAGCACCGAGCACCCTTAGCACTGAGCAGCCAGCACCATGAGTACTGAGCACCGAGCACCCAGAGTACTGAGCAACCTGAGTACTGAGCACCCAGCACCCTGAGAATGAGCACCCAGCACCATGAGTACTGAGCACCGAGCACCCTGAGCACTGAGCACCCAGCACCCTGAGTACTGAGCACCCAGCACCCCGAGCACTGAGCACCCAGCACCCTGAGTAATGAGCACCCAGCACCCTGAGTACTGAGCACTGAGCACCCTGAGCACTGAGCACCCAGCACTACGAGCACTGAGCACCCAGCACCCTGAGTACTGAGCACCCAGCACCCTGAGTACTGAGCACCCAGCACCCTGAGTACTGAGCACCGAGCACCCTGAGCACTGAGCACCCAGCACCCTGAGCACTGAGCACCCTGAGGACTGAGCAACCAGCACCCTGAGTACTGAGCACCCAGCACCCTGAGTACTGAGCACCCAGCATCCTGAGTACTGAGCACCGATCACCCTGAGCACTGAGCACCCAGCACCCCGAGCACTGAGCACCCAGCACCCAGAGTACTGAGCACCCTGAGTACTGAGCACCCAGCACCCCGAGCACTGAGCACCCAGCACCCTGAGTACTGAGCACCCTGAGTACTGAGCACCCAGCACCCTGAGTACTGAGCACCCTGAGTAATGAGCACCCTGAGTACTGAGCACCGAGCACCCCGAGCACTGAGCACCCAGCACCCTGAGTACTGAGCACCCAGCACACTGAGTAGTGAGCACCCAGCACCCCGAGTACTGAGCACCCAGCACCGTGAGTACTGACCACCCAGCACCCTGAGTACTGAGCACCCAGCACCCCGAGCACTAAGCACCCAGCACCCCGAGCACCGAGCACGAAGCACCCTGAGCACTGAGCACCCAGCAACCTGAGCACTGAGCACCCAGCACCCTGAGTACTGAGCTCTGAGCACCCAGCACCCCGAGCACTGAGCACCCAGCACCCTGAGTACTAAGCACCCAGCACCCTGAGTACTGAGCACCCAGCACCCTGAGTACTGAGCACAGAGCGTACTGAGCACCGAGCACCCCGAGCACTGAGCACCCAGCACCCTGAGTACTGAGCACCCAGCACCCCGAGCACTGAGCACCCAGCACCCTGAGTACTGAGCACCGAGCACCCTGAGTACTGAGCACCCAGCACCCTGAGTACTGAGCACCCAGCGTACTGAGAACCGAGCACCCAGCACCCTGAGTACTGAGCACCCAGCACCCTGAGCACTGAGCACCCACCACCCTGAGTACTGAGCACTGAGCACCCCGAGTACTGAGCACTGGGCACCCCGAGCACTAAGCACCCAGCACCCAGAGCACCGAGCACCCAGCACCCTGAGCACTGAGCACCAAGCACCCTGAGTACTAAGCACCCAACGTACTGAGCACCGAGTACCCTGAGCACTGAGCACCCAGAACCCGGAGTACTGAGCACCGGGCACCCCGAGCACTAAGCACCCAGCACCCCGAGCACCGAGCACCCAGCACCCTGAGCACTGAGCACCCAGCACCCAGATCACCGAGCACCCAGCACCCTGAGCACTGAGCACCAAGCACCCTGAGCACTGAGCACCCAGCACCCTGAGCACTGAGCACCCAGCACCCTGAGCACTGAGCACCCAGCACCCTGAGCACTGAGCACCCAGCAACCTGAGCACTGAGCACCCAGCACCCTGAGTACTAAGCACCCAACGTACTGAGCACCGAGTACCCTGAGCACTGAGCACCCAGAACCCGGAGTACTGAGCACCGGGCACCCCGAGCACTAAGCACCCAGCACCCCGAGCACCGAGCACCCAGCACCCTGAGCACTGAGCACCCAGCACCCCGAGCACTGAGCACCAAGCATCCCGAGCACTGAGCACCCAGCACACCGAGCACTGAGCACCCAGGACCCCGGGCACTGAGCACCCAGAACCCCGAGCACTGAGCACCCAGCACCCCGAGCACTGTGCACCCAGCACCCCGAGCACTGAGCACCCAGCACCCCGAGCACTGAGCACCCAGCACCCTGAGTACTGAGCACCCAGCACCCTGAGTACTGAGCACCCAGCACAGCAAGCACAGAGCACCCTGAGTACTGAGCACCCTGCACCCCAAGCACTGAGCACCCTGAGTACTGAGCACCCATCACCCTGAGCACTGAGCACCCAGCACCCTGAGTACTGAGCACCCAGCACCCTGAGCAATGAGCACCCTGAGTACTGAGCACCCAGCACCTTGAGCACTGAGCACCGAGAACCCCGAGCACTGAGCACCCAGCACCCAGAGCACTGTGCACCCAGCACCCTGAGAACTGAGCACCCAGCACCCTGAGTACTGAGCACCCAGCACCCTGAGCACTGAGCACCCAGCAGCCCGAGCACTGAGCACCCAGCATCCTGAGCACTGAGTACTGAGCACCCAGCACCCTGAGCACTGAGCACGCAGCACCCTGAGCACTGAGCACCCAGCACCCTGAGTACTGAGCACCCAGCACCCCAAGCACTGAGCACCGAGCACCCTGAGTACTGAGCACCCAGCACCCTGAGTACTGAGCACCCAGCACCCCAAGCACTGAGCACCCAGCACCCTGAATACTGAGCACCCAGCACCCTGAGCACTGAGCACCCAGCACCCCGAGCACTGAGCACCCAGCACCCCGAGCACTGAGCACCGGGCACCCCGAGCACTGAGCACCCAGCACCCTGAGTACTGAGCACCCAGCACCCTAAGTACTGAGCACTGAGCTCCCTGAGCACTGAGCACCCAGCACCCTGAGCACTGAGCACCCAGCATCCTGAGCACTGAGTACTGAGCACCCAGCACCCAGAGCACTGAGCACCGAGCACCCTGAGCACTGAGCACTCAGCACCCTGAGTACTGAGCACCCAGCACCCCAAACACTGAGCACCGAGCACCCTGAGAACTGAGCACCGAGCACCCTTAGTACTGAGCAGCCAGCACCATGAGTACTGAGCACCGAGCACCCAGTGTACTGAGCAACCTGAGTACTGAGCACCCAGCACCCTGAGAATGAGCACCCAACACCATGAGTACTGAGCACCGAGCACCCTGAGCACTGAGCACACAGCACCCTTAGTACTGAGCACCCAGCACCCCGAGCACTGAGCACCCAGCACCCTGAGTAATGAGCACCCAGCACCCTGAGTACTGAGCACTGAGCACCCAGCACTACGAGCACTGAGCACCCAGCACCCTGAGTACTGAGCACCCAGCACCCTGAGTACTGAGCAACCAGCACCCTGAGTACTGAGCACCGAGCACCCCGAGCACTGAGCACCCAGCACCCTGAGCACTGAGCACCCTGAGGACTGAGCAACCAGCACCCTGTGTACTGAGCACCCAGCACCCTGAGTACTGAGCACCCAGCATCCTGAGTACTGAGCACCGATCACCCTGTGCACTGAGCACCCAGCACCCCGAGCACTGAGCACCCAGCACCCTGAGTACTGAGCACCCTGGGTACTGAGCACCCAGCACCCCGAGCACTGAGCACCCAGCACCCTGAGTACTGAGCACCCTGAGTACTGAGCACCCAGCACCCTGAGTACTGAGCACCCTGAGTAATGAGCACCCTGAGTACTGAGCACCGAGCACCCCGAGCACTGAGCACCCAGCACCCTGAGTACTGAGCACCCAGCACCCTGAGTAGTGAGCACCCAGCACCCCGAGTACTGAGCACCCAGCACCGTGAGTACTGACCACCCAGCACCCTGAGTACTGAGCACCCAGCACCCCGAGCACTAAGCACCCAGCACCCCGAGCACCGAGCACCGAGCACGAAGCACCCTGAGCACTGAGCACCCAGCAACCTGAGCACTGAGCACCCAGCACCCTGAGTACTGAGCACTGAGCACCCAGCACCCGGAGCACTGAGCACCCAGCACCCTGAATACTAAGCACCCAGCACCCTGAGTACTGAGCACCCAGCACCCTGAGTACTGAGCACCCAGCGTACTGAGCACCGAGCACCCCGAGCACTGAGCACCCAGCACCCTGAGTACTGAGCACCCAGCACCCCGAGCACTGAGCACCCAGCACCCTGAGTACTGAGCACCGAGCACCCTGAGTACTGAGCACCCAGCACCCTGAGTACTGAGAACCCAGCGTACTGAGAACCGAGCACCCAGCACCCTGAGTACTGAGCACCCAGCACCCTGAGCACTGAGCACCCACCACCCTGAGTACTGAGCACTGAGCACCCCGAGTACTGAGCACCGAGCACCCCGAGCACTAAGCACCCAGCACCCAGAGCACCGAGCACCCAGCACCCTGAGCACTGAGCACCCAGCACCCTGAGCACTGAGCACCCAGCACCCTGAGCACTGAGCACCCAGCACCCTGAGCACTGAGCACCCAGCACCCTGAGCACTGAGCACCCAGCACCCTGAGTACTGAGCACCCAACGTACTGAGCACCGAGTACCCTGAGCACTGAGCACCCAGAACCCCGAGTACTGAGCACCGGGCACCACGAGCACTAAGCACCCAGCACCCCGAGCACCGAGCACACAGCACCATGAGCACTGAGCACCCAGCACCCCGAGCACTGATCACCCAGCACCCTGGGCACTGAGCACCCAGAACCCCGAGCACTGAGCACCCAGCACCCCGAGCACTGAGCACCCAGCACCCCGAGCACTGAGCACCCAACACCCCGAGCACTGAGCACCCAGCACCCTGAGTACTGAGCACACAGCACCCTGAGTACTGAGCACCCAACACCCTGAGCACTGAGCACCCAGCACCCTGAGAACTGAGCACCCAGCACCCCAAGCACAGAACACCCTGAGTACTGAGCACCCTGAACCCCAAGCACTGAGCACCCTGATTACTGAGCACCCATCACCCTGATTAATGAGCACCCAGCACCCCGAGTACTGAGCACCAAGCACCCTGAGTACTGAGCACCCAACGTACTGAGCACCGAGCACCCTGAGCACTGAGCACCCAGCACCCTGAGTACTGAGCACCCAGCACCCTGAGCAATGAGCACGCTGAGTACTGAGCACCCAGCACCTTCAGCACTGAGCACCGAGAACCCCGAGCACTGAGCACCCAGCACCCGGAGTACTGAGCACCCAGCACCCTGAGTACTAAGCACCGAGCACCCTGAGTACTGAGCACCCAGCACACTGAGCACTGAACACACAGCACCCTGAGTACTGAGCACCTCAAGCACTGAGCACCCAGCACCCTGAGTACTGAGCACCGAGCACCCTGAGCACTGAGCACCCAGCACCGCGAGCACTGAGCACCCAGCACCCCGAGCACAGAGCACCCAGCACCCTGAGTACTGAGCACCCAGCACCCTGAGTACTGAGCACCCAGCACCCTGAGCACTGAGTACCCAGCACCCTGAGCACTGAGCACACAGCACCCTGAGCACTGAGCACCCAGCACCCTGAGTACTGAGCACTGAGCACCCAGCACCCCGAGCACTGAGCACCCAGCACCCTGAGTACTGAGCACCCAGCAACCCGAGCACTAAACACCCAGCACCCCGAGCACCGAGCACCCAGCACCCTGAGCACTGAGCACCCAGCACCCTGAGTACTGAGCACCCAGCACCCTGAGTACTGAGCACCCAGCACCCTGAGAACTGAACACACAGCACCCTGAGCACTGAGCACACAGCACCCTGAGTACTGAGCACTGAGCACCCAGCACCCCGAGCACTGAGCACCCAGCACCCTGAGTACTGAGCACCCAGCAACCCGAGCACTAAGCACCCTGCACCCCGAGCACCGAGCACCCAGCACCCTGAGCACTGAGCACCCAGCAACCTGAGTACTGAGCACCCAGCACCCTGAGTACTGAGCACCCAGCAACCCGAGCACTAAGCACCCAGCACCCCGAGCTCCGAGCACCCAGCACCCTGAGCACTGAGCACCCAGAACCCTGAGCACTGAGCACCCAGCACCCTGAGTACTGAGCACTTAGCACCCAGCACCCTGAGTACTGAGCACCCAGCAACCCGAGCACTAAGCACCCAGCACCCCGAGCACCGAGCACCTAGCACCCTGAGCACTGAGCACCGAGCACCCTGAGTACTGAGCACCCAGCACCCTGAGCACTGAGCACCCTGAGGACTGAGCAACCAGCACCCTGAGTACTGAGCACACTGCGTACTGAGCACCGAGAACCCAGCACCCTGAGTACTGAGCACCCAGCACCCTGAGCACTGAGCACCCAGCACCCTGAGTACTGAGCACTGAGCACCCCGAGTACTGAGCACCGGGCACCCCGAGCACTAAGCACCCAGCACCCAGAGCACCGAGCACCCAGCACCCTGAGCACTGAGCACCCAGCACCCTGAGCACTGAGCACCCAGCACCCTGAGCACTGAGCACCTAGCACCCAGAGCACTGAGCACCCAGCACCCTGAGTACTGAGCACCCAACGTACTGAGCACCGAGTACCCTGAGCACTGAGCACCCAGAACCCCGAGTACTGAGCACCGGGCACCCCGAGCACTAAGCACCCAGCACCCCGAGCACCGAGCACCCAGCACACCGAGCACTGAGAACCCAGCACCCCGAGCACTGAGCACCAAGCACCCCGAGCACTGAGCACCCAGCACCCCGAGCACTGAGCACAGAGCACCCCGAGCACTGAGCACCCAGCACCCCGAGCACTGAGCACCCAGCACCCCGAGCACTGAGCACCCAGCACCCCGAGCACTGAGCACCCAGCACCCTGAGTACTGAGCACCCAGCACCCTGAGTACTGAGCACCCAACACCCTGAGCACTGAGCACCCAGCACCCTGAGTACTGAGCACCCAGCACCCGAAGCACAGAGCACCCTGAGTACTGAGCACCCTGCACCCCAAGCACTGAGCACCCTGAGTACTGAGCACCCAGCACCCTGATTAATGAGCACCCAGCACCCCGAGTACTGAGCACCGAGCACCCTGAGTACTGAGCACCCAACGTACTGAGCACCGAGCACCCTGAGCACTGAGCACCCAGCACCCTGAGTACTGAGCACCCAGCACCCTGAGCAATGAGCACCCTGAGTACTGAGCACCCAGCACCCTGAGTACTGGGCACTCAGCACCCTGAGTACTGAGCACCGAGCACCCCGAGCACTGATCACCCAGCACCCTGAGCACTGAGCACCCTGAGGACTGAGCAACCAGCACCCTGAGTACTGAGCACCCAGCACCCTGAGTACTGAGCACCCAGCATCCTGAGTACTGAGCACCGATCACCCTGAGCACTGAGCACCCAGCACCCCGAGCACTGAGCACCCTGAGTACTGAGCACCCAGCACCCTGAGTACTGAGCACCCAGCACCCCGAGCACTGAGCACCCTGAGTACTGAGCACCCAGCACCCTGAGTACTGAGCACTAAGCACCCAGAGCACTGAGCACCCAGCACCCCGAGCACGGAGCACCCAGGACCCCGAGCACTGAGTACTGAGCACCCAGCACCCTGAGTACTGAGCACCGAGCTCCCCGAGCACTGAGCACCCTGAGTACTGAGCACCCAGCACCCCGATCACTGAGCACCCAGCACCCTGAGCACTGAGCACCCAGCAGCCTGAGCACTGAGCACCCAGCACCCTGAGTACTGAGCACCCAGCACCCCGAGCACTGAGCACCCAGCACCCTGAGTACTGAGCACTGAGCACCCAGCACCCCGAGCACTGAGCACCTAGCACCCTGTGTACTGAGCACCGAGCACCCCGAGCACTGAGCACCCAGCACCCTGAGCACTCAGCACCCAGCACCCCGAGCACTGAGCACCCAGCACCCTGAGCCCTGAGCACCCAGCACCCTGAGCACTGAGCACCCAGCACCCAGAGCACTGAGCACCCAGCACCCTGAGCACTGAGCACCCAGCACCCTGAGTACTGAGCACCCAGCACCCTGAGTACTGAGCACCCAGACCCCGAGCACTGAGCACCCAGCACCCCTAGCACTGTGCACCCAGCACCCTGAGTACTGAGAACCCAGCACCCTGAGTACTGAGCACCCAGCACCCTGAGCACTGAGCACCCAGCGGCCCGAGCACTGAGCACCCAGCATCCTGAGCACTGAGTACTGAGCACCCATCACCCTGAGCACTGAGCACGCAGCACCCTGAGAACTGAGCACCCAGCACCCTGAGTACTGAGCACCCAGCACCCCAAGCACTGAGCACCGAGCACCCTGAGTACTGAGCACCCAGCACGCTGAGCACTGAGCACCCAGCACCCCGAGTACTGAGCACCCAGCACCCTGAGTACTGAGCACCCAGCACCCTGAGCACTGAGCACCCAGCACCCTGAGCACTGAGCACCCAGCACCCTGAGCACTGAGCACCCAGCACCCTGAGTACTGAGCATCAAGCACCCTGAGCACTGAGCACCCAGCACCCTGAGCACTGAGCAGCCAGCACCCTGAGCACTGAGCACCCAACGTACTGAGCAACGAGCACCCCGAGCACTGAGCACCCAGCACCCTGAGTACTGAGCGCTGAGCACCCTGAGTACTGAGCACCCAGCACCCCGAGCACTGAGCACCCAGCACCCCGAGCACTGAGCACCCAGCACCCCGAGCACTGAGCACCCAGCACCGTGAGTACTGAGCACCCAGCACCCTGAGTACTGAGCACCGAGCACCCCGAGCACTGAGCACCCTGAGTACTGAGCACCCAGCACCCCAAGCACTGAGCACCCTGAGTACTGAGCACCCAGCACCCTGAGTACTGAGCAGCCAGCACCCTGAGGACGGAGCACCCAACACCCTGAGTACTGAGCAACCAGCACCCTAAGTACTGAGCACTGAGCACTGAGCTCCCTGAGCACTGAGCACCCAGCACCCTGAGCACTGAGCACCCAGCAACCTGAGCACTGAGTACTGAGCACCCAGCACCCAGAGCACTGAGCACCGAGCACCATGAGCACTGAGCACCCAGCACCCTGAGTACTGAGCACCCAGCACACCAAACACTGAGCACCGAGCACCCTGAGAACTGAGCACCGAGCACCCTGAGTACTGAGCAGCCAGCACCATGAGTACTGAGCACCGAGCACCCAGAGTACTGAGCAACCTGAGTACTGAGCACCCAGCACCCTGAGAATGAGCACCCAGCAACATGAGTACTGAGCACCGAGCACCCTGAGCACTGAGCACCCAGCACCCTGAGTACTGAGCACCCAGCACCCCGAGCACTGAGCACCCAGCACCCTGAGTAATGAGCACCCAGCACCCTGAGTACTGAGCACTGAGCACCCTGAGCACTGAGCACCCAGCACTACGAGCACTGAGCACCCAGCACTCTGAGTACTGAGCACCCAGCACCCTGAGTACTGAGCACCCAGCACCCTGAGTACTTAGCACTGAGCACCCCGAGCACTGAGCACCCAGCACCCTGAGCATTGAGCAACCAGCACCCTGAGTACTGAGCACCCAGCACCCCGAGCACTGAGCACCCAGCACCCTGAGTACTGAGCACCGAGCACCCTGAGTACTGAGCATCCAGCACCCTGAGTACTGAGAACCCAGCGTACTGAGCACCGAGCACCCAGCAACCTGAGCACTGAGCACCCAGCACCCTGAGTACTGAGCACTGAGCACCCAGCACCCCGAGCACTGAGCACCGAGCACCCCGAGCACTGAGCACCCAGCACCCCGAGCACTGAGCACCCAGCACCCCGAGCACTGAGCACCCAGCACCCTGAGTACTGAGCACCCAGCACCCTGAGTACTGAGCACCCAACACCCTGAGCACTGAGCACCCAGCACCCTGAGTACTGAGCGCCCAGCACCCCAAGCACAGAGCACCCTGAGTACTGAGCACCCTGCACCCCAAGCACTGAGCACCCTGAGTACTGAGCACCCAGCACCCTGATTAATGAGCACCCAGCACCCCGAGTACTGAGCACCGAGCACCCTGAGTACTGAGCACCCAACGTACTGAGCACCGAGAACCCTGAGCACTGAGCACCCAGCACCCTGAGTACTGAGCACCCAGCACCCTGAGCAATGAGCACCCTGAGTACTGAGCACCCAGCACCCTGATTAATGAGCACCCAGCACCCCGAGTACTGAGCACCGAGCACCCTGAGTACTGAGCACCCAACGTACTGAGCACCGAGCACCCTGAGCACTGAGCACCCAGCACCCTGAGTACTGAGCACCCAGCACCCTGAGCACTGAGCACCCAGCAGCCCGAGCACTGAGCACCCAGCATCCTGAGCACTGAGTACTGATCACACAGCACCCTGAGCACTGAGAACGCAGCACCCTGAGCACTGAGCACCCAGCACCCTGAGTACTGAGCACCCAGCACCCCAAGCACTGAGCACCGAGCACCCTGTGTACTGAGCACCCAGCACACTGAGTAGTTAGCACCCAGCACCCCGAGTACTGAGCACCCAGCATCGTGAGTACTGACCAACCAGCACCCTGAGTACTGAGCACCCAGCACCCCGAGCACTAAGCACCCAGCACCCCGAGCACCAAGCACCCAGCACCCTGAGCACTGAGCACTCAGCACCCTGAGTACTGAGCACTGAGCACCCAGCACCCTGAGCACTGAGCACCCAGCAGCCTGAGTACTAAGCACCCAGCACCCTGAGTACTGAGCACCCAGCACCCTGAGTACTGAGCACCCAGCGTACTGAGCACCGAGCACCCCGAGCACTGAGCACCCAGCACCCTGAGTACTGAGCACCCAGCACCCCGAGCACTGAGCACACAGCACCGTGAGTACTGAGCACCCAGCACCCTGAGTACTGAGCACCCAGCGTACTGAGCACCGAGCACCCAGCACCCTGAGTACTGAGCACCCAGCACCCTGAGCACTGAGCACCCAGCACCCTGAGTACTGAGCACTGAGCACCCTGAGTACTGAGCACTGAGCACCCTGAGCACTGAGCACCCAGCACCCCGAGCACTGATCACCCAGCACCCTGAGTACTGAGCACCCAGCACCCTGAGTACTGAGCACTCAGCACCCTGAGTACTGAGCACCGAGCACCCCGAGCAGTGATCACCCAGCACCCTGAGCACTGAGCACCCTGAGTACTGAGCACCCAGCACCCTGAGTACTGAGCACCCAGCACCCCGAGCACTGAGCACCCTGAGTACTGAGCACCCAGTACCCTGAGTACTGAACACTAAGCACCCCGAGCACTGAGCACCCAGCACCCTGAGAACTGAGCACCCAGCAACCCGAGCACTAAACACCCAGCACCCCGAGCACCGAGCACCCAGCACCCTGAGCACTGAGCACCCAGCACCCTGAGTACTGAGCACCCAGCACCCTGAGAACTGAACACACAGCACCCTGAGCACTGAGCACACAGCACCCTGAGTACTGAGCACTGAGCACCCAGCACCCCGAGCACTGAGCACCCAGCACCCTGAGTACTGAGCACCCAGCAACCCGAGCACTAAGCACCCTGCACCCCGAGCACCGAGCACCCAGCACCCTGAGCACTGAGCACCCAGCACCCTGAGTACTGAGCACCCAGCACCCTGAGTACTGAGCACCCAGCAACCCGAGCACTAAGCACCCAGCACCCCGAGCTCCGAGCACCCAGCACCCTGAGCACTGAGCACCCAGAACCCTGAGCACTGAGCACCCAGCACCCTGAGTACTGAGCACTTAGCACCCAGCACCCTGAGTACTGAGCACCCAGCAACCCGAGCACTAAGCACCCAGCACCCCGAGCACCGAGCACCTAGCACCCTGAGCACTGAGCACCGAGCACCCTGAGTACTGAGCACCCAGCACCCTGAGTACTGAGCACACTGCGTACTGAGCACCGAGCACCCAGCACCCTGAGTACTGAGCACCCAGCACCCTGAGCACTGAGCACCCAGCACCCTGAGTACTGAGCACTGAGCACCCCGAGTACTGAGCACCGGGCACCCCGAGCACTAAGCACCCAGCACCCAGAGCACCGAGCACCCAGCACCCTGAGCACTGAGCACCCAGCACCCTGAGCACTGAGCACCCAGCACCCTGAGCACTGAGCACCTAGCACCCTGAGCACTGAGCACCCAGCACCCTGAGTACTGAGCACCCAACGTACTGAGCACCGAGTACCCTGAGCACTGAGCACCCAGAACCCCGAGTACTGAGCACCGGGCACCCCGAGCACTAAGCACCCAGCACCCCGAGCACCGAGCACCCAGCACCCCGAGCACTGAGCACCCAGCACCCTGAGCACTGAGCACCCAGTACGCTGAGCACTGAGCACCCAGCACAACGAGCACTGAGCACCCAGCACCCCGAGCACTGAGCACCCAGCACCCTGAGTACTGAGCACCCAGCACCCTGAGTACTGAGCACCCAACACCCTGAGCACTGAGCACCCAGCACCCTGAGTACTGAGCACCCAGCACCCTGAGCACTGAGCACCCTGAGTACTGAGCACCCTGCACCCCAAGCACTGAGCACCCTGAGTACTGAGCACCCAGCACCCTGATTAATGAGCACCCAGCACCCCGAGTACTGAGCACCGAGCACCCTGAGTACTGAGCACCCAACGTACTGAGCACCGAGCACCCTGAGCACTGAGCACCCAGCACCCTGAGTACTGAGCACCCAGCACCCTGAGCAATGAGCACCCTGAGTACTGAGCACCCAGCACCCTGAGTACTGGGCACTCAGCACCCTGAGTACTGAGCACCGAGCACCCCGAGCACTGATCACCCAGCACCCTGAGCACTGAGCACCCTGAGGACTGAGCAACCAGCACCCTGATTACTGAGCACCCAGCACCCTGAGTACTGAGCACCCAGCATCCTGAGTACTGAGCACCGATCACCCTGAGCACTGAGCACCCAGCACCCCGAGCACTGAGCACCCTGAGTACTGAGCACCCAGCACCCTGAGTACTGAGCACCCAGCACCCCGAGCACTGAGCACCCTGAGTACTGAGCACCCAGCACCCTGAGTACTGAGCACTAAGCACCCAGAGCACTGAGCACCCAGCACCCCGAGCACGGAGCACCCAGGACCCCGAGCACTGAGTACTGAGCACCCAGCACCCTGAGTACTGAGCACCGAGCTCCCCGAGCACTGAGCACCCTGAGTACTGAGCACCCAGCACCCCGATCACTGAGCACCCAGCACCCTGAGCACTGAGCACCCAGCACCCTGAGCACTGAGCACCCAGCACCCTGAGTACTGAGCACCCAGCACCCCGAGCACTGAGCACCCAGCACCCTGACTACTGAGCACTGAGCACCCAGCACCCCGAGCACTGAGCACCTAGCACCCTGTGTACTGAGCACCGAGCACCCCGAGCACTGAGCACCCAGCACCCTGAGCACTCAGCACCCAGCACCCCGAGCCCTGAGCACCCAGCACCCTGAGCACTGAGCACCCAGCACCCTGAGCACTGAGCACCCAGCACCCAGAGCACTGAGCACCCAGCACCCTGAGCACTGAGCACCCAGCACCCTGAGTACTGAGCACCCAGCACCCTGAGTACTGAGCACCCAGACCCCGAGCACTGAGCACCCAGCACCCCTAGCACTGTGCACCCAGCACCCTGAGTACTGAGAACCCAGCACCCTGAGTACTGAGCACCCAGCACCCTGAGCACTGAGCACCCAGCGGCCCGAGCACTGAGCACCCAGCATCCTGAGCACTGAGTACTGAGCACCCATCACCCTGAGCACTGAGCACGCAGCACCCTGAGAACTGAGCACCCAGCACCCTGAGTACTGAGCACCCAGCACCCAAGCACTGAGCACCGAGCACCCTGAGTACTGAGCACCCAGCACGCTGAGCACTGAGCACCCAGCACCCCGAGTACTGAGCACCCAGCACCCTGAGTACTGAGCACCCAGCACCCTGAGCACTGAGCACCCAGCACCCTGAGCACTGAGCACCCAGCACCCTGAGCACTGAGCACCCAGCACCCTGAGTACTGAGCATCAAGCACCCTGAGCACTGAGCACCCAGCACCCTGAGCACTGAGCAGCCAGGACCCTGAGCACTGAGCACCCAACGTACTGAGCAACGAGCACCCTGAGCACTGAGCACCCAGCACCCTGAGTACTGAGCGCTGAGCACCCTGAGTACTGAGCACCCAGCACCCCGAGCACTGAGCACCCAGCACCCCGAGCACTGAGCACCCAGCACCCCGAGCACTGAGCACCCAGCACCGTGAGTACTGAGCACCCAGCACCCTGAGTACTGAGCACCGAGCACCCCGAGCACTGAGCACCGGGCACCCCGAGCACTGAGCACCCAACACCCTGAGTACTGAGCACCCAGCACCCTAAGTACTGAGCACTTAGCACTGAGCTCCCTGAGCACTGAGCACCCAGCACCCTGAGCACTGAGCACCCAGCAACCTGAGCACTGAGTACTGAGCACCCAGCACCCAGAGCACTGAGCACCGAGCACCATGAGCACTGAGCACCCAGCACCCTGAGTACTGAGCACCCAGCACACCAAACACTGAGCACCGAGCACCCTGAGAACTGAGCACCGAGCACCCTGAGTACTGAGCAGCCAGCACCATGAGTACTGAGCACCGAGCACCCAGAGTACTGAGCAACCTGAGTACTGAGCACCCAGCACCCTGAGAATGAGCACCCAGCAACATGAGTACTGAGCACCGAGCACCCTGAGCACTGAGCACCCAGCACCCTGAGTACTGAGCACCCAGCACCCCGAGCACTGAGCACCCAGCACCCTGAGTAATGAGCACCCAGCACCCTGAGTACTGAGCACTGAGCACCCTGAGCACTGAGCACCCAGCACTACGAGCACTGAGCACCCAGCACTCTGAGTACTGAGCACCCAGCACCCTGAGTACTGAGCACCCAGCACCCTGAGTACTTAGCACTGAGCACCCCGAGCACTGAGCACCCAGCACCCTGAGCACTGAGCACCCAGCACCCTGAGTACTGAGCACCCAGCACCCCGAGCACTGAGCACCCAGCACCCTGAGTACTGAGCACCGAGCACCCTGAGTACTGAGCATCCAGTACCCTGAGTACTGAGAACCCAGCGTACTGAGCACCGAGCACCCAGCAACCTGAGCACTGAGCACCCAGCACCCTGAGTACTGAGCACTGAGCACCCAGCACCCCGAGCACTGAGCACCGAACACCCCGAGCACTGAGCACCCAGCACCCCGAGCACTGAGCACCCAGCACCCCGAGCACTGAGCACCCAGCACCCTGAGTACTGAGCACCCAGCACCCTGAGTACTGAGCACCCAACACCCTGAGCACTGAGGACCCAGCACCCTGAGTACTGAGCGCCCAGCACCCCAAGCACAGAGCACCCTGTGTACTGAGCACCGTGCACCCCAAGCACTGAGCACCCTGAGTACTGAGCACCCAGCACCCTGATTAATGAGCACCCAGCACCCCGAGTACTGAGCACCGAGCACCCTGAGTACTGAGCACCCAACGTACTGAGCACCGAGCACCCTGAGCACTGAGCACCCAGCACCCTGAGTACTGAGCACCCAGCACCCTGAGCAATGAGCACCCTGAGTACTGAGCACCCAGCACCCTGATTAATGAGCACCCAGCACCCCGAGTACTGAGCACCGAGCACCCTGAGTACTGAGCACCCAACGTACTGAGCACCGAGCACCCTGAGCACTGAGCACCCAGCACCCTGAGTACTGAGCACCCAGCACCCTGAGCACTGAGCACCCAGCAGCCCGAGCACTGAGCACCCAGCATCCTGAGCACTGAGTACTGATCACACAGCACCCTGAGCACTGAGAACGCAGCACCCTGAGCACTGAGCACCCAGCACCCTGAGTACTGAGCACCCAGCACCCCAAGCACTGAGCACCGAGTACCCTGAGTACTGAGCACCCAGCACACTGAGTAGTGAGCACCCAGCACCCCGAGTACTGAGCACCCAGCATCGTGAGTACTGACCAACCAGCACCCTGAGTACTGAGCACCCAGCACCCCGAGCACTAAGCACCCAGCACCCCGAGCACCAAGCACCCAGCACCCTGAGCACTGAGCACCCAGCACCCTGAGTACTGAGCACTGAGCACCCAGCACCCTGAGCACTGAGCACCCAGCAGCCTGAGTACTAAGCACCCAGCACCCTGAGTACTGAGCACCCAGCACCCTGAGTACTGAGCACCCAGCGTACTGAGCACCGTGCACCCCGAGCACTGAGCACCCAGCACCCTGAGTACTGAGCACCCAGCGTACTGAGCACCGAGCACCCAGCACCCTGAGTACTGAGCACCCAGCACCCTGAGCACTGAGCACCCAGCACCCTGAGTACTGAGCACTGAGCACCCTGAGTACTGAGCACTGAGCACCCTGAGCACTGAGCACCCAGCACCCCGAGCACTGATCACCCAGCACCCTGAGTACTGAGCACCCAGCACCCTGAGTACTGAGCACTCAGCACCCTGAGTACTGAGCACCGAGCACCCCGAGCAGTGATCACCCAGCACCCTGAGCACTGAGCACCCTGAGTACTGAGCACCCAGCACCCTGAGTACTGAGCACCCAGCACCCCGAGCACTGAGCACCCTGAGTACTGAGCACCCAGTACCCTGAGTACTGAACACTAAGCACCCAGAGCACTGAGCACCCAGCACCCCGAGCACGGAGCACCCAGGACCCCGATCACTGAGTACTGAGCACCCAGCACCCTGAGTACTGAGCACCGAGCTCCCCGAGCACTGAGCACCCTGAGTACTGAGCACCCAGCACCCTGAGCACTGAGCACCAAGCAGCCCGAGCACTGTGCACCCAGCATCCTGAGCACTGAGTACTGAGCACCCAGCACCCTGAGCACTGAGCACGCAGCACCCTGAGCACTGAGCACCCAGCACCCTGAGTACTGAGCACCCGGCACCCCAAGCACTGAGCACCGAGCACCCTGAGTACTGAGCACCCAGCACGCTGAGCACTGAGCACCCAGCACCGCGAGTACTGAGCACCCAGCACCCTGAGTACTGAGCACCCAGCACCCTGAGCACTGAGCACCCAGCACCCTGAGTACTGAGCACCCAGCACCCTGAGCACTGAGCACCCAGCACCCTGAGCACTGAGCACCCAGCACCCTGAGCACTGAGCACCCAGCACCCTGAGTACTGAGCATCAAGCACCCTGAGCACTGAGCACCCAGCACCCTGAGCACTGAGCAGCCAGGACCCTGAGCACTGAGCACCCAACGTACTGAGCAACGAGCACCCTGAGCACTGAGCACCCAGCACCCTGAGTACTGAGCGCTGAGCACCCTGAGTACTGAGCACCCAGCACCCCGAGCACTGAGCACCCAGCACCCCGAGCACTGAGCACCCAGCACCCCGAGCACTGAGCACCCAGCACCGTGAGTACTGAGCACCCAGCACCCTGAGTACTGAGCACCGAGCACCCCGAGCACTGAGCACCGGGCACCCCGAGCACTGAGCACCCAACACCCTGAGTACTGAGCACCCAGCACCCTAAGTACTGAGCACTTAGCACTGAGCTCCCTGAGCACTGAGCACCCAGCACCCTGAGCACTGAGCACCCAGCAACCTGAGCACTGAGTACTGAGCACCCAGCACCCAGAGCACTGAGCACCGAGCACCATGAGCACTGAGCACCCAGCACCCTGAGTACTGAGCACCCAGCACACCAAACACTGAGCACCGAGCACCCTGAGAACTGAGCACCGAGCACCCTGAGTACTGAGCAGCCAGCACCATGAGTACTGAGCACCGAGCACCCAGAGTACTGAGCAACCTGAGTACTGAGCACCCAGCACCCTGAGAATGAGCACCCAGCAACATGAGTACTGAGCACCGAGCACCCTGAGCACTGAGCACCCAGCACCCTGAGTACTGAGCACCCAGCACCCCGAGCACTGAGCACCCAGCACCCTGAGTAATGAGCACCCAGCACCCTGAGTACTGAGCACTGAGCACCCTGAGCACTGAGCACCCAGCACTACGAGCACTGAGCACCCAGCACTCTGAGTACTGAGCACCCAGCACCCTGAGTACTGAGCACCCAGCACCCTGAGTACTTAGCACTGAGCACCCCGAGCACTGAGCACCCAGCACCCTGAGCACTGAGCACCCAGCACCCTGAGTACTGAGCACCCAGCACCCCGAGCACTGAGCACCCAGCACCCTGAGTACTGAGCACCGAGCACCCTGAGTACTGAGCATCCAGTACCCTGAGTACTGAGAACCCAGCGTACTGAGCACCGAGCACCCAGCAACCTGAGCACTGAGCACCCAGCACCCTGAGTACTGAGCACTGAGCACCCAGCACCCCGAGCACTGAGCACCGAACACCCCGAGCACTGAGCACCCAGCACCCCGAGCACTGAGCACCCAGCACCCCGAGCACTGAGCACCCAGCACCCTGAGTACTGAGCACCCAGCACCCTGAGTACTGAGCACCCAACACCCTGAGCACTGAGGACCCAGCACCCTGAGTACTGAGCGCCCAGCACCCCAAGCACAGAGCACCCTGTGTACTGAGCACCGTGCACCCCAAGCACTGAGCACCCTGAGTACTGAGCACCCAGCACCCTGATTAATGAGCACCCAGCACCCCGAGTACTGAGCACCGAGCACCCTGAGTACTGAGCACCCAACGTACTGAGCACCGAGCACCCTGAGCACTGAGCACCCAGCACCCTGAGTACTGAGCACCCAGCACCCTGAGCAATGAGCACCCTGAGTACTGAGCACCCAGCACCCTGATTAATGAGCACCCAGCACCCCGAGTACTGAGCACCGAGCACCCTGAGTACTGAGCACCCAACGTACTGAGCACCGAGCACCCTGAGCACTGAGCACCCAGCACCCTGAGTACTGAGCACCCAGCACCCTGAGCACTGAGCACCCAGCAGCCCGAGCACTGAGCACCCAGCATCCTGAGCACTGAGGACTGATCACACAGCACCCTGAGCACTGAGAACGCAGCACCCTGAGCACTGAGCACCCAGCACCCTGAGTACTGAGCACCCAGCACCCCAAGCACTGAGCACCGAGTACCCTGAGTACTGAGCACCCAGCACACTGAGTAGTGAGCACCCAGCACCCCGAGTACTGAGCACCCAGCATCGTGAGTACTGACCAACCAGCACCCTGAGTACTGAGCACCCAGCACCCCGAGCACTAAGCACCCAGCACCCCGAGCACCAAGCACCCAGCACCCTGAGCACTGAGCACCCAGCACCCTGAGTACTGAGCACTGAGCACCCAGCACCCTGAGCACTGAGCACCCAGCAGCCTGAGTACTAAGCACCCAGCACCCTGAGTACTGAGCACCCAGCACCCTGAGTACTGAGCACCCAGCGTACTGAGCACCGTGCACCCCGAGCACTGAGCACCCAGCACCCTGAGTACTGAGCACCCAGCGTACTGAGCACCGAGCACCCAGCACCCTGAGTACTGAGCACCCAGCACCCTGAGCACTGAGCACCCAGCACCCTGAGTACTGAGCACTGAGCACCCTGAGTACTGAGCACTGAGCACCCTGAGCACTGAGCACCCAGCACCCCGAGCACTGATCACCCAGCACCCTGAGTACTGAGCACCCAGCACCCTGAGTACTGAGCACTCAGCACCCTGAGTACTGAGCACCGAGCACCCCGAGCAGTGATCACCCAGCACCCTGAGCACTGAGCACCCTGAGTACTGAGCACCCAGCACCCTGAGTACTGAGCACCCAGCACCCCGAGCACTGAGCACCCTGAGTACTGAGCACCCAGTACCCTGAGTACTGAACACTAAGCACCCAGAGCACTGAGCACCCAGCACCCCGAGCACGGAGCACCCAGGACCCCGATCACTGAGTACTGAGCACCCAGCACCCTGAGTACTGAGCACCGAGCTCCCCGAGCACTGAGCACCCTGAGTACTGAGCACCCAGCACCCTGAGCACTGAGCACCAAGCAGCCCGAGCACTGTGCACCCAGCATCCTGAGCACTGAGTACTGAGCACCCAGCACCCTGAGCACTGAGCACGCAGCACCCTGAGCACTGAGCACCCAGCACCCTGAGTACTGAGCACCCGGCACCCCAAGCACTGAGCACCGAGCACCCTGAGTACTGAGCACCCAGCACGCTGAGCACTGAGCACCCAGCACCGCGAGTACTGAGCACCCAGCACCCTGAGTACTGAGCACCCAGCACCCTGAGCACTGAGCAACCAGCACCCCGAGCACTGACCACCCAGCACCCTGAGCACTGAGCACCCAGCACCCTGAGTACTGAGCATCAAGCACCCTGAGCACTGAGCACCCAGCACCCTGAGCACTGAGCAGCCAGCACCCTGAGCACTGAGCACCCAACGTACTGAGCAACGAGCACCCTGAGCACTGATCACCCAGCACCCTGAGTACTGAGCGCTGAGCACCCTGAGTACTGAGCACCGAGCACACCGAGCACTGAGCACAGGGCACCCCGAGCACTGAGCACCCAGCACCCTGAGTACTGAGCACCCAGCACCCTGAGCACTGAGCACCCAGCACCCTGAGTACTGAGCACCCAGCACACCGAGCACTGAGCACCCAGCACCCCGAGCACTGAGCACCCAGCACCGTGAATACTGAGCACCCAGCACCCTGAGTACTGAGCACTGAGCACACCGAGCACTGAGCACAGGGCACCCCGAGCACTGAGCACCCAGCACCCTGAGTACTGAGCACCCAGCACCCTAAGTACTGAGCACTGAGCTCCCTGAGCACTGAGCACCAAGCACCCTGAGCACTGAGCACCCAGCATCCTGAGCACTGAGTACTGAGCACCCAGCACCCAGAGCACTGAGCACCGAGCACCCTGAGCACTGAGCACTCAGCACCCTGAGTACTGAGCACCCAGCACCCCAAACACTGAGCACCGAGCACCCTGAGAACTGAGCACCGAGCACCCTTAGCACTGAGCAGCCAGCACCATGAGTACTGAGCACCGAGCACCCAGAGTACTGAGCAACCTGAGTACTGAGCACTCAGCACCCTGAGAATGAGCACCCAGCACCATGAGTACTGAGCACCGAGCACCCTGAGCACTGAGCACCCAGCACCCTGAGTACTGAGCACCCAGCACCCCGAGCACTGAGCACCCAGCACCCTGAGTAATGAGCACCCAGCACCCTGAGTACTGAGCACTGAGCACCCTGAGCACTGAGCACCCAGCACTACGAGCACTGAGCACCCAGCACCCTGAGTACTGAGCACCCAGCACCCTGAGTACTGAGCACCCAGCACCCTGAGTACTGAGCACCGAGCACCCTGAGCACTGAGCACCCAGCACCCTGAGCACTGAGCACCCTGAGGACTGTGCAACCAGCACCCTGAGTACTGAGCACCCAGCACCCTGAGTACTGAGCACCCAGCATCCTGAGTACTGAGCACCGATCACCCTGAGCACTGAGCACCCAGCACCCCGAGCACTGAGCACCCAGCACCCAGAGTACTGAGCACCCTGAGTACTGAGCACCCAGCACCCCGAGCACTGAGCACCCAGCACCCTGAGTACTGAGCACCCTGAGTACTGAGCACCCAGCACCCTGAGTACTGAGCACCCTGAGTAATGAGCACCCTGAGTACTGAGCACCGAGCACCCCGAGCACTGAGCACCCAGCACGCTGAGTACTGAGCACCCAGCACCCTGAGTAGTGAGCACCCAGCACCCCGAGTACTGAGCACCCAGCACCGTGAGTACTGACCACCCAGCACCCTGAGTACTGAGCACCCAGCACCCCGAGCACTAAGCACCCAGCACCCCGAGCACCGAGCACCGAGCACGAAGCACCCTGAGCACTGAGCACCCAGCAACCTGAGCACTGAGCACCCAGCACCCTGAGTACTGAGCACTGAGCACCCAGCACCCCGAGCACTGAGCACCCAGCACCCTGAGCACTGAGCACCCAGCACCCTGAGTACTGAGCACCCAACGTACTGAGCACCGAGTACCCTGAGCACTGAGCACCCAGAACCCGGAGTACTGAGCACCGGGCACCCCGAGCACTAAGCACCCAGCACCCCGAGCACCGAGCACCCAGCACCCTGAGCACTGAGCACCCAGCACCCCGAGCACTGAGCACCCAGCACCCCGGGCACTGAGCACCCAGAACCCCGAGCACTGAGCACCCAGCACCCCGAGCACTGAGCACCCAGCACCCCGAGCACTGAGCACCCAGCACCCCGAGCACTGAGCACCCAGCACCCTGAGTACTGAGCACCCAGCACCCTGAGTACTGAGCACCCAGCACAGCAAGCACAGAGCACCCTGAGTACTGAGCACCCTGCACCCCAAGCACTGAGCACCCTGAGTACTGAGCACCCATCACCCTGAGCACTGAGCACCCAGCACCCTGAGTACTGAGCACCCAGCACCCTGAGCAATGAGCACCCTGAGTACTGAGCACCCAGCACCTTGAGCACTGAGCACCGAGAACCCCGAGCACTGAGCACTCAGCACAGCAAGCACAGAGCACCCTGAGTACGGAGCACCCAGCACCCTGAGTACTGAGCACCCAGCACCCTGAGCAATGAGCACCCTGAGTACTGAGCACCCAGCACCCTGATTAATGAGCACCCAGCACCCCGAGTACTGAGCACCGAGCACCCTGAGTACTGAGCACCCAACGTACTGAGCACCGAGCACCCTGAGCACTGAGCACCCAGCACCCTGAGTACTGAGCACCCAGCACCCTGAGCACTGAGCACCCAGCAGCCCGAGCACTGAGCACCCAGCATCCTGAGCACTGAGTACTGATCACACAGCACCCTGAGCACTGAGAACGCAGCACCCTGAGCACTGAGCACCCAGCACCCTGAGTACTGAGCACCCAGCACCCCAAGCACTGAGCACCGAGCACCCTGAGTACTGAGCACCCAGCACACTGAGTAGTGAGCACCCAGCACCCCGAGTACTGAGCACCCAGCATCGTGAGTACTGACCAACCAGCACCCTGAGTACTGAGCACCCAGCACCCCGAGCACTAAGCACCCAGCACCCCGAGCACCAAGCACCCAGCACCCTGAGCACTGAGCACCCAGCACCCTGAGCACTGAGCACCCAGCAGCCTGAGTACTAAGCACCCAGCACCCTGAGTACTGAGCACCCAGCACCCTGAGAACTGAGCACCCAGCGTACTGAGCACCGAGCACCCCGAGCACTGAGCACCCAGCACCCTGAGTACTGAGCACCCAGCACCCCGAGCACTGAGCACACAGCACCGTGAGTACTGAGCACCCAGCACCCTGAGTACTGAGCACCCAGCGTACTGAGCACCGAGCACCCAGCACCCTGAGTACTGAGCACCCAGCACCCTGAGCACTGAGCACCCAGCACCCTGAGTACTGAGCACTGAGCACCCTGAGTACTGAGCACTGAGCACCCTGAGCACTGAGCACCCAGCACCCCGAGCACTGATCACCCAGCACCCTGAGTACTGAGCACCCAGCACCCTGAGTACTGAGCACTCAGCACCCTGAGTACTGAGCACCGAGCACCCCGAGCAGTGATCACCCAGCACCCTGAGCACTGAGCACCCTGAGTACTGAGCACCCAGCACCCTGAGTACTGAGCACCCAGCACCCCGAGCACTGAGCACCCTGAGTACTGAGCACCCAGTACCCTGAGTACTGAACACTAAGCACCCAGAGCACTGAGCACCCAGCACCCCGAGCACGGAGCACCCAGGACCCCGATCACTGAGTACTGAGCACCCAGCACCCTGAGTACTGAGCACCGAGCTCCCCGAGCACTGAGCACCCTGAGTACTGAGCACCCAGCACCCTGAGCACTGAGCACCAAGCAGCCCGAGCACTGTGCACCCAGCATCCTGAGCACTGAGTACTGAGCACCCAGCACCCTGAGCACTGAGCACGCAGCACCCTGAGCACTGAGCACCCAGCACCCTGAGTACTGAGCACCCGGCACCCCAAGCACTGAGCACCGAGCACCCTGAGTACTGAGCACCCAGCACGCTGAGCACTGAGCACCCAGCACCGCGAGTACTGAGCACCCAGCACCCTGAGTACTGAGCACCCAGCACCCTGAGCACTGAGCAACCAGCACCCCGAGCACTGACCACCCAGCACCCTGAGCACTGAGCACCCAGCACCCTGAGTACTGAGCATCAAGCACCCTGAGCACTGAGCACCCAGCACCCTGAGCACTGAGCAGCCAGCACCCTGAGCACTGAGCACCCAACGTACTGAGCAACGAGCACCCTGAGCACTGATCACCCAGCACCCTGAGTACTGAGCGCTGAGCACCCTGAGTACTGAGCACCGAGCACACCGAGCACTGAGCACAGGGCACCCCGAGCACTGAGCACCCAGCACCCTGAGTACTGAGCACCCAGCACCCTGAGCACTGAGCACCCAGCACCCTGAGTACTGAGCACCCAGCACCCCGAGCACTGAGCACCCAGCACCCCGAGCACTGAGCACCCAGCACCGTGAATACTGAGCACCCAGCACCCTGAGTACTGAGCACTGAGCACACCGAGCACTGAGCACAGGGCACCCCGCGCACTGAGCACCCAGCACCCTGAGTACTGAGCACCCAGCACCCTAAGTACTGAGCACTGAGCTCCCTGAGCACTGAGCACCAAGCACCCTGAGCACTGAGCACCCAGCATCCTGAGCACTGAGTACTGAGCACCCAGCACCCAGAGCACTGAGCACCGAGCACCCTGAGCACTGAGCACTCAGCACCCTGAGTACTGAGCACCCAGCACCCCAAACACTGAGCACCGAGCACCCTGAGAACTGAGCACCGAGCACCCTTAGCACTGAGCAGCCAGCACCATGAGTACTGAGCACCGAGCACCCAGAGTACTGAGCAACCTGAGTACTGAGCACTCAGCACCCTGAGAATGAGCACCCAGCACCATGAGTACTGAGCACCGAGCACCCTGAGCACTGAGCACCCAGCACCCTGAGTACTGAGCACCCAGCACCCCGAGCACTGAGCACCCAGCACCCTGAGTAATGAGCACCCAGCACCCTGAGTACTGAGCACTGAGCACCCTGAGCACTGAGCACCCAGCACTACGAGCACTGAGCACCCAGCACCCTGAGTACTGAGCACCCAGCACCCTGAGTACTGAGCACCCAGCACCCTGAGTATTGAGCACCGAGCACCCTGAGCACTGAGCACCCAGCACCCTGAGCACTGAGCACCCTGAGGACTGTGCAACCAGCACCCTGAGTACTGAGCACCCAGCACCCTGAGTACTGAGCACCCAGCATCCTGAGTACTGAGCACCGATCACCCTGAGCACTGAGCACCCAGCACCCCGAGCACTGAGCACCCAGCACCCAGAGTACTGAGCACCCTGAGTACTGAGCACCCAGCACCCCGAGCACTGAGCACCCAGCACCCTGAGTACTGAGCACCCTGAGTACTGAGCACCCAGCACCCTGAGTACTGAGCACCCTGAGTAATGAGCACCCTGAGTACTGAGCACCGAGCACCCCGAGCACTGAGCACCCAGCACGCTGAGTACTGAGCACCCAGCACCCTGAGTAGTGAGCACCCAGCACCCCGAGTACTGAGCACCCAGCACCGTGAGTACTGACCACCCAGCACCCTGAGTACTGAGCACCCAGCACCCCGAGCACTAAGCACCCAGCACCCCGAGCACCGAGCACCGAGCACGAAGCACCCTGAGCACTGAGCACCCAGCAACCTGAGCACTGAGCACCCAGCACCCTGAGTACTGAGCACTGAGCACCCAGCACCCCGAGCACTGAGCACCCAGCACCCTGAGCACTGAGCACCCAGCACCCTGAGTACTGAGCACCCAACGTACTGAGCACCGAGTACCCTGAGCACTGAGCACCCAGAACCCGGAGTACTGAGCACCGGGCACCCCGAGCACTAAGCACCCAGCACCCCGAGCACCGAGCACCCAGCACCCTGAGCACTGAGCACCCAGCACCCCGAGCACTGAGCACCCAGCACCCCAGGCACTGAGCACCCAGAACCCCGAGCACTGAGCACCCAGCACCCCGAGCACTGAGCACCCAGCACCCCGAGCACTGAGCACCCAGCACCCCGAGCACTGAGCACCCAGCACCCTGAGTACTGAGCACCCAGCACCCTGAGTACTGAGCACCCAGCACAGCAAGCACAGAGCACCCTGAGTACTGAGCACCCTGCACCCCAAGCACTGAGCACCCTGAGTACTGAGCACCCATCACCCTGAGCACTGAGCACCCAGCACCCTGAGTACTGAGCACCCAGCACCCTGAGCAATGAGCACCCTGAGTACTGAGCACCCAGCACCTTGAGCACTGAGCACCGAGAACCCCGAGCACTGAGCACCCAGCACCCAGAGCACTGAGCACCCAGCACCCTGAGAACTGAGCACCCAGCACCCTGAGTACTGAGCACCCAGCACCCTGAGCACTGAGCACCCAGCAGCCCGAGCACTGAGCACCCAGCATCCTGAGCACTGAGTACTGAGCACCCAGCACCCTGTGCACTGAGCACGCAGCACCCTGAGCACTGAGCACCAAGCACCCTGAGTACTGAGCACCCAGCACACCAAGCACTGAGCACCGAGCACCCTGAGTACTGAGCACCCAGCACCCTGAGTACTGAGCACCCAGCACCCCAAGCACTGAGCACCCAGCACCCTGAATACTGAGCACCCAGCACCCTGAGCACTGAGCACCCAGCACCCCGAGCACTGAGCACCCAGCACCCCGAGCACTGAGCACCCAGCACCGTGAGTACTGAGAACCCAGCACCCTGAGTACTGAGCACCGAGCACCCCGAGCACTGAGCACCGGGCACCCCGAGCACTGAGCACCCAGCACCCTGAGTACTGAGCACCCAGTACCCTAAGTACTGAGCACTGAGCTCCCTGAGCACTGAGCACCCAGCACCCTGAGCACTGAGCACCCAGCATCCTGAGCACTGAGTACTGAGCACCCAGCACCCAGAGCACTGAGCACCGAGCACCCTGAGCACTGAGCACTCAGCACCCTGAGTACTGAGAACCCAGCACCCCAAACACTGTGCACCGAGCACCCTGAGAACTGAGCACCGAGCACCCTTAGTACTGAGCAGCCAGCACCATGAGTACTGAGCACCGAGCACCCAGTGTACTGAGCAACCTGAGTACTGAGCACCCAGCACCCTGAGAATGACCACCCAGCACCATGAGTACTGAGCACCGAGCACCCTGAGCACTGAGCACCCAGCACCCTGAGTACTGAGCACCCAGCACCCCGAGCACTGAGCACACAGCACCCTGAGTAATGAGCACCCAGCACCCTGAGTACTGAGCACTGAGCACCCAGCACTACGAGCACTGAGCACCCAGCACCCTGAGTACTGAGCACCCAGCACCCTGAGTACTGAGCACCCAGCACCCTGAGTACTGAGCACCGAGCACCCCGAGCACTGAGCACCCAGCACCCTGAGCACTGAGCACCCAGCAGCCCGAGCACTGAGCACCCAGCATCCTGAGCACTGAGTACTGAGCACCCAGCACCCTGAGCACTGAGCACGCAGCACCCTGAGCACTGAGCACCAAGCACCCTGAGTACTGAGCACCCAGCACACCAAGCACTGAGCACCGAGCACCCTGAGTACTGAGCACCCAGCACCCTGAGTACTGAGCACCCAGCACCCCAAGCACTGAGCACCCCGAGTACTGAGCACCGGGCACCCCGAGCACTAAGCACCCAGCACCCCGAGCACCGAGCACCCAGCACCCTGATCACTGAGCACCCAGCACCCCGAGCACTGAGCACCCAGCACCCCGGGCACTGAGCACCCAGAACCCCGAGCACTGAGCACCCAGCACCCCGAGCACTGAGCACCCAGCACCCCGAGCACTGAGCACCCAGCGCCCCGGGCACTGAGCACCCAGCACCCTGAGTACTGAGCACCCAGCACCCTGAGTACTGAGCACCCAGCACAGCAAGCACAGAGCACCCTGAGTACTGAGCACCCTGCACCCCAAGCACTGAGCACCCTGAGTACTGAGCACCCATCACCCTGAGCACTGAGCACCCAGCACCCTGAGTACTGAGCACCCAGCACCCTGAGCAATGAGCACCCTGAGTACTGAGCACCCAGCACCTTGAGCACTGAGCACCGAGAACCCCGAGCACTGAGCACCCAGCACCCAGAGCCCTGAGCACCCAGCACCCTGAGAACTGAGCACCCAGCACCCTGAGTACTGAGCACCCAGCACCCTGAGCACTGAGCACCCAGCAGCCCGAGCACTGAGCACCCAGCATCCTGAGCACTGAGTACTGAGCACCCAGCACCCTGAGCACTGAGCACGCAGCACCCTGAGCACTGAGCACCCAGCACCCTGTGTACTGAGCACCCAGCACACCAAGCACTGAGCACCGAGCACCCTGAGTACTGAGCACCCAGCACCCTGAGTACTGAGCACCCAGCACCCCAAGCACTGAGCACCCAGCACCCTGAATACTGAGCACCCAGCACCCTGAGCACTGAGCACCCAGCACCCCGAGCACTGAGCACCCAGCACCCCGAGCACTGAGCACCCAGCACCGTGAGTACTGAGCACCCAGCACCCTGAGTACTGAGCACCGAGCACCCCGAGCACTGAGCACCGGGCACCCCGAGCACTGAGCACCCAGCACCCTGAGTACTGAGCACCCAGCACCCTAAGTACTGAGCACTGAGCTCCCTGAGCACTGAGCACCCAGCACCCTGAGCACTGAGCACCCAGCATCCTGAGCACTGAGTACTGAGCACCCAGCACCCAGAGCACTGAGCACCGAGCACCCTGAGCACTGAGCACTCAGCACCCTGAGTACTGAGCACCCAGCACCCCAAACACTGTGCACCGAGCACCCTGAGAACTGAGCACCGAGCACCCTTAGTACTGAGCAGCCAGCACCATGAGTACTGAGCACCGAGCACCCAGTGTACTGAGCAACCTGAGTACTGAGCACCCAGCACCCTGAGAATGACCACCCAGCACCATGAGTACTGAGCACCGAGCACCCTGAGCACTGAGCACCCAGCACCCTGAGTACTGAGCACCCAGCACCCCGAGCACTGAGCACCCAGCACCCTGAGTAATGAGCACCCAGCACCCTGAGTACTGAGCACTGAGCACCCAGCACTACGAGCACTGAGCACCCAGCACCCTGAGTACTGAGCACCCAGCACCCTGAGTACTGAGCACCCAGCACCCTGAGTACTGATCACCGAGCACCCCGAGCACTGAGCACCCAGCACCCTGAGCACTGAGCACCCTGAGGACTGAGCAACCAGCACCCTGTGTACTGAGCACCCAGCACCCTGAGTACTGAGCACCCAGCATCCTGAGTACTGAGCACCGATCACCCTGAGCACTGAGCACCCAGCACCCCGAGCACTGAGCACCCAGCACCCTGAGTACTGAGCACCCTGGGTACTGAGCACCCAGCACCCCGAGCACCGAGCACGAAGCACCCTGAGCACTGAGCACCCAGCAACCTGAGCACTGAGCACCCAGCACCCTGAGTACTGAGCACTGAGCACCCAGCACCCTGAGCACTGAGCACAAAGCACGCTGAGTACTGAGCACTGAGCACCCTGAGTACTGAGCACCGAGGACCCTGAGCACTGAGCACCCAGCACGCTGAGTACTGAGCACTGAGCACCCTGAGTACTGAGCACCTAGCACCCTGAGTACTGAGCACCCAGCACCCTGAGCACTGAGTAGCCAGCACCCTCAGCACTGAGCACCGAGCACCCCGAGCACTGAGCACCCAGCACCCTGAGTACTGAGCACCCAGCACCCTGAGCAATGAGCACCCTGAGTACTGAGCACCCAGCACCTTGAGCACTGAGCACCGAGAACCCCGAGCACTGAGCACCCAGCACCCAGAGCACTGAGCACCCAGCACCCTGAGAACTGAGCACCCAGCACCCTGAGTACTGAGCACCCAGCACCCTGAGCACTGAGCACCCAGCAGCCCGAGCACTGAGCACCCAGCATCCTGAGCACTGAGTACTGAGCACCCAGCACCCTGAGCACTGAGCACGCAGCACCCTGAGCACTGAGCACCCAGCACCCTGAGTACTGAGCACCCAGCACACCAAGCACTGAGCACCGAGCACCCTGAGTACTGAGCACCCAGCACCCTGAGTACTGAGCACCCAGCACCCCAAGCACTGAGCACCCAGCACCCTGAATACTGAGCACCCAGCACCCTGAGCACTGAGCACCCAGCACCCCGAGCACTGAGCACCCAGCACCCCGAGCACTGAGCACCCAGCACCGTGAGTACTGAGCACCCAGCACCCTGAGTACTGAGCACCGAGCACCCCGAGCACTGAGCACCGGGCACCCCGAGCACTGAGCACCCAGCACCCTGAGTACTGAGCACCCAGCACCCTAAGTACTGAGCACTGAGCTCCCTGAGCACTGAGCACCCAGCACCCTGAGCACTGAGCACCCAGCATCCTGAGCACTGAGTACTGAGCACCCAGCACCCAGAGCACTGAGCACCGAGCACCCTGAGCACTGAGCACTCAGCACCCTGAGTACTGAGCACCCAGCACCCCAAACACTGTGCACCGAGCACCCTGAGAACTGAGCACCGAGCACCCTTAGTACTGAGCAGCCAGCAACATGAGTACTGAGCACCGAGCACCCAGTGTACTGAGCAACCTGAGTACTGAGCACCCAGCACCCTGAGAATGACCACCCAGCACCATGAGTACTGAGCACCGAGCACCCTGAGCACTGAGCACCCAGCACCCTGAGTACTGAGCACCCAGCACCCCGAGCACTGAGCACCCAGCACCCTGAGTAATGAGCACCCAGCACCCTGAGTACTGAGCACTGAGCACCCAGAAATACGAGCACTGAGCACCCAGCACCCTGAGTACTGAGCACCCAGCACCCTGAGTACTGAGCACCCAGCACCCTGAGTACTGAGCACCGAGCACCCCGAGCACTGAGCACCCAGCACCCTGAGCACTGAGCACCCTGAGGACTGAGCAACCAGCACCCTGTGTACTGAGCACCCAGCACCCTGAGTACTGAGCACCCAGCATCCTGAGTACTGGGCACCGATCACCCTGAGCACTGAGCACCCAGCACCCCGAGCACTGAGCACCCAGCACCCTGAGTACTGAGCACCCTGGGTACTGAGCACCCAGCACCCCGAGCACTGAGCACCCAGCACCCTGAGTACTGAGCACCCTGAGTACTGAGCACCCAGCACCCTGAGTACTGAGCACCCTGAGTAATGAGCACCCTGAGTACTGAGCACCGAGCACCCCGAGCACTGAGCACCCAGCACCCTGAGTACTGAGCACCCAGCACCCTGAGTAGTGAGCACCCAGCACCCCGAGTACTGAGCACCCAGCACCGTGAGTACTGACCACCCAGCACCCTGAGTACTGAGCACCCAGCACCCCGAGCACTAAGCACCCAGCACCCCGAGCACCGAGCACCGAGCACGAAGCACCCTGAGCACTGAGCACCCAGCAACCTGAGCACTGAGCACCCAGCACCCTGAGTACTGAGCACTGAGCACCCAGCACCCGGAGCACTGAGCAGCCAGCACACTGAGTACTAAGCACCCAGCACCCTGAGTACTGAGCACCCAGCACCCTGAGTACTGAGCACCCAGAGTACTGAGCACCGAGCACCCCGAGCACTGAGCACCCAGCACCCTGAGAACCGAGCACCCAGCAACCTGAGTACTGAGCACCCAGCACCCTGAGCACTGAGCACCCACCACCCTGAGTACTGAGCACTGAGCACCCCGAGTACTGAGCACCGAGCACCCCGAGCACTAAGCACCCAGCACCCAGAGCACCGAGCACCCAGCACCCTGAGCACTGAGCACCCAGCACCCTGAGCACTGAGCACCCAGCACCCTGAGCACTGAGCACCCAGCACCCTGAGCACTGAGCACCCAGCACCCTGAGCACTGAGCACCCAGCACCCTGAGTACTGAGCACCCAACGTACTGAGCACCGAGTACCCTGAGCACTGAGCACCCAGAACCCCGAGTACTGAGCACCGGGCACCACGAGCACTAAGCACCCAGCACCCCGAGCACCGAGCACCCAGCACCCTGAGCACTGAGCACCCAGCACCCCGAGCACTGATCACCCAGCACCCTGGGCACTGAGCTCCCAGAACCCCGAGCACTGAGCACCCAGCACCCCGAGCACTGAGCACCCAGCACCCCGAGCACTGAGCACCCAACACCCCGAGCACTGAGCACCCAGCACCCTGAGTACTGAGCACCCAGCACCCTGAGTACTGAGCACCCAACACCCTGAGCACTGAGCACCCAGCACCCTGAGTACTGAGCACCCAGCACCCCAAGCACAGAACACCCTGAGTACTGAGCACCCTGAACCCCAAGCACTGAGCACCCTGATTACTGAGCACCCATCACCCTGAATAATGAGCACCCAGCACCCCGAGTACTGAGCACCAAGCACCCTGAGTACTGAGCACCCAACGTACTGAGCACCGAGCACCCTGAGCACTGAGCACCCAGCACCCTGAGTACTGAGCACCCAGCACCCTGAGCAATGAGCACGCTGAATACAGAGCACCCAGCACCTTGAACACTGAGCACCGATAACCCCGAGCACTGAGCACCCAGCACCCGGAGTACTGAGCACCCAGCAACCTGAGTACTAAGCACCGAGCACCCTGAGTACTGAGCACCCAGCACACTGAGCACTGAACACACAGCACCCTGAGTACTGAGCACCTCGAGCACTGAGCACCCAGCACCCTGAGTACTGAGCACCGAGCACCCTGAGCACTGAGCACCCAGCACAGCGAGCACTGAGCACCCAGCACCCCGAGCACAGAGCACCCAGCACCCTGAGTACTGAGCACCCAGCACCCTGAGTACTGAGCACCCAGCACCCTGAGCACTGAGTACCCAGCACCCTGAGTACTGAGCACCCAGCAACCCGAGCACTAAACACCCAGCACCCCGAGCACCGAGCACCCAGCACCCTGAGCACTGAGCACCCAGCACCCTGAGTACTGAGCACCCAGCACCCTGAGTACTGAGCACCCAGCACCCTGAGAACTGAACACACAGCACCCTGAGCACTGAGCACACAGCACCCTGAGTACTGAGCACTGAGCACCCAGCACCCCGAGCACTGAGCACCCAGCACCCTGAGTACTGAGCACCCAGCAACCCGAGCACTAAGCACCCTGCACCCTGAGCACCGAGCACCCAGCACCCTGAGCACTGAGCACCCAGCACCCTGAGTACTGAGCACCCAGCACCCTGAGTACTGAGCACCCAGCAACCCGAGCACTAAGCACCCAGCACCCCGAACTCCGAGCACCCAGCACCCTGAGCACTGAGCACCCAGAACCCTGAGCACTGAGCACCCAGCACCCTGAGTACTGAGCACTTAGCACCCAGCACCCTGAGTACTGAGCACCCAGCAACCCGAGCACTAAGCACCCAGCACCCCGAGCACCGAGCACCTAGCACCCTGAGCACTGAGCACCGAGCACCCTGAGTACTGAGCACCCAGCACCCTGAGTACTGAGCACACTGCGTACTGAGCACCGAGCACCCAGCACCCTGAGTACTGAGCACCCAGCACCCTGAGCACTGAGCACCCAGCACCCTGAGTACTGAGCACTGAGCACCCCGAGTACTGAGCACCGGGCACCCCGAGCACTAAGCACCCAGCACCCAGAGCACCGAGCACCCAGCACCCTGAGCACTGAGCACCCAGCACCCTGAGCACTGAGCACCCAGCACCCTGAGCACTGAGCACCTAGCACCCTGAGCACTGAGCACCCAGCACCCTGAGTACTGAGCACCCAACGTACTGAGCACCGAGTACCCTGAGCACTGAGCACCCAGAACCCCGAGTACTGAGCACCGGGCACCCCGAGCACTAAGCACCCAGCACCCCGAGCACCGAGCACCCAGCACACTGAGCACTGAGAACCCAGCACCCCGAGCACTGAGCACTAAGCACCCCGAGCACTGAGCACCCAGCACCCCGAGCACTGAGCACCCAGCACCCTGAGCACTGAGCACCCAGCACCCCAAGCACTGAGCACCCAGCACCCCGAGCACTGAGCACCCAGCAACCCGAGCACTGAGCACCCAGCACCCTGAGTACTGAGCACCCAGCACCCTGAGTACTGAGCACCCAACACCCTGAGCACTGAGCACCCAGCACCCTGAGTACTGAGCACCCAGCACCCCGAGCACTGAGCACCCAGCACCCCGAGCACTGAACACCCAGCACCCTGTGTACTGAGCACCCAGCACCCTGAGTACTGAGCACTGAGCACCCAGCACCCCGAGCACTGAGCACCCAGCAACCTGAGTACTGAGCACCCAGCACCCCGAGCACTGAGCACCCAGCACCCTGAGTAATGAGCACCCAGCACCCTGAGTACTGAGCACTGAGCACCCTGCACTACGAGCACTGAGCACCCAGCACCCTGAGTACTGAGCACCCAGCACCCTGAGTACTGAGCACCCAGCACCCTGAGTACTGAGCACCGAGCACCCCGAGCACTGAGCACCCAGCACCCTGAGCACTGAGCACCCTGAGGACTGAGCAACCAGCACCCTGTGTACTGAGCACCCAGCACCCTGAGTACTGAGCACCCAGCATCCTGAGTACTGAGCACCGATCACCCTGAGCACTGAGCACCCAGCACCCCGAGCACTGAGCACCCAGCACCCTGAGTACTGAGCACCCTGGGTACTGAGCACCCAGCACCCCGAGCACTGAGCACCCAGCACCCTGAGTACTGAGCACCCTGAGTACTGAGCACCCAGCACCCTGAGTACTGAGCACCCTGAGTAATGAGCACCCTGAGTACTGAGCACCGAGCACCCCGAGCACTGAGCACCCAGCACCCTGAGTACTGAGCACCCAGCACCCTGAGTAGTGAGCACCCAGCACCCCGAGTACTGAGCACCCAGCACCGTGAGTACTGACCACCCAGCACCCTGAGTACTGAGCACCCAGCACCCCGAGCACTAAGCACCCAGCACCCCGAGCACCGAGCACCGAGCACGAAGCACCCTGAGCACTGAGCACCCAGCAACCTGAGCACTGAGCACCCAGCACCCTGAGTACTGAGCACTGAGCACCCAGCACCCGGAGCACTGAGCACCCAGCACCCTGAGTACTAAGCACCCAGCACCCTGAGTACTGAGCACCCAGCACCCTGAGTACTGAGCACCCAGCGTACTGAGCACCGAGCACCCCGAGCACTGAGCACCCAGCACCCTGAGTACTGAGCACCCAGCACCCCGAGCACTGAGCACCCAGCACCCTGAGTACTGAGCACCGAGCACCCTGAGTACTGAGCACCCAGCACCCTGAGTACTGAGCACCCTGGGTACTGAGCACCCAGCACCCCGAGCACTCAGCACCCAGCACCCTGAGTACTGAGCACCCTGAGTACTGAGCACCCAGCACCCTGAGTACTGAGCACCCTGAGTAATGAGCACCCTGAGTACTGAGCACCGAGCACCCCGAGCACTGAGCACCCAGCACCCTGAGTACTGAGCACCCAGCACCCTGAGTAGTGAGCACCCAGCACCCCGAGTACTGAGCACCCAGCACCGTGAGTACTGACCACCCAGCACCCTGAGTACTGAGCACCCAGCACCCCGAGCACTAAGCACCCTGCACCCCGAGCACCGAGCACCGAGCACGAAGCACCCTGAGCACTGAGCACCCAGCAACCTCAGCACTGAGCACCCAGCACCCTGAGTACTGAGCACTGAGCACCCAGCACCCGGAGCACTGAGCACCCAGCACCCTGAGTACTAAGCACCCAGCACCCTGAGTACTGAGCACCCAGCACCCTGAGTACTGAGCACCCAGCGTACTGAGCACCGAGCACCCCGAGCACTGAGCACCCAGCACCCTGAGTACTGAGCACCCAGCACCCCGAGCACTGAGCACCCAGCACCCTGAGTACTGAGCACCGAGCACCCTGAGTACTGAGCACCCAGCACCCTGAGTACTGAGAACCCAGCGTACTGAGAACCGAGCACCCAGAACCCTGAGTACTGAGCACCCAGCACCCTGAGCACTGAGCACCCACCACCCTGAGTACTGAGCACTGAGCACCCCGAGTACTGAGCACCGAGCACCCCGAGCACTAAGCACCCAGCACCCAGAGCACCGAGCACCCAGCACCCTGAGCACTGAGCACCCAGCACCCTGAGCACTGAGCACCCAGCACCCTGAGCACTGAGCACCCAGCACCCTGAGCACTGAGCACCCAGCACCCTGAGCACTGAGCACCCAGCACCCTGAGTACTGAGCACCCAACGTACTGAGCACCGAGTACCCTGAGCACTGAGCACCCAGAACCCCGAGTACTGAGCACCGGGCACCACGAGCACTAAGCAACCAGCACCCCGAGCACCGAGCACCCAGCACCCTGAGCACTGAGCACCCAGCACCCCGAGCACTGATCACCCAGCACCCTGGGCACTGAGCACCCAGAACCCCGAGCACTGAGCACCCAGCACCCCGAGCACTGAGCACCCAGCACCCCGAGCACTGAGCACCCAACACCCCGAGCACTGAGCACCCAGCACCCTGAGTACTGAGCACCCAGCACCCTGAGTACTGAGCACCCAACACCCTGAGCACTGAGTACCCAGCACCCTGAGTACTGAGCACCCAGCACCCCAAGCACAGAACACCCTGAGTACTGAGCACCCTGAACCCCAAGCACTGAGCACCCATCACCCTGATTAATGAGCACCCAGCACCCCGAGTACTGAGCACCAAGCACCCTGAGTACTGAGCACCCAACGTACTGAGCACCGAGCACCCTGAGCACTGAGCACCCAGCACCCTGAGTACTGAGCACCCAGCACCCTGAGCAATGAGCACGCTGAGTACTGAGCACCCAGCACCTTGAGCACTGAGCACCGAGAACCCCGAGCACTGAGCTCCCAGCACCCGGAGTACTGAGCACCCAGCACCCTGAGTACTAAGCACCGAGCACCCTGAGTACTGAGCACCCAGCACACTGAGCACTGAACACACAGCACCCTGAGTACTGAGCACCTCGAGCACTGAGCACCCAGCACCCTGAGTACTGAGCACCGAGCACCCTGAGCACTGAGCACCCAGCACAGCGAGCACTGAGCACCCAGCACCCCGAGCACAGAGCACCCAGCACCCTGAGTACTGAGCACCCAGCACCCTGAGTACTGAGCACCCAGCACCCTGAGCACTGAGTACCCAGCACCCTGAGCACTGAGCACACAGCACCCTGAGCACTGAGCACCCAGCACCCTGAGTACTGAGCACTGAGCACCCAGCACCCCGAGCACTGAGCACCCAGCACCCTGAGTACTGAGCACCCAGCAACCCGAGCAATAAACACCCAGCACCCCGAGCACCGAGCACCCAGCACACTGAGCACTGAGCACCCAGCACCCTGAGTACTGAGCACCCAGCACCCTGAGTACTGAGCACCCAGCACCCTGAGAACTGAACACACAGCACCCTGAGCACTGAGCACACAGCACCCTGAGAACTGAGCACTGAGCAACCAGCACCCCGAGCACTGAGCACCCAGCACCCTGAGTACTGAGCACCCAGCAACCCGAGCACTAAGCACCCTGCACCCCGAGCACCGAGCACCCAGCACCCTGAGCACTGAGCACCCAGCACCCTGAGTACTGAGCACCCAGCACCCTGAGTACTGAGCACCCAGCAACCCGAGCACTAAGCACCCAGCACCCCGAGCTCCGAGCACCCAGCACCCTGAGCACTGAGCACCCAGAACCCTGAGCACTGAGCACCCAGCACTCTGAGTACTGAGCACTTAGCACCCAGCACCCTGAGTACTGAGCACCCAGCAACCCGAGCACTAAGCACCCAGCACCCCGAGCACCGAGCACCTAGCACCCTGAGCACTGAGCACCGAGCACCCTGAGTACTGAGCACCCAGCACCCTGAGTACTGAGCACACTGCGTACTGAGCACCGAGCACCCAGCACACTGAGTACTGAGCACCCAGCACCCTGAGCACTGAGCACCCAGCAACCTGAGTACTGAGCACTGAGCACCCCGAGTACTGAGCACCGGGCACCCCGAGCACTAAGCACCCAGCACCCAGAGCACCGAGCACCCAGCACCCTGAGCACTGAGCACCCAGCACCCTGAGCACTGAGCACCCAGCACCCTGAGCACTGAGCACCTAGCACCCTGAGCACTGAGCACCCAGCACCCTGAGTACTGAGCACCCAACGTACTGAGCACCGAGTACCCTGAGCACTGAGCACCCAGAACCCCGAGTACTGAGCACCGGGCACCCCGAGCACTAAGCACCCAGCACCCCGAGCACCGAGCACCCAGCACACTGAGCACTGAGAACCCAGCACCCCGAGCACTGAGCACCAAGCATCCCGAGCACTGAGCACCCAGCACCCCGAGCACTGAGCACCCAGCACCCCGAGCACTGAGCACCCAGCACCCTGAGTACTGAGCACCCAGCACCCTGAGTAGTGAGCACCCAACACCCTGAGCACTGAGCACCCAGCACCCTGAGTACTGAGCACCCAGCACCCCGAGCACTGAGCACCCAGCACCCCGAGCACTGAGCACCCAGCACCCTGTGTACTGAGCACCCAGCACCCTGAGTACTGAGCACTGAGCACCCAGCTCCCCGAGCACTTAGCACCCAGCACCCTGAGTACTGAGCACCCAGCACCCCGAGCACTGAGCACCCAGCACCCTGAGTAATGAGCACCCAGCACCCTGAGTACTGAGCACTGAGAACCCAGCACTACGAGCACTGAGCACCCAGCACCCTGAGTACTGAGCACCCAGCACTCTGAGTACTGAGCACCCAGCACCCTGAGTACTGAGCACCGAGCACCCCGAGCACTGAGCACCCAGCACCCTGAGCACTGAGCACCCTGAGGACTGAGCAACCAGCACCCTGTGTACTGAGCACCCAGCACCCTGAGTACTGAGCACAGAGCATCCTGAGTACTGAGCACCGATCACCCTGAGCACTGAGCACCCAGCACCCCGAGCACTGAGCACCCAGCACCCTGAGTACTGAGCACCCTGGGTACTGAGCACCCAGCACCCCGAGCACTGAGCACCCAGCACCCTGAGTACTGAGCACCCTGAGTACTGAGCACCCAGCACCCTGAGTACTGAGCACCCTGAGTAATGAGCACCCTGAGTACTGAGCACCGAGCACCCCGAGCACTGAGCACCCAGCACCCTGAGTACTGAGCACCCAGCACCCTGAGTAGTGAGCACCCAGCACCCCGAGTACTGAGCACCCAGCACCGTGAGTACTGACCACCCAGCACCCTGAGTACTGAGCACCCAGCACCCCGAGCACTAAGCACCCAGCACCCCGAGCACCGAGCACCCAGCACCCTGAGTACTGAGCACTGAGCACCCAGCACCCGGAGCACTGAGCACCCAGCACCCTGAGTACTAAGCACCCAGCAACCTGAGCACTGAGCACCCAGCACCCTGAGTACTGAGCACTGAGCACCCAGCACCCGGAGCACTGAGCACCCAGCACCCTGAGTAATAAGCACCCAGCACCCTGAGTACTGAGCACCCAGCACCCTGAGTACTGAGCACCCAGCGTACTGAGCACCGAGCACCCCGAGCACTGAGCACCCAGCACCCTGAGTACTGAGCACCCAGCACCCCGAGCACTGAGCACCCAGCACCCTGAGTACTGAGCACCGAGCACCCTGAGTACTGAGCACCCAGCACCCTGAGTACTGAGAACCCAGCGTACTGAGAACCGAGCACCCAGCACCCTGAGTACTGAGCACCCAGCACCCTGAGCACTGAGCACCCACCACCCTGAGTACTGAGCACTGAGCACCCCGAGTACTGAGCACCGAGCACCCCGAGCACTAAGCACCCAGCACCCAGAGCACCGAGCACCCAGCACCCTGAGCACCGAGCACCCAGCACCCTGAGCACTGAGCACCCAGCACCCTGAGCACTGAGCACCCAGCACCCTGAGCACTGAGCACCCAGCACCCTGAGCACTGAGCACCCAGCACCCTGAGTACTGAACACCCAACGTACTGAGCACCGAGTACCCTGAGCACTGAGCACCCAGAACCCCGAGTACTGAGCACCGGGCACCACGAGCACTAAGCACCCAGCACCCCGAGCACCGAGCACCCAGCACCCTGAGCACTGAGCACCCAGCACCCCGAGCACTGATCACCCAGCACCCTGGGCACTGAGCACCCAGAACCCCGAGCACTGAGCACCCAGCACCCCGAGCACTGAGCACCCAGCACCCCGAGCACTGAGCACCCAACACCCCGATCACTGAGCACCCAGCACCCTGAGTACTGAGCACCCAGCACCCTGAGTACTGAGCACCCAACACCCTGAGCACTGAGTACCCAGCACCCTGAGTACTGAGCACCCAGCACCCCAAGCACAGAACACCCTGAGTACTGAGCACCCTGAACCCCAAGCACTGAGCACCCTGATTACTGAGCACCCATCACCCTGATTAATGAGCACCCAGCACCCCGAGTACTGAGCACCAAGCACCCTGAGTACTGAGCACCCAACGTACTGAGAAATGAGCACCCTGAGCACTGAGCACCCAGCACCCTGAGTACTGAGCACCCAGCACCCTGAGCAATGAGCACGCTGAGTACTGAGCACCCAGCACCTTGAGCACTGAGCACCGAGAACCCCGAGCACTGAGCTCCCAGCACCCGGAGTACTGAGCACCCAGCACCCTGAGTACTAAGCACCGAGCACCCTGAGTACTGAGCACCCAGCACACTGAGCACTGAACACACAGCACCCTGAGTACTGAGCACCTCGAGCACTGAGCACCCAGCACCCTGAGTACTGAGCACCGAGCACCCTGAGCACTGAGCACCCAGCACCGCGAGCACTGAGCACCCAGCACCCCGAGCACAGAGCACCCAGCACCCTGAGTACTGAGCACCCAGCACCCTGAGTACTGAGCACCCAGCACCCTGAGCACTGAGTACCCAGCACCCTGAGCACTGAGCACACAGCACCCTGAGCACTGAGCACCCAGCACCCTGAGTACTGAGCACTGAGCACCCAGCACCCCGAGCACTGAGCACCCAGCACCCTGAGTACTGAGCACCCAGCAACCCGAGCACTAAACACCCAGCACCCCGAGCACCGAGCACCCAGCACCCTGAGCACTGAGCACCCAGCACCCTGAGTACTGAGCACCCAGCACCCTGAGTACTGAGCACCCAGCACCCTGAGAACTGAACACACAGCACCCTGAGCACTGAGCACACAGCACCCTGAGTACTGAGCACTGAGCACCGAGCACCCCGAGCACTGAGCACCCAGCACCCTGAGTACTGAGCACCCAGCAACCCGAGCACTAAGCACCCTGCACCCCGAGCACCGAGCACCCAGCACCCTGAGCACTGAGCACCCAGCACCCTGAGTACTGAGCACCCAGCACCCTGAGTACTGAGCACCCAGCAACCCGAGCACTAAGCACCCAGCACCCAGAGCTCCGAGCACCTAGCACCCTGAGCACTGAGCACCCAGAACCCTGAGCACTGAGCACCCAGCACCCTGAGTACTGAGCACTTAGCACCCAGCACCCTGAGTACTGAGCACCCAGCAACCCGAGCACTAAGCACCAAGCACCCCGAGCACCGAGCACCCAGCACCCTGAGTACTGAGCACCCAGCACCCTGAGCACTGAGCACCCAGCACCCTGAGTACTGAGCACTGAGCACCCCGAGTACTGAGCACCGGGCACCCCGAGCACTAAGCACCCAGCACCCAGAGCACCGAGCACCCAGCACCCTGAGCACTGAGCACCCAGCACCCTGAGCACTGAGCACCCAGCACCCTGAGCACTGAGCACCTAGCACCCTGAGCACTGAGCACCCAGCACCCTGAGTACTGAGCACCCAACGTACTGAGCACCGAGTACCCTCAGCACTGAGCACCCAGAACCCCGAGTACTGAGCACCGGGCACCCCGAGCACTAAGCACCCAGCACCCCGAGCACCGAGCACCCAGCACACTGAGCACTGAGAACCCAGCACCCCGAGCACTGAGCACCAAGCACCCCGAGCACTGAGCACGCAGCACCCCGAGCACTGAGCACCCAGCACCCTGAGCACTGAGCACCCAGCACCCCGAGCACTGAGCACCCAGCACCCCGAGCACTGAGCACCCAGCACCCCGAGCACTGAGCACCCAGCACCCTGAGTACTGAGCACCCAGCACCCTGAGTACTGAGCACCCAACACCCTGAGCACTGAGCACCCAGCACCCTGAGTACTGAGCACCCAGCACCCCAAGCACAGAGCACCCTGAGTACTGAGCACCCTGCACCCCAAGCACTGAGCACCCTGAGTACTGAGCACCCAGCACCCTGATTAATGAGCACCCAGCACCCCGAGTACTGAGCACCGAGCACCCTGAGTACTGAGCACCCAACGTACTGAGCACCGAGCACCCTGAGCACTGAGCACCCAGCACCCTGAGTACTGAGCAACCAGCACCCTGAGCAATGAGCACCCTGAGTACTGAGCACCCAGCACCCTGAGTACTGGGCACTCAGCACCCTGAGTACTGAGCACCGAGCACCCCGAGCACTGATCACCCAGCACCCTGAGCACTGAGCACCCTGAGGACTGAGCAACCAGCACCCTGAGTACTGAGCACCCAGCACCCTGAGTACTGAGCACCCAGCATCCTGAGTACTGAGCACCGATCACCCTGAGCACTGAGCACCCAGCACCCCGAGCACTGAGCACCCTGAGTACTGAGCACCCAGCACCCTGAGTACTGAGCACCCAGCACCCCGAGCACTGAGCACCCTGAGTACTGAGCACCCAGCACCCTGAGTACTGAGCACTAAGCACCCAGAGCACTGAGCACCCAGCACCCCGAGCACGGAGCACCCAGGACCCCGAGCACTGAGTACTGAGCACCCAGCACCCTGAGTACTGAGCACCGAGCTCCCCGAGCACTGAGCACCCTGAGTACTGAGCACCCAGCACCCCGATCACTGAGCACCCAGCACCCTGAGCACTGAGCACCCAGCACCCTGAGCACTGAGCACCCAGCACCCTGAGTACTTAGCACCCAGCACCCCGAGCACTGAGCACCCAGCACCCTGAGTACTGAGCACTGAGCACCCAGCACCCCGAGCACTGAGCACCTAGCACCCTGTGTACTGAGCACCGAGCACCCCGAGCACTGAGCACCCAGCACCCTGAGCACTCAGCACCCAGCACCCTGAGCACTGAGCACCCAGCACCCTGAGCACTGAGCACCCAGCACCCTGAGCACTGAGCACCCAGCACCCAGAGCACTGAGCACCCAGCACCCTGAGCACTGAGCACCCAGCACCCTGAGTACTGAGCACCCAGCTCCCTGAGTACTGAGCACCCAGACCCCGAGCACTGAGCACCCAGCACCCCTAGCACTGTGCACCCAGCACCCTGAGTACTGAGAACCCAGCACCCTGAGTACTGAGCACCCAGCACCCTGAGCACTGAGCACCCAGCGGCCCGAGCACTGAGCACCCAGCATCCTGAGCACTGAGTACTGAGCACCCATCACCCTGAGCACTGAGCACGCAGCACCCTGAGAACTGAGCACCCAGCACCCTGAGTACTGAGCACCCAGCACCCCGAGTACTGAGCACCCAGCACCCTGAGTACTGAGCACCCAGCACCCTGAGCACTGAGCACCCAGCACCCTGAGCACTGAGCACCCAGCACCCTGAGCACTGAGCACCCAGCACCCTGAGCACTGAGCACCCAGCACCCTGAGCACTGAGCACCCAGCACCCTGAGTACTGAGCATCAAGCACCCTGAGCACTGAGCACCCAGCACCCTGAGCACTGAGCACCCAACGTACTGAGCAACGAGCACCCCGAGCACTGAGCACCCAGCACCCTGAGTACTGAGCGCTGAGCACCCTGAGTACTGAGCACCCAGCACCCCGAGCACTGAGCACCCAGCACCCCGAGCACTGAGCACCCAGCACCCCGAGCACTGAGCACCCAGCACCGTGAGTACTGAGCACCCAGCACCCTGAGTACTGAGCACCGAGCACCCCGAGCACTGAGCACCGGGCACCCCGAGCACTGAGCACCCAACACCCTGAGTACTGAGCACCCAGCACCCTAAGTACTGAGCACTGAGCACTGAGCTCCCTGAGCACTGAGCACCCAGCACCCTGAGCACTGAGCACCCAGCATCCTGAGCACTGAGTACTGAGCACCCAGCACCCAGAGCACTGAGCACCGAGCACCATGAGCACTGAGCACCCAGCACCCTGAGTACTGAGCACCCAGCACACCAAACACTGAGCACCGAGCACCCTGAGAACTGAGCAGCCAGCACCATGAGTACTGAGCACCGAGCACCCAGAGTACTGAGCAACCTGAGTACTGAGCACCCAGCACCCTGAGAATGAGCACCCAGCAACATGAGTACTGAGCACCGAGCACCCTGAGCACTGAGCACCCAGCACCCTGAGTACTGAGCACCCAGCACCCCGAGCACTGAGCACACAGCACCCTGAGTAATGAGCACCCAGCACCCTGAGTACTGAGCACTGAGCACCCTGAGTACTGAGCACCCAACACCCTGAGCACTGAGCACCCAGCACCCTGAGTACTGAGCACCCAGCACCCCAAGCACAGAGCACCCTGAGTACTGAGCACCCTGCACCCCAAGCACTGAGCACCCTGAGTACTGAGCACCCAGCACCCTGATTAATGAGCACCCAGCACCCCGAGTACTGAGCACCGAGCACCCTGAGTACTGAGCACCCAACGTACTGAGCACCGAGCACCCTGAGCACTGAGCACCCAGCACCCTGAGTACTGAGCAACCAGCACCCTGAGCAATGAGCACCCTGAGTACTGAGCACCCAGCACCCTGAGTACTGAGCACCCAGCACACCAAACACTGAGCACCGAGCACCCTGAGAACTGAGCAGCCAGCACCATGAGTACTGAGCACCGAGCACCCAGAGTACTGAGCAACCTGAGTACTGAGCACCCAGCACCCTGAGAATGAGCACCCAGCAACATGAGTACTGAGCACCGAGCACCCTGAGCACTGAGCACCCAGCACCCTGAGTACTGAGCACCCAGCACCCCGAGCACTGAGCACACAGCACCCTGAGTAATGAGCACCCAGCACCCTGAGTACTGAGCACTGAGCACCCTGAGTACTGAGCACCCAACACCCTGAGCACTGAGCACCCAGCACCCTGAGTACTGAGCACCCAGCACCCCAAGCACAGAGCACCCTGAGTACTGAGCACCCTGCACCCCAAGCACTGAGCACCCTGAGTACTGAGCACCCAGCACCCTGATTAATGAGCACCCAGCACCCCGAGTACTGAGCACCGAGCACCCTGAGTACTGAGCACCCAACGTACTGAGCACCGAGCACCCTGAGCACTGAGCACCCAGCACCCTGAGTACTGAGCAACCAGCACCCTGAGCAATGAGCACCCTGAGTACTGAGCACCCAGCACCCTGAGTACTGGGCACTCAGCACCCTGAGTACTGAGCACCGAGCACCCCGAGCACTGATCACCCAGCACACTGAGCACTGAGCACCCTGAGGACTGAGCAACCAGCACCCTGAGTACTGAGCACCCAGCACCCTGAGTACTGAGCACCCAGCATCCTGAGTACTGAGCACCGATCACCCTGAGCACTGAGCACCCAGCACCCCGAGCACTGAGCACCCTGAGTACTGAGCACCCAGCACCCTGAGTACTGAGCACCCAGCACCCCGAGCACTGAGCACTCTGAGTATTGAGCACCCAGCACCCTGAGTACTGAGCACTAAGCACCCAGAGCACTGAGCACCCAGCACCCCGAGCACGGAGCACCCAGGACCCCGAGCACTGAGTACTGAGCACCCAGCACCCTGAGTACTGAGCACCGAGCTCCCCGAGCACTGAGCACCCTGAGTACTGAGCACCCAGCACCCCGATCACTGAGCACCCAGCACCCTGAGCACTGAGCACCCAGCACCCTGAGCACTGAGCACCCAGCACCCTGAGTACTGAGCACCCAGCACCCCGAGCACTGAGCACCCAGCACCCTGAGTACTGAGCACTGAGCACCCAGCACCCCGAGCACTGAGCACCTAGCACCCTGTGTACTGAGCACCGAGCACCCCGAGCACTGAGCACCCAGCACCCTGAGCACTCAGCACCCAGCACCCTGAGCACTGAGCACCCAGCACCCTGAGCACTGAGCACCCAGCACCCTGAGCACTGAGCACCCAGCACCCAGAGCACTGAGCACCCAGCACCCTGAGCACTGAGCACCCAGCACCCTGAGTACTGAGCACCCAGCTCCCTGAGTACTGAGCACCCAGACCCCGAGCACTGAGCACCCAGCACCCCTAGCACTGTGCACCCAGCACCCTGAGTACTGAGAACCCAGCACCCTGAGTACTGAGCACCCAGCACCCTGAGCACTGAGCAGCCAGCGGCCCGAGCACTGAGCACCCAGCATCCTGAGCACTGAGTACTGAGCACCCATCACCCTGAGCACTGAGCACGCAGCACCCTGAGAACTGAGCACCCAGCACCCTGAGTACTGAGCACCCAGCACCCCAAGCACTGAGCACCGAGCACCCTGAGTACTGAGCACCCAGCACGCTGAGCACTGAGCACCCAGCACCCCGAGTACTGAGCACCCAGCACCCTGAGTACTGAGCACCCAGCACCCTGAGCACTGAGCACCCAGCACCCTGAGCACTGAGCACCCAGCACCCTGAGCACTGAGCACCCAGCACCCTGAGTACTGAGCATCAAGCACCCTGAGCACTGAGCACCCAGCACCCTGAGCACTGAGCACCCAACGTACTGAGCAACGAGCACCCCGAGCACTGAGCACCCAGCACCCTGAGTACTGAGCGCTGAGCACCCTGAGTACTGAGCACCCAGCACCCCGAGCACTGAGCACCCAGCACCCCGAGCACTGAGCACCCAGCACCCCGAGCACTGAGCACCCAGCACCGTGAGTACTGAGCACCCAGCACCCTGAGTACTGAGCACCGAGCACCCCGAGCACTGAGCACCGGGCACCCCGAGCACTGAGCACCCAACACCCTGAGTACTGAGCACCCAGCACCCTAAGTACTGAGCACTGAGCACTGAGCTCCCTGAGCACTGAGCACCCAGCACCCTGAGCACTGAGCACCCAGCATCCTGAGCACTGAGTACTGAGCACCCAGCACCCAGAGCACTGAGCACCGAGCACCATGAGCACTGAGCACCCAGCACCCTGAGTACTGAGCACCCAGCACACCAAACACTGAGCACCGAGCACCCTGAGAACTGAGCACCGAGCACCCTGAGTACTGAGCAGCCAGCACCATGAGTACTGAGCACCGAGCACCCAGAGTACTGAGCAACCTGAGTACTGAGCACCCAGCACCCTGAGAATGAGCACCCAGCAACATGAGTACTGAGCACCGAGCACCCTGAGCACTGAGCACCCAGCACCCTGAGTACTGAGCACCCAGCACCCCGAGCACTGAGCACACAGCACCCTGAGTAATGAGCACCCAGCACCCTGAGTACTGAGCACTGAGCACCCTGAGCACTGAGCACCCAGCACTACGAGCACTGAGCACCCAGCACTCTGAGTACTGAGCACCCAGCACCCTGAGTACTGAGCACCCAGCACCCTGAGTACTTAGCACTGAGCACCCCGAGCACTGAGCACCCAGCACCCTGAGCACTGAGCACCCAGCACCCTGAGTACTGAGCACCCAGCACCCTGAATACTGAGCACCCAGCGTACTGAGCACCGAGCACCCTGAGCACTGAGCACCCAGCACCCTGAGTACTGAGCACCCAGCACCCCGAGCACTGAGCACCCAGCACCCTGAGTACTGAGCACCGAGCACCCTGAGTACTGAGCATCCAGCACCCTGAGTACTGAGCACCCAGCGTACTGAGCACCGAGCACCCAGCAACCTGAGCACTGAGCACCCAGCACCCTGAGTACTGAGCACTGAGCACCCAGCACCCCGAGCACTGAGCACCGAGCACCCCGAGCACTGAGCACCCAGCACCCCGAGCACTGAGCACCCAGCACCCCGAGCACTGAGCACCCAGCACCCTGAGTACTGAGCACCCAGCACCCTGAGTACTGAGCACCCAACACCCTGAGCACTGAGCACCCAGCACCCTGAGTACTGAGCGCCCAGCACCCCAAGCACAGAGCACCCTGAGTACTGAGCACCCTGCACCCCAAGCACTGAGCACCCTGAGTACTGAGCACCCAGCACCCTGATTAATGAGCACCCAGCACCCCGAGTACTGAGCACCGAGCACCCTGAGTACTGAGCACCCAACGTACTGAGCACCGAGCACCCTGAGCACTGAGCACCCAGCACCCTGAGTACTGAGCACCCAGCACCCTGAGCAATGAGCACCCTGAGTACTGAGCACCCAGCACCCTGAGTACTGGGCACTCAGCACCCTGAGTACTGAGCACCGAACACCCCGAGCACTGATCACCCAGCACCCTGAGCACTGAGCACCCTGAGGACTGAGCAACCAGCACCCTGAGTACTGAGCACCCAGCACCCTGAGTACTGAGCACCCAGCATCCTGAGTACTGAGCACCGATCACCCTGAGCACTGAGCACCCAGCACCCCGAGCACTGAGCACCCTGAGTACTGAGCACCCAGCACCCTGAGTACTGAGCACTAAGCACCCAGAGCACAGAGCACCCAGCACCCCGAGCACGGAGCACCCAGGACCCCGAGCACTGAGTACTGAGCACCCAGCACCCTGAGTACTGAGCACCGAGCTCCGCGAGCAATGAGCACCCTGAGTACTGAGCACCCAGCACCCCGATCACTGAGCACCCAGCACCCTGAGCACTGAGCACCCAGCACCCTGAGCACTGAGCACCCAGCACCCTGAGTACTGAGCACCCAGCACCCAGAGCACTGAGCACTCAGCACCCTGAGTACTGAGCACTGAGCACCCAGCACCCCAAGCACTGAGCACCCAGCACCCTAAGTACTGAGCACCCAGCAACCCGAGCACTAAGCACCCAGCACCCAGAGCTCCGAGCACCCAGCACCCTGAGCACTGAGCACCCAGAACCCTGAGCACTGAGCACCCAGCACCCTGAGTACTGAGCACTTAGCACCCAGCACCCTGAGTACTGAGCACCCAGCAACCCGAGCACTAAGCACCAAGCACCCCGAGCACCGAGCACCTAGCACCCTGAGCACTGAGCACCGAGCACCCTGAGTACTGAGCACCCAGCACCCTGAGTACTGAGCACACTGCGTACTGAGCACCGAGCACCCAGCACCCTGAGTACTGAGCACCCAGCACCCTGAGCACTGAGCACCCAGCACCCTGAGTACTGAGCACTGAGCACCCCGAGTACTGAGCACCGGGCACCCCGAGCACTAAGCACCCAGCACCCAGAGCACCGAGCACCCAGCACCCTGAGCACTGAGCACCCAGCACCCTGAGCACTGAGCACCCAGCACCCTGAGCACTGAGCACCTAGCACCCTGAGCACTGAGCACCCAGCACCCTGAGTACTGAGCACCCAACGTACTGAGCACCGAGTACCCTGAGCACTGAGCACCCAGAACCCCGAGTACTGAGCACCGGGCACCCCGAGCACTAAGCACCCAGCACCCCGAGCACCGAGCACCCAGCACACTGAGCACTGAGAACCCAGCACCCCGAGCACTGAGCACCAAGCACCCCGAGCACTGAGCACCCAGCACCCCGAGCACTGAGCACCCAGCACCCTGAGCACTGAGCACCCAGCACCCCGAGCACTGAGCACCCAGCACCCCGAGCACTGAGCACCCAGCACCCCGAGCACTGAGCACCCAGCACCCTGAGTACTGAGCACCCAGCACCCTGAGTACTGAGCACCCAACACCCTGAGCACTGAGCACCCAGCACCCTGAGTACTGAGCACCCAGCACCCCAAGCACAGAGCACCCTGAGTACTGAGCACCCTGCACCCCAAGCACTGAGCACCCTGAGTACTGAGCACCCAGCACCCTGATTAATGAGCACCCAGCACCCCGAGTACTGAGCACCGAGCACCCTGAGTACTGAGCACCCAACGTACTGAGCACAGAGCACCCTGAGCACTGAGCACCCAGCACCCTGAGTACTGAGCAACCAGCACCCTGAGCAATGAGCACCCTGAGTACTGAGCACCCAGCACCCTGAGTACTGGGCACTCAGCACCCTGAGTACTGAGCACCGAGCACCCCGAGCACTGATCACCCAGCACCCTGAGCACTGAGCACCCTGAGGACTGAGCAACCAGCACCCTGAGTACTGAGCACCCAGCACCCTGAGTACTGAGCACCCAGCATCCTGAGTACTGAGCACCGATCACCCTGAGCACTGAGCACCCAGCACCCCGAGCACTGAGCACCCTGAGTACTGAGCACCCAGCACCCTGAGTACTGAGCACCCAGCACCCCGAGCACTGAGCACCCTGAGTACTGAGCACCCAGCACCCTGAGTACTGAGCACTAAGCACCCAGAGCACTGAGCACCCAGCACCCCGAGCACGGAGCACCCAGGACCCCGAGCACTGAGTACTGAGCACCCAGCACCCTGAATACTGAGCACCGAGCTCCCCGAGCACTGAGCACCCTGAGTACTGAGCACCCAGCACCCTGATCACTGAGCACCCAGCACCCTGAGCACTGAGCACCCAGCACCCTGAGCACTGAGCACCCAGCACCCTGAGTACTGAGCACCCAGCACCCCGAGCACTGAGCACCCAGCACCCTGAGTACTGAGCACTGAGCACCCAGCACCCCGAGCACTGAGCACCTAGCACCCTGTGTACTGAGCACCGAGCACCCCGAGCACTGAGCACCCAGCACCCTGAGCACTCAGCACCCAGCACCCTGAGCACTGAGCACCCAGCAACCTGAGCACTGAGCACCCAGCACCCTGAGCACTGAGCACCCAGCACCCAGAGCACTGAGCACCCAGCACCCTGAGCACTGAGCACCCAGCACCCTGAGTACTGAGCACCCAGCACCCTGAGTACTGAGCACCCAGACCCCGAGCACTGAGCACCCAGCACCCCTAGCACTGTGCACCCAGCACCCTGAGTACTGAGAACCCAGCACCCTGAGTACTGAGCACCCAGCACACTGAGCACTGAGCACCCAGCGGCCCGAGCACTGAGCACCCAGCATCCTGAGCACTGAGTACTGAGCACCCATCACCCTGAGCACTGAGCACGCAGCACCCTGAGAACTGAGCACCCAGCACCCTGAGTACTGAGCACCCAGCACCCCAAGCACTGAGCACCGAGCACCCTGAGTACTGAGCACCCAGCACGCTGAGCACTGAGCACCCAGCACCCCGAGTACTGAGCACCCAGCACCCTGAGTACTGAGCACCCAGCACCCTGAGCACTGAGCACCCAGCACCCTGAGCACTGAGCACCCAGCACCCTGAGCACTGAGCACCCAGCACCCTGAGTACTGAGCATCAAGCACCCTGAGCACTGAGCACCCAGCACCCTGAGCACTGAGCACCCAACGTACTGAGCAACGAGCACCCCGAGCACTGAGCACCCAGCACCCTGAGTACTGAGCGCTGAGCACCCTGAGTACTGAGCACCCAGCACCCCGAGCACTGAGCACCCAGCACCCCGAGCACTGAGCACCCAGCACCCGGAACACTGAGCACCCAGCACCGTGAGTACTGAGCACCCAGCACCCTGAGTACTGAGCACCGAGCACCCAGAGCACTGAGCACCGGGCACCCCGAGCACTGAGCACCCAACACCCTGAGTACTGAGCACCCAGCACCCTAAGTACTGAGCACTGAGCACTGAGCTCCCTGAGCACTGAGCACCCAGCACCCTGAGCACTGAGCACCCAGCATCCTGAGCACTGAGTACTGAGCACCCAGCACCCAGAGCACTGAGCACCGAGCACCATGAGCACTGAGCACCCAGCACCCTGAGTACTGAGCACCCAGCACACCAAACACTGAGCACCGAGCACCCTGAGAACTGAGCACCGAGCACCCTGAGTACTGAGCAGCCAGCACCATGAGTACTGAGCACCGAGCACCCAGAGTACTGAGCAACCTGAGTACTGAGCACCCAGCACCCTGAGAATGAGCACCCAGCAACATGAGTACTGAGCACCGAGCACCCTGAGCACTGAGCACCCAGCACCCTGAGTACTGAGCACCCAGCACCCCGAGCACTGAGCACCCAGCACCCTGAGTAATGAGCACCCAGCACCCTGAGTACTGAGCACTGAGCACCCTGAGCACTGAGCACCCAGCACTACGAGCACTGAGCACCCAGCACTCTGAGTACTGAGCACCCAGCACCCTGAGTACTGAGCACCCAGCACCCTGAGTACTGAGCACTGAGCACCCCGAGCACTGAGCACCCAGCACCCTGAGCACTGAGCACCCAGCACCCTGAGTACTGAGCACCCAGCACCCTGAATACTGAGCACCCAGCGTACTGAGCACCGAGCACCCCGAGCACTGAGCACCCAGCACCCTGAGTACTGAGCACCCAGCACCCCGAGCACTGAGCACCCAGCACCCTGAGAACTGAGCACCGAGCACCCTGAGTACTGAGCATCCAGCACCCTGAGTACTGAGCACCCAGCGTACTGAGCACCGAGCACCCAGCAACCTGAGCACTGAGCTCCCAGCACCCTGAGTACTGAGCACTGAGCACCCAGCACCCCGAGCACTGAGCACCGAGCACCCCGAGCACTGAGCACCCAGCACCCCGAGCACTGAGCACCCAGCACCCCGAGCACTGAGCACCCAGCACCCTGAGTACTGAGCACCCAGCACCCTGAGTACTGAGCACCCAACACCCTGAGCACTGAGCACCCAGCACCCTGAGTACTGAGCGCCCAGCACCCCAAGCACAGAGCACCCTGAGTACTGAGCACCCTGCACCCCAAGCACTGAGCACCCTGAGTACTGAGCACCCAGCACCCTGATTAATGAGCACGCAGCACCCCGAGTACTGAGCACCGAGCACCCTGAGTACTGAGCACCCAACGTACTGAGCACCCAGCACCCTGAGGACTGAGCACCCAGCACCCTGAGTACTGAGCACCCAGCACCCTGAGCAATGAGCACCCTGAGTACTGAGCACCCAGCACCCTGAGTACTGGGCACTCAGCACCCTGAGTACTGAGCACCGAACACCCCGAGCACTGATCACCCAGCACCCTGAGCACTGAGCACCCTGAGGACTGAGCAACCAGCACCCTGAGTACTGAGCACCCAGCACCCTGAGTACTGAGCACCCAGCATCCTGAGTACTGAGCACCGATCACCCTGAGCACTGAGCACCCAGCACCCCGAGCACTGAGCACCCTGAGTACTGAGCACCCAGCACCCTGAGTACTGAGCACTAAGCACCCAGAGCACTGAGCACCCAGCACCCCGAGCACGGAGCACCCAGGACCCCGAGCACTGTGTACTGAGCACCCAGCACCCTGAGTACTGAGCACCGAGCTCCCCGAGCACTGAGCACCCTGAGTACTGAGCACCCAGCACCCCGATCACTGAGCACCCAGCACCCTGAGCACTGAGCACCCAGCACCCTGAGCACTGAGCACCCAGCACCCTGAGTACTGAGCACCCAGCACCCAGAGCACTGAGCACCCAGCACCCTGAGTACTGAGCACTGAGCAACCAGCACCCCGAGCACTGAGCACATAGCACCCTGTGTACTGAGCACCGAGCACCCCGAGCACTGAGCACCCAGCACCCTGAGCACTCAGCACCCAGCACCCCGAGCACTGAGCACCCAGCACCCTGAGCACTGAGCACCCAGCACCCTGAGCACTGAGCACCCAGCACCCAGAGCACTGAGCACCCAGCACCCTGAGCACTGAGCACCCAGCACCCTGAGTACTGAGCACCCAGCACCCTGAGTACTGAGCACCCAGACCCCGAGCACTGAGCACCCAGCACCCCTAGCACTGTGCACCCAGCACCCTGAGTACTGAGAACCCAGCACCCTGAGTACTGAGCACCCAGCACCCTGAGCACTGAGCACCCAGCGGCCCGAGCACTGAGCACGGAGCATCCTGAGCACTGAGTACTGAGCACCCATCACCCTGAGCACTGAGCACGCAGCACCCTGAGAACTGAGCACCCAGCACCCTGAGTACTGAGCACCCAGCACCCCAAGCACTGAGCACCGAGCACCCTGAGTACTGAGCACCCAGCACGCTGAGCACTGAGCACCCAGCACCCCGAGTACTGAGCACCCAGCACCCTGAGTACTGAGCACCCAGCACCCTGAGCACTGAGCACCCAGCACCCTGAGCACTGAGCACCCAGCACCCTGAGTACTGAGCATCAAGCACCCTGAGCACTGAGCACCCAGCACCCTGAGCACTGAGCAGCCAGCACCCTGAGCACTGAGCACCCAACGTACTGAGCAACGAGCACCCCGAGCACTGAGCACCCAGCACCCTGAGTACTGAGCGCTGAGCACCCTGAGTACTGAGCACCCAGCACCCCGAGCACTGAGCACCCAGCAACCCGAGCACTGAGCACCCAGCACCCCGAGCACTGAGCACCCAGCACCGTGAGTACTGAGCACCCAGCACCCTGAGTACTGAGCACCGAGCACCCCGAGCACTGAGCACCGGGCACCCCGAGCACTGAGCACCCAGCACCCTGAGTACTGAGCACCCAGCACCCTAAGTACTGAGCACTGAGCACTGAGCTCCCTGAGCACTGAGCACCCAGCACCCTGAGCACTGAGCACCCAGCATCCTGAGCACTGAGTACTGAGCACCCAGCACCCAGAGCACTGAGCACCGAGCACCATGAGCACTGAGCACCCAGCACCCTGAGTACTGAGCACCCAGCACACCAAACACTGAGCACCGAGCACCCTGAGAACTGAGCACCAAGCACCCTGAGTACTGAGCAGCCAGCACCATGAGTACTGAGCACCGAGCACCCAGAGTACTGAGCAACCTGAGTACTGAGCACCCAGCACCCTGAGAATGAGCACCCAGCACCATGAGTACTGAGCACCGAGCACCCTGAGCACTGAGCACCCAGCACCCTGCGTACTGAGCACCCAGCACCCCGAGCACTGAGCACCCAGCACCCTGAGTAATGAGCACGCAGCACCCTGAGTACTGAGCACTGAGCACCCTGAGCACAGAGCACCCAGCACTACGAGCACTGAGCACCCAGCACTCTGAGTATTGAGCACCCAGCACCCTGAGTACTGAGCACCCAGCACCCTGAGTACTTAGCACTGAGCACCCCGAGCACTGAGCACCCAGCACCCTGAGCACTGAGCACCCAGCACCCTGAGTACTGAGCACCCAGCACCCTGAATACTGAGCACCCAGCGTACTGAGCACCGAGCACCCCGAGCACTGAGCACCCAGCACCCTGAGTACTGAGCACCCAGCACCCCGAGCACTGAGCACCCAGCACCCTGAGTACTGAGCACCGAGCACCCTGAGTACTGAGCACCCAGCACCCTGAGTACTGGGCACCCAGCGTACTGAGCACCGAGCACCCAGCAACCTGAGCACTGAGCACCCAGCACCCTGAGTACTGAGCACTGAGCACCCAGCACCCCGAGCACTGAGCACCCAGCACCCTGAGTACTAAGCACCCAGCACCCTGAGTACTGAGCACCCAGCACCCTGAGTACTGAGCACCCAGCGTACTGAGCACCGAGCACCCCGAGCACTGAGCACCCAGCACCCTGAGTACTGAGCACCCAGCACCCCGAGCACTGAGCACCCAGCACCCTGAGTACTGAGCACCGAGCATCCTGAGTACTGAGCACCCAGCACCCTGAGTACTGAGCACCCAGCGTACTGAGCACCGAGCACCCAGCACCCTGAGTACTGAGCACCCAGCACCCTGAGCACTGAGCACCCACCACCCTGAGTACTGAGCACTGAGCACGCCGAGTACTGAGCACCGGGCACCCCGAGCACTAAGCACCCAGCACCCAGAGCACCGAGCACCCAGCACCCTGAGCACTGAGCACCCAGCACCCTGAGCACTGAGCACCCAGCACCCTGAGCACTGAGCACCCAGCACCCTGAGCACTGAGCACCCAGCACCCTGAGCACTGAGCACCCAGCTCCCTGAGTACTGAGCACCCAACGTACTGAGCACCGAGTACCCTGAGCACTGAGCACCCAGAACCCCGAGTACTGAGCACCGGGCACCCCGAGCACTAAGCACCCAGCACCCCGAGCACCGAGCATCCAGCACCTTGAGCACTGAGCACCCAGCACCCCGAGCACTGAGCACCAAGCACCCCGAGCACTGAGCACCCAGCACCCCGAGCACTGAGCACCAAGCACCCCGAGCACTGAGCACCCAGCACCCCGAGCACTGAGCACCCAGCACCCCGAGCACTGAGCACCCAGCACCCTGAGTACTGAGCACCCAGCACCCTGAGTACTTAGCACCCAACACCCTGTGCACTGAGCACCCAGCACCCTGAGTACTGAGCACCCAGCACCACAAGCACAGAGCACCCTGAGTACTGAGCACCCTGCACCCCAAGCACTGAGCACCCTGAGTACTGAGCACCCATCACCCTGATTAATGAGCACCCAGCACCCCGAGTACTGAGCACCGAGCACCCTGAGTACTGAGCACCCAACGTACTGAGCACCGAGCCCCCTGAGCACTGAGCACCCAGCACCCTGAGTACTGAGCACCCAGCACCCTGAGCAATGAGCACCCTGAGTACTGAGCACCCAGCACCTTGTGCACTGAGCACCGAGCACCCCGAGCACTGAGCACCCAGCACCCGGAGTACTGAGCACCCAGCAGTCTGAGTACTAAGCACCGAGCACCCTGAGTACTGAGCACCCAGCACACTGAGCACTGAACACACAGCACCCTGAGTACTGAGCACCTCGAGCACTGAGCACCCAGCACCCTGAGTACTGAGCACCGAGCAAACTGAGCACTGAGCACCCAGCACCGCGAGCACTGAGCACCCAGCACCCCGAGCACAGAGCACCCAGCACCCTGAGTACTGAGCACCCAGCACCCTGAGTACTGAGCACCCAGCACCCTGAGCACTGAGGACCCAGCACCCTGAGCACTGAGCACACAGCACCCTGAGCACTGAGCACAGAGCACCCTGAGTACTGAGCACTGAGCACCCAGCACCCCGAGCACTGAGCACCCAGCACCCTGAGTACTGAGCACCCAGCAACCCGAGCACTAAGCACCCAGCACCCCGAGCACCAAGCACCCTGCACCCTGAGCACTGAGCACCCAGCACCCTGAGTACTGAGCACTGAGCACCCAGCACCCTGAGTACTGAGCACATAGCAACCAGAGCACTAAGAACTCAGCACCCCGAGCACCGAGCACCCAGCACCCTGAGCACTGAGCACCGAGCACCCTGAGTACTGAGCACCCAGCACCCTGAGTACTGAGCACCCAGCGTACTGAGCACCGAGCACCCAGCACCCTGAGTACTGAGCACCCAGCACCCTGAGCACTGAGCACCCAGCACCCTGAGTACTGAGCACTGAGCACCCCGAGTACTGAGCACCGGGCACCCCGAGCACTAAGCACCCAGCACCCAGAGCACCGAGCACCCAGCACCCTGAGCACTGAGCACCCAGCACACTGAGCACTGAGCACCCAGCACCCTGAGCACTGAGCACCTAGCACCCTGAGCACAGAGCACCCAGCACCCTGAGTTCTGAGCACCCAGCACCCTGAGTACTAAGCACCGAGCACCCTGAGTACTGAGCACCCAGCACCCTGAGCACTGAACACACAGCACCCTGAGTACTGAGCACCTAGAGGACTGAGCACCCAGCACCCTGAGTACTGAGCACCGAGCACCTCGAGCACTGAGCACCCAGCACTGCGAGCACTGAGCACCCAGCACCCCGAGCACAGAGCACCCAGCACCCTGAGTAATGAGCACGCAGCAACCTGAGTACTGAGCACCCAGCACCCCGAGCACTGAGCACCCAGCACCCTGAGTACTGAGCACCCAGCACCCGAGTACTGAGCACCCAGCACCCTGAATACTGAGCACCCAGCACCCTGAGTACTGAGCACCCAGCACCCCGAGTACTGAGCACCAAGCACCCTGAGTACTGAACACCCAGCACCCTGAGCACTGAGCACTGAGCACCCTGAGCACTGAGTACTGAGCACCGAGCACACCGAGCACTGAGCACCCAGCACCCTGAGTACTGAGCACCCAGCACACTGAGCACTGAGCACTGACCACCCAGCACCCCGAGCACTGAGCACCCAGCACCCCGAGCAATGAGCACCCAGCACCCTGAGCACTGAGCACCCAGCACCCCGAGCACTGAGCACCCAGCCCCCTGAGTACTGAGCACCCAGCACCATGAGTACTGAGCACCCAGCACCCTGACTACTGAGCACTCAGCACACTGAGTACTGAGCACCGTGCAACCCGAGCACTGAGCACCCAGCACCCTGAGCACTGAGCACCCTGAGGACTGAGCACCCAGCACCCTGAGCACTGAGCACCCAGCACCCTGAGTACTGAGCACCGATCACCCTGAGCACTGAGCACCCAGCACCCCGAGCACTGAGCACCTAGCACCCTGAGTACTGAGCACCCAGCACCCTGAGCACTGAGCACCCAGCACCCTGAGCACTGAGCACCCAGCACCCTGAGTACTGAGCACCGATCACCCTGAGCACTGAGCACCAAGCACCCTGAGTACTGAGCACCCAGCACCCTGAGCACTGAGCACCCAGCACCCTGAGCACTGAGCACCCAGCACCCTGAGTACTGAGCACCCAGCACCCTGAGCACTGAGCACCCAGCACCCTGAGCACTGAGCACCCAGCACCCTGAGTACTGAGCACCCAGCACGCCAATAATGAGAACCCAGCACCCTGAGTACTGAGCACCCAGCACCCTGAGTACTGAGCACCAAGCACCCTGAGTACTGAGAACCAAGCACCCCGAGCACTGAGCAACCAGCACCCTGAGTACTGAGCACTGAGCACCCTGAGTACTGAGCACCAAACACCCTGAGTACTGAGCACCCAGCACCCTGAGGACTGAGCACCCAGCACCCTGAGCACTGAGCACCCAGCACCCTGAGTACTGAGCACCCAGCACCGTTAGTACTGAGCACTGAGAACCCTGAGTACTGAGCACCGAGCACCCTGAGTACTGAGCACCCAGCACCCTGATCACTGAGCACGGAGCACCCCGAGGACTGAGTACCCAGCACCCTGAGCACTGAGCACCCAGCACCTTGAGTACTGAGCACCGAGCGCCCCGAGCACTGAGCACCCAGCACCCTGAGTACTGAGCACCCAGCACCCTGAGCACTGAGCACCCAGCACCCTGAGCACTGAGCACGCAGCACCCAGAGCACTGAGCACCCAGCACCCTGAGTACTGAGCACAGAGCACCCTGAGCACTGAGAACCCAGCACCCTGAGTACTGAGCACCCAGCACCCTGAGTACTGAGCAACCAGCACCCTGAGCACTGAGCACTGAGCACCCAGCACCCTGAGCACTGAGCACTGAGCACCCAGCACCAAAGCCCTGAGCACCCAGCACCCCGAGCACTGAGCACCCAGCACGCTGAGCACTGAGCACCCAGCACCCTGAACACTGAGCACCCAGCACCCTGAGTACTGAGCACCAAGCACCCTGAGTACTGAGCACCCAGCACCCTGAGTACTGAGCACTCAGCACCCTGAGTACTGAGCACCGAGCACCGCGAGCACTTAGCACCCAGCACCCTGAGCACTGAGCACCCGGAGGACTGAGCACCCAGCACCCTGAGCACTGAGCACCGATCACCCTGAGCACTGAGCACCCAGCACCCCGAGCACTGAGCACCCAGCACCCTGAGTACTGAGCACCCAGCACCCCGAGTACTGAGCACCCAGCACCCTGAGTACTGAGCACCCAGCACCCCGAGCACTGAGCACCCAGCACCCTGAGTACTGAGCACCCTGAGTACTGAGCACTGAGCACCCTGAGAACTGAGCACCCTGAGGACTGAGCACCCAGCACCCTGAGTACTGAGCACCCAGCACCCTGAGTACTGAGCACTGATTACCCTGAGCACTGAGCACCCAGCACACCGAGCACTGAGCACCCAGCACCCTGAGTCCTGAGCACCCAGCACCCTGAGCACTGAGCACCGAGCACCCTGAGTACTGAACACCCAGCACCCTGAGCACTGAGCACTGAGCACCCAGCACCCTGAGCACTGAGCACTGAGCACCCAGCACCCCGAGCACTGAGCACCCAGCACCCTGAGCACCCAGCACCCTGAGCACTGAGCACCCTGAGCACTGAGCACCCTGAGCACTGAGCACTGAGCACCCAGCACGCTGAGTACTGAGCACTGAGCACACAGCACCCTGAGTACTGAGCACCCAGCACCCCGAGCACTGAGCACTGAGCACACTGAGCACTGAGCACCCAGCACCCCGAGTACTGAGCACTGAGCACCCTGAGTACTGAGCACCCAGCACCCCGAGTACTGAGCACTGAGCACCCTGAGTACTGAGCACCCAGCACCCTGAGCACTGAGAACCGTGAGTACTGAGCACCCAGCACCCTGAGTACTGAGCACCCAGCACCCTGAGCACTGAGCACGGAGCAGCCCGGGGACTGAGCACCCAGCAGCCTGAGCACTGAGCACACAGCACCCTGAGCACTGAGCACTCAGCACCGCGAGCACTGAGCACCCAGCACCCTGAGTACTGAGCACCCAACACCCAGAGTACTGAGCACCCAGCACCCTGAGAACTGAGCACCCAGCACCCTGAGTACTGAGCACCCAGCACCCTGAGTACTGAGCACCCAGCACCCTGAGCACTGAGCACTGAGCACCCAGCACCCTGAGCACTGAGCACCCAGCACCCCAAGCACTGAGCACCCAGCACCCTGAGTACTGAGCACCCAACACCCAGAGTACTGAGCACCCAGGACCCTGAGAACTGAGCACCCAGCACCCTGAGTACTGAGCACCCAGCACCCAGGGTACTGAGCACCCAGCACCGTGAGCACTGAGCTCCCAGCACCCTGAGCACTGAGCACCCAGCCCCCTGAGTACTGAGCACCCAGCAACATGAGTACTGAGCACCCAGCACCCTGAGTACTGAGCACTCAGCACACTGAGTACTGAGCACCGTGCACCCCGAGCACTGAGCACCCAGCACCCTGAGCACTGAGCACCCTGAGGACTGAGCACCCAGCACCCTGAGCACTGAGCACCCAGCACCCTGAGTACTGAGCACCGATCACCCTGAGCACTGAGCACCCAGCACCCCGAGCACTGAGCACCCAGCACCCTGAGTACTGAGCACCCAGCACCCTGAGCACTGAGCACCCAGCACCCTGAGCACTGAGCACCCAGCACCCTGAGTACTGAGCACCGATCACCCTGAGCACTGAGCACCCAGCACCCTGAGTACTGAGCACCCAGCACCCTGAGCACTGAGCACCCAGCACCCTGAGCACTGAGCACCCAGCACCCTGAGTACTGAGGACCCAGCACCCTGAGTACTGAGTACCCAGCACCCTGAGCACTGAGCACCCAGCACCCTGAGTACTGAGCACCGAGCACCCTGAGTACTGAGCACCCAGCACCCTGAGTACTGGGCACCCAGCACCACAATAATGAGAACCCAGCACCCTGAGTACTGAGCACCCAGCACCCTGAGTACTGAGCACCAAGCACCCTGAGTACTGAGCACCAAGCACCCCGAGCACTGAGCAACCTGCACCCTGAGTACTGAGCACTGAGCACCCTGAGTACTGAGCACCAAACACCCTGAGTACTGAGCACCCAGCACCCTGAGGACTGAGCACCCAGCACCCTGAGCACTGAGCACCCAGCACCCTGAGTACTGAGCACCCAGCACTAGAGTACTGAGCACCCAGCACCCTGAGTACTGAGCATCCAGCACACCGAGCACTGAGCACCCAGCACCCTGAGTACTGAGCACCCTGCGTACTGAGCACTGAGCACCGAGAACCCTGAGAACTGAGCACCCTGAGGACTGAGCACCCAGCAACCTGAGTACTGAGCACCCAGCACCCTGAGTACTGAGCACTGATCACCCTGAGCACTGAGCACCCAGCACACCGAGCACTGAGCACCCAGCACCCTGAGTACTGAGCACCCGGCACCCTGAGCACTGAGCACCGAGCACCCTGAGTACTGAACACCCAGCACCCTGAGCACTGAGCACTGAGCACCCAGCACCCTGAGCACTGAACACTGAGCACCCAACACCCCGAGCACTGAGCACCCAGCACCCTGAGCACTGAGCACCCTGAGCACTGAGCACCCTGAGCACTGAGCACTGAGCACCCAGCACGCTGAGTACTGAGCACTGAGCACACAGCACCCTGAGTACTGAGCACCCAGCACCCCGAGCACTGAGCACCCAGCGCCCCGAGCACTGAGCACCCAGCACCCCGAGCACTGAGCACTGAGCACACTGAGCACTGAGCACCCAGCACCCCGAGTACTGAGCACTGAGCACCCTGAGTACTGAGCACCCAGCACCCCGAGTACTGAGCACTGAGCACCCTGAGTACTGAGCACCCAGCACCCTGAGCACTGAGAACCGTGAGTACTGAGCACCGAGCACCCTGAGTACTGAGCACCCAGCACCCTGAGCACTGAGCACGGAGCACCCTGAGGACTGAGCACCCAGCACCCTGAGCACTGAGTATCCAGCACCTTGAGTACTGAGCACCGAGCACACTGAGTACTGAGCACCCAGCACCCTGAGCACTGAGCACGGAGCACCCCGAGGACTGAGCACCCAGCACCCTGAGTACTGAGCACCCAGCACCCTGAGCACTGAGCACACAGCACCCTGAGCACTGAGCACTCAGCACCCCGAGCACTGAGCACCCAGCACCCTGAGTACTGAGCACCCAACACCCAGAGTACTGAGCACCCAGCACCCTGAGAACTGAGCACCCAGCACCCTGAGTACTGAGCACCCAGCACCCTGAGTACTGAGCACCCAGCACCCTGAGCACTGAGCACTGAGCACCCAGCACCCTGAGCACTGAGCACCCAGCACCCCAAGCACTGAGCACCCAGCAACCTGAGTACTGAGCACCCAACACCCAGAGTACTGAGCACCCAGCACCCTGAGAACTGAGCACCCAGCACCCTGAGTACTGAGCACCCAGCACCCTGAGTACTGAGCACCCAGCACACTGAGCACTGAGCACTGACCACCCAGCAACCCGAGCACTGAGCACCCAGCACCCCGAGCACTGAGCACCCAGCACCCTGAGCACTGAGCACCCAGCACCCTGAGCACTGAGCACCCAGCCCCCTGAGTACAGAGCACCCAGCACCATGAGTACTGAGCACCCAGCACCCTGACTACTGAGCACTCAGCACACTGAGTACTGAGCACCGTGCAACCCGAGCACTGAGCACCCAGCACCCTGAGCACTGAGCACCCTGAGGACTGAGCACCCAGCACCCTGAGCACTGAGCACCCAGCACCCTGAGTACTGAGCACCGATCACCCTGAGCACTGAGCACCCAGCACCCCGAGCACTGAGCACCTAGCACCCTGAGTACTGAGCACCCAGCACCCTGAGCACTGAGCACCCAGCACCCTGAGCACTGAGCACTGAGCACCCTGAGTACTGAGCACCGATCACCCTGAGCACTGAGCACCCAGCACCCTGAGTACTGAGCACCCAGCACCCTGAGTACTGAGCACCCAGCACCCTGAGCACTGAGCACCCAGCACCCTGAGTACTGAGTACCCAGCACCCTGAGCACTGAGCACCCAGCACCCTGAGTACTGAGCACCGAGCACCCTGAGTACTGAGCACCCAGCACCCTGAGTACTGAGCACCCAGCACCCTGAGCACTGAGCACCCAGCACCCTGAGTACTGAGCACCCAGCACCCCAATAATGAGAACCCAGCACCCTGAGTACTGAGCACCCAGCACCCTGAGTACTGAGCACCAAGCACCCTGAGTACTGAGAACCGAGCACCCCGAGCACTGAGCAACCAGCACCCTGAGTACTGAGCACTGAGCACCCTGAGTACTGAGCACCAAACACCCTGAGTACTGAGCACCCAGCACCCTGAGGACTGAGCACCCAGCACCCTGAGCACTGAGCACCCAGCACCCTGAGTACTGAGCACCCAGCACTAGAGTACTGAGCACCCAGCACCCTGAGTACTGAGCACCCAGCACCCTGAGTACTGAGCACCCAGCACCCTGAGCACTGAGCACCGAGCACCCTGAGTACTGAACACCCAGCACCCTGAGCACTGAGCACTGAGCACCCAGCACCCTGAGCACTGAGCACTGAGCAACCTGAGTACTGAGCACCCAGCACCCTGAGTACTGAGCACCCAGCACCCTGAGCACTGAGCACAGAGCACCCTGAGTACTGAACACCCAGCACCCTGAGCACTGAGCACTGAGCACCCAGCACCCTGAGCACTGAGCACTGAGCACCCAGCACCCCGAGCACTGAGCACCCAGCACCCTGAGCACCCAGCACCCTGAGCACTGAGCACCCTGAGCACTGAGCACCCTGAGCACTGAGCACTGAGCACCCAGCACCCTGAGTACTGAGCACAAACACTCTGAGCAGTGAGCACCCAGCACGCTGAGTACTGAGCACTGAGCACACAGCACCCTGAGTACTGAGCACCCAGCACCCCGAGCACTGAGCACCCAGCGCCCCGAGCACTGCGCACCCAGCACCCCGAGCACTGAGCACTGAGAACACTGAGCACTGAGCACCCAGCACCCCGAGTACTGAGCACTGAGCACCCTGAGTACTGAGCACCCAGCACCCCGAATACTGAGCACTGAGCACCCTGAGTACTGAGCACCCAGCACCCTGAGCACTGAAAACCGTGAGTACTGAGCACCGAGCACCCTGAGTACTGAGCACCCAGCACCCTGAGCACTGAGCACGGAGCACCCCGAGGACTGGGCACCCAGCACCCTGAGTACTGAGCACCCAGCACCCTGAGTACTGAGCACCCAGCACCCTGAGCACTGAGCACGGAGCACGCTGAGCACTGAGCACCCAGCACCCTGAGCACTGAGCATCCAGCACCTTGAGTACTGAGCACCGAGCACCCTGAGTACTGAGCACCCAGCACCCTGAGCACTGAGCACGGAGCACCCCGAGGACTGAGCACCCAGCACCCTGAGTACTGAGCACCCAGCACCCTGAGCACTGAGCACACAGCACCCTGAGCACTGAGCCCTCAGCACCCCGAGCACTGAGCACCCAGCACCCTGAGAACTGAGCACCCAACACCCAGAGTACTGAGCACCCAGCACCCTGAGAACTGAGCACCCAGCACCCTGAGGACTGAGCACCCATCACCCTGAGTACTGAGCACCCAGCACCCTAAGCACTGAGCACCCAGCACCCTGAGCACTGAGCACCCAGCACCCCAAGCACTGAGCACCCAGCACCCTGAGTACTGAGCACCCAACACCCAGAGTACTGAGCACCCAGCACCCTGAGAACTGAGCACCCAGCACCCTGAGTACTGAGCACCCAGCACCCTGAGTACTGAGCACATAGCACCCTGAGCACTGAGCACTGACCACCCAGCACCCCGAGCACTGAGCACCCAGCACCCCGAGCACTGAGCACCCAGCACCCTGAGCACTGAGCACCCAGCACCCTGAGCACTGAGCACCCAGCCCCCTGAGTACTGAGCACCCAGCACCATGAGTACTGAGCACCCAGCACCCTGAGTACTGAGCACTCAGCACACTGAGTACTGAGCACCGTGCACCCCGAGCACTGAGCACCCAGCACCCTGAGCACTGAGCACCCTGAGGACTGAGCACCCAGCACCCTGAGCACTGAGCACCCAGCACCCTGAGTACTGAGCACCGATCACCCTGAGCACTGAGCACCCAGCACCCCGAGCACTGAGCAACCAGCACCCTGAGTACTGAGCACCCAGCACCCTGAGCACTGAGCACCCAGCACCCTGAGCACTGAGCACCCAGCACCCTGAGTACTGAGCACCGATCACCCTGAGCACTGAGCACCCAGCACCCTGAGTACTGAGCACCCAGCACCCTGAGCACTGAGCACCCAGCACCCTGAGCACTGAGCACCCAGCACCCTGAGTACTGAGCACCCAGCACCCTGAGTACTGAGTACCCAGCACCCTGGACACTGAGCACCCAGCACCCTGAGTACTGAGCACCGAGCACCCTGAGTACTGAGCACCCAGCACCCTGAGTACTGAGCACCCAGCACCCTGAGCACTGAGCACCCAGCACCCTGAGTACTGAGCACCCAGCACCCCAATAATGAAAACCCAGCACCCTGAGTACTGAGCACCCAGCACCCTGAGTACTGAGCACCAAGCACCCTGAGTACTGAGCACCGAGCACCCCGAGCACTGAGCAACCAGCACCCTGAGTACTGAGCACTGAGCACCCTGAGTACTGAGCACCAAACACCCTGAGTACTGAGCACCCAGCACCCTGAGGACTGAGCACCCAGCACCCTGAGCACTGAGCACCCAGCACCGTGAGCACTGAGCACCCAGCACCCTGAGCACTGAGCACCCAGCACCCTGAGTACTGAGTAACCAGCACCCTGAGCACTGAGCACCCAGCACCCTGAGTACTGATCACCGAGCACCCCGAGCACTGAGTACCCAGCACCCTGAGTACTGAGCACCCAGCACCCTGAGTACTGAGCACCCAGCAACCCTGAGTACTGATCACCCATCACATTGAGCACTGAGCACAAAGCACGCTGAGTACTGAGCACTGAGCACCCTGAGTACTGAGCACCGAGGACCCTGAGCACTGAGCACCCAGCACGCTGAGTACTGAGCACTGAGCACCCTGAGTACTGAGCACCTAGCACCCTGAGTATTGAGCACCCAGCACCCTGAGCACTGAGCAGCCAGCACCCTCAGCACTGAGCACCCAGCACCCCGAGCACTGAGCACCCCGCACCCTGAGCACTGAGCACCCAGCACCCCGAGTACTGAGCACCCAGCACCCCGAGTACTGAGCAGCGACCACCCCGACCACTGAGCACCCAGCACCCTGAGTACTGAGCATCCAGCACCCTGAGTACTGAGCACCCCGAGTACTGAGCACCCAGCACCCCGAGCACTGAGCACCCAGCACCCTGAGTACTGAGAACAGATCACCCTGAGCACTGAGCACCCAGCACCCCGAGTACTGAGCACCCAGCACCCCGAGTACTGAGCACCGACCACCCCGACCACTGAGCACCCAGCACCCTGAGTACTGAGCACCCAGCACCCTGAGTACTGAGCTCCCCGAGTACTGAGCACCCAGCACCCCGAGCACTGAGCACCCAGCACCCTGAGTACTGAGAAGAGATCACCCTGAGTACTGAGCACCCAGCACCCTGAGTACTGAACACCCAGCACCCTGAGCACTGAGCACTGAGCACCCAGCACCCTGAGCACTGAGCACTGACCACCCAGCACCCCGAGCACTGAGCACCCAGCACCCCGAGCACTGAGTACTGAGCACCCAGCACCCTGAGTACTGAGCACCCAGCACCCTGAGCACTGAGCACCCAGCACCCTGAGTACTGAGAACCGAGCACCCTGAGTACTGAGCCCCCAGCACCCCGAGCACTGAGCACAAAGCACCCCGAGCACTGAACACCCAGCACCCCGAGAATGAGCACCCAGCACCCTGAGTACTGAGCACCCAGCACCCTGAGCACCGAGCACCCAGGACCCCGAGCACTGAGTACTGAGCACCCAGCACCCTGAGTACTGAGCACCGAGCTCCCCGAGCACTGAGCACCCAGCACCCTGAGCACTGAGCACCCAGCACCCTGAGCACTGAGCACCCAGCACCCTGAGTACTGAGCACCCACCACGCTGAGTACTGAGCACCCAGCACCCTGAGCACTGAGCACCCAACACCCTGAGTACTGAGCACTGAGCACCCAGCACCCCGAGCCCTGAGCACCCAGGACCCTGAGCACTGAGCACCGAGCACCCCGAGCACTGAGCACCCAGCACCCTGAGCACTCAGCACCCACCACCCCGATCACTGAGCACCCAGCACCCAGAGCACTGAGCACCCAGCACCCTGAGAACTGAGCACCCAGCACCCAGAGAACTGAGCACCCAGCACACTGAGCACTGAGCACCCAGCACCCTGAGTACTGAGCACCCAGCACCCTGAATACTGAGCACCCAGACCCCGAGCACTGAGCACCCAGCACCCCTAGCACTGTGCACCCAGCACCCTGAGTACTGAGCACCCAGCACCCTGAGCACTGAGCACCCTGCAGCCCGAGCACTGAGCACCCAGCAAACTGAGCACTGAGTACTGAGCTCCCAGCACCCTGAGCACTGAGCACCCAGAACCCTGAGCACTGAGCACCCAGCACCCTGAGTACTGAGCACCCAACACCCCAAGCACTGAGCACCCAGCACCCTGAGTACTGAGCATCAAGCACGCTGAGCACTGAGCACCCAGCACCCTGAGCACTGAGCACCCAGCACCCCGAGTACTGAGCACCCAGCACCCTGAGTACTGAGCACCCAGCACCCTGAGTACTGAGCACCCAGCACTTTGAGCACTGAGCACCCAGCACCCTGAGCACTGAGCACCCAGCACCCTGAGTACTGAGCATCAAGCACGCTGAGCACTGAGCACCTAGCACCCTGAGCACTGAGCACCCAGCACCCTGAGCAATGAGCACTCAGCACCCTGAGTACTGAGCACCGAGCACCCCGAGCACTGAGCACCGGGTACCCCGAGCACTGAGCACCCAGCATACTGAGTACTGAGCACCCAGCACCCTGAGTACTGAGCACCCAGCACGCTGAGTACTGAGCACCCAGCACCCTGAGCACTGAGCACCCAACACCCTGAGTACTGAGCACTGAGCACCCAGCACCCCAAGCACTGAGCACCCAGCACCCTGAGTACTGAGTACTGAGCACCCTGAGTACTGAGCACCCAGCACCCTGAGTACTGAGCACCGAGCTCCCCGAGAACTGAGCACCCAGCACCCTGAGCACTGAGCACCCAGCACCCTGAGCACTGAGCACTCAGCACCCTGAGTACTGAGCACCGAGCACCCCGAGCACTGAGCACCGGGTACCCCGAGCATTGAGCACCCAGCACCCTGAGTACTGAGCACCCAGTACCCTGAGTACTGAGCACTGAGCACTGAGCACCCTGAGCACTGAGCACCCAGCACCCTGAGCAATGAGCATCCAGCATCCTGAGCACTGAGTACTGAGCACCCAGCACCCTGAGCACTGAGCACCCAGCACCCTGAGTACTGAGAACCCAGCACCCCAAACACTGAGCACCGAGCACCCTGAGAACTGGGCACCGAGCACCCTGAGTACTGAGCACTCAGCACCATGAGTACTGAGCCCCGTGCACCCAGAGTACTGAGCAACCTGAGTACTGAGCACCCAGCACCCCGAGAATAAGCACCCAGCACCATGAGTACTGAGCACCGAGCACCCTGAGCACTGAGCACCCAGCACCCTGAGTACTGAGCACCAAGCACCCTGAGTACTGAGAACCCAGCACCCTGAGTACTGAGCACCCAGCACCCTGAGTTCTGAGCACCCAGCACCCTGAGCACTGAGCACACTGAGTACTGAGCAACCAGCACCCTGAGCACTGAGCACCCAGCACCCCGAGCACTGAGCACCCAGCACCCCGAGCACTGAGCATTGAGCACCCTGAGCACTGAGGACCCAGCACCCCGAGCACTGAGCACCCAGCACCCTGAGTACTGAGCACCCAGCACCCTGAGCACTGAGGACCCAGCACCCCGAGCACTGAGCACCCAGCACGCTGAGTACTGAGCACTGAGCACCCAGCACCCTGAGTACTGAGCACCCAGCACCCTGAGTACTGAGCACCCAGCACCCCGAGCACTGAGCACTGAGCAACCTGAGTACTGAGCACTGAGCACCCAGCACCCTGAGTACTGAGCACCCAGCACCCTGAGCACTGAGCACCCAGCACCCTGAGTACTGAGCACCCAACGTACAGAGCACCGAGCACCCTGAGCACTGAGCACCCAGCACCCTGAGTACTGAGCACCCAGCACCCTGAGTACTGAGCACCCCGAGTACTGAGCACCCAGCACCCCGAGCACTGAGCACCCAGCACCCTGAGTACTGAGAACAGATCACCCTGAGCACTGAGCACCCAGCACCCCGAGTAATGAGCACCCAGCAACCCGAGTACTGAGCACCGACCACCCCGACCACTGAGCACCCAGCACACTGAGTACTGAGCACCCAGCACCCCGAGTACTGAGCACCGATCACCCTGAGCACTGAGCACCCAGCACCCCGAGCACTGAGCACCTAGCACCCTGAGTACTGAGCACCCAGCACCCTGAGCACTGAGCACCCAGCACCCTGAGCACTGAGCACTGAGCACCCTGAGTACTGAGCACCGATCACCCTGAGCACTGAGCACCCAGCACCCTGAGTACTGAGCACCCAGCACCCTGAGTACTGAGCACCCAGCACCCTGAGCACTGAGCACCCAGCACCCTGAGTACTGAGTACCCAGCACCCTGAGCACTGAGCACCCAGCACCCTGAGTACTGAGCACCGAGCACCCTGAGTACTGAGCACCCAGCACCCTGAGTACTGAGCACCCAGCACCCTGAGCACTGAGCACCCAGCACCCTGAGTACTGAGCACCCAGCACCCCAATAATGAGAACCCAGCACCCTGAGTACTGAGCACCCAGCACCCTGAGTACTGAGCACCAAGCACCCTGAGTACTGAGCACCCAGCACTAGAGTACTGAGCACCCAGCACCCTGAGTACTGAGCACCCAGCACCCTGAGCACTGAGCACCCAGCACCCTGAGTACTGAGCACCAAACACCCTGAGTACTGAGCACCCAGCACCCTGAGGACTGAGCACCCAGCACCCTGAGCACTGAGCACCCAGCACCCTGAGTACTGAGCACCCAGCACTAGAGTACTGAGCACCCAGCACCCTGAGTACTGAGCACCCAGCACCCTGAGTACTGAGCACCCAGCACCCTGAGCACTGAGCACCGAGCACCCTGAGTACTGAACACCCAGCACCCTGAGCACTGAGCACTGAGCACCCAGCACCCTGAGCACTGAGCACTGAGCAACCTGAGTACTGAGCACCCAGCACCCTGAGTACTGAGCACCCAGCACCCTGAGCACTGAGCACAGAGCACCCTGAGTACTGAACACCCAGCACCCTGAGCACTGAGCACTGAGCACCCAGCACCCTGAGCACTGAGCACTGAGCACCCAGCACCCCGAGCACTGAGCACCCAGCACCCTGAGCACCCAGCACCCTGAGCACTGAGCACCCTGAGCACTGAGCACCCTGAGCACTGAGCACTGAGCACCCAGCACCCTGAGTACTGAGCACAAACACTCTGAGCACTGAGCACCCAGCACGCTGAGTACTGAACACTGAGCACACAGCACCCTGAGTACTGAGCACCCAGCACCCCGAGCACTGAGCACCCAGCGCCCCGAGAACTGCGCACCCAGCACCCCGAGCACTGAGCACTGAGAACACTGAGCACTGAGCACCCAGCACCCCGAGTACTGAGCACTGAGCACCCTGAGTACTGAGCACCCAGCACCCCGAATACTGAGCACTGAGCACCCTGAGTACTGAGCACCCAGCACCCTGAGCACTGAAAACCGTGAGTACTGAGCACCGAGCACCCTGAGTACTGAGCACCCAGCACCCTGAGCACTGAGCACGGAGCACCCCGAGGACTGGGCACCCAGCACCCTGAGTACTGAGCACCCAGCACCCTGAGTACTGAGCACCCAGCACCCTGAGCACTGAGCACGGAGCACCCCGAGGACTGAGCACCCAGCACCCTGAGCACTGAGCATCCAGCACCTTGAGTACTGAGCACCGAGCACCCTGAGTACTGAGCACCCAGCACCCTGAGCACTGAGCACGGAGCACCCCGAGGACTGAGCACCCAGCACCCTGAGTACTGAGCACCCAGCACCCTGAGCACTGAGCACACAGCACCCTGAGCACTGAGCACTCAGCACCCCGAGCACTGAGCACCCAGCACCCTGAGAACTGAGCACCCAACACCCAGAGTACTGAGCACCCAGCACCCTGAGAACTGAGCACCCAGCACCCTGAGGACTGAGCACCCAGCACCCTGAGTACTGAGCACCCAGCACCCTAAGCACTGAGCACCCAGCACCCTGAGCACTGAGCACCCAGCACCCCAAGCACTGAGCACCCAGCACCCTGAGTACTGAGCACCCAACACCCAGAGTACTGAGCACCCAGCACCCTGAGAACTGAGCACCCAGCACCCTGAGTACTGAGCACCCAGCACCCTGAGTACTGAGCACCCAGCACCCTGAGCACTGAGCACTGACCACCCAGCACCCCGAGCACTGAGCACCCAGCACCCCGAGCACTGAGCACCCAGCACCCTGAGCACTGAGCACCCAGCACCCTGAGCACTGAGCACCCAGCCCCCTGAGTACTGAGCACCCAGCACCATGAGTACTGAGCACCCAGCACCCTGAGTACTGAGCACTCAGCACACTGAGTACTGAGCACCGTGCACCCCGAGCACTGAGCACCCAGCACCCTGAGCACTGAGCACCCTGAGGACTGAGCACCCAGCACCCTGAGCACTGAGCACCCAGCACCCTGAGTACTGAGCACCGATCACCCTGAGCACTGAGCACCCAGCACCCCGAGCACTGAGCAACCAGCACCCTGAGTACTGAGCACCCAGCACCCTGAGCACTGAGCACCCAGCACCCTGAGCACTGAGCACCCAGCACCCTGAGTACTGAGCACCGATCACCCTGAGCACTGAGCACCCAGCACCCTGAGTACTGAGCACCCAGCACCCTGAGCACTGAGCACCCAGCACCCTGAGCACTGAGCACCCAGCACCCTGAGTACTGAGCACCAAGCACCCTGAGTACTGAGTAACCAGCACCCTGGACACTGAGCACCCAGCACCCTGAGTACTGAGCACCGAGCACCCTGAGTACTGAGCACCCAGCACCCTGAGTACTGAGCACCCAGCACCCTGAGCACTGAGCACCCAGCACCCTGAGTACTGAGCACCCAGCACCCCAATAATGAAAACCCAGCACCCTGAGTACTGAGCACCCAGCACCCTGAGTACTGAGCACCCAGCACCCTGAGTACTGAGCACCGAGCACCCCGAGCACTGAGCAACCAGCACCCTGAGTACTGAGCACTGAGCACCCTGAGTACTGAGCACCAAACACCCTGAGTACTGAGCACCCAGCACCCTGAGGACTGAGCACCCAGCACCCTGAGCACTGAGCACCCAGCACCGTGAGCACTGAGCACCCAGCACCCTGAGCACTGAGCACCCAGCACCCTGAGTACTGAGTAACCAGCACCCTGAGCACTGAGCACCCAGCACCCTGAGTACTGATCACCGAGCACCCCGAGCACTGAGCACCCAGCACCCTGAGTACTGAGCACCCAGCACCCTGAGTACTGAGCACCCAGCAACCCTGAGTACTGAGCACCCAGCACATTGAGCACTGAGCACAAAGCACGCTGAGTACTGAGCACTGAGCACCCTGAGTACTGAGCACCGAGGACCCTGAGCACTGAGCACCCAGCACGCTGAGTACTGAGCACTGAGCACCCTGAGTACTGAGCACCTAGCACCCTGAGTATTGAGCACCCAGCACCCTGAGCACTGAGCAGCCAGCACCCTGAGCACTGAGCACCCAGCACCCCGAGCACTGAGCACCCAGCACCCTGAGCACTGAGCACCCAGCACCCCGAGTACTGAGCACCCAGCACCCCGAGTACTGAGCAGCGACCACCCCGACCACTGAGCACCCAGCACCCTGAGTACTGAGCACCCAGCACCCTGAGTACTGAGCACCCCGAGTACTGAGCACCCAGCACCCCGAGCACTGAGCACCCAGCACCCTGAGTACTGAGAACAGATCACCCTGAGCACTGAGCACCCAGCACCCCGAGTACTGAGCACCCAGCACCCCGAGTACTGAGCACCGACCACCCCGACCACTGAGCACCCAGCACCCTGAGTACTGAGCACCCAGCACCCTGAGTACTGAGCACCCCGAGTACTGAGCACCCAGCACCCCGAGCACTGAGCACCCAGCACCCTGAGTACTGAGAACAGATCACCCTGAGTACTGAGCACCCAGCACCCTGAGTACTGAACACCCAGCACCCTGAGCACTGAGCACTGAGCACCCAGCACCCTGAGCACTGAGCACTGACCACCCAGCACCCCGAGCACTGAGCACCCAGCACCCCGAGCACTGAGTACTGAGCACCCAGCACCCTGAGTACTGAGCACCGAGCTCCCCGAGCACTGAGCACCCAGCACCCTGAGCACTGAGCACCCAGCACCCTGAGCACTGAGCACCCAGCACCCTGAGTACTGAGAACCGAGCACCCTGAGTACTGAGCCCCCAGCACCCCGAGCACTGAGCACAAAGCACCCCGAGCACTGAGCACCCAGCACCCCGAGAATGAGCACCCAGCACCCTGAGTACTGAGCACCCAGCACCCTGAGCACCGAGCACCCAGGACCCCGAGCACTGAGTACTGAGCACCCAGCACCCTGAGTACTGAGAACCGAGCTCCCCGAGCACTGAGCACCCAGCACCCTGAGCACTGAGCACCCAGCACCCTGAGCACTGAGCACCCAGCACCCTGAGTACTGAGCACCCACCACGCTGAGTACTGAGCACCCAGCACCCTGAGCACTGAGCACCCAACACCCTGAGTACTGAGCACTGAGCACCCAGCACCCCGAGCCCTGAGCACCCAGGACCCTGAGCACTGAGCACCGAGCACCCCGAGCACTGAGCACCCAGCACCCTGAGCACTCAGCACCCACCACCCCGATCACTGAGCACCCAGCACCCAGAGCACTGAGCACCCAGCACCCTGAGAACTGAGCACCCAGCACCCAGAGAACTGAGCACCCAGCACACTGAGCACTGAGCACCCAGCACCCTGAGTACTGAGCACCCAGCACCCTGAATACTGAGCACCCAGACCCCGAGCACTGAGCACCCAGCACCCCTAGCACTGTGCACCCAGCACCCTGAGTACTGAGCACCCAGCACCCTGAGCACTGAGCACCCTGCAGCCCGAGCACTGAGCACCCAGCAAACTGAGCACTGAGTACTGAACTCCCAGCACGCTGAGCACTGAGCACCCAGAACCCTGAGCACTGAGCACCCAGCACCCTGAGTACTGAGCACCCAGCACCCCAAGCACTGAGCACCCAGCACCCTGAGTACTGAGCATCAAGCACGCTGAGCACTGAGCACCCAGCACCCTGAGCACTGAGCACCCAGCACCCCGAGTACTGAGCACCCAGCACCCTGAGTACTGAGCACCCAGCACCCTGAGTACTGAGCACCCAGCACTTTGAGCACTGAGCACCCAGCACCCTGAGCACTGAGCACCCAGCACCCTGAGTACTGAGCATCAAGCACGCTGAGCACTGAGCACCTAGCACCCTGAGCACTGAGCACCCAGCACCCTGAGCAATGAGCACTCAGCACCCTGAGTACTGAGCACCGAGCACCCCGAGCACTGAGCACCGGGTACCCCGAGCACTGAGCACCCAGCATACTGAGTACTGAGCACCCAGCACCCTGAGTACTGAGCACCCAGCACGCTGAGTACTGAGCACCCAGCACCCTGAGCACTGAGCACCCAACACCCTGAGTACTGAGCACTGAGCACCCAGCACCCCAAGCACTGAGCACCCAGCACCCTGAGTACTGAGTACTGAGCACCCTGAGTACTGAGCACCCAGCACCCTGAGTACTGAGCACCGAGCTCCCCGAGAACTGAGCACCCAGCACCCTGAGCACTGAGCACCCAGCACCCTGAGCACTGAGCACTCAGCACCCTGAGTACTGAGCACCGAGCACCCCGAGCACTGAGCACCGGGTACCCCGAGCATTGAGCACCCAGCACCCTGAGTACTGAGCACCCAGCACCCTGAGTACTGAGCACTGAGCACCCAGCACCCCGAGCCCTGAGCACCCAGCACCCTGAGCACTGAGCACCCAACACCCTGAGTACTGAGCACTGAGCACCCAGCACCCCGAGCCCTGAGCACCCAGGACCCTGAGCACTGAGCACCGAGCACCCAGAGCACTGAGCACCCAGCACCCTGAGCACTCAGCACCCATCACCCCGATCACTGAGCACCCAGCACCCAGAGCACTGAGCACCCAGCACCCTGAGAACTGAGCACCCAGCACCCAGAGAACTGAGCACCCAGCACACTGAGCACTGAGCACCCAGCACCCTGAGTACTGAGCACCCAGCACCCTGAGTACTGAGCACCCAGACCCCGAGCACTGAGCACCCAGCACCCCTAGCACTGTGCACCCAGCACCCTGAGTACTGAGCACCCAGCACTTTGAGCACTGAGCACCCTGCAGCCCGAGCACTGAGCACCCAGCAAACTGAGCACTGAGTACTGAGCTCCCAGCACCCTGAGCACTGAGCACCCAGAACCCTGAGCACTGAGCACCCAGCACCCTGAGTACTGAGCACCTAGCACCCCAAGCACTGAGCACCCAGCACCCTGAGTACTGAGCATCAAGCACGCTGAGCACTGAGCACCCAGCACCCTGAGCACTGAGCACCCAGCACCCCGAGTACTGAGCACCCAGCACCCTGAGTACTGAGCACCCAGCACCCTGAGCACTGAGCACCCTGCAGCCCGAGCACTGAGCACCCAGCAAACTGAGCACTGAGTACTGAGCTCCCAGCACCCTGAGCACTGAGCACCCAGAACCCTGAGCACTGAGCACCCAGCACCCTGAGTACTGAGCACCCAACACCCCAAGCACTGAGCACCCAGCACCCTGAGTACTGAGCGTCAAGCACGCTGAGCACTGAGCACCCAGCACCCTGAGCACTGAGCACCCAGCACCCCGAGTACTGAGCACCCAGCACCCTGAGTACTGAGCACCCAGCACCCTGAGTACTGAGCACCCAGCACTTTGAGCACTGAGCACCCAGCACCCTGAGCACTGAGCACCCAGCACCCTGAGTACTGAGCATCAAGCACGCTGAGCACTGAGCACCTAGCACCCTGAGCACTGAGCACCCAGCACCCTGAGCAATGAGCACTCAGCACCCTGAGTACTGAGCACCGAGCACCCCGAGCACTGAGCACCGGGTACCCCGAGCACTGAGCACCCAGCATACTGAGTACTGAGCACCCAGCACCCTGAGTACTGAGCACCCAGCACGCTGAGTACTGAGCACCCAGCACCCTGAGCACTGAGCACCCAGCACCCCAAGCACTGAGCACCCAGCACCCTGAGTACTGAGTACTGAGCACCCTGAGTACTGAGCACCCAGCACCCTGAGTACTGAGCACCGAGCTCCCCGAGAACTGAGCACCCAGCACCCCGAGCACTGAGCACCCAGCACCCTGAGCACTGAGCACCCTGAGGACTGAGCACCCAGCACCCTGAGCACTGAGCACCCAGCACCCTGAGTACTGAGCACCGATCACCCTGAGCACTGAGCACCCAGCACCCCGAGCACTGAGCAACCAGCACCCTGAGTACTGAGCACCCAGCACCCTGAGCACTGAGCACCCAGCACCCTGAGCACTGAGCACCCAGCACCCTGAGTACTGAGCACCGATCACCCTGAGCACTGAGCACCCAGCACCCTGAGTACTGAGCACCCAGCACCCTGAGCACTGAGCACCCAGCACCCTGAGCACTGAGCACCCAGCACCCTGAGTACTGAGCACCCAGCACCCTGAGTACTGAGTACCCAGCACCCTGGACACTGAGCACCCAGCACCCTGAGTACTGAGCACCGAGCACCCTGAGTACTGAGCACCCAGCACCCTGAGTACTGAGCACCCAGCACCCTGAGCACTGAGCACCCAGCACCCTGAGTACTGAGCACCCAGCAGCCCAATAATGAAAACCCAGCACCCTGAGTACTGAGCACCCAGCACCCTGAGTACTGAGCACCAAGCACCCTGAGTACTGAGCACCGAGCACCCCGAGCACTGAGCAACCAGCACCCTGAGTACTGAGCACTGAGCACCCTGAGTACTGAGCACCAAACACCCTGAGTACTGAGCACCCAGCACCCTGAGGACTGAGCACCCAGCACCCTGAGCACTGAGCACCCAGCACCGTGAGCACTGAGCACCCAGCACCCTGAGCACTGAGCACCCAGCACCCTGAGTACTGAGTAACCAGCACCCTGAGCACTGAGCACCCAGCACCCTGAGTACTGATCACCGAGCACCCCGAGCACTGAGCACCCAGCACCCTGAGTACTGAGCACCCAGCACCCAGAGTAATGAGCACCCAGCAACCCTGAGTACTGAGCACCCAGCACATTGAGCACTGAGCACAAAGCACGCTGAGTACTGAGCACTGAGCACCCTGAGTACTGAGCACCGAGGACCCTGAGCACTGAGCACCCAGCACGCTGAGTACTGAGCACTGAGCACCCTGAGTACTGAGCACCTAGCACCCTGAGTATTGAGCACCCAGCACCCTGAGCACTGAGCAGCCAGCACCCTGAGCACTGAGCACCCAGCACCCCGAGCACTGAGCACCCAGCACCCTGAGCACTGAGCACCCAGCACCCCGAGTACTGAGCACCCAGCACCCCGAGTACTGAGCAGCGACCACCCCGACCACTGAGCACCCAGCACCCTGAGTACTGAGCACCCAGCACCCTGAGTACTGAGCACCCCGAGTACTGAGCACCCAGCACCCCGAGCACTGAGCACCCAGCACCCTGAGTACTGAGAACAGATCACCCTGAGCACTGAGCACCCAGCACCCCGAGTACTGAGCACCCAGCACCCCGAGTACTGAGCACCGACCACCCCGACCACTGAGCACCCAGCACCCTGAGTACTGAGCACCCAGCACCCTGAGTACTGAGCACCCCGAGTACTGAGCACCCAGCACCCCGAGCACTGAGCACCCAGCACCCTGAGTACTGAGAACAGATCACCCTGAGTACTGAGCACCCAGCACCCTGAGTACTGAACACCCAGCACCCTGAGCACTGAGCACTGAGCACCCAGCACCCTGAGCACTGAGCACTGACCACCCAGCACCCCGAGCACTGAGCACCCAGCACCCCGAGCACTGAGTACTGAGCACCCAGCACCCTGAGTACTGAGCACCGAGCTCCCCGAGCACTGAGCACCCAGCACCCTGAGCACTGAGCACCCAGCACCCTGAGCACTGAGCACCCAGCACCCTGAGTACTGAGAACCGAGCACCCTGAGTACTGAGCCCCCAGCACCCCGAGCACTGAGCACAAAGCACCCCGAGCACTGAGCACCCAGCACCCCGAGAATGAGCACCCAGCACCCTGAGTACTGAGCACCCAGCACCCTGAGCACCGAGCACCCAGGACCCCGAGCACTGAGTACTGAGCACCCAGCACCCTGAGTACTGAGAACCGAGCTCCCCGAGCACTGAGCACCCAGCACCCTGAGCACTGAGCACCCAGCACCCTGAGCACTGAGCACCCAGCACCCTGAGTACTGAGCACCCACCACGCTGAGTACTGAGCACCCAGCACCCTGAGCACTGAGCACCCAACACCCTGAGTACTGAGCACTGAGCACCCAGCACCCCGAGCCCTGAGCACCCAGGACCCTGAGCACTGATCACCGAGCACCCCGAGCACTGAGCACCCAGCACCCTGAGCACTCAGCACCCACCACCCCGATCACTGAGCACCCAGCACCCAGAGCACTGAGCACACAGCACCCTGAGAACTGAGCACCCAGCACCCAGAGAACTGAGCACCCAGCACACTGAGCACTGAGCACCCAGCACCCTGAGTACTGAGCACCCAGCACCCTGAATACTGAGCACCCAGACCCCGAGCACTGAGCACCCAGCACCCCTAGCACTGTGCACCCAGCACCCTGAGTACTGAGCACCCAGCACCCTGAGCACTGAGCACCCTGCAGCCCGAGCACTGAGCACCCAGCAAACTGAGCACTGAGTACTGAGCTCCCAGCACCCTGAGCACTGAGCACCCAGAACCCTGAGCACTGAGCACCCAGCACCCTGAGTACTGAGCACCCAGCACCCCAAGCACTGAGCACCCAGCACCCTGAGTACTGAGCATCAAGCACGCTGAGCACTGAGCACCCAGCACCCTGAGCACTGAGCACCCAGCACCCCGAGTACTGAGCACCCAGCACCCTGAGTACTGAGCACCCAGCACCCTGAGTACTGAGCACCCAGCACTTTGAGCACTGAGCACCCAGCACCCTGAGCACTGAGCACCCAGCACCCTGAGTACTGAGCATCAAGCACGCTGAGCACTGAGCACCTAGCACCCTGAGCACTGAGCACCCAGCACCCTGAGCAATGAGCACTCAGCACCCTGAGTACTGAGCACCGAGCACCCCGAGCACTGAGCACCGGGTACCCCGAGCACTGAGCACCCAGCATACTGAGTACTGAGCACCCAGCACCCTGAGTACTGAGCACCCAGCACGCTGAGTACTGAGCACCCAGCACCCTGAGCACTGAGCACCCAACACCCTGAGTACTGAGCACTGAGCACCCAGCACCCCAAGCACTGAGCACCCAGCACCCTGAGTACTGAGTACTGAGCACCCTGAGTACTGAGCACCCAGCACCCTGAGTACTGAGCACCGAGCTCCCCGAGAACTGAGCACCCAGCACCCTGAGCACTGAGCACCCAGCACCCTGAGCACTGAGCACTCAGCACCCTGAGTACTGAGCACCGAGCACCCCGAGCACTGAGCACCGGGTACCCCGAGCATTGAGCACCCATCACCCTGAGTACTGAGCACCCAGCACCCTGAGTACTGAGCACTGAGCACTGAGCACCCTGAGCACTGAGCACCCAGCACCCTGAGCAATGAGCATCCAGCATCCTGAGCACTGAGTACTGAGCACCCAGCACCCTGAGCACTGAGCACCCAGCACCCTGAGTACTGAGAACCCAGCACCCCAAACACTGAGCACCGAGCACCCTGAGAACTGGGCACCGAGCACCCTGAGTACTGAGCACTCAGCACCATGAGTACTGAGCCCCGTGCACCCAGAGTACTGAGCAACCTGAGTACTGAGCACCCAGCACCCCGAGAATGAGCACCCAGCACCATGAGTACTGAGCACCGAGCACCCTGAGCACTGAGCACCCAGCACCCTGAGTACTGAGCACCAAGCACCCTGAGTACTGAGCACCCAGCACCCTGAGTACTGAGCACCCAGCACCCTGAGTTCTGAGCACCCAGCACCCTGAGCACTGAGCACACTGAGTACTGAGCAACCAGCACCCTGAGCACTGAGCACCCAGCACCCCGAGCACTGAGCACCCAGCACCCCGAGCACTGAGCATTGAGCACCCTGAGCACTGAGGACCCAGCACCCCGAGCACTGAGCACCCAGCACCCTGAGTACTGAGCACCCAGCACCCTGAGCACTGAGGACCCAGCACCCCGAGCACTGAGCACCCAGCACGCTGAGTACTGAGCACTGAGCACCCAGCACCCTGAGTACTGAGCACCCAGCACCCTGAGTACTGAGCACCCAGCACCCCGAGCACTGAGCACTGAGCAACCTGAGTACTGAGCACTGAGCACCCAGCACCCTGAGTACTGAGCACCCAGCACCCTGAGCACTGAGCACCCAGCACCCTGAGTACTGAGCACCCAACGTACAGAGCACCGAGCACCCTGAGCACTGAGCACCCAGCATCCTGAGTACTGAGCACCCAGCACCCTGAGTACTGAGCACCCCGAGTACTGAGCACCCAGCACCCCGAGCACTGAGCACCCAGCACCCTGAGTACTGAGAACAGATCACCCTGAGCACTGAGCACCCAGCACCCCGAGTAATGAGCACCCAGCACCCCGAGTACTGAGCACCGACCACCCCGACCACTGAGCACCCAGCACACTGAGTACTGAGCACCCAGCACCCTGAGTACTGAGCACCCCGAGTACTGAGCACCCAGCACCCCGAGCACTGAGCACCCAGCACCCTGAGTACTGAGAAGAGATCACCCTGAGTACTGAGCACCCAGCACCCTGAGTACTGAACACCCAGCACCCTGAGCACTGAGCACTGAGCACCCAGCACCCTGAGCACTGAGCACTGACCACCCAGCACCCCGAGCACTGAGCACCCAGCACCCCGAGCACTGAGTACTGAGCACCCAGCACCCTGGGTACTGAGCACCGAGCTCCCCGAGCACTGAGCACCCAGCACCCTGAGCACTGAGCACCCAGCACCCTGAGCACTGAGCACCCAGCACCCTGAGTACTGAGAACCGAGCACCCTGAGTACTGAGCCCCCAGCACCCCGAGCACTGAGCACAAAGCACCCCGAGCACTGAGCACCCAGCACCCCGAGAATGAGCACCCAGCACCCTGAGTACTGAGCACCCAGCACCCTGAGCACCGAGCACCCAGGACCCCGAGCACTGAGTACTGAGCACCCAGCACCCTGAGTACTGAGCACCGAGCTCCCCGAGCACTGAGCACCCAGCACCCTGAGCACTGAGCACCCAGCACCCTGAGCACTGAGCACCCAGCACCCTGAGTACTGAGCACCCACCACGCTGAGTACTGAGCACCCAGCACCCTGAGCACTGAGCACCCAACACCCTGAGTACTGAGCACTGAGCACCCAGCACCCCGAGCCCTGAGCACCCAGGACCCTGAGCACTGAGCACCGAGCACCCCGAGCACTGAGCACCCAGCACCCTGAGCACTCAGCACCCATCACCCCGATCACTGAGCACCCAGCACCCAGAGCACTGAGCACCCAGCACCCTGAGAACTGAGCACCCAGCACCCAGAGAACTGAGCACCCAGCACACTGAGCACTGAGCACCCAGCACCCTGAGTACTGAGCACCCAGCACCCTGAGTACTGAGCACCCAGACCCCGAGCACTGAGCACCCAGCACCCCTAGCACTGTGCACCCAGCACCCTGAGTACTGAGCACCCAGCACTTTGAGCACTGAGCACCCTGCAGCCCGAGCACTGAGCACCCAGCAAACTGAGCACTGAGTACTGAGCTCCCAGCACCCTGAGCACTGAGCACCCAGAACCCTGAGCACTGAGCACCCAGCACCCTGAGTACTGAGCACCTAGCACCCCAAGCACTGAGCACCCAGCACCCTGAGTACTGAGCATCAAGCACGCTGAGCACTGAGCACCCAGCACCCTGAGCACTGAGCACCCAGCACCCCGAGTACTGAGCACCCAGCACCCTGAGTACTGAGCACCCAGCACCCTGAGTACTGAGCACCCAGCACTTTGGGCACTGAGCACCCAGCACCCTGAGCACTGAGCACCCAGCACCCTGAGTACTGAGCATCAAGCACGCTGAGCACTGAGCACCTAGCACCCTGAGCACTGAGCACCCAGCACCCTGAGCAATGAGCACTCAGCACCCTGAGTACTGAGCACCGAGCACCCCGAGCACTGAGCACCGGGTACCCCGAGCACTGAGCACCCAGCACACTGAGTACTGAGCACCCAGCACCCTGAGTACTGAGCACCCAGCACGCTGAGTACTGAGCACCCAGCACCCTGAGCACTGAGCACCCAACACCCTGAGTACTGAGCACTGAGCACCCAGCACCCCAAGCACTAAGCACCCAGCACCCTGAGTACTGAGTACTGAGCACCCTGAGTACTGAGCACCCAGCACCCTGAGTACTGAGCACCGAGCTCCCCGAGCACTGAGCACCCAGCACCCTGAGCACTGAGCACCCAGCACCCTGAGCACTGAGCACTCAGCACCCTGAGTACTGAGCACCGAGCACCCCGAGCACTGAGCACCGGGTACCCCGAGCTTTGAGTACCCAGCACCCTGAGTACTGAGAACCCAGCACCCTGAGTACTGAGCACTGAGCACTGAGCACCCTGAGCACTGAGCACCCAGCACCCTGAGCAATGAGCATCCAGCATCCTGAGCACTGAGTACTGAGCACCCAGCACCCTGAGCACTGAGCACCCAGCACCCTGAGTACTGAGCACCCAGCACCCCAAACACTGAGCACCGAGCACCCTGAGAACTGAGCACCGAGCACCCTGAGTACTGAGCACTCAGCACCATGAGTACTGAGCCCCGTGCACCCAGAGTACTGAGCAACCTGAGTACTGAGCACCCAGCACCCCGAGAATGAGCACCCAGCACCATGAGTACTGAGCACCGAGCACCCTGAGCACTGAGCACCCAGCACCCTGAGTACTGAGCACCAAGCACCCTGAGTACTGAGCACCCAGCACCCTGAGTACTGAGCACCCAGCACCCTGAGTTCTGAGCACCCAGCACCCTGAGTACTGAGCACACTGAGTACTGAGCAACCAGCACCCTGAGCACTGAGCACCCAGCACCCCGAGCACTGAGCACCCAGCACCCCGAGCACTGAGCATTGAGCACCCTGAGCACTGAGGACCCAGCACCCCGAGCACTGAGCACCCAGCACCCTGAGTACTGAGCACCCAGCACCCTGAGCACTGAGGACCCAGCACCCCGAGCACTGAGCACCCAGCACGCTGAGTACTGAGCACTGAGCACCCAGCACCCTGAGTACTGAGCACCCAGCACCCTGAGTACTGAGCACCCAGCACCCCGAGCACTGAGCACTGAGCAACCTGAGTACTGAGCACTGAGCACCCTTAGTACAGAGCACCGAGCACCCTGACTGAGCACTGAGCACCCTGAGGACTGAGCACCCAGCACCCTGAGCAATGAGCATCCAGCATCCTGAGCACTGAGCACTGAGCACACAGCACCCTGAGTACTGAGCACCCTGAGTACTGAGCACCCAGCACCCCTAGCCCTGAGCACCCAGCACCCTGAGAACTTAGCACCCAGCAAATGAGCACTGAGCACCCAGCACCCTGAGTACTGAGCACCGAGCACCCTGAGTACTGAGCACCCAGCACCCTGAGTACTGAGCACCGAGCACCCCGAGTACTGAGCACCCAGCACCCTGAGAACTGAGCACCCAGCACCCCGAGCACTGAGCACCCAGCACCCTGACTACTGAGCACCGAGCACGCCGAGCACTGAGCACCCAGCACCCTGAGCACTGAGCACCCAGCACCCTGAGTACTGAGCATATAGCACCCTGAGTACTGAGCACACAGCACCCTGAGCACTGAGCACCCAGCAGCCTGAGTACTGAGCACCCAGCACCCTGAGTACTGAGCACCCAGCACCCTGAGTACTGAGCACCCAGCACCCTGAGTACTGAGCACCAAGCACCCTGAGTACTGAGCACCGAGCACCCCGAGTACTGAGCACCCAGCACCCAGAGCACTGAGCACCCAGCACCCTGAGCACTGAGCACCCAGCACCCTGAGTCCTGAGTACTGAGCACCCTGAGTACTGAGCACCCAGCATCCTGAGCCCTGAGCACCCAGCACCCTGAGTACTGAGCACCGAGCACCCCAGGCACTGAGCTCCCAGCACCCTGAGTACTGAGCACCCAGCACCAAAAGTACTGAGCACCGAGCATCCTGAGCACTGAGCACCGAGAACCCCGAGCACTGAGCACCCAGCACCCTGAGTACTGAGCACCCAGCACCAAGAGTACTGAGCAGCGAGCACCCCGAGCACTGAGCACCCAGCACATTGAGTAATGAGCACCCAGCACCCCGAGTACTGAGCACCCAGCACCAAAAGTACTGAGCACCGAGCATCCTGAGCACTGAGCACCCAGCAGCCCGAGAATGAGCACCCAGCACCCTGAGTACTGAGCACCCAGCACACCGAGCACTGAGAACCCTGAATACTGAGCACCCAGCACCCTGAGTACTGTGCACTAAGCACCCAGAGCGCTGAGCACCCAGGACCCCGAGCACTGACTACTGAGCACCCAGCACCCTGAGTACTGAGCACCGAGCTCCCCGAGCACTGAGCACCCTGAGTACTGAGCACCCAGCACCCTGAGTACTGAGTACCCAGCACCCTGAGCACTGAGCACCCAGCACCCTGAGTACTGAGCACCCAGCACCCGAGCACTGAGCACCCAGCACCCTGAGTACTGAGCACTCAGCACCCTTAGTACTGAGCAACCTGAGCACTGAGCACCCAGCACCCTGAGTACTGGGCACCCTGAGGACTGAGCACCGATCACCCTGAGCACTGAGTACCCAGCACCCTGAGTACTGAGCACCCAGCACCCTGAGCACTGAGCACACAGCACCCTGCGTACTGAGCAGCGAGCACCCTGAGTACTGAGCACCCAGCACCCTGAGTACTGAGCACCCAGCACCCTGAGTACTGAGCACCGAGTACCCCGAGTACAGAGCACCCAGCACCCTGAGCACTCAGCACCCAGCACCCCGAGCACTGAGCACCCAGCACCCTGAGTACTGAACTCCCAGCACCCCGATCCCTGAGCATGCAGCACCCTGAGTACTGAGCACCCTGAGTACTGAGCACCGATCACCCTGAGCACTGAGCACCCAGCACCCTGAGTACTGAGCACCCAACGTACTGAGCACCGAGCACACCGAGCACTGAGCACCCAGCACCCTGAGTACTGAGCACCGAGCACCCTGAGCACTGAGCACCCAGCACCCTGAGTACTGAGCACCGAGCACCCCGAGCACTGAGCACCCAGCGCCCAGAGCACTGAGCACCCAGCACACCGAGCACTGAGCACCCAGCACCCGTAGCACTGAGCACCCAGCACCCCGAGCAATGAGCACCCAGCACGCCGAGAATGAGCACCCAGCACCCTGAGTACTGAGAACCGAGCAACCTGAGTACTGAGCACCCAGCACCCTGAGTACTGAGCCCCCAGCACCCTGAGTACTGAGCACCCAGCACCCCGAGCACTGAGCACCCAGCACCCTGAGTACTGAGCACCCAGCACCCTGAGTACTGAGCACCCAGCATCCTGAGCAATGAGCACCCTGAGTACTGAGCACCCAGCACCCTGAGTACTGAGCACCGAGCACCCCGAGCACTGAGCACCCAGCACCGCGAGCACTGAGCACATAGCACCCCGAGCACTGAGCACCCAGCACCCTGAGTACTGAGCACCCAGCACCCTGAGTACTGAGCACCTCGAGCACTGAGCACCCAGCACCCTGAGTACTGAGCACGGAGCACCCCGAGCACTGAGCACCCAGCACCGTGAGCACTGGGCACATAGCACCCCGAGCACTGAGCACCCAGCACCCTGAGTACTGAGCACCCAGCACCCTGAGTACTGAGCACCCAGCACCCTGAGCACTGAGTACCCAGCACCCTGAGCACTGAGCACCCAGCACCCTGAGCACTGAGCACACAGCACCCTGAGCACTGAGCACTCAGCACCCTGAGTACTGAGCACTGAGCACCCAGCACCCCGAGCACTGAGCACCCAGCACCCTGAGTACTGAGCTCCGAGCACCCCGAGCACTGAGCATCCGGAGCACTGAGCACCCAACACCCTGAGCACTGAGCACCCAGCACCCTGAGTACTGAGCTCCGAGCACCCCGAGCACTGAGCACCCAGCACCCCGAGCACTGAGTACTGAGCACCCAGCACCCTGAGTACTGAGCACCGAGCTCCCCAAGCACTGAGCACCCAGCACCCTGAGCACTGAGCACCCAGCACCCTGAGTACTGAGAACTGAGCACCCTGAGTACTGAGCCCCCAGCACCCCGAGCACTGAGCACAAAGCACCCCGAGCACTGAGCACCCAGCACCCCAAGAATGAGCACCCAGCACCCTGAGTACTGAGCACCCAGCACCCTGAGCACCGAGCACCCAGTACCCCGAGCACTGAGTACTGAGCACCCAGCACCCTGAGTACTGAGAACCGAGCTCCCCGAGCACTGAGCACCCAGCACCCTGAGCACTGAGCACCCAGCACCCTGAGCACTGAGCACCCAGCACCCTGAGTACTGAGCACCCACCACGCTGAGTACTGAGCACCCAGCACCCTGAGCACTGAGCACCCAACACCCTGAGTACTGAGCACTGAGCACCCAGCACCCCGAGCCCTGAGCACCCAGGACCCTGAGCACTGAGCACCGAGCACCCCGAGCACTGAGCACCCAGCACCCTGAGCACTCAGCACCCACCACCCCGATCACTGAGCACCCAGCACCCAGAGCACTGAGCACCCAGCACCCTGAGAACTGAGCACCCAGCACCCAGAGAACTGAGCACCCAGCACACTGAGCACTGAACACCCAGCACCCTGAGTACTGAGCACGCAGCACCCTGAATACTGAGCACCCAGACCCCGAGCACTGAGCACCCAGCACCCCTAGCACTGTGCACCCAGCACCCTGAGTACTGAGCACCCAGCACCCTGAGCACTGAGCACCCTGCAGCCCGAGCACTGAGCACCCAGCAAACTGAGCACTGAGTACTGAGCTCCCAGCACCCTGAGCACTGAGCACCCAGAACCCTGAGCACTGAGCACCCAGCACCCTGAGTACTGAGCACCCAGCACCCCAAGCACTGAGCACCCAGCACCCTGAGTACTGAGCATCAAGCACGCTGAGCACTGAGCACCCAGCACCCTGAGCACTGAGCACCCAGCACCCCGAGTACTGAGCACCCAGCACCCTGAGTACTGAGCACCCAGCACGGTGAGTACTGAGCACACAGCACTTTGAGCACTGAGCACCCAGCACCCTGAGCACTGAGCACCCAGCACCCTGAGTACTGAGCATCAAGCACGCTGAGCACTGAGCACCTAGCACCCTGAGCACTGAGCACCCAGCACCCTGAGCAATGAGCACTCAGCACCCTGAGTACTGAGCACCGAGCACCCCGAGCACTGAGCACCGGGTACCCCGAGCACTGAGCACCCAGCATACTGAGTACTGAGCACCCAGCACCCTGAGTACTGAGCACCCAGCACGCTGAGTACTGAGCACCCAGCACCCTGAGCACTGAGCACCCAACACCCTGAGTACTGAGCACTGAGCACCCAGCACCCCAAGCACTGAGCACCCAGCACCCTGAGTACTGAGTACTGAGCACCCTGAGTACTGAGCACCCAGCACCCTGAGTACTGAGCACCGAGCTCCCCGAGAACTGAGCACCCAGCACCCTGAGCACTGAGCACCCAGCACCCTGAGCACTGAGCACTCAGCACCCTGAGTACTGAGCACCGAGCACCCCGAGCACTGAGCACCGGGTACCCCGAGCATTGAGCACCCAGCACCCTGAGTACTGAGCACCCAGCACCCTGAGTACTGAGCACTGAGCACTGAGCACCCTGAGCACTGAGCACCCAGCACCCTGAGCAATGAGCATCCAGCATCCTGAGCACTGAGTACTGAGCACCCAGCACCCTGAGCACTGAGCACCCAGCACCCTGAGTACTGAGAACCCAGCACCCCAAACACTGAGCACCGAGCACCCTGAGAACTGAGCACCGAGGACCCTGAGTACTGAGCACTCAGCACCATGAGTACTGAGCCCTGTGCACCCAGAGTACTGAGCAACCTGAGTACTGAGCACCCAGCACCCCGAGAATGAGCACCCAGCACCATGAGTACTGAGCACCGAGCACCCTGAGCACTGAGCACCCAGCACCCTGAGTACTGAGCACCAAGCACCCTGAGTACTGAGCACCAAGCACCCTGAGTACTGAGCACCCAGCACCCTGAGTTCTGAGCACCCAGCACCCTGAGCACTGAGCACACTGAGTACTGAGCAACCAGCACCCTGAGCACTGAGCACCCAGCACCCCGAGCACTGAGCACCCAGCACCCCGAGCACTGAGCATTGAGCACCCTGAGCACTGAGGACCCAGCACCCCGAGCACTGAGCACCCAGCACCCTGAGTACTGAGCACCCAGCACCCTGAGCACTGAGGACCCAGCACCCCGAGCACTGAGCACCCAGCACGCTGAGTACTGAGCACTGAGCACCCAGCACCCTGAGTACTGAGCACCCAGCACCCTGAGTACTGAGCACCCAGCACCCTGAGTACTGAGCACCCAGCACCCCGAGCACTGAGCACTGAGCAACCTGAGTACTGAGCACTGAGCACCCAGCACCCTGAGTACTGAGCACCCAGCACCCTGAGCACTGAGCACCCAGCACCCTGAGTACTGAGCACCCAACGTACAGAGCACCGAGCACCCTGAGCACTGAGCACCCAGCACCCTGAGTACTGAGCACCCAGCACCCTGAGTACTGAGCACCCCGAGTACTGAGCACCCAGCACCCCGAGCACTGAGCACCCAGCACCCTGAGTACTGAGAACAGATCACCCTGAGCACTGAGCACCCAGCACCCCGAGTACGGAGCACCCAGCACCCCGAGTACTGAGCACCGACCACCCCGACCACTGAGCACCCAGCACCCTGAGTACTGAGCACCCAACGTACTGAGCACCGAGCACACCGAGCACTGAGCACCCAGCACCCTGAGTACTGAGCACCGAGCACCCTGAGCACTGAGCACCCAGCACCCTGAGTACTGAGCACCGAGCACCCCGAGCACTGAGCACCCAGCGCCCAGAGCACTGAGCACCCAGCACACCGAGCACTGAGCACCCAGCACCCGTAGCACTGAGCACCCAGCACCCCGAGCAATGAGCACCCAGCACCCTGAGTACTGAGCACCCAGCACCACGAGTCCTGTGCACCCAGAAACCTGAGCACCGAACACCCAGCACCCCGAGCACTGACCACCCAGCACCCTGAGCACTGAGCACCCAGCACCCTGAGTACTGAGCACTGAACACCCCGAGTACTGAGCACCCAGCACCCCGAGCAGTGAGCACCGAGCACCGCGAGCACTGAGCACCCAGCACCCCGAGCACTGAGCACCCAGAACACTGAGCACTGAGCACCCAGCACCCCGAGCACTGAGCACCCAGCACCCGGAGCACTGAGCACCCAGCACCCCGAGCACTGAGCACCCAGCACCCTGATCACTGAGCACCCAGCACCCTGAGTACTCAGCACCCAGCACCCTGAGCACTGAGCAACCAGCACCCTGAGTACTGAGCACCCTGCACCCCAAGCACTGAGCACTTTGAGTACTGAGCACCCAGCACCCCAAGCACTGAGCACACTGAGTACTGAGCAACCAGCACCCTGATTAATGAGCACCCAGCACCCCGAGCACTGAGCACCCAGCACCCTGAGTACTGAGCACCGAGCACCCTGAGTACTGAGCACCCAGCACCCTGAGTACTGAGCACCCAGCGTACTGAGCACCCAGCACCCTGATAATTGAGCACCCAGCACCCCGAGCACTGAACACCCAGCACCCTGAGTACTGAGCACCGAGCACCCTGAGTACTGAGCACCCAGCACCCAGAGCACTGAGCACCCAGCACCCTGAGTACTGAGCACCGAGCACCCCGAGTACTGAGCACCCAGCACCCCGAGCACTGAGCACCCAGCACCCCGAGCACTGAGCACCCAGCACACCGAGCACTCAACACCCAGCACCCCGAGCACTGAGCACCCAGCGTACTGAGCACCCAGCACCCTGAGTACTGAGCACCCTGCACCCCAAGCACTGAGCACCCTGAGTACTGAGCACCCAGCACTCCAAGCACTGAGCACCCTGAGTACTGAGCACCCAGCACCCTGATTAATGAGCACCCAGCACCCCGAGCACTGAGCACCCAGCACCCTGAGTACTGAGCACCGAGCACCCTGAGTACTGAGCACCCAGCACCCTGAGTACTGAGCACCCAGCGTACTGAGCACCCAGCACCCTGATTAATGAGCACCCAGCACCCTGAGCACTGAACACAGAGCACCCTGAGTACTGAGCACCGAGCACCCTGAGTACTGAGCACCCAGCACCCTGAGCACTGAGCACCCAGCACCCTGAGTACTGAGCACCGAGCACCCTGAGTACTGAGCACCCAGCACCCCGAGCACTGAGCACCCAGCACCCCGAGCACTGAGCACCCAGCACACTGAGCACTCAGCACCCAGCACCCCGAGCACTGAGCACCCAGCACACCGAGCACTGAGCACCCAGCACCCCGAGCACCGAGCACCATGAGTACTAAGCACCGAGCACCCTGAGCACTGAGCACCCAGCACCCTGAGCACTGAGCACCCAGCACCCTGAGTACTGAGCACCCAGCACCCCGAGCACTGAGCACCCAGCAACCTGAGTACTGAGCACCCAGCACCCTGAGCACTGAGCACCCAGCACCCTGAGGACTGAGTACCCAGCACCCGAGCACTGAACACCCAGCACCTTGAGCACTGAGCACCCTGAGTACTGAGCACGGAGCACCCTGAGTACTGAGCACTGAGCACCCTTAGTACTGAGCACCCAGCACCCTGAGTACTGAGCACCCAGCAACCTGAGCACTGAGCACCGAGCACCCTGAGCACTGAGCACCCAGCACCCTGAGCACTGAGCACCCAGCACCCTGAGCACTGAGTACCCAGCACCCTGTGTACTGAGCACCCTGAGTACTGAGCACACAGCACCCTGTGCACTGAGCACCCAGTACCCCGAGCACTGAGCACCCAGCACCCTGAGCACTGAGCACCCTGAGTACTGAGCACTGAGCACCCTGAGTACTGAGCACTGAGCACCCTGAGTACTGAGCACCCAGCAACCTGAGTACTGAGCACCCAGCACCCTGAGCACTGAGCACCGAGCACCCCGAGCACTGAGCACCCAGCACCCGGAGTACTGAGCACCCAGCACCCTGAGTACTCAGCACCGAGCACCCTGAGTACTGAGCACCCAGTACCCTGAGCACTGAACACACAGCACCCTGAGTACTGAGCACCCCGAGCACTGACCACCCAGCACCCTGAGCACTGAGGACCCAGCACCCTTAGTACTGAGCACCCAGCACCCTGAGCACTGAGCACCCAGCACCCTGAGTACTGAGCACCCAGCACCCTGAGCACTGAGCACCCAGGACCCTGAGTATTGAGCATCCAGCACCCCGAGCACTGAGCACCCAGCACCCTGTGTACTGAGGACTGAGCACCCAGCATCCCGAGCACTGAGCACTGAGTACCCAGCACCCCGAGCACTGAGCACCCAGCACCCTGAGCACTGAGCACCCTGAGTACTGAGCACCCAGAGCACTGAGCACTGAGCACCCTGAGTACTGAGCACCGAGCACCCTGAGTACTGTGCACCCAGAACTCTGAGCACTGAGCACAAAGCAAGCTGAGTACTGAGCACCCTGAGTACTGAGCACCGAGGACCCTGATCACCCAGTACCCTGAGTACTGAGCACCGAGCACCCCGAGTACTGAGCACCCAGCACCCTGAGCACTGAGCACCCAGCACCCCGAGCACTGAGCACCCAGCACCTTGAGTACTGAGCACCGAGCACCCCGAGCACTGAGCACCCAGCACCCTGAGTACTGAGCACCCAGCACCCCGAGCACTGAGCACCCAGCACCCTGAGTACTGAGCACCCAGAACCCTGAGTACTGAGCACTGAGCACCCCGAGCACGGAGCACCCAACACCCCGAGCACTGAGCACCCAGCACCCTGAGTACTGAGCACCCAGCACCCTGAGTACTGAGCACTCAGCACCCTGAGTACTGAGCACTGAGCACCCCGAGCACTGAGCACCCAGCACCCTGAGCACTGAGCACCCTGAGGACTGAGCACCCAGCACCCTGAGTACTGAGCACCCAGCATCCTGAGTACTGAGCACAGATCACCCTGAGCACTGAGCATCCAGCACCCCGAGCACTGAGCACCCAGCACCCCGAGTACTGAGCATCCTGAGTACTGAGCACCCAGCACCCCGAGCACTGAGCACCCAGCACCCTGAGTACTGAGCACCCTGAGTGCTGAGCACCCAGCACCCTGAGTACTGAGCACCCAGCACCCTGAGTACTTAGCACCCAGCACCTGATCACTGAGCACCCAGCACCCTGAGTACTGAGCACCGAGCACCCTGAGTACTGAGCACCCAGCACCCTGAGTACTGAGCACCCAGCACCCCGAGTACTGAGGACCCAGCACCCTGAGCACTTAGCACCCAGCACCCTGAGCACTGAGCACCCAGCACCCGAGAATGAGCACCCAGCACCCTGAGTACTGAGAACCGAGCACCCTGAGTACATAGCACACAGCACGCTGAGCACTGAGCACCCAGCACCCCGAGTACTGAGCACCCAGCACCCCGAGCACTGAGCACCCAGCACCCCGAGAATGAGCACCCAGCACCCTGAGTACTGAGCACCGATCACCCTGAGCACTGAGCACCCAGCACCCTGAGTACTGAGCACCCAACGTACTGAGCACCGAGCACACCGAGCACTGAGCACCCAGCACCCTGAGTACTGACCACCCAGCACCCTGAATACTGAGCACCCAGCACCCTGAGTACTGTGCACTAAGCACCCAGAGCGCTGAGCACCCAGGACCCCGAGCACTGAGTACTGAGCACCCAGCACCCTGAGTACTGAGCACCGAGCTCCCCGAGCACTGAGCACCCTGATTACTGAGCACCCAGCACCCTGAGTACTGAGCACCCAGCACCCTGAGTACTGAGCACCCAGCACCCCGAGTACAGAGCACCCAGCACCCTGAGCACTGAGCACCCAGCACCCTGAGTACTGAGCTCCCAGCACCCCGAGCCCTGAGCACCCAGCACCCTGAGTACTGAGCACCCTGAGTACTGAGCACCGATCACCCTGAACACTGAGCACCCAGCACCCTGAGTACTGAGCACCCAACGTACTGAGCACCGAGCACACCGAGCACTGAGCACCCAGCACCCTGAGTACTGAGCACCGAGCACCCTGAGCACTGAGCACCCAGCACCCTGAGTACTGAGCACCCTGAGTACTGAGCACACAGCACCCTGTGCACTGAGCACCCAGCACCCCGAGCACTGAGCACCCAGCACCCTGAGCACTGAGCACCCTGAGTACTGAGCACTGAGCACCCTGAGTACTGAGCACTGAGCACCCTGAGTACTGAGCACCCAGCAACCTGAGTACTGAGCACCCAGCACCCTGAGCAATGAGCACCCTGAGTACTGAGCACCCAGCACCCTGAGCACTGAGCACCGAGCACCCCGAGCACTGAGCACCCAGCACCCGGAGTACTAAGCACCCAGCACCCTGAGTACTCAGCACCGAGCACCCTGAGTACTGAGCACCCAGCACCCTGAGTACTGAGCACCCAGCTCCCTGAGCACTGAGCACCCAGGACCCTGAGTACTGAGCATCCAGCACCCCGAGCACTGAGCACCCAGCAATCTGTGTACTGAGGACTGAGCACCCAGCACCCCGAGCACTGAGCACTGAGTACCCAGCACCCCGAGCACTGAGCACCCAGCACCCTGAGCACTGAGCACCCTGAGTACTGAGCACCCAGAGCACTGAGCACTGAGCACCCTGAGTACTGAGCACCGAGCACCCTGAGTACTGAGCACCCAGCACCCTGAGTACTGAGCACCCAGCATCCTGAGTACTGAGCACAGATCACCCTGAGCACTGAGCATCCAGCACCCCGAGCACTGAGCACCCAGCACCCCGAGTACTGAGCACCCTGAGTACTGAGCACCCAGCACCCCAAGCACTGAGCACCCAGCACCCTGAGTACTGAGCACCCTGAGTGCTGAGCACCCAGCACCCTGAGTACTGAGCACCCAGCACCCTGAGTACTTAGCACCCAGCACCTGAGCACTTAGCACCCAGCACCCTGAGTACTGAGCACCGAGCACCCTGAGTACTGAGCACCCAGCACCCTGAGTACTGAGCACCCAGCACCCCGAGTACTGAGCACCGAGCACCCCGAGTACTGAGGACCCAGCACCCTGAGCACTTAGCACCCAGCACCCTGAGCACTGAGCACCCAGCACCCGAGAATGAGCACCCAGCACCCTGAGTACTGAGAACTGAGCACCCTGAGTACATAGCACACAGCACGCTGAGCACTGAGCACCCAGCACCCCGAGTACTGAGCACCCAGCACCCGAGCACTGAGCACCCAGCACCCCGAGAATGAGCACCCAGCACCCTGAGTACTGAGCACCCAGCACCCTGTGTACTGAGCACCCAGCACCCCGAGCACTGAGCACCCTGAATACTGAGCACCCAGCACCCTGAGTACTGTGCACTAAGCACCCAGAGCGCTGAGCACCCAGGACCCCGAGCACTGAGCACCCTGAGGACTGAGCACCCAGCACCAAGAGTACTGAGCAGCGAGCACCCCGAGCACTGAGCACCCAGCACCCTGAGTACTGAGCACCCAGCATCCTGAGTACTGAGCACAGATAACCCTGAGCACTGAGCATCCAGCACCCCGAGCACTGAGCACCCAGCACCCCGAGTACTGAGCACCCTGAGTACTGAGCACCCAGCACCCCGAGCACTGAGCACCCAGCACCCTGAGTACTGAGCACCCTGAGTGCTGAGCACCCAGCACCCTGAGTACTGAGCACCCAGCACCCTGAGTACTTAGCACCCAGCACCTGAGCACTGAGCACCCAGCACCCTGAGTACTGAGCACCGAGCACCCTGAGTACTGAGCACCCAGCACCCTGAGTACTGAGCACCCAGCGTACTGAGCACCCAGCACCCTGATTAATGAGCACCCAGCACCCTGAGCACTGAACACCCAGCACCCTGAGTACTGAGCACCGAGCACCCTGAGTACTGAGCACCCAGCACCCTGAGCACTGAGCACCCAGCACCCTGAGTACTGAGCACCGAGCACCCTGAGTACTGAGCACCCAGCACCCCGAGCACTGAGCACCCAGCACCCCGAGCACTGAGCACCCAGCACACTGAGCACTCAGCACCCAGCACCCCGAGCACTGAGCACCCAGCACACCGAGCACTGAGCACCCAGCACCCCGAGCACCGAGCACCATGAGTACTAAGCACCGATCACCCTGAGCACTGAGCACCCAGCACCCTGAGCACTGAGCACCCAGCACCCTGAGTACTGAGCACCCAGCACCCCGAGCACTGAGCACCCAGCAACCTGAGTACTGAGCACCCAGCACCCTGAGCACTGAGCACCGAGTACCGTGAGCACTGAGCACCCAGCACCCTGAGGACTGAGTACCCAGCACCCGAGCACTGAACACCCAGCACCTTGAGCACTGAGCACCCTGAGTACTGAGCACGGAGCACCCTGAGTACTGAGCACTGAGCACCCTTAGTACTGAGCACCCAGCACCCTGAGTACTGAGCACCCAGCAACCTGAGCACTGAGCACCGAGCACCCTGAGCACTGCGCACCCAGCACCCTGAGCACTGAGCACCCAGCACCCTGAGCACTGAGTACCCAGCACCCTGAGTACTGAGCACCCTGAGTACTGAGCACACAGCACCCTGTGCACTGAGCACCCAGTACCCCGAGCACTGAGCACCCAGCACCCTGAGCACTGAGCACCCTGAGTACTGAGCACTGAGCACCCTGAGTACTGAGCACTGAGCACCCTGAGTACTGAGCACCCAGCAACCTGAGTACTGAGCACCCAGCACCCTGAGCACTGAGCACCGAGCACCCCGAGCACTGAGCACCCAGCACCCGGAGTACTGAGCACCCAGCACCCTGAGTACTCAGCACCGAGCACCCTGAGTACTGAGCACCCAGTACCCTGAGCACTGAACACACAGCACCCTGAGTACTGAGCACCCCGAGCACTGACCACCCAGCACCCTGAGCACTGAGGACCCAGCACCCTTAGTACTGAGCACCCAGCACCCTGAGAACTGAGCACCCAGCACCCTGAGTACTGAGCACCCAGCACCCTGAGCACTGAGCACCCAGGACCCTGAGTATTGAGCATCCAGCACCCCGAGCACTGAGCACCCAGCACCCTGTGTACTGAGGACTGAGCACCCAGCACCCCGAGCACTGAGCACTGAGTACCCAGCACCCCGAGCACTGAGCACCCAGCACCCTGAGCACTGAGCACCCTGAGTACTGAGCACCCAGAGCACTGAGCACTGAGCACCCTGAGTACTGAGCACCGAGCACCCTGAGTACTGTGCACCCAGCACTCTGAGCACTGAGCACAAAGCAAGCTGAGTACTGAGCACCCTGAGTACTGAGCACCGAGGACCCTGATCACCCAGTACCCTGAGTACTGAGCACCGAGCACCCCGAGTACTGAGCACCCAGCACCCTGAGCACTGAGCACCCAGCACCCCGAGCACTGAGCACCCAGCACCTTGAGTACTGAGCACCGAGCACCCCGAGCACTGAGCACCCAGCACCCTGAGTACTGAGCACCCAGCACCCCGAGCACTGAGCACCCAGCACCCTGAGTACTGAGCACCCAGAACCCTGAGTACTGAGCACTGAGCACCCCGAGCACGGAGCACCCAACACCCCGAGCACTGAGCACCCAGCACCCTGAGTACTGAGCACCCAGCACCCTGAGTACTGAGCACTCAGCACCCTGAGTACTGAGCACTGAGCACCCCGAGCACTGAGCACCCAGCACCCTGAGCACTGAGCACCCTGAGGACTGAGCACCCAGCACCCTGAGTACTGAGCACCCAGCATCCTGAGTACTGAGCACAGATCACCCTGAGCACTGAGCATCCAGCACCCCGAGCACTGAGCACCCAGCACCCCGAGTACTGAGCATCCTGAGTACTGAGCACCCAGCACCCCGAGTACTGAGCATCCTGAGTACTGAGCACCCAGCACCCCGAGCACTGAGCACCCAGCACCCTGAGTACTGAGCACCCTGAGTGCTGAGCACCCAGCACCCTGAGTACTGAGCACCCAGCACCCTGAGTACTTAGCACCCAGCACCTGATCACTGAGCACCCAGCACCCTGAGTACTGAGCACCGAGCACCCTGAGTACTGAGCACCCAGCACCCTGAGTACTGAGCACCCAGCACCCCGAGTACTGAGGACCCAGCACCCTGAGCACTTAGCACCCAGCACCCTGAGCACTGAGCACCCAGCACCCGAGAATGAGCACCCAGCACCCTGAGTACTGAGAACCGAGCACCCTGAGTACATAGCACACAGCACGCTGAGCACTGAGCACCCAGCACCCCGAGTACTGAGCACCCAGCACCCCGAGCACTGAGCACCCAGCACCCCGAGAATGAGCACCCAGCACCCTGAGTACTGAGCACCGATCACCCTGAGCACTGAGCACCCAGCACCCTGAGTACTGAGCACCCAACGTACTGAGCACCGAGCACACCGAGCACTGAGCACCCAGCACCCTGAGTACTGAGCACCCAGCACCCTGAATACTGAGCACCCAGCACCCTGAGTACTGTGCACTAAGCACCCAGAGCGCTGAGCACCCAGGACCCCGAGCACTGAGTACTGAGCACCCAGCACCCTGAGTACTGAGCACCGAGCTCCCCGAGCACTGAGCACCCTGATTACTGAGCACCCAGCACCCTGAGTACTGAGCACCCAGCACCCTGAGTACTGAGCACCCAGCACCCCGAGTACAGAGCACCCAGCACCCTGAGCACTGAGCACCCAGCACCCTGAGTACTGAGCTCCCAGCACCCCGAGCCCTGAGCACCCAGCACCCTGAGTACTGAGCACCCTGAGTACTGAGCACCGATCACCCTGAACACTGAGCACCCAGCACCCTGAGTACTGAGCACCCAACGTACTGAGCACCGAGCACACCGAGCACTGAGCACCCAGCACACTGAGCACTGAGCACCGAGCACCCCGAGCACTGAGCACCCAGCACCCGGAGTACTAAGCACCCAGCACCCTGAGTACTCAGCACCGAGCACCCTGAGTACTGAGCACCCAGCACCCTGAGTACTGAGCACCCAGCTCCCTGAGCACTGAGCACCCAGGACCCTGAGTACTGAGCATCCAGCACCCCGAGCACTGAGCACCCAGCAATCTGTGTACTGAGGACTGAGCACCCAGCACCCCGAGCACTGAGCACTGAGTACCCAGCACCCCGAGCACTGAGCACCCAGCACCCTGAGCACTGAGCACCCTGAGTACTGAGCACCCAGAGCACTGAGCACTGAGCACCCTGAGTACTGAGCACCGAGCACCCTGAGTACTGAGCACCCAGCACCCTGAGTACTGAGCACCCAGCATCCTGAGTACTGAGCACAGATCACCCTGAGCACTGAGCATCCAGCACCCCGAGCACTGAGCACCCAGCACCCCGAGTACTGAGCACCCTGAGTACTGAGCACCCAGCACCCCGAGCACTGAGCACCCAGCACCCTGAGTACTGAGCACCCTGAGTGCTGAGCACCCAGCACCCTGAGTACTGAGCACCCAGCACCCTGAGTACTTAGCACCCAGCACCTGAGCACTTAGCACCCAGCACCCTGAGTACTGAGCACCGAGCACCCTGAGTACTGAGCACCCAGCACCCTGAGTACTGAGCACCCAGCACCCCGAGTACTGAGCACCGAGCACCCCGAGTACTGAGGACCCAGCACCCTGAGCACTTAGCACCCAGCACCCTGAGCACTGAGCACCCAGCACCCGAGAATGAGCACCCAGCACCCTGAGTACTGAGAACTGAGCACCCTGAGTACATAGCACACAGCACGCTGAGCACTGAGCACCCAGCACCCCGAGTACTGAGCACCCAGCACCCGAGCACTGAGCACCCAGCACCCCGAGAATGAGCACCCAGCACCCTGAGTACTGAGCACCCAGCACCCTGTGTACTGAGCACCCAGCACCCCGAGCACTGAGCACCCTGAATACTGAGCACCCAGCACCCTGAGTACTGTGCACTAAGCACCCAGAGCGCTGAGCACCCAGGACCCCGAGCACTGAGCACCCTGAGGACTGAGCACCCAGCACCAAGAGTACTGAGCAGCGAGCACCCCGAGCACTGAGCACCCAGCACCCTGAGTACTGAGCACCCAGCATCCTGAGTACTGAGCACAGATAACCCTGAGCACTGAGCATCCAGCACCCCGAGCACTGAGCACCCAGCACCCCGAGTACTGAGCACCCTGAGTACTGAGCACCCAGCACCCCGAGCACTGAGCACCCAGCACCCTGAGTACTGAGCACCCTGAGTGCTGAGCACCCAGCACCCTGAGTACTGAGCACCCAGCACCCTGAGTACTTAGCACCCAGCACCTGAGCACTGAGCACCCAGCACCCTGAGTACTGAGCACCGAGCACCCTGAGTACTGAGCACCCAGCACCCTGAGTACTGAGCACCCAGCGTACTGAGCACCCAGCACCCTGATTAATGAGCACCCAGCACCCTGAGCACTGAACACCCAGCACCCTGAGTACTGAGCACCGAGCACCCTGAGTACTGAGCACCCAGCACCCTGAGCACTGAGCACCCAGCACCCTGAGTACTGAGCACCGAGCACCCTGAGTACTGAGCACCCAGCACCCCGAGCACTGAGCACCCAGCACCCCGAGCACTGAGCACCCAGCACACTGAGCACTCAGCACCCAGCACCCCGAGCACTGAGCACCCAGCACACCGAGCACTGAGCACCCAGCACCCCGAGCACCGAGCACCATGAGTACTAAGCACCGATCACCCTGAGCACTGAGCACCCAGCACCCTGAGCACTGAGCACCCAGCACCCTGAGTACTGAGCACCCAGCACCCCGAGCACTGAGCACCCAGCAACCTGAGTACTGAGCACCCAGCACCCTGAGCACTGAGCACCGAGTACCGTGAGCACTGAGCACCCAGCACCCTGAGGACTGAGTACCCAGCACCCGAGCACTGAACACCCAGCACCTTGAGCACTGAGCACCCTGAGTACTGAGCACGGAGCACCCTGAGTACTGAGCACTGAGCACCCTTAGTACTGAGCACCCAGCACCCTGAGTACTGAGCACCCAGCAACCTGAGCACTGAGCACCGAGCACCCTGAGCACTGAGCACCCAGCACCCTGAGCACTGAGCACCCAGCACCCTGAGCACTGAGTACCCAGCACCCTGAGTACTGAGCACCCTGAGTACTGAGCACACAGCACCCTGTGCACTGAGCACCCAGTACCCCGAGCACTGAGCACCCAGCACCCTGAGCACTGAGCACCCTGAGTACTGAGCACTGAGCACCCTGAGTACTGAGCACTGAGCACCCTGAGTACTGAGCACCCAGCAACCTGAGTACTGAGCACCCAGCACACTGAGCACTGAGCACCGAGCACCCCGAGCACTGAGCACCCAGCACCCGGAGTACTGAGCACCCAGCACCCTGAGTACTCAGCACCGAGCACCCTGAGTACTGAGCACCCAGTACCCTGAGCACTGAACACACAGCACCCTGAGTACTGAGCACCCCGAGCACTGACCACCCAGCACCCTGAGCACTGAGGACCCAGCACCCTTAGTACTGAGCACCCAGCACCCTGAGCACTGAGCACCCAGCACCCTGAGTACTGAGCACCCAGCACCCTGAGCACTGAGCACCCAGGACCCTGAGTATTGAGCATCCAGCACCCCGAGCACTGAGCACCCAGCACCCTGTGTACTGAGGACTGAGCACCCAGCACCCCGAGCACTGAGCACTGAGTACCCAGCACCCCGAGCACTGAGCACCCAGCACCCTGAGCACTGAGCACCCTGAGTACTGAGCACCCAGAGCACTGAGCACTGAGCACCCTGAGTACTGAGCACCGAGCACCCTGAGTACTGTGCACCCAGCACTCTGAGCACTGAGCACAAAGCAAGCTGAGTACTGAGCACCCTGAGTACTGAGCACCGAGGACCCTGATCACCCAGTACCCTGAGTACTGAGCACCGAGCACCCCGAGTACTGAGCACCCAGCACCCTGAGCACTGAGCACCCAGCACCCCGAGCACTGAGCACCCAGCACCTTGAGTACTGAGCACCGAGCACCCCGAGCACTGAGCACCCAGCACCCTGAGTACTGAGCACCCAGCACCCCGAGCACTGAGCACCCAGCACCCTGAGTACTGAGCACCCAGAACCCTGAGTACTGAGCACTGAGCACCCCGAGCACGGAGCACCCAACACCCCGAGCACTGAGCACCCAGCACCCTGAGTACTGAGCACCCAGCACCCTGAGTACTGAGCACTCAGCACCCTGAGTACTGAGCACTGAGCACCCCGAGCACTGAGCACCCAGCACCCTGAGCACTGAGCACCCTGAGGACTGAGCACCCAGCACCCTGAGTACTGAGCACCCAGCATCCTGAGTACTGAGCACAGATCACCCTGAGCACTGAGCATCCAGCACCCCGAGCACTGAGCACCCAGCACCCCGAGTACTGAGCATCCTGAGTACTGAGCACCCAGCACCCCGAGCACTGAGCACCCAGCACCCTGAGTACTGAGCACCCTGAGTGCTGAGCACCCAGCACCCTGAGTACTGAGCACCCAGCACCCTGAGTACTTAGCACCCAGCACCTGATCACTGAGCACCCAGCACCCTGAGTACTGAGCACCGAGCACCCTGAGTACTGAGCACCCAGCACCCTGAGTACTGAGCACCCAGCACCCCGAGTACTGAGGACCCAGCACCCTGAGCACTTAGCACCCAGCACCCTGAGCACTGAGCACCCAGCACCCGAGAATGAGCACCCAGCACCCTGAGTACTGAGAACCGAGCACCCTGAGTACATAGCACACAGCACGCTGAGCACTGAGCACCCAGCACCCCGAGTACTGAGCACCCAGCACCCCGAGCACTGAGCACCCAGCACCCCGAGAATGAGCACCCAGCACCCTGAGTACTGAGCACCGATCACCCTGAGCACTGAGCACCCAGCACCCTGAGTACTGAGCACCCAACGTACTGAGCACCGAGCACACCGAGCACTGAGCACCCAGCACCCTGAGTACTGAGCACCCAGCACCCTGAATACTGAGCACCCAGCACCCTGAGTACTGTGCACTAAGCACCCAGAGCGCTGAGCACCCAGGACCCCGAGCACTGAGTACTGAGCACCCAGCACCCTGAGTACTGAGCACCGAGCTCCCCGAGCACTGAGCACCCTGATTACTGAGCACCCAGCACCCTGAGTACTGAGCACCCAGCACCCTGAGTACTGAGCACCCAGCACCCCGAGTACAGAGCACCCAGCACCCTGAGCACTGAGCACCCAGCACCCTGAGTACTGAGCTCCCAGCACCCCGAGCCCTGAGCACCCAGCACCCTGAGTACTGAGCACCCTGAGTACTGAGCACCGATCACCCTGAACACTGAGCACCCAGCACCCTGAGTACTGAGCACCCAACGTACTGAGCACCGAGCACACCGAGCACTGAGCACCCAGCACCCTGAGTACTGAGCACCGAGCACCCTGAGCACTGAGCACCCAGCACCCTGAGTACTGAGCACCCTGAGTACTGAGCACACAGCACCCTGTGCACTGAGCACCCAGCACCCCGAGCACTGAGCACCCAGCACCCTGAGCACTGAGCACCCTGAGTACTGAGCACTGAGCACCCTGAGTACTGAGCACTGAGCACCCTGTGTACTGAGCACCCAGCACCCTGAGCAATGAGCACCCTGAGTACTGAGCACCCAGCACCCTGAGCACTGAGCACCGAGCACCCCGAGCACTGAGCACCCAGCACCCGGAGTACTAAGCACCCAGCACCCTGAGTACTCAGCACCGAGCACCCTGAGTACTGAGCACCCAGCACCCTGAGTACTGAGCACCCAGCTCCCTGAGCACTGAGCACCCAGGACCCTGAGTACTGAGCATCCAGCACCCCGAGCACTGAGCACCCAGCAATCTGTGTACTGAGGACTGAGCACCCAGCACCCCGAGCACTGAGCACTGAGTACCCAGCACCCCGAGCACTGAGCACCCAGCACCCTGAGCACTGAGCACCCTGAGTACTGAGCACTCAGAGCACTGAGCACTGAGCACCCTGAGTACTGAGCACCGAGCACCCTGAGTACTGAGCACACAGCACCCTGAGTACTGAGCACCCAGCATCCTGAGTACTGAGCACAGATCACCCTGAGCACTGAGCATCCAGCACCCCGAGCACTGAGCACCCAGCACCCCGAGTACTGAGCACCCTGAGTACTGAGCACCCAGCACCCCGAGCACTGAGCACCCAGCACCCTGAGTACTGAGCACCCTGAGTGCTGAGCACCCAGCACCCTGAGTACTGAGCACCCAGCACCCTGAGTACTTAGCACCCAGCACCTGAGCACTTAGCACCCAGCACCCCGAGCACTGAGCACCCAGCACCTTGAGTACTGAGCACCGAGCACCCCGAGCACTGAGCACCCAGCACCCTGAGTACTGAGCACCCAGCACCCCGAGCACTGAGCACCCAGCACCCTGAGTACTGAGCACCCAGAACCCTGAGTACTGAGCACTGAGCACCCCGAGCACGGAGCACCCAACACCCCGAGCACTGAGCACCCAGCACCCTGAGTACTGAGCACCCAGCACCCTGAGTACTGAGCACTCAGCACCCTGAGTACTGAGCACTGAGCACCCCGAGCACTGAGCACCCAGCACCCTGAGCACTGAGCACCCTGAGGACTGAGCACCCAGCACCCTGAGTACTGAGCACCCAGCATCCTGAGTACTGAGCACAGATCACCCTGAGCACTGAGCATCCAGCACCCCGAGCACTGAGCACCCAGCACCCCGAGTACTGAGCATCCTGAGTACTGAGCACCCAGCACCCCGAGCACTGAGCACCCAGCACCCTGAGTACTGAGCACCCTGAGTGCTGAGCACCCAGCACCCTGAGTACTGAGCACCCAGCACCCTGAGTACTTAGCACCCAGCACCTGATCACTGAGCACCCAGCACCCTGAGTACTGAGCACCGAGCACCCTGAGTACTGAGCACCCAGCACCCTGAGTACTGAGCACCCAGCACCCCGAGTACTGAGGACCCAGCACCCTGAGCACTTAGCACCCAGCACCCTGAGCACTGAGCACCCAGCACCCGAGAATGAGCACCCAGCACCCTGAGTACTGAGAACCGAGCACCCTGAGTACATAGCACACAGCACGCTGAGCACTGAGCACCCAGCACCCCGAGTACTGAGCACCCAGCACCCCGAGCACTGAGCACCCAGCACCCCGAGAATGAGCACCCAGCACCCTGAGTACTGAGCACCGATCACCCTGAGCACTGAGCACCCAGCACCCTGAGTACTGAGCACCCAACGTACTGAGCACCGAGCACACCGAGCACTGAGCACCCAGCACCCTGAGTACTGAGCACCCAGCACCCTGAATACTGAGCACCCAGCACCCTGAGTACTGTGCACTAAGCACCCAGAGCGCTGAGCACCCAGGACCCCGAGCACTGAGTACTGAGCACCCAGCACCCTGAGTACTGAGCACCGAGCTCCCCGAGCACTGAGCACCCTGATTACTGAGCACCCAGCACCCTGAGTACTGAGCACCCAGCACCCTGAGTACTGAGCACCCAGCACCCCGAGTACAGAGCACCCAGCACCCTGAGCACTGAGCACCCAGCACCCTGAGTACTGAGCTCCCAGCACCCCGAGCCCTGAGCACCCAGCACCCTGAGTACTGAGCACCCTGAGTACTGAGCACCGATCACCCTGAACACTGAGCACCCAGCACCCTGAGTACTGAGCACCCAACGTACTGAGCACCGAGCACACCGAGCACTGAGCACCCAGCACCCTGAGTACTGAGCACCGAGCACCCTGAGCACTGAGCACCCAGCACCCTGAGTACTGAGCACCCTGAGTACTGAGCACACAGCACCCTGTGCACTGAGCACCCAGCACCCCGAGCACTGAGCACCCAGCACCCTGAGCACTGAGCACCCTGAGTACTGAGCACTGAGCACCCTGAGTACTGAGCACTGAGCACCCTGAGTACTGAGCACCCAGCAACCTGAGTACTGAGCACCCAGCACCCTGAGCAATGAGCACCCTGAGTACTGAGCACCCAGCACCCTGAGCACTGAGCACCGAGCACCCCGAGCACTGAGCACCCAGCACCCGGAGTACTAAGCACCCAGCACCCTGAGTACTCAGCACCGAGCACCCTGAGTACTGAGCACCCAGCACCCTGAGTACTGAGCACCCAGCTCCCTGAGCACTGAGCACCCAGGACCCTGAGTACTGAGCATCCAGCACCCCGAGCACTGAGCACCCAGCAATCTGTGTACTGAGGACTGAGCACCCAGCACCCCGAGCACTGAGCACTGAGTACCCAGCACCCCGAGCACTGAGCACCCAGCACCCTGAGCACTGAGCACCCTGAGTACTGAGCACTCAGAGCACTGAGCACTGAGCACCCTGAGTACTGAGCACCGAGCACCCTGAGTACTGAGCACACAGCACCCTGAGTACTGAGCACCCAGCATCCTGAGTACTGAGCACAGATCACCCTGAGCACTGAGCATCCAGCACCCCGAGCACTGAGCACCCAGCACCCCGAGTACTGAGCACCCTGAGTACTGAGCACCCAGCACCCCGAGCACTGAGCACCCAGCACCCTGAGTACTGAGCACCCTGAGTGCTGAGCACCCAGCACCCTGAGTACTGAGCACCCAGCACCCTGAGTACTTAGCACCCAGCACCTGAGCACTTAGCACCCAGCACCCTGAGTACTGAGCACCGAGCACCCTGAGTACTGAGCACCCAGCACCCTGAGTACTGAGCACCCAGCACCCCGAGTACTGAGCACCGAGCACCCCGAGTACTGAGGACCCAGCACCCTGAGCACTTAGCACCCAGCACCCTGAGCACTGAGCACCCAGCACCCGAGAATGAGCACCCAGCACCCTGAGTACTGAGAACTGAGCACCCTGAGTACATAGCACACAGCACGCTGAGCACTGAGCACCCAGCACCCCGAGTACTGAGCACCCAGCACCCGAGCACTGAGCACCCAGCACCCCGAGAATGAGCACCCAGCACCCTGAGTACTGAGCACCCAGCACCCTGTGTACTGAGCACCCAGCACCCCGAGCACTGAGCACCCTGAATACTGAGCACCCAGCACCCTGAGTACTGTGCACTAAGCACCCAGAGCGCTGAGCACCCAGGACCCCGAGCACTGAGCACCCTGAGGACTGAGCACCCAGCACCAAGAGTACTGAGCAGCGAGCACCCCGAGCACTGAGCACCCAGCACCCTGAGTACTGAGCACCCAGCATCCTGAGTACTGAGCACAGATAACCCTGAGCACTGAGCATCCAGCACCCCGAGCACTGAGCACCCAGCACCCCGAGTACTGAGCACCCTGAGTACTGAGCACCCAGCACCCCGAGCACTGAGCACCCAGCACCCTGAGTACTGAGCACCCTGAGTGCTGAGCACCCAGCACCCTGAGTACTGAGCACCCAGCACCCTGAGTACTTAGCACCCAGCACCTGAGCACTGAGCACCCAGCACCCTGAGTACTGAGCACCGAGCACCCTGAGTGCTGAGCACCCAGCACCCTGAGAACTGAGCACCGAGCACCCCGAGCACTGAGCACCCAGCACCCTGAGCACTGAGCACCCAGCACCCTGAGTACTGAGCACACAGCACCCTGAGCACTGAGCACCCAGCACCCTGAGTACTGAGCACCCAGCACCCTGAGTCCTGAGCACCCAGCACCCTGAGTACTGAGCACCCAGCACCCTGAGTACTGAGCACCCAGCACCCTGAGTACTGAGAACCGAGCACCCCGAGCACTGAGCACCCAGCACCCTGAGTACTGAGCACCCAGCACCAAAAGTACTGAGCACCAAGCATCCTGAGCACTGTGCACCGAGCACCCCGAGCACTGAGCACCCAGCACCCTGAGTACTGAGCACCCAGCACCAAGAGTACTGAGCAGCGAGCACCCCGAGCACTGAGCACCCAGCACCCTGAGTAATGAGCACCCAGCACCCCGAGTACTGAGCACCCAGCACCGTGAGTACTGAGCACCCAGCACCCTGAGTACTGAGCACCCAACACCCTGAGCACTGAGCACAAAGCACGCTGAGTACTGAGCACCCTGAGTACTGAGCACCGAGGACCCTGAGCACTTAGCACCCAGCACCCTGAGCACTGAGCACCCAGCACCCGAGAATGAGCACCCAGCACCCTGAGTACTGAGAACCGAGCACCCTGAGTACATAGCACACAGCACGCTGAGCACTGAGCACCCAGCACCCCGAGTACTGAGCACCCATCACCCCGAGCACTGAGCACCCAGCACCCCGAGAATGAGCACACAGCACCCTGAGTACTGAGCACCCAGCACCCTGTGTACTGAGCACCCAGCACCCCGAGCACTGAGCACCCTGAATACTGAGCACCCAGCACCCTGAGTATTGTGCACTAAGCACCCAGAGCGCTGAGCACCCAGGACCCCGAGCACTGAGTACTGAGCACCCAGCACCCTGAGTACTGAGCACCGAGCTCCCCGAGCACTGAGCACCCTGATTACTGAGCACCCAGCACCCTGATTACTGAGCACCCAGCACCCTGAGTACTGAGCACCGAGCACCCCGAGTACAGAGCACCCAGCACCCTGAGCACTCAGGACCCAGCACCCCGAGCACTGAGCACCCAGCACCCTGAGTACTGAGCACCCAGCACCCTGAGTACTGAGCACCCTGAGTACTGAGCACCGATCACCCTGAGCACTGAGCACCCAGCACCCTGAGTACTGAGCACCCAACGTACTGAGCACCGAGCACACAGAGCACTGAGCACCCAGCACCCTGAGTACTGAGCACCGAGCACCCTGAGCACTGAGCACCCAGCACCCTGAGTACTGAGCACCGAGCACCCCGAGCACTGAGCACCCAGCGCCCAGAGCACTGAGCACCCAGCACACTGAGCACTGAGCACCCAGCACCCGTAGCACTGAGCACCCAGCACCCCGAGCAATGAGCACCCAGCACCCTGAGTACTGAGCACACAGCACCCCGAGTCCTGAGCACCCAGAAAACTGAGCACCGAGCACCCAGCACCCCGAGCACTGAGCACCCAGCACCCTGAGCACTGAGCACCCAGCACCCTGAGTACTGAGCACTGAACACCCCGAGTACTGAGCACCCAGCACCCCGAGTACTGAGCACCCAGAACCCTGAGCACTGAGCACCCAGCACCCCGAGCACTGAGCACCCAGCACCCCGAGCACTGAGCACCCAGCACCCTGAGTACTCAGCACCCAGCACCCTGAGCACTGAGCACCCAGCACCCTGAGTACTGAGCACCCTGAGTACTGAGCACACAGCACCCTGTGCACTGAGCACCCAGCACCCCGAGCACTGAGCTCCCAGCACCCTGAGCACTGAGCACCCTGAGTACTGAGCACTGAGCACCCTGAGTACTGAGCACTGAGCACCCTGAGTACTGAGCACCCAGCAACCTGAGTACTGAGCACCCAGCACCCTGAGCAATGAGCACCCTGAGTACTGAGCACCCAGCACCCTGAGCACTGAGCACCGAGCACCCCGAGCACTGAGCACCCAGCACCCGGAGTACTGAGCACCCAGCACCCTGAGTACTCAGCACCGAGCACCCTGAGTACTGAGCACCCAGTACCCTGAGCACTGAACACACAGCACCCTGAGTACTGAGCACCCCGAGCACTGACCACCCAGCAGCCCTGAGCACTGAGGACCCAGCACCCTGAGTACTGAGCACCCAGCACCCTGAGCACTGAGCACCCAGCACCCTGAGTACTGAGCACCCAGCACCCTGAGCACTGAGCACCCAGGACCCTGAGTACTGAGCATCCAGCACCCCGAGCACTGAGCCCCCAGCACCCTGTGTACTGAGGACTGAGCACCCAGCACCCTGAGCACCGAGCACTGAGTACCCAGCACCCCGAGCACTGTGCACCCAGCACCCTGAGCACTGAGCACCCTGAGTACTGAGCACCCAGCACTCTGAGCACTGAGCACAAAGCAAGCTGAGTACTGAGCACCCTGAGTACTGAGCACCGAGGACCCTGAGCACCCAGTACCCTGAGTACTTAGCACCGAGCACCCCGAGTACTGAGCACCCAGCACCCTGAGCACTGAGCACCCAGCACCCCGAGCACTGAGCACCGAGCACCGCGAGCACTGAGCACCCAGCACCCTGAGTACTGAGCACCCAGAACCCTGAGCACTGAGCAACCAGCACCCCGAGCACTGAGCACCCAGCACCCCGAGCACTGAGCACCCAGCACCCTGAGTACTCAGCGCCCAGCACCCTGAGCACTGAGCAACCAGCACCCTGAGTACTGAGCACCCTGCACCCCAAGCACTGAGCACCCTGAGTACTGAGCACCCAGCACCCCAAGCACTGAGCACCCTGAGTACTGAGCACCCAGCACCCTGATTAATGAGCACCCAGCACCCCGAGCACTGAGCACCCAGCACCCTGAGTACTGAGCACCGAGCACCCTGAGTACTGAGCACCCAGCACCCTGAGTACTGAGCACCCAGCGTACTGAGCACCCAGCACCCTGATTAATGAGCACCCAGCACCCCGAGCACTGAACATCCAGCACCCTGAGTACTGAGCACCGAGCACCCTGAGTACTGAGCACCCAGCACCCTGAGCACTGAGCACCCAGCACCCTGAGTACTGAGCACCGAGCACCCTGAGTACTGAGCACCCAGCACCCCGAGCACTGAGCACCCAGCACCCCGAGCACTGAGCACCCAGCACACTGAGCACTCAGCACCCAGCACCCCGAGCACTGAGCACCCAGCACACCGAGCACTGAGCACCCAGCACCCCGAGCACCGAGCACCATGAGTACTAAGCACCGAGCACCCTGAGCACTGAGCACCCAGCACCCTGAGCACTGAGCACCCAGCACCCTGAGTACTGAGCACCCAGCACCCCGAGCACTGAGCACCCAGCAACCTGAGTACTGAGCACCCAGCACCCTGAGCACTGAGCACCGAGTACCGTGAGCACTGAGCACCCAGCACCCTGAGGACTGAGTACCCAGCACCCGAGCACTGAACACCCAGCACCTTGAGCACTGAGCACCCTGAGTACTGAGCACGGAGCACCCTGAGTACTGAGCACTGAGCACCCTTAGTACTGAGCACCCAGCACCCTCAGTACTGAGCACCCAGCAACCTGAGCACTGAGCACCGAGCACCCTGAGCACTGAGCACCCAGCACCCTGAGCACTGAGCACCCAGCACCCTGAGCACTGAGTACCCAGCACCCTGAGTACTGAGCACCCTGAGTACTGAGCACACAGCACCCTGTGCACTGAGCACCCAGTACCCCGAGCACTGACCACCCAGCACCCTGAGCACTGAGCACCCTGAGTACTGAGCACTGAGCACCCTGAGTACTGAGCACTGAGCAACCTGAGTACTGAGCACCCAGCAACCTGAGTACTGAGCACCCAGCACCCTGAGCACTGAGCACCGAGCACCCCGAGCACTGAGCACCCAGCACCCGGAGTACTGAGCACCCAGCACCCTGAGTACTCAGCACCGAGCACCCTGAGTACTGAGCACCCAGTACCCTGAGCACTGAACACACAGCACCCTGAGTACTGAGCACCCCGAGCACTGACCACCCAGCACCCTGAGCACTGAGGACCCAGCACCCTTAGTACTGAGCACCCAGCACCCTGAGCACTGAGCACCCAGCACCCTGAGTACTGAGCACCCAGCACCCTGAGCACTGAGCACCCAGGACCCTGAGTATTGAGCATCCAGCACCCCGAGCACTGAGCACCCAGCACCCTGTGTACTGAGGACTGAGCACCCAGCACCCCGAGCACTGAGCACTGAGTACCCAGCACCCCGAGCACTGAGCACCCAGCACCCTGAGCACTGAGCACCCTGAGTACTGAGCACCCAGAGCACTGAGCACTGAGCACCCTGAGTACTGAGCACCGAGCACCCTGAGTACTGTGCACCCAGCACTCTGAGCACTGAGCACAAAGCAAGCTGAGTACTGAGCACCCTGAGTACTGAGCACCGAGGACCCTGAGCACCCAGTACCCTGAGTACTGAGCACTGAGCACCCCGAGTACTGAGCACCCAGCACCCTGAGCACTGAGCACCCAGCACCCCGAGCACTGAGCACCCAGCACCTTGAGTACTGAGCACCGAGCACCCCGAGCACTGAGCACCCAGCACCCTGAGTACTGAGCACCCAGCACACCGAGCACTGAGCACCCAGCACCCTGAGTACTGAGCACCCAGAACCCTGAGTACTGAGCAATGAGCACCCCGAGCACGGAGCACCCAACACCCCGAGCACTGAGCACCCAGCACCCTGAGTACTGAGCACCCACCACCCTGAGTACTGAGCACTCAGCACCCTGAGTACTGAGCACTGAGCACCCCGAGCACTGAGCACCCAGCACCCTGAGCACTGAGCACCCTGAGGACTGAGCACCCAGCACCCTGAGTACTGAGCACCCAGCATCCTGAGTACTGAGCACAGATCACCCTGAGCACTGAGCATCCAGCACCCCGAGCACTGAGCACCCAGCACCCCGAGTACTGAGCATCCTGAGTACTGAGCACCCAGCACCCCGAGCACTGAGCACCCAGCACCCTGAGTACTGAGCACCCTGAGTGCTGAGCACCCAGCACCCTGAGTACTGAGCACCCAGCACCCTGAGTACTTAGCACCCAGCACCTGATCACTGAGCACCCAGCACCCTGAGTACTGAGCACTGAGCACCCTGAGTACTGAGCACCCAGCACCCTGAGTACTGAGGACCCAGCACCCCGAGTACTGAGGACCCAGCACCCTGAGCACTTAGCACCCAGCACCCTGAGCACTGAGCACCCAGCACCCGAGAATGAGCACCCAGCACCCTGAGTACTGAGAACCGAGCACCCTGAGTACATAGCACACAGCACGCTGAGCACTGAGCACCCAGCACCCCGAGTACTGAGCACCCAGCACCCCGAGCACTGAGCACCCAGCACCCCGAGAATGAGCACCCAGCACCCTGAGTACTGAGCACCCAGCACCCTCTGTACTGAGCACCCAGCACACTGAGAACTGAGCACCCTGAATACTGAGCACCCAGCACCCTGAGTACTGTGCACTAAGCACCCAGAGCGCTGAGCACCCAGGACCCCGAGCACTGAGTACTGAGCACCCAGCACCCTGAGTACTGAGCACCGAGCTCCCCGAGCACTGAGCACCCTGATTACTGAGCACCCAGCACCCTGAGTACTGAGCACCCAGCACCCTGAGTACTGAGCACCCAGCACCCCGAGTACAGAGCACCCAGCACCCTGAGCACTCAGCACCCAGCACCCCGAGCACTGAGCACCCAGCACCCTGAGTACTGAGCACAGATCACCCTGAGCACTGAGCATCCAGCACCCCGAGCACTGAGCACCCAGCACCCCGAGTACTGAGCACCCTGAGTACTGAGCACCCAGCACCCCGAGCACTGAGCACCCAGCACCCTGAGTACTGAGCACAGATCACCCTGAGCACTGAGCATCCAGCACCCCGAGCACTGAGCACCCAGCACCCCGAGTACTGAGCACCCTGAGTGCTGAGCACCCAGCACCCTGAGTACTGAGCACCCAGCACCCTGAGTACTTAGCACCCAGCACCTGAGCACTGAGCACCCAGCACCCTGAGCACTGAGCACCCAGCACCCTGAGCACTGAGCACCCAGCACCCTGAGTACTGAGCACCCAGCACGCTGAGTACTGAGCACCCAGCACCCTGAGCACTGAGCACCCAACACCCTGAGTACTGAGCACTGAGCACCCAGCACCCCGAGCACTGAGCACACAGCACCCTGTGTACTGAGCACTGAGCACCCTGAGTACTAAGCACCCAGCACCCTGAGTACTGAGCACCCAGGACCCTGAGCACTGAGCACCGAGCACCCCGAGCACTGAGCACCCAGCACCCTGAGCACTCAGCACCCATCACCCCGATCACTGAGCACCCAGCACCCAGAGCACTGAGCACCCAGCACCCTGAGCACTGAGCACCCAGCACCCAGAGAACTGAGCACCCAGACCCCGAGCACTGAGCACCCAGCACCCCTGAGCACTGAGCACCCAGCACCCTGAGTACTGAGCACCCAGCACCCTGAGTACTGAGCACCCAGACCCCGAGCACTGAGCACCCAGCACCCCTAGCACTGTGCACCCAGCACCCTGAGTACTGAGCACCCAGCACCCTGAGTACTGAGCACCCAGCACCCTGAGCACTGAGCACCCTGCAGCCCGAGCACTGAGCACCCAGCAAACTGAGCACTGAGTACTGAGCTCCCAGCACCCTGAGCACTGAGCACCCAGAACCCTGAGCACTGAGCACCCAGCACCCCAAGCACTGAGCACCCTGAGTACTGAGCACCCAGCACCCTGATTAATGAGCACCCAGCACCCCGAGCACTGAGCACCCAGCACCCTGAGTACTGAGCACCGAGCACCCTGAGTACTGAGCACCCAGCACCCTGAGTACTGAGCACCCAGCGTACTGAGCACCCAGCACCCTGATTAATGAGCACCCAGCACCCCGAGCACTGAACACCCAGCACCCTGAGTACTGAGCACCGAGCACCCTGAGTAATGAGCACCCAGCACCCTGAGCACTGAGCACCCAGCACCCTGAGTACTGAGCACCGAGCAACCCGAGTACTGAGCACCTAGCACCCCGAGCACTGAGCACCCAGCACCCCGAGCACTGAGCACCCAGCACACTGAGCACTCAGCACCCAGCACCCCGAGCACTGAGCACCCAGCACACCGAGCACTGAGCACCCAGCACCCCGAGCACCGAGCACCATGAGTACTAAGCACCGAGCACCCTGAGCACTGAGCACCCAGCACCCTGAGCACTGAGCACCCAGCACCCTGAGTACTGAGCACCCAGCACCCCGAGCACTGAGCACCCAGCACCCTGAGTACTGAGCACCCAGCACCCTGAGCACTGAGCACCGAGTACCATGAGCACTGAGCACCCAGCACCCTGAGGACTGAGTACCCAGCACACGGAGCACTGAGCACCCAGCACCTTGAGCACTGAGCACCCTGAGTACTGAGCACTGAGCACCCTGAGTACTGAGCACTGAGCACCCTGAGTACTGAGCACCCAGCACCCTGAGTACTGAGCACCCAGCAACCTGAGCACTGAGCACCGAGCACCCTGAGCACTGAGCACCCAGCACCCTGAGCACTGAGCACCCAGCACCCTGAGCACTGAGCACCCAGCACCCTGAGTACTGAGCACCCTGAGTACTGAGCACACAGCACCCTGTGCACTGAGCACCCAGCACCCCGAGCACTGAGCACCCAGCACCCTGAGCACTGAGCACCCTGAGTACTGAGCACTGAGCACCCTGAGTACTGAGCACTGAGCACCCTGAGTACTGAGCACCCAGCATCCTGAGTACTGAGCACCCAGCACCCTGAGCAATGAGCACCCTGAGTACTGAGCACCCAGCACACTGAGCACTGAGCAGCGAGCACCCCGAGCACTGAGCACCCAGCACCCGGAGTACTGAGCACCCAGCACCCTGAGTACTCAGCACTGAGCACCCTGAGTACTGAGCACCCAGTACCCTGAGCACTGAACACACAGCACCCTGAGTACTGAGCACCCCGAGCACTGACCACCCAGCACCCTGAGCACTGAGGACCCAGCACCCTGAGTACTGAGCACCCAGCACCCTGAGCACTGAGCACCCAGCACCCTGAGTACTGAGCACCCAGCACCCTGAGCACTGAGCACCCAGGACCCTGAGTACTGAGCATCCAGCACCCCGAGCACTGAGCACCCAGCACCCTGTGTACTGAGGACTGAGCACCCAGCACCCCAAGCACTGAGCACTGAGTACCCAGCACCCCGAGCACTGAGCACCCAGCACCCTGAGCACTGAGCACCCTGAGTACTGAGCACCCAGAGCACTGAGCACTGAGCACCCTGAGTACTGAGCACCGAGCAACCTGAGTACTGAGCACCCAGCACTCTGAGCACTGAGCACAAAGCAAGCTGAGTACTGAGCACCCTGAGTGCTGAGCACCGTGGACCCTGAGCACCCAGTACCCTGAGTACTGAGCACCGAGCACCCGGAGTACTGAGCACCCAGCACCCCGAGCACTGAGCACCCAGCACCCCGAGCACTGAGCACCCAGCACCTTGAGTACTGAGCACCGAGCACCCCGAGCACTGAGCACCCAGCACACTGAGTACTGAGCACCCAGCACCCCGAGCACTGAGCACCCAGCACCCTGAGTACTGAGCACCCAGAACCCTGAGTACTGAGCAATGAGCACCCTGAGCACGGAGCACCCAACACCCCGAGCACTGAGCACCCAGCACCCTGAGTACTGAGCACCCAGCACCCTGAGTACTGAGCACTCAGCACCCTGAGTACTGAGCACCGAGCACCCCGAGCACTGAGCACCCAGCACCCTGAGCACTGAGCACCCTGAGGACTGAGCACCCAGCACCCTGAGTACTGAGCACCCAGCACCCTGAGTACTGAGCACCCAGCATCCTGAGTACTGAGCACAGATCACCCTGAGCACTGAGCATCCAGCACCCCGAGCACTGAGCACCCAGCACCCCGAGTACTGAGCACCCTGAGTACTGAGCACCCAGCACCCCGAGCACTGAGCACCCAGCACCCTGAGTACTGAGCACCCTGAGTGCTGAGCACCCAGCACCCTGAGTACTGAGCACCCAGCACACTGAGTACTTAGCACCCAGCACCTGAGCACTGAGCACCCAGCACCCTGAGCACTGAGCACCCAGCACCCTGAGTACTGAGCACCCCGCACGCTGAGTACTGAGCACCCAGCACCCTGAGCACTGAGCACCCAACACCCTGAGTACTGAGCACTGAGCACCCAGCACCCCGAGCACTGAGCACCCAGCACCCTGTGTACTGAGCACTGAGCACCCTGAGTACTAAGCACCCAGCACCCTGAGTACTGAGCACCCAGGACCCTGAGCACTGAGCACCGAGCACCCCGAGCACTGAGCACCCAGCACCCTGAGCACTCAGCACCCATCACCCCGATCACTGAGCACCCAGCACCCAGAGCACTGAGCACCCAGCACCCTGAGCACTGAGCACCCAGCACCCAGAGAACTGAGCACCCAGACCCCGAGCACTGAGCACCCAGCACCCCTGAGCACTGAGCACCCAGCACCCTGAGTACTGAGCACCCAGCACCCTGAGTACTGAGCACCCAGACCCCGAGCACTGAGCACCCAGCACCCCTAGCACTGTGCACCCAGCACCCTGAGTACTGAGCACCCAGCACCCTGAGTACTGAGCACCCAGCACCCTGAGCACTGAGCACCCTGCAGCCCGAGCACTGAGCACCCAGCAAACTGAGCACTGAGTACTGAGCTCCCAGCACCCTGAGCACTGAGCACCCAGAACCCTGAGCACTGAGCACACAGCACCCTGAGTACTGAGCACCCAGCACCCCAAGCACTGAGCACCGAGCACCCTGAGTACTGAGCACCCAGCACGCTGAGCACTGAGCACCCAGCACCCCGAGTACTGAGCACCCAGCACCCTGAGTACTGAGCACCCAGCACCCTGAGTACTGAGCACCCAGCACTTTGAGCACTGAGAACCCAGCACCCTGAGCACTGAGCACCCAGCACCCTGAGTACTGAGCATCAAGCACGCTGAGCACTGAGCACCTAGCACCCTGAGCACTGAGCACCCAGCACCCTGAGCAATGAGCACTCAGCACCCTGAGTACTGAGCACCGAGCACCCCGAGCACTGAGCACCGGGTACCCCGAGCACTGAGCACCCAGCACACTGAGTACTGAGCACCCAGCACCCTGAGTACTGAGCACTGAGCACTGAACACCCTGAGCACTGAGCACCCAGCACACTGAGCAATGAGCACCCAGCATCCTGAGCACTGAGTACTGAGCACCCAGCATCCTGAGAACTGAGCAGCCAGCACCATGAGCACTGAGCACACAGCACCCTGAGTACTGAGCACCCAGCACCCCATACACTGAGCACCGAGCACCCTGAGAACTGAGCACCAAGCACCCTGAGTACTGAGCACCCAGCACCATGAGTACTGAGCCCCGGGTACCCAGAGTACTGAGCAACCTGAGTACTGAGCACCCAGCACCCCGAGAATGAGCACCCAGCACCATGAGTACTGAGCACCGAGCACCCTGAGCACTGAGCACCCAGCACCCTGAGTACTGAGCACCAAGCACCCTGAGTACTGAGCACCCAGCACCCTGAGTACTGAGCACCCAGCACCCTGAGTTCTGAGCACCCAGCACCCTGAGAACTGAGCACACTGAGTACTGAGCAACCAGCACCCTGAGCAAGGAGCACCCAGCACCCCGAGCACTGAGCACCCAGCACCCCGAGCACTGAGCACTGAGCACCCTGAGCACTGAAGACCCAGCACCCCGAGCACTGAGCACCCAGCACGCTGAGTACTGAGCACTGAGCACCCAGCACCCTGAGTACTGAGCACCCAGCACCCTGAGAACTGAGCACCGAGCACCCCGAGCACTGAGCACTGAGCACCCTTAGTACTGAGCACCGAGCACCCTGAGTACTGAGCACCCAGCACCCTGAGCACTGAGCACGGAACACCCCGAGGACTGAGCACCCAGCACCGTGAGCACTGAGCACGCAGCAACTTGAGTACTGAGCACTGAGCACCCCGAGCACTGAGCACCCAGCACCCTGAGTACTGAGCACCCAGGACCCCGAGCACTGAGCACCCAGCACCCTGAGTACTGAGCACCCAGCACCCTTAGTTCTGAGCACTGAGCACGCTGAGCACTGAGCACCCAACACCCTGAGCACTGAGCACACAGCAGCCTGAGTACTGAGCACCCAGCACCCTGAGTACTGAGCACTCAGCACCCTGAGTACTGAGCACCGAGCACCCCGAGCACTGAGCACCCAGCACCCTGAGCACTGAGCACCCTGAGGACTGAGCACGCAGCACCCTGAGTACTGAGCACCCAGCACCCTGAGTACTGAGCACCCAGCATCCTGAGTACTGAGCACCGATCACCCTGAGGACTGAGCATCCAGGACCCCGAGCACTGAGCACACAGCACCCGGAGTACTGAGCACCCTGAGTGCTGAGCACCCAGCACCCTGAGTACTGAGCACCCAGAACCCTGAGCACTGAGCACCCAGCACCCTGAGTACTGAGCACCCAGCACCCTGAGTACTTAGCACCCAGCACCTGAGCACTGAGCACCCAGCACACTGATTACTGAGCACCGAGCACCCTGAGTACTGAGCACCCAGCACCCTGAGTACTGAGCACCCAGCACCCTGAGTACTGAGCACCGAGCACCCAGAGTACTGAGCAGCCTGCACCCTGAGCACTGAGCACCCAGCACCCCGAGCACTGAGCACCCAGCACCCTGAGTACAGAGCACCGAGCACCCCGAGCACTGAGCACCCAGCATCCTGAGCACTGAGCACCCAGCACCCTGAGTAATGAGCACCAAGCACCCTGAGTACTGAGCACACAGCACCCTGAGTACTGAGCACCCAGCACCCGGAATACTGAGCACCCAGCACCCTGAGTACTGAGCACCCAGCACCCTGAGTACTGAACACCCAGCACCCTGATTACTGAGCACCCAGCACCCTGAGTACTGAGCACCGAGCACCCCGAGTACTGAGCACCCAGCACCCCGAGCACTGAGCACCCAGCTCCCTGAGCACTGAGCACACAGCACCCCAAGCACTGAGCACCCAGCACCCTGAGTACTGAGTACTGAGCACCCTGAGTACTGAGCACCCAGCACCCTGAGTTCTGAGCACCGAGCTCCCCGAGCACTGAGCACCCAGCACCCTGAGCACTGAGCACCCAGCACCCTGAGCACTGAGCACTCAGCACCCTGAGTACTGAGCACCTAGCACCCCGAGCACTGAGCACCGGGTACCCCGAGCATTGAGCACCCAGCACCCTGAGTACTGAGCACCCAGCACCCTGTGTACTGAGCACTGAGCACCCTGAGCACTGAGCACCCAGCACCCTGAGCAATGAGCATCCAGCATCCTGAGCACTGAGTACTGAGCACCCAGCACCCTGAGCACTGAGCAGCCAGCAGCCTGAGCACTGAGCACCCAGCACCCTGAGTACTGAGCACCCAGCACCCCAAACACTGAGCACCGAGCACCCTGAGAACTGAGCACCGAGCACCCTGAGTACTGATCACCCAGCACCATGAGTACTGAGCCCCGTGCACCCAGAGTACTGAGCAACCTGAGTACTGAGCACCCAGCACCCCGAGAATGATCACCCAGCACCATGAGTACTGAGCACCGAGCACCCTGAGCACTGAGCACCCAGCACCCTGAGTACTGAGCACCAAGCACCCTGAGTACTGAGCACCCAGCACCCTGAGTACTGAGCACCCAGCACCCTGAGTTCTGAGCACCCAGCACCCTGAGCACTGAGCACACTGAGTACTGAGCAACCAGCACCCTGAGCACTGAGCACCCAGCACCCCGAGCACTGAGCACCCAGCACCCCGAGCACTGAGCATTGAGCACCCTGAGCACTGAGGACCCAGCACCCCGAGCACTGAGCACCCAGCACACTGAGTACTGAGCACCCAGCACCCTGAGCACTGAGGACCCAGCACCCCGAGCACTGAGCACCCAGCACGCTTAGTACTGAGCACTGAGCACCCAGCACCCTGAGTCCTGAGCACCCAGCACCCTGAGTACTGAGCACCCAGCACCCCGAGCACTGAGCACTGAGCAACCTGAGTACTGAGCACTGAGCACCCTTAGTACTGAGCATCGAGCACCCTGACTGAGCACTGAGCACCCTGAGGACTGAGCACCCAGCACCCTGAGTACTGAGCACCCAGCATCCTGAGTACTGAGCACCGATCACCCTGAGCACTGAGCATCCAGCACCCCGAGCACTGAGCACACAGCACCCTGAGTACTGAGCACCCTGAGTACTGAGCACCCAGCACCCCTAGCACTGAGCACCCAGCACCCTGAGTACTGAGCACCCTGAGTGCTGAGCACCCAGCACCCTGAGTACTGAGCAGCCAGCACCCTGAGCACTGAGCACCCAGCACCCTGAGTACTGAGCACCCAGCACCCTGAGAACTTAGCACCCAGCAAATGAGCACTGAGCACCCAGCACCCTGAGTACTGAGCACCGAGCACCCTGAGTACTGAGCACCCAGCACCCTGAGTACTGAGCACCGAGCACCCCGAGTACTGAGCACCCAGCACCCTGAGAACTGAGCACACAGCACCCCGAGCACTGAGCACCGAGCACCCCGAGCACTGAGCACCCAGCACCCTGAGCACTGAGCACCCAGCACCCTGAGTACTGAGCATCCAGCACCCTGAGTACTGAGCACACAGCACCCTGAGCACTGAGCACCCAGCACCCTGAGTACTGAGCACCCAGCACCCTGAGTACTGAGCACCAAGCACCCTGAGTACTGAGCACCGAGCACCCCGAGCACTGAGCACCCAGCACCCTGAGCACTGAGCACCCAGCACCCTGAGCACTGAGCACACTGAGTACTGAGCAACCAGCACCCTGAGCACTGAGCACCCAGCACCCCGAGCACTGAGCACCCAGCACCCCGAGCACTGAGCATTGAGCACCCTGAGCACTGAGGACCCAGCACCCCGAGCACTGAGCACCCAGCACACTGAGTACTGAGCACCCAGCACCCTGAGCACTGAGGACCCAGCACCCCGAGCACTGAGCACCCAGCACGCTGAGTACTGAGCACTGAGCACCCAGCACCCTGAGTCCTGAGCACCCAGCACCCTGAGTACTGAGCACCCAGCACCCCGAGCACTGAGCACTGAGCAACCTGAGTACTGAGCACTGAGCACCCTTAGTACTGAGCATCGAGCACCCTGACTGAGCACTGAGCACCCTGAGGACTGAGCACCCAGCACCCTGAGTACTGAGCACCCAGCATCCTGAGTACTGAGCACCGAGCACCCCGAGCACTGAGCACCCAGCACCCTGAGCACTGAGCACCCAGCACCCTGAGTACTGAGCATCCAGCACCCTGAGTACTGAGCACACAGCACCCTGAGCACTGAGCACCCAGCACCCTGAGTACTGAGCACCCAGCACCCTGAGCACTGAGCACCAAGCACCCTGAGTACTGAGCACCGAGCACCCCGAGCACTGAGCACCCAGCACCCTGAGCACTGAGCACCCAGCACCCTGAGTCCTGAGTACTGAGCACCCTGAGTACTGAGCACCCAGCATCCTGAGCACTGAGCACCCAGCACCCTGAGTACTGAGCACCGAGCACCCCAGGCACTGAGCACCCAGCACCCTGAGTACTGAGCACCCAGCACCAAATGTACTGAGCACCGAGCATCCTGAGCACTGAGCACCGAGAACCCCGAGCACTGAGCACCCAGCACCCTGAGTACTGAGCACCCAGCACCAAGAGTACTGAGCAGCGAGCACCCCGAGCACTGAGCACCCAGCACATTGAGTAATGAGCACCCAGCACCCCGAGTACTGAGCACCCAGCACCAAGAGTACTGAGCACCCAGCACCCTGAGTATTGTGCACCAAGCACCCTGAGTACTGAGCACCCAGCACCCCGAGCACTGAGAACCCTGAATACTGAGCACCCAGCACCCTGAGTACTGTGCACTAAGCACCCAGAGCGCTGAGCACCCAGGACCCCGAGCACTGACTACTGAGCACCCAGCACCCTGAGTACTGAGCACCGAGCTCCCCGAGCACTGAGCACCCTGAGTACTGAGCACCCAGCACCCTGAGTACTGAGCACCCAGCACCCTGAGCACTGACCACCCAGCATCCTGAGTACTGAGCACCCAGCACCCGAGCACTGAGCACCCAGCACCCTGAGTACTGAGCACTCAGCACCCTTAGTACTGAGCAACCTGAGCACTGAGCACCCAGCACCCTGAGTACTGAGCACCCTGAGGACTGAGCACCGATCACCCTGAGCACTGAGTACCCAGCACCCTGAGTACTGAGCACCCAGCACCCTGAGCACTGAGCACCCAGCACCCTGAGTACTGAGCAGCGAGCACCCTGAGTACTGAGCACCCAGCACCCTGAGTACTGAGCACCCAGCACCCTGAGTACTGAGCACCGAGCACCCCGAGTACAGAGCACCCAGCACCCTGAGCACTCAGCACCCAGCACCCCGAGCACTGAGCACCCAGCACCCTGTGTACTGAGCTCCCAGCACCCCGAGCCCTGAGCACCCAGCACCCTGAGAACTGAGCACCCTGAGTACTGAGCACCGATCACCCTGAGCACTGAGCACCCAGCACCCTGAGCACTGAGCACCCTGAGTACTGAGCACCGAGCACCCTGAGTACTGAGCACCCAGCACCCTGAGTACTGAGCACCCAGCGTACTGAGCACCCAGCACCCTGATTAATGAGCACCCAGCACCCCGAGCACTGAGCACCCAGCATCCCGAGCACCGAGCACCATGAGTACTAAGCACCGAGCACCCTGAGCACTGAGCACCCAGCACCCTGAGTACTGAGCACCCAGCACCCTGAGCACTGAGCACAGAGTACCGTGAGCACTGAGCACCCAGCACCCTGAGGTCTGAGTACCCAGCACCCCGAGCACAGAACACCCAGCACCTTGAGCACTGAGCACCCTGAGTACTGAGCACTGAGCACCCTGAGTACTGAGCACTGAGCACCCTGAGTACTGAGCACCCAGCACCCTGAGTACTGAGCACCCAGCAACCTGAGCACTGAGCACCGAGCACCCTGAGCACTGAGCACCCAGCACCCTGAGCACTGAGCACCCAGCACCCTGAGCACTGAGCACACTGAGTACTGAGCACTGAGCACCCTGAGTACTGAGCACTGAGCACCCTGAGTACTGAGCACCCAGCAACCTGAGTACTGAGCACCCAGCACCCTGAGCAATGAGCACCCTGAGTACTGAGCACCCAGCACCCTGAGCACTGAGCACCGAGCACCCCGAGCACTGAGCACCCAGCACCCGAAGTACTGAGCACCCAGCACCCTGAGTACTCAGCACCGAGCACCCTGAGTACTGAGCACCCAGTACCCTGAGCACTGAACACACAGCACCCTGAGTACTGAGCACCCCGAGCACTGAGCACCCAGCACCCTGAGCACTGAGGACCCAGCACCCTGAGTACTGAGCACCCAGCACCCTGAGCACTGAGCACCCAGCACCCTGAGTACTGAGCACCCAGCACCCTGAGCACTGAGCACCCAGGACCCTGAGTACTGAGCATCCAGCACCCCGAGCACTGAGCAACCAGCACCCTGTGTACTGAGGACTGAGCACCCAGCACTCCGAGCACTGAGCACTGAGTACCCAGCACCCCGAGCACTGAGCACCCAGCACCCTGAGCACTGAGCACCCTGAGTACTGAGCACCCAGAGCACTGAGCACTGAGCACCCTGAGTACTGAGCACCGAGCACCCTGAGTACTGAGCACCCAGCACTCTGAGCACTGAGCACAAAGCAAGCTGAGTACTGAGCACCCTGAGTACTGAGCACCGAGGACCCTGAGCACCCAGTACCCTGAGTACTGAGCACCGAGCACCCGGAGTACTGAGCACCCAGCACCCCGAGCACTGAGCACCCAGCACCCCGAGCACTGAGCACCCAGCACCTTGAGTACTGAGCACCGAGCACCCCGAGCACTGAGCACCCAGCACACTGAGTACTGAGCACCCAGCACCCCGAGCACTGAGCACCCAGCACCCTGAGTACTGAGCACCCAGAACCCTGAGTACTGAGCAATGAGCACCCTGAGCACGGAGCACCCAACACCCCGAGCACTGAGCACCCAGCACCCTGAGTACTGAGCACCCAGCACCCTGAGTACTGAGCACTCAGCACCCTGAGTACTGAGCACCGAGCACCCCGAGCACTGAGCACCCAGCACCCTGAGCACTGAGCACCCTGAGGACTGAGCACCCAGCACCCTGAGTACTGAGCACCCAGCACCCTGAGTACTGAGCACCCAGCATCCTGAGTACTGAGCACAGATCACCCTGAGCACTGAGCATCCAGCACCCCGAGCACTGAGCACCCAGCACCCCGAGTACTGAGCACCCTGAGTACTGAGCACCCAGCACCCCGAGCACTGAGCACCCAGCACCCTGAGTACTGAGCACCCTGAGTGCTGAGCACCCAGCACCCTGAGTACTGAGCACCCAGCACACTGAGTACTTAGCACCCAGCACCTGAGCACTGAGCACCCAGCACCCTGAGCACTGAGCACCCAGCACCCTGAGTACTGAGCACCCAGCACGCTGAGTACTGAGCACCCAGCACCCTGAGCACTGAGCACCCAACACCCTGAGTACTGAGCACTGAGCACCCAGCACCCCGAGCACTGAGCACCCAGCACCCTGTGTACTGAGCACTGAGCACCCTGAGTACTAAGCACCCAGCACCCTGAGTACTGAGCACCCAGGACCCTGAGCACTGAGCACCGAGCACCCCGAGCACTGAGCACCCAGCACCCTGAGTACTGAGCACCCAGCACCCCAAACACTGAGCACCGAGCACCCTGAGAACTGAGCACCGAGCACCCTGAGTACTGATCACCCAGCACCATGAGTACTGAGCCCCGTGCACCCAGAGTACTGAGCAACCTGAGTACTGAGCACCCAGCACCCCGAGAATGATCACCCAGCACCATGAGTACTGAGCACCGAGCACCCTGAGCACTGAGCACCCAGCACCCTGAGTACTGAGCACCAAGCACCCTGAGTACTGAGCACCCAGCACCCTGAGTACTGAGCACCCAGCACCCTGAGTTCTGAGCACCCAGCACCCTGAGCACTGAGCACACTGAGTACTGAGCAACCAGCACCCTGAGCACTGAGCACCCAGCACCCCGAGCACTGAGCACCCAGCACCCCGAGCACTGAGCATTGAGCACCCTGAGCACTGAGGACCCAGCACCCCGAGCACTGAGCACCCAGCACACTGAGTACTGAGCACCCAGCACCCTGAGCACTGAGGACCCAGCACCCCGAGCACTGAGCACCCAGCACGCTGAGTACTGAGCACTGAGCACCCAGCACCCTGAGTCCTGAGCACCCAGCACCCTGAGTACTGAGCACCCAGCACCCCGAGCACTGAGCACTGAGCAACCTGAGTACTGAGCACTGAGCACCCTTAGTACTGAGCATCGAGCACCCTGACTGAGCACTGAGCACCCTGAGGACTGAGCACCCAGCACCCTGAGTACTGAGCACCCAGCATCCTGAGTACTGAGCACCGATCACCCTGAGCACTGAGCATCCAGCACCCCGAGCACTGAGCACACAGCACCCTGAGTACTGAGCACCCTGAGTACTGAGCACCCAGCACCCCTAGCACTGAGCACCCAGCACCCTGAGTACTGAGCACCCTGAGTGCTGAGCACCCAGCACCCTGAGTACTGAGCAGCCAGCACCCTGAGCACTGAGCACCCAGCACCCTGAGTACTGAGCACCCAGCACCCTGAGAACTTAGCACCCAGCAAATGAGCACTGAGCACCCAGCACCCTGAGTACTGAGCACCGAGCACCCTGAGTACTGAGCACCCAGCACCCTGAGTACTGAGCACCGAGCACCCCGAGTACTGAGCACCCAGCACCCTGAGAACTGAGCACCCAGCACACCGAGCACTGAGCACCGAGCACCCCGAGCACTGAGCACCCAGCACCCTGAGCACTGAGCACCCAGCACCCTGAGTACTGAGCATCCAGCACCCTGAGTACTGAGCACACAGCACCCTGAGCACTGAGCACCCAGCACCCTGAGTACTGAGCACCCAGCACCCTGAGTACTGAGCACCAAGCACCCTGAGTACTGAGCACCGAGCACCCCGAGCACTGAGCACCCAGCACCCTGAGCACTGAGCACCCAGCACCCTGAGCACTGAGCACACTGAGTACTGAGCAACCAGCACCCTGAGCACTGAGCACCCAGCACCCCGAGCACTGAGCACCCAGCACCCCGAGCACTGAGCATTGAGCACCCTGAGCACTGAGGACCCAGCACCCCGAGCACTGAGCACCCAGCACACTGAGTACTGAGCACCCAGCACCCTGAGCACTGAGGACCCAGCACCCCGAGCACTGAGCACCCAGCACGCTGAGTACTGAGCACTGAGCACCCAGCACCCTGAGTCCTGAGCACCCAGCACCCTGAGTACTGAGCATCCAGCACCCTGAGTACTGAGCACACAGCACCCTGAGCACTGAGCACCCAGCACCCTGAGTACTGAGCACCCAGCACCCTGAGTACTGAGCACCAAGCACCCTGAGTACTGAGCACCGAGCACCCCGAGCACTGAGCACCCAGCACCCTGAGCACTGAGCACCCAGCACCCTGAGCACTGAGCACACTGAGTACTGAGCAACCAGCACCCTGAGCACTGAGCACCCAGCACCCCGAGCACTGAGCACCCAGCACCCCGAGCACTGAGCATTGAGCACCCTGAGCACTGAGGACCCAGCACCCCGAGCACTGAGCACCCAGCACACTGAGTACTGAGCACCCAGCACCCTGAGCACTGACGACCCAGCACCCCGAGCACTGAGCACCCAGCACGCTGAGTACTGAGCACTGAGCACCCAGCACCCTGAGTCCTGAGCACCCAGCACCCTGAGTACTGAGCACCCAGCACCCCGAGCACTGAGCACTGAGCAACCTGAGTACTGAGCACTGAGCACCCTTAGTACTGAGCATCGAGCACCCTGACTGAGCACTGAGCACCCTGAGGACTGAGCACCCAGCACCCTGAGTACTGAGCACCCAGCATCCTGAGTACTGAGCACCGATCACCCTGAGCACTGAGCATCCAGCACCCCGAGCACTGAGCACACAGCACCCTGAGTACTGAGCACCCTGAGTACTGAGCACCCAGCACCCCTAGCACTGAACACCCAGCACCCTGAGTACTGAGCACCCTGAGTGCTGAGCACCCAGCACCCTGAGTACTGAGCAGCCAGCACCCTGAGCACTGAGCACCCAGCACCCTGAGTACTGAGCACCCAGCACCCTGAGAACTTAGCACCCAGCAAATGAGCACTGAGCACCCAGCACCCTGAGTACTGAGCACCGAGCACCCTGAGTACTGAGCACCCAGCACCCTGAGTACTGAGCACCGAGCACCCCGAGTACTGAGCACCCAGCACCCTGAGAACTGAGCACCCAGCACCCCGAGCACTGAGCACCGAGCACCCCGAGCACTGAGCACCCAGCACCCTGAGCACTGAGCACCCAGCACCCTGAGTACTGAGCATCCAGCACCCTGAGTACTGAGCACACAGCACCCTGAGCACTGAGCACCCAGCACCCTGAGTACTGAGCACCCAGCACCCTGAGTACTGAGCACCAAGCACCCTGAGTACTGAGCACCGAGCACCCCGAGCACTGAGCACCCAGCACCCTGAGCACTGAGCACCCAGCACCCTGAGTCCTGAGTACTGAGCACCCTGAGTACTGAGCACCCAGCATCCTGAGCACTGAGCACCCAGCACCCTGAGTACTGAGCACCGAGCACCCCAGGCACTGAGCACCCAGCACCCTGAGTACTGAGCACCCAGCACCAAATGTACTGAGCACCGAGCATCCTGAGCACTGAGCACCGAGAACCCCGAGCACTGAGCACCCAGCACCCTGAGTACTGAGCACCCAGCACCAAGAGTACTGAGCAGCGAGCACCCCGAGCACTGAGCACCCAGCACATTGAGTAATGAGCACCCAGCACCCCGAGTACTGAGCACCCAGCACCAAGAGTACTGAGCACCCAGCACCCTGAGTATTGTGCACCAAGCACCCTGAGTACTGAGCACCCAGCACCCCGAGCACTGAGAACCCTGAATACTGAGCACCCAGCACCCTGAGTACTGTGCACTAAGCACCCAGAGCGCTGAGCACCCAGGACCCCGAGCACTGACTACTGAGCACCCAGCACCCTGAGTACTGAGCACCGAGCTCCCCGAGCACTGAGCACCCTGAGTACTGAGCACCCAGCACCCTGAGTACTGAGCACCCAGCACCCTGAGCACTGACCACCCAGCATCCTGAGTACTGAGCACCCAGCACCCGAGCACTGAGCACCCAGCACCCTGAGTACTGAGCACTCAGCACCCTTAGTACTGAGCAACCTGAGCACTGAGCACCCAGCACCCTGAGTACTGAGCACCCTGAGGACTGAGCACCGATCACCCTGAGCACTGAGTACCCAGCACCCTGAGTACTGAGCACCCAGCACCCTGAGCACTGAGCACCCAGCACCCTGAGTACTGAGCAGCGAGCACCCTGAGTACTGAGCACCCAGCACCCTGAGTACTGAGCACCCAGCACCCTGAGTACTGAGCACCGAGCACCCCGAGTACAGAGCACCCAGCACCCTGAGCACTCAGCACCCAGCACCCCGAGCACTGAGCACCCAGCACCCTGTGTACTGAGCTCCCAGCACCCCGAGCCCTGAGCACCCAGCACCCTGAGTACTGAGCACCCTGAGTACTGAGCACCGATCACCCTGAGCACTGAGCACCCAGCACCCTGAGCACTGAGCACCCTGAGTACTGAGCACCGAGCACCCTGAGTACTGAGCACCCAGCACCCTGAGTACTGAGCACCCAGCGTACTGAGCACCCAGCACCCTGATTAATGAGCACCCAGCACCCCGAGCACTGAGCACCCAGCATCCCGAGCACCGAGCACCATGAGTACTAAGCACCGAGCACCCTGAGCACTGAGCACCCAGCACCCTGAGTACTGAGCACCCAGCACCCTGAGCACTGAGCACAGAGTACCGTGAGCACTGAGCACCCAGCACCCTGAGGTCTGAGTACCCAGCACCCCGAGCACTGAACACCCAGCACCTTGAGCACTGAGCACCCTGAGTACTGAGCACTGAGCACCCTGAGTACTGAGCACTGAGCACCCTGAGTACTGAGCACCCAGCACCCTGAGTACTGAGCACCCAGCAACCTGAGCACTGAGCACCGAGCACCCTGAGCACTGAGCACCCAGCACCCTGAGCACTGAGCACCCAGCACCCTGAGCACTGAGCACCCTGAGTACTGAGCACTGAGCACCCTGAGTACTGAGCACTGAGCACCCTGAGTACTGAGCACCCAGCAACCTGAGTACTGAGCACCCAGCACCCTGAGCAATGAGCACCCTGAGTACTGAGCACAAAGCACCCTGAGCACTGAGCACCGAGCACCCCGAGCACTGAGCACCCAGCACCCGGAGTACTGAGCACCCAGCACCCTGAGTACTCAGCACCGAGCACCCTGAGTACTGAGCACCCAGTACCCTGAGCACTGAACACACAGCACCCTGAGTACTGAGCACCCCGAGCACTGAGCACCCAGCACCCTGAGCACTGAGGACCCAGCACCCTGAGTACTGAGCACCCAGCACCCTGAGCACTGAGCACCCAGCACCCTGAGTACTGAGCACCCAGCACCCTGAGCACTGAGCACCCAGGACCCTGAGTACTGAGCATCCAGCACCCCGAGCACTGAGCAACCAGCACCCTGTGTACTGAGGACTGAGCACCCAGCACCCCGAGCACTGAGCACTGAGTACCCAGCACCCCGAGCACTGAGCACCCAGCACCCTGAGCACTGAGCACCCTGAGTACTGAGCACCCAGAGCACTGAGCACTGAGCACCCTGAGTACTGAGCACCGAGCACCCTGAGTACTGAGCACCCAGCACTCTGAGCACTGAGCACAAAGCAAGCTGAGTACTGAGCACCCTGAGTACTGAGCACCGAGGACCCTGAGCACCCAGTACCCTGAGTACTGAGCACCGAGCACCCCGAGTACTGAGCACCCAGCACCCTGAGCACTGAGCACCCAGCACCCCGAGCACTGAGCACCGAGCACCGCGAGCACTGAGCACCCAGCACCCCGAGTACTGAGCACCCAGAACCCTGAGCACTGAGCACCCAGCACCCCGAGCACTGAGCACCCAGCACCCCGAGCACTGAGCACCCAGCACCCTGAGTACTCAGCACCTAGCACCCTGAGCACTGAGCAACCAGCACCCTGAGTACTGAGCACCCTGCACCCCAAGCACTGAGCACCCTGAGTACTGAGCACCCAGCACCCCAAGCACTGAGCACCCTGAGTACTGAGCACCCAGCACCCTGATTAATGAGCACCCAGCACCCCGAGCACTGAGCACCCAGCACCCTGAGTACTGAGCACCGAGCACCCTGAGTACTGAGCACCCAGCACCCTGAGTACTGAGCACCCAGCGTACTGAGCACCCAGCACCCTGATTAATGAGCACCCAGCACCCCGAGCACTGAACACCCAGCACCCTGAGTACTGAGCACCCAGCGTACTGAGCACCCAGCACCCTGATTAATGAGCACCCAGCACCCCGAGCACTGAGCACCCAGCACCCTGAGTACTGAGCACCGAGCACCCTGAGCACTGAGCACCCAGCACCCCGAGCACTGAGCACCCAGCACACTGAGCACTCAGCACCCAGCACCCCGAGCACTGAACACCCAGCACACCGAGCACTGAGCACCCAGCACCCCGAGCACCGAGCACCATGAGTACTAAGCACCGAGCACCCTGAGCACTGAGCACCCAGCACCCTGAGCACTGAGCACCCAGCACCCTGAGTACTGAGCACCCAGCACCCCGAGCACTGAGCACCCAGCACCCTGAGTACTGAGCACCCAGCACCCTGAGGACTGAGAACCCAGCACCCCGAGCACTGAACACCCAGCACCTTGAGCACTGAGCACCCTGAGTACTGAGCACGGAGCACCCTGAGTACTGAGCACTGAGCACCCTGAGTACTGAGCACCCAGCTCCCTGAGTACTGAGCACCCAGCAACCTGAGCACTGAGCACCGAGCACCCTGAGTACTGAGCACCCAGCACCCCTAGCACTGAGCACCCAGCACCCTGAGTACTGAGCACCCTGAGTGCTGAGCACCCAGCACCCTGAGTACTGAGCAGCCAGCACCCTGAGCACTGAGCACCCAGCACCCTGAGTACTGAGCACCCAGCACCCTGAGAACTTAGCACCCAGCAAATGAGCACTGAGCACCCAGCACCCTGAGTACTGAGCACCGAGCACCCTGAGTACTGAGCACCCAGCACCCTGAGTACTGAGCACCGAGCACCCCGAGTACTGAGCACCCAGCACCCTGAGAACTGAGCACCCAGCACCCCGAGCACTGAGCACCGAGCACCCCGAGCACTGAGCACCCAGCACCCTGAGCACTGAGCACCCAGCACCCTGAGTACTGAGCATCCAGCACCCTGAGTACTGAGCACACAGCACCCTGAGCACTGAGCACCCAGCACCCTGAGTACTGAGCACCCAGCACCCTGAGTACTGAGCACCAAGCACCCTGAGTACTGAGCACCGAGCACCCCGAGCACTGAGCACCCAGCACCCTGAGCACTGAGCACCCAGCACCCTGAGTCCTGAGTACTGAGCACCCTGAGTACTGAGCACCCAGCATCCTGAGCACTGAGCACCCAGCACCCTGAGTACTGAGCACCGAGCACCCCAGGCACTGAGCACCCAGCACCCTGAGTACTGAGCACCCAGCACCAAATGTACTGAGCACCGAGCATCCTGAGCACTGAGCACCGAGAACCCCGAGCACTGAGCACCCAGCACCCTGAGTACTGAGCACCCAGCACCAAGAGTACTGAGCAGCGAGCACCCCGAGCACTGAGCACCCAGCACATTGAGTAATGAGCACCCAGCACCCCGAGTACTGAGCACCCAGCACCAAGAGTACTGAGCACCCAGCACCCTGAGTATTGTGCACCAAGCACCCTGAGTACTGAGCACCCAGCACCCCGAGCACTGAGAACCCTGAATACTGAGCACCCAGCACCCTGAGTACTGTGCACTAAGCACCCAGAGCGCTGAGCACCCAGGACCCCGAGCACTGACTACTGAGCACCCAGCACCCTGAGTACTGAGCACCGAGCTCCCCGAGCACTGAGCACCCTGAGTACTGAGCACCCAGCACCCTGAGTACTGAGCACCCAGCACCCTGAGCACTGACCACCCAGCATCCTGAGTACTGAGCACCCAGCACCCGAGCACTGAGCACCCAGCACCCTGAGTACTGAGCACTCAGCACCCTTAGTACTGAGCAACCTGAGCACTGAGCACCCAGCACCCTGAGTACTGAGCACCCTGAGGACTGAGCACCGATCACCCTGAGCACTGAGTACCCAGCACCCTGAGTACTGAGCACCCAGCACCCTGAGCACTGAGCACCCAGCACCCTGAGTACTGAGCAGCGAGCACCCTGAGTACTGAGCACCCAGCACCCTGAGTACTGAGCACCCAGCACCCTGAGTACTGAGCACCGAGCACCCCGAGTACAGAGCACCCAGCACCCTGAGCACTCAGCACCCAGCACCCCGAGCACTGAGCACCCAGCACCCTGTGTACTGAGCTCCCAGCACCCCGAGCCCTGAGCACCCAGCACCCTGAGAACTGAGCACCCTGAGTACTGAGCACCGATCACCCTGAGCACTGAGCACCCAGCACCCTGAGCACTGAGCACCCTGAGTACTGAGCACCGAGCACCCTGAGTACTGAGCACCCAGCACCCTGAGTACTGAGCACCCAGCGTACTGAGCACCCAGCACCCTGATTAATGAGCACCCAGCACCCCGAGCACTGAGCACCCAGCATCCCGAGCACCGAGCACCATGAGTACTAAGCACCGAGCACCCTGAGCACTGAGCACCCAGCACCCTGAGTACTGAGCACCCAGCACCCTGAGCACTGAGCACAGAGTACCGTGAGCACTGAGCACCCAGCACCCTGAGGTCTGAGTACCCAGCACCCCGAGCACTGAACACCCAGCACCTTGAGCACTGAGCACCCTGAGTACTGAGCACTGAGCACCCTGAGTACTGAGCACTGAGCACCCTGAGTACTGAGCACCCAGCACCCTGAGTACTGAGCACCCAGCAACCTGAGCACTGAGCACCGAGCACCCTGAGCACTGAGCACCCAGCACCCTGAGCACTGAGCACCCAGCACCCTGAGCACTGAGCACACTGAGTACTGAGCACTGAGCACCCTGAGTACTGAGCACTGAGCACCCTGAGTACTGAGCACCCAGCAACCTGAGTACTGAGCACCCAGCACCCTGAGCAATGAGCACCCTGAGTACTGAGCACCCAGCACCCTGAGCACTGAGCACCGAGCACCCCGAGCACTGAGCACCCAGCACCCGGAGTACTGAGCACCCAGCACCCTGAGTACTCAGCACCGAGCACCCTGAGTACTGAGCACCCAGTACCCTGAGCACTGAACACACAGCACCCTGAGTACTGAGCACCCCGAGCACTGAGCACCCAGCACCCTGAGCACTGAGGACCCAGCACCCTGAGTACTGAGCACCCAGCACCCTGAGCACTGAGCACCCAGCACCCTGAGTACTGAGCACCCAGCACCCTGAGCACTGAGCACCCAGGACCCTGAGTACTGAGCATCCAGCACCCCGAGCACTGAGCAACCAGCACCCTGTGTACTGAGGACTGAGCACCCAGCACTCCGAGCACTGAGCACTGAGTACCCAGCACCCCGAGCACTGAGCACCCAGCACCCTGAGCACTGAGCACCCTGAGTACTGAGCACCCAGAGCACTGAGCACTGAGCACCCTGAGTACTGAGCACCGAGCACCCTGAGTACTGAGCACCCAGCACTCTGAGCACTGAGCACAAAGCAAGCTGAGTACTGAGCACCCTGAGTACTGAGCACCGAGGACCCTGAGCACCCAGTACCCTGAGTACTGAGCACCGAGCACCCGGAGTACTGAGCACCCAGCACCCCGAGCACTGAGCACCCAGCACCCCGAGCACTGAGCACCCAGCACCTTGAGTACTGAGCACCGAGCACCCCGAGCACTGAGCACCCAGCACACTGAGTACTGAGCACCCAGCACCCCGAGCACTGAGCACCCAGCACCCTGAGTACTGAGCACCCAGAACCCTGAGTACTGAGCAATGAGCACCCTGAGCACGGAGCACCCAACACCCCGAGCACTGAGCACCCAGCACCCTGAGTACTGAGCACCCAGCACCCTGAGTACTGAGCACTCAGCACCCTGAGTACTGAGCACCGAGCACCCCGAGCACTGAGCACCCAGCACCCTGAGCACTGAGCACCCTGAGGACTGAGCACCCAGCACCCTGAGTACTGAGCACCCAGCACCCTGAGTACTGAGCACCCAGCATCCTGAGTACTGAGCACAGATCACCCTGAGCACTGAGCATCCAGCACCCCGAGCACTGAGCACCCAGCACCCCGAGTACTGAGCACCCTGAGTACTGAGCACCCAGCACCCCGAGCACTGAGCACCCAGCACCCTGAGTACTGAGCACCCTGAGTGCTGAGCACCCAGCACCCTGAGTACTGAGCACCCAGCACACTGAGTACTTAGCACCCAGCACCTGAGCACTGAGCACCCAGCACCCTGAGCACTGAGCACCCAGCACCCTGAGTACTGAGCACCCAGCACGCTGAGTACTGAGCACCCAGCACCCTGAGCACTGAGCACCCAACACCCTGAGTACTGAGCACTGAGCACCCAGCACCCCGAGCACTGAGCACCCAGCACCCTGTGTACTGAGCACTGAGCACCCTGAGTACTAAGCACCCAGCACCCTGAGTACTGAGCACCCAGGACCCTGAGCACTGAGCACCGAGCACCCCGAGCACTGAGCACCCAGCACCCTGAGTACTGAGCACCCAGCACCCCAAACACTGAGCACCGAGCACCCTGAGAACTGAGCACCGAGCACCCTGAGTACTGATCACCCAGCACCATGAGTACTGAGCCCCGTGCACCCAGAGTACTGAGCAACCTGAGTACTGAGCACCCAGCACCCCGAGAATGATCACCCAGCACCATGAGTACTGAGCACCGAGCACCCTGAGCACCCAGCACCCTGAGTACTGAGCACCAAGCACCCTGAGTACTGAGCACCCAGCACCCTGAGTACTGAGCACCCAGCACCCTGAGTTCTGAGCACCCAGCACCCTGAGCACTGAGCACACTGAGTACTGAGCAACCAGCACCCTGAACACTGAGCACCCAGCACCCCGAGCACTGAGCACCCAGCACCCCGAGCACTGAGCATTGAGCACCCTGAGCACTGAGGACCCAGCACCCCGAGCACTGAGCACCCAGCACACTGAGTACTGAGCACCCAGCACCCTGAGCACTGAGGACCCAGCACCCCGAGCACTGAGCACCCAGCACGCTGAGTACTGAGCACTGAGCACCCAGCACCCTGAGTCCTGAGCACCCAGCACCCTGAGTACTGAGCACCCAGCACCCCGAGCACTGAGCACTGAGCAACCTGAGTACTGAGCACTGAGCACCCTTAATACTGAGCATCGAGCACCCTGACTGAGCACTGAGCACCCTGAGGACTGAGCACCCAGCACCCTGAGTACTGAGCACCCAGCATCCTGAGTACTGAGCACCGATCACCCTGAGCACTGAGCATCCAGCACCCCGAGCACTGAGCACACAGCACCCTGAGTACTGAGCACCCTGAGTACTGAGCACCCAGCACCCCTAGCACTGAGCACCCAGCACCCTGAGTACTGAGCACCCTGAGTGCTGAGCACCCAGCACCCTGAGTACTGAGCAGCCAGCACCCTGAGCACTGAGCACCCAGCACCCTGAGTACTGAACACCCAGCACCCTGAGAACTTAGCACCCAGCAAATGAGCACTGAGCACCCAGCACCCTGAGTACTGAGCACCGAGCACCCTGAGTACTGAGCACCCAGCACCCTGAGTACTGAGCACCGAGCACCCCGAGTACTGAGCACCCAGCACCCTGAGAACTGAGCACCCAGCACCCCGAGCACTGAGCACCGAGCACCCCGAGCACTGAGCACCCAGCACCCTGAGCACTGAGCACCCAGCACCCTGAGTACTGAGCATCCAGCACCCTTAGTACTGAGCACACAGCACCCTGAGCACTGAGCACCCAGCACCCTGAGTACTGAGCACCCAGCACCCTGAGTACTGAGCACCAAGCACCCTGAGTACTGAGCACCGAGCACCCCGAGCACTGAGCACCCAGCACCCTGAGCACTGAGCACCCAGCACCCTGAGCACTGAGCACACTGAGTACTGAGCAACCAGCACCCTGAGCACTGAGCACCCAGCACCCCGAGCACTGAGCACCCAGCACCCCGAGCACTGAGCATTGAGCACCCTGAGCACTGAGGACCCAGCACCCCGAGCACTGAGCACCCAGCACACTGAGTACTGAGCACCCAGCACCCTGAGCACTGAGGACCCAGCACCCCGAGCACTGAGCACCCAGCACGCTGAGTACTGAGCACTGAGCACCCAGCACCCTGAGTCCTGAGCACCCAGCACCCTGAGTACTGAGCATCCAGCACCCTGAGTACTGAGCACACAGCACCCTGAGCACTGAGCACCCAGCACCCTGAGTACTGAGCACCCAGTACCCTGAGTACTGAGCACCAAGCACCCTGAGTACTGAGCACCGAGCACCCCGAGCACTGAGCACCCAGCACCCTGAGCACTGAGCACCCAGCACCCTGAGCACTGAGCACACTGAGTACTGAGCAACCAGCACCCTGAGCACTGAGCACCCAGCACCCCGAGCACTGAGCACCCAGCACCCCGAGCACTGAGCATTGAGCACCCTGAGCACTGAGGACCCAGCACCCCGAGCACTGAGCACCCAGCACACTGAGTACTGAGCACCCAGCACCCTGAGCACTGAGGACCCAGCACCCCGAGCACTGAGCACCCAGCACGCTGAGTACTGAGCACTGAGCACCCAGCACCCTGAGTCCTGAGCACCCAGCACCCTGAGTACTGAGCACCCAGCACCCCGAGCACTGAGCACTGAGCAACCTGAGTACTGAGCACTGAGCACCCTTAGTACTGAGCATCGAGCACCCTGACTGAGCACTGAGCACCCTGAGGACTGAGCACCCAGCACCCTGAGTACTGAGCACCCAGCATCCTGAGTACTGAGCACCGATCACCCTGAGCACTGAGCATCCAGCACCCCGAGCACTGAGCACACAGCACCCTGAGTACTGAGCACCCTGAGTACTGAGCACCCAGCACCCCTAGCACTGAGCACCCAGCACCCTGAGTACTGAGCACCCTGAGTGCTGAGCACCCAGCACCCTGAGTACTGAGCAGCCAGCACCCTGAGCACTGAGCACCCAGCACCCTGAGTACTGAGCACCCAGCACCCTGAGAACTTAGCACCCAGCAAATGAGCACTGAGCACCCAGCACCCTGAGTACTGAGCACCGAGCACCCTGAGTACTGAGCACCCAGCACCCTGAGTACTGAGCACCGAGCACCCCGAGTACTGAGCACCCAGCACCCTGAGAACTGAGCACCCAGCACCCCGAGCACTGAGCACCGAGCACCCCGAGCACTGAGCACCCAGCACCCTGAGCACTGAGCACCCAGCACCCTGAGTACTGAGCATCCAGCACCCTGAGTACTGAGCACACAGCACCCTGAGCACTGAGCACCCAGCACCCTGAGTACTGAGCACCCAGCACCCTGAGTACTGAGCACCAAGCACCCTGAGTACTGAGCACCGAGCACCCCGAGCACTGAGCACCCAGCACCCTGAGCACTGAGCACCCAGCACCCTGAGTCCTGAGTACTGAGCACCCTGAGTACTGAGCACCCAGCATCCTGAGCACTGAGCACCCAGCACCCTGAGTACTGAGCACCGAGCACCCCAGGCACTGAGCACCCAGCACCCTGAGTACTGAGCACCCAGCACCAAATGTACTGAGCACCGAGCATCCTGAGCACTGAGCACCGAGAACCCCGAGCACTGAGCACCCAGCACCCTGAGTACTGAGCACCCAGCACCAAGAGTACTGAGCAGCGAGCACCCCGAGCACTGAGCACCCAGCACATTGAGTAATGAGCACCCAGCACCCCGAGTACTGAGCACCCAGCACCAAGAGTACTGAGCACCCAGCACCCTGAGTATTGTGCACCAAGCACCCTGAGTACTGAGCACCCAGCACCCCGAGCACTGAGAACCCTGAATACTGAGCACCCAGCACCCTGAGTACTGTGCACTAAGCACCCAGAGCGCTGAGCACCCAGGACCCCGAGCACTGACTACTGAGCACCCAGCACCCTGAGTACTGAGCACCGAGCTCCCCGAGCACTGAGCACCCTGAGTACTGAGCACCCAGCACCCTGAGTACTGAGCACCCAGCACCCTGAGCACTGACCACCCAGCATCCTGAGTACTGAGCACCCAGCACCCGAGCACTGAGCACCCAGCACCCTGAGTACTGAGCACTCAGCACCCTTAGTACTGAGCAACCTGAGCACTGAGCACCCAGCACCCTGAGTACTGAGCACCCTGAGGACTGAGCACCGATCACCCTGAGCACTGAGTACCCAGCACCCTGAGTACTGAGCACCCAGCACCCTGAGCACTGAGCACCCAGCACCCTGAGTACTGAGCAGCGAGCACCCTGAGTACTGAGCACCCAGCACCCTGAGTACTGAGCACCCAGCACCCTGAGTACTGAGCACCGAGCACCCCGAGTACAGAGCACCCAGCACCCTGAGCACTCAGCACCCAGCACCCCGAGCACTGAGCACCCAGCACCCTGTGTACTGAGCTCCCAGCACCCCGAGACCTGAGCACCCAGCACCCTGAGTACTGAGCACCCTGAGTACTGAGCACCGATCACCCTGAGCACTGAGCACCCAGCACCCTGAGCACTGAGCACCCTGAGTACTGAGCACCGAGCACCCTGAGTACTGAGCACCCAGCACCCTGAGTACTGAGCACCCAGCGTACTGAGCACCCAGCACCCTGATTAATGAGCACCCAGCACCCCGAGCACTGAGCACCCAGCATCCCGAGCACCGAGCACCATGAGTACTAAGCACCGAGCACCCTGAGCACTGAGCACCCAGCACCCTGAGTACTGAGCACCCAGCACCCTGAGCACTGAGCACAGAGTACCGTGAGCACTGAGCACCCAGCACCCTGAGGTCTGAGTACCCAGCACCCCGAGCACTGAACACCCAGCACCTTGAGCACTGAGCACCCTGAGTACTGAGCACTGAGCACCCTGAGTACTGAGCACTGAGCACCCTGAGTACTGAGCACCCAGCACCCTGAGTACTGAGCACCCAGCAACCTGAGCACTGAGCACCGAGCACCCTGAGCACTGAGCACCCAGCACCCTGAGCACTGAACACACAGCACCCTGAGTACTGAGCACCCCGAGCACTGAGCAGCCAGCACCCTGAGCACTGAGGACCCAGCACCCTGAGTACTGAGCACCCAGCACCCTGAGCACTGAGCACCCAGCACCCTGAGTACTGAGCACCCAGCACCCTGAGCACTGAGCACCCAGGACCCTGAGTACTGAGCATCCAGCACCCCGAGCACTGAGCAACCAGCACCCTGTGTACTGAGGACTGAGCACCCAGCACCCCGAGCACTGAGCACTGAGTACCCAGCACCCCGAGCACTGAGCACCCAGCACCCTGAGCACTGAGCACCCTGAGTACTGAGCACCCAGAGCACTGAGCACTGAGCACACTGAGTACTGAGCACCGAGCACCCTGAGTACTGAGCACCCAGCACTCTGAGCACTGAGCACAATGCAAGCTGAGTACTGAGCACCCTGAGTACTGAGCACCGAGGACCCTGAGCACCCAGTACCCTGAGTACTGAGCACCGAGCACCCCGAGTACTGAGCACCCAGCACCCTGAGCACTGAGCACCCAGCACCCCGAGCACTGAGCACCGAGCACGGCGAGCACTGAGCACCCAGCACCCCGAGTACTGAGCACCCAGAACCCTGAGCACTGAGCACCCAGCACCCCGAGCACTGAGCACCCAGCACCCCGAGCACTGAGCACCCAGCACCCTGAGTACTCAGCACCTAGCACCCTGAGCACTGAGCAACCAGCACCCTGAGTACTGAGCACCCTGCACCCCAAGCACTGAGCACCCTGAGTACTGAGCACCCAGCAATCCAAGCACTGAGCACCCTGAGTACTGAGCACCCAGCACCCTGATTAATGAGCACCCAGCACCCCGAGCACTGAGCACCCAGCACCCTGAGTACTGAGCACCGAGCACCCTGAGTACTGAGCACCCAGCACCCTGAGTACTGAGCACCCAGCGTACTGAGCACCCAGCACCCTGATTAATGAGCACCCAGCACCCCGAGCACTGAACACCCAGCACCCTGAGTACTGAGCACCCAGCGTACTGAGCACCCAGCACCCTGATTAATGAGCACCCAGCACCCCGAGCACTGAGCACCCAGCACCCTGAGTACTGAGCACCGAGCACCCTGAGCACTGAGCACCCAGCACCCCGAGCACTGAGCACCCAGCACACTGAGCACTCAGCACCCAGCACCCCGAGCACTGAGCACCCAGCACACCGAGCACTGAGCACCCAGCACCCCGAGCACCGAGCACCATGAGTACTAAGCACCGAGCACCCTGAGCACTGAGCACCCAGCACCCTGAGCACTGAGCACCCAGCACCCTGAGTACTGAGCACCCAGCACCCCGAGCACTGAGCACCCAGCACCCTGAGTACTGAGCACCCAGCACCCTGAGGACTGAGAACCCAGCACCCCGAGCACTGAACACCCAGCACCTTGAGCACTGAGCACCCTGAGTACTGAGCACGGAGCACCCTGAGTACTGAGCACTGAGCACCCTGAGTACTGAGCACCCAGCTCCCTGAGTACTGAGCACCCAGCAACCTGAGCACTGAGCACCGAGCACCCTGAGTACTGAGCACCCAGCACCCCTAGCACTGAGCACCCAGCACCCTGAGTACTGAGCACCCTGAGTGCTGAGCACCCAGCACCCTGAGTACTGAGCAGCCAGCACCCTGAGCACTGAGCACCCAGCACCCTGAGTACTGAGCACCCAGCACCCTGAGAACTTAGCACCCAGCAAATGAGCACTGAGCACCCAGCACCCTGAGTACTGAGCACCGAGCACCCTGAGTACTGAGCACCCAGCACCCTGAGTACTGAGCACCGAGCACCCCGAGTACTGAGCACCCAGCACCCTGAGAACTGAGCACCCAGCACCCCGAGCACTGAGCACCGAGCACCCCGAGCACTGAGCACCCAGCACCCTGAGCACTGAGCACCCAGCACCCTGAGTACTGAGCATCCAGCACCCTGAGTACTGAGCACACAGCACCCTGAGCACTGAGCACCCAGCACCCTGAGTACTGAGCACCCAGCACCCTGAGTACTGAGCACCAAGCACCCTGAGTACTGAGCACCGAGCACCCCGAGCACTGAGCACCCAGCACCCTGAGCACTGAGCACCCAGCACCCTGAGTCCTGAGTACTGAGCACCCTGAGTACTGAGCACCCAGCATCCTGAGCACTGAGCACCCAGCACCCTGAGTACTGAGCACCGAGCACCCCAGGCACTGAGCACCCAGCACCCTGAGTACTGAGCACCCAGCACCAAATGTACTGAGCACCGAGCATCCTGAGCACTGAGCACCGAGAACCCCGAGCACTGAGCACCCAGCACCCTGAGTACTGAGCACCCAGCACCAAGAGTACTGAGCAGCGAGCACCCCGAGCACTGAGCACCCAGCACATTGAGTAATGAGCACCCAGCACCCCGAGTACTGAGCACCCAGCACCAAGAGTACTGAGCACCCAGCACCCTGAGTATTGTGCACCAAGCACCCTGAGTACTGAGCACCCAGCACCCCGAGCACTGAGAACCCTGAATACTGAGCACCCAGCACCCTGAGTACTGTGCACTAAGCACCCAGAGCGCTGAGCACCCAGGACCCCGAGCACTGACTACTGAGCACCCAGCACCCTGAGTACTGAGCACCGAGCTCCCCGAGCACTGAGCACCCTGAGTACTGAGCACCCAGCACCCTGAGTACTGAGCACCCAGCACCCTGAGCACTGACCACCCAGCATCCTGAGTACTGAGCACCCAGCACCCGAGCACTGAGCACCCAGCACCCTGAGTACTGAGCACTCAGCACCCTTAGTACTGAGCAACCTGAGCACTGAGCACCCAGCACCCTGAGTACTGAGCACCCTGAGGACTGAGCACCGATCACCCTGAGCACTGAGTACCCAGCACCCTGAGTACTGAGCACCCAGCACCCTGAGCACTGAGCACCCAGCACCCTGAGTACTGAGCAGCGAGCACCCTGAGTACTGAGCACCCAGCACCCTGAGTACTGAGCACCCAGCACCCTGAGTACTGAGCACCGAGCACCCCGAGTACAGAGCACCCAGCACCCTGAGCACTCAGCACCCAGCACCCCGAGCACTGAGCACCCAGCACCCTGTGTACTGAGCTCCCAGCACCCCGAGCCCTGAGCACCCAGCACCCTGAGAACTGAGCACCCTGAGTACTGAGCACCGATCACCCTGAGCACTGAGCACCCAGCACCCTGAGCACTGAGCACCCTGAGTACTGAGCACCGAGCACCCTGAGTACTGAGCACCCAGCACCCTGAGTACTGAGCACCCAGCGTACTGAGCACCCAGCACCCTGATTAATGAGCACCCAGCACCCCGAGCACTGAGCACCCAGCATCCCGAGCACCGAGCACCATGAGTACTAAGCACCGAGCACCCTGAGCACTGAGCACCCAGCACCCTGAGTACTGAGCACCCAGCACCCTGAGCACTGAGCACAGAGTACCGTGAGCACTGAGCACCCAGCACCCTGAGGTCTGAGTACCCAGCACCCCGAGCACTGAACACCCAGCACCTTGAGCACTGAGCACCCTGAGTACTGAGCACTGAGCACCCTGAGTACTGAGCACTGAGCACCCTGAGTACTGAGCACCCAGCACCCTGAGTACTGAGCACCCAGCAACCTGAGCACTGAGCACCGAGCACCCTGAGCACTGAGCACCCAGCACCCTGAGCACTGAGCACCCAGCACCCTGAGCACTGAGCACACTGAGTACTGAGCACTGAGCACCCTGAGTACTGAGCACTGACCACCCTGAGTACTGAGCACCCAGCAACCTGAGTACTGAGCACCCAGCACCCTGAGCAATGAGCACCCTGAGTACTGAGCACCCAGCACCCTGAGCACTGAGCACCGAGCACCCCGAGCACTGAGCACCCAGCACCCGGAGTACTGAGCACCCAGCACCCTGAGTACTCAGCACCGAGCACCCTGAGTACTGAGCACCCAGTACCCTGAGCACTGAACACACAGCACCCTGAGTACTGAGCACCCCGAGCACTGAGCACCCAGCACCCTGAGCACTGAGGACCCAGCACCCTGAGTACTGAGCACCCAGCACCGTGAGCACTGAGCACCCAGCACCCTGAGTACTGAGCACCCAGCACCCTGAGCACTGAGCACCCAGGACCCTGAGTACTGAGCATCCAGCACCCCGAGCACTGATCAACCAGCACCCTGTGTACTGAGGACTGAGCACCCAGCACTCCGAGCACTGAGCACTGAGTACCCAGCACCCCGAGCACTGAGCACCCAGCACCCTGAGCACTGAGCACCCTGAGTACTGAGCACCCAGTGCACTGAGCACTGAGCACCCTGAGTACTGAGCACCGAGCACCCTGAGTACTGAGCACCCAGCACTCTGAGCACTGAGCACAAAGCAAGCTGAGTACTGAGCACCCTGAGTACTGAGCACCGAGGACCCTGAGCACCCAGTACCCTGAGTACTGAGCACCGAGCACCCCGAGTACTGAGCACCCAGCACCCTGAGCACTGAGCACCCAGCACCCCGAGCACTGAGCACCGAGCACCGCGAGCACTGAGCACCCAGCACCCCGAGTACTGAGCACCCAGAACCCTGAGCACTGAGCACCCAGCACCCCGAGCACTGAGCACCCAGCACCCCGAGCACTGAGCACCCAGCACCCTGAGTACTCAGCACCTAGCACCCTGAGCACTGAGCAACCAGCACCCTGAGTACTGAGCACCCTGCACCCCAAGCACTGAGCACCCTGAGTACTGAGCACCCAGCACCCCAAGCACTGAGCACCCTGAGTACTGAGCACCCAGCACCCTGATTAATGAGCACCCAGCACCCCGAGCACTGAGCACCCAGCACCCTGAGTACTGAGCACCGAGCACCCTGAGTACTGAGCACCCAGCACCCTGAGTACTGAGCACCCAGCGTACTGAGCACCCAGCACCCTGATTAATGAGCACCCAGCACCCCGAGCACTGAACACCCAGCACCCTGAGTACTGAGCACCCAGCGTACTGAGCACCCAGCACCCTGATTAATGAGCACCCAGCACCCCGAGCACTGAGCACCCAGCACCCTGAGTACTGAGCACCGAGCACCCTGAGTACTGAGCACCCAGCACCCCGAGCACTGAGCACCCAGCACACTGAGCACTCAGCACCCAGCACCCCGAGCACTGAGCACCCAGCACACCGAGCACTGAGCACCCAGCACCCCGAGCACCGAGCACCATGAGTACTAAGCACCGAGCACCCTGAGCACTGAGCACCCAGCACCCTGAGCACTGAGCACCCAGCACCCTGAGTACTGAGCACCCAGCACCCCGAGCACTGAGCACCCAGCACCCTGAGTACTGAGCACCCAGCACCCTGAGGACTGAGAACCCAGCACCCCGAGCACTGAACACCCAGCACCTTGAGCACTGAGCACCCTGAGTACTGAGCACGGAGCACCCTGAGTACTGAGCACTGAGCACCCTGAGTACTGAGCACCCAGCTCCCTGAGTACTGAGCACCCAGCAACCTGAGCACTGAGCACCGAGCACCCTGAGCACTGAGCACCCAGCACCGAGAGCACTGAGCACCCAGCACCCTGAGCACTGAGCACCCAGCACCCTGAGTACTGAGCACCCTGAGTACTGAGCACACAGCACCCTGTGCACTGAGCACCCAGCACCCCGAGCACTGAGCACCCAGCACCCTGAGCACTGAGCACCCTGAGTACTGAGCACTGAGCACCCTGAGTACTGAGCACCCAGCAACCTGAGTACTGAGCACCCAGCAACCTGAGTACTGAGCACCCAGCACCCTGAGCAATGAGCACACTGAGTACTGAGCACCCAGCACCCTGAGCACTGAGCACCGAGCACCCCGAGCACTGAGCACCCAGCACCCGGAGTACTGAGCACCCAGCACCCTGAGTACTCAGCACCGAGCACCCTGAGTACTGAGCACCCAGTACCCTGAGCACTGAACACACAGCACATTGAGTACTGAGCACCCCGAGCACTGAACACCCAGCACCCTGAGCACTGAGGACCCAGCACCCTGAGTACTGAGCACCCAGCACCCTGAGCACTGAGCACCCAGCACCCTGAGTACTGAGCACCCAGCACCCTGAGCACTGAGCACCCAGGACCCTGAGTACTGAGCATCCAGCACCCCGAGCACTGAGCACCCAGCACCCTGTGTACTGAGGACTGAGCACCCAGCACCCCGAGCACTGAGCACTGAGTACCCAGCACCCCGAGCACTGAGCACCCAGCACCCTGAGCACTGAGCACCATGAGTACTGAGCACCCAGAGCACTGAGCACTGAGCACCCTGAGTACTGAGCACCGAGCACCCTGAGTACTGAGCACCCAGCACTCTGAGCACTGAGCACAAAGCAAGCTGAGTACTGAGCACCCTGAGTACTGAGCACCGAGGACCCTGAGCACCCAGTACCCTGAGTACTGAGCACCGAGCACCCCGAGTACTGAGCACCCAGCACCCTGAGCACTGAGCACCCAGCACCCCGAGCACTGAGCACCCAGCACCTTGAGTACTGAACACCGAGCACCCCGAGCACTGAGCACCCAGCACCCTGAGTACTGAGCACCCAGCACCCCGAGCACTGAGCACCCAGCACCCTGAGTACTGAGCACCCAGCACCCTGAGTACTGAGCACTCAGCACCCTGAGTACTGAGCACCGAGCACCCCGAGAACTGAGCACCCAGCACCCTGAGCACTGAGCACCCTGAGGACTGAGCACCCAGCACCCTGAGTACTGAGCACCCAGCACCCTGAGTACTGAGCACCCAGCATCCTGAGTACTGAGCACAGATCACCCTGAGCACTGAGCATCCAGCACCCCGAGCACTGAGCACCCAGCACCCCGAGTACTGAGCACCCTGAGTACTGAGCACCCAGCACCCCGAGCACTGAGCACCCAGCACACTGAGTACTGAGCACCCTGAGTGCTGAGCACCCAGCACCCTGAGTACTGAGCATAGAGCACACCGAGCACTGAGCACCCAGCACCCCGAGCACTGAGCACCCAGCACACTGAGTACTGAGCACCCTGAGCACTGAGCACCCAGCACCCTGAGTACTGAGCATAGAGCACACCGAGCACTGAGCACCCAGCACCCTGAGTACTGAGCACTGAGCACGCAGCACCCCGAGCACTGAGCAATCAGCACCCTGTGTACTGAGCACTGAGTACCCAGCACCCCGAGCACTGAGCACCCAGCACCCTGAGCACTGAGCACCCTGAGTACTGAGCACCCAGCACCCTGAGTACTGAGCACCGAGCACCCCGAGTACTGAGCACCCAGCACCCCGAGCACTGAGCACCCAGCACCCTGAGCACTGAGCACCCAGCACCCCAAGCACTGAGAACCCAGCACCCTGAGTACTGAGTACTGAGCACCCTGAGTACTGAGCACCCAGCACCCTGAGCACTGAGCACCCAGCACCCTGAGTACTGATCACAGAGCATCCCGAGCACTGAGCACCCAGCACCCTGAGTACTGAGCACCCAGCACCAAAAGTAATGAGCACCGAGCATCCTGAGCACTGAGCACCGAGCACCCCGAGCACTGAGCACCCAGCACCCTGAGTACTGAGTATGCAGCACCAAGAGTACTGAGCAGCAAGCACCCCGAGCACTGAGCACCCAGCACCCTGAGTAATGAGCACCTAGCACCCCGAGTACTGAGCACCCAGAACGTGAGTACTGAGCACTCAGCACCCTGTGTACTGAGCACCCAGCACCCTGAGCACTGAGCACAAAGCACGCTGAGTACTGAGCACCCTGAGTACTGAGCACCGAGGACCCTGAGCACTGAGCACCCAGCACCCCGAGCACTGAGCACCCAGCACCCCGAGAATGAGCACCCAGCACCCTGAGTACTGAGAACCGAGCACCCTGAGTACTGAGCACCCAGCACGCTGAGCACTGAGCACCCAGCACCCCGAGTACTGAGCACCCAGCACCCCGAACACTGAGCACACAGGACCCCGAGAATGAGCACCCAACACCCTGAGTACTGAGCACCCAGCACCCGCAGTACTGAGCACCCAGCACCCCGAGCACTGAGCACCCTGAATACTGAGCACCCAGCACCCTGAGTACTGTGCACTAAGCACCCAGAGCGCTGAGCACCCAGGACCCTGAGCACTGAGTACTGAGCACCCACCACCCTGAGTACTCAGCACCGAGCTCCCTGAGCACTGAGCACCCAGCACCCTGAGTACTGAGCACCCAGCACCCTGAGTACTGAGCACCCAGCACCTTGAGCACTGAGCACCCTGAGTACTGAGCACGGAGCACCCTGAGTACTGAGCACTGAGCACCCTGAGTACTGAGCACCCAGCTCCCTGAGTACTGAGCACCCAGCAACCTGAGCACTGAGCACCGAGCACCCTGAGCACTGAGCACCCAGCACCGAGAGCACTGAGCACCCAGCACCCTGAGCACTGAGCACCCAGCACCCTGAGTACTGAGCACCCTGAGTACTGAGCACACAGCACCCTGTGCACTGAGCACCCAGCACCCCGAGCACTGAGCACCCAGCACCCTGAGCACTGAGCACCCTGAGTACTGAGCACTGAGCACCCTGAGTACTGAGCACCCAGCAACCTGAGTACTGAGCACCCAGCAACCTGAGTACTGAGCACCCAGCACCCTGAGCAATGAGCACCCTGAGTACTGAGCACCCAGCACCCTGAGCACTGAGCACCGAGCACCCCGAGCACTGAGCACCCAGCACCCGGAGTACTGAGCACCCAGCACCCTGAGTACTCAGCACCGAGCACCCTGAGTACTGAGCACCCAGTACCCTGAGCACTGAACACACAGCACATTGAGTACTGAGCACCCCGAGCACTGAACACCCAGCACCCTGAGCACTGAGGACCCAGCACCCTGAGTACTGAGCACCCAGCACCCTGAGCACTGAGCACCCAGCACCCTGAGTACTGAGCACCCAGCACCCTGAGCACTGAGCACCCAGGACCCTGAGTACTGAGCATCCAGCACCCCGAGCACTGAGCACCCAGCACCCTGTGTACTGAGGACTGAGCACCCAGCACCCCGAGCACTGAGCACTGAGTACCCAGCACCCCGAGCACTGAGCACCCAGCACCCTGAGCACTGAGCACCATGAGTACTGAGCACCCAGAGCACTGAGCACTGAGCACCCTGAGTACTGAGCACCGAGCACCCTGAGTACTGAGCACCCAGCACTCTGAGCACTGAGCACAAAGCAAGCTGAGTACTGAGCACCCTGAGTACTGAGCACCGAGGACCCTGAGCACCCAGTACCCTGAGTACTGAGCACCGAGCACCCCGAGTACTGAGCACCCAGCACCCTGAGCACTGAGCACCCAGCACCCCGAGCACTGAGCACCCAGCACCTTGAGTACTGAACACCGAGCACCCCGAGCACTGAGCACCCAGCACCCTGAGTACTGAGCACCCAGCACCCCGAGCACTGAGCACCCAGCACCCTGAGTACTGAGCACCCAGAACCCTGAGTACTGAGCACTGAGCACCCTGAGCACGGAGCACCCAACACCCCGAGCACTGAGCACCCAGCACCCTGAGTACTGAGCACCCAGCACCCTGACTACTGAGCACTCAGCACCCTGAGTACTGAGCACCGAGCACCCCGAGCACTGAGCACCCAGCACCCTGAGCACTGAGCACCCTGAGGACTGAGCACCCAGCACCCTGAGTACTGAGCACCCAGCACCCTGAGTACTGAGCACCCAGCATCCTGAGTACTGAGCACAGATCACCCTGAGCACTGAGCATCCAGCACCCCGAGCACTGAGCACCCAGCACCCCGAGTACTGAGCACCCTGAGTACTGAGCACCCAGCACCCCGAGCACTGAGCACCCAGCACACTGAGTACTGAGCACCCTGAGTGCTGAGCACCCAGCACCCTGAGTACTGAGCACCCAGCACCCTGAGTACTTAGCACCCAGCACCTGAGCACTGAGCACCCAGCACCCTGAGTACTGAGCACCGAGCACCCTGAGTACTGAGCACCCAGCACCCTGAGTACTGAGCACCCAGCACCCCGAGTACTGAGCACCGAGCACCCCGAGTACTGAGGACCCAGCACCCTGAGCACTTAGCACCCAGCACCCTGAGCACTGAGCACCCAGCACCCGAGAATGAGCACCCAGCACCCTGAGTACTGAGAACCGAGCACCCTGAGAACATAGCACACAGCACGCTGAGCACTGAGCACCCAGCACCCCGAGTACTGAGCACCCAGCAACCGAGCACTGAGCACCCAGCACCCCGAGAATGAGCACCCAGCACCCTGAGTACTGAGCACCCAGCACCCTGTGTACTGAGCACCCAGCACCCCGAGCACTGAGCACCCTGAATACTGAGCACCCAGCACCCTGAGTACTCTGCACTAAGCACCCAGAGCGCTGAGCACCCAGGACCCCGAGCACTGAGTACTGAGCACCCAGCACCCTGAGTACTGAGCACCGAGCTCCCCGAGCACTGAGCACCCTGATTACTGAGCACCCAGCACCCTGAGTACTGAGCACCCAGCACCCTGAGTACTGAGCACCGAGCACCCCGAGTACAGAGCACCCAGCACCCTGAGCACTCAGCACCCAGCACCCTGAGCACTGAGCACCCAGCACCCTGAGTACTGAGCTCCCAGCACCCCGAGCCCTGAGCACCCAGCACCCTGAGTACTGAGCACCCTGAGTACTGAGCACCGATCACCCTGAGCACTGAGCACCCAGCACCCTGAGTACTGAGCAGCCAACGTACTGAGCACCGAGCACACCGAGCACTGAGCACCCAGCACCCTGAGTACTGAGCAACGAGCACCCTGAGCACTGAGCACCCAGCACCCTGAGTACTGAGCACCGAGCACCCCGAGCACTGAGCACCCAGCGCCCAGAGCACTGAGCACCCAGCACACTGAGCACTGAGCACCCAGCACCCGTAGCACTGAGCACCCAGCACCCCGAGCAATGAGCACCCAGCACCCTGAGTACTGAGCACCCAGCACCCCGAGTCCTGAGCACCCAGAAACCTGAGCACCGAGCACCCAGCACCCCGAGCACTGAGCACCCAGCACCCTGAGCACTGAGCACCCAGAACCCTGAGCACTGAGCACCCAGCACCCCGAGCACTGAGCACCCAGCACCCTGAGCACTGAGCACCCAGCACCCTGAGTCTTCAGCACACAGCACCCTGAGCACTGAGGAACCAGCACCCTGAGTACTGAGCACCCTGCACCCCAAGCACTGAGCACCCTGAGTACTGAGCACCCAGCACCCCAAGCACTGAGCACCCTGAGTACTGAGCACCCAGCACCCTGATTAATGAGCACCCAGCACCCCGAGCACTGAGCACCCAGCACCCTGAGTACTGAGCACCGAGCACCCTGAGTACTGAGCACCCAGCACCCTGAGTACTGAGCACCCAGCGTACTGAGCACCCAGCACCCTGATTAATGAGCACCCAGCACCCCGAGCACTGAACACCCAGCACCCTGAGCACCGAGCACCCTGAGAACTGAGCACCCTGCACCCTGTGGACTGAGTACCCAGCACCCCGAGCACTGAGCACCCAGCACCCTGAGCACTGAGCACCCTGAGTACTGAGCACTGAGCACCCTGAGTACTGAGCACTGAGCACCCTGAGTACTGAGCACCCAGCACCCTGAGTACTCAGCACCCATCAACCTGAGCACTGAGCACCGAGCACCCTGAGCACTGAGCACCCAGCACCCTTAGCACTAAGCACCCAGCACCCTGAGCACTGAGCACCCAGCACCCTGAGTACTGATCACCCTGAGTACTGAGCACACAGCACCCTGAGCACTGAGCACCCAGCACCCTGAGCACTGAGCACCCAGCACCCTGAGCACTGAGCACCCTGAGTACTGAGCACCCTGAGTACTGAGCACTGAGCACCCTGAGTACTGAGCACCCAGCACCCTGATTAATGAACACCCAGCACCCTGATCAATGAGCACCCTGTGTACTGAGCACCCAGCACCCTGAGCACTGAGCACCGAGCACCCCGAGCACTGAGCACCCAGCACCCGGAGTACTGAGCACCCAGCACCCTGAGTACTAAGCACCGAGCACCCTGAGTAATGAGCACCCAGTAACCTGAGCACTGAACACACAGCACCCTGAGTACTGAGCACCCCGAGCACAGAGCACCCAGCACCCTGAGCACTGAGGACCCAGCAACCTGAGTACTGAGCACCCAGCACCCTTAGCACTGAGCACCCAGCACCCTGAGTACTGAGCACCCAGCACCCTGAGCACTGAGCACCCAGCACCCTGAGTACTGAGCATAGAGCACACCGAGCACTGAGCACCCAGCACCCTGAGTACTGAGCACTGAGCACGCAGCACCCCGAGCACTGAGCAATCAGCACCCTGTGTACTGAGCACTGAGTACCCAGCACCCCGAGCACTGAGCACCCAGCACCCTGAGCACTGAGCACCCTGAGTACTGAGCAGCCAGCACCCTGAGTACTGAGCACCGAGCACCCCGAGTACTGAGCACCGAGCACCCTGAGCACTGAGCACCCAGCACCCTGAGCACTGAGCACCCAGTACCCCAAGCACTGAGAACCCAGCACCCTGAGTACTGAGTACTGAGCACCCTGAGTACTGAGCACCCAGCACCCTGAGCACTGAGCACCCAGCACCCTGAGTACTGATCACAGAGCATCCCGAGCACTGAGCACCCAGCACCCTGAGTACTGAGCACCCAGCACCAAAAGTAATGAGCACCGAGCATCCTGAGCACTGAGCACCGAGCACCCCGAGCACTGAGCACCCAGCACCCTGAGTACTGAGTATGCAGCACCAAGAGTACTGAGCAGCAAGCACCCCGAGCACTGAGCACCCAGCACCCTGAGTAATGAGCACCTAGCACCCCGAGTACTGAGCACCCAGAACGTGAGTACTGAGCACTCAGCACCCTGTGTACTGAGCACCCAGCACCCTGAGCACTGAGCACAAAGCACGCTGAGTACTGAGCACCCTGAGTACTGAGCACCGAGGACCCTGAGCACTGAGCACCCAGCACCCCGAGCACTGAGCACCCAGCACCCCGAGAATGAGCACCCAGCACCCTGAGTACTGAGAACCGAGCACCCTGAGTACTGAGCACCCAGCACGCTGAGCACTGAGCACCCAGCACCCCGAGTACTGAGCACCCAGCACCCCGAACACTGAGCACCCAGGACCCCGAGAATGAGCACCCAGCACCCTGAGTACTGAGCACCCAGCACCCGCAGTACTGAGCACCCAGCACCCCGAGCACTGAGCACCCTGAATACTGAGCACCCAGCACCCTGAGTAATGTGCACTAAGCACCCAGAGCGCTGAGCACCCAGGACCCTGAGCACTGAGTACTGAGCACCCACCACCCTGAGTACTCAGCACCGAGCTCCCTGAGCACTGAGCACCCAGCACCCTGAGTACTGAGCACCCAGCACCCTGAGTACTGAGCACCCAGCACCCTGAGTACTGAGCAACCCGAGCACTGAGCACCCAGCTGCCTGAGTACTGAGCACCCTGAGGACTGAGCCCCGATCACCCTGAGCACTGAGCACCCAGCACCCTGAGTACTGAGCACCGAGCACCCTGAGCACTGAGCACCGAGCACCCTGAGTACTGAGCACCGAGCACACCGAGCACTGAGCACCCAGCACCCTGAGTACTGAGCACACAGCACCCTGAGTACTGAGCACCGAGCAGCCCAAGTACTGAGCACCCAGCACCCTGAGCACTCAGCACCCAGCACCCCGAGCACTGAGCACCCAGCACCCTGAGTACTGAGCTCCCAGCACCCCGATCCCTGAGCACCCAGCACCCTGAGTACTGAGCACCCTGAGTACTGAACACCCAGCACCCTGATTAATGAGCACCCAGCACCCCGAGCACTGAGCACCCAGCACCCTGAGTACTGAGCACCCAGCACCCTGAGTACTGAGCACCCAGCGTTCTGAGCACCGAGCACCCAGCACCCTGAGTACTGAGCACCCAGCAACCTGAGCACTGAGCACCCAGCACCCTGAGTACAGAGCACCGAGCACCCCGAGTACTGAGCACCCAGCACCCCGAGCACTGAGCACACAGCAGCCCGAGCACTGAGCACCCAGCACACCGAGCACTCAGCACCCAGCACCCCGAGCACTGAGCACCCAGCACACCGAGCACTGAGCACCCAGCACCCCGAGCACCGAGCACCATGAGTACTAAGCACCGAGCACCCTGAGCACTGAGCACCCAGCACCCTGAGCACTGAGCACCCAGCACCCTGAGTACTGAGCACCCAGCACCCTGAGCACTGAGCACCCAGCACCCTGAGCACAGAGCACCCAGCACGCTGAGTACTGAGCACTGAGCACCCTGAGTACTGAGCACCGAGCACCCTGAGCACTGAGCACCCAGCACGCTGAGTACTGAGCACTGAGCACCCTGAGTACTGAGCACCGAGCACCCTGAGTACTGAGCACCCAGCACTCTGAGCACTGAGCACCCAGCACCCTGAGCACTGAGCACCCAGCACCCCGATCACTGAGCACCCAGCACCCCGAGCACTGAGCACCCAGCACCCCGAGCACTGAGCACTGAGCACCCTGCGTACTGAGCACTGAGCACCCTGAGAACTGAGCACCGAGCACGCTGAGTACTGAGCACCCAGCACCCCGAGCACTGAGCACCGAGCACCCTGAGTACTGAGCAACCAGCACACCGAGTACTGAGCACCCAGCACCCTGAGTACTGAGCACCCAGCACCCCGAGCACAGAGCACCGAGCACCCCGAGCACTGAACACCCAGCACCCCGAGCACTGAGCACCCAGCACCCTGAGTACTAATCACCCAGCACTCTGATTACTGAGCACCCAGCACCCTGAGTACTGAGCACCCAGCACCCTGAGTACTGAGCACCCAGCAACCTGAGCACTGAGCACCGAGCACCCTGAGCACTGAGCACCCAGCACGCTGAGCACTGAGCACCCTGAGTACTGAGCACTGAGCACCCTGAGTACTGAGCACCCAGCACCCTGAGTACTGAGCACCCAGCACGCTGAGCAATGAGCACCCTGAGTACTGAGCACCCAGCACCCTGAGCACTGAGCACCGAGCACCCCGAGCACTGAGCACCCAGCACCCGGATTACTGAGCACCCAGCACCCTGAGTACTAAGCACCGAGCACCCTGAGTACTGAGCACCCAGTAACCTGAGCACTGAACACACAGCACCCTGAGTACTGAGCACCCCGAGCACTGAGCACCCAGCACCCTGAGCACTGAGGACCCAGCACACTGAGTACTGAGCATCCAGCACCCTGAGCACTGAGCACCCAGCACATTGAGTACTGAGCACCCAGCACCCTGAGATCTGAGCACCCTGAGTACTGAGCACCCAGCACCCTGAGCACTGAGCACCCAGCACCCCGAGCACTGAGCACCCAGCACCCAGAGCACTGAGCACTGAGCACCCTGAGTACTGAGCACTGAGTACCCAGCAACCCGAGCACTGAGCACCCAGCACCCTGAGCACTGAGCACCCTGAGTACTGAGCACCCAGCACCCTGAGCACTGAGCACCCAGCACCCCGAGCACTGAGCACCCAGCACCCAGAGCACTGAGCACTGAGCACCCTGAGTACTGAGCACTGAGCACCCTGAGCACTGAGCACCGAGCACCCTGAGTACTGAGCACTGAGCACCCTGAGCACTGAGCACCCAGCACCCTGATTACTGAGCACCCAGCACCCTGAGCACTGAGGACCGAGCACCCTGAGTACTAAGCACCCAGCACCCTGAGTACTGAGCACCCAGCACCCTGTGCACTGAGCACACAGCACGCTGAGTACTGAGCACTGAGCACCCTGAGTACTGAGCACCGAGCACCCTGAGCACGGAGCACCCAGCACGCTGAGTACTGATCACTGAGCACCCTGAGTACTGAGCACCGAGGACCCTGAGCACTGAGCACCCAGCACCCTGAGTACTGAGCACCGAGCACCCCGAGTACTGAGCACCGAGCACCCCGAGCACTGAGCACCCAGCACCCTGAGTACTGAGCACCCAGCACCAAGAGTACTGAGCAGCGAGCACCCCTAGCACTGAGCACCCAGCACCCTGAGTAATGAGCACCCAGCACCCCGAGTACTGAGCACCCAGCACCGTGAGTACTGAGCACCCAGCACCCTGAGCACTGAGCACAAAGCACGCTGATTACTGAGCACCCTGAGTACTGAGCACCGAGGACCCTGAGCACTGAGCACCCAGCACCCCGAGAATGAGCACCCAGCACCCTGAGTACTGAGAACCGAGCACCCGGAGTACTGAGCACCCAGCACGCTGAGCACTGAGCACCCAGCACCCCGAGCACTGAGCACCCAGCACCCCGAGCACTGAGCACCCAGCACCCCGAGAATGAGCACAAAGCACCCTGAGTACTGAGAACCGAGCACCCTGCGTACTGAGCACCCAGCACGCTGAGCACTGAGCACCCAGCACCCCGAGTACTGAGCACCCAGCACCCCGAGCACTGAGCACCCAGCACCCCGAGAATGACCACCCAGCACCCTGAGTACTGAGCACCCAGCACCCTTAGTACTGAGCAACCTGAGCACTGAGCACCCAGCACCCTGAGTACTGAGCACCCTGAGGACTGAGCACCGATCACCCTGAGCACTGAGTACCCAGCACCCTGAGTACTGAGCACCCAGCACCCTGAGCACTGAGCACCCAGCACCCTGAGTACTGAGCAGCGAGCACCCTGAGTACTGAGCACCCAGCACCCTGAGTACTGAGCACCCAGCACCCTGAGTACTGAGCACCGAGCACCCCGAGTACAGAGCACCCAGCACCCTGAGCACTCAGCACCCAGCACCCCGAGCACTGAGCACCCAGCACCCTGTGTACTGAGCTCCCAGCACCCCGAGCCCTGAGCTCCCAGCACCCTGTGTACTGAGCACCCTGAGTACTGAGCACCGATCACCCTGAGCACTGAGCACCCAGCACCCTGAGCACTGAGCACCCTGAGTACTGAGCACCGAGCACCCTGAGTACTGAGCACCCAGCACCCTGAGTACTGAGCACCCAGCGTACTGAGCACCCAGCACCCTGATTAATGAGCACCCAGCACCCCGAGCACTGAGCACCCAGCATCCCGAGCACCGAGCACCATGAGTACTAAGCACCGAGCACCCTGAGCACTGAGCACCCAGCACCCTGAGTACTGAGCACCCAGCACCCTGAGCACTGAGCACAGAGTACCGTGAGCACTGAGCACCCAGCACCCTGAGGTCTGAGTACCCAGCACCCCGAGCACTGAACACCCAGCACCTTGAGCACTGAGCACCCTGAGTACTGAGCACTGAGCACCCTGAGTACTGAGCACTGAGCACCCTGAGTACTGAGCACCCAGCACCCTGAGTACTGAGCACCCAGCAACCTGAGCACTGAGCACCGAGCACCCTGAGCACTGAGCACCCAGCAACCTGAGCACTGAGCACCCAGCACCCTGAGCACTGAGCACCCTGAGTACTGAGCACTGAGCACCCTGAGTACTGAGCACTGAGCACCCTGAGTACTGAGCACCCAGCAACCTGAGTACTGAGCACCCAGCACCCTGAGCAATGAGCACCCTGAGTACTGAGCACCCAGCACCCTGAGCACTGAGCACCGAGCACCCCGAGCACTGAGCACCCAGCACCCGGAGTACTGAGCACCCAGCACCCTGAGTACTCAGCACCGAGCACCCTGAGTACTGAGCACCCAGTACCCTGAGCACTGAACACACAGCACCCTGAGTACTGAGCACCCCGAGCACTGAGCACCCAGCACCCTGAGCACTGAGGACCCAGCACCCTGAGTACTGAGCACCCAGCACCCTGAGCACTGAGCACCCAGCACCCTGAGTACTGAGCACCCAGCACCCTGAGCACTGAGCACCCAGGACCCTGAGTACTGAGCATCCAGCACCCCGAGCACTGAGCAACCAGCACCCTGTGTACTGAGGACTGAGCACCCAGCACCCCGAGCACTGAGCACTGAGTACCCAGCACCCCGAGCACTGAGCACCCAGCACCCTGAGCACTGAGCACCCTGAGTACTGAGCACCCAGAGCACTGAGCACTGAGCACCCTGAGTACTGAGCACCGAGCACCCTGAGTACTGAGCACCCAGCACTCTGAGCACTGAGCACAAAGCAAGCTGAGTACTGAGCACCCTGAGTACTGAGCACCGAGGACCCTGAGCACCCAGTACCCTGAGTACTGAGCACCGAGCACCCCGAGTACTGAGCACCCAGCACCCTGAGCACTGAGCACCCAGCACCCCGAGCACTGAGCACCGAGCACCGCGAGCACTGAGCACCCAGCACCCCGAGTACTGAGCACCCAGAACCCTGAGCACTGAGCACCCAGCACCCCGAGCACTGAGCACCCAGCACCCCGAGCACTGAGCACCCAGCACCCTGAGTACTCAGCACCTAGCACCCTGAGCACTGAGCAACCAGCACCCTGAGTACTGAGCACCCTGCACCCCAAGCACTGAGCACCCTGAGTACTGAGCACCCAGCACCCCAAGCACTGAGCACCCTGAGTACTGAGCACCCAGCACCCTGATTAATGAGCACCCAGCACCCCGAGCACTGAGCACCCAGCACCCTGAGTACTGAGCACCGAGCACCCTGAGTACTGAGCACCCAGCACCCTGAGTACTGAGCACCCAGCGTACTGAGCACCCAGCACCCTGATTAATGAGCACCCAGCACCCCGAGCACTGAACACCCAGCACCCTGAGTACTGAGCACCCAGCGTACTGAGCACCCAGCACCCTGATTAATGAGCACCCAGCACCCCGAGCACTGAGCACCCAGCACCCTGAGTACTGAGCACCGAGCACCCTGAGCACTGAGCACCCAGCACCCCGAGCACTGAGCACCCAGCACACTGAGCACTCAGCACCCAGCACCCCGAGCACTGAGCACCCAGCACACCGAGCACTGAGCACCCAGCACCCCGAGCACCGAGCACAATGAGTACTAAGCACCGAGCACCCTGAGCACTGAGCACCCAGCACCCTGAGCACTGAGCACCCAGCACCCTGAGTACTGAGCACCCAGCACCCCGAGCACTGAGCACCCAGCACCCTGAGTACTGAGCACCCAGCACCCTGAGGACTGAGAACCCAGCACCCCGAGCACTGAACACCCAGCACCTTGAGCACTGAGCACCCTGAGTACTGAGCACGGAGCACCCTGAGTACTGAGCACTGAGCACCCTGAGTACTGAGCACCCAGCTCCCTGAGTACTGAGCACCCAGCAACCTGAGCACTGAGCACCGAGCACCCTGAGTACTGAGCACCCAGCACCCCTAGCACTGAGCACCCAGCACCCTGAGTACTGAGCACCCTGAGTGCTGAGCACCCAGCACCCTGAGTACTGAGCAGCCAGCACCCTGAGCACTGAGCACCCAGCACCCTGAGTACTGAGCACCCAGCACCCTGAGAACTTAGCACCCAGCAAATGAGCACTGAGCACCCAGCACCCTGAGTACTGAGCAAGGAGCACCCTGAGTACTGAGCACCCAGCACCCTGAGTACTGAGCACCGAGCACCCCGAGTACTGAGCACCCAGCACCCTGAGAACTGAGCACCCAGCACCCCGAGCACTGAGCACCGAGCACCCCGAGCACTGAGCACCCAGCACCCTGAGCACTGAGCACCCAGCACCCTGAGTACTGAGCATCCAGCACCCTGAGTACTGAGCACACAGCACCCTGAGCACTGAGCACCCAGCACCCTGAGTACTGAGCACCCAGCACCCTGAGTACTGAGCACCAAGCACCCTGAGTACTGAGCACCGAGCACCCCGAGCACTGAGCACCCAGCACCCTGAGCACTGAGCACCCAGCACCCTGAGTCCTGAGTACTGAGCACCCTGAGTACTGAGCACCCAGCATCCTGAGCACTGAGCACCCAGCACCCTGAGTACTGAGCACCGAGCACCCCAGGCACTGAGCACCCAGCACCCTGAGTACTGAGCACCCAGCACCAAATGTACTGAGCACCGAGCATCCTGAGCACTGAGCACCGAGGACCCCGAGCACTGAGCACCCAGCACCCTGAGTACTGAGCACCCAGCACCAAGAGTACTGAGCAGCGAGCACCCCGAGCACTGAGCACCCAGCACATTGAGTAATGAGCACCCAGCACCCGGGTACTGAGCACCCAGCACCAAGAGTACTGAGCACCCAGCACCCTGAGTATTGTGCACCAAGCACCCTGAGTACTGAGCACCCAGCACCCCGAGCACTGAGAACCCTGAATACTGAGCACCCAGCACCCTGAGTACTGTGCACTAAGCACCCAGAGCGCTGAGCACCCAGGACCCCGAGCACTGACTACTGAGCACCCAGCACCCTGAGTACTGAGCACCGAGCTCCCCGAGCACTGAGCACCCTGAGTACTGAGCACCCAGCACCCTGAGTACTGAGCACCCAGCACCCTGAGCACTGACCACCCAGCATCCTGAGTACTGAGCACCCAGCACCCGAGCACTGAGCACCCAGCACCCTGAGTACTGAGCACTCAGCACCCTTAGTACTGAGCAACCTGAGCACTGAGCACCCAGCACCCTGAGTACTGAGCACCCTGAGGACTGAGCACCGATCACCCTGAGCACTGAGTACCCAGCACCCTGAGTACTGAGCACCCAGCACCCTGAGCACTGAGCACCCAGCACGCTGAGTACTGAGCAGCGAGCACCCTGAGTACTGAGCACCCAGCACCCTGAGTACTGAGCACCCAGCACCCTGAGTACTGAGCACCGAGCACCCCGAGTACAGAGCACCCAGCACCCTGAGCACTCAGCACCCAGCACCCCGAGCACTGAGCACCCAGCACCCTGTGTACTGAGCTCCCAGCACCCCGAGCCCTGAGCACCCAGCACCCTGAGAACTGAGCACCCTGAGTACTGAGCACCGATCACCCTGAGCACTGAGCACCCAGCACCCTGAGCACTGAGCACCCTGAGTACTGAGCACCGAGCACCCTGAGTACTGAGCACCCAGCACCCTGAGTACTGAGCACCCAGCGTACTGAGCACCCAGCACCCTGATTAATGAGCACCCAGCACCCCGAGCACTGAGCACCCAGCATCCCGAGCACCGAGCACCATGAGTACTAAGCACCGAGCACCCTGAACACTGAGCACCCAGCACCCTGAGTACTGAGCACCCAGCACCCTGAGCACTGAGCACAGAGTACCGTGAGCACTGAGCACCCAGCACCCTGAGGTCTGAGTACCCAGCACCCCGAGCACTGAACACCCAGCACCTTGAGCACTGAGCACCCTGAGTACTGAGCACTGAGCACCCTGAGTACTGAGCACTGAGCACCCTGAGTACTGAGCACCCAGCACCCTGAGTACTGAGCACCCAGCAACCTGAGCACTGAGCACCGAGCACCCTGAGCACTGAGCACCCAGCACCCTGAGCACTGAGCACCCAGCACCCTGAGCACTGAGCACACTGAGTACTGAGCACTGAGCACCCTGAGTACTGAGCACTGAGCACCCTGAGTACTGAGCACCCAGCAACCTGAGTACTGAGCACCCAGCACCCTGAGCAATGAGCACCCTGAGTACTGAGCACCCAGCACCCTGAGCACTGAGCACCGAGCACCCCGAGCACTGAGCACCCAGCACCCGGAGTACTGAGCACCCAGCACCCTGAGTACTCAGCACCGAGCACCCTGAGTACTGAGCACCCAGTACCCTGAGCACTGAACACACAGCACCCTGAGTACTGAGCACCCCGAGCACTGAGCACCCAGCACCCTGAGCACTGAGGACCCAGCACCCTGAGTACTGAGCACCCAGCACCCTGAGCACTGAGCACCCAGCACCCTGAGTACTGAGCACCCAGCACCCTGAGCACTGAGCACCCAGGACCCTGAGTACTGAGCATCCAGCACCCCGAGCACTGAGCAACCAGCACCCTGTGTACTGAGGACTGAGCACCCAGCTCTCCGAGCACTGAGCACTGAGTACCCAGCACCCCGAGCACTGAGCACCCAGCACCCTGAGCACTGAGCACCCTGAGTACTGAGCACCCAGAGCACTGAGCACTGAGCACCCTGAGTACTGAGCACCGAGCACCCTGAGTACTGAGCACCCAGCACTCTGAGCACTGAGCACAAAGCAAGCTGAGTACTGAGCACCCTGAGTACTGAGCACCGAGGACCCTGAGCACCCAGTACCCTGAGTACTGAGCACCGAGCACCCCGAGTACTGAGCACCCAGCACCCTGAGCACTGAGCACCCAGCACCCCGAGCACTGAGCACCGAGCACCGCGAGCACTGAGCACCCAGCACCCCGAGTACTGAGCACCCAGAACCCTGAGCACTGAGCACCCAGCACCCCGAGCACTGAGCACCCAGCACCCCGAGCACTGAGCACCCAGCACCCTGAGTACTCAGCACCTAGCACCCTGAGCACTGAGCAACCAGCACCCTGAGTACTGAGCACCCTGCACCCCAAGCACTGAGCACCCTGAGTACTGAGCACCCAGCACCCCAAGCACTGAGCACCCTGAGTACTGAGCACCCAGCACCCTGATTAATGAGCACCCAGCACCCCGAGCACTGAGCACCCAGCACCCTGAGTACTGAGCACCGAGCACCCTGAGTACTGAGCACCCAGCACCCTGAGTACTGAGCACCCAGCGTACTGAGCACCCAGCACCCTGATTAATGAGCACCCAGCACCCCGAGCACTGAACACCCAGCACCCTGAGTACTGAGCACCCAGCGTACTGAGCACCCAGCACCCTGATTAATGAGCACCCAGCACCCCGAGCACTGAGCACCCAGCACCCTGAGTACTGAGCACCGAGCACCCTGAGTACTGAGCACCCAGCACCCCGAGCACTGAGCACCCAGCACACTGAGCACTCAGCACCCAGCACCCCGAGCACTGAGCACCCAGCACCCTGAGTACTGAGCACCCAGCACCCTGAGCACTGAGCACCCAGGACCCTGAGTACTGAGCATCCAGCACCCCGAGCACTGAGCACCCAGCACCCTGTGTACTGAGGACTGAGCACCCAGCACCCCGAGCACTGAGCACTGAGTACCCAGCGCCCCGAGCACTGAGCACCCAGCACCCTGAGCACTGAGCACCATGAGTACTGAGCACCCAGAGCACTGAGCACTGAGCACCCTGAGTACTGAGCACCGAGCACCCTGAGTACTGAGCACCCAGCACTCTGAGCACTGAGCACAAAGCAAGCTGAGTACTGAGCACCCTGAGTACTGAGCACCGAGGACCCTGAGCACCCAGTACCCTGAGTACTGAGCACCGAGCACCCCGAGTACTGAGCACCCAGCACCCTGAGCACTGAGCACCCAGCACCCCGAGCACTGAGCACCCAGCACCTTGAGTACTGAACACCGAGCACCCCGAGCACTGAGCACCCAGCACCCTGAGTACTGAGCACCCAGCACCCCGAGCACTGAGCACCCAGCACCCTGAGTACTGAGCACCCAGCACCCTGAGTACTGAGCACTCAGCACCCTGAGTACTGAGCACCGAGCACCCCGAGCACTGAGCACCCAGCACCCTGAGCACTGAGCACCCTGAGGACTGAGCACCCAGCACCCTGAGTACTGAGCACCCAGCACCCTGAGTACTGAGCACCCAGCATCCTGAGTACTGAGCACAGATCACCCTGAGCACTGAGCATCCAGCACCCCGAGCACTGAGCACCCAGCACCCCGAGTACTGAGCACCCTGAGTACTGAGCACCCAGCACCCCGAGCACTGAGCACCCAGCACACTGAGTACTGAGCACCCTGAGTGCTGAGCACCCAGCACCCTGAGTACTGAGCACCCAGCACCCTGAGTACTTAGCACCCAGCACCTGAGCACTGAGCACCCAGCACCCTGAGTACTGAGCACCGAGCACCCTGAGTACTGAGCACCCAGCACCCTGAGTACTGAGCACCCAGCACCCCGAGTACTGAGCACCGAGCACCCCGAGTACTGAGGACCCAGCACCCTGAGCACTTAGCACCCAGCACCCTGAGCACTGAGCACCCAGCACCCGAGAATGAGCACCCAGCTCCCTGAGTACTGAGAACCGAGCACCCTGAGTACATAGCACACAGCACGCTGAGCACTGAGCACCCAGCACCCCGAGTACTGAGCACCCAGCAACCGAGCACTGAGCACCCAGCACCCCGAGAATGAGCACCCAGCACCCTGAGTACTGAGCACCCAGCACCCTGTGTACTGAGCACCCAGCACCCCGAGCACTGAGCACCCTGAATCCTGAGCACCCAGCACCCTGAGTACTCTGCACTAAGCACCCAGAGCGCTGAGCACCCAGGACCCCGAGCACTGAGTACTGAGCACCCAGCACCCTGAGTACTGAGCACCGAGCTCCCCGAGCACTGAGCACCCTGATTACTGAGCACCCAGCACCCTGAGTACTGAGCACGGAGCACCCTGAGTACTGAGCACCGAGCACCCCGAGTACAGAGCACCCAGCACCCTGAGCACTCAGCACCCAGCACCCTGAGCACTGAGCACCCAGCACCCTGAGTACTGAGCTCCCAGCACCCCGAGCCCTGAGCACCCAGCACCCTGAGTACTGAGCACCCTGAGTACTGAGCACCGATCACCCTGAGCACTGAGCACCCAGCACCCTGAGTACTGAGCACCCAACGTACTGAGCACCGAGCACACCGAGCACTGAGCACCCAGCACCCTGAGTACTGAGCAACGAGCACCCTGAGCACTGAGCACCCAGCACCCTGAGTACTGAGCACCGAGCACCCCGAGCACTGAGCACCCAGCGCCCAGAGCACTGAGCACCCAGCACACTGAGCACTGAGCACCCAGCACCCGTAGCACTGAGCACCCAGCACCCCGAGCAATGAGCACCCAGCACCCTGAGTACTGAGCACCCAGCACCCCGAGTCCTGAGCACCCAGAAACCTGAGCACCGAGCACCCAGCACCCCGAGCACTGAGCACCCAGCACCCTGAGCACTGAGCACCCAGAACCCTGAGCACTGAGCACCCAGCACCCCGAGCACTGAGCACCCAGCACCCCGAGCACTGAGCACCCAGCACCCTGAGTCCTCAGCACCCAGCACCCTGAGCACTGAGGAACCAGCACCCTGAGTACTGAGCACCCTGCACCCCAAGCACTGAGCACCCTGAGTACTGAGCACCCAGCACCCCAAGCACTGAGCACCCTGAGTACTGAGCACCCAGCACCCTGATTAATGAGCACCCAGCACCCCGAGCACTGAGCACCCAGCACCCTGAGTACTGAGCACCGAGCACCCTGAGTACTGAGCACCCAGCACCCTGAGTACTGAGCACCCAGCGTACTGAGCACCCAGCACCCTGATTAATGAGCACCCAGCACCCCGAGCACTGAACACCCAGCACCCTGAGCACTGAGCACCGAGCACCCTGAGCACTGAGCACCCTGCACCCTGTGGACTGAGTACCCAGCACCCCGAGCACTGAGCACCCAGCACCCTGAGCACTGAGCACCCTGAGTACTGAGCACTGAGCACCCTGAGTACTGAGCACTGAGCACCCTGAGTACTGAGCACCCAGCACCCTGAGTACTCAGCACCCATCGACCTGAGCACTGAGCACCGAGCACCCTGAGCACTGAGCACCCAGCACCCTGAGCACTAAGCACCCAGCACCCTGAGCACTGAGCACCCAGCACCCTGAGTACTGATCAACCTGAGTACTGAGCACACAGCACCCTGAGCACTGAGCACCCAGCACCCTGAGCACTGAGCACCCAGCACCCTGAGCACTTAGCACCCTGAGTACTGAGCACCCTGAGTACTGAGCACTGAGCACCCTGAGTACTGAGCACCCAGCACCCTGATTAATGAACACCCAGCACCCTGAGCAATGAGCACCCTGTGTACTGAGCACCCAGCACCCTGAGCACTGAGCACCGAGCACCCCGAGCACTGAGCACCCAGCACCCGGAGTACTGAGCACCCAGCACCCTGAGTACTAAGCACCGAGCACCCTGAGTAATGAGCACCCAGTAACCTGAGCACTGAACACACAGCACCCTGAGTACTGAGCACCCCGAGCACAGAGCACCCAGCACCCTGAGCACTGAGGACCCAGCAACCTGAGTACTGAGCACCCAGCACCCTTAGCACTGAGCACCCAGCACCCTGAGTACTGAGCACCCAGCACCCTGAGCACTGAGCACCCAGCACCCTGAGTACTGAGCATAGAGCACACCGAGCACTGAGCACCCAGCACCCTGAGTACTGAGCACTGAGCACGCAGCACCCCGAGCACTGAGAAATCAGCACCCTGTGTACTGAGCACTGAGTACCCAGCACCCCGAGCACTGAGCACCCAGCACCCTGAGCACTGAGCACCCTGAGTACTGAGCACCCAGCACCCTGAGTACTGAGCACCGAGCACCCCGAGTACTGAGCACCCAGCACCCCGAGCACTGAGCACCCAGCACCCTGAGCACTGAGCACCCAGCACCCCAAGCACTGAGAACCCAGCACCCTGAGTACTGAGTACTGAGCACCCTGAGTACTGAGCACCCAGCACCCTGAGCACTGAGCACCCAGCACCCTGAGTACTGATCACAGAGCATCCCGAGCACTGAGCACCCAGCACCCTGAGTACTGAGCACCCAGCACCAAAAGTAATGAGCACCGAGCATCCTGAGCACTGAGCACCGAGCACCCCGAGCACTGAGCACCCAGCACCCTGAGTACTGAGTATGCAGCACCAAGAGTACTGAGCAGCAAGCACCCCGAGCACTGAGCACCCAGCACCCTGAGTAATGAGCACCTAGCACCCCGAGTACTGAGCACCCAGAACGTGAGTACTGAGCACTCAGCACCCTGTGTACTGAGCACCCAGCACCCTGAGCACTGAGCACAAAGCACGCTGAGTACTGAGCACCCTGAGTACTGAGCACCGAGGACCCTGAGCACTGAGCACCCAGCACCCCGAGCACTGAGCACCCAGCACCCCGAGAATGAGCACCCAGCACCCTGAGTACTGAGAACCGAGCACCCTGAGTACTGAGCACCCAGCACGCTGAGCACTGAGCACCCAGCACCCCGAGTACTGAGCACCCAGCACCCCGAACACTGAGCACCCAGGACCCCGAGAATGAGCACCCAACACCCTGAGTACTGAGCACCCAGCACCCGCAGTACTGAGCACCCAGCACCCCGAGCACTGAGCACCCTGAATACTGAGCACCCAGCACCCTGAGTACTGTGCACTAAGCACCCAGAGCGCTGAGCACCCAGGACCCTGAGCACTGAGTACTGAGCACCCACCACCCTGAGTACTCAGCACCGAGCTCCCTGAGCACTGAGCACCCAGCACCCTGAGTACTGAGCACCCAGCACCCTGAGTACTGAGCACCCAGCACCTTGAGCACTGAGCACCCTGAGTACTGAGCACGGAGCACCCTGAGTACTGAGCACTGAGCACCCTGAGTACTGAGCACCCAGCTCCCTGAGTACTGAGCACCCAGCAACCTGAGCACTGAGCACCGAGCACCCTGAGCACTGAGCACCCAGCACCGAGAGCACTGAGCACCCAGCACCCTGAGCACTGAGCACCCAGCACCCTGAGTACTGAGCACCCTGAGTACTGAGCACACAGCACCCTGTGCACTGAGCACCCAGCACCCCGAGCACTGAGCACCCAGCACCCTGAGCACTGAGCACCCTGAGTACTGAGCAATGAGCACCCTGAGTACTGAGCACCCAGCAACCTGAGTACTGAGCACCCAGCAACCTGAGTACTGAGCACCCAGCACCCTGAGCAATGAGCACCCTGAGTACTGAGCACCCAGCACCCTGAGCACTGAGCACCGAGCACCCCGAGCACTGAGCACCCAGCACCCGGAGTACTGAGCACCCAGCACCCTGAGTACTCAGCACCGAGCACCCTGAGTACTGAGCACCCAGTACCCTGAGCACTGAACACACAGCACATTGAGTACTGAGCACCCCGAGCACTGTACACCCAGCACCCTGAGCACTGAGGACCCAGCACCCTGAGTACTGAGCACCCAGCACCCTGAGCACTGAGCACCCAGCACCCTGAGTACTGAGCACCCAGCACCCTGAGCACTGAGCACCCAGGACCCTGAGTACTGAGCATCCAGCACCCCGAGCACTGAGCACCCAGCACCCTGTGTACTGAGGACTGAGCACCCAGCACCCCGAGCACTGAGCACTGAGTACCCAGCACCCCGAGCACTGAGCACCCAGCACCCTGAGCACTGAGCACCATGAGTACTGAGCACCCAGAGCACTGAGCACTGAGCACCCTGAGTACTGAGCACCGAGCACCCTGAGTACTGAGCACCCAGCACTCTGAGCACTGAGCACAAAGCAAGCTGAGTACTGAGCACCCTGAGTACTGAGCACCGAGGACCCTGAGCACCCAGTACCCTGAGTACTGAGCACCGAGCACCCCGAGTACTGAGCACCCAGCACCCTGAGCACTGAGCACCCAGCACCCCGAGCACTGAGCACCCAGCACCTTGAGTACTGAACACCGAGCACCCCGAGCACTGAGCACCCAGCACCCTGAGTACTGAGCACCCAGCACCCCGAGCACTGAGCACCCAGCACCCTGAGTACTGAGCACCCAGAACCCTGAGTACTGAGCACTGAGCACCCTGAGCACGGAGCACCCAACACCCCGAGCACTGAGCACCCAGCACCCTGAGTACTGAGCACCCAGCACCCTGACTACTGAGCACTCAGCACCCTGAGTACTGAGCACCGAGCACCCCGAGCACTGAGCACCCAGCACCCTGAGCACTGAGCACCCTGAGGACTGAGCACCCAGCACCCTGAGTACTGAGCACCCAGCACCCTGAGTACTGAGCACCCAGCATCCTGAGTACTGAGCACAGATCACCCTGAGCACTGAGCATCCAGCACCCCGAGCACTGAGCACCCAGCACCCCGAGTACTGAGCACCCTGAGTACTGAGCACCCAGCACCCCGAGCACTGAGCACCCAGCACACTGAGTACTGAGCACCCTGAGTGCTGAGCACCCAGCACCCTGAGTACTGAGCACCCAGCACCCTGAGTACTTAGCACCCAGCACCTGAGCACTGAGCACCCAGCACCCTGAGTACTGAGCACCGAGCACCCTGAGTACTGAGCACCCAGCACCCTGAGTACTGAGCACCCAGCACCCCGAGTACTGAGCACCGAGCACCCCGAGTACTGAGGACCCAGCACCCTGAGCACTTAGCACCCAGCACCCTGAGCACTGAGCACCCAGCACCCGAGAATGAGCACCCAGCACCCTGAGTACTGAGAACCGAGCACCCTGAGTACATAGCACACAGCACGCTGAGCACTGAGCACCCAGCACCCCGAGTACTGAGCACCCAGCAACCGAGCACTGAGCACCCAGCACCCCGAGAATGAGCACCCAGCACCCTGAGTACTGAGCACCCAGCACCCTGTGTACTGAGCACCCAGCACCCCGAGCACTGAGCACCCTGAATACTGAGCACCCAGCACCCTGAGTACTCTGCACTAAGCACCCAGAGCTCTGAGCACCCAGGACCCCGAGCACTGAGTACTGAGCACCCAGCACCCTGAGTACTGAGCACCGAGCTCCCCGAGCACTGAGCACCCTGATTACTGAGCACCCAGCACCCTGAGTACTGAGCACCCAGCACCCTGAGTACTGAGCACCGAGCACCCCGAGTACAGAGCACCCAGCACCCTGAGCACTCAGCACCCAGCACCCTGAGCACTGAGCACCCAGCACCCTGAGTACTGAGCTCCCAGCACCCCGAGCCCTGAGCACCCAGCACCCTGAGTACTGAGCACCCTGAGTACTGAGCACCGATCACCCTGAGCACTGAGCACCCAGCACCCTGAGTACTGAGCAGCCAACGTACTGAGCACCGAGCACACCGAGCACTGAGCACCCAGCACCCTGAGTACTGAGCAACGAGCACCCTGAGCACTGAGCACCCAGCACCCTGAGTACTGAGCACCGAGCACCCCGAGCACTGAGCACCCAGCGCCCAGAGCACTGAGCACCCAGCACACTGAGCACTGAGCACCCAGCACCCGTAGCACTGAGCACCCAGCACCCCGAGCAATGAGCACCCAGCACCCTGAGTACTGAGCACCCAGCACCCCGAGTCCTGAGCACCCAGAAACCTGAGCACCGAGCACCCAGCACCCCGAGCACTGAGCACCCAGCACCCTGAGCACTGAGCACCCAGAACCCTGAGCACTGAGCACCCAGCACCCCGAGCACTGAGCACCCAGCACCCTGAGCACTGAGCACCCAGCACCCTGAGTCCTCAGCACCCAGCACCCTGAGCACTGAGGAACCAGCACCCTGAGTACTGAGCACCCTGCACCCCAAGCACTGAGCACCCTGAGTACTGAGCACCCAGCACCCCAAGCACTGAGCACCCTGAGTACTGAGCACCCAGCACCCTGATTAATGAGCACCCAGCACCCCGAGCACTGAGCACCCAGCACCCTGAGTACTGAGCACCGAGCACCCTGAGTACTGACCACCCAGCACCCTGAGTACTGAGCACCCAGCGTACTGAGCACCCAGCACCCTGATTAATGAGCACCCAGCACCCCGAGCACTGAACACCCAGCACCCTGAGCACTGAGCACCGAGCACCCTGAGCACTGAGCACCCTGCACCCTGTGGACTGAGTACCCAGCACCCCGAGCACTGAGCACCCAGCACCCTGAGCACTGAGCACCCTGAGTACTGAGCACTGAGCACCCTGAGTACTGAGCACTGAGCACCCTGAGTACTGAGCACCCAGCACCCTGAGTACTCAGCACCCATCAACCTGAGCACTGAGCACCGAGCACCCTGAGCACTGAGCACCCAGCACCCTTAGCACTAAGCACCCAGCACCCTGAGCACTGAGCACCCAGCACCCTGAGTACTGATCACCCTGAGTACTGAGCACACAGCACCCTGAGCACTGAGCACCCAGCACCCTGAGCACTGAGCACCCAGCACCCTGAGCACTGAGCACCCTGAGTACTGAGCACCCTGAGTACTGAGCACTGAGCACCCTGAGTACTGAGCACCCAGCACCCTGATTAATGAACACCCAGCACCCTGATCAATGAGCACCCTGTGTACTGAGCACCCAGCACCCTGAGCACTGAGCACCGAGCACCCCGAGCACTGAGCACCCAGCACCCGGAGTACTGAGCACCCAGCACCCTGAGTACTAAGCACCGAGCACCCTGAGTAATGAGCACCCAGTAACCTGAGCACTGAACACACAGCACCCTGAGTACTGAGCACCCCGAGCACAGAGCACCCAGCACCCTGAGCACTGAGGACCCAGCAACCTGAGTACTGAGCACCCAGCACCCTTAGCACTGAGCACCCAGCACCCTGAGTACTGAGCACCCAGCACCCTGAGCACTGAGCACCCAGCACCCTGAGTACTGAGCATAGAGCACACCGAGCACTGAGCACCCAGCACCCTGAGTACTGAGCACTGAGCACGCAGCACCCCGAGCACTGAGCAATCAGCACCCTGTGTACTGAGCACTGAGTACCCAGCACCCCGAGCACTGAGCACCCAGCACCCTGAGCACTGAGCACCCTGAGTACTGAGCACCCAGCACCCTGAGTACTGAGCACCGAGCACCCCGAGTACTGAGCACCCAGCACCCCGAGCACTGAGCACCCAGCACCCTGAGCACTGAGCACCCAGCACCCCAAGCACTGAGAACCCAGCACCCTGAGTACTGAGTACTGAGCACCCTGAGTACTGAGCACCCAGCACCCTGAGCACTGAGCACCCAGCACCCTGAGTACTGATCACAGAGCATCCCGAGCACTGAGCACCCAGCACCCTGAGTACTGAGCACCCAGCACCAAAAGTAATGAGCACCGAGCATCCTGAGCACTGAGCACCGAGCACCCCGAGCACTGAGCACCCAGCACCCTGAGTACTGAGTATGCAGCACCAAGAGTACTGAGCAGCAAGCACCCCGAGCACTGAGCACCCAGCACCCTGAGTAATGAGCACCTAGCACCCCGAGTACTGAGCACCCAGAACGTGAGTACTGAGCACTCAGCACCCTGTGTACTGAGCACCCAGCACCCTGAGCACTGAGCACAAAGCACGCTGAGTACTGAGCACCCTGAGTACTGAGCACCGAGGACCCTGAGCACTGAGCACCCAGCACCCCGAGCACTGAGCACCCAGCACCCCGAGAATGAGCACCCAGCACCCTGAGTACTGAGAACCGAGCACCCTGAGTACTGAGCACCCAGCACGCTGAGCACTGAGCACCCAGCACCCCGAGTACTGAGCACCCAGCACCCCGAACACTGAGCACCCAGGACCCCGAGAATGAGCACCCAGCACCCTGAGTACTGAGCACCCAGCACCCGCAGTACTGAGCACCCAGCACCCCGAGCACTGAGCACCCTGAATACTGAGCACCCAGCACCCTGAGTAATGTGCACTAAGCACCCAGAGCGCTGAGCACCCAGGACCCTGAGCACTGAGTACTGAGCACCCACCACCCTGAGTACTCAGCACCGAGCTCCCTGAGCACTGAGCACCCAGCACCCTGAGTACTGAGCACCCAGCACCCTGAGTACTGAGCACCCAGCACCCTGAGTACTGAGCAACCCGAGCACTGAGCACCCAGCTGCCTGAGTACTGAGCACCCTGAGGACTGAGCCCCGATCACCCTGAGCACTGAGCACCCAGCACCCTGAGTACTGAGCACCGAGCACCCTGAGCACTGAGCACCGAGCACCCTGAGTACTGAGCACCGAGCACACCGAGCACTGAGCACCCAGCACCCTGAGTACTGAGCACACAGCACCCTGAGTACTGAGCACCGAGCACCCCAAGTACTGAGCACCCAGCACCCTGAGCACTCAGCACCCAGCACCCCGAGCACTGAGCACCCAGCACCCTGAGTACTGAGCTCCCAGCACCCCGATCCCTGAGCACCCAGCACCCTGAGTACTGAGCACCCTGAGTACTGAACACCCAGCACCCTGATTAATGAGCACCCAGCACCCCGAGCACTGAGCACCCAGCACCCTGAGTACTGAGCACCCAGCACCCTGAGTACTGAGCACCCAGCGTTCTGAGCACCGAGCACCCAGCACCCTGAGTACTGAGCACCCAGCAACCTGAGCACTGAGCACCCAGCACCCTGAGTACAGAGCACCGAGCACCCCGAGTACGGAGCACCCAGCACCCCGAGCACTGAGCACACAGCAGCCCGAGCACTGAGCACCCAGCACACCGAGCACTCAGCACCCAGCACCCCGAGCACTGAGCACCCAGCACACCGAGCACTGAGCACCCAGCACCCCGAGCACCGAGCACCATGAGTACTAAGCACCGAGCACCCTGAGCAGTGAGCACCCAGCACCCTGAGCACTGAGCACCCAGCACCCTGAGTACTGAGCACCCAGCACCCTGAGCACTGAGCACCCAGCACCCTGAGCACAGAGCACCCAGCACGCTGAGTACTGAGCACTGAGCACCCTGAGTACTGAGCACCGAGCACCCTGAGCACTGAGCACCCAGCACGCTGAGTACTGAGCACTGAGCACCCTGAGTACTGAGCACCGAGCACCCTGAGTACTGAGCACCCAGCACTCTGAGCACTGAGCACCCAGCACCCTGAGCACTGAGCACCCAGCACCCCGATCACTGAGCACCCAGCACCCCGAGCACTGAGCACCCAGCACCCCGAGCACTGAGCACTGAGCACCCTGCGTACTGAGCACTGAGCACCCTGAGAACTGAGCACCGAGCACGCTGAGTACTGAGCACCCAGCACCCCGAGCACTGAGCACCGAGCACCCTGAGTACTGAGCACCCAGCACACCGAGTACTGAGCACCCAGCACCCTGAGTACTGAGCACCCAGCACCCCGAGCACAGAGCACCGAGCACCCCGAGCACTGAACACCCAGCACCCCGAGCACTGAGCACCCAGCACCCTGAGTACTAATCACCCAGCACTCTGATTACTGAGCACCCAGCACCCTGAGTACTGAGCACCCAGCACCCTGAGTACTGAGCACCCAGCAACCTGAGCACTGAGCACCGAGCACCCTGAGCACTGAGCACCCAGCACCCTGAGCACTGAGCACCCTGAGTACTGAGCACTGAGCACCCTGAGTACTGAGCACCCACCACCCTGAGTACTGAGCACCCAGCACGCTGAGCAATGAGCACCCTGAGTACTGAGCACCCAGCACCCTGAGCACTGAGCACCGAGCACCCCGAGCACTGAGCACCCAGCACCCGGATTACTGAGCACCCAGCACCCTGAGTACTAAGCACCGAGCACCCTGAGTACTGAGCACCCAGTAACCTGAGCACTGAACACACAGCACCCTGAGTACTGAGCACCCCGAGCACTGAGCACCCAGCACCCTGAGCACTGAGGACCCAGCACACTGAGTACTGAGCATCCAGCACCCTGAGCACTGAGCACCCAGCACATTGAGTACTGAGCACCCAGCACCCTGAGATCTGAGCACCCTGAGTACTGAGCACCCAGCACCCTGAGCACTGAGCACCCAGCACCCCGAGCACTGAGCACCCAGCACCCAGAGCACTGAGCACTGAGCACCCTGAGTACTGAGCACTGAGTACCCAGCAACCCGAGCACTGAGCACCCAGCACCCTGAGCACTGAGCACCCTGAGTACTGAGCACCCAGCACCCTGAGCACTGAGCACCCAGCACCCCGAGCACTGAGCACCCAGCACCCAGAGCACTGAGCACTGAGCACCCTGAGTACTGAGCACTGAGCACCCTGAGCACTGAGCACCGAGCACCCTGAGTACTGAGCACTGAGCACCCTGAGCACTGAGCACCCAGCACCCTGATTACTGAGCACCCAGCACCCTGAGCACTGAGGACCGAGCACCCTGAGTACTAAGCACCCAGCACCCTGAGTACTGAGCACCCAGCACCCTGTGCACTGAGCACACAGCACGCTGAGTACTGAGCACTGAGCACCCTGAGTACTGAGCACCGAGCACCCTGAGCACGGAGCACCCAGCACGCTGAGTACTGATCACTGAGCACCCTGAGTACTGAGCACCGAGGACCCTGAGCACTGAGCACCCAGCACCCTGAGTACTGAGCACCGAGCACCCCGAGTACTGAGCACCGAGCACCCCGAGCACTGAGCACCCAGCACCCTGAGTACTGAGCACCCAGCACCAAGAGTACTGAGCAGCGAGCACCCCTAGCACTGAGCACCCAGCACCCTGAGTAATGAGCACCCAGCACCCCGAGTACTGAGCACCCAGCACCGTGAGTACTGAGCACCCAGCACCCTGAGCACTGAGCACAAAGCACGCTGATTACTGAGCACCCTGAGTACTGAGCACCGAGGACCCTGAGCACTGAGCACCCAGCACCCCGAGAATGAGCACCCAGCACCCTGAGTACTGAGAACCGAGCACCCGGAGTACTGAGCACCCAGCACGCTGAGCACTGAGCACCCAGCACCCCGAGCACTGAGCACCCAGCACCCCGAGCACTGAGCACCCAGCACCCCGAGAATGAGCACAAAGCACCCTGAGTACTGAGAACCGAGCACCCTGAGTACTGAGCACCCAGCACGCTGAGCACTGAGCACCCAGCACCCCGAGTACTGAGCACCCAGCACCCCGAGCACTGAGCACCCAGCACCCCGAGAATGACCACCCAGCACCCTGAGTACTGAGCACCCAGCACCCGGAGTACTGAGCACCCAGCACCCCGAGCACTGAGCACCCTGAATACTGAGCACCCAGCACCCTGAGTACTGAGCACCCAGCACCCAGCACCCTGAGCACTGAGCACCCAGCACGCTGAGTACTGAGCACTGAGCACCCTGAGTACTGATCACCGAGCACCCTGAGCACTGAGCACCCAGCACGCTGAGTACTGAGCACTGAGCACCCTTGCTCGGGGTGCGGGGTGCTCAGTGCTCAGTACTCAGGGTGCTGGGTGCACAGTGCTCAGGGTGCTGTGTGCTCAGTACTCAGGGTGCTGGGTGCTCAGTGCTCAGGGTGCTGGGTGCTCAGTACTCAGGGTGCTCAGTGCTCAGTACTCAGGGTGCTCCGTGCTCAGGGTGCTGGGTGCTCAGTGCTCGGGGTGCTGGGTGCTCAATGCTCAGGGTGCTGGGTGCTCAGGGCTCGGTGTGCTGGGTACTCCGTGCTCAGTACACAGGGTGCTGGGTACTCAGTGCTCAGTACTCAGGGTGCTGGGTGCTCAGTGCTCGGGGTGCTGGATGCTCAGTACTCAGGGTGCTGGGTGCTCAGTACTCAGGGTGCTCAGTGCTCAGTACTCAGGGTGCTCAGTGCTCAGTACTCAGGGTGCTCAGTGCTCGGGGTGCTGGGTGCTCAGTGCTCAGGGTGCTGGGTGCTCAGTGCTCAGGGTTCTGGGCAGTCAGTGCTCAGGGTGCTGGGTACTCAGTGCTCAGGGAGTTGGGTGCTCAGTGCTCAGGGTGCTGGGTGCTCAGTACTCAGGGTGCTCAGTGCTCAGGGTGCTGGGTGCTCAGTGCTCGGGGTGCTGGGTACTCCGTGCTAAGTACACAGGGTGCTGGGTACTCAGTGCTCAGTACTCAGGGTGCTGGGTGCTCAGTGCTCGGGGTGCTGGATGCTCAGTACTCAGGGTGCTGGGTGCTCAGTACTCAGGGTGCTTTGTCCTCAGTGGTCAGGGTGCTGGGTGCTCAGTGCTCGGGGTGCTCATTGCTCAGGGTGCTGTGTGCTCAGTACTCAGGTTGCTGGGTGCTCATTACTCTGGGTGCTGGGTGCTCAGAACTCGGGATGTTCGGTGCTCAGTGCTCAGGGTGCTGGGTGCTCAGTACTCAGGGTGCTCATTGCTCAGGGTGCTGGGTGCTCAGTACTCAGGGTGCTGGGTGCTCAGTACTCAGGGTGCTGGGTGCTCAGTACTCAGGGTGCTGGGTGCTCAGTACTCAGGGTGCTCAGTGCTCAGTACTCAGGGTGCTCAGGGCTCAGGGTGCTGGGTGCTCACTGCTCGGGGTGCTGGGTGCTCAGTGCTCAGGGTGCTGGGTGCTCAGTGCTCAGGGAGCTCGGTGCTCAGTGCTCAGGGTGCTGGGTGCTCAGTACTCAGTGTGCTGGGTGCTCAGTACGCTGGGTGCTCAGTACTCAGGGTGCTGGGTGCTCAGTACGCAGGGTGCTCAGTGCTCAGTACTCAGGGTGCTCAGTGCTCAGTACTCAGGGTGCTCAGTGCTCAGGGTGCTGGGTGCTCAGTGCTCGGGGTGCTGGGTGATCAGTCCTCAGGGTGCTGGGTGTTCAGTGCTCAGGGTGCTCATTGCTCGTTGCTCGTGGTGCTGGGTGCTCAGTGCACGGGGTGCTGGGTGCTCAGTGCTCAGGGTGCTGGGTGCTCAGTACTCAGGGTGCTGGGAGCTCAGTGCTCAGGGTGCTGGGTGCTCAGTGCTCAGGGTGCTCGGTGCTTAGTACCCCGAGTGGTCGTTGCTAGGTGTGCTGGGTGCTCAGTGCTCGGGGTGCTGTGTGCTCAGTGCTCGGGGTGCTGGGTGCTCAGTACTCGGGGTGCTCGGTGCTCAGTTCTCAGGGTGCTGGGTGCTCAGTGCTCAGGGTGCTCGGTGCTCAGTACTCAGGTTGCTGGGTGCTCAGTGCTCGGGTTGCTGGTTGCTCATTACTCAGGATGCTGGGTGCTCAGTACTCAGTGTGCTCAGTGCTTGGGGTGCTGGGTGCTCAATACTCAGGGTGCTCAGTGCTTGGGGTGTTGGGTGCTCAGTACTCAGTGTGCTGGGTGCTCAATGCTCAGGGTGCTGGGTGCTCAGTACTCAGGGTGCTGGGTTCTCAGTACTCAGGGTGCTGGGTGCTCAGTGCTCAGGGTGCTGGGTGCTCAGTGCTCGGGGTTGCTGGGTGCGCAGTGCTCGGGGTTGCTGGGTGCTCAGTGCTCGGGGCACTGGGTGCTCAGTGCTCGGGGTTCTGGGTGCTCAGTGCTCGGGGCGCTGGGTGCTCAGTGCTCGGGGCGCTGGGTGCTCAGTGCTCGGGGTGCTCAGAGCTCAGTACTCAGGGTGCTGGGTGCTCAGTGCTCGGGGTGCTCGGTGCTCAGTACTCAGGGTGCTGGGTACTCAGTGCTCGGGGTGCTCGGTGCTCAGTACGTTGGGTGCTCACTACTCAGGGTGCTGGGTGCTCAGTACTCAGGGTGCTGGGTGCTCAGTGCTCAGGGTGCTGGGTGCTCAGTGCTCAGGGTGCTGGGTGCTCAGTACTCAGGGTGCTGGGTGCGCAGTGCTCGGGGTGCTGGGTGCTCAGTGCTCAGGGTACTGGGTGCTCAGTGCTCAGGGTGCTGGGTGCTCAGTACTCAGGGTGCTGGGTGCTCAGTACTCAGGGTGCTGAGTGCTCAGTTCTCAGGGTGCTGGGTGATCAGTACTCGGGTGCTGGGTGCTCAGTGCTCAGGGTGCTGCGTGCTCAGTGCTCGGGGTGCTTGTCTCTCAGTGTTCAGTACTCAGGGTGCTGGGTGCTCAGTGCTCGGGGTGCTGGGTGCTCAGTGCTCAGTACTCAGGGTGCTGGGTGCTCAGTGCTCAGGGTGCTGGGTGCTCAGTACTCAGGGTGCTCAGTGCTCAGGGTGCTGGGTGCTCAGTGCTCGGGGTGCTGGATGCTCAGTGCTCGGGGTGCTGGGTGCTCAGTACTCGGGGTGCTCTGTGCTCAGTACTCAGGGTGCTGGGTGCTCAGTGCTCAGGGTGCTTTGTGCTCAGTACTCATGGTGCTGTTTGCTCGGTGCTCAGGGTGCTGGGTCCTCAGTGCTCAGGGTGCTGGGTGCTCAGTGCTCAGGGTGCTCGGTGCTTAGTACTCAGGGTGCTCGTTGCTCGGGGTGCTGGGTGCTCAGTGCTCGGGGAGCTCGGTGCTCAGTACTCAGGGTGCTGTGTGCTCAGTACTCAGGGTGCTGGGTGCTCAGTACTCATGGTGCTGGGTGCTCAGTACTCAGGGGGCTGGGTGCTCAGTGCTCAGCGTGCTGGGTGCTCAGTGCTCAGGGTGCTGGGTGCTCAGTGCTCGGAGTGCTGGGTGCTCAGTGCTCGGGGTGCTGGGTGCTCAGTGCTCACGGTGTTGGGTGCTCAGTGCTCAGTGCTCAGGGTGCTGGGTGCTCAGTACTCAGGGTGCTGGGTGCTCAGTACTCAGGGTCCTGGGTGCTCAGTGCTCAGGGTGCTGGGTGCTCAGTACTCTGGGTGTTGGGTGCTCAGTACTCAGGGTGCTGGGTGCTCAGTGCTCGGGGTGCTGGGTGCTCAGTGCTCAGGGTGCTGTGTGCTCAGTGCTCATGGTGCTGGGTTCTCAGTATTCAGGGTGCTGGGTGCTCAGTGCTCGGGGTGCTCGGTGCTCAGTACTCAAGGTGCTGGGTGCTCAGTGCTCAGGGTGCTGGATGCTCAGTTCTCGGGGTGCTCCGTGCTCAGTGCTCAGGGTGCTGGGTGCTCAGTACTCAGGGTGCTCGGTGCTCAGTACTCAGGGTTCTCAGTGCTCAGTGCTCAGGGTGCTGGGTGCTCAGTTCTCAGGGTGCTCAGTGCTCAGTACTTGGAGTGCTGGGTGCTCAGTACTCAGGGTGCTCAGTGCTCAGCACTCGGGGTGCTGGGTGCTCAGTGCTCGGGGAGCTGGTTGCTCAGTGCTCGGAGTTCTGGGTGCTCAGTACTCAGGGTGCTGTGTGCTCAGTGCTCAATACTCAGCGTGCTGGGTGCTCAGTGCTCAGAGTGTTGGGTGCTCAGTACTCAGGGTGCTGGGTGCTCAGTGCTCAGTGCTCAGGGTGCTCAGTGCTCAGGGTGCTGGGTGCTCAGGGTGCTGGGTGCTCAGTGCTCGGGGTGCTGGGTGCTCAGTGCTCAGGGTGCTGGGTGCTCAGTGCTCAGTGGTCAGGGTGCTGTGTGCTCAGTGCTCAGTGCTCAGGGGGCTGGGTGTTCAGTACTCAGGGTGCTGGTTGCTCAGTACTCAGGGTGCTTGGTGCTCAGTGCTCAGAGTGCTGGTTGCTCAGTGCTCAGGGTGCTGGGGCTCAGGACTCAGGGTGCTGGGTGCTCAGTACTCAGGGTTCTCGGTGTTCAGTACTCAGGGTGCTGGGTGCTCAGTGCCCAGGGTGCTGGATGCTCAGTACTCAGGGTGCTGGGTGCTCAGTACACAGGGTGCTGGGTGCTCAGTGCTCAGGGTGCTGGGTCCTCAGTACTCAGGGTGCTGGGTGCTCAGTGCTCGGGGTGCTGGGTGCTCAGTGCTCAGGGTGATCAGTGCTCAGTACTCAGGGTGCTGGGTGCTCAGTGCTCAGGGTGCTGGGTGCTCAGTCCTCAGGGTGCTCAGTACTCAGGGTGCTCAGTGCTCAGTGCTCAGTACTCAGGGTGTTCAGTACTCAGGGTGCTGGGTGCTCAGTGCTCGGGGTGCTGGGTGCTCAGTACTCAGGGTACTGGGTGCTCAGTACTCGGGGTGCTGGGTGCTCAGTACTCAGGGTGCTGGGTGCTCAGTGCTTTTGGTGCTGGGTGCTCAGTGCTCAGGGTGATCGGTGCTCAGTGCTCAGCGTGCTGGGTGCTCAGTCCTCAGGGTGCTCAGTGCTCAAGGTGCTGGGTGCTCAGTGCTCGGGGTGCTCGGTGCTCAGGACTCAGGGTGCTGAGTGCTCAGTACTCAGGGTGCTGGGTGCTCAGTACTCAGGGTGCTGGGTGCTCAGTACTCAGGTCAGAACTCAGGGTGCTGGGTGCTCAGTACTCGGGGTGCTGGGTGCTCAGTACTCAGGGTGCTGGGTGCTCAGTGCTCAGGGTGCTGGGTGCTCAGTACTCAGGGTGCTGGGTGCTTAGTACTCAGGGTGCTCAGTACTTAGGGTGCTCAGTGCTCAGTGCTCGGGGTGATGGGTGCTCAGTGCTCGGGGTGCTCCGTGCTCAGTACTCAGGGTGCTGGGTGCTCAGTGCTCAGGGTGATCAGTGCCCAGTGCTCAGGGTGCTGGGTGCTCAGTCCTCATGGTGCTCAGTACTCAGGGTGCTCGGTGCTCAGCACTCAGGGTGCTGGGTGCTCAGTGCCCAGGGTGCTGGGTGCTCAGTACTCAGGGTGCTGGGTGCTCAGTACTCAGGGTGCTGGGTGCTCAGTGCTCAGGGTGATCAGTGCTCAGTACTCAGGGTGCTGGGTGCTCAGTGCTCGGGGGGCTCGGTGCTCAGTACTCAGGGTGCTGGGTACTCAGTGCTCGGGGTGCTCGGTGCTCAGTACGTTGGGTGCTCACTACTCAGGGTGCTGGGTGCTCAGTACTCAGGGTGCTGGGTGCTCAGTGCTCAGGGTGCTGGGTGCTCAGTGCTCAGGGTGCTGGGTGCTCAGTACTCAGGGTGCTGGGTGCGCAGTGCTCGGGGTGCTGGGTGCTCAGTGCTCAGGGTGCTGGGTGCTCAGTGCTCAGGGTGCTGGGTGCTCAGTACTCAGGGTGCTGGGTGCTCAGTACTCAGGGTGCTGAGTGCTCAGAACTCAGGGTGCTGGGTGATCAGTACTCGGGTGCTGGGTGCTCAGTGCTCAGGGTGCTGGGTGCTCAGTGCTCGGGGTGCTTGGTGCTCAGTGTTCAGTACTCAGGGTGCTGGGTGCTCAGTGCTCGGGGTGCTGGGTGCTCAGTGCTCAGTACTCAGGGTGCTGGGTGCTCAGTGCTCAGGGTGCTGGGTGCTCAGTACTCAGGGTGCTCAGTGCTCAGTGCTCAGGGTGCTGGGTGCTCAGTGCTCGGGGTGCTGGGTGCTCAGTGCTCGGGGTGCTGGGTGCTCAGTACACGGGGTGATCTGTGCTCAGTACTCAGGGTGCTGGGTGCTCAGTGCTCAGGGTGCTTTGTGCTCAGTACTCATGGTGCTGTTTGCTCGGTGCTCAGGGTGCTGGGTCCTCAGTGCTCAGGGTGCTCATTGCTTAGTACTCAGGGTGCTCGTTGCTCGGGGTGCTGGGTGCTCAGTGCTCGGGGTGCTCGGTGCTCAGTACTCAGGGTGCTGTGTGCTCAGTACTCAGGGTGCTGGGTGCTCAGTACTCATGGTGCTGGGTGCTCAGTACTCAGGGGGCTGGGTGCTCAGTGCTCAGCGTGCTGGGTGCTCAGTGCTCAGGGTGCTGGGTGCTCAGTGCTCGGAGTGCTGGGTGCTCAGTGCTCGGGGTGCTGGGTGCTCAGCGCTCACGGTGTTGGGTGCTCAGTGCTCAGTGCTCAGGGTGCTGGGTGCTCAGTACTCTGGCTGTTGGGTGCTCAGTACTCAGGGTGCTGGGTGCTCAGTGCTCGGGGTGCTGGGTGCTCAGTGCTCAGGGTGCTGTGTGCTCAGTGCTCATGGTGCTGGGTGCTCAGTATTCAGGGTGCTGGGTGCTCAGTGCTCGGGGTGCTCGGTGCTCAGTACTCAAGGTGCTGGGGGCTCAGTGCTCAGGGTGCTGGGTGCTCAGTTCTCGGGGTGCTCCGTGCTCAGTGCTCAGGGTGCTGGGTGCTCAGTACTCAGGGTGCTCGGTGCTCAGTACTCAGGGTTCTCAGTGCTCAGTGCTCAGGGTGCTGGGTGCTCAGTTCTCAGGGTGCTCAGTGCTCAGTACTTGGAGTGCTGGGTGCTCAGTACTCAGGGTGCTCAGTGCTCAGCTCTCGGGGTGCTGGGTGCTCAGTGCTCGGGGAGCTGGTTGCTCAGTGCTCGGAGTTCTGGGTGCTCAGTACTCAGGGTGCTGTGTGCTCAGTGCTCAGTACTCAGCGTGCTGGGTGCTCAGTGCTCAGAGTGTTGGGTGCTCAGTACTCAGGGTGCTGGGTGCTCAGTGCTCAGTGCTCAGGGTGCTCAGTGCTCAGGGTGCTGGGTGCTCAGGGTGCTGGGTGCTCAGTGCTCGGGGTGCTGGGTGCTCAGTGCTCAGGGTGCTGGGTGCTCAGTGCTAAGTGCTCAGGGTGCTGTGTGCTCAGTGCTCAGTGCTCAGGGGGCTGGGTGTTCAGTACTCAGGGTGCTGGTTGCTCAGTACTCAGGGTGCTTGGTGCGCAGTGCTCAGAGTGCTGGTTGCTCAGTGCTCAGGGTGCTGGGGGCTCAGGACTCAGGGTGCTGGGTGCTCAGTACTCAGGGTTCTCGGTGTTCAGTACTCAGGGTGCTGGGTGCTCAGTGCCCAGGGTGCTGGGTGCTCAGTACTCAGGGTGCTGGGTGCTCAGTACTCAGGGTGCTGGGTGCTCAGTGCTCAGGGTGCTGGGTCCTCAGTACTCAGGGTGCTGGGTGCTCAGTGCTTGGGGTGCTGGGTGCTCAGTGCTCAGGGTGATCAGTGCTCAGTACTCAGGGTGCTGGGTGCTCAGTGCTCAGGGTGCTGGGTGCTCAGTCCTCAGGGTGCTCAGTACTCAGGGTGCTCAGTGCTCAGTGCTCAGTACTCAGGGTGTTCAGTACTCAGGGTGCTGGGTGCTCAGTGCTCGGGGTGCTGGGTGCTCAGTACTCAGGGTGCTGGGTGCTCAGTACTCGGGGTGCTGGGTGCTCAGTACTCAGGGTGCTGGGTGCTCAGTGCTTTTGGTGCTGGGTGCTCAGTGCTCAGGGTGATCGGTGCTCAGTGCTCAGCGTGCTGGGTGCTCAGTCCTCAGGGTGCTGGGTGCTCAGTACTCAGGGTGCTGGGTGCTCAGTACTCAGGGTGCTGGGTGCTCAGTGCTCAGGGTGCTGGGTCCTCAGTACTCAGGGTGCTGGGTGCTCAGTGCTCGGGGTGCTGGGTGCTCAGTACTCAGGGTGCTGGGTGCTCAGTGCTCAAGGTGCTGGGTGCTCAGTGCTCGGGGTGCTCGGTGCTCAGTACTCAGGGTGCTGAGTGCTCAGTACTCAGGGTGCTGGGTGCTCAGTACTCAGGGTGCTGGGTGCTCAGTACTCAGGTCAGTACTCAGGGTGCTGGGTGCTCAGTACTCGGGGTGCTGGGTGCTCAGTACTCAGGGTGCTGGGTGCTCAGTGCTCAGGGTGCTGGGTGCTCAGTACTCAGGGTGCTGGGTGCTTAGTACTCAGGGTGCTCAGTACTTAGGGTGCTCAGTGCTCAGTGCTCGGGGTGCTGGGTGCTCAGTGCTCGGGGTGCTGGGTGCTCAGTACTCAGGGTGCTGGGTGCTCAGTGCTCAGGGTGATCAGTGCCCAGTGCTCAGGGTGCTGGGTGCTCAGTCCTCATGGTGCTCAGTACTCAGGGTGCTCGGTGCTCAGCACTCAGGGTGCTGGGTGCTCAGTGCCCAGCGTGCTGGGTGCTCAGTACTCAGGGTGCTGTGTGCTCAGTACTCAGGGTGCTGGGTGCTCAGTGCTCAGGGTGATCAGTGCTCAGTACTCAGGTTGCTGGGTTCTCAGTGCTCAGGGTGATGGGTGCTCAGTCCTCAGGGTGCTCAGTACTCAGGCTGCTGGGTGCTCAGTGCTCAGTACTCATGGTGCTCAGTACTCAGGGTGCTGGATGCTCAGTGCTCGGGGTGCTGGGTGCTCAGCACTCAGCGTGCTGGGTGCTCAGTGCCCAGGGTGCTGGGTGCTCAGTACTCAGGGTGCTGGGTGCTCAGTACTCAGGGTGCTGGGTGCTCAGTGCTCAGGGTGATCAGTGCTCAGTACTCAGGGTGCTGGGTGCTCATTGCTCAGGGTGCTGGGTGCTCAGTACTCAGGGTGCTCGGTGCTCAGCACTCAGGGTGCTGGGTGCTCAGTGCCCAGGGTGCTGGGTGCTCAGTACTCAGGGTGCTGGGTGCTCAGTACTCAGGGTGCTGGGTGCTCAGTGCTCAGGGTGATCAGTGCTCAGTACTCAGGGTGCTGGGTGCTCAGTACTCAGGGTGCTGGGTGCTCAGTACTCACGGTTCTGGGTTCTCAGTACTCGGGGTGCTGGGTGCTCATTACTCAGGGTGCTGGGTGCTCAGTGCTCGGGGTGCTCGGTGCTCAGTGCTCAGGATGCTCGGTGCTCAGAACTCTTGGTGCTGGGTGCTCAGTACTCAGGGTGCTGGGTGCTCAGTGCTCAGGGTGCTGGGTACTCAGTGCTCAGGGTGCTGGGTGCTCAGTATTCAGGGTGCTGGGTGCTCAGTGCTCAGGGTGCTGGGTTCTCAGTGCTCAGGGTGCTGGGTGCTCAGTACTCAGGGTGCTGGGTGCTCAGTACTCAGGGTGCTGGGTGCTCAGTGCTCGGGGTGCTGGGTGCTCAGTGCTCGGGGTGCTGGGTGCTCAGTGCTCGGGGTGCTCGGTGCTCAGTACTCAGGGTGCTGGGTGCTCAGTGCTCGATGTGCTCAGTACTCAGGGTGCTGTGTGTTCAGTGCTCAGGGTGCTGGGTGCTCAGTACTCAGGATGCTCGGTGCTTAGTACTCGGGGTGCTGGGTGCTCAGTGCTCGGGGTGCTCGGTGCTCAGTACTCAGTGCTCAGGGTGCTCAGTGCTCAGTGCTCAGGGTGCTGGGTGTTCAGTACTCAGGGTGCTTGGTGCTCAGTACTCGGGGTGCTGCGTGCTCAGTGCTCAGTACTCAGGGTGCTGGGTGCTCAGTGCTCGGGGTGCTGGGTGCTCAGTGCTCAGTACTCAGGGTGCTGGGTGCTCAGTGCTCAGGGTGCTGTGTGCTCAGTGCTCAGGGTGCTGGGTGCTCAGTGCTCAGGGTGCTGGGTACTCAGTGCTCAGGGTGCTGGGTGCTCATTCTCAGGGTGCTGGGTGCTCAGTACGCAGGTTGCTCAGTACTCTGGGTGCTCGGTGCTCAGTACTCATGGTGCTGGCTGCTCAGTACTCAGGGTGCTCGGTGCTCAGTTCTCAGGGTGCTCGGTGCTCAGTGTTTGGGGTGCTGGGTGCTCAGTACTCAGTGCTCAGGATGCTGGGTGCTCAGTGCTCAGGGTGCTGGGTGCTCAGTGCTCAGGGAGCTCAGTGGTCAGTGCTCAATACTTAGGGTGCTGGGTGCTCAGTACTCAGGGTGCTGGGTGCTCAGTGCTCGGGGTGCCCGGTGCTCAGTGCTCGGGGTGCTCGGTGCTCAGTTTTCAGGGTGCTGGGTGCTCAGTACTCACGGTGCTGGGTGCTCAGTGCTCGGGGTGCTGGGTGCTCAGTGCTCGGGGTGCTGGGTGCTCAGTGCTCGGGGTGCTGGGTGCTCAGTACTCAGGGTGCTGAGCGCTCAGTACTCAGGGTTCTGGGTGCTCAGTGCTAGGGGTGCTCGTTGCTCAGTACGTTGGGTGCTCAGTGCTCAGGGTGCTGGCTGCTCAGTGCTCAGGGTGCTGGGTGCTCAGTGCTCAGGGTGCTTGATGCTCAGTACTCAGGGTGCTGGGTGCTCAGTGCTCAGGGTGATCAGTGCTCAGTACTCAGGGTGCTGGGTGCTCAGTGCTCGGGGGGCTCGGTGCTCAGTACTCAGGGTGCTGGGTACTCAGTGCTCGGGGTGCTCGGTGCTCAGTACGTTGGGTGCTCACTACTCAGGGTGCTGGGTGCTCAGTACTCAGGGTGCTGGGTGCTCAGTGCTCAGGGTGCTGGGTGCTCAGTGCTCAGGGTGCTGGGTGCTCAGTACTCAGGGTGCTGGGTGCGCAGTGCTCGGGGTGCTGGGTGCTCAGTGCTCAGGGTGCTGGGTGCTCAGTGCTCAGGGTGCTGGGTGCTCAGTACTCAGGGTGCTGGGTGCTCAGTACTCAGGGTGCTGAGTGCTCAGAACTCAGGGTGCTGGGTGATCAGTACTCGGGTGCTGGGTGCTCAGTGCTCAGGGTGCTGGGTGCTCAGTGCTCGGGGTGCTTGGTGCTCAGTGTTCAGTACTCAGGGTGCTGGGTGCTCAGTGCTCGGGGTGCTGGGTGCTCAGTGCTCAGTACTCAGGGTGCTGGGTGCTCAGTGCTCAGGGTGCTGGGTGCTCAGTACTCAGGGTGCTCAGTGCTCAGTGCTCAGGGTGCTGGGTGCTCAGTGCTCGGGGTGCTGGGTGCTCAGTGCTCGGGGTGCTGGGTGCTCAGTACACGGGGTGATCTGTGCTCAGTACTCAGGGTGCTGGGTGCTCAGTGCTCAGGGTGCTTTGTGCTCAGTACTCATGGTGCTGTTTGCTCGGTGCTCAGGGTGCTGGGTCCTCAGTGCTCAGGGTGCTCATTGCTTAGTACTCAGGGTGCTCGTTGCTCGGGGTGCTGGGTGCTCAGTGCTCGGGGTGCTCGGTGCTCAGTACTCAGGGTGCTGTGTGCTCAGTACTCAGGGTGCTGGGTGCTCAGTACTCATGGTGCTGGGTGCTCAGTACTCAGGGGGCTGGGTGCTCAGTGCTCAGCGTGCTGGGTGCTCAGTGCTCAGGGTGCTGGGTGCTCAGTGCTCGGAGTGCTGGGTGCTCAGTGCTCGGGGTGCTGGGTGCTCAGCGCTCACGGTGTTGGGTGCTCAGTGCTCAGTGCTCAGGGTGCTGGGTGCTCAGTACTCTGGCTGTTGGGTGCTCAGTACTCAGGGTGCTGGGTGCTCAGTGCTCGGGGTGCTGGGTGCTCAGTGCTCAGGGTGCTGTGTGCTCAGTGCTCATGGTGCTGGGTGCTCAGTATTCAGGGTGCTGGGTGCTCAGTGCTCGGGGTGCTCGGTGCTCAGTACTCAAGGTGCTGGGGGCTCAGTGCTCAGGGTGCTGGGTGCTCAGTTCTCGGGGTGCTCCGTGCTCAGTGCTCAGGGTGCTGGGTGCTCAGTACTCAGGGTGCTCGGTGCTCAGTACTCAGGGTTCTCAGTGCTCAGTGCTCAGGGTGCTGGGTGCTCAGTTCTCAGGGTGCTCAGTGCTCAGTACTTGGAGTGCTGGGTGCTCAGTACTCAGGGTGCTCAGTGCTCAGCTCTCGGGGTGCTGGGTGCTCAGTGCTCGGGGAGCTGGTTGCTCAGTGCTCGGAGTTCTGGGTGCTCAGTACTCAGGGTGCTGTGTGCTCAGTGCTCAGTACTCAGCGTGCTGGGTGCTCAGTGCTCAGAGTGTTGGGTGCTCAGTACTCAGGGTGCTGGGTGCTCAGTGCTCAGTGCTCAGGGTGCTCAGTGCTCAGGGTGCTGGGTGCTCAGGGTGCTGGGTGCTCAGTGCTCGGGGTGCTGGGTGCTCAGTGCTCAGGGTGCTGGGTGCTCAGTGCTAAGTGCTCAGGGTGCTGTGTGCTCAGTGCTCAGTGCTCAGGGGGCTGGGTGTTCAGTACTCAGGGTGCTGGTTGCTCAGTACTCAGGGTGCTTGGTGCGCAGTGCTCAGAGTGCTGGTTGCTCAGTGCTCAGGGTGCTGGGGGCTCAGGACTCAGGGTGCTGGGTGCTCAGTACTCAGGGTTCTCGGTGTTCAGTACTCAGGGTGCTGGGTGCTCAGTGCCCAGGGTGCTGGGTGCTCAGTACTCAGGGTGCTGGGTGCTCAGTACTCAGGGTGCTGGGTGCTCAGTGCTCAGGGTGCTGGGTCCTCAGTACTCAGGGTGCTGGGTGCTCAGTGCTCGGGGTGCTGGGTGCTCAGTGCTCAGGGTGATCAGTGCTCAGTACTCAGGGTGCTGGGTGCTCAGTGCTCAGGGTGCTGGGTGCTCAGTCCTCAGGGTGCTCAGTACTCAGGGTGCTCAGTGCTCAGTGCTCAGTACTCAGGGTGTTCAGTACTCAGGGTGCTGGGTGCTCAGTGCTCGGGGTGCTGGGTGCTCAGTACTCAGGGTGCTGGGTGCTCAGTACTCGGGGTGCTGGGTGCTCAGTACTCAGGGTGCTGGGTGCTCAGTGCTTTTGGTGCTGGGTGCTCAGTGCTCAGGGTGATCGGTGCTCAGTGCTCAGCGTGCTGGGTGCTCAGTCCTCAGGGTGCTGGGTGCTCAGTACTCAGGGTGCTGGGTGCTCAGTACTCAGGGTGCTGGGTGCTCAGTGCTCAGGGTGCTGGGTCCTCAGTACTCAGGGTGCTGGGTGCTCAGTGCTCGGGGTGCTGGGTGCTCAGTACTCAGGGTGCTGGGTGCTCAGTACTCGGGGTGCTGGGTGCTCAGTACTCAGGGTGCTGGGTGCTCAGTGCTCAAGGTGCTGGGTGCTCAGTGCTCGGGGTGCTCGGTGCTCAGTACTCAGGGTGCTGAGTGCTCAGTACTCAGGGTGCTGGGTGCTCAGTACTCAGGGTGCTGGGTGCTCAGTACTCAGGTCAGTACTCAGGGTGCTGGGTGCTCAGTACTCGGGGTGCTGGGTGCTCAGTACTCAGGGTGCTGGGTGCTCAGTGCTCAGGGTGCTGGGTGCTCAGTACTCAGGGTGCTGGGTGCTTAGTACTCAGGGTGCTCAGTACTTAGGGTGCTCAGTGCTCAGTGCTCGGGGTGCTGGGTGCTCAGTGCTCGGGGTGCTGGGTGCTCAGTACTCAGGGTGCTGGGTGCTCAGTGCTCAGGGTGATCAGTGCCCAGTGCTCAGGGTGCTGGGTGCTCAGTCCTCATGGTGCTCAGTACTCAGGGTGCTCGGTGCTCAGCACTCAGGGTGCTGGGTGCTCAGTGCCCAGCGTGCTGGGTGCTCAGTACTCAGGGTGCTGTGTGCTCAGTACTCAGGGTGCTGGGTGCTCAGTGCTCAGGGTGATCAGTGCTCAGTACTCAGGTTGCTGGGTTCTCAGTGCTCAGGGTGATGGGTGCTCAGTCCTCAGGGTGCTCAGTACTCAGGCTGCTGGGTGCTCAGTGCTCAGTACTCATGGTGCTCAGTACTCAGGGTGCTGGATGCTCAGTGCTCGGGGTGCTGGGTGCTCAGCACTCAGCGTGCTGGGTGCTCAGTGCCCAGGGTGCTGGGTGCTCAGTACTCAGGGTGCTGGGTGCTCAGTACTCAGGGTGCTGGGTGCTCAGTGCTCAGGGTGATCAGTGCTCAGTACTCAGGGTGCTGGGTGCTCATTGCTCAGGGTGCTGGGTGCTCAGTACTCAGGGTGCTCGGTGCTCAGCACTCAGGGTGCTGGGTGCTCAGTGCCCAGGGTGCTGGGTGCTCAGTACTCAGGGTGCTGGGTGCTCAGTACTCAGGGTGCTGGGTGCTCAGTGCTCAGGGTGATCAGTGCTCAGTACTCAGGGTGCTGGGTGCTCAGTACTCAGGGTGCTGGGTGCTCAGTACTCACGGTTCTGGGTTCTCAGTACTCGGGGTGCTGGGTGCTCATTACTCAGGGTGCTGGGTGCTCAGTGCTCGGGGTGCTCGGTGCTCAGTGCTCAGGATGCTCGGTGCTCAGAACTCTTGGTGCTGGGTGCTCAGTACTCAGGGTGCTGGGTGCTCAGTGCTCAGGGTGCTGGGTACTCAGTGCTCAGGGTGCTGGGTGCTCAGTATTCAGGGTGCTGGGTGCTCAGTGCTCAGGGTGCTGGGTTCTCAGTGCTCAGGGTGCTGGGTGCTCAGTACTCAGGGTGCTGGGTGCTCAGTACTCAGGGTGCTGGGTGCTCAGTGCTCGGGGTGCTGGGTGCTCAGTGCTCGGGGTGCTGGGTGCTCAGTGCTCGGGGTGCTCGGTGCTCAGTACTCAGGGTGCTGGGTGCTCAGTGCTCGATGTGCTCAGTACTCAGGGTGCTGTGTGTTCAGTGCTCAGGGTGCTGGGTGCTCAGTACTCAGGATGCTCGGTGCTTAGTACTCGGGGTGCTGGGTGCTCAGTGCTCGGGGTGCTCGGTGCTCAGTACTCAGTGCTCAGGGTGCTCAGTGCTCAGTGCTCAGGGTGCTGGGTGTTCAGTACTCAGGGTGCTTGGTGCTCAGTACTCGGGGTGCTGCGTGCTCAGTGCTCAGTACTCAGGGTGCTGGGTGCTCAGTGCTCGGGGTGCTGGGTGCTCAGTGCTCAGTACTCAGGGTGCTGGGTGCTCAGTGCTCAGGGTGCTGTGTGCTCAGTGCTCAGGGTGCTGGGTGCTCAGTGCTCAGGGTGCTGGGTACTCAGTGCTCAGGGTGCTGGGTGCTCATTCTCAGGGTGCTGGGTGCTCAGTACGCAGGTTGCTCAGTACTCTGGGTGCTCGGTGCTCAGTACTCATGGTGCTGGCTGCTCAGTACTCAGGGTGCTCGGTGCTCAGTTCTCAGGGTGCTCGGTGCTCAGTGTTTGGGGTGCTGGGTGCTCAGTACTCAGTGCTCAGGATGCTGATTGCTCAGTGCTCAGGGTGCTGGGTGCTCAGTGCTCAGGGAGCTCAGTGGTCAGTGCTCAATACTTAGGGTGCTGGGTGCTCAGTACTCAGGGTGCTGGGTGCTCAGTGCTCGGGGTGCCCGGTGCTCAGTGCTCGGGGTGCTCGGTGCTCAGTTTTCAGGGTGCTGGGTGCTCAGTACTCACGGTGCTGGGTGCTCAGTGCTCGGGGTGCTGGGTGCTCAGTGCTCGGGGTGCTGGGTGCTCAGTGCTCGGGGTGCTGGGTGCTCAGTACTCAGGGTGCTGAGCGCTCAGTACTCAGGGTTCTGGGTGCTCAGTGCTAGGGGTGCTCGTTGCTCAGTACGTTGGGTGCTCAGTGCTCAGGGTGCTGGCTGCTCAGTGCTCAGGGTGCTGGGTGCTCAGTGCTCAGGGTGCTTGATGCTCAGTACTCAGGGTGCTGGGAGCTCAGGGCTCGGGGTGCTGGGTGCTCAGTATTCAGGGTGCTGGGTGCTCAGTGCTCAGGGTGCTGGGTACTCAGTGCTCAGGGTGCTGGGTGCTCAGTATTCAGGGTGCTGGGTGCTCAGTGCTCGGGGCGCTGGGTACTCAGTGCTCAGGGTGCTGGGTGCTCAGTACTCAGGGTGCTGGGTGCTCAGTACTCAGGGTGCTGGGTGCTCAGTGCTCGAGGTGCTCAGTACTCAGGGTGCTGTGTGTTCAGTGCTCAGGGTGCTGGGTGCTCAGTACTCAGGATGCTCGGTGCTTAGTACTCAGCGTGCTGGGTGCTCAGTACTCCGGGTGCTGGGTGCTCAGTGCTCGGGGTGCTCGGTGCTCAGTACTCAGTGCTCAGGGTGCTCAGTGCTCAGTGCTCAGGGTGCTGGGTGTTCAGTACTCAGGGTGCTTGGTGCTCAGTACTCGGGGTGCTGGTTGCTCAGTACTCAGGGTGCTGGGTGCTCAGTACTCAGGGTGCTGGGTGCTCAGTACTCGGGTGCTGGGTGCTCAGTGCTCAGGGTGCTGGGTGCTCAGTGCTCGGGGTGCTGGGTGCTCAGTACTCAGGGTGCTGCGTGCTCAGTACTCAGGGTGCTGGGTGCTCTGTGCTCGGGGTGCTGGGTGCTCAGTGCTCGCGGTGCTGGGTGCTCAGTGCTCGAGGTGCTCGGTGCTCAGTACTCAGGGTGCTGGGTGCTCAGTCCTCTAGGTGCTCAGTACTCAGGGTGCTGTGTGTTCAGTGCTCAGGGTGCTGGGTGCTCAGTACTCAGGGTGCTCGGTGCTTAGTACTCAGGGTGCTGGGTGCTCAGTACTCCGGGTGCTGGGTGCTCAGTGCTTGGGGTGCTCGGTGCTCAGTGCTCAGGGTGCTGGGTGCTTAGTGCTCGGGGTGCCCGGTGCTCAGTACTCGGGGTTCTGGGTGCTCAGTTCTCAGGGTACTAGGTGCTCAGTACGTTGGGTGCTCAGAACTCAGGGTGCTGGGTGCTCAGTGCTCAGGGTGCTAGGTGCTCAGTGCTCAGGGTGCTGGGTGCTCAGTGCTCAGGGTGCTGGGTGCTCAGTGCTCAGGGTGCTGGGTGCTCGGTGCTCTGGGTGCTGGGTGCTTAGTGCTCGGGGTGCCCGGTGCTCAGTACTCAGGGCGCTGGGTGCTCAGTGCTCAGGGTGCTGGGTGCTCAGTACTCAGGGTGCTGGGTGCTCGGTGCTCAGTACGCTGGGTGCTCAGTACTCAGGGTGCTGGGTGCTCAGTACTCAGGGTGCTCGGTGCTCAGTGCTCAGGGTGCTGGGTGCTCGGTGCTCGGGGTGCTGGGTGCTTAGTGCTCGGGGTGCCCGGTGCTCAGTACTCGGGGTTCTGGGTGCTCAGTGCTCAGGGTACTCGGTGCTCAGTACGTTGGGTGCTCAGTACTCAGGGTGCTGGGTGCTCAGTGCTCAGGGTGCTGGGTGCTCAGTGCTCAGGGTGCCGGGTGCTCAGTGCTCAGGGTGCTGGGTGCTCAGTGCTCAGGGTGCTGGGTGCTCAGTGCTCAGGGTGCTGGGTGCTCGGTGCTCTGGGTGCTGGGTGCTTAGTGCTCGGGGTGCCCGGTGCTCAATACTCGGCGTGCTCAGTGCTCAGTACTCAGGGTGGTGGGTGCTCAGTGCTCAGGGTGCTGGGTGCTCAGTACTCAGGGTGCTGGGTGCTCGGTGCTCAGTACGCTGGGTGCTCAGTACTCAGGGTGCTGGGTGCTCAGTACTCAGGGTGCTGGGTGCTCAGTGCTCGGGGTGCTGGGTGCTCAGTGCTCGGGGTGCTGGGTGCTCAGTGCTCGGGGTGCTCGGTGCTCAGTACTCAGGGTGCTGGGTGCTCAGTGCTCGATGTGCTCAGTACTCAGGGTGCTGTGTGTTCAGTGCTCAGGGTGCTGGGTGCTCAGTACTCAGGATGCTCGGTGCTTAGTACTCGGGGTGCTGGGTGCTCAGTGCTCGGGGTGCTCGGTGCTCAGTACTCAGTGCTCAGGGTGCTCAGTGCTCAGTGCTCAGGGTGCTGGGTGTTCAGTACTCAGGGTGCTTGGTGCTCAGTACTCGGGGTGCTGGGTGCTCAGTGCTCAGTACTCAGGGTGCTGGGTGCTCAGTGCTCGGGGTGCTGGGTGCTCAGTGCTCAGTACTCAGGGTGCTGGGTGCTCAGTGCTCAGGGTGCTGTGTGCTCAGTGCTCAGGGTGCTGGGTGCTCAGTGCTCAGGGTGCTGGGTACTCAGTGCTCAGGGTGCTGGGTGCTCATTCTCAGGGTGCTGGGTGCTCAGTACTCAGGTTGCTCAGTACTCTGGGTGCTCGGTGCTCAGTACTCATGGTGCTGGCTGCTCAGTACTCAGGGTGCTCGGTGCTCAGTTCTCAGGGTGCTCGGTGCTCAGTGTTTGGGGTGCTGGGTGCTCAGTACTCAGTGCTCAGGATGCTGGGTGCTCAGTGCTCAGGGTGCTGGGTGCTCAGTGCTCAGGGAGCTCAGTGGTCAGTGCTCAATACTTAGGGTGCTGGGTGCTCAGTACTCAGGGTGCTGGGTGCTCAGTGCTCGGGGTGCCCGGTGCTCAGTGCTCGGGGTGCTCGGTGCTCAGTTTTCAGGGTGCTGGGTGCTCAGTACTCACGGTGCTGGGTGCTCAGTGCTCGGGGTGCTGGGTGCTCAGTGCTCGGGGTGCTGGGTGCTCAGTGCTCGGGGTGCTGGGTGCTCAGTACTCAGGGTGCTGAGCGCTCAGTACTCAGGGTTCTGGGTGCTCAGTGCTCGGGGTGCTCGTTGCTCAGTACGTTGGGTGCTCAGTGCTCAGGGTGCTGGCTGCTCAGTGCTCAGGGTGCTGGGTGCTCAGTGCTCAGGGTGCTTGATGCTCAGTACTCAGGGTGCTGGGAGCTCAGGGCTCGGGGTGCTGGGTGCTCAGTATTCAGGGTGCTGGGTGCTCAGTGCTCAGGGTGCTGGGTACTCAGTGCTCAGGGTGCTGGGTGCTCAGTATTCAGGGTGCTGGGTGCTCAGTGCTCGGGGTGCTGGGTACTCAGTGCTCAGGGTGCTGGGTGCTCAGTACTCAGGGTGCTGGGTGCTCAGTACTCAGGGTGCTGGGTGCTCAGTGCTCGGGGTGCTGGGTGCTCAGTGCTCGGCGTGCTGTGTGCTCAGTGCTCGGGGTGCTCGGTGCTCAGTACTCAGGGTGCTGGGTGCTCAGTGCTCGAGGTGCTCAGTACTCAGGGTGCTGTGTGTTCAGTGCTCAGGGTGCTGGGTGCTCTGTACTCAGGATGCTCGGTGCTTAGTACTCAGCGTGCTGGGTGCTCAGTACTCCGGGTGCTGGGTGCTCAGTGCTCGGGGTGCTCGGTGCTCAGTACTCAGTGCTCAGGGTGCTCAGTGCTCAGTGCTCAGGGTGCTGGGTGTTCAGTACTCAGGGTGCTTGGTGCTCAGTACTCGGCGTGCTGGGTGCTCAGTACTCAGGGTGCTGGGTGCTCAGTACTCAGGGTGCTGGGTGCTCAGTACTCGGGTGCTGGGTGCTCAGTGCTCAGGGTGCTGGGTGCTCAGTGCTCGGGGTGCTGGGTGCTCAGTACTCAGGGTGCTGCGTGCTCAGTACTCAGGGTGCTGGGTGCTCTGTGCTCGGGGTGCTGGGTGCTCGGTGCTCAGTACTCAGGGTGCTGGGTGCTCAGTCCTCTAGGTGCTCAGTACTCAGGGTGCTGTGTGTTCAGTGCTCAGGGTGCTGGGTGCTCAGTACTCAGGGTGCTCGGTGCTTAGTACTCAGGGTGCTGGGTGCTCAGTACTCCGGGTGCTGGGTGCTCAGTGCTTGGGGTGCTCGGTGCTCAGTGCTCAGGGTGCTGGGTGCTTAGTGCTCGGGGTGCCCGGTGCTCAGTACTCGGGGTTCTGGGTGCTCAGTTCTCAGGGTACTAGGTGCTCAGTACGTTGGGTGCTCAGAACTCAGGGTGCTGGGTGCTCAGTGCTCAGGGTGCTAGGTGCTCAGTGCTCAGGGTGCTGGGTGCTCAGTGCTCAGTGTGCTGGGTGCTCAGTGCTCAGGGTGCTGGGTGCTCGGTGCTCTGGGTGCTGGGTGCTTAGTGCTCGGGGTGCCCGGTGCTCAGTACTCAGGGCGCTGGGTGCTCAGTGCTCAGGGTGCTGGGTGCTCAGTACTCAGGGTGCTGGGTGCTCGGTGCTCAGTACGCTGGGTGCTCAGTACTCAGGGTGCTGGGTGCTCAGTACTCAGGGTGCTCGGTGCTCAGTGCTCAGGGTGCTGCGTGCTCGGTGCTCGGGGTGCTGGGTGCTTAGTGCTCGGGGTGCCCGGTGCTCAGTACTCGGGGTTCTGGGTGCTCAGTGCTCAGGGTACTCGGTGCTCAGTACGTTGGGTGCTCAGTACTCAGGGTGCTGGGTGCTCAGTGCTCAGGGTGCTGGGTGCTCAGTGCTCAGGGTGCCGGGTGCTCAGTGCTCAGGGTGCTGGGTGCTCAGTGCTCAGGGTGCTGGGTGCTCAGTGCTCAGTGTGCTGGGTGCTCGGTGCTCTGGCTGCTGGGTGCTTAGTGCTCGGGGTGCCCGGGGCTCAATACTCGGCGTGCTCAGTGCTCAGTACTCAGGGTGTTGGGTGCTCAGTGCTCAGGGTGCTGGGTGCTCAGTACTCAGGGTGCTGGGTGCTCGGTGCTCAGTACGCTGGGTGCTCAGTACTCAGGGTGCTGCGTGCTCAGTACTCAGGGTGCTCGGTGCTCAGTACTCAGGGTGCTGGGTGCTCATTGCTCGGGGTGCTGGGTGCTCAGTACTCAGGGTGCTGGGTGCTCAGTGCTCGGGGTGCTCGGTGCTCAGTACGCTGGGTGCTCAGTACTCAGGGTGCTGGGTGCTCAGTACTCAGGGTGCTGGGTGCTTAGTACTCAGGGTGCTGGGTGCTCAGTGCTCGGGGTGCTGGGTGCTCAGTGCTCAGTACTCAGGGTGCTGGGTGCTCAGGGCTCAGGTTGCTGGGTCCTCGGTGCTCAGTACGCTGGGTGCTCAGTACTCAGGGTGCTGGGTGCTCAGTACTCAGGGTGCTGGGTGCTCAGTACTCAGGGTGCTCGGTGCTCAGTACTCAGGGTGCTGGGTGCTCAGTGCTCGGGGTGCTGGGTGCTCAGTACTCAGGGTGCTGGGTGCTCAGTGCTCGGGGTGCTGGGTGCTCAGTACTCAGGGTGCTGGGTGCTCAGTGCTCAGGGTGATCAGTGCTCAGTACTCAGGGTGCTGGGTTCTCAGTGCTCAGGGTGATGGGTGCTCAGTCCTCAGGGTGCTCAGTACTCAGGCTGCTGGGTGCTCAGTGCTCAGTACTCATGGTGCTCAGTACTCAGGGTGCTGGATGCTCAGTGCTCGGGGTGCTGGGTGCTCAGCACTCAGCGTGCTGGGTGCTCAGTGCCCAGGGTGCTGGGTGCTCAGTACTCAGGGTGCTGGGTGCTCAGTACTCAGGGTGCTGGGTGCTCAGTGCTCAGGGTGATCAGTGCTCAGTACTCAGTGTGCTGGGTGCTCAGTGCTAGCGGTGCTGGGTGCTCAGCACTCAGCGTGCTGGGTGCTCAGTGCCCAGGGTGCTGGGTGCTCAGTACTCAGGGTGCTGGGTGCTCAGTACTCAGGGTGCTGGGTGCTCAGTGCTCAGGGTGATCAGTGCTCAGTACTCAGGGTGCTGGGTGCTCAGTACTCAGGGTGCTGGGTGCTCAGTACTCACGGTTCTGGGTTCTCAGTACTCGGGGTGCTGGGTGCTCATTACTCAGGGTGCTGGGTGCTCAGTGCTCGGGGTGCTCGGTGCTCAGTGCTCAGGATGCTCGGTGCTCAGAACTCTTGGTGCTGGGTGCTCAGTACTCAGGGTGCTGGGTGCTCAGTGCTCAGGGTGCTGGGTACTCAGTGCTCAGGGTGCTGGGTGCTTAGTATTCAGGGTGCTGGGTGCTCAGTGCTCAGGGTGCTGGGTTCTCAGTGCTCAGGGTGCTGGGTGCTCAGTACTCAGGGTGCTGGGTGCTCAGTACTCAGGGTGCTGGGTGCTCAGTGCTCGGGGTGCTGGGTGCTCAGTGCTCGGGGTGCTGGGTGCTCAGTGCTCGGGGTGCGCGGTGCTCAGTACTCAGGGTGCTGGGTGCTCAGTGCTCGAGGTGCTCAGTACTCAGGGTGCTGTGTGTTCAGTGCTCAGGGTGCTGGGTGCTCAGTACTCAGGATGCTCGGTGCTTAGTACTCGGGGTGCTGGGTGCTCAGTGCTCGGGGTGCTCGGTGCTCAGTACTCAGTGCTCAGGGTGCTCACTGCTCAGTGCTCAGGGTGCTGGGTGTTCAGTACTCAGGGTGCTTGGTGCTCAGTACTCGGGGTGCTGGGTGCTCAGTGCTCAGTACTCAGGGTGCTGGGTGCTCAGTGCTCGGGGTGCTGGGTGCTCAGTGCTCAGTACTCAGGGTGCTGGGTGCTCAGTGCTCAGGGTGCTGTGTGCTCAGTGCTCAGGGTGCTGGGTGCTCAGTGCTCAGGGTGCTGGGTACTCAGTGCTCAGGGTGCTGGGTGCTCATTCTCAGGGTGCTGGGTGCTCAGTACTCAGGTTGCTCAGTACTCTGGGTGCTCGGTGCTCAGTACTCATGGTGCTGTCTGCTCAGTACTCAGGGTGCTCGGTGCTCAGTTCTCAGGGTGCTCGGTGCTCAGTGTTTGGGGTGCTGGGTGCTCAGTACTCAGTGCTCAGGATGCTGGGTGCTCAGTGCTCAGGGTGCTGGGTGCTCAGTGCTCAGGGAGCTCAGTGGTCAGTGCTCAATACTTAGGGTGCTGGGTGCTCAGTACTCAGGGTGCTGGGTGCTCAGTGCTCGGGGTGCCCGGTGCTCAGTGCTCGGGGTGCTCGGTGCTCAGTTTTCAGGGTGCTGGGTGCTCAGTACTCACGGTGCTGGGTGCTCAGTGCTCGGGGTGCTGGGTGCTCAGTGCTCGGGGTGCTGGGTGCTCAGTGCTCGGGGTGCTGGGTGCTCAGTACTCAGGGTGCTCAGCGCTCAGTACTCAGGGTTCTGGGTGCTCAGTGCTCGGGGTGCTCGTTGCTCAGTACGTTGGGTGCTCAGTGCTCAGGGTGCTGGCTGCTCAGTGCTCAGGGTGCTGGGTGCTCAGTGCTCAGGGTGCTTGATGCTCAGTACTCAGGGTGCTGGGAGCTCAGGGCTCGAGGTGCTGGGTGCTCAGTATTCAGGGTGCTGGGTGCTCAGTGCTCAGGGTGCTGGGTACTCAGTGCTCAGGGTGCTGGGTGCTCAGTATTCAGGGTGCTGGGTGCTCAGTGCTCACGGTGCTGGGTGCTCAGTGCTCAGGGTGCTGGGTGCTCAGTACTCAGGGTGCTGGGTGCTCAGTGCTCGGGGTGCTGGGTGCTCAGTGCTCGGCGTGCTGGGTGCTCAGTGCTCGGGGTGCTCGGTGCTCAGTACTCAGGGTGCTGGGTGCTCAGTGCTCGAGGTGCTCAGTACTCAGGGTGCTGTGTGTTCAGTGCTCAGGGTGCTGGGTGCTCAGTACTCAGGATGCTCGGTGCTTAGTACTCAGCGTGCTGGGTGCTCAGTACTCCGGGTGCTGGGTGCTCAGTGCTCGGGGTGCTCGGTGCTCAGTACTCAGTGCTCAGTGTGCTCAGTGCTCAGTGCTCAGGGTGCTGGGTGTTCAGTACTCAGGGTGCTTGGTGCTCAGTACTCGGGGTGCTGGGTGCTCAGTACCCAGGGTGCTGGGTGCTCAGTACTCAGGGTGCTGGGTGCTCAGTACTCGGGTGCTGGGTGCTCAGTGCTCAGGGTGCTGGGTGCTCAGTGCTCGGGATGCTGGGTGCTCAGTACTCAGGGTGCTGCGTGCTCAGTACTCAGGGTGCTGGGTGCTCTGTGCTCGGGGTGCTGGGTGCTCAGTGCTCGCGGTGCTGGGTGCTCAGTGCTCGAGGTGCTCGGTGCTCAGTACTCAGGGTGCTGGGTGCTCAGTCCTCTAGGTGCTCAGTACTCAGGGTGCTGTGTGTTCAGTGCTCAGGGTGCTGGGTGCTCAGTACTCAGGGTGCTCGGTGCTTAGTACTCAGGGTGCTGGGTGCTCAGTACTCCGGGTGCTGGGTACCCAGTGCTTGGGGTGCTCGGTGCTCACTGCTCAGGGTGCTGGGTGCTTAGTGCTCGGGCTGCCCGGTGCTCAGTACTCGGGGTTCTGGGTGCTCAGTGCTCAGGGTACTAGGTGCTCAGTACGTTGGGTGCTCAGAACTCAGGGTGCTGGGTGCTCAGTGCTCAGGGTGCTAGGTGCTCAGTGCTCAGGGTGCTGGGTGCTCAGTGCTCAGGGTGCTGGGTGCTCAGTGCTCAGGGTGCTGGGTGCTGGGTGCTCTGGGTGCTGGGTGCTTAGTGCTCGGGGTGCCCGGTGCTCAGTACTCGGGGTGCTCAGTGCTCAGTACTCAGGGTGCTGGGTGCTCAGTACTCAGGGTGCTGGGTGCTCAGTACTCAGGGTGCTGGGTGCTCGGTGCTCAGTACGCTGGGTGCTCAGTACTCAGGGTGCTGGGTGCTCAGTACTCAGGGTGCTCGGTGCTCAGTGCTCAGGGTGCTGGGTGCTCGGTGCTCGGGGTGCTGAGTGCTTAGTGCTCTGGTTGCTATGTGCTCAGTACTCAGGGTGCTGGGTGCTCAGTGCTCAGTACTCAGGGTGCTGGGTGCTCAGTGCTCAGGGTGCTGGGTGCTCAGTGCTCAGGGTGCTGGGTGCTTGGTGCTCGGGGTGCTGGGTGCTTAGTGCTCGGGTTGCTGGGTGCTCAGTACTCAGGGTGCTGGGTGCTCAGTGCTCGGGGTGCTGGGTGCTCAGTGCTCAGTACTCAGGGTGCTCTGTGCTCAGTGCTCAGGGTGCTGTGTGCTCAGTGCTCAGGGTGCTGGGTGCTCAGTACTCAGGGTGCTGGGTGCTCAGTACTCAGGGTGCTGGGTGCTCTGTGCTCGGGGTGCTGGGTGCTCAGTGCTCGCGGTGCTGGGTGCTCAGTGCTCAGTGTGCTCGGTGCTCAGTACTCAGGGTGCTGGGTGCTCAGTGCTCGAGGTGCTCAGTACTCAGGGTGCTGTGTGTTCAGTGCTCAGTGTGCTGGGTGCTCAGTACTCAGGGTGCTCTGTGCTTAGTACTCAGACTGCTGGGTGCTCAGTACTCCGGGTGCTGGGTGCTCAGTGCTCGGGGTGCTCGGTGCTCAGTGCTCAAGGTGCTGGGTGCTCAGTACTCAGGGTGCTCATTGCTCAGGGTGCTGGGTGCTCAGTACTCAGGGTGCTGGGTGCTCAGTGCTCAGGGTGCACAGTGCTTGGGGTGCAGGGTGCTCAGTACTCAGGGTGCTCGGTGCTCAGTACTCGGGGTGCTGGGTGCTAATTAATCAGGGTGATGGGTGCTCAGTACTCAGGGTGCACAGTGCTTGGGGTGCAGGGTGCTCAGTACTCAGGGTGCTCTGTGCTTGTGGTGCTGGGTGCTCAGTACTCAGGGTGCTGGGTGCTCAGTGCTCAGGGTGTTGGGTGCTAAGTACTCAGGGTGCTGGGTGCTCAGTACTCAGGGTGCTGGGTGCACAGTGCTCGGGGTGCTGGGTGCTCAGTGCTCGGGGTGCGGGGTGCTCAGTGCTCGGGGTGGTGGGTGCTCAGTTCTCGGGGTTCTGGGTGCTCAGTGCTCAGGGTGCTGGGTGCTCAGTGCTCGGGGTGCTGGGTGCTCAGTGCTCGGGGTGCTTGGTGCTCAGTGCTCGGGGTGCTGGGTGCTCAGTGCTCGGGGTGCTTGGTGCTCAGTGCTCGGGGTGCTGGGTGCTCAGTGCTCAAGGTGCTGGGTGCTCGGTGCTCGGGGTGCTGGGTGCTTAGTGCTCGGGGTGCCCGGTGCTCAGTACTCGGGGTTCTGGGTGCTCAGTGCTCAGGGTACTCGGTGCTCAGTACGTTGGGTGCTCAGTACTCAGGGTGCTGGTTGCTCAGTGCTCAGGGTGCTGGGTGCTCAGTGCTCAGGATGCCGGGTGCGCAGTGCTCAGGGTGCTGGGTGCTCAGTGCTCAGGGTGCTGGGTGCTCAGTGCTCAGGGTGCTGGGTGCTCGGTGCTCTGGGTGCTGGGTGCTTAGTGCTCGGGGTGCCCGGTGCTCAATACTCGGCGTGCTCAGTGCTCAGTACTCAGGGTGGTGGGTGCTCAGTGCTCAGGTTGCTGGGTGCTCAGTACTCAGGGTGCTGGGTGCTCGGTGCTCAGTACGCTGGGTGCTCAGTACTCAGGGTGCTGGGTGCTCAGTACTCAGGGTGCTCGGTGCTCAGTACTCAGGGTGCTGGGTGCTCAGTGCTCGGGGTGCTGGGTGCTCAGTACTCAGGGTGCTGGGTGCTCAGTGCTCGGGGTGCTCGGTGCTCAGTACGCTGGGTGCTCAGTACTCAGGCTGCTGGGTGCTCAGTACTCATGGTGCTGGGTGCTTAGTACTCAGGGTGCTGGGTGCTCAGTGCCCGGGGTGCTGGGTGCTCAGTGCTCAGTACTCAGGGTGCTGGGTGCTCAGGGCTCAGGTTGCTGGGTCCTCGGTGCTCAGTACGCTGGGTGCTCAGTACTCAGGGTGCTGGGTGCTCAGTACTCAGGGTGCTCGGTGCTCAGTACTCAGGGTGCTGGGTGCTCAGTGCTCGTCGTGCTGGGTGCTCAGTGCTCAGGGTGCTCAGTGCTCAGTACTCAGGGTGCTGGGTGCTCAGTGCTCAGGGTGCTGGGTGCTCAGTGCTCGGGGTGCTCAGTGCTAAGTACTCAGGGTGCTGGGTGCTCAGTACTCAGGGTGCTGGGTGCTCAGTACTCAGAGTGCTGGGTGCTCAGTGCTCGTAGTGCTGGGTGCTCAGTGCTCAGGGTGCTCAGTGCTCAGTACTCAGAGTGCTGGGTGCTCAGTGCTCGTAGTGCTGGGTGCTCAGTACTCAGGGTGCTGGGTGCTCAGTGCTCAGGGTGCTCGGTGCTCAGTACTCATGGTGCTGGGTGCTCATTCTCAGGGTGCTGGGTGCTCAGTACTCAGGTTTCTCAGTACTCTGGGTGCTCGGTGCTCAGTACTCATGGTGCTGGCTGCTCAGTACTCAGGGTGCTCGGTGCTCAGTTCTCAGGGTGCTCGGTGCTCAGTACGTTGGGTGCTCAGTGCTCAGGGTGCTGGCTGCTCAGTGCTCAGGGTGCTGGGTGCTCAGTGCTCAGGGTGCTTGATGCTCAGTACTCAGGGTGCTGGGTGCTCAGTGCTCGGGGTGCTGGGTGCTCAGTGCTCGGGGTGCTGGGTGCTCAGTGCTCGGGGTGCTCGGTGCTCAGTACTCAGGGTGCTGGGTGCTCAGTGCTCGAGGTGCTCAGTACTCAGGGTGCTGTGTGTTCAGTGCTCAGGGTGCTGGGTGCTCAGTACTCAGGATGCTCGGTGCTTAGTACTCGGGGTGCTGGGTGCTCAGTGCTCGGGGTGCTCGGTGCTCAGTACTCAGTGCTCAGGGTGCTCAGTGCTCAGTGCTCAGGGTGCTGGGTGTTCAGTACTCAGGGTGCTTGGTGCTCAGTACTCGGGGTGCTGGGTGCTCAGTGCTCAGTACTCAGGGTGCTGGGTGCTCAGTGCTCGGGGTGCTGGGTGCTCAGTGCTCAGTACTCAGGGTGCTGGGTGCTCAGTGCTCAGGGTGCTGTGTGCTCAGTGCTCAGGGTGCTGGGTGCTCAGTGCTCAGGGTGCTGGGTACTCAGTGCTCAGGGTGCTGGGTGCTCATTCTCAGGGTGCTGGGTGCTCAGTACTCAGGTTGCTCAGTACTCTGGGTGCTCGGTGCTCAGTACTCATGGTGCTGGCTGCTCAGTACTCAGGGTGCTCGGTGCTCAGTTCTCAGGGTGCTCGGTGCTCAGTGTTTGGGGTGCTGGGTGCTCAGTACTCAGTGCTCAGGATGCTGGGTGCTCAGTGCTCAGGGTGCTGGGTGCTCAGTGCTCAGGGAGCTCAGTGGTCAGTGCTCAATACTTAGGGTGCTGGGTGCTCAGTACTCAGGGTGCTGGGTGCTCAGTGCTCGGGGTGCCCGGTGCTCAGTGCTCGGGGTGCTCGGTGCTCAGTTTTCAAGGTGCTGGGTGCTCAGTACTCACGGTGCTGGGTGCTCAGTGCTCGGGGTGCTGGGTGCTCAGTGCTCGGGGTGCTGGGTGCTCAGTGCTCGGGGTGCTGGGTGCTCAGTACTCAGGGTGCTCAGCGCTCAGTACTCATGGTTCTGGGTGCTCAGTGCTCGGGGTGCTCGTTGCTCAGTACGTTGGGTGCTCAGTGCTCAGGGTGCTGGCTGCTCAGTGCTCAGGGTGCTGGGTGCTCAGTGCTCAGGGTGCTTGATGCTCAGTACTCAGGGTGCTGGGAGCTCAGGGCTCGAGGTGCTGGGTGCTCAGTATTCAGGGTGCTGGGTGCTCAGTGCTCAGGGTGCTGGGTACTCAGTGCTCAGGGTGCTGGGTGCTCAGTATTCAGGGTGCTGGGTGCTCAGTGCTCACGGTGCTGGGTGCTCAGTGCTCAGGGTGCTGGGTGCTCAGTACTCAGGGTGCTGGGTGCTCAGTGCTCGGGGTGCTGGGTGCTCAGTGCTCGGCGTGCTGGGTGCTCAGTGCTCGGGGTGCTCGGTGCTCAGTACTCAGGGTGCTGGGTGCTCAGTGCTCGAGGTGCTCAGTACTCAGGGTGCTGTGTGTTCAGTGCTCAGGGTGCCTGGTGCTCAGTACTCAGGATGCTCGGTGCTTAGTACTCAGCGTGCTGGGTGCTCAGTACTCCGGGTGCTGGGTGCTCAGTGCTCGGGGTGCTCGGTGCTCAGTACTCAGTGCTCAGTGTGCTCAGTGCTCAGTGCTCAGGGTGCTGGGTGTTCAGTACTCAGGGTGCTTGGTGCTCAGTACTCGGGGTGCTGGGTGCTCAGTACTCAGGGTGCTGGGTGCTCAGTACTCAGGGTGCTGGGTGCTCAGTACTCGGGTGCTGGGTGCTCAGTGCTCAGGGTGCTGGGTGCTCTGTGCTCGGGGTGCTGGGTGCTCAGTGCTCGCGGTGCTGGGTGCTCAGTGCTCGAGGTGCTCGGTGCTCAGTACTCAGGGTGCTGGGTGCTCAGTCCTCTAGGTGCTCAGTACTCAGGGTGCTGTGTGTTCAGTGCTCAGGGTGCTGGGTGCTCAGTACTCAGGGTGCTCGGTGCTTAGTACTCAGGGTGCTGGGTGCTCAGTACTCCGGGTGCTGGGTGCCCAGTGCTTGGGGTGCTCGGTGCTCAGTGCTCAGGGTGCTGGGTGCTTAGTGCTCGGGGTGCCCGGTGCTCAGTACTCGGGGTTATGGGTGCTCAGTGCTCAGGGTACTAGGTGCTCAGTACGTTGGGTGCTCAGAACTCAGGGTGCTGGGTGCTCAGTGCTCAGGGTGCTAGGTGCTCAGTGCTCAGGGTGCTGGGTGCTCAGTGCTCAGGGTGCTGGGTGCTCAGTGCTCAGGGTGCTGGGTGCTCGGTGCTCTGGGTGCTGGGTGCTTAGTGCTCGGGGTGCCCGGTGCTCAGTACTCGGGGTGCTCAGTGCTCAGTACTCAGGGTGCTGGGTGCTCAGTGCTCAGGGTGCTGGGTGCTCAGTACTCAGGGTGCTGGGTGCTCGGTGCTCAGTACGATGGGTGCTCAGTACTCAGGGTTCTGGGTGCTCAGTACTCAGGGTGCTCGGTGCTCAGTGCTCAGGGTGCTGGATGCTCGGTGCTCGGGGTGCTGAGTGCTTAGTGCTCTGGTTGCTATGTGCTCAGTACTCAGGGTGCTGGGTGCTCAGTGCTCAGTACTCAGGGTGCTGGGTGCTCAGTGCTCAGGGTGCTGGGTGCTCAGTGCTCAGGGTGCTGGGTGCTTGGTGCTCGGGGTGCTGGGTGCTTAGTGCTCGGGTTGCTGGGTGCTCAGTACTCAGGGTGCTGGGTGCTCAGTGCTCGGGGTGCTGGGTGCTCAGTGCTCAGTACTCAGGGTGCTCTGTGCTCAGTGCTCAGGGTGCTGTGTGCTCAGTGCTCAGGGTGCTGGGTGCTCAGTACTCAGGGTGCTGGGTGCTCAGTACTCAGGGTGCTGGGTGCTCAGTGCTCAGGGTGCTTGATGCTCAGTACTCAGGGTGCTGGGAGCTCAGGGCTCGGGGTGCTGGGTGCTCAGTATTCAGGGTGCTGGGTGCTCAGTGCTCAGGGTGCTGGGTACTCAGTGCTCAGGGTGCTGGGTGCTCAGTATTCAGGGTGCTGGGTGCTCAGTGCTCGGGGTGCTGGGTACTCAGTGCTCAGGGTGCTGGGTGCTCAGTACTCAGGGTGCTGGGTGCTCAGTACTCAGGGTGCTGGGTGCTCAGTGCTCGGGGTGCTGGGTGCTCAGTGCTCGGCGTGCTGTGTGCTCAGTGCTCGGGGTGCTCGGTGCTCAGTACTCAGGGTGCTGGGTGCTCAGTGCTCGAGGTGCTCAGTACTCAGGGTGCTGTGTGTTCAGTGCTCAGGGTGCTGGGTGCTCTGTACTCAGGATGCTCGGTGCTTAGTACTCAGCGTGCTGGGTGCTCAGTACTCCGGGTGCTGGGTGCTCAGTGCTCGGGGTGCTCGGTGCTCAGTACTCAGTGCTCAGGGTGCTCAGTGCTCAGTGCTCAGGGTGCTGGGTGTTCAGTACTCAGGGTGCTTGGTGCTCAGTACTCGGCGTGCTGGGTGCTCAGTACTCAGGGTGCTGGGTGCTCAGTACTCAGGGTGCTGGGTGCTCAGTACTCGGGTGCTGGGTGCTCAGTGCTCAGGGTGCTGGGTGCTCAGTGCTCGGGGTGCTGGGTGCTCAGTACTCAGGGTGCTGCGTGCTCAGTACTCAGGGTGCTGGGTGCTCTGTGCTCGGGGTGCTGGGTGCTCGGTGCTCAGTACTCAGGGTGCTGGGTGCTCAGTCCTCTAGGTGCTCAGTACTCAGGGTGCTGTGTGTTCAGTGCTCAGGGTGCTGGGTGCTCAGTACTCAGGGTGCTCGGTGCTTAGTACTCAGGGTGCTGGGTGCTCAGTACTCCGGGTGCTGGGTGCTCAGTGCTTGGGGTGCTCGGTGCTCAGTGCTCAGGGTGCTGGGTGCTTAGTGCTCGGGGTGCCCGGTGCTCAGTACTCGGGGTTCTGGGTGCTCAGTTCTCAGGGTACTAGGTGCTCAGTACGTTGGGTGCTCAGAACTCAGGGTGCTGGGTGCTCAGTGCTCAGGGTGCTAGGTGCTCAGTGCTCAGGGTGCTGGGTGCTCAGTGCTCAGTGTGCTGGGTGCTCAGTGCTCAGGGTGCTGGGTGCTCGGTGCTCTGGGTGCTGGGTGCTTAGTGCTCGGGGTGCCCGGTGCTCAGTACTCAGGGCGCTGGGTGCTCAGTGCTCAGGGTGCTGGGTGCTCAGTACTCAGGGTGCTGGGTGCTCGGTGCTCAGTACGCTGGGTGCTCAGTACTCAGGGTGCTGGGTGCTCAGTACTCAGGGTGCTCGGTGCTCAGTGCTCAGGGTGCTGCGTGCTCGGTGCTCGGGGTGCTGGGTGCTTAGTGCTCGGGGTGCCCGGTGCTCAGTACTCGGGGTTCTGGGTGCTCAGTGCTCAGGGTACTCGGTGCTCAGTACGTTGGGTGCTCAGTACTCAGGGTGCTGGGTGCTCAGTGCTCAGGGTGCTGGGTGCTCAGTGCTCAGGGTGCCGGGTGCTCAGTGCTCAGGGTGCTGGGTGCTCAGTGCTCAGGGTGCTGGGTGCTCAGTGCTCAGTGTGCTGGGTGCTCGGTGCTCTGGCTGCTGGGTGCTTAGTGCTCGGGGTGCCCGGTGCTCAATACTCGGCGTGCTCAGTGCTCAGTACTCAGGGTGTTGGGTGCTCAGTGCTCAGGGTGCTGGGTGCTCAGTACTCAGGGTGCTGGGTGCTCGGTGCTCAGTACGCTGGGTGCTCAGTACTCAGGGTGCTGCGTGCTCAGTACTCAGGGTGCTCGGTGCTCAGTACTCAGGGTGCTGGGTGCTCATTGCTCGGGGTGCTGGGTGCTCACTACTCAGGGTGCTGGGTGCTCAGTGCTCGGGGTGCTCGGTGCTCAGTACGCTGGGTGCTCAGTACTCAGGGTGCTGGGTGCTCAGTACTCAGGGTGCTGGGTGCTTAGTACTCAGGGTGCTGGGTGCTCAGTGCTCGGGGTGCTGGGTGCTCAGTGCTCAGTACTCAGGGTGCTGGGTGCTCAGGGCTCAGGTTGCTGGGTCCTCGGTGCTCAGTACGCTGGGTGCTCAGTACTCAGGGTGCTGGGTGCTCAGTACTCAGGGTGCTGGGTGCTCAGTACTCAGGGTGCTCGGTGCTCAGTACTCAGGGTGCTGGGTGCTCAGTGCTCGGGGTGCTGGGTGCTCAGTACTCAGGGTGCTGGGTGCTCAGTGCTCGGGGTGCTGGGTGCTCAGTACTCAGGGTGCTGGGTGCTCAGTGCTCAGGGTGATCAGTGCTCAGTACTCAGGGTGCTGGGTTCTCAGTGCTCAGGGTGATGGGTGCTCAGTCCTCAGGGTGCTCAGTACTCAGGCTGCTGGGTGCTCAGTGCTCAGTACTCATGGTGCTCAGTACTCAGGGTGCTGGATGCTCAGTGCTCGGGGTGCTGGGTGCTCAGCACTCAGCGTGCTGGGTGCTCAGTGCCCAGGGTGCTGGGTGCTCAGTACTCAGGGTGCTGGGTGCTCAGTACTCAGGGTGCTGGGTGCTCAGTGCTCAGGGTGATCAGTGCTCAGTACTCAGTGTGCTGGGTGCTCAGTGCTAGCGGTGCTGGGTGCTCAGCACTCAGCGTGCTGGGTGCTCAGTGCCCAGGGTGCTGGGTGCTCAGTACTCAGGGTGCTGGGTGCTCAGTACTCAGGGTGCTGGGTGCTCAGTGCTCAGGGTGATCAGTGCTCAGTACTCAGGGTGCTGGGTGCTCATTGCTCAGGGTGCTGTGTGCTCAGTACTCAGGGTGCTAGGTGCTCAGCACTCAGGGTGCTGGGTGCTCAGTGCCCAGGGTGCTGGGTGCTCAGTACTCAGGGTGCTGGGTGCTCAGTACTCAGGGTGCTGGGTGCTCAGTGCTCAGGGTGATCAGTGCTCAGTACTCAGGGTGCTCCGTGCTCAGTACTCAGGGTGCTGGGTGCTCAGTACTCACGGTTCTGGGTTCTCAGTACTCGGGGTGCTGGGTGCTCATTACTCAGGGTGCTGGGTGCTCAGTGCTCGGGGTGCTCGGTGCTCAGTGCTCAGGATGCTCGGTGCTCAGAACTCTTGGTGCTGGGTGCTCAGTACTCAGGGTGCTGGGTGCTCAGTGCTCAGGGTGCTGGGTACTCAGTGCTCAGGGTGCTGGGTGCTTAGTATTCAGGGTGCTGGGTGCTCAGTGCTCAGGGTGCTGGGTTCTCAGTGCTCAGGGTGCTGGGTGCTCAGTACTCAGGGTGCTGGGTGCTCAGTACTCAGGGTGCTGGGTGCTCAGTGCTCGGGGTGCTGGGTGCTCAGTGCTCGGGGTGCTGGGTGCTCAGTGCTCGGGGTGCTCGGTGCTCAGTACTCAGGGTGCTGGGTGCTCAGTGCTCGAGGTGCTCAGTACTCAGGGTGCTGTGTGTTCAGTGCTCAGGGTGCTGGGTGCTCAGTACTCAGGATGCTCGGTGCTTAGTACTCGGGGTGCTGGGTGCTCAGTGCTCGGGGTGCTCGGTGCTCAGTACTCAGTGCTCAGGGTGCTCACTGCTCAGTGCTCAGGGTGCTGGGTGTTCAGTACTCAGGGTGCTTGGTGCTCAGTACTCGGGGTGCTGGGTGCTCAGTGCTCAGTACTCAGGGTGCTGGGTGCTCAGTGCTCGGGGTGCTGGGTGCTCAGTGCTCAGTACTCAGGGTGCTGGGTGCTCAGTGCTCAGGGTGCTGTGTGCTCAGTGCTCAGGGTGGTGGGTGCTCAGTGCTCAGGGTGCTGGGTACTCAGTGCTCAGGGTGCTGGGTGCTCATTCTCAGGGTGCTGGGTGCTCAGTACTCAGGTTGCTCAGTACTCTGGGTGCTCGGTGCTCAGTACTCATGGTGCTGGCTGCTCAGTACTCAGGGTGCTCGGTGCTCAGTTCTCAGGGTGCTCGGTGCTCAGTGTTTGGGGTGCTGGGTGCTCAGTACTCAGTGCTCAGGATGCTGGGTGCTCAGTGCTCAGGGTGCTGGGTGCTCAGTGCTCAGGGAGCTCAGTGGTCAGTGCTCAATACTTAGGGTGCTGGGTGCTCAGTACTCAGGGTGCTGGGTGCTCAGTGCTCGGGGTGCCCGGTGCTCAGTGCTCGGGGTGCTCGGTGCTCAGTTTTCAGGGTGCTGGGTGCTCAGTACTCACGGTGCTGGGTGCTCAGTGCTCGGGGTGCTGGGTGCTCAGTGCTCGGGGTGCTGGGTGCTCAGTGCTCGGGGTGCTGGGTGCTCAGTACTCAGGGTGCTCAGCGCTCAGTACTCAGGGTTCTGGGTGCTCAGTGCTCGGGGTGCTCGTTGCTCAGTACGTTGGGTGCTCAGTGCTCAGGGTGCTGGCTGCTCAGTGCTCAGGGTGCTGGGTGCTCAGTGCTCAGGGTGCTTGATGCTCAGTACTCAGGGTGCTGGGAGCTCAGGGCTCGAGGTGCTGGGTGCTCAGTATTCAGGGTGCTGGGTGCTCAGTGCTCAGGGTGCTGGGTACTCAGTGCTCAGGGTGCTGGGTGCTCAGTATTCAGGGTGCTGGGTGCTCAGTGCTCACGGTGCTGGGTGCTCAGTGCTCAGGGTGCTGGGTGCTCAGTACTCAGGGTGCTGGGTGCTCAGTGCTCGGGGTGCTGGGTGCTCAGTGCTCGGCGTGCTGGGTGCTCAGTGCTCGGGGTGCTCGGTGCTCAGTACTCAGGGTGCTGGGTGCTCAGTGCTCGAGGTGCTCAGTACTCAGGGTGCTGTGTGTTCAGTGCTCAGGGTGCTGGGTGCTCAGTACTCAGGATGCTCGGTGCTTAGTACTCAGCGTGCTGGGTGCTCAGTACTCCGGGTGCTGGGTGCTCAGTGCTCGGGGTGCTCGGTGCTCAGTACTCAGTGCTCAGTGTGCTCAGTGCTCAGTGCTCAGGGTGCTGGGTGTTCAGTACTCAGGGTGCTTGGTGCTCAGTACTCGGGGTGCTGGGTGCTCAGTACCCAGGGTGCTGGGTGCTCAGTACTCAGGGTGCTGGGTGCTCAGTACTCGGGTGCTGGGTGCTCAGTGCTCAGGGTGCTGGGTGCTCAGTGCTCGGGATGCTGGGTGCTCAGTACTCAGGGTGCTGCGTGCTCAGTACTCAGGGTGCTGGGTGCTCTGTGCTCGGGGTGCTGGGTGCTCAGTGCTCGCGGTGCTGGGTGCTCAGTGCTCGAGGTGCTCGGTGCTCAGTACTCAGGGTGCTGGGTGCTCAGTCCTCTAGGTGCTCAGTACTCAGGGTGCTGTGTGTTCAGTGCTCAGGGTGCTGGGTGCTCAGTACTCAGGGTGCTCGGTGCTTAGTACTCAGGGTGCTGGGTGCTCAGTACTCCGGGTGCTGGGTACCCAGTGCTTGGGGTGCTCGGTGCTCACTGCTCAGGGTGCTGGGTGCTTAGTGCTCGGGCTGCCCGGTGCTCAGTACTCGGGGTTCTGGGTGCTCAGTGCTCAGGGTACTAGGTGCTCAGTACGTTGGGTGCTCAGAACTCAGGGTGCTGGGTGCTCAGTGCTCAGGGTGCTAGGTGCTCAGTGCTCAGGGTGCTGGGTGCTCAGTGCTCAGGGTGCTGGGTGCTCAGTGCTCAGGGTGCTGGGTGCTGGGTGCTCTGGGTGCTGGGTGCTTAGTGCTCGGGGTGCCCGGTGCTCAGTACTCGGGGTGCTCAGTGCTCAGTACTCAGGGTGCTGGGTGCTCAGTGCTCAGGGTGCTGGGTGCTCAGTACTCAGGGTGCTGGGTGCTCGGTGCTCAGTACGCTGGGTGCTCAGTACTCAGGGTGCTGGGTGCTCAGTACTCAGGGTGCTCGGTGCTCAGTGCTCAGGGTGCTGGGTGCTCGGTGCTCGGGGTGCTGAGTGCTTAGTGCTCTGGTTGCTATGTGCTCAGTACTCAGGGTGCTGGGTGCTCAGTGCTCAGTACTCAGGGTGCTGGGTGCTCAGTGCTCAGGGTGCTGGGTGCTCAGTGCTCAGGGTGCTGGGTGCTTGGTGCTCGGGGTGCTGGGTGCTTAGTGCTCGGGTTGCTGGGTGCTCAGTACTCAGGGTGCTGGGTGCTCAGTGCTCGGGGTGCTGGGTGCTCAGTGCTCAGTACTCAGGGTGCTCTGTGCTCAGTGCTCAGGGTGCTGTGTGCTCAGTGCTCAGGGTGCTGGGTGCTCAGTACTCAGGGTGCTGGGTGCTCAGTACTCAGGGTGCTGGGTGCTCTGTGCTCGGGGTGCTGGGTGCTCAGTGCTCGCGGTGCTGGGTGCTCAGTGCTCAGGGTGCTCGGTGCTCAGTACTCAGGGTGCTGGGTGCTCAGTGCTCGAGGTGCTCAGTACTCAGGGTGCTGTGTGTTCAGTGCTCAGTGTGCTGGGTGCTCAGTACTCAGGGTGCTCTGTGCTTAGTACTCAGACTGCTGGGTGCTCAGTACTCCGGGTGCTGGGTGCTCAGTGCTCGGGGTGCTCGGTGCTCAGTGCTCAAGGTGCTGGGTGCTCAGTACTCAGGGTGCTCATTGCTCAGGGTGCTGGGTGCTCAGTACTCAGGGTGCTGGGTGCTCAGTGCTCAGGGTGCACAGTGCTTGGGGTGCAGGGTGCTCAGTACTCAGGGTGCTCGGTGCTCAGTACTCGGGGTGCTGGGTGCTAATTAATCAGGGTGATGGGTGCTCAGTACTCAGGGTGCACAGTGCTTGGGGTGCAGGGTGCTCAGTACTCAGGGTGCTCTGTGCTTGTGGTGCTGGGTGCTCAGTACTCAGGGTGCTGGGTGCTCAGTGCTCAGGGTGTTGGGTGCTAAGTACTCAGGGTGCTGGGTGCTCAGTACTCAGGGTGCTGGGTGCACAGTGCTCGGGGTGCTGGGTGCTCAGTGCTCGGGGTGCGGGGTGCTCAGTGCTCGGGGTGGTGGGTGCTCAGTTCTCGGGGTTCTGGGTGCTCAGTGCTCAGGGTGCTGGGTGCTCAGTGCTCGGGGTGCTGGGTGCTCAGTGCTCGGGGTGCTTGGTGCTCAGTGCTCGGGGTGCTGGGTGCTCAGTGCTCGGGGTGCTTGGTGCTCAGTGCTCGGGGTGCTGGGTGCTCAGTGCTCAAGGTGCTGGGTGCTCGGTGCTCGGGGTGCTGGGTGCTTAGTGCTCGGGGTGCCCGGTGCTCAGTACTCGGGGTTCTGGGTGCTCAGTGCTCAGGGTACTCGGTGCTCAGTACGTTGGGTGCTCAGTACTCAGGGTGCTGGTTGCTCAGTGCTCAGGGTGCTGGGTGCTCAGTGCTCAGGATGCCGGGTGCGCAGTGCTCAGGGTGCTGGGTGCTCAGTGCTCAGGGTGCTGGGTGCTCAGTGCTCAGGGTGCTGGGTGCTCGGTGCTCTGGGTGCTGGGTGCTTAGTGCTCGGGGTGCCCGGTGCTCAATACTCGGCGTGCTCAGTGCTCAGTACTCAGGGTGGTGGGTGCTCAGTGCTCAGGTTGCTGGGTGCTCAGTACTCAGGGTGCTGGGTGCTCGGTGCTCAGTACGCTGGGTGCTCAGTACTCAGGGTGCTGGGTGCTCAGTACTCAGGGTGCTCGGTGCTCAGTACTCAGGGTGCTGGGTGCTCAGTGCTCGGGGTGCTGGGTGCTCAGTACTCAGGGTGCTGGGTGCTCAGTGCTCGGGGTGCTCGGTGCTCAGTACGCTGGGTGCTCAGTACTCAGGCTGCTGGGTGCTCAGTACTCAGGGTGCTGGGTGCTTAGTACTCAGGGTGCTGGGTGCTCAGTGCCCGGGGTGCTGGGTGCTCAGTGCTCAGTACTCAGGGTGCTGGGTGCTCAGGGCTCAGGTTGCTGGGTCCTCGGTGCTCAGTACGCTGGGTGCTCAGTACTCAGGGTGCTGGGTGCTCAGTACTCAGGGTGCTCGGTGCTCAGTACTCAGGGTGCTGGGTGCTCAGTGCTCGGGGTGCTGGGTGCTCAGTACTCAGGGTGCTGGGTGCTCAGTGCTCGGGGTGCTCGGTGCTCAGTACGCTGGGTGCTCAGTATTCAGGCTGCTGGGTGCTCAGTACTCAGGGTGCTGGGTGCTCAGTGCTCAGGGTGCTGGGTGCTCAGTGCTCGGGGTGCTCAGTGCTAAGTACTCAGGGTGCTGGGTGCTCAGTACTCAGGGTGCTGGGTGCTCAGTACTCAGAGTGCTGGGTGCTCAGTGCTCGTAGTGCTGGGTGCTCAGTGCTCAGGGTGCTCAGTGCTCAGTACTCAGGGTGCTGGGTGCTCATTACTCAGGCTGCTGGGTGCTCAGTGCTCAGGGTGCTCAGTGCTCAGTGCTCGTCGTGCTGGGTGCTCAGTGCTCAAGGTGCTCAGTGCTCAGTACTCAGGGTGCTGGGTGCTCAGTGCTCAGGGTGCTGGGTGCTCAGTGCTCGGGGTGCTCAGTGCTAAGTACTCAGGGTGCTGGGTGCTCAGTACTCAGGGTGCTGGGTGCTCAGTACTCAGAGTGCTGGGTGCTCAGTGCTCGTAGTGCTGGGTGCTCAGTGCTCAGGGTGCTCAGTGCTCAGTACTCAGAGTGCTGGGTGCTCAGTGCTCGTAGTGCTGGGTGCTCAGTACTCAGGGTGCTGGGTGCTCAGTGCTCAGGGTGCTCGGTGCTCAGTACTCATGGTGCTGGGTGCTCATTCTCAGGGTGCTGGGTGCTCAGTACTCAGGTTTCTCAGTACTCTGGGTGCTCGGTGCTCAGTACTCATGGTGCTGGCTGCTCAGTACTCAGGGTGCTCGGTGCTCAGTTCTCAGGGTGCTCGGTGCTCAGTACGTTGGGTGCTCAGTGCTCAGGGTGCTGGCTGCTCAGTGCTCAGGGTGCTGGGTGCTCAGTGCTCAGGGTGCTTGATGCTCAGTACTCAGGGTGCTGGGTGCTCAGTGCTCAGGGTGCTGGGTGCTCAGTGCTCAGGGTGCTGGGTGCTCAGTGCTCAGGGTGCTGGGTGCTCAGTACTCAGGGTGCTGGGTGCTCAGTACTCGGGGTGCTGGGTGCTCAGTACTCAGGGTGCTCGGTGCTCAGTGCTTGGGGTGCTGGGTGCTCAGTACTCAGGGTGCTGGGTGCTCAGTTCTCAGGGTGCTGCGTGCTCAGTGCTCAGGGTGCTGGGTGCTCAGTACTCAGTGCTCAGGATTCTGGGTGCTCAGTGCTCGGGCTGCTGGGTGCTCAGTGCTCAGGGTGCTGGGTGCTCAGTACTCAGGGTGCTGGGTTCTCAGTACTCAGGGTGGTGGGTGCACAGTGCTAGGGGTGCTGGGTGCTCAGTGCTCGGGGTCTGGGTGCTCAGTACTCAGGGTGCTGGGTGCTCAGTACTCAGGGTGCTGGGTGCTCAGTGCTCAGGGTGCTGGGTGCTCAGTGCTCTGGGTGCTGGGTGCTCAGTGCTCAGGGTGCTGGGTGCTCAGTGCTCGGGGTGCTGGGTGCTCAGTGCTCGGGGTGCTGGGTGCTCAGTGCTCGGGGTGCTCGGTGCTCAGTACTCAGGGTGCTGGGTGCTCAGTGCTCGAGGTGCTCAGTACTCAGGGTGCTGTGTGTTCAGTGCTCAGGGTGCTGGGTGCTCAGTACTCAGGATGCTCGGTGCTTAGTACTCGGGGTGCTGGGTGCTCAGTGCTCGGGGTGCTCGGTGCTCAGTACTCAGTGCTCAGGGTGCTCAGTGCTCAGTGCTCAGGGTGCTGGGTGTTCAGTACTCAGGGTGCTTGGTGCTCAGTACTCGGGGTGCTGGGTGCTCAGTGCTCAGTACTCAGGGTGCTGGGTGCTCAGTGCTCGGGGTGCTGGGTGCTCAGTGCTCAGTACTCAGGGTGCTGGGTGCTCAGTGCTCAGGGTGCTGTGTGCTCAGTGCTCAGGGTGCTGGGTGCTCAGTGCTCAGGGTGCTGGGTACTCAGTGCTCAGGGTGCTGGGTGCTCATTCTCAGGGTGCTGGGTGCTCAGTACTCAGGTTGCTCAGTACTCTGGGTGCTCGGTGCTCAGTACTCATGGTGCTGGCTGCTCAGTACTCAGGGTGCTCGGTGCTCAGTTCTCAGGGTGCTCGGTGCTCAGTGTTTGGGGTGCTGGGTGCTCAGTACTCAGTGCTCAGGATGCTGGGTGCTCAGTGCTCAGGGTGCTGGGTGCTCAGTGCTCAGGGAGCTCAGTGGTCAGTGCTCAATACTTAGGGTGCTGGGTGCTCAGTACTCAGGGTGCTGGGTGCTCAGTGCTCGGGGTGCCCGGTGCTCAGTGCTCGGGGTGCTCGGTGCTCAGTTTTCAAGGTGCTTTGTGCTCAGTACTCACGGTGCTGGGTGCTCAGTGCTCGGGGTGCTGGGTGCTCAGTGCTCGGGGTGCTGGGTGCTCAGTGCTCGGGGTGCTGGGTGCTCAGTACTCAGGGTGCTCAGCGCTCAGTACTCATGGTTCTGGGTGCTCAGTGCTCGGGGTGCTCGTTGCTCAGTACGTTGGGTGCTCAGTGCTCAGGGTGCTGGCTGCTCAGTGCTCAGGGTGCTGGGTGCTCAGTGCTCAGGGTGCTTGATGCTCAGTACTCAGGGTGCTGGGAGCTCAGGGCTCGAGGTGCTGGGTGCTCAGTATTCAGGGTGCTGGGTGCTCAGTGCTCAGGGTGCTGGGTACTCAGTGCTCAGGGTGCTGGGTGCTCAGTATTCAGGGTGCTGGGTGCTCAGTGCTCACGGTGCTGGGTGCTCAGTGCTCAGGGTGCTGGGTGCTCAGTACTCAGGGTGCTGGGTGCTCAGTGCTCGGGGTGCTGGGTGCTCAGTGCTCGGCGTGCTGGGTGCTCAGTGCTCGGGGTGCTCGGTGCTCAGTACTCAGGGTGCTGGGTGCTCAGTGCTCGAGGTGCTCAGTACTCAGGGTGCTGTGTGTTCAGTGCTCAGGGTGCCTGGTGCTCAGTACTCAGGATGCTCGGTGCTTAGTACTCAGCGTGCTGGGTGCTCAGTACTCCGGGTGCTGGGTGCTCAGTGCTCGGGGTGCTCGGTGCTCAGTACTCAGTGCTCAGTGTGCTCAGTGCTCAGTGCTCAGGGTGCTGGGTGTTCAGTACTCAGGGTGCTTGGTGCTCAGTACTCGGGGTGCTGGGTGCTCAGTACTCAGGGTGCTGGGTGCTCAGTACTCAGGGTGCTGGGTGCTCAGTACTCGGGTGCTGGGTGCTCAGTGCTCAGGGTGCTGGGTGCTCAGTGCTCGGGGTGCTGGGTGCTCAGTACTCAGGGTGCTGCGTGCTCAGTACTCAGGGTGCTGGGTGCTCTGTGCTCGGGGTGCTGGGTGCTCAGTGCTCGCGGTGCTGGGTGCTCAGTGCTCGAGGTGCTCGGTGCTCAGTACTCAGGGTGCTGGGTGCTCAGTCCTCTAGGTGCTCAGTACTCAGGGTGCTGTGTGTTCAGTGCTCAGGGTGCTGGGTGCTCAGTACTCAGGGTGCTCGGTGCTTAGTACTCAGGGTGCTGGGTGCTCAGTACTCCGGGTGCTGGGTGCCCAGTGCTTGGGGTGCTCGGTGCTCAGTGCTCAGGGTGCTGGGTGCTTAGTGCTCGGGGTGCCCGGTGCTCAGTACTCGGGGTTATGGGTGCTCAGTGCTCAGGGTACTAGGTGCTCAGTACGTTGGGTGCTCAGAACTCAGGGTGCTGGGTGCTCAGTGCTCAGGGTGCTAGGTGCTCAGTGCTCAGGGTGCTGGGTGCTCAGTGCTCAGGGTGCTGGGTGCTCAGTGCTCAGGGTGCTGGGTGCTCGGTGCTCTGGGTGCTGGGTGCTTAGTGCTCGGGGTGCCCGGTGCTCAGTACTCGGGGTGCTCAGTGCTCAGTACTCAGGGTGCTGGGTGCTCAGTGCTCAGGGTGCTGGGTGCTCAGTACTCAGGGTGCTGGGTGCTCGGTGCTCAGTACGATGGGTGCTCAGTACTCAGGGTTCTGGGTGCTCAGTACTCAGGGTGCTCGGTGCTCAGTGCTCAGGGTGCTGGATGCTCGGTGCTCGGGGTGCTGAGTGCTTAGTGCTCTGGTTGCTATGTGCTCAGTACTCAGGGTGCTGGGTGCTCAGTGCTCAGTACTCAGGGTGCTGGGTGCTCAGTGCTCAGGGTGCTGGGTGCTCAGTGCTCAGGGTGCTGGGTGCTTGGTGCTCGGGGTGCTGGGTGCTTAGTGCTCGGGTTGCTGGGTGCTCAGTACTCAGGGTGCTGGGTGCTCAGTGCTCGGGGTGCTGGGTGCTCAGTGCTCAGTACTCAGGGTGCTCTGTGCTCAGTGCTCAGGGTGCTGTGTGCTCAGTGCTCAGGGTGCTGGGTGCTCAGTACTCAGGGTGCTGGGTGCTCAGTACTCAGGGTGCTGGGTGCTCTGTGCTCGGGGTGCTGGGTGCTCAGTGCTCGCGGTGCTGGGTGCTCAGTGCTCAGGGTGCTCGGTGCTCAGTACTCAGGGTGCTGGGTGCTCAGTGCTCGAGGTGCTCAGTACTCAGGGTGCTGTGTGTTCAGTGCTCAGTGTGCTGGGTGCTCAGTACTCAGGGTGCTCGGTGCTTAGTACTCAGACTGCTGGGTGCTCAGTACTCCGGGTGCTGGGTGCTCAGTGCTCGGGGTGCTCGGTGCTCAGTGCTCAAGGTGCTGGGTGCTCAGTACTCACGGTGCTCATTGCTCAGGGTGCTGGGTGCTCAGTACTCAGGGTGCTGGGTGCTCAGTGCTCAGGGTGCTCGGTGCTCAGTACGTTGGGTGCTCAGTACTCAGGGTGCTCGGTGCTCAGTACTCGGGGTGCTGGGTGCTCATTAATCAGGGTGATGGGTGCTCAGTACTCAGGGTGCACAGTGCTTGGGGTGCAGGGTGCTCAGTACTCAGGGTGCTCTGTGCTTGTGGTGCTGGGTGCTCAGTACTCAGGGTGCTGGGTGCTCAGTGCTCAGGGTGTTGTTTGCTAAGTACTCAGGGTGCTGGGTGCTCAGTACTCAGGGTGCTGGGTGCACAGTGCTCGGGGTGCTGGGTGCTCAGTGCTCGGGGTGCGGGGTGCTCAGTGCTCGGGGTGCTGGGTGCTCAGTTCTCGGGGTTCTGGGTGCTCAGTGCTCAGGGTGCTGGGTGCTCAGTGCTCGGGGTGCTGGGTGCTCAGTGCTCGGGGTGCTTGGTGCTCAGTGCTCGGAGTGCTGGGTGCTCAGTGCTCGGGGTGCTTGGTGCTCAGTGCTCGGGGTGCTGGGTGCTCAGTGCTCAAGGTGCTGGGTGCTCGGTGCTCGGGGTGCTGGGTGCTTAGTGCTCGGGGTGCCCGGTGCTCAGTACTCGGGGTTCTGGGTGCTCAGTGCTCAGGGTACTCGGTGCTCAGTACGTTGGGTGCTCAGTACTCAGGGTTCTGGTTGCTCAGTGCTCAGGGTGCTGGGTGCTCAGTGCTCAGGGTGCCGGGTGCTCAGTGCTCAGAGTGCTGGGTGCTCAGTGCTCAGGGTGCTGGGTGCTCAGTGCTCAGGGTGCTGGGTGCTCGGTGCTCTGGGTGCTGGGTGCTTAGTGCTCGGGGTGCCCGGTGCTCAATACTCGGCGTGCTCAGTGCTCAGTACTCAGGGTGGTGGGTGCTCAGTGCTCAGGTTGCTGGGTGCTCAGTACTCAGGGTGCTGGGTGCTCGGTGCTCAGTACGCTGGGTGCTCAGTACTCAGGGTGCTGGGTGCTCAGTACTCAGGGTGCTCGGTGCTCAGTATTCAGGGTGCTGGGTGCTCAGTGCTCGGGGTGCTGGGTGCTCAGTACTCAGGGTGCTGGGTGCTCAGTGCTCGGGGTGCTCGGTGCTCAGTACGCTGGGTGCTCAGTACTCAGGGTGCTGGGTGATCAGTACACAGGGTGCTGGGTGCTTAGTACTCAGGGTGCTGGGTGCTCAGTGCTCGGGGTGCTGGGTGCTCAGTGCTCAGTACTCAGGGTGCTGGGTGCTCAGGGCTCAGGTTGCTGGGTCCTCGGTGCTCAGTACGCTGGGTGCTCAGTACTCAGGGTGCTGGGTGCTCAGTACTCAGGGTGCTCGGTGCTCAGTACTCAGGGTGCTGGGTGCTCAGTGCTCGGGGTGCTGGGTGCTCAGTACTCAGGGTGCTGGGTGCTCAGTGCTCGGGGTGCTCGGTGCTCAGTACGCTGGGTGCTCAGTATTCAGGGTGCTGGGTTCTCAGTACTCAGGGTGCTGGGTGCTCAGTGCTCAGGGTGCTGGGTGCTCAGTGCTCGGGGTGCTCAGTGCTAAGTACTCAGGGTGCTGGGTGCTCAGTACTCAGGGTGCTGGCTGCTCAGTACTCAGAGTGCTGGGTGCTCAGTGCTCGTAGTGCTGGGTGCTCAGTGCTCAGGGTGCTCAGTGCTCAGTACTCAGGGTGCTGGGTGCTCATTACTCAGGCTGCTGGGTGCTCAGTGCTCAGGGTGCTCAGTGCTCAGTGCTCGTAGTGCTGGGTGCTCAGTGCTCAGGGTGCTCAGTGCTCAGTACTCAGGTTGCTGGGTGCTCAGTGCTCAGGGTGCTGGGTGCTCAGTGCTCGGGGTGCTCAGTGCTAAGTACTCAGGGTGCTGGGTGCTCAGTACTCAGGGTGCTGGGTGCTCAGTACTCAGAGTGCTGGGTGCTCAGTGCTCGTAGTGCTGGGTGCTCAGTGCTCAGGGTGCTCAGTGCTCAGTACTCAGAGTGCTGGGTGCTCAGTGCTCGTAGTGCTGGGTGCTCAGTACTCAGGGTGCTGGGTGCTCAGTGCTCAGGGTGCTCGGTGCTCAGTACTCATGGTGCTGGGTGCTCATTCTCAGGGTGCTGGGTGCTCAGTACTCAGGTTTCTCAGTACTCTGGGTGCTCGGTGCTCAGTACTCATGGTGCTGGCTGCTCAGTACTCAGGGTGCTCGGTGCTCAGTTCTCAGGGTGCTCGGTGCTCAGTACGTTGGGTGCTCAGTGCTCACGGTGCTGGCTGCTCAGTGCTCAGGGTGCTGGGTGCTCAGTGCTCAGGGTGCTTGATGCTCAGTACTCAGGGTGCTGGGTGCTCAGTGCTCAGGGTGCTGGGTGCTCAGTGCTCAGGGTGCTGGGTGCTCAGTGCTCAGGGTGCTGGGTGCTCAGTACTCAGGGTGCTGGGTGCTCAGTACTCGGGGTGCTGGGTGCTCAGTACTCAGGGTGCTCGGTGCTCAGTGCTTGGGGTGCTGGGTGCTCAGTGCTCAGGTTGCTGGGTGCTCAGTACTCAGGGTGCTGGGTGCTCGGTGCTCAGTACGCTGGGTGCTCAGTACTCAGGGTGCTGGGTGCTCAGTACTCAGGGTGCTCGGTGCTCAGTACTCAGGGTGCTGTGTGCTCTGTGCTCGGGGTGCTGGGTGCTCAGTACTCAGGGTGCTGGGTGCTCAGTGCTCGGGGTGCTCGGTGCTCAGTACGCTGGATGCTCAGTACTCAGGGTGCTGGGTGCTCAGTACACAGGGTGCTGGGTGCTTAGTACTCAGGGTGCTGGGTGCTCAGTGCTCGGGGTGCTGGGTGCTCAGTGCTCAGTACTCAGGGTGCTGGGTGCTCAGGGCTCAGGTTGCTGGGTCCTCGGTGCTCAGTACGCTGGGTGCTCAGTACTCAGGGTGCTGGGTGCTCAGTACTCAGGGTGCTCGGTGCTCAGTACTCAGGGTGCTGGGTGCTCAGTGCTCGGGGTGCTGGGTGCTCAGTACTCAGGGTGCTGGGTGCTCAGTGCTCGGGGTGCTCGGTGCTCAGTACGCTGGGTGCTCAGTATTCAGGGTGCTGGGTGCTCAGTACTCAGGGTGCTGGGTGCTCAGTGCTCAGGGTGCTGGGTGCTCAGTGCTCGGGGTGCTCAGTGCTAAGTACTCAGGGTACTGGGTGCTCAGTACTCAGGGTGCTGGGTGCTCAGTACTCAGAGTGCTGGGTGCTCAGTGCTCGTAGTGCTGGGTGCTCAGTGCTCAGGGTGCTCAGTGCTCAGTACTCAGGGTGCTGGGTGCTCATTACTCAGGCTGCTGGGTGCTCAGTGCTCAGGGTGCTCAGTGCTCAGTGCTCGTAGTGCTGGGTGCTCAGTGCTCAGGGTGCTCAGTGCTCAGTACTCAGGGTGCTGGGTGCTCAGTGCTCAGGGTGCTGGGTGATCAGTGCTCGGGGTGCTCAGTGCTAAGTACTCAGGGTGCTGGGTGCTCAGTACTCAGGGTGCTGGGTGCTCAGTACTCAGAGTGCTGGGTGCTCAGTGCTCGTAGCGCTGGGTGCTCAGTGCTCAGGGTGCTCAGTGCTCAGTACTCAGAGTGCTGGGTGCTCAGTTCTCGTAGTGCTGGGTGCTCAGTACTCAGGGTGCTGGGTGCTCAGTGCTCAGGGTGCTCGGTGCTCAGTACTCATGGTGCTGGGTGCTCATTCTCAGGGTGCTGGGTGCTCAGTACTCAGGTTTCTCAGTACTCTGGGTGCTCGGTGCTCAGTACTCATGGTGCTGGCTGCTCAGTACTCAGGGTGCTCGGTGCTCAGTTCTCAGGGTGCTCGGTGCTCAGTACGTTGGGTGCTCAGTGCTCAGGGTGCTGGCTGCTCAGTGCTCAGGGTGCTGGGTGCTCAGTGCTCAGGGTGCTTGATGCTCAGTACTCAGGGTGCTGGGTGCTCAGTGCTCAGGGTGCTGGGTGCTCAGTGCTCAGGGTGCTGGGTGCTCAGTGCTCAGGGTGCTGGGTGCTCAGTACTCAGGGTGCTGGGTGCTCAGTACTCGGGGTGCTGGGTGCTCAGTACTCAGGGTGCTCGGTGCTCAGTGCTTGGGGTGCTGGGTGCTCAGTACTCAGGGTGCTGGGTGCTCAGTTCTCAGGGTGCTGCGTGCTCAGTGCTCAGGGTGCTGGGTGCTCAGTACTCAGTGCTCAGGATTCTGGGTGCTCAGTGCTCGGGCTGCTGGGTGCTCAGTGCTCAGGGTGCTGGGTGCTCAGTACTCAGGGTGCTGGGTTCTCAGTACTCAGGGTGGTGGGTGCACAGTGCTAGGGGTGCTGGGTGCTCAGTGCTCGGGGTCTGGGTGCTCAGTACTCAGGGTGCTGGGTGCTCAGTACTCAGTGTGCTGGGTGCTCAGTGCTCAGGGTGCTGGGTGCTCAGTGCTCTGGGTGCTGGGTGCTCAGTGCTCAGGGTGCTGGGTGCTCAGTGCTCTGGGTGCTGGGTGCTCAGTGCTCGGGGTGCTGGGTGCTGAGTGCTCAGGGTGCTGGGTGCTCAGTGCTCGGGGTGCTCGGTGCTCAGTACACAGGGTGCTAGGTGCTCAGTGCTCGGGGTGCTGGGTGCTCAGTGTTCAGTACTCAGGGTGCTGGGTGCTCAGTGCTCGGGGTGCTCAGTGCTCAGTGCTCGTAGTGCTGGGTGCTCAGTGCTCAGGGTGCTCAGTGCTCAGTACTCAGGGTGCTGGGTGCTCAGTGCTCAGGGTGCTGGGTGCTCAGTGCTCGGGGTGCTCGGTGCTCAGTACTCAGGGTGCTGGGTGCTCAGTGCTCAGGGTGCTCGGTGCTCAGTACTCAGGATGCTGGGTGCTCAGTGCTCGGTGTGCTCGGTGCTCAGTACGTTGGGTGCTCAGTACTCAGGGTGCTGGGTGCTCAGTGCTCAGGGTGATCGGTGCTCAGTACTCAGGGTGCTCAGTACTCAGGGTGCTGGGTGCTCAGGGCTCGGGGTGCTGGGAGCTCACTACTCAGGGTGCTGTGTGCTCAGTGCTCGGGGTGCTGGGTGCTGAGTGCTCAGGGTGCTGGGTGCTCTGTACTCGGGGTGCTCGGTGCTCAGTACTCAGGGTGCTGGGTGCTCAGTACTCAGGGTGCTGGGTGCTCATTCTCGGGGTGCTGGGTGCTCAGTGCTCGGGGTGCTGGGTGCTCAGTACTCGGGGTGCTGGGTGCTCAGTGCTCAGCGTGCTGTGTGCTATGTACTCAGGGTGCTCGGTTCTCAGTACTCAGGGTGCTGGGTGCTCATTCTCGGGTGCTGGGTGCTCAGTGCTCAGGGTGCTGGGTGCTAAGTGCTCAGGGTCCTCGGTGCTCAGTCCTCAGGCTGCTCAGTACTCAGCATGCTTTGTGCTCAGTGCTCAGGGTGCTGGGTGCTCAGTACTCAGGGTGCTGTGTGCTCAGTACTCAGGGTGCTGGGTGCTCAGTGCTCGGGGTGCTCGGTTCTCAGTACTCAGGGTGCTGGGTGCTCAGTACTCACGGTGCTGGGTGCTCAGTACTCAGGGTGCTGGGTGCTCAGTACTCAGGGTGCTGGGTGCTCAGTGCTCAGGGTGCTGTGTGCTCAGTACTCAGGGTGCTGGGTGCTCAGTGCTCAGGGTGCTGGGTGCTCAGTGCTCGGGGTGCTCGGTGCTCAGTACTCAGGGTGCTGGGTGCTCAGTGCTCGGGGTGCTGGGTGCTCAGTTCTCAGGGTGCTGGGTGCTCAGTACTCGGGGTGCTCGGTGCTCAGTACTCGGTGTGCTGGGTGCTCAGTACTCAGGGTGCTGGGTGCTCAGTACTCAGGGTGCTCGGTGCTCAGTACTCAGGGTGCTGGGTGCTCAGTGCTCAGGTGCTGGGTGCTAAGTACTCAGGGTGCTCGGTGCTCAGTACTCAGGGTGCTGGGTGCTCAGCAATCAGGGTGCTCAGTACTCAGGGTGCTGGTTGCTCAGTGCTCGGGGTGCTGGGTGCTCAGTGCTCGGGGTGCTGGATGCTCAGTGCTCAGGGTGATCTGTGCTCAGTACTCAGGATGCTGGGTGCTCAGTACTCAGGGTGCTGCGTGCTCAGTACTCAGGGTGCTGGGTGCTCAGTCCTCAGGGTGCTCAGTGCTCAGGGTGCTGGGTGCTCAGTGCTCGGGGTGCTCGGTGCTCAGTACTCAGGGTGCTGAGTGCTCAGTACTCAGGGTGCTGGGTGCTCAGTACTCAGGGTGCTGGGTGCTCAGTGCTCGGGGTGTTGGGTGCTCCGTGCTCAGGGTGCTCAGTGCTCAGTACTCAGGGTTCTGGGTGCTCAGTACTCAGGGTGCTGGGTGCTCAGTGCTCGGGGTGCTGGGTGCTCAGTACTCATGGTGCTGGGTGCTCAGTGCTCGGGGTGCTCAGTGCTCAGTACTCAAGGTGCTGGGTGCTCAGTGCTCGGGGTGCTGGGTGCTCAGTGCTCAGGGTGCTGGGTGCTCAGTACTCGGGGTGCTCGGTGCTCAGTACTCAAGGTACTGGGTGCTCAGGGTCCTCGGTGCTCAGTACTCAGGGTGCTCAGTACTCAGCTTGCTTTGTGCTCAGTGCTCAGAGTGCTGGGTGCTCAGTACTCAGGGTGCTCGGTGCTCAGTACTCAGGGTGCTCAGTGCTCAGGGCTCTGGGTGCTCAGTACTCAGGGTGCTCAGTGCTCAGGGTGCTGGGTGCTCAGTGCTCGGGGTCTGGGTGCTCAGTACTCAGGGTGCTGGGTGCTCAGTACTCAGTGTGCTGGGTGCTCAGTGCTCAGGGTGCTGGGTGCTCAGTGCTCTGGGTGCTGGGTGCTCAGTGCTCAGGGTGCTGGGTGCTCAGTGCTCTGGGTGCTGGGTGCTCAGTGCTCGGGGTGCTGGGTGCTGAGTGCTCAGGGTGCTGGGTGCTCAGTGCTCGGGGTGCTCGGTGCTCAGTACACAGGGTGCTAGGTGCTCAGTGCTCGGGGTGCTGGGTGCTCAGTGTTCAGTACTCAGGGTGCTGGGTGCTCAGTGCTCGGGGTGCTCAGTGCTCAGTGCTCGTAGTGCTGGGTGCTCAGTGCTCAGGGTGCTCAGTGCTCAGTACTCAGGGTGCTGGGTGCTCAGTGCTCAGGGTCCTGGGTGCTCAGTGCTCGGGGTGCTCGGTGCTCAGTACTCAGGGTGCTGGGTGCTCAGTGCTCAGGGTGCTCGGTGCTCAGTACTCAGGATGCTGGGTGCTCAGTGCTCGGTGTGCTCGGTGCTCAGTACGTTGGGTGCTCAGTACTCAGGGTGCTGGGTGCTCAGTGCTCAGGGTGATCGGTGCTCAGTACTCAGGGTGCTCAGTACTCAGGGTGCTGGGTGCTCAGGGCTCGGGGTGCTGGGAGCTCACTACTCAGGGTGCTGTGTGCTCAGTGCTCGGGGTGCTGGGTGCTGAGTGCTCAGGGTGCTGGGTGCTCTGTACTCGGGGTGCTCGGTGCTCAGTACTCAGGGTGCTGGGTGCTCAGTACTCAGGGTGCTGGGTGCTCATTCTCGGGGTGCTGGGTGCTCAGTGCTCGGGGTGCTGGGTGCTCAGTACTCGGGGTGCTGGGTGCTCAGTGCTCGGGGTGTTGGGTGCTCCGTGCTCAGGGTGCTCAGTGCTCAGTACTCAGGGTTCTGGGTGCTCAGTACTCAGGGTGCTGGGTGCTCAGTGCTCGGGTTGCTGGGTGCTCAGTACTCAGGGTTCTGGGTGCTCAGTGCACGGGGTGCTCAGTGCTCAGTACTCAAGGTGCTGGGTGCTCAGTGCTCGGGGTGCTGGGTGCTCAGTGCTCAGGGTGCTGGGTGCTCAGTACTCGGGGTGCTCGGTGCTCAGTACTCAGGGTACTGGGTGCTCAGTGTCCTCGGTGCTCAGTACTCAGGGTGCTCAGTACTCAGCTTGCTTTGTGCTCAGTGCTCAGAGTCCTGGGTGCTCAGTACTCAGGGTGCTCGGTGCTCAGTACTCAGGGTGCTCAGTGCTCAGTGCTCTGGGTGCTCAGTACTCAGGGTGCTCAGTGCTCAGGGTGCTGGGTGCTCAGTGCTCGGGGTGCTGGGTACTCAGTGCTCAGTGCTCGGGGTGCTGGGTGCTCAGTCCTCAGTACTCAGGGTGCTGGGTGCTCAGTGCTCGGGGTGCTGGATGCTCAGTACTCAGGGTCCTGGGTGCTCAGTGCTCAGGGTGCTGGGTGCTCAGTACTCAGGGTGCTGGGTGCTCAGTGCTCAGGGTGCTGGGTGCTCAGTACTCAGGGTGCTGGGTCCTCAGTGCTCAGGGTGCTGGGTGCTCAGTACACCGGGTGCTGGGTGCTCAGTGCTCGGGGTGCTCGGTGCTCAGTGCTCAGGGTGCTGGGTGCTCAGTACTCAGGGTGCTCATTGCTCAGGGGGCTGGGTGTTCTTTACTCAGGGTGCTGGGTGCTCAGTACTCAGGGTGCTCAGTGCTCAGTACTCAGGGTGCTCTGTGCTCAGTACTCAGTGTGCTCAGTGCTCAGTACTCAGGGTGCTCAGTGCTCAGTACTCAGGGTGCTCAGTGCTCAGGGTGCTGGGTGCTCAGTGCTCGGGGTGCTGGGTACTCAGTCCTCAGGGTGCTGGGTGCTCAGTGCTCAGAGTATTCGGTGCTCAGTGCTCAGGGTGCTGGGTGCTCAGTACTCAGGGTGCTGGGTGCTCAGTGCTCGGGGTGCTGGGTGCTCAGTACTCGGGGTGCTGGGTTCTCAGTGCTCAGGGTGCTGGGTGCTCAGTGCTCAGGGTGCTCGGTGCTTAGTACTCATGGTGCTCGGTGCTCGGGGTGCTGGGTGCTCAGTGCTCGGTGTGCTGGGTGCTCAGTGCTCGGGGTGCTGGGTGCTCAGTGCTCGGGGTGCTGGTTGCTCAGTACTCGGGGTGCTCAGTGCTCAGTACTCAGGGTGCTGGGTGCTCAGTGCTCAGGGTGCTGGGTGCTCAGTACTCAGGGTGCTCGGTGCTCAGTACTCAGGGTCCTGGGTGTTCAGTGCTCGGGGTGCTGGGTGCTCATTAATCAGGGTGCTGGGTGCTCATTAATCAGGGTGCTGTGTGCTCAGTACGCTGGGTGCTCAGTACTCAGGGTGCTGGTTGCTCCGTACTCAGGGTGCTCGGTGCTCAGTACTCAGGGTGCTGGGTGCTCAGTGCTCGGGGTGCTGGGTGCTCATTAATCAGGGTGTTGGGTGCTCAGTACTCAGGGTGCTCGGTGCTCAGTACTCAGGGTGCTGGTTGCTCAGTGCTCAGGGTGCTGGGTTCTGAGTACTCAGGGTGCTGGGTGCTCAGTGCTCGGGGTGCTGGGTGCTCAGTGCTCGGGGTGCTGGGTGCTCAGTGCTCCGGGTGCTGGGTGCTCAGTGCTCGGGGTGCTGGGTGCTCAGTGCTCAGGGTTCTGGGTGCTCAGTGCTCGGGGTGCTGGGTGCTCAGTGCTCGCGGTGCTCGGTGCTCAGTGCTCGGGGTGCTGGGTGCTCAGTACTCGGGGTGTTCAGTGCTCAGTACTCAGGGTGCTGGGTGCTCAGTGCTCAGGGTGCTGGGTGCTCAGTGCTCGGGGTGCTGGGTGCTCGGTGCTCAGGTTTCTGGGTTCTCAGGACTCGGGGTGCTGGGTGCTCAGTACTCAGGGTGCTGGGTGCTCATTGCTCGGGGTGCTGGGTGCTCAGTGCTCTGGGCGCTGGGTGCTCAGTGCTCGGGGTGCTCGGTGCTCAGTACTCAGGGTGCTGGGTGCTCAGTGCTCAGGGTGCTCGGTGCTCAGTACTCAGGGTGCTGGGTGCTCACTGCTCGGTGTGCTCGGTGCTCAGTGCTCTGGGCGCTGGGTGCTCAGTGCTCGGGGTGCTCGGTGCTCAGTACTCAGGGTGCTGGGTGCTAGGTGCTCAGGGTGCTCGGTGCTCAGTACTCAGGGTGCTGGGTGCTCAGTGCTCGGTGTGCTCGGTGCTCAGTACGTTGGGTGCTCAGTACACAGGGTGCTGGGTGCTCAGTGGTCAGGGTGATCGGTGCTCAGTACTCAGGGTGCTCACTACTCAGGGTGCTGGGTGCTCTGTACTCGGGGTGCTCGGTGCTCAGTACTCAGGGTGCTGGGTGCTCAGTACTCAGGGTGCTGGGTGCTCAGTACTCAGGGTGCTCGCTGCTCAGTAATCAGGGTGCTGGGTGCTCAGTGCTCAGGGTGCTGGGTGCTCAGTACTCAGGGTGCTGGGTGCTCAGTGCTCAGGGTGATCGGTGCTCAGTCCTCAGGGTGCTCAGTACTCAGGGTGCTGGCTGCTCAGTGCTCAGGTTGCTCAGTATTCAGGGTGCTGGGTGCTCAGTGCTCGGGGTGCTGGGTGCTCAGTACTCAGGGTGCTGGGTGCTCAGTACTCAGGGTGCTCAGTGCTCGGGGAGCTCGGTGCTCAGTACTCAGGGTGCTGGGTGCTCAGTACTCAGTGCTCGGGGTACTGGGTGCTCAGCGCTCTGGGTGCTTAGTGCACAGTACTCAGGGTGCTGGGTGCTCAGTATTCAGGGTTCTCAGTGCTCGGGGTGCTGGGTGCTCAGTACTCAGGGTGCTGGGTGCTCAGTACTCAGGGTGCTGGGTGCTCATTCTCGGGGTGCTGGGTGCTTAGTGCTCAGGATGCTCGGTGCTCAGTACTTTTGGTGCTGGGTGCTCAGTACTCAGGGTGCTGGGTGCTCAGTGCCTGGGGTGCTCGGTGCTCAGTACTCAGGGTGCTGGGTGCTCAGTGCTCTGGATGCTGGGTGCTCAGTACTCAGGGTGCTCAGTACTCAGGACTCAGGGTGCTGGGTGCTCAGTGCTCAGGGTGCTGGGTGCTCAGTGCTCGGGGCGCTGGGTGCTCAGTACTCGGGGTGCTCGGTGCTCAGTACTCAGGGTGCTGGGTGCTCAGTACTCAGGGTGCTGGTTGCTCAGTACTCAGGGTGCTGGGTGCTCAGTACTCAGGGTGGTGGGTACTCAGTCCTCAGGGTGCGGGGTGCTCAGTGCTCAGGGTGCTGTGTGCTCAGTACTCAGGGTGCTGGATGCTCAGTACTCAGGGTGTTGGGTTCTCAGTGCTCAGGGTGCTGGGTGCTCAGTGCTCGGGGTGCTCGGTGCTCAGTACTCAGCGTGCTGGGTGCTCAGTGCTCGGGGTGCTGGGTGCTCAGTTCTCAGGGTGCTCGGTGCTCAGTACTCAGGGTGCTGGGTGCTCACTGCTCATTTGCTGGGTGCTAAGTTCTCAGGGTGCTGGGTGCTCAGTACTCATTGTGCTGGGTGCTCAGTGCTCAGGGTGCTGGCTGCTCAGTACTCAGGGTGCTGGGTGCTCAGCACTCAGGGTGCTCAGTACTCAGGGTGCTGGGTGCTCAGTGCTAGGGGTGCTGGGTGCTCAGTACTCAGGGTGCTCAGTACTCAGGGTGCTGGGTGCTCAGTGCTCGGGGTGCTGGATGCTCAGTGCTCAGGGTGATCGGTGCTCAGTACTCAGGATGCTGGGTGCTCAGTACTCAGGGTGCTGGGTGCTCAGTCCTCAGGGTGCTCAGTGCTCAGGGTGCTGGATGCTCAGTGCTCAGGTTGATCGGTGCTCAGTACTCAGGATGCTGGGTGCTCAGTACTCAGGGTGCTGGGTGCTCAGTACTCAGGGTGCTGGGTGCTCAGTCCTCAGGGTGCTCAGTACTCAGGATGCTGGGTGCTCAGTACTCAGGGTGCTGGGTGCTCAGTACTCAGGGTGCTGGGTGCTCAGTGCTCGGGGTGTTTGGTGCTCATTGCTCAGGGTGCTCAGTGCTCAGTACTCAGGGTGCTGGGTGCTCAGTACTCAGGGTGCTGGGTGCTCAGTGCTCGGGGTGCTGGGTGCTCAGTACTCAGGGTGCTTGGTGCTCAGTGCTCGGGGTGCTCGGTGCTCAGTACTCAAGGTGCTGGGTGCTCAGTGCTCACGGTGCTGGGTGCTCAGTCCTCGGGGTGCTCCGTGCTCAGTGCTCAGGGTGCTGGGTGCTCAGTACTCAGGGTGCTCGGTGCTCAGAACTAAGGGTGCTCAGTGCTCAGTACTCAGGGTGCCCAGTGCTCAGTGCTCGGGGTGCTCGGTGCTCGGGGCGCTGGGTGCTCAGTACTCAGGGTGCTGCGTGTTCAGTACTCGGGGTGCTGGGTTCTCCGTACTCAGGGTGTTGGGTGCTCAGTACTCAGGGTGCTGGGTGCTCAGTACTCAGGGTGCTGGGTGCTCAGTGCTCAGTACTCAGCGTGCTGGGTGCTCAGTGCTCGGGGTGCTGGGTGCTCAGTGCTCAGGGTGCTGGTTGCTCAGTACTCAGTGTGCTCAGTGCTCAGGGTGCTGGGTGCTCAGTACTCAGGGTGCTGGGTGCTCAGTGCTCGGGGTGCTGGGTCCTCAGTGCTCAGGGTGCTCAGTGCTCAGTGCTCGGGGTGCTGGGTGCTCAGTGCTCGGGGTGCTGGGTGCTCAGTGCTCAGGGTGCTGGTTGCTCAGTACTCAGTTTGCTCAGTGCTCAGGGTGCTGGGTGCTCAGAACTCAATGTGCTGGGTGCACAGTACTCAGGGTGCTCGGTGCTCAGTACTCAGGGTGCTTGGTGCTCAGTGCTCAGGGTGCTGGGTGCTCAGTGCTCAGGGTGCTCGGTGCTCAGTACTCATGGTGTTGGGTGCTCATTCTCGGGGTGCTGGGTGCTCAGTACTCAGGGTGCTCGGTGCTCAGTTCTCAGGGTGCTGGGTGCTCAGTGCTCAGGGTGCTCGGTGCTCAGTACTCTGGGTGCTCGGGGCTCAGTACTCATGGTGCTGGGTGCTCATTCTCGGGGTGCTGGGTGCTCGGTACTCAGGGTGCTTGGTGCTAAGTACTCAGGGTGCTGGGTGCTCAGTGCTCAGGGTGCTCGGTGCTGAGTACTCTGGGTGCTCGGGGCTCAGTACTCATGGTGCTGGGTGCTCAGTACTCAGGGTGCTCGGTGCTCAGTTCTAAGGGTGCTCGCTGCTCAGTGTTTGGGGTGCTGTTTGCTCAATACTCAGGGTGCTGGGTGCTCAGTGCTCAGGGTGCTGGCTGATCAGTGCTCAGGGTGCTGGGTGCTCAGTACTCAGTGCTCAGGATGCTGGGTGCTCAGTGCTCAGGGTGCTGGGTGTTCAGTGCTCAGGGTGCTCAGTGCTCAGTGCTCAGTACTCAGGGTGCTGGGTGTTCAGTACTCAGGTTGCTGGGTGCTCAGTGCTCGGGGTACCCGGTGCTCAGTGCTTGGGGTGCTCGGTGCTCAGGACTCAGGGTGCTGGGTGCTCAGTGCTCAGAGTGCTGGGTGCTCAGTGCTCAGGGTGCTGGGTGCTCAGTGATCAGCGTGCTTGATGCTCAGTACTCAGGGTGCTGGGTGCTCAGTGCTCAGGGTGCTGGGTGCTCAGTGCTAGGGGTGCTGGGTGCTCAGTACTCAGGGTGCTGGGTGCTCAGTACTCAGGGTGCTGGGTGCTCAGTATTCGGGGTGCTGGGTGCTCAGTGCTCAGCGTGCTGGGTGCTCAGTACTCAGGGTGCTCGGTGCTCAGTGCTTGGGGTGCTGGGTGCTCAGTACTCAGGGTGCTGGGTGCTCAGTGCTCAGGGTGCTGGGTGCTCAGTGCTCAGGGTTCTGGGTGCTCAGTACTCAGTGCTCAGGATGCTGGGTGCTCAGTGCTCGGGCTGCTGGGTGCTCAGTGCTCAGGGTGCTGGGTGCTCAGTGCTCAGGGTGCTCGGTGCTCAGTGCTCAGGTTGCTGGGTGCTCAGTACTCAGGGTGCTGGGTGCTCAGTACTCAGGGTGCTCAGTGCTCAGTACTCAGGGTGCTCAGTGCTCAGTACTCAGGGTGCTCAGTGCTCAGGGTGCTGGGTGCTCAGTGCTCGGGGTGCTGGGTACTCAGTCCTCAGGGTGCTGGGTGCTCAGTGCTCAGGGTACTCGGTGCTCAGTGCTCAGGGTGCTGGGTGCTCAGTACTCAGGGTGCTGGGTGCTCAGTGCTCGGGGTGCTGGGTGCTCAGTACTCAGGGTGCTGGGTGCTCAGTGCTCAGGGTGCTGGGTGCTCAGTACTCAGGGTGCTGGGTGCTCAGTGCTCGGGGTGTTGGGTGCTCCGTGCTCAGGGTGCTCAGTGCTCAGTACTCAGGGTTCTGGGTGCTCAGTACTCAGGGTGCTGGGTGCTCAGTGCTCGGGTTGCTGGGTGCTCAGTACTCAGGGTTCTGGGTGCTCAGTGCACGGGGTGCTCAGTGCGCAGTACTCAAGGTGCTGGGTGCTCAGTGCTCGGGGTGCTGGGTGCTCAGTGCTCAGGGTGCTGGGTGCTCAGTACTCGGGGTGCTCGGTGCTCAGTACTCAGGGTACTGGGTGCTCAGTGTCCTCGGTGCTCAGTACTCAGGGTGCTCAGTACTCAGCTTGCTTTGTGCTCAGTGCTCAGAGTCCTGGGTGCTCAGTACTCAGGGTGCTCGGTGCTCAGTACTCAGGGTGCTCAGTGCTCAGTGCTCTGGGTGCTCAGTACTCAGGGTGCTCAGTGCTCAGGGTGCTGGGTGCTCAGTGCTCGGGGTGCTGGGTACTCAGTGCTCAGTGCTCGGGGTGCTGGGTGCTCAGTCCTCAGTACTCAGGGTGCTGGGTGCTCAGTGCTCGGGGTGCTGGATGCTCAGTACTCAGGGTCCTGGGTGCTCAGTGCTCAGGGTGCTGGGTGCTCAGTACTCAGGGTGCTGGGTGCTCAGTGCTCAGGGTGCTGGGTGCTCAGTACTCAGGGTGCTGGGTCTTCAGTGCTCAGGGTGCTGGGTGCTCAGTACTCCGGGTGCTGGGTGCTCAGTGCTCGGGGTGCTCGGTGCTCAGTGCTCAGGGTGCTGGGTGCTCAGTACTCAGGGTGCTCATTGCTCAGGGGGCTGGGTGTTCAGTACTCAGGGTGCTGGGTGCTCAGTACTCAGGGTGCTCAGTGCTCAGTACTCAGGGTGCTCTGTGCTCAGTACTCAGTGTGCTCAGTGCTCAGTACTCAGGGTGCTCAGTGCTCAGTACTCAGGGTGCTCAGTGCTCAGGGTGCTGGGTGCTCAGTGCTCGGGGTGCTGGGTACTCAGTCCTCAGGGTGCTGGGTGCTCAGTGCTCAGAGTACTCGGTGCTCAGTGCTCAGGGTGCTGGGTGCTCAGTACTCAGGGTGCTGGGTGCTCAGTGCTCGGGGTGCTGGGTGCTCAGTACTCGGGGTGCTGTGTTCTCAGTGCTCAGGGTGCTGGGTGCTCAGTGCTCAGGGTGCTCGGTGCTTAGTACTCATGGTGCTCGGTGCTCGGGGTGCTGGGTGCTCAGTGCTCGGTGTGCTGGGTGCTCAGTGCTCGGGGTGCTGGGTGCTCAGTGCTCGGGGTGCTGGTTGCTCAGTACTCGGGGTGCTCGGTGCTCAGTACTCAGGGTGCTGGGTGCTCAGTGCTCAGGGTGCTGGGTGCTCAGTACTCAGGGTGCTCGGTGCTCAGTACTCAGGGTCCTGGGTGTTCAGTGCTCGGGGTGCTGGGTGCTCATTAATCAGGGTGCTGGGTGCTCATTAATCAGGGTGCTGTGTGCTCAGTACGCTGGGTGCTCAGTACTCAGGGTGCTGGGTGCTCCGTACTCAGGGTGCTCGGTGCTCATTAATCAGGGTGTTGGGTGCTCAGTACTCAGGGTGCTCGGTGCTCAGTACTCAGGGTGCTGGTTGCTCAGTGCTCAGGGTGCTGGGTTCTGAGTACTCAGGGTGCTGGGTGCTCAGTGCTCGGGGTGCTGGGTGCTCAGTGCTCGGGGTGCTGGGTGCTCAGTGCTCCGGGTGCTGGGTGCTCAGTGCTCGGGGTGCTGGGTGCTCAGTGCTCAGGGTTCTGGGTGCTCAGTGCTCGGGGTGCTGGGTGCTCAGTGCTCGCGGTGCTCGGTGCTCAGTGCTCGGGGTGCTGGGTGCTCAGTACTCGGGGTGTTCAGTGCTCAGTACTCAGGGTGCTGGGTGCTCAGTGCTCAGGGTGCTGGGTGCTCAGTGCTCGGGGTGCTGGGTGCTCGGTGCTCAGGTTTCTGGGTTCTCAGGACTCGGGGTGCTGGGTGCTCAGTACTCAGGGTGCTGGGTGCTCATTGCTCGGGGTGCTGGGTGCTCAGTGCTCTGGGCGCTGGGTGCTCAGTGCTCGGGGTGCTCGGTGCTCAGTACTCAGGGTGCTGGGTGCTCAGTGCTCAGGGTGCTCGGTGCTCAGTACTCAGGGTGCTGGGTGCTCAGTGCTCGGTGTGCTCGGTGCTCAGTGCTCTGGGCGCTGGGTGCTCAGTGCTCGGGGTGCTCGGTGCTCAGTACTCAGGGTGCTGGGTGCTAGGTGCTCAGGGTGCTCGGTGCTCAGTACTCAGGGTGCTGGGTGCTCAGTGCTCGGTGTGCTCGGTGCTCAGTACGTTGGGTGCTCAGTACACAGGGTGCTGGGTGCTCAGTGGTCAGGGTGATCGGTGCTCAGTACTCAGGGTGCTCAGTACTCAGGGTGCTGGGTGCTCTGTACTCGGGGTGCTCGGTGCTCAGTACTCAGGGTGCTGGGTGCTCAGTACTCAGGGTGCTGGGTGCTCAGTACTCAGGGTGCTCGCTGCTCAGTAATCAGGGTGTTGGGTGCTCAGTGCTCAGGTTGCTCAGTATTCAGGGTGCTGGGTGCTCAGTGCTCGGGGTGCTGGGTGCTCAGTACTCAGGGTGCTGGGTGCTCAGTACTCAGGGTGCTCAGTGCTCGGGGAGCTCGGTGCTCAGTACTCAGGGTGCTGGGTGCTCAGTACTCAGTGCTCGGTGTACTGGGTGCTCAGCGCTCTGGGTGCTTAGTGCACAGTACTCAGGGTGCTGGGTGCTCAGTATTCAGGGTTCTCAGTGCTCGGGGTGCTGGGTGCTCAGTACTCAGGGTGCTGGGTGCTCAGTACTCAGGGTGCTGGGTGCTCATTCTCGGGGTGCTGGGTGCTTAGTGCTCAGGATGCTCGGTGCTCAGTACTTTTGGTGCTGGGTGCTCAGTACTCAGGGTGCTGGGTGCTCAGTGCCTGGGGTGCTCGGTGCTCAGTACTCAGGGTGCTGGGTGCTCAGTGCTCTGGATGCTGGGTGCTCAGTACTCAGGGTGCTCAGTACTCAGGACTCAGGGTGCTGGGTGCTCAGTGCTCAGGGTGCTGGGTGCTCAGTGCTCGGGGCGCTGGGTGCTCAGTACTCGGGGTGCTCGGTGCTCAGTACTCAGGGTGCTGGGTGCTCAGTACTCAGGGTGCTGGTTGCTCAGTACTCAGGGTGCTGGGTGCTCAGTACTCAGGGTGGTGGGTACTCAGTACTCAGGGTGCTGGGTGCTCAGTGCTCAGGGTGCTGTGTGCTCAGTACTCAGGGTGCTGGATGCTCAGTACTCAGGGTGTTGGGTTCTCAGTGCTCAGGGTGCTGGGTGCTCAGTGCTCGGGGTGCTCGGTGCTCAGTACTCAGCGTGCTGGGTGCTCAGTGCTCGGGGTGCTGGGTGCTCAGTTCTCAGGGTGCTGGGTGCGCAGTACTCGGGGTGCTCGGTGCTCAGTACTCAGGGTGCTGGGTGCTCAGTGCTCAGGTTGCTGGCTGCTCAGTACTCAGGGTGCTGGGTGCTCAGCACTCAGGGTGCTCAGTACTCAGGGTGCTGGGTGCTCAGTGCTAGGGGTGCTGGGTGCTCAGTACTCAGGGTGCTCAGTACTCAGGGTGCTGGGTGCTCAGTGCTCGGGGTGCTGGATGCTCAGTGCTCAGGGTGATCGGTGCTCAGTACTCAAGATGCTGGGTGCTCAGTACTCAGGGTGCTGGGTGCTCAGTCCTCAGGGTGCTCAGTGCTCAGGGTGCTGGATGCTCAGTGCTCAGGTTGATCGGTGCTCAGTACTCAGGATGCTGGGTGCTCAGTACTCAGGGTGCTGGGTGCTCAGTACTCAGGGTGCTGGGTGCTCAGTCCTCAGGATGCTGGGTGCTCAGTACTCAGGGTGCTGGGTGCTCAGTACTCAGGGTGCTGGGTGCTCAGTGCTCGGGGTGTTTGGTGCTCAGTGCTCAGGGTGCTCAGTGCTCAGTACTCAGGGTGCTGGGTGCTCAGTACTCAGGGTGCTGGGTGCTCAGTGCTCGGGGTGCTGGGTGCTCAGTACTCAGGGTGCTTGGTGCTCAGTGCTCGGGGTGCTCGGTGCTCAGTACTCAAGGTGCTGGGTGCTCAGTGCTCACGGTGCTGGGTGCTCAGTCCTCGGGGTGCTCCGTGCTCAGTGCTCAGGGTGCTGGGTGCTCAGTACTCAGGGTGCTCGGTGCTCAGTACTAAGGGTGCTCAGTGCTCAGTACTCAGGGTGCCCAGTGCTCAGTGCTCGGGGTGCTCGGTGCTCGGGGCGCTGGGTGCTCAGTACTCAGGGTGCTGGGTGTTCAGTACTCGGGGTGCTGGGTTCTCCGTACTCAGGGTGTTGGGTGCTCAGTACTCAGGGTGCTGGGTGCTCAGTACTCAGGGTGCTGGGTGCTCAGTGCTCAGTACTCAGCGTGCTGGGTGCTCAGTGCTCAGGGTGCTGGGTGCTCAGTGCTCAGGGTGCTGGTTGCTCAGTACTCAGTGTGCTCAGTGCTCAGGGTGCTGGGTGCTCAGTACTCAGGGTGCTGGGTGCTCAGTGCTCGGGGTGCTGGGTCCTCAGTGCTCAGGGTGCTCAGTGCTCAGTGCTCGGGGTACTGGGTGCTCAGTGCTCGGGGTGCTGGGTGCTCAGTGCTCAGGGTGCTGGTTGCTCAGTACTCAGTTTGCTCAGTGCTCAGGGTGCTGGGTGCTCAGAACTCAATGTGCTGGGTGCACAGTACTCAGGGTGCTCGGTGCTCAGTACTCAGGGTGCTTGGTGCTCAGTGCTCAGGGTGCTGGGTGCTCAGTGCTCAGGGTGCTCGGTGCTCAGTACTCATGGTGTTGGGTGCTCATTCTCGGGGTGCTGGGTGCTCAGTACGCAGGGTGCTCGGTGCTCAGTTCTCAGGGTGCTGGGTGCTCAGTGCTCAGGGTGCTCGGTGCTCAGTACTCTGGGTGCTCGGGGCTCAGTACTCATGGTGCTGGGTGCTCATTCTCGGGGTGCTGGGTGCTCGGTACTCAGGGTGCTTGGTGCTAAGTACTCAGGGTGCTGGGTGCTCAGTGCTCAGGGTGCTCGGTGCTGAGTACTCTGGGTGCTCGGGGCTCAGTACTCATGGTGCTGGGTGCTCAGTACTCAGGGTGCTCGGTGCTCAGTTCTCAGGGTGCTCGCTGCTCAGTGTTTGGGGTGCTGTTTGCTCAATACTCAGGGTGCTGGGTGCTCAGTGCTCAGGGTGCTGGCTGCTCAGTGCTCAGGGTGCTGGGTGCTCAGTACTCAGTGCTCAGGATGCTGGGTGCTCAGTGCTCAGGGTGCTGGGTGTTCAGTGCTCAGGGTGCTCAGTGCTCAGTGCTCAGTACTCAGGGTGCTGGGTGTTCAGTACTCAGGTTGCTGGGTGCTCAGTGCTCGGGGTACCCGGTGCTCAGTGCTTGGGGTGCTCGGTGCTCAGGACTCAGGGTGCTGGGTGCTCAGTGCTCAGGGTGCTGGGTGCTCAGTGCTCAGGGTGCTGGGTGCTCAGTGATCAGCGTGCTTGATGCTCAGTACTCAGGGTGCTGGGTGCTCAGTGCTCAGGGTGCTGGGTGCTCAGTGCTAGGGGTGCTGGGTGCTCAGTACTCAGGGTGCTGGGTGCTCAGTACTCAGGGTGCTGGGTGCTCAGTATTCGGGGTGCTGGGTGCTCAGTGCTCAGCGTGCTGGGTGCTCAGTACTCAGGGTGCTCGGTGCTCAGTGCTTGGGGTGCTGGGTGCTCAGTACTCAGGGTGCTGGGTGCTCAGTGCTCAGGGTGCTGGGTGCTCAGTGCTCAGGGTTCTGGGTGCTCAGTACTCAGTGCTCAGGATGCTGGGTGCTCAGTGCTCGGGCTGCTGGGTGCTCAGTGCTCAGGGTGCTGGGTGCTCAGTACTCAGGGTGCTGGGTTCTCAGTACTCAGGGTGCTGGGTGCACAGTGCTAGGCGTGCTGGGTGCTCAGTGCTCGTGGTCTGGATGCTCAGTACTCAGGGTGCTGGGTGCTCAGTACTCAGGGTGCTGGGTGCTCAGTGCTCAGAGTGCTGGGTGCTCAGTGCTCTGGGTGCTGGGTGCTCAGTGCTCAGGGTGCTGGGTGCTCAGTGCTCAGGGTGCTGGGTGCTCAGTGATCGGGGTGATGGGTGGTGAGTGCTCAGGGTGCTGGGTGCTCAGTGATCGGGGTGCTCGGTGCTCAGTGCTCAGGGTCATGGGTGCTCAGTACTCAGGGTGCTGGGTGCTTAGTACTCAGGGTGGTCAGTGCTCAGTACACAGGGTGCTGGGTGCTCAGTGCTCGGGGCGCTGGGTGCTCAGTGCTCAGTACTCAGGGTGCTGGGTGCTCAGTGCTCGGGGTGCTGGGTGCTCAGTACTCAGCGTGCTGGGTGCTCAGTACTCAGGGTGCTGGGTGCTCAGTGCTCAGGGTGCTGGGTGCTCAGTGCTCAGGGTGCTGGGTGCTCAGTGCTCAGGGAGCTCGGTGCTCAGTACTCAGGGTGCTGAGTGCTCAGTACTCAGTGCTCGGGGTCCTGGGTGCTCCGTGCTCGGGGTGCTGGGTGCTCAGTACTCAGGGTGCTGCGTGATCAGTGCTCGGTGTGCTGGGTGCTCAGTGCTCAGGGTGATCAGTGCTCAGTTATCAGGGTGCTGGGTGCTCAGTCCTCCGGGTGCTCAGTGCTAAGGGTGCTGGGTGCTCAGTGCTCGGGGTGCTGGGTGCTCAGTACTCAGGGTGCTGGGGGCTCAGTACTCAGGGTGCTGGGTGCTCAGTACTCAGGGTGCTGGGTGCTCAGTGATCGGGGTGCTGGGTTCTCAGTACTCGGGGTGCTCAGTACTCAGGGTGCTGGGTGCTCAGTACTCAGGGTGCTGGGTGCTCAGTGCTCGGGATGCTCGGTGCTCACTACTCGGGGTGCTGGGTGCTCAGTACTCGTGGTGCTGGGTGCTCAGTGCTCAGGGTGCTGTATGCTCAGTTCTCAGGGTGCTGGGTGCTCAGTGCTCGGGGTGCTGGGTGCTCAGTGCTCAGGGTGCTGGTTGCTCAGTACTCAGTGTGCTCAGTGCTCAGGGTGCTGGGTGCTCAGTACTCAGGGTGCTGGGTGCTCAGTGCTCGGGGTGCTGGGTGCTCAGTGCTCAGGGTGCTCAGTGCTCAGTGCTCGGGGTGCTGGGTGCTCAGTACTCAGGGTGCTGGGTGCTCAGTGCTCAGGGTGCTGGGTGCTCAGTACTCAGGGTGCTGGGTGCTCAGTACTCAGGGTGCTCAGTGCTCGGGGAGCTCGGTGCTCAGTACTCAGGGTGCTGGGGGCTCAGTACTCAGGGTGCTGGGTGCTCAGTACTCAGGGTGATCTGTTCTCAGTACTCAGGGTGCTGGGTTCTCAGTGATCGGGGTGCTGGGTTCTCAGTACTCGGGGTGCTCAGTACTCAGGGTGCTGGGTGCTCAGTACTCAGGGTGCTGGGTGCTCAGTGCACGGGGTGCTAGGTGCTCAGTACTCGGGTTGGTGGGTGCTCAGTACTCGGGGTGCTGGGTGCTCAGTGCTCAGGGTGCTGGGTGCTCAGTGCTCAGGGTGCTGGGTGCTCAGTGCTCGGGGTGCTGGGTGCTCAGTGCTCAGGGTGCTGGTTGCTCAGTACTCAGTGTGCTCAGTGCTCAGGGTGCTGGGTGCTCAGTACTCAGGGTGCTGGGTGCTCAGTGCTCGGGGTGCTGGGTCCTCAGTGCTCAGGGTGCTCAGTGCTCAGTGCTCGGGGTGCTGGGTGCTCAGTGCTCGGGGTGCTGGGTGCTCACTTCTCAGGGTGCTGGTTGCTCAGTACTCAGTGTGCTCAGTGCTCAGGGTGCTGGGTGCTCAGAACTCAGGGTGCTGGGGGCTCAGTACTCAGGGTGCTGGGTGCTCAGTACTCAGGTTTCTGGGTGCTCATTCTCGGGGTGCTGGGTGCTCAGTGCTCGGGGTGCTGGGTGCTCAGTACTCAGGGTGCTGGGGGCTCAGTACTCAGGGTGCTGGGTGCTCAGTACTCAGGGTGATCTGTTCTCAGTACTCAGGGTGCTGGGTGCTCAGTGATCAGGGTGCTGGGTTCTCAGTACTCGGGGTGCTCAGTACTCAGGGTGCTGGGTGCTCAGTGCTCGGGGTGCTCGGTGCTCAGTACTCGGGGTGCTGGGTGCTCAGTACTCGGGGTGCTGGGTGCTCAGTGCTCAGGGTGCTGGGTGCTCAGTGCTCAGGGTGCTGGGTGCTCAGTGCTCGATGTGCTGGGTGCTCAGTGCTCAGGGTGCTGGTTGCTCAGTACTCAGTGTGCTCAGTGCTCAGGGTGCTGGGTGCTCAGTACCCAGGGTGCTGGGTGCTCAGTGCTCGGGGTGCTGGGTCCTCAGTGCTCAGGGTGCTCAGTGCTCAGTGCCCGGGGTGCTGGGTGCTCAGTGCTCGGGGTGCTGGGTGCTCAGTGCTCAGGGTGCTGGTTACTCAGTACTCAGTGTGCTCAGTGCTCAGGGTGCTGGGTGCTCAGAACTCAGGGTGCTGGGTGCTCAGTACTCAGGGTGCTGGGTGCTCAGTACTCAGGGTGCTTGGTGCTCAGTACTCAGGGTGCTGGGTGCTCAGTGCTCAGGGTGCTCGGTGCTCAGTACTCATGGTGCTGGGTGCTCATTCTCGGGGTGCTGGGTGCTCAGTACTCAGGGTGCTCGGTGCTCAGTTCTCAGGGTGCTGGGTGCTCAGTGCTCAGGGTGCTCGGTGCTCAGTACTCTGGGTGCTCGGGGCTCAGTACTCATGGTGCTGGGTGCTCATTCTCGGGGTGATGGGTGCTCAGTACTCAGGGTGCTCGCTGCTCAGTGTTTGGGGTGCTGGGTGCTCAATACTCAGGGTGCAGGGTGATCAGTGCTCAGGGTGCTGGCTGCTCAGTGCTCAGGGTGCTGGGTGCTCAGTACTCAGTGCTCAGGATGCTGGTTGCTCAGTGCTCAGGGTGCTGGGTGCTCAGTGCTCAGGGTGCTCAGTGCTCAGTGCTCAGTACTCAGGGTGCTGGGTGCTCAGTACTCAGGTTGCTGGGTGCTCAGTGCTCGGGGTACCCGGTGCTCAGTGCTCGGGGTGCTCGGTGCTCAGGACTCAGGGTGCTGGGGGCTCAGCACTCAGGGTGCTGGGTGCTCAGTACTCAGGGTGCTTGGTTATCAGTACTCAGGGTGCTGGGTGCTCATTCTCGGGGTGCTGGGTGCTCAGTGCTCGGGGTGCTGGGTGCTCAGTGCTAGGGGTCCTGGGTGCTCAGTACTCAGGGTGCTGGGTGCTCAGTACTCAGGGTGCTGGGTGCTCAGTATTCGGGGTGCTGGGTGCTCAGTGCTCAGCGTGCTGGGTGCTCAGTACTCAGGGTGCTCGGTGCTCAGTGCTTGGGGTGCTGGGTGCTCAGTACTCAGGGTGCTGGGTGCTCATTCTCGGGGTGCTGGGTGCTCAGTGCTCAGGATGCACGGTGCTCAGTACTCAGTGCTCAGGATGCTGGGTGCTCAGTGCTCGGGCTGCTGGGTGCTCAGTGCTCAGGGTGCTGGGTGCTCAGTACTCAGGGTGCTGGGTTCTCAGTACTCAGGGTGCTGGGTGCACAGTGCTAGGGGTGCTGGGTGCTCAGAGCTCGTGGTCTGGGTGCTCAGTACTCAGGGTGCTGGGTGCTCAGTACTCAGGGTGCTGGGTGCTCAGTGCTCAGAGTGCTGGGTGCTCAGTGCTCTGGGTGCTGGGTGCTCAGTGCTCAGGGTGCTGGGTGCTCAGTGCTCGGGGTGCTCGGTGCTCAGTGCTCAGGGTCATGGGTGCTCAGTACTCAGGGTGCTGGGTGCTCATTCTCGGGGTGCTGGGTGCTCAGTGCTCAGGATGCACGGTGCTCAGTACTTTTGGTGCTGGGTGCTCAGTACTCGGGGTGCTGGGTGCTCATTACTCAATGTGCTGGGCGCTCAGTGCTCGGGGTGCTCGCTGCTCAGTACTCTTGGTGCTGGGTGCTCAGTACTCAGGGTGCTGGGTGCTCAGTGCTCGGGGTTCTCGGTGCTCAGTGCTCAGGATGCTCGGTGCTCAGTATATTTGGTGCTGGGTGCTCAGTACTCAGGGTGCTGGGTGCTCAGTGCCTAGGGTGCTCGGTGCTCAGTACTCAGGGTGCTGGGTGCTCAGTGCTCTGGATGCTGGGTGCTCAGTACTCAGGGTGCTCAGTACTCAGGACTCAGGGTGCTGGGTGCTCAGTGCTCAGGGTGCTGGGTGCTCAGTCCTCGGGGTGCTGGGTGCTCAGTACTCGGGGTGCTCGGTGCTCAGTACTCAGGGTGCTGGGTGCTCAGTACTCAGGGTGCTGGGTGCTCAGTACTCAGGGTGCTGGGTGCTCAGTACTCAGGGTGGAGGGTGCTCAGTACTCAGGGTGCTGGGTGCTCAGTGCTCAGGGTGCTGTGTGCTCAGTACTCAGGGTGCTGGATGCTCAGTACTCAGGGTGCTGGGTGCTCAGTGCTCAGGGTGCTGGGTGCTCAGTGCTCGGGGTGCTCGGTGCTCAGTACTCAGGGTGCTGGGTGCTCAGTGCTCAGGGTGCTGGGTGCTCAGTTCTCAGGGTGCTGGGTGCTCAGTACTCGGGGTGCTCGGTGCTCAGTACTCAGGGTGCTGGGTGCTCAGTACTCAGGGTGCTCGGTGCTCAGTACTCAGGGTGCTGGGTGCTCAGTGCTCATTTGCTGGGTGCTAAGTTCTCAGGGTGCTGGGTGCTCAGTACTCAGGGTGCTGGGTGCTCAGTGCTCAGGGTGCTGGCTGCTCAGTACTCAGGGTGCAGGGTGCTCAGCACTCAGGGTGCTCAGTACTCAGGGTGCTGGGTGCTCAGTGCTAGGGGTGCTGGGTGCTCAGTACTCAGGGTGCTCAGTACTCAGGGTGCTGGGTGCTCAGTGCTCGGGGTGCTGGATGCTCAGTACTCAGGGTGCTCAGTACTCAGGATGCTGGGTGCTCAGTACTCAGGGTGCAGGGTGCTCAGCACTCAGGGTGCTCAGTACTCAGGGTGCTGGCTGCTCAGTACTCAGGGTGCAGGGTGCTCCACACTCAGGGTGCTCAGTACTCAGGGTGCTGGGTGCTCAGTGCTAGGGGTGCTGGGTGCTCAGTACTCAGGGTGCTCAGTACTCAGGATGCTGGGTGCTCAGTACTCAGGTTGCTGGGTGCTCAGTCCTCAGGGTGCTCAGTGCTCAGGGTGCTGGATGCTCAGTGCTCAGGTTGATCGGTGCTCAGGACTCAGGATGCTGGGTGCTCAGTACTCAGGGTGCTGGGTGCTCAGTACTCAGGGTGCTGGGTGCTCAGTCCTCAGGGTGCTCAGTACTCAGGATGCTGGGTGCTCAGTACTCAGGGTGCTGGGTGCTCAGTACTCAGGGTGCTGGGTGCTCAGTGCTCGGGGTGTTTGGTGCTCAGTGCTCAGGGTGCTCAGTGCTCAGTGCTCGGGGTGCTGGGTGCTCAGTGCTCAGGGTGCTGGTTGCTCAGTACTCAGTGTGCTCAGTGCTCAGGGTGCTGGGTGCTCAGTACTCAGGGTGCTGGGTGCTCAGTACTCAGGGTGCTGGGTGCTCAGTACTCAGGGTGCTTGGTGCTCAGTACTCAGGGTGCTGGGTGCTCAGTGCTCAGGGTGCTCGGTTCTCAGTACTCATGGTGCTGGGTTCTCATTCTCGGGGTGCTGGGTGCTCAGTACTCAGGGTGCTCGGTGCTCAGTTCTCAGGGTGCTGGGTGCTCAGTGCTCAGGGTGCTCGGTGCTCAATACTCTGGGTGCTCAGGGCTCAGTACTCATGGTGCTGGGTGCTCATTCTCGGGGTGCTGGGTGCTCAGTACTCAGGGTGCTTGGTGCTCAGTACTCAGGGTGCTGGGTGCTCAGTGCTCAGGGTGCTCGGTGCTCAGTACTCTCTGTGCTCGGGGCTCAGTACTCATGGTGCTGGGTGCTCAGTACTCAGGGTGCTCGGTGCTCAGTTCTCAGGGTGCTCGCTGCTCAGTGTTTGGGGTGCTGGGTGCTCAATACTCAGGGTGCTGTGTGCTCAGTGCTCAGGGTGCTGGCTGCTCAGTGCTCAGGGTGCTGGGTGCTCAGTACTCAGTGCTCAGGATGCTGGGTGCTCAGTGCTCAGGGTGCTGGGTGCTCAGTGCTCAGGGTGCTCAGTGCTCAGTGCTCAGTACTCAGGGTGCTGGGTGCTCAGTACTCAGGTTGCTGGGTGCTCAGTGCTTGGGGTACCCGGTGCTCAGTGCTCGGGGTGCTCGGTGCTCAGGACTCAGGGTGCTGGGTGCTCAGTGCTCAGGGTGCTGGGTGCTCAGTGCTCAGGGTGCTGGGTGCTCAGTGCTCAGCGTGCTTGATGCTCAGTACTCAGGGTGCTGGGTGCTCAGTGCTCAGGGTGCTGGGTGCTCAGTGCTAGGGGTGCTTGGTGCTCAGTACTCAGGGTGCTGGGTGCTCAGTACTCATGGTGCTGGGTGCTCAGTATTCGGGGTGCTGGGTGCTCAGTGCTCAGCGTGCTGGGTGCTCAGTACTCAGGGTGCTCGGTGCTCAGTGCTTGGGGTGCTGGGTGCTCAGTACTCAGGGTGCTGGGTGCTCAGTGCTCAGGGTGCTGGGTGCTCAGTGCTCAGGGTTCTGGGTGCTCAGTACTCAGTGCTCAGGATGCTGGGTGCTCAGTGCTCGGGCTGCTGGGTGCTCAGTGCTCAGGGTGCTGGGTGCTCAGTACTCAGTGTGCTGGGTTCTCAGTACTCAGGGTGCTGGGTGCACAGTGCTAGGGGTGCTGGGTGCTCAGTGCTCGTGGTCTGGGTGCTCAGTACTCAGGGTGCTGGGTGCTCAGTACTCAGGGTGCTGGGTGCTCAGTGCTCAGAGTGCTGGGTGCTCAGTGCTCTGGGTGCTGGGTGCTCAGTGCTCAGGGTGCTGGGTGCTCAGTGCTCAGGGTGCTGGGTGCTCAGTGATCGGGGTGATGGGTGGTGAGTGCTCAGGGTGCTGGGTGCTCAGTGCTCGGGGTGCTCGGTGCTCAGTGCTCAGGGACATGGGTGCTCAGTACTCAGGGTGCTGGGTGCTTAGTACTCAGGGTGCTCAGTGCTCAGTACACAGGGTGCTGGGTGCTCAGTGCTCGGGGCGCTGGGTGCTCAGTGCTCAGTACTCAGGGTGCTGGGTGCTCAGTGCTCGGGGTGCTGGGTGCTCAGTACTCAGCGTGCTGGGTGCTCAGTACTCAGGGTGCTGGGTGCTCAGTGCTCAGGGTGCTGGGTGCTCAGTGCTCAGGGTGCTGGGTGCTCAGTGCTCGGGGAGCTCGGTGCTCAGTACTCAGGGTGCTGAGTGCTCAGTACTCAGTGCTCGGGGTCCTGGGTGCTCCGTGCTCGGGGTGCTGGGTGCTCAGTACTCAGGGTGCTGGGTGCTCATTCCCGGGGTGCTGGGTACTCAGTGCTCGGGGTGCTGGGTGCTCAGTACTCAGGTTGCTGGGGGCTCAGTACTCAGGGTGCTGGGTGCTCAGTACTCAGGGTGCTCGGTTCTCAGTACTCACTGTGCTGGGTGCTCATTCTCGGGGTGCTGGGTTCTCAGTACTCGGGGTGCTCAGTACTCAGGGTGCTGGGTGCTCAGTACTCAGGGTGCTGTGTGCTCAGTGCTTGGGGTGCTCGGGGCTCAGTACTCGGGGTGCTGGGTGCTCAGTGCTCAGGGTGCTGGGTGCTCAGTGCTCAGGGTGCTGGGTGCTCAGTGCTCGGGGTGCTGGGTGCTCAGTGCTCAGGGTGCTGGTTGCTCAGTACTCAGTGTGCTCAGTGCTCAGGGTGCTGGGTGCTCAGTACTCAGGGTGCTGGGTGCTCAGTGCTCGGGGTGCTGGGTCCTCAGTGCTCAGGGTGCTCAGTGCTCAGTGCTCGGGCTGCTGGGTGCTCAGTGCTCGGGGTGCTGGGTGCTCAGTGCTCAGGGTGCTGGTTGCTCAGTACTCAGTGTGCTCAGTGCTCAGGGTGCTGGGTGCTCAGTACTCAGGGTGCTGGGTGCTCAGTACTCAGGGTGCTGGGTGCTCAGTACTCAGGGTTCTTGGTGCTCAGTACTCAGGGTGCTGGGTGCTCAGTGCTCAGGGTGCTGGGTGCTCAGTCCTCAGGGTGCTCAGTGCTCAGGGTGCTGGATGCTCAGTGCTCAGGTTGATCGGTGCTCAGTACTCAGGGTGCTCAGTACTCAGGATGCTGGGTGCTCAGTACTCAGGGTGCTTGGTGCTCAGTCCTCAGGGTGCTCAGTACTCAGGATGCTGGGTGCTCAGTACTCAGGGTGCTGGGTGCTCAGTCCTCAGGGTGCTCAGTACTCAGGGTGCTGGGTGCTCAGTACTCAGGGTGCTTGGTGCTCAGTCCTCAGGGTGCTCAGTACTCAGGATGCTGGGTGCTCAGTACTCAGGGTGCTGGGTGCTCAGTACTCAGGGTGCTGGGTGCTCAGTGCTCGGGGTGTTTGGTGCTCAGTGCTCAGGGTGCTCAGTGCTCAGTGCTCGGGGTGCTGGGTGCTCAGTGCTCAGGGTGCTCGGTTCTCAGTACTCAGGGTGCTGGGTGCTCAGTGCTAGGGGTGCTGGGTGCTCAGTACTCAGGGTGCTCAGTACTCAGGATGCTGGGTGCTCAGTACTCAGGTTGCTGGGTGCTCAGTCCTCAGGGTGCTCAGTGCTCAGGGTGCTGGATGCTCAGTGCTCAGGTTGATCGGTGCTCAGTACTCAGGATGCTGGGTGCTCAGTACTCAGGGTGCTGGGTGCTCAGTACTCAGGGTGCTGGGTGCTCAGTCCTCAGGGTGCTCAGTACTCAGGATGCTGGGTGCTCAGTACTCAGGGTGCTGGGTGCTCAGTACTCAGGGTGCTGGGTGCTCAGTGCTCGGGGTGTTTGGTGCTCAGTGCTCAGGGTGCTCAGTGCTCAGTGCTCGGGGTGCTGGGTGCTCAGTGCTCAGGGTGCTGGTTGCTCAGTACTCAGTGTGCTCAGTGCTCAGGGTGCTGGGTGCTCAGTACTCAGGGTGCTGGGTGCTCAGTACTCAGGGTGCTGGGTGCTCAGTACTCAGGGTGCTTGGTGCTCAGTACTCAGGGTGCTGGGTGCTCAGTGCTCAGGGTGCTCGGTTCTCAGTACTCATGGTGCTGGGTGCTCATTCTCGGGGTGCTGGGTGCTCAGTACTCAGGGTGCTCGGTGCTCAGTTCTCAGGGTGCTGGGTGCTCAGTGCTCAGGGTGCTCGGTGCTCAATACTCTGGGTGCTCAGGGCTCAGTACTCATGGTGCTGGGTGCTCATTCTCGGGGTGCTGGGTGCTCAGTACTCAGGGTGCTTGGTGCTCAGTACTCAGGGTGCTGGGTGCTCAGTGCTCAGGGTGCTCGGTGCTCAGTACTCTCTGTGCTCGGGGCTCAGTACTCATGGTGCTGGGTGCTCAGTACTCAGGGTGCTCGGTGCTCAGTTCTCAGGGTGCTCGCTGCTCAGTGTTTGGGGTGCTGGGTGCTCAATACTCAGGGTGCTGTGTGCTCAGTGCTCAGGGTGCTGGCTGCTCAGTGCTCAGGGTGCTGGGTGCTCAGTACTCAGTGCTCAGAATGCTGGGTGCTCAGTGCTCAGGGTGCTGGGTGCTCAGTGCTCAGGGTGCTCAGTGCTCAGTGCTCAGTACTCAGGGTGCTGGGTGCTCAGTACTCAGGTTGCTGGGTGCTCAGTGCTTGGGGTACCCGGTGCTCAGTGCTCGGGGTGCTCGGTGCTCAGGACTCAGGGTGCTGGGTGCTCAGTGCTCAGGGTGCTGGGTGCTCAGTGCTCAGGGTGCTGGGTGCTCAGTGCTCAGCGTGCTTGATGCTCAGTACTCAGGGTGCTGGGTGCTCAGTGCTCAGGGTGCTGGGTGCTCAGTGCTAGGGGTGCTTGGTGCTCAGTACTCAGGGTGCTGGGTGCTCAGTACTCATGGTGCTGGGTGCTCAGTATTCGGGGTGCTGGGTGCTCAGTGCTCAGCGTGCTGGGTGCTCAGTACTCAGGGTGCTCGGTGCTCAGTGCTTGGGGTGCTGGGTGCTCAGTACTCAGGGTGCTGGGTGCTCAGTGCTCAGGGTGCTGGGTGCTCAGTGCTCAGGGTTCTGGGTGCTCAGTACTCAGTGCTCAGGATGCTGGGTGCTCAGTGCTCGGGCTGCTGGGTGCTCAGTGCTCAGGGTGCTGGGTGCTCAGTACTCAGTGTGCTGGGTTCTCAGTACTCAGGGTGCTGGGTGCACAGTGCTAGGGGTGCTGGGTGCTCAGTGCTCGTGGTCTGGGTGCTCAGTACTCAGGGTGCTGGGTGCTCAGTACTCAGGGTGCTGGGTGCTCAGTGCTCAGAGTGCTGGGTGCTCAGTGCTCTGGGTGCTGGGTGCTCAGTGCTCAGGGTGCTGGGTGCTCAGTGCTCAGGGTGCTGGGTGCTCAGTGATCGGGGTGATGGGTGGTGAGTGCTCAGGGTGCTGGGTGCTCAGTGCTCGGGGTGCTCGGTGCTCAGTGCTCAGGGTCATGGGTGCTCAGTACTCAGGGTGCTGGGTGCTTAGTACTCAGGGTGCTCAGTGCTCAGTACACAGGGTGCTGGGTGCTCAGTGCTCGGGGCGCTGGGTGCTCAGTGCTCAGTACTCAGGGTGCTGGGTGCTCAGTGCTCGGGGTGCTGGGTGCTCAGTACTCAGCGTGCTGGGTGCTCAGTACTCAGGGTGCTGGGTGCTCAGTGCTCAGGGTGCTGGGTGCTCAGTGCTCAGGGTGCTGGGTGCTCAGTGCTCGGGGAGCTCGGTGCTCAGTACTCAGGGTGCTGAGTGCTCAGTACTCAGTGCTCGGGGTCCTGGGTGCTCCGTGCTCGTGGTGCTGGGTGCTCAGTACTCAGGGTGCTGGGTGCTCATTCCCGGGGTGCTGGGTACTCAGTGCTCGGGGTGCTGGGTGCTCAGTACTCAGGTTGCTGGGGGCTCAGTACTCAGGGTGCTGGGTGCTCAGTACTCAGGGTGCTCGGTTCTCAGTACTCAGGGTGCTGAGTGCTCATTCTCGGGGTGCTGGGTGCTCAGTGCTCGGGGTGCTGGGTGCTCAGTACTCAGGGTGCTGGGGGCTCAGTACTCAGGGTGCTGGGTGCTCAGTACTCAGGGTGATCTGTTCTCAGTACTCAGGGTGCTGGGTGCTCAGTGATCGGGGTGCTGGGTTCTCAGTACTCGGGGTGCTCAGTACTCAGGGTGCTGGGTGCTCAGTACTCAGGGTGCTGTGTGCTCAGTGCTCGGGGTGCTCGGGGCTCAGTACTCGGGGTGCTGGGTGCTCAGTGCTCAGTGTGCTGGGTGCTCAGTGCTCAGGGTGCTGGGTGCTCAGTGCTCGGGGTGCTGGGTGCTCAGTGCTCAGGGTGCTGGTTGCTCAGTATTCAGTGTGCTCAGTGCTCAGGGTGCTGGGTGCTCAGTACTCAGGGTGCTGGGTGCTCAGTGCTCGGGGTGCTGGGTCCTCAGTGCTCAGGGTGCTCAGTGCTCAGTGCTCGGGGTGCTGGGTGCTCAGTGCTCGGGGTGCTGGGTGCTCAGTGCTCAGGGTGCTGGTTGCTCAGTACTCAGTGTGCTCAGTGCTCAGGGTGCTGGGTGCTCAGAACTCAGGGTGCTGGGTGCTCAGTACTCAGGGTGCTGGGTGCTCAGTACTCAGGGTGCTTGGTGCTCAGTACTCAGGGTGCTGGGTGCTCAGTGCTCAGGGTGCTCGGTGCTCAGTACTCATGGTGCTGGGTGCTCATTCTCGGGGTGCTGGGTGCTCAGTACTCAGGGTGCTCGGTGCTCAGTTCTCAGGGTGCTGGGTGCTCAGTGCTCAGGGTGCTCGGTGCTCAGTACTCTGGGTGCTCAGGGCTCAGTACTTATGGTGCTGGGTGCTCATTCTCGGGGTGCTGGGTGCTCAGTACTCAGGGTGCTTGGTGCTCAGTACTCAGGGTGCTGGGTGCTCAGTGCTCAGGGTGCTCGGTGCTCAGTACTCTGGGTGCTCGGGGCTCAGTACTCATGGTGCTGGGTGCTCAGTACTCAGGGTGCTCGGTGCTCAGTTCTCAGGGTGCTCGCTGCTCAGTGTTTGGGGTGCTGGGTGCTTAATACTCAGGGTGCTGGGTGCTCAGTGCTCAGGGTGCTGGCTGCTCAGTGCTCAGGGTGCTGGGTGCTCAGTACTCAGTGCTCAGGATGCTGGGTGCTCAGTGCTCAGGGTGCTGGGTGCTCAGTGCTCAAGGTGCTCAGTGCTCAGTGCTCAGTACTCAGGGTGCTGGGTGCTCAGTACTCAGGTTGCTGGGTGCTCAGTGCTCGGGGTACCCGGTGCTCAGTGCTCGGGCTGCTCGGTGCTCAGGATTCAGGGTGCTGGGTGCTCAGTGCTCAGCCTCATGGGTGCTCAGTGCTCAGGGTGCTGGGTGCTCAGTGCTCAGCGTGCTTGATGCTCAGTACTCAGGGTGCTGGGTGCTCAGTGCTCAGGGTGCTGGGTGCTCAGTGCTAGGGGTGCTGGGTGCTCAGTACTCAGGGTGCTGGGTGCTCAGTACTCAGGGTGCTGGGTGCTCAGTATTCGGGGTGCTGGGTGCTCAGTGCTCAGCGTGCTGGGTGCTCAGTACTCAGGGTGCTCGGTGCTCAGTGCTCAGGGTCATGGGTGCTCAGTACTCAGGGTGCTGGGTGCTCATTCTCGGGGTGCTGGGTGCTCAGTGCTCAGGATGCACGGTTCTCAGTACTTTTGGTGCTGGGTGCTCAGTACTCGGGGTGCTGGGTGCTCATTACTCAATGTGCTGGGCGCTCAGTGCTCGGGGTGCTCGCTGCTCAGTACTCTTGGTGCTGGGTGCTCAGTACTCAGGGTGCTGGGTGCTCAGTGCTCGGGGTTCTCGGTGCTCAGTGCTCAGGATGCTCGGTGCTCAGTATATTTGGTGCTGGGTGCTCAGTACTCAGGGTGCTGGGTGCTCAGTGCCTAGGGTGCTCGGTGCTCAGTACTCAGGGTGCTGGGTGCTCAGTGCTCTGGATGCTGGGTGCTCAGTACTCAGGGTGCTCAGTACTCAGGACTCAGGGTGCTGGGTGCTCAGTGCTCAGGGTGCTGGGTGCTCAGTCCTCGGGGTGCTGGGTGCTCAGTACTCGGGGTGCTCGGTGCTCAGTACTCAGGGTGCTGGGTGCTCAGTACTCAGGGTGCTGGGTGCTCAGTACTCAGGGTGCTGGGTGCTCAGTACTCAGGGTGGTGGGTGCTCAGTACTCAGGGTGCTGGGTGCTCAGTGCTCAGGGTGCTGTGTGCTCAGTACTCAGGGTGCTGGATGCTCAGTACTCAGGGTGCTGGGTGCTCAGTGCTCAGGGTGCTGGGTGCTCAGTGCTCGGGGTGCTCGGTGCTCAGTACTCAGGGTGCTGGGTGCTCAGTGCTCAGGGTGCTGGGTGCTCAGTTCTCAGGGTGCTGGGTGCTCAGTACTCGGGGTGCTCGGTGCTCAGTACTCAGGGTGCTGGGTGCTCAGTACTCAGGGTGCTCGGTGCTCAGTACTCAGGGTGCTGGGTGCTCAGTGCTCATTTGCTGGGTGCTAAGTTCTCAGGGTGCTGGGTGCTCAGTACTCAGGGTGCTGGGTGCTCAGTGCTCAGGGTGCTGGCTGCTCAGTACTCAGGGTGCAGGGTGCTCAGCACTCAGGGTGCTCAGTACTCAGGGTGCTGGGTGCTCAGTGCTAGGGGTGCTGGGTGCTCAGTACTCAGGGTGCTCAGTACTCAGGGTGCTGGGTGCTCAGTGCTCGGGGTGCTGGATGCTCAGTACTCAGGGTGCTCAGTACTCAGGATGCTGGGTGCTCAGTACTCAGGGTGCAGGGTGCTCAGCACTCAGGGTGCTCAGTACTCAGGGTGCTGGCTGCTCAGTACTCAGGGTGCAGGGTGCTCCACACTCAGGGTGCTCAGTACTCAGGGTGCTGGGTGCTCAGTGCTAGGGGTGCTGGGTGCTCAGTACTCAGGGTGCTCAGTACACAGGATGCTGGGTGCTCAGTACTCAGGTTGCTGGGTGCTCAGTCCTCAGGGTGCTCAGTGCTCAGGGTGCTGGATGCTCAGTGCTCAGGTTGATCGGTGCTCAGGACTCAGGATGCTGGGTGCTCAGTACTCAGGGTGCTGGGTGCTCAGTACTCAGGGTGCTGGGTGCTCAGTCCTCAGGGTGCTCAGTACTCAGGATGCTGGGTGCTCAGTACTCAGGGTGCTGGGTGCTCAGTACTCAGGGTGCTGGGTGCTCAGTGCTCGGGGTGTTTGGTGCTCAGTGCTCAGGGTGCTCAGTGCTCAGTGCTCGGGGTGCTGGGTGCTCAGTGCTCAGGGTGCTGGTTGCTCAGTACTCAGTGTGCTCAGTGCTCAGGGTGCTGGGTGCTCAGTACTCAGGGTGCTGGGTGCTCAGTACTCAGGGTGCTGGGTGCTCAGTACTCAGGGTGCTTGGTGCTCAGTACTCAGGGTGCTGGGTGCTCAGTGCTCAGGGTGCTCGGTTCTCAGTACTCATGGTGCTGGGTTCTCATTCTCGGGGTGCTGGGTGCTCAGTACTCAGGGTGCTCGGTGCTCAGTTCTCAGGGTGCTGGGTGCTCAGTGCTCAGGGTGCTCGGTGCTCAATACTCTGGGTGCTCAGGGCTCAGTACTCATGGTGCTGGGTGCTCATTCTCGGGGTGCTGGGTGCTCAGTACTCAGGGTGCTTGGTGCTCAGTACTCAGGGTGCTGGGTGCTCAGTGCTCAGGGTGCTCGGTGCTCAGTACTCTCTGTGCTCAGGGCTCAGTACTCATGGTGCTGGGTGCTCAGTACTCAGGGTGCTCGGTGCTCAGTTCTCAGGGTGCTCGCTGCTCAGTGTTTGGGGTGCTGGGTGCTCAATACTCAGGGTGCTGTGTGCTCAGTGCTCAGGGTGCTGGCTGCTCAGTGCTCAGGGTGCTGGGTGCTCAGTACTCAGTGCTCAGGATGCTGGGTGCTCAGTGCTCAGGGTGCTGGGTGCTCAGTGCTCAGGGTGCTCAGTGCTCAGTGCTCAGTACTCAGGGTGCTGGGTGCTCAGTACTCAGGTTGCTGGGTGCTCAGTGCTTGGGGTACCCGGTGCTCAGTGCTCGGGGTGCTCGGTGCTCAGGACTCAGGGTGCTGGGTGCTCAGTGCTCAGGGTGCTGGGTGCTCAGTGCTCAGGGTGCTGGGTGCTCAGTGCTCAGCGTGCTTGATGCTCAGTACTCAGGGTGCTGGGTGCTCAGTGCTCAGGGTGCTGGGTGCTCAGTGCTAGGGGTGCTTGGTGCTCAGTACTCAGGGTGCTGGGTGCTCAGTACTCATGGTGCTGGGTGCTCAGTATTCGGGGTGCTGGGTGCTCAGTGCTCAGCGTGCTGGGTGCTCAGTACTCAGGGTGCTCGGTGCTCAGTGCTTGGGGTGCTGGGTGCTCAGTACTCAGGGTGCTGGGTGCTCAGTGCTCAGGGTACTGGGTGCTCAGTGCTCAGGGTTCTGGGTGCTCAGTACTCAGTGCTCAGGATGCTGGGTGCTCAGTGCTCGGGCTGCTGGGTGCTCAGTGCTCAGGGTGCTGGGTGCTCAGTACTCAGTGTGCTGGGTTCTCAGTACTCAGGGTGCTGGGTGCACAGTGCTAGGGGTGCTGGGTGCTCAGTGCTCGTGGTCTGGGTGCTCAGTACTCAGGGTGCTGGGTGCTCAGTACTCAGGGTGCTGGGTGCTCAGTGCTCAGAGTGCTGGGTGCTCAGTGCTCTGGGTGCTGGGTGCTCAGTGCTCAGGGTGCTGGGTGCTCAGTGCTCAGGGTGCTGGGTGCTCAGTGATCGGGGTGATGGGTGGTGAGTGCTCAGGGTGCTGGGTGCTCAGTGCTCGGGGTGCTCGGTGCTCAGTGCTCAGGGTCATGGGTGCTCAGTACTCAGGGTGCTGGGTGCTTAGTACTCAGGGTGCTCAGTGCTCAGTACACAGGGTGCTGGGTGCTCAGTGCTCGGGGCGCTGGGTGCTCAGTGCTCAGTACTCAGGGTGCTGGGTGCTCAGTGCTCGGGGTGCTGGGTGCTCAGTACTCAGCGTGCTGGGTGCTCAGTACTCAGGGTGCTGGGTGCTCAGTGCTCAGGGTGCTGGGTGCTCAGTGCTCAGGGTGCTGGGTGCTCAGTGCTCGGGGAGCTCGGTGCTCAGTACTCAGGGTGCTGAGTGCTCAGTACTCAGTGCTCGGGGTCCTGGGTGCTCCGTGCTCGGGGTGCTGGGTGCTCAGTACTCAGGGTGCTGGGTGCTCATTCCCGGGGTGCTGGGTACTCAGTGCTCGGGGTGCTGGGTGCTCATTACTCAGGTTGCTGGGGGCTCAGTACTCAGGGTGCTGGGTGCTCAGTACTCAGGGTGCTCGGTTCTCAGTACTCACTGTGCTGGGTGCTCATTCTCGGGGTGCTGGGTGCTCAGTGCTCGGGGTGCTGGGTGCTCAGTACTCAGGGTGCTGGGGGCTCAGTACTCAGGGTGCTGGGTGCTCAGTACTCAGGGTGATCTGTTCTCAGTACTCAGGGTGCTGGCTGCTCAGTGATCGGGGTGCTGGGTTCTCAGTACTCGGGGTGCTCAGTACTCAGGGTGCTGGGTGCTCAGTACTCAGGGTGCTGTGTGCTCAGTGCTTGGGGTGCTCGGGGCTCAGTACTCGGGGTGCTGGGTGCTCAGTGCTCAGGGTGCTGGGTGCTCAGTGCTCAGGGTGCTGGGTGCTCAGTGCTCGGGGTGCTGGGTGCTCAGTGCTCAGGGTGCTGGTTGCTCAGTACTCAGTGTGCTCAGTGCTCAGGGTGCTGGGTGCTCAGTACTCAGGGTGCTGGGTGCTCAGTGCTCGGGGTGCTGGGTCCTCAGTGCTCAGGGTGCTCAGTGCTCAGTGCTCGGGGTGCTGGGTGCTCAGTGCTCGGGGTGCTGGGTGCTCAGTGCTCAGGGTGCTGGTTGCTCAGTACTCAGTGTGCTCAGTGCTCAGGGTGCTGGGTGCTCAGTACTCAGGGTGCTGGGTGCTCAGTACTCAGGGTGCTGGGTGCTCAGTACTCAGGGTGCTTGGTGCTCAGTACTCAGGGTGCTGGGTGCTCAGTGCTCAGGGTGCTCGGTTCTCAGTACTCATGGTGCTGGGTGCTCAGTGCTAGGGGTGCTGGGTGCTCAGTACTCAGGGTGCTCAGTACTCAGGATGCTGGGTGCTCAGTACTCAGGTTGCTGGGTGCTCAGTCCTCAGGGTGCTCAGTGCTCAGGGTGCTGGATGCTCAGTGCTCAGGTTGATCGGTGCTCAGTACTCAGGATGCTGGGTGCTCAGTACTCAGGGTGCTGGGTGCTCAGTACTCAGGGTGCTTGGTGCTCAGTCCTCAGGGTGCTCAGTACTCAGGATGCTGGGTGCTCAGTACTCAGGGTGCTGGGTGCTCAGTACTCAGGGTGCTGGGTGCTCAGTGCTCGGGGTGTTTGGTGCTCAGTGCTCAGGGTGCTCAGTGCTCAGTGCTCGGGGTGCTGGGTGCTCAGTGCTCAGGGTGCTCGGTTCTCAGTACTCAGGGTGCTGGGTGCTCAGTGCTAGGGGTGCTGGGTGCTCAGTACTCAGGGTGCTCAGTACTCAGGATGCTGGGTGCTCAGTACTCAGGTTGCTGGGTGCTCAGTCCTCAGGGTGCTCAGTGCTCAGGGTGCTGGATGCTCAGTGCTCAGGTTGATCGGTGCTCAGTACTCAGGATGCTGGGTGCTCAGTACTCAGGGTGCTGGGTGCTCAGTACTCAGGGTGCTGGGTGCTCAGTCCTCAGGGTGCTCAGTACTCAGGATGCTGGGTGCTCAGTACTCAGGGTGCTGGGTGCTCAGTACTCAGGGTGCTGGGTGCTCAGTGCTCGGGGTGTTTGGTGCTCAGTGCTCAGGGTGCTCAGTGCTCAGTGCTCGGGGTGCTGGGTGCTCAGTGCTCAGGGTGCTGGTTGCTCAGTACTCAGTGTGCTCAGTGCTCAGGGTGCTGGGTGCTCAGTACTCAGGGTGCTGGGTGCTCAGTACTCAGGGTGCTGGGTGCTCAGTACTCAGGGTGCTTGGTGCTCAGTACTCAGGGTGCTGGGTGCTCAGTGCTCAGGGTGCTCGGTTCTCAGTACTCATGGTGCTGGGTGCTCATTCTCGGGGTGCTGGGTGCTCAGTACTCAGGGTGCTCGGTGCTCAGTTCTCAGGGTGCTGGGTGCTCAGTGCTCAGGGTGCTCGGTGCTCAATACTCTGGGTGCTCAGGGCTCAGTACTCATGGTACTGGGTGCTCATTCTCGGGGTGCTGGGTGCTCAGTACTCAGGGTGCTTGGTGCTCAGTACTCAGGGTGCTGGGTGCTCAGTGCTCAGGGTGCTCGGTGCTCAGTACTCTCTGTGCTCGGGGCTCAGTACTCATGGTGCTGGGTGCTCAGTACTCAGGGTGCTCGGTGCTCAGTTCTCAGGGTGCTCGCTGCTCAGTGTTTGGGGTGCTGGGTGCTCAATACTCAGGGTGCTGTGTGCTCAGTGCTCAGGGTGCTGGCTGCTCAGTGCTCAGGGTGCTGGGTGCTCAGTACTCAGTGCTCAGAATGCTGGGTGCTCAGTGCTCAGGGTGCTGGGTGCTCAGTGCTCAGGGTGCTCAGTGCTCAGTGCTCAGTACTCAGGGTGCTGGGTGCTCAGTACTCAGGTTGCTGGGTGCTCAGTGCTTGGGGTACCCGGTGCTCAGTGCTCGGGGTGCTCGGTGCTCAGGACTCAGGGTGCTGGGTGCTCAGTGCTCAGGGTGCTGGGTGCTCAGTGCTCAGGGTGCTGGGTGCTCAGTGCTCAGCGTGCTTGATGCTCAGTACTCAGGGTGCTGGGTGCTCAGTGCTCAGGGTGCTGGGTGCTCAGTGCTAGGGGTGCTTGGTGCTCAGTACTCAGGGTGCTGGGTGCTCAGTACTCATGGTGCTGGGTGCTCAGTATTCGGGGTGCTGGGTGCTCAGTGCTCAGCGTGCTGGGTGCTCAGTACTCAGGGTGCTCGGTGCTCAGTGCTTGGGGTGCTGGGTGCTCAGTACTCAGGGTGCTGGGTGCTCAGTGCTCAGGGTGCTGGGTGCTCAGTGCTCAGGGTTCTGGGTGCTCAGTACTCAGTGCTCAGGATGCTGGGTGCTCAGTGCTCGGGCTGCTGGGTGCTCAGTGCTCAGGGTGCTGGGTGCTCAGTACTCAGTGTGCTGGGTTCTCAGTACTCAGGGTGCTGGGTGCACAGTGCTAGGGGTGCTGGGTGCTCAGTGCTCGTGGTCTGGGTGCTCAGTACTCAGGGTGCTGGGTGCTCAGTACTCAGGGTGCTGGGTGCTCAGTGCTCAGAGTGCTGGGTGCTCAGTGCTCTGGGTGCTGGGTGCTCAGTGCTCAGGGTGCTGGGTGCTCAGTGCTCAGGGTGCTGGGTGCTCAGTGATCGGGGTGATGGGTGGTGAGTGCTCAGGGTGCTGGGTGCTCAGTGCTCGGGGTGCTCGGTGCTCAGTGCTCAGGGTCATGGGTGCTCAGTACTCAGGGTGCTGGGTGCTTAGTACTCAGGGTGCTCAGTGCAAAGTACACAGGGTGCTGGGTGCTCAGTGCTCGGGGCGCTGGGTGCTCAGTGCTCAGTACTCAGGGTGCTGGGTGCTCAGTGCTCGGGGTGCTGGGTGCTCAGTACTCAGCGTGCTGGGTGCTCAGTACTCAGGGTGCTGGGTGCTCAGTGCTCAGGGTGCTGGGTGCTCAGTGCTCAGGGTGCTGGGTGCTCAGTGCTCGGGGAGCTCGGTGCTCAGTACTCAGGGTGCTGAGTGCTCAGTACTCAGTGCTCGGGGTCCTGGGTGCTCCGTGCTCGGGGTGCTGGGTGCTCAGTACTCAGGGTGCTGGGTGCTCATTCCCGGGGTGCTGGGTACTCAGTGCTCGGGGTGCTGGGTGCTCAGTACTCAGGTTGCTGGGGGCTCAGTACTCAGGGTGCTGGGTGCTCAGTACTCAGGGTGCTCGGTTCTCAGTACTCAGGGTGCTGAGTGCTCATTCTCGGGGTGCTGGGTGCTCAGTGCTCGGGGTGCTGGGTGCTCAGTACTCAGGGTGCTGGGGGCTCAGTACTCAGGGTGCTGGGTGCTCAGTACTCAGGGTGATCTGTTCTCAGTACTCAGGGTGCTGGGTGCTCAGTGATCGGGGTGCTGGGTTCTCAGTACTCGGGGTGCTCAGTACTCAGGGTGCTGGGTGCTCAGTACTCAGGGTGCTGTGTGCTCAGTGCTCGGGGTGCTCGGGGCTCAGTACTCGGGGTGCTGGGTGCTCAGTGCTCAGTGTGCTGGGTGCTCAGTGCTCAGGGTGCTGGGTGCTCAGTGCTCGGGGTGCTGGGTGCTCAGTGCTCAGGGTGCTGGTTGCTCAGTACTCAGTGTGCTCAGTGCTCAGGGTGCTGGGTGCTCAGTACTCAGGGTGCTGGGTGCTCAGTGCTCGGGGTGCTGGGTCCTCAGTGCTCAGGGTGCTCAGTGCTCAGTGCTCGGGGTGCTGGGTGCTCAGTGCTCGGGGTGCTGGGTGCTCAGTGCTCAGGGTGCTGGTTGCTCAGTACTCAGTGTGCTCAGTGCTCAGGGTGCTGGGTGCTCAGAACTCAGGGTGCTGGGTGCTCAGTACTCAGGGTGCTGGGTGCTCAGTACTCAGGGTGCTTGGTGCTCAGTACTCAGGGTGCTGGGTGCTCAGTGCTCAGGGTGCTCGGTGCTCAGTACTCATGGTGCTGGGTGCTCATTCTCGGGGTGCTGGGTGCTCAGTACTCAGGGTGCTCGGTGCTCAGTTCTCAGGGTGCTGGGTGCTCAGTGCTCAGGGTGCTCGGTGCTCAGTACTCTGGGTGCTCAGGGCTCAGTACTTATGGTGCTGGGTGCTCATTCTCGGGGTGCTGGGTGCTCAGTACTCAGGGTGCTTGGTGCTCAGTACTCAGGGTGCTGGGTGCTCAGTGCTCAGGGTGCTCGGTGCTCAGTACTCTGGGTGCTCGGGGCTCAGTACTCATGGTGCTGGGTGCTCAGTACTCAGGGTGCTCGGTGCTCAGTTCTCAGGGTGCTCGCTGCTCAGTGTTTGGGGTGCTGGGTGCTTAATACTCAGGGTGCTGGGTGCTCAGTGCTCAGGGTGCTGGCTGCTCAGTGCTCAGGGTGCTGGGTGCTCAGTACTCAGTGCTCAGGATGCTGGGTGCTCAGTGCTCAGGGTGCTGGGTGCTCAGTGCTCAAGGTGCTCAGTGCTCAGTGCTCAGTACTCAGGGTGCTGGGTGCTCAGTACTCAGGTTGCTGGGTGCTCAGTGCTCGGGGTACCCGGTGCTCAGTGCTCGGGCTGCTCGGTGCTCAGGATTCAGGGTGCTGGGTGCTCAGTGCTCAGCCTCATGGGTGCTCAGTGCTCAGGGTGCTGGGTGCTCAGTGCTCAGCGTGCTTGATGCTCAGTACTCAGGGTGCTGGGTGCTCAGTGCTCAGGGTGCTGGGTGCTCAGTGCTAGGGGTGCTGGGTGCTCAGTACTCAGGGTGCTGGGTGCTCAGTACTCAGGGTGCTGGGTGCTCAGTATTCGGGGTGCTGGGTGCTCAGTGCTCAGCGTGCTGGGTGCTCAGTACTCAGGGTGCTCGGTGCTCAGTGCTTGGGGTGCTGGGTGCTCAGTACTCAGGGTGCTGGGTGCTCAGTGCTCAGGGTGCTTGGTGCTCAGTGCTCAGGGTGCTGGGTGCTCAGTACTCAGGGTGCTGGGTTCTCAGTACTCAGGGTGCTGGGTTCACAGTGCTAGGGGTGCTGGGTGCTCAGTGCTCGTGGTCTGGGTGCTCAGTACTCAGGGTGCTGGGTGCTCAGTACTCAGGGTGCTGGGGGCTCAGTATTCAGGGTGCTGGGTGCTCAGTACTCAGGGTGATCTGTTCTCAGTACTCAGGGTGCTGGGTGCTCAGTGATCGGGGTGCTGGGTTCTCAGTACTCGGGGTGCTCAGTACTCAGGGTGCTGGGTGCTCAGTACTCAGGGTGCTGGGTGCTCAGTGCTCGGGGTGCTCGGTGCTCAGTACTCGGGGTGCTGGGTGCTCAGTACTCGGGGTGCTGGGTGCTCAGTGCTCAGGGTGCTGGGTGCTCAGTGCTCAGGGTGCTGGGTGCTCAGTGCTCGGGGTGCTGGGTGCTCAGTGCTCGGGGTGCTGGGTGCTCAGTGCTCGGGGTGCTGGGTGCTCAGTGCTCGGGGTGCTGGGTGCTCAGTGCTCGGGGTGCTGGGTGCTCAGTGCTCGGGGTGCTGGGTGCTCAGTACTCAGGGTGCTGGGTGCTCAGTACTCAGGGTGCTGGGTGCTCAGTGCTCAGGGTCCTGGGTGCTCAGTACTCAGGGTGCTATGTGCTCAGTACTCAGGGTGCTCGGTGCTCAGTACTCAGGGTGCTGGGTGCTCAGTGCTCAGGGTGCTGGGTACTCAGTACTCAGGGTGCTGGGTGCTCAGTACTCAGGGTGCTGGGTGCTCAGTGCTCAGGGTGCTGGGTGCTCAGTGCTCAGGGTGCTGGGTGCTCAGTACTCAGGGTGCTGGGTGCTCAGTGCTCAGGGTGATCGGTGCTCAGTACTCAGGGTGCTCAGTACTCAGGGTGCTGGGTGCTCAGTGCTCAGGGTGCTGGGTGCTCAGTGCTCGGGGTGCTGGGTGCTCAGTGCTCAGGGTGATCGGTGCTCAGTACCCAGGGTGCTGGGTGCTCAGTGCTCAGGGTGCTGGGTGCTCAGTCCTCAGGGTGCTCAGTGCTCAGTGTGCTGGGTGCTCAGTGCTCGGGTTGCTCGGTGCTCAGAACTCAGGGTGCTGAGTGCTCAGTACTCAGGGTGCTGGGTGCTCAGTACTCATGGTGCTGGGTGCTCAGTGCTCAGTGCTCAGGGTGCTGGGTGCTCAGTGCTCAGTGCTCAGGGTGCTGGGTGCTCAGTACTCAGGGTGCTGGGTGCTCAGTACTCAGGGTGCAGGGTGCTCAGTTCTCAGGGTGCTGGGTGCTCAGTACTCTGGGTGTTGGGTGCTCAGTACTCAGGGTGCTGGGTGCTCAGTGCTCGGGGTGCTGGGTGCTCAGTGCTCAGGGTGTGGGTGCTCAGTGCTCAGGGTGCTGGGTGCTCAGTACTCAGGGTGCTGGGTGCTCAGTGCTCGGGGTGCTCGGTGCTCAATACTCAATGTGCTGGGTGCTCAGTGCTCAGGGTGCTGGGTGCTCAGTACTCAGGGTGCTCAGTGCTCAGTACTCGGGGTGCTGGGTGCTCAGTGCTCAGTGTGCTCAGTGCTCAGTGCTCAGGGTGCTGGATGCTCAGTACTCACGGTGCTCAGTGCTCAGTACTCGGGGTGCTGGGTGCTCAGTACTCAGGGTGCTCAGTGCTCAGTACTCGGGGTGCTGGGTGCTCAGTGCTCAGTGTGCTCAGTGCTCAGTGCTCGGGGTGCTGGGTGCTCAGTGCTCGGGGCGCTGGGTGCTCAGTGCTCGGGGTGCTGGGTGCTCAGTACTCAGGGTGCTGTGTGCTCAGTGCTCAGTACTCAGCGTGCTGAGTGCTCAGTGCTTAGAGTGTTGGGTGCTCAGTACTCAGGGTGCTGGGTGCTCAGTGCTCAGTGTGCTCAGTGCTCAGGGTGCTCAGTGTTCACGGTGCTGGGTGCTCAGGGTGCTGGGTGCTCAGTGCTCGGGGTGCTGGGTGCTCAGTGCTCAGTGCTCAGGGTGCTGGGTGCTCAGTGCTCAGTGCTCAGGGTGCTGGGTGTTCAGTACTCAGGGTGCTCGGTGCTCAGTGCTCTGGGTGCTGGGTGCTCAGTACTCAGGGTGCTGGGTGCTCAGTCCTCAGGGTGCTCAGTACTCAGGGTGCTCGGTGCTCAGTGCTCAGTACTCAGGGTGCTCAGTGCTCAGTACTCAGTGTGCTTTGTGCTCAGTGCTCAGGGTGTTCAGTGCTCAGTACTCAGCATGCTTTGTGCTCAGTGCTCAGGGTGCTGGGTGCTCAGTGCTCAGGGTGCTGGGCGCTGAGTACTCGGGGTGCTGGGTGCTCAGTGCTCGGGGTGCTGGGTGCTCAGTGCTCGGGGTGCTGGGTGCTCAGTGCTCGGGGTGCTGGGTGCTCAGTGCTCGGGGTGCTGGGTGCTCAGTGCTCGGGGTGCTGGGTGCTCAGTGCTCGGGGTGCTGGGTGCTCAGTGCTCGGGGTGCTCGGTGCTCAGTGCTCGTGGTGCTGGGTGCTCAGTACTCGGGGTGCTCGGTTCTCAGTACTCAGGGTGCTTTGTGTTCAGTGCTCAGGGTGCTGGGTGCTCAGTGCTCGGGGTGCTGGGTGCTCGGTGCTCAGGTTGCTGGGTGCTCAGTACTCGGGGTGCTGGGTGCTCAGTGCTCGGGGTGCTGGGTGCTCAGTGCTCGGGGTGCTCGGTGCTCAGTGCTCGTGGTGCTGGGTGCTCAGTACTCGGGGTGCTCGGTTCTCAGTACTCAGGGTGCTTTGTGTTCAGTGCTCAGGGTGCTGGGTGCTCAGTGCTCGGGGTGCTGGGTGCTCGGTGCTCAGGTTGCTGGGTGCTCAGTACTCGGGGTGCTGGGTGCTCAGTGCTCAGGGTGCTGGGTGCTCACTGCTCGGGGTGCTGGGTCCTCAGTGCTACGGGTGCTGGGTGCTCAGTGCTCGGGGTGCTGGGTGCTCAGTGCTCGGGGCGCTGTGTGCTCAGTGCTCGGGGTGCTCGGTGCTCAGTACTCAGGGTGCTGGGTGCTCAGTGCTCAGGGTGCTTGGTGCTCAGTACTCAGGGTGCTGGGTGCTCAGTGCTCGGTGTGCTCGGTGCTCAGTAGTTTGGGTGCTCAGTACTCAGGGTGCTGGGTGGTCAGTGCTCAGGGTGATCGGTGCTCAGTACTCAGGGTGCTCAGTACTCAGGGTGCTGGGTGCTCAGGGCTCGGGGTGCTGGGAGCTCAGTACTCAGGGTGCTTGGTGCTCAGTGCTCGGGGTGCTGGGTGCTGAGTGCTCAGGGTGCTGGGTGCTCAGTACTCGGGGTGCTCGGTGCTCAGTGCTCAGGGTGCTCGGTTCTCAGTACTCAGGGTGCTGGGTGCTCAGTGCTCGGGGTGCTATGTGCTCAGTACTCAGGGTGCTCAGTACTCAGGATGCTGGGTGCTCAGTACTCAGGTTGCTGGGTGCTCAGTCCTCAGGGTGCTCAGTGCTCAGGGTGCTGGATGCTCAGTGCTCAGGTTGATCGGTGCTCAGTACTCAGGATGCTGGGTGCTCAGTACTCAGGGTGCTGGGTGCTCAGTACTCAGGGTGCTGGGTGCTCAGTCCTCAGGGTGCTCAGTACTCAGGATGCTGGGTGCTCAGTACTCAGGGTGCTGGGTGCTCAGTACTCAGGGTGCTGGGTGCTCAGTGCTCGGGGTGTTTGGTGCTCAGTGCTCAGGGTGCTCAGTGCTCAGTGCTCGGGGTGCTGGGTGCTCAGTGCTCAGGGTGCTGGTTGCTCAGTACTCAGTGTGCTCAGTGCTCAGGGTGCTGGGTGCTCAGTACTCAGGGTGCTGGGTGCTCAGTACTCAGGGTGCTGGGTGCTCAGTACTCAGGGTGCTTGGTGCTCAGTACTCAGGGTGCTGGGTGCTCAGTGCTCAGGGTGCTCGGTTCTCAGTACTCATGGTGCTGGGTGCTCATTCTCGGGGTGCTGGGTGCTCAGTACTCAGGGTGCTCGGTGCTCAGTTCTCAGGGTGCTGGGTGCTCAGTGCTCAGGGTGCTCGGTGCTCAATACTCTGGGTGCTCAGGGCTCAGTACTCATGGTACTGGGTGCTCATTCTCGGGGTGCTGGGTGCTCAGTACTCAGGGTGCTTGGTGCTCAGTACTCAGGGTGCTGGGTGCTCAGTGCTCAGGGTGCTCGGTGCTCAGTACTCTCTGTGCTCGGGGCTCAGTACTCATGGTGCTGGGTGCTCAGTACTCAGGGTGCTCGGTGCTCAGTTCTCAGGGTGCTCGCTGCTCAGTGTTTGGGGTGCTGGGTGCTCAATACTCAGGGTGCTGTGTGCTCAGTGCTCAGGGTGCTGGCTGCTCAGTGCTCAGGGTGCTGGGTGCTCAGTACTCAGTGCTCAGAATGCTGGGTGCTCAGTGCTCAGGGTGCTGGGTGCTCAGTGCTCAGGGTGCTCAGTGCTCAGTGCTCAGTACTCAGGGTGCTGGGTGCTCAGTACTCAGGTTGCTGGGTGCTCAGTGCTTGGGGTACCCGGTGCTCAGTGCTCGGGGTGCTCGGTGCTCAGGACTCAGGGTGCTGGGTGCTCAGTGCTCAGGGTGCTGGGTGCTCAGTGCTCAGGGTGCTGGGTGCTCAGTGCTCAGCGTGCTTGATGCTCAGTACTCAGGGTGCTGGGTGCTCAGTGCTCAGGGTGCTGGGTGCTCAGTGCTAGGGGTGCTTGGTGCTCAGTACTCAGGGTGCTGGGTGCTCAGTACTCATGGTGCTGGGTGCTCAGTATTCGGGGTGCTGGGTGCTCAGTGCTCAGCGTGCTGGGTGCTCAGTACTCAGGGTGCTCGGTGCTCAGTGCTTGGGGTGCTGGGTGCTCAGTACTCAGGGTGCTGGGTGCTCAGTGCTCAGGGTGCTGGGTGCTCAGTGCTCAGGGTTCTGGGTGCTCAGTACTCAGTGCTCAGGATGCTGGGTGCTCAGTGCTCGGGCTGCTGGGTGCTCAGTGCTCAGGGTGCTGGGTGCTCAGTACTCAGTGTGCTGGGTTCTCAGTACTCAGGGTGCTGGGTGCACAGTGCTAGGGGTGCTGGGTGCTCAGTGCTCGTGGTCTGGGTGCTCAGTACTCAGGGTGCTGGGTGCTCAGTACTCAGGGTGCTGGGTGCTCAGTGCTCAGAGTGCTGGGTGCTCAGTGCTCTGGGTGCTGGGTGCTCAGTGCTCAGGGTGCTGGGTGCTCAGTGCTCAGGGTGCTGGGTGCTCAGTGATCGGGGTGATGGGTGGTGAGTGCTCAGGGTGCTGGGTGCTCAGTGCTCGGGGTGCTCGGTGCTCAGTGCTCAGGGTCATGGGTGCTCAGTACTCAGGGTGCTGGGTGCTTAGTACTCAGGGTGCTCAGTGCAAAGTACACAGGGTGCTGGGTGCTCAGTGCTCGGGGCGCTGGGTGCTCAGTGCTCAGTACTCAGGGTGCTGGGTGCTCAGTGCTCGGGGTGCTGGGTGCTCAGTACTCAGCGTGCTGGGTGCTCAGTACTCAGGGTGCTGGGTGCTCAGTGCTCAGGGTGCTGGGTGCTCAGTGCTCAGGGTGCTGGGTGCTCAGTGCTCGGGGAGCTCGGTGCTCAGTACTCAGGGTGCTGAGTGCTCAGTACTCAGTGCTCGGGGTCCTGGGTGCTCCGTGCTCGGGGTGCTGGGTGCTCAGTACTCAGGGTGCTGGGTGCTCATTCCCGGGGTGCTGGGTACTCAGTGCTCGGGGTGCTGGGTGCTCAGTACTCAGGTTGCTGGGGGCTCAGTACTCAGGGTGCTGGGTGCTCAGTACTCAGGGTGCTCGGTTCTCAGTACTCAGGGTGCTGAGTGCTCATTCTCGGGGTGCTGGGTGCTCAGTGCTCGGGGTGCTGGGTGCTCAGTACTCAGGGTGCTGGGGGCTCAGTACTCAGGGTGCTGGGTGCTCAGTACTCAGGGTGATCTGTTCTCAGTACTCAGGGTGCTGGGTGCTCAGTGATCGGGGTGCTGGGTTCTCAGTACTCGGGGTGCTCAGTACTCAGGGTGCTGGGTGCTCAGTACTCAGGGTGCTGTGTGCTCAGTGCTCGGGGTGCTCGGGGCTCAGTACTCGGGGTGCTGGGTGCTCAGTGCTCAGTGTGCTGGGTGCTCAGTGCTCAGGGTGCTGGGTGCTCAGTGCTCGGGGTGCTGGGTGCTCAGTGCTCAGGGTGCTGGTTGCTCAGTACTCAGTGTGCTCAGTGCTCAGGGTGCTGGGTGCTCAGTACTCAGGGTGCTGGGTGCTCAGTGCTCGGGGTGCTGGGTCCTCAGTGCTCAGGGTGCTCAGTGCTCAGTGCTCGGGGTGCTGGGTGCTCAGTGCTCGGGGTGCTGGGTGCTCAGTGCTCAGGGTGCTGGTTGCTCAGTACTCAGTGTGCTCAGTGCTCAGGGTGCTGGGTGCTCAGAACTCAGGGTGCTGGGTGCTCAGTACTCAGGGTGCTGGGTGCTCAGTACTCAGGGTGCTTGGTGCTCAGTACTCAGGGTGCTGGGTGCTCAGTGCTCAGGGTGCTCGGTGCTCAGTACTCATGGTGCTGGGTGCTCATTCTCGGGGTGCTGGGTGCTCAGTACTCAGGGTGCTCGGTGCTCAGTTCTCAGGGTGCTGGGTGCTCAGTGCTCAGGGTGCTCGGTGCTCAGTACTCTGGGTGCTCAGGGCTCAGTACTTATGGTGCTGGGTGCTCATTCTCGGGGTGCTGGGTGCTCAGTACTCAGGGTGCTTGGTGCTCAGTACTCAGGGTGCTGGGTGCTCAGTGCTCAGGGTGCTCGGTGCTCAGTACTCTGGGTGCTCGGGGCTCAGTACTCATGGTGCTGGGTGCTCAGTACTCAGGGTGCTCGGTGCTCAGTTCTCAGGGTGCTCGCTGCTCAGTGTTTGGGGTGCTGGGTGCTTAATACTCAGGGTGCTGGGTGCTCAGTGCTCAGGGTGCTGGCTGCTCAGTGCTCAGGGTGCTGGGTGCTCAGTACTCAGTGCTCAGGATGCTGGGTGCTCAGTGCTCAGGGTGCTGGGTGCTCAGTGCTCAAGGTGCTCAGTGCTCAGTGCTCAGTACTCAGGGTGCTGGGTGCTCAGTACTCAGGTTGCTGGGTGCTCAGTGCTCGGGGTACCCGGTGCTCAGTGCTCGGGCTGCTCGGTGCTCAGGATTCAGGGTGCTGGGTGCTCAGTGCTCAGCCTCATGGGTGCTCAGTGCTCAGGGTGCTGGGTGCTCAGTGCTCAGCGTGCTTGATGCTCAGTACTCAGGGTGCTGGGTGCTCAGTGCTCAGGGTGCTGGGTGCTCAGTGCTAGGGGTGCTGGGTGCTCAGTACTCAGGGTGCTGGGTGCTCAGTACTCAGGGTGCTGGGTGCTCAGTATTCGGGGTGCTGGGTGCTCAGTGCTCAGCGTGCTGGGTGCTCAGTACTCAGGGTGCTCGGTGCTCAGTGCTTGGGGTGCTGGGTGCTCAGTACTCAGGGTGCTGGGTGCTCAGTGCTCAGGGTGCTTGGTGCTCAGTGCTCAGGGTGCTGGGTGCTCAGTACTCAGGGTGCTGGGTTCTCAGTACTCAGGGTGCTGGGTTCACAGTGCTAGGGGTGCTGGGTGCTCAGTGCTCGTGGTCTGGGTGCTCAGTACTCAGGGTGCTGGGTGCTCAGTACTCAGGGTGCTGGGGGCTCAGTATTCAGGGTGCTGGGTGCTCAGTACTCAGGGTGATCTGTTCTCAGTACTCAGGGTGCTGGGTGCTCAGTGATCGGGGTGCTGGGTTCTCAGTACTCGGGGTGCTCAGTACTCAGGGTGCTGGGTGCTCAGTACTCAGGGTGCTGGGTGCTCAGTGCTCGGGGTGCTCGGTGCTCAGTACTCGGGGTGCTGGGTGCTCAGTACTCGGGGTGCTGGGTGCTCAGTGCTCAGGGTGCTGGGTGCTCAGTGCTCAGGGTGCTGGGTGCTCAGTGCTCGGGGTGCTGGGTGCTCAGTGCTCGGGGTGCTGGGTGCTCAGTGCTCGGGGTGCTGGGTGCTCAGTGCTCGGGGTGCTGGGTGCTCAGTGCTCGGGGTGCTGGGTGCTCAGTGCTCGGGGTGCTGGGTGCTCAGTACTCAGGGTGCTGGGTGCTCAGTACTCAGGGTGCTGGGTGCTCAGTGCTCAGGGTCCTGGGTGCTCAGTACTCAGGGTGCTATGTGCTCAGTACTCAGGGTGCTCGGTGCTCAGTACTCAGGGTGCTGGGTGCTCAGTGCTCAGGGTGCTGGGTACTCAGTACTCAGGGTGCTGGGTGCTCAGTACTCAGGGTGCTGGGTGCTCAGTGCTCAGGGTGCTGGGTGCTCAGTGCTCAGGGTGCTGGGTGCTCAGTACTCAGGGTGCTGGGTGCTCAGTGCTCAGGGTGATCGGTGCTCAGTACTCAGGGTGCTCAGTACTCAGGGTGCTGGGTGCTCAGTGCTCAGGGTGCTGGGTGCTCAGTGCTCGGGGTGCTGGGTGCTCAGTGCTCAGGGTGATCGGTGCTCAGTACCCAGGGTGCTGGGTGCTCAGTGCTCAGGGTGCTGGGTGCTCAGTCCTCAGGGTGCTCAGTGCTCAGTGTGCTGGGTGCTCAGTGCTCGGGTTGCTCGGTGCTCAGAACTCAGGGTGCTGAGTGCTCAGTACTCAGGGTGCTGGGTGCTCAGTACTCATGGTGCTGGGTGCTCAGTGCTCAGTGCTCAGGGTGCTGGGTGCTCAGTGCTCAGTGCTCAGGGTGCTGGGTGCTCAGTACTCAGGGTGCTGGGTGCTCAGTACTCAGGGTGCAGGGTGCTCAGTTCTCAGGGTGCTGGGTGCTCAGTACTCTGGGTGTTGGGTGCTCAGTACTCAGGGTGCTGGGTGCTCAGTGCTCGGGGTGCTGGGTGCTCAGTGCTCAGGGTGTGGGTGCTCAGTGCTCAGGGTGCTGGGTGCTCAGTACTCAGGGTGCTGGGTGCTCAGTGCTCGGGGTGCTCGGTGCTCAATACTCAATGTGCTGGGTGCTCAGTGCTCAGGGTGCTGGGTGCTCAGTACTCAGGGTGCTCAGTGCTCAGTACTCGGGGTGCTGGGTGCTCAGTGCTCAGTGTGCTCAGTGCTCAGTGCTCAGGGTGCTGGATGCTCAGTACTCACGGTGCTCAGTGCTCAGTACTCGGGGTGCTGGGTGCTCAGTACTCAGGGTGCTCAGTGCTCAGTACTCGGGGTGCTGGGTGCTCAGTGCTCAGTGTGCTCAGTGCTCAGTGCTCGGGGTGCTGGGTGCTCAGTGCTCGGGGCGCTGGGTGCTCAGTGCTCGGGGTGCTGGGTGCTCAGTACTCAGGGTGCTGTGTGCTCAGTGCTCAGTACTCAGCGTGCTGAGTGCTCAGTGCTTAGAGTGTTGGGTGCTCAGTACTCAGGGTGCTGGGTGCTCAGTGCTCAGTGTGCTCAGTGCTCAGGGTGCTCAGTGTTCACGGTGCTGGGTGCTCAGGGTGCTGGGTGCTCAGTGCTCGGGGTGCTGGGTGCTCAGTGCTCAGTGCTCAGGGTGCTGGGTGCTCAGTGCTCAGTGCTCAGGGTGCTGGGTGTTCAGTACTCAGGGTGCTCGGTGCTCAGTGCTCTGGGTGCTGGGTGCTCAGTACTCAGGGTGCTGGGTGCTCAGTCCTCAGGGTGCTCAGTACTCAGGGTGCTCGGTGCTCAGTGCTCAGTACTCAGGGTGCTCAGTGCTCAGTAATCAGTGTGCTTTGTGCTCAGTGCTCAGGGTGTTCAGTGCTCAGTACTCAGCATGCTTTGTGCTCAGTGCTCAGGGTGCTGGGTGCTCAGTGCTCAGGGTGCTGGGCGCTGAGTACTCGGGGTGCTGGGTGCTCAGTGCTCGGGGTGCTGGGTGCTCAGTGCTCGGGGTGCTGGGTGCTCAGTGCTCGGGGTGCTGGGTGCTCAGTGCTCGGGGTGCTGGGTGCTCAGTGCTCGGGGTGCTGGGTGCTCAGTGCTCGGGGTGCTGGGTGCTCAGTGCTCGGGGTGCTCGGTGCTCAGTGCTCGTGGTGCTGGGTGCTCAGTACTCGGGGTGCTCGGTTCTCAGTACTCAGGGTGCTTTGTGTTCAGTGCTCAGGGTGCTGGGTGCTCAGTGCTCGGGGTGCTGGGTGCTCGGTGCTCAGGTTGCTGGGTGCTCAGTACTCGGGGTGCTGGGTGCTCAGTGCTCGGGGTGCTGGGTGCTCAGTGCTCGGGGTGCTCGGTGCTCAGTGCTCGTGGTGCTGGGTGCTCAGTACTCGGGGTGCTCGGTTCTCAGTACTCAGGGTGCTTTGTGTTCAGTGCTCAGGGTGCTGGGTGCTCAGTGCTCGGGGTGCTGGGTGCTCGGTGCTCAGGTTGCTGGGTGCTCAGTACTCGGGGTGCTGGGTGCTCAGTGCTCAGGGTGCTGGGTGCTCACTGCTCGGGGTGCTGGGTCCTCAGTGCTACGGGTGCTGGGTGCTCAGTGCTCGGGGTGCTGGGTGCTCAGTGCTCGGGGCGCTGTGTGCTCAGTGCTCGGGGTGCTCGGTGCTCAGTACTCAGGGTGCTGGGTGCTCAGTGCTCAGGGTGCTTGGTGCTCAGTACTCAGGGTGCTGGGTGCTCAGTGCTCGGTGTGCTCGGTGCTCAGTAGTTTGGGTGCTCAGTACTCAGGGTGCTGGGTGGTCAGTGCTCAGGGTGATCGGTGCTCAGTACTCAGGGTGCTCAGTACTCAGGGTGCTGGGTGCTCAGGGCTCGGGGTGCTGGGAGCTCAGTACTCAGGGTGCTTGGTGCTCAGTGCTCGGGGTGCTGGGTGCTGAGTGCTCAGGGTGCTGGGTGCTCAGTACTCGGGGTGCTCGGTGCTCAGTACTCAGGGTGCTGGGTGCTCAGTACTCAGGGTGCTGGGTGCTCAGTACTCAGGGTGCTCGCTGCTCAGTACTCAGGGTGCTGGGTGCTCAGTGCTCAGGGTGCTGGGTGCTCAGTACTCAGGGTGCTCGGTGCTCAGTGCTCAGGGTGATCGGTGCTCAGTCCTCAGTGTGCTCAGTACTCAGGGTGCTGGGTGCTCAGTGCTCTGGTTGCTCAGTACTCAGGGTGCTGGGTGCTCAGTACTCAGGGTGCTGGGTGCTCAGTGATCGGGGTGCTGGGTGCTCAGTACTCAGGGAGCTGGGTGCTCAGTGCTCAGGGTGCTGGGTGCTCAGTTCTCATTGTGCTGGGTGCTCAGTACTCAGGGTGCTCAGTGCTCGTGGAGCTCGGTGCTCAGTACTCAGGGTGCTGGGTGCTCAGTACTCAGTGCTCGGGGTCCTGGGTTCTCAGCCCTCTGGGTGCTTAGTGCACAGTACTCAGGGTGCTGGGTGCTCAGTATTCAGGGTGCTCAGTGCTCGGGGTGCTGGGTGCTCAGTACTCAGGGTGCTGGGTGCTCAGTACTCAGGGTGCTGGGTGCTCATTCTCGGGGTGCTGGGTGCTCAGTGCTCTGGGTGCTGGGTGCTCAGTACTCGGGGTGCTGGTTGCTCAGTGCTCAGCGTGCTGGGTGCTCAGTACTCAGGGTGCTCGGTTCTCAGTACTCAGGGTGCTGGGTGCTCATTCTCGGGGTGCTGGGTGCTCAGTGCTCAGGGTGCTGGGTGCTCAGTGTTCAGGGTCCTCGGTGCTCAGTACTCAGTGTGCTCAGTACTCAGCGTGCTTTGTGCTCAGTGCTCAGGGTGCTGGGTGCTCAGTACTCAGGGTGCTGGGTGCTCAGTACTCACGGGGCTGGGTGCTCAGTACTCGGGGTGCTGGGTGCTCATTACACAGGGTGCTGGGTGCTCAGTGCTCGGGGTGCTCGCTGCTCAGTACTCTTGGTGCTGGGTGCTCAGTACTCATGGTGCTGGGTGCTCAGTGCTCGGGTTGCTCGGTGCTCAGTGCTCAGGATGCTCGGTGCTCAGTACTTTTGGTGCTGGGTGCTCAGTACTCAGGGTGCTGGGTGCTCAGTGCTAGGGGTGCTCGGTGCTCAGTACTCAGGGTGCTGGGTGCTCAGTGCTCAGGTTGCAGGGTGCTCAGTACTCAGGGTGCTGGGTGCTCAGTACTCAGGTTGCTGGGTGCTCAGTGCTCAGGGTGCTGTGTGCTCAGTACTCATGGTGCTTGTTGCTCAGTACTCAGGGTGCTGGGTGCTCAGTGCTCGGGGTGCTCGGTGCTCAGTAGTCGGGGTGCTGGGTGCTCAGTACTCGGGGTGCTGGGTGCTCAGTGCTCAGGGTGCTGGGTGCTCAGTGCTCAGGGTGCTGGGTGCTCAGTGCTCGGGTGCTGGGTGCTCAGTGCTCAGGGTGCTTGTTGCTCAGTACTCAGTGTGCTCAGTGCTCAGGGTGCTGGGTGCTCAGTACTCAGGGTGCTGGGTGCTCAGTGCTCGGGGTGCTGGGTCCTCAATGCTCAGGGTGCTCAGTGCTCAGTGCTCGGGGTGCTGGGTGCTCAGTGCTCGGGGTGCTGGGTGCTCAGTGCTCAGGGTGCTGGTTGCTCAGTACTCAGTGTGCTCAGTGCTCAGGGTGCTGGGTGCTCAGAACTCAGGGTGCTGTGTGCTCAGTACTAAGGGTGCTGGGTGCTCAGTACTCAGGGTGCTTGGTGCTCAGTACTCAGGGTGCTGGGTGCTCAGTGCTCAGGGTGCTCGGTGCTCAGTACTCATGGTGCTTTGTGCTCATTCTCGGGGTGCTGGGTGCTCAGTACTCAGGGTGCTCGGTGCTCAGTTCTCAGGGTGCTGGGTGCTCAGTGCTCAGGGTGCTCGGTGCTCAGTACTCTGGGTGCTCGGGGCTCAGTACTCATGGTGCTGGGTGCTCATTCTCGGGGTGATGGGTGCTCAGTACTCAGGGTGCTTGGTGCTCAGTACTCAGGGTGCTGGGTGCTCAGTGCTCAGGGTGATCGGTGCTCAGTACTCAGGGTGCTCAGTACTCAGGGTGCTGGGTGCTCAGGGCTCGGGGTGCTGGGAGCTCAGTACTCAGGGTGCTGGGTGCTCAGTGCTCGGGGTGCTGGGTGCTGAGTGCTCAGGGTGCTGGGTGCTCAGTACTCGGGGTGCTCGGTGCTCAGTACTCAGGGTGCTGGGTGCTCAGTACTCAGGGTGCTGGGTGCTCAGTACTCAGGGTGCTCGCTGCTCAGTACTCAGGGTGCTGGGTGCTCAGTGCTCAGGGTGCTGGGTGCTCAGTACTCAGGGTGCTCGGTGCTCAGTGCTCAGGGTGATCGGTGCTCAGTCCTCAGGGTGCTCAGTACTCAGGGTGCTGGGTGCTCAGTGCTCTGGTTGCTCAGTACTCAGGGTGCTGGGTGCTCAGTACTCAGGGTGCTGGGTGCTCAGTGCTCGGGGTGCTGGGTGCTCAGTACTCAGGGAGCTGGGTGCTCAGTGCTCAGGGTGCTGGGTGCTCAGTTCTCATTGTGCTGGGTGCTCAGTACTCAGGGTGCTCAGTGCTCCTGGAGCTCGGTGCTCAGTACTCAGGGTGCTGGGTACTCAGTACTCAGTGCTCGGGGTCCTGGGTTCTCAGCCCTCTGGGTGCTTAGTGCACAGTTCTCAGGGTGCTGGGTGCTCAGTATTCAGGGTGCTCAGTGCTCGGGGTGCTGGGTGCTCAGTACTCAGGGTGCTGGGTGCTCAGTACTCAGGGTGCTGGGTGCTCATTCTCGGGGTGCTGGGTGCTCAGTGGTCTGGGTGCTGGGTGCTCAGTACTCGGGGTGCTGGTTGCTCAGTGCTCAGCGTGCTGGGTGCTCAGTACTCAGGGTGCTCGGTTCTCAGTACTCAGGGTGCTGGGTGCTCATTCTCGGGCTGCTGGGTGCTCAGTGCTCAGGGTGCTGGGTGCTCAGTGTTCAGGGTCCTCGGTGCTCAGTACTCAGTGTGCTCAGTACTCAGCGTGCTTTGTGCTCAGTGCTCAGGGTGCTGGGTGCTCAGTACTCAGGGTGCTGGGTGCTCAGTACTCACGGGGCTGGGTGCTCAGTACTCGGGGTGCTGGGTGCTCATTACACAGGGTGCTGGGTGCTCAGTGCTCGGGGTGCTCGCTGCTCAGTACTCTTGGTGCTGGGTGCTCAGTACTCAGGGTGCTGGGTGCTCAGTGCTCGGGTTGCTCGGTGCTCAGTGCTCAGGATGCTCGGTGCTCAGTACTTTTGGTGCTGGGTGCTCAGTACTCAGGGTGCTGGGTGCTCAGTGCTAGGGGTGCTCGGTGCTCAGTACTCAGGGTGCTGGGTGCTCAGTGCTCAGGTTGCAGGGTGCTCAGTACTCAGGGTGCTGGGTGCTCAGTACTCAGGTTGCTGGGTGCTCAGTGCTCAGGGTGCTGTGTGCTCAGTACTCATGGTGCTTGTTGCTCAGTACTCAGGGTGCTGGGTGCTCAGTGCTCGGGGTGCTCGGTGCTCAGTACTCGGGGTGCTGGGTGCTCAGTACTCGGGGTGCTGGGTTCTCAGTGCTCAGGGTGCTGGGTGCTCAGTGCTCAGGGTGCTGGGTGCTCAGTGCTCGGGTGCTGGGTGCTCAGTGCTCAGGGTGCTTGTTGCTCAGTACTCAGTGTGCTCAGTGCTCAGGGTGCTGGGTGCTCAGTACTCAGGGTGCTGGGTGCTCAGTGCTCGGGGTGCTGGGTCCTCAGTGCTCAGGGTGCTCAGTGCTCAGTGCTCGGGGTGCTGGGTGCTCAGTGCTCGGGGTGCTGGGTGCTCAGTGCTCAGGGTGCTGGTTGCTCAGTACTCAGTGTGCTCAGTGCTCAGGGTGCTGGGTGCTCAGAACTCAGGGTGCTGGGTGCTCAGTACTAAGGGTGCTGGGTGCTCAGTACTCAGGGTGCTTGGTGCTCAGTACTCAGGGTGCTGGGTGCTCAGTGCTCAGGGTGCTCGGTGCTCAGTACTCATGGTGCTGGGTGCTCATTCTCGGGGTGCTGGGTGCTCAGTACTCAGGGTGCTCGGTGCTCAGTTCTCAGGGTGCTGGGTGCTCAGTGCTCAGGGTGCTCGGTGCTCAGTACTCTGGGTGCTCGGGGCTCAGTACTCATGGTGCTGGGTGCTCATTCTCGGGGTGATGGGTGCTCAGTACTCAGGGTGCTTGGTGCTCAGTACTCAGGGTGCTGGGTGCTCAGTGCTCAGGGTGCTCGGTGCTCAGTACTCTGGGTGCTCGGGGCTCAGTACTCATGGTGCTGGGTGCTCAGTACTCAGGGTGCTCGGTGCTCAGTTCTCAGGGTGCACGCTGCTCAGTGTTTGGGGTGCTGGGTGCTCAATACTCAGGGTGCTGGGTGATCAGTGCTCAGGGTGCTGGCTGCTCAGTGCTCAGGGTGCTGGGTGCTCAGTACTCAGTGCTCAGGATGCTGGTTGCTCAGTGCTCAGGGTGCTGGGTGCTCAGTGCTCAGGGTGCTCAGTGCTCAGTACTCAGGGTGCTGGGTGCTCAGTACTCAGGTTGCTGGGTGCTCAGTGCTCGGGGTACCCGGTGCTCAGTGCTCGGGGTGCTCGTTGCTCAGGACTCAGGGTGCTGGGGGCTCAGTACTCAGGGTGCTGGGTGCTCAGTACTCAGGGTGCTCGGTTCTCAGTACTCAGGGTGCTGGGTGCTCATTCTCGGGGTGCTGGGTGCTCAGTGCTCGGGGTGCTGGGTGCTCAGTGCTAGGGGTCCTGGGTGCTCAGTACTCAGGGTGCTGGGTGCTCAGTACTCAGGGTGCTGGGTGCTCAGTATTCGGGGTGCTGGGTGCTCAGTGCTCAGCGTGCTGGGTGCTCAGTACTCAGGGTGCTCGGTGCTCAGTGCTCGGGTTGCTCGGTGCTCAGTGCTCAGGATGCTCGGTGCTCAGTACTTTTGGTGCTGGGTGCTCAGTACTCAGGGTGCTGGGTGCTCAGTGCTAGGGGTGCTCGGTGCTCAGTACTCAGGGTGCTGGGTGCTCAGTGCTCAGGTTGCAGGGTGCTCAGTACTCAGGGTGCTGGGTGCTCAGTACTCAGGTTGCTGGGTGCTCAGTGCTCAGGGTGCTGTGTGCTCAGTACTCATGGTGCTTGTTGCTCAGTACTCAGGGTGCTGGGTGCTCAGTGCTCGGGGTGCTCGGTGCTCAGTACTCGGGGTGCTAGGTGCTCAGTACTCGGGGTGCTGGGTGCTCAGTGCTCAGGGTGCTGGGTGCTCAGTGCTCAGGGTGCTGGGTGCTCAGTGCTCGGGTGCTGGGTGCTCAGTGCTCAGGGTGCTTGTTGCTCAGTACTCAGTGTGCTCAGTGCTCAGGGTGCTGGGTGCTCAGTACTCAGGGTGCTGGGTGCTCAGTGCTCGGGGTGCTGGGTCCTCAGTGCTCAGGGTGCTCAGTGCTCAGTGCTCGGGGTGCTGGGTGCTCAGTGCTCGGGGTGCTGGGTGCTCAGTGCTCAGGGTGCTGGTTGCTCAGTACTCAGTGTGCTCAGTGCTCAGGGTGCTGGGTGCTCAGAACTCAGGGTGCTGTGTGCTCAGTACTAAGGGTGCTGGGTGCTCAGTACTCAGGGTGCTTGGTGCTCAGTACTCAGGGTGCTGGGTGCTCAGTGCTCAGGGTGCTCGGTGCTCAGTACTCATGGTGCTTTGTGCTCATTCTCGGGGTGCTGGGTGCTCAGTACTCAGGGTGCTCGGTGCTCAGTTCTCAGGGTGCTGGGTGCTCAGTGCTCAGGGTGCTCGGTGCTCAGTACTCTGGGTGCTCGGGGCTCAGTACTCATGGTGCTGGGTGCTCATTCTCGGGGTGATGGGTGCTCAGTACTCAGGGTGCTTGGTGCTCAGTACTCAGGGTGCTGGGTGCTCAGTGCTCAGGGTGATCGGTGCTCAGTACTCAGGGTGCTCAGTACTCAGGGTGCTGGGTGCTCAGGGCTCGGGGTGCTGGGAGCTCAGTACTCAGGGTGCTGGGTGCTCAGTGCTCGGGGTGCTGGGTGCTGAGTGCTCAGGGTGCTGGGTGCTCAGTACTCGGGGTGCTCGGTGCTCAGTACTCAGGGTGCTGGGTGCTCAGTACTCAGGGTGCTGGGTGCTCAGTACTCAGGGTGCTCGCTGCTCAGTACTCAGGGTGCTGGGTGCTCAGTGCTCAGGGTGCTGGGTGCTCAGTACTCAGGGTGCTCGGTGCTCAGTGCTCAGGGTGATCGGTGCTCAGTCCTCAGGGTGCTCAGTACTCAGGGTGCTGGGTGCTCAGTGCTCTGGTTGCTCAGTACTCAGGGTGCTGGGTGCTCAGTACTCAGGGTGCTGGGTGCTCAGTGCTCGGGGTGCTGGGTGCTCAGTACTCAGGGAGCTGGGTGCTCAGTGCTCAGGGTGCTGGGTGCTCAGTTCTCATTGTGCTGGGTGCTCAGTACTCAGGGTGCTCAGTGCTCCTGGAGCTCGGTGCTCAGTACTCAGGGTGCTGGGTACTCAGTACTCAGTGCTCGGGGTCCTGGGTTCTCAGCCCTCTGGGTGCTTAGTGCACAGTACTCAGGGTGCTGGGTGCTCAGTATTCAGGGTGCTCAGTGCTCGGGGTGCTGGGTGCTCAGTACTCAGGGTGCTGGGTGCTCAGTACTCAGGGTGCTGGGTGCTCATTCTCGGGGTGCTGGGTGCTCAGTGGTCTGGGTGCTGGGTGCTCAGTACTCGGGGTGCTGGTTGCTCAGTGCTCAGCGTGCTGGGTGCTCAGTACTCAGGGTGCTCGGTTCTCAGTACTCAGGGTGCTGGGTGCTCATTCTCGGGCTGCTGGGTGCTCAGTGCTCAGGGTGCTGGGTGCTCAGTGTTCAGGGTCCTCGGTGCTCAGTACTCAGTGTGCTCAGTACTCAGCGTGCTTTGTGCTCAGTGCTCAGGGTGCTGGGTGCTCAGTACTCAGGGTGCTGGGTGCTCAGTACTCACGGGGCTGTGTGCTCAGTACTCGGGGTGCTGGGTGCTCATTACACAGGGTGCTGGGTGCTCAGTGCTCGGGGTGCTCGCTGCTCAGTACTCTTGGTGCTGGGTGCTCAGTACTCAGGGTGCTGGGTGCTCAGTGCTCGGGTTGCTCGGTGCTCAGTGCTCAGGATGCTCGGTGCTCAGTACTTTTGGTGCTGGGTGCTCAGTACTCAGGGTGCTGGGTGCTCAGTGCTAGGGGTGCTCGGTGCTCAGTACTCAGGGTGCTGGGTGCTCAGTGCTCAGGTTGCAGGGTGCTCAGTACTCAGGGTGCTGGGTGCTCAGTACTCAGGTTGCTGGGTGCTCAGTGCTCAGGGTGCTGTGTGCTCAGTACTCATGGTGCTTGTTGCTCAGTACTCAGGGTGCTGGGTGCTCAGTGCTCGGGGTGCTCGGTGCTCAGTACTCGGGGTGCTGGGTGCTCAGTACTCGGGGTGCTGGGTTCTCAGTGCTCAGGGTGCTGGGTGCTCAGTGCTCAGGGTGCAGGGTGCTCAGTGCTCGGGTGCTGGGTGCTCAGTGCTCAGGGTGCTTGTTGCTCAGTACTCAGTGTGCTCAGTGCTCAGGGTGCTGGGTGCTCAGTACTCAGGGTGCTGGGTGCTCAGTGCTCGGGGTGCTGGGTCCTCAGTGCTCAGGGTGCTCAGTGCTCAGTGCTCGGGGTGCTGGGTTCTCAGTGCTCGGGGTGCTGGGTGCTCAGTGTTCAGGGTGCTGGTTGCTCAGTACTCAGTGTGCTCAGTGCTCAGGGTGCTGGGTGCTCAGAACTCAGGGTGCTGTGTGCTCAGTACTAAGGGTGCTGGGTGCTCAGTACTCAGGGTGCTTGGTGCTCAGTACTCAGGGTGCTGGGTGCTCAGTGCTCAGGGTGCTCGGTGCTCAGTACTCATGGTGCTGGGTGCTCATTCTCGGGGTGCTGGGTGCTCAGTACTCAGGGTGCTCGGTGCTCAGTTCTCAGGGTGCTGGGTGCTCAGTGCTCAGGGTGCTCGGTGCTCAGTACTCTGGGTGCTCGGGGCTCAGTACTCATCTTGCTGGGTGCTCATTCTCGGGGTGATGGGTGCTCAGTACTCAGGGTGCTTGGTGCTCAGTACTCAGGGTGCTGGGTGCTCAGTGCTCAGGGTGCTCGGTGCTCAGTACTCTGGGTGCTCGGGGCTCAGTACTCATGGTGCTGGGTGCTCAGTACTCAGGGTGCTCGGTGCTCAGTTCTCAGGGTGCACGCTGCTCAGTGTTTGGGGTGCTGGGTGCTCAATACTCAGGGTGCTGGGTGATCAGTGCTCAGGGTGCTGGCTGCTCAGTGCTCAGGGGGCTGGGTGCTCAGTACTCAGTGCTCAGGATGCTGGTTGCTCAGTGCTCAGGGTGCTGGGTGCTCAGTGCTCAGGGTGCTCAGTGCTCAGTACTCAGGGTGCTGGGTGCTCAGTACTCAGGTTGCTGGGTGCTCAGTGCTCGGGGTACCCGGTGCTCAGTGCTCGGGGTGCTCGTTGCTCAGGACTCAGGGTGCTGGGGGCTCAGTACTCAGGGTGCTGGGTGCTCAGTACTCAGGGTGCTCGGTTCTCAGTACTCAGGGTGCTGGGTGCTCATTCTCGGGGTGCTGGGTGCTCAGTGCTCGGGGTGCTGGGTGCTCAGTGCTAGGGGTCCTGGGTGCTCAGTACTCAGGGTGCTGGGTGCTCAGTACTCAGGGTGCTGGGTGCTCAGTATTCGGGGTGCTGGGTGCTCAGTGCTCAGCGTGCTGGGTGCTCAGTACTCAGGGTGCTCGGTGCTCAGTGCTTGGGGTGCTGGGTGCTCAGTACTCAGGGTGCTGGGTGCTCAGTGCTCAGGGTGCTGGGTGCTCAGTGCTCAGGGTGCTGGGTGCTCAGTACTCAGTGCTCAGGATGCTGGGTGCTCAGTGCTCGGGCTGCTGGGTGCTCAGTGCTCAGGGTGCTGGGTGCTCAGTACTCAGGGTGCTGGGTTCTCAGTACTCAGGGTGCTGGGTGCACAGTGCTAGGGGTGCTGGGTGGTCAGTGCTCGTGGTCTGGGTGCTCAGTACTCAGGGTGCTGGGTGCTCAGTACTCAGGGTGCTGGGTGCTCAGTGCTCAGAATGCTGGGTGCTCAGTGCTCTGGGTGCTGGGTGCTCAGTGCTCAGGGTGCTTCGTGCTCAGTGCTCGGGGTGCTCGGTGCTCAGTGCTCAGGGTCATGGGTGCTCAGTACTCAGGGGGCTGGGTGCTCATTCTCGGGGTGCTGGGTGCTCAGTGCTCAGGATGCTCGGTGCTCAGTACTTTTGGTGCTGGGTGCTCAGTACTCGTGGTGCTGGGTGCTCATTACTCAATGTGCTGGGTGCTCAGTGCTCGGGGTGCTCGCTGCTCAGTACTCTTGGTTCTGGGTGCTCAGTACTCAGGGTGCTGGGTGCTCAGTGCTCGGGGTTCTCGGTGCTCAGTGCTCAGGATGCTCGGTGCTCAGTACATTTGGTGCTGGGTGCTCAGTACTCAGGGTGCTGGGTGCTCAATGCCTAGGGTGCTCGGTGCTCAGTACTCAGGGTGCTGGGTGCTCAGTGCTCTGGATGCTGGGTGCTCAGTACTCAGGGTGCTCAGTACTCAGGACTCAGTGTGCTGGGTGCTCAGTGCTCAGGGTGCTGGGTGCTCAGTCCTCGGGGTGCTGGGTGCTCAGTACTCGGGGTGCTCGGTGCTCAGTACTCAGGGTGCTGGGTGCTCAGTACTCAGGGTGCTGGGTGCTCAGTACTCAGGGTGCTGGGTGCTCAGTACTCAGGGTGGTGGGTGCTCAGTGCTCGGGGTGCTGGGTCCTCAGTGCTCAGGGTGCTCAGTGCTCAGTGCTCTGGGTGCTTAGTACTCAGGGTGCTCGGTTCTCAGTACTCAGGGTGCTGGGTGCTCATTCTCGGGGTGCTGGGTGCTCAGTGCTAGGGGTCCTGGGTGCTCAGTACTCAGGGTGCTGGGTGCTCAGTACTCAGGGTGCTGGGTGCTCAGTATTCGGGGTGCTGGGTGCTCAGTGCTCAGCGTGCTGGGTGCTCAGTACTCAGGGTGCTCGGTGCTCAGTGCTCGGGTTGCTCGGTGCTCAGTGCTCAGGATGCTCGGTGCTCAGTACTTTTGGTGCTGGGTGCTCAGTACTCAGGGTGCTGGGTGCTCAGTGCTAGGGGTGCTCGGTGCTCAGTACTCAGGGTGCTGGGTGCTCAGTGCTCAGGTTGCAGGGTGCTCAGTACTCAGGGTGCTGGGTGCTCAGTACTCAGGTTGCTGGGTGCTCAGTGCTCAGGGTGCTGTGTGCTCAGTACTCATGGTGCTTGTTGCTCAGTACTCAGGGTGCTGGGTGCTCAGTGCTCGGGGTGCTCGGTGCTCAGTACTCGGGGTGCTAGGTGCTCAGTACTCGGGGTGCTGGGTGCTCAGTGCTCAGGGTGCTGGGTGCTCAGTGCTCAGGGTGCTGGGTGCTCAGTGCTCGGGTGCTGGGTGCTCAGTGCTCAGGGTGCTTGTTGCTCAGTACTCAGTGTGCTCAGTGCTCAGGGTGCTGGGTGCTCAGTACTCAGGGTGCTGGGTGCTCAGTGCTCGGGGTGCTGGGTCCTCTGTGCTCAGGGTGCTCAGTGCTCGGGGTGCTGGGTGCTCAGTGCTCGGGGTCCTGGGTGCTCAGTGCTCAGGGTGCTGGTTGCTCAGTACTCAGTGTGCTCAGTGCTCAGGGTGCTGGGTGCTCAGAACTCAGGGTGCTGTGTGCTCAGTACTAAGGGTGCTGGGTGCTCAGTACTCAGGGTGCTTGGTGCTCAGTACTCAGGGTGCTGGGTGCTCAGTGCTCAGGGTGCTCGGTGCTCAGTACTCATGGTGCTTTGTGCTCATTCTCGGGGTGCTGGGTGCTCAGTACTCAGGGTGCTCGGTGCTCAGTTCTCAGGGTGCTGGGTGCTCAGTGCTCAGGGTGCTCGGTGCTCAGTACTCTGGGTGCTCGGGGCTCAGTACTCATGGTGCTGGGTGCTCATTCTCGGGGTGATGGGTGCTCAGTACTCAGGGTGCTTGGTGCTCAGTACTCAGGGTGCTGGGTGCTCAGTGCTCAGGGTGATCGGTGCTCAGTACTCAGGGTGCTCAGTACTCAGGGTGCTGGGTGCTCAGGGCTCGGGGTGCTGGGAGCTCAGTACTCAGGGTGCTGGGTGCTCAGTGCTCGGGGTGCTGGGTGCTGAGTGCTCAGGGTGCTGGGTGCTCAGTACTCGGGGTGCTCGGTGCTCAGTACTCAGGGTGCTGGGTGCTCAGTACTCAGGGTGCTGGGTGCTCAGTACTCAGGGTGCTCGCTGCTCAGTACTCAGGGTGCTGGGTGCTCAGTGCTCAGGGTGCTGGGTGCTCAGTACTCAGGGTGCTCGGTGCTCAGTGCTCAGGGTGATCGGTGCTCAGTCCTCAGGGTGCTCAGTACTCAGGGTGCTGGGTGCTCAGTGCTCTGGTTGCTCAGTACTCAGGGTGCTGGGTGCTCAGTACTCAGGGTGCTGGGTGCTCAGTACTCAGGGTGCTGGGTGCTCAGTACTCAGGGTGGTGGGTGCTCAGTGCTCGGGGTGCTGGGTCCTCAGTGCTCAGGGTGCTCAGTGCTCAGTGCTCGGGGTGCTGGGTGCTCAGTGCTCGGGGTGCTGGGTGCTCAGTGCTCAGGGTGCTGGTTGCTCAGTACTCAGTGTGCTCAGTGCTCAGGGTGCTGGGTGCTCAGAACTCAGGGTGCTGGGTGCTCAGTACTAGGGGTGCTGGGTGCTCAGTACTCAGGGTGCTTGGTGCTCAGTACTCAGGGTGCTGGGTGCTCAGTGCTCAGGGTGCTCGGTGCTCAGTACTCATGGTGCTGGGTGCTCATTCTCGGGGTGCTGGGTGCTCAGTACTCAGGGTGCTCGGTGCTCAGTTCTCAGGGTGCTGGGTGCTCAGTGCTCAGGGTGCTCGGTGCTCAGTACTCTGGGTGCTCGGGGCTCAGTACTCATGGTGCTGGGTGCTCATTCTCGGGGTGATGGGTGCTCAGTACTCAGGGTGCTTGGTGCTCAGTACTCAGGGTGCTGGGTGCTCAGTGCTCAGGGTGCTTGGTGCTCAGTACTCTGGGTGCTCGGGGCTCAGTACTCATGGTGCTGGGTGCTCAGTACTCAGGGTGCTCGGTGCTCAGTTCTCAGGGTGCACGCTGCTCAGTGTTTGGGGTGCTGGGTGCTCAATACTCAGGGTGCTGGGTGATCAGTGCTCAGGGTGCTGGCTGCTCAGTGCTCAGGGTGCTGGGTGCTCAGTAGTCAGTGCTCAGGATGCTGGTTGCTCAGTGCTCAGGGTGCTGGGTGCTCAGTGCTCAGGGTGCTCAGTGCTCAGTACTCAGGGTGCTGGGTGCTCAGTACTCAGGTTGCTGGGTGCTCAGTGCTCGGGGTACCCGGTGCTCAGTGCTCGGGGTGCTCGTTGCTCAGGACTCAGGGTGCTGGGGGCTCAGTACTCAGGGTGCTGGGTGCTCAGTACTCAGGGTGCTCGGTTCTCAGTACTCAGGGTGCTGGGTGCTCATTCTCGGGGTGCTGGGTGCTCAGTGCTCGGGGTGCTGGGTGCTCAGTGCTAGGGGTCCTGGGTGCTCAGTACTCAGGGTGCTGGGTGCTCAGTACTCAGGGTGCTGGGTGCTCAGTATTCGGGGTGCTGGGTGCTCAGTGCTCAGCGTGCTGGGTGCTCAGTACTCAGGGTGCTCGGTGCTCAGTGCTCGGGTTGCTCGGTGCTCAGTGCTCAGGATGCTCGGTGCTCAGTACTTTTGGTGCTGGGTGCTCAGTACTCAGGGTGCTGGGTGCTCAGTGCTAGGGGTGCTCGGTGCTCAGTACTCAGGGTGCTGGGTGCTCAGTGCTCAGGTTGCAGGGTGCTCAGTACTCAGGGTGCTGGGTGCTCAGTACTCAGGTTGCTGGGTGTTCAGTGCTCAGGGTGCTGTGTGCTCAGTACTCATGGTGCTTGTTGCTCAGTACTCAGGGTGCTGGGTGCTCAGTGCTCGGGGTGCTCGGTGCTCAGTACTCGGGGTGCTAGGTGCTCAGTACTCGGGGTGCTGGGTGCTCAGTGCTCAGGGTGCTGGGTGCTCAGTGCTCAGGGTGCTGGGTGCTCAGTGCTCGGGTGCTGGGTGCTCAGTGCTCAGGGTGCTTGTTGCTCAGTACTCAGTGTGCTCAGTGCTCAGGGTGCTGGGTGCTCAGTACTCAGGGTGCTGGGTGCTCAGTGCTCGGGGTGCTGGGTCCTCAGTGCTCAGGGTGCTCAGTGCTCAGTGCTCGGGGTGCTGGGTGCTCAGTGCTCGGGGTGCTGGGTGCTCAGTGCTCAGGGTGCTGGTTGCTCAGTACTCAGTGTGCTCAGTGCTCAGGGTGCTGGGTGCTCAGAACTCAGGGTGCTGTGTGCTCAGTACTAAGGGTGCTGGGTGCTCAGTACTCAGGGTGCTTGGTGCTCAGTACTCAGGGTGCTGGGTGCTCAGTGCTCAGGGTGCTCGGTGCTCAGTACTCATGGTGCTTTGTGCTCATTCTCGGGGTGCTGGGTGCTCAGTACTCAGGGTGCTCGGTGCTCAGTTCTCAGGGTGCTGGGTGCTCAGTGCTCAGGGTGCTCGGTGCTCAGTACTCTGGGTGCTCGGGGCTCAGTACTCATGGTGCTGGGTGCTCATTCTCGGGGTGATGGGTGCTCAGTACTCAGGGTGCTTGGTGCTCAGTACTCAGGGTGCTGGGTGCTCAGTGCTCAGGGTGATCGGTGCTCAGTACTCAGGGTGCTCAGTACTCAGGGTGCTGGGTGCTCAGGGCTCGGGGTGCTGGGAGCTCAGTACTCAGGGTGCTGGGTGCTCAGTGCTCGGGGTGCTGGGTGCTGAGTGCTCAGGGTGCTGGGTGCTCAGTACTCGGGGTGCTCGGTGCTCAGTACTCAGGGTGCTGGGTGCTCAGTACTCAGGGTGCTGGGTGCTCAGTACTCAGGGTGCTCGCTGCTCAGTACTCAGGGTGCTGGGTGCTCAGTGCTCAGGGTGCTGGGTGCTCAGTACTCAGGGTGCTCGGTGCTCAGTGCTCAGGGTGATCGGTGCTCAGTCCTCAGGGTGCTCAGTACTCAGGGTGCTGGGTGCTCAGTGCTCTGGTTGCTCAGTACTCAGGGTGCTGGGTGCTCAGTACTCAGGGTGCTGGGTGCTCAGTGCTCAGGGTGCTGGGTGCTCAGTACTCAGGGAGCTGGGTGCTCAGTGCTCAGGGTGCTGGGTGCTCAGTTCTCATTGTGCTGGGTGCTCAGTACTCAGGGTGCTCAGTGCTCCTGGAGCTCGGTGCTCAGTACTCAGGGTGCTGGGTACTCAGTACTCAGTGCTCGGGGTCCTGGGTTCTCAGCCCTCTGGGTGCTTAGTGCACAGTACTCAGGGTGCTGGGTGCTCAGTATTCAGGGTGCTCAGTGCTCGGGGTGCTGGGTGCTCAGTACTCAGGGTGCTGGGTGCTCAGTACTCAGGGTGCTGGGTGCTCATTCTCGGGGTGCTGGGTGCTCAGTGGTCTGGGTGCTGGGTGCTCAGTACTCGGGGTGCTGGTTGCTCAGTGCTCAGCGTGCTGGGTGCTCAGTACACAGGGTGCTCGGTTCTCAGTACTCAGGGTGCTGGGTGCTCATTCTCGGGCTGCTGGGTGCTCAGTGCTCAGGGTTCTGGGTGCTCAGTGTTCAGGGTCCTCGGTGCTCAGTACTCAGTGTGCTCAGTACTCAGCGTGCTTTGTGCTCAGTGCTCAGGGTGCTGGGTGCTCAGTACTCAGGGTGCTGGGTGCTCAGTACTCACGGGGCTGGGTGCTCAGTACTCGGGGTGCTGGGTGCTCATTACACAGGGTGCTGGGTGCTCAGTGCTCGGGGTGCTCGCTGCTCAGTACTCTTGGTGCTGGGTGCTCAGTACTCAGGGTGCTGGGTGCTCAGTGCTCGGGTTGCTCGGTGCTCAGTGCTCAGGATGCTCGGTGCTCAGTACTTTTGGTGCTGGGTGCTCAGTACTCAGGGTGCTGGGTGCTCAGTGCTAGGGGTGCTCGGTGCTCAGTACTCAGGGTGCTGGGTGCTCAGTGCTCAGGTTGCAGGGTGCTCAGTACTGAGGGTGCTGGGTGCTCAGTACTCAGGTTGCTGGGTGCTCAGTGCTCAGGGTGCTGTGTGCTCAGTACTCATGGTGCTTGTTGCTCAGTACTCAGGGTGCTGGGTGCTCAGTGCTCGGGGTGCTCGGTGCTCAGTACTCGGGGTGCTGGGTGCTCAGTACTCGGGGTGCTGGGTTCTCAGTGCTCAGGGTGCTGGGTGCTCAGTGCTCAGGGTGCAGGGTGCTCAGTGCTCGGGTGCTGGGTGCTCAGTGCTCAGGGTGCTTGTTGCTCAGTACTCAGTGTGCTCAGTGCTCAGGGTGCTGGGTGCTCAGTACTCAGGGTGCTGGGTGCTCAGTGCTCGGGGTGCTGGGTCCTCAGTGCTCAGGGTGCTCAGTGCTCAGTGCTCTGGTTGCTGGGTGCTCAGTGCTCGGGGTGCTGGGTGCTCAGTGCTCAGGGTGCTGGTTGCTCAGTACTCAGTGTGCTCAGTGCTCAGGGTGCTGGGTGCTCAGAACTCAGGGTGCTGTGTGCTCAGTACTAAGGGTGCTGGGTGCTCAGTACTCAGGGTGCTTGGTGCTCAGTACTCAGGGTGCTGGGTGCTCAGTGCTCAGGGTGCTCGGTGCTCAGTACTCATGGTGCTGGGTGCTCATTCTCGGGGTGCTGGGTGCTCAGTACTCAGGGTGCTCGGTGCTCAGTTCTCAGGGTGCTGGGTGCTCAGTGCTCAGGGTGCTCGGTGCTCAGTACTCTGGGTGCTCGGGGCTCAGTACTCATGGTGCTGGGTGCTCATTCTCGGGGTGATGGGTGCTCAGTACTCAGGGTGCTTGGTGCTCAGTACTCAGGGTGCTGGGTGCTCAGTGCTCAGGGTGCTCGGTGCTCAGTACTCTGGGTGCTCTTGGCTCAGTACTCATGGTGCTGGGTGCTCAGTACTCAGGGTGCTCGGTGCTCAGTTCTCAGGGTGCACGCTGCTCAGTGTTTGGGGTGCTGGGTGCTCAATACTCAGGGTGCTGGGTGATCAGTGCTCAGGGTGCTGGCTGCTCAGTGCTCAGGGTGCTGGGTGCTCAGTACTCAGTGCTCAGGATGCTGGTTGCTCAGTGCTCAGGGTGCTGGGTGCTCAGTGCTCAGGGTGCTCAGTGCTCAGTACTCAGGGTGCTGAGTGCTCAGTACTCAGGTTGCTGGGTGCTCAGTGCTCGGGGTACCCGGTGCTCAGTGCTCGGGGTGCTCGTTGCTCAGGACTCAGGGTGCTGGGGGCTCAGTACTCAGGGTGCTGGGTGCTCAGTACTCAGGGTGCTCGGTTCTCAGTACTCAGGGTGCTGGGTGCTCATTCTCGGGGTGCTGGGTGCTCAGTGCTCGGGGTGCTGGGTGCTCAGTGCTAGGGGTCCTGGGTGCTCAGTACTCAGGGTGCTGGGTGCTCAGTACTCAGGGTGCTGGGTGCTCAGTATTCGGGCTGCTGGGTGCTCAGTGCTCAGCGTGCTGGGTGGTCAGTACTCAGGGTGCTCGGTGCTCAGTGCTTGGGGTGCTGGGTGCTCAGTACTCAGGGTGCTGGGTGCTCAGTGCTCAGGGTGCTGGGTGCTCAGTGCTCAGGGTGCTGGGTGCTCAGTACTCAGTGCTCAGGATGCTGGGTGCTCAGTGCTCGGGCTGCTGGGTGCTCAGTGCTCAGGGTGCTGGGTGCTCAGTACTCAGGGTGCTGGGTTCTCAGTACTCAGGGTGCTGGGTGCACAGTGCTAGGGGTGCTGGGTGCTCAGTGCTCGTGGTCTGGGTGCTCAGTACTCAGGGTGCTGGGTGCTCAGTACTCAGGGTGCTGGGTGCTCAGTGCTCAGAGTGTTGGGTGCTCAGTGCTCTGGGTGCTGGGTGCTCAGTGCTCAGGGTGCTTCGTGCTCAGTGCTCGGGGAGCTCGGTGCTCAGTGCTCAGGGTCATGGGTGCTCAGTACTCAGGGGGCTGGGTGCTCATTCTCGGGGTGCTGGGTGCTCAGTGCTCAGGATGCTCGGTGCTCAGTACTTTTGGTGCTGGGTGCTCAGTACTCGTGGTGCTGGGTGCTCATTACTCAATGTGCTGGGTGCTCAGTGCTCGGGGTGCTCGCTGCTCAGTACTCTTGGTTCTGGGTGCTCAGTACTCAGGGTGCTGGGTGCTCAGTGCTCGGGGTTCTCGGTGCTCAGTGCTCAGGATGCTCGGTGCTCAGTACATTTGGTGCTGGGTGCTCAGTACTCAGGGTGCTGGGTGCTCAATGCCTAGGGTGCTCGGTGCTCAGTACTCAGGGTGCTGGGTGCTCAGTGCTCTGGATGCTGGGTGCTCAGTACTCAGGGTGCTCAGTACTCAGGACTCAGTGTGCTGGGTGCTCAGTGCTCAGGGTGCTGGGTGCTCAGTCCTCGGGGTGCTGGGTGCTCAGTACTCGGGGTGCTCGGTGCTCAGTACTCAGGGTGCTGGGTGCTCAGTACTCAGGGTGCTGGGTGCTCAGTACTCAGGGTGCTGGGTGCTCAGTACTCAGGGTGGTGGGTGCTCAGTACTCAGGGTGCTGGGTGCTCAGTGCTCAGGGTGCTGTGTGCTCAGTACTCAGGGTGCTGGATGCTCTGTACTCAGGGTGCTGGGTGCTCAGTGCTCAGGGTGCTGGGTGCTCAGTGCTCGGGGTGCTCGGTGCTCAGTACTCAGGGTGCTGGGTTCTCAGTGCTCAGGGTGCTGGGTGCTCAGTTCTCAGGGTGCTGGGTGCTCAGTACTCGGGGTGCTCGGTGCTCAGTACTCAGGGTGCTGGGTGCTCAGTACTCAGGGTGCTCGGTGCTCAGTACTCAGGGTGCTGGGTGCTCAGTGCTCATTTGCTGGGTGCTAAGTTCTCAGGGTGCTGGGTGCTCAGTACTCAGGGTGCTGGGTGCTCAGTGCTAGGGGTCCTCGGTGCTCAGTACTCAGGGTGCTGGGTGCTCAGTGCTCAGGTTGCAGGGTGCTCAGTACTCAGGGTGCTGGGTGCTCAGTACTCAGGTTGCTGGGTGCTCAGTGCTCAGGGTGCTGTGTGCTCAGTACTCATGGTGCTTGTTGCTCAGTACTCAGGGTGCTGGGTGCTCAGTGCTCGGGGTGCTCGGTGCTCAGTACTCGGGGTGCTGGGTGCTCAGTACTCGGGGTGCTGGGTGCTCAGTGCTCAGGGTGCTGGGTGCTCAGTGCTCAGGGTGCTGGGTGCTCAGTGCTCGGGTGCTGGGTGCTCAGTGCTCAGGGTGCTTGTTGCTCAGTACTCAGTGTGCTCAGTGCTCAGGGTGCTGGGTGCTCAGTACTCAGGGTGCTGGGTGCTCAGTGCTCGGGGTGCTGGGTCCTCAGTGCTCAGGGTGCTCAGTGCTCAGTGCTCGGGGTGCTGGGTGCTCAGTGCTCGGGGTGCTGGGTGCTCAGTGCTCAGGGTGCTGGTTGCTCAGTACTCAGTGTGCTCAGTGCTCAGGGTGCTGGGTGCTCAGAACTCAGGGTGCTGGGTGCTCAGTACTAAGGGTGCTGGGTGCTCAGTACTCAGGGTGCTTGGTGCTCAGTACTCAGGGTGCTGGGTGCTCAGTGCTCAGGGTGCTCGGTGCTCAGTACTCATGGTGCTGGGTGCTCATTCTCGGGGTGCTGGGTGCTCAGTACTCAGGGTGCTCGGTGCTCAGTTCTCAGGGTGCTGGGTGCTCAGTGCTCAGGGTGCTCGGTGCTCAGTACTCTGGGTGCTCGGGGCTCAGTACTCATGGTGCTGGGTGCTCATTCTCGGGGTGATGGGTGCTCAGTACTCAGGGTGCTTGGTGCTCAGTACTCAGGGTGCTGGGTGCTCAGTGCTCAGGGTGCTCGGTGCTCAGTACTCTGGGTGCTCGGGGCTCAGTACTCATGGTGCTGGGTGCTCAGTACTCAGGGTGCTCGGTGCTCAGTTCTCAGGGTGCACGCTGCTCAGTGTTTGGGGTGCTGGGTGCTCAATACTCAGGGTGCTGGGTGATCAGTGCTCAGGGTGCTGGCTGCTCAGTGCTCAGGGTGCTGGGTGCTCAGTACTCAGTGCTCAGGATGCTGGTTGCTCAGTGCTCAGGGTGCTGGGTGCTCAGTGCTCAGGGTGCTCAGTGCTCAGTACTCAGGGTGCTGGGTGCTCAGTACTCAGGTTGCTGGGTGCTCAGTGCTCGGGGTACCCGGTGCTCAGTGCTCGGGGTGCTCGGTGCTCAGGACTCAGGGTGCTGGGGGCTCAGTACTCAGGGTGCTGGGTGCTCAGTACTCAGGGTGCTCGGTTCTCAGTACTCAGGGTGCTGGGTGCTCATTCTCGGGGTGCTGGGTGCTCAGTGCTCGGGGTGCTGGGTGCTCAGTGCTAGGGGTCCTGGGTGCTCAGTACTCAGGGTGCTGGGTGCTCAGTACTCAGGGTGCTGGGTGCTCAGTATTCGGGGTGCTGGGTGCTCAGTGCTCAGCGTGCTGGGTGCTCAGTACTCAGGGTGCTCGGTGCTCAGTGCTTGGGGTGCTGGGTGCTCAGTACTCAGGGTGCTGGGTGCTCAGTGCTCAGGGTGCTGGGTGCTCAGTGCTCAGGGTGCTGGGTGCTCAGTACTCAGTGCTCAGGATGCTGGGTGCTCAGTGCTCGGGCTGCTGGGTGCTCAGTGCTCAGGGTGCTGGGTGCTCAGTACTCAGGGTGCTGGGTTCTCAGTACTCAGGGTGCTGGGTGCACAGTGCTAGGGGTGCTGGGTGCTCAGTGCTCGTGGTCTGGGTGCTCAGTACTCAGGGTGCTGGGTGCTCAGTACTCAGGGTGCTGGGTGCTCAGTGCTCAGAGTGCTGGGTGCTCAGTGCTCTGGGTGCTGGGTGCTCAGTGCTCAGGGTGCTGGGTGCTCAGTGCTCGGGGTGCTCGGTGCTCAGTGCTCAGGGTCATGGGTGCTCAGTACTCAGGGGGCTGGGTGCTCATTCTCGGGGTGCTGGGTGCTCAGTGCTCAGGATGCTCGGTGCTCAGTACTTTTGGTGCTGGGTGCTCAGTACTCGTGGTGCTGGGTGCTCATTACTCAATGTGCTGGGTGCTCAGTGCTCGGGGTGCTCGCTGCTCAGTACTCTTGGTGCTGGGTGCTCAGTACTCAGGGTGCTGGTTGCTCAGTGCTCGGGGTTCTCGGTGCTCAGTGCTCAGGATGCTCGGTGCTCAGTACATTTGGTGCTGGGTGCTCAGTACTCAGGGTGCTGGGTGCTCAATGCCTAGGGTGCTCGGTGCTCAGTACTCAGGGTGCTGGGTGCTCAGTGCTCTGGATGCTGGGTGCTCAGTACTCAGGGTGCTCAGTACTCAGGACTCAGTGTGCTGGGTGCTCAGTGCTCAGGGTGCTGGGTGCTCAGTCCTCGGGGTGCTGGGTGCTCAGTACTCGGGGTGCTCGGTGCTCAGTACTCAGGGTGCTGGGTGCTCAGTACTCAGGGTGCTGGGTGCTCAGTACTCAGGGTGCTGGGTGCTCAGTACTCAGGGTGGTGGGTGCTCAGTACTCAGGGTGCTGGGTGCTCAGTGCTCAGGGTGCTGTGTGCTCAGTACTCAGGGTGCTGGATGCTCTGTACTCAGGGTGCTGGGTGCTCAGTGCTCAGGGTGCTGGGTGCTCAGTGCTCGGGGTGCTCGGTGCTCAGTACTCAGGGTGCTGGGTGCTCAGTGCTCAGGGTGCTGGGTGCTCAGTTCTCAGGGTGCTGGGTGCTCAGTACTCGGGGTGCTCGGTGCTCAGTACTCAGGGTGCTGGGTGCTCAGTACTCAGGGTGCTCGGTGCTCAGTACTCAGGGTGCTGGGTGCTCAGTGCTCATTTGCTGGGTGCTAAGTTCTCAGGGTGCTGGGTGCTCAGTACTCAGGGTGCTGGGTGCTCAGTGCTCAGGGTGCTGGCTGCTCAGTACTCAGGGTGCTGGGTGCTCAGCACTCAGGGTGCTCAGTACTCAGGGTGCTGGGTGCTCAGTGCTAGGGTTGCTGGGTGCTCAGTACTCAGGGTGCTCAGTACTCAGGGTGCTGGGTGCTCAGTGCTCGGGGTGCTGGATGCTGAGTGCTCAGGGTGATCGGTGCTCAGTACTCAGGATGCTGGGTGCTCAGTACTCAGGTTGCTGGGTGCTCAGTCCTCAGGGTGCTCAGTGCTCAGGGTGCTGGATGCTCAGTGCTCAGGTTGATCGGTGCTCAGTACTCAGGATGCTGGGTGCTCAGTACTCAGGGTGCTGGGTACTCAGTACTCAGGGTGCTGGGTGCTCAGTCCTCAGGGTGCTCAGTACTCAGGATGCTGGGTGCTCAGTACTCAGGGTGCTGGGTGCTCAGTACTCAGGGTGCTGGGTGCTCAGTGCTCGGGGTGTTTGGTGCTCAGTGCTCAGGGTGCTCAGTGCTCAGTACTCAGTGTGCTGGGTGCTCAGTACTCAGGGTGCTGGGTGCTCAGTGCTCGGGGTGCTGGGTGCTCAGTACTCAGGGTGCTTGGTGCTCATTGCTCGGGGTGCTCGGTGCTCAGTACTCAAGGTGCTGGGTGCTCAGTGCTCACGGTGCTGGGAGCTCAGTCCTCGGGGTGCTCCGTGCTCAGTGCTCAGGGTGCTGGGTGCTCAGTACTCAGGGTGCTCGGTGCTCAGTACTAAGGGTGCTCAGTGCTCAGTACTCAGGGTGCTCAGTGCTCAGTGCTCGGTGTGCTGGGTGCTCAGTACTCAGGGTGCTGGGTGCTCAGTACTCAGGGTGCTGGGTGCTCAGTGCTCAGTACTCAGCGTGCTGGGTGCTCAGTGCTCAGGGTGCTGGGTGCTCAGTGCTCAGGGTGCTGGTTGCTCAGTACTCAGTGTGCTCAGTGCTCAGGGTGCTGGGTGCTCAGTACTCAGGGTGCTGGGTGCTTAGTGCTCGGGGTGCTGGGTCCTCAGTGCTCAGGGTGCTCAGTGCTCAGTGCTCGGGGTGCTGGGTGCTCAGTGCTCGGGGTGCTGGGTGCTCAGTGCTCAGGGTGCTGGTTGCTCAGTACTCAGTTTGCTCAGTGCTCAGGGAGCTGGGTGCTCAGAACTCAGGGTGCTGGGTGCTCAGTACTCAGGGTGCTGGGTGCTCAGTACTCAGGGTGCTTGGTGCTCAGTACTCAGGGTGCTGGGTGCTCAGTGCTCAGGGTGCTCGGTGCTCAGAACTCATGGTGCTGGGTGCTCATTCTCTGGGTGCTGGGTGCTCAGTACTCAGGGTGCTCGGTGCTCAGTTCTCAGGGTGCTGGGTGCTCAGTGCTCAGGGTTCTCGGTGCTCAGTACTCTGGGTGCTCGGGGCTCAGTACTCATGGTGCTGGGTGCTAATTCTCGGGGTGCTGGGTGCTCAGTACTCAGGGTGCTTGGTGCTCAGTACTCAGGGTGCTGGGTGCTCAGTGCTCAGGGTGCTCGGTGCTCAGTACTCTGGGTGCTCGGGGCTCAGTACTCATGGTGCTGGGTGCTCAGTACTCAGGGTGCTCGGTGCTCAGTTCTCAGGGTGCTCGCTGCTCAGTGTTTGGGGTGCTGGGTGCTCAATACTCAGGGTGCTGGGTGCTCAGTGCTCAGGGTGCTGGCTGCTCAGTGCTCAGGGTGCTGGGTGCTCAGTACTCAGTGCTCAGGATGCTGGGTGCTCAGTGCTCAGGGTGCTGGGTGCTCAGTGCTCAGGGTGCTCAGTGCTCAGTGCTCAGTACTCAGGGTGCTGGGTGCTCAGTACTCAGGTTGCTGGGTGCTCAGTGCTCGGGGTACCCGGTGCTCAGTGCTCGGGGTGCTCGGTGCTCAGTGCTCGGGGTGCTCGGTGCTCAGGACTCAGGGTGCTGGGTGCTCAGTACTCAGCGTGCTTGATGCTCAGTACTCAGGGTGCTGGGTGCTCAGTGCTCAGGGTTCTGGGTGCTCAGTGCTAGGGGTGCTGGGTGCTCAGTACTCAGGGTGCTGGGTGCTCAGTACTCATGGTGCTGGGTGCTCAGTATTCGGGGTGCTGGGTGCTCAGTGCTCAGCGTGCTGGGTGCTCAGTACTCAGGGTGCTTGGTGCTCAGTGCTTGGGGTGCTGGGTGCTCAGTACTCAGGGTGCTGGGTGCTCAGTGCTCAGGGTGCTGGGTGCTCAGTGCTCAGGGTTCTGGGTGCTCAGTACTCAGTGCTCAGGATGCTGGGTGCTCAGTGCTCGGGCTGCTGGGTGCTCAGTGCTCAGGGTGCTGGGTGCTCAGTACTCAGTGTGCTGGGTTCTCAGTACTCAGGGTGCTGGGTGCACAGTGCTAGGGGTCCTGGGTGCTCAGTGCTCGTGGTCTGGGTGCTCAGTACTCAGGGTGCTGGGTGCTCAGTACTCAGGGTGCTGGGTGCTCAGTGCTCAGAGTGCTGGGTGCTCAGTGCTCTGGGTGCTGGGTGCTCAGTGTTCAGGGTGCTGGGTGCTCAGTGCTCAGGGTGCTGGGTGCTCAGTGATCGGAGTGATGGGTGGTGAGTGCTCAGGGTGCTGGGTGCTCAGTGCTCGGGGTGCTCGGTGCTCAGTGCTCAGGGTCATGGGTGCTCAGTACTCAGGGTGCTGGGTGCTTAGTACTCAGGGTGCTCAGTGCTCAGTACACAGGGTGCTGGGTGCTCAGTGCTCGGGGCGCTGGGTGCTCAGTGCTCAGTACTCAGGGTGCTGGATGCTCAGTGCTCGGGGTGCTGGGTGCTCAGTACTCAGCGTGCTGGGTGCTCAGGACTCAGGGTGCTGGGTGCTCAGTGCTCAGGGTGCTGGGTGCTCAGTGCTCAGGGTGCTGGGTGCTCAGTGCTCGGGGAGCTCGGTGCTCAGTACTCAGGGTGCTGAGTGCTCAGTACTCAGTGCTCGGGGTCCTGGGTGCTCCGTGCTCGGGGTGCTGGGTGCTCAGTACTCAGGGTGCTGGGTGCTCATTCTCGGGGTGCTGGGTACTCAGTGCTCGGGGTGCTGGGTGCTCAGTACTCAGGGTGCTGGGGGCTCAGTACTCAGGGTGCTGGGTGCTCAGTACTCAGGATGCTCGGTTCTCAGTACTCAGGGTGCTGGGTGCTCATTCTCGGGGTGCTGGGTGCTCAGTGCTCGGGGTGCTGGGTGCTCAGTACTCAGGGTGCTGGGGGCTCAGTACTCAGGGTGCTGGGTGCTCAGTACTCAGCGTGATCTGTTCTCAGTACTCAGGGTGCTGGGTGCTCAGTGATCGGGGTGCTGGGTTCTCAGTACTCGGGGTGCTCAGTACTCAGGGTGCTGGGTGCTCAGTACTCAGGGTGCTGTGTGCTCAGTTCTCGGGGTGCTCGGCGCTCAGTACTCGGGGTGCTGGGTGCTCAGTACTCGGGGTGCTGGGTGCTCAGTGCTCAGGGTGCTGGGTGCTCAGTGCTCAGGGTGCTGGGTGCTCAGTGCTCGGGGTGCTGGGTGCTCAGTGCTCAGGGTGCTTGGTGCTCAGTATTCAGGGTGCTGGGTGCTCAGTGCTCAGGGTGCTCGGTGCTCAATACTCATGGTGCTGGGTGCTCATTCTCGGGGTGCTGGGTGCTCAGTACTCAGGGTGCTCGGTGCTCAGTTCTCAGGGTGCTGGGTGCTCAGTACTCAGGGTGCTTGGTGCTCAGTACTCAGGGTGCTGGGTGCTCAGTGCTCAGGGTGCTCGGTGCTCAGTACTCTGGGTGCTCGGGGCTCAGTACTCATGGTGCTGGGTGCTCAGTACTCAGGGTGCTCGGTGCTCAGTTCTCAGGGTGCTCGCTGCTCAGTGTTTGGGGTGCTGGGTGCTCAATACTCAGGGTGCTGGGTGCTCAGTGCTCAGGGTGCTGGCTGCTCAGTGCTCAGGGTGCTGGGTGCTCAGTACTCAGTGCTCAGGATGCTGGGTGCTCAGTGCTCAGGGTGCTGGGTGCTCAGTGCTCAGGGTGCTCAGTGCTCAGTGCTCAGTACTCAGGGTGCTGGGTGCTCAGTACTCTGGTTGCTGGGTGCTCAGTGCTCGGGGTACCCGGTGCTCAGTGCTCGGGGTGCTCGGTGCTCAGGACTCAGGGTGCTGGGTGCTCAGTGCTCAGGGTGCTGGGTGCTCAGTGCTCAGGGTGCTGGGTGCTCAGTGCTCAGCGTGCTTGATGCTCAGTACTCAGGGTGCTGGGTGCTCAGTGCTCAGGGTGCTGGGTGCTCAGTGCTAGGGGTGCTGGGTGCTCAGTACTCAGGGTGCTGGGTGCTCAGTGCTCAGGGTGCTGGGTGCTCAGTGCTCAGGGTGCTGGGTGCTCAGTACTCAGTGCTCAGGATGCTGGGTGCTCAGTGCTCGGGCTGCTGGGTGCTCAGTGCTCAGGGTGCTGGGTGCTCAGTATTCGGGGTGCTGGGTGCTATGTGCTCAGCGTGCTGGGTGCTCAGTACTCAGGGTGCTCGGTGCTCAGTGCTTGGGGTGCTGGGTGCTCAGTAATCAGGGTGCTGGGTGCTCAGTGCTCAGGGTGCTGGGTGCTCAGTGCTCAGGGTGCTGGGTGCTCAGTACTCAGTGCTCAGGATGCTGGGTGCTCAGTGCTCGGGCTGCTGGGTGCTCAGTGCTCAGGGTGCTGGGTGCTCAGTACTCAGGGTGCTGGGTTCTCAGTACTCAGGGTGCTCGGTTCTCAGTACTCAGGGTGCTGGGTGCTCATTCTCGGGTTGCTGGGTGCTCAGTGCTCGGTGTGCTGGGTGCTCAGTACTCAGGGTGCTGGGGGCTCAGTATTCAGGGTGCTGGGTGCTCAGTACTCAGGGTGATCTGTTCTCAGTACTCAGGGTGCTGGGTGCTCAGTGATCGGGGTGCTGGGTTCTCAGTACTCGGGGTGCTCAGTACTCAGGGTGCTGGGTGCTCAGTACTCAGGGTGCTGGGTGCTCAGTGCTCGGGGTGCTCGGTGCTCAGTACTCGGGGTGCTGGGTGCTCAGTACTCGGGGTGCTGGGTGCTCAGTGCTCAGGGTGCTGGGTGCTCAGTGCTCAGGGTGCTGGGTGCTCAGTGCTCGGGGTGCTGGGTGCTCAGTGCTCGGGGTGCTGGGTGCTCAGTGCTCAGGGTGCTGGGTGCTCAGTCCTCGGGGTGCTCCGTGCTCAGTGCTCAGGGTGCTGGGTGATCAGTACTCAGGGTGCTCAGTGCTCAGTACTCGGGGTACTAGGTGCTCAGTGCTCAGTGTGCTCAGTGCTCAGTGCTCAGGGTGCTGGATGCTCAGTACTCACGGTGCTCAGTGCTCAGTACTCGGGGTGCTGGGTGCTCAGTACTCAGGGTGCTCAGTGCTCAGTACTCGGGGTGCTGGGTGCTCAGTGCTCAGTGTGCTCAGTGCTCAGTGCTCGGGGTGCTGGGTGCTCAGTGCTCGGGGCACTGGGTGCTCAGTGCTCGGGGTGCTGGGTGCTCAGTACTCAGGGTGCTGTGTGCTCAGTGCTCAGTACTCAGCGTGCTGGGTGCTCAGTGCTTAGAGTGTTGGGTGCTCAGTACTCAGGGTGCTGGGTGCTCAGTGCTCAGTGCTCAGTGTGCTCAGTGCTCAGGGTGCTCAGTGTTCACGGTGCTGGGTGCTCAGGGTGCTGGGTGCTCAGTGCTCGGGGTGCTGGGTGCTCAGTGCTCAGTGCTCAGGGTGCTGGGTGCTCAGTGCTCAGTGCTCAGGGTGCTGGGTGTTCAGTACTCAGGGTGCTCGGTGCTCAGTGCTCTGGGTGCTGGGTGCTCAGTACTCAGGGTGCTGGGTGCTCAGTCCTCAGGGTGCTCAGTACTCAGGGTGCTCGGTGCTCAGTGCTCAGTACTCAGGGTGCTCAGTGCTCAGTACTCAGAGTGCTTTGTGCTCAGTGCTCAGGGTGTTCAGTGCTCAGTACTCAGCGTGCTTTGTGCTCAGTGCTCAGGGTGCTGGGTGCTCAGTGCTCAGGGTGCTGGGTGCTGAGTACTCGGGGTGCTGGGTGCTCAGTGCTCGGGGTGCTGGGTGCTCAGTGCTCGGGGTGCTGGGTGCTCAGTGCTCGGGGTGCTGGGTCCTCAGTGCTCGGGGTGCTGGGTGCTCAGTGCTCGGGGTGCTGGGTGCTCAGTGCTCGGGGTGCTGGGTGCTCAGTGCTCGGGGTGCTCGGTGCTCAGTGCTCGGGGTGCTGGGTGCTCAGTACTCGGGGTGCTCGGTGCTCAGTACTCAGGGTGTTGGGTGTTCAGTGCTCAGGGTGCTGGGTGCTCAGTGCTCGGGGTGCTGGGTGCTCGGTGCTCAGGTTGCTGGGTGCTCAGTACTCGGGGTGCTGGGTGCTCAGTGCTCAGGGTGCTGGGTGCTCACTGCTCGGGGTGCTGGGTCCTCAGTGCTACGGGTGCTGGGTGCTCAGTGCTCGGGGTGCTGGGTGCTCAGTGCTCGGGGCGCTGGGTGCTCAGTGCTCGGGGTGCTCGGTGCTCAGTACTCAGGGTGCTGGGTGCTCAGTGCTCAGGGTGCTTGGTGCTCAGTACTCAGGGTGCTGGGGGCTCAGTGCTCGGTGTGCTCGGTGCTCAGTACACTGGGTGCTCAGTACTCAGGGTGCTGGGTGGTCAGTGCTCAGGGTGATCGGTGCTCAGTACTCAGGGTGCTCAGTACTCAGGGTGCTGGGTGCTCAGGGCTCGGGGTGCTGGGAGCTCAGTACTCAGGGTGCTGGGTGCTCAGTGCTCGGGGTGCTGGGTGCTGAGTGCTCAGGGTGCTGGGTGCTCAGTACTCGGGGTGCTCGGTGCTCAGTACTCAGGGTGCTGGGTGCTCAGTACTCAGGGTGCTGGGTGCTCAGTACTCAGGGTGCTCGCTGCTCAGTACTCAGGGTGCTGGGTGCTCAGTGCTCTGGTTGCTCAGTACTCAGGGTGCTCGGTGCTCAGTACTCAGGGTGCTGGGTGCTCAGTGCTCGGGGTGCTGGGTGCTCAGTACTCAGGGTGCTGGGTGCTCAGTGCTCAGGGTGCTGGGTGCTCAGTTCTCAGGGTGCTGGGTGCTCAGTACTCAGGGTGCTCAGTGCTCGTGGAGCTCGGTGATCAGTACTCAGGGTGCTGGGTGCTCAGTACTCAGTGCTCGGGGTCCTGGGATCTCAGCCCTCTGGGTGCTTAGTGCACAGTACTCAGGGTGCTGGGTGCTCAGTATTCAGGGTGCTCAGTGCTCGGGGTGCTGGGTGCTCAGTACTCAGGGTGCTGGGTGCTCATTCTCGGGGTGCTGGGTGCTCAGTGCTCTGGGTGCTGGGTGCTCAGTACTCGGGGTGCTGGTTGCTCAGTGCTCAGCGTGCTGGGTGCTCAGTACTCAGGGGGCTCGGTTCTCAGTACTCAGGGTGCTGGGTGCTCATTCTCGGGGTGCTGGGTGCTCAGTGCTCAGGGTGCTGGGTGCTCAGTGTTCAGGGTCCTCGGTGCTCAGTACTCAGTGTGCTCAGTACTCAGCGTGCTTTGTGCTCAGTGCTCAGGGTGCTGGGTGCTCAGTACTCAGGGTGCTGGGTGCTCAGTACTCAGGGTGCTGGGTGCTCAGTGCTCAGGGTGCTGGGTGCTCAGTGCTCGGGGTGCTCGGTGCTCAGTACTCAGGGTGTTGGGTGCTCAGTGCTCGGGGTGCTGGGTGCTCAGTGCTCAGGGTGCTGGGTGCTCAGTACTCGGGGTGCTCGGTGCTCAGTACTCAGTGTGCTGGGTGCTCAGTACTCAGAGTGCTGGGTGCTCAGTGCTCAGGGTGCTGGGTACTCAGTGCTCGGGGTGCTCGGTGCTCAGTACTCAGGGTGCTGGGTGCTCAGTGCTCGGGGTGCTGGGTGCTCAGTGCTCAGGGTGCTGGGTGCTCAGTACTCGGGGTGCTCGGTGCTCAGTACTCAGGGTGCTGGGTGCTCAGTACTCAGGGTGCTGGGTGCTCAGTACTCGGGGTGCTCGGTGCTCAGTACTCAGGGTGCTGGGTGCTCAGTACTCAGGGTGCTGGGTGCTCAGTACTCGGGGTGCTCGGTGCTCAGTACTCAGGGTGCTCGGTGCTCAGTACTCAGGGTGCTGGGTGCTCAGTACTCAGGTTGCTGGGTGCTCAGTACGCAGGGTGCTGGGTGCTCAGCACTCAGGGTGCTCAGTACTCAGGGTGCTGGGTGCTCAGTGCTCGGGGTGCTGGATGCTCAGTGCTCAGGGTGATCGGTGCTCAGTACTCAGGATGCTGGGTGCTCAGTACTCAGGGTGCTGAATGCTCAGTACTCAGGGTGCTGGGTGCTCAGTCCTCAGGGTGCTGGGTGCTCAGTACTCAGGGTGCTGGGTGCTCTGTGCTCGGTTTGGTGGGTGCTCAGTGCTCGGGGTGCTCGGTGCTCAGTACTCAAGGTGCTGGGTTCTCAGTGCTCACGGTGCTGGGTGCTCAGTCCTCGGGGTGCTCCGTGCTCAGTGCTCAGGGTGCTGGGTGCTCAGTACTCAGGGTGCTCGGTGCTCAGTACTAAGGGTGCTCAGTGCTCAGTACTCAGGTTGCTCAGTGCTCAGTGCTCGGGGTGCTGGGTGCTCAGTACTTAGGGTGCTGGGTGCTCAGTACTCAGGGTGCTGGGTGCTCAGTGCTCAGTACTCAGCGTGCTGGGTGCTCAGTGCTTAGAGTGTTGGGAGCTCAGTACTCAGGGTGCTGGGTGCTCAGTGCTCAGTGCTCAGGGTGCTCAGTGCTCAGGGTGCTCAGTGTTCACGGTGCTGGGTGCTCAGGGTGCTGGGTGCTCAGTGCTCGGGGTGCTGGGTGCTCAGTGCTCAGTGCTCAGGGTGCTGGGTGCTCAGTGCTCAGTGCTCAGGGTGCTGGGTGTTCCGTACTCAGGGTGCTCGGTGCTCAGTGCTCTGGGTGCTGGGTGCTCAGTACTCAGGGTGCTGGGTGCTCAGTCCTCAGGGTGCTCAGTACTCAGGGTGCTCGGTGCTCAGTGCTCAGTACTCAGGGTGCTCAGTGCTCAGTACTCAGAGTGCTTTGTGCTCAGTGCTCAGGGTGTTCAGTGCTCATTACTCAGCGTGCTTTGTGCTCAGTGCTCAGGGTGCTGGGTGCTCAGTGCTCAGGGTGCTGGGTGCTGAGTACTCGGGGTGCTGGGTGTATAGTGCTCGGGGTGCTGGGTGCTCAGTGCTCGGGGTGCTGGGTGCTCAGTGCTCGGGGTGCTGGGTGCTCAGTGCTCGTGGTGCTGGGTGCTCATTGCTCAGTGTGCTGGGTGCTCAGTGCTCGGGGTGCTCGGTGCTCAGTGCTCGGGGTGCTGGGTGCTCAGTACTCGGGGTGCTCGGTGCTCAGTACTCAGGGTGCTGGGTGTTCAGTGCTCAGGGTGCTGGGTGCTCAGTGCTCGGGGTGCTGGGTGCTCGGTGCTCAGGTTGCTGGGTGCTCAGTACTCGGGGTGCTGGGTGCTCAGTACTCAGGGTGCTGGGTGCTCATTGCTCGGGGTGCTGGGTGCTCAGTGCTACGGGTGCTGGGTGCTCAGTGCTCGGGGTGCTGGGTGCTCAGTGCTCGGGGCGCTGGGTGCTCAGGGCTCGGGGTGCTGGGAGCTCAGAACTCAGGGTGCTGGGTGCTCAGTGCTCGGTGTGCTGGGTGCTGAGTGCTCAGGGTGCTGGGTGCTCAGTACTCGGGGTGCTCGGTGCTCAGTACTCAGGGTGCTGGGTGCTCATTACACAGGGTGCTGGGTGCTCAGTGCTCGGGGTGCTCGCTGCTCAGTACTCTTGGTGCTGGGTGCTCAGTACTCAGGGTGCTGGGTGCTCAGTGCTCGGGGTGCTCGGTGCTCAGTGCTCAGGATGCTCGGTGCTCAGTACTTTTGGTGCTGGGTGCTCAGTACTCAGGGTGCTGGGTGCTCAGTGCTCGGGGTGCTCGGTGCTCAGTACTCAGGGTGCTGGGTGCTCAGTGCTCAGGGTGCTGGGTGCTCAGTACTCAGGTTGCTGGGTGCTCAGTGCTCAGGGTGCTGTGTGCTCAGTACTCATGGTGCTGGGTGCTCAGTACTCAGGGTGCTGGGTGCTCAGTGCTCAGGGTGCTGGGTGCTCAGTGCTCAGGGTGCTCGGTGCTCAGTACTCAGGATGCTGGGTGCTCAGTGCTCGGGGTGCTGGGTGCTCAGTGCTCAGGGTGCTGGGTACTCAGTACTCGGGGTGCTCGGTGCTCAGTACTCAGGGTGCTGGGTGCTCAGTACTCAGGGTGCTGGGTGCTCAGTACTCAGGGTGCTCGGTGCTCAGAACTCAGGGTGCTGGGTGCTCAGTGCTCAGGTGCTGGGTGCTAAGTACTCAGGGTGCTGGGTGCTCAGTACTCGGGTGCTGGGTGCTCAGTGCTCAGGGTGCTGGGTGCTCAGTACTCAGGGTGCTGGGTGCTCAGCACTCAGGGTGCTCAGTACTCAGGGTGCTGGGTGCTCAGTGCTCGGGGTGCTGGATGCTCAGTGCTCAGGGTGATCGGTGCTCAGTACTCAGGATGCTGGGTGCTCAGTACTCAGGGTGCTGGGTGCTCAGTACTCAGGGTGCTGGGTGCTCAGTCCTCAGGGTGCTCAGTGCTCAGGGTGCTGGGTGCTCAGTGCTCGGGGTGCTCGGTGCTCAGTACTCAGGTTGCTGAGTGCTCAGTACTCAGGTTGCTGGGTGCTCAGTACTCAGGGTGCTGGGTGCTCAGTGCTCAGGGTGCTCAGTGCTCAGTACTCAGGGTGCTGGGTGCTCAGTACTCAGGGTGCTGGGTGCTCAGTGCTCGGGGTGCCGGGTGCTCAGTGCTCGGGGTGCTGGGTGCTCAGTACTCGGGGTGCTCGGTGCTCAGTACTCAGGGTGCTGGGTGCTCAGTACTCAGGGTGCTGGGTGCTCAGTACTCAGGGTGCTCGGTGCTCAGAACTCAGGGTGCTGGGTGCTCAGTGCTCAGGTGCTGGGTGCTAAGTACTCAGGGGGCTGGGTGCTCAGTACTCAGGGTGCTGGGTGCTCAGTGCTCAGGGTGCTGGGTGCTCAGTACTCAGGGTGCTGGGTGCTCAGCGCTCAGGGTGCTCAGTACTCAGGGTGCTGGGTGCTCAGTGATCGGGGTGCTGGGTGCTCAGTACTCAGGGTGCTCAGTACTCAGGGTGCTGGGTGCTCAGTGCTCGGGGTGCTGGATGCTCAGTGCTCAGGGTGATCGGTGCTCAGTACTCAGGATGCTGGGTGCTCAGTACTCAGGGTGCTGGGTGCTCAGTACTCAGGGTGCTGGGTGCTCAGTCCTCAGGGTGCTCAGTGCTCAGGGTGCTGGGTGGTCAGTGCTCGGGGTGCTCGGTGCTCAGTACTCAGGTTGCTGAGTGCTCAGTACTCAGGTTGCTGGGTGCTCAGTACTCAGGGTGCTGGGTGCTCAGTGCTCAGGGTGCTCAGTGCTCAGTACTCAGGGTGCTGGGTGCTCAGTACTCAGGGTGCTGGGTGCTCAGTCCTCAGGGTGCTCAGTGCTCAGGGTGCTGGGTGCTCAGTACTCAGGTTGCTGAGTGCTCAGTACTCAGGTTGCTGGGTGCTCAGTACTCAGGGTGCTGGGTGCTCAGTGCTCAGGGTGCTCAGTGCTCAGTACTCAGGGTGCTGGGTGCTCAGTACTCAGTGTGCTGGGTGCTCTGTGCTCGGGTTGGTGGGTGCTCATTACTCAGGGTGCTGGGTGCTCAGTGCTCGGGGTGCTCGGTGCTCAGTACTCAAGGTGCTGGGTTCTCAGTGCTCACGGTGCTGGGTGCTCAGTCCTCGGGGTGCTCCGTGCTCAGTGCTCAGGGTGCTGGGTGCTCAGTACTCAGGGTGCTCGGTGCTCAGTACTAAGGGTGCTCAGTGCTCAGTACTCAGGTTGCTCAGTGCTCAGTGCTCGGGGTGCTGGGTGCTCAGTACTCAGGGTGCTGGGTGCTCAGTACTCAGGGTGCTGGGTGCTCAGTGCTCAGTACTCAGCGTGCTGGGTGCTCAGTGCTTAGAGTGTTGGGAGCTCAGTACTCAGGGTGCTGGGTGCTCAGTGCTCAGTGCTCAGGGTGCTCAGTGCTCAGGGTGCTCAGTGTTCACGGTGCTGGGTGCTCAGGGTGCTGGGTGCTCAGTGCTCGGGGTGCTGGGTGCTCAGTGCTCAGTGCTCAGGGTGCTGAGTGCTCAGTGCTCAGTGCTCAGGGTGCTGGGTGTTCAGTACTCAGGGTGCTCGGTGCTCAGTGCTCTGGGTGCTGGGTGCTCAGTACTCAGGGTGCTGGGTGCTCAGTCCTCAGGGTGCTCAGTACTCAGGGTGCTCGGTGCTCAGTGCTCAGTACTCAGGGTGCTCAGTGCTCAGTACTCAGAGTGCTTTGTGCTCAGTGCTCAGGGTGTTCAGTGCTCAGTACTCAGCGTGCTTTGTGCTCAGTGCTCAGGGTGCTGGGTGCTCAGTGCTCAGGGTGCTGGGTGCTGAGTACTCGGGGTGCTGGGTGCTCAGTGCTCAGTGCTCAGGGTGCTCAGTGCTCAGGGTGCTCAGTGTTCACGGTGCTGGGTGCTCAGGGTGCTGGGTGCTCAGTGCTCGGGGTGCTGGGTGCTCAGTGCTCAGTGCTCAGGGTGCTGAGTGCTCAGTGCTCAGTGCTCAGGGTGCTGGGTGTTCAGTACTCAGGGTGGTCGGTGCTCAGTGCTCTGGGTGCTGGGTGCTCAGTACTCAGGGTGCTGGGTGCTCAGTCCTCAGGGTGCTCAGTACTCAGGGTGCTCGGTGCTCAGTGCTCAGTACTCAGGGTGCTCAGTGCTCAGTAGTCAGAGTGCTTTGTGCTCAGTGCTCAGGGTGTTCAGTGCTCAGTACTCAGCGTGCTTTGTGCTCAGTGCTCAGGGTGCTGGGTGCTCAGTGCTCAGGGTGCTGGGTGCTGAGTACTCGGGGTGCTGGGTGCATAGTGCTCGGGGTGCTGGGTGCTCAGTGCTCGGGGTGCTGGGTGCTCAGTGCTCGGGGTGCTTGGTGCTCAGTGCTCGGGGTGCTGGGTGCTCATTGCTCAGGGTGCTGGGTGCTCAGTGCTCGGGGTGCTCGGTGCTCAGTGCTCGGGGTGCTGGGTGCTCAGTACTCGGGGTGCTCGGTGCTCAGTACTCAGGGTGCTGGGTGTTCAGTGCTCAGGGTGCTGGGTGCTCAGTGCTCGGGGTGCTGGGTGCTCGGTGCTCAGGTTGCTGGGTGCTCAGTACTCGGGGTGCTGTGTGCTCAGTTCTCAGGGTGCTGGGTGCTCAGTGCTCGGGGTGCTGGGTGCTCAGTGCTCGGGGCGCTGGGTGCTCAGGGCTCGGGGTGCTGGGAGCTCAGTACTCAGGGTGCTGGGTGCTCAGTGCTCGGTGTGCTGGGTGCTGAGTGCTCAGGGTGCTGGGTGCTCAGTACTCGGGGTGCTCGGTGCTCAGTACTCAGGGTGCTGGGTGCTCATTACACAGGGTGCTGGGTGCTCAGTGCTCGGGGTGCTCGCTGCTCAGTACTCTTGGTGCTGGGTGCTCAGTACTCAGGGTGCTGGGTGCTCAGTGCTCGGGGTGCTCGGTGCTCAGTGCTCAGGATGCTCGGTGCTCAGTATTTTGGTGCTGGGTGCTCAGTACTCAGGGTGCTGGGTGCTCAGTGCTCGGGGTGCTCGGTGCTCAGTACTCAGGGTGCGGGGTGCTCAGTGCTCAGGGTGCTGGGTGCTCAGTACTCAGGTTGCTGGGTGCTCAGTGCTCAGGGTGCTGTGTGCTCAGTACTCATGGTGCTGGGTGCTCAGTACTCAGGGTGCTGGGTGCTCAGTGCTCAGGGTGCTGGGTGCTCAGTGCTCAGGGTGCTCGGTGCTCAGTACTCAGGGTGCTGGGTGCTCAGTGCTCGGGGTGCTGGGTGCTCAGTGCTCAGGGTGCTGGGTACTCAGTACTCGGGGTGCTCGGTGCTCAGTACTCAGGGTGCTGGGTGCTCAGTACTCAGGGTGCTGCGTGCTCAGTACTCAGGGTGCTCGGTGCTCAGAACTCAGGGTGCTGGGTGCTCAGTGCTCAGGGTGCTCAGTGCTCAGTACTCAGGGTGCTGGGTGCTCAGTACTCAGGGTGCTGGGTGCTCAGTGCTCGGGGTGCCGGGTGCTCAGTGCTCAGGGTGCTGGGTGCTCAGTACTCGGGGTGCTCGGTGCTCAGTACTCAGGGTGCTGGGTGCTCAGTACTCAGGGTGCTGGGTGCTCAGTACTCAGGGTGCTCGGTGCTCAGAACTCAGGGTGCTGGGTGCTCAGTGCTCAGGTGCTGGGTGCTAAGTACTCAGGGTGCTGGGTGCTCAGTACTCAGGGTGCTGGGTGCTCAGTGCTCAGGGTGCTGGGTGCTCAGTACTCAGGGTGCTGGGTGCTCAGCACTCAGGGTGCTCAGTACTCAGGGTGCTGGGTGCTCAGTGCTCGGGGTGCTGGGTGCTCAGTACTCAGGGTGCTCAGTACTCAGGGTGCTGGGTGCTCAGTGCTCGGGGTGCTGGATGCTCAGTGCTCAGGGTGATCGGTGCTCAGTACTCAGGATGCTGGGTGCTCAGTACTCAGGGTGCTGGGTGCTCAGTGCTCGGGGTGCTGGATGCTCAGTGCTCGGGGCGCTGGGTGTTCAGGGCTCGGGGTGCTGGGAGCTCAGTACTCAGGGTGCTGGGTGCTCAGTGCTCGGTGTGCTGGGTGCTGAGTGCTCAGGGTGCTGGGTGCTCAGTACTCGGGGTGCTCGGTGCTCAGTACTCAGGGTGCTGGGTGCTCATTACACAGGGTGCTGGGTGCTCAGTGCTCGGCGTGCTCGCTGCTCAGTACTCTTGGTGCTGGGTGCTCAGTACTCAGGGTGCTGGGTGCTCAGTGCTCGGGGTGCTCGGTGCTCAGTGCTCAGGATGCTCGGTGCTCAGTACTTTTGGTGCTGGGTGCTCAGTACTCAGGGTGCTGGGTGCTCAGTGCTCGGGGTGCTCGGTGCTCAGTACTCAGGGTGCTGGGTGCTCAGTGCTCAGGGTGCTGGGTGCTCAGTACTCAGGTTGCTGGGTGCTCAGTGCTCAGGGTGCTGTGTGCTCAGTACTCATGGTGCTGGGTGCTCAGTACTCAGGGTGCTGGGTGCTCAGTGCTCAGGGTGCTGGGTGCTCAGTGCTCAGGGTGCTCGGTGCTCAGTACTCAGGGTGCTGGGTGCTCAGTGCTCAGTACTCAGCGTCCTGGGTGCTCAGTGCTCAGGGTGCTGGGTGCTCAGTACTCATGGTGCTGGGTGCTCAGTACTAAGGGTGCTCAGTGCTCAGTACTCAGGTTGCTCAGTGCTCAGTGCTCGGGTTGCTGGGTGCTCAGTTCTCAGGGTGCTGGGTGCTCAGTACTCAGGGTGCTGGGTGCTCAGTGCTCAGTACTCAGCGTCCTGGGTGCTCAGTGCTTAGAGTGTTGGGAGCTCAGTACTCAGGGTGCTGGGTGCTCAGTGCTCGGGGTGCTGGGTGCTCAGTGCTCAGTGCTCAGGGTGCTGAGTGCTCAGTGCTCAGGTTGCTGGGTGTTCAGTACTCAGGGTGCTCGGTGCTCAGTGCTCTGGGTGCTGGGTGCTCAGTACTCAGGGTGCTGGGTGCTCAGTCCTCAGGGTGCTCAGTCCTCAGGGTGCTCGGTGCTCAGTGCTCAGTACTCAGGGTGCTCAGTGCTCAGTACTCAGAGTGCTTTGTGCTCAGTGCTCAGGGTGTTCAGTGCTGAGTACTCAGCGTGCTTTGTGCTCAGTGCTCAGGGTGCTGGGTGCTCAGTGGTCAGGGTGCTGGGTGCATAGTGCTCGGGGTGCTGGGTGCTCAGTGCTACCGGTGCTGGGTGCTCAGGGCTCGGGGTGCTGGGAGCTCAGTACTCAGGGTGCTGGGTTCTCAGTGCTCGGTGTGCTGGGTGCTGAGTGCTCAGGGTGCTGGGTGCTCAGTACTCGGGGTGCTGGGTGCTCAGTACTCGGGGTGCTCGGTGCTCAGTACTCAGGGTGCTGGGTGCTCAGTACTCAGGGTGCTGGCTGCTCAGTACTCAGGGTGCTCGGTGCTCAGAACTCAGGGTGCTGGGTGCTCAGTGCTCAGGTGCTGGGTGCTAAGTACTCAGGGTGCTGGGTGCTCAGTACTCAGGGTGCTGGGTGCTCAGTGCTCAGGGTGCTGGGTGCTCAGTACTCAGGGTGCTGGGTGCTAAGCACTCAGGGTGCTCAGTACTCAGGGTGCTGGGTGCTCAGTGCTCGGGGTGCTGGGTGCTCAGTACTCAGGGTGCTCAGTACTCAGGGTGCTGGGTGCTCAGTGCTCGGGGTGCTGGATGCTCAGTGCTCAGGGTGATCGGTGCTCAGTACTCAGGATGCTGGGTGCTCAGTACTCAGGGTGCTGGGTGCTCAGTGCTCGGGGTGCTGGATGCTCAGTGCTCGGGGCGCTGGGTGTTCAGGGCTCGGGGTGCTGGGAGCTCAGTACTCAGGGTGCTGGGTGCTCAGTGCTCGGTGTGCTGGGTGCTGAGTGCTCAGGGTGCTGGGTGCTCAGTACTCGGGGTGCTCGGTGCTCAGTACTCAGGGTGCTGGGTGCTCATTACACAGGGTGCTGGGTGCTCAGTGCTCGGGGTGCTCGCTGCTCAGTACTCTTGGTGCTGGGTGCTCAGTACTCAGGGTGCTGGGTGCTCAGTGCTCGGGGTGCTCGGTGCTCAGTGCTCAGGATGCTCGGTGCTCAGTACTTTTGGTGCTGGGTGCTCAGTACTCAGGGTGCTGGGTGCTCAGTGCTCGGGGTGCTCGGTGCTCAGTACTCAGGCTGCTGGGTGCTCAGTGCTCAGGGTGCTGGGTGCTCAGTACTCAGGTTGCTGGGTGCTCAGTGCTCAGGGTGCTGTGTGCTCAGTACTCATGGTGCTGGGTGCTCAGTACTCAGGGTGCTGGGTGCTCAGTGCTCAGGGTGCTGGGTGCTCAGTGCTCAGGGTGCTCGGTGCTCAGTACTCAGGGTGCTGGGTGCTCAGTGCTCGGGGTGCTGGGTGCTCAGTGCTCAGGGTGCTGGGTACTCAGTACTCGGGGTGCTCGGTGCTCAGTACTCAGGGTGCTGGGTGCTCAGTACTCAGGGTGCTCGGTGCTCAGAACTCAGGGTGCTGGGTGCTCAGTGCTCAGGTGCTGGGTGCTAAGTACTCAGGGTGCTGGGTGCTCAGTACTCGGGTGCTGGGTGCTCAGTGCTCAGGGTGCTGGGTGCTCAGTACTCAGGGTGCTGGGTGCTCAGCACTCAGGGTGCTCAGTACTCAGGGTGTTGGGTGCTCAGTGCTCGGGGTGCTGGGTGCTCAGTACTCAGGGTGCTCAGTACTCAGGGTGCTGGGTGCTCAGTGCTCGGGGTGCTGGATGCTCAGTGCTCAGGGTGATCGGTGCTCAGTACTCAGGATGCTGGGTGCTCAGTACTCAGGGTGCTGGGTGCTCAGTACTCAGGGTGCTGGGTGCTCAGTCCTCAGGGTGCTCAGTGCTCAGGGTGCTGGGTGCTCAGTGCTCGGGGTGCTCGGTGCTCAGTACTCAGGTTGCTGAGTGCTCAGTACTCAGGTTGCTGGGTGCTCAGTACTCAGGGTGCTGGGTGCTCAGTGCTCAGGGTGCTCAGTGCTCAGTACTCAGGGTGCTGGGTGCTCAGTACTCAGGGTGCTGGGTGCTCAGTGCTCGGGGTGCCGGGTGCTCAGTGCTCAGGGTGCTGGGTGCTCAGTACTCGGGGTGCTCGGTGCTCAGTTCTCAGGGTGCTGGGTGCTCAGTACTCAGGGTGCTGGGTGCTCAGTACTCAGGGTGCTGTGTGCTCAGAACTCAGGGTGCTGGGTGCTCAGTGCTCAGGTGCTGGGTGCTAAGTACTCAGGGTGCTGGGTGCTCAGTACTCAGGGTGCTGGGTGCTCAGTGCTCAGGGTGCTGGGTGCTCAGTACTCAGGGTGCTGGGTGCTCAGCACTCAGGGTGCTCAGTACTCAGGGTGCTGGGTGCTCAGTGCTCGGGGTGCTGGGTGCTCAGTACTCAGGGTGCTCAGTACTCAGGGTGCTGGGTGCTCAGTGCTCGGGGTGCTGGATGCTCAGTGCTCAGGGTGATCGGTGCTCAGTACTCAGGATGCTGGGTGCTCAGTACTCAGGGTGCTAGGTGCTCAGTACTCAGGGTGCTGGGTGCTCAGTCCTCAGGGTGCTCAGTGCTCAGGGTGCTGGGTGCTCAGTGCTCGGGGTGCTCGGTGCTCAGTACTCAGGTTGCTGAGTGCTCAGTACTCAGGTTGCTGGGTCCTCAGTACTCAGTGTGCTGGGTGCTCAGTGCTCAGGGTGCTCAGTGCTAAGTACTCAGGGTGCTGGGTGCTCAGTACTCAGGGTGCTGGGTGCTCAGTCCTCAGGGTACTCAGTGCTCAGGGTGCTGGGTGCTCAGTACTCAGGTTGCTGAGTGCTCAGTACTCAGGTTGCTGGGTGCTCAGTACTCAGGGTGCTGGGTGCTCAGTGCTCAGGGTGCTCAGTGCTCAGTACTCAGGGTGCTGGTTGTTCAGTACTCAGGGTGCTGGGTGCTCTGTGCTCGGGTTGGTGGGTGCTCATTACTCAGGGTGCTGGGTGCTCAGTGCTCGGGGTGCTCGGTGCTCAGTACTCAAGGTGCTGGGTTCTCAGTGCTCACGGTGCTGGGTGCTCAGTCCTCGGGGTGCTCCGTGCTCAGTGCTCAGGGTGCTGGGTGCTCAGTACTCAGGGTGCTCGGTGCTCAGTACTAAGGGTGCTCAGTGCTCAGTACTCAGGTTGCTCAGTGCTCAGTGCTCGGGGTGCTGGGTGCTCAGTACTCAGGGTGCTGGGTGCTCAGTACTCAGGGTGCTGGGTGCTCAGTGCTCAGTACTCAGCGTCCTGGGTGCTCAGTGCTTAGAGTGTTGGGAGCTCAGTACTCAGGGTGCTGGGTGCTCAGTGCTCGGGGTGCTGGGTGCTCAGTGCTCAGTGCTCAGGGTGCTGAGTGCTCAGTGCTCAGGTTGCTGGGTGTTCAGTACTCAGGGTGCTCGGTGCTCAGTGCTCTGGGTGCTGGGTGCTCAGTACTCAGGGTGCTGGGTGCTCAGTCCTCAGGGTGCTCAGTACTCAGGGTGCTCGGTGCTCAGTGCTCAGTACTCAGGGTGCTCAGTGCTCAGTACTCAGAGTGCTTTGTGCTCAGTGCTCAGGGTGTTCAGTGCTCAGTACTCAGCATGCTTTGTGCTCAGTGCTCAGGGTGCTGGGTGCTCAGTGGTCAGGGTGCTGGGTGCATAGTGCTCGGGGTGCTGGGTGCATAGTGCTCGGGGTGCTGGGTGCTCAGTGCTCGGGGTGCTGGGTGCTCAGTGCTCGGGGTGCTGGGTGCTCAGTGCTCGGGGTGCTGGGTGCTCATTGCTCAGGGTGCTGGGTGCTCAGTGCTCGGGGTGCTCGGTGCTCAGTGCTCGGGGTGCTGGGTGCTCAGTACTCGGGGTGCTCGGAGCTCAGTACTCAGGGTGCTGGGTGTTCAGTGCTCAGGATGCTGGGTGCTCAGTGCTCGTGGTGCTGGGTGCTCGGTGCTCAGGTTGCTGGGTGCTCAGTACTCGGGGTGCTGGGTGCTCAGTACTCAGGGTGCTGGGTGCTCATTGCTCGGGGTGCTGGGTGCTCAGTGCTACCGGTGCTGGGTGCTCAGTGCTCGGGGTGCTGGGTGCTCAGTGCTCGGGGTGCTGGGTGCTCAGGGCTCGGGGTGCTGGGAGCTCAGTACTCAGGGTGCTGGGTGCTCAGTGCTCGGTGTGCTGGGTGCTGAGTGCTCAGGGTGCTGGGTGCTCAGTACTCGGGGTGCTGGGTGCTCAGTACTCGGGGTGCTCGGTGCTCAGTACTCAGGGTGCTGGGTGCTCAGTACTCAGGGTGCTGGGTGCTCAGTACTCAGGGTGCTCGGTGCTCAGAACTCAGGGTGCTGGGTGCTCAGTGCTCAGGTGCTGGGTGCTAAGTACTCAGGGTGCTGGGTGCTCAGTACTCAGGGTGCTGGGTGCTCAGTGCTCAGGGTGCTGGGTGCTCAGTACTCAGGGTGCTGGGTGCTCAGCACTCAGGGTGCTCAGTACTCAGGGTGCTGGGTGCTCAGTGCTCGGGGTGCTGGGTGCTCAGTACTCAGGGTGCTCAGTACTCAGGGTGCTGGGTGCTCAGTGCTCGGGGTGCTGGATGCTCAGTGCTCAGGGTGATCGGTGCTCAGTACTCAGGATGCTGGGTGCTCAGTACTCAGGGTGCTGGGTGCTCAGTACTCAGGGTGCTGGGTGCTCAGTCCTCAGGGTGCTCAGTGCTCAGGGTGCTGGGTGCTCAGTGCTCGGGGTGCTCGGTGCTCAGTACTCAGGTTGCTGAGTGCTCAGTACTCAGGTTGCTGGGTGCTCAGTACTCAGGGTGCTGGGTGCTCAGTGCTCAGGGTGCTCAGTGCTCAGTACTCAGGGTGCTGGGTGCTCAGTACTCAGGGTGCTGGGTGCTCAGTCCTCAGGGTGCTCAGTGCTCAGGGTGCTGGGTGCTCAGTACTCAGGTTGCTGAGTGCTCAGTACTCAGGTTGCTGGGTGCTCAGTACTCAGGGTGCTGGGTGCTCAGTGCTCAGGGTGCTCAGTGCTCAGTACTCAGGGTGCTGGGTGCTCAGTACTCAGGGTGCTGGGTGCTCTGTGCTCGGGTTGGTGGGTGCTCATTACTCAGGGTGCTGGGTGCTCAGTGCTCGGGGTGCTCGGTGCTCAGTACTCAAGGTGCTGGGTTCTCAGTGCTCACGGTGCTGGGTGCTCAGTCCTCGGGGTGCTCCGTGCTCAGTGCTCAGGGTGCTGGGTGCTCAGTACTCAGGGTGCTCGGTGCTCAGTACTAAGGGTGCTCAGTGCTCAGTACTCAGGTTGCTCAGTGCTCAGTGCTCGGGGTGCTGGGTGTTCAGTACTCAGGGTGCTGGGTGCTCAGTCCTCAGGGTGCTCAGTGCTCAGGGTGCTGGGTGCTCAGTGCTCGGGGTGCTCGGTGCTCAGTACTCAGGTTGCTGAGTGCTCAGTACTCAGGTTGCTGGGTGCTCAGTACTCAGGGTGCTGGGTGCTCAGTGCTCAGGGTGCTCAGTGCTCAGTACTCAGGGTGCTGGGTGCTCAGTACTCAGGGTGCTGGGTGCTCAGTGCTCGGGGTGCCGGGTGCTCAGTGCTCAGGGTGCTGGGTGCTCAGTACTCGGGGTGCTCGGTGCTCAGTTCTCAGGTTGCTGGGTGGTGAGTACTCAGGGTGCTGGGTGCTCAGTACTCAGGGTGCTCGGTGCTCAGAACTCAGGGTGCTGGGTGCTCAGTGCTCAGGTGCTGGGTGCTAAGTACTCAGGGTGCTGGGTGCTCAGTACTCAGGGTGCTGGGTGCTCAGTGCTCAGGGTGCTGGGTGCTCAGTACTCAGGGTGCTGGGTGCTCAGCACTCAGGGTGCTCAGTACTCAGGGTGCTGGGTGCTCAGTGCTCGGGGTGCTGGGTGCTCAGTACTCAGGGTGCTCAGTACTCAGGGTGCTGGGTGCTCAGTGCTCGGGGTGCTGGATGCTCAGTGCTCAGGGTGATCGGTGCTCAGTACTCAGGATGCTGGGTGCTCAGTACTCAGGGTGCTAGGTGCTCAGTACTCAGGGTGCTGGGTGCTCAGTCCTCAGGGTGCTCAGTGCTCAGGGTGCTGGGTGCTCAGTGCTCGGGGTGCTCGGTGCTCAGTACTCAGGTTGCTGAGTGCTCAGTACTCAGGTTGCTGGGTGCTCAGTACTCAGGGTGCTGGGTGCTCAGTGCTCAGGGTGCTCAGTGCTCAGTACTCAGGGTGCTGGGTGCTCAGTACTCAGGGTGCTGGGTGCTCAGTCCTCAGGGTACTCAGTGCTCAGGGTGCTGGGTGCTCAGTACTCAGGTTGCTGAGTGCTCAGTACTCAGGTTGCTGGGTGCTCAGTACTCAGGGTGCTGGGTGCTCAGTGCTCAGGGTGCTCAGTGCTCAGTACTCAGGGTGCTGGTTGTTCAGTACTCAGGGTGCTGGGTGCTCTGTGCTCGGGTTGGTGGGTGCTCATTACTCAGGGTGCTGGGTGCTCAGTGCTCGGGGTGCTCGGTGCTCAGTACCCAAGGTGCTGGGTTCTCAGTGCTCACGGTGCTGGGTGCTCAGTCCTCGGGGTGCTCCGTGCTCAGTGCTCAGGGTGCTGGGTGCTCAGTACTCAGGGTGCTCGGTGCTCAGTACTAAGGGTGCTCAGTGCTCAGTACTCAGGTTGCTCAGTGCTCAGTGCTCGGGGTGCTGGGTGCTCAGTACTCAGGGTGCTGGGTGCTCAGTACTCAGGGTGCTGGGTGCTCAGTGCTCAGTACTCAGCGTCCTGGGTGCTCAGTGCTTAGAGTGTTGGGAGCTCAGTACTCAGGGTGCTGGGTGCTCAGTGCTCGGGGTGCTGGGTGCTCAGTGCTCAGTGCTCAGGGTGCTGAGTGCTCAGTGCTCAGGTTGCTGGGTGTTCAGTACTCAGGGTGCTCGGTGCTCAGTGCTCTGGGTGCTGGGTGCTCAGTACTCAGGGTGCTGGGTGCTCAGTCCTCAGGGTGCTCAGTACTCAGGGTGCTCGGTGCTCAGTGCTCAGTACTCAGGGTGCTCAGTGCTCAGTACTCAGAGTGCTTTGTGCTCAGTGCTCAGGGTGTTCAGTGCTCAGTACTCAGCGTGCTTTGTGCTCAGTGCTCAGGGTGCTGGGTGCTCAGTGGTCAGGGTGCTGGGTGTGAGTACTCGGGGTGCTGGGTGCATAGTGCTCGGGGTGCTGGGTGCTCAGTGCTCGGGGTGCTGGGTGCTCAGTGCTCGGGGTGCTGGGTGCTCAGTGCTCGGGGTGCTGGGTGCTCATTGCTCAGGGTGCTGGGTGCTCAGTGCTCGGGGTGCTCGGTGCTCAGTGCTCGGGGTGCTGGGTGCTCAGTACTCGGGGTGCTCGGTGCTCAGTACTCAGGGTGCTGGGTGTTCAGTGCTCAGGATGCTGGGTGCTCAGTGCTCGGGGTGCTGGGTGCTCGGTGCTCAGGTTGCTGGGTGCTCAGTACTCGGGGTGCTGGGTGCTCAGTACTCAGGGTGCTGGGTGCTCATTGCTCGGGGTGCTGGGTGCTCAGTGCTACCGGTGCTGGGTGCTCAGTGCTCGGGGTGCTGGGTGCTCAGTGCTCGGGGCGCTGGGTGCTCAGGGCTCGGGGTGCTGGGAGCTCAGTACTCAGGGTGCTGGGTGCTCAGTGCTCGGTGTGCTGGGTGCTGAGTGCTCAGGGTGCTGGGTGCTCAGTACTCGGGGTGCTGGGTGCTCAGTACTCGGGGTGCTCGGTGCTCAGTACTCAGGGTGCTGGGTGCTCAGTACTCAGGGTGCTGGGTGCTCAGTACTCAGGGTGCTCGGTGCTCAGAACTCAGGGTGCTGGGTGCTCAGTGCTCAGGTGCTGGGTGCTAAGTACTCAGGTTGCTGGGTGCTCAGTACTCAGGGTGCTGGGTGCTCAGTGCTCAGGGTGCTGGGTGCTCAGTACTCAGGGTGCTGGGTGCTCAGCACTCAGGGTGCTCAGTACTCAGGGTGCTGGGTGCTCAGTGCTCGGGGTGCTGGGTGCTCAGTACTCAGGGTGCTCAGTACTCAGGGTGCTGGGTGCTCAGTGCTCGGGGTGCTGGATGCTCAGTGCTCAGGGTGATCGGTGCTCAGTACTCAGGATGCTGGGTGCTCAGTACTCAGGGTGCTGGGTGCTCAGTACTCAGGGTGCTGGGTGCTCAGTCCTCAGGGTGCTCAGTGCTCAGGGTGCTGGGTGCTCAGTGCTCGGGGTGCTCGGTGCTCAGTACTCAGGTTGCTGAGTGCTCAGTACTCAGGTTGCTGGGTGCTCAGTACACAGGGTGCTGGGTGCTCAGTGCTCAGGGTGCTCAGTGCTCAGTACTCAGGGTGCTGGGTGCTCAGTACTCAGGGTGCTGGGTGCTCAGTCCTCAGGGTGCTCAGTGCTCAGGGTGCTGGGTGCTCAGTACTCAGGTTGCTGAGTGCTCAGTACTCAGGTTGCTGGGTGCTCAGTACTCAGGGTGCTGGGTGCTCAGTGCTCAGGGTGCTCAGTGCTCAGTACTCAGGGTGCTGGGTGCTCAGTACTCAGGGTGCTGGGTGCTCTGTGCTCGGGTTGGTGGGTGCTCATTACTCAGGGTGCTGGGTGCTCAGTGCTCGGGGTGCTCGGTGCTCAGTACTCAAGGTGCTGGGTTCTCAGTGCTCACGGTGCTGGGTGCTCAGTCCTCGGGGTGCTCCGTGCTCAGTGCTCAGGGTGCTGGGTGCTCAGTACTCAGGGTGCTCGGTGCTCAGTACTAAGGGTGCTCAGTGCTCAGTACTCAGGTTGCTCAGTGCTCAGTGCTCGGGGTGCTGGGTGTTCAGTACTCAGGGTGCTGGGTGCTCAGTACTCAGGGTGCTGGGTGCTCAGTGCTCAGTACTCAGCGTCCTGGGTGCTCAGTGCTTAGAGTGTTGGGAGCTCAGTACTCAGGGTGCTGGGTGCTCAGTGCTCAGTGCTCAGGGTGCTCAGTGCTCAGGGTGCTCAGTGTTCACGGTGCTGGGTGCTCAGGGTGCTGGGTGCTCAGTGCTTGGGGTGCTGGGTGCTCAGTGCTCAGTGCTCAGGGTGCTGAGTGCTCAGTGCTCAGGGTGCTGGGTGTTCAGTACTCAGGGTGCTCGGTGCTCAGTGCTCTGGTTGCTGGGTGCTCAGTACTCAGGGTGCTGGGTGCTCAGTCCTCAGGGTGCTCAGTACTCAGGGTGCTCGGTGCTCAGTGCTCAGTACTCAGGGTGCTCAGTGCTCAGTACTCAGAGTGCTTTGTGCTCAGTGCTCAGGGTGTTCAGTGCTCAGTACTCAGCGTGCTTTGTGCTCAGTGCTCAGGGTGCTGGGTGCTCAGTGCTCAGGGTGCTGGGTGCTGAGTACTCGGGGAGCTGGGTGCATAGTGCTCGGGGTGCTGGGTGCTCAGTGCTCGGGGTGCTGGGTGCTCAGTGCTCGGGGTGCTGGGTGCTCAGTGCTCGGGGTGCTGGGTGCTCATTGCTCAGGGTGCTGGGTGCTCAGTGCTCGGGGTGCTCGGTGCTCAGTGCTCGGGGTGCTGGGTGCTCAGTACTCGGGGTGCTCAGTGCTCAGTACTCAGGGTGCTGGGTGTTCAGTGCTCAGGATGCTGGGTGCTCAGTGCTCGGGGTGCTGGGTGCTCGGTGCTCAGGTTGCTGGGTGCTCAGTACTCGGGGTGCTGGGTGCTCAGTACTCAGGGTGCTGGGTGCTCATTGCTCGGGGTGCTGGGTGCTCAGTGCTACCGGTGCTGGGTGCTCAGTGCTCGGGGTGCTGGGTGCTCAGTGCTCGGGGCGCTGGGTGCTCAGGGCTCGGGGTGCTGGGAGCTCAGTACTCAGGGTGCTGGGTGCTCAGTGCTCGGTGTGCTGGGTGCTGAGTGCTCAGGGTGCTGGGTGCTCAGTACTCGGGGTGCTCGGTGCTCAGTACTCAGGGTGCTGGGTGCTCATTACACAGGGTTCTGGGTGCTCAGTGCTCGGGGTGCTCGCTGCTCAGTACTCTTGGTGCTGGGTGCTCAGTACTCAGGGTGCTGGGTGCTCAGTGCTCGGGGTGCTCGGTGCTCAGTGCTCAGGATGCTCGGTGCTCAGTACTTTTGGTGCTGGGTGCTCAGTACTCAGGGTGCTGGGTGCTCAGTGCTCGGGGTGCTCGGTGCTCAGTACTCAGGGTGCTGGGTGCTCAGCGCTCAGGGTGCTGGGTGCTCAGTACTCAGGTTGCTGGGTGCTCAGTGCTCAGGGTGCTGTGTGCTCAGTACTCATGGTGCTGGGTGCTCAGTACTCAGGGTGCTGGGTGCTCAGTGCTCAGGGTGCTGGGTGCTCAGTGCTCAGGGTGCTCGGTGCTCAGTACTCAGGGTGCTGGGTGCTCAGTGCTCAGGGTGCTGGGTACTCAGTACTCGGGGTGCTCGGTGCTCAGTACACAGGGTGCTGGGTGCTCAGTACTCAGGGTGCTGGGTGCTCAGTACTCAGGGTGCTCGGTGCTCAGAACTCAGGGTGCTGGGTGCTCAGTGCTCAGGTGCTGGGTGCTAAGTACTCAGGGTGCTGTGTGCTCAGTACTCAGGGTGCTGGGTGCTCAGTGCTCAGGGTGCTGGGTGCTCAGTACTCAGGGTGCTGGGTGCTCAGCACTCAGGGTGCTCAGTACTCAGGGTGTTGGGTGCTCAGTGCTCAGGGTGCTGGGTGCTCAGTACTCAGGGTGCTCAGTACTCAGGGTGCTGGGTGCTCAGTGCTCGGGGTGCTGGATGCTCAGTGCTCAGGGTGATCGGTGCTCAGTACTCAGGATGCTGGGTGCTCAGTACTCAGGGTGCTGGGTGCTCAGTACTCAGGGTGCTGGGTGCTCAGTCCTCAGGGTGCTCAGTGCTCAGGGTGCTGGGTGCTCAGTGCTCGGGGTGCTCGGTGCTCAGTACTCAGTTTGCTGAGTGCTCAGTACTCAGGTTGCTGGGTGCTCAGTACTCAGGGTGCTGGGTGCTCAGTGCTCAGGGTGCTCAGTGCTCAGTACTCAGGGTGCTGGGTGCTCAGTACTCAGGGTGCTGGGTGCTCAGTGCTCGGGGTGCCGGGTGCTCAGTGCTCAGGGTGCTGGGTGCTCAGTACTCGGGGTGCTCGGTGCTCAGTACTCAGGGTGATGGGTGCTCAGTACTCAGGGTGCTGGGTGCTCAGTACTCAGGGTGCTCGGTGCTCAGAACTCAGGGTGCTGGGTGCTCAGTGCTCAGGTGCTGGGTGCTAAGTACTCAGGGTGCTGGGTGCTCAGTACTCAGGGTGCTGGGTGCTCAGTGCTCAGGGTGCTGGGTGCTCAGTACTCAGGGTGCTGGGTGCTCAGCACTCAGGGTGCTCAGTGCTCAGGGTGCTGGGTGCTCAGTGCTCGGGGTGCTGGGTGCTCAGTACTCAGGGTGCTCAGTACTCAGGGTGCTGGGTGCTCAGTGCTCGGGGTGCTGGATGCTCAGTGCTCAGGGTGATCGGTGCTCAGTACTCAGGATGCTGGGTGCTCAGTACTCAGGGTGCTGGGTGCTCAGTACTCAGGGTGCTGGGTGCTCAGTCCTCAGGGTGCTCAGTGCTCAGTGTGCTGGGTGCTCAGTGCTCGGGGTGCTCGGTGCTCAGTACTCAGGTTGCTGAGTGCTCAGTACTCAGGTTGCTGGGTGCTCAGTACTCAGGGTGCTGGGTGCTCAGTGCTCAGGGTGCTCAGTGCTCAGTACTCAGGGTGCTGGGTGCTCAGTACTCAGGGTGCTGGGTGCTCAGTCCTCAGGGTGCTCAGTGCTCAGGGTGCTGGGTGCTCAGTACTCAGGTTGCTGAGTGCTCAGTACTCAGGTTGCTGGGTGCTCAGTACTCAGGGTGCTGGGTGCTCAGTGCTCAGGGTGCTCAGTGCTCAGTACTCAGGGTGCTGGGTGCTCAGTACTCAGGGTGCTGGGTGCTCTGTGCTCGGGTTGGTGGGTGCTCATTACTCAGGGTGCTGGGTGCTCAGTGCTCGGGGTGCTCGGTGCTCAGTACTCAAGGTGCTTTGTTCTCAGTGCTCACGGTGCTGGGTGCTCAGTCCTCGGGGTGCTCCGTGCTCAGTGCTCAGGGTGCTGGGTGCTCAGTACTCAGGTTGCTCGGTGCTCAGTACTAAGGGTGCTCAGTGCTCAGTACTCAGGTTACTCAGTGCTCAGTGCTCGGGGTGCTGGGTGCTCAGTACTCAGGGTGCTGGGTGCTCAGTGCTTAGAGTGTTGGGAGCTCAGTACTCAGGGTGCTGGGTGCTCAGTGCTCAGGGTGCTCAGTGCTCAGGGTGCTCAGTGTTCACGGTGCTGGGTGCTCAGGGTGCTGGGTGATCAGTGCTCGGGGTGCTGGGTGCTCAGTGCTCAGTGCTCAGGGTGCTGAGTGCTCAGTGCTCAGTGTTCAGGGTGCTGGGTGTTCAGTACTCAGGGTGCTCGGTGCTCAGTGCTCTGGGTGCTGGGTGCTCAGTACTCAGGGTGCAGGGTGCTCATGCCTCAGGGTGCTCAGTACTCAGGGTGCTCGGTGCTCAGTGCTCAGTACTCAGGGTGCTCAGTGCTCAGTACTCAGAGTGCTTTGTGCTCAGTGCTCAGGGTGTTCAGTGCTCAGTACTCAGCGTGCTTTGTGCTCAGTGCTCAGGGTGCTGGGTGCTCAGTGCTCAGGGTGCTGGGTGCTGAGTATTCGGGGTGCTGGGTGCATAGTGCTCGGGGTGCTGGGTGCTCAGTGCTCGGGGTGCTGGGTGCTCAGTGCTCGGGGTGCTGGGTGCTCATTGCTCAGGGTGCTGGGTGCTCAGTGCTCGGGGTGCTCGGTGCTCAGTGCTCAGGGTGCTGGGTGCTCAGTACTCTGGGTGCTCGGTGCTCAGTACTCAGGATGCTGGGTGTTCAGTGCTCAGGGTGCTGGGTGCTCAGTGCTCGGGGTGCTGGGTGCTCGGTGCTCAGGTTGCTGGGTGCTCAGTACTCGGGGTGCTGGGTGCTCAGTACTCAGGGTGCTGGGTGCTCATTGCTCGGGGTGCTGGGTGCTCAGTGCTACGGGTGCTGGGTGCTCAGTGCTCGGGGTGCTGGGTGCTCAGTGCTCGGGGCGCTGGGTGCTCAGGGCTCGGGGTGCTGGGAGCTCAGTACTCAGGGTGCTGGGTGCTCAGTGCTCGGTGTGCTGGGTGCTGAGTGCTCAGGGTGCTGGGTGCTCAGTACTCGGGGTGCTCGGTGCTCAGTACTCAGGGTGCTGGGTGCTCATTACACAGGGTGCTGGGTGCTCAGTGCTCGGGGTGCTCGCTGCTCAGTACTCTTGGTGCTGGGTGCTCAGTACTCAGGGTGCTGGGTGCTCAGTGCTCGGGGTGCTCGGTGCACAGTGCTCAGGATGCTCAGTGCTCAGTACTTTTGGTGCTGGGTGCTCAGTACTCAGGGTGCTGGGTGCTCAGTGCTCGGGGTGCTCGGTGCTCAGTACTCAGGGTGCTGGGTGCTCAGTGCTCAGGGTGCTGGGTGCTCAGTACTCAGGTTGCTGGATGCTCAGTGCTCAGTGTGCTGTGTGCTCAGTACTCATGGTGCTGGGTGCTCAGTACTCAGGGTGCTGGGTGCTCAGTGCTCAGGGTGCTGGGTGCTCAGTGCTCGGGGTGCTCGGTGCTCAGTACTCAGGGTGCTGGGTGCTCAGTGCTCGGGGTGCTGGGTGCTCAGTGCTCAGGGTGCTGGATACTCAGTACTCGGGGTGCTCGGTGCTCAGTACTCAGGGTGCTGGGTGCTCAGTACTCAGGGTGCTGGGTGCTCAGTACTCAGGGTGCTCGGTGCTCAGAACTCAGGGTGCTGGGTGCTCAGTGCTCAGGTGCTGGGTGCTAAGTACTCAGGGTGCTGGGTGCTCAGTACTCGGGTGCTGGGTGCTCAGTGCTCAGGGTGCTGGGTGCTCAGTACTCAGGGTGCTGGGTGCTCAGCACTCAGGGTGCTCAGTACTCAGGGTGTTGGGTGCTCAGTGCTCGGGGTGCTGGGTGCTCAGTACTCAGGGTGCTCAGTACTCAGGGTGCTGGGTGCTCAGTGCTCGGGGTGCTGGATGCTCAGTGCTCAGGGTGATCGGTGCTCAGTACTCATAATGCTGGGTGCTCAGTACTCAGGGTGCTGGGTGCTCAGTACTCAGGGTGCTGGGTGCTCAGTCCTCAGGGTGCTAAGTGCTCAGGGTGCTGGGTGCTCAGTGTTCGGGGTGCTCGGTGCTCAGTACTCAGGTTGCTGAGTGCTCAGTACTCAGGTTGCTGGGTGCTCAGTACTCAGGGTGCTGGGTGCTCAGTGCTCAGGGTGCTCAGTGCTCAGTACTCAGGGTGCTGGGTGCTCAGTACTCAGGGTGCTGGGTGCTCAGTGCTCGGGGTGCCGGGTGCTCAGTGCTCAGGGTGCTGGGTGCTCAGTACTCGGGGTGCTCGGTGCTCAGTACTCAGGGTGCTGGGTGCTCAGTACTCAGGGTGCTGGGTGCTCAGTACTCAGGGTGCTCGGTGCTCAGAACTCAGGGTGCTGGGTGCTCAGTGCTCAGGTGCTGGGTGCTAAGTACTCAGGGTGCTGGGTGCTCAGTACTCAGGGTGCTGGGTGCTCAGTGCTCAGGGTGCTGGGTGCTCAGTACTCAGGGTGCTGGGTGCTCAGCACTCAGGGTGCTCAGTACTCAGGGTGCTGGGTGCTCAGTGCTCGGGGTGCTGGGTGCTCAGTACTCAGGGTGCTCAGTACTCAGGGTGCTGGGTGCTCAGTGCTCGGGGTGCTGGATGCTCAGTGCTCAGGGTGATCGGTGCTCAGTACTCAGGATGCTGGGTGCTCAGTAATCAGGGTGCTGGGTGCTCAGTACTCAGGGTGCTGGGTGCTCAGTCCTCAGGGTGCTCAGTGCTCAGGGTGCTGGGTGCTCAGTGCTCGGGGTGCTCGGTGCTCAGTACTCAGGTTGCTGAGTGCTCAGTACTCAGGTTGCTGGGTGCTCAGTACTCAGGGTGCTGGGTGCTCAGTGCTCAGGGTGCTCAGTGCTCAGTACTCAGGGTGCTGGGTGCTCAGTACTCAGGGTGCTGGGTGCTCAGTCCTCAGGGTGCTCAGTGCTCAGGGTGCTGGGTGCTCAGTACTCAGGTTGCTGAGTGCTCAGTACTCAGGTTGCTGGGTGCTCAGTACTCAGGGTGCTGGGTGCTCAGTGCTCAGGGTGCTCAGTGCTCAGTACTCAGGGTGCTGGGTGCTCAGTACTCAGGGTGCTGGGTGCTCTGTGCTCGGGTTGGTGGGTGCTCATTACTCAGGGTGCTGGGTGCTCAGTGCTCGGGGTGCTCGGTGCTCAGTACTCAAGGTGCTGGGTTCTCAGTGCTCACGGTGCTGGGTGCTCAGTCCTCGGGGTGCTCCGTGCTCAGTGCTCAGGGTGCTGGGTGCTCATTACTCAGGGTGCTCGGTGCTCAGTACTAAGGGTGCTCAGTGCTCAGTACTCAGGTTGCTCAGTGCTCAGTGCTCGGGGTGCTGGGTGCTCAGTACTCAGGGTGCTGGGTGCTCAGTACTCAGGGTGCTGGGTGCTCAGTGCTCAGTACTCAGCGTGCTGGGTGCTCAGTGCTTAGAGTGTTGGGAGCTCAGTACTCAGGGTGCTGGGTGCTCAGTGCTCAGTGCTCAGGGTGCTCAGTGCTCAGGGTGCTCAGTGTTCACGGTGCTGGGTGCTCAGGGTGCTGGGTGCTCAGTGCTCGGGGTGCTGGGTGCTCAGTGCTCAGTGCTCAGGGTGCTGAGTGCTCAGTGCTCAGTGCTCAGGGTGCTGGGTGTTCAGTACTCAGGGTGCTCGGTGCTCAGTGCTCTGGGTGCTGGGTGCTCAGTACTCAGGGTGCTGGGTGCTCAGTCCTCAGGGTGCTCAGTACTTAGGGTGCTCGGTGCTCAGTGCTCAGTACTCAGGGTGCTCAGTGCTCAGTACTCAGAGTGCTTTGTGCGCAGTGCTCAGGGTGTTCAGTGCTCAGTACTCAGCGTGCTTTGTGCTCAGTGCTCAGGGTGCTGGGTGCTCAGTGCTCAGGGTGCTGGGTGCTGAGTACTCGGGGTGCTGGGTGCATAGTGCTCGGGGTGCTGGGTGCTCAGTGTTCGGGGTGCTGGGTGCTCAGTGCTCGGGGTGCTGGGTGCTCAGTGCTCGGGGTGCTGGGTGCTCATTGCTCAGGGTGCTGGGTGCTCAGTGCTCGGGGTGCTGGGTGCTCAGTACTCGGGGTGCTCGGTGCTCAGTACTCAGGGTGCTGGGTGTTCAGTGCTCAGGGTGCTGGGTGCTCAGTGCTCGGGGTGCTGGGTGCTCGGTGATCAGGGTGCTGGGTGCTCAGTACTCGGGGTGCTGGGTGCTCAGTACTCAGGGTGCTGGGTGCTCATTGCTCGGGGTGCTGGGTGCTCAGTGCTACGGGTGCTGGGTGCTCAGTGCTCGGGGTGCTGGGTGCTCAGTGCTCGGGGCGCTGGGTGCTCAGGGCTCGGGGTGCTGGGAGCTCTGTACTCAGTGTGCTGGGTGCTCAGTGCTCGGTGTGCTGGGTGCTGAGTGCTCAGGGTGCTGGGTGCTCAGTACTCGGGGTGCTCGGTGCTCAGTACTCAGGGTGCTGGGTGCTCATTACACAGGGTGCTGGATGCTCAGTGCTCGGGGTGCTCGCTGCTCAGTACTCTTGGTGCTGGGTGCTCAGTACTCAGGGTGCTGGGTGCTCAGTGCTCGGGGTGCTCGGTGCTCAGTGCTCAGGATGCTCGGTGCTCAGTACTTTTGGTGCTGGGTGCTCAGTACTCAGGGTGCTGGGTGCTCAGTGCTCAGGGTGCTCGGTGCTCAGTACTCAGGGTGCTGGGTGCTCAGTGCTCAGGGTGCTGGGTGCTCAGTACTCAGGTTGCTGGGTGCTCAGTGCTCAGGGTGCTGTGTGCTCAGTACTCATGGTGCTGGGTGCTCAGTACTCAGGGTGCTGGGTGCTCAGTGCTCAGGGTGCTGGGTGCTCAGTGCTCGGGGTGCTCGATGCTCAGTACTCAGGGTGCTGGGTGCTCAGTGCTCGGGGTGCTGGGTGCTCAGTGCTCAGGGTGCTGGGTGCTCAGTACTCGGGGTGCTCGGTGCTCAGTACTCAGGGTGCTGCGTGCTCAGTACTCAGGGTGCTGGGTGCTCAGTACTCAGGGTGCTCGGTGCTCAGAACTCAGGGTGCTGGGTGCTCAGTGCTCAGGTGCTGGGTGCTAAGTACTCAGGGTGCTGGGTGCTCAGTACTCAGGGTGCTGGGTGCTCAGTGCTCAGGGTGCTGGGTGCTCAGTACTCAGGGTGCTGGGTGCTCAGCACTCAGGGTGCTCAGTACTCAGTGTGCTGGGTGCTCAGTGCTCGGGGTGCTGGATGCTCAGTGCTCAGGGTGATCGGTGCTCAGTACTCAGGATGCTGGGTGCTCAGTACTCAGGGTGCTGGGTGCTCAGTACTCAGGGTGCTGGGTGCTCAGTCCTCAGGGTGCTCAGTGCTCAGGGTGCTGGGTGCTCAGTGCTCGGGGTGCTCGGTGCTCAGTACTCAGGTTGCTGAGTGCTCAGTACTCAGGTTGCTGGGTGCTCAGTACTCAGGGTGCTGGGTGCTCAGTGCTCAGGGTGCTCAGTGCTCAGTACTCAGGGTGCTGGGTGCTCAGTACTCAGGGTGCTGGGTGCTCAGTGCTCGGGTTGGTGGGTGCTCATTACTCAGGGTGCTGGGTGCTCAGTGCTCGGGGTGCTCGGTGCTCAGTACTCAAGGTGCCTGGTGCTCAGTGCTCACGGTGCTGGGTGCTCAGTCCTCGGGGTGCTCCGTGCTCAGTGCTCAGGGTGCTGTTTGCTCAGTACTCAGGGTGCTCGGTGCTCAGTACTAAGTGTGCTCAGTGCTCAGTACTCAGGTTGCTCAGTGCTCAGTGCTCGGGGTGCTGGGTGCTCAGTACTCAGGGTGCTGGGTGCTCAGTACTCAGGGTGCTGGGTGCTCAGTGCTCAGTACTCAGCGTGCTGGGTGCTCAGTGCTTAGAGTGTTGGGTGCTCAGTACTCAGGGTGCTGGGTGCTCAGTGCTCAGTGCTCAGGGTGCTGGGTGCTCAGTGCTCGGGGTGCTGGGTGCTCAGTGCTCAGTGCTCAGGGTGCTGGGTGCTCAGTGCTCAGTGCTCAGGGTGCTGGGTGTTCAGTACTCAGGGTGCTCGGTGCTCAGTGCTCTGGGTGCTGGGTGCTCAGTACTCAGGGTGCTGGGTGCTCAGTCCTCAGGGTGCTCAGTACTCAAGGTGCTCGGTGCTCAGTGCTCAGTACTCAGGGTGCTCAGTGCTCAGTACTCAGAGTGCTTTGTGCTCAGTGCTCAGGGTGTTCAGTGCTCAGTACTCAGCGTGCTTTGTGCTCTGTGCTCAGGGTGCTGGGTGCTCAGTGCTCAGGGTGCTGGGTGCTGAGTACTCGGGGTGCTGGGTGCATAGTGCTCGGGGTGCTGGGTGCTCAGTGCTCGGGGTGCTGGGTGCTCAGTGCTCGGGGTGCTGGGTGCTCAGTGCTCGGGGTGCTGGGTGCTCATTGCTCAGGGTGCTATGTGCTCAGTGCTCGGGGTGCTCGGTGCTCAGTGCTCGGGGTGCTGGGTGCTCAGTACTCGGGGTGCTCGGTGCTCAGTACTCAGGGTGCTGGGTGTTCAGTGCTCAGGGTGCTGGGTGCTCAGTGCTCGGGGTGCTGGGTGCTCGGTGCTCAGGTTGCTGGGTGCTCAGTACTCGGGGTGCTGGGTGCTCAGTACTCAGGGTGCTGGGTGCTCATTGCTCGGGGTGCTGGGTGCTCAGTGCTACGGGTGCTGGGTGCTCAGTGCTCGGGGTGCTGGGTGCTCAGTGCTCGGGGCGCTGGGTGCTCAGTGCTCGGGGTTCTCGGTGCTCAGTACTCAGGGTGCTGGGTGCTCAGTGCTCAGGGTGCTCGGTGCTCAGTACTCAGGGTGCTGGGTGCTCAGTGCTCGGTGTGCTCGGTGCTCAGTACGTTGGGTGCTCAGTACTCAGGGTGCTTTGTGCTCAGTGTTCAGGGTGATCGGTGCTCAGTACTCAGGGTGCTCAGTACTCAGGGTGCTGGGTGCTCAGGGCTCGGGGTGCTGGGAGCTCAGTACTCAGGGTGCTGGCTGCTCAGTGCTCGGGGTGCTGGGTGCTGAGTGCTCAGGGTGCTGGGTGCTCAGTACTCGGGGTGCTCGGTGCTCAGTACTCAGGGTGCTGGGTGCTCAGTACTCAGGGTGCTGGGTGCTCAGTACTCAGGGTGCTCGCTGCTCAGTACTCAGGGTGCTGGGTGCTCAGTGCTCAGGGTGCTGGGTGCTCAGTACTCAGGGTGCTCGGTGCTTAGTACTCAGGGTGATCGGTGCTCAGTCCTCAGGGTGCTCAGTACTCAGGGTGCTGGGTGCTCAGTGCTCTGGTTGCTCAGTACTCAGGATGCTGGGTGCTCAGTACTCAGGGTGCTGGGTGCTCAGTGCTCGGGGTGCTGGGTGCTCAGTGCTCGGGGTGCTGGGTGCTCAGTGCTCGGGGTGCTCAGTGCTCAGTGCTCGGGGTGCTGGGTGCTCAGTCCTCGGGGTGCTCGGTGCTCAGTACTCAGGGTGCTGGGTGTTCAGCGCTCAGGGTGCTGGGTGCTCAGTGCTCGGGGTGCTGGGTGCTCAGTGCTCGGGGCGCTGGGTGCTCAGTGCTCGGGGTGCTCGGTGCTCAGTACTCAGGGTGCTGGGTGCTCAGTGCTCAGGGTGCTCGGTGCTCAGTACTCAGGGTGCTGGGTGCTCAGTGCTCGGTGTGCTCGGTGCTCAGTACATTGGGTGCTCTGTACACAGGGTGCTGGGTGCTCAGTGCTCAGGGTGATCGGTGCTCAGTACTCAGGGTGCTCAGTACTCCGGGTGCTGGGTGCTCAGGGCTCGGGGTGCTCGGAGCTCAGTACTCAGGGTGCTGGGTGCTCAGTGCTCGGTGTGCTGGGTGCTGAGTGCTCAGGGTGCTGGGTGCTCAGTACTCGGGGTGCTCGGTGCTCAGTACTCAGGGTGCTGGGTGCTCAGTACTCAGGGTGCTGGGTGCTCAGTACTCACGGTGCTCGCTGCTCAGTACTCAGGGTGCTGGGTGCTCAGTGCTCAGGGTGCTGGGTGCTCAGTACTCAGGGTGCTCGGTGCTCAGTGCTCAGGGTGATCGGTGCTCAGTCCTCAGGGTGCTCAGTACTCAGGGTGCTGGGTGCTCAGTGCTCTGGTTGCTCAATACTCAGGGTGCTGGGTGCTCAGTACTCAGGGTGCTGGGTGCTCAGTGCTCGGGGTGCTGGGTGCTCAGTACTCAGGGTGCTGGGTGCTCAGTGCTCAGGGTGCTGGGTGCTCAGTACTCAGGGTGCTGGGTGCTCAGTACTCAGGGTGCTCAGTGCTCGTGGAGCTCGGTGCTCAGTACTCAGGGTGCTGGGTGCTCAGTACTCAGTGCTCGGGGTCCTGGGTTCTCAGCCCTCAATGTGCTTAGTGCACAGTACTCAGGGTGCTGGGTGCTCAGTATTCAGGGTGCTCAGTGCTCGGGGTGCTGGGTGCTCAGTACTCAGGGTGCTGGGTGCTCAGTACTCAGGGTGCTGGGTGCTCATTCTCGGGGTGCTGGGTGCTCAGTGCTCTGGGTGCTGGGTGCTCAGTAGTCGGGGTGCTGGTTGCTCAGTGCTCAGCGTGCTGGGTGATCAGTACTCAGGGTGCTCGGTTCTCAGTACTCAGGGTGCTGGGTTCTCATTCTCGGGGTGCTGGGTGCTCAGTGCTCAGGGTGCTGGGTGCTCAGTGCTCAGGGTCCTCGGTGCTCAGTACTCAGTGTGCTCAGTACTCAGCGTGCTTTGTGCTCAGTGCTCAGGGTGCTGGGTGCTCAGTACTCAGGGTGCTGGGTGCTCAGTACTCACGGTGCTGGGTGCTCAGTACTCGGGGTGCTGGGTGCTCATTACACAGGGTGCTGGGTGCTCAGTGCTCGGGGTGCTCGCTGCTCAGTACTCTTGGTGCTGGGTGCTCAGTACTCAGGGTGCTGGGTGCTCAGTGCTCGGGGTGCTCGGTGCTCAGTGCTCAGGATGCTCGGTGCTCAGTACTTTTGGTGCTGGGTGCTCAGTACTCAGGGTGCTGGGTGCTCAGTGCTCGGGGTGCTCGGTGCTCAGTACTCAGGGTGCTGGGTGCTGAGTGCTCAGGGTGCTGGGTGCTCAGTACTCAGGTTGCTGGGTGCTCAGTGCTCAGGGTGCTGTGTGCTCAGTAATCATGGTGCTGGGTGCTCAGTACTCAGGGTGCTGTGTGCTCAGTGCTCAGGGTGCTGGGTGCTCAGTGCTCGGGGTGCTCGGTGCTCAGTACTCAGGGTGCTGGGTGCTCAGTGCTCGGGGTGCTGGGTGCTCAGTGCTCAGGGTGCTGGGTGCTCAGTACTCGGGGTGCTCGGTGCTCAGTACTCAGGGTGCTGGGTGCTCAGTACTCAGGGTGCTGGGTGCTCAGTACTCAGGGTGCTAGGTGCTCAGAACTCAGGGTGCTGGGTGCTCAGTGCTCAGGTGCTGGGTGCTAAGTACTCAGGGTGCTGGGTGCTCAGTACTCAGGGTGCTGGGTGCTCAGTGCTCAGGGTGCTGGGTGCTCAGTACTCAGGGTGCTGGGTGCTCAGCACTCAGGGTGCTCAGTACTCAGGGTGCTGGGTGCTCAGTGCTCGGGGTGCTGGGTGCTCAGTACTCAGGGTGCTCAGTACTCAGGGTGCTGGGTGCTCAGTGCTCGGGGTGCTGGATGCTCAGTGCTCAGGGTGATCGGTGCTCAGTACTCAGGATGCTGGGTGCTCAGTACTCAGGGTGCTGGGTGCTCAGTACTCAGGGTGCTGGGTGCTCAGTCCTCAGGGTGCTCAGTGCTCAGGGTGCTGGGTGCTCAGTGCTCGGGGTGCTCGGTGCTCAGTACTCAGGTTGCTGAGTGCTCAGTACTCAGGTTGCTGGGTGCTCAGTACTCAGGGTGCTGGGTGCTCAGTGCTCAGGGTGCTCAGTGCTCAGTACTCAGGGTGCTGGGTGCTCAGTACTCAGGGTGCTGGGTGCTCAGTGCTCGGGTTGGTGGGTGCTCATTACTCAGGGTGCTGGGTGCTCAGTGCTCGGGGTGCTCGGTGCTCAGTACTCAAGGTGCCTGGTGCTCAGTGCTCACGGTGCTGGGTGCTCAGTCCTCGGGGTGCTCCGTGCTCAGTGCTCAGGGTGCTGGGTGCTCAGTGCTCAGGGTGCTGGGTGATCAGTGCTCGGCGTGCTGGGTGCTCAGTGCTCAGTACTCAGGTTGCTGGGTGCTCAGTGCTCAGGGTGCTGGGTGCTCAGTGCTCAGTACTCAGGGTGCTGGGTGCTCAGTGCTCAGGGTGCTGGGTGCTCAGTACTCAGGGTGCTCGGTGCTCAGTACTCAGGGTGATCGGTGCTCAGTCCTCAGGGTGCTCAGTACTCAGGGTGCTGGGTGCTCAGTGCTCTGGTTGCTCAGTACTCAGGGTGCTGGGTGCTCAGTACTCAGGGTGCTGGGTGCTCAGTGCTGGGGGTGCTGGGTGCTCAGTGCTCGGGGTGCTGGGTGCTCAGTGCTCGGGGTGCTCGGTGCTCAGTGCTCGGGGTGCTGGGTGCTCAGTCCTCGGGGTTCTCGGTGCTCAGTACTCAGGGTGCTGGGTGTTCAGTGCTCAGGGTGCTGGGTGCTCAATGCTCGGGGTGCTGGGTGCTCGGTGCTCAGGTTGCTGGGTGCTGAGTACTCGGGGTGCTGGGTGCTCAGTACTCAGGGTGCTTGGTGCTCATTGCTCGGGGTGCTGGGTGCTCAGTGCTACGGGTGCTGGGTGCTCAGTGCTCGGTGTGCTCGGTGCTCAGTACATTGGGTGCTCAGTACTCAGGGTGCTGGGTGCTCAGGGCTCGGGGTGCTGGGAGCTCAGTACTCAGGGTGCTGGGTGCTCAGTGCTCGGTGTGCTGGGTGCTGAGTGCTCAGGGTGCTGGGTGCTCAGTACTCGGGGTGCTCGGTGCTCAGTACTCAGGGTGCTGGGTGCTCAGTACTCAGGGTGCTGGGTGCTCAGTACTCAGGGTGCTCGCTGCTCAGTACTCAGGGTGCTGGGTGCTCAGTGCTCAGGGTGCTGGGTGCTCAGTACTCAGGGTGCTCGGTGCTCAGTGCTCAGGGTGATCGGTGCTCAGTCCTCAGGGTGCTCAGTACTCAGGGTGCTGGGTGCTCAGTGCTCTGGTTGCTCGGTGCTCAGTACTCAGGGTGCTGGGTGCTCAGTACTCAGGGTGCTGGGTGCTCAGTACTCAGGGTGCTCGGTGCTCAGAACTCAGGGTGCTGGGTGCTCAGTGCTCAGGTGCTGGGTGCTAAGTACTCAGGGTGCTGGGTGCTCAGTACTCAGGGTGCTGGGTGCTCAGTGCTCAGGGTGCTGGGTGCTCAGTACTCAGGGTGCTGGGTGCTCAGTACTCAGGGTGCTGGGTGCTCAGTCCTCAGGGTGCTCAGTGCTCAGGGTGCTGGGTGCTCAGTGCTCGGGGTGCTCGGTGCTCAGTACTCAGGTTGCTGAGTGCTCAGTACTCAGGTTGCTGGGTGCTCAGTACTCAGGGTGCTGGGTGCTCAGTGCTCAGGGTGCTCAGTGCTCAGTACTCAGGGTGCTGGGTGCTCAGTACTCAGGGTGCTGGGTGCTCAGTGCTCGGGTTGGTGGGTGCTCATTACTCAGGGTGCTGTGTGCTCAGTGCTCGGGGTGCTCGGTGCTCAGTACTCAAGGTGCCTGGTGCTCAGTGCTCACGGTGCTGGGTGCTCAGTGCTCTGGTTGCTCAGTACTCAGGGTGCTGGGTGCTCAGTACTCAGGGTGCTGGGTGCTCAGTGCTCGGGGTGCTGGGTGCTCAGTACTCAGGGTGCTGGGTGCTCAGTGCTCAGGGTGCTGGGTGCTCAGTACTCAGGGTGCTGGGTGCTCAGTACTCAGGGTGCTCAGTGCTCGGGGAGCTCGGTGCTCAGTACTCAGGGTGCTGGGTGCTCAGTACTCAGTGCTCGGGGTCCTGGGTTCTCAGCCCTCTGGGTGCTTAGTGCACAGTACTCAGGGTGCTGGGTGCTCAGTATTCAGGGTGCTCAGTGCTCGGGGTGCTGGGTGCTCAGTACTCAGGGTGCTGGGTGCTCAGTACTCAGGGTGCTGGGTGCTCATTCTCGGGGTGCTGGGTGCTCAGTGCTCTGGGTGCTGGGTGCTCAGTACTCGGGGTGCTGGTTGATCAGTGCTCAGCGTGCTGGGTGCTCAGTACTCAGATTGCTCGGTTCTCAGTACTCAGGGTGCTCTGTGCTCATTCTCGGGGTGCTGGGTGCTCAGTGCTCAGGGTGCTGGGTGCTCAGTGCTCAGGGTCCTTGGTGCTCAGTACTCAGTGTGCTCAGTACTCAGCGTGCTTTGTGCTCAGTGCTCAGGGTGCTGGGTGCTCAGTACTCACGGTGCTGGGTGCTCAGTACTCGGGGTGCTGGGTGCTCATTACACAGGGTGCTGGGTGCTCAGTGCTCGGGGTGCTCGGTGCTCAGTACTCTTGGTGCTGGGTGCTCAGTACTCAGGGTGCTGGGTGCTCAGTGCTCGGGGTGCTCGGTGCTCAGTGCTCAGGATGCTCGGTGCTCAGTACTTTTGGTGCGGGGTGCTCAGTACTCAGGGTGCTGGGTGCTCAGTGCTCGGGGTGCTCGGTGCTCAGTACTCAGGGTGCTGGGTGCTCAGTACTCAGGGTGCTGGGTGCTCAGTGCTCAGGGTGCTGGGTGCTCAGTGCTCGGGGTGCTCGGTGCTCAGTACTCAGGGTGCTGGGTGCTCAGTGCTCGGGGTGCTGGGTGCTCAGTGCTCAGGGTGCTGGGTGCTCAGTACTCGGGGTGCTCGGTGCTCAGTACTCAGGGTGCTGGGTGCTCAGTACTCAGGGTGCTGGGTGCTCAGTACTCAGGGTGCTCGGTGCTCAGAACTCAGGGTGCTGGGTGCTCAGTGCTCAGGTGCTGGGTGCTAAGTACTCAGGGTGCTGGGTGCTCAGTACTCAGGGTGCTGGGTGCTCAGTGCTCAGGGTGCTGGGTGCTCAGTACTCAGGGTGCTGGGTGCTCAGCACTCAGGGTGCTCAGTACTCAGGGTGCTGGGTGCTCAGTGCTCGGGGTGCTGGGTGCTCAGTACTCAGGGTGCTCAGTACTCAGTACTCAGGATGCTGGGTGCTCAGTACTCAGGGTGCTGGGTGCTCAGTACTCAGGGTGCTGGGTGCTCAGTCCTCAGGGTGCTCAGTGCTCAGGGTGCTGGGTGCTCAGTGCTCGGGTTGCTCGGTGCTCAGTACTCAGGTTGCTGAGTGCTCAGTACTCAGGTTGCTGGGTGCTCAGTACTCAGGGTGCTGGGTGCTCAGTGCTCAGGGTGCTCAGTGCTCAGTACTCAGGGTGCTGGGTGCTCAGTACTCAGGGTGCTGGGTGCTCAGTTCTCGGGTTGGTGGGTATCTCATTACTCAGGGTGCTGGGTGCTCAGTGCTCGTGGTGCTCGGTGCTCAGTACTCAAGGTGCCTGGTGCTCAGTGCTCACGGTGCTGGGTGCTCAGTCCTCGGGGTGCTCCGTGCTCAGTGCTCAGGGTGCTGGGTGCTCAGTACTCAGGGTGCTCGGTGCTCAGTACTAAGGGTGCTCAGTGCTCAGTACTCAGGTTGCTCAGTGCTCAGTGCTCGGGGTGCTGGGTGCTCAGTACTCAGGGTGCTGGGTGCTCAGTACTCAGGGTGCTGGGTGCTCAGTGCTCAGTACTCAGGGTGCTCAGTGCTCAGGGTGCTCAGTGTTCACGGTGCTGGGTGCTCAGGGTGCTGGGTGCTCAGTGCTCGGGGTGCTGGGTGCTCAGTGCTCAGTGCTCAGGGTGCTGGGTGCTCAGTTCTCAGTGCTCAGGGTGCTGGGTGTTCAGTACTCAGGGTGCTCGGTGCTCAGTGCTCTGGGTGCTGGGTGCTCAGTACTCAGGGTGCTGGGTGCTCAGTCCTCAGGGTGCTCAGTCCTCGGGGTGCTCGGTGCTCAGTATTCAGGGTGCTGGGTGTTCAGTGCTCAGGGTGCTGGGTGCTCAATGCTCCGGGTGCTGGGTGCTCGGTGCTCAGGTTGCTGGGTGCTCAGTACTCGGGGTGCTGGGTGCTCAGTACTCAGGGTGCTGGGTGCTCATTGCTCGGGGTGCTGGGTGCTCAGTGCTACGGGTGCTGGGTGCTCAGTGCTCGGGGCGCTGGGTGCTCAGTGCTCGGGGTGCTCGGTGCTCAGTACTCAGGGTGCTGGGTGCTCAGTGCTCAGGGTGCTCGGTGCTCAGTACTCAGGGTGCTGGGTGCTCAGTGCTCGGGGCGCTGGGTGCTCAGTGCTCGGGGTGCTCGGTGCTCAGTACTCAGGGTGCTGGGTGCTCAGTGCTCAGGGTGCTGGGTGCTCAGTACTCAGGGTGCTCGGTGCTCAGTGCTCGGTGTGCTCGGTGCTCAGTACATTGGGTGCTCAGTACTCAGGGTGCTGGGTGCTCAGTGCTCTGGTTGCTCAGTACTCAGGGTGCTGGTTGCTCAGTAATCAGGGTGCTGGGTGCTCAGGGCTCGGGGTGCTGGGTGCTCAGTACTCAGGGTGCTGGGTGCTCAGTACTCAGGGTGCTCAGTGTTCGTGGAGCTCGGTGCTCAGTACTCAGGGTGCTGGGTGCTCAGTGCTCAGGGTGCTGGGTGCTCAGTACTCAGGGTGCTCGGTGCTCAGTGCTCGGTGTGCTCGGTGCTCAGTACATTGGGTGCTCAGTACTCAGGGTGCTGGGTGCTCAGTGCTCTGGTTGCTCAGTACTCAGGGTGCTGGTTGCTCAGTACTCAGGGTGCTGGTTGCTCAGTAATCAGGGTGCTGGGTGCTCAGGGCTCGGGGTGCTGGGTGCTCAGTACTCAGGGTGCTGGGTACTCAGTACTCAGTGCTCGGGGTCCTGGGTTCTCAGCCCTCTGGGTGCTTAGTGCACAGTACTCAGGGTGCTGGGTGCTCAGTATTCAGGGTGCTCAGTGCTCGGGGTGCTGGGTGCTCAGTACTCAGGGTGCTGGGTGCTCAGTACTCAGGGTGCTGGGTGCTCATTCTCGGGGTGCTGGGTGCTCAGTGCTCTGGGTGCTGGGTGCGCAGTACTCGGGGTGCTGGTTGCTCAGTGCTCAGCGTGCTGGGTGCTCAATACTCAGGGTGCTCGGTTCTCAGTACTCAGGGTGCTTGGTGCTCATTCTCGGGGTGCTGGGTGCTCAGTGCTCAGGGTGCTGGGTGCTCAGTGCTCAGGGTCCTCGGTGCTCAGTACTCAGTGTGCTCAGTACTCAGCGTGCTTTGTGCTCAGTGCTCAGGGTGCTGGGTGCTCAGTACTCAGGGTGCTGGGTGCTCAGTACTCACGGTGCTGGGTGCTCAGTACTCGGGGTGCTGGGTGCTCATTACACAGGGTGCTGGGTGCTCAGTGCTCGGGGTGCTCGCTGCTCAGTACTCTTGGTGCTGGGTGCTCAGTACTCAGGGTGCTGGGTGCTCAGTGCTCGGGGTGCTGGATGCTCAGTGCTCAGGGTGATCGGTGCTCAGTACTCAGGATGCTGGGTGCTCAGTACTCAGGGTGCTGGGTGCTCAGTACTCAGGGTGCTGGGTGCTCAGTCCTCAGGGTGCTCAGTGCTCACGGTGCTGGGTGCTCAGTGCTCGGGGTGCTCGGTGCACAGTACTCAGGTTGCTGAGTGCTCAGTACTCAGGTTGCTGGGTGCTCAGTACTCAGGGTGCTGGGTGCTCAGTGCTCAGGGTGCTCAGTGCTCAGTACTCAGGGTGCTGGGTGCTCAGTACTCAGGGTGCTGGGTGCTCAGTGCTCGGGTTGGTGGGTGCTCATTACTCAGGGTGCTGGGTGCTCAGTGCTCGGGGTGCTCGGTGCTCAGTACTCAAGGTGCCTGGTGCTCAGTGCTCACGGTGCTGGGTGCTCAGTGCTCTGGTTGCTCAGTACTCAGGGTGCTGGGTGCTCAGTACTCAGGGTGCTGGGTGCTCAGTGCTCGGGGTGCTGGGTGCTCAGTACTCAGGGTGCTGGGTGCTCAGTGCTCAGGGTGCTGGGTGCTCAGTACTCAGGGTGCTGGGTGCTCAGTACTCAGGGTGCTCAGTGCTCGGGGAGCTCGGTGCTCAGTACTCAGGGTGCTGGGTGCTCAGTACTCAGTGCTCGGGGTCCTGGGTTCTCAGCCCTCTGGGTGCTTAGTGCACAGTACTCAGGGTGCTGGGTGCTCAGTATTCAGGGTGCTCAGTGCTCGGGGTGCTGGGTGCTCAGTACTCAGGGTGCTGGGTGCTCAGTACTCAGGGTGCTGGGTGCTCATTCTCGGGGTGCTGGGTGCTCAGTGCTCTGGGTGCTGGGTGCTCAGTACTCGGGGTGCTGGTTGCTCAGTGCTCAGCGTGCTGGGTGCTCAGTACTCAGGGTGCTCGGTTCTCAGTACTCAGGGTGCTCTGTGCTCATTCTCGGGGTGCTGGGTGCTCAGTGCTCAGGGTGCTGGGTGCTCAGTGCTCAGGGTCCTTGGTGCTCAGTACTCAGTGTGCTCAGTACTCAGCGTGCTTTGTGCTCAGTGCTCAGGGTGCTGGGTGCTCAGTACTCACGGTGCTGGGTGCTCAGTACTCGGGGTGCTGGGTGCTCATTACACAGGGTGCTGGGTGCTCAGTGCTCGGGGTGCTCGGTGCTCAGTACTCTTGGTGCTGGGTGCTCAGTACTCAGGGTGCTGTGTGCTCAGTGCTCGGGGTGCTCGGTGCTCAGTGCTCAGGATGCTCGGTGCTCAGTACTTTTGGTGCGGGGTGCTCAGTACTCAGGGTGCTGGGTGCTCAGTGCTCGGGGTGCTCGGTGCTCAGTACTCAGGGTGCTGGGTGCTCAGTACTCAGGGTGCTGGGTGCTCAGTGCTCAGGGTGCTGGGTGCTCAGTGCTCGGGGTGCTCGGTGCTCAGTACTCAGGGTGCTGGGTGCTCAGTGCTCGGGGTGCTGGGTGCTCAGTGCTCAGGGTGCTGGGTGCTCAGTACTCGGGGTGCTCGGTGCTCAGTACTCAGGGTGCTGGGTGCTCAGTACTCAGGGTGCTGGGTGCTCAGTACTCAGGGTGCTCGGTGCTCAGAACTCAGGGTGCTCAGTGCTCAGGGTGCTGGGTGCTCAGTGCTCGGGGTGCTCGGTGCTCAGTACTCAGGTTGCTGAGTGCTCAGTACTCAGGTTGCTGGGTGCTCAGTACTCAGGGTGCTGGGTGCTCAGTGCTCAGGGTGCTCAGTGCTCAGTACTCAGGGTGCTGGGTGCTCAGTACTCAGGGTGCTGGGTGCTCAGTTCTCGGGTTGGTGGGTATCTCATTACTCAGGGTGCTGGGTGCTCAGTGCTCGTGGTGCTCGGTGCTCAGTACTCAAGGTGCCTGGTGCTCAGTGCTCACGGTGCTGGGTGCTCAGTCCTCGGGGTGCTCCGTGCTCAGTGCTCAGGGTGCTGGGTGCTCAGTACTCAGGGTGCTCGGTGCTCAGTACTAAGGGTGCTCAGTGCTCAGTACTCAGGTTGCTCAGTGCTCAGTGCTCGGGGTGCTGGGTGCTCAGTACTCAGGGTGCTGGGTGCTCAGTACTCAGGGTGCTGGGTGCTCAGTGCTCAGTACTCAGGGTGCTCAGTGCTCAAGGTGCTCAGTGTTCACGGTGCTGGGTGCTCAGGGTGCTGGGTGCTCAGTGCTCGGGGTGCTGGGTGCTCAGTGCTCAGTGCTCAGGGTGCTGGGTGCTCAGTGCTCAGTGCTCAGGGTGCTGGGTGTTCAGTACTCAGGGTGCTCGGTGCTCAGTGCTCTGGGTGCTGGGTGCTCAGTACTCAGGGTGCTGGGTGCTCAGTCCTCAGGGTGCTCAGTCCTCGGGGTGCTCGGTGCTCAGTATTCACGGTGCTGGGTGTTCAGTGCTCAGGGTGCTGGGTGCTCAATGCTCGGGGTGCTGGGTGCTCGGTGCTCAGGTTGCTGGGTGCTCAGTACTCGGGGTGCTGGGTGCTCAGTACTCAGGGTGCTGGGTGCTCATTGCTCGGGGTGCTGGGTGCTCAGTGCTACGGGTGCTGGGTGCTCAGTGCTCGGGGCGCTGGGTGCTCAGTGCTCGGGGTGCTCGGTGCTCAGTACTCAGGGTGCTGGGTGCTCAGTGCTCAGGGTGCTCGGTGCTCAGTACTCAGGGTGCTGGGTGCTCAGTGCTCGGGGCGCTGGGTGCTCAGTGCTCGGGGTGCTCGGTGCTCAGTACTCAGGGTGCTGGGTGCTCAGTGCTCAGGGTGCTGGGTGCTCAGTACTCAGGGTGCTCGGTGCTCAGTGCTCGGTGTGCTCGGTGCTCAGTACATTGGGTGCTCAGTACTCAGGGTGCTGGGTGCTCAGTGCTCTGGTTGCTCAGTACTCAGGGTGCTGGTTGCTCAGTAATCAGGGTGCTGGGTGCTCAGGGCTCGGGGTGCTGGGTGCTCAGTACTCAGGGTGCTGGTCTCTCAGTACTCAGGGTGCTCAGTGTTCGTGGAGCTCGGTGCTCAGTACTCAGGGTGCTGGGTACTCAGTACTCAGTGCTCGGGGTCCTGGGTTCTCAGCCCTCTGGGTGCTTAGTGCACAGTACTCAGGGTGCTGGGTGCTCAGTATTCAGGGTGCTCAGTGCTCGGGGTGCTGGGTGCTCAGTACTCAGGGTGCTGGGTGCTCAGTACTCAGGGTGCTGGGTGCTCATTCTCGGGGTGCTGGGTGCTCAGTGCTCTGGGTGCTGGGTGCGCAGTACTCGGGGTGCTGGTTGCTCAGTGCTCAGCGTGCTGGGTGCTCAATACTCAGGGTGCTCGGTTCTCAGTACTCAGGGTGCTTGGTGCTCATTCTCGGGGTGCTGGGTGCTCAGTGCTCAGGGTGCTGGGTGCTCAGTGCTCAGGGTCCTCGGTGCTCAGTACTCAGTGTGCTCAGTACTCAGCGTGCTTTGTGCTCAGTGCTCAGGGTGCTGGGTGCTCAGTACTCAGGGTGCTGGGTGCTCAGTACTCACGGTGCTGGGTGCTCAGTACTCGGGGTGCTGGGTGCTCATTACACAGGGTGCTGGGTGCTCAGTGCTCGGGGTGCTCGCTGCTCAGTACTCTTGGTGCTGGGTGCTCAGTACTCAGGGTGCTGGGTGCTCAGTGCTCGGGGTGCTGGATGCTCAGTGCTCAGGGTGATCGGTGCTCAGTACTCAGGATGCTGGGTGCTCAGTACTCAGGGTGCTGGGTGCTCAGTACTCAGGGTGCTGGGTGCTCAGTCCTCAGGGTGCTCAGTGCTCACGGTGCTGGGTGTTCAGTGCTCGGGGTGCTCGGTGCACAGTACTCAGGTTGCTGAGTGCTCAGTACTCAGGTTGCTGGGTGCTCAGTACTCAGGGTGCTGGGTGCTCAGTGCTCAGGGTGCTCAGTGCTCAGTACTCAGGGTGCTGGGTGCTCAGTACTCAGGGTGCTGGGTGCTCAGTGCTCGGGTTGGTGGGTGCTCATTACTCAGGGTGCTGGGTGCTCAGTGCTCGGGGTGCTCGGTGCTCAGTACTCAAGGTGCCTGGTGCTCAGTGCTCACGGTGCTGGGTGCTCAGTGCTCTGGTTGCTCAGTACTCAGGGTGCTGGGTGCTCAGTACTCAGGGTGCTGGGTGCTCAGTGCTCGGGGTGCTGGGTGCTCAGTACTCAGGGTGCTGGGTGCTCAGTGCTCAGGGTGCTGGGTGCTCAGTACTCAGGGTGCTGGATGCTCAGTACTCAGGGTGCTCAGTGCTCGGGGAGCTCGGTGCTCAGTACTCAGGGTGCTGGGTGCTCAGTACTCAGTGCTCGGGGTCCTGGGTTCTCAGCCCTCTGGGTGCTTAGTGCACAGTACTCAGGGTGCTGGGTGCTCAGTATTCAGGGTGCTCAGTGCTCGGGGTGCTGGGTGCTCAGTACTCAGGGTGCTGGGTGCTCAGTACTCAGGGTGCTGGGTGCTCATTCTCGGGGTGCTGGGTGCTCAGTGCTCTGGGTGCTGGGTGCTCAGTACTCGGGGTGCTGGTTGCTCAGTGCTCAGCGTGCTGGGTGCTCAGTACTCAGGGTGCTCGGTTCTCAGTACTCAGGGTGCTCTGTGCTCATTCTCGGGGTGCTGGGTGCTCAGTGCTCAGGGTGCTGGGTGCTCAGTGCTCAGGGTCCTTGGTGCTCAGTACTCAGTGTGCTCAGTACTCAGCGTGCTTTGTGCTCAGTGCTCAGGGTGCTGGGTGCTCAGTACTCACGGTGCTGGGTGCTCAGTACTCGGGGTGCTGGGTGCTCATTACACAGGGTGCTGGGTGCTCAGTGCTCGGGGTGCTCGGTGCTCAGTACTCTTGGTGCTGGGTGCTCAGTACTCAGGGTGCTGGGTGCTCAGTGCTCGGGGTGCTCGGTGCTCCGTGCTCAGGATGCTCGGTGCTCAGTACTTTTGGTGCGGGGTGCTCAGTACTCAGGGTGCTGGGTGCTCAGTGCTCGGGGTGCTCGGTGCTCAGTACTCAGGGTGCTGGGTGCTCAGTACTCAGGGTGCTGGGTGCTCAGTGCTCAGGGTGCTGGGTGCTCAGTGCTCGGGGTGCTCGGTGCTCAGTACTCAGGGTGCTGGGTGCTCAGTGCTCGGGGTGCTGGGTGCTCAGTGCTCAGGGTGCTGGGTGCTCAGTACTCGGGGTGCTCGGTGCTCAGTACTCAGGGTGCTGGGTGCTCAGTACTCAGGGTGCTGGGTGCTCAGTACTCAGGGTGCTCGGTGCTCAGAACTCAGGGTGCTGGGTGCTCAGTGCTCAGGTGCTGGGTGCTAAGTACTCAGGGTGCTGGGTGCTCAGTACTCAGGGTGCTGGGTGCTCAGTGCGCAGGGTGCAGGGTGCTCAGTACTCAGGGTGCTGGGTGCTCAGCACTCAGGGTGCTCAGTACTCAGGGTGCTGGGTGCTCAGTGCTCGGGGTGCTGGGTGCTCAGTACTCAGGGTGCTCAGTACTCAGGGTGCTGGGTGCTCAGTGCTCGGGGTGCTGGATGCTCAGTGCTCAGGGTGATCGGTGCTCAGTACTCAGGATGCTGGGTGCTCAGTCCTCAGGGTGCTCAGTGCTCAGGGTGCTGGGAGCTCAGTGCTCGGGGTGCTCGGTGCTCAGTACTCAGGTTGCTGGGTGCTCAGTCCTCAGGGTGCTCAGTGCTCAGGGTGCTGGGAGCTCAGTGCTCGGGGTGCTCGGTGCTCAGTACTCAGGTTGCTGAGTGCTCAGTACTCAGGTTGCTGGGTGCTCAGTACTCAGGGTGCTGGGTGCTCAGTGCTCAGGGTGCTCAGTGCTCAGTACTCAGGGTGCTGGGTGCTCAGTACTCAGGGTGCTGGGTGCTCAGTGCTCGGGTTGGTGGGTGCTCATTACTCAGGGTGCTGGGTGCTCAGTGCTCGGGGTGCTCGGTGCTCAGTACTCAAGGTGCCTGGTGCTCAGTGCTCACGGTGCTGGGTGCTCAGTCCTCGGGGTGCTCCGTGCTCAGTGCTCAGGGTGCTCGGTGCTCAGTACTCAGGGTGCTCGGTGCTCAGTACTAAGGGTGCTCAGTGCTCAGTACTCAGGTTGCTCAGTGCTCAGTGCTCGGGGTGCTGGGTGCTCAGTACTCAGGGTGCTGGGTGCTCAGTGCTCGGGGTGCTGGATGCTCAGTGCTCAGGGTGATCGGTGCTCAGTACTCAGGATGCTGGGTGCTCAGTACTCAGGGTGCTGGGTGCTCAGTACTCAGGGTGCTGGGTGCTCAGTCCTCAGGGTGCTCAGTGCTCACGGTGCTGGGTGCTCAGTGCTCGGGGTGCTCGGTGCACAGTACTCAGGTTTCTGGGTGCTCATTCTCGGGGTGCTGGGTGCTCAGTGCTCTGGGTGCTGGGTGCTCAGTACTCGGGGTGCTGGTTGCTCAGTGCTCAGCGTGCTGGGTGCTCAGTACTCAGGGTGCTCGGTTCTCAGTACTCAGGGTGCTCAGTGCTCGGGGAGCTCGGTGCTAAGTACTCAGGGTGCTGGGTGCTCAGTACTCAGTGCTCGGGGTCCTGGGTTCTCAGCCCTCTGGGTGCTTAGTGCACAGTACTCAGGGTGCTGGGTGCTCAGTATTCAGGGTGCTCAGTGCTCGGGGTGCTGGGTGCTCAGTACTCAGGGTGCTGGGTGCTCAGTACTCAGGGTGCTGGGTGCTCATTCTCGGGGTGCTGGGTGCTCAGTGCTCTGGGTGCTGGGTGCTCAGTACTCGGGGTGCTGGTTGCTCAGTGCTCAGCGTGCTGGGTGCTCAGTACTCAGGGTGCTCGGTTCTCAGTACTCAGGGTGCTCTGTGCTCATTCTCGGGGTGCTGGGTGCTCAGTGCTCAGGGTGCTGGGTGCTCAGTGCTCAGGGTCCTTGGTGCTCAGTACTCAGTGTGCTCAGTACTCAGCGTGCTTTGTGCTCAGTGCTCAGGGTGCTGGGTGCTCAGTACTCACGGTGCTGGGTGCTCAGTACTCGGGGTGCTGGGTGCTCATTACACAGGGTGCTGGGTGCTCAGTGCTCAGGGTGCTCGGTGCTCAGTACTCTTGGTGCTGGGTGCTAAGTACTCAGGGTGCTGGGTGCTCAGTGCTCGGGGTGCTCGGTGCTCAGTGCTCAGGATGCTCGGTGCTCAGTACTTTTGGTGCGGGGTGCTCAGTACTCAGGGTGCTGGGTGCTCAGTGCTCGGGGTGCTCGGTGCTCAGTACTCAGGGTGCTGGGTGATCAGTACTCAGGGTGCTGGGTGCTCAGTGCTCAGGGTGCTGGGTGCTCAGTGCTCGGGGTGCTCGGTGCTCAGTACTCAGGGTGCTGGGTGCTCAGTGCTCGGGGTGCTGGGTGCTCAGTGCTCAGGGTGCTGGGTGCTCAGTACTCGGGGTGCTCGGTGCTCAGTACTCAGGGTGCTGGGTGCTCAGTACTCAGGGTGCTGGGTGCTCAGTACTCAGGGTGCTCGGTGCTCAGAACTCAGGGTGCTGGGTGCTCAGTGCTCAGGTGCTGGGTGCTAAGTACTCAGGGTGCTGGGTGCTCAGTACTCAGGGTGCTGGGTGCTCAGTGCGCAGGGTGCTGGGTGCTCAGTACTCAGGGTGCTGGGTGCTCAGCACTCAGGGTGCTCAGTACTCAGGGTGCTGGGTGCTCAGTGCTCGGGGTGCTGGGTGCTCAGTACTCAGGGTGCTCAGTACTCAGGGTGCTGGGTGCTCAGTGCTCGGTGTGCTGGATGCTCAGTGCTCAGGGTGATGGTGCTCAGTACTCAGGATGCTGGGTGCTCAGTACTCAGGGTGCTGGGTGCTCAGTACTCAGGGTGCTGGGTGCTCAGTCCTCAGGGTGCTCAGTGCTCAGGGTGCTGGGTGCTCAGTGCTCGGGGTGCTCGGTGCTCAGTACTCAGGTTGCTGAGTGCTCAGTACTCAGGTTGCTGGGTGCTCAGTACTCAGGGTGCTGGGTGCTCAGTGCTCAGGGTGCTCAGTGCTCAGTACTCAGGGTGCTGGGTGCTCAGTACTCAGGGTGCTGGGTGCTCAGTGCTCGGGTTGGTGGGTGCTCATTACTCAGGGTGCTGGGTGCTCAGTGCTCGGGGTGCTCGGTGCTCAGTACTCAAGGTGCCTGGTGCTCAGTGCTCACGGTGCTGGGTGCTCAGTCCTCGGGGTGCTCCGTGCTCAGTGCTCAGGGTGCTGGGTGCTCAGTACTCAGGGTGCTCGGTGCTCAGTACTAAGGGTGCTCAGTGCTCAGTACTCAGGTTGCTCAGTGCTCAGTGCTCGGGGTGCTGGGTGCTCAGTACTCAGGGTGCTGGGTGCTCAGTACTCAGGGTGCTGGGTGCTCAGTGCTCAGTACTCAGGGTGCTCAGTGCTCAGGGTGCTCAGTGTTCACGGTGCTGGGTGCTCAGGGTGCTGGGTGCTCAGTGCTCTGGGTGCTGGGTGCTCAGTGCTCAGTGCTCAGGGTGCTGGGTGCTCAGTGCTCAGTGCTCAGGGTGCTGGGTGTTCAGTACTCAGGGTGCTCGGTGCTCAGTGCTCTGGGTGCTGGGTGCTCAGTACTCAGGGTGCTGGGTGCTCAGTCCTCAGGGTGCTCAGTCCTCGGGGTGCTCGGTGCTCAGTATTCAGGGTGCTGGGTGTTCAGTGCTCAGGGTGCTGGGTGCTCAATGCTCGGGGTGCTGGGTGCTCGGTGCTCAGGTTGCTGGGTGCTCAGTACTCGGGGTGCTGGGTGCTCAGTACTCAGTGTGCTGGGTGCTCATTGCTCGGGGTGCTGGGTGCTCAGTGCTACGGGTGCTGGGTGCTCAGTGCTCGGGGCGCTGGGTGCTCAGTGCTCGGGGTGCTCGGTGCTCAGTACTCAGGGTGCTGGGTGCTCAGTGCTCAGGGTGCTCGGTGCTCAGTACTCAGGGTGCTGGGTGCTCAGTGCTCGGGGCGCTGGGTGCTCAGTGCTCGGGGTGCTCGGTGCTCAGTACTCAGGGTGCTGGGTGCTCAGTGCTCAGGGTGCTGGGTGCTCAGTACTCAGGGTGCTCGGTGCTCAGTGCTCGGTGTGCTCGGTGCTCAGTACATTGGGTGCTCAGTACTCAGGGTGCTGGGTGCTCAGTGCTCTGGTTGCTCAGTACTCAGGGTGCTGGTTGCTCAGTAATCAGGGTGCTGGGTGCTCAGGGCTCGGGGTGCTGGGTGCTCAGTACTCAGGGTGCTGGGTGCTCAGTACTCAGGGTGCTCAGTGCTCGTGGAGCTCGGTGCTCAGTACTCAGGGTGCTGGGTACTCAGTACTCAGTGCTCGGGGTCCTGGGTTCTCAGCCCTCTGGGTGCTTAGTGCACAGTACTCAGGGTGCTGGGTGCTCAGTATTCAGGGTGCTCAGTGCTCAGGGTGCTGGGTGCTCAGTACTCAGGGTGCTGGGTGCTCAGTACTCAGGGTGCTGGGTGCTCATTCTCGGGGTGCTGGGTGCTCAGTGCTCTGGGTGCTGGGTGCGCAGTACTCGGGGTGCTGGTTGCTCAGTGCTCAGCGTGCTGGGTGCTCAATACTCAGGGTGCTCGGTTCTCAGTACTCAGGGTGCTGGGTGCTCATTCTCGGGGTGCTGGGTGCTCAGTGCTCAGGGTGCTGGGTGCTCAGTGCTCAGGGTCCTCGGTGCTCAGTACTCAGTGTGCTCAGTACTCAGCGTGCTTTGTGCTCAGTGCTCAGGGTGCTGGGTGCTCAGTACTCAGGGTGCTGGGTGCTCAGTACTCACGGTGCTGGGTGCTCAGTACTCGGGGTGCTGGGTGCTCATTACACAGGGTGCTGGGTGCTCAGTGCTCGTGGTGCTCGCTGCTCAGTACTCTTGGTGCTGGGTGCTCAGTACTCAGGGTGCTGGGTGCTCTGTGCTCGGGGTGCTCGGTGCTCAGTGCTCAGGATGCTCGGTGCTCAGTACTTTTGGTGCTGGGTGCTCAGTACTCAGGGTGCTGGGTGCTCAGTGCTCGGGGTGCTCGGTGCTCAGTACTCAGGGTGCTGGGTGCTCAGTGCTCAGGGTGCTGGGTGCTCAGTACTCAGGTTGCTGAGTGCTCAGTACTCAGGTTGCTGGGTGCTCAGTACTCAGGGTGCTGGGTTCTCAGTGCTCAGGGTGCTCAGTGCTCAGTACTCAGGGTGCTGGGTGCTCAGTACTCAGGGTGCTGGGTGCTCAGTGCTCGGGTTGGTGGGTGCTCATTACTCACGGTGCTGGGTGCTCAGTCCTCGGGGTTCTCCGTGCTCAGTGCTCAGGGTGCTGGGTGCTCAGTACTCAGGGTGCTCGGTGCTCAGTACTAAGGGTGCTCAGTGCTCAGTACTCAGGTTGCTCAGTGCTCAGTGCTCGGGGTGCTGGGTGCTCAGTACTCAGGTTGCTGGGTGCTCAGTACTCAGGGTGCTGGGTGCTCAGTGCTCAGGGTGCTGGGTGCTCAGCACTCAGGGTGCTCAGTACTCAGGGTGCTGGGTGCTCAGTGCTCGGGGTGCTGGGTGCTCAGTACTCAGGGTGCTCAGTACTCAGGGGGCTGGGTGCTCAGTGCTCGGGGTGCTGGATGCTCAGTGCTCAGGGTGATCGGTGCTCAGTACTCAGGATGCTGGGTGCTCAGTACTCAGGGTGCTGGGTGCTCAGTACTCAGGGTGCTGGGTGCTCAGTCCTCAGGGTGCTCAGTGCTCAGGGTGCTGGGTGCTCAGTTCTCGGCGTGCTCGGTGCTCAGTACTCAGGTTGCTGAGTGCTCAGTACTCAGGTTGCTGGGTGCTCAGTACTCAGGGTGCTGGGTGCTCAGTGCTCAGGGTGCTCAGTGCTCAGTACTCAGGGTGCTGGGTGCTCAGTACTCAGGGTGCTGGGTGCTCAGTGCTCGGGTTGGTGGGTGCTCATTACTCAGGGTGCTGGGTGCTCAGTGCTCGGGGTGCTCGGTGCTCAGTACTCAAGGTGCCTGGTGCTCAGTGCTCACGGTGCTGGGTGCTCAGTCCTCGGGGTGCTCCGTGCTCAGTGCTCAGGGTGCTGGGTGCTCAGTACTCAGGGTGCTCGGTGCTCAGTACTAAGGGTGCTCAGTGCTCAGTACTCAGGTTGCTCAGTGCTCAGTGCTCGGGGTGCTGGGTGCTCAGTACTCAGGGTGCTGGGTGCTCAGTACTCAGGGTGCTGGGTGCTCCGTGCTCAGTACTCAGGGTGCTCAGTGCTCAGGGTGCTCAGTGTTCACGGTGCTGGGTGCTCAGGGTGCTGGGTGCTCAGTGCTCGGGGTGCTGGGTGCTAAGTGCTCAGTGCTCAGGGTGGTGGGTGCTCAGTGCTCAGTGCTCAGGGTGCTGGGTGTTCAGTACTCAGGGTGCTCGGTGCTCAGTGCTCTGGGTGCTGGGTGCTCAGTACTCGGGGTGCTGGGTGCTCAGTACTCAGGGTGCTGGGTGCTCATTGCTCGGGGTGCTGGGTGCTCAGTACTCAGGGTGCTGGGTGCTCAGTACTCAGGGTGCTGGGTGCTCAGTGCTCGGGTTGGTGGGTGCTCATTACTCAGGGTGCTGGGTGCTCAGTGCTCGGGGTGCTCGGTGCTCAGTACTCAAGGTGCCTGGTGCTCAGTGCTCACGGTGCTGGGTGCTCAGTCCTCGGGGTGCTCCGTGCTCAGTGCTCAGGGTGCTGGGTGCTCAGTACTCAGGGTGCTCGGTGCTCAGTACTAAGGGTGCTCAGTGCTCAGTACTCAGGTTGCTCAGTGCTCAGTGCTCGGGGTGCTGGGTGCTCAGTACTCAGGGTGCTGGGTGCTCAGTACTCAGGGTGCTGGGTGCTCAGTGCTCAGGGTGCTGGGTGCTCAGCACTCAGGGTGCTCAGTACTCAGGGTGCTGGGTGCTCAGTGCTCGGGGTGCTGGGTGCTCAGTACTCAGGGTGCTCAGTACTCAGGGTGCTGGGTGCTCACTGCTCGGGGTGCTGGATGCTCAGTGCTCAGGGTGATCGGTGCTCAGTACTCAGGATGCTGGGTGCTCAGTACTCAGGGTGCTGGGTGCTCAGTACTCAGGGTGCTGGGTGCTCAGTCCTCAGGGTGCTCAGTGCTCAGGGTGCTGGGTGCTCAGTCCTCAGGGTGCTCAGTGCTCAGGGTGCTCAGTGCTCAGTACTCAGGGTGCTGGGTGCTCAGTACTCAGGGTGCTGGGTGCTCAGTGCTCGGGTTGGTGGGTGCTCATTACTCAGGGTGCTGGGTGCTCAGTGCTCGGGGTGCTCGGTGCTCAGTACTCAAGGTGCCTGGTGCTCAGTGCTCACGGTGCTGGGTGCTCAGTCCTCGGGGTGCACCGTGCTCAGTGCTCAGGGTGCTGGGTGCTCAGTACTCAGGGTGCTCGGTGCTCAGTACTAAGGGTGCTCAGTGCTCAGTACTCAGGTTGCTCAGTGCTCAGTGCTCGGGGTGCTGGGTGCTCAGTACTCAGGGTGCTGGGTGCTCAGTACTCAGGGTGCTGGGTGCTCAGTGCTCAGTACTCAGGGTGCTCAGTGCTCAGGGTGCTCAGTGTTCACGGTGCTGGGTGCTCAGGGTGCTGGGTGCTCAGTGCTCGGGGTGCTGGGTGCTCAGTGCTCAGTGCTCAGGGTGCTGGGTGCTCAGTGCTCAGTGCTCAGAGTGCTGGGTGTTCAGTACTCAGGGTGCTCGGTGCTCAGTGCTCTGGGTGCTGGGTGCTCAGTACTCAGGGTGCTGGGTGCTCAGTCCTCAGGGTGCTCAGTCCTCGGGGTGCTCGGTGCTCAGTATTCAGGGTGCTGGGTGTTCAGTGCTCAGGGTGCTCGGTGCTCAATGCTCGGGGTGCTGGGTGCTCGGTGCTCAGGTTGCTGGGTGCTCAGTACTCGGGGTGCTGGGTGCTCAGTACTCAGGGTGCTGGGTGCTCATTGCTCGGGGTGCTGGGTGCTCAGTGCTACGGGTGCTGGGTGCTCAGTGCTCGGGGCGCTGGGTGCTCAGTGCTCGGGGTGCTCGGTGCTCAGTACTCAGGGTGCTGGGTGCTCAGTGCTCAGGGTGCTCGGTGCTCAGTACTCAGGGTGCTGGGTGCTCAGTGCTCAGGGCGCTGGGTGCTCAGTGCTCGGGGTGCTCGGTGCTCAGTACTCAGGGTGCTGGGTGCTCAGTGCTCAGGGTGCTGGGTGCTCAGTACTCAGGGTGCTCGGTGCTCAGTGCTCGGTGTGCTTGGTGCTCAGTACATTGGGTGCTCAGTACTCAGGGTGCTGGGTGCTCAGTGCTCTGGTTGCTCAGTACTCAGGGTGCTGGTTGCTCAGTAATCAGGGTGCTGGGTGCTCAGGGCTCGGGGTGCTGGGTGCTCAGTACTCAGGGTGCTGGGTGCTCAGTACTCATTGTGCTCAGTGCTCGTGGAGCTCGGTGCTCAGTACTCAGGGTGCTGGGTACTCAGTACTCAGTGCTCGGGGTCCTGGGTTCTCAGCCCTCTGGGTGCTTAGTGCACAGTACTCAGGGTGCTGGGTGCTCAGTATTCAGGGTGCTCAGTGCTCGGGGTGCTGGGTGCTCAGTACTCAGGGTGCTGGGTGCTCAGTACTCAGGGTGCTGGGTGCTCATTCTCGGGGTGCTGGGTGCTCAGTGCTCTGGGTGCTGGGTGCGCAGAACTCGGGGTGCTGGTTGCTCAGTGCTCAGCGTGCTGGGTGCTCAATACTCAGGGTGCTCGGTTCTCAGTACTCAGGGTGCTGGGTGCTCATTCTCGGGGTGCTGGGTGCTCAGTGCTCAGGGTGCTGGGTGCTCAGTGCTCAGGGTCCTCGGTGCTCAGTACTCAGTGTGCTCAGTACTCAGCGTGCTTTGTGCTCAGTGCTCAGGGTGCTGGGTGCTCAGTACTCAGGGTGCTGGGTGCTCAGTACTCACGGTGCTGGGTGCTCAGTACTCGGGGTGCTGGGTGCTCATTACACAGGGTGCTGGGTGCTCAGTGCTCGGGGTGCTCGCTGCTCAGTACTCTTGGTGCTGGGTGCTCAGTACTCAGGGTGCTGGGTGCTCAGTGCTCGGGGTGCTCGGTGCTCAGTGCTCAGGATGCTCGGTGCTCAGTACTTTTGGTGCTGGGTGCTCAGTACTCAGGGTGCTGGGTGCACAGTGCTCGGGGTGCTCGGTGCTCAGTACTCAGGGTGCTGGGTGCTCAGTGCTCAGGGTGCTGGGTGCTCAGTACTCAGGTTGCTGAGTGCTCAGTACTCAGGTTGCTGGGTGCTCAGTACTCAGGGTGCTGGGTGCTCAGTGCTCAGGGTGCTCAGTGCTCAGTACTCAGGGTGCTGGGTGCTCAGTGCTCGGGCTGGTGGGTGCTCATTACTCACGGTGCTGGGTGCTCAGTCCTCGGGGTTCTCCGTGCTCAGTGCTCAGGGTGCTGGGTGCTCAGTACTCAGGGTGCTCGGTGCTCAGTACTAAGGGTGCTCAGTGCTCAGTACTCAGGTTGCTCAGTGCTCAGTGCTCGGGGTGCTGGGTGCTCAGTACTCAGGTTGCTGGGTGCTCAGTACTCAGGGTGCTGGGTGCTCAGTGCTCAGGGTGCTGGGTGCTCAGCACTCAGGGTGCTCAGTACTCAGGGTGCTGGGTGCTCAGTGCTCGGGGTGCTGGGTGCTCAGTACTCAGGGTGCTCAGTACTCAGGGTGCTGGGTGCTCAGTGCTCGGGGTGCTGGATGCTCAGTGCTCAGGGTGATCGGTGCTCAGTACTCAGGATGCTGGGTGCTCAGTACTCAGGGTGCTGGGTGCTCAGTACTCAGGGTGCTGGGTGCTCAGTCCTCAGGGTGCTCAGTGCTCAGGGTGCTGGGTGCTCAGTTCTCGGCGTGCTCGGTGCTCAGTACTCAGGTTGCTGAGTGCTCAGTACTCAGGTTGCTGGGTGCTCAGTACTCAGGGTGCTGGGTGCTCAGTGCTCAGGGTGCTCAGTGCTCAGTACTCAGGGTGCTGGGTGCTCAGTACTCAGGGTGATGGGTGCTCAGTGCTCGGGTTGGTGGGTGCTCATTACTCAGGGTGCTGGGTGCTCAGTGCTCGGGGTGCTCGGTGCTCAGTACTCAAGGTGCCTGGTGCTCAGTGCTCACGGTGCTGGGTGCTCAGTCCTCGGGGTGCTCCGTGCTCAGTGCTCAGGGTGCTGGGTGCTCAGTACTCAGGGTGCTCGGTGCTCAGTACTAAGGGTGCTCAGTGCTCAGTACTCAGGTTGCTCAGTGCTCAGTGCTCGGGGTGCTGGGTGCTCAGTACTCAGGGTGCTGGGTGCTCAGTACTCAGGGTGCTGGGTGCTCAGTGCTCAGTACTCAGGGTGCTCAGTGCTCAGGGTGCTCAGTGTTCACGGTGCTGGGTGCTCAGGGTGCTGGGTGCTCAGTGCTCGGGGTGCTGGGTGCTAAGTGCTCAGTGCTCAGGGTGCTGGGTGCTCAGTGCTCAGTGCTCAGGGTGCTGGGTGTTCAGTACTCAGGGTGCTCGGTGCTCAGTGCTCTGGGTGCTGGGTGCTCAGTACTCGGGGTGCTGGGTGCTCAGTACTCAGGGTGCTGGGTGCTCATTGCTCGGGGTGCTGGGTGCTCAGTACTCAGGGTGCTGGGTGCTCAGTACTCAGGGTGCTGGGTGCTCAGTGCTCGGGTTGGTGGGTGCTCATTACTCAGGGTGCTGGGTGCTCAGTGCTCGGGGTGCTCGGTGCTCAGTACTCAAGGTGCCTGGTGCTCAGTGCTCACGGTGCTGGGTGCTCAGTCCTCGGGGTGCTCCGTGCTCAGTGCTCAGGGTGCTGGGTGCTCAGTACTCAGGGTGCTCGGTGCTCAGTACTAAGGGTGCTCAGTGCTCAGTACTCAGGTTGCTCAGTGCTCAGTGCTCGGGGTGCTGGGTGCTCAGTACTCAGGGTGCTGGGTGCTCAGTACTCAGGGTGCTGGGTGCTCAGTGCTCAGGGTGCTGGGTGCTCAGCACTCAGGGTGCTCAGTACTCAGGGTGCTGGGTGCTCAGTGCTCGGGGTGCTGGGTGCTCAGTACTCAGGGTGCTCAGTACTCAGGGTGCTGGGTGCTCACTGCTCGGGGTGCTGGATGCTCAGTGCTCAGGGTGATCGGTGCTCAGTACTCAGGATGCTGGGTGCTCAGTACTCAGGGTGCTGGGTGCTCAGTACTCAGGGTGCTGGGTGCTCAGTCCTCAGGGTGCTCAGTGCTCAGGGTGCTGGGTGCTCAGTTCTCGGGGTGCTCGGTGCTCAGTACTCAGGTTGCTGAGTGCTCAGTACTCAGGTTGCTGGGTGCTCAGTACTCAGGGTGCTGGGTGCTCAGTGCTCAGGGTGCTCAGTGCTCAGTACTCAGGGTGCTGGGTGCTCAGTACTCAGGGTGCTGGGTGCTCAGTGCTCGGGTTGGTGGGTGCTCATTACTCAGGGTGCTGGGTGCTCAGTGCTCGGGGTGCTCGGTGCTCAGTACTCAAGGTGCCTGGTGCTCAGTGCTCACGGTGCTGGGTGCTCAGTCCTCGGGGTGCACCGTGCTCAGTGCTCAGGGTGCTGGGTGCTCAGTACTCAGGGTGCTCGGTGCTCAGTACTAAGGGTGCTCAGTGCTCAGTACTCAGGTTGCTCAGTGCTCAGTGCTCGGGGTGCTGGGTGCTCAGTACTCAGGGTGCTGGGTGCTCAGTACTCAGGGTGCTGGGTGCTCAGTGCTCAGTACTCAGGGTGCTCAGTGCTCAGGGTGCTCAGTGTTCACGGTGCTGGGTGCTCAGGGTGCTGGGTGCTCAGTGCTCGGGGTGCTGGGTGCTCAGTGCTCAGTGCTCAGGGTGCTGGGTGCTCAGTGCTCAGTGCTCAGGGTGCTGGGTGTTCAGTACTCAGGGTGCTCGGTGCTCAGTGCTCTGGGTGCTGGGTGCTCAGTACTCAGGGTGCTGGGTGCTCAGTCCTCAGGGTGCTCAGTCCTCGGGGTGCTCGGTGCTCAGTACTCAGGGTGCTGGGTGTTCAGTGCTCAGGGTGCTCGGTGCTCAATGCTCGGGGTGCTGGGTGCTCATTACACAGGGTGCTGGGTGCTCAGTGCTCGGGGTGCTCGCTGCTCAGTACTCTTGGTGCTGGGTGCTCAGTACTCAGGGTGCTGGGTGCTCAGTGCTCGGGGTGCTCGGTGCTCAGTGCTCAGGATGCTCGGTGCTCAGTACTTTTGGTGCTGGGTGCTCAGTACTCAGGGTGCTGGGTGCACAGTGCTCGTGGTGCTCGGTGCTCAGTACTCAGGGTGCTGGGTGCTCAGTGCTCAGGGTGCTGGGTGCTCAGTACTCAGGTTGCTGAGTGCTCAGTACTCAGGTTGCTGGGTGCTCAGTACTCAGGGTGCAGGGTGCTCAGTGCTCAGTACTCAGGGTGCTCAGTGTTCAGTACTCAGAGTGCTTTGTGCTCAGTGCTCAGGGTGTTCAGTGCTCAGTACTCAGCGTGCTTTGTGCTCAGTGCTCAGGGTGCTGGGTGCTCAGTGCTCAGGGTGCTGGGTGCTGAGTACTCGGGGTGCTGGGTGCATAGTGCTCGGGGTGCTGGGTGCTCAGAGCTCGGGTTGCTGGGTGCTCAGTGCTCGGGGTGCTGGGTGCTCATTGCTCAGGGTGCTGGGTGCTCAGTGCTCGGGGTGCTCGGTGCTCAGTGCTCGGGGTGCTGGGTGCTCAGTACTCGGGGTGCTCGGTGCTCAGTACTCAGGGTGCTGGGTGTTCAGTGCTCAGGGTGCTGGGTGCTCAGTGCTCGGGGTGCTGGGTGCTCGGTGCTCAGGTTGCTGGGTGCTCAGTACTCGGTGTGCTCGGTGTTCAGTACGTTGGGTGCTCAGTACTCAGGGTGCTTTGTGCTCAGTGCTCAGGGTGATCGGTGCTCAGTACTCAGGGTGCTCAGTACTCAGGGTGCTGGGTGCTCAGGGCTCGGGGTGCTGGGAGCTCAGTACTCAGGGTGCTGGGTGCTCAGTGCTCGGGGTGCTGGGTGCTGAGTGCTCAGGGTGCTGGGTGCTCAGTCCTCGGGGTGCTCGGTGCTCAGTACTCAGGGTGCTGGGTGCTCAGTACTCAGGGTGCTCGCTGCTCAGTACTCAGGGTGCTGGGTGCTCAGTGCTCAGGGTGCTGGGTGCTCAGTACTCAGGGTGCTCGGTGCTCAGTACTCAGGGTGATCGGTGCTCAGTCCTCAGGGTGCTCAGTACTCAGGGTGCTGGGTGCTCAGTGCTCTGGTTGCTCAGTACTCAGGGTGCTGGGTGCTCAGTACTCAGGGTGCTGGGTGCTCAGTGCTCGGGGTGCTGGGTGCTCAGTACTCAGGGTGCTGGGTGCTCAGTGCTCAGGGTGCTGGGTGCTCAGTACTCAGGGTGCTGGGTGCTCAGTACTCAGGGTGCTGGGTGCTCAGTCCTCAGGGTGCTCAGTGCTTAGGGTGCTGGGTGCTCAGTGCTCGGGGTGCTGGGTGCTCAGTGCTCAGGGTGCTGGGTGCTCAGTACTCAGGGTGCTGGGTGCTCAGTACTCAGAGTGCTGGGTGCTCAGTCCTCAGGGTGCTCAGTGCTTAGGGTGCTGGGTGCTCAGTGCTCAGGGTGCTGGGTGCTCAGTGCTCGGGGTGCTGGGTGCTCGGTGCTCAGGTTGCTGGGTGCTCAGTACTCGGTGTGCTCGGTGCTCAGTACGTTGGGTGCTCAGTACTCAGGGTGCTTTGTGCTCAGTGCTCAGGGTGATCGGTGCTCAGTACTCAGGGTGCTCAGTACTCAGGGTGCTGGGTGCTCAGGGCTCGGGGTGCTGGGAGCTCAGTACTCAGGGTGCTGGGTGCTCAGTGCTCGGGGTGCTGGGTGCTGAGTGCTCAGGGTGCTGGGTGCTCAGTACTCGGGGTGCTCGGTGCTCAGTACTCAGGGTGCTGGGTGCTCAGTACTCAGGGTGCTCGCTGCTCAGTACTCAGGGTGCTGGGTGCTCAGTGCTCAGGGTGCTGGGTGCTCAGTACTCAGGGTGCTCGGTGCTCAGTACTCAGGGTGATCGGTGCTCAGTCCTCAGGGTGCTCAGTACTCAGGGTGCTGGGTGCTCAGTGCTCTGGTTGCTCAGTACTCAGGGTGCTGGGTGCTCAGTACTCAGGGTGCTGGGTGCTCAGTACTCAGGGTGCTGGGTGCTCAGTGCTCGGGGTGCTGGGTGCTCAGTACTCAGGGTGCTGGGTGTTCAGTGCTCAGGGTGCTGGGTGCTCAGTACTCAGGGTGCTGGGTGCTCAGTACTCAGGGTGCTCAGTGCTCGGGGAGCTCGGTGCTCAGTACTCAGGGTGCTGGGTGCTCAGTACTCAGTGCTCGGGGTCCTGGGTTCTCAGCCCTCTGGGTGCTTAGTGCACAGTACTCAGGGTGCTGGGTGCTCAGTATTCAGGGTGCTCAGTGCTCAGGGTGCTGGGTGCTCAGTACTCAGGGTGTTGGGTGCTCAGTACTCAGGGTGCTCATTGCTCAGGGTGCTGGGTGCTTAGTACTCATGGTGCTGGGTGCTCAGTACTCAGGGTGCTGGGTGCTCATTCTCGGGGTGCTGGGTGCTCAGTGCTCGGGGTGCTGGGTGCTCAGTACTCGGGGTGCTGGTTGCTCAGTGCTCAGCGTGCTGGGTGCTCAGTACTCAGGGTGCTCGGTTCTCAGTACTCAGGGTGCTGGGTGCTCATTCTCGGGGTGCTGGGTGCTCAGTGCTCAAGGTGCTGGGTGCTCAGTGCTCAGGGTCCTCGCTGCTCAGTACTCAGGGTGCTCAGTACTCAGCGTGCTTTGTGCTCAGTGCTCAGGGTGCTGGGTGCTCAGTACTCAGGGTGCTGGGTGCTCAGTGCTCAGGGTGCTGGGTGCTCAGTGCTCGGGGTGCTCGGTGCTCAGTACTCAGGGTGCTGGGTGCTCAGTGCTCGGGGTGCTGGGTGCTCAGTGCTCAGGGTGCTGGGTGCTCAGTACTTGGGGGGCTTGGTGCTCAGTACTCAGGGTGCTGGGTGCTCAGTACTCAGGGTGCTGGGTGCTCAGTACTCAGGGTGCTCGGTGCTCAGAACTCAGGGTGCTGGGTGCTCAGTGCTCAGGTGCTGGGTGCTAAGTACTCAGGGTGCTGGGTGCTCAGTACTCAGGGTGCTGGGTGCTCAGTGCTCAGGGTGCTGGGTGCTCAGTACTCAGGGTGCTGGGTGCTCAGCACTCAGGGTGCTCAGTACTGAGGGTGCTGGGTGCTCAGTGCTCGGGGTGCTGGGTGCTCAGTACTCAGGGTGCACAGTACTCAGGGTGCTGGGTGCTCAGTGCTCGGGGTGCTGGATGCTCAGTGCTCAGGGTGATCGGTGCTCAGTACTCAGGATGCTGGGTGCTCAGTACTCAGGGTGCTGGGTGCTCAGTACTCAGGGTGCTGGGTGCTCAGTCCTCAGGGTGCTCAGTGCTCAGGGTGCTGGGTGCTCAGTGCTCTGGGTGCTTGGTGCTCAGTACTCCGGTTGCTGAGTGCTCAGTACTCAGGTTGCTGGGTGCTCAGTACTCAGGGTGCTGGGTGCTCAGTGCTCAGGGTGCTCAGTGCTCAGTACTCAGGGTGCTGGGTGCTCAGTACTCAGGGTGCTGCGTGCTCAGTGCTCGGGTTGGTGGGTGCTCATTACTCAGGGTGCTGGGTGCTCAGTGCTCGGGGTGCTCGGTGCTCAGTACTCAAGGTGCTGGGTGCTCAGTGCTCACGGTGCTGGGTGCTCAGTCCTCGGGGTGCTCCGTGCTCAGTGCTCAGGGTGCTGGGTGCTCAGTACTCAGGGTGCTCGGTGCTCAGTACTAAGGGTGCTCAGTGCTCAGTACTCAGGTTGCTCAGTGCTCAGTGCTCGGGGTGCTGGGTGCTCAGTACTCAGGGTGCTGGGTGCTCAGTACTCAGGGTGCTGGGTGCTCAGTGCTCAGTACTCAGCGTGCTGGGTGCTCAGTGCTTAGAGTGTTGTGTGCTCAGTACTCAGGGTGCTGGGTGCTCAGTGCTCAGTGCTCAGGGTGCTCAGTGCTCAGGGTGCTCAGTGTTCACGGTGCTGGGTGCTCAGGGTGCTGGGTGCTCAGTGCTCGGGGTGCTGGGTGCTCAGTGCTCAGTTCTCAGGGTGCTGGGTGCTCAGTGCTCAGTGCTCAGGGTGCTGGGTGTTCAGTACTCAGGGTGCTCGGTGCTCAGTGCTCTGGGTGCTGGGTGCTCAGTACTCAGGGTGCTGGGTGCTCAGTCCTCAGGGTGCTCAGTACTCAGGCTGCTCGGTGCTCAGTGCTCAGTACTCAGGTTGCTCAGTGCTCAGTACTCAGAGTGCTTTGTGCTCAGTGCTCAGGGTGTTCAGTGCTCATTACTCAGCGTGCTTTGTGCTCAGTGCTCAGGGTGCTGGGTGCTCAGTGCTCAGGGTGCTGGGTGCTGAGTACTCGGGGTGCTGGGTGCTCAGTGCTCGGGGTGCTGGGTGCTCAGTGCTCGGGGTGCTGGGTGCTCAGTGCTCGGGGTGCTGGGTGCTCAGTGCTCGGGTGCTGGGTGCTCAGTGCTCGGGGTGCTCGGTGCTCAGTGCTCGGGGTGCTCGGTGCTCATTCTCAGGGTGCTGGGTGCTCAGTGCTCAGGGTGCTGGGTGCTCAGTGCTCAGGGTCCTCGGTGCTCAGTACTCAGGGTGCTCAGTACTCAGCGTGCTTTGTGCTCAGTGCTCAGGGTGCTGTGTGCTCAGTACTCAGGGTGCTGGGTGCTCAGTGCTCAGGGTGCTGGGTGCTCAGTGCTCGGGGTGCTCGGTGCTCAGTACTCAGGGTGATGGGTGCTCAGTGCTCGGGGTGCTGGGAGCACAGTGCTCAGGGTGCTGGGTGCTCAGTACTCGGGGTGCTTGGTGCTCAGTACTCAGGGTGCTGGGTGCTCAGTACTCAGGGTGCTGGGTGCTCAGTACTCAGGGTGCTCGGTGCTCAGAACTCAGGGTGCTGGGTGCTCAGTGCTCAGGTGCTGGGTGCTAAGTACTCAGGGTGCTGGGTGCTCAGTACTCAGGGTGCTGGGTGCTCAGTGCTCAGGGTGCTGGGTGCTCAGTACTCAGGGTGCTTGGTGCTCAGCACTCAGGGTGCTCAGTACTCAGGGTGCTTGGTGCTCAGTGCTCAGGGTGCTGGGTGCTCAGTACTCAGGGTGCTCAGTACTCAGGGTGCTGGGTGCTCAGTGCTCGCGGTGCTGGATGCTCAGTGCTCAGGGTGATCGGTGCTCAGTACTCAGGATGCTGGGTGCTCAGTACTCAGGGTGCTGGGTGCTCAGTACTCAGGGTGCTGGGTGCTCAGTCCTCAGGGTGCTCAGTGCTCAGGGTGCTGGGTGCTCAGTGCTCGGGGTGCTAGGTGCTCAGTACTCAGGTTGCTGAGTGCTCAGTACTCAGGTTGCTGGGTGCTCAGTACTCAGGGTGCTGGGTGCTCAGTGCTCAGGGTGCTCAGTGCTCAGTACTCATGGTGCTGGGTGCTCAGTACTCAGGGTGCTGGGTGCTCAGTGCTCGGATTGGTGGGTGCTCATTACTCAGGGTGCTGGGTGCTCAGTGCTCGGGGTGCTCGGTGCTCAGTACTCAAGGTGCTGGGTGCTCAGTGCTCACGGTGCTGGGTGCTCAGTCCTCGGGGTGCTCCGTGCTCAGTGCTCAGGGTGCTGGGTGCTCAGTACTCAGGGTGCTCGGTGCTCAGTACTAAGGGTGCTCAGTGCTCAGTACTCAGGTTGCTCAGTGCTCAGTGATCGGGGTGCTGGGTGCTCAGTACTCAGGGTGCTGGGTGCTCAGTACTCAGTGTGCTGGGTGCTCAGTGCTCAGTACTCAGGGTGCTGGGTGCTCAGTGCTTAGAGTGTTGGGTGCTCAGTACTCAGGGTGCTGGGTGCTCAGTTCTCAGTGCTCAGGGTGCTCAGTGCTCAGAGTGCTCAGTGTTCACGGTGCTGGGTGCTCAGGGTGCTGGGTGCTCAGTGCTCGGGGTGCTGGGTGCTCAGTGCTCAGTGCTCAGGGTGCTTGGTGCTCAGTGCTCAGTGCTCAGGGTGCTGGGTGTTCAGTACTCAGGGTGCTCGGTGCTCAATGCTCTGGGTGCTAGGTGCTCAGTACTCAGGGTGCTGGGTGCTCAGTGCTCGGGGTGCTCGGTGCTCAGTACTCAAGGTGCTGGGTGCTCAGTGCTCGGGGTGCTCCGTGCTCAGTGCTCAGGGTGCTGGGTGCTCAGTACTCAGGGTGCTCGGTGCTCAGTACTAAGGGTGCTCAGTGCTCAGTACTCAGGTTGCTCAGTGCTCAGTGCTCGGTGTGCTGGGTGCTCAGTACTCAGGGTGCTGGGTGCTCAGTACTCAGGGTGCTGGGTGCTCAGTGCTCAGTACTCAGCGTGCTGGGTGCTCAGTGCTTAGAGTGTTGTGTGCTCAGTACTCAGGGTGCTGGGTGCTCAGTGCTCAGTGCTCAGGGTGCTCAGTGCTCAGGGTGCTCAGTGTTCACGGTGCTGGGTGCTCAGGGTGCTGGGTGCTCAGTGCTCGGGGTGCTGGGTGCTCAGTGCTCAGTGCTCAGGGTGCTGGGTGCTCAGTGCTCAGTGCTCAGGGTGCTGGGTGTTCAGTACTCAGGGTGCTCGGTGCTCAGTGCTCTGGGTGCTGGGTGCTCAGTACTCAGGGTGCTGGGTGCTCAGTCCTCAGGGTGCTCAGTACTCAGGCTGCTCGGTGCTCAGTGCTCAGTACTCAGGTTGCTCAGTGCTCAGTACTCAGAGTGCTTTGTGCTCAGTGCTCAGGGTGTTCAGTGCTCATTACTCAGCGTGCTTTGTGCTCAGTGCTCAGGGTGCTGGGTGCTCAGTGCTCAGGGTGCTGGGTGCTGAGTACTCGGGGTGCTGGGTGCTCAGTGCTCGGGGTGCTGGGTGCTCAGTGCTCGGGGTGCTGGGTGCTCAGGGCTCGGGGTGCTGGGTGCTCAGTGCTCGGGTGCTGGGTGCTCAGTGCTCGGGGTGCTCCGTGCTCAGTGCTCGTTGTGCTCGGTGCTCATTCTCAGGGTGCTGGGTGCTCAGTGCACAGGGTGCTGGGTGCTCAGTGCTCAGGGTCCTCGGTGCTCAGTACTCAGGGTGCTCAGTACTCAGCGTGCTTTGTGCTCAGTGCTCAGGGTGCTGTGTGCTCAGTACTCAGGGTGCTGGGTGCTCAGTGCTCAGGGTGCTGGGTGCACAGTGCTCAGGGTGCTGGGTGCTCAGTGCTCGGGGTGCTCGGTGCTCAGTACTCAGGGTGATGGGTGCTCAGTGCTCGGGGTGCTGGGTGCACAGTGCTCAGGGTGCTGGGTGCTCAGTACTCGGGGTGCTTGGTGCTCAGTACTCAGGGTGCTGGGTGCTCAGTACTCAGGATGCTGGGTGCTCAGTACTCAGGGTGCTCGGTGCTCAGAACTCAGGGTGCTGGGTGCTCAGTGCTCAGGTGCTGGGTGCTAAGTACTCAGGGTGCTGGGTGCTCAGTACTCAGGGTGCTGGGTGCTCAGTGCTCAGGGTGCTGGGTGCTCAGTACTCAGGGTGCTGGGTGCTCAGCACTCAGGGTGCTCAGTACTCAGGGTGCTTGGTGCTCAGTGCTCAGGGTGCTGGGTGCTCAGTACTCAGGGTGCTCAGTACTCAGGGTGCTGGGTGCTCAGTGCTCGGGGTGCTGGATGCTCAGTGCTCAGGGTGATCGGTGCTCAGTACTCAGGATGCTGGGTGCTCAGTACTCAGGGTGCTGTGTGCTCAGTACTCAGGGTGCTGGGTGCTCAGTCCTCAGGGTGCTCAGTGCTCAGGGTGCTGGGTGCTCAGTGCTCGGGGTGCTAGGTGCTCAGTACTCAGGTTGCTGAGTGCTCAGTACTCAGGTTGCTGGGTGCTCAGTACTCAGGGTGCTGGGTGCTCAGTGCTCAGGGTGCTCAGTGCTCAGTACTCATGGTGCTGGGTGCTCAGTACTCAGGGTGCTGGGTGCTCAGTGCTCGGGTTGGTGGGTGCTCATTACTCAGGGTGCTGGGTGCTCAGTGCTCGGGGTGCTCGGTGCTCAGTACTCAAGGTGCTGGGTGCTCAGTGCTCACGGTGCTGGGTGCTCAGTCCTCGGGGTGCTCCGTGCTCAGTGCTCAGGGTGCTGGGTGCTCAGTACTCAGGGTGCTCGGTGCTCAGTACTAAGGGTGCTCAGTGCTCAGTACTCAGAGTGCTTTGTGCTCAGTGCTCAGGGTGTTCAGTGCTCAGTACTCAGCGTGCTTTGTGCTCAGTGCTCAGGGTGCTGGGTGCTCAGTGCTCGGGGTGCTGGGTGCTCAGTCCTCAGGGTGCTCAGTACTCAGGGTGCTCGGTGCTCAGTGCTCAGTACTCAGGGTGCTCAGTGCTCAGTACTCAGAGTGCTTTGTGCTCAGTGCTCAGGGTGTTCAGTGCTCAGTACTCAGCGTGCTTTGTGCTCAGTGCTCAGGGTGCTGGGTACTCAGTGCTCGGGGTGCTGGGTGCTCAGTGCTCGGGGTGTTGGGTGCTCAGTGCTCGGGGTGCTGGGTGCTCAGTGCTCGGGGTGCTGGGTGCTCATTGCTCGGGGTGCTGGGTGCTCAGTGCTCGGGGTGCTCGGTGCTCAGTGCTCGGGATGCTGGGTGCTCAGTACTCGGGGTGCTCGGTGCTCAGTACTCAGGGTGCTGGGTGTTCAGTGCTCAGGGTGCTGGGTGCTCAGTGCTCGGGGTGCTGGGTGCTCGGTGCTCAGGTTGCTGGGTGCTCAGTACTCGGGGTGCTGGGTGCTCAGTACTCAGGGTGCTGGGTGCTCATTGCTCGGGGTGCTGGGTGCTCAGTGCTACGGGTGCTGGGTGCTCAGTGCTCGGGGTGCTGGGTGCTCAGTGCTCGGAGCGCTGGGTGCTCAGTGCTCGGGGTGCTCGGTGCTCAGTACTCAGGGTGCTGGGTGCTCAGTGCTCAGGGTGCTCGGTGCTCAGTACTCAGGGTGCTGGGTGCTCAGTGCTCGGTGTGCTCGGTGCTCAGTACGTTGGGTGCTCAGTACTCAGGGTGCTTTGTGCTCAGTGCTCAGGGTGATAGGTGCTCAGTACTCAGGGTGCTCAGTACTCAGAGTGCTGGGTGCTCAGGGGTCGGGGTGCTGGGAGCTCAGTACTCAGGGTGCCGGGTGCTCAGTGCTCGGGGTGCTGGGTGCTGAGTGCTCAGGGTGCTGGGTGCTCAGTACTCGGGGTGCTCGGTGCTCAGTACTTAGGGTGGTGGGTGCTCAGTACTCAGGGTGCTGGGTGCTCAGTACTCAGGGTGCTCGCTGCTCAGTACTCAGGGTGCTGGGTGCTCAGTGCTCAGGGTGCAGGGAGCTCAGTACTCAGGGTGCTCGGTGCTCAGTACTCAGGGTGATCGGTGGTCAGTCCTCAGGGTGCTCAGTACTCAGGGTGCTGGGTGCTTAGTGCTCTGGTTGCTCAGTACTCAGTGTGCTGGGTGCTCAGTACTCAGGGTGCTGGGTGCTCAGTGCTCGGGGTGCTGGGTGCTCAGTACTCAGGGTGCTGGGTGCTCAGTGCTCAGGGTGCTGGGTGCTCAGTACTCAGGGTGCTGGGTGCTCAGTACTCAGTGCTCGGGGTCCTGGGTTCTCAGCCCTCTGGGTGCTTAGTGCACAGTACTCAGGGTGCTGGGTGCTCAGTATTCAAGGTGCTCAGTGCTCGGGGTGCTGGGTGCTCAGTACTCAGGGTGCTGATTGCTCAGTACTCAGGGTGCTGGGTGCTCATTCTCGGGGTGCTGGGTGCTCAGTGCTCGGGGTGCTGGGTGCTCAGTACTCGGGGTGCTGGTTGCTCAGTGCTCAGCGTGCTGGGTGCTCAGTACTCAGGGTGCTCGGTTCTCAGTACTCAGGGTGCTGGGTGCTCATTCTCGGGGTGCTGGGTGCTCAGTGCTCAGGGTGCTGGGTGCTCAGTGCTCAGGGTCCTCGGTGCTCAGTACTCAGGGTGCTCAGTACTCAGCGTGCTTTGTGCTCAGTGCTCAGGGTGCTGAGTGCTCAGTACTCAGGGTGCTGGGTGCTCAGTACTCGGGGAGCTGGGTGCTCATTACACAGGGTGCTGGGTGCTCAGTGCTCGGGGTGCTCGCTGCTCAGTACTCTTGGTGCTGGGTGCTCAGTACTCAGGGTGCTGTTTGCTCAGTGCTCGGGGTGCTCGGTGCTCAGTGCTCAGGATGCTCGGTGCTCAGTACTTTTGGTGCTGGGTGCTCAGTACTCGGGGTGCTGGTTGCTCAGTGCTCAGCGTGCTGGGTGCTCAGTACTCAGGGTGCTCGGTTCTCAGTACTCAGGGTGCTGGGTGCTCATTCTCGGGGTGCTGGGTGCTCAGTGCTCAGGGTGCTGGGTGCTCAGTGCTCAGGGTCCTCGGTGCTCAGTACTCAGGGTGCTCAGTACTCAGCGTGCTTTGTGCTCAGTGCTCAGGGTGCTGGGTGCTCAGTACTCAGGGTGCTGGGTGCTCAGTACTCGGGGAGCTGGGTGCTCATTACACAGGGTGCTGGGTGCTCAGTGCTCGGGGTGCTCGCTGCTCAGTACTCTTGGTGCTGGGTGCTCAGTACTCAGGGTGCTGGGTGCTCAGTGCTCGGGGTGCTCGGTGCTCAGTGCTCAGGATGCTCGGTGCTCAGTACTTTTGGTTCTGGGTGCTCAGTACTCAGGGTGCTGGGTGCTCAGTGCTCGGGGTGCTCGGTGCTCAGTACTCAGGGTGCTGGGTTCTCAGTGCTCAGGGTGCTTGGTGCTCAGTACTCAGGGTGCTGGTTGCTCAGTGCTCAGGGTGCTGGGTCCTCAGTACTCAGGGTGCTCGGTGCTCAGTGCTCAGGGTGCTGGGTGCTCAGTGCTCGGGGTGCTCGGTGCTCAGTACTCAGGGTGCTGGGTGCTCAGTGCTCGGGGTGCTGGGTGCTCAGTGCTCAGGGTGCTGGGTGCTCAGTACTCAGGGTGCTCGGTGCTCAGAACTCAGGGTGCTGGGTGCTCAGTGCTCAGGTGCTGGGTGCTAAGTACTCAGGGTGCTGGGTGCTCAGTACTCAGGGTGCTGGGTGCTCAGTGCTCAGGGTGCTGGGTGCTCCGTACTCAGGGTGCTTGGTGCTAAGCACTCAGGGTGCTCAGTACTCAGGGTGCTGGGTGCTCAGTGCTCGGGGTGCTGGGTGCTCAGTACTCAGGGTGCTGGGTGCTCAGTCCTCAGGGAGCTCAGTGCTCAGGGTGCTGGGTGCTCAGTGCTCGGGGTGCTCGGTGCTCAGTACTCAGGTTGCTGAGTGCTCAGTACTCAGGTTGCTGGGTGCTCAGTACTCAGGGTGCTGGGTGCTCAGTGCTCGGGGTGCTGGGTGCTCAGTGCTCGGGGTGCTGGGTGCTCAGTGCTCGGGGTGCTGGGTGCTCAGTGCTCAGGGTGCTGGGTGCTCAGTGCTCAGGGTGCTGGGTGCTCAGTGCTCGGGGTTCTGGGTGCTCAGTACTCAGGGTGCTGGGTGCTCAGTGCTCTGGGTGCTGGATGCTCAGTGCTCAGGTTGCTGGGTGCTCAGTGCTCGGGGTGCTGGGTGCTCAGTGCTCAGTACTCAGGGTGCTGGGTGCTCAGTGCTCAGGGTGCTGGGTGCTCAGTACTCAGGGTACTCGGTGCTCAGTACTCAGGGTGCTGGGTGATCAGTGCTCGGGGTGCTGGGTGCTCAGTGCTCAGGGTGCTGGGTGCTCAGTACTCAGGGTACTCGGTGCTCAGTATTCAGGGTGCTGGGTGCTCAGTGCTCGGGGTGCTCGGTGCTCAGTGCTCGGGGTGCTGGGTGCTCAGTACTCGGGGTGCTCAGTGCTCAGTACTCAGGGTGCTGGGTGCTCAGTGCTCACGGTGCTGGGTGCTCAGTGCTCGGGGTGCTGGCTGCTCGGTGCTCAGGTTGCTGGGTGCTCAGTACTCGGGGTGCTGGGTGCTCAGTACTCAGGGTGCTGGGTGCTCATTGCTCGGGGTGCTGGGTGCTCAGTGCTCAGGGTGCTGGGTGCTCAGTGCTCGGGGTGCTGGGTGCTCAGTACTCGGGGTGCTGGGTGCTCAGTGCTCAGGGTGCTGGGTCTCAGTGCTTGGGGTACTGGGTACACAGTGCTCAGTACACAGGGTGCTGGGTGCTCAGTGCTCGCGGTGCTGGGTGCTCAGTGCTCAGTACTCAGGGTGCTGGGTGCTCAGTGCTCAGGGTGCTGGGTGCTCAGTACTCAGGGTACTCGGTGCTCAGTACTCAGGGTGCTGGGTGATCAGTGCTCAGGGAGCTTTGTGCTCAGTACTCAGTGTGCTGGGTGCTCAGTACTCAGGGTGCTGGGTGCTCAGTACTCAGGGTGCTGGGTGCTCAGTGCTCAGGGTGCTGGGTCCTCAGTGCTCAGGGTGCTGGGTGCTTAGTGCTCGGGGTGCTGGGTGCTCAGTACTCAGGGTGCTGGGTGCTCAGTACTCGGGGTGCTGGGTGCTCAGTACTCAGGGAGCTGGGTGCTCAGTACTCAGGGTGCTGGGTGCTCAGTACTCGGGTGCTGGGTGCTCAGTACTCAGGGTGCTGGGTGCTCAGTGCTCGGGGTGCTGGGTGCTCAGTGCTCAGTACTCAGGGTGCTGGGTGCTCAGTGCTCGGGGTGCTGGGTGCTCAGTGCTCAGTACTCAGGGTGCTGGGTGCTCAGTGCTCAGGGTGCTGGGTGCTCAGTGCTCAGGGTGCTGGGTACTCAGTGCTCGGGGTGCTGGGTGCTCAGTACTCAGGGGGCTGGGTGCTCAGGACTCAGGGTGCTCAGTGCTCAGTACTCAGGGTGCTCAGTGATCAGTACTCAGGGTGCTCAGTGCTCAGGGTGCTCTGTGCTCAGTGCTCGGGGCGCTGGGTGCTCAGTCCTCAGGGTGCTGTGTGCTCAGTGCTCAGGGTTCTCGGTGCTCAGTGCTCAGGGTGCTGGGTGCTCAGTACTCAGGGTGCTGGGTGCTCAGTGCTCGGGGTGCTGGGTGCTCAGTACTCAGGGTGCTGGGTGCTCAGTGCTCAGGGTGCTGGGTGCTCAGCGCTCAGGGTGCTCGGTGCTTAGTACTCAGGGTGCTCGGTGCTCGAGGTGCTGGGTGCTCAGTGCTCAGGGTGCTGGGTGCTCAGTGCTCGGGGTGCTGGGTGCTCAGTGCTCGGGGTGCTCGGTGCTCAGTGCTCGGGGTGCTGGGTGCTCAGTACTCGGGGTGCTCAGTGCTCAGTACTCAGGGTGCTGGGTGCTCAGTGCTCACGGTGCTGGGTGCTCAGTGCTCGGGGTGCTGGCTGCTCGGTGCTCAGGTTGCTGCTTGCTCAGTACTCGGGGTGCTGGGTGCTCAGTACTCAGGGTGCTGGGTGCTCATTGCTCGGGGTGCTGGGTGCTCAGTGCTCGGGGTGCTGGGTGCTCAGTGCTCGGGGTGCTGGGTGCTCAGTACTCGGGGTGCTGGGTGCTCAGTGCTCAGGGTGCTGGGTCTCAGTGCTTGGGGTACTGGGTACTCAGTGCTCAGTACACAGGGTGCTGGGTGCTCAGTGCTCGGGGTGCTGGGTGCTCAGTGCTCAGTACTCAGGGTGCTGGGTGCTCAGTGCTCAGGGTGCTGGGTGCTCAGTACTCAGGGTACTCGGTGCTCAGTACTCAGGGTGCTGGGTGATCAGTGCTCAGGGAGCTTTGTGCTCAGTACTCAGTGTGCTGGGTGCTCAGTACTCAGGGTGCTGTGTGCTCAGTACTCAGGGTGCTCGGTGCTCAGTACTCAGGTTGCTGGGTGCTCAGTTCTCAGGGTGCTGGGTCCTCAGTGCTCAGGGTGCTGGGTGCTTAGTGCTCGGGGTGCTGGGTGCTCAGTACTCAGTGTGCTGGGTGCTCAGTACTCGGGGTGCTGGGTGCTCAGTACTCAGGGAGCTGGGTGCTCAGTACTCAGGGTGCTGGGTGCTCAGTACTCGGGTGCTGGGTGCTCAGTACTCAGGGTGCTGGGTGCTCAGTGCTCGGGGTGCTGGGTGCTCAGTGCTCAGTACTCAGGGTGCTGGGTGCTCAGTGCTCGGGGTGCTGGGTGCTCAGTGCTCAGTACTCAGGGTGCTGGGTGCTCAGTGCTCAGGGTGCTGGGTACTCAGTGCTCGGGGTGCTGGGTGCTCAGTACTCAGGGTGCTGGGTGCTCGGGACTCAGGGTGCTCAGTGCTCAGTACTCAGGGTGCTCAGTGATCAGTACTCAGGGTGCTCAGTGCTCAGGTTGCTCTGTGCTCAGTGCTCGGGGCGCTGGGTGCTCAGTCCTCAGGGTGCTGTGTGCTCAGTGCTCAGGGTGCTCGGTGCTCAGTGCTCAGGGTGCTGGGTGCTCAGTACTCAGGGTGCTGGGTGCTCAGTGCTCGGGGTCCTGGGTGCTCAGTACTCAGGGTGCTGGGTGCTCAGTGCTCAGGGTGCTGGGTGCTCAGTGCTCAGGGTGCTCGGTGCTTAGTACTCAGGGTGCTCGGTGCTCGAGGTGCTGGGTGCTCAGTGCTCAGGGTGCTTAGTGCTCAGTGCTCGGGGTGCTGGGTGCTCAGTGCTCGGGGTGCTGGGTGCTCAGTGCTCAGGGTGCTGGGTGCTCAGTGCTCGGGGTGCTGGGTGCTCAGTACTCGGGGTGCTCGGTGCTCAGTACTCAGGGTGCTGGGTGCTCAGTGCTCAGGGTGCTGGGTGCTCAGTACTTAGGGTGCTGGGTGCTCGGTGCTCAGTACGCTGGGTGCTCAGTACTCAGGGTGCTGGCTGCTCAGTACTCAGGGTGCTCGGTGCTCAGTACTCAGGGTGCTCGGTGCTCAGTACTCAGGGTGCTGGGTGCTCAGTGCTCGGGGTGCTGGGTGCTCATTACTCAGGGGGCTGGGTGCTCAGTACTCAGGGTGCTCAGTGCTTGGGGTGCTCGGTGCTCAGTACTCAGGGTGCTGGGTGCTCAGTGCTCAGGGTGCTGGGTGCTCAGTACTCAGGGTGCTGGGTGCTCAGTACTCGGGATGCTCGGTGCTCAGTACTCAGGGTGCTGGGTGCTCAGTGCTCAGGGTGCTGGGTGCTCAGTACTCAGGGTGCTGGGTGCTCGGTGCTCAGTACGCTGGGTGCTCAGTACTCAGGGTGCTGGCTGCTCAGTAATCAGGGTGCTCGGTGCTCAGTACTCAGGGTGCTGGGTGCTCAGTACTCAGGGTGCTCGGTGCTCAGTACTCAGGGTGCTGGGTGCTCAGTGCTCGGGGTGCTGGGTGCTCATTACTCAGGGGGCTGGGTGCTCAGTACTCAGGGTGCTCAGTGCTTGGGGTGCTCGGTGCTCAGTACTCAGGGTGCTGGGTGCTCAGTGCTCAGGGTGCTGGGTGCTCAGTACTCAGGGTGCTGGGTGCTCAGTACTCGAGGTGCTCGGTGCTCAGTACTCAGGGTGCTGGGTGCTCAGTGCTCAGGGTGCTGGGTGCTCAGTACACAGGGTGCTGGGTGCTCGTTGCTCAGTACGCTGGGTGCTCAGTACTCAGGGTGCTGGCTGCTCAGTACTCAGGTTGCTCGGTGCTCAGTACTCAGGGTGCTGGGTGTTCAGTGCTCGGGGTGCTGGGTGCTCATTACTCAGGGGGCTGGGTGCTCAGTACTCAGGGTGCTCAGTGCTTGGGGTGCTGGGTGCTCAGTATTCAGGGTGCTCAGTGCTTGGGGTGTTGGGTGCTCAGTACTCAGGGTGCTGGGTGCTCAGTGCACAGGGTGCTGGGTGCTCAGTACTCAGGGTGCTGGGTGCTCAGTACTCGGGGTGCTGGGTGCTCAGTGCTCGGGGTGCTGGGTGCTCAGTGCTCGGGGTGCTGGGTGCTCAGTGCTCGGGGTGCTGGGTGCTCAGTGCTCGGGGTGCTGGGTGCTCAGTGCTCGGGGTATTCGGTGCTCAGTGCTCGGGGTGCTGGGCGCTCAGTGCTCAGTACTCAGGGTGCTGGGTGCTCAGTGCTCGGGGTGCTTCGTGCTCAGTGCTCGGGGTGCTGGGTGCTCAGTGCTCGGGGTGCTGGGTGCTCAGTGCTCGGGGTGCTGGGTGCTCAGAGCTCAGGGTGCTGGGTGCTCAGTGCTCAGGGTGCTGGGTACTCAGTGCTCGGGGTGCTGGGTACTCAGTGCTCGGGGTGCTGGGTGCTCAGTACTCAGGGTGCTGGGTGCTCAGTACTCAGGGTGCTCAGTGCTCAGTACTCAGGGTGCTCAGTGCTCAGGGTGCTGTGTGCTCAGTGCTCGGGGTGCTGGGTGCTCAGTCCTCAGGGTGCTGGGTGCTCAGTGCTCAGGGTGCTCGGTGCTCAGTGCTCAGGGTGCTGGGTGCTCAGTGCTCGGGGTGCTGGGTGCTCATTACTCAGGGTGCTGGGTGCTCAGTATTCAGGGTGCTCAGTGCATGTGGTGCTGGATGCTCAGTACTCAGGGTGCTCAATGCTTGGGGTGTTGGGTACTTAGTACTCAGGGTGCTGGGTGCTCAGTGCTCAGGGTGCTGGGTGCTCAGTACTCAGGGTGCTGGGTGCTCAGTGCTCGGGGTGCTGGGTGCTCAGTACTCAGGGTGCTGGGTGCTCAGTGCTCAGGGTGCTGGGTGCTCAGCGCTCAGGGTGCTCGGTGCTTAGTACTCAGGGTGCTCGGTGCTCGAGGTGCTGGGTGCTCAGTGCTCAGGGTGCTGGGTGCTCAGTGCTCGGGGTGCTGGGTGCTCAGTGCTCGGGGTGCTCGGTGCTCAGTGCTCGGGGTGCTGGGTGCTCAGTACTCGGGGTGCTCAGTGCTCAGTACTCAGGGTGCTGGGTGCTCAGTGCTCACGGTGCTGGGTGCTCAGTGCTCGGGGTGCTGGCTGCTCGGTGCTCAGGTTGCTGCTTGCTCAGTACTCGGGGTGCTGGGTGCTCAGTACTCAGGGTGCTGGGTGCTCATTGCTCGGGGTGCTGGGTGCTCAGTGCTCGGGGTGCTGGGTGCTCAGTGCTCGGGGTGCTGGGTGCTCAGTACTCGGGGTGCTGGGTGCTCAGTGCTCAGGGTGCTGGGTCTCAGTGCTTGGGGTACTGGGTACTCAGTGCTCAGTACACAGGGTGCTGGGTGCTCAGTGCTCGGGGTGCTGGGTGCTCAGTGCTCAGTACTCAGGGTGCTGGGTGCTCAGTGCTCAGGGTGCTGGGTGCTCAGTACTCAGGGTACTCGGTGCTCAGTACTCAGGGTGCTGGGTGATCAGTGCTCAGGGAGCTTTGTGCTCAGTACTCAGTGTGCTGGGTGCTCAGTACTCAGGGTGCTGTGTGCTCAGTACTCAGGGTGCTCGGTGCTCAGTACTCAGGTTGCTGGGTGCTCAGTTCTCAGGGTGCTGGGTCCTCAGTGCTCAGGGTGCTGGGTGCTTAGTGCTCGGGGTGCTGGGTGCTCAGTACTCAGTGTGCTGGGTGCTCAGTACTCGGGGTGCTGGGTGCTCAGTACTCAGGGAGCTGGGTGCTCAGTACTCAGGGTGCTGGGTGCTCAGTACTCGGGTGCTGGGTGCTCAGTACTCAGGGTGCTGGGTGCTCAGTGCTCGGGGTGCTGGGTGCTCAGTGCTCAGTACTCAGGGTGCTGGGTGCTCAGTGCTCGGGGTGCTGGGTGCTCAGTGCTCAGTACTCAGGGTGCTGGGTGCTCAGTGCTCAGGGTGCTGGGTGCTCAGTGCTCAGGGTGCTGGGTACTCAGTGCTCGGGGTGCTGGGTGCTCAGTACTCAGGGTGCTGGGTGCTCGGGACTCAGGGTGCTCAGTGCTCAGTACTCAGGGTGCTCAGTGATCAGTACTCAGGGTGCTCAGTGCTCAGGTTGCTCTGTGCTCAGTGCTCGGGGCGCTGGGTGCTCAGTCCTCAGGGTGCTGTGTGCTCAGTGCTCAGGGTGCTCGGTGCTCAGTGCTCAGGGTGCTGGGTGCTCAGTACTCAGGGTGCTGGGTGCTCAGTGCTCGGGGTCCTGGGTGCTCAGTACTCAGGGTGCTGGGTGCTCAGTGCTCAGGGTGCTGGGTGCTCAGTGCTCAGGGTGCTCGGTGCTTAGTACTCAGGGTGCTCGGTGCTCGAGGTGCTGGGTGCTCAGTGCTCAGGGTGCTTAGTGCTCAGTGCTCGGGGTGCTGGGTGCTCAGTGCTCGGGGTGCTGGGTGCTCAGTGCTCAGGGTGCTGGGTGCTCAGTGCTCGGGGTGCTGGGTGCTCAGTACTCGGGGTGCTCGGTGCTCAGTACTCAGGGTGCTGGGTGCTCAGTGCTCAGGGTGCTGGGTGCTCAGTACTTAGGGTGCTGGGTGCTCGGTGCTCAGTACGCTGGGTGCTCAGTACTCAGGGTGCTGGCTGCTCAGTACTCAGGGTGCTCGGTGCTCAGTACTCAGGGTGCTCGGTGCTCAGTACTCAGGGTGCTGGGTGCTCAGTGCTCGGGGTGCTGGGTGCTCATTACTCAGGGGGCTGGGTGCTCAGTACTCAGGGTGCTCAGTGCTTGGGGTGCTCGGTGCTCAGTACTCAGGGTGCTGGGTGCTCAGTGCTCAGGGTGCTGGGTGCTCAGTACTCAGGGTGCTGGGTGCTCAGTACTCGGGGTGCTCGGTGCTCAGTACTCAGGGTGCTGGGTGCTCAGTGCTCAGGGTGCTGGGTGCTCAGTACTCAGGGTGCTGGGTGCTCGGTGCTCAGTACGCTGGGTGCTCAGTACTCAGGGTGCTGGCTGCTCAGTAATCAGGGTGCTCGGTGCTCAGTACTCAGGGTGCTGGGTGCTCAGTACTCAGGGTGCTCGGTGCTCAGTACTCAGGGTGCTGGGTGCTCAGTGCTCGGGGTGCTGGGTGCTCATTTCTCAGGGGGCTGGGTGCTCAGTACTCAGGGTGCTCAGTGCTTGGGGTGCTCGGTGCTCAGTACTCAGGGTGCTGGGTGCTCAGTGCTCAGGGTGCTGGGTGCTCAGTACTCAGGGTGCTGGGTGCTCAGTACTCGGGGTGCTCGGTGCTCAGTACTCAGGGTGCTGGGTGCTCAGTGCTCAGGGTGCTGGGTGCTCAGTACACAGGGTGCTGGGTGCTCGTTGCTCAGTACGCTGGGTGCTCAGTACTCAGGGTGCTGGCTGCTCAGTACTCAGGTTGCTCGGTGCTCAGTACTCAGGGTGCTGGGTGTTCAGTGCTCGGGGTGCTGGGTGCTCATTACTCAGGGGGCTGGGTGCTCAGTACTCAGGGTGCTCAGTGCTTGGGGTGCTGGGTGCTCAGTATTCAGGGTGCTCAGTGCTTGGGGTGTTGGGTGCTCAGTACTCAGGGTGCTGGGTGCTCAGTGCACAGGGTGCTGGGTGCTCAGTACTCAGGGTGCTGGGTGCTCAGTACTCGGGGTGCTGGGTGCTCAGTGCTCGGGGTGCTGGGTGCTCAGTGCTCGGGGTGCTGGGTGCTCAGTGCTCGGGGTGCTGGGTGCTCAGTGCTCGGGGTGCTGGGTGCTCAGTGCTCGGGGTGTTCGGTGCTCAGTGCTCGGGGTGCTGGGCGCTCAGTGCTCAGTACTCAGGGTGCTGGGTGCTCAGTGCTCGGGGTGCTTCGTGCTCAGTGCTCGGGGTGCTGGGTGCTCAGTGCTCGGGGTGCTGGGTGCTCAGTGCTCGGGGTGCTGGGTGCTCAGAGCTCAGGGTGCTGGGTGCTCAGTGCTCAGGGTGCTGGGTACTCAGTGCTCGGGGTGCTGGGTACTCAGTGCTCGGGGTGCTGGGTGCTCAGTACTCAGGGTGCTGGGTGCTCAGTACTCAGGGTGCTCAGTGCTCAGTACTCAGGGTGCTCAGTGCTCAGGGTGCTGTGTGCTCAGTGCTCGGGGTGCTGGGTGCTCAGTCCTCAGGGTGCTGGGTGCTCAGTGCTCAGGGTGCTCGGTGCTCAGTGCTCAGGGTGCTGGGTGCTCAGTGCTCGGGGTGCTGGGTGCTCATTACTCAGGGTGCTGGGTGCTCAGTATTCAGGGTGCTCAGTGCATGTGGTGCTGGATGCTCAGTACTCAGGGTGCTCAATGCTTGGGGTGTTGGGTACTTAGTACTCAGGGTGCTGGGTGCTCAGTGCTCAGGGTGCTGGGTGCTCAGTACTCAGGGTGCTGGGTGCTCAGTACTCAGGGTGCTGGGTGCTCAGTGCTCAGGGTGCTGGGTGCTCAGTGCTCGGGGTGCTGGGTGCTCAGTGCTCAGGGTGCTGGGTGCTCAGTGCTCACGTGCTGTGTGATCAGTGCTCGGGGTGCTGGGTGCTCAGTGCTCGGGGCGCTGGGTGCTCAGTGCTCGGGGTGCTCGGTGCTCAGTGCTCGGGGTGCTGGGTGCTCAGTACTCAGGGTGCTCAGTGCTCAATACTCAGGGTGCTGGGTGCTCAGTGCTCAGTGTGCTGGGTGATCAGTGCTCGGGGTGCTGGCTGCTCGGTTCTCAGGTTGCTGGGTGCTCAGTACTCGGGGTGCTGGGTGCTCAGTACTCAGGGTTCTGGGTGCTCATTGCTCGGGGTGCTGGGTGCTCAGTGCTCGGGGTGCTGGGTGCTCAGTGCTTGGGGTGCTCGGTGCTCAGTACTCGGGGTGCTGGGTGCTCAGTTCTCAGGGTGCTGGGTCTCAGTGCTCGGGGTACTGGGTACTCAGTGCTCAGTACACAGGGTGCTGGGTGCTCAGTGCTCGGGGTGCTGGGTGCTCAGTGCTCAGTACTCAGGGTGCTGGGTGCTCAGTGCTCGGGGTGCTGGGTGCTCAGTACTCAGGGTACTTGGTGCTCAGTACTCAGGGTGCTGGGTGATCAGTGCTCAGGGTGCTGGGTGCTCAGTACTCAGTGTGCTGGGTGCTCAGTACTCAGGGTGCTGGGTGCTCAGTACTCAGAGTGGTCGGTGCTCAGTACTCAGGGTGCTGGGTGCTCAGTGCTCAGGGTGCTGGGTCCTCAGTGCTCGGGGTGCTGGGTGCTTAGTGCTCCGGGTGCTGGGTGCTCAGTACTCAGGGTGCTGGGTGCTCAGTACTCGGGGTGCTGGGTGCACAGTACTCAGGGTGCTGGGTGCTCAGTGCTCGGGGTGCTGGGTGCTCAGTGCTCGGGGTGCAGAGTGCTCAGTGCTCAGGGTGCTGGGTGCTCAGTGCTCGGGGTGCTGGGTGCTCAGTGCACAGGGTGCTGGGTGCTCAGTGCTCAGGGTGCTGGGTGCACAGTGCTCGGGGTGCTGGGTGCTCAGTGCTTGGGGTGCTCGTTGCTCAGTGCTCGGGGTGCTGGGTGCTCAGTGCTCAGTACTCAGGGTGCTGGGTGCTCAGTGCTCGGGGTGCTGGGTGCTCAGTGCTCAGTACTCAGGGTGCTGGGTGCTCAGTGCTCAGGGTGCTGGGTGCTCATTCCTCAATGTGCTGGGTGCTCAGTGCTCAGGGTGCTGGGTACTCAGTGCTCAGGGTGCTGGGTACTCAGTGCTCGGGGTGCTGGGTGCTCAGTACTCGGGGTGCTGGGTGCTCAGTACTCAGGGAGCTGGGTGCTCAGTACTCAGGGTGCTGGGTGCTCAGTACTCGGGTGCTGGGTGCTCAGTACTCAGGGTGCTGGGTGCTCAGTGCTCGGGGTGCTGGGTGCTCAGTGCTCAGTACTCAGGGTGCTGGGTGCTCAGTGCTCGGGGTGCTGGGTGCTCAGTGCTCAGTACTCAGGGTGCTGGGTGCTCAGTGCTCAGGGTGCTGGGTGCTCAGTGCTCAGGGTGCTGGGTACTCAGTGCTCGGGGTGCTGGGTGCTCAGTACTCAGGGGGCTGGGTGCTCAGGACTCAGGGTGCTCAGTGCTCAGTACTCAGGGTGCTCAGTGATCAGTACTCAGGGTGCTCAGTGCTCAGGGTGCTCTGTGCTCAGTGCTCGGGGCGCTGGGTGCTCAGTCCTCAGGGTGCTGTGTGCTCAGTGCTCAGGGTTCTCGGTGCTCAGTGCTCAGGGTGCTGGGTGCTCAGTACTCAGGGTGCTGGGTGCTCAGTGCTCGGGGTGCTGGGTGCTCAGTACTCAGGGTGCTGGGTGCTCAGTGCTCAGGGTGCTGGGTGCTCAGCGCTCAGGGTGCTCGGTGCTTAGTACTCAGGGTGCTCGGTGCTCGAGGTGCTGGGTGCTCAGTGCTCAGGGTGCTGGGTGCTCAGTGCTCGGGGTGCTGGGTGCTCAGTGCTCGGGGTGCTCGGTGCTCAGTGCTCGGGGTGCTGGGTGCTCAGTACTCGGGGTGCTCAGTGCTCAGTACTCAGGGTGCTGGGTGCTCAGTGCTCACGGTGCTGGGTGCTCAGTGCTCGGGGTGCTGGCTGCTCGGTGCTCAGGTTGCTGCTTGCTCAGTACTCGGGGTGCTGGGTGCTCAGTACTCAGGGTGCTGGGTGCTCATTGCTCGGGGTGCTGGGTGCTCAGTGCTCGGGGTGCTGGGTGCTCAGTGCTCGGGGTGCTGGGTGCTCAGTACTCGGGGTGCTGGGTGCTCAGTGCTCAGGGTGCTGGGTCTCAGTGCTTGGGGTACTGGGTACTCAGTGCTCAGTACACAGGGTGCTGGGTGCTCAGTGCTCGGGGTGCTGGGTGCTCAGTGCTCAGTACTCAGGGTGCTGGGTGCTCAGTGCTCAGGGTGCTGGGTGCTCAGTACTCAGGGTACTCGGTGCTCAGTACTCAGGGTGCTGGGTGATCAGTGCTCAGGGAGCTTTGTGCTCAGTACTCAGTGTGCTGGGTGCTCAGTACTCAGGGTGCTGTGTGCTCAGTACTCAGGGTGCTCGGTGCTCAGTACTCAGGTTGCTGGGTGCTCAGTTCTCAGGGTGCTGGGTCCTCAGTGCTCAGGGTGCTGGGTGCTTAGTGCTCGGGGTGCTGGGTGCTCAGTACTCAGTGTGCTGGGTGCTCAGTACTCGGGGTGCTGGGTGCTCAGTACTCAGGGAGCTGGGTGCTCAGTACTCAGGGTGCTGGGTGCTCAGTACTCGGGTGCTGGGTGCTCAGTACTCAGGGTGCTGGGTGCTCAGTGCTCGGGGTGCTGGGTGCTCAGTGCTCAGTACTCAGGGTGCTGGGTGCTCAGTGCTCGGGGTGCTGGGTGCTCAGTGCTCAGTACTCAGGGTGCTGGGTGCTCAGTGCTCAGGGTGCTGGGTGCTCAGTGCTCAGGGTGCTGGGTACTCAGTGCTCGGGGTGCTGGGTGCTCAGTACTCAGGGTGCTGGGTGCTCGGGACTCAGGGTGCTCAGTGCTCAGTACTCAGGGTGCTCAGTGATCAGTACTCAGGGTGCTCAGTGCTCAGGTTGCTCTGTGCTCAGTGCTCGGGGCGCTGGGTGCTCAGTCCTCAGGGTGCTGTGTGCTCAGTGCTCAGGGTGCTCGGTGCTCAGTGCTCAGGGTGCTGGGTGCTCAGTACTCAGGGTGCTGGGTGCTCAGTGCTCGGGGTCCTGGGTGCTCAGTACTCAGGGTGCTGGGTGCTCAGTGCTCAGGGTGCTGGGTGCTCAGTGCTCAGGGTGCTCGGTGCTTAGTACTCAGGGTGCTCGGTGCTCGAGGTGCTGGGTGCTCAGTGCTCAGGGTGCTTAGTGCTCAGTGCTCGGGGTGCTGGGTGCTCAGTGCTCGGGGTGCTGGGTGCTCAGTGCTCAGGGTGCTGGGTGCTCAGTGCTCGGGGTGCTGGGTGCTCAGTACTCGGGGTGCTCGGTGCTCAGTACTCAGGGTGCTGGGTGCTCAGTGCTCAGGGTGCTGGGTGCTCAGTACTTAGGGTGCTGGGTGCTCGGTGCTCAGTACGCTGGGTGCTCAGTACTCAGGGTGCTGGCTGCTCAGTACTCAGGGTGCTCGGTGCTCAGTACTCAGGGTGCTCGGTGCTCAGTACTCAGGGTGCTGGGTGCTCAGTGCTCGGGGTGCTGGGTGCTCATTACTCAGGGGGCTGGGTGCTCAGTACTCAGGGTGCTCAGTGCTTGGGGTGCTCGGTGCTCAGTACTCAGGGTGCTGGGTGCTCAGTGCTCAGGGTGCTGGGTGCTCAGTACTCAGGGTGCTGGGTGCTCAGTACTCGGGGTGCTCGGTGCTCAGTACTCAGGGTGCTGGGTGCTCAGTGCTCAGGGTGCTGGGTGCTCAGTACTCAGGGTGCTGGGTGCTCGGTGCTCAGTACGCTGGGTGCTCAGTACTCAGGGTGCTGGCTGCTCAGTAATCAGGGTGCTCGGTGCTCAGTACTCAGGGTGCTGGGTGCTCAGTACTCAGGGTGCTCGGTGCTCAGTACTCAGGGTGCTGGGTGCTCAGTGCTCGGGGTGCTGGGTGCTCATTACTCAGGGGGCTGGGTGCTCAGTACTCAGGGTGCTCAGTGCTTGGGGTGCTCGGTGCTCAGTACTCAGGGTGCTGGGTGCTCAGTGCTCAGGGTGCTGGGTGCTCAGTACTCAGGGTGCTGGGTGCTCAGTACTCGGGGTGCTCGGTGCTCAGTACTCAGGGTGCTGGGTGCTCAGTGCTCAGGGTGCTGGGTGCTCAGTACACAGGGTGCTGGGTGCTCGTTGCTCAGTACGCTGGGTGCTCAGTACTCAGGGTGCTGGCTGCTCAGTACTCAGGTTGCTCGGTGCTCAGTACTCAGGGTGCTGGGTGTTCAGTGCTCGGGGTGCTGGGTGCTCATTACTCAGGGGGCTGGGTGCTCAGTACTCAGGGTGCTCAGTGCTTGGGGTGCTGGGTGCTCAGTATTCAGGGTGCTCAGTGCTTGGGGTGTTGGGTGCTCAGTACTCAGGGTGCTGGGTGCTCAGTGCACAGGGTGCTGGGTGCTCAGTACTCAGGGTGCTGGGTGCTCAGTACTCGGGGTGCTGGGTGCTCAGTGCTCGGGGTGCTGGGTGCTCAGTGCTCGGGGTGCTGGGTGCTCAGTGCTCGGGGTGCTGGGTGCTCAGTGCTCGGGGTGCTGGGTGCTCAGTGCTCGGGGTGTTCGGTGCTCAGTGCTCGGGGTGCTGGGCGCTCAGTGCTCAGTACTCAGGGTGCTGGGTGCTCAGTGCTCGGGGTGCTTCGTGCTCAGTGCTCGGGGTGCTGGGTGCTCAGTGCTCGGGGTGCTGGGTGCTCAGTGCTCGGGGTGCTGGGTGCTCAGAGCTCAGGGTGCTGGGTGCTCAGTGCTCAGGGTGCTGGGTACTCAGTGCTCGGGGTGCTGGGTACTCAGTGCTCGGGGTGCTGGGTGCTCAGTACTCAGGGTGCTGGGTGCTCAGTACTCAGGGTGCTCAGTGCTCAGTACTCAGGGTGCTCAGTGCTCAGGGTGCTGTGTGCTCAGTGCTCGGGGTGCTGGGTGCTCAGTCCTCGGGGTGCTGGGTGCTCAGTGCTCAGGGTGCTCGGTGCTCAGTGCTCAGGGTGCTGGGTGCTCAGTGCTCGGGGTGCTGGGTGCTCATTACTCAGGGTGCTGGGTGCTCAGTATTCAGGGTGCTCAGTGCATGTGGTGCTGGATGCTCAGTACTCAGGGTGCTCAATGCTTGGGGTGTTGGGTACTTAGTACTCAGGGTGCTGGGTGCTCAGTGCTCAGGGTGCTGGGTGCTCAGTACTCAGGGTGCTGGGTGCTCAGTACTCAGGGTGCTGGGTGCTCAGTGCTCAGGGTGCTGGGTGCTCAGTGCTCGGGGTGCTGGGTGCTCAGTGCTCAGGGTGCTGGGTGCTCAGTGCTCACGTGCTGTGTGATCAGTGCTCGGGGTGCTGGGTGCTCAGTGCTCGGGGCGCTGGGTGCTCAGTGCTCGGGGTGCTCGGTGCTCAGTGCTCGGGGTGCTGGGTGCTCAGTACTCAGGGTGCTCAGTGCTCAATACTCAGGGTGCTGGGTGCTCAGTGCTCAGTGTGCTGGGTGATCAGTGCTCGGGGTGCTGGCTGCTCGGTTCTCAGGTTGCTGGGTGCTCAGTACTCGGGGTGCTGGGTGCTCAGTACTCAGGGTTCTGGGTGCTCATTGCTCGGGGTGCTGGGTGCTCAGTGCTCGGGGTGCTGGGTGCTCAGTGCTTGGGGTGCTCGGTGCTCAGTACTCGGGGTGCTGGGTGCTCAGTTCTCAGGGTGCTGGGTCTCAGTGCTCGGGGTACTGGGTACTCAGTGCTCAGTACACAGGGTGCTGGGTGCTCAGTGCTCGGGGTGCTGGGTGCTCAGTGCTCAGTACTCAGGGTGCTGGGTGCTCAGTGCTCGGGGTGCTGGGTGCTCAGTACTCAGGGTACTTGGTGCTCAGTACTCAGGGTGCTGGGTGATCAGTGCTCATGGTGCTGGGTGCTCAGTACTCAGTGTGCTGGGTGCTCAGTACTCAGGGTGCTGGGTGCTCAGTACTCAGAGTGGTCGGTGCTCAGTACTCAGGGTGCTGGGTGCTCAGTGCTCAGGGTGCTGGGTCCTCAGTGCTCGGGGTGCTGGGTGCTTAGTGCTCCGGGTGCTGGGTGCTCAGTACTCAGGGTGCTGGGTGCTCAGTACTCGGGGTGCTGGGTGCACAGTACTCAGGGTGCTGGGTGCTCAGTGCTCGGGGTGCTGGGTGCTCAGTGCTCGGGGTGCAGAGTGCTCAGTGCTCAGGGTGCTGGGTGCTCAGTGCTCGGGGTGCTGGGTGCTCAGTGCACAGGGTGCTGGGTGCTCAGTGCTCAGGGTGCTGGGTGCACAGTGCTCGGGGTGCTGGGTGCTCAGTGCTTGGGGTGCTCGTTGCTCAGTGCTCGGGGTGCTGGGTGCTCAGTGCTCAGTACTCAGGGTGCTGGGTGCTCAGTGCTCGGGGTGCTGGGTGCTCAGTGCTCAGTACTCAGGGTGCTGGGTGCTCAGTGCTCAGGGTGCTGGGTGCTCATTCCTCAATGTGCTGGGTGCTCAGTGCTCAGGGTGCTGGGTACTCAGTGCTCAGGGTGCTGGGTACTCAGTGCTCGGGGTGCTGGGTGCTCAGTACTCGGGGTGCTGGGTGCTCAGTACTCAGGGTGCTCAGTGCTCAGTACTCAGGGTGCTCAGTGCTCAGGGTGCTGTGTGCTCAGTGCTCAGGGTGCTGGGTGCTCAGTCCTCAGGGTGCTGGGTGCTCAGTGCTCAGGGTGCTCGGTGCTCAGTGCTCAGGGTGCTGGGTGCTCAGTGCTCGGGGTGCTGGGCGCTCATTACTCAGGGTGCTGGGTGCTCAGTATTCAGGGTGCTCAGTGCTTGTGGTGCTGGGTGCTCAGTACTCAGGGTGCTCCGTGCTTGGGGTGTTGGGTGCTTAGTACTCAGGGTGCTGGGTGCTCAGTGCTCAGGGTGCTGGGTGCTCAGTTCTCAGGGTGCTGGGTGCTCAGTACTCAGGGTGCTGGGTGCTCAGTGCTCGAGGTGTTGGGTGCTCAGTGCTTGGGGTGCTGGGTGCTCAGTGCTCAGGGTGCTGGGTGCTCAGTGCTCAGGGTGCTGGGTGATCAGTGCTCGGGGTGCTGGGTGCTCAGTGCTCGGGGCGCTGGGTGCTCAGTGCTCGGGGTGCTCGGTGCTCAGTGCTCGGGGTGCTGGGTGCTCAGTACTCAGGGTGCTCAGTGCTCAGTACTCAGGGTGCTGGGTGCTCAGTGCTCAGTGTGCTGGGTGCTCAGTGCTCGGGGTGCTGGCTGCTCAGTTCTCAGGTTGCTGGGTGCTCAGTACTCGGGGTGCTGGGTGCTCAGTACTCAGGGTGCTGGGTGCTCATTGCTCGGGGTGCTGGGTGCTCAGTGCTCGGGGTGCTGGGTGCTCAGTGCTCGGGGTGCTGGGTGCTCAGTACTCGGGGTGCTGGGTGCTCAGTGCTTAGGGTGCTGGGTCTCAGTGCTCGGGGTACTGGGTACTCAGTGCTCAGTACACAGGGTGCTGGGTGCTCATTGCTCGGGGTGCTGTGTTCTCAGTGCTCAGTACTCAGGGTGCTGTTTGCTCAGTGCTCGGGGTGCTGGGTGCTCAGTACTCAGGGTACTTGGTGCTCAGTACTCAGGGTGCTGGGTGATCAGTGCTCAGGGTGCTGGGTGCTCAGTACTCAGGGTGCTCGGTGCTCAGTACTCAGGGTGCTGGGTGCTCAGTGCTCAGGGTGCTGGGTCCTCAGTGCTCTGGGTGCTATGTGCTTAGTGCTCGGGGTGCTGGGTGCTCAGTGCTCGGGGTGCTGGGTGCTCAGTGCTCAGTACTCAGGGTGCTGGGTGCTCAGTGCTCGGGGTGCTGGGTGCTCAGTGCTCAGGGTGCTTGGTGCTCAGTGCTCAGTGTGCTGGGTGCTCAGTGCTCAGGGTGCTGGGTACTCAGTGCTCGGGGTGCTGGGTGCTCAGTACTCAGGGTGCTCGTGCTCAGTACTCAGGGTGCTGGGTGCTCAGTGCTCGGGATGCTGGGTGCTCAGTGCTCAGTGTGCTCGGTGCTCAGTACTCAGGGTGCTGGGTTCTCAGTGCTAGGGGTTTTCTGTACTCAGGGTGCTGTGTGTTCAGTGCTCAGGGTGCTGGGTGCTCAGTACTCAGGGTGCTCGGTGCTCGGGGTTGTGGGTGCTCAGTGCTCGGGGTGCTCGGTGCTCAGTACTCGGGGTGCTCAGTGCTCAGTACTCAGGGTGCTCAGTGCTTAGTACTCAGGGTGCTGGGTGCTCAGTGCTTGGGGTGCTGGTTGCTCAGTGCTCAGTGTGCTCGGTGCTCAGTGCTCAAGGTGCTGGGTGCTCAGTACTCAGGGTGATCATTGCTCAGGGAGCTGGGTGCTCAGTACACAGGGTGCTGGGTGCTCAGTACTCAGGGTGCTCAGTGCTCAGTACTCAGGGTGCTCAGTGCTCAGTACTAAGGTTGCTCAGTGCTCAGGGTGCTGGGTGCTCAGTGCTCGGGGTGCTCGGTGCTCAGTACTCAGGGTGCTGGGTGCTCAGTGCTCAGGGTGCAGGGTGCTCAGTGCTCAGGGTGCTGGGTGCTCAGTACACAGGGTGCTCGGTGCTCAGGGTGCTGGGTGCTCAGTGCTCGGTGTGCTCGGTGCTCAGTACTCGGGGTGCTCAGTGCTCAGTACTCAGGGTGCTGGGTGCTCAGTGCTCAGGGTGCTGGGTGCTCAGTACTCAGGGTGCTGGGTGCTCGGTGCTCAGTACGCTGGGTGCTCAGTACTCAGGGTGCTGGGTGCTCAGTACTCAGGGTGCTGGGTGCTCAGTACTCAGGGTGCTCGGTGCTCAGTACTCAGGGTGCTGGGTGCTCAGTGCTCAGGGTGCTGGGTGCTCAGTACTCAGGGTGCTGGGTGCTCAGTGCTCGGGGTGCTCGGTGCTCAGTACGCTGGGTGCTCAGTACTCAGGGTGCTGGGTGCTCAGTACTCAGGGTGCTGGGTGCTTAGTACTCAGGGTGCTGGGTGCTCAGTGCTCAGGGTGCTCGGTGCTCAGTGCTCGGGGTGCTGGGTGCTCAGTACTCAGGGTGCTCAGTGCTCAGTACTCAGGGTGCTCAGTGCTCAGTACTCAGGGTGCTCAGGCTCAGTGCTCAGGGTGCAGGGTGCTCAGTGCTCGGGGTGCTGGGTGCTCAGTGCTCGGGGTGCTGGGTGTCTCAGTGCTCAGGGTGCTGGGTGCTCAGTGCTCAGAGTGCTGGGTGCTCAGTACTCATGGTGCTCAGTGCTCAGTACTCAGGGTGCAGGGTGCTCAGTGCTCAGGGTGCTCAGTGCTCAGTACTCAGGGTGCTCGGTGCTCAGTGCTCAGGGTGCTCAGTGCTCAGTACTCAGGGTGCTCAGTGCTCAGTGCTCTGGGTGCTGGGTGCTCAGTGCTCGGGGTGCTGGGTGCTCAGTGCTCAGGGTGCTGGGTGCTCAGTACTCAGGGTGCTCAGTGCTCAGGGTGCTGGGTGCTCAGTGCTCGGGGTGCTGTGTACTCAGTGCTCAGTACACAGGGTGCTGGGTGCTCAGTGCTCGGGGTGCTGGGTGCTCAGTGCTCGGGGTGATGGGTGCTCAGTGCTCGGGGTGCTGGGTGCTCAGTGCTCGGGGTGCTCGGTGCTCAGTGCTCGGGGTGCTGGGCGCTCAGTGCTCAGTACTCAGGGTGCTGGGTGCTCAGTGCTCGGGGTGCTGGGTGCTCAGTGCTCGGGGTGCTGGGTGCTCAGTGCTCGGGGTGCTGAGTGCTCAGTGCTCGGGGTGCTGGGTGCTCAGGCTCGGGGTGCTGGGTGCTCAGTGCTCAGGGTGCTGGGTGCTCAGTGCTCAGGGTGCTGGGTGCACAGTGCTCGGGGTGCTGGGTGCTCAGTGCTTGGGGTGCTCGTTGCTCAGTGCTCGGGGTGCTGGGTGCTCATTGCTCAGTACTCAGGGTGCTGTGTGCTCAGTGCTCGGGGTGCTGGGTGCTCAGTGCTCAGTACTCAGGGTGCTGGGTGCTCAGTGCTCAGGGTGCTGGGTGCTCATTGCTCAATGTGCTGGGTGCTCAGTGCTCAGGGTGCTGGGTACTCAGTGCTCAGGGTGCTGGGTACTCAGTGCTCGGGGTGCTGTGTGCTCAGTACTCAGGGTGCTGGGTGCTCAGTACTCAGGGTGCTCAGTGCTCAGTACTCAGGGTGCTCAGTGCTCAGGGTGCTGTGTGCTCAGTGCTCGGGGTGCTGGGTGCTCTGTCCTCAGGGTGCTGGGTGCTCAGTGCTCAGGGTGCTCGGTGCTCAGTGCTCAGGGTGCTGGGTGCTCAGTGCTCGAGGTGCTGGGTGCTCATTACTCAGGGTGCTGGGTGCTCAGTATTCAGGGTGCTCAGTGCTTGTGGTGCTGGGTGCTCAGTACTCAGGGTGCTCAGTGCTTGGGGTGTTGGGTGCTTAGTACTCAGGGTGCTGGGTGCTCAGTGCTCAGGGTGCTGGGTGCTCAGTACTCAGGGTGCTGGGTGCTCAGTACTCAGGGTGCTGGGTGCTCAGTGCTCGGGGTGCTGGGTGCTCAGTGCTCGGGGTGCTGGGTGCGCAGTGCTCAGGGTGCTGGGTGCTCAGTGCTCAGGGTGCTGGGTGATCAGTGCTCAGGGTGCTGGGTGCTCAGTACACAGGGTGCTCGGTGCTCGGGGTGCTGGGTGCTCAGTGCTCGGTGTGCTCGGTGCTCAGTACTCGGGGTGCTCAGTGCTCAGTACTCAGGGTGCTGGGTGCTCAGTGCTCAGGGTGCTGGGTGCTCAGTACTCAGGGTGCTGGGTGCTCGGTGCTCAGTACGCTGGGTGCTCAGTACTCAGGGTGCTGGGTGCTCAGTACTCAGGGTGCTGGGTGCTCAGTACTCAGGGTGCTCGGTGCTCAGTACTCAGGGTGCTGCGTGCTCAGTGCTCAGGGTGCTGGGTGCTCAGTACTCAGGGTGCTGGGTGCTCAGTGCTCGGGGTGCTCGGTGCTCAGTACGCTGGGTGCTCAGTACTCAGGGTGCTGGGTGCTCAGTACTCAGGGTGCTGGCTGCTTAGTACTCAGGGTGCTGGGTGCTCAGTGCTCAGGGTGCTCGGTGCTCAGTGCTCGGGGTGCTGGGTGCTCATTACTCAGGGTGCTCAGTGCTCAGTACTCAGGGTGCTCAGTGCTCATTACTCAGGGTGCTCAGGCTCAGTGCTCAGGGTGCAGGGTGCTCAGTGCTCGGGGTGCTGGGTGCTCAGTGCTCGGGGTGCTGGGTGTCTCAGTGCTCAGGGTGCTGGGTGCTCAGTGCTCAGAGTGCTGGGTGCTCAGTACTCATGGTGCTCAGTGCTCAGTACTCAGGGTGCAGGGTGCTCAGTGCTCAGGGTGCTCAGTGCTCAGTACTCAGGGTGCTCGGTGCTCAGTGCTCAGGGTGCTCAGTGCTCAGTACTCAGGGTGCTCAGTGCTCAGTGCTCTGGGTGCTGGGTGCTCAGTGCTCGGGGTGCTGGGTGCTCAGTGCTCAGGGTGCTGGGTGCTCAGTACTCAGGGTGCTCAGTGCTCAGGGTGCTGGGTGCTCAGTGCTCGGGGTGCTGTGTACTCAGTGCTCAGTACACAGGGTGCTGGGTGCTCAGTGCTCGGGGTGCTGGGTGCTCAGTGCTCGGGGTGATGGGTGCTCAGTGCTCGGGGTGCTGGGTGCTCAGTGCTCGGGGTGCTCGGTGCTCAGTGCTCGGGGTGCTGGGCGCTCAGTGCTCAGTACTCAGGGTGCTGGGTGCTCAGTGCTCGGGGTGCTGGGTGCTCAGTGCTCGGGGTGCTGGGTGCTCAGTGCTCGGGGTGCTGAGTGCTCAGTGCTCGGGGTGCTGGGTGCTCAGGCTCGGGGTGCTGGGTGCTCAGTGCTCAGGGTGCTGGGTGCTCAGTGCTCAGGGTGCTGGGTGCACAGTGCTCGGGGTGCTGGGTGCTCAGTGCTTGGGGTGCTCGTTGCTCAGTGCTCGGGGTGCTGGGTGCTCATTGCTCAGTACTCAGGGTGCTGTGTGCTCAGTGCTCGGGGTGCTGGGTGCTCAGTGCTCAGTACTCAGGGTGCTGGGTGCTCAGTGCTCAGGGTGCTGGGTGCTCATTGCTCAATGTGCTGGGTGCTCAGTGCTCAGGGTGCTGGGTACTCAGTGCTCAGGGTGCTGGGTACTCAGTGCTCGGGGTGCTGTGTGCTCAGTACTCAGGGTGCTGGGTGCTCAGTACTCAGGGTGCTCAGTGCTCAGTACTCAGGGTGCTCAGTGCTCAGGGTGCTGTGTGCTCAGTGCTCGGGGTGCTGGGTGCTCTGTCCTCAGGGTGCTGGGTGCTCAGTGCTCAGGGTGCTCGGTGCTCAGTGCTCAGGGTGCTGGGTGCTCAGTGCTCGAGGTGCTGGGTGCTCATTACTCAGGGTGCTGGGTGCTCAGTATTCAGGGTGCTCAGTGCTTGTGGTGCTGGGTGCTCAGTACTCAGGGTGCTCAGTGCTTGGGGTGTTGGGTGCTTAGTACTCAGGGTGCTGGGTGCTCAGTGCTCAGGGTGCTGGGTGCTCAGTACTCAGGGTGCTGGGTGCTCAGTACTCAGGGTGCTGGGTGCTCAGTGCTCGGGGTGCTGGGTGCTCAGTGCTCGGGGTGCTGGGTGCGCAGTGCTCAGGGTGCTGGGTGCTCAGTGCTCAGGGTGCTGGGTGATCAGTGCTCAGGGTGCTGGGTGCTCAGTACACAGGGTGCTCGGAGCTCGGGGTGCTGGGTGCTCAGTGCTCGGTGTGCTCGGTGCTCAGTACTTGGGGTGCTCAGTGCTCAGTACTCAGGGTGCTGGGTGCTCAGTGCTCAGGGTGCTGGGTGCTCAGTACTCAGGGTGCTGGGTGCTCGGTGCTCAGTACGCTGGGTGCTCAGTACTCAGGGTGCTGGGTGCTCAGTACTCAGGGTGCTGGGTGCTCAGTACTCAGGGTGCTCGGTGCTCAGTACTCAGGGTGCTGCGTGCTCAGTGCTCAGGGTGCTGGGTGCTCAGTACTCAGGGTGCTGGGTGCTCAGTGCTCGGGGTGCTCGGTGCTCAGTACGCTGGGTGCTCAGTACTCAGCGTGCTGGGTGCTCAGTACTCAGGGTGCTGGCTGCTTAGTACTCAGGGTGCTGGGTGCTCAGTGCTCAGGGTGCTCGGTGCTCAGTGCTCGGGGTGCTGGGTGCTCAGTACTCAGGGTGCTCAGTGCTCAGTACTCAGGGTGCTCAGTGCTCATTACTCAGGGTGCTCAGGCTCAGTGCTCAGGGTGCAGGGTGCTCAGTGCTCGGGGTGCTGGGTGCTCAGTGCTCGGGGTGCTGGGTGTCTCAGTGCTCAGGGTGCTGGGTGCTCAGTGCTCAGAGTGCTGGGTGCTCAGTACTCATGGTGCTCAGTGCTCAGTACTCAGGGTGCAGGGTGCTCAGTGCTCAGGGTGCTCAGTGCTCAGTACTCAGGGTGCTCGGTGCTCAGTGCTCAGGGTGCTCAGTGCTCAGTACTCAGGGTGCTCAGTGCTCAGTGCTCTGGGTGCTGGGTGCTCAGTGCTCGGGGTGCTGGGTGCTCAGTGCTCAGGGTGCTGGGTGCTCAGTACTCAGGGTGCTCAGTGCTCAGGGTGCTGGGTGCTCAGTGCTCGGGGTGCTGTGTACTCAGTGCTCAGTACACAGGGTGCTGGGTGCTCAGTGCTCGGGGTGCTGGGTGCTCAGTGCTCGGGGTGATGGGTGCTCAGTGCTCGGGGTGCTGGGTGCTCAGTGCTCGGGGTGCTCGGTGCTCAGTGCTCGGGGTGCTGGGCGCTCAGTGCTCAGTACTCAGGGTGCTGGGTGCTCAGTGCTCGGGGTGCTGGGTGCTCAGTGCTCGGGGTGCTGGGTGCTCAGTGCTCGGGGTGCTGAGTGCTCAGTGCTCGGGGTGCTGGGTGCTCAGGCTCGGGGTGCTGGGTGCTCAGTGCTCAGGGTGCTGGGTGCTCAGTGCTCAGGCTGCTGGGTGCACAGTGCTCGGGGTGCTGGGTGCTCAGTGCTTGGGGTGCTCGTTGCTCAGTGCTCGGGGTGCTGGGTGCTCATTGCTCAGTACTCAGGGTGCTGTGTGCTCAGTGCTCGGGGTGCTGGGTGCTCAGTGCTCAGTACTCAGGGTGCTGGGTGCTCAGTGCTCAGGGTGCTGGGTGCTCATTGCTCAATGTGCTGGGTGCTCAGTGCTCAGGGTGCTGGGTACTCAGTGCTCAGGGTGCTGGGTACTCAGTGCTCGGGGTGCTGGGTGCTCAGTACTCAGGGTGCTGGGTGCTCAGGACTCAGGGTGCTCAGTGCTCAGTACTCAGGGTGCTCAGTGATCAGTACTCAGGGTGCTCAGTGCTCAGGGTGCTCTGTGCTCAGTGCTCGGGGCGCTGGGTGCTCAGTCCTCAGGGTGCTGTGTGCTCAGTGCTCAGGGTGCTCGGTGCTCAGTGCTCAGGGTGCTGGGTGCTCAGTACTCAGGGTGCTGGGTGCTCAGTGCTCGGGGTCCTGGGTGCTCAGTACTCAGGGTGCTGGGTGCTCAGTGCTCAGGGTGCTGGGTGCTCAGTGCTCAGAGTGCTCGGTGCTTAGTACTCAGGGTGCTGGGTGCTCAGTGCTCAGGGTGCTTAGTGCTCAGTGCTCGGGGTGCTGGGTGCTCAGTGCTCGGGGTGCTGGGTGCTCAGTGCTCAGGGTGCTGGGTGCTCAGTGCTCGGGGTGCTGGGTGCTCAGTACTCGGGGTGCTCGGTGCTCAGTACTCAGGGTGCTGGGTGCTCAGTGCTCAGGGTGCTGGGTGCTCAGTACTTAGGGTGCTGGGTGCTCGGTGCTCAGTACGCTGGGTGCTCAGTACTCAGGGTGCTGGCTGCTCAGTACTCAGGGTGCTCGGTGCTCAGTACTCAGGGTGCTCGGTGCTCAGTACTCAGGGTGCTGGGTGCTCAGTGCTCGGGGTGCTGGGTGCTCATTACTCAGGGGGCTGGGTGCTAAGTACTCAGGGTGCTCAGTGCTTGGGGTGCTCGGTGCTCAGTACTCAGGGTGCTGGGTGCTCAGTGCTCAGGGTGCTGGGTGCTCAGTACTCAGGGTGCTGGGTGCTCAGTACTCGCGGTGCTCGGTGCTCAGTACTCAGGGTGCTGGGTGCTCAGTGCTCAGGGTGCTGGGTGCTCAGTACTCAGGGTGCTGGGTGCTCGGGGCTCAGTACGCTGGGTGCTCAGTACTCAGGGTGCTGGCTGCTCAGTAATCAGGGTGCTCGGTGCTCAGTACTCAGGGTGCTGGGTGCTCAGTACTCAGGGTGCTCGGTGCTCAGTACTCAGGGTGCTGGGTGCTCAGTGCTCGGGGTGCTGGGTGCTCATTACTCAGGGGGCTGGGTGCTCAGTACTCAGGGTGCTCAGTGCTAGGGGTGCTCGGTGCTCAGTACTCAGGGTGCTGGGTGCTCAGTGCTCAGGGTGCTGGGAGCTCAGTACTCAGGGTGCTGGGTGCTCAGTACTCGGGGTGCTCGGTGCTCAGTACTCAGGGTGCTGGGTGCTCAGTGCTCAGGGTGCTGGGTGCTCAGTACACAGGGTGCTGGGTGCTCGGTGCTCAGTACGCTGGGTGCTCAGTACTCAGGGTGCTGGCTGCTCAGTACTCAGGGTGCTCGGTGCTCAGTACTCAGGGTGCTGGGTGTTCAGTGCTCGGGGTGCTGGGTGCTCATTACTCAGGGGGCTGGGTGCTCAGTACTCAGGGTGCTCAGTGCTTGGGGTGCTGGGTGCTCAGTATTCAGGGTGCTCAGTGCTTGGGGTGTTGGGTGCTCAGTACTCAGGGTGCTGGGTGCTCAGTGCTCAGGGTGCTGGGTGCTCAGTACTCAGGGTGCTGGGTGCTCAGTACTCGGGGTGCTGGGTGCTCAGTGCTCGGGGTGCTGGGTGCTCAGTGCTCGGGGTGCTGGGTGCTCAGTGCTCGGGGTGCTGGGTGCTCAGTGCTCGGGGTGCTGGGTGCTCAGTGCTCGGGGTGTTCGGTGCTCAGTGCTCGGGGTGCTGGGCGCTCAGTGCTCAGTACTCAGGGTGCTGGGTGCTCAGTGCTCGGGGTGCTGGGTGCTCAGTGCTCGGGGTGCTGGGTGCTCAGTGCTCGGGGTGCTGGGTGCTCAGTGCTCGAGGTGCTGGGTGCTCAGTGCTCGGGGTGCTGGGTGCTCAGAGCTCAGGGTGCTGGGTGCTCAGTGCTCAGGGTGCTGGGTACTCAGTGCTCGGGGTGCTGGGTACTCAGTGCTCGGGGTGCTGGGTGCTCAGTACTCAGGGTGCTGGGTGCTCAGTACTCAGGGTGCTCAGTGCTCAGTACTCAGGGTGCTCAGTGCTCAGGGTGCTGTGTGCTCAGTGCTCGGGGTGCTGGGTGCTCAGTCCTCAGGGTGCTGGGTGCTCAGTGCTCAGGGTGCTCGGTGCTCAGTGCTCAGGGTGCTGGGTGCTCAGTGCTCGGGGTGCTGGGTGCTCATTACTCAGGGTGCTGGGTGCTCAGTATTCAGGGTGCTCAGTGCATGTGGTGCTGGGTGCTCAGTACTCAGGGTGCTCAGTGCTTGGGGTGTTGGGTACTTAGTACTCAGGGTGCTGGGTGCTCAGTGCTCAGGGTGCTGGGTGCTCAGTACTCAGGTTGCTGGGTGCTCAGTACTCAGGGTGCTGGGTGCTCAGTGCTCAGGGTGCTGGGTGCTCAGTGCTCGGGGTGCTGGGTGCTCAGTGCTCAGGGTGCTGGGTGCTCAGTGCTCACGTGCTGTGTGATCAGTGCTCGGGGTGCTGGGTGCTCAGTGCTCGGGGCGCTGGGTGCTCAGTGCTCGGGGTGCTCGGTGCTCAGTGCTCGGGGTGCTGGGTGCTCAGTACTCAGGGTGCTCAGTGCTCAATACTCAGGGTGCTGGGTGCTCAGTGCTCAGTGTGCTGGGTGCTCAGTGCTCGGGGTGCTGGCTGCTCGGTTCTCAGGTTGCTGGGTGCTCAGTACTCGGGGTGCTGGGTGCTCAGTACTCAGGGTTCTGGGTGCTCATTGCTCGGGGTGCTGGGTGCTCAGTGCTCGGGGTGCTGGGTGCTCAGTGCTTGGGGTGCTCGGTGCTCAGTACTCGGCGTGCTGGGTGCTCAGTTCTCAGGGTGCTGGGTCTCAGTGCTCGGGGTACTGGGTACTCAGTGCTCAGTACACAGGGTGCTGGGTGCTCAGTGCTCGGGGTGCTGGGTGCTCAGTGCTCAGTACTCAGGGTGCTGGGTGCTCAGTGCTCGGGGTGCTGGGTGCTCAGTACTCAGGGTACTTGGTGCTCAGTACTCAGGGTGCTGGGTGATCAGTGCTCAGGGTGCTGGGTGCTCAGTACTCAGTGTGCTGGGTGCTCAGTACTCAGGGTGCTGGGTGCTCAGTACTCAGAGTGGTCGGTGCTCAGTACTCAGGGTGCTGGGTGCTCAGTGCTCAGGGTGCTGGGTCCTCAGTGCTCGGGGTGCTGGGTGCTTAGTGCTCCGGGTGCTGGGTGCTCAGTACTCAGGGTGCTGGGTGCTCAGTACTCGGGGTGCTGGGTGCACAGTACTCAGGGTGCTGGGTGCTCAGTGCTCGGGGTGCTGGGTGCTCAGTGCTCGGGGTGCTGAGTGCTCAGTGCTCGGGGTGCTGGGTGCTCAGTGCTCGGGGTGCTGGGTGCTCAGTGCTCAGGGTGCTGGGTGCTCAGTGCTCAGGGTGCTGGGTGCACAGTGCTCGGGGTGCTGGGTGCTCAGTGCTTGGGGTGCTCGTTGCTCAGTGCTCGGGGTGCTGGGTGCTCAGTGCTCAGTACTCAGGGTGCTGGGTGCTCAGTGCTCGGGGTGCTGGGTGCTCAGTGCTCAGTACTCAGGGTGCTGGGTGCTCAGTGCTCAGGGTGCTGGGTGCTCTTTGCTCAATGTGCTGGGTGCTCATTGCTCAGGGTGCTGGGTACTCAGTGCTCAGGGTGCTGGGTACTCAGTGCTCGGGGTGCTGGGTGCTCAGTACTCGGGGTGCTGGGTGCTCAGTACTCAGGGTGCTCAGTGCTCAGTACTCAGGGTGCTCAGTGCTCAGGGTGCTGTGTGCTCAGTGCTCAGGGTGCTGGGTGCTCAGTCCTCAGGGTGCTGGGTGCTCAGTGCTCAGGGTGCTCGGTGCTCAGTGCTCAGGGTGCTGGGTGCTCAGTGCTCGGGGTGCTGGGTGCTCATTACTCAGGGTGCTGGGTGCTCAGTATTCAGGGTGCTCAGTGCTTGTGGTGCTGGGTGCTCAGTACTCAGGGTGCTCAGTGCTTGGGGTGTTGGGTGCTTAGTACTCAGGGTGCTGGGTGCTCAGTGCTCAGGGTGCTGGGTGCTCAGTACTCAGGGTGCTGGGTGCTCAGTACTCAGGGTGCTGGGTGCTCAGTGCTCGGGGTGCTGGGTGCTCAGTGCTTGGGGTGCTGGGTGCTCAGTGCTCAGGGTGCTGGGTGCTCAGTGCTCAGGGTGCTGGGTGATCAGTGCTCGGGGTGCTGGGTGCTCAGTGCTCGGGGCGCTGGGTGCTCAGTGCTCGGGGTGCTCGGTGCTCAGTGCTCGTGGTGCTGGGTGCTCAGTACTCAGGGTGCTCAGTGCTCAGTACTCAGGGTGCTGGGTGCTCAGTGCTCAGTGTGCTGGGTGCTCAGTGCTCGGGGTGCTGGCTGCTCAGTTCTCAGGTTGCTGGGTGCTCAGTACTCGGGGTGCTGGGTGCTCAGTACTCAGGGTGCTGGGTGCTCATTGCTCGGGGTGCTGGGTGCTCAGTGCTCGGGGTGCTGGGTGCTCAGTGCTCGGGGTGCTGGGTGCTCAGTACTCGGGGTGCTGGGTGCTCAGTGCTCAGGGTGCTGGGTCTCAGTGCTCAGGGTACTGGGTACTCAGTGCTCAGTACACAGGGTGCTGGGTGCTCATTGCTCGGGGTGCTGTGTTCTCAGTGCTCAGTACTCAGGGTGCTGTTTGCTCAGTGCTCGGGGTGCTGGGTGCTCAGTACTCAGGGTACTTGGTGCTCAGTACTCAGGGTGCTGGTTGATCAGTGCTCAGGGTGCTGGGTGCTCAGTACTCAGGGTGCTCGGTGCTCAGTACTCAGGGTGCTGGGTGCTCAGTGCTCAGGGTGCTGGGTCCTCAGTGCTCTGGGTGCTGTGTGCTTAGTGCTCGGGGTGCTGGGTGCTCAGTGCTCGGGGTGCTGGGTGCTCAGTGCTCAGTACTCAGGGTGCTGGGTGCTCAGTGCTCGGGGTGCTGGGTGCTCAGTGCTCAGGGTGCTTGGTGCTCAGTGCTCAGTGTGCTGGGTGCTCAGTGCTCAGGGTGCTGGGTACTCAGTGCTCGGGGTGCTGGGTGCTCAGTACTCAGGGTGCTCGTGCTCAGTACTCAGGGTGCTGGGTGCTCAGTGCTCGGGGTGCTGGGTGCTCAGTGCTCAGTGTGCTCGGTGCTCAGTACTCAGGGTGCTGGGTTCTCAGTGCTAGGGGTTTTCTGTATTCAGGGTGCTGTGTGTTCAGTGCTCAGGGTGCTGGGTGCTCAGTACTCAGGGTGCTCGGTGCTCGGGGTTGTGGGTGCTCAGTGCTCGGGGTGCTCGGTGCTCAGTACTCGGGGTGCTCAGTGCTCAGTACTCAGGGTGCTCGGTGCTTAGTACTCAGGGTGCTGGGTGCTCAGTACTCCGGGTGCTTGTTGCTCAGTGCTCAGTGTGCTCGGTGCTCAGTGCTCAAGGTGCTGGGTGCTCAGTACTCAGGGTGATCATTGCTCAGGGAGCTGGGTGCTCAGTACACAGGGTGCTGGGTGCTCAGTACTCAGGGTGCTCAGTGCTCAGTACTCAGGGTGCTCAGTGCTCAGTACTAAGGTTGCTCAGTGCTCAGGGTGCTGGGTGCTCAGTGCTCGGGGTGCTCGGTGCTCAGTACTCAGGGTGCTGGGTGCTCAGTGCTCAGGGTGCAGGGTGCTCAGTGCTCAGGGTGCTGGGTGCTCAGTACACAGGGTGCTCGGTGCTCGGGGTGCTGGGTGCTCAGTGCTCGGTGTGCTCGGTGCTCAGTACTCGGGGTGCTCAGTGCTCAGTACTCAGGGTGCTGGGTGCTCAGTGCTCAGGGTGCTGGGTGCTCAGTACTCAGGGTGCTGGGTGCTCGGTGCTCAGTACGCTGGGTGCTCAGTACTCAGGGTGCTGGGTGCTCAGTACTCAGGGTGCTGGGTGCTCAGTACTCAGGGTGCTCGGTGCTCAGTACTCAGGGTGCTGGGTGCTCAGTGCTCAGGGTGCTGGGTGCTCAGTACTCAGGGTGCTGGGTGCTCAGTGCTCGGGGTGCTCGGTGCTCAGTACGCTGGGTGCTCAGTACTCAGGGTGCTGGGTGCTCAGTACTCAGGGTGCTGGGTGCTTAGTACTCAGGGTGCTGGGTGCTCAGTGCTCAGGGTGCTCGGTGCTCAGTGCTCGGGGTGCTGGGTGCTCAGTACTCAGGGTGCTCAGTGCTCAGTACTCAGGGTGCTCAGTGCTCAGTACTCAGGGTGCTCAGGCTCAGTGCTCAGGGTGCAGGGTGCTCAGTGCTCGGGGTGCTGGGTGCTCAGTGCTCGGGGTGCTGGGTGTCTCAGTGCTCAGGGTGCTGGGTGCTCAGTGCTCAGAGTGCTGGGTGCTCAGTACTCATGGTGCTCAGTGCTCAGTACTCAGGGTGCAGGGTGCTCAGTGCTCAGGGTGCTCAGTGCTCAGTACTCAGGGTGCTCGGTGCTCAGTGCTCAGGGTGCTCAGTGCTCAGTACTCAGGGTGCTCAGTGCTCAGTGCTCTGGGTGCTGGGTGCTCAGTGCTCGGGGTGCTGGGTGCTCAGTGCTCAGGGTGCTGGGTGCTCAGTACTCAGGGTGCTCAGTGCTCAGGGTGCTGGGTGCTCAGTGCTCGGGGTGCTGTGTACTCAGTGCTCAGTACACAGGGTGCTCGGTGCTCAGTGCTCGGGGTGCTGGGTGCTCAGTGCTCGGGGTGATGGGTGCTCTGTGCTCGGGGTGCTGGGTGCTCAGTGCTCGGGGTGCTCGGTGCTCAGTGCTCGGGGTGCTGGGCGCTCAGTGCTCAGTACTCAGGGTGCTGGGTGCTCAGTGCTCGGGGTGCTGGGTGCTCAGTGCTCGAGGTGCTGGGTGCTCAGTGCTCGGGGTGCTGAGTGCTCAGTGCTCCTGGTGCTGGGTGCTCAGGCTCGGGGTGCTGGGTGCTCAGTGCTCAGGGTGCTGGGTGCTCAGTGCTCAGGGTGCTGGGTGCTCAGTGCTCGGGGTGCTGGGTGCTCAGTGCTTGGGGTGCTCGTTGCTCAGTGCTCGGGGTGCTGGGTGCTCAGTGCTCAGTACTCAGGGTGCTGGGTGCTCAGTGCTCGGGGTGCTGGGTGCTCAGTGCTCAGTACTCAGGGTGCTGGGTGCTCAGTGCTCAGGGTGCTGGGTGCTCAGTGCTCAGTGTGCTGGGTGCTCAGTGCTCAGGGTGCTGGGTACTCAGTGCTCAGGGTGCTGGGTACTCAGTGCTCGGGGTGCTGTATGCTCAGTACTCAGGGTGCTGGGTGCTCAGTACTCAGGGTGCTCAGTGCTCAGTACTCAGGGTGCTCAGTGCTCAGGGTGCTGTGTGCTCAGTGCTCGGGGTGCTGGGTGCTCTGTCCTCAGGGTGCTGGGTGCTCAGTGCTCAGGGTGCTCGGTGCTCAGTGCTCAGGGTGCTGGGTGCTCAGTGCTCGAGGTGCTGGGTGCTCATTACTCAGGGTGCTGGGTGCTCAGTATTCAGGGTGCTCAGTGCTTGTGGTGCTGGGTGCTCAGTACTCAGGGTGCTCAGTGCTTGGGGTGTTGGGTGCTTAGTACTCAGGGTGCTGGGTGCTCAGTGCTCAGGGTGCTGGGTGCTCAGTACTCAGGGTGCTGGGTGCTCAGTACTCAGGGTGCTGGGTGCTCAGTGCTCGGGGTGCTGGGTGCTCAGTGCCCGGGGTGCTGGGTGCTCAGTGCTCAGGGTGCTGGGTGCTCAGTGCTCAGGGTGCTGGGTGATCAGTGCTCAGGGTGCTGGGTGCTCAGTACACAGGGTGCTCGGTGCTCGGGGTGCTGGGTGCTCAGTGCTCGGTGTGCTCGGTGCTCAGTACTCGGGGTGCTCAGTGCTCAGTACTCAGGGTGCTGGGTGCTCAGTGCTCAGGGTGCTGGGTGCTCAGTACTCAGGGTGCTGGGTGCTCGGTGCTCAGTACGCTGGGTGCTCAGTACTCAGGGTGCTTGGTGCTCAGTACTCAGGGTGCTGGGTGCTCAGTACTCAGGGTGCTCGGTGCTCAGTACTCAGGGTGCTGGGTGCTCAGTGCTCAGGGTGCTGGGTGCTCAGTACTCAGGGTGCTGGGTGCTCAGTGCTCGGGGTGCTCGGTGCTCAGTACGCTGGGTGCTCAGTACTCAGGGTGCTGGGTGCTCAGTACTCAGGGTGCTGGCTTCTTAGTACTCAGGGTGCTGGGTGCTCAGTGCTCAGGGTGCTCGGTGCTCAGTGCTCGGGGTGCTGGGTGCTCAGTACTCAGGGTGCTCAGTGCTCAGTACTCAGGGTGCTCAGTGCTCAGTACTCAGGGTGCTCAGGCTCAGTGCTAAGGGTGCAGGGTGCTCAGTGCTCGGGGTGCTGGGTGCTCAGTGCTCGGGGTGCTGGGTGTCTCAGTGCTCAGGGTGCTGGGTGCTCAGTGCTCAGAGTGCTGGGTGCTCAGTACTCATGGTGCTCAGTGCTCAGTACTCAGGGTGCAGGGTGCTCAGTGCTCAGGGTGCTCAGTGCTCAGTACTCAGGGTGCTCGGTGCTCAGTGCTCAGGGTGCTCAGTGCTCAGTACTCAGGGTGCTCAGTGCTCAGTGCTCTGGGTGCTGGGTGCTCAGTGCTCGGGGTGCTGGGTGCTCAGTGCTCAGGGTGCTGGGTGCTCAGTACTCAGGGTGCTCAGTGCTCAGGGTGCTGGGTGCTCAGTGCTCGGGGTGCTGTGTACTCAGTGCTCAGTACACAGGGTGCTGGGTGCTCAGTGCTCGGGGTGCTGGGTGCTCAGTGCTCGGGGTGATGGGTGCTCAGTGCTCGGGGTGCTGGGTGCTCAGTGCTCGGGGTGCTCGGTGCTCAGTGCTCGGGGTGCTGGGCGCTCAGTGCTCAGTACTCAGGGTGCTGGGTGCTCAGTGCTCGGGGTGCTGGGTGCTCAGTGCTCGGGGTGCTGGGTGCTCAGTGCTCGGGGTGCTGAGTGCTCAGTGCTCGGGGTGCTGGGTGCTCAGGCTCGGGGTGCTGGGTGCTCAGTGCTCAGGGTGCTGGGTGCTCAGTGCTCAGGGTGCTGGGTGCACAGTGCTCGGGGTGCTGGGTGCTCAGTGCTTGGGGTGCTCGTTGCTCAGTGCTCGGGGTGCTGGGTGCTCATTGCTCAGTACTCAGGGTGCTGTGTGCTCAGTGCTCGGGGTGCTGGGTGCTCAGTGCTCAGTACTCAGGGTGCTGGGTGCTCAGTGCTCAGGGTGCTGGGTGCTCATTGCTCAATGTGCTGGGTGCTCAGTGCTCAGGGTGCTGGGTACTCAGTGCTCAGGGTGCTGGGTACTCAGTGCTCGGGGTGCTGTGTGCTCAGTACTCAGGGTGCTGGGTGCTCAGTACTCAGGGTGCTCAGTGCTCAGTACTCAGGGTGCTCAGTGCTCAGGGTGCTGTGTGCTCAGTGCTCAGGGTGCTGGGTGCTCTGTCCTCAGGGTGCTGGGTGCTCAGTGCTCAGGGTGCTCGGTGCTCAGTGCTCAGGGTGCTGGGTGCTCAGTGCTCGAGGTGCTGGGTGCTCATTACTCAGGGTGCTGGGTGCTCAGTATTCAGGGTGCTCAGTGCTTGTGGTGCTGGGTGCTCAGTACTCAGGGTGCTCAGTGCTTGGGGTGTTGGGTGCTTAGTACTCAGGGTGCTGGGTGCTCAGTGCTCAGGGTGCTGGGTGCTCAGTACTGAGGGTGCTGGGTGCTCAGTACTCAGGGTGCTGGGTGCTCAGTGCTCGGGGTGCTGGGTGCTCAGTGCTCGGGGTGCTGGGTGCTCAGTGCTCAGGGTGCTGGGTGCTCAGTGCTCAGGGTGCTGGGTGATCAGTGCTCGGGGTGCTGGGTGCTCAGTGCTCGGGGCGCTGGGTGCTCAGTGCTCGGGGTGCTCGGTGCTCAGTGCTCGGGGTGCTGGGTGCTCAGTACTCAGGGTGCTCAGTGCTCAGTACTCAGGGTGCTGGGTGCTCAGTGCTCAGTGTGCTGGGTGCTCAGTGCTCGGGGTGCTGGCTGCTCGGTTCTCAGGTTGCTGGGTGCTCAGTACTTGGGGTGCTGGGTGCTCAGTACTCAGGGTGCTGGGTGCTCATTGCTCGGGGTGCTGGGTGCTCAGTGCTCGGGGTGCTGGGTGCTCAGTGCTCGGGGTGCTGGGTGCTCAGTACTCGGGGTGCTGGGTGCTCAGTGCTCAGGGTGCTGGGTCTCAGTGCTCGGGGTACTGGGTACTCAGTGCTCAGTACACAGGGTGCTGGGTGCTCATTGCTCGGGGTGCTGTGTTCTCAGTGCTCAGTACTCAGGGTGCTGGGTGCTCAGTGCTCGGGGTGCTGGGTGCTCAGTACTCAGGGTACTTGGTGCTCAGTACTCAGGGTGCTGGGTGATCAGTGCTCAGGGTGCTGGGTGCTCAGTACTCAGGGTGCTCGGTGCTCAGTACTCAGGGTGCTGGGTGCTCAGTGCTCAGGGTGCTGGGTCCTCAGTGCTCTGGGTGCTGTGTGCTTAGTGCTCGGGGTGCTGGGTGCTCAGTGCTCGGGGTGCTGGGTGCTCAGTGCTCAGTACTCAGGGTGCTGGGTGCTCAGTGCTCGGGGTGCTGGGTGCTCAGTGCTCAGGGTGCTTGGTGCTCAGTGCTCAGTGTGCTGGGTGCTCAGTGCTCAGGGTGCTGGGTACTCAGTGCTCGGGGTGCTGGGTGCTCAGTACTCAGGGTGCTGGGTGCTCAGTACTCAGGGTGCTGGGTGCTCAGTGCTCGGGGTGCTGGGTGCTCAGTGCTCAGTGTGCTCGGTGCTCAGTACTCAGGGTGCTGGGTTCTCAGTGCTAGGGGTTTTCTGTACTCAGGGTGCTGTGTGTTCAGTGCTCAGGGTGCTGGGTGCTCAGTACTCAGGGTGCTCGGTGCTCGGGGTTGTGGGTGCTCAGTGATCAGGGTGCTCGGAGCTCAGTACTCGGGGTGCTCAGTGCTCAGTACTCAGGGTGCTCGGTGCTTAGTACTCAGGGTGCTGGGTGCTCAGTACTCCGGGTGCTGGTTGCTCAGTGCTCAGTGTGCTCGGTGCTCAGTGCTCAAGGTGCTGGGTGCTCAGTACTCAGGGTGATCATTGCTCAGGGAGCTGGGTGCTCAGTAATCAGGGTGCTGGGTGCTCAGTACTCAGGGTGCTCAGTGCTCAGTACTCAGGGTGCTCAGTGCTCAGTACTAAGGTTGCTCAGTGCTCAGGGTGCTGGGTGCTCAGTGCTCGGGGTGCTCGTTGCTCAGTACTCAGGGTGCTGGGTGCTCAGTGCTCAGGGTGCAGGGTGCTCAGTGCTCAGGGTGCTGGGTGCTCAGTACACAGGGTGCTCGGTGCTCGGGGTGCTGGGTGCTCAGTGCTCGGTGTGCTCGGTGCTCAGTACTCGGGGAGCTCAGTGCTCAGTACTCAGGGTGCTGGGTGCTCAGTGCTCAGGGTGCTGGGTGCTCAGTACTCAGGGTGCTGGGTGCTCGGTGCTCAGTACGCTGGGTGCTCAGTACTCAGGGTGCTGGGTGCTCAGTACTCAGGGTGCTGGGTGCTCAGTACTCAGGGTTCTCGGTGCTCAGTACTCAGGGTGCTGGGTGCTCAGTGCTCAGGGTGCTGGGTGCTCATTGCTCAATGTGCTGGGTGCTCAGTGCTCAGGGTGCTGGGTACTCAGTGCTCAGGGTGCTGGGTACTCAGTGCTCGGGGTGCTGTGTGCTCAGTACTCAGGGTGCTGGGTGCTCAGTACTCAGGGTGCTCAGTGCTCAGTACTCAGGGTGCTCAGTGCTCAGGGTGCTGTGTGCTCAGTGCTCGGGGTGCTGGCTGCTCTGTCCTCAGGGTGCTGGGTGCTCAGTGCTCAGGGTGCTCGGTGCTCAGTGCTCAGGGTGCTGGGTGCTCAGTGCTCGAGGTGCTGGGTGCTCATTACTCAGGGTGCTGGGTGCTCAGTATTCAGGGTGCTCAGTGCTTGTGGTGCTGGGTGCTCAGTACTCAGGGTGCTCAGTGCTTGGGGTGTTGGGTGCTTAGTACTCAGGGTGCTGGGTGCTCAGTGCTCAGGGTGCTGGGTGCTCAGTACTCAGGGTGCTGGGTGCTCAGTACTCAGGGTGCTGGGTGCTCAGTGCTCGGGGTGCTGGGTGCTCAGTGCTCGGGGTGCTGGGTGCTCAGTGCTCGGGGTGCTGGGTGCTCAGTTCTCGGGGTGCTGGGTGCTCAGTGCTCAGGGTGCTGGGTCTCAGTGCTCGGGGTACTGGGTACTCAGTGCTCAGTACACAGGGTGCTGGGTGCTCATTGCTCGGGGTGCTGTGTTCTCAGTGCTCAGTACTCAGGGTGCTGGGTGCTCAGTGCTCGGGGTGCTGGGTGCTCAGTACTCAGGGTACTTGGTGCTCAGTACTCAGGGTGCTGGGTGATCAGTGCTCAGGGTGCTGGGTGCTCAGTACTCAGGGTGCTCGGTGCTCAGTACTCAGGGTGCTGGGTGCTCAGTGCTCAGGGTGCTGGGTCCTCAGTGCTCTGGGTGCTGTGTGCTTAGTGCTCGGGGTGCTGGGTGCTCAGTACTCAGGGTGCTGGGTGCTAAGTACTCGGGGTGCTGGGTGCTCAGTACTCAGGGAGCTGGGTGCTCAGTACTCACGGTGCTGGGTGCTCAGTAATCGGGTGTTGGGTGCTCAGTGCTCAGGGTGCTGGGTGCTCAGTGCTCGGGGTGCTGGGTGCTCAGTGCTCAGTACTCAGTGTGCTGGGTGCTCAGTGCTCGGGGTGCTGGGTGCTCAGTGCTCAGAACTCAGGGTGCTGGGTGCTCAGTGCTCAGGGTGCTTGGTGCTCAGTGCTCAGTGTGCTGGGTGCTCAGTGCTCAGGGTGCTGGGTACTCAGTGCTCGCGGTGCTGGGTGCTCAGTACTCAGGGTGCTGGGTGCTCAGTACTCAGGGTGCTGGGTGCTCAGTGCTCGGGGTGCTGGGTGCTCAGTGCTCAGTGTGCTCGGTGCTCAGTACTCAGGGTGCTGGGTTCTCAGTGCTAGGGGTTTTCTGTACTCAGGGTGCTGTGTGTTCAGTGCTCAGGGTGCTGGGTGCTCAGTACTCAGGGTGCTCGGTGCTCGGGGTTCTGGGTGCTCAGTGCTCGGGGTGCTCGGTGCTCAGTACTCGGGGTGCTCAGTGCTCAGTACTCAGGGTGCTTGGTGCTTAGTTCTCAGGGTGCTGGGTGCTCAGTACTCCGGGTGCTGGTTGCTCAGTGCTCAGTGTGCTCGGTGCTCAGTGCTCAAGGTGCTGGGTGCTCAGTACTCAGTGTGATCATTGCTCAGGGAGCTGGGTCCTCAGTACTCAGGGTGCTGGGTGCTCAGTACTCAGGGTGCTCAGTGCTCAGTACTCAGGGTGCTCAGTGCTCAGTACTAAGGTTGCTCAGTGCTCAGGGTGCTGGGTGCTCAGTGCTCGGGGTGCTCGGTGCTCAGTATTCAGGGTGCTGGGTGCTCAGTGCTCAGGGTGCTGGGTGCTCAGTGCTCAGGGTGCTGGGTGCTCAGTACACAGGGTGCTCGGTGCTCTGGGTGCTGGGTGCTCAGTGCTCGGTGTGCTCGGTGCTCAGTACTCGGGGTGCTCAGTGCTCAGTACTCAGGGTGCTGGGTGCTCAGTGCTCAGGGTGCTGGGTGCTCAGTACTCAGGGTGCTGGGTGCTCGGTGCTCAGTACGCTGGGTGCTCAGTACTCAGGGTGCTGGGTGCTCAGTACTCAGGGTGCTGGGTGCTCAGTACTCAGGGTGCTCGGTGCTAAGTACTCAGGGTGCTGGGTGCTCAGTGCTCAGGGTGCTGGGTGCTCAGTACTCAGGGTGCTGGGTGCTCAGTGCTCAGGGTGCTGGGTGCTCAGTACGCTGGGTGCTCAGTACTCAGGGTGCTGGGTGCTCAGTACTCAGGGTGCTGGGTGCTTAGTACTCAGGGTGCTGGGTGCTCAGTGCTCAGGGTGCTCGGTGCTCAGTGCTCGGGGTGCTGGGTGCTCAGTACTCAGGGTGCTCAGTGCTCAGTACTCAGGGTGCTCAGTGCTCAGTATTCAGGGTGCTCAGGCTCAGTGCTCAGGGTGCAGGGTGCTCAGTGCTCGGGGTGCTGGGTGCTCAGTGCTCGGGGTGCTGGGTGTCTCAGTGCTCAGGGTGCTGGGTGATCAGTGCTCAGAGTGCTGGGTGCTCAGTACTCATGGTGCTCGGTGCTCAGTACTCAGGGTGCAGGGTGCTCAGTGCTCAGGGTGCTCAGTGCTCAGTACTCAGGGTGCTCGGTGCTCCGTGCTCAGGGTGCTGGGTCGCAGTGCTCGGGGTACTGGTTACTCAGTGCTCAGTACACAGGGTGCTGGGTGCTCAGTGCTCGGGGTGCTGTGTGCTCAGTGCTCAGTACTCAGGGTGCTGGGTGCTCAGTGCTCGGGGTGCAGGGTGCTCAGTACTCAGGGAGCTGGGTGCTCAGTACTCAGGGTGCTGGGTGCTCATTACTCAGGGTGCTGGGTGCTCAGTACTCAGGGTGCTCAGTGCTTGGGGTGCTGGGTGCTCAGTGCTCAGGGTGCTCAGTGCTCAGTACTCAGGGTGCTCAGTGCTCAGGGTGCTGTGTGCTCAGTGCTCGGGGTGCTGGGTGCTCTGTCCTCAGGGTGCTGGGTGCTCAGTGCTCAGGGTGCTCGGTGCTCAGTGCTCAGGGTGCTGGGTGCTCAGTGCTCGAGGTGCTGGGTGCTCATTACTCAGGGTGCTGGGTGCTCAGTATTCAGGGTGCTCAGTGCTTGTGGTGCTGGGTGCTCAGTACTCAGGGTGCTCAGTGCTTGGGGTGTTGGGTGCTTAGTACTCAGGGTGCTGGGTGCTCAGTGCTCAGGGTGCTGGGTGCTCAGTACTCAGGGTGCTGGGTGCTCAGTACTCAGGGTGCTGGGTGCTCAGTGCTCGGGGTGCTGGGTGCTCAGTGCTCGGGGTGCTGGGTGCTCAGTGCTCAGGGTGCTGGGTGCTCAGTGCTCAGGGTGCTGGGTGATCAGTGCTCGGGGTGCTGGGTGCTCAGTGCTCGGGGCGCTGGGTGCTCAGTGCTCATGGTGCTCGGTGCTCAGTGCTCAGGGTGCTGGGTGCTCAGTACTCAGGGTGCTCAGTGCTCAGTACTCAGGGTGCTGGGTGCTCAGTGCTCAGTGTGCTGGGTGCTCAGTGCTCGGGGTGCTGGCTGCTCGGTTCTCAGGTTGCTGGGTGGTCAGTACTCGGGGTGCTGGGTGCTCAGTACTCAGGGTGCTGGGTGCTCATTGCTCGGGGTGCTGGGTGCTCAGTGCTCGGGGTGCTGGGTGCTCAGTGCTCGGGGTGCTGGGTGCTCAGTTCTCGGGGTGCTGGGTGCTCAGTGCTCAGGGTGCTGGGTCTCAGTGCTCGGGGTACTGGGTACTCAGTGCTCAGTACACAGGGTGCTGGGTGCTCATTGCTCGGGGTGCTGTGTTCTCAGTGCTCAGTACTCAGGGTGCTGGGTGCTCAGTGCTCGGGGTGCTGGGTGCTCAGTACTCAGGGTACTTGGTGCTCAGTACTCAGGGTGCTGGGTGATCAGTGCTCAGGGTGCTGGGTGCTCAGTACTCAGGGTGCTCGGTGCTCAGTACTCAGGGTGCTGGGTGCTCAGTGCTCAGGGTGCTGGGTCCTCAGTGCTCTGGGTGCTGTGTGCTTAGTGCTCGGGGTGCTGGGTGCTCAGTACTCAGGGTGCTGGGTGCTAAGTACTCGGGGTGCTGGGTGCTCAGTACTCAGGGAGCTGGGTGCTCAGTACTCACGGTGCTGGGTGCTCAGTAATCGGGTGTTGGGTGCTCAGTGCTCAGGGTGCTGGGTGCTCAGTGCTCGGGGTGCTGGGTGCTCAGTGCTCAGTACTCAGTGTGCTGGGTGCTCAGTGCTCGGGGTGCTGGGTGCTCAGTGCTCAGAACTCAGGGTGCTGGGTGCTCAGTGCTCAGGGTGCTTGGTGCTCAGTGCTCAGTGTGCTGGGTGCTCAGTGCTCAGGGTGCTGGGTACTCAGTGCTCGGGGTGCTGGGTGCTCAGTACTCAGGGTGCTGGGTGCTCAGTACTCAGGGTGCTGGGTGCTCAGTGCTCGGGGTGCTGGGTGCTCATTGCTCAGTGTGCTCGGTGCTCAGTACTCAGGGTGCTGGGTTCTCAGTGCTAGGGGTTTTCTGTACTCAGGGTGCTGTGTGTTCAGTGCTCAGGGTGCTGGGTGCTCAGTACTCAGGGTGCTCGGTGCTCGGGGTTCTGGGTGCTCAGTGCTCGGGGTGCTCGGTGCTCAGTACTCGGGGTGCTCAGTGCTCAGTACTCAGGGTGCTTGGTGCTTAGTTCTCAGGGTGCTGGGTGCTCAGTACTCCGGGTGCTGGTTGCTCAGTGCTCAGTGTGCACGGTGCTCAGTGCTCAAGGTGCTGGGTGCTCAGTACTCAGTGTGATCATTGCTCAGGGAGCTGGGTCCTCAGTACTCAGGGTGCTGGGTGCTCAGTACTCAGGGTGCTCAGTGCTCAGTACTCAGGGTGCTCAGTGCTCAGTACTAAGGTTGCTCAGTGCTCAGGGTGCTGGGTGCTCAGTGCTCGGGGTGCTCGGTGCTCAGTATTCAGGGTGCTGGGTGCTCAGTGCTCAGGGTGCTGGGTGCTCAGTGCTCAGGGTGCTGGGTGCTCAGTACACAGGGTGCTCGGTGCTCTGGGTGCTGGGTGCTCAGTGCTCGGTGTGCTCGGTGCTCAGTACTCGGGGTGCTCAGTGCTCAGTACTCAGGGTGCTGGGTGCTCAGTGCTCAGGGTGCTGGGTGCTCAGTACTCAGGGTGCTGGGTGCTCGGTGCTCAGTACGCTGGGTGCTCAGTACTCAGGGTGCTGGGTGCTCAGTACTCAGGGTGCTGGGTGCTCAGTACTCAGGGTGCTCGGTGCTAAGTACTCAGGGTGCTGGGTGCTCAGTGCTCAGGGTGCTGGGTGCTCAGTACTCAGGGTGCTGGGTGCTCAGTGCTCAGGGTGCTGGGTGCTCAGTACGCTGGGTGCTCAGTACTCAGGGTGCTGGGTGCTCAGTACTCAGGGTGCTGGGTGCTTAGTACTCAGGGTGCTGGGTGCTCAGTGCTCAGGGTGCTCGGTGCTCAGTGCTCGGGGTGCTGGGTGCTCAGTACTCAGGGTGCTCAGTGCTCAGTACTCAGGGTGCTCAGTGCTCAGTATTCAGGGTGCTCAGGCTCAGTGCTCAGGGTGCAGGGTGCTCAGTGCTCGGGGTGCAGGGTGCTCAGTGCTCAGTATTCAGGGTGCTCAGGCTCAGTGCTCAGGGTGCAGGGTGTCTCAGTGCTCAGGGTGCTGGGTGCTCAGTGCTCAGAGTGCTGGGTGCTCAGTACTCATGGTGCTCGGTGCTCAGTACTCAGGGTGCAGGGTGCTCAGTGCTCAGGGTGCTCAGTGCTCAGTACTCAGGGTGCTCGGTGCTCCGTGCTCAGGGTGCTGGGTCGCAGTGCTCGGGGTACTGGTTACTCAGTGCTCAGTACACAGGGTGCTGGGTGCTCAGTGCTCGGGGTGCTGTGTGCTCAGTGCTCAGTACTCAGGGTGCTGGGTGCTCAGTGCTCGGGGTGCAGGGTGCTCAGTACTCAGGGAGCTGGGTGCTCAGTACTCAGGGTGCTGGGTGCTCATTACTCAGGGTGCTGGGTGCTCAGTACTCAGGGTGCTCAGTGCTTGGGGTGCTGGGTGCTCAGTGCTCAGGGTGCTCAGTGCTTGGGGTGTTGGGTGCTCAGTGCTCAGTACTCAGGGTGCTCGGTGCTCAGTGCTCAGGGTGCTCAGTGCTCAGTACTCAGGGTGCTCAGTGCTCAGTGCTCTGGGTGCTGGGTGCTCAGTGCTCGGGGTGCTGGGTGCTCAGTGCTCAGGGTGCTGGGTGCTCAGTTCTCAGGGTGCTCGGTGCTCAGGGTGCTGGGTGCTCAGTGCTCGGGGTGCTGGGTACTCAGTGCTCAGTACACAGGGTGCTGGGTGCTCAGTGCTCGGGGTGCTGGGTGCTCAGTGCTCAGTACTCAGGGTGCTGGGTGCTCAGTGCTCGGGGTGCTGGATGCTCAGTACTCAGGGTGCTGGGTGCTCAGTGCTCAGGGTGCTGGGTGCTCAGTATTCAGGGTGCTCAGTGCTTGTGGTGCTGGGTGCTCAGTACTCAGGGTGCTCAGTGCTTGGGGTGTTGGGTGCTTAGTACTCAGGGTGCTGGGTGCTCAGTGCTCAGGGTGCTGGGTGCTCAGTACTGAGGGTGCTGGGTGCTCAGTACTCAGGGTGCTGGGTGCTCAGTGCTCGGGGTGCTGGGTGCTCAGTGCTCGGGGTGCTGGGTGCTCAGTGCTCAGGGTGCTGGGTGCTCAGTGCTCAGGGTGCTGGGTGATCAGTGCTCGGGGTGCTGGGTGCTCAGTGCTCGGGGCGCTGGGTGCTCAGTGCTCGGGGTGCTCGGTGCTCAGTGCTCGGGGTGCTGGGTGCTCAGTACTCAGGGTGCTCAGTGCTCAGTACTCAGGGTGCTGGGTGCTCAGTGCTCAGTGTGCTGGGTGCTCAGTGCTCGGGGTGCTGGCTGCTCGGTTCTCAGGTTGCTGGGTGCTCAGTACTCGGGGTGCTGGGTGCTCAGTACTCAGGGTGCTGGGTGCTCATTGCTCGGGGTGCTGGGTGCTCAGTGCTCGGGGTGCTGGGTGCTCAGTGCTCGGGGTGCTGGGTGCTCAGTACTCGGGGTGCTGGGTGCTCAGTGCTCAGGGTGCTGGGTCTCAGTGCTCGGGGTACTGGGTACTCAGTGCTCAGTACACAGGGTGCTGGGTGCTCATTGCTCGGGGTGCTGTGTTCTCAGTGCTCAGTACTCAGGGTGCTGGGTGCTCAGTGCTCGGGGTGCTGGGTGCTCAGTACTCAGGGTACTTGGTGCTCAGTACTCAGGGTGCTGGGTGATCAGTGCTCAGGGTGCTGGGTGCTCAGTACTCAGGGTGCTCGGTGCTCAGTACTCAGGGTGCTGGGTGCTCAGTGCTCAGGGTGCTGGGTCCTCAGTGCTCTGGGTGCTGTGTGCTTAGTGCTCGGGGTGCTGGGTGCTCAGTGCTCGGGGTGCTGGGTGCTCAGTGCTCAGTACTCAGGGTGCTGGGTGCTCAGTGCTCGGGGTGCTGGGTGCTCAGTGCTCAGGGTGCTTGGTGCTCAGTGCTCAGTGTGCTGGGTGCTCAGTGCTCAGGGTGCTGGGTACTCAGTGCTCGGGGTGCTGGGTGCTCAGTACTCAGGGTGCTGGGTGCTCAGTACTCAGGGTGCTGGGTGCTCAGTGCTCGGGGTGCTGGGTGCTCAGTGCTCAGTGTGCTCGGTGCTCAGTACTCAGGGTGCTGGGTTCTCAGTGCTAGGGGTTTTCTGTACTCAGGGTGCTGTGTGTTCAGTGCTCAGGGTGCTGGGTGCTCAGTACTCAGGGTGCTCGGTGCTCGGGGTTGTGGGTGCTCAGTGCTCAGGGTGCTCGGAGCTCAGTACTCGGGGTGCTCAGTGCTCAGTACTCAGGGTGCTCGGTGCTTAGTACTCAGGGTGCTGGGTGCTCAGTACTCCGGGTGCTGGTTGCTCAGTGCTCAGTGTGCTCGGTGCTCAGTGCTCAAGGTGCTGGGTGCTCAGTACTCAGGGTGATCATTGCTCAGGGAGCTGGGTGCTCAGTAATCAGGGTGCTGGGTGCTCAGTACTCAGGGTGCTCAGTGCTCAGTACTCAGGGTGCTCAGTGCTCAGTACTAAGGTTGCTCAGTGCTCAGGGTGCTGGGTGCTCAGTGCTCGGGGTGCTCGTTGCTCAGTACTCAGGGTGCTGGGTGCTCAGTGCTCAGGGTGCAGGGTGCTCAGTGCTCAGGGTGCTGGGTGCTCAGTACACAGGGTGCTCGGTGCTCGGGGTGCTGGGTGCTCAGTGCTCGGTGTGCTCGGTGCTCAGTACTCGGGGAGCTCAGTGCTCAGTACTCAGGGTGCTGGGTGCTCAGTGCTCAGGGTGCTGGGTGCTCAGTACTCAGGGTGCTGGGTGCTCGGTGCTCAGTACGCTGGGTGCTCAGTACTCAGGGTGCTGGGTGCTCAGTACTCAGGGTGCTGGGTGCTCAGTACTCAGGGTGCTCGGTGCTCAGTACTCAGGGTGCTGGGTGCTCAGTGCTCAGGGTGCTGGGTGCTCATTGCTCAATGTGCTGGGTGCTCAGTGCTCAGGGTGCTGGGTACTCAGTGCTCAGGGTGCTGGGTACTCAGTGCTCGGGGTGCTGTGTGCTCAGTACTCAGGGTGCTGGGTGCTCAGTACTCAGGGTGCTCAGTGCTCAGTACTCAGGGTGCTCAGTGCTCAGGGTGCTGTGTGCTCAGTGCTCGGGGTGCTGGGTGCTCTGTCCTCAGGGTGCTGGGTGCTCAGTGCTCAGGGTGCTCGGTGCTCAGTGCTCAGGGTGCTGGGTGCTCAGTGCTCGAGGTGCTGGGTGCTCATTACTCAGGGTGCTGGGTGCTCAGTATTCAGGGTGCTCAGTGCTTGTGGTGCTGGGTGCTCAGTACTCAGGGTGCTCAGTGCTTGGGGTGTTGGGTGCTTAGTACTCAGGGTGCTGGGTGCTCAGTGCTCAGGGTGCTGGGTGCTCAGTACTCAGGGTGCTGGGTGCTCAGTACTCAGGGTGCTGGGTGCTCAGTGCTCGGGGTGCTGGGTGCTCAGTGCTCGGGGTGCTGGGTGCTCAGTGCTCAGGGTGCTGGGTGCTCAGTGCTCAGGGTGCTGGGTGATCAGTGCTCGGGGTGCTGGGTGCTCAGTGCTCGGGGCGCTGGGTGCTCAGTGCTCATGGTGCTCGGTGCTCAGTGCTCAGGGTGCTGGGTGCTCAGTACTCAGGGTGCTCAGTGCTCAGTACTCAGGGTGCTGGGTGCTCAGTGCTCAGTGTGCTGGGTGCTCAGTGCTCGGGGTGCTGGCTGCTCGGTTCTCAGGTTGCTGGGTGGTCAGTACTCGGGGTGCTGGTTGCTCAGTACTCAGGGTGCTGGGTGCTCATTGCTCGGGGTGCTGGGTGCTCAGTGCTCGGGGTGCTGGGTGCTCAGTGCTCGGGGTGCTGGGTGCTCAGTTCTCGGGGTGCTGGGTGCTCAGTGCTCAGGGTGCTGGGTCTCAGTGCTCGGGGTACTGGGTACTCAGTGCTCAGTACACAGGGTGCTGGGTGCTCATTGCTCGGGGTGCTGTGTTCTCAGTGCTCAGTACTCAGGGTGCTGGGTGCTCAGTGCTCGGGGTGCTGGGTGCTCAGTACTCAGGGTACTTGGTGCTCAGTACTCAGGGTGCTGGGTGATCAGTGCTCAGGGTGCTGGGTGCTCAGTACTCAGGGTGCTCGGTGCTCAGTACTCAGGGTGCTGGGTGCTCAGTGCTCAGGGTGCTGGGTCCTCAGTGCTCTGGGTGCTGTGTGCTTAGTGCTCGGGGTGCTGGGTGCTCAGTACTCAGGGTGCTGGGTGCTAAGTACTCGGGGTGCTGGGTGCTCAGTACTCAGGGAGCTGGGTGCTCAGTACTCACGGTGCTGGGTGCTCAGTAATCGGGTGTTGGGTGCTCAGTGCTCAGGGTGCTGGGTGCTCAGTGCTCAGTACTCAGTGTGCTGGGTGCTCAGTGCTCGGGGTGCTGGGTGCTCAGTGCTCAGAACTCAGGGTGCTGGGTGCTCAGTGCTCAGGGTGCTTGGTGCTCAGTGCTCAGTGTGCTGGGTGCTCAGTGCTCAGGGTGCTGGGTACTCAGTGCTCGGGGTGCTGGGTGCTCAGTACTCAGGGTGCTGGGTGCTCAGTACTCAGGGTGCTGGGTGCTCAGTGCTCGGGGTGCTGGGTGCTCAGTGCTCAGTGTGCTCCGTGCTCAGTACTCAGGGTGCTGGGTTCTCAGTGCTAGGGGTTTTCTGTACTCAGGGTGCTGTGTGTTCAGTGCTCAGGGTGCTGGGTGCTCAGTACTCAGGGTGCTCGGTGCTCGGGGTTCTGGGTGCTCAGTGCTCGGGGTGCTCGGTGCTCAGTACTCGGGGTGCTCAGTGCTCAGTACTCAGGGTGCTTGGTGCTTAGTTCTCAGGGTGCTGGGTGCTCAGTACTCCGGGTGCTGGTTGCTCAGTGCTCAGTGTGCTCGGTGCTCAGTGCTCAAGGTGCTGGGTGCTCAGTACTCAGTGTGATCATTGCTCAGGGAGCTGGGTCCTCAGTACTCAGGGTGCTGGGTGCTCAGTACTCAGGGTGCTCAGTGCTCAGTACTCAGGGTGCTCAGTGCTCAGTACTAAGGTTGCTCAGTGCTCAGGGTGCTGGGTGCTCAGTGCTCGGGGTGCTCGGTGCTCAGTATTCAGGGTGCTGGGTGCTCAGTGCTCAGGGTGCTGGGTGCTCAGTGCTCAGGGTGCTGGGTGCTCAGTACACAGCGTGCTCGGTGCTCTGGGTGCTGGGTGCTCAGTGCTCGGTGTGCTCGGTGCTCAGTACTCGGGGTGCTCAGTGCTCAGTACTCAGGGTGCTGGGTGCTCAGTGCTCAGGGTGCTGGGTGTTCAGTACTCAGGGTGCTGGGTGCTCGGTGCTCAGTACGCTGGGTGCTCAGTACTCAGGGTGCTGGGTGCTCAGTACTCAGGGTGCTGGGTGCTCAGTACTCAGGGTGCTCGGTGCTAAGTACTCAGGGTGCTGGGTGCTCAGTGCTCAGGGTGCTGGGTGCTCAGTACTCAGGGTGCTGGGTGCTCAGTGCTCAGGGTGCTGGGTGCTCAGTACGCTGGGTGCTCAGTACTCAGGGTGCTGGGTGCTCAGTACTCAGGGTGCTGGGTGCTTAGTACTCAGGGTGCTGGGTGCTCAGTGGTCAGGGTGCTCTGTGCTCAGTGCTCGGGGTGCTGGGTGCTCAGTACTCAGGGTGCTCAGTGCTCAGTACTCAGGGTGCTCAGTGCTCAGTATTCAGGGTGCTCAGGCTCAGTGCTCAGGGTGCAGGGTGCTCAGTGCTCGGGGTGCTGGGTGCTCAGTGCTCGGGGTGCTGGGTGTCTCAGTGCTCAGGGTGCTGGGTGCTCAGTGCTCAGAGTGCTGGGTGCTCAGTACTCATGGTGCTCGGTGCTCAGTACTCAGGGTGCAGGGTGCTCAGTGCTCAGGGTGCTCAGTGCTCAGTACTCAGGGTGCTCGGTGCTCCGTGCTCAGGGTGCTGGGTCGCAGTGCTCGGGGTACTGGTTACTCAGTGCTCAGTACACAGGGTGCTGGGTGCTCAGTGCTCGGGGTGCTGTGTGCTCAGTGCTCAGTACTCAGGGTGCTGGGTGCTCAGTGCTCGGGGTGCAGGGTGCTCAGTACTCAGGGAGCTGGGTGCTCAGTACTCAGGGTGCTGGATGCTCATTACTCAGGGTGCTGGGTGCTCAGTACTCAGGGTGCTCAGTGCTTGGGGTGCTGGGTGCTCAGTGCTCAGGGTGCTCAGTGCTTGGGGTGTTGGGTGCTCAGTGCTCAGTACTCAGGGTGCTCGGTGCTCAGTGCTCAGGGTGCTCAGTGCTCAGTACTCAGGGTGCTCAGTGCTCAGTGCTCTGGGTGCTGGGTGCTCAGTGCTCGGGGTGCTGGGTGCTCAGTGCTCAGGGTGCTGGGTGCTCAGTTCTCAGGGTGCTCGGTGCTCAGGGTGCTGGGTGCTCAGTGCTCGGGGTGCTGGGTACTCAGTGCTCAGTACACAGGGTGCTGGGTGCTCAGTGCTCGGGGTGCTGGGTGCTCAGTGCTCAGTACTCAGGGTGCTGGGTGCTCAGTGCTCGGGGTGCTGGATGCTCAGTACTCAGGGTGCTGGGTGCTCAGTGCTCAGGGTGCTGGGTGCTCAGTACTCAGGGTGCTGGGTGCTCAGTACGCAGTATGCTGGGTGCTCAGTGCTCAGGGTGCTGGGTGCTCAGTGCTCGGGGTGCTGGGTGCTCAGTACTCAGGGTGCTCGGTGCTCAGTACTCAGGGTGCTGGGTGCTCAGTGCTCAGGGTGCTGTGTGCTCAGTACTCAGGGTGCTGGGTGCTCGGTGCTCAGTATGCTGGGTGCTCAGTACTCAGGGTGCTGGCAGCTCAGTACTCAGGGTGCTCGGTGCTCAGTACTCAGGGTGCTGGCTGCTCAGTGCTCGGGGTGCTCAGTGCTTGGGGTGCTGGGTGCTCAGTACTCAGGGTGCTCAGTGCTTGGGGTGTTGGGTGCTTAGTACTCAGGGTGCTGGGTGCTCAGTGCTCAGGGTGCTGGGTGCTCAGTACTCAGGGTGCTGGGTGCTCAGTACTCAGGGTGCTGGGTGCTCAGTGCTCGGGGTGCTGGGTGCTCAGTACTCGGGGTGCTCAGTGCTCAGTACTCAGGTTGCTGGGTGCTCAGTACTCGGGGTGCTGGGTGCTCAGTGCTCAGGGTGCTGGGTGTCTCAGTGCTCAGGGTGCTGGGTGCTCAGTGCTCAGAGTGCTGGGTGCTCAGTACTCAGGGTGCTCGGTGCTCAGTACTCAGGGTGCTGGGTGCTCAGCGCTCAGGGTGCTCAGTGCTCAGTTCTCAGCGTGCTGGGTGCTCAGTGCTCAGGGTGCTCGGTGCTCAGTACTCAGGGTGCTCAGTGCTCAGTACTCAGCGTTCTGGGTGCTCAGTGCTCAGGGTGCTGTTTTCTCAGTACTCAGGGTGCTGGGTGCTTAGTACTCAGGGTGCTCGGTCCTCAGTGCTCAGGGTGCTGGGTGCTCAGTACTCAGGGTGCATGGTGCTCAGTGCTCAGGGTGCTCAGTGCTCAGTACTCAGGGAGCTCAGTGCTCAGTGCTCTGGGTGCTGGGTGCTCAGTACTCAGGGTGCTGGGTGCTCAGTGTGCTGGGTGCTCAGTGCTCGGGGTGCTCAGTACTCAGGGTGCTGTGTGTTCAGTGCTCAGGGTATTGGGTGCTCAGTACTCAGGGTGCTTGCTGCTTAGTACTCAGGGTGCTGGGTGCTCAGTACTCCGGGTGCTGGGTGCTCAGTGCTCTAGGTGCTCTGTGCTCAGTGCTCAGGGCTCAGGGTGCTTGGTGCTCAGTACTCTGGGTGCTCATTGCTCAGGGTGCTGGGTGCTCAGTACTCAGGGTGCTCAGTGCTCAGTTCTCAGGGTGCTCAGTGCTCAGGACTCAGGTTGCTCAGGGCTCAGGGTGCTGGGTTCTCACTGCTCGGGGAGCTGGGTGCTCAGTGCTCAGGGTGCTGTGTGCTCAGTGCTCGGGGTGCTGGGTGCTCAGTACTCAGGGTGCTGGGTGCTCAGTGCTAAGGGTGCTGGGTGCTCAGTGCTCAGGGTGCTCGGTGCTTAGTACTCAGGGTGCTCGGTGCTCGGGGTGCTGTGTGCGCAGTGCTCGGGGTGCTGGGTGCTCAGTGCTCGGGGTGCTGGGTGCTCAGTGCTCGGGGTGCTGAGTGCTCAGTGCTCGGGGTGCTGGGTGCTCAGTACTCGGGGTGCTCGGTGCTCAGTACTCAGGGTGCTGCGTGCTCAGTGCTCAGGGTGCTGGGTGCTCAGTACTCAGGGTGCTGGGTGCTCGGTTCTCAGTACGCTGGGTGCTCAGTACTCAGGGTGCTGGCTGCTCAGTACTCAGGTTGCTCGGTGCTTAGTACTCAGGGTGCTGGGTGCTCAGAGCTCGGGGTGCTGGGTGCTCATTACTCAGGGTGCTGGGTGCTCAGTACTCAGGGTGCTCAGTGCTTGGGGTGCTGGGTGCTCAGTGCTCAGGGTACTCAGTGCTTGGGGTGTTGGGTGCTCAGTGCTCAGTACTCAGGGTGCTCGGTGCTCAGTGCTCAGGGTGCTCAGTGCTCAGTACTCAGGGTGCTCAGTGCTCAGTCCTCTGTGTGCTGGGTGCTCAGTGCTCGGGGTGCTGGGTGCTCAGTGCTCAGGGTGCTGGGTGCTCAGTACTCAGGGTGCTCAGTGCTCAGCTTGCTGGGTGCTCAGTGCTCGGGGTGCTGGGTACTCAGTGCTCAGTACACAGGGTGCTGGGTGCTCAGTGCTCGGGGTGCTGGGTGCTCAGTGCTCAGTACTCAGGGTGCTGGGTGCTCAGTGCTCGGGGTGCTGGATGCTCAGTACTCAGGGTGCTGGGTGCTCAGTGCTCAGGGTGCTGGGTGCTCAGTGCTCAGGGTGCTGGGTGCTCAGTACTCAGTATGCTGGGTGCTCAGTGCTCAGGGTGCTGGGTGCTCAGTGCTCAGGGTGCTGGGTGCTCAGTACTCAGGGTGCTCGGTGCTCAGTACTCAGGGTGCTGGGTGCTCAGTGCTCAGGGTGCTGTGTGCTCAGTACTCAGGGTGCTGGGTGCTCGGTGCTCAGTACGCTGGGTGCTCAGTTCTCAGGGTGCTGGCTGCTCAGTACTCAGGGTGCTCAGTGCGCAGTACTCAGGGTACTGGCTGCTCAGTGCTCGGGGTGCTCAGTGCTTGGGGGGTTGGGTGCTTAGTACTCAGGGTGCTGGGTGCTCAGTGCTCAGGGTGCTGGGTGCTCAGTACTCAGGGTGCTGGGTGCTCAGTACTCAGGGTGCTGGGTGCTCAGTGCTCGGGGTGCTGGGTGCTCAGTACTCGGGGTGCTCAGTGCTCAGTACTCAGGGTGCTGGGTGCTCAGTGCTCAGGGTGCTGGGTGCTCAGCTCTCTGGGTGCTGGCTGCTCGGTTCTCAGGTTGCTGGGTGCTCAGTACTCGGGGTGCTGGGTGCTCAGTACTCAGGGTGCTGGGTGCTCATTGCTGGGGGTGCTGGGTGCTCAGTACTCAGGGTGCTGCTTGCTCATTGCTGGGGGTGCTGGCTGCTCGGTTCTCAGGTTGCTGGGTGCTCAGTACTCGGGGTGCTGGGTGCTCAGTACTCAGGGTGCTGGGTCCTCATTGCTGGGGGTGCTGGGTGCTCAGTGTTCAGGTTGCTGGGTGCTCAGTACTCGGGGTGCTCGGTGCTCAGTACTCAGGGTGCTGGGTGCTCATTGCTCGGGGTGCTGGGTGCTCAGTGCTCAGGGTGCTGGGTGCCCCATGCTCGGGGTGCTGGGTGCTCAGTACTCGGGGTGCTGGGTGCTCAGTGCTCAGGGTGCTGGGTCGCAGTGCTTGGGGTACTGGGTACTCAGTGCTCAGTACACTGGGTGCTGGGTGCTCAGTGCTCGGGGTGCTGTGTGCTCAGTGATCAGTACTCAGGGTGCTGGGTGCTCAGTGCTCGGGGTGCTGGGTGCTCAGTACTCAGGGAGCTGGGTGCTCAGTACTCAGGGTGCTGGGTGCTCATTACTCAGGGTGCTGGGTGCTCAGTACTCAGGGTGCTCAGTGCTTGGGGTGCTGGGTGCTCAGTGCTCAGGGTGCTCAGTGCTTTGGGTGTTGGGTGCTCAGTGCTCAGTACTCAGGGTGCTCGGTGCTCAGTGCTCTGGGTGCTCAGTGCTCAGTACTCAGGGTGCTCAGTGCTCAGTGCTCTGGGTGCTGGGTGCTCAGTGCTCGGGGTGCTGGGTGTTCAGTGCTCAGGGTGCTGGGTGCTCAGTACTCAGGGTGCTCAGTGCTCAGGGTGCTGGGTGCTCAGTGCTCGGGGTGCTGGGTACTCAGTGCTCAGTACACACGGTGCTGGGTGCTCAGTGCTCGGGGTGCTGGGTGCTCAGTGCTCAGTACTCAGGGTGCTGGGTACTCAGTGCTCGGGGTGCTGGATGCTCAGTACTCAGGGTGCTGGGTGCTCAGTGCTCAGGGTGCTGGGTGCTCAGTGCGCAGGGTGCTGGGTGCTCAGTACTCAGTATGCTGGGTGCTCAGTGCTCAGGGTGCTGGGTGCTCAGTGCTCGGGGTGCTGGGTGCTCAGTAATCAGGGTGCTCGGTGCTCAGTACTCAGGGTGCTGGGTGCTCAGTGCTCAGGGTGCTGTGTACTCAGTACTCAGGGTGCTGGGTGCTCGGTGCTCAGTATGCTGGGTGCTCAGTTCTCAGGGTGCTGGCTGCTCAGTACTCAGGGTGCTCGGTGCTCAGTACTCAGGGTACTGGCTGCTCAGTGCTCGGGGTGCTCAGTGCTTGGGGTGCTGGGTGCTCAGTTCTCAGGGTGCTCAGTGCTTGGGGTGTTGGGTGCTTAGTACTCAGGGTGCTGGGTGCTCAGTGCTCAGGGTGCTGTGTGCTCAGTACTCAGGGTGCTGGGTGCTCAGTACTCAGGGTGCTGGGTGCTCAGTGCTCGGGATGCTGGGTGCTCAGTACTCGGGGTGCTCAGTGCTCAGTACTCAGGGTGCTGGGTGCTCAGTGCTCAGGGTGCTGGGTGCTCAGCGCTCGGGGTGCTGGCTGCTCGGTTCTCAGGTTGTTGGGTGCTCAGTACTCGGGGTGCTGGGTTCTCAGTACTCAGGGTGCTGGGTGCTCATTGCTGGGGGTGCTGGGTGCTCAGTACTCAGGGTGCTGGGTGCTCATTGCTGGGGGTGCTGGCTGCTCGGTTCTCAGGTTGCTGGGTGCTCAGTACTCGGGGTGCTGGGTGCTCAGTACTCAGGGTGCTGGGTGCTCATTGCTGGGGGTGCTGGGTGCTCAGTGCTCAGGTTGCTGGGTGCTCAGTACTCGGGGTGCTCGGTGCTCAGTACTCAGGGTGCTGGGTGCTCATTGCTCGGGGTGCTGGGTGCTCAGTACTCAGGGTGCTGGGTGCCCCATGCTCAGGGTGCTGGGTGCTCAGTACTCGGGGTGCTGGGTGCCCAATGCTCAGGGTGCTGGGTCGCAGTGCTCGGGGTACTGGGTACTCAGTGCTCAGTACACAGGGTGCTGTGTGCTCAGTGCTCGGGGTGCTGTGTGCTCAGTGCACAGTACTCAGGGTGCTGGGTGCTCAGTACTCGGGGTGCTGGGTGCTCAGTACTCAGGGTGCTGGGTGCTCAGTGCTCGGGGTGCTGGGTGCTCAGTACTCAGGGAGCTGGGTGCTCAGTACTCAGGGTGCTGGGTGCTCATTACTCAGGGTGCTGGGTGCTCAGTACTCAGGGTGCTCAGTGCTTGGGGTGCTGGGTGCTCAGTGCTCAGGGTGCTCAGTGCTTGGGGTGTTGGGTGCTCAGTGCTCAGTACTCAGGGTGCTGGGTGCTCAGTGCTCAGGGTGCTGTGTACTCAGTACTCAGGGTGCTGGGTGCTCGGTGCTCAGTATGCTGGGTGCTCAGTTCTCAGGGTGCTGGCTGCTCAGTACTCAGGGTGCTCGGTGCTCAGTACTCAGGGTACTGGCTGCTCAGTGCTCGGGGTGCTCAGTGCTTGGGGTGCTGGGTGCTCAGTTCTCAGGGTGCTCAGTGCTTGGGGTGTTGGGTGCTTAGTACTCAGGGTGCTGGGTGCTCAGTGCTCAGGGTGCTGTGTGCTCAGTACTCAGGGTGCTGGGTGCTCAGTACTCAGGGTGCTGGGTGCTCAGTGCTCGGGATGCTGGGTGCTCAGTACTCGGGGTGCTCAGTGCTCAGTACTCAGGGTGCTGGGTGCTCAGTGCTCAGGGTGCTGGGTGCTCAGCGCTCGGGGTGCTGGCTGCTCGGTTCTCAGGTTGTTGGGTGCTCAGTACTCGGGGTGCTGGGTTCTCAGTACTCAGGGTGCTGGGTGCTCATTGCTGGGGGTGCTGGGTGCTCAGTACTCAGGGTGCTGGGTGCTCATTGCTGGGGGTGCTGGCTGCTCGGTTCTCAGGTTGCTGGGTGCTCAGTACTCGGGGTGCTGGGTGCTCAGTACTCAGGGTGCTGGGTGCTCATTGCTGGGGGTGCTGGGTGCTCAGTGCTCAGGTTGCTGGGTGCTCAGTACTCGGGGTGCTCGGTGCTCAGTACTCAGGGTGCTGGGTGCTCATTGCTCGGGGTGCTGGGTGCTCAGTACTCAGGGTGCTGGGTGCCCCATGCTCAGGGTGCTGGGTGCTCAGTACTCGGGGTGCTGGGTGCCCAATGCTCAGGGTGCTGGGTCGCAGTGCTCGGGGTACTGGGTACTCAGTGCTCAGTACACAGGGTGCTGTGTGCTCAGTGCTCGGGGTGCTGTGTGCTCAGTGCACAGTACTCAGGGTGCTGGGTGCTCAGTACTCGGGGTGCTGGGTGCTCAGTACTCAGGGTGCTGGGTGCTCAGTGCTCGGGGTGCTGGGTGCTCAGTACTCAGGGAGCTGGGTGCTCAGTACTCAGGGTGCTGGGTGCTCATTACTCAGGGTGCTGGGTGCTCAGTACTCAGGGTGCTCAGTGCTTGGGGTGCTGGGTGCTCAGTGCTCAGGGTGCTCAGTGCTTGGGGTGTTGGGTGCTCAGTGCTCAGTACTCAGGGTGCTCGGTGCTCAGTGCTCAGGGTGCTCAGTGCTCAGTACTCAGGGTGCTCAGTGCTCAGTGCTCTGGGTGCTGGGTGCTCAGTGCTTGGGGTGCTGGGTGCTCAGTGCTCAGGGTGCTGGGTGCTCAGTACTCAGGGTGCTCAGTGCTCAGGGTGCTGGGTGCTCAGTGCTCGGGGTGCTGGGTACTCAGTGCTCAGTACACAGGGTGCTGGGTGCTCAGTGCTCGGGGTGCTGGGTGCTCAGTGCTCAGTACTCAGGGTGCTGGGTGCTCAGTGCTCGGGGTGCTGGATGCTCAGTACTCAGGGTGCAGGGTGCTCAGTGCTCAGGGTGCTGGGTGCTCAGTACTCAGGGTGCTGGGTGCTCAGTACGCAGTATGCTGGGTGCTCAGTGCTCAGGGTGCTGGGTGCTCAGTGCACGGGGTGCTGGGTGCTCAGTACTCAGGGTGCTCGGTGCTCAGTACACAGGGTGCTGGGTGCTCAGTGCTCAGGGTGCTGTGTGCTCAGTACTCAGGGTGCTGGGTGCTCGGTGCTCAGTATGCTGTGTGCTCAGTACTCAGGGTGCTGGCTGCTCAGTACTCAGGGTGCTCGGTGCTCAGTACTCAGGGTGCTGGCTGCTCAGTGCTCGGGGTGCTCAGTGCTTGGGGTGCTCGGTGCTCAGTACTCAGGGTGCTCAGTGCTTGGGGTGTTGGGTGCTTAGTACTCAGGGTGCTGGGTGCTCAGTGCTCAGGGTGCTGGGTGCTCAGTACTCAGGGTGCTGGGTGCTCAGTACTCAGGGTGCTGGGTGCTCAGTGCTCGGGGTGCTGGGTGCTCTGTACTCGGGGTGCTCAGTGCTCAGTACTCAGGGTGCTGGGTGCTTAGTGCTCAGGGTGCTGGGTGCTCAGCGCTCGGGGTGCTGGCTGCTCGGTTCTCAGGTTGCTTTGTGCTCAGTACTCGGGATGCTGGGTGCTCAGTACTCAGGGTGCTGGGTGCTCATTGCTGGGGGTGCTGGGTGCTCAGTACTCAGGGTGCTGGGTGCTCATTGCTGGGGGTGCTGGCTGCTCGGTTCTCAGGTTGCTGGGTGCTCAGTACTCGGGGTGCTGGGTGCTCAGTACTCAGGGTGCTGGGTGCTCATTGCTGGGGGTGCTGGGTGCTCAGTGCTCAGGTTGCTGGATGCTCAGTACTCGGGGTGCTCGGTGCTCAGTAGTCAGGGTGCTGGGTGCTCATTGCTCGGGGTGCTGGGTGCTCAGTGCTCAGGGTGCTGGGTGCCCCATGCTCGGGGTGCTGGGTGCTCAGTACTCGGGGTGCTGGGTGCTCAGTGCTCAGGGTGCTGGGTCGCAGTGCTCGGGGTACTGGGTACTCAGTGCTCAGTACACTGGGTGCTGGGTGCTCAGTGCTCGGGGTGCTGTGTGCTCAGTGCTCAGTACTCAGGGTGCTGGGTGCTCAGTGCTCGGGGTGCTGGGTGCTCAGTACTCAGGGAGCTGGGTGCTCAGTACTCATTGTGCTGGGTGCTCATTACTCAGGGTGCTGGGTGCTCAGTACTCAGGGTGCTCAGTGCTTGGGGTGCTGGGTGCTCAGTGCTCAGGGTGCTCAGTGCTTGGGGTGTTGGGTGCTCAGTGCTCAGTACTCAGGGTGCTCGGTGCTCAGTGCTCAGGGTGCTCAGTGTTCAGTACTCAGGGTGCTCAGTGCTCAGTGCTCTGGGTGCTGGGTGCTCAGTGCTCGGGGTGCTGTGTGCTCCGTGCTCAAGGTGCTGGGTGCTCAGTACTCAGGGTGCTCAGTGCTCAGGGTGCTGGGTGCTCAGTGCTCGGGGTGCTGGGTACTCAGTGCTCAGTACACAGGGTGCTGGGTGCTCAGTGCTCGGGGTGCTGGGTGCTCAGTGCTCAGTACTCAGGGTGCTGGGTGCTCAGTGCTCGGGGTGCTGGATGCTCAGTACTCAGGGTGCTGGGTGCTCAGTGCTCAGGGTGCTGGGTGCTCAGTACTCAGGGTGCTGGGTGCTCAATACGCAGTATGCTGGGTTCTCAGTGCTCAGGGTGCTGGGTGCTCAGTGCTCGGGGTGCTGGGTGCTCAATACTCAGGGTGCTCGGTGCTCAGTACTCAGGGTGCTGGGTGCTCAGTGCTCAGGGTGCTGTGTGCTCAGTACTAAGGGTGCTGGGTGCTCGGTGCTCAGTATGCTGGGTGCTCAGTACTCAGGGTGCTGGCTGCTCAGTACTCAGGGTGCTCGGTGCTCAGTACTCAGGGTGCTGGCTGTTCAGTGCTCGGGGTGCTCAGTGCTTGGGGTGCTGGGTGCTCAGTACTCAGGGTGCTCAGTAGTTGGGGTGTTGGGTGCTTAGTACTCAGGGTGCTGGGTGCTCAGTGCTCAGGGTGCTGGGTGCTCAGTACTCAGGGTGCTGGGTGCTCAGTACTCAGGGTGCTGGGTGCTCAGTGCTCGGGGTGCTGGGTGCTCAGTACTCGGGGTGCTCAGTGCTCAGTATTCAGGGTGCTGGGTGCTCAGTTCTCAGGGTGCTGGGTGCTCAGCGCTCGGGGTGCTCAGTGCTCAGTACTCAGGGTGCTGGGTGCTTAGTGCTCAGGGTGCTGGGTGCTCAGCGCTCGGGGTGCTGGCTGCTCGGTTCTCAGGTTGCTGGGTGCTCAGTACTCGGGATGCTGGGTGCTCAGTACTCAGGGTGCTGGGTGCTCATTGCTGGGGGTGCTGGGTGCTCAGTACTCAGGGTGCTGGGTGCTCATTGCTGGGGGTGCTGGCTGCTCGGTTCTCAGGTTGCTGGGTGCTCAGTACTCGGGGTGCTGGGTGCTCAGTACTCAGGGTGCTGGGTGCTCATTGCTGGGGGTGCTGGGTGCTCAGTGCTCAGGTTGCTGGATGCTCAGTACTCGGGGTGCTCGGTGCTCAGTAGTCAGGGTGCTGGGTGCTCATTGCTCGGGGTGCTGGGTGCTCAGTGCTCAGGGTGCTGGGTGCCCCATGCTCGGGGTGCTAGGTGCTCAGTACTCGGGGTGCTGGGTGCTCAGTGCTCAGGGTGCTGGGTCGCAGTGCTCGGGGTACTGGGTACTCAGTGCTCAGTACACTGGGTGCTGGGTGCTCAGTGCTCGGGGTGCTGTGTGCTCAGTGCTCAGTACTCAGGGTGCTGGGTGCTCAGTGCTCGGGGTGCTGGGTGCTCAGTACTCAGGGAGCTGGGTGCTCAGTACTCATTGTGCTGGGTGCTCATTACTCAGGGTGCTGGGTGCTCAGTACTCAGGGTGCTCAGTGCTTGGGGTGCTGGGTGCTCAGTGCTCAGGGTGCTCAGTGCTTGGGGTGTTGGGTGCTCAGTGCTCAGTACTCAGGGTGCTCGGTGCTCAGTGCTCAGGGTGCTCAGTGCTCAGTACTCAGGGTGCTCAGTGCTCAGTGCTCTGGGTGCTGGGTGCTCAGTGCTCGGGGTGCTGTGTGCTCCGTGCTCAAGGTGCTGGGTGCTCAGTACTCAGGGTGCTCAGTGCTCAGGGTGCTGGGTGCTCAGTGCTCGGGGTGCTGGGTACTCAGTGCTCAGTACACAGGGTGCTGGGTGCTCAGTGCTCGGGGTGCTGGGTGCTCAGTGCTCAGTACTCAGGGTGCTGGGTGCTCAGTGCTCGGGGTGCTGGATGCTCAGTACTCAGGGTGCTGGGTGCTCAGTTCTCAGGGTGCTGGGTGCTCAGTACTCAGGGTGCTGGGTGCTCAATACGCAGTATGCTGGGTTCTCAGTGCTCAGGGTGCTGGGTGCTCAGTGCTCGGGGTGCTGGGTGCTCAATACTCAGGGTGCTCGGTGCTCAGTACTCAGGGTGCTGGGTGCTCAGTGCTCAGGGTGCTGTGTGCTCAGTACTAAGGGTGCTGGGTGCTCGGTGCTCAGTATGCTGGGTGCTCAGTACTCAGGGTGCTGGCTGCTCAGTACTCAGGGTGCTCGGTGCTCAGTACTCAGGGTGCTGGCTGTTCAGTGCTCGGGGTGCTCAGTGCTTGGGGTGCTGGGTGCTCAGTACTCAGGGTGCTCAGTGCTTGGGGTGTTGGGTGCTTAGTACTCAGGGTGCTGGGTGCTCAGTGCTCAGGGTGCTGGGTGCTCAGTACTCAGGGTGCTGGGTGCTCAGTACTCAGGGTGCTGGGTGCTCAGTGCTCGGGGTGCTGGGTGCTCAGTACTCGTGGTGCTCAGTGCTCAGTACTCAGGGTGCTGGGTGCTCAGTTCTCAGGGTGCTGGGTGCTCAGCGCTCGGGGTGCTGGCTGCTCGGTTCTCAGGGTGCTGGGTGCTCAGTACTCGGGATGCTGGGTGCTCAGTACTCAGGGTGCTGGGTGCTCATTGCTGGGGGTGCTGGTTGCTCAGTACTCAGGGTGCTGGGTGCTCATTGCTGGGGGTGCTGGCTGCTCGGTTCTCAGGTTGCTGGGTGCTCAGTACTCGGGGTGCTGGGTGCTCAGTACTCAGGGTGCTGGGTGCTCATTGCTGGGGGTGCTGGGTGCTCAGTGCTCAGGTTGCTGGATGCTCAGTACTCGGGGTGCTCGGTGCTCAGTACTCAGGGTGCTGGGTGCTCATTGCTCGGGGTGCTGGGTGCTCAGTGCTCAGGGTGCTGGGTGCCCCATGCTCGGGGTGCTGGGTGCTCAGTACTCGGGGTGCTGGGTGCTCAGTGCTCAGGGTGCTGGGTCGCAGTGCTCAAGGTACTGGGTACTCTGTGCTCAGTACACAGGGTGCTGGGTGCTCAGTGCTCGGGGTGCTGTGTGCTCAGTGCTCAGTACTCAGGGAGCTGGGTGCTCAGTGTTCGGGGTGCTGGGTGCTCAGTACTCAGGGAGCTGGGTGCTCAGTACTCAGGGTGCTGGGTGCTCATTACTCAGGGTGCTGGGTGCTCAGTACTCAGGGTGCTCAGTGCTTGGGGTGCTGGGTGCTCAGTGCTCAGGGTGCTCAGTGCTTGGGGTGTTGGGTGCTCAGTGCTCAGTACTCAGGGTGCTCGGTGCTCAGTGCTCAGGCTGCTCAGTGCTCAGTACTCAGGGTGCTCAGTGCTCAGTGCTCTGGGTGCTGGGTGCTCAGTGCTCGGGGTGCTGGGTGCTCAGTGCTCAGGGTGCTGGGTGCTCAGTACTCAGGGTGCTCAGTGCTCAGGGTGCTGGGTGCTCAGTGCTCGGGGTGCTGGGTACTCAGTGCTCAGTACACAGGGTGCTGGGTGCTCAATGCTCGGGGTGCTGGGTGCTCAGTGCTCAGTACTCAGGGTGCTGGGTGCTCAGTGCTCGGGGTGCTGGATGCTCAGTACTCAGGGTGCTGGGTGATCAGTGCTCAGGGTGCTGGGTGCTCAGTACTCAGGGTGCTGGGTGCTCAATACGCAGTATGCTGGGTTCTCAGTGCTCAGGGTGCTGGGTGCTCAGTGCTCGGGGTGCTGGGTGCTCAGTACTCAGGGTGCTCGGTGCTCAGTACTCAGGGTGCTGGGTGCTCAGTGCTCAGGGTGCTGTGTGCTCAGTACTCAGGGTGCTGGGTGCTCGGTGCTCAGTATGCTGGGTGCTCAGTACTCAGGGTGCTGGCTTCTCAGTACTCAGGGTGCTCGGTGCTCAGTACTCAGGGTGCTGGCTGTTCAGTGCTCGGGGTGCTCAGTGCTTGGGGTGCTGGGTGCTCAGTACTCAGGGTGCTCAGTGCTTGGGGTGTTGGTTGCTTAGTACTCAGGGTGCTGGGTGCTCAGTGCTCAGGGTGCTGGGTGCTCAGTACTCAGGGTGCTGGGTGCTCAGTACTCAGGGTTCTGGGTGCTCATTGCTCGGGGTGCTGGGTGCTCAGTACTCGGGGTGCTCAGTGCTCAGTACTCAGGGTGCAGGGTGCTCAGTGCTTAGGGTGCTGGGTGCTCAGCGCTCGGGGTGCTGGCTGCTCGGTTCTCAGGTTGCTGGGTTCTCAGTACTCGGGGTGCTGGGTGCTCAGTACTCAGGGTGCTGGGTGCTCATTGCTGGGGGTGCTGGGTGCTCAGTACTCAGGATGCTGGGTGCTCATTGCTGGGGGTGCTGGCTGCTCGGTTCTCAGGTTGCTGGGTGCTCAGTACTCGGGGTGCTGGGTGCTCAGTACTCAGGGTGCTGGGTGCTCATTGCTGGGGGTGCTGGGTGCTCAGTGCTCAGGTTGCTGGGTGCTCAGTACTCGGGGTGCTGGGTGCTCAGTACTCAGGGTGCTGGGTGCTCATTGCTCAGGGTGCTGGGTGCTCAGTGCTCAGGGTGCTGGGTGCTCAGTGCTCGGGGTGCTTTGTGCTCAGTACTCGGGGTGCTTGGTGCTCAGTGCTCAGGGTGCTGGGTCGCAGTGCTCGGGGTACTGGGTACTCAGTGCTCAGTACACAGGGTGCTGGGTGCTCAGTGCTCGGGGTGCTGTGTGCTCAGTGCTCAGTACTCAGGGTGCTGGGTGCTCAGTGCTCGGGGTGCTGGGTGCTCAGTACTCAGGGTACTTGGTGCTCAGTACTCAGGGTGCTGGGTGATCAGTGCTCAGGGTGCTGGGTGCTCAGTACTCAGGGTGCTCGGTGCTCAGTACTCAGGGTGCTGGGTGCTCAGTGCTCAGGATGCTGGGTCCTCAGTGCTCTGGGTGCTGTGTGCTTAGTGCTCGGTGAGCTGGGTGCTCAGTACTCAGGATGCTGGGTGCTCAGTACTCGGGGTGCTGGATGCTCAGTACTCAGGGAGCTGGGTGCTCAGTACTCAGGGTGCTGGGTGCTCAGGACTCAGGTGCTGGGTGCTCAGTGCTCAGGGTGCTGGGTGCTCAGTGCTCGGGGTGCTGGGTGCTCAGTGCTCAGTACTCAGGGTGCTGTGTGCTCAGTGCTCGGGGTGCTGGGTGCTCAGTGCTCAGTACTCAGGGTGCTGGGTGCTCAGTGCTCAGGGTGCTGGGTGCTCAGTGCTCAGGGTGCTGGGTGCTCAGTGCTCAGGGTGCTGGTTACTCAGTGCTCGGGGTGCTGGTTGCTCAGTACTCAGGGTGCTGGGTGCTCAGTACTCAGGGTGCTGGGTGCTCAGTGCTCGGGGTGCTGGGTGCTCAGTGCTCAGTGTGCTCGGTGCTCAGTACTCAGAGTGCTGGGTGCTCAGTTCTCGGGGTTTACTGTACTCAGGGTGCTGTGTGTTCAGTGCTCAGGGTATTGGGTGCTCAGTACTCAGGGTGCTCGGTGCTCGGGGTTCTGTGTGCTCAGTGCTCGGGGTGCTCAGTGCTCAGTACTCAGGGTGCTCGGTGCTTAGTATTCAGGGTGCTGGGTGCTCAGTACTCCGGGTGCTGGTTGCTCAGTGCTCAGGGTGCTCGGTGCTCAGTGCTCAGGGTGCTGGGTGCTCAGTACTCAGGGTGATCATTGCTCAGGGTGCTGGGTGCTCAGTACTCAGGGTGCTGGGTGCTCAGTACTCAGGGTGCTCAGTGCTCAGTACTCAGGGTGCTCAGTGCTCAGTACTAAGGTTGCTCAGTGCTCAGGGTGCTGGGTGCTCAGTACTCAGGGTGCTGGGTGCTCAGTGCTCAGGGTGCTGGGTGCTCAGTGCTCAGGGTGCTGGGTGCTCAGTGCTCAGGGTGCTGGGTGCTCAGTACACAGGGTGCTCTGTGCTCGGGGTGCTGGGTGCTCAGTGCTCGGTGTGCTCGGTGCTCAGTACTCGGGGTGCTCAGTGCTCAGTACTCAGGGTGCTGGGTGCTCAGTGCTCAGGGTGCTGGGTGCTCAGTACTCAGGGTGCTGGGTGCTCGGTGCTCAGTACGCTGGGTGCTCAGTACTCAGGGTGCTGGGTGCTCAGTACTCAGGGTGCTGGGTGCTCAGTACTCAGGGTGCTGGGTGCTAAGTACTCAGGGTGCTCGGTCCTCAGTGCTCAGGGTGCTGGGTGCTCAGTACTCAGGGTACAGGGTGCTCAGTGCTCAGGGTGCTCAGTGCTCAGTACTCAGGGTGCTCGGTGCTCAGTGCTCAGGGTGCTCAGTGCTCAGTACTCAGGGTGCTCAGTTCTCAGTGCTCTGGGTGCTGGGTGCTCAGTGCTCGGGGTGCTGGGTGCTCAGTGCTCAGGGTGCTGGGTGCTCAGTACTCAGGGTGCTCAGTGCTCAGGGTGCTCAGTGCTCGGGGTGCTGGGTGCTCAGTGCTCAGTACTCAGGGTGCTGGGTGCTCAGTGCTCGGGGTGCTGGATGCTCAGTACTCAGGGTGCTGGGTGCTCAGTGCTCAGGGTGCTGGGTGCTCAGTACTCAGGGTGCTGGGTGCTCAGTGCTCAGGGTGCTGGGTGCTCAGTACTCAGGCTGCTGGGTGCTCAGTGCTCAGGGTGCTGGGTGCTCAGTGCTCGAGGTGCTGGGTGCTCAGTACTCAGGGTGCTCGGTGCTCAGTACTCAGGGTGCTGGGTGCTCAGTGCTTGGGGTGCTGGGTGCTCAGTGCTCAGGGTGCTCAGTGCTTGTTGTGTTGGGTGCTCAGTGCTCAGTACTCAGGGTGCTCGGTGCTCAGTGCTCAGGGTGCTCAGTGCTCAGTACTCAGGGTGCTCGGTGCTCAGTACTCAGGGTGCTGGGTGCTCAGTGCTCAGGGTGCTGGGTGCTCAGTACTCAGGGTGCTGGGTGCTCGGTGCTCAGGGTGCTCGGTGCTCAGTACTCATGGTGCTGGGTGCTCAGTGCTCAGGGTGCTGGGTGCTCAGCGCTCAGGGTGCTGGGTGCTCAGTAATCGGGGTGCTCAGTGCTCAGTACTCAGCGTGCTGGGTGCTCAGTGCTCAGCGTGCTGGGTGCTCAGTACTCAGTCCTCAGGATGCTGGGTGCTCAGTGCTCAGGGTTCTGGGTGCTCAGTGCTCAGGGTGCTCAGTGCTCAGTGCTCAGGGTGATGGGTGCTCAGTGCTCGGGGTGCTGGGTGCTCAGTCCTCGGGGTGCTGGGTGCTCAGTGCTCGGGGTGCTGGGTGCTCATTGCTGGGGGTGCTGGGTGCTCAGTGCTCAGGTTGCTGGGTGCTCAGTACTCAGGGTGCTCAGTGCTCTGTGTGCTGTGTGCTCAGTGCTCGGGGTGCTGGGTGCTCAGTACTCAGGGTGCTGGGTGCTCAGTGCTCAGGGTGCTGGGTGCTCAGTGCTCAGGGTGCTGGGTGCTCAGTGCTCAGGGTGCTGGGTGCTCAGTACACAGGGTGCTCTGTGCTCGGGGTGCTGGGTGCTCAGTGCTCGGTGTGCTCGGTGCTCAGTACTCGGGGTGCTCAGTGCTCAGTACTCAGGGTGCTGGGTGCTCAGTGCTCAGGGTGCTGGGTGCTCAGTACTCAGGGTGCTGGGTGCTCGGTGCTCAGTACGCTGGGTGCTCAGTACTCAGGGTGCTGGGTGCTCAGTACTCAGGGTGCTGGGTGCTCAGTACTCAGGGTGCTGGGTGCTAAGTACTCAGGGTGCTCGGTCCTCAGTGCTCAGGGTGCTGGGTGCTCAGTACTCAGGGTACAGGGTGCTCAGTGCTCAGGGTGCTCAGTGCTCAGTACTCAGGGTGCTCGGTGCTCAGTGCTCAGGGTGCTCAGTGCTCAGTACTCAGGGTGCTCAGTTCTCAGTGCTCTGGGTGCTGGGTGCTCAGTGCTCGGGGTGCTGGGTGCTCAGTGCTCAGGGTGCTGGGTGCTCAGTACTCAGGGTGCTCAGTGCTCAGGGTGCTCAGTGCTCGGGGTGCTGGGTGCTCAGTGCTCAGTACTCAGGGTGCTGGGTGCTCAGTGCTCGGGGTGCTGGATGCTCAGTACTCAGGGTGCTGGGTGCTCAGTGCTCAGGGTGCTGGGTGCTCAGTACTCAGGGTGCTGGGTGCTCAGTGCTCAGGGTGCTGGGTGCTCAGTACTCAGGCTGCTGGGTGCTCAGTGCTCAGGGTGCTGGGTGCTCAGTGCTCGAGGTGCTGGGTGCTCAGTACTCAGGGTGCTCGGTGCTCAGTACTCAGGGTGCTGGGTGCTCAGTGCTTGGGGTGCTGGGTGCTCAGTGCTCAGGGTGCTCAGTGCTTGTTGTGTTGGGTGCTCAGTGCTCAGTACTCAGGGTGCTCGGTGCTCAGTGCTCAGGGTGCTCAGTGCTCAGTACTCAGGGTGCTCGGTGCTCAGTACTCAGGGTGCTGGGTGCTCAGTGCTCAGGGTGCTGGGTGCTCAGTACTCAGGGTGCTGGGTGCTCGGTGCTCAGGGTGCTCGGTGCTCAGTACTCATGGTGCTGGGTGCTCAGTGCTCAGGGTGCTGGGTGCTCAGCGCTCAGGGTGCTGGGTGCTCAGTAATCGGGGTGCTCAGTGCTCAGTACTCAGCGTGCTGGGTGCTCAGTGCTCAGCGTGCTGGGTGCTCAGTACTCAGTCCTCAGGATGCTGGGTGCTCAGTGCTCAGGGTTCTGGGTGCTCAGTGCTCAGGGTGCTCAGTGCTCAGTGCTCAGGGTGATGGGTGCTCAGTGCTCGGGGTGCTGGGTGCTCAGTGCTCGGGGTGCTGGGTGCTCAGTGCTCGGGGTGCTGGGTGCTCATTGCTGGGGGTGCTGGGTGCTCAGTGCTCAGGTTGCTGGGTGCTCAGTACTCGGGGTGCTCGGTGCTCAGTACTCAGGGTGCTGGGTGCTCATTGCTCGGGGTGCTTAGTGCTCAGTGCTCAGGGTGCTGGGTGCCCCATGCTCGGGGTGCTGGGTGCTCAGTACTCGGGGTGCTGGGTGCTCAATGCTCAGGGTGCTGGGTCGCAGTGCTCGGGGTACTGGGTACTCAGTGCTCAGTACAGAGGGTGCTGGGTGCTCAGTGCTCGGGGTGCTGTGTGCTCAGTGCTCAGTACTCAGGGTGCTGGGTGCTCAGTGTTCTGGGTGCTGGGTGCTCAGTACTCAGGGTGCTGGGTGCTCAGTGCTCTGGGTGCGGGGTGCTCAGTGCTCGGGGTGCTGGGTACTCAGTGCTCAGTACACAGGGTGCTGGGTGCTCAGTGCTCGGGGTGCTGGGTGCTCAGTGCTCAGTACTCAGGGTGCTGGGTGCTCACTGCTCGGGGTGCTGGATGCTCAGTACTCAGGGTGCTGGGTGCTCAGTGCTCAGGGTGCTGGGTGCTCAGTACTCAGGGTGCTGGGTGCTCAGTACGCAGTATGCTGGGTGCTCAGTGCTCAGGGTGCTGGGTGCTCAGTGCTCGGGGTGCTGGGTGCTCAGTACTCAGGGTGCTCGGTGCTCAGTACTCAGGGTGCTGGGTGCTCAGTGCTCAGGGTGCTGTGTGCTCAGTACTCAGGGTGCTGGGTGCTCGGTGCTCAGTATGCTGGGTGCTCAGTACTCAGGGTGCTGGCTGCTCAGTACTCAGGGTGCTCGGTGCTCAGTACTCAGGGTGCTGGCTGCTCAGTGCTCGGGGTGCTCAGTGCTTGGGGTGCTGGGTGCTCAGTACTCAGGGTGCTCAGTGCTTGGGGTGTTGGGTGCTTAGTACTCAGGGTGCTGGGTGCTCAGTGCTCAGGGTGCTGGGTGCTCAGTACTCAGGGTGCTGGGTGCTCAGTACTCAGGGTGCTGGGTGCTCAGTGCTCGGGGTGCTGGGTGCTCAGTACTCGGGGTGCTCAGTGCTCAGTACTCAGGGTGCTGTGTGCTCAGTGCTCAGGGTGCTGGGTGCTCAGCGCTCGGGGTGCTGGCTGCTCGGTTCTCAGGTTGCTGGGTGCTCAGTACACGGGATGCTGGGTGCTCAGTACTCAGGGTGCTGGGTGCTCATTGCTGGGGGTGCTGGGTCGCAGTGCTCGGGGTACTGGGTACTCAGTGCTCAGTACAGAGGGTGCTGGGTGCTCAGTGCTCGGGGTGCTGTGTGCTCAGTGCTCAGTACTCAGGGTGCTGGGTGCTCAGTGCTCGGGGTGCTGGGTGCTCAGTACTCAGCGAGCTGGGTGCTCAGTACTCAGGGTGCTGGGTGCTCATTACTCAGGGTGCTGGGTGCTCAGTACTCAGGGTGCTCAGTGCTTGGGGAGCTGGGTGCTCAGTGCTCAGGGTGCTCAGTGCTTGGGGTGTTGGGTGCTCAGTGCTCAGTACTCAGGGTGCTCGGTGCTCAGTGCTCAGGGTGCTCAGTGCTCAGTACTCAGGGTGCTCGGTGCTCAGTACTCAGGGTGCTGGGTGCTCAGTGCTCAGGGTGCTGGGTGCTCAGTACTCATGTTGCTGGGTCCTCGGTGCTCAGGGTGCTCGGTGCTCAGTACTCATGGTGCTGGGTGCTCAGTGCTCAGGGTGCTGGGTGCTCAGCGCTCAGGGTGCTGGGTGCTCAGTAATCGGGGTGCTCAGTGCTCAGTGCTCAGTGCTCAGGGTGCTGGGTGCTCAGTGCTCGGGGTGCTGGGTGCTCAGTGCTCGGGGTGCTGGGTGCTCAGTGCTCGGGGTGCTGGGTGCTCATTGCTGGGGGTGCTGGGTGCTCAGTGCTCAGGTTGCTGGGTGCTCAGTACTCGGGGTGCTCGGTGCTCAGTACTCAGGGTGCTGGGTGCTCATTGCTCAGGGTGCTGGGTGCTCAGTGCTCAGGGTGCTGGGTGCCCCATGCTCGGGGTGCTGGGTGCTCAGTACTCGGGGTGCTGGGTGCTCAATGCTCAGGGTGCTGGGTCGCAGTGCTCGGGGTACTGGGTACTCAGTGCTCAGTACAGAGGGTGCTGGGTGCTCAGTGCTCGGGGTGCTGTGTGCTCAGTGCTCAGTACTCAGGGTGCTGGGTGCTCAGTGCTCTGGGTGCTGGGTGCTCAGTACTCAGGGTGCTGGGTGCTCTGTGCTCTGGGTGCTGGGTGCTCAGTGCTCAGGGTGCTGGGTACTCACTGCTCAGTACACAGGGTGTTGGGTGCTCAGTGCTCGGGGTGCTGGGTGCTCAGTGCTCAGTACTCAGGGTGCTGGGTGCTCACTGCTCGGGGTGCTGGATGCTCAGTACTCAGGGCGCTGGGTGCTCAGTGCTCAGGGTGCTGGGTGCTCAGTACTCAGGGTGCTGGGTGCTCAGTACGCAGTATGCTGGGTGCTCAGTGCTCAGGGTGCTGGGTGCTCAGTGCTCGGGGTGCTGGGTGCTCAGTACTCAGGGTGCTCGGTGCTCAGTACTCAGGGTGCTGGGTGCTCAGTGCTCAGGGTGCTGTGTGCTCAGTACTCAGGGTGCTGGGTGCTCGGTGCTCAGTATGCTGGGTGCTCAGTACTCAGGGTGCTGGCTGCACAGTACTCAGGGTGCTCGGTGCTCAGTGCTCGGGGTGCTCAGTGCTTGGGGTGCTGGGTGCTCAGTACTCAGGGTGCTCAGTGCTTGGGGTGTTGGGTGCTTAGTACTCAGGGTGCTTGGTGCTCAGTGCTCAGGGTGCTGGGTGCTCAGTACTCAGGGTGCTGGGTGCTCAGTACTCAGGGTGCTGGGTGCTCAGTGCTCGGGGTGCTGGGTGCTCAGTACTCGGGGTGCTCAGTGCTCAGTACTCAGGGTGCTGGGTGCTCAGTGCTCAGGGTGCTGGGTGCTCAGCGCTAGGGGTGCTGGGTGCTCAGTACTCAGGGTGCTGGGTGCTCATTGCTGGGGGTGCTGGGTGCTCAGTACTCAGGGTGCTGGGTGCTCAGTGCTCAGGTTGCTGGGTGCTCAGTACTCGGGATGCTGGGTGCTCAGTACTCAGGGTGCTGGGTGCTCATTGCTGGGGGTGCTGGGTGCTCAGTACTCAGGGTGCTGGGTGCTCATTGCTGGGGGTGCTGGCTGCTCGGTTCTCAGGTTGCTGGGTGCTCAGTACTCGGGGTGCTGGGTGCTCAGTACTCAGGGTGCTGGGTGCTCATTGCTGGGGGTGCTGGGTGCTCAGTACTCGGGGTGCTCGGTGCTCAGTACTCATTGTGCTGGGTGCTCATTGCTCGGGGTGCTGGGTGCTCAGTGCTCAGGGTGCTGGGTGCCCCATTCTCGGGGTGCTGGGTGCTCAGTACTCGGGGTGCTGGGTGCTCAGTGCTCAGGGTGCTGGGTCGCAGTGCTCGGGGTACTGGGTACTCAGTGCTCAGTACACAGGGTGCTGGGTGCTCAGTGCTCGGGGTGCTGTGTGCTCAGTGCTCAGTACTCAGGGTGCTGGGTGCTCAGTGCTCGGGGTGCTGGGTGCTCAGTACTCAGGGAGCTGGGTGCTCAGTACTCAGGGTGCTGGGTGCTCAGTACTCAGGGTGCTGGGTGCTCAGTACTCAGGGTGCTCAGTGCTTGGGGTGCTGGGTGCTCAGTGCTCAGGGTGCTCAGTGCTTGGGGTGTTGGGTGCTCAGTGCTCGGTACTCAGGGTGCTCGGTGCTCAGTGCTCAGGGTGCTCAGTGCTCAGTACTCAGGGTGCTCAGTGCTCAGTGCTCTGGGTGCTGGGTGCTCAGTGCTCGGGGTGCTGGGTGCTCAGTGCTCAGGGTGCTGGGTGCTCAGTACTCAGGGTGCTCAGTGCTCAGGGTGCTGGGTGCTCAGTGCTCGGGGTGCTGGGTACTCAGTGCTCAGTACACAGGGTGCTGGGTGCTCAGTGCTCGGGGTGCTGGGTGCTCAGTGCTCAGTACTCAGGGTGCTGGGTGCTCAGTGCTCGGGGTGCTGGATGCTCAGTACTCAGGGTGCTGGGTGCTCAGTGCTCAGGGTGCTGGGTGCTCAGTACTCAGGGTGCTGGGTGCTCAGTACGCAGTATGCTGGGTGCTCAGTGCTCAGGGTGCTGGGTGCTCAGTGCTCGGGGTGCTGGGTGCTCAGTACTCAGGGTGCTCGGTGCTCAGTACTCAGGGTGCTGGGTGCTCAGTGCTCAGGGTTCTGGGTGCTCATTGCTCGGGGTGCTGGGTGCTCAGTACTCGGGGTGCTCAGTGCTCAGTACTCAGGGTGCAGGGTGCTCAGTGCTCAGGGTGCTGGGTGCTCAGCGCTCGGGGTGCTGGCTGCTAGGTTCTCAGGTTGCTGGGTTCTCAGTACTCGGGGTGCTGGGTGCTCAGTACTCAGGGTGCTGGGTGCTCATTGCTGGGGGTGCTGGGTGCTCAGTACTCAGGATGCTGGGTGCTCATTGCTGGGGGTGCTGGCTGCTCGGTTCTCAGGTTGCTGGGTGCTCAGTACTCGGGGTGCTGGGTGCTCAGTACTCAGGGTGCTGGGTGCTCATTGCTGGGGGTGCTGGGTGCTCAGTGCTCAGGTTGCTGGGTGCTCAGTACTCGGGGTGCTGGGTGCTCAGTACTCAGGGTGCTGGGTGCTCATTGCTCAGGGTGCTGGGTGCTCAGTGCTCAGGGTGCTGGGTGCTCAGTGCTCGGGGTGCTTTGTGCTCAGTACTCGGGGTGCTGGGTGCTCAGTGCTCAGGGTGCTGGGTCGCAGTGCTCGGGGTACTGGGTACTCAGTGCTCAGTACACAGGGTGCTGGGTGCTCAGTGCTCGGGGTGCTGTGTGCTCAGTGCTCAGTACTCAGGGTGCTGGGTGCTCAGTGCTCGGGGTGCTGGGTGCTCAGTACTCAGGGTACTTGGTGCTCAGTACTCAGGGTGCTGGGTGATCAGTGCTCAGGGTGCTGGGTGCTCAGTACTCAGGGTGCTCGGTGCTCAGTACTCAGGGTGCTGGGTGCTCAGTGCTCAGGATGCTGGGTCCTCAGTGCTCTGGGTGCTGTGTGCTTAGTGCTCGGTGAGCTGGGTGCTCAGTACTCAGGATGCTGGGTGCTCAGTACTCGGGGTGCTGGATGCTCAGTACTCAGGGAGCTGGGTGCTCAGTACTCAGGGTGCTGGGTGCTCAGGACTCAGGTGCTGGGAGCTCAGTGCTCAGGGTGCTGGGTGCTCAGTGCTCGGGGTGCTGGGTGCTCAGTGCTCAGTACTCAGGGTGCTGTGTGCTCAGTGCTCGGGGTGCTGGGTGCTCAGTGCTCAGTACTCAGGGTGCTGGGTGCTCAGTGCTCAGGGTGCTGGGTGCTCAGTGCTCAGGGTGCTGGGTGCTCAGTGCTCAGGGTGCTGGTTACTCAGTGCTCGGGGTGCTGGTTGCTCAGTACTCAGGGTGCTGGGTGCTCAGTACTCAGGGTGCTGGGTGCTCAGTGCTCGGGGTGCTGGGTGCTCAGTGCTCAGTGTGCTCGGTGCTCAGTACTCAGTGTGCTGGGTGGTCAGTTCTCGGGGTTTACTGTACTCAGGGTGCTGTGTGTTCAGTGCTCAGGGTATTGGGTGCTCAGTACTCAGGGTGCTCAGTGCTCGGGGTGCTCAGTGCTCAGTACTCAGGGTGCTCGGTGCTTAGTATTCAGGGTGCTGGGTGCTCAGTACTCCGGGTGCTGGTTGCTCAGTGCTCAGGGTGCTCGGTGCTCAGTGCTCAGGGTGCTGGGTGCTCAGTACTCAGGGTGATCATTGCTCAGGGTGCTGGGTGCTCAGTACTCAGGGTGCTGGGTGCTCAGTACTCAGGGTGCTCAGTGCTCAGTACTCAGGGTGCTCAGTGCTCAGTACTAAGGTTGCTCAGTGCTCAGGGTGCTGGGTGCTCAGTACTCAGGGTGCTGGGTGCTCAGTGCTCAGGGTGCTGGGTGCTCAGTGCTCAGGGTGCTGGGTGCTCAGTGCTCAGGGTGCTGGGTGCTCAGTACACAGGGTGCTCTGTGCTCGGGGTGCTGGGTGCTCAGTGCTCGGTGTGCTCGGTGCTCAGTACTCGGGGTGCTCAGTGCTCAGTACTCAGGGTGCTGGGTGCTCAGTGCTCAGGGTGCTGGGTGCTCAGTACTCAGGGTGCTGGGTGCTCGGTGCTCAGTACGCTGGGTGCTCAGTACTCAGGGTGCTGGGTGCTCAGTACTCAGGGTGCTGGGTGCTCAGTACTCAGGGTGCTGGGTGCTAAGTACTCAGGGTGCTCGGTCCTCAGTGCTCAGGGTGCTGGGTGCTCAGTACTCAGGGTACAGGGTGCTCAGTGCTCAGGGTGCTCAGTGCTCAGTACTCAGGGTGCTCGGTGCTCAGTGCTCAGGGTGCTCAGTGCTCAGTACTCAGGGTGCTCAGTTCTCAGTGCTCTGGGTGCTGGGTGCTCAGTGCTCGGGGTGCTGGGTGCTCAGTGCTCAGGGTGCTGGGTGCTCAGTACTCAGGGTGCTCAGTGCTCAGGGTGCTCAGTGCTCGGGGTGCTGGGTGCTCAGTGCTCAGTACTCAGGGTGCTGGGTGCTCAGTGCTCGGGGTGCTGGATGCTCAGTACTCAGGGTGCTGGGTGCTCAGTGCTCAGGGTGCTGGGTGCTCAGTACTCAGGGTGCTGGGTGCTCAGTGCTCAGGGTGCTGGGTGCTCAGTACTCAGGCTGCTGGGTGCTCAGTGCTCAGGGTGCTGGGTGCTCAGTGCTCGAGGTGCTGGGTGCTCAGTACTCAGGGTGCTCGGTGCTCAGTACTCAGGGTGCTGGGTGCTCAGTGCTTGGGGTGCTGGGTGCTCAGTGCTCAGGGTGCTCAGTGCTTGTTGTGTTGGGTGCTCAGTGCTCAGTACTCAGGGTGCTCGGTGCTCAGTGCTCAGGGTGCTCAGTGCTCAGTACTCAGGGTGCTCGGTGCTCAGTACTCAGGGTGCTGGGTGCTCAGTGCTCAGGGTGCTGGGTGCTCAGTACTCAGGGTGCTGGGTGCTCGGTGCTCAGGGTGCTCGGTGCTCAGTACTCATGGTGCTGGGTGCTCAGTGCTCAGGGTGCTGGGTGCTCAGCGCTCAGGGTGCTGGGTGCTCAGTAATCGGGGTGCTCAGTGCTCAGTACTCAGCGTGCTGGGTGCTCAGTGCTCAGCGTGCTGGGTGCTCAGTACTCAGTCCTCAGGATGCTGGGTGCTCAGTGCTCAGGGTTCTGGGTGCTCAGTGCTCAGGGTGCTCAGTGCTCAGTGCTCAGGGTGATGGGTGCTCAGTGCTCGGGGTGCTGGGTGCTCAGTCCTCGGGGTGCTGGGTGCTCAGTGCTCGGGGTGCTGGGTGCTCATTGCTGGGGGTGCTGGGTGCTCAGTGCTCAGGTTGCTGGGTGCTCAGTACTCAGGGTGCTCAGTGCTCTGTGTGCTGTGTGCTCAGTGCTCGGGGTGCTGGGTGCTCAGTACTCAGGGTGCTGGGTGCTCAGTGCTCAGGGTGCTGGGTGCTCAGTGCTCAGGGTGCTGGGTGCTCAGTGCTCAGGGTGCTGGGTGCTCAGTACACAGGGTGCTCTGTGCTCGGGGTGCTGGGTGCTCAGTGCTCGGTGTGCTCGGTGCTCAGTACTCGGGGTGCTCAGTGCTCAGTACTCAGGGTGCTGGGTGCTCAGTGCTCAGGGTGCTGGGTGCTCAGTACTCAGGGTGCTGGGTGCTCGGTGCTCAGTACGCTGGGTGCTCAGTACTCAGGGTGCTGGGTGCTCAGTACTCAGGGTGCTGGGTGCTCAGTACTCAGGGTGCTGGGTGCTAAGTACTCAGGGTGCTCGGTCCTCAGTGCTCAGGGTGCTGGGTGCTCAGTACTCAGGGTACAGGGTGCTCAGTGCTCAGGGTGCTCAGTGCTCAGTACTCAGGGTGCTCGGTGCTCAGTGCTCAGGGTGCTCAGTGCTCAGTACTCAGGGTGCTCAGTTCTCAGTGCTCTGGGTGCTGGGTGCTCAGTGCTCGGGGTGCTGGGTGCTCAGTGCTCAGGGTGCTGGGTGCTCAGTACTCAGGGTGCTCAGTGCTCAGGGTGCTCAGTGCTCGGGGTGCTGGGTGCTCAGTGCTCAGTACTCAGGGTGCTGGGTGCTCAGTGCTCGGGGTGCTGGATGCTCAGTACTCAGGGTGCTGGGTGCTCAGTGCTCAGGGTGCTGGGTGCTCAGTACTCAGGGTGCTGGGTGCTCAGTGCTCAGGGTGCTGGGTGCTCAGTACTCAGGCTGCTGGGTGCTCAGTGCTCAGGGTGCTGGGTGCTCAGTGCTCGAGGTGCTGGGTGCTCAGTACTCAGGGTGCTCGGTGCTCAGTACTCAGGGTGCTGGGTGCTCAGTGCTTGGGGTGCTGGGTGCTCAGTGCTCAGGGTGCTCAGTGCTTGTTGTGTTGGGTGCTCAGTGCTCAGTACTCAGGGTGCTCGGTGCTCAGTGCTCAGGGTGCTCAGTGCTCAGTACTCAGGGTGCTCGGTGCTCAGTACTCAGGGTGCTGGGTGCTCAGTGCTCAGGGTGCTGGGTGCTCAGTACTCAGGGTGCTGGGTGCTCGGTGCTCAGGGTGCTCGGTGCTCAGTACTCATGGTGCTGGGTGCTCAGTGCTCAGGGTGCTGGGTGCTCAGCGCTCAGGGTGCTGGGTGCTCAGTAATCGGGGTGCTCAGTGCTCAGTACTCAGCGTGCTGGGTGCTCAGTGCTCAGCGTGCTGGGTGCTCAGTACTCAGTCCTCAGGATGCTGGGTGCTCAGTGCTCAGGGTTCTGGGTGCTCAGTGCTCAGGGTGCTCAGTGCTCAGTGCTCAGGGTGATGGGTGCTCAGTGCTCGGGGTGCTGGGTGCTCAGTGCTCGGGGTGCTGGGTGCTCAGTGCTCGGGGTGCTGGGTGCTCATTGCTGGGGGTGCTGGGTGCTCAGTGCTCAGGTTGCTGGGTGCTCAGTACTCGGGGTGCTCGGTGCTCAGTACTCAGGGTGCTGGGTGCTCATTGCTCGGGGTGCTTAGTGCTCAGTGCTCAGGGTGCTGGGTGCCCCATGCTCGGGGTGCTGGGTGCTCAGTACTCGGGGTGCTGGGTGCTCAATGCTCAGGGTGCTGGGTCGCAGTGCTCGGGGTACTGGGTACTCAGTGCTCAGTACAGAGGGTGCTGGGTGCTCAGTGCTCGGGGTGCTGTGTGCTCAGTGCTCAGTACTCAGGGTGCTGGGTGCTCAGTGTTCTGGGTGCTGGGTGCTCAGTACTCAGGGTGCTGGGTGCTCAGTGCTCTGGGTGCGGGGTGCTCAGTGCTCGGGGTGCTGGGTACTCAGTGCTCAGTACACAGGGTGCTGGGTGCTCAGTGCTCGGGGTGCTGGGTGCTCAGTGCTCAGTACTCAGGGTGCTGGGTGCTCACTGCTCGGGGTGCTGGATGCTCAGTACTCAGGGTGCTGGGTGCTCAGTGCTCAGGGTGCTGGGTGCTCAGTACTCAGGGTGCTGGGTGCTCAGTACGCAGTATGCTGGGTGCTCAGTGCTCAGGGTGCTGGGTGCTCAGTGCTCGGGGTGCTGGGTGCTCAGTACTCAGGGTGCTCGGTGCTCAGTACTCAGGGTGCTGGGTGCTCAGTGCTCAGGGTGCTGTGTGCTCAGTACTCAGGGTGCTGGGTGCTCGGTGCTCAGTATGCTGGGTGCTCAGTACTCAGGGTGCTGGCTGCTCAGTACTCAGGGTGCTCGGTGCTCAGTACTCAGGGTGCTGGCTGCTCAGTGCTCGGGGTGCTCAGTGCTTGGGGTGCTGGGTGCTCAGTACTCAGGGTGCTCAGTGCTTGGGGTGTTGGGTGCTTAGTACTCAGGGTGCTGGGTGCTCAGTGCTCAGGGTGCTGGGTGCTCAGTACTCAGGGTGCTGGGTGCTCAGTACTCAGGGTGCTGGGTGCTCAGTGCTCGGGGTGCTGGGTGCTCAGTACTCGGGGTGCTCAGTGCTCAGTACTCAGGGTGCTGTGTGCTCAGTGCTCAGGGTGCTGGGTGCTCAGCGCTCGGGGTGCTGGCTGCTCGGTTCTCAGGTTGCTGGGTGCTCAGTACACGGGATGCTGGGTGCTCAGTACTCAGGGTGCTGGGTGCTCATTGCTGGGGGTGCTGGGTCGCAGTGCTCGGGGTACTGGGTACTCAGTGCTCAGTACAGAGGGTGCTGGGTGCTCAGTGCTCGGGGTGCTGTGTGCTCAGTGCTCAGTACTCAGGGTGCTGGGTGCTCAGTGCTCGGGGTGCTGGGTGCTCAGTACTCAGCGAGCTGGGTGCTCAGTACTCAGGGTGCTGGGTGCTCATTACTCAGGGTGCTGGGTGCTCAGTACTCAGGGTGCTCAGTGCTTGGGGAGCTGGGTGCTCAGTGCTCAGGGTGCTCAGTGCTTGGGGTGTTGGGTGCTCAGTGCTCAGTACTCAGGGTGCTCGGTGCTCAGTGCTCAGGGTGCTCAGTGCTCAGTACTCAGGGTGCTCGGTGCTCAGTACTCAGGGTGCTGGGTGCTCAGTGCTCAGGGTGCTGGGTGCTCAGTACTCATGTTGCTGGGTCCTCGGTGCTCAGGGTGCTCGGTGCTCAGTACTCATGGTGCTGGGTGCTCAGTGCTCAGGGTGCTGGGTGCTCAGCGCTCAGGGTGCTGGGTGCTCAGTAATCGGGGTGCTCAGTGCTCAGTGCTCAGTGCTCAGGGTGCTGGGTGCTCAGTGCTCGGGGTGCTGGGTGCTCAGTGCTCGGGGTGCTGGGTGCTCAGTGCTCGGGGTGCTGGGTGCTCATTGCTGGGGGTGCTGGGTGCTCAGTGCTCAGGTTGCTGGGTGCTCAGTACTCGGGGTGCTCGGTGCTCAGTACTCAGGGTGCTGGGTGCTCATTGCTCAGGGTGCTGGGTGCTCAGTGCTCAGGGTGCTGGGTGCCCCATGCTCGGGGTGCTGGGTGCTCAGTACTCGGGGTGCTGGGTGCTCAATGCTCAGGGTGCTGGGTCGCAGTGCTCGGGGTACTGGGTACTCAGTGCTCAGTACAGAGGGTGCTGGGTGCTCAGTGCTCGGGGTGCTGTGTGCTCAGTGCTCAGTACTCAGGGTGCTGGGTGCTCAGTGCTCTGGGTGCTGGGTGCTCAGTACTCAGGGTGCTGGGTGCTCTGTGCTCTGGGTGCTGGGTGCTCAGTGCTCAGGGTGCTGGGTACTCACTGCTCAGTACACAGGGTGTTGGGTGCTCAGTGCTCGGGGTGCTGGGTGCTCAGTGCTCAGTACTCAGGGTGCTGGGTGCTCACTGCTCGGGGTGCTGGATGCTCAGTACTCAGGGCGCTGGGTGCTCAGTGCTCAGGGTGCTGGGTGCTCAGTACTCAGGGTGCTGGGTGCTCAGTACGCAGTATGCTGGGTGCTCAGTGCTCAGGGTGCTGGGTGCTCAGTGCTCGGGGTGCTGGGTGCTCAGTACTCAGGGTGCTCGGTGCTCAGTACTCAGGGTGCTGGGTGCTCAGTGCTCAGGGTGCTGTGTGCTCAGTACTCAGGGTGCTGGGTGCTCGGTGCTCAGTATGCTGGGTGCTCAGTACTCAGGGTGCTGGCTGCACAGTACTCAGGGTGCTCGGTGCTCAGTGCTCGGGGTGCTCAGTGCTTGGGGTGCTGGGTGCTCAGTACTCAGGGTGCTCAGTGCTTGGGGTGTTGGGTGCTTAGTACTCAGGGTGCTTGGTGCTCAGTGCTCAGGGTGCTGGGTGCTCAGTACTCAGGGTGCTGGGTGCTCAGTACTCAGGGTGCTGGGTGCTCAGTGCTCGGGGTGCTGGGTGCTCAGTACTCGGGGTGCTCAGTGCTCAGTACTCAGGGTGCTGGGTGCTCAGTGCTCAGGGTGCTGGGTGCTCAGCGCTAGGGGTGCTGGGTGCTCAGTACTCAGGGTGCTGGGTGCTCATTGCTGGGGGTGCTGGGTGCTCAGTACTCAGGGTGCTGGGTGCTCAGTGCTCAGGTTGCTGGGTGCTCAGTACTCGGGATGCTGGGTGCTCAGTACTCAGGGTGCTGGGTGCTCATTGCTGGGGGTGCTGGGTGCTCAGTACTCAGGGTGCTGGGTGCTCATTGCTGGGGGTGCTGGCTGCTCGGTTCTCAGGTTGCTGGGTGCTCAGTACTCGGGGTGCTGGGTGCTCAGTACTCAGGGTGCTGGGTGCTCATTGCTGGGGGTGCTGGGTGCTCAGTACTCGGGGTGCTCGGTGCTCAGTACTCATTGTGCTGGGTGCTCATTGCTCGGGGTGCTGGGTGCTCAGTGCTCAGGGTGCTGGGTGCCCCATTCTCGGGGTGCTGGGTGCTCAGTACTCGGGGTGCTGGGTGCTCAGTGCTCAGGGTGCTGGGTCGCAGTGCTCGGGGTACTGGGTACTCAGTGCTCAGTACACAGGGTGCTGGGTGCTCAGTGCTCGGGGTGCTGTGTGCTCAGTGCTCAGTACTCAGGGTGCTGGGTGCTCAGTGCTCGGGGTGCTGGGTGCTCAGTACTCAGGGAGCTGGGTGCTCAGTACTCAGGGTGCTGGGTGCTCAGTACTCAGGGTGCTGGGTGCTCAGTACTCAGGGTGCTCAGTGCTTGGGGTGCTGGGTGCTCAGTGCTCAGGGTGCTCAGTGCTTGGGGTGTTGGGTGCTCAGTGCTCGGTACTCAGGGTGCTCGGTGCTCAGTGCTCAGGGTGCTCAGTGCTCAGTACTCAGGGTGCTCAGTGCTCAGTGCTCTGGGTGCTGGGTGCTCAGTGCTCGGGGTGCTGGGTGCTCAGTGCTCAGGGTGCTGGGTGCTCAGTACTCAGGGTGCTCAGTGCTCAGGGTGCTGGGTGCTCAGTGCTCGGGGTGCTGGGTACTCAGTGCTCAGTACACAGGGTGCTGGGTGCTCAGTGCTCGGGGTGCTGGGTGCTCAGTGCTCAGTACTCAGGGTGCTGGGTGCTCAGTGCTCGGGGTGCTGGATGCTCAGTACTCAGGGTGCTGGGTGCTCAGTGCTCAGGGTGCTGGGTGCTCAGTACTCAGGGTGCTGGGTGCTCAGTACGCAGTATGCTGGGTGCTCAGTGCTCAGGGTGCTGGGTGCTCAGTGCTCGGGGTGCTGGGTGCTCAGTACTCAGGGTGCTCGGTGCTCAGTACTCAGGGTGCTGGGTGCTCAGTGCTCAGGGTTCTGGGTGCTCATTGCTCGGGGTGCTGGGTGCTCAGTACTCGGGGTGCTCAGTGCTCAGTACTCAGGGTGCAGGGTGCTCAGTGCTCAGGGTGCTGGGTGCTCAGCGCTCGGGGTGCTGGCTGCTAGGTTCTCAGGTTGCTGGGTTCTCAGTACTCGGGGTGCTGGGTGCTCAGTACTCAGGGTGCTGGGTGCTCATTGCTGGGGGTGCTGGGTGCTCAGTACTCAGGATGCTGGGTGCTCATTGCTGGGGGTGCTGGCTGCTCGGTTCTCAGGTTGCTGGGTGCTCAGTACTCGGGGTGCTGGGTGCTCAGTACTCAGGGTGCTGGGTGCTCATTGCTGGGGGTGCTGGGTGCTCAGTGCTCAGGTTGCTGGGTGCTCAGTACTCGGGGTGCTGGGTGCTCAGTACTCAGGGTGCTGGGTGCTCATTGCTCAGGGTGCTGGGTGCTCAGTGCTCAGGGTGCTGGGTGCTCAGTGCTCGGGGTGCTTTGTGCTCAGTACTCGGGGTGCTGGGTGCTCAGTGCTCAGGGTGCTGGGTCGCAGTGCTCGGGGTACTGGGTACTCAGTGCTCAGTACACAGGGTGCTGGGTGCTCAGTGCTCGGGGTGCTGTGTGCTCAGTGCTCAGTACTCAGGGTGCTGGGTGCTCAGTGCTCGGGGTGCTGGGTGCTCAGTACTCAGGGTACTTGGTGCTCAGTACTCAGGGTGCTGGGTGATCAGTGCTCAGGGTGCTGGGTGCTCAGTACTCAGGGTGCTCGGTGCTCAGTACTCAGGGTGCTGGGTGCTCAGTGCTCAGGATGCTGGGTCCTCAGTGCTCTGGGTGCTGTGTGCTTAGTGCTCGGTGAGCTGGGTGCTCAGTACTCAGGATGCTGGGTGCTCAGTACTCGGGGTGCTGGATGCTCAGTACTCAGGGAGCTGGGTGCTCAGTACTCAGGGTGCTGGGTGCTCAGGACTCAGGTGCTGGGAGCTCAGTGCTCAGGGTGCTGGGTGCTCAGTGCTCGGGGTGCTGGGTGCTCAGTGCTCAGTACTCAGGGTGCTGTGTGCTCAGTGCTCGGGGTGCTGGGTGCTCAGTGCTCAGTACTCAGGGTGCTGGGTGCTCAGTGCTCAGGGTGCTGGGTGCTCAGTGCTCAGGGTGCTGGGTGCTCAGTGCTCAGGGTGCTGGTTACTCAGTGCTCGGGGTGCTGGTTGCTCAGTACTCAGGGTGCTGGGTGCTCAGTACTCAGGGTGCTGGGTGCTCAGTGCTCGGGGTGCTGGGTGCTCAGTGCTCAGTGTGCTCGGTGCTCAGTACTCAGTGTGCTGGGTGGTCAGTTCTCGGGGTTTACTGTACTCAGGGTGCTGTGTGTTCAGTGCTCAGGGTATTGGGTGCTCAGTACTCAGGGTGCTCGGTGCTCGGGGTTCTGGGTGCTCAGTGCTCGGGGTGCTCAGTGCTCAGTACTCAGGGTGCTCGGTGCTTAGTATTCAGGGTGCTGGGTGCTCAGTACTCCGGGTGCTGGTTGCTCAGTGCTCAGGGTGCTCGGTGCTCAGTGCTCAGGGTGCTGGGTGCTCAGTACTCAGGGTGATCATTGCTCAGGGTGCTGGGTGCTCAGTACTCAGGGTGCTGGGTGCTCAGTACTCAGGGTGCTCAGTGCTCAGTACTCAGGGTGCTCAGTGCTCAGTACTAAGGTTGCTCAGTGCTCAGGGTGCTGGGTGCTCAGTACTCAGGGTGCTGGGTGCTCAGTGCTCAGGGTGCTGGGTGCTCAGTGCTCAGGGTGCTGGGTGCTCAGTGCTCAGGGTGCTGGGTGCTCAGTACACAGGGTGCTCTGTGCTCGGGGTGCTGATTGCTCAGTGCTCGGTGTGCTCGGTGCTCAGTACTCGGGGTGCTCAGTGCTCAGTACTCAGGGTGCTGGGTGCTCAGTGCTCAGGGTGCTGGGTGCTCAGTACTCAGGGTGCTGGGTGCTCGGTGCTCAGTACGCTGGGTGCTCAGTACTCAGGGTGCTGGGTGCTCAGTACTCAGGGTGCTGGGTGCTCAGTACTCAGGGTGCTGGGTGCTAAGTACTCAGGGTGCTCGGTCCTCAGTGCTCAGGGTGCTGGGTGCTCAGTACTCAGGGTGCAGGGTGCTCAGTGCTCAGGGTGCTCAGTGCTCAGTACTCAGGGTGCTCGGTGCTCAGTGCTCAGGGTGCTCAGTGCTCAGTACTCAGGGTGCTCAGTTCTCAGTGCTCTGGGTGCTGGGTGCTCAGTGCTCAGGGTGCTGGGTGCTCAGTGCTCAGGGTGCTGGGTGCTCAGTACTCAGGGTGCTCAGTGCTCAGGGTGCTCAGTGCTCGGGGTGCTGGGTGCTCAGTGCTCAGTACTCAGGGTGCTGGGTGCTCAGTGCTCGGGGTGCTGGATGCTCAGTACTCAGGGTGCTGGGTGCTCAGTGCTCAGGGTGCTGGGTGCTCAGTACTCAGGGTGCTGGGTGCTCAGTGCTCAGGGTGCTGGGTGCTCAGTACTCAGGGTGCTGGGTGCTCAGTGCTCAGGGTGCTGGGTGCTCAGTGCTCGAGGTGCTGGGTGCTCAGTACTCAGGGTGCTCGGTGCTCAGTACTCAGGGTGCTGGGTGCTCAGTGCTTGGGGTGCTGGGTGCTCAGTGCTCAGGGTGCTCAGTGCTTGTTGTGTTGGGTGCTCAGTGCTCAGTACTCAGGGTGCTCGGTGCTCAGTGCTCAGGGTGCTCAGTGCTCAGTACTCAGGGTGCTCGGTGCTCAGTACTCAGGGTGCTGGGTGCTCAGTGCTCAGGGTGCTGGGTGCTCAGTACTCAGGGTGCTGGGTGCTCGGTGCTCAGGGTGCTCGGTGCTCAGTACTCATGGTGCTGGGTGCTCAGTGCTCAGGGTGCTGGGTGCTCAGCGCTCAGGGTGCTGGGTGCTCAGTAATCGGGGTGCTCAGTGCTCAGTACTCAGCGTGCTGGGTGCTCAGTGCTCAGCGTGCTGGGTGCTCAGTACTCAGTGCTCAGGATGCTGGGTGCTCAGTGCTCAGGGTTCTGGGTGCTCAGTGCTCAGGGTGCTCAGTGCTCAGTGCTCAGGGTGATGGGTGCTCAGTGCTCGGGGTGCTGGGTGCTCAGTGCTCGGGGTGCTGGGTGCTCAGTGCTCGGGGTGCTGGGTGCTCATTGCTGGGGGTGCTGGGTGCTCAGTGCTCAGGTTGCTGGGTGCTCAGTACTCGGGGTGCTCGGTGCTCAGTACTCAGGGTGCTGGGTGCTCATTGCTCGGGGTGCTTAGTGCTCAGTGCTCAGGGTGCTGGGTGCCCCATGCTCGGGGTGCTGGGTGCTCAGTACTCGGGGTGCTGGGTGCTCAATGCTCAGGGTGCTGGGTCGCAGTGCTCGGGGTACTGGGTACTCAGTGCTCAGTACAGAGGGTGCTGGGTGCTCAGTGCTCGGGGTGCTGTGTGCTCAGTGCTCAGTACTCAGGGTGCTGGGTGCTCAGTGTTCTGGGTGCTGGGTGCTCAGTACTCAGGGTGCTGGGTGCTCAGTGCTCTGGGTGCGGGGTGCTCAGTGCTCGGGGTGCTGGGTACTCAGTGCTCAGTACACAGGGTGCTGGGTGCTCAGTGCTCGGGGTGCTGGGTGCTCAGTGCTCAGTACTCAGGGTGCTGGGTGCTCACTGCTCGGGGTGCTGGATGCTCAGTACTCAGGGTGCTGGGTGCTCAGTGCTCAGGGTGCTGGGTGCTCAGTACTCAGGGTGCTGGGTGCTCAGTACGCAGTATGCTGGGTGCTCAGTGCTCAGGGTGCTGGGTGCTCAGTGCTCGGGGTGCTGGGTGCTCAGTACTCAGGGTGCTCGGTGCTCAGTACTCAGGGTGCTGGGTGCTCAGTGCTCAGGGTGCTGTGTGCTCAGTACTCAGGGTGCTGGCTGCTCAGTACTCAGGGTGCTCGGTGCTCAGTACTCAGGGTGCTGGCTGCTCAGTGCTCGGGGTGCTCAGTGCTTGGGGTGCTGGGTGCTCAGTACTCAGGGTGCTCAGTGCTTGGGGTGTTGGGTGCTTAGTACTCAGGGTGCTGGGTGCTCAGTGCTCAGGGTGCTGGGTGCTCAGTACTCAGGGTGCTGGGTGCTCAGTACTCAGGGTGCTGGGTGCTCAGTGCTCGGGGTGCTGGGTGCTCAGTACTCGGGGTGCTCAGTGCTCAGTACTCAGGGTGCTGTGTGCTCAGTGCTCAGGGTGCTGGGTGCTCAGCGCTCGGGGTGCTGGCTGCTCGGTTCTCAGGTTGCTGGGTGCTCAGTACACGGGATGCTGGGTGCTCAGTACTCAGGGTGCTGGGTGCTCATTGCTGGGGGTGCTGGGTCGCAGTGCTCGGGGTACTGGGTACTCAGTGCTCAGTACAGAGGGTGCTGGGTGCTCAGTGCTCGGGGTGCTGTGTGCTCAGTGCTCAGTACTCAGGGTGCTGGGTGCTCAGTGCTCGGGGTGCTGGGTGCTCAGTACTCAGGGAGCTGGGTGCTCAGTACTCAGGGTGCTGGGTGCTCATTACTCAGGGTGCTGGGTGCTCAGTACTCAGGGTGCTCAGTGCTTGGGGAGCTGGGTGCTCAGTGCTCAGGGTGCTCAGTGCTTGGGGTGTTGGGTGCTCAGTGCTCAGTACTCAGGGTGCTCGGTGCTCAGTGCTCAGGGTGCTCAGTGCTCAGTACTCAGGGTGCTCGGTGCTAGTACTCAGGGTGCTGGGTGCTCAGTGCTCAGGGTGCTGGGTGCTCAGTACTCATGGTGCTGGGTCCTCGGTGCTCAGGGTGCTCGGTGCTCAGTACTCATGGTGCTGGGTGCTCAGTGCTCAGGGTGCTGGGTGCTCAGCGCTCAGGGTGCTGGGTGCTCAGTAATCGGGGTGCTCAGTGCTCAGTGCTCAGTGCTCAGGGTGCTGGGTGCTCAGTGCTCGGGGTGCTGGGTGCTCAGTGCTCGGGGTGCTGGGTGCTCAGTGCTCGGGGTGCTGGGTGCTCATTGCTGGGGGTGCTGGGTGCTCAGTGCTCAGGTTGCTGGGTGCTCAGTACTCGGGGTGCTCGGTGCTCAGTACTCAGGGTGCTGGGTGCTCATTGCTCAGGGTGCTGGGTGCTCAGTGCTCAGGGTGCTGGGTGCCCCATGCTCGGGGTGCTGGGTGCTCAGTACTCGGGGTGCTGGGTGCTCAATGCTCAGGGTGCTGGGTCGCAGTGCTCGGGGTACTGGGTACTCAGTGCTCAGTACAGAGGGTGCTGGGTGCTCAGTGCTCGGGGTGCTGTGTGCTCAGTGCTCAGTACTCAGGGTGCTGGGTGCTCAGTGCTCTGGGTGCTGGGTGCTCAGTACTCAGGGTGCTGGGTGCTCTGTGCTCTGGGTGCTGGGTGCTCAGTGCTCAGGGTGCTGGGTACTCACTGCTCAGTACACAGGGTGCTGGGTGCTCAGTGCTCGGGGTGCTGGGTGCTCAGTGCTCAGTACTCAGGGTGCTGGGTGCTCACTGCTCGGGGTGCTGGATGCTCAGTACTCAGGGCGCTGGGTGCTCAGTGCTCAGGGTGCTGGGTGCTCAGTACTCAGGGTGCTGGGTGCTCAGTACGCAGTATGCTGGGTGCTCAGTGCTCAGGGTGCTGGGTGCTCAGTGCTCGGGGTGCTGGGTGCTCAGTACTCAGGGTGCTCGGTGCTCAGTACTCAGGGTGCTGGGTGCTCAGTGCTCAGGGTGCTGTGTGCTCAGTACTCAGGGTGCTGGGTGCTCGGTGCTCAGTATGCTGGGTGCTCAGTACTCAGGGTGCTGGCTGCACAGTACTCAGGGTGCTCGGTGCTCAGTACTCAGGGTGCTGGCTGCTCAGTGCTCGGGGTGCTCAGTGCTTGGGGTGCTGGGTGCTCAGTACTCAGGGTGCTCAGTGCTTGGGGTGTTGGGTGCTTAGTACTCAGGGTGCTTGGTGCTCAGTGCTCAGGGTGCTGGGTGCTCAGTACTCAGGGTGCTGGGTGCTCAGTACTCAGGGTGCTGGGTGCTCAGTGCTCGGGGTGCTGGGTGCTCAGTACTCGGGGTGCTCAGTGCTCAGTACTCAGGGTGCTGGGTGCTCAGTGCTCAGGGTGCTGGGTGCTCAGCGCTAGGGGTGCTGGGTGCTCAGTACTCAGGGTGCTGGGTGCTCATTGCTGGGGGTGCTGGGTGCTCAGTACTCAGGGTGCTGGGTGCTCAGTGCTCAGGTTGCTGGGTGCTCAGTACTCGGGATGCTGGGTGCTCAGTACTCAGGGTGCTGGGTGCTCATTGCTGGGGGTGCTGGGTGCTCAGTACTCAGGGTGCTGGGTGCTCATTGCTGGGGGTGCTGGCTGCTCGGTTCTCAGGTTGCTGGGTGCTCAGTACTCGGGGTGCTGGGTGCTCAGTACTCAGGGTGCTGGGTGCTCATTGCTGGGGGTGCTGGGTGCTCAGTACTCGGGGTGCTCGGTGCTCAGTACTCATTGTGCTGGGTGCTCATTGCTCGGGGTGCTGGGTGCTCAGTGCTCAGGGTGCTGGGTGCCCCATTCTCGGGGTGCTGGGTGCTCAGTACTCGGGGTGCTGGGTGCTCAGTGCTCAGGGTGCTGGGTCGCAGTGCTCGGGGTACTGGGTACTCAGTGCTCAGTACACAGGGTGCTGGGTGCTCAGTGCTCGGGGTGCTGTGTGCTCAGTGCTCAGTACTCAGGGTGCTGGGTGCTCAGTGCTCGGGGTGCTGGGTGCTCAGTACTCAGGGAGCTGGGTGCTCAGTACTCAGGGTGCTGGGTGCTCATTACTCAGGGTGCTGGGTGCTCAGTACTCAGGGTGCTCAGTGCTTGGGGTGCTGGGTGCTCAGTGCTCAGGGTGCTCAGTGCTTGGGGTGTTGGGTGCTCAGTGCTCGGTACTCAGGGTGCTCGGTGCTCAGTGCTCAGGGTGCTCAGTGCTCAGTACTCAGGGTGCTCAGTGCTCAGTGCTCTGGGTGCTGGGTGCTCAGTGCTCGGGGTGCTGGGTGCTCAGTGCTCAGGGTGCTGGGTGCTCAGTACTCAGGGTGCTCAGTGCTCAGGGTGCTGGGTGCTCAGTGCTCGGGGTGCTGGGTACTCAGTGCTCAGTACACAGGGTGCTGGGTGCTCAGTGCTCAGTACTCAGGGTGCTGGGTGCTCAGTGCTCGGGGTGCTGGATGCTCAGTACTCAGGGTGCTGGGTGCTCAGTGCTCAGGGTGCTGGGTGCTCAGTACTCAGGGTGCTGAGTGCTCAGTACGCAGTATGCTGGGTGCTCAGTGCTCAGGGTGCTGGGTGCTCAGTGCTCGGGGTGCTGGGTGCTCAGTACTCAGGGTGCTCGGTGCTCAGTACTCAGGGTGCTGGGTGCTCAGTGCTCAGGGTGCTGTGTGCTCAGTACTCAGGGTGCTGGGTGCTCGGTGCTCAGTATGCTGGGTGCTCAGTACTCAGGGTGCTGGCTGCTCAGTACTCAGGGTGCTCGGTGCTCAGTACTCAGGGTGCTGGCTGCTCAGTGCTCGGGGTGCTCAGTGCTTGGGGTGCTGGGTGCTCAGTACTCAGGGTGCTCAGTGCTTGGGGTGTTGGGTGCTTAGTACTCAGGGTGCTGGGTGCTCAGTGCTCAGGGTGCTGGGTGCTCAGTACTCAGGGTGCTGGGTGCTCAGTACTCAAGGTGCTGGGTGCTCAGTGCTCGGGGTGCTGGGTGCTCAGTACTCGGGGTGCTCAGTGCTCAGTACTCAGGGTGCTGGGTGCTCAGTGCTCAGGGTGCTGGGTGCTCAGCGCTCGGGGTGCTGGCTGCTCGGTTCTCAGGTTGCTGGGTGCTCAGTGCTCGGGGTGCTGGGTGCTCAGTACTCGGGGTGCTCAGTGCTCAGTACTCAGGGTGCTGGGTGCTCAGTGCTCAGCGTGCTGGGTGCTCAGTACTCAGTGCTCAGGATGCTTTGTGCTCAGTACTCAGGGTTCTGGGTGCTCAGTGCTCAGGGTGCTCAGTGCTCAGTGCTCAGGGTGCTGGGTGCTCAGTGCTTGGGGTGCTGGGTGCTCAGTGCTCGGGGTGCTGGGTGCTCAGTGCTCGGGGTGCTGGGTGCTCATTGCTGGGGGTGCTGGGTGCTCAGTGCTCAGGTTGCTGGGTGCTCAGTACTCGGGGTGCTCGGTGCTCAGTACTCAGGGTGCTGGGTGCTCATTGCTCGGGGTGCTTGGTGCTCAGTGCTCAGGGTGCTGGGTGCCCCATGCTCGGGGTGCTGGGTGCTCAGTACTCGGGGTGCTGGGTGCTCAATGCTCAGGGTGCTGGGTCGCAGTGCTCGGGGTACTGGGTACTCAGTGCTCAGTACAGAGGGTGCTGGGTGCTCAGTGCTCGGGGTGCTGTGTGCTCAGTGCTCAGTACTCAGGGTGCTGGGTGCTCAGTGTTCTGGGTGCTGGGTGCTCAGTACTCAGGGTGCTGGGTGCTCAGTGCTCTGGGTGCGGGGTGCTCAGTGCTCGGGGTGCTGGGTACTCAGTGCTCAGTACACAGGGTGCTGGGTGCTCAGTGCTCGGGGTGCTGGGTGCTCAGTGCTCAGTACTCAGGGTGCTCGGTGCTCACTGCTCGGGGTGCTGGATGCTCAGTACTCAGGGTGCTGGGTGCTCAGTGCTCAGGGTGCTGGGTGCTCAGTACTCAGGGTGCTGGGTGCTCAGTACGCAGTATGCTGGGTGCTCAGTGCTCAGGGTGCTGGGTGCTCAGTGCTCGGGGTGCTGGGTGCTCAGTACTCAGGGTGCTCGGTGCTCAGTACTCAGGGTGCTGGGTGCTCAGTGCTCAGGGTGCTGTGTGCTCAGTACTCAGGGTGCTGGGTGCTCGGTGCTCAGTATGCTGGGTGCTCAGTACTCAGGGTGCTGGCTGCTCAGTACTCAGGGTGCTCGGTGCTCAGTACTCAGGGTGCTGGCTGCTCAGTGCTCGGGGTGCTCAGTGCTTGGGGTGCTGGGTGCTCAGTACTCAGGGTGCTCAGTGCTTGGGGTGTTGGGTGCTTAGTACTCAGGGTGCTGGGTGCTCAGTGCTCAGGGTGCTGGGTGCTCAGTACTCAGGGTGCTGGGTGCTCAGTACTCAGGGTGCTGTGTGCTCAGTGCTCGGCGTGCTGGGTGCTCAGTACTCGGGGTGCTCAGTGCTCAGTACTCAGGGTGCTGTGTGCTCAGTGCTCAGGGTGCTGGGTGCTCAGCGCTCGGGGTGCTGGCTGCTCGGTTCGCAGGTTGCTGGGTGCTCAGTACTCGGGATGCTGGGTGCTCAGTACTCAGGGTGCTGGGTGCTCATTGCTGGGGGTGCTGGGTCGCAGTGCTCGGGGTACTGGGTACTCAGTGCTCAGTACAGAGGGTGCTGGGTGCTCGTGCTCGGGGTGCTGTGTGCTCAGTGCTCAGTACTCAGGGTGCTGGGTGCTCAGTGCTCGGGGTGCTGGGTGCTCAGTACTCAGGGAGCTGGTTGCTCAGTACTCAGGGTGCTGGGTGCTCATTACTCAGGGTGCTGGGTGCTCAGTACTCAGGGTGCTCAGTGCTTGGGGTGCTGGGTGCTCAGTGCTCAGGGTGCTCAGTGCTTGGGGTGTTGGGTGCTCAGTGCTCAGTACTAAGGGTGCTCGGTGCTCAGTGCTCAGGGTGCTCAGTGCTCAGTACTCAGGGTGCTCGGTGCTCAGTACTCAGGGTGCTGGGTGCTCAGTGCTCAGGGTGCTGGGTGCTCAGTACTCAGGGTGCTGGGTGCTCGGTGCTCAGGGTGCTCGGTGCTCAGTACTCATGGTGCTGGGTGCTCAGTGCTCAGGGTGCTGGGTGCTCAGCGCTCAGGGTGCTGGGTGCTCAGTAATCGGGGTGCTCAGTGCTCAGTACTCAGGGTGCTGGGTGCTCAGTGCTCAGCGTGCTGGGTGCTCAGTACTCAGTGCTCAGGATGCTGGGTGCTCAGTGCTCAGGGTTCTGGGTGCTCAGTGCTCAGGGTGCTCAGTGCTCAGTGCTCAGTGCTCAGGGTGCTGGGTGCTCAGTGCTCGGGGTGCTGGGTGCTCAGTGCTCAGTACTCAGGGTGCTGGGTGCTCACTGCTCGGGGTGCTGGATGCTCAGTACTCAGGGCGCTGGGTGCTCAGTGCTCAGGGTGCTGCGTGCTCAGTACTCAGGGTGCTGGGTGCTCAGTACGCAGTATGCTGGGTGCTCAGTGCTCAGGGTGCTGGGTGCTCAGTGCTCGGGGTGCTGGGTGCTCAGTACTCAGGGTGCTCGGTGCTCAGTACTCAGGGTGCTGGGTGCTCAGTGCTCAGGGTGCTGTGTGCTCAGTACTCAGGGTGCTGGGTGCTCGGTGCTCAGTATGCTGGGTGCTCAGTACTCAGGGTGCTGGCTGCACAGTACTCAGGGTGCTCGGTGCTCAGTACTCAGAGTGCAGGCTGCTCAGTGCTCGGGGTGCTCAGTGATTGGGGTGCTGGGTGCTCAGTACTCAGGGTGCTCAGTGCTTGGGGTGTTGGGTGCTTAGTACTCAGGGTGCTGGGTGCTCAGTGCTCAGGGTGCTGGGTGCTCAGTACTCAGGGTGCTGGGTGCTCAGTACTCAGGGTGCTGGGTGCTCAGTGCTCGGGGTGCTGGGTGCTCAGTACTCGGGGTGCCCAGTGCTCAGTACTCAGGGTGCTGGGTGCTCAGTGCTCAGGGTGCTGGGTGCTCAGCGCTCGGGGTGCTGGCTGCTCGGTTCTCAGGTTGCTGGGTGCTCAGTACTCGGGATGCTGGGTGCTCAGTACTCAGGGTGCTGGGTGCTCATTGCTGGGGGTGCTGGGTGCTCAGTACTCAGGGTGCTGGGTGCTCATTGCTGGGGGTGCTGGCTGCTCGGTTCTCAGGTTGCTGGGTGCTCAGTACTCGGGGTGCTGGGTGCTCAGTACTCAGGGTGCTGGGTGCTCATTGCTGGGGGTGCTGGGTGCTCAGTACTCGGGGTGCTCGGTGCTCAGTACTCATTGTGCTGGGTGCTCATTGCTCGGGGTGCTGGGTGCTCAGTGCTCAGGGTGCTGGGTGCCCCATTCTCGGGGTGCTGGGTGCTCAGTACTCGGGGTGCTGGGTGCTCAGTGCTCAGGGTGCTGGGTCGCAGTGCTCGGGGTACTGGGTACTCAGTGCTCAGTACACAGGGTGCTGGGTGCTCAGTGCTCGGGGTGCTGTGTGCTCAGTGCTCAGTACTCAGGGTGCTGGGTGCTCAGTGCTCGGGGTGCTGGGTGCTCAGTACTCAGGGAGCTGGGTGCTCAGTACTCAGGGTGCTGGGTGCTCATTACTCAGGGTGCTGGGTGCTCAGTACTCAGGGTGCTCAGTGCTTGGGGTGCTGGGTGCTCAGTGCTCAGGGTGCTCAGTGCTTGGGGTGTTGGGTGCTCAGTGCTCAGTACTCAGGGTGCTCGGTGCTCAGTGCTCAGGGTGCTCAGTGCTCAGTACTCAGGGTGCTCAGTGCTCAGTGCTCTGGGTGCTGGGTGCTCAGTGCTCGGGGTGCTGGGTGCTCAGTGCTCAGGGTGCTGGGTGCTCAGTACTCAGGGTGCTCAGTGCTCAGGGTGCTGGGTGCTCAGTGCTCGGGGTGCTGGGTACTCAGTGCTCAGTACACAGGGTGCTGGGTGTTCAGTGCTCGGGGTGCTGGGTGCTCAGTGCTCAGTACTCAGGGTGCTGGGTGCTCAGTGCTCGGGGTGCTGGATGCTCAGTACTCAGGGTGCTGGGTGCTCAGTGCTCAGGGTGCTGGGTGCTCAGTACTCAGGGTGCTGGGTGCTCAGTACGCAGTATGCTGGGTGCTCAGTGCTCAGGGTGCTGGGTGCTCAGTGCTCGGGGTGCTGGTTGCTCAGTACTCAGGGTGCTCGGTGCTCAGTACTCAGGGTGCTGGGTGCTCAGTGCTCAGGGTGCTGTGTGCTCAGTACTCAGGGTGCTGGGTGCTCGGTGCTCAGTATGCTGGGTGCTCAGTACTCAGGGTGCTGGCTGCTCAGTACTCAGGGTGCTCGGTGCTCAGTACTCAGGGTGCTGGCTGCTCAGTGCTCGGGGTGCTCAGTGCTTGGGGTGCTGGGTGCTCAGTACTCAGGGTGCTCAGTGCTTGGGGTGTTGGGTGCTTAGTACTCAGGGTGCTGGGTGCTCAGTGCTCAGGGTGCTGGGTGCTCAGTACTCAGGGTGCTGGGTGCTCAGTACTCAGGGTGCTGGGTGCTCAGTGCTCTGGGTGCGGGGTGCTCAGTGCTCGGGGTGCTGGGTACTCAGTGCTCAGTACACAGGGTGCTGGGTGCTCAGTGCTCGGGGTGCTGGGTGCTCAGTGCTCAGTACTCAGGGTGCTCGGTGCTCACTGCTCGGGGTGCTGGATGCTCAGTACTCAGGGTGCTGGGTGCTCAGTGCTCAGGGTGCTGGGTGCTCAGTACTCAGGGTGCTGGGTGCTCAGTACGCAGTATGCTGGGTGCTCAGTGCTCAGGGTGCTGGGTGCTCAGTGCTCGGGGTGCTGGGTGCTCAGTACTCAGGGTGCTCGGTGCTCAGTACTCAGGGTGCTGGGTGCTCAGTGCTCAGGGTGCTGTGTGCTCAGTACTCAGGGTGCTGGGTGCTCGGTGCTCAGTATGCTGGGTGCTCAGTACTCAGGGTGCTGGCTGCTCAGTACTCAGGGTGCTCGGTGCTCAGTACTCAGGGTGCTGGCTGCTCAGTGCTCGGGGTGCTCAGTGCTTGGGGTGCTGGGTGCTCAGTACTCAGGGTGCTCAGTGCTTGGGGTGTTGGGTGCTTAGTACTCAGGGTGCTGGGTGCTCAGTGCTCAGGGTGCTGGGTGCTCAGTACTCAGGGTGCTGGGTGCTCAGTACTCAGGGTGCTGGGTGCTCAGTGCTCGGGGTGCTGGGTGCTCAGTACTCGGGGTGCTCAGTGCTCAGTACTCAGGGTGCTGTGTGCTCAGTGCTCAGGGTGCTGGGTGCTCAGCGCTCGGGGTGCTGGCTGCTCGGTTCGCAGGTTGCTGGGTGCTCAGTACTCGGGATGCTGGGTGCTCAGTACTCAGGGTGCTGGGTGCTCATTGCTGGGGGTGCTGGGTCGCAGTGCTCGGGGTACTGGGTACTCAGTGCTCAGTACAGAGGGTGCTGGGTGCTCGTGCTCGGGGTGCTGTGTGCTCAGTGCTCAGTACTCAGGGTGCTGGGTGCTCAGTGCTCGGGGTGCTGGGTGCTCAGTACTCAGGGAGCTGGTTGCTCAGTACTCAGGGTGCTGGGTGCTCATTACTCAGGGTGCTGGGTGCTCAGTACTCAGGGTGCTCAGTGCTTGGGGTGCTGGGTGCTCAGTGCTCAGGGTGCTCAGTGCTTGGGGTGTTGGGTGCTCAGTGCTCAGTACTCAGGGTGCTCGGTGCTCAGTGCTCAGGGTGCTCAGTGCTCAGTACTCAGGGTGCTCGGTGCTCAGTACTCAGGGTGCTGGGTGCTCAGTGCTCAGGGTGCTGGGTGCTCAGTACTCAGGGTGCTGGGTGCTCGGTGCTCAGGGTGCTCGGTGCTCAGTACTCATGGTGCTGGGTGCTCAGTGCTCAGGGTGCTGGGTGCTCAGCGCTCAGGGTGCTGGGTGCTCAGTAATCGGGGTGCTCAGTGCTCAGTACTCAGGGTGCTGGGTGCTCAGTGCTCAGCGTGCTGGGTGCTCAGTACTCAGTGCTCAGGATGCTGGGTGCTCAGTGCTCAGGGTTCTGGGTGCTCAGTGCTCAGGGTGCTCAGTGCTCAGTGCTCAGGGTGCTGGGTGCTCAGTGCTCGGGGTGCTGGGTGCTCAGTGCTCAGTACTCAGGGTGCTGGGTGCTCACTGCTCGGGGTGCTGGATGCTCAGTACTCAGGGCGCTGGGTGCTCAGTGCTCAGGGTGCTGCGTGCTCAGTACTCAGGGTGCTGGGTGCTCAGTACGCAGTATGCTGGGTGCTCAGTGCTCAGGGTGCTGGGTGCTCAGTGCTCGGGGTGCTGGGTGCTCAGTACTCAGGGTGCTCGGTGCTCAGTACTCAGGGTGCTGGGTGCTCAGTGCTCAGGGTGCTGTGTGCTCAGTACTCAGGGTGCTGGGTGCTCGGTGCTCAGTATGCTGGGTGCTCAGTACTCAGGGTGCTGGCTGCACAGTACTCAGGGTGCTTGGTGCTCAGTACTCAGAGTGCAGGCTGCTCAGTGCTCGGGGAGCTCAGTGCTTGGGGTGCTGGGTGCTCAGTACTCAGGGTGCTCAGTGCTTGGGGTGTTGGGTGCTTAGTACTCAGGGTGCTGGGTGCTCAGTGCTCAGGGTGCTGGGTGCTCAGTACTCAGGGTGCTGGGTGCTCAGTACTCAGGGTGCTGGGTGCTCAGTGCTCGGGGTGCTGGGTGCTCAGTACTCGGGGTGCCCAGTGCTCAGTACTCAGGGTGCTGGGTGCTCAGTGCTCAGGGTGCTGGGTGCTCAGCGCTCGGGGTGCTGGCTGCTCGGTTCTCAGGTTGCTGGGTGCTCAGTACTCGGGATGCTGGGTGCTCAGTACTCAGGGTGCTGGGTGCTCATTGCTGGGGGTGCTGGGTGCTCAGTACTCAGGGTGCTGGGTGCTCATTGCTGGGGGTGCTGGCTGCTCGGTTCTCAGGTTGCTGGGTGCTCAGTACTCGGGGTGCTGGGTGCTCAGTACTCAGGGTGCTGGGTGCTCATTGCTGGGGGTGCTGGGTGCTCAGTACTCGGGGTGCTCGGTGCTCAGTACTCATTGTGCTGGGTGCTCATTGCTCGGGGTGCTGGGTGCTCAGTGCTCAGGGTGCTGGGTGCCCCATTCTCGGGGTGCTGGGTGCTCAGTACTCGGGGTGCTGGGTGCTCAGTGCTCAGGGTGCTGGGTCGCAGTGCTCGGGGTACTGGGTACTCAGTGCTCAGTACACAGGGTGCTGGGTGCTCAGTGCTCGGATTGCTGTGTGCTCAGTGCTCAGTACTCAGGGTGCTGGGTGCTCAGTGCTCGGGGTGCTGGGTGCTCAGTACTCAGGGAGCTGGGTGCTCAGTACTCAGGGTGCTGGGTGCTCATTACTCAGGGTGCTGGGTGCTCAGTACTCAGGGTGCTCAGTGCTTGGGGTGCTGGGTGCTCAGTGCTCAGGGTGCTCAGTGCTTGGGGTGTTGGGTGCTCAGTGCTCAGTACTCAGGGTGCTCGGTGCTCAGTGCTCAGGGTGCTCAGTGCTCAGTACTCAGGGTGCTCAGTGCTCAGTGCTCTGGGTGCTGGGTGCTCAGTGCTCGGGGTGCTGGGTGCTCAGTGCTCAGGGTGCTGGGTGCTCAGTACTCAGGGTGCTCAGTGCTCAGGGTGCTGGGTGCTCAGTGCTCGGGGTGCTGGGTACTCAGTGCTCAGTACACAGGGTGCTGGGTGTTCAGTGCTCGGGGTGCTGGGTGCTCAGTGCTCAGTACTCAGGGTGCTGGGTGCTCAGTGCTCGGGGTGCTGGATGCTCAGTACTCAGGGTGCTGGGTGCTCAGTGCTCAGGGTGCTGGGTGCTCAGTACTCAGGGTGCTGGGTGCTCAGTACGCAGTATGCTGGGTGCTCAGTGCTCAGGGTGCTGGGTGCTGGGTGCTCAGTACTCAGGGTGCTCGGTGCTCAGTACTCAGGGTGCTGGGTGCTCAGTGCTCAGGGTGCTGTGTGCTCAGTACTCAGGGTGCTGGGTGCTCGGTGCTCAGTATGCTGGGTGCTCAGTACTCAGGGTGCTGGCTGCTCAGTACTCAGGGTGCTCGGTGCTCAGTACTCAGGGTGCTGGCTGCTCAGTGCTCGGGGTGCTCAGTGCTTGGGGTGCTGGGTGCTCAGTACTCAGGGTGCTCAGTGCTTGGGGTGTTGGGTGCTTAGTACTCAGGGTGCTGGGTGCTCAGTGCTCAGGGTGCTGGGTGCTCAGTACTCAGGGTGCTGGGTGCTCAGTACTCAGGGTGCTGGGTGCTCAGTGCTCGGGGTGCTGGGTGCTCAGTACTCGGGGTGCTCAGTGCTCAGTACTCAGGGTGCTGGGTGCTCAGTGCTCAGGGTGCTGGGTGCTCAGCGCTCGGGGTGCTGGCTGCTCGGTTCTCAGGTTGCTGGGTTCTCAGTACTCGGGGTGCTGGGTGCTCAGTACTCAGGGTGCTGGGTGCTCATTGCTGGGGGTGCTGGGTGCTCAGTACTCAGGATGCTGGGTGCTCATTGCTGGGGGTGCGGGCTGCTCGGTTCTCAGGTTGCTGGGTGCTCAGTACTCGGGGTGCTGGGTGCTCAGTACTCAGGGTGCTGGGTGCTCATTGCTGGGGGTGCTGGCTGCTCGGTTCTCAGGTTGCTGGGTGCTCAGTGCTCGGGGTGCTGGGTGCTCAGTACTCGGGGTGCTCAGTGCTCAGTACTCAGGGTGCTGGGTGCTCAGTGCTCAGCGTGCTGGGTGCTCAGTACTCAGTGCTCAGGATGCTGGGTGCTCAGTACTCAGGGTTCTGGGTGCTCAGTGCTCAGGGTGCTCAGTGCTCAGTGCTCAGGGTGCTGGGTGCTCAGTTCTCGGGGTGCTGGGTGCTCAGTGCTCGGGGTGCTGGGTGCTCAGTGCTCGGGGTGCTGGGTGCTCATTGCTGGGGGTGCTGGGTGCTCAGTGCTCAGGTTGCTGGGTGCTCAGTACTCGGGGTGCTCGGTGCTCAGTACTCAGGGTGCTGGGTGCTCATTGCTCGGGGTGCTTGGTGCTCAGTGCTCAGGGTGCTGGGTGCCCCATGCTCGGGGTGCTGGGTGCTCAGTACTCGGGGTGCTGGGTGCTCAATGCTCAGGGTGCTGGGTCGCAGTGCTCGGGGTACTGGGTACTCAGTGCTCAGTACAGAGGGTGCTGGGTGCTCAGTGCTCGGGGTGCTGTGTGCTCAGTGCTCAGTACTCAGGGTGCTGGGTGCTCAGTGTTCTGGGTGCTGGGTGCTCAGTACTCAGGGTGCTGGGTGCTCAGTGCTCTGGGTGCGGGGTGCTCAGTGCTCGGGGTGCTGGGTACTCAGTGCTCAGTACACAGGGTGCTGGGTGCTCAGTGCTCGGGGTGCTGGGTGCTCAGTGCTCAGTACTCAGGGTGCTGGGTGCTCACTGCTCGGGGTGCTGGATGCTCAGTACTCAGGGTGCTGGGTGCTCAGTGCTCAGGGTGCTGGGTGCTCAGTACTCAGGGTGCTGGGTGCTCAGTACGCAGTATGCTGGGTGCTCAGTGCTCAGGGTGCTGGGTGCTCAGTGCTCGGGGTGCTGGGTGCTCAGTGCTCAGGGTGCTGGGTGCTCAGTACTCAGGGTGCTCAGTGCTCAGGGTGCTGGGTGCTCAGTGCTCGGGGTGCTGGGTACTCAGTGCTCAGTACACAGGGTGCTGGGTGTTCAGTGCTCGGGGTGCTGGGTGCTCAGTGCTCAGTACTCAGGGTGCTGGGTGCTCAGTGCTCGGGGTGCTGGATGCTCAGTACTCAGGGTGCTGGGTGCTCAGTGCTCAGGGTGCTGGGTGCTCAGTACTCAGGGTGCTGGGTGCTCCGTACGCAGTATGCTGGGTGCTCAGTGCTCAGGGTGCTGGGTGCTCAGTGCTCGGGGTGCTGGGTGCTCAGTACTCAGGGTGCTCGGTGCTCAGTACTCAGGGTGCTGGGTGCTCAGTGCTCAGGGTGCTGTGTGCTCAGTACTCAGGGTGCTGGGTGCTCGGTGCTCAGTATGCTGGGTGCTCAGTACTCAGGGTGCTGGCTGCTCAGTACTCAGGGTGCTCGGTGCTCAGTACTCAGGGTGCTGGCTGCTCAGTGCTCGGGGTGCTCAGTGCTTGGGGTGCTGGGTGCTCAGTACTCAGGGTGCTCAGTGCTTGGGGTGTTGGGTGCTTAGTACTCAGGGTGCTGGGTGCTCAGTGCTCAGGGTGCTGGGTGCTCAGTACTCAGGGTGCTGGGTGCTCAGTACTCAGGGTGCTGGGTGCTCAGTGCTCGGGGTGCTGGGTGCTCAGTACTCGGGGTGCTCAGTGCTCAGTACTCAGGGTGCTGGGTGCTCAGTGCTCAGGGTGCTGGGTGCTCAGCTCTCGGGGTGCTGGCTGCTCGGTTCTCAGGTTGCTGGGTTCTCAGTACTCGGGGTGCTGGGTGCTCAGTACTCAGGGTGCTGGGTGCTCATTGCTGGGGGTGCTGGGTGCTCAGTACTCAGGATGCTGGGTGCTCATTGCTGGGGGTGCTGGCTGCTCGGTTCTCAGGTTGCTGGGTGCTCAGTACTCGGGGTGCTGGGTGCTCAGTACTCAGGGTGCTGGGTGCTCATTGCTGGGGGTGCTGGGTGCTCAGTACTCAGGATGCTGGGTGCTCATTGCTGGGGGTGCTGGCTGCTCGGTTCTCAGGTTGCTGGGTGCTCAGTGCTCGGGGTGCTGGGTGCTCAGTACTCGGGGTGCTCAGTGCTCAGTACTCAGGGTGCTGGGTGCTCAGTGCTCAGCGTGCTGGGTGCTCAGTACTCAGTGCTCAGGGTGCTGGGTGCTCAGTGCTCGGGGTGCTGGGTGCTCAGTGCTCGGGGTGCTGGGTGCTCAGTGCTCGGGGTGCTGGGTGCTCATTGCTGGGGGTGCTGGGTGCTCAGTGCTCAGGTTGCTGGGTGCTCAGTACTCGGGGTGCTCGGTGCTCAGTACTCAGGGTGCTGGGTGCTCATTGCTCGGGGTGCTTGGTGCTCAGTGCTCAGGGTGCTGGGTGCCCCATGCTCGGGGTGCTGGGTGCTCAGTACTCGGGGTGCTGGGTGCTCAATGCTCAGGGTGCTGGGTCGCAGTGCTCGGGGTACTGGGTACTCAGTGCTCAGTACAGAGGGTGCTGGGTGCTCAGTGCTCGGGGTGCTGTGTGCTCAGTGCTCAGTACTCAGGGTGCTGGGTGCTCAGTGTTCTGGGTGCTGGGTGCTCAGTACTCAGGGTGCTGGGTGCTCAGTGCTCTGGGTGCGGGGTGCTCAGTGCTCGGGGTGCTGGGTACTCAGTGCTCAGTACACAGGGTGCTGGGTGCTCAGTGCTCGGGGTGCTGGGTGCTCAGTGCTCAGTACTCAGGGTGCTGGGTGCTCACTGCTCGGGGTGCTGGATGCTCAGTACTCAGGGTGCTGGGTGCTCAGTGCTCAGGGTGCTGGGTGCTCAGTACTCAGGGTGCTGGGTGCTCAGTACGCAGTATGCTGGGTGCTCAGTGCTCAGGGTGCTGGGTGCTCAGTGCTCGGGGTGCTGGGTGCTCAGTACTCAGGGTGCTCGGTGCTCAGTACTCAGGGTGCTGGGTGCTCAGTGCTCAGGGTGCTGTGTGCTCAGTACTCAGGGTGCTGGGTGCTCATTGCTGGGGGTGCTGGGTGCTCAGTACTCAGGGTGCTGGGTGCTCATTGCTGGGGGTGCTGGCTGCTCGGTTCTCAGGTTGCTGGGTGCTCAGTACTCGGGGTGCTGGGTGCTCAGTACTCAGGGTGCTGGGTGCTCATTGCTGGGGGTGCTGGGTGCTCAGTACTCGGGGTGCTCGGTGCTCAGTACTCATTGTGCTGGGTGCTCATTGCTCGGGGTGCTGGGTGCTCAGTGCTCAGGGTGCTGGGTGCCCCATTCTCGGGGTGCTGGGTGCTCAGTACTCGGGGTGCTGGGTGCTCAGTGCTCAGGGTCCTGGGTCGCAGTGCTCGGGGTACTGGGTACTCAGTGCTCAGTACACAGGGTGCTGGGTGCTCAGTGCTCGGGGTGCTGTGTGCTCAGTGCTCAGTACTCAGGGTGCTGGGTGCTCAGTGCTCGGGGTGCTGGGTGCTCAGTACTCAGGGAGCTGGGTGCTCAGTACTCAGGGTGCTGGGTGCTCATTACTCAGGGTGCTGGGTGCTCAGTACTCAGGGTGCTCAGTGCTTGGGGTGCTGGGTGCTCAGTGCTCAGGGTGCTCAGTGCTTGGGGTGTTGGGTGCTCAGTGCTCAGTACTCAGGGTGCTCGGTGCTCAGTGCTCAGGGTGCTCAGTGCTCAGTACTCAGGGTGCTCAGTGCTCAGTGCTCTGGGTGCTGGGTGCTCAGTGCTCGGGGTGCTGGGTGCTCAGTGCTCAGGGTGCTGGGTGCTCAGTACTCAGGGTGCTCAGTGCTCAGGGTGCTGGGTGCTCAGTGCTCGGGGTGCTGGGTACTCAGTGCTCAGTACACAGGGTGCTGGGTGTTCAGTGCTCGGGGTGCTGGGTGCTCAGTGCTCAGTACTCAGGGTGCTGGGTGCTCAGTGCTCGGGGTGCTGGATGCTCAGTACTCAGGGTGCTGGGTGCTCAGTGCTCAGGGTGCTGGGTGCTCAGTACTCAGGGTGCTGGGTGCTCAGTACGCAGTATGCTGGGTGCTCAGTGCTCAGGGTGCTGGGTGCTCAGTGCTCGGGGTGCTGGGTGCTCAGTACTCAGGGTGCTCGGTGCTCAGTACTCAGGGTGCTGGGTGCTCAGTGCTCAGGGTGCTGTGTGCTCAGTACTCAGGGTGCTGGGTGCTCGGTGCTCAGTATGCTGGGTGCTCAGTACTCAGGGTGCTGGCTGCTCAGTACTCAGGGTGCTCGGTGCTCAGTACTCAGGGTGCTGGCTGCTCAGTGCTCGGGGTGCTCAGTGCTTGGGGTGCTGGGTGCTCAGTACTCAGGGTGCTCAGTGCTTGGGGTGTTGGGTGCTTAGTACTCAGGGTGCTGGGTGCTCAGTGCTCAGGGTGCTGGGTGCTCAGTACTCAGGGTGCTGGGTGCTCAGTACTCAGGGTGCTGGGTGCTCAGTGCTCGGGGTGCTGGGTGCTCAGTACTCGGGGTGCTCAGTGCTCAGTACTCAGGGTGCTGGGTGCTCAGTGCTCAGGGTGCTGGGTGCTCAGCGCTCGGGGTGCTGGCTGCTCGGTTCTCAGGTTGCTGGGTTCTCAGTACTCGGGGTGCTGGGTGCTCAGTACTCAGGGTGCTGGGTGCTCATTGCTGGGGGTGCTGGGTGCTCAGTACTCAGGATGCTGGGTGCTCATTGCTGGGGGTGCTGGCTGCTCGGTTCTCAGGTTGCTGGGTGCTCAGTACTCGGGGTGCTGGGTGCTCAGTACTCAGGGTGCTGGGTGCTCATTGCTGGGGGTGCTGGCTGCTCGGTTCTCAGGTTGCTGGGTGCTCAGTGCTCGGGGTGCTGGGTGCTCAGTACTCGGGGTGCTCAGTGCTCAGTACTCAGGGTGCTGGGTGCTCAGTGCTCAGCGTGCTGGGTGCTCAGTACTCAGTGCTCAGGATGCTGGGTGCTCAGTACTCAGGGTTCTGGGTGCTCAGTGCTCAGGGTGCTCAGTGCTCAGTGCTCAGGGTGCTGGGTGCTCAGTGCTCGGGGTGCTGGGTGCTCAGTGCTCGGGGTGCTGGGTGCTCAGTGCTCGGGGTGCTGGGTGCTCATTGCTGGGGGTGCTGGGTGCTCAGTGCTCAGGTTGCTGGGTGCTCAGTACTCGGGGTGCTCGGTGCTCAGTACTCAGGGTGCTGGGTGCTCATTGCTCGGGGTGCTTGGTGCTCAGTGCTCAGGGTGCTGGGTGCCCCATGCTCGGGGTGCTGGGTGCTCAGTACTCGGGGTGCTGGGTGCTCAATGCTCAGGGTGCTGGGTCGCAGTGCTCGGGGTACTGGGTACTCAGTGCTCAGTACAGAGGGTGCTGGGTGCTCAGTGCTCGGGGTGCTGTGTGCTCAGTGCTCAGTACTCAGGGTGCTGGGTGCTCAGTGTTCTGGGTGCTGGGTGCTCAGTACTCAGGGTGCTGGGTGCTCAGTGCTCTGGGTGCGGGGTGCTCAGTGCTCGGGGTGCTGGGTACTCAGTGCTCAGTACACAGGGTGCTGGGTGCTCAGTGCTCGGGGTGCTGGGTGCTCAGTGCTCAGTACTCAGGGTGCTGGGTGCTCACTGCTCGGGGTGCTGGATGCTCAGTACTCAGGGTGCTGGGTGCTCAGTGCTCAGGGTGCTGGGTGCTCAGTACTCAGGGTGCTGGGTGCTCAGTACGCAGTATGCTGGGTGCTCAGTGCTCAGGGTGCTGGGTGCTCAGTGCTCGGGGTGCTGGGTGCTCAGTGCTCAGGGTGCTGGGTGCTCAGTACTCAGGGTGCTCAGTGCTCAGGGTGCTGGGTGCTCAGTGCTCGGGGTGCTGGGTACTCAGTGCTCAGTACACAGGGTGCTGGGTGTTCAGTGCTCGGGGTGCTGGGTGCTCAGTGCTCAGTACTCAGGGTGCTGGGTGCTCAGTGCTCGGGGTGCTGGATGCTCAGTACTCAGGGTGCTGGGTGCTCAGTGCTCAGGGTGCTGGGTGCTCAGTACTCAGGGTGCTGGGTGCTCCGTACGCAGTATGCTGGGTGCTCAGTGCTCAGGGTGCTGGGTGCTCAGTGCTCGGGGTGCTGGGTGCTCAGTACTCAGGGTGCTCGGTGCTCAGTACTCAGGGTGCTGGGTGCTCAGTGCTCAGGGTGCTGTGTGCTCAGTACTCAGGGTGCTGGGTGCTCGGTGCTCAGTATGCTGGGTGCTCAGTACTCAGGGTGCTGGCTGCTCAGTACTCAGGGTGCTCGGTGCTCAGTACTCAGGGTGCTAGCTGCTCAGTGCTCGGGGTGCTCAGTGCTTGGGGTGATGGGTGCTCAGTACTCAGGGTGCTCAGTGCTTGGGGTGTTGGGTGCTTAGTACTCAGGGTGCTGGGTGCTCAGTGCTCAGGGTGCTGGGTGCTCAGTACTCAGGGTGCTGGGTGCTCAGTACTCAGGGTGCTGGGTGCTCAGTGCTCGGGGTGCTGGGTGCTCAGTACTCGGGGTGCTCAGTGCTCAGTACTCAGGGTGCTGGGTGCTCAGTGCTCAGGGTGCTGGGTGCTCAGCTCTCGGGGTGCTGGCTGCTCGGTTCTCAGGTTGCTGGGTTCTCAGTACTCGGGGTGCTGGGTGCTCAGTACTCAGGGTGCTGGGTGCTCATTGCTGGGGGTGCTGGGTGCTCAGTACTCAGGATGCTGGGTGCTCATTGCTGGGGGTGCTGGCTGCTCGGTTCTCAGGTTGCTGGGTGCTCAGTACTCGGGGTGCTGGGTGCTCAGTACTCAGGGTGCTGGGTGCTCATTGCTGGGGGTGCTGGGTGCTCAGTACTCAGGATGCTGGGTGCTCATTGCTGGGGGTGCTGGCTGCTCGGTTCTCAGGTTGCTGGGTGCTCAGTGCTCGGGGTGCTGGGTGCTCAGTACTCGGGGTGCTCAGTGCTCAGTACTCAGGGTGCTGGGTGCTCAGTGCTCAGCGTGCTGGGTGCTCAGTACTCAGTGCTCAGGGTGCTGGGTGCTCAGTGCTCGGGGTGCTGGGTGCTCAGTGCTCGGGGTGCTGGGTGGTCAGTGCTCGGGGTGCTGGGTGCTCATTGCTGGGGGTGCTGGGTGCTCAGTGCTCAGGTTGCTGGGTGCTCAGTACTCGGGGTGCTCGGTGCTCAGTACTCAGGGTGCTGGGTGCTCATTGCTCGGGGTGCTTGGTGCTCAGTGCTCAGGGTGCTGGGTGCCCCATGCTCGGGGTGCTGGGTGCTCAGTACTCGGGGTGCTGGGTGCTCAATGCTCAGGGTGCTGGGTCGCAGTGCTCGGGGTACTGGGTACTCAGTGCTCAGTACAGAGGGTGCTGGGTGCTCAGTGCTCGGGGTGCTGTGTGCTCAGTGCTCAGTACTCAGGGTGCTGGGTGCTCAGTGTTCTGGGTGCTGGGTGCTCAGTACTCAGGGTGCTGGGTGCTCAGTGCTCTGGGTGCGGGGTGCTCAGTGCTCGGGGTGCTGGGTACTCAGTGCTCAGTACACAGGGTGCTGGGTGCTCAGTGCTCGGGGTGCTGGGTGCTCAGTGCTCAGTACTCAGGGTGCTGGGTGCTCACTGCTCGGGGTGCTGGATGCTCAGTACTCAGGGTGCTGGGTGCTCAGTGCTCAGGGTGCTGGGTGCTCAGTACTCAGGGTGCTGGGTGCTCAGTACGCAGTATGCTGGGTGCTCAGTGCTCAGGGTGCTGGGTGCTCAGTGCTCGGTGTGCTGGGTGCTCAGTACTCAGGGTGCTCGGTGCTCAGTACTCAGGGTGCTGGGTGCTCAGTGCTCAGGGTGCTGTGTGCTCAGTACTCAGGGTGCTGGGTGCTCGGTGCTCAGTATGCTGGGTGCTCAGTACTCAGGGTGCTGGCTGCTCAGTACTCAGGGTGCTCGGTGCTCAGTACTCAGGGTGCTGGCTGCTCAGTGCTCGGGGTGCTCAGTGCTTGGGGTGCTGGGTGCTCAGTACTCAGGGTGCTCAGTGCTTGGGGTGTTGGGTGCTTAGTACTCAGGGTGCTGGGTGCTCAGTGCTCAGGGTGCTGGGTGCTCAGTACTCAGGGTGCTGGGTGCTCAGTACTCAGGGTGCTGGGTGCTCAGTGCTCGGGGTGCTGGGTGCTCAGTACTCGGGGTGCTCAGTGCTCAGTACTCAGGGTGCTGTGTGCTCAGTGCTCAGGGTGCTGGGTGCTCAGCGCTCGGGGTGCTGGCTGCTCGGTTCGCAGGTTGCTGGGTGCTCAGTACTCGGGATGCTGGGTGCTCAGTACTCAGGGTGCTGGGTGCTCATTGCTGGGGGTGCTGGGTCGCAGTGCTCGGGGTACTGGGTACTCAGTGCTCAGTACAGAGGGTGCTGGGTGCTCAGTGCTCGGGGTGCTGTGTGCTCAGTGCTCAGTACTCAGGGTGCTGGGTGCTCAGTGCTCGGGGTGCTGGGTGCTCAGTACTCAGGGAGCTGGTTGCTCAGTACTCAGGGTGCTGGGTGCTCATTACTCAGGGTGCTGGGTGCTCAGTACTCAGGGTGCTCAGTGCTTGGGGTGCTGGGTGCTCAGTGCTCAGGGTGCTCAGTGCTTGGGGTGTTGGGTGCTCAGTGCTCAGTACTCAGGGTGCTCGGTGCTCAGTGCTCAGGGTGCTCAGTGCTCAGTACTCAGGGTGCTCGGTGCTCAGTACTCAGGGTGCTGGGTGCTCAGTGCTCAGGGTGCTGGGTGCTCAGTACTCAGGGTGCTGGGTGCTCGGTGCTCAGGGTGCTCGGTGCTCAGTACTCATGGTGCTGGGTGCTCAGTGCTCAGGGTGCTGGGTGCTCAGCGCTCAGGGTGCTGGGTGCTCAGTAATCGGGGTGCTCAGTGCTCAGTACTCAGGGTGCTGGGTGCTCAGTACTCAGGGTGCTGGGTGCTCATTGCTGGGGGTGCTGGGTGCTCAGTACTCGGGGTGCTCGGTGCTCAGTACTCATTGTGCTGGGTGCTCATTGCTCGGGGTGCTGGGTGCTCAGTGCTCAGGGTGCTGGGTGCCCCATTCACGGGGTGCTGGGTGCTCAGTACTCGGGGTGCTGGGTGCTCAGTGCTCAGGGTGCTGGGTCGCAGTGCTCGGGGTACTGGGTACTCAGTGCTCAGTACACAGGGTGCTGGGTGCTCAGTGCTCGGGGTGCTGTGTGCTCAGTGCTCAGTACTCAGGGTGCTGGGTGCTCAGTGCTCGGGGTGCTGGGTGCTCAGTACTCAGGGAGCTGGGTGCTCAGTACTCAGGGTGCTGGGTGCTCATTACTCAGGGTGCTGGGTGCTCAGTACTCAGGGTGCTCAGTGCTTGGGGTGCTGGGTGCTCAGTGCTCAGGGTGCTCAGTGCTTGGGGTGTTGGGTGCTCAGTGCTCAGTACTCAGGGTGCTCGGTGCTCAGTGCTCAGGGTGCTCAGTGCTCAGTACTCAGGGTGCTCAGTGCTCAGTGCTCTGGGTGCTGGGTGCTCAGTGCTCGGGGTGCTGGGTGCTCAGTGCTCAGGGTGCTGGGTGCTCAGTACTCAGGGTGCTCAGTGCTCAGGGTGCTGGGTGCTCAGTGCTCGGGGTGCTGGGTACTCAGTGCTCAGTACACAGGGTGCTGGTTGTTCAGTGCTCGGGGTGCTGGGTGCTCAGTGCTCAGTACTCAGGGTGCTGGGTGCTCAGTGCTCGGGGTGCTGGATGCTCAGTACTCAGGGTGCTGGGTGCTCAGTGCTCAGGGTGCTGGGTGCTCAGTACTCAGGGTGCTGGGTGCTCAGTACGCAGTATGCTGGGTGCTCAGTGCTCAGGGTGCTGGGTGCTCAGTGCTCGGGGTGCTGGGTGCTCAGTACTCAGTGTGCTCGGTGCTCAGTACTCAGGGTGCTGGATGCTCAGTGCTCAGGGTGCTGTGTGCTCAGTACTCAGGGTGCTGGGTGCTCGGTGCTCAGTATGCTGGGTGCTCAGTACTCAGGGTGCTGGCTGCTCAGTACTCAGGGTGCTCGGTGCTCAGTACTCAGGGTGCTGGCTGCTCAGTGCTCGGGGTGCTCAGTGCTTGGGGTGCTGGGTGCTCAGTACTCAGGGTGCTCAGTGCTTGGGGTGTTGGGTGCTTAGTACTCAGGGTGCTGGGTGCTCAGTGCTCAGGGTGCTGGGTGCTCAGTACTCAGGGTGCTGGGTGCTCAGTACTCAGGGTGCTGGGTGCTCAGTGCTCGGGGTGCTGGGTGCTCAGTACTCGGGGTGCTCAGTGCTCAGTACTCAGGGTGCTGGGTGCTCAGTGCTCAGGGTGCTGGTGCTCAGCGCTCGGGGTGCTGGCTGCTCGGTTCTCAGGTTGCTGGGTTCTCAGTACTCGGGTGCTGGGTGCTCAGTACTCAGGGTGCTGGGTGCTCATTGCTGGGGGTGCTGGGTGCTCAGTACTCAGGATGCTGGGTGCTCATTGCTGGGGGTGCTGGCTGCTCGGTTCTCAGGTTGCTGGGTGCTCAGTACTCGGGGTGCTGGGTGCTCAGTACTCAGGGTGCTGGGTGCTCATTGCTGGGGGTGCTGGGTGCTCAGTACTCAGGATGCTGGGTGCTCATTGCTGGGGGTGCTGGCTGCTCGGTTCTCAGGTTGCTGGGTGCTCAGTGCTCGGGGTGCTGGGTGCTCAGTACTCGGGGTGCTCAGTGCTCAGTACTCAGGGTGCTGGGTGCTCAGTGCTCAGCGTGCTGGGTGCTCAGTACTCAGTGCTCAGGATGCTGGGTGCTCAGTACTCAGGGTTCTGGGTGCTCAGTGCTCAGGGTGCTCAGTGCTCAGTGCTCAGGGTGCTGGGTGCTCAGTGCTCGGGGTGCTGGGTGCTCAGTGCTCGGGGTGCTGGGTGCTCAGTGCTCGGGGTGCTGGGTGCTCATTGCTGGGGGTGCTGGGTGCTCAGTGCTCAGGTTGCTGGGTGCTCAGTACTCGGGGTGCTCGGTGCTCAGTACTCAGGGTGCTGGGTGCTCATTGCTCGGGGTGCTTGGTGCTCAGTGCTCAGGGTGCTGGGTGCCCCATGCTCGGGGTGCTGGGTGCTCAGTACTCGGGGTGCTGGGTGCTCAATGCTCAGGGTGCTGGGTCGCAGTGCTCGGGGTACTGGGTACTCAGTGCTCAGTACAGAGGGTGCTGGGTGCTCAGTGCTCGGGGTGCTGTGTGCTCAGTGCTCAGTACTCAGGGTGCTGGGTGCTCAGTGTTCTGGGTGCTGGGTGCTCAGTACTCAGGGTGCTGGGTGCTCAGTGCTCTGGGTGCGGGGTGCTCAGTACTCAGGGTGCTGGGTGCTCGGTGCTCAGTATGCTGGGTGCTCAGTACTCAGGGTGCTGGCTGCTCAGTACTCAGGGTGCTCGGTGCTCAGTACTCAGGGTGCTGGCTGCTCAGTGCTCGGGGTGCTCAGTGCTTGGGGTGCTGGGTGCTCAGTACTCAGGGTGCTCAGTGCTTGGGGTGTTGGGTGCTTAGTACTCAGGGTGCTGGGTGCTCAGTGCTCAGGGTGCTGGGTGCTCAGTACTCAGGGTGCTGGGTGCTCAGTACTCAGGGTGCTGGGTGCTCAGTGCTCGGGGTGCTGGGTGCTCAGTACTCGGGGTGCTCAGTGCTCAGTACTCAGGGTGCTGGGTGCTCAGTGCTCAGGGTGCTGGGTGCTCAGCGCTCGGGGTGCTGGCTGCTCGGTTCTCAGGTTGCTGGGTTCTCAGTACTCGGGGTGCTGGGTGCTCAGTACTCAGGGTGCTGGGTGCTCATTGCTGGGGGTGCTGGGTGCTCAGTACTCAGGATGCTGGGTGCTCATTGCTGGGGGTGCTGGCTGCTCGGTTCTCAGGTTGCTGGGTGCTCAGTACTCGGGGTGCTGGGTGCTCAGTACTCAGGGTGCTGGGTGCTCATTGCTGGGGGTGCTGGGTGCTCAGTACTCAGGATGCTGGGTGCTCATTGCTGGGGGTGCTGGCTGCTCGGTTCTCAGGTTGCTGGGTGCTCAGTGCTCGGGGTGCTGGGTGCTCAGTACTCGGGGTGCTCGGTGCTCAGTACTCAGGGTGCTGGGTGCTCATTGCTCGGGGTGCTTGGTGCTCAGTGCTCAGGGTGCTGGGTGCCCCATGCTCGGGGTGCTGGGTGCTCAGTACTCGGGGTGCTGGGTGCTCAATGCTCAGGGTGCTGGGTCGCAGTGCTCGGGGTACTGGGTACTCAGTGCTCAGTACAGAGGGTGCTGGGTGCTCAGTGCTCGGGGTGCTGTGTGCTCAGTGCTCAGTACTCAGGGTGCTGGGTGCTCAGTGTTCTGGGTGCTGGGTGCTCAGTACTCAGGGTGCTGGGTGCTCAGTGCTCTGGGTGCGGGGTGCTCAGTGCTCGGGGTGCTGGGTACTCAGTGCTCAGTACACAGGGTGCTGGGTGCTCAGTGCTCGGGGTGCTGGGTGCTCAGTGCTCAGTACTCAGGGTGCTGGGTGCTCACTGCTCGGGGTGCTGGATGCTCAGTACTCAGGGTGCTGGGTGCTGAGTGCTCAGGGTGCTGGGTGCTCAGTACTCAGGGTGCTGGGTGCTCAGTACGCAGTATGCTGGGTGCTCAGTGCTCAGGGTGCTGGGTGCTCAGTGCTCGGGGTGCTGGGTGCTCAGTACTCAGGGTGCTCGGTGCTCAGTACTCAGGGTGCTGGGTGCTCAGTGCTCAGGGTGCTGTGTGCTCAGTACTCAGGGTGCTGGGTGCTCGGTGCTCAGTATGCTGGGTGCTCAGTACTCAGGGTTCTGGCTGCTCAGTACTCAGGGTGCTCAGTGCTCAGTACTCAGGGTGCTGGCTGCTCAGTGCTCGGGGTGCTCAGTGCTTGGGGTGCTGGGTGCTCAGTACTCAGGGTGCTCAGTGCTTGGGGTGTTGGGTGCTTAGTACTCAGGGTGCTGGGTGCTCAGTGCTCAGGGTGCTGGGTGCTCAGTACTCAGGGTGCTGGGTGCTCAGTACTCAGGGTGCTGGGTGCTCAGTGCTCGGGGTGCTGGGTGCTCAGTACTCGGGGTGCTCAGTGCTCAGTACTCAGGGTGCTGTGTGCTCAGTGCTCAGGGTGCTGGGTGCTCAGCGCTCGGGGTGCTGGCTGCTCGGTTCGCAGGTTGCTGGGTGCTCAGTACTCGGGATGCTGGGTGCTCAGTACTCAGGGTGCTGGGTGCTCATTGCTGGGGGTGCTGGGTCGCAGTGCTCGGGGTACTGGGTACTCAGTGCTCAGTAAAGAGGGTGCTGGGTGCTCAGTGCTCGGGGTGCTGTGTGCTCAGTGCTCAGTACTCAGGGTGCTGGGTGCTCAGTGCTCGGGGTGCTGGGTGCTCAGTACTCAGGGAGCTGGTTGCTCAGTACTCAGGGTGCTGGGTGCTCATTACTCAGGGTGCTGGGTGCTCAGTACTCAGGGTGCTCAGTGCTTGGGGTGCTGGGTGCTCAGTGCTCAGGGTGCTCAGTGCTTGGGGTGTTGGGTGCTCAGTGCTCAGTACTCAGGGTGCTCGGTGCTCAGTGCTCAGGGTGCTCAGTGCTCAGTACTCAGGGTGCTCGGTGCTCAGTACTCAGGGTGCTGGGTGCTCAGTGCTCAGGGTGCTGGGTGCTCAGTACTCAGGGTGCTGGGTGCTCGGTGCTCAGGGTGCTCGGTGCTCAGTACTCATGGTGCTGGGTGCTCAGTGCTCAGGGTGCTGGGTGCTCAGCGCTCAGGGTGCTGGGTGCTCAGTAATCGGGGTGCTCAGTGCTCAGTACTCAGGGTGCTGTGTGCTCAGTACTCAGGGTGCTGGGTGCTCATTGCTGGGGGTGCTGGGTGCTCAGTACTCGGGGTGCTCGGTGCTCAGTACTCATTGTGCTGGGTGCTCATTGCTCGGGGTGCTGGGTGCTCAGTGCTCAGGGTGCTGGGTGCCCCATTCTCGGGGTGCTGGGTGCTCAGTACTCGGGGTGCTGGGTGCTCAGTGCTCAGGGTGCTGGGTCGCAGTGCTCGGGGTACTGGGTACTCAGTGCTCAGTACACAGGGTGCTGGGTGCTCAGTGCTCGGGGTGCTGTGTGCTCAGTGCTCAGTACTCAGGGTGCTGGGTGCTCAGTGCTCGGGGTGCTGGGTGCTCAGTACTCAGGGAGCTGGGTGCTCAGTACTCAGGGTGCTGGGTGCTCATTACTCAGGGTGCTGGGTGCTCAGTACTCAGGGTGCTCAGTGCTTGGGGTGCTGGGTGCTCAGTGCTCAGGGTGCTCAGTGCTTGGGGTGTTGGGTGCTCAGTGCTCAGTACTCAGGGTGCTCGGTGCTCAGTGCTCAGGGTGCTCAGTGCTCAGTACTCAGGGTGCTCAGTGCTCAGTGCTCTGGGTGCTGGGTGCTCAGTGCTCGGGGTGCTGGGTGCTCAGTGCTCAGGGTGCTGGGTGCTCAGTACTCAGGGTGCTCAGTGCTCAGGGTGCTGGGTGCTCAGTGCTCGGGGTGCTGGGTACTCAGTGCTCAGTACACAGGGTGCTGGTTGTTCAGTGCTCGGGGTGCTGGGTGCTCAGTGCTCAGTACTCAGGGTGCTGGGTGCTCAGTGCTCGGGGTGCTGGATGCTCAGTACTCAGGGTGCTGGGTGCTCAGTGCTCAGGGTGCTGGGTGCTCAGTACTCAGGGTGCTGGGTGCTCAGTACGCAGTATGCTGGGTGCTCAGTGCTCAGGGTGCTGGGTGCTCAGTGCTCGGGGTGCTGGGTGCTCAGTACTCAGTGTGCTCGGTGCTCAGTACTCAGGGTGCTGGATGCTCAGTGCTCAGGGTGCTGTGTGCTCAGTACTCAGGGTGCTGGGTGCTCGGTGCTCAGTATGCTGGGTGCTCAGTACTCAGGGTGCTGGCTGCTCAGTACTCAGGGTGCTCGGTGCTCAGTACTCAGGGTGCTGGCTGCTCAGTGCTCGGGGTGCTCAGTGCTTGGGGTGCTGGGTGCTCAGTACTCAGGGTGCTCAGTGCTTGGGGTGTTGGGTGCTTAGTACTCAGGGTGCTGGGTGCTCAGTGCTCAGGGTGCTGGGTGCTCAGTACTCAGGGTGCTGGGTGCTCAGTACTCAGGGTGCTGGGTGCTCAGTGCTCGGGGTGCTGGGTGCTCAGTACTCGGGGTGCTCAGTGCTCAGTACTCAGGGTGCTGGGTGCTCAGTGCTCAGGGTGCTGGGTGCTCAGCGCTCGGGGTGCTGGCTGCTCGGTTCTCAGGTTGCTGGGTTCTCAGTACTCAGGGTGCTGGGTGCTCAGTACTCAGGGTGCTGGGTGCTCATTGCTGGGGGTGCTGGGTGCTCAGTACTCAGGATGCTGGGTGCTCATTGCTGGGGGTGCTGGCTGCTCGGTTCTAAGGTTGCTGGGTGCTCAGTACTCGGGGTGCTGGGTGCTCAGTACTCAGGGTGCTGGGTGCTCATTGCTGGGGGTGCTGGGTGCTCAGTACTCAGGATGCTGGGTGCTCATTGCTGGGGGTGCTGGCTGCTCGGTTCTCAGGTTGCTGGGTGCTCAGTGCTCGGGGTGCTGGGTGCTCAGTACTCGGGGTGCTCAGTGCTCAGTACTCAGGGTGCTGGGTGCTCAGTGCTCAGCGTGCTGGGTGCTCAGTACTCAGTGCTCAGGATGCTGGGTGCTCAGTACTCAGGGTTCTGGGTGCTCAGTGCTCAGTGTGCTCAGTGCTCAGTGCTCAGGGTGCTGGGTGCTCAGTGCTCGGGGTGCTGGGTGCTCAGTGCTCGGGGTGCTGGGTGCTCAGTGCTCGGGGTGCTGGGTGCTCATTGCTCGGGGTGCTGGGTGCTCATTGCTGGGGGTGCTGGGTGCTCAGTGCTCAGGTTGCTGGGTGCTCAGTACTCGGGGTGCTCGGTGCTCAGTACTCAGGGTGCTGGGTGCTCATTGCTCGGGGTGCTTGGTGCTCAGTGCTCAGGGTGCTGGGTGCCCCATGCTCGGGGTGCTGGGTGCTCAGTACTCGGGGTGCTGGGTGCTCAATGCTCAGGGTGCTGGGTCGCAGTGCTCGGGGTACTGGGTACTCAGTGCTCAGTACAGAGGGTGCTGGGTGCTCAGTGCTCGGGGTGCTGTGTGCTCAGTGCTCAGTACTCAGGGTGCTGGGTGCTCAGTGTTCTGGGTGCTGGGTGCTCAGTACTCAGGGTGCTGGGTGCTCAGTGCTCTGGGTGCGGGGTGCTCAGTGCTCGGGGTGCTGGGTACTCAGTGCTCAGTACACAGGGTGCTGGGTGCTCAGTGCTCGGGGTGCTGGGTGCTCAGTGCTCAGTACTCAGGGTGCTGGGTGCTCACTGCTCGGTGTGCTGGATGCTCAGTACTCAGGGTGCTGGGTGCTCAGTGCTCAGGGTGCTGGGTGCTCAGTACTCAGGGTGCTGGGTGCTCAGTAAGCAGTATGCTGGGTGCTCAGTGCTCAGGGTGCTGGGTGCTCAGTGCTCGGGGTGCTGAGTGCTCAGTACTCACGGTGCTCGGTGCTCAGTACTCAGGGTGCTGGGTGCTCAGTGTTCTGGGTGCTGGGTGCTCAGTACTCAGGGTGCTGGGTGCTCAGTGCTCGGGGTGCTGGGTACTCAGTGCTCAGTACACAGGGTGCTGGGTGCTCAGTGCTCGGGGTGCTGGGTGCTCAGTGCTCAGTACTCAGGGTGCTGGGTGCTCACTGCTCGGGGTGCTGGATGCTCAGTACTCAGGGTGCTGGGTGCTCAGTGCTCAGGGTGCTGGGTGCTCAGTACTCAGAGTGCTGGGTGCTCAGTACGCAGTATGCTGGGTGCTCAGGGCTCAGGGTGCTGGGTGCTCAGTGCTCGGGGTGCTGGGTGCTCAGTACTCAGGGTGCTCGGTGCTCAGTACTCAGGGTGCTGGGTGCTCAGTGCTCAGGGTGCTGTGTGCTCAGTACTCAGGGTGCTGGGTGCTCGGTGCTCAGTATGCTGGGTGCTCAGTACTCAGGGTGCTGGCTGCTCAGTACTCAGGGTGCTCGGTGCTCAGTACTCACGGTGCTGGCTGCTCAGTGCTCGGGGTGCTCAGTGCTTGGGGTGCTGGGTGCTCAGTACTCAGGGTGCTCAGTGCTTGGGGTGTTGGGTGCTTAGTACTCAGGGTGCTGGGTGCTCAGTGCTCAGGGTGCTGGGTGCTCAGTACTCAGGGTGCTGGGTGCTCAGTACTCAGGGTGCTGGGTGCTCAGTGCTCGGGGTGCTGGGTGCTCAGTACTCGGGGTGCTCAGTGCTCAGTACTCAGGGTGCTGTGTGCTCAGTGCTCAGGGTGCTGGGTGCTCAGCGCTCGGGGTGCTGGCTGCTCGGTTCGCAGGTTGCTGGGTGCTCAGTACTCGGGATGCTGGGTGCTCAGTACTCAGGGTGCTGGGTGCTCATTGCTGGGGGTGCTGGGTCGCAGTGCTCGGGGTACTGGGTACTCAGTGCTCAGTACAGAGGGTGCTGGGTGCTCAGTGCTCGGGGTGCTGTGTGCTCAGTGCTCAGTACTCAGGGTGCTGGGTGCTCAGTGCTCGGGGTGCTGGGTGCTCAGTACTCAGGGAGCTGGTTGCTCAGTACTCAGGGTGCTGGGTGCTCATTACTCAGGGTGCTGGGTGCTCAGTACTCAGGGTGCTCAGTGCTTGGGGTGCTGGGTGCTCAGTGCTCAGGGTGCTCAGTGCTTGGGGTGTTGGGTGCTCAGTGCTCAGTACTCAGGGTGCTCGGTGCTCAGTGCTCAGGGTGCTCAGTGCTCAGTACTCAGGGTGCTCGGTGCTCAGTACTCATGGTGCTGGGTGCTCAGTGCTCAGGGTGCTGGGTGCTCAGCGCTCAGGGTGCTGGGTGCTCAGTAATCGGGGTGCTCAGTGCTCAGTACTCAGGGTGCTGGGTGCTCAGTGCTCAGCGTGCTGGGTGCTCAGTACTCAGTGCTCAGGATGCTGGGTTCTCAGTGCTCAGGGTTCTGGGTGCTCAGTGCTCAGGGTGCTCAGTGCTCAGTGCTCAGTGCTCAGGGTGCTGGGTGCTCAGTGCTCGGGGTGCTGGGTGCTCAGTGCTCAGTACTCAGGGTGCTGGGTGCTCAGTGCTCAGGGTGCTGCGTGCTCAGTACTCAGGGTGCTGGGTGCTCAGTACGCAGTATGCTGGGTGCTCAGTGCTCAGGGTGCTGGGTGCTCAGTGCTCAGGGTGCTGGGTGCTCAGTACTCAGGGTGCTCGGTGCTCAGTACTCAGGGTGCTGGGTGCTCAGTGCTCAGGGTGCTGTGTGCTCAGTACTCAGGGTGCTGGGTGCTCGGTGCTCAGTATGCTGGGTGCTCAGTACTCAGGGTGCTGGCTGCACAGTACTCAGGGTGCTCGGTGCTCAGTACTCAGAGTGCAGGCTGCTCAGTGCTCGGGGTGCTCAGTGCTTGGGGTGCTGGGTGCTCAGTACTCAGGGTGCTCAGTGCTTGGGGTGTTGGGTGCTTAGTACTCAGGGTGCTGGGTGCTCAGTGCTCAGGGTGCTGGGTGCTCAGTACTCAGGGTGCTGGGTGCTCAGTACTCAGGGTGCTGGGTGCTCAGTGCTCGGGGTGCTGGGTGCTCAGTACTCGGGGTGCTCAGTGCTCAGTACTCAGGGTGCTGGGTGCTCAGTGCTCAGGGTGCTGGGTGCTCAGCGCTCGGGGTGCTGGCTGCTCGGTTCTCAGGTTGCTGGGTGCTCAGTACTCGGGATGCTGGGTGCTCAGTACTCAGGGTGCTGGGTGCTCATTGCTGGGGGTGCTGGGTGCTCAGTACTCAGGGTGCTGGGTGCTCATTGCTGGGGGTGCTGGCTGCTCGGTTCTCAGGTTGCTGGGTGCTCAGTACTCGGGGTGCTGGGTGCTCAGTACTCAGTTTGCTGGGTGCTCATTGCTGGGGGTGCTGGGTGCTCAGTACTCGGGGTGCTCGGTGCTCAGTACTCATTGTGCTGGGTGCTCATTGCTCGGGGTGCTGGGTGCTCAGTGCTCAGGGTGCTGGGTGCCCCATTCTCGGGGTGCTGGGTGCTCAGTACTCGGGGTGCTGGGTGCTCAGTTCTCAGGGTGCTGGGTCGCAGTGCTCGGGGTACTGGGTACTCAGTGCTCAGTACACAGGGTGCTGGGTGCTCAGTGCTCGGGGTGCTGTGTGCTCAGTGCTCAGTACTCAGGGTGCTGGGTGCTCAGTGCTCGGGGTGCTGGGTGCTCAGTACTCAGGGAGCTGGGTGCTCAGTACTCAGGGTGCTGGGTGCTCATTACTCAGGGTGCTGGGTGCTCAGTACTCAGGGTGCTCAGTGCTTGGGGTGCTGGGTGCTCAGTGCTCAGGGTGCTCAGTGCTTGGGGTGTTGGGTGCTCAGTGCTCAGTACTCAGGGTGCTCGGTGCTCAGTGCTCAGGGTGCTCAGTGCTCAGTACTCAGGGTGCTCAGTGCTCAGTGCTCTGGGTGCTGGGTGCTCAGTGCTCGGGGTGCTGGGTGCTCAGTGCTCAGGGTGCTGGGTGCTCAGTACTCAGGGTGCTCAGTGCTCAGGGTGCTGGGTGCTCAGTGCTCGGGGTGCTGGGTACTCAGTGCTCAGTACACAGGGTGCTGGGTGTTCAGTGCTCGGGGTGCTGGGTGCTCAGTGCTCAGTACTCAGGGTGCTGGGTTCTCAGTGCTCGGGGTGCTGGATGCTCAGTACTCAGGGTGCTGGGTGCTCAGTGCTCAGGGTGCTGGGTGCTCAGTACTCAGGGTGCTGGGTGCTCAGTACGCAGTATGCTGGGTGCTCAGTGCTCAGGGTGCTGGGTGCTCAGTGCTCGGGGTGCTGGGTGCTCAGTACTCAGGGTGCTCGGTGCTCAGTACTCAGGGTGCTGGGTGCTCAGTGCTCAGGGTGCTGTGTGCTCAGTACTCAGGGTGCTGGGTGCTCGGTGCTCAGTATGCTGGGTGCTCAGTACTCAGGGTGCTGGCTGCTCAGTACTCAGGGTGCTCGGTGCTCAGTACTCAGGGTGCTGGCTGCTCAGTGCTCATGGTGCTCAGTGCTTGGGGTGCTGGGTGCTCAGTACTCAGGGTGCTCAGTGCTTGGGGTGTTGGGTGCTTAGTACTCAGGGTGCTGGGTGCTCAGTGCTCAGGGTGCTGGGTGCTCGGTGCTCAGTATGCTGGGTGCTCAGTACTCAGGGTGCTGGCTGCTCAGTACTCAGGGTGCTCGGTGCTCAGTACTCAGGGTGCTGGCTGCTCAGTGCTCATGGTGCTCAGTGCTTGGGGTGCTGGGTGCTCAGTACTCAGGGTGCTCAGTGCTTGGGGTGTTGGGTGCTTAGTACTCAGGGTGCTGGGTGCTCAGTGCTCAGGGTGCTGGGTGCTCAGTACTCAGGGTGCTGGGTGCTCAGTACACAGGGTGCTGGGTGCTCAGTGCTCGGGGTGCTGGGTGCTCAGTACTCGGGGTGCTCAGTGCTCAGTACTCAGGGTGCTGGGTGCTCAGTGCTCAGGGTGCTGGGTGCTCAGCGCTCGGGGTGCTGGCTGCTCGGTACTCAGGGTGCTGGATTCTCAGTACTCAGGGTGCTGGGTGCTCAGTACTCAGGGTGCTGGGTGCTCATTGCTGGGGGTGCTGGGTGCTCAGTACTCAGGATGCTGGGTGCTCATTGCTGGGGGTGCTGGCTGCTCGGTTCTCAGGTTGCTGGGTGCTCAGTACTCGGGGTGCTGGGTGCTCAGTACTCAGGGTGCTGGGTGCTCATTGCTGGGGGTGCTGGGTGCTCAGTGCTCAGGTTGCTGGGTGCTCAGTACTCGGGGTGCTGGGTGCTCAGTACTCAGGGTGCTGGGTGCTCATTGCTCGGGGTGCTGGGTGCTCAGTGCTCAGGGTGCTGGGTGCTCAGTGCTCGGGGTGCTGGGTGCTCAGTACTCGGGGTGCTGGGTGCACAGTGCTCAGGGTGCTGGGTCACAGTGCTCGGGGTACTGGGTACTCAGTGCTCAGTACACAGGGTGCTGGGTGCTCAGTGCTCGGGGTGCTGTGTGCTCAGTGCTCAGTACTCAGGGTGCTGGGTGCTCAGTGCTCGGGGTGCTGGGTGCTCAGTACTCAGGGTACTTGGTGCTCAGTACTCAGGGTGCTGGGTGATCAGTGCTCAGGGTGCTGGGTGCTCAGTACTCAGGGTGCTCGGTGCTCAGTACTCAGGGTGCTGGGTGCTCAGTGCTCAGGGTGCTGGGTCCTCAGTGCTCTGGGTGCTGTGTGCTTAGTGCTCGGGGAGCTGGGTGCTCAGTACTCAGGATGCTGGGTGCTCAGTACTCGGGGTGCTGGGTGCTCAGTACTCAGGGAGCTGGGTGCTCAGTCCTCAGGGTGCTGGGTGCTCAGGACTCAGGTGCTGGGTGCTCAGTGCTCAGGGTGCTGGGTGCTCAGTGCTCGGTGTGCTGGGTGCTCAGTGCTCAGTACTCAGGGTGCGGGGTGCTCAGTGCTCGGGGTGCTGGGTGCTCAGTGCTCAGTGCTCAGTACTCAGGGTGCTGGGTGCTCAGTGCTCAGGGTGCTGGGTGCTCAGTGCTCAGGGTGCTGTTTGCTCAGTGCTCAGGGTGCTGGGTACTCAGTGATCGGGCTGCTGGGTGCTCAGTACTCAGGGTGCTGGGTGCTCAGTACTCAGGGTGCTGGGTGCTCAGTGCTCGGGGTGCTGGGTGCTCAGTGCTCAGTGTGCTCGGTGCTCAGTACTCAGAGTGCTGGGTGCTCAGTGCTCGGGGTTTTCTGTACTCAGGGTGCTGTGTGTTCAGTGCTCAGGGTGCTGGGTGCTCAGTACTCAGGGTGCTCGGTGCTCGGGGTTCTGGGTGCTCAGTGCTCTGGGTGCTCAGTGCTCAGTACTCAGGGTGCTCGGTGCTTAGTACTCAGGGTGCTGGGTGCTCAGTACTCCGGGTGCTGGTTGCACAGTGCTCAGGGTGCTCGGTGCATAGTGCTCATGGTGCTGGGTGCTCAGTACTCAGGGTGATCATTGCTCAGGGTGCTGGGTGCTCAGTACTCAGGGTGCTGGGTGCTCAGTACTCAGGGTGCTCAGTGCTCAGTACTCAGGGTGCTCAGTGCTCAGTACTAAGGTTGCTCAGTGCTCAGGGTGATGGGTGCTCAGTACTCAGGGTGCTGGGTGCTCAGTGCTCAGGGTGCTGGGTGCTCAGTGCTCAGGGTGCTGGGTGCTCAGTGCTCAGGGTGCTGGGTGCTCAGTACACAGGGTGCTCTGTGCTCGGGGTGCTGGGTGCTCAGTGCTCGGTGTGCTCGGTGCTCAGTACTCGGGGTGCTCAGTGCTCAGTACACAGGGTGCTGGGTGCTCAGTGCTCAGTGTGCTGGGTGCTCAGTACTCAGGGTGCTGGGTGCTCGGTGCTCTGTACGCTGGGTGCTCAGTACTCAGGGTGCTGGGTGCTCAGTACTCAGGGTGCTGGGTGCTCAGTACTCAGGGTGCTGGGTGCTCAGTGCTCAGGGTGCTGGGTGCTCAGTACTCAGGGTGCTGGGTGCTCAGTACTCAGGGTGCTCGGTGCTCAGTACTCAGGGTGCTGGTTGCTCAGTGCTCAGGGTGCTGGGTGCTCAGTACTCAGGGTGCTGGGTGCTCAGTGCTCAGGGTGCTCGGTGCTCAGTACGCTGGGTGCTCAGTACTCAGGGTGATGGGTGCTCAGTACTCAGTGTGCTGGGTGCTCAGTACTCAGGGTCCTGGGTGCTTAGTACTCAGGGTGCTGGGTGCTCAGTGCTCAGGGTGCTCGGTGCTCAGTGCTCGGGGTTCTGGGTGCTCAGTACTCAGGGTGCTCGGTGCTCAGTACTCAGGGTGCTCAGTGCTCAGTACTCAGGGTGCTCAGGCTCAGTGCTCAGTTTGAAGGGTGCTCAGTGCTCGGGGTGCTGGGTGCTCAGTGCTCGGGGTGCTGGGTGTCTCAGTGCTCAGGGTGCTGGGTGCTCAGTGCTCAGAGTGCTGGGTGCTCAGTACTCAGGGTGCTCGGTGCTCAGTACTCAGCGTGCTGGGTGCTCAGTGCTCAGGGTGCTCAGTGCTCAGTACTCAGCGTGCTGGGTGCTCAGTGCTCAGGGTGCTCGGTGCTCAGTACTCAGGGTGCTCAGTGCTCAGTACTCAGCGTGCTGGGTGCTCAGTGCTCAGGGTGCTGGGTGCTCAGTACTCAGGGTGCTGGGTGCTTAGTACTCAGGGTTCTCGGTCCTCAGTGCTCAGGGTGCTGGGTGCTCAGTACTCAGGGTGCAGGGTGCTCAGTGCTCAGGGTGCTCAGTGCTCAGTACTCAGGGTGCCCGGTGCTCAGTGCTCAGGGTGCTCAGTGCTCAGTACTCAGGGTGCTCAGTGCTCAGTGCTCTGGGTGCTGGGTGCTCAGTGATCGGGGTGCTGGGTGCTCAGTGCTCAGGGTGCTGGGTGCTCAGTACTCAGGGTGCTCAGTGCTCAGGGTGCTGGGTGCTCAGTGCTCGGGGTCCTGGGTACTCAGTGCTCAGTACACAGGGTGCTGGGTGCTCAGTGCTCGGGGTGCTGGGTGCTCAGTGCTCAGTACTCAGGGTGATGGGAGCTCAGTGCTCGGGGTGCTGGATGCTCAGTACTCAGGGTGCTGGGTGCTCAGTGCTCAGGGTGCTGGGTGCTCAGTACTCAGGGTGCTGGGTGCTCAGTACTCAGTATGCTGGGTGCTCAGTGCTCAGGGTGCTGGGTGCTCAGTGCTCGAGGTGCTGGGTGCTCAGTACTCAGGGTGCTCGGTGCTCAGTACTCAGGGTGCTGGGTGCTCAGTGCTCAGGGTGCTGGATGCTCATTGCTCGGGGTGCTGGTTGCTCAGTGCTCGGGGTGCTGGGTGCTCAGTGCTCGGGGTGCTGGGTGCTCAGTACTCGGGGTGCTGGGTGCTCAGTGCTCAGGGTGCTGGATCTCAGTGCTCGGGGTACTGGGTACTCAGTGCTCAGTACACAGGGTGCTGGGTGCTCAGTGCTCGGGGTGCTGGGTGCTCAGTACTCAGGGTGCTGGTTGCTCAGTACTCGGGGTGCTGGGTGCTCAGTACTCAGGGAGCTGGGTGCTCAGTACTCAGTGTGCTGGGTGCTCAGTACTCGGGTGCTGGGTGCTCAGTGCTCAGGGTGCTGGGTGCTCAGTGCTCGGGGTGCTGGGTGCTCAGTGCTCAGTACTCAGGGTGCTGGGTGCTCAGTGCTCGGGGTGCTGGGTGCTCAGTGCTCAGTACTCAGGGTGCTGGGTGCTCAGTGCTCAGGGTGCTGGGTGCTCAGTGCTCAGGGTGCTGGGTGCTCAGTGCTCAGGGTGCTGGGTACTCAGTGCTCGGGGTGCTGGGTGCTCAGTACTCAGGGTGCTGGGTGCTCAGTACTCAGGGTGCTGGGTGCTCAGTGCTCGGGGTGCTGGGTGCTCAGTGCTCGGGGTGCTGGGTGCTCATTACTCAGGGTGCTGGGTGCTCAGTGCTCGGGGTGCTGGGTGCTCAGTGCTCAGTACTCAGGGTGCTGGGTGCTCAGTGCTCAGGGTGCTGGGTGCTCAGTGCTCAGGGTGCTGGGTGCTCAGTGCTCAGGGTGCTGGGTACTCAGTGCTCGGGGTGCTGGGTGCTCTGTACTCAGGGTGCTGGGTGCTCAGTACTCAGGGTGCTGGGTGCTCAGTGCTCGGGGTGCTGGGTGCTCAGTGCTCAGTGTGCTCGGTGCTCAGTGCTCAGGGTGCTGGGTGCTCAGTGCTCGGGGTGCTGGGTGCTCATTACTCAGGGTGCTGGGTGCTCAGTATTCAGGGTGCTCAGTGCTTGTGGTGCTGGGTGCTCAGTACTCAGGTTGCTCAGTGCTTGGGGTGTTGGGTGCTTAGTACTCAGGGTGCTGGGTGCTCAGTGCTCAGGGTGCTGGGTGCTCAGTACTCAGGGTGCTGGGTGCTCAGTACTCAGGGTGCTGGGTGCTCAGTGCTCGGGGTGCTGGGTGCTCAGTGCTCGGGGTGCTGGGTGCTCAGTGCTCAGGGTGCTGGGTGATCAGTGCTCGGGCTGCTGGGTGCTCAGTGCTCGGGGCGCTGGGTGCTCAGTGCTCGGGGTGCTCGGTGCTCAGTGCTCGGGGTGCTGGGTGCTCAGTACTCAGGGTGCTCAGTGCTCAGTACTCAGGGTGCTGGGTGCTCAGTGCTCAGTGTGCTGGGTGCTCAGTGCTCGGGGTGCTGGCTGCTCGGTTCTCAGGTTGCTGGGTGCTCAGTACTCGGGGTGCTGGGTGCTCAGTACTCAGGGTGCTGGGTGCTCATTGCTCGGGGTGCTTGGTGCTCAGTGCTCGGGGTGCTGGGTGCTCAGTGCTCGGGGTGCTGGGTGCTCAGTACTCGGGGTGCTGGGTGCTCAGTGCTCAGGGTGCTGGGTCTCAGTGCTCGGGGTACTGGGTACTCAGTGCTCAGTACACAGGGTGCTGGGTGCTCATTTCTCGGGGTGCTGTGTTCTCAGTGCTCAGTACTCAGGGTGCTGGGTGCTCAGTGCTCGGGTTGCTGGGTGCTCAGTACTCAGGGTACTTGGTGCTCAGTACTCAGGGTGCTGGGTGATCAGTGCTCAGGGTGCTGGGTGCTCAGTACTCAGGGTGCTCGGTGCTCAGTACTCAGGGTGCTGGCTGATCAGTGCTCAGGGTGCTGGGTCCTCAGTGCTCTGGGTGCTGTGTGCTTAGTGCTCGGGGTGCTGGGTGCTCAGTACTCAGGGTGCTGGGTGCTCAGTACTCGGGGTGCTGGGTGCTCAGTACTCAGGGAGCTGGGTGCTCACTACTCAGGGTGCTGGGTGCTCAGTACTCGGGTGTTGGGTGCTCAGTGCTCAGGGTGCTGGGTGCTCAGTGCTCGGGGTGCTGGGTGCTCAGTGCTCAGTACTCAGGGTGCTGGGTGCTCAGTGCTCGGGGTGCTGGGTGCTCAGTGCTCAGAACTCTGGGTGCTGGGTGCTCAGTGCTCAGGGTGCTTGGTGCTCAGTGCTCAGTGTGCTGGGTGCTCAGTGCTCAGGGTTCTGGGTACTCAGTGCTCGGTGTGCTGGGTGCTCAGTACTCAGGGTGCTGGGTGCTCAGTACTCAGGGTGCTGGGTGCTCAGTGCTCGGGGTGCTGGGTGCTCAGTACTCGGGGTGCTGGGTGCACAGTGCTCAGGGTGCTGGGTCACAGTGCTCGGGGTACTGGGTACTCAGTGCTCAGTACACAGGGTGCTGGGTGCTCAGTGCTCGGGGTGCTGTGTGCTCAGTGCTCAGTACTCAGGGTGCTGGGTGCTCAGTGCTCGGGGTGCTGGGTGCTCAGTACTCAGGGTACTTGGTGCTCCGTACTCAGGGTGCTGGGTGATCAGTGCTCAGGGTGCTGGGTGCTCAGTACTCAGGGTGCTCGGTGCTCAGTACTCAGGGTGCTGGGTGCTCAGTGCTCAGGGTGCTGGGTCCTCAGTGCTCTGGGTGCTGTGTGCTTAGTGCTCGGGGAGCTGGGTGCTCAGTACTCAGGATGCTGGGTGCTCAGTACTCGGGGTGCTGGGTGCTCAGTACTCAGGGAGCTGGGTGCTCAGTCCTCAGGGTGCTGGGTGCTCAGGACTCAGGTGCTGGGTGCTCAGTGCTCAGGGTGCTGGGTGCTCAGTGCTCGGTGTGCTGGGTGCTCAGTGCTCAGTACTCAGGGTGCGGGGTGCTCAGTGCTCGGGGTGCTGGGTGCTCAGTGCTCAGTGCTCAGTACTCAGGGTGCTGGGTGCTCAGTGCTCAGGGTGCTGGGTGCTCAGTGCTCAGGGTGCTGTTTGCTCAGTGCTCAGGGTGCTGGGTACTCAGTGCTCGGGCTGCTGGGTGCTCAGTACTCAGGGTGCTGGGTGCTCAGTACTCAGGGTGCTGGGTGCTCAGTGCTCGGGGTGCTGGGTGCTCAGTGCTCAGTGTGCTCGGTGCTCAGTACTCAGAGTGCTGGGTGCTCAGTGCTCGGGGTTTTCTGTACTCAGGGTGCTGTGTGTTCAGTGCTCAGGGTGCTGGGTGCTCAGTACTCAGGGTGCTCGGTGCTCGGGGTTCTGGGTGCTCAGTGCTCTGGGTGCTCAGTGCTCAGTACTCAGGGTGCTCGGTGCTTAGTACTCAGGGTGCTGGGTGCTCAGTACTCCGGGTGCTGGTTGCACAGTGCTCAGGGTGCTCGGTGCATAGTGCTCATGGTGCTGGGTGCTCAGTACTCAGGGTGATCATTGCTCAGGGTGCTGGGTGCTCAGTACTCAGGGTGCTGGGTGCTCAGTACTCAGGGTGCTCAGTGCTCAGTACTCAGGGTGCTCAGTGCTCAGTACTAAGGTTGCTCAGTGCTCAGGGTGCTGGGTGCTCAGTACTCAGGGTGCTGGGTGCTCAGTGCTCAGGGTGCTGGGTGCTCAGTGCTCAGGGTGCTGGGTGCTCAGTGCTCAGGGTGCTGGGTGCTCAGTACACAGGGTGCTCTGTGCTCGGGGTGCTGGGTGCTCAGTGCTCGGTGTGCTCGGTGCTCAGTACTCGGGGTGCTCAGTGCTCAGTACACAGGGTGCTGGGTGCTCAGTGCTCAGTGTGCTGGGTGCTCAGTACTCAGGGTGCTGGGTGCTCGGTGCTCAGTACGCTGGGTGCTCAGTACTCAGGGTGCTGGGTGCTCAGTACTCAGGGTGCTGGGTGCTCAGTACTCAGGGTGCTGGGTGCTCAGTGCTCAGGGTGCTGGGTGCTCAGTACTCAGGGTGCTGGGTGCTCAGTACTCAGGGTGCTCGGTGCTCAGTACTCAGGGTGCTGGTTGCTCAGTGCTCAGGGTGCTGGGTGCTCAGTACTCAGGGTGCTGGGTGCTCAGTGCTCAGGGTGCTCGGTGCTCAGTACGCTGGGTGCTCAGTACTCAGGGTGATGGGTGCTCAGTACTCAGTGTGCTGGGTGCTCAGTACTCAGGGTCCTGGGTGCTTAGTACTCAGGGTGCTGGGTGCTCAGTGCTCAGGGTGCTCGGTGCTCAGTGCTCGGGGTTCTGGGTGCTCAGTACTCAGGGTGCTCGGTGCTCAGTACTCAGGGTGCTCAGTGCTCAGTACTCAGGGTGCTCAGGCTCAGTGCTCAGTTTGAAGGGTGCTCAGTGCTCGGGGTGCTGGGTGCTCAGTGCTCGGGGTGCTGGGTGTCTCAGTGCTCAGGGTGCTGGGTGCTCAGTGCTCAGAGTGCTGGGTGCTCAGTACTCAGGGTGCTCGGTGCTCAGTACTCAGGGTGCTGGGTGCTCAGTGCTCAGGGTGCTCAGTGCTCAGTACTCAGCGTGCTGGGTGCTCAGTGCTCAGGGTGCTCGGTGCTCAGTACTCAGGGTGCTCAGTGCTCAGTACTCAGCGTGCTGGGTGCTCAGTGCTCAGGGTGCTGGGTGCTCAGTACTCAGGGTGCTGGGTGCTTAGTACTCAGGGTTCTCGGTCCTCAGTGCTCAGGGTGCTGGGTGCTCAGTACTCAGGGTGCAGGGTGCTCAGTGCTCAGGGTGCTCAGTGCTCAGTACTCAGGGTGCCCGGTGCTCAGTGCTCAGGGTGCTCAGTGCTCAGTACTCAGGGTGCTCAGTGCTCAGTGCTCTGGGTGCTGGGTGCTCAGTGATCGGGGTGCTGGGTGCTCAGTGCTCAGGGTGCTGGGTGCTCAGTACTCAGGGTGCTCAGTGCTCAGGGTGCTGGGTGCTCAGTGCTCGGGGTCCTGGGTACTCAGTGCTCAGTACACAGGGTGCTGGGTGCTCAGTGCTCGGGGTGCTGGGTGCTCAGTGCTCAGTACTCAGGGTGATGGGAGCTCAGTGCTCGGGGTGCTGGATGCTCAGTACTCAGGGTGCTGGGTGCTCAGTGCTCAGGGTGCTGGGTGCTCAGTACTCAGGGTGCTGGGTGCTCAGTACTCAGTATGCTGGGTGCTCAGTGCTCAGGGTGCTGGGTGCTCAGTGCTCGAGGTGCTGGGTGCTCAGTACTCAGGGTGCTCGGTGCTCAGTACTCAGGGTGCTGGGTGCTCAGTGCTCAGGGTGCTGGATGCTCATTGCTCGGGGTGCTGGTTGCTCAGTGCTCGGGGTGCTGGGTGCTCAGTGCTCGGGGTGCTGGGTGCTCAGTACTCGGGGTGCTGGGTGCTCAGTGCTCAGGGTGCTGGATCTCAGTGCTCGGGGTACTGGGTACTCAGTGCTCAGTACACAGGGTGCTGGGTGCTCAGTGCTCGGGGTGCTGGGTGCTCAGTACTCAGGGTGCTGGTTGCTCAGTACTCGGGGTGCTGGGTGCTCAGTACTCAGGGAGCTGGGTGCTCAGTACTCAGTGTGCTGGGTGCTCAGTACTCGGGTGCTGGGTGCTCAGTGCTCAGGGTGCTGGGTGCTCAGTGCTCGGGGTGCTGGGTGCTCAGTGCTCAGTACTCAGGGTGCTGGGTGCTCAGTGCTCGGGGTGCTGGGTGCTCAGTGCTCAGTACTCAGGGTGCTGGGTGCTCAGTGCTCAGGGTGCTGGGTGCTCAGTGCTCAGGGTGCTGGGTGCTCAGTGCTCAGGGTGCTGGGTACTCAGTGCTCGGGGTGCTGGGTGCTCAGTACTCAGGGTGCTGGATGCTCAGTACTCAGGGTGCTGGGTGCTCAGTGCTCGGGGTGCTGGGTGCTCAGTGCTCGGGGTGCTGGGTGCTCATTACTCAGGGTGCTGGGTGCTCAGTGCTCGGGGTGCTGGGTGCTCAGTGCTCAGTACTCAGGGTGCTGGGTGCTCAGTGCTCAGGGTGCTGGGTGCTCAGTGCTCAGGGTGCTGGGTGCTCAGTGCTCAGGGTGCTGGGTACTCAGTGCTCGGGGTGCTGGGTGCTCTGTACTCAGGGTGCTGGGTGCTCAGTACTCAGGGTGCTGGGTGCTCAGTGCTCGGGGTGCTGGGTGCTCAGTACTCAGGGTGCTGGGTGCTCAGTACTCAGGGTGCTCGGTGCTCAGTACTCAGGGTGCTGGTTGCTCAGTGCTCAGGGTGCTGGGTGCTCAGTACTCAGGGTGCTGGGTGCTCAGTGCTCAGGGTGCTCGGTGCTCAGTACGCTGGGTGCTCAGTACTCAGGGTGATGGGTGCTCAGTACTCAGTGTGCTGGGTGCTCAGTACTCAGGGTCCTGGGTGCTTAGTACTCAGGGTGCTGGGTGCTCAGTGCTCAGGGTGCTCGGTGCTCAGTGCTCGGGGTTCTGGGTGCTCAGTACTCAGGGTGCTCGGTGCTCAGTACTCAGGGTGCTCAGTGCTCAGTACTCAGGGTGCTCAGGCTCAGTGCTCAGTTTGAAGGGTGCTCAGTGCTCGGGGTGCTGGGTGCTCAGTGCTCGGGGTGCTGGGTGTCTCAGTGCTCAGGGTGCTGGGTGCTCAGTGCTCAGAGTGCTGGGTGCTCAGTACTCAGGGTGCTCGGTGCTCAGTACTCAGGGTGCTGGGTGCTCAGTGCTCAGGGTGCTCAGTGCTCAGTACTCAGCGTGCTGGGTGCTCAGTGCTCAGGGTGCTCGGTGCTCAGTACTCAGGGTGCTCAGTGCTCAGTACTCAGCGTGCTGGGTGCTCAGTGCTCAGGGTGCTGGGTGCTCAGTACTCAGGGTGCTGGGTGCTTAGTACTCAGGGTTCTCGGTCCTCAGTGCTCAGGGTGCTGGGTGCTCAGTACTCAGGGTGCAGGGTGCTCAGTGCTCAGGGTGCTCAGTGCTCAGTACTCAGGGTGCCCGGTGCTCAGTGCTCAGGGTGCTCAGTGCTCAGTACTCAGGGTGCTCAGTGCTCAGTGCTCTGGGTGCTGGGTGCTCAGTGATCGGGGTGCTGGGTGCTCAGTGCTCAGGGTGCTGGGTGCTCAGTACTCAGGGTGCTGGGTGCTCAGTGCTCAGGGTGCTGGGTGCTCAGTGCTCGGGGTCCTGGGTACTCAGTGCTCAGTACACAGGGTGCTGGGTGCTCAGTGCTCGGGGTGCTGGGTGCTCAGTGCTCAGTACTCAGGGTGATGGGAGCTCAGTGCTCGGGGTGCTGGATGCTCAGTACTCAGGGTGCTGGGTGCTCAGTGCTCAGGGTGCTGGGTGCTCAGTACTCAGGGTGCTGGGTGCTCAGTACTCAGTATGCTGGGTGCTCAGTGCTCAGGGTGCTGGGTGCTCAGTGCTCGAGGTGCTGGGTGCTCAGTACTCAGGGTGCTCGGTGCTCAGTACTCAGGGTGCTGGGTGCTCAGTGCTCAGGGTGCTGGATGCTCATTGCTCGGGGTGCTGGTTGCTCAGTGCTCGGGGTGCTGGGTGCTCAGTGCTCGGGGTGCTGGGTGCTCAGTACTCGGGGTGCTGGGTGCTCAGTGCTCAGGGTGCTGGATCTCAGTGCTCGGGGTACTGGGTACTCAGTGCTCAGTACACAGGGTGCTGGGTGCTCAGTGCTCGGGGTGCTGGGTGCTCAGTACTCAGGGTGCTGGTTGCTCAGTACTCGGGGTGCTGGGTGCTCAGTACTCAGGGAGCTGGGTGCTCAGTACTCAGTGTGCTGGGTGCTCAGTACTCGGGTGCTGGGTGCTCAGTGCTCAGGGTGCTGGGTGCTCAGTGCTCGGGGTGCTGGGTGCTCAGTGCTCAGTACTCAGGGTGCTGGGTGCTCAGTGCTCGGGGTGCTGGGTGCTCAGTGCTCAGTACTCAGGGTGCTGGGTGCTCAGTGCTCAGGGTGCTGGGTGCTCAGTGCTCAGGGTGCTGGGTGCTCAGTGCTCAGGGTGCTGGGTACTCAGTGCTCGGGGTGCTGGGTGCTCAGTACTCAGGGTGCTGGGTGCTCAGTACTCAGGGTGCTGGGTGCTCAGTGCTCGGGGTGCTGGGTGCTCAGTGCTCGGGGTGCTGGGTGCTCATTACTCAGGGTGCTGGTTGCTCAGTGCTCGGGGTGCTGGGTGCTCAGTGCTCAGTACTCAGGGTGCTGGGTGCTCAGTGCTCAGGGTGCTGGGTGCTCAGTGCTCAGGGTGCTGGGTGCTCAGTGCTCAGGGTGCTGGGTACTCAGTGCTCAGGGTGCTGGGTGCTCTGTACTCAGGGTGCTGGGTGCTCAGTACTCAGGGTGCTGGGTGCTCAGTGCTCGGGGTGCTGGGTGCTCAGTGCTCAGTGTGCTCGGTGCTCAGTGCTCAGGGTGCTGGGTGCTCAGTGCTCGGGGTGCTGGGTGCTCATTACTCAGGGTGCTGGGTGCTCAGTATTCAGGGTGCTCAGTGCTTGTGGTGCTGGGTGCTCAGTACTCAGGTTGCTCAGTGCTTGGGGTGTTGGGTGCTTAGTACTCAGGGTGCTGGGTGCTCAGTGCTCAGGGTGCTGGGTGCTCAGTACTCAGGGTGCTGGGTGCTCAGTACTCAGGGTGCTGGGTGCTCAGTGCTCGGGGTGCTGGGTGCTCAGTGCTCGGGGTGCTGGGTGCTCAGTGCTCAGGGTGCTGGGTGCTCAGTGCTCAGGGTGCTGGGTGATCAGTGCTCGGGCTGCTGGGTGCTCAGTGCTCGGGGCGCTGGGTGCTCAGTGCTCGGGGTGCTCGGTGCTCAGTGCTCGGGGTGCTGGGTGCTCAGTACTCAGGGTGCTCAGTGCTCAGTACTCAGGGTGCTGGGTGCTCAGTGCTCAGTGTGCTGGGTGCTCAGTGCTCGGGGTGCTGGCTGCTCGGTTCTCAGGTTGCTGGGTGCTCAGTACTCGGGGTGCTGGGTGCTCAGTACTCAGGGTGCTGGGTGCTCATTGCTCGGGGTGCTTGGTGCTCAGTGCTCGGGGTGCTGGGTGCTCAGTGCTCGGGGTGCTGGGTGCTCAGTACTCGGGGTGCTGGGTGCTCAGTGCTCAGGGTGCTGGGTCTCAGTGCTCGGGGTACTGGGTACTCAGTGCTCAGTACACAGGGTGCTGGGTGCTCATTTCTCGGGGTGCTGTGTTCTCAGTGCTCAGTACTCAGGGTGCTGGGTGCTCAGTGCTCGGGTTGCTGGGTGCTCAGTACTCAGGGTACTTGGTGCTCAGTACTCAGGGTGCTGGGTGATCAGTGCTCAGGGTGCTGGGTGCTCAGTACTCAGGGTGCTCGGTGCTCAGTACTCAGGGTGCTGGCTGCTCAGTGCTCAGGGTGCTGGGTCCTCAGTGCTCTGGGTGCTGTGTGCTTAGTGCTCGGGGTGCTGGGTGCTCAGTACTCAGGGTGCTGGGTGCTCAGTACTCGGGGTGCTAGGTGCTCAGTACTCAGGGAGCTGGGTGCTCACTACTCAGGGTGCTGGGTGCTCAGTACTCGGGTGTTGGGTGCTCAGTGCTCAGGGTGCTGGGTGCTCAGTGCTCGGGGTGCTGGGTGCTCAGTGCTCAGTACTCAGGGTGCTGGGTGCTCAGTGCTCGGGGTGCTGGGTGCTCAGTGCTCAGAACTCTGGGTGCTGGGTGCTCAGTGCTCAGGGTGCTTGGTGCTCAGTGCTCAGTGTGCTGGGTGCTCAGTGCTCAGGGTGCTGGGTACTCAGTGCTCGGTGTGCTGGGTGCTCAGTACTCAGGGTGCTGGGTGCTCAGTACTCAGGGTGCTGGGTGCTCAGTGCTCGGGGTGCTGGGTGCTCAGTGCTCAGTGTGCTCGGTGCTCAGTACTCAGGGTGCTGGGTTCTCAGTGCTAGGGGTTTTCTGTACTCAGGGTGCTGTGTGTTCAGTGCTCAGGGTGCTGGGTGCTCAGTACTCAGGATGCTCGGTGCAAGGGGTTCTGGGTGCTCAGTGCTCGGGGTGCTTGGTGCTCAGTACTCGGGGTGCTCAGTGCTCAGTACTCAGGGTGCTCGCTGCTTAGTACTCAGGGTGCTGGGTGCTCAGTACTCAGGGTGATCATTGCTCAGGGAGCTTGGTGCTCAGTACTCAGGGTGCTGGGTGCTCAGTACTCAGGGTGCTCAGTGCTCAGTACTCAGGGTGCTCAGTGCTCAGTACTAAGGTTGCTCAGTGCTCAGGGTGCTGGGTGCTCAGTGCTCGGGGTGCTCGGTGCTCAGTACTCAGGGTGCTGGGTGCTCAGTGCTCAGGGTGCTGGGTGCTCAGTGCTCAGGGTGCTGGGTGCTCAGTACACAGGGTGCTCGGTGCTCGGGATGCTGGGTGCTCAGTGCTCGGTGTGCTCGGTGCTCAGTACTCGCGGTGCTCAGTGCTCAGTACTCAGGGTGCTGGGTGCTCAGTGCTCAGGGTGCTGGGTGCTCAGTACTCAGGGTGCTGGGTGCTCGGTGCTCAGTACGCTGGGTGCTCAGTACTCAGGGTGCTGGGTGCTCAGTACTCAGGGTGCTGGGTGCTCAGTACTCAGGGTGCTCGGTGCTCAGTACTCAGGGTGCTGGGTGCTCAGTGCTCAGGGTGCTGGGTGCTCAGTACTCAGGGTGCTGGGTGCTCAGTGCTCGGGGTAATCGGTGCTCAGTACGCTGGGTGCTCAGTACTCAGGGTGCTGGGTGCTCAGTACTCAGGGTGCTGGGTGCTTAGTACTCAGGGTGCTGGGTGCTCAGTGCTCAGGGTGCTCGGTGCTCAGTGCTCGGGGTGCTGGGTGCTCAGTACTCAGGGTGCTCAGTGCTCAGTACTCAGGGTGCTCAGTGCTCAGTACTCAGGGTGCTCAGGCTCAGTGCTCAGGGTGCAGGGTGCTCAGTGCTCGGGGTGCTGGGTGCTCAGTGCTCGGGGTGCTGGGTGTCTCAGTGCTCAGGGTGCTGGGTGCTCAGTGCTCAGAGTGCTGGGTGCTCAGTGCTCAGTACTCAGCGTGCTGGGTGCTCAGTGCTCAGGGTGCTCGGTGCTCAGTACTCAGGGTGCTCAGTGCTCAGTACTCAGCGTGCTGGGTGCTCAGTGCTCAGGGTGCTGGGTGCTCAGTACTCAGGGTGCTGGGTGCTTAGTACTCAGGGTGCTCGGTCCTCAGTGCTCAGGGTGCTGGTTGCTCAGTACTCAGGGTGCAGGGTGCTCAGTGCTCAGGGTGCTCAGTGCTCAGTACTCAGGGTGCTCGGTGCTCAGTACTCAGGGTGCTGGGTGCTCAGTGCTCAGGGTGCTGGGTGCTCAGTGCTCAGGGAGCTGGGTGCTCACTACTCAGGGTGCTGGGTGCTCAGTACTCGGGTGTTTGGTGCTCAGTGCTCAGGGTGCTGGGTGCTCAGTGCTCGGGGTGCTGGGTGCTCAGTGCTCAGTACTCAGGGTGCTGGGTGCTCAGTGCTCGGGGTGCTGGGTGCTCAGTGCTCAGAACTCAGGGTGCTGGGTGCTCAGTGCTCAGGGTGCTTGGTGCTCAGTGCTCAGTGTGCTGGGTGCTCAGTGCTCAGGGTGCTGGGTACTCAGTGCTCGGTGTGCTGGGTGCTCAGTACTCAGGGTGCTGGGTGCTCAGTACTCAGGGTGCTGGGTGCTCAGTACTCAGGGTGCTCAGTGCTCAGGGTGCTGGGTGCTCAGTGCTCGGGGTGCTGTGTACTCAGTGCTCAGTACACAGGGTGCTGGGTGCTCAGTGCTCGGGGTGCTGGGTGCTCAGTGCTCAGTACTCAGGGTGCTGGGTGCTCAGTGCTCGGGGTGCTGGATGCTCAGTACTCAGGGTGCTGTGTGCTCAGTGCTCAGGGTGCTGGGTGCACAGTACTCAGGGTGCTGTGTGCTCAGTACTCAGTATGCTGGGTGCTCATTGCTCAGGGTGCTGGGTGCTCAGTGCTCGGGGTGCTGGGTGCTCAGTAGTCAGGGTGCTCGGTGCTCAGTACTCAGGGTGCTGGGTGCTCAGTGCTCAGGGTGCTGGGTGCTCAGTACTCAGCGTGCTGGGAGCTCGGTGCTCAGGGTGCTCGGTGCTCAGTACTCAGGGTGCTGGGAGCTCAGTACTCAGGGTGCTCGGTGCTCAGTACTCAGGGTGCTGGCTGCTCAGTGCTCGGGGTGCTCAGTGCTTGGGGTGTTGGGTGCTTAGTACTCAGGGTGCTGGGTGCTCAGTGCTCAGTGCTCGGGGTGCTGTGTGCTCAGTACTCAGGGTGCTGGGTGCTCAGTACTCAGGGTGCTGGGTGATCAGTACTCGGGTGCTGGGTGCTCAGTGCTCAGGGTGCTGGGTGCTCAGTGCTCAGTGCTCGGGGTGCTGTGTGCTCAGTACTCAGGGTGCTGGGTGCTCAGTACTCAGGGTGCTTGGTGATCAGTACTCGGGTGCTGGGTGCTCAGTGCTCAGGGTGCTGGGTGCTCAGTGCTCGGGGTGCTGGGTGCTCAGTGCTCGGGGTGCTCGGTGCTCAGTGCTCGGGGTGCTCAGTGCTCAGTACTCAGGGTGCTGGGTGCTCAGTGCTCAGGGTGCTGGGTGCTCAGCGCTCGGGGTGCTGGGTGCTCAGTAATCGGGGTGCTCAGTGCTCAGTACTCAGGGTGCTGGGTGCTCAGTGCTCAGCGTGCTGGGTGCTCAGTACTCAGTGCTCAGGATGCTGGGTGCTCAGTGCTCAGGGTGCTGGGTGCTCAGTCCTCAGGGTGCTCAGTGCTCAGTGCTCAGTGCTCAGGGTGCTGGGTGCTCAGTGCTCGGGTTGCTGGATGCTCAGTACTCAGGGTGCTGGGTGCTCAGTGCTGAGGGTGCTGGGTGCTCAGTGCTCAGGGTGCTGGGTGCTCAGTACTCATTATGCTGGGTGCTCAGTGCTCAGGGTGCTGGGTGCTCAGTGCTCGGGGTGCTGGGTGCTCAGTACTCAGGGTGCTCGGTGCTCAGTACTCAGGATGCTGGGTGCTCAGTGCTCAGTATGCTGGCTGCTCAGTTCTCAGGGTGCTGGCTGCTCAGTACTCAGGGTGCTCGGTGCTCAGTACTCAGGGTACTGGCTGCTCAGTGCTCGGGGTGCTCAGTGCTTGGGGTGCTGGGTGCTCAGTACTCAGGGTGCTCAGTGCTCGGGGTGCTGGGTGCTCAGTGCTCGGGGTGCTGGGTGCTCAGTACTCGGGGTGCTGGGTGCTCAGTGCTCAGGGTGCTGGGTCTCAGTGCTCGGGGTACTGGGTACTCAGTGCTCAGTACACAGGGTGCTGGGTGCTCATTTCTCGGGGTGCTGTGTTCTCAGTGCTCAGTACTCAGGGTGCTGGGTGCTCAGTGCTCGGGTTGCTGGGTGCTCAGTACTCAGGGTACTTGGTGCTCAGTACTCAGGGTGCTGGGTGATCAGTGCTCAGGGTGCTGGGTGCTCAGTACTCAGGGTGCTCGGTGCTCAGTACTCAGGGTGCTGGCTGCTCAGTGCTCAGGGTGCTGGGTCCTCAGTGCTCTGGGTGCTGTGTGCTTAGTGCTCGGGGTGCTGGGTGCTCAGTACTCAGGGTGCTGGGTGCTCAGTACTCAGGGAGCTGGGTGCTCACTACTCAGGGTGCTGGGTGCTCAGTACTCGGGTGTTGGGTGCTCAGTGCTCAGGGTGCTGGGTGCTCAGTGCTCGGGGTGCTGGGTGCTCAGTGCTCAGTACTCAGGGTGCTGGGTGCTCAGTGCTCGGGGTGCTGGGTGCTCAGTGCTCAGAACTCTGGGTGCTGGGTGCTCAGTGCTCAGGGTGCTTGGTGCTCAGTGCTCAGTGTGCTGGGTGCTCAGTGCTCAGGGTGCTGGGTACTCAGTGCTCGGTGTGCTGGGTGCTCAATACTCAGGGTGCTGGGTGCTCAGTACTCAGGGTGCTGGGTGCTCAGTGCTCGGGGTGCTGGGTGCTCAGTGCTCAGTGTGCTCGGTGCTCAGTACTCAGGGTGCTGGGTTCTCAGTGCTAGGGGTTTTCTGTACTCAGGGTGCTGTGTGTTCAGTGCTCAGGGTGCTGGGTGCTCAGTACTCAGGGTGCTCGGTGCAAGGGGTTCTGGGTGCTCAGTGCTCGGGGTGCTTGGTGCTCAGTACTCGGGGTGCTCAGTGCTCAGTACTCAGGGTGCTCGCTGCTTAGTACTCAGGGTGCTGGGTGCTCAGTACTCAGGGTGATCATTGCTCAGGGAGCTTGGTGCTCAGTACTCAGGGTGCTGGGTGCTCAGTACTCAGGGTGCTCAGTGCTCAGTACTCAGGGTGCTCAGTGCTCAGTACTAAGGTTGCTCAGTGCTCAGGGTGCTGGGTGCTCAGTGCTCGGGGTGCTCGGTGCTCAGTACTCAGGGTGCTGGGTGCTCAGTGCTCAGGGTGCTGGGTGCTCAGTGCTCAGGGTGCTGGGTGCTCAGTACACAGGGTGCTCGGTGCTCGGGATGCTGGGTGCTCAGTGCTCGGTGTGCTCGGTGCTCAGTACTCGCGGTGCTCAGTGCTCAGTACTCAGGGTGCTGGGTGCTCAGTGCTCAGGGTGCTGGGTGCTCAGTACTCAGGGTGCTGGGTGCTCGGTGCTCAGTACGCTGGGTGCTCAGTACTCAGGGTGCTGGGTGCTCAGTACTCAGGGTGCTGGGTGCTCAGTACTCAGGGTGCTCGGTGCTCAGTACTCAGGGTGCTGGGTGCTCAGTGCTCAGGGTGCTGGGTGCTCAGTACTCAGGGTGCTGGGTGCTCAGTGCTCGGGGTAATCGGTGCTCAGTACGCTGGGTGCTCAGTACTCAGGGTGCTGGGTGCTCAGTACTCAGGGTGCTGGGTGCTTAGTACTCAGGGTGCTGGGTGCTCAGTGCTCAGGGTGCTCGGTGCTCAGTGCTCGGGGTGCTGGGTGCTCAGTACTCAGGGTGCTCAGTGCTCAGTACTCAGGGTGCTCAGTGCTCAGTACTCAGGGTGCTCAGGCTCAGTGCTCAGGGTGCAGAGTGCTCAGTGCTCGGGGTGCTGGGTGCTCAGTGCTCGGGGTGCTGGGTGTCTCAGTGCTCAGGGTGCTGGGTGCTCAGTGCTCAGAGTGCTGGGTGCTCAGTGCTCAGTACTCAGCGTGCTGGGTGCTCAGTGCTCAGGGTGCTCGGTGCTCAGTACTCAGGGTGCTCAGTGCTCAGTACTCAGCGTGCTGGGTGCTCAGTGCTCAGGGTGCTGGGTGCTCAGTACTCAGGGTGCTGGGTGCTTAGTACTCAGGGTGCTCGGTCCTCAGTGCTCAGGGTGCTGGTTGCTCAGTACTCAGGGTGCAGGGTGCTCAGTGCTCAGGGTGCTCAGTGCTCAGTACTCAGGGTGCTCGGTGCTCAGTACTCAGGGTGCTGGGTGCTCAGTGCTCAGGGTGCTGGGTGCTCAGTGCTCAGGGAGCTGGGTGCTCACTACTCAGGGTGCTGGGTGCTCAGTACTCGGGTGTTTGGTGCTCAGTGCTCAGGGTGCTGGGTGCTCAGTGCTCGGGGTGCTGGGTGCTCAGTGCTCAGTACTCAGGGTGCTGGGTGCTCAGTGCTCGGGGTGCTGGGTGCTCAGTGCTCAGAACTCAGGGTGCTGGGTGCTCAGTGCTCAGGGTGCTTGGTGCTCAGTGCTCAGTGTGCTGGGTGCTCAGTGCTCAGGGTGCTGGGTACTCAGTGCTCGGTGTGCTGGGTGCTCAGTACTCAGGGTGCTGGGTGCTCAGTACTCAGGGTGCTGGGTGCTCAGTACTCAGGGTGCTCAGTGCTCAGGGTGCTGGGTGCTCAGTGCTCGGGGTGCTGTGTACTCAGTGCTCAGTACACAGGGTGCTGGGTGCTCAGTGCTCGGGGTGCTGGGTGCTCAGTGCTCAGTACTCAGGGTGCTGGGTGCTCAGTGCTCGGGGTGCTGGATGCTCAGTACTCAGGGTGCTGTGTGCTCAGTGCTCAGGGTGCTGGGTGCACAGTACTCAGGGTGCTGTGTGCTCAGTACTCAGTATGCTGGGTGCTCATTGCTCAGGGTGCTGGGTGCTCAGTGCTCGGGGTGCTGGGTGCTCAGTAGTCAGGGTGCTCGGTGCTCAGTTCTCAGGGTGCTGGGTGCTCAGTGCTCAGGGTGCTGGGTGCTCAGTACTCAGCGTGCTGGGAGCTCGGTGCTCAGGGTGCTCGGTGCTCAGTACTCAGGGTGCTGGGAGCTCAGTACTCAGGGTGCTCGGTGCTCAGTACTCAGGGTGCTGGCTGCTCAGTGCTCGGGGTGCTCAGTGCTTGGGGTGTTGGGTGCTTAGTACTCAGGGTGCTGGGTGCTCAGTGCTCAGTGCTCGGGGTGCTGTGTGCTCAGTACTCAGGGTGCTGGGTGCTCAGTACTCAGGGTGCTGGGTGATCAGTACTCGGGTGCTGGGTGCTCAGTGCTCAGGGTGCTGGGTGCTCAGTGCTCAGTGCTCGGGGTGCTGTGTGCTCAGTACTCAGGGTGCTGGGTGCTCAGTACTCAGGGTGCTTGGTGATCAGTACTCGGGTGCTGGGTGCTCAGTGCTCAGGGTGCTGGGTGCTCAGTGCTCGGGGTGCTGGGTGCTCAGTGCTCAGTGCTCGGGGTGCTGGGTGCTCAGTGCTCGGGGTGCTCGGTGCTCAGTGCTCGGGGTGCTCAGTGCTCAGTACTCAGGGTGCTGGGTGCTCAGTGCTCAGGGTGCTGGGTGCTCAGCGCTCGGGGTGCTGGGTGCTCAGTAATCGGGGTGCTCAGTGCTCAGTACTCAGGGTGCTGGGTGCTCAGTGCTCAGCGTGCTGGGTGCTCAGTACTCAGTGCTCAGGATGCTGGGTGCTCAGTGCTCAGGGTGCTGGGTGCTCAGTCCTCAGGGTGCTCAGTGCTCAGTGCTCAGTGCTCAGGGTGCTGGGTGCTCAGTGCTCGGGTTGCTGGATGCTCAGTACTCAGGGTGCTGGGTGCTCAGTGCTGAGGGTGCTGGGTGCTCAGTGCTCAGGGTGCTGGGTGCTCAGTACTCATTATGCTGGGTGCTCAGTGCTCAGGGTGCTGGGTGCTCAGTGCTCGGGGTGCTGGGTGCTCAGTACTCAGGGTGCTCGGTGCTCAGTACTCAGGATGCTGGGTGCTCAGTGCTCAGTATGCTGGCTGCTCAGTTCTCAGGGTGCTGGCTGCTCAGTACTCAGGGTGCTCGGTGCTCAGTACTCAGGGTACTGGCTGCTCAGTGCTCGGGGTGCTCAGTGCTTGGGGTGCTGGGTGCTCAGTACTCAGGGTGCTCAGTGCTTGGGGTGTTGGGTGCTTAGTACTCAGGGTGCTGGGTGCTCAGTGCTCAGGGTGCTGGGTGCTCAGTACTCAGGGTGCTGGGAGCTCAGTACTCAGGGTGCTGGGTGCTCAGTACTCAGGGTGCTCAGTGCACAGTACTCAGGGTGCTGGGTGCTCAGTTCTCAGGGTGCTGGGTGCTCAGCGCTCGGGGTGCTGGCTGCTCGGTTCTCAGGTTGCTGGGTGCTCAGTACTCGGGATGCTGGGTGCTCAGTACTCAGGGTGCTGGGTGCTCATTGCTGGGGGTGCTGGGTGCTCATTGCTCAGGTTGCTGGGTGCTCAGTACTCGGGGTGCTCGGTGCTCAGTACTCAGGGTGCTGGGTGCTCATTGCTCGGGGTGCTGGGTGCTCAGTGCTCAGGGTGCTGGGTGCCCCATGCTCGGGGTGCTGGGTGCTCAGTACTCGGGGTGCTGGGTGCTCAGTGCTCAGGGTGCTGGGTCGCAGTGCTCGGGGTACTGGGTACTCAGTGCTCAGTACACAGGGTGCTGGGTGCTCAGTGCTTGGGGTGCTGGGTGCTCAGTGCTCAGGGTGCTCAGTGCTTGGGGTGTTGGGTGCTCAGTGCTCAGTACTCAGGGTGCTCGGTGCTCAGTGCTCAGGGTGCTCAGTGCTCAGTACTCAGGGTGCTCAGTGCACAGTGCTCTGGGTGCTGGGTGCTCAGTGCTCGGGGTGCTGGCTGCTCAGTGCTCAGGGTGCTGGGTGCTCAGTACTCACGGTGCTCAGTGCTCAGGGTGCTGGGTGCTCAGTGCTCGGGGTGCTGGGTACTCAGTGCTCAGTACACAGGGTGCTGGGTGCTCAGTGCTCGGGGTGCTGGGTGCTCAGTGCTCAGTACTCAGGGTGCTGGGTGCTCAGTGCTCGGGGTGCTGGATGCTCAGTACTCAGGGTGCTGGGTGCTCAGTGCTCAGGGTGCTGGGTGCTCAGTACTCAGGGTGCTGGGTGCTCAGTACGCAGTATGCTGGGTGCTCAGTGCTCAGTACTCAGGGTGCTGGGTGCTCAGTGCTCAGGGTGCTGTGTGCTCAGTACTCAGGGTGCTGGGTGCTCGGTGCTCAGTATGCTGGGTGCTCAGTACTCAGGGTGCTGGCAGCTCAGTACTCAGGGTGCTCGGTGCTCAGTACTCAGGGTGCTGGCTGCTCAGTGCTCGGGGTGCTCAGTGCTTGGGGTGGTGGGTGCTCAGTACTCAGGGTGCTCAGTGCTTGGGGTGTTGGGTACTTAGTACTCAGGGTGCTGGGTGCTCAGTGCTCAGGGTGCTGGGTCCTCAGTACTCAGGGTGCTGGGTGCTCAGTACTCAGGGTGCTGGGTGCTCAGTGCTCGGGGTGCTGGGTGCTCAGTACTCGGGGTGCTCAGTGCTCAGTACTCAGGGTGCTGGGTGCTCAGTGCTCAGGGTGCTGGGTGCTCAGCGCTCAGGGTGCTGGCTGCTCTGTTCTCAGGGTGCTGGGTGCTCAGTACTCGGGGTGCTGGGTGCTCAGTGCTCGGGGTGCTGGGTGTCTCAGTGCACAGGGTGCTGGGTGCTCAGTGCTCTGAGTGCTGGGTGCTCAGTACTCATTGTGCTCGGTGCTCAGTACTCAGGGTGCTGGGTGCTCAGCGCTCAGGGTGCTCAGTGCTCAGTTCTCAGCGTGCTGGGTGCTCAATGCTCAGGGTGCTCGGTGCTCAGTACTCAGGGTGCTCAGTGCTCAGTACTCAGCGTTCTTGGTGCTCAGTGCTCAGGGTGCTGGGTGCTCAGTACTCAGGGTGCTGGGTGCTTAGTACTCAGGGTGCTCGGTCCTCAGTGCTCAGGGTGCTGGGTGCTCAGTACTCAGGGTGCATGGTGCTCAGTGCTCAGGGTGCTCAGTGCTCAGTACTCAGGGTGCTCAGTGCTCAGTGCTCTGGGTGCTGGGTGCTCAGTGCTCGGGGTGCTCAGTATTCAGGGTGCTGTGTGTTCAGTGCTCAGGGTATTGGGTGCTCAGTACTCAGGGTACTTGGTGCTTAGTACTCAGGGTGCTGGGTGCTCAGTACTCCGGGTGCTGGGTGCTCAGTGCTCTAGGTGCTCTGTGCTCAGTGCTCAGGGTGCTGGGTGCTCAGTACTCTGGGTGCTCATTGCTCAGGGTGCTGGGTGCTCAGTACTCAGGGTGCTCAGTGCTCAGTACTCAGGGTACTCAGTGCTCAGGACTCAGGTAGCTCAGGGCTCAGGGTACTGGGTGCTCACTGCTCGGGGAGATGGGTGCTCAGTGCTCAGGGTGCTGTGTGCTCAGTGCTCGGGGTGCTGGGTGCTCAGTACTCAGGGTACTGGGTGCTCAGTGCTAAGGGTGCTGGGTGCTCAGTGCTCAGGGTGCTCGGTGCGTAGTACTCAGGGTGCTCGGTGCTCGGGGTGCTGTGTGCGCAGTGCTCGGGGTGCTGGGTGCTCAGTGCTCGGGGTGCTGGGTGCTCAGTGCTCGGGGTGCTGGGTGCTCAGTGCTCGGGGTGCTGGGTGCTCAGTGCTCGGGGTGCTGGGTGCTCAGTACTCGGGGTGCTTGGTGCTCAGTACTCAGGGTGCTGGGTGCTCAGTGCTCAGGGTGCTGGGTGCTCAGTACTCAGGGTGCTGGGTGCTCGGTGCTCAGTACGCTGGGTGCTCAGTACTCAGGGTGCTGGCTGCTCAGTACTCAGGTTGCTCGGTGCTTAGTACTCAGGGTGCTGGATGCTCAGAGCTCGGGGTGCTGGGTGCTCATTACTCAGGGTGCTGGGTGCTCAGTACTCAGGGTGCTCAGTGCTTGGGGTGCTGGGTGCTCAGTGCTCAGGGTGCTCAGTGCTTGGGGTGTTGGGTGCTCACTGCTCAGTACTCAGGGTGCTCGGTGCTCAGTGCTCAGGGTGCTCAGTGCTCAGTACTCAGGGTGCTCAGTGCTCAGTGCTCTGGGTGCTGGGTGCTCAGTGCTCGGGGTGCTGGGTGCTCAGTACTCAGGGTTCTGGGTGCTCAGTAATCAGGGTGCTCAGTGCTCAGGGTGCTGGGTGCTCAGTGCTCGGGGTGCTGGGTACTCAGTGCTCAGTACACAGGGTGCTGGGTGCTCAGTGCTCGGGGTGCTGGGTGCTCAGTGCTCAGTACTCAGGGTGCTGGGTGCTCAGTGCTCGGGGTGCTGGATGCTCAGTACTCAGGGTGCTGGGTGCTCAGTGCTCAGGGTGCTGGGTGCTCAGTGCTCAGGGTGCTGGGTGCTCAGTACTCAGTATGCTGGGTGCTCAGTGCTCAGGGTGCTGGGTGCTCAGTGCTCGGGGTGCTGGGTGCTCAGTACTCAGGGTGCTCGGTGCTCAGTACTCAGGGTGCTGGGTGCTCAGTGCTCAGGGTGCTGGGTGCTCAGTTCTCAGGGTGCTGGGTGCTCAGCGCTCGGGGTGCTGGGTGCTCAGTTCTCAGGGTGCTGGCTGCTCAGTACTCAGGGTGCTCGGTGCTCAGTACTCAGGGTACTGGCTGCTCAGTGCTCGGGGTGCTCAGTGCTTGGGGTGCTGGGTGCTCAGTACTCAGGGTGCTCAGTGCTTGGGGTGTTGGGTGCTTAGTACTCAGGGTGATGGGTGCTCAGTGCTCAGGGTGCTGGGTGCTCAGTACTCAGGGTGCTGGGTGCTCAGTACTCAGGGTGCTGGGTGCTCAGTGCTCGGGGTGCTGGGTGCTCAGTACTCGGGGTGCTCAGTGCTCAGTACTCAGGGTGCTGGGTGCTCAGTGCTCAGGGTGCTGGGTGCTCAGCGCTCGGAGTGCTGGCTGCTCGGTTCTCAGGTTGCTGGGTGCTCAGTACTCGGGGTGCGGGGTGCTCAGTACTCAGGGTGCTGGGTGCTCATTCCTGGGGGTGCTGGGTGCTCAGTACTCAGTGTGCTGGGTGCTCATTGCTGAGGGTGCTGGCTGCTCGGTTCTCAGGTTGCTGGGTGCTCAGTACTCGGGGTGCCTGGTGCTCAGTACTCAGGGTGCTGGGTGCTCATTGATGGGGGTGCTGGGTGCTCAGTGCTCAGGTTGCTGGGTGCTCAGTACTCGGGGTGCTCGGTGCTCAGTACTCAGGGTGCTGGGTGCTCATTGCTCGGGGTGCTGGGTGCTCAGTGCTCAGGGTGCTGGGTGCCCCATGCTCGGGGTGCTGGGTGCTCAGTACTCGGGGTGCTGGGTGCTCAGTGCTCAGGGTGCTGGGTCGCAGTGCTCGGGGTACTGGGTACTCAGTGCTCAGTACACAGGGTGCTGGGTGCTCAGTGCTCGGGGTGCTGTGTGCTCAGTGCTCAGTACTCAGGGTGCTGGGTGCTCAGTGCTCGGGGTGCTGGGTGCTCAGTACTCAGGGAGCTGGGTGCTCAGTACTCAGGGTGCTGGGTGCTCATTACTCAGGGTGCTGGGTGCTCAGTACTCAGGGTGCTCAGTGCTTGGGGTGCTGGGTGCTCAGTGCTCAGGGTGCTCAGTGCTTGGGGTGTTGGGTGCTCAGTGCTCAGTACTCAGGGTGCTCGGTGCTCAGTGCTCAGGGTGCTCAGTGCTCAGTGCTCTGGGTGCTGGGTGCTCAGTGCTCGGGGTGCTGGGTGTTCAGTGCTCAGGGTGCTGGGTGCTCAGTACTCAGGGTGCTCAGTGCTCAGGGTGCTGGGTGCTCAGTGCTCGGGGTGCTGGGTACTCAGTGCTCAGTACACAGGGTGCTGGGTGCTCAGTGCTCGGGGTGCTGGGTGCTCAGTGCTCAGTACTCAGGGTGCTGGGTGCTCAGTGCTCGGGGTGCTGGATGCTCAGTACTCAGGGTGCTGGGTGCTCAGTGCTCAGGGTTCTGGGTGCTCAGTGCTCAGGGTGCTGGGTGCTCAGTACTCAGTATGCTGGGTGCTCAGTGCTCAGGGTGCTGGGTGCTCAGTGCTCGGGGTGCTGGGTGCTCAGTACTCAGGGTGCTCGGTGCTCAGTACTCAGGGTGCTGGGTGCTCAGTGCTCAGGGTGCTGTGTACTCAGTACTCAGGGTGCTGGGTGCTCGGTGCTCAGTATGCTGGGTGCTCAGTTCTCAGGGTGCTGGCTGCTCAGTACTCAGGGTGCTCGGTGCTCAGTACTCAGGGTAATGGCTGCTCAGTGCTCGGGGTGCTCAGTGCTTGGGGTGCTGGGTGCTCAGTTCTCAGGGTGCTCAGTGCTTGGGGTGTTGGGTGCTTAGTACTCAGGGTGCTGGGTGCTCAGTGCTCAGGGTGCTGGGTGCTCAGTACTCAGGGTGTTGGGTGCTCAGTACTCAGGGTGCTGGCTGCTCAGCGCTCGGAGTGCTGGGTGTTCAGTACTCGGGGTGCTCAGTGCTCAGTACTCAGGGTGCTGGGTGCTCAGTGCTCAGGGTGCTTGGTGCTCAGCGCTCGGGGTGCTGGCTGCTCGGTTCTCAGGTTGCTGGGTGCTCAGTACTCGGGGTGCCGGGTGCTCAGTACTCAGGGTGCTGGGTGCTCATTGCTGGGGGTGCTGGGTGCTCAGTAGTCAGGGTGCTGGGTGCTCATTGCTGGGGGTGCTGGCTGCTCGGTTCTCAGGTTGCTGGGTGCTCAGTACTCGGGGTGCTGGGTGCTCAGTACTCAGGGTGCTGGGTGCTCATTGCTGGGGGTGCTGGGTGCTCAGTGCTCAGGTTGCTGGGTGCTCAGTACTCGGGGTGCTCGGTGCTCAGTACTCAGGGTGCTGGGTGCTCATTGCTCGGGGTGCTGGGTGCTCATTGCTCAGGGTGCTGGGTGCCCCATGCTCGGGGTGCTGGGTGCTCAGTACTCGGGGTGCTGGGTGCTCAGTGCTCAGGGTGCTGGGTCGCAGTGCTCGGGGTACTGGGTACTCAGTGCTCAGTACACAGGGTGCTGGGTGCTCAGTGCTCGGGGTGCTGTGTGCTCAGTGCTCAGTACTCAGGGTGCTGGGTGATCAGTGCTCGGGGTGCTGGGTGCTCAGTACTCAGGGAGCTGGGTGCTCAGTATTCAGGGTGCTGGGTGCTCATTACTCAGGGTGCTGGGTGCTCAGTACTCAGGGTGCTCAGTGCTTGGGGTGTTGGGTGCTCAGTGCTCAGTACTCAGGGTGCTCGGTGCTCAGTGCTCAGGGTGCTCAGTGCTCAGTACTCAGGGTGCTCAGGGCTCAGTGCTCTGGGTGCTGGGTGCTCAGTGCTCAGGGTGCTGGGTGCTCAGTGCTCAGGGTGCTGGGTGCTCAGTCCTCAGGGTGCTCAGTGCTCAGGGTGCTGGGTGCTCAGTGCTCGGGGTGCTGGGTACTCAGTGCTCAGTACACAGGGTGCTGGGTGCTCAGTGCTCGGGGAGCTGGGTGCTCAGTGCTCAGTACTCAGGGTGCTGGGTGCTCAGTGCTCGGGGTGCTGGATGCTCAGTACTCAGGGTGCTGGGTGCTCAGTGCTCTGGGTGCTGGGTGCTCAGTACTCAGGGTGCTGGGTGCTCAGTACGCAGTATGCTGGGTGCTCAGTGCTCAGGGTGCTGGGTGCTCAGTGCTCGGGGTGCTGGGTGCTCAGTACTCAGGGTGCTCGGTGCTCAGTACTCAGGGTGCTGGGTGCTCAGTGCTCAGGGTGCTGTGTGCTCAGTACTCAGGGTGCTGGGTGCTCAGTACTCAGGGTGCTGGGTGCTCAGTGCTCGGGGTGCTGGGTGCTCAGTACTCAGGGTGCTCGGTGCTCAGTACTCAGGGTGCTGGGTGCTCAGTGCTCAGGGTGCTGTGTGCTCAGTACTCAGGGTGCTGGGTGCTCAGTACTCGGGGTGCTGGGTGCTCAGTACTCAGGGTGCTGGGTGCTCATTGCTGGGGGTGCTGGGTGCTCAGTGCTCAGGTTGCTGGGTGCTCAGTACTCGGGGTGCTCGGTGCTCAGTACTCAGGGTGCTGGGTGCTCATTGCTCGGGGTGCTGGGTGCTCAGTGCTCAGGGTGCTGGGTGCCCCATGCTCGGGGTGCTGGGTGCTCAGTACTCGGGGTGCTGGGTGCTCAGTGCTCAGGGTGCTGGGTCGCAGTGCTCGGGGTACTGGGTACTCAGTGCTCAGTACACAGGGTGCTGGGTGCTCAGTGCTCGGGGTGCTGTGTGCTCAGTGCTCAGTACTCAGGGTGCTGGGTGATCAGTGCTCAGGGTGCTGGTTGCTCAGTACTCAGGGAGCTGGGTGCTCAGTGCTCAGGGTGCTCAGTGCTCAATACTCAGGGTGCTCGGTGCTCAGTACTCAGGGTGCTGGGTGCTCAGTGCTCAGGGTGCTGGGTGCTCAGTGCTCAGGGAGCTGGGTGCTCACTACTCAGGGTGCTGGGTGCTCAGTACTCGGGTGTTGGGTGCTCAGTGCTCAGGGTGCTGGGTGCTCAGTGCTCGGGGTGCTGGGTGCTCAGTGCTCAGTACTCAGGGTGCTGGGTGCTCAGTGCTCGGGGTGCTGGGTGCTCAGTGCTCAGAACTCAGGGTGCTGGGTGCTCAGTGCTCAGGGTGCTTGGTGCTCAGTGCTCAGTGTGCTGGGTGCTCAGTGCTCAGGGTGCTGGGTACTCAGTGCTCGCTGTGCTGGGTGCTCAGTACTCAGGGTGCTGGGTGCTCAGTACTCAGGGTGCTGGGTGCTCAGTACTCAGGGTGCTCAGTGCTCAGGGTGCTGGGTGCTCAGTGCTCGGGGTGCTGTGTACTCAGTGCTCAGTACACAGGGTGCTGGGTGCTCAGTGCTCGGGGTGCTGGGTGCTCAGTGCTCAGTACTCAGGGTGCTGGGTGCTCAGTGCTCGGGGTGCTGGATGCTCAGTACTCAGGGTGCTGTGTGCTCAGTGCTCAGGGTGCTGGGTGCACAGTACTCAGGGTGCTGTGTGCTCAGTACTCAGTATGCTGGGTGCTCATTGCTCAGGGTGCTGGGTGCTCAGTGCTCGGGGTGCTGGGTGCTCAGTAGTCAGGGTGCTCGGTGCTCAGTACTCAGGGTGCTGGGTGCTCAGTGCTCAGGGTGCTGGGTGCTCAGTACTCAGGGTGCTGGGAGCTCGGTGCTCAGGGTGCTCGGTGCTCAGTACTCAGGGTGCTGGGTGCTCAGTACTCAGGGTGCTCGGTGCTCAGTACTCAGGGTGCTGGCTGCTCAGTGCTCGGGGTGCTCAGTGCTTGGGGTGTTGGGTGCTTAGTACTCAGGGTGCTGGGTGCTCAGTGCTCAGTGCTCGGGGTGCTGTGTGCTCAGTACTCAGGGTGCTGGGTGCTCAGTACTCAGGGTGCTGGGTGATCAGTACTCGGGTGCTGGGTGCTCAGTGCTCAGGGTGCTGGGTGCTCAGTGCTCAGTGCTCGGGGTGCTGTGTGCTCAGTACTCAGGGTGCTGGGTGCTCAGTACTCAGGGTGCTGGGTGATCAGTACTCGGGTGCTGGGTGCTCAGTGCTCAGGGTGCTGGGTGCTCAGTGCTCGGGGTGCAGGGTGCTCAGTGCTCAGTGCTCGGGGTGCTGGGTGCTCAGTGCTCGGGGTGCTCGGTGCTCAGTGCTCGGGGTGCTCAGTGCTCAGTACTCAGGGTGCTGGGTGCTCAGTGCTCAGGGTGCTGGGTGCTCAGCGCTCGGGGTGCTGGGTGCTCAGTAATCGGGGTGCTCAGTGCTCAGTACTCAGGGTGCTGGGTGCTCAGTGCTCAGCGTGCTGGGTGCTCAGTACTCAGTGCTCAGGATGCTGGGTGCTCAGTGCTCAGGGTGCTGGGTGCTCAGTCCTCAGGGTGCTCAGTGCTCAGTGCTCAGTGCTCAGGGTGCTGGGTGCTCAGTGCTCGGGTTGCTGGATGCTCAGTACTCAGGGTGCTGGGTGCTCAGTGCTGAGGGTGCTGGGTGCTCAGTGCTCAGGGTGCTGGGTGCTCAGTACTCATTATGCTGGGTGCTCAGTGCTCAGGGTGCTGGGTGCTCAGTGCTCGGGGTGCTGGGTGCTCAGTACTCAGGGTGCTCGGTGCTCAGTACTCAGGATGCTGGGTGCTCAGTGCTCAGTATGCTGGCTGCTCAGTTCTCAGGGTGCTGGCTGCTCAGTAGTCAGGGTGCTCGGTGCTCAGTACTCAGGGTACTGGCTGCTCAGTGCTCGGGGTGCTCAGTGCTTGGGGTGCTGGGTGCTCAGTACTCAGGGTGCTCAGTGCTTGGGGTGTTGGGTGCTTAGTACTCAGGGTGCTGGGTGCTCAGTGCTCAGGGTGCTGGGTGCTCAGTACTCAGGGTGCTGGGTGCTCAGTACTCAGGGTGCTGGGTGCTCAGTACTCAGGGTGCTCAGTGCACAGTACTCAGGGTGCTGGGTGCTCAGTTCTCAGGGTGCTGGGTGCTCAGCGCTCGGGGTGCTGGCTGCTCGGTTCTCAGGTTGCTGGGTGCTCAGTACTCGGGATGCTGGGTGCTCAGTACTCAGGGTGCTGGGTGCTCATTGCTGGGGGTGCTGGGTGCTCATTGCTCAGGTTGCTGGGTGCTCAGTACTCGGGGTGCTCGGTGCTCAGTACTCAGGGTGCTGGGTGCTCATTGCTCGGGGTGCTGGGTGCTCAGTGCTCAGGGTGCTGGGTGCCCCATGCTCGGGGTGCTGGGTGCTCAGTACTCGGGGTGCTGGGTGCTCAGTGCTCAGGGTGCTGGGTCGCAGTGCTCGGGGTACTGGGTACTCAGTGCTCAGTACACAGGGTGCTGGGTGCTCAGTGCTTGGGGTGCTGGGTGCTCAGTGCTCAGGGTGCTCAGTGCTTGGGGTGTTGGGTGCTCAGTGCTCAGTACTCAGGGTGCTCGGTGCTCAGTGCTCAGGGTGCTCAGTGCTCAGTACTCAGGGTGCTCAGTGCACAGTGCTCTGGGTGCTGGGTGCTCAGTGCTCGGTGTGCTGGGTGCTCAGTGCTCAGGGTGCTGGGTGCTCAGTACTCACGGTGCTCAGTGCTCAGGGTGCTGGGTGCTCAGTGCTCGGGGTGCTGGGTACTCAGTGCTCAGTACACAGGGTGCTGGGTGCTCAGTGCTCGGGGTGCTGGGTGCTCAGTGCTCAGTACTCAGGGTGCTGGGTGCTCAGTGCTCGGGGTGCTGGATGCTCAGTACTCAGGGTGCTGGGTGCTCAGTGCTCAGGGTGCTGGGTGCTCAGTACTCAGGGTGCTGGGTGCTCAGTACGCAGTATGCTGGGTGCACAGTGCTCAGGGTGCTGGGTGCTCAGTGCTCGGGGTGCTGGGTGCTCAGTACTCAGGGTGCTCAGTGCTCAGTACTCAGGGTGCTGGGTGCTCAGTGCTCAGGGTGCTGTGTGCTCAGTACTCAGGGTGCTGGGTGCTCGGTGCTCAGTATGCTGGGTGCTCAGTACTCAGGGTGCTGGCAGCTCAGTACTCAGGGTGCTCGGTGCTCAGTACTCAGGGTGCTGGCTGCTCAGTGCTCGGGGTGCTCAGTGCTTGGGGTGCTGGGTGCTCAGTACTCAGGGTGCTCAGTGCTTGGGGTGTTGGGTGCTTAGTACTCAGGGTGCTGGGTGCTCAGTGCTCAGGGTGCTGGGTGCTCAGTACTCAGGGTGCTGGGTGCTCAGTACTCAGGGTGCTGGGTGCTCAGTGCTCGGGGTGCTGGGTGCTCAGTACTCGGGGTGCTCAGTGCTCAGTACTCAGGGTGCTGGGTGCTCAGTGCTCAGGGTGCTGGGTGCTCAGCGCTCGGGGTGCTGGCTGCTCTGTTCTCAGGTTGCTGGGTGCTCAGTACTCGGGGTGCTGGGTGCTCAGTGCTCGGGGTGCTGGGTGTCTCAGTGCTCAGGGTGCTGGGTGCTCAGTGCTCAGAGTGCTGGGTGCTCAGTACTCAGGGTGCTCGGTGCTCAGTACTCAGGGTGCTGGGTGCTCAGCGCTCAGGGTGCTCAGTGCTCAGTTCTCAGCGTGCTGGGTGCTCAGTGCTCAGGGTGCTCGGTGCTCAGTACTCAGGGTGCTCAGTGCTCAGTACTCAGCGTTCTTGGTGCTCAGTGCTCAGGGTGCTGGGTGCTCAGTACTCAGGGTGCATGGTGCTCAGTGCTCAGGGTGCTCAGTGCTCAGTACTCAGGGTGCTCAGTGCTCAGTGCTCTGGGTGCTGGGTGCTCAGTACTCAGGGTGCTGGGTGCTCAGTACTCAGTATGCTGGGTGCTCAGTGCTCGGGGTGCTCAGTACTCAGGGTGCTGTGTGTTCAGTGCTCAGGGTATTGGGTGCTCAGTACTCAGGGTACTTGGTGCTTAGTACTCAGGGTGCTGGGTGCTCAGTACTCCGGGTGCTGGGTGCTCAGTGCTCTAGGTGCTCTGTGCTCAGTGCTCAGGGTGCTGGGTGCTCAGTACTCTGGGTGCTCATTGCTCAGGGTGCTGGGTGCTCAGTACTCAGGGTGCTCAGTGCTCAGTACTCAGGGTGCTCAGTGCTCAGGACTCAGGTTGCTCAGGGCTCAGGGTACTGGGTGCTCACTGCTCGGGGAGATGGGTGCTCAGTGCTCAGGGTGCTGTGTGCTCAGTGCTCGGGGTGCTGGGTGCTCAGTACTCAGGGTACTGGGTGCTGAGTGCTATGGGTGCTGGGTGCTCAGTGCTCAGGGTGCTCGGTGCTTAGTACTCAGGGTGCTCGGTGCTCTGGGTGCTGTGTGCGCAGTGCTCGGGGTGCTGGGTGCTCAGTGCTCGGGGTGCTGGGTGCTCAGTGCTCGGGGTGCTGGGTGATCAGTGCTCGGGGTGCTGGGTGCTCAGTGCTCGGGGTGCTGGGTGCTCAGTACTCGGGGTGCTCGGTGCTCAGTACTCAGGGTGCTGGGTGCTCAGTGCTCAGGGTGCTGGGTGCTCAGTACTCAGGGTGCTGGGTGCTCGGTGCTCAGTACGCTGGGTGCTCAGTACTCAGGGTGCTGGCTGCTCAGTACTCAGGTTGCTCGGTGCTTAGTACTCAGGGTGCTGGGTGCTCAGAGCTCGGGGTGCTGGGTGCTCATTACTCAGGGTGCTGGGTGCTCAGTACTCAGGGTGCTCAGTGCTTGGGGTGCTGGGTGCTCAGTGCTCAGGGTGCTCAGTGCTTGGGGTGTTGGGTGCTCAGTGCTCAGTACTCAGGGTGCTCGGTGCTCAGTGCTCAGGGTGCTCAGTGGTCAGTACTCAGGGTGCTCAGTGCTCAGTGCTCTGGGTGCTGGGTGCTCAGTGCTCGGGGTGCTGGGTGTTCAGTGCTCAGGGTGCTGGGTGCTCAGTACTCAGGGTGCTGGCTGCTCAATACTCAGGGTGCTCGGTGCTCAGTACTCAGGGTACTGGCTGCTCAGTGCTCGGGGTGCTCAGTGCTTGGGGTGCTGGGTGCTCAGTACTCAGGGTGCTCAGTGCTTGGGGTGTTGGGTGCTTAGTACTCAGGGTGATGGGTGCTCAGTGCTCAGGGTGCTGGGTGCTCAGTACTCAGGGTGCTGGGTGCTCAGTACTCAGGGTGCTGGGTGCTCAGTGCTCGGGGTGCTGGGTGCTCAGTACTCGGGGTGCTCAGTGCTCAGTACTCAGGGTGCTGGGTGCTCAGTGCTCAGGGTGCTGGGTGCTCAGCGCTCGGAGTGCTGGCTGCTCGGTTCTCAGGTTGCTGGGTGCTCAGTACTCGGGGTGCGGGGTGCTCAGTACTCAGGGTGCTGGGTGCTCATTCCTGGGGGTGCTGGGTGCTCAGTACTCAGTGTGCTGGGTGCTCATTGCTGAGGGTGCTGGCTGCTCGGTTCTCAGGTTGCTGGGTGCTCAGTACTCGGGGTGCCTGGTGCTCAGTACTCAGGGTGCTGGGTGCTCATTGCTGGGGGTGCTGGGTGCTCAGTGCTCAGGTTGCTGGGTGCTCAGTACTCGGGGTGCTCAGTGCTCAGTACTCAGGGTGCTGGGTGCTCATTGCTCGGGGTGCTGGGTGCTCAGTGCTCAGGGTGCTGGGTGCCCCATGCTCGGGGTGCTGGGTGCTCAGTACTCGGGGTGCTGGGTGCTCAGTGCTCAGGGTGCTGGGTCGCAGTGTTCGGGGTACTGGGTACTCAGTGCTCAGTACACAGGGTGCTGGGTGCTCAGTGCTCGGGGTGCTGTGTGCTCAGTGCTCAGTACTCAGGGTGCTGGGTGCTCAGTGCTCGGGGTGCTGGGTGCTCAGTACTCAGGGAGCTGGGTGCTCAGTACTCAGGGTGCTGGGTGCTCATTACTCAGGGTGCTGGGTGCTCAGTACTCAGGGTGCTCAGTGCTTGGGGTGCTGGGTGCTCAGTGCTCAGGGTGCTCAGTGCTTGGGGTGTTGGGTGCTCAGTGCTCAGTACTCAGGGTGCTCGGTGCTCAGTGCTCAGGGTGCTCAGTGCTCAGTGCTCTGGGTGCTGGGTGCTCAGTGCTCGGGGTGCTGGGTGTTCAGTGCTCAGGGTGCTGGGTGCTCAGTACTCAGGGTGCTCAGTGCTCAGGGTGCTGGGTGCTCAGTGCTCGGGTGCTGGGTACTCAATGCTCAGTCCACAGGGTGCTGGGTGCTCAGTGCTCGGGGTGCTGGGTGCTCAGTGCTCAGTACTCAGGGTGCTGGGTGCTCAGTGCTCGGGGTGCTGGATGCTCAGTACTCAGGGTGCTGGGTGCTCAGTGCTCAGGGTTCTGGGTGCTCAGTGCTCAGGGTGCTGGGTGCTAAGTACTCAGTATGCTGGGTGCTCAGTGCTCAGGGTGCTGGGTGCTCAGTGCTCGGGGTGCTGGGTGCTCAGTACTCAGGGTGCTCGGTGCTCAGTACTCAGGGTGCTGGGTGCTCAGTGCTCAGGGTGCTGTGTACTCAGTACTCAGGGTGCTGGGTGCTCGGTGCTCAGTATGCTGGGTGCTCAGTTCTCAGGGTGCTGGCTGCTCAGTACTCAGGGTGCTCGGTGCTCAGTACTCAGGGTACTGGCTGCTCAGTGCTCGGGGTGCTCAGTGCTTGGGGTGCTGGGTGCTCAGTTCTCAGGGTGCTCAGTGCTTGGGGTGTTGGGTGCTTAGTACTCAGGGTGCTGGGTGCTCAGTGCTCAGGGTGCTGGGTGCTCAGTACTCAGGGTGTTGGGTGCTCAGTACTCAGGGTGCTGGCTGCTCAGTGCTCGGAGTGCTGGGTGCTCAGTACTCGGGGTGCTCAGTGCTCAGTACTCAGGGTGCTGGGTGCTCAGTGCTCAGGGTGCTTGGTGCTCAGCGCTCGGGGTGCTGGCTGCTCAGTACTCAGGGTGCTCAGTGCTCAGTACTCAGGGTGCTGGGTGCTCAGTGCTCAGGGTGCTGTGTGCTCAGTACTCAGGGTGCTGGGTGCTCGGTGCTCAGTATGCTGGGTGCTCAGTACTCAGGGTGCTGGCAGCTCAGTACTCAGGGTGCTCGGTGCTCAGTACTCAGGGTGCTGGCTGCTCAGTGCTCGGGGTGCTCAGTGCTTGGGGTGCTGGGTGCTCAGTACTCAGGGTGCTCAGTGCTTGGGGTGTTGGGTGCTTAGTACTCAGGGTGCTGGGTGCTCAGTGCTCAGGGTGCTGGGTGCTCAGTACTCAGGGTGCTGGGTGCTCAGTACTCAGGGTGCTGGGTGCTCAGTGCTCGGGGTGCTGGGTGCTCAGTACTCGGGGTGCTCAGTGCTCAGTACTCAGGGTGCTGGGTGCTCAGTGCTCAGGGTGCTGGGTGCTCAGCGCTCGGGGTGCTGGCTGCTCTGTTCTCAGGTTGCTGGGTGCTCAGTACTCGGGGTGCTGGGTGCTCAGTGCTCGGGGTGCTGGGTGTCTCAGTGCTCAGGGTGCTGGGTGCTCAGTGCTCAGAGTGCTGGGTGCTCAGTACTCAGGGTGCTCGGTGCTCAGTACTCAGGGTGCTGGGTGCTCAGCGCTCAGGGTGCTCAGTGCTCAGTTCTCAGCGTGCTGGGTGCTCAGTGCTCAGGGTGCTCGGTGCTCAGTACTCAGGGTGCTCAGTGCTCAGTACTCAGCGTTCTTGGTGCTCAGTGCTCAGGGTGCTGGGTGCTCAGTACTCAGGGTGCTGGGTGCTTAGTACTCAGGGTGCTCGGTCCTCAGTGCTCAGGGTGCTGGGTGCTCAGTACTCAGGGTGCATGTGCTCAGTGCTCAGGGTGCTCAGTGCTCAGTACTCAGGGTGCTCAGTGCTCAGTGCTCTGGGTGCTGGGTGCTCAGTACTCAGGGTGCTGGGTGCTCAGTACTCAGTATGCTGGGTGCTCAGTGCTCGGGGTGCTCAGTACTCAGGGTGCTGTGTGTTCAGTGCTCAGGGTATTGGGTGCTCAGTACTCAGGGTACTTGGTGCTTAGTACTCAGGGTGCTGGGTGCTCAGTACTCCGGGTGCTGGGTGCTCAGTGCTCTAGGTGCTCTGTGCTCAGTGCTCAGGGTGCTGGGTGCTCAGTACTCTGGGTGCTCATTGCTCAGGGTGCTGGGTGCTCAGTACTCAGGGTGCTCAGTGCTCAGTACTCAGGGTGCTCAGTGCTCAGGACTCAGGTTGCTCAGGGCTCAGGGTACTGGGTGCTCACTGCTCGGGGAGATGGGTGCTCAGTGCTCAGGGTGCTGTGTGCTCAGTGCTCGGGGTGCTGGGTGCTCAGTACTCAGGGTACTGGGTGCTGAGTGCTATGGGTGCTGGGTGCTCAGTGCTCAGGGTGCTCGGTGCTTAGTACTCAGGGTGCTCGGTGCTCGGGGTGCTGTGTGCGCAGTGCTCGGGGTGCTGGGTGCTCAGTGCTCGGGGTGCTGGGTGCTCAGTGCTCGGGGTGCTGGGTGATCAGTGCTCGGGGTGCTGGGTGCTCAGTGCTCGGGGTGCTGGGTGCTCAGTACTCGGGGTGCTCGGTGCTCAGTACTCAGGGTGCTGGGTGCTCAGTGCTCAGGGTGCTGGGTGCTCAGTACTCAGGGTGCTGGGTGCTCGGTGCTCAGTACGCTGGGTGCTCAGTACTCAGGGTGCTGGCTGCTCAGTACTCAGGTTGCTCGGTGCTTAGTACTCAGGGTGCTGGGTGCTCAGAGCTCGGGGTGCTGGGTGCTCATTACTCAGGGTGCTGGGTGCTCAGTACTCAGGGTGCTCAGTGCTTGGGGTGCTGGGTGCTCAGTGCTCAGGGTGCTCAGTGCTTGGGGTGTTGGGTGCTCAGTGCTCAGTACTCAGGGTGCTCGGTGCTCAGTGCTCAGGGTGCTCAGTGGTCAGTACTCAGGGTGCTCAGTGCTCAGTGCTCTGGGTGCTGGGTGCTCAGTGCTCGGGGTGCTGGGTGTTCAGTGCTCAGGGTGCTGGGTGCTCAGTACTCAGGGTGCTGGCTGCTCAGTACTCAGGGTGCTCGGTGCTCAGTACTCAGGGTACTGGCTGCTCAGTGCTCGGGGTGCTCAGTGCTTGGGGTGCTGGGTGCTCAGTACTCAGGGTGCTCAGTGCTTGGGGTGTTGGGTGCTTAGTACTCAGGGTGATGGGTGCTCAGTGCTCAGGGTGCTGGGTGCTCAGTACTCAGGGTGCTGGGTGCTCAGTACTCAGGGTGCTGGGTGCTCAGTGCTCGGGGTGCTGGGTGCTCAGTACTCGGGGTGCTCAGTGCTCAGTACTCAGGGTGCTGGGTGCTCAGTGCTCAGGGTGCTGGGTGCTCAGCGCTCGGAGTGCTGGCTGCTCGGTTCTCAGGTTGCTGGGTGCTCAGTACTCGGGGTGCGGGGTGCTCAGTACTCAGGGTGCTGGGTGCTCATTCCTGGGGGTGCTGGGTGCTCAGTACTCAGTGTGCTGGGTGCTCATTGCTGAGGGTGCTGGCTGCTCGGTTCTCAGGTTGCTGGGTGCTCAGTACTCGGGGTGCCTGGTGCTCAGTACTCAGGGTGCTGGGTGCTCATTGCTGGGGGTGCTGGGTGCTCAGTGCTCAGGTTGCTGGGTGCTCAGTACTCGGGGTGCTCGGTGCTCAGTACTCAGGGTGCTGGGTGCTCATTGCTCGGGGTGCTGGGTGCTCAGTGCTCAGGGTGCTGGGTGCCCCATGCTCGGGGTGCTGGGTGCTCAGTACTCGGGGTGCTGGGTGCTCAGTGCTCAGGGTGCTGGGTCGCAGTGTTCGGGGTACTGGGTACTCAGTGCTCAGTACACAGGGTGCTGGGTGCTCAGTGCTCGGGGTGCTGTGTGCTCAGTGCTCAGTACTCAGGGTGCTGGGTGCTCAGTGCTCGGGGTGCTGGGTGCTCAGTACTCAGGGAGCTGGGTGCTCAGTACTCAGGGTGCTGGGTGCTCATTACTCAGGGTGCTGGGTGCTCAGTACTCAGGGTGCTCAGTGCTTGGGGTGCTGGGTGCTCAGTGCTCAGGGTGCTCAGTGCTTGGGGTGTTGGGTGCTCAGTGCTCAGTACTCAGGGTGCTCGGTGCTCAGTGCTCAGGGTGCTCAGTGCTCAGTGCTCTGGGTGCTGGGTGCTCAGTGCTCGGGGTGCTGGGTGTTCAGTGCTCAGGGTGCTGGGTGCTCAGTACTCAGGGTGCTCAGTGCTCAGGGTGCTGGGTGCTCAGTGCTCGGGTGCTGGGTACTCAGTGCTCAGTCCACAGGGTGCTGGGTGCTCAGTGCTCGGGGTGCTGGGTGCTCAGTGCTCAGTACTCAGGGTGCTGGGTGCTCAGTGCTCGGGGTGCTGGATGCTCAGTACTCAGGGTGCTGGGTGCTCAGTGCTCAGGGTTCTGGGTGCTCAGTGCTCAGGGTGCTGGGTGCTAAGTACTCAGTATGCTGGGTGCTCAGTGCTCAGGGTGCTGGGTGCTCAGTGCTCGGGGTGCTGGGTGCTCAGTACTCAGGGTGCTCGGTGCTCAGTACTCAGGGTGCTGGGTGCTCAGTGCTCAGGGTGCTGTGTACTCAGTACTCAGGGTGCTGGGTCCTCGGTGCTCAGTATGCTGGGTGCTCAGTTCTCAGGGTGCTGGCTGCTCAGTACTCAGGGTGCTCGGTGCTCAGTACTCAGGGTACTGGCTGCTCAGTGCTCGTGGTGCTCAGTGCTTGGGGTGCTGGGTGCTCAGTTCACAGGGTGCTCAGTGCTTGGGGTGTTGGGTGCTTAGTACTCAGGGTGCTGGGTGCTCAGTGCTCAGGGTGCTGGGTGCTCAGTACTCAGGGTGTTGGGTGCTCAGTACTCAGGGTGCTGGCTGCTCAGTGCTCGGAGTGCTGGGTGCTCAGTACTCGGGGTGCTCAGTGCTCAGTACTCAGGGTGCTGGGTGCTCAGTGCTCAGGGTGCTTGGTGCTCAGCGCTCGGGGTGCTGGCTGCTCGGTTCTCAGGTTGCTGGGTGCTCAGTACTCGGGGTGCTGGGTGCTCAGTACTCAGGGTGCTGGGTGCTCCTTGCTGGGGGTGCTGGGTGCTCAGTAGTCAGGGTGCTGGGTGCTCATTGCTGGGGGTGCTGGCTGCTCGGTTCTCAGGTTGCTGGGTGCTCAGTACTCGGGGTGCTGGGTGCTCAGTACTCAGGGTGCTGGGTGCTCATTGCTGGGGGTGCTGGGTGCTCAGTGCTCAGGTTGCTGGGTGCTCAGTACTCGGGGTGCTCGGTGCTCAGTACTCAGGGTGCTGGGTGCTCATTGCTCGGGGTGCTGGGTGCTCAGTGCTCAGGGTGCTGGGTGCCCCATGCTCGGGGTGCTGGGTGCTCAGTACTCGGGGTGCTGGGTGCTCAGTGCTCAGGGTGCTGGGTCGCAGTGCTCTGGGTACTGGGTACTCAGTGCTCAGTACACAGGGTGCTGGGTGCTCAGTGATCGGGGTGCTGTGTGCTCAGTGCTCAGTACTCAGGGTGCTGGGTGATCAGTGCTCGGGGTGCTGGGTGCTCAGTACTCAGGGAGCTGGGTGCTCAGTACTCAGGGTGCTGGGTGCTCATTACTCAGGGTGCTGGGTGCTCAGTACTCAGGGTGCTCAGTGCTTGGGGTGTTGGGTGCTCAGTGCTCAGTACTCAGGGTGCTCGGTGCTCAGTGCTCAGGGTGCTCAGTGCTCAGTACTCAGGGTGCTCAGGGCTCAGTGCTCTGGGTGCTGGGTGCTCAGTGCTCAGGGTGCTGGGTGCTCAGTGCTCAGGGTGCTGGGTGCTCAGTCCTCAGGGTGCTCAGTGCTCAGGGTGCTGGGTGCTCAGTGCTCGGGGTGCTGGGTACTCAGTGCTCAGTACACAGGGTGCTGGGTGCTCAGTGCTCGGGGTGCTGGGTGCTCAGTGCTCAGTACTCAGGGTGCTGGGTGCTCAGTGCTCGGGGTGCTGGATGCTCAGTACTCAGGGTGCTGGGTGCTCAGTGCTGTGGGTGCTGGGTGCTCAGTACTCAGGGTGCTGGGTGCTCAGTACGCAGTATGCTGGGTGCTCAGTGCTCAGGGTGCTGGGTGCTCAGTGCTCGGGGTGCTGGGTGCTCAGTACTCAGGGTGCTCGGTGCTCAGTACTCAGGGTGCTGGGTGCTCAGTGCTCAGGGTGCTGTGTGCTCAGTACTCAGGGTGCTGGGTGCTCAGTACTCAGGGTGCTGGGTGCTCAGTGTTCGGGGTGCTGGGTGCTCAGTACTCAGGGTGCTCGGTGCTCAGTACTCAGGGTGCTGGGTGCTCAGTGCTCAGGGTGCTGTGTGCTCAGTACTCAGGGTGCTGGGTGCTCGGTGCTCAGTATGCTGGGTGCTCAGTACTCAGGGTGCTGGCTGCTCAGTACTCAGGTTGCTCGGTGCTTAGTACTCAGGGTGCTGGGTGCTCAGAGCTCGGGGTGCTGGGTGCTCATTACTCAGGGTGCTGGGTGCTCAGTACTCAGGGTGCTCAGTGCTTGGGGTGCTGGGTGCTCAGTGCTCAGGGTGCTCAGTGCTTGGAGTGTTGGGTGCTCAGTGCTCAGTACTCAGGGTGCTCGGTGCTCAGTGCTCAGGGTGCTCAGTGCTCAGTACTCAGGGTGCTCAGTGCTCAGTGCTCTGGGTGCTGGGTGCTCAGTGCTCGGGGTGCTGGGTGCTCAGTACTCAGGGTGCTGGGTGCTCAGTACTCAGGGTGCTCAGTGCTCAGGGTGCTGGGTGCTCAGTGCTCGGGATGCTGGGTACTCAGTGCTCAGTACACAGGGTGCTGGGTGCTCAGTGCTCGGGGTGCTGGGTGCTCAGTGCTCAGTACTCAGGGTGCTGGGTGCTCAGTGCTCGGGGTGCTGGATGGTCAGTACTCAGGGTGCTGGGTGCTCAGTGCTCAGGGTGCTGGGTGCTCAGTGCTCAGGGTGCTGGGTGCTCAGTACTCAGTATGCTGGGTGCTCAGTGCTCAGGGTGCTGGGTGCTCAGTGCTCGGGGTGCTGGGTGCTCAGTACTCAGGGTGCTCGGTGCTCAGTACTCAGGGTGCTGGGTGCTCAGTGCTCAGGGTGCTGTGTGCTCAGTACTCAGGGTGCTGGGTGCTCGGTGCTCAGTATGCTGGGTGCTCAGTTCTCAGGGTGCTGGCTGCTCAGTACTCAGGGTGCTCGGTGCTCAGTACTCAGGGTACTGGCTGCTCAGTGCTCGGGGTGCTCAGTGCTTGGGGTGCTGGGTGCTCAGTACTCAGGGTGCTCAGTGCTTGGGGTGTTGGGTGCTTAGTACTCAGGGTGCTGGGTGCTCAGTGCTCAGGGTGCTGGGTGCTCAGTACTCAGGGTGCTGGGTGCTCAGTACTCAGGGTGCTGGGTGCTCAGTGCTCGGGGTGCAGGGTGCTCAGTACTCGGGGTGCTCAGTGCTCAGTACTCAGGGTGCTGGGTGCTCAGTGCTCAGGGTGCTGGGTGCTCAGCGCTCGGAGTGCTGGCTGCTCGGTTCTCAGGTTGCTGGGTGCTCAGTACTCGGGGTGCGGGGTGCTCAGTACTCGGGGTGCTGGGTGCTCATTGCTGGGGGTGCTGGGTGCTCAGTACTCAGGGTGCTGGGTGCTCATTGCTGAGGGTGCTGGCTGCTCGGTTCTCAGGTTGCTGGGTGCTCAGTACTCGGGGTGCCTGGTGCTCAGTACTCAGGGTGCTGGGTGCTCATTGCTGGGGGTGCTGGGTGCTCAGTGCTCAGGTTGCTGGGTGCTCAGTACTCGGGGTGCTCGGTGCTCAGTACTCAGGGTGCTGGGTGCTCATTGCTCGGGGTGCTGGGTGCTCAGTGCTCAGGGTGCTGGGTGCCCCATGCTCGGGGTGCTGTGTGCTCAGTACTCGGGGTGCTGGGTGCTCAGTGCTCAGGGTGCTGGGTCGCAGTGCTCGGGGTACTGGGTACTCAGTGCTCAGTACACAGGGTGCTGGGTGCTCAGTGCTCGGGGTGCTGTGTGCTCAGTGCTCAGTACTCAGGGTGCTGGGTGCTCAGTGCTCGGGGTGCTGGGTGCTCAGTACTCAGGGAGCTGGGTGCTCAGTACTCAGGGTGCTGGGTGCTCATTACTCAGGGTGCTGGGTGCTCAGTACTCAGGGTGCTCAGTGCTTGGGGTGCTGGGTGCTCAGTGCTCAGGGTGCTCAGTGCTTGGGGTGTTGGGTGCTCAGTGCTCAGTACTCAGGGTGCTCGGTGCTCAGTGCTCAGGGTGCTCAGTGCTCAGTGCTCTGGGTGCTGGGTGCTCAGTGCTCGGGCTGCTGGGTGTTCAGTGCTCAGGGTGCTGGGTGCTCAGTACTCAGGGTGCTCAGTGCTCAGGGTGCTGGGTGCTCAGTGCTCGGGGTGCTGGGTACTCAGTGCTCAGTACACAGGGTGCTGGGTGCTCAGTGCTCGGGGTGCTGGGTGCTCAGTGCTCAGTACTCAGGGTGCTGGGTGCTCAGTGCTCGGGGTGCTGGATGCTCAGTACTCAGGGTGCTGGGTGCTCAGTGCTCAGGGTGCTGGGTGCTCAGTGCTCAGGGTGCTGGGTGCTCAGTACTCAGTATGCTGGGTGCTCAGTGCTCAGGGTGCTGGGTGCTCAGTGCTCGGGGTGCTGGGTGCTCAGTACTCAGGGTGCTCGGTGCCCAGTACTCAGGGTGCTGGGTGCTCAGTGCTCAGGGTGCTGGGTGCTCAGTTCTCAGGGTGCTGGCTGCTCAGTACTCAGGGTGCTCGGTGCTCAGTACTCAGGGTACTGGCTGCTCAGTCCTCGGGGTGCTCAGTGCTTGGGCTGCTGGGTGCTCAGTTCTCAGGGTGCTCAGTGCTTGGGGTGTTGGGTGCTTAGTACTCAGGGTGCTGGGTGCTCAGTGCTCAGGGTGCTGGGTGCTCAATACTCAGGGTGTTGGGTGCTCAGTACTCAGGGTGCTGGCTGCTCAGTGCTCGGGGTGCTGCGTGCTCAGTACTCGGGGTGCTCAGTGCTCAGTACTCAGGGTGCTGGGTGCTCAGTGCTCAGGGTGCTTGGTGCTCAGCGCTCGGGGTGCTGGCTGCTCGGTTCTCAGGTTGCTGGGTGCTCAGTACTCGGGGTGCTGGGTGCTCAGTACTCAGTGTGCTGGGTGCTCATTCCTGGGGGTGCTGGGTGCTCAGTACTCAGGGTGCTGGGTGCTCATTGCTGCGGGTGCTGGCTGCTCGGTTCTCAGGTTGCTGGGTGCTCAGTACTCGGGGTGCTGGGTGCTCAGTACTCAGGGTGCTGGGTGCTCATTGCTGGGGGTGCTGGGTGCTCAGTGCTCAGGTTGCTGGGTGCTCAGTACTCGGGGTGCTCGGTGCTCAGTACTCAGGGTGCTGGGTGCTCATTGCTCGGGGTGCTGGGTGCTCAGTGCTCAGGGTGCTGGGTGCCCCATGCTCGGGGTGCTGGGTGCTCAGTACTCGGGGTGCTCTGTGCTCAGTGCTCAGGGTGCTGGGTCGCAGTGCTCGGGGTACTGGGTACTCAGAGCTCAGTACACAGGGTGCTGGGTGCTCAGTGCTCGGGGTGCTGTGTGCTCAGTGCTCAGTACTCAGGGTGCTGGGTGCTCAGTGCTCGGGGTGCTGGGTGCTCAGTACTCAGGGAGCTGGGTGCTCAGTACTCAGGGTGCTGGGTGCTCATTACTCAGGGTGCTGGGTGCTCAGTACTCAGGGTGCTCAGTGCTTGGGGTGCTGGGTGCTCAGTGCTCAGGGTGCTCAGTGCTTGGGGTGTTGGGTGCTCAGTGCTCAGTACTCAGGGTGCTCGGTGCTCAGTGCTCAGGGTGCTCAGTGCTCAGTACTCAGGGTGCTCAGGGCTCAGTGCTCTGGGTGCTGGGTGCTCAGTGCTCAGGGTGCTGGGTGCTCAGTTCTCAGGGTGCTGGGTGCTCAGTCCTCAGGGTGCTCAGTGCTCAGGTTGCTGGGTGCTCAGTGCTCGGGGTGCTGGGTACTCAGTGCTCAGTACACAGGGTGCTGGGTGCTCAGTGCTCGGCCTGCTGGGTGCTCAGTGCTCAGTACTCAGGGTGCTGGGTGCTCAGTGCTCGGGGTGCTGGATGCTCAGTACTCAGGGTGCTGGGTGCTCAGTGCTCTGGGTGCTGGGTGCTCAGTACTCAGGGTGCTGGGTGCTCAGTACGCAGTATGCTGGGTGCTCAGTGCTCAGGGTGCTGGGTGCTCAGTGCTCGGGGTGCTGGGTGCTCAGTACTCAGGGTGCTCGGTGCTCAGTACTCAGGGTGCTGGGTGCTCAGTGCTCAGGGTGCTGTGTGCTCTGTACTCAGGGTGCTGGGTGCTCGGTGCTCAGTATGCTGGGTGCTCAGTACTCAGGGTGCTGGCTGCTCAGTACTCAGTGTGCTCGGTGCTCAGTACTCAGGGTGCTGGCTGCTCAGTGCTCGGGGTGCTCAGTGCTTGGGGTGCTGGGTGCTCAGTACTCTGGGTGCTCAGTGCTTGGGGTGTTGGGTGCTTAGTACTCAGGGTGCTGGGTGCTCAGTGCTCAGGGTGCTGGGTGCTCAGTACTCAGGGGGCTGGGTGCTCAGTACTCAGGGTGCTGGGTGCTCAGTGCTCGGGGTGCTGTGTGCTCAGTACTCGGGGTGCTCAGTGCTCAGTACTCAGGGTGCTGGGTGCTCAGTGCTCAGGGTGCTTGGTGCTCAGCGCTCGGGGTGCTGGCTGCTCGGTTCTCAGGTTGCTGGGTGCTCAGTACTCGGGGTGCTGGGTGCTCAGTACTCAGGGTGCTGGGTGCTCATTGCTGGGGGTGCTGGGTGCTCAGTACTCAGGGTGCTGGGTGCTCATTGCTGGGGGTGCTGGCTGCTCGGTTCTCAGGTTGCTGGGTGCTCAGTACTCGGGGTGATGGGTGCTCAGTACTCAGGGTGCTGGGTGCTTATTGCTGGGGGTGCTGGGTGCTCAGTGCTCAGGTTGCTGGGTGCTCAGTACTCGGGGTGCTCGGTGCTCAGTACTCAGGGTGCTGGGTGCTCATTGCTCGGGGTGCTGGGTGCTCAGTGCTCAGGGTGCTGGGTGCCCCATGCTCGGGGTGCTGGGTGCTCAGTACTCGGGGTGCTGGGTGCTCAGTGCTCAGGGTGCTGGGTCGCAGTGCTCGGGGTACTGGGTACTCAGTGCTCAGTACACAGGGTGCTGGGTGCTCAGTGCTCGGGGTGCTGTGTGCTCAGTGCTCAGTACTCAGGGTGCTGGGTGCTCAGTGCTCGGGGTGCTGGGTGCTCAGTACTCAGGGAGCTGGGTGCTCAGTACTCAGGGTGCTGGGTGCTCATTACTCAGGGTGCTGGGTGCTCAGTACTCAGGGTGCTCAGTGCTTGGGGTGCTGGGTGCTCAGTGCTCAGGGTGCTCAGTGCTTGGGGTGTTGGGTGCTCAGTGCTCAGTACTCAGGGTGCTCGGTGCTCAGTGCTCAGGGTGCTCAGTGCTCAGTACTCAGGGTGCTCAGTGCTCAGTGCTCTGGGTGCTGGGTGCTCAGTGCTCGGGGTGCTGGGTGCTCAGTGCTCAGGGTGCTGGGTGCTCAGTACTCAGGGTGCTCAGTGCTCAGGGTGCTGGGTGCTCAGTGCTCGGGGTGCTGGGTAATCAGTGCTCAGTACACAGGGTGCTGGGTGCTCAGTGCTCGGGGTGCTGGGTGCTCAGTGCTCAGTACTCAGGGTGCTGGGTGCTCAGTGCTCGGGGTGCTGGATGCTCAGTACTCAGGGTGCTGGGTGCTCAGTGCTCAGGGTACTGGGTGCTCAGTACTCAGGGTGCTGGGTGCTCAGTACGCAGTATGCTGGGTGCTCAGTGCTCAGGGTGCTGGGTGCTCTGTGCTCGGGGTGCTGGGTGCTCAGTACTCGGGGTGCTCGGTGCTCAGTACTCAGGGTGCTGGGTGCTCAGTGCTCAGGGTGCTGGGTGCTCAGTACTCAGGGTGCTGGGTGCTCGGTGCTCAGTACGCTGTGTGCTCAGTACTCAGGGTGCTGGCTGCTCAGTACTCAGGTTGCTCGGTGCTTAGTACTCAGGGTGCTGGGTGCTCAGAGCTCGGGGTGCTGGGTGCTCATTACTCAGGGTGCTGGGTGCTCAGTACTCAGGGTGCTCAGTGCTTGGGGTGCTGTGTGCTCAGTGCTCAGGGTGCTCAGTGCTTGGGGTGTTGGGTGCTCAGTGCTCAGTACTCAGGGTGCTCGGTGCTCAGTGCTCAGGGTGCCCAGTGCTCAGTACTCAGGGTGCTCAGTGCTCAGTGCTCTGGGTGCTGGGTGCTCAGTGCTCGGGGTGCTGGGTGCTCAGTACTAAGGGTGCTGGGTGCTCAGTACTCAGGGTGCTGGGTGCTCAGTACTCAGGGTGCTCAGTGCTCAGGGTGCTGGGTGCTCAGTGCTCGGGGTGCTGGGTACTCAGTGCTCAGTACACAGGGTGCTGGGTGCTCAGTGCTCGGGGTGCTGGGTGCTCAGTGCTCAGTACTCAGGGTGCTGGGTGCTCAGTGCTCGGGGTGCTGGATGCTCAGTACTCAGGGTGCTGGGTGCTCAGTGCTCAGGGTGCTGGGTGCTCAGTGCTCAGGGTGCTGGTTGCTCAGTACTCAGTATGCTGGGTGCTCAGTGCTCAGGGTGCTGGGTGCTCAGTGCTCGGGGTGCTGGGTGCTCAGTACTCAGGGTGCTCGGTGCTCAGTACTCAGGGTGCTGGGTGCTCAGTGCTCAGGGTGCTGTGTGCTCAGTACTCAGGGTGCTGGGTGCTCGGTGCTCAGTATGCTGGGTGCTCAGTTCTCAGGGTGCTGGCTGCTCAGTACTCAGGGTGCTCGGTGCTCAGTACTCAGGGTACTGGCTGCTCAGTGCTCGGGGTGCTCAGTGCTTGGGGTGCTGGGTGCTCAGTACTCAGGGTGCTCAGTGCTTGGGGTGTTGGGTGCTTAGTACTCAGGGTGCTGGGTGCTCAGTGCTCAGGGTGCTGGGTGCTCAGTACTCAGGGTGCTGGGTGCTCAGTACTCAGGGTGCTGGGTGCTCAGTGCTCGGGGTGCTGGGTGCTCAGTACTCGGGGTGCTCAGTGCTCAGTACTCAGGGTGCTGGGTGCTCAGTGCTCAGGGTGCTGGGTGTTCAGCGCTCGGGGTGCTGGCTGCTCGGTTCTCAGGTTGCTGGGTGCTCAGTACTCGGGGTGCTGGGTGCTCAGTACTCAGGGTGCTGGGTGCTCATTGCTGGGGGTGCTGCGTGCTCAGTACTCAGGGTGCTGGGTGCTCATTGCTGGGGGTGCTGGCTGCTCGGTTCTCAGGTTGCTGCGTGCTCAGTACTCGGGGTGCTGGGTGCTCAGTACTCAGGGTGCTGGGTGCTCATTGCTGGGGGTGCTGGGTGCTCAGTGCTCAGGTTGCTGGGTGCTCAGTACTCGGGGTGCTCGGTGCTCAGTACTCAGGGTGCTGGGTGCTCATTGCTCGGGGTGCTGGGTGCTCAGTGCTCAGGGTGCTGGGTGCCCCATGCTCGGGGTGCTGGGTGCTCAGTACTCGGGGTGCTGGATGCTCAGTGCTCAGGGTGCTGGGTCGCAGTGCTCGGGGTACTGGGTACTCAGTGCTCAGTACACAGGGTGCTGGGTTCTCAGTGCTCGGGGTGCTGTGTGCTCAGTGCTCAGTACTCAGGGTTCTGGGTGCTCAGTGCTCGGGGTGCTGGGTGTTCAGTGCTCAGGGTGCTGGGTGCTCAGTCCTCAGTACACAGGGTGCTGGGTGCTCAGTGCTCGGGGTGCTGTGTGCTCAGTGCTCAGTACTCAGGGTTCTGGGTGCTCAGTGCTCGGGGTGCTGGGTGTTCAGTGCTCAGGGTGCTGTGTGCTCAGTGCTCAGTACTCAGGGAGCTGGGTGCTCAGTACTCACGGTGCTGGGTGCTCATTACTCAGGGTGCTGGGTGCTCAGTACTCAGGGTGCTCAGTGCTTGGGGTGCTGGGTGCTCAGTGCTCAGGGTGCTCATTGCTTGGTGTGTTGGGGGCTCAGTGCTCAGTACACAGGGTGCTCGGTGCTCAGTGCTCAGGGTGCTCAGTGCTCAGTACTCAGGGTGCTCAGTGCTCAGTGCTCTGGGTGCTGGGTGCTCAGTGCTCGGGGTGCTGGGTGTTCAGTGCTCAGGGTGCTGGGTGCTCAGTCCTCAGGGTGCTCAGTGCTCAGGGTGCTGGGTGCTCAGTGCTCGGGGTGCTGGGTACTCAGTGCTCAGTACAGAGGGTGCTGGGTGCTCTGTGCTCGGGGTGCTGGGTGCTCAGTTCTCAGTACTCATTGTGCTGGGTGCTCAGTGCTCGGGGTGCTGGATGCTCAGTACTCAGGGTGCTGGGTGCTCAGTGCTCGGGGTGCTGGGTGCTCAGTAATCAGGGTGCTGGGTGCTCAGTACGCAGTATGCTGGGTGCTCAGTGCTCAGGGTGCTGTGTGCTCAGTGCTTGGGGTGCTGGGTGCTCAGTACTCAGGGTGCTCGGTGCTCAGTACTCAGGGTGCTGGGTGCTCAGTGCTCAGGGTGCTGTGTGCTCAGTACTCAGGGTGCTGGGTGCTCGGTGCTCAGTATGCTGGGTGCTCAGTACTCAGGCTGCTGGCTGCTCAGTACTCAGGGTGCTCGGTGCTCAGTACTCAGGGTGCTGGCTGCTCAGTGCTCGGGGTGCTCAGTGCTTGGGGTCCTGGGTGCTCAGTACTCTGGGTGCTCAGTGCTTGGGGTGTTGGGTGCTTAGTACTCAGGGTGCTGGGTGCTCAGTGCTCAGGGTGCTGGGTGCTCAGTACTCAGGGGGCTGGGTGCTCAGTACTCAGGGTGCTGGGTGCTCAGTGCTCGGGGTGCTGGGTGCTCAGTACTCGGGGTGCTCAGTGCTCAGTACTCAGGGTGCTGGGTGCTCAGTGCTCAGGGTGCTGGGTGCTCAGCGCTCGGGGTGCTGGCTGCTCGGTTCTGAGGTTGCTGGGTGCTCAGTACTCGGGGTGCTGGGTGCTCAGTACTCAGGGTGCTGGGTGCTCATTGCTGGGGGTGCTGGGTGCTCAGTACTCAGGGTGCTGGGTGCTCATTGCTGGGGGTGCTGGCTGCTCGGTTCTCAGGTTGCTGGGTACTCAGTACTCGGGGTGCTGGGTGCTCAGTACTCAGGGTGCTGGGTGCTCATTGCTGGGGGTGCTGGGTGCTCAGTGCTCAGGTTGCTGGGTGCTCAGTACTCGGGGTGCTCGGTGCTCAGTACTCATGGTGCTGGGTGCTCATTGCTCGGGGTGCTGGGTGCTCAGTGCTCAGGGTGCTGGGTGCCCCATGCTCGGGGTGCTGGGTGCTCAGTACTCGGGGTGCTGGGTGCTCAGTGCTCAGGGTGCTGGGTCGCAGTGCTCGGGGTACTGGGTACTCAGTGCTCAGTACACAGGGTGCTGGGTGCTCAGTGCTCGGGGTGCTGTGTGCTCAGTGCTCAGTACTCAGGGTGCTGGGTGCTCAGTGCTCGGGGTGCTGGGTGCTCAGTACTCAGGGAGCTGGGTGCTCAGTACTCAGGGTGCTGCGTGCTCATTGCTGGGGGTGCTGGGTGCTCAGTGCTCAGGTTGCTGGGTGCTCAGTACTCGGGGTGCTCAGTGCTCAGTACTCAGGGTGCTGGGTGCTCATTGCTCGGGGTGCTGGGTGCTCAGTGCTCAGGGTGCTGGGTGCCCCATGCTCGGGGTGCTGGGTGCTCAGTACTCGGGGTGCTGGGTGCTCAGTGCTCAGGGTGCTGGGTCGCAGTGCTCGGGGTACTGGGTACTCAGAGCTCAGTACACAGGGTGCTGGGTGCTCAGTGCTCGGGGTGCTGTGTGCTCAGTGCTCAGTATTCAGGGTGCTGGGTGCTCAGTGCTCGGGGTGCTGGGTGCTCAGTACTCAGGGAGCTGGGTGCTCAGTACTCAGGGTGCTGGGTGCTCATTACTCAGGGTGCTGGGTGCTCAGTACTCAGGGTGCTCAGTGCTTGGGGTGCTGGGTGCTCACTACTCAGGGTGCTGGGTGCTCAGTACTCAGGGTGCTCAGTGCTTGGGGTGCTGGGTGCTCAGTGCTCAGGGTGCTCAGTGCTTGGGGTGTTGGGTGCTCAGTGCTCAGTACTCAGGGTGCTGGGTGCTCGGTGCTCAGTACGCTGTGTGCTCAGTACTCAGGGTGCTGGCTGCTCAGTACTCAGGTTGCTCGGTGCTTAGTACTCAGGGTGCTGGGTGCTCAGAGCTCGGGGTGCTGGGTGCTCATTACTCAGGGTGCTGGGTGCCCAGTACTCAGGGTGCTCAGTGCTTGGGGTGCTGTGTGCTCAGTGCTCAGGGTGCTCAGTGCTTGGGGTGTTGGGTGCTCAGTGCTCAGTACTCAGGGTGCTCGGTGCTCAGTGCTCAGGGTGCTCAGTGCTGAGTACTCAGGGTGCTCAGTGCTCAGTGCTCTGGGTGCTGGGTGCTCAGTGCTCGGGGTGCTGGGTGTTCAGTGCTCAGGGTGCTGGGTGCTCAGTCCTCAGGGTGCTCAGTGCTCAGGGTGCTGGGTGCTCAGTGCTCGGGGTGCTGGGTACTCAGTGCTCAGTACAGAGGGTGCTGGGTGCTCTGTGCTCGGGGTGCTGGGTGCTCAGTGCTCAGTACTCATTGTGCTGGGTGCTCAGTGCTCGGGGTGCTGGATGCTCAGTACTCAGGGTGCTGGGTGCTCAGTGCTCGGGGTGCTGGGTGCTCAGTAATCAGGGTGCTGGGTGCTCAGTACGCAGTATGCTGGGTGCTCAGTGCTCAGGGTGCTGTGTGCTCAGTGCTTGGGGTGCTGGGTGCTCAGTACTCAGGGTGCTCGGTGCTCAGTACTCAGGGTGCTGGGTGCTCAGTGCTCAGGGTGCTGTGTGCTCAGTACTCAGGGTGCTGGGTGCTCGGTGCTCAGTATGCTGGGTGCTCAGTACTCAGGCTGCTGGCTGCTCAGTACTCAGGGTGCTCGGTGCTCAGTACTCAGGGTGCTGGCTGCTCAGTGCTCGGGGTGCTCAGTGCTTGGGGTCCTGGGTGCTCAGTACTCTGGGTGCTCAGTGCTTGGGGTGTTGGGTGCTTAGTACTCAGGGTGCTGGGTGCTCAGTGCTCAGGGTGCTGGGTGCTCAGTACTCAGGGGGCTGGGTGCTCAGTACTCAGGGTGCTGGGTGCTCAGTGCTCGGGGTGCTGGGTGCTCAGTACTCGGGGTGCTCAGTGCTCAGTACTCAGGGTGCTGGGTGCTCAGGGCTCAGGGTGCTGGGTGCTCAGCGCTCGGGGTGCTGGCTGCTCGGTTCTGAGGTTGCTGGGTGCTCAGTACTCGGGGTGCTGGGTGCTCAGTACTCAGGGTGCTGGGTGCTCATTGCTGGGGGTGCTGGGTGCTCAGTACTCAGGGTGCTGGGTGCTCATTGCTGGGGGTGCTGGCTGCTCGGTTCTCAGGTTGCTGGGTACTCAGTACTCGGGGTGCTGGGTGCTCAGTACTCAGGGTGCTGGGTGCTCATTGCTGGGAGTGCTGGGTGCTCAGTGCTCAGGTTGCTGGGTGCTCAGTACTCGGGGTGCTCGGTGCTCAGTACTCAGGGTGCTGGGTGCTCATTGCTCGGGGTGCTGGGTGCTCAGTGCTCAGGGTGCTGGGTGCCCCATGCTCGGGGTGCTGGGTGCTCAGTACTCGGGGTGCTGGGTGCTCAGTGCTCAGGGTGCTGGGTCGCAGTGCTCGGGGTACTGGGTACTCAGTGCTCAGTACACAGGGTGCTGGGTGCTCAGTGCTCGGGGTGCTGTGTGCTCAGTGCTCAGTACTCAGGGTGCTGGGTGCTCAGTGCTCGGGGTGCTGGGTGCTCAGTACTCAGGGAGCTGGGTGCTCAGTACTCAGGGTGCTGGGTGCTCATTGCTGGGGGTGCTGGGTGCTCAGTGCTCAGGTTGCTGGGTGCTCAGTACCCGGGGTGCTCAGTGCTCAGTACTCAGGGTGCTGGGTGCTCATTGCTCGGGGTGCTGGGTGCTCAGTGCTCAGGGTGCTGGGTGCCCCATGCTCGGGGTGCTGGGTGCTCAGTACTCGGGGTGCTGGGTGCTCAGTGCTCAGGGTGCTGGGTCGCAGTGCTCGGGGTACTGGGTACTCAGAGCTCAGTACACAGGGTGCTGGGTGCTCAGTGCTCGGGGTGCTGTGTGCTCAGTGCTCAGTATTCAGGGTGCTGGGTGCTCAGTGCTCGGGGTGCTGGGTGCTCAGTACTCAGGGAGCTGGGTGCTCAGTACTCAGGGTGCTGGGTGCTCATTACTCAGGGTGCTGGGTGCTCAGTACTCAGGGTGCTCAGTGCTTGGGGTGCTGGGTGCTCAGTGCTCAGGGTGCTCAGTGCTTGGGGTGTTGGGTGCTCAGTGCTCAGTACTCAGGGTGCTCGGTGCTCAGTGCTCAGGGTGCTCAGTGCTCAGTACTCAGGGTGCTCAGTGCTCAGTGCTCTGGGTGCTGGGTGCTCAGTGCTCGGGTTGCTGGGTGCTCAGTGCTCAGGGTGCTGGGTGCTCAGTACTCAGGGTGCTCAGTGCTCAGGGTGCTGGGTGCTCAGTGCTCGGGGTGCTGGGTACTCAGTGCTCAGTACACAGGGTGCTGGGTGCTCAGTGCTCGGGGTGCTGGGTGCTCAGTGCTCAGTACTCAGGGTGCTGGGTGCTCAGTGCTCGGGGTGCTGGATGCTCAGTACTCAGGGTGCTGGGTGCTCAGTGCTCAGTACGCTGGGTGCTCAGTACTCAGGGTGCTGGGTGCTCAGTACGCAGTATGCTGGGTGCTCAGTGCTCAGGGTGCTGGGTGCTCAGTGCTCGGGGTGCTGGGTGCTCAGTACTCGGGGTGCTCGGTGCTCAGTACTCAGGGTGCTGGGTGCTCTGTGCTCAGGGTGCTGGGTGCTCAGTACTCAGGGTGCTGGGTGCTCGGTGCTCAGTACGCTGGGTGCTCAGTACTCAGGGTGCTGGCTGCTCAGTACTCAGGTTGCCCGGTGCTTAGTACTCAGGGTGCTGGGTGCTCAGTGCTCGGGGTGCTGGGTGCTCACTACTCAGGGTGCTGGGTGCTCAGTACTCAGGGTGCTCAGTGCTTGGGGTGCTGGGTGCTCAGTGCTCAGGGTGCTCAGTGCTTGGGGTGTTGGGTGCTCAGTGCTCAGTACTCAGGGTGCTGGGTGCTCATTGCTCGGGGTGCTGGGTGCTCATTGCTCGGGGTGCTGGGTGCTCATTGCTCGGGGTGCTGGGTGCTCAGTGCTCAGGGTGCTGGGTGCCCCATGCTCGGGGTGCTGGGTGCTCAGTACTCGGGGTGCTGGGTGCTCAGTGCTCAGGGTGCTGGGTCGCAGTGCTCGGGGTACTGGGTACTCAGTGCTCAGTACACAGGGTGCTGGGTGCTCAGTGCTCGGGGTGCTGTGTGCTCAGTGCTCAGTACTCAGGGTGCTGGGTGCTCAGTGCTCGGGGTGCTGGGTGCTCAGTACTCAGGGAGCTGGGTGCTCAGTACTCAGGGTGCTGGGTGCTCATTGCTGGGGGTGCTGGGTGCTCAGTGCTCAGGTTGCTGGGTGCTCAGTACCCGGGGTGCTCAGTGCTCAGTACTCAGGGTGCTGGGTGCTCATTGCTCGGGGTGCTGGGTGCTCAGTGCTCAGGGTGCTGGGTGCCCCATGCTCGGGGTGCTGGGTGCTCAGTACTCGGGGTGCTGGGTGCTCAGTGCTCAGGGTGCTGGGTCGCAGTGCTCGGGGTACTGGGTACTCAGAGCTCAGTACACAGGGTGCTGGGTGCTCAGTGCTCGGGGTGCTGTGTGCTCAGTGCTCAGTATTCAGGGTGCTGGGTGCTCAGTGCTCGGGGTGCTGGGTGCTCAGTACTCAGGGAGCTGGGTGCTCAGTACTCAGGGTGCTGGGTGCTCATTACTCAGGGTGCTGGGTGCTCAGTACTCAGGGTGCTCAGTGCTTGGGGTGCTGGGTGCTCAGTGCTCAGGGTGCTCAGTGCTTGGGGTGTTGGGTGCTCAGTGCTCAGTACTCAGGGTGCTCGGTGCTCAGTGCTCAGGGTGCTCAGTGCTCAGTACTCAGGGTGCTCAGTGCTCAGTGCTCTGGGTGCTGGGTGCTCAGTGCTCGGGTTGCTGGGTGCTCAGTGCTCAGGGTGCTGGGTGCTCAGTACTCAGGGTGCTCAGTGCTCAGGGTGCTGGGTGCTCAGTGCTCGGGGTGCTGGGTACTCAGTGCTCAGTACACAGGGTGCTGGGTGCTCAGTGCTCGGGGTGCTGGGTGCTCAGTGCTCAGTACTCAGGGTGCTGGGTGCTCAGTGCTCGGGGTGCTGGATGCTCAGTACTCAGGGTGCTGGGTGCTCAGTGCTCAGTACGCTGGGTGCTCAGTACTCAGGGTGCTGGGTGCTCAGTACGCAGTATGCTGGGTGCTCAGTGCTCAGGGTGCTGGGTGCTCAGTGCTCGGGGTGCTGGGTGCTCAGTACTCGGGGTGCTCGGTGCTCAGTACTCAGGGTGCTGGGTGCTCTGTGCTCAGGGTGCTGGGTGCTCAGTACTCAGGGTGCTGGGTGCTCGGTGCTCAGTACGCTGGGTGCTCAGTACTCAGGGTGCTGGCTGCTCAGTACTCAGGTTGCCCGGTGCTTAGTACTCAGGGTGCTGGGTGCTCAGTGCTCGGGGTGCTGGGTGCTCACTACTCAGGGTGCTGGGTGCTCAGTACTCAGGGTGCTCAGTGCTTGGGGTGCTGGGTGCTCAGTGCTCAGGGTGCTCAGTGCTTGGGGTGTTGGGTGCTCAGTGCTCAGTACTCAGGGTGCTCGGTGCTCAGTGCTCAGGGTGCTCAGTGCTCAGTACTCAGGGTGCTCAGTGCTCAGTGCTCTGGGTGCTGGGTGCTCAGTGCTCGGGGTGCTGGGTGCTCAGTACTCAGGGTGCTGGGTGCTCAGTACTCAGGGTGCTCAGTGCTCAGGGTGCTGGGTGCTCAGTGCTCGGGGTGCTGGGTACTCAGTGCTCAGTACACAGGGTGCTGGGTGCTCAGTGCTCGGGGTGCTGGGTGCTCAGTGCTCAGTACTCAGGGTGCTGGGTGCTCAGTGCTCGGGGTGCTGGATGCTCAGTACTCAGGGTGCTGGGTGCTCAGTGCTCAGGGTGCTGGGTGCTCAGTGCTCAGGGTGCTGGGTGCTCAGTACTCAGTATGCTGGGTGCTCAGTGCTCAGGGTGCTGGGTGCTCAGTGCTCGGGGTGCTGGGTGCTCAGTACTCAGGGTGCTCGGTGCTCAGTACTCAGGGTGCTGGGTGCTCAGTGCTCATGGTGCTGTGTGCTCAGTACTCAGGGTGCTGGGTGCTCGGTGCTCAGTATGCTGGGTGCTCAGTTCTCAGGGTGCTGGCTGCTCAGTACTCAGGGTGCTCGGTGCTCAGTACTCAGGGTACTGGCTGCTCAGTGCTCGGGGTGCTCAGTGCTTGGGGTGCTGGGTGCTCAGTACTCAGGGTGCTCAGTGCTTGGGGTGTTGGGTGCTTAGTACTCAGGGTGCTGGGTGCTCAGTGCTCAGGGTGCTGGGTGCTCAGTACTCAGGGTGCTGGGTGCTCAGTACTCAGGGTGCTGGGTGCTCAGTGCTCGGGGTGCTGGGTGCTCAGTACTCAGGGTGCTCAGTGCTCAGTACTCAGGGTGCTGGGTGCTCAGTGCTCAGGGTGCTGGGTACTCAGCGCTTGGGTGCTGGCTGCTCGGTTCTCAGGTTGCTGGGTGCTCAGTACTCGGGGTGCTGGGTGCTCAGTACTCAGGGTGCTGGGTGCTCATTGCTGGGGGTGCTGGGTGCTCAGTACTCAGGGTGCTGGGTGCTCATTGCTGGGGGTGCTGGCTGCTCGGTTCTCAGGTTGCTGCGTGCTCAGTACTCGGGGTGCTGGGTGCTCAGTACTCAGGGTGCTGGGTGCTCATTGCTGGGGGTGCTGGGTGCTCAGTGCTCAGGTTGCTGGGTGCTCAGTACTCGGGGTGCTCGGTGCTCAGTACTCAGGGTGCTGGGTGCTCATTGCTCGGGGTGCTGGGTGCTCAGTGCTCAGGGTGCTGGGTGCCCCATGCTCGGGGTGCTGGGTGCTCAGTACTCGGGGTGCTGGGTGCTCAGTGCTCAGGGTGCTGGGTCGCAGTGCTCGGGGTACTGGGTACTCAGTGCTCAGTACACAGGGTGCTGGGTGCTCAGTGCTCGGGGTGCTGTGTGCTCAGTGCTCAGTACTCAGGGTGCTGGGTGCTCAGTGCTCGGGGTGCTGGGTGCTCAGTACTCAGGGAGCTGGGTGCTCAGTACTCAGGGTGCTGGGTGCTCATTACTCAGGGTGCTGGGTGCTCAGTACTCAGGGTGCTCAGTGCTTGGGGTGCTGGGTGCTCAGTGCTCAGGGTGCTCAGTGCTTGGGGTGTTGGGTGCTCAGTGCTCAGTACTCAGGGTGCTCGGTGCTCAGTGCTCTGGGTGCTGGGTGCTCAGTGCTCGGGGTGCTGGGTGTTCAGTGGTCAGGGTGCTGGGTGCTCAGTACTCAGGGTGCTCAGTGCTCAGGGTGCTGGGTGCTCAGTGCTCGGGGTGCTGGGTACTCAGTGCTCAGTACACAGGGTGCTGGGTGCTCTGTTCTCGGGGTGCTGGGTGCTCAGTGCTCAGTACTCAGGGTGCTGGGTGCTCAGTGCTCGGGGTGCTGGATGCTCAGTACTCAGGGTGCTGGGTGCTCAGTGCTCGGGGTGCTGGGTGCTCAGTAATCAGGGTGCTGGGTGCTCAGTACGCAGTATGCTGGGTGCTCAGTGCTCAGGGTGCTGTGTGCTCAGTGCTTGGGGTGCTGGGTGCTCAGTACTCAGGGTGCTCGGTGCTCAGTACTCAGGGTGCTGGGTGCTCAGTGCTCAGGGTGCTGTGTGCTCAGTACTCAGGGTGCTGGGTGCTCGGTGCTCAGTATGCTGGGTGCTCAGTACTCAGGGTGCTGGCTGCTCAGTACTCAGGGTGCTCGGTGCTCAGTACTCAGGGTGCTGGCTGCTCAGTGCTCGGGGTGCTCAGTGCTTGGGGTGCTGGGTGCTCAGTACTCTGGGTGCTCAGTGCTTGGGGTGTTGGGTGCTTAGTACTCAGGGTGCTGGGTGCTCAGTGCTCAGGGTGCTGGGTGCTCAGTACTCAGGGGGCTGGGTGCTCAGTACTCAGGGTGCTGGGTGCTCAGTGCTCGGGGTGCTGGGTGCTCAGTACTCGGGGTGCTCAGTGCTCAGTACTCAGGGTGCTGGGTGCTCAGTGCTCAGGGTGCTGGGTGCTCAGCGCTCGGGGTGCTGGCTGCTCGGTTCTCAGGTTGCTGGGTGCTCAGTACTCGGGGTGCTGGGTGCTCAGTACTCAGGGTGCTGGGTGCTCATTGCTGGGGGTGCTGGGTGCTCAGTACTCAGGGTGCTGGGTTCTCATTGTTGGGGGTGCTGGCTGCTCGGTTCTCAGGTTGCTGGGTGCTCAGTACTCGGGGTGCTGGGTGCTCAGTACTCAGGGTGCTGGGTGCTCATTGCTGGGGGTGCTGGGTGCTCAGTGCTCAGGTTGCTGGGTGCTCAGTACTCGGGGTGCTCGGTGCTCAGTACTCAGGGTGCTGGGTGCTCATTGCTCGGGGTGCTGGGTGCTCAGTGCTCAGGGTGCTGGGTGCCCCATGCTCGGGGTGCTGGGTGCTCAGTACTCGGCGTGCTGGGAGCTCAGTGCTCAGGGTGCTGGGTCGCAGTGCTCAGGGTGCTGGGTGCCCAGTGCTCAGTACTCAGCGTGCTGGGTGCTCAGTGCTCGGGGTGCTGGGTGCTCAGTGCTCAGTACTCAGGGTGCTGGGTGCTCAGTGCTCGGGGTGCTGGATGCTCAGTACTCAGGGTGCTGGGTGCTCTGTGCTCGGGGTGCTGGTTGCTCAGTACTCGGGGTGCTCGGTGCTCAGTACTCAGGGTGCTGGGTGCTCAGTGCTCAGGGTGCTGGATGCTCAGTACTCAGGGTGCTGGGTGCTCTGTGCTCGGGGTGCTGGTTGCTCAGTACTCGGGGTGCTCGGTGCTCAGTGCTCGGGGTGCTGGATGCTCAGTAATCAGGGTGCTGGGTGCTCTGTGCTCGGGGTGCTGGTTGCTCAGTACTCGGGGTGCTCGGTGCTCAGTACTCAGGGTGCTGGGTGCTCAGTGCTCAGGGTGCTGGGTGCTCAGTACTCAGGGTGCTGGGTGCTCAGTACTCAGGGTGCTCAGTGCTCAGGGTGCTGGGTGCTCAGTGCTCGGGGTGCTGGGTACTCAGTGCTCAGTACACAGGGTGCTGGGTGCTCAGTGCTCGGGGTGCTGGGTGCTCAGTGCTCAGTACTCAGGGTGCTGGGTGCTCAGTGCTCGGGGTGCTGGATGCTCAGTACTCAGGGTGCTGGGTGCTCAGTGCTCAGGGTGCTGGGTGCTCAGTGCTCAGGGTGCTGGGTGCTCAGTACTCAGTATGCTGGGTGCTCAGTGCTCAGGGTGCTGGGTGCTCAGTGCTCGGGGTGCTGGGTGCTCAGTACTCAGGGTGCTCGGTGCTCAGTACTCAGGGTGCTGGGTGCTCAGTGCTCATGGTGCTGTGTGCTCAGTACTCAGGGTGCTGGGTGCTCGGTGCTCAGTATGCTGGGTGCTCAGTTCTCAGGGTGCTGGCTGCTCAGTACTCAGGGTGCTCGGTGCTCAGTACTCAGGGTACTGGCTGCTCAGTGCTCGGGGTGCTCAGTGCTTGGGGTGCTGGGTGCTCAGTACTCAGGGTGCTCAGTGCTTGGGGTGTTGGGTGCTTAGTACTCAGGGTGCTGGGTGCTCAGTGCTCAGGGTGCTGGGTGCTCAGTACTCAGGGTGCTGGGTGCTCAGTACTCAGGGTGCTGGGTGCTCAGTGCTCGGGGTGCTGGGTGCTCAGTACTCAGGGTGCTCAGTGCTCAGTACTCAGGGTGCTGGGTGCTCAGTGCTCAGGGTGCTGGGTACTCAGCGCTCGGGGTGCTGGCTGCTCGGTTCTCAGGTTGCTGGGTGCTCAGTACTGGGGGTGCTGGGTGCTCAGTACTCAGGGTGCTGGGTGCTCATTGCTGGGGGTGCTGGGTGCTCAGTACTCAGGGTGCTGGGTGCTCATTGCTGGGGGTGCTGGCTGCTCGGTTCTCAGGTTGCTGCGTGCTCAGTACTCGGGGTGCTGGGTGCTCAGTACTCAGGGTGCTGGGTGCTCATTGCTGGGGGTGCTGGGTGCTCAGTGCTCAGGTTGCTGGGTGCTCAGTACTCGGGGTGCTCGGTGCTCAGTACTCAGGGTGCTGGGTGCTCATTGCTCGGGGTGCTGGGTGCTCAGTGCTCAGGGTGCTGTGTGCCCCATGCTCGGGGTGCTGGGTGCTCAGTACTCGGGGTGCTGGGTGCTCAGTGCTCAGGGTGCTGGGTCGCAGTGCTCGGGGTACTGGGTACTCAGTGCTCAGTACACAGGGTGCTGGGTGCTCAGTGCTCGGGGTGCTGTGTGCTCAGTGCTCAGTACTCAGGGTGCTGGGTGCTCAGTGCTCGGGGTGCTGGGTGCTCAGTACTCAGGGAGCTGGGTGCTCAGTACTCAGGGTGCTGGGTGCTCATTACTCAGGGTGCTGGGTGCTCAGTACTCAGGGTGCTCAGTGCTTGGGGTGCTGGGTGCTCAGTGCTCAGGGTGCTCAGTGCTTGGGGTGTTGGGTGCTCAGTGCTCAGTACTCAGGGTGCTCGGTGCTCAGTGCTCTGGGTGCTGGGTGCTCAGTGCTCAGGGTGCTGGGTGTTCAGTGGTCAGGGTGCTGGGTGCTCAGTACTCAGGGTGCTCAGTGCTCAGGGTGCTGGGTGCTCAGTGCTCGGGGTGCTGGGTACTCAGTGCTCAGTACACAGGGTGCTGGGTGCTCTGTTCTCGGGGTGCTGGGTGCTCAGTGCTCAGTACTCAGGGTGCTGGGTGCTCAGTGCTCGGGGTGCTGGATGCTCAGTACTCAGGGTGCTGGGTGCTCAGTGCTCGGGGTGCTGGGTGCTCAGTAATCAGGGTGCTGGGTGCTCAGTACGCAGTATGCTGGGTGCTCAGTGCTCAGGGTGCTGTGTGCTCAGTGCTTGGGGTGCTGGGTGCTCAGTACTCAGGGTGCTCGGTGCTCAGTACTCAGGGTGCTGGGTGCTCAGTGCTCAGGGTGCTGTGTGCTCAGTACTCAGGGTGCTGGGTGCTCGGTGCTCAGTATGCTGGGTGCTCAGTACTCAGGGTGCTGGCTGCTCAGTACTCAGGGTGCTCGGTGCTCAGTACTCAGGGTGCTGGCTGCTCAGTGCTCGGGGTGCTCAGTGCTTGGGGTGCTGGGTGCTCAGTACTCTGGGTGCTCAGTGCTTGGGGTGTTGGGTGCTTAGTACTCAGGGTGCTGGGTGCTCAGTGCTCAGGGTGCTGGGTGCTCAGTACTCAGGGGGCTGGGTGCTCAGTACTCAGGGTGCTGGGTGCTCAGTGCTCGGGGTGCTGGGTGCTCAGTACTCGGGGTGCTCAGTGCTCAGTACTCAGGGTGCTGGGTGCTCAGTGCTCAGGGTGCTGGGTGCTCAGCGCTCGGGGTGCTGGCTGCTCGGTTCTCAGGTTGCTGGGTGCTCAGTACTCGGGGTGCTGGGTGCTCAGTACTCAGGGTGCTGGGTGCTCATTGCTGGGGGTGCTGGGTGCTCAGTACTCAGGGTGCTGGGTGCTCATTGTTGGGGGTGCTGGCTGCTCGGTTCTCAGGTTGCTGGGTGCTCAGTACTCGGGGTGCTGGGTGCTCAGTACTCAGGGTGCTGGGTGCTCATTGATGGGGGTGCTGGGTGCTCAGTGCTCAGGTTGCTGGGTGCTCAGTACTCGGGGTGCTCGGTGCTCAGTACTCAGGGTGCTGGGTGCTCATTGCTCGGGGTGCTGGGTGCTCAGTGCTCAGGGTGCTGGGTGCCCCATGCTCGGGGTGCTGGGTGCTCAGTACTCGGGGTGCTGGGAGCTCAGTGCTCAGGGTGCTGGGTCGCAGTGCTCAGGGTGCTGGGTGCCCAGTGCTCAGTACTCAGCGTGCTGGGTGCTCAGTGCTCGGGGTGCTGGGTGCTCAGTGCTCAGTACTCAGGGTGCTGGGTGCTCAGTGCTCGGGGTGCTGGATGCTCAGTACTCAGGGTGCTGGGTGCTCTGTGCTCGGGGTGCTGGTTGCTCAGTACTCGGGGTGCTCGGTGCTCAGTACTCAGGGTGCTGGGTGCTCAGTGCTCAGGGTGCTGGGTGCTCAGTACTCAGGGTGCTGTGTGCTCGGTGCTCAGTACGCTGGGTGCTCAGTACTCAGGGTGCTGGCTGCTCAGTAATAAGGTTGCTCGGTGCTTAGTACTCAGGGTGCTGGGTGCTCAGAGCTCGGGGTGCTGGGTGCTCACTACTCAGGGTGCTGGGTGCTCAGTACTCAGGGTGCTCAGTGCTTGGGGTGCTGGGTGCTCAGTGCTTAGGGTGCTCAGTGCTTGGGGTGTTGGGTGCTCAGTGCTCAGTACTCAGGGTGCTCTGTGCTCAGTGCTCAGGGTGCTCAGTGCTCAGTACTCAGGGTGCTCAGTGCTCAGTGCTCTGGGTGCTGGGTGCTCAGTGCTCGGGGTGCTGGGTGCTCAGTACTCAGGGTGCTGTGTGCTCAGTACTCAGGGTGCTCAGTGCTCAGGGTGCTGGGTGCTCAGTGCTCGGGGTGCTGGGTACTCAGTGCTCAGTACACAGGGTGCTGGGTGCTCAGTGCTCGGGGTGCTGGGTGCTCAGTGCTCAGTACTCAGGGTGTTGGGTGCTCAGTGCTCGGGGTGCTGGATGCTCAGTACTCAGGGTGCTGGGTGCTCAGTGCTCAGGGTGCTGGGTGCTCAGTGCTCAGGGTGCTGGGTGCTCAGTACTCAGTATGCTGGGTGCTCAGTGCTCAGGGTGCTGGGTGCTCAGTGCTCGGGGTGCTGGGTGCTCAGTACTCAGGGTGCTCGGTGCTCAGTACTCAGGGTGCTGGGTGCTCAGTGCTCATGGTGCTGTGTGCTCAGTACTCAGGGTGCTGGGTGCTCGGTGCTCAGTATGCTGGGTGCTCAGTTCTCAGGGTGCTGGCTGCTCAGTACTCAGGGTGCTCGGTGCTCAGTACTCAGGGTACTGGCTGCTCAGTGCTCGGGGTGCTCAGTGCTTGGGGTGCTGGGTGCTCAGTACTCAGGGTGCTCAGTGCTTGGGGTGTTGGGTGCTTAGTACTCAGGGTGCTGGGTGCTCATTGCTCAGGGTGCTGGGTGCTCAGTACTCAGGGTGCTGGGTGCTCAGTACTCAGGGTGCTGGGTGCTCAGTGCTCGGGGTGCTGGGTGCTCAGTACTCGGGGTGCTCAGTGCTCAGTACTCAGGGTGCTGGGTGCTCAGTGCTCAGGGTGCTGGGTGCTCAGCGCTCGGGGTGCTGGCTGCTCGGTTCTCAGGTTGCTGGGTGCTCAGTACTCGGGGTGCTGGGTGCTCAGTACTCAGGGTGCTGGGTGCTCATTGCTGGGGGTGCTGGGTGCTCAGTACTCAGGGTGCTGGGTGCTCATTGCTGGGGGTGCTGGCTGCTCGGTTCTCAGGTTGCTGCGTGCTCAGTACTCGGGGTGCTGGGTGCTCAGTACTCAGGGTGCTGGGTGCTCATTGCTGGGGGTGCTGGGTGCTCAGTGCTCAGGTTGCTGGGTGCTCAGTACTCGGGGTGCTCGGTGCTCAGTACTCAGGGTGCTGGGTGCTCATTGCTCGGGGTGCTGGGTGCTCAGTGCTCAGGGTGCTGGGTGCCCCATGCTCGGGGTGCTGGGTGCTCAGTACTCGGGGTGCTGGGTGCTCAGTGCTCAGGGTGCTGGGTCGCAGTGCTCGGGGTACTGGGTACTCAGTGCTCAGTACACAGGGTGCTGGGTGCTCAGTGCTCGGGTTGCTGTGTGCTCAGTGCTCAGTACTCAGGGTGCTGGGTGCTCAGTGCTCGGGGTGCTGGGTGCTCAGTACTCAGGGAGCTGAGTGCTCAGTACTCAGGGTGCTGGGTGCTCATTACTCAGGGTGCTGGGTGCTCAGTACTCAGGGTGCTCAGTGCTTGGGGTGCTGGGTGCTCAGTGCTCACGGTGCTCAGTGCTTGGGGTGTTGGGTGCTCAGTGCTCAGTACTCAGGGTGCTCGGTGCTCAGTGCTCAGGGTGCTCAGTGCTCAGTACTCAGGGTGCTCAGTGCTCAGTGCTCTGGGTGCTGGGTGCTCAGTGCTCGGGGTGCTGGGTGTTCAGTGCTCAGGGTGCTGGGTGCTCAGTACTCAGGGTGCTCAGTGCTCAGGGTGCTGGGTGCTCAGTGCTCGGGGTGCTGGGTACTCAGTGCTCAGTACACAGGGTGCTGGGTGCTCTGTGCTCGGGGTGCTGGGTGCTCAGTGCTCAGTACTCAGGGTGCTGGGTGCTCAGTGCTCGGGGTGCTGGATGCTCAGTACTCAGGGTGCTGGGTGCTCAGTGCTCGGGGTGCTGGGTGCTCAGTAATCAGGGTGCTGGGTGCTCAGTACGCAGTATGCTGGGTGCTCAGTGCTCAGGGTGCTGTGTGCTCAGTGCTTGGGGTGCTGGGTGCTCAGTACTCAGGGTGCTCGGTGCTCAGTACTCAGGGTGCTGGGTGCTCAGTGCTCAGGGTGCTGTGTGCTCAGTACTCAGGGTGCTGGGTGCTCGGTGCTCAGTATGCTGGGTGCTCAGTACTCAGGGTGCTGGCTGCTCAGTACTCAGGGTGCTCGGTGCTCAGTACTCAGGGTGCTGGCTGCTCAGTGCTCGGGGTGCTCAGTGCTTGGGGTCCTGGGTGCTCAGTACTCTGGGTGCTCAGTGCTTGGGGTGTTGCGAGCTTAGTACTCAGGGTGCTGGGTGCTCAGTGCTCAGGGTGCTGGGTGTTCAGTACTCAGGGGGGTGGGTGCTCAGTACTCAGGGTGCTGGGTGCTCAGTGCTCGGGGTGCTGGGTGCTCAGTACTCGGGGTGCTCAGTGCTCAGTACTCAGGGTGCTGGGTGCTCAGTGCTCAGGGTGCTGGGTGCTCAGCGCTCGGGGTGCTGTCTGCTCGGTTCTCAGGTTGCTGGGTGCTCAGTACTCGGGGTGCTGGGTGCTCAGTACTCAGGGTGCTGGGTGCTCAGTGCTCAGGGTGCTGGGTGCTCAGTACTCAGGGTGCTGGGTGCTCATTGCTGGGGGTGCTGGCTGCTCGGTTCTCAGGTTGCTGGGTGCTCAGTACTCGGGGTGCTGGGTGCTCAGTACTCAGGGTGCTGGGTGCTCATTGCTGGGGGTGCTGGGTGCTCAGTGCTCAGGTTGCTGGGTGCTCAGTACTCGGGGTACTCGGTGCTCAGTACTCAGGGTGCTGGGTGCTCATTGCTCGGGGTGCTGGGTGCTCAGTGCTCCGGGTGCTTTGTGCCCCATGCTCGGGGTGCTGGGTGCTCAGTACTCGGGGTGCTGGGTGCTCAGTGCTCAGGGTGCTGGGTCGCAGTGCTCGGGGAACTGGGTACTCAGTGCTCAGTACACAGGGTGCTGGGTGCTCAGTGCTCGGGGTGCTGTGTGCTCAGTGCTCAGTACTCAGGGTGCTGGGTGCTCAGTGCTCGGGGTGCTGGGTGCTCAGTACTCAGGGAGCTGGGTGCTCAGTACTCAGGGTGCTGGGTGCTCATTACTCAGGGTGCTGGGTGCTCAGTACTCAGGGTGCTCAGTGCTTGGGGTGCTGGGTGCTCAGTGCTCAGGGTGCTCAGTGCTTGGCGTGTTGGGTGCTCAGTGCTCAGTACTCAGGGTGCTCGGTGCTCAGTGCTCAGGGTGCTCAGTGCTCAGTACTCAGGGTGCTCAGGGCTCAGTGCTCTGGGTGCTGGGTGCTCAGTGCTCAGGGTGCTGGGTGCTCAGTGCTCAGGGTGCTGGGTGCTCAGTCCTCAGGGTGCTCAGTGCTCAGGGTGCTGGATGCTCAGTGCTCGGGGTGCTGGGTACTCAGTGCTCAGTACACAGGGTGCTGGGTGCTCAGTGCTCGGGGTGCTGGGTGCTCAGTGCTCAGTACTCAGGGTGCTGGGTGCTCAGTGCTCGGGGTGCTGGATGCTCAGTACTCAGGGTGCTGGGTGCTCAGTGCTCTGGGTGCTGGGTGCTCAGTACTCAGGGTGCTGGGTGCTCAGTACGCAGTATGCTGGGTGCTCAGTGCTCAGGGTGCTGGGTGCTCAGTGCTCGGGGTGCTCGGTGCTCAGTACTCAGGGTGCTGGGTGCTCAGTGCTCAGGGTGCTATGTGCTCAGTACTCAGGGTGCTGGGTGCTCAGTACTCAGCGTGCTCGGTGCTCAGTACTCAGGGTGCTGGCTGCTCAGTGCTCGGGGTGCTCAGTGCTTGGGGTGCTGGGTGCTCAGTACTCTGGGTGCTCAGTGCTTGGGGTGTTGGGTGCTTAGTACTCAGGGTGCTGGGTGCTCAGTGCTCAGGGTGCTGGGTGCTCAGTACTCAGGGGGCTGGGTGCTCAGTACTCAGGGTGCTGGGTGCTCAGTGCTCGGGGTGCTGGGTGCTCAGTACTCGGGGTGCTCAGTGCTCAGTACTCAGGGTGCTGGGTGCTCAGTGCTCAGGGTGCTGGGTGCTCAGCGCTCGGGGTGCTGGCTGCTCGGTTCTCAGGTTGCTGGGTGCTCAGTACTCGGGGTGCTGGGTGCTCAGTACTCAGGGTGCTGGGTGCTCATTGCTGGGGGTGCTGGATGCTCAGTACTCAGGGTGCTGGGTGCTCATTGCTGGGGGTGCTGGGTGCTCAGTGCTCAGGTTGCTGGGTGCTCAGTACTCGGGGTGCTCGGTGCTCAGTACTCAGGGTGCTGGGTGCTCATTGCTCGGGGTGCTGGGTGCTCAGTGCTCAGGGTGCTGGGTGCCACATGCTCGGGGTGCTGGGTGCTCAGTACTCGGGGTGCTGGGTGCTCAGTGCTCAGGGTGCTGGGTCGCAGTGCTCGGGGTACTGGGTACTCAGTGCTCAGTACACAGGGTGCTGGGTGCTCAGTGCTCGGGGTGCTGTGTGCTCAGTGCTCAGTACTCAGGGTGCTGGGTGCTCAGTGCTCGGGGTGCTGGGTGCTCAGTACTCAGGGAGCTGGGTGCTCAGTACTCAGGGTGCTGGGTGCTCATTGCTGGGGATGCTGGGTGCTCAGTGCTCAGGTTACTGGGTGCTCAGTACTCGGGGTGCTCGGTGCTCAGTACTCAGGGTGCTGGGTGCTCATTGCTCGGGGTGCTGGGTGCTCAGTGCTCAGGGTGCTGGGTGCCCCATGCTCGGGGTGCTGGGTGCTCAGTACTCGGGGTGCTGGGTGCTCAGTGCTCAGGGTGCTGGGTCGCAGTGCTCGGGGTACTGGGTACTCAGAGCTCAGTACACAGGGTGCTGGGTGCTCAGTGCTCGGGGTGCTGGCTGCTCAGTACTCAGGTTGCTCGGTGCTTAGTACTCAGGGTGCTGGGTGCTCAGAGCTCGGGGTGCTGGGTGCTCACTACTCAGGGTGCTGGGTGCTCAGTACTCAGGGTGCTCAGTGCTTGGGGTGCTGGGTGCTCAGTGCTCAGGGTGCTCAGTGCTTGGGGTGTTGGGTGCTCAGTGCTCAGTACTCAGGGTGCTCGGTGCTCAGTGCTCAGGGTGCTCAGTGCTCAGTACTCAGGGTGCTCAGTGCTCAGTGCTCTGGGTGCTGGGTGCTCAGTGCTCGGGGTGCTGGGTGCTCAGTACTCAGGGTCCTGGGTGCTCAGTACTCAGGGTGCTCAGTGCTCAGGGTGCTGGGTGCTCAGTGCTCGGGGTGCTGGGTACTCAGTGCTCAGTACACAGGGTGCTGGGTGCTCAGTGCTCGGGGTGCTGGGTGCTCAGTGCTCAGTACTCAGGGTGCTGGGTGCTCAGTGCTCGGGGTGCTGGATGCTCAGTACTCAGGGTGCTGGGTGCTCAGTGCTCAGGGTGCTGGGTGCTCAGTGCTCAGGGTGCTGGGTGCTCAGTACTCAGTATGCTGGGTGCTCAGTGCTCAGGGTGCTGGGTGCTCAGTGCTCGGGGTGCTGGGTGCTCAGTACTCAGGGTGCTCGGTGCTCAGTACTCAGGGTGCTGGGTGCTCAGTGCTCATGGTGCTGTGTGCTCAGTACTCAGGGTGCTGGGTGCTCGGTGCTCAGTATGCTGGGTGCTCAGTTCTCAGGGTGCTGCCTGCTCAGTACTCAGGGTGCTCGGTGCTCAGTACTCAGGGTACTGGCTGCTCAGTGCTCGGGGTGCTCAGTGCTTGGGGTGCTGTGTGCTCAGTACTCAGGGTGCTCAGTGCTTGGGGTGTTGGGTGCTTAGTACTCAGGGTGCTGGGTGCTCAGTGCTCAGGGTGCTGGGTGCTCAGTACTCAGGGTGCTGGGTGCTCAGTACTCAGGGTGCTGGGTGCTCAGTGCTCGGGGTGCTGGGTGCTCAGTACTCGGGGTGCTCAGTGCTCAGTACTCAGGGTGCTGGGTGCTCAGTGCTCAGGGTGCTGGGTGCTCAGCGCTCGGGGTGCTGGCTGCTCGGTTCTCAGGTTGCTGGGTGCTCAGTACTCGGGGTGCTGGGTGCTCAGTACTCAGGGTGCTGGGTGCTCATTGCTGGGGGTGCTGGGTGCTCAGTACTCAGGGTGCTGGGTGCTCATTGCTGGGGGTGCTGGGTGCTCAGTGCTCAGGTTGCTGGGTGCTCAGTACTCGGGGTGCTCGGTGCTCAGTACTCAGGGTGCTGGGTGCTCATTGCTCGGGGTGCTGGGTGCTCAGTGCTCAGGGTGCTGGGTGCCACATGCTCGGGGTGCTGGGTGCTCAGTACTCGGGGTGCTGGGTGCTCAGTGCTCAGGGTGCTGGGTCGCAGTGCTCGGGGTACTGGGTACTCAGTGCTCAGTACACAGGGTGCTGGGTGCTCAGTGCTCGGGGTGCTGTGTGCTCAGTGCTCAGTACTCAGGGTGCTGGGTGCTCAGTGCTCGGGGTGCTGGGTGCTCAGTACTCAGGGAGCTGGGTGCTCAGTACTCAGGGTGCTGGGTGCTCATTGCTGGGGGTGCTGGGTGCTCAGTGCTCAGGTTGCTGGGTGCTCAGTACTCGGGGTGCTCGGTGCTCATTACTCAGGGTGCTGGGTGCTCATTGCTCGGGGTGCTGGGTGCTCAGTGCTCAGGGTGCTGGGTGCCCCATGCTCGGGGTGCTGGGTGCTCAGTACTCGGGGTGCTGGGTGCTCAGTGCTCAGGGTGCTGGGTCGCAGTGCTCGGGGTACTGGGTACTCAGAGCTCAGTACACAGGGTGCTGGGTGCTCAGTGCTCGGGGTGCTGGCTGCTCAGTACTCAGGTTGCTCGGTGCTTAGTACTCAGGGTGCTGGGTGCTCAGAGCTCGGGGTGCTGGGTGCTCACTACTCAGGGTGCTGGGTGCTCAGTACTCAGGGTGCTCAGTGCTTGGGGTGCTGGGTGCTCAGTGCTCAGGGTGCTCAGTGCTTGGGGTGTTGGGTGCTCAGTGCTCAGTACACAGGGTGCTGGGTGCTCAGTGCTCGGGGTGCTGGGTGCTCAGTGCTCAGTACTCAGGGTGCTGGGTGCTCAGTGCTCGGGGTGCTGGATGCTCAGTACTCAGGGTGCTGGGTGCTCAATGCTCAGGGTGCTGGGTGCTCAGTGCTCAGGGTGCTGGGTGCTCAGTACTCAGTATGCTGGGTGCTCAGTGCTCAGGGTGCTGGGTGCTCAGTGCTCGGGGTGCTGGGTGCTCAGTACTCAGGGTGCTCGGTGCTCAGTACTCAGGGTGCTGGGTGCTCAGTGCTCATGGTGCTGTGTGCTCAGTACTCAGGGTGCTGGGTGCTCGGTGCTCAGTATGCTGGGTGCTCAGTTCTCAGGGTGCTGGCTGCTCAGTACTCAGGGTGCTCGGTGCTCAGTACTCAGGGTACTGGCTGCTCAGTGCTCGGGGTGCTCAGTGCTTGGGGTGCTGTGTGCTCAGTACTCAGGGTGCTCAGTGCTTGGGGTGTTGGGTGCTTAGTACTCAGGGTGCTGGGTGCTCAGTGCTCAGGGTGCTGGGTGCTCAGTACTCAGGGTGCTGGGTGCTCAGTACTCAGGGTGCTGGGTGCTCAGTGCTCGGGGTGCTGGGTGCTCAGTACTCAGGGTGCTCAGTGCTCAGTACTCAGGGTGCTGGGTGCTCAGTGCTCAGGGTGCTGGGTGCTCAGCGCTCGGGGTGCTGGCTGCTCGGTTCTCAGGTTGCTGGGTGCTCAGTACTCGGGGTGCTGGGTGCTCAGTACTCAGGGTGCTGGGTGCTCATTGCTGGGGGTGCTGGGTGCTCAGTACTCAGGGTGCTGGGTGCTCATTGCTGGGGGTGCTGGCTGCTCGGTTCTCAGGTTGCTGCGTGCTCAGTACTCGGGGTGCTGGGTGCTCAGTACTCAGGGTGCTGGGTGCTCATTGCTGGGGGTGCTGGGTGCTCAGTGCTCAGGTTGCTGGGTGCTCAGTACTCGGGGTGCTCGGTGCTCAGTACTCAGGGTGCTGGGTGCTCATTGCTCGGGGTGCTGGGTGCTCAGTGCTCAGGGTGCTGGGTGCCCCATGCTCGGGGTACTGGGTGCTCAGTACTCAGGGTGCTGGGTGCTCAGTGCTCAGGGTGCTGGGTGCTCAGTGCTCAGGGTGCTGGGTGCTCAGTGTTCGGGGTGCTGGGTGCTCAGTGCTCGGGGTGCTGGGTGCTCAGTGCTCAGTGCTCAGGGTGCTGGGTGCTCAGTGCTCAGGGTGCTGGTTGCTCAGTACTCAGGGTGCTGGGTGCTCAGTACTCAGGGTCCTGGGTGCTCAGTACTCAGGGTGCTGGGTGCTCAGTGCTCAGGGTGCTGGGTGCTCAGTGCTCAGGGTGCTGGGTGCTCAGTGCTCGGGGTGCTGGGTGCTCAGTGCTCGGGGTGCTGGGTGCTCAGTGCTCAGTGCTCAGGGTGCTGGGTGCTCAGTGCTCAGGGTGCTGGTTGCTCAGTACTCAGGGTGCTGGGTGCTCAGTACTCAGGGTGCTGGGTGCTCAGTGCTCAGGGTGCTGGGTGCTCAGTACTCAGGGTGCTGGGTGCTCAGTACTCAGGGTGCTGGGTGCTCAGTACTCAGGGTGCTGGGTGCTCAGTGCTCGGGGTGCTGCGTGCTCAGTGCTCAGGGTGCTGGGTGCTCAGTGCTCAGGGTGCTGGGTGCTCAATACTCAGGGTGCTGGGTGCTCAGTGCTCGGGGTGCTCGGTGCTCAGTACTCAAGGTGCTGGGTGCTCAGTACTCAGGGTGCTGGGTGCTCAGTCCTCGGGGTGCTCCGTGCTCAGTGATCAGGGTGCTGGGTGCTCAGTACTCAGGGTGCTCGGTGCTCAGTACTCGGGGTGCTTGGTGCTCAGTACTCTGGGTGCTCAGTGCTCAGTACTCGGGGTGCTGGGTGCTCAGTGCTCAGGGTGCTCAGTGCTCAGTGCTCGGGGTGCTGGGTGCTCAGTGCTCGGGGCGCTGGGTGCTCAGTGCTCGGGGTGCTGGGTGCTCAGTACTCGGGGTGCTGGGTGCTCAGTGCTCAGGGTGCTCAGTGCTCAGTACTCAGTGCTCAGTGTGCTCAGTGCTCAGTGCTCAGGGTGCTGGGTGTTCAGTACTCAGGGTGCTGGGTGCTCAGTACTCAGGTTGCTGGGTGCTCAGTGCTCAGGGTGCTGGGTGCTCAGTACTCTGGGTGTTGGGTGCTCAGTACTCAGGGTGCTGGGTGCTCAGTGCTCGGGGTGCTGGGTGCTCAGTGCTCAGGGTGCTGGGTGCTCAGTGCTCATGGTGCTGGGTGCTCAGTACTCAGGGTGCTGGGTGCTTAGTGCTCGAGGTGCTCGGTGCTCAGTACTCAAGGTGCTGGGTGCTCAGTCCTCGGGGTGCTCCGTGCTCACGGTGCTGGTTGCTCAGTGCTCGTGGTGCTGGGTGCTCAGTACTCAGCGTGCTGGGTGCTCAGTACTCAGGGTGCTGGGTGCTCAGGGTGCTGGGTGCTCAGTGCACAGGGTGCAGGGTGCTCAGTGATCGGGGTGCTGGGTGCTCAGTACTCATGGTGCTCAGTGCTCGAGGTGCTCGGTGCTCAGTACTCAAGGTGCTGGGTGCTCAGTGCTCAGGGTGCTGGGTGCTCAGTCCTCGGGGTGCTCCGTGCTCAGGGTGCTGGGTGCTCAGTGCTCAGGGTGCTGGGTGCTCAGTGCTCAGTGCTCAGGGTGCTGGGTGTTCAGTACTCAGGGTGCTGGGTGCTCAGTACTCAGGGTGCTGGGTGCTCAGTGCTCAGGGTGCTGGGTGCTCAGTGCTCAGGGTGCTGGGTGCTCAGTACCCAGGGTGCTGGGTGCTCAGTACTCAGGGTGCTCGGTGCTCAGTACTCAGGGTGTTGGGTGCTCAGTGCCCAGGGTGCTGGGTGCTCAGTACTCAGGGTGCTGGGTGCTCAGTACTCAGGGTGCTGGGTGCTCAGTGCTCAGGGTGCTGGCTGCTCAGTACTCAGGGTGATGGGTGCTCAGTGCTCGGGGTGCTGTGTGCTCAGTGCTCAGGGTGATCAGTGCTCAGTACTCAGGGTGCTGGGTGCTCAGTGCTCAGGGTGCTGGGTACTCTGTCCTCAGGGTGCTGGGTGCTCAGTGCTCAGGGTGATCAGTGCTCAGTACTCAGGGTGCTGGGTGCTCAGTGCTCAGGGTGCTGGGTACTCTGTCCTCAGGGTGCTCAGTGCTCAGGGTGCTGGGTGCTCAGTGCTCGGGGTGCTCGGTGCTCAGTACTCAGGGAGCTGAGTGCTCAGTTCTCACGGTGCTGGGTGCTCACTACTCAGGGTGCTGGGTGCTCAGTACTCAGGGTGCTGGGTGCTCAGTGCACAGGGTGCTGGGTGCTCAGTGCTCGGGGTGCTGGGTGCTCAGTGCTCAGTACTCAGGGTGCTGGGTGCTCAGTGCTCGGGGTGCTGGGTGCTCAGTACTCAGCGTGCTGGGTGCTCAGTGCTCGGGGAGCTCGGTGCTCAGTACTCAGGGTGCTGGGTGCTCAGTACTCAGTGCTTGGGGTCCTGGGTGCTCCATGCTCGGGGTGCTTGTTGCTCAGTGCTCAGTACTCAGGGTGCTGGGTGCTCAGTACTCAGGGTGCTGGGTGCTCAGTGCTCGGGGTGCTGCGTGCTCAGTGCTCAGGGTGCTGGGTGCTCAGTGCTCAGGGTGCTGGGTGCTCAATACTCAGGGTGCTGGGTGCTCAGTGCTCAGGGTGATCGGTGCTCAGAACTCAGGGTGCTCAGTACTCAGGTTGCTGGGTGCTCAGGGCTCGGGGTGCTGGGAGCTCTGTACTCAGGCTGCTGGGTGCTGAGTGCTCAGGGTGCTGGGTGCTCAGTATTCGGGGTGCTCGGTGCTCAGTACTCAGGGTGCTGGGTGTTCAGTACTCAGGGTGCTGAGTGCTCAGTACTCAGGGTGCTCGCTGCTCAGTACCCAGGGTGCTGGGTGCTCGGTGCTCAGGGTGCTGGGTGCTCAGTGCTCTGGGTGCTTGGTGCTCAGTGCTCAGGGTGCTGGGTGCTCAGTGCTCAGGGTGCTGGGTGCTCAGTGATCGGGGTGATGGGTGCTCAGTGCTCAGGGTCCAGGGTGCTCAGTACTCAGGGTGCTGGGTGCTTAGTACTCAGGGTGCTCAGTGCTCAGTACACAGGGTGCTGGGTGCTCAGTGCTCGGGTTGCTGGGTGCTCAGTGCTCAGTACTCAGGGTGCTGGGTGCTCAGTGCTCGGGGTGCTGGGTGCTCAGTACTCATCGTGCTGGGTGCTCAGTACTCAGGGTGCTGGGTGCTCAGTGCTCAGGGTGCTGGGTGCTCAGTGCTCAGTGTGCTGGGTGCTCAGTGCTCGGGGAGCTCGGTGCTCAGTACTCAGGGTGCTGGGTGCTCAGTACTCAGTGCTTGGGGTCCTGGGTGCTCCGTGCTCGGGGTGCTGGTTGCTCAGTGCTCTGGGTGCTTAGTGCTCAGTACTCAGGGTGCTGGGTGCTCAGTACTCAGGGTGCTGGGTGCTCATTCTCGGGGTGCTGGGTGCTCAGTGCTCAGAGTGCTGGGTGCACAGTACTCAGGGTGCTGGGGGCTCAGTACTCAGGGTGCTTTGTGCTCAGTACTCAGGGTGCTCGGTTCTCAGTACTCAGGGTGCTGGGTGCTCATTCTCGGGGTGCTGGGTGCTCTGTACTCAGGGTGCTGGGGGCTCAGTACTCAGTGTGCTGGGTGCTCAGTGCTCGGGGTGCTCGGTGCTCTGTGCTCAGGATGTTCGGTGCTCAGTACTTTTGGTGCTGGGTGCTAAGTACTCAGGGTGCTGGGTGCTCAGTGCTCGGGTTGCTCAGTACTCATGGTGCTGGGTGCTCAGTACTCAGGGTGCTGGGTGCTCAGTGCTCAGGGTGCTGGGTGCTCAGTACTCAGGGTGCTGCGTGCTCAGTGCACAGGATGCTGGGTGCTCAGTACTCAGGGTGATGTGTGCTCTGTACTCAGGGTGCTCAGTGCTCGGGGAGCTCGGTGCTCAGTACTCAGGGTGCTGGGTGCTCAGTACTCAGTGCTCGGTGTCCTGGGTGCTCAGCGCTCTGGGTGCTTAGTGCACAGTACTCAGGGTGCTGGGTGCTCAGTATTCAGGGTGCTCAGTGCTCGGGTTGCTGGGTGCTCAGTGCTCAGGGTGCTGGTTGCTCAGTACTCAGGGTGCTGGGTGCTCAGTACTCAGGTTGCTGGGTGCTCAGTGCTCAGGGTGCTGGGTGCTCAGTACTCAGGGTGCTGGGTGCTCAGTACTCAGGGTGCTGGGTGCTCAGTACTCAGGGTGCTGGGTGCTCAGTGCTCGGGGTGCTGCGTGCTCAGTGCTCAGGGTGCTGGGTGCTCAATACTCAGGGTGCTGGGTGCTCAGTGCTCGGGGTGCTCGGTGCTCAGTACTCAAGGTGCTGGGTGCTCAGTGCTCAGGGTGCTGGGTGCTCAGTACCTCGGGGTGCTCCGTGCTCAGTGATCAGGGTGCTGGGTGCTCAGTACTCAGGGTGCTCGGTGCTCAGTACTCAGGGTGCTGGGTGCTCAGTCCTCGGGGTGCTGGGTTCTCAGTGCTGAGTACTCAGGGTGCTGGGTGCTCAGTGCTCAGGGTGCTGGGTGCTCAGTATTCAGGGTGCTCAGTGCTCAGTACTCGGGGTGCTTGGTGCTCAGTACTCAAGGTGCTCAGTGCTCAGTACTCGACGTGCTGGGTGCTCAGTGCTCAGGGTGCTCAGTGCTCAGTGCTCGGGGTGCTGGGTGCTCAGTGCTCGGGGCGCTGGGTGCTCAGTGCTCGGGGTGCTGGGTGCTCAGTATTCGGGGTGCTGGGTGCTCAGTGCTCAGGGTGCTCAGTGCTCAGTACTCAGTGCTCAGGGTGCTCAGTGCTCAGTGCTCAGGGTGCTGGGTGTTCAGTACTCAGGGTGCTGGGTGCTCAGTACTCAGGTTGCTGGGTGCTCAGTGCTCAGGGTGCTGGGTGCTCAGTACTCTGGGTGTTGGGTGCTCAGTACTCAGGGTGCTGGGTGCTCAGTGCTCGGGGTGCTGAGTGCTCAGTGCTCAGGGTGCTGGGTGCTCAGTGCTCAGGGTGCTGGGTGCTCAGTACTCAGGGTGCTGGGTGCTTAGTGCTCGAGGTGCTCGGTGCTCAGTACTCAAGGTGCTGGGTGCTCAGTCCTCGGGGTGCTCCGTGCTCACGGTGCTGGTTGCTCAGTGCTCGGGGTGCTGGGTGCTCAGTACTCAGCGTGCTGGGTGCTCAGTACTCAGGGTGCTGGGTGCTCAGTGCTCAGGGTGCTGGGTGCTCAGTGCTCAGGGTGCAGGGTGCTCAGTGATCAGGGTGCTGGGTGCTCAGGACTCAGGGTGCTCAGTGCTCGAGGTGCACGGTGCTCAGTACTCAAGGTGCTGGGTGCTCAGTGCTCAGGGTGCTGGGTGCTCAGTCCTCGGGGTGCTCCGTGCTCAGGGTGCTGGGTGCTCAGTGCTCAGGGTGCTGGGTGCTCAGTGCTCAGTGCTCAGGGTGCTGGGTGTTCAGTACTCTGGGTGCTGGTTGCTCAGTACTCAGGGTGCTGGGTGCTCAGTGCTCAGGGTGCTGGGTGCTCAGTGCTCAGGGTGCTGGGTGCTCAGTACTCAGGGTGCTGGGTGCTCAGTACTCAGGGTGCTCGGTGCTCAGTACTCAGGGTGCTGGGTGCTCAGTGCCCAGGGTGCTGGGTGCTCAGTACTCAGGGTGCTGGGTGCTCAGTACTCAGGGTGCTGGGTGCTCAGTGCTCAGGGTGCTGGATGCTCAGTACTCAGGGTGCTGGGTGCTCAGTGCTCGGGGTGCTGGGTACTCTATTCTCAGGGTGCTGGGTGCTCAGTGCTCAGTACTCATGGTGCTCAGTACTCAGGGTGCCGGGTGCTCAGTGCTCGGGGTGCTGGGTGCTCAGTACTCAGGGTGCTGGGTGCTCAGTACTCGGGGTGCTGGGTGCTCAGTACTCAGGGTGCTGGGTGCTCAGTGCTCGGGGTGCTGGGTGCTCAGTGCTCATTGTGATCGGTGCTCAGTGCTCAGGGTGCTGGGTGCTCAGTCCTCAGGGTGCTCAGTGCTCAGGGTGCTGGGTGCTCAGTGCTCGGGGTGCTCGGTGCTCATTACTCAGGGTGCTGAGTGCTCAGTTCTCACGGTGCTGGGTGCTCAGTACTCAGGGTGCTGGGTGCTCAGTACTCAGGGTGCTGGATGCTCAGTGCACAGGGTGCTGGGTGCTCAGTGCTCGGGGTGCTGGGTGCTCAGTGCTCAGTACTCAGGGTGCTGGGTGCTCAGTGCTCGGGGTGCTGGGTGCTCAGTACACAGCGTGCTGGGTGCTCAGTACTCAGGGTGCTGGGTGCTCAGTGCTCAGGGTGCTGGGTGCTCAGTGCTCAGTGTGCTGGGTGCTCAGTGCTCGGGGAGCTCGGTGCTCAGTACTCAGGGTGCTGGGTGCTCTGTACTCAGTGCTTGGGGTCCTGGGTGCTCCGTGCTCGGGGTGCTGGTTGCTCAGTGCTCAGTACTCAGGGTGCTGGGTGCTCAGTGCTCGGGGTGCTGGGTGCTCAGTACTCAGCGTGCTGGGTGCTCAGTACTCAGGGTGCTGGGTGCTCAGTACTCAGGGTGCTGGGTGCTCAGTACTCAGGGTGCTGGGTGCTCAGTGCACAGGGTGCTGGGTGCTCAGTGCTCAGGGTGCTGGGTGCTCAGTGCTCGGGGTGCTGGGTGCTCAGTGCTCGGGGTGCTGGGTGCTCAGCGCTCAGTGCTCAGGGTGCTGGGTGCTCAGTGCTCAGGGTGCTGGTTGCTCAGTACTCAGGGTGCTGGGTGCTCAGTACTCAGGGTGCTGGGTGCTCAGTGCTCAGGGTGCTGGGTGCTCAGTACTCAGGGTGCTGGGTGCTCAGTACTCAGGGTGCTGGGTGCTCAGTACTCAGGGTTCTGGGTGCTCAGTGCTCGGGGTGCTGGGTGCTCAGTGATCGGGGTGCTGGTTGCTCAGTACTCAGGGTGCTGGGTGCTCAGTACTCAGGGTCCTGGGTGCTCAGTACTCAGGGTGCTGGGTGCTCAGTGCTCAGGGTGCTGGGTGCTCAGTGCTCAGGGTGCTGGGTGCTCAGTGCTCGGGGTGCTGGGTGCTCAGTGCTCGGGGTGCTGGGTGCTCAGTGCTCAGTGCTCAGGGTGCTGGGTGCTCAGTGCTCAGGGTGCTGGTTGCTCAGTACTCAGGGTGCTGGGTGCTCAGTACTCAGGGTGCTGGGTGCTCAGTGCTCAGGGTGCTGGGTGCTCAGTACTCAGGGTGCTGGGTGCTCAGTACTCAGGGTGCTGGGTGCTCAGTGCTCGGGGTGCTGCGTGCTCAGTGCTCAGGGTGCTGGGTGCTCAGTGCTCAGGGTGCTGGGTGCTCAATACTCAGGGTGCTGGGTGCTCAGTGCTCGGGGTGCTCGGTGCTCAGTACTCAAGGTGCTGGGTGCTCAGTGCTCAGGGTGCTGGGTGCTCAGTCCTCGGGGTGCTCCGTGCTCAGTGATCAGGGTGCTGGGTGCTCAGTACTCAGGGTGCTCGGTGCTCAGTACTCGGGGTGCTTGGTGCTCAGTACTCTGGGTGCTCAGTGCTCAGTACTCGGGGTGCTGGGTGCTCAGTGCTCAGGGTGCTCAGTGCTCAGTGCTCGGGGTGCTGGGTGCTCAGTGCTCGGGGCGCTGGGTGCTCAGTGCTCGGGGTGCTGGGTGCTCAGTACTCGGGGTGCTGGGTGCTCAGTGCTCAGGGTGCTCAGTGCTCAGTACTCAGTGCTCAGTGTGCTCAGTGCTCAGTGCTCAGGGTGCTGGGTGTTCAGTACTCAGGGTGCTGGGTGCTCAGTACTCAGGTTGCTGGGTGCTCAGTGCTCAGGGTGCTGGGTGCTCAGTACTCTGGGTGTTGGGTGCTCAGTACTCAGGGTGCTGGGTGCTCAGTGCTCGGGGTGCTGGGTGCTCAGTGCTCAGGGTGCTGGGTGCTCAGTGCTCATGGTGCTGGGTGCTCAGTACTCAGGGTGCTGGGTGCTTAGTGCTCGAGGTGCTCGGTGCTCAGTACTCAAGGTGCTGGGTGCTCAGTCCTCGGGGTGCTCCGTGCTCACGGTGCTGGTTGCTCAGTGCTCGTGGTGCTGGGTGCTCAGTACTCAGCGTGCTGGGTGCTCAGTACTCAGGGTGCTGGGTGCTCAGGGTGCTGGGTGCTCAGTGCACAGGGTGCAGGGTGCTCAGTGATCGGGGTGCTGGGTGCTCAGTACTCATGGTGCTCAGTGCTCGAGGTGCTCGGTGCTCAGTACTCAAGGTGCTGGGTGCTCAGTGCTCAGGGTGCTGGGTGCTCAGTCCTCGGGGTGCTCCGTGCTCAGGGTGCTGGGTGCTCAGTGCTCAGGGTGCTGGGTGCTCAGTGCTCAGTGCTCAGGGTGCTGGGTGTTCAGTACTCAGGGTGCTGGGTGCTCAGTACTCAGGGTGCTGGGTGCTCAGTGCTCAGGGTGCTGGGTGCTCAGTGCTCAGGGTGCTGGGTGCTCAGTACCCAGGGTGCTGGGTGCTCAGTACTCAGGGTGCTCGGTGCTCAGTACTCAGGGTGTTGGGTGCTCAGTGCCCAGGGTGCTGGGTGCTCAGTACTCAGGGTGCTGGGTGCTCAGTACTCAGGGTGCTGGGTGCTCAGTGCTCAGGGTGCTGGCTGCTCAGTACTCAGGGTGATGGGTGCTCAGTGCTCGGGGTGCTGTGTGCTCAGTGCTCAGGGTGATCAGTGCTCAGTACTCAGGGTGCTGGGTGCTCAGTGCTCAGGGTGCTGGGTACTCTGTCCTCAGGGTGCTGGGTGCTCAGTGCTCAGGGTGATCAGTGCTCAGTACTCAGGGTGCTGGGTGCTCAGTGCTCAGGGTGCTGGGTACTCTGTCCTCAGGGTGCTCAGTGCTCAGGGTGCTGGGTGCTCAGTGCTCGGGGTGCTCGGTGCTCAGTACTCAGGGAGCTGAGTGCTCAGTTCTCACGGTGCTGGGTGCTCACTACTCAGGGTGCTGGGTGCTCAGTACTCAGGGTGCTGGGTGCTCAGTGCACAGGGTGCTGGGTGCTCAGTGCTCGGGGTGCTGGGTGCTCAGTGCTCAGTACTCAGGGTGCTGGGTGCTCAGTGCTCGGGGTGCTGGGTGCTCAGTACTCAGCGTGCTGGGTGCTCAGTGCTCGGGGAGCTCGGTGCTCAGTACTCAGGGTGCTGGGTGCTCAGTACTCAGTGCTTGGGGTCCTGGGTGCTCCATGCTCGGGGTGCTTGTTGCTCAGTGCTCAGTACTCAGGGTGCTGGGTGCTCAGTACTCAGGGTGCTGGGTGCTCAGTGCTCGGGGTGCTGCGTGCTCAGTGCTCAGGGTGCTGGGTGCTCAGTGCTCAGGGTGCTGGGTGCTCAATACTCAGGGTGCTGGGTGCTCAGTGCTCAGGGTGATCGGTGCTCAGAACTCAGGGTGCTCAGTACTCAGGTTGCTGGGTGCTCAGGGCTCGGGGTGCTGGGAGCTCTGTACTCAGGGTGCTGGGTGCTGAGTGCTCAGGGTGCTGGGTGCTCAGTATTCGGGGTGCTCGGTGCTCAGTACTCAGGGTGCTGGGTGTTCAGTACTCAGGGTGCTGAGTGCTCAGTACTCAGGGTGCTCGCTGCTCAGTACCCAGGGTGCTGGGTGCTCGGTGCTCAGGGTGCTGGGTGCTCAGTGCTCTGGGTGCTTGGTGCTCAGTGCTCAGGGTGCTGGGTGCTCAGTGCTCAGGGTGCTGGGTGCTCAGTTATCGGGGTGATGGGTGCTCAGTGCTCAGGGTCCAGGGTGCTCAGTACTCAGGGTGCTGGGTGCTTAGTACTCAGGGTGCTCAGTGCTCAGTACACAGGGTGCTGGGTGCTCAGTGCTCGGGTTGCTGGGTGCTCAGTGCTCAGTACTCAGGGTGCTGGGTGCTCAGTGCTCGGGGTGCTGGGTGCTCAGTACTCATCGTGCTGGGTGCTCAGTACTCAGGGTGCTGGGTGCTCAGTGCTCAGGGTGCTGGGTGCTCAGTGCTCAGTGTGCTGGGTGCTCAGTGCTCGGGGAGCTCGGTGCTCAGTACTCAGGGTGCTGGGTGCTCAGTACTCAGTGCTTGGGGTCCTGGGTGCTCCGTGCTCGGGGTGCTGGTTGCTCAGTGCTCTGGGTGCTTAGTGCTCAGTACTCAGGGTGCTGGGTGCTCAGTACTCAGGGTGCTGGGTGCTCATTCTCGGGGTGCTGGGTGCTCAGTGCTCAGAGTGCTGGGTGCACAGTACTCAGGGTGCTGGGGGCTCAGTACTCAGGGTGCTTTGTGCTCAGTACTCAGGGTGCTCGGTTCTCAGTACTCAGGGTGCTGGGTGCTCATTCTCGGGGTGCTGGGTGCTCTGTACTCAGGGTGCTGGGGGCTCAGTACTCAGTGTGCTGGGTGCTCAGTGCTCGGGGTGCTCGGTGCTCTGTGCTCAGGATGTTCGGTGCTCAGTACTTTTGGTGCTGGGTGCTAAGTACTCAGGGTGCTGGGTGCTCAGTGCTCGGGTTGCTCAGTACTCATGGTGCTGGGTGCTCAGTACTCAGGGTGCTGGGTGCTCAGTGCTCGGGGTGCTGGGTGCTCAGTACTCAGGGTGCTGCGTGCTCAGTGCACAGGATGCTGGGTGCTCAGTACTCAGGGTGATGTGTGCTCTGTACTCAGGGTGCTCAGTGCTCGGGGAGCTCGGTGCTCAGTACTCAGGGTGCTGGGTGCTCAGTACTCAGTGCTCGGTGTCCTGGGTGCTCAGCGCTCTGGGTGCTTAGTGCACAGTACTCAGGGTGCTGGGTGCTCAGTATTCAGGGTGCTCAGTGCTCGGGTTGCTGGGTGCTCAGTACTCAGGGTGCTGGGCGCTCAGTACTCAGGTTGCTGAGTGCTCATTCTCGGGGTGCTGGGTGCTCAGTTCTCGGGGTGCTGGGTGCTCAGTACTCTTGGTGCTGGGTGCTCAGTACTCAGGGTGCTGGGTGCTCAGTACTCAGGGTGCTCGGTTCTCAGTACTCAGGGTGCTGGGTGCCCATTCTCGGGGTGCTGGGTGCTCAGTGCTCGGGGTGCTGGGTGCTCAGTGCTCAGGGTCCTCGGTGCTCAGTACTCAGGGTGCTCAGTACTCAGCGTGCTTTGTGCTCAGTGCTCAGGTTGCTGGGTACTCAGTACTCAGGGTGGTGGGTGCTCAGTGCTCGGGGAGCTCGGTGCTCAGTACTCAGGGTGCTGGGTGCTCAGTACTCAGTGCTCGGGGTCCTGGGTGCTCCGTGCTCGGGGTGCTGGTTGCTCAGTGCTCTGGGTGCTTAGTGCTCAGTACTCAGGGTGCTGGGTGCTCAGTACTCAGGGTGCTGTGTGCTCATTCTCGGGGTGCTGGGTGCTCAGTGATCGGGGTGCTGGGTGCTCAGTATTCAGGGTGCTGGGGGCTCAGTACTCAGGGTGCTGGGTGCTCAGTGGTCGGGGTGCTCCGTGCTCAGGGTGCTGGGTGCTCAGTGCTCAGGGTGATCGGTGCTCAGTGCTCAGGGTGCTGGGTGCTCAGTGCTCGGGGTGCTGGGTGCTCAGTGCTCAGGGTGATCGGTGCTCAGTGCTCGGGGTGCTGGGTGCTCAGTGCTCAGGGTGATCGGTGCTCAGTGCTCAGAGTGCTGGGTGCTCAGTCCTCAGGGTGCTCAGTGCTCAGGGTGCTGGTTGCTCAGTGCTCGGGGTGCTCGGTGCTCAGTACTCAGGGTGCTGAGTGCTCAGTTCTCACGGTGCTGGGTGCTCAGTACTCAGGGTGCTGGGTGCTCAGTACTCAGGGTGCTGGGTGCTCAGTGCTCAGAGTGCTGGGTGCTTAGTGCTCAGGGTGCTGGGTGCTCAGTGCTCGGGGTGCTGTGTGCTCAGTGCTCGGGGAGCTGGGTGCTCAGTGCTCAGTGCTCAGGGTGCTGGGTGCTCAGGGCTCAGGGTGCTGGTTGCTCAGTACTCAGGGTGCTGGGTGCTCAGTACTCAGGGTGCTGGGTGCTCAGTGCTCAGGGTGCTGGGTGCTCAGTACTCAGGGTGCTGGGTGCTCAGTACTCAGGGTGCTGGGTGCTCATTTCTCAGGGTGCTGGGTGCTCAGTGCTCGGGGTGCTGCGTGCTCAGTGCTCAGGGTGCTTTGTGCTCAGTGCTCAGGGTGCTGGGTGCTCAATACTCAGGGTGCTGGGTGTTCAGTGCTCGGGGTGCTCGGTGCTCAGTACTCAAGGTGCTGGGTGCTCAGTGCTCAGGGTGCTGGGTGCTCAGTCCGCAGGGTGCTCCGTGCTCAGTGATCAGGGTGCTTGGTGCTCAGTACTCAGGGTGCTGGGTGCTCAGTGCTCGGGGTGCTGGGTTCTCAGTGCTCAGTACTCAGGGTGCTCAGTGCTCAGTACTCAGTGCTCAGGGTGCTCAGTGCTCAGTGCTCAGGGTGCTGGGTGTTCAGTACTCAGGGTGCTGGGTGCTCAGTACACAGGTTGCTGGGTGCTCAGTGCTCAGGGTGCTGGGTGCTCAGTACTCTGGGTGTTGGGTGCTCAGTACTCAGGGTGCTGGGTGCTCAGTGCTCGGGGTGCTGGGTGCTCAGTGCTCAGGGTGCTGGGTGCTCAGTGATCAGTGTGCTGGGTGCTCAGTACTCAGGGCGCTGGGTGCTTAGTGCTCGAGGTGCTCGGTGCTCAGTACTCAAGGTGCTGGGTGCTCAGTCCTCGGGGTGCACCGTGCTCAGGGTGCTGGTTGCTCAGTGCTCGAGGTGCTGGGTGCTCAGTGCTCAGGGTGCTGGGTGCTCAGTGATCGGGGTGATGGGTGCTCAGTGCTCAGGGTCCAGGGTGCTCAGTACTCAGGGTGCTGGGTGCTTAGTACTCAGGGTGCTCAGTGCTCAGTACACAGGGTGCTGGGTGCTCAGTGCTCGGGTTGCTGGGTGCTCAGTGCTCAGTACTCAGGGTGCTGGGTGCTCAGTGCTCGGGGTGCTGGGTGCTCAGTACTCATCGTGCTGGGTGCTCAGTACTCAGGGTGCTGGGTGCTCAGTGCTCAGGGTGCTGGGTGCTCAGTGCTCAGTGTGCTGGGTGCTCAGTGCTCGGGGAGCTCGGTGCTCAGTACTCAGGGTGCTGGGTGCTCAGTACTCAGTGCTTGGGGTCCTGGGTGCTCCGTGCTCGGGGTGCTGGTTGCTCAGTGCTCTGGGTGCTTAGTGCTCAGTACTCAGGGTGCTGGGTGCTCAGTACTCAGGGTGCTGGGGGCTCAGTACTCAGGGTGCTTTGTGCTCAGTACTCAGGGTGCTCGGTTCTCAGTACTCAGGGTGCTGGGTGCTCATTCTCGGGGTGCTGGGTGCTCTGTACTCAGGGTGCTGGGGGCTCAGTACTCAGTGTGCTGGGTGCTCAGTGCTCGGGGTGCTCGGTGCTCTGTGCTCAGGATGTTCGGTGCTCAGTACTTTTGGTGCTGGGTGCTAAGTACTCAGGGTGCTGGGTGCTCAGTGCTCGGGTTGCTCAGTACTCATGGTGCTGGGTGCTCAGTCCTCAGGGTGCTAGGTGCTCAGTGCTCGGGGTGCTGGGTGCTCAGTACTCAGGGTGCTGCGTGCTCAGTGCACAGGATGCTGGGTGCTCAGTACTCAGGGTGATGTGTGCTCTGTACTCAGGGTGCTCAGTGCTCGGGGAGCTCGGTGCTCAGTACTCAGGGTGCTGGGTGCTCAGTACTCAGTGCTCGGTGTCCTGGGTGCTCAGCGCTCTGGGTGCTTAGTGCACAGTACTCAGGGTGCTGGGTGCTCAGTATTCAGGGTGCTCAGTGCTCGGGTTGCTGGGTGCTCCGTACTCAGGGTGCTGGGCGCTCAGTACTCAGGTTGCTGAGTGCTCATTCTCGGGGTGCTGGGTGCTCAGTTCTCGGGGTGCTGGGTGCTCAGTACTCTTGGTGCTGGGTGCTCAGTACTCAGGGTGCTGGGTGCTCAGTACTCAGGGTGCTCGGTTCTCAGTACTCAGGGTGCTGGGTGCCCATTCTCGGGGTGCTAGGTGCTCAGTGCTCGGGGTGCTGGGTGCTCAGTGCTCAGGGTCCTCGGTGCTCAGTACTCAGGGTGCTCAGTACTCAGCGTGCTTTGTGCTCAGTGCTCAGGTTGCTGGGTACTCAGTACTCAGGGTGGTGGGTGCTCAGTGCTCGGGGAGCTCGGTGCTCAGTACTCAGGGTGCTGGGTGCTCAGTACTCAGTGCTCGGGGTCCTGGGTGCTGTGTGCTCGGGGTGCTGGTTGCTCAGTGCTCTGGGTGCTTAGTGCTCAGTACTCAGGGTGCTGGGTGCTCAGTACTCAGGGTGCTGTGTGCTCATTCTCGGGGTGCTGGGTGCTCAGTGATCGGGGTGCTGGGTGCTCAGTATTCAGGGTGCTGGGGGCTCAGTACTCAGGGTGCTGGGTGCTCAGTGGTCGGGGTGCTCCGTGCTCAGGGTGCTGGGTGCTCAGTGCTCAGGGTGATCGGTGCTCAGTGCTCAGGGTGCTGGGTGCTCAGTGCTCGGGGTGCTGGGTGCTCAGTGCTCAGGGTGATCGGTGCTCAGTGCTCGGGGTGCTGGGTGCTCAGTGCTCAGGGTGATCGGTGCTCAGTGCTCAGAGTGCTGGGTGCTCAGTCCTCAGGGTGCTCAGTGCTCAGGGTGCTGGTTGCTCAGTGCTCGGGGTGCTCGGTGCTCAGTACTCAGGGTGCTGAGTGCTCAGTTCTCACGGTGCTGGGTGCTCAGTACTCAGGTTGCTGGGTGCTCAGTACTCAGGGTGCTGGGTGCTCAGTGCTCAGAGTGCTGGGTGCTCAGTGCTCAGGGTGCTGGGTGCTCAGTGCTCGGGGTGCTGTGTGCTCAGTGCTCGGGGAGCTGGGTGCTCAGTGCTCAGTGCTCAGGGTGCTGGGTGCTCAGTGCTCAGGGTGCTGGTTGCTCAGTACTCAGGGTGCTGGGTGCTCAGTACTCAGGGTGCTGGGTGCTCAGTGCTCAGGGTGCTGGGTGCTCAGTACTCAGGGTGCTGGGTGCTCAGTACTCAGGGTGCTGGGTGCTCATTTCTCAGGGTGCTGGGTGCTCAGTGCTCGGGGTGCTGCGTGCTCAGTGCTCAGGGTGCTTTGTGCTCAGTGCTCAGGGTGCTGGGTGCTCAATACTCAGGGTGCTGGGTGTTCAGTGCTCGGGGTGCTCGGTGCTCAGTACTCAAGGTGCTGGGTGCTCAGTGCTCAGGGAGCTGGGTGCTCAGTCCGCAGGGTGCTCCGTGCTCAGTGATCAGGGTGCTTGGTGCTCAGTACTCAGGGTGCTGGGTGCTCAGTGCTCGGGGTGCTGGGTTCTCAGTGCTCAGTACTCAGGGTGCTCAGTGCTCAGTACTCAGTGCTCAGGGTGCTCAGTGCTCAGTGCTCAGGGTGCTGGGTGTTCAGTACTCAGGGTGCTGGGTGCTCAGTACACAGGTTGCTGGGTGCTCAGTGCTCAGGGTGCTGGGTGCTCAGTACTCTGGGTGTTGGGTGCTCAGTACTCAGGGTGCTGGGTGCTCAGTGCTCGGGGTGCTGGGTGCTCAGTGCTCAGGCTGCTGGGTGCTCAGTGCTCAGTGTGCTGGGTGCTCAGTACTCAGGGCGCTGGGTGCTTAGTGCTCGAGGTGCTCGGTGCTCAGTACTCAAGGTGCTGGGTGCTCAGTCCTCGGGGTGCACCGTGCTCAGGGTGCTGGTTGCTCAGTGCTCGAGGTGCTGGGTGCTCAGTACTCAGCGTGCTGGGTGCTCAGTACTCAGGGTGCTGGGTGCTCAGTGCTCAGGGTGCTGGGTGCTCAGTGCTCAGGGTGCAGGGTGCTCAGTGATAGGGGTGCTGGGTGCTCAGTACTCAGGGTGCTCAGTGCTCGAGGTGCTCGGTGCTCAGTACTCAAGGTGATGGGTGCTCAGTGCTCAGGGTGCTGGGTGCTCAGTCCTCGGGGTGCTCCATGCTCAGGGTGCTGGTTGCTCAGTGCTCAGGGTGCTTAGTGCTCAGTACTCAGGGTGCTGGGTGCTCAGTACTCAGGGTGCTGTGTGCTCATTCTCGGGGTGCTGGGTGCTCAGTGATCGGGGTGCTGGGTGCTCAGTATTCAGGGTGCTGGGGGCTCAGTACTCAGGGTGCTGGGTCCTCAGTGGTCGGGGTGCTGGGTGCTCAGTATTCAGGGTGCTGGGGGCTCAGTACTCAGGGTGCTGGGTGCTCAGTGGTCGGGGTGCTCCGTGCTCAGGGTGCTGGGTGCTCAGTGCTCAGGGTGATCGGTGCTCAGTGCTCAGGGTGCTGGGTGCTCAGTGCTCGGGGTGCTGGGTGCTCAGTGCTCAGGGTGATCGGTGCTCAGTGCTCGGGGTGCTGGGTGCTCAGTGCTCAGGGTGATCGGTGCTCAGTGCTCAGGGTGCTGGGTGCTCAGTCCTCAGGGTGCTCAGTGCTCAGGGTGCTGGGTGCTCAGTGCTCGGGGTGCTCGGTGCTCAGTACTCAGGGTGCTGAGTGCTCAGTTCTCACGGTGCTGGGTGCTCAGTACTCAGGGTGCTGGGTGCTCAGTCCTCAGGGTGCTGGGTGCTCAGTGCTCAGGGTGCTGGGTGCTCAGTGCTCAGGGTGCTGGGTGCTCAGTGCTCGGGGTGCTGTGTGCTCAGTGCTCGGGGAGCTGGGTGCTCAGTGCTCAGTGCTCAGGGTGCTGGGTGCTCAGTGCTCAGGGTGCTGGTTGCTCAGTACTCAGGGTGCTGGGTGCTCAGTACTCAGGGTGCTGGGTGCTCAGTGCTCAGGGTGCTGGGTGCTCAGTACTCAGGGTGCTGGGTGCTCAGTACTCAGGGTGCTGGGTGCTCCTTACTCAGGGTGCTGGGTGCTCAGTGCTCGGGGTGCTGCGTGCTCAGTGCTCAGGGTGCTTTGTGCTCAGTGCTCAGGGTGCTGGGTGCTCAATACTCAGGGTGCTGGGTGTTCAGTGCTCGGGGTGCTCGGTGCTCAGTACTCAAGGTGCTGGGTGCTCAGTGCTCAGGGTGCTGGGTGCTCAGTCCGCAGGGTGCTCCGTGCTCAGTGATCAGGGTGCTTGGTGCTCAGTACTCAGGGTGCTGGGTGCTCAGTGCTCGGGGTGCTGGGTTCTCAGTGCTCAGTACTCAGGGTGCTCAGTGCTCAGTACTCAGTGCTCAGGGTGCTCAGTGCTCAGTGCTCAGGGTGCTGGGTGTTCAGTACTCAGGGTGCTGGGTGCTCAGTACTCAGGTTGCTGGGTGCTCAGTGCTCAGGGTGCTGGGTGCTCAGTACTCTGGGTGTTGGGTGCTCAGTACTCAGGGTGCTGGGTGCTCAGTGCTCGGGGTGCTGGGTGCTCAGTGCTCAGGGTGCTGGGTGCTCAGTGCTCAGTGTGCTGGGTGCTCAGTACTCAGGGTGCTGGTTGCTTAGTGCTCGAGGTGCTCGGTGCTCAGTACTCAAGTTGCTGGGTGCTCAGTCCTCGGGGTGCACCGTGCTCAGGGTGCTGGTTGCTCAGTGCTCGAGGTGCTGGGTGCTCAGTACTCAGCGTGCTGGGTGCTCAGTACTCAGGGTGCTGGGTGCTCAGTGCTCAGGGTGCTGGGTGCTCAGTGCTCAGGGTGCTGGGTGCTCAGTGATAGGGGTGCTGGGTGCTCAGTACTCAGGGTGCTCAGTGCTCGAGGTGCTCGGTGCTCAGTACTCAAGGTGCTGGGTGCTCAGTGCTCAGGGTGCTGGGTGCTCAGTCCTCGGGGTGCTCCATGCTCAGGGTGCTGGTTGCTCAGTGCTCAGGGTGCTGGGTGCTCAGTGCTCAGTGCTCAGGGTGCTGGGTGTTCAGTACTCAGCGTGCTGGGTGCTCAGTACTCAGGGTGCTGGGTGCTCAGTGCTCAGGGTGCTGGGTGCTCAGTGCTCAGGGTGCTGGGTGCTCAGTACTCAAGGTGCTGGGTGCTCAGTATTCAGGGTGCTCGGTTCTCGGTACTCAGGGTGCTGGGTGCCCATTCTCGGGGTGCTGGGTGCTCAGTGCTCGGGGTGCTGGGTGCTCAGTGCTCAGGGTCCTCGGTGCTCAGTACTCAGGGTGCTCAGTACTCAGCGTGCTTTGTGCTCAGTGCTCAGGTTGCTGGGTACTCAGTACTCAGGGTGGTGGGTGCTCAGTGCTCGGGGAGCTCGGTGCTCAGTACTCAGGGTGCTGGGTGCTCAGTACTCAGTGCTCGGGGTCCTGGGTGCTCCGTGCTCGGGGTGCTGGTTGCTCAGTGCTCTGGGTGCTTAGTGCTCAGTACTCAGGGTGCTGGGTGCTCAGTACTCAGGGTGCTGTGTGCTCATTCTCGGGGTGCTGGGTGCTCAGTGATCGGGGTGCTGGGTGCTCAGTATTCAGGGTGCTGGGGGCTCAGTACTCAGGGTGCTGGGTGCTCAGTGGTCGGGGTGCTCCGTGCTCAGGGTGCTGGGTGCTCAGTGCTCGGGGTGCTGGGTGCTCAGTGCTCAGGGTGATCGGTGCTCAGTGCTCAGGGTGCTGGGTGCTCAGTCCTCAGGGTGCTCAGTGCTCAGGGTGCTGGGTGCTCAGTGCTCAGGGTGCTCGGTGCTCAGTACTCAGGGTGCTGAGTGCTCAGTTCTCACGGTGCTGGGTGCTCAGTACTCAGGGTGCTGGGTGCTCAGTACTCAGGGTGCTGGGTGCACAGTGCTCAGGGTGCTGGGTGCTCAGTGCTCAGGGTGCTGGGTGCTCAGTGCTCGGGGTGCTGGGTGCTCAGTGCTCGGGGTGCTGGGTGCTCAGTGCTCAGTGCTCAGGGTGCTGGGTGCTCAGTGCTCAGGGTGCTGGTTGCTCAGTACTAAGGGTGCTCGGTGCTCAGTACTCAGTGTGCTGGGTGCTCAGTGCTCAGGGTGCTGGGTGCTCAGTACTCAGGGTGCTGGGTGCACAGTACTCAGGGTGCTGGGTGCTCAGTACTCAGGGTGCTGGGTGCTCAGTGCTCGATTTGCTGCGTGCTCAGTGCTCAGGGTGCTGGGTGCTCAGTGCTCAGGGTGCTGGGTGCTCAATACTCAGGGTGCTGGGTGCTCAGTGCTCAGGGTGATCGGTGCTCAGTACTCAGGGTGCTCAGTACTCAAGGTGCTGGGTGCTCAGTGCTCGGGGTACTGGGAGCTCAGTACTCAGGGTGCTGGGTGCTCAGTGCTCGGGGTGCTGAGTGCTGAGTTCTCAGGGTGCTGGGTGCTCAGTACTCGGGGTGCTCGGTGCTCAGTACTCAGGGTGCTGGGTGCTCAGTACTCAGGGTGCTGGGTGCTCAGTACTCAGGGTGCTGGGTGCTCAGTACTCAGGGTGCTGGGTGCTCAGTGCGCAGGGTGCTGGGTGCTCAGTGCTCTGGGTGCTGGGTGCTCAGTGCTCAGGGTGCTGGGTGCTCAGTGCTCAGGGTGCTGGGTGCTCAGTGCTCGGGGTGCTTGCTGCTCAGTACTCTTGGTGCTGGGTGCTCAGTACTCAGGGTGCTGGGTGCTCAGTACACAGGGTGCTCGGTTCTCAGTACTCAGGGTGCTGGGTGCCCATTCTCGGGGTGCTGGGTGCTCAGTGCTCGGGGTGCTGGGTGCTCAGTGCTCAGGGTCCTCGGTGCTCAGTACTCAGGGTGCTCAGTACTCAGCGTGCTTTGAGCTCAGTGCTCAGGTTGCTGGGTGCTCAGTACTCAGGGTGGTGGGTGCTCAGTGCTCGGGGAGCTCGGTGCTCAGTACTCAGGGTGCTGGGTGCTCAGTACTCAGTGCTCGGGGTCCTGGGTGCTCCGTGCTCGGGGTGCTGGTTGCTCAGTGCTCTGGGTGCTTAGTGCTCAGTACTCAGGGTGCTGGCTGCTCAGTACTCAGGGTGCTGTGTGCTCATTCTCGGGGTGCTGGGTGCTCAGTGATCGGGGTGCTGGGTGCTCAGTACTCAGGGTGCTGGGGGCTCAGTACTCAGGGTGCTGGGTGCTCAGTACTCAGGGTGCTCGGTTCTCAGTACTCAGGGTGCTGGGTGCTCATTCTCGGGGTGCTGGGTGCTCAGTGCTCGGGGTGCTGGGTGCTCAGTACTCAGGGTGCAGGGGGCTCTGTACTCAGGGTGCTGGGTGCTCAGTGGTCGGGGTGCTCCGTGCTCAGGGTGCTGGGTGCTCAGTGCTCAGGGTGCTGGGTGCTCAGTGCTCGGGGTGCTGGGTCCTCAGTGCTCAGGGTGATCGGTGCTCAGTGCTCAGGGTGCTGGGTGCTCAGTCCTCAGGGTGCTCAGTGCTCAGGGTGCTGGGTGCTCAGTGCTCGGGGTGCTCGGTGCTCAGTACTCAGGGTGCTGAGTGCTCAGTTCTCACGGTGCTGGGTGCTCAGTACTCAGGGTGCTGGGTGCTCAGTACTCAGGGTGCTGGGTGCTCAGTGCTCAGGGTGCTGGGTGCTCAGTGCTCAGGGTGCTGGGTGCTCAGTGCTCGGGGTGCTGGGTGCTCAGTGCTCGGGGTGCTGGGTGCTCAGTGCTCAGTGCTCAGGGTGCTGGGTTCTCAGTGCTCAGGGTGCTGGTTGCTCAGTACTCAGGGTGCTGGGTGCTCAGTACTCAGGGTGCTGGGTGCTCAGTACTCTGGGTGCTGGGTGCTGAGTACTCAGGGTGCTGGGTGCTCAGTGATCAGGGTGCTTGGTGCTCAGTACTCAGGGTGCTCGGTGCTCAGTACTCAGGGTGCTGGGTGCTCAGTGCTCGGGGTGCTGGGTTCTCAGTGCTCAGTACTCAGGGTGCTGGGTGCTCAGTGCTCAGGATGCTGGGTGCTCAGTATTCAGGGTGCTCAGTGCTCAGTACTCGGGGTGCTTGGTGCTCAGTACTCAGGGTGCTGGGTGCTCAGTACTCGGGGTGCTGGGTGCTCAGTGCTCAGGGTGCTCAGTGCTCAGTGCTCGGGGTGCTGGGTGCTCAGTGCTCGGGGCGCTGGGTGCTCAGTGCTCGGGGTGCTGGGTGCTCAGTACTCGGGGTGCTGGGTGCTCAGTGCTCAGGGTGCTCAGTGCTCAGTACTCAGTGCTCAGGGTGCTCAGTGCTCAGTGGTCAGGGTGCTGGGTGTTCAGTACTCAGGGTGCTGGGTGCTCAGTACTCAGGTTGCTGGGTGCTCAGTGCTCAGGGTGCTGGGTGCTCAGTACTCTGGGTGTTGGGTGCTCAGTACTCAGGGTGCTGGGTGCTCAGTGCTCGGGGTGCTGGGTGCTCAGTGCTCAGGGTGCTGGGTGCTCAGTGCTCAGGGTGCTGGGTGCTCAGTACTCAGGGTGCTGGGTGCTTAGTGCTGGAGGTGCTCGGTGCTCAGTACTCAAGGTGCTGGGTGCTCAGTCCTCGGGGTGCTCCGTGCTCAGGGTGCTGGTTGCTCAGTGCTCGAGGTGCTGGGTGCTCAGTACTCAGCGTGCTGGGTGCTCAGTGCTCAGGGTGCTGGGTGCTCAGTGCTCAGGGTGCAGGGTGCTCAGTGATAGGGGTGCTGGGTGCTCAGTACTCAGGGTGCTCAGTGCTCGAGGTGCTCGGTGCTCCTTACTCAAGGTGCTGGGTGCTCAGTGCTCAGGGTGCTGGGTGCTCAGTCCTCGGGGTGCTCCGTGCTCAGGGTGCTGGGTGCTCAGTGCTCAGGGTGCTGGGTGCTCAGTGCTCAGTGCTCAGGGTGCTGGGTGTTCAGTACTCAGGTTGCTGGGTGCTCAGTACTCAGGGTGCTGGGTGCTAAGTGCTCAGGGTGCAGGGTGCTCAGTGCTCAGGGTGCTGGGTGCTCAGTACTCAGGGTGCTGGGTGCTCAGTACTCAGGGGGCTCGGTGCTCAGTACTCAGGGTGCTGGGTGCTCAGTGCCCAGGGTGCTGGGTGCTCAGTACTCAGGGTGCTGGGTGCTCAGTACTCAGGGTGCTAGGTGCTCAGTGCTCAGGGTGCTGGCTGCTCAGTACTCAGGGTACTGGGTGCTCAGTGCTCGGGGTGCTGGGTGCTCAGTGCTCAGGGTGATCAGTGCTCAGTACTCAGGGTGCTGGGTGCTCAGTGCTCAGGGTGCTGGGTACTCAGTCCTCAGGGTGCTGGGTGCTCAGTTCTCAGTACTCAGGGTGCTCAGTACTCAGGGTGCCGGGTGCTCAGTGCTCGGGGTGCTGGGTGCTCAGTACTCAGGGTGCTGGGTGCTCAGTGCTCGGGGTGCTGGGTGCTCAGTGCTCAGGGTGATCGGTGCTCAGTGCTCAGTGTGCTGGGTGCTCAGTCCTCAGGGTGCTCAGTGCTCAGGGTGCTGGGTGCTCAGTGCTCAGGGTGCTCGGTGCTCAGTACTCAGGGTGCTGAGTGCTCAGTTCTCACGGTGCTGGGTGCTCAGTACTCAGGGTGCTGGGTGCTCAGTACTCAGGGTGCTGGGTGCTCAGTGCTCAGGGTGCTGGGTGCTCAGTACTCAGGGTGCAGGGGGCTCAGTACTCAGGGTGCTGGGTGCTCAGTGGTCGGGGTGCTCCGTGCTCAGGGTGCTGGGTGCTCAGTGCTCAGGGTGCTGGGTGATCAGTGCTCGGGGTGCTGGGTGCTCAGTACTCAGGGTGCAGGGGGCTCAGTACTCAGGGTGCTGGGTGCTCAGTGGTCGGGGTGCTCCGTGCTCAGGGTGCTGGGTGCTCAGTGCTCAGGGTGCTGGGTGCTCAGTGCTCGGGGTGCTGGGTGCTCAGTGCTCAGGGTGATCGGTGCTCAGTGCTCAGGGTGCTGGGTGCTCAGTCCTCAGGGTGCTCAGTGCTCAGGGTGCTGGGTGCTCAGTGCTCGGGGTGCTCGGTGCTCAGTACTCAGGGTGCTGAGTGCTCAGTTCTCACGGTGCTGGGTGCTCAGTCCTCAGGGTGCTGGGTGCTCAGTACTCAGGGTGCTGGGTTCTCAGTGCTCAGGGTGCTGGGTGCTCAGTGCTCAGGGTGCTGGGTGCTCAGTGCTCGGGGTGCTGGGTGCTCAGTGCTCGGGGTGCTGGGTGCTCAGTGCTCAGTGCTCAGGGTGCTGGGTTCTCAGTGCTCAGGGTGCTGGTTGCTCAGTACTCAGGGTGCTGGGTGCTCAGTACTCAGGGTGCTGGGTGCTCAGTGCTCAGGGTGCTGGGTGCTGAGTACTCAGGGTGCTGGGTGCTCAGTGATCAGGGTGCTTGGTGCTCAGTACTCAGGGTGCTCGGTGCTCAGTACTCAGGGTGCTGGGTGCTCAGTGCTCGGGGTGCTGGGTTCTCAGTGCTCAGTACTCAGGGTGCTGGGTGCTCAGTGCTCAGGATGCTGGGTGCTCAGTATTCAGGGTGCTCAGTGCTCAGTACTCGGGGTGCTTGGTGCTCAGTACTCAGGGTGCTCAGTGCTCAGTACTCGGGGTGCTGGGTGCTCAGTGCTCAGGGTGCTGAGTGCTCAGTGCTCGGAGTGCTGGGTGCTCAGTGCTCGGGGCGCTGGGTGCTCAGTGCTCGGGGTGCTGGGTGCTCAGTACTCGGGGTGCTGGGTGCTCAGTGCTCAGGGTGCTCAGTGCTCAGTACTCAGTGCTCAGGGTGCTCAGTGCTCAGTGCTCAGGGTGCTGGGTGTTCAGTACTCAGGGTGCTGGGTGCTCAGTACTCAGGTTGCTGGGTGCTCAGTGCTCAGGGTGCTGGGTGGTCAGTACTCTGGGTGTTGGGTGCTCAGTACTCAGGGTGCTGGGTGCTCAGTGCTCGGGGTGCTGGGTGCTCAGTGCTCAGGGTGCTGGGTGCTCAGTGCTCAGGGTGCTGGGTGCTCAGTACTCAGGGTGCTGGGTGCTTAGTGCTCGAGGTGCTCGGTGCTCAGTACTCAAGGTGCTGGGTGCTCAGTCCTCGGGGTGCTCCGTGCTCAGGGTGCTGGTTGCTCAGTGCTCGAGGTGCTGGGTGCTCAGTACTCAGCGTGCTGGGTGCTCAGTACTCAGGGTGCTGGGTGCTCAGTGCTCAGGGTGCTGGGTGCTCAGTGCTCAGGGTGCAGGGTGCTCAGTGATAGGGGTGCTGGGTGCTCAGTACTCAGGGTGCTCAGTGCTCGAGGTGCTCGGTGCTCCTTACTCAAGGTGCTGGGTGCTCAGTGCTCAGGGTGCTGGGTGCTCAGTCCTCGGGGTGCTCCGTGCTCAGGGTGCTGGGTGCTCAGTGCTCAGGGTGCTGGGTGCTCAGTGCTCAGTGCTCAGGGTGCTGGGTGTTCAGTACTCAGGTTGCTGGGTGCTCAGTACTCAGGGTGCTGGGTGCTAAGTGCTCAGGGTGCAGGGTGCTCAGTGCTCAGGGTGCTGGGTGCTCAGTACTCAGGGTGCTGGGTGCTCAGTACTCAGGGTGCTCGGTGCTCAGTACTCAGGGTGCTGGGTGCTCAGTGCCCAGGGTGCTGGGTGCTCAGTACTCAGGGTGCTGGGTGCTCAGTACTCAGGGTGCTGGGTGCTCAGTGCTCAGGGTCCTGGCTGCTCAGTACTCAGGGTACTGGGTGCTCAGTGCTCGGGGTGCTGGGTGCTCAGTGCTCAGGGTGATCAGTGCTCAGTACTCAGGGTGCTGGGTGCTCAGTGCTCAGGGTGCTGGGTACTCAGTCCTCAGGGTGCTGGGTGCTCAGTTCTCAGTACTCAGGGTGCTCAGTACTCAGGGTGCCGGGTGCTCAGTGCTCGGGGTGCTGGGTGCTCAGTACTCAGGGTGCTGGGTGCTCAGTGCTCGGGGTGCTGGGTGCTCAGTGCTCAGGGTAATCGGTGCTCAGTGCTCAGTGTGCTGGGTGCTCAGTCCTCAGGGTGCTCAGTGCTCAGGGTGCTGGGTGCTCAGTGCTCGGGGTGCTCGGTGCTCAGTACTCAGGGTGCTGAGTGCTCAGTTCTCACGGTGCTGGGTGCTCAGTACTCAGGGTGCTGGGTGCTCAGTACTCAGGGTGCTGGGTGCTCAGTGCTCAGGGTGCTGGGTGCTCAGTGCTCAGGGTGCTTGGTGCTCAGTGCTCGGGGTGCTGGGTGCTCAGTGCTCGGGGAGCTGGGTGCTCAGTGCTCAGTGCTCAGGTTGGTGGGTGCTCAGTGCTCAGGGTGCTGGTTGCTCAGTACTCAGGGTGCTGGGTACTCAGTACTCAGGGTGCTGGGTGCTCAGTGCTCAGTGCTCAGGGTGCTGGGTTCTCAGTGCTCAGGGTGCTGGTTGCTCAGTACTCAGGGTGCTGGGTGCTCAGTACTCAGGGTGCTGGGTGCTCAGTACTCAGGGTGCTGGGTGCTGAGTACTCAGGGTGCTGGGTGCTCAGTGATCAGGGTGGTTGGTGCTCAGTACTCAGGGTGCTCGGTGCTCAGTACTCAGGGTGCTGGGTGCTCAGTGCTCGGGGTGCTGGGTTCTCAGTGCTCAGTACTCAGGGTGCTGGGTGCTCAGTGCTCAGGATGCTGGGTGCTCAGTATTCAGGGTGCTCAGTGCTCAGTACTCGGGGTGCTTGGTGCTCAGTACTCAGGGTGCTGGGTGCTCAGTACTCGGGGTGCTGGGTGCTCAGTGCTCAGGGTGCTCAGTGCTCAGTGCTCGGGGTGCTGGGTGCTCAGTGCTCGGGGCGCTGGGTGCTCAGTGCTCGGGGTGCTGGGTGCTCAGTACTCGGGGTGCTGGGTGCTCAGTGCTCAGGGTGCTCAGTGCTCAGTACTCAGTGCTCAGGGTGCTCAGTGCTCAGTGCTCAGGGTGCTGGGTGTTCAGTACTCAGGGTGCTGGGTGCTCAGTACTCAGGTTGCTGGGTGCTCAGTGCTCAGGGTGCTGGGTGCTCAGTACTCTGGGTGTTGGGTGCTCAGTACTCAGGGTGCTGGGTGCTCAGTGCTCGGGGTGCTGGGTGCTCAGTGCTCAGGGTGCTGGGTGCTCAGTGCTCAGGGTGCTGGGTGCTCAGTACTCAGGGTGCTGGGTGCTTAGTGCTGGAGGTGCTCGGTGCTCAGTACTCAAGGTGCTGGGTGCTCAGTCCTCGGGGTGCTCCGTGCTCAGGGTGCTGGTTGCTCAGTGCTCGAGGTGCTGGGTGCTCAGTACTCAGCGTGCTGGGTGCTCAGTGCTCAGGGTGCTGGGTGCTCAGTGCTCAGGGTGCAGGGTGCTCAGTGATAGGGGTGCTGGGTGCTCAGTACTCAGGGTGCTCAGTGCTCGAGGTGCTCGGTGCTCCTTACTCAAGGTGCTGGGTGCTCAGTGCTCAGGGTGCTGGGTTCTCAGTCCTCGGGGTGCTCCGTGCTCAGGGTGCTGGGTGCTCAGTGCTCAGGGTGCTGGGTGCTCAGTGCTCAGTGCTCAGGGTGCTGGGTGTTCAGTACTCAGGTTGCTGGGTGCTCAGTACTCAGGGTGCTGGGTGCTAAGTGCTCAGGGTGCAGGGTGCTCAGTGCTCAGGGTGCTGGGTGCTCAGTACTCAGGGTGCTGGGTGCTCAGTACTCAGGGGGCTCGGTGCTCAGTACTCAGGGTGCTGGGTGCTCAGTGCCCAGGGTGCTGGGTGCTCAGTACTCAGGGTGCTGGGTGCTCAGTACTCAGGGTGCTAGGTGCTCAGTGCTCAGGGTGCTGGCTGCTCAGTACTCAGGGTACTGGGTGCTCAGTGCTCGGGGTGCTGGGTGCTCAGTGCTCAGGGTGATCAGTGCTCAGTACTCAGGGTGCTGGGTGCTCAGTGCTCAGGGTGCTGGGTACTCAGTCCTCAGGGTGCTGGGTGCTCAGTTCTCAGTACTCAGGGTGCTCAGTACTCAGGGTGCCGGGTGCTCAGTGCTCGGGGTGCTGGGTGCTCAGTACTCAGGGTGCTGGGTGCTCAGTGCTCGGGGTGCTGGGTGCTCAGTGCTCAGGGTGATCGGTGCTCAGTGCTCAGTGTGCTGGGTGCTCAGTCCTCAGGGTGCTCAGTGCTCAGGGTGCTGGGTGCTCAGTGCTCAGGGTGCTCGGTGCTCAGTACTCAGGGTGCTGAGTGCTCAGTTCTCACGGTGCTGGGTGCTCAGTACTCAGGGTGCTGGGTGCTCAGTACTCAGGGTGCTGGGTGCTCAGTGCTCAGGGTGCTGGGTGCTCAGTACTCAGGGTGCAGGGGGCTCAGTACTCAGGGTGCTGGGTGCTCAGTGGTCGGGGTGCTCCGTGCTCAGGGTGCTGGGTGCTCAGTGCTCAGGGTGCTGGGTGCTCAGTGCTCGGGGTGCTGGGTGCTCAGTACTCAGGGTGCAGGGGGCTCAGTACTCAGGGTGCTGGGTGCTCAGTGGTCGGGGTGCTCCGTGCTCAGGGTGCTGGGTGCTCAGTGCTCAGGGTGCTGGGTGCTCAGTGCTCGGGGTGCTGGGTGCTCAGTGCTCAGGGTGATCGGTGCTCAGTGCTCAGGGTGCTGGGTGCTCAGTCCTCAGGGTGCTCAGTGCTCAGGGTGCTGGGTGCTCAGTGCTCGGGGTGCTCGGTGCTCAGTACTCAGGGTGCTGAGTGCTCAGTTCTCACGGTGCTGGGTGCTCAGTCCTCAGAGTGCTGGGTGCTCAGTACTCAGGGTGCTGGGTTCTCAGTGCTCAGGGTGCTGGGTGCTCAGTGCTCAGGGTGCTGGGTGCTCAGTGCTCGGGGTGCTGGGTGCTCAGTGCTCGGGGTGCTGGGTGCTCAGTGCTCAGTGCTCAGGGTGCTGGGTTCTCAGTGCTCAGGGTGCTGGTTGCTCAGTACTCAGGGTGCTGGGTGCTCAGTACTCAGGGTGCTGGGTGCTCAGTGCTCAGGGTGCTGGGTGCTGAGTACTCAGGGTGCTGGGTGCTCAGTGATCAGGGTGCTTGGTGCTCAGTACTCAGGGTGCTCGGTGCTCAGTACTCAGGGTGCTGGGTGCTCAGTGCTCGGGGTGCTGGGTTCTCAGTGCTCAGTACTCAGGGTGCTGGGTGCTCAGTGCTCAGGATGCTGGGTGCTCAGTATTCAGGGTGCTCAGTGCTCAGTACTCGGGGTGCTTGGTGCTCAGTACTCAGGGTGCTCAGTGCTCAGTACTCGGGGTGCTGGGTGCTCAGTGCTCAGGGTGCTGAGTGCTCAGTGCTCGGAGTGCTGGGTGCTCAGTGCTCGGGGCGCTGGGTGCTCAGTGCTCGGGGTGCTGGGTGCTCAGTACTCGGGGTGCTGGGTGCTCAGTGCTCAGGGTGCTCAGTGCTCAGTACTCAGTGCTCAGGGTGCTCAGTGCTCAGTGCTCAGGGTGCTGGGTGTTCAGTACTCAGGGTGCTGGGTGCTCAGTACTCAGGTTGCTGGGTGCTCAGTGCTCAGGGTGCTGGGTGGTCAGTACTCTGGGTGTTGGGTGCTCAGTACTCAGGGTGCTGGGTGCTCAGTGCTCGGGGTGCTGGGTGCTCAGTGCTCAGGGTGCTGGGTGCTCAGTGCTCAGGGTGCTGGGTGCTCAGTACTCAGGGTGCTGGGTGCTTAGTGCTCGAGGTGCTCGGTGCTCAGTACTCAAGGTGCTGGGTGCTCAGTCCTCGGGGTGCTCCGTGCTCAGGGTGCTGGTTGCTCAGTGCTCGAGGTGCTGGGTGCTCAGTACTCAGCGTGCTGGGTGCTCAGTACTCAGGGTGCTGGGTGCTCAGTGCTCAGGGTGCTGGGTGCTCAGTGCTCAGGGTGCAGGGTGCTCAGTGATAGGGGTGCTGGGTGCTCAGTACTCAGGGTGCTCAGTGCTCGAGGTGCTCGGTGCTCCTTACTCAAGGTGCTGGGTGCTCAGTGCTCAGGGTGCTGGGTGCTCAGTCCTCGGGGTGCTCCGTGCTCAGGGTGCTGGGTGCTCAGTGCTCAGGGTGCTGGGTGCTCAGTGCTCAGTGCTCAGGGTGCTGGGTGTTCAGTACTCAGGTTGCTGGGTGCTCAGTACTCAGGGTGCTGGGTGCTAAGTGCTCAGGGTGCAGGGTGCTCAGTGCTCAGGGTGCTGGGTGCTCAGTACTCAGGGTGCTGGGTGCTCAGTACTCAGGGTGCTCGGTGCTCAGTACTCAGGGTGCTGGGTGCTCAGTGCCCAGGGTGCTGGGTGCTCAGTACTCAGGGTGCTGGGTGCTCAGTACTCAGGGTGCTGGGTGCTCAGTGCTCAGGGTCCTGGCTGCTCAGTACTCAGGGTACTGGGTGCTCAGTGCTCGGGGTGCTGGGTGCTCAGTGCTCAGGGTGATCAGTGCTCAGTACTCAGGGTGCTGGGTGCTCAGTGCTCAGGGTGCTGGGTACTCAGTCCTCAGGGTGCTGGGTGCTCAGTTCTCAGTACTCAGGGTGCTCAGTACTCAGGGTGCCGGGTGCTCAGTGCTCGGGGTGCTGGGTGCTCAGTACTCAGGGTGCTGGGTGCTCAGTGCTCGGGGTGCTGGGTGCTCAGTGCTCAGGGTAATCGGTGCTCAGTGCTCAGTGTGCTGGGTGCTCAGTCCTCAGGGTGCTCAGTGCTCAGGGTGCTGGGTGCTCAGTGCTCGGGGTGCTCGGTGCTCAGTACTCAGGGTGCTGAGTGCTCAGTTCTCACGGTGCTGGGTGCTCAGTACTCAGGGTGCTGGGTGCTCAGTACTCAGGGTGCTGGGTGCTCAGTGCTCAGGGTGCTGGGTGCTCAGTGCTCAGGGTGCTTGGTGCTCAGTGCTCGGGGTGCTGGGTGCTCAGTGCTCGGGGAGCTGGGTGCTCAGTGCTCAGTGCTCAGGTTGCTGGGTGCTCAGTGCTCAGGGTGCTGGTTGCTCAGTACTCAGGGTGCTGGGTACTCAGTACTCAGGGTGCTGGGTGCTCAGTGCTCAGCGTGCTGGGTGCTCAGTACTCAGGGTGCTGGGTGCACAGTACTCAGGGTGCTGGGTGCTCAGTACTCAGGGTGCTGGGTGCTCAGTGCTCGGGGTGCTGCGTGCTCAGTGCTCAGGGTGCTGGGTGCTCAGTGCTCAGGGTGCTGGGTGCTCAATACTCAGGGTGCTGGGTGCTCAGTGCTCAGGGTGATCGGTGCTCAGTACTCAGGGTGCTCAGTACTCAGGGTGCTGGGTGCTCAGTACTCAGGGTGCTCGCTGCTCAGTACTAAGGGTGCTTGGTGCTCAGTGCGCAGGGTGCTGGGTGCTCAGTGCTCTGGGTGCTGGGTGCTCAGTGCTTAGGGTGCTGGGTGCTCAGTGCTCAGGGTGCTGGGTGCTCAGTGATCGGGGTGATGGGTGCTGAGTCCTCAGGGTGCTGGGTGCTCAGTGCTCGGGGTGCTCAGTGCTCAGGGTGCTCAGTACTCAGCATGCTTTGTGCTCAGTGCTCAGGGTGCTGGGTGCTCAGTACTCAGGGTGGTGGGTGCTCAGTACTCACGGTGCTGGGTGCTCAGTACTCGGGGTGCTGGGTGCTCATTACTCAAGGTGCTGTGTGCTCAGTGCTCGGGGTGCTTGCTGCTCAGTACTCTTGGTGCTGGGTGCTCAGTACTCAGGGTGCTGGGTGGTCAGTACTCAGGGTCCTCGGTTCTCAGTACTCAGGGTGCTGGGTGCCCATTCTCGGGGTGCTGGGTGCTCAGTGCTCGGGGTGCTGGGTGCTCAGTGCTCAGGGTCCTCGTTGCTCAGTACTCAGGGTGCTCAGTACTCAGCGTGCATTGTGCTCAGTGCTCAGGTTGCTGGGTGCTCAGTACTCAGGGTGGTGGGTGCTCAGTGCTCGGGGAGCTCGGTGCTCAGTACTCAGGGTGCTGGGTGCTCAGTACTCAGTGCTCGGGGTCCTGGGTGCTCCGTGCTCGGGGTGCTGGTTGCTCAGTGCTCTGGGTGCTTAGTGCTCAGTACTCAGGGTGCTGGGTGCTCAGTACTCAGGGTGCTGTGTGCTCATTCTCGGGGTGCTGGGTGCTCAGTGATCGGGGTGCTGGGTGCTCAGTACTCAGGGTGCTGGGGGCTCAGTACTCAGTGTGCTGGGTGCTCAGTTCTCAGGGTGCTCGGTTCTCAGTACTCAGGGTGCTGGGTGCTCATTCTCGGGGTGCTGGGTGCTCAGTGCTCGGGGTGCTGGGTGCTCAGTACTCAGGGTGCTGGGGGCTCAGTACTCAGGGTGCTGGGTGCTCAGTGGTCGGGGTGCTCAGTAATCAGGGTGCTGGGTGCTCAGTGCTCAGGGTGCTGGGTGCTCAGTGCTCGGGGTGCTGGGTGCTCAGTGCTCAGGGTGATCGGTGCTCAGTGCTCGGGGTGCTCGGTGCTCAGTACTCAGGGTGCTGAGTGCTCAGTTCTCACGGTGCTGGGTGCTCATTGCTCAGGGTGCTCGGTGCTCAGTGCTCAGGGTGCTGGGTGCTCAGTACTCAGGGTGCTGGGTGCTCAGTGCTCGGGGTGCTGGGTGCTCAGTACTCAGGGTGCTGGGTGCTCAGTACTCAGGGTGCTGGGTGCTCAGTACTCAGGGTGCTCGCTGCTCAGTACTAAGGGTGCTTGGTGCTCAGTGCGCAGGGTGCTGGGTGCTCAGTGCTCTGGGTGCTGGGTGCTCAGTGCTCAGGGTGCTGGGTGCTCAGTGCTCAGGGTGCTGGGTGCTCAGTGATCGGGGTGATGGGTGCTGAGTCCTCAGGGTGCTGGGTGCTCAGTGCTCGGGGTGCTCAGTGCTCAGGGTGCTCAGTACTCAGCATGCTTTGTGCTCAGTGCTCAGGGTGCTGGGTGCTCAGTACTCAGGGTGGTGGGTGCTCAGTACTCACGGTGCTGGGTGCTCAGTACTCGGGGTGCTGGGTGCTCATTACTCAGGGTGCTGGGTGCTCAGTGCTCGGGGTGCTTGCTGCTCAGTACTCTTGGTGCTGGGTGCTCAGTACTCAGGGTGCTGGGTGCTCAGTACTCAGGGTCCTCGGTTCTCAGTACTCAGGGTGCTGGGTGCCCATTCTCGGGGTGCTGGGTGCTCAGTGCTCGGGTCGCTGGGTGCTCAGTGCTCAGGGTGATCGGTGCTCAGTGCTCAGGGTGCTGGGTGCTCAGTCCTCAGGGTGCTCAGTGCTCAGGGTGCTGGGTGCTCAGTGCTCGGGGTGCTCGGTGCTCAGTACTCAGGGTGCTGAGTGCTCAGTTCTCACGGTGCTGGGTGCTCAGTACTCAGGGTGCTGGGTGCTCAGTACTCAGGGTGCTGGGTGCTCAGTGCTCAGGGTGCTGGGTGCTCAGTGCTCAGTGTGCTGGGTGCTCAGTGCTCGGGGTGCTGGGTGCTCAGTGCTCGGGGTGCTGGGTGCTCAGTGCTCAGTGCTCAGGGTGCTGGGTGCTCAGTGCTCAGGGTGCTGGTTGCTCAGTACTCAGGGTGCTGGGTGCTCAGTACTCAGGGTGCTGGGTGCTCAGTGCTCAGGGTGCTGGGTGCTCAGTACTCAGGGTGCTGGGTGCTCAGTACTCAGGGTGCTGGGTGCTCAGTACTCAGGGTGCTGGGTGCTCAGTGCTCGGGGTGCTGCGTGCTCAGTGCTCAGGGTGCTGGGTGCTCAGTGCTCAGGGTGCTGGGTGCTCAATACTCAGGCTGCTGGGTGTTCAGTGCTCGGTGTGCTCGGTGCTCAGTACTCAAGGTGATGGATGCTCAGTGCTCAGGGTGCTGGGTGCTCAGTCCGCGGGGTGCTCCGTGCTCAGTGATCAGGGTGCTTGGTGCTCAGTACTCAGGGTGCTCGGTGCTCAGTACTCAGGGTGCTGGGTGCTCAGTGCTCGGGGTGCTGGGTTCTCAGTGCTCAGTACTCAGGGTGCTGGGTGCTCAGTGCTCAGGTTGCTGGGTGCTCAGTATTCAGGGTGCTCAGTGGTCAGTACTCGGGGTGCTTGGTGCTCAGTACTCAGGGTGCTCAGTGCTCAGTACTCGGGGTGCTGGGTGCTCAGTGCTCAGGGTGCTCAGTGCTCAGTGCTCGGGTTGCTGGGTGCTCAGTGCTCGGGGCGCTGGGTGCTCAGTGCTCGGGGTGCTGGGTGCTCAGTACCCGGGGTGCTGGGTGCTCAGTGCTCAGGGTGCTCAGTGCTCAGTACTCAGTGCTCAGGGTGCTCAGTGCTCAGTGCTCAGGGTGCTGGGTGTTCAGTACTCAGGGTGCTGGGTGCTCAGTACTCAGATTGCTGGGTGCTCAGTGTTCAGGGTGCTGGGTGCTCAGTACTCTGGGTGTTGGGTGCTCAGTACTCAGGGTGCTGGGTGCTCAGTGCTCGGGGTGCTGGGTGCTCAGTGCTCAGGGTGCCGGGTGCTCAGTGCTCAGGGTGCTGGGTGCTCAGTACTCAGGGTGCTGGGTGCTTAGTGCTCGAGGTGCTCGGTGCTCAGTACTCAAGGTGCTGGGTGCTCAGTCCTCGGGGTGCTCCGTGCTCAGGGTGCTGGTTGCTCAGTGCTCGAGGTGCTGGGTGCTCAGTACTCAGCGTGCTGGGTGCTCAGTACTCAGGGTGCTGGGTGCTCAGTGCTCAGGGTGCTGGGTGCTCAGTGCTCAGGGTGCAGGGTGCTCAGTGATAGGGGTGCTGGGTGCTCAGTACTCAGGGTGCTCAGTGCTCGATGTGCTCGGTGCTCAGTACTCAAGGTGCTGGGTGCTCAGTGCTCAGGGTGCTGGGTGCTCAGTCCTCGGGGTGCTCCGTGCTCAGGGTGCTGGGTGCTCAGTGCTCAGGGTGCTGGGTGCTCAGTGCTCAGTGCTCAGGGTGCTGGGTGTTCAGTACTCAGGGTGCGGGGTGCTCAGTACTCAGGGTGCTGGGTGCTCAGTGCTCAGGGTGCTGGGTGCTCAGTGCTCAGGGTGCTGGGTGCTCAGTACTCAGGGTGCTGGGTGCTCAGTACTCAGGGTGCTCGTTGCTCAGTACTCAGGGTGCTGGGTGCTCAGTGCCCAGGGTGATCGGTGCTCAGTACTCAGGGTGCTCAGTACTCAGGGTGCTGGGTGCTCAGTGCTCGGGGTACGGGGAGCTCAGTACTCAGGGTGCTGGGTGCTCAGTGCTCGGGGTGCTGGGTGCTGAGTTCTCAGGGTGCTGGGTGCTCAGTACTCGGGGTGCTCGGTGCTCAGTACTCAGGGTGCTGGGTGCTCAGTACTCAGGGTGCTGGGTGCTCAGTACTCAGGGTGCTCGCTGCTCAGTACTCAGGGTGCTGGGTGCTCAGTGCGCAGGGTCCTGGGTGCTCAGTGCTCTGGGTGCTGGGTGCTCAGTGCTCAGGGTGCTGGGTGCTCAGTGCTCAGGGTGCTGGGTGCTCAGTGATCGGGGTGCTGGGTGCTCAGTGCTCAGGGTGCTGGGTGCTCAGTACTCAGGGTGCTGGGTGCTCATTCTCGGGGTGCTTTGCTCAGTTCTCGGGGTGCTGTGTGCTCAGTACTCAGGGTGCTGGGGCTCAGTACTCAGGGTGCTGGGTGCTCAGTACTCAGGGTGATCTGTTCTCAGTACTCAGGTTGCTGGGTGCTCATTGCTCGGGGTGCTGGGTGCTTAGTACTCGGGGTGCTCAGTGCTCAGTACTCAGGGTGCTGGGTGCTCAGTACTCAGGGTGCTGGGTGCTCAGTGCTCAGGGTGCTGGGTGCTCAGTGCTCAGGGTGCAGGGTGCTCAGTGATAGCGGTGCTGGGTGCTCAGTACTCAGGGTGCTCAGTGCTCGAGGTGCTCGGTGCTCCTTACTCAAGGTGCTGGGTGCTCAGTGCTCAGGGTGCTGGGTGCTCAGTCCTCGGGGTGCTCCGTGCTCAGGGTGCTGGGTGCTCAGTGCTCAGGGTGCTGGGTGCTCAGTGCTCAGTGCTCAGGGTGCTGGGTGTTCAGTACTCAGGTTGCTGGGTGCTCAGTACTCAGGGTGCTGGGTGCTAAGTGCTCAGTGTGCAGGGTGCTCAGTGCTCAGGGTGCTGGGTGCTCAGTACTCAGGGTGATGGGTGCTCAGTACTCAGGGTGCTCGGTGCTCAGTACTCAGGGTGCTGTGTGCTCAGTGCCCAGGGTGCTGGGTGCTCAGTACTCAGGGTGCTGGGTGCTCAGTACTCAGGGTGCTGGGTGCTCAGTGCTCAGGGTGCTGGCTGCTCAGTACTCAGGGTACTGGGTGCTCAGTGCTCGGGGTGCTGGGTGCTCAGTGCTCAGGGTGATCAGTGCTCAGTACTCAGGGTGCTGGGTGCTCAGTGCTCAGGGTGCTGGGTACTCAGTCCTCAGGGTGCTGGGTGCTCAGTTCTCAGTACTCAGGGTGCTCAGTACTCAGGGTGCCGGGTGCTCAGTGCTCGGGGTGCTGGGTGCTAAGTGCTCAGTGTGCAGGGTGCTCAGTGCTCAGGGTGCTGGGTGCTCAGTACTCAGGGTGATGGGTGCTCAGTACTCAGGGTGCTCGGTGCTCAGTACTCAGGGTGCTGGGTGCTCAGTGCCCAGGGTGCTGGGTGCTCAGTACTCAGGGTGCTGGGTGCTCAGTACTCAGGGTGCTGGGTGCTCAGTGCTCAGGGTGCTGGGTGCTCAGTGCTCAGGGTGCTTGGTGCTCAGTGCTCGGGGTGCTGGGTGCTCAGTGCTCGGGGTGCTGGGTGCTCAGTGCTCAGTGCTCAGGTTGCTGGGTGCTCAGTGCTCAGGGTGCTGGTTGCTCAGTACTCAGGGTGCTGGGTACTCAGTACTCAGGGTGCTGGGTGCTCAGTGCTCAGCGTGCTGGGTGCTCAGTACTCAGGGTGCTGGGTGCACAGTACTCAGGGTGCTGGGTGCTCAGTACTCAGGGTGCTGGGTGCTCAGTGCTCGGGGTGCTGCGTGCTCAGTGCTCAGGGTGCTGGGTGCTCAGTGCTCAGGGTGCTGGGTGCTCAATACTCAGGTCTCTGGGTGCTCAGTGCTCAGGGTGATCGGTGCTCAGTACTCAGGGTGCTCAGTACTCAGGGTGCTGGGTGCTCAGTGCTCGGGGTACTGGGAGCTCAATACTCAGGGTGCTGGGTGCTCAGTGCTCGGGGTGCTGGGTGCTGAGTTCTCAGGGTGCTGGGTGCTCAGTACTCGGGGTGCTCGGTGCTCAGTACTCAGGGTGCTGGGTGCTCAGTACTCAGGGTGCTGGGTGCTCAGTACTCAGGGTGCTCGCTGCTCAGTACTAAGGGTGCTTGGTGCTCAGTGCGCAGGGTGCTGGGTGCTCAGTGCTCTGGGTGCTGGGTGCTCAGTGCTCAGGGTGCTGGGTGCTCAGTGCTCAGGGTGCTGGGTGCTCAGTGATCGGGGTGATGGGTGCTGAGTCCTCAGGGTGCTGGGTGCTCAGTGCTCGGGGTGCTCAGTGCTCAGGGTGCTCAGTACTCAGCATGCTTTGGGCTCAGTGCTCAGGGTGCTGGGTGCTCAGTACTCAGGGTGGTGGGTGCTCAGTACTCACGGTGCTGGGTGCTCAGTACTCGGGGTGCTGGGTGCTCATTACTCAGGGTGCTGGGTGCTCAGTGCTCGGGGTGCTTGCTGCTCAGTACTCTTGGTGCTGGGTGCTCAGTACTCAGGGTGCTGGGTGGTCAGTACTCAGGGTCCTCGGTTCTCAGTACTCAGGGTGCTGGGTGCCCATTCTCGGGGTGCTGGGTGCTCAGTAATCGGGGTGCTGGGTGCTCAGTGCTCAGGGTGATCGGTGCTCAGTGCTCAGGGTGCTGGGTGCTCAGTCCTCAGGGTGCTCAGTGCTCAGGGTGCTGGGTGCTCAGTGCTCGGGGTGCTCGGTGCTCAGTACTCAGGGTGCTGAGTGCTCAGTTCTCACGGTGCTGGGTGCTCAGTACTCAGGGTGCTGGGTGCTCAGTACTCAGGGTGCTGGGTGCTCAGTGCTCAGGGTGCTGGGTGCTCAGTGCTCAGTGTGCTGGGTGCTCAGTGCTCGGGGTGCTGGGTGCTCAGTGCTCGGGGTGCTGGGTGCTCAGTGCTCAGTGCTCAGGGTGCTGGGTGCTCAGTGCTCAGGGTGCTGGTTGCTCAGTACTCAGGGTGCTGGGTGCTCAGTACTCAGGGTGCTGGGTGCTCAGTGCTCAGGGTGCTGGGTGCTCAGTACTCAGGGTGCTGGGTGCTCAGTACTCAGGGTGCTGGGTGCTCAGTACTCAGGGTGCTGGGTGCTCAGTGCTCGGGGTGCTGCGTGCTCAGTGCTCAGGGTGCTGGGTGCTCAGTGCTCAGGGTGCTGGGTGCTCAATACTCAGGGTGCTGGGTGTTCAGTGCTCGGGGTGCTCGGTGCTCAGTACTCAAGGTGATGGATGCTCAGTGCTCAGGGTGCTGGGTGCTCAGTCCGCGGGGTGCTCCGTGCTCAGTGATCAGGGTGCTTGGTGCTCAGTACTCAGGGTGCTCGGTGCTCAGTACTCAGGGTGCTGGGTGCTCAGTGCTCGGGGTGCTGGGTTCTCAGTGCTCAGTACTCAGGGTGCTGTGTGCTCAGTGCTCAGGTTGCTGGGTGCTCAGTATTCAGGGTGCTCAGTGGTCAGTACTCGGGGTGCTTGGTGCTCAGTACTCAGGGTGCTCAGTGCTCAGTACTCGGGGTGCTGGGTGCTCAGTGCTCAGGGTGCTCAGTGCTCAGTGCTCGGGTTGCTGGGTGCTCAGTGCTCGGGGCGCTGGGTGCTCAGTGCTCGGGGTGCTGGGTGCTCAGTACCCGGGGTGCTGGGTGCTCAGTGCTCAGGGTGCTCAGTGCTCAGTACTCAGTGCTCAGGGTGCTCAGTGCTCAGTGCTCAGGGTGCTGGGTGTTCAGTACTCAGGGTGCTGGGTGCTCAGTACTCAGGTTGCTGGGTGCTCAGTGTTCAGGGTGCTGGGTGCTCAGTACTCTGGGTGTTGGGTGCTCAGTACTCAGGGTGCTGGGTGCTCAGTGCTCGGGGTGCTGGGTGCTCAGTGCTCAGGGTGCCGGGTGCTCAGTGCTCAGGGTGCTGGGTGCTCAGTACTCAGGGTGCTCGGTGCTTAGTGCTCGAGGTGCTCGGTGCTCAGTACTCAAGGTGCTGGGTGCTCAGTCCTCGGGGTGCTCCGTGCTCAGGGTGCTGGTTGCTCAGTGCTCGAGGTGCTGGGTGCTCAGTACTCAGCGTGCTGGGTGCTCAGTACTCAGGGTGCTGGGTGCTCAGTGCTCAGGGTGCTGGGTGCTCAGTGCTCAGGGTGCAGGGTGCTCAGTGATAGGGGTGCTGGGTGCTCAGTACTCAGGGTGCTCAGTGCTCGATGTGCTCGGTGCTCAGTACTCAAGGTGCTGGGTGCTCAGTGCTCAGGGTGCTGGGTGCTCAGTCCTCGGGGTGCTCCGTGCTCAGGGTGCTGGGTGCTCAGTGCTCAGGGTGCTGGGTGATCAGTGCTCAGTGCTCAGGGTGCTGGGTGTTCAGTACTCAGGGTGCGGGGTGCTCAGTACTCAGGGTGCTGGGTGCTCAGTGCTCAGGGTGCTGGGTGCTCAGTGCTCAGGGTGCTGGGTGCTCAGTACTCAGGGTGCTGGGTGCTCAGTACTCAGGGTGCTCGTTGCTCAGTACTCAGGGTGCTGGGTGCTCAGTGACCAGGGTGATCGGTGCTCAGTACTCAGGGTGCTCAGTACTCAGGGTGCTGGGTGCTCAGTGCTCGGGGTACTGGGAGCTCAGTACTCAGGGTGCTGGGTGCTCAGTGCTCGGGGAGCTGGGTGCTGAGTTCTCAGGGTGCTGGGTGCTCAGTACTCGGGGTGCTCGGTGCTCAGTACTCAGGGTGCTGGGTGCTCAGTACTCAGGGTGCTGGGTGCTCAGTACTCAGGGTGCTCGCTGCTCAGTACTCAGGGTGCTGGGTGCTCAGTGCGCAGGGTCCTGGGTGCTTAGTGCTCTGGGTGCTGGGTGCTCAGTGCTCAGGGTGCTGGGTGCTCAGTGCTCAGGGTGCTGGGTGCTCAGTGATCGGGGTGCTGGGTGCTCAGTGCTCAGGGTGCTGGGTGCTCAGTACTCAGGGTGCTGGGTGCTCATTCTCGGGGTGCTTTGCTCAGTTCTCGGGGTGCTGTGTGCTCAGTACTCAGGGTGCTGGGGCTCAGTACTCAGGGTGCTGGGTGCTCAGTACTCAGGGTGATCTGTTCTCAGTGCTCAGGGTGCTGGGTGCTCAGTGCTCGGGGTGCTGGGTGCTCAGTGCTGAGGGTGGTGCTGGGTGCTCAGTACTAAGTGTGCTGGGTGCTCAGTGCTCAGGGTGCTGGGTGCTCAGTACTCAGGGTGCTCGTTGCTCAGTACTCAGGGTGCTGGGTGCTCAGTGCTCAGGGTGCTGTGTACTCAGTACTCAGGGTGCTGGGTGCTCAGTACTCAGGGTGCTGGGTGCTCAGTGCTCAGGTTACTGGGTGCTGAGTGCTCAGGGTGCTGGGTGCTCAGTACTCAGGGTGCTGGGTGCGCAGTGCTCAGGGTGATCGGTGCTCAGTACTCAGGGTGCTCAGTACTCAGGGTGCTGGGTGCTCAGTGCTCGGGGTGCTGGGTGCTCAGTACTCGGGGTGCTGTGTGCTCTGTACTCAGGGTGCTGGGTGCTCAGTGCTCGGGGTCCTGGGTGCTCAGTGCTCAGGGTGATCGGTGCTCAGTACTCAGGGTGCTGGGTGCTCAGTGCTCAGGGTGCTGGGCGCTCAGTCCTCAGGGTGCTCAGTGCTCAGGGTGCTGGGTGCTCAGTCCTCGGGGTGCTCGGTGCTCAGTACTCAGGGTGCTGAGTGCTCAGTACTCAGGGTGCTGGGTGCTCAGTACTCATGGTGCTGTGTGCTCAGTACTCAGGGGGCTGGGTGCTCAGTGCTCAGGGTGCTGCTTGCTCAGTGCTCAGGGTGCTGGGTGCTCAGTGCTCGGGGTGCTGGGTGCTCAGTGCTCGGGGTGCTGGGTGCTCAGTGCTCAGTGCTCAGGGTGTTGGGTGCTCAGTGCTCAGTGCTCAGGGTGCTGCGTGCTCAGTACTCAGGGTGCTGGGTGCTCAGTACTCAGGGTGCTGTGTGCTCAGTGCTCAGGGTGCTGGGTGCTCAGTACTCTGGGTGTTGGGTGCTCAGTACTCAGGGTGCTGGGTGCTCAGTGCTCGGGGTGCTGGGTGCTCAGTGCTCGGGGTGCTGTGTGCTCAGTGCTCAGGGTGCTGGGTGCTCAGTATTCAGGGTGCTGGGTGCTCAGTGCTCGGGGTGCTCGGTGCTCAGTACTCAAGGTGCTGGGTGCTCAGTGCTCAGGGTGCTGGGTGCTCAGTGCTCAGGGTCCTGGGTGCTCAGTGCTCAGGGTGCTGGGTGCTCAGTACTCAGTGCTCAGGATGCTGGGTGCTCAGTGCTCGGGCTGCTGGGTGCTCAGTGCTCAGGGTGCTGGGTGCTCAGTACTCACGGTGCTGGGTTCTCAGTACTCAGGGTGCTGGGTGCACAGTGCTAGGGGTGCTGGGTGCTCAGTGCTCGGGGTCTGGATGCTCAGTACTCAGGGTGCTGGGTGCTCAGTACTCAGGGTGCTGGGTGCTCAGTGCTCAGGGTGCTCGGTGCTCAGTGTTCGGGGAGCTCGGTGCTCAGTACTCAGGGTGCTGGGTGCTCAGTACTCAGTGCTCGGGGTCCTGGGTGCTCTGTGCTCGGGGTGCTGGGTGCTCAGTGCTCTGGGTGCTTAGTGCTCAGTACTCAGGGTGCTGGGTGCTCAGTACTCAGTGCTCGGGGTCCTGGGTGCTCTGTGCTCGGGGTGCTGGGTGCTCAGTGCTCTGGGTGCTTAGTGCTCAGTACTCAGGGTGCTGGTGGCTCAGTACTCAGGGTGCTGGGTGCTCAGTACTCAGGGTGCTCGGATCACAGTACTCAGGGTGCTGGGTGCTCATTCTCGGGGTGCTGGGTGCTCAGTGCTCAGGGTGCTGGGTGCTCAGTACTCAGGGTGCTGGGGGCCCAGTACTCAGGGTACTGGGTACTCAGTGCTCAGGGTGCTGGGTGCTCAGTGCTCGGGGTGCTGGGTGCTGAGTGCTCAGGGTGCTGGGTGCTCAGTGCTCGGGGTGCTCGGTGCTCAGTGCTCAGGGTCCTGGGTGCTCAGTACTCAGGGTGCTGGGTGCTTAGTACTCAGGGTGCTCAGTGCTCAGTACACAGGGTGCTGGGTGCTCAGTGCTCGCCTTGCTTGGTGCTCAGTGCTCAGTACTCAGGGTGCTGGGTGCTCAGTGCTCGGGGTGCTGGGTGCTCAGTACTCAGCGTGCTGGGTGCTCAATACTCAGGGTGCTGGGTGCTCAGTGCTCAGGGTGCTGGGTGCTCAGTGCTCAGGGTAATGGGTGCTCAGTGATCGGGGTGCTGGGTGCTCAGTACTCAGGTTGCTCAGTGCTCGGGGAGCTCGGTGCTCAGTACTCAGGGTCCTGGGTGCTCAGTACTCAGTGCTCGGGGACCTGGGTGATCCGTGCTCGGGGTGCTGGGTGCTCAGTGCTCTGGGTGCTTAGTGCTCAGTACTCAGGGTGCTGGGTGCTCAGTACTCAGGGTGCTGGGTGCTCAGTCCTCAGGGTGCTCGGTTCTCAGTACTCAGGGTGCTGGGTGCTCATTCTCGGGGTGCTTTGCTCAGTTCTCGGGGTGCTGGGTGCTCAGTACTCAGGATGCTGGGGCTCAGTACTCAGGGTGCTGGGTGCTCAGTACTCAGGGTGATCTGTTCTCAGTACTCAGGTTGCTGGGTGCTCATTGCTCGGGGTGCTGGGTGCTTAGTACTCGGGGTGCTCAGTGCTCAGTACTAAGGGTGCTGGGTGCTCAGTACTCAGGGTGCTGGGTTCTCAGTGCTCAGGGTGCTCGGTGCTCAGTACTCGGGGTGCTGGGTGCTCAGTACTCGGGGTGCTGGGTGCTCAGTGCTCAGGGTGCTGGGTGCTCAGTGCTAGGGGTGCTGGTTGCTCAGTGCTGAGGGTGGTGCTGGGTGCTCAGTACTAAGGGTGCTGGGTGCTCAGTGCTCGGGGTGCTCGGTGCTCAGTACTCAGGGTGCTGTGTGCTCAGTGCTCAGGGTGCTGGGTGCTCAGTGCTCAGGGTGCTGGGTGCTCAGTGCTCAGCGTGCTTGATAATCAGTACTCAGGGTGCTGGGTGCTCAGTGCTCAGGGTGCTGGGTGCTCAGTGCTCGGGGTGCTGGGTGCTCAGTACTCAGGGTGCTGGGTGCTCAGTACTCAGGGTGCTGGGTGCTCAGTACTCGGGGTGCTGGGTGCTCAGTGCTCACCGTGCTGGGTGCTCAGTACTCAGGTTGCTCGGTGCTCAGTGCTTGGTGTGCTGGGTGCTCAGTACTCAGGGTGCTGGGTGCTCAGTGCTCAGGGTGCTGGGTGCTCAGTGCTCAGGGTGCTGGGTGCTCAGTACTCAGTGCTCAGGATGCTGGGTGCTCAGTGCTCGGGCTGCTGGGTGCTCAGTGCTCAGGGTGCTGGGTGCTCAGTACTCAGGGTGCTGGGTGCTCAGTACTCAGGGTGCTGGGTGCACAGTGCTAGGGGTGCTGGGTGCTCAGTGCTCGGGGTCTGGGTGCTCAGTACTCAGGGTGCTGGGTGCTCAGTACTCAGGGTGCTGGGTGCTCAGTACTCGGGGTGCTGGGTGCTCTGTACTCAGGGTGCTGGGTGCTCAGTGCTCAGGGTCCTGGGTGCTCAGTGCTCAGGGTGATCGGTGCTCAGTACTCAGGGTGCTGGGTGCTCTGTGCTCGGGGTGCTGGGTGCTCAGTGCTCTGGGTGCTTAGTGCTCAGTACTCAGGGTGCTGGGTGCTCAGTACTCAGGGTGCTGGGTGCTCAGTGCTCGGGGTGCTGGGTGCTCAGTGCTCGGGGTGCTGTGTGCTCAGTGCTCAGGGTGCTGGGTGCTCAGTATTCAGGGTGCTGGGTGCTCAGTGCTCGGGGTGCTCGGTGCTCAGTACTCAAGGTGCTGGGTGCTCAGTGATCAGGGTGCTGGGTGCTCAGTCCTCGGGGTGCTCCGTGCTCAGTGCTCAGGGTGCTGGGTGCTCAGTGCTCAGGATGATCAGTGCTCAGTACTCAGGGTGCTGGGTGCTCAGTGCTCAGGGTGCTGGGTGCTCAGTCCTCAGGGTGCTCAGTACTCAGGGTGCTGGGTGCTCAGTACTCAGGGTGCTAGGTGCTCAGTGCTCAGGGTGATCAGTGCTCATTACTCAGGGTGCTGGGTGCTCAGTGCTCAGGGTGCTGGGTGCTCAGTCCTCAGGGTGCTCAGTACTCAGGATGCTGGGTGCTCAGTACTCAGGTTGCTGGGTGCTCAGTGCTCAGGCTGATCAGTGCTCAGTACTCAGGGTGCTGGGTGCTCAGTGCTCAGGGAGCTGGGTGCTCAGTACTCAGGGTGCTCAGTGCTCAGTGCTCGGGGTGCTGGGTGCTCAGTGCTCAGGGTGATCAGTGCTCAGGACTCAGGGTGCTGGTTGCTCAGTGCTCAGGGTGCTGGGTGCTCAGTGCTCAGGGTGCTCAGTACTCAGGGTGCTCGGTGCTCAGTGCTCAGTACTCAGGGTGTTCAGTACTCAGGGTGCTGGGTGCTCAGAGCTCGGGGTGCTGGGTGCTCAGTACTCAGGGTGCTCGGTGCTCAGTACTCGGGGTGCTGGGTGCTCAGTACTCAGGGTGCTGGGTGCTCAGAGCTCTGGGTGCTGGGTGCTCAGTGCTCAGGGTGATCGGTGCTCAGTGCTCACGGTGCTGGGTGCTCAGTCCTCAGGGTGCTCAGTGCTCAAGGTACTGGGTGCTCAGTGCTCGGGGTGCTCGGTGCTCAGTACTCAGGGTGCTGAGTGCTCAGTACTCAGGGTGCAGGGTGCTCAGTGCTCAGGGTGCTGTGTGCTCAGTGCTCAGGATGCTGGGTGCTCAGTGCTCAGAGTGTTGAGTTCTCAGTGCTCAGGGTGCTCAGTGCTCAGTGCTCAGTACTCAGGGTGCTGGGGGCTCAGTGCTCGGGGTGCTGGGTGCTCAGTGCTCAGTGCTCAGGGTGCTGGGTGCTCAGTGCTCAGGGTGCTGTTTGCTCAGTACTCAGGGTGCTGGGTGCTCAGTACTCAGGGTGCTGGGTGCTCAGTGCTCAGGGTGCTGGGTGCTCAGTACTCAGGGTGCTGGGTGCTCAGTACTCAGGGTGCTGGGTGCTCAGTGCTCGGGGTGCTGGGTGCTCAGTGCTCGGGGTGCTGGGTGCTCAGTAATCAGGGTGCTGGGTGCTCAGTGCTCGGGGTGCTCGGTGCTCAGTACTCAAGGTGCTGGGTGCTCAGTGCTCAGGCTGCTGGGTGCTCAGTCCTCGGGGTGCACCGTGCTCAGTGATCAGGGTGCTGGGTGCTCAGTACTCAGGGTGCTCGGTGCTCATTACTCAGGGTTCTCAGTGCTCAGTACTCAGGGTGCTCGGTGCTCAATGCTCAGGGTGGTGGGTGCTCAGTACTCAGGGTGCTCAGTGCTCAGTACTCGGGGTGCTGAGTGCTCAGTGCTCAGGGTGCTCAGTGCTCAGTGCTCGGTGTGCTGGGTGCTCAGTACTCAGTGCTCAGGTTGCTGGGTGTTCAGTACTCAGGGTGCTGGGTGCTCAGTGCTCAGGGTGCTCAGTGCTCAGTACTCGGGGTGCTGAGTGCTCAGTGCTCAGGGTGCTCAGTGCTCAGTGCTCGGTGTGCTGGGTGCTCAGTACTCAGTGCTCAGGTTGCTGGGTGTTCAGTACTCAGGGTGCTGGGTGCTCAGTACTCAGGGTGCTCAGTGCTCAGTACTCGGGGTGCTGAGTGCTCAGTGCTCAGGGTGCTCAGTGCTCAGTGCTCGGTGTGCTGGGTGCTCAGTACTCAGTGCTCAGGTTGCTGGGTGTTCAGTACTCAGGGTGCTGGGTGCTCAGTGCTCAGTGCTCAGGGTGTTGGGTGCTCAGTGCTCAGTGCTCAGGGTGCTGCGTGCTCAGTACTCAGGGTGCTGGGTGCTCAGTACTCAGGGTGCTGTGTGCTCAGTGCTCAGGGTGCTGGGTGCTCAGTACTCTGGGTGTTGGGTGCTCAGTACTCAGGGTGCTGGGTGCTCAGTGCTCGGGGTGCTGGGTGCTCAGTGCTCGGGGTGCTGTGTGCTCAGTGCTCAGGGTGCTGGGTGCTCAGTATTCAGGGTGCTGGGTGCTCAGTGCTCGGGGTGCTCGGTGCTCAGTACTCAAGGTGCTGGGTGCTCAGTGCTCAGGGTGCTGGGTGCTCAGTGCTCAGGGTCCTGGGTGCTCAGTGCTCAGGGTGCTGGGTGCTCAGTACTCAGTGCTCAGGATGCTGGGTGCTCAGTGCTCGGGCTGCTGGGTGCTCAGTGCTCAGGGTGCTGGGTGCTCAGTACTCACGGTGCTGGGTTCTCAGTACTCAGGGTGCTGGGTGCACAGTGCTAGGGGTGCTGGGTGCTCAGTGCTCGGGGTCTGGATGCTCAGTACTCAGGGTGCTGGGTGCTCAGTACTCAGGGTGCTGGGTGCTCAGTGCTCAGGGTGCTCGGTGCTCAGTGTTCGGGGAGCTCGGTGCTCAGTACTCAGGGTGCTGGGTGCTCAGTACTCAGTGCTCGGGGTCCTGGGTGCTCTGTGCTCGGGGTGCTGGGTGCTCAGTGCTCTGGGTGCTTAGTGCTCAGTACTCAGGGTGCTGGGTGCTCAGTACTCAGTGCTCGGGGTCCTGGGTGCTCTGTGCTCGGGGTGCTGGGTGCTCAGTGCTCTGGGTGCTTAGTGCTCAGTACTCAGGGTGCTGGTGGCTCAGTACTCAGGGTGCTGGGTGCTCAGTACTCAGGGTGCTCGGTTCACAGTACTCAGGGTGCTGGGTGCTCATTCTCGGGGTGCTGGGTGCTCAGTGCTCAGGGTGCTGGGTGCTCAGTACTCAGGGTGCTGGGGGCCCAGTACTCAGGGTACTGGGTACTCAGTGCTCAGGGTGCTGGGTGCTCAGTGCTCGGGGTGCTGGGTGCTGAGTGCTCAGGGTGCTGGGTGCTCAGTGCTCGGGGTGCTCGGTGCTCAGTGCTCAGGGTCCTGGGTGCTCAGTACTCAGGGTGCTGGGTGCTTAGTACTCAGGGTGCTCAGTGCTCAGTACACAGGGTGCTGGGTGCTCAGTGCTCGCCTTGCTTGGTGCTCAGTGCTCAGTACTCAGGGTGCTGGGTGCTCAGTGCTCGGGGTGCTGGGTGCTCAGTACTCAGCGTGCTGGGTGCTCAATACTCAGGGTGCTGGGTGCTCAGTGCTCAGGGTGCTGGGTGCTCAGTGCTCAGGGTAATGGGTGCTCAGTGATCGGGGTGCTGGGTGCTCAGTACTCAGGTTGCTCAGTGCTCGGGGAGCTCGGTGCTCAGTACTCAGGGTCCTGGGTGCTCAGTACTCAGTGCTCGGGGACCTGGGTGATCCGTGCTCGGGGTGCTGGGTGCTCAGTGCTCTGGGTGCTTAGTGCTCAGTACTCAGGGTGCTGGGTGCTCAGTACTCAGGGTGCTGGGTGCTCAGTCCTCAGGGTGCTCGGTTCTCAGTACTCAGGGTGCTGGGTGCTCATTCTCGGGGTGCTTTGCTCAGTTCTCGGGGTGCTGTGTGCTCAGTACTCAGGATGCTGGGGCTCAGTACTCAGGGTGCTGGGTGCTCAGTACTCAGGGTGATCTGTTCTCAGTACTCAGGTTGCTGGGTGCTCATTGCTCGGGGTGCTGGGTGCTTAGTACTCGGGGTGCTCAGTGCTCAGTACTAAGGGTGCTGGGTGCTCAGTACTCAGGGTGCTGGGTTCTCAGTGCTCAGGGTGCTCGGTGCTCAGTACTCGGGGTGCTGGGTGCTCAGTACTCGGGGTGCTGGGTGCTCAGTGCTCAGGGTGCTGGGTGCTCAGTGCTAGGGGTGCTGGTTGCTCAGTGCTGAGGGTGGTGCTGGGTGCTCAGTACTAAGGGTGCTGGGTGCTCAGTGCTCGGGGTGCTCGGTGCTCAGTACTCAGGGTGCTGTGTGCTCAGTGCTCAGGGTGCTGGGTGCTCAGTGCTCAGGGTGCTGGGTGCTCAGTGCTCAGCGTGCTTGATAATCAGTACTCAGGGTGCTGGGTGCTCAGTGCTCAGGGTGCTGGGTGCTCAGTGCTCGGGGTGCTGGGTGCTCAGTACTCAGGGTGCTGGGTGCTCAGTACTCAGGGTGCTGGGTGCTCAGTACTCGGGGTGCTGGGTGCTCAGTGCTCACCGTGCTGGGTGCTCAGTACTCAGGTTGCTCGGTGCTCAGTGCTTGGGGTGCTGGGTGCTCAGTACTCAGGGTGCTGGGTGCTCAGTGCTCAGGGTGCTGGGTGCTCAGTGCTCAGGGTGCTGGGTGCTCAGTACTCAGTGCTCAGGATGCTGGGTGCTCAGTGCTCGGGCTGCTGGGTGCTCAGTGCTCAGGGTGCTGGGTGCTCAGTACTCAGGGTGCTGGGTGCTCAGTACTCAGGGTGCTGGGTGCACAGTGCTAGGGGTGCTGGGTGCTCAGTGCTCGGGGTCTGGGTGCTCAGTACTCAGGGTGCTGGGTGCTCAGTACTCAGGGTGCTGGGTGCTCAGTACTCGGGGTGCTGGGTGCTCTGTACTCAGGGTGCTGGGTGCTCAGTGCTCAGGGTCCTGGGTGCTCAGTGCTCAGGGTGATCGGTGCTCAGTACTCAGGGTGCTGGGTGCTCTGTGCTCGGGGTGCTGGGTGCTCAGTGCTCTGGGTGCTTAGTGCTCAGTACTCAGGGTGCTGGGTGCTCAGTACTCAGGGTGCTGGGTGCTCAGTGCTCGGGGTGCTGGGTGCTCAGTGCTCGGGGTGCTGTGTGCTCAGTGCTCAGGGTGCTGGGTGCTCAGTATTCAGGGTGCTGGGTGCTCAGTGCTCGGGGTGCTCGGTGCTCAGTACTCAAGGTGCTGGGTGCTCAGTGATCAGGGTGCTGGGTGCTCAGTCCTCGGGGTGCTCCGTGCTCAGTGCTCAGGGTGCTGGGTGCTCAGTGCTCAGGATGATCAGTGCTCAGTACTCAGGGTGCTGGGTGCTCAGTGCTCAGGGTGCTGGGTGCTCAGTCCTCAGGGTGCTCAGTACTCAGGGTGCTGGGTGCTCAGTACTCAGGGTGCTAGGTGCTCAGTGCTCAGGGTGATCAGTGCTCATTACTCAGGGTGCTGGGTGCTCAGTGCTCAGGGTGCTGGGTGCTCAGTCCTCAGGGTGCTCAGTACTCAGGATGCTGGGTGCTCAGTACTCAGGTTGCTGGGTGCTCAGTGCTCAGGCTGATCAGTGCTCAGTACTCAGGGTGCTGGGTGCTCAGTGCTCAGGGAGCTGGGTGCTCAGTACTCAGGGTGCTCAGTGCTCAGTGCTCGGGGTGCTGGGTGCTCAGTGCTCAGGGTGATCAGTGCTCAGGACTCAGGGTGCTGGTTGCTCAGTGCTCAGGGTGCTGGGTGCTCAGTGCTCAGGGTGCTCAGTACTCAGGGTGCTCGGTGCTCAGTGCTCAGTACTCAGGGTGTTCAGTACTCAGGGTGCTGGGTGCTCAGAGCTCGGGGTGCTGGGTGCTCAGTACTCAGGGTGCTCGGTGCTCAGTACTCGGGGTGCTGGGTGCTCAGTACTCAGGGTGCTGGGTGCTCAGAGCTCTGGGTGCTGGGTGCTCAGTGCTCAGGGTGATCGGTGCTCAGTGCTCACGGTGCTGGGTGCTCAGTCCTCAGGGTGCTCAGTGCTCAAGGTACTGGGTGCTCAGTGCTCGGGGTGCTCGGTGCTCAGTACTCAGGGTGCTGAGTGCTCAGTACTCAGGGTGCAGGGTGCTCAGTGCTCAGGGTGCTGTGTGCTCAGTGCTCAGGATGCTGGGTGCTCAGTGCTCAGAGTGTTGAGTTCTCAGTGCTCAGGGTGCTCAGTGCTCAGTGCTCAGTACTCAGGGTGCTGGGGGCTCAGTGCTCGGGGTGCTGGGTGCTCAGTGCTCAGTGCTCAGGGTGCTGGGTGCTCAGTGCTCAGGGTGCTGTTTGCTCAGTACTCAGGGTGCTGGGTGCTCAGTACTCAGGGTGCTGGGTGCTCAGTGCTCAGGGTGCTGGGTGCTCAGTACTCAGGGTGCTGGGTGCTCAGTACTCAGGGTGCTGGGTGCTCAGTGCTCGGGGTGCTGGGTGCTCAGTGCTCGGGGTGCTGGGTGCTCAGTAATCAGGGTGCTGGGTGCTCAGTGCTCGGGGTGCTCGGTGCTCAGTACTCAAGGTGCTGGGTGCTCAGTGCTCAGGCTGCTGGGTGCTCAGTCCTCGGGGTGCACCGTGCTCAGTGATCAGGGTGCTGGGTGCTCAGTACTCAGGGTGCTCGGTGCTCATTACTCAGGGTTCTCAGTGCTCAGTACTCAGGGTGCTCGGTGCTCAATGCTCAGGGTGGTGGGTGCTCATTACTCAGGGTGCTCAGTGCTCAGTACTCGGGGTGCTGAGTGCTCAGTGCTCAGGGTGCTCAGTGCTCAGTGCTCGGTGTGCTGGGTGCTCAGTACTCAGTGCTCAGGTTGCTGGGTGTTCAGTACTCAGGGTGCTGGGTGCTCAGTGCTCAGGGTGCTCAGTGCTCATTACTCAGTGCTCAGGGTGCTCAGTGCTCAGTGCTCAGGGTGCTCAGTGCTCAGTGCTCAGGGTGATGGGTGCTCATTACTCAGTGCTCAGGGTGCTCAGTGCTCAGAGTGCTCAGGTTGCTCAGTGCTCAGTATTCAGTGCTCAGCGTGCTCAGTGCTCAGCGCTCAGAGTGCTGGGTGTTCAGTACTCAGGGTGCTGGGTACTCAGTACTCAGGGTTCTGGGTGCTCAGTGCTCGGGGTGCTGGGTGCTCAGTGCTCAGCGTGCTCAGTGCTCAGTACTCAGGGTGCTGGGTGCTCAGTACTCAGGGTGCTGGGTGCTCAGTGCTCGGGGTGCTGGGTGCTCAGTACTCAGGGTGCTGGGTGCTCAGTGCTCAGGGTGCTGGGTGCTCAGTGATCGCGGTGCTGGGTGCTCAGTACTCAGGGTGCTGGGTGCTCAGTACTCAGGGTGCTGGGTGCTCAGTGCTCGGAGTGCTGGGTGCTCAGTGCTCGGGGCGCTGGGTGCTCAGTGCTCGGGGTCCTGGGTGCTCAGTACTCAGGGTGCTGGGTGCTTAGTACTCAGGGTGCTCAGTGCTCAGTACACAGGGTGCTGGGTGCTCAGTGCTCGCCTTGCTGGGTGCTCAGTGCTCAGTACTCAGCGTGCTGGGTGATCAGTACTCAGGGTGCTGGGTGCTCAGTGCTCAGGGTGCTGGGTGCTCAGTGCTCAGGGTACTGGGTGCTCAGTGATCGGGGTGCTGGGTGCTCAGTACTCAGGTTGCTCAGTGCTCGGGGAGCTCGGTGCTCAGTACTCAGGGTGCTGGGTGCTCAGTACTCAGTGCTCGGGGACCTGGGTGATCCGTGCTCGTGGTGCTGGGTGCTCAGTGCTCTGGGTGCTTAGTGCTCAGTACTCAGGGTGCTGGGTGCTCAGTACTCAGGGTGCTGGGTGCTCATTCTCGGGGTGCTGGGTGCTCAGTGCTCGGGGTGCTGGGTGCTCAGGGCTCAGGGTGCTGGGGGCTCAGTACTCAGGGTTCTGGGTGCTCAGTCCTCAGGGTGCTCGGTTCTCAGTACTCAGGGTGGTGGGTGCTCATTCTCGGGGTGCTTTGCTCAGTTCTCCGGGTGCTGGGTGCTCAGTACTCAGGGTGCTGGGGCTCAGTACTCAGGGTGCTGGGTGCTCAGTACTCAGGGTGATCTGTTCTCAGTACTCAGGTTGCTGGGTGCTCATTGCTCGGGGTGCTGGGTGCTTAGTACTCGGGGTGCTCAGTGCTCAGTACTCAGGGTGCTGGGTGCTCAGTACTCAGGGTGCTGTGTGCTCAGTGCTCAGGGTGCTCGGTGCTCAGTACTCGGGGTGCTGGGTGCTCAGTACTCGGGGTGCTGGGTGCACAGTGCTCAGGGTGCTGGGTGCTCAGTGCTCGGGGTGCTGGGTGCTCAGTGCTGAGGGTGGTGCTGGGTGCTCAGTACTAAGGGTGCTGGGTGCTCAGTGCTCAGGGTGCTGGGTACTCAGTACTCAGGGTGCTGGGTGCTCAGTACTCAGGGTGCTGGGTGCTCAGTGCTCAGGTTGCTGGGTGCTCAGTGCTCAGGGTGCTGGGTGCTCAGTACTCAGGGTCCTGGGTGCTCAGTGCTCAGGGTGATCGGTGCTCAGTACTCAGGGTGCTGGGTGCTCAGTGCTCAGGGTGCTGGGTGCTCAGTCCTCAGGGTGCTCAGTGCTCAGGGTGCTGGGTGCTCAGTGCTCGGGGTGCTCGGTGCTCAGTACTCAGGGTGCTGAGTGCTCAGTACTCAGGGTGCTGGGTGCTCAGTACTCATGGTGCTGGGTGCTCAGTACTCAGGGGGCTGGGTGCTCAGTGCTCAGGGTGCTGCTTGCTCAATGCTCAGGGTGCTGGGTGCTCAGTGCTCGGGGTGCTGGGTGCTCAGTGCTCAGGGTGCTGGGTGCTCAGTGCTCAGTGCTCAGGGTGTTGGGTGCTCAGTGCTCAGTGCTCAGGGTGCTGCGTGCTCAGTACTCAGGGTGCTGGGTGCTCAGTACTCAGGGTGCTGGGTGCTCAGTGCTCAGTGTGCTGGGTGCTCAGTACTCTGGGTGTTGGGTGCTCAGTACTCAGGGTGCTGGGTGCTCAGTGCTCGGGGTGCTGGGTGCTCAGTGTTCGGGGTTCTGTGTGCTCAGTGCTCAGGGTGCTGGGTGCTCAGTATTCAGGGTGCTGGGTGCTCAGTGCTCGGGGTGCTCGGTGCTCAGTACTCAAGGTGCTGGGTGCTCAGTGCTCAGGGTGCTGGGTGCTCAGTCCTCGGGGTGCTCCATGCTCATTGCTCAGGGTGCTGGGTGCTCAGTGCTCAGGATGATCAGTGCTCAGTACTCAGGGTGCTGGTTGCTCAGTGCTCAGGGTGCTGGGTGCTCAGTCCTCAGGGTGCTCAGTACTCAGGGTGCTGGGTGCTCAGTACTCAGGGTGCTGGGTGCTCAGTGCTCAGGGTGATCAGTGCTCAGTACTCAGGGTGCTGGGTGCTCAGTGCTCAGGGTGCTGGGTGCTCAGTACTCAGGGTGCTGGGTGCTCAGTGCTCGGGGTGCTGGGTGCTCAGTGCTCAGGGTGATCAGTGCTCAGTACTCAGGGTGCTGGTTGCTCAGTGCTCAGTGTGCTGTGTGCTCAGTCCTCAGGGTGCTCAGTACTCAAGGTGCTGGGTGCTCAGTGCTCGGGGTGCTCGGTGCTCAGTACTCAGGGTGCTGATTGCTCAGTACTCAGGGTGCTGGGTGCTCAGTGCTCGGGGTGCTGGGTGCTCAGTGCTCAGGGTGATCAGTGCTCAGTACTCAGGGTGCTGGTTGCTCAGTGCTCAGTGTACTGTGTGCTCAGTCCTCAGGGTGCTCAGTACTCAAGGTGCTGGGTGCTCAGTGCTCGGGGTGCTCGGTGCTCAGTGCTCAGTACTCAGGGTGTTCAGTACTCAGGGTGCTGGGTGCTCAGTGCTCGGGGTGCTGGGTGCTCAGTACTCAGGGTGCTGGGTGCTCAGTACTCGGGGTGCTGGGTGCTCGGTACTCAGGGTGCTGGGTGCTCAGAGCTCTGGGTGCTGGGTGCTCAGTGCTCAGGGTGATCGGTGCTCAGTGTTCACGGTGCTGGGTGCTCAGTCCTCAGGGTGCTCAGTGCTCAAGGTGCTGGGTGCTCAGTGCTCGGGGTGCTCGGTGCTCAGTACTCAGGTTGCTGATTGCTCAGTACTCAGGGTGCTGGGTGCTCAGTACTCAGGGTGCTGTGTGCTCAGTACTCAGGGTGCTGGGTGCTCAGTGCTCAGGGTGCTGGGGCCTCAGTGCTCAGGGTGCTGGGTGCTCAGTGCTCGGGGTTCTGGGTGCTCAGTGCTCGGGGTGCTGGGTGCTCAGTGCTCAGTGCTCAGGGTGCTAGGTGCTCAGTGCTCAGTGCTCAGGGTGCTGGTTGCTCAGTACTCAGGGTGCTGGGTGCTCAGTACTCAGGGTGCTGGGTGCACAGTGCTCAGGGTGCTGGGTGCTCAGTACTCAGGGTGCTGGGTGCTCAGTACTCAGGGTGCTGGGTGCTCAGTGCTCGGGGTGCTGGGTGCTCAGCGCTCGGGGCGCTGGGTGCTCAGTAATCAGGGTGCTGGGTGCTCAGTGCTCGGGGTGCTCGGTGCTCAGTACTCAAGGTGCTGGGTGCTCAGTGCTCAGGGTGATGGGTGCTCAGTCCTCAGGGTGCACCGTGCTCAGTGATCAGGGTGCTGGGTGCTCAGTACTCAGGGTGCTCGGTGCTCAGTACTCAGGGTTCTCAGTGCTCAGTACTCAGGGTGCTGGGTGCTCAGTGCTCAGGGTGGTGGGTGCTCAGTACTCAGGGTGCTCAGTGCTTAGTACTCGGGGTGCTGAGTGCTCAGTGCTCAGGGTGCTCAGTGCTCAGTGCTCGGGGTGCTGGGTGCTCAGTACTCAGTGCTCAGGTTGCTGGGTGTTCAGTACTCAGGGTGATGGGTGCTCAGTACTCAGGGTGCTGGGTGCTCAGTGCTCAGGGTGCTCAGTGCTCAGTACTCAGTGCTCAGGGTGCTGGGTGTTCAGTACTCAGGGTGCTGGGTGTTCAGTACTCGGTGTGCTGGGTGCTCAGTGCTCAGGGTGCTCAGTGCTCATTACTCAGTGCTCAGGGTGCTCAGTGCTCAGTGCTCAGGGTGCTGGGTGTTCAGTACTCAGGGTGCTGGGTGTTCAGTACTCGGTGTGCTGGGTGCTCAGTGCTCAGAGTGCTCAGGTTGCTCAGTGCTCAGTATTCAGTGCTCAGGGTGCTCAGTGCTCAGCGCTCAGAGTGCTGGGTGTTCAGTACTCAGGGTGCTGGGTGCTCAATACTCAGGATGCTGCGTGCTCAGTGCTCAGGGTGCTGGGTGCTCAGTACTCTGGGTTTTGGGTGCTCAGTACTCAGGGTGCTGGGTGCTCAGTGCTCAGGGTGCTGGGTGCTCAGTGCTCAGGGTGATGGGTGCTCAGTACTCAGGGTGCTGGGTGCTCAGTGCTCGTGGTGCTGGGTGCTCAGTGCTCAGGGTGCTCAGTGCTCAGTACTCAGGGTGCTGGGTGCTCAGTACTCAGGGTGCTGGGTGCTCAGTGCTCGGGGTGCTGGGTGCTCAGTACTCAGGGTGCTGGGTGCTCAGGGCTCGTGGTGCTGGGTGCTCAGTGATCGGGGTGCTGGGTGCTCAGTACTCAGGGTGCTGGGTGCTCAGTACTCAGGGTGCTGGGTGCTCAGTGCTCGGGGTGCTGGGTGCTCAGTGCTCGGGGCGCTGGGTGCTCAGTGCTCGGGGTGCTGGGTGCTCAGTACTCAGGGTGCTGTGTGCTCAGTGCTCAGTACTCAGCGTGCTGGGTGCTCAGTGCTCAGTGCTCAGGGTGCTCAGTGCTCAGGGTGCTGGGTGCTCAGGGTGCTGGGTGCTCAGTGCTCGGGGTGCTGGGTGCTCAGTGCTCAGGGTGCTGGGTGCTCAGTGCTCAGTGCTCAGGGTGCTGGGTGTTCAGTACTCAGGGTGCTGGGTGCTCAGTACTCAGGGTGCTGGGTGCTCAGTGCTCAGGGTGCTGGGTGCTCAGTGCTCAGGGTGCTGGGTGCTCAGTACTCAGGGTGCTGGGTGCTCAGTACTCAGGGTTCTCGGTGCTCAGTACTCAGGGTGCTGGGTGCTCAGTGCCCAGGGTGCTGGGTGCTCAGTACTCAGGGTGCTGGGTGCTCAGTACTCAGGGTGCTGGGTGCTCAGTGCTCAGGGTGCTGGCTGCTCAGTACTCAGGGTGCTGGGTGCCCAGTGCTCGGGGTGCTGTGTGCTCCGTGCTCAGGGTGCTGGGTGCTCAGTATTCAGGGTGCTGGGTGCTCAGTGCTCGGGGTGCTCGGTGCTCAGTGCTCAGGGTGCTGGGTGCTCAGTGCTCAGGATGATCAGTGCTCAGTACTCAGGGTGCTGGGTGCTCAGTGCTCAGGGTGCTCAGTGCTCAGTACTCAGTGTTCAGGGTGCTGGGTGTTCAGTTCTCAGGGTGCTGGGTGTTCAGTACTCGGTGTGCTGGGTGCTCAGTGCTCAGGGTGCTCAGTGCTCATTACTCAGTGCTCAGGGTGCTCAGTGCTCAGTGCTCAGGGTGCTGGGTGTTCAGTACTCAGGGTGCTGGGTGTTCAGTACTCGGTGTGCTGGGTGCTCAGTGCTCAGAGTGCTCAGGTTGCTCAGTGCTCAGTATTCAGTGCTCAGGGTGCTCAGTGCTCAGCGCTCAGAGTGCTGGGTGTTCAGTACTCAGGGTGCTGGGTGGTCAGTACTCAGGGTGCTGCGTGCTCAGTGCTCAGGGTGCTGGGTGCTCAGTATTCTGGGTTTTGGGTGCTCAGTACTCAGGGTGCTGGGTGCTCAGTGCTCAGGGTGCTGGGTTCTCAGTGCTCAGGGTGATGGGTGCTCAGTACTCAGGGTGCTGGGTGCTCAGTGCTCGGGGTGCTGGGTGCTCAGTGCTCAGGGTGCTCAGTGCTCAGTACTCAGGGTGCTGGGTGCTCAGTACTCAGGGTGCTGGGTGCTCAGTGCTCGGGGTGCTGGGTGCTCAGTACTCAGGGTGCTGGCTGCTCAGTGCTCGGGGTGCTGGCTGCTCAGTGATCGGGGTGCTGGGTGCTCAGTACTCAGGGTCCCTGGTGCTCAGTACTCAGGGTGCTGGGTGCTCAGTGCTCGGGGTGCTGGGTGCTCAGTGCTCGGGGCGCTGGGTGCTCAGTGCTCGGGGTGCTGGGTGCTCAGTACTCAGGGTGCTGTGAGCTCAGTGCTCAGTACTCAGCGTGCTGGGTGCTCAGTGCTCAGTGCTCAGGGTGCTCAGTGCTCAGGGTGCTGGGTGCTCAGGGTGCTGGGTGCTCAGTGCTCGGGGTGCTGGGTGCTCAGTGCTCAGGGTGCTGGGTGCTCAGTGCTCAGTGCTCAGGGTGCTGGGTGTTCAGTACTCAGGGTGCTGGGTGCTCAGTACTCCGGGTGCTGGGTGCTCAGTGCTCAGGGTGCTGGGTGCTCAGTGCTCAGGGTGCTGGGTGCTCAGTACTCAGGGTGCTGGGTGCTCAGTACTCAGGGTGCACGGTGCTCAGTACTCAGGGTGCTGGGTGCTCAGTGCCCAGGGTGCTGGGTGCTCAGTACTCAGGGTGCTGGGTGCTCATTACTCAGGGTGCTGGGTGCTCAGTGCTCAGGGTGCTGTCTGCTCAGTACTCAGGGTGCTCGGTGCTCAGTGCTCGGTGTGCTGGGTGCTCAGTGCTCAGGGTGATCAGTGCTCAGTACTCAGGGTGCTGGGTGCTCAGTGCTCAGGGTGCTGGGTACTCAGTCCTCAGGGTGCTGGGTGCTCAGTGCTCAGTACTCAGGGTGCTCAGTACTCAGGGTGCCGGGTGCTCAGTGCTCGGGGTGCTGGGTGCTCAGTACTCAGGGTGCTGGGTGCTCAGTACTCGGGGTGCTGGGTGCTCAGTACTCAGGGTGCTGGGTGATCAGTGCTCGGGGTGCTGGGTGCTCAGTGCTCAGGGTGATCGGTGCTCAGTGCTCAGGGTGCTGGGTGCTCAGTCCTCAGGGTGCTCAGTGCTCAGGGTGCTGGGTGCTCAGTGCTCGGGGTGCTCGGTGCTCAGTACTCAGGGTGCTGAGTGCTCAGTTCTCACGGTGCTGGGTGCTCAGTACTCAGGGTGCTGGGTGCTCAGTACTCAGGGTGCTGGGTGCTCAGTGCTCAGGGTGCTGGGTGCTCAGTGCTCGGGGCGCTGGGTGCTCAGTGCTCGGGGTGCTGGGTGCTCAGTACTCAGGGTGCTGTGAGCTCAGTGCTCAGTACTCAGCGTGCTGGGTGCTCAGTGCTCAGTGCTCAGGGTGCTCAGTGCTCAGGGTGCTGGGTGCTCAGGGTGCTGGGTGCTCATTGCTCGGGGTGCTGGGTGCTCAGTGCTCAGGGTGCTGGGTGCTCAGTGCTCAGTGCTCAGGGTGCTGGGTGTTCAGTACTCAGGGTGCTGGGTGCTCAGTACTCCGGGGGCTGGGTGCTCAGTGCTCAGGGTGCTGGGTGCTCAGTGCTCAGGGTGCTGGGTGCTCAGTACTCAGGGTGCTGGGTGCTCAGTACTCAGGGTGCACGGTGCTCAGTACTCAGGGTGCTGGGTGCTCAGTGCCCAGGGTGCTGGGTGCTCAGTACTCAGGGTGCTGGGTGCTCAGTACTCAGGGTGCTGGGTGCTCAGTGCTCAGGGTGCTGTCTGCTCAGTACTCAGGGTGCTCGGTGCTCAGTGCTCGGTGTGCTGGGTGCTCAGTGCTCAGGGTGATCAGTGCTCAGTACTCAGGGTGCTGGGTGCTCAGTGCTCAGGGTGCTGGGTACTCAGTCCTCAGGGTGCTGGGTGCTCAGTGCTCAGTACTCAGGGTGCTCAGTACTCAGGGTGCCGGGTGCTCAGTGCTCGGGGTGCTGGGTGCTCAGTACTCAGGGTGCTGGGTGCTCAGTACTCGGGGTGCTGGGTGCTCAGTACTCAGGGTGCTGGGTGATCAGTGCTCGGGGTGCTGGGTGCTCAGTGCTCAGGGTGATCGGTGCTCAGTGCTCAGGGTGCTGGGTGCTCAGTCCTCAGGGTGCTCAGTGCTCAGGGTGCTGGGTGCTCAGTGCTCGGGGTGCTCGGTGCTCAGTACTCAGGGTGCTGAGTGCTCAGTTCTCACGGTGCTGGGTGCTCAGTACTCAGGGTGCTGGGTGCTCAGTACTCAGGGTGCTGGGTGCTCAGTGCTCAGGGTGCTGGGTGCTCAGTGCTCAGGGTGCTATGTGCTCAGTGCTCGGGGTGCTGGGTGCTCAGTGCTCGGGGTGCTGGGTGCTCAGTGCTCAGTGCTCAGGGTGCTGGGTGCTCAGTGCTCAGGGTGCTGGTTGCTCAGTACTCAGGGTGCTGGGTGCTCAGTGCTCAGGGTGCTGGGTGCTCAGAACTCAGGGTGCTGGGTACTCAGTACTCAGGGTGCTGGGTGCTCAGTACTCATGGTGCTGGGTGCTCAGTGCTCGGGGTGCTGCGTGCTCAGTGCTCAGGGTGCTGGGTGCTCAGTGCTCAGGGTGCTGGGTGCTCAATACTCAGGGTGCTGGGTGCTCAGTGCTCGGGGTGCTCGGTGCTCAGTACTCAAGGTGCTGGGTGCTCAGTGCTCAGGGTGCTGGGTGCTCAGTCCTCGGGGTGCTCCGTGCTCAGTGATCAGGGTGCTGGGTGCTCAGTACTCAGGGTGCTCGGTGCTCAGTACTCAGGGTGCTGGGTGCTCAGTGCTCGGGTTGCTGGGTTCTCAGTGCTCAGTACTCAGGGTGCTGGGAGCTCAGTGCTCAGGGTGCTGGGTGCTCAGTATTCAGGGTGCTCAGTGCTCAGTACTCGGGGTGCTTGATGCTCAGTACTCAGGGTGCTCAGTGCTCAGTACTCGGGGTGCTCGGTGCTCAGTGCTCAGGGTGCTCAGTGCTCAGTGCTCGGGGTGCTTGGTGCTCAGTGCTAGGGGCGCTGGGTGCTCAGTGCTCGGGGTGCTGAGTGCTCAGTACTCGGGGTGCTGGGTGCTCAGTGCTCAGGGTGCTCAGTGCTCAGTACTCAGTGCTCAGGGTGCTCAGTACTCAGTGCTCAGGGTGCTGGGTGTTCAGTACTCAGGGTGCTGGGTGCTCAGTACTCAGGTTGCTGGGTGCTCAATGCTCAGGGTGCTGGGTGCTCAGTGCTCGGGGTGCTGGGTGCTCAGTACTGAGCGTGCTGGGTGCTCAGTACTCAGGGTGCTGGGTGCTCAGTACTCTGGGTGTTGGGTGCTCAGTACTCAGGGTGCTGGGTGCTCAGTGCTCGGGGTGCTGGGTGCTCAGTGCTCAGGGTGCTGGGTGCTCAGTGCTCAGGGTGCTGGGTGCTCAGTACTCAGGGTGCTGGGTGCTTAGTGCTCGAGGTGCTCGGTGCTCAGTACTCAAGGTGCTGGGTGCTCAGTCCTCGGGGTGCTCCGTGCTCAGGGTGCTGGTTGCTCAGTGCTCCGGGTGCTGGGTGCTCAGTACTCAGCGTGCTGTGTGCTCAGTACTCAGGGTGCTGGGTGCTCAGTGCTCAGGGTGCTGGGTGCTCAGTTCTCAGGGTGCAGGGTGCTCAGTGATCGGGGTGCTGGGTGCTCAGTACTCAGGGTGCTCAGTGCTCGAGGTGCTCGGTGCTCAGTACTCAAGGTGCTGGGTGCTCAGTGCTCAGGGTGCTGGGTGCTCAGTCCTCGGGGTTCTCCGTGCTCAGGGTGCTGGGTGCTCAGTGCTCAGGGTGCTGGGTGCTCAGTGGTCAGTGCTCAGGGTGCTGGGTGTTCAGTACTCAGGGTGCTGGGTGCTCAGTACTCAGGGTGCTGGGTGCTCAGTGCTCAGGGTGCTGGGTGCTCAGTGCTCAGGGTGCTGGGTGCTCAGTACTCAGGGTGCTGGGTGCTCAGTACTCAGGGTGCTCGGTACTCAGTACTCAGGGTGCTGGGTGCTCAGTGCCCAGGGTGCTGGCTGCTCAGTACTCAGGGTGCTGGGTGCTCAGTACTCAGGGTGCTGGGTGGCAGTGCTCAGGGTGCTGGCTGCTCAGTACTCAGGGTGCTGGGTGCTCAGTGCTCGGGGTGCTGGGTGCTCAGTGCTCAGGGAGATCAGTGCTCAGTACTCAGTGTGCTGGGTGCTCAGTGCTCAGGGTGCTGGGTACTCAGTCCTCATGGTGCTGGGTGCTCAGTGCTCAGTACACAGGGTGCTCAGTACTCAGGGTGCTGGGTGAGCAGTGCTCGGGGTGCTGGGTGCTCAGTACTCAGGGTGCTGGGTGCTCAGTGCTCGGGGTTCTGGGTGCTCAGTACTCAGGGTGATCGGTGCTCAGTGCTCAGGGTGCTGGGTGCTCAGTCCTCAGGGTGCTCAGTGCTCAGGGTGCTGGGTGCTCAGTGCTCGGGGTGCTCGGTGCTCAGTACTCAGGGTGCTGAGTGCTCAGTTCTCACGGTGCTGGGTGATCAGTACTCAGGATGGTGGGTGCTCAGTACTCAGGGTGCTGGGTGCTCAGTTCTCAGGGTGCTGGGTGCTCAGTGCTCAGGGTGCTGGGTGCTCAGTGCTCGGGGTGCTGGGTGCTCAGTGCTCGGGGTGCTGGGTGCTCAGTGCTCAGTGCTCAGGGTGCTGGGTGCTCAGTGCTCAGGGTGCTGGTTGCTCAGTACTCAGGGTGCTGGGTGCTCAGTACTCAGGGTGCTGGGTGCTCAGTGCTCAGGGTGCTGGGTGCTCAGTACTCAGGGTGCTGGGTGCTCAGTACTCAGGGTGCTGGGTGCTCAGTACTCAGGGTGCTGGGTGCTCAGTGCTCGGGGTGCTCGGTGCTCAGTACTCAGGGTGCTCGGTGCTCAGTACTCAGGGTGCTGGGTGCTCAGTGCTCGGGGTGCTGGGTCCTCAGTGCTCAGTACTCAGGGTGCTGGGTGCTCAGTGCTCAGGGTGCTGGGTGCTCAGTACTCAGGGTGCTGGGTGCTCAGTGCTCGGGGTGCTGGGTGCTCAGTGCTCAGGGTGCTCAGTGCTCAGTACTCAGGGTGCTGGGTGCTCAGTACTCAGGGTGCTGGGTGCTCAGTGCTCGGGGTGCTGGGTGCTCAGTACTCAGGGTGCTGGGTGCTCGGTGCTCGGGGTGCTGGCTGCTCAGTGATCGGGGTGCTGGGTGCTCAGTACTCAGGGTCCCTGGTGCTCAGTACTCAGGGTGCTATGTGCTCAGTGCTCGGGGTGCTGGGTGCTCAGTGCTCGGGGCGCTGGGTGCTCAGTGCTCGGGGTGCTGGGTGCTCAGTACTCAGGGTGCTGTGAGCTCAGTGCTCAGTACTCAGCGTGCTGGGTGCTCAGTGCTCAGTGCTCAGGGTGCTCAGTGCTCAGGGTGCTGGGTGCTCAGGGTGCTGGGTGCTCAGTGCTCGGGGTGCTGGGTGCTCAGTGCTCAGGGTGCTGGGTGCTCAGTGCTCAGTGCTCAGGGTGCTGGGTGTTCAGTACTCAGGGTGCTGGGTGCTCAGTACTCCGGGTGCTGGGTGCTCAGTGCTCAGGGTGCTGGGTGCTCAGTGCTCAGGGTGCTGGGTGCTCAGTACTCAGGGTGCTTGGTGCTCAGTACTCAGGGTGCACGGTGCTCAGTACTCAGGGTGCTGGGTGCTCAGTGCCCAGGGTGCTGGGTGCTCAGTACTCAGGGTGCTGGGTGCTCAGTACTCAGGGTGCTGGGTGCTCAGTGCTCAGGGTGCTGGCTGCTCAGTACTCAGGGTGCTCGGTGCTCAGTGCTCGGTGTGCTGGGTGCTCAGTGCTCAGGGTGATCAGTGCTCAGTACTCAGGGTGCTGGGTGCTCAGTGCTCAGGGTGCTGGGTACTCAGTCCTCAGGGTGCTGGGTGCTCAGTGCTCAGTACTCAGGGTGCTCAGTACTCAGGGTGCCGGGTGCTCAGTGCTCGGGGTGCTGGGTGCTCAGTACTCAGGGTGCTGGGTGCTCAGTACTCGGGGTGCTGGGTGCTCAGTACTCAGGGTGCTGGGTGATCAGTGCTCGGGGTGCTGGGTGCTCAGTGCTCAGGGTGATCGGTGCTCAGTGCTCAGGGTGCTGGGTGCTCAGTCCTCAGGGTGCTCAGTGCTCAGGGTGCTGGGTGCTCAGTGCTCGGGGTGCTCGGTGCTCAGTACTCAGGGTGCTGAGTGCTCAGTTCTCACGGTGCTGGGTGCTCAGTACTCAGGGTGCTGGGTGCTCAGTACTCAGGGTGCTGGGTGCTCATTGCTCAGGGTGCTGGGTGCTCAGTGCTCAGGGTGCTATGTGCTCAGTGCTCGGGGTGCTGGGTGCTCAGTGCTCGGGGTGCTGGGTGCTCAGTGCTCAGTGCTCAGGGTGCTGGGTGCTCAGTGCTCAGGGTGCTGGTTGCTCAGTACTCAGGGTGCTGGGTGCTCAGTGCTCAGGGTGCTGGGTGCTCAGAACTCAGGGTGCTGGGTACTCAGTACTCAGGGTGCTGGGTGCTCAGTACTCAGGGTGCTGGGTGCTCAGTGCTCGGGGTGCTGCGTGCTCAGTGCTCAGGGTGCTGGGTGCTCAGTGCTCAGGGTGCTGGGTGCTCAATACTCAGGGTGCTGGGTGCTCAGTGCTCGGGGTGCTCGGTGCTCAGTACTCAAGGTGCTGGGTGCTCAGTGCTCAGGGTGCTGGGTGCTCAGTCCTCGGGGTGCTCCGTGCTCAGTGATCAGGGTGCTGGGTGCTCAGTACTCAGGGTGCTCGGTGCTCAGTACTCAGGGTGCTGGGTGCTCAGTGCTCGGGGTGCTGGGTCCTCAGTGCTCAGTACTCAGGGTGCTGGGTGCTCAGTGCTCAGGGTGCTGGGTGCTCAGTATTCAGGGTGCTCAGTGAACAGTACTCGGGGTGCTTGGTGCTCAGTACTCAGGGTGCTCAGTGTTCAGTACTCGGTGTGCTGGGTGCTCAGTGCTCAGGGTGCTCAGTGCTCAGTGCTTGGGGTGCTGGGTGATCAGTGCTCAGGGTGCTGGGTGCTCAGTACTCTGGGTGTTGGGTGCTCAGTACTCAGGGTGCTGGGTGGCAGTGCTCAGGGTGCTGGGTGCTCAGTGCTCGGGGTGCTGGGTGCTCAGTGCTCAGGGAGATCAGTGCTCAGTACTCAGTGTGCTGGGTGCTCAGTGCTCAGGGTGCTGGGTACTCAGTCCTCATGGTGCTGGGTGCTCAGTGCTCAGTACACAGGGTGCTCAGTACTCAGGGTGCTGGGTGAGCAGTGCTCGGGGTGCTGGGTGCTCAGTACTCAGGGTGCTGGGTGCTCAGTGCTCGGGGTTCTGGGTGCTCAGTACTCAGGGTGATCGGTGCTCAGTGCTCAGGGTGCTGGGTGCTCAGTCCTCAGGGTGCTCAGTGCTCAGGGTGCTGGGTGCTCAGTGCTCGGGGTGCTCGGTGCTCAGTACTCAGGGTGCTGAGTGCTCAGTTCTCACGGTGCTGGGTGATCAGTACTCAGGATGCTGGGTGCTCAGTACTCAGGGTGCTGGGTGCTCAGTTCTCAAGGTGCTGGGTGCTCAGTGCTCAGGGTGCTGGGTGCTCATTCTCGGGGTGCTGGGTGCTCAGTGCTCGGGGTGCTGGGTGCTCAGTACTCAGGGTGCTGGGGGCTCAGGACTCAGGGTGCTGGGTGCTCAGTACTCAGGGTGCTCGGTTCTCAGTACTCAGGGTGCTGGGTACTCATTCTCGGGGTGCTGATGCTCAGTGCTCGGGGTGCTGGGTGCTCAGTACTCAGGGTGCTGGGGGCTCAGTACTCAGGGTGCTGGGTGCTCAGTACTCAGGGTGATCTGTTCTCAGTAATCAGGGTGCTGGGTGCTCAGTGCTCGGGCTGCTGGGTGCTCAGTACTCGGGGAGCTCATTGTTCAGTACTCAGGGTGCTGGGTGCTCAGTACTCAGGGTGCTGGGTGCTCAGTGCTCGGGGTGCTCGGTGCTCAGTACTCGGGGTGCTGGGTGCTCAGTACTCAGGGTGCTGGGTGCTCAGTGCTCAGGGTGCTGGTTGCTCAGTGCTCGGGGTGCTGGGTGCTCAGTGCTGAGGGTGCTGGCTGCTCAGTGCTCAGGGTGCTGGGTGCTCAGTACTCAGCGTGCTCGGTGCTCAGTCCTCAGGGTGCTCAGTGCTCAGTACTCAGCGTGCTGGGTGCTCAGTGCTCAGGGTCCTCGGTGCTCAGTACTCAGGGTGCTCAGTACTCAGTACTCAGCGTGCTTTGTGCTCAGTGCTCAGGGTGCTGGGTGCTCAGTACTCAGGGTGCTGTGTGCTCAGTACTCAGGGTGCTGGGTGCTCAGTGCTCGGGGTGCTGGGTGCTCAGTGCTCAGGGTGATCGGTGCTCAGTGCTCAGGGTGCTGGGTGCTCAGTCCTCAGGCTGCTCAGTGCTCAAGGTGCTGGGTGCTCAGTATTCAGGGTGCTGGGTGCTCAGTGCTCGGGGTGCTGGGTGCTCAGTGCTCAGTACTCAGGGTGCTGGGTGCTCAGTGCTCAGGGTGCTGGGTGCTCAGTACTCAGAGTGCTCAGTGCTCAGTACTCGGGTTGCTGGGTGCTCAGTACTCAGGGTGCTCAGTGCTCAGTACTCAGGGTGCTGGGTTCTCAGTGCTCAGGGTGCTCAGTGCTCAGTGCTCGGGGTGCTGGGTGCTCAGCGCTCAGTGCTCAGGGTGCTGGGTATTCAGTACTCAGGGTGCTGGGTGCTCAGTACTCAGGGTGCTGGGTGCTCAGTGCTCAGGGTGCTGGGTGTTCAGTACTCAGGGTGCTGGGTGCTCAGTACTCGGTGTGCTGGGTGCTCAGTGCTCACGGTGCTCAGTGCTCAGTAGTCAGTGCTCAGGGTGCTCAGTGCTCAGTGCTCAGGGTGCTGGGTGTTCAGTACTCAGGGTGCTGGGTGCTCAGTACTCAGGGTGCTGGGGGCTCAGTGCTCAGGGTGCTGGGTGCTCAGTACTCTGGGAGTTGGGTGCTCAATACTCAGGGTGCTGGGTGCTCAGTGCTCAGGGTGCAGGGTGCTCAGTGCTCAGGGTGCTGGGTGCTCAGTACTCAGGGTGCTGGGTGCTCAGTGCTTGAGGTGCTCGGTGCTCAGTACTCAAGGTGCTGGGAGCTCAGTGCTCAGGGTGCTGGGTGCTCAGTGCTCGGGGTGCTCGGTGCTCAGTACTCAGGGTGCTGAGTGCTCAGTACTCAGGGTGATGGGTGCTCAGTACTCAGGGTGCTGGGTGCTCAGTGCTCGGGGTGCTGGGTGCTCAGTGCTCAGGGTGCTCAGTGCTCAGTACTCAGGGTGCTGGGTGCTCAGTACTCAGGGTGCTGGGTGCTCAGTGCTCGGGGTGCTGGGTGCTCAGTACTCAGGGTGCTGGGTGCTCAGTGCTCGGGGTGCGGGGTGCTCAGTGCTCGGGGTGCTGGGTGCTCAGTACTCAGGGTGCTGGGTGCTCAGTACTCAGGGTGCTGGGTGCTCAGTGCTCGGGGTGCTGGGTGCTCAGTGCTCGGTGTGCTGGGTGCTCAGTACTCAGGGTGCTGTGTGCTCAGTGCTCAGTACTCAGCGTGCTGGGTGCTCAGTGCTCAGAGTGTTGGGTGCTCAGTACTCAGGGTGCTGGGTGCTCAGTGCTCAGTGCTCAGGGTACTCAGTTCTCAGGGTGCTGGGTGCTCAGGGTGCTGGGTGCTCAGTGCTGGGGTGCTTTGTGCTCAGTGCTCAGGGTGCTGGGTGCTCAGTGCTCAGTGCTCAGGGTGCTGGGTGTTCAGTGCTCAGTGCTCAGGGTGCTGGGTGTTCAGTAATCAGGGTGCTGGGTGCTCAGTACTCAGGGTGCTGGGTGCTCAGTACTCAGGGTGCACGGTGCTCAGTACTCAGGGTGCTGGGTGCTCAGTGCCCAGGGTGCTGGGTGCTCAGTACTCAGGGTGCTGGGTGCTCAGTTCTCAGGGTGCTGGGTGCTCAGTGCTCAGGGTGCTGGGTGCTCAGTACTCAGGGTGCTGGGTGCTCAGTGCTTGGGGTGCTGGGTGCTCAGTGCTCAGCGTGATCAGTGCTCAGTACTCAGGGTGCTGGGTGCTCAGTGCTCAGGGTGCTGGGTGCTCAGTCCTCAGGGTGCTCAGTAATCAGGGTGCTGGGTGCTCAGTACTCAGGGTGCTGGGTGCTCAGTGCTCGGTGTGCTTTGTGCTCAGTGCTCAGCGTGATCAGTGCTCAGTGCTCAGGGTGCTGGGTGCTCAGTCCTCAGGGTGCTCAGTGCTCAGGGTGCTTGGAGCTCAGTACTCAGGGTGCTGGGTGCTCAGTGCTCAGGGTCCTGGGTGCTCAGTGCTCAGGGTGCTGGGTGCTCAGTACTCAGGGTGCTCAGTGCTCAGTACTCGTGGTGCTTGGTGCTCAGTACTCAGGGTGCTCAGTGCTCAGTACTCGGGGTGCGGGGTGCTCAGTACTCAGGGTGCTCAGTGCTCAGTGCTCGGGGCGCTGGGTGCTCAGTGCTCGCGGTGCTGGGTGCTCAGTACTCGGGGTGCTGGGTGCTCAGTGCTCAGGGTGCTCAGTGCTCAGTACTCAGGGTGCTGGGTGCTCAGTACTCGAGGTGCTGGGTGCTCAGTGCTCAGGGTGCTGGGTGCTCAGTACTCAGGGTGCTGGGTGCTCAGTGCTCACGGTGCTGGGTGCTCAGTACTCTGGGTGTTGGGTGCTCAGGACTCAGGGTGCTGGGTGCTCAGTGCTCGGGGTGCTGGGTGCTCAGTGCTCAGGGTGCTGGGTGCTCAGTGCTCAGGGTGCTGGGTGCTCAGTACTCAGGGTGCTGGGTGCTTAGTGCTCGAGGTGCTCCGTGCTCAGGGTGCTGGGTGCTCAGTGCTCAGGGTGCTGGGTGCTCAGTGCTCGGGGAGCTGGGTGCTGAGTGCTCAGGGAGCTGGGTGCTCAGTGCTCGGGGAGCTGGGTGCTGAGTGCTCAGGGAGCTGGGTGATCAGTTCTCGGGGTGCTCGGTGCTCAGTGCTCAGGGTCCTGGGTGCTCAGTACTCAGGGTGCTGGGTGCTTAGTACTCAGGGTGCTCAGTGCTCAGTACACAGGCCGCTGGGTGGTCAGTGCTCGGGGTGCTGGGTGCTCAGTGCTCAATACTCAGGGTGCTGGGTGCTCAGTGCTCGGGGTGCTGGGTGCTCAGTACTCAGCGTGCTGGGTGCTCAGTACTCAGGGTGCTGGGTGCTCAGTGCTCAGGGTGCTGGGTGCTCAGTGATCGGGGTGCTGGGTGCTCAGTACTCAGGGTGATCATTGCTCGGGGAGCTCGGTGCTCAGTTCTCAGCGTGCGGGGTGCTCAGTACTCAGTGCTCGGCGTCCTGGGTGCTCAGTACTCAGGGTGCTGGGTGCTCAGTGCTCAGGGTGCTGGGTGCTCAGTGCTCAGGGTGCTGGGTGCTCAGTACTCAGGGTGCTGGGTGCTCAGTGCTCAGGGTGATCAGTGCTCAGTACTCAGGGTGCTGGGTGCTCAGTGCTCAGGGTGCTGGGTGCTCAGTCCTCAGGGTGCTCAGTAATCAGGGTGCTGGGTGCTCAGTGCTCAGTACTCAGGGTGCTCAGTACTCAGGGTGCTTGGTGCTCAGTGCTCAGTACTCAGGGTGCTCAGTACTCAGGGTGCTGGGTGCTCAGTGCTCGGGGTGCTGGGTGCTCAGTACTCAGTGTGCTGGGCGCTCAGTCCTCAGGGTGCTGGGTGCTCAGTCCTCAGGGTGCTCAGTGCTCATGGTGCTGGGTGCTCAGTGCTCAGTACACAGGGTGCTCAGTACTCAGGGTGCTGGGTGAGCAGTGCTCGGGGTGCTGGGTGCTCAGTACTCAGGGTGCTGGGTGCTCAGTGCTCGGGGTTCTGGGTGCTCAGTACTCAGGGTGATCGGTGCTCAGTGCTCAGGGTGCTGGGTGCTCAGTGGTCAGTGCTCAGGGTGCTGGGTGTTCAGTACTCAGGGTGCTGGGTGCTCAGTACTCAGGGTGCTGGGTGCTCAGTGCTCAGGGTGCTGGGTGCTCAGTGCTCAGGGTGCTGGGTGCTCAGTACTCAGGGTGCTGGGTGCTCAGTACTCAGGGTGCTTGGTACTCAGTACTCAGGGTGCTGGGTGCTCAGTGCCCAGGGTGCTGGCTGCTCAGTACTCAGGGTGCTGGGTGCTCAGTACTCAGGGTGCTGGGTGGCAGTGCTCAGGGTGCTGGCTGCTCAGTACTCAGGGTGCTGGGTGCTCAGTGCTCGGGGTGCTGGGTGCTCAGTGCTCAGGGTGATCAGTGCTCAGTACTCAGTGTGCTGGGTGCTCAGTGCTCAGGGTGCTGGGTACTCAGTCCTCATGGTGCTGGGTGCTCAGTGCTCAGTACACAGGGTGCTCAGTACTCAGGGTGCTGGGTGAGCAGTGCTCGGGGTGCTGGGTGCTCAGTACTCAGGGTGCTGGGTGCTCAGTGCTCGGGGTTCTGGGTGCTCAGTACTCAGGGTGATCGGTGCTCAGTGCTCAGGGTGCTGGGTGCTCAGTCCTCAGGGTGCTCAGTGCTCAGGGTGCTGGGTGCTCAGTGCTCGGGGTGCTCGGTGCTCAGTACTCAGGGTGCTGAGTGCTCAGTTCTCACGGTGCTGGGTGATCAGTACTCAGGGTGCTGGGTGCTCAGTACTCAGGGTGCTGGGTGCTCAGTGCTCAGGGTGCTGGGTGCTCAGTGCTCAGGGTGCTGGGTGCTCAGTGCTCGGGGTGCTGGGTGCTCAGTGCTCGGGGTGCTGGGTGCTCAGTGCTCAGTGCTCAGGGTGCTGGGTGCTCAGTGCTCAGGGTGCTGGTTGCTCAGTACTCAGGGTGCTGGGTGCTCAGTACTCAGGGTGCTGGGTGCTCAGTGCTCAGGGTGCTGGGTGCTCAGTACTCAGGGTGCTGGGTGCTCAGTACTCAGGGTGCTGGGTGCTCAGTACTCAGGGTGCTGGGTGCTCAGTGCTCGGGGTGCTCGGTGCTCAGTACTCAAGGTGCTGGGTGCTCAGTGCTCAGGGTGCTGGCTGCTCAGTCCTCGGGGTACTCCGTGCACAGTGATCAGGGTGGTGGGTGCTCAGTACTCAGGGTGCTCGGTGCTCAGTACTCAGGGTGCTGGGTGCTCAGTGCTCGGGGTGCTGGGTCCTCAGTTCTCAGTACTCAGGGTGCTGGGTGCTCAGTGCTCAGGGTGCTGGGTGCTCAGTATTCAGGGTGCTCAGTGAACAGTACTCGGGGTGCTTGGTGCTCAGTACTCAGGGTGCTCAGTGTTCAGTACTCGGTGTGCTGGGTGCTCAGTGCTCAGGGTGCTCAGTGCTCAGTGCTTGGGGTGCTGGGTGCTCAGTGCTCAGGGTGCTGGGTGCTCAGTACTCTGGGTGTTGGGTGCTCAGTACTCAGGGTGCTGGGTGCTCAGTGCTCGGGGTGCTGGGTGCTCAGTGCTCAGGGTGCTGGGTGCTCAGTGCTCAGGGTGCTGGGTGCTCAGTACTCAGGGTGCTGGGTGCTTAGTGTTCGAGGTGCTCCGTTCTCAGTACTCAAGGTGCTGGGTGCTCAGTGCTCAGGGTGCTGGGTGCTCAGTCTTCGGGGTGCTCCGTGCTCAGGGTGCTGGTTGCTCAGTGCTCGGGGTGCTGGGTGCTCAGTACTCAGCGTGCTGGGTGCTCAGTACTCAGGGTGCTGGGTGCTCAGTGCTCAGGGTGCTGGGTGCTCTGTGCTCAGGGTGCAGGGTGCTCAGTGATCGGGGTGCTGGGTGCTCAGTACTCAGGGTGCTCAGTGCTCGAGGTGCTCGGTGCTCAGTACTCAAGGTGCTGGGTGCTCAGTGCTCAGGGTGCTGGGAGCTCAGTCCTCGGGGTGCTCCGTGCTCAGGGTGCTGGGTGCTCAGTGCTCAGGGTGCTGGGTGCTCAGTGCTCGGGGTGCTGGGTGCGGAGTGCTCAGGGTGCTGGGTGCTCAGTGCTCGGGGTGCTCGGTGCTCAGTGCTCAGGGTTCTGGGTGCTCAGTACTCAGGGTGCTGGGTGCTTAGTACTCAGGGTGCTCAGTGCTCAGTACACAGGGTGCTGGGTGCTCAGTGCTCGGGGTGCTGGGTGCTCAGTGCTCAGTACTCAGGGTGCTATGTGCTCAGTGATCGGGGAGCTGGGTGCTCAGTACTCAGCGTGCTGGGTGCTCAGTACTCAAGGTGCTGGGTGCTCAGTGCTCAGGGTGCTGGGTGCTCAGTACACAGGGTGCTGGGTGCTCAGTGATCGGGGTGCTGGGTGCTCAGTACTCAGGGTTCTCAGTGCTTGGGGAGCTCGGTGCTCAGTACTCAGTGTGCTGTGTGCTCAGTACTCAGTGCTCGGGGTCCTGGGTGCTCCGTGCTCGGGGTGCTGGGTGCTCAGTGCTCTGGGTGCTTAGTGCTCAGTACTCAGGGTGCTGGGTGCTCAGTACTCAGCGTGCTGGGTGCTCATTCTCGGGGTGCTGGGTGCTCAGTGCTCGGGGTGCTTGGTGCTCAGTACTCAGGGTGCTGGGGGCTCAGGACTCAGGGTGCTGGGTGCTCAGTACTCAGGGTGCTCGGTTCTCAGTACTCAGGGTGCTGGGTGCTCATTCTCGGGGTGCTGATGCTCAGTGCTCGGGGTGCTGGGTGCTCAGTACTCAGGGTGCTGGGGGCTCAGTACTCAGGGTGCTGGGTGCTCAGTACTCAGGGTGATCTGTTCTCAGTAATCAGGGTGCTGGGTGCTCAGTGCTCGGGCTGCTGGGTGCTCAGTACTCGGGGAGCTCATTGTTCAGTACTCAGGGTGCTGGGTGCTCAGTACTCAGGGTGCTGGGTGCTCAGTGCTCGGGGTGCTCGGTGCTCAGTACTCGGGGTGCTGGGTGCTCAGTACTCAGGGTGCTGGGTGCTCAGTGCTCAGGGTGCTGGTTGCTCAGTGCTCGGGGTGCTGGGTGCTCAGTGCTGAGTGTGCTGGCTGCTCAGTGCTCAGGGTGCTGGGTGCTCAGTACTCAGGGTGCTGGGTGCTCAGTGCTCGGGGTGCTGGGTGCTCAGTGCTCAGGGTGATAGGTGCTCAGTGCTCAGGGTGCTGGGTGCTCAGTCCTCAGGCTGTTCAGTGCTCAAGGTGCTGGGTGCTCAGTATTCAGGGTGCTGGGTGCTCAGTGCTCGGGGTGCTGGGTGCTCAGTGCTCAGTACTCAGGGTGCTGGGTGCTCAGTGCTCAGGGTCCTCGGTGCTCAGTCCTCAGGGTGCTCAGTGCTCAGTACTCAGCGTGCTGGGTGCTCAGTGCTCGGGGTGCTCGGTGCTCAGTCCTCAGGGTGCTCAGTGCTCAGTACTCAGCGTGCTGGGTGCTCAGTGCTCAGGGTCCTCGGTGCTCAGTACTCAGGGTGCTCAGTACTCAGTACTCAGCGTGCTTTGTGCTCAGTGCTCAGGGTGCTGGGTGCTCAGTACTCAGGGTGCTGGGTGCTCAGTACTCAGGGTGCTGGGTGCTCAGTGCTCGGGGTGCTGGGTGCTCAGTGCTCAGGGTGATAGGTGCTCAGTGCTCAGGGTGCTGGGTGCTCAGTCCTCAGGCTGTTCAGTGCTCAAGGTGCTGGGTGCTCAGTATTCAGGGTGCTGGGTGCTCAGTGCTCGGGGTGCTGGGTGCTCAGTGCTCAGTACTCAGGGTGCTGGGTGCTCAGTGCTCAGGGTGCTGGGTGCTCAGTACTCAGAGTGCTCAGTGCTCAGTACTCGGGTTGCTTGGTGCTCAGTACTCAGGGTGCTCAGTGCTCAGTACTCAGGGTGCTGGGTGCTCAGTGCTCAGGGTGCTCAGTGCTCAGTACTCAGTGCTCAGGGTGCTGGGTGTTCAGTACTCAGGGTGCTGGGTGCTCAGTACTTGGTGTGCTGGGTGCTCAGTGCTCAGGGTGCTCAGTGCTCAGTAGTCAGTGCTCAGGGTGCTCAGTGCTCAGTGCTCAGGGTGCTGGGTGTTCAGTACTCAGGGTGCTGGGTGCTCAGTACTCAGGGTGCTGGGGGCTCAGTGCTCAGGGTGCTGGGTGCTCAGTACTCTGGGAGTTGGGTGCTCAATACTCAGGGTGCTGGGTGCTCAGTGCTCAGGGTGCAGGGTGCTCAGTGCTCAGGGTGCTGGGTGCTCAGTACTCAGGGTGCTGGGTGCTCAGTGCTCGAGGTGCTCGGTGCTCAGTACTCAAGGTGCTGGGTGCTCAGTGCTCAGGGTGCTGGGTGCTCAGTGCTCGGGGTGCTCGGTGCTCAGTACTCAGGGTGCTGAGTGCTCAGTACTCAGGGTGATGGGTGCTCAGTACTCAGGGTGCTGGGTGCTCAGTGCTCGGGGTGCTGGGTGCTCAGTGCTCAGGGTGCTGGGTGCTCAGTACTCAGGGTGCTGGGTGCTTAGTGCTCGAGGTGCTCCGTGCTCAGGGTGCTGGGTGCTCAGTGCTCAGGGAGCTGGGTGCTCAGTGCTCGGGGAGCTGGGTGCTGAGTGCTCAGGGAGCTGGGTGCTCAGTGCTCGGGGAGCTGGGTGCTGAGTGCTCAGGGAGCTGGGTGCTCAGTTCTCGGGGTGCTCGGTGCTCAGTGCTCAGGGTCCTGGGTGCTCAGTACTCAGGGTGCTGGGTGCTTAGTACTCAGGGTGCTCAGTGCTCAGTACACAGGCCGCTGGGTGGTCAGTGCTCGGGGTGCTGGGTGCTCAGTGCTCAGTACTCAGGGTGCTGGGTGCTCAGTGCTCGGGGTGCTGGGTGCTCAGTACTCAGCGTGCTGGGTGCTCAGTACTCAGGGTGCTGGGTGCTCAGTGCTCAGGGTGCTGGGTGCTCAGTGATCGGGGTGCTGGGTGCTCAGTACTCAGGGTGATCATTGCTCGGGGAGCTCGGTGCTCAGTTCTCAGCGTGCGGGGTGCTCAGTACTCAGTGCTCGGCGTCCTGGGTGCTCAGTACTCAGGGTGCTGGGTGCTCAGTGCTCAGGGTGCTGGGTGCTCAGTGCTCAGGGTGCTGGGTGCTCAGTGCTCGGGGTGCTGGGTGCTCAGTACTCAGGGTGCTGGGGGCTCAGGACTCAGGGTGCTGGGTGCTCAGTACTCAGGGTGCTCGGTTCTCAGTACTCAGGGTGCTGGGTGCTCATTCTCGGGGTGCTGATGCTCAGTGCTCGGGGTGCTGGGTGCTCAGTACTCAGGGTGCTGGGGGCTCAGTACTCAGGGTGCTGGGTGCTCAGTACTCAGGGTGATCTGTTCTCAGTAATCAGGGTGCTGGGTGCTCAGTGCTCGGGGTGCTCGGTGCTCAGTACTCAGGGTGCTGAGTGCTCAGTACTCAGGGTGATGGGTGCTCAGTACTCAGGGTGCTGGGTGCTCAGTGCTCGGGGTGCTGGGTGCTCAGTGCTCAGGGTGCTGGGTGCTCAGTACTCAGGGTGCTGGGTGCTTAGTGCTCGAGGTGCTCCGTGCTCAGGGTGCTGGGTGCTCAGTGCTCAGGGAGCTGGGTGCTCAGTGCTCGGGGAGCTGGGTGCTGAGTGCTCAGGGAGCTGGGTGCTCAGTGCTCGGGGAGCTGGGTGCTGAGTGCTCAGGGAGCTGGGTGCTCAGTTCTCGGGGTGCTCGGTGCTCAGTGCTCAGGGTCCTGGGTGCTCAGTACTCAGGGTGCTGGGTGCTTAGTACTCAGGGTGCTCAGTGCTCAGTACACAGGCCGCTGGGTGGTCAGTGCTCGGGGTGCTGGGTGCTCAGTGCTCAGTACTCAGGGTGCTGGGTGCTCAGTGCTCGGGGTGCTGGGTGCTCAGTACTCAGCGTGCTGGGTGCTCAGTACTCAGGGTGCTGGGTGCTCAGTGCTCAGGGTGCTGGGTGCTCAGTGATCGGGGTGCTGGGTGCTCAGTACTCAGGGTGATCATTGCTCGGGGAGCTCGGTGCTCAGTTCTCAGCGTGCGGGGTGCTCAGTACTCAGTGCTCGGCGTCCTGGGTGCTCAGTACTCAGGGTGCTGGGTGCTCAGTGCTCAGGGTGCTGGGTGCTCAGTGCTCAGGGTGCTGGGTGCTCAGTGCTCGGGGTGCTGGGTGCTCAGTACTCAGGGTGCTGGGGGCTCAGGACTCAGGGTGCTGGGTGCTCAGTACTCAGGGTGCTCGGTTCTCAGTACTCAGGGTGCTGGGTGCTCATTCTCGGGGTGCTGATGCTCAGTGCTCGGGGTGCTGGGTGCTCAGTACTCAGGGTGCTGGGGGCTCAGTACTCAGGGTCCTGGGTGCTCAGTACTCAGGGTGATCTGTTCTCAGTAATCAGGGTGCTGGGTGCTCAGTGCTCGGGCTGCTGGGTGCTCAGTACTCGGGGAGCTCATTGTTCAGTACTCAGGGTGCTGGGTGCTCAGTACTCAGGGTGCTGGGTGCTCAGTGCTCGGGGTGCTCGGTGCTCAGTACTCGGGGTGCTGGGTGCTCAGTACTCAGGGTGCTGGGTGCTCAGTGCTCAGGGTGCTGGTTGCTCAGTGCTCGGGGTGCTGGGTGCTCAGTGCTGAGTGTGCTGGCTGCTCAGTGCTCAGGGTGCTGGGTGCTCAGTACTCAGCGTGCTCGGTGCTCAGTCCTCAGGGTGCTCAGTGCTCAGTACTCAGCGTGCTGGGTGCTCAGTGCTCAGGGTCCTCGGTGCTCAGTACTCAGGGTGCTCAGTACTCAGTACTCAGCGTGCTTTGTGCTCAGTGCTCAGGGTGCTGGGTGCTCAGTACTCAGGGTGCTGGGTGCTCAGTACTCAGGGTGCTGGGTGCTCAGTGCTCGGGGTGCTGGGTGCTCAGTGCTCAGGGTGATAGGTGCTCAGTGCTCAGGGTGCTGGGTGCTCAGTCCTCAGGCTGTTCAGTGCTCAAGGTGCTGGGTGCTCAGTATTCAGGGTGCTGGGTGCTCAGTGCTCGGGGTGCTGGGTGCTCAGTGCTCAGTACTCAGGGTGCTGGGTGCTCAGTGCTCAGGGTGCTGGGTGCTCAGTACTCAGAGTGCTCAGTGCTCAGTACTCGGGTTGCTTGGTGCTCAGTACTCAGGGTGCTCAGTGCTCAGTACTCAGGGTGCTGGGTGCTCAGTGCTCAGGGTGCTCAGTGCTCAGTACTCAGTGCTCAGGGTGCTGGGTGTTCAGTACTCAGGGTGCTGGGTGCTCAGTACTTGGTGTGCTGGGTGCTCAGTGCTCAGGGTGCTCAGTGCTCAGTAGTCAGTGCTCAGGGTGCTCAGTGCTCAGTGCTCAGGGTGCTGGGTGTTCAGTACTCAGGGTGCTGGGTGCTCAGTACTCAGGGTGCTGGGGGCTCAGTGCTCAGGGTGCTGGGTGCTCAGTACTCTGGGAGTTGGGTGCTCAATACTCAGGGTGCTGGGTGCTCAGTGCTCAGGGTGCAGGGTGCTCAGTGCTCAGGGTGCTGGGTGCTCAGTACTCAGGGTGCTGGGTGCTCAGTGCTCGAGGTGCTCGGTGCTCAGTACTCAAGGTGCTGGGTGCTCAGTGCTCAGGGTGCTGGGTGCTCAGTGCTCGGGGTGCTCGGTGCTCAGTACTCAGGGTGCTGAGTGCTCAGTACTCAGGGTGATGGGTGCTCAGTACTCAGGGTGCTGGGTGCTCAGTGCTCGGGGTGCTGGGTGCTCAGTGCTCAGGGTGCTGGGTGCTCAGTACTCAGGGTGCTGGGTGCTTAGTGCTCGAGGTGCTCCGTGCTCAGGGTGCTGGGTGCTCAGTGCTCAGGGAGCTGGGTGCTCAGTGCTCGGGGAGCTGGGTGCTGAGTGCTCAGGGAGCTGGGTGCTCAGTGCTCGGGGAGCTGGGTGCTGAGTGCTCAGGGAGCTGGGTGCTCAGTTCTCGGGGTGCTCGGTGCTCAGTGCTCAGGGTCCTGGGTGCTCAGTACTCAGGGTGCTGGGTGCTTAGTACTCAGGGTGCTCAGTGCTCAGTACACAGGCCGCTGGGTGGTCAGTGCTCGGGGTGCTGGGTGCTCAGTGCTCAGTACTCAGGGTGCTGGGTGCTCAGTGCTCGGGGTGCTGGGTGCTCAGTACTCAGCGTGCTGGGTGCTCAGTACTCAGGGTGCTGGGTGCTCAGTGCTCAGGGTGCTGGGTGCTCAGTGATCGGGGTGCTGGGTGCTCAGTACTCAGGGTGATCATTGCTCGGGGAGCTCGGTGCTCAGTTCTCAGCGTGCGGGGTGCTCAGTACTCAGTGCTCGGCGTCCTGGGTGCTCAGTACTCAGGGTGCTGGGTGCTCAGTGCTCAGGGTGCTGGGTGCTCAGTGCTCAGGGTGCTGGGTGCTCAGTACTCAGGGTGCTGGGTGCTCAGTGCTCAGGGTGATCAGTGCTCAGTACTCAGGGTGCTGGGTGCTCAGTGCTCAGGGTGCTGGGTGCTCAGTCCTCAGGGTGCTCAGTAATCAGGGTGCTGGGTGCTCAGTGCTCAGTACTCAGGGTGCTCAGTACTCAGGGTGCTTGGTGCTCAGTGCTCAGTACTCAGGGTGCTCAGTACTCAGGGTGCTGGGTGCTCAGTGCTCGGGGTGCTGGGTGCTCAGTACTCAGTGTGCTGGGCGCTCAGTCCTCAGGGTGCTGGGTGCTCAGTCCTCAGGGTGCTCAGTGCTCATGGTGCTGGGTGCTCAGTGCTCAGTACACAGGGTGCTCAGTACTCAGGGTGCTGGGTGAGCAGTGCTCGGGGTGCTGGGTGCTCAGTACTCAGGGTGCTGGGTGCTCAGTGCTCGGGGTTCTGGGTGCTCAGTACTCAGGGTGATCGGTGCTCAGTGCTCAGGGTGCTGGGTGCTCAGTGGTCAGTGCTCAGGGTGCTGGGTGTTCAGTACTCAGGGTGCTGGGTGCTCAGTGATCGGGGTGCTGGGTGCTCAGTACTCAGGGTTCTCAGTGCTTGGGGAGCTCGGTGCTCAGTACTCAGTGTGCTGTGTGCTCAGTACTCAGTGCTCGGGGTCCTGGGTGCTCCGTGCTCGGGGTGCTGGGTGCTCAGTGCTCTGGGTGCTTAGTGCTCAGTACTCAGGGTGCTGGGTGCTCAGTACTCAGCGTGCTGGGTGCTCATTCTCGGGGTGCTGGGTGCTCAGTGCTCGGGGTGCTGGGTGCTCAGTACTCAGGGTGCTGGGGGCTCAGGACTCAGGGTGCTGGGTGCTCAGTACTCAGGGTGCTCGGTTCTCAGTACTCAGGGTGCTGGGTGCTCATTCTCGGGGTGCTGATGCTCAGTGCTCGGGGTGCTGGGTGCTCAGTACTCAGGGTGCTGGGGGCTCAGTACTCAGGGTGCTGGGTGCTCAGTACTCAGGGTGATCTGTTCTCAGTAATCAGGGTGCTGGGTGCTCAGTGCTCGGGCTGCTGGGTGCTCAGTACTCGGGGAGCTCATTGTTCAGTACTCAGGGTGCTGGGTGCTCAGTACTCAGGGTGCTGGGTGCTCAGTGCTCGGGGTGCTCGGTGCTCAGTACTCGGGGTGCTGGGTGCTCAGTACTCAGGGTGCTGGGTGCTCAGTGCTCAGGGTGCTGGTTGCTCAGTGCTCGGGGTGCTGGGTGCTCAGTGCTGAGTGTGCTGGCTGCTCAGTGCTCAGGGTGCTGGGTGCTCAGTACTCAGCGTGCTCGGTGCTCAGTCCTCAGGGTGCTCAGTGCTCAGTACTCAGCGTGCTGGGTGCTCAGTGCTCAGGGTCCTCGGTGCTCAGAACTCAGGGTGCTCAGTACTCAGTACTCAGCGTGCTTTGTGCTCAGTGCTCAGGGTGCTGGGTGCTCAGTACTCAGGGTGCTGGGTGCTCAGTACTCAGGGTGCTGGGTGCTCAGTGCTCGGGGTGCTGGGTGCTCAGTGCTCAGGGTGATAGGTGCTCAGTGCTCAGGGTGCTGGGTGCTCAGTCCTCAGGCTGTTCAGTGCTCAAGGTGCTGGGTGCTCAGTATTCAGGGTGCTGGGTGCTCAGTGCTCGGGGTGCTGGGTGCTCAGTGCTCAGTACTCAGGGTGCTGGGTGCTCAGTGCTCAGGGTGCTGGGTGCTCAGTACTCAGAGTGCTCAGTGCTCAGTACTCGGGTTGCTTGGTGCTCAGTACTCAGGGTGCTCAGTGCTCAGTACTCAGGGTGCTGGGTGCTCAGTGCTCAGGGTGCTCAGTGCTCAGTACTCAGTGCTCAGGGTGCTGGGTGTTCAGTACTCAGGGTGCTGGGTGCTCAGTACTTGGTGTGCTGGGTGCTCAGTGCTCAGGGTGCTCAGTGCTCAGTAGTCAGTGCTCAGGGTGCTCAGTGCTCAGTGCTCAGGGTGCTGGGTGTTCAGTACTCAGGGTGCTGGGTGCTCAGTACTCAGGGTGCTGGGGGCTCAGTGCTCAGGGTGCTGGGTGCTCAGTACTCTGGGAGTTGGGTGCTCAATACTCAGGGTGCTGGGTGCTCAGTGCTCAGGGTGCAGGGTGCTCAGTGCTCAGGGTGCTGGGTGCTCAGTACTCAGGGTGCTGGGTGCTCAGTGCTCGAGGTGCTCGGTGCTCAGTACTCAAGGTGCTGGGTGCTCAGTGCTCAGGGTGCTGGGTGCTCAGTGCTCGGGGTGCTCGGTGCTCAGTACTCAGGGTGCTGAGTGCTCAGTACTCAGGGTGATGGGTGCTCAGTACTCAGGGTGCTGGGTGCTCAGTGCTCGGGGTGCTGGGTGCTCAGTGCTCAGGGTGCTGGGTGCTCAGTACTCAGGGTGCTGGGTGCTTAGTGCTCGAGGTGCTCCGTGCTCAGGGTGCTGGGTGCTCAGTGCTCAGGGAGCTGGGTGCTCAGTGCTCGGGGAGCTGGGTGCTGAGTGCTCAGGGAGCTGGGTGCTCAGTGCTCGGGGAGCTGGGTGCTGAGTGCTCAGGGAGCTGGGTGCTCAGTTCTCGGGGTGCTCGGTGCTCAGTGCTCAGGGTCCTGGGTGCTCAGTACTCAGGGTGCTGGGTGCTTAGTACTCAGGGTGCTCAGTGCTCAGTACACAGGCCGCTGGGTGGTCAGTGCTCGGGGTGCTGGGTGCTCAGTGCTCAGTACTCAGGGTGCTGGGTGCTCAGTGCTCGGGGTGCTGGGTGCTCAGTACTCAGCGTGCTGGGTGCTCAGTACTCAGGGTGCTGGGTGCTCAGTGCTCAGGGTGCTGGGTGCTCAGTGATCGGGGTGCTGGGTGCTCAGTACTCAGGGTGATCATTGCTCGGGGAGCTCGGTGCTCAGTTCTCAGCGTGCGGGGTGCTCAGTACTCAGTGCTCGGCGTCCTGGGTGCTCAGTACTCAGGGTGCTGGGTGCTCAGTGCTCAGGGTGCTGGGTGCTCAGTGCTCAGGGTGCTGGGTGCTCAGTACTCAGGGTGCTGGGTGCTCAGTGCTCAGGGTGATCAGTGCTCAGTACTCAGGGTGCTGGGTGCTCAGTGCTCAGGGTGCTGGGTGCTCAGTCCTCAGGGTGCTCAGTAATCAGGGTGCTGGGTGCTCAGTGCTCAGTACTCAGGGTGCTCAGTACTCAGGGTGCTTGGTGCTCAGTGCTCAGTACTCAGGGTGCTCAGTACTCAGGGTGCTGGGTGCTCAGTGCTCGGGGTGCTGGGTGCTCAGTACTCAGTGTGCTGGGCGCTCAGTCCTCAGGGTGCTGGGTGCTCAGTCCTCAGGGTGCTCAGTGCTCATGGTGCTGGGTGCTCAGTGCTCAGTACACAGGGTGCTCAGTACTCAGGGTGCTGGGTGAGCAGTGCTCGGGGTGCTGGGTGCTCAGTACTCAGGGTGCTGGGTGCTCAGTGCTCGGGGTTCTGGGTGCTCAGTACTCAGGGTGATCGGTGCTCAGTGCTCAGGGTGCTGGGTGCTCAGTGGTCAGTGCTCAGGGTGCTGGGTGTTCAGTACTCAGGGTGCTGGGTGCTCAGTACTCAGGGTGCTGGGTGCTCAGTGCTCAGGGTGCTGGGTGCTCAGTGCTCAGGGTGCTGGGTGCTCAGTACTCAGGGTGCTGGGTGCTCAGTACTCAGGGTGCTTGGTACTCAGTACTCAGGGTGCTGGGTGCTCAGTGCCCAGGGTGCTGGCTGCTCAGTACTCAGGGTGCTGGGTGCTCAGTACTCAGGGTGCTGGGTGGCAGTGCTCAGGGTGCTGGCTGCTCAGTACTCAGGGTGCTGGGTGCTCAGTGCTCGGGGTGCTGGGTGCTCAGTGCTCAGGGTGATCAGTGCTCAGTACTCAGTGTGCTGGGTGCTCAGTGCTCAGGGTGCTGGGTACTCAGTCCTCATGGTGCTGGGTGCTCAGTGCTCAGTACACAGGGTGCTCAGTACTCAGGGTGCTGGGTGAGCAGTGCTCGGGGTGCTGGGTGCTCAGTACTCAGGGTGCTGGGTGCTCAGTGCTCGGGGTTCTGGGTGCTCAGTACTCAGGGTGATCGGTGCTCAGTGCTCAGGGTGCTGGGTGCTCAGTCCTCAGGGTGCTCAGTGCTCAGGGTGCTGGGTGCTCAGTGCTCGGGGTGCTCGGTGCTCAGTACTCAGGGTGCTGAGTGCTCAGTTCTCACGGTGCTGGGTGATCAGTACTCAGGGTGCTGGGTGCTCAGTACTCAGGGTGCTGGGTGCTCAGTGCTCAGGGTGCTGGGTGCTCAGTGCTCAGGGTGCTGGGTGCTCAGTGCTCGGGGTGCTGGGTGCTCAGTGCTCGGGGTGCTGGGTGCTCAGTGCTCAGTGCTCAGGGTGCTGGGTGCTCAGTGCTCAGGGTGCTGGTTGCTCAGTACTCAGGGTGCTGGGTGCTCAGTACTCAGGGTGCTGGGTGCTCAGTGCTCAGGGTGCTGGGTGCTCAGTACTCAGGGTGCTGGGTGCTCAGTACTCAGGGTGCTGGGTGCTCAGTACTCAGGGTGCTGGGTGCTCAGTGCTCGGGGTGCTCGGTGCTCAGTACTCAAGGTGCTGGGTGCTCAGTGCTCAGGGTGCTGGCTGCTCAGTCCTCGGGGTACTCCGTGCACAGTGATCAGGGTGGTGGGTGCTCAGTACTCAGGGTGCTCGGTGCTCAGTACTCAGGGTGCTGGGTGCTCAGTGCTCGGGGTGCTGGGTCCTCAGTTCTCAGTACTCAGGGTGCTGGGTGCTCAGTGCTCAGGGTGCTGGGTGCTCAGTATTCAGGGTGCTCAGTGAACAGTACTCGGGGTGCTTGGTGCTCAGTACTCAGGGTGCTCAGTGTTCAGTACTCGGTGTGCTGGGTGCTCAGTGCTCAGGGTGCTCAGTGCTCAGTGCTTGGGGTGCTGGGTGCTCAGTGCTCAGGGTGCTGGGTGCTCAGTACTCTGGGTGTTGGGTGCTCAGTACTCAGGGTGCTGGGTGCTCAGTGCTCGGGGTGCTGGGTGCTCAGTGCTCAGGGTGCTGGGTGCTCAGTGCTCAGGGTGCTGGGTGCTCAGTACTCAGGGTGCTGGGTGCTTAGTGTTCGAGGTGCTCCGTTCTCAGTACTCAAGGTGCTGGGTGCTCAGTGCTCAGGGTGCTGGGTGCTCAGTCTTCGGGGTGCTCCGTGCTCAGGGTGCTGGTTGCTCAGTGCTCGGGGTGCTGGGTGCTCAGTACTCAGCGTGCTGGGTGCTCAGTACTCAGGGTGCTGGGTGCTCAGTGCTCAGGGTGCTGGGTGCTCTGTGCTCAGGGTGCAGGGTGCTCAGTGATCGGGGTGCTGGGTGCTCAGTACTCAGGGTGCTCAGTGCTCGAGGTGCTCGGTGCTCAGTACTCAAGGTGCTGGGTGCTCAGTGCTCAGGGTGCTGGGAGCTCAGTCCTCGGGGTGCTCCGTGCTCAGGGTGCTGGGTGCTCAGTGCTCAGGGTGCTGGGTGCTCAGTGCTCGGGGTGCTGGGTGCGGAGTGCTCAGGGTGCTGGGTGCTCAGTGCTCGGGGTGCTCGGTGCTCAGTGCTCAGGGTTCTGGGTGCTCAGTACTCAGGGTGCTGGGTGCTTAGTACTCAGGGTGCTCAGTGCTCAGTACACAGGGTGCTGGGTGCTCAGTGCTCGGGGTGCTGGGTGCTCAGTGCTCAGTACTCAGGGTGCTATGTGCTCAGTGATCGGGGAGCTGGGTGCTCAGTACTCAGCGTGCTGGGTGCTCAGTACTCAAGGTGCTGGGTGCTCAGTGCTCAGGGTGCTGGGTGCTCAGTACACAGGGTGCTGGGTGCTCAGTGATCGGGGTGCTGGGTGCTCAGTACTCAGGGTTCTCAGTGCTTGGGGAGCTCGGTGCTCAGTACTCAGTGTGCTGTGTGCTCAGTACTCAGTGCTCGGGGTCCTGGGTGCTCCGTGCTCGGGGTGCTGGGTGCTCAGTGCTCTGGGTGCTTAGTGCTCAGTACTCAGGGTGCTGGGTGCTCAGTACTCAGCGTGCTGGGTGCTCATTCTCGGGGTGCTGGGTGCTCAGTGCTCGGGGTGCTGGGTGCTCAGTACTCAGGGTGCTGGGGGCTCAGGACTCAGGGTGCTGGGTGCTCAGTACTCAGGGTGCTCGGTTCTCAGTACTCAGGGTGCTGGGTGCTCATTCTCGGGGTGCTGATGCTCAGTGCTCGGGGTGCTGGGTGCTCAGTACTCAGGGTGCTGGGGGCTCAGTACTCAGGGTGCTGGGTGCTCAGTACTCAGGGTGATCTGTTCTCAGTAATCAGGGTGCTGGGTGCTCAGTGCTCGGGCTGCTGGGTGCTCAGTACTCGGGGAGCTCATTGTTCAGTACTCAGGGTGCTGGGTGCTCAGTACTCAGGGTGCTGGGTGCTCAGTGCTCGGGGTGCTCGGTGCTCAGTACTCGGGGTGCTGGGTGCTCAGTACTCAGGGTGCTGGGTGCTCAGTGCTCAGGGTGCTGGTTGCTCAGTGCTCGGGGTGCTGGGTGCTCAGTGCTGAGTGTGCTGGCTGCTCAGTGCTCAGGGTGCTGGGTGCTCAGTACTCAGCGTGCTCGGTGCTCAGTCCTCAGGGTGCTCAGTGCTCAGTACTCAGCGTGCTGGGTGCTCAGTGCTCAGGGTCCTCGGTGCTCAGTACTCAGGGTGCTCAGTACTCAGTACTCAGCGTGCTTTGTGCTCAGTGCTCAGGGTGCTGGGTGCTCAGTACTCAGGGTGCTGGGTGCTCAGTACTCAGGGTGCTGGGTGCTCAGTGCTCGGGGTGCTGTGTGCTCAGTGCTCAGGGTGATAGGTGCTCAGTGCTCAGGGTGCTGGGTGCTCAGTCCTCAGGCTGTTCAGTGCTCAAGGTGCTGGGTGCTCAGTATTCAGGGTGCTGGGTGCTCAGTGCTCGGGGTGCTGGGTGCTCAGTGCTCAGTACTCAGGGTGCTGGGTGCTCAGTGCTCAGGGTGCTGGGTGCTCAGTACTCAGAGTGCTCAGTGCTCAGTACTCGGGTTGCTTGGTGCTCAGTACTCAGGGTGCTCAGTGCTCAGTACTCAGGGTGCTGGGTTCTCAGTGCTCAGGGTGCTCAGTGCTCAGTGCTCGGGGTGCTGGGTGCTCAGCGCTCAGTGCTCAGGGTGCTGGGTGTTCAGTACTCAGGGTTCTGGGTGCTCAGTACTCAGGGTGCTGGGTGCTCAGTGCTCAGGGTGCTCAGTGCTCAGTACTCAGTGCTCAGGGTGCTGGGTGTTCAGTACTCAGGGTGCTGGGTGCTCAGTACTTGGTGTGCTGGGTGCTCAGTGCTCAGGGTGCTCAGTGCTCAGTAGTCAGTGCTCAGGGTGCTCAGTGCTCAGTGCTCAGGGTGCTGGGTGTTCAGTACTCAGGGTGCTGGGTGCTCAGTACTCAGGGTGCTGGGGGCTCAGTGCTCAGGGTGCTGGGTGCTCAGTACTCTGGGAGTTGGGTGCTCAATACTCAGGGTGCTGGGTGCTCAGTGCTCAGGGTGCAGGGTGCTCAGTGCTCAGGGTGCTGGGTGCTCAGTACTCAGGGTGCTGGGTGCTCAGTGCTCGAGGTGCTCGGTGCTCAGTACTCAAGGTGCTGGGTGCTCAGTGCTCAGGGTGCTGGGTGCTCAGTGCTCGGGGTGCTCGGTGCTCAGTACTCAGGGTGCTGAGTGCTCAGTACTCAGGGTGATGGGTGCTCAGTACTCAGGGTGCTGGGTGCTCAGTGCTCGGGGTGCTGGGTGCTCAGTGCTCAGGGTGCTGGGTGCTCAGTACTCAGGGTGCTGGGTGCTTAGTGCTCGAGGTGCTCCGTGCTCAGGGTGCTGGGTGCTCAGTGCTCAGGGAGCTGGGTGCTCAGTGCTCGGGGAGCTGGGTGCTGAGTGCTCAGGGAGCTGGGTGCTCAGTGCTCGGGGAGCTGGGTGCTGAGTGCTCAGGGAGCTGGGTGCTCAGTTCTCGGGGTGCTCGGTGCTCAGTGCTCAGGGTCCTGGGTGCTCAGTACTCAGGGTGCTGGGTGCTTAGTACTCAGGGTGCTCAGTGCTCAGTACACAGGCTGCTGGGTGGTCAGTGCTCGGGGTGCTGGGTGCTCAGTGCTCAGTACTCAGGGTGCTGGGTGCTCAGTGCTCGGGGTGCTGGGTGCTCAGTACTCAGCGTGCTGGGTGCTCAGTACTCAGGGTGCTGGGTGCTCAGTGCTCAGGGTGCTGGGTGCTCAGTGCTCAGGGTGCTGGGTGCTCAGTGATCGGGGTGCTGGGTGCTCAGTACTCAGGGTGATCATTGCTCGGGGAGCTCGGTGCTCAGTACTCAGCGTGCGGGGTGCTCAGTACTCAGTGCTCGGGGTCCTGGGTGCTCAGTACTCAGGGTGCTGGGTGCTCAGTGCTCAGGGTGCTGGGTGCTCAGTGCTCAGGGTGCTGGGTGCTCAGTACTCAGGGTGCTGGGTGCTCAGTACTCAGGGTGCTCGGTGCTCAGTACTCAGGGTGCTGGGTGCTCAGTGCCCAGGGTGCTGGGTGCTCAGTACTCAGGGTGCTGGGTGCTCAGTTCTCAGGGTGCTGGATTCTCAGTGCTCAGTGTGCTGGGTGCTCAGTACTCAATGTGCTGGGTGCTCAGTGCTCGGGGTGCTGGGTGCTCAGTGCTCAGGGTGATCAGTGCTCAGTACTCAGGGTGCTGGGTGCTCAGTGCTCATGGTGCTGGGTGCTCAGTCCTCAGGGTGCTCAGTAATCAGGGTGCTGGGTGCTCAGTGCTCAGTACTCAGGGTGCTCAGTACTCAGGGTGCTGCGTGCTCAGTGCTCGGGGTGCTGGGTGCTCAGTACTCAGGGTGCTGGGTGCTCAGTACTCGAGGTGCTGGGTGCTCAGTACTCAGGGTGCTGGGTGCTCAGTGCTCGGTGTGCTTTGTGCTCAGTGCTCAGGGTGATCAGTGCTCAGTGCTCAGGGTGCTGGGTGCTCAGTCCTCAGGGTGCTCAGTGCTCAGGGTGCAGGGTGCTCAGTGCTCAGGGTGCTGGGTGCTCAGTACTCAGGGTGCTGGGTGCTCAGTGCTCGAGGTGCTCGGTGCTCAGTACTCAAGGTGCTGGGTGCTCAGTGCTCAGGGTGCTGGGTGCTCAGTGCTCGGGGTGCTCGGTGCTCAGTACTCAGGGTGCTGAGTGCTCAGTACTCAGGGTGATGGGTGCTCAGTACTCAGGGTGCTGGGTGCTCAGTGCTCGGGGTGCTGGGTGCTCAGTGCTCAGGGTGCTCAGTGCTCAGTACTCAGGGTGCTGGGTGCTCAGTACTCAGGGTGCTGGGTGCTCAGTGCTCGGGGTGCTGGGTGCTCAGTACTCAGGGTGCTGGGTGCTCAGTGCTCGGGGTGCGGGGTGCTCAGTGCTCGGGGTGCTGGGTGCTCAGTACTCAGGGTGCTGGGTGCTCAGTACTCAGGGTGCTGGGTGCTCAGTGCTCGGGGTGCTGGGTGCTCAGTGCTCGGGGTGCTGGGTGCTCAGTACTCAGGGTGCTGTGTGCTCAGTGCTCAGTACTCAGCGTGCTGGGTGCTCAGTGCTCAGAGTGTTGGGTGCTCAGTACTCAGGGTGCTGGGTGCTCAGTGCTCAGTGCTCAGGGTGCTCAGTTCTCAGGGTGCTGGGTGCACAGGGTGCTGGGTGCTCAGTGCTCGGGGTGCTTTGTGCTCAGTGCTCAGGGTGCTGGGTGCTCAGTGCTCAGTGCTCAGGGTGCTGGGTGTTCAGTGCTCGGTGCTCAGGGTGCTGGGTGTTCAGTAATCAGGGTGCTGGGTGCTCAGTACTCAGGGTGCTGGGTGCTCAGTACTCAGGGTGCTCGGTGCTCAGTACTCAGGGTGCTGGTTGCTCAGTGCCCAGGGTGCTGGGTGCTCAGTACTCAGGGTGCTTGGTGCTCAGTTCTCATGGTGCTGGGTGCTCAGTGCTCAGGGTGCTGGGTGCTCAGTACTCAGGGTGCTGGGTGCTCAGTGCTCGGGGTGCTGGGTGCTCAGTGCTCAGCGTGATCAGTGCTCAGTACTCAGGGTGCTGGGTCCTCAGTGCTCAGGGTGCTGGGTGCTCAGTCCTCAGGGTGCTCAGTAATCAGGGTGCTGGGTGCTCAGTGCTCAGTACTCAGGGTGCTGGGTGCTCAGTGCTCGGGGTGCTGGGTGCTCAGTACTCAGGGTGCTGGGGGCTCAGTACTCGGGGTGCTGGGTGCTCAGTACTCAGGGTGCTGGGTGCTCAGTGCTCGGTGTGCTTTGTGCTCAGTGCTCAGCGTGATCAGTGCTCAGTGCTCAGGGTGCTGGGTGCTCAGTCCTCAGGGTGCTCAGTGCTCAGGGTGCTTGGAGCTCAGTACTCAGGGTGCTGGGTGCTCAGTGCTCAGGGTGCTGGGTGCTCAGTGCTCAGGGTGCTGGGTGCTCAGTACTCAGGGTGCTCAGTGCTCAGTACTCGTGGTGCTTGGTGCTCAGTACTCAGGGTGCTCAGTGCTCAGTACTCGGGGTGCGGGGTGCTCAGTGCTCAGGGTGCTCAGTGCTCAGTGCTCGGGGCGCTGGGTGCTCAGTGCTCGCGGTGCTGGGTGCTCAGTACTCGGGGTGCTGGGTGCTCAGTGCTCAGGGTGCTCAGTGCTCAGTACTCAGGGTGCTGGGTGCTCAGTACTCGAGGTGCTGGGTGCTCAGTGCTCAGGGTGCTGGGTGCTCAGTGCTCGGGGAGCTGGGTGCTGAGTGCTCAGGGAGCTGGGTGCTCAGTGCTCGGGGAGCTGGGTGCTGAGTGCTCAGGGAGCTGGGTGCTCAGTTCTCGGGGTGCTCGGTGCTCAGTGCTCAGGGTCCTGGGTGCTCAGTACTCAGGGTGCTGGGTGCTTAGTACTCAGGGTGCTCAGTGCTCAGTACACAGGCTGCTGGGTGGTCAGTGCTCGGGGTGCTGGGTGCTCAGTGCTCAGTACTCAGGGTGCTGGGTGCTCAGTGCTCGGGGTGCTGGGTGCTCAGTACTCAGCGTGCTGGGTGCTCAGTACTCAGGGTGCTGGGTGCTCAGTGCTCAGGGTGCTGGGTGCTCAGTGCTCAGGGTGCTGGGTGCTCAATGATCGGGGTGCTGGGTGCTCAGTACTCAGGGTGATCATTGCTCGGGGAGCACGGTGCTCAGTACTCAGCGTGCGGGGTGCTCAGTACTCAGTGCTCGGGGTCCTGGGTGCTCAGTACTCAGGGTGCTGGGTGCTCAGTGCTCAGGGTGCTGGGTGCTCAGTGCTCAGGGTGCTGGGTGCTCAGTTCTCAGGGTGCTGGATGCTCAGTGCTCAGTGTGCTGGGTGCTCAGTACTCAATGTGCTGGGTGCACAGTGCTCGGGGTGCTGGGTGCTCAGTGCTCAGGGTGATCAGTGCTCAGTACTCAGGGTGCTGGGTGCTCAGTGCTCAGGGTGCTGGGTGCTCAGTCCTCAGGGTGCTCAGTAATCAGGGTGCTGGGTGCTCAGTGCTCAGTACTCAGGGTGCTCAGTACTCAGGGTGCTGCGTGCTCAGTGCTCGGGGTGCTGGGTGCTCAGTACTCAGGGTGCTGGGTGCTCAGTACTCGAGGTGCTGGGTGCTCAGTACTCAGGGTGCTGGGTGCTCAGTGCTCGGTGTGCTTTGTGCTCAGTGCTCAGGGTGATCAGTGCTCAGTGCTCAGGGTGCTGGGTGCTCAGTCCTCAGGGTGCTCAGTGCTCAGGGTGCTGGGTGCTCAGTGCTCGGGTGCTGGGTGCTCAGTGCTCAGGGTGATCGGTGCTCAGTACTCAGGGTGTTGGGTGCTCAGTGCTCAGGGTGTTGGGTGCTCAGTACTCAGGGTGCTGGGTGCTCAGTTCTCAGGGTGCTGGGTGCTCAGTGCTCAGGGTGCTGGGTGCTCAGTACTCAGGGTGTTGGGTGCTCAGTGCTCGGGGTGCTGGGTGCTCAGTGCTCAGGGTGATCAGTGCTCAGTACTCAGGGTGTTGGGTGCTCAGTGCTCAGGGTGCTGGGTGCTCAGTACTCGAGGTGCTGGGTGCTCAGTACTCAGGGTGCTGGGTGCTCAGTGCTCGGTGTGCTTTGTGCTCAGTGCTCAGGGTGATCAGTGCTCAGTGCTCAGGGTGCTGGGTGCTCAGTCCTCAGGGTGCTCAGTGCTCAGGGTGCTGGGTGCTCAGTGCTCGGGGTGCTGGGTGCTCAGTGCTCAGGGTGATCGGTGCTCAGTACTCAGGGTGTTGGGTGCTCAGTGCTCAGGGTGCTGGGTGCTCAGTCCTCAGGGTGCTCAGTGCTCAGGGTGCTGGGTGCTCAGTGCTCGGGGTGCTCGGTGCTCAGTACTCAGGGTGCTGGGTGCTCAGTACTCAGGGTGCTGGTTGCTCAGTACTCAGGGTGCTTGGTGCTCAGTACTCAGGGTGCTGGGTGCTCAGTGCGCAGGGTGCTGGGTGCTCAGTACTCAGGGTGCTGGGTGATCAGTGCTCGGGGTGCTATGTGCTCAGTGCTCAGGGTGCTGGGTGCTCAGTGCTCAGGGCACTGGGTGCTCAGTACTCAGGGTGCGGGGTGCTCAGTGCTCGGTGTGCTTTGTGCTCAGTGCTCAGCGTGATCAGTGCTCAGTGCTCAGGGTGCTGGGTGCTCAGTCCTCAGGGTGCTCAGTGCTCAGGGTGCTTGGAGCTCAGTACTCAGGGTGCTGGGTGCTCAGTGCTCAGGGTGCTGGGTGCTCAGTGCTCAGGGTGCTGGGTGCTCAGTACTCAGGGTGCTCAGTGCTCAGTACTCGTGGTGCTTGGTGCTCAGTACTCAGGGTGCTCAGTGCTCAGTACTCGGGGTGCGGGGTGCTCAGTGCTCAGGGTGCTCAGTGCTCAGTGCTCGGGGCGCTGGGTGCTCAGTGCTCGCGGTGCTGGGTGCTCAGTACTCGGGGTGCTGGGTGCTCAGTGCTCAGGGTGCTCAGTGCTCAGTACTCAGGGTGCTGGGTGCTCAGTACTCGAGGTGCTGGGTGCTCAGTGCTCAGGGTGCTGGGTGCTCAGTACTCAGGGTGCTGGGTGCTCAGTGCTCACGGTGCTGGGTGCTCAGTACTCTGGGTGTTGGGTGCTCAGGACTCAGGGTGCTGGGTGCTCAGTGCTCGGGGTGCTGGGTGCTCAGTGCTCAGGGTGCTGGGTGCTCAGTGCTCAGGGTGCTGGGTGCTCAGTACTCAGGGTGCTGGGTGCTTAGTGCTCGAGGTGCTCCGTGCTCAGGGTGCTGGGTGCTCAGTGCTCAGGGTGCTGGGTGCTCAGTGCTCGGGGAGCTGGGTGCTGAGTGCTCAGGGAGCTGGGTGCTCAGTGCTCGGGGTGCTCGGTGCTCAGTGCTCAGGGTCCTGGGTGCTCAGTACTCAGGGTGCTGGGTGCTTAGTACTCAGGGTGCTCAGTGCTCAGTACACAGGCTGCTGGGTGGTCAGTGCTCGCGGTGCTGGGTGCTCAGTGCTCAGTACTCAGGGTGCTGGGTGCTCAGTGCTCGGGGTGCTGGGTGCTCAGTACTCAGCGTGCTGGGTGCTCAGTACTCAGGGTGCTGGGTGCTCAGTGCTCAGGGTGCTGGGTGCTCAGTGCTCAGGGTGCTGGGTGCTCAGTGATCGGGGTGCTGGGTGCTCAGTACTCAGGGTGATCATTGCTCGGGGAGCTCGGTGCTCAGTACTCAGCGTGCGGGGTGCTCAGTACTCAGTGCTCGGGGTCCTGGGTGCTCAGTACTCAGGGTGCTGGGTGCTCAGTGCTCAGGGTGCTGGGTGCTCAGTGCTCAGGGTGCTGGGTGCTCAGTACTCAGGGTGCTGGGTGCTCAGTACTCAGGGTGCTCGGTGCTCAGTACTCAGGGTGCTGGGATCAGTGCCCAGGGTGCTGGGTGCTCAGTACTCAGGGTGCTGGGTGCTCAGTTCTCAGGGTGCTGGATGCTCAGTGCTCAGTGTGCTGGGTGCTCAGTACTCAATGTGCTGGGTGCACAGTGCTCGGGGTGCTGGGTGCTCAGTGCTCAGGGTGATCAGTGCTCAGTACTCAGGGTGCTGGGTGCTCAGTGCTCAGGGTGCTGGGTGCTCAGTCCTCAGGGTGCTCAGTAATCAGGGTGCTGGGTGCTCAGTGCTCAGTACTCAGGGAGCTCAGTACTCAGGGTGCTGCGTGCTCAGTGCTCGGGGTGCTGGGTGCTCAGTACTCAGGGTGCTGGGTGCTCAGTACTCGAGGTGCTGGGTGCTCAGTACTCAGGGTGCTGGGTGCTTAGTGCTCGGTGTGCTTTGTGCTCAGTGCTCAGGGTGATCAGTGCTCAGTGCTCAGGGTGCTGGGTGCTCAGTCCTCAGGGTGCTCAGTGCTCAGGGTGCTGGGTGCTCAGTGCTCGGGTGCTGGGTGCTCAGTGCTCAGGGTGATCGGTGCTCAGTACTCAGGGTGTTGGGTGCTCAGTGCTCAGGGTGTTGGGTGCTCAGTACTCAGGGTGCTGGGTGCTCAGTTCTCAGGGTGCTGGGTGCTCAGTGCTCAGGGTGCTGGGTGCTCAGTACTCAGGGTGCTGGGTGCTCAGTGCTCGGGGTGCTGGGTGCTCAGTGCTCAGGGTGATCAGTGCTCAGTACTCAGGGTGTTGGGTGCTCAGTGCTCAGGGTGCTGGGTGCTCAGTACTCGAGGTGCTGGGTGCTCAGTACTCAGGGTGCTGGGTGCTCAGTGCTCGGTGTGCTTTGTGCTCAGTGCTCAGGGTGATCAGTGCTCAGTGCTCAGGGTGCTGGGTGCTCAGTCCTCAGGGTGCTCAGTGCTCAGGGTGCTGGGTGCTCAGTGCTCGGGGTGCTGGGTGCTCAGTGCTCAGGGTGCTGGGTGCTCAGTACTCAGGGTGCTCGGTGCTCAGTACTCAGGGTGCTGGTTGCTCAGTGCCCAGGGTGCTGGGTGCTCAGTACTCAGGGTGCTTGGTGCTCAGTTCTCATGGTGCTGGGTGCTCAGTGCTCAGGGTGCTGGGTGCTCAGTACTCAGGGTGCTGGCTGCTCAGTGCTCGGGGTGCTGGGTGCTCAGTGCTCAGCGTGATCAGTGCTCAGTACTCAGGGTGCTGGGTGCTCAGTGCTCAGGGTGCTGGGTGCTCAGTCCTCAGGGTGCTCAGTAATCAGGGTGCTGGGTGCTCAGTGCTCAGTACTCAGGGTGCTGGGTGCTCAGTGCTCGGGGTGCTGGGTGCTCAGTACTCAGGGTGCTGGGGGCTCAGTACTCGGGGTGCTGGGTGCTCAGTACTCAGGGTGCTGGGTGCTCAGTGCTCGGTGTGCTTTGTGCTCAGTGCTCAGCGTGATCAGTGCTCAGTGCTCAGGGTGCTGGGTGCTCAGTCCTCAGGGTGCTCAGTGCTCAGGGTGCTTGGAGCTCAGTACTCAGGGTGCTGGGTGCTCAGTGCTCAGGGTGCTGGGTGCTCAGTGCTCAGGGTGCTGGGTGCTCAGTACTCAGGGTGCTCAGTGCTCAGTACTCGTGGTGCTTGGTGCTCAGTACTCAGGGTGCTCAGTGCTCAGTACTCGGGGTGCGGGGTGCTCAGTGCTCAGGGTGCTCAGTGCTCAGTGCTCGGGGCGCTGGGTGCTCAGTGCTCGCGGTGCTGGGTGCTCAGTACTCGGGGTGCTGGGTGCTCAGTGCTCAGGGTGCTCAGTGCTCAGTACTCAGGGTGCTGGGTGCTCAGTACTCGAGGTGCTGGGTGCTCAGTGCTCAGGGTGCTGGGTGCTCAGTACTCAGGGTGCTGGGTGCTCAGTGCTCACGGTGCTGGGTGCTCAGTACTCTGGGTGTTGTGTGCTCAGGACTCAGGGTGCTGGGTGCTCAGTGCTCGGGGTGCTGGGTGCTCAGTGCTCAGGGTGCTGGGTGCTCAGTGCTCAGGGTGCTGGGTGCTCAGTACTCAGGGTGCTGGGTGCTTAGTGCTCGAGGTGCTCCGTGCTCAGGGTGCTGGGTGCTCAGTGCTCAGGGTGCTGGGTGCTCAGTGCTCGGGGAGCTGGGTGCTGAGTGCTCAGGGAGCTGGGTGCTCAGTGCTCGGGGAGCTGGGTGCTGAGTGCTCAGGGAGCTGGGTGCTCAGTTCTCGGGGTGCTCGGTGCTCAGTGCTCAGGGTCCTGGGTGCTCAGTACTCAGGGTGCTGGGTGCTTAGTACTCAGGGTGCTCAGTGCTCAGTACACAGGCTGCTGGGTGGTCAGTGCTCGGGGTGCTGGGTGCTCAGTGCTCAGTACTCAGGGTGCTGGGTGCTCAGTGCTCGGGGTGCTGGGTGCTCAGTACTCAGCGTGCTGGGTGCTCAGTACTCAGGGTGCTGGGTGCTCAGTGCTCAGGGTGCTGGGTGCTCAGTGCTCAGGGTGCTGGGTGCTCAGTGATCGGGGTGCTGGGTGCTCAGTACTCAGGGTGATCATTGCTCGGGGAGCACGGTGCTCAGTACTCAGCGTGCGGGGTGCTCAGTACTCAGTGCTCGGGGTCCTGGGTGCTCAGTACTCAGGGTGCTGGGTGCTCAGTGCTCAGGGTGCTGGGTGCTCAGTGCTCAGGGTGCTGGGTGCTCAGTACTCAGGGTGCTGGGTGCTCAGTACTCAGGATGCTCGGTGCTCAGTACTCAGGGTGCTGGGTGCTCAGTGCCCAGGGTGCTGGGTGCTCAGTACTCAGGGTGCTGGGTGCTCAGTTCTCAGGGTGCTGGATGCTCAGTGCTCAGTGTGCTGGGTGCTCAGTACTCAATGTGCTGGGTGCACAGTGCTCGGGGTGCTGGGTGCTCAGTGCTCAGGGTGATCAGTGCTCAGTACTCAGGGTGCTGGGTGCTCAGTGCTCAGGGTGCTGGGTGCTCAGTCCTCAGGGTGCTCAGTAATCAGGGTGCTGGGTGCTCAGTGCTCAGTACTCAGGGTGCTCAGTACTCAGGGTGCTGCGTGCTCAGTGCTCGGGGTGCTGGGTGCTCAGTACTCAGGGTGCTGGGTGCTCAGTACTCGAGGTGCTGGGTGCTCAGTACTCAGGGTGCTGGGTGCTCAGTGCTCGGTGTGCTTTGTGCTCAGTGCTCAGGGTGATCAGTGCTCAGTGCTCAGGGTGCTGGGTGCTCAGTCCTCAGGGTGCTCAGTGCTCAGGGTGCTGGGTGCTCAGTGCTCGGGTGCTGGGTGCTCAGTGCTCAGGGTGATCGGTGCTCAGTACTCAGGGTGTTGGGTGCTCAGTGCTCAGGGTGTTGGGTGCTCAGTACTCAGGGTGCTGGGTGCTCAGTTCTCAGGGTGCTGGGTGCTCAGTGCTCAGGGTGCTGGGTGCTCAGTACTCAGGGTGTTGGGTGCTCAGTGCTCGGGGTGCTGGGTGCTCAGTGCTCAGGGTGATCAGTGCTCAGTACTCAGGGTGTTGGGTGCTCAGTGCTCAGGGTGCTGGGTGCTCAGTACTCGAGGTGCTGGGTGCTCAGTACTCAGGGTGCTGGGTGCTCAGTGCTCGGTGTGCTTTGTGCTCAGTGCTCAGGGTGATCAGTGCTCAGTGCTCAGGGTGCTGGGTGCTCAGTCCTCAGGGTGCTCAGTGCTCAGGGTGCTGGGTGCTCAGTGCTCGGGGTGCTGGGTGCTCAGTGCTCAGGGTGATCGGTGCTCAGTACTCAGGGTGTTGGGTGCTCAGTGCTCAGGGTGCTGGGTGCTCAGTCCTCAGGGTGCTCAGTGCTCAGGGTGCTGGGTGCTCAGTGCTCGGGGTGCTCGGTGCTCAGTACTCAGGGTGCTGGGTGCTCAGTACTCAGGGTGCTGGTTGCTCAGTACTCAGGGTGCTTGGTGCTCAGTACTCAGGGTGCTGGGTGCTCAGTGCGCAGGGTGCTGGGTGCTCAGTACTCAGGGTGCTGGGTGATCAGTGCTCGGGGTGCTATGTGCTCAGTGCTCAGGGTGCTGGGTGCTCAGTGCTCAGGGCACTGGGTGCTCAGTACTCAGGGTGCGGGGTGCTCAGTGCTCGGTGTGCTTTGTGCTCAGTGCTCAGCGTGATCAGTGCTCAGTGCTCAGGGTGCTGGGTGCTCAGTCCTCAGGGTGCTCAGTGCTCAGGGTGCTTGGAGCTCAGTACTCAGGGTGCTGGGTGCTCAGTGCTCAGGGTGCTGGGTGCTCAGTGCTCAGGGTGCTGGGTGCTCAGTACTCAGGGTGCTCAGTGCTCAGTACTCGTGGTGCTTGGTGCTCAGTACTCAGGGTGCTCAGTGCTCAGTACTCGGGGTGCGGGGTGCTCAGTGCTCAGGGTGCTCAGTGCTCAGTGCTCGGGGCGCTGGGTGCTCAGTGCTCGCGGTGCTGGGTGCTCAGTACTCGGGGTGCTGGGTGCTCAGTGCTCAGGGTGCTCAGTGCTCAGTACTCAGGGTGCTGGGTGCTCAGTACTCGAGGTGCTGGGTGCTCAGTGCTCAGGGTGCTGGGTGCTCAGTACTCAGGGTGCTGGGTGCTCAGTGCTCACGGTGCTGGGTGCTCAGTACTCTGGGTGTTGGGTGCTCAGGACTCAGGGTGCTGGGTGCTCAGTGCTCGGGGTGCTGGGTGCTCAGTGCTCAGGGTGCTGGGTGCTCAGTGCTCAGGGTGCTGGGTGCTCAGTACTCAGGGTGCTGGGTGCTTAGTGCTCGAGGTGCTCCGTGCTCAGGGTGCTGGGTGCTCAGTGCTCAGGGTGCTGGGTGCTCAGTGCTCGGGGAGCTGGGTGCTGAGTGCTCAGGGAGCTGGGTGCTCAGTGCTCGGGGTGCTCGGTGCTCAGTGCTCAGGGTCCTGGGTGCTCAGTACTCAGGGTGCTGGGTGCTTAGTACTCAGGGTGCTCAGTGCTCAGTACACAGGCTGCTGGGTGGTCAGTGCTCGCGGTGCTGGGTGCTCAGTGCTCAGTACTCAGGGTGCTGGGTGCTCAGTGCTCGGGGTGCTGGGTGCTCAGTACTCAGCGTGCTGGGTGCTCAGTACTCAGGGTGCTGGGTGCTCAGTGCTCAGGGTGCTGGGTGCTCAGTGCTCAGGGTGCTGGGTGCTCAGTGATCGGGGTGCTGGGTGCTCAGTACTCAGGGTGATCATTGCTCGGGGAGCTCGGTGCTCAGTACTCAGCGTGCGGGGTGCTCAGTACTCAGTGCTCGGGGTCCTGGGTGCTCAGTACTCAGGGTGCTGGGTGCTCAGTGCTCAGGGTGCTGGGTGCTCAGTGCTCAGGGTGCTGGGTGCTCAGTACTCAGGGTGCTGGGTGCTCAGTACTCAGGGTGCTCGGTGCTCAGTACTCAGGGTGCTGGGATCAGTGCCCAGGGTGCTGGGTGCTCAGTACTCAGGGTGCTGGGTGCTCAGTTCTCAGGGTGCTGGATGCTCAGTGCTCAGTGTGCTGGGTGCTCAGTACTCAATGTGCTGGGTGCACAGTGCTCGGGGTGCTGGGTGCTCAGTGCTCAGGGTGATCAGTGCTCAGTACTCAGGGTGCTGGGTGCTCAGTGCTCAGGGTGCTGGGTGCTCAGTCCTCAGGGTGCTCAGTAATCAGGGTGCTGGGTGCTCAGTGCTCAGTACTCAGGGAGCTCAGTACTCAGGGTGCTGCGTGCTCAGTGCTCGGGGTGCTGGGTGCTCAGTACTCAGGGTGCTGGGTGCTCAGTACTCGAGGTGCTGGGTGCTCAGTACTCAGGGTGCTGGGTGCTTAGTGCTCGGTGTGCTTTGTGCTCAGTGCTCAGGGTGATCAGTGCTCAGTGCTCAGGGTGCTGGGTGCTCAGTCCTCAGGGTGCTCAGTGCTCAGGGTGCTGGGTGCTCAGTGCTCGGGTGCTGGGTGCTCAGTGCTCAGGGTGATCGGTGCTCAGTACTCAGGGTGTTGGGTGCTCAGTGCTCAGGGTGTTGGGTGCTCAGTACTCAGGGTGCTGGGTGCTCAGTTCTCAGGGTGCTGGGTGCTCAGTGCTCAGGGTGCTGGGTGCTCAGTACTCAGGGTGCTGGGTGCTCAGTGCTCGGGGTGCTGGGTGCTCAGTGCTCAGGGTGATCAGTGCTCAGTACTCAGGGTGTTGGGTGCTCAGTGCTCAGGGTGCTGGGTGCTCAGTACTCGAGGTGCTGGGTGCTCAGTACTCAGGGTGCTGGGTGCTCAGTGCTCGGTGTGCTTTGTGCTCAGTGCTCAGGGTGATCAGTGCTCAGTGCTCAGGGTGCTGGGTGCTCAGTCCTCAGGGTGCTCAGTGCTCAGGGTGCTGGGTGCTCAGTGCTCGGGGTGCTGGGTGCTCAGTGCTCAGGGTGCTGGGTGCTCAGTACTCAGGGTGCTCGGTGCTCAGTACTCAGGGTGCTGGTTGCTCAGTGCCCAGGGTGCTGGGTGCTCAGTACTCAGGGTGCTTGGTGCTCAGTTCTCATGGTGCTGGGTGCTCAGTGCTCAGGGTGCTGGGTGCTCAGTACTCAGGGTGCTGGCTGCTCAGTGCTCGGGGTGCTGGGTGCTCAGTGCTCAGCGTGATCAGTGCTCAGTACTCAGGGTGCTGGGTGCTCAGTGCTCAGGGTGCTGGGTGCTCAGTCCTCAGGGTGCTCAGTAATCAGGGTGCTGGGTGCTCAGTGCTCAGTACTCAGGGTGCTGGGTGCTCAGTGCTCGGGGTGCTGGGTGCTCAGTACTCAGGGTGCTGGGGGCTCAGTACTCGGGGTGCTGGGTGCTCAGTACTCAGGGTGCTGGGTGCTCAGTGCTCGGTGTGCTTTGTGCTCAGTGCTCAGCGTGATCAGTGCTCAGTGCTCAGGGTGCTGGGTGCTCAGTCCTCAGGGTGCTCAGTGCTCAGGGTGCTTGGAGCTCAGTACTCAGGGTGCTGGGTGCTCAGTGCTCAGGGTGCTGGGTGCTCAGTGCTCAGGGTGCTGGGTGCTCAGTACTCAGGGTGCTCAGTGCTCAGTACTCGTGGTGCTTGGTGCTCAGTACTCAGGGTGCTCAGTGCTCAGTACTCGGGGTGCGGGGTGCTCAGTGCTCAGGGTGCTCAGTGCTCAGTGCTCGGGGCGCTGGGTGCTCAGTGCTCGCGGTGCTGGGTGCTCAGTACTCGGGGTGCTGGGTGCTCAGTGCTCAGGGTGCTCAGTGCTCAGTACTCAGGGTGCTGGGTGCTCAGTACTCGAGGTGCTGGGTGCTCAGTGCTCAGGGTGCTGGGTGCTCAGTACTCAGGGTGCTGGGTGCTCAGTGCTCACGGTGCTGGGTGCTCAGTACTCTGGGTGTTGTGTGCTCAGGACTCAGGGTGCTGGGTGCTCAGTGCTCGGGGTGCTGGGTGCTCAGTGCTCAGGGTGCTGGGTGCTCAGTGCTCAGGGTGCTGGGTGCTCAGTACTCAGGGTGCTGGGTGCTTAGTGCTCGAGGTGCTCCGTGCTCAGGGTGCTGGGTGCTCAGTGCTCAGGGTGCTGGGTGCTCAGTGCTCGGGGAGCTGGGTGCTGAGTGCTCAGGGAGCTGGGTGCTCAGTGCTCGGGGAGCTGGGTGCTGAGTGCTCAGGGAGCTGGGTGCTCAGTTCTCGGGGTGCTCGGTGCTCAGTGCTCAGGGTCCTGGGTGCTCAGTACTCAGGGTGCTGGGTGCTTAGTACTCAGGGTGCTCAGTGCTCAGTACACAGGCTGCTGGGTGGTCAGTGCTCGGGGTGCTGGGTGCTCAGTGCTCAGTACTCAGGGTGCTGGGTGCTCAGTGCTCGGGGTGCTGGGTGCTCAGTACTCAGCGTGCTGGGTGCTCAGTACTCAGGGTGCTGGGTGCTCAGTGCTCAGGGTGCTGGGTGCTCAGTGCTCAGGGTGCTGGGTGCTCAGTGATCGGGGTGCTGGGTGCTCAGTACTCAGGGTGATCATTGCTCGGGGAGCTCGGTGCTCAGTACTCAGCGTGCGGGGTGCTCAGTACTCAGTGCTCGGGGTCCTGGGTGCTCAGTACTCAGGGTGCTGGGTGCTCAGTGCTCAGGGTGCTGGGTGCTCAGTGCTCAGGGTGCTGGGTGCTCAGTACTCAGGGTGCTGGGTGCTCAGTACTCAGGGTGCTCGGTGCTCAGTACTCAGGGTGCTGGGTGCTCAGTGCCCAGGGTGCTGGGTGCTCAGTACTCAGGGTGCTGGGTGCTCAGTTCTCAGGGTGCTGGATGCTCAGTGCTCAGTGTGCTGGATGCTCAGTACTCAATGTGCTGGGTGCACAGTGCTCGGGGTGCTGGGTGCTCAGTGCTCAGGGTGATCAGTGCTCAGTACTCAGGGTGCTGGGTGCTCAGTGCTCAGGGTGCTGGGTGCTCAGTCCTCAGGGTGCTCAGTAATCAGGGTGCTGGGTGCTCAGTGCTCAGTACTCAGGGTGCTCAGTACTCAGGGTGCTGCGTGCTCAGTGCTCGGGGTGCTGGGTGCTCAGTACTCAGGGTGCTGGGTGCTCAGTACTCGAGGTGCTGGGTGCTCAGTACTCAGGGTGCTGGGTGCTCAGTGCTCGGTGTGCTTTGTGCTCAGTGCTCAGGGTGATCAGTGCTCAGTGCTCAGGGTGCTGGGTGCTCAGTCCTCAGGGTGCTCAGTGCTCAGGGTGCTGGGTGCTCAGTGCTCGGGTGCTGGGTGCTCAGTGCTCAGGGTGATCGGTGCTCAGTACTCAGGGTGTTGGGTGCTCAGTGCTCAGGGTGTTGGGTGCTCAGTACTCAGGGTGCTGGGTGCTCAGTTCTCAGGGTGCTGGGTGCTCAGTGCTCAGGGTGCTGGGTGCTCAGTACTCAGGGTGTTGGGTGCTCAGTGCTCGGGGTGCTGGGTGCTCAGTGCTCAGGGTGATCAGTGCTCAGTACTCAGGGTGTTGGGTGCTCAGTGCTCAGGGTGCTGGGTGCTCAGTACTCGAGGTGCTGTGTGCTCAGTACTCAGGGTGCTGGGTGCTCAGTGCTCGGTGTGCTTTGTGCTCAGTGCTCAGGGTGATCAGTGCTCAGTGCTCAGGGTGCTGGGTGCTCAGTCCTCAGGGTGCTCAGTGCTCAGGGTGCTGGGTGCTCAGTGCTCGGGGTGCTGGGTGCTCAGTGCTCAGGGTGATCGGTGCTCAGTACTCAGGGTGTTGGGTGCTCAGTGCTCAGGGTGCTGGGTGCTCAGTCCTCAGGGTGCTCAGTGCTCAGGGTGCTGGGTGCTCAGTGCTCGGGGTGCTCGGTGCTCAGTACTCAGGGTGCTGGGTGCTCAGTACTCAGGGTGCTGGTTGCTCAGTACTCAGGGTGCTTGGTGCTCAGTACTCAGGGTGCTGGGTGCTCAGTGCGCAGGGTGCTGGGTGCTCAGTACTCAGGGTGCTGGGTGATCAGTGCTCGGGGTGCTATGTGCTCAGTGCTCAGGGTGCTGGGTGCTCAGTGCTCAGGGCGCTGGGTGCTCAGTACTCAGGGTGCGGGGTGCTCAGTGCTCGGTGTGCTTTGTGCTCAGTGCTCAGCGTGATCAGTGCTCAGTGCTCAGGGTGCTGGGTGCTCAGTCCTCAGGGTGCTCAGTGCTCAGGGTGCTTGGAGCTCAGTACTCAGGGTGCTGGGTGCTCAGTGCTCAGGGTGCTGGGTGCTCAGTGCTCAGGGTGCTGGGTGCTCAGTACTCAGGGTGCTCAGTGCTCAGTACTCGTGGTGCTTGGTGCTCAGTACTCAGGGTGCTCAGTGCTCAGTACTCGGGGTGCGGGGTGCTCAGTGCTCAGGGTGCTCAGTGCTCAGTGCTCGGGGCGCTGGGTGCTCAGTGCTCGCGGTGCTGGGTGCTCAGTACTCGGGGTGCTGGGTGCTCAGTGCTCAGTGTGCTCAGTGCTCAGTACTCAGGGTGCTGGGTGCTCAGTACTCGAGGTGCTGTGTGCTCAGTGCTCAGGGTGCTGGGTGCTCAGTACTCAGGGTGCTGGGTGCTCAGTGCTCACGGTGCTGGGTGCTCAGTACTCTGGGTGTTGGGTGCTCAGGACTCAGGGTGCTGGGTGCTCAGTGCTCGGGGTGCTGGGTGCTCAGTGCTCAGGGTGCTGGGTGCTCAGTGCTCAGGGTGCTGGGTGCTCAGTACTCAGGGTGCTGGGTGCTTAGTGCTCGAGGTGCTCCGTGCTCAGGGTGCTGGGTGCTCAGTGCTCAGGGTGCTGGGTGCTCAGTGCTCGGGGAGCTGGGTGCTGAGTGCTCAGGGAGCTGGGTGCTCAGTGCTCGGGGAGCTGGGTGCTGAGTGCTCAGGGAGCTCGGTGCTCAGTTCTCGGGGTGCTCGGTGCTCAGTGCTCAGGGTCCTGGGTGCTCAGTACTCAGGGTGCTGGGTGCTTAGTACTCAGGGTGCTCAGTGCTCAGTACACAGGCTGCTGGGTGGTCAGTGCTCGGGGTGCTGGGTGCTCAGTGCTCAGTACTCAGGGTGCTGGGTGCTCAGTGCTCGGGGTGCTGGGTGCTCAGTACTCAGCGTGCTGGGTGCTCAGTACTCAGGGTGCTGGGTGCTCAGTGCTCAGGGTGCTGGGTGCTCAGTGCTCAGGGTGCTGGGTGCTCAGTGATCGGGGTGCTGGGTGCTCAGTACTCAGGGTGATCATTGCTCGGGGAGCTCGGTGCTCAGTACTCAGCGTGCGGGGTGCTCAGTACTCAGTGCTCGGGGTCCTGGGTGCTCAGTACTCAGGGTGCTGGGTGCTCAGTGCTCAGGGTGCTGGGTGCTCAGTGCTCAGGGTGCTGGGTGCTCAGTACTCAGGGTGCTGGGTGCTCAGTACTCAGGGTGCTCGGTGCTCAGTACTCAGGGTGCTGGGTGCTCAGTGCCCAGGGTGCTGGGTGCTCAGTACTCAGGGTGCTGGGTGCTCAGTTCTCAGGGTGCTGGATGCTCAGTGCTCAGTGTGCTGGGTGCTCAGTACTCAATTTGCTGGGTGCACAGTGCTCGGGGTGCTGGGTGCTCAGTGCTCAGGGTGATCAGTGCTCAGTACTCAGGGTGCTGGGTGCTCAGTGCTCAGGGTGCTGGGTGCTCAGTCCTCAGGGTGCTCAGTAATCAGGGTGCTGGGTGCTCAGTGCTCAGTACTCAGGGTGCTCAGTACTCAGGGTGCTGCGTGCTCAGTGCTCGGGGTGCTGGGTGCTCAGTACTCAGGGTGCTGGGTGCTCAGTACTCGAGGTGCTGGGTGCTCAGTACTCAGGGTGCTGGGTGCTTAGTGCTCGGTGTGCTTTGTGCTCAGTGCTCAGGGTGATCAGTGCTCAGTGCTCAGGGTGCTGGGTGCTCAGTCCTCAGGGTGCTCAGTGCTCAGGGTGCTGGGTCCTCAGTGCTCGGGTGCTGGGTGCTCAGTGCTCAGGGTGATCGGTGCTCAGTACTCAGGGTGTTGGGTGCTCAGTGCTCAGGGTGTTGGGTGCTCAGTACTCAGGGTGCTGGGTGCTCAGTTCTCAGGGTGCTGGGTGCTCAGTGCTCAGGGTGCTGGGTGCTCAGTACTCAGGGTGCTGGGTGCTCAGTGCTCGGGGTGCTGGGTGCTCAGTGCTCAGGGTGATCAGTGCTCAGTACTCAGGGTGTTGGGTGCTCAGTGCTCAGGGTGCTGGGTGCTCAGTACTCGAGGTGCTGGGTGCTCAGTACTCAGGGTGCTGGGTGCTCAGTGCTCGGTGTGCTTTGTGCTCAGTGCTCAGGGTGATCAGTGCTCAGTGCTCAGGGTGCTGGGTGCTCAGTCCTCAGGGTGCTCAGTGCTCAGGGTGCTGGGTGCTCAGTGCTCGGGGTGCTGGGTGCTCAGTGCTCAGGGTGATCAGTGCTCAGTACTCAGGGTGTTGGGTGCTCAGTGCTCAGGGTGCTGGGTGCTCAGTCCTCAGGGTGCTCAGTGCTCAGGGTGCTGGGTGCTCAGTGCTCGGGGTGCTCGGTGCTCAGTACTCAGGGTGCTGGGTGCTCAGTACTCAGGGTGCTGGTTGCTCAGTACTCAGGGTGCTTGGTGCTCAGTACTCAGGGTGCTGGGTGCTCAGTGCGCAGGGTGCTGGGTGCTCAGTACTCAGGGTGCTGGGTGATCAGTGCTCGGGGTGCTATGTGCTCAGTGCTCAGGGTGCTGGGTGCTCAGTGCTCAGGGCGCTGGGTGCTCAGTACTCAGGGTGCGGGGTGCTCAGTGCTCGGTGTGCTCGGTGCTCAGTACACAAGGTGCTGGGTGCTCAGTGCTCAGGTTGCTGGGTGCTCAGTCCTCGGGGTGCTCCGTGCTCAGTGATCAGGGTGCTGCGTGCTCAGTACTCAGGGTGCTCGGTGCTCAGTACTCAGGGTTCTCAGTGCTCAGTACTCAGGGTGCTGGGTACTCAGTGCTCAGGGTGCTGGGTGCTCAGTACTCAGGGTTCTCAGTGCTCAGGGTGCTTGGTGCTCAGTGCTCAGTACTCAGGGTGCTCAGTACTCAGGGTGCTGGGTGCTCAGTGCTCGGGGTGCTGGGTGCTCAGTACTCAGTGTGCTGGGCGCTCAGTCCTCAGGGTGCTGGGTGCTCAGTCCTCAGGGTGCTCAGTGCTCAGGGTGCTGGGTGCTCTGTGCTAGCGGTGCTCGGTGCTCAGTACTCAGGGTGCTGGGTGCTCAGTACTCAGGGTGCTGGGTGCTCAGTGCTCAGGGTGCTGGGTGCTCAGTGCTCAGGGTGCTGGGTGCTCAGTGCTCGGGGTGCTGGGTGATCAGTGCTCGGGGTGCTGGGTGCTCAGTGCTCAGTGCTCAGGGTGCTGGGTGCTCAGTGCTCAGTGCTCAGGGTGCTGGTTGCTCAGTACTCAGGGTTCTGGGTGCTCAGTACTCAGGGTGCTGGGTGCTCAGTGCTCAGGGTGCTGGGTGCTCAGTACTCAGGGTGCTGGGTGATCAGTGCTAGGGGTGCTGGGTGCTCAGTGCTCAGGTTGGTGGGTGCTCAGTGCTCAGGGTGCTGGGTGGTCAGTAGTCAGGGTGCTGGGTGCTCAGTGCTCGGGGTGCTCGGTGCTCAGTACTCAAGGTGCTGTGTGCTCAGTGCTCAGGGTGCTGGGTGCTCAGTCCTCGGGGTGCTCAGTGCTCAGTGCTCGGGGTGCTGGGTGCTCAATGCTCGGGGCGCTGGGTGCTCAGTGCTCGGGGTGCTGGGTGCTCACTACTCGGGGTGCTGGGTGCTCAGTGCTCAGGTTGCTCAGTGCTCAGTACTCAGTGCTCAGGGTGCTCAGTGCTCAGTGCTCAGGGTGCTGGGTTCTCAGTGCTCAGGGTGCTGGGTGCTCAGTGCTCTGGGTGCTTGGTGCTCAGTACTCAGGGTGCTGGGTGCTCAGTGCTCAGGGTGCTGGATGCTCAGTGCTCAGGGTGCTCAGTGCTCAGTGCTCAGGGTGCTGGGTGCTCAGTGCTCAGGGTGCTGGTTGCTCAGTACTCAGGGTGCTGGGTGCTCAGTGCTCAGGGTGCTGGGTGCTCAGAACTCAGGGTGCTGGGTACTCAGTACTCAGGGTGCTGGGTGCTCAGTACTCAGGGTGCTGGGTGCTCAGTGCTCGGGGTGCTGCGTGCTCAGTGCTCAGGGTGCTGGGTGCTCAGTGCTCAGGGTGCTGGGTGCTCAATACTCAGGGTGCTGGGTGCTCAGTGCTCGGGGTGCTCGGTGCTCAGTACTCAAGGTGCTGGGTGCTCAGTGCTCAGGGTGCTGGGTGCTCAGTCCTCGGGGTGCTCCGTGCTCAGTGATCAGGGTGCTGGGTGCTCAGTACTCAGGGTGCTCGGTGCTCAGTACTCAGGGTGCTGGGTGCTCAGTGCTCGGGTTGCTGGGTTCTCAGTGCTCAGTACTCAGGGTGCTGGGTGCTCAGTGCTCAGGGTGCTGGGTGCTCAGTATTCAGGGTGCTCAGTGCTCAGTACTCGGGGTGCTTGATGCTCAGTACTCAGGGTGCTCAGTGCTCAGTACTCGGGGTGCTCGGTGCTCAGTGCTCAGGGTGCTCAGTGCTCAGTGCTCGGGGTGCTTGGTACTCAGTGCTAGGGGCGCTGGGTGCTCAGTGCTCGGGGTGCTGAGTGCTCAGTACTCGGGGTGCTGGGTGCTCAGTGCTCAGTACTCAGTGCTCAGGGTGCTCAGTACTCAGTGCTCAGGGTGCTGGGTGTTCAGTACTCAGGGTGCTGGGTGCTAAGTACTCAGGTTGCTGGGTGCTCAGTGCTCAGGGTGCTGGGTGCTCAGTGCTCGGGGTGCTGGGTGCTCAGTACTGAGCGTGCTGGGTGCTCAGTACTCAGGGTGCTGGGTGCTCAGTACTCTGGGTGTTGGGTGCTCAGTACTCAGGGTGCTGGGTGCTCAGTGCTCGGGGTGCTGGGTGCTCAGTGCTCAGGGTGCTGGGTGCTCAGTGCTCAGGGTGCTGGGTGCTCAGTACTCAGGGTGCTGGGTGCTTAGTGCTCGAGGTGCTCGTTGCTCAGTACTCAAGGTGCTGGGTGCTCAGTCCTCGGGGTGCTCCGTGCTCAGGGTGCTGGTTGCTCAGTGCTCCGGGTGCTGGGTGCTCAGTACTCAGCGTGCTGTGTGCTCAGTACTCAGGGTGCTGGGTGCTCAGTGCTCAGGGTGCTGGGTGCTCAGTGCTCAGGGTGCAGGGTGCTCAGTGATCGGGGTGCTGGGTGCTCAGTACTCAGGGTGCTCAGTGCTCGAGGTGCTCGGTGCTCAGTACTCAAGGTGCTGGGTGCTCAGTGCTCAGGGTGCTGGGTGCTCAGTCCTCGGGGTGCTCCGTGCTCAGGGTGCTGGGTGCTCAGTGCTCAGGGTGCTGGGTGCTCAGTGGTCAGTTCTCAGGGTGCTGGGTGTTCAGTACTCAGGGTGCTGGGTGCTCAGTACTCAGGGTGCTGGGTGCTCAGTGCTCAGGGTGCTGGGTGCTCAGTGCTCAGGGTGCTGGGTGCTCAGTACTCAGGGTGCTGGGTGCTCAGTACTCAGGGTGCTCGGTACTCAGTACTCAGGGTGCTGGGTGCTCAGTGCCCAGGGTGCTGGCTGCTCAGTACTCAGGGTGCTGGGTGCTCAGTACTCAGGGTGCTGGGTGGCAGTGCTCAGGGTGCTGGCTGCTCAGTACTCAGGGTGCTGGGTGCTCAGTGCTCGGGGTGCTGGGTGCTCAGTGCTCAGGGTGATCAGTGCTCAGTACTCAGTGTGCTGGGTGCTCAGTGCTCAGGGTGCTGGGTACTCAGTCCTCATGGTGCTGGGTGCTCAGTGCTCAGTACACAGGGTGCTCAGTACTCAGGGTGCTGGGTGAGCAGTGCTCGGGGTGCTGGGTGCTCAGTACTCAGGGTGCTGGGTGCTCAGTGCTCGGGGTTCTGGGTGCTCAGTACTCAGGGTGATCGGTGCTCAGTGCTCAGGGTGCTGGGTGCTCAGTCCTCAGGGTGCTCAGTGCTCAGGGTGCTGGGTGCTCAGTGCTCGGGGTGCTCGGTGCTCAGTACTCAGGGTGCTGAGTGCTCAGTTCTCACGGTGCTGGGTGATCAGTACTCAGGGTGCTGGGTGCTCAGTACTCAGGGTGCTGGGTGCTCAGTGCTCAGGGTGCTGGGTGCTCAGTGCTCAGGATGCTGGTTGCTCAGTGCTCGGGGTGCTGGGTGCTCAGTGCTCGGGGTGCTGGGTGATCAGTGCTCAGTGCTCAGGGTGCTGGGTGCTCAGTGCTCAGGGTGCTGGTTGCTCAGTACTCAGGGTGCTGGGTGCTCAGTACTCAGGGTGCTGGGTGCTCAGTGCTCAGGGTGCTGGGTGCTCAGTACTCAGGGTGCTGGGTGCTCAGTACTCAGGGTGCTGGGTGCTCAGTACTCAGGGTGCTGGGTGCTCAGTGCTCGGGGTGCTCGGTGCTCAGTACTCAAGGTGCTGGGTGCTCAGTGCTCAGGGTGCTGGCTGCTCAGTCCTCGGGGTACTCCGTGCACAGTGATCAGGGTGCTGGGTGCTCAGTACTCAGGGTGCTCGGTGCTCAGTACTCAGGGTGCTGGGTGCTCAGTGCTCGGGGTGCTGGGTCCTCAGTGCTCAGTACTCAGGGTGCTGGGTGCTCAGTGCTCAGGGTGCTGGGTGCTCAGTATTCAGGGTGCTCAGTGAACAGTACTCGTGGTGCTTGGTGCTCAGTACTCAGGGTGCTCAGTGTTCAGTACTCGGTGTGCTGGGTGCTCAGTGCTCAGGGTGCTCAGTGCTCAGTGCTTGGGGTGCTGGGTGCTCAGTGCTCAGGGTGCTGGGTGCTCAGTACTCTGGGTGTTGGGTGCTCAGTACTCAGGGTGCTGGGTGCTCAGTGCTCGGGGTGCTGGGTGCTCAGTGCTCAGGGTGCTGGGTGCTCAGTGCTCAGGGTGCTGGGTGCTCAGTACTCAGGGTGCTGGGTGCTTAGTGTTCGAGGTGCTCCGTTCTCAGTACTCAAGGTGCTGGGTGCTCAGTGCTCAGGGTGCTGGGTGCTCAGTCTTCGGGGTGCTCCGTGCTCAGGGTGCTGGTTGCTCAGTGCTCGGGGTGCTGGGTGCTCAGTACTCAGCGTGCTGGGTGCTCAGTACTCAAGGTGCTGGGTGCTCAGTGCTCAGGGTGCTGGGTGCTCTGTGCTCAGGGTGCAGGGTGCTCAGTGATCGGGGTGCTGGGTGCTCAGTACTCAGGGTGCTCAGTGCTCGAGGTGCTCGGTGCTCAGTACTCAAGGTGCTGGGTGCTCAGTGCTCAGGGTGCTGGGAGCTCAGTCCTCGGGGTGCTCCGTGCTCAGGGTGCTGGGTGCTCAGTGCTCAGGGTGCTGGGTGCTCAGTGCTCGGGGTGCTGGGTGCTGAGTGCTCAGGGTGCTGGGTGCTCAGTGCTCGGGGTGCTCGGTGCTCAGTGCTCAGGGTGCTGGGTGCTCAGTACTCAGGGTGCTGGGTGCTCAGTACTCAGGGTGCTGGGTGCTCAGTACTCAGGGTGCTGGGTGCTCAGTGCTCGGGGTGCTCGGTGCTCAGTACTCAAGGTGCTGGGTGCTCAGTGCTCAGGGTGCTGGCTGCTCAGTCCTCGGGGTACTCCGTGCACAGTGATCAGGGTGCTGGGTGCTCAGTACTCAGGGTGCTCGGTGCTCAGTACTCAGGGTGCTGGGTGCTCAGTGCTCGGGGTGCTGGGTCCTCAGTGCTCAGTACTCAGGGTGCTGGGTGCTCAGTGCTCAGGGTGCTGGGTGCTCAGTATTCAGGGTGCTCAGTGAACAGTACTCGTGGTGCTTGGTGCTCAGTACTCAGGGTGCTCAGTGTTCAGTACTCGGTGTGCTGGGTGCTCAGTGCTCAGGGTGCTCAGTGCTCAGTGCTTGGGGTGCTGGGTGCTCAGTGCTCAGGGTGCTGGGTGCTCAGTACTCTGGGTGTTGGGTGCTCAGTACTCAGGGTGCTGGGTGCTCAGTGCTCGGGGTGCTGGGTGCTCAGTGCTCAGGGTGCTGGGTGCTCAGTGCTCAGGGTGCTGGGTGCTCAGTACTCAGGGTGCTGGGTGCTTAGTGTTCGAGGTGCTCCGTTCTCAGTACTCAAGGTGCTGGGTGCTCAGTGCTCAGGGTGCTGGGTGCTCAGTCTTCGGGGTGCTCCGTGCTCAGGGTGCTGGTTGCTCAGTGCTCGGGGTGCTGGGTGCTCAGTACTCAGCGTGCTGGGTGCTCAGTACTCAAGGTGCTGGGTGCTCAGTGCTCAGGGTGCTGGGTGCTCTGTGCTCAGGGTGCAGGGTGCTCAGTGATCGGGGTGCTGGGTGCTCAGTACTCAGGGTGCTCAGTGCTCGAGGTGCTCGGTGCTCAGTACTCAAGGTGCTGGGTGCTCAGTGCTCAGGGTGCTGGGAGCTCAGTCCTCGGGGTGCTCCGTGCTCAGGGTGCTGGGTGCTCAGTGCTCAGGGTGCTGGGTGCTCAGTGCTCTGGGTGCTGGGTGCTGAGTGCTCAGGGTGCTGGGTGCTCAGTGCTCGGGGTGCTCGGTGCTCAGTGCTCAGGGTTCTGGGTGCTCAGTACTCAGGGTGCTGGGTGCTTAGTACTCAGGGTGCTCAGTGCTCAGTACACAGGGTGCTGGGTGCTCAGTGCTCGGGGTGCTGGGTGCTCAGTGCTCAGTACTCAGGGTGCTGGGTGCTCAGTGATCGGGGAGCTGGGTGCTCAGTACTCAGCGTGCTGTGTGCTCAGTACTCAAGGTGCTGGGTGCTCAGTGCTCAGGGTGCTGGGTGCTCAGTACTCAGGGTGCTGGGTGCTCAGTGATCGGGGTGCTGGGTGCTCAGTACTCAGGGTTCTCAGTGCTTGGGGAGCTCGGTGCTCAGTACTCAGTGTGCTGTGTGCTCAGTACTCAGTGCTCGGGGTCCTGGGTGCTCCGTGCTCGGGGTGCTGGGTGCTCAGTGCTCTGGGTGCTTAGTGCTCAGTACTCAGGGTGCTGGGTGCTCAGTACTCAGCGTGCTGGGTGCTCATTCTCGGGGTGCTGGGTGCTCAGTGCTCGGGGTGCTGGGTGCTCAGTACTCAGGGTGCTGGGGGCTCAGGACTCAGGGTGCTGGGTGCTCAGTACTCAGGGTGCTCGGTTCTCAGTACTCAGGGTGCTGGGTGCTCATTCTCGGGGTGCTGATGCTCAGTGCTCGGGGTGCTGGGTGCTCAGTACTCAGGGTGCTGGGGGCTCAGTACTCAGGGTGCTGGGTGCTCAGTACTCAGGGTGATCTGTTCTCAGTAATCAGGGTGCTGGGTGCTCAGTGCTCGGGCTGCTGGGTGCTCAGTACTCGGGGAGCTCATTGTTCAGTACTCAGGGTGCTGGGTGCTCAGTACTCAGGGTGCTGGGTGCTCAGTGCTCGGGGTGCTCGGTGCTCAGTACTCGGGGTGCTGGGTGCTCAGTACTCAGGGTGCTGGGTGCTCAGTGCTCAGGGTGCTGGTTGCTCAGTGCTCGGGGTGCTGGGTGCTCAGTGCTGAGTGTGCTGGCTGCTCAGTGCTCAGGGTGCTGGGTGCTCAGTACTCAGCGTGCTCGGTGCTCAGTCCTCAGGGTGCTCAGTGCTCAGTACTCAGCGTGCTGGGTGCTCAGTGCTCAGGGTCCTCGGTGCTCAGTACTCAGGGTGCTCAGTACTCAGTACTCAGCGTGCTTTGTGCTCAGTGCTCGGGGTGCTGGGTGCTCAGTGCTCAGGGTGATAGGTGCTCAGTGCTCAGGGTGCTGGGTGCTCAGTCCTCAGGCTGCTCAGTGCTCAAGGTGCTGGGTGCTCAGTATTCAGGGTGCTGGGTGCTCAGTGCTCGGGGTGCTGGGTGCTCAGTGCTCAGTACTCAGGGTGCTGGGTGCTCAGTGCTCAGGGTGCTGGGTGCTCAGTACTCAGAGTGCTCAGTGCTCAGTACTCGGGTTGCTTGGTGCTCAGTACTCAGGGTGCTCAGTGCTCAGTACTCAGGGTGCTGGGTTCTCAGTGCTCAGGGTGCTCAGTGCTCAGTGCTCGGGGTGCTGGGTGCTCAGCGCTCAGTGCTCAGGGTGCTGGGTGTTCAGTACTCAGGGTGCTGGGTGCTCAGTACTCAGGGTGCTGGGTGCTCAGTGCTCAGGGTGCTCAGTGCTCAGTACTCAGTGCTCAGGGTGCTGGGTGTTCATTACTCAGGGTGCTGGTTGCTCAGTACTTGGTGTGCTGGGTGCTCAGTGCTCAGGGTGCTCAGTGCTCGAGGTGCTCGGTGCTCAGTACTCAAGGTGCTGGGTGCTCAGTGCTCAGGGTGCTGGGAGCTCAGTCCTCGGGGTGCTCCGTGCTCAGGGTGCTGGGTGCTCAGTGCTCAGGGTGCTGGGTGCTCAGTGCTCGGGGTGCTGGGTGCTGAGTGCTCAGGGTGCTGGGTGCTCAGTGCTCGGGGTGCTCGGTGCTCAGTGCTCAGGGTTCTGGGTGCTCAGTACTCAGGGTGCTGGGTGTTTAGTACTCAGGGTGCTCAGTGCTCAGTACACAGGGTGCTGGGTGCTCAGTGCTCGGGGTGCTGGGTGCTCAGTGCTCAGTACTCAGGGTGCTGGGTGCTCAGTGATCGGGGAGCTGGGTTCTCAGTACTCAGCGTGCTGGGTGCTCAGTACTCAAGGTGCTGGGTGCTCAGTGCTCAGGGTGCTGGGTGCTCAGTACTCAGGGTGCTGGGTGCTCAGTGATCGGGGTGCTGGGTGCTCAGTACTCAGGGTTCTCAGTGCTTGGGGAGCTCGGTGCTCAGTACTCAGTGTGCTGTGTGCTCAGTACTCAGTGCTCGGTGTCCTGGGTGCTCCGTGCTCGGGGTGCTGGGTGCTCAGTGCTCTGGGTGCTTAGTGCTCAGTACTCAGGGTGCTGGGTGCTCAGTACTCAGCGTGCTGGGTGCTCATTCTCGGGGTGCTGGGTGCTCAGTGCTCGGGGTGCTGGGTGCTCAGTACTCAGGGTGCTGGGGGCTCAGGACTCAGGGTGCTGGGTGCTCAGTACTCAGGGTGCTCGGTTCTCAGTACTCAGGGTGCTGGGTGCTCATTCTCGGGGTGCTGATGCTCAGTGCTCGGGGTGCTGGGTGCTCAGTACTCAGGGTGCTGGGGGCTCAGTACTCAGGGTGCTGGGTGCTCAGTACTCAGGGTGATCTGTTCTCAGTAATCAGGGTGCTGGGTGCTCAGTGCTCGGGCTGCTGGGTGCTCAGTACTCGGGGAGCTCATTGTTCAGTACTCAGGGTGCTGGGTGCTCAGTACTCAGGGTGCTGGGTGCTCAGTGCTCGGGGTGCGCGGTGCTCAGTACTCGGGGTGCTGGGTGCTCAGTACTCAGGGTGCTGGGTGCTCAGTGCTCAGGGTGCTGGTTGCTCAGTGCTCGGGGTGCTGGGTGCTCAGTGCTGAGTGTGCTGGCTGCTCAGTGCTCAGGGTGCTGGGTGCTCAGTACTCAGCGTGCTCGGTGCTCAGTCCTCAGGGTGCTCAGTGCTCAGTACTCAGCGTGCTGGGTGCTCAGTGCTCAGGGTCCTCGGTGCTCAGTACTCAGGGTGCTCAGTACTCAGTACTCAGCGTGCTTTGTGCTCAGTGCTCGGGGTGCTGGGTGCTCAGTGCTCAGGGTGATAGGTGCTCAGTGCTCAGGGTGCTGGGTGCTCAGTCCTCAGGCTGCTCAGTGCTCAAGGTGCTGGGTGCTCAGTATTCAGGGTGCTGGGTGCTCAGTGCTCGGGGTGCTGGGTGCTCAGTGCTCAGTACTCAGGGTGCTGGGTGCTCAGTGCTCAGGGTGCTGGGTGCTCAGTACTCAGAGTGCTCAGTGCTCAGTACTCGGGTTGCTTGGTGCTCAGTACTCAGGGTGCTCAGTGCTCAGTACTCAGGGTGCTGGGTTCTCAGTGCTCAGGGTGCTCAGTGCTCAGTGCTCGGGGTGCTGGGTGCTCAGCGCTCAGTGCTCAGGGTGCTGGGTGTTCAGTACTCAGGGTGCTGGGTGCTCAGTACTCAGGGTGCTGGGTGCTCAGTGCTCAGGGTGCTCAGTGCTCAGTACTCAGTGCTCAGGGTGCTGGGTGTTCATTACTCAGGGTGCTGGTTGCTCAGTACTTGGTGTGCTGGGTGCTCAGTGCTCAGGGTGCTCAGTGCTCAGTAGTCAGTGCTCAGGGTGCTCAGTGCTCAGTGCTCAGGGTGCTGGGTGTTCAGTACTCAGGGTGCTGGGTGCTCAGTACTCAGGGTGCTGGGGGCTCAGTGCTCAGGGTGCTGGGTGCTCAGTACTCTGGGAGTTGGGTGCTCAATACTCAGGGTGCTGGGTGCTCAGTGCTCAGTGTGCAGGGTGCTCAGTGCTCAGGGTGCTGGGTGCTCTGTACTCAGGGTGCTGGGTGCTCAGTGCTCGAGGTGCTCGGTGCTCAGTACTCAAGGTGCTGGGTGCTCAGTGCTCAGGGTGCTGGGTGCTCAGTGCTCGGGGTGCTCGGTGCTCAGTACTCAGGGTGCTGAGTGCTCAGTACTCAGGGTGATGGGTGCTCAGTACTCAGGGTGCTGGGTGCTCAGTGCTCGGGGTGCTGGGTGCTCAGTGCTCAGGGTGCTCAGTGCTCAGTACTCAGGGTGCTGGGTGCTCAGTACTCAGGGTGCTGGGTGCTCAGTGCTCAAGGTGCTGGGTGCTCAGTACTCAGGGTGCTGGGTGCTCAGTGCTCGGGGTGCGGGGTGCTCAGTGCTCGGGGTACTGGGTGCTCAGTACTCAGTGTGCTGGGTGCTCAGTACTCAGGGTGCTGGGTGCTCAGTGCTCGGGGTGCTGGGTGCTCAGTGCTCTTGGTGCTGGGTGCTCAGTACTCAGGGTGCTGTGTGCTCAGTGCTCAGTACTCAGCGTGCTGGGTGCTCAGTGCTCAGAGTGTTGGGTGCTCAGTACTCAGGGGGCTGGGTGCTCAGTGCTCAGTGCTCAGGGTGCTCAGTTCTCAGGGTGCTGGGTGCTCAGGGTGCTGGGTGCTCAGTGCTCGGGGTGCTTTGTGCTCAGTGCTCAGGGTGCTGGGTGCTCAGTGCTCAGTGCTCAGGGTGCTGGGTGTTCAGTGCTCAGTGCTCAAGGTGCTGGGTGTTCAGTAATCAGGGTGCTGGGTGCTCAGTACTCAGGGTGCTGGGTGCTCAGTACTCAGGGTGCTCGGTGCTCAGTGCTCAGGGTGCTGGGTGCTCAGTACTCAGGGTGCTGGGTGCTCAGTGCTCGGGGTGCTGGGTGCTCAGTGCTCAGCGTGATCAGTGCTCAGTACTCAGGGTGCTGGGTGCTCAGTGCTCAGGGTGCTGGGTGCTCAGTCCTCAGGGTGCTCAGTAATCAGGGTGCTGGGTGCTCAGTGCTCAGTACTCAGGGTGCTGGGTGCTCAGTGCTCGGGGTGCTGGGTGCTCAGTACTCAGGGTGCTGGGTGCTCAGTACTCGGGGTGCTGGGTGCTCAGTACTCAGGGTGCTGGGTGCTCAGTGCTCGGTGTGCTTTGTGCTCAGTGCTCAGCGTGATCAGTGCTCAGTGCTCAGGGTGCTGGGTGCTCAGTCCTCAGGGTGCTCAGTGCTCAGGGTGCTTGGAGCTCAGTACTCAGGGTGCTGGGTGCTCAGTGCTCAGGGTGCTGGGTGCTCAGTGCTCAGGGTGCTGGGTGCTCAGTACTCAGGGTGCTCAGTGCTCAGTACTCGTGGTGCTTGGTGCTCAGTACTCAGGGTGCTCAGTGCTCAGTACTCGGGGTGCGGGGTGCTCAGTGCTCAGGGTGCTCAGTGCTCAGTACTCAGGGTGCTGGGTGCTCAGTACTCGAGGTGCTGGGTGCTCAGTGCTCAGGGTGCTGGGTGCTCCGTACTCAGGGTGCTGGGTGCTCAGTGCTCACGGTGCTGGGTGCTCAGTACTCTGGGTGTTGGGTGCTCAGGACTCAGGGTGCTGGGTGCTCAGTGCTCGGGGTGCTGGGTGATCAGTGCTCAGGGTGCTGGGTGCTCAGTGCTCAGGGTGCTGGGTGCTCAGTACTCAGGGTGCTGGGTGCTTAGTGCTCGAGGTGCTCCGTGCTCAGGGTGCTGGGTGCTCAGTGCTCAGGGAGCTGGGTGCTCAGTGCTCGGGGAGCTGGGTGCTGAGTGCTCAGGGAGCTGGGTGCTCAGTGCTCAGCGAGCTGGGTGCTCAGTTCTCGGGGTGCTCGGTGCTCAGTGCTCAGGGTCCTGGGTGCTCAGTACTCAGGGTGCTGGGTGCTTAGTACTCAGGGTGCTCAGTGCTCAGTACACAGGCTGCTGGGTGGTCAGTGCTCGGGGTGCTGGGTGCTCAGTGCTCAGTACTCAGGGTGCTGGGTGCTCAGTGCTCGGGGTGCTGGGTGCTCAGTACTCAGCGTGCTGGGTGCTCAGTACTCAGGGTGCTGGGTGCTCAGTGCTCAGGGTGCTGGGTGCTCAGTGCTCAGGGTGCTGGGTGCTCAGTGATCGGGGTGCTGGGTGCTCAGTACTCAGGGTGATCATTGCTCGGGGAGCTCGGTGCTCAGTACTCAGCGTGCGGGGTGCTCAGTACTCAGTGCTCGGGGTCCTGGGTGCTCAGTACTCAGCGTGCTCGGTGCTCAGTGCTCAGGGTGCTGGGTGCTCAGTGCTCAGGGTGCTGGGTGCTCAGTACTCAGGGTGCTGGGTGCTCAGTACTCAGGGTGCTCGGTGCTCAGTACTCAGGGTGCTGGGTGCTCAGTGCCCAGGGTGCTGGGTGCTCAGTACTCAGGGTGCTGGGTGCTCAGTTCTCAGGGTGCTGGATGCTCAGTGCTCAGTGTGCTGGGTGCTCAGTACTCAATGTGCTGGGTGCTCAGTGCTCGGGGTGCTGGGTGCTCAGTGCTCAGGGTGATCAGTGCTCAGTACTCAGGGTGCTGGGTGCTCAGTGCTCAGGGTGCTGGGTGCTCAGTCCTCAGGGTGCGCAGTAATCAGGGTGTTGGGTGCTCAGTGCTCAGTACTCAGGGTGCTCAGTACTCAGGGTGCTGCGTTCTCAGTGCTCGGGGTGCTGGGTGCTCAGTACTCAGGGTGCTGGGTGCTCAGTACTCGAGGTGCTGGGTGCTCAGTACTCAGGGTGCTGGGTGCTCAGTGCTCGGTGTGCTTTGTGCTCAGTGCTCAGGGTGATCAGTGCTCAGTGCTCAGGGTGCTGGGTGCTCAGTCCTCAGGGTGCTCAGTGCTCAGGGTGCTGGGTGCTCAGTGCTCGGGTGCTGGGTGCTCAGTGCTCAGGGTGCTCAGTGCTCAGTAGTCAGTGCTCAGGGTGCTCAGTGCTCAGTGCTCAGGGTGCTGGGTGTTCAGTACTCAGGGTGCTGGGTGCTCAGTACTCAGGGTGCTGGGGGCTCAGTGCTCAGGGTGCTGGGTGCTCAGTACTCTGGGAGTTGGGTGCTCAATACTCAGGGTGCTGGGTGCTCAGTGCTCAGGGTGCAGGGTGCTCAGTGCTCAGGGTGCTGGGTGCTCTGTACTCAGGGTGCTGGGTGCTCAGTGCTCGAGGTGCTCGGTGCTCAGTACTCAAGGTGCTGGGTGCTCAGTGCTCAGGGTGCTGGGTGCTCAGTGCTCGGGGTGCTCGGTGCTCAGTACTCAGGGTGCTGAGTGCTCAGTACTCAGGGTGATGGGTGCTCAGTACTCAGGGTGCTGGGTGCTCAGTGCTCGGGGTGCTGGGTGCTCAGTGCTCAGGGTGCTCAGTGCTCAGTACTCAGGGTGCTGGGTGCTCAGTACTCAGGGTGCTGGGTGCTCAGTGCTCAAGGTGCTGGGTGCTCAGTACTCAGGGTGCTGGGTGCTCAGTCCTCGGGGTGCGGGGTGCTCAGTGCTCGGGGTGCTGGGTGCTCAGTACTCAGTGTGCTGGGTGCTCAGTACTCAGGGTGCTGGGTGCTCAGTGCTCGGGGTGCTGGGTGCTCAGTGCTCTTGGTGCTGGGTGCTCAGTACTCAGGGTGCTGTGTGCTCAGTGCTCAGGGTGCTCAGTGCTCAGTACTCAGTGCTCAGGGTGCTGGGTGTTCAGTACTCAGGGTGCTGGGTGCTCAGTGCTCAGTGCTCAGGGTGCTGGGTGTTCAGTACTCAGGGTGCTGGGTGCTCAGTACTCAGGGTGCTGGGTGCTCAGTGCTCAGGGTGCTCAGTGCTCAGTACTCAGTACTCAGGGTGCTGGTTGCTCAGTACTCAGGGTGCTGGGGGCTCAGTGCTCAGGGTGCTGGGTGCTGAGTACTCTGGGAGTTGGGTGCTCAATACTCAGGGTGCTGGGTGCTCAGTGCTCAGGGTGCAGGGTGCTCAGTGCTCAGGGTGCTGGGTGCTCAGTACTCAGGGTGCTGGGTGCTCAGTGCTCGAGGTGCTCGGTGCTCAGTACTCAAGGTGCTTTGTGCTCAGTGCTCAGGGTGCTGGGTGCTCAGTGCTCGGGGTGCTCGGTGCTCAGTACTCAGGGTGCTGAGTGCTCAGTACTCAGGGTGATGGGTGCTCAGTACTCAGGGTGCTGGGTGCTCAGTTCTCGGGGTGCTGGGTGCTCAGTGCTCAGGGTGCTCAGTGCTCAGTACTCAGGGTGCTGGGTGCTCAGTACTCAGGGTGCTGGGTGCTCAGTGCTCGGGGTGCTGGGTGCTCAGTACTCAGGGTGCTGGGTGCTCAGTGCTCGGGGTGCGGGGTGCTCAGTGCTCGGGGTGCTGGGTGCTCAGTACTCAGGGTGCTGGGTGCTCAGTACTCAGGGTGCTGGGTGCTCAGTGCTCGGGGTGCTGGGTGCTCAGTGCTCGGGGTGCTGGGTGCTCAGTACTCAGGGTGCTGTGTGCTCAGTGCTCAGTACTCAGCGTGCTGGGTGCTCAGTGCTCAGAGTGTTGGGTGCTCAGTACTCAGGGTGCTGGGTGCTCAGTGCTCAGTGCTCAGGGTGCTCAGTTCTCAGGGTGCTGGGTGCACAGGGTGCTGGGTGCTCAGTGCTCGGGGTGCTTTGTGCTCAGTGCTCAGGGTGCTGGGTGCTCAGTGCTCAGTGCTCAGGGTGCTGGGTGTTCAGTGCTCAGTGCTCAGGGTGCTGGGTGTTCAGTAATCAGGGTGCTGGGTGCTCAGTACTCAGGGTGCTGGGTGCTCAGTACTCAGGGTGCTCGGTGCTCAGTACTCAGGGTGCTGGTTGCTCAGTGCCCAGGGTGCTGGGTGCTCAGTACTCAGGGTGCTTGGTGCTCAGTTCTCATGGTGCTGGGTGCTCAGTGCTCAGGGTGCTGGGTGCTCAGTACTCAGGGTGCTGGGTGCTCAGTGCTCGGGGTGCTGGGTGCTCAGTGCTCAGCGTGATCAGTGCTCAGTACTCAGGGTGCTGGGTGCTCAGTGCTCAGGGTGCTGGGTGCTCAGTCCTCAGGGTGCTCAGTAATCAGGGTGCTGGGTGCTCAGTGCTCAGTACTCAGGGTGCTGGGTGCTCAGTGCTCGGGGTGCTGGGTGCTCAGTACTCAGGGTGCTGGGGGCTCAGTACTCGGGGTGCTGGGTGCTCAGTACTCAGGGTGCTGGGTGCTCAGTGCTCGGTGTGCTTTGTGCTCAGTGCTCAGCGTGATCAGTGCTCAGTGCTCAGGGTGCTGGGTGCTCAGTCCTCAGGGTGCTCAGTGCTCAGGGTGCTTGGAGCTCAGTACTCAGGGTGCTGGGTGCTCAGTGCTCAGGGTGCTGGCTGCTCAGTGCTCAGGGTGCTGGGTGCTCAGTACTCAGGGTGCTCAGTGCTCAGTACTCGTGGTGCTTGGTGCTCAGTACTCAGGGTGCTCAGTGCTCAGTACTCGGGGTGCGGGGTGCTCAGTGCTCAGGGTGCTCAGTGCTCAGTGCTCGGGGCGCTGGGTGCTCAGTGGTCGCGGTGCTGGGTGCTCAGTACTCGGGGTGCTGGGTGCTCAGTGCTCAGGGTTCTCAGTGCTCAGTACTCAGGGTGCTGGGTGCTCAGTACTCGAGGTGCTGGGTGCTCAGTGCTCAGGGTGCTGGGTGCTCAGTACTCAGTGTGCTGGGTGCTCAGTGCTCACGGTGCTGGGTGCTCAGTACTCTGGGTGTTGGGTGCTCAGGACTCAGGGTGCTGGGTGCTCAGTGCTCGGGTTGCTGGGTGCTCAGTGCTCAGGGTGCTGGGTGCTCAGTGTTCAGGGTGCTGGGTGCTCAGTACTCAGGGTGCTGGGTGCTTAGTGCTCGAGGTGCTCCGTGCTCAGGGTGCTGGGTGCTCAGTGCTCAGGGTGCTGGGTGCTCAGTGCTCGGGGAGCTGGGTGCTGAGTGCTCAGGGAGTTGGGTGCTCAGTGCTCGGGGAGCTGGGTGCTGAGTGCTCAGGGAGCTGGGTGCTCAGTTCTCGGGGTGCTCGGTGCTCAGTGCTCAGGGTCCTGGGTGCTCAGTACTCAGGGTGCTGGGTGCTTAGTACTCAGGGTGCTCAGTGCTCAGTACACAGGCTGCTGGGTGGTCAGTGCTCGGGGTGCTGGGTGCTCAGTGCTCAGTACTCAGGGTGCTGGGTGCTCAGTGCTCGGGGTGCTGGGTGCTCAGTACTCAGCGTGCTGGGTGCTCAGTACTCAGGGTGCTGGGTGCTCAGTGCTCAGGGTGCTGGGTGCTCAGTGCTCAGGGTGCTGGGTGCTCAGTGATCGGGGTGCTGGGTGCTCAGTACTCAGGGTGATCATTGCTCGGGGAGCTCGGTGCTCAGTACTCAGCGTGCGGGGTGCTCAGTACTCAGTGCTCGGGGTCCTGGGTGCTCAGTACTAAGGGTGCTGGGTGCTCAGTGCTCAGGGTGCTGGGTGCTCAGTGCTCAGGGTTCTGGGTGCTCAGTACTCAGGGTGCTGGGTGCTCAGTACTCAGGGTGCACGGTGCTCAGTACTCAGGGTGCTGGGTGCTCAGTGCCCAGGGTGCTGGGTGCTCAGTACTCAGGGTGCTGGGTGCTCAGTTCTCAGGGTGCTGGATGCTCAGTGCTCAGTGTGCTGGGTGCTCAGTACTCAATGTGCTGGGTGCTCAGTGCTCGGGGTGCTGGGTGCTCAGTGCTCAGGGTGATCAGTGCTCAGTACTCAGGGTGCTGGGTGCTCAGTGCTCAGGGTGCTGGGTGCTCAGTCCTCAGGGTGCTCAGTAATCAGGGTGCTGGGTGCTCAGTGCTCAGTACTCAGGGTGCTCAGTACTCAGGGTGCTGCGTGCTCAGTGCTCGGGGTGCTGGGTGCTCAGTACTCAGGGTGCTGGGTGCTCAGTACTCGAGGTGCTGGGTGCTCAGTACTCAGGGTGCTGGGTGCTCAGTGCTCGGTGTGCTTTGTGCTCAGTGCTCAGGGTGATCAGTGCTCAGTGCTCAGGGTGCTGGGTGCTCAGTCCTCAGGGTGCTCAGTGCTCAGGGTGCTGGGTGCTCAGTGCTCGGGTGCTGGGTGCTCAGTGCTCAGGGTGATCGGTGCTCAGTACTCAGGGTGTTGGGTGCTCAGTGCTCAGGGTGTTGGGTGCTCAGTACTCAGGGTGCTGGGTGCTCAGTTCTCAGGGTGCTGGGTGCTCAGTGCTCAGGGTGCTGGGTGCTCAGTACTCAGGGTGCTGGGTGCTCAGTGCTCGGGGTGCTGGGTGCTCAGTGCTCAGGGTGATCAGTGCTCAGTACTCAGGGTGTTGGGTGCTCAGTGCTCAGGGTGCTGGGTGCTCAGTACTCGAGGTGCTGGGTGCTCAGTACTCAGGGTGCTGGGTGCTCAGTGCTCGGTGTGCTTTGTGCTCAGTGCTCAGGGTGATCAGTGCTCAGTGCACAGGGTGCTGGGTGCTCAGTCCTCAGGGTGCTCAGTGCTCAGGGTGCTGGGTGCTCAGTGCTCGGGGTGCTGGGTGCTCAGTGCTCAGGGTGATCGGTGCTCAGTACTCAGGGTGTTGGGTGCTCAGTGCTCAGGGTGCTGGGTGCTCAGTCCTCAGGGTGCTCAGTGCTCAGGGTGCTGGGTGCTCAGTGCTCGGGGTGCTCGGTGCTCAGTACTCAGGGTGCTGGGTGCTCAGTACTCAGGGTGCTGGTTGCTCAGTACTCAGGGTGCTTGGTGCTCAGTACTCAGGGTGCTGGGTGCTCAGTGCGCAGGGTGCTGGGTGCTCAGTACTCAGGGTGCTGGGTGATCAGTGCTCGGGGTGCTATGTGCTCAGTGCTCAGGGTGCTGGGTGCTCAGTGCTCAGGGCGCTGGGTGCTCAGTACTCAGGGTGCGGGGTGCTCAGTGCTCGGTGTGCTCGGTGCTCAGTACACAAGGTGCTGCAGTGCTCAGTACTCTTGGTGCTGGGTGCTCAGTGCTCAGGGTGCTCAGTGCTCAGTGCTCGGGGTGCTGGGTGCTCAATGCTCGGGGCGCTGGGTGCTCAGTGCTCGGGGTGCTGGGTGCTCACTACTCGGGGTGCTGGGTGCTCAGTGCTCAGGTTGCTCAGTGCTCAGTACTCAGTGCTCAGGGTGCTCAGTGCTCAGTGCTCAGGGTGCTGGGTTTTCAGTACTCAGGGTGCTGGGTGCTCAGTGCTCAGGGTGCTGGGTGCTCAGTACTCTGGGTGTTGGGTGCTCAGTACTCAGGGTGATGGGTGCTCAGTGCTCAGGGTGCTGGGTGCTCAGTGCTCGGGGTGCTGGGTGCTCAGTGCTCAGGGTGCTGGGTGCTCAGTGCTCAGTACTCAGCGTGCTGTGTGCTCAGTGCTCGGGGCGCTGGGTGCTCAGTGCTCAGGGTGCTGGGTGCTCAGTACTCAGGGTGCTGGGTGCTCAGTGCTCGTGGTGCTGGGTCCTCAGTGCTCAGGGTGCTGGGTCCTCAGTGCTCAGGGTGCTGGGTGCTCAGTGCTCAGGGTGCTGGGTGCTCAGTGCTCAGGGTGCTCAGTGCTCAGTACTCAGGGTGCTCGGTGCTCAGTGCACAGGGTGCTCAGTGCTCAGTGCTCGGGGTGCTGGGTGCTCAGTGCTCGGGGTGCTGGGTGCTCAGTGTTCAGGGTGCTGGTTGCTCAGTACTCAGTGTGCTCAGTGCTCAGGGTGCTGGGTGCTCAGAACTCAGGGTGCTGGGTGCTCAGTACTCAGGGTGCTGGGTGCTCAGTACTCAGGGTGCTTGGTGCTCAGTACTCATGGTGCTGGGTGCTCAGTGCTCAGGGTGCTCGGTGCTCAGTACTCATGGTGCTGGGTGCTCATTCTCGGGGTGCTGGGTGCTCAGTACTCAGGTTGCTCAGTACTCTGGGTACTCGGTGCTCATTACTCATGGTGCTGGGTGCTCAGTACTCAGGGTGCTTGGTGCTCAGTTCTCAGGGTGCTCGGTGCTCAGTACTCAGGGTGCTCAGTGTTTGGGGTGCTTTGTGCTCAGTGCTCAGGGTGCTGGGTGCTCAGTGCTCAGGGTGCTGGGTGCTCAGTACTCAGTGCTCAGGATGCTGGGTGCTGAGGGCTCATGGTGCTGGGTGCTCAGTGCTCAGGGTGCTCAGTGCTCAGTACTCAGGGTGCTGGGTGCTCAGTACTCAGGGTGCTGGTTGCTCAGTGCTCGGGGTGCCCGGTGCTCAATGCTCGGGGTGCTCGGTGCTCAGTTCTCAGGGTGCTGGGTGCTCAGTACTCAAGGTGCTGGGTGCTCAGTGCTGGGTGCTCAGTGCTCCGGGTGTTGGGTGCTCAGTGCTCGGGGTGCTGGGTGCTCAGTACACAGGGTGCTCGGTGCTCAGTACTCAGGGTGCTGGGTGCTCAGTGCTCAGGGTGCTGGGTGGTCAGTACTCAGGGTGCTGGTTGCTCAGTGCTCAGGGTGCTCAGTGCTCAGTACGTTGGTTGCTCAGTGCTCAGGGTGCTGGGTGCTCAGTGTTCAGGGTGCTGGGTGCTCAGTCCTCAGGCTGCTCAGTGCTCAAGGTGCTGGGTGCTCAGTATTCAGGGTGCTGGGTGCTCAGTGCTCGGGGTGCTGGGTGCTCAGTGCTCAGTACTCAGGGTGCTGGGTGCTCAGTGCTCAGGGTGCTTAGTGCTCAGTACTCAGAGTGCTCAGTGCTCAGTACTCGGGTTGCTTGGTGCTCAGTACTCAGGGTGCTCAGTGCTCAGTACTCAGGGTGCTGGGTTCTCAGTGCTCAGGGTGCTCAGTGCTCAGTGCTCGGGGTGCTGGGTGCTCAGCGCTCAGTGCTCAGGGTGCTGGGTGTTCAGTACTCAGGGTGCTGGGTGCTCAGTACTCAGGGTGCTGGGTGCTCAGTGCTCAGGGTGCTCAGTGCTCAGTACTCAGTGCTCAGGGTGCTGGGTGTTCAGTACTCAGGGTGCTGGGTGCTCAGTACTTGGTGTGCTGGGTGCTCAGTGCTCAGGGTGCTCAGTGCTCAGTAGTCAGTGCTCAGGGTGCTCAGTGCTCAGTGCTCAGGGTGCTGGGTTTTCAGTACTCAGGGTGCTGGGTGCTCAGTACTCAGGGTGCTGGGGGCTCAGTGCTCAGGGTGCTGGGTGCTCAGTACTCTGGGAGTTGGGTGCTCAATACTCAGGGTGCTGGGTGCTCAGTGCTCAGGGTGCAGGGTGCTCAGTGCTCAGGGTGCTGGGTGCTCAGTACTCAGGGTGCTGGGTGCTCAGTGCTCGAGGTGCTCGGTGCTCAGTACTCAAGGTGCTGGGTGCTCAGTGCTCAGGGTGCTGGGTGCTCAGTGCTCGGGGTGCTCGGTGCTCAGTACTCAGGGTGCTGAGTGCTCAGTACTCAGGGTGATGGGTGCTCAGTACTCAGGGTGCTGGGTGCTCAGTGCTCGGGGTGCTGGGTGCTCAGTGCTCAGGGTGCTCAGTGCTCAGTACTCAGGGTGCTGGGTGCTCAGTACTCAGGGTGCTGGGTGCTCAGTGCTCGGGGTGCTGGGTGCTCAGTACTCAGGGTGCTGGGTGCTCAGTGCTCGGGGTGCGGGGTGCTCAGTGCTCGGGGTGCTGGGTGCTCAGTACTCAGTGTGCTGGGTGCTCAGTACTCAGGGTGCTGGGTGCTCAGAGCTCGGGGTGCTGGGTGCTCAGCGCTCAGTGCTCAGGGTGCTGGGTGTTCAGTACTCAGGGTGCTGGGTGCTCAGTACTCAGGTTGCTGTGTGCTCAGTGCTCAGGGTGCTCAGTGCTCAGTACTCAGTGCTCAGGGTGCTGGGTGTTCAGTACTCAGGGTGCTGGGTGCTCAGTGCTCAGTGCTCAGGGTGCTGGGTGTTCAGTACTCAGGGTGCTGGGTGCTCAGTACTCAGGGTGCTGGGTGCTCAGTGCTCAGGGTGCTCAGTGCTCAGTACTCAGTACTCAGGGTGCTGGTTGCTCAGTACTCAGGGTGCTGGGGGCTCAGTGCTCAGGGTGCTGGGTGCTGAGTACTCTGGGAGTTGGGTGCTCAATACTCAGGGTGCTGGGTGCTCAGTGCTCAGGGTGCAGGGTGCTCAGTGCTCAGGGTGCTGGGTGCTCAGTACTCAGGGTGCTGGGTGCTCAGTGCTCGAGGTGCTCGGTGCTCAGTACTCAAGGTGCTTTGTGCTCAGTGCTCAGGGTGCTGGGTGCTCAGTGCTCGGGGTGCTCGGTGCTCAGTACTCAGGGTGCTGAGTGCTCAGTACTCAGGGTGATGGGTGCTCAGTACTCAGGGTGCTGGGTGCTCAGTTCTCGGGGTGCTGGGTGCTCAGTGCTCAGGGTGCTCAGTGCTCAGTACTCAGGGTGCTGGGTGCTCAGTACTCAGGGTGCTGGGTGCTCAGTGCTCGGGGTGCTGGGTGCTCAGTACTCAGGGTGCTGGGTGCTCAGTGCTCGGGGTGCGGGGTGCTCAGTGCTCGGGGTGCTGGGTGCTCAGTACTCAGGGTGCTGGGTGCTCAGTACTCAGGGTGCTGGGTGCTCAGTGCTCGGGGTGCTGGGTGCTCAGTGCTCGGGGTGCTGGGTGCTCAGTACTCAGGGTGCTGTGTGCTCAGTGCTCAGTACTCAGCGTGCTGGGTGCTCAGTGCTCAGAGTGTTGGGTGCTCAGTACTCAGGGTGCTGGGTGCTCAGTGCTCAGTGCTCAGGGTGCTCAGTTCTCAGGGTGCTGGGTGCACAGGGTGCTGGGTGCTCAGTGCTCGGGGTGCTTTGTGCTCAGTGCTCAGGGTGCTGGGTGCTCAGTGCTCAGTGCTCAGGGTGCTGGGTGTTCAGTGCTCAGTGCTCAGGGTGCTGGGTGTTCAGTAATCAGGGTGCTGGGTGCTCAGTACTCAGGGTGCTGGGTGCTCAGTACTCAGGGTGCTCGGTGCTCAGTACTCAGGGTGCTGGTTGCTCAGTGCCCAGGGTGCTGGGTGCTCAGTACTCAGGGTGCTTGGTGCTCAGTTCTCATGGTGCTGGGTGCTCAGTGCTCAGGGTGCTGGGTGCTCAGTACTCAGGGTGCTGGGTGCTCAGTGCGCAGGGTGCTGGGTGCTCAGTACTCAGGGTGCTGGGTGATCAGTGCTCGGGGTGCTATGTGCTCAGTGCTCAGGGTGCTGGGTGCTCAGTGCTCAGGGCGCTGGGTGCTCAGTACTCAGGGTGCGGGGTGCTCAGTGCTCGGTGTGCTCGGTGCTCAGTACACAAGGTGCTGCAGTGCTCAGTACTCTTGGTGCTGGGTGCTCAGTGCTCAGGGTGCTCAGTGCTCAGTGCTCGGGGTGCTGGGTGCTCAATGCTCGGGGCGCTGGGTGCTCAGTGCTCGGGGTGCTGGGTGCTCACTACTCGGGGTGCTGGGTGCTCAGTGCTCAGGTTGCTCAGTGCTCAGAACTCAGTGCTCAGGGTGCTCAGTGCTCAGTGCTCAGGGTGCTGGGTTTTCAGTACTCAGGGTGCTGGGTGCTCAGTGCTCAGGGTGCTGGGTGCTCAGTACTCTGGGTGTTGGGTGCTCAGTACTCAGGGTGATGGGTGCTCAGTGCTCAGGGTGCTGGGTGCTCAGTGCTCGGGGTGCTGGGTGCTCAGTGCTCAGGGTGCTGGGTGCTCAGTGCTCAGTACTCAGCGTGCTGTGTGCTCAGTGCTCGGGGTGCTGGGTGCTCAGTGCTCAGGGTGCTGGGTGCTCAGTACTCAGGGTGCTGGGTGCTCAGTGCTCGTGGTGCTGGGTCCTCAGTGCTCAGGGTGCTGGGTCCTCAGTGCTCAGGGTGCTGGGTGCTCAGTGCTCAGGGTGCTGGGTGCTCAGTGCTCAGGGTGCTCAGTGCTCAGTACTCAGGGTGCTCGGTGCTCAGTGCACAGGGTGCTCAGTGCTCAGTGCTCGGGGTGCTGGGTGCTCAGTGCTCGGGGTGCTGGGTGCTCAGTGTTCAGGGTGCTGGTTGCTCAGTACTCAGTGTGCTCAGTGCTCAGGGTGCTGGGTGCTCAGAACTCAGGGTGCTGGGTGCTCAGTACTCAGGGTGCTGGGTGCTCAGTACTCAGGGTGCTTGGTGCTCAGTACTCATGGTGCTGGGTGCTCAGTGCTCAGGGTGCTCGGTGCTCAGTACTCATGGTGCTGGGTGCTCATTCTCGGGGTGCTGGGTGCTCAGTACTCAGGTTGCTCAGTACTCTGGGTACTCGGTGCTCATTACTCATGGTGCTGGGTGCTCAGTACTCAGGGTGCTTGGTGCTCAGTTCTCAGGGTGCTCGGTGCTCAGTACTCAGGGTGCTCAGTGTTTGGGGTGCTTTGTGCTCAGTGCTCAGGGTGCTGGGTGCTCAGTGCTCAGGGTGCTGGGTGCTCAGTACTCAGTGCTCAGGATGCTGGGTGCTGAGGGCTCATGGTGCTGGGTGCTCAGTGCTCAGGGTGCTCAGTGCTCAGTACTCAGGGTGCTGGGTGCTCAGTACTCAGGGTGCTGGTTGCTCAGTGCTCGGGGTGCCCGGTGCTCAATGCTCGGGGTGCTCGGTGCTCAGTTCTCAGGGTGCTGGGTGCTCAGTACTCAAGGTGCTGGGTGCTCAGTGCTGGGTGCTCAGTGCTCCGGGTGTTGGGTGCTCAGTGCTCGGGGTGCTGGGTGCTCAGTACACAGGGTGCTCGGTGCTCAGTACTCAGGGTGCTGGGTGCTCAGTGCTCAGGGTGCTGGGTGGTCAGTACTCAGGGTGCTGGTTGCTCAGTGCTCAGGGTGCTCAGTGCTCAGTACGTTGGTTGCTCAGTGCTCAGGGTGCTGGGTGCTCAGTGTTCAGGGTGCTGGGTGCTCAGTCCTCAGGCTGCTCAGTGCTCAAGGTGCTGGGTGCTAAGTATTCAGGGTGCTGGGTGCTCAGTGCTCGGGGTGCTGGGTGCTCAGTGCTCAGTACTCAGGGTGCTGGGTGCTCAGTGCTCAGGGTGCTTAGTGCTCAGTACTCAGAGTGCTCAGTGCTCAGTACTCGGGTTGCTTGGTGCTCAGTACTCAGGGTGCTCAGTGCTCAGTACTCAGGGTGCTGGGTTCTCAGTGCTCAGGGTGCTCAGTGCTCAGTGCTCGGGGTGCTGGGTGCTCAGCGCTCAGTGCTCAGGGTGCTGGGTGTTCAGTACTCAGGGTGCTGGGTGCTCAGTACTCAGGGTGCTGGGTGCTCAGTGCTCAGGGTGCTCAGTGCTCAGTACTCAGTGCTCAGGGTGCTGGGTGTTCAGTACTCAGGGTGCTGGGTGCTCAGTACTTGGTGTGCTGGGTGCTCAGTGCTCAGGGTGCTCAGTGCTCAGTAGTCAGTGCTCAGGGTGCTCAGTGCTCAGTGCTCAGGGTGCTGGGTTTTCAGTACTCAGGGTGCTGGGTGCTCAGTACTCAGGGTGCTGGGGGCTCAGTGCTCAGGGTGCTGGGTGCTCAGTACTCTGGGAGTTGGGTGCTCAATACTCAGGGTGCTGGGTGCTCAGTGCTCAGGGTGCAGGGTGCTCAGTGCTCAGGGTGCTGGGTGCTCAGTACTCAGGGTGCTGGGTGCTCAGTGCTCGAGGTGCTCGGTGCTCAGTACTCAAGGTGCTGGGTGCTCAGTGCTCAGGGTGCTGGGTGCTCAGTGCTCGGGGTGCTCGGTGCTCAGTACTCAGGGTGCTGAGTGCTCAGTACTCAGGGTGATGGGTGCTCAGTACTCAGGGTGCTGGGTGCTCAGTGCTCGGGGTGCTGGGTGCTCAGTGCTCAGGGTGCTCAGTGCTCAGTACTCAGGGTGCTGGGTGCTCAGTACTCAGGGTGCTGGGTGCTCAGTGCTCGGGGTGCTGGGTGCTCAGTACTCAGGGTGCTGGGTGCTCAGTGCTCGGGGTGCGGGGTGCTCAGTGCTCGGGGTGCTGGGTGCTCAGTACTCAGTGTGCTGGGTGCTCAGTACTCAGGGTGCTGGGTGCTCAGAGCTCGGGGTGCTGGGTGCTCAGCGCTCAGTGCTCAGGGTGCTGGGTGTTCAGTACTCAGGGTGCTGGGTGCTCAGTACTCAGGTTGCTGTGTGCTCAGTGCTCAGGGTGCTCAGTGCTCAGTACTCAGTGCTCAGGGTGCTGGGTGTTCAGTACTCAGGGTGCTGGGTGCTCAGTGCTCAGTGCTCAGGGTGCTGGGTGTTCAGTACTCAGGGTGCTGGGTGCTCAGTACTCAGGGTGCTGGGTGCTCAGTGCTCAGGGTGCTCAGTGCTCAGTACTCAGTACTCAGGGTGCTGGTTGCTCAGTACTCAGGGTGCTGGGGGCTCAGTGCTCAGGGTGCTGGGTGCTGAGTACTCTGGGAGTTGGGTGCTCAATACTCAGGGTGCTGGGTGCTCAGTGCTCAGGGTGCAGGGTGCTCAGTGCTCAGGGTGCTGGGTGCTCAGTACTCAGGGTGCTGGGTGCTCAGTGCTCGAGGTGCTCGGTGCTCAGTACTCAAGGTGCTTTGTGCTCAGTGCTCAGGGTGCTGGGTGCTCAGTGCTCGGGGTGCTCGGTGCTCAGTACTCAGGGTGCTGAGTGCTCAGTACTCAGGGTGATGGGTGCTCAGTACTCAGGGTGCTGGGTGCTCAGTTCTCGGGGTGCTGGGTGCTCAGTGCTCAGGGTGCTCAGTGCTCAGTACTCAGGGTGCTGGGTGCTCAGTACTCAGGGTGCTGGGTGCTCAGTGCTCGGGGTGCTGGGTGCTCAGTACTCAGGGTGCTGGGTGCTCAGTGCTCGGGGTGCGGGGTGCTCAGTGCTCGGGGTGCTGGGTGCTCAGTACTCAGGGTGCTGGGTGCTCAGTACTCAGGGTGCTGGGTGCTCAGTGCTCGGGGTGCTGGGTGCTCAGTGCTCGGGGTGCTGGGTGCTCAGTACTCAGGGTGCTGTGTGCTCAGTGCTCAGTACTCAGCGTGCTGGGTGCTCAGTGCTCAGAGTGTTGGGTGCTCAGTACTCAGGGTGCTGGGTGCTCAGTGCTCAGTGCTCAGGGTGCTCAGTTCTCAGGGTGCTGGGTGCACAGGGTGCTGGGTGCTCAGTGCTCGGGGTGCTTTGTGCTCAGTGCTCAGGGTGCTGGGTGCTCAGTGCTCAGTGCTCAGGGTGCTGGGTGTTCAGTGCTCAGTGCTCAGGGTGCTGGGTGTTCAGTAATCAGGGTGCTGGGTGCTCAGTACTCAGGGTGCTGGGTGCTCAGTACTCAGGGTGCTCGGTGCTCAGTACTCAGGGTGCTGGTTGCTCAGTGCCCAGGGTGCTGGGTGCTCAGTACTCAGGGTGCTTGGTGCTCAGTTCTCATGGTGCTGGGTGCTCAGTGCTCAGGGTGCTGGGTGCTCAGTACTCAGGGTGCTGGGTGCTCAGTGCTCGGGGTGCTGGGTGCTCAGTGCTCAGCGTGATCAGTGCTCAGTACTCAGGGTGCTGGGTGCTCAGTGCTCAGTGTGCTGGGTGCTCAGTCCTCAGGGTGCTCAGTAATCAGGGTGCTGGGTGCTCAGTGCTCAGTACTCAGGGTGCTGGGTGCTCAGTGCTCGGGGTGCTGGGTGCTCAGTACTCAGGGTGCTGGGGGCTCAGTACTCGGGGTGCTGGGTGCTCAGTACTCAGGGTGCTGGGTGCTCAGTGCTCGGTGTGCTTTGTGCTCAGTGCTCAGCGTGATCAGTGCTCAGTGCTCAGGGTGCTGGGTGCTCAGTCCTCAGGGTGCTCAGTGCTCAGGGTGCTTGGAGCTCAGTACTCAGGGTGCTGGGTGCTCAGTGCTCAGGGTGCTGGGTGCTCAGTGCTCAGGGTGCTGGGTGCTCAGTACTCAGGGTGCTCAGTGCTCAGTACTCGTGGTGCTTGGTGCTCAGTACTCAGGGTGCTCAGTGCTCAGTACTCGGGGTGCGGGGTGCTCAGTGCTCAGGGTGCTCAGTGCTCAGTGCTCGGGGCGCTGGGTGCTCAGTGCTCGCGGTGCTGGGTGCTCAGTACTCGGGGTGCTGGGTGCTCAGTGCTCAGGGTTCTCAGTGCTCAGTACTCAGGGTGCTGGGTGCTCAGTACTCGAGGTGCTGGGTGCTCAGTGCTCAGGGTGCTGGGTGCTCAGTACTCAGTGTGCTGGGTGCTCAGTGCTCACGGTGCTGGGTGCTCAGTACTCTGGGTGTTGGGTGCTCAGGACTCAGGGTGCTGGGTGCTCAGTGCTCGGGTTGCTGGGTGCTCAGTGCTCAGGGTGCTGGGTGCTCAGTGTTCAGGGTGCTGGGTGCTCAGTACTCAGGGTGCTGGGTGCTTAGTGCTCGAGGTGCTCCGTGCTCAGGGTGCTGGGTGCTCAGTGCTCAGGGTGCTGGGTGCTCAGTGCTCGGGGAGCTGGGTGCTGAGTGCTCAGGGAGCTGGGTGCTCAGTGCTCGGGGAGCTGGGTGCTGAGTGCTCAGGGAGCTGGGTGCTCAGTTCTCGGGGTGCTCGGTGCTCAGTGCTCAGGGTCCTGGGTGCTCAGTACTCAGGGTGCTGGGTGCTTAGTACTCAGGGTGCTCAGTGCTCAGTACACAGGCTGCTGGGTGGTCAGTGCTCGGGGTGCTGGGTGCTCAGTGCTCAGTACTCAGGGTGCTGGGTGCTCAGTGCTCGGGGTGCTGGGTGCTCAGTACTCAGCGTGCTGGGTGCTCAGTACTCAGGGTGCTGGGTGCTCAGTGCTCAGGGTGCTGGGTGCTCAGTGCTCAGGGTGCTGGGTGCTCAGTGATCGGGGTGCTGGGTGCTCAGTACTCAGGGTGATCATTGCTCGGGGAGCTCGGTGCTCAGTACTCAGCGTGCGGGGTGCTCAGTACTCAGTGCTCGGGGTCCTGGGTGCTCAGTACTCAGGGTGCTGGGTGCTCAGTGCTCAGGGTGCTGGGTGCTCAGTGCTCAGGGTTCTGGGTGCTCAGTACTCAGGGTGCTGGGTGCTCAGTACTCAGGGTGCACGGTGCTCAGTACTCAGGGTGCTGGGTGCTCAGTGACCAGGGTGCTGGGTGCTCAGTACTCAGGGTGCTGGGTGCTCAGTTCTCAGGGTGCTGGATGCTCAGTGCTCAGTGTGCTGGGTGCTCAGTACTCAATGTGCTGGGTGCTCAGTGCTCGGGGTGCTGGGTGCTCAGTGCTCAGGGTGATCAGTGCTCAGTACTCAGGGTGCTGGGTGCTCAGTGCTCAGGGTGCTGGGTGCTCAGTCCTCAGGGTGCTCAATAATCAGGGTGCTGGGTGCTCAGTGCTCAGTACACAGGGTGCTCAGTAATCAGGGTGCTGCGTGCTCAGTGCTCGGGGTGCTGGGTGCTCAGTACTCAGGGTGCTGGGTGCTCAGTACTCGAGGTGCTGGGTGCTCAGTACTCAGGGTGCTGGGTGCTCAGTGCTCGGTGTGCTTTGTGCTCAGTGCTCAGGGTGATCAGTGCTCAGTGCTCAGGGTGCTGGGTGCTCAGTCCTCAGGGTGCTCAGTGCTCAGGGTGCTGGGTGCTCAGTGCTCGGGTGCTGGGTGCTCAGTGCTCAGGGTGATCGGTGCTCAGTACTCAGGGTGTTGGGTGCTCAGTGCTCAGGGTGTTGGGTGCTCAGTACTCAGGGTGCTGGGTGCTCAGTTCTCAGGGTGCTGGGTGCTCAGTGCTCAGGGTGCTGGGTGCTCAGTACTCAGGGTGCTGGGTGCTCAGTGCTCGGGGTGCTGGGTGCTCAGTGCTCAGGGTGATCAGTGCTCAGTACTCAGGGTGTTGGGTGCTCAGTGCTCAGGGTGCTGGGTGCTCAGTACTCGAGGTGCTGGGTGCTCAGTACTCAGGGTGCTGGGTGCTCAGTGCTCGGTGTGCTTTGTGCTCAGTGCTCAGGGTGATCAGTGCTCAGTGCACAGGGTGCTGGGTGCTCAGTCCTCAGGGTGCTCAGTGCTCAGGGTGCTGTGTGCTCAGTGCTCGGGGTGCTGGGTGCTCAGTGCTCAGGGTGATCGGTGCTCAGTACTCAGGGTGTTGGGTGCTCAGTGCTCAGGGTGCTGGGTGCTCAGTCCTCAGGGTGCTCAGTGCTCAGGGTGCTGGGTGCTCAGTGCTCGGGGTGCTCGGTGCTCAGTACTCAGGGTGCTGGGTGCTCAGTACTCAGGGTGCTGGTTGCTCAGTACTCAGGGTGCTTGGTGCTCAGTACTCAGGGTGCTGGGTGCTCAGTGCGCAGGGTGCTGGGTGCTCAGTACTCAGGGTGCTGGGTGATCAGTGCTCGGGGTGCTATGTGCTCAGTGCTCAGGGTGCTGGGTGCTCAGTGCTCAGGGCGCTGGGTGCTCAGTACTCAGGGTGCGGGGTGCTCAGTGCTCGGTGTGCTCGGTGCTCAGTACACAAGGTGCTGCAGTGCTCAGTACTCTTGGTGCTGGGTGCTCAGTGCTCAGGGTGCTCAGTGCTCAGTGCTCGGGGTGCTGGGTGCTCAATGCTCGGGGCGCTGGGTGCTCAGTGCTCGGGGTGCTGGGTGCTCACTACTCGGGGTGCTGGGTGCTCAGTGCTCAGGTTGCTCAGTGCTCAGTACTCAGTGCTCAGGGTGCTCAGTGCTCAGTGCTCAGGGTGCTGGGTTTTCAGTACTCAGGGTGCTGGGTGCTCAGTGCTCAGGGTGCTGGGTGCTCAGTACTCTGGGTGTTGGGTGCTCAGTACTCAGGGTGATGGGTGCTCAGTGCTCAGGGTGCTGGGTGCTCAGTGCTCGGGGTGCTGGGTGCTCAGTGCTCAGGGTGCTGGGTGCTCAGTGCTCAGTACTCAGCGTGCTGTGTGCTCAGTGCTCGGGGCGCTGGGTGCTCAGTGCTCAGGGTGCTGGGTGCTCAGTACTCAGGGTGCTGGGTGCTCAGTGCTCGTGGTGCTGGGTCCTCAGTGCTCAGGGTGCTGGGTCCTCAGTGCTCAGGGTGCTGGGTGCTCAGTGCTCAGGGTGCTGGGTGCTCAGTGCTCAGGGTGCTCAGTGCTCAGTACTCAGGGTGCTCGGTGCTCAGTGCACAGGGTGCTCAGTGCTCAGTGCTCGGGGTGCTGGGTGCTCAGTGCTCGGGGTGCTGGGTGCTCAGTGTTCAGGGTGCTGGTTGCTCAGTACTCAGTGTGCTCAGTGCTCAGGGTGCTGGGTGCTCAGTACTCGAGGTGCTGGGTGCTCAGTGCTCAGGGTGCTGGGTGCTCAGTACTCAGTGTGCTGGGTGCTCAGTGCTCACGGTGCTGGGTGCTCAGTACTCTGGGTGTTGGGTGCTCAGGACTCAGGGTGCTGGGTGCTCAGTGCTCGGGTTGCTGGGTGCTCAGTGCTCAGGGTGCTGGGTGCTCAGTGTTCAGGGTGCTGGGTGCTCAGTACTCAGGGTGCTGGGTGCTTAGTGCTCGAGGTGCTCCGTGCTCAGGGTGCTGGGTGCTCAGTGCTCAGGGTGCTGGGTGCTCAGTGCTCGGGGAGCTGGGTGCTGAGTGCTCAGGGAGCTGGGTGCTCAGTGCTCGGGGAGCTGGGTGCTGAGTGCTCAGGGAGCTGGGTGCTCAGTTCTCGGGGTGCTCGGTGCTCAGTGCTCAGGGTCCTGGGTGCTCAGTACTCAGGGTGCTGGGTGCTTAGTACTCAGGGTGCTCAGTGCTCAGTACACAGGCTGCTGGGTGGTCAGTGCTCGGGGTGCTGGGTGCTCAGTGCTCAGTACTCAGGGTGCTGGGTGCTCAGTGCTCGGGGTGCTGGGTGCTCAGTACTCAGCGTGCTGGGTGCTCAGTACTCAGGGTGCTGGGTGCTCAGTGCTCAGGGTGCTGGGTGCTCAGTGCTCAGGGTGCTGGGTGCTCAGTGATCGGGGTGCTGGGTGCTCAGTACTCAGGGTGATCATTGCTCGGGGAGCTCGGTGCTCAGTACTCAGCGTGCGGGGTGCTCAGTACTCAGTGCTCGGGGTCCTGGGTGCTCAGTACTCAGGGTGCTGGGTGCTCAGTGCTCAGGGTGCTGGGTGCTCAGTGCTCAGGGTTCTGGGTGCTCAGTACTCAGGGTGCTGGGTGCTCAGTACTCAGGGTGCACGGTGCTCAGTACTCAGGGTGCTGGGTGCTCAGTGCCCAGGGTGCTGGGTGCTCAGTACTCAGGGTGCTGGGTGCTCAGTTCTCAGGGTGCTGGATGCTCAGTGCTCAGTGTGCTGGGTGCTCAGTACTCAATGTGCTGGGTGCTCAGTGCTCGGGGTGCTGGGTGCTCAGTGCTCAGGGTGATCAGTGCTCAGTACTCAGGGTGCTGGGTGCTCAGTGCTCAGGGTGCTGGGTGCTCAGTCCTCAGGGTGCTCAATAATCAGGGTGCTGGGTGCTCAGTGCTCAGTACTCAGGGTGCTCAGTAATCAGGGTGCTGCGTGCTCAGTGCTCGGGGTGCTGGGTGCTCAGTACTCAGGGTGCTGGGTGCTCAGTACTCGAGGTGCTGGGTGCTCAGTACTCAGGGTGCTGGGTGCTCAGTGCTCGGTGTGCTTTGTGCTCAGTGCTCAGGGTGATCAGTGCTCAGTGCTCAGGGTGCTGGGTGCTCAGTCCTCAGGGTGCTCAGTGCTCAGGGTGCTGGGTGCTCAGTGCTCGGGTGCTGGGTGCTCAGTGCTCAGGGTGATCGGTGCTCAGTACTCAGGGTGTTGGGTGCTCAGTGCTCAGGGTGTTGGGTGCTCAGTACTCAGGGTGCTGGGTGCTCAGTTCTCAGGGTGCTGGGTGCTCAGTGCTCAGGGTGCTGGGTGCTCAGTACTCAGGGTGCTGGGTGCTCAGTGCTCGGGGTGCTGGGTGCTCAGTGCTCAGGGTGATCAGTGCTCAGTACTCAGGGTGTTGGGTGCTCAGTGCTCAGGGTGCTGGGTGCTCAGTACTCGAGGTGCTGGGTGCTCAGTACTCAGGGTGCTGGGTGCTCAGTGCTCGGTGTGCTTTGTGCTCAGTGCTCAGGGTGATCAGTGCTCAGTGCACAGGGTGCTGGGTGCTCAGTCCTCAGGGTGCTCAGTGCTCAGGGTGCTGGGTGCTCAGTGCTCGGGGTGCTGGGTGCTCAGTGCTCAGGGTGATCGGTGCTCAGTACTCAGGGTGTTGGGTGCTCAGTGCTCAGGGTGCTGGGTGCTCAGTCCTCAGGGTGCTCAGTGCTCAGGGTGCTGGGTGCTCAGTGCTCGGGGTGCTCGGTGCTCAGTACTCAGGGTGCTGGGTGCTCAGTACTCAGGGTGCTGGTTGCTCAGTACTCAGGGTGCTTGGTGCTCAGTACTCAGGGTGCTGGGTGCTCAGTGCGCAGGGTGCTGGGTGCTCAGTACTCAGGGTGCTGGGTGATCAGTGCTCGGGGTGCTATGTGCTCAGTGCTCAGGGTGCTGGGTGCTCAGTGCTCAGGGCGCTGGGTGCTCAGTACTCAGGGTGCGGGGTGCTCAGTGCTCGGTGTGCTCGGTGCTCAGTACACAAGGTGCTGCAGTGCTCAGTACTCTTGGTGCTGGGTGCTCAGTGCTCAGGGTGCTCAGTGCTCAGTGCTCGGGGTGCTGGGTGCTCAATGCTCGGGGCGCTGGGTGCTCAGTGCTCGGGGTGCTGGGTGCTCACTACTCGGGGTGCTGGGTGCTCAGTGCTCAGGTTGCTCAGTGCTCAGTACTCAGTGCTCAGGGTGCTCAGTGCTCAGTGCTCAGGGTGCTGGGTTTTCAGTACTCAGGGTGCTGGGTGCTCAGTGCTCAGGGTGCTGGGTGCTCAGTACTCTGGGTGTTGGGTGCTCAGTACTCAGGGTGATGGGTGCTCAGTGCTCAGGGTGCTGGGTGCTCAGTGCTCGGGGTGCTGGGTGCTCAGTGCTCAGGGTGCTGGGTGCTCAGTGCTCAGTACTCAGCGTGCTGTGTGCTCAGTGCTCGGGGCGCTGGGTGCTCAGTGCTCAGGGTGCTGGGTGCTCAGTACTCAGGGTGCTGGGTGCTCAGTGCTCGTGGTGCTGGGTCCTCAGTGCTCAGGGTGCTGGGTCCTCAGTGCTCAGGGTGCTGGGTGCTCAGTGCTCAGGGTGCTGGGTGCTCAGTGCTCAGGGTGCTCAGTGCTCAGTACTCAGGGTGCTCGGTGCTCAGTGCACAGGGTGCTCAGTGCTCAGTGCTCGGGGTGCTGGGTGCTCAGTGCTCGGGGTGCTGGGTGCTCAGTGTTCAGGGTGCTGGTTGCTCAGTACTCAGTGTGCTCAGTGCTCAGGGTGCTGGGTGCTCAGAACTCAGGGTGCTGGGTGCTCAGTACTCAGGGTGCTGGGTGCTCAGTACTCAGGGTGCTTGGTGCTCAGTACTCATGGTGCTGGGTGCTCAGTGCTCAGGGTGCTCGGTGCTCAGTACTCATGGTGCTGGGTGCTCATTCTCGGGGTGCTGGGTGCTCAGTACTCAGGTTGCTCAGTACTCTGGGTACTCGGTGCTCATTACTCATGGTGCTGGGTGCTCAGTACTCAGGGTGCTTGGTGCTCAGTTCTCAGGGTGCTCGGTGCTCAGTACTCAGGGTGCTCAGTGTTTGGGGTGCTTTGTGCTCAGTGCTCAGGGTGCTGGGTGCTCAGTGCTCAGGGTGCTGGGTGCTCAGTACTCAGTGCTCAGGATGCTGGGTGCTGAGGGCTCATGGTGCTGGGTGCTCAGTGCTCAGGGTGCTCAGTGCTCAGTACTCAGGGTGCTGGGTGCTCAGTACTCAGGGTGCTGGTTGCTCAGTGCTCGGGGTGCCCGGTGCTCAATGCTCGGGGTGCTCGGTGCTCAGTTCTCAGGGTGCTGGGTGCTCAGTACTCAAGGTGCTGGGTGCTCAGTGCTGGGTGCTCAGTGCTCCGGGTGTTGGGTGCTCAGTGCTCGGGGTGCTGGGTGCTCAGTACACAGGGTGCTCGGTGCTCAGTACTCAGGGTGCTGGGTGCTCAGTGCTCAGGGTGCTGGGTGGTCAGTACTCAGGGTGCTGGTTGCTCAGTGCTCAGGGTGCTCAGTGCTCAGTACGTTGGTTGCTCAGTGCTCAGGGTGCTGGGTGCTCAGTGTTCAGGGTGCTGGGTGCTCAGTCCTCAGGCTGCTCAGTGCTCAAGGTGCTGGGTGCTCAGTATTCAGGGTGCTGGGTGCTCAGTGCTCGGGGTGCTGGGTGCTCAGTGCTCAGTACTCAGGGTGCTGGGTGCTCAGTGCTCAGGGTGCTTAGTGCTCAGTACTCAGAGTGCTCAGTGCTCAGTACTCGGGTTGCTTGGTGCTCAGTACTCAGGGTGCTCAGTGCTCAGTACTCAGGGTGCTGGGTTCTCAGTGCTCAGGGTGCTCAGTGCTCAGTGCTCGGGGTGCTGGGTGCTCAGCGCTCAGTGCTCAGGGTGCTGGGTGTTCAGTACTCAGGGTGCTGGGTGCTCAGTACTCAGGGTGCTGGGTGCTCAGTGCTCAGGGTGCTCAGTGCTCAGTACTCAGTGCTCAGGGTGCTGGGTGTTCAGTACTCAGGGTGCTGGGTGCTCAGTACTTGGTGTGCTGGGTGCTCAGTGCTCAGGGTGCTCAGTGCTCAGTAGTCAGTGCTCAGGGTGCTCAGTGCTCAGTGCTCAGGGTGCTGGGTTTTCAGTACTCAGGGTGCTGGGTGCTCAGTACTCAGGGTGCTGGGGGCTCAGTGCTCAGGGTGCTGGGTGCTCAGTACTCTGGGAGTTGGGTGCTCAATACTCAGGGTGCTGGGTGCTCAGTGCTCAGGGTGCAGGGTGCTCAGTGCTCAGGGTGCTGGGTGCTCAGTACTCAGGGTGCTGGGTGCTCAGTGCTCGAGGTGCTCGGTGCTCAGTACTCAAGGTGCTGGGTGCTCAGTGCTCAGGGTGCTGGGTGCTCAGTGCTCGGGGTGCTCGGTGCTCAGTACTCAGGGTGCTGAGTGCTCAGTACTCAGGGTGATGGGTGCTCAGTACTCAGGGTGCTGGGTGCTCAGTGCTCGGGGTGCTGGGTGCTCAGTGCTCAGGGTGCTCAGTGCTCAGTACTCAGGGTGCTGGGTGCTCAGTACTCAGGGTGCTGGGTGCTCAGTGCTCGGGGTGCTGGGTGCTCAGTACTCAGGGTGCTGGGTGCTCAGTGCTCGGGGTGCGGGGTGCTCAGTGCTCGGGGTGCTGGGTGCTCAGTACTCAGTGTGCTGGGTGCTCAGTACTCAGGGTGCTGGGTGCTCAGAGCTCGGGGTGCTGGGTGCTCAGTGCTCGGGGTGCTGGGTGCTCAGTACTCAGGGTGCTGTGTGCTCAGTGCTCAGTACTCAGCGTGCTGGGTGCTCAGTGCTCAGAGTGTTGGGTGCTCAGTACTCAGGGTGCTGGGTGCTCAGTGCTCAGTGCTCAGGGTGCTCAGTTCTCAGGGTGCTGGGTGCTCAGGGTGCTGGGTGCTCAGTGCTCGGGGTGCTTTGTGCTCAGTGCTCAGGGTGCTGGGTGCTCAGTGCTCAGTGCTCAGGGTGCTGGGTGTTCAGTGCTCAGTGCTCAAGGTGCTGGGTGTTCAGTAATCAGGGTGCTGGGTGCTCAGTACTCAGGGTGCTGGGTGCTCAGTACTCAGGGTGCTCGGTGCTCAGTACTCAGGGTGCTGGGTGCTCAGTGCCCAGGGTGCTGGGTGCTCAGTACTCAGGGTGCTGGGTGCTCAGTTCTCAGGGTGCTGGGTGCTCAGTGCTCAGGGTGCTGGGTGCTCAGTACTCAGGGTGCTGGGTGCTCAGTGCTCGGGGTGCTGGGTGCTCAGTGCTCAGCGTGAGCAGTGCTCAGTACTCAGGGTGCTGGGTGCTCAGTGCTCAGGGTGCTGGGTGCTCAGTCCTCAGGGTGCTCAGTAATCAGGGTGCTGGGTGCTCAGTGCTCAGTACTCAGGGTGCTGGGTGCTCAGTGCTCGGGGTGCTGGGTGCTCAGTACTCAGGGTGCTGGGTGCTCAGTACTCGGGGTGCTGGGTGCTCAGTACTCAGGGTGCTGGGTGCTCAGTGCTCGGTGTGCTTTGTGCTCAGTGCTCAGCGTGATCAGTGCTCAGTGCTCAGGGTGCTGGGTGCTCAGTCCTCAGGGTGCTCAGTGCTCAGGGTGCTTGGAGCTCAGTACTCAGGGTGCTGGGTGCTCAGTGCTCAGGGTGCTGGGTGCTCAGTGCTCAGGGTGCTGGGTGCTCAGTACTCAGGGTGCTCAGTGCTCAGTACTCGTGGTGCTTGGTGCTCAGTACTCAGGGTGCTCAGTGCTCAGTACTCGGGGTGCGGGGTGCTCAGTGCTCAGGGTGCTCAGTGCTCAGTGCTCGGGGCGCTGGGTGCTCAGTGCTCGCGGTGCTGGGTGCTCAGTACTCGGGGTGCTGGGTGCTCAGTGCTCAGGGTGCTCAGTGCTCAGTACTCAGGGTGCTGGGTGCTCAGTACTCGAGGTGCTGGGTGCTCAGTGCTCAGGGTGCTGGGTGCTCCGTACTCAGGGTGCTGGGTGCTCAGTGCTCACGGTGCTGGGTGCTCAGTACTCTGGGTGTTGGGTGCTCAGGACTCAGGGTGCTGGGTGCTCAGTGCTCGGGGTGCTGGGTGCTCAGTGCTCAGGGTGCTGGGTGCTCAGTGCTCAGGGTGCTGGGTGCTCAGTACTCAGGGTGCTGGGTGCTTAGTGCTCGAGGTGCTCCGTGCTCAGGGTGCTGGGTGCTCAGTGCTCAGGGAGCTGGGTGCTCAGTGCTCGGGGAGCTGGGTGCTGAGTGCTCAGGGAGCTGGGTGCTCAGTGCTCGGGGAGCTGGGTGCTGAGTGCTCAGGGAGCTGGGTGCTCAGTTCTCGGGGTGCTCGGTGCTCAGTGCTCAGGGTCCTGGGTGCTCATTACTCAGGGTGCTGGGTGCTTAGTACTCAAGGTGCTCAGTGCTCAGTACACAGGCTGCTGGGTGGTCAGTGCTCGGGGTGCTGGGTGCTCAGTGCTCAGTACTCAGGGTGCTGGGTGCTCAGTGCTCGCGGTGCTGGGTGCTCAGTACTCAGCGTGCTGGGTGCTCAGTACTCAGGGTGCTGGGTGCTCAGTGCTCAGGGTGCTGGGTGCTCAGTGCTCAGGGTGCTGGGTGCTCAGTGATCGGGGTGCTGGGTGCTCAGTACTCAGGGTGATCATTGCTCGGGGAGCTCGGTGCTCAGTACTCAGCGTGCGGGGTGCTCAGTACTCAGTGCTCGGGGTCCTGGCTGCTCAGTACTCAGGGTGCTGGGTGCTCAGTGCTCAGGGTGCTGGGTGCTCAGTGCTCAGGGTGCTGGGTGCTCAGTACTCAGGGTGCTGGGTGCTCAGTACTCAGGGTGCTCGGTGCTCAGTACTCAGGGTGCTGGGTGCTCAGTGCCCAGGGTGCTGGGTGCTCAGTACTCAGGGTGCTGGGTGCTCAGTTCTCAGGGTGCTGGATGCTCAGTGCTCAGTGTGCTGGGTGCTCAGTACTCAATGTGCTGGGTGCTCAGTGCTCGGGGTGCTGGGTGCTCAGTGCTCAGGGTGATCAGTGCTCAGTACTCAGGGTGCTGGGTGCTCAGTGCTCAGGGTGCTGGGTGCTCAGTCCTCAGGGTGCTCAGTAATCAGGGTGCTGGGTGCTCAGTGCTCAGTACTCAGGGTGCTCAGTACTCAGGGTGCTGCGTGCTCAGTGCTCGGGGTGCTGGGTGCTCAGTACTCAGGGTGCTGGGTGCTCAGTACTCGAGGTGCTGGGTGCTCAGTACTCAGGGTGCTGGGTGCTCAGTGCTCGGTGTGCTTTGTGCTCAGTGCTCAGGGTGATCAGTGCTCAGGGTGCTGGGTGCTCAGTCCTCAGGGTGCTCAGTGCTCAGGGTGCTGGGTGCTAAGTGCTCGGGTGCTGGGTGCTCAGTGCTCAGGGTGATCGGTGCTCAGTACTCAGGGTGTTGGGTGCTCAGTGCTCAGGGTGTTGGGTGCTCAGTACTCAGGGTGCTGGGTGCTCAGTTCTCAGGGTGCTGGGTGCTCAGTGCTCAGGGTGCTGGGTGCTCAGTACTCAGGGTGCTGGGTGCTCAGTGCTCGCGGTGCTGGGTGCTCAGTGCTCAGGGTGATCAGTGCTCAGTACTCAGGGTGTTGGGTGCTCAGTGCTCAGGGTGCTGGGTGCTCAGTACTCGAGGTGCTGGGTGCTCAGTACTCAGGGTGCTGGGTGCTCAGTGCTCAGGGTGCTGGGTGCTCAGTACTCAGAGTGCTCAGTGCTCAGTACTCGGGTTGCTTGGTGCTCAGTACTCAGGGTGCTCAGTGCTCAGTACTCAGGGTGCTGGGTTCTCAGTGCTCAGGGTGCTCAGTGTTCAGTGCTCGGGGTGCTGGGTGCTCAGCGCTCAGTGCTCAGGGTGCTGGGTGTTCAGTACTCAGGGTGCTGGGTGCTCAGTACTCAGGTTGCTGGGTGCTCAGTGCTCAGGGTGCTCAGTGCTCAGTACTCAGTGCTCAGGGTGCTGGGTGTTCAGTACTCAGGGTGCTGGGTGCTCAGTGCTCAGTGCTCAGGGTGCTGGGTGTTCAGTACTCAGGGTGCTGGGTGCTCAGTACTCAGGGTGCTGGGTGCTCAGTGCTCAGGGTGCTCAGTGCTCAGTACTCAGTACTCAGGGTGCTGGGTGCTCAGTACTCAGGGTGCTGGGGGCTCAGTGCTCAGGGTGCTGGGTGCTGAGTACTCTGGGAGTTGGGTGCTCAATACTCAGGGTGCTGGGTGCTCAGTGCTCAGGGTGCAGGGTGCTCAGTGCTCAGGGTGCTGGGTGCTCAGTACTCAGGGTGCTGGGTGCTCAGTGCTCGAGGTGCTCGGTGCTCAGTACTCAAGGTGCTGGGTGCTCAGTGCTCAGGGTGCTGGGTGCTCAGTGCTCAGGGTGCTCAGTGCTCAGTACTCAGGGTGCTGGGTGCTCAGTACTCAGGGTGCTGGGTGCTCAGTGCTCGGGGTGCTGGGTGCTCAGTACTCAGGGTGCTGGGTGCTCAGTGCTCGGGGTGCGGGGTGCTCAGTGCTCGGGGTGCTGGGTGCTCAGTACTCAGGGTGCTGGGTGCTCAGTACTCAGGGTGCTGGGTGCTCAGTGCTCGGGGTGCTGGGTGCTCAGTGCTCGGGGTGCTGGGTGCTCAGTACTCAGGGTGCTGTGTGCTCAGTGCTCAGTACTCAGCGTGCTGGGTGCTCAGTGCTCAGAGTGTTGGGTGCTCAGTACTCAGGGTGCTGGGTGCTCAGTGCTCAGTGCTCAGGGTGCTCAGTTCTCAGGGTGCTGGGTGCACAGGGTGCTGGGTGCTCAGTGCTCGGGGTGCTTTGTGCTCAGTGCTCAGGGGGCTGGGTGCTCAGTGCTCAGTGCTCAGGGTGCTGGGTGTTCAGTGCTCAGTGCTCAGGGTGCTGGGTGTTCAGTAATCAGGGTGCTGGCTGCTCAGTACTCAGGGTGCTGGGTGCTCAGTACTCAGGGTGCTCGGTGCTCAGTACTCAGGGTGCTGGTTGCTCAGTGCCCAGGGTGCTGGGTGCTCAGTACTCAGGGTGCTTGGTGCTCAGTTCTCATGGTGCTGGGTGCTCAGTGCTCAGGGTGCTGGGTGCTCAGTACTCAGGGTGCTGGGTGCTCAGTGCTCGGGGTGCTGGGTGCTCAGTGCTCAGCGTGATCAGTGCTCAGTACTCAGGGTGCTGGGTGCTCAGTGCTCAGGGTGCTGGGTGCTCAGTCCTCAGGGTGCTCAGTAATCAGGGTGCTGGGTGCTCAGTGCTCAGTACTCAGGGTGCTGGGTGCTCAGTGCTCGGGGTGCTGGGTGCTCAGTACTCAGGGTGCTGGGGGCTCAGTACTCGGGGTGCTGGGTGCTCAGTACTCAGGGTGCTGGGTGCTCAGTACTCATGGTGCTGGGTGCTCAGTGCTCGGGGTGCTGGGGCTCAGTACTCAGGGTGCTGGGTGCTCAGTGCTCAGGGTGCTGGGTCCTCAGTGCTCGGGGTGCTGGGTGCTCATTAATCAGGGTGCTGGGTGCTCAGTACTCAGGGTGCTCAGTGCTTGGGGTGCTGGGTGCTCAGTACTCAGGGTGCTCAGTGCTTGGGGTGCTGGGTGCTCAGTACTCAGGGTGCTGGTTGCTCAGTGTTCAGGGTGCTGGGTGCTGAGTACTCAGGGTGCTGGGTGCTCAGTACTCAGGGTGCTGGGTGCTCAGTGCTCGGGATGCTGGGTGCTCAGTGCTCGGGGTGCTGGGTGCTCAGTGCTCAGGGTGCTGGGTGCTGAGTACTCAGGGTGCTGGGTGCTCAGTACTCAGGGTGCTGGGTGCTCAGTGCTCGGTGTGCTGGGTGCTCAGTGCTCGGGTTGCTGGGTGCTCAGTGCTCGGGTTGCTGGGTGCTCAGTACTCAGGGTGCTCGGTGCTCAGTACTCAGGTTGCTGGGTGCTCAGTACTCAGGGTGCTGGGTGCTCAGTACTCAGGGTGCTGGGTGCTCAGTACTCAGGGTGCTGGGTGCTCAGTGCTCGGGGTGCCCGGTGCTCAGTGCTCGGGGTGCTCGGTGCTCAGTTCTCAGGGTGCTGGCTGCTCAGTACTCAAGGTGCTGGGTGCTCAGTGCTGGGTGCTCAGTGCTCCGGGTGCTGGGTGCTCAGTGCTCGGGGTGCTGGGTGCTCAGTACTCAGGGTGCTCGGTGCTCAGTACTCAGGGTGCTGGGTGCTCAGTGCTCGGGGTGCTGGGTGGTCAGTACTCAGGGTGCTGGGTGCTCAGTGCTCGGGGTGCTCGGTGCTCAGTACGTTGGGTGCTCAGTACTCAGGGTGCTGGGTGCTCAGTGCTCAGGGTGCTGGGTGCTCAGTGCTCAGGGTGCTGGGTGCTCAGTGCTCCGGGTGCTGGGTGCTCAGTGCTCCGGGTGCTGGGTTCTCAGTGCTCAGGGTGCTGGGTGCTCAGTGCTCTGGGTGCTTGGTGCTCAGTACTCAGGGTGCTATGTGCTCAGTGCTCAGGGTGCTGGGTGCTCAGTGCTCAGGGTGCTCAGTGCTCAGTACTCAGGGTGCTCGGTGCTCAGAGCACAGGGTGCTCAGTGCTCGGGGTGCTGGGTGCTCAGTGCTCAGGGTGCTGGGTCCTCAGTGCTCAGGGTGCTGGGTGCTCAGTGCTCAGGGTGCTAAGTGCTCCGTACTCAGGGTGCTCGGTGCTCAGTGCACAGGGTACTCAGTGCTCAGTGCTCGGGGTGCTGGGTGCTCAGTGCTCGGGGTGCTGGGTGCTCAGTGCTCAGGGTGCTGGTTGCTCAGTACTCAGTGTGCTCAGTGCTCAGGGTGCTGGGTGCTCAGAAGTCAGGGTGCTGGGTGCTCAGTTCTCAGGGTGCTGGGTGCTCAGTACTCAGGGTGCTTGGTGCTCAGTACTCATGGTGCTGGGTGCTCAGTGCTCAGGGTGCTCGGTGCTCAGTACTCATGGTGCTGGGTGCTCATTCTCGGGGTGCTGGGTGCTCAGTACTCAGGTTGCTCAGTACTCTGGGTACTCGGTGCTCAGTACTAATGGTGCTGGGTGCTCAGTACTCAGGGTGCTCGGTGCTCAGTTCTCAGGGTGCTCGGTGCTCAGTGTTTGGCGTGCTGGGTGCTCAGTACTCAGCGTGCTGGGTGCTCAATGCTGGGTGCTCAGTGCTCCGGGTGCTGGGTGCTCAGTGCTCTGGGTGCTGGGTGCTCAGTGCTCAGGGTGCTGGTTGCTCAGTACACAGTGTGCTCAGTGCTCAGGGTGGTGGGTGCTCAGAACTCAGGGTGCTGGGTGCTCAGTACTCAGGGTGCTGGGTCCTCAGTACTCAGGGTGCTTGGTGCTCAGTACTCATGGTGCTGGGTGCTCAGTGCTCAGGGTGCTGGGTGCTCAGTACTCATGGTGCTGGGTGCTCATTCTCGGGGTGCTGGGTGCTCAGTACTCAGGTTGCTCAGTACTCTGGGTACTCGGTGCTCAGTACTCATGGTGCTGGGTGCTCAGTACTCAAGGTGCTCGGTGCTCAGTTCTCAGGGTGCTCGGTGCTCAGTGTTTGGGGTGCTGGGTGCTCAGTACTCAGCGTGCTGGGTGCTCAGTGCTCAGGGTGCTGGGTGCTCAGGGCTCAGGGTGCTGGGTGCTCAGTACTCAGTGCTCAGGATGCTGGGGGCTCAGTGCTCAGGGTGCTGGGTACTCAGTGCTCAGGGTGCTCAGTGCTCAGTACTCAGGGTGCTGGGTGCTCAGTACTCAGGGTGCTGGGTGCTCAGTGCTCGGTGTACCCGGTGCTCAGTGCTCAGGGTGCTCGGTGCTCAGTTCTCAGGGTGCTGGGTGCTCAGTACTCAGGGTGCTGGGTGCTCAGTGCTGGGTGCTCAGTGCTCCGGGTGCTGGGTGCTCAGTGCTCGGGGTGCTGGGTGCTCAGTACTCAGGGTGCTCGGTGCTCAGTACTCAGGGTGCTGGGTGCTCAGTGCTCGGAGTGCTGGGTGCTCAGTACTCAGGGTGCTGGGTGCTCAGTGCTCGGGGTGCTCGGTGCTCAGTACGTTGGGTGCTCAGTACTCAGGGTGCTGGGTGCTCAGTGCTCAGGGTGCTGGGTGCTCAGTGCTCAGGGTGCTGGGTGCTCAGTGCTCAGGGTGCTGGGTTCTCAGTGCTCAGGGTGCTGGGTGGTCAGTGCTCAGGGTGCTTGGTGCTCAGTACTCAGGGTGCTTGGTGCTCAGTGCTCAGGGTGCTGGGTGCTCAGTGCTCGGGGTGCAGGGTGCTCAGTACTCAGGGTGCTGGTTGCTCAGTACTCGGGGTGCTGGGTGCTCAGTGCTCAGCGTGCTGGGTGCTCAGTACTCAGGGTGCTCGGTGCTCAGTGCTTGGGGTGCTGGGTGCTCAGAACTCAGGGTGCTCGGTGCTCAGTACTCAGGGTTCCCAGTGCTCAGTACACAGGGTGCTGGGTACTCAGTGCTCAGGGTGCTTTGTGCTCAGTACTCAGGGTGCTCCGTGCTCAGTACTCGGGGTGCTTGGTGCTCAGTACTCAGGGTGCTCAGTGCTCAGTACTCAGGGTGCTGGGTTCTCAGTGCTCGGGGCGCTGGGTGCTCAGCGCTCGGGGTGCTGGGTGCTCAGTACTCGGGGTGCTGGGTGCTCAGTGCTCAGCGTGCTGGGTGCTCAGTACTCAGGGTGCTCGGTGCTCAGTGCTTGGGGTGCTGGGTGCTCAGTACTCAGGGTGCTCGGTGCTCAGTACTCAGGGTTCTCAGTGCTCAGTACTCAGGGTGCTGGGTACTCAATGCTCAGGGTGCTGGGTGCTCAGTACTCAGGGTGCTCAGTGCTCAGTACTCGGGGTGCTTGGTGCTCAGTACTCAGGGTGCTCAGTGCTCAGTACTCGGGGTGCTGGGTTCTCAGTGCTCGGGGCGCTGGGTGCTCAGTGCTCGGGGTGCTGGTTGCTCAGTACTCGGGGTGCTGGGTGCTCAGTGCTCAGGGTGCTCAGTGCTCAGTACTCAGTGCTCAGGGTGCTCAGTGCTCAGTGCTCAGGGTGCTGGGTGTTCAGTACTCAGGGTGCTGGGTGCTCAGTACTCAGGGTGGTGGGTGCTCAGTGCTCAGGGTCCTGGGTGCTCAGTGCTCAGGATGCTGGGTGCTCAGTACTCAGGGTACTGGGTACTCAGTACTCAGGGTGCTCGGTGCTCAGTACTCAGGGTGTTGGGTGCTCAGTGCCCAGGGTGCTGGGTGCTCAGTACTCAGGGTGCTGGGTGCTCTGTACTCAGGGTGCTGGGTGCTCAGTGCTCAGGGTGCTGGGTGCTCAGTACTCAGGGTGCTGGGTCCTCAGTCCTCAGGGTGCTGGGTGCTCAGTGCTCGGGGTGCTCAGTACTCAGGGTGCTGGGTGTTCAGTGCTCAGGGTACTGGGTGCTCAGTACTCAGGGTGCTCGGTGCTTAGTACTCAGGGTGCTGGGTGCTCAGTACTCCGGGTGCTGGGTGCTCAGTGCTCGGGGTGCTCGGTGCTCAGTGCTCAGGGTGCTGGGTGCTCAGTACTCAGGGTGCTCATTGCTCAGGGTGCTGGGTGCTCATTACTCAGGGTGCTCTGTGCTCAGTACTCAGGGTGCTCAGTGCTCAGTACTCAGGGTGCTCAGTGCTCAGGGTGCTGGGTGCTCAGTGCTCGGGGTGCTGGGTGCTCAGTGCTCACGGTGCTGTGTGCTCAGTACTCAGGGTGCTCAGTACTCAGGGTGCTGGGTGCTCAGTGCTCAGGGTGCTGGGTGCTCAGTGCTCAGGGTGCTGGGTGCTCAGAGCTCAGGGTGCTCGGTGCTCAGTGCTCATGTTGCTGGGTGCTCAATACTCAGGGTGCTGGGTGCTCAGTACTCAGGGTGCTCAGTGCTCAGTACTCAGGGTGCTCAGTGCTCAGGGTGCTGGGTGCTCAGTGCTCGGGGTGCTGGGTACTCAGTCCTCAGGGTGCTGGGTGCTCAGTGCTCAGGGTGCTCGGTGCTCAGTGCTCAGGGTGCTGGGTGCTCAGTACTCATGGTGCTGGGTGCTCAGTGCTCGGGGTGCTGGGGCTCAGTACTCAGGGTGCTGGGTGCTCAGTGCTCAGGGTGCTGGGTGCTCAGTGCTCGGGGTGCTGGGTGCTCATTAATCAGGGTGCTGGGTGCTCAGTACTCAGGGTGCTCAGTGCTTGGGGTGCTGGGTGCTCAGTACTCAGGGTGCTGGGTGCTCAGTACTCAGGGTGCTGGGTGCTCAGTGCTCGGTGTGCTGGGTGCTCAGTGCTCGGGTTGCTGGGTGCTCAGTGCTCGGGTTGCTGGGTGCTCAGTGCTCGGGGTGCTGGGTGCTCAGTGCTCAGGGTGCTGGGTGCTCAGTGCTCGGGGTGCTGGGTGCTCAGTGCTCGGTGTGCTCGGTGCTCAGTGCTCGGGGTGGTGGGTGCTCAGTACTCGGGGTGCTCAGTGCTCAGTACTCGGGGTGCTCAGTGCTCAGTGCTCAGGGTGCTGGGTGTTCAGTACTCAGGGTGCTGGGTGCTCAGTACTCAGGGTGGTGGGTGCTCAGTGCTCAGGGTCCTGGGTGCTCAGTGCTCAGGATGCTGGGTGCTCAGTACTCAGGGTACTGGGTACTCAGTACTCAGGGTGCTCGGTGCTCAGTACTCAGGGTGCTGGGTGCTCAGTGCCCAGGGTGCGGGGTGCTCAGTACTCAGGGTGCTGGGTGCTCTGTACTCAGGGTGCTGGGTGCTCAGTGCTCAGGGTGCTGGGTGCTCAGTACTCAGGGTGCTGGGTCCTCAGTGCTCAGGGTGCTGGGTGCTCAGTGCTCGGGGTGCTCAGTACTCAGGGTGCTGGGTGTTCAGTGCTCAGGGTACTGGGTGCTCAGTACTCAGGGTGCTGGGTGCTCAGTACTCAGGGTGCTGGGTCCTCAGTGCTCAGGGTGCTGGGTGCTCAGTGCTCGGGGTGCTCAGTACTCAGGGTGCTGGGTGCTCAGTGCTCAGGGTGCTGGGTGCTCAGTACTCAGGGTGCTGGGTCCTCAGTGCTCAGGGTGCTGGGTGCTCAGTGCTCGGGGTGCTCAGTACTCAGGGTGCTGGGTGTTCAGTGCTCAGGGTACTGGGTGCTCAGTACTCAGGGTGCTCGGTGCTTAGTACTCAGGGTGCTGGGTGCTCAGTACTCCGGGTGCTGGGTGCTCAGTGCTCGGGGTGCTCGGTGCTCAGTGCTCAGGGTGCTGGGTGCTCAGTACTCAGGGTGCTCATTGCTCAGGGTGCTGGGTGCTCATTACTCAGGGTGCTGGGTGCTCAGTACTCAGGGTGCTCAGTGCTCAGTACTCAGGGTGCTCAGTGCTCAGGGTGCTGGGTGCTCAGTGCTCGGGGTGCTGGGTGCTCAGTGCTCACGGTGCTGTGTGCTCAGTACTCAGGGTGCTCAGTACTCAGGGTGCTGGGTGCTCAGTGCTCAGGGTGCTGGGTGCTCAGTGCTCAGGGTGCTGGGTGCTCAGAGCTCAGGGTGCTCGGTGCTCAGTGCTCAGGTTGCTGGGTGCTCAATACTCAGGGTGCTGGGTGCTCAGTACTCAGGGTGCTCAGTGCTCAGTACTCAGGGAGCTCAGTGCTCAGGGTGCTGGGTGCTCAGTGCTCGGGGTGCTGGGTACTCAGTCCTCAGGGTGCTGGGTGCTCAGTGCTCAGGGTGCTCGGTGCTCAGTGCTCAGGGTGCTGGGTGCTCAGTACTCATGGTGCTGGGTGCTCAGTGCTCGGGGTGCTGGGGCTCAGTACTCAGGGTTCTGGGTGCTCAGTGCTCAGGGTGCTGGGTGCTCAGTGCTCGGGGTGCTGGGTGCTCATTAATCAGGGTGCTGGGTGCTCAGTACTCAGGGTGCTCAGTGCTTGGGGTGCTGGGTGCTCAGTACTCAGGGTGCTCAGTGCTTGGGGTGCTGGGTGCTCAGTACTCAGGGTGCTGGTTGCTCAGTGTTCAGGGTGCTGGGTGCTGAGTACTCAGGGTGCTGGGTGCTCAGTACTCAGGGTGCTGGGTGCTCAGTGCTCGGGATGCTGGGTGCTCAGTGCTCGGGGTGCTGGGTGCTCAGTGCTCAGGGTGCTGGGTGCTGAGTACTCAGGGTGCTGGGTGCTCAGTACTCAGGGTGCTGGGTGCTCAGTGCTCGGTGTGCTGGGTGCTCAGTGCTCGGGTTGCTGGGTGCTCAGTGCTCGGGTTGCTGGGTGCTCAGTACTCAGGGTGCTCGGTGCTCAGTACTCAGGGTGCTGGGTGCTCAGTACTCAGGGTGCTGGGTGCTCAGTACTCAGGGTGCTGGGTGCTCAGTACTCAGGGTGCTGGGTGCTCAGTGCTCGGGGTGCCCGGTGCTCAGTGCTCGGGGTGCTCGGTGCTCAGTTCTCAGGGTGCTGGCTGCTCAGTACTCAAGGTGCTGGGTGCTCAGTGCTGGGTGCTCAGTGCTCCGGGTGCTGGGTGCTCAGTGCTCGGGGTGCTGGGTGCTCAGTACTCAGGGTGCTCGGTGCTCAGTACTCAGGGTGCTGGGTGCTCAGTGCTCGGGGTGCTGGGTGGTCAGTACTCAGGGTGCTGGGTGCTCAGTGCTCGGGGTGCTCGGTGCTCAGTACGTTGGGTGCTCAGTACTCAGGGTGCTGGGTGCTCAGTGCTCAGGGTGCTGGGTGCTCAGTGCTCAGGGTGCTGGGTGCTCAGTGCTCCGGGTGCTGGGTGCTCAGTGCTCCGGGTGCTGGGTTCTCAGTGCTCAGGGTGCTGGGTGCTCAGTGCTCTGGGTGCTTGGTGCTCAGTACTCAGGGTGCTATGTGCTCAGTGCTCAGGGTGCTGGGTGCTCAGTGCTCAGGGTGCTCAGTGCTCAGTACTCAGGGTGCTCGGTGCTCAGAGCACAGGGTGCTCAGTGCTCGGGGTGCTGGGTGCTCAGTGCTCAGGGTGCTGGGTCCTCAGTGCTCAGGGTGCTGGGTGCTCAGTGCTCAGGGTGCTAAGTGCTCAGTACTCAGGGTGCTCGGTGCTCAGTGCACAGGGTACTCAGTGCTCAGTGCTCGGGGTGCTGGGTGCTCAGTGCTCGGGGTGCTGGGTGCTCAGTGCTCAGGGTGCTGGTTGCTCAGTACTCAGTGTGCTCAGTGCTCAGGGTGCTGGGTGCTCAGAAGTCAGGGTGCTGGGTGCTCAGTTCTCAGGGTGCTGGGTGCTCAGTACTCAGGGTGCTTGGTGCTCAGTACTCATGGTGCTGGGTGCTCAGTGCTCAGGGTGCTCGGTGCTCAGTACTCATGGTGCTGGGTGCTCATTCTCGGGGTGCTGGGTGCTCAGTACTCAGGTTGCTCAGTACTCTGGGTACTCGGTGCTCAGTACTAATGGTGCTGGGTGCTCAGTACTCAGGGTGCTCGGTGCTCAGTTCTCAGGGTGCTCGGTGCTCAGTGTTTGGGGTGCTGGGTGCTCAGTACTCAGCGTGCTGGGTGCTCAATGCTGGGTGCTCAGTGCTCCGGGTGCTGGGTGCTCAGTGCTCTGGGTGCTGGGTGCTCAGTGCTCAGGGTGCTGGTTGCTCAGTACACAGTGTGCTCAGTGCTCAGGGTGCTGGGTGCTCAGAACTCAGGGTGCTGGGTGCTCAGTACTCAGGGTGCTGGGTCCTCAGTACTCAGGGTGCTTGGTGCTCAGTACTCATGGTGCTGGGTGCTCAGTGCTCAGGGTGCTGGGTGCTCAGTACTCATGGTGCTGGGTGCTCATTCTCGGGGTGCTGGGTGCTCAGTACTCAGGTTGCTCAGTACTCTGGGTACTCGGTGCTCAGTACTCATGGTGCTGGGTGCTCAGTACTCAAGGTGCTCGGTGCTCAGTTCTCAGGGTGCTCGGTGCTCAGTGTTTGGGGTGCTGGGTGCTCAGTACTCAGCGTGCTGGGTGCTCAGTGCTCAGGGTGCTGGGTGCTCAGGGCTCAGGGTGCTGGGTGCTCAGTACTCAGTGCTCAGGATGCTGGGGGCTCAGTGCTCAGGGTGCTGGGTACTCAGTGCTCAGGGTGCTCAGTGCTCAGTACTCAGGGTGCTGGGTGCTCAGTACTCAGGGTGCTGGGTGCTCAGTGCTCGGTGTACCCGGTGCTCAGTGCTCGGGGTGCTCGGTGCTCAGTTCTCAGGGTGCTGGGTGCTCAGTACTCAGGGTGCTGGGTGCTCAGTGCTGGGTGCTCAGTGCTCCGGGTGCTGGGTGCTCAGTGCTCGGGGTGCTGGGTGCTCAGTACTCAGGGTGCTCGGTGCTCAGTACTCAGGGTGCTGGGTGCTCAGTGCTCGGAGTGCTGGGTGCTCAGTACTCAGGGTGCTGGGTGCTCAGTGCTCGGGGTGCTCGGTGCTCAGTACGTTGGGTGCTCAGTACTCAGGGTGCTGGGTGCTCAGTGCTCAGGGTGCTGGGTGCTCAGTGCTCAGGGTGCTGGGTGCTCAGTGCTCAGGGTGCTGGGTTCTCAGTGCTCAGGGTGCTGGGTGGTCAGTGCTCAGGGTGCTTGGTGCTCAGTACTCAGGGTGCTTGGTGCTCAGTGCTCAGGGTGCTGGGTGCTCAGTGCTCGGGGTGCAGGGTGCTCAGTACTCAGGGTGCTGGTTGCTCAGTACTCGGGGTGCTGGGTGCTCAGTGCTCAGCGTGCTGGGTGCTCAGTACTCAGGGTGCTCGGTGCTCAGTGCTTGGGGTGCTGGGTGCTCAGAACTCAGTGTGCTCGGTGCTCAGTACTCAGGGTTCCCAGTGCTCAGTACACAGGGTGCTGGGTACTCAGTGCTCAGGGTGCTGGGTGCTCAGTACTCAGGGTGCTCCGTGCTCAGTACTCGGGGTGCTTGGTGCTCAGTACTCAGGGTGCTCAGTGCTCAGTACTCAGGGTGCTGGGTTCTCAGTGCTCCGGGCGCTGGGTGCTCAGCGCTCGGGGTGCTGGGTGCTCAGTACTCGGGGTGCTGGGTGCTCAGTGCTCAGCGTGCTGGGTGCTCAGTACTCAGGGTGCTCGGTGCTCAGTGCTTGGGGTGCTGGGTGCTCAGTACTCAGGGTGCTCGGTGCTCAGTACTCAGGGTTCTCAGTGCTCAGTACTCAGGGTGCTGGGTACTCAATGCTCAGGGTGCTGGGTGCTCAGTACTCAGGGTGCTCAGTGCTCAGTACTCGGGGTGCTTGGTGCTCAGTACTCAGGGTGCTCAGTGCTCAGTACTCGGGGTGCTGGGTTCTCAGTGCTCGGGGCGCTGGGTGCTCAGTGCTCGGGGTGCTGGTTGCTCAGTACTCGGGGTGCTGGGTGCTCAGTGCTCAGGGTGCTCAGTGCTCAGTACTCAGTGCTCAGGGTGCTCAGTGCTCAGTGCTCAGGGTGCTGGGTGTTCAGTACTCAGGGTGCTGGGTGCTCAGTACTCAGGGTGGTGGGTGCTCAGTGCTCAGGGTCCTGGGTGCTCAGTGCTCAGGATGCTGGGTGCTCAGTACTCAGGGTACTGGGTACTCAGTACTCAGGGTGCTCGGTGCTCAGTACTCAGGGTGTTGGGTGCTCAGTGCCCAGGGTGCTGGGTGCTCAGTACTCAGGGTGCTGGGTGCTCTGTACTCAGGGTGCTGGGTGCTCAGTGCTCAGGGTGCTGGGTGCTCAGTACTCAGGGTGCTGGGTCCTCAGTCCTCAGGGTGCTGGGTGCTCAGTGCTCGGGGTGCTCAGTACTCAGGGTGCTGGGTGTTCAGTGCTCAGGGTACTGGGTGCTCAGTACTCAGGGTGCTCGGTGCTTAGTACTCAGGGTGCTGGGTGCTCAGTACTCCGGGTGCTGGGTGCTCAGTGCTCGGGGTGCTCGGTGCTCAGTGCTCAGGGTGCTGGGTGCTCAGTACTCAGGGTGCTCATTGCTCAGGGTGCTGGGTGCTCATTACTCAGGGTGCTCTGTGCTCAGTACTCAGGGTGCTCAGTGCTCAGTACTCAGGGTGCTCAGTGCTCAGGGTGCTGGGTGCTCAGTGCTCGGGGTGCTGGGTGCTCAGTGCTCACGGTGCTGTGTGCTCAGTACTCAGGGTGCTCAGTACTCAGGGTGCTGGGTGCTCAGTGCTCAGGGTGCTGGGTGCTCAGTGCTCAGGGTGCTGGGTGCTCAGAGCTCAGGGTGCTCGGTGCTCAGTGCTCATGTTGCTGGGTGCTCAATACTCAGGGTGCTGGGTGCTCAGTACTCAGGGTGCTCAGTGCTCAGTACTCAGGGTGCTCAGTGCTCAGGGTGCTGGGTGCTCAGTGCTCGGGGTGCTGGGTACTCATTCCTCAGGGTGCTGGGTGCTCAGTGCTCAGGGTGCTCGGTGCTCAGTGCTCAGGGTGCTGGGTGCTCAGTACTCATGGTGCTGGGTGCTCAGTGCTCGGGGAGCTGGGGCTCAGTACTCAGGGTGCTGGGTGCTCAGTGCTCAGGGTGCTGGGTGCTCAGTGCTCGGGGTGCTGGGTGCTCATTAATCAGGGTGCTGGGTGCTCAGTACTCAGGGTGCTCAGTGCTTGGGGTGCTGGGTGCTCAGTACTCAGGGTGCTCAGTGCTTGGGGTGCTGGGTGCTCAGTACTCAGGTTGCTGGTTGCTCAGTGTTCAGGGTGCTGGGTGCTGAGTACTCAGGGTGCTGGGTGCTCAGTACTCAGGGTGCTGGGTGCTCAGTGCTCGGGATGCTGGGTGCTCAGTGCTCGGGGTGCTGGCTGCTCAGTGCTCGGGGTGCTGGGTGCTCAGTGCTCAGGGTGCTGGGTGCTGAGTACTCAGGGTGCTGGGTGCTCAGTACTCAGGGTGCTGGGTGCTCAGTGCTCGGTGTGCTGGGTGCTCAGTGCTCGGGTTGCTGGGTGCTCAGTGCTCGGGTTGCTGGGTGCTCAGTGCTCGGGGTGCTGGGTGCTCAGTGCTCAGGGTGCTGGGTGCTCAGTGCTCGGGGTGCTGGGTGCTCAGTGCTCGGTGTGCTCGGTGCTCAGTGCTCGGGGTGGTGGGTGCTCAGTACTCGGGGTGCTCAGTGCTCAGTACTCGGGGAGCTGGGTGCTCAGTACTCAGGGTGCTGGGTGCTCATTGCTCGGGGTGCTGGGTCCTCAGTGTTACGGGTGCTGGGTGCTCAGTGCTCGGGGTGCTGGGTGCTCAGTGCTCGGGGCCCTGGGTGTTCAGTGCTCGGGGTGCTCGGTGCTCAGTACTCAGGGTTCTGGGTGCTCAGTGCTCAGGGTGCTCGGTGCTCAGTACTCAGGGTGCTGGGTGCTCAGTGCTCAGTGTGCTCGGTGCTTAGTACGTTGGGTGCTCAGTACTCAGGGTGTTTGGTGCTCAGTGCTCAGGGTGATCGGTGCTCAGTATTCAGGGTGCTCAGTACTCAGGGTGCTGGGTGCTCAGGGCTCGGGGTGCTGGGAGCTCAGTACTCAGGGTGCTGGGTGCTCAGTGCTCGGGGTGCTGGGTGCTGAGTGCTCAGGGTGCTGGGTGCTCAGTACTCGGGTTGCTCGGTGCTCAGTACTCAGGGTGCTGGGTGCTCAGTACTCAGGGTGCTGGGTGCTCAGTGATCAGGGTGCTCTCTGCTCAGTACTCAGGGTGCTGGGTGCTCAGTGCTCAGCATGCTGGGTGCTCAGTACTCAGGGTGCTGGGTGCTCAGTGCTCAGGGTGATCGGTGCTCAGTCCTCAGGGTGCTCAGTACTCAGGATGCTGGGTGCTCAGTGCTCAGGTTGCTCAGTACTCAGGGTGCTGGGTACTCAGTACTCAGGGTGCTGTGTGCTCAGTGCTCGGGGTGCTGGGTGCTCAGTACTCAGGGTGCTGGGTGCTCAGTGCTCAGGGTGCTGGGTGCTCAGTACTCAGGGTGCTGGGTGCTCATTCTCGTGGTGCTGGGTGCTCAGTGCTCGGGATGCTGGGTGCTCAGTACTCGGGGTGCTGGGTGCTCAGTGCTCAGCGTGCTGGGTGCTCAGTACTCAGGGTGCTCGGTTCTCAGTACTCAGGGTGCTGGGTGCTCATTCTCGGGGTGCTGGGTGCTCAGTGCTCAGGGTCCTCGGTGCTCAGTACTCAGGGTGCTCAGTACACAGCGTGCTTTGTGCTCAGTGCTCAGGGTGCTGGGTGCTCAGTACTCAGGGTGCTGGGTGCTCAGTACTCACGGTGCTGGGTGCTCAGTACTCGGGGTGCTGGGTGCTCATTACTCAGTGTGCTGGGAGCTCAGTGCTCATGGTGCTCGCTGCTCAGTACTCTTTTTGCTGGGTGCTCAGTACTCAGGGTGCTGGGTGCTCAGTGCTCGGGGTGCTCGGTGCTCAGTGCTCAGGATGCTCGGTGCTCAGTACTTTTGGTGCTGGGTGCTCGGTACTCAGGGTGCTGGGTGCTCAGTGCTCGGGGTGCTCGGTGCTCAGTACTCAGGGTGCTGGGTGCTCAGTGCTCAGGATGCTGGGTGCTCAGTACTCAGGGTGCTCAGTACTCAGTACTCAGGGTGCTGGGTGCTCAGTGCTTGGGGTGTTGGGTGCTCAGTGCTCAGGGTGCTGGGTGCTCAGTGCTCGGGGTGCTGGGTGCTCAGTACTCAGGTTGCACAGTACTCAGGGTGCTGGGTGCTCAGTGCTCGGGGTGCTGGGTGCTCAGTACTCAGGGTGCTCAGTACTCAGGATGCTGGGTGCTCAGTACTCAGGGTGCTGGGTGCTCAGTACTCAGGGTGCTGGGTGCTCAGTGCTCAGGTGCTGGGTGCTCAGTACTCAGGTTGCACAGTACTCAGGGTGCTGGGTGCTCAGTGCTCGGGGTGCTGGGTGCTCAGTACTCAGGGTGCTCAGTACTCAGGATGCTGGGTGCTCAGTACTCAGGGTGCTGGGTGCTCAGTACTCAGGGTGCTGGGTGCTCAGTCCTCAGGCTGCTAAGTGCTCAGGGTGCTGGGTGCTCAGTGCTCGGGGAGCTCGGTGCTCAGTACTCAGGGTGCTGAGTGCTCAGTACTCAGGGTGCTGGGTGCTCAGTATTCAGGGTGCTAGGTGCTCAGTGCTCGGGGTTTTGGGTGCTCAGTGCTCTGGGTGCTCAGTGCTCAGTACTCAGGGTGCTGGGTGCTCAGTACTCAGGGTGCTGGGTGCTCAGTGCTCGGGGTGCTGGGTGCTCAGTACTCAGGGTGCTGTTTACTCAGTGCTCGGGGTGCTCGGTGCTCAGTACTCAAGGTGCTGGGTGCTCAGTGCTCACGGTGCTGGGTGCTCAGAACTCAGGGTGCTCAGTATTCAGGGTGCTGAGTGCTCAGTACTCAGGGTGCTGGGTGCTCAGTACTCAGGGTGCTGGGTGCTCAGTACTCATAGTGCTGGGTGCTCAGTGCTCGGGGTGCTGGGTGCTCATTAATCAGGGTGCTGGGTGCTCAGTACTCAGGGTGCTCAGTGCTTGGGGTGCTGGGTGCTCAGTACTCAGGGTGCTCAGTGCTTGGGGTGCTGGGTTCTCAGTACTCAGGGTGCTGGGTGCTGAGTACTCAGGGTGCTGTGTGCTCAGTAGTCAGGGTGCTGGGTGCTCAGTTCTCGGGATGCTGGGTGCTCAGTGCTCAGGGTGCTGGGTGCTCAGTGCTCGGGGTGCTGGGTGCTCAGTGCTCAGGGTGCTGGGTGCTCAGTGCTCGGGGTGCTGGGTGCTCAGTGCTCGGGGTGCTCGGTGCTCAGTGCTCGGGGTGCTGGGTACTCAGTACTCGGGGTGCTCAGTGCTCCGTACTCAGGGCGCTGGGTGCTCAGTGCTCAGGGTGCTGGGTGCTCAGTGCTCGGGGTGCTGGGTGCTCGGTGCTCAGGTTGCTGGGTGCTCAGTACTCGGGGTGCTGGGTGCTCAGTACTCAGGGTGCTGGGTGCTCATTGCTCGGGGTGCTGGGTGCTCAGTGCTCCGGGTGCTGGGTGCTCAGTGCTCGGGGTGCTGGGTGCTCAGTGCTCAGGGTGCTGGGTGCTCAGTGCTCGGGGTGCTCGGTGCTCAGTACTCAGGGTTCTGTGTGCTCAGTGCTCAGGGTGCTCGGTGCTCAGTACTCAGGGTGCTGGGTGCTCAGTGCTCGGTGTGCTCGGTGCTCAGTACGTTGGGTGCTCAGTACTCAGGGTGCTGGGTGCTCAGTGCTCAGGGTGATCGGTGATCACTACTCAGCGTGCACAGTAATCAGGGAGCTGGGTGCTCAGTATTCAGGGTGCTCAGTGCTCGGGGTGCTGGGTGCTCAGTACTCAGGTTGCTGGGTGCTCAGTACTCAGGGTTCTGGGTGCTCATTCTCGGGGTGCTGGGTGCTCAGTGCTCGGGGTGCTGGGTGCTCAGTAGTCGGGGTGGTGGGTGCTCAGTGCTCAGCATGCTGGGTGCTCAGTACTCAGGGTGCTCGGTTCTCAGTACTCAGGGGGCTGGATGCTCATTCTCGGTGTGCTGGGTGCTCAGTGCTCGGGGTGCTGGGTGCTCAGTGCTCAGGGTCCTCGGTGCTCAGTACTCAGGGTGCTCAGTACTCAGCGTGCTTTGTGCTCAGTGCTCAGGGTGCTGGGTGCTCAGTACTCAGGGTGCTGAGTGCTCAGTACTCACGGTGCTGGGTGCTCAGTACTCAGGGTGCTCAGTACTCAGTACTCAGGGTGCTGGGTGCTCAGTGCTTGGGGTACTGGGTGCTCAGTGCTCAGGGTGCTGGGTGCTCAGTGCTCGGGGTGCTGGGTGCTCAGTACACGGGGTGCTCGGTGCTCAGTACTCAGGGTGCTGGGTGCTCAGTACTCAGGGTGCTGGGTGCTCAGTGCTCAGGGTGCTGGGTGCTCAGTGCTCAGGGTGCTGGGTGCTCAGTGCTCGGGGTGCTAGGTGCTCAGTGCTCAGGGTGCTGGGTACTCAGTGCTGAGTACACAGGGTGCTGAGTGCTCAGTGCTCGGGGTGCTGGGTGCTCAGTGCTCAGGGTGCTGGGTACTCAGTGCTCAGTACACAGGGTGCTGAGTGCTCAGTGCACAGGGTGCTGGGTGCTCAGTACTCAGGGTGTTCAGTGCTCAGGGTGCTGGGTGCTCAGTGCTCAGGGTGCTGGGTACTCAGTGCTCAGTACACAGGGTGCTGAGTGCTCAGTGCTCGGGGTGCTGGGTGCTCAGTGCTCAGGGTGCTGGGTGCTCAGTGCTCAGGGTGCTGGGTGCTCAGTACTCAGGGTGCTGGGTGCTCAGTGCTCAGGGTGCTGGGTGCTCAGTACTAAGGGTGCTGGGTCCTCAGTGCTCAGGGTGCTGTGTGCTCAGTGCTCGGGGTGCTCAGTACTCAGGGTGCTGGGTGTTCAGTGCTCAGGGTACTGGGTGCTCAGTACTCAGGGTGCTCGGTGCTTAGTACTCAGGGTGCTGGGTGCTCAGTACTCCGGGTGCTGGGTGCTCAGTGCTCGGGGTGCTCGGTGCTCAGTGCTCAGGGTGCTGGGTGCTCAGTACTCAGGGTGCTCATTGCTCAGGGTGCTGGGTGCTCATTACTCAGGGTGCTGTGTGCTCAGTACTCAGGGTGCTCAGTGCTCAGTACTCAGGGTGCTCAGTGCTCAGGGTGCTGGGTGCTCAGTGCTCGGGGTGCTGGGTGCTCAGTGCTCTCGGTGCTGTGTGCTCAGTACTCAGGGTGCTCAGTACTCAGGGTGCTGGGTGCTCAGTGCTCAGGGTGCTGGGTGCTCAGTGCTCAGGGTGCTGGGTGCTCAGAGCTCAGGGTGCTCAGTGCTCAGTGCTCAGGTTGCTGGGTGCTCAATACTCAGGGTGCTGGGTGCTCAGTACTCAGGGTGCTCAGTGCTCAGTACTCAGGGTGCTCAGTGCTCAGTGTGCTGGGTGCTCAGTGCTCGGGGTGCTGGGTACTCAGTCCTCAGGTTGCTGGGTGCTCAGTGCTCAGGGTGCTCGGTGCTCAGTGCTCAGGGTGCTGGGTGCTCAGTACTCAGGGTGCTGGGTGCTCAGTGCTCGGGGTGCTGGGGCTCAGTACTCAGGGTGCTGGGTGCTCAGTGCTCAGGGTGCTGGGTGCTGAGTACTCAGGGTGCTGTGTGCTCAGTAGTCAGGGTGCTGGGTGCTCAGTTCTCGGGATGCTGGGTGCTCAGTGCTCAGGGTGCTGGGTGCTCAGTGCTCGGGGTGCTGGGTGCTCAGTGCTCAGGGTGCTGGGTGCTCAGTGCTCGGGGTGCTGGGTGCTCAGTGCTCGGGGTGCTCGGTGCTCAGTGCTCGGGGTGCTGGGTACTCAGTACTCGGGGTGATCAGTGCTCCGTACTCAGGGTGCTGGGTGCTCAGTGCTCAGGGTGCTGGGTGCTCAGTGCTCGGGGTGCTGGGTGCTCGGTGCTCAGGTTGCTGGGTGCTCAGTACTCGGGGTGCTGGGTGCTCAGTACTCAGGGTGCTGGGTGCTCATTGCTCGGGGTGCTGGGTGCTCAGAGCTCCGGGTGCTGGGTGCTCAGTGCTCGGGGTGCTGGGTGCTCAGTGCTCAGGGTGCTGGGTGCTCAGTGCTCGGGGTGCTCGGTGCTCAGTACTCAGGGTTCTGTGTGCTCAGTGCTCAGGGTGCTCGGTGCTCAGTACTCAGGGTGCTGGGTGCTCAGTGCTCGGAGTGCTCAGTGCTCAGTACGTTGGGTGCTCAGTACTCAGGGTGCTGGGTGCTCAGTGCTCAGGGTGATCGGTGATCACTACTCAGCGTGCACAGTAATCAGGGAGCTGGGTGCTCAGTACTCAGGGTGCTCAGTGCTCGGGGTGCTGGGTGCTCAGTACTCAGGTTGCTGGGTGCTCAGTACTCAGGGTTCTGGGTGCTCATTCTCGGGGTGCTGGGTGCTCAGTGCTCGGGGTGCTGGGTGCTCAGTAGTCGGGGTGGTGGGTGCTCAGTGCTCAGCATGCTGGGTGCTCAGTACTCAGGGTGCTCGGTTCTCAGTACTCAGGGGGCTGGGTGCTCATTCTCGGTGTGCTGGGTGCTCAGTGCTCGGGGTGCTGGGTGCTCAGTGCTCAGGGTCCTCGGTGCTCAGTACTCAGGGTGCTCAGTACTCAGCGTGCTTTGTGCTCAGTGCTTAGGGTGCTGGGTGCTCAGTACTCAGGGTGCTGAGTGCTCAGTACTCACGGTGCTGGGTGCTCAGTACTCAGGGTGCTCAGTACTCAGTACTCAGGGTGCTGGGTGCTCAGTGCTCGGGGTGCTGGGTGCTCAGTGCTCAGGGTGCTGGGTGCTCAGTGCTCGGGGTGCTGGGTGCTCAGTGCTCGGGGTGCTCGGTGCTCAGTGCTCGGGGTGCTGGGTACTCAGTACTCGGGGTGCTCAGTGCTCCGTACTCAGGGTGCTGGGTGCTCAGTGCTCAGGGTGCTGGGTGCTCAGTGCTCGGGGTGCTGGGTGCTCGGTGCTCAGGTTGCTGGCTGCTCAGTACTCGGGGTGCTGGGTGCTCAGTACTCAGGGTGCTGGGTGCTCATTGCTCGGGGTGCTGGGTGCTCAGTGCTCCGGGTGCTGGGTGCTCAGTGCTCGGGGTGTTGGGTGCTCAGTGCTCAGGGTGCTGGGTGCTCAGTGCTCGGGGTGCTCGGTGCTCAGTACTCAGGGTTCTGTGTGCTCAGTGCTCAGGGTGCTCGGTGCTCAGTACTCAGGGTGCTGGGTGCTCAGTGCTCGGTGTGCTCGGTGCTCAGTACGTTGGGTGCTCAGTACTCAGGGTGCTGGGTGCTCAGTGCTCAGGGTGATCGGTGATCACTACTCAGCGTGCACAGTAATCAGGGAGCTGGGTGCTCAGTATTCAGGGTGCTCAGTGCTCGGGGTGCTGGGTGCTCAGTACTCAGGTTGCTGGGTGCTCAGTACTCAGGGTTCTGGGTGCTCATTCTCAGGGTGCTGGGTGCTCAGTGCTCGGGGTGCTGGGTGCTCAGTAGTCGGGGTGGTGGGTGCTCAGTGCTCAGCATGCTGGGTGCTCAGTACTCAGGGTGCTCGGTTCTCAGTACTCAGGGGGCTGGGTGCTCATTCTCGGTGTGCTGGGTGCTCAGTGCTCGGGGTGCTGGGTGCTCAGTGCTCAGGGTCCTCGGTGCTCAGTACTCAGGGTGCTCAGTACTCAGCGTGCTTTGTGCTCAGTGCTCAGGGTGCTGGGTGCTCAGTACTCAGGGTGCTGAGTGCTCAGTACTCACGGTGCTGGGTGCTCAGTACTCAGGGTGCTCAGTACTCAGTACTCAGGGTGCTGGGTGCTCAGTGCTTGGGGTACTGGGTGCTCAGTGCTCAGGGTGCTGGGTGCTCAGTGCTCGGGGTGCTGGGTGCTCAGTACACGGGGTGCTCGGTGCTCAGTACTCAGGGTGCTGGGTGCTCAGTACTCAGGGTGCTGGGTGCTCAGTGCTCAGGGTGCTGTGTGCTCAGTACTCAGGTTGCTGGGTGCTCAGTACTCAGGGTGCTGGGTGCTCAGTGCTCAGGGTGCTGGGTGCTCAGTGCTCGGGGTGCTAGGTGCTCAGTGCTCAGGGTGCTGGGTACTCAGTGCTGAGTACACAGGGTGCTGAGTGCTCAGTGCTCGGGGTGCTGGGTGCTCAGTGCTCAGGGTGCTGGGTACTCAGTGCTCAGTACACAGGGTGCTGAGTGCTCAGTGCACAGGGTGCTGGGTGCTCAGTACGCAGGGTGTTCAGTGCTCAGGGTGCTGGGTGCTCAGTGCTCAGGGTGCTGGGTACTCAGTGCTCAGTACACAGGGTGCTGAGTGCTCAGTGCTCGGGGTGCTGGGTGCTCAGTGCTCAGGGTGCTGGGTGCTCAGTGCTCAGGGTGCTGGGTGCTCAGTACTCAGGGTGCTGGGTGCTCAGTGCTCAGGGTGCTGGGTGCTCAGTACTAAGGGTGCTGGGTCCTCAGTGCTCAGGGTGCTGGGTGCTCAGTGCTCGGGGTGCTCAGTACTCAGGGTGCTGGGTGTTCAGTGCTCAGGGTACTGGGTGCTCAGTACTCAGGGTGCTCGGTGCTTAGTACTCAGGGTGCTGGGTGCTCAGTACTCCGGGTGCTGGGTGCTCAGTGCTCGGGGTGCTCGGTGCTCAGTGCTCAGGGTGCTGGGTGCTCAGTACTCAGGGTGCTCATTGCTCAGGGTGCTGGGTGCTCATTACTCAGGGTGCTGTGTGCTCAGTACTCAGGGTGCTCAGTGCTCAGTACTCAGGGTGCTCAGTGCTCAGGGTGCTGGGTGCTCAGTGCTCGGGGTGCTGGGTGCTCAGTGCTCTCGGTGCTGTGTGCTCAGTACTCAGGGTGCTCAGTACTCAGGGTGCTGGGTGCTCAGTGCTCAGGGTGCTGGGTGCTCAGTGCTCAGGGTGCTGGGTGCTCAGAGCTCAGGGTGCTCGGTGCTCAGTGCTCAGGTTGCTGGGTGCTCAATACTCAGGGTGCTGGGTGCTCAGTACTCAGGGTGCTCAGTGCTCAGTACTCAGGGTGCTCAGTGCTCAGTGTGCTGGGTGCTCAGTGCTCGGGGTGCTGGGTACTCAGTCCTCAGGTTGCTGGGTGCTCAGTGCTCAGGGTGCTCGGTGCTCAGTGCTCAGGGTGCTGGGTGCTCAGTACTCAGGGTGCTGGGTGCTCAGTGCTCGGGGTGCTGGGGCTCAGTACTCAGGGTGCTGGGTGCTCAGTGCTCAGGGTGCTGGGTGCTCAGTGCTCGCGGTGCTGGGTGCTCATTAATCAGGGTGCTGGGTGCTCAGTACTCAGAGTGCTCAGTGCTTGGGGTGCTGGGTGCTCAGTACTCAGGGTGCTCAGTGCTTGGGGTGCTGGGTTCTCAGTACTCAGGGTGCTGGTTGCTCAGTGTTCAGGGTGCTGGGTGCTGAGTACTCAGGGTGCTGGGTGCTCAGTACTCAGGGTGCTGGGTGCTCAGTGCTCGGGATGCTGGGTGCTCAGTGCTCGGGGTGCTGGGTGCTCAGTGCTCGGGGTGCTGGGTGCTCAGTGCTCAGGGTGCTGGGTGCTGAGTACTCAGGGTGCTGGGTGCTCAGTACTCAGGGTGCTGGGTGCTCAGTGCTCGGTGTGCTGGGTGCTCAGTGCTCGGGTTGCTGGGTGCTCAGTGCTCGGGTTGCTGGGTGCTCAGTGCTCGGGGTGCTGGGTGCTCAGTGCTCAGGGTGCTGGGTGCTCAGTGCTCGGGGTGCTGGGTGCTCAGTGCTCGGTGTGCTCGGTGCTCAGTGCTCGGGGTGGTGGGTGCTCAGTACTCGGGGTGCTCAGTGCTCAGTACTCAGGGTGCTGGGTGCTCAGTACTCAGGGTGCTGGGTGCTCATTGCTCGGGGTGCTGGGTCCTCAGTGTTACGGGTGCTGGGTGCTCAGTGCTCGGGGTGCTGGGTGCTCAGTGCTCGGGGCCCTGGGTGTTCAGTGCTCGGGGTGCTCGGTGCTCAGTACTCAGGGTTCTGGGTGCTCAGTGCTCAGGGTGCTCGGTGCTCAGTACTCAGGGTGCTGGGTGCTCAGTGCTCGGGGTGCTGGGTGCTGAGTGCTCAGGGTGCTGGGTGCTCAGTACTCGGGTTGATCGGTGCTCAGTACTCAGGGTGCTGGGTGCTCAGTACTCAGGGTGCGGGGTGCTCAGTGATCAGGGTGCTCTCTGCTCAGTACTCAGCGTGCTTTGTGCTCAGTGCTCAGGGTGCTGGGTGCTCAGTACTCAGGGTGCTGGGTGCTCAGTACTCACGGTGCTGGGTGCTCAGTACTCGGGGTGCTGGGTGCTCATTACTCAGTGTGCTGGGTGCTCAGTGCTCAGGGTACTCGCTGCTCAGTACTCTTTTTGCTGGGTGCTCAGTACTCAGGGTACTGGGTGCTCAGTGCTCGGGGTGCTCGGTGCTCAGTGCTGAGGATGCTCGGTGCTCAGTACTTTTGGTGGTGGGTGCTCGGTACTCAGGGTGCTGGGTGCTCAGTGCTCGGGGTGCTCGATGCTCAGTACTCAGGGTGCTGGGTGCTCAGTGCTCAGGATGCTGGGTGCTCAGTACTCAGGGTGCTCAGTACTCAGTACTCAGGGTGCTGGGTGCTCAGTGCTTGGGGTGTTGGGTGCTCAGTGCTCAGGGTGCTGGGTGCTCAGTGCTCGGGGTGCTGGGTGCTCAGTACTCGGAGTGCTCGGTGATCAGTACTCAGGGTGCTGGGTGCTCAATGCTCAGGTGCTGGGTGCTAAGTATTCAGGTTGCTGGGTGCTCAGTACTCAGGTTGCGCAGTACTCAGGGTGCTGGGTGCTCAGTGCTCGGGGTGCTGGGTGCTCAGTACTCAGGGTGCTCAGTACTCAGGATGCTGGGTGCTCAGTACTCAGGGTGCTGGGTGCTCAGTACTCAGGGTGCTGGGTGCTCAGTCCTCAGGGTGCTAAGTGCTCAGGGTGCTGGGTGCTCAGTGCTCAGGGAGCTCGGTGCTCAGTACTCAGGGTGCTGAGTGCTCAGTACTCAGGGTGCTGGGTGCTCAGTACTCAGGGTGCTGGGTGCTCAGTGCTCGGGGTTTTGGGTGCTCAGTGCTCAGGGTGCTCAGTGCTCAGTACTCAGGGTGCTGGGTGCTCAGTACTCAGGGTGCTGGGTGCTCAGTGTTCGGGGTGCTGGGTGCTCAGTACTCAGGGTGCTGTTTGCTCAGTGCTCGGGGTGCTCGGTGCTCAGTACTCAAGGTGCTGGGTGCTCAGTGCTCACGGTGCTGGGTGCTCAGAACTCAGGGTGCTCAGTACTCAGGGTGCTGAGTGCTCAGTACTCAGGGTGCTGGGTGCTCAGTACTCAGGGTGCTGGGTGCTCAGTACTCAGGGTGCTGGGTGCTCAGTGCTCGGCGTGCTGGGTGCTCATTAATCAGGGTGCTGGGTGCTCAGTACTCAGTGTGCTCAGTGCTTGGGGTGCTGGGTGCTCAGTACTCAGGGTGCTCAGTGCTTGGGGTGCTGGGTGCTCAGTACTCAGGGTGCTGGTTGCTCAGTGCTCAGGGTGCTGGGTGCTGAGTACTCAGGGTGCTGGGTGCTCAGTACTCAGGGTGCTGGGTGCTCAGTGCTCGGGATGCTGGGTGCTCAGTGCTCGGGGTGCTGGGTGCTCAGTGCTCGGGGTGCTGGGTGCTCAGTGCTCAGGGTGCTGGGTGCTCAGTGCTCGGGGTGCTGGGTGCTCAGTGCTCGGGGTGCTCGGTGCTCAGTGCTCGGGGTGCTGGGTACTCAGTACTCGGGGTGCTCATTGCTCAGTACTCGGGGTGCTGGGTGCTCAGTGCTCAGGGTGCTGGGTGCTCAGTGCTCGGGGTGCTGGGTGCTCGGTGCTCAGGTTGCTGGGTGCTCAGTACTCGGGGTGCTGGGTGCTCAGTACTCAGGGTGCTGGGTGCTCATTGCTCGGGGTGCTGGGTGCTCAGTGCTCCGGGTGCTGGGTGCTCAGTGCTCGGGGTGCTGGGTGCTCAGTGCTCAGGGTGCTGGGTGCTCAGTGCTCGGGGTGCTCGGTGCTCAGTACTCAGGGTTCTGTGTGCTCAGTGCTCAGGGTGCTCGGTGCTCAGTACACAGGGTGCTGGGTGCTCAGTGCTCGGTGTGCTCGGTGCTCAGTACGTTGGGTGCTCAGTACTCAGGGTGCTGGGTGCTCAGTGCTCAGGGTGATCGGTGATCACTACTCAGCGTGCACAGTAATCAGGGAGCTGGGTGCTCAGTATTCAGGGTGCTCAGTGCTCGGGGTGCTGGGTGATCAGTACTCAGGGTGCTGGGTGCTCAGTACTCAGGGTTCTGGGTGCTCATTCTCGGGGTGCTGGGTGCTCAGTGCTCGGGGTTCTGGGTGCTCAGTACTCGGGGTGGTGGGTGCTCAGTGCTCAGCATGCTGGGTGCTCAGTACTCAGGGAGCTCGGTTCTCAGTACTCAGGGGGCTGGGTGCTCATTCTCGGTGTGCTGGGTGCTCAGTGCTCGGGGTGCTGGGTGCTCAGTGCTCAGGGTCCTCGGTGCTCAGTACTCAGGGTGCTCAGTACTCAGCGTGCTTTGTGCTCAGTGCTCAGGGTGCTGGGTGCTCAGTACTCAGGGTGCTGAGTGCTCAGTACTCACGGTGCTGGGTGCTCAGTACTCAGGGTGCTCAGTACTCAGTACTCAGGGTGCTGGGTGCTCAGTGCTTGGGGTACTGGGTGCTCAGTGCTCAGGGTGCTGGGTGCTCAGTGCTCGGGTTGCTGGGTGCTCAGTACACGGGGTGCTCGGTGCTCAGTACTCAGGGTGCTGGGTGCTCAGTACTCAGGGTGCTGGGTGCTCAGTGCTCAGGGTGCTGTGTGCTCAGTACTCAGGTTGCTGGGTGCTCAGTACTCAGTACACAGGGTGCTGGGTGCTCAGTGCTCAGGGTGCTGGGTTCTCAGTGCTCGGGGTGCTAGGTGCTCAGTGCTCAGGGTGCTGGGTACTCAGTGCTCAGTACACAGGGTGCTGAGTGCTCAGTGCTCGGGGTGCTGGGTGCTCAGTGCTCAGGGTGCTGGGTACTCAGTGCTCAGTACACAGGGTGCTGTGTGCTCAGTGCACAGGGTGCTGGGTGCTCAGTACTCAGGGTGCTCAGTGCTCAGGGTGCTGGGTGCTCAGTGCTCAGGGTGCTGGGTACTCAGTGCTCAGTACACAGGGTGCTGAGTGCTCAGTGCTCGGGGTGCTGGGTGCTCAGTGCTCAGGGTGCTGGGTGCTCAGTTCTCGGGGTGCTCAGTACTCAGGGTGCTGGGTGTTCAGTGCTCAGGGTACTGGGTGCTCAGTTCTCGGGGTGCTCAGTACTCAGGGTGCTGGGTGTTCAGTGCTCAGGGTACTGGGTGCTCAGTTCTCGGGGTGCTCAGTACTCAGGGTGCTGGGTGCTCAGTGCACAGGGTGCTGGGTGCTCAGTACTCAGGGTGCTGGGTCCTCAGTGCTCAGGGTGCTGGGTGCTCAGTTCTCGGGGTGCTCAGTACTCAGGGTGCTGGGTGTTCAGTGCTCAGGGTACTGGGTGCTCAGTACTCAGGGTGCTCGGTGCTTAGTACTCAGGGTGCTGGGTGCTCAGTACTCCGGGTGCTGGGTGCTCAGTGCTCGGGGTGCTCGGTGCTCAGTGCTCAGGGTGCTGGGTGCTCAGTACTCAGGGTGCTCATTGCTCAGGGTGCTGGGTGCTCATTACTCAGGGTGCTGGGTGCTCAGTACTCAGGGTGCTCAGTGATCAGTACTCAGGGTGCTCAGTGCTCAGTACTCAGGGTGCTCAGTGCTCAGGGTGCTGGGTGCTCAGTGCTCGGGGTGCTGGGTGCTCAGTGCTCACGGTGCTGTGTGCTCAGTACTCAGGGTGCTCAGTACTCAGGGTGCTGGGTGCTCAGTGCTCAGGGTGCTGGGTGCTCAGTGCTCAGGGTGCTGGGTGCTCAGAGCTCAGGGTGCTCGGTGCTCAGTGCTCAGGTTGCTGGGTGCTCAATACTCAGGGTGCTGGGTGCTCAGTACTCAGGGTGCTCAGTGCTCAGTACTCAGGGTGCTCAGTGCTCAGGGTGCTGGGTGCTCAGTGCTCGGGGTGCTGGGTACTCAGTCCTCAGGGTGCTGGGTGCTCAGTGCTCAGGGTGCTCGGTGCTCAGTGCTCAGGGTGCTGGGTGCTCAGTACTCAGGGTGCTGGGTGCTCAGTGCTCGGGGTGCTGGGGGCTCAGTACTCAGGGTGCTGGGTGCTCAGTGCTCAGGGTGCTGGGTGCTCAGTGCTCGGGGTGCTGGGTGCTCATTAATCAGGGTGCTGGGTGCTCAGTACTCAGGGTGCTCAGTGCTTGGGGTGCTGGGTGCTCAGTACTCGGGTGCTCAGTGCTTGGGGTGCTGGGTGCTCAGTACTCAGGGTGCTGGTTGCTCAGTGCTCAGGGTGCTGGGTGCTGAGTACTCAGGGTGCTGGGTGCTCAGTACTCAGGGTGCTGGGTGCTCAGTGCTCGGGATGCTGGGTGCTCAGTGCTCGGGGTGCTGGGTGCTCAGTGCTCGGGGTGCTGGGTGCTCAGTGCTCAGGGTGCTGGGTGCTCAGTGCTCGGGGTGCTGGATGCTCAGTGCTCGGGGTGCTCGGTGCTCAGTGCTCGGGGTGCTGGGTGCTCAGTACTCAGGGTGCTGGGTGCTCATTGCTCGGGGTGCTGGGTGCTCAGTGCTCCAGGTGCTGGGTGCTCAGTGCTCGGGGTGCTGGGTGCTCAGTGCTCAGGGTGCTGGGTGGTCAGTGCTCGGGGTGCTCGGTGCTCAGTACTCAGGGTTCTGTGTGCTCAGTGCTCAGGGTGCTCGTTGCTCAGTACTCAGGGTGCTGGGTGCTCAGTGCTCGGTGTGCTCGGTGCTCAGTACGTTGGGTGCTCAGTACTCAGGGTGCTGGGTGCTCAGTGCTCAGGGTGATCGGTGATCACTACTCAGCGTGCACAGTAATCCTGGAGCTGGGTGCTCAGTATTCAGGGTGCTCAGTGCTCGGGTTGCTGGGTGCTCAGTACTCAGGGTGCTGGGTGCTCAGTACTCAGGGTGCTGGGTGCTCATTCTCGGGGTGCTGGGTGCTCAGTGCTCGGGGTGCTGGGTGCTCAGTACTCGGGGTGGTGGCTGCTCAGTGCTCAGCATGCTGGGTGCTCAGTACTCAGGGTGCTCGGTTCTCAGTACTCAGGGGGCTGGGTGCTCATTCTCGGTGTGCTGGGTGCTCAGTGCTCGGGGTGCTGGGTGCTCAGTGCTCAGGGTCCTCGGTGCTCAGTACTCAGGTTGCTCAGTACTCAGCGTGCTTTGTGCTCAGTGCTCAGGGTGCTGGGTGCTCAGTACTCAGGGTGCTGAGTGCTCAGTACTAACGGTGCTGGGTGCTCAGTACTCAGGGTGCTCAGTACTCAGTACTCAGGGTGCTGGGTGCTCAGTGCTTGGGGTACTGAGTGCTCAGTGCTCAGGGTGCTGGGTGCTCAGTGCTTGGGGTGCTGGGTGCTCAGTACATGGGGTGCTCGGTGCTCAGTACTCAGGGTGCTGGGTGCTCTGTACTCAGGGTGCTGGGTGCTCAGTGCTCAGGGTGCTGTGTGCTCAGTACTCAGGTTGCTGGGTGCTCAGTACTCAGGGTGCTGGGTGCTCAGTGCTCAGGGTGCTGGGTGCTCAGTGCTCGGGGTGCTAGGTGCTCAGTACTCAGGGTGCTCAGTGCTCAGTACTCAGCGTTCTGGGTGCTCAGTGCTCAGGGTCCTCGGTGCTCAGTACTCAGGGTGCTCAGTGCTCAGTACTCAGGGTGCTGGGTGCTCAGTGCTCAGGGTGCTGGGTGCTCAGTACTCAGGGTGCTTTGTGCTTAGTACTCAGGGTGCTCGGTCCTCAGTGCTCAGGGTGCTGGGTGCTCAGTACTCAGGGTGCTGGGTGCTCAGTGGTCAGTGTGCTCAGTGCTCAGCAGTCAGGGTGCTCGGTGCTCAGTGCTCAGGGTGCTCAGTGCTCAGTACTCAGGGTGCTCAGTGCTCTGGGTGCTGGGTGCTCAGTGCTCAGGGTGCTGGGTGCTCAGTGCACAGGGTGCTGGGTGCTCAGTACTCAGGGTGCTCAGTGCTCAGGGTGCTGGGTGCTCAGTGCTCAGGGTGCTGGGTACTCAGTGCTCAGTACACAGTGTGCTGAGTGCTCAGTGCTCGGGGTGCTGGGTGCTCAGTGCTCAGGGTGCTGGGTGCTCAGTGCTCAGGGTGCTGGTTGCTCAGTACTCAGGGTGCTGGGTGCTCAGTGCTCAGGGTGCTGGGTGCTCAGTACTCAGGATGCTGGGTCCTCAGTGCTCAGGGTGCTGGGTGCTCAGTGCTCGGGGTGCTCAGTACTCAGGGTGCTGGGTGTTCAGTGCTCAGGGTACTGGGTGCTCAGTACTCAGGGTGCTCGGTGCTTAGTACTCAGGGTGCTGGGTGCTCAGTACTCGGGGTGCTGGGTGCTCAGTACTCAGGGTGCTGGGTGCTCATTGCTCGGGGTGCTGGGTGCTCAGTGCTCTGGGTGCTGGGTGCTCAGTGCTCGGGGTGCTGGGTGCTCAGTGCTCAGGGTGCTGGGTGGTCAGTGCTCGGGGTGCTCGGTGCTCAGTACTCAGGGTTCTGTGTGCTCAGTGCTCAGGGTGCTCGTTGCTCCGTACTCAGGGTGCTGGGTGCTCAGTGCTCGGTGTGCTCGGTGCTCAGTACGTTGGGTGCTCAGTACTCAGGGTGCTGGGTGCTCAGTGCTCAGGGTGATCGGTGATCACTACTCAGCGTGCACAGTAATCATGGAGCTGGGTGCTCAGTATTCAGGGTGCTCAGTGCTCGGGTTGCTGGGTGCTCAGTACTCAGGGTGCTGGGTTCTCAGTACTCAGGGTGCTGGGTGCTCATTCTCGGGGTGCTGGGTGCTCAGTGCTCGGGGTGCTGGGTGCTCAGTACTCGGGGTGGTGGGTGCTCAGTGCTCAGCATGCTGGGTGCTCAGTACTCAGGGTGCTCGGTTCTCAGTACTCAGGGGGCTGGGTGCTCATTCTCGGTGTGCTGGGTGCTCAGTGCTCGGGGTGCTGGGTGCTCAGTGCTCAGGGTCCTCGGTGCTCAGTACTCAGGGTGCTCAGTACTCAGCGTGCTTTGTGCTCAGTGCTCAGGGTGCTGGGTGCTCAGTACTCAGGGTGCTGAGTGCTCAGTACTAACGGTGCTGGGTGCTCAGTACTCAGGGTGCTCAGTACTCAGTACTCAGGGTGCTGGGTGCTCAGTGCTTGGGGTACTGAGTGCTCAGTGCTCAGGGTGCTGGGTGCTCAGTGCTCGGGGTGCTGGGTGCTCAGTACACGGGGTGCTCGGTGCTCAGTACTCAGGGTGCTGGGTGCTCTGTACTCAGGGTGCTGGGTGCTCAGTGCTCAGGGTGCTGTGTGCTCAGTACTCAGGTTGCTGGGTGCTCAGTACTCAGGGTGCTGGGTGCTCAGTGCTCAGGGTGCTGGGTGCTCAGTGCTCGGGGTGCTAGGTGCTCAGTACTCAGGGTGCTCAGTGCTCAGTACTCAGCGTTCTGGGTGCTCAGTGCTCAGGGTCCTCGGTGCTCAGTACTCAGGGTGCTCAGTGCTCAGTACTCAGGGTGCTGGGTGCTCAGTGCTCAGGGTGCTGGGTGCTCAGTACTCAGGGTGCTTTGTGCTTAGTACTCAGGGTGCTCGGTCCTCAGTGCTCAGGGTGCTGGGTGCTCAGTACTCAGGGTGCTGGGTGCTCAGTGGTCAGGGTGCTCAGTGCTCAGCAGTCAGGGTGCTCGGTGCTCAGTGCTCAGGGTGCTCAGTGCTCAGTACTCAGGGTGCTCAGTGCTCAGGGTGCTGGGTGCTCAGTGCTCAGGGTGCTGGGTGCTCAGTGCACAGGGTGCTGGGTGCTCAGTACTCAGGGTGCTCAGTGCTCAGGGTGCTGGGTGCTCAGTGCTCAGGGTGCTGGGTACTCAGTGCTCAGTACACAGTGTGCTGAGTGCTCAGTGCTCGGGGTGCTGGGTGCTCAGTGCTCAGGGTGCTGGTTGCTCAGTACTCAGGGTGCTGGTTGCTCAGTGCTCAGGGTGCTGGGTGCTCAGTACTCAGGATGCTGGGTCCTCAGTGCTCAGGGTGCTGGGTGCTCAGTGCTCGGGGTGCTCAGTACTCAGGGTGCTGGGTGTTCAGTGCTCAGGGTACTGGGTGCTCAGTACTCAGGGTGCTCGGTGCTTAGTACTCAGGGTGCTGGGTGCTCAGTACTCCGGGTGCTGGGTGCTCAGTGCTCCGGGTGCTCAGTGCTCAGTGCTCAGGGTGCTGGGTGCTCAGTACTCAGGGTGCTCATTGCTCAGGGTGCTGGGTGCTCATTACTCAGGGTCCTGGGTGCTCAGTACTCAGGGTGCTCAGTGATCAGTACTCAGGGTGCTCAGTGCACAGTACTCAGGTTGCTCAGTGCTCTGGGTGCTGGGTGCTCAGTGCTCAGGGTGCTGGGTGCTCAGTGCACAGGGTGCTGGGTGCTCAGTACTCAGGGTGCTCAGTGCTCAGGGTGCTGGGTGCTCAGTGCTCAGGGTGCTGGGTGCTCAGTACTCAGGGTGCTGGGTGCTCAGTTCTCAGGGTGCTGGGTGCTCAGTACTCAGGGTGCTGGGTCCTCAGTGCTCAGGGTGCTGGGTGCTCAGTGCTCGGGGTGCTCAGTACTCAGGGTGCTGGGTGTTCAGTGCTCAGGGTACTGGGTGCTCAGTACTCAGGGTGCTCGGTGCTTAGTACTCAGGGTGCTGGATGCTCAGTACTCCGGGTGCTGGGTGCTCAGTGCTCGGGGTGCTCGGTGCTCAGTGCTCAGGGTGCTGGGTGCTCAGTACTCAGGGTGCTCATTGCTCAGGGTGCTGGGTGCTCATTACTCAGGGTGCTGGGTGCTCAGTACTCAGGGTGCTCAGTGCTCAGTACTCAGGGTGCTCAGTGCTCAGTACTCATGGTGCTCAGTGCTCAGGGTGCTGGGTGCTCAGTGCTCGGGGTGCTGGGTGCTCAGTGCTCACGGTGCTGTGTGCTCAGTACTCAGGGTGCTCAGTACTCAGGGTGCTGGGTGCTCAGTGCTCAGGGTGCTGGGTGCTCAGTGCTCAGGGTGCTGGGTGCTCAGAGCTCAGGGTGCTCGGTGCTCAGTGCTCAGGTTGCTGGGTGCTCAATACTCAGGGTGCTGGGTGCTCAGTACTCAGGGTGCTCAGTGGTCAGTACTCAGGGTGCTCAGTGCTCAGGGTGCTGGGTGCTCAGTGCTCGGGGTGCTGGGTCCTCAGTCCTCAGGGTGCTGGGTGCTCAGTGCTCAGGGTGCTCGGTGCTCAGTGCTCAGGGTGCTGGGTGCTCAGTACTCAGGGTGCTAGGTGCTCAGTGCTCGGGGTGCTGTGGGCTCAGTACTCAGGGTGCTGGGTGCTCAGTGCTCAGGGTGCTGGGTGCTCAGTGCTCGGGGTGCTGGGTGCTCATTAATCAGGGTGCTGGGTGCTCAGTACTCAGGGTGCTCAGTGCTTGGGGTGCTGGGTGCTCAGTACTCAGGGTGCTCATTGCTTGGGGTGCTGGGTGCTAAGTACTCAGGGTGCTGGTTGCTCAGTGCTCAGGGTGCTGGGTGCTGAGTACTCAGGGTGCTGGGTGCTCAGTACTCAGGTTGCTGGGTGCTCAGTGCTCGGGATGCTGGGTGCTCAGTGCTCGGGGTGCTGGGTGCTCAGTGCTCGGGGTTCTGGGTGCTCAGTGCTCAGGGTGCTGGGTGCTCAGTGCTCGGGGTGCTGGGTGCTCAGTGCTCGGGGTGCTCGGTGCTCAGTGCTCGTGGTGCTGGGTACTCAGTACTCGGGGTGCTCAGTGCTCAGTACTCAGGGTGCTGGGTGCTCAGTGCTCAGGGTGCTGGGTGCTCAGTGCTCGGGGTGCTGGGTGCTCGGTGCTCAGGTTGCTTTGTGCTCAGTACTCGGGGTGCTGGGTGCTCAGTACTCAGCGTGCTGGGTGCTCATTGCTCGGGGTGCTGGGTGCTCAGTGCTCCGGGTGCTGGGTGCTCAGTGCTCGGGGTGCTGGGTGCTCAGTGCTCATGGTGCTGGGTGCTCAGTGCTCGGGGTGCTCGGTGCTCAGTACTCAGGGTTCTGTGTGCTCAGTGCTCAGGGTGCTCGGTGCTCAGTACTCAGGGTGCTGGGTGCTCAGTGCTTGGTGTGCTCAGTACGTTGGGTGCTCAGTACTCAGGGTGCTGAGTGCTCAGTGCTCAGGGTGATCGGTGATCACTACTCAGCGTGCACAGTAATCAGGGAGCTGGGTGCTCAGTATTCAGGGTGCTGAGTGCTCGGGGTGCTGGGTGCTCAGTACTCAGGGTGCTGGGTGCTCAGTATTCAGGGTGCTCAGTACTCAGTACTCAGGGTGCTGGGTGCTCAGTGCTTGGGGTACTGGGTGCTCAGTGCTCAGGGTGCTGGGTGCTCAGTGCTCGGGGTGCTGGGTGCTCAGTACACGGGGTGCTCGGTGCTCAGTACTCAGGGTGCTGGGTGCTCAGTACTCAGGGTGCTGGGTGCTCAGTGCTCAGGGTGCTGTGTGCTCAGTACTCAGGTTGCTGGGTGCTCAGTACTCAGGGTGCTGGGTGCTCAGTGCTCAGGGTGCTGGGTGCTCAGTGCTCGGGGTGCTAGGTGCTCAGTACTCAGGGTGCTCAGTGCTCAGTACTCAGCGTGCTGGGTGCTCAGTGCTCAGGGTGCTCGGTGCTCAGTACTCAGGGTGCTCAGTGCTCAGTACTCAGGGTGCTGGGTGCTCAGTGCTCAGGGTGCTGGGTGCTCAGTACTCAGGGTGCTTTGTGCTTAGTACTCAGGGTGCTCGGTCCTCAGTGCTCAGGGTGCTGGGTGCTCAGTACTCAGGGTGCTGGGTGCTCAGTGGTCAGTGTGCTCAGTGCTCAGCAGTCAGGGTGCTCGGTGCTCAGTGCTCAGGGTGCTCAGTGCTCAGTACTCAGGGTGCTCAGTGCTCTGGGTGCTGGGTTCTCAGTGCTCAGGGTGCTGGGTGATCAGTGCACAGGGTGCTGGGTGCTCAGTACTCAGGGTGCTCAGTGCTCAGGGTGCTGGGTGCTCAGTGCTCAGGGTGCTGGGTACTCAGTGCTCAGTACACAGGGTGCTGAGTGCTCAGTGCTCGGGGTGCTGGGTCCTCAGTGCTCAGGGTGCTGGGTGCTCAGTGCTCAGGGTGCTGGGTGCTCAGTACTCAGGGTGCTGGGTGCTCAGTGCTCAGGGTGCTGGGTGCTCAGTACTCAGGGTGCTCTGTCCTCAGTGCTCAGGGTGCTGGGTGCTCAGTGCTCGGCGTGCTCAGTACTCAGGGTGCTGGGTGCTCATTGCTCGGGGTGCTGGGTGCTCAGTGCTCAGGGTGCTGGGTGCTCAGTGCTCATGGTGCTGGGTGCTCAGTACTCAGGGTGCTGGGTGCTCAGTGCTCAGGGTGCTGGGTGCTCAGTACTCAGGGTGCTGGGTGCTCGGTGCTCAGTACGATGGGTGCTCAGTACTCAGGGTGCTGGGGGCTCAGTACTCAGGGTGCTGGGTTCTCAGTACTCAGGGTGCTCCGTGCTCAGTACTCAGGGTGCTGGGTGCTCAGTGCTCAGGGTGCTGGGTGCTCAGTGCTCAGGGTGCTGGGTGCTCAGTGCTCAGGGTGCTTGGTGCTCAGTGATCGGGGTGCTGGGTGCTCAGTACTCAGGGTGCTGGGTGCTCAGTGCTCGGGGTGCTCGGTGCTCAGTACTCAGTGTGCTGGGTACTCAGTACTCAGGGTGCTGGGTGCTCAGTGCTCGGGGTGCTCAGTACTCAGGGTGCTGTGTGATCAGTGCTCAGGGTGCTGGGTGCTCAGTACTCAGGGTTCTCGGTGCTTAGTACTCAGGGTGCTCGGTGCTCAGTACTCCGGGTGCTGGGTGCTCAGTGCTCGGGGTACTCGGTGCTCAGTGCTCAAGGTGGTGGGTACTCATTACTCAGGGTGATGATTGCTCAGGGTGCTGGGTGCTCCGAACTCAGGGTGCTGGGTGCTCAGTACTCAGGGTGCTCAGTGCTCAGTACACAGGGTGCTCAGTGCTCAGTACTAAGGGTGCTCAGTGCTCAGGGTGCTGGGTGCTCAGTGCTCGGGGTGCTCGGTGCTCAGTACTCAGGGTGCTGAGTGCTCAGTGCTCAGGGTGCTGGGTTCTCAGTGCTCGGGGTGCTCGGTGCTCAGTACTCAGGGTGCTGGGTGCTCAGTGCTCAGGGTGCTGGGTGCTCAGTGCTCAGGGTGCTGGGTGCTCAGTACTCAGGGTGCTCGGTGCTCGGGGTGCTGGGTGTTCAGTGCTCGGGGTGCTCGGTGCTCAGTACTCAGGGTGCTGTGTGCTCATTCTCGGGGTGCTGGGTGCACAGTGCTCGGGGTGCTGGGTGCTCAGTGCTCGGGGTGCTGGGTGCTCAGTACTCAGGGTGCTGGGTGCTCAGTGCTCGGGGTGCTCGGTGCTCAGTGATCAGGGTGCTGGGTGCTCAGTCCTCGGGGTGCTCCGTGCTCAGTGCTCAGGGTGCTGGGTGCTCAGTACTCAGGGTGCTGGGTGCTCAGTACTCAGGGTGCTCAGTGCTCAGGGTGCTGGGTGCTCAGTGCTCGGGGTGCTCGGTTCTCAGTACTCAGAGAGCTGGGTGCTCAGTGCTCGGGGTGCTGGGTGCTCAGTGCTCAGGGTGCTGGGTGCAGAGTACTCAGGGTGCTGGGTGCTAAGTGCTCGGGGTGCTGGGTGCACAGTACTCAGGGTGTTCCGTGCTCAGTACTCAGGGTGCTGGGTGCTCAGTGCTCGGGGTGCTCGGTGCTCAGTACTCAGGGTGCTGGGTGCTCAGTGCTCGGGGTGCTCGGTGCTCAGTACTCAGGGTGCTGGGTGCTCAGTGCTCGGGGTGCTGGGTGCTCAGTGCTCAGTACTCAGGGTGCTGGGTGCTCAGTGATCGGGGTGCTGGGTGCTCAGTGCTCAGTACTCAGGGTGCTGGGTGCTCAGTGCTCGGGGTGCTGGGTGCTCAGTGCTCAGGGTGCTGCGTGCTCAGTGCTCAGGGTGCTGGGTGCTCAGTGCTCGGGGTGCTGGGTGCTCAGTACTCAGGGTGCTGGGTGCTCAGGGCTCGGGGTGCTCGGTGCTCAGTACTCAGGGTGCTGGGTACTCAGTACTCAGGGTGCTGGGTGCTCAGTGCTCAGGGTGCTCAGTACTCAGGGTGCTGTGTGTTCAGTGCTCAGGGTGCTGGGTGCTCAGTACTCAGGGTTCTCCGTGCTTAGTACTCAGGGTGCTGGGTGCTCAGTACTCCGGGTGCTGGGTGCTAAGTGCTCGGGGTACTCGGTGCTCAGTTCTCAAGGTGCTGGGTACTCAGTACTCAGGGTGATCATTGCTCAGGGTGCTGGTTGCTCGGTACTCAGGTTGCTGGGTGCTCAGTACTCATGGTGCTCAGTGCTCAGTACTCAGGGTGCTCAGTGCTCAGTACTAAGGGTGCTCAGTGCTCAGGGTGCTGGGTGCGCAGTGCTCGGGGTGCTCGGTGCTCAGTACTCAGGGTGCTGGGTGCTCAGTGCTCAGGGTGTTGGGTGCTCAGTGCTCAGGGTGCTGGGTGCTCAGTACTCAGAGTGCTCGGTGCTCGGGGTGCTGGGTGTTCAGTGCTCGGGGTGCTCGGTGCTCAGTACTCGGGGTGCTCAGTGCTCAGTACTCATGGTGCTGGGTGCTCAGTTCTCAGGGTGCTGGGTGCTCAGTACTCAGGGTGCTGGGTGCTCAGTACTCAGGGTGCTGGGTTCTCAGTACTCAGGGTGCTCGGTGCTCAGTACTCAGGGTGCTGGGTGCTCAGTACTCAGGGTGCTGGGTTCTCAGTACTCAGGGTGCTCAGTGCTCAGTACTCAGGGTGCTGGGTGCTCAGTGCTCAGGGTGCTGGGTGCTCAGTACTCAGGGTGCTGGGTGCTCAGTGCTCAGGGTGCTGGGTGCTCAGTTCTCAGGGTTCTCCGTGCTCAGTACTCAGTGTGCTGAGTGCTCAGTGCTCGGGGTGCTCGGTGCTCAGTACTCAGGGTGCTGGGTGCTCAGTGCTCGGGGTGCTCGGTGCTCAGTACTCAGGGTGCTGGGTGCTCAGTGCTCGGGGTGCTTGGTGCTCAGTGCTCGGGGTGACCTGTGCTCAGTACTCAGGGTGCTGGGTGCTCAGTGCTCGGGGTGCTCGGTGCTCAGTACTCAGGGTGCTGGGTGCTCAGTGCTCGGGGTGCTCGGTGCTCAGTACTCAGGGTGCTGGGTGCTCAGTGCTCGGGGTGCTTGGTGCTCAGTGCTCGGGGTGACCTGTGCTCAGTACTCAGGGTGCTGGGTGCTCAGTGCTCGGGGTGCTGGGTGCTCAGTACACAGGGTGCTGGGTGCTCAGTACTCGGGTGCTGGGTGCTCAGTGCTCAGGGTGCTGGGTGCTCAGTGCTCAGGGTGCTGGGTGCTCAGTGCACAGTACTCAGGGTGCTGGGTGCTCAGTGCTCGGGGTGCTGGGTGCTCAGTGCTCAGTACTCAGGGTGCTGTGTGCTCAGTGCTCGGGGGGCTGGGTGCTCAGTGCTCAGGGTGCTGGGTGCTCAGTGCTCAGGGTGCTGGGTGCTCAGTGCTCGGGGTGCTGGGTGCTCAGTACTCAGGGTGCTGGGTGCTCAGTACTCAGGGTGCTGGGTGCTCAGTGCTCGGGGTGCTGGGTGCTCAGTGCTCAGGGTGCTCTGTGCTCAGTGCTCGGGGTGCTGGGTGCTCAGTGCTGAGTACTCAGGGTGCTGTGTGCTCAGTGCTCGGGGTGCTGTGTGCTCAGTGCTCAGGGTGCTGGGTGCTCAGTGCTCAGGGTGCTGGGTGCTCAGTGCTCGGGGTGCTGGGTGCTCAGTACTCAGGGTGCTGTGTGCTCAGTGCTCGGGGTGCTGGGTGCTCAGTGCTCAGGGTGCTGGGTGCTCAGTGCTCAGTACTAAGGGTGCTCAGTGCTCAGGGTGCTGGGTGCTCAGTGCTCGGGGTGCTCGGTGCTCAGTACTCAGGGTGCTGAGTGCTCAGTACTCAGGGTGCTCGGTGCTCGGGGTTCTGGGTGTTCAGTGCTCGGGCTGCTCGGTGCTCAGTACTCGGGGTGCTCAGTGCTCAGTACTCAGGGTGCTGGGTGCTCAGTGCTCAGGGTGCTGGGTGCTCAGTCCTCAGGGTGCTGGGTGCTCGGTGCTCAGTACGATGGGTGCTCAGTACTCAGGGTGCTGGGTGCTCAGTACTCAGGGTGCTGGGTTCTCAGTACTCAGGGTGCTCGGTGCTCAGTACTCAGGGTGCTGGGTGCTCAGTGCTCAGGGTGCTGGGTGCTCAGTACTCAGGGTGCTGGGTGCTCAGTGCTCAGGGTGCTGGGTGCTCAGTACTCAGGGTGCTCGATGCTCAGTACTCAGGGTGCTGGGTGCTCAGTGCTCAGGGTCCTTTGTGCTCAGTACTCAGGGTGCTGGGTGCTCAGTGCTCAGGGTGCTGGGTGCTCAGTGCTCAGGGTGCTGGGTGCTCAGTGCTCAGGGTGCTTGGTGCTCAGTGATCGGGGTGCTGGGTGCTCAGTACTCAGGGTGCTGGGTGCTCAGTGCTCGGGGTGCTCGGTGCTCAGTACTAAGGGTGCTGGGTACTCAGTACTCAGGGTGCTGGGTGCTCAGTGCTCGGGGTACTCGGTGCTCAGTTCTCAAGGTGCTGGGTATTCAGTTCTCAGGGTGATCATTGCTCAGGGTGCTGGGTGCTCAGTACTCAGGGTGCTCGGTGCTCGGGGTGCTGGGTGTTCAGTGCTCGGGGTGCTCGGTGCTCAGTACTCGGGGTGCTCAGTGCTCAGTACTCATGGTGCTGGGTGCTCAGTTCTCAGGGTGCTGGGTGCTCAGTACTCAGGGTGCTGGGTGCTCAGTACTCAGGGTGCTGGGTTCTCAGTACTCAGGGTGCTCGGTGCTCAGTACTCAGGGTGCTGGGTGCTCAGTACTCAGGGTGCTGGGTTCTCAGTACTCAGGGTGCTCGGTGCTCAGTACTCAGGGTGCTGGGTGCTCAGTGGTCAGGGTGCTGGGTGCTCAGTACTCAGGGTGCTGGGTGCTCAGTGCTCAGGGTGCTTGGTGCTCAGTTCTCAGGGTTCTCCGTGCTCAGTACTCAGTGTGCTGAGTGCTCAGTGCTCGGGGTGCTCGGTGCTCAGTACTCAGGGTGCTGGGTGCTCAGTGCTCGGGGTGTTCGGTGCTCAGTACTCAGGGTGCTGGGTGCTCAGTGCTCGGGGTGCTTGGTGCTCAGTGCTCGGGGTGATCTGTGCTCAGTACTCAGGGTGCTGGGTGCTCAGTGCTCGGGGTGCTGGGTGCTAAGTACACAGTGTGCTGGGTGCTCAGTACTCGGGGGCTGAGTGCTCAGTGCTCAGGGTGCTGGGTGCTCAGTGCTCAGGGTGCTGGGTGCTCAGTGCACAGTACTCAGGGTGCTGGGTGCTCAGTGCTCGGGGTGCTGGGTGCTCAGTGCTCAGTACTCAGGGTGCTGTGTGCTCAGTGCTCGGGGTGCTGGGTGCTCAGTGCTCAGGGTGCTGGGTGCTCAGTGCTCAGGGTGCTGGGTGCTCAGTGCTCGGGGTGCTGGGTACTCAGTCCTCAGGGTCCTGGGTGCTCAGTGCTCAGGGTGCTCGGTGCTCAGTGCTCAGGGTGCTGGGTGCTCAGTACTCAGGGTGCTGGGTGCTCAGTGCTCGGGGTGCTGTGGGCTCAGTACTCAGGGTGCTGTGTGCTCAGTGCTCGGGGGGCTGGGTGCTCAGTGCTCAGGGTGCTGGGTGCTCAGTGCTCAGGGTGCTGGGTGCTCAGTCCTCGGGGTGCTCCGTGCTCAGTGCTCAGGGTGCTGGGTGCTCAGTACTCAGGGTGCTGGGTGCTCAGTACTCAGGGTGCTCAGTGCTCAGGGTGCTGGGTGCTCAGTGCTCGGGGTGCTCGGTTCTCAGTACTCAGAGAGCTGGGTGCTCAGTGCTCGGGGTGCTGGGTGCTCAGTGCTCAGGGTGCTGGGTGCAGAGTACTCAGGGTGCTGGGTGCTAAGTGCTCGGGGTGCTGGGTGCACAGTACTCAGGGTGTTCCGTGCTCAGTACTCAGGGTGCTGGGTGCTCAGTGCTCGGGGTGCTCGGTGCTCAGTACTCAGGGTGCTGGGTGCTCAGTGCTCGGGGTGCTCGGTGCTCAGTACTCAGGGTGCTGGGTGCTCAGTGCTCGGGGTGCTGGGTGCTCAGTGCTCAGTACTCAGGGTGCTGGGTGCTCAGTGATCGGGGTGCTGGGTGCTCAGTGCTCATTACTCAGGGTGCTGGGTGCTCAGTGCTCGGGGTGCTGGGTGCTCAGTGCTCAGGGTGCTGCGTGCTCAGTGCTCAGGGTGCTGGGTGCTCAGTGCTCGGGGTGCTGGGTGCTCAGTACTCAGGGTGCTGGGTGCTCAGGGCTCGGGGTGCTCGGTGCTCAGTACTCAGGGTGCTGGGTACTCAGTACTCAGGGTGCTGGGTGCTCAGTGCTCAGGGTGCTCAGTACTCAGGGTGCTGTGTGTTCAGTGCTCAGGGTGCTGGGTGCTCAGTACTCAGGGTTCTCCGTGCTTAGTACTCAGGGTGCTGGGTGCTCAGTACTCCGGGTGCTGGGTGCTAAGTGCTCGGGGTACTCGGTGCTCAGTTCTCAAGGTGCTGGGTACTCAGTACTCAGGGTGATCATTGCTCAGGGTGCTGGTTGCTCGGTACTCAGGTTGCTGGGTGCTCAGTACTCATGGTGCTCAGTGCTCAGTACTCAGGGTGCTCAGTGCTCAGTACTAAGGGTGCTCAGTGCTCAGGGTGCTGGGTGCGCAGTGCTCGGGGTGCTCGGTGCTCAGTACTCAGGGTGCTGGGTGCTCAGTGCTCAGGGTGTTGGGTGCTCAGTGCTCAGGGTGCTGGGTGCTCAGTACTCAGAGTGCTCGGTGCTCGGGGTGCTGGGTGTTCAGTGCTCGGGGTGCTCGGTGCTCAGTACTCGGGGTGCTCAGTGCTCAGTACTCATGGTGCTGGGTGCTCAGTTCTCAGGGTGCTGGGTGCTCAGTACTCAGGGTGCTGGGTGCTCAGTACTCAGGGTGCTGGGTTCTCAGTACTCAGGGTGCTCGGTGCTCAGTACTCAGGGTGCTGGGTGCTCAGTACTCAGGGTGCTGGGTTCTCAGTACTCAGGGTGCTCAGTGCTCAGTACTCAGGGTGCTGGGTGCTCAGTGCTCAGGGTGCTGGGTGCTCAGTACTCAGGGTGCTGGGTGCTCAGTGCTCAGGGTGCTGGGTGCTCAGTTCTCAGGGTTCTCCGTGCTCAGTACTCAGTGTGCTGAGTGCTCAGTGCTCGGGGTGCTCGGTGCTCAGTACTCAGGGTGCTGGGTGCTCAGTGCTCGGGGTGCTCGGTGCTCAGTACTCAGGGTGCTGGGTGCTCAGTGCTCGGGGTGCTTGGTGCTCAGTGCTCGGGGTGACCTGTGCTCAGTACTCAGGGTGCTGGGTGCTCAGTGCTCGGGGTGCTCGGTGCTCAGTACTCAGGGTGCTGGGTGCTCAGTGCTCGGGGTGCTCGGTGCTCAGTACTCAGGGTGCTGGGTGCTCAGTGCTCGGGGTGCTTGGTGCTCAGTGCTCGGGGTGACCTGTGCTCAGTACTCAGGGTGCTGGGTGCTCAGTGCTCGGGGTGCTGGGTGCTCAGTACACAGGGTGCTGGGTGCTCAGTACTCGGGTGCTGGGTGCTCAGTGCTCAGGGTGCTGGGTGCTCAGTGCTCAGGGTGCTGGGTGCTCAGTGCACAGTACTCAGGGTGCTGGGTGCTCAGTGCTCGGGGTGCTGGGTGCTCAGTGCTCAGTACTCAGGGTGCTGTGTGCTCAGTGCTCGGGGGGCTGGGTGCTCAGTGCTCAGGGTGCTGGGTGCTCAGTGCTCAGGGTGCTGGGTGCTCAGTGCTCGGGGTGCTGGGTGCTCAGTACTCAGGGTGCTGGGTGCTCAGTACTCAGGGTGCTGGGTGCTCAGTGCTCGGGGTGCTGGGTGCTCAGTGCTCAGGGTGCTCTGTGCTCAGTGCTCGGGGTGCTGGGTGCTCAGTGCTGAGTACTCAGGGTGCTGTGTGCTCAGTGCTCGGGGTGCTGTGTGCTCAGTGCTCAGGGTGCTGGGTGCTCAGTGCTCAGGGTGCTGGGTGCTCAGTGCTCGGGGTGCTGGGTGCTCAGTACTCAGGGTGCTGTGTGCTCAGTGCTCGGGGTGCTGGGTGCTCAGTGCTCAGGGTGCTGGGTGCTCAGTGCTCAGTACTAAGGGTGCTCAGTGCTCAGGGTGCTGGGTGCTCAGTGCTCGGGGTGCTCGGTGCTCAGTACTCAGGGTGCTGAGTGCTCAGTACTCAGGGTGCTCGGTGCTCGGGGTTCTGGGTGTTCAGTGCTCGGGCTGCTCGGTGCTCAGTACTCGGAGTGCTCAGTGCTCAGTACTCAGGGTGCTGGGTGCTCAGTGCTCAGGGTGCTGGGTGCTCAGTCCTCAGGGTGCTGGGTGCTCGGTGCTCAGTACGATGGGTGCTCAGTACTCAGGGTGCTGGGTGCTCAGTACTCAGGGTGCTGGGTTCTCAGTACTCAGGGTGCTCGGTGCTCAGTACTCAGGGTGCTGGGTGCTCAGTGCTCAGGGTGCTGGGTGCTCAGTACTCAGGGTGCTGGGTGCTCAGTGCTCAGGGTGCTGGGTGCTCAGTACTCAGGGTGCTCGATGCTCAGTACTCAGGGTGCTGGGTGCTCAGTGCTCAGGGTCCTTTGTGCTCAGTACTCAGGGTGCTGGGTGCTCAGTGCTCAGGGTGCTGGGTGCTCAGTGCTCAGGGTGCTGGGTGCTCAGTGCTCAGGGTGCTTGGTGCTCAGTGATCGGGGTGCTGGGTGCTCAGTACTCAGGGTGCTGGGTGCTCAGTGCTCGGGGTGCTCGGTGCTCAGTACTAAGGGTGCTGGGTACTCAGTACTCAGGGTGCTGGGTGCTCAGTGCTCGGGGTACTCGGTGCTCAGTTCTCAAGGTGCTGGGTATTCAGTTCTCAGGGTGATCATTGCTCAGGGTGCTGGGTGCTCAGTACTCAGGGTGCTCGGTGCTCGGGGTGCTGGGTGTTCAGTGCTCGGGGTGCTCGGTGCTCAGTACTCGGGGTGCTCAGTGCTCAGTACTCATGGTGCTGGGTGCTCAGTTCTCAGGGTGCTGGGTGCTCAGTACTCAGGGTGCTGGGTGCTCAGTACTCAGGGTGCTGGGTTCTCAGTACTCAGGGTGCTCGGTGCTCAGTACTCAGGGTGCTGGGTGCTCAGTACTCAGGGTGCTGGGTTCTCAGTACTCAGGGTGCTCGGTGCTCAGTACTCAGGGTGCTGGGTGCTCAGTGGTCAGGGTGCTGGGTGCTCAGTACTCAGGGTGCTGGGTGCTCAGTGCTCAGGGTGCTTGGTGCTCAGTTCTCAGGGTTCTCCGTGCTCAGTACTCAGTGTGCTGAGTGCTCAGTGCTCGGGGTGCTCGGTGCTCAGTACTCAGGGTGCTGGGTGCTCAGTGCTCGGGGTGTTCGGTGCTCAGTACTCAGGGTGCTGGGTGCTCAGTGCTCGGGGTGCTTGGTGCTCAGTGCTCGGGGTGATCTGTGCTCAGTACTCAGGGTGCTGGGTGCTCAGTGCTCGGGGTGCTGGGTGCTAAGTACACAGTGTGCTGGGTGCTCAGTACTCGGGGGCTGAGTGCTCAGTGCTCAGGGTGCTGGGTGCTCAGTGCTCAGGGTGCTGGGTGCTCAGTGCACAGTACTCAGGGTGCTGGGTGCTCAGTGCTCGGGGTGCTGGGTGCTCAGTGCTCAGTACTCAGGGTGCTGTGTGCTCAGTGCTCGGGGTGCTGGGTGCTCAGTGCTCAGGGTGCTGGGTGCTCAGTGCTCAGGGTGCTGGGTGCTCAGTGCTCGGGGTGCTGGGTACTCAGTCCTCAGGGTCCTGGGTGCTCAGTGCTCAGGGTGCTCGGTGCTCAGTGCTCAGGGTGCTGGGTGCTCAGTACTCAGGGTGCTGGGTGCTCAGTGCTCGGGGTGCTGTGGGCTCAGTACTCAGGGTGCTGTGTGCTCAGTGCTCGGGGGGCTGGGTGCTCAGTGCTCAGGGTGCTGGGTGCTCAGTGCTCAGGGTGCTGGGTGCTCAGTGCTCGGGGTGCTGGGTGCTCAGTACTCAGGGTGCTGGGTGCTCAGTACTCAGGGTGCTGGGTGCTCAGTGCTCGGGGTGCTCGGTGCTCAGTGCTCAGGGTGCTCTGTGCTCAGTGCTCGGGGTGCTGGGTGCTCAGTGCTCAGTACTCAGGGTGCTGTGTGCTCAGTGCTCGGGGTGCTGTGTGCTCAGTGCTCAGGGTGCTGGGTGCTCAGTGCTCAGGGTGCTGGGTGCTCAGTGCTCGGGGTGCTGGGTGCTCAGTACTCAGGGTGCTGTGTGCTCAGTGCTCGGGGTGCTGGGTGCTCAGTGCTCAGGGTGCTGGGTGCTCAGTGCTCAGTACTAAGGGTGCTCAGTGCTCAGGGTGCTGGGTGCTCAGTGCTCGGGGTGCTCGGTGCTCAGTACTCAGGGTGCTGAGTGCTCAGTACTCAGGGTGCTCGGTGCTCGGGGTTCTGGGTGTTCAGTGCTCGGGCTGCTCGGTGCTCAGTACTCGGGGTGCTCAGTGCTCAGTACTCAGGGTGCTGGGTGCTCAGTGCTCAGGGTGCTGGGTGCTCAGTCCTCAGGGTGCTGGGTGCTCGGTGCTCAGTACGATGGGTGCTCAGTACTCAGGGTGCTGGGTGCTCAGTACTCAGGGTGCTGGGTTCTCAGTACTCAGGGTGCTCGGTGCTCAGTACTCAGGGTGCTGGGTGCTCAGTGCTCAGGGTGCTGGGTGCTCAGTACTCAGGGTGCTGGGTGCTCAGTGCTCAGGGTGCTGGGTGCTCAGTACTCAGGGTGCTCGATGCTCAGTACTCAGGGTGCTGGGTGCTCAGTGCTCAGGGTCCTTTGTGCTCAGTACTCAGGGTGCTGGGTGCTCAGTGCTCAGGGTGCTGGGTGCTCAGTGCTCAGGGTGCTGGGTGCTCAGTGCTCAGGGTGCTTGGTGCTCAGTGATCGGGGTGCTGGGTGCTCAGTACTCAGGGTGCTGGGTGCTCAGTGCTCGGGGTGCTCGGTGCTCAGTACTAAGGGTGCTGGGTACTCAGTACTCAGGGTGCTGGGTGCTCAGTGCTCGGGGTACTCGGTGCTCAGTTCTCAAGGTGCTGGGTACTCAGTACTCAGGGTGATCATTGCTCAGGGTGCTGGGTGCTCAGTACTCAGGGTGCTCGGTGCTCGGGGTGCTGGGTGTTCAGTGCTCGGGGTGCTCGGTGCTCAGTACTCGGGGTGCTCAGTGCTCAGTACTCATGGTGCTGGGTGCTCAGTTCTCAGGGTGCTGGGTGCTCAGTACTCAGGGTGCTGGGTGCTCAGTACTCAGGGTGCTGGGTTCTCAGTACTCAGGGTGCTCGGTGCTCAGTACTCAGGGTGCTGGGTGCTCAGTACTCAGGGTGCTGGGTTCTCAGTACTCAGGGTGCTCGGTGCTCAGTACTCAGGGTGCTGGGTGCTCAGTGCTCAGGGTGCTGGGTGCTCAGTACTCAGGGTGCTGGGTGCTCAGTGCTCAGGGTGCTTGGTGCTCAGTTCTCAGGGTTCTCCGTGCTCAGTACTCAGTGTGCTGAGTGCTCAGTGCTCGGGGTGCTCGGTGCTCAGTACTCAGGGTGCTGGGTGCTCAGTGCTCAGGGTGCTGGGTGCTCAGTGCTCGGGGTGCTGGGTGCTCATTAATCAGGGTGCTGGGTGCTCAGTACTCAGGGTGCTCAGTGCTTGGGGTGCTGGGTGCTCAGTACTCAGGGTGCTCAGTGCTTGGGGTGCTGGGTGCTAAGTACTCAGGGTGCTGGTTGCTCAGTGCTCAGGGTGCTGGGTGCTGAGTACTCAGGGTGCTGGGTGCTCAGTACTCAGGGTGCTGGGTGCTCAGTGCTCGGGATGCTGGGTGCTCAGTGCTCGGGGTGCTGGGTGCTCAGTGCTCAGGGTGCTGGGTGCTCAGTGCTCAGGGTGCTGGGTGCTCAGTGCTCGGGGTGCTGGGTGCTCAGTGCTCGGGGTGCTCGGTGCTCAGTGCTCGGGGTGCTGGGTACTCAGTACTCGGGGTGCTCAGTGCTCAGTACTCAGGGTGCTGGGTGCTCAGTGCTCAGGGTGCTGGGTGCTCAGTGCTCGGGGTGCTGGGTGCTCGGTGCTCAGGTTGCTGGGTGCTCAGTACTCGGGGTGCTGGGTGCTCAGTACTCAGCGTGCTGGGTGCTCATTGCTCGGGGTGCTGGGTGCTCAGTGCTCCGGGTGCTGGGTGCTCAGTGCTCGGGCTGCTGGGTGCTCAGTGCTCATGGTGCTGGGTGCTCAGTGCTCGGGGTGCTCGGTGCTCAGTACTCAGGGTTCTGTGTGCTCAGTGCTCAGGGTGCTCGGTGCTCAGTACTCAGGGTGCTGGGTGCTCAGTGATCGGTGTGCTCAGTACGTTGGGTGCTCAGTACTCAGGGTGCTGGGTGCTCAGTGCTCAGGGTGATCGGTGATCACTACTCAGCGTGCACAGTAATCAGGGAGCTGGGTGCTCAGTATTCAGAGTGCTCAGTGCTCGGGGTGCTGGGTGCTCAGTACTCAGGGTGCTGGGTGCTCAGTACTCAGGGTGCTGGGTGCTCATTCTCGGGGTGCTGGGTGCTCAGTGCTCGGGGTGCTCGGTGCTCAGTACTAAGGGTGCTGGGTACTCAGTACTCAGGGTGCTGGGTGCTCAGTGCTCGGGGTACTCGGTGCTCAGTTCTCAAGGTGCTGGGTACTCAGTACTCAGGGTGATCATTGCTCAGGGTGCTGGGTGCTCAGTACTCAGGGTGCTCGGTGCTCGGGGTGCTGGGTGTTCAGTGCTCGGGGTGCTCGGTGCTCAGTACTCGGGGTGCTCAGTGCTCAGTACTCATGGTGCTGGGTGCTCAGTTCTCAGGGTGCTGGGTGCTCAGTACTCAGGGTGCTGGGTGCTCAGTACTCAGGGTGCTGGGTTCTCAGTACTCAGGGTGCTCGGTGCTCAGTACTCAGGGTGCTGGGTGCTCAGTACTCAGGGTGCTGGGTTCTCAGTACTCAGGGTGCTCGGTGCTCAGTACTCAGGGTGCTGGGTGCTCAGTGCTCAGGGTGCTGGGTGCTCAGTACTCAGGGTGCTGGGTGCTCAGTGCTCAGGGTGCTTGGTGCTCAGTTCTCAGGGTTCTCCGTGCTCAGTACTCAGTGTGCTGAGTGCTCAGTGCTCGGGGTGCTCGGTGCTCAGTACTCAGGGTGCTGGGTGCTCAGTGCTCAGGGTGCTGGGTGCTCAGTGCTCGGGGTGCTGGGTGCTCATTAATCAGGGTGCTGGGTGCTCAGTACTCAGGGTGCTCAGTGCTTGGGGTGCTGGGTGCTCAGTACTCAGGGTGCTCAGTGCTTGGGGTGCTGGGTGCTAAGTACTCAGGGTGCTGGTTGCTCAGTGCTCAGGGTGCTGGGTGCTGAGTACTCAGGGTGCTGGGTGCTCAGTACTCAGGGTGCTGGGTGCTCAGTGCTCGGGATGCTGGGTGCTCAGTGCTGGGGCTGCTGGGTGCTCAGTGCTCAGGGTGCTGGGTGCTCAGTGCTCAGGGTGCTGGGTGCTCAGTGCTCGGGGTGCTGGGTGCTCAGTGCTCGGGGTGCTCGGTGCTCAGTGCTCAGGGTGCTGGGTACTCAGTACTCGGGGTGCTCAGTGCTCAGTACTCAGGGTGCTGGGTGCTCAGTGCTCAGGGTGCTGGGTGCTCAGTGCTCGGGGTGCTGGGTGCTCGGTGCTCAGGTTGCTGGGTGCTCAGTACTCGGGGTGCTGGGTGCTCAGTACTCAGCGTGCTGGGTGCTCATTGCTCGGGGTGCTGGGTGCTCAGTGCTCCGGGTGCTGGGTGCTCAGTGCTCGGGCTGCTGGGTGCTCAGTGCTCATGGTGCTGGGTGCTCAGTGCTCGGGGTGCTCGGTGCTCAGTACTCAGGGTTCTGTGTGCTCAGTGCTCAGGGTGCTCGGTGCTCAGTACTCAGGGTGCTGGGTGCTCAGTGATCGGTGTGCTCAGTACGTTGGGTGCTCAGTACTCAGGGTGCTGGGTGCTCAGTGCTCAGGGTGATCGGTGATCACTACTCAGCATGCACAGTAATCAGGGAGCTGGGTGCTCAGTATTCAGAGTGCTCAGTGCTCGGGGTGCTGGGTGCTCAGTACTCAGGGTGCTGGGTGCTCAGTACTCAGGGTGCTGGGTGCTCATTCTCGGGGTGCTGGGTGCTCAGTGCTCGGGGTGCTGGGTGCTCAGTACTCGGGGTGGTGGGTGCTCAGTGCTCAGCATGCTGGGTGCTCAGTACTCAGGGTGCTCGGTTCTCAGTACTCAGGGGGCTGGGTGCTCATTCTCGGTGTGCTGGGTGCTCAGTGCTCGGGGTGCTGGGTGCTCAGTGCTCAGGGTCCTCGGTGCTCAGTACTCAGGGTGCTCAGTACTCAGCGTGCTTTGTGCTCAGTGCTCAGGGTGCTGGTTGCTCAGTACTCAGGGTGCTGAGTGCTCAGTACTCACGGTGCTGGGTGCTCAGTACTCAGGGTGCTCAGTACTCAGTACTCAGGGTGCTGGGTGCTCAGTGCTTGGGGTACTGGGTGCTCAGTGCTCAGGGTGCTGGGTGCTCAGTGCTCGGGGTGCTGGGTGCTCAGTACACGGGGTGCTCGGTGCTCAGTACTCAGGGTGCTGGGTGCTCAGTACTCAGGGTGCTGGGTGCTCAGTGCTCAGGGTGCTGTGTGCTCAGTACTCAGGTTGCTGGGTGCTCAGTACTCAGGGTGCTGGGTGCTCAGTGCTCAGGGTGCTGGGTGCTCAGTGCTCGGGGTGCTAGGTGCTCAGTACTCAGGGTGCTCAGTGCTCAGTACTCAGCGTACTGGGTGCTCAGTGCTCAGGGTGCTGGGTGCTCAGTACTCAGGGTGCTGGGTGCTCAGTGCTCAGGGTGCTGGGTGCTCAGTACTCAGGGTGCTTTGTGCTTAGTACTCAGGGTGCTCGGTCCTCAGTGCTCAGGGTGCTGGGTGCTCAGTACTCAGGGTGCTGGGTGCTCAGTGCTCAGGGTGCTCAGTGCTCCGTACTAAGGGTGCTCAGTGCTCTGGGGGCTGGGTTCTCAGTGCTCAGGGTGCTGGGTGATCAGTGCACAGGGTGCTGGGTGCTCAGTACTCAGGGTGCTCAGTATTCAGGGTGCTGGGTGCTCAGTACTCAGGGTGCTGGGTGCTCAGTGCTCAGTACTCAGCGTGCTGAGTGCTCAGTGCTCGGGGTGCTGGGTGCTCAGTGCTCAGGGTGCTGGGTGCTCAGTGCTCAGGGTGCTGGGTGCTCAGTACTCAGGGTGCTGGGTGCTCAGTGCTCAGGGTGCTGGGTGCTCAGTACTCAGGGTGCTGGGTCCTCAGTGCTCAGGGTGCTGGGTGCTCAGTGCTCGGTGTGCTCAGTACTCAGGGTGCTGGGTGTTCAGTGCTCAGGGTACTGGGTGCTCAGTACTCAGGGTGCTGGGTGCTCATTACTCAGGGTGCTGGGTGCTCAGTACTCCGGGTGCTGGGTGCTCAGTGCTCGGGGTGCTCGGTGCTCAGTTCTCAGGGTGCTTTGTGCTCAGTACTCAGGGTGCTCAGTGCTCAGGGTGCTGGGTGCTCAGTGCTCGGGGTGCTGGGTGCTCAGTGCTCACGGTGCTGTGTGCTCAGTACTCAGGGTGCTCAGTACTCAGGGTGCTGGGTGCTCAGTGCTCAGGGTGCTGGGTGCTCAGTGCTCAGGGTGCTGGGTGCTCAGAGCTCAGGGTGCTCGGTGCTCAGTGCTCAGGTTGCTGGGTGCTCAATACTCAGGGTGCTGGGTGCTCAGTACTCAGGGTGCTCAGTGCTCAGTACTCAGGGTGCTCAGTGCTCAGGGTGCTGGGTGCTCAGTGCTCGGGGTGCTGGGTACTCAGTCCTCAGGGTGCTGGGTGCTCAGTGCTCAGGGTGCTCGGTGCTCAGTGCTCAGGGTGCTGGGTGATCAGTACTCAGGGTGCTGGGTGCTCAGTGCTCGGGGTGCTGGGGGCTCAGTACTCAGGGTGCTGGGTGCTCAGTGCTCAGGGTGCTGGTTGCTCAGTGCTCAGGTGCTCGGTGCTTAGTACTCATGGTGCTCGGTGCTCGGGGTGCTGGGTGCTCAGTGCTCGGTGTGCTGGGTGCTCAGTGCTCGGGGTGCTGGGTGCTGAGTGCTCGGTGTGCTGGGTGCTCAGTGCTCGGGGTGCTGGGTGCTCAGTGCTCGGGGTGCTAAGTGCTCAGTACTCAGGGTGCTCGGTGCTCAGTACTCAGGGTGCTGGGTGCTCAGTGCTCAGGGTGCTGGGTGCTCAGTACTCAGGGTGCTGGGTGCTCGGTGCTCAGCACACTGGGTGCTCAGTACTCAGGGTGCTGGGTGCTCAGTACTCAGGGTGCTCGGTGCTCAATACTCAGGGTGCTTGGTGCTCAGTTCTCGGGGTGCTGGGTGCTCATTAATCAGGGTGCTCAGTGCTCAGTACTCAGGGTGCTCAGTGCTCAGTACTCAGTGTGCTGGGTGCTCAGTGCTCAGGGTGCTGGGTGCTCAGTGATCAGGGTGCTGGGTGCTCAGTACTCAGGGTGCTGGGTGCTCAGTGGTCAGTGTGCTCAGTGCTCAGCACTCAGGGTGCTCGGTGCTCAGTGCTCAGGGTGCTGGGTGCTCAGTGCTCAGGGTGCTCAGTGCTCCGTACTAAGGGTGCTCAGTGCTCTGGGTGCTGGGTTCTCAGTGCTCAGGGTGCTGGGTGATCAGTGCACAGGGTGCTGGGTGCTCAGTACTCAGGGTGCTCAGTATTCAGGGTGCTGGGTGCTCAGTACTCAGGGTGCTGGGTGCTCAGTGCTCAGTACTCAGCGTGCTGAGTGCTCAGTGCTCGGGGTGCTGGGTGCTCAGTGCTCAGGGTGCTGGGTGCTCAGTGCTCAGGGTGCTGGGTGCTCAGTACTCAGGGTGCTGGGTGCTCAGTGCTCAGGGTGCTGGGTGCTCAGTACTCAGGGTGCTGGGTCCTCAGTGCTCAGGGTGCTGGGTGCTCAGTGCTCGGTGTGCTCAGTACTCAGGGTGCTGGGTGTTCAGTGCTCAGGGTACTGGGTGCTCAGTACTCAGGGTGCTCATTGCTCAGGGTGCTGGGTGCTCATTACTCAGGGTGCTGGGTGCTCAGTACTCCGGGTGCTGGGTGCTCAGTGCTCGGGGTGCTCGGTGCTCAGTTCTCAGGGTGCTTTGTGCTCAGTACTCAGGGTGCTCAGTGCTCAGGGTGCTGGGTGCTCAGTGCTCGGGGTGCTGGGTGCTCAGTGCTCACGGTGCTGTGTGCTCAGTACTCAGGGTGCTCAGTACTCAGGGTGCTGGGTGCTCAGTGCTCAGGGTGCTGGGTGCTCAGTGCTCAGGGTGCTGGGTGCTCAGAGCTCAGGGTGCTCGGTGCTCAGTGCTCAGGTTGCTGGGTGCTCAATACTCAGGGTGCTGGGTGCTCAGTACTCAGGGTGCTCAGTGCTCAGTACTCAGGGTGCTCAGTGCTCAGGGTGCTGGGTGCTCAGTGCTCGGGGTGCTGGGTACTCAGTCCTCAGGGTGCTGGGTGCTCAGTGCTCAGGGTGCTCGGTGCTCAGTGCTCAGGGTGCTGGGTGATCAGTACTCAGGGTGCTGGGTGCTCAGTGCTCGGGGTGCTGGGGGCTCAGTACTCAGGGTGCTGGGTGCTCAGTGCTCAGGGTGCTGGTTGCTCAGTGCTCAGGGTGCTCGGTGCTTAGTACTCATGGTGCTCGGTGCTCGGGGTGCTGGGTGCTCAGTGCTCGGTGTGCTGGGTGCTCAGTGCTCAGGGTGCTGGGTGCTGAGTGCTCGGTGTGCTGGGTGCTCAGTGCTCGGGGTGCTGGGTGCTCAGTGCTCGGGGTGCTAAGTGCTCAGTACTCAGGGTGCTCGGTGCTCAGTACTCAGGGTGCTGGGTGCTCAGTACTCAGGGTGCTGGGTGCTCGGTGCTCAGTACACTGGGTGCTCAGTACTCAGGGTGCTGGGTGCTCAGTACTCAGGGTGCTCGGTGCTCAATACTCAGGGTGCTTGGTGCTCAGTTCTCGGGGTGCTGGGTGCTCATTAATCAGGGTGCTCAGTGCTCAGTACTCAGGGTGCTCAGTGCTCAGTACTCAGCGTGCTGGGTGCTCAGTGCTCAGGGTGCTGGGTGCTCAGTGATCAGGGTGCTGGGTGCTCAGTACTCAGGGTGCTGGGTGCTCAGTGGTCAGTGTGCTCAGTGCTCAGCACTCAGGGTGCTCGGTGCTCAGTGCTCAGGGTGCTCAGTGCTCAGTACTCAGGGTGCTCAGTGCTCTGGGTGCTGGGTGCTCAGTGCTCAGGGTGCTGGGTGCTCAGTGCTCAGGGTGCTGGGTGCTCAGTACTCAGGGTGCTCAGTGCTCAGGGTGCTGGGTGCTCAGTGCTCGGGGTGCTGGGTACTCAGTGCTCAGTACACAGGGTGCTGAGTGCTCAGTGCTCGGGGTGCTGGGTGCTCAGTGCTCATTACTCAGGGTGCTGGGTGCTCAGTGCTCAGGGTGCTGGGTGCTCAGTACTCAGGGTGCTGGGTGCTCAGTGCTCAGGGTGCTGGGTGCTCAGTCCTCAGGGTGCTGGGTCCTCAGTGCTCAGGGTGCTGGGTGCTCAATGCTCGGGGTGCTCAGTACTCAGGGTGCTGTGTGTTCAGTGCTCAGGGTACTGGGTGCTCAGTACTCAGGGTGCTCGGTGCTTAGTACTCAGGGTGCTGGGTGCTCAGTACTCCGGGTGCTGGGTGCTCAGTGCTCGGGGTGCTCAGTGCTCAGTGCTCAGGGTGCTGGGTGCTCAGTACTCAGGGTGCTCATTGCTCAGGGTGCTGGGTGCTCAGTACTCAGGGTGCTGGGTGCTCAGTACTCAGGGTGCTCAGTGCTCAGTACTCAGGGTGCTCAGTGCTCAGTACTCAGGGTGCTCAGTGCTCAGGGTGCTGGGTGCTCAGTGCTCGGGGTGCTGGGTGCTCAGTGCTCACGGTGCTGTGTGCTCAGTACTCAGGGTGCTCATTACTCAGGGTGCTGGGTGCTCAGTGCTCAGGGTGCTCGGTGCTCAGTGCTCAGGTTGCTGGGTGCTCAATACTCAGGGTGCTGGGTGCTCAGTACTCAGGGTGCTCAGTGCTCAGTACTCAGGGTGCTCAGTGCTCAGGGTGCTGGGTGCTCTGTGCTCAGGGTGCTCGGTGCTCAGTACTCAGGGTGCTGGGTGCTCAGTGCTCAGGGTGCTGGGTGCTCAGTACTCAGGGTGCTGGGTGCTCGGTGCTCAGTACACTGGGTGCTCAGTACTCAGGGTGCTGGGTGCTCAGTACTCAGGGTGCTCGGTGCTCAATACTCAGGGTGCTGGGTGCTCAGTTCTCGGGGTGCTGGGTGCTCATTAATCAGGGTGCTCATTGCTCAGTACTCAGCGTGCTGGGTGCTCATTGCTCAGGGTGCTCGGTGCTCAGTACTCAGGGTGCTCAGTGCTCAGTACTCAGTTTGCTGGGTGCTCAGTGCTCAGGGTGCTGGGTGCTCAGTACTCAGGGTGCTTTGTGCTTAGTACTCAGGGTGCTCGGTCCTCAGTGCTCAGGGTGCTGGGTGCTCAGTACTCAGGGTGCTGGGTGCTCAGTGGTCAGGGTGCTCAGTGCTCAGCACTCAGGGTGCTCGGTGCTCAGTGCTCAGGGTGCTCAGTGCTCAGTACTCAGGGTGCCCAGTGCTCTGGGTGCTGGGTGCTCAGTGCTCAGGGTGCTGGGTGCTCAGTGCTCAGGGTGCTGGGTGCTCAGTACTCTGGGTGCTCAGTGCTCAGGGTGCTGGGTGCTCAGTGCTCGGGGTGCTGGGTACTCAGTGCTCAGTACACAGGGTGCTGAGTGCTCAGTGCTCGGGGTGCTGGGTGCTCAGTGCTCATTACTCAGGGTGCTGGGTGCTCAGTGCTCAGGGTGCTGGGTGCTCAGTACTCAGGGTGCTGGGTGCTCAGGGCTCAGGGTGCAGGGTGCTCAGTACTCAGGGTGCTGGGTCCTCAGTGCTCAGGGTGCTGGGTGCTCAATGCTCGGGGTGCTCAGTACTCACGGTGCTGTGTGTTCAGTGCTCAGGGTACTGGGTGCTCAGTACTCAGGGTGCTCGGTGCTTAGTACTCAGGGTGCTGGGTGCTCAGTACTCCGGGTGCTCATTGCTCAGGGTGCTGGGTGCTCAGTACTCAGGGTGCTGGGTGCTCAGTACTCAGGGTGCTCAGTGCTCAGTACTCAGGGTGCTCAGTGCTCAGTACTCAGGGTGCTCACTGCTCAGGGTGCTGGGTACTCAGTGCTCGGCGTGCTGCGTGCTCAGTACTCAGGGTGCTCGGTGCTCAGTACTCAGGGTGCTGGGTGCTCAGTGCTCAGGGTGCTCGGTGCTCAGTACTCAGGGTGCTGGGTGCTCAGTGCTCAGGGTGCTGGGTGCTCAGTACTCAGGGTGCTGTGTGCTCAGTGCTCGTGGTGCTGGGTGCTCAGTACTCAGGGTGCTGGGTGCTCAGTGCTCAGGGTGCTGGGTGCTCAGTACTCAGGGTGCTGGGTGCTCAGTACTCAGGGTGCTCAGTGCTCAATACTCACGGTGCTGGGTGCTCAGTTCTCGGGGTGCTGGGTGCTCATTAATCAGGGTGCTGGGTGCTCAGTACTCAGGGTGCTCAGTGCTTGGGCTGCTGGGTGCTCAGTTCTCAGGGTGCTCAGTGCTTGGGGTGCAGGGTGCTCAGTACTCAGGGTGCTGGTTGCTCAGTGCTCAGGGTGCTGGGTGCTGAGTACTCAGGGTGCTGGGTGCTCAGTACTCAGGGTGCTGGGTGCTCAGTGCTCGGGGTGCTGGGTGCTCAGTGCTCGGGTTGCTGGGTGCTTAGTGCTCGGGGTGCTGGGTGCTCAGTGCTCAGGGTGCTGGGTGCTCAGTGCTCAGGGTGCTGGGTGCTCAGTGCTCGGGGTGCTGGGTGGTCAGTGCTCGGTGTGCTCGGTGCTCAGTGCTCGGGGTGGTGGGTGCTCAGTACTCGGGGAGCTCAGTGCTCAGTACTCAGGGTGCTGGGTGCTCAGTGCTCAGGGTGCTGGGTGCTCAGTGCTCGGGGTGCTGGGTGCTCGGTGCTCAGGTTGCTGGGTGCTCAGTACTCGGGGTGCTGGGTGCTCAGTACTCAGGGTGCTGGGTGCTCATTGCTCGGGGTGCTGGGTCCTCAGTGCTACGGGTGCTGGGTGCTCAGTGCTCGGGGTGCTGGGTGCTCAGTGCTCGGGGCGCTGGGTGCTCAGTGCTCGGGGTGCTCGGTGCTCAGTACTCAGGGTGCTGGTTGCTCAGTGCTCAGGGTGCTCGGTGCTCAGTACTCAGGGTGCTGGGTGCTCAGTGCTCAGTGTGCTCGGTGCTCAGTACGTTGGGTGCTCAGTACTCAGGGTGTTGGGTGCTCAGTGCTCAGGGTGATCGGTGCTAAGTACTCAGGGTGCTCAGTACTCAGGGTGCTGGGTGCTCAGGGCTCGGGGTGCTGGGAGCTCAGTACTCAGGGTGCTGGGTGCTCAGTGCTCGGTGTGCTGGGTGCTGAGTGCTCAGGGTGCTGGGTGCTCAGTACTCGGGGTGCTCAGTGCTCAGTACTCAGGGTGCTGGGTGCTCAGTACTCAGTGTGCTGGGTGCTCAGTGATCAGGGTGCTCTCTGCTCAGTACTCAGGGTGCTGGGTGCTCAGTGCTCACGGTGCTGGGTGCTCAGTACTCAGGGTGCTGGGTGCTCAGTGCTCATGGTGATCGGGGCTCAGTCCTCAGGGTGCTCAGTACTCAGGGTGTTGGGTGCTCAGTGCTCAGGTTGCTCAGTACTCAGGGTGCTGGGTACTCAGTACTCAGGGTGCTGTGTGCTCAGTGCTCGTGGTGCTGGGTGCTCAGTACTCAGGGTGCTGGGTGCTCAGTGCTCAGGGTGCTGGGTGCTCAGTACTCAGGGTGCTGGGTGCTCAGTACTCAGGGTGCTCAGTGCTCGGGGAGCTCGGTGCTCAGTACTCAGGGTGCTGGGTGCTCAGTACTCAGTGCTCGGGGTCCTGGGTGCTCAGCGCTCTGTGTGCTTAGTGCACAGTACTCAGGGTGCTGGGTGCTCAGTATTCAGGGTGCTCAGTGCTCGGGGTGCTGGGTGCTCATTACTCAGGGTGCTGGGTGCTCAGTACTCAGGTTGCTGGGTGCTCATTCTCGTGGTGCTGGGTGCTCAGTGCTCGGGGTGCTGGGTGCTCAGTACTCGGGGTGCTGGGTGCTCAGTGCTCAGCGTGCTGGGTGCTCAGTACTCAGGGTGCTCGGTTCTCAGTACTCAGGGTGCTGGGTGCTCATTCTCGGGGTGTTGGGTGCTCAGTGCTCAGGGTGCTGGGTGCTCAGTGCTCAGGGTCCTCTATGCTCAGTACTCAGGGTGCTCAGTACTCAGCGTGCTTTGTGCTCAGTGCTCAGGGTGCTGGGTGCTCAGTACTCAGGGTGCTGGTTGCTCAGTACTCACGGTGCTGGGTGCTCAGTACTCGGGGTTCTGGGTGCTCATTACTCAGGGTGCTGGGTGCTCAGTGCTCAGGGTGCTCGCTGCTCAGTACTCTTTTTGCTGGGTGCTCAGTACTCAGGGTGCTGGGTGCTCAGTGCTCGGGGTGCTCGGTGCTCAGTGCTCAGGATGCTCGGTGCTCAGTACTTTTGGTGCTGGGTGCTCAGTACTCAGGGTGCTGGGTGCTCAGTGCTCGGGGTTCTCGGTGCTCAGTACTCAGGGTGCTGGGTGCTCAGTGCTCAGGATGCTGGGTGCTCAGTACTCAGGGTGCTCAGTACTCAGTACTCAGGGTGCTGGGTGCTCAGTGCTTGGGGTACTGGGTGCTCAGTGCTCAGGGTGCTGGGTGCTCAGTGCTCGGGTTGCTGGGTGCTCAGTTCTCGGAGTGCTCGGTGCTCAGTACTCAGGGTGCTGGGTGCTAAGTGCTCAGGTGCTGGGTGCTCAGTGCTCGGGGTACTGGGTGCTCAGTACTCAGGGTGCTCAGTACTCAGGATGCTGGGTGCTCAGTACTCAGGGTGCTGGGTGCTCAGTACTCAGGGTGCTGTTTGCTCAGTCCTCAGGGTGCTAAGTGCTCAGGGTGCTGGGTGCTCAGTGCTCAGGGAGCTCGGTGCTCAGTACTCAGGGTGCTGAGTGCTCAGTACGCAGGGTGCTGGGTGCTCAGTACTCAGGGTGCTGGGTGCTCAGTGCTTGGGGTGTTGGGTGCTCAGTGCTCAGGGTGCTCAGTGCTCAGTACTCAGGGTGCTGGGTGCTCAGTACTCAGGGTGCTGGGTGCTCAGTGCTCGGGGTGCTGGGTGCTCAGTACTCAGGGTGCTGGGTGCTCAGTGCTCGGGGTGCTCGGTGCTCAGTACTCAAGGTGCTGGGTGCTCAGTGCTCACGGTGCTGGGTGCTCAGTCCTCGGGGTGCTCCGTTCTCAGTGCTCAGTGTGCTGGGTGCTCAGTACTCAGGGTGCTCGGTTCTCAGTACTAAGGGTGCTCAGTGCACAGTACTCAGGGTGCTCAGTGCTCAGTGCTCGGGGTGCTGTGTGCTCAGTATTCAGGGTGCTGGGTGCTCAGTACTCAGGGTGCTTCGTGCTCAGTGCTCAGTACTCAGCGTGCTGGGTGCTTAGTGCTCGGGGTGCTGGGTCCTCAGTGCTCAGGGTGCTGGGTGCTCAGTACTCAGGGTGCTGGGTGCTCAGTGCTCGGTGTGCTGGGTCCTCAGTGCTCAGGGTGCTCAGAGCTCAGTGCTCGGGGTGCTGGGTGCTCAGTGCTCGGGGTGCTGGGTGCTCAGTGCTCAGGGTGCTGGTTGCTTAGTACTCAGTGTGCTCAGTGCTCAGGGTGCTGGGTGCTCAGAACTCAGGGTGCTTGGTGCTCAGTACTCAGGGTGCTGGGTGCTCAGTACTCAGGGTGCTTGGTGCTCAGTACTCAGGGTGCTGGGTGCTCAGTGCTCAGGGTGCTCGGTGCTCAGTACTCATGGTGCTGGGTGCACATTCTTGGGGTGCTGGGTGCTCAGTGCTCGGGGTGCTGGGGGCTCAGTACTCAGGGTGCTGGGTGCTCAGTGCTCAGGGTGCTGGGTGCTCAGTGCTCAGGGTGCTCGGTGCTTAGTACTCATGGTGCTCGGTGCTCGGGGTGCTGGGTGCTCAGTGCTCGGTGTGCTGGGTGCTCAGTGCTCGGGGTGCTGGGTGCTGAGTGCTCGGTGTGCTGGGTGCTCAGTGCTCGGGGTGCTGGGTGCTCAGTGCTCGGGGTGCTGGGTGCTCAGTACTCAGGGTGCTCGGTGCTCAGTGCTCAGGGTGCTGGGTGCTCAGTACTCAGGGTGCTGGGTGCTCGGTGCTCAGTACACTGGGTGCTCAGTACTCAGGGAGCTGGGTGCTCAGTACTCAGGGTGCTCGGTGCTCAATACTCAGGGTGCTGTGTGCTCAGTTCTCGGGGTGCTGGGTGCTCATTAATCAGGGTGCTGGGTGCTCAGTACTCAGGGCGCTCAGTGCTTGGGGTGCTGGGTGCTCAGTTCTCAGGGTGCTCAGTGCTTGGGGTGCAGGGTGCTCAGTACTCAGGGTGCTGGTTGCTCAGTGCTCAGGGTGCTGGGTGCTGAGTACTCAGGGTGCTGGGTGCTGAGTACTCAGGGTGCTGGGTGCTCAGTGCTCGCGGTGCTGGGTGCTCAGTGCTTGGGTTGCTGGGTGCTCAGTGCTCGGGGTGCTGGGTGCTCAGTGCTCGGGGTGCTCGGTGCTCAGTGCTCGGGTTGCTGGGTGCTCAGTACTCGGGGTGCTCAGTGCTCAGTACTCATGGTGCTCGGTGCTCAGTACTCAGGGTGCTGGGTGCACAGTGCTCGGGGTGCTGGGTGCTCAGTACTCAGGGTGCTCAGTTCTCAGGGTGCTGGGTGCTCAGTGCTCGGGATGCTGGGTGCTCAGTGCTCAGGGTGATCGGTGCTCAGTACTCAGGGTGCTGGGTGCTCAGTACTAGGGGTGCTGGGTGCTCAGTACTCAGGGTGCTGGGTGCTCAGTCCTCAGGGTGCTCAGTGCTCAGGGTGCTCGGTGCTCAGTACTCAGGGTGCTGAGTGCTCAGTACTCAGGGTGCTGGGTGCTCAGTACTCAGGGTGCTGGGTGCTCAGTGCTCAGGGTGTTGGGTGCTCAGTGTTCAGGGTGCTCAGTGCTCATTACTCAGGGTGCTTGGTGCTCAGTACTCAGTGCTCAGGATGCTGGGTGCTAAGTGCTCAAGGTGCTGGGTGCTCAGTGCTCAGGGTGCTCAGTGTTCAGTGCTCAGTACTCAGGGTGCTTGGTGCTCAGTACTCAGGGTGCTGGGTGCTCAGTGCTCGGGGTACCTGGTGCTCAGTGCTCGGGGTGCTTGGTGCTCAGTACTCAGGGTGCTGAGTGCTCAGTGCTCAGGGTGCTGGGTGCTCAGTGCTCAGGGTGCTGGGTGCTCAATACTCAGGGTGCTGGGTGCTCAGTGCTCAGCGTGCTTGATGCTCAGTACTAAGGGTGCTGGGTGCTCAGTGCTCAGGGTGCTGGGTGCTCAGTGCTCGGGGTGCTGGGTGCTCCGTACTCAGGGTGCTGGGTGCTCAGTACTCGGGGTGCTGGGTGCTCAGTGCTCAGCGTGCTGGGTGCTCAGTACTCAGGGTGCTCGGTGCTCAGTACTCAGGTTGCTGGGTTCTCAGTACTCAGGGTGCTGGGTGCACAGTGCTAGGGGTGCTGGGTGCTCAGTGCTCGGGGTCTGGATGCTCAGTACTCAGGGTGCTGGGTGCTCAGTACTCAGGGTGCTCTGTGCTCAGTGCTCAGGGTGCTGGGTGCTCAGTGCTCTGGGTGCTGGGTGCTCCGTGCTCAGGGTGCTGGGTGCTCAGTGCTCAGGGTGCTGGGTGCTCAGTGATCGGCGTGATGGGTGCTGAGTGCTCAGGGTGCTGGGTGCTCAGTGCTCGGGGTGCTCGGTGCTCAGTGCTCAGGGTCCTGGGTGCTCAGTACTCAGGGTGCTGGGTGCTTAGTACTCAGGGTGCTCAGTGCTCAGTACACAGGGTGCTGGGTGCTCAGTGCTCGGGGTGCTGGGTGCTCAGTGCTCAGTACTCAGGGTGCTGGGTGCTCAGTGCTCAGGGTGCTGGGTGCTCAGTACTCAGCGTGCTGGGTGCTCAGTACTCAGGGTGCTGGGTGCTCAGTGCTCAGGGTGCTGGGTGCTCAGTGCTCAGGGTGCTGGGTGCTCAGTGCTCGGGCAGCTCGGTGCTCAGAACTCAGGGTGCTGGGTGCTCAGTACTCAGGGTGCTGGGTGCTCAGTGCTCAGTACACTGGGTGCTCAGTACTCAGGGTGCTGGGTGCTCAGTACTCAGGGTGCTCGGTGCTCAATACTCAGGGTGCTGGGTGCTCAGTTCTCGGGGTGCTGGTTGCTCATTAATCAGGGTGCTGGGTGCTCAGTACTCAGAGTGCTCAGTGCTTGGTGTGCTGGGTGCTCAGTTCTCAGGGTGCTCAGTGCTTGGGGTGCAGGGTGCTCAGTACTCAGGGTGCTGGTTGCTCAGTGCTCAGGGTGCTGGGTGCTGAGTACTCAGGGTGCTGGGTGCTCAGTACTCAGGGTGCTGGGTGCTCAGTGCTCGCGGTGCTGGGTGCTCAGTGCTCGGGTTGCTGGGTGCTCAGTGCTCGGGGTGCTGGGTGCTCAGTGCTCGGGGTGCTCGGTGCTCATTGCTCGGTGTGCTGGGTGCTCAGTACTCGGGGTGCTCGGTGCTCATTGCTCGGTGTGCTGGGTGCTCAGTACTCATGGTGCTCGGTGCTCAGTACTCAGGGTGCTGGGTGCTCAGTGCTCGGGGTGCTGGGTGCTCAGTACTCAGGGTGCTCAGTACTCAGGGTGCTGGGTGCTCAGTGCTCGGGATGCTGGGTGCTCAGTGCTCAGGGTGATCGGTGCTCAGTACTCAGGGTGCTGGGTGCTCAGTACTCGGAGTGCTGGGTGCTCAGTACTCAGGGTGCTGGGTGCTCAGTCCTCAGGGTGCTCAGTGCTCAGGGTGCTGGGTGCTCAGTACTCAGGGTGCTGAGTGCTCAGTACTCAGGGTGCTGGGTGCTCATTACTCAGGGTGCTGGGTGCTCAGTGCTCGGGGTGTTGGGTGCTCAGTGTTCAGGGTGCTCAGTGCTCATTACTCAGGGTGCTGGGTGCTCAGTACTCAGTGCTCAGGATGCTGGGTGCTCAGTGCTCAGGGTGCTGGGTGCTCAGTGCTCAGGGTGCTCAGTGCTCAGTGCTCAGTACTCAGGGTGCTTGGTGCTCAGTACTCAGGGTGCTGGGTGCTCAGTGCTCGGGGTACCTGGTGCTCAGTGCTCGGGGTGCTCGGTGCTCAGTACTCAGGGTGCTGAGTGCTCAGTGCTCAGGGTGCTGGGTGCTCAGTGCTCAGGGTGCTGGGTGCTCAGTACTCAGGGTGCTGGGTGCTCAGTGCTCAGGGTGCTGGGTGCTCAGTGCTCGGGGTGCTGGGTGCTCCGTACTCAGGGTGCTGGGTGCTCAGTACTCGGGGTGCTGGGTGCTCAGTGCTCAGCGTGCTGGGTGCTCAGTACTCAGGGTGCTCTGTGCTCAGTACTCAGGTTGCTGGGTTCTCAGTACTCAGGGTGCTGGGTGCACAGTGCTAGGGGTGCTGGGTGCTCAGTGCTCGGGGTCTGGGTGCTCAGTACTCAGGGTGCTGGGTGCTCAGTACTCAGGGTGCTCTGTGCTCAGTGCTCAGGCTGCTGGGTGCTCAGTGCTCTGGGTGCTTGTTGCTCCGTGCTCAGGGTGCTGGGTCCTCAGTGCTCAGGGTGATGGGTGCTCAGTGATCGGGGTGATGGGTGCTGAGTGCTCAGGGTCCTGGGTGCTCAGTGCTCACGGTGCTCGGTGCTCAGTGCTCAGGGTCCTGGGTGCTCAGTACTTAGGGTGCTGGGTGCTTAGTACTCAGGGTGCTCAGTGCTCAGTACACTGGGTGCTGGGTGCTCAGTGCTCGGGGTGCTGGGTGCTCAGTGCTCAGTACTCAGGGTGCTGGGTGCTCAGTGCTCAGGGTGCTGGGTGCTCAGTGCTCAGGGTGCTGGGTGCTCAGTGCTCGGGGTGCTGGGTGCTCCGTACTCAGGGTGCTGGGTGCTCAGTACTCGGGGTGCTGGGTGCTCAGTGCTCAGCGTGCTGGGTGCTCAGTACTCAGGGTGCTCTGTGCTCAGTACTCAGGTTGCTGGGTTCTCAGTACTCAGGGTGCTGGGTGCACAGTGCTAGGGGTGCTGGGTGCTCAGTGCTCGGGGTCTGGGTGCTCAGTACTCAGGGTGCTGGGTGCTCAGTACTCAGGGTGCTCTGTGCTCAGTGCTCAGGCTGCTGGGTGCTCAGTGCTCTGGGTGCTTGTTGCTCCGTGCTCAGGGTGCTGGGTCCTCAGTGCTCAGGGTGCTGGGTGCTCAGTGATCGGGGTGATGGGTGCTGAGTGCTCAGGGTCCTGGGTGCTCAGTGCTCGGGGTGCTCGGTGCTCAGTGCTCAGGGTCCTGGGTGCTCAGTACTTAGGGTGCTGGGTGCTTAGTACTCAGGGTGCTCAGTGCTCAGTACACTGGGTGCTGGGTGCTCAGTGCTCGGGGTGCTGGGTGCTCAGTGCTCAGTACTCAGGGTGCTGGGTGCTCAGTGCTCAGGGTGCTGGGTGCTCAGTACTCAGCGTGCTGGGTGCTCAGTACTCAGGGTGCTGGGTGCTCAGTGCTCAGGGTGCTGGGTGCTCAGTGCTCAGGGTGCTGGGTGCTCAGTGCTCGGGGAGCTCGGTGCTCAGAACTCATCGTGCTGGGTGCTCAGTACTCAGTGCTCGGGGTCCTGGGTGCTCCGTGCTCGGGGTGCTGGGTGCTCAGTACTCAGGGTGCTGGGTGTTCATTCTCGGGGTGCTGGGTGCTCAGTGCTCGGGGTGCTGGGTGCTCAGTACTCAGGGTGCTGGGGGCTCAGTACTCAGGGTGCTGGGTGCTCAGTACTCAGGGTGCTCGGTTCTCAGTACTCAGGGTGCTGGGTGCTCATTCTCGGGGTGCTGGGTGCTCAGTGCTCGGGGTGCTGGGTGCTCAGTACTCAGGGTGCTGGGGGCTCAGTACTCAGGTTGCTGGGTGCTCAGTACTCAGGGTGATCTGTTCTCAGTACTCAGGGTGCTGGGTTCTCAGTGCTCGGGGTGCTGTGTGCTCAGTTCTCGGGGTGCGCAGTACTCAGGGTGCTGGGTGCTCATTACTCAGGGTGCTAGGTGCTCAGTGCTCGGGGTGCTCGATGCTCAGTACTCGGGGTGCTGGGTGCTCAGTACTCGGGGTGCTGTGTGCTCAGTGCTCAGGGTGCTGGGTGTCCAGTGCTCGGGGTGCTGGGTGCTCAGTGCTGCGGGTGCTGGCTGCTCAGTACTCAGGGTGCTGGGTGCTCAGTACTCAGGGAGCTCGGTGCTCAGTACTAAGGGTGCTCAGTGCTCAGTACTCAGGGTGCTCAGTGCTCAGTGCTCGGGGTGCTGGGTGCTCAGTATTCAGGGTGCTGGGTGCTCAGTACTCAGGGTGCTGGTTGCTCAGTGCTCAGTACTCAGCGTGTGGGGTGCTCAGTGCTCGGGGTGCTGGGTCCTCAGTGCTCAGGGTCCTGGGTGCTCAGTACTCAGGGTGCTGGGTGCTCAGTGCTCGGGGTGCTGGGTCCTCAGTGCTCAGGGTGCTCAGAGCTCAGTGCTCGGGGTGCTGGGTGCTCAGTGCTCGGGGTGCTGGGTGCTCAGTGCTCAGGGTGCTGGTTGCTTAGTACTCAGTGTGCTCAGTGCTCAGGGTGCTGGGTGCTCAGAACTCAGGGTGCTTGGTGCTCAGTACTCAGGGTGCTGGGTGCTCAGTACTCAGGGTGCTTGGTGCTCAGTACTCAGGGTGCTGGGTGCTCAGTGCTCAGGGTGCTCGGTGCTCAGTAACCATGGTGCTGGGTGCTCATTCTCGGGGTGCTGGATGCTCAGTGCTCGGGGTGCTGGGGGCTCAGTACTCAGTGTGCTGGGTGCTCAGTGCTCAGGGTGCTGGGTGCTCAGTGCTCAGGGTGCTGGGTGCTCAGTGCTCTGGGTGCTGGGTGCTCCGTGCTCAGGGTGCTGGGTGCTCAGTGCTCAGGGTGCTAGGTGCTCAGTGCTCAGGGTGCTGGGTGCTCAGTGCTCTGGGTGCTGGGTGCTCCGTGCTCAGGGTGCTGGGTGCTCAGTGCTCAGGGTGCTTGGTGCTCAGTGATCGGCGTGATGGGTGCTGAGTGCTCAGGGTGCTGGGTGCTCAGTGCTCGGGGTGCTCGGTGCTCAGTGCTCAGGGTCCTGGGTGCTCAGTACTCAGGGTGCTGGGTGCTTAGTACTCAGGGTGCTCAGTGCTCAGTACACAGGGTGCTTTGTGCTCAGTGCTCGGGGTGCTGGGTGCTCAGTGCTCAGTACTCAGGGTGCTGGGTGCTCAGTGCTCAGGGTGCTGGGTGCTCAGTACTCAGCGTGCTGGGTGCTCAGTACTCAGGGTGCTGGGTGCTCAGTGCTCAGGGTGCTGGGTGCTCAGTGCTCAGGGTGCTGGGTGCTCAGTGCTCGGGCAGCTCGGTGCTCAGAACTCAGGGTGCTGGGTGCTCAGTACTCAGGGTGCTGGGTGCTCAGTGCTCAGTACACTGGGTGCTCAGTACTCAGGGTGCTGGGTGCTCAGTACTCAGGGTGCTCGGTGCTCAATACTCAGGGTGCTGGGTGCTCAGTTCTCGGGGTGCTGGTTGCTCATTAATCAGGGTGCTGGGTGCTCAGTACTCAGGGTGCTCAGTGCTTGGTGTGCTGGGTGCTCAGTTCTCAGGGTGCTCAGTGCTTGGGGTGCAGGGTGCTCAGTACTCAGGGTGCTGGTTGCTCAGTGCTCAGGGTGCTGGGTGCTGAGTACTCAGGGTGCTGGGTGCTCAGTACTCAGGGTGCTGGGTGCTCAGTGCTCGCGGTGCTGGGTGCTCAGTGCTCGGGTTGCTGGGTGCTCAGTGCTCGGGGTGCTGGGTGCTCAGTGCTCGGGGTGCTGGGTGCTCAGTACTCAGGGTGCTCGGTGCTCATTGCTCGGTGTGCTGGGTGCTCAGTACTCATGGTGCTCAGTGTTCAGTACTCAGGGTGCTGGGTGCTCAGTGCTCGGGGTGCTGGGTGCTCAGTACTCAGGGTGCTCAGTACTCAGGGTGCTGGGTGCTCAGTGCTCGGGATGCTGGGTGCTCAGTGCTCAGGGTGATCGGTGCTCAGTACTCAGGGTACTGGGTGCTCAGTACTCGGGGTGCTGGGTGCTCAGTACTCAGGGTGCTGGGTGCTCAGTCCTCAGGGTGCTCAGTGCTCAGGGTGCTGGGTGCTCAGTACTCAGGGTGCTGAGTGCTCAGTACTCAGGGTGCTGGGTGCTCAGTACTCAGGGTGCTGGGTGCTCAGTGCTCGGGGTGTTGGGTGCTCAGTGTTCAGGGTGCTCAGTGCTCATTACTCAGGGTGCTGGGTGCTCAGTACTCAGTGCTTAGGATGCTGGGTGCTCAGTGCTCAGGGTGCTGGGTGCTCAGTGCTCAGGGTGCTCAGTGCTCAGTGCTCAGTACTCAGGGTGCTTGGTGCTCAGTACTCAGGGTGCTGGGTGCTCAGTGCTCGGGGTACCTGGTGCTCAGTGCTCGGGGTGCTCGGTGCTCAGTACTCAGGGTGCTGAGTGCTCAGTGCTCAGGGTGCTGGGTGCTCAGTGCTCAGGGGGCTCTGTGCTCAGTACTCAGGGTGCTGGGTGCTCAGCGCTCAGCGTGCTTGATGCTCAGTACTAAGGGTGCTGGGTGCTCAGTGCTCAGGGTGCTGGGTGCTCAGTGCTCGGGGTGCTGGGTGCTCCGTACTCAGGGTGCTGGGTGCTCAGTACTCGGGGTGCTGGGTGCTCAGTGCTCAGCGTGCTGGGTGCTCAGTACTCAGGGTGCTCTGTGCTCAGTACTCAGGTTGCTGGGGTCTCAGTACTCAGGGTGCTGGGTGCACAGTGCTAGGGGTGCTGGGTGCTCAGTGCTCGGGGTCTGGGTGCTCAGTACTCAGGGTGCTGGGTGCTCAGTACTCAGGGTGCTCTGTGCTCAGTGCTCAGGCTGCTGGGTGCTCAGTGCTCTGGGTGCTTGTTGCTCCGTGCTCAGGGTGCTGGGTCCTCAGTGCTCAGGGTGCTGGGTGCTCAGTGATCGGGGTGATGGGTGCTGAGTGCTCAGGGTGCTGGGTGCTCTGTGCTCGGGGTGCTCGGTGCTCAGTGCTCAGGGTCCTGGGTGCTCAGTACTCAGGGTGCTGGGTGCTTAGTACTCAGGGTGCTCAGTGCTCAGTACACTGGGCGCTGGGTGCTCAGTGCTCGGGGTGCTGGGTGCTCAGTGCTCAGTACTCAGGGTGCTGGGTGCTCAGTGCTCAGGGTGCTGGGTGCTCAGTACTCAGCGTGCTGGGTGCTCAGTACTCAGGGTGCTGGGTGCTCAGTGCTCAGGGTGCTGGGTGCTCAGTGCTCAGGGTGCTGGGTGCTCAGTACTCAGTGCTCGGCGTCCTGGGTGCTCCGTGCTCGGGGTGCTGGGTGCTCAGTACTCAGGGTGCTGGGTGCTCATTCTCGGGGTGCTGGGTGCTCAGTGCTCGGGGTGCTGGGTGCTCAGTACTCAGGGTGCTGGGGGCTCAGTACTCAGGGTGCTGGGTGCTCAGTACTCAGGGTGCTCGGTTCTCAGTACTCAGGGTGCTGGGTGCTCATTCTCGGGGTGCTGGGTGCTCAGTGCTCGGGGTGCTGGGTGCTCAGTACTCAGGGTGCTGGGGGCTCAGTACTCAGGTTGCTGGGTGCTCAGTACTCAGGGTGATCTGTTCTCAGTACTCAGGGTGCTGGGTTCTCAGTGCTCGGGGTGCTGTGTGCTCAGTTCTCGGGGTGCGCAGTACTCAGGGTGCTGGGTGCTCATTACTCAGGGTGCTAGGTGCTCAGTGCTCGGGGTGCTCGATGCTCAGTACTCGGGATGCTGGGTGCTCAGTACTCGGGGTGCTGTGTGCTCAGTGCTCAGGGTGCTGTGTGTCCAGTGCTCGGGGTGCTGGGTGCTCAGTGCTGAGTGTGCTGGCTGCTCAGTACTCAGGGTGCTGGGTGCTCAGTACTCAGGGAGCTCGGTGCTCAGTACTAAGGGTGCTCAGTGCTCAGTACTCAGGGTGCTCAGTGCTCAGTGCTCGGGGTGCTGGGTGCTCAGTATTCAGGGTGCTGGGTGCTTAGTACTCAGGGTGCTGGTTGCTCAGTGCTCAGTACTCAGCGTGATTGGTGCTCAGTGCTCGGGGTGCTGGGTCCTCAGTGCTCAGGGTGCTGGGTGCTCAGTACTCAGGGTCCTGGGTGCTCAGTGCTCGGGGTGCTGGGTCCTCAGTGCTCAGGGTGCTCAGAGCTCAGTGCTCGGGGTGCTGGGTGCTCAGTGCTCGGGGTGCTGGGTGCTCAGTGCTCAGGGTGCTGGTTGCTCAGAACTCAGGGTGCTTGGTGCTCAGTACTCAGGGTGCTGGGTGCTCAGTACTCAGGGTGCTTGGTGCTCAGTACTCAGGGTGCTGGGTGCTCAGTGCTCAGGGTGCTCGGTGCTCAGTACTCATGGTGGTGGGTGCTCATTCTCGGGGTGCTGGGTGCTCAGTGCTCTGTGTGCTGGGTGCTCAGTGCTCGGAGTGCTGGGTGCTGAGTGCTCGGTGTGCTGGGTGCTCAGTGCTCGGGGTGCTGGGTGTTCAGTGCTCGGGGTGCTGGGTGCTCAGTACTCAGGGTGCTCGGTGCTCAGTACTCAGGGTGCTGGGTGCTCAGTGCTCAGGGTGCTGGGTGCTCAGTACTTAGGGTGTTGGGTGCTCGGTGCTCAGTACACTGGGTGCTCAGTACTCAGGGTGCTGGGTGCTCAGTACTCAGGGTGCTCGGTGCTCAATACTCAGGGTGCTGGGTTCTCAGTTCTCGGGGTGCTGGGTGCTCATTAATCAGGGTGCTGGGTGCTCAGTACTCAGGGTGCTCAGTGCTTGGGGTGCTGGGTGCTCAGTTCTCAGGGTGCTCAGTGCTTGGGCTGCAGGGTGCTTAGTACTCAGGGTGCTGGTTGCTCAGTGCTCAGGGTGCTGGGTGCTGAGTACTCAGGGTGCTGGGTGCTCAGTACTCAGGGTGCTGGCTGCTCAGTGCTCGCGGTGCAGGGTGCTCAGTGCTCGCGGTGCTGGGTGCTCAGTGCTCGGGGTGCTCGGTGCTCAGTGCTCGGGGTGCTGGGTGCTCAGTACTCGGGGTGCTCAGTGCTCAGTACTCATGGTGCTCGGTGCTCAGTACTCAGGGTGCTGGGTGCTCAGTGCTCGGGGTGCTGGGTGCTCAGTACTCAGGGTGCTCAGTACTCAGGGTGCTGGGTGCTCAGTGCTCGGGATGCTGGGTGCTCAGTGCTCAGGGTGATCGGTGCTCAGTACTCAGGGTGCTGGGTGCTCAGTACTCAGGGTGCTGGGTGCTCAGTACTCAGGGTGCTGGGTGCTCAGTCCTCAGGGTGCTCAGTGCTCAGGGTGCTGGGTGCTCAGTACTCAGGGTGCTGAGTGCTCAGTATTCAGGGTGCTGGGTGCTCAGTACTCAGGGTGCTGGGTGCTCAGTGCTCGGGGTGTTGGGTGCTCAGTGCTCAGGGTGCTCAGTGCTCATTACTCAGGGTGCTGGGTGCTCACTACTCAGTGCTCAGGATGCTGGGTGCTCAGTGCTCAGGGTGCTGGGTGCTCAGTGCTCAGGGTGCTCAGTGCTCAGTGCTCAGTACTCAGGGTGCTTGGTGCTCAGTACTCAGGGTGCTGGCTGCTCAGTGCTCGGGGTACCTGGTGCTCAGTGCTCGGGGTGCTGGTTGCTCAGTACTCAGGGTGGTGGGTGCTCCGTACTCAGGGTGCTTGGTGCTCAGTGCTCAGGGTGCTGGGTGCTCAGTGCTCAGCGTGCTTGATGCTCAGTACTAAGGGTGCTGGGTGCTCAGTGCTCAGTGTGCTGGGTGCTCAGTGCTCGGGGTGCTGGTTGCTCAGTACTCAGGGTGCTGGGTGCTCCGTACTCAGGGTGCTGGGTGCTCAGTACTCGGGGTGCTGGGTGCTCAGTGCTCAGCGTGCTGGGTGCTCAGTACTCAGGGTGCTCGGTGCTCAGTGCTTGGGGTGCTGGGTGCTCAGTACTCAGGGTGCTGGGTGCTCAGTGCTCAGGGTGCTGGGTGCACAGTGCTCAGGGTGCTGGGTGCTCAGTACTCAGTGCTCAGGATGCTGGGTGCTCAGTGCTCGGGCTGCTGGGTGCTCAGTGCTCAGGGTGCTGGGTGCTCAGTACTCAGGGTGCTGGGTTCTCAGTACTCAGGGTGCTGGGTGCCCAGTGCTAGGGGTGCTGGGTGCTCAGTGCTCGGGGTCTGGGTGCTCAGTACTCAGGGTGCTGGGTGCTCAGTACTCAGGGTGCTCTGTGCTCAGTGCTCAGGGTGCTGGGTGCTCAGTGCTCTGGGTGCTGGGTGCTCCCTGCTCAGGGTGCTGGGTGCTCAGTGCTCAGGGTTCTGGGTGCTCAGTGATCGGGGAGATGGGTGCTGAGTGCTCAGGGTGCTGGGTGCTCAGTGCTCGGGTGCTCGGTGCTCAGTGCTCAGGGTCCTGGGTGCTCAGTACTCAGGGTGCTGGGTGCTTAGTACTCAGGGTGCTCAGTGCTCAGTACACAGGGTGCTGGGTGCTCAGTGCTCGGGTTGCTGGGTGCTCAGTGCTCAGTACTCAGGGTGATTGGGTGCTCAGTGCTCAGGGTGCTGGGTGCTCAGTACTCAGCGTGCTGGGTGCTCAGTACTCAGGGTGCTGGGTGCTCAGTGCTCAGGGTGCTGGGTGCTCAGTGCTCAGGGTGCTGGGTGCCCAGTGCTCGGGGAGCTCGGTGCTCAGAACTCAGGGTGCTGGGTGCTCAGTACTCAGGGTGCTGGGTGCTCATTCTCGGGGTGCTGGGTGCTCAGTGCTCGGGGTGCTGTGTGCTCAGTTCTCGGGCTGCTCAGTACTCAGGGTGCTGGGTGCTCAGTACTCAGGGTGCTGGGTGCTCAGTGCTCGGGGTGCTGGGTGCTCAGTGCTGAGGGTGCTGGCTACTCAGTGCTCAGTACTCAGGGTGGTGGGTGCTCAGTGCTCAGGGTGCTGGGTGCTCAGTGCTCAGGGTGCTTGGTGCTCAGTTCTCGGGGTGCTCGGTGCTCAGTACTCAGTGATCAGGGTGCTCAGTGCTCAGTGCTCAGGGTGCTGGGTGCTCAGTGCTCAGGGTGCTGGGTACTCAGTGCTCAGGGTGCTGGGTGCTCAGTACTCAGTGTGCTGGGTGCTCAGTGCTCGGGGTGCTGGGTGTTCAGTGCTCAGGGTGCTGGGTGCTCAGTTCTCAGGGTGCTGGGTGCTCAGTACTCGGGGTGCTGTGTGCTCAGTACTCAGGTTGCTAGGTGCTCAGTACTCAGGGTGGTGGGTGCTCAGTGCTCAGGGTGCTGGGTGCTCAGTGCTCGGGGTGCTGGGTGCTCAGTGCTCAGTACTCAGGGTGCTGGGTGCTCAGTGCTCGGGATGCTGGGTGCTCAGTGCTCAGTACTCTGGGTGCTGGGTGCTCAGTGCTCAGGGTGCTGGGTGCTCAGTGCTCAGGGTGCTGGGTACTCAGTGCTCAGGGTGCTGGGTGCTCAGTACTCAGGGTGCTCAGTGCTCAGTACTCGGGGTGCTGGGTGCTCAGTGCTCGGGGTGCTGGGTGCTCAGTGCTCAGTACTCAGGGTGCTGGGTGCTCAGTGCTCAGGGTGCTGGGTGCTCAGTGCTCAGGGTGCTGGGTGCTCAGTGCTCAGGGTGCTGGGTACTTAGTGCTCAGGGTGCTCGGTGCTCAGTGCTCAGGGTGCTCAGTGTTCGGGGTGCTCGGATCTCAGTACTCAGGGTGCTGGGTGCTCAGTGCTCGGGGTGCTGGGTGCTCAGTGCTCAGTATTCAGGGTGCTGGGTGCTCAGTTCTCAGTGTGCTGGGTGCTCAGTGCTCAGGGTGCTGGGTGCTCAGTGCTCAGGGTGCTGGGTGCTCAGTACTCAGGGTGCTGGGTGCTCAGTGCTCGGGGTGCTGGGTGCTCAGTGCTCAGGGTGCTGGGTGCTCAGTACTCAGGGTGCTGGGTACTCAGTACTCGGCGTGCTGGGGGCTCAGTGCTCGGGGTGCTGGGTGCTCAGTACTCAGGGTGCTGGGTGCTCAGTACTCCGGGTGCTGGGTGCTCAGTTCTCGGTGTGCTCGGTGCTCAGTACTCTGTGATCAGGGTGCTCAGTGCTCAGTGCTCAGGGTGCTGGGTGCTCAGTACTCAGGGTGCTGGGTGCTCAGTACCCAGGGTGCTGGGTGCTCAGTACTCAGTGTGCTGGGTGCTCAGTGCTCGGGGTGCTGGGTGTTCAGTGCTCAGGGTGCTGGGTGCTCAGTGCTCAGGGTGCTGGGTGCCCAGTGCTCGGGGAGCTCGGTGCTCAGAACTCAGGGTGCTGGGTGCTCAGTACTCAGGGTGCTGGGTGCTCATTCTCGGGGTGCTGGGTGCTCAGTGCTCGGGGTGCTGTGTGCTCAGTTCTCGGGCTGCTCAGTACTCAGGGTGCTGGGTGCTCAGTACTCAGGGTGCTGGGTGCTCAGTGCTCGGGGTGCTGGGTGCTCAGTGCTGAGGGTGCTGGCTACTCAGTGCTCAGTACTCAGGGTGGTGGGTGCTCAGTGCTCAGGGTGCTGGGTGCTCAGTGCTCAGGGTGCTGGGTGCTCAGTTCTCGGGGTGCTCGGTGCTCAGTACTCAGTGATCAGGGTGCTCAGTGCTCAGTGCTCAGGGTGCTGGGTGCTCAGTGCTCAGGGTGCTGGGTACTCAGTGCTCAGGGTGCTGGGTGCTCAGTACTCAGTGTGCTGGGTGCTCAGTGCTCGGGGTGCTGGGTGTTCAGTGCTCAGGGTGCTGGGTGCTCAGTTCTCAGGGTGCTGGGTGCTCAGTACTCGGGGTGCTGTGTGCTCAGTACTCAGGTTGCTAGGTGCTCAGTACTCAGGGTGGTGGGTGCTCAGTGCTCAGGGTGCTGGGTGCTCAGTGCTCAGGGTGCTGTGTACTCAGTGCTCAGGGTGCTGGGTGCTCAGTACTCAGGGTGCTCAGTGCTCAGTACTCGGGGTGCTGGGTGCTCATTGCTCGGGGTGCTGGGTGCTCAGTGCTCAGTACTCAGGGTGCTGGGTGCTCAGTGCTCAGGGTGCTGGGTGCTCAGTGCTCGGGGTGCTGGGTGCTCGGTGCTCAGGTTGCTGGGTGCTCAGTACTCGGGGTGCTGGGTGCTCAGTACTCAGGGTGCTGGGTGCTCATTGCTCGGGGTGCTGGGTCCTCAGTGCTACGGGTGCTGGGTGCTCAGTGCTCGGGGTGCTGGGTGCTCAGTGCTCGGGGCGCTGGGTGCTCAGTGCTCGGGGTGCTCGGTGCTCAGTACTCAGGGTGCTGGTTGCTCAGTGCTCAGGGTGCTCGGTGCTCAGTACTCAGGGTGCTGGGTGCTCAGTGCTCAGTGTGCTCGGTGCTCAGTACGTTGGGTGCTCAGTACTCAGGGTGTTGGGTGCTCAGTGCTCAGGGTGATCGGTGCTAAGTACTCAGGGTGCTCAGTACTCAGGGTGCTGGGTGCTCAGGGCTCGGGGTGCTGGGAGCTCAGTACTCAGGGTGCTGGGTGCTCAGTGCTCGGTGTGCTGGGTGCTGAGTGCTCAGGGTGCTGGGTGCTCAGTACTCGGGGTGCTCAGTGCTCAGTACTCAGGGTGCTGGGTGCTCAGTACTCAGTGTGCTGGGTGCTCAGTGATCAGGGTGCTCTCTGCTCAGTACTCAGGGTGCTGGGTGCTCAGTGCTCACGGTGCTGGGTGCTCAGTACTCAGGGTGCTGGGTGCTCAGTGCTCATGGTGATCGGGGCTCAGTCCTCAGGGTGCTCAGTACTCAGGGTGTTGGGTGCTCAGTGCTCAGGTTGCTCAGTACTCAGGGTGCTGGGTACTCAGTACTCAGGGTGCTGTGTGCTCAGTGCTCGTGGTGCTGGGTGCTCAGTACTCAGGGTGCTGGGTGCTCAGTGCTCAGGGTGCTGGGTGCTCAGTACTCAGGGTGCTGGGTGCTCAGTACTCAGGGTGCTCAGTGCTCGGGGAGCTCGGTGCTCAGTACTCAGGGTGCTGGGTGCTCAGTACTCAGTGCTCGGGGTCCTGGGTGCTCAGCGCTCTGTGTGCTTAGTGCACAGTACTCAGGGTGCTGGGTGCTCAGTATTCAGGGTGCTCAGTGCTCGGGGTGCTGGGTGCTCATTACTCAGGGTGCTGGGTGCTCAGTACTCAGGTTGCTGGGTGCTCATTCTCGTGGTGCTGGGTGCTCAGTGCTCGGGGTGCTGGGTGCTCAGTACTCGGGGTGCTGGGTGCTCAGTGCTCAGCGTGCTGGGTGCTCAGTACTCAGGGTGCTCGGTTCTCAGTACTCAGGGTGCTGGGTGCTCATTCTCGGGGTGTTGGGTGCTCAGTGCTCAGGGTGCTGGGTGCTCAGTGCTCAGGGTCCTCTATGCTCAGTACTCAGGGTGCTCAGTACTCAGCGTGCTTTGTGCTCAGTGCTCAGGGTGCTGGGTGCTCAGTACTCAGGGTGCTGGTTGCTCAGTACTCACGGTGCTGGGTGCTCAGTACTCGGGGTTCTGGGTGCTCATTACTCAGGGTGCTGGGTGCTCAGTGCTCAGGGTGCTCGCTGCTCAGTACTCTTTTTGCTGGGTGCTCAGTACTCAGGGTGCTGGGTGCTCAGTGCTCGGGGTGCTCGGTGCTCAGTGCTCAGGATGCTCGGTGCTCAGTACTTTTGGTGCTGGGTGCTCAGTACTCAGGGTGCTGGGTGCTCAGTGCTCGGGGTTCTCGGTGCTCAGTACTCAGGGTGCTGGGTGCTCAGTGCTCAGGATGCTGGGTGCTCAGTACTCAGGGTGCTCAGTACTCAGTACTCAGGGTGCTGGGTGCTCAGTGCTTGGGGTACTGGGTGCTCAGTGCTCAGGGTGCTGGGTGCTCAGTGCTCGGGTTGCTGGGTGCTCAGTTCTCGGAGTGCTCGGTGCTCAGTACTCAGGGTGCTGGGTGCTAAGTGCTCAGGTGCTGGGTGCTCAGTGCTCGGGGTACTGGGTGCTCAGTACTCAGGGTGCTCAGTACTCAGGATGCTGGGTGCTCAGTACTCAGGGTGCTGGGTGCTCAGTACTCAGGGTGCTGTTTGCTCAGTCCTCAGGGTGCTAAGTGCTCAGGGTGCTGGGTGCTCAGTGCTCAGGGAGCTCGGTGCTCAGTACTCAGGGTGCTGAGTGCTCAGTACGCAGGGTGCTGGGTGCTCAGTACTTAGGGTGCTGGGTGCTCAGTGCTTGGGGTGTTGGGTGCTCAGTGCTCAGGGTGCTCAGTGCTCAGTACTCAGGGTGCTGGGTGCTCAGTACTCAGGGTGCTGGGTGCTCAGTGCTCGGGGTGCTGGGTGCTCAGTACTCAGGGTGCTGGGTGCTCAGTGCTCGGGGTGCTCGGTGCTCAGTACTCAAGGTGCTGGGTGCTCAGTGCTCACGGTGCTGGGTGCTCAGTCCTCGGGGTGCTCCGTTCTCAGTGCTCAGTGTGCTGGGTGCTCAGTACTCAGGGTGCTCGGTTCTCAGTACTAAGGGTGCTCAGTGCACAGTACTCAGGGTGCTCAGTGCTCAGTGCTCGGGGTGCTGTGTGCTCAGTATTCAGGGTGCTGGGTGCTCAGTACTCAGGGTGCTTCGTGCTCAGTGCTCAGTACTCAGCGTGCTGGGTGCTTAGTGCTCGGGGTGCTGGGTCCTCAGTGCTCAGGGTGCTGGGTGCTCAGTACTCAGGGTGCTGGGTGCTCAGTGCTCGGGGTGCTGGGTCCTCAGTGCTCAGGGTGCTCAGAGCTCAGTGCTCGGGGTGCTGGGTGCTCAGTGCTCGGGGTGCTGGGTGCTCAGTGCTCAGGGTGCTGGTTGCTTAGTACTCAGTGTGCTCAGTGCTCAGGGTGCTGGGTGCTCAGAACTCAGGGTGCTTGGTGCTCAGTACTCAGGGTGCTGGTTGCTCAGTACTCAGGGTGCTTGGTGCTCAGTACTCAGGGTGCTGGGTGCTCAGTGCTCAGGGTGCTCGGTGCTCAGTACTCATGGTGCTGGGTGCACATTCTTGGGGTGCTGGGTGCTCAGTGCTCGGGGTGCTGGGGGCTCAGTACTCAGGGTGCTGGGTGCTCAGTGCTCAGGGTGCTGGGTGCTCAGTGCTCAGGGTGCTCGGTGCTTAGTACTCATGGTGCTCGGTGCTCGGGGTGCTGGGTGCTCAGTGCTCGGTGTGCTGGGTGCTCAGTGCTCGGGGTGCTGGGTGCTGAGTGCTCGGTGTGCTGGGTGCTCAGTGCTCGGGGTGCTGGGTGCTCAGTGCTCGGGGTGCTGGGTGCTCAGTACTCAGGGTGCTCGGTGCTCAGTGCTCAGGGTGCTGGGTGCTCAGTACTCAGGGTGCTGGGTGCTCGGTGCTCAGTACACTGGGTGCTCAGTACTCAGGGAGCTGGGTGCTCAGTACTCAGGGTGCTCGGTGCTCAATACTCAGGGTGCTGTGTGCTCAGTTCTCGGGGTGCTGGGTGCTCATTAATCAGGGTGCTGGGTGCTCAGTACTCAGGGCGCTCAGTGCTTGGGGTGCTGGGTGCTCAGTTCTCAGGGTGCTCAGTGCTTGGGGTGCAGGGTGCTCAGTACTCAGGGTGCTGGTTGCTCAGTGCTCAGGGTGCTGGGTGCTGAGTACTCAGGGTGCTGGGTGCTGAGTACTCAGGGTGCTGGGTGCTCAGTGCTCGCGGTGCTGGGTGCTCAGTGCTTGGGTTGCTGGGTGCTCAGTGCTCGGGGTGCTGGGTGCTCAGTGCTCGGGGTGCTCGGTGCTCAGTGCTCGGGTTGCTGGGTGCTCAGTACTCGGGGTGCTCAGTGCTCAGTACTCATGGTGCTCGGTGCTCAGTACTCAGGGTGCTGGGTGCACAGTGCTCGGGGTGCTGGGTGCTCAGTACTCAGGGTGCTCAGTTCTCAGGGTGCTGGGTGCTCAGTGCTCGGGATGCTGGGTGCTCAGTGCTCAGGGTGATCGGTGCTCAGTACTCAGGGTGCTGGGTGCTCAGTACTAGGGGTGCTGGGTGCTCAGTACTCAGGGTGCTGGGTGCTCAGTCCTCAGGGTGCTCAGTGCTCAGGGTGCTCGGTGCTCAGTACTCAGGGTGCTGAGTGCTCAGTACTCAGGGTGCTGGGTGCTCAGTACTCAGGGTGCTGGGTGCTCAGTGCTCAGGGTGTTGGGTGCTCAGTGTTCAGGGTGCTCAGTGCTCATTACTCAGGGTGCTTGGTGCTCAGTACTCAGTGCTCAGGATGCTGGGTGCTAAGTGCTCAAGGTGCTGGGTGCTCAGTGCTCAGGGTGCTCAGTGTTCAGTGCTCAGTACTCAGGGTGCTTGGTGCTCAGTACTCAGGGTGCTGGGTGCTCAGTGCTCGGGGTACCTGGTGCTCAGTGCTCGGGGTGCTTGGTGCTCAGTACTCAGGGTGCTGAGTGCTCAGTGCTCAGGGTGCTGGGTGCTCAGTGCTCAGGGTGCTGGGTGCTCAATACTCAGGGTGCTGGGTGCTCAGTGCTCAGCGTGCTTGATGCTCAGTACTAAGGGTGCTGGGTGCTCAGTGCTCAGGGTGCTGGGTGCTCAGTGCTCGGGGTGCTGGGTGCTCCGTACTCAGGGTGCTGGGTGCTCAGTACTCGGGGTGCTGGGTGCTCAGTGCTCAGCGTGCTGGGTGCTCAGTACTCAGGGTGCTCGGTGCTCAGTACTCAGGTTGCTGGGTTCTCAGTACTCAGGGTGCTGGGTGCACAGTGCTAGGGGTGCTGGGTGCTCAGTGCTCGGGGTCTGGATGCTCAGTACTCAGGGTGCTGGGTGCTCAGTACTCAGGGTGCTCTGTGCTCAGTGCTCAGGGTGCTGGGTGCTCAGTGCTCTGGGTGCTGGGTGCTCCGTGTTCAGGGTGCTGGGTGCTCAGTGCTCAGGGTGCTGGGTGCTCAGTGATCGGCGTGATGGGTGCTGAGTGCTCAGGGTGCTGGGTGCTCAGTGCTCGGGGTGCTGGGTGCTTAGTACTCAGGGTGCTCAGTGCTCAGTACACAGGGTGCTGGGTGCTCAGTGCTCGGGGTGCTGGGTGCTCAGTGCTCAGTACTCAGGGTGCTGGGTGCTCAGTGCTCAGGGTGCTGGGTGCTCAGTACTCAGCGTGCTGGGTGCTCAGTACTCAGGGTGCTGGGTGCTCAGTGCTCAGGGTGCTGGGTGCTCAGTGCTCAGGGTGCTGGGTGCTCAGTGCTCGGGCAGCTCGGTGCTCAGAACTCAGGGTGCTGGGTGCTCAGTACTCAGGGTGCTGGGTGCTCAGTGCTCAGTACACTGGGTGCTCAGTACTCAGGGTGCTGGGTGCTCAGTACTCAGGGTGCTCGGTGCTCAATACTCAGGGTGCTGGGTGCTCAGTTCTCGGGGTGCTGGTTGCTCATTAATCAGGGTGCTGGGTGCTCAGTACTCAGAGTGCTCAGTGCTTGGTGTGCTGGGTGCTCAGTTCTCAGGGTGCTCAGTGCTTGGGGTGCAGGGTGCTCAGTACTCAGGGTGCTGGTTGCTCAGTGCTCAGGGTGCTGGGTGCTGAGTACTCAGGGTGCTGGGTGCTCAGTACTCAGGGTGCTGGGTGCTCAGTGCTCGCGGTGCTGGGTGCTCAGTGCTCGGGTTGCTGGGTGCTCAGTGCTCGGGGTGCTGGGTGCTCAGTGCTCGGGGTGCTCGGTGCTCATTGCTCGGTGTGCTGGGTGCTCAGTACTCGGGGTGCTCGGTGCTCATTGCTCGGTGTGCTGGGTGCTCAGTACTCATGGTGCTCGGTGCTCAGTACTCAGGGTGCTGGGTGCTCAGTGCTCGGGGTGCTGGGTGCTCAGTACTCAGGGTGCTCAGTACTCAGGGTGCTGGGTGCTCAGTGCTCGGGATGCTGGGTGCTCAGTGCTCAGGGTGATCGGTGCTCAGTACTCAGGGTGCTGGGTGCTCAGTACTCGGAGTGCTGGGTGCTCAGTACTCAGGGTGCTGGGTGCTCAGTCCTCAGGGTGCTCAGTGCTCAGGGTGCTGGGTGCTCAGTACTCAGGGTGCTGAGTGCTCAGTACTCAGGGTGCTGGGTGCTCATTACTCAGGGTGCTGGGTGCTCAGTGCTCGGGGTGTTGGGTGCTCAGTGTTCAGGGTGCTCAGTGCTCATTACTCAGGGTGCTGGGTGCTCAGTACTCAGTGCTCAGGATGCTGGGTGCTCAGTGCTCAGGGTGCTGGGTGCTCAGTGCTCAGGGTGCTCAGTGCTCAGTGCTCAGTACTCAGGGTGCTTGGTGCTCAGTACTCAGGGTGCTGGGTGCTCAGTGCTCGGGGTACCTGGTGCTCAGTGCTCGGGGTGCTCGGTGCTCAGTACTCAGGGTGCTGAGTGCTCAGTGCTCAGGGTGCTGGGTGCTCAGTGCTCAGGGTGCTGGGTGCTCAGTACTCAGGGTGCTGGGTGCTCAGTGCTCAGGGTGCTGGGTGCTCAGTGCTCGGGGTGCTGGGTGCTCCGTACTCAGGGTGCTGGGTGCTCAGTACTCGGGGTGCTGGGTGCTCAGTGCTCAGCGTGCTGGGTGCTCAGTACTCAGGGTGCTCTGTGCTCAGTACTCAGGTTGCTGGGTTCTCAGTACTCAGGGTGCTGGGTGCACAGTGCTAGGGGTGCTGGGTGCTCAGTGCTCGGGGTCTGGGTGCTCAGTACTCAGGGTGCTGGGTGCTCAGTACTCAGGGTGCTCTGTGCTCAGTGCTCAGGCTGCTGGGTGCTCAGTGCTCTGGGTGCTTGTTGCTCCGTGCTCAGGGTGCTGGGTCCTCAGTGCTCAGGGTGATGGGTGCTCAGTGATCGGGGTGATGGGTGCTGAGTGCTCAGGGTCCTGGGTGCTCAGTGCTCACGGTGCTCGGTGCTCAGTGCTCAGGGTCCTGGGTGCTCAGTACTTAGGGTGCTGGGTGCTTAGTACTCAGGGTGCTCAGTGCTCAGTACACTGGGTGCTGGGTGCTCAGTGCTCGGGGTGCTGGGTGCTCAGTGCTCAGTACTCAGGGTGCTGGGTGCTCAGTGCTCAGGGTGCTGGGTGCTCAGTGCTCAGGGTGCTGGGTGCTCAGTGCTCGGGGTGCTGGGTGCTCCGTACTCAGGGTGCTGGGTGCTCAGTACTCGGGGTGCTGGGTGCTCAGTGCTCAGCGTGCTGGGTGCTCAGTACTCAGGGTGCTCTGTGCTCAGTACTCAGGTTGCTGGGTTCTCAGTACTCAGGGTGCTGGGTGCACAGTGCTAGGGGTGCTGGGTGCTCAGTGCTCGGGGTCTGGGTGCTCAGTACTCAGGGTGCTGGGTGCTCAGTACTCAGGGTGCTCTGTGCTCAGTGCTCAGGCTGCTGGGTGCTCAGTGCTCTGGGTGCTTGTTGCTCCGTGCTCAGGGTGCTGGGTCCTCAGTGCTCAGGGTGCTGGGTGCTCAGTGATCGGGGTGATGGGTGCTGAGTGCTCAGGGTCCTGGGTGCTCAGTGCTCGGGGTGCTCGGTGCTCAGTGCTCAGGGTCCTGGGTGCTCAGTACTTAGGGTGCTGGGTGCTTAGTACTCAGGGTGCTCAGTGCTCAGTACACTGGGTGCTGGGTGCTCAGTGCTCGGGGTGCTGGGTGCTCAGTGCTCAGTACTCAGGGTGCTGGGTGCTCAGTGCTCAGGGTGCTGGGTGCTCAGTACTCAGCGTGCTGGGTGCTCAGTACTCAGGGTGCTGGGTGCTCAGTGCTCAGGGTGCTGGGTGCTCAGTGCTCAGGGTGCTGGGTGCTCAGTGCTCGGGGAGCTCGGTGCTCAGAACTCATCGTGCTGGGTGCTCAGTACTCAGTGCTCGGGGTCCTGGGTGCTCCGTGCTCGGGGTGCTGGGTGCTCAGTACTCAGGGTGCTGGGTGTTCATTCTCGGGGTGCTGGGTGCTCAGTGCTCGGGGTGCTGGGTGCTCAGTACTCAGGGTGCTGGGGGCTCAGTACTCAGGGTGCTGGGTGCTCAGTACTCAGGGTGCTCGGTTCTCAGTACTCAGGGTGCTGGGTGCTCATTCTCGGGGTGCTGGGTGCTCAGTGCTCGGGGTGCTGGGTGCTCAGTACTCAGGGTGCTGGGGGCTCAGTACTCAGGTTGCTGGGTGCTCAGTACTCAGGGTGATCTGTTCTCAGTACTCAGGGTGCTGGGTTCTCAGTGCTCGGGGTGCTGTGTGCTCAGTTCTCGGGGTGCGCAGTACTCAGGGTGCTGGGTGCTCATTACTCAGGGTGCTAGGTGCTCAGTGCTCGGGGTGCTCGATGCTCAGTACTCGGGGTGCTGGGTGCTCAGTACTCGGGGTGCTGTGTGCTCAGTGCTCAGGGTGCTGGGTGTCCAGTGCTCGGGGTGCTGGGTGCTCAGTGCTGCGGGTGCTGGCTGCTCAGTACTCAGGGTGCTGGGTGCTCAGTACTCAGGGAGCTCGGTGCTCAGTACTAAGGGTGCTCAGTGCTCAGTACTCAGGGTGCTCAGTGCTCAGTGCTCGGGGTGCTGGGTGCTCAGTATTCAGGGTGCTGGGTGCTCAGTACTCAGGGTGCTGGTTGCTCAGTGCTCAGTACTCAGCGTGTGGGGTGCTCAGTGCTCGGGGTGCTGGGTCCTCAGTGCTCAGGGTGCTGGGTGCTCAGTACTCAGGGTGCTGGGTGCTCAGTGCTCGGGGTGCTGGGTCCTCAGTGCTCAGGGTGCTCAGAGCTCAGTGCTCGGGGTGCTGGGTGCTCAGTGCTCGGGGTGCTGGGTGCTCAGTGCTCAGGGTGCTGGTTGCTTAGTACTCAGTGTGCTCAGTGCTCAGGGTGCTGGGTGCTCAGAACTCAGGGTGCTTGGTGCTCAGTACTCAGGGTGCTGGGTGCTCAGTACTCAGGGTGCTTGGTGCTCAGTACTCAGGGTGCTGGGTGCTCAGTGCTCAGGGTGCTCGGTGCTCAGTAACCATGGTGCTGGGTGCTCATTCTCGGGGTGCTGGATGCTCAGTGCTCGGGGTGCTGGGGGCTCAGTACTCAGTGTGCTGGGTGCTCAGTGCTCAGGGTGCTGGGTGCTCAGTGCTCAGGGTGCTGGGTGCTCAGTGCTCTGGGTGCTGGGTGCTCCGTGCTCAGGGTGCTGGGTGCTCAGTGCTCAGGGTGCTAGGTGCTCAGTGCTCAGGGTGCTGGGTGCTCAGTGCTCGGGGTGCTCGGTGCTCAGTGCTCAGGGTCCTGGGTGCTCAGTACTCAGGGTGCTGGGTGCTTAGTACTCAGGGTGCTCAGTGCTCAGTACACAGGGTGCTTTGTGCTCAGTGCTCGGGGTGCTGGGTGCTCAGTGCTCAGTACTCAGGGTGCTGGGTGCTCAGTGCTCAGGGTGCTGGGTGCTCAGTACTCAGCGTGCTGGGTGCTCAGTACTCAGGGTGCTGGGTGCTCAGTGCTCAGGGTGCTGGGTGCTCAGTGCTCAGGGTGCTGGGTGCTCAGTGCTCGGGCAGCTCGGTGCTCAGAACTCAGGGTGCTGGGTGCTCAGTACTCAGGGTGCTGGGTGCTCAGTGCTCAGTACACTGGGTGCTCAGTACTCAGGGTGCTGGGTGCTCAGTACTCAGGGTGCTCGGTGCTCAATACTCAGGGTGCTGGGTGCTCAGTTCTCGGGGTGCTGGTTGCTCATTAATCAGGGTGCTGGGTGCTCAGTACTCAGGGTGCTCAGTGCTTGGTGTGCTGGGTGCTCAGTTCTCAGGGTGCTCAGTGCTTGGGGTGCAGGGTGCTCAGTACTCAGGGTGCTGGTTGCTCAGTGCTCAGGGTGCTGGGTGCTGAGTACTCAGGGTGCTGGGTGCTCAGTACTCAGGGTGCTGGGTGCTCAGTGCTCGCGGTGCTGGGTGCTCAGTGCTCGGGTTGCTGGGTGCTCAGTGCTCGGGGTGCTGGGTGCTCAGTGCTCGGGGTGCTGGGTGCTCAGTACTCAGGGTGCTCGGTGCTCATTGCTCGGTGTGCTGGGTGCTCAGTACTCATGGTGCTCAGTGTTCAGTACTCAGGGTGCTGGGTGCTCAGTGCTCGGGGTGCTGGGTGCTCAGTACTCAGGGTGCTCAGTACTCAGGGTGCTGGGTGCTCAGTGCTCGGGATGCTGGGTGCTCAGTGCTCAGGGTGATCGGTGCTCAGTACTCAGGGTACTGGGTGCTCAGTACTCGGGGTGCTGGGTGCTCAGTACTCAGGGTGCTGGGTGCTCAGTCCTCAGGGTGCTCAGTGCTCAGGGTGCTGGGTGCTCAGTACTCAGGGTGCTGAGTGCTCAGTACTCAGGGTGCTGGGTGCTCAGTACTCAGGGTGCTGGGTGCTCAGTGCTCGGGGTGTTGGGTGCTCAGTGTTCAGGGTGCTCAGTGCTCATTACTCAGGGTGCTGGGTGCTCAGTACTCAGTGCTCAGGATGCTGGGTGCTCAGTGCTCAGGGTGCTGGGTGCTCAGTGCTCAGGGTGCTCAGTGCTCAGTGCTCAGTACTCAGGGTGCTTGGTGCTCAGTACTCAGGGTGCTGGGTGCTCAGTGCTCGGGGTACCTGGTGCTCAGTGCTCGGGGTGCTCGGTGCTCAGTACTCAGGGTGCTGAGTGCTCAGTGCTCAGGGTGCTGGGTGCTCAGTGCTCAGGGGGCTCTGTGCTCAGTACTCAGGGTGCTGGGTGCTCAGCGCTCAGCGTGCTTGATGCTCAGTACTAAGGGTGCTGGGTGCTCAGTGCTCAGGGTGCTGGGTGCTCAGTGCTCGGGGTGCTGGGTGCTCCGTACTCAGGGTGCTGGGTGCTCAGTACTCGGGGTGCTGGGTGCTCAGTGCTCAGCGTGCTGGGTGCTCAGTACTCAGGGTGCTCTGTGCTCAGTACTCAGGTTGCTGGGGTCTCAGTACTCAGGGTGCTGGGTGCACAGTGCTAGGGGTGCTGGGTGCTCAGTGCTCGGGGTCTGGGTGCTCAGTACTCAGGGTGCTGGGTGCTCAGTACTCAGGGTGCTCTGTGCTCAGTGCTCAGGCTGCTGGGTGCTCAGTGCTCTGGGTGCTTGTTGCTCCGTGCTCAGGGTGCTGGGTCCTCAGTGCTCAGGGTGCTGGGTGCTCAGTGATCGGGGTGATGGGTGCTGAGTGCTCAGGGTGCTGGGTGCTCTGTGCTCGGGGTGCTCGGTGCTCAGTGCTCAGGGTCCTGGGTGCTCAGTACTCAGGGTGCTGGGTGCTTAGTACTCAGGGTGCTCAGTGCTCAGTACACTGGGCGCTGGGTGCTCAGTGCTCGGGGTGCTGGGTGCTCAGTGCTCAGTACTCAGGGTGCTGGGTGCTCAGTGCTCAGGGTGCTGGGTGCTCAGTACTCAGCGTGCTGGGTGCTCAGTACTCAGGGTGCTGGGTGCTCAGTGCTCAGGGTGCTGGGTGCTCAGTGCTCAGGGTGCTGGGTGCTCAGTACTCAGTGCTCGGGGTCCTGGGTGCTCCGTGCTCGGGGTGCTGGGTGCTCAGTACTCAGGGTGCTGGGTGCTCATTCTCGGGGTGCTGGGTGCTCAGTGCTCGGGGTGCTGGGTGCTCAGTACTCAGGGTGCTGGGGGCTCAGTACTCAGGGTGCTGGGTGCTAGGTACTCAGGGTGCTCGGTTCTCAGTACTCAGGGTGCTGGGTGCTCATTCTCGGGGTGCTGGGTGCTCAGTGCTCGGGGTGCTGGGTGCTCAGTACTCAGGGTGCTGGGGGCTCAGTACTCAGGTTGCTGGGTGCTCAGTACTCAGGGTGATCTGTTCTCAGTACTCAGGGTGCTGGGTTCTCAGTGCTCGGGGTGCTGTGTGCTCAGTTCTCGGGGTGCGCAGTACTCAGGGTGCTGGGTGCTCATTACTCAGGGTGCTAGGTGCTCAGTGCTCGGGGTGCTCGATGCTCAGTACTCGGGATGCTGGGTGCTCAGTACTCGGGGTGCTGTGTGCTCAGTGCTCAGGGTGCTGTGTGTCCAGTGCTCGGGGTGCTGGGTGCTCAGTGCTGAGTGTGCTGGCTGCTCAGTACTCAGGGTGCTGGGTGCTCAGTACTCAGGGAGCTCGGTGCTCAGTACTAAGGGTGCTCAGTGCTCAGTACTCAGGGTGCTCAGTGCTCAGTGCTCGGGGTGCTGGGTGCTCAGTATTCAGGGTGCTGGGTGCTTAGTACTCAGGGTGCTGGTTGCTCAGTGCTCAGTACTCAGCGTGATTGGTGCTCAGTGCTCGGGGTGCTGGGTCCTCAGTGCTCAGGGTGCTGGGTGCTCAGTACTCAGGGTCCTGGGTGCTCAGTGCTCGGGGTGCTGGGTCCTCAGTGCTCAGGGTGCTCAGAGCTCAGTGCTCGGGGTGCTGGGTGCTCAGTGCTCGGGGTGCTGGGTGCTCAGTGCTCAGGGTGCTGGTTGCTCAGAACTCAGGGTGCTTGGTGCTCAGTACTCAGGGTGCTGGGTGCTCAGTACTCAGGGTGCTTGGTGCTCAGTACTCAGGGTGCTGGGTGCTCAGTGCTCAGGGTGCTCGGTGCTCAGTACTCATGGTGCTGGGTGCTCATTCTCGGGGTGCTGGGTGCTCAGTGCTCTGTGTGCTGGGTGCTCAGTGCTCGGAGTGCTGGGTGCTGAGTGCTCGGTGTGCTGGGTGCTCAGTGCTCGGGGTGCTGGGTGTTCAGTGCTCGGGGTGCTGGGTGCTCAGTACTCAGGGTGCTCGGTGCTCAGTACTCAGGGTGCTGGGTGCTCAGTGCTCAGGGTGCTGGGTGCTCAGTACTTAGGGTGTTGGGTGCTCGGTGCTCAGTACACTGGGTGCTCAGTACTCAGGGTGCTGGGTGCTCAGTACTCAGGGTGCTCGGTGCTCAATACTCAGGGTGCTGGGTTCTCAGTTCTCGGGGTGCTGGGTGCTCATTAATCAGGGTGCTGGGTGCTCAGTACTCAGGGTGCTCAGTGCTTGGGGTGCTGGGTGCTCAGTTCTCAGGGTGCTCAGTGCTTGGGCTGCAGGGTGCTTAGTACTCAGGGTGCTGGTTGCGCAGTGCTCAGGGTGCTGGGTGCTGAGTACTCAGGGTGCTGGGTGCTCAGTACTCAGGGTGCTGGCTGCTCAGTGCTCGCGGTGCAGGGTGCTCAGTGCTCGCGGTGCTGGGTGCTCAGTGCTCGGGGTGCTCGGTGCTCAGTGCTCGGGGTGCTGGGTGCTCAGTACTCGGGGTGCTCAGTGCTCAGTACTCATGGTGCTCGGTGCTCAGTACTCAGGGTGCTGGGTGCTCAGTGCTCGGGGTGCTGGGTGCTCAGTACTCAGGGTGCTCAGTACTCAGGGTGCTGGGTGCTCAGTGCTCGGGATGCTGGGTGCTCAGTGCTCAGGGTGATCGGTGCTCAGTACTCAGGGTGCTGGGTGCTCAGTACTCAGGGTGCTGGGTGCTCAGTACTCAGGGTGCTGGGTGCTCAGTCCTCAGGGTGCTCAGTGCTCAGGGTGCTGGGTGCTCAGTACTCAGGGTGCTGAGTGCTCAGTATTCAGGGTGCTGGGTGCTCAGTACTCAGGGTGCTGGGTGCTCAGTGCTCGGGGTGTTGGGTGCTCAGTGCTCAGGGTGCTCAGTGCTCATTACTCAGGGTGCTGGGTGCTCACTACTCAGTGCTCAGGATGCTGGGTGCTCAGTGCTCAGGGTGCTGGGTGCTCAGTGCTCAGGGTGCTCAGTGCTCAGTGCTCAGTACTCAGGGTGCTTGGTGCTCAGTACTCAGGGTGCTGGCTGCTCAGTGCTCGGGGTACCTGGTGCTCAGTGCTCGGGGTGCTGGTTGCTCAGTACTCAGGGTGGTGGGTGCTCCGTACTCAGGGTGCTTGGTGCTCAGTGCTCAGGGTGCTGGGTGCTCAGTGCTCAGCGTGCTTGATGCTCAGTACTAAGGGTGCTGGATGCTCAGTGCTCAGTGTGCTGGGTGCTCAGTGCTCGGGGTGCTGGTTGCTCAGTACTCAGGGTGCTGGGTGCTCCGTACTCAGGGTGCTGGGTGCTCAGTACTCGGGGTGCTGGGTGCTCAGTGCTCAGCGTGCTGGGTGCTCAGTACTCAGGGTGCTCGGTGCTCAGTGCTTGGGGTGCTGGGTGCTCAGTACTCAGGGTGCTGGGTGCTCAGTGCTCAGGGTGCTGGGTGCACAGTGCTCAGGGTGCTGGGTGCTCAGTACTCAGTGCTCAGGATGCTGGGTGCTCAGTGCTCGGGCTGCTGGGTGCTCAGTGCTCAGGGTGCTGGGTGCTCAGTACTCAGGGTGCTGGGTTCTCAGTACTCAGGGTGCTGGGTGCCCAGTGCTAGGGGTGCTGGGTGCTCAGTGCTCGGGGTCTGGGTGCTCAGTACTCAGGGTGCTGGGTGCTCAGTACTCAGGGTGCTCTGTGCTCAGTGCTCAGGGTGCTGGGTGCTCAGTGCTCTGGGTGCTGGGTGCTCCCTGCTCAGGGTGCTGGGTGCTCAGTGCTCAGGGTTCTGGGTGCTCAGTGATCGGGGAGATGGGTGCTGAGTGCTCAGGGTGCTGGGTGCTCAGTGCTCGGGTGCTCGGTGCTCAGTGCTCAGGGTCCTGGGTGCTCAGTACTCAGGGTGCTGGGTGCTTAGTACTCAGGGTGCTCAGTGCTCAGTACACAGGGTGCTGGGTGCTCAGTGCTCGGGTTGCTGGGTGCTCAGTGCTCAGTACTCAGGGTGATTGGGTGCTCAGTGCTCAGGGTGCTGGGTGCTCAGTACTCAGCGTGCTGGGTGCTCAGTACTCAGGGTGCTGGGTGCTCAGTGCTCAGGGTGCTGGGTGCTCAGTGCTCAGGGTGCTGGGTGCCCAGTGCTCGGGGAGCTCGGTGCTCAGAACTCAGGGTGCTGGGTGCTCAGTACTCAGGGTGCTGGGTGCTCATTCTCGGGGTGCTGGGTGCTCAGTGCTCGGGGTGCTGTGTGCTCAGTTCTCGGGCTGCTCAGTACTCAGGGTGCTGGGTGCTCAGTACTCAGGGTGCTGGGTGCTCAGTGCTCGGGGTGCTGGGTGCTCAGTGCTGAGGGTGCTGGCTACTCAGTGCTCAGTACTCAGGGTGGTGGGTGCTCAGTGCTCAGGGTGCTGGGTGCTCAGTGCTCAGGGTGCTGGGTGCTCAGTTCTCGGGGTGCTCGGTGCTCAGTACTCAGTGATCAGGGTGCTCAGTGCTCAGTGCTCAGGGTGCTGGGTGCTCAGTGCTCAGGGTGCTGGGTACTCAGTGCTCAGGGTGCTGGGTGCTCAGTACTCAGTGTGCTGGGTGCTCAGTGCTCGGGGTGCTGGGTGTTCAGTGCTCAGGGTGCTGGGTGCTCAGTTCTCAGGGTGCTGGGTGCTCAGTACTCGGGGTGCTGTGTGCTCAGTACTCAGGTTGCTAGGTGCTCAGTACTCAGGGTGGTGGGTGCTCAGTGCTCAGGGTGCTGGGTGCTCAGTGCTCGGGGTGCTGGGTGCTCAGTGCTCAGTACTCAGGGTGCTGGGTGCTCAGTGCTCGGGATGCTGGGTGCTCAGTGCTCAGTACTCTGGGTGCTGGGTGCTCAGTGCTCAGGGTGCTGGGTGCTCAGTGCTCAGGGTGCTGGGTACTCAGTGCTCAGGGTGCTGGGTGCTCAGTACTCAGGGTGCTCAGTGCTCAGTACTCGGGGTGCTGGGTGCTCAGTGCTCGGGGTGCTGGGTGCTCAGTGCTCAGTACTCAGGGTGCTGGGTGCTCAGTGCTCAGGGTGCTGGGTGCTCAGTGCTCAGGGTGCTGGGTGCTCAGTGCTCAGGGTGCTGGGTACTTAGTGCTCAGGGTGCTCGGTGCTCAGTGCTCAGGGTGCTCAGTGTTCGGGGTGCTCGGATCTCAGTACTCAGGGTGCTGGGTGCTCAGTGCTCGGGGTGCTGGGTGCTCAGTGCTCAGTACTCAGGGTGCTGGGTGCTCAGTTCTCAGTGTGCTGGGTGCTCAGTGCTCAGGGTGCTGGGTGCTCAGTGCTCAGGGTGCTGGGTGCTCAGTACTCAGGGTGCTGGGTGCTCAGTGCTCGGGGTGCTGGGTGCTCAGTGCTCAGGGTGCTGGGTGCTCAGTACTCAGGGTGCTGGGTACTCAGTACTCGGCGTGCTGGGGGCTCAGTGCTCGGGGTGCTGGGTGCTCAGTACTCAGGGTGCTGGGTGCTCAGTACTCCGGGTGCTGGGTGCTCAGTTCTCGGTGTGCTCGGTGCTCAGTACTCTGTGATCAGGGTGCTCAGTGCTCAGTGCTCAGGGTGCTGGGTGCTCAGTACTCAGGGTGCTGGGTGCTCAGTACCCAGGGTGCTGGGTGCTCAGTACTCAGTGTGCTGGGTGCTCAGTGCTCGGGGTGCTGGGTGTTCAGTGCTCAGGGTGCTGGGTGCTCAGTGCTCAGGGTGCTGGGTGCCCAGTGCTCGGGGAGCTCGGTGCTCAGAACTCAGGGTGCTGGGTGCTCAGTACTCAGGGTGCTGGGTGCTCATTCTCGGGGTGCTGGGTGCTCAGTGCTCGGGGTGCTGTGTGCTCAGTTCTCGGGCTGCTCAGTACTCAGGGTGCTGGGTGCTCAGTACTCAGGGTGCTGGGTGCTCAGTGCTCGGGGTGCTGGGTGCTCAGTGCTGAGGGTGCTGGCTACTCAGTGCTCAGTACTCAGGGTGGTGGGTGCTCAGTGCTCAGGGTGCTGGGTGCTCAGTGCTCAGGGTGCTGGGTGCTCAGTTCTCGGGGTGCTCGGTGCTCAGTACTCAGTGATCAGGGTGCTCAGTGCTCAGTGCTCAGGGTGCTGGGTGCTCAGTGCTCAGGGTGCTGGGTACTCAGTGCTCAGGGTGCTGGGTGCTCAGTACTCAGTGTGCTGGGTGCTCAGTGCTCGGGGTGCTGGGTGTTCAGTGCTCAGGGTGCTGGGTGCTCAGTTCTCAGGGTGCTGGGTGCTCAGTACTCGGGGTGCTGTGTGCTCAGTACTCAGGTTGCTAGGTGCTCAGTACTCAGGGTGGTGGGTGCTCAGTGCTCAGGGTGCTGGGTGCTCAGTGCTCGGGGTGCTGGGTGCTCAGTGCTCAGTACTCAGGGTGCTGGGTGCTCAGTGCTCGGGATGCTGGGTGCTCAGTGCTCAGTACTCTGGGTGCTGGGTGCTCAGTGCTCAGGGTGCTGGGTGCTCAGTGCTCAGGGTGCTGGGTACTCAGTGCTCAGGGTGCTGGGTGCTCAGTACTCAGGGTGCTCAGTGCTCAGTACTCGGGGTGCTGGGTGCTCAGTGCTCGGGGTGCTGGGTGCTCAGTGCTCAGTACTCAGGGTGCTGGGTGCTCAGTGCTCAGGGTGCTGGGTGCTCAGTGCTCAGGGTGCTGGGTGCTCAGTGCTCAGGGTGCTGGGTACTTAGTGCTCAGGGTGCTCGGTGCTCAGTGCTCAGGGTGCTCAGTGTTCGGGGTGCTCGGATCTCAGTACTCAGGGTGCTGGGTGCTCAGTGCTCGGGGTGCTGGGTGCTCAGTGCTCAGTACTCAGGGTGCTGGGTGCTCAGTTCTCAGTGTGCTGGGTGCTCAGTGCTCAGGGTGCTGGGTGCTCAGTGCTCAGGGTGCTGGGTGCTCAGTACTCAGGGTGCTGGGTGCTCAGTGCTCGGGGTGCTGGGTGCTCAGTGCTCAGGGTGCTGGGTGCTCAGTACTCAGGGTGCTGGGTACTCAGTACTCGGCGTGCTGGGGGCTCAGTGCTCGGGGTGCTGGGTGCTCAGTACTCAGGGTGCTGGGTGCTCAGTACTCCGGGTGCTGGGTGCTCAGTTCTCGGTGTGCTCGGTGCTCAGTACTCTGTGATCAGGGTGCTCAGTGCTCAGTGCTCAGGGTGCTGGGTGCTCAGTACTCAGGGTGCTGGGTGCTCAGTACCCAGGGTGCTGGGTGCTCAGTACTCGGGTGGTGGGTGCTCAGTGCTCAGGGTGCTGGGTGCTCAGTGCTCGGGTTGCTGGGTGCTCAGTGCTCAGTACTCAGGGTGCTGGGAGCTCAGTGCTCGGGGTGCTGGGTGGTCAGTGCTCAGTACTCAGGGTGCTGGGTGCTCAGTGCTCAGGGTGCTGGGTGCTCAGTGCTCAGGGTGCTGGGTGCTCAGTACCCAGGGTGCTGGGTGCTCAGTACTCGGGTGGTGGGTGCTCAGTGCTCAGGGTGCTGGGTGCTCAGTGCTCGGGTTGCTGGGTGCTCAGTGCTCAGTACTCAGGGTGCTGGGAGCTCAGTGCTCATGGTGCTGGGTGGTCAGTGCTCAGTACTCAGGGTGCTGGGTGCTCAGTGCTCAGGGTGCTGGGTGCTCAGTGCTCAGGGTGCTGGGTGCTCAGTATTCAGGGTACTCAGTGCTCAGTACTCGGGGTGCTGGGTGCTCAGTGCTCAGGGTGCTCACTGCTCAGTACTCGGGGTGCTGGGTGCTCAGTGCTCAGTGCTCGGGGTGCTGGGTGCTCAGTGCTCGGGGCGCTGGGTGCTCAGTGCTCGGGGTGCTGGGTGCTCAGTACTCGGGGTGCTGGGTGCTCAGTGCTCAGGGTGCTCAGTGCTCAGTACTCAGTGCTCAGGGTGCTCAGTGCTCAGTGCTCAGGGTGCTGGGTGTTCAGTACTCAGGGTGCTGGGTGCTCAGTACTCAGGGTGCTGGGTGCTCAGTGCTCAGGGTGCTGGGTGCTCAGTGCTCGGGGCGCTGGGTGCTCAGTACTCAGGGTGCTGGGTGCTCAGTGCTCGGGATGCTGGGTGCTCAGTGCTCAGGGTGCTGGGTGCTCAGTACTCGGGGTGCTGGGTGCTCAGTACTCGGGGTGCTGTGTGCTCAGTACTCAGGGTGCTGGGTGCTCAGTACTCAGGGTGCTGGGTGCTCAGTACTCGGGTGCTGGGTGCTCAGTGCTCAGGGTGCTGGGTGCTCAGTGCTCAGTACTCAGGGTGCTGGGTGCTCAGTGCTCGGGGTGCTGGGTGCTCAGTGCTCAGTAATCAGGGTGCTGGGTGCTCAGTGCTCAGGGTGCTGTGTGCTCAGTGCTCAGGGTGCTGGGTGCTCAGTGCTTAGGGTGCTGGGTACTCAGCGCTCAGAGTGCTGGGTGCTCAGTACTCAGGGTGCTGGGTGCTCAGTACTCAGGGTGCTGGGTGCTCAGTGCTCGGGGTGCTGGGGGCTCAGTGCTCACGGTGCTGGGTGCTCAGTGCTCGGTGTGCTCGGTGCTCAGTACTCAGGGTGCTGGGTGCTCAGTGATCGAGGTGCTCAGTACTCAGGGTGCTGTGTGTTCAGTGCTCAGGGTGCTGGGTGCTCGTACTCAGGGTGCTCGGTGCTTAGTACTCAGGGTGCTGGGTGCTCAGTACTCCGGGTGCTGGGTGCTCAGTGCTCGGGGTGCTCGGTGCTCAGTGCTCAAGGTGCTGGGTGCTCAGTACTCAGGTTGCTCAGTGCTCAGGGTGCTCGGTGCTGGTGGCGCTGGGTGCTCAGTGCTCGGGGTGCTCGGAGCTCAGTACTCAGGGTGCTGGGTGCTCAGTGCTCGGGGTGCTGGGTGCTCAGTACTCTGGGTGCTGGGTACTCAGTGCTCGGGGTGCTCGGTGCTCAGTACGTTAGGTGCTCACTACTCAGGGTGCTGGGTGCTCAGTGCTCAGTGTGCTGGGTGCTCAGTGCTCAGGGTGCTGTGTGCTCAGTGCTCAGGGTGCTGGGTGCTCAGTACTCAGGGTGCTGGGTGCTCAGTGCTCGGGGTGCTGGGTGCTCAGTGCTCAGGGTGCTGGGTGCTCAGTACTCAGGGTGCTGGGTGCTCAGTACTTGGGGTGCTGGGTGCTCAATGCTCGGGGTGCTGGGTGCTCAGTACTCAGGGTGCTGGGTGCTCAGTACTCAGGGTGCTGGGTGCTCAGTACTCAGGGTGCTGGGCGCTCAGTACTCGGGTGCTGGGTGCTCAGTGCTCAGGGTGCTGGGTGCTCAGTTCTCGGGGTGCTGGTTGCTCAGTGCTCAGTACTCAGGGTGCTGGGTGCTCAGTGCCCGGGGTGCTGGGTGCTCAGTGCTCAGTACTCAGGGTGCTGGGTGCTCAGTGCTCAGGGTGCTGGGTGCTCAGTGCTCAGGGTGCTGGGTGCTCAGTGCTCGGGGTGCTGGGTGCTCAGTGCTCAGTACTCAGGGTGCTGGGTGCTCAGTGCTCAGGGTGCTGGGTGCTCAGTGCTCAGTACTCAGGGTGCTGGGTGCTCAGTGCTCAGGGTGCTGGGTGCTCAGTGCTCGGGGTGCTGGGTGCTCAGTACTCAGGGTGCTGGGTGCTCAGTACTCCGGGTGCTGGGTGCTCAGTTCTCGGGGTGCTCGGTGCTCAGTGCTCAGGGTGCTGGGTGCTCAGTACTCAGGGTGCTGGGTACTCAGTGCTCAGGGTGCTCGGTGCTCAGTACTCGGGGTGCTGGGTGCTCATTCTCGGGGTGCTGGGTGCTCAGTGCTCAGGGTGGTGGGTGCTCACTACTCAGTGTGCTGGGTGCTCAGTGCTCAGGGTGCTGGGTGCTCTGTACTCAGGGTGCTGGGTGCTCAGTGCTCAGGGTGCTGGGTGCTCAGTACTCAGGGTGCTGGGAGCTCAGTGCTCAGGGTGATCGGTGCTCAGTACTCAGGGTGCTCAGTACTCAGGGTGCTGGGTGCTCAGTGCTCGGGGTGCTGGGTGCTCAGTGCTCAGGGTGATCGGTGCTCAGTACTCAGGGTGCTGGGTGCTCAGTGCTCAGGGTGCTGGGTGCTCAGTCCTCAGGGTGCTCAGTGCTCAGGGTGCTGGGTGCTCAGTGCTCGGGGTGCTCGGTGCTCAGTACTCAGGGTGCTGAGTGCTCAGTACTCAGGGTGCTGGGTGCTCAGTACTCAGGGTGCTGGGTGCTCAGTGCTCAGGGTGCTGGGGGATCAGTGCTCAGGGTGCTGGGTGCTCAGTGCTCAGGGTGCTGGGTGCTCAGTGCTCGGGGTGCTGGGTGCTCAGTACTCAGGGTGCTGGGTGCTCAGTGCTCGGGTTGCTCGGTGCTCAGTACGTTGGGTGCTCACAACTCAGGGTGCTGGGTGATCAGTGCTCAGGGTGCTGGGTGCTCAGTGCTCAGGGTGCTCAGAGCTCAGTGCTCAGGGTGCTGGGTGCTCAGTACTCAGGGTGCTGGTTGCTCAGTACTCAGGGTGCTCAGTGCTCAGTACTCAGGGTGCTCAGTGCTCAGTACTCAGGGTGCACAGTGCTCAGGGTGCTGGGTGCTCAATCCTCAGGGTGCTGGGTGCTCAGTACTCCGGGTGCTGGGTGCTGGGTGCTCAGTGCTCAGGGTGCTGGGTGCTCAGTGCTCAGGGTGCTGGGTGCTCAGTACTCAGGGTGCTGGGTGCTCAGTGCTCGGGGTGCTGTGTGCTCAATGCTCAGGGTGCTGGGTGCTCAGTACTCAGGGTGCTGGGTGCTCAGTTCTCGGGGTGCTCGGTGCTCAGTACTCAGGGTGCTGGGTGCTCAGTACTCAGGGTGCTGTGTGCTCAGTACTCAGGTGCTGGGTGCTCAGTGCTGAGGGTGCTGGGTGCTCAGTGCTCGGGGTGCTGGGTGCTCAGTGCTCAGTACTCAGGGTGCTGGTTGCTCAGTGCTCGGGGTGCTGGGTGCTCAGTGCTCAGTATTCATGGTGCTGGGTGCTCAGTGCTCAGGGTGCTGGGTGCTCAGTGCTCAGGGTGCTGGGTGCTCAGTGCTCAGGGTGCTGTGTACTCAGTGCTCAGGGTGCTGGGTGCTCAGTACTCAGGGTGCTCAGTGCTCAGTACTCGGGGTGCTGGGTGCTCATTGCTCGGGGTGCTGGGTGCTCAGTGCTCAGTACTCAGGGTGCTGGGTGCTCAGTGCTCAGGGTGCTGGGTGCTCAGTGCTCAGGGTGCTGGGTGCTCAGTGCTCAGGGTGCTGGGTGCTCAGTGCTCAGGGTGCTGGGTACTCAGTGCTCAGGGTGCACGGTGCTCAGTGCTCAGGGTGCTCAGTACTCGGGGTGCTCGGAGCACAGTACTCAGGGTGCTGGGTGCTCAGTGCTCGGGGTGCTCGGTGCTCAGTACTCAGGGTGCTGGGTGCTCAGTGCTCGGGGTGCTGGGTGCTCAGTGCTCAGTATTAAGGGTGCTGTGTGCTCAGTGCTCAGGGTGCTGTGTGCTCAGTGCTCAGGGTGCTGGGTGCTCAGTGCTCAGGGTGCTGGGTACTCAGTGCTCAGGGTGCTGGGTGCTCAGTACTCAGGGTGCTGGGTGCTCAGTACTCAGGGTGCTGGGTGCTCAGTGCTCGGGGTGCTATGTGCTCAGTGCTCGCGGTGCTGGGTGCTCAGTGCTCAGGGTGCTCGGTGCTCAGTACTCAGGGTGCTGGGTGCTCAGTGCTCGAGGTGTTCAGTGCTCAGGGTGCTGGGTGCTCAGTACTCAGGGTGCTCGGTGCTTAGTACTCAGTGTGCTGGGTGCTCAGTACTCCTGGTGCTGGGTGCTCAGTGCTCAAGGTGCTGGGTGCTCAGTACTCAGGGTGCTCGTTGCTCAGGGTGCAGGGTGCTCAGTACTCAGGGTGCTGGGTGCTCAGTGCTCAGGGTGCTCGGTGCTCGGGGCGCTGGGTGCTCAGTGCTCGCGGTGCTCGGAGCTCAGTACTCAGGGTGCTGGGTGCTCAGTGCTCAGGGTGCTCGGTGCTCAGTACTCAGGGTGCTGGGTGCTCAGTGCTCAGGGTGCTGGGTGCTCAGTGCTCATGGTGCTGGGTGCTCAGTACTCAGGGTGCTGGGTGCTCAGTGCTCGGGGTGCTGGGTGCTCAGTGCTCAGGGTGCTGGGTGCTCAGTGCTCAGGGTGCTGGGTGCTCAGTACTCAGGGTGCTGGGTGCTCAGTGCTCAGTGTGCTGGGTGCTCAGTGCTCAGGGTGCTGGGGGCTCAGTGCTCAGGGTGCTGGGTGCTCAGTGCTCGGGGTGCTGGGTGCTCAGTGCTCAGTACTCAGGGTGCTGGGAGCTCAGTGCTCAGGGTGCTGGGTGCTCAGTGCTGAGTACTCAGGGTGCTGGGTGCTCAGTGCTCAGGGTGCTGGGTGCTCAGTGCTCGGGGTGCTGGGTGGTCAGTACTCAGGGTGCTGGGTGCTCAGTACTCCGGGTGCTGGGTGCTCAGTTCTCGGGGTGCTCGGTGCTCAGTACTCAGTGATCAGGGTGCTCAGTGCTCAGTGCTCAGGGTGCTGGGTGTTCAGTACTCAGGGTGCTGGGTGCTCAGTACTCAGGGTGCTGGGTGCTCAGTGCTCAGGGTGCTGGGTGCTCAGTACTCGGGTTGCTCGGTGCTCAGTGCTCAGGGTGCTGGGTGCTCAGTACTCAGGGTGCTGGGTACTCAGTGCTCAGGGTGCTCGGTGCTCAGTACTCGGGGTGCTGGGTGCTCATTCTCGGGGTGCTGGGTGCTCAGTGCTCGGGGTGCTGGGTGCTCAGTACTCAGTGTGCTGGGTGCTCAGTGCTCAGGGTGCTGGGTGCTCTGTACTCAGGGTGCTGGGTGCTCAGTGCTCAGGGTGCTGGGTGCTCAGTACTCAGGGTGCTGGGAGCTCAGTGCTCAGGGTGATCGGTGCGCAGTACTCAGGGTGCTCAGTACTCAGGGTGCTGGGTGCTCAGTGCTTGGGGTGCTGGGTGCTCAGTGCTCAGTACTCAGGGTGCTGGGTGCTCAGTGCTCAGGGTGCTGGGTGCTCAGTTCTCGGGGTGCTGGTTGCTCAGTGCTCAGTACTCAGGGTGCTGGGTGCTCAGTGCCCGGGGTGCTGGGTGCTCAGTGCTCAGTACTCAGGGTGCTGGGTGCTCAGTGCTCAGGGTGCTGGGTGCTCAGTGCTCAGGGTGCTGGGTGCTCAGTGCTCGGGGTGCTGGGTGCTCAGTGCTCAGTACTCAGGGTGCTGGGTGCTCAGTGCTCAGGGTGCTGGGTGCTCAGTGCTCAGTACTCAGGGTGCTGGGTGCTCAGTGCTCAGGGTGCTGGGTGCTCAGTGCTCGGGGTGCTGGGTGCTCAGTACTCAGGGTGCTGGGTGCTCAGTACTCCGGGTGCTGGGTGCTCAGTTCTCGGGGTGCTCGGTGCTCAGTGCTCAGGGTGCTGGGTGCTCAGTACTCAGGGTGCTGGGTACTCAGTGCTCAGGGTGCTCGGTGCTCAGTACTCGGGGTGCTGGGTGCTCATTCTCGGGGTGCCTGGTGCTCAGTGCTCAGGGTGGTGGGTGCTCACTACTCAGTGTGCTGGGTGCTCAGTGCTCAGGGTGCTGGGTGCTCTGTACTCAGGGTGCTGGGTGCTCAGTGCTCAGGGTGCTGGGTGCTCAGTACTCAGGGTGCTGGGAGCTCAGTGCTCAGGGTGATCGGTGCTCAGTACTCAGGGTGCTCAGTACTCAGGGTGCTGGGTGCTCAGTGCTCGGGGTGCTGGGTGCTCAGTGCTCAGGGTGATCGGTGCTCAGTACTCAGGGTGCTGGGTGCTCAGTGCTCAGGGTGCTGGGTGCTCAGTCCTCAGGGTGCTCAGTGCTCAGGGTGCTGGGTGCTCAGTGCTCGGGGTGCTCGGTGCTCAGTACTCAGGGTGCTGAGTGCTCAGTACTCAGGGTGCTGGGTGCTCAGTACTCAGGGTGCTGGGTGCTCAGTGCTCAGGGTGCTGGGGGATCAGTGCTCAGGGTGCTGGGTGCTCAGTGCTCAGGGTGCTGGGTGCTCAGTGCTCGGGGTGCTGGGTGCTCAGTACTCAGGGTGCTGGGTGCTCAGTGCTCGGGGTGCTCGGTGCTCAGTACGTTGGGTGCTCACAACTCAGGGTGCTGGGGGATCAGTGCTCAGGGTGCTGGGTGCTCAGTGCTCAGGGTGCTGGGTGCTCAGTGCTCGGGGTGCTGGGTGCTCAGTACTCAGGGTGCTGGGTGCTCAGTGCTCGGGGTGCTCGGTGCTCAGTACGTTGGGTGCTCACAACTCAGGGTGCTGGGTGATCAGTGCTCAGGGTGCTGGGTGCTCAGTGCTCAGGGTGCTCAGAGCTCAGTGCTCAGGGTGCTGGGTGCTCAGTACTCAGGGTGCTGGTTGCTCAGTACTCAGGGTGCTCAGTGCTCAGTACTCAGGGTGCTCAGTGCTCAGTACTCAGGGTGCACAGTGCTCAGGGTGCTGGGTGCTCAATCCTCAGGGTGCTGGGTGCTCAGTACTCCGGGTGCTGGGTGCTGGGTGCTCAGTGCTCAGGGTGCTGGGTGCTCAGTGCTCAGGGTGCTGGGTGCTCAGTACTCAGGGTGCTGGGTGCTCAGTGCTCGGGGTGCTGTGTGCTCAATGCTCAGGGTGCTGGGTGCTCAGTACTCAGGGTGCTGGGTGCTCAGTTCTCGGGGTGCTCGGTGCTCAGTACTCAGGGTGCTGGGTGCTCAGTACTCAGGGTGCTGTGTGCTCAGTACTCAGGTGCTGGGTGCTCAGTGCTGAGGGTGCTGGGTGCTCAGTGCTCGGGGTGCTGGGTGCTCAGTGCTCAGTACTCAGGGTGCTGGTTGCTCAGTGCTCGGGGTGCTGGGTGCTCAGTGCTCAGTATTCATGGTGCTGGGTGCTCAGTGCTCAGGGTGCTGGGTGCTCAGTGCTCAGGGTGCTGGGTGCTCAGTGCTCAGGGTGCTGTGTACTCAGTGCTCAGGGTGCTGGGTGCTCAGTACTCAGGGTGCTCAGTGCTCAGTACTCGGGGTGCTGGGTGCTCATTGCTCGGGGTGCTGGGTGCTCAGTGCTCAGTACTCAGGGTGCTGGGTGCTCAGTGCTCAGGGTGCTGGGTGCTCAGTGCTCAGGGTGCTGGGTGCTCAGTGCTCAGGGTGCTGGGTGCTCAGTGCTCAGGGTGCTGGGTACTCAGTGCTCAGGGTGCACGGTGCTCAGTGCTCAGGGTGCTCAGTACTCGGGGTGCTCGGAGCACAGTACTCAGGGTGCTGGGTGCTCAGTGCTCGGGGTGCTCGGTGCTCAGTACTCAGGGTGCTGGGTGCTCAGTGCTCGGGGTGCTGGGTGCTCAGTGCTCAGTATTAAGGGTGCTGTGTGCTCAGTGCTCAGGGTGCTGTGTGCTCAGTGCTCAGGGTGCTGGGTGCTCAGTGCTCAGGGTGCTGGGTACTCAGTGCTCAGGGTGCTGGGTGCTCAGTACTCAGGGTGCTGGGTGCTCAGTACTCAGGGTGCTGGGTGCTCAGTGCTCGGGGTGCTATGTGCTCAGTGCTCGCGGTGCTGGGTGCTCAGTGCTCAGGGTGCTCGGTGCTCAGTACTCAGGGTGCTGGGTGCTCAGTGCTCGAGGTGTTCAGTGCTCAGGGTGCTGGGTGCTCAGTACTCAGGGTGCTCGGTGCTTAGTACTCAGTGTGCTGGGTGCTCAGTACTCCTGGTGCTGGGTGCTCAGTGCTCAAGGTGCTGGGTGCTCAGTACTCAGGGTGCTCGTTGCTCAGGGTGCAGGGTGCTCAGTACTCAGGGTGCTGGGTGCTCAGTGCTCAGGGTGCTCGGTGCTCGGGGCGCTGGGTGCTCAGTGCTCGCGGTGCTCGGAGCTCAGTACTCAGGGTGCTGGGTGCTCAGTGCTCAGGGTGCTCGGTGCTCAGTACTCAGGGTGCTGGGTGCTCAGTGCTCAGGGTGCTGGGTGCTCAGTGCTCATGGTGCTGGGTGCTCAGTACTCAGGGTGCTGGGTGCTCAGTGCTCGGGGTGCTGGGTGCTCAGTGCTCAGGGTGCTGGGTGCTCAGTGCTCAGGGTGCTGGGTGCTCAGTACTCAGGGTGCTGGGTGCTCAGTGCTCAGTGTGCTGGGTGCTCAGTGCTCAGGGTGCTGGGGGCTCAGTGCTCAGGGTGCTGGGTGCTCAGTGCTCGGGGTGCTGGGTGCTCAGTGCTCAGTACTCAGGGTGCTGGGAGCTCAGTGCTCAGGGTGCTGGGTGCTCAGTGCTGAGTACTCAGGGTGCTGGGTGCTCAGTGCTCAGGGTGCTGGGTGCTCAGTGCTCGGGGTGCTGGGTGGTCAGTACTCAGGGTGCTGGGTGCTCAGTACTCCGGGTGCTGGGTGCTCAGTTCTCGGGGTGCTCGGTGCTCAGTACTCAGTGATCAGGGTGCTCAGTGCTCAGTGCTCAGGGTGCTGGGTGTTCAGTACTCAGGGTGCTGGGTGCTCAGTACTCAGGGTGCTGGGTGCTCAGTGCTCAGGGTGCTGGGTGCTCAGTACTCGGGTTGCTCGGTGCTCAGTGCTCAGGGTGCTGGGTGCTCAGTACTCAGGGTGCTGGGTACTCAGTGCTCAGGGTGCTCGGTGCTCAGTACTCGGGGTGCTGGGTGCTCATTCTCGGGGTGCTGGGTGCTCAGTGCTCGGGGTGCTGGGTGCTCAGTACTCAGTGTGCTGGGTGCTCAGTGCTCAGGGTGCTGGGTGCTCTGTACTCAGGGTGCTGGGTGCTCAGTGCTCAGGGTGCTGGGTGCTCAGTACTCAGGGTGCTGGGAGCTCAGTGCTCAGGGTGATCGGTGCGCAGTACTCAGGGTGCTCAGTACTCAGGGTGCTGGGTGCTCAGTGCTTGGGGTGCTGGGTGCTCAGTGCTCAGTACTCAGGGTGCTGGGTGCTCAGTGCTCAGGGTGCTGGGTGCTCAGTTCTCGGGGTGCTGGTTGCTCAGTGCTCAGTACTCAGGGTGCTGGGTGCTCAGTGCCCGGGGTGCTGGGTGCTCAGTGCTCAGTACTCAGGGTGCTGGGTGCTCAGTGCTCAGGGTGCTGGGTGCTCAGTGCTCAGGGTGCTGGGTGCTCAGTGCTCGGGGTGCTGGGTGCTCAGTGCTCAGTACTCAGGGTGCTGGGTGCTCAGTGCTCAGGGTGCTGGGTGCTCAGTGCTCAGTACTCAGGGTGCTGGGTGCTCAGTGCTCAGGGTGCTGGGTGCTCAGTGCTCGGGGTGCTGGGTGCTCAGTACTCAGGGTGCTGGGTGCTCAGTACTCCGGGTGCTGGGTGCTCAGTTCTCGGGGTGCTCGGTGCTCAGTGCTCAGGGTGCTGGGTGCTCAGTACTCAGGGTGCTGGGTACTCAGTGCTCAGGGTGCTCGGTGCTCAGTACTCGGGGTGCTGGGTGCTCATTCTCGGGGTGCCTGGTGCTCAGTGCTCAGGGTGGTGGGTGCTCACTACTCAGTGTGCTGGGTGCTCAGTGCTCAGGGTGCTGGGTGCTCTGTACTCAGGGTGCTGGGTGCTCAGTGCTCAGGGTGCTGGGTGCTCAGTACTCAGGGTGCTGGGAGCTCAGTGCTCAGGGTGATCGGTGCTCAGTACTCAGGGTGCTCAGTACTCAGGGTGCTGGGTGCTCAGTGCTCGGGGTGCTGGGTGCTCAGTGCTCAGGGTGATCGGTGCTCAGTACTCAGGGTGCTGGGTGCTCAGTGCTCAGGGTGCTGGGTGCTCAGTCCTCAGGGTGCTCAGTGCTCAGGGTGCTGGGTGCTCAGTGCTCGGGGTGCTCGGTGCTCAGTACTCAGGGTGCTGAGTGCTCAGTACTCAGGGTGCTGGGTGCTCAGTACTCAGGGTGCTGGGTGCTCAGTGCTCAGGGTGCTGGGGGATCAGTGCTCAGGGTGCTGGGTGCTCAGTGCTCAGGGTGCTGGGTGCTCAGTGCTCGGGGTGCTGGGTGCTCAGTACTCAGGGTGCTGGGTGCTCAGTGCTCGGGGTGCTCGGTGCTCAGTACGTTGGGTGCTCACAACTCAGGGTGCTGGGTGATCAGTGCTCAGGGTGCTGGGTGCTCAGTGCTCAGGGTGCTCAGAGCTCAGTGCTCAGGGTGCTGGGTGCTCAGTACTCAGGGTGCTGGTTGCTCAGTACTCAGGGTGCTCAGTGCTCAGTACTCAGGGTGCTCAGTGCTCAGTACTCAGGGTGCACAGTGCTCAGGGTGCTGGGTGCTCAATCCTCAGGGTGCTGGGTGCTCAGTACTCCGGGTGCTGGGTGCTGGGTGCTCAGTGCTCAGGGTGCTGGGTGCTCAGTGCTCAGGGTGCTGGGTGCTCAGTACTCAGGGTGCTGGGTGCTCAGTGCTCGGGGTGCTGTGTGCTCAATGCTCAGGGTGCTGGGTGCTCAGTACTCAGGGTTCTGGGTGCTCAGTTCTCGGGGTGCTCGGTGCTCAGTACTCAGGGTGCTGGGTGCTCAGTACTCAGGGTGCTGTGTGCTCAGTACTCAGGTGCTGGGTGCTCAGTGCTCAGCGTGCTGGGTGCTCAGTGCTCGGGGTGCTGGGTGCTCAGTGCTCAGTACTCAGGGTGCTGGTTGCTCAGTGCTCGGGGTGCTGGGTGCTCAGTGCTCAGTATTCATGGTGCTGGGTGCTCAGTGCTCAGGGTGCTGGGTGCTCAGTGCTCAGGGTGCTGGGTGCTCAGTGCTCAGGGTGCTGTGTACTCAGTGCTCAGGGTGCTGGGTGCTCAGTACTCAGGGTGCTCAGTGCTCAGTACTCGGGGTGCTGGGTGCTCATTGCTCGGGGTGCTGGGTGCTCAGTGCTCAGTACTCAGGGTGCTGGGTGCTCAGTGCTCAGGGTGCTGGGTGCTCAGTGCTCAGGGTGCTGGGTGCTCAGTGCTCAGGGTGCTGGGTGCTCAGTGCTCAGGGTGCTGGGTACTCAGTGCTCAGGGTGCACGGTGCTCAGTGCTCAGGGTGCTCAGTACTCGGGGTGCTCGGAGCACAGTACTCAGGGTGCTGGGTGCTCAGTGCTCGGGGTGCTCGGTGCTCAGTACTCAGGGTGCTGGGTGCTCAGTGCTCGGGGTGCTGGGTGCTCAGTGCTCAGTATTAAGGGTGCTGTGTGCTCAGTGCTCAGGGTGCTGTGTGCTCAGTGCTCAGGGTGCTGGGTGCTCAGTGCTCAGGGTGCTGGGTACTCAGTGCTCAGGGTGCTGGGTGCTCAGTACTCAGGGTGCTGGGTGCTCAGTACTCAGGGTGCTGGGTGCTCAGTGCTCGGGGTGCTATGTGCTCAGTGCTCGCGGTGCTGGGTGCTCAGTGCTCGGGGTGCTCGGTGCTCAGTACTCAGGGTGCTGGGTGCTCAGTGCTCGAGGTGTTCAGTGCTCAGGGTGCTGGGTGCTCAGTACTCAGGGTGCTCGGTGCTTAGTACTCAGTGTGCTGGGTGCTCAGTACTCCTGGTGCTGGGTGCTCAGTGCTCAAGGTGCTGGGTGCTCAGTACTCAGGGTGCTCGTTGCTCAGGGTGCAGGGTGCTCAGTACTCAGGGTGCTGGGTGCTCAGTGCTCAGGGTGCTCGGTGCTCGGGGCGCTGGGTGCTCAGTGCTCGCGGTGCTCGGAGCTCAGTACTCAGGGTGCTGGGTGCTCAGTGCTCAGGGTGCTCGGTGCTCAGTACTCAGGGTGCTGGGTGCTCAGTGCTCAGGGTGCTGGGTGCTCAGTGCTCATGGTGCTGGGTGCTCAGTACTCAGGGTGCTGGGTGCTCAGTGCTCGGGGTGCTGGGTGCTCAGTGCTCAGGGTGCTGGGTGCTCAGTGCTCAGGGTGCTGGGTGCTCAGTACTCAGGGTGCTGGGTGCTCAGTGCTCGGTGTGCTGGGTGCTCAGTGCTCAGGGTGCTGGGGGCTCAGTGCTCAGGGTGCTGGGTGCTCAGTGCTCGGGGTGCTGGGTGCTCAGTGCTCAGTACTCAGGGTGCTGGGTGCTCAGTGCTCACGGTGCTGGGTGCTCAGTGCTGAGTACTCAGGGTGCTGGGTGCTCAGTGCTCAGGGTGCTGGTTGCTCAGTGCTCGGGGTGCTGGGTGGTCAGTACTCAGGGTGCTGGGTGCTCAGTACTCCGGGTGCTGGGTGCTCAGTTCTCGGGGTGCTCGGTGCTCAGTACTCAGTGATCAGGGTGCTCAGTGCTCAGTGCTCAGGGTGCTGGGTGTTCAGTACTCAGGGTGCTGGGTGCTCAGTACTCAGGGTGCTGGGTGCTCAGTGCTCAGGGTGCTGGGTGCTCAGTACTCGGGTTGCTCGGTGCTCAGTGCTCAGGGTGCTGGGGGATCAGTGCTCAGGGTGCTGGGTGCTCAGTGCTCAGGGTGCTGGGTGCTCAGTGCTCGGGGTGCTGGGTGCTCAGTACTCAGGGTGCTGGGTGCTCAGTGCTCGGGGTGCTCGGTGCTCAGTACGTTGGGTGCTCACAACTCAGGGTGCTGGGTGATCAGTGCTCAGGGTGCTGGGTGCTCAGTGCTCAGGGTGCTCAGAGCTCAGTGCTCAGGGTGCTGGGTGCTCAGTACTCAGGGTGCTGGTTGCTCAGTACTCAGGGTGCTCAGTGCTCAGTACTCAGGGTGCTCAGTGCTCAGTACTCAGGGTGCACAGTGCTCAGGGTGCTGGGTGCTCAATCCTCAGGGTGCTGGGTGCTCAGTACTCCGGGTGCTGGGTGCTGGGTGCTCAGTGCTCAGGGTGCTGGGTGCTCAGTGCTCAGGGTGCTGGGTGCTCAGTACTCAGGGTGCTGGGTGCTCAGTGCTCGGGGTGCTGTGTGCTCAATGCTCAGGGTGCTGGGTGCTCAGTACTCAGGGTTCTGGGTGCTCAGTTCTCGGGGTGCTCGGTGCTCAGTACTCAGGGTGCTGGGTGCTCAGTACTCAGGGTGCTGTGTGCTCAGTACTCAGGTGCTGGGTGCTCAGTGCTCAGGGTGCTGGGTGCTCAGTGCTCGGGGTGCTGGGTGCACAGTGCTCAGTACTCAGGGTGCTGGTTGCTCAGTGCTCGGGGTGCTGGGTGCTCAGTGCTCAGTATTCATGGTGCTGGGTGCTCAGTGCTCAGGGTGCTGGGTGCTCAGTGCTCAGGGTGCTGGGTGCTCAGTGCTCAGGGTGCTGTGTACTCAGTGCTCAGGGTGCTGGGTGCTCAGTACTCAGGGTGCTCAGTGCTCAGTACTCGGGGTGCTGGGTGCTCATTGCTCGGGGTGCTGGGTGCTCAGTGCTCAGTACTCAGGGTGCTGGGTGCTCAGTGCTCAGGGTGCTGGGTGCTCAGTGCTCAGGGTGCTGGGTGCTCAGTGCTCAGGTTGCTGGGTGCTCAGTGCTCAGGGTGCTGGGTACTCAGTGCTCAGGGTGCACGGTGCTCAGTGCTCAGGGTGCTCAGTACTCGGGGTGCTCGGAGCACAGTACTCAGGGTGCTGGGTGCTCAGTGCTCGGGGTGCTCGGTGCTCAGTACTCAGGGTGCTGGGTGCTCAGTGCTCGGGGTGCTGGGTGCTCAGTGCTCAGTATTAAGGGTGCTGTGTGCTCAGTGCTCAGGGTGCTGTGTGCTCAGTGCTCAGGGTGCTGGGTGCTCAGTGCTCAGGGTGCTGGGTACTCAGTGCTCAGGGTGCTGGGTGCTCAGTACTCAGGGTGCTGGGTGCTCAGTACTCAGGGTGCTGGGTGCTCAGTGCTCGGGGTGCTATGTGCTCAGTGCTCGCGGTGCTGGGTGCTCAGTGCTCGGGGTGCTCGGTGCTCAGTACTCAGGGTGCTGGGTGCTCAGTGCTCGGGGTGTTCAGTGCTCAGGGTGCTGGGTGCTCAGTACTCAGGGTGCTCGGTGCTTAGTACTCAGTGTGCTGGGTGCTCAGTACTCCTGGTGCTGGGTGCTCAGTGCTCAAGGTGCTGGGTGCTCAGTACTCAGGGTGCTCGTTGCTCAGGGTGCAGGGTGCTCAGTACTCAGGGTGCTGGGTGCTCAGTGCTCAGGGTGCTCGGTGCTCGGGGCGCTGGGTGCTCAGTGCTCGCGGTGCTCGGAGCTCAGTACTCAGGGTGCTGGGTGCTCAGTGCTCAGGGTGCTCGGTGCTCAGTACTCAGGGTGCTGGGTGCTCAGTGCTCAGGGTGCTGGGTGCTCAGTGCTCATGGTGCTGGGTGCTCAGTACTCAGGGTGCTGGGTGCTCAGTGCTCGGGGTGCTGGGTGCTCAGTGCTCAGGGTGCTGGGTGCTCAGTGCTCAGGGTGCTGGGTGCTCAGTACTCAGGGTGCTGGGTGCTCAGTGCTCGGTGTGCTGGGTGCTCAGTGCTCAGGGTGCTGGGGGCTCAGTGCTCAGGGTGCTGGGTGCTCAGTGCTCGGGGTGCTGGGTGCTCAGTGCTCAGTACTCAGGGTGCTGGGTGCTCAGTGCTCACGGTGCTGGGTGCTCAGTGCTGAGTACTCAGGGTGCTGGGTGCTCAGTGCTCAGGGTGCTGGGTGCTCAGTGCTCGGGGTGCTGGGTGGTCAGTACTCAGGGTGCTGGGTGCTCAGTACTCCGGGTGCTGGGTGCTCAGTTCTCGGGGTGCTCGGTGCTCAGTACTCAGTGATCAGGGTGCTCAGTGCTCAGTGCTCAGGGTGCTGGGTGTTCAGTACTCAGGGTGCTGGGTGCTCAGTACTCAGGGTGCTGGGTGCTCAGTGCTCAGGGTGCTGGGTGCTCAGTACTCGGGTTGCTCGGTGCTCAGTGCTCAGGGTGCTGGGTGCTCAGTACTCAGGGTGCTGGGTACTCAGTGCTCAGGGTGCTCGGTGCTCAGTACTCGGGGTGCAGGGTGCTCATTCTCGGGGTGCTGGGTGCTCAGTGCTCGGGGTGCTGGGTGCTCAGTACTCAGTGTGCTGGGTGCTCAGTGCTCAGGGTGCTGGGTGCTCTGTACTCAGGGTGCTGGGTGCTCAGTGCTCAGGGTGCTGGGTGCTCAGTACTCAGGGTGCTGGGAGCTCAGTGCTCAGGGTGATCGGTGCGCAGTACTCAGGGTGCTCAGTACTCAGGGTGCTGGGTGCTCAGTGCTTGGGGTGCTGGGTGCTCAGTGCTCAGGGTGATCGGTGCTCAGTACTCAGGGTGCTGGGTGCTCAGTGCTCAGGGTGCTGGGTGCTCAGTCCTCAGGGTGCTCAGTGCTCAGGGTGCTGGGTGCTCAGTGCTCGGGGTGCTCGCTGCTCAGTACTCAGGGTGCTGAGTGCTCAGTACTCAGGGTGCTGGGTGCTCAGTACTCAGAGTGCTGGGTGCTCAGTGCTCAGGGTGCTGGGTGATCAGTGCTCAGGGTGCTCAGAGCTCAGTGCTCAGGGTGCTGGGTGCTCAGTACTCAGGGTGCTGGTTGCTCAGTACTCAGGGTGCTCAGTGCTCAGTACTCAGGGTGCTCAGTGCTCAGTACTCAGGGTGCACAGTGCTCAGGGTGCTGGGTGCTCAATCCTCAGGGTGCTGGGTGCTCAGTACTCCGGGTGCTGGGTGCTGGGTGCTCAGTGCTCAGGGTGCTGGGTGCTCAGTGCTCAGGGTGCTGGGTGCTCAGTACTCAGGGTGCTGGGTGCTCAGTGCTCGGGGTGCTGTGTGCTCAATGCTCAGGGTGCTGGGTGCTCAGTACTCAGGGTTCTGGGTGCTCAGTTCTCGGGGTGCTCGGTGCTCAGTACTCAGGGTGCTGGGTGCTCAGTACTCAGGGTGCTGTGTGCTCAGTACTCAGGTGCTGGGTGCTCAGTGCTCAGGGTGCTGGGTGCTCAGTGCTCGGGGTGCTGGGTGCTCAGTGCTCAGTACTCAGGGTGCTGGTTGCTCAGTGCTCGGGGTGCTGGGTGCTCAGTGCTCAGTATTCATGGTGCTGGGTGCTCAGTGCTCAGGGTGCTGGGTGCTCAGTGCTCAGGGTGCTGGGTGCTCAGTGCTCAGGGTGCTGTGTACTCAGTGCTCAGGGTGCTGGGTGCTCAGTACTCAGGGTGCTCAGTGCTCAGTACTCGGGGTGCTGGGTGCTCATTGCTCGGGGTGCTGGGTGCTCAGTGCTCAGTACTCAGGGTGCTGGGTGCTCAGTGCTCAGGGTGCTGGGTGCTCAGTGCTCAGGGTGCTGGGTGCTCAGTGCTCAGGGTGCTGGGTGCTCAGTGCTCAGGGTGCTGGGTACTCAGTGCTCAGGGTGCACGGTGCTCAGTGCTCAGGGTGCTCAGTACTCGGGGTGCTCGGAGCACAGTACTCAGGGTGCTGGGTGCTCAGTGCTCGGGGTGATCGGTGCTCAGTACTCAGGGTGCTGGGTGCTCAGTGCTCGGGGTGCTGGGTGCTCAGTGCTCAGTATTAAGGGTGCTGTGTGCTCAGTGCTCAGGGTGCTGTGTGCTCAGTGCTCAGGGTGCTGGGTGCTCAGTGCTCAGGGTGCTGGGTACTCAGTGCTCAGGGTGCTGGGTGCTCAGTACTCAGGGTGCTGGGTGCTCAGTACTCAGGGTGCTGGGTGCTCAGTGCTCGGGGTGCTATGTGCTCAGTGCTCGCGGTGCTGGGTGCTCAGTGCTCGGGGTGCTCGGTGCTCAGTACTCAGGGTGCTGGGTGCTCAGTGCTCGAGGTGTTCAGTGCTCAGGGTGCTGGGTGCTCAGTACTCAGGGTGCTCGGTGCTTAGTACTCAGTGTGCTGGGTGCTCAGTACTCCTGGTGCTGGGTGCTCAGTGCTCAAGGTGCTGGGTGCTCAGTACTCAGGGTGCTCGTTGCTCAGGGTGCAGGGTGCTCAGTACTCAGGGTGCTGGGTGCTCAGTGCTCAGGGTGCTCGGTGCTCGGGGCGCTGGGTGCTCAGTGCTCGCGGTGCTCGGAGCTCAGTACTCAGGGTGCTGGGTGCTCAGTGCTCAGGGTGCTCGGTGCTCAGTACTCAGGGTGCTGGGTGCTCAGTGCTCAGGGTGCTGGGTGCTCAGTGCTCATGGTGCTGGGTGCTCAGTACTCAGGGTGCTGGGTGCTCAGTGCTCGGGGTGCTGGGTGCTCAGTGCTCAGGGTGCTGGGTGCTCAGTGCTCAGGGTGCTGGGTGCTCAGTACTCAGGGTGCTGGGTGCTCAGTGCTCGGTGTGCTGGGTGCTCAGTGCTCAGGGTGCTGGGGGCTCAGTGCTCAGGGTGCTGGGTGCTCAGTGCTCGGGGTGCTGGGTGCTCAGTGCTCAGTACTCAGGGTGCTGGGTGCTCAGTGCTCACGGTGCTGGGTGCTCAGTGCTGAGTACTCAGGGTGCTGGGTGCTCAGTGCTCAGGGTGCTGGGTGCTCAGTGCTCGGGGTGCTGGGTGGTCAGTACTCAGGGTGCTGGGTGCTCAGTACTCCGGGTGCTGGGTGCTCAGTTCTCGGGGTGCTCGGTGCTCAGTAGTCAGTGATCAGGGTGCTCAGTGCTCAGTGCTCAGGGTGCTGGGTGTTCAGTACTCAGGGTGCTGGGTGCTCAGTACTCAGGGTGCTGGGTGCTCAGTGCTCAGGGTGCTGGGTGCTCAGTACTCGGGTTGCTCGGTGCTCAGTGCTCAGGGTGCTGGGTGCTCAGTACTCAGGGTGCTGGGTACTCAGTGCTCAGGGTGCTCGGTGCTCAGTACTCGGGGTGCAGGGTGCTCATTCTCGGGGTGCTGTGTGCTCAGTGCTCGGGGTGCTGGGTGCTCAGTACTCAGTGTGCTGGGTGCTCAGTGCTCAGGGTGCTGGGTGCTCTGTACTCAGGGTGCTGGGTGCTCAGTGCTCAGGGTGCTGGGTGCTCAGTACTCAGGGTGCTGGGAGCTCAGTGCTCAGGGTGATCGGTGCGCAGTACTCAGGGTGCTCAGTACTCAGGGTGCTGGGTGCTCAGTGCTTGGGGTGCTGGGTGCTCAGTGCTCAGGGTGATCGGTGCTCAGTACTCAGGGTGCTGGGTGCTCAGTGCTCAGGGTGCTGGGTGCTCAGTCCTCAGGGTGCTCAGTGCTCAGGGTGCTGGGTGCTCAGTGCTCGGGGTGCTCGCTGCTCAGTACTCAGGGTGCTGAGTGCTCAGTACTCAGGGTGCTGGGTGCTCAGTACTCAGAGTGCTGGGTGCTCAGTGCTCAGGGTGCTGGGTGATCAGTGCTCAGGGTGCTGGGTGCTCAGTGCTCAGGGTGCTGGGTGCTCAGTGCTCGGGGTGCTTGGTGCTCAGTACTCAGGGAGCTGGGTGCTCAGTGCTCGGGGTGCTCGGTGCTCAGTACGTTGGGTGCTCAGTGCTCAGTACTCAGGGTGCTCAGTGCTCAGGGTGCTGGGTGCTCAGTCCTCAGGGTGCTGGGTGCTCAGTACTCCGGGTGCTGGGTGCTGGGTGCTCAGTGCTCAGGGTGCTGGGTGCTCAGTGCTCAGGGTGCTGGGTGCTCAGTACTCAGGGTGCTGGGTGCTCAGTGCTCGGGGTGCTGGGTGCTCAGTGCTCAGGGTGCTGGGTGCTCAGTACTCAGGGTGCTGGGTGCTCACTTCTCGGGGTGCTCGGTGCTCAGTACTCAGGGTGCTGGGTGCTCAGTACTCAGGGTGCTGTGTGCTCAGTACTCAGGTGCTGGGTGCTCAGTGCTCAGGGTGCTGGGTGCTCAGTGCTCGGGGTGCTGGTTGCTCAGTGCTCAGTACTCAGGGTGCTGGGTGCTCAGTGCTCGGGGTGCTGGGTGCTCAGTGCTCAGTATTCATGGTGCTGGGTGCTCAGTGCTCAGGGTGCTGGGTGCTCAGTGCTCAGGGTGCTGGGAGCTCAGTGCTCAGGGTGCTGTGTACTCAGTGCTCAGTGTGCTGGGTGCTCAGTACTCAGGGTGCTCAGTGCTCAGTACTCGGGGTGCTGGGTGCTCAGTGCTCGGGGTGCTGGGTGCTCAGTGCTCAGTACTCAGGGTGCTGGGTGCTCAGTGCTCAGGGTGCTGGGTTCTCAGTGCTCAGGGTGCTGGGTGCTCAGTGCTAAGGGTGCTGGGTACTCAGTGCTCAGGGTGCACGGTGCTCAGTGCTCAGGGTGCTCAGTACTCGGGGTGCTCGGAGCTCAGTACTCAGGGTGCTGGGTGCTCAGTGCTCGGGGTGCTCGGTGCTCAGTACTCAGGGTGCTGGGTGCTCAGTGCTCGGGTGCTGGGTGCTCAGTGCTCAGTATTCAGGGTGCTGTGTGCTCAGTGCTCAGGGTGCTGTGTGCTCAGTGCTCAGGGTGCTGGGTGCTCAGTGCTCAGGGTGCTGGGTACTCAGTGCTCAGGGTGCTGGTTGCTCAGTACTCAGGGTGCTGGGTGCTCAGTACTCAGGGTGCTGGGTGCTCAGTACTCAGGGTGCTGGGCGCTCAGTACTCGGGTGCTGGGTGCTCAGTGCTCAGGGTGCTGGGTGCTCAGTTCTCGGGGTGCTGGTTGCTCAGTGCTCAGTACTCAGGGTGCTGGGTGCTCAGTGCCCGGGGTGCTGGGTGCTCAGTGCTCAGTACTCAGGGTGCTGGGTGCTCAGTGCTCAGGGTGCTGGGTGCTCAGTGCTCAGGGTGCTGGGTGCTCAGTGCTCGGGGTGCTGGGTGCTCAGTGCTCAGTACTCAGGGTGCTGGGTGCTCAGTGCTCAGGGTGCTGGGTGCTCAGTGCTCAGTACTCAGGGTGCTGGGTGCTCAGTGCTCAGGGTGCTGGGTGCTCAGTGCTCGGGGTGCTGGGTGCTCAGTACTCAGGGTGCTGGGTGCTCAGTACTCCGGGTGCTGGGTGCTCAGTTCTCGGGGTGCTCGGTGCTCAGTACTCGGGGTGCTGGGTGCTCATTCTCGGGTTGCTGGGTGCTCAGTGCTCAGGGTGGTGGGTGCTCACTACTCAGTGTGCTGGGTGCTCAGTGCTCTGTGTGCTGGGTGCTCTGTACTCAGGGTGCTGGGTGCTCAGTGCTCAGGGTGCTGGGTGCTCAGTACTCAGGGTGCTGGGAGCTCAGTGCTCAGGGTGATCGGTGCTCAGTACTCAGGGTGCTCAGTACTCAGGGTGCTGGGTGCTCAGTGCTCGGGGTGCTGGGTGCTCAGTGCTCAGGGTGATCGGTGCTCAGTACTCAGGGTGCTGGGTGCTCAGTGCTCAGGGTGCTGGGTGCTCAGTCCTCAGGGTGCTCAGTGCTCAGGGTGCTGGGTGCTCAGTGCTCGGGGTGCTCGGTGCTCAGTACTCAGGGTGCTGAGTGCTCAGTACTCAGGGTGCTGGGTGCTCAGTACTCAGGGTGCTGGGTGCTCAGTGCTCAGGGTGCTGGGGGATCAGTGCTCAGGGTGCTGGGTGCTCAGTGCTCAGGGTGCTGGGTGCTCAGTGCTCGGGGTGCTGGGTGCTCAGTACTCAGGGTGCTGGGTGCTCAGTGCTCGGGGTGCTCGGTGCTCAGTACGTTGGGTGCTCACAACTCAGGGTGCTGGGTGATCAGTGCTCAGGGTGCTGGGTGCTCAGTGCTCAGGGTGCTCAGAGCTCAGTGCTCAGGGTGCTGGGTGCTCAGTACTCAGGGTGCTGGTTGCTCAGTACTCAGGGTGCTCAGTGCTCAGTACTCAGGGTGCTCAGTGCTCAGTACTCAGGGTGCTCAGTGCTCAGGGTGCTGGGTGCTCAGTCCTCAGGGTGCTGGGTGCTCAGTGCTCAGGGTGCTCGGTGCTCAAGGCTCAGGGTGCTGGGTGCTCAGTACTCAGGGTGCTGGGTGCTCAGTGCTCGGTGTGCTGGGTGCTCAGTACTCAGGGTGCTGGGTGCTCAGTACTCAGGGTGCTGTGTGCTCAGTACTCAGGTGCTGGGTGCTCAGTGCTCAGGGTGCTGGGTGCTCAGTGCTCGGGGTGCTGGGTGCTCAGTGCTCAGTACTCAGGGTGCTGGTTGCTCAGTGCTCGGGGTGCTGGGTGCTCAGTGCTCAGTATTCATGGTGCTGGGTGCTCAGTGCTCAGGGTGCTGGGTGCTCAGTGCTCAGGGTGCTGTGTACTCAGTGCTCAGGGTGCTGGGTGCTCAGTACTCAGGGTGCTCAGTGCTCAGTACTCGGGGTGCTGGGTGCTCATTGCTCGGGGTGCTGGGTGCTCAGTGCTCAGTACTCAGGGTGCTGGGTGCTCAGTGCTCAGGGTGCTGGGTGCTCAGTGCTCAGGGTGCTGGGTGCTCAGTGCTCAGGGTGCTGGGTGCTCAGTGCTCAGGGTGCTGGGAACTCAGTGCTCAGGGTGCACGGTGCTCAGTGCTCAGGGTGCTCAGTACTCGGGGTGCTCGGAGCACAGTACTCAGGGTGCTGGGTGCTCAGTGCTCGGGGTGCTCGGTGCTCAGTACTCAGGGTGCTGGGTGCTCAGTGCTCGGGGTGCTGGGTGCTCAGTGCTCAGTATTAAGGGTGCTGTGTGCTCAGTGCTCAGGGTGCTGTGTGCTCAGTGCTCAGGGTGCTGGGTGCTCAGTGCTCAGGGTGCTGGGTACTCAGTGCTCAGGGTGCTGGGTGCTCAGTACTCAGGGTGCTGGGTGCTCAGTACTCAGGGTGCTGGGTGCTCAGTGCTCGGGGTGCTATGTGCTCAGTGCTCGCGGTGCTGGGTGCTCATTGCTCGGGGTGCTCGGTGCTCAGTACTCAGGGTGCTGGGTGCTCAGTGCTCGAGGTGTTCAGTGCTCAGGGTGCTGGGTGCTCAGTACTCAGGGTGCTCGGTGCTTAGTACTCAGTGTGCTGGGTGCTCAGTACTCCTGGTGCTGGGTGCTCAGTGCTCAAGGTGCTGGGTGCTCAGTACTCAGGGTGCTCGTTGCTCAGGGTGCAGGGTGCTCAGTACTCAGGGTGCTGGGTGCTCAGTGCTCAGGTGCTCGGTGCTCGGGGCGCTGGGTGCTCAGTGCTCGCGGTGCTCGGAGCTCAGTACTCAGGGTGCTGGGTGCTCAGTGCTCAGGGTGCTCGGTGCTCAGTACTCAGGGTGCTGGGTGCTCAGTGCTCGGGGTGCTCGGTGCTCAGTACGTTGGGTGCTCACTACTCAGGGTGCTGGGTGCTCAGTGCTCAGGGTGCTGGGTACTCAGTGCTCAGGGTGCTGGGTGCTCAGTGCTCATGGTGCTGGGTGCTCAGTACTCAGGGTGCTGGGTGCTCAGTGCTCGGGGTGCTGGGTGCTCAGTGCTCAGGGTGCTGGGTGCTCAGTGCTCAGGGTGCTGGGTGCTCAGTACTCAGGGTGCTGGGTGCTCAGTGCTCGGTGTGCTGGGTGCTCAGTGCTCAGGGTGCTGGGGGCTCAGTGCTCAGGGTGCTGGGTGCTCAGTGCTCGGGGTGCTGGGTGCTCAGTGCTCAGTACTCAGGGTGCTGGGTGCTCAGTGCTCAGGGTGCTGGGTGCTCAGTGCTCGGGGTGCTGGGTGGTCAGTACTCAGGGTGCTGGGTGCTCAGTACTCCGGGTGCTGGGTGCTCAGTTCTCGGGGTGCTCGGTGCTCAGTACTCAGTGATCAGGGTGCTCAGTGCTCAGTGCTCAGGGTGCTGGGTGTTCAGTACTCAGGGTGCTGGGTGCTCAGTACTCAGGGTGCTGGGTGCTCAGTGCTCAGGGTGCTGGGTGCTCAGTACTCGGGTTGCTCGGTGCTCAGTGCTCAGGGTGCTCTGTGCTCAGTACTCAGGGTGCTGGGTACTCAGTGCTCAGGGTGCTCGGTGCTCAGTACTCGGGGTGCTGGGTGCTCATTCTCGGGGTGCTGGGTGCTCAGTGCTCGGGGTGCTGGGTGCTCAGTACTCAGTGTGCTGGGTGCTCAGTGCTCAGGGTGCTGGGTGCTCTGTACTCAGGGTGCTGGGTGCTCAGTGCTCAGGGTGCTGGGTGCTCAGTACTCAGGGTGCTGGGAGCTCAGTGCTCAGGGTGATCGGTGCGCAGTACTCAGGGTGCTCAGTACTCAGGGTGCTGGGTGCTCAGTGCTTGGGGTGCTGGGTGCTCAGTGCTCAGGGTGATCGGTGCTCAGTACTCAGGGTGCTGGGTGCTCAGTGCTCAGGGTGCTGGGTGCTCAGTCCTCAGGGTGCTCAGTGCTCAGGGTGCTGGGTGCTCAGTGCTCGGGGTGCTCGCTGCTCAGTACTCAGGGTGCTGAGTGCTCAGTACTCAGGGTGCTGGGTGCTCAGTACTCAGGGTGCTGGGTGCTCAGTGCTCAGGGTGCTGGGTGATCAGTGCTCAGGGTGCTGGGTGCTCAGTGCTCAGGGTGCTGGGTGCTCAGTGCTCGGGGTGCTTGGTGCTCAGTACTCAGGGAGCTGGGTGCTCAGTGCTCGGGGTGCTCGGTGCTCAGTACGTTGGGTGCTCAGTGCTCAGTACTCAGGGTGCTCAGTGCTCAGGATGCTGGGTGCTCAGTCCTCAGGGTGCTGGGTGCTCAGTACTCCGGGTGCTGGGTGCTGGGTGCTCAGTGCTCAGGGTGCTGGGTGCTCAGTGCTCAGGGTGCTGGGTGCTCAGTACTCAGGGTGCTGGGTGCTCAGTGCTCGGGGTGCTGGGTGCTCAGTGCTCAGGGTGCTGGGTGCTCAGTACTCAGGGTGCTGGGTGCTCACTTCTCGGGGTGCTCGGTGCTCAGTACTCAGGGTGCTGGGTGCTCAGTACTCAGGGTGCTGTGTGCTCAGTACTCAGGTGCTGGGTGCTCAGTGCTCATGGTGCTGGGTGCTCAGTGCTCGGGGTGCTGGTTGCTCAGTGCTCAGTACTCAGGGTGCTGGGTGCTCAGTGCTCGGGGTGCTGGGTGCTCAGTGCTCAGTATTCATGGTGCTGGGTGCTCAGTGCTCAGGGTGCTGGGTGCTCAGTGCTCAGGGTGCTGGGTGCTCAGTGCTCAGGGTGCTGTGTACTCAGTGCTCAGTGTGCTGGGTGCTCAGTACTCAGGGTGCTCAGTGCTCAGTACTCGGGGTGCTGGGTGCTCAGTGCTCGGGGTGCTGGGTGCTCAGTGCTCAGTACTCAGGGTGCTGGGTGCTCAGTGCTCAGGGTGCTGGGTTCTCAGTGCTCAGGGTGCTGGGTGCTCAGTGCTAAGGGTGCTGGGTACTCAGTGCTCAGGGTGCACGGTGCTCAGTGCTCAGGGTGCTCAGTACTCGGGGTGCTCGGAGCTCAGTACTCAGGGTGCTGGGTGCTCAGTGCTCGGGGTGCTCGGTGCTCAGTACTCAGGGTGCTGTGTGCTCAGTGCTCGGGGTGCTGGGTGCTCAGTGCTCAGTATTCAGGGTGCTGTGTGCTCAGTGCTCAGGGTGCTGTGTGCTCAGTGCTCAGGGTGCTGGGTGCTCAGTGCTCAGGGTGCTGGGTACTCAGTGCTCAGGGTGCTGGGTGCTCAGTACTCAGGGTGCTGGGTGCTCAGTACTCAGGGTGCTGGGTGCTCAGTGCTCGGGGAGCTATGTGCTCAGTGCTCGCTGTGCTGGGGGCTCAGTGCTCGGGGTGCTCGGTGCTCAGTACTCAGGGTGCTGGGTGCTCAGTGCTCGAGGTGTTCAGTGCTCAGGGTGCTGGGTGCTCAGTACTCAGGGTGCTCGGTGCTTAGTACTCAGGGTGCTGGGTGCTCAGTACTCCGGGTGCTGGGTGCTCAGTGCTCAAGGTGCTGGGTGCTCAATACTCAGGGTGCTCATTGCTCAGGGTGCAGGGTGCTCAGTACTCAGGGTGCTGGGTGCTCAGTGCTCAGGGTGCTCGGTGCTCGGGGCGCTGGGTGCTCAGTGCTCGCGGTGCTCGGAGCTCAGTACTCAGGGTGCTGGGTGCTCAGTGCTCGGGGTGCTGGGTGCTCAGTGCTCAGTACTCAGGGTGCTGGGTGCTCAGTGCTCGGGGTGCTGGGTGCTCAGTGATCAGTACTCAGGGTGCTGGGTGCTCAGTGCTCAGGGTGCTGGGTGCTCAGTGCTCAGGGTGCTGGGTGCTCAGTGCTCAGGGTGCTGGGTACTCAGTGCTCAGGGTGCTGGGTGCTCAGTACTCAGGGTGCTCAGTGCTCAGTACTCGGGGTGCTGGGTGCTCAGTGCTCAGGGTGCTCACTGCTCAGTACTCGGGGTGCTGGGTGCTCAGTGCTCAGTGCTCGGGGTGCTGGGTGCTCAGTGCTCGGGGCACTGGGTGCACAGTGCTCGGGGTGCTGGGTGCTCAGTACTCGGGGTGCTGGGTGCTCAGTGCTCAGGGTGCTCAGTGCTCAGTACTCAGTGCTCAGGGTGCTCAGTGCTCAGTGCTCAGGGTGCTGGGTGTTCAGTACTCAGGGTGCTGGGTGCTCAGTACTCAGGGTGTTGGGTGCTCAGTGCTCAGGGTGCTGGGTGCTCAGTGCTCAGGGTGCTGGGTGCTCAGTACTCAGGGTGCTGGGTGCTCAGTGCTCGGTGTGCTGGGTGCTCAGTGCTCAGTACTCAGGGTGCTGGGTGCTCAGTGCTCGGGGTGCTGGGTGCTCAGTGCTCAGTACTCAGGGTGCTGGGTGCTCAGTGCTCAGGGTGCTGTGTGCTCAGTGCTCAGGGTGCTGGGTACTCAGTGCTCAGGGTGCTGGGTGCACAGTGTTAAGGGTGCTGGGTGCTCAGTACTCAGGGTGCTGGGTGCTCAGTGCTCGGCGTGCTGGGTGCTCAGTGCTCAGGGTGCTGGGTGCTCAGTACTCAGGGTGCTGGGTGCTCAGTGCTCAGGGTGCTGGGTGCTCAGTACTCGGGGTGCTCGGTTCTCAGTGCTCGGGGTGCTGGGTGCTCAGTACTCAGGGTGCTGGGTACTCAGTGCTCAGGGTGCTCGGTGCTCAGTACTCGGGGTGCTGGGTGCTCATTCTCGGGGTGCTGGGTGCTCAGTGCTCGGGGTGCTGGGTGCTCAGTACTCAGGGTGCTGGGTGCTCAGTGCTCAGGGTGCTGCGTGCTCAGTACTCAGGGTGCTGGGTGCTCAGTACTCAGGGTGCTGGGAGCTCAGTGCTCAGGGTGATCGGTGCTCAGTACTCAGGGTGCTCAGTACTCAGGGTGCTGGGTGCTCAGTGCTCGGGGTGCTGGGTTCTCAGTGCTCAGGGTGATCGGTGCTCAGTACTCAGGGTGCTGGGTGCTCAGTGCTCATTGTGCTGTGTGCTCAGTGCTCAGGGTGCTGGGTGCTCAGTGCTCAGGGTGCTGGGTACACAGTGCTCAGGGTGCTGGGTGCACAGTACTCAGGGTGCTGGGTGCTCAGTACTGAGGGTGCTGGGTGCTCAGTGCTCGGCGTGCTGGGTGCTCAGTGCTCACGGTGCTGGGTGCTCAGTGCTCGGTGTGCTGGGTGCTCAGTACTCAGGGTGCTGTGTGTTCAGTGCTCAGGGTGCTAGGTGCTCAGTACTCAGGGTGCTTGGTGCTTAGTACTCAGGGTGCTGGGTGCTCAGTACTCCGGGTGCTGGGTGCTCAGTGCTCAGGGTGCTCATTGCTCAGGGTGCTGGGTGCTCAGTAGTCAGGGTGCTGGGTGCTCAGTGCTCAGGGTGCTCGGTGCTCGGGGCACTGGGTGCTCAGTGCTCGGGGTGCTCGGAGCTCAGTACTTAGGGTGCTGGGTGCTCAGTGCTCGGGGTGCTCGGTGCTCTGTACTCAGGGTGCTGGGTACTCAGTGCTCGGGGTGCTCGGTGCTCAGTACGTTGGGTGCTCACTACTCAGGGTGCTGGGTGCTCAGTGCTCAGGGTGCTGGGTGCTCAGTGCTCAGGGTGCTGGGTGCTCAGTGCTCGGGGTGCTGGGTGCTCAGTGCTCAGGGTGCTCGGAGCTCAGTACTCAGGGTGCTGTGTGGTCAGTGCTCAGGGTGCTCGGTGCTCAGTACTCAGGGTGCTGGGTGCTCAGTGCTCGGGGTGCTCGCTGCTCAGTACGTTGGGTGCTCACTACTCAGGGTGCTGGGTGCTCAGTGCTCAGGGTGCTGGGTGCTCAGTGCTCAGGGTGCTGGGTGCTCAGTGCTCAGGGTGCTGGGTGCTCAGTACTCAGGGAGCTGGGTGCTCAGTGTTCGGGGTGCTGGGTGCTCAGTGCTCAGGGTGCTGGGTGCTCAGTGCTCAGGGTGCTGGGTTCTCAGTGCTCGGGGTGCTGGGTGCTCAGTGCTCATTACTCAGGGTGCTGGGTGCTCAGTGCTCGGGGTGCTGGGTGCTCAGTGATCAGTACTCAGGGTGCTGGGTGCTCAGTGCTCAGGGTGCTGGGTGCTCAGTGCTCAGGGTGCTGGGTGCTCAGTGCTCAGGGTGCTGGGTACTCAGTGCTCCGGGTGCTGGGTGCTCAGTGCTCGGGGTGCTCGGTGCTCAGTACGTTGGGTGCTCACTACTCAGGGTGCTGGGTGCTCAGTGCTCAGGGTGCTGGGTGCTCAGTGCTCAGGGTGCTGGGTGCTCAGTGCTCGGGGTGCTGGGTGCTCAGTGCTCAGGGTGATCGGTGCTCAGTACTCAGGGTGCTGGGTGCTCTGTGCCCAGGGTGCTGGGGGCTCAGTCCTCAGGGTGCTCAGTGCTCTGGGTGCTGGGTGCTCAGTGCTCGGGGTGCTCGGTGCTCAGTACTCAGGGTGCTGAGTGCTCAGTACTCAGGGTGCTGGGTGCTCAGTACTCAGGGTGCTGGGTGCTCAGTGCTCAGGGTGCTGGGTGATCAGTGCTCAGGGTGCTGGGTGCTCAGTGCTCAGGGTGCTGGGTGCTCAGTGCTCGGGGTGCTGGGTGCTCAGTACTCAGGGTGCTGGGTGCTCAGTGCTCGGGGTGCTCGGTGCTCAGTACTTTGGGTGCTCACAACTCAGGGTGCTGGCTGCTCAGTGCTCAGGGTGCTGGGTGCTCAGTGCTCAGGGTGCTCGGTGCTCAGTGCTCAGGGTGCTGGGTGCTCAGTACTCAGGGTGCTGGTTGCTCAGTACTCAGGGTGCTCAGTGCTCAGTACTCAGGGTGCTCAGTGCTCAGTACTCAGGGTGCTCAGTGCTCAGGGTGCTGGGTGCTCAGTCCTCAGGGTGCTGGGTGCTCAGTGCTCAGGGTGCTCGGTGCTCAAGGCTCAGGGTGCTGGGTGCTCAGTACTCAGGGTGCTGGGTGCTCAGTGCTCGGTGTGCTGGGTGCTCAGTACTCAGGGTGCTGGGTGCTCAGTACTCAGGGTGCTGGGTGCTCAGTACTCAGGTTGCTGGGTGCTCAATACTCAGGGTGCTCAGTGCTTGGGGTGCTGGGTGCTCAGTACTCGGGGTGCTGGGTGCTCAGTGCTCAGGGTGCTCACTGCTCAGTACTCGGGGTGCTGGGTGCTCAGTGCTCAGTGCTCGGGGTGCTGGGTGCTCAGTGCTCGGGGCGCTGGGTGCACAGTGCTCGGGGTGCTGGGTGCTCAGTACTCGGGGTGCTGGGTGCTCAGTGCTCAGGGTGCTCAGTGCTCAGTACTCAGTGCTCAGGGTGCTCAGTGCTCAGTGCTCAGGGTGCTGGGTGTTCAGTACTCAGGGTGCTGGGTGCTCAGTACTCAGGGTGTTGGGTGCTCAGTGCTCAGGGTGCTGGGTGCTCAGTGCTCAGGGTGCTGGGTGCTCAGTACTCAGGGTGCTGGGTGCTCAGTGCTCGGTGTGCTGGGTGCTCAGTGCTCAGTACTCAGGGTGCTGGGTGCTCAGTGCTCGGGGTGCTGGGTGCTCAGTGCTCAGTACTCAGGGTGCTGGGTGCTCAGTGCTCAGGGTGCTGTGTGCTCAGTGCTCAGGGTGCTGGGTGCTCAGTGCTCAGGGTGCTGGGTACTCAGTGCTCAGGGTGCTGGGTGCACAGTGTTAAGGGTGCTGGGTGCTCAGTACTCAGGGTGCTGGGTGCTCAGTGCTCGGCGTGCTGGGTGCTCAGTGCTCAGGGTGCTGGGTGCTCAGTACTCAGGGTGCTGGGTGCTCAGTGCTCAGGGTGCTGGGTGCTCAGTACTCGGGGTGCTCGGTTCTCAGTGCTCGGGGTGCTGGGTGCTCAGTACTCAGGGTGCTGGGTACTCAGTGCTCAGGGTGCTCGGTGCTCAGTACTCGGGGTGCTGGGTGCTCATTCTCGGGGTGCTGGGTGCTCAGTGCTCGGGGTGCTGGGTGCTCAGTACTCAGGGTGCTGGGTGCTCAGTGCTCAGGGTGCTGCGTGCTCAGTACTCAGGGTGCTGGGTGCTCAGTACTCAGGGTGCTGGGAGCTCAGTGCTCAGGGTGATCGGTGCTCAGTACTCAGGGTGCTCAGTACTCAGGGTGCTGGGTGCTCAGTGCTCGGCGTGCTGGGTGCTCAGTGCTCACGGTGCTGGGTGCTCAGTGCTCGGTGTGCTGGGTGCTCAGTACTCAGGGTGCTGTGTGTTCAGTGCTCAGGGTGCTAGGTGCTCAGTACTCAGGGTGCTTGGTGCTTAGTACTCAGGGTGCTGGGTGCTCAGTACTCCGGGTGCTGGGTGCTCAGTGCTCAGGGTGCTCATTGCTCAGGGTGCTGGGTGCTCAGTAGTCAGGGTGCTGGGTGCTCAGTGCTCAGGGTGCTCGGTGCTCGGGGCACTGGGTGCTCAGTGCTCGGGGTGCTCGGAGCTCAGTACTTAGGGTGCTGGGTGCTCAGTGCTCGGGGTGCTCGGTGCTCAGTACTCAGGGTGCTGGGTACTCAGTGCTCGGGGTGCTCGGTGCTCAGTACGTTGGGTGCTCACTACTCAGGGTGCTGGGTGCTCAGTGCTCAGGGTGCTGGGTTCTCAGTGCTCAGGGTGCTGGGTGCTCAGTGCTAAGGGTGCTGGGTACTCAGTGCTCAGGGTGCACGGTGCTCAGTGCTCAGGGTGCTCAGTACTCGGGGTGCTCGGAGCTCAGTACTCAGGGTGCTGGGTGCTCAGTGCTCGGGGTGCTCGGTGCTCAGTACTCAGGGTGCTGGGTGCTCAGTGCTCGGGGTGCTGGGTGCTCAGTGCTCAGTATTCAGGGTGCTGTGTGCTCAGTGCTCAGGGTGCTGTGTGCTCAGTGCTCAGGGTGCTGGGTGCTCAGTGCTCAGGGTGCTGGGTACTCAGTGCTCAGGGTGCTGGGTGCTCAGTACTCAGGGTGCTGGGTGCTCAGTACTCAGGGTGCTGGGTGCTCAGTGCTCGGGGAGCTATGTGCTCAGTGCTCGCTGTGCTGGGGGCTCAGTGCTCGGGGTGCTCGGTGCTCAGTACTCAGGGTGCTGGGTGCTCAGTGCTCGAGGTGTTCAGTGCTCAGGGTGCTGGGTGCTCAGTACTCAGGGTGCTCGGTGCTTAGTACTCAGGGTGCTGGGTGCTCAGTACTCCGGGTGCTGGGTGCTCAGTGCTCAAGGTGCTGGGTGCTCAATACTCAGGGTGCTCATTGCTCAGGGTGCAGGGTGCTCAGTACTCAGGGTGCTGGGTGCTCAGTGCTCAGGGTGCTCGGTGCTCGGGGCGCTGGGTGCTCAGTGCTCGCGGTGCTCGGAGCTCAGTACTCAGGGTGCTGGGTGCTCAGTGCTCGGGGTGCTGGGTGCTCAGTGCTCAGTACTCAGGGTGCTGGGTGCTCAGTGCTCGGGGTGCTGGGTGCTCAGTGATCAGTACTCAGGGTGCTGGGTGCTCAGTGCTCAGGGTGCTGGGTGCTCAGTGCTCAGGGTGCTGGGTGCTCAGTGCTCAGGGTGCTGGGTACTCAGTGCTCAGGGTGCTGGGTGCTCAGTACTCAGGGTGCTCAGTGCTCAGTACTCGGGGTGCTGGGTGCTCAGTGCTCAGGGTGCTCACTGCTCAGTACTCGGGGTGCTGGGTGCTCAGTGCTCAGTGCTCGGGGTGCTGGGTGCTCAGTGCTCGGGGCACTGGGTGCACAGTGCTCGGGGTGCTGGGTGCTCAGTACTCGGGGTGCTGGGTGCTCAGTGCTCAGGGTGCTCAGTGCTCAGTACTCAGTGCTCAGGGTGCTCAGTGCTCAGTGCTCAGGGTGCTGGGTGTTCAGTACTCAGGGTGCTGGGTGCTCAGTACTCAGGGTGTTGGGTGCTCAGTGCTCAGGGTGCTGGGTGCTCAGTGCTCAGGGTGCTGGGTGCTCAGTACTCAGGGTGCTGGGTGCTCAGTGCTCGGTGTGCTGGGTGCTCAGTGCTCAGTACTCAGGGTGCTGGGTGCTCAGTGCTCGGGGTGCTGGGTGCTCAGTGCTCAGTACTCAGGGTGCTGGGTGCTCAGTGCTCAGGGTGCTGTGTGCTCAGTGCTCAGGGTGCTGGCTGCTCAGTGCTCAGGGTGCTGGGTACTCAGTGCTCAGGGTGCTGGGTGCACAGTGTTAAGGGTGCTGGGTGCTCAGTACTCAGGGTGCTGGGTGCTCAGTGCTCGGCGTGCTGGGTGCTCAGTGCTCAGGGTGCTGGGTGCTCAGTACTCAGGGTGCTGGGTGCTCAGTGCTCAGGGTGCTGGGTGCTCAGTACTCGGGGTGCTCGGTTCTCAGTGCTCGGGGTGCTGGGTGCTCAGTACTCAGGGTGCTGGGTACTCAGTGCTCAGGGTGCTCGGTGCTCAGTACTCGGGGTGCTGGGTGCTCATTCTCGGGGTGCTGGGTGCTCAGTGCTCGGGGTGCTGGGTGCTCAGTACTCAGGGTGCTGGGTGCTCAGTGCTCAGGGTGCTGCGTGCTCAGTACTCAGGGTGCTGGGTGCTCAGTACTCAGGGTGCTGGGAGCTCAGTGCTCAGGGTGATCGGTGCTCAGTACTCAGGGTGCTCAGTACTCAGGGTGCTGGGTGCTCAGTGCTCGGGGTGCTGGGTTCTCAGTGCTCAGGGTGATCGGTGCTCAGTACTCAGGGTGCTGGGTGCTCAGTGCTCATTGTGCTGTGTGCTCAGTGCTCAGGGTGCTGGGTGCTCAGTGCTCAGGGTGCTGGGTACACAGTGCTCAGGGTGCTGGGTGCACAGTACTCAGGGTGCTGGGTGCTCAGTACTGAGGGTGCTGGGTGCTCAGTGCTCGGCGTGCTGGGTGCTCAGTGCTCACGGTGCTGGGTGCTCAGTGCTCGGTGTGCTGGGTGCTCAGTACTCAGGGTGCTGTGTGTTCAGTGCTCAGGGTGCTAGGTGCTCAGTACTCAGGGTGCTTGGTGCTTAGTACTCAGGGTGCTGGGTGCTCAGTACTCCGGGTGCTGGGTGCTCAGTGCTCAGGGTGCTCATTGCTCAGGGTGCTGGGTGCTCAGTAGTCAGGGTGCTGGGTGCTCAGTGCTCAGGGTGCTCGGTGCTCGGGGCACTGGGTGCTCAGTGCTCGGGGTGCTCGGAGCTCAGTACTTAGGGTGCTGGGTGCTCAGTGCTCGGGGTGCTCGGTGCTCTGTACTCAGGGTGCTGGGTACTCAGTGCTCGGGGTGCTCGGTGCTCAGTACGTTGGGTGCTCACTACTCAGGGTGCTGGGTGCTCAGTGCTCAGGGTGCTGGGTGCTCAGTGCTCAGGGTGCTGGGTGCTCAGTGCTCGGGGTGCTGGGTGCTCAGTGCTCAGGGTGCTCGGAGCTCAGTACTCAGGGTGCTGTGTGGTCAGTGCTCAGGGTGCTCGGTGCTCAGTACTCAGGGTGCTGGGTGCTCAGTGCTCGGGGTGCTCGCTGCTCAGTACGTTGGGTGCTCACTACTCAGGGTGCTGGGTGCTCAGTGCTCAGGGTGCTGGGTGCTCAGTGCTCAGGGTGCTGGGTGCTCAGTGCTCAGGGTGCTGGGTGCTCAGTACTCAGGGAGCTGGGTGCTCAGTGCTCGGGGTGCTGGGTGCTCAGTGCTCAGGGTGCTGGGTGCTCAGTGCTCAGGGTGCTGGGTTCTCAGTGCTCGGGGTGCTGGGTGCTCAGTGCTCATTACTCAGGGTGCTGGGTGCTCAGTGCTCGGGGTGCTGGGTGCTCAGTGATCAGTACTCAGGGTGCTGGGTGCTCAGTGCTCAGGGTGCTGGGTGCTCAGTGCTCAGGGTGCTGGGTGCTCAGTGCTCAGGGTGCTGGGTACTCAGTGCTCCGGGTGCTGGGTGCTCAGTGCTCGGGGTGCTCGGTGCTCAGTACGTTGGGTGCTCACTACTCAGGGTGCTGGGTGCTCAGTGCTCAGGGTGCTGGGTGCTCAGTGCTCAGGGTGCTGGGTGCTCAGTGCTCGGGGTGCTGGGTGCTCAGTGCTCAGGGTGATCGGTGCTCAGTACTCAGGGTGCTGGGTGCTCTGTGCCCAGGGTGCTGGGGGCTCAGTCCTCAGGGTGCTCAGTGCTCTGGGTGCTGGGTGCTCAGTGCTCGGGGTGCTCGGTGCTCAGTACTCAGGGTGCTGAGTGCTCAGTACTCAGGGTGCTGGGTGCTCAGTACTCAGGGTGCTGGGTGCTCAGTGCTCAGGGTGCTGGGTGATCAGTGCTCAGGGTGCTGGGTGCTCAGTGCTCAGGGTGCTGGGTGCTCAGTGCTCGGGGTGCTGGGTGCTCAGTACTCAGGGTGCTGGGTGCTCAGTGCTCGGGGTGCTCGGTGCTCAGTACTTTGGGTGCTCACAACTCAGGGTGCTGGCTGCTCAGTGCTCAGGGTGCTGGGTGCTCAGTGCTCAGGGTGCTCGGTGCTCAGTGCTCAGGGTGCTGGGTGCTCAGTACTCAGGGTGCTGGTTGCTCAGTACTCAGGGTGCTCAGTGCTCAGTACTCAGGGTGCTCAGTGCTCAGTACTCAGGGTGCTCAGTGCTCAGGGTGCTGGGTGCTCAGTCCTCAGGGTGCTGGGTGCTCAGTGCTCAGGGTGCTCGGTGCTCAAGGCTCAGGGTGCTGGGTGCTCAGTACTCAGGGTGCTGGGTGCTCAGTGCTCGGTGTGCTGGGTGCTCAGTACTCAGGGTGCTGGGTGCTCAGTACTCAGGGTGCTGGGTGCTCAGTACTCAGGTTGCTGGGTGCTCAATACTCAGGGTGCTCAGTGCTTGGGGTGCTGGGTGCTCAGTACTCGGGGTGCTGGGTGCTCAGTGCTCAGGGTGCTCACTGCTCAGTACTCGGGGTGCTGGGTGCTCAGTGCTCAGTGCTCGGGGTGCTGGGTGCTCAGTGCTCGGGGCGCTGGGTGCACAGTGCTCGGGGTGCTGGGTGCTCAGTACTCGGGGTGCTGGGTGCTCAGTGCTCAGGGTGCTCAGTGCTCAGTACTCAGTGCTCAGGGTGCTCAGTGCTCAGTGCTCAGGGTGCTGGGTGTTCAGTACTCAGGGTGCTGGGTGCTCAGTACTCAGGGTGTTGGGTGCTCAGTGCTCAGGGTGCTGGGTGCTCAGTGCTCAGGGTGCTGGGTGCTCAGTACTCAGGGTGCTGGGTGCTCAGTGCTCGGTGTGCTGGGTGCTCAGTGCTCAGTACTCAGGGTGCTGGGTGCTCAGTGCTCGGGGTGCTGGGTGCTCAGTGCTCAGTACTCAGGGTGCTGGGTGCTCAGTGCTCAGGGTGCTGTGTGCTCAGTGCTCAGGGTGCTGGGTGCTCAGTGCTCAGGGTGCTGGGTACTCAGTGCTCAGGGTGCTGGGTGCACAGTGTTAAGGGTGCTGGGTGCTCAGTACTCAGGGTGCTGGGTGCTCAGTGCTCGGCGTGCTGGGTGCTCAGTGCTCAGGGTGCTGGGTGCTCAGTACTCAGGGTGCTGGGTGCTCAGTGCTCAGGGTGCTGGGTGCTCAGTACTCGGGGTGCTCGGTTCTCAGTGCTCGGGGTGCTGGGTGCTCAGTACTCAGGGTGCTGGGTACTCAGTGCTCAGGGTGCTCGGTGCTCAGTACTCGGGGTGCTGGGTGCTCATTCTCGGGGTGCTGGGTGCTCAGTGCTCGGGGTGCTGGGTGCTCAGTACTCAGGGTGCTGGGTGCTCAGTGCTCAGGGTGCTGCGTGCTCAGTACTCAGGGTGCTGGGTGCTCAGTACTCAGGGTGCTGGGAGCTCAGTGCTCAGGGTGATCGGTGCTCAGTACTCAGGGTGCTCAGTACTCAGGGTGCTGGGTGCTCAGTGCTCGGCGTGCTGGGTGCTCAGTGCTCACGGTGCTGGGTGCTCAGTGCTCGGTGTGCTGGGTGCTCAGTACTCAGGGTGCTGTGTGTTCAGTGCTCAGGGTGCTAGGTGCTCAGTACTCAGGGTGCTTGGTGCTTAGTACTCAGGGTGCTGGGTGCTCAGTACTCCGGGTGCTGGGTGCTCAGTGCTCAGGGTGCTCATTGCTCAGGGTGCTGGGTGCTCAGTAGTCAGGGTGCTGGGTGCTCAGTGCTCAGGGTGCTCGGTGCTCGGGGCAATGGGTGCTCAGTGCTCGGGGTGCTCGGAGCTCAGTACTTAGGGTGCTGGGTGCTCAGTGCTCGGGGTGCTCGGTGCTCAGTACTCAGGGTGCTGGGTACTCAGTGCTCGGGGTGCTCGGTGCTCAGTACGTTGGGTGCTCACTACTCAGGGTGCTGGGTGCTCAGTGCTCAGGGTGCTGGGTGCTCAGTGCTCAGGGTGCTGGGTGCTCAGTGCTCGGGGTGCTGGGTGCTCAGTGCTCAGGGTGCTCGGAGCTCAGTACTCAGGGTGCTGTGTGGTCAGTGCTCAGGGTGCTCGGTGCTCAGTACTCAGGGTGCTGGGTGCTCAGTGCTCGGGGTGCTCGCTGCTCAGTACGTTGGGTGCTCACTACTCAGGGTGCTGGGTGCTCAGTGCTCAGGGTGCTGGGTGCTCAGTGCTCAGGGTGCTGGGTGCTCAGTGCTCAGGGTGCTGGGTGCTCAGTACTCAGGGAGCTGGGTGCTCAGTGCTCGGGGTGCTGGGTGCTCAGTGCTCAGGGTGCTGGGTGCTCAGTGCTCAGGGTGCTGGGTTCTCAGTGCTCGGGGTGCTGGGTGCTCAGTGCTCATTACTCAGGGTGCTGGGTGCTCAGTGCTCGGGGTGCTGGGTGCTCAGTGATCAGTACTCAGGGTGCTGGGTGCTCAGTGCTCAGGGTGCTGGGTGCTCAGTGCTCAGGGTGCTGGGTGCTCAGTGCTCAGGGTGCTGGGTACTCAGTGCTCCGGGTGCTGGGTGCTCAGTGCTCGGGGTGCTCGGTGCTCAGTACGTTGGGTGCTCACTACTCAGGGTGCTGGGTGCTCAGTGCTCAGGGTGCTGGGTGCTCAGTGCTCAGGGTGCTGGGTGCTCAGTGCTCGGGGTGCTTGGTGCTCAGTGCTCAGGGTGATCGGTGCTCAGTACTCAGGGTGCTGGGTGCTCTGTGCCCAGGGTGCTGGGGGCTCAGTCCTCAGGGTGCTCAGTGCTCTGGGTGCTGGGTGCTCAGTGCTCGGGGTGCTCGGTGCTCAGTACTCAGGGTGCTGAGTGCTCAGTACTCAGGGTGCTGGGTGCTCAGTACTCAGGGTGCTGGGTGCTCAGTGCTCAGGGTGCTGGGTGATCAGTGCTCAGGGTGCTGGGTGCTCAGTGCTCAGGGTGCTGGGTGCTCAGTGCTCGGGGTGCTGGGTGCTCAGTACTCAGGGTGCTGGGTGCTCAGTGCTCGGGGTGCTCGGTGCTCAGTACTTTGGGTGCTCACAACTCAGGGTGCTGGCTGCTCAGTGCTCAGGGTGCTGGGTGCTCAGTGCTCAGGGTGCTCGGTGCTCAGTGCTCAGGGTGCTGGGTGCTCAGTACTCAGGGTGCTGGTTGCTCAGTACTCAGGGTGCTCAGTGCTCAGTACTCAGGGTGCTCAGTGCTCAGTACTCAGGGTGCTCAGTGCTCAGGGTGCTGGGTGCTCAGTCCTCAGGGTGCTGGGTGCTCAGTGCTCAGGGTGCTCGGTGCTCAAGGCTCAGGGTGCTGGGTGCTCAGTACTCAGGGTGCTGGGTGCTCAGTGCTCGGTGTGCTGGGTGCTCAGTACTCAGGGTGCTGGGTGCTCAGTACTCAGGGTGCTGGGTGCTCAGTACTCAGGTTGCTGGGTGCTCAATACTCAGGGTGCTCAGTGCTTGGGGTGCTGTGTGCTCAGTACTCCGGGTGCTGGGTGCTCAGTTCTCGGGGTGCTCGGTGCTCAGTACTCAGTGATCAGGGTGCTCAGTGCTCAGTGCTCAGGGTGCTGGGTGCTCAGTGCTCAGGGTGATGTGTGCTCAGTGTTCAGGGTGCTGGGTGCTAAGTGCTCAGGGTGCTGGGTACTCAGTGCTCAGGGTGCTGGGTGCTCAGTACTCAGGGTGCTGGGTGCTCAGTACTCAGGGTGCTGGGTGCTCAGTGCTCGGGGTGCTATGTGCTCAGTGCTCGCGGTGCTGGGTGCTCAGTGCTCGGGGTGCTCGGTGCTCAGTACTCAGGGTGCTGGGTGCTCAGTGCTCGAGGTGCTCAGTACTCAGGGTGTTGTGTGTTCAGTGCTCAGGGTGCTGGGTGCTCAGTACTCAGCGTGCTCGGTGCTTAGTACTCAGGTTGCTGGGTGCTCAGTACTCCGGGTGCTGGGTGCTCAGTGCTCAAGGTGCTGGGTGCTCAGTACTCAGGGTGCTCATTGCTCAGGGTGCAGGGTGCTCAGTACTCAGGGTGCTGGGTGCTCAGTGCTCAGGGTTCTCGGTGCTCGGGGCGCTGGGTGCTCAGTGCTCTGGGTGCTCGGAGCTCAGTACTCAGGGTGCTGTGTGGTCAGTGCTCAGGGTGCTCGGTGCTCAGTACTCAGGGTGCTGGGTGCTCAGTGCTCGGGGTGCTCGGTGCTCAGTGCTCAGGGTGCTGGGTGCTCAGTGCTCAGGGTGCTGGGTGCTCAGTACTCAGGGAGCTGGGTGCTCAGTGCTCGTGGTGCTGGGTGCTCAGTGCTCAGGGTGCTGGGTGCTCAGTACTCAGGGTGCTGGGTGCTCAGTACTCGGGGTGCTGGGTGCTCAGTACTCAGGGTGCTGGGTGCTCAGGACTCAATGTGCTGGGTGCTCAGTACTCGGGTGCTGGGTGCTCAGTGCTCAGGGTGCTGGGTGCTCAGTGCTCGGGGTGCTGGGTGCTCAGTGCTCAGTACTCAGGGTGCTGGGTGCTCAGTGCTCGGGGTGCTGGGTGCTCAGTGATCAGTACTCAGGGTGCTGGGTGCTCAGTGCTCAGGGTGCTGGGTGCTCAGTGCTCAGGGTGCTGGGTGCTCAGTGCTCAGGGTGCTCAGTGCTCAGTACTCGGGGTGCTGGGTGCTCAGTGCTCAGGGTGCTCACTGCTCAGTACTCGGGGTGCTGGGTGCTCAGTACTCAGGGTGCTGGGAGCTCAGTGCTCAGGGTGATCGGTGCTCAGTACTCAGGGTGCTCAGTACTCAGGGTGCTGGGTGCTCAGTGCTCGGGGTGCTGGGTTCTCAGTGCTCAGGGTGATCGGTGCTCAGTACTCAGGGTGCTGGGTGCTCAGTGCTCATTGTGCTGTGTGCTCAGTGCTCAGGGTGCTGGGTGCTCAGTGCTCAGGGTGCTGGGTACACAGTGCTCAGGGTGCTGGGTGCACAGTACTCAGGGTGCTGGGTGCTCAGTACTGAGGGTGCTGGGTGCTCAGTGCTCGGCGTGCTGGGTGCTCAGTGCTCACGGTGCTGGGTGCTCAGTGCTCGGTGTGCTGGGTGCTCAGTACTCAGGGTGCTGTGTGTTCAGTGCTCAGGGTGCTAGGTGCTCAGTACTCAGGGTGCTTGGTGCTTAGTACTCAGGGTGCTGGGTGCTCAGTACTCCGGGTGCTGGGTGCTCAGTGCTCAGGGTGCTCATTGCTCAGGGTGCTGGGTGCTCAGTAGTCAGGGTGCTGGGTGCTCAGTGCTCAGGGTGCTCGGTGCTCGGGGCACTGGGTGCTCAGTGCTCGGGGTGCTGGGTGCTCAGTGCTCATTACTCAGGGTGCTGGGTGCTCAGTGCTCGGGGTGCTGGGTGCTCAGTGATCAGTACTCAGGGTGCTGGGTGCTCAGTGCTCAGGGTGCTGGGTGCTCAGTGCTCAGGGTGCTGGGTGCTCAGTGCTCGGGGTGCTGGGTGCTCAGTGCTCAGGGTGCTCGGAGCTCAGTACTCAGGGTGCTGTGTGGTCAGTGCTCAGGGTGCTCGGTGCTCAGTACTCAGGGTGCTGGGTGCTCAGTGCTCGGGGTGCTCGCTTCTCAGTACGTTGGGTGCTCACTACTCAGGGTGCTGGGTGCTCAGTGCTCAGGGTGCTGGGTGCTCAGTGCTCAGGGTGCTGGGTGCTCAGTGCTCAGGGTGCTGGGTGCTCAGTACTCAGGGAGCTGGGTGCTCAGTGCTCGGGGTGCTGGGTGCTCAGTGCTCAGGGTGCTGGGTGATCAGTGCTCAGGGTGCTGGGTTCTCAGTGCTCGGGGTGCTGGGTGCTCAGTGCTCATTACTCAGGGTGCTGGGTGCTCAGTGCTCGGGGTGCTGGGTGCTCAGTGATCAGTACTCAGGGTGCTGGGTGCTCAGTGCTCAGGGTGCTGGGTGCTCAGTGCTCAGGGTGCTGGGTGCTCAGTGCTCAGGGTGCTGGGTACTCAGTGCTCCGGGTGCTGGGTGCTCAGTGCTCGGGGTGCTCGGTGCTCAGTACGTTGGGTGCTCACTACTCAGGGTGCTGGGTGCTCAGTGCTCAGGGTGCTGGGTGCTCAGTGCTCAGGGTGCTGGGTGCTCAGTGCTCGGGGTGCTGGGTGCTCAGTGCTCAGGGTGATCGGTGCTCAGTACTCAGGGTGCTGGGTGCTCTGTGCCCAGGGTGCTGGGGGCTCAGTCCTCAGGGTGCTCAGTGCTCTGGGTGCTGGGTGCTCAGTGCTCGGGGTGCTCGGTGCTCAGTACTCAGGGTGCTGAGTGCTCAGTAGTCAGGGTGCTGGGTGCTCAGTACTCAGGGTGCTGGGTGCTCAGTGCTCAGGGTGCTGGGTGATCAGTGCTCAGGGTGCTGGGTGCTCAGTGCTCAGGGTGCTGGGTGCTCAGTGCTCGGGGTGCTGGGTGCTCAGGACTCAGGGTGCTGGGTGCTCAGTGCTCGGGGTGCTCGGTGCTCAGTACTTTGGGTGCTCACAACTCAGGGTGCTGGCTGCTCAGTGCTCAGGGTGCTGGGTGCTCAGTGCTCAGGGTGCTCGGTGCTCAGTGCTCAGGGTGCTGGGTGCTCAGTACTCAGGGTGCTGGTTGCTCAGTACTCAGGGTGCTCAGTGCTCAGTACTCAGGGTGCTCAGTGCTCAGTACTCAGGGTGCTCAGTGCTCAGGGTGCTGGGTGCTCAGTCCTCAGGGTGCTGGGTGCTCAGTGCTCAGGGTGATCGGTGCTCAAGGCTCAGGGTGCTGGGTGCTCAGTACTCAGGGTGCTGGGTGCTTAGTGCTCGGTGTGCTGGGTGCTCAGTACTCAGGGTGCTGGGTGCTCAGTACTCAGGGTGCTGGGTGCTCAGTACTCAGGTTGCTGGGTGCGCAATACTCAGGGTGCTCAGTGCTTGGGGTGCTGGGTGCTCAGTACTCCGGGTGCTGGGTGCTCAGTTCTCGGGGTGCTCGGTGCTCAGTACTCAGTGATCAGGGTGCTCAGTGCTCAGTGCTCAGGGTGCTGGGTGCTCAGTGCTCAGGGTGATGTGTGCTCAGTGCTCAGGGTGCTGGGTGCTAAGTGCTCAGGGTGCTGGGTACTCAGTGCTCAGGGTGCTGGGTGCTCAGTACTCAGGGTGCTGGGTGCTCAGTACTCAGGGTGCTGGGTGCTCAGTGCTCGGGGTGCTATGTGCTCAGTGCTCGCGGTGCTGGGTGCTCAGTGCTCGGGGTGCTCGGTGCTCAGTACTCAGGGTGCTGGGTGCTCAGTGCTCGAGGTGCTCAGTACTCAGGGTGTTGTGTGTTCAGTGCTCAGGGTGCTGGGTGCTCAGTACTCAGGGTGCTCGGTGCTTAGTACTCAGGTTGCTGGGTGCTCAGTACTCCGGGTGCTGGGTGCTCAGTGCTCAAGGTGCTGGGTGCTCAGTACTCAGGGTGCTCATTGCTCAGGGTGCAGGGTGCTCAGTACTCAGGGTGCTGGGTGCTCAGTGCTCAGGGTTCTCGGTGCTCGGGGCGCTGGGTGCTCAGTGCTCTGGGTGCTCGGAGCTCAGTACTCAGGGTGCTGTGTGGTCAGTGCTCAGGGTGCTCGGTGCTCAGTACTCAGGGTGCTGGGTGCTCAGTGCTCGGGGTGCTCGGTCCTCAGTACGTTGGGTGCTCACTACTCAGGGTGCTGGGTGCTCAGTGCTCAGGGTGCTGGGTGCTCAGTGCTCAGGGTGCTGGGTGCTCAGTGCTCAGGGTGCTGGGTGCTCAGTACTCAGGGAGCTGGGTGCTCAGTGCTCGTGGTGCTGGGTGCTCAGTGCTCAGGGTGCTGGGTGCTCAGTACTCAGGGTGCTGGGTGCTCAGTACTCGGGGTGCTGGGTGCTCAGTACTCAGGGTGCTGGGTGCTCAGGACTCAATGTGCTGGGTGCTCAGTACTCGGGTGCTGGGTGCTCAGTGCTCAGGGTGCTGGGTGCTCAGTGCTCGGGGTGCTGGGTGCTCAGTGCTCAGTACTCAGGGTGCTGGGTGCTCAGTGCTCGGGGTGCTGGGTGCTCAGTGATCAGTACTCAGGGTGCTGGGTGCTCAGTGCTCAGGGTGCTGGGTGCTCAGTGCTCAGAGTGCTGGGTGCTCAGTGCTCAGGGTGCTGGGTACTCAGTGCTCAGGGTGCTGGGTGCTCAGTACTCAGGGTTCTCAGTGCTCAGTACTCGTGGTGCTGGGTGCTCAGTGCTCAGGGTGCTCACTGCTCAGTACTCGGGGTGCTGGGTGCTCAGTGCTCAGTGCTCGGGGTGCTGGGTGCTCAGTGCTCGGGGCGCTGGGTGCTCAGTGCTCGGGGTGCTGGGTGCTCAGTACTCGGGGTGCTGGGTGCTCAGTGCTCAGGGTGCTCAGTGCTCAGTACTCAGTGCTCAGGGTGCTCAGTGCTCAGTGCTCAGGGTGCTGGGTGTTCAGTACTCAGGGTGCTGGGTGCTCAGTACTCAGGGTGCTGGGTGCTCAGTGCTCAGGGTGCTGGGTGCTCAGTGCTCGGGGCGCTGGGTGCTCAGTACTCAGGGTGCTGGGTGCTCAGTGCTCGGGGTGCTGGATGCTCAGTGCTCAGGGTGCTGGATTCTCAGTACTCAGGGTGCTGGGTGCTCAGTACTCGGGGTGCTGTGTGCTCAGTACTCGGGGTGCTGGGTGCTCAGTACTCAGGGTGCTGGGTGCTCAGTGCTCCGGGTGCTCGGTGCTCAGTACGTTGGGTGCTCACTACTCAGGGTGCTGGGTGCTCATTGCTCAGGTTGCTGGGTGCTCAGTACTCAGGGTGCTGGTTGCTCAGTGCTCGGGGTGCTGGGTGCTCAGTGCTCAGGGTGCTGGGTGCTCAGTACTCAGGGTGCTGGGTGCTCAGTACTCGGGGTGCTGGGTGCTCAGTGCTCGGGGTGCTGGGTGCTCAGTACTCAGTGTGCTGGGTGCTCAGTACTCAGGGTGCTGGGTGCTCAGTACTCAGGGTGCTGGGTGCTCAGTACTCGGGTGCTGTGTGCTCAGTGCTCAGGGTGCTTGGTGCTCAGTGCTCGGGGTGCTGGGTGCTCAGTGCTCAGTACTCAGGGTGCTGGGTGCTCAGTGCCCGGGGTGCTGGGTGCTCAGTGCTCAGTACTCATTGTGCTGGGTGCTCAGAGCTCAGGGTGCTGGGTGCTCAGTGCTCAGGGTGCTGTGTGCTCAGTGCTCAGTACTCAGGGTGCTGGGTGCTCAGTGCTCGGTGTGCTGGGTGCTCAGTGCTCAGTACTCAGGGTGCTGGGTGCTCATTGCTCAGGGTGCTGGGTGCTCAGTGCTCGGGGTGCTGTGTGCTCAGTACTCAGGGTGCTGGGTGCTCAGCACTCCGGGTGCTGGGTTCTCAGTTCTCGGGGTGCTCGGTGCTCAGTACTCAGTGATCAGGGTGCTCAGTGCTCAGTGCTCAGGGTGCTGGGTGTTCAGTACTCAGGGTGCTGGGTGCTCAGTACTCAGGGTGCTGGGTGCTCAGTGCTCAGGGTCCTGGGTGCTCAGTACTCGGGGTGCTCGGTGCTCAGTGCTCAGGGTGCTGGGTGCTCAGTACTCAGGGTGCTGGGTACTCAGTGCTCAGGGTGCTCGGTGCTCAGTACTCGGGGTGCTGGGTGCTCATTCTCGGGGTGCTGGGTGCTCAGTGTTCGGGGTGCTGGGTGCTCAGTACTCAGGGTGCTGGGTGCTCAGTGCTCAGAGTGCTGGGTGCTCAGTACTCAGGGTGCTGGGTGCTCAGTGCTCAGGGTGCTGGGTGCTCAGTACTCAGGGTGCTGGGAGCTCAGTGCTCAGGGTGATCGGTGCTCAGTACTCAGGGTGCTCAGTACTCAGGGTGCTGGGTGCTCAGTGCTCGGGGTGCTGGGTGCTCAGTACTGAGGGTGCTGGTTGCTCAGTGCTTTGGATTCTGGGTGCTCAGTGCTCAGGATGATCGGTGCTCAGTACTCAGGGTGCTGGGTGCTCAGTGCTCAGGGTGCTGGGTGCTCAGTCCTCAGGGTGCTCAGTGCTCAGGGTGCTGGGTGCTCAGTGCTCGGAGTGCTCGGTGCTCAGTACTCAGGGTGCTGAGTGCTCAGTACTCAGGGTGCTGGGTGCTCAGTACTCAGGGTGCTGGGTGCTCAGTGCTCAGGGTGCTGGGTGATCAGTGCTCAGGGTGCTGGGTGCTCAGTGCTCAGGGTGCTGGGTGCTCAGTGCTCGGGGTGCTGGGTGCTCAGTACTCAGGGTGCTGGGTGCTCAGTGCTCGGGGTGCTCGGTGCTCAGTACGTTGGGTGCTCACAACTCAGGGTGCTGTGTGCTCAGTGCTCAGGGTGCTGGGTGCTCAGTGCTCAGGGTGCTCGGTGCTTAGTGCTCAGGGTGCTGGGTGCTCAGTACTCAGGGTGCTGGTTGCTCAGTACTCAGGGTGCTCAGTGCTCAGTACTCAGGGTGCTCAGTGCTCAGTACTCAGGGTGCTCAGTGCTCAGGGTGCTGGGTGCTCAGTCCTCAGGGTGCTGGGTGCTCAGTGCTCAGGGTTCTCGGTGCTCAAGGCTCAGGGTGCTGGGTGCTCAGTACTCAGGGTGCTGGGTGCTCAGTGCTCGGGGTCCTGGGTGCTCAGTACTCAGGGTGCTGGGTGCTCAGTACTCAGGGTGCTGGGTGCTCAGTACTCAGGGTGCTGGGTGCTCAATACTCAGGGTGCTCAGTGCTTGGGGTGCTGGGTGCTCAGTACTCCGGGTGCTGGGTGCTCAGTTCTCGGGGTGCTCGGTGCTCAGTACTCAGTGATCAGGGTGCTCAGTGCTCAGTGCTCAGGTTGCTGGGTGCTCAGTGCTCAGGGTGATGTGTGCTCAGTGCTCAGGGTGCTGGGTGCTAAGTGCTCAGGGTGCTGGGTACTCAGTGCTCAGGGTGCTGGGTGCTCAGTACTCAGGGTGCTGGGTGCTCAGTACTCAGGGTGCTGGGTGCTCAGTGCTCGGGGTGCTATGTGCTCAGTGCTCGCGGTGCTGGGTGCTCAGTGCTCGGGGTGCTCGGTGCTCATTCTCGGGGTGCTGGGTGCTCAGTGCTCGAGGTGCTCAGTACTCAGGGTGCTGTGTGTTCAGTGCTCAGGGTGCGGGTGCTCAGTACTCAGGGTGCTCATTGCTCAGGGTGCAGGGTGCTCAGTACTCAGGGTGCTGGGTGCTCAGTGCTCAGGGTGCTCGGTGCTCGGGGCGCTGGGTGCTCAGTGCTCGGGGTGCTGGTTGCTCAGTGCTCGGGGTGCTGGGTGCTCAGTGCTCAGGGTGCTGGGTGCTCAGTACTCAGGGTGCTGGGTGCTCAGTACTCGGGGTGCTGGGTGCTCAGTGCTCGGGGTGCTATGTGCTCTGTACTCAGGGTGCTGGGTGCTCAGTACTCAGGGTGCTGGGTGCTCAGTACTCAGGGTGCTGGGTGCTCAGTACTCGGGTGCTGTGTGCTCAGTGCTCAGGGTGCTGGGTGCTCAGTGCTCGGGGTGCTGGGTGCTCAGTGCTCAGTACTCAGGGTGCTGGGTGCTCAGTGCCCGGGGTGCTGGGTGCTCAGTGCTCAGTACTCAGGGTGCTGGGTGCTCAGAGCTCAGGGTGCTGGGTGCTCAGTGCTCAGGGTGCTGGGTGCTCAGTGCTCAGTACTCAGGGTGCTGGGTGCACAGTGCTCGGTGTGCTGGGTGCTCAGTGCTCAGTACTCAGGGTGCTGGGTGCTCAGTGCTCAGGGTGCTGGGTGCTCAGTGCTCGGGGTGCTGTGTGCTCAGTACTCAGGGTGCTGGGTGCTCAGCACTCCGGGTGCTGGGTTCTCAGTTCTCGGGGTGCTCGGTGCTCAGTACTCAGTGATCAGGGTGCTCAGTGCTCAGTGCTCAGGGTGCTGGGTGTTCAGTACTCAGGGTGCTCTGTGCTCAGTACTCAGGGTGCTGGGTGCTCAGTGCTCAGGGTGCTGGGTGCTCAGTACTCGGGGTGCTCGGTGCTCAGTGCTCAGGGTGCTGGGTGCTCAGTACTCAGGGTGCTGGGTACTCAGTGCTCAGGGTGCTCGGTGCTCAGTACTCGGGGTGCTGGGTGCTCATTCTCGGGGTGCTGGGTGCTCAGTGTTCGGGGTGCTGGGTGCTCAGTACTCAGGGTGCTGGGTGCACAGTGCTCAGGGTGCTGGGTGCTCAGTACTCAGGGTGCTGGGAGCTCAGTGCTCAGGGTGATCGGTGCTCAGTACTCAGGGTATTCAGTACTCAGGGTGCTTTGTGCTCAGTGCTTGGGTTGCTGGGTGCTCAGTACTGAGGGTGCTGGTTGCTCAGTGCTTTGGATTCTGGGTGCTCAGTGCTCAGGATGATCGGTGCTCAGTACTCAGGGTGCTGGGTGCTCAGTGCTCAGGGTGCTGGGTGCTCAGTCCTCAGGGTGCTCAGTGCTCAGGGTGCTGGGTGCTCAGTGCTCGGGGTGCTCGGTGCTCAGTACTCAGGGTGCGGAGTGCTCAGTACTCAGGGTGCTGGGTGCTCAGTACTCAGGGTGCTGGGTGCTCAGTGCTCAGGGTGCTGGGTGATCAGTGCTCAGGGTGCTGGTTGCTCAGTGCTCAGGGTGCTGGGTGCTCAGTGCTCGGGGTGCTGGGTGCTCAGTACTCAGGGTGCTGGGTGCTCAGTGCTCGGGGTGCTCGGTGCTCAGTACGTTGGGTGCTCACAACTCAGGGTGCTGGGTGCTCAGTGCTCAGGGTGCTGGGTGCTCAGTGCTCAGGGTGCTCGGTGCTCAGTGCTCAGGGTGCTGGGTGCTCAGTACTCAGGGTGCTGGTTGCTCAGTACTCAGGGTGCTCAGTGCTCAGTACTCAGGGTGCTCAGTGCTCAGTACTCAGGGTGCTCAGCGCTCAGGGTGCTGGGTGCTCAGTCCTCAGGGTGCTGGGTGCTCAGTGCTCAGGGTGCTGGGTGCTCAGTCCTCAGGGTGCTCAGTGCTCAGGGTGCTGGGTGCTCAGTGCTCGGGGTGCTCGGTGCTCAGTACTCAGGGTGCTGAGTGCTCAGTACTCAGGGTGCTGGGTGCTCAGTACTCAGGGTGCTGGGTGCTCAGTGCTCAGGGTGCTGGTTGCTCAGTGCTCAGGGTGCTGGTTGCTCAGTGCTCAGGGTGCTGGGTGCTCAGTGCTCGGTCTGCTGGGTGCTCAGTACTCAGGGTGCTGGGTGCTCAGTGCTCGGGGTGCTCGGTGCTCAGTACGTTGGGTGCTCACAACTCAGGGTGCTGGGTGCTCAGTGCTCAGGGTGCTGGGTGCTCAGTGCTCAGGGTGCTCGGTGCTCAGTGCTCAGGGTGCTGGGTGCTCAGTACTCAGGGTGCTGGTTGCTCAGTACTCAGGGTGCTCAGTGCTCAGTACTCAGGGTGCTCAGTGCTCAGTACTCAGGGTGCTCAGCGCTCAGGGTGCTGGGTGCTCAGTCCTCAGGGTGCTGGGTGCTCAGTGCTCAGGGTGCTCGGTGCTCAAGGCTCAGGGTGCTGGGTGCTCAGTACTCAGGGTGCTGGGTGCTCAGTGCTCGGGGTCCTGGGTGCTCAGTACTCAGGGTGCTGGGTGCTCAGTACTCAGGGTGCTGGGTGCTCAGTACTCAGGGTGCTGGGTGCTCAATACTCAGGGTGCTCAGTGCTTGGGGTGCTGGGTGCTCAGTACTCCGGGTGCTGGGTGCTCAGTTCTCGGGGTGCTCGGTGCTCAGTACTCAGTGATCAGGGTGCTCAGTGCTCAGTGCTCAGGGTGCTGGGTGCTCAGTGCTCATGGTGATGTGTGCTCAGTGCTCAGGGTGCTGGGTGCTAAGTGCTCAGGGTGCTGGGTACTCAGTGCTCAGGGTGCTGGGTGCTCAGTACTCAGGGTGCTGGGTGCTCAGTACTCAGGGTGCTGGGTGCTCAGTGCTCGGGGTGCTATGTGCTCAGTGCTCGCGGTGCTGGGTGCTCAGTGCTCGGGGTGCTCGGTGCTCAGTACTCAGGGTGCTGGGTGCTCAGTGCTCGAGGTGCTCAGTACTCAGGGTGCTGTGTGTTCAGTGCTCAGGGTGCTGGGTGCTCAGTACTCAGGGTGCTCAGTGCTTAGTATTCAGGTTGCTGGGTGCTCAGTACTCCGGGTGCTGGGTGCTCAGTGCTCAAGGTGCTGGGTGCTCAGTACTCAGGGTGCTCATTGCTCAGGGTGCAGGGTGCTCAGTACTCAGGGTGCTGGGTGCTCAGTGCTCAGGGTGCTCGGTGCTCGGGGCGCTGGGTGCTCAGTGCTCGGGGTGCTCGGAGCTCAGTACTCAGGGTCCTGGGTGCTCAGTGCTCAGGGTGCTCGGTGCTCAGTACTCAGGGTGCTGGGTGCTCAGTGCTCGGGGTGCTGGGGACTCAGTGCTCAGGGTGCTGGGTGCTCAGTGCTCGAGGTGCTCAGTACTCAGGGTGCTGTGTGTTCAGTGCTCAGGGTGCTGGGTGCTCAGTACTCAGGGTGCTGGTTGCTCAGTGCTCGGGGTGCTGGGTGCTCAGTGCTCAGGGTGCTGGGTGCTCAGTACTCAGGGTGCTGGGTGCTCAGTACTCGGGGTGCTGGGTGCTCAGTGCTCGGGGTGCTGGGTGCTCAGTACTCAGTGTGCTGGGTGCTCAGTACTCAGGGTGCTGGGTGCTCAGTACTCAGGGTGCTGGGTGCTCAGTACTCGGGTGCTGTGTGCTCAGTGCTCAGGGTGCTGGGTGCTCAGTGCTCGGGGTGCTGGGTGCTCAGTGCTCAGTACTCAGGGTGCTGGGTGCTCAGTGCCCGGGGTGCTTTGTGCTCAGTGCTCAGTACTCAGGGTGCTGGGTGCTCAGAGCTCAGGGTGCTGGGTGCTCAGTGCTCAGGGTGCTGGGTGCTCAGTGCTCAGTACTCAGGGTGCTGGGTGCTCAGTGCTCGGTGTGCGGGGTGCTCAGGGCTCAGTACTCAGGGTGCGGGGTGCTCAGTGCTCAGGGTGCTGGGTGCTCAGTGCTCGGGGTGCTGTGTGCTCAGTACTCAGGGTGCTGGGTGCTCAGCACTCCGGGTGCTGGGTTCTCAGTTCTCGGGGTGCTCGGTGCTCAGTACTCAGTGATCAGGGTGCTCAGTGCTCAGTGCTCAGGGTGCTGGGTGTTCAGTACTCAGGGTGCTGGGTGCTCAGTACTCAGGGTGCTTGGTGCTCAGTGCTCAGGGTCCTGGGTGCTCAGTACTCAGGGTGCTGGGTACTCAGTGCTCAGGGTGCTCGGTGCTCAGTACTCGGGGTGATGGGTGCTCATTCTCGGGGTGCTGGGTGCTCAGTGTTCGGGGTGCTGGGTGCTCAGTACTCAGGGTGCTGGGTGCTCAGTGCTCAGAGTGCTGGGTGCTCAGTACTCAGGGTGCTGGGTGCTCAGTGCTCAGGGTGCTGGGTGCTCAGTACTCAGGGTGCTGTGAGCTCAGTGCTCAGGGTGATCGGTGCTCAGTACTCAGGGTGCTAAGTACTCAGGGTGCTGGGTGCTCAGTGCTCGGGGTGAGGGGTGCTCAGTACTGAGGGTGCTGGTTGCTCAGTGCTTTGGATTCTGGGTGCTCAGTGCTCAGGATGATCGGTGCTCAGTACTCAGGGTGCTGGGTGCTCAGTGCTCAGGGTGCTGGGTGCTCAGTCCTCAGGGTGCTCAGTGCTCAGGGTGCTGGGTGCTCAGTGCTCGGGGTGCTCGGTGCTCAGTACTCAGGGTGCTGAGTGCTCAGTACTCAGGGTGCTGGGTGCTCAGTACTCAGGGTGCTGGGTGCTCAGTGCTCAGGGTGCTGGGTGATCAATGCTCAGGGTGCTGGGTGCTCAGTGCTCAGGGTGCTGGGTGCTCAGTGCTCGGGGTGCTCGGTGCTCAGTACGTTGGGTGCTCACAACTCAGGGTGCTGGGTGCTCAGTGCTCAGGGTGCTGGGTGCTCAGTGCTCAGGGTGCTCGGTGCTCAGTGCTCAGGGTGCTGGGTGCTCAGTACTCAGGGTGCTGGGTGCTCAGTGCTCAGGGTGCAGGGTGATCAATGCTCAGGGTGCTGGGTGCTCAGTACTCAGGGTGCTGGGTGCTCAGTGCTCGGGGTGCTCGGTGCTCAGTACGTTGGGTGCTCACAACTCAGGGTGCTGGGTGCTCAGTGCTCAGGGTGCTGGGTGCTCAGTGCTCAGGGTGCTCGGTGCTCAGTGCTCAGGGTGCTGGGTGCTCAGTACTCAGGGTGCTGGTTGCTCAGTACTCAGGGTGCTCAGTGCTCAGTACTCAGGGTGCTCAGTGCTCAGTACTCAGGGTGCTCAGTGCTCAGGGTGCTGGGTGCTCAGTCCTCAGGGTGCTGGGTGCTCAGTGCTCAGGGTTCTCGGTGCTCAAGGCTCAGGGTGCTGGGTGCTCAGTACTCAGGGTGCTGGGTGCTCAGTGCTCGGGGTCCTGGGTGCTCAGTACTCAGGGTGCTGGGTGCTCAGTACTCAGGGTGCTGGGTGCTCAGTACTCAGGGTGCTGGGTGCTCAATACTCAGGGTGCTCAGTGCTTGGGGTGCTGGGTGCTCAGTACTCCGGGTGCTGGGTGCTCAGTTCTCGGGGTGCTCGGTGCTCAGTACTCAGTGATCAGGGTGCTCAGTGCTCAGTGCTCAGGGTGCTGGGTGCTCAGTGCTCAGGGTGATGTGTGCTCAGTGCTCAGGGTGCTGGGTGCTAAGTGCTCAGGGTGCTGGGTACTCAGTGCTCAGGGTGCTGGGTGCTCAGTACTCAGGGTGCTGGGTGCTCAGTACTCAGGGTGCTGGGTGCTCAGTGCTCGGGGTGCTATGTGCTCAGTGCTCGCGGTGCTGGGTGCTCAGTGCTCGGGGTGCTCGGTGCTCAGTACTCAGGGTGCTGGGTGCTCAGTGCTCGAGGTGCTCAGTACTCAGGGTGCTGTGTGTTCAGTGCTCAGGGTGCGGGTGCTCAGTACTCAGGGTGCTCGGTGCTTAGTACTCAGGTTGCTGGGTGCTCAGTACTCCGGGTGCTGGGTGCTCAGTGCTCAAGGTGCTGGGTGCTCAGTACTCAGGGTGCTCATTGCTCAGGGTGCAGGGTGCTCAGTACTCAGGGTCCTGGGTGCTCAGTGCTCAGGGTGCTCGGTGCTCGGGGCGCTGGGTGCTCAGTGCTCGGGGTGCTCGGAGCTCAGTACACAGGGTGCTGGGTGCTCAGTGCTCAGGGTGCTCGCTGCTCAGTACTCAGGGTGCTGGGTGCTCAGTGCTCAGGGTGCTCGGTGCTCAGTGCTCAGGGTGCTGGGTGCTCAGTACTCAGGGTGCTGGTTGCTCAGTACTCAGGGTGCTCAGTGCTCAGTACTCAGGGTGCTCAGTGCTCAGTACTCAGGGTGCTCAGCGCTCAGGGTGCTGGGTGCTCAGTCCTCAGGGTGCTGGGTGCTCAGTGCTCAGGGTGCTCGGTGCTCAAGGCTCAGGGTGCTGGGTGCTCAGTACTCAGGGTGCTGGGTGCTCAGTGCTCGGGGTCCTGGGTGCTCAGTACTCAGGGTGCTGGGTGCTCAGTACTCAGGGTGCTGGGTGCTCAGTACTCAGGGTGCTGGGTGCTCAATACTCAGGGTGCTCAGTGCTTGGGGTGCTGGGTGCTCAGTACTCCGGGTGCTGGGTGCTCAGTTCTCGGGGTGCTCGGTGCTCAGTACTCAGTGATCAGGGTGCTCAGTGCTCAGTGCTCAGGGTGCTGGGTGCTCAGTGCTCATGGTGATGTGTGCTCAGTGCTCAGGGTGCTGGGTGCTAAGTGCTCAGGGTGCTGGGTACTCAGTGCTCAGGGTGCTGGGTGCTCAGTACTCAGGGTGCTGGGTGCTCAGTACTCAGGGTGCTGGGTGCTCAGTGCTCGGGGTGCTATGTGCTCAGTGCTCGCGGTGCTGGGTGCTCAGTGCTCGGGGTGCTCGGTGCTCAGTACTCAGGGTGCTGGGTGCTCAGTGCTCGAGGTGCTCAGTACTCAGGGTGCTGTGTGTTCAGTGCTCAGGGTGCTGGGTGCTCAGTACTCAGGGTGCTCAGTGCTTAGTATTCAGGTTGCTGGGTGCTCAGTACTCCGGGTGCTGGGTGCTCAGTGCTCAAGGTGCTGGGTGCTCAGTACTCAGGGTGCTCATTGCTCAGGGTGCAGGGTGCTCAGTACTCAGGGTGCTGGGTGCTCAGTGCTCAGGGTGCTCGGTGCTCGGGGCGCTGGGTGCTCAGTGCTCGGGGTGCTCGGAGCTCAGTACTCAGGGTCCTGGGTGCTCAGTGCTCAGGGTGCTCGGTGCTCAGTACTCAGGGTGCTGGGTGCTCAGTGCTCGGGGTGCTGGGGACTCAGTGCTCAGGGTGCTGGGTGCTCAGTGCTCGAGGTGCTCAGTACTCAGGGTGCTGTGTGTTCAGTGCTCAGGGTGCTGGGTGCTCAGTACTCAGGGTGCTGGTTGCTCAGTGCTCGGGGTGCTGGGTGCTCAGTGCTCAGGGTGCTGGGTGCTCAGTACTCAGGGTGCTGGGTGCTCAGTACTCGGGGTGCTGGGTGCTCAGTGCTCGGGGTGCTGGGTGCTCAGTACTCAGTGTGCTGGGTGCTCAGTACTCAGGGTGCTGGGTGCTCAGTACTCAGGGTGCTGGGTGCTCAGTACTCGGGTGCTGTGTGCTCAGTGCTCAGGGTGCTGGGTGCTCAGTGCTCGGGGTGCTGGGTGCTCAGTGCTCAGTACTCAGGGTGCTGGGTGCTCAGTGCCCGGGGTGCTTTGTGCTCAGTGCTCAGTACTCAGGGTGCTGGGTGCTCAGAGCTCAGGGTGCTGGGTGCTCAGTGCTCAGGGTGCTGGGTGCTCAGTGCTCAGTACTCAGGGTGCTGGGTGCTCAGTGCTCGGTGTGCGGGGTGCTCAGGGCTCAGTACTCAGGGTGCGGGGTGCTCAGTGCTCAGGGTGCTGGGTGCTCAGTGCTCGGGGTGCTGTGTGCTCAGTACTCAGGGTGCTGGGTGCTCAGCACTCCGGGTGCTGGGTTCTCAGTTCTCGGGGTGCTCGGTGCTCAGTACTCAGTGATCAGGGTGCTCAGTGCTCAGTGCTCAGGGTGCTGGGTGTTCAGTACTCAGGGTGCTGGGTGCTCAGTACTCAGGGTGCTTGGTGCTCAGTGCTCAGGGTCCTGGGTGCTCAGTACTCAGGGTGCTGGGTACTCAGTGCTCAGGGTGCTCGGTGCTCAGTACTCGGGGTGATGGGTGCTCATTCTCGGGGTGCTGGGTGCTCAGTGTTCGGGGTGCTGGGTGCTCAGTACTCAGGGTGCTGGGTGCTCAGTGCTCAGAGTGCTGGGTGCTCAGTACTCAGGGTGCTGGGTGCTCAATGCTCAGGGTGCTGGGTGCTCAGTACTCAGGGTGCTGTGAGCTCAGTGCTCAGGGTGATCGGTGCTCAGTACTCAGGGTGCTAAGTACTCAGGGTGCTGGGTGCTCAGTGCTCGGGGTGAGGGGTGCTCAGTACTGAGGGTGCTGGTTGCTCAGTGCTTTGGATTCTGGGTGCTCAGTGCTCAGGATGATCGGTGCTCAGTACTCAGGGTGCTGGGTGCTCAGTGCTCAGGGTGCTGGGTGCTCAGTCCTCAGGGTGCTCAGTGCTCAGGGTGCTGGGTGCTCAGTGCTCGGGGTGCTCGGTGCTCAGTACTCAGGGTGCTGAGTGCTCAGTACTCAGGGTGCTGGGTGCTCAGTACTCAGGGTGCTGGGTGCTCAGTGCTCAGGGTGCTGGGTGATCAATGCTCAGGGTGCTGGGTGCTCAGTGCTCAGGGTGCTGGGTGCTCAGTGCTCGGGGTGCTCGGTGCTCAGTACGTTGGGTGCTCACAACTCAGGGTGCTGGGTGCTCAGTGCTCAGGGTGCTGGGTGCTCAGTGCTCAGGGTGCTCGGTGCTCAGTGCTCAGGGTGCTGGGTGCTCAGTACTCAGGGTGCTGGGTGCTCAGTGCTCAGGGTGCAGGGTGATCAATGCTCAGGGTGCTGGGTGCTCAGTACTCAGGGTGCTGGGTGCTCAGTGCTCGGGGTGCTCGGTGCTCAGTACGTTGGGTGCTCACAACTCAGGGTGCTGGGTGCTCAGTGCTCAGGGTGCTGGGTGCTCAGTGCTCAGGGTGCTCGGTGCTCAGTGCTCAGGGTGCTGGGTGCTCAGTACTCAGGGTGCTGGTTGCTCAGTACTCAGGGTGCTCAGTGCTCAGTACTCAGGGTGCTCAGTGCTCAGTACTCAGGGTGCTCAGTGCTCAGGGTGCTGGGTGCTCAGTCCTCAGGGTGCTGGGTGCTCAGTGCTCAGGGTTCTCGGTGCTCAAGGCTCAGGGTGCTGGGTGCTCAGTACTCAGGGTGCTGGGTGCTCAGTGCTCGGGGTCCTGGGTGCTCAGTACTCAGGGTGCTGGGTGCTCAGTACTCAGGGTGCTGGGTGCTCAGTACTCAGGGTGCTGGGTGCTCAATACTCAGGGTGCTCAGTGCTTGGGGTGCTGGGTGCTCAGTACTCCGGGTGCTGGGTGCTCAGTTCTCGGGGTGCTCGGTGCTCAGTACTCAGTGATCAGGGTGCTCAGTGCTCAGTGCTCAGGGTGCTGGGTGCTCAGTGCTCAGGGTGATGTGTGCTCAGTGCTCAGGGTGCTGGGTGCTAAGTGCTCAGGGTGCTGGGTACTCAGTGCTCAGGGTGCTGGGTGCTCAGTACTCAGGGTGCTGGGTGCTCAGTACTCAGGGTGCTGGGTGCTCAGTGCTCGGGGTGCTATGTGCTCAGTGCTCGCGGTGCTGGGTGCTCAGTGCTCGGGGTGCTCGGTGCTCAGTACTCAGGGTGCTGGGTGCTCAGTGCTCGAGGTGCTCAGTACTCAGGGTGCTGTGTGTTCAGTGCTCAGGGTGCGGGTGCTCAGTACTCAGGGTGCTCGGTGCTTAGTACTCAGGTTGCTGGGTGCTCAGTACTCCGGGTGCTGGGTGCTCAGTGCTCAAGGTGCTGGGTGCTCAGTACTCAGGGTGCTCATTGCTCAGGGTGCAGGGTGCTCAGTACTCAGGGTCCTGGGTGCTCAGTGCTCAGGGTGCTCGGTGCTCGGGGCGCTGGGTGCTCAGTGCTCGGGGTGCTCGGAGCTCAGTACACAGGGTGCTGGGTGCTCAGTGCTCAGGGTGCTCGCTGCTCAGTACTCAGGGTGCTGGGTGCTCAGTGCTCGGGGTGCTCGGTGCTCAGTACGTTGGGTGCTCACTACTCAGGGTGCTGGGTGCTCAGTGCTCAGGGTGCTGGGTGCTCAGTGCTCAGGGTGCTGGGTGCTCAGTACTCAGGGAGCTGGGTGCTCAGTGCTCGGGGTGCTGGGTGCTCAGTGCTCAGGGTGCTGGGTGCTCAGTACTCAGGGTGCTGGGTGATCAGTACTCGGGGTGCTGGGTGCTCAGTACTCAGGGTGCTGGGTGCTCAGTACTCAATGTGCTGGGTGCTCAGTACTCGGGTGCTGGGTGCTCAGTGCTCAGGGTGCTGGGTGCTCAATGCTCGGGGTGCTGGGTGCTCAGTGATCAGTACTCAGGGTGCTGGGTGCTCAGTGCTGAGGGTGCTGGGTGCTCAGTGCTCAGGGTGCTGGGTGCTCAGTGCTCAGGGTGCTGGGTACTCAGTGCTCAGGTTGCTGGGTGCTCAGTACTCAGGGTGCTCAGTGCTCAGTACTCGGGGTGCTGGGTGCTCAGTGCTCAGGGTGCTCACTGCTCAGTACTCGGGGTGCTAGGTGCTCAGTGCTCAGTGCTCGGGGTGCTGGGTGCTCAGTGCTCGGGGCGCTGGGTGCTCAGTGCTCGGGGTGCTGGGTGCTCAGTACTCGGGTTGCTGGGTGCTCAGTGCTCAGGGTGCTCAGTGCTCAGTACTCAGTGCTCAGGGTGCTCAGTGCTCCGTGCTCAGGGTGCTTGGTGTTCAGTACTCAGGGTGCTGGGTGCTCAGTACTCAGGGTGCTGGGTGCTCAGTGCTCAGGGTGCTGGGTGTACAGTGCTCGGGGCGCTGGGTGCTCAGTACTCAGGGTTCTGGGTGCTCAGTGCTCGGGGTGCTTGGTGCTCAGTGCTCAGGGTGCTGGGTGCTCAGTACTCAGGGTGCTGGGTGCTCAGTACTCGGGGTGCTGGGTGCTCAGTACTCAGGGTGCTGTTTGCTCAGTACTCAGGGTGCTGGGTGCTCAGTACTCGGGTGCTGGGTGCTCAGTGCTCAGGGTGCTGGGTGCTCAGTGCTCGGGGTGCTGGGTGCTCAGTGCTCAGTTCTCAGGGTGCTGGGTGCTCAGTGCTTGGGGTGCTGGGTGCTCAGTGCTCAGTACTCAGGGTGCTGGGTGCTCAGTGCTCAGGGTGCTGTTTGCTCAGTGCTCAGGGTGCTGGGTGCTCAGTGCTCAGGGTGCTGGGTACTCAGTGCTCAGGGTGCTGGGTGCTCAGTGCTCGAGGTGCTCAGTACTCAGGGTGCTGTGTGTTCAGTGCTCAGGGTGCTGGGTGCTCAGTACTCAGGGTGCTCGGTGCTTAGAACTCAGGGTGCTGGGTGCTCAGTGCTCGGGGTGCTGGGTGCTCAGTGCTCAGGGTGCTCGGTGCTCGGGGCGCTGGGTGCTCAGTGCTCGGGGTGCTCGGAGCTCAGTACTCAGGGTGCTGGGTGTTCAGTGCTCGGGGTGCTCGGTGCTCAGTACTCAGGGTGCTGGGTGCTCAGTGCTCGGGGTGCTCGGTGCTCAGTACGTTGGGTGCTCACTACTCAGGGTGCTGGGTGCTCATTGCTCAGGGTGCTGGGTGGTCAGTACTCAGGGTGCTGGTTGCTCAGTGCTCGGGGTGCTGAATGCTCAGTGCTAAGGGTGCTGGGTGCTCAGTACTCAGGGTGCTGGGTGCTCAGTACTCGGGGTGCTGGGTGCTCAGTGATCGGGGTGCTGGGTGCTCAGTACTCAGGGTGCTGGGTGCTCAGTACTCAGGGTGCTGGGTGCTCAGTACTCAGGGTGCTGGGTGCTCAGTACTCGGGTGCTGTGTGCTCAGTGCTCAGGGTGCATGGTGCTCAGTGCTCGGGGTGCTGGGTGCTCAGTGCTCAGTACTCAGGGTGCTGGGTGCTCAGTGCCTGGTGTGCTGGGTGCTCAGAGCTCAGTACTCAGGGTGCTGGGTGCTCAGAGCTCAGGGTGCTGGGTGCTCAGTGCTCAGTACTCAGGGTGCTGGGTGATCAGTGCCTGGGGTGCTGGGTGCTCAGTGCTCAGTACTCAGGGTGCTGGGTGCTCAGTGCTCAGGGTGCTGGGTGCTCAGTGCTCGGGGTGCTGTGTGCTCAGTGCTAAGGGTGCTGGGTGCTCAGTACTCAGGGTGCTGGGTGCTCAGTACTCGGGGTGCTGGGTGCTCAGTGATCGGGGTGCTGGGTGCTCAGTACTCAGGGTGCTGGGTGCTCAGTACTCAGGGTGCTGGGTGCTCAGTACTCAGGGTGCTGGGTGCTCAGTACTCGGGTGCTGTGTGCTCAGTGCTCAGGGTGCATGGTGCTCAGTGCTCGGGGTGCTGGGTGCTCAGTGCTCAGTACTCAGGGTGCTGGGTGCCCAGTGCCTGGTGTGCTGGGTGCTCAGTGCTCAGTACTCAGGGTGCTCGGTGCTCAGTACTCAGTGATCAGGGTGCTCAGTGCTCAGTGCTCAGGGTGCTGGGTGTTCAGTACTCAGGGTGCTGGGTGCTCAGTACTCAGGGTGCTGGGTGCTCAGTGCTCAGGGTGCTGGGTGCTCAGTACTCGGGGTGCTCGGTGCTCAGTGCTCAGGGTGCTGGGTGCTCAGTACTCAGGGTGCTGGGTACTCAGTGCTCAGGGTGCTCGGTGCTCAGTACTCGGGGTGCTGGGTGCTCAGTGCTCAAGGTGCTGGGTGCTCAGTACTCAGGGTGCTCATTGCTCAGGGTGCAGGGTGCTCAGTACTCAGGGTGCTGGGTGCTCAGTGCTCAGGGTGCTCGGTGCTCGGGGCGCTGGGTGCTCAGTGCTCGGGGTGCTCGGAGCTCAGTACACAGGGTGCTGGGTGCTCAGTGCTCAGGGTGCTCGCTGCTCAGTACTCAGGGTGCTGGGTGCTCAGTGCTCGGGGTGCTCGGTGCTCAGTACGTTGGGTGCTCACTACTCAGGGTGCTGGGTGCTCAGTGCTCAGGGTGCTGGGTGCTCAGTGCTCAGGGTGCTGGGTGCTCAGTACTCAGGGAGCTGGGTGCTCAGTGCTCGGGGTGCTGGGTGCTCAGTGCTCAGGGTGCTGGGTGCTCAGTACTCAGGGTGCTGGGTGATCAGTACTCGGGGTGCTGGGTGCTCAGTACTCAGGGTGCTGGGTGCTCAGTACTCAATGTGCTGGGTGCTCAGTACTCGGGTGCTGGGTGCTCAGTGCTCAGGGTGCTGGGTGCTCAATGCTCGGGGTGCTGGGTGCTCAGTGATCAGTACTCAGGGTGCTGGGTGCTCAGTGCTGAGGGTGCTGGGTGCTCAGTGCTCAGGGTGCTGGGTGCTCAGTGCTCAGGGTGCTGGGTACTCAGTGCTCAGGTTGCTGGGTGCTCAGTACTCAGGGTGCTCAGTGCTCAGTACTCGGGGTGCTGGGTGCTCAGTGCTCAGGGTGCTCACTGCTCAGTACTCGGGGTGCTAGGTGCTCAGTGCTCAGTGCTCGGGGTGCTGGGTGCTCAGTGCTCGGGGCGCTGGGTGCTCAGTGCTCGGGGTGCTGGGTGCTCAGTACTCGGGTTGCTGGGTGCTCAGTGCTCAGGGTGCTCAGTGCTCAGTACTCAGTGCTCAGGGTGCTCAGTGCTCCGTGCTCAGGGTGCTTGGTGTTCAGTACTCAGGGTGCTGGGTGCTCAGTACTCAGGGTGCTGGGTGCTCAGTGCTCAGGGTGCTGGGTGTACAGTGCTCGGGGCGCTGGGTGCTCAGTACTCAGGGTTCTGGGTGCTCAGTGCTCGGGGTGCTTGGTGCTCAGTGCTCAGGGTGCTGGGTGCTCAGTACTCAGGGTGCTGGGTGCTCAGTACTCGGGGTGCTGGGTGCTCAGTACTCAGGGTGCTGTTTGCTCAGTACTCAGGGTGCTGGGTGCTCAGTACTCGGGTGCTGGGTGCTCAGTGCTCAGGGTGCTGGGTGCTCAGTGCTCGGGGTGCTGGGTGCTCAGTGCTCAGTTCTCAGGGTGCTGGGTGCTCAGTGCTTGGGGTGCTGGGTGCTCAGTGCTCAGTACTCAGGGTGCTGGGTGCTCAGTGCTCAGGGTGCTGTTTGCTCAGTGCTCAGGGTGCTGGGTGCTCAGTGCTCAGGGTGCTGGGTACTCAGTGCTCAGGGTGCTGGGTGCTCAGTGCTCGAGGTGCTCAGTACTCAGGGTGCTGTGTGTTCAGTGCTCAGGGTGCTGGGTGCTCAGTACTCAGGGTGCTCGGTGCTTAGAACTCAGGGTGCTGGGTGCTCAGTGCTCGGGGTGCTGGGTGCTCAGTGCTCAGGGTTCTCGGTGCTCGGGGCGCTGGGTGCTCAGTGCTCGGGGTGCTCGGAGCTCAGTACTCAGGGTGCTGGGTGTTCAGTGCTCGGGGTGCTCGGTGCTCAGTACTCAGGGTGCTGGGTGCTCAGTGCTCGGGGTGCTCGGTGCTCAGTACGTTGGGTGCTCACTACTCAGGGTGCTGGGTGCTCATTGCTCAGGGTGCTGGGTGGTCAGTACTCAGGGTGCTGGTTGCTCAGTGCTCGGGGTGCTGAATGCTCAGTGCTAAGGGTGCTGGGTGCTCAGTACTCAGGGTGCTGGGTGCTCAGTACTCGGGGTGCTGGGTGCTCAGTGATCGGGGTGCTGGGTGCTCAGTACTCAGGGTGCTGGGTGCTCAGTACTCAGGGTGCTGGGTGCTCAGTACTCAGGGTGCTGGGTGCTCAGTACTCGGGTGCTGTGTGCTCAGTGCTCAGGGTGCATGGTGCTCAGTGCTCGGGGTGCTGGGTGCTCAGTGCTCAGTACTCAGGGTGCTGGGTGCTCAGTGCCTGGTGTGCTGGGTGCTCAGAGCTCAGTACTCAGGGTGCTGGGTGCTCAGAGCTCAGGGTGCTGGGTGCTCAGTGCTCAGTACTCAGGGTGCTGGGTGATCAGTGCCTGGGGTGCTGGGTGCTCAGTGCTCAGTACTCAGGGTGCTGGGTGCTCAGTGCTCAGGGTGCTGGGTGCTCAGTGCTCGGGGTGCTGTGTGCTCAGTGCTAAGGGTGCTGGGTGCTCAGTACTCAGGGTGCTGGGTGCTCAGTACTCGGGGTGCTGGGTGCTCAGTGATCGGGGTGCTGGGTGCTCAGTACTCAGGGTGCTGGGTGCTCAGTACTCAGGGTGCTGGGTGCTCAGTACTCAGGGTGCTGGGTGCTCAGTACTCGGGTGCTGTGTGCTCAGTGCTCAGGGTGCATGGTGCTCAGTGCTCGGGGTGCTGGGTGCTCAGTGCTCAGTACTCAGGGTGCTGGGTGCCCAGTGCCTGGTGTGCTGGGTGCTCAGTGCTCAGTACTCAGGGTGCTCGGTGCTCAGTACTCAGTGATCAGGGTGCTCAGTGCTCAGTGCTCAGGGTGCTGGGTGTTCAGTACTCAGGGTGCTGGGTGCTCAGTACTCAGGGTGCTGGGTGCTCAGTGCTCAGGGTGCTGGGTGCTCAGTACTCGGGGTGCTCGGTGCTCAGTGCTCAGGGTGCTGGGTGCTCAGTACTCAGGGTGCTGGGTACTCAGTGCTCAGGGTGCTCGGTGCTCAGTACTCGGGGTGCTGGGTGCTCATTCTCGGGGTGCTGGTTGCTCAGTGTTCGGGGTGCTGGGTGCTCAGTACTCAGGGTGCTGGGTGCTCAGTGCTCAGAGTGCTGGGTGCTCAGTACTCAGGGTGCTGGGTGCTCAGTGCTCAGGGTGCTGGGTGCTCAGTACTCAGGGTGCTGGGAGCTCAGTGCTCAGGGTGATCGGTGCTCAGTACTCAGTGTGCTCAGTACTCAGGTTGCTGGGTGCTCAGTGCTCGGGGTGCTGGGTGCTCAGTACTGAGGGTGCTGGTTGCTCAGTGCTTTGGATTCTGGGTGCTCAGTCCTCAGGGTGCTCAGTGCTCAGGGTGCTGGGTGCTCAGTACTCAGGGTGCTCAGTGCTCAGTACTCAGGGTGCTCAGTGCTCAGTACTCAGGGTGCTCAGTGCTCAGGGTGCTGGGTGCTCAGTCCTCAGGGTGCTGGGTGCTCAGTGCTCAGGGTGCTCGGTGCTCAAGGCTCAGGGTGCTGGGTGCTCAGTACTCAGGGTGCTGGGTGCTCAGTGCTCGGGGTGCTGGGTGCTCAGTACTCAGGGTGCTGGGTGCTCAGTACTCAGGGTGCTGGGTGCTCAGTACTCAGGGTGCTGGGTGCTCAATACTCAGGGTGCTCAGTGCTTGGGGTGCTGGGTGCTCAGTACTCCGGGTGCTGGGTGCTCAGTTCTCGGGGTGCTCGGTGCTCAGTGCTCAGGGTCCTGGGTGCTCAGTGCTCAGGGTGATGTGTGCTCAGTGCTCAGGGTGCTGGGTGCTAAGTGCTCAGGGTGCTGGGTACTCAGTGCTCAGAGTGCTGGGTGCTCAGTACTCAGGGTGCTGGGTGCTCAGTACTCAGGGTGCTGGGTGCTCAGTGCTCGGGGTGCTATGTGCTCAGTGCTCGCGGTGCTGGGTGCTCAGTGCTCGGGGTGCTCGGTGCTCAGTACTCAGGGTGCTGGGTGCTCAGTGCTCGAGGTGCTCAGTACTCAGGGTGCTGTGTGTTCAGTGCTCAGGGTGCTGGGTGCTCAGTACTCAGGGTGCTCGGTGCTTAGTACTCAGGTTGCTGGGTGCTCAGTACTCCGGGTGCTGGGTGCTCAGTGCTCAAGGTGCTGGGTGCTCAGTACTCAGGGTGCTCATTGCTCAGGGTGCAGGGTGCTCAGTACTCAGGGTGCTGGGTGCTCAGTGCTCAGGGTGCTCGGTGCTCGGGGCGCTGGGTGCTCAGTGCTCGGGGTGCTCGGAGCTCAGTACTCAGGGTGCTGGGTGCTCAGTGCTCAGGGTGCTCGGTGCTCAGTACTCAGGGTGCTGGGTGCTCAGTGCTCGGGGTGCTCGGTGCTCAGTACGTTGGGTGCTCACTACCCAGGGTGCTGGGTGCTCAGTGCTCAGGGTGCTGGGTGCTCAGTGCTCAGGGTGCTGGGTGCTCAGTACTCAGGGAGCTGGGTGCTCAGTGCTCAGGGGGCTGGGTGCTCAGTGCTCAGGGTGCTGGGTGCTCAGTACTCAGGGTGCTGGGTGCTCAGTACTCGGGGTGCTGGTTGCTCAGTACTCAGGGTGCTGGGTTCTCAGTACTCAATGGGCTGGGTGCTCAGTACTCGGGTGCTGGGTGCTCAGTGCTCAGGGTGCAGGGTGCTCAGTGCTCGGGGTGCTGGGTGCTCAGTGCTCAGTACTCAGGGTGCTGGGTGCTCAGTGCGCGGGGTGCTGGGTGCTCAGTGATCAGTACTCAGGGTGCTGGGTGCTCAGTGCTGAGGGTGCTGGGTGCTCAGTGCTCAGGGTGCTGGGTGCTCAGTGCTCAGGGTGCTGGGTACTCAGTGCTCAGGGTGCTGTTTGCTCAGTATTCAGGGTGCTCAGTGCTCAGTGCTCGGGGTGCTGGGTGCTCAGTGCTCAGGGTGCTCACTGCTCAGTACTCGGGGTGCTGGGTGCTCAGTGCTCAGTGCTCGGGGTGCTGGGTGCTCAGTGCTCGGGGCGCTGGGTGCTCAGTGCTCGGGGTGCTGGGTGCTCAGTACTCGGGTTGCTGGGTGCTCAGTGCTCAGGGTGCTCAGTGCTCAGTACTCAGTGCTCAGGGTGCTCAGTGCTCAGTGCTCAGGGTGCTGGGTGTTCAGTACTCAGGGTGCTGGCTGCTCAGTACTCAGGGTGCTGGGTGCTCAGTGCTCAGGGTGCTGGGTGCTCAGTGCTCGGGGCGCTGGGTGCTCAGTACTCAGGGTGCTGGTTGCTCAGTGCTCGGGGTGCTTGGTGCTCAGTGCTCAGGGTGCTGGGTGCTCAGTACTCAGGGTGCTGGGTGCTCAGTACTCGGGGTGCTGGGTGCTCAGTACTCAGGGTGCTGTTTGCTCAGTACTCAGGGTGCTGGGTGCTCAGTACTCGGGTGCTGGGTGCTCAGTGCTCAGGGTGCTGGGTTCTCAGTGCTCGGGGTGCTGGGTGCTCAGTGCTCAGTTCTCAGGGTGCTGGGTGCTCAGTGCTTGGGGTGCTGGGTGCTCAGTGCTCAGTTCTCAGGGTGCTGGGTGCTCAGTGCTCAGGGTGCTGTTTGCTCAGTGCTCAGGGTGCTGGGTGCTCAGTGCTCAGGGTGCTGGGTGTTCAGTACTCAGGGTGCTGGGTGCTCAGTACTCAGGGTGCTGGGTGCTCAGTGCTCAGGGTCCTGGGTGCTCAGTACTCGGGGTGCTCGGTGCTCAGTGCTCAGGGTGCTGGGTGCTCAGTACTCAGGGTGCTGGGTACTCAGTGCTCAGGGTGCTCGGTGCTCAGTACTCGGGGTGCTGGGTGCTCATTCTCGGGGTGCTGGGTGCTCAGTGTTCGGGGTGCTGGGTGCTCAGTACTCAGGGTGCTGGGTGCTCAGTGCTCAGAGTGCTGGGTGCTCAGTACTCAGGGTGCTGGGTGCTCAGTGCTCAGGGTGCTGGGTGCTCAGTACTAAGGGTGCTGGGAGCTCAGTGCTCAGGGTGATCGGTGCTCAGTACTCAGGGTGCTCAGTACTCAGGGTGCTGGGTGCTCAGTGCTCGGGGTGCTGGGTGCTCAGTACTGAGGGTGCTGGTTGCTCAGTGCTTTGGATTCTGGGTGCTCAGTGCTCAGGATGATCGGTGCTCAGTACTCAGGGTGCTGGGTGCTCAGTGCTCAGGGTGCTGGGTGCTCAGTACTCAGGGTGCTGGGTGCTCAGTACTCAGGGTGCTGGGTGCTCAGTGCTCAGGGTGCTGGGTGATCAGTGCTCAGGGTGCTGGGTGCTCAGTGCTCAGGGTGCTGGGTGCTCAGTGCTCGGGGTGCTGGGTGCTCAGTACTCAGGGTGCTGGGTGCTCAGTGCTCGGGGTGCTCGGTGCTCAGTACGTTGGGTGCTCACAACTCAGGGTGCTGGGTGCTCAGTGCTCAGGGTGCTGGGTGCTCAGTGCTCAGGGTGCTCGGTGCTCAGTGCTCAGGGTGCTGGGTGCTCAGTACTCAGGGTGCTGGTTGCTCAGTACTCAGGGTGCTCAGTGCTCAGTACTCAGGGTGCTCAGTGCTCAGTACTCAGGGTGCTCAGTGCTCAGGGTGCTGGGTGCTCAGTCCTCAGGGTGCTGGGTGCTCAGTGCTCAGGGTTCTCGGTGCTCAAGGCTCAGGGTGCTGGGTGCTCAGTACTCAGGGTGCTGGGTGCTCAGTGCTCGGGGTCCTGGGTGCTCAGTACTCAGGGTGCTGGGTGCTCAGTACTCAGGGTGCTGGGTGCTCAGTACTCAGGGTGCTGGGTGCTCAATACTCAGGGTGCTCAGTGCTTGGGGTGCTGGGTGCTCAGTACTCCGGGTGCTGGGTGCTCAGTTCTCGGGGTGCTCGGTGCTCAGTACTCAGTGATCAGGGTGCTCAGTGCTCAGTGCTCAGGGTGCTGGGTGCTCAGTGCTCAGGGTGATGTGTGCTCAGTGCTCAGGGTGCTGGGTGCTAAGTGCTCAGGGTGCTGGGTACTCAGTGCTCAGGGTGCTGGGTGCTCAGTACTCAGGGTGCTCGGTGCTCAGTACTCAGGGTGCTGGGTGCTCAGTGCTCGAGGTGCTCAGTACTCAGGGTGCTGTGTGTTCAGTGCTCAGGGTGCTGGGTGCTCAGTACTCAGGGTGCTCGGTGCTTAGTACTCAGGTTGCTGGGTGCTCAGTACTCCGGGTGCTGGGTGCTCAGTGCTCAAGGTGCTGGGTGCTCAGTACTCAGGGTGCTCATTGCTCAGGGTGCAGGGTGCTCAGTACTCAGGGTGCTGGGTGCTCAGTGCTCAGGGTGCTCGGTGCTCGGGGCGCTGGGTGCTCAGTGCTCGGGGTGCTCGGAGCTCAGTACTCAGGGTGCTGGGTGCTCAGTGCTCAGGGTGCTCGGTGCTCAGTACTCAGGGTGCTGGGTGCTCAGTGCTCGGGGTGCTCGGTGCTCAGTACGTTGGGTGCTCACTACCCAGGGTGCTGGGTGCTCAGTGCTCAGGGTGCTGGGTGCTCAGTGCTCAGGGTGCTGGGTGCTCAGTACTCAGGGAGCTGGGTGCTCAGTGCTCAGGGGGCTGGGTGCTCAGTGCTCAGGGTGCTGGGTGCTCAGTACTCAGGGTGCTGGGTGCTCAGTACTCGGGGTGCTGGTTGCTCAGTACTCAGGGTGCTGGGTTCTCAGTACTCAATGGGCTGGGTGCTCAGTACTCGGGTGCTGGGTGCTCAGTGCTCAGGGTGCTGGGTGCTCAGTGCTCGGGGTGCTGGGTGCTCAGTGCTCAGTACTCAGGGTGCTGGGTGCTCAGTGCGCGGGGTGCTGGGTGCTCAGTGATCAGTACTCAGGGTGCTGGGTGCTCAGTGCTGAGGGTGCTGGGTGCTCAGTGCTCAGGGTGCTGGGTGCTCAGTGCTCAGGGTGCTGGGTACTCAGTGCTCAGGGTGCTGTTTGCTCAGTATTCAGGGTGCTCAGTGCTCAGTGCTCGGGGTGCTGGGTGCTCAGTGCTCAGGGTGCTCACTGCTCAGTACTCGGGGTGCTGGGTGCTCAGTGCTCAGTGCTCGGGGTGCTGGGTGCTCAGTGCTCGGGGCGCTGGGTGCTCAGTGCTCGGGGTGCTGGGTGCTCAGTACTCGGGTTGCTGGGTGCTCAGTGCTCAGGGTGCTCAGTGCTCAGTACTCAGTGCTCAGGGTGCTCAGTGCTCAGTGCTCAGGGTGCTGGGTGTTCAGTACTCAGGGTGCTGGCTGCTCAGTACTCAGGGTGCTGGGTGCTCAGTGCTCAGGGTGCTGGGTGCTCAGTGCTCGGGGCGCTGGGTGCTCAGTACTCAGGGTGCTGGTTGCTCAGTGCTCGGGGTGCTTGGTGCTCAGTGCTCAGGGTGCTGGGTGCTCAGTACTCAGGGTGCTGGGTGCTCAGTACTCGGGGTGCTGGGTGCTCTGTACTCAGGGTGCTGTTTGCTCAGTACTCAGGGTGCTGGGTGCTCAGTACTCGGGTGCTGGGTGCTCAGTGCTCAGGGTGCTGGGTTCTCAGTGCTCGGGGTGCTGGGTGCTCAGTGCTCAGTTCTCAGGGTGCTGGGTGCTCAGTGCTTGGGGTGCTGGGTGCTCAGTGCTCAGTACTCAGGGTGCTGGGTGCTCAGTGCTCAGGGTGCTGTTTGCTCAGTGCTCAGGGTGCTGGGTGCTCAGTGCTCAGGGTGCTGGGTGTTCAGTACTCAGGGTGCTGGGTGCTCAGTACTCAGGGTGCTGGGTGCTCAGTGCTCAGGGTCCTGGGTGCTCAGTACTCGGGGTGCTCGGTGCTCAGTGCTCAGGGTGCTGGGTGCTCAGTACTCAGGGTGCTGGGTACTCAGTGCTCAGGGTGCTCGGTGCTCAGTACTCGGGGTGCTGGGTGCTCATTCTCGGGGTGCTGGGTGCTCAGTGTTCGGGGTGCTGGGTGCTCAGTACTCAGGGTGCTGGGTGCTCAGTGCTCAGAGTGCTGGGTGCTCAGTACTCAGGGTGCTGGGTGCTCAGTGCTCAGGGTGCTGGGTGCTCAGTACTAAGGGTGCTGGGAGCTCAGTGCTCAGGGTGATCGGTGCTCAGTACTCAGGGTGCTCAGTACTCAGGGTGCTGGGTGCTCAGTGCTCGGGGTGCTGGGTGCTCAGTACTGAGGGTGCTGGTTGCTCAGTGCTTTGGATTCTGGGTGCTCAGTGCTCAGGATGATCGGTGCTCAGTACTCAGGGTGCTGGGTGCTCAGTGCTCAGGGTGCTGGGTGCTCAGTACTCAGGGTGCTGGGTGCTCAGTACTCAGGGTGCTGGGTGCTCAGTGCTCAGGGTGCTGGGTGATCAGTGCTCAGGGTGCTGGGTGCTCAGTGCTCAGGGTGCTGGGTGCTCAGTGCTCGGGGTGCTGGGTGCTCAGTACTCAGGGTGCTGGGTGCTCAGTGCTCGGGGTGCTCGGTGCTCAGTACGTTGGGTGCTCACAACTCAGGGTGCTGGGTGCTCAGTGCTCAGGGTGCTGGGTGCTCAGTGCTCAGGGTGCTCGGTGCTCAGTGCTCAGGGTGCTGGGTGCTCAGTACTCAGGGTGCTGGTTGCTCAGTACTCAGGGTGCTCATTGCTCAGTACTCAGGGTGCTCAGTGCTCAGTACTCAGGGTGCTCAGTGCTCAGGGTGCTGGGTGCTCAGTCCTCAGGGTGCTGGGTGCTCAGTGCTCAGGGTTCTCGGTGCTCAAGGCTCAGGGTGCTGGGTGCTCAGTACTCAGGGTGCTGGGTGCTCAGTGCTCGGGGTCCTGGGTGCTCAGTACTCAGGGTGCTGGGTGCTCAGTACTCAGGGTGCTGGGTGCTCAGTACTCAGGGTGCTGGGTGCTCAATACTCAGGGTGCTCAGTGCTTGGGGTGCTGGGTGCTCAGTACTCCGGGTGCTGGGTGCTCAGTTCTCGGGGTGCTCGGTGCTCAGTACTCAGTGATCAGGGTGCTCAGTGCTCAGTGCTCAGGGTGCTGGGTGCTCAGTGCTCAGGGTGATGTGTGCTCAGTGCTCAGGGTGCTGGGTGCTAAGTGCTCAGGGTGCTGGGTACTCAGTGCTCAGGGTGCTGGGTGCTCAGTACTCAGGGTGCTGGGTGCTCAGTACTCAGGGTGCTGGGTGCTCAGTGCTCGGGGTGCTATGTGCTCAGTGCTCGCGGTGCTGGGTGCTCAGTGCTCGGGGTGCTCGGTGCTCAGTACTCAGGGTGCTGGGTGCTCAGTGCTCGAGGTGCTCAGTACTCAGGGTGCTTTGTGTTCAGTGCTCAGGGTGCGGGTGCTCAGTACTCAGGGTGCTCGGTGCTTAGTACTCAAGTTGCTGGGTGCTCAGTACTCCGGGTGCTGGGTGCTCAGTGCTCAAGGTGCTGGGTGCTCAGTACTCAGGGTGCTCATTGCTCAGGGTGCAGGGTGCTCAGTACTCAGGGTGCTGGGTGCTCAGTGCTCAGGGTGCTCGGTGCTCGGGGCGCTGGGTGCTCAGTGCTCGGGGTGCTCGGAGCTCAGTACACAGGGTGCTGGGTGCTCAGTGCTCAGGGTGCTCGGTGCTCAGTACTCAGGGTGCTGGGTGCTCAGTGCTCGGGGTGCTCGGTGCTCAGTACGTTGGGTGCTCACTACTCAGGGTGCTGGGTGCTCAGTGCTCAGGGTGCTGGGTGCTCAGTGCTCAGGGTGCTGGGTGCTCAGTACTCAGGGAGCTGGGTGCTCAGTGCTCGGGGTGCAGGGTGCTCAGTGCTCAGGGTGCTGGGTGCTCAGTACTCAGGGTGCTGGGTGATCAGTACTCGGGGTGCTGGGTGCTCAGTACTCAGGGTGCTGGGTGCTCAGTACTCAATGTGCTGGGTGCTCAGTACTCGGGTGCTGGGTGCTCAGTGCTCAGGGTGCTGGGTGCTCAATGCTCGGGGTGCTGGGTGCTCAGTGATCAGTACTCAGGGTGCTGGGTGCTCAGTGCTGAGGGTGCTGGGTGCTCAGTGCTCAGGGTGCTGGGTGCTCAGTGCTCAGGGTGCTGGGTACTCAGTGCTCAGGGTGCTGGGTGCTCAGTACTCAGGGTGCTCAGTGCTCAGTACTCGGGGTGCTGGGTGCTCAGTGCTCAGGTTGCTCACTGCTCAGTACTCGGGGTGCTAGGTGCTCAGTGCTCAGTGCTCGGGGTGCTGGGTTCTCAGTGCTCGGGGCGCTGGGTGCTCAGTGCTCGGGGTGCTGGGTGCTCAGTACTCGGGTTGCTGGGTGCTCAGTGCTCAGGGTGCTCAGTGCTCAGTACTCAGTGCTCAGGGTGCTCAGTGCTCCGTGCTCAGGGTGCTGGGTGTTCAGTACTCAGGGTGCTGGTTGCTCAGTACTCAGGGTGCTGGGTGCTCAGTGCTCAGGGTGCTGGGTGCTCAGTGCTCGGGGCGCTGGGTGCTCAGTACTCAGGGTTCTGGGTGCTCAGTGCTCGGGGTGCTTGGTGCTCAGTGCTCAGGGTGCTGGGTGCTCAGTACTCAGGGTGCTGGGTGCTCAGTACTCGGGGTGCTGGGTGCTCAGTACTCAGGGTGCTGTTTGCTCAGTACTCAGGGTGCTGGGTGCTCAGTACTCGGGTGCTGGGTGCTCAGTGCTCAGGGTGCTGGGTGCTCAGTGCTCGGGGTGCTGGGTGCTCAGTGCTCAGTTCTCAGGGTGCTGGGTGCTCAGTGCTTGGGGTGCTGGGTGCTCAATGCTCAGTACTCAGGGTGCTGGGTGCTCAGTGCTCAGGGTGCTGGGTGCTCAGTGCTCAGGGTGCTGGGTACTCAGTGCTCAGGGTGCTGGGTGCTCAGTACTCAGGGTGCTCAGTGCTCAGTACTCGGGGTGCTGGGTGCTCAGTGCTCAGGTTGCTCACTGCTCAGTACTCGGGGTGCTAGGTGCTCAGTGCTCAGTGCTCGGGGTGCTGGGTGCTCAGTGCTCGGGGCGCTGGGTGCTCAGTGCTCGGGGTGCTGGGTGCTCAGTACTCGGGTTGCTGGGTGCTCAGTGCTCAGGGTGCTCAGTGCTCAGTACTCAGTGCTCTGGGTGCTCAGTGCTCCGTGCTCAGGGTGCTGGGTGTTCAGTACTCAGGGTGCTGGGTGCTCAGTACTCAGGGTGCTGGGTGCTCAGTGCTCAGGGTGCTGGGTGCTCAGTGCTCGGGGCGCTGGGTGCTCAGTACTCAGGGTTCTGGGTGCTCAGTGCTCGGGGTGCTTGGTGCTCAGTGCTCAGGGTGCTGGGTGCTCAGTACTCAGGGTGCTGGGTGCTCAGTACTCGGGGTGCTGGGTGCTCAGTACTCAGGGTGCTGTTTGCTCAGTACTCAGGGTGCTGGGTGCTCAGTACTCGGGTGCTGGGTGCTCAGTGCTCAGGGTGCTGGGTGCTCAGTGCTCGGGGTGCTGGGTGCTCAGTGCTCAGTTCTCAGGGGGCTGGGTGCTCAGTGCTTGGGGTGCTGGGTGCTCAGTGCTCAGTACTCAGGGTGCTGGGTGCTAAGTGCTCAGGGTGCTGTTTGCTCAGTGCTCAGGGTGCTGGGTGCTCAGTGCTCAGGGTGCTGGGTACTCAGTGCTCAGGGTGCTGGGTGCTCAGTGCTCGAGGTGCTCAGTACTCGGGGTGCTGTGTGTTCAGTGCTCAGGGTGCTGGGTGCTCAGTACTCAGGGTGCTCGGTGCTTAGAACTCAGGGTGCTGGGTGCTCAGTACTCCGGGTGCTGGGTGCTCAGTGCTCGGGGTGCTCGGTGCTCAGTGCTCAAGGTGCTGGGTGCTCAGTACTCAGGTTGCTCATTGCTCAGGGTGCTGGGTGCTCAGTAGTCAGGGTGCTGGGTGCTCAGTGCTCAGGGTGCTCGGTGCTCGGGGCGCTGGGTGCTCAGTGCTCGGGGTGCTCGGAGCTCAGTACTCAGGGTGCTGGGTGTTCAGTGCTCGGGGTGCTCGGTGCTCAGTACTCAGGGTGCTGGGTGCTCAGTGCTCGGGGTGCTCGGTGCTCAGTACGTTGGGTGCTCACTACTCAGGGTGCTGGGTGCTCATTGCTCAGGGTGCTGGGTGGTCAGTACTCAGGGTGCTGGTTGCTCAGTGCTCGGGGTGCTGAATGCTCAGTGCTAAGGGTGCTGGGTGCTCAGTACTCAGGGTGCTGGGTGCTCAGTACTCGGGGTGCTGGGTGCTCAGTGATCGGGGTGCTGGGTGCTCAGTACTCAGGGTGCTGGGTGCTCAGTACTCAGGGTGCTGGGTGCTCAGTACTCAGGGTGCTGGGTGCTCAGTACTCGGGTGCTGTGTGCTCAGTGCTCAGGGTGCATGGTGCTCAGTGCTCGGGGTGCTGGGTGCTCAGTGCTCAGTACTCAGGGTGCTGGGTGCTCAGTGCCTGGGGTGCTGGGTGCTCAGTGCTCAGTACTCAGGGTGCTGGGTGCTCAGAGCTCAGGGTGCTGGGTGCTCAGTGCTCAGTACTCAGGGTGCTGGGTGATCAGTGCCTGGGGTGCTGGGTGCTCAGTGCTCAGTACTCAGGGTGCTGGGTGCTCAGTGCTCAGGGTGCTGGGTGCTCAGTGCTCGGGGTGCTGTGTGCTCAGTACTCAGGGTGCTGGGTGCTCAGTACTCCGGGTGCTGGGTTCTCAGTTCTCGGGGTGCTCGGTGCTCAGTACTCAGTGATCAGGGTGCTCAGTGCTCAGGGTGCTGGGTGTTCAGTACTCAGGGTGCTGGGTGCTCAGTACTCAGGGTGCTGGGTGCTCAGTGCTCAGGGTGCTGGGTGCTCAGTACTCGGGGTGCTCGGTGCTCAGTGCTCAGGGTGCTGGGTGCTCAGTACTCAGGGTGCTGGGTACTCAGTGCTCAGGGTGCTCGGTGCTCAGTACTCGGGGTGCTGGGTGCTCATTCTCGGGGTGCTGGGTGCTCAGTGTTCGGGGTGCTGGGTGCTCAGTACTCAGGGTGCTGGGTGCTCAGTGCTCAGAGTGCTGGGTGCTCAGTACTCAGGGTGCTGGGTGCTCAGTGCTCAGGGTGCTGGGTGCTCAGTACTCAGGGTGCTGGGTGATCAGTGCTCAGGGTGCTGGGTGCTCAGTGCTCAGTGCTCAGGGTGCTGAGTGCTCAGTCCTCAGGGTGCTCAGTGCTCAGGGTGCTGGGTGCTCAGTGCTCGGGGTGCTGGGTGCTCAGTACTCAGGGTGCTGGGTGCTCAGTGCTCGGGGTGCTGGGTGCTCAGTACTGAGGGTGCTGGTTGCTCAGTGCTTTGGATTCTGGGTGCTCAGTCCTCAGGGTGCTCAGTGCTCAGGGTGCTGGGTGCTCAGTACTCAGGTTGCTCAGTGCTCAGTACTCAGGGTGCTCAGTGCTCAGTACTCAGGGTGCTCAGTGCTCAGGGTGCTGGGTGCTCAGTCCTCAGGGTGCTGGGTGCTCAGTGCTCAGGGTGCTCGGTGCTCAAGGCTCAGGGTGCTGGGTGCTCAGTACTCAGGGTGCTGGGTGCTCAGTGCTCGGGGTGCTGGGTGCTCAGTACTCAGGGTGCTGGGTGCTCAGTACTCAGGGTGCTGGGTGCTCAGTACTCAGGGTGCTGGGTGCTCAATACTCAGGGTGCTCAGTGCTTGGGGTGCTGGGTGCTCAGTGCTCGGGGTGCTGGATGCTCAGTTCTCGGGGTGCTCGGTGCTCAGTACTCAGTGATCAGGGTGCTCAGTGCTCAGTGCTCAGGGTGCTGGGTGCTCAGTGCTCAGGGTGATGTGTGCTCAGTGCTCAGGGTGCTGGGTGCTAAGTGCTCAGGGTGCTGGGTACTCAGTGCTCAGAGTGCTGGGTGCTCAGTACTCAGGGTGCTGGGTGCTCAGTACTCAGGGTGCTGGGTGCTCAGTGCTCGGGGTGCTATGTGCTCAGTGCTCGCGGTGCTGGGTGCTCAGTGCTCGGGGTGCTCGGTGCTCAGTACTCAGGGTGCTGGGTGCTCAGTGCTCGAGGTGCTCAGTACTCAGGGTGCTGTGTGTTCAGTGCTCAGGGTGCTGGGTGCTCAGTACTCAGGGTGCTCGGTGCTTAGTACTCAGGTTGCTGGGTGCTCAGTACTCCGGGTGCTGGGTGCTCAGTGCTCAAGGTGCTGGGTGCTCAGTACTCAGGGTGCTCATTGCTCAGGGTGCAGGGTGCTCAGTACTCAGGGTGCTGGGTGCTCAGTGCTCAGGGTGCTCGGTGCTCGGGGCGCTGGGTGCTCAGTGCTCGGGGTGCTCGGAGCTCAGTACACAGGGTGCTGGGTGCTCAGTGCTCAGGGTGCTCGGTGCTCAGTACTCAGGGTGCTGGGTGCTCAGTGCTCAGGGTGCTTGGTGCTCAGTACTCAGGGTGCTGGGTGCTCAGTGCTCGGGGTGCTCGGAGCTCAGTACACAGGGCGCTGGGTGCTCAGTGCTCGGGGTGCTCGGAGCTCAGTACTCAGGGTGCTGGGTGCTCAGTGCTCAGGGTGCTTGGTGCTCAGTACTCAGGGTGCTGGGTGCTCAGTGCTCGGGGTGCTCGGTGCTCAGTACGTTGGGTGCTCACTACCCAGGGTGCTGGGTGCTCAGTGCTCAGGGTGCTGGGTGCTCAGTGCTCAGGGTGCTGGGTGCTCAGTACTCAGGGAGCTGGGTGCTCAGTGCTCGGGGTGCTGGGTGCTCAGTGCTCAGGGTGCTGGGTGCTCAGTACTCAGGGTGCTGGGTGCTCAGTACTCGGGGTGCTGGTTGCTCAGTACTCAGGGTGCTGGGTGCTCAGTACTCAATGGGCTGGGTGCTCAGTACTCGGGTGCTGGGTGCTCAGTGCTCAGGGTGCTGGGTGCTCAGTGCTCGGGGTGCTGGGTGCTCAGTGCTCAGTACTCAGGGTGCTGGGTGCTCAGTGCTCGGGGTGCTGGGTGCTCAGTGATCAGTACTCAGGGTGCTGGGTGCTCAGTACTCAGGGTGCTGGGTGCTCAGTGCTCAGGGTGCTGGGTGCTCAGTGCTCGGGGCGCTGGGTGCTCAGTACTCAGGGTGCTGGTTGCTCAGTGCTCGGGGTGCTTGGTGCTCAGTGCTCAGGGTGCTGGGTGCTCAGTACTCAGGGTGCTGGGTGCTCAGTACTCGGGGTGCTGGGTGCTCAGTACTCAGGGTGCTGTTTGCTCAGTACTCAGGGTGCTGGGTGCTCAGTACTCGGGTGCTGGGTGCTCAGTGCTCAGGGTGCTGGGTTCTCAGTGCTCGGGGTGCTGGGTGCTCAGTGCTCAGTTCTCAGGGTGCTGGGTGCTCAGTGCTTGGGGTGCTGGGTGCTCAGTGCTCAGTACTCAGGGTGCTGGGTGCTCAGTGCTCAGGGTGCTGTTTGCTCAGTGCTCAGGGTCCTGGGTTCTCAGTGCTCAGGGTGCTGGGTACTCAGTGCTCAGGGTGCTGGGTGCTCAGTGCTCGAGGTGCTCAGTACTCAGGGTGCTGTGTGTTCAGTGCTCAGGGTGCTGGGTGCTCAGTACTCAGGGTGCTCGGTGCTTAGAACTCAGGGTGCTGGGTGTTCAGTACTCCGGGTGCTGGGTGCTCAGTGCTCGGGGTGCTCGGTGCTCAGTGCTCAAGGTGCTGGGTGCTCAGTACTCAGGTTGCTCATTGCTCAGGGTGCTGGGTGCTCAGTAGTCAGGGTGCTGGGTGCTCAGTGCTCAGGGTGCTCGGTGCTCGGGGCGCTGGGTGCTCAGTGCTCGGGGTGCTCGGAGCTCAGTAGTCAGGCTGCTGGGTGTTCAGTGCTCGGGGTGCTCGGTGCTCAGTACTCAGGGTGCTGGGTGCTCAGTGCTCGGGGTGCTCGGTGCTCAGTACGTTGGGTGCTCACTACTCAGGGTGCTGGGTGCTCATTGCTCAGCCTGCTGGGTGGTCAGTACTCAGGGTGCTGGTTGCTCAGTGCTCGGGGTGCTGGGTGCTCAGTGCTCAGGGTGCTGGGTGCTCAGTACTCAGGGTGCTGGGTGCTCAGTACTCGGGGAGCTGGGTGCTCAGTGATCGGGGTGCTGGGTGCTCAGTACTCAGGGTGCTGGGTGCTCAGTACGCAGGGTGCTGGGTGCGCAGTACTCAGGGTGCTGGGTGCTCAGTACTCGGGTGCTGTGTGCTCAGTGCTCAGGGTGCATGGTGCTCAGTGCTCGGGGTGCTGGGTGCTCAGTGCTCAGTACTCAGGGTGCTGGGTGCTCAGTGCCTGGGGTGCTGGGTGCTCAGTGCTCAGTACTCAGGGTGCTGGGTGCTCAGAGCTCAGGGTGCTGGGTGCTCAGTGCTCAGGGTGCTGGGTGCTCAGTGCTCGGGGTGCTGGGTGCTCAGTGCTCAGTACTCAGGGTGCTGGGTGCTCAGTGCTCGGTGTGCTGGGTGCTCAGTGCTCAGTACTCAGGGTGCTGGGTGCTCAGTGCTCAGGGTGCTGGGTGCTCAGTGCTCGGGGTGCTGGGTGCTCAGTACTCAGGGTGCTGGGTGCTCAGTACTCCGGGTGCTGGGTTCTCGGTTCTCGGGGTGCTCGGTGCTCAGTACTCAGTGATCAGGGTGCTCAGTGCTCGGGGTGCTCGGTGCTCAGTGCTCAAGGTGCTGGGTGCTCAGTACTCAGGTTGCTCATTGCTCAGGGTGCTCAGTACTCAGTGATCAGGGTGCTCAGTGCTCAGTGCTCAGGGTGCTGGGTGTTCAGTACTCAGGGTGCTGGGTGCTCAGTACTCAGGGTGCTGGGTGCTCAGTGCTCAGGGTGCTGGGTGCTCAGTACTCGGGGTGCTCGGTGCTCAGTGCTCAGGGTGCTGGGTGCTCAGTACTCAGGGTGCTGGGTACTCAGTGCTCAGGGTGCTCGGTGCTCAGTACTCGGGGTGCTGGGTGCTCATTCTCGGGGTGCTGGGTGCTCAGTGTTCGGGGTGCTGGGTGCTCAGTACTCAGGGTGCTGGGTGCTCAGTGCTCAGAGTGCTGGGTGCTCAGTACTCAGGGTGCTGGGTGCTCAGTGCTCAGGGTGCTGGGTGCTCAGTACTCAGGGTGCTGGGTGATCAGTGCTCAGGGTGCTGGGTGCTCAGTGCTCAGTGCTCAGGGTGCTGAGTGCTCAGTCCTCAGGGTGCTCAGTGCTCAGGGTGCTGGGTGCTCAGTGCTCGGGGTGCTGGGTGCTCAGTACTCAGGGTGCTGGGTGCTCAGTGCTCGGGGTGCTGGGTGCTCAGTACTGAGGGTGCTGGTTGCTCAGTGCTTTGGATTCTGGGTGCTCAGTCCTCAGGGTGCTCAGTGCTCAGGGTGCTGGGTGCTCAGTACTCAGGTTGCTCAGTGCTCAGTACTCAGGGTGCTCAGTGCTCAGTACTCAGGGTGCTCAGTGCTCAGGGTGCTGGGTGCTCAGTCCTCAGGGTGCTGGGTGCTCAGTGCTCAGGGTGCTCGGTGCTCAAGGCTCAGGGTGCTGGGTGCTCAGTACTCAGGGTGCTGGGTGCTCAGTGCTCGGGGTGCTGGGTGCTCAGTACTCAGGGTGCTGGGTGCTCAGTACTCAGGGTGCTGGGTGCTCAGTACTCAGGGTGCTGGGTGCTCAATACTCAGGGTGCTCAGTGCTTGGGGTGCTGGGTGCTTAGTGCTCGGGGTGCTGGGTGCTCAGTTCTCGGGGTGCTCGGTGCTCAGTACTCAGTGATCAGGGTGCTCAGTGCTCAGTGCTCAGGGTGCTGGGTGCTCAGTGCTCAGGGTGATGTGTGCTCAGTGCTCAGGGTGCTGGGTGCTAAGTGCTCAGGGTGCTGGGTACTCAGTGCTCAGAGTGCTGGGTGCTCAGTACTCAGGGTGCTGGGTGCTCAGTACTCAGGGTGCTGGGTGCTCAGTGCTCGGGGTGCTATGTGCTCAGTGCTCGCGGTGCTGGGTGCTCAGTGCTCGGGGTGCTCGGTGCTCAGTACTCAGGGTGCTGGGTGCTCAGTGCTCGAGGTGCTCAGTACTCAGGGTGCTGTGTGTTCAGTGCTCAGGGTGCTGGGTGCTCAGTACTCAGGGTGCTCGGTGCTTAGTACTCAGGTTGCTGGGTGCTCAGTACTCCGGGTGCTGGGTGCTCAGTGCTCAAGGTGCTGGGTGCTCAGTACTCAGGGTGCTCATTGCTCAGGGTGCAGGGTGCTCAGTACTCAGGGTGCTGGGTGCTCAGTGCTCAGGGTGCTCGGTGCTCGGGGCGCTGGGTGCTCAGTGCTCGGGGTGCTCGGAGCTCAGTACTCAGGGTGCTGGGTGCTCAGTGCTCAGGGTGCTTGGTGCTCAGTACTCAGGGTGCTGGGTGCTCAGTGCTCGGGGTGCTCGGTGCTCAGTACGTTGGGTGCTCACTACCCAGGGTGCTGGGTGCTCAGTGCTCAGGGTGCTGGGTGCTCAGTGCTCAGGGTGCTGGGTGCTCAGTACTCAGGGAGCTGGGTGCTCAGTGCTCGGGGTGCTGGGTGCTCAGTGCTCAGGGTGCTGGGTGCTCAGTACTCAGGGTGCTGGGTGCTCAGTACTCGGGGTGCTGGTTGCTCAGTACTCAGGGTGCTGGGTGCTCAGTACTCAATGGGCTGGGTGCTCAGTACTCGGGTGCTGGGTGCTCAGTGCTCAGGGTGCTGGGTGCTCAGTGCTCGGGGTGCTGGGTGCTCAGTGCTCAGTACTCAGGGTGCTGGGTGCTCAGTGCTCGGGGTGCTGGGTGCTCAGTGATCAGTACTCAGGGTGCTGGGTGCTCAGTGCTGAGGGTGCTGGGTGCTCAGTGCTCAGGGTGCTGGGTGCTCAGTGCTCAGGGTGCTGGGTACTCAGGGCTCAGGGTGCTGTTTGCTCAGTACTCAGGGTGCTCAGTGATAAGTGCTCGGGGTGCTGGGTGCTCAGTGCTCAGGGTGCTCACTGCTCAGTACTCGGGGTGCTGGGTGCTCAGTGCTCAGTGCTCGGGGTGCTGGGTGCTCAGTGCTCGGGGCGCTGGGTGCTCAGTGCTCGGGGTGCTGGGTGCTCAGTACTCGGGTTGCTGGGTGCTCAGTGCTCAGGGTGCTCAGTGCTCAGTACTCAGTGCTCAGGGTGCTCAGTGCTCAGTGCTCAGGGTGCTGGGAGTTCAGTACTCAGGGTGCTGGGTGCTCAGTACTCAGGGTGCTGGGTGCTCAGTGCTCAGGGTGCTGGGTGCTCAGTGCTCGGGGCGCTGGGTGCTCAGTACTCAGGGTGCTGGTTGCTCAGTGCTCGGGGTGCTTGGTGCTCAGTGCTCAGGGTGCTGGGTGCTCAGTACTCAGGGTGCTGGGTGCTCAGTACTCGGGGTGCTGGGTGCTCAGTACTCAGGGTGCTGTTTGCTCAGTACTCAGGGTGCTGGGTGCTCAGTACTCGGGTGCTGGGTGCTCAGTGCTCAGGGTGCTGGGTTCTCAGTGCTCGGGGTGCTGGGTGCTCAGTGCTCAGTTCTCAGGGTGCTGGGTGCTCAGTGCTTGGGGTGCTGGGTGCTCAGTGCTCAGTACTCAGGGTGCTGGGTGCTCAGTGCTCAGGGTGCTGTTTGCTCAGTGCTCAGGGTCCTGGGTTCTCAGTGCTCAGGGTGCTGGGTACTCAGTGCTCAGGGTGCTGGGTGCTCAGTGCTCGAGGTGCTCAGTACTCAGGGTGCTGTGTGTTCAGTGCTCAGGGTGCTGGGTGCTCAGTACTCAGGGTGCTCGGTGCTTAGAACTCAGGGTGCTGGGTGTTCAGTACTCCGGGTGCTGGGTGCTCAGTGCTCGGGGTGCTCGGTGCTCAGTGCTCAAGGTGCTGGGTGCTCAGTACTCAGGTTGCTCATTGCTCAGGGTGCTGGGTGCTCAGTAGTCAGGGTGCTGGGTGCTCAGTGCTCAGGGTGCTCGGTGCTCGGGGCGCTGGGTGCTCAGTGCTCGGGGTGCTCGGAGCTCAGTAGTCAGGCTGCTGGGTGCTCAGTACTCAGGTTGCTCATTGCTCAGGGTGCTGGGTGCTCAGTAGTCAGGGTGCTGGGTGCTCAGTACTCAGGGTGCTGGGTGCTCAGTGCTCGGGGTGCTCGGTGCTCAGTACGTTGGGTGCTCACTACTCAGGGTGCTGGGTGCTCATTGCTCAGCCTGCTGGGTGGTCAGTACTCAGGGTGCTGGTTGCTCAGTGCTCGGGGTGCTGGGTGCTCAGTGCTCAGGGTGCTGGGTGCTCAGTACTCAGGGTGCTGGGTGCTCAGTACTCGGGGAGCTGGGTGCTCAGTGATCGGGGTGCTGGGTGCTCAGTACTCAGGGTGCTGGGTGCTCAGTACGCAGGGTGCTGGGTGCGCAGTACTCAGGGTGCTGGGTGCTCAGTACTCGGGTGCTGTGTGCTCAGTGCTCAGGGTGCATGGTGCTCAGTGCTCGGGGTGCTGGGTGCTCAGTGCTCAGTACTCAGGGTGCTGGGTGCTCAGTGCCTGGGGTGCTGGGTGCTCAGTGCTCAGTACTCAGGGTGCTGGGTGCTCAGACCTCAGGGTGCTGGGTGCTCAGTGCTCAGGGTGCTGGGTGCTCAGTGCTCGGGGTGCTGGGTGCTCAGTGCTCAGTACTCAGGGTGCTGGGTGCTCAGTGCTCGGTGTGCTGGGTGCTCAGTGCTCAGTACTCAGGGTGCTGGGTGCTCAGTGCTCAGGGTGCTGGGTGCTCAGTGCTCGGGGTGCTGGGTGCTCAGTACTCAGGGTGCTGGGTGCTCAGTACTCCGGGTGCTGGGTTCTCGGTTCTCGGGGTGCTCGGTGCTCAGTACTCAGTGATCAGGGTGCTCAGTGCTCAGTGCTCAGGGTGCTGGGTGTTCAGTACTCAGGGTGCTGGGTGCTCAGTACTCAGGGTGCTGTGTGCTCAGTGCTCAGCGTGCTGGGTGCTCAGTACTCGGGGTGCTCGGTGCTCAGTGCTCAGGGTGCTGGGTGCTCAGTACTCAGGGTGCTGGGTACTCAGTGCTCAGGGTGCTCGGTGCTCAGTACTCGGGGTGCTGGGTCCTCATTCTCGGGTGCTGGCTGCTCAGTGTTCGGGTTGCTGGGTGCTCAGTACTCAGGGTGCTGGGTGCTCAGTGCTCAGGGTGCTGGGTGCTCAGTACTCAGGGTGCTGGGAGCTCAGTGCTCAGGGTGCTGGGTGCTCAGTACTCAGGGTGCTGGGAGCTCAGTGCTCAGGGTGATCGGTGCTCAGTACTCAGGGTGCTCAGTACTCAGGGTGCTGGTTGCTCAGTGCTCGGGGTGCTGGGTGCTCAGTACTGAGGGTGCTGGGTGCTCAGTGCTTTGGGTTCTGGGTGCTCAGTGCTCAGGATGATCGGTGCTCAGTACTCAGGGTGCTGGGTGCTCAGTGCTCAGGGTGCTGGGTGCTCAGTCCTCAGGGTGCTCAGTGGTCAGGGTGCTGGGTGCTCATTGCTCGGGGTGCTCGGTGCTCAGTACTCAGGGCGCTGAGTGCTCAGTACTCAGGGTGCTGGGTGCTCAGTACTCAGGGTGCTGGGTGCTCAGTGCTCAGGGTGCTGGGTGATCAGTGCTCAGGGTGCTGGGTGCTCAGTGCTCAGGGTGCTGGGTGCTCAGTTCTCGGGGCGCTGGTTGCTCAGTACTCAGGGTGCTGGGTGCTCAGTGCTCGGGGTGCTCGGTGCTCAGTACGTTGGGTGCTCACTACTCAGGGTGCTGGGTGCTCAGTGCTCAGGGTGCTGGGTGCTCAGTGCTCAGGGTGCTCGGTGCTCAGTGCTCAGGGTGCTGGGTGCTCAGTACTCAGGGTGCTGGTTGCTCAGTACTCAGGGTGCTCAGTGCTCAGTACTCAGGGTGCTCAGTGCTCAGTACTCAGGGTGCTCAGTGCTCAGGGTGCTGGGTGCTCAGTACTCAGGGTGCTGGGTGCACAGTACTCGGGGTGCTGGGTGCTCAGTACTCAGGGTGCTGGGTGCTCAGTACTCAGGGTGCTGTGTGCTCAGTACTCGGGTGCTGGGTGCTCAGTGCACAGGGTGCTGGGTGCTCAGTGCTCGGGGTGCTGGGTGCTCAGTGCTCAGTACTCAGGGTGCTGGGTGCTCAGTGCTCGGGGTGCTGGGTGCTCAGTGCTCAGTACTCAGGGTGTTGGGTGCTCAGTGCTCAGGGTGCTGGGTGCTCAGTGCTCAGGGTGCTGGGTGCTCAGTGCTCAGGGTGCTGGGTACTCAGTGCTCAGGGTGCTGGGTGCTCAGTACTCAGGGTGCTCAGTGCTGAGTACTCAGGGTGCTGGGTGCTCAGTGCTCGCCGTGCTGGGTGCTCAGTGCTCAATACTCAGGGTGCTGGGTGCTCAGTGCTCAGGGTGCTGGTGCTCAGTGCTCAGGGTGCTCGGTGCTCAGTGCTCAGGGTGCTCAGTGCTCGGGGTGCTCGGAGCTCAGTACTCAGGGTGCTGGGTGCTCAGTGCTCGGGGTGCTCGGTGCTCAGTACTCAGGGTGCTGGGTGCTCAGTGCTCGGGGTGCTGGGTGCTCAGTGCTCAGTACTCAGGGTGCTGGGTGCTCAGTGCTCAGGGTGCTGTGTGCTCAGTGCTCAGGGTGCTGTTTGCTCAGTACTCAGAGTGCTGGGTGCTCAGTGCTCGGGGTGCTTGGTGCTCAGTGCTCAGGGTGCTGGGTGCTCAGTGCTCAGTACTCAGGGTGCTGGGTGCTCAGTGCTCAGGGTGCTGGGTGCTCAGTGCTCAGGGTGCTCGGTGCTCAGTGCTCAGGGTGCTGGGTACTCAGTACTCAGGGTGCTGGTTGCTCAGTACTCAGGGTGCTCAGTGCTCAGTACTCAGGGAGCTCAGTGCTCAGTACTCAGGGTGCTCAGTGCTCAGGGTGCTGGGTGCTCAGTCCTCAGGGTGCTGGGTGCTCAGTGCTCGGGTGCTGGGTGCTCAGTACTCAGGGTGCGGGTTGCTCAGTACTCAGGGTGCTGGCTGCTCAGTACTCAGGGTGCTGGGTGCTCAATACTCAGGGTGCTCAGTGCTTGGTGTGCTGGGTGCTCAGTACTCCAGGTGCTGGGTGCTCAGTTCTCGGGGTGCTCGGTGCTCAGTACTCAGTGATCAGGGTGCTCAGTGCTCAGTGCTCAGGGTGCTGGGTGCTCAGTGCTCAGGGTGCTGGGTGCTCAGTGCTCAGGGTGCTGTGTGCTCAGTACTCAGAGTGCTGGGTGCTCAGTGCTCGGGGTGCTGGGTGCTCAGTGCTCAGGGTGCTGGGTGCTCAGTACTCAGGGTGCTGGGTGCTCAGTACTAGGGGTGCTGGGTGCTCAGTACTCAGGGTGCTGGGTGCTCAGTACTCAGGGTGCTGTGTGCTCAGTACTCGGGTGCTGGGTGCTCAGTGCTCAGGGTGCTTGGTGCTCAGTACTCAGTGATCAGGGTGCTCAGTGCTCAGTGCTCAGGCTGCTGGGTGCTCAGTGCTCAGGGTGCTGGGTGCTCAGTGCTCAGGTTGCTGGGTGCTCAGTACTTAGGGTGCTGGGTGCTCAGTGCTCGGGGTGATGGGTGTTCAGTGCTCAGGGTGCTGGGAGCTCAGTACTCAGGGTGCTGGGTGCACAGTACTCGGGGTGCTGGGTGCTCAGTACTCAGGGTGCTGGGTGCTCAGTACTCAGGGTGCTGTGTGCTCAGTACTCGGGTGCTGGGTGCTCAGTGCTCAGGGTGCTGGGTGCTCAGTGCTCGGGGTGCTGGGTGCTCAGTGCTCAGTACTCAGGGTGCTGGGTGCTCAGTGCTCGGGGTGCTGGGTGCTCAGTGCTCAGTACTCAGGGTGTTGGGTGCTCAGTGCTCAGGGTGCTGGGTGCTCAGTGCTCAGGGTGCTGGGTGCTCAGTGCTCAGGGTGCTGGGTACTCAGTGCTCAGGGTGCTGGGTGCTCAGTACTCAGGGTGCTCAGTGCTGAGTACTCAGGGTGCTGGGTGCTCAGTGCTCGCCGTGCTGGGTGCTCAGTGCTCAATACTCAGGGTGCTGGGTGCTCAGTGCTCAGGGTGCTGGTGCTCAGTGCTCAGGGTGCTCGGTGCTCAGTGCTCAGGGTGCTCAGTGCTCGGGGTGCTCGGAGCTCAGTACTCAGGGTGCTGGGTGCTCAGTGCTCGGGGTGCTCGGTGCTCAGTACTCAGGGTGCTGGGTGCTCAGTGCTCGGGGTGCTGGGTGCTCAGTGCTCAGTACTCAGGGTGCTGGGTGCTCAGTGCTCAGGGTGCTGTGTGCTCAGTGCTCAGGGTGCTGTTTGCTCAGTACTCAGAGTGCTGGGTGCTCAGTGCTCGGGGTGCTGGGTGCTCAGTGCTCAGGTTTCTGGGTGCTCAGTACTCAGGGTGCTGGGTGCTCAGTACTCGGGGTGCTGGGTGCTCAGTACTCAGGGTGCTGGGTGCTCAGTACTCAGGGTGCTGTGTGCTCAGTACTCGGGTGCTGGGTGCTCAGTGCTCAGGGTGCTCGGTGCTCAGTACTCAGTGATCAGGGTGCTCAGTGCTCAGTGCTCAGGGTGCTGGGTGCTCAGTGCTCAGGGTGCTGGGTGCTCAGTGCTCAGGTTGCTGGGTGCTCAGTACTCAGGGTGCTGGGTGCTCAGTGCTCGGGGTGTTGGATGCTCAGTGCTCAGGGTGCTGGGTGCTCAGTACTCAGGGTGCAGGGTGCTCAGTACTCGGGGTGCTGGGTGCTCAGTACTCAGGGTGCTGGGTGCTCAGTACTCAGGGTGCTGTGTGCTCAGTACTCGGGTGCTGGGTGCTCAGTGCTCAGGGTGCTGGGTGCTCAGTGCTCGGGGTGCTTGGTGCTCAGTACTCAGTGATCAGGGTGCTCAGTGCTCAGTGCTCAGGCTGCTGGGTGCTCAGTGCTCAGGGTGCTGGGTGCTCAGTGCTCAGGTTGCTGGGTGCTCAGTACTTAGGGTGCTGGGTGCTCAGTGCTCGGGGTGATGGGTGTTCAGTGCTCAGGGTGCTGGGAGCTCAGTACTCAGGGTGCTGGGTGCACAGTACTCGGGGTGCTGGGTGCTCAGTACTCAGGGTGCTGGGTGCTCAGTACTCAGGGTGCTGTGTGCTCAGTACTCGGGTGCTGGGTGCTCAGTGCTCAGGGTGCTGGGTGCTCAGTGCTCGGGGTGCTGGGTGCTCAGTGCTCAGTACTCAGGGTGCTGGGTGCTCAGTGCTCGGGGTGCTGGGTGCTCAGTGCTCAGTACTCAGGGTGTTGGGTGCTCAGTGCTCAGGGTGCTGGGTGCTCAGTGCTCAGGGTGCTGGGTGCTCAGTGCTCAGGGTGCTGGGTACTCAGTGCTCAGGGTGCTGGGTGCTCAGTACTCAGGGTGCTCAGTGCTGAGTACTCAGGGTGCTGGGTGCTCAGTGCTCGCCGTGCTGGGTGCTCAGTGCTCAATACTCAGGGTGCTGGGTGCTCAGTGCTCAGGGTGCTGGTGCTCAGTGCTCAGGGTGCTCGGTGCTCAGTGCTCAGGGTGCTCAGTGCTCGGGGTGCTCGGAGCTCAGTACTCAGGGTGCTGGGTGCTCAGTGCTCGGGGTGCTCGGTGCTCAGTACTCAGGGTGCTGGGTGCTCAGTGCTCGGGGTGCTGGGTGCTCAGTGCTCAGTACTCAGGGTGCTGGGTGCTCAGTGCTCAGGGTGCTGTGTGCTCAGTGCTCAGGGTGCTGTTTGCTCAGTACTCAGAGTGCTGGGTGCTCAGTGCTCGGGGTGCTGGGTGCTCAGTGCTCAGGTTTCTGGGTGCTCAGTACTCAGGGTGCTGGGTGCTCAGTACTCGGGGTGCTGGGTGCTCAGTACTCAGGGTGCTGGGTGCTCAGTACTCAGGGTGCTGTGTGCTCAGTACTCGGGTGCTGGGTGCTCAGTGCTCAGGGTGCTCGGTGCTCAGTACTCAGTGATCAGGGTGCTCAGTGCTCAGTGCTCAGGGTGCTGGGTGCTCAGTGCTCAGGGTGCTGGGTGCTCAGTGCTCAGGTTGCTGGGTGCTCAGTACTCAGGGTGCTGGGTGCTCAGTGCTCGGGGTGTTGGATGCTCAGTGCTCAGGGTGCTGGGTGCTCAGTACTCAGGGTGCAGGGTGCTCAGTACTCGGGGTGCTGGGTGCTCAGTACTCAGGGTGCTGGGTGCTCAGTACTCAGGGTGCTGTGTGCTCAGTACTCGGGTGCTGGGTGCTCAGTGCTCAGGGTGCTGGGTGCTCAGTGCTCGGGGTGCTGGGTGCTCAGTGCTCAGTACTCAGGGTGCTGGGTGCTCAGTGCTCGGGGTGCTGGGTGCTCAGTGCTCAGTACTCAGGGTGCTGGGTGCTCAGTGCTCAGGGTGCTGGGTGCTCAGTGCTCAGGGTGCTGGGTGCTCAGTGCTCAGGGTGCTGGGTACTCAGTGCTCAGGGTGCTGGGTGCTCAGTACTCAGGGTGCTCAGTGCTCAGTACTCGGGGTGCTGGGTGCTCAGTGCTAGGGGTGCTGGGTGCTCAGTGCTCATTACTCAGGGTGCTGGGTGCTCAGTGCTCAGGGTGCTGGGTGCTCAGTGCTCAGGGTGCTGGGTACTCAGTGCTCAGGGTGCTCGGTGCTCAGTGCTCAGGGTGCTCAGTGCTCGGGGTGCTCGGAGCTCTGTACTCAGGGTGCTGGTTGCTCAGTGCTCGGGGTGCTCGGTGCTCAGTACTCAGGGTGCTGGGTGCTCAGTGCTCGGGGTGCTGGGTGCTCAGTGCTCAGTACTCAGGGTGCTGTGTCCTCAGTGCTCAGGGTGCTGTGTGCTCAGTGCTCAGGGTGCTGCGTGCTCAGTGCTCAGGGTGCTGTGTGCTCAGTTCTGAGGGTGCTGGGTGCTCAGTACTCAGGGTGCTGGGTGCTCAGTGCTCGGGGTGCACGGTGCTCAGTACTCAGGGTGCTGGGTGCTCAGTGCTCGAGGTGCTCAGTACTCAGGTTGCTGTGTGTTCGGTGCTCAGGGTGCTGGGTGCTCAGTACTCAGGGTGCTCGGTGCTTAGTACTCAGGGTGCTGGGTGCTCAGTACTCCGGGTGTTGGGTGCTCAATGCTCAAGGTGCTGGGTGCTCAGTACTCAGGGTGCTCATTGCTCAGGGTGCAGGGTGCTCAGTACTCAGGTTGCTGGGTGCTCAGTGCTCAGGGTGCTCGGTGCTCGGGGCGCTGGGTGCTCAGTGCTCGGGGTGCTCGGAGCTCAGTACTCAGGGTGCTGGGTGCTCAGTGCTAAGGGTGCTCGGTGCTCAGTACTCAGGGTGCTGGGTGCTCAGTGCTCGGGGTGCTCGGTGCTCAGTACGTTGGGTGCTCACTACTCAGGGTGCTGGGTGCTCAATGCTCAGGGTGCTGGGTGCTCAGTGCTCAGGGTGCTGGGTGCTCAGTGCTCGGGGTGCTGGGTGCTCAGTGCTCAGGGTGCTGGGTTCTCAGTGCTCGGGGAGCTGGATGCTCAGTGCTCGGGGTGCTGGGTGCTCAGTACTCAGGGTGCTGGGTGCTCAGTACTCAGGGTGCTGGGTGCTCAGTACTCGGGTGCTGGGTGCTCAGTGCTCAGGGTGCTGGGTGCTCAGTGCTCGGGGTGCTGGGTGCTCAGTGCTCAGGGTGCTGGATGCTCAGTGCTCGCGGTGCTGGGTGCTCAGTGCTCAGTACTCAGGGTGCTGGGTGCTCAGTGCTCGGGGTGCTGGTTGCTCAGTGATCAGTACTCAGGGTGCTGGGTGCTCAGTGCTCAGGGTGCTGGGTGCTCAGTGCTCAGGGTGCTGGGTGCTCAGTCCTCAGGATGCTGGGTACTCAGTGCTCAGGGTGCTGGGTGCTCAGTACTCAGGGTGCTCAGTGCTCAGTACTCGGGGTGCTGGGTGCTCAGTGCTCAGGGTGCTCACTGCTCAGTACTCGGGGTGCTGGGTGCTCAGTGCTCAGTGCTCGGGGTGCTGGGTGCTCAGTGCTCGGGGCGCTGGGAGCTCAGTGCTCAGGGTGCTGGGTGCTCAGTACTCAGGGTGCTGGGAGCTCAGTGCTCAGCGTGATTGGTGCTCAGTACTCAGGGTGCTCAGTACTCAGGGTGCTGGGTGCTCAGTGCTCGGGGTGCTGGGTGCTCAGTACTGAGGGTGCTGGGTGCTCAGTGCTTTGGGTTCTGGGTGCTCAGTGCTCAGGATGATCGGTGCTCAGTACTCAGGGTGCTGGGTGCTCAGTGCTCAGGGTGCTGAGTGCTCAGTCCTCAGGGTGCTCAGTGCTCAGGGTGCTGGGTGCTCAGTGCTCGGGGTGCTCGGTGCTCAGTACTCAGGGTGCTGAGTGCTCAGTACTCAGGGTGCTGGGTGCTCAGTACTCAGGGTGCTGGGTGCTCAGTGCTCAGTGTGCTGGGTGATCAGTGCTCAGGGTGCTGGGTGCTCAGTGCTCAGTGCTCAGGGTGCTGAGTGCTCAGTCCTCAGGGTGCTCAGTGCTCAGGGTGCTGGGTGCTCAGTGCTCGGGGTGCTGGGTGCTCAGTACTCAGGGTGCTGGGTGCTCAATACTCAGGGTGCTCAGTGCTTGGTGTGCTGGGTGCTCAGTACTCCGGGTGCTGGGTGCTCAGTTCTCGGGGTGCTCGGCGCTCAGTACTCAGTGATCAGGGTGCTCAGTGCCCAGTGCTCAGGGTGCTGGGTGCTCAGTGCTCAGGGTGCTGGGTGCTCAGTGCTCAGGGTGCTGGGTGCTCAGTACTCAGAGTGCTGGGTGCTCAGTGCTCGGGGTGCTGGGTGCTCAGTGCTCAGGGTGCTGGGTGCTCAGTACTCAGGGTGCTGGGTGCTCAGTACTAGGGGTGCTGGGTGCTCAGTACTCAGGGTGCTGGGTGCTCAGTAGTCAGGGTGCTGTGTGCTCAGTACTCGGGTGCTGGGTGCTCAGTGCCCAGGGTGCTCGGTGCTCAGTACTCAGTGATCAGGGTGCTCAGTGCTCAGTGCTCAGGGTGCTGGGTGCTCAGTGCTCAGGGTGCTCGGTGCTCAGTACTCAGGGTGCTGGGTGCTCAGTGCTCGGGGTGCTCGGTGCTCAGTACGTTGGGTGCTCACTACTCAGGGTGCTGGGTGCTCAGTGCTCAGGGTGCTGGGTGCTCAGTGCTCAGGGTGCTGGGTGCTCAGTGCTCGGGGTGCTGGGTGCTCAGTGCTCAGGGTGCTGGGTTCTCAGTGCTCGGGGAGCTGGATGCTCAGTGCTCGGGGTGCTGGGTGCTCAGTACTCAGGGTGCTGGGTGCTCAGTACTCAGGGTGCAGGGTGCTCAGTACTCGGGTGCTGGGTGCTCAGTGCTCAGGGTGCTGGGTGCTCAGTGCTCGGGGTGCTGGGTGCTCAGTGCTCAGGGTGCTGGGTGCTCAGTGCTCGGGGTGCTGGGTGCTCAGTGCTCAGTACTCAGGGTGCTGGGTGCTCAGTGCTCGGGGTGCTGGGTGCTCAGTGTGCAGTACTCAGGGTGCTGGGTGCTCAGTGCTCAGGGTGCTGGGTGCTCAGTGCTCAGGGTGCTGGGTGCTCAGTCCTCAGGATGCTGGGTACTCAGTGCTCAGGGTGCTGGGTGCTCAGTACTCAGGGTGCTCAGTGCTCAGTACTCGGGGTGCTGGGTGCTCAGTGCTCAGGGTGCTCACTGCTCAGTACTCGGGGTGCTGGGTGCTCAGTGCTCAGTGCTCGGAGTGCTGGGTGCTCATTCTCGGGGTGCTGGGTGCTCAGTGTTCGGGGTGCTGGGTGCTCAGTACTCAGGGTGCTGGGTGCTCAGTGCTCAGGGTGCTGGTTGCTCAGTACTCAGGGTGCTTGGTGCTCATTGCTCAGGGTGCTGGGTGCTCAGTCCTCAGGGTGCTGGGAGCTCAGTGCTCAGGGTGATCTGTGCTCAGTACTCAGAGTTCTCAGTACTCATGGTGCTGGGTGCTCAGTACTCAGGGTGCTGGGTGCTCAGTGCTCAGGGTGCTGGGTGCTCAGTCCTCAGGGTGCTCAGTGCTCAGGTTGCTGGGTGCTCAGTGCTCGGGGTGCTCGGTGCTCAGTACTCAGGGTGCTGAGTGCTCAGTACTCAGGGTGCTGGGTGCTCAGTACTCAGGGTGCTGGGTGCTCAGTGCTCAGGGTGCTGGGTGATCAGTGCTCAGGGTGCTGGGTGCTCAGTGCTCAGGGTGCTGGGTGCTCAGTGCTCGGGGTGCTGGGTGCTCAGTACTCAGGGTGCTGGGTGCTCAGTGCTCGGGGTGCTCGGTGCTCAGTACGTTGGGTGCTCACAACTCAGGGTGCTGGGTGCTCAGTGCTCAGGGTGCTGGGTGCTCAGTACTCAGGGTGCTGGTTGCTCAGTACCCAGGGTGCTCAGTGCTCAGTACTCAGGGTGCTCAGTGCTCAGTACTCAGGGTGCTCAGTGCTCAGGGTGCTGGGTGCTCAGTCCTCAGGGTGCTGGGTGCTCAGTGCTCAGGGTGCTCGGTGCTCAGTGCTCAGGGTGCTGGGTGCTCAGTACTCAGGGTGCTGGGTGCTCAGTGCTCGGGGTGCTGGGTGCTCAGTACTCAGGGTGCTGGGTGCTCAGTACTCAGGGTGCTGGGTGCTCAGTGCTCAGGGTGCTGGCTGATCAGTGCTCAGGGTGCTGGGTGCTCAGTGCTCAGGGTGCTGGGTGCTCAGTGCTCAGGGTGCTGGGTGCTCAGTACTCAGGGTGCTGGGTGCTCAGTGCTTGGGGTGCTCGGTGCTCAGTACGTTGGGTGCTCACTACTCAGGGTGCTGGGTGCTCAGTGCTCAGGGTGCTGGGTGCTCAGTGCTCAGGGTGCTCGGTGCTCATTGCTCAGGGTCCTGGGTGCTCAGTACTCAGGGTGCTGGTTGCTCAGTACTCAGGGTGCTCAGTGCTCAGTACTCAGGGTGCTCAGTGCTCAGTACTCAGGGTGCTCAGTGCTCAGGGTGCTGGGTGCTCAGTCCTCAGGGTGCTGGGTGCTCAGTGCTCGGGGTGCTGGGTGCTCTCTACTCAGGGTGCTGGTTGCTCAGTACTCAGGGTGCTGGGTGCTCAATACTCAGGGTGCTCAGTGCTTGGTGTGCTGGGTGCTCAGTACTCCGGGTGCTGGGTGCTCAGTTCTCGGGGTGCTCGGTGCTCAGTACTCGGGGTGCTGGGTGCTCAGTGCTCAGGGTGCTCACTGCTCAGTACTCGGGGTGCTGGGTGCTCAGTGCTCAGTGCTCGGTGTGCTGGGTGCTCATTCTCGGGGTGCTGGGTGCTCAGTGTTCGGGGTGCTGGGTGCTCAGTACTCAGGGTGCTGGGTGCTCAGTGCTCAGGGTGCTGGGTGCTCAGTACTCAGGGTGCTTGGTGCTCATTGCTCAGGGTGCTGGGTGCTCAGTACTCAGGGTGCTGGGAGCTCAGTGCTCAGGGTGATCGGTGCTCAGTACTCAGAGTGCTCAGTACTCATGGTGCTGGGTGCTCAGTACTCAGGGTGCTGGGTGCTCAGTGCTCAGGGTGCTGGGTGCTCAGTCCTCAGGGTGCTCAGTGCTCAGGTTGCTGGGTGCTCAGTGCTCGGGGTGCTCGGTGCTCAGTACTCAGGGTGCTGAGTGCTCAGTACTCAGGGTGCTGGGTGCTCAGTACTCAGGGTGCTGGGTGCTCAGTGCTCAGGGTGCTGGGTGATCAGTGCTCAGGGTGCTGGGTGCTCAGTGCTCAGGGTGCTGGGTGCTCAGTGCTCGGGGTGCTGGGTGCTCAGTACTCAGGGTGCTGGGTGCTCAGTGCTCGGGGTGCTCGGTGCTCAGTACGTTGGGTGCTCACAACTCAGGGTGCTGGGTGCTCAGTGCTCAGGGTGCTGGGTGCTCAGTACTCAGGGTGCTGGTTGCTCAGTACTCAGGGTGCTCAGTGCTCAGTACTCAGGGTGCTCAGTGCTCAGTACTCAGGGTGCTCAGTGCTCAGGGTGCTGGGTGCTCAGTCCTCAGGGTGCTGGGTGCTCAGTGCTCAGGGTGCTCGGTGCTCAGTGCTCAGGGTGCTGGGTGCTCAGTACTCAGGGTGCTGGGTGCTCAGTGCTCGGGGTGCTGGGTGCTCAGTACTCAGGGTGCTGGGTGCTCAGTACTCAGGGTGCTGGGTGCTCAGTGCTCAGGGTGCTGGCTGATCAGTGCTCAGGGTGCTGGGTGCTCAGTGCTCAGGGTGCTGGGTGCTCAGTGCTCAGGGTGCTGGGTGCTCAGTACTCAGGGTGCTGGGTGCTCAGTGCTTGGGGTGCTCGGTGCTCAGTACGTTGGGTGCTCACTACTCAGGGTGCTGGGTGCTCAGTGCTCAGGGTGCTGGGTGCTCAGTGCTCAGGGTGCTCGGTGCTCATTGCTCAGGGTCCTGGGTGCTCAGTACTCAGGGTGCTGGTTGCTCAGTACTCAGGGTGCTCAGTGCTCAGTACTCAGGGTGCTCAGTGCTCAGTACTCAGGGTGCTCAGTGCTCAGGGTGCTGGGTGCTCAGTCCTCAGGGTGCTGGGTGCTCAGTGCTCGGGGTGCTGGGTGCTCTCTACTCAGGGTGCTGGTTGCTCAGTACTCAGGGTGCTGGGTGCTCAATACTCAGGGTGCTCAGTGCTTGGTGTGCTGGGTGCTCAGTACTCCGGGTGCTGGGTGCTCAGTTCTCGGGGTGCTCGGTGCTCAGTACTCAGTGATCAGGGTGCTCAGTGCTCAGTGCTCAGGGTGCTGGGTGCTCAGTGCTCAGGGTGCTGGGTGCTCAGTGCTCAGGGTGCTGGGTGCTCAGTACTCAGAGTGCTGGGTGCTCAGTGCTCGGGGTTCTGGGTGCTCAGTGCTCAGGGTGCTGGGTGCTCAGTACTCAGGGTGCTGGGTGCTCAGTACTAGGGGTGCTGGGTGCTCAGTACTCAGGGTGCTGTGTGCTCAGTACTCGGGTGCTGGGTGCTCAGTGCTCAGGGTGCTCGGTGCTCAGTACTCAGTGATCAGGGTGCTCAGTGCTCACCCTGCTGTGTGCTCAGTGCTCAGGGTGCTCGGTGCTCAGTACTCAGGGTGCTGGGTGCTCAGTGCTCGGGGTGCTCGGTGCTCAGTACGTTGGGTGCTCACTACTCAGGGTGCTGGGTGCTCAGTGCTCAGGGTGCTGGGTGCTCAGTGCTCAGGGTGCTGGGTGCTCAGTGCTCGGGGTGCTGGGTGCTCAGTGCTCAGGGTGCTGGGTTCTCAGTGCTCGGGGAGCTGGATGCTCAGTGCTCTGGGTGCTGGGTGCTCAGTACTCAGGGTGCTGCGTGCTCAGTACTCAGGGTGCTGGGTGCTCAGTACTCGGGTGCTGGGTGCTCAGTGCTCAGGGTGCTTGGTGCTCAGTGCTCAGGGTGCTGGGTGCTCAGTGCTCAGGGTGCTGGGTGCTCAGTGCTCGGGGTGCTGGGTGCTCAGTGCTCAGTACTCAGGGTGCTGGGTGCTCAGTGATCAGTACTCAGGGTGCTGGGTGCTCAGTGCTCAGGGTGCTGGGTGCTCAGTGCTCAGGGTGCTGGGTGCTCAGTCCTCAGGATGCTGGGTACTCAGTGCTTAGGGTGCTGGGTGCTCAGTACTCAGGGTGCTCAGTGCTCAGTACTCGGGGAGCTGGGTGCTCAGTGCTCATGGTGCTCACTGCTCAGTACTCGGGGTGCTGGGTGCTCAGTGCTCAGTGCTCGGGGTGCTGGGTGCTCATTCTCGGGGTGCTGGGTGCTCAGTGTTCGGGATGCTGGGTGCTCAGTACTCAGGGTGCTGGGTGCTCAGTGCTCAGGGTGCTAGGTGCTCAGTACTCAGGGTGCTTGGTGCTCATTCCTCAGGGTGCTGGGTGCTCAGTACTCAGGGTGCTGGGAGCTCAGTGCTCAGGGTGATCGTTGCTCAGTACTCAGAGTGCTCAGTACTCATGGTGCTGGGTGCTCAGTACTCAGGGTGCTGGGTGCTCAGTGCTCAGGGTGCTGGGTGCTCAGTCCTAAGGGTGCTCAGTGCTCAGGTTGCTGGGTGCTCAGTGCTCGGGGTGCTCGGTGCTCAGTACTCAGGGTGCTGAGTGATCAGTACTCAGGGTGCTGGGTGCTCAGTACTCAGGGTGCTGGGTGCTCAGTGCTCAGGGTGCTGGGTGATCAGTGCTCAGGGTGCTCAGTGCTCAGTACTCAGGGTGCTCAGTGCTCAGTACTCAGGGTGCTCAGTGCTCAGGGTGCTGGGTGCTCAGTCCTCAGGGTGCTGGGTGCTCAGTGCTCAGGGTGCTCGGTGCTCAGTGCTCAGCGTGCTCAGTGCTCGGGGTGCTCGGAGCTCTGTACTCAGGGTGCTGGTTGCTCAGTGCTCGGGGTGCTCGGTGCTCAGTACTCAGGGTGCTGGGTGCTCAGTGCTTGGGGTGCTGGGTGCTCAGTGCTCAGTACTCAGGGTGCTGGGTGCTCAGTGCTCAGGGTGCTGTGTGCTCAGTGCTCAGGGTGCTGGGTGCTCAGTGCTCAGGGTGCTGGGTGCTCAGTTCTGAGGGTGCTGGGAGCTCAGTACTCAGGGTGCTGGGTGCTCAGTGCTCGGGGTGCTCGGTGCTCAGTACTCAGGGTGCTGGGTGCTCAGTGCTCGAGGTGCTCAGTACTCAGGGTGCTGTGTGTTCGGTGCTCAGGGTGCTGGGTGCTCAGTACTCAGGGTGCTCGGTGCTTAGTACTCAGGGTGCTGGGTGCTCAGTACTCCGGGTGTTGGGTGCTCAGTGCTCAAGGTGCTGGGTGCTCAGTACTCAGGGTGCTCATTGCTCAGGGTGCAGGGTGCTCAGTACTCAGGTTGCTGGGTGCTCAGTGCTCAGGGTGCTCGGTGCTCGGGGCGCTGGGAGCTCTGTGCTCAGGGTGCTGGGTGCTCAGTACTCAGGGTGCTGGGAGCTCAGTGCTCAGCGTGATTGGTGCTCAGTACTCAGGGTGCTCAGTACTCAGGGTGCTGGGTGCTCAGTGCTCGGGGTGCTGGGTGCTCAGTACTGAGGGTGCTGGGTGCTCAGTGCTTTGGGTTCTGGGTGCTCAGTGCTCAGGATGATTGGTGCTCAGTACTCAGGGTGCTGGGTGCTCAGTGCTCAGGGTGCTGAGTGCTCAGTCCTCAGGGTGCTCAGTGCTCAGGGTGCTGGGTGCTCAGTGCTCGGGGTGCTCGGTGCTCAGTACTCAGGGTGCTGAGTGCTCAGTACTCAGGGTGCTGGGTGCTCAGTACTCAGGGTGCTGGGTGCTCAGTGCTCAGTGTGCTGGGTGATCAGTGCTCAGGGTGCTGGGTGCTCAGTGCTCAGTGCTCAGGGTGCTGAGTGCTCAGTCCTCAGGGTGCTCAGTGCTCAGGGTGCTGGGTGCTCAGTGCTCGGGGTGCTGGGTGCTCAGTACTCAGGGTGCTGGGTGCTCAATACTCAGGGTGCTCAGTGCTTGGTGTGCTGGGTGCTCAGTACTCCGGGTGCTGGGTGCTCAGTTCTCGGGGTGCTCGGTGCTCAGTACTCAGTGATCAGGGTGCTCAGTGCTCAGTGCTCAGGGTGCTGGGTGCTCAGTGCTCAGGGTGCTGGGTGCTCAGTGCTCAGGGTGCTGGGTGCTCAGTACTCAGAGTGCTGGGTGCTCAGTGCTCGGGGTGCTGGGTGCTCAGTGCTCAGGGTGCTGGGTGCTCAGTACTCAGGGTGCTGGGTGCTCAGTACTAGGGGTTCTGGGTGCTCAGTACTCAGGGTGCTGGGTGCTCAGTAGTCAGGGTGCTGTGTGCTCAGTACTCGGGTGCTGGGTGCTCAGTGCTCAGGGTGCTCGGTGCTCAGTACTCAGTGATCAGGGTGCTCAGTGCTCAGTGCTCAGGGTGCTGGGTGCTCAGTGCTCAGGGTGCTCGGTGCTCAGTACTCAGGGTGCTGGGTGCTCAGTGCTCGGGGTGCTCGGTGCTCAGTACGTTGGGTGCTCACTACTCAGGGTGCTGGGTGCTCAGTGCTCAGGGTGCTGGGCGCTCAGTGCTCAGGGTGCTGGGTGCTCAGTTCTCGGGGTGCTGGGTGCTCAGTGCTCAGGGTGCTGGGTTCTCAGTGCTCGGGGAGCTGGATGCTCAGTGCTCGGGGTGCTGGGTGCTCAGTACTCAGGGTGCTGGGTGCTCAGTACTCAGGGTGCTGGGTGCTCAGTACTCGGGTGCTGGGTGCTCAGTGCTCAGCGTGCTGGGTGCTCAGTGCTCGGGGTGCTGGGTGCTCAGTGCTCAGGGTGCTGGGTGCTCAGTGCTCGGGGTGCTGGGTGCTCAGTGCTCAGTACTCAGGGTGCTGGGTGCTCAGTGCTCGGGGTGCTGGGTGCTCAGTGATCAGTACTCAGGGTGCTGGGTGCTCAGTGCTCAGGGTGCTGGGTGCTCAGTGCTCAGGGTGCTGGGTGCTCAGTCCTCAGGATGCTGGGTACTCAGTGCTCAGGGTGCTGGGTGCTCAGTACTCAGGGTGCTCAGTGCTCAGTACTCGGGGTGCTGGGTGCTCAGTGCTCAGGGTGCTCACTGCTCAGTACTCGGGGTGCTGGGTGCTCAGTGCTCAGTGCTCGGGGTGCTGGGTGCTCATTCTCGGGGTGCTGGGTGCTCAGTGTTCGAGGTGCTGGGTGCTCAGTACTCAGGGTGCTGGGTGCTCAGTGCTCAGGGTGCTGGGTGCTCAGTACTCAGGGTGCTTGGTGCTCATTGCTCAGGGTGCTGGGTGCTCAGTACTCAGGGTGCTGGGAGCTCAGTGCTCAGGGTGATCGGTGCTCAGTACTCAGAGTGCTCAGTACTCATGGTGCTGGGTGCTCAGTACTCAGGGTGCTGGGTGCTCAGTGCTCAGGGTGCTGGGTGCTCAGTCCTCAGGGTGCTCAGTGCTCAGGTTGCTGGGTGCTCAGTGCTCGGGGTGCTCGGTGCTCAGTACTCAGGGTGCTGAGTGCTCAGTACTCAGGGTGCTGGGTGCTCAGTACTCAGGGTGCTGGGTGCTCAGTGCTCAGGGTGCTGGGTGATCAGTGCTCAGGGTGCTGGGTGCTCAGTGCTCAGGGTGCTGGGTGCTCAGTGCTCGGGGTGCTGGGTGCTCAGTACTCAGGGTGCTGGGTGCTCAGTGCTCGGGGTGCTCGGTGCTCAGTACGTTGGGTGCTCACAACTCAGGGTGCTGGGTGCTCAGTGCTCAGGGTGCTGGGTGCTCAGTACTCAGGGTGCTGGTTGCTCAGTACTCAGGGTGCTCAGTGCTCAGTACTCAGGGTGCTCAGTGCTCAGTACTCAGGGTGCTCAGTGCTCAGGGTGCTGGGTGCTCAGTGCTCAGGGTGCTCGGTGCTCATTGCTCAGGGTCCTGGGTGCTCAGTACTCAGGGTGCTGGTTGCTCAGTACTCAGGGTGCTCAGTGCTCAGTACTCAGGGTGCTCAGTGCTCAGTACTCAGGGTGCTCAGTGCTCAGGGTGCTGGGTGCTCAGTCCTCAGGGTGCTGGGTGCTCAGTGCTCGGGGTGCTGGGTCCTCTCTACTCAGGGTGCTGGTTGCTCAGTACTCAGGGTGCTGGGTGCTCAATACTCAGGGTGCTCAGTGCTTGGTGTGCTGGGTGCTCAGTACTCCGGGTGCTGGGTGCTCAGTTCTCGGGGTGCTCGGTGCTCAGTACTCAGTGATCAGGGTGCTCAGTGCTCAGTGCTCAGGGTGCTGGGTGCTCAGTGCTCAGGGTGCTGGGTGCTCAGTGCTCAGGGTGCTGGGTGCTCAGTACTCAGAGTGCTGGGTGCTCAGTGCTCGGGGTGCTGGGTGCTCAGAGCTCAGGGTGCTGGGTGCTCAGTACTCAGGGTGCTGGGTGCTCAGTACTAGGGGTGCTGGGTGCTCAGTACTCAGGGTGCTGTGTGCTCAGTACTCGGGTGCTGGGTGCTCAGTGCTCAGGGTGCTCGGTGCTCAGTACTCAGTGATCAGGGTGCTCAGTGCTCAGTGCTCACCCTGCTGGGTGCTCAGTGCTCAGGGTGCTCGGTGCTCAGTACTCAGGGTGCTGGGTGCTCAGTGCTCGGGGTGCTCGGTGCTCAGTACGTTGGGTGCTCACTACTCAGGGTGCTGGGTGCTCAGTGCTCAGGGTGCTGGGTGCTCAGTGCTCAGGGTGCTGGGTGCTCAGTGCTCGGGGTGCTGGGTGCTCAGTGCTCAGGGTGCTGGGTTCTCCGTGCTCGGGGAGCTGGATGCTCAGTGCTCTGGGTGCTGGGTGCTCAGTACTCAGGGTGCTGGGTGCTCAGTACTCAGGGTGCTGGGTGCTCAGTACTCGGGTGCTGGGTGCTCAGTGCTCAGGGTGCTGGGTGCTCAGTGCTCAGGGTGCTGGGTGCTCAGTGCTCAGGGTGCTGGGTGCTCAGTGCTCGGGGTGCTGGGTGCTCAGTGCTCAGTACTCAGGGTGCTGGGTGCTCAGTGATCAGTACTCAGGGTGCTGGGTGCTCAGTGCTCAGGGTGCTGGGTGCTCAGTGCTCAGGGTGCTGGGTGCTCAGTCCTCAGGATGCTGGGTACTCAGTGCTCAGGGTGCTGGGTGCTCAGTACTCAGGGTGCTCAGTGCTCAGTACTCGGGGAGCTGGGTGCTCAGTGCTCATGGTGCTCACTGCTCAGTACTCGGGGTGCTGGGTGCTCAGTGCTCAGTGCTCGGGGTGCTGGGTGCTCATTCTCGGGGTGCTGGGTGCTCAGTGTTCGGGATGCTGGGTGCTCAGTACTCAGGGTGCTGGGTGCTCAGTGCTCAGGGTGCTAGGTGCTCAGTACTCAGGGTGCTTGGTGCTCATTCCTCAGGGTGCTGGGTGCTCAGTACTCAGGGTGCTGGGAGCTCAGTGCTCAGGGTGATCGTTGCTCAGTACTCAGAGTGCTCAGTACTCATGGTGCTGGGTGCTCAGTACTCAGGGTGCTGGGTGCTCAGTGCTCAGGGTGCTGGGTGCTCAGTCCTCAGGGTGCTCAGTGCTCAGGTTGCTGGGTGCTCAGTGCTCGGGGTGCTCGGTGCTCAGTACTCAGGGTGCTGAGTGCTCAGTACTCAGGGTGCTGGGTGCTCAGTACTCAGGGTGCTGGGTGCTCAGTGCTCAGGGTGCTGGGTGATCAGTGCTCAGGGTGCTCAGTGCTCAGTACTCAGGGTGCTCAGTGCTCAGTACTCAGGGTGCTCAGTGCTCAGGGTGCTGGGTGCTCAGTCCTCAGGGTGCTGGGTGCTCAGTGCTCAGGGTGCTCGGTGCTCAGTGCTCAGCGTGCTCAGTGCTCGGGGTGCTCGGAGCTCTGTACTCAGGGTGCTGGTTGCTCAGTGCTCGGGGTGCTCGGTGCTCAGTACTCAGGGTGCTGGGTGCTCAGTGCTCGGGGTGCTGGGTGCTCAGTGCTCAGTACTCAGGGTGCTGGGTGCTCAGTGCTCAGGGTGCTGTGTGCTCAGTGCTCAGGGTGCTGGGTGCTCAGTGCTCAGGGTGCTGGGTGCTCAGTTCTGAGGGTGCTGGGAGCTCAGTACTCAGGGTGCTGGGTGCTCAGTGCTCGGGGTGCTCGGTGCTCAGTACTCAGGGTGCTGGGTGCTCAGTGCTCGAGGTGCTCAGTACTCAGGGTGCTGTGTGTTCGGTGCTCAGGGTGCTGGGTGCTCAGTACTCAGGGTGCTCGGTGCTTAGTACTCAGGGTGCTGGGTGCTCAGTACTCCGGGTGTTGGGTGCTCAGTGCTCAAGGTGCTGGGTGCTCAGTACTCAGGGTGCTCATTGCTCAGGGTGCAGTGTGCTCAGTACTCAGGTTGCTGAGTGCTCAGTGCTCAGGGTGCTCGGTGCTCGGGGCGCTGGGTGCTCAGTGCTCGGGGTGCTCGGAGCTCAGTACTCAGGGTGCTGGGTGCTCAGTGCTCAGGGTGCTCGGTGCTCAGTACTCAGGGTGCTGGGTGCTCAGTGCTCGGGGTGCTCGGTGCTCAGTACGTTGGGTGCTCACTACTCAGGGTGCTGGGTGCTCAATGCTCAGGGTGCTGGGTGCTCAGTGCTCAGGGTGCTGGGTGCTCAGTGCTCGGGGTGCTGGGTGCTCAGTGCTCAGGGTGCTGGGTTCTCAGTACTCGGGGAGCTGGATGCTCAGTGCTCGGGGTGCTGGGTGCTCAGTACTCAGGGTGCTGGGTGCTCAGTACTCAGGGTGCTGGGTGCTCAGTACTCGGGTGCTGGGTGCTCAGTACTCAGGGTGCTGGGTGCTCAGTACTCAATGTGCTGGGTGCTCAGTACCCGGGTGCTGGGTGCTCAGTGCTCAGGGTGCTGGGTGCTCAGTACTCAGGGTGCTCAGTGCTCAGTACTCGGGGTGCTGCGTGCTCAGTGCTCAGGGTGCTCACTGCTCAGTACTCGGGGTGCTGGGTGCTCAGTGCTCAGTGCTCGGGGTGCTGGGTGCTCAGTGCTCGGGGCGCTGGGAGCTCAGTGCTCAGGGTGCTGGGTGCTCAGTACTCAGGGTGCTGGGAGCTCAGTGCTCAGCGTGATCGGTGCTCAGTACTCAGGGTGCTCAGTACTCAGGGTGCTGGGTGCTCAGTGCTCGGGGTGCTGGGTGCTCAGTACTGAGGGTGCTGGGTGCTCAGTGCTTTGGGTTCTGGGTGCTCAGTGCTCAGGATGATCGGTGCTCAGTACTCAGGGTGCTGGGTGCTCAGTGCTCAGGGTGCTGAGTGCTCAGTCCTCAGGGTGCTCAGTGCTCAGGGTGCTGTGTGCTCAGTGCTCGGGGTGCTCGGTGCTCAGTACTCAGGGTGCTGAGTGCTCAGTACTCAGGGTGCTGGGTGCTCAGTACTCAGGGTGCTGGGTGCTCAGTGCTCAGTGTGCTGGGTGATCAGTGCTCAGGGTGCTGGGTGCTCAGTGCTCAGTGCTCAGGGTGCTGAGTGCTCAGTCCTCAGGGTGCTCAGTGCTCAGGGTGCTGGGTGCTCAGTGCTCGGGGTGCTGGGTGCTCAGTACTCAGGGTGCTGGGTGCTCAATACTCAGGGTGCTCAGTGCTTGGTGTGCTGGGTGCTCAGTACTCCGGGTGCTGGGTGCTCAGTTCTCGGGGTGCTCGGTGCTCAGTACTCAGTGATCAGGGTGCTCAGTGCTCAGTGCTCAGGGTGCTGGGTGCTCAGTGCTCAGGGTGCTGGGTGCTCAGTGCTCAGGGTGCTGGGTGCTCAGTACTCAGAGTGCTGGGTGCTCAGTGCTCGGGGTGCTGGGTGCTCAGTGCTCAGGGTGCTGGGTGCTCAGTACTCAGGGTGCTGGGTGCTCAGTACTAGGGGTGCTGGGTGCTCAGTACTCAGGGTGCTGGGTGCTCAGTAGTCAGGGTGCTGTGTGCTCAGTACTCGGGTGCTGGGTGCTCAGTGCTCAGGGTGCTCGGTGCTCAGTACTCAGTGATCAGGGTGCTCAGTGCTCAGTGCTCAGGGTGCTGGGTGCTCAGTGCTCAGGGTGCTCGGTGCTCAGTACTCAGGGTGCTGGGTGCTCAGTGCTCGGGGTGATCGGTGCTCAGTACGTTGGGTGCTCACTACTCAGGGTGCTGGGTGCTCAGTGCTCAGGGTGCTGGGTGCTCAGTGCTCAGGGTGCTGGGTGCTCAGTGCTCGGGGTGCTGGGTGCTCAGTGCTCAGGGTGCTGGGTTCTCAGTGCTCGCGGAGCTGGATGCTCAGTGCTCGGGGTGCTGGGTGCTCAGTACTCAGGGTGCTGGGTGCTCAGTACTCAGGGTGCTGGGTGCTCAGTACTCGGGTGCTGGGTGCTCAGTGCTCAGGGTGCTGGGTGCTCAGTGCTCGGGGTGCTGGGTGCTCAGTGCTCAGGGTGCTGGGTGCTCAGTGCTCGGCGTGCTGGGTGCTCAGTGCTCAGTACTCAGGGTGCTGGGTGCTCAGTGCTCGGGGTGCTGGGTGCTCAGTGATCAGTACTCAGGGTGCTGGGTGCTCAGTGCTCAGGGTGCTGGGTGCTCAGTGCTCAGGGTGCTGGGTGCTCAGTCCTCAGGATGCTGGGTACTCAGTGCTCAGGGTGCTGGGTGCTCAGTACTCAGGGTGCTCAGTGCTCAGTACTCGGGGTGCTGGGTGCTCAGTGCTCAGGGTGCTCACTGCTCAGTACTCGGGGTGCTGGGTGCTCAGTGCTCAGTGCTCGGGGTGCTGGGTGCTCATTCTCGGGGTGCTGGGTGCTCAGTGTTCGGGGTGCTGGGTGCTCAGTACTCAGGGTGCTGGGTGCTCAGTGCTCAGGGTGCTGGGTGCTCAGTACTCAGGGTGCTTGGTGCTCATTGCTCAGGGTGCTGGGTGCTCAGTACTCAGGGTGCTGGGAGCTCAGTGCTCAGGGTGATCGGTGCTCAGTACTCAGAGTGCTCAGTACTCATGGTGCTGGGTGCTCAGTACTCAGGGTGCTGGGTGCTCAGTGCTCAGGGTGCTGGGTGCTCAGTCCTCAGGGTGCTCAGTGCTCAGGTTGCTGGGTGCTCAGTGCTCGGGGTGCTCGGTGCTCAGTACTCAGGGTGCTGAGTGCTCAGTACTCAGGGTGCTGGGTGCTCAGTACTCAGGGTGCTGGGTGCTCAGTGCTCAGGGTGCTGGGTGATCAGTGCTCAGGGTGCTGGGTGCTCAGTGCTCAGGGTGCTGGGTGCTCAGTGCTCGGGGTGCTGGGTGCTCAGTACTCAGGGTGCTGGGTGCTCAGTGCTCGGGGTGCTCGGTGCTCAGTACGTTGGGTGCTCACAACTCAGGGTGCTGGGTGCTCAGTGCTCAGGGTGCTGGGTGCTCAGTACTCAGGGTGCTGGTTGCTCAGTACTCAGGGTGCTCAGTGCTTAGTACTCAGGGTGCTCAGTGCTCAGTACTCAGGGTGCTCAGTGCTCAGGGTGCTGGGTGCTCAGTCCTCAGGGTGCTGGGTGCTCAGTGCTCAGGGTGCTCGGTGCTCAGTGCTCAGGGTGCTGGGTGCTCAGTACTCAGGGTGCTGGGTGCTCAGTGCTCGGGGTGCTGGGTGCTCATTACTCAGGGTGCTGGGTGCTCAGTACTCAGGGTGCTGGGTGCTCAGTGCTCAGGGTGCTTGGTGCTCAGTACTCAGGGTGCTGGGTGCTCAGTGCTCAGGGTGCTGGCTGATCAGTGCTCAGGGTGCTGGGTGCTCAGTGCTCAGGGTGCTGGGTGCTCAGTGCTCAGGGTGCTGGGTGCTCAGTACTCAGGGTGCTGGGTGCTCAGTGCTTGGGGTGATCGGTGCTCAGTACGTTGGGTGCTCACTACTCAGGGTGCTGGGTGCTCAGTGCTCAGGGTGCTGGGTGCTCAGTGCTCAGGGTGCTCGGTGCTCATTGCTCAGGGTCCTGGGTGCTCAGTACTCAGGGTGCTGGTTGCTCAGTACTCAGGGTGCTCAGTGCTCAGTACTCAGGGTGCTCAGTGCTCAGTACTCAGGGTGCTCAGTGCTCAGGGTGCTGGGTGCTCAGTCCTCAGGGTGCTGGGTGCTCAGTGCTCGGGGTGCTGGGTGCTCTGTACTCAGGGTGCTGGTTGCTCAGTACTCAGGGTGCTGGGTGCTCAATACTCAGGGTGCTCAGTGCTTGGTGTGCTGGGTGCTCAGTACTCCGGGTGCTGGGTGCTCAGTTCTCGGGGTGCTCGGTGCTCAGTACACAGTGATCAGGGTGCTCAGTGCTCAGTGCTCAGGGTGCTGGGTGCTCAGTGCTCAGGGTGCTGGGTGCTCAGTGCTCAGGGTGCTGGGTGCTCAGTACTCAGAGTGCTGGGTGCTCAGTGCTCGGGGTGCTGGGTGCTCAGTGCTCAGGGTGCTGGGTGCTCAGTACTCAGGGTGCTGGGTGCTCAGTACTAGGGGTGCTGGGTGCTCAGTACTCAGGGTGCTGTGTGCTCAGTACTCGGGTGCTGGGTGCTCAGTGCTCAGGGTGCTCGGTGCTCAGTACTCAGTGATCAGGGTGCTCAGTGCTCAGTGCTCAGGCTGCTGGGTGCTCAGTGCTCAGGGTGCTCGGTGCTCAGTACTCAGGGTGCTGGGTGCTCAGTGCTCGGGGTGCTCGGTGCTCAGTACGTTGGGTGCTCACTACTCAGGGTGCTGGGTGCTCAGTGCTCAGGGTGCTGGGTGCTCAGTGCTCAGGGTGCTGGGTGCTCAGTGCTCGGGGTGCTGGGTGCTCAGTGCTCAGGGTGCTGGGTTCTCAGTGCTCGGGGAGCTGGATGCTCAGTGCTCGGGGTGCTGGGTGCTCAGTACTCAGGGTGCTGGGTGCTCAGTACTCAGGGTGCTGGGTGCTCAGTACTCGGGTGCTGGGTGCTCAGTGCTCAGGGTGCTGGGTGCTCAGTGCTCGGGGTGCTGGGTGCTCAGTGCTCAGGGTGCTGGGTGCTCAGTGCTCGGGGTGCTGGGTGCTCAGTGCTCAGTACTCAGGGTGCTGGGTGCTCAGTGTTCGGGGTGCTGGGTGCTCAGTGATCAGTACTCAGGGTGCTGGGTGCTCAGTGCTCAGGGTGCTGGGAGCTCAGTGGTCAGGGTGCTGGGTGCTCAGTCCTCAGGATGCTGGGTACTCAGTGCTCAGGGTGCTGGGTGCTCAGTACTCAGGGTGCTCAGTGCTCAGTACTCGGGGAGCTGGGTGCTCAGTGCTCATGGTGCTCACTGCTCAGTACTCGGGGTGCTGGGTGCTCAGTGCTCAGTGCTCGGGGTGCTGGGTGCTCATTCTCGGGGTCCTGGGTGCTCAGTGTTCGGGGTGCTGGGTGCTCAATACTCAGGGTGCTGGGTGCTCAGTGCTCAGGGTGCTAGGTGCTCAGTACTCAGGGTGCTTGGTGCTCATTGCTCAGGGTGCTGGGTGCTCAGTACTCAGGGTGCTGGGAGCTCAGTGCTCAGGGTGATCGGTGCTCAGTACTCAGAGTGCTCAGTACTCATGGTGCTGGGTGCTCAGTACTCAGGGTGCTGGGTGCTCAGTGCTCAGGGTGCTGGGTGCTCAGTCCTCAGGGTGCTCAGTGCTCAGGTTGCTGGGTGCTCAGTGCTCGGGGTGCTCGGTGCTCAGTACTCAGGGTGCTGAGTGCTCAGTACTCAGGGTGCTGGGTGCTCAGTACTCAGGGTGATGGGTGCTCAGTGCTCAGGGTGCTGGGTGATCAGTGCTCAGGGTGCTGGGTGCTCAGTGCTCAGGGTGCTGGGTGCTCAGTGCTCGGGGTGCTGGGTGCTCAGTACTCAGGGTGCTGGGTGCTCAGTGCTCGGGGTGCTCGGTGCTCAGTACGTTGGGTGCTCACAACTCAGGGTGCTGGGTGCTCAGTGCTCAGGGTGCTGGGTGCTCAGTACTCAGGGTGCTGGTTGCTCAGTACTCAGGGTGCTCAGTGCTCAGTACTCAGGGTGCTCAGTGCTCAGTACTCAGGGTGCTCAGTGCTCAGGGTGCTGGGTGCTCAGTCCTCAGGGTGCTGGGTGCTCAGTGCTCAGGGTGCTCGGTGCTCAGTGCTCAGGGTGCTGGGTGCTCAGTACTCAGGGTGCTGGGTTCTCAGTGCTCGGGGTGCTGGGTGCTCAGTACTCAGGGTGCTGGGTGCTCAGTACTCAGGGTGCTGGGTGCTCAGTGCTCAGGGTGCTGGCTGATCAGTGCTCAGGGTGCTGGGTGCTCAGTGCTCAGGGTGCTGGGTGCTCAGTGCTCGGGGTGCTGGGTGCTCAGTACTCAGGGTGCTGGGTGCTCAGTGCTTGGGGTGCTCGGTGCTCAGTACGTTGGGTGCTCACTACTCAGGGTGCTGGGTGCTCAGTGCTCAGGGTGCTGGGTGCTCAGTGCTCAGGGTGCTCGGTGCTCATTGCTTAGGGTCCTGGGTGCTCAGTACTCAGGGTGCTGGTTGCTCAGTACTCAGGGTGCTCAGTGCTCAGTACTCAGGGTGCTCAGTGCCCAGTACTCAGGGTGCTCAGTGCTCAGGGTGCTGGGTGCTCAGTCCTCAGGGTGCTGGGTGCTCAGTGCTCAGGGTGCTGGGTGCTCAGTACTCAGAGTGCTGGGTGCTCAGTGCTCGGGGTGCTGGGTGCTCAGTGCTCAGGGTGCTGGGTGCTCAGTACTCAGGGTGCTGGGTGCTCAGTACTAGGGGTGCTGGGTGCTCAGTACTCAGGGTGCTGTGTGCTCAGTACTCGGGTGCTGGGTGCTCAGTGCTCAGGGTGCTCGGTGCTCAGTACTCAGTGATCAGGGTGCTCAGTGCTCAGTGCTCAGGCTGCTGGGTGCTCAGTGCTCAGGGTGCTCGGTGCTCAGTACTCAGGGTGCTGGGTGCTCAGTGCTCGGGGTGCTCTGTGCTCAGTACGTTGGGTGCTCACTACTCAGGGTGCTGGGTGCTCAGTGCTCAGGGTGCTGGGTGCTCAGTGCTCAGGGTGCTGGGTGCTCAGTGCTCGGGGTGCTGGGTGCTCAGTGCTCAGGGTGCTGGGTTCTCAGTGCTCGGGGAGCTGGATGCTCAGTGCTCGGGGTGCTGGGTGCTAAGTACTCAGGGTGCTGGGTGCTCAGTACTCAGGGTGCTGGGTTCTCAGTACTCGGGTGCTGGGTGCTCAGTGCTCAGGGTGCTGGGTGCTCAGTGCTCGGGGTGCTGGGTGCTCAGTGCTCAGGGTGCTGGGTGCTCAGTGCTCGGGGTGCTGGGTGCTCAGTGCTCAGTACTCAGGGTGCTGGGTGCTCAGTGCTCGGGGTGCTGGGTGCTCAGTGATCAGTACTCAGGGTGCTGGGTGCTCAGTGCTCAGGGTGCTGGGAGCTCAGTGCTCAGGGTGCTGGATGCTCAGTCCTCAGGATGCTGGGTACTCAGTGCTCAGGGTGCTGGGTGCTCAGTGCTCATGGTGCTCACTGCTCAGTACTCGGGGTGCTGGGTGCTCAGTGCTCAGTGCTCGGGGTGCTGGGTGCTCATTCTCGGGGTCCTGGGTGCTCAGTGTTCGGGGTGCTGGGTGCTCAGTACTCAGGGTGCTGGGTGCTCAGTGCTCAGGGTGCTAGGTGCTCAGTACTCAGGGTGCTTGGTGCTCATTGCTCAGGGTGCTGGGTGCTCAGTACTCAGGGTGCTGGGAGCTCAGTGCTCAGGGTGATCGGTGCTCAGTACTCAGAGTGCTCAGTACTCAGGGTGCTGGGTGCTCAGTGCTCAGGGTGCTGGGTGCTCAGTCCTCAGGGTGCTCAGTGCTCAGGTTGCTGGGTGCTCAGTGCTCGGGGTGCTCGGTGCTCAGTACTCAGGGTGCTGAGTGCTCAGTACTAAGGGTGCTGGGTGCTCAGTACTCAGGGTGCTGGGTGCTCAGTGCTCAGGGTGCTGGGTGATCAGTGCTCAGGGTGCTGGGTGCTCATTGCTCAGGGTTCTGGGTGCTCAGTGCTCGGGGTGCTGGGTGCTCAATACTCAGGGTGCTGGGTGCTCAGTGCTCGGGGTGCTCGGTGCTCAGTACGTTGGGTGCTCACAACTCAGGGTGCTGGGTGCTCAGTGCTCAGGGTGCTGGGTGCTCAGTACTCAGGGTGCTGGTTGCTCAGTACTCAGGGTGCTCAGTGCTCAGTACTCAGGGTGCTCAGTGCTCAGTACTCAGGGTGCTCAGTGCTCAGGGTGCTGGGTGCTCAGTCCTCAGGGTGCTGGGTGCTCAGTGCTCAGGGTGCTCGGTGCTCAGTGCTCAGGGTGCTGGGTGCTCAGTACTCAGGGTGCTGGGTGCTCAGTGCTCGGGGTGCTGGGTGCTCAGTACTCAGGGTGCTGGGTGCTCAGTACTCAGGGTGCTGGGTGCTCAGTGCTCAGGGTGCTGGCTGATCAGTGCTCAGGGTGCTGGGTGCTCAGTGCTCAGGGTGCTGGGTGCTCAGTGCTCGGGGTGCTGGGTGCTCAGTACTCAGGGTGCTGGGTGCTCAGTGCTTGGGGTGCTCGGTGCTCAGTACGTTGGGTGCTCACTACTCAGGGTGCTGGGTGCTCAGTGCTCAGGGTGCTGGGTGCTCAGTGCTCAGGGTGCTCGGTGCTCATTGCTCAGGGTCCTGGGTGCTCAGTACTCAGGGTGCTGGTTGCTCAGTACTCAGGGTGCTCAGTGCTCAGTACTCAGGGTGCACAGTGCCCAGTACTCAGGGTGCTCAGTGCTCAGGGTGCTCGGTGCTCAGTACTCAGTGATCAGGGTGCTCAGTGCTCAGTGCTCAGGGTGCTGGGTGCTCAGTGCTCAGGGTGCTCGGTGCTCAGTACTCAGGGTGCTGGGTGCTCAGTGCTCGGGGTGATCGGTGCTCAGTACGTTGGGTGCTCACTACTCAGGGTGCTGGGTGCTCAGTGCTCAGGGTGCTGGGTGCTCAGTGCTCAGGGTGCTGGGTGCTCAGTGCTCGGGGTGCTGGGTGCTCAGTGCTCAGGGTGCTGGGTTCTCAGTGCTCGCGGAGCTGGATGCTCAGTGCTCGGGGTGCTGGGTGCTCAGTACTCAGGGTGCTGGGTGCTCAGTACTCAGGGTGCTGGGTGCTCAGTACTCGGGTGCTGGGTGCTCAGTGCTCAGGGTGCTGGGTGCTCAGTGCTCGGGGTGCTGGGTGCTCAGTGCTCAGGGTGCTGGGTGCTCAGTGCTCGGCGTGCTGGGTGCTCAGTGCTCAGTACTCAGGGTGCTGGGTGCTCAGTGCTCGGGGTGCTGGGTGCTCAGTGATCAGTACTCAGGGTGCTGGGTGCTCAGTGCTCAGGGTGCTGGGTGCTCAGTGCTCAGGGTGCTGGGTGCTCAGTCCTCAGGATGCTGGGTACTCAGTGCTCAGGGTGCTGGGTGCTCAGTACTCAGGGTGCTCAGTGCTCAGTACTCGGGGTGCTGGGTGCTCAGTGCTCAGGGTGCTCACTGCTCAGTACTCGGGGTGCTGGGTGCTCAGTGCTCAGTGCTCGGGGTGCTGGGTGCTCATTCTCGGGGTGCTGGGTGCTCAGTGTTCGGGGTGCTGGGTGCTCAGTACTCAGGGTGCTGGGTGCTCAGTGCTCAGGGTGCTGGGTGCTCAGTACTCAGGGTGCTTGGTGCTCATTGCTCAGGGTGCTGGGTGCTCAGTACTCAGGGTGCTGGGAGCTCAGTGCTCAGGGTGATCGGTGCTCAGTACTCAGAGTGCTCAGTACTCATGGTGCTGGGTGCTCAGTACTCAGGGTGCTGGGTGCTCAGTGCTCAGGGTGCTGGGTGCTCAGTCCTCAGGGTGCTCAGTGCTCAGGTTGCTGGGTGCTCAGTGCTCGGGGTGCTCGGTGCTCAGTACTCAGGGTGCTGAGTGCTCAGTACTCAGGGTGCTGGGTGCTCAGTACTCAGGGTGCTGGGTGCTCAGTGCTCAGGGTGCTGGGTGATCAGTGCTCAGGGTGCTGGGTGCTCAGTGCTCAGGGTGCTGGGTGCTCAGTGCTCGGGGTGCTGGGTGCTCAGTACTCAGGGTGCTGGGTGCTCAGTGCTCGGGGTGCTCGGTGCTCAGTACGTTGGGTGCTCACAACTCAGGGTGCTGGGTGCTCAGTGCTCAGGGTGCTGGGTGCTCAGTACTCAGGGTGCTGGTTGCTCAGTACTCAGGGTGCTCAGTGCTTAGTACTCAGGGTGCTCAGTGCTCAGTACTCAGGGTGCTCAGTGCTCAGGGTGCTGGGTGCTCAGTCCTCAGGGTGCTGGGTGCTCAGTGCTCAGGGTGCTCGGTGCTCAGTGCTCAGGGTGCTGGGTGCTCAGTACTCAGGGTGCTGGGTGCTCAGTGCTCGGGGTGCTGGGTGCTCATTACTCAGGGTGCTGGGTGCTCAGTACTCAGGGTGCTGGGTGCTCAGTGCTCAGGGTGCTTGGTGCTCAGTACTCAGGGTGCTGGGTGCTCAGTGCTCAGGGTGCTGGCTGATCAGTGCTCAGGGTGCTGGGTGCTCAGTGCTCAGGGTGCTGGGTGCTCAGTGCTCAGGGTGCTGGGTGCTCAGTACTCAGGGTGCTGGGTGCTCAGTGCTTGGGGTGCTCGGTGCTCAGTACGTTGGGTGCTCACTACTCAGGGTGCTGGGTGCTCAGTGCTCAGGGTGCTGGGTGCTCAGTGCTCAGGGTGCTCGGTGCTCATTGCTCAGGGTCCTGGGTGCTCAGTACTCAGGGTGCTGGTTGCTCAGTACTCAGGGTGCTCAGTGCTCAGTACTCAGGGTGCTCAGTGCTCAGTACTCAGGGTGCTCAGTGCTCAGGGTGCTGGGTTCTCAGTCCTCAGGGTGCTGGGTGCTCAGTGCTCGGGGTGCTGGGTGCTCTGTACTCAGGGTGCTGGTTGCTCAGTACTCAGGGTGCTGGGTGCTCAATACTCAGGGTGCTCAGTGCTTGGTGTGCTGGGTGCTCAGTACTCCGGGTGCTGGGTGCTCAGTTCTCGGGGTGCTCGGTGCTCAGTACACAGTGATCAGGGTGCCCAGTGCTCAGTGCTCAGGGTGCTGGGTGCTCAGTGCTCAGGGTGCTGGGTGCTCAGTGCTCAGGGTGCTGGGTGCTCAGTACTCAGAGTGCTGGGTGCTCAGTGCTCGGGGTGCTGGGTGCTCAGTGCTCAGGGTGCTGGGTGCTCAGTACTCAGGGTGCTGGGTGCTCAGTACTAGGGGTGCTGGGTGCTCAGTACTCAGGGTGCTGTGTGCTCAGTACTCGGGTGCTGGGTGCTCAGTACTCAGGGTGCTGGGTGCTCAGTGCTTGGGGTGCTCGGTGCTCAGTACGTTGGGTGCTCACTACTCAGGGTGCTGGGTGCTCAGTGCTCAGGGTGCTGGGTGCTCAGTGCTCAGGGTGCTCGGTGCTCATTGCTTAGGGTCCTGGGTGCTCAGTACTCAGGGTGCTGGTTGCTCAGTACTCAGGGTGCTCAGTGCTCAGTACTCAGGGTGCTCAGTGCCCAGTACTCAGGGTGCTCAGTGCTCAGGGTGCTGGGTGCTCAGTCCTCAGGGTGCTGGGTGCTCAGTGCTCAGGGTGCTGGGTGCTCAGTACTCAGAGTGCTGGGTGCTCAGTGCTCGGGGTGCTGGGTGCTCAGTGCTCAGGGTGCTGGGTGCTCAGTACTCAGGGTGCTGGGTGCTCAGTACTAGGGGTGCTGGGTGCTCAGTACTCAGGGTGCTGTGTGCTCAGTACTCGGGTGCTGGGTGCTCAGTGCTCAGGGTGCTCGGTGCTCAGTACTCAGTGATCAGGGTGCTCAGTGCTCAGTGCTCAGGCTGCTGGGTGCTCAGTGGTCAGGGTGCTCGGTGCTCAGTACTCAGGGTGCTGGGTGCTCAGTGCTCGGGGTGCTCTGTGCTCAGTACGTTGGGTGCTCACTACTCAGGGTGCTGGGTGCTCAGTGCTCAGGGTGCTGGGTGCTCAGTGCTCAGGGTGCTGGGTGCTCAGTGCTCGGGGTGCTGGGTGCTCAGTGCTCAGGGTGCTGGGTTCTCAGTGCTCGGGGAGCTGGATGCTCAGTGCTCGGGGTGCTGGGTGCTAAGTACTCAGGGTGCTGGGTGCTCAGTACTCAGGGTGCTGGGTTCTCAGTACTCGGGTGCTGGGTGCTCAGTGCTCAGGGTGCTGGGTGCTCAGTGCTCGGGGTGCTGGGTGCTCAGTGCTCAGGGTGCTGGGTGCTCAGTGCTCGGGGTGCTGGGTGCTCAGTGCTCAGTACTCAGGGTGCTGGGTGCTCAGTGCTCGGGGTGCTGGGTGCTCAGTGATCAGTACTCAGGGTGCTGGGTGCTCAGTGCTCAGGGTGCTGGGAGCTCAGTGCTCAGGGTGCTGGATGCTCAGTCCTCAGGATGCTGGGTACTCAGTGCTCAGGGTGCTGGGTGCTCAGTGCTCATGGTGCTCACTGCTCAGTACTCGGGGTGCTGGGTGCTCAGTGCTCAGTGCTCGGGGTGCTGGGTGCTCATTCTCGGGGTCCTGGGTGCTCAGTGTTCGGGGTGCTGGGTGCTCAGTACTCAGGGTGCTGGGTGCTCAGTGCTCAGGGTGCTAGGTGCTCAGTACTCAGGGTGCTTGGTGCTCATTGCTCAGGGTGCTGGGTGCTCAGTACTCAGGGTGCTGGGAGCTCAGTGCTCAGGGTGATCGGTGCTCAGTACTCAGAGTGCTCAGTACTCAGGGTGCTGGGTGCTCAGTGCTCAGGGTGCTGGGTGCCCAGTCCTCAGGGTGCTCAGTGCTCAGGTTGCTGGGTGCTCAGTGCTCGGGGTGCTCGGTGCTCAGTACTCAGGGTGCTGAGTGCTCAGTACTAAGGGTGCTGGGTGCTCAGTACTCAGGGTGCTGGGTGCTCAGTGCTCAGGGTGCTGGGTGATCAGTGCTCAGGGTGCTGGGTGCTCAGTGCTCAGGGTGCTGGGTGCTCAGTGCTCGGGGTGCTGGGTGCTCAATACTCAGGGTGCTGGGTGCTCAGTGCTCGGGGTGCTCGGTGCTCAGTACGTTGGGTGCTCACAACTCAGGGTGCTGGGTGCTCAGTGCTCAGGGTGCTGGGTGCTCAGTACTCAGGGTGCTGGTTGCTCAGTACTCAGGGTGCTCAGTGCTCAGTACTCAGGGTGCTCAGTGCTCAGTACTCAGGGTGCTCAGTGCTCAGGGTGCTGGGTGCTCAGTCCTCAGGGTGCTGGGTGCTCAGTGCTCAGGGTGCTCGGTGCTCAGTGCTCAGGGTGCTGGGTGCTCAGTACTCAGGGTGCTGGGTGCTCAGTGCTCGGGGTGCTGGGTGCTCAGTACTCAGGGTGCTGGGTGCTCAGTACTCAGGGTGCTGGGTGCTCAGTGCTCAGGGTGCTGGCTGATCAGTGCTCAGGGTGCTGGGTGCTCAGTGCTCAGGGTGCTGGGTGCTCAGTGCTCGGGGTGCTGGGTGCTCAGTACTCAGGGTGCTGGGTGCTCAGTGCTTGGGGTGCTCGGTGCTCAGTACGTTGGGTGCTCACTACTCAGGGTGCTGGGTGCTCAGTGCTCAGGGTGCTGGGTGCTCAGTGCTCAGGGTGCTCGGTGCTCATTGCTCAGGGTCCTGGGTGCTCAGTACTCAGGGTGCTGGTTGCTCAGTACTCAGGGTGCTCAGTGCTCAGTACTCAGGGTGCACAGTGCCCAGTACTCAGGGTGCTCAGTGCTCAGGGTGCTGGGTGCTCAGTCCTCAGGGTGCTGGGTGCTCAGTGCTCGGGGTGCTGGGTGCTCAGTATCAGGGTGCTGGTTGCTCAGTACTCAGGGTGCTGGCTGCTCAGTACTCAGGGTGCTGGGTGCTCAATACTCAGGGTGCTCAGTGCTTGGTGTGCTGGGTGCTCAGTACTCCGGGTGCTGGGTGCTCAGTTCTCGGGGTGCTCGGTGCTCAGTACTCAGTGATCAGGGTGCTCAGTGCTCAGTGCTCAGGGTGCTGGGTGCTCAGTGCTCAGGGTGCTGGGTGCTCAGTGCTCAGGGTGCTGGGTGCTCAGTACTCAGAGTGCTGGGTGCTCAGTGCTCGGGGTGCTGGGTGCTCAGTGCTCAGGGTGCTGGGTGCTCAGTACTCAGGGTGCTGGGTGCTCAGTACTAGGGGTGCTGGGTGCACAGTACTCAGGGTGCTGGGTGCTCAGTAGTCAGGGTGCTGTGTGCTCAGTACTCGGGTGCTGGGTGCTCAGTGCTCAGGGTGCTCGGTGCTCAGTACTCAGTGATCATGGTGCTCAGTGCTCAGTGCTCAGGGTGCTGGGTGCTCAGTGCTCAGGGTGCTCGGTGCTCAGTACTCAGGGTGCTGGGTGCTCAGTGCTCGGGGTGCTCGGTACTCAGTACGTTGGGTGCTCACTACTCAGGGTGCTGGGTGCTCAGTGCTCAGGGTGCTGGGTGCTCAGTGCTCAGGGTGCTGGGTGCTCATTGCTCGGGGTGCTGGGTGCTCAGTGCTCAGGGTGCTGGGTTCTCAGTGCTCGGGGAGCTGGATGCTCAGTGCTCGGGGTGCTGGGTGCTCAGTACTCAGGGTGCTGGGTGCTCAGTACTCAGGGTGCTGGGTGCTCAGTACTCGGGTGCTGGGTGCTCAGTGCTCAGGGTGCTGGGTGCTCAGTGCTCGGGGTGCTGGGTGCTCAGTGCTCAGGGTGCTTGGTGCTCAGTGCTCGGGGTGCTGGGTGCTCAGTGCTCAGTACTCAGGGTGCTGGGTGCTCAGTGCTCGGGGTGCTGGGTGCTCAGTGATCAGTACTCAGGGTGCTGGGTGCTCAGTGCTCAGGGTGCTGGGTGCTCAATGCTCAGGGTGCTGGGTGCTCAGTCCTCAGGATGCTGGGTACTCAGTGCTCAGGGTGCTGGGTGCTCAGTACTCAGGGTGCTCAGTGCTCAGTACTCGGGGTGCTGGGTGCTCAGTGCTCATGGTGCTCACTGCTCAGTACTCGGGGTGCTGGGTGCTCAGTGCTCAGTGCTCGGGGTGCTGGGTGCTCATTCTCGGGGTGCTGGGTGCTCAGTGTTCGGGGTGCTGGGTGCTCAATACTCAGGGTGCTTGGTGCTCATTGCTCAGGGTGCTGGGTGCTCAGTACTCAGGGTGCTGGGAGCTCAGTGCTCAGGGTGATCGGTGCTCAGTACTCAGAGTGCTCAGTACTCATGGTGCTAGGTGCTCAGTACTCAGGGTGCTGAGTGCTCAGTACTCAGGGTGCTGGGTGCTCAGTACTCAGGGTGCTGGGTGCTCAGTGCTCAGGGTGCTGGGTGATCAGTGCTCAGGGTGCTGGGTGCTCAGTGCTAGGGGTGCTGGGTGCTCAGTACTCAGGGTGCTGGGTGCTCAGTGCTCGGGGTGCTCGGTGCTCAGTACGTTGGGTGCTCACAACTCAGGGTGCTGGGTGCTCAGTGCTCAGGGTGCTGGGTGCTCAGTACTCAGGGTGCTGGTTGCTCAGTACTCAGGGTGCTCAGTGCTCAGTACTCAGGGTGCTCAGTGCTCAGTACTCAGGGTGCTCAGTGCTCAGGGTGCTGGGTGCTCAGTCCTCAGGGTGCTGGGTGCTCAGTGCTCAGGGTGCTCGGTGCTCAGTGCTCAGGGTGCTGGGTGCTCAGTACTCAGGGTGCTGGGTGCTCAGTGCTCGGTGTGCTGGGTGCTCAGTACTCAGGGTGCTGGGTGCTCAGTACTCAGGGTGCTGGGTGCTCAGTGCTCAGGGTGCTGGCTGATCAGTCCTCAGGGTGCTGGGTGCTCAGTGCTCAGGGTGCTCGGTGCTCAGTGCTCAGGGTGCTGGGTGCTCAGTACTCAGGGTGCTGGGTGCTCAGTGCTCGGGGTGCTGGGTGCTCAGTGCTCAGGGTGCTGGGTTCTCAGTGCTCGGGGAGCTGGATGCTCAGTGCTCGGGGTGCTGGGTGCTCAGTACTCAGGGTGCTGGGTGCTCAGTACTCAGGGTGCTGGGTGCTCAGTACTCGGGTGCTGGGTGCTCAGTGCTCAGGGTGCTGGGTGCTCAGTGCTCGGGGTGCTGGGTGCTCAGTGCTCAGGGTGCTTGGTGCTCAGTGCTCGGGGTGCTGGGTGCTCAGTGCTCAGTACTCAGGGTGCTGGGTGCTCAGTGCTCGGGGTGCTGGGTGCTCAGTGATCAGTACTCAGGGTGCTGGGTGCTCAGTGCTCAGGGTGCTGGGTGCTCAGTGCTCAGGGTGCTGGGTGCTCAGTCCTCAGGATGCTGGGTACTCAGTGCTCAGGGTGCTGGGTGCTCAGTACTCAGGGTGCTCAGTGCTCAGTACTCGGGGTGCTGGGTGCTCAGTGCTCAGGGTGCTCACTGCTCAGTACTCGGGGTGCTGGGTGCTCAGTGCTCAGTGCTCGGGGTGCTGGGTGCTCATTCTCGGGGTGCTGGGTGCTCAGTGTTCGGGGTGCTGGGTGCTCAATACTCAGGGTGCTTGGTGCTCATTGCTCAGGGTGCTGGGTGCTCAGTACTCAGGGTGCTTGGTGCTCATTGCACAGGGTGCTGGGTGCTCAATACTCAGGGTGCTGGGAGCTCAGTGCTCAGGGTGATCGGTGCTCAGTACTCAGAGTGCTCAGTACTCATGGTGCTAGGTGCTCAGTACTCAGGGTGCTGAGTGCTCAGTACTCAGGGTGCTGGGTGCTCAGTACTCAGGGTGCTGGGTGCTCAGTGCTCAGGGTGCTGGGTGATCAGTGCTCAGGGTGCTGGGTGCTCAGTGCTAGGGGTGCTGGGTGCTCAGTACTCAGGGTGCTGGGTGCTCAGTGCTCGGGGTGCTCGGTGCTCAGTACGTTGGGTGCTCACAACTCAGGGTGCTGGGTGCTCAGTGCTCAGGGTGCTGGGTGCTCAGTACTCAGGGTGCTGGTTGCTCAGTACTCAGGGTGCTCAGTGCTCAGTACTCAGGGTGCTCAGTGCTCAGTACTCAGTGTGCACAATGCTCAGGGTGCTGGGTGCTCAGTCCTCAGGGTGCTGGGTGCTCAGTGCTCAGGGTGCTCGGTGCTCAGTGCTCAGGGTGCTGGGTGCTCAGTACTCAGGGTGCTGGGTGCTCAGTGCTCGGGGTGCTGGGTGCTCAGTACTCAGGGTGCTGGGTGCTCAGTACTCAGGGTGCTGGGTGCTCAGTGCTCAGGGTGCTGGCTGATCAGTGCTCAGGGTGCTGGGTGCTCAGTGCTCAGGGTGCTGGGTGCTCAGTGCTTGGGGTGCTGGGTGCTCAGTACTCAGGGTGCTGGGTGCTCAGTGCTTGGGGTGCTCGGTGCTCAGTACGTTGGGTGCTCACTACTCAGGGTGCTGGGTGCTCAGTGCTCAGGGTGCTGGGTGCTCAGTGCTCAGGGTGCTCGGTGCTCATTGCTCAGGGTCCTGGGTGCTCAGTACTCAGGGTGCTCGTTGCTCAGTACTCAGGGTGCTCAGTGCTCAGTACTCAGGGTGCTCAGTGCTCAGTACTCAGGGTGCTCAGTGCTTAGGGTGCTGGGTGCTCAGTCCTCAGTGTGCTGGGTGCTCAGTACTCGGGGTGCTGGGTGCTCTGTACTCAGGGTGCTGGTTGCTCAGTACTCAGGGTGCTGGCTGCTCAGTACTCAGGGTGCTGGGTGCTCAATACTCAGGGTGCTCAGTGCTTGGTGTGCTGGGTGCTCAGTACTCCGGGTGCTGGGTGCTCAGTGCTCAGGGTGCTCGGTGCTCAGTACTCAGTGATCAGGGTGCTCAGTGCTCAGTGCTCAGGGTGCTGGGTGCTCAGTGCTCAGGGTGCTGGGTGCTCAGTGCTCAGGGTGCTGGGTGCTCAGTACTCAGAGTGCTGGGTGCTCAGTGCTCGGGGTGCTGGGTGCTCAGTGCTCAGGGTGCTGGGTGCTCAGTACTCAGGGTGCTGGGTGCTCAGTACTAGGCGTGCTGGGTGCTCAGTACTCAGGGTGCTGGGTGCTCAGTAGTCAGGGTGCTGTGTGCTCAGTACTCGGGTGCTGGGTGCTCAGTGCTCAGGGTGCTCGGTGCTCAGTACTCAGTGATCAGGGTGCTCAGTGCTCAGTGCTCAGGGTGCTGGGTGCTCAGTGCTCAGGGTGCTCGGTGCTCAGTACTCAGGGTGCTGGGTGCTCAGTCCTCGGGGTGCTCGGTGCTCAGTACGTTGGGTGCTCACTACTCAGGGTGCTGGGTGCTCAGTGCTCAGGGTGCTGGGTGCTCAGTGCTCAGGGTGCTGGGTGCTCAGTGCTCGGGGTGCTGGGAGCTCAGTGCTCAGGGTGCTGGGTTCTCAGTGCTCGGGGAGCTGGATGCTCAGTGCTCGGGGTGCTGGGTGCTCAGTACTCAGGGTGCTGGGTGCTCAGTACTCAGGGTGCTGGGTGCTCAGTACTCGGGTGCTGGGTGCTCAGTGCTCAGGGTGCTGGGTGCTCAGTGCTCGGGGTGCTGGGTGCTCAGTGCTCAGGGTGCTGGGTGCTCAGTGCTCGGGGTGCTGGGTGCTCAGTGCTCAGTACTCAGGGTGCTGGGTGCTCAGTGCTCGGGGTGCTGGGTGCTCACTGATCAGTACTCAGGGTGCTGGGTGCTCAGTGCTCAGGGTGCTGGGTGCTCAGTGCTCAGGGTGCTGGGTGCTCAGTCCTCAGGATGCTGGGTACTCAGTGCTCAGGGTGCTGGGTGCTCAGTACTCAGGGTGCTCACTGCTCAGTACTCGGGGTGCTGGGTGCTCAGTGCTCAGTGCTCGGGGTGCTGGGTGCTCATTCTCGGGGTGCTGGGTGCTCAGTGTTCGGGGTGCTGGGTGCTCAGTACTCAGGGTGCTGGGTGCTCAGTGCTCAGGGTGCTGGGTGCTCAGTACTCCGGGTGCTTGGTGCTCATTGCTCAGGGTGCTGGGTGCTCAGTACTCAGGGTGCTGGGAGCTCAGTGCTCAGGGTGATCGGTGCTCAGTACTCAGAGTGCTCAGTACTCATGGTGCTGGGTGCTCAGTACTCAGGGTGCTGGGTGCTCAGTGCTCAGGGTGCTGGGTGCTCAGTCCTCAGGGTGCTCAGTGCTCAGGTTGCTGGGTGCTCAGTGCTCTGGGTGCTCGGTGCTCAGTACTCAGGGTGCTGAGTGCTCAGTACTCAGGGTGCTGGGTGCTCAGTACTCAGGGTGCTGGGTGCTCAGTGCTCAGGGTGCTGGGTGATCAGTGCTCAGGGTGCTGGGTGCTCAGTGCTCAGGGTGCTGGGTGCTCAGTGCTCGGGGTGCTGGGTGCTCAGTACTCAGGGTGCTGGGTGCTCAGTGCTCGGGGTGCTCGGTGCTCAGTACGTTGGGTGCTCACAACTCAGGGTGCTGGGTGCTCAGTGCTCAGGGTGCTGGGTGCTCAGTACTCAGGGTGCTGGTTGCTCAGTACTCAGGGTGCTCAGTGCTCAGTACTCAGGGTGCTCAGTGCTCAGTACTCAGGGTGCTCAGTGCTCAGGGTGCTGAGTGCTCAGTCCTCAGGGTGCTGGGTGCTCAGTGCTCAGGGTGCTCGGTGCTCAGTGCTCACGGTGCTGGGTGCTCAGTACTCAGGGTGCTGGGTGCTCAGTGCTCGGTGTGCTGGGTGCTCAGTACTCAGGGTGCTGGGTGCTCAGTACTCAGGGTGCTGGGTGTCCGTGCTCAGGGTGCTTGCTGATCAGTGCTCAGGGTGCTGGGTGCTCAGTGCTCAGGGTGCTGGGTGCTCAGTGCTCGGGGTGCTGGGTGCTCAGTACTGAGGGTGCTGGGTGCTCAGTGCTTGGGGTGCTCGGTGCTCAGTACGTTGGGTGCTCACTACTCAGGGTGCTGGGTGCTCAGTGCTCACGGTGCTGGGTGCTCAGTGCTCAGGGTGCTCGGTGCTCATTGCTCAGGGTCCTGGGTGCTCAGTACTCAGGGTGCTGGTTGCTCAGTACTCAGGGTGCTCAGTGCTCAGTACTCTGGGTGCTCAGTGCTCAGTACTCAGGGTGCTCAGTGCTCAGGGTGCTGGGTGCTCAGTCCTCAGGGTGCTGGGTGCTCAGTGCTCGGGGTGCTGGGTGCTCAATACTCAGGGTGCTCAGTACTTGGGGTGCTGGGTGCTCAGTACTCCGTGTGCTGTGTGCTCAGGTCTCGGGGTGCTCGGTGCTCAGTACTCAGTGATCAGGGTGCTCAGTGCTCAGTGCTCAGGGTGCTGGGTTCTCAGTGCTCAGGGTGCTGGGTGCTCAGTGCTCAGGGTGCTGGGTGCTCAGTGCTCAGGGTGCTGGGTTCTCAGTGCTCAGGGTGCTGGGTGCTCAGTACTCAGGGTGCTGGGTGCTCAGTGCTCAGGGTGCTGGGTGCTCAGTACTCAGGGTGCTGGGTGCTCAGTACTCAGGGTGCTGGGTGCTCAGTGCTCGGGGTGCTGGGTGCTCAGTACTCAGGGTGCTGGGTGCTCAGTACTCAGGGTGCTGTGTGCTCAGTACTCGAGTGCTGGGTGCTCAGTGCTCAGGGTGCTGGGTGCTCAGTGCTCGGGGTGCTGGGTGCTCAGTGCTCAGTACTCAGGGTGCTGGGTGCTCAGTGCTCGGGGTGCTGGGTGCTCAGTGCTCAGTACTCAGGGTGCTGGGTGCTCAGTGCTCAGGGTGCTGGGTGCTCAGTACTCAGGGTGCTGGGTGCTCAGTGCTCAGGGTGCTGGGTGCTCAGTACTCAGGGTGCTGGGTGCTCAGTGCTCAGGGTGCTCGGTGCTCATTGCTCAGGGTCCTGGGTGCTCAGTACTCAGGGTGCTGGTTGCTCAGTACTCAGGGTGCTCAGTGCACAGTACTCAGGGTGCTCAGTGCTCAGTACTCAGGGTGCTCAGTGCTCAGGGTGCTGGGTGCTCAGTCCTCAGGGTGCTGGGTGCTCAGTACTCGGGGTGCTGGGTGCTCTGTACTCAGGGTGCTGGTTGCTCAGTACTCAGGGTGCTGGCTGCTCAGTACTCAGGGTGCTGGGTGCTCAATACTCAGGGTGCTCAGTGCTTGGTGTGCTGGGTGCAAAGTACTCCGGGTGCTGGGTGCTCAGTTCTCGGGGTGCTCGGTGCTCAGTACTCAGTGATCAGGGTGCTCAGTGCTCAGTGCTCAGGGTGCTGGGTGCTCAGTGCTCAGGGTGCTGGGTGCTCAGTGCTCAGGGTGCTGGGTGCTCAGTACTCAGAGTGCTGGGTGCTCAGTGCTCGGGGTGCTGGGTGCTCAGTGCTCAGGGTGCTGGGTGCTCAGTACTCAGGGTGCTGGGTGCTCAGTACTAGGGGTGCTGGGTGCTCAGTACTCAGGGTGCTGGGTGCTCAGTAGTCAGGGTGCTGTGTGCTCAGTACTCGGGTGCTGGGTGCTCAGTGTTCAGGGTGCTCGGAGCTCAGTACTCAGTGATCAGGGTGCTCAGTGCTCAGTGCTCAGGGTGCTGGGTGCTCAGTGCTCAGGGTGCTCGGTGCTCAGTACTCAGGGTGCTGGGTGCTCAGTGCTCGGGGTGCTCGGTGCTCAGTACGTTGGGTGCTCACTACTCAGGGTGCTGGGTGCTCAGTGCTCAGGGTGCTGGGTGCTCAGTGCTCAGGGTGCTGGGTGCTCAGGGCTCGGGGTGCTGGGTGCTCAGTGCTCAGGGTGCTGGGTTCTCAGTGCTCGGGGAGCTGGATGCTCAGTGCTCGGGGTGCTGGGTGCTCAGTACTCAGGGTGCTGGGTGCTCAGTACTCAGGGTGCTGGGTGCTCAGTACTCGGGTGCTGGGTGCTCAGTGCTCAGGGTGCTGGGTGCTCAGTGCTCGGGGTGCTGGGTGCTCAGTGCTCAGGGTGCTGGGTGCTCAGTGCTCGGGGTGCTGGGTGCTCAGTGCTCAGTACTCAGGGTGCTGGGTGCTCAGTGCTCGGGGTGCTGGGTGCTCAGTGATCAGTACTCAGGGTGCTGGGTGCTCAGTGCTCAGGGTGCTGGGTGCTCAGTGCTCAGGGTGCTGGGTGCTCAGTCCTCAGGATGCTGGGTACTCAGTGCTCAGGGTGCTGAGTGCTCAGTACTCAGGGTGCTCAGTGCTCAGTACTCGGGGAGCTGGGTGCTCAGTGCTCAGGGTGCTCTCTGCTCAGTACTCGGGGTGCTGGGTGCTCAGTGCTCAGTGCTCGGGGCGCTGGGTGCTCATTCTCGGGGTGCTGGGTGCTCAGTGTTCGGGGTGCTGGGTGCTCAGTACTCAGGGTGCTGGGTGCTCAGTGCTCAGGGTGCTGGGTGCTCAGTACTCCGGGTGCTTGGTGCTCATTGCTCAGGGTGCTGGGTGCTCAGTACTCAGGGTGCTGGGAGCTCAGTGCTCAGGGTGATCGGTGCTCAGTACTCAGAGTGCTCAGTACTCATGGTGCTGGGTGCTCAGTACTCAGGGTGCTGGGTGCTCAGTGCTCAGGGTGCTGGGTGCTCAGTCCTCAGGGTGCTCAGTGCTCAGGTTGCTGGGTGCTCAGTGCTCTGGGTGCTCGGTGCTCAGTACTCAGGGTGCTGAGTGCTCAGTACTCAGGGTGCTGGGTGCTCAGTACTCAGGGTGCTGGGTGCTCAGTGCTCAGGGTCCTGGGTGATCAGTGCTCAGGGTGCTGGGTGCTCAGTGCTCAGGGTGCTGGGTGCTCAGTGCTCAGGGTGCTGGGTGCTCAGTGCTCGGGGTGCTCGGTGCTCAGTACGTTGGGTGCTCACAACTCAGGGTGCTGGGTGCTCAGTGCTCAGGGTGCTGGGTGCTCAGTACTCAGGGTGCTGGTTGCTCAGTACTCAGGGTGCTCAGTGCTCAGTACTCAGGGTGCTCAGTGCTCAGTACTCAGGGTGCTCAGTGCTCAGGGTGCTGGGTGCTCAGTCCTCAGGGTGCTGGGTGCTCAGTGCTCAGGGTGCTCGGTGCTCAGTGCTCAGGGTGCTGGGTGCTCAGTACTCAGGGTGCTGGGTGCTCAGTGCTCGGGGTGCTGGGTGCTCAGTACTCAGGGTGCTGGGTGCTCAGTACTCAGGGTGCTGGGTGCTCAGTGCTCAGGGTGCTGGCTGATCAGTGCTCAGGGTGCTGGGTGCTCAGTGCTCAGGGTGCTGGGTGCTCAGTGCTCGGGGTGCTGGGTGCTCAGTAATGAGGGTGCTGGGTGCTCAGTGCTTGGGGTGCTCGGTGCTCATTGCTTAGGGTCCTGGATGCTCAGTACTCAGGGTGCTGGTTGCTCAGTACTCAGGGTGCTCAGTGCTCAGTACTCAGGGTGCTCAGTGCTCAGTATTCAGGGTGCTCAGTGCTCAGGGTGCTGGGTGCTCAGTCCTCAGGGTGCTGGGTGCTCAGTGCTCGGGGTGCTGGGTGCTCTGTACTCAGGGTGCTGGTTGCTCAGTACTCAGGGTGCTGGCTGCTCAGTACTCAGGGTGCTGGGTGCTCAATACTCAGGGTGCTCAGTGCTTGGGGTGCTGGGTGCTCAGTACTCCGGGTGCTGTGTGCTCAGGTCTCGGGGTGCTCGGTGCTCAGTACTCAGTGATCAGGGTGCTCAGTGCTCAGTGCTCAGGGTGCTGGGTTCTCAGTGCTCAGGGTGCTGGGTGCTCAGTGCTCAGGGTGCTGGGTGCTCAGTACTCAGGGTGCTGGGTGTTCAGTGCTCGGGGTGCTGGGTGCTCAGTGCTCATTGTGCTGGGTGCTCAGTACTCAGGGTGCTGGGTGCTCAGTGCTCGGGGTGCTGGGTGCTCAGTACTCAGGGTGCTGGGTGCTCAGTACTCAGGGTGCTGTGTGCTCAGTACTCGGGTGCTGGGTGCTCAGTGCTCAGGGTGCTGGGTGCTCAGTGCTCGGGGTGCTGGGTGCTCATTGCTCAGTACTCAGGGTGCTGGGTGCTCATTGCTCGGGGTGCTGGGTGCTCAGTGCTCAGTACTCAGGGTGCTGGGTGCTCAGTGCTCAGGGTGCTGGGTGCTCAGTGCTCAGGGTGCTGGGTGCTCAGTGCTTAGGGTGCTGGGTACTCAGTACTCAGTACTCAGGGTGCTGCGTGCTCAGTGCTCGGGGTGCTGGATGCTCAGTACTCAGGGTGCTGGGTGCTCAGTAGTCAGGGTGCTGTGTGCTCAGTACTCGGGTGCTGGGTGCTCAGTGCTCAGGGTGCTCGGTGCTCAGTACTCAGTGATCAGGGTGCTCAGTGCTCAGTGCTCAGGGTGCTGGGTGCTCAGTGCTCAGGGTGCTCGGTGCTCAGTACTCAGGGTGCTGGGTGCTCAGTGCTCGGGGTGCTCGGTGCTCAGTACGTTGGGTGCACACTACTCAGGGTGCTGGGTGCTCAGTGCTCAGGGTGCTGGGTGCTCAGTGCTCAGGGTGCTGGGTGCTCAGTGCTCGGGGTGCTGGGTGCTCAGTGCTCAGGGTGCTGGGTTCTCAGTGCTCGGGGAGCTGGATGCTCAGTGCTCGGGGTGCTGGGTGCTCAGTACTCAGGGTGCTGGGTGCTCAGTACTCAGGGTGCTGGGTGCTCAGTACTCGGGTGCTGGGTGCTCAGTGCTCAGGGTGCTGGGTGCTCAGTGCTCGGGGTGCTGGGTGCTCAGTGCTCAGGGTGCTGGGTGCTCAGTGCTCGGGGTGCTGGGTGCTCTGTGCTCAGTACTCAGGGTGCTGGGTGCTCAGTGCTCGGGGTGCTGGGTGCTCAGTGATCAGTACTCAGGGTGCTGGGTGCTCAGTGCTCAGGGTGCTGGGTGCTCAGTGCTCAGGGTGCTGGGTGCTCAGTCCTCAGGATGCTGGGTACTCAGTGCTCAGGGTGCTGGGTGCTCAGTACTCAGGGTGCTCAGTGCTCAGTACTCGGGGTGCTGGGTGCTCAGTGCTCAGGGTGCTCACTGCTCTGTACTCGGGGTGCTGGGTGCTCAGTGCTCAGTGCTCGGGGTGCTGGGTGCTCATTCTCGGGGTGCTGGGTGCTCAGTGTTCGGGGTGCTGGGTGCTCAGTACTCAGGGTGCTGGGTGCTCAGTGCTCAGGGTGCTGGATGCTCAGTGCTCAGTACTCAGGGTGCTGGGTGCTCAGTGCTCAGGGTGCTGTGTGCTCAGTGCTCAGGGTGCTGGGTGCTCAGTGCTCAGGGTGCTGGGTACTCAGTGCTCAGGGTGCTGGGTGCTCAGTACTCAGGGTGCTGGGTGCTCAGTGCTCGGGGTGCTATGTGCTCAGTGCTCGCGGTGCTGGGTGCTCAGTGCTCAGGGTGCTCGGTGCTCAGTGCTCAGGGTGCTGGGTGCTCAGTACTCAGGGTGCTGGGTGCTCAGTGCTCGGGGTGCTGGGTGCTCAGTACTCAGGGTGCTGGGTGCTCAGTACTCAGGGTGCTGGGTGCTCAGTGCTCAGGGTGCTGGCTGATCAGTGCTCAGGGTGCTGGGTGCTCAGTGCTCAGGGTGCTGGGTGCTCAGTGCTCGGGGTGCTGGGTGCTCAGTGCTCAGGGTGCTGGGTGCTCAGTGCTTGGGGTGCTCGGTGCTCAGTATGTTGGGTGCTCACTACTCAGGGTGCTGGGTGCTCAGTGCTCAGGGTGCTGGGTGCTCAGTGCTCAGGGTGCTCGGTGCTCATTGCTCAGGGTCCTGGGTGCTCAGTACTCAGGGTGCTGGTTGCTCAGTGCTTGGGGTGCTCGGTGCTCAGTATGTTGGGTGCTCACTACTCAGGGTGCTCAGTGCTCAGTACTCAGGGTGCTCAGTGCTCAGTACTCAGGGTGCTCAGTGCTCAGGGTGCTGGGTGCTCAGTCCTCAGGGTGCTGGCTGCTCAGTACTCAGGGTGCTGGGTGCTCAGTGCTCGGGGTGCTGGGTGCTCAGTACTCAGGGTGCTGGTTGCTCAGTACTCAGGGTGCTCAGTGCTCAGTACTCAGGGTGCTCAGTGCTCAGTACTCAGGGTGCTCAGTGCTCAGGGTGCTGGGTGCTCAGTCCTCAGGGTGCTGGCTGCTCAGTACTCAGGGTGCTGGGTGCTCAATACTCAGGGTGCTCAGTGCTTGGGGTGCTGGGTGCTCAGTACTCCGGGTGCTGTGTGCTCAGTTCTCGGGGTGCTCGGTGCTCAGTACTCAGAGATCAGGGTGCTCAGTGCTCAGTGCTCAGGGTGCTGGGTGCTCAGTGCTCAGGGTGCTGGGTGCTCAGTGCTCAGGGTGCTGGGTGCTCAGTACTCGGGTGCTGGGTGCTCAGGGTGCTGGGTGCTCAGTGCTCGGGGTGCTGGGTGCTCAGTGCTCAGTACTCAGGGTGCTGGGTGCTCAGTGCTCGGGGTGCTGGGTGCTCAGTGCTCAGTACTCAGGGTGCTGGGTGCTCAGTGCTCAGGGTGCTGGGTGCTCAGTGCTCAGGGTGTTGGGTGCTCAGTGCTCAGGGTGCTGGGTACTCAGTGCTCAGGGTGCTGCGTGCTCAGTACTCAGGGTGCTCAGTGCTCAGTACTCGGGGTGCTGGGTGCTCAGTGCTCAGTACTCAGGGTGCTGGGTGCTCAGTGCTCAGGGTGCTGGGTGCTCAGTGCTCAGGGCGCTCGGTGCTCAGTGCTCAGGGTGCTGGGTACTCAGTGCTCAGGGTGCTCGGTGCTCAGTGCTCAGGGTGCTCAGTGCTCGGGGTGCTCGGAGCTCAGTACTCAGGGTGCTGGGTGCTCAGTGCTCGGGGTGCTCGGTGCTCAGTACTCAGGGTGCTGGGTGCTCACTGCTCGGGGTGCTGGGTGGTCAGTGCTCAGTACTCAGGGTGCTGGGTGCTCAGTGCTCAGGGTGCTGTGTGCTCAGTGCTCAGGGTGCTGGGTGCTCAGTGCTCAGGGTGCTGGGTACACAGTGCTCAGGGTGCTGGGTGCTCAGTACTCAGGGTGCTGGGTGCTCAGTACTCAGGGTGCTGGGTGCTCAGTGCTCGGGGTGCTATGTGCTCAGTGCTCGCGGTGGTGGGTGCTCAGTGCTCAGGGTGCTCGGTGCTCAGTGCTCAGGGTGCTGGGTGCTCAGTACTCCGGGTGCTGGGTGCTCAGTGCTCGGGGTGCTAAGTGCTCAGTACTCAGTGTCCTGGGTGCTCAGTACTCAGGGTGCTGGGTGCTCAGTGCTCAGGGTGCTGGCTGATCAGTGCTCAGGGTGCTGGGTGCTCAGTGCTCAGGGTGCTGGGTGCTCAGTGCTCGGGGTGCTGGGTGCTCAGTACTCAGGGTGCTGGGTGCTCAGTGCTTGGGATGCTCGGTGCTCAGTACGTTGGGTGCTCACTACTCAGGGTGCTGGGTGCTCAGTGCTCAGGGTGCTGGGTGCTCAGTGCTCAGGGTGCTCGGTGCTCATTGCTCAGGGTCCTGGGTGCTCAGTACTCATTGTGCTGGTTGCTCAGTACTCAGGGTGCTCAGTGCTCAGTACTCAGGGTGCTCAGTGCTCAGTACTCAGGGTGCTCATTGCTCAGGGTGCTGGGTGCACAGTCCTCATGGTGCTGGGTGCTCAGTGCTCGTGGTGCTGGGTGCTCTGTACTCAGGGTGCTGGTTGCTCAGTACTCAGGGTGCTGGCTGCTCAGTACTCAGGGTGCTGGGTGCTCAATACTCAGGGTGCTCAGTGCTTGGGGTGCTGGGTGCTCAGTACTCCGGGTGCTGTGTGCTCAGTTCTCGGGGTGCTCGGTGCTCAGTACTCAGTGATCAGGGTGCTCAGTGCTCAGTGCTCAGGGTGCTGGGTGCTCAGTCCTCAGGATGCTGGGTGCTCAGTGCTCAGGGTGCTGGGTGCTCAGTCCTCAGGATGCTGGGTACTCAGTGCTCAGGGTGCTGGGTGCTCAGTACTCAGGGTGCTCAGTGCTCAGTACTCGGGTGCTGGGTGCTCAGTGCTCAGGGTGCTCGGTGCTCAGTACTCAGTGATCAGGGTGCTCTGTGCTCAGTGCTCAGGGTGCTGGGTGCTCAGTGCTCAGGGTGCTGGGTGCTCAGTACTCAGGGTGCTGGGTGTTCAGTGCTCGGGGTGCTGGGTGCTCAGTGCTCATTGTGCTGGGTGCTCAGTACTCAGGGTGCTGGGTGCTCAGTGCTCGGGGTGCTGGGTGCTCAGTACTCAGGGTGCTGGGTGCTCAGTACTCAGGGTGCTGTGTGCTCAGTACTCGGGTGCTGGGTGCTCAGTGCTCAGGGTGCTGGGTGCTCAGTGCTCGGGGTGCTGGGTGCTCAGTGCTCAGGGTGCTTGGTGCTCAGTGCTCGGGGTGCTGGGTGCTCAGTGCTCAGTACTCAGGGTGCTGGGTGCTCAGTGCTCGGGGTGCTGGGTGCTCAGTGATCAGTACTCAGGGTGCTGGGTGCTCAGTGCTCAGGGTGCTGGGTGCTCAGTGCTCAGGGTGCTGGGTGCTCAGTCCTCAGGATGCTGGGTGCTCAGTGCTCAGGGTGCTGGGTGCTCAGTCCTCAGGATGCTGGGTACTCAGTGCTCAGGGTGCTGGGTGCTCAGTACTCAGGGTGCTCAGTGCTCAGTACTCGGGTGCTGGGTGCTCAGTGCTCAGGGTGCTCGGTGCTCAGTACTCAGTGATCAGGGTGCTCTGTGCTCAGTGCTCAGGGTGCTGGGTGCTCAGTGCTCAGGGTGCTCGGTGCTCAGTACTCAGGGTGCTGGGTGCTCAGTGCTCGGGGTGCTCGGTACTCAGTACGTTGGGTGCTCACTACTCAGGGTGCTGGGTGCTCAGTGCTCAGGGTGCTGGGTGCTCAGTGCTCAGGGTGCTGGGTGCTCAGTGCTCGGGGTGCTGGGTGCTCAGTGCTCAGGGTGCTGGGTTCTCAGTGCTCGGGGAGCTGGATGCTCAGTGCTCGGGGTGCTGGGTGCTCAGTACTCAGGGTGCTGGGTGCTCAGTACTCAGGGTGCTGGGTGCTCAGTACTCGGGTGCTGGGTGCTCAGTGCTCAGGGTGCTGGGTGCTCAGTGCTCGGGGTGCTGGGTGCTCAGTGCTCAGGGTGCTTGGTGCTCAGTGCTCGGGGTGCTGGGTGCTCAGTGCTCAGTACTCAGGGTGCTGGGTGCTCAGTGCTCGGGGTGCTGGGTGCTCAGTGATCAGTACTCAGGGTGCTGGGTGCTCAGTGCTCAGGGTGCTGGGTGCTCAGTGCTCAGGGTGCTGGGTGCTCAGTCCTCAGGATGCTGGGTACTCAGTGCTCAGGGTGCTGGGTGCTCAGTACTCAGGGTGCTCAGTGCTCAGTACTCGGGGTGCTGGGTGCTCAGTGCTCAGGGTGCTCACTGCTCAGTACTCGGGGTGCTGGGTGCTCAGTGCTCAGTGCTCGGGGTGCTGGGTGCTCATTCTCGGGGTGCTGGGTGCTCAGTGTTCGGGGTGCTGGGTGCTCAATACTCAGGGTGCTTGGTGCTCATTGCTCAGGGTGCTGGGTGCTCAGTACTCAGGGTGCTTGGTGCTCATTGCACAGGGTGCTGGGTTCTCAATACTCAGGGTGCTGGGAGCTCAGTGCTCAGGGTGATCGGTGCTCAGTACTCAGAGTGCTCAGTACTCATGGTGCTAGGTGCTCAGTACTCAGGGTGCTGAGTGCTCAGTACTCAGGGTGCTGGGTGCTCAGTACTCAGGGTGCTGGGTGCTCAGTGCTCAGGGTGCTGGGTGATCAGTGCTCAGGGTGCTGGGTGCTCAGTGCTAGGGGTGCTGGGTGCTCAGTACTCAGGGTGCTGGGTGCTCAGTGCTCGGGGTGCTCGGTGCTCAGTACGTTGGGTGCTCACAACTCAGGGTGCTGGGTGCTCAGTGCTCAGGGTGCTGGGTGCTCAGTACTCAGGGTGCTGGTTGCTCAGTACTCAGGGTGCTCAGTGCTCAGTACTCAGGGTGCTCAGTGCTCAGTACTCAGTGTGCTCAATGCTCAGGGTGCTGGGTGCTCAGTCCTCAGGGTGCTGGGTGCTCAGTGCTCAGGGTGCTCGGTGCTCAGTGCTCAGGGTGCTGGGTGCTCAGTACTCAGGGTGCTGGGTGCTCAGTGCTCGGGGTGCTGGGTGCTCAGTACTCAGGGTGCTGGGTGCTCAGTACTCAGGGTGCTGGGTGCTCAGTGCTCAGGGTGCTGGCTGATCAGTGCTCAGGGTGCTGGGTGCTCAGTGCTCAGGGTGCTGGGTGCTCAGTGCTCGGGGTGCTGGGTGCTCAGTACTCAGGGTGCTGGGTGCTCAGTGCTTGGGGTGCTCGGTGCTCAGTACGTTGGGTGCTCACTACTCAGGGTGCTGGGTGCTCAGTGCTCAGGGTGCTGGGTGCTCAGTGCTCAGGGTGCTCGGTGCTCATTGCTCAGGGTCCTGGGTGCTCAGTACTCAGGGTGCTCGTTGCTCAGTACTCAGGGTGCTCAGTGCTCAGTACTCAGGGTGCTCAGTGCTCAGTACTCAGGGTGCTCAGTGCTTAGGGTGCTGGGTGCTCAGTCCTCAGTGTGCTGGGTGCTCAGTACTCGGGGTGCTGGGTGCTCTGTACTCAGGGTGCTGGTTGCTCAGTACTCAGGGTGCTGGCTGCTCAGTACTCAGGGTGCTGGGTGCTCAATACTCAGGGTGCTCAGTGCTTGGTGTGCTGGGTGCTCAGTACTCCGGGTGCTGGGTGCTCAGTGCTCAGGGTGCTCGGTGCTCAGTACTCAGTGATCAGGGTGCTCAGTGCTCAGTGCTCAGGGTGCTGGGTGCTCAGTGCTCAGGGTGCTGGGTGCTCAGTGCTCAGGGTGCTGGGTGCTCAGTACTCAGAGTGCTGGGTGCTCAGTGCTCGGGGTGCTGGGTGCTCAGTGCTCAGGGTGCTGGGTGCTCAGTACTCAGGGTGCTGGGTGCTCAGTACTAGGCGTGCTGGGTGCTCAGTACTCAGGGTGCTGGGTGCTCAGTAGTCAGGGTGCTGTGTGCTCAGTACTCGGGTGCTGGGTGCTCAGTGCTCAGGGTGCTCGGTGCTCAGTACTCAGTGATCAGGGTGCTCAGTGCTCAGTGCTCAGGGTGCTGGGTGCTCAGTGCTCAGGGTGCTCGGTGCTCAGTACTCAGGGTGCTGGGTGCTCAGTCCTCGGGGTGCTCGGTGCTCAGTACGTTGGGTGCTCACTACTCAGGGTGCTGGGTGCTCAGTGCTCAGGGTGCTGGGTGCTCAGTGCTCAGGGTGCTGGGTGCTCAGTGCTCGGGGTGCTGGGAGCTCAGTGCTCAGGGTGCTGGGTTATCAGTGCTCGGGGAGCTGGATGCTCAGTGCTCGGGGTGCTGGGTGCTCAGTACTCAGGGTGCTGGGTGCTCAGTACTCAGGGTGCTGGGTGCTCAGTACTCGGGTGCTGGGTGCTCAGTGCTCAGGGTGCTGGGTGCTCAGTGCTCGGGGTGCTGGGTGCTCAGTGCTCAGGGTGCTGGGTGCTCAGTGCTCGGGGTGCTGGGTGCTCAGTGCTCAGTACTCAGGGTGCTGGGTGCTCAGTGCTCGGGGTGCTGGGTGCTCACTGATCAGTACTCAGGGTGCTGGGTGCTCAGTGCTCAGGGTGCTGGGTGCTCAGTGCTCAGGGTGCTGGGTGCTCAGTCCTCAGGATGCTGGGTACTCAGTGCTCAGGGTGCTGGGTGCTCAGTACTCAGGGTGCTCACTGCTCAGTACTCGGGGTGCTGGGTGCTCAGTGCTCAGTGCTCGGGGTGCTGGGTGCTCATTCTCGGGGTGCTGGGTGCTCAGTGTTCGGGGTGCTGGGTGCTCAGTACTCAGGGTGCTGGGTGCTCAGTGCTCAGGGTGCTGGGTGCTCAGTACTCCGGGTGCTTGGTGCTCATTGCTCAGGGTGCTGGGTGCTCAGTACTCAGGGTGCTGGGAGCTCAGTGCTCAGGGTGATCGGTGCTCAGTACTTAGAGTGCTCAGTACTCATGGTGCTGGGTGCTCAGTACTCAGGGTGCTGGGTGCTCAGTGCTCAGGGTGCTGGGTGCTCAGTCCTCAGGGTGCTCAGTGCTCAGGTTGCTGGGTGCTCAGTGCTCTGGGTGCTCGGTGCTCAGTACTCAGGGTGCTGAGTGCTCAGTACTCAGGGTGCTGGGTGCTCAGTACTCAGGGTGCTGGGTGCTCAGTGCTCAGGGTGCTGGGTGATCAGTGCTCAGGGTGCTGGGTGCTCAGTGCTCAGGGTGCTGGGTGCTCAGTGCTCGGGGTGCTGGGTGCTCAGTACTCAGGGTGCTGGGTGCTCAGTGCTCGGGGTGCTCGGTGCTCAGTACGTTGGGTGCTCACAACTCAGGGTGCTGGGTGCTCAGTGCTCAGGGTGCTGGGTGCTCAGTACTCAGGGTGCTGGTTGCTCAGTACTCAGGGTGCTCAGTGCTCAGTACTCAGGGTGCTCAGTGCTCAGTACTCAGGGTGCTCAGTGCTCAGGGTGCTGAGTGCTCAGTCCTCAGGGTGCTGGGTGCTCAGTGCTCAGGGTGCTCGGTGCTCAGTGCTCACGGTGCTGGGTGCTCAGTACTCAGGGTGCTGGGTGCTCAGTGCTCGGTGTGCTGGGTGCTCAGTACTCAGGGTGCTGGGTGCTCAGTACTCAGGGTGCTGGGTGTCCGTGCTCAGGGTGCTTGCTGATCAGTGCTCAGGGTGCTGGGTGCTCAGTGCTCAGGGTGCTGGGTGCTCAGTGCTCGGGGTGCTGGGTGCTCAGTACTGAGGGTGCTGGGTGCTCAGTGCTTGGGGTGCTCGGTGCTCAGTACGTTGGGTGCTCACTACTCAGGGTGCTGGGTGCTCAGTGCTCACGGTGCTGGGTGCTCAGTGCTCAGGGTGCTCGGTGCTCATTGCTCAGGGTCCTGGGTGCTCAGTACTCAGGGTGCTGGTTGCTCAGTACTCAGGGTGCTCAGTGCTCAGTACTCAGGGTGCTCAGTGCTCAGTACTCAGGGTGCTCAGTGCTCAGGGTGCTGGGTGCTCAGTCCTCAGGGTGCTGGGTGCTCAGTGCTCGGGGTGCTGGGTGATCTGTACTCAGGGTGCTGGTTGCTCAGTACTCAGGGTGCTGGCTGCTCAGTACTCAGGGTGCTGGGTGCTCAATACTCAGGGTGCTCAGTGCTTGGGGTGCTGGGTGCTCAGTACTCCGTGTGCTGTGTGCTCAGGTCTCGGGGTGCTCGGTGCTCAGTACTCAGTGATCAGGGTGCTCAGTTCTCAGTGCTCAGGGTGCTGGGTTCTCAGTGCTCAGGGTGCTGGGTGCTCAGTGCTCAGGGTGCTGGGTGCTCAGTACTCAGGGTGCTGGGTGCTCAGTGCTCGGGGTGCTGGGTGCTCAGTGCTCATTGTGCTGGGTGCTCAGTACTCAGGGTGCTGGGTGCTCAGTGCTCGGGGTGCTGGGTGCTCAGTACTCAGGGTGCTGGGTGCTCAGTACTCAGGGTGCTGTGTGCTCAGTACTCGGGTGCTGGGTGCTCAGTGCTCAGGGTGCTGGGTGCTCAGTGCTCGGGGTGCTGGGTGCTCAGTGCTCAGTACTCAGGGTGCTGGGTGCTCAGTGCTCGGGGTGCTGGGTGCTCAGTGCTCAGTACTCAGGGTGCTGGGTGCTCAGTGCTCAGGGTGCTGGGTGCTCAGTACTCAGGGTGCTGGGTGCTCAGTGCTCAGGGTGCTGGGTGCTCAGTACTCAGGGTGCTGGGTGCTCAGTGCTCAGGGTGCTCGGTGCTCATTGCTCAGGGTCCTGGGTGCTCAGTACTCAGGGTGCTGGTTGCTCAGTACTCAGGGTGCTCAGTGCACAGTACTCAGGGTGCTCAGTGCTCAGTACTCAGGGTGCTCAGTGCTCAGGGTGCTGGGTGCTCAGTCCTCAGGGTGCTGGGTGCTCAGTACTCGGGGTGCTGGGTGCTCTGTACTCAGGGTGCTGGTTGCTCAGTACTCAGGGTGCTGGCTGCTCAGTACTCAGGGTGCTGGGTGCTCAATACTCAGGGTGCTCAGTGCTTGGTGTGCTGGGTGCTCAGTGCTCAGGGTGCTCAGTGCTCAGTGCTCAGGGTGCTGGGTGCTCAGTGCTCAGGGTGCTGGGTGCTCAGTGCTCAGGGTGCTGGGTGCTCAGTACTCAGAGTGCTGGGTGCTCAGTGCTCGGGGTGCTGGGTGCTCAGTGCTCAGGGTGCTGGGTGCTCAGTACTCAGGGTGCTGGGTGCTCAGTACTAGGGGTGCTGGGTGCTCAGTACTCAGGGTGCTGGGTGCTCAGTAGTCAGGGTGCTGTGTGCTCAGTACTCGGGTGCTGGGTGCTCAGTGCTCAGGGTGCTCGGAGCTCAGTACTCAGTGATCAGGGTGCTCAGTGCTCAGTGCTCAGGGTGCTGGGTGCTCAGTGCTCAGGGTGCTCGGTGCTCAGTACTCAGGGTGCTGGGTGCTCAGTGCTCGGGGTGCTCGGTGCTCAGTACGTTGGGTGCTCACTACTCAGGGTGCTGGGTGCTCAGTGCTCAGGGTGCTGGGTGCTCAGTGCTCAGGGTGCTGGGTGCTCAGTGCTCGGGGTGCTGGGTGCTCAGTGCTCAGGGTGCTGGGTTCTCAGTGCTCGGGGAGCTGGATGCTCAGTGCTCGGGGTGCTGGGTGCTCAGTACTCAGGGTGCTGGGTGCTCAGTACTCAGGGTGCTGGGTGCTCAGTACTCGGGTGCTGGGTGCTCAGTGCTCAGGGTGCTGGGTGCTCAGTGCTCGGGGTGCTGGGTGCTCAGTGCTCATGGTGCTGGGTGCTCAGTGCTCGGGGTGCTGGGTGCTCAGTGCTCAGTACTCAGGGTGCTGTGTGCTCAGTGCTCGGGGTGCTGGGTGCTCAGTGATCAGTACTCAGGGTGCTGGGTGCTCAGTGCTCAGGGTGCTGGGTGCTCAGTGCTCAGGGTGCTGGGTGCTCAGTCCTCAGGATGCTGGGTACTCAGTGCTCAGGGTGCTGGGTGCTCAGTACTCAGGGTGCTCAGTGCTCAGTACTCGGGGAGCTGGGTGCTCAGTGCTCAGGGTGCTCTCTGCTCAGTACTCGGGGTGCTGGGTGCTCAGTGCTCAGTGCTCGGGGCGCTGGGTGCTCATTCTCGGGGTGCTGGGTGCTCAGTGTTCGGGGTGCTGGGTGCTCAGTACTCAGGGTGCTGGGTGCTCAGTGCTCAGGGTGCTGGGTGCTCAGTACTCCGGGTGCTTGGTGCTCATTGCTCAGGGTGCTGGGTGCTCAGTACTCAGGGTGCTGGGAGCTCAGTGCTCAGGGTGATCGGTGCTCAGTACTCAGAGTGCTCAGTACTCATGGTGCTGGGTGCTCAGTACTCAGGGTGCTGGGTGCTCAGTGCTCAGGGTGCTGGGTGCTCAGTCCTCAGGGTGCTCAGTGCTCAGGTTGCTGGGTGCTCAGTGCTCTGGGTGCTCGGTGCTCAGTACTCAGGGTGCTGAGTGCTCAGTACTCAGGGTGCTGGGTGCTCAGTACTCAGGGTGCTGGGTGCTCAGTGCTCAGGGTGCTGGGTGATCAGTGCTCAGGGTGCTGGGTGCTCAGTGCTCAGGGTGCTGGGTGCTCAGTGCTCAGGGTGCTGGGTGCTCAGTGCTCGGGGTGCTCGGTGCTCAGTACGTTGGGTGCTCACAACTCAGGGTGCTGGGTGCTCAGTGCTCAGGGTGCTGGGTGCTCAGTACTCAGGGTGCTGGTTGCTCAGTACTCAGGGTGCTCAGTGCTCAGTACTCAGGGTGCTCAGTGCTCAGTACTCAGGGTGCTCAGTGCTCAGGGTGCTGGGTGCTCAGTCCTCAGGGTGCTGGGTGCTCAGTGCTCAGGGTGCTCGGTGCTCAGTGCTCAGGGTGCTGGGTGCTCAGTACTCAGGGTGCTGGGTGCTCAGTGCTCGGGGTGCTGGGTGCTCAGTACTCAGGGTGCTGGGTGCTCAGTACTCAGGGTGCTGGGTGCTCAGTGCTCAGGGTGCTGGCTGATCAGTGCTCAGGGTGCTGGGTGCTCAGTGCTCAGGGTGCTGGGTGCTCAGTGCTCGGGGTGCTGGGTGCTCAGTACTGAGGGTGCTGGGTGCTCAGTGCTTGGGGTGCTCGGTGCTCAGTACGTTGGGTGCTCACTACTCAGGGTGCTGGGTGCTCAGTGCTCAGGGTGCTGGGTGCTCAGTGCTCAGGGTGCTCGGTGCACATTGCTCAGGGTCCTGGGTGCTCAGTACTCAGGGTGCTGGTTGCTCAGTACTCAGGGTGCTCAGTGCTCAGTACTCAGGGTGCTCAGTGCTCAGTATTCAGGGTGCTCAGTGCTCAGGGTGCTGGGTGCTCAGTCCTCAGGGTGCTGGGTGCTCAGTGCTCGGGGTGCTGGGTGCTCTGTACTCAGGGTGCTGGTTGCTCAGTACTCAGGGTGCTGGCTGCTCAGTACTCAGTGTGCTGGGTGCTCAATACTCAGGGTGCTCAGTGCTTGGGGTGCTGGGTGCTCAGTACTCGGGGTGCTGTGTGCTCAGGTCTCGGGGTGCTCGGTGCTCAGTACTCAGTGATCAGGGTGCTCAGTGCTCAGTGCTCAGGGTGCTGGGTGCTCAGTACTCAGGGTGCTGGGTGTTCAGTGCTCGGGGTGCTGGGTGCTCAGTGCTCATTGTGCTGGGTGCTCAGTACTCAGGGTGCTGGGTGCTCAGTGCTCGGGGTGCTGGGTGCTCAGTACTCAGGGTGCTGGGTGCTCAGTACTCAGGGTGCTGTGTGCTCAGTACTCGGGTGCTGGGTGCTCAGTGCTCAGGGTGCTGGGTGCTCAGTGCTCGGGGTGCTGGGTGCTCATTGCTCAGTACTCAGGGTGCTGGGTGCTCATTGATCGGGGTGCTGGGTGCTCAGTGCTCAGTACTCAGGGTGCTGGGTGCTCAGTGCTCAGGGTGCTGGGTGCTCAGTGCTCAGGGTGCTGGGTGCTCAGTGCTTAGGGTGCTGGGTACTCAGTACTCAGTACTCAGGGTGCTGGGTGCTCAGTGCTCGGGGTGCTGGATGCTCAGTACTCAGGGTGCTGGGTGCTCAGTAGTCAGGGTGCTGTGTGCTCAGTACTCGGGTGCTGGGTGCTCAGTGCTCAGGGTGCTCGGTGCTCAGTACTCAGTGATCAGGGTGCTCAGTGCTCAGTGCTCAGGGTGCTGGGTGCTCAGTGCTCAGGGAGCTCGGTGCTCAGTACTCAGGGTGCTGGGTGCTCAGTGCTCGGGGTGCTCGGTGCTCAGTACGTTGGGTGCACACTACTCAGGGTGCTGGGTGCTCAGTGCTCAGGGTGCTGGGTGCTCAGTGCTCAGGGTGCTGGGTGCTCAGTGCTCATGGTGCTGGGTGCTCAGTGCTCAGGGTGCTGGGTTCTCAGTGCTCGGGGAGCTGGATGCTCAGTGCTCGGGGTGCTGGGTGCTCAGTACTCAGGGTGCTGGGTGCTCAGTACTCAGGGTGCTGGGTGCTCAGTACTCGGGTGCTGGGTGCTCAGTGCTCAGGGTGCTGGGTGCTCAGTGCTCGGGGTGCTGGGTGCTCAGTGCTCAGGGTGCTGGGTGCTCAGTGCTCGGGGTGCTGGGTGCTCTGTGCTCAGTACTCAGGGTGCTGGGTGCTCAGTGCTCGGGGTGCTGGGTGCTCAGTGATCAGTACTCAGGGTGCTGGGTGCTCAGTGCTCAGGGTGCTGGGTGCTCAGTGCTCAGGGTGCTGGGTGCTCAGTCCTCAGGATGCTGGGTACTCAGTGCTCAGGGTGCTGGGTGCTCAGTACTCAGGGTGCTCAGTGCTCAGTACTCGGGGTGCTGGGTGCTCAGTGCTCAGGGTGCTCACTGCTCTGTACTCGGGGTGCTGGGTGCTCAGTACTCAGGGTGCTGGGTGCTCAGTGCTCAGGGTGCTGGCTGATCAGTGCTCAGGGTGCTGGGTGCTCAGTGCTCAGGGTGCTGGGTGCTCAGTGCTCGGGGTGCTGGGTGCTCAGTGCTCAGGGTGCTGGGTGCTCAGTGCTTGGGGTGCTCGGTGCTCAGTATGTTGGGTGCTCACTACTCAGGGTGCTGGGTGCTCAGTGCTCAGGGTGCTGGGTGCTCAGTGCTCAGGGTGCTCGGTGCTCATTGCTCAGGGTCCTGGGTGCTCAGTACTCAGGGTGCTGGTTGCTCAGTGCTTGGGGTGCTCGGTGCTCAGTATGTTGGGTGCTCACTACTCAGGGTGCTCAGTGCTCAGTACTCAGGGTGCTCAGTGCTCAGTACTCAGGGTGCTCAGTGCTCAGGGTGCTGGGTGCTCAGTCCTCAGGGTGCTGGCTGCTCAGTACTCAGGGTGCTTGGTGCTCAGTGCTCAGGGTGCTGGGTGCTCAGTACTCAGGGTGCTGGTTGCTCAGTACTCAGGGTGCTCAGTGCTCAGTACTCAGGGTGCTCAGTGCTCAGTACTCAGGGTGCTCAGTGCTCAGGGTGCTGGGTGCTCAGTCCTCAGGGTGCTGGCTGCTCAGTACTCAGGGTGCTGGGTGCTCAATACTCAGGGTGCTCAGTGCTTGGGGTGCTGGGTGCTCAGTACTCCGGGTGCTGTGTGCTCAGTTCTCGGGGTGCTCGGTGCTCAGTACTCAGAGATCAGGGTGCTCAGTGCTCAGTGCTCAGGGTGCTGGGTGCTCAGTGCTCAGGGTGCTGGGTGCTCAGTGCTCAGGGTGCTGGGTGCTCAGTACTCGGGTGCTGGGTGCTCAGGGTGCTGGGTGCTCAGTGCTCGGGGTGCTGGGTGCTCAGTGCTCAGTACTCAGGGTGCTGGGTGCTCAGTGCTCGGGGTGCTGGGTGCTCAGTGCTCAGTACTCAGGGTGCTGGGTGCTCAGTGCTCAGGGTGCTGGGTGCTCAGTGCTCAGGGTGTTGGGTGCTCAGTGCTCAGGGTGCTGGGTACTCAGTGCTCAGGGTGCTGCGTGCTCAGTACTCAGGGTGCTCAGTGCTCAGTACTCGGGGTGCTGGGTGCTCAGTGCTCGGGTGCTGCGTGCTCAGTGCTCAGTACTCAGGGTGCTGGGTGCTCAGTGCTCAGGGTGCTGGGTGCTCAGTGCTCAGGGCGCTCGGTGCTCAGTGCTCAGGGTGCTGGGTACTCAGTGCTCAGGGTGCTCGGTGCTCAGTGCTCAGGGTGCTCAGTGCTCGGGGTGCTCGGAGCTCAGTACTCAGGGTGCTGGGTGCTCAGTGCTCGGGGTGCTCGGTGCTCAGTACTCAGGGTGCTGGGTGCTCACTGCTCGGGGTGCTGGGTGCTCAGTGCTCAGTACTCAGGGTGCTGGGTGCTCAGTGCTCAGGGTGCTGTGTGCTCAGTGCTCAGGGTGCTGGGTGCTCAGTGCTCAGGGTGCTGGGTACACAGTGCTCAGGGTGCTGGGTGCTCAGTACTCAGGGTGCTGGGTGCTCAGTACTCAGGGTGCTGGGTGCTCAGTGCTCGGGGTGCTATGTGCTCAGTGCTCGCGGTGGTGGGTGCTCAGTGCTCAGGGTGCTCGGTGCTCAGTGCTCAGGGTGCTGGGTGCTCAGTACTCCGGGTGCTGGGTGCTCAGTGCTCGGGGTGCTAAGTGCTCAGTACTCAGTGTCCTGGGTGCTCAGTACTCAGGGTGCTGGGTGCTCAGTGCTCAGGGTGCTGGCTGATCAGTGCTCAGGGTGCTGGGTGCTCAGTGCTCAGGGTGCTGGGTGCTCAGTGCTCGGGGTGCTGGGTGCTCAGTACTCAGGGTGCTGGGTGCCCAGTGCTTGGGATGCTCGTTGCTCAGTACGTTGGGTGCTCACTACTCAGGGTGCTGGGTGCTCAGTGCTCAGGGTGCTGGGTGCTCAGTGCTCAGGGTGCTCCGTGCTCATTGCTCAGGGTCCTGGGTGCTCAGTACTCATTGTGCTGGTTGCTCAGTACTCAGGGTGCTCAGTGCTCAGTACTCAGGGTGCTCAGTGCTCAGTACTCAGGGTGCTCATTGCTCAGGGTGCTGGGTGCACAGTCCTCATGGTGCTGGGTGCTCAGTGCTCGTGGTGCTGGGTGCTCTGTACTCAGGGTGCTGGTTGCTCAGTACTCAGGGTGCTGGCTGCTCAGTACTCAGGGTGCTGGGTGCTCAATACTCAGGGTGCTCAGTGCTTGGGGTGCTGGGTGCTCAGTACTCCGGTTGCTGTGTGCTCAGTTCTCGGGGTGCTCGGTGCTCAGTACTCAGTGATCAGGGTGCTCAGTGCTCAGTGCTCAGGGTGCTGGGTGCTCAGTGCTCAGGGTGCTGGGTGCTCAGTGCTCAGGGTGCTGGGTGCTCAGTACTCAGGGTGCTGGGTGCTCGGTGCTCGGGGTGCTGGGTGCTCAGTGCTCAGTGTGCTGGGTGCTCAGTACTCAGGGTGCTGGGTGCTCAGTGCTCGGGGTGCTGGGTGCTCAGTACTCAGGGTGCTGGGTGCTCAGTACTCAGGATGCTGAGTGCTCAGTACTCAGGGTGCTGAGTGCTCAGTGCTCAGTACTCAGGGTTCTGGGTGCTCAGTGCTCGGGGTGCTGGGTGCTCAGTGCTCGGGGTGCTGGGTGCTCAGTGCTCAGTACTCAGGGTGCTGGGTGCTCAGTGCTCGGGGTGCTGGGTGCTCACTGATCAGTACTCAGGGTGCTGGGTGCTCAGTGCTCAGGGTGCTGGGTGCTCAGTGCTCAGGGTGCTGGGTGCTCAGTCCTCAGGATGCTGGGTACTCAGTGCTCAGGGTGCTGGGTGCTCAGTACTCAGGGTGCTCACTGCTCAGTACTCGGGGTGCTGGGTGCTCAGTGCTCAGTGCTCGGGGTGCTGGGTGCTCATTCTCGGGGTGCTGGGTGCTCAGTGTTCGGGGTGCTGGGTGCTCATTACTCAGGGTGCTGGGTGCTCAGTGCTCAGGGTGCTGGGTGCTCAGTACTCCGGGTGCTTGGTGCTCATTGCTCAGGGTGCTGGGTGCTCAGTACTCAGGGTGCTGGGAGCTCAGTGCTCAGGGTGATCGGTGCTCAGTACTCAGAGTGCTCAGTACTCATGGTGCTGGGTGCTCAGTACTCAGGGTGCTGGGTGCTCAGTGCTCAGGGTGCTGGGTGCTCAGTCCTCAGGGTGCTCAGTGCTCAGGTTGCTGGGTGCTCAGTGCTCTGGGTGCTCGGTGCTCAGTACTCAGGGTGCTGAGTGCTCAGTACTCAGGGTGCTGGGTGCTCAGTACTCAGGGTGCTGGGTGCTCAGTGCTCAGGGTGCTGGGTGATCAGTGCTCAGGGTGCTGGGTGCTCAGTGCTCAGGGTGCTGGGTGCTCAGTGCTCGGGGTGCTGGGTGCTCAGTACTCAGGGTGCTGGGTGCTCAGTGCTCGGGGTGCTCGGTGCTCAGTACGTTGGGTGCTCACAACTCAGGGTGCTGGGTGCTCAGTGCTCAGGGTGCTGGGTGCTCAGTACTCAGGGTGCTGGTTGCTCAGTACTCAGGGTGCTCAGTGCTCAGTACTCAGGGTGCTCAGTGCTCAGTACTCAGGGTGCTCAGTGCTCAGGGTGCTGAGTGCTCAGTCCTCAGGGTGCTGGGTGCTCAGTGCTCAGGGTGCTCGGTGCTCAGTGCTCACGGTGCTGGGTGCTCAGTACTCAGGGTGCTGGGTGCTCAGTGCTCGGTGTGCTGGGTGCTCAGTACTCAGGGTGCTGGGTGCTCAGTACTCAGGGTGCTGGGTGTCCGTGCTCAGGGTGCTTGCTGATCAGTGCTCAGGGTGCTGGGTGCTCAGTGCTCAGGGTGCTGGGTGCTCAGTGCTCGGGGTGCTGGGTGCTCAGTACTGAGGGTGCTGGGTGCTCAGTGCTTGGGGTGCTCGGTGCTCAGTACGTTGGGTGCTCACTACTCAGGGTGCTGGGTGCTCAGTGCTCACGGTGCTGGGTGCTCAGTGCTCAGGGTGCTCGGTGCTCATTGCTCAGGGTCCTGGGTGCTCAGTACTCAGGGTGCTGGTTGCTCAGTACTCAGGGTGCTCAGTGCTCAGTACTCAGGGTGCTCAGTGCTCAGTACTCAGGGTGCTCAGTGCTCAGGGTGCTGGGTGCTCAGTCCTCAGGGTGCTGGGTGCTCAGTGCTCGGGGTGCTGGGTGCTCTGTACTCAGGGTGCTGGTTGCTCAGTACTCAGGGTGCTGGCTGCTCAGTACTCAGGGTGCTGGGTGCTCAATACTCAGGGTGCTCAGTGCTTGGGGTGCTGGGTGCTCAGTACTCCGTGTGCTGTGTGCTCAGGTCTCGGGGTGCTCGGTGCTCAGTACTCAGTGATCAGGGTGCTCAGTTCTCAGTGCTCAGGGTGCTGGGTTCTCAGTGCTCAGGGTGCTGGGTGCTCAGTGCTCAGGGTGCTGGGTGCTCAGTACTCAGGGTGCTGGGTGCTCAGTGCTCGGGGTGCTGGGTGCTCAGTGCTCATTGTGCTGGGTGCTCAGTACTCAGGGTGCTGGGTGCTCAGTGCTCGGGGTGCTGGGTGCTCAGTACTCAGGGTGCTGGGTGCTCAGTACTCAGGGTGCTGTGTGCTCAGTACTCGGGTGCTGGGTGCTCAGTGCTCAGGGTGCTGGGTGCTCAGTGCTCGGGGTGCTGGGTGCTCAGTGCTCAGTACTCAGGGTGCTGGGTGCTCAGTGCTCGGGGTGCTGGGTGCTCAGTGCTCAGTACTCAGGGTGCTGGGTGCTCAGTGCTCAGGGTGCTGGGTGCTCAGTACTCAGGGTGCTGGGTGCTCAGTGCTCAGGGTGCTGGGTGCTCAGTACTCAGGGTGCTGGGTGCTCAGTGCTCAGGGTGCTCGGTGCTCATTGCTCAGGGTCCTGGGTGCTCAGTACTCAGGGTGCTGGTTGCTCAGTACTCAGGGTGCTCAGTGCACAGTACTCAGGGTGCTCAGTGCTCAGTACTCAGGGTGCTCAGTGCTCAGGGTGCTGGGTGCTCAGTCCTCAGGGTGCTGGGTGCTCAGTACTCGGGGTGCTGGGTGCTCTGTACTCAGGGTGCTGGTTGCTCAGTACTCAGGGTGCTGGCTGCTCAGTACTCAGGGTGCTGGGTGCTCAATACTCAGGGTGCTCAGTGCTTGGTGTGCTGGGTGCAAAGTACTCCTGGTGCTGGGTGCTCAGTTCTCGGGGTGCTCGGTGCTCAGTACTCAGTGATCAGGGTGCTCAGTGCTCAGTGCTCAGGGTGCTGGGTGCTCAGTGCTCAGGGTGCTGGGTGCTCAGTGCTCAGGGTGCTGGGTGCTCAGTACTCAGAGTGCTGGGTGCTCAGTGCTCGGGGTGCTGGGTGCTCAGTGCTCAGGGTGCTGGGTGCTCAGTACTCAGGGTGCTGGGTGCTCAGTACTAGGGGTGCTGGGTGCTCAGTACTCAGGGTGCTGGGTGCTCAGTAGTCAGGGTGCTGTGTGCTCAGTACTCGGGTGCTGGGTGCTCAGTGCTCAGGGTGCTCGGAGCTCAGTACTCAGTGATCAGGGTGCTCAGTGCTCAGTGCTCAGGGTGCTGGGTGCTCAGTGCTCAGGGTGCTCGGTGCTCAGTACTCAGGGTGCTGGGTGCTCAGTGCTCGGGGTGCTCGGTGCTCAGTACGTTGGGTGCTCACTACTCAGGGTGCTGGGTGCTCAGTGCTCAGGGTGCTGGGTGCTCAGTGCTCAGGGTGCTGGGTGCTCAGTGCTCGGGGTGCTGGGTGCTCAGTGCTCAGGGTGCTGGGTTCTCAGTGCTCGGGGAGCTGGATGCTCAGTGCTCGGGGTGCTGGGTGCTCAGTACTCAGGGTGCTGGGTGCTCAGTACTCAGGGTGCTGGGTGCTCAGTACTCGGGTGCTGGGTGCTCAGTGCTCAGGGTGCTGGGTGCTCAGTGCTCGGGGTGCTGGGTGCTCAGTGCTCAGGGTGCTGGGTGCTCAGTGCTCGGGGTGCTGGGTGCTCAGTGCTCAATACTCAGGGTGCTGGGTGCTCAGTGCTCGGGGTGCTGGGTGCTCAGTGATCAGTACTCAGGGTGCTGGGTGCTCAGTGCTCAGGGTGCTGGGTGCTCAGTGCTCAGGGTGCTGGGTGCTCAGTTCTCAGGATGCTGGGTACTCAGTGCTCAGGGTGCTGGGTGCTCAGTACTCAGGGTGCTCAGTGCTCAGTACTCGGGGAGCTGGGTGCTCAGTGCTCAGGGTGCTCTCTGCTCAGTACTCGGGGTGCTGGGTGCTCAGTGCTCAGTGCTCGGGGCGCTGGGTGCTCATTCTCGGGGTGCTGGGTGCTCAGTGTTCGGGGTGCTGGGTGCTCAGTACTCAGGGTGCTGGGTGCTCAGTGCTCAGGGTGCTGGGTGCTCAGTACTCCGGGTGCTTGGTGCTCATTGCTCAGGGTGCTGGGTGCTCAGTACTCAGGGTGCTGGGAGCTCAGTGCTCAGGGTGATCGGTGCTCAGTACTCAGAGTGCTCAGTACTCATGGTGCTGGGTGCTCAGTACTCAGGGTGCTGGGTGCTCAGTGCTCAGGGTGCTGGGTGCTCAGTCCTCAGGGTGCTCAGTGCTCAGGTTGCTGGGTGCTCAGTGCTCTGGGTGCTCGGTGCTCAGTACTCAGGGTGCTGAGTGCTCAGTACTCAGGGTGCTGGGTGCTCAGTACTCAGGGTGCTGGGTGCTCAGTGCTCAGGGTGCTGGGTGATCAGTGCTCAGGGTGCTGGGTACTCAGTGCTCAGGGTGCTGGGTGCTCAGTGCTCAGGGTGCTGGGTGCTCAGTGCTCGGGGTGCTCGGTGCTCAGTACGTTGGGTGCTCACAACTCAGGGTGCTGGGTGCTCAGTGCTCAGGGTGCTGGGTGCTCAGTACTCAGGGTGCTGGTTGCTCAGTACTCAGGGTGCTCAGTGCTCAGTACTCAGGGTGCTCAGTGCTCAGTACTCAGGGTGCTCAGTGCTCAGGGTGCTTGGTGCTCAGTCCTCAGGGTGCTGGGTGCTCAGTGCTCAGGGTGCTCGGTGCTCAGTGCTCAGGGTGCTGGGTGCTCAGTACTCAGGGTGCTGGGTGCTCAGTGCTCGGGGTGCTGGGTGCTCAGTACTCAGGGTGCTGGGTGCTCAGTACTCAGGGTGCTGGGTGCTCAGTGCTCAGGGTGCTGGCTGATCAGTGCTCAGGGTGCTGGGTGCTCAGTGCTCAGGGTGCTGGGTGCTCAGTGCTCGGGGTGCTGGGTGCTCAGTACTGAGGGTGCTGGGTGCTCAGTGCTTGGGGTGCTCGGTGCTCAGTACGTTGGGTGCTCACTACTCAGGGTGCTGGGTGCTCAGTGCTCAGGGTGCTGGGTGCTCAGTGCTCAGGGTGCTCGGTGCTCATTGCTCAGGGTCCTGGGTGCTCAGTACTCAGGGTGCTGGTTGCTCAGTACTCAGGGTGCTCAGTGCTCAGTACTCAGGGTGCTCAGTGCTCAGTATTCAGGGTGCTCAGTGCTCAGGGTGCTGGGTGCTCAGTCCTCAGGGTGCTGGGTTCTCAGTGCTCGGGGTGCTGGGTGCTCTGTACTCAGGGTGCTGGTTGCTCAGTACTCAGGGTGCTGGCTGCTCAGTACTCAGGGTGCTGGGTGCTCAATACTCAGGGTGCTCAGTGCTTGGGGTGCTGGGTGCTCAGTACTCGGGGTGCTGTGTGCTCAGGTCTCGGGGTGCTCGGTGCTCAGTACTCAGTGATCAGGGTGCTCAGTGCTCAGTGCTCAGGGTGCTGGGTTCTCAGTGCTCAGGGTGCTGGGTGCTCAGTGCTCAGGGTGCTGGGTGCTCAGTACTCAGGGTGCTGGGTGTTCAGTGCTCGGGGTGCTGGGTGCTCAGTGCTCATTGTGCTGGGTGCTCAGTACTCAGGGTGCTGGGTGCTCAGTGCTCGGGGTGCTGGGTGCTCAGTACTCAGGGTGCTGGGTGCTCAGTACTCAGGGTGCTGTGTGCTCAGTACTCGGGTGCTGGGTGCTCAGTGCTCAGGGTGCTGGGTGCTCAGTGCTCGGGGTGCTGGGTGCTCATTGCTCAGTACTCAGGGTGCTGGGTGCTCATTGCTCGGGGTGCTGGGTGCTCAGTGCTCAGTACTCAGGGTGCTGGGTGCTCAGTGCTCAGGGTGCTGGGTGCTCAGTGCTCAGGGTGCTGGGTGCTCAGTGCTTAGGGTGCTGGGTACTCAGTACTCAGTACTCAGGGTGCTGGGTGCTCAGTGCTTGGGGTGCTGGATGCTCAGTACTCAGGGTGCTGGGTGCTCAGTAGTAAGGGTGCTGTGTGCTCAGTACTCGGGTGCTGGGTGCTCAGTGCTCAGGGTGCTCGGTGCTCAGTACTCAGTGATCAGGGTGCTCAGTGCTCAGTGCTCAGGGTGCTGGGTGCTCAGTGCTCAGGGTGCTCGGTGCTCAGTACTCAGGGTGCTGGGTGCTCAGTGCTCGGGGTGCTCGGTGCTCAGTACGTTGGGTGCACACTACTCAGGGTGCTGGGTGCTCAGTGCTCAGGGTGCTGGGTGCTCAGTGCTCAGGGTGCTGGGTGCTCAGTGCTCGGGGTGCTGGGTGCTCAGTGCTCAGGGTGCTGGGTTCTCAGTGCTCGGGGAGCTGGATGCTCAGTGCTCGGGGTGCTGGGTGCTCAGTACTCAGGGTGCTGGGTGCTCAGTACTCAGGGTGCTGGGTGCTCAGTACTCGGGTGCTGGGTGCTCAGTGCTCAGGGTGCTGGGTGCTCAGTGCTCGGGGTGCTGGGTGCTCAGTGCTCAGGGTGCTGGGTGCTCAGTGCTCGGGGTGCTGGGTGCTCTGTGCTCAGTACTCAGGGTGCTGGGTGCTCAGTGCTCGGGGTGCTGGGTGCTCAGTGATCAGTACTCAGGGTGCTGGGTGCTCAGTGCTCAGGGTGCTGGGTGCTCAGTGCTCAGGGTGCTGGGTGCTCAGTCCTCAGGATGCTGGGTACTCAGTGCTCAGGGTGCTGGGTGCTCAGTACTCAGGGTGCTCAGTGCTCAGTACTCGGGGTGCTGGGTGCTCAGTGCTCAGGGTGCTCACTGCTCTGTACTCGGGGTGCTGGGTGCTCAGTGCTCAGTGCTCGGGGTGCTGGGTGCTCATTCTCGGGGTGCTGGGTGCTCAGTGTTCGGGGTGCTGGGTGCTCAGTACTCAGGGTGCTGGGTGCTCAGTGCTCAGGGTGCTGGATGCTCAGTGCTCAGTACTCAGGGTGCTGGGTGCTCAGTGCTCAGGGTGCTGTGTGCTCAGTGCTCAGGGTGCTGGGTGCTCAGTGCTCAGGGTGCTGGGTACTCAGTGCTCAGGGTGCTGGGTGCTCAGTACTCAGGGTGCTGGGTGCTCAGTGCTCGGGGTGCTATGTGCTCAGTGCTCGCGGTGCTGGGTGCTCAGTGCTCAGGGTGCTCGGTGCTCAGTGCTCAGGGTGCTGGGTGCTCAGTACTCAGGGTGCTGGGTGCACAGTGCTCGGGGTGCTGGGTGCTCAGTACTCAGGGTGCTGGGTGCTCAGTACTCAGGGTGCTGGGTGCTCAGTGCTCAGGGTGCTGGGTGCTCAGTGCTCGGGGTGCTGGGTGCTCAGTGCTCAGGGTGCTGGGTGCTCAGTGCTTGGGGTGCTCGGTGCTCAGTATGTTGGGTGCTCACTACTCAGGGTGCTGGCTGATCAGTGCTCAGGGTGCTGGGTGCTCAGTGCTCAGGGTGCTGGGTGCTCAGTGCTCGGGGTGCTGGGTGCTCAGTGCTCAGGGTGCTGGGTGCTCAGTGCTTGGGGTGCTCGGTGCTCAGTATGTTGGGTGCTCACTACTCAGGGTGCTGGGTGCTCAGTGCTCAGGGTGCTGGGTGCTCAGTGCTCAGGGTGCTCGGTGCTCATTGCTCAGGGTCCTGGGTGCTCAGTACTCAGGGTGCTGGTTGCTCAGTGCTTGGGGTGCTCGGTGCTCAGTATGTTGGGTGCTCACTACTCAGGGTGCTCAGTGCTCAGTACTCAGGGTGCTCAGTGCTCAGTACTCAGGGTGCTCAGTGCTCAGGGTGCTGGGTGCTCAGTCCTCAGGGTGCTGGCTGCTCAGTACTCAGGGTGCTGGGTGCTCAGTGCTCGGGGTGCTGGGTGCTCAGTACTCAGGGTGCTGGTTGCTCAGTACTCAGGGTGCTCAGTGCTCAGTACTCAGGGTGCTCAGTGCTCAGTACTCAGGGTGCTCAGTGCTCAGGGTGCTGGGTGCTCAGTGCTCAGGGTGCTGGGTGCTCAGTACTCGGGTGCTGGGTGCTCAGGGTGCTGGGTGCTCAGTGCTCGGGGTGCTGGGTGCTCAGTGCTCAGTACTCAGGGTGCTGGGTGCTCAGTGCTCGGGGTGCTGGGTGCTCAGTGCTCAGTACTCAGGGTGCTGGGTGCTCAGTGCTCAGGGTGCTGGGTGCTCAGTGCTCAGGGTGTTGGGTGCTCAGTGCTCAGGGTGCTGGGTACTCAGTGCTCAGGGTGCTGCGTGCTCAGTACTCAGGGTGCTCAGTGCTCAGTACTCGGGGTGCTGTGTGCTCAGTGCTCGGGTGCTGCGTGCTCAGTGCTCAGTACTCAGGGTGCTGGGTGCTCAGTGCTCAGGGTGCTGGGTGCTCAGTGCTCAGGGCGCTCGGTGCTCAGTGCTCAGGGTGCTGGGTACTCAGTGCTCAGGGTGCTCGGTGCTCAGTGCTCAGGGTGCTCAGTGCTCGGGGTGCTCGGAGCTCAGTACTCAGGGTGCTGGGTGCTCAGTGCTCGGGGTGCTCGGTGCTCAGTACTCAGGGTGCTGGGTGCTCACTGCTCGGGGTGCTGGGTGCTCAGTGCTCAGTACTCAGGGTGCTGGGTGCTCAGTGCTCAGGGTGCTGTGTGCTCAGTGCTCAGGGTGCTGGGTGCTCAGTGCTCAGGGTGCTGGGTACACAGTGCTCAGGGTGCTGGGTGCTCAGTACTCAGGGTGCTGGGTGCTCAGTGCTCGGGGTGCTATGTGCTCAGTGCTCGCGGTGGTGGGTGCTCAGTGCTCAGGGTGCTCGGTGCTCAGTGCTCAGGGTGCTGGGTGCTCAGTACTCCGGGTGCTGGGTGCTCAGTGCTCGGGGTGCTAAGTGCTCAGTACTCAGTGTCCTGGGTGCTCAGTACTCAGGGTGCTGGGTGCTCAGTGCTCGGGGTGCTGGGTGCTCAGTCCTCAGGGTGCTGGCTGCTCAGTACTCAGGGTGCTGGGTGCTCAGTGCTCGGGGTGCTGGGTGCTCAGTACTCAGGGTGCTGGTTGCTCAGTACTCAGGGTGCTCAGTGCTCAGTACTCAGGGTGCTCAGTGCTCAGTACTCAGGGTGCTCAGTGCTCAGGGTGCTGGGTGCTCAGTCCTCAGGGTGCTGGCTGCTCAGTACTCAGGGTGCTGGGTGCTCAATACTCAGGGTGCTCAGTGCTTGGGGTGCTGGGTGCTCAGTACTCCGGGTGCTGTGTGCTCAGTTCTCGGGGTGCTCGGTGCTCAGTACTCAGAGATCAGGGTGCTCAGTGCTCAGTGCTCAGGGTGCTGGGTGCTCAGTGCTCAGGGTGCTGGGTGCTCAGTGCTCAGGGTGCTGGGTGCTCAGTACTCGGGTGCTGGGTGCTCAGGGTGCTGGGTGCTCAGTGCTCGGGGTGCTGGGTGCTCAGTGCTCAGTACTCAGGGTGCTGGGTGCTCAGTGCTCGGGGTGCTGGGTGCTCAGTGCTCAGTACTCAGGGTGCTGGGTGCTCAGTGCTCAGGGTGCTGGGTGCTCAGTGCTCAGGGTGTTGGGTGCTCAGTGCTCAGGGTGCTGGGTACTCAGTGCTCAGGGTGCTGCGTGCTCAGTACTCAGGGTGCTCAGTGCTCAGTACTCGGGGTGCTGGGTGCTCAGTGCTCGGGTGCTGCGTGCTCAGTGCTCAGTACTCAGGGTGCTGGGTGCTCAGTGCTCAGGGTGCTGGGTGCTCAGTGCTCAGGGCGCTCGGTGCTCAGTGCTCAGGGTGCTGGGTACTCAGTGCTCAGGGTGCTCGGTGCTCAGTGCTCAGGGTGCTCAGTGCTCGGGGTGCTCGGAGCTCAGTACTCAGGGTGCTGGGTGCTCAGTGCTCGGGGTGCTCGGTGCTCAGTACTCAGGGTGCTGGGTGCTCACTGCTCGGGGTGCTGGGTGCTCAGTGCTCAGTACTCAGGGTGCTGGGTGCTCAGTGCTCAGGGTGCTGTGTGCTCAGTGCTCAGGGTGCTGGGTGCTCAGTGCTCAGGGTGCTGGGTACACAGTGCTCAGGGTGCTGGGTGCTCAGTACTCAGGGTGCTGGGTGCTCAGTACTCAGGGTGCTGGGTGCTCAGTGCTCGGGGTGCTATGTGCTCAGTGCTCGCGGTGGTGGGTGCTCAGTGCTCAGGGTGCTCGGTGCTCAGTGCTCAGGGTGCTGGGTGCTCAGTACTCCGGGTGCTGGGTGCTCAGTGCTCGGGGTGCTAAGTGCTCAGTACTCAGTGTCCTGGGTGCTCAGTACTCAGGGTGCTGGGTGCTCAGTGCTCAGGGTGCTGGCTGATCAGTGCTCAGGGTGCTGGGTGCTCAGTGCTCAGGGTGCTGGGTGCTCAGTGCTCGGGGTGCTGCGTGCTCAGTACTCAGGGTGCTGGGTGCTCAGTGCTTGGGATGCTCGGTGCTCAGTACGTTGGGTGCTCACTACTCAGGGTGCTGGGTGCTCAGTGCTCAGGGTGCTGGGTGCTCAGTGCTCAGGGTGCTCGGTGCTCATTGCTCAGGGTCCTGGGTGCTCAGTACTCATTGTGCTGGTTGCTCAGTACTCAGGGTGCTCAGTGCTCAGTACTCAGGGTGCTCAGTGCTCAGTACTCAGGGTGCTCATTGCTCAGGGTGCTGGGTGCACAGTCCTCATGGTGCTGGGTGCTCAGTGCTCGTGGTGCTGGGTGCTCTGTACTCAGGGTGCTGGTTGCTCAGTACTCAGGGTGCTGGCTGCTCAGTACTCAGGGTGCTGGGTGCTCAATACTCAGGGTGCTCAGTGCTTGGGGTGCTGGCTGCTCAGTACTCCGGGTGCTGTGTGCTCAGTTCTCGGGGTGCTCGGTGCTCAGTACTCAGTGATCAGGGTGCTCAGTGCTCAGTGCTCAGGGTGCTGGGTGCTCAGTGCTCAGGGTGCTGGGTGCTCAGTGCTCAGGGTGCTGGGTGCTCAGTACTCAGGGTGCTGGGTGCTCGGTGCTCGGGGTGCTGGGTGCTCAGTGCTCAGTGTGCTGGGTGCTCAGTACTCAGGGTGCTGGGTGCTCAGTGCTCGGGGTGCTGGGTGCTCAGTACTCAGGGTGCTGGGTGCTCAGTACTCAGGGTGCTGAGTGCTCAGTACTCGGGTGCTGGGTGCTCAGTGCTCAGGGTGCTGGGTGCTCAGTGCTCGGGGTGTTGGGTGCTCAGTGCTCAGTACTCAGGGTGCTGGGTGCTCAGTGCTCGGGGTGCTGGGTGCTCAGTGCTCAGTACTCAGGGTGCTGGGTGCTCAGTGCTCAGGGTGCTGGGTGCTCAGTACTCAGGGTGCTCAGTGCTCAGTACTCGGGGTGCTGGGTGCTCAGTGCTCGGGGTGCTAGGTGCTCAGTGCTCAGTACTCAGGGTGCTGGGTGCTCAGTGCTCAGGGTGCTGGGTGCTCAGTGCTCAGGGCGCTGGGTGCTCAGTGCTCAGGGTGCTGGGTACTCAGTGCTCAGGGTGCTCGGTGCTCAGTGCTCAGGGTGCTCAGTGCTCGGGGTGCTCGAGCTCAGTACTCAGGATGCTGGGTGCTCAGTGCTCGGGGTGCTCGGTGCTCAGTAGTCAGGGTGCTGGGTGCTCACTGCTCTGGGTGCTGGGTGCTCAGTGCTCAGTACTCAGGGTGCTGGGTGCTCAGTGCTCAGGGTGCTGGGTACTCAGTGCTCAGGGTGCTGGGTGCTCAGTACTCAGGGTGCTGGGTGCTCAGTACTCAGGGTGCTGGGTGCTCAGTGCTCGGGGTGCTATGTGCTCAGTGCTCGCGGTGCTGGGTGCTCAGTGCTCGGGGTGCTCGGTGCTCAGTACTCAGGGTGCTGGGTGCTCAGTGCTCGAGGTGCTCAGTACTCAGGGTGCTGTGTGTTCAGTGCTCAGGGTGCTGGGTGCTCAGTACTCAGGGTTCTCGGTGCTTAGTACTCAGGTTGCTGGGTGCTCAGTACTCCGGGTGCTGGGTGCTCAGTGCTAAAGGTGTTGGGTGCTCAGTACTCAGGGTGCTCATTGCTCAGGGTGCAGGGTGCTCAGTACTCAGGGTGCTGGGTGCTCAGTACTCAGGGTGCACGGTGCTCGGGGCGCTGGGTGCTCAGTGCTCAGGGTGCTCGGAGCTCAGTACTCAGGGTGCTGGGTGCTCAGTGCTCAGGGTGCTCAGTGCTCAGTACTCAGGGTGCTGGGTGCTCAGTGCTCGGGGTGCTCGGTGCTCAGTACGTTGGGTGCTCACTACTCAGGGTGCTGGGTGCTCAGTGCTCAGGGTGCTGGGTGCTCAGTGCTCAGGGTGCTGGGTGCTCAGTGCTCAGGGTGCTGGGTGATCAGGGTGCTGGGTGCTCAGTGCTCAGGGTGCTGGGTGCTCAGTGCTCAGGGTGCTCGGTGCTCAGTACTCAGGGTGCTGGGTGCTCAGTGCTCGGGGTGCTGGGTGCTCAGTGCTCAGGGTGCTGGGTGCTCAGTACTCAGGGTGCTGGGTGCTCAGTACTCGGAGTGCTGGGTGCTCAGTACTCAGGGTGCTGGGTGCTCAGTACTCAGGGTGCTGTGTGCTCAGTACTCGGGTGCTGGGTGCTCAGTGCTCAGGGTGCTGGGTGCTCAGTGCTCGGGGTGCTGGGTGCTCAGTGCTCAGTACTCAGGGTGCTGGGTGCTCAGTGCTCGGGGTGCTGGGTGCTCAGTGCTCAGTACTCAGGGTGCTGGGTGCTCAGTGCTCAGGTTCCTGGGTGCTCAGTGCTCAGGGTGCTGGGTGCTCAGTGCTCAGGGTGCTGGGTGCTCAGTACTCGGGGTGCTCGGTGCTCAGTGCTCAGGGTGCTGAGTGCTCAGTACTCAGGGTGCTGGGTACTCAGTTCTCAGGGTGCTCGGTGCTCAGTACTCGGGGTGCTGGGTGCTCATTCTCGGGGTGCTGGGCGCTCAGTGTTCGGGGTGCTGGGTGCTCAGTACTCAGGGTGCTGGGTGCTTAGTGCTCAGGGTGCTTGATGCTCATTGCTCAGTGTGCTGGGTGCTCAGTACTCAGGGTGCTGGGAGCTCAGTGCTCAGGGTGATCGGTGCTCAGTACTCAGAGTGCTCAGTACTCATGGTGCTGGGTGCTCAGTGCTCGGGGTGCTGGGTGCTCAGTACTGAGGGTGCTTTGGGTTCTGGGTGCTCAGTGCTCAGGGTGCTGGGTGCTCAGTACTCAGGGTGCTGGTTGCTCAGTACTCAGGGTGTTCAGTGCTCAGTACTCAGGGTGCTCAGTGCTCAGTACTCAGGGTGCTCAGTGCTCAGGGTGCTGGGTGCTCAGTCCTCAGGGTGCTGGGTGCTCAGTGCTCAGGGTGCTCGGTGCTCAGTGCTCAGGGTGCTGGGTGCTCAGTACTCAGGGTGCTGGGTGCTCAGTGCTCGGGGTGCTGGGTGCTCAGTACTCAGGGTGCTGGGTGCTCAGTACTCAGGGTGCAGGGTGCTCAGTGCTCAGGGCGCTGGGTGATCAGTGCTCAGGGTGCTGGGTGCTCAGTGCTCAGGGTGCTGGGTGCTCAGTGCTCGGGGTGCTGGGTGCTCAGTACTCAGGGTGCTGGGTGCTCAGTGCTTGGGGTGCTCGGTGCTCAGTACGTTGGGTGCTCACTACTCAGGGTGCTTTGTGCTCAGTGCTCAGGGTGCTGGGTGCTCAGTGCTCAGGGTGCTCGGTGCTCATTGCTCAGGGTCCTGGGTGCTCAGTGCTCAGGGTGCTGGTTGCTCAGTACTCAGGGTGCTCAGTGCTCAGTACTCAGGGTGCTCAGTGCTCAGTACTCAGGGTGCTCAGTGCTCAGGGTGCTGGGTGCTCAGTCCTCAGGGGGCTGGGTGCTCAGTGCTCAGGGTGCTCGGTGCTCAGTACTCAGGGTGCTGGGTGCTCAGTGCTCAGGGTGCTGGGTGCTCAGTGCTCAGGGTGCTGGGTGCTCAGTGCTCAGGGTGCTGGGTGCTCAGTACTCAGGGAGCTGGGTGCTCAGTGCTCGGGGTGCTGGGTGCTCAGTGCTCGGGGTGCTGGGTGCTCAGTGCTCAGGGTGCTGGGTGCTCAGTGCTCAGGGTGCTGGGTGCTCAGTACTCAGGGAGCTGGGTGCTCAGTGCTCGGGGTGCTGGGTGCTCAGTGCTCGGGGTGCTGGGTGCTCAGTACTCAGGGTGCTGGGAGCTCAGTACTCAGGGTGCTGGGTGCTCAGTACTCAGGGTGCTGAGTGCTCAGTACTCAGGGTGCTGGGTGCTCCAGTGCTTGGGGTGCTGGGTGCTTTGTACTCAGGGTGCTCAGTAGACAGGGTGCTGGGTGCTCAGTGCTCGGGGTGCTGGGTGCTCAGTACTGAGGGTGCTGGGTGCTCAGTGCTTTGGGTTCTGGGTGCTCAGTGCTCAGGATGATCGGTGCTCAGTACTCAGGGTGCTGGGTGCTCAGTGTTCTGGGTGCTGGGTGCTCAGTCCTCAGGGTGCTCAGTGCTCAGGGTGCTGGGTGCTCAGTGCTCGGGGTGCTCGGTACTCAGTACTCAGGGTGCTGAGTGCTCAGTACTCAGGGTGCTGGGTGCTCAGTACTCAGGGTGCTGGGTGCTCAGTGCTCAGGGTGCTGGGTGATCAGTGCTCAGGGTGCTGGGTGCTCAGTGCTCAGGGTGCTGGGTGCCCAGTGCTCGGTGTGCTGGGTGCTCAGTACTCAGGGTGCTGGGTGCTCAGTGCTCGGGGTGCTCGGTGCTCAGTACGTTGGGTGCTCACTACTCAGGGTGCTGGGTGCTCAGTGCTCAGGGTGCTGGGAGCTCAGTGCTCAGGGTGCTCGGTGCTCAGTGCTCAGGGTGCTGGGTGCTCAGTACTCAGGGTGCTGGTTGCTCAATACTCAGGGTGCTCAGTGCTCAGTACTCAGGGTGCTCAGTGCTCTTTACTCAGGATGCTCAGTGCTCAGGGTGCTCTGTGCTCAGTCCTCAGGGTGCTGGGTGCTCAGTGCTCGGGGTGCTGGGTGCTCTATACTCAGGGTGCTGTTTGCTCAGTACTCAGGGTGCTGGCTGCTCAGTACTCAGGGTGCTGGGTGCTCAATACTCAGGGTGCTCAGTGCTTGGGGTGCTGGGTGCTCAGTACTCCGGCTGCTGGGTGCTCAGTTCTCGGGGTGCTCGGTGCTCAGTACTCAGTGATCAGGGTGCTCAGTGCTCAGGGTGCTGGGTGATCAGGGTGCTGGGTGCTCAGTGCTCAGGGTGCTGGGTGCTCAGTGCTCAGGGTGCTCGGTGCTCAGTACTCAGGGTGCTGGGTGCTCAGTGCTCGGGGTGCTGGGTGCTCAGTGCTCAGGGTGCTGGGTGCTCAGTAATCAGGGTGCTGGGTGCTCAGTACTCGGAGTGCTGGGTGCTCATTACTCAGGGTGCTGGGTGCTCAGTACTCAGGGTGCTGTGTGCTCAGTACTCGGGTGCTGGGTGCTCAGTGCTCAGGGTGCTGGGTGCTCAGTGCTCGGGGTGCTGGGTGCTCAGTGCTCAGTACTCAGGGTGCTGGGTGCTCAGTGCTCGGGGTGCTGGGTGCTCCGTGCTCAGTACTCAGGGTGCTGGGTGCTCAGTGCTCAGGTTCCTGGGTGCTCAGTGCTCAGGGTGCTGGGTGCTCAGTGCTCAGGGTGCTGGGTGCTCAGTACTCGGGGTGCTCGGTGCTCAGTGCTCAGGGTGCTGAGTGCTCAGTACTCAGGGTGCTGGGTACTCAGTTCTCAGGGTGCTCGGTGCTCAGTACTCGGGGTGCTGGGTGCTCATTCTCGGGGTGCTGGGCGCTCAGTGTTCGGGGTGCTGGGTGCTCAGTACTCAGGGTGCTGGGTGCTCAGTGCTCAGGGTGCTTGGTGCTCATTGCTCAGTGTGCTGGGTGCTCAGTACTCAGGGTGCTGGGAGCTCAGTGCTCAGGGTGATCGGTGCTCAGTACTCAGAGTGCTCAGTACTCATGGTGCTGGGTGCTCAGTGCTCGGGGTGCTAGGTGCTCAGTACTGAGGGTGCTTTGGGTTCTGGGTGCTCAGTGCTCAGGGTGCTGGGTGCTCAGTACTCAGGGTGCTGGTTGCTCAGTACTCAGGGTGTTCAGTGCTCAGTACTCAGGGTGCTCAGTGCTCAGTACTCAGGGTGCTCAGTGCTCAGGGTGCTGGGTGCTCAGTCCTCAGGGTGCTGGGTGCTCAGTGCTCAGGGTGCTCGGTGCTCAGTGCTCAGGGTGCTGGGTGCTCAGTACTCAGGGTGCTGGGTGCTCAGTGCTCGGGGTGCGGGGTGCTCAGTACTCAGGGTGCTGGGTGCTCAGTACTCAGGGTGCAGGGTGCTCAGTGCTCAGGGCGCTGGGTGATCAGTGCTCAGGGTGCTGGGTGCTCAGTGCTCAGGGTGCTGGGTGCTCAGTGCTCGGGGTGCTGGGTGCTCAGTACTCAGGGTGCTGGGTGCTCAGTGCTTGGGGTGCTCGGTGCTCAGTACGTTGGGTGCTCACTACTCAGGGTGCTTTGTGCTCAGTGCTCAGGGTGCTGGGTGCTCAGTGCTCAGGGTGCTCGGTGCTCATTGCTCAGGGTCCTGGGTGCTCAGTACTCAGGGTGCTGGTTGCTCAGTACTCAGGGTGCTCAGTGCTCAGTACTCAGGGTGCTCAGTGCTCAGTACACAGGGTGCTCAGTGCTCAGGGTGCTGGGTGCTCAGTCCTCAGGTTGCTGGGTGCACAGTGCTCGGGGTGCTGGGTGCTCTGTACTCAGGGTGCTGGTTGCTCAGTACTCAGGGTGCTGGCTGCTCAGTACTCAGGGTGCTGGGTGCTCAATACTCAGGGTGCTCAGTGCTTGGGCTGCTGGGTGCTCAGTACTCCGGGTGCTGGGTGCTCAGTTCTCGGGGTGCTCGGTGCTCAGTACTCAGTGATCAGGGTGCTCAGTGCTCAGTGCTCAGGGTGCTCCGTGCTCAGTGCTCAGGGTGCTGGGTGCTCAGTGCTCAGGGTGCTGGGTGCTCAGTACTCAGGGTGCTGGGTGCTCAGTGCTCGGGGTGCTGGGTGCTCAGTGCTCAGGGTGCTGGGTGCTCAGTACTCAGGGTGCTGGGTGCTCAGTGCTCGGGGTGCTGGGTGCTCAGTACTCAGGGTGCTGGGTACTCAGTGCTCAGGGTGCTGGGTGCTCAGTACTCAGGGTGCTGGGTGCTCAGTACTCAGGGTGCTGGGTGCTCAGTGCTCGGGGTGCTATGTGCTCAGTGCTCGCGGTGCTGGGTGCTCAGTGCTCGGGGTGCTCGGTGCTCAGTACTCAGGGTGCTGGGTGCTCAGTGCTCGAGGTGCTCAGTACTCAGGGTGCTGTGTGTTCAGTGCTCAGGGTGCTGGGTGCTCAGTAATCAGGGTTCTCGGTGCTTAGTACTCAGGGTGCTGGGTGCTCAGTACTCCGGGTGCTGGGTGCTCAGTGCTCAAGGTGCTGGGTGCTCAGTACTCAGGGTGCTCATTGCTCAGGATGCAGGGTGCTCAGTACTCAGGGTGCTGGGTGCTCAGTACTCAGGGTGCTCGGTGCTCGGGGTGCTGGGTGCTCAGTGCTCGGGGTGCTCGGAGCTCAGTACTCAGGGTGCTGGGTGCTCAGTACTCAGGGTGCTCGGTGCTCAGTACTCAGGGTGCTGGGTGCTCAGTGCTCGGGGTGCTCGGAGCTCAGTACTCAGGGTGCTGGGTGCTCAGTACTCAGGGTGCTCTGTGTTCAGTGCTCAGGGTGCTGGGTGCTCAGTGCTCAGGGTGCTGGGTGCTCAGTGCTCAGGGTGCTGGGTGCTCAGTGCTCAGGGTGCTCGGTGCTCAGTGCTCAGGGTGCTGGGTGCTCAGTAGTCAGGGTGCTGGTTGCTCAGTACTCAGGGTGCTCAGTGCTCAGTACTCAGGGTGCTCAGTGCTCAGTACTCAGGGTGCTCAGTGCTCAGGGGGCTCTGTGCTCAGTCCTCAGGGTGCTGGGTGCTCAGTGCTCGGGGTGCTGGGTGCTCAATACTCAGGGTGCTGTTTGCTCAGGACTCAGGGTGCTGGCTGCTCAGTACTCAGGGTGCTGGGTGCTCAATACTCAGGGTGCTCAGTGCTTGGGGTGCTGGGTGCTCAGTACTCCGGGTGCTGGGTGCTCAGTTCTCGGGGTGCTCGGTGCTCAGTACTCAGAGATCAGGGTGCTCAGTGCTCAGTGCTCAGGGTGCTGGGTGCTCAGTGCTCAGGGTGCTGGGTGCTCAGTGCTCAGGGTGCTGGGTGCTCAGTACTCAGGGTGCTGGGTGCTCAGTGCTCGGGGTGCTGGGTGCTCAGTGCTCAGGGTGCTGGGTGCTCAGTACTCAGGGTGCTGGGTGCTCAGTACTCGGAGTGCTGGGTGCTCAGTACTCAGGGTGCTGGGTGCTCAGTACTCAGGGTGCTGTGTGCTCAGTACTCGGGTGCTCGGTGCTCAGTGCTGAGGGTGCTGAGTGATCAGTACTCAGGGTGCTGGGTACTCAGTGCTCAGGGTGCTCGGTGCTCAGTACTCGGGGTGCTGGGTGCTCATTCTCGGGGTGCTGGGTGCTCAGTGCTCAGGGTGCTGGGTGCTCAGTACTCAGGGTGCTTGGTGCTCATTGCTCAGGGTGCTGGGTGCTCAGTACTCAGGGTGCTGGGTGCTCAGTGCTCAGGGTGCTCGGTGCTCATTGCTCAGGGTCCTGGGTGCTCAGTGCTCAGGGTGCTGGTTGCTCAGTACTCAGGGTGCTCAGTGCTCAGTACTCAGGGTGCTCAGTGCTCAGTACTCAGGGTGCTCAGTGCTCAGGGTGCTGGGTGCTCAGTCCTCAGGGGGCTGGGTGCTCAGTGCTCAGGGTGCTCGGTGCTCAGTACTCAGGGTGCTGGGTGCTCAGTGCTCAGGGTGCTGGGTGCTCAGTGCTCAGGGTGCTGGGTGCTCAGTGCTCAGGGTGCTGGGTGCTCAGTACTCAGGGAGCTGGGTGCTCAGTGCTCGGGGTGCTGGGTGCTCAGTGCTCGGGGTGCTGGGTGCTCAGTGCTCAGGGTGCTGGGTGCTCAGTGCTCAGGGTGCTGGGTGCTCAGTACTCAGGGAGCTGGGTGCTCAGTGCTCGGGGTGCTGGGTGCTCAGTGCTCGGGGTGCTGGGTGCTCAGTACTCAGGGTGCTGGGAGCTCAGTACTCAGGGTGCTGGGTGCTCAGTACTCAGGGTGCTGAGTGCTCAGTACTCAGGGTGCTGGGTGCTCCAGTGCTTGGGGTGCTGGGTGCTTTGTACTCAGGGTGCTCAGTAGACAGGGTGCTGGGTGCTCAGTGCTCGGGGTGCTGGGTGCTCAGTACTGAGGGTGCTGGGTGCTCAGTGCTTTGGGTTCTGGGTGCTCAGTGCTCAGGATGATCGGTGCTCAGTACTCAGGGTGCTGGGTGCTCAGTGTTCTGGGTGCTGGGTGCTCAGTCCTCAGGGTGCTCAGTGCTCAGGGTGCTGGGTGCTCAGTGCTCGGGGTGCTCGGTACTCAGTACTCAGGGTGCTGAGTGCTCAGTACTCAGGGTGCTGGGTGCTCAGTACTCAGGGTGCTGGGTGCTCAGTGCTCAGGGTGCTGGGTGATCAGTGCTCAGGGTGCTGGGTGCTCAGTGCTCAGGGTGCTGGGTGCCCAGTGCTCGGTGTGCTGGGTGCTCAGTACTCAGGGTGCTGGGTGCTCAGTGCTCGGGGTGCTCGGTGCTCAGTACGTTGGGTGCTCACTACTCAGGGTGCTGGGTGCTCAGTGCTCAGGGTGCTGGGAGCTCAGTGCTCAGGGTGCTCGGTGCTCAGTGCTCAGGGTGCTGGGTGCTCAGTACTCAGGGTGCTGGTTGCTCAATACTCAGGGTGCTCAGTGCTCAGTACTCAGGGTGCTCAGTGCTCTTTACTCAGGATGCTCAGTGCTCAGGGTGCTCTGTGCTCAGTCCTCAGGGTGCTGGGTGCTCAGTGCTCGGGGTGCTGGGTGCTCTATACTCAGGGTGCTGTTTGCTCAGTACTCAGGGTGCTGGCTGCTCAGTACTCAGGGTGCTGGGTGCTCAATACTCAGGGTGCTCAGTGCTTGGGGTGCTGGGTGCTCAGTACTCCGGCTGCTGGGTGCTCAGTTCTCGGGGTGCTCGGTGCTCAGTACTCAGTGATCAGGGTGCTCAGTGCTCAGGGTGCTGGGTGATCAGGGTGCTGGGTGCTCAGTGCTCAGGGTGCTGGGTGCTCAGTGCTCAGGGTGCTCGGTGCTCAGTACTCAGGGTGCTGGGTGCTCAGTGCTCGGGGTGCTGGGTGCTCAGTGCTCAGGGTGCTGGGTGCTCAGTACTCAGGGTGCTGGGTGCTCAGTACTCGGAGTGCTGGGTGCTCATTACTCAGGGTGCTGGGTGCTCAGTACTCAGGGTGCTGTGTGCTCAGTACTCGGGTGCTGGGTGCTCAGTGCTCAGGGTGCTGGGTGCTCAGTGCTCGGGGTGCTGGGTGCTCAGTGCTCAGTACTCAGGGTGCTGGGTGCTCAGTGCTCGGGGTGCTGGGTGCTCCGTGCTCAGTACTCAGGGTGCTGGGTGCTCAGTGCTCAGGTTCCTGGGTGCTCAGTGCTCAGGGTGCTGGGTGCTCAGTGCTCAGGGTGCTGGGTGCTCAGTACTCGGGGTGTTCGGTGCTCAGTGCTCAGGGTGCTGAGTGCTCAGTACTCAGGGTGCTGGGTACTCAGTTCTCAGGGTGCTCGGTGCTCAGTACTCGGGGTGCTGGGTGCTCATTCTCGGGGTGCTGGGCGCTCAGTGTTCGGGGTGCTGGGTGCTCAGTACTCAGGGTGCTGGGTGCTCAGTGCTCAGGGTGCTTGGTGCTCATTGCTCAGTGTGCTGGGTGCTCAGTACTCAGGGTGCTGGGAGCTCAGTGCTCAGGGTGATCGGTGCTCAGTACTCAGAGTGCTCAGTACTCATGGTGCTGGGTGCTCAGTGCTCGGGGTGCTAGGTGCTCAGTACTGAGGGTGCTTTGGGTTCTGGGTGCTCAGTGCTCAGGGTGCTGGGTGCTCAGTACTCAGGGTGCTGGTTGCTCAGTACTCAGGGTGTTCAGTGCTCAGTACTCAGGGTGCTCAGTGCTCAGTACTCAGGGTGCTCAGTGCTCAGGGTGCTGGGTGCTCAGTCCTCAGGGTGCTGGGTGCTCAGTGCTCAGGGTGCTCGGTGCTCAGTGCTCAGGGTGCTGGGTGCTCAGTACTCAGGGTGCTGGGTGCTCAGTGCTCGGGGTGCGGGGTGCTCAGTACTCAGGGTGCTGGGTGCTCAGTACTCAGGGTGCAGGGTGCTCAGTGCTCAGGGCGCTGGGTGATCAGTGCTCAGGGTGCTGGGTGCTCAGTGCTCAGGGTGCTGGGTGCTCAGTGCTCGGGGTGCTGGGTGCTCAGTACTCAGGGTGCTGGGTGCTCAGTGCTTGGGGTGCTCGGTGCTCAGTACGTTGGGTGCTCACTACTCAGGGTGCTTTGTGCTCAGTGCTCAGGGTGCTGGGTGCTCAGTGCTCAGGGTGCTCGGTGCTCATTGCTCAGGGTCCTGGGTGCTCAGTACTCAGGGTGCTGGTTGCTCAGTACTCAGGGTGCTCAGTGCTCAGTACTCAGGGTGCTCAGTGCTCAGTACACAGGGTGCTCAGTGCTCAGGGTGCTGGGTGCTCAGTCCTCAGGTTGCTGGGTGCACAGTGCTCGGGGTGCTGGGTGCTCTGTACTCAGGGTGCTGGTTGCTCAGTACTCAGGGTGCTGGCTGCTCAGTACTCAGGGTGCTGGGTGCTCAATACTCAGGGTGCTCAGTGCTTGGGCTGCTGGGTGCTCAGTACTCCGGGTGCTGGGTGCTCAGTTCTCGGGGTGCTCGGTGCTCAGTACTCAGTGATCAGGGTGCTCAGTGCTCAGTGCTCAGGGTGCTCCGTGCTCAGTGCTCAGGGTGCTGGGTGCTCAGTGCTCAGGGTGCTGGGTGCTCAGTACTCAGGGTGCTGGGTGCTCAGTGCTCGGGGTGCTGGGTGCTCAGTGCTCAGGGTGCTGGGTGCTCAGTACTCAGGGTGCTGGGTGCTCAGTGCTCGGGGTGCTGGGTGCTCAGTACTCAGGGTGCTGGGTACTCAGTGCTCAGGGTGCTGGGTGCTCAGTACTCAGGGTGCTGGGTGCTCAGTACTCAGGGTGCTGGGTGCTCAGTGCTCGGGGTGCTATGTGCTCAGTGCTCGCGGTGCTGGGTGCTCAGTGCTCGGGGTGCTCGGTGCTCAGTACTCAGGGTGCTGGGTGCTCAGTGCTCGAGGTGCTCAGTACTCAGGGTGCTGTGTGTTCAGTGCTCAGGGTGCTGGGTGCTCAGTAATCAGGGTTCTCGGTGCTTAGTACTCAGGGTGCTGGGTGCTCAGTACTCCGGGTGCTGGGTGCTCAGTGCTCAAGGTGCTGGGTGCTCAGTACTCAGGGTGCTCATTGCTCAGGATGCAGGGTGCTCAGTACTCAGGGTGCTGGGTGCTCAGTACTCAGGGTGCTCGGTGCTCGGGGTGCTGGGTGCTCAGTGCTCGGGGTGCTCGGAGCTCAGTACTCAGGGTGCTGGGTGCTCAGTACTCAGGGTGCTCGGTGCTCAGTACTCAGGGTGCTGGGTGCTCAGTGCTCGGGGTGCTCGGAGCTCAGTACTCAGGGTGCTGGGTGCTCAGTACTCAGGGTGCTCTGTGTTCAGTGCTCAGGGTGCTGGGTGCTCAGTGCTCAGGGTGCTGGGTGCTCAGTGCTCAGGGTGCTGGTTGCTCAGTGCTCAGGGTGCTCGGTGCTCAGTGCTCAGGGTGCTGGGTGCTCAGTAGTCAGGGTGCTGGTTGCTCAGTACTCAGGGTGCTCAGTGCTCAGTACTCAGGGTGCTCAGTGCTCAGTACTCAGGGTGCTCAGTGCTCAGGGGGTTCTGTGCTCAGTCCTCAGGGTGCTGGGTGCTCAGTGCTCGGGGTGCTGGGTGCTCAATACTCAGGGTGCTGTTTGCTCAGGACTCAGGGTGCTGGCTGCTCAGTACTCAGGGTGCTGGGTGCTCAATACTCAGGGTGCTCAGTGCTTGGGGTGCTGGGTGCTCAGTACTCCGGGTGCTGGGTGCTCAGTTCTCGGGGTGCTCGGTGCTCAGTACTCAGAGATCAGGGTGCTCAGTGCTCAGTGCTCAGGGTGCTGGGTGCTCAGTGCTCAGGGTGCTGGGTGCTCAGTGCTCAGGGTGCTGGGTGCTCAGTACTCAGGGTGCTGGGTGCTCAGTGCTCGGGGTGCTGGGTGCTCAGTGCTCAGGGTGCTGGGTGCTCAGTACTCAGGGTGCTGGGTGCTCAGTACTCGGAGTGCTGGGTGCTCAGTACTCAGGGTGCTGGGTGCTCAGTACTCAGGGTGCTGTGTGCTCAGTACTCGGGTGCTCGGTGCTCAGTGCTGAGGGTGCTGAGTGATCAGTACTCAGGGTGCTGGGTACTCAGTGCTCAGGGTGCTCGGTGCTCAGTACTCGGGGTGCTGGGTGCTCATTCTCGGGGTGCTGGGTGCTCAGTGCTCAGGGTGCTGGGTGCTCAGTACTCAGGGTGCTTGGTGCTCATTGCTCAGGGTGCTGGGTGCTCAGTACTCAGGGTGCTGGGAGCTCAGTGCTCAGGGTGATCGGTGCTCAGTACTCAGAGTGCTCAGTACTCATGGTGCTGGGTGCTCAGTGCTCGGGGTGCTGGGTGCTCAGTACTGAGGGTGCTTTGGGTTCTGGGTGCTCAGTGCTCAGGATGATCGGTGCTCAGTACTCAGGGTGCTGGTTGCTCAGTGCTCAGGGTGCTGGGTGCTCAGTCCTCAGGGTGCTCAGTGCTCAGGGTGCTGGGTGCTCAGTGCTCGGGGTGCTCGGTGCTCAGTACTCAGGGTGCTGAGTGCTCAGTACTCAGGGTGCTGGGTGCTCAGGACTCAGGGTGCTGGGTGCTCAGTGCTCAGTGTGCTGGGAGATCAGTGCTCAGGGTGCTGGGTGCTCAGTGCTCAGGGTGCTGGGTGCTCAGTGCCCGGGGTGCTGGGTGCTCAGTAGTCAGGGTGCTGGGTGCTCAGTGCTCGGGGTGCTCGGTGCTCAGTACGTTGGGTGCTCACAACTCAGAGTGCTGGGTGCTCAGTGCTCAGGGTGCTGGGTGCTCAGTGCTCAGGGTGCTCGGTGCTCAGTGCTCAGGGTGCTGGGTGCTCAGTACTCAGGGTGCTGGTTGCTCAGTACTCAGGGTGTTCAGTGCTCAGTACTCAGGGTGCTCAGTGCTCAGTACTCAGGGTGCTCAGTGCTCAGGGTGCTGGGTGCTCAGTCCTCAGGGTGCTGGGTGCTCAGTGCTCAGGGTGCTCGTTGCTCAGTGCACAGGGTGCTGAGTGCTCAGTACTCAGGGTGCTGGGTGCTCAGTGCTCGGGGTGCTGGGTGCTCAGTACTCAGGGTGCTGGGTGCTCAGTACTCAGGGTGCTGGGTGCTCAGTGCTTGGGGTGCTCGGTGCTCAGTACGTTGGGTGCTCACTACTCAGGGTGCTGGGTGCTCAGTGCTCAGGGTGCTAGGTGATCAGTACTCAGGGTGCTGGGTGCTCAGTGCTTGGGGTGCTCGGTGCTCAGTACGTTGGGTGCTCACTACTCAGGGTGCTGGGTGCTCAGTGCTCAGGGTGCTGGGTGCTCAGTGCTCAGGGTGCTCGGTGCGCTTTGCTCAGGGTCCTGTGTGCTCAGTACTCAGGGTGCTGGTTGCTCAGTACTCAGGGTGCTCAGTGCTCAGTACTCAGGGTGCTCAGTGCTCAGTACTCAGGGTGCTCAGTGCTCAGGGTGCTGGGTGCTCAGTCCTCAGGGTGCTGGGTGCTCAGTGCTCGGGGTGCTGGGTGCTCTGTACTCAGGGTGCTCGTTGCTCAGTACTCAGGGTGCTGGGTGCTCAGTGCTCGGGGTGCTGGGTGCTCAATACTCAGGGTGCTGTTTGCTCAGGACTCAGGGTGCTGGCTGCTCAGTACTCAGGGTGCTGGGTGCTCAATACTCAGGGTGCTCAGTGCTTGGGGTGCTGGGTGCTCAGTACTCCGGGTGCTGGGTGCTCAGTTCTCGGGGTGCTCGGTGCTCAGTACTCAGAGATCAGGGTGCTCAGTGCTCAGTGCTCAGGGTGCTGGGTGCTCAGTGCTCAGGGTGCTGGGTGCTCAGTGCTCAGGGTGCTGGGTGCTCAGTACTCAGGGTGCTGGGTGCTCAGTGCTCGGGGTGCTGGGTGCTCAGTGCTCAGGGTGCTGGGTGCTCAGTACTCAGGGTGCTGGGTGCTCAGTACTCGGAGTGCTGGGTGCTCAGTACTCAGGGTGCTGGGTGCTCAGTACTCAGGGTGCTGTGTGCTCAGTACTCGGGTGCTGGGTGCTCAGTGCTCAGGGTGCTGGGTGCTCAGTGCTCGGGGTGCTGGGTGCTCAGTGCTCAGTACTCAGGGTGCTGGGTGCTCAGTGCTCAGGTTCCTGGGTGCTCAGTGCTCAGGGTGCTGGGTGCTCAGTGCTCAGTGTGCTGGGTGCTCAGTACTCGGGGTGCTCGGTGCTCAGTGCTGAGGGTGCTGAGTGATCAGTACTCAGGGTGCTGGGTACTCAGTGCTCAGGGTGCTCGGTGCTCAGTACTCGGGGTGCTGGGTGCTCATTCTCGGGGTGCTGGGTGCTCAGTGCTCAGGGTGCTGGGTGCTCAGTACTCAGGGTGCTTGGTGCTCATTGCTCAGGGTGCTGGGTGCTCAGTACTCAGGGTGCTGGGAGCTCAGTGCTCAGGGTGATCGGTGCTCAGTACTCAGAGTGCTCAGTACTCATGGTGCTGGGTGCTCAGTGCTCGGGGTGCTGGGTGCTCAGTACTGAGGGTGCTTTGGGTTCTGGGTGCTCAGTGCTCAGGATGATCGGTGCTCAGTACTCAGGGTGCTGGTTGCTCAGTGCTCAGGGTGCTGGGTGCTCAGTCCTCAGGGTGCTCAGTGCTCAGGGTGCTGGGTGCTCAGTGCTCGGGGTGCTCGGTGCTCAGTACTCAGGGTGCTGAGTGCTCAGTACTCAGGGTGCTGGGTGCTCAGGACTCAGGGTGCTGGGTGCTCAGTGCTCAGTGTGCTGGGAGATCAGTGCTCAGGGTGCTGGGTGCTCAGTGCTCAGGGTGCTGGGTGCTCAGTGCCCGGGGTGCTGGGTGCTCAGTAGTCAGGGTGCTGGGTGCTCAGTGCTCGGGGTGCTCGGTGCTCAGTACGTTGGGTGCTCACAACTCAGAGTGCTGGGTGCTCAGTGCTCAGGGTGCTGGGTGCTCAGTGCTCAGGGTGCTCGGTGCTCAGTGCTCAGGGTGCTGGGTGCTCAGTACTCAGGGTGCTGGTTGCTCAGTACTCAGGGTGTTCAGTGCTCAGTACTCAGGGTGCTCAGTGCTCAGTACTCAGGGTGCTCAGTGCTCAGGGTGCTGGGTGCTCAGTCCTCAGGGTGCTGGGTGCTCAGTGCTCAGGGTGCTCGGTGCTCAGTGCACAGGGTGCTGAGTGCTCAGTACTCAGGGTGCTGGGTGCTCAGTGCTCGGGGTGCTGGGTGCTCAGTACTCAGGGTGCTGGGTGCTCAGTACTCAGGGTGCTGGGTGCTCAGTGCTTGGGGTGCTCGGTGCTCAGTACGTTGGGTGCTCACTACTCAGGGTGCTGGGTGCTCAGTGCTCAGGGTGCTAGGAGATCAGTACTCAGGGTGCTCTGTGCTCAGTGCTTGGGGTGCTCGGTGCTCAGTACGTTGGGTGCTCACTACTCAGGGTGCTGGGTGCTCAGTGCTCAGGGTGCTGGGTGCTCAGTGCTCAGGGTGCTCGGTGCTCATTGCTCAGGGTCCTGGGTGCTCAGTACTCAGGGTGCTGGTTGCTCAGTACTCAGGGTGCTCAGTGCTCAGTACTCAGGGTGCTCAGTGCTCAGTACTCAGGGTGCTCAGTGCTCAGGGTGCTGGGTGCTCAGTCCTCAGGGTGCTGGGTGCTCAGTGCTCGGGGTGCTGGGTGCTCTGTACTCAGGGTGCTCGTTGCTCAGTACTCAGGATGCTGGCTGCTCAGTGCTCGGGGTGCTGGGTGCTCAATACTCAGGGTGCTGTTTGCTCAGGACTCAGGGTGCTGGCTGCTCAGTACTCAGGGTGCTGGGTGCTCAATACTCAGGGTGCTCAGTGCTTGGGGTGCTGGGTGCTCAGTACTCCGGGTGCTGGGTGCTCAGTTCTCGGGGTGCTCGGTGCTCAGTACTCAGTGATCAGGGTGCTCAGTGCTCAGTGCTCAGGGTGCTGGGTGCTCAGTGCTCAGGGTGCTGGGTGCTCAGTGCTCAGGGTGCTGGGTGCTCAGTACTCAGGGTGCTGGGTGCTCAGTGCTCGGGGTGCTGGGTGCTCAGTGCTCAGGGTGCTGGGTGCTCAGTACTCAGGGTGCTGGGTGCTCAGTACTCGGAGTGCTGGGTGCTCAGTACTCAGGGTGCTGGGTGCTCAGTACTCAGGGTGCTGTGTGCTCAGTACTCGGGTGCTGGGTGCTCAGTGCTCAGGGTGCTGGGTGCTCAGTGCTCGGGGTGCTGATTGCTCAGTGCTCAGTACTCAGGGTGCTGGGTGCTCAGTGCTCGGGGTGCTGGGTGCTCAGTGCTCAGTACTCAGGGTGCTGGGTGCTCAGTGCTCAGGTTCCTGGGTGCTCAGTGCTCAGGGTGCTGGGTGCTCAGTGCTCAGGGTGCTGGGTGCTCAGTACTCGGGGTGCTCGGTGCTCAGTGCTGAGGGTGCTGAGTGATCAGTACTCAGGGTGCTGGGTACTCAGTGCTCAGGGTGCTCGGTGCTCAGTACTCGGGGTGCTATGTGCTCATTCTCGGGGTGCTGGGTGCTCAGTGCTCAGGGTGCTGGGTGCTCAGTACTCAGGGTGCTGGGAGCTCAGTGCTCAGGGTGATCGGTGCTCAGTACTCAGAGTGCTCAGTACTCAGGGTGCTGGGTGCTCAGTGCTCGGGGTGCTGGGTGCTCAGTACTGAGGGTGCTTTGGGTTCTGGGTGCTCAGTGCTCAGGATGATCGGTGCTCAGTACTCAGGGTGCTGGTTGCTCAGTGCTCAGGGTGCTGGGTGCTCAGTGCTCAGGGTGCTGGGTGCTCAGGGTGCTGGGTGCTCAGTGCTCGGGGTGCTGGGTGCTCAGGACTCAGGGTGCTGGGTGCTCAGTGCTCAGTGTGCTGGGTGATCAGTGCTCAGGGTGCTGGGTGCTCAGTGCTCAGGGTGCTGGGTGCTCAGTGCTCGGGGCGCTGGGTGCTCAGTAGTCAGGGTGCTGGGTGCTCAGTGCTCGGGGTGCTCGGTGCTCAGTACGTTGGGTGCTCACAACTCAGAGTGCTGGGTGCTCAGTGCTCAGGGTGCTGGGTGCTCAGTGCTCAGGGTGCTCGGTGCTCAGTGCTCAGGGTGCTGGGTGCTCAGTACTCAGGGTGCTGGTTGCTCAGTACTCAGTGTATTCAGTGCTCAGTACTCAGGGTGCTCAGTGCTCAGTACTCAGGGTGCTCAGTGCTCAGGGTGCTGGGTGCTCAGTCCTCAGGGTGCTGGCTGATCAGTGCTCAGGTTGCTCGGTGCTCAGTGCACAGGGTGCTGAGTGCTCAGTACTCAGGGTGCTGGGTGCTCAGTGCTCGGGGTGCTGGGTGCTCAGTACTCAGGGTGCTGGGTGCTCAGTACTCAGGGTGCTGGGTGCTCAGTGCTCAGGGTGCTAGGTGATCAGTACTCAGGGTGCTGGGTGCTCAGTGCTTGGGGTGCTCGGTGCTCAGTACGTTGGGTGCTCACTACTCAGGGTGCTGGGTGCTCAGTGCTCAGGGTGCTGGGTGCTCAGTGCTCAGGGTGCTCGGTGCTCATTTCTCAGGGTCCTGGGTGCTCAGTACTCAGGGTGCTGGTTGCTCAGTACTCAGGGTGCTCAGTGCTCAGTACTCAGGGTGCTCAGTGCTCAGTACTCAGGGTGCTCAGTGCTCAGGGTGCTGGGTGCTCAGTACTCAGGGTGCTGGGTGCTCAGTGCTCGGGGTGCTGGGTGCTCTGTACTCAGGGTGCTCGTTGCTCAGTACTCAGTGATCAGGGTGCTCAGTGCTCAGTGCTCAGGGTTCTCCGTGCTCAGTGCTCAGGGTGCTGGGTGCACAGTGCTCGGGGTGCTGGGTGCTCAGTGCTCAGGGTGCTGGGTACTCAGTACACAGGGTGCTGGGTGCTCAGTGCTCGGGGTGCTGGGTGCTCAGTGCTCAGGGTGCTGGGTGCACAGTACTCAGGGTGCTGTGTGCTCAGTACTCGGGTGCTGGGTGCTCAGTGCTCAGGGTGCTGGGTGCTCAGTGCTCGGGGTGCTGGGTGCTCAGTGCTCAGTACTCAGGGTGCTGGGTGCTCAGTGATCAGGGTGCTGGGTGCTCAGTGCTCAGTACTCAGGGTGCTGGGTGCTCAGTGCTCAGGGTGCTGGGTGCTCAGTGCTCAGGGTGCTGGGTGCTCAGTGCTAAGGGTGCTGGGTACTCAGTGCTCAGGGTGCTGGGTGCTCAGTACTCAGGGTGCTCAGTGCTCAGTACTCGGGGTGCTGGGTGCTCAGTGCTCGGGGTGCTGGGTGCTCAGTGCTCAGTACTCAGGGTGATGGGTGCTCAGTGCTCAGGGTGCTGGGTGCTCAGTGCTCAGGGCGCTGGGTGCTCAGTGCTCAGGGTGCTGGGTACTCAGTGCTCAGGGTGCTCGGTGCTCAGTGCTCAGGGTGCTCAGTGCTCGGAGTGCTCGGAGCTCAGTACTCAGGGTGCTGGGTGCTCATTGCTCGGGGTGCTCGGTGCTCAGTACTCAGGGTGCTGGCTGCTCACTGCTCGGGGTGCTGGGTGCTCAGTGCTCAGTACTGAGGGTGCTGGGTGCTCAGTGCTCAGGGTGCTGTGTGATCAGTGCTCAGGGTGCTGGGTGCTCAGTGCTCAGGGTGTTGGGTACTCAGTGCTCAGGGTGCTGGGTGCTCAGTACTCAGGGTGCTGGGTGCTCAGTACTAAGGGTGCTGGGTGCTCAGTGCTCGGGGTGCTATGTGCTCAGTGCTCGCGGTGCTGTGTTCTCAGTGCTCGGGGTGCTCAGTGCTCAGTACTCAGGGTGCTGGATGCTCAGTGCTCGAGGTTCTCAGTACTCAGGGTGCTGTGTGTTCAGTGCTCAGGGTGCTGGGTGCTCAGTGCTCAAGGTGTTGGGTGCTCAGTACTCAGGGTGCTCATTGCTCAGGGTGCAGGGTGCTCAGTACTCAGGGTGCTGGGTGCTCAGTGCTCGGGGTGCTCGGAGCTCAGTACTCAGGGTGCTGGGTTCTCAGTGCTCAGGGTGCTCGGTGCTCAGTACTCAGGGTGCTCGGTGCTCAGTGCTCAGGGTGCTGAGTGCTCAGTACTCAGGGTGCTGTGTACTCAGTGCACAGGGTGCTCGGTGCTCAGTGCTCGGGGTGCTCGGAGCTCAGTACTCAGGGTGCTGGGTGCTCAGTGCTCAGGGTACTCGGTGATCAGTACTCAGGGTGCTGGGAGCACAGTGCTCGGTGTGCTCGGTGCTCAGTACGTTGGGTGCTCACTACTCAGGGTGCTGGGTGCTCAGTGCTCAGGGTGCTGGATGCTCAGAGCTCAGGGTGCTGGTTGCTCAGTGCTCAGGGTGCTGGGTGCTCAGTACTCAGGGTGCTGGGTGCTCAGTGCTCGGGGTGCTGGGTGCTCAGTGCTCAGGGTGCTTGGTGCTCATTGCTCAGGGTGCTGGGTGCTCAGTACTCAGGGTGCTGGGAGCTCAGTGCTCAGGGTGATCGGTGCTCAGTACTCAGAGTGCTCAGTACTCAGGGTGCTGGGTGCTCAGTGCTCGGGGTGCTGGGTGCTCAGTACTGAGGGTGCTTTGGGTTCTGGGTGCTCAGTGCTCAGGATGATAGGTGCTCAGTACTCAGGGTGCTGGTTGCTCAGTGCTCAGGGTGCTGGGTGCTCAGTCCTCAGGGTGCTCAGTGCTCAGGGTGCTGGGTGCTCAGTGCTCGGGGTGCTGGGTGCTCAGGACTCAGGGTGCTGGGTGCTCAGTGCTCAGTGTGCTGGGTGATCAGTGCTCAGGGTGCTGGGTGCTCAGTGCTCAGGGTGCTGGGTGCTCAGTGCTCGGCGTGCTGGGTGCTCAGTAGTCAGGGTGCTGGGTGCTCAGTGCTCGGGGTGCTCGGTGCTCAGTACGTTGGGTGCTCACAACTCAGAGTGCTGGGTGCTCAGTGCTCAGGGTGCTGGGTGCTCAGTGCTCAGGGTGCTCGGTGCTCAGTGCTCAGGGTGCTGGGTGCTCAGTACTCAGGGTGCTGGTTGCTCAGTACTCAGGGTATTCAGTGCTCAGTACTCAGGGTGCTCAGTGCTCAGTACTCAGGGTGCTCAGTGCTCAGGGTGCTGGGTGCTCAGTCCTCAGGGTGCTGGCTGATCACTGCTCAGGTTGCTCGGTGCTCAGTGCACAGGGTGCTGAGTGCTCAGTACTCAGGGTGCTGGGTGCTCAGTGCTCGGGGTGCTGGGTGCTCAGTACTCAGGGTGCTGGGTGCTCAGTACTCAGGGTGCTGGGTGCTCAGTGCTCAGGGTGCTAGGTGATCAGTACTCAGGGTGCTGGGTGCTCAGTGCTTGGGGTGCTCGGTGCTCAGTACGTTGGGTGCTCACTACTCAGGGTGCTGGGTGCTCAGTGCTCAGGGTGCTGGGTGCTCAGTGCTCAGGGTGCTCGGTGCTCATTTCTCAGGGTCCTGGGTGCTCAGTACTCAGGGTGCTGGTTGCTCAGTACTCAGGGTGCTCAGTGCTCAGTACTCAGGGTGCTCAGTGCTCAGTACTCAGGGTGCTCAGTGCTCAGGGTGCTGGGTGCTCAGTACTCAGGGTGCTGGGTGCTCAGTGCTCGGGGTGCTGGGTGCTCTGTACTCAGGGTGCTCGTTGCTCAGTACTCAGTGATCAGGGTGCTCAGTGCTCAGTGCTCAGGGTTCTCCGTGCTCAGTGCTCAGGGTGCTGGGTGCTCAGTGCTCAGGGTGCTGGGTGCTCAGTACTCAGGGTGCTGGGTGCACAGTGCTCGGGGTGCTGGGTGCTCAGTGCTCAGGGTGCTGGGTGCTCAGTACTCAGGGTGCTGGGTGCTCAGTGCTCGGGGTGCTGGTTGCTCAGTGCTCAGGGTGCTGGGTGCTCAGTACTCAGTGTGCTGTGTGCTCAGTACTCGGGTGCTGGGTGCTCAGTGCTCAGGGTGCTGGGTGCTCAGTGCTCGGGGTGCTGGGTGCTCAGTGCTCAGTACTCAGGGTGCTGGGTGCTCAGTGATCAGGGTGCTGGGTGCTCAGTGCTCAGTACTCAGGGTGCTGGGTGCTCAGTGCTCAGGGTGCTGGGTGCTCAGTGCTCAGGGTGCTGGGTGCTCAGTGCTAAGGGTGCTGGGTACTCAGTGCTCAGGGTGCTGGGTGCTCAGTACTCAGGTTGCTCAGTGCTCAGTACTCGGGGTGCTGGGTGCTCAGTGCTCGGGGTGCTGGGTGCTCAGTGCTCAGTACTCAGGGTGATGGGTGCTCAGTGCTCAGGGTGCTGGGTGCTCAGTGCTCAGGGCGCTGGGTGCTCAGTGCTCAGGGTGCTGGGTACTCAGTGCTCAGGGTGCTCGGTGCTCAGTGCTCAGGGTGCTCAGTGCTCGGAGTGCTCGGAGCTCAGTACTCAGGGTGCTGGGTGCTCATTGCTCGGGGTGCTCGGTGCTCAGTACTCAGGGTGCTGGATGCTCACTGCTCGGGGTGCTGGGTGCTCAGTGCTCAGTACTCAGGGTGCTGGGTGCTCAGTGCTCAGGGTGCTGTGTGATCAGTGCTCAGGGTGCTGGGTGCTCAGTGCTCAGGGTGTTGGGTACTCAGTGCTCAGGGTGCTGGGTGCTCAGTACTCAGGGTGCTGGGTGCTCAGTACTAAGGGTGCTGGGTGCTCAGTGCTCGGGGTGCTATGTGCTCAGTGCTCGCGGTGCTGTGTTCTCAGTGCTCGGGGTGCTCGGTGCTCAGTACACAGGGTGCTGGATGCTCAGTGCTCGAGGTTCTCAGTACTCAGGGTGCTGTGTGTTCAGTGCTCAGGGTGCTGGGTGCTCAGTGCTCAAGGTGCTGGGTGCTCAGTACTCAGGGTGCTCATTGCTCAGGGTGCAGGGTGCTCAGTACTCAGGGTGCTGGGTGCTCAGTGCTCGGGGTGCTCGGAGCTCAGTACTCAGGGTGCTGGGTTCTCAGTGCTCAGGGTGCTCGGTGCTCAGTACTCAGGGTGCTCGGTGCTCAGTGCTCAGGGTGCTGAGTGCTCAGTACTCAGGGTGCTGTGTACTCAGTGCACAGGGTGCTCGGTGCTCAGTGCTCGGGGTGCTCGGAGCTCAGTACTCATGGTGCTGGGTGCTCAGTGCTCAGGGTACTCGGTGATCAGTACTCAGGGTGCTGGGAGCACAGTGCTCGGTGTGCTCGGTGCTCAGTACGTTGGGTGCTCACTACTCAGGGTGCTGGGTGCTCAGTGCTCAGGGTGCTGGATGCTCAGAGCTCAGGGTGCTGGTTGCTCAGTGCTCAGGGTGCTGGGTGCTCAGTACTCAGGGTGCTGGGTGCTCAGTGCTCGGGGTGCTGGGTGCTCAGTGCTCAGGGTGCTGGGTTCTCAGTACTCAGGGTGCTGGGTGCTCAGTACTAAGGGTGCTGGGTGCTCAGTACTCGGGTGCTGGGTGCTCAGTGCTCAGGGTGCTGGGTGCTCAGTGCTCGGGGTGCTGGGTGCTCAGTGCTCAGTACTCAGGGTGCTGGGTGCTCAGTGCTCGGGGTGCTGGGTGCTCAGTGATCAGTACTCAGGGTGCTGGGTGCTCAGTGCTCAGGGTGCTGGGTGCTCAGTGCTCAGTGTGCTGGGTGCTCAGTCCTCAGGGTGCTGGGTACTCAGTGCTCAGGGTGCTGGTTGCTCAGTACTCAGGGTGCTCAGTGCTCAGTACTCGGGGTGCTGGGTGTTCAGTGCTCAGGGTGCTCACTGCTCGGTACTTGGGGTGCTGGGTGCTCAGTGCTCAGTGCTCGGGGTGCTGGGTGCTCAGTGCTCGGGGCGCTCGGTGCTCAGTGCTCGGGGTGCTGGGTGCTCAGTACTCGGGGTGCTGGGTGCTCAGTGCTCAGGGTGCTCAGTGCTCAGTACTCAGTGCTCAGGGTGCTCAGTGCTCAGTGCTCAGGGTGCTGGGTGTTCAGTACTCAGGGTGCTGGGTGCTCAGTACTCAGGGTGCTGGGTGCTCAGTGCTCAGGGTGCTGGGTGCTCAGTGCTCGGGCGCTGGGTGCTCAGTACTCAGGGTGCTGGGTGCTCAGTGCTCGGGGTGCTGGGTGCTCAGTGCTCAGGGTGCTCAGTGCTCAGGGTGCTGGGTGCTCAGTGCTCGGGGTGCTCGGTGCTCAGTACTCAGGGTGCTGAGTGCTCAATACTCAGGGTGCTGGGTGCTCAGGACTCAGGGTGCTGGGTGCTCAGTGCTCAGTGTGCTGGGTGATCAGTGCTCAGGGTGCTGGGTGCTCAGTGCTCAGGGTGCTGGGTGCTCAGTGCTCGGGGTGCTGGGTGCTCAGTAGTCAGGGTGCTGGGTGCTCAGTGCTCGGGGTGATCGGTGCTCAGTACGTTGGGTGCTCACAACTCAGAGTGCTGGGTGCTCAGTGCTCAGGGTGCTGGGTGCTCAGTGCTCAGGGTGCTCGGTGCTCAGTGCTCAGGGTGCTGGGTGCTCAGTACTCAGGGTGCTGGTTGCTCAGTACTCAGGGTGTTCAGTGCTCAGTACTCAGGGTGCTCAGTGCTCAGTACTCAGGGTGCTCAGTGCTCAGGGTGCTGGGTGCTCAGTCCTCAGTGTGCTGGGTGCTCAGTGCTCAGGGTGCTCGGTGCTCAGTGCACAGGGTGCTGAGTGCTCAGTACTCAGGGTGCTGGGTGCTCAGTGCTCGGGGTGCTGGGTGCTCAGTACTCAGGGTGCTGGGTGCTCAGTACTCAGGGTGCTGGGTGCTCAGTGCTCAGGGTGCTAGGTGATCAGTACTCAGGGTGCTGGGTGCTCAGTGCTTGGGGTGCTCGGTGCTCAGTACGTTGGGTGCTCACTACTCAGGGTGCTGGGTGCTCAGTGCTCAGGGTGCTGGGTGCTGAGTGCTCAGGGTGCTCGGTGCTCATTGCTCAGGGTCCTGGGTGCTCAGTACTCAGGGTGCTGGTTGCTCAGTACTCAGGGTGCTCAGTGCTCAGTACTCAGGGTGCTCAGTGCTCAGTACTCAGGGTGCTCAGTGCTCAGGGTGCTGGGTGCTCAGTCCTCAGGGTGCTGGGTGCTCAGTGCTCGGGGTGCTGGGTGCTCTGTACTCAGGGTGCTCGTTGCTCAGTACTCAGGATGCTGGCTGCTCAGTACTCAGGGTGCTGGGTGCTCAATACTCAGGGTGCTCAGTACTTGGGCCGCTGGGTGCTCAGTACTCCGGGTGCTGGGTGCTCAGTTCTCGGGGTGCTCTGTGCTCAGTACTCAGTGATCAGGGTGCTCAGTGCTCAGTGCTCAGGGTGCTCCGTGCTCAGTGCTCAGGGTGCTGGGTGCTCAGTGCTCAGGGTGCTGGGTGCTCAGTACTCAGGGTGCTGGGTGCACAGTGCTCGGGGTGCTGGGTGCTCAGTGCTCTGGGTGCTGGGTGCTCAGTACTCAGGGTGCTGGGTGCTCAGTGCTCGGGGTGCTGGGTGCTCAGTACTCGGGTGCTATGTGCTCAGTGCTCAGGGTGCTGGGTGCTCAGTGCTCGGTGTGCTGGGTGCTCAGTGCTCAGTACTCAGGGTGCTGGGTGCTCAGTGATCGGGGTGCTGGGTGCTCAGTGCTCAGTACTCAGGGTGCTGGGTGCTCAGTGCTCAGGGTGCTGGGTGCTCAGTGCTCAGGGTGCTGGGTGCTCAGTGCTAAGGGTGCTGGGTACTCAGTGCTCAGGGTGCTGGGTGCTCAGTACTCAGGGTGCTCAGTGCTCAGTACTCGGGGTGCTGGGTGCTCAGTGACGGGGTGCTGGGTGCTCAGTGCTCAGTACTCAGGGTGCTGTGTGCTCAGTGCTCAGGGTGCTCAGTGCTCAGGGTGCTGTGTGCTCAGTGCTCAGGGTGCTGGGTGCTCAGTGCTCAGGGTGTTGGGTACTCAGTGCTCAGGGTGCTGGGTGCTCAGTACTCAGGGTGCTGGGTGCTCAGTACTCAGGGTGCTGGGTGCTCAGTGCTCGGGGTGCTATGTGCTCAGTGTTCGCGGTGCTGGGTTCTCAGTGCTCGGGGTGCTCGGTGCTCAGTACTCAGGGTGCTGGATGCTCAGTGCTCGAGGTGCTCAGTACTCAGGGTGCTGTGTGTTCAGTGCTCAGGGTGCTGGGTGCTCAGTGCTCAAGGTGCTGGGTGCTCAGTACTCAGGGTGCTCATTGCTCAGGGTGCAGGGTGCTCAGTACTCAGGGTGCCGGCTGCTCAGTGCTCGGGGTGCTCGGAGCTCAGTACTCAGGGTGCTGGGTTCTCAGTGCTCAGGGTGCTCGGTGCTCAGTACTCAGGGTGCTCGGTGCTCAGTGCTCAGGGTGCTGAGTGCTCAGTACTCAGGGTGCTGGGTACTCAGTGCACAGGTTGCTCGGTGCTCAGTGCTCGGGGTGCTCAGAGCTCAGTACTCAGGGTGCTGGGTGCTCAGTGCTCAGGGTACTCGGTGATCAGTACTCAGGGTGCTGGGTGCACAGTGCTCGGGGTGCTCGGTGCTCAGTACGTTGGGTGCTCACTACTCAGGGTGCTGGGTGCTCAGTGCTCAGGGTGCTGGATGCTCAGAGCTCAGGGTGCTGGTTGCTCAGTGCTCAGGGTGCTGAGTGCTCAGTGATCAGTACTCAGGGTGCTGGGTGCTCAGTGCTCAGGGTGCTGGGTGCTCAGTGCTCAGGGTGCTGGATGCTCAGAGCTCAGGGTGCTGGTTGCTCAGTGCTCAGGGTGCTGGGTGCTCAGTGATCAGTACTCAGGGTGCTGGGTGCTCAGTGCTCAGGGTGCTGGGTGCTCAGTGCTCAGGGTGCTGGTTGCTCAGTACTCAGGGTGCTCAGTGCTCAGTACTCGGGGTGCTGGGTGTTCAGTGCTCAGGGTGCTCACTGCTCAGTACTCGGGGTGCTGGGTGCTCAGAGCTCAGGGTGCTGGGTGCTCAGTACTCAGGGTGCTGTGTGCTCAGTACTCGGGTGCTGGGTGCTCAGTGCTCAGGGTGCTGGGTGCTCAGTGCTCGGGGTGCTGGGTGCTCAGTGCTCAGTACTCAGGGTGCTGGGTGCTCAGTGATCGGGGTGCTGGGTGCTCAGTGCTCAGTACTCAGGGTGCTGGGTGCTCAGTGCTCAGGGTGCTGGGTGCTCAGTGCTCAGGGTGCTGGGTGCTCAGTGCTAAGGGTGCTGGGTACTCAGTGCTCAGGGTGCTGGGTGCTCAGTACTCAGGGTGCTCAGTGCTCAGTACTCGGGGTGCTGGGTGCTCAGTGCTCGGGGTGCTGGGTGCTCAGTGCTCAGTACTCAGCGTGGTGGGTGCTCAGTGCTCAGGGTGCTCCGTGCTCAGTGCTCAGGGCGCTGGGTGCTCAGTGCTCAGGGTGCTGGGTACTCAGTGCTCAGGGTGCTCGGTGCTTAGTGCTCAGGGTGCTCAGTGCTCGGAGTGCTCGGAGCTCAGTACTCAGGGTGCTGGGTGCTCATTGCTCGGGGTGCTCGGTGCTCAGTACTCAGGGTGCTGGCTGCTCACTGCTCGGGGTGCTGGGTGCTCAGTGCTCAGTACTCAGGGTGCTGGGTGCTCAGTGCTCAGGGTGCTGTGTGATCAGTGCTCAGGGTGCTGGGTGCTCAGTGCTCAGGGTGTTGGGTACTCAGTGCTCAGGGTGCTGGGTGCTCAGTACTCAGGGTGCTGGGTGCTCAGTACTAAGGGTGCTGGGTGCTCAGTGCTCGGGGTGCTATGTGCTCAGTGCTCGCGGTGCTGTGTTCTCAGTGCTCTGGGTGCTCGGTGCTCAGTACTCAGGGTGCTGGATGCTCAGTGCTCGAGGTTCTCAGTACTCAGGGTGCTGTGTGTTCAGTGCTCAGGGTGCTTTGTGCTCAGTGCTCAAGGTGCTGGGTGCTCAGTACTCAGGGTGCTCATTGCTCAGGGTGCAGGGTGCTCAGTACTCAGGGTGCTGGGTGCTCAGTGCTCGGGGTGCTCGGAGCTCAGTACTCAGGGTGCTGGGTTCTCAGTGCTCAGGGTGCTCGGTGCTCAGTACTCAGGGTGCTCGGTGCTCAGTGCTCAGGGTGCTGAGTGCTCAGTACTCAGGGTGCTGTGTACTCAGTGCACAGGGTGCTCGGTGCTCAGTGCTCGGGGTGCTCGGAGCTCAGTACTCAGGGTGCTGGGTGCTCAGTGCTCAGGGTACTCGGTGATCAGTACTCAGGGTGCTGGGAGCACAGTGCTCGGTGTGCTCGGTGCTCAGTACGTTGGGTGCTCACTACTCAGGGTGCTGGGTGCTCAGTGCTCAGGGTGCTGGATGCTCAGAGCTCAGGGTGCTGGTTGCTCAGTGCTCAGGGTGCTGGGTGCTCAGTACTCAGGGTGCTGGGTGCTCAGTGCTCGGGGTGCTGGGTGCTCAGTGCTCAGGGTGCTTGGTGCTCATTGCTCAGGGTGCTGGGTGCTCAGTACTCAGGGTGCTGGGAGCTCAGTGCTCAGGGTGATCGGTGCTCAGTACTCAGAGTGCTCAGTACTCAGGGTGCTGGGTGCTCAGTGCTCGGGGTGCTGGGTGCTCAGTACTGAGGGTGCTTTGGGTTCTGGGTGCTCAGTGCTCAGGATGATCGGTGCTCAGGGTGCTGGGTGCTCAGTGCTCAGGGTGCTGGGTGCTCAGTGCTCGGGGTGCTGGGTGCTCAGTAGTCAGGGTGCTGGGTGCTCAGTGCTCGGGGTGCTCGGTGCTCAGTACGTTGGGTGCTCACAACTCAGAGTGCTGGGTGCTCAGTGCTCAGGGTGCTGGGTGCTCAGTGCTCAGGGTGCTCGGTGCTCAGTGCTCAGGGTGCTGGGTGCTCAGTACTCAGGGTGCTGGTTGCTCAGTACTCAGGGTATTCAGTGCTCAGTACTCAGGGTGCTCAGTGCTCAGTACTCAGGGTGCTCAGTGCTCAGGGTGCTGGGTGCTCAGTCCTCAGGGTGCTGGCTGATCAGTGCTCAGGTTGCTCGGTGCTCAGTGCACAGGGTGCTGAGTGCTCAGTACTCAGGGTGCTGGGTGCTCAGTGCTCGGGGTGCTGGGTGCTCAGTACTCAGGGTGCTGGGTGCTCAGTACTCAGGGTGCTGGGTGCTCAGTGCTCAGGGTGCTAGGTGATCAGTACTCAGGGTGCTGGGTGCTCAGTGCTTGGGGTGCTCGGTGCTCAGTACGTTGGGTGCTCACTACTCAGGGTGCTGGGTGCTCAGTGCTCAGGGTGCTGGGTGCTCAGTGCTCAGGGTGCTCGGTGCTCATTTCTCAGGGTCCTGGGTGCTCAGTACTCAGGGTGCTGGTTGCTCAGTACTCAGGGTGCTCAGTGCTCAGTACTCAGGGTGCTCAGTGCTCAGTACTCAGGGTGCTCAGTGCTCAGGGTGCTGGGTGCTCAGTACTCAGGGTGCTGGGTGCTCAGTGCTCGGGGTGCTGGGTGCTCTGTACTCAGGGTGCTCGTTGCTCAGTACTCAGTGATCAGGGTGCTCAGTGCTCAGTGCTCAGGGTTCTCCGTGCTCAGTGCTCAGGGTGCTGGGTGCTCAGTGCTCAGGGTGCTGGGTGCTCAGTACTCAGGGTGCTGGGTGCACAGTGCTCGGGGTGCTGGGTGCTCAGTGCTCAGGGTGCTGGGTGCTCAGTACTGAGGGTGCTGGGTGCTCAGTGCTCGGGGTGCTGGGTGCTCAGTGCTCAGGGTGCTGGGTGCTCAGTACTCAGTGTGCTGTGTGCTCAGTACTCGGGTGCTGGGTGCTCAGTGCTCAGGGTGCTGGGTGCTCAGTGCTCGGGGTGCTGGGTGCTCAGTGCTCAGTACTCAGGGTGCTGGGTGCTCAGTGATCAGGGTGCTGGGTGCTCAGTGCTCAGTACTCAGGGTGCTGGGTGCTCAGTGCTCAGGGTGCTGGGTGCTCAGTGCTCAGGGTGCTGGGTGCTCAGTGCTAAGGGTGCTGGGTACTCAGTGCTCAGGGTGCTGGGTGCTCAGTACTCAGGGTGCTCAGTGCTCAGTACTCGGGGTGCTGGGTGCTCAGTGCTCAGGGTGCTGGGTGCTCAGTGCTTAGTACTCAGGGTGATGGGTGCTCAGTGCTCAGGGTGCTGGGTGCTCAGTGCTCAGGGCGCTGGGTGCTCAGTGCTCAGTGTGCTGGGTACTCAGTGCTCAGGGTGCTCGGTGCTCAGTGCTCAGGGTGCTCAGTGCTCGGAGTGCTCGGAGCTCAGTACTCAGGGTGCTGGGTGCTCATTGCTCGGGGTGCTCGGTGCTCAGTACTCAGGGTGCTGGCTGCTCACTGCTCGGGGTGCTGGGTGCTCAGTGCTCAGTACTCAGGGTGCTGGGTGCTCAGTGCTCAGGGTGCTGTGTGATCAGTGCTCAGGGTGCTGGGTGCTCAGTGCTCAGGGTGTTGGGTACTCAGTGCTCAGGGTGCTGGGTGCTCAGTACTCAGGGTGCTGGGTGCTCAGTACTAAGGGTGCTGGGTGCTCAGTGCTCGGGGTGCTATGTGCTCAGTGCTCGCGGTGCTGTGTTCTCAGTGCTCGGGGTGCTCGGTGCTCAGTACTCAGGGTGCTGGATGCTCAGTGCTCGAGGTTCTCAGTACTCAGGGTGCTGTGTGTTCAGTGCTCAGGTTGCTGGGTGCTCAGTGCTCAAGGTGCTGGGTGCTCAGTACTCAGGGTGCTCATTGCTCAGGGTGCAGGGTGCTCAGTACTCAGGGTGCTGGGTGCTCAGTGCTCGGGGTGCTCGGAGCTCAGTACTCAGGGTGCTGGGTTCTCAGTGCTCAGGGTGCTCGGTGCTCAGTACTCAGGGTGCTCGGTGCTCAGTGCTCAGGGTGCTGAGTGCTCAGTACTCAGGGTGCTGTGTACTCAGTGCACAGGGTGCTCGGTGCTCAGTGCTCGGGGAGCTCGGAGCTCAGTACTCAGGGTGCTGGGTGCTCAGTGCTCAGGGTACTCGGTGATCAGTACTCAGGGTGCTGGGAGCACAGTGCTCGGTGTGCTCGGTGCTCAGTACGTTGGGTGCTCACTACTCAGGGTGCTGGGTGCTCAGTGCTCAGGGTGCTGGATGCTCAGAGCTCAGGGTGCTGGTTGCTCAGTGCTCAGGGTGCTGGGTGCTCAGTACTCAGGGTGCTGGGTGCTCAGTGCTCGGGGTGCTGGGTGCTCAGTGCTCAGGGTGCTGGGTTCTCAGTACTCAGGGTGCTGGGTGCTCAGTACTAAGGGTGCTGGGTGCTCAGTACTCGGGTGCTGGGTGCTCAGTGCTCAGGGTGCTGGGTGCTCAGTGCTCGGGGTGCTGGGTGCTCAGTGCTCAGTACTCAGGGTGCTGGGTGCTCAGTGCTCGGGGTGCTGGGTGCTCAGTGATCAGTACTCAGGGTGCTGGGTGCTCAGTGCTCAGGGTGCTGGGTGCTCAGTGCTCAGTGTGCTGGGTGCTCAGTCCTCAGGGTGCTGGGTACTCAGTGCTCAGGGTGCTGGTTGCTCAGTACTCAGGGTGCTCAGTGCTCAGTACTCGGGGTGCTGGGTGCTCAGTGCTCAGTGCTCGGGGTGCTGGGTGCTCAGTGCTCGGGGCGCTCGGTGCTCAGTGCTCGGGGTGCTGGGTGCTCAGTACTCGGGGTGCTGGGTGCTCAGTGCTCAGGGTGCTCAGTGCTCAGTACTCAGTGCTCAGGGTGCTCAGTGCTCAGTGCTCAGGGTGCTGGGTGTTCAGTACTCAGGGTGCTGGGTGCTCAGTGCTCAGGGTGCTGGGTGCTCAGTGCTCGGGGCGCTGGGTGCTCAGTACTCAGGGTGCTGGGTGCTCAGTGCTCGGGGTGCTGGGTGCTCAGTGCTCAGGGTGCTCAGTGCTCAGGGTGCTGGGTGCTCAGTGCTCAGGGTGCTGGGTGCTCAGTACTCAGGGTGCTGGGTGCTCAGTGCTCGGGGTGCTCAGTGCTCAGTACTCAGGGTGCTCAGTGCTCAGTACTCAGGGTGCTCAGTGCTCAGGGTGCTGGGTGCTCAGTACTCAGGGTGCTGGGTGCTCAGTGCTCGGGGTGCTGGGTGCTCTGTACTCAGGGTGCTCGTTGCTCAGTACTCAGTGATCAGGGTGCTCAGTGCTCAGTGCTCAGGGTTCTCCGTGCTCAGTGCTCAGGGTGCTGGGTGCTCAGTGCTCAGGGTGCTGGGTGCTCAGTACTCAGGGTGCTGGGTGCACAGTGCTCGGGGTGCTGGGTGCTTAGTGCTCAGGGTGCTGGGTGCTCAGTACTCAGGGTGCTGGGTGCTCAGTGCTCGGGGTGCTGGTTGCTCAGTGCTCAGGGTGCTGGGTGCTCAGTACTCAGTGTGCTGTGTGCTCAGTACTCGGGTGCTGGGTGCTCAGTGCTCAGGGTGCTGGGTGCTCAGTGCTCGGGGTGCTGGGTGCTCAGTGCTCAGTACTCAGGGTGCTGGGTGCTCAGTGATCAGGGTGCTGGGTGCTCAGTGCTCAGTACTCAGGGTGCTGGGTGCTCAGTGCTCAGGGTGCTGGGTGCTCAGTGCTCAGGGTGCTGGGTGCTCAGTGCTAAGGGTGCTGGGTACTCAGTGCTCAGGGTGCTGGGTGCTCAGTACTCAGGTTGCTCAGTGCTCAGTACTCGGGGTGCTGGGTGCTCAGTGCTCGGGGTGCTGGGTGCTCAGTGCTCAGTACTCAGGGTGATGGGTGCTCAGTGCTCAGGGTGCTGGGTGCTCAGTGCTCAGGGCGCTGGGTGCTCAGTGCTCAGGGTGCTGGGTACTCAGTGCTCAGGGTGCTCGGTGCTCAGTGCTCAGGGTGCTCAGTGCTCGGAGTGCTCGGAGCTCAGTACTCAGGGTGCTGGGTGCTCATTGCTCGGGGTGCTCGGTGCTCAGTACTCAGGGTGCTGGATGCTCACTGCTCGGGGTGCTGGGTGCTCAGTGCTCAGTACTCAGGGTGCTGGGTGCTCAGTGCTCAGGGTGCTGTGTGATCAGTGCTCAGGGTGCTGGGTGCTCAGTGCTCAGGGTGTTGGGTACTCAGTGCTCAGGGTGCTGGGTGCTCAGTACTCAGGGTGCTGGGTGCTCAGTACTAAGGGTGCTGGGTGCTCAGTGCTCGGGGTGCTATGTGCTCAGTGCTCGCGGTGCTGTGTTCTCAGTGCTCGGGGTGCTCGGTGCTCAGTACACAGGGTGCTGGATGCTCAGTGCTCGAGGTTCTCAGTACTCAGGGTGCTGTGTGTTCAGTGCTCAGGGTGCTGGGTGCTCAGTGCTCAAGGTGCTGGGTGCTCAGTACTCAGGGTGCTCATTGCTCAGGGTGCAGGGTGCTCAGTACTCAGGGTGCTGGGTGCTCAGTGCTCGGGGTGCTCGGAGCTCAGTACTCAGGGTGCTGGGTTCTCAGTGCTCAGGGTGCTCGGTGCTCAGTACTCAGGGTGCTCGGTGCGCAGTGCTCAGGGTGCTGAGTGCTCAGTACTCAGGGTGCTGTGTACTCAGTGCACAGGGTGCTCGGTGCTCAGTGCTCGGGGTGCTCGGAGCTCAGTACTCATGGTGCTGGGTGCTCAGTGCTCAGGGTACTCGGTGATCAGTACTCAGGGTGCTGGGAGCACAGTGCTCGGTGTGCTCGGTGCTCAGTACGTTGGGTGCTCACTACTCAGGGTGCTGGGTGCTCAGTGCTCAGGGTGCTGGATGCTCAGAGCTCAGGGTGCTGGTTGCTCAGTGCTCAGGGTGCTGGGTGCTCAGTACTCAGGGTGCTGGGTGCTCAGTGCTCGGGGTGCTGGGTGCTCAGTGCTCAGGGTGCTTGGTGCTCATTGCTCAGGGTGCTGGGTGCTCAGTGCTCGGGGTGCTCGGTGCTCAGTACTCAGGGTGCTGAGTGCTCAGTACTCAGGGTGCTGGGTGCTCAGGACTCAGGGTGCTGGGTGCTCAGTGCTCAGTGTGCTGGGTGATCAGTGCTCAGGGTGCTGGGTGCTCAGTGCTCAGGGTGCTGGGTGCTCAGTGCTCGGGGTGCTGGGTGCTCAGTAGTCAGGGTGCTGGGTGCTCAGTGCTCGGGGTGATCGGTGCTCAGTACGTTGGGTGCTCACAACTCAGAGTGCTGGGTGCTCAGTGCTCAGGGTGCTGGGTGCTCAGTGCTCAGGGTGCTCGGTGCTCAGTGCTCAGGGTGCTGGGTGCTCAGTACTCAGGGTGCTGGTTGCTCAGTACTCAGGGTGTTCAGTGCTCAGTACTCAGGGTGCTCAGTGCTCAGTACTCAGGGTGCTCAGTGCTCAGGGTGCTGGGTGCTCAGTCCTCAGTGTGCTGGGTGCTCAGTGCTCAGGGTGCTCGGTGCTCAGTGCACAGGTTGCTGAGTGCTCAGTACTCAGGGTGCTGGGTGCTCAGTGCTCGGGGTGCTGGGTGCTCAGTACTCAGGGTGCTGGGTGCTCAGTACTCAGGGTGCTGGGTGCTCAGTGCTCAGGGTGCTAGGTGATCAGTACTCAGGGTGCTGGGTGCTCAGTGCTTGGGGTGCTCGGTGCTCAGTACGTTGGGTGCTCACTACTCAGGGTGCTGGGTGCTCAGTGCTCAGGGTGCTGGGTGCTGAGTGCTCAGGGTGCTCGGTGCTCATTGCTCAGGGTCCTGGGTGCTCAGTACTCAGGGTGCTGGTTGCTCAGTACTCAGGGTGCTCAGTGCTCAGTACTCAGGGTGCTCAGTGCTCAGGGTGCTGGGTGCTCAGTCCTCAGGGTGCTGGGTGCTCAGTGCTCGGGGTGCTGGGTGCTCTGTACTCAGGGTGCTCGTTGCTCAGTACTCAGGATGCTGGCTGCTCAGTACTCAGGGTGCTGGGTGCTCAATACTCAGGGTGCTCAGTACTTGGGCCGCTGGGTGCTCAGTACTCCGGGTGCTGGGTGCTCAGTTCTCGGGGTGCTCGGTGCTCAGTACTCAGTGATCAGGGTGCTCAGTGCTCAGTGCTCAGGGTGCTCCGTGCTCAGTGCTCAGGGTGCTGGGTGCTCAGTGCTCAGGGTGCTGGGTGCTCAGTACTCAGGGTGCTGGGTGCACAGTGCTCGGGGTGCTGGGTGCTCAGTGCTCTGGGTGCTGGGTGCTCAGTACTCAGGGTGCTGGGAGCTCAGTGCTCGGGGTGCTGGGTGCTCAGTACTCGGGTGCTGGGTGCTCAGTGCTCAGGGTGCTGGGTGCTCAGTGCTCGGGGTGCTGGGTGCTCAGTGCTCAGTACTCAGGGTGCTGGGTGCTCAGTGATCGGGGTGCTGGGTGCTCAGTGCTCAGTACTCAGGGTGCTGGGTGCTCAGTGCTCAGGGTGCTGGGTGCTCAGTGCTCAGGGTGCTGGGTGCTCAGTGCTAAGGGTGCTGGGTACTCAGTGCTCAGGGTGCTGGGTGCTCAGTACTCAGGGTGCTCAGTGCTCAGTACTCGGGGTGCTGGGTGCTCAGTGACGGGGTGCTGGGTGCTCAGTGCTCAGTACTCAGTGTGCTGTGTGCTCAGTGCTCAGGGTGCTCAGTGCTCAGGGTGCTGTGTGCTCAGTGCTCAGGGTGCTGGGTGCTCAGTGCTCAGGGTGTTGGGTACTCAGTGCTCAGGGTGCTGGGTGCTCAGTACTCAGGGTGCTGGGTGCTCAGTACTCAGGGTGCTGGGTGCTCAGTGCTCGGGGTGCTATGTGCTCAGTGTTCGCGGTGCTGGGTTCTCAGTGCTCGGGGTGCTCGGTGCTCAGTACTCAGGGTGCTGGATGCTCAGTGCTCGAGGTGCTCAGTACTCAGGGTGCTGTGTGTTCAGTGCTCAGGGTGCTGGGTGCTCAGTGCTCAAGGTGCTGGGTGCTCAGTACTCAGGGTGCTCATTGCTCAGGGTGCAGGGTGCTCAGTACTCAGGGTGCCGGGTGCTCAGTGCTCGGGGTGCTCGGAGCTCAGTACTCAGGGTCCTGGGTTCTCAGTGCTCAGGGTGCTCGGTGCTCAGTACTCAGGGTGCTCGGTGCTCAGTGCTCAGGGTGCTGAGTGCTCAGTACTCAGGGTGCTGGGTACTCAGTGCACAGGTTGCTCGGTGCTCAGTGCTCGGGGTGCTCAGAGCTCAGTACTCAGGGTGCTGGGTGCTCAGTGCTCAGGGTACTCGGTGATCAGTACTCAGGGTGCTGGGTGCACAGTGCTCGGGGTGCTCGGTGCTCAGTACGTTGGGTGCTCACTACTCAGGGTGCTGGGTGCTCAGTGCTCAGGGTGCTGGATGCTCAGAGCTCAGGGTGCTGGTTGCTCAGTGCTCAGGGTGCTGGGTGCTCAGTACTCAGGGTGCTGGGTGCTCAGTGCTCGGGGTGCTGGGTGCTCAGTGCTCAGGGTGCTGGGTTCTCAGTACTCAGGGTGCTGGGTGCTCAGTACTCAGGGTGCTGGGTGCTCAGTACTCGGGTGCTGGGTGCTCAGTGCTCAGGGTGCTGGGTGCTCAGTGCTCGGGGTGCTGGGTGCTCAGTGCTCAGTACTCAGGGTGCTGGGTGCTCAGTGCTCGGGGTGCTGGGTGCTCAGTGATCAGTACTCAGGGTGCTGGGTGCTCAGTGCTCAGGGTGCTGGGTGCTCAGTGCTCAGTGTACTGGGTGCTCATTCCTCAGGGTGCTGGGTACTCAGTGCTCAGGGTGCTGGTTGCTCAGTACTCAGTGTGCTCAGTGCTCAGTACTCGGGCTGCTGGGTGTTCAGTGCTCAGGGTGCTCACTGCTCAGTACTCGGGGTGCTGGGTGCTCAGTGCTCAGGGTGCTGGGTGCTCAGTACTCAGGGTGCTGTGTGCTCAGTACTCGGGTGCTGGGTGCTCAGTGCTCAGGGTGCTGAGTGCTCAGTGCTCGGGGTGCTGGGTGCTCAGTGCTCAGTACTCAGGGTGCTGGGTGCTCAGTGATCGGGGTGCTGGGTGCTCAGTGCTCAGTACTCAGGGTGCTGGGTGCTCAGTGCTCAGGGTGCTGGGTGCTCAGTGCTCAGGGTGCTGGGTGCTCAGTGCTAAGGGTGCTGGGTACTCAGTGCTCAGGGTGCTGGGTGCTCAGTACTCAGGGTGCTCAGTGCTCAGTACTCGGGGTGCTGGGTGCTCAGTGCTCGGGGTGCTGGGTGCTCAGTGCTCAGTACTCAGGGTGATGGGTGCTCAGTGCTCAGGGTGCTGGGTGCTCAGTGCTCAGGGCGCTGGGTGCTCAGTGCTCAGGGTGCTGGGTACTCAGTGCTCAGGGTGCTCGGTGCTCAGTGCTCAGTGTGCTCAGTGCTCGGAGTGCTCGGAGCTCAGTACTCAGGGTGCTGGGTGCTCATTCCTCGGGGTGCTCGGTGCTCAGTACTCAGGGTGCTGGCTGCTCACTGCTCGGGGTGCTGGGTGCTCAGTGCTCAGTACTCAGGGTGCTGGGTGCTCAGTGCTCAGGGTGCTGTGTGATCAGTGCTCAGGGTGCTGGGTGCTCAGTGCTCAGGGTGTTGGGTACTCAGTGCTCAGGGTGCTGGGTGCTCAGTACTCAGGGTGCTGGGTGCTCAGTACTAAGTGTGCTGGGTGCTCAGTGCTCGGGGTGCTATGTGCTCAGTGCTCGCGGTGCTGTGTTCTCAGTGCTCGGGGTGCTCGGTGCTCAGTACTCAGGGTGCTGGATGCTCAGTGCTCGAGGTTCTCAGTACTCAGGGTGCTGTGTGTTCAGTGCTCAGGGTGCTGGGTGCTCAGTGCTCAAGGTGCTGGGTGCTCAGTACTCAGGGTGCTCATTGCTCAGGGTGCAGGGTGCTCAGTACTCAGGGTGCTGGGTGCTCAGTGCTCGGGGTGCTCGGAGCTCAGTACTCAGGGTGCTGGGTTCTCAGTGCTCAGGGTGCTCGGTGCTCAGTACTCAGGGTGCTCGGTGCTCAGTGCTCAGGGTGCTGAGTGCTCAGTACTCAGGGTGCTGTGTACTCAGTGCACAGGGTGCTCGGTGCTCAGTGCTCGGGGTGCTCGGAGCTCAGTACTCAGGGTGCTGGGTGCTCAGTGCTCAGGGTACTCGGTGATCAGTACTCAGGGTGCTGGGAGCACAGTGCTCGGTGTGCTCGGTGCTCAGTACGTTGGGTGCTCACTACTCAGGGTGCTGGGTGCTCAGTGCTCAGGGTGCTGGATGCTCAGAGCTCAGGTTGCTGGTTGCTCAGTGCTCAGGGTGCTGGGTGCTCAGTACTCAGGGTGCTGGGTGCTCAGTGCTCGGGGTGCTGGGTGCTCAGTGCTCAGGGTGCTGGGTTCTCAGTACTCAGGGTGCTGGGTGCTCAGTACTAAGAGTGCTGGGTGCTCAGTACTCGGGTGCTGGGTGCTCAGTGCTCAGGGTGCTGGGTGCTCAGTGCTCGGGGTGCTGGGTGCTCAGTGCTCAGTTCTCAGGGTGCTGGGTGCTCAGTGCTCGGGGTGCTGGGTGCTCAGTGATCAGTACTCAGGGTGCTGGGTGCTCAGTGCTCAGGGTGCTGGGTGCTCAGTGCTCAGTGTGCTGGGTGCTCAGTCCTCAGGGTGCTGGGTACTCAGTGCTCAGGGTGCTGGTTGCTCAGTACTCAGGGTGTTCAGTGCTCAGTACTCGGGGTGCTGGGTGTTCAGTGCTCAGGGTGCTCACTGCTCAGTACTTGGGGTGCTGGGTGCTCAGTGCTCAGTGCTCGGGGTGCTGGGTGCTCAGTGCTCGGGGCGCTCGGTGCTCAGTGCTCGGGGTGCTGGGTGCTCAGTACTCGGGGTGCTGGGTGCTCAGTGCTCAGGGTGCTCAGTGCTCAGTACTCAGTGCTCAGGGTGCTCAGTGCTCAGTGCTCAGGGTGCTGGGTGTTCAGTACTCAGGGTGCTGGGTGCTCAGTACTCAGGGTGCTGGGTGCTCAGTGCTCAGGGTGCTGGGTGCTCAGTGCTCGGGGCGCTGGGTGCTCAGTACTCAGGGTGCTGGGTGCTCAGTGCTCGGGGTGCTGGGTGCTCAGTGCTCAGGGTGCTCAGTGCTCAGGGTGCTGGGTGCTCAGTGCTCGGGGTGCTCGGTGCTCAGTACTCAGGGTGCTGAGTGCTCAGTACTCAGGGTGCTGGGTGCTCAGGACTCAGGGTGCTGGGTGCTCAGTGCTCAGTGTGCTGGGTGATCAGTGCTCAGGGTGCTGGGTGCTCAGTGCTCAGGGTGCTGGGTGCTCAGTGCTCGGGGTGCTGGGTGCTCAGTAGTCAGGGTGCTGGGTGCTCAGTGCTCGGGGTGATCGGTGCTCAGTACGTTGGGTGCTCACAACTCAGAGTGCTGGGTGCTCAGTGCTCAGGGTGCTGGGTGCTCAGTGCTCAGGGTGCTCGGTGCTCAGTGCTCAGGGTGCTGGGTGCTCAGTACTCAGGGTGCTGGTTGCTCAGTACTCAGGGTGTTCAGTGCTCAGTACTCAGGGTGCTCAGTGCTCAGTACTCAGGGTGCTCAGTGCTCAGGGTGCTGGGTGCTCAGTCCTCAGTGTGCTGGGTGCTCAGTGCTCAGGGTGCTCGGTGCTCAGTGCACAGGGTACTGAGTGCTCAGTACTCAGGGTGCTGGGTGCTCAGTGCTCGGGGTGCTGGGTGCTCAGTACTCAGGGTGCTGGGTGCTCAGTACTCAGGGTGCTGGGTGCTCAGTGCTCAGGGTGCTAGGTGATCAGTACTCAGGGTGCTGGGTGCTCAGTGCTTGGGGTGCTCGGTGCTCAGTACGTTGGGTGCTCACTACTCAGGGTGCTGGGTGCTCAGTGCTCAGGGTGCTGGGTGCTGAGTGCTCAGGGTGCTCGGTGCTCATTGCTCAGGGTCCTGGGTGCTCAGTACTCAGGGTGCTGGTTGCTCAGTACTCAGGGTGCTCAGTGCTCAGTACTCAGGGTGCTCAGTGCTCAGTACTCAGGGTGCTCAGTGCTCAGGGTGCTGGGTGCTCAGTCCTCAGGGTGCTGGGTGCTCAGTGCTCGGGGTGCTGGGTGCTCTGTACTCAGGGTGCTCGTTGCTCAGTACTCAGGATGCTGGCTGCTCAGTACTCAGGGTGCTGGGTGCTCAATACTCAGGGTGCTCAGTACTTGGGCCGCTGGGTGCTCAGTACTCCGGGTGCTGGGTGCTCAGTTCTCGGGGTGCTCGGTGCTCAGTACTCAGTGATCAGGGTGCTCAGTGCTCAGTGCTCAGGGTGCTCCGTGCTCAGTGCTCAGGGTGCTGGGTGCTCAGTGCTCAGGGTGCTGGGTGCTCAGTACTCAGGGTGCTGGGTGCACAGTGCTCGGGGTGCTGGGTGCTCAGTGCTCTGGGTGCTGGGTGCTCAGTACTCAGGGTCCTGGGTGCTCAGTGCTCGGGGTGCTGGGTGCTCAGTACTCGGGTGCTGGGTGCTCAGTGCTCAGGGTGCTGGGTGCTCAGTGCTCGGGGTGCTGGGTGCTCAGTGCTCAGTACTCAGGGTGCTGGGTGCTCAGTGATCGGGGTGCTGGGTGCTCAGTGCTCAGTACTCAGGGTGCTGGGTGCTCAGTGCTCAGGGTGCTGGGTGCTCAGTGCTCAGGGTGCTGGGTGCTCAGTGCTAAGGGTGCTGGGTACTCAGTGCTCAGGGTGCTGGGTGCTCAGTACTCAGGGTGCTCAGTGCTCAGTACTCGGGGTGCTGGGTGCTCAGTGACGGGGTGCTGGGTGCTCAGTGCTCAGTACTCAGGGTGCTGTGTGCTCAGTGCTCAGGGTGCTCAGTGCTCAGGGTGCTGTGTGCTCAGTGCTCAGGGTGCTGGGTGCTCAGTGCTCAGGGTGTTGGGTACTCAGTGCTCAGGGTGCTGGGTGCTCAGTACTCAGGGTGCTGGGTGCTCAGTACTCAGGGTGCTGGGTGCTCAGTGCTCGGGGTGCTATGTGCTGAGTGTTCGCGGTGCTGGGTTCTCAGTGCTCGGGGTGCTCGGTGCTCAGTACTCAGGGTGCTGGATGCTCAGTGCTCGAGGTGCTCAGTACTCAGGGTGCTGTGTGTTCAGTGCTCAGGGTGCTGGGTGCTCAGTGCTCAAGGTGCTGGGTGCTCAGTACTCAGGGTGCTCATTGCTCAGGGTGCAGGGTGCTCAGTACTCAGGGTGCCGGGTGCTCAGTGCTCGGGGTGCTCGGAGCTCAGTACTCAGGGTGCTGGGTTCTCAGTGCTCAGGGTGCTCGGTGCTCAGTACTCAGGGTGCTCGGTGCTCAGTGCTCAGGGTGCTGAGTGCTCAGTACTCAGGGTGCTGGGTACTCAGTGCACAGGTTGCTCGATGCTCAGTGCTCGGGGTGCTCAGAGCTCAGTACTCAGGGTGCTGGGTGCTCAGTGCTCAGGGTACTCGGTGATCAGTACTCAGGGTGCTGGGTGCACAGTGCTCGGGGTGCTCGGTGCTCAGTACGTTGGGTGCTCACTACTCAGGGTGCTGGGTGCTCAGTGCTCAGGGTGCTGGATGCTCAGAGCTCAGGGTGCTGGTTGCTCAGTGCTCAGGGTGCTGGGTGCTCAGTACTCAGGGTGCTGGGTGCTCAGTGCTCGGGGTGCTGGGTGCTCAGTGCTCAGGGTGCTGGGTTCTCAGTACTCAGGGTGCTGGGTGCTCAGTACTCAGGGTGCTGGGTGCTCAGTACTCGGGTGCTGGGTGCTCAGTGCTCAGGGTGCTGGGTGCTCAGTGCTCGGGGTGCTGGGTGCTCAGTGCTCAGTACTCAGGGTGCTGGGTGCTCAGTGCTCGGGGTGCTGGGTGCTCAGTGATCAGTACTCAGGGTGCTGGGTGCTCAGTGCTCAGGGTGCTGGGTGCTCAGTGCTCAGTGTGCTGGGTGCTCAGTCCTCAGTGCTCAGGGTGCTGGTTGCTCAGTACTCAGGGTGCTCAGTGCTCAGTACTCGGGGTGCTGGGTGTTCAGTGCTCAGGGTGCTCACTGCTCAGTACTCGGGGTGCTGGGTGCTCAGTGCTCAGGGTGCTGGGTGCTCAGTACTCAGGGTGCTGTGTGCTCAGTACTCGGGTGCTGGGTGCTCAGTGCTCAGGGTGCTGGGTGCTCAGTGCTCGGGGTGCTGGGTGCTCAGTGCTCAGTACTCAGGGTGCTGGGTGCTCAGTGATCGGGGTGCTGGGTGCTCAGTGCTCAGTACTCAGGGTGCTGGGTGCTCAGTGCTCAGGGTGCTGGGTGCTCAGTGCTCAGGGTGCTGGGTGCTCAGTGCTAAGGGTGCTGGGTACTCAGTGCTCAGGGTGCTGGGTGCTCAGTACTCAGGGTGCTCAGTGCTCAGTACTCGGGGTGCTGGGTGCTCAGTGCTCGGGGTGCTGGGTGCTCAGTGCTCAGTACTCAGGGTGATGGGTGCTCAGTGCTCAGGGTGCTGGGTGCTCAGTGCTCAGGGCGCTGGGTGCTCAGTGCTCAGGGTGCTGGGTACTCAGTGCTCAGGGTGCTCGGTGCTCAGTGCTCAGGGTGCTCAGTGCTCGGAGTGCTCGGTGCTCAGTACTCAGGGTGCTGGCTGCTCACTGCTCGGGGTGCTGGGTGCTCAGTGCTCAGTACTCAGGGTGCTGGGTGCTCAGTGCTCAGGGTGCTGTGTGATCAGTGCTCAGGGTGCTGGGTGCTCAGTGCTCAGGGTGTTGGGTACTCAGTGCTCAGGGTGCTGGGTGCTCAGTACTCAGGGTGCTGGGTGCTCAGTACTAAGGGTGCTGGGTGCTCAGTGCTCGGGGTGCTATGTGCTCAGTGCTCGCGGTGCTGTGTTCTCAGTGTTCGGGGTGCTCGGTGCTCAGTACTCAGGGTGCTGGATGCTCAGTGCTCGAGGTTCTCAGTACTCAGGGTGCTGTGTGTTCAGTGCTCAGGGTGCTGGGTGCTCAGTGCTCAAGGTGCTGGGTGCTCAGTACTCAGGGTGCTCATTGCTCAGGGTGCAGGGTGCTCAGTACTCAGGGTGCTGGGTGCTCAGTGCTCGGGGTGCTCGGAGCTCAGTACTCAGGGTGCTGGGTTCTCAGTGCTCAGGGTGCTCGGTGCTCAGTACTCAGGGTGCTCGGTGCTCAGTGCTCAGGGTGCTGAGTGCTCAGTACTCAGGGTGCTGTGTACTCAGTGCACAGGGTGCTCGGTGCTCAGTGCTCGGGGTGCTCGGAGCTCAGTACTCAGTGTGCTGGGTGCTCAGTGCTCAGGGTACTCGGTGATCAGTACTCAGGGTGCTGGGAGCACAGTGCTCGGTGTGCTCGGTGCTCAGTACGTTGGGTGCTCACTACTCAGGGTGCTGGGTGCTCAGTGCTCAGGGTGCTGGATGCTCAGAGCTCAGGGTGCTGGTTGCTCAGTGCTCAGGGTGCTGGGTGCTCAGTACTCAGGGTGCTGGGTGCTCAGTGCTCGGGGTGCTGGGTGCTCAGTGCTCAGGGTGCTGGGTTCTCAGTACTCAGGGTGCTGGGTGCTCAGTACTAAGGGTGCTGGGTGCTCAGTACTCGGGTGCTGGGTGCTCAGTGCTCAGGGTGCTGGGTGCTCAGTGCTCGGGGTGCTGGGTGCTCAGTGCTCAGTACTCAGGGTGCTGGGTGCTCAGTGCTCGGGGTGCTGGGTGCTCAGTGATCAGTACTCAGGGTGCTGGGTGCTCAGTGCTCAGGGTGCTGGGTGCTCAGTGCTCAGTGTGCTGGGTGCTCAGTCCTCAGGGTGCTGGGTACTCAGTGCTCAGGGTGCTGGTTGCTCAGTACTCAGGGTGCTCAGTGCTCAGTACTCGGAGTGCTGGGTGTTCAGTGCTCAGGGTGCTCACTGCTCAGTACTTGGGGTGCTGGGTGCTCAGTGCTCAGTGCTCGGGGTGCTGGGTGCTCAGTGCTCGGGGCGCTCGGTGCTCAGTGCTCGGGGTGCTGGGTGCTCAGTACTCGGGGTGCTGGGTGCTCAGTGCTCAGGGTGCTCAGTGCTCAGTACTCAGTGCTCAGGGTCTCAGTGCTCAGTGCTCAGGGTGCTGGGTGTTCAGTACTCAGGGTGCTGGGTGCTCAGTACTCAGGGTGCTGGGTGCTCAGTGCTCAGGGTGCTGGGTGCTCAGTGCTCGGGGCGCTGGGTGCTCACTACTCAGGGTGCTGGGTGCTCAGTGCTCGGGGTGCTGGGTGCTCAGTGCTCAGGGTGCTCAGTGCTCAGGGTGCTGGGTGCTCAGTGCTCGGGGTGCTCGGTGCTCAGTACTCAGGGTGCTGAGTGCTCAGTACTCAGGGTGCTGGGTGCTCAGGACTCAGGGTGCTGGGTGCTCAGTGCTCAGTGTGCTGGGTGATCAGTGCTCAGGGTGCTGGGTGCTCAGTGCTCAGGGTGCTGGGTGCTCAGTGCTCGGGGTGCTGGGTGCTCAGTAGTCAGGGTGCTGGGTGCTCAGTGCTCGGGGTGATCGGTGCTCAGTACGTTGGGTGCTCACAACTCAGAATGCTGGGTGCTCAGTGCTCAGGGTGCTGGGTGCTCAGTGCTCAGGATGCTCGGTGCTCAGTGCTCAGGGTGCTGGGTGCTCAGTACTCAGGGTGCTGGTTGCTCAGTACTCAGGGTGTTCAGTGCTCAGTACTCAGGGTGCTCAGTGCTCAGTACTCAGGGTGCTCAGTGCTCAGGGTGCTGGGTGCTCAGTCCTCAGTGTGCTGGGTGCTCAGTGCTCAGGGTGCTCGGTGCTCAGTGCACAGGGTGCTGAGTGCTCAGTACTCAGGGTGCTGGGTGCTCAGTGCTCGGGGTGCTGGGTGCTCAGTACTCAGGGTGCTGGGTGCTCAGTACTCAGGGTGCTGGGTGCTCAGTGCTCAGGGTGCTAGGTGATCAGTACTCAGGGTGCTGGGTGCTCAGTGCTTGGGGTGCTCGGTGCTCAGTATGTTGGGTGCTCACTACTCAGGGTGCTGGGTGCTGAGTGCTCAGGGTGCTGGGTGCTGAGTGCTCAGGGTGCTCGGTGCTCATTGCTCAGGGTCCTGGGTGCTCAGTACTCAGGGTGCTGGTTGCTCAGTACTCAGGGTGCTCAGTGCTCAGTACTCAGGGTGCTCAGTGCTCAGTACTCAGGGTGCTCAGTGCTCAGGGTGCTGGGTGCTCAGTGCTAAGGGTGCTGGGTACTCAGTGCTCAGGGTGCTGGGTGCTCAGTACTCAGGGTGCTCAGTGCTCAGTACTCGGGGTGCTGGGTGCTCAGTGACGGGGTGCTGGGTGCTCAGTGCTCAGTACTCAGGGTGCTGTGTGCTCAGTGCTCAGGGTGCTCAGTGCTCAGGGTGCTGTGTGCTCAGTGCTCAGGGTGCTGGGTGCTCAGTGCTCAGGGTGTTGGGTACTCAGTGCTCAGGGTGCTGGGTGCTCAGTACTCAGGGTGCTGGGTGCTCAGTACTCAGGGTGCTGGGTGCTCAGTGCTCGGGGTGCTATGTGCTCAGTGCTCGCGGTGCTGGGTTCTCAGTGCTCGGGGTGCTCGGTGCTTAGTACTCAGGGTGCTGGATGCTCAGTGCTCGAGGTTCTCAGTACTCAGGGTGCTGTGTGTTCAGTGCTCAGGGTGATGGGTGCTCAGTGCTCAAGGTGCTGGGTGCTCAGTACTCAGGGTGCTCATTGCTCAGGGTGCAGGGTGCTCAGTACTCAGGGTGCCGGGTGCTCAGTGCTCGGGGTGCTCTGAGCTCAGTACTCAGGGTGCTGAGTGCTCAGTACTCAGGGTGCTGGGTACTCAGTGCACAGGTTGCTCGGTGCTCAGTGCTCGGGGTGCTCAGAGCTCAGTACTCAGGGTGCTGGGTGCTCAGTGCTCAGGGTACTCGGTGATCAGTACTCAGGGTGCTGGGTGCACAGTGCTCGGGGTGCTCGGTGCTCAGTACGTTGGGTGCTCACTACTCAGGGTGCTGGGTGCTCAGTGCTCAGGGTGCTGGATGCTCAGAGCTCAGGGTGCTGGTTGCTCAGTGCTCAGGGTGCTGGTTGCTCAGTGCTCAGGGTGCTGGGTGCTCAGTACTCAGGGTGCTGGGTGCTCAGTGCTCGGGGTGCTGGGTGCTCAGTGCTCAGGGTGCTGGGTTCTCAGTACTCAGGGTGCTGGGTGCTCAGTACTCAGGGTGCTGGGTGCTCAGTACTCGGGTGCTGGGTGCTCAGTGCTCAGGGTGCTGGGTGCTCAGTGCTCGGGGTGCTGGGTGCTCAGTGCTCAGTACTCAGGGTGCTGGGTGCTCAGTGCTCGGGGTGCTGGGTGCTCAGTGATCAGTACTCAGGGTGCTGGGTGCTCAGTGCTCAGGGTGCTGGGTGCTCAGTGCTCAGTGTGCTGGGTGCTCAGTCCTCAGGGTGCTGGGTACTCAGTGCTCAGGGTGCTGGTTGCTCAGTACTCAGGGTGCTGGGTGCTCAGTACTCAGGGTGCTGGGTGCTCAGTACTCGGGTGCTGGGTGCTCAGTGCTCAGGGTGCTGGGTGCTCAGTGCTCGGGGTGCTGGGTGCTCAGTGCTCAGTACTCAGGGTGCTGGGTGCTCAGTGCTCGGGGTGCTGGGTGCTCAGTGCTCAGTACTCGGGGTGCTGGGTGTTCAGTGCTCAGGGTGCTCACTGCTCAGTACTCGGGGTGCTGGGTGCTCAGTGCTCAGTGCTCGGGGTGCTGGGTGCTCAGTGCTCGGGGTGCTGAGTGCTCAGTACTCGGGGTGCTGGGTGCTCAGTGCGCAGGGTGCTCAGTGCTCAGTACTCAGTGCTCAGGGTGCTCAGTGCTCAGTGCTCAGGGTGCTGGGTGTTCAGTACTCAGGGTGCTGGGTGCTCAGTACTCAGGATGCTGGGTGCTCAGTGCACAGGGTGCTGGGTGCTCAGTGCTCTGGGCGCTGGGTGCTCAGTACTCAGGGTGCTGGGTGCTCAGTGCTCGGGGTGCTGGGTGCTCAGTGCTCAGGATGCTGGGTGCTCAGTACTCAGGGTGCTGGGTGCTCAGTACTCGGGATGCTGGGTGCTCAGTACTCAGGGTGCTGGGTGCTCAGTACTCAGGGTGCTGGGTGCTCAGTACTCGGGTGCTGGGTGCTCAGTGCTCAGGGTGCTGGGTGCTCAGTGTTCGGGGTGCTGGGTGCTCAGTGCTCAGTACTCAGGTTGCTGGGTGCTCAGTGCTCGGGGTGCTGGGTGCTCAGTGCTCAGTACTCAGGGTGCTGGGTGCTCAGTGCTCAGGGTGCTGGGTGCTCAGTGCTCTGGGTGCTCGGTGCTCGGGGCGCTGGGTGCTCAGTGCTCAGGGTCCTCGGAGCTCAGTACTCAGGGTGCTGGGTGTTCAGTGCTCGGGGTGCTCGGTGCTCAGTACTCAGGGTGCTGGGTGCTCAGTGCTCGGGGTGCTGGGTGCTCAGTGCTCAGTACTCAGGGTGCAGGGTGCTCAGTGCTCGGGGTGCTGGGTGCTCAGTGCTCAGTACTCAGGGTGCTGGGTGCTCAGTGCTCAGGTTCCTGGGTGCTCATTGCTCAGGGTGCTGGGTGCTCAGTACTCAGGGATCTTGGTGCTCAGTCCTCAGGGTGCTCAGTGCTCAGGGTGCTGGGTGCTCAGTGCTCGGGGTGCTCGGTGCTCAGTACTCAGGGTGCTGAGTGCTCAGTACTCAGGGTGCTGGGTGCTCAGGACTCAGGGTGCTGGGTGCTCAGTGCTCAGTGTGCTGGGTGATCAGTGCTCAGGGTGCTGGGTGCTCAGTGCTCAGGGTGCTGGGTGCTCAGTGCTCAGGGTGCTCGGTGCTCAGTGCTCAGGGTGCTGGGTGCTCAGTACTCAGGGTGCTGGTTGCTCAGTACTCAGGGTGTTCAGTGCTCAGTACTCAGGGTGCTCAGTGCTCAGTACTCAGGGTGCTCAGTGCTCAGGGTGCTGGGTGCTCAGTCCTCAGGGTGCTGGGTGCTCAGTGCTCAGGGTGCTCGGTGCTCAGTGCACAGTTTGCTGAGTGCTCAGTACTCAGGGTGCTGGGTGCTCAGTGCTCGGGGTGCTGGGTGCTCAGTACCCAGGGTGCTGGGTGCTCAGTACTCAGGGTGCTGGGTGCTCAGTGCTCAGGGTGCTAGGTGATCAGTACTCAGGGTGCTGGGTGCTCAGTGCTTGGGGTGCTCGGTGCTCAGTACGTTGGGTGCTCACTACTCAGGGTGCTGGGTGCTCAGTGCTCAGGGTGCTGGGTGCTCAGTGCTCAGGGTGCTCGGTGCTCATTGCTCAGGGTCCTGGGTGCTCAGTACTCAGGGTGCTGGTTGCTCAGTACTCAGGGTGCTCAGTGCTCAGTACTCAGTGTGCTCAGTGCTCAGTACTCAGGGTGCTCAGTGCTCAGGGTGCTGGGTGCTCAGTCCTCAGGGTGCTGGGTGCTCAGTGCTCGGGGTGCTGGGTGCTCTGTACTCAGGGTGCTCGTTGCTCAGTACTCAGGATGCTGGCTGCTCAGTACTCAGGGTGCTGGGTGCTCAATACTCAGGGTGCTCAGTACTTGGGCTGCTGGGTGCTCAGTACTCCGGGTGCTGGGTGCTCAGTTCTCGGGGTGCTCGGTGCTCAGTACTCAGTGATCAGGGTGCTCAGTGCTCAGTGCTCAGGGTGCTCCGTGCTCAGTGCTCAGGGTGCTGGGTGCTCAGTGCTCAGGGTGCTGGGTGCTCAGTACTCAGGGTGCTGGGTGCACAGTGCTCGGGGTGCTGGGTGCTCAGTGCTCTGGGTGCTGGGTGCTCAATACTCAGGGTGCTGGGTGCTCAGTGCTCGGTGTGCTGGGTGCTCAGTACTCGGGTGCTGGGTGCTCAGTGCTCAGGGTGCTGGGTTCTCAGTGCTCGGGGTGCTGGGTGCTCAGTGCTCAGTACTCAGGGTGCTGGGTGCTCAGTGATCGGGGTGCTGGGTGCTCAGTGCTCAGTACTCAGGGTGCTGGGTGCTCAGTGCTCAGGGTGCTGGGTGCTCAGTGCTCAGGGTGCTGGGTGCTCAGTGCTAAGGCTGCTGGGTACTCAGTGCTCAGGGTGCTGGGTGCTCAGTACTCAGGGTGCTCAGTGCTCAGTACTCGGGGTTCTGGGTGCTCAGTGCTCGGGGTGCTGGGTGCTCAGTGCTCAGTACTCAGGGTGCTGGGTGCTCAGTACTCAGGGTGCTCAGTGCTCAGGGTGCTGTGTGCTCAGTGCTCAGGGTGCTGGGTGCTCAGTGCTCAGGGTGTTGGGTACTCAGTGCTCAGGGTGCTGGGTGCTCAGTACTCAGGGTGCTGGGTGCTCAGTACTCAGGGTGCTGGGTGCTCAGTGCTCGGGGTGCTATGTGCTCAGTGCTCGCGGTGCTGGGTTCTCAGTGCTCGGGGTGCTCGGTGCTCAGTACTCAGGGTGCTGGATGCTCAGTGCTCGAGGTTCTCAGTACTCAGGGTGCTGTGTGTTCAGTGCTCAGGGTGATCGGTGCTCAGTGCTCAAGGTGCTGGGTGCTCAGTACTCAGGGTGCTCATTGCTCAGGGTGCAGGGTGCTCAGTACTCAGGGTGCCGGGTGCTCAGTGCTCGGGGTGCTCGGAGCTCAGTACTCAGGGTGCTGGGTTCTCAGTGCTCAGGGTGCTCGGTGCTCAGTACTCAGGGTGCTCGGTGCTCAGTGCTCAGGGTGCTGAGTGCTCAGTTCTCAGGGTGCTGGGTGCTCAGTGCTCGGTGTGCTGGGTGCTCAGTACTCGGGTGCTGGGTGCTCAGTGCTCAGGGTGCTGGGTGCTCAGTGCTCGGGGTGCTGGGTGCTCAGTGCTCAGTACTCAGGGTGCTGGGTGCTCAGTGATCGGGGTGCTGGGTGCTCAGTGCTCAGTACTCAGGGTGCTGGGTGCTCAGTGCTCAGGGTGCTGGGTGCTCAGTGCTCAGGGTGCTGGGTGCTCAGTGCTAAGGGTGCTGGGTACTCAGTGCTCAGGGTGCTGGGTGCTCAGTACTCAGGGTGCTCAGTGCTCAGTACTCGGGGTGCTGGGTGCTCAGTGCTCGGGGTGCTGGGTGCTCAGTGCTCAGTACTCAGGGTGCTGGGTGCTCAGTGCTCAGGGTGCTCAGTGCTCAGTGTGCTGTGTGCTCAGTGCTCAGGGTGCTGGGTGCTCAGTGCTCAGGGTGTTGGGTACTCAGTGCTCAGGGTGCTGGGTGCTCAGTACTCAGGGTGATGGGTGCTCAGTACTCAGGGTGCTCGGTGCTCAGTGCTCGGGGTGCTATGTGCTCAGTGCTCGCGGTGCTGGGTTCTCAGTGCTCGGGGTGCTCGGTGCTCAGTACTCAGGGTGCTGGATGCTCAGTGCTCGAGGTTCTCAGTACTCAGGGTGCTGTGTGTTCAGTGCTCAGGGTGATGGGTGCTCAGTGCTCAAGGTGCTGGGTGCTCAGTACTCAGGGTGCTCATTGCTCAGGGTGCAGGGTGCTCAGTACTCAGGGTGCCGGGTGCTCAGTGCTCGGGGTGCTCGGAGCTCAGTACTCAGGGTGCTGGGTTCTCAGTGCTCAGGGTGCTCGGTGCTCAGTACTCAGGGTGCTCGGTGCTCAGTGCTCAGGGTGCTGAGTGCTCAGTACTCAGGGTGCTGGGTACTCAGTGCACAGGTTGCACGGTGCTCAGTGCTCGGGGTGCTCAGAGCTCAGTACTCAGGGTGCTGGGTGCTCAGTGCTCAGGGTACTCGGTGATCAGTACTCAGGGTGCTGGGTGCACAGTGCTCGGGGTGCTCGGTGCTCAGTACGTTGGGTGCTCACTACTCAGGGTGCTGGGTGCTCAGTGCTCAGGGTGCTGGATGCTCAGAGCTCAGGGTGCTGGTTGCTCAGTGCTCAGGGTGCTGGGTGCTCAGTACTCAGGGTGCTGGGTGCTCAGTGCTCGGGGTGCTGGGTGCTCAGTGCTCAGGGTGCTGGGTTCTCAGTACTCAGGGTGCTGGGTGCTCAGTACTCAGGGTGCTGAGTGCTCAGTACTCGGGTGCTGGGTGCTCAGTGCTCAGGGTGCTGGGTGCTCAGTGCTCGGGGTGCTGGGTGCTCAGTGCTCAGTACTCAGGGTGCTGGGTGCTCAGTGCTCGGGGTGCTGGGTGCTCAGTGATCAGTACTCAGGGTGCTGGGTGCTCAGTGCTCAGGGTGCTGGGTGCTCAGTGCTCAGTGTGCTGGGTGCTCAATCCTCAGGGTGCTGGGTACTCAGTGCTCAGGGTGCTGGTTGCTCAGTACTCAGGGTGCTCAGTGCTCAGTACTCGGGGTGCTGGGTGTTCAGTGCTCAGGGTGCTCACTGCTCAGTACTCGGGGTGCTGGCTGCTCAGTGCTCAGTGCTCGGGGTGCTGGGTGCTCAGTGCTCGGGGCGCTGGGTGCTCAGTGCTCGGGGTGCTGGGTGCTCAGTACTCGGGGTGCTGGGTGCTCAGTGCTCAGGGTGCTCAGTGCTCAGTACTCAGTGCTCAGGGTGCTCAGTGCTCAGTGCTCAGGGTGCTGGGTGTTCAGGACTCAGGGTGCTGGGTGCTCAGTACTCAGGGTGCTGGGTGCTCAGTGCTCAGGGTGCTGGGTGCTCAGTGCTCGGGGCGCTGGGTGCTCAGTACTCAGGGTGCTGGGTGCTCAGTGCTCGGGGTGCTGGGTGCTCAGTGCTCAGGATGCTGGGTGCTCAGTACTCAGGGTGCTGGGTGCTCAGTACTCGGGATGCTGGGTGCTCAGTACTCAGGGTGCTGGGTGCTCAGTACTCAGGGTGCTGGGTGCTCAGTACTCGGGTGCTGGGTGCTCAGTGCTCAGGGTGCTGGGTGCTCAGTGTTCGGGGTGCTGGGTGCTCAGTGCTCAGTACTCAGGGTGCTGGGTGCTCAGTGCTCGGGGTGCTGGGTGCTCAGTGCTCAGTACTCAGGGTGCTGGGTGCTCAGTGCTCAGGGTGCTGGGTGCTCAGTGCTCAGGGTGCTCGGTGCTCGGGGCGATGGGTGCTCAGTGCTCGGGGTCCTCGGAGCTCAGTACTCAGGGTGCTGGGTGTTCAGTGCTCGGGGTGCTCGGTGCTCAGTACTCAGGGTGCTGGGTGCTCAGTGCTCGGGGTGCTGGGTGCTCAGTGCTCAGTACTCAGGGTGCAGGGTGCTCAGTGCTCGGGGTGCTGGGTGCTCAGTGCTCAGTACTCAGGGTGCTGGGTGCTCAGTGCTCAGGTTCCTGGGTGCTCATTGCTCAGGGTGCTGGGTGCTCAGTACTCAGGGTGCTGGGTGCTCAGTCCTCAGGGTGCTCAGTGCTCAGGGTGCTGGGTGCTCAGTGCTCGGGGTGCTCGTTGCTCAGTACTCAGGGTGCTGAGTGCTCAGTACTCAGGGTGCTGGGTGCTCAGGACTCAGGGTGCTGGGTGCTCAGTGCTCAGTGTGCTGGGTGATCAGTGCTCAGGGTGCTGGGTGCTCAGTGCTCAGGGTGCTGGGTGCTCAGTGCTCGGGGTGCTGGGTGCTCAGTAGTCAGGGTGCTGGGTGCTCAGTGCTCAGGGTGCTCGGTGCTCAGTACGTTGGTTGCTCACAACTCAGAGTGCTGGGTGCTAAGTGCTCAGGGTGCTGGGTGCTCAGTGCTCAGGGTGCTCGGTGCTCAGTGCTCAGGGTGCTGGGTGCTCAGTACTCAGGTTGCTGGTTGCTCAGTACTCAGGGTGTTCAGTGCTCAGTACTCAGGGTGCTCAGTGCTCAGTACTCAGGGTGCTCAGTGCTCAGGATGCTGGGTGCTCAGTCCTCAGGGTGCTGGGTGCTCAGTGTTCAGGGTGCTCGGTGCTCAGTGCACAGGGTGCTGGGTGCTCAGTACTCAGGGTGCTGGGTGCTCAGTACTCAGGGTGCTGGGTGCTCAGTGCTCAGGGTGCTAGGTGATCAGTGCTCAGGGTGCTGGGTGCTCAGTGCTCAGGGTGCTGGGTGCTCAGTGCTCGGGTTGCTGGGTGCTCAGTACTCAGGGTGCTGGGTGCTCAGTGCTTGGGGTGCTCGGTGCTCAGTACGTTGGGTGCTCACTACTCAGGGTGCTGGGTGCTCAGTGCTCAGGGTGCTGGGTGCTCAGTGCTCAGGGTGCTCGGTGCTCATTGCTCAGGGTGCTGGTTGCTCAGTACTCAGGGTGCTCAGTGCTCAGTACTCAGGGTGCTCAGTGCTCAGTACTCAGGGTGCTCAGTGCTCAGGGTGCTGGGTGCTCAGTCCTCAGGGTGCTGGGTGCTCAGTGCTCGGGGTGCTGGGTGCTCTGTACTCAGGGTGCTCGTTGCTCAGTACCCAGGAGGCTGGCTGCTCAGTACTCAGGGTGCTGGGTGCTCAATACTCAGGGTGCTCAGTGCTTGGGCTGCTGGGTGCTCAGTACAACGGGTGCTGCTTGCTCAGTTCTCGGGGTGCTCGGTGCTCAGTACTCAGTGATCAGGGTGCTCAGTGCTCAGTGCTCAGGGTGCTCCGTGCTCAGTGCTCAGGGTGCTGGGTGCTCAGTGCTCAGGGTGCTGGGTGCTCAGTACTCAGGGTGCTGGGTGCACAGTGCTCGGGGTGCTGGGTGCTCAGTGCTCAGGGTGCTGGGTGCTCAGTACTCAGGGTGCTGGGTGCTCAGTGCTCGGGGTGCTGGGTGCTCAGTGCTCAGGGTGCTGGGTGCTCAGTACTCAGGGTGCTGTGTGTTCAGTACTCGGGTGCTGGGTGCTCAGTGCTCAGGGTGCTGGGTGCTCAGTGCTCGGGGTGCTGGGTGCTCAGTGCTCAGTACTCAGGGTGCTGGGTGTTCAGTGATCGGGGTGCTGGGTGCTCAGTGCTCAGTACTCAGGGTGCTGGGTGCTCAGTGCTCAGGGTGCTGGGTGCTCAGTGCTCAGGGTGCTGGGTGCTCAGTGCTAAGGGTGCTGGGTACTCAGTGCTCAGGGTGCTGGGTGCTCAGTACTCAGGATGCTCAGTGCTCAGTACTCGGTGTGCTGGGTGCTCAGTGCTCTTGGTGCTGGGTGCTCAGTGCTCAGTACTCAGGGAGCTGGGTGCTCAGTGCTCAGGGTGCTGGGTGCTCAGTGCTCAGGGCGCTGGGTGCTCAGCGCTCAGGGTGCTGGGTACTCAGTGCTCAGTGTGCTCGGTGCTCAGTGCTCAGGGTGCTCAGTGCTGGGAGTGCTCGGAGCTCAGTATTCAGGGTGCTGGGTGCTCATTGCTCGGGGTGCTCGGTGCTCAGTACTCAGGGTGCTGGCTGCTCACTGCTCGGGGTGCTGGGTGCTCAGTGCTCAGTACTCAGGGTGCTGGGTGCTCAGTGTTCAGGGTGCTGTGTGCTCAGTGCTCAGGGTGCTGGGTGCTCAGTGCTCAGGGTGTTGGGTACTCAGTGCTCAGGGTGCTGGGTGCTCAGTACTCAGGGTGCTGGGTGCTCAGTACTCAGGGTGCTGGGTTCTCAGTGCTCGGGGTGCTCGGTGCTCAGTACTCAGGGTGCTGGATGCTCAGTGCTCGAGGTGCTCAGTACTCAGGGTGCTGTGTGTTCAGTGCTCAGGGTGCTGGGTGCTCAGTGCTCAAGGTGCTGGGTGCTCAGTACTCAGGGTGCTCAGTGCTCAGGGTGCTGTGTGCTCAGTGCTCAGGGTGCTCGGTGCTCAGTGCTCAGGGTGCTGAGTGCTCAGTACTCAGGGTGCTGGGTGCACAGTGCTCGGGGTGCTCGGTGCTCAGTACGTTGGGTGCTCACTACTCAGGGTGCTGGGTGCTCAGTGCTCAGGGTGCTCACTGCTCAGTACTCGGGGTGCTGGGTGCTCAGTGCTCAGTGCTCGGGGTGCTGGGTGCTCAGTGCTCGGGGCGCTGGGTGCTCAGTGCTCGGGGTGCTGGGTGCTCAGTACTCGGGGTGCTGGGTGCTCAGTGCTCAGGGTGCTCAGTGCTCAGTACTCAGTGCTCAGGGTGCTCAGTGCTCAGTGCTCAGGGTGCTGGGTGTTCAGTACTCAGGGTGCTGGGTGCTCAGTACTCAGGGTGCTGGGTGCTCAGTGCTCAGGGTGCTGGGTGCTCAGTGCTCGGGGCGCTGGGTGCTCAGTACTCAGGGTGCTGGGTGCTCAGTGCTCGAGGTGCTGGGTGCTCAGTGCTCAGGATGCTGGGTGCTCAGTACTCAGGGTGCTGGGTGCTCAGTACTCGGGATGCTGGGTGCTCAGTACTCAGGGTGCTGGGTGCTCAGTACTCAGGGTGCTGGGTGCTCAGTACTCGGGTGCTGGGTGCTCAGTGCTCAGGGTGCTGGGTCCTCAGTGTTCGGGGTGCTGGGTGCTCAGAGCTCAGTACTCAGGGTGCTGGGTGCTCAGTGCTCGGGGTGCTGGGTGCTCAGTGCTCAGTACTCAGGGTGCTGGGTGCTCAGTGCTCAGGGTGCTGTGTGCTCAGTGCTCAGGGTGCTGGGTGCTCAGTGCTCAGGGTGCTGGGTACTCAGTGCTTAGGGTGCTGGGTGCTCAGTGCTCGAGGTGCTCAGTACTCAGGGTGCTGTGTGTTCAGTGCTCAGGGTGCTGGGTGCTCAGTGCTCGGGGTGCTCGGTGAGCAGTGCTCAAGGTGCTGGGAGCTCAGTACTCAGGTTCCTCATTGCTCAGGGTGCTGGGTGCTCAGTAGTCAGGGTGCTGGGTGCTCAGTGCTCAGGGTGCTCGGTGCTCGGGGCGCTGGGTGCTCAGTGCTCGGGGTCCTCGGAGCTCAGTACTCAGGGTGCTGGGTGTTCAGTGCTCGGGGTGCTCGGTGCTCAGTACTCAGGGTGCTGGGTGCTCAGTGCTCGGGGTGCTGGGTGCTCAGTGCTCAGTACTCAGGGTGCTGGGTGCTCAGTGCTCGGGGTGCTGGGTGCTCAGTGCTCAGTACTCAGGGTGCTGGGTGCTCAGTGCTCAGGTTCCTGGGTTCTCAGTGCTCAGGGTGCTGGGTGCTCAGTGCTCAGGGTGCTGGGTGCTCAGTACTCGGGGTGCTCGGTGCTCAGTGCTGAGGGTGCTGAGTGATCAGTACTCAGGGTGCTGGGTACTCAGTGCTCAGGGTGCTCGGTGCTCAGTACTCGGGGTGCTGGGTGCTCATTCTCGGGGTGCTGGTTGCTCAGTGCTCAGGGTGCTGGGTGCTCAGTACTCAGGGTGCTTGGTGCTCATTGCTCAGGGTGCTGGGTGCTCACTACTCAGGGTGCTGGGAGCTCAGTGCTCAGGGTGATCGGTGCTCAGTACTCAGAGTGCTCAGTACTCATGGTGCTGGGTGCTCAGTGCTCGGGGTGCTGGGTGCTCAGTACTGAGGGTGCTTTGGGTTCTGGGTGCTCAGTGCTCAGGATGATCGGTGCTCAGTACTCAGGGTGCTGGTTGCTCAGTGCTCAGGGTGCTGGGTGCTCAGTCCTCAGGGTGCTCAGTGCTCAGGGTCCTGGGTGCTCAGTGCTCGGGTTGCTCGGTGCTCAGTACTCAGGGTGCTGAGTGCTCAGTACTCAGGGTGCTGGGTGCTCAGTACTCAGGGTGCTGGGTGCTCAGTGCTCAGTGTGCTGGGTGATCAGTGCTCAGGGTGCTGGTTGCTCAGTGCTCAGGGTGCTGGGTGCTCAGTGCTCGGGGTGCTGGGTGCTCAGTAGTCAGGGTGCTGGGTGCTCAGTGCTCGGGGTGCTCGGTGCTCAGTACGTTGTGTGCTCACAACTCAGAGTGCTGGGTGCTCAGTGCTCAGGGTGCTGGGTGCTCAGTGCTCAGGGTGCTCGGTGCTCAGTGCTCAGGGTGCTGGGTGCTCAGTACTCAGGGTGCTGGTTGCTCAGTACTCAGGGTGTTCAGTGCTCAGTACTCAGGGTGCTCAGTGCTCAGTACTCAGGGTGCTCAGTGCTCAGGGTGCTGGGTGCTCAGTCCTCAGGGTGCTGGGTGCTCAGTGCTCAGGGTGCTCGGTGCTCAGTGCACAGGGTGCTGGGTGCCCAGTACTCAGGGTGCTGGGTGCTCAGTGCTCGAGGTGCTGGGTGCTCAGTGCTCAGGGTGCTGGGTGCTCAGTGCTCAGGGTGCTGGGTGCTCAGTACTCAGGGTGCTGGGTGCACAGTGCTCGGGGTGCTGGGTGCTCAGTGCTCTGGGTGCTGGGTGCTCAGTACTCAGGGTGCTGGGAGCTCAGTGCTCGGGGTGCTGGGTGCTCAGTACTCGGGTGCTGGGTGCTCAGTGCTCAGGGTGCTGGGTGCTCAGTGCTCGGGGTGCTGGGTGCTCAGTGCTCAGTACTCAGGGTGCTGGGTGCTCAGTGATCGGGGTGCTGGGTGCTCAGTGCTCAGTACTCAGGGTGCTGGGTGCTCAGTGCTCAGGGTGCTGGGTGCTCAGTGCTCAGGGTGCTGGGTGCTCAGTGCTAAGGGTGCTGGGTACTCAGTGCTCAGGGTGCTGGGTGCTCAGTACTCAGGGTGCTCAGTGCTCAGTACTCGGGGTGCTGGGTGCTCAGTGACGGGGTGCTGGGTGCTCAGTGCTCAGTACTCAGTGTGCTGTGTGCTCAGTGCTCAGGGTGCTCAGTGCTCAGTGTGCTGTGTGCTCAGTGCTCAGGGTGCTGGGTGCTCAGTACTCAGGGTGCTCATTGCTCAGGGTGCAGGGTGCTCAGTACTCAGGGTGCCGGGTGCTCAGTGCTCGGGGTGCTCGGAGCTCAGTACTCAGGGTCCTGGGTTCTCAGTGCTCAGGGTGCTCGGTGCTCAGTACTCAGGGTGCTCGGTGCTCAGTGCTCAGGGTGCTGAGTGCTCAGTACTCAGGGTGCTGGGTACTCAGTGCACAGGTTGCTCGGTGCTCAGTGCTCGGGGTGCTCAGAGCTCAGTACTCAGGGTGCTGGGTGCTCAGTGCTCAGGGTACTCGGTGATCAGTACTCAGGGTGCTGGGTGCACAGTGCTCGGGGTGCTCGGTGCTCAGTACGTTGGGTGCTCACTACTCAGGGTGCTGGGTGCTCAGTGCTCAGGGTGCTGGATGCTCAGAGCTCAGGGTGCTGGTTGCTCAGTGCTCAGGGTGCTGGGTGCTCAGTACTCAGGGTGCTGGGTGCTCAGTGCTCGGGGTGCTGGGTGCTCAGTGCTCAGGGTGCTGGGTTCTCAGTACTCAGGGTGCTGGGTGCTCAGTACTCAGGGTGCTGGGTGCTCAGTACTCGGGTGCTGGGTGCTCAGTGCTCAGGGTGCTGGGTGCTCAGTGCTCGGGGTGCTGGGTGCTCAGTGCTCAGTACTCAGGGTGCTGGGTGCTCAGTGCTCTGGGTGCTGGGTGCTCAGTGATCAGTACTCAGGGTGCTGGGTGCTCAGTGCTCAGGGTGCTGGGTGCTCAGTGCTCAGTGTACTGGGTGCTCATTCCTCAGGGTGCTGGGTACTCAGTGCTCAGGGTGCTGGTTGCTCAGTACTCAGTGTGCTCAGTGCTCAGTACTCGGGCTGCTGGGTGTTCAGTGCTCAGGGTGCTCACTGCTCAGTACTCGGGGTGCTGGGTGCTCAGTGCTCAGGGTGCTGGGTGCTCAGTACTCAGGGTGCTGTGTGCTCAGTACTCGGGTGCTGGGTGCTCAGTGCTCAGGGTGCTGAGTGCTCAGTGCTCGGGGTGCTGGGTGCTCAGTGCTCAGTACTCAGGGTGCTGGGTGCTCAGTGATCGGGGTGCTGGGTGCTCAGTGCTCAGTACTCAGGGTGCTGGGTGCTCAGTGCTCAGGGTGCTGGGTGCTCAGTGCTCAGGGTGCTGGGTGCTCAGTGCTAAGGGTGCTGGGTACTCAGTGCTCAGGGTGCTGGGTGCTCAGTACTCAGGGTGCTCAGTGCTCAGTACTCGGGGTGCTGGGTGCTCAGTGCTCGGGGTGCTGGGTGCTCAGTGCTCAGTACTCAGGGTGATGGGTGCTCAGTGCTCAGGGTGCTGGGTGCTCAGTGCTCAGGGCGCTGGGTGCTCAGTGCTCAGGGTGCTGGGTACTCAGTGCTCAGGGTGCTCGGTGCTCAGTGCTCAGTGTGCTCAGTGCTCGGAGTGCTCGGAGCTCAGTACTCAGGGTGCTGGGTGCTCATTCCTCGGGGTGCTCGGTGCTCAGTACTCAGGGTGCTGGCTGCTCACTGCTCGGGGTGCTGGGTGCTCAGTGCTCAGTACTCAGGGTGCTGGGTGCTCAGTGCTCAGGGTGCTGTGTGATCAGTGCTCAGGGTGCTGGGTGCTCAGTGCTCAGGGTGTTGGGTACTCAGTGCTCAGGGTGCTGGGTGCTCAGTACTCAGGGTGCTGGGTGCTCAGTACTAAGTGTGCTGGGTGCTCAGTGCTCGGGGTGCTATGTGCTCAGTGCTCGCGGTGCTGTGTTCTCAGTGCTCGGGGTGCTCGGTGCTCAGTACTCAGGGTGCTGGATGCTCAGTGCTCGAGGTTCTCAGTACTCAGGGTGCTGTGTGTTCAGTGCTCAGGGTGCTGGGTGCTCAGTGCTCAAGGTGCTGGGTGCTCAGTACTCAGGGTGCTCATTGCTCAGGGTGCAGGGTGCTCAGTACTCAGGGTGCTGGGTGCTCAGTGCTCGGGGTGCTCGGAGCTCAGTACTCAGGGTGCTGGGTTCTCAGTGCTCAGGGTGCTCGGTGCTCAGTACTCAGGGTGCTCGGTGCTCAGTGCTCAGGGTGCTGAGTGCTCAGTACTCAGGGTGCTGTGTACTCAGTGCACAGGGTGCTCGGTGCTCAGTGCTCGGGGTGCTCGGAGCTCAGTACTCAGGGTGCTGGGTGCTCAGTGCTCAGGGTACTCGGTGATCAGTACTCAGGGTGCTGGGAGCACAGTGCTCGGTGTGCTCGGTGCTCAGTACGTTGGGTGCTCACTACTCAGGGTGCTGGGTGCTCAGTGCTCAGGGTGCTGGATGCTCAGAGCTCAGGTTGCTGGTTGCTCAGTGCTCAGGGTGCTGGGTGCTCAGTACTCAGGGTGCTGGGTGCTCAGTGCTCGGGGTGCTGGGTGCTCAGTGCTCAGGGTGCTGGGTTCTCAGTACTCAGGGTGCTGGGTGCTCAGTACTAAGGGTGCTGGGTGCTCAGTACTCGGGTGCTGGGTGCTCAGTGCTCAGGGTGCTGGGTGCTCAGTGCTCGGGGTGCTGGGTGCTCAGTGCTCAGTTCTCAGGGTGCTGGGTGCTCAGTGCTCGGGGTGCTGGGTGCTCAGTGATCAGTACTCAGGGTGCTGGGTGCTCAGTGCTCAGGGTGCTGGGTGCTCAGTGCTCAGTGTGCTGGGTGCTCAGTCCTCAGGGTGCTGGGTACTCAGTGCTCAGGGTGCTGGTTGCTCAGTACTCAGGGTGCTCAGTGCTCAGTACTCGGGGTGCTGGGTGTTCAGTGCTCAGGGTGCTCACTGCTCAGTACTTGGGGTGCTGGGTGCTCAGTGCTCAGTGCTCGGGGTGCTGGGTGCTCAGTGCTCGGGGCGCTCGGTGCTCAGTGCTCGGGGTGCTGGGTGCTCAGTACTCGGGGTGCTGGGTGCTCAGTGCTCAGGGTGCTCAGTGCTCAGTACTCAGTGCTCAGGGTGCTCAGTGCTCAGTGCTCAGGGTGCTGGGTGTTCAGTACTCAGGGTGCTGGGTGCTCAGTACTCAGGGTGCTGGGTGCTCAGTGCTCAGGGTGCTGGGTGCTCAGTGCTCGGGGCGCTGGGTGCTCAGTACTCAGGGTGCTGGGTGCTCAGTGCTCGGGGTGCTGGGTGCTCAGTGCTCAGGGTGCTCAGTGCTCAGGGTGCTGGGTGCTCAGTGCTCGGGGTGCTCGGTGCTCAGTACTCAGGGTGCTGAGTGCTCAGTACTCAGGGTGCTGGGTGCTCAGGACTCAGGGTGCTGGGTGCTCAGTGCTCAGTGTGCTGGGTGATCAGTGCTCAGGGTGCTGGGTGCTCAGTGCTCAGGGTGCTGGGTGCTCAGTGCTCGGGGTGCTGGGTGCTCAGTAGTCAGGGTGCTGGGTGCTCAGTGCTCGGGGTGATCGGTGCTCAGTACGTTGGGTGCTCACAACTCAGAGTGCTGGGTGCTCAGTGCTCAGGGTGCTGGGTGCTCAGTGCTCAGGGTGCTCGGTGCTCAGTGCTCAGGGTGCTGGGTGCTCAGTACTCAGGGTGCTGGTTGCTCAGTACTCAGGGTGTTCAGTGCTCAGTACTCAGGGTGCTCAGTGCTCAGTACTCAGGGTGCTCAGTGCTCAGGGTGCTGGGTGCTCAGTCCTCAGTGTGCTGGGTGCTCAGTGCTCAGGGTGCTCGGTGCTCAGTGCACAGGGTACTGAGTGCTCAGTACTCAGGGTGCTGGGTGCTCAGTGCTCGGGGTGCTGGGTGCTCAGTACTCAGGGTGCTGGGTGCTCAGTACTCAGGGTGCTGGGTGCTCAGTGCTCAGGGTGCTAGGTGATCAGTACTCAGGGTGCTGGGTGCTCAGTGCTTGGGGTGCTCGGTGCTCAGTACGTTGGGTGCTCACTACTCAGGGTGCTGGGTGCTCAGTGCTCAGGGTGCTGGGTGCTGAGTGCTCAGGGTGCTCGGTGCTCATTGCTCAGGGTCCTGGGTGCTCAGTACTCAGGGTGCTGGTTGCTCAGTACTCAGGGTGCTCAGTGCTCAGTACTCAGGGTGCTCAGTGCTCAGTACTCAGGGTGCTCAGTGCTCAGGGTGCTGGGTGCTCAGTCCTCAGGGTGCTGGGTGCTCAGTGCTCGGGGTGCTGGGTGCTCTGTACTCAGGGTGCTCGTTGCTCAGTACTCAGGATGCTGGCTGCTCAGTACTCAGGGTGCTGGGTGCTCAATACTCAGGGTGCTCAGTACTTGGGCCGCTGGGTGCTCAGTACTCCGGGTGCTGGGTGCTCAGTTCTCGGGGTGCTCGGTGCTCAGTACTCAGTGATCAGGGTGCTCAGTGCTCAGTGCTCAGGGTGCTCCGTGCTCAGTGCTCAGGGTGCTGGGTGCTCAGTGCTCAGGGTGCTGGGTGCTCAGTACTCAGGGTGCTGGGTGCACAGTGCTCGGGGTGCTGGGTGCTCAGTGCTCTGGGTGCTGGGTGCTCAGTACTCAGGGTCCTGGGTGCTCAGTGCTCGGGGTGCTGGGTGCTCAGTACTCGGGTGCTGGGTGCTCAGTGCTCAGGGTGCTGGGTGCTCAGTGCTCGGGGTGCTGGGTGCTCAGTGCTCAGTACTCAGGGTGCTGGGTGCTCAGTGATCGGGGTGCTGGGTGCTCAGTGCTCAGTACTCAGGGTGCTGGGTGCTCAGTGCTCAGGGTGCTGGGTGCTCAGTGCTCAGGGTGCTGGGTGCTCAGTGCTAAGGGTGCTGGGTACTCAGTGCTCAGGGTGCTGGGTGCTCAGTACTCAGGGTGCTCAGTGCTCAGTACTCGGGGTGCTGGGTGCTCAGTGACGGGGTGCTGGGTGCTCAGTGCTCAGTACTCAGGGTGCTGTGTGCTCAGTGCTCAGGGTGCTCAGTGCTCAGGGTGCTGTGTGCTCAGTGCTCAGGGTGCTGGGTGCTCAGTGCTCAGGGTGTTGGGTACTCAGTGCTCAGGGTGCTGGGTGCTCAGTACTCAGGGTGCTGGGTGCTCAGTACTCAGGGTGCTGGGTGCTCAGTGCTCGGGGTGCTATGTGCTCAGTGTTCGCGGTGCTGGGTTCTCAGTGCTCGGGGTGCTCGGTGCTCAGTACTCAGGGTGCTGGATGCTCAGTGCTCGAGGTGCTCAGTACTCAGGGTGCTGTGTGTTCAGTGCTCAGGGTGCTGGGTGCTCAGTGCTCAAGGTGCTGGGTGCTCAGTACTCAGGGTGCTCATTGCTCAGGGTGCAGGGTGCTCAGTACTCAGGGTGCCGGGTGCTCAGTGCTCGGGGTGCTCGGAGCTCAGTACTCAGGGTGCTGGGTTCTCAGTGCTCAGGGTGCTCGGTGCTCAGTACTCAGGGTGCTCGGTGCTCAGTGCTCAGGGTGCTGAGTGCTCAGTACTCAGGGTGCTGGGTACTCAGTGCACAGGTTGCTCGATGCTCAGTGCTCGGGGTGCTCAGAGCTCAGTACTCAGGGTGCTGGGTGCTCAGTGCTCAGGGTACTCGGTGATCAGTACTCAGGGTGCTGGGTGCACAGTGCTCGGGGTGCTCGGTGCTCAGTACGTTGGGTGCTCACTACTCAGGGTGCTGGGTGCTCAGTGCTCAGGGTGCTGGATGCTCAGAGCTCAGGGTGCTGGTTGCTCAGTGCTCAGGGTGCTGGGTGCTCAGTACTCAGGGTGCTGGGTGCTCAGTGCTCGGGGTGCTGGGTGCTCAGTGCTCAGGGTGCTGGGTTCTCAGTACTCAGGGTGCTGGGTGCTCAGTACTCAGGGTGCTGGGTGCTCAGTACTCGGGTGCTGGGTGCTCAGTGCTCAGGGTGCTGGGTGCTCAGTGCTCGGGGTGCTGGGTGCTCAGTGCTCAGTACTCAGGGTGCTGGGTGCTCAGTGCTCGGGGTGCTGGGTGCTCAGTGATCAGTACTCAGGGTGCTGGGTGCTCAGTGCTCAGGGTGCTGGGTGCTCAGTGCTCAGTGTGCTGGGTGCTCAGTCCTCAGTGCTCAGGGTGCTGGTTGCTCAGTACTCAGGGTGCTCAGTGCTCAGTACTCGGGGTGCTGGGTGTTCAGTGCTCAGGGTACTCACTGCTCAGTACTCGGGGTGCTGGGTGCTCAGTGCTCAGGGTGCTGGGTGCTCAGTACTCAGGGTGCTGTGTGCTCAGTACTCGGGTGCTGGGTGCTCAGTGCTCAGGGTGCTGGGTGCTCAGTGCTCGGGGTGCTGGGTGCTCAGTGCTCAGTACTCAGGGTGCTGGGTGCTCAGTGATCGGGGTGCTGGGTGCTCAGTGCTCAGTACTCAGGGTGCTGGGTGCTCAGTGCTCAGGGTGCTGGGTGCTCAGTGCTCAGGGTGCTGGGTGCTCAGTGCTAAGGGTGCTGGGTACTCAGTGCTCAGGGTGCTGGGTGCTCAGTACTCAGGGTGCTCAGTGCTCAGTACTCGGGGTGCTGGGTGCTCAGTGCTCGGGGTGCTGGGTGCTCAGTGCTCAGTACTCAGGGTGATGGGTGCTCAGTGCTCAGGGTGCTGGGTGCTCAGTGCTCAGGGCGCTGGGTGCTCAGTGCTCAGGGTGCTGGGTACTCAGTGCTCAGGGTGCTCGGTGCTCAGTGCTCAGGGTGCTCAGTGCTCGGAGTGCTCGGTGCTCAGTACTCAGGGTGCTGGCTGCTCACTGCTCGGGGTGCTGGGTGCTCAGTGCTCAGTACTCAGGGTGCTGGGTGCTCAGTGCTCAGGGTGCTGTGTGATCAGTGCTCAGGGTGCTGGGTGCTCAGTGCTCAGGGTGTTGGGTACTCAGTGCTCAGGGTGCTGGGTGCTCAGTACTCAGGGTGCTGGGTGCTCAGTACTAAGGGTGCTGGGTGCTCAGTGCTCGGGGTGCTATGTGCTCAGTGCTCGCGGTGCTGTGTTCTCAGTGTTCGGGGTGCTCGGTGCTCAGTACTCAGGGTGCTGGATGCTCAGTGCTCGAGGTTCTCAGTACTCAGGGTGCTGTGTGTTCAGTGCTCAGGGTGCTGGGTGCTCAGTGCTCAAGGTGCTGGGTGCTCAGTACTCAGGGTGCTCATTGCTCAGGGTGCAGGGTGCTCAGTACTCAGGGTGCTGGGTGCTCAGTGCTCGGGGTGCTCGGAGCTCAGTACTCAGGGTGCTGGGTTCTCAGTGCTCAGGGTGCTCGGTGCTCAGTACTCAGGGTGCTCGGTGCTCAGTGCTCAGGGTGCTGAGTGCTCAGTACTCAGGGTGCTGTGTACTCAGTGCACAGGGTGCTCGGTGCTCAGTGCTCGGGGTGCTCGGAGCTCAGTACTCAGTGTGCTGGGTGCTCAGTGCTCAGGGTACTCGGTGATCAGTACTCAGGGTGCTGGGAGCACAGTGCTCGGTGTGCTCGGTGCTCAGTACGTTGGGTGCTCACTACTCAGGGTGCTGGGTGCTCAGTGCTCAGGGTGCTGGATGCTCAGAGCTCAGGGTGCTGGTTGCTCAGTGCTCAGGGTGCTGGGTGCTCAGTACTCAGGGTGCTGGGTGCTCAGTGCTCGGGGTGCTGGGTGCTCAGTGCTCAGGGTGCTGGGTTCTCAGTACTCAGGGTGCTGGGTGCTCAGTACTAAGGGTGCTGGGTGCTCAGTACTCGGGTGCTGGGTGCTCAGTGCTCAGGGTGCTGGGTGCTCAGTGCTCGGGGTGCTGGGTGCTCAGTGCTCAGTACTCAGGGTGCTGGGTGCTCAGTGCTCGGGGTGCTGGGTGCTCAGTGATCAGTACTCAGGGTGCTGGGTGCTCAGTGCTCAGGGTGCTGGGTGCTCAGTGCTCAGTGTGCTGGGTGCTCAGTCCTCAGGGTGCTGGGTACTCAGTGCTCAGGGTGCTGGTTGCTCAGTACTCAGGGTGCTCAGTGCTCAGTACTCGGAGTGCTGGGTGTTCAGTGCTCAGGGTGCTCACTGCTCAGTACTTGGGGTGCTGGGTGCTCAGTGCTCAGTGCTCGGGGTGCTGGGTGCTCAGTGCTCGGGGCGCTCGGTGCTCAGTGCTCGGGGTGCTGGGTGCTCAGTACTCGGGGTGCTGGGTGCTCAGTGCTCAGGGTGCTCAGTGCTCAGTACTCAGTGCTCAGGGTCTCAGTGCTCAGTGCTCAGGGTGCTGGGTGTTCAGTACTCAGGGTGCTGGGTGCTCAGTACTCAGGGTGCTGGGTGCTCAGTGCTCAGGGTGCTGGGTGCTCAGTGCTCGGGGCGCTGGGTGCTCACTACTCAGGGTGCTGGGTGCTCAGTGCTCGGGGTGCTGGGTGCTCAGTGCTCAGGGTGCTCAGTGCTCAGGGTGCTGGGTGCTCAGTGCTCGGGGTGCTCGGTGCTCAGTACTCAGGGTGCTGAGTGCTCAGTACTCAGGGTGCTGGGTGCTCAGGACTCAGGGTGCTGGGTGCTCAGTGCTCAGTGTGCTGGGTGATCAGTGCTCAGGGTGCTGGGTGCTCAGTGCTCAGGGTGCTGGGTGCTCAGTGCTCGGGGTGCTGGGTGCTCAGTAGTCAGGGTGCTGGGTGCTCAGTGCTCGGGGTGATCGGTGCTCAGTACGTTGGGTGCTCACAACTCAGAATGCTGGGTGCTCAGTGCTCAGGGTGCTGGGTGCTCAGTGCTCAGGATGCTCGGTGCTCAGTGCTCAGGGTGCTGGGTGCTCAGTACTCAGGGTGCTGGTTGCTCAGTACTCAGGGTGTTCAGTGCTCAGTACTCAGGGTGCTCAGTGCTCAGTACTCAGGGTGCTCAGTGCTCAGGGTGCTGGGTGCTCAGTCCTCAGTGTGCTGGGTGCTCAGTGCTCAGGGTGCTCGGTGCTCAGTGCACAGGGTGCTGAGTGCTCAGTACTCAGGGTGCTGGGTGCTCAGTGCTCGGGGTGCTGGGTGCTCAGTACTCAGGGTGCTGGGTGCTCAGTACTCAGGGTGCTGGGTGCTCAGTGCTCAGGGTGCTAGGTGATCAGTACTCAGGGTGCTGGGTGCTCAGTGCTTGGGGTGCTCGGTGCTCAGTATGTTGGGTGCTCACTACTCAGGGTGCTGGGTGCTGAGTGCTCAGGGTGCTGGGTGCTGAGTGCTCAGGGTGCTCGGTGCTCATTGCTCAGGGTCCTGGGTGCTCAGTACTCAGGGTGCTGGTTGCTCAGTACTCAGGGTGCTCAGTGCTCAGTACTCAGGGTGCTCAGTGCTCAGTACTCAGGGTGCTCAGTGCTCAGGGTGCTGGGTGCTCAGTGATAAGGGTGCTGGGTACTCAGTGCTCAGGGTGCTGGGTGCTCAGTACTCAGGGTGCTCAGTGCTCAGTACTCGGGGTGCTGGGTGCTCAGTGACGGGGTGCTGGGTGCTCAGTGCTCAGTACTCAGGGTGCTGTGTGCTCAGTGCTCAGGGTGCTCAGTGCTCAGGGTGCTGTGTGCTCAGTGCTCAGGGTGCTGGGTGCTCAGTGCTCAGGGTGTTGGGTACTCAGTGCTCAGGGTGCTGGGTGCTCAGTACTCAGGGTGCTGGGTGCTCAGTACTCAGGGTGCTGGGTGCTCAGTGCTCGGGGTGCTATGTGCTCAGTGCTCGCGGTGCTGGGTTCTCAGTGCTCGGGGTGCTCGGTGCTCAGTACTCAGGGTGCTGGATGCTCAGTGCTCGAGGTTCTCAGTACTCAGGGTGCTGTGTGTTCAGTGCTCAGGGTGATGGGTGCTCAGTGCTCAAGGTGCTGGGTGCTCAGTACTCAGGGTGCTCATTGCTCAGGGTGCAGGGTGCTCAGTACTCAGGGTGCCGGGTGCTCAGTGCTCGGGGTGCTCTGAGCTCAGTACTCAGGGTGCTGGGTTCTCAGTGCTCAGGGTGCTCGGTGCTCAGTACTCAGGGTGCTCGGTGCTCAGTGCTCAGGGTGCTGAGTGCTCAGTACTCAGGGTGCTGGGTACTCAGTGCACAGGTTGCTCGGTGCTCAGTGCTCGGGGTGCTCAGAGCTCAGTACTCAGGGTGCTGGGTGCTCAGTGCTCAGGGTACTCGGTGATCAGTACTCAGGGTGCTGGGTGCACAGTGCTCGGGGTGCTCGGTGCTCAGTACGTTGGGTGCTCACTACTCAGGGTGCTGGGTGCTCAGTGCTCAGGGTGCTGGATGCTCAGAGCTCAGGGTGCTGGTTGCTCAGTGCTCAGGGTGCTGGTTGCTCAGTGCTCAGGGTGCTGGGTGCTCAGTACTCAGGGTGCTGGGTGCTCAGTGCTCGGGGTGCTGGGTGCTCAGTGCTCAGGGTGCTGGGTTCTCAGTACTCAGGGTGCTGGGTGCTCAGTACTCAGGGTGCTGGGTGCTCAGTACTCGGGTGCTGGGTGCTCAGTGCTCAGGGTGCTGGGTGCTCAGTGCTCGGGGTGCTGGGTGCTCAGTGCTCAGTACTCAGGGTGCTGGGTGCTCAGTGCTCGGGGTGCTGGGTGCTCAGTGATCAGTACTCAGGGTGCTGGGTGCTCAGTGCTCAGGGTGCTGGGTGCTCAGTGCTCAGTGTGCTGGGTGCTCAGTCCTCAGGGTGCTGGGTACTCAGTGCTCAGGGTGCTGGTTGCTCAGTACTCAGGGTGCTGGGTGCTCAGTACTCAGGGTGCTGGGTGCTCAGTACTCGGGTGCTGGGTGCTCAGTGTTCAGGGTGCTGGGTGCTCAGTGCTCGGGGTGCTGGGTGCTCAGTGCTCAGTACTCAGGGTGCTGGGTGCTCAGTGCTCGGGGTGCTGGGTGCTCAGTGCTCAGTACTCGGGGTGCTGGGTGTTCAGTGCTCAGGGTGCTCACTGCTCAGTACTCGGGGTGCTGGGTGCTCAGTGCTCAGTGCTCGGGGTGCTGGGTGCTCAGTGCTCGGGGTGCTGAGTGCTCAGTACTCGGGGTGCTGGGTGCTCAGTGCGCAGGGTGCTCAGTGCTCAGTACTCAGTGCTCAGGGTGCTCAGTGCTCAGTGCTCAGGGTGCTGGGTGTTCAGTACTCAGGGTGCTGGGTGCTCAGTACTCAGGATGCTGGGTGCTCAGTGCACAGGGTGCTGGGTGCTCAGTGCTCTGGGCGCTGGGTGCTCAGTACTCAGGGTGCTGGGTGCTCAGTGCTCGGGGTGCTGGGTGCTCAGTGCTCAGGATGCTGGGTGCTCAGTACTCAGGGTGCTGGGTGCTCAGTACTCGGGATGCTGGGTGCTCAGTACTCAGGGTGCTGGGTGCTCAGTACTCAGGGTGCTGGGTGCTCAGTACTCGGGTGCTGGGTGCTCAGTGCTCAGGGTGCTGGGTGCTCAGTGTTCGGGGTGCTGGGTGCTCAGTGCTCAGTACTCAGGTTGCTGGGTGCTCAGTGCTCGGGGTGCTGGGTGCTCAGTGCTCAGTACTCAGGGTGCTGGGTGCTCAGTGCTCAGGGTGCTGGGTGCTCAGTGCTCTGGGTGCTCGGTGCTCGGGGCGCTGGGTGCTCAGTGCTCAGGGTCCTCGGAGCTCAGTACTCAGGGTGCTGGGTGTTCAGTGCTCGGGGTGCTCGGTGCTCAGTACTCAGGGTGCTGGGTGCTCAGTGCTCGGGGTGCTGGGTGCTCAGTGCTCAGTACTCAGGGTGCAGGGTGCTCAGTGCTCGGGGTGCTGGGTGCTCAGTGCTCAGTACTCAGGGTGCTGGGTGCTCAGTGCTCAGGTTCCTGGGTGCTCATTGCTCAGGGTGCTGGGTGCTCAGTACTCAGGGATCTTGGTGCTCAGTCCTCAGGGTGCTCAGTGCTCAGGGTGCTGGGTGCTCAGTGCTCGGGGTGCTCGGTGCTCAGTACTCAGGGTGCTGAGTGCTCAGTACTCAGGGTGCTGGGTGCTCAGGACTCAGGGTGCTGGGTGCTCAGTGCTCAGTGTGCTGGGTGATCAGTGCTCAGGGTGCTGGGTGCTCAGTGCTCAGGGTGCTGGGTGCTCAGTGCTCAGGGTGCTCGGTGCTCAGTGCTCAGGGTGCTGGGTGCTCAGTACTCAGGGTGCTGGTTGCTCAGTACTCAGGGTGTTCAGTGCTCAGTACTCAGGGTGCTCAGTGCTCAGTACTCAGGGTGCTCAGTGCTCAGGGTGCTGGGTGCTCAGTCCTCAGGGTGCTGGGTGCTCAGTGCTCAGGGTGCTCGGTGCTCAGTGCACAGGGTGCTGAGTGCTCAGTACTCAGGGTGCTGGGTGCTCAGTGCTCGGGGTGCTGGGTGCTCAGTACCCAGGGTGCTGGGTGCTCAGTACTCAGGGTGCTGGGTGCTCAGTGCTCAGGGTGCTAGGTGATCAGTACTCAGGGTGCTGGGTGCTCAGTGCTTGGGGTGCTCGGTGCTCAGTACGTTGGGTGCTCACTACTCAGGGTGCTGGGTGCTCAGTGCTCAGGGTGCTGGGTGCTCAGTGCTCAGGGTGCTCGGTGCTCATTGCTCAGGGTCCTGGGTGCTCAGTACTCAGGGTGCTGGTTGCTCAGTACTCAGGGTGCTCAGTGCTCAGTACTCAGTGTGCTCAGTGCTCAGTACTCAGGGTGCTCAGTGCTCAGGGTGCTGGGTGCTCAGTCCTCAGGGTGCTGGGTGCTCAGTGCTCGGGGTGCTGGGTGCTCTGTACTCAGGGTGCTCGTTGCTCAGTACTCAGGATGCTGGCTGCTCAGTACTCAGGGTGCTGGGTGCTCAATACTCAGGGTGCCCCGTACTTGGGCTGCTGGGTGCTCAGTACTCCGGGTGCTGGGTGCTCAGTTCTCGGGGTGCTCGGTGCTCAGTACTCAGTGATCAGGGTGCTCAGTGCTCAGTGCTCAGGGTGCTCCGTGCTCAGTGCTCAGGCTGCTGGGTGCTCAGTGCTCAGGGTGCTCATTGCTCAGGGTGCAGGGTGCTCAGTACTCAGGGTGCCGGGTGCTCAGTGCTCGGGGTGCTCGGAGCTCAGTACTCAGGGTGCTGGGTTCTCAGTGCTCAGGGTGCTCGGTGCTCAGTGCTCAAGGTGCTGGGTGCTCAGTACTCAGGGTGCTCATTGCTCAGGGTGCAGGGTGCTCAGTACTCAGGGTGCCGGGTGCTCAGTGCTCGGGGTGCTCGGAGCTCAGTACTCAGGGTGCTGGGTTCTCAGTGCTCAGGGTGCTCGGTGCTCAGTACTCAGGGTGCTCGGTGCTCAGTGCTCAGGGTGCTGAGTGCTCAGTTCTCAGGGTGCTGGGTGCTCAGTGCTCGGTGTGCTGGGTGCTCAGTACTCGGGTGCTGGGTGCTCAGTGCTCAGGGTGCTGGGTGCTCAGTGCTCGGGGTGCTGGGTGCTCAGTGCTCAGTACTCAGGGTGCTGGGTGCTCAGTGATCGGGGTGCTGGGTGCTCAGTGCTCAGTACTCAGGGTGCTGGGTGCTCAGTGCTCAGGGTGCTGGGTGCTCAGTGCTCAGGGTGCTGGGTGCTCAGTGCTAAGGGTGCTGGGTACTCAGTGCTCAGGGTGCTGGGTGCTCAGTACTCAGGGTGCTCAGTGCTCAGTACTCGGGGTGCTGGGTGCTCAGTGCTCGGGGTGCTGGGTGCTCAGTGCTCAGTACTCAGGGTGCTGGGTGCTCAGTGCTCAGGGTGCTCAGTGCTCAGTGTGCTGTGTGCTCAGTGCTCAGGGTGCTGGGTGCTCAGTGCTCAGGGTGTTGGGTACTCAGTGCTCAGGGTGCTGGGTGCTCAGTACTCAGGGTGATGGGTGCTCAGTACTCAGGGTGCTCGGTGCTCAGTGCTCGGGGTGCTATGTGCTCAGTGCTCGCGGTGCTGGGTTCTCAGTGCTCGGGGTGCTCGGTGCTCAGTACTCAGGGTGCTGGATGCTCAGTGCTCGAGGTTCTCAGTACTCAGGGTGCTGTGTGTTCAGTGCTCAGGGTGATGGGTGCTCAGTGCTCAAGGTGCTGGGTGCTCAGTACTCAGGGTGCTCATTGCTCAGGGTGCAGGGTGCTCAGTACTCAGGGTGCCGGGTGCTCAGTGCTCGGGGTGCTCGGAGCTCAGTACTCAGGGTGCTGGGTTCTCAGTGCTCAGGGTGCTCGGTGCTCAGTACTCAGGGTGCTCGGTGCTCAGTGCTCAGGGTGCTGAGTGCTCAGTACTCAGGGTGCTGGGTACTCAGTGCACAGGTTGCACGGTGCTCAGTGCTCGGGGTGCTCAGAGCTCAGTACTCAGGGTGCTGGGTGCTCAGTGCTCAGGGTACTCGGTGATCAGTACTCAGGGTGCTGGGTGCACAGTGCTCGGGGTGCTCGGTGCTCAGTACGTTGGGTGCTCACTACTCAGGGTGCTGGGTGCTCAGTGCTCAGGGTGCTGGATGCTCAGAGCTCAGGGTGCTGGTTGCTCAGTCCTCAGGGTGCTGGGTGCTCAGTACTCAGGGTGCTGGGTGCTCAGTGCTCGGGGTGCTGGGTGCTCAGTGCTCAGGGTGCTGGGTTCTCAGTACTCAGGGTGCTGGGTGCTCAGTACTCAGGGTGCTGAGTGCTCAGTACTCGGGTGCTGGGTGCTCAGTGCTCAAGGTGCTGGGTGCTCAGTGCTCGGGGTGCTGGGTGCTCAGTGCTCAGTACTCAGGGTGCTGGGTGCTCAGTGCTCGGGGTGCTGGGTGCTCAGTGATCAGTACTCAGGGTGCTGGGTGCTCAGTGCTCAGGGTGCTGGGTGCTCAGTGCTCAGTGTGCTGGGTGCTCAATCCTCAGGGTGCTGGGTACTCAGTGCTCAGGGTGCTGGTTGCTCAGTACTCAGGGTGCTCAGTGCTCAGTACTCGGGGTGCTGGGTGTTCAGTGCTCAGGGTGCTCACTGCTCAGTACTCGGGGTGCTGGGTGCTCAGTGCTCAGTGCTCGGGGTGCTGGGTGCTCAGTGCTCGGGGCGCTGGGTGCTCAGTGCTCGGGGTGCTGGGTGCTCAGTACTCGGGGTGCTGGGTGCTCAGTGCTCAGGGTGCTCAGTGCTCAGTACTCAGTGCTCAGGGTGCTCAGTGCTCAGTGCTCAGGGTGCTGGGTGTTCAGGACTCAGGGTGCTGGGTGCTCAGTACTCAGGGTGCTGGGTGCTCAGTGCTCAGGGTGCTGGGTGCTCAGTGCTCGGGGCGCTGGGTGCTCAGTACTCAGGGTGCTGGGTGCTCAGTGCTCGGGGTGCTGGGTGCTCAGTGCTCAGGATGCTGGGTGCTCAGTACTCAGGGTGCTGGGTGCTCAGTACTCGGGATGCTGGGTGCTCAGTACTCAGGGTGCTGGGTGCTCAGTACTCAGGGTGCTGGGTGCTCAGTACTCGGGTGCTGGGTGCTCAGTGCTCAGGGTGCTGGGTGCTCAGTGTTCGGGGTGCTGGGTGCTCAGTGCTCAGTACTCAGGGTGCTGGGTGCTCAGTGCTCGGGGTGCTGGGTGCTCAGTGCTCAGTACTCAGGGTGCTGGGTGCTCAGTGCTCAGGGTGCTGGGTGCTCAGTGCTCAGGGTGCTCGGTGCTCGGGGCGATGGGTGCTCAGTGCTCGGGGTCCTCGGAGCTCAGTACTCAGGGTGCTGGGTGTTCAGTGCTCGGGGTGCTCGGTGCTCAGTACTCAGGGTGCTGGGTGCTCAGTGCTCGGGGTGCTGGGTGCTCAGTGCTCAGTACTCAGGGTGCAGGGTGCTCAGTGCTCGGGGTGCTGGGTGCTCAGTGCTCAGTACTCAGGGTGCTGGGTGCTCAGTGCTCAGGTTCCTGGGTGCTCATTGCTCAGGGTGCTGGGTGCTCAGTACTCAGGGTGCTGGGTGCTCAGTCCTCAGGGTGCTCAGTGCTCAGGGTGCTGGGTGCTCAGTGCTCGGGGTGCTCGGTGCTCAGTACTCAGGGTGCTGAGTGCTCAGTACTCAGGGTGCTGGGTGCTCAGGACTCAGGGTGCTGGGTGCTCAGTGCTCAGTGTGCTGGGTGATCAGTGCTCAGGGTGCTGGGTGCTCAGTGCTCAGGGTGCTGGGTGCTCAGTGCTCGGGGTGCTGGGTGCTCAGTAGTCAGGGTGCTGGGTGCTCAGTGCTCGGGGTGCTCGGTGCTCAGTACGTTGGTTGCTCACAACTCAGAGTGCTGGGTGCTAAGTGCTCAGGGTGCTGGGTGCTCAGTGCTCAGGGTGCTCGGTGCTCAGTGCTCAGGGTGCTGGGTGCTCAGTACTCAGGGTGCTGGTTGCTCAGTACTCAGGGTGTTCAGTGCTCAGTACTCAGGGTGCTCAGTGCTCAGTACTCAGGGTGCTCAGTGCTCAGGATGCTGGGTGCTCAGTCCTCAGGGTGCTGGGTGCTCAGTGCTCAGGGTGCTCGGTGCTCAGTGCACAGGGTGCTGGGTGCTCAGTACTCAGGGTGCTGGGTGCTCAGTACTCAGGGTGCTGGGTGCTCAGTGCTCAGGGTGCTAGGTGATCAGTGCTCAGGGTGCTGGGTGCTCAGTGCTCAGGGTGCTGGGTGCTCAGTGCTCGGGTTGCTGGGTGCTCAGTACTCAGGGTGCTGGGTGCTCAGTGCTTGGGGTGCTCGGTGCTCAGTACGTTGGGTGCTCACTACTCAGGGTGCTGGGTGCTCAGTGCTCAGGGTGCTGGGTGCTCAGTGCTCAGGGTGCTCGGTGCTCATTGCTCAGGGTGCTGGTTGCTCAGTACTCAGGGTGCTCAGTGCTCAGTACTCAGGGTGCTCAGTGCTCAGTACTCAGGGTGCTCAGTGCTCAGGGTGCTGGGTGCTCAGTCCTCAGGGTGCTGGGTGCTCAGTGCTCGGGGTGCTGGGTGCTCTGTACTCAGGGTGCTCGTTGCTCAGTACCCAGGAGGCTGGCTGCTCAGTACTCAGGGTGCTGGGTGCTCAATACTCAGGGTGCTCAGTGCTTGGGCTGCTGGGTGCTCAATACAACGGGTGCTGCTTGCTCAGTTCTCGGGGTGCTCGGTGCTCAGTACTCAGTGATCAGGGTGCTCAGTGCTCAGTGCTCAGGGTGCTCCGTGCTCAGTGCTCAGGGTGCTGGGTGCTCAGTGCTCAGGGTGCTGGGTGCTCAGTACTCAGGGTGCTGGGTGCACAGTGCTCGGGGTGCTGGGTGCTCAGTGCTCAGGGTGCTGGGTGCTCAGTACTCAGGGTGCTGGGTGCTCAGTGCTCGGGGTGCTGGGTGCTCAGTGCTCAGGGTGCTGGGTGCTCAGTACTCAGGGTGCTGTGTGTTCAGTACTCGGGTGCTGGGTGCTCAGTGCTCAGGGTGCTGGGTGCTCAGTGCTCGGGGTGCTGGGTGCTCAGTGCTCAGTACTCAGGGTGCTGGGTGTTCAGTGATCGGGGTGCTGGGTGCTCAGTGCTCAGTACTCAGGGTGCTGGGTGCTCAGTGCTCAGGGTGCTGGGTGCTCAGTGCTCAGGGTGCTGGGTGCTCAGTGCTCAGTACTCAGGGTGCTGGGTGCTCAGTGCTCAGGGTGCTGTGTGCTCAGTGCTCAGGGTGCTGGGTGCTCAGTGCTCAGGGTGCTGGGTACTCAGTGCTTAGGGTGCTGGGTGCTCAGTGCTCGAGGTGCTCAGTACTCAGGGTGCTGTGTGTTCAGTGCTCAGGGTGCTGGGTGCTCAGTGCTCGGGGTGCTCGGTGCTCAGTGCTCAAGGTGCTGGGAGCTCAGTACTCAGGTTCCTCATTGCTCAGGGTGCTGGGTGCTCAGTAGTCAGGGTGCTGGGTGCTCAGTGCTCAGGGTGCTCGGTGCTCGGGGCGCTGGGTGCTCAGTGCTCGGGGTCCTCGGAGCTCAGTACTCAGGGTGCTGGGTGTTCAGTGCTCGGGGTGCTCGGTGCTCAGTACTCAGGGTGCTGGGTGCTCAGTGCTCGGGGTGCTGGGTGCTCAGTGCTCAGTACTCAGGGTGCTGGGTGCTCAGTGCTCGGGGTGCTGGGTGCTCAGTGCTCAGTACTCAGGGTGCTGGGTGCTCAGTGCTCAGGTTCCTGGGTTCTCAGTGCTCAGGGTGCTGGGTGCTCAGTGCTCAGGGTGCTGGGTGCTCAGTACTCGGGGTGCTCGGTGCTCAGTGCTGAGGGTGCTGAGTGATCAGTACTCAGGGTGCTGGGTACTCAGTGCTCAGGGTGCTCGGTGCTCAGTACTCGGGGTGCTGGGTGCTCATTCTCGGGGTGCTGGTTGCTCAGTGCTCAGGGTGCTGGGTGCTCAGTACTCAGGGTGCTTGGTGCTCATTGCTCAGGGTGCTGGGTGCTCACTACTCAGGGTGCTGGGAGCTCAGTGCTCAGGGTGATCGGTGCTCAGTACTCAGAGTGCTCAGTACTCATGGTGCTGGGTGCTCAGTGCTCGGGGTGCTGGGTGCTCAGTACTGAGGGTGCTTTGGGTTCTGGGTGCTCAGTGCTCAGGATGATCGGTGCTCAGTACTCAGGGTGCTGGTTGCTCCGTGCTCAGGGTGCTGGGTGCTCAGTCCTCAGGGTGCTCAGTGCTCAGGGTCCTGGGTGCTCAGTGCTCGGGTTGCTCGGTGCTCAGTACTCAGGGTGCTGAGTGCTCAGTACTCAGGGTGCTGGGTGCTCAGTACTCAGGGTGCTGGGTGCTCAGTGCTCAGTGTGCTGGGTGATCAGTGCTCAGGGTGCTGGTTGCTCAGTGCTCAGGGTGCTGGGTGCTCAGTGCTCGGGGTGCTGGGTGCTCAGTAGTCAGGGTGCTGGGTGCTCAGTGCTCGGGGTGCTCGGTGCTCAGTACGTTGTGTGCTCACAACTCAGAGTGCTGGGTGCTCAGTGCTCAGGGTGCTGGGTGCTCAGTGCTCAGGGTGCTCGGTGCTCAGTGCTCAGGGTGCTGGGTGCTCAGTACTCAGGGTGCTGGTTGCTCAGTACTCAGGGTGTTCAGTGCTCAGTACTCAGGGTGCTCAGTGCTCAGTACTCAGGGTGCTCAGTGCTCAGGGTGCTGGGTGCTCAGTCCTCAGGGTGCTGGGTGCTCAGTGCTCAGGGTGCTCGGTGCTCAGTGCACAGGGTGCTGGGTGCCCAGTACTCAGGGTGCTGGGTGCTCAGTGCTCGAGGTGCTGGGTGCTCAGTACTCAGGGTGCTGGGTGCTCAGGACTCAGGGTGCTGGGTGCTCAGTGCTCAGTGTGCTGGGTGATCAGTGCTCAGGGTGCTGGGTGCTCAGTGCTCAGGGTGCTGGGTGCTCAGTGCTCAGGGTGCTCGGTGCTCAGTGCTCAGGGTGCTGGGTGCTCAGTACTCAGGGTGCTGGTTGCTCAGTACTCAGGGTGTTCAGTGCTCAGTACTCAGGGTGCTCAGTGCTCAGTACTCAGGGTGCTCAGTGCTCAGGGTGCTGGGTGCTCAGTCCTCAGGGTGCTGGGTGCTCAGTGCTCAGGGTGCTCGGTGCTCAGTGCACAGGGTGCTGAGTGCTCAGTACTCAGGGTGCTGGGTGCTCAGTGCTCGGGGTGCTGGGTGCTCAGTACCCAGGGTGCTGGGTGCTCAGTACTCAGGGTGCTGGGTGCTCAGTGCTCAGGGTGCTAGGTGATCAGTACTCAGGGTGCTGGGTGCTCAGTGCTTGGGGTGCTCGGTGCTCAGTACGTTGGGTGCTCACTACTCAGGGTGCTGGGTGCTCAGTGCTCAGGGTGCTGGGTGCTCAGTGCTCAGGGTGCTCGGTGCTCATTGCTCAGGGTCCTGGGTGCTCAGTACTCAGGGTGCTGGTTGCTCAGTACTCAGGGTGCTCAGTGCTCAGTACTCAGTGTGCTCAGTGCTCAGTACTCAGGGTGCTCAGTGCTCAGGGTGCTGGGTGCTCAGTCCTCAGGGTGCTGGGTGCTCAGTGCTCGGGGTGCTGGGTGCTCTGTACTCAGGGTGCTCGTTGCTCAGTACTCAGGATGCTGGCTGCTCAGTACTCAGGGTGCTGGGTGCTCAATACTCAGGGTGCTCAGTACTTGGGCTGCTGGGTGCTCAGTACTCCGGGTGCTGGGTGCTCAGTTCTCGGGGTGCTCGGTGCTCAGTACTCAGTGATCAGGGTGCTCAGTGCTCAGTGCTCAGGGTGCTCCGTGCTCAGTGCTCAGGGTGCTGGGTGCTCAGTGCTCAGGGTGCTGGGTGCTCAGTACTCAGGGTGCTGGGTGCACAGTGCTCGGGGTGCTGGGTGCTCAGTGCTCTGGGTGCTGGGTGCTCAATACTCAGGGTGCTGGGTGCTCAGTGCTCGGTGTGCTGGGTGCTCAGTACTCGGGTGCTGGGTGCTCAGTGCTCAGGGTGCTGGGTTCTCAGTGCTCGGGGTGCTGGGTGCTCAGTGCTCAGTACTCAGGGTGCTGGGTGCTCAGTGATCGGGGTGCTGGGTGCTCAGTGCTCAGTACTCAGGGTGCTGGGTGCTCAGTGCTCAGGGTGCTGGGTGCTCAGTGCTCAGGGTGCTGGGTGCTCAGTGCTAAGGGTGCTGGGTACTCAGTGCTCAGGGTGCTGGGTGCTCAGTACTCAGGGTGCTCAGTGCTCAGTACTCGGGGTTCTGGGTGCTCAGTGCTCGGGGTGCTGGGTGCTCAGTGCTCAGTACTCAGGGTGCTGGGTGCTCAGTACTCAGGGTGCTCAGTGCTCAGGGTGCTGTGTGCTCAGTGCTCAGGGTGCTGGGTGCTCAGTGCTCAGGGTGTTGGGTACTCAGTGCTCAGGGTGCTGGGTGCTCAGTACTCAGGGTGCTGGGTGCTCAGTACTCAGGGTGCTGGGTGCTCAGTGCTCGGGGTGCTATGTGCTCAGTGCTCGCGGTGCTGGGTTCTCAGTGCTCGGGGTGCTCGGTGCTCAGTACTCAGGGTGCTGGATGCTCAGTGCTCGAGGTTCTCAGTACTCAGGGTGCTGTGTGTTCAGTGCTCAGGGTGATCGGTGCTCAGTGCTCAAGGTGCTGGGTGCTCAGTACTCAGGGTGCTCATTGCTCAGGGTGCAGGGTGCTCAGTACTCAGGGTGCCGGGTGCTCAGTGCTCGGGGTGCTCGGAGCTCAGTACTCAGGGTGCTGGGTTCTCAGTGCTCAGGGTGCTCGGTGCTCAGTACTCAGGGTGCTCGGTGCTCAGTGCTCAGGGTGCTGAGTGCTCAGTTCTCAGGGTGCTGGGTGCTCAGTGCTCGGTGTGCTGGGTGCTCAGTACTCGGGTGCTGGGTGCTCAGTGCTCAGGGTGCTGGGTGCTCAGTGCTCGGGGTGCTGGGTGCTCAGTGCTCAGTACTCAGGGTGCTGGGTGCTCAGTGATCGGGGTGCTGGGTGCTCAGTGCTCAGTACTCAGGGTGCTGGGTGCTCAGTGCTCAGGGTGCTGGGTGCTCAGTGCTCAGGGTGCTGGGTGCTCAGTGCTAAGGGTGCTGGGTACTCAGTGCTCAGGGTGCTGGGTGCTCAGTACTCAGGGTGCTCAGTGCTCAGTACTCGGGGTGCTGGGTGCTCAGTGCTCGGGGTGCTGGGTGCTCAGTGCTCAGTACTCAGGGTGCTGGGTGCTCAGTGCTCAGGGTGCTCAGTGCTCAGTGTGCTGTGTGCTCAGTGCTCAGGGTGCTGGGTGCTCAGTGCTCAGGGTGTTGGGTACTCAGTGCTCAGGGTGCTGGGTGCTCAGTACTCAGGGTGATGGGTGCTCAGTACTCAGGGTGCTCGGTGCTCAGTGCTCGGGGTGCTATGTGCTCAGTGCTCGCGGTGCTGGGTTCTCAGTGCTCGGGGTGCTCGGTGCTCAGTACTCAGGGTGCTGGATGCTCAGTGCTCGAGGTTCTCAGTACTCAGGGTGCTGTGTGTTCAGTGCTCAGGGTGATGGGTGCTCAGTGCTCAAGGTGCTGGGTGCTCAGTACTCAGGGTGCTCATTGCTCAGGGTGCAGGGTGCTCAGTACTCAGGGTGCCGGGTGCTCAGTGCTCGGGGTGCTCGGAGCTCAGTACTCAGGGTGCTGGGTTCTCAGTGCTCAGGGTGCTCGGTGCTCAGTACTCAGGGTGCTCGGTGCTCAGTGCTCAGGGTGCTGAGTGCTCAGTACTCAGGGTGCTGGGTACTCAGTGCACAGGTTGCACGGTGCTCAGTGCTCGGGGTGCTCAGAGCTCAGTACTCAGGGTGCTGGGTGCTCAGTGCTCAGGGTACTCGGTGATCAGTACTCAGGGTGCTGGGTGCACAGTGCTCGGGGTGCTCGGTGCTCAGTACGTTGGGTGCTCACTACTCAGGGTGCTGGGTGCTCAGTGCTCAGGGTGCTGGATGCTCAGAGCTCAGGGTGCTGGTTGCTCAGTGCTCAGGGTGCTGGGTGCTCAGTACTCAGGGTGCTGGGTGCTCAGTGCTCGGGGTGCTGGGTGCTCAGTGCTCAGGGTGCTGGGTTCTCAGTACTCAGGGTGCTGGGTGCTCAGTACTCAGGGTGCTGAGTGCTCAGTACTCGGGTGCTGGGTGCTCAGTGCTCAGGGTGCTGGGTGCTCAGTGCTCGGGGTGCTGGGTGCTCAGTGCTCAGTACTCAGGGTGCTGGGTGCTCAGTGCTCGGGGTGCTGGGTGCTCAGTGATCAGTACTCAGGGTGCTGGGTGCTCAGTGCTCAGGGTGCTGGGTGCTCAGTGCTCAGTGTACTGGGTGCTCAATCCTCAGGGTGCTGGGTACTCAGTGCTCAGGGTGCTGGTTGCTCAGTACTCAGGGTGCTCAGTGCTCAGTACTCGGGGTGCTGGGTGTTCAGTGCTCAGGGTGCTCACTGCTCAGTACTCGGGGTGCTGGGTGCTCAGTGCTCAGTGCTCGGGGTGCTGGGTGCTCAGTGCTCGGGGCGCTGGGTGCTCAGTGCTCGGGGTGCTGGGTGCTCAGTACTCGGGGTGCTGGGTGCTCAGTGCTCAGGGTGCTCAGTGCTCAGTACTCAGTGCTCAGGGTGCTCAGTGCTCAGTGCTCAGGGTGCTGGGTGTTCAGGACTCAGGGTGCTGGGTGCACAGTACTCAGGGTGCTGGGTGCTCAGTGCTCAGGGTGCTGGGTGCTCAGTGCTCGGGGCGCTGGGTGCTCAGTACTCAGGGTGCTGGGTGCTCAGTGCTCGGGGTGCTGGGTGCTCAGTGCTCAGGATGCTGGGTGCTCAGTACTCAGGGTGCTGGGTGCTCAGTACTCGGGATGCTGTGTGCTCAGTACTCAGGGTGCTGGGTGCTCAGTACTCAGGGTGCTGGGTGCTCAGTACTCGGGTGCTGGGTGCTCAGTGCTCAGGGTGCTGGGTGCTCAGTGTTCGGGGTGCTGGGTGCTCAGTGCTCAGTACTCAGGGTGCTGGGTGCTCAGTGCTCGCTGTGCTGGGTGCTCAGTGCTCAGTACTCAGGGTGCTGGGTGCTCAGTGCTCAGGGTGCTGGGTGCTCAGTGCTCAGGGTGCTCGGTGCTCGGGGCGATGGGTGCTCAGTGCTCGGGGTCCTCGGAGCTCAGTACTCAGGGTGCTGGGTGTTCAGTGCTCGGGGTGCTCGGTGCTCAGTACTCAGGGTGCTGGGTGCTCAGTGCTCGGGGTGCTGGGTGCTCAGTGCTCAGTACTCAGGGTGCAGGGTGCTCAGTGCTCGGGGTGCTGGGTGCTCAGTGCTCAGTACTCAGGGTGCTGGGTGCTCAGTGCTCAGGTTCCTGGGTGCTCATTGCTCAGGGTGCTGGGTGCTCAGTACTCAGGGTGCTGGGTGCTCAGTCCTCAGGGTGCTCAGTGCTCAGGGTGCTGGGTGCTCAGTGCTCGGGGTGCTCGGTGCTCAGTACTCAGGGTGCTGAGTGCTCAGTACTCAGGGTGCTGGGTGCTCAGGACTCAGGGTGCTGGGTGCTCAGTGCTCAGTGTGCTGGGTGATCAGTGCTCAGGGTGCTGGGTGCTCAGTGCTCAGGGTGCTGGGTGCTCAGTGCTCGTGGTGCTGGGTGCTCAGTAGTCAGGGTGCTGGGTGCTCAGTGCTCGGGGTGCTCGGTGCTCAGTACGTTGGTTGCTCACAACTCAGAGTGCTGGGTGCTAAGTGCTCAGGGTGCTGGGTGCTCAGTGCTCAGGGTGCTCGGTGCTCAGTGCTCAGGGTGCTGGGTGCTCAGTACTCAGGGTGCTGGTTGCTCAGTACTCAGGGTGTTCAGTGCTCAGTACTCAGGGTGCTCAGTGCTCAGTACTCAGGGTGCTCAGTGCTCAGGATGCTGGGTGCTCAGTCCTCAGGGTGCTCTGTGCTCAGTGCTCAGGGTGCTCGGTGCTCAGTGCACAGGGTGCTGGGTGCTCAGTACTCAGGGTGCTGGGTGCTCAGTGCTCGGGGTGCTGGGTGCTCAGTACTCAGGGTGCTGGGTGCTCAGTACTCAGGGTGCTGGGTGCTCAGTGCTCAGGGTGCTAGGTGATCAGTGCTCAGGGTGCTGGGTGCTCAGTGCTCAGGGTGCTGGGTGCTCAGTGCTCGGGTTGCTGGGTGCTCAGTACTCAGGGTGCTGGGTGCTCAGTGCTTGGGGTGCTCGGTGCTCAGTACGTTGGGTGCTCACTACTCAGGGTGCTGGGTGCTCAGTGCTCAGGGTGCTGGGTGCTCAGTGCTCAGGGTGCTCGGTGCTCATTGCTCAGGGTGCTGGTTGCTCAGTACTCAGGGTGCTCAGTGCTCAGTACTCAGGGTGCTCAGTGCTCAGTACTCAGGGTGCTCAGTGCTCAGGGTGCTGGGTGCTCAGTCCTCAGGGTGCTGGGTGCTCAGTGCTCGGGGTGCTGGGTGCTCTGTACTCAGGTTGCTCGTTGGTCAGTACCCAGGAGGCTGGCTGCTCAGTACTCAGGGTGCTGGGTGCTCAATACTCAGGGTGCTCAGTGCTTGGGCTGCTGGGTGCTCAGTACAACGGGTGCTGCTTGCTCAGTTCTCGGGGTGCTCGGTGCTCAGTACTCAGTGATCAGGGTGCTCAGTGCTCAGTGCTCAGGGTGCTCCGTGCTCAGTGCTCAGGGTGCTGGGTGCTCAGTGCTCAGGGTGCTGGGTGCTCAGTACTCAGGGTGCTGGGTGCACAGTGCTCGGGGTGCTGGGTGCTCAGTGCTCAGGGTGCTGGGTGCTCAGTACTCAGGGTGCTGGGTGCTCAGTGCTCGGGGTGCTGGGTTCTCAGTGCTCAGGGTGCTGGGTGCTCAGTACTCAGGGTGCTGTGTGTTCAGTACTCGGGTGCTGGGTGCTCAGTGCTCAGGGTGCTGGGAGCTCAGTGCTCGGGGTGCTGGGTGCTCAGTGCTCAGTACTCAGGGTGCTGGGTGTTCAGTGATCGGGGTGCTGGGTGCTCAGTGCTCAGTACTCAGGGTGCTGGGTGCTCAGTGCTCAGGGTGCTGGGTGCTCAGTGCTCAGGGTGCTGGGTGCTCAGTGCTAAGGGTGCTGGGTACTCAGTGCTCAGGGTGCTGGGTGCTCAGTACTCAGGGTGCTCAGTGCTCAGTACTCGGTGTGCTGGGTGCTCAGTGCTCTTGGTGCTGGGTGCTCAGTGCTCAGTACTCAGGGAGCTGGGTGCTCAGTGCTCAGGGTGCTGGGTGCTCAGTGCTCAGGGCGCTGGGTGCTCAGCGCTCAGGGTGCTGGGTACTCAGTGCTCAGTGTGCTCGGTGCTCAGTGCTCAGGGTGCTCAGTGCTCGGAGTGCTCGGAGCTCAGTACTCAGGGTGCTGGGTGCTCATTGCTCGGGGTGCTCGGTGCTCAGTACTCAGGGTGCTGGCTGCTCACTGCTCGGGGTGCTGGGTGCTCAGTGCTCAGTACTCAGGGTGCTGGGTGCTCAGTGTTCAGGGTGCTGTGTGCTCAGTGCTCAGGGTGCTGGGTGCTCAGTGCTCAGGGTGTTGGGTACTCAGTGCTCAGGGTGCTGGGTGCTCAGTACTCAGGGTGCTGGGTGCTCAGTACTCAGGGTGCTGGGTTCTCAGTGCTCGGGGTGCTCGGTGCTCAGTACTCAGGGTGCTGGATGCTCAGTGCTCGAGGTGCTCAGTACTCAGGGTGCTGTGTGTTCAGTGCTCAGGGTGCTGGGTGCTCAGTGCTCAAGGTGCTGGGTGCTCAGTACTCAGGGTGCTCAGTGCTCAGGGTGCTGTGTGCTCAGTGCTCAGGGTGCTCGGTGCTCAGTGCTCAGGGTGCTGAGTGCTCAGTACTCAGGGTGCTGGGTGCACAGTGCTCGGGGTGCTCGGTGCTCAGTACGTTGGGTGCTCACTACTCAGGGTGCTGGGTGCTCAGTGCTCAGGGTGCTCACTGCTCAGTACTCGGGGTGCTGGGTGCTCAGTGCTCAGTGCTCGGGGTGCTGGGTGCTCAGTGCTCGGGGCGCTGGGTGCTCAGTGCTCGGGGTGCTGGGTGCTCAGTACTCGGGGTGCTGGGTGCTCAGTGCTCAGGGTGCTCAGTGCTCAGTACTCAGTGCTCAGGGTGCTCAGTGCTCAGTGCTCAGGGTGCTGGGTGTTCAGTACTCAGGGTGCTGGGTGCTCAGTACTCAGGGTGCTGGGTGCTCAGTGCTCAGGGTGCTGGGTGCTCAGTGCTCGGGGCGCTGGGTGCTCAGTACTCAGGGTGCTGGGTGCTCAGTGCTCGAGGTGCTGGGTGCTCAGTGCTCAGGATGCTGGGTGCTCAGTACTCAGGGTGCTGGGTGCTCAGTACTCGGGATGCTGGGTGCTCAGTACTCAGGGTGCTGGGTGCTCAGTACTCAGGGTGCTGGGTGCTCAGTACTCGGGTGCTGGGTGCTCAGTGCTCAGGGTGCTGGGTCCTCAGTGTTCGGGGTGCTGGGTGCTCAGAGCTCAGTACTCAGGGTGCTGGGTGCTCAGTGCTCGGGGTGCTGGGTGCTCAGTGCTCAGTACTCAGGGTGCTGGGTGCTCAGTGCTCAGGGTGCTGTGTGCTCAGTGCTCAGGGTGCTGGGTGCTCAGTGCTCAGGGTGCTGGGTACTCAGTGCTTAGGGTGCTGGGTGCTCAGTGCTCGAGGTGCTCAGTACTCAGGGTGCTGTGTGTTCAGTGCTCAGGGTGCTGGGTGCTCAGTGCTCGGGGTGCTCGGTGCTCAGTGCTCAAGGTGCTGGGAGCTCAGTACTCAGGTTCCTCATTGCTCAGGGTGCTGGGTGCTCAGTAGTCAGGGTGCTGGGTGCTCAGTGCTCAGGGTGCTCGGTGCTCGGGGCGCTGGGTGCTCAGTGCTCGGGGTCCTCGGAGCTCAGTACTCAGGGTGCTGGGTGTTCAGTGCTCGGGGTGCTCGGTGCTCAGTACTCAGGGTGCTGGGTGCTCAGTGCTCGGGGTGCTGGGTGCTCAGTGCTCAGTACTCAGGGTGCTGGGTGCTCAGTGCTCGGGGTGCTGGGTGCTCAGTGCTCAGTACTCAGGGTGCTGGGTGCTCAGTGCTCAGGTTCCTGGGTTCTCAGTGCTCAGGGTGCTGGGTGCTCAGTGCTCAGGGTGCTGGGTGCTCAGTACTCGGGGTGCTCGGTGCTCAGTGCTGAGGGTGCTGAGTGATCAGTACTCAGGGTGCTGGGTACTCAGTGCTCAGGGTGCTCGGTGCTCAGTACTCGGGGTGCTGGGTGCTCATTCTCGGGGTGCTGGTTGCTCAGTGCTCAGGGTGCTGGGTGCTCAGTACTCAGGGTGCTTGGTGCTCATTGCTCAGGGTGCTGGGTGCTCAGTACTCAGGGTGCTGGGAGCTCAGTGCTCAGGGTGATCGGTGCTCAGTACTCAGAGTGCTCAGTACTCATGGTGCTGGGTGCTCAGTGCTCGGGGTGCTGGGTGCTCAGTACTGAGGGTGCTTTGGGTTCTGGGTGCTCAGTGCTCAGGATGATCGGTGCTCAGTACTCAGGGTGCTGGTTGCTCAGTGCTCAGGGTGCTGGGTGCTCAGTCCTCAGGGTGCTCAGTGCTCAGGGTCCTGGGTGCTCAGTGCTCGGGTTGCTCGGTGCTCAGTACTCAGGGTGCTGAGTGCTCAGTACTCAGGGTGCTGGGTGCTCAGTACTCAGGGTGCTGGGTGCTCAGTGCTCAGTGTGCTGGGTGATCAGTGCTCAGGGTGCTGGTTGCTCAGTGCTCAGGGTGCTGGGTGCTCAGTGCTCGGGGTGCTGGGTGCTCAGTAGTCAGGGTGCTGGGTGCTCAGTGCTCGGGGTGCTCGGTGCTCAGTACGTTGTGTGCTCACAACTCAGAGTGCTGGGTGCTCAGTGCTCAGGGTGCTGGGTGCTCAGTGCTCAGGGTGCTCGGTGCTCAGTGCTCAGGGTGCTGGGTGCTCAGTACTCAGGGTGCTGGTTGCTCAGTACTCAGGGTGTTCAGTGCTCAGTACTCAGGGTGCTCAGTGCTCAGTACTCAGGGTGCTCAGTGCTCAGGGTGCTGGGTGCTCAGTCCTCAGGGTGCTGGGTGCTCAGTGCTCAGGGTGCTCGGTGCTCAGTGCACAGGGTGCTGGGTGCCCAGTACTCAGGGTGCTGGGTGCTCAGTGCTCGAGGTGCTGGGTGCTCAGTACTCAGGGTGCTGGGTGCTCAGTACTCAGGGTGCTGGGTGCTCAGTGCTCAGGGTGCTAGGTGATCAGTGCTCAGGGTGCTGGGTGCTCAGTGCTCAGGGTGCTTGGTGCTCAGTGCTCGGGGTGCTGGGTGCTCAGTACTCAGGGTGCTGGGTGCTCAGTGCTTGGGGTGCTCGGTGCTCAGTACCTTGGGTGCTCACTACTCAGGGTGCTGGGTGCTCAGTGCTCAGGGTGCTGGGTGCTCAGTGCTCAGGGTGCTCGGTGCTCATTGCTCAGGGTCCTGGGTGCTCAGTACTCAGGGTGCTGGTTGCTCAGTACTCAGGGTGCTCAGTGCTCAGTACTCAGGGTGCTCAGTGCTCAGTACTCAGGGTGCTCAGTGATCAGGGTGCTGTGTGCTTAGTCCTCAGGGTGCTGGGTGCTCAGTGCTCGGGGTGCTGGGTGCTCTGTACTCAGGGTGCTCGTTGCTCAGTACTCAGGATGCTGGCTGCTCAGTACTCAGGGTGCTGGGTGCTCAATAATCAGGGTGCTCAGTGCTTGGGCTGCTGGGTGCTCAGTACTCCGGGTGCTGGGTGCTCAGTTCTCGGGGTGCTCAGTGCTCAGTACTCAGTGATCAGGGTGCTCAGTGCTCAGTGCTCAGGGTGCTCCGTGCTCAGTGCTCAGGGTGCTGGGTGCTCAGTGCTCAGGGTGCTGGGTGCTCAGTACTCAGGGTGCTGGGTGCACAGTGCTCGGGGTGCTGGGTGCTCAGTGCTCAGGGTGCTGGGTGCTCAGTACTCAAGGTGCTGGGTGCTCAGTGCTCGGGGTGCTGGGTGCTCAGTGCTCAGGGTGCTGGGTGCTCAGTACTCAGGGTGCTGTGTGCTCAGTACTCGGGTGCTGGGTGCACAGTGCTCAGGGTGCTGGGTGCTCAGTGCTCGGGGTGCTGTGTGCTCAGTGCTCAGTACTCAGGGTGCTGGGTGCTCAGTGATCGGGGTGCTGGGTGCTCAGTGCTCAGTACTCAGGGTGCTGGGTGCTCAGTGCTCAGGGTGCTGGGTGCTCAGTGCTCAGGGTGCTGGGTGCTCAGTGCTAAGGGTGCTGGGTACTCAGTGCTCAGGGTGCTGGGTGCTCAGTACTCAGGGTGCTCAGTGCTCAGTACTCGGGGTGCTGGGTGCTCAGTGCTCGGGGTGCTGGGTGCTCAGTGCTCAGTACTCAGGGTGCTGGGTGCTCAGTGCTCAGGGTGCTGGGTGCTCAGTGCTCAGGGCGCTGGGTGCTCAGTGCTCAGGGTGCTGGGTACTCAGTGCTCAGGGTGCTCGGTGCTCAGTGCTCAGGGTGCTCAGTGCTCGGAGTGCTCGGAGCTCAGTACTCAGGGTGCTGGGTGCTCATTGCTCGGGGTGCTCGGTGCTCAGTACTCAGGGTGCTGGCTGCTCACTGCTCGGGGTGCTGGGTGCTCAGTGCTCAGTACTCAGGGTGCTGGGTGCTCAGTGCTCAGGGTGCTGTGTGCTCAGTGCTCAGGGTGCTGGGTGCTCAGTGTTCAGGGTGTTGGGTACTCAGTGCTCAGGGTGCTGGGTGCTCAGTACTCAGGGTGCTGGGTGCTCAGTACTCAGGGTGCTGGGTGCTCAGTGCTCGGGGTGCTATGTGCTCAGTGCTCGCGGTGCTGGGTTCTCAGTGCTCGGGGTGCTCGGTGCTCAGTGCTCGGTGTGCTCGGAGCTCAGTACTCAGGGTGCTGTGTGTTCAGTGCTCAGGGTGCTGGGTGCTCAGTGCTCAAGGTGCTGGGTGCTCAGTACTCAGGGTGCTCATTGCTCAGGGTGCAGGGTGCTCAGTACTCAGGGTGCTGGGTGCTCAGTGCTCGGGGTGCTCGGTGCTCAGTACTCAGGGTGCTCGGTGCTCAGTGCTCAGGGTGCTGAGTGCTCAGTACTCAGGGTGCTGGGTACTCAGTGCACAGGGTGCTCGGTGCTCAGTGCTCGGGGTGCTCGGAGCTCAGTACTCAGGGTGCTGGGTGCTCAGTGCTCAGGGTACTCGGTGATCAGTACTCAGGGTGCTGGGTGCACAGTGCTCGGCGTGCTCGGTGCTCAGTACGTTGGGTGCTCACTACTCAGGGTGCTGGGTGCTCAGTGCTCAGGGTGCTGGGTGCTCAGAGCTCAGGGTGCTGGTTGCTCAGTGCTCAGGGTGCTGGGTGCTCAGTACTCAGGGTGCTGGGTGCTCAGTGCTCGGGGGGCTGGGTGCTCAGTGCTCAGGGTGCTGGGTTCTCAGTACTCAGGGTGCTGGGTGCTCAGTACTCAGGGTGCTGGGTGCTCAGTACTCGGGTGCTGGGTGCTCAGTGCTCAGGGTGCTGGGTGCTCAGTGCTCGGGGTGCTGGGTGCTCAGTGCTCAGTACTCAGGGTGCTGGGTGCTCAGTGCTCGGGGTGCTGGGTGCTCAGTGATCAGTACTCAGGGTGCTGGGTGCTCAGTGCTCAGGGTGCTGGGTGCTCAGTGCTCAGTTTGCTGGGTGCTCAGTCCTCAGGGTGCTGGGTACTCAGTGCTCAGGGTGCTGGTTGCTCAGTACTCAGGGTGCTCAGTGCTCAATACTCGGGGTGCTGGGTGTTCAGTGCTCAGGGTGCTCACTGCTCAGTACTCGGGGTGCTGGGTGCTCAGTGCTCAGTGCTCGGGGTGCTGGGTGCTCAGTGCTCGGGGCGCTGGGTGCTCAGTGCTCGGGGTGCTGGGTGCTCAGTACTCGGGGTGCTGGGTGCTCAGTGCTCAGGGTGCTCAGTGCTCAGTACTCAGTGCTCAGGGTGCTCAGTGCTCAGTGCTCAGGGTGCTGGGAGTTCAGTACTCAGGGTGCTGGGTGCTCAGTACTCAGGGTGCTGGGTGCTCAGTGCTCAGGGTGCTGGGTGCTCAGTGCTCGGGGCGCTGGGTGCTCAGTAATCAGGGTGCTGGGTGCTCAGTGCTCGGGGTGCTGGGTGCTCAGTGCTCAGGATGCTGGGTGCTCAGTACTCAGGGTGCTGGGTGCTCAGTACTCGGGATGCTGGGTGCTCAGTACTCAGGGTGCTGGGTGCTCAGTACTCAGGGTGCTGGGTGCTCAGTACTCGGGTGCTGGGTGCTCAGTGCTCAGGGTGCTGGGTGCTCAGTGTTCGGGGTGCTGGGTGCTCAGTGCTCAGTACTCAGGGTGCTGGGTGCTCAGTGCTCGGGGTGCTGGGTGCTCAGTGCTCAGTACTCAGGGTGCTGGGTGCTCAGTGCTCAGGGTGCTGTGTGCTCAGTGCTCAGGGTGCTGGGTGCTCAGTGCTCAGGGTGCTGGGTACTCAGTGCTCAGGGTGCTGGGTGCTCAGTGCTCGAGGTGCTCAGTACTCCGGGTGCTGTGTGTTCACTGCTCAGGGTGCTGGGTGCTCAGTGCTCGGGGTGCTCGGTGCTCAGTGCTCAAGGTGCTGGGTGCTCAGTACTCAGGTTGCTCATTGCTCAGGGTGCTGGGTGCTCAGTAGTCAGGGTGCTGGGTGCTCAGTGCTCAGGGTGCTCGGTGCTCAGTACGTTGGGTGCTCACTACTCAGGGTGCTGGGTGCTCAGTGCTCAGGGTGCTGGGTGCTCAGTGCTCAGGGTGCTCGTTGCTCATTGCTCAGGGTCCTGGGTGCTCAGTACTCAGGGTGCTGGTTGCTCAGTACTCAGGGTGCTCAGTGCTCAGTACTCAGGGTGCTCAGTGCTCAGTACTCAGGGTGCTCAGTGCTCAGGGTGCTGGGTGCTCAGTCCTCAGGGTGCTGGGTGCTCAGTGCTCGGGGTGCTAGGTGCTCTGTACTCAGGGTGCTCGTTGCTCAGTACTCAGGATGCTGGCTGCTCAGTACTCAGGGTGCTGGGTGCTCAATACTCAGGGTGCTCAGTGCTTGGGCTGCTGGGTGCTCAGTACTCCGGGTGCTGGGTGCTCAGTTCTCGGGGTGCTCGGTGCTCAGTACTCAGTGATCAGGGTGCTCAGTGCTCAGTGCTCAGGGTGCTCCGTGCTCAGTGCTCAGGGTGCTGGTTGCTCAGTGCTCAGGGTGCTGGGTGCTCAGTACTCAGGGTGCTGGGTGCACAGTGCTCGGGGTGCTGGGTGCTCAGTGCTCTGGGTGCTGGGTGCTCAGTACTCAGGGTGCTGGGTGCTCAGTGCTCAGGGTGCTGGGTGCTCAGTACTCAGGGTGCTGTGTGCTCAGTACTCGGGTGCTGGGTGCTCAGTGCTCAGGGTGCTGGGTGCTCAGTGCTCGGGGTGCTGGGTGCTCAGTGCTCAGTACTCAGGGTGCTGGGTGCTCAGTGATCGGGGTGCTGGGTGCTCAGTGCTCAGTACTCAGGGTGCTGGGTGCTCAGTGCTCAGGGTGCTGGGTGCTCAGTGCTCAGGGTGCTGGGTGCTCAGTGCTAAGGGTGCTGGGTACTCAGTGCTCAGGGTGCTGGGTGCTCAGTACTCAGGGTGCTAGGTGCTCAGTACTCGGGGTGCTGGGTGCTCAGTGCTCGGGGTGCTGGGTGCTCAGTGCTCAGTACTCAGGGTGCTGGGTGCTCAGTGCTCAGGGTGCTCAGTGCTCAGGGTGCTGTGTGCTCAGTGCTCAGGGTGCTGGGTGCTCAGTGCTCAGGGTGTTGGGTACTCAGTGCTCAGGGTGCTGGGTGCTCAGTACTCAGGGTGCTGGGTGCTCAGTACTCAGGGTGCTGGGTGCTCAGTGCTCGGGGTGCTATGTGCTCAGTGCTCGCGGTGCTGGGTTCTCAGTGCTCGGGGTGCTCGGTGCTCAGTACTCAGGGTGCTGGATGCTCAGTGCTCGAGGTTCTCAGTACTCAGGGTGCTGTGTGTTCAGTGCTCAGGGTGATGGGTGCTCAGTGCTCAAGGTGCTGGGTGCTCAGTACTCAGGGTGCTCATTGCTCAGGGTGCAGGGTGCTCAGTACTCAGGGTGCTGGGTGCTCAGTGCTCGGGGTGCTCGGAGCTCAGTACTCAGGGTGCTGGGTTCTCAGTGCTCAGGGTGCTCGGTGCTCAGTTCTCAGGGTGCTCGGTGCTCAGTGCTCAGGGTGCTGAGTGCTCAGTACTCAGGGTGCTGGGTACTCAGTGCACAGGGTGCTCGGTGCTCAGTGCTCGGGGTGCTCGGAGCTCAGTACTCAGGGTGCTGGGTGCTCAGTGCTCAGGGTACTCGGTGATCAGTACTCAGGGTGCTGGGTGCACAGTGCTCGGGGTGCTCGGTGCTCAGTACGTTGGGTGCTCACTACTCAGGGTGCTGGGTGCACAGTGCTCAGGGTGCTGGATGCTCAGAGCTCAGGGTGCTGGTTGCTCAGTGCTCAGGGTGCTGGGTGCTCAGTACTCTGGGTGCTGGGTGCTCAGTGCTCGGGGTGCTGGGTGCTCAGTGCTCAGGGTGCTGGGTTCACAGTACTCAGGGTGCTGGGTGCTCAGTACTCAGGGTGCTGGGTGCTCAGTACTCGGGTGCTGGGTGCTCAGTGCTCAGGGTGCTGGGTGCTCAGTGCTCGGGGTGCTGGGTGCTCAGTGCTCAGTACTCAGGGTGCTGGGTGCTCAGTGCTCGGGGTGCTGGGTGCTCAGTGATCAGTACTCAGGGTGCTGGGTGCTCAGTGCTCAGGGTGCTGGGTGCTCAGTGCTCAGTGTGCTGGGTGCTCAGTCCTCAGGGTGCTGCGTACTCAGTGCTCAGGGTGCTGGTTGCTCAGTACTCAGGGTGCTCAGTGCTCAGTACTCGGGGTGCTGGGTGTTCAGTGCTCAGGGTGCTCAGTGCTCAGTGCTCGGGGTGCTGGGTGCTCAGTGCTCGGGGCGCTGGGTGCTCAGTGCTCGGGTTGCTGGGTGCTCAGTACTCGGGGTGCTGGGTGCTCAGTGCTCAGGGTGCTCAGTGCTCAGTACTCAGTGCTCAGGGTGCTCAGTGCTCAGTGCTCAGGGTGCTGGGTGTTCAGTACTCAGGGTGCTGGGTGCTCAGTACTCAGGGTGCTGGGTGCTCAGTGCTCAGGGTGCTGGGTGCTCAGTGCTCGGGGCGCTGGGTGCTCAGTACTCAGGGTGCTGGGTGCTCAGTGCTCGGGGTGCTGGGTGCTCAGTGCTCAGGATGCTGGGTGCTCAGTACTCAGGGTGCTGGGTGCTCAGTACTCGGGATGCTGGGTGCTCAGTACTCAGGGTGCTGGGTGCTCAGTACTCAGGGTGCTGGGTGCTCAGTACTCGGGTGCTGGGTGCTCAGTGCTCAGGGTGCTGGGTGCTCAGTGTTCGGGGTGCTGGGTGCTCAGTGCTCAGTACTCAGGGTGCTGGGTGCTCAGTGCTCGGGGTGCTGGGTGCTCAGTGCTCAGTACTCAGGGTGCTGGGTGCTCAGTGCTCAGGGTGCTGTGTGCTCAGTGCTCAGGGTGCTGGGTGCTCAGTGCTCAGGGTGCTGGGTACTCAGTGCTCAGGGTGCTGGGTGCTCAGTGCTCGAGGTGCTCAGTACTCAGGGTGCTGTGTGTTCAGTGCTCAGGGTGCTGGGGGCTCAGTGCTCGGGGTGCTCGGTGCTCAGTGCTCAAGGTGCTGGGTGCTCAGTACTCAGGTTGCTCATTGCTCAGGGTGCTGGGTGCTCAGTAGTCAGGGTGCTGGGTGCTCAGTGCTCAGGGTGCTCGGTGCTCGGGGCGCTGGGTGCTCAGGGCTCGGGGTCCTCGGAGCTCAGTACTCGGGGTGCTGGGTGTTCAGTGCTCGGGGTGCTCGGTGCTCAGTACTCAGGGTGCTGGGTGCTCAGTGCTCGGGGTGCTGGGTGCTCAGTGCTCAGTACTCAGGGTGCTGGGTGCTCAGTGCTCGGGGTGCTGGGTGCTCAGTGCTCAGTACTCAGGGTGCTGGGTGCTCAGTGCTCAGGTTCCTGGGTGCTCATTGCTCAGGGTGCTGGGTGCTCAGTACTCAGGGTGCTGGGAGCTCAGTGCTCAGGGTGATCGGTGCTCAGTACTCAGAGTGCTCAGTACTCATGGTGCTGGGTGCTCAGTGCTCCGGGTGCTGGGTGCTCAGTACTGAGGGTGCTTTGGGTTCTGGGAGCTCAGTGCTCAGGATGATCGGTGCTCAGTACTCAGGGTGCTGGTTGCTCAGTGCTCAGGGTGCTGGGTGCTCAGTCCTCAGGGTGCTCAGTGCTCAGGGTGCTGGGTGCTCAGTGCTCGGGGTGCTCGGTGCTCAGTACTCAGGGTGCTGAGTGCTCAGTACTCAGGGTGCTGGGTGCTCAGGACTCAGGGTGCTGGGTGCTCAGTGCTCAGTGTGCTGGGTGATCAGTGCTCAGGGTGCTGGGTGCTCAGTGCTCAGGGTGCTGGGTGCTCAGTGCTCGGGGTGCTGGGTGCTCAGTACTCAGGGTGCTGGTTGCTCAGTACTCAGGGTGTTCAGTGCTCAGTACTCAGGGTGCTCAGTGCTCAGTACTCAGGGTGCTCAGTGCTCAGGGTGCTGGGTGCTCAGTCCTCAGGGTGCTGGGTGCTCAGTGCTCAGGGTGCTCGGTGCTCAGTGCACAGGGTGCTGGGTGCTCAGTACTCAGGGTGCTGGGTGCTCAGTGCTCGGGGTGCTGGGTGCTCAGTACTCAGGGTGCTGGGTGCTCAGTACTCAGGGTGCTGGGTGCTCAGTGCTCAGGGTGCTAGGTGATCAGTGCTCAGGGTGCTGGGTGCTCAGTGCTCAGGGTGCTGGGTGCTCAGTGCTCGGGGTGCTGGGTGCTCAGTACTCAGGGTGCTGGGTGCTCAGTGCTTGGGGTGCTCAGTGCTCAGTACGTTGGGTGCTCACTACTCAGGGTGCTGGGTGCTCAGTGCTCAGGGTGCTGGGTGCTAAGTGCTCAGGGTGCTCGGTGCTCATTGCTCAGGGTGCTGGTTGCTCAGTACTCAGGGTGCTCAGTGCTCAGTACTCAGGGTGCTCAGTGCTCAGGGTGCTGGGTGCTCAGTCCTCAGGGTGCTGGGTGCTCAGTGCTCGGGGTGCTGGGTGCTCTGTATTCAGGGTGCTCGTTGCTCAGTACTCAGGATGCTGGCTGCTCAGTACTCAGGGTGCTGGGTGCTCAATACTCAGGGTGCTCAGTGCTTGGGCTGCTGGGTGCTCAGTACTCAGTGATCAGGGTGCTCAGTGCTCAGTGCTCAGGGTGCTCCGTGCTCAGTGCTCAGGGTGCTGGGTGCTCAGTGCTCAGGGTGCTGGGTGCTCAGTACTCAGGGTGCTGGGTGCACAGTGCTCGGGGTGCTGGGTGCTCAGTGCTCAGGGTGCTGGGTGCTCAGTACTCAGGGTGCTGGGTGCTCAGTGCTCGGGGTTCTGGGTGCTCAGTGCTCAGGGTGCTGGGTGCTCAGTACTCAGGGTGCTGTGTGCTCAGTACTCGGGTGCTGGGTGCTCAGTGCTCAGGGTGCTGGGTGCTCAGTGCTCAGTACTCAGGGTGCTGGGTGCTCAGTGCTCAGGGTGCTGGGTGCTCAGTGCTCAGGGTGCTGGGTGCTCAGTGCTAAGGGTGCTGGGTACTCAGTGCTCAGGGTGCTGGGTGCTCAGTACTCAGGGTGCTCAGTGCTCAGTACTCGGGGTGCTGGGTGCTCAGTGCTCGGGGTGCTGGGTGCTCAGTGCTCAGTACTCAGGGTGCTGGGTGCTCAGTGCTCAGGGTGCTGGGTGCTCAGTGCTCAGGGCGCTGGGTGCTCAGCGCTCAGGGTGCTGGGTACTCAGTGCTCAGGGTGCTCGGTGCTCAGTGCTCAGGGTGCTCAGTGCTCGGAGTGCTCGGAGCTCAGTACTCAGGGTGCTGGGTGCTCATTGCTCGGGGTGCTCGGTGCTCAGTACTCAGGGTGCTGGCTGCTCACTGCTCGGGGTGCTGGGAGCTCAGTGCTCAGTACTCAGGGTGCTGGGTGCTCAGTGCTCAGGGTGCTGTGTGCTCAGTGCTCAGGGTGCTGGGTGCTCAGTGCTCAGGGTGTTGGGTACTCAGTGCTCAGGGTGCTGGGTGCTCAGTACTCAGGGTGCTGGGTGCTCAGTACTCAGGGTGCTGGGTGCTCAGTGCTCGGGGTGCTATGTGCTCAGTGTTCGCGGTGCTGGGTTCTCAGTGCTCGGGGTGCTCGGTGCTCAGTACTCAGGGTGCTGGATGCTCAGTGCTCGAGGTGCTCAGTACTCAGGGTGCTGTGTGTTCAGTGCTCAGGGTGCTGGGTGCTCAGTGCTCAAGGTGCTGGGTGCTCAGTACTCAGGGTGCTCATTGCTCAGGGTGCAGGGTGCTCAGTACTCAGGGTGCTGGGTGCTCAGTGCTCGGGGTGCTCGGAGCTCAGTACTCAGGGTGCTGGGTTCTCAGTGCTCAGGGTGCTCGGTGCTCAGTACTCAGGGTGCTCGGTGCTCAGTGCTCAGGGTGCTGAGTGCTCAGTACTCAGGGTGCTGGGTACTCAGTGCACAGGGTGCTCGGTGCTCAGTGCTCCTGGTGCTCGGAGCTCAGTACTCAGGGTGCTGGGTGCTCAGTGCTCAGGGTACTCGGTGATCAGTACTCAGGGTGCTGGGTGCACAGTGCTCGGGGTGCTCGGTGCTCAGTACGTTGGGTGCTCACTACTCAGTGTGCTGGGTGCTCAGTGCTCAGGGTGCTGGGTGCTCAGAGCTCAGGGTGCTGGTTGCTCAGTTCTCAGGATGCTGGGTGCTCAGTACTCAGGGTGCTGGGTGCTCAGTGCTCGGGGGGCTGGGTGCTCAGTACTCAGGGTGCTGGGTGCTCAGTGCTCGGGGTGCTGGGTGCTCAGTGCTCAGGATGCTGGGTGCTCAGTACTCAGGGTGCTGGGTGCTCAGTACTCGGGATGCTGGGTGCTCAGTACTCAGGGTGCTGGGTGCTCAGTACTCAGGGTGCTGGGTGCTCAGTACTCGGGTGCTGGGTGCTCAGTGCTCAGGGTGCTGGGTGCTCAGTGTTCGGGGTGCTGGGTGCTCAGTGCTCAGTACTCAGGGTGCTGGGTGCTCAGTGCTCGGGGTGCTGGGTGCTCAGTGCTCAGTACTCAGGGTGCTGGGTGCTCAGTGCTCAGGGTGCTGTGTGCTCAGTGCTCAGGGTGCTGGGTGCTCAGTGCTCAGGGTGCTGGGTACTCAGTGCTCAGGGTGCTGGGTGCTCAGTGCTCGAGGTGCTCAGTACTCAGGGTGCTGTGTGTTCAGTGCTCAGGGTGCTGGGGGCTCAGTGCTCGGGGTGCTCGGTGCTCAGTGCTCAAGGTGCTGGGTGCTCAGTACTCAGGTTGCTCATTGCTCAGGGTGCTGGGTGCTCAGTAGTCAGGGTGCTGGGTGCTCAGTGCTCAGGGTGCTCGGTGCTCGGGGCGCTGGGTGCTCAGGGCTCGGGGTCCTCGGAGCTCAGTACTCGGGGTGCTGGGTGTTCAGTGCTCGGGGTGCTCGGTGCTCAGTACTCAGGGTGCTGGGTGCTCAGTGCTCGGGGTGCTGGGTGCTCAGTGCTCAGTACTCAGGGTGCTGGGTGCTCAGTGCTCGGGGTGCTGGGTGCTCAGTGCTCAGTACTCAGGGTGCTGGGTGCTCAGTGCTCAGGTTCCTGGGTGCTCATTGCTCAGGGTGCTGGGTGCTCAGTACTCAGGGTGCTGGGAGCTCAGTGCTCAGGGTGATCGGTGCTCAGTACTCAGAGTGCTCAGTACTCATGGTGCTGGGTGCTCAGTGCTCCGGGTGCTGGGTGCTCAGTACTGAGGGTGCTTTGGGTTCTGGGAGCTCAGTGCTCAGGATGATCGGTGCTCAGTACTCAGGGTGCTGGTTGCTCAGTGCTCAGGGTGCTGGGTGCTCAGTCCTCAGGGTGCTCAGTGCTCAGGGTGCTGGGTGCTCAGTGCTCGGGGTGCTCGGTGCTCAGTACTCAGGGTGCTGAGTGCTCAGTACTCAGGGTGCTGGGTGCTCAGGACTCAGGGTGCTGGGTGCTCAGTGCTCAGTGTGCTGGGTGATCAGTGCTCAGGGTGCTGGGTGCTCAGTGCTCAGGGTGCTGGGTGCTCAGTGCTCGGGGTGCTGGGTGCTCAGTACTCAGGGTGCTGGTTGCTCAGTACTCAGGGTGTTCAGTGCTCAGTACTCAGGGTGCTCAGTGCTCAGTACTCAGGGTGCTCAGTGCTCAGGGTGCTGGGTGCTCAGTCCTCAGGGTGCTGGGTGCTCAGTGCTCAGGGTGCTCGGTGCTCAGTGCACAGGGTGCTGGGTGCTCAGTACTCAGGGTGCTGGGTGCTCAGTGCTCGGGGTGCTGGGTGCTCAGTACTCAGGGTGCTGGGTGCTCAGTACTCAGGGTGCTGGGTGCTCAGTGCTCAGGGTGCTAGGTGATCAGTGCTCAGGGTGCTGGGTGCTCAGTGCTCAGGGTGCTGGGTGCTCAGTGCTCGGGGTGCTGGGTGCTCAGTACTCAGGGTGCTGGGTGCTCAGTGCTTGGTGTGCTCAGTGCTCAGTACGTTGGGTGCTCACTACTCAGGGTGCTGGGTGCTCAGTGCTCAGGGTGCTGGGTGCTAAGTGCTCAGGGTGCTCGGTGCTCATTGCTCAGGGTGCTGGTTGCTCAGTACTCAGGGTGCTCAGTGCTCAGTACTCAGGGTGCTCAGTGCTCAGGGTGCTGGGTGCTCAGTCCTCAGGGTGCTGGGTGCTCAGTGCTCGGGGTGCTGGGTGCTCTGTATTCAGGGTGCTCGTTGCTCAGTACTCAGGATGCTGGCTGCTCAGTACTCAGGGTGCTGGGTGCTCAATACTCAGGGTGCTCAGTGCTTGGGCTGCTGGGTGCTCAGTACTCAGTGATCAGGGTGCTCAGTGCTCAGTGCTCAGGGTGCTCCGTGCTCAGTGCTCAGGGTGCTGGGTGCTCAGTGCTCAGGGTGCTGGGTGCTCAGTACTCAGGGTGCTGGGTGCACAGTGCTCGGGGTGCTGGGTGCTCAGTGCTCAGGGTGCTGGGTGCTCAGTACTCAGGGTGCTGGGTGCTCAGTGCTCGGGGTTCTGGGTGCTCAGTGCTCAGGGTGCTGGGTGCTCAGTACTCAGGGTGCTGTGTGCTCAGTACTCGGGTGCTGGGTGCTCAGTGCTCAGGGTGCTGGGTGCTCAGTGCTCAGTACTCAGGGTGCTGGGTGCTCAGTGCTCAGGGTGCTGGGTGCTCAGTGCTCAGGGTGCTGGGTGCTCAGTGCTAAGGGTGCTGGGTACTCAGTGCTCAGGGTGCTGGGTGCTCAGTACTCAGGGTGCTCAGTGCTCAGTACTCGGGGTGCTGGGTGCTCAGTGCTCGGGGTGCTGGGTGCTCAGTGCTCAGTACTCAGGGTGCTGGGTGCTCAGTGCTCAGGGTGCTGGGTGCTCAGTGCTCAGGGCGCTGGGTGCTCAGCGCTCAGGGTGCTGGGTACTCAGTGCTCAGGGTGCTCGGTGCTCAGTGCTCAGGGTGCTCAGTGCTCGGAGTGCTCGGAGCTCAGTACTCAGGGTGCTGGGTGCTCATTGCTCGGGGTGCTCGGTGCTCAGTACTCAGGGTGCTGGCTGCTCACTGCTCGGGGTGCTGGGAGCTCAGTGCTCAGTACTCAGGGTGCTGGGTGCTCAGTGCTCAGGGTGCTGTGTGCTCAGTGCTCAGGGTGCTGGGTGCTCAGTGCTCAGGGTGTTGGGTACTCAGTGCTCAGGGTGCTGGGTGCTCAGTACTCAGGGTGCTGGGTGCTCAGTACTCAGGGTGCTGGGTGCTCAGTGCTCGGGGTGCTATGTGCTCAGTGTTCGCGGTGCTGGGTTCTCAGTGCTCGGGGTGCTCGGTGCTCAGTACTCAGGGTGCTGGATGCTCAGTGCTCGAGGTGCTCAGTACTCAGGGTGCTGTGTGTTCAGTGCTCAGGGTGCTGGGTGCTCAGTGCTCAAGGTGCTGGGTGCTCAGTACTCAGGGTGCTCATTGCTCAGGGTGCAGGGTGCTCAGTACTCAGGGTGCTGGGTGCTCAGTGCTCGGGGTGCTCGGAGCTCAGTACTCAGGGTGCTGGGTTCTCAGTGCTCAGGGTGCTCGGTGCTCAGTACTCAGGGTGCTCGGTGCTCAGTGCTCAGGGTGCTGAGTGCTCAGTACTCAGGGTGCTGGGTACTCAGTGCACAGGGTGCTCGGTGCTCAGTGCTCCTGGTGCTCGGAGCTCAGTACTCAGGGTGCTGGGTGCTCAGTGCTCAGGGTACTCGGTGATCAGTACTCAGGGTGCTGGGTGCACAGTGCTCGGGGTGCTCGGTGCTCAGTACGTTGGGTGCTCACTACTCAGTGTGCTGGGTGCTCAGTGCTCAGGGTGCTGGGTGCTCAGAGCTCAGGGTGCTGGTTGCTCAGTTCTCAGGATGCTGGGTGCTCAGTACTCAGGGTGCTGGGTGCTCAGTGCTCGGGGGGCTGGGTGCTCAGTGCTCAGGGTTCTGGGTTCTCAGTACTCAGGGTGCTGGGTGCTCAGTACTCAGGGTGCTGGGTGCTCAGTACTCGGGTGCTGGGTGCTCAGTGCTCAGGGTGCTGGGTGCTCAGTGCTCGGGGTGCTGGGTGCTCAGTGCTCTGTACTCAGGGTGCTGGGTGCTCAGTGCTCGGGGTGCTGGGTGCTCAGTGATCAGTACTCAGGGTGCTGGGTGCTCAGTGCTCAGGGTGCTGGGTGCTCAGTGCTCAGTGTGCTGGGTGCTCAGTCCTCAGGGTGCTGGGTACTCAGTGCTCAGGGTGCTGGTTGCTCAGTACTCAGGGTGCTCAGTGCTCAGTACTCGGGGTGCTGGGTGTTCAGTGCTCAGGGTGCTCACTGCTCAGTACTCGGGGTGCTGGGTGCTCAGTGCTCAGTGCTCGGGGTGCTGGGTGCTCAGTGCTCGGGGCGCTGGGTGCTCAGTGCTCGGGGTGCTGGGTGCTCAGTACTCGGGGTGCTGGGTGCTCAGTGCTCAGGGTGCTCAGTGCTCAGTACTCAGTGCTCAGGGTGCTCAGTGCTCAGTGCTCAGGGTGCTGGGTGTTCAGTACTCAGGGTGCTGGGTGCTCAGTACTCAGGGTGCTGGGTGCTCAGTGCTCAGGGTGCTGGGTGCTCAGTGCTCGGGGCGCTGGATGCTCAGTAATCAGGGTGCTGGGTGCTCAGTGCTCGGGGTGCTGGGTGCTCAGTGCTCAGGATGCTGGGTGCTCAGTACTCAGGGTGCTGGGTGCTCAGTACTCGGGATGCTGGGTGCTCAGTACTCAGGGTGCTGGGTGCTCAGTACTCAGGGTGCTGGGTGCTCAATACTCGGGTGCTGGGTGCTCAGTGCTCAGGGTGCTGGGTGCTCAGTGTTCGGGGTGATGGGTGCTCAGTGCTCAGTACTCAGGGTGCTGGGTGCTCAGTGCTCGGGGTGCTGGGTGCTCAGTGCTCAGTACTCAGGGTGCTGGGTGCTCAGTGCTCAGGGTGCTGTGTGCTCAGTGCTCAGGGTGCTGGGTGCTCAGTGCTCAGGGTGCTGGGTACTCAGTGCTCAGGGTGCTGGGTGCTCAGTGCTCGAGGTGCTCAGTACTCAGGGTGCTGTGTGTTCAGTACTCAGGGTGCTGGGTGCTCAGTGCTCGGGGTGCTCAGTGCTCAGTGCTCAAGGTGCTGGGTGCTCAGTACTCAGGTTGCTCATTGCTCAGGGTGCTGGGTGCTCAGTAGTCAGGGTGCTGGGTGCTCAGTGCTCAGGGTGCTCGGTGCTCGGGGCGCTGGGTGCTCAGTGCTCGGGGTCCTCGGAGCTCAGTACTCAGGGTGCTGGGTGTTCAGTGCTCGGGGTGCTCGGTGCTCAGTACTCAGGGTGCTGGGTGCTCAGTGCTCAGGGTGCTGGGTGCTCACTACTCGGGGTGCTGGGTGCTCAGTGCTCAGTGCTCGGGGTGCTGGGTGCTCGGTGCTCAGTACGTTGGGTGCTCACTACTCAGGGTGCTGGGTGCTCAGTGCTCAGGGTGCTGGGTGCTCAGTACTCAGGGTGCTGGGTGCTCAGTGCTCGGGGTGCTGGGTGCTCAGTGCTCAGGGTGCTGGGTGCTCAGTACTCAGGGTGCTGGGTGCTCAGTGCTCGGGGTGCTTGGTGCTCAGTGCTCAGGATGCTGGGTGCTCAGTACTCAGGGTGCTGGGTGCTCAGTACTCGGGGTGCTGGGTGCTCAGTACTCAGGGTGCTGGGTGCTCAGTACTCAGGGTGCTGGGTGCTCAGTACTCGGGTGCTGGGTGCTCAGTGCTCAGGGTGCTGGGTGCTCAGTGTTCGGGGTGCTGGGTGCTCAGTGCTCAGTACTCAGGGTGCTGGGTGCTCAGTGCTCGGGGTGCTGGGTGCTCAGTGTTCAGTACTCAGGGTGCTGGGTGCTCAGTGCTCAGGGTGCTGTGTGCTCAGTGCTCAGGGTGCTGGGTGCTCAGTGCTCAGTGTGCTGGGTACTCAGTGCTCAGGGTGCTGGGTGCTCAGTGCTCGAGGTGCTCAGTACTCAGGGTGCTGTGTGTTCAGTGCTCAGGGTGCTGGGTGCTCAGTGCTCGGGGTGCTCATTGCTGAGGGTGCTGGGTGCTCAGTAGTCAGGGTGCTGGGTGCTCGGTGCGCTGGGTGCTCAGTGCTCGGGGTCCTCGGAGCTCAGTACTCAGGGTGCTGGGTGTTCAGTGCTCGGGGTGCTCGGTGCTCAGTACTCAGGGTGCTGGGTGCTCAGTGCTCGGGGTGCTCGGTGCTCAGTATGTTGGGTGCTCACTAATCAGGGTGCTGGGTGCTCAGTGCTCGGGGTGCTGGGTGCTCACTACTCAGGGTGCTGGGAGCTCAGTGCTCAGGATGCTGGGTGCTCAGTACTCAGGGTGCTGGGTGCTCAGTACTCGGGGTGCTGGGTGCTCAGTGCTCGGGGTGCTGGGTGCTCGGTTCTCAGGGTGCTGGGTGCTCAGTACTCAGGGTGCTGGGTGCTCAGTACGCAGGGTGCTGGGTGCTCAGTACTCGGGTGCTGGGTGCTCAGTGCTCAGGGTGCTGGGTGCTCAGTGCTCGGGGTGCTGGGTGCTCAGTGCTCAGTACTCAGGGTGCTGGGTGCTCAGTGCACGGGGTGCTGGGTGCTCAGTGATCAGTACTCAGGGTGCTGGGTGCTCAGTGCTCAGGGTGCTGGGTGCTCAGTGCTCAGGGTGCTGGGTGCTCAGTCCTCAGGGTGCTGGGTACTCAGTGCTCAGGGTGCTGGTTGCTCAGTACTCAGGGTGCTCAGTGCTCAGTACTCGGGGTGCTGGGTGCTCAGTGCTCAGGGTGCACACTGCTCAGTACTCAGGGTGCTGGGTGCTCAGTGCTCAGTGCTCGGGGTGCTGGGTGCTCAGTGCTCGGGGCGCTGGGTGCTCAGTGCTCGGGGTGCTGGGTGCTCAGTACTCGGGGTGCTGGGTGCTCAGTGCTCAGGGTGCTCAGTGCTCAGTGCTCAGGGTGCTGGGTGTTCAGTACTCAGGGTGCTGGGTGTTCAGTACTCAGGGTGCTGGGTGCTCAGTGCTCAGGGTGCTGGGTGCTCAGTGCTCGGGGCGCTGGGTGCTCAGTACTCAGGGTGCTGGGTGCTCAGTGCTCGGGGTGCTGGGTGCTCAGTGCTCTGGATGCTGGGTGCTCAGTACTCAGGGTGCTGGGTGCTCAGTACTCGGGGTGCTGGGTGCTCAGTACTCAGGGTGCTGGGTGCTCAGTACTCAGGGTGCTGGGTGCTCAGTACTCGGGTGCTGGGTGCTCAGTGCTCAGGGTGCTGGGTGCTCAGTGTTTGGGGTGCTGGGTGCTCAGTGCTCAGTACTCAGGGTGCTGGGTGCTCAGTGCTCGGTGTGCTGGGTGCTCAGTGCTCAGTACTCAGGGTGCTGGGTGCTCAGTGCTCAGGGTGCTGTGTGCTCAGTGCTCAGGGTGCTGTGTGCTCAGTGCTAAGGGTGCTGGGTACTCAGTGCTCAGGGTGCTGGGTGCTCAGTGCTCGAGGTGCTCAGTACTCAGGGTGCTGTGTGTTCAGTGCTCAGGGTGCTGGGTGCTCAGTGCTCGGGGTGCTCGGTGCTCAGTGCTCAAGGTGCTGGGTGCTCAGTACTCAGGTTGCTCATTGCTCAGGGTGCTGGGTGCTCAGGAGTCAGGGTGCTGGGTGCTCAGTGCTCAGGGTGTTCGGTGCTCGGGGCGCTGGGTGCTCAGTGCTCGGGGTCCTCGGAGCTCAGTACTCAGGGTGCTGGGTGCTCAGTGCTCGGGGTGCTCGGTGCTCAGTACTCAGGGTGCTGGGTGCTCAGTGCTCGGGGTGCTCAGTGCTCAGTACGTTGGGTGCTCACTACTCAGGGTGCTGGGTGCTCAGTGCTCAGGGTGCTGGGTGCTCAGTACTCAGGGTGCTGGGTGCTCAGTGCTCGGGGTGCTGGGTGCTCAGTGCTCGGGGTGCTGGGTGCTCAGTGCTCAGGGTGCTGGGTGCTCAGTACTCGGGGTGCTGGGTGCTCAGTGCTCAGTGCTCGGGGTGCTGGGTTCTCGGTGCTCAGTACGTTGGGTGCTCACTACTCAGGGTGCTGGGTGCTCAGTGCTCAGGGTGCTGGGTGCTCAGTACTCAGGGTGCTGGGTGCTCAGTGCTCGGGGTGCTGGGTGCTCAGTGCTCAGGGTGCTGGGTGCTCAGTACTCAGGGTGCTGGGTGCTCAGTGCTCGGGGTGCTTGGTGCTCAGTGCTCAGGATGCTGGGTGCTCAGTACTCAGGGTGCTGGGTGCTCAGTACTCGGGGTGCTGGGTGCTCAGTACTCAGGGTGCTGGGTGCTCAGTACTCAGGGTGCTGGGTGCTCAGTACTCGGGTGCTGGGTGCTCAGTGCTCAGGGTGCTGGGTGCTCATTGTTCGGGGTGCTGGGTGCTCAGTGCTCAGTACTCAGGGTGCTGGGTGCTCAGTGCTCGGGGTGCTGGGTGCTCAGTGTTCAGTACTCAGGGTGCTGGGTGCTCAGTGCTCAGGGTGCTGTGTGCTCAGTGCTCAGGGTGCTGGGTGCTCAGTGCTCAGTGTGCTGGGTACTCAGTGCTCAGGGTGCTGGGTGCTCAGTGCTCGAGGTGCTCAGTACTCAGGGTGCTGTGTGTTCAGTGCTCAGGGTGCTGGGTGCTCAGTGCTCGGGGTGCTCATTGCTGAGGGTGCTGGGTGCTCAGTAGTCAGGGTGCTGGGTGCTCGGGGCGCTGGGTGCTCAGTGCTCGGGGTCCTCGGAGCTCAGTACTCAGGGTGCTGGGTGTTCAGTGCTCGGGGTGCTCGGTGCTCAGTACTCAGGGTGCTGGGTGCTCAGTGCTCGGGGTGCTCGGTGCTCAGTATGTTGGGTGCTCACTACTCAGGGTGCTGGGTGCTCAGTGCTCGGGGTGCTGGGTGCTCACTACTCAGGGTGCTGGGTGCTCAGTGCTCAGGGTGCTGGGTGCTCAGTACTCAGGGTGCTGGGTGCTCAGTACTCGGGGTGCTGGGTGCTCAGTGCTCGGGGTGCTGGGTGCTCGGTTCTCAGGGTGCTGGGTGCTCAGTACTCAGGGTGCTGGGTGCTCAGTACGCAGGGTGCTGGGTGCTCAGTACTCGGGTGCTGGGTGCTCAGTGCTCAGGGTGCTGGGTGCTCAGTGCTCGGGGTGCTGGGTGCTCAGTGCTCAGTACTCAGGGTGATGGGTGCTCAGTGCACGGGGTGCTGGGTGCTCAGTGATCAGTACTCAGGGTGCTGGGTGCTCAGTGCTCAGGGTGCTGGGTGCTCAGTGCTCAGGGTGCTGGGTGCTCAGTCCTCAGGGTGCTGGGTACTCAGTGCTCAGGGTGCTGGTTGCTCAGTACTCAGGGTGCTCACTGCTCAGTACTCGGGGTGCTGGGTGCTCAGTGCTCAGGGTGCACACTGCTCAGTACTCAGGGTGCTGGGTGCTCAGTGCTCAGTGCTCGGGGTGCTGGGTGCTCAGTGCTCGGGGCGCTGGGTGCTCAGTGCTCGGGGTGCTGGGTGCTCAGTACTCGGGGTGCTGGGTGCTCAGTGCTCAGGGTGCTCAGTGCTCAGTGCTCAGGGTGCTGGGTGTTCAGTACTCAGGGTGCTGGGTGTTCAGTACTCAGGGTGCTGGGTGCTCAGTGCTCAGGGTGCTGGGTGCTCAGTGCTCGGGGCGCTGGGTGCTCAGTACTCAGGGTGCTGGGTGCTCAGTGCTCGGGGTGCTGGGTGCTCAGTGCTCTGGATGCTGGGTGCTCAGTACTCAGGGTGCTGGGTGCTCAGTACTCGGGGTGCTGGGTGCTCAGTACTCAGGGTGCTGGGTGCTCAGTACTCAGGGTGCTGGGTGCTCAGTACTCGGGTGCTGGGTGCTCAGTGCTCAGGGTGCTGGGTGCTCAGTGCTCTGGATGCTGGGTGCTCAGTACTCAGGGTGCTGGGTGCTCAGTACTCGGGGTGCTGGGTGCTCAGTACTCAGGGTGCTGGGTGCTCAGTACTCGGGTGCTGGGTGCTCAGTGCTCAGGGTGCTGGGTGCTCAGTGTTTGGGGTGCTGGGTGCTCAGTGCTCAGTACTCAGGGTGCTGGGTGCTCAGTGCTCGGTGTGCTGGGTGCTCAGTGCTCAGTACTCAGGGTGCTGGGTGCTCAGTGCTCAGGGTGCTGTGTGCTCAGTGCTCAGGGTGCTGTGTGCTCAGTGCTAAGGGTGCTGGGTACTCAGTGCTCAGGGTGCTGGGTGCTCAGTGCTCGAGGTGCTCAGTACTCAGGGTGCTGTGTGTTCAGTGCTCAGGGTGCTGGGTGCTCAGTGCTCGGGGTGCTCGGTGCTCAGTGCTCAAGGTGCTGGGTGCTCAGTACTCAGGTTGCTCATTGCTCAGGGTGCTGGGTGCTCAGGAGTCAGGGTGCTGGGTGCTCAGTGCTCAGGGTGTTCGGTGCTCGGGGCGCTGGGTGCTCAGTGCTCGGGGTCCTCGGAGCTCAGTACTCAGGGTGCTGGGTGCTCAGTGCTCGGGGTGCTCGGTGCTCAGTACTCAGGGTGTTGGGTGCTCAGTGCTCGGGGTGCTCAGTGCTCAGTACGTTGGGTGCTCACTACTCAGGGTGCTGGGTGCTCAGTGCTCAGGGTGCTGGGTGCTCAGTACTCAGGGTGCTGGGTGCTCAGTGCTCGGGGTGCTGGGTGCTCAGTGCTCAGGGTGCTGGGTGCTCAGTACTCAGGGTGCTGGGTGCTCAGTACTCGGGGTGCTGGGTGCTCAGTGCTCGGGGTGCTGGGTGCTCAGTACTCAGGGTGCTGGGTGCTCAGTACTCAGGGTGCTGGGTGCTCAGTACTCAGGGTGCTGGGTGCTCAGTACTCGGGTGCTGGGTGCTCAGTGCTCAGGGTGCTGGTTGCTCAGTGCTCGGGGTGCTGGGTGCTCAGTGCTCAGTACTCAGGGTGCTGGGTGCTCAGTGCCCGGGGTGCTGGGTGCTCAGTGCTCAGTACTCAGGGTGCTGTGTGCTCAGTGCTCAGGGTTCTGGGTGCTCAGTGCTCAGGGTGCTGGGTGCTCAGTGCTCGGGGTGCTGGGTGCTCAGTGCTCAGTAATCAGGGTCCTGGGTGCTCAGTGCTCGGTGTGCTGGGTGCTCAGTGCTCAGTACTCAGGGTGCTGGGTGCTCAGTGCTCAGGGTGCTGGGTGCTCAGTACTCCGGGTGCTGGGTGCTCAGTTCTCGGGGTGCTGGGTGCTCAGTACTCCGGGTGCTGGGTGCTCAGTTCTCGGGGTGCTCGGTGCTCAGTACTCAGTGATCAGGGTGCTCAGTGCTCAGTGCTCAGGGTGCTGGGTGTTCAGTACTCAGGGTGCTGGGTGCTCAGTACTCAGCGTGCTGGGTGCTCAGTGCTCAGGGTGCTGGGTGCTCAGTACTCGGGGTGCTCGGTGCTCAGTGCTCAGGGTGCTGAGTGCTCAGTACTCAGGGTGCTGGGTACTCAGTGCCCAGGCTGCTCGGTGCTCAGTACTCGGGGTGCTGGGTGCTCAGTGCTCGGGGTGCTCGGTGCTCAGTACTCAGGGTGCTGGGTGCTCAGTACTCCGGGTGCTGGGTGCTCAGTTCTCGGGGTGCTCAGTGCTCAGTACTCAGTGATCAGGGTGCTCAGTGCTCAGTGCTCAGGGTGCTGGGTGTTCAGTACTCAGGGTGCTGGGTGCTCAGTACTCAGGTTGCTGGGTGCTCAGTGCTCAGGGTGCTGGGTGCTCAGTACTCGGGGTGCTCGGTGCTCAGTGCTCAGGGTGCTGAGTGCTCTGTACTCAGGGTGCTGGGTTCTCAGTACTCAGGGTGCTGAGTGCTCTGTACTCAGGGTGCTGGGTGCTCAGTGCTCGGGGTGCTCGGTGCTCAGTACTCAGGGTGCTCAGTACTCAGGGTGCTGGGTGCTCAGTGCTCGGGGTGCTGGGTGCTCAGTACTGAGGGTGCTGGGTGCTCAGTGCTTTGGGTTCTGGGTGCTCAGTGCTCAGGATTATCGGTGCTCAGTACTCAGGGTGCTGGGTGCTCAGTGCTCAGGGTGCTCACTGCTCAGTACTCGGGGTGCTGGGTGCTCAGTGCTCAGTGCTCGGGGTGCCGGGTGCTCAGTGCTCGGGGCGCTGGGTGCTCAGTGCTCGGGGTGCTGGGTGCTCAGTACTCGGGGTGCTGGGTGCTCAGTGCTCAGGGTGCTCAGTGCTCAGTACTCAGTGCTCAGGGTGCTCAGTGCTCAGTGCTCAGGGTGCTGGGTGTTCAGTACTCAGGGTGCTGGGTGCTCAGTACTCAGGGTGCTGGGTGCTCAGTGCTCAGGGTGCTGGGTGCTCAGTGCTCGGGGCGCTGGGTGCTCAGTACTCAGGGTGCTGGGTGCTCAGTGCTCGGGGTGCTGGGTGCTCAGTGCTCAGGATGCTGGGTGCTCAGTACTCAGGGTGCTGGGTGCTCAGTGCTCGGGTTGCTGGGTGCTCAGTACTCAGGGTGCTGGGTGCTCAGTACTCAGGGTGCTGGGTGCTCAGTACTCGGGTACTGGGTGCTCAGTGCTCAGGGTGCTGGGTGCTCAGTGTTCGGGGTGCTGGGTGCTCAGTGCTCAGTACTCAGGGTGCTGGGAGCTCAGTGCTCGGGGTGCTGGGTGCTCAGTGCTCAGTACTCAGGGTGCTGGGTGCTCAGTGCTCAGGGTGCTGTGTGCTCAGTGCTCAGGGTGCTGGGTGCTCAGTGCTCAGGGTGCTGGGTACTCAGTGCTCACGGTGCTGGGTGCTCAGTGCTCGAGGTGCTCAGTACTCAGGGTGCTGTGTGTTCAGTGCTCAGGGTGCTGGGTGCTCAGTACTCAGGTTGCTCATTGCTCAGGGTGCTGGGTGCTCAGTGCTCAGGGTGCTCGGTGCTCGGGGCGCTGGGTGCTCAGTGCTCGGGGTCCTCGGAGCTCAGTACTCAGGGTGCTGGGTGTTCAGTGCTCGGGGTGCTCGGTGCTCAGTACTCAGGGTGCTGGGTGCTCAGTGCTCGGGGTGCTCGGTGCACAGTACGTTGGGTGCTCACTACTCAGGGTGCTAGGTGCTCAGTGCTCAGGGTACTGGGTGCTCAGTACTCAGGGTGCTGGGTGCTCTGTGCTCGGGGTGCTGGGTGCTCAGTGCTCAGGGTGCTGGGTACTCAGTACTCAGGGTGCTGGGTGCTCAGTGCTCGGGGTGCTGGGTGCTCAGTGCTCAGGATGCTGGGTGCTCAGTACTCAGGGTGCTGGGTGCTCAGTACTCGGGGTGCTGGGTGCTCAGTACTCAGGGTGCTGGGTGCTCAGTACTCAGGGTGCTGGGTGCTCAGTATTCGGGTGCTGGGTGCTCAGTGCTCAGGGTGCTGGGTGCTCAGTGTTCGGGGTGCTGGGTGCTCAGTGCTCAGTACTCAGGGTGCTGGGTGCTCAGTGCTCAGGGTGCTGGGTGCTCAGTGCTCAGTAGTCAGGCTGCTGGGTGCTCAGTGCTCAGGGGCCTGTGTGCTCAGTGCTCAGGGTGCTGGGTGCTCAGTGCTCAGGGTGCTGGGTACTCAGTGCTCAGGGTGCTGGGTGCTCAGTGCTCGAGGTGCTCAGTACTCAGGGTGCTGTGTGTTCAGTGCTCAGGGTGCTGGGTGCTCAGTGCTCGGGGTGCTCGGTGCTCAGTGCTCAAGGTGCTGGGTGCTCAGTACTCAGGTTGCTCATTGCTCAGGGTGCTGGGTGCTCAGTAGTCAGGGTGCTGGGTGCTCAGTGCTCAGGGTGCTCGGTGCTCGGGGCCCTGGGTGCTCAGTGCTCGGGGTCCTCAGAGCTCAGTACTCAGGGTGCTGGGTGTTCAGTGCTCGGGGTGCTTGGTGCTCAGTACTCAGGGTGCTGGGTGCTCAGTGCTCGGGGTGCTCGGTGCTCAGTATGTTGGGTGCTCACTACTCAGGGTGCTGGGTGCTCAGTGCTCAGGGTGCTGGGTGCTCAGTACTCAGGGTACTGGGTGCTCAGTGCTCGGGGTGCTGGGTGCTCAGTGCTCAGGTTGCTGGGTGCTCAGTACTCAGGGTGCTGGGTGCTCAGTACTCGGGGTGCTGGGTGCTCAGTGCTCGGGGTGCTGGGTGCTTGGTACTCAGGGTGCTGGGTGCTCAGTACTCAGGGTGCTGGGTGCTCAGTACGCAGGGTGCTGGGTGCTCAGTACTCGGGTGCTGGGTGCTCAGTGCTCAGGGTGCTGGGTGCTCAGTGCTCGGGGTGCTGGGTGCTCAGTGCTCAGTACTCAGGGTGCTGGGTGCTCAGTGCTCGGGGTGCTGGGTGCTCAGTGATCAGTACTCAGGGTGCTGGGTGCTCAGTGCTCAGGGTGCTGGGTGCTCAGTGCTCAGGGTGCTGGGTGCTCAGTCCTCAGGGTGCTGGGTACTCAGTGCTCAGGGTGCTGGTTGCTCAGTACTCAGGGTGCTCAGTGCTCACTACTCGGGGTGCTGGGTGCTCAGTGCTCAGGGTGCTCACTGCTCAGTACTCGGGGTGGTGGGTGCTCAGTGCTCAGTGCTCGGGGTGCTGGGTGCCCAGTGCTCGGGGCGCTGGGTGCTCAGTGCTCGGGGTGCTGGGTGCTCAGTACTCGGGGTGCTGGGTGCTCAGTGCTCAGGGTGCTCAGTGCTCAGTACTCAGTGCTCAGGGTGCTCAGTACTCAGTGCTCAGGGTGCTGGGTGTTCAGTACTCAGGGTGCTGGGTGCTCAGTACTCAGGGTGCTGGGTGCTCAGTGCTCAGGGTGCTGGGTGCTCAGTGCTCGGGCCCCTGGGTGCTCAGTACTCAGGGTGCTGGTTGCTCAGTGCTCGGGGTGCTGGGTGCTCAGTGCTCAGGATGCTGGGTGCTCAGTACTCAGGGTGCTGGGTGCTCAGTACTCGGGGTGCTCTGTGCTCAGTACTCAGGGTGCTGGGTGCTCAGTACTCAGGGTGATGGGTGCTCAGTACTCGGGTGCTGGGTTCTCAGTGCTCAGGGTGCTGGGTGCTCAGTGTTCGGGGTCCTGGGTGCTCAGTGCTCAGTACTCAGGGTGCTGGGTGCTCAGTGCTCGGGGTGCTGGGTGCTCAGTGCTCAGTACTCAGGGTGCTGGGTGCTCAGTGCTCAGGGTGCTGTGTGCTCAGTGCTCAGGGTGCTGGGTGCTCAGTGCTAAGTGTGCTGGGTACTCAGTGCTCAGGGTGCTGGGTGCTCAGTGCTCGAGGTGCTCAGTACTTAGGGTGCTGTGTGTTCAGTGCTCAGGGTGCTGGGTGCTCAGTGCTCGGGGTGCTCGGTGCTCAGTGCTCAAGGTGCTGGGTGCTCATTACTCAGGTTGCTCATTGCTCAGGGTGCTGGGTGCTCAGTAGTCAGGGTGCTGGGTGCTCAGTGCTCAGGGTGTTCGGTGCAAGGGGCGCTGGGTGCTCAGTGCTCGGGGTCCTCGGAGCTCAGTACTCAGGGTGCTGGGTGTTCAGTGCTCGGGGTGCTCGGTGCTCAGTACTCAGGGTGCTGGGTGCTCAGTGCTCGGGGTGCTCGGTGCTCAGTACGTTGGGTGCTCACTACTCAGGGTGCTGGGTGCTCAGTGCTCAGGGTGCTGGGTGCTCAGTACTCAGGGTGCTGGGTGCTCAGTGCTCGGGGTGCTGGGTGCTCAGTGCACAGGGTGCTGGGTGCTCAGTACTCAGTGTGCTGGGTGCTCAGTACTCGGGGTGCTGGGTGCTCAGTGCTCGGGGTGCTGGGTGCTCAGTACTCAGGGTGCTGGGTGCTCAGTACTCAGGGTGCTGGGTGCTCAGTACTCAGGGTGCTGGGTGCTCAGTACTCGGGTGCTGGGTGCTCAGTGCTCAGGGTGCTGGGTGCTCAGTGCTCGGGGTGCTGGGTGCTCAGTGCTCAGTACTCAGGGTGCTGGGTGCTCAGTGCCCGGGGTGTTGGGTGCTCAGTGCTCAGTACTCAGGGTGCTGGTTGCTCAGTGCTGAGGGTTCTGGGTGCTCAGTGCTCAGGGTGCTGTGTGCTCAGTGCTCAGTACTCAGGGTGCTGGGTGCTCAGTACTCAGGGTGCTGGGTGCTCAGTACTCAGGGTGCTGGGTGCTCAGTACTCGGGTGCTGGGTGCTCAGTGCTCAGTACTCAGGGTGCTGGGTGCTCAGTGCTGAGGGTTCTGGGTGCTCAGTGCTCAGGGTGCTGGGTGCTCAGTGCTCGGGGTGCTGGGTGCTCAGTGCTCAGTACTCAGGGTGCTGGGTGCTCAGTGCCCGGGGTGCTGGGTGCTCAGTGCTCAGTACTCAGGGTGCTGGGTGCTCAGTGCTGAGGGTTCTGGGTGCTCAGTGCCCGGGGTGCTGGGTGCTCAGTGCTCAGTAATCAGGGTCCTGGGTGCTCAGTGCTCGGTGTGCTGGGTGCTCAGTGCTCAGTACTCAGGGTGCTGGGTGCTCAGTGCTCAGGGTGCTGGGTGCTCAGTGCTCGGGGTGCTGGGTGCTCAGTACTCAGGGTGCTTAGTGCTCAGTACTCCGGGTCCTGGGTGCTCAGTTCTCGGGGTGCTCGGTGCTCAGTACTCAGTGATCAGGGTGCTCAGTGCTCATTGCTCAGGTTGCTGGGTGTTCAGTACTCAGGGTGCTGGGTGCTCAGTACACAGCGTGCTGGGTGCTCAGTGCTCAGGGTGCTGGGTGCTCAGTACTCGGGGTGCTCAGTGCTCAGTGCTCAGGGTGCTGAGTGCTCAGTACTCAGGGTGCTGGGTACTCAGTGCTCGGGGTGCTCGGTGCTCAGTCCTCAGTGATCAGGGTGCTCGGTGCTCAGTACTCGGGGTGCTGGGTGCTCAGTGCTCGGGGTGCTCGGTGCTCAGTACTCAGGGTGCTGGGTGCTCAGTACTCCGGGTGCTGGGTGCTCAGTTCTCGGGGTGCTCGGTGCTCAGTACTCAGTGATCAGGGTGCTCAGTGCTCAGTGCTCAGGGTGCTGGGTGTTCAGTACTCAGGGTGCTGGGTGCTCAGTACTCAGGGTGCTGGGTGCTCAGTGCTCAGGGTGCTGGGTGCTCAGTACTCGGGGTGCTCGGTGCTCAGTGCTCAGGGTGCTGAGTGCTCAGTACTCAGGGTGCTGGGTTCTCAGTACTCAGGGTGCTGAGTGCTCTGTACTCAGGGTGCTGGGTGCTCAGTGCTTGGGGTGCTCGGTGCTCAGTACTCAGGGTGCTCAGTACTCAGGGTGCTGGGTGCTCAGTGCTCGGGGTGCTGGGTGCTCAGTACTGAGGGTGTTGGGTGCTCAGTGCTTTGGGTTCTGGGTGCTCAGTGCTCAGGATTATCCGTGCTCAGTACTCAGGGTGCTTGGTGCTCAGTGCTCAGGGTGCTGGGTGCTCAGTCCTCAGGGTGCTCTGTGCTCAGGGTGCTGGGTGCTCAGTGCTCGCGGTGCTCGGTGCTTAGTACTCAGGGTGCTGAGTGCTCAGTACTCAGGGTGCTGGGTGCTCAGTACTCAGGGTGCTGGGTGATCAGAGCTCAGGGTGCTGGGTGATCAGTGCTCAGGGTGCTGGGTGCTCAGTGCTCAGGGTGCTGGGTGCTCAGTGCTCGGGGTGCTGGGTGCTCAGTACTCAAGGTGCTGGGTGCTCAGTGCTCGGGGTGCTCGGTGCTCAGTACGTTGGGTGCTCACTACTCTGGGTGCTGGGTGCTCAGTGATCAGGGTGCTGGGTGCTCAGTGCTCAGGGTGCTCGGTGCTCAGTGCTCAGGGTGCTGGGTGCTCAGTACTCAGGGTGCTGGTTGCTCAGTACTCAGGGTGCTCAGTGCTCAGTGCTCATGGTGCTGGGTGCTCAGTCCTCAGGGTGCTGGGTGCTCAGTGCTCGGGGTGCTGGGTGCTCAATACTCAGGGTGCTGTTTGCTCAGTACTCAGGGTGCTGGCTGCTCAGTACTCAGGGTTCTGGGTGCTCAATACTCAGGGTGCTCAGTGCTTGGGGTGCTGGGTGCTCAGTACTCAGGGTGCTGGGTGCTCAGTTCTCGGGGTGCTCGGTGCTCAGTACTCAGTGATCAGGGTGCTCAGTGCTCAGTGCTCAGGGTGCTGGGTGCTCAGTGCTCAGGGTGCTGGGTGCTCAGTGCTCAGGGTGCTGGGTGCTCAGTACTCAGGGTGCTGGGTGCTCAGTGCTCGGGGTGCTGGGTGCTCAGTGCTCAGGGTGCTGGGTGCTCAGTACTCAGGGTGCTGGGTGCTCAGTACTCGGAGTGCTGGGTGCTCAGTACTCAGGGTGCTGGGTGCTCAGTACTCAGGATGCTGTGTGCTCAGTACTCGGGTGCTGGGTGCTCAGTGCTCAGGGTGCTCGGTGCTCGGGGCGCTGGGTGCTCAGTGCTCGGGGTCCTCGGAGCTCAGTACTCAGGGTGCTGGGTGTTCAGTGCTCGGGGTGCTCGGTGCTCAGTACTCAGGGTGCTGGGTGCTCAGTGCTCGGGGTGCTCGGTGCACAGTACGTTGGGTGCTCACTACTCAGGGTGCTGGGTGCTCAGTGCTCAGGGTACTGGGTGCTCAGTACTCAGGGTGCTGGGTGCTCAGTGCTCGGGGTGCTGGTTGCTCAGTGCTCAGGGTGCTGGGTACTCAGTACTCAGGGTGCTGGGTGCTCAGTGCTCGGGGTGCTGGGTGCTCAGTGCTCAGGATGCTGGGTGCTCAGTACTCAGGGTGCTGGGTGCTCAGTACTCGGGGTGCTGGGTGCTCAGTACTCAGGGTGCTGGGTCCTCAGTACTCAGGGTGCTGGGTGCTCAGTATTCGGGTGCTGGGTGCTCAGTGCTCAGGGTGCTGGGTGCTCAGTGTTCGGGGTGCTGGGTGCTCAGTGCTCAGTACTCAGGGTGCTGGGTGCTCAGTGCTCGGGGTGCTGGGTGCTCAGTGCTCAGTACTCAGGCTGCTGGGTGCTCAGTGCTCAGGGGCCTGTGTGCTCAGTGCTCAGGGTGCTGGGTGCTCAGTGCTCAGGGTGCTGGGTACTCAGTGCTCAGGGTGCTGGGTGCTCAGTGCTCGAGGTGCTCAGTACTCAGGGTGCTGTGTGTTCAGTGCTCAGGGTGCTGGGTGCTCAGTGCTCGGGGTGCTCGGTGCTCAGTGCTCAAGGTGCTGGGTGCTCAGTACTCAGGTTGCTCATTGCTCAGGGTGCTGGGTGCTCAGTAGTCAGGGTGCTGGGTGCTCAGTGCTCAGGGTGCTCGGTGCTCGGGGCGCTGGGTGCTCAGTGCTCGGGGTCCTCAGACCTCAGTACTCAGGGTGCTGGGTGTTCAGTGCTCGGGGTGCTCGGTGCTCAGTACTCAGGGTGCTGGGTGCTCAGTGCTCGGGGTGCTCGGTGCTCAGTGCTCAGGGTGCTGGGTGCACATTGCTCAGGGTGCTGGGTACTCAGTGCTCAGGGTGCTCGGTGCTCAGTGCTCAGGGTGCTTAGTGCTCAGGGTGCTCGGAGCTCAGTACTCAGGGTGCTGGGTGCTCAGTGCTCGGGGTGCTCGGTGCTCAGTACTCAGGGTGCTGGGTGCTCAGTGCTCAGGGTGCTGGGTGCTCAGTGCTCAGTCCTCAGGGTGCTAGGTGCTCAGTGCTCATGGTGCTGTGTGCTCAGTGCTCAGGGTGCTGGGTGCTCAGTGCTCAGGGTGCTGGGTACTCAGTGCTCAGGGTGCTGGGTGCTCAGTGCTCAGGGTGCTTGGTACTCAGTGCTCAGTGCTCAGGGTGGTGGGTGCTCAGTGCTCAGTGCTCAGGGTGCTGGGTGCTCAGTACTCAGGGTGCTGGGTGCTCAGTGCTCGGGGTGCTATGTGCTCAGTGCTCGCGGTGCTGGGTGCTCAGTGCTCGGGGTGCTCGGTGCTCAGTACTCAGGGTGCTGGGTGCTCAGTGCTCGAGGTGCTCAGTACTCAGGGTGCTGTGTGTTCAGTGCTCAGGGTGCTGGGTGCTCAGTACTCAGGGTGCTCGGTGCTTAGTACTCAGTGTCCTGGGTGCTCAGTACTCCGGGTGCTGGGTGCTCAGGGCTCAAGGTGCAGGGTGCTCAGTACTCAGGGTGCTCATTGCTCATTGTGCAGGGTGCTCAGTACTCAGGGTGCTGGGTGCTCAGTGCTCAGGGTGCTCGGTGCTCGGGGCGCTGGGTGCTCAGTGCTCGGGGTGCTCGGAGCTCAGTACTCAGGGTGCTGGGTGCTCAGTGCTCAGGGTGCTCGGTGCTCAGTACTAAGGGTGCTGGGTGCTCAGTGCTCGGGGTGCTTGGTGCTCAGTACGTTGGGTGCTCACTACTCAGGGTGCTGGGTGCTCAGTGCTCAGGGTGCTGGGTGCTCAGTGCTCAGGGTGCTGGGTGCTCAGTGCTCAGGGTGTTGGGTGCTCAGTGCTCAGGGTGCTGGGTGCTCAGTACTCAGGGTGCTGGGTGCTCAGCGCTCGGGGTGCTGGGTGCTCAGTGCTCAGGGTGCTGGGTGCTCAGTACTCAGGGTGCTGGGTGCTCAGTACTCGGGGTGCTGGGTGCTCAGTACTCAGGGTCCTGGGTGCTCAGTACTCAGGGTGCTGGGTGCTCAGTACTCGGGTGCTGGGTGCTCAGTGCTCAGGGTGCTGGGTGCTCAGTGCTCGGGGTGCTGGGTGCTCAGTGCTCAGTACTCAGGGTGCTGGGTGCTCAGTGCTCGGGGTGCTGGGTGCTCAGTACTCAGGGTGCTGGGTGCTCAGTACTCCGGGTGCTGGGTGCTCAGTTCTCGGGGTGCTCGGTGCTCAGTACTCAGTGATCAGGGTGCTCAGTGGTCAGTGCTCAGGGTGCTGGGTGTTCAGTACTCAGGGTGCTGGGTTCTTAGTGGTCAGGGTGCTGGGTGCTCAGTACTCGGGGTGCTCGGTGCTCAGTGCTAAGGGTGCTGGGTGCTCAGTACTCAGGGTGCTGGGTACTCAGTGCTCAGGGTGCTCGGTGCTCAGTACTCGGGGTGCTGGGTGCTCATTCTCGGGGTGCTGGGTGCTCAGTGTTCAGTACTCAGGGTGCTGGGTGCTCAGTGCTCAGGGTGCTGTGTGCTCAGTGCTCAGGGTGCTGGGTGCTCAGTGCTAAGTGTGCTGGGTACTCAGTGCTCAGGGTGCTGGGTGCTCAGTGCTCGAGGTGCTCAGTACTTAGGGTGCTGTGTGTTCAGTGCTCAGGGTGCTGGGTGCTCAGTGCTCGGGGTGCTCGGTGCTCAGTGCTCAAGGTGCTGGGTGCTCATTACTCAGGTTGCTCATTGCTCAGGGTGCTGGGTGCTCAGTAGTCAGGGTGCTGGGTGCTCAGTGCTCAGGGTGTTCGGTGCAAGGGGCGCTGGGTGCTCAGTGCTCGGGGTCCTCGGAGCTCAGTACTCAGGGTGCTGGGTGTTCAGTGCTCAGGGTGCTCGGTGCTCAGTACTCAGGGTGCTGGGTGCTCAGTGCTCGGGGTGCTCGGTGCTCAGTACGTTGGGTGCTCACTACTCAGGGTGCTGGGTGCTCAGTGCTCAGGGTGCTGGGTGCTCAGTACTCAGGGTGCTGGGTGCTCAGTGCTCGGGGTGCTGGGTGCTCAGTGCACAGGGTGCTGGGTGCTCAGTACTCAGTGTGCTGGGTGCTCAGTACTCGGGGTGCTGGGTGCTCAGTGCTCGGGGTGCTGGGTGCTCAGTACTCAGGGTGCTGGGTGCTCAGTACTCAGGGTGCTGGGTGCTCAGTACTCAGGGTGCTGGGTGCTCAGTACTCGGGTGCTGGGTGCTCAGTGCTCAGGGTGCTGGGTGCTCAGTGCTCGGGGTGCTGGGTGCTCAGTGCTCAGTACTCAGGGTGCTGGGTGCTCAGTGCCCGGGGTGTTGGGTGCTCAGTGCTCAGTACTCAGGGTGCTGGTTGCTCAGTGCTGAGGGTTCTGGGTGCTCAGTGCTCAGGGTGCTGTGTGCTCAGTGCTCAGTACTCAGGGTGCTGGGTGCTCAGTACTCAGGGTGCTGGGTGCTCAGTACTCAGGGTGCTGGGTGCTCAGTACTCGGGTGCTGGGTGCTCAGTGCTCAGTACTCAGGGTGCTGGGTGCTCAGTGCTGAGGGTTCTGGGTGCTCAGTGCTCAGTGTGCTGGGTGCTCAGTGCTCGGGGTGCTGGGTGCTCAGTGCTCAGTACTCAGGGTGCTGGGTGCTCAGTGCCCGGGGTGCTGGGTGCTCAGTGCTCAGTACTCAGGGTGCTGGGTGCTCAGTGCTGAGGGTTCTGGGTGCTCAGTGCCCGGGGTGCTGGGTGCTCAGTGCTCAGTAATCAGGGTCCTGGGTGCTCAGTGCTCGGTGTGCTGGGTGCTCAGTGCTCAGTACTCAGGGTGCTGGGTGCTCAGTGCTCAGGGTGCTGGGTGCTCAGTGCTCGGGGTGCTGGGTGCTCAGTACTCAGGGTGCTTAGTGCTCAGTACTCCGGGTCCTGGGTGCTCAGTTCTCGGGGTGCTCGGTGCTCAGTACTCAGTGATCAGGGTGCTCAGTGCTCATTGCTCAGGTTGCTGGGTGTTCAGTACTCAGGGTGCTGGGTGCTCAGTACACAGCGTGCTGGGTGCTCAGTGCTCAGGGTGCTGGGTGCTCAGTACTCGGGGTGCTCAGTGCTCAGTGCTCAGGGTGCTGAGTGCTCAGTACTCAGGGTGCTGGGTACTCAGTGCTCGGGGTGCTCGGTGCTCAGTCCTCAGTGATCAGGGTGCTCGGTGCTCAGTACTCGGGGTGCTGGGTGCTCAGTGCTCGGGGTGCTCGGTGCTCAGTACTCAGGGTGCTGGGTGCTCAGTACTCCGGGTGCTGGGTGCTCAGTTCTCGGGGTGCTCGGTGCTCAGTACTCAGTGATCAGGGTGCTCAGTGCTCAGTGCTCAGGGTGCTGGGTGTTCAGTACTCAGGGTGCTGGGTGCTCAGTACTCAGGGTGCTGTGTGCTCAGTGCTCAGGGTGCTGGGTGCTCAGTACTCGGGGTGCTCGGTGCTCAGTGCTCAGGGTGCTGAGTGCTCAGTACTCAGGGTGCTGGGTTCTCAGTACTCAGGGTGCTGAGTGCTCTGTACTCAGGGTGCTGGGTGCTCAGTGCTTGGGGTGCTCGGTGCTCAGTACTCAGGGTGCTCAGTACTCAGGGTGCTGGGTGCTCAGTGCTCGGGGTGCTGGGTGCTCAGTACTGAGGGTGTTGGGTGCTCAGTGCTTTGGGTTCTGGGTGCTCAGTGCTCAGGATTATCCGTGCTCAGTACTCAGGGTGCTGGGTGCTCAGTGCTCAGGGTGCTGGGTGCTCAGTCCTCAGGGTGCTCTGTGCTCAGGGTGCTGGGTGCTCAGTGCTCGCGGTGCTCGGTGCTTAGTACTCAGGGTGCTGAGTGCTCAGTACTCAGGGTGCTGGGTGCTCAGTACTCAGGGTGCTGGGTGCTCAGAGCTCAGGGTGCTGGGTGATCAGTGCTCAGGGTGCTGGGTGCTCAGTGCTCAGGGTGCTGGGTGCTCAGTGCTCGGGGTGCTGGGTGCTCAGTACTCAAGGTGCTGGGTGCTCAGTGCTCGGGGTGCTCGGTGCTCAGTACGTTGGGTGCTCACTACTCTGGGTGCTGGGTGCTCAGTGATCAGGGTGCTGGGTGCTCAGTGCTCAGGGTGCTCGGTGCTCAGTGCTCAGGGTGCTGGGTGCTCAGTACTCAGGGTGCTGGTTGCTCAGTACTCAGGGTGCTCAGTGCTCAGTGCTCATGGTGCTGGGTGCTCAGTCCTCAGGGTGCTGGGTGCTCAGTGCTCGGGGTGCTGGGTGCTCAATACTCAGGGTGCTGTTTGCTCAGTACTCAGGGTGCTGGCTGCTCAGTACTCAGGGTTCTGGGTGCTCAATACTCAGGGTGCTCAGTGCTTGGGGTGCTGGGTGCTCAGTACTCAGGGTGCTGGGTGCTCAGTTCTCGGGGTGCTCGGTGCTCAGTACTCAGTGATCAGGGTGCTCAGTGCTCAGTGCTCAGGGTGCTGGGTGCTCAGTGCTCAGGGTGCTGGGTGCTCAGTGCTCAGGGTGCTGGGTGCTCAGTACTCAGGGTGCTGGGTGCTCAGTGCTCGGGGTGCTGGGTGCTCAGTGCTCAGGGTGCTGGGTGCTCAGTACTCAGGGTGCTGGGTGCTCAGTACTCGGAGTGCTGGGTGCTCAGTACTCAGGGTGCTGGGTGCTCAGTACTCAGGATGCTGTGTGCTCAGTACTCGGGTGCTGGGTGCTCAGTGCTCAGGGTGCTCGGTGCTCGGGGCGCTGGGTGCTCAGTGCTCGGGGTCCTCGGAGCTCAGTACTCAGGGTGCTGGGTGTTCAGTGCTCGGGGTGCTCGGTGCTCAGTACTCAGGGTGCTGGGTGCTCAGTGCTCGGGGTGCTCGGTGCACAGTACGTTGGGTGCTCACTACTCAGGGTGCTGGGTGCTCAGTGCTCAGGGTACTGGGTGCTCAGTACTCAGGGTGCTGGGTGCTCAGTGCTCGGGGTGCTGGTTGCTCAGTGCTCAGGGTGCTGGGTACTCAGTACTCAGGGTGCTGGGTGCTCAGTGCTCGGGGTGCTGGGTGCTCAGTGCTCAGGATGCTGGGTGCTCAGTACTCAGGGTGCTGGGTGCTCAGTACTCGGGGTGCTGGGTGCTCAGTACTCAGGGTGCTGGGTCCTCAGTACTCAGGGTGCTGGGTGCTCAGTATTCGGGTGCTGGGTGCTCAGTGCTCAGGGTGCTGGGTGCTCAGTGTTCGGGGTGCTGGGTGCTCAGTGCTCAGTACTCAGGGTGCTGGGTGCTCAGTGCTCGGGGTGCTGGGTGCTCAGTGCTCAGTACTCAGGCTGCTGGGTGCTCAGTGCTCAGGGGCCTGTGTGCTCAGTGCTCAGGGTGCTGGGTGCTCAGTGCTCAGGGTGCTGGGTACTCAGTGCTCAGGGTGCTGGGTGCTCAGTGCTCGAGGTGCTCAGTACTCAGGGTGCTGTGTGTTCAGTGCTCAGGGTGCTGGGTGCTCAGTGCTCGGGGTGCTCGGTGCTCAGTGCTCAAGGTGCTGGGTGCTCAGTACTCAGGTTGCTCATTGCTCAGGGTGCTGGGTGCTCAGTAGTCAGGGTGCTGGGTGCTCAGTGCTCAGGGTGCTCGGTGCTCGGGGCGCTGGGTGCTCAGTGCTCGGGGTCCTCAGACCTCAGTGCTCAGGGTGCTGGGTGCACATTGCTCAGGGTGCTGGGTACTCAGTGCTCAGGGTGCTCGGTGCTCAGTGCTCAGGGTGCTTAGTGCTCAGGGTGCTCGGAGCTCAGTACTCAGGGTGCTGGGTGCTCAGTGCTCGGGGTGCTCGGTGCTCAGTACTCAGGGTGCTGGGTGCTCAGTGCTCAGGGTGCTGGGTGCTCAGTGCTCAGTCCTCAGGGTGCTAGGTGCTCAGTGCTCATGGTGCTGTGTGCTCAGTGCTCAGGGTGCTGGGTGCTCAGTGCTCAGGGTGCTGGGTACTCAGTGCTCAGGGTGCTGGGTGCTCAGTGCTCAGGGTACTTGGTACTCAGTGCTCAGTGCTCAGGGTGGTGGGTGCTCAGTGCTCAGTGCTCAGGGTGCTGGGTGCTCAGTACTCAGGGTGCTGGGTGCTCAGTGCTCGGGGTGCTATGTGCTCAGTGCTCGCGGTGCTGGGTGCTCAGTGCTCGGGGTGCTCGGTGCTCAGTACTCAGGGTGCTGGGTGCTCAGTGCTCGAGGTGCTCAGTACTCAGGGTGCTGTGTGTTCAGTGCTCAGGGTGCTGGGTGCTCAGTACTCAGGGTGCTCGGTGCTTAGTACTCAGTGTCCTGGGTGCTCAGTACTCCGGGTGCTGGGTGCTCAGGGCTCAAGGTGCAGGGTGCTCAGTACTCAGGGTGCTCATTGCTCATTGTGCAGGGTGCTCAGTACTCAGGGTGCTGGGTGCTCAGTGCTCAGGGTGCTCGGTGCTCGGGGCGCTGGGTGCTCAGTGCTCGGGGTGCTCGGAGCTCAGTACTCAGGGTGCTGGGTGCTCAGTGCTCAGGGTGCTCGGTGCTCAGTACTAAGGGTGCTGGGTGCTCAGTGCTCGGGGTGCTTGGTGCTCAGTACGTTGGGTGCTCACTACTCAGGGTGCTGGGTGCTCAGTGCTCAGGGTGCTGGGTGCTCAGTGCTCAGGGTGCTGGGTGCTCAGTGCTCAGGGTGTTGGGTGCTCAGTGCTCAGGGTGCTGGGTGCTCAGTACTCAGGGTGCTGGGTGCTCAGCGCTCGGGGTGCTGGGTGCTCAGTGCTCAGGGTGCTGGGTGCTCAGTACTCAGGGTGCTGGGTGCTCAGTACTCGGGGTGCTGGGTGCTCAGTACTCAGGGTCCTGGGTGCTCAGTACTCAGGGTGCTGGGTGCTCAGTACTCGGGTGCTGGGTGCTCAGTGCTCAGGGTGCTGGGTGCTCAGTGCTCGGGGTGCTGGGTGCTCAGTGCTCAGTACTCAGGGTGCTGGGTGCTCAGTGCTCGGGTTGCTGGGTGCTCAGTACTCAGGGTGCTGGGTGCTCAGTACTCCGGGTGCTGGGTGCTCAGTTCTCGGGGTGCTCGGTGCTCAGTACTCAGTGATCAGGGTGCTCAGTGGTCAGTGCTCAGGGTGCTGGGTGTTCAGTACTCAGGGTGCTGCGTGCTCAGTACTCAGGGTGCTGGGTTCTTAGTGGTCAGGGTGCTGGGTGCTCAGTACTCGGGGTGCTCGGTGCTCAGTGCTCAGGGTGCTGGGTGCTCAGTACTCAGGGTGCTGGGTACTCAGTGCTCAGGGTGCTCGGTGCTCAGTACTCGGGGTGCTGGGTGCTCATTCTCGGGGTGCTGGGTGCTCAGTGTTCAGGGTGCTGGGTGCTCAGTACTCAGGGTGCTGGGTGCTCAGTGCTCAGGGTGTTGGGTGCTCAGTACTCAGGGTGCTGGGTGCTCAGTCCTCAGGGTGCTGGGTGCTCAGTACTCAGGGTGCTGGGAGCTCAGTGCTCAGGGTGATCGGTGCTCAGTACTCAGGGTGCTCAGTACTGAGGGTGCTGGGTGCTCAGTGCTTTGGGTTCTGGGTGCTCAGTGCTCAGGGACCTGGGTGCTCAGTGCTCAGGGTGCTGGGTGCTCAGTCCCCAGGGTGCTCAGTGCTCAGGGTGCTGGGTGCTCAGTGCTCGGGGTGCTCGGTGCTCAGTACTCAGGGTGCTGAGTGCTCAGTACTCAGGGTGCTGGGTGCTCAGTAGTCAGGGTGCTGGGTGCTCAGTGCTCAGGGTGCTGGGTGATCAGTGCTCAGGGTGCTGGGTGCTCAGTGCTCAGGGTGCTGGGTGCTCAGTTCTCGGGGTGCTGGGTGCTCAGTACTCAGGGTGCTGGGTGCTCAGTGCTCGGGGTGCTCGGTGCTCAGTACGTTGGGTGCTCACTACTCAGGGTGTTGGGTGCTCAGTGCTCAGGGTGCTGGGTGCTCAGTGCTCAGGGTGCTCGGTGCTCAGTGCTCAGGGTGCTGGGTGCTCAGTACTCAGTGTGCTGGTTGCTCAGTACTCAGGGTGCTCAGTGCTCAGTACTCAGGGTACTCAGTGCTCCGTACTCAGGGTGCTCAGTGCTCAGGGTGCTGGGTGCTCAGTCCTCAGGGTGCTGGGTGCTCATTGCTCAGGGTGCTCGGTGCTCAGTGCTCAGGGTGCTGGGTGCTCAATACTCAGGGTGCTGGGTGCTCAGTGCTCGGGGTGCTGGGTGCTCAGTACTCAGGGTGCTGGGTGCTCAGTACTCAGGGAGCTGGCTGCTCAGTACTCAGGGTGCTGGGTGCTCAATACTCAGGGTGCTCAGTGCTTGGGGTGCTGGGTGCTCAGTACTCAGGGTGCTCAGTGCTTGGGGTGTTGGGTGCTCAGTACTCAGTGTGCTGGGTGCTCAGTACTCAGGGTGCTGGGTGCTCAGTACTCAGGGTGCTGGCTGCTCAGTACTCAGGGTGCTGGGTGCTCAATACTCAGGGTGCTCAGTGCTTGGGGTGCTGGGTGCTCAGTCCTCAGGGTGCTCTGTGCTCAGGGTGCTGGGTGCTCAGTGCTCGCGGTGCTCGGTGCTTAGTACTCAGGGTGCTGAGTGCTCAGTACTCAGGGTGCTGGGTGCTCAGTACTCAGGGTGCTGGGTGCTCAGAGCTCAGGGTGCTGGGTGATCAGTGCTCAGGGTGCTGGGTGCTCAGTGCTCAGGGTGCTGGGTGCTCAGTGCTCGGGGTGCTGGGTGCTCAGTACTCAAGGTGCTGGGTGCTCAGTGCTCGGGGTGCTCGGTGCTCAGTACGTTGGGTGCTCACTACTCTGGGTGCTGGGTGCTCAGTGATCAGGGTGCTGGGTGCTCAGTGCTCAGGGTGCTCGGTGCTCAGTGCTCAGGGTGCTGGGTGCTCAGTACTCAGGGTGCTGGTTGCTCAGTACTCAGGGTGCTCAGTGCTCAGTACTCAGGGTGCTCAGTGCTCAGTACTCAGTGTGCTCAGTGCTCATGGTGCTGGGTGCTCAGTCCTCAGGGTGCTGGGTGCTCAGTGCTCGGGGTGCTGGGTGCTCAGTACTCAGGGTGCTGTTTGCTCAGTACTCAGGGTGCTGGCTGCTCAGTACTCAGGGTTCTGGGTGCTCAATACTCAGGGTGCTCAGTGCTTGGGGTGCTGGGTGCTCAGTACTCAGGGTGCTGGGTGCTCAGTTCTCGGGGTGCTCGGTGCTCAGTACTCAGGGTGCTGGGTGCTCAGTGCTCGGGGTGCTGGGTGCTCAGTGCTCAGGGTGCTGGGTGCTCAGTACTCAGGGTGCTGGGTGCTCAGTACTCGGAGTGCTGGGTGCTCAGTACTCAGGGTGCTGGGTGCTCAGTACTCAGGATGCTGTGTGCTCAGTACTCGGGTGCTGGGTGCTCAGTGCTCAGGGTGCTCGGTGCTCGGGGCGCTGGGTGCTCAGTGCTCGGGGTCCTCGGAGCTCAGTACTCAGGGTGCTGGGTGTTCAGTGCTCGGGGTGCTCGGTGCTCAGTACTCAGGGTGCTGGGTGCTCAGTGCTCGGGGTGCTCGGTGCACAGTACGTTGGGTGCTCACTACTCAGGGTGCTGGGTGCTCAGTGCTCAGGGTACTGGGTGCTCAGTACTCAGGGTGCTGGGTGCTCAGTGCTCGGGGTGCTGGTTGCTCAGTGCTCAGGGTGCTGGGTACTCAGTACTCAGGGTGCTGGGTGCTCAGTGCTCGGGGTGCTGGGTGCTCAGTGCTCAGGATGCTGGGTGCTCAGTACTCAGGGTGCTGGGTGCTCAGTACTCGGGGTGCTGGGTGCTCTGTACTCAGGGTGCTGGGTCCTCAGTACTCAGGGTGCTGGGTGCTCAGTATTCGGGTGCTGGGTGCTCAGTGCTGAGGGTGCTGGGTGCTCAGTGTTCGGGGTGCTGGGTGCTCAGTGCTCAGTACTCAGGGTGCTGGGTGCTCAGTGCTCGGGGTGCTGGGTGCTCAGTGCTCAGTACTCAGGCTGCTGGGTGCTCAGTGCTCAGGGGCCTGTGTGCTCAGTGCTCAGGGTGCTGGGTGCTCAGTGCTCAGGGTGCTGGGTACTCAGTGCTCAGGGTGCTGGGTGCTCAGTGCTCGAGGTGCTCAGTACTCAGGGTGCTGTGTGTTCAGTGCTCAGGGTGCTGGGTGCTCAGTGCTCGGGGTGCTCGGTGCTCAGTGCTCAAGGTGCTGGGTGCTCAGTACTCAGGTTGCTCATTGCTCAGGGTGCTGGGTGCTCAGTAGTCAGGGTGCTGGGTGCTCAGTGCTCAGGGTGCTCGGTGCTCGGGGCGCTGGGTGCTCAGTGCTCGGGGTCCTCAGACCTCAGTACTCAGGGTGCTGGGTGTTCAGTGCTCGGGGTGCTCGGTGCTCAGTACTCAGGGTTCTGGGTGCTCAGTGCTCGGGGTGCTCGGTGCTCAGTGCTCAGGGTGCTGGGTGCACATTGCTCAGGGTGCTGGGTACTCAGTGCTCAGGGTGCTCGGTGCTCAGTGCTCAGGGTGCTTAGTGCTCAGGGTGCTCGGAGCTCAGTACTCAGGGTGCTGGGTGCTCAGTGCTCGGGGTGCTCGGTGCTCAGTACTCAGGGTGCTGGGTGCTCAGTGCTCAGGGTGCTGGGTGCTCAGTGCTCAGTCCTCAGGGTGCTAGGTGCTCAGTGCTCATGGTGCTGTGTGCTCAGTGCTCAGGGTGCTGGGTGCTCAGTGCTCAGGGTGCTGGGTACTCAGTGCTCAGGGTGCTGGGTGCTCAGTGCTCAGGGTGCTTGGTACTCAGTGCTCAGTGCTCAGGGTGGTGGGTGCTCAGTGCTCAGTGCTCAGGGTGCTGGGTGCTCAGTACTCAGTCTGCTGGGTGCTCAGTGCTCGGGGTGCTATGTGCTCAGTGCTCGCGGTGCTGGGTGCTCAGTGCTCGGGGTGCTCGGTGCTCAGTACTCAGGGTGCTGGGTGCTCAGTGCTCGAGGTGCTCAGTACTCAGGGTGCTGTGTGTTCAGTGCTCAGGGTGCTGGGTGCTCAGTACTCAGGGTGCTCGGTGCTTAGTACTCAGTGTCCTGGGTGCTCAGTACTCCGGGTGCTGGGTGCTCAGGGCTCAAGGTGCAGGGTGCTCAGTACTCAGGGTGCTCATTGCTCATTGTGCAGGGTGCTCAGTACTCAGGGTGCTGGGTGCTCAGTGCTCAGGGTGCTCGGTGCTCGGGGCGCTGGGTGCTCAGTGCTCGGGGTGCTCGGAGCTCAGTACTCAGGGTGCTGGGTGCTCAGTGCTCAGGGTGCTCGGTGCTCAGTACTAAGGGTGCTGGGTGCTCAGTGCTCGGGGTGCTTGGTGCTCAGTACGTTGGGTGCTCACTACTCAGGGTGCTGGGTGCTCAGTGCTCAGGGTGCTGGGTGCTCAGTGCTCAGGGTGCTGGGTGCTCAGTGCTCAGGGTGCTGGGTGCTCAGTGCTCAGGGTGCTGGGTGCTCAGTACTCAGGGTGCTGGGTGCTCAGCGCTCGGGGTGCTGGGTGCTCAGTGCTCAGGGTGCTGGGTGCTCAGTACTCAGGGTGCTGGGTGCTCAGTACTCGGGGTGCTGGGTGCTCAGTACTCAGGGTCCTGGGTGCTCAGTACTCAGGGTGCTGGGTGCTCAGTACTCGGGTGCTGGGTGCTCAGTGCTCAGGGTGCTGGGTGCTCAGTGCTCGGGGTGCTGGGTGCTCAGTGCTCAGTACTCAGGGTGCTGGGTGCTCAGTGCTCGGGGTGCTGGGTGCTCATTACTCAGGGTGCTGGGTGCTCAGTACTCCGGGTGCTGGGTGCTCAGTTCTCGGGGTGCTCGGTGCTCAGTACTCAGTGATCAGGGTGCTCAGTGGTCAGTGCTCAGGGTGCTGGGTGTTCAGTACTCAGGGTGCTGCGTGCTCAGTACTCAGGGTGCTGGGTTCTTAGTGGTCAGGGTGCTGGGTGCTCAGTACTCGGGGTGCTCGGTGCTCAGTGCTCAGGGTGCTGGGTGCTCAGTACTCAGGGTGCTGGGTACTCAGTGCTCAGGGTGCTCGGTGCTCAGTACTCGGGGTGCTGGGTGCTCATTCTCGGGGTGCTGGGTGCTCAGTGTTCAGGGTGCTGGGTGCTCAGTACTCAGGGTGCTGGGTGCTCAGTGCTCAGGGTGTTGGGTGCTCAGTACTCAGGGTGCTGGGTGCTCAGTCCTCAGGGTGCTGGGTGCTCAGTACTCAGGGTGCTGGGAGCTCAGTGCTCAGGGTGATCGGTGCTCAGTACTCAGGGTGCTCAGTACTCAGGGTGCTGGGTGCTCAGTGCTCGGGGTGCTGGGTGCTCAGTACTGAGGGTGCTGGGTGCTCAGTGCTTTGGGTTCTGGGTGCTCAGTGCTCAGGGACCTGGGTGCTCAGTGCTCAGGGTGCTGGGTGCTCAGTCCCCAGGGTGCTCAGTGCTCAGGGTGCTGGGTGCTCAGTGCTCGGGGTGCTCGGTGCTCAGTACTCAGGGTGCTGAGTGCTCAGTACTCAGGGTGCTGGGTGCTCAGTAGTCAGGGTGCTGGGTGCTCAGTGCTCAGGGTGCTGGGTGATCAGTGCTCAGGGTGCTGGGTGCTCAGTGCTCAGGGTGCTGGGTGCTCAGTGCTCGGGGTGCTGGGTGCTCAGTACTCAGGGTGCTGGGTGCTCAGTGCTCGGGGTGCTCGGTGCTCAGTACGTTGGGTGCTCACTACTCAGGGTGTTGGGTGCTCAGTGCTCAGGGTGCTGGGTGCTCAGTGCTCAGGGTGCTCGGTGCTCAGTGCTCAGGGTGCTGGGTGCTCAGTACTCAGGGTGCTGGTTGCTCAGTACTCAGGGTGCTCAGTGCTCAGTACTCAGGGTACTCAGTGCTCCGTACTCAGGGTGCTCAGTGCTCAGGGTGCTGGGTGCTCAGTCCTCAGGGTGCTGGGTGCTCATTGCTCAGGGTGCTCGGTGCTCAGTGCTCAGGGTGCTGGGTGCTCAATACTCAGGGTGCTGGGTGCTCAGTGCTCGGGGTGCTGGGTGCTCAGTACTCAGGGTGCTGGGTGCTCAGTACTCAGGGAGCTGGCTGCTCAGTACTCAGGGTGCTGGGTGCTCAATACTCAGGGTGCTCAGTGCTTGGGGTGCTGGGTGCTCAGTACTCAGGGTGATCAGTGCTTGGGGTGTTGGGTGCTCAGTACTCAGTGTGCTGGGTGCTCAGTACTCAGGGTGCTGGGTGCTCAGTACTCAGGGTGCTGGCTGCTCAGTACTCAGGGTGCTGGGTGCTCAATACTCAGGGTGCTCAGTGCTTGGGGTGCTGGGTGCTCAGTCCTCAGGGTGCTCTGTGCTCAGGGTGCTGGGTGCTCAGTGCTCGCGGTGCTCGGTGCTTAGTACTCAGGGTGCTGAGTGCTCAGTACTCAGGGTGCTGGGTGCTCAGTACTCAGGGTGCTGGGTGCTCAGAGCTCAGGGTGCTGGGTGATCAGTGCTCAGGGTGCTGGGTGCTCAGTGCTCAGGGTGCTGGGTGCTCAGTGATCGGGGTGCTGGGTGCTCAGTACTCAAGGTGCTGGGTGCTCAGTGCTCGGGGTGCTCGGTGCTCAGTACGTTGGGTGCTCACTACTCTGGGTGCTGGGTGCTCAGTGATCAGGGTGCTGGGTGCTCAGTGCTCAGGGTGCTCGGTGCTCAGTGCTCAGGGTGCTGGGTGCTCAGTACTCAGGGTGCTGGTTGCTCAGTACTCAGGGTGCTCAGTGCTCAGTACTCAGGGTGCTCAGTGCTCAGTACTCAGTGTGCTCAGTGCTCATGGTGCTGGGTGCTCAGTCCTCAGGGTGCTGGGTGCTCAGTGCTCGGGGTGCTGGGTGCTCAGTACTCAGGGTGCTGTTTGCTCAGTACTCAGGGTGCTGGCTGCTCAGTACTCAGGGTTCTGGGTGCTCAATACTCAGGGTGCTCAGTGCTTGGGGTGCTGGGTGCTCAGTACTCAGGGTGCTGGGTGCTCAGTTCTCGGGGTGCTCGGTGCTCAGTACTCAGTGATCAGGGTGCTCAGTGCTCAGTGCTCAGGGTGCTGGGTGCTCAGTGCTCAGGGTGCTGGGTGCTCAGTGCTCAGGGTGCTGGGTGCTCAGTACTCAGGGTGCTGGGTGCTCAGTGCTCGGGGTGCTGGGTGCTCAGTGCTCAGGGTGCTGGGTGCTCAGTACTCAGGGTGCTTCGTGCTCAGTACTCGGAGTGCTGGGTGCTCAGTACTCAGGGTGCTGGGTGCTCAGTACTCAGGATGCTGTGTGCTCAGTACTCGGGTGCTGGGTGCTCAGTGCTCAGGGTGCTGGGTACTCAGTGCTCGGGGTGCTGGGTGCTCAGTGCTCAGTACTCAGGGTGCTGGGTGCTCAGTGCTCGGAGGGCTGGGTGCTCAGTGCTCAGTACTCAGGGTGCTGGGTGCTCAGTGCTCAGGGTCCTGGGTGCTCAGTGCTCAGGGTGATGGGTGCTCAGTGCTCAGGGTGCTGGGTACTCAGTGCTCAGGGTGCTGGGTGCTCAGTACTCAGCGTGCTCAGTGCTCAGTACTCGGGGTGCTGGGTGCTCAGTGCTCGGGGTGCTGGGTGCTCAGTGCTCAGTACTCAGGGTGCTGGGTGCTCAGTGCTCAGGGTGCTGGGTGCTCAGTGCTCAGGGTGCTGGGTGCACATTGCTCAGGGTGCTGGGTACTCAGTGTTCAGGGTGCTCGGTGCTCAGTGCTCAGGGTGCTCAGTGCTCAGGGTGCTCGGAGCTCAGTACTCAGGGTGCTGGGTGCTCAGTGCTCGGGGTGCTCGGTGCTCAGTACTCAGGGTGCTGGGTGCTCAGTGCTCAGGGTGCTGGGTGCTCAGTGCTCAGTCCTCAGGGTGCTAGGTGCTCAGTGCTCAGGGTGCTGTGTGCTCAGTGCTCAGGGTGCTGGGTGCTCAGTGCTCAGGGTGCTGGGTACTCTGTGCTCAGGGTGCTGGGTGCTCAGTGCTCAGGGTGCTTGGTACTCAGTGCTCAGTGCTCAGGGTGGTGGGTGCTCAGTGCTCAGTGCTCAGGGTGCTGGGTGCTCAGTACTCAGGGTGCTGGGTGCTCAGTGCTCGGGGTGCTATGTGCTCAGTGCTCGCGGTGCTGGGTGCTCAGTGCTCGGGGTGCTCGGTGCTCAGTACTCAGGGTGCTGGGTGCTCAGTGCTCGAGGTGCTCAGTACTCAGGGTGCTGTGTGTTCAGTGCTCAGGGTGCTGGGTGCTCAGTACTCAGGGTGCTCGGTGCTTAGTACTCAGTGTCCTGGGTGCTCAGTACTCCGGGTGCTGGGTGCTCAGTGCTCAAGGTGCTGGGTGCTCAGTACTCAGGGTGCTCATTGCTCATTGTGCAGGGTGCTCAGTACTCAGGGTGCTGGGTGCTCAGTGCTCAGGGTGCTCGGTGCTCGGGGCGCTGGGTGCTCAGTGCTCAGGGTGCTCGGTGCTCAGTACTAAGGGTGCTGGGTGCTCAGTGCTCGGGGTGCTTGGTGCTCAGTACGTTGGGTGCTCACTACTCAGGGTGCTGGGTGCTCAGTGCTCAGGGTGCTGGGTGCTCAGTGCTCAGGGTGCTGGGTGCTCAGTGCTCAGGGTGCTGGGTGCTCAGTGCTCAGGGTGCTGGGTGCTCAGTACTCAGGGTGCTGGGTGCTCAGCGCTCGGGGTGCTGGGTGCTCAGTGCTCAGGGTGCTGGGTGCTCAGTACTCAGGGTGCTGGGTGCTCAGTACTCGGGGTGCTGGGTGCTCAGTACTCAGGGTGCTGGGTGCTCAGTACTCAGGGTGCTGTGTGCTCAGTACTCGGGTGCTGGGTGCTCAGTGCTCAGGGTGCTGGGTGCTCAGTGCTCGGGGTGCTGGGTGCTCAGTGCTCAGTACTCAGGGTGCTGGGTGCTCAGTGCTCGGGGTGCTGGGTGCTCAGTACTCAGGGTGCTGGGTGCTCAGTACTCCGGGTGCTGGGTGCTCAGTTCTCGGGGTGCTCGGTGCTCAGTACTCAGTGATCAGGGTGCTCAGTGGTCAGTGCTCAGGGTGCTGGGTGTTCAGTACTCAGGGTGCTGCGTGCTCAGTACTCAGGGTGCTGGGTTCTTAGTGGTCAGGGTGCTGGGTGCTCAGTACTCGGGGTGCTCGGTGCTCAGTGCTCAGGGTGCTGGGTGCTCAGTACTCAGGGTGCTGGATACTCAGTGCTCAGGGTGCTCGGTGCTCAGTACTCGGGGTGCTGGGTGCTCATTCTCGGGGTGCTGGGTGCTCAGTGTTCAGGGTGCTGGGTGCTCAGTACTCAGGGTGCTGGGTGCTCAGTGCTCAGGGTGTTTGGTGCTCAGTACTCAGGGTGCTGGGTGCTCAGTCCTTAGGGTCCTGGGTGCTCAGTACTCAGGGTGCTGGGAGCTCAGTGCTCAGGGTGATCGGTGCTCAGTACTCAGGGTGCTCAGTACTCAGGGTGCTGGGTGCTCAGTGCTCGGGGTGCTGGGTGCTCAGTACTGAGGGTGCTGGGTGCTCAGTGCTTTGGGTTCTGGGTGCTCAGTGCTCAGGGACCTGGGTGCTCAGTGCTCAGGGTGCTGGGTGCTCAGTCCCCAGGGTGCTCAGTGCTCAGGGTGCTGGGTGCTCAGTGCTCGGGGTGCTCGGTGCTCAGTACTCAGGGTGCTGAGTGCTCAGTACTCAGGGTGCTGGGTGCTCAGTAGTCAGGGTGCTGGGTGCTCAGTGCTCAGGGTGCTGGGTGATCAGTGCTCAGGCTGCTGGGTGCTCAGTGCTCAGGGTGCTGGGTGCTCAGTGCTCGGGGTGCTGGGTGCTCACTACTCAGGGTGCTGGGTGCTCAGTGCTCGGGGTGCTCGGTGCTCAGTACGTTGGGTGCTCACTACTCAGGGTGTTGGGTGCTCAGTGCTCAGGGTGCTGGGTGCTCAGTTCTCGGGGTGCTCGGTGCTCAGTACTCAGTGATCAGGGTGCTCAGTGGTCAGTGCTCAGGGTGCTGGGTGTTCAGTACTCAGGGTGCTGCGTGCTCAGTACTCAGGGTGCTGGGTTCTTAGTGGTCAGGGTGCTGGGTGCTCAGTACTCGGGGTGCTCGGTGCTCAGTGCTCAGGGTGCTGGGTGCTCAGTACTCAGGGTGCTGGGTACTCAGTGCTCAGGGTGCTCGGTGCTCAGTACTCGGGGTGCTGGGTGCTCATTCTCGGGGTGCTGGGTGCTCAGTGTTCAGGGTGCTGGGTGCTCAGTACTCACCGTGCTGGGTGCTCAGTGCTCAGGGTGTTGGGTGCTCAGTACTCAGGGTGCTGGGTGCTCAGTCCTCAGGGTGCTGGGTGCTCAGTACTCAGGGTGCTGGGAGCTCAGTGCTCAGGGTGATCGGTGCTCAGTACTCAGGGTGCTCAGTACTCAGGGTGCTGGGTGCTCAGTGCTCGGGGTGCTGGGTGCTCAGTACTGAGGGTGCTGGGTGCTCAGTGCTTTGGGTTCTGGGTGCTCAGTGCTCAGGGACCTGGGTGCTCAGTGCTCAGGGTGCTGGGTGCTCAGTCCCCAGGGTGCTCAGTGCTCAGGGTGCTGGGTGCTCAGTGCTCGGGGTGCTCGGTGCTCAGTACTCAGGGTGCTGAGTGCTCAGTACTCAGGGTGCTGGGTGCTCAGTAGTCAGGGTGCTGGGTGCTCAGTGCTCAGGGTGCTGGGTGATCAGTGCTCAGGGTGCTGGGTGCTCAGTGCTCAGGGTGCTGGTTGCTCAGTGCTCGGGGTGCTGGGTGCTCAGTACTCAGGGTGCTCAGTGCTCCGTATTCAGGGTGCTCAGTGCTCAGGGTGCTGGGTGCTCAGTCCTCAGGGTGCTGGGTGCTCAGTGCTCAGGGTGCTCGGTGCTCAGTGCTCAGGGTGCTGGGTGCTCAATACTCAGGGTGCTGGGTGCTCAGTGCTCGGGGTGCTGGGTGCTCAGTACTCAGGGTGCTGGGTGCTCAGTACTCAGGGTGCTGGCTGCTCAGTACTCAGGGTGCTGGGTGCTCAATACTCAGGGTGCTCAGTGCTTGGGGTGCTGGGTGCTCAGTACTCAGGGTGCTCAGTGCTTGGGGTTTTTTGTTTGCTCAGTACTCAGTGTGTTGGTTGCTCAGTGATCAGGGTGCTGGGTGCTCAGTACTCGTGGTGCTCAGTGCTCAGTACTCAGGGTGCTGGGTGCTCAGTGCTCGGGGTGCTGGGTGCTCAGTGCTCGCGGAGCTGGGTGCTCAGTGCTCGGGCTGCTCGGTTCTCAGTACTCAGGGTGCTGGGTGCTCAGTGCTCGAGGTGCTCAGTACTCAGGGTGCTGTGTGTTCAGTGCTCAGGGTGCTGGGTGCTCAGTACTCAGGGTGCTCGGTGCTTAGTACTCAGGGTGCTGTGTGCTCAGTACTCCGGGTGCTGGGTGCTCAGTGCTCGGGGTGCTCGGTGCTCAGTGCTCAAGGTGCTGGGTGCTCAGTACTCAGGGTGCTCGGTGCTCAGTGCTCAGGGTGCTCAGTGCTCGGGGTGCTCGGAGCTCAGTACTCAGGGTGCTGGGTGCTCAGTGCTCGGGGTGCTCGGTGCTCAGTACTCAGGGTGCTGGGTGCTCAGTGCTCGGGATGCTGGGTGCTCAGTGCTCAGTACTCAGGGTGCTGGGTGCTCAGTGCTCAGGGTGCTGTGTGCTCAGTGCTCAGGGTGCTGGGTGCTCTGTGCTCAGGGTGCTGGGTACTCAGTGCTCAGGGTGCTGGGTGCTCAGTACTCAGGGTGCTGGGTTCTCAGTACTCAGGGTGCTGGGTGCTCAGTGCTCGGGTTGCTATGTGCTCAGTGCTCGCGGCGCTGGGTGCTCAGTGCTCGGGGTGCTCGGTGCTCTGTACTCAGGGTACTGGGTGCTCAGTGCTCGAGGTGCTCAGTACTCAGGGTGCTGTGTGTTCAGTGCTCAGGGTGCTGGGTGCTCAGTACTCAGGGTGCTCATTGCTCTGGGTGCTGGGTGCTCAGTACTCAGGGTTCTGGGTGCTCAGTGCTCAGGGTGCTCGGTGCTCAGTGCTCAGGGTGCTCAGTGCTCGGGGTGCTCGGAGCTCAGTACTCAGGGTGCTGGGTGCTCAGTGCTCGGGGTGCTGGGTGCTCAGTGCTCAGTACTCAGGGTGCTCAGTGCTCAGTGCTCAGGGTGCTCAGTGTTCGGGGTGCTCGGTGCTCAGTACTCAGGGTGCTGGGTGCTCAGTGCTCGGGGTGCTGGGTGCTCAGTGCTCAGTACTCAGGGTGCTGGGTGCTCAGTGCTCAGGGTGCTGTGTGCTCAGTGCTCAGGGTGCTGGGTGCTCAGTGCTCAGGGTGCTGGGTACTCAGTGCTCAGGGTGCTGGGTGCTCAGTACTCAGGGTGCTGGGTGCTCAGTACTCAGGGTGCTGGGTGCTCAGTGCTCGGGGTGCTATGTGCTCAGTGCTCGCGGTGCTGGGTGATCAGTGCTCAGGGTGCTCGGTGCTCAGTACTCAGGGTGCTGGGTGCTCAGTGCTCGAGGTGCTCAGTACTCAGGGTGCTGTGTGTTCAGTGCTCAGGGTGCTGGGTGCTCAGTACTCAGGGTGCTCGGTGCTTAGTACTCAGGGTGCTGGGTGCTCAGTACTCCGGGTGCTGAGTGCTCAGTGCTCAAGGTGCTGGGTGCTCAGTACTCAGGGTGCTCATTGCTCATTGTTCAGGGTGCTCAGTACTCAGGGTGCTGGGTGCTCAGTGCTCAGGGTGCTCGGTGCTCGGGGCGCTGGGTGCTCAGTGCTCGGGGTGCTCGGAGCTCAGTACTCAGGGTGCTGGGTGCTCAGTGCTCAGGGTGCTCGGTGCTCAGTACTCAGGGTGCTGGGTGCTCAGTGCTCGGGGTGCTCGGTGCTCAGTATGTTGGGTGCTCACTACTCAGGGTGCTGGGTGCTCAGTGCTCAGGGTGCTGGGTGCTCAGTGCTCAGCGTGCTGGGTGCTCAGTGCTCAGGGTGCTGGGTGCTCAGTACTCAGGGTGCTGGGTGCTCAGTGCTCGGGGTGCTGGGTGCTCAGTGCTCAGGGTGCTGGGTGCTCAGTACTCAGGGTGCTGGGTGCTCAGTACTCGGGGTGCTGGGTGCTCAGTACTCGGGGTGCTGGGTGCTCAGTACTCAGGGAGCTGGGTGCTCAGTACTCGGGTGCTGGGTGCTCAGTGCTCAGGGTGCTGGGTGCTCAGTGCTCGGGGTGCTGGGTGCTCAGTGCTCAGTACTCAGGGTGCTGGGTGCTCAGTGCTCGGGGTGCTGGGTGCTCAGTGATCAGTACTCAGGGTGCTGGATGCTCAGTGCTCAGGGTGCTGGGTGCTCAGTGCTCAGGGTGCTCACTTCTCAGTACTCGGGGTGCTGGGTGATCAGTGCTCAGCGCTCGGGGTGCTGGGTGCTCAGTGCTCGGGGCGCTGGGTGCTCAGTGCTCGGGGTGCTGGGTGCTCAGTACTCGGGGTGCTGGGTGCTCAGTGCTCAGGGTGCTCAGTGCTCAGTACTCAGTGCTCAGGGTGCTCAGTGCTCAGTGCTCAGGGTGCTGGGTGTTCAGTACTCAGGGTGCTGGGTGCTCAGTACTCAGGGTGCTGGGTGCTCAGTGCTCAGGGTGCTGGGTGCTCAGTGCTCGGGGCGCTGGGTGCTCACTACTCAGGGTGCTGGGTGCTCAGTGCTCGGGGTGCTCGGTGCTCAGTACGTTGGGTGCTCACTACTCAGGGTGTTGGGTGCTCAGTGCTCAGGGTGCTGGGTGCTCAGTTCTCGGGGTGCTCGGTGCTCAGTACTCAGTGATCAGGGTGCTCAGTGGTCAGTGCTCAGGGTGCTGGGTGTTCAGTACTCAGGGTGCTGCGTGCTCAGTACTCAGGGTGCTGGGTTCTTAGTGGTCAGGGTGCTGGGTGCTCAGTACTCGGGGTGCTCGGTGCTCAGTGCTCAGGGTGCTCGGTGCTCAGTACTCGGGGTGCTGGGTGCTCATTCTCGGGGTGCTGGGTGCTCAGTGTTCAGGGTGCTGGGTGCTCAGTACTCAGGGTGCTGGGTGCTCAGTGCTCAGGGTGTTGGGTGCTCAGTACTCAGGGTGCTGGGTGCTCAGTCCTCAGGGTGCTGGGTGCTCAGTACTCAGGGTGCTGGGAGCTCAGTGCTCAGGGTGATCGGTGCTCAGTACTCAGGGTGCTCAGTACTCAGGGTGCTGGGTGCTCAGTGCTCGGGGTGCTGGGTGCTCAGTACTGAGGGTGCTGGGTGCTCAGTGCTTTGGGTTCTGGGTGCTCAGTGCTCAGGGACCTGGGTGCTCAGTGCTCAGGGTGCTGGGTGCTCAGTCCCCAGGGTGCTCAGTGCTCAGGGTGCTGGGTGCTCAGTGCTCGGGGTGCTCGGTGCTCAGTACTCAGGGTGCTGAGTGCTCAGTACTCAGGGTGCTGGGTGCTCAGTAGTCAGGGTGCTGGGTGCTCAGTGCTCAGGGTGCTGGGTGATCAGTGCTCAGGGTGCTGGGTGCTCAGTGCTCAGGGTGCTGGTTGCTCAGTGCTCGGGGTGCTGGGTGCTCAGTACTCAGGGTGCTCAGTGCTCCGTACTCAGGGTGCTCAGTGCTCAGGGTGCTGGGTGCTCAGTCCTCAGGGTGCTGGGTGCTCAGTGCTCAGGGTGCTCGGTGCTCAGTGCTCAGGGTGCTGGGTGCTCAATACTCAGGGTGCTGGGTGCTCAGTGCTCGGGGTGCTGGGTGCTCAGTACTCAGGGTGCTGGGTGCTCAGTACTCAGGGTGCTGGCTGCTCAGTACTCAGGGTGCTGGGTGCTCAATACTCAGGGTGCTCAGTGCTTGGGGTGCTGGGTGCTCAGTACTCAGGGTGCTCAGTGCTTGGGGTTTTTTGTTTGCTCAGTACTCAGTGTGTTGGTTGCTCAGTGATCAGGGTGCTGGGTGCTCAGTACTCGTGGTGCTCAGTGCTCAGTACTCAGGGTGCTGGGTGCTCAGTGCTCGGGGTGCTGGGTGCTCAGTGCTCGCGGTGCTGGGTGCTCAGTGCTCGGGCTGCTCGGTTCTCAGTACTCAGGGTGCTGGGTGCTCAGTGCTCGAGGTGCTCAGTACTCAGGGTGCTGTGTGTTCAGTGCTCAGGGTGCTGGGTGCTCAGTACTCAGGGTGCTCGGTGCTTAGTACTCAGGGTGCTGTGTGCTCAGTACTCCGGGTGCTGGGTGCTCAGTGCTCGGGGTGCTCGGTGCTCAGTGCTCAAGGTGCTGGGTGCTCAGTACTCAGGGTGCTCGGTGCTCAGTGCTCAGGGTGCTCAGTGCTCGGGGTGCTCGGAGCTCAGTACTCAGGGTGCTATGTGCTCAGTGCTCGGGGTGCTCGGTGCTCAGTACTCAGGGTGCTGGGTGCTCAGTGCTCGGGATGCTGGGTGCTCAGTGCTCAGTACTCAGGGTGCTGGGTGCTCAGTGCTCAGGGTGCTGTGTGCTCAGTGCTCAGGGTGCTGGGTGCTCTGTGCTCAGGGTGCTGGGTACTCAGTGCTCAGGGTGCTGGGTGCTCAGTACTCAGGGTGCTGGGTGCTCAGTACTCAGGGTGCTGGGTGCTCAGTGCTCGGGTTGCTATGTGCTCAGTGCTCGCGGCGCTGGGTGCTCAGTGCTCGGGGTGCTCGGTGCTCTGTACTCAGGGTACTGGGTGCTCAGTGCTCGAGGTGCTCAGTACTCAGGGTGCTGTGTGTTCAGTGCTCAGGGTGCTGGGTGCTCAGTACTCAGGGTGCTCATTGCTCTGGGTGCTGGGTGCTCAGTACTCAGGGTTCTGGGTGCTCAGTGCTCAGGGTGCTCGGTGCTCAGTGCTCAGGGTGCTCAGTGCTCTGGGTGCTCGGAGCTCAGTACTCACGGTGCTGGGTGCTCAGTGCTCGGGGTGCTGGGTGCTCAGTGCTCAGTACTCAGGGTGCTCAGTGCTCAGTGCTCAGGGTGCTCAGTGTTCGGGGTGCTCGGTGCTCAGTACTCAGGGTGCTGGGTGCTCAGTGCTCGGGGTTCTGGGTGCTCAGTGCTCAGTACTCAGGGTGCTGGGTGCTCAGTGCTCAGGGTGCTGTGTGCTCAGTGCTCAGGGTGCTGGGTGCTCAGTGCTCAGGGTGCTCGGTGCTCAGTGCTCGAGGTGCTCAGTGCTCAGGGTGCTGGGTGCTCAGTCCTCAGGGTGCTGGGTGCTCAGTGCTCAGGTTGCTCGGTGCTCAGTGCTCAGGGTGCTGGGTGCTCAATACTCAGGGTGCTGGGTGCTCAGTGCTCGGGGTGCTGGGTGCTCAGTACTGAGGGTGCTGGGTGCTCAGTGCTCAGGGTGCTGGGTGATCAGTGCTCAGGGTGCTCGGTGCTCAGTACTCAGGGTGCTGGGTGCTCAGTGCTCGAGGTGCTCAGTACTCAGGGTGCTGTGTGTTCAGTGCTCAGGGTGCTGGGTGCTCAGTACTCAGGGTGCTCGGTGCTTAGTACTCAGGGTGCTGGGTGCTCAGTACTCCGGGTGCTGAGTGCTCAGTGCTCAAGGTGCTGGGTGCTCAGTACTCAGGGTGCTCATTGCTCATTGTTCAGGGTGCTCAGTACTCAGGGTGCTGGGTGCTCAGTGCTCAGGGTGCTCGGTGCTCGGGGCGCTGGGTGCTCAGTGCTCGGGGTGCTCGGAGCTCAGTACTCAGGGTGCTGGGTGCTCAGTGCTCAGGGTGCTCGGCTGCTCAGTACTCAGGGTGCTGGGTGCTCAGTGCTCGGGGTGCTCGGTGCTCAGTACGTTGGGTGCTCACTACTCAGGGTGCTGGGTGCTCAGTGCTCAGGGTGCTGGGTGCTCAGTGCTCAGCGTGCTGGGTGCTCAGTGCTCAGGGTGCTGGGTGCTCAGTACTCAGGGTGCTGGGTGCTCAGTGCTCGGGGTGCTGGGTGCTCAGTGCTCAGGGTGCTGGGTGCTCAGTACTCAGGGTGCTGGGTGCTCAGTACTCGGGGTGCTGGGTGCTCAGTACTCGGGGTGCTGCGTGCTCAGTACTCAGGGTGCTGGGTGCTCAGTACTCGGGTGCTGGGTGCTCAGTGCTCAGGGTGCTGGGTGCTCAGTGCTCGGGGTGCTGGGTGCTCAGTGCTCAGTACTCAGGGTGCTGGGTGCTCAGTGCTCGGGGTGCTGGGTGCTCAGTGATCAGTACTCAGGGTGCTGGATGCTCAGTGCTCAGGGTGCTGGGTGCTCAGTGCTCAGGGTGCTCACTTCTCAGTACTCGGGGTGCTGGGTGATCAGTGCTCAGCGCTCGGGGTGCTGGGTGCTCAGTGCTCGGGGCGCTGGGTGCTCAGTGCTCGGGGTGCTGGGTGCTCAGTACTCGGGGTGCTGGGTGCTCAGTGCTCAGGGTGCTCAGTGCTCAGTACTCAGTGCTCAGGGTGCTCAGTGCTCAGTACTCAGTGCTCAGGGTGCTCAGTGCTCAGTGCTCAGGGTGCTGGGTGCTCAATACTCAGGGTGCTGGGTGCTCAGTGCTCGGGGTGCTGGGTGCTCAGTACTGAGGGTGCTGGGTGCTCAGTGCTCAGGGTGCTGGGTGATCAGTGCTCAGGGTGCTCGGTGCTCAGTACTCAGGGTGCTGGGTGCTCAGTGCTCGAGGTGCTCAGTACTCAGGGTGCTGTGTGTTCAGTGCTCAGGGTGCTGGGTGCTCAGTACTCAGGGTGCTCGGTGCTTAGTACTCAGGGTGCTGGGTGCTCAGTACTCCGGGTGCTGAGTGCTCAGTGCTCAAGGTGCTGGGTGCTCAGTACTCAGGGTGCTCATTGCTCATTGTTCAGGGTGCTCAGTACTCAGGGTGCTGGGTGCTCAGTGCTCAGGGTGCTCGGTGCTCGGGGCGCTGGGTGCTCAGTGCTCGGGGTGCTCGGAGCTCAGTACTCAGGGTGCTGGGTGCTCAGTGCTCAGGGTGCTCGGTGCTCAGTACTCAGGGTGCTGGGTGCTCAGTGCTCGGGGTGCTCGGTGCTCAGTACGTTGGGTGCTCACTACTCAGGGTGCTGGGTGCTCAGTGCTCAGGGTGCTGGGTGCTCAGTGCTCAGCGTGCTGGGTGCTCAGTGCTCAGGGTGCTGGGTGCTCAGTACTCAGGGTGCTGGGTGCTCAGTGCTCGGGGTGCTGGGTGCTCAGTGCTCAGGGTGCTGGGTGCTCAGTACTCAGGGTGCTGGGTGCTCAGTACTCGGGGTGCTGGGTGCTCAGTACTCGGGGTGCTGCGTGCTCAGTACTCAGGGTGCTGGGTGCTCAGTACTCGGGTGCTGGGTGCTCAGTGCTCAGGGTGCTGGGTGCTCAGTGCTCGGGGTGCTGGGTGCTCAGTGCTCAGTACTCAGGGTGCTGGGTGCTCAGTGCTCGGGGTGCTGGGTGCTCAGTGATCAGTACTCAGGGTGCTGGATGCTCAGTGCTCAGGGTGCTGGGTGCTCAGTGCTCAGGGTGCTCACTTCTCAGTACTCGGGGTGCTGGGTGATCAGTGCTCAGCGCTCGGGGTGCTGGGTGCTCAGTGCTCGGGGCGCTGGGTGCTCAGTGCTCGGGGTGCTGGGTGCTCAGTACTCGGGGTGCTGGGTGCTCAGTGCTCAGGGTGCTCAGTGCTCAGTACTCAGTGCTCAGGGTGCTCAGTGCTCAGTGCTCAGGGTGCTGGGTGTTCAGTACTCAGGGTGCTGGGTGCTCAGTACTCAGGGTGCTGGGTGCTCAGTGCTCAGGGTGCTGGGTGCTCAGTGCTCGGGGCGCTGGGTGCTCAGTACTCAGGGTGCTGGGTGCTCAGTGCTTGGGGTGCTGGGTGCTCAGTGCTCAGGGTGCTGGGTGCTCAGTAGTCAGGGTGCTGGGTGCTCAGTGCTCAGGGTGCTCGGTGCTCGGAGCGCTGGGTGCTCAGTGCTCGGGGTGCTGGGTGCTCAGTGCTCGGGGTTCTCGGTGCTCAGTACGTTGGGTGCTCACTACTCAGGGTGCTGTGTGCTCAGTGCTCGGGGTGCTCGGTGCTCAGTACTCAGGGTGCTGGGTGCTCAGTGCTCGGGGTGCTCGGTGCTCAGTACGTTGGGTGCTCACTACTCAGGGTGCTGTGTGCTCAGTGTTCAGGGTGCTGGGTGCTCAGTGCTCAGGGTGCTGGGTGCTCAGTGCTCAGGGTGCTGGGTGCTCAGTACTCAGGGTGCTGGGTGCTCAGTGCTCAGGGTGTTGGGTGCTCAGTGCTCAGGGTGCTGGGTGCTCAGTGTTCAGGGTGCTGGGTGCTCAGTACTTGGGGTGCCTGGTGCTCAGTGCTCGGGGTGCTGGGTGCTCAGTGCTCAGGGTGCTGGGTGCTCAGTGCTCGGGGCGCTGGGTGCTCAGTACTCAGGGTGCTCAGTGCTCAGTACTCAGGGTGCTCAGTGCTCAGTACTCAGGGTGCTCAGTGCTCAGGGTGCTGGGTGCTCAGTCCTCAGGGTGCTGGGTGCTCAGTGCTCAGGGTGCTCGGTGCTCAGTCCTCAGGGTGCTGGGTGCTCAATACTCAGGGTGCTGGGTGCTCAGTGCTCGGGGTGCTGGGTGCTCAGTACTCAGGGTGCTGGGTGCTCAGTACTCAGGGTGCTGGCTGCTCAGTACTCAGGGTGCTGGGTGCTCAATACTCAGGGTGCTCAGTGCTTGGGGTGCTGGGTGCTCAGTACTCAGGGTGCTCAGTGCTTGGGGTGTTGGGTGCTCAGTACTCAGTGTGTTGGGTGCTCAGTGATCAGGGTGCTGGGTGCTCAGTACTCGTGGTGCTCAGTGCTCAGTACTCAGGGTGGTGGGTGCTCAGTGCTCGGGGTGCTGGGTGCTCAGTGCTCGGGGTGCTGGGTGCTCAGTGCTCGGGGTGCTCGGTTCTCAGTACTAACGGTGCTGGGTGCTCAGTGCTCGAGGTGCTCAGTACTCAGGGTGCTGTGTGTTCAGTGCTCAGGGTGCTGGGTGCTCAGTACTCAGGGTGCTCGGTGCTTAGTACTCAGGGTGCTGGGTGCTCAGTACTCCGGGTGCTGGGTGCTCAGTGCTCGGGGTGCTCGGTGCTCAGTGCTCAATGTGCTGGGTGCTCAGTACTCAGGGTGCTCGGTGCTCAGTGCTCAGGGTGCTCAGTGCTCCGGGTGCTCGGAGCTCAGTACTCAGGGTGCTGGGTGCTCAGTGCTCGGGGTGCTCGGTGCTCAGTACTCAGGGTGCTGGGTGCTCAGTGCTCGGGGTGCTGGGTGCTCAGTGCTCAGTACTCAGGGTGCTGGGTGCTCAGTGCTCAGGGTGCTGTGTGCTCAGTGCTCAGGGTGCTGGGTGCTCTGTGCTCAGGGTGCTGGGTACTCAGTGCTCAGGGTGCTGGGTGCTCAGTACTCAGGGTGCTGGGTGCTCAGTACTCAGGGTGCTGGGTGCTCAGTGCTCGGGGTGCTATGTGCTCAGTGCTCGCGGCGCTGGGTGCTCAGTGCTCGGGGTGCTCGGTGCTCAGTACTCAGGGTACTGGGTGCTCAGTGCTCGAGGTGCTCAGTACTCAGGGTGCTGTGTGTTTAGTGCTGAGGGTGCTGGGTGCTCAGTACTCAGGGTGCTCATTGCTCAGGGTGCTGGGTGCTCAGTACTCAGGGTTCTGGGTGCTCAGTGCTCAGGGTGCTCGGTGCTCAGTGCTCAGGGTGCTCAGTGCTCGGGGTGCTCGGAGCTCAGTACTCAGGGTGCTGGGTGCTCAGTGCTCGGGGTGCTGGGTTCTCAGTGCTCAGTACTCAGGGTGCTCGGTGCTCAGTGCTCAGGGTGCTCAGTGCTCGGGGTGCTCGGTGCTCAGTACTCAGGGTGCTGGGTGCTCAGTGCTCGGGTTGCTGGGTGCTCAGTGCTCAGTACTCAGGGTGCTGGGTGCTCAGTGCTCAGGGTGCTGTGTGCTCAGTGCTCAGGGTGCTGGGTGCTCAGTGCTCAGGGTGCTGGGTACTCAGTGCTCAGGGTGCTGGGTGCTCAGTACTCAGGGTGCTGGGTGCTCAGTACTCAGGGTGCTGGGTGCTCAGTGCTCGGGGTGCTATGTGCTCAGTGCTCGCGGTGCTGGGTGATCAGTGCTCGGGGTGCTCGGTGCTCAGTACTCAGGGTGCTGGGTGCTCAGTGCTCGAGGTGCTCAGTACTCAGGGTGCTGTGTGTTCAGTGCTCAGGGTGCTGGGTGCTCAGTACTCAGGGTGCTCGGTGCTTAGTACTCAGGGTGCTGGGTGCTCAGTACTCCGGGTGCTGAGTGCTCAGTGCTCAAGGTGCTGGGTGCTCAGTACTCAGGGTGCTCATTGCTCATTGTTCAGGGTGCTCAGTACTCAGGGTGCTGGGTGCTCAGTGCTCAGGGTGCTCGGTGCTCGGGGCGCTGGGTGCTCAGTGCTCGGGGTGCTCGGAGCTCAGTACTCAGGGTGCTGGGTGCTCAGTGCTCAGGGTGCTCGGTGCTCAGTACTCAGGGTGCTGGGTGCTCAGTGCTCGGGGTGCTCGGTGCTCAGTACGTTGGGTGCTCACTACTCAGCGTGCTGGGTGCTCAGTGCTCAGGGTGCTGGGTGCTCAGTGCTCAGGGTGCTGGGTGCTCAGTGCTCAGGGTGCTGAGTGCTCAGTGCTCAAGGTGCTGGGTGCTCAGTACTCAGGGTGCTCATTGCTCATTGTTCAGGGTGCTCAGTACTCAGGGTGCTGGGTGCTCAGTGCTCAGGGTGCTCGGTGCTCGGGGCGCTGGGTGCTCAGTGCTCGGGGTGCTCGGAGCTCAGTACTCAGGGTGCTGGGTGCTCAGTGCTCAGGGTGCTCGGTGCTCAGTACTCAGGGTGCTGGGTGCTCAGTGCTCGGGCTGCTCGGTGCTCAGTACGTTGGGTGCTCACTACTCAGGGTGCTGGGTGCTCAGTGCTTAGGGTGCTGGGTGCTCAGTGCTCAGGGTGCTGGGTGCTCAGTGCTCAGGGTGCTGGGTGCTCAGTACTCAGGGTGCTGGGTGCTCAGTACTCGGGGTGCTGGGTGCTCAGTGCTCAGGGTGCTGGGTGCTCAGTACTCAGGGTGCTGGGTGCTCAGTACACGGGGTGCTGGGTGCTCAGTACTCAGGGTGCTGCGTGCTCAGTACTCAGGGTGCTGGGTGCTCAGTGCTCGGGGTGCTGGGTGCTCAGTGCTCACGGTGCTGGGTGCTCAGTACTCAGGGTGCTGGGTGCTCAGTACTCGGGGTGCTGGGTGCTCAGTACTCAGGGTGCTGGGTGCTCAGTACTCCGGGTGCTGAGTGCTCAGTGCTCAAGGTGCTGGGTGCTCAGTACTCAGGGTGCTCATTGCTCATTGTTCAGGGTGCTCAGTACTCAGGGTGCTGGGTGCTCAGTGCTCAGGGTGCTCGGTGCTCGGGGCGCTGGGTGCTCAGTGCTCGGGGTGCTCAGAGCTCAGTACACAGGGTGCTGGGTGCTCAGTGCTCAGGGTGCTCGGTGCTCAGTACTCAGGGTGCTGGGTGCTCATTGCTCGGGGTGCTCGGTGCTCAGTACGTTGGGTGCTCACTACTCAGGGTGCTGGGTGCTCAGTGCTCAGGGTGCTGGGTGCTCAGTGCTCAGGGTGATGGGTGCTCAGTGCTCAGGGTGCTGGGTGCTCAGTGCTCAGGGTGCTGGGTGCTCAGTGCTCGGGGTGCTGGGTGCTCTGTGCTCAGGGTGCTGGGTGCTCAGTACTCAGGGTGCTGGGTGCTCAGTACTCGGGGTGCTGGGTGCTCAGTACTCAGGGTGCTGGGTGCTCAGTACTCAGGGTGCTGGGTGCTCAGTACTCGGGTGCTTGGTGCTCAGTGCTCAGGGTGCTGGGTGCTCAGTGCTCGGGGTGCTGGGTGCTCAGTGCTCAGTACTCAGGGTGCTGGGTGCTCAGTGCTCGGGGTGCTGGGTGCTCAGTGATCAGTACTCAGGGTGCTGGGTGCTCAGTACTCAGGGTGCTGGGTGCTCAGTGCTCAGGGTGCTTGGTACTCAGTGCTCAATGTGCTGGGTGCTCAGTACTCAGGGTGCTCAGTGCTCAGTACTCGGGGTGCTGGGTGCTCAGTGCTCAGGGTGCTCAGTGCTCAGTACTCGGGGTGCTGGGTGCTCAGTGCTCAGCGCTCGGGGTGCTGGGTGCTCAGTGCTCGGGGCGCTGGGTGCTCTGTGCTCGGGGTGCTGTGTGCTCAATACTCGGGGTGCTGGGTGCTCAGTGCTCAAGGTGCTCAGTGCTCAGTACTCAGTGCTCAGGGTGCTCAGTGCTCAGTGCTCAGGGTACTGGGTGTTCAGTACTCAGGGTGCTGGGTGCTCAGTACTCAGGGTGCTGGGTGCTCAGTGCTCAGGGTGCTGGGTGCTCAGTGCTCGGGGCGCTGGGTGCTCAGTACTCAGGGTGCTGGGTGCTCAGTACTTGGGGTGCTGGGTGCTTAGTGCTCAGGGTGCTGGGTGCTCAGTGCTCAGGGTGTTGGGTGCTCAGTACTCAGGGTGCTGGGTGCTCAGTCCTCAGGGTGCTGGGTGCTCAGTACTCAGGGTGCTGGGAGCTCAGTGCTCAGGGTGATCGGTGCTCAGTACTCAGGGTGCTCAGTACTCAGGGTGCTGGGTGCTCAGTGCTCGGGGTGCTGGGTGCTCAGTACTGAGGGTGCTGGGTGCTCAGTGCTTTGGGTTCTGGGTGCTCAGTGCTCAGGGACCTGGGTGCTCAGTGCTCAGGGTGCTGGGTGCTCAGTCCCCAGGGTGCTCAGTGCTCAGGGTGCTGGGTGCTCAGTGCTCGGGGTGCTCGGTGCTCAGTACTCAGGGTGCTGAGTGCTCAGTACTCAGGGTGCTGGGTGCTCAGTAGTCAGGGTGCTGGGTGCTCAGTGCTCAGGGTGCTGGGTGATCAGTGCTCAGGGTGCTGGGTGCTCAGTGCTCAGGGTGCTGGTTGCTCAGTGCTCGGGGTGCTGGGTGCTCAGTACTCAGGGTGCTCAGTGCTCCGTACTCAGGGTGCTCAGTGCTCAGGGTGCTGGGTGCTCAGTCCTCAGGGTGCTGGGTGCTCAGTGCTCAGGGTGCTCGGTGCTCAGTGCTCAGGGTGCTGGGTGCTCAATACTCAGGGTGCTGGGTGCTCAGTGCTCGGGGTGCTGGGTGCTCAGTACTCAGGGTGCTGGGTGCTCAGTACTCAGGGTGCTGGCTGCTCAGTACTCAGGGTGCTGGGTGCTCAATACTCAGGGTGCTCAGTGCTTGGGGTGCTGGGTGCTCAGTACTCAGGGTGCTCAGTGCTTGGGGTTTTTTGTTTGCTCAGTACTCAGTGTGTTGGTTGCTCAGTGATCAGGGTGCTGGGTGCTCAGTACTCGTGGTGCTCAGTGCTCAGTACTCAGGGTGCTGGGTGCTCAGTGCTCGGGGTGCTGGGTGCTCAGTGCTCGCGGTGCTGGGTGCTCAGTGCTCGGGCTGCTCGGTTCTCAGTACTCAGGGTGCTGGGTGCTCAGTGCTCGAGGTGCTCAGTACTCAGGGTGCTGTGTGTTCAGTGCTCAGGGTGCTGGGTGCTCAGTACTCAGGGTGCTCGGTGCTTAGTACTCAGGGTGCTGTGTGCTCAGTACTCCGGGTGCTGGGTGCTCAGTGCTCGGGGTGCTCGGTGCTCAGTGCTCAAGGTGCTGGGTGCTCAGTACTCAGGGTGCTCGGTGCTCAGTGCTCAGGGTGCTCAGTGCTCGGGGTGCTCGGAGCTCAGTACTCAGGGTGCTGGGTGCTCAGTGCTCGGGGTGCTCGGTGCTCAGTACTCAGGGTGCTGGGTGCTCAGTGCTCGGGATGCTGGGTGCTCAGTGCTCAGTACTCAGGGTGCTGGGTGCTCAGTGCTCAGGGTGCTGTGTGCTCAGTGCTCAGGGTGCTGGGTGCTCTGTGCTCAGGGTGCTGGGTACTCAGTGCTCAGGGTGCTGGGTGCTCAGTACTCAGGGTGCTGGGTGCTCAGTACTCAGGGTGCTGGGTGCTCAGTGCTCGGGTTGCTATGTGCTCAGTGCTCGCGGCGCTGGGTGCTCAGTGCTCGGGGTGCTCGGTGCTCTGTACTCAGGGTACTGGGTGCTCAGTGCTCGAGGTGCTCAGTACTCAGGGTGCTGTGTGTTCAGTGCTCAGGGTGCTGGGTGCTCAGTACTCAGGGTGCTCATTGCTCTGGGTGCTGGGTGCTCAGTACTCAGGGTTCTGGGTGCTCAGTGCTCAGGGTGCTCGGTGCTCAGTGCTCAGGGTGCTCAGTGCTCTGGGTGCTCGGAGCTCAGTACTCAGGGTGCTGGGTGCTCAGTGCTCGGGGTGCTGGGTGCTCAGTGCTCAGTACTCAGGGTGCTCAGTGCTCAGTGCTCAGGGTGCTCAGTGTTCGGGGTGCTCGGTGCTCAGTACTCAGGGTGCTGGGTGCTCAGTGCTCGGGGTTCTGGGTGCTCAGTGCTCAGTACTCAGGGTGCTGGGTGCTCAGTGCTCAGGGTGCTGTGTGCTCAGTGCTCAGGGTGCTGGGTGCTCAGTGCTCAGGGTGCTCGGTGCTCAGTGCTCGAGGTGCTCAGTGCTCAGGGTGCTGGGTGCTCAGTCCTCAGGGTGCTGGGTGCTCAGTGCTCAGGGTGCTCGGTGCTCAGTGCTCAGGGTGCTGGGTGCTCAATACTCAGTGTGCTGGGTGCTCAGTGCTCGGGGTGCTGGGTGCTCAGTACTGAGGGTGCTGGGTGCTCAGTGCTCAGGGTGCTGGGTGATCAGTGCTCAGGGTGCTCGGTGCTCAGTACTCAGGGTGCTGGGTGCTCAGTGCTCGAGGTGCTCAGTACTCAGGGTGCTGTGTGTTCAGTGCTCAGGGTGCTGGGTGCTCAGTACTCAGGGTGCTTGGTGCTTAGTACTCAGGGTGCTGGGTGCTCAGTACTCCGGGTGCTGAGTGCTCAGTGCTCAAGGTGCTGGGTGCTCAGTACTCAGGGTGCTCATTGCTCATTGTTCAGGGTGCTCAGTACTCAGGGTGCTGGGTGCTCAGTGCTCAGGGTGCTCGGTGCTCGGGGCGCTGGGTGCTCAGTGCTCGGGGTGCTCGGAGCTCAGTACTCAGGGTGCTGGGTGCTCAGTGCTCAGGGTGCTCGGTGCTCAGTACTCAGGGTGCTGGGTGCTCAGTGCTCGGGGTGCTCGGTGCTCAGTATGTTGGGTGCTCACTACTCAGGGTGCTGGGTGCTCAGTGCTCAGGGTGCTGGGTGCTCAGTGCTCAGCGTGCTGGGTGCTCAGTGCTCAGGGTGCTGGGTGCTCAGTACTCAGGGTGCTGGGTGCTCAGTGCTCGGGGTGCTGGGTGCTCAGTGCTCAGGGTGCTGGGTGCTCAGTACTCAGGGTGCTGGGTGCTCAGTACTCGGGGTGCTGGGTGCTCAGTACTCGGGGTGCTGGGTGCTCAGTACTCAGGGAGCTGGGTGCTCAGTACTCGGGTGCTGGGTGCTCAGTGCTCAGGGTGCTGGGTGCTCAGTGCTCGGGGTGCTGGGTGCTCAGTGCTCAGTACTCAGGGTGCTGGGTGCTCAGTGCTCGGGGTGCTGGGTGCTCAGTGATCAGTACTCAGGGTGCTGGATGCTCAGTGCTCAGGGTGCTGGGTGCTCAGTGCTCAGGGTGCTCACTTCTCAGTACTCGGGGTGCTGGGTGATCAGTGCTCAGCGCTCGGGGTGCTGGGTGCTCAGTGCTCGGGGCGCTGGGTGCTCAGTGCTCGGGGTGCTGGGTGCTCAGTACTCGGGGTGCTGGGTGCTCAGTGCTCAGGGTGCTCAGTGCTCAGTACACAGTGCTCAGGGTGCTCAGTGCTCAGTGCTCAGGGTGCTGGGTGTTCAGTACTCAGGGTGCTGGGTGCTCAGTACTCAGGGTGCTGGGTGCTCAGTGCTCAGGGTGCTGGGTGCTCAGTGCTCGGGGCGCTGGGTGCTCACTACTCAGGGTGCTGGGTGCTCAGTGCTCGGGGTGCTCGGTGCTCAGTACGTTGGGTGCTCACTACTCAGGGTGTTGGGTGCTCAGTGCTCAGGGTGCTGGGTGCTCAGTTCTCGGGGTGCTCGGTGCTCAGTACTCAGTGATCAGGGTGCTCAGTGGTCAGTGCTCAGGGTGCTGGGTGTTCAGTACTCAGGGTGCTGCGTGCTCAGTACTCAGGGTGCTGGGTTCTTAGTGGTCAGGGTGCTGGGTGCTCAGTACTCGGGGTGCTCGGTGCTCAGTGCTCAGGGTGCTGGGTGCTCAGTACTCAGGGTGCTGGGTACTCAGTGCTCAGGGTGCTCGGTGCTCAGTACTCGGGGTGCTGGGTGCTCATTCTCGGGGTGCTGGGTGCTCAGTGTTCAGGGTGCTGGGTGCTCAGTACTCAGGGTGCTGGGTGCTCAGTGCTCAGGGTGTTGGGTGCTCAGTACTCAGGGTGCTGGGTGCTCAGTCCTCAGGGTGCTGGGTGCTCAGTACTCAGGGTGCTGGGAGCTCAGTGCTCAGGGTGATCGGTGCTCAGTACTCAGGGTGCTCAGTACTCAGGGTGCTGGGTGCTCAGTGCTCGGGGTGCTGGGTGCTCAGTACTGAGGGTGCTGGGTGCTCAGTGCTTTGGGTTCTGGGTGCTCAGTGCTCAGGGACCTGGGTGCTCAGTGCTCAGGGTGCTGGGTGCTCAGTCCCCAGGGTGCTCAGTGCTCAGGGTGCTGGGTGCTCAGTGCTCGGGGTGCTCGGTGCTCAGTACTCAGGGTGCTGAGTGCTCAGTACTCAGGGTGCTGGGTGCTCAGTAGTCAGGGTGCTGGGTGCTCAGTGCTCAGGGTGCTGGGTGATCAGTGCTCAGGGTGCTGGGTGCTCAGTGCTCAGGGTGCTGGTTGCTCAGTGCTCGGGGTGCTGGGTGCTCAGTACTCAGGGTGCTCAGTGCTCCGTACTCAGGGTGCTCAGTGCTCAGGGTGCTGGGTGCTCAGTCCTCAGGGTGCTGGGTGCTCAGTGCTCAGGGTGCTCGGTGCTCAGTGCTCAGGGTGCTGGGTGCTCAATACTCAGGGTGCTGGGTGCTCAGTGCTCGGGGTGCTGGGTGCTCAGTACTCAGGGTGCTGGGTGCTCAGTACTCAGGGTGCTGGCTGCTCAGTACTCAGGGTGCTGGGTGCTCAATACTCAGGGTGCTCAGTGCTTGGGGTGCTGGGTGCTCAGTACTCAGGGTGCTCAGTGCTTGGGGTTTTTTGTTTGCTCAGTACTCAGTGTGTTGGTTGCTCAGTGATCAGGGTGCTGGGTGCTCAGTACTCGTGGTGCTCAGTGCTCAGTACTCAGGGTGCTGGGTGCTCAGTGCTCGGGGTGCTGGGTGCTCAGTGCTCGCGGTGCTGGGTGCTCAGTGCTCGGGCTGCTCGGTTCTCAGTACTCAGGGTGCTGGGTGCTCAGTGCTCGAGGTGCTCAGTACTCAGGGTGCTGTGTGTTCAGTGCTCAGGGTGCTGGGTGCTCAGTACTCAGGGTGCTCGGTGCTTAGTACTCAGGGTGCTGTGTGCTCAGTACTCCGGGTGCTGGGTGCTCAGTGCTCGGGGTGCTCGGTGCTCAGTGCTCAAGGTGCTGGGTGCTCAGTACTCAGGGTGCTCGGTGCTCAGTGCTCAGGGTGCTCAGTGCTCGGGGTGCTCGGAGCTCAGTACTCAGGGTGCTATGTTCTCAGTGCTCGGGGTGCTCGGTGCTCAGTACTCAGGGTGCTGGGTGCTCAGTGCTCGGGATGCTGGGTGCTCAGTGCTCAGTACTCAGGGTGCTGGGTGCTCAGTGCTCAGGGTGCTGTGTGCTCAGTGCTCAGGGTGCTGGGTGCTCTGTGCTCAGGGTGCTGGGTACTCAGTGCTCAGGGTGCTGGGTGCTCAGTACTCAGGGTGCTGGGTGCTCAGTACTCAGGGTGCTGGGTGCTCAGTGCTCGGGTTGCTATGTGCTCAGTGCTCGCGGCGCTGGGTGCTCAGTGCTCGGGGTGCTCGGTGCTCTGTACTCAGGGTACTGGGTGCTCAGTGCTCGAGGTGCTCAGTACTCAGGGTGCTGTGTGTTCAGTGCTCAGGGTGCTGGGTGCTCAGTACTCAGGGTGCTCATTGCTCTGGGTGCTGGGTGCTCAGTACTCAGGGTTCTGGGTGCTCAGTGCTCAGGGTGCTCGGTGCTCAGTGCTCAGGGTGCTCAGTGCTCTGGGTGCTCGGAGCTCAGTACTCAGGGTGCTGGGTGCTCAGTGCTCGGGGTGCTGGGTGCTCAGTGCTCAGTACTCAGGGTGCTCAGTGCTCAGTGCTCAGGGTGCTCAGTGTTCGGGGTGCTCGGTGCTCAGTACTCAGGGTGCTGGGTGCTCAGTGCTCGGGGTTCTGGGTGCTCAGTGCTCAGTACTCAGGGTGCTGGGTGCTCAGTGCTCAGGGTGCTGTGTGCTCAGTGCTCAGGGTGCTGGGTGCTCAGTGCTCAGGGTGCTCGGTGCTCAGTGCTCGAGGTGCTCAGTGCTCAGGGTGCTGGGTGCTCAGTCCTCAGGGTGCTGGGTGCTCAGTGCTCAGGTTGCTCGGTGCTCAGTGCTCAGGGTGCTGGGTGCTCAATACTCAGGGTGCTGGGTGCTCAGTGCTCGGGGTGCTGGGTGCTCAGTACTGAGGGTGCTGGGTGCTCAGTGCTCAGGGTGCTGGGTGATCAGTGCTCAGGGTGCTCGGTGCTCAGTACTCAGGGTGCTGGGTGCTCAGTGCTCGAGGTGCTCAGTACTCAGGGTGCTGTGTGTTCAGTGCTCAGGGTGCTGGGTGCTCAGTACTCAGGGTGCTCGGTGCTTAGTACTCAGGGTGCTGGGTGCTCAGTACTCCGGGTGCTGAGTGCTCAGTGCTCAAGGTGCTGGGTGCTCAGTACTCAGGGTGCTCATTGCTCATTGTTCAGGGTGCTCAGTACTCAGGGTGCTGGGTGCTCAGTGCTCAGGGTGCTCGGTGCTCGGGGCGCTGGGTGCTCAGTGCTCGGGGTGCTCGGAGCTCAGTACTCAGGGTGCTGGGTGCTCAGTGCTCAGGGTGCTCGGTGCTCAGTACTCAGGGTGTTCGGTGCTCAGTACTCAGGGTGCTCAGTGCTCAGTACTCAGGGTGCTGGTTGCTCAGTGCTCGGGGTGCTCGGTGCTCAGTACTCAGGGTGCTGGGTGCTCAGTACTCAGGGTGCTGGGTGCTCAGTACTCAGGGTGCTGTGTGCTCAGTACTCAGGGTGCTGGGTGCTCAGTACTCAGGGTGCTGGGTGCTCAGTGCTCGGGGTGCTCGGTGCTCAGTACGTTGGGTGCTCACTACTCAGGGTGCTGGGTGCTCAGTGCTCAGGGTGCTGGGTGCTCAGTGCTCAGCGTGCTGGGTGCTCAGTGCTCAGGGTGCTGGGTGCTCAGTACTCAGGGTGCTGGGTGCTCAGTGCTCGGGGTGCTGGGTGCTCAGTGCTCAGGGTGCTGGGTGCTCAGTACTCAGGGTGCTGGGTGCTCAGTACTCGGGGTGCTGGGTGCTCAGTACTCGGGGTGCTGCGTGCTCAGTACTCAGGGTGCTGGGTGCTCAGTACTCGGGTGCTGGGTGCTCAGTGCTCAGGGTGCTGGGTGCTCAGTGCTCGGGGTGCTGGGTGCTCAGTGCTCAGTACTCAGGGTGCTGGGTGCTCAGTGCTCGGGGTGCTCGGTGCTCAGTACTCAGGGTGCTGGGTGCTCAGTGCTCGGGATGCTGGGTGCTCAGTGCTCAGTACTCAGGGTGCTGGGTGCTCAGTGCTCAGGGTGCTGTGTGCTCAGTGCTCAGGGTGCTGGGTGCTCTGTGCTCAGGGTGCTGGGTACTCAGTGCTCAGGGTGCTGGGTGCTCAGTACTCAGGGTGCTGGGTGCTCAGTACTCAGGGTGCTGGGTGCTCAGTGCTCGGGTTGCTATGTGCTCAGTGCTCGCGGCGCTGGGTGCTCAGTGCTCGGGGTGCTCGGTGCTCTGTACTCAGGGTACTGGGTGCTCAGTGCTCGAGGTGCTCAGTACTCAGGGTGCTGTGTGTTCAGTGCTCAGGGTGCTGGGTGCTCAGTACTCAGGGTGCTCATTGCTCTGGGTGCTGGGTGCTCAGTACTCAGGGTTCTGGGTGCTCAGTGCTCAGGGTGCTCGGTGCTCAGTGCTCAGGGTGCTCAGTGCTCTGGGTGCTCGGAGCTCAGTACTCAGGGTGCTGGGTGCTCAGTGCTCGGGGTGCTGGGTGCTCAGTGCTCAGTACTCAGGGTGCTCAGTGCTCAGTGCTCAGGGTGCTCAGTGTTCGGGGTGCTCGGTGCTCAGTACTCAGGGTGCTGGGTGCTCAGTGCTCGGGGTTCTGGGTGCTCAGTGCTCAGTACTCAGGGTGCTGGGTGCTCAGTGCTCAGGGTGCTGTGTGCTCAGTGCTCAGGGTGCTGGGTGCTCAGTGCTCAGGGTGCTCGGTGCTCAGTGCTCGAGGTGCTCAGTGCTCAGGGTGCTGGGTGCTCAGTCCTCAGGGTGCTGGGTGCTCAGTGCTCAGGGTGCTCGGTGCTCAGTGCTCAGGGTGCTGGGTGCTCAATACTCAGGGTGCTGGGTGCTCAGTGCTCGGGGTGCTGGGTGCTCAGTACTGAGGGTGCTGGGTGCTCAGTGCTCAGGGTGCTGGGTGATCAGTGCTCAGGGTGCTCGGTGCTCAGTACTCAGGGTGCTGGGTGCTCAGTGCTCGAGGTGCTCAGTACTCAGGGTGCTGTGTGTTCAGTGCTCAGGGTGCTGGGTGCTCAGTACTCAGGGTGCTTGGTGCTTAGTACTCAGGGTGCTGGGTGCTCAGTACTCCGGGTGCTGAGTGCTCAGTGCTCAAGGTGCTGGGTGCTCAGTACTCAGGGTGCTCATTGCTCATTGTTCAGGGTGCTCAGTACTCAGGGTGCTGGGTGCTCAGTGCTCAGGGTGCTCGGTGCTCGGGGCGCTGGGTGCTCAGTGCTCGGGGTGCTCGGAGCTCAGTACTCAGGGTGCTGGGTGCTCAGTGCTCAGGGTGCTCGGTGCTCAGTACTCAGGGTGCTGGGTGCTCAGTGCTCGGGGTGCTCGGTGCTCAGTATGTTGGGTGCTCACTACTCAGGGTGCTGGGTGCTCAGTGCTCAGGGTGCTGGGTGCTCAGTGCTCAGCGTGCTGGGTGCTCAGTGCTCAGGGTGCTGGGTGCTCAGTACTCAGGGTGCTGGGTGCTCAGTGCTCGGGGTGCTGGGTGCTCAGTGCTCAGGGTGCTGGGTGCTCAGTACTCAGGGTGCTGGGTGCTCAGTACTCGGGGTGCTGGGTGCTCAGTACTCGGGGTGCTGGGTGCTCAGTACTCAGGGAGCTGGGTGCTCAGTACTCGGGTGCTGGGTGCTCAGTGCTCAGGGTGCTGGGTGCTCAGTGCTCGGGGTGCTGGGTGCTCAGTGCTCAGTACTCAGGGTGCTGGGTGCTCAGTGCTCGGGGTGCTGGGTGCTCAGTGATCAGTACTCAGGGTGCTGGATGCTCAGTGCTCAGGGTGCTGGGTGCTCAGTGCTCAGGGTGCTCACTTCTCAGTACTCGGGGTGCTGGGTGATCAGTGCTCAGCGCTCGGGGTGCTGGGTGCTCAGTGCTCGGGGCGCTGGGTGCTCAGTGCTCGGGGTGCTGGGTGCTCAGTACTCGGGGTGCTGGGTGCTCAGTGCTCAGGGTGCTCAGTGCTCAGTACTCAGTGCTCAGGGTGCTCAGTGCTCAGTGCTCAGGGTGCTGGGTGTTCAGTACTCAGGGTGCTGGGTGCTCAGTACTCAGGGTGCTGGGTGCTCAGTGCTCAGGGTGCTGGGTGCTCAGTGCTCGGGGCGCTGGGTGCTCACTACTCAGGGTGCTGGGTGCTCAGTGCTCGGGGTGCTCGGTGCTCAGTACGTTGGGTGCTCACTACTCAGGGTGTTGGGTGCTCAGTGCTCAGGGTGCTGGGTGCTCAGTTCTCGGGGTGCTCGGTGCTCAGTACTCAGTGATCAGGGTGCTCAGTGGTCAGTGCTCAGGGTGCTGGGTGTTCAGTACTCAGGGTGCTGCGTGCTCAGTACTCAGGGTGCTGGGTTCTTAGTGGTCAGGGTGCTGGGTGCTCAGTACTCGGGGTGCTCGGTGCTCAGTGCTCAGGGTGCTGGGTGCTCAGTACTCAGGGTGCTGGGTACTCAGTGCTCAGGGTGCTCGGTGCTCAGTACTCGGGGTGCTGGGTGCTCATTCTCGGGGTGCTGGGTGCTCAGTGTTCAGGGTGCTGGGTGCTCAGTACTCAGGGTGCTGGGTGCTCAGTGCTCAGGGTGTTGGGTGCTCAGTACTCAGGGTGCTGGGTGCTCAGTCCTCAGGGTGCTGGGTGCTCAGTACTCAGGGTGCTGGGAGCTCAGTGCTCAGGGTGATCGGTGCTCAGTACTCAGGGTGCTCAGTACTCAGGGTGCTGGGTGCTCAGTGCTCGGGGTGCTGGGTGCTCAGTACTGAGGGTGCTGGGTGCTCAGTGCTTTGGGTTCTGGGTGCTCAGTGCTCAGGGACCTGGGTGCTCAGTGCTCAGGGTGCTGGGTGCTCAGTCCCCAGGGTGCTCAGTGCTCAGGGTGCTGGGTGCTCAGTGCTCGGGGTGCTCGGTGCTCAGTACTCAGGGTGCTGAGTGCTCAGTACTCAGGGTGCTGGGTGCTCAGTAGTCAGGGTGCTGGGTGCTCAGTGCTCAGGGTGCTGGGTGATCAGTGCTCAGGGTGCTGGGTGCTCAGTGCTCAGGGTGCTGGTTGCTCAGTGCTCGGGGTGCTGGGTGCTCAGTACTCAGGGTGCTCAGTGCTCCGTACTCAGGGTGCTCAGTGCTCAGGGTGCTGGGTGCTCAGTCCTCAGGGTGCTGGGTGCTCAGTGCTCAGGGTGCTCGGTGCTCAGTGCTCAGGGTGCTGGGTGCTCAATACTCAGGGTGCTGGGTGCTCAGTGCTCGGGGTGCTGGGTGCTCAGTACTCAGGGTGCTGGGTGCTCAGTACTCAGGGTGCTGGCTGCTCAGTACTCAGGGTGCTGGGTGCTCAATACTCAGGGTGCTCAGTGCTTGGGGTGCTGGGTGCTCAGTACTCAGGGTGCTCAGTGCTTGGGGTTTTTTGTTTGCTCAGTACTCAGTGTGTTGGTTGCTCAGTGATCAGGGTGCTGGGTGCTCAGTACTCGTGGTGCTCAGTGCTCAGTACTCAGGGTGCTGGGTGCTCAGTGCTCGGGGTGCTGGGTGCTCAGTGCTCGCGGTGCTGGGTGCTCAGTGCTCGGGCTGCTCGGTTCTCAGTACTCAGGGTGCTGGGTGCTCAGTGCTCGAGGTGCTCAGTACTCAGGGTGCTGTGTGTTCAGTGCTCAGGGTGCTGGGTGCTCAGTACTCAGGGTGCTCGGTGCTTAGTACTCAGGGTGCTGTGTGCTCAGTACTCCGGGTGCTGGGTGCTCAGTGCTCGGGGTGCTCGGTGCTCAGTGCTCAAGGTGCTGGGTGCTCAGTACTCAGGGTGCTCGGTGCTCAGTGCTCAGGGTGCTCAGTGCTCAGGGTGCTCGGAGCTCAGTACTCAGGGTGCTATGTGCTCAGTGCTCGGGGTGCTCGGTGCTCAGTACTCAGGGTGCTGGGTGCTCAGTGCTCGGGATGCTGGGTGCTCAGTGCTCAGTACTCAGGGTGCTGGGTGCTCAGTGCTCAGGGTGCTGTGTGCTCAGTGCTCAGGGTGCTGGGTGCTCTGTGCTCAGGGTGCTGGGTACTCAGTGCTCAGGGTGCTGGGTGCTCAGTACTCAGGGTGCTGGGTGCTCAGTACTCAGGGTGCTGGGTGCTCAGTGCTCGGGTTGCTATGTGCTCAGTGCTCGCGGCGCTGGGTGCTCAGTGCTCGGGGTGCTCGGTGCTCTGTACTCAGGGTACTGGGTGCTCAGTGCTCGAGGTGCTCAGTACTCAGGGTGCTGTGTGTTCAGTGCTCAGGGTGCTGGGTGCTCAGTACTCAGGGTGCTCATTGCTCTGGGTGCTGGGTGCTCAGTACTCAGGGTTCTGGGTGCTCAGTGCTCAGGGTGCTCGGTGCTCAGTGCTCAGGGTGCTCAGTGCTCTGGGTGCTCGGAGCTCAGTACTCAGGGTGCTGGGTGCTCAGTGCTCGGGGTGCTGGGTGCTCAGTGCTCAGTACTCAGGGTGCTCAGTGCTCAGTGCTCAGGGTGCTCAGTGTTCGGGGTGCTCGGTGCTCAGTACTCAGGGTGCTGGGTGCTCAGTGCTCGGGGTTCTGGGTGCTCAGTGCTCAGTACTCAGGGTGCTGGGTGCTCAGTGCTCAGGGTGCTGTGTGCTCAGTGCTCAGGGTGCTGGGTGCTCAGTGCTCAGGGTGCTCGGTGCTCAGTGCTCGAGGTGCTCAGTGCTCAGGGTGCTGGGTGCTCAGTCCTCAGGGTGCTGGGTGCTCAGTGCTCAGGTTGCTCGGTGCTCAGTGCTCAGGGTGCTGGGTGCTCAATACTCAGGGTGCTGGGTGCTCAGTGCTCGGGGTGCTGGGTGCTCAGTACTGAGGGTGCTGGGTGCTCAGTGCTCAGGGTGCTGGGTGATCAGTGCTCAGGGTGCTCGGTGCTCAGTACTCAGGGTGCTGGGTGCTCAGTGCTCGAGGTGCTCAGTACTCAGGGTGCTGTGTGTTCAGTGCTCAGGGTGCTGGGTGCTCAGTACTCAGGGTGCTCGGTGCTTAGTACTCAGGGTGCTGGGTTCTCAGTACTCCGGGTGCTGAGTGCTCAGTGCTCAAGGTGCTGGGTGCTCAGTACTCAGGGTGCTCATTGCTCATTGTTCAGGGTGCTCAGTACTCAGGGTGCTGGGTGCTCAGTGCTCAGGGTGCTCGGTGCTCGGGGCGCTGGGTGCTCAGTGCTCGGGGTGCTCGGAGCTCAGTACTCAGGGTGCTGGGTGCTCAGTGCTCAGGGTGCTCGGTGCTCAGTACTCAGGGTGTTCGGTGCTCAGTACTCAGGGTGCTCAGTGCTCAGTACTCAGGGTGCTGGTTGCTCAGTGCTCGGGGTGCTCGGTGCTCAGTACTCAGGGTGCTGGGTGCTCAGTACTCAGGGTGCTGGGTGCTCAGTACTCAGGGTGCTGTGTGCTCAGTACTCAGGGTGCTGGGTGCTCAGTACTCAGGGTGCTGGGTGCTCAGTGCTCGGGGTGCTCGGTGCTCAGTACGTTGGGTGCTCACTACTCAGGGTGCTGGGTGCTCAGTGCTCAGGGTGCTGGGTGCTCAGTGCTCAGCGTGCTGGGTGCTCAGTGCTCAGGGTGCTGGGTGCTCAGTACTCAGGGTGCTGGGTGCTCAGTGCTCGGGGTGCTGGGTGCTCAGTGCTCAGGGTGCTGGGTGCTCAGTACTCAGGGTGCTGGGTGCTCAGTACTCGGGGTGCTGGGTGCTCAGTACTCGGGGTGCTGCGTGCTCAGTACTCAGGGTGCTGGGTGCTCAGTACTCGGGTGCTGGGTGCTCAGTGCTCAGGGTGCTGGGTGCTCAGTGCTCGGGGTGCTGGGTGCTCAGTGCTCAGTACTCAGGGTGCTGGGTGCTCAGTGCTCGGGGTGCTGGGTGCTCAGTGATCAGTACTCAGGGTGCTGGATGCTCAGTGCTCAGGGTGCTGGGTGCTCAGTGCTCAGGGTGCTCACTTCTCAGTACTCGGGGTGCTGGGTGATCAGTGCTCAGTGCTCTGGGTGCTGGGTGCTCAGTGCTCGGGGCGCTGGGTGCTCAGTGCTCGGGGTGCTGGGTGCTCAGTACTCGGGGTGCTGGGTGCTCAGTGCTCAGGGTGCTCAGTGCTCAGTACTCAGTGCTCAGGGTGCTCAGTGCTCAGTACTCAGTGCTCAGGGTGCTCAGTGCTCAGTGCTCAGGGTGCTGGGTGCTCAATACTCAGGGTGCTGGGTGCTCAGTGCTCGGGGTGCTGGGTGCTCAGTACTGAGGGTGCTGGGTGCTCAGTGCTCAGGGTGCTGGGTGATCAGTGCTCAGGGTGCTCGGTGCTCAGTACTCAGGGTGCTGGGTGCTCAGTGCTCGAGGTGCTCAGTACTCAGGGTGCTGTGTGTTCAGTGCTCAGGGTGCTGGGTGCTCAGTACTCAGGGTGCTCGGTGCTTAGTACTCAGGGTGCTGGGTGCTCAGTACTCCGGGTGCTGAGTGCTCAGTGCTCAAGGTGCTGGGTGCTCAGTACTCAGGGTGCTCATTGCTCATTGTTCAGGGTGCTCAGTACTCAGGGTGCTGGGTGCTCAGTGCTCAGGGTGCTCGGTGCTCGGGGCGCTGGGTGCTCAGTGCTCGGGGTGCTCGGAGCTCAGTACTCAGGGTGCTGGGTGCTCAGTGCTCAGGGTGCTCGGTGCTCAGTACTCAGGGTGCTGGGTGCTCAGTGCTCGGGGTGCTCGGTGCTCAGTACGTTGGGTGCTCACTACTCAGGGTGCTGGGTGCTCAGTGCTCAGGGTGCTGGGTGCTCAGTGCTCAGCGTGCTGGGTGCTCAGTGCTCAGGGTGCTGGGTGCTCAGTACTCAGGGTGCTGGGTGCTCAGTGCTCGGGGTGCTGGGTGCTCAGTGCTCAGGGTGCTGGGTGCTCAGTACTCAGGGTGCTGGGTGCTCAGTACTCGGGGTGCTGGGTGCTCAGTACTCGGGGTGCTGCGTGCTCAGTACTCAGGGTGCTGGGTGCTCAGTACTCGGGTGCTGGGTGCTCAGTGCTCAGGGTGCTGGGTGCTCAGTGCTCGGGGTGCTGGGTGCTCAGTGCTCAGTACTCAGGGTGCTGGGTGCTCAGTGCTCGGGGTGCTGGGTGCTCAGTGATCAGTACTCAGGGTGCTGGATGCTCAGTGCTCAGGGTGCTGGGTGCTCAGTGCTCAGGGTGCTCACTTCTCAGTACTCGGGGTGCTGGGTGATCAGTGCTCAGCGCTCGGGGTGCTGGGTGCTCAGTGCTCGGGGCGCTGGGTGCTCAGTGCTCGGGGTGCTGGGTGCTCAGTACTCGGGGTGCTGGGTGCTCAGTGCTCAGGGTGCTCAGTGCTCAGTACTCAGTGCTCAGGGTGCTCAGTGCTCAGTGCTCAGGGTGCTGGGTGTTCAGTACTCAGGGTGCTGGGTGCTCAGTACTCAGGGTGCTGGGTGCTCAGTGCTCAGGGTGCTGGGTGCTCAGTGCTCGGGGCGCTGGGTGCTCAGTACTCAGGGTGCTGGGTGCTCAGTGCTTGGGGTGCTGGGTGCTCAGTGCTCAGGGTGCTGGGTGCTCAGTAGTCAGGGTGCTGGGTGCTCAGTGCTCAGGGTGCTCGGTGCTCGGAGCGCTGGGTGCTCAGTGCTCGGGGTGCTGGGTGCTCAGTGCTCGGGGTTCTCGGTGCTCAGTACGTTGGGTGCTCACTACTCAGGGTGCTGTGTGCTCAGTGCTCGGGGTGCTCGGTGCTCAGTACTCAGGGTGCTGGGTGCTCAGTGCTCGGGGTGCTCGGTGCTCAGTACGTTGGGTGCTCACTACTCAGGGTGCTGTGTGCTCAGTGTTCAGGGTGCTGGGTGCTCAGTGCTCAGGGTGCTGGGTGCTCAGTGCTCAGGGTGCTGGGTGCTCAGTACTCAGGGTGCTGGGTGCTCAGTGCTCAGGGTGTTGGGTGCTCAGTGCTCAGGGTGCTGGGTGCTCAGTGTTCAGGGTGCTGGGTGCTCAGTACTTGGGGTGCCTGGTGCTCAGTGCTCGGGGTGCTGGGTGCTCAGTGCTCAGGGTGCTGGGTGCTCAGTGCTCGGGGCGCTGGGTGCTCAGTACTCAGGGTGCTCAGTGCTCAGTACTCAGGGTGCTCAGTGCTCAGTACTCAGGGTGCTCAGTGCTCAGGGTGCTGGGTGCTCAGTCCTCAGGGTGCTGGGTGCTCAGTGCTCAGGGTGCTCGGTGCTCAGTCCTCAGGGTGCTGGGTGCTCAATACTCAGGGTGCTGGGTGCTCAGTGCTCGGGGTGCTGGGTGCTCAGTACTCAGGGTGCTGGGTGCTCAGTACTCAGGGTGCTGGCTGCTCAGTACTCAGGGTGCTGGGTGCTCAATACTCAGGGTGCTCAGTGCTTGGGGTGCTGGGTGCTCAGTACTCAGGGTGCTCAGTGCTTGGGGTGTTGGGTGCTCAGTACTCAGTGTGTTGGGTGCTCAGTGATCAGGGTGCTGGGTGCTCAGTACTCGTGGTGCTCAGTGCTCAGTACTCAGGGTGGTGGGTGCTCAGTGCTCGGGGTGCTGGGTGCTCAGTGCTCGGGGTGCTGGGTGCTCAGTGCTCGGGGTGCTCGGTTCTCAGTACTAACGGTGCTGGGTGCTCAGTGCTCGAGGTGCTCAGTACTCAGGGTGCTGTGTGTTCAGTGCTCAGGGTGCTGGGTGCTCAGTACTCAGGGTGCTCGGTGCTTAGTACTCAGGGTGCTGGGTGCTCAGTACTCCGGGTGCTGGGTGCTCAGTGCTCGGGGTGCTCGGTGCTCAGTGCTCAAGGTGCTGGGTGCTCAGTACTCAGGGTGCTCGGTGCTCAGTGCTCAGGGTGCTCAGTGCTCCGGGTGCTCGGAGCTCAGTACTCAGGGTGCTGGGTGCTCAGTGCTCGGGGTGCTCGGTGCTCAGTACTCAGGGTGCTGGGTGCTCAGTGCTCGGGGTGCTGGGTGCTCAGTGCTCAGTACTCAGGGTGCTGGGTGCTCAGTGCTCAGGGTGCTGTGTGCTCAGTGCTCAGGGTGCTGGGTGCTCTGTGCTCAGGGTGCTGGGTACTCAGTGCTCAGGGTGCTGGGTGCTCAGTACTCAGGGTGCTGGGTGCTCAGTACTCAGGGTGCTGGGTGCTCAGTGCTCGGGGTGCTATGTGCTCAGTGCTCGCGGCGCTGGGTGCTCAGTGCTCGGGGTGCTCGGTGCTCAGTACTCAGGGTACTGGGTGCTCAGTGCTCGAGGTGCTCAGTACTCAGGGTGCTGTGTGTTTAGTGCTGAGGGTGCTGGGTGCTCAGTACTCAGGGTGCTCATTGCTCAGGGTGCTGGGTGCTCAGTACTCAGGGTTCTGGGTGCTCAGTGCTCAGGGTGCTCGGTGCTCAGTGCTCAGGGTGCTCAGTGCTCGGGGTGCTCGGAGCTCAGTACTCAGGGTGCTGGGTGCTCAGTGCTCGGGGTGCTGGGTTCTCAGTGCTCAGTACTCAGGGTGCTCGGTGCTCAGTGCTCAGGGTGCTCAGTGCTCGGGGTGCTCGGTGCTCAGTACTCAGGGTGCTGGGTGCTCAGTGCTCGGGTTGCTGGGTGCTCAGTGCTCAGTACTCAGGGTGCTGGGTGCTCAGTGCTCAGGGTGCTGTGTGCTCAGTGCTCAGGGTGCTGGGTGCTCAGTGCTCAGGGTGCTGGGTACTCAGTGCTCAGGGTGCTGGGTGCTCAGTACTCAGGGTGCTGGGTGCTCAGTACTCAGGGTGCTGGGTGCTCAGTGCTCGGGGTGCTATGTGCTCAGTGCTCGCGGTGCTGGGTGATCAGTGCTCGGGGTGCTCGGTGCTCAGTACTCAGGGTGCTGGGTGCTCAGTGCTCGAGGTGCTCAGTACTCAGGGTGCTGTGTGTTCAGTGCTCAGGGTGCTGGGTGCTCAGTACTCAGGGTGCTCGGTGCTTAGTACTCAGGGTGCTGGGTGCTCAGTACTCCGGGTGCTGAGTGCTCAGTGCTCAAGGTGCTGGGTGCTCAGTACTCAGGGTGCTCATTGCTCATTGTTCAGGGTGCTCAGTACTCAGGGTGCTGGGTGCTCAGTGCTCAGGGTGCTCGGTGCTCGGGGCGCTGGGTGCTCAGTGCTCGGGGTGCTCGGAGCTCAGTACTCAGGGTGCTGGGTGCTCAGTGCTCAGGGTGCTCGGTGCTCAGTACTCAGGGTGCTGGGTGCTCAGTGCTCGGGGTGCTCGGTGCTCAGTACGTTGGGTGCTCACTACTCAGGGTGCTGGGTGCTCAGTGCTCAGGGTGCTGGGTGCTCAGTGCTCAGGGTGCTGGGTGCTCAGTGCTCAGGGTGCTGAGTGCTCAGTGCTCAAGGTGCTGGGTGCTCAGTACTCAGGGTGCTCATTGCTCATTGTTCAGGGTGCTCAGTACTCAGGGTGCTGGGTGCTCAGTGCTCAGGGTGCTCGGTGCTCGGGGCGCTGGGTGCTCAGTGCTCGGGGTGCTCGGAGCTCAGTACTCAGGGTGCTGGGTGCTCAGTGCTCAGGGTGCTCGGTGCTCAGTACTCAGGGTGCTGGGTGCTCAGTGCTCGGGCTGCTCGGTGCTCAGTACGTTGGGTGCTCACTACTCAGGGTGCTGGGTGCTCAGTGCTTAGGGTGCTGGGTGCTCAGTGCTCAGGGTGCTGGGTGCTCAGTGCTCAGGGTGCTGGGTGCTCAGTACTCAGGGTGCTGGGTGCTCAGTGCTCGGGGTGCTGGGTGCTCAGTGCTCAGGGTGCTGGGTGCTCAGTACTCAGGGTGCTGGGTGCTCAGTACTCGGGGTGCTGGGTGCTCAGTACTCAGGGTGCTGCGTGCTCAGTACTCAGGGTGCTGGGTGCTCAGTGCTCGGGGTGCTGGGTGCTCAGTGCTCACGGTGCTGGGTGCTCAGTACTCAGGGTGCTGGGTGCTCAGTACTCGGGGTGCTGGGTGCTCAGTACTCAGGGTGCTGTGTGCTCAGTACTCCGGGTGCTGAGTGCTCAGTGCTCAAGGTGCTGGGTGCTCAGTACTCAGGGTGCTCATTGCTCATTGTTCAGGGTGCTCAGTACTCAGGGTGCTGGGTGCTCAGTGCTCAGGGTGCTCGGTGCTCGGGGCGCTGGGTGCTCAGTGCTCGGGGTGCTCAGAGCTCAGTACACAGGGTGCTGGGTGCTCAGTGCTCAGGGTGCTCGGTGCTCAGTACTCAGGGTGCTGGGTGCTCATTGCTCGGGGTGCTCGGTGCTCAGTACGTTGGGTGCTCACTACTCAGGGTGCTGGGTGCTCAGTGCTCAGGGTGCTGGGTGCTCAGTGCTCAGGGTGATGGGTGCTCAGTGCTCAGGGTGCTGGGTGCTCAGTGCTCAGGGTGCTGGGTGCTCAGTGCTCGGGGTGCTGGGTGCTCTGTGCTCAGGGTGCTGGGTGCTCAGTACTCAGGGTGCTGGGTGCTCAGTACTCGGGGTGCTGGGTGCTCAGTACTCAGGGTGCTGGGTGCTCAGTACTCAGGGTGCTGGGTGCTCAGTACTCGGGTGCTTGGTGCTCAGTGCTCAGGGTGCTGGGTGCTCAGTGCTCGGGGTGCTGGGTGCTCAGTGCTCAGTACTCAGGGTGCTGGGTGCTCAGTGCTCGGGGTGCTGGGTGCTCAGTGATCAGTACTCAGGGTGCTGGGTGCTCAGTACTCAGGGTGCTGGGTGCTCAGTGCTCAGGGTGCTTGGTACTCAGTGCTCAATGTGCTGGGTGCTCAGTACTCAGGGTGCTCAGTGCTCAGTACTCGGGGTGCTGGGTGCTCAGTGCTCAGGGTGCTCAGTGCTCAGTACTCGGGGTGCTGGGTGCTCAGTGCTCAGCGCTCGGGGTGCTGGGTGCTCAGTGCTCGGGGCGCTGGGTGCTCTGTGCTCGGGGTGCTGTGTGCTCAATACTCGGGGTGCTGGGTGCTCAGTGCTCAAGGTGCTCAGTGCTCAGTACTCAGTGCTCAGGGTGCTCAGTGCTCAGTGCTCAGGGTGCTGGGTGTTCAGTACTCAGGGTGCTGGGTGCTCAGTACTCAGGGTGCTGGGTGCTCAGTGCTCAGGGTGCTGGGTGCTCAGTGCTCGGGGCGCTGGGTGCTCAGTACTCAGGGTGCTGGGTGCTCAGTACTTGGGGTGCTGGGTGCTTAGTGCTCAGGGTGCTGGGTGCTCAGTGCTCAGGGTGTTGGGTGCTCAGTACTCAGGGTGCTGGGTGCTCAGTCCTCAGGGTGCTGGGTGCTCAGTACTCAGGGTGCTGGGAGCTCAGTGCTCAGGGTGATCGGTGCTCAGTACTCAGGGTGCTCAGTACTCAGGGTGCTGGGTGCTCAGTGCTCGGGGTGCTGGGTGCTCAGTACTGAGGGTGCTGGGTGCTCAGTGCTTTGGGTTCTGGGTGCTCAGTGCTCAGGGACCTGGGTGCTCAGTGCTCAGGGTGCTGGGTGCTCAGTCCCCAGGGTGCTCAGTGCTCAGGGTGCTGGGTGCTCAGTGCTCGGGGTGCTCGGTGCTCAGTACTCAGGGTGCTGAGTGCTCAGTACTCAGGGTGCTGGGTGCTCAGTAGTCAGGGTGCTGGGTGCTCAGTGCTCAGGGTGCTGGGTGATCAGTGCTCAGGGTGCTGGGTGCTCAGTGCTCAGGGTGCTGGTTGCTCAGTGCTCGGGGTGCTGGGTGCTCAGTACTCAGGGTGCTCAGTGCTCCGTACTCAGGGTGCTCAGTGCTCAGGGTGCTGGGTGCTCAGTCCTCAGGGTGCTGGGTGCTCAGTGCTCAGGGTGCTCGGTGCTCAGTGCTCAGGGTGCTGGGTGCTCAATACTCAGGGTGCTGGGTGCTCAGTGCTCGGGGTGCTGGGTGCTCAGTACTCAGGGTGCTGGGTGCTCAGTACTCAGGGTGCTGGCTGCTCAGTACTCAGGGTGCTGGGTGCTCAATACTCAGGGTGCTCAGTGCTTGGGGTGCTGGGTGCTCAGTACTCAGGGTGCTCAGTGCTTGGGGTTTTTTGTTTGCTCAGTACTCAGTGTGTTGGTTGCTCAGTGATCAGGGTGCTGGGTGCTCAGTACTCGTGGTGCTCAGTGCTCAGTACTCAGGGTGCTGGGTGCTCAGTGCTCGGGGTGCTGGGTGCTCAGTGCTCGCGGTGCTGGGTGCTCAGTGCTCGGGCTGCTCGGTTCTCAGTACTCAGGGTGCTGGGTGCTCAGTGCTCGAGGTGCTCAGTACTCAGGGTGCTGTGTGTTCAGTGCTCAGGGTGCTGGGTGCTCAGTACTCAGGGTGCTCGGTGCTTAGTACTCAGGGTGCTGTGTGCTCAGTACTCCGGGTGCTGGGTGCTCAGTGCTCGGGGTGCTCGGTGCTCAGTGCTCAAGGTGCTGGGTGCTCAGTACTCAGGGTGCTCGGTGCTCAGTGCTCAGGGTGCTCAGTGCTCGGGGTGCTCGGAGCTCAGTACTCAGGGTGCTGGGTGCTCAGTGCTCGGGGTGCTCGGTGCTCAGTACTCAGGGTGCTGGGTGCTCAGTGCTCGGGATGCTGGGTGCTCAGTGCTCAGTACTCAGGGTGCTGGGTGCTCAGTGCTCAGGGTGCTGTGTGCTCAGTGCTCAGGGTGCTGGGTGCTCTGTGCTCAGGGTGCTGGGTACTCAGTGCTCAGGGTGCTGGGTGCTCAGTACTCAGGGTGCTGGGTGCTCAGTACTCAGGGTGCTGGGTGCTCAGTGCTCGGGTTGCTATGTGCTCAGTGCTCGCGGCGCTGGGTGCTCAGTGCTCGGGGTGCTCGGTGCTCTGTACTCAGGGTACTGGGTGCTCAGTGCTCGAGGTGCTCAGTACTCAGGGTGCTGTGTGTTCAGTGCTCAGGGTGCTGGGTGCTCAGTACTCAGGGTGCTCATTGCTCTGGGTGCTGGGTGCTCAGTACTCAGGGTTCTGGGTGCTCAGTGCTCAGGGTGCTCGGTGCTCAGTGCTCAGGGTGCTCAGTGCTCTGGGTGCTCGGAGCTCAGTACTCAGGGTGCTGGGTGCTCAGTGCTCGGGGTGCTGGGTGCTCAGTGCTCAGTACTCAGGGTGCTCAGTGCTCAGTGCTCAGGGTGCTCAGTGTTCGGGGTGCTCGGTGCTCAGTACTCAGGGTGCTGGGTGCTCAGTGCTCGGGGTTCTTGGGTGCTCAGTGCTCAGTACTCAGGGTGCTGGGTGCTCAGTGCTCAGGGTGCTGTGTGCTCAGTGCTCAGGGTGCTGGGTGCTCAGTGCTCAGGGTGCTCGGTGCTCAGTGCTCGAGGTGCTCAGTGCTCAGGGTGCTGGGTGCTCAGTCCTCAGGGTGCTGGGTGCTCAGTGCTCAGGGTGCTCGGTGCTCAGTGCTCAGGGTGCTGGGTGCTCAATACTCAGGGTGCTGGGTGCTCAGTGCTCGGGGTGCTGGGTGCTCAGTACTGAGGGTGCTGGGTGCTCAGTGCTCAGGGTGCTGGGTGATCAGTGCTCAGGGTGCTCGGTGCTCAGTACTCAGGGTGCTGGGTGCTCAGTGCTCGAGGTGCTCAGTACTCAGGGTGCTGTGTGTTCAGTGCTCAGGGTGCTGGGTGCTCAGTACTCAGGGTGCTCGGTGCTTAGTACTCAGGGTGCTGGGTGCTCAGTACTCCGGGTGCTGAGTGCTCAGTGCTCAAGGTGCTGGGTGCTCAGTACTCAGGGTGCTCATTGCTCATTGTTCAGGGTGCTCAGTACTCAGGGTGCTGGGTGCTCAGTGCTCAGGGTGCTCGGTGCTCGGGGCGCTGGGTGCTCAGTGCTCGGGGTGCTCGGAGCTCAGTACTCAGGGTGCTGGGTGCTCAGTGCTCAGGGTGCTCGGTGCTCAGTACTCAGGGTGCTGGGTGCTCAGTGCTCGGGGTGCTCGGTGCTCAGTACGTTGGGTGCTCACTACTCAGGGTGCTGGGTGCTCAGTGCTCAGGGTGCTTGGTGCTCAGTGCTCAGCGTGCTGGGTGCTCAGTGCTCAGGGTGCTGGGTGCTCAGTACTCAGGGTGCTGGGTGCTCAGTGCTCGGGGTGCTGGGTGCTCAGTGCTCAGGGTGCTGGGTGCTCAGTACTCAGGGTGCTGGGTGCTCAGTACTCGGGGTGCTGGGTGCTCAGTACTCGGGGTGCTGCGTGCTCAGTACTCAGGGTGCTGGGTGCTCAGTACTCGGGTGCTGGGTGCTCAGTGCTCAGGGTGCTGGGTGCTCAGTGCTCGGGGTGCTGGGTGCTCAGTGCTCAGTACTCAGGGTGCTGGGTGCTCAGTGCTCGGGGTGCTGGGTGCTCAGTGATCTGTACTCAGGGTGCTGGATGCTCAGTGCTCAGGGTGCTGGGTGCTCAGTGCTCAGGGTGCTCACTTCTCAGTACTCGGGGTGCTGGGTGATCAGTGCTCAGCGCTCGGGGTGCTGGGTGCTCAGTGCTCGGGGCGCTGGGTGCTCAGTGCTCGGGGTGCTGGGTGCTCAGTACTCGGGGTGCTGGGTGCTCAGTGCTCAGGGTGCTCAGTGCTCAGTACTCAGTGCTCAGGGTGCTCAGTGCTCAGTGCTCAGGGTGCTGGGTGTTCAGTACTCAGGGTGCTGGGTGCTCAGTACTCAGGGTGCTGGGTGCTCAGTGCTCAGGGTGCTGGGTGCTCAGTGCTCGGGGCGCTGGGTGCTCAGTACTCAGGGTGCTGGGTGCTCAGTGCTTGGGGTGCTGGGTGCTCAGTGCTCAGGGTGCTGGGTGCTCAGTAGTCAGGGTGCTGGGTGCTCAGTGCTCAGGGTGCTCGGTGCTCGGAGCGCTGGGTGCTCAGTGCTCGGGGTGCTGGGTGCTCAGTGCTCGGGGTTCTCGGTGCTCAGTACGTTGGGTGCTCACTACTCAGGGTGCTGTGTGCTCAGTGCTCGGGGTGCTCGGTGCTCAGTACTCAGGGTGCTGGGTGCTCAGTGCTCGGGGTGCTCGGTGCTCAGTACGTTGGGTGCTCACTACTCAGGGTGCTGTGTGCTCAGTGTTCAGGGTGCTGGGTGCTCAGTGCTCAGGGTGCTGGGTGCTCAGTGCTCAGGGTGCTGGGTGCTCAGTACTCAGGGTGCTGGGTGCTCAGTGCTCAGGGTGTTGTGTGCTCAGTGCTCAGGGTGCTGGGTGCTCAGTGTTCAGGGTGCTGGGTGCTCAGTACTTGGGGTGCCTGGTGCTCAGTGCTCGGGGTGCTGGGTGCTCAGTACTCAGGGTGCTCAGTGCTCAGTACTCAGGGTGCTCAGTGCTCAGTACTCAGGGTGCTCAGTGCTCAGGGTGCTGGGTGCTCAGTCCTCAGGGTGCTGGGTGCTCAGTGCTCAGGGTGCTCGGTGCTCAGTCCTCAGGGTGCTGGGTGCTCAATACTCAGGGTGCTGGGTGCTCAGTGCTCGGGGTGCTGGGTGCTCAGTACTCAGGGTGCTGGGTGCTCAGTACTCAGGGTGCTGGCTGCTCAGTACTCAGGGTGCTGGGTGCTCAATACTCAGGGTGCTCAGTGCTTGGGGTGCTGGGTGCTCAGTACTCAGGGTGCTCAGTGCTTGGGGTGTTGGGTGCTCAGTACTCAGTGTGTTGGGTGCTCAGTGATCAGGGTGCTGGGTGCTCAGTACTCGTGGTGCTCAGTGCTCAGTACTCAGGGTGGTGGGTGCTCAGTGCTCGGGGTGCTGGGTGCTCAGTGCTCGGGGTGCTGGGTGCTCAGTGCTCGGGGTGCTCGGTTCTCAGTACTAACGGTGCTGGGTGCTCAGTGCTCGAGGTGCTCAGTACTCAGGGTGCTGTGTGTTCAGTGCTCAGGGTGCTGGGTGCTCAGTACTCAGGGTGCTCGGTGCTTAGTACTCAGGGTACTGGGTGCTCAGTACTCCGGGTGCTGGGTGCTCAGTGCTCGGGGTGCTCGGTGCTCAGTGCTCAAGGTGCTGGGTGCTCAGTACTCAGGGTGCTTGGTGCTCAGTGCTCAGGGTGCTCAGTGCTCCGGGTGCTCGGAGCTCAGTACTCAGGGTGCTGGGTGCTCAGTGCTCGGGGTGCTCGGTGCTCAGTACTCAGGGTGCTGGGTGCTCAGTGCTCGGGGTGCTGGGTGCTCAGTGCTCAGTACTCAGGGTGCTGGGTGCTCAGTGCTCAGGGTGCTGTGTGCTCAGTGCTCAGGGTGCTGGGTGCTCTGTGCTCAGGGTGCTGGGTACTCAGTGCTCAGGGTGCTGGGTGCTCAGTACTCAGGGTGCTGGGTGCTCAGTACTCAGGGTGCTGGGTGCTCAGTGCTCGGGGTGCTATGTGCTCAGTGCTCGCGGCGCTGGGTGCTCAGTGCTCGGGGTGCTCGGTGCTCAGTACTCAGGGTACTGGGTGCTCAGTGCTCGAGGTGCTCAGTACTCAGGGTGCTGTGTGTTTAGTGCTGAGGGTGCTGGGTGCTCAGTACTCAGGGTGCTCATTGCTCAGGGTGCTGGGTGCTCAGTACTCAGGGTTCTGGGTGCTCAGTGCTCAGGGTGCTCGGTGCTCAGTGCTCAGGGTGCTCAGTGCTCGGGGTGCTCGGAGCTCAGTACTCAGGGTGCTGGGTGCTCAGTGCTCGGGGTGCTGGGTTCTCAGTGCTCAGTACTCAGGGTGCTTGGTGCTCAGTGCTCAGGGTGCTCAGTGCTCGGGGTGCTCGGTGCTCAGTACTCAGGGTGCTGGGTGCTCAGTGCTCGGGTTGCTGGGTGCTCAGTGCTCAGTACTCAGGGTGCTGGGTGCTCAGTGCTCAGGGTGCTGTGTGCTCAGTGCTCAGGGTGCTGGATGCTCAGTGCTCAGGGTGCTGGGTACTCAGTGCTCAGGGTGCTGGGGGCTCAGTACTCAGGGTGCTGGGTGCTCAGTACTCAGGGTGCTGGGTGCTCAGTGCTCGGGGTGCTATGTGCTCAGTGCTCGCGGTGCTGGGTGATCAGTGCTCGGGGTGCTCGGTGCTCAGTACTCAGGGTGCTGGGTGCTCAGTGCTCGAGGTGCTCAGTACTCAGGGTGCTGTGTGTTCAGTGCTCAGGGTGCTGGGTGCTCAGTACTCAGGGTGCTCGGTGCTTAGTACTCAGGGTGCTGGGTGCTCAGTACTCCGGGTGCTGAGTGCTCAGTGCTCAAGGTGCTGGGTGCTCAGTACTCAGGGTGCTCATTGCTCATTGTTCAGGGTGCTCAGTACTCAGGGTGCTGGGTGCTCAGTGCTCAGGGTGCTCGGTGCTTGGGGCGCTGGGTGCTCAGTGCTCGGGGTGCTCGGAGCTCAGTACTCAGGGTGCTGGGTGCTCAGTGCTCAGGGTGCTCGGTGCTCAGTACTCAGGGTGCTGGGTGCTCAGTGCTCGGGGTGCTCGGTGCTCAGTACGTTGGGTGCTCACTACTCAGGGTGCTGGGTGCTCAGTGCTCAGGGTGCTGGGTGCTCAGTGCTCAGGGTGCTGGGTGCTCAGTGCTCAGGGTGCTGAGTGCTCAGTGCTCAAGGTGCTGGGTGCTCAGTACTCAGGGTGCTCATTGCTCATTGTTCAGGGTGCTCAGTACTCAGGGTGCTGGGTGCTCAGTGCTCAGGGTGCTCGGTGCTCGGGGCGCTGGGTGCTCAGTGCTCGGGGTGCTCGGAGCTCAGTACTCAGGGTGCTGGGTGCTCAGTGCTCAGGGTGCTCGGTGCTCAGTACTCAGGGTGCTGGGTGCTCAGTGCTCGGGCTGCTCGGTGCTCAGTACGTTGGGTGCTCACTACTCAGGGTGCTGGGTGCTCAGTGCTTAGGGTGCTGGGTGCTCAGTGCTCAGGGTGCTGGGTGCTCAGTGCTCAGGGTGCTGGGTGCTCAGTACTCAGGGTGCTGGGTGCTCAGTGCTCGGGGTGCTGGGTGCTCAGTGCTCAGGGTGCTGGGTGCTCAGTACTCAGGGTGCTGGGTGCTCAGTACTCGGGGTGCTGGGTGCTCAGTACTCAGGGTGCTGCGTGCCCAGTACTCAGGGTGCTGGGTGCTCAGTGCTCGGGGTGCTGGGTGCTCAGTGCTCACGGTGCTGGGTGCTCAGTACTCAGGGTGCTGGGTGCTCAGTACTCGGGGTGCTGGGTGCTCAGTACTCAGGGTGCTGGGTGCTCAGTACTCCGGGTGCTGAGTGCTCAGTGCTCAAGGTGCTGGGTGCTCAGTACTCAGGGTGCTCATTGCTCATTGTTCAGGGTGCTCAGTACTCAGGGTGCTGGGTGCTCAGTGCTCAGGGTGCTCGGTGCTCGGGGCGCTGGGTGCTCAGTGCTCGGGGTGCTCAGAGCTCAGTACTCAGGGTGCTGGGTGCTCAGTGCTCAGGGTGCTCGGTGCTCAGTACTCAGGGTGCTGGGTGCTCAGTGCTCGGGGTGCTCGGTGCTCAGTACGTTGGGTGCTCACTACTCAGGGTGCTGGGTGCTCAGTGCTCAGGGTGCTGGGTGCTCAGTGCTCAGGGTGATGGGTGCTCAGTGCTCTGGGTGCTGGGTGCTCAGTGCTCAGGGTGCTGGGTGCTCAGTGCTCGGGGTGCTGGGTGCTCTGTGCTCAGGGTGCTGGGTGCTCAGTACTCAGGGTGCTGGGTGCTCAGTACTCGGGGTGCTGGGTGCTCAGTACTCAGGGTGCTGGGTGCTCAGTACTCAGGGTGCTGGGTGCTCAGTACTCGGGTGCTTGGTGCTCAGTGCTCAGGGTGCTGGGTGCTCAGTGCTCGGGGTGCTGGGTGCTCAGTGCTCAGTACTCAGGGTGCTGGGTGCTCAGTGCTCGGGGTGCTGGGTGCTCAGTGATCAGTACTCAGGGTGCTGGGTGCTCAGTACTCAGGGTGCTGGGTGCTCAGTGCTCAGGGTGCTTGGTACTCAGTGCTCAATGTGCTGGGTGCTCAGTACTCAGGGTGCTCAGTGCTCAGTACTCGGGGTGCTGGGTGCTCAGTGCTCAGGGTGCTCAGTGCTCAGTACTCGGGGTGCTGGGTGCTCAGTGCTCAGCGCTCGGGGTGCTGGGTGCTCAGTGCTCGGGTCGCTGGGTGCTCTGTGCTCGGGGTGCTGTGTGCTCAATACTCGGGGTGCTGGGTGCTCAGTGCTCAAGGTGCTCAGTGCTCAGTACTCAGTGCTCAGGGTGCTCAGTGCTCAGTGCTCAGGGTGCTGGGTGTTCAGTACTCAGGGTGCTGGGTGCTCAGTACTCAGGGTGCTGGGTGCTCAGTGCTCAGGGTGCTGGGTGCTCAGTGCTCGGGGCGCTGGGTGCTCAGTACTCAGGGTGCTGGGTGCTCAGTACTTGGGGTGCTGGGTGCTTAGTGCTCAGGGTGCTGGGTGCTCAGTAGTCAGGGTGCTGGGTGCTCAGTGCTCAGGGTGCTCGGTGCTCGGGGCGCTGGGTGCTCAGTGCTAGGGGTGCTGGGTGCTCAGTGCTCGGGGTTCTCGGTGCTCAGTACGTTGGGTGCTCACTACTCAGGGTGCTGTGTGCTCAGAGCTCGGGGTGCTCGGTGCTCAGTACTCAGGGTGCTGGGTGCTCAGTGCTCGGGGTGCTCGGTGCTCAGTACGTTGGGTGCTCACTACTCAGGGTGCTGTGTGCTCAGTGCTCAGGGTGCTGGGTGCTCAGTGCTCAGGGTGCTGGGTGCTCAGTGCTCAGGGTGCTGGGTGCTCAGTACTCAGGGTGCTGGGTGCTCAGTGCTCAGGGTGCTGGGTGCTCAGTGCTCAGGGTGCTGGGTGCTCAGTGCTCAGGGTGCTGGGTGCTCAGTACTTGGGGTGCTGGGTGCTCAGTGCTCGGGGTGCTGGGTACTCAGTGCTCGGGGTGCTCGGTGCTCAGTACGTTGGGTGCTCACTACTCAGGGTGCTGGGTGCTCAGTGCTCAGGGTGCTGGGTGCTCAGTGCTCAGGGTGCTGGGTGCTCAGTGCTCAGGGTGCTGAGTGCTCAGTGCTCAAGGTGCTGGGTGCTCAGTACTCAGGGTGCTCATTGCTCATTGTTCAGGGTGCTCAGTACTCAGGGTGCTGGGTGCTCAGTGCTCAGGGTGCTCGGTGCTCGGGGCGCTGGGTGCTCAGTGCTTGGGGTGCTCGGAGCTCAGTACTCAGGGTGCTGGGTGCTCAGTGCTCAGGGTGCTCGGTGCTCAGTACTCAGGGTGCTGGGTGCTCAGTGCTCGGGCTGCTCGGTGCTCAGTACGTTGGGTGCTCACTACTCAGGGTGCTGGGTGCTCAGTGCTTAGGGTGCTGGGTGCTCAGTGCTCAGGGTGCTGGGTGCTCAGTGCTCAGGGTGCTGGGTGCTCAGTACTCAGGGTGCTGGTTGCTCAGTGCTCGGGGTGCTTGGTGCTCAGTGCTCAGGGTGCTGGGTGCTCAGTACTCAGGGTGCTGGGTGCTCAGTACTCGGGGTGCTGGGTGCTCAGTACTCAGGGTGCTGGGTGCTCAGTACTCAGGGTGCTGGGTGCTCAGTACTCAGGGTGCTGGGTGCTCAGTGCTCGGGGTGCTGGGTGCTCAGTGCTCAGGGTGCTGGGTGCTCAGTACTCAGGGTGCTGGGTGCTCAGTTCTCGGGGTGCTGGGTGCTCAGTACTCAGGGTGCTGGGTGCTCAGTACTCCGGGTGCTGAGTGCTCAGTGCTCAAGGTGCTGGGTGCTCAGTACTCAGGGTGCTCATTGCTCATTGTTCAGGGTGCTCAGTACTCAGGGTGCTGGGTGCTCAGTGCTCAGGGTGCTCGGTGCTCGGGGCGCTGGGTGCTCAGTGCTCGGGGTGCTCGGAGCTCAGTACTCAGGGTGCTGGGTGCTCAGTGCTCAGGGTGCTCGGTGCTCAGTACTCAGGGTGCTGGGTGCTCAGTGCTCGGGGTGCTCGGTGCTCAGTACGTTGGGTGCTCACTACTCAGGGTGCTGGGTGCTCAGTGCTCAGGGTGCTGGGTGCTCAGTGCTCAGGGTGCTGGGTGCTCAGTGCTCAGGGTGCTGGGTGCTCAGTACTCAGGGTGCTGGGTGCTCAGTGCTCGGGGTGCTGGGTGCTCAGTGCTCAGGGTGCTGGGTGCTCAGTACTCAGGGTGCTGGGTGCTCAGTACTCGGGGTGCTGGGTGCTCAGTACTCAGGGTGCTGGGTGCTCAGTACTCAGGGTGCTGGGTGCTCAGTACTCGGGTGCTGGGTGCTCAGTGCTCAGGGTGCTGGGTGCTCAGTGCTCGGGGTTCTGGGTGCTCAGTGATCAGTACTCAGGGTGCTGGATGCTCAGTGCTCAGGGTGCTGGGTGCTCAGTGATCAGGGTGCTGGGTACTCAGTGCTAAATGTGCTGGGTGCTCAGTACTCAGGGTGCTCAGTGCTCAGTACTCGGGGTGCTGGGTGCTCAGTGCTCAGCGCTCGGGGTGCTGGGTGCTCAGTGCTCGGGGCGCTGGGTGCTCAGTACTCAGGGTGCTGGGTGCTCAGTGCTCAGGGTGCTGGGTGCTCAGTGCTCGGGGCGCTGGGTGCTCAGTACTCAGGGTGCTGGGTGCTCAGTGCTTGGGGTGCTGGGTGCTCAGTGCTCAGGGTGCTGGGTGCTCAGTAGTCAGGGTGCTGGGTGCTCAGTGCTCAGGGTGCTCGGTGCTCGGGGCGCTGGGTGCTCAGTGCTCGGGGTGCTGGGTGCTCAGTGCTCGGGGTTCTCGGTGCTCAGTACGTTGGGTGCTCACTACTCAGGGTGCTGTGTGCTCAGTGCTCGGGGTGCTCGGTGCTCAGTACTCAGGGTGCTGGGTGCTCAGTGCTCGGGGTGCTCGGTGCTCAGTACGTTGGGTGCTCACTACTCAGGGTGCTGTGTGCTCAGTGCTCAGGTTGCTGGGTGCTCAGTGCTCAGGGTGCTGGGTGCTCAGTGCTCAGGGTGCTGGGTGCTCAGTACTCAGGGTGCTGGGTGCTCAGTGCTCAGGGTGCTGGGTGCTCAGTGCTCAGGGTGCTGGGTGCTCAGTGCTCAGGGTGCTGGGTGCTCAGTACTTGGGGTGCTGGGTGCTCAGTGCTCGGGGTGCTGGGTGCTCAGTACTCAGGGTGCTGGGTGCTCAGTACTCAGGGTGCTGGGTGCTCAGTACTCAGGGTGCTGGGTGCTCAGTACTCGGGTGCTGGGTGCTCAGTGCTCAGGGTGCTGGGTGCTCAGTGCTCAGGGTGCTGGGTGCTCAGTGCTCGGGGTGCTGGGTGCTCAGTGCTCAGTACTCAGGGTGCTGGGTGCTCAGTGCTCAGTACTCAGGGTGCTGGGTGCTCAGTGCTCGGGGTGCTGGGTGCTCAGTGCTCAGTACTCAGGGTGCTGGGTGCTAAGTGCTCGGGGTGCTGGGTGTTCAGTGCTCGGTGTGCTGGGTGCTCAGTACTCGGGGTGCTGGGTGCTCAGTACTCAGGGTGTTGGGTGCTCAGTACTCCGGGTGCTGGGTGCTCAGTTCTCGGGGTGCTCGGTGCTCAGTACTCAGTGATCAGGCTGCTGGGTGCTCATTCTCGGGGTGCTGGGTGCTCAGTGCTCGGGGTGCTGGGTGCTCAGTACTCAGGGTGCTGGGTGCTCAGTGCTCAGGGTGCTGGGTGCTCAGTACTCAGGGTGCTGGGTGCTCAGTGCTCAGGGTGCTGGGTGCTCAGTATTCAGGGTGCTGGGTGCTCAGTGCTCAGGGTGCTGGGTGCTCAGTACTCAGGGTGCTGGGAGCTCAGTGCTCAGGGTGATCGGTGCTCAGTACTCAGGGTGCTCAGTACTCATGGTGCTGGGTGCTCAGTGCTCGGGGTGCTGGGTGCTCAGTATTCAGGGTGCTGGGTGCTCAATGCTTTGGGTTCTGGGTGCTCAGTGCTCAGGGTGATCGGTGCTCAGTACTCAGGGTGCTGGGTGCTCAGTGCTCAGGGTGCTGGGTGCTCAGTGCTCGGGGCGCTGGGTGCTCAGTACTCAGGGTGCTGGGTGCTCAGTACTTGGGGTGCTGGGTGCTTAGTGCTCAGGGTGCTGGGTGCTCAGTAGTCAGGGTGCTGGGTGCTCAGTGCTCAGGGTGCTCGGTGCTCGGGGCGCTGGGTGCTCAGTGCTAGGGGTGCTGGGTGCTCAGTGCTCGGGGTTCTCGGTGCTCAGTACGTTGGGTGCTCACTACTCAGGGTGCTGTGTGCTCAGAGCTCGGGGTGCTCGGTGCTCAGTACTCAGGGTGCTGGGTGCTCAGTGCTCGGGGTGCTCGGTGCTCAGTACGTTGGGTGCTCACTACTCAGGGTGCTGTGTGCTCAGTGCTCAGGGTGCTGGGTGCTCAGTGCTCAGGGTGCTGGGTGCTCAGTGCTCAGGGTGCTGGGTGCTCAGTACTCAGGGTGCTGGGTGCTCAGTGCTCAGGGTGCTGGGTGCTCAGTGCTCAGGGTGCTGGGTGCTCAGTGCTCAGGGTGCTGGGTGCTCAGTACTTGGGGTGCTGGGTGCTCAGTGCTCGGGGTGCTGGGTACTCAGTGCTCGGGGTGCTCGGTGCTCAGTACGTTGGGTGCTCACTACTCAGGGTGCTGGGTGCTCAGTGCTCAGGGTGCTGGGTGCTCAGTGCTCAGGGTGCTGGGTGCTCAGTGCTCAGGGTGCTGAGTGCTCAGTGCTCAAGGTGCTGGGTGCTCAGTACTCAGGGTGCTCATTGCTCATTGTTCAGGGTGCTCAGTACTCAGGGTGCTGGGTGCTCAGTGCTCAGGGTGCTCGGTGCTCGGGGCGCTGGGTGCTCAGTGCTTGGGGTGCTCGGAGCTCAGTACTCAGGGTGCTGGGTGCTCAGTGCTCAGGGTGCTCGGTGCTCAGTACTCAGGGTGCTGGGTGCTCAGTGCTCGGGCTGCTCGGTGCTCAGTACGTTGGGTGCTCACTACTCAGGGTGCTGGGTGCTCAGTGCTTAGGGTGCTGGGTGCTCAGTGCTCAGGGTGCTGGGTGCTCAGTGCTCAGGGTGCTGGGTGCTCAGTACTCAGGGTGCTGGTTGCTCAGTGCTCGGGGTGCTTGGTGCTCAGTGCTCAGGGTGCTGGGTGCTCAGTACTCAGGGTGCTGGGTGCTCAGTACTCGGGGTGCTGGGTGCTCAGTACTCAGGGTGCTGGGTGCTCAGTACTCAGGGTGCTGGGTGCTCAGTACTCAGGGTGCTGGGTGCTCAGTGCTCGGGGTGCTGGGTGCTCAGTGCTCAGGGTGCTGGGTGCTCAGTACTCAGGGTGCTGGGTGCTCAGTTCTCGGGGTGCTGGGTGCTCAGTACTCAGGGTGCTGGGTGCTCAGTACTCCGGGTGCTGAGTGCTCAGTGCTCAAGGTGCTGGGTGCTCAGTACTCAGGGTGCTCATTGCTCATTGTTCAGGGTGCTCAGTACTCAGGGTGCTGGGTGCTCAGTGCTCAGGGTGCTCGGTGCTCGGGGCGCTGGGTGCTCAGTGCTCGGGGTGCTCGGAGCTCAGTACTCAGGGTGCTGGGTGCTCAGTGCTCAGGGTGCTCGGTGCTCAGTACTCAGGGTGCTGGGTGCTCAGTGCTCGGGGTGCTCGGTGCTCAGTACGTTGGGTGCTCACTACTCAGGGTGCTGGGTGCTCAGTGCTCAGGGTGCTGGGTGCTCAGTGCTCAGGGTGCTGGGTGCTCAGTGCTCAGGGTGCTGGGTGCTCAGTACTCAGGGTGCTGGGTGCTCAGTGCTCGGGGTGCTGGGTGCTCAGTGCTCAGGGTGCTGGGTGCTCAGTACTCAGGGTGCTGGGTGCTCAGTACTCGGGGTGCTGGGTGCTCAGTACTCAGGGTGCTGGGTGCTCAGTACTCAGGGTGCTGGGTGCTCAGTACTCGGGTGCTGGGTGCTCAGTGCTCAGGGTGCTGGGTGCTCAGTGCTCGGGGTTCTGGGTGCTCAGTGATCAGTACTCAGGGTGCTGGATGCTCAGTGCTCAGGGTGCTGGGTGCTCAGTGATCAGGGTGCTGGGTACTCAGTGCTAAATGTGCTGGGTGCTCAGTACTCAGGGTGCTCAGTGCTCAGTACTCGGGGTGCTGGGTGCTCAGTGCTCAGCGCTCGGGGTGCTGGGTGCTCAGTGCTCGTTGCGCTGGGTGCTCAGTACTCAGGGTGCTGGGTGCTCAGTGCTCAGGGTGCTGGGTGCTCAGTGCTCGGGGCGCTGGGTGCTCAGTACTCAGGGTGCTGGGTGCTCAGTGCTTGGGGTGCTGGGTGCTCAGTGCTCAGGGTGCTGGGTGCTCAGTAGTCAGGGTGCTGGGTGCTCAGTGCTCAGGGTGCTCGGTGCTCGGGGCGCTGGGTGCTCAGTGCTCGGGGTGCTGGGTGCTCAGTGCTCGGGGTTCTCGGTGCTCAGTACGTTGGGTGCTCACTACTCAGGGTGCTGTGTGCTCAGTGCTCGGGGTGCTCGGTGCTCAGTACTCAGGGTGCTGGGTGCTCAGTGCTCGGGGTGCTCGGTGCTCAGTACGTTGGGTGCTCACTACTCAGGGTGCTGTGTGCTCAGTGCTCAGGTTGCTGGGTGCTCAGTGCTCAGGGTGCTGGGTGCTCAGTGCTCAGGGTGCTGGGTGCTCAGTACTCAGGGTGCTGGGTGCTCAGTGCTCAGGGTGCTGGGTGCTCAGTGCTCAGGGTGCTGGGTGCTCAGTGCTCAGGGTGCTGGGTGCTCAGTACTTGGGGTGCTGGGTGCTCAGTGCTCGGGGTGCTGGGTGCTCAGTACTCAGGGTGCTGGGTGCTCAGTACTCAGGGTGCTGGGTGCTCAGTACTCAGGGTGCTGGGTGCTCAGTACTCGGGTGCTGGGTGCTCAGTGCTCAGGGTGCTGGGTGCTCAGTGCTCAGGGTGCTGGGTGCTCAGTGCTCGGGGTGCTGGGTGCTCAGTGCTCAGTACTCAGGGTGCTGGGTGCTCAGTGCTCAGTACTCAGGGTGCTGGGTGCTCAGTGCTCGGGGTGCTGGGTGCTCAGTGCTCAGTACTCAGGGTGCTGGGTGCTAAGTGCTCGGGGTGCTGGGTGTTCAGTGCTCGGTGTGCTGGGTGCTCAGTACTCGGGGTGCTGGGTGCTCAGTACTCAGGGTGTTGGGTGCTCAGTACTCCGGGTGCTGGGTGCTCAGTTCTCGGGGTGCTCGGTGCTCAGTACTCAGTGATCAGGCTGCTGGGTGCTCATTCTCGGGGTGCTGGGTGCTCAGTGCTCGGGGTGCTGGGTGCTCAGTACTCAGGGTGCTGGGTGCTCAGTGCTCAGGGTGCTGGGTGCTCAGTACTCAGGGTGCTGGGTGCTCAGTGCTCAGGGTGCTGGGTGCTCAGTATTCAGGGTGCTGGGTGCTCAGTGCTCAGGGTGCTGGGTGCTCAGTACTCAGGGTGCTGGGAGCTCAGTGCTCAGGGTGATCGGTGCTCAGTACTCAGGGTGCTCAGTACTCATGGTGCTGGGTGCTCAGTGCTCGGGGTGCTGGGTGCTCAGTATTCAGGGTGCTGGGTGCTCAATGCTTTGGGTTCTGGGTGCTCAGTGCTCAGGGTGATCGGTGCTCAGTACTCAGGGTGCTGGGTGCTCAGTGCTCAGGGTGCTGGGTGCTCAGTCCTCAGGGTGCTTAATGCTCAGGGTGCTGGGTGCTCAGTGCTCGGGGTGCTCGGTGCTCAGTACTCAGGGTGCTGAGTGCTCAGTACTCAGGGTGCTGGGTGCTCAGTACTCAGGGTGCTGGGTGCTCAGTGCTCAGGTTGCTGGGTGATCAGTGCTCACGGTGCTGGGTGCTCAGTGCTCAGCGTGCTGGGTGCTCAGTGCTCGGGGTGATCCGTGCTCAGTACTCAGGTTGCTGGGTGCTCAGTTCTCGGGGTGCTCAGTGCTCAGTACGTTGGGTGCTCACTACTCAGGGTGCTGGGTGCTCAGTGCTCAGGGTGCTGGGTGCTCAGTGCTCAGGGTGCTTGGTGCTCAGTGCTCAGGGTGCTGGGTGCTCAGTACTCAGCGTGCTGGTTGCTCAGTACTCAGGGTGCTCAGTGCTCAGTACTCAGGGTGCTCAGTGCTCAGTACTCAGGGTGCTCAGTTCTCAGGGTGCTGGGTGCTCAGTCCTCAGGGTGCTGGGTGCTCAGTGCTCAGGGTGCTCAGTGCTCAGTGCTCAGGGTGCTGGGTGCTCAGTACTCAGGGTGCTGTGTGCTCAGTGCTCGGGGTGCTGGGTGCTCAGTACTCAGTGTGCTGGGTGCTCAGTGCTCAGGGTGCTGGGTGCTCATTGCTCAGGGTGCTCGGTGCTTAGTACTCAGGGTGCTCGGTGCTCGGGGTGCTGGGTGCTCAGTGCACGGGGTGCTGGGTGCTCAGTGCTCGGGGTGCTGGGTGCTCAGTGCTCAGGGTGCTGGGTGCTCAGTACTCAAGGTGCTGGCTGCTCAGTACTCAGGGTGCTGGGTGCTCAGTACTCAGGGAGCTCAGTGCTTGGAGTGCAGGGTGCTCAGTACTCAGGGTGCTCAGTGCTTGGGGTGTTGGGTGCTCAGTACTCAGGTTGCTGGGTGCTCAGTGATCAGGGTGTTGGGTGCTCAGTACTCAGGGTGCTGGGTGCTCAGTACTCAGGGTGCTGGGTGCTCAGTGCTCGGGGTGCTGGGTGCTCAGTGCTCGGGGTGCTGGGTGCTCAGTGCTCGGGGTGCTGGGTGCTCAGTGCTCGGGGTGCTGGTTGCTCAGTGCTCGGGGTGCTGGGTGCTCAGTGCTCGGGGTGCTGGGTGCTCAGTGCTCGGGGTGCTGGGTTCTCAGTGCTCGGGGTGCTCGGTGCTCAGTGCTCGGGGTGCTGGGTGCTCAGTACTCGTGGTGTTCAGTGCTCAGTACTCAGGGTGCTGGGTGCTCAGTGCTCAGGGCGCTTTGTGCTCAGTGCTCGGGGTGCTGGCTGCTCGGTGCTCAGGTTGCTGGGTGGTCAGTACTCGGGGTGCTGGGTGCTCAGTACTCAGGGTGCGGGGTGCTCATTGCTTGGGGTGCTGGTTGCTCAGTGCTCGGGGTGCTGGGTGCTCAGTGCTCAGGGTGCTTGGTGCTCAGTGCTCAGGGTGCTGGGTGCTCAGTACTCAGGGTGCTGGGTGCTCAGTACTCGGGTGCTGGGTGCTCAGTGCTCAGGGTGCTGGGTGCTCAGTGCTCAGGGTGCTGGGTGCTCAGTGCTCGGGGTGCTGGGTGCTCAGTGCTCAGTACTCAGGGTGCTGGGTGCTCAGTGCTCAGTACTCAGGGTGCTGGGTGCTCAGTGCTCAGGGTGCTGGGTGCTCAGTGCTCAGGGTGCTGGGTGCTCAGTGCTCGGGGTGCTGGGTGCTCAGTGCTCGGGGTGCTGGGTGCTCAGTACTCAGGGTGCTGGGTGCTCAGTGCTCAGGGTGCTGGGTGCTCAGTGCTCGGTGCGCTGGGTGCTCAGTACTCAGGGTGCTGGGTGCTCAGTGCTTGGGGTGCTGGGTGCTCAGTGCTCAGGGTGCTTTGTGCTCAGTAGTCAGGGTGCTGGGTGCTCAGTGCTCAGGGTGCTCGGTGCTCGGGGCGCTGGGTGCTCAGTGCTCGGGGTGCTGGGTGCTCAGTGCTCGGGGTTCTCGGTGCTCAGTACGTTGGGTGCTCACTACTCAGGGTGCTGTGTGCTCAGTGCTCGGGGTGCTCGGTGCTCAGTACTCAGGGTGCTGGGTGCTCAGTGCTCGGGGTGCTCAGTGCTCAGTACGTTGGGTGCTCACTACTCAGGGTGCTGTGTGCTCAGTGCTCAGGGTGCTGGGTGCTCAGTGCTCAGGGTGCTGGGTGCTCAGTGCTCAGGGTGCTGGGTGCTCAGTACTCAGGGTGCTGGGTGCTCAGTGCTCAGGGTGCTGGGTGCTCAGTGCTCAGGGTGCTGTGTGCTCAGTGCTCAGGGTGCTGGGTGCTCAGTACTTGGGGTGCTGGGTGCTCAGTGCTCGGGGTGCTGGGTGCTCAGTACTCAGGGTGCTGGGTGCTCAGTACTCAGGGTGCTGGGTGCTCAGTACTCAGGGTGCTGGGTGCTCAGTACACGGGTGCTGGGTGCTCAGTGCTCAGGGTGCTGGGTGCTCAGTGCTCAGGGTGCTGGGTGCTCAGTGCTCGGGGTGCTGGGTGCTCAGTGCTCAGTACTCAGGGTGCTGGGTGCTCAGTGCTCAGTGCTCGGGGTGCTGGGTGCTCAGTGCTCAGGGTGCTGGGTGCTCAGTGCTCAGGGTGCTGGGTGCTCAGTGCTCGGGGTGCTGGGTGCTCAGTGCTCAGTACTCAGGGTGCTGGGTGCTCAGTGCTCGGGGTGCTGGGTGCTCAGTTCTCAGTACTCAGGGTCCTGGGTGCTAAGTGCTCGGGGTGCTGGGTGCTCAGTGCTCGGTGTGCTGGGTGCTCAGTACTCGGGGTGCTGGGTGCTCAGTACTCAGGGTGTTGGGTGCTCAGTACTCCGGGTGCTGGGTGCTCAGTTCTCGGGGTGCTCGGTGCTCAGTACTCAGTGATCAGGCTGCTGGGTGCTCATTCTCGGGGTGCTGGGTGCTCAGTGCTCGGGGTGCTGGGTGCTCAGTACTCAGGGTGCTGGGTGCTCAGTGCTCAGGGTGCTGGGTGCTCAGTACTCAGGGTGCTGGGTGCTCAGTGCTCAGGGTGCTGGGTGCTCAGTATTCAGGGTGCTGGGTGCTCAGTGCTCAGGGTGCTGGGTGCTCAGTACTCAGGGTGCTGGGAGCTCAGTGCTCAGGGTGATCGGTGCTCAGTACTCAGGGTGCTCAGTACTCAGGGTGCTGGGTGCTCAGTGCTCGGGGTGCTGGGTGCTCAGTATTCAGGGTGCTGGGTGCTCAATGCTTTGGGTTCTGGGTGCTCAGTGCTCAGGGTGATCGGTGCTCAGTACTCAGGGTGCTGGGTGCTCAGTGCTCAGGGTGCTGGGTGCTCAGTCCTCAGGGTGCTTAATGCTCAGGGTGCTGGGTGCTCAGTGCTCGGGGTGCTCGGTGCTCAGTACTCAGGGTGCTGAGTGCTCAGTACTCAGGGTGCTGGGTGCTCAGTACTCAGGGTGCTGGGTGCTCAGTGCTCAGGTTGCTGGGTGATCAGTGCTCACGGTGCAGGGTGCTCAGTGCTCAGCGTGCTGGGTGCTCAGTGCTCGGGGTGATCCGTGCTCAGTACTCAGGTTGCTGGGTGCTCAGTTCTCGGGGTGCTCAGTGCTCAGTACGTTGGGTGCTCACTACTCAGGGTGCTGGGTGCTCAGTGCTCAGGGTGCTGGGTGCTCAGTGCTCAGGGTGCTTGGTGCTCAGTGCTCAGGGTGCTGGGTGCTCAGTACTCAGGGTGCTGGTTGCTCAGTACTCAGGGTGCTCAGTGCTCAGTACTCAGGGTGCTCAGTGCTCAGTACTCAGGGTGCTCAGTTCTCAGGGTGCTGGGTGCTCAGTCCTCAGGGTGCTGGGTGCTCAGTGCTCAGGGTGCTCAGTGCTCAGTGCTCAGGGTGCTGGGTGCTCAGTACTCAGGGTGCTGTGTGCTCAGTGCTCGGGGTGCTGGGTGCTCAGTACTCAGTGTGCTGGGTGCTCAGTGCTCAGGGTGCTGGGTGCTCATTGCTCAGGGTGCTCGGTGCTTAGTACTCAGTGTGCTCGGTGCTCGGGGTGCTGGGTGCTCAGTGCACGGGGTGCTGGGTGCTCAGTGCTCGGGGTGCTGGGTGCTCAGTGCTCAGGGTGCTGGGTGCTCAGTACTCAAGGTGCTGGCTGCTCAGTACTCAGGGTGCTGGGTGCTCAGTACTCAGGGAGCTCAGTGCTTGGGGTGCAGGGTGCTCAGTACTCAGGGTGCTCAGTGCTTGGGGTGTTGGGTGCTCAGTACTCAGGTTGCTGGGTGCTCAGTGATCAGGGTGTTGGGTGCTCAGTACTCAGGGTGCTGGGTGCTCAGTACTCAGGGTGCTGGGTGCTCAGTGCTCGGGGTGCTGGGTGCTCAGTGCTCGGGGTGCTGGGTGCTCAGTGCTCGGGGTGCTGGGTGCTCAGTGCTCGGGGTGCTGGTTGCTCAGTGCTCGGGGTGCTGGGTGCTCAGTGCTCGGGGTGCTGGGTTCTCAGTGCTCGGGGTGCTCGGTGCTCAGTGCTCGGGGTGCTGGGTGCTCAGTACTCGTGGTGCTCAGTGCTCAGTACTCAGGGTGCTGGGTGCTCAGTGCTCAGGGCGCTTTGTGCTCAGTGCTCGGGGTGCTGGCTGCTCGGTGCTCAGGTTGCTGGGTGGTCAGTACTCGGGGTGCTGGGTGCTCAGTACTCAGGGTGCGGGGTGCTCATTGCTTGGGGTGCTGGTTGCTCAGTGCTCGGGGTGCTGGGTGCTCAGTGCTCAGGGTGCTTGGTGCTCAGTGCTCAGGGTGCTGGGTGCTCAGTACTCAGGGTGCTGGGTGCTCAGTACTCGGGTGCTGGGTGCTCAGTGCTCAGGGTGCTGGGTGCTCAGTGCTCAGGGTGCTGGGTGCTCAGTGCTCGGGGTGCTGGGTGCTCAGTGCTCAGTACTCAGGGTGCTGGGTGCTCAGTGCTCAGTACTCAGGGTGCTGGGTGCTCAGTGCTCAGGGTGCTGGGTGCTCAGTGCTCAGGGTGCTGGGTGCTCAGTGCTCGGGGTGCTGGGTGCTCAGTGCTCAGTACTCAGGGTGCTGGGTGCTCAGTGCTCGGGGTGCTGGGTGCTCAGTGCTCAGTACTCAGGGTGCTGGGTGCTCAGTGCTCGGGGTGCTGGGTGCTCAGTGCTCGGGGTGCTGGGTGATCAGTACTCGGGGTGCTGGGTGCTCAGTACTCAGGGTGTTGGGTGCTCAGTACTCCGGGTGCTGGGTGCTCAGTTCTCGGGGTGCTCGGTGCTCAGTACTCAGTGATCAGGGTGCTGAGTGCTCAGTGCTCAGGGTGCTGGGTGTTCAGTACTCAGGGAGCTGGGTGCTCAGTACTCAGGGTGCTGGGTGCTCAGTGCTCAGGCTGCTGGGTGCTCAGTACTCGGGGTGCTCGGTGCCCAGTGCTCTGGGTGCTGGTTGCTCAGTACTCAGGGTGCTGGGTACTCAGTGCTCAGGGTGCTCGGTGCTCAGTACTCGGGGTGCTGGGTGCTCATTCTCGGGGTGCTGGGTGCTCAGTGCTCGGGGTGCTGTGTGCTCAGTACTCAGGGTGCTGGGTGCTCAGTGCTCAGGGTGCTGGGTGCTCAGTACTCAGGGTGCTGGGTGCTCAGTGCTCAGGGTGCTGGGTGCTCAGTACTCAGGGTGCTGGGTGCTCAGTGCTCAGGGTGCTGGGTGCTCAGTGCTCAGGGTGCTGGGAGCTCAGTGCTCAGGGTGATCGGTGCTCAGTACTCAGGGTGCTCAGTACTCAGGGTGCTGGGTGCTCAGTGCTCGGGGTGCTGGGTGCTCAGTATTCAGGGTGCTGGGTGCTCAGTGCTTTGGGTTCTGGGTGCTCAGTGCTCAGGGTGATCGGTGCTCAGTGCTCAGGGTGCTGGGTGCTCAGTGCTCAGGGTGCTGGGTGCTCAGTCCTCAGGGTGCTTAGTGCTCAGGGTGCTGGGTGCTCAGTGCTTGGGTTGCTCGGTGCTCAGTACTCAGGGTGCTGAGTGCTCAGTACTCAGGGTGCTGGGTGCTCAGTACTCAGGGTGCTGGGTGCTCAGTGCTCAGGTTGCTGGGTGATCAGTGCTCAGGGTGCTGGGTGCTCAGTGCTCAGCGTGCTGGGTGCTCAGTGCTTGGTGTGCTCGGTGCTCAGTACGTTGGGTGCTCACTACTCAGGGTGCTGGGTGCTCAGTGCTCGGGGTGATCCGTGCTCAGTACTCAGGTTGCTGGGTGCTCAGTGCTCGGGGTGCTCAGTGCTCAGTACGTTGGGTGCTCACTACTCAGGGTGCTGGGTGCTCAGTGCTCAGGGTGCTGGGTGCTCAGTGCTCAGGGTGCTTGGTGCTCTGTGCTCAGGGTGCTGGGTGCTCAGTACTCAGGGTGCTGGTTGCTCAGTACTCAGGGTGCTCAGTGCTCAGTACTCAGGGTGCTCAGTGCTCAGTACTCAGGGTGCTCAGTTCTCAGGGTGCTGGGTGCTCAGTACTCAGGGTGCATTGTGCTCAGTGCTCGGGGTGCTGGGTGCTCAGTACTCAGAATGCTGGGTGCTCAGTGCTCAGGGTGCTGGGTGCTCAGTGCTCAGGGTGCTCGGTGCTTAGTACTCAGGGTGCTCGGTGCTCGGGGTGCTGGGTGCTCAGTGCACGGGGTGCTGGGTGCTCAGTGCTCGGGGTGCTGGGTGCTCAGTGCTCAGGGTGCTGGGTGCTCAGTACTCAAGGTGCTGGCTGCTCAGTACTCAGGGTGCTGGGTGCTCAGTACTCAGGTTGCTGGGTGCTCAGTGATCAGGGTGTTGGGTGCTCAGTACTCAGGGTGCTGGGTGCTCAGTACTCAGGGTGCTGGGTGCTCAGTGCTCGGGGTGCTGGGTGCTCAGTGCTCGGGGTGCTGGGTGCTCAGTGCTCGGGGTGCTGGGTGCTCAGTGCTCAGGGTGCTGGGTGCTCAGTGCTCGGGGTGCTGGGTGCTCAGTGCTCGGGGTGCTGGGTTCTCAGTGCTCGGGGTGCTCGGTGCTCAGTGCTCGGGGTGCTGGGTGCTCAGTACTCGTGGTGCTCAGTGCTCAGTACTCAGGGTGCTGGGTGCCCAGTGCTCAGGGCGCTGGGTGCTCAGTGCTCAGGGTGCTGGCTGCTCGGTGCTCAGGTTGCTGGGTGGTCAGTACTCGGGGTGCTGGGTGCTCAGTACTCAGGGTGCGGGGTGCTCATTGCTTGGGGTGCTGGTTGCTCAGTGCTCGGGGTGCTGGGTGCTCAGTGCTCGGGGCGCTGGGTGCTCAGTGCTCGGGGCGCTGGTTGCTCAGTGCTCGGGGCGCTGGGTGCTCAGTGCTCTGGGTGCTCGGTGCTCAGTACTCAGGGTGCTGGGTTCTCAGTGCTCGGGTTGCACGGTGCTCAGTACGTTGGGTGCTCACTACTCAGGGTGCTGAGTGCTCAGTGCTCAGGGTGCTCAGTGCTCAGTACTCAGGGTGCTCAGTGCTCAGTACTCAGGGTGCTCGGTGCTCAGGGTGCTGGGTGCTCAGTGCTCGGGGTGCTGGGTGCTCATTACTCGCGGTGCTGCGTGCTCAGTGCTCGGGGTGCTCGGTGCTCAGCACTCAGGGTGCTGGGTGCTCAGTACTCAGGTGCTGGGTGCTCAGTGCTCAGGGTGCTGGGTGCTCAGTGTTCGGGGTGCTGGGTGCTCAGTGCTCAGTACTCAGGGTGCTTGGTGTTCAGTGCTTGGGGTGCTGGGTGCTCAGTGCTCAGGGTGCTCAGTGCTCAGTACTCGGGGTGCTGGGTGCTCAGAGCTCAGGGTGCTCAATGCTCAGTACTCGGGGTGCTGGGTGCTCAGTGCTCGGGGCGCTGGGTGCTCAGTGCTCGGGGTGCTGGGTGCTCAGTACTCAGGGTGCTGGGTGCTCAGTGCTCAGGGTGCTCAGTGCTCAGTACTCAGTGCTCAGGGTGCTCAGTACTCGGGGTGCTGGGTGCTCAGTGCTCAGGGTGCTCAGTGCTCAGTACTCAGTGCTCAGGGTGCTCATTGCTCAGTGCTCAGGGTGCTGTATGTTCAGTACTCAGGGTGCTGGTTGCTCAGTACTCAGGGTGCTGGGTGCTCAGTGCTCAGGGTGCTGGGTGCTCAGTGCTCGGAGTGCTCAGTACTCAGGGTGCTGTGTGTTCAGTGCTCAGGGTACTGGATGCTCAGTACTCAGGGTGCTCGGTGCTTAGTACTCAGGGTGCTGGGTGCTCAGTACTCCGGGTGCTGGGTGCTCAGTGCTCGGGGTACTCGGAGCTCAGTACTCAGGGTGCTGGGTGCTCAGTTCTCGGGGTGATCGGTGCTCAGTACTCAGGGTGCTGGGTGCTCAGTGCTCGGGGTGCTTGGTGCTCAGTACGTTGGGTGCTCACTACTCAGGGTGCTGGGTGCTCAGTGCTCAGTGTGCTGGGTGCTCAGTGCTCAGGGTGCTGGGTGCTCAGTGCTCAGGGTGCTGTGTGCACAGTACTCAGGGTGCTGGGTGCTCAGTGCTCGGGGTGCTGGGTGCTCAGTACTCAGGGTGCTGGGTGCTCAGTACTCGGGTGCTGGGTACTCAGTACTCAGGGTGCTGGGTGCTCAGTGCTCGGGGTGCTGGGTGCTCAGTGCTCAGTACTCAGGGTGCTGGGTGCTCAGTGCTCGGGGTGCTGGGTGCTCAGTGCTCAGGGTGCTGGGTGCTCTGTGCTCGGGGTGCTGGGTGCTCAGTACTCAGGGTGCTGGGTGCTCAGTACTCGGGTGCTGGGTGCTCAGTGCTCAGGGTGCTGGGTGCTCAGTGCTCGGGGTGCTGGGTGCTCAGTGCTCAGTACTCAGGGTGCTGGGTGCTCAGTGCTCGGGGTGCTGGGTGCTCAGTGCTCAGGGTGCTGCGTGCTCAGTGCTCAGGGCGCTGGGTGCTCAGTGCTCAGTCCTCAGGGTGATGGGTGCACAGTGCTCAGGGTGCTGGGTGCTCAGTGCTCAGGGTGCTGGGTACTCAGTGCTCGGGGTGCTGGGTGCTCAGTACTCAGGGTGCTGGGTGCTCAGTACACATTGTGCTGGGTTCTCAGTGCTCGGGTTGCTGGGTGCTCAGTGCTCGGGGTGCTGGGTGCTCAGTGCTCGGGGTGCTGTGTGTTCAGTGCTCACGGTGCTGGGTGTTCAGTACTCAGGGTGCTGGGTGCTCAGTACTCAGGGTTCTCATTGCTCAGGGTGCTGGGTGCTCAGTACTCAGGGTGCTGGGTGCTCAGTACTCAGGGTGCTCAGTGCTCAGTACTCAGGGTGCTCAGTGCTCAGTACTCAGGGTGCTCGGTGCTCAGGGTGCTGGGTGCTCATTGCTCCGGGTGCTGGGTGCTCATTGCTCGCAGTGCTGCAAGCTCAGTGCTCGGGGTGCTCGGTGCTCAGTACTCAGGGTGCTGGGTACTCAGTGCTCAGGGTGCTCGGTGCTCAGTACTCGGGGTGCTGGGTGCTCATTCTCGGGGTGCTTGGTGCTCAGTGCTCGGGGTGCTGGGTGCTCAGTACTCAGTTTGCTGGGTGCTCAGTGCTCAGGGTGCTGGGTGCTCAGTACTCAGGGTGCTGGGTGCTCAGTGCTCAGGGTGCTGGGTGCTCAGTACTCAGGGTGCTGGGTGCTCAGTGCTCAGGGTGCTGAGTGCTCAGTACTCAGGGTGCTGGGAGCTCAGTGCTCAGGGTGATCGGTGCTCAGTACTCAGGGTGCTCAGTACTCAGGGTGCTGGGTGCTCAGTGCTCGGGGTGCTGGGTGCTCAGTATTCAGGGTGCTGGGTGCTCAGTGCTTTGGGTTCTGGGTGCTCAGTGCTCAGGGTGATCGGTGCTCAGTACTCAGGGTGCTGGGTGCTCAGTGCTCAGGGTGCTGGGTGCTCAGTCCTCAGGGTGCTTAGTGCTCAGGGTGCTGGGTGCTCAGTGCTCGGGGTGCTCGGTGCTCAGTACTCAGGGTGCTGAGTGCTCAGTACTCAGGGTGCTGGGTGCTCAGTACTCAGGGTGCTGGGTGCTCAGTGCTCAGGTTGCTGGGTGATCAGTGCTCAGGTTGCTGGGTGCTCAGTGCTCAGCGTGCTGGGTGCTCAGTGCGCGGGGTGCTGGGTGCTCAGTACTCAGGTTGCTGGGTGCTCAGTGCTTGGTGTGCTCGGTGCTCAGTACGTTGGGTGCTCACTACTCAGGGTGCTGGGTGCTCAGTGCTCGGGGTGATCCGTGCTCAGTACTCAGGTTGCTGTGTGCTCAGTTCTCGGGGTGCTCAGTGCTCAGTATGTTGGGTGCTCACTACTCAGGGTGCTGGGTGCTCAGTGCTCCGGGTGCTGGGTGCTCAGTGCTCAGGGTGCTTGGTGCTCAGTGCTCAGGGTGCTGGGTGCTCAGTACTCAGGGTGCTGGTTGCTCAGTACTCAGGGTGCTCAGTGCTCAGTACTCAGGGTGCTCAGTGCTCAGTACTCAGGGTGCTCAGTTCTCAGGGTGCTGGGTGCTCAGTCCTCAGGGTGCTGGGTGCTCAGTGCTCAGGGTGCTCAGTGCTCAGTGCTCAGGGTGCTGGGTGCTCAGTACTCAGGGTGCTGTGTGCTCAGTGCTCGGGGTGCTGGGTGCTCAGTACTCAGAGTGCTGGGTGCTCAGTGCTCAGGGTGCTGGGTGCTCAGTGCTCAGGGTGCTCGGTGCTTAGTACTCAGGGTGCTCGGTGCTCGGGGTGCTGGGTGCTCAGTGCACGGGGTGCTGGGTGCTCAGTGCTCGGGGTGCTGGGTGCTCAGTGCTCAGGGTGCTGGGTGCTCAGTACTCAAGGTGCTGGCTGCTCAGTACTCAGGGTGCTGGGTGCTCAGTACTCAGGGAGCTCAGTGCTTGGGGTGCTGGGTGCTCAGTACTCAGGGTGCTCAGTGCTTGGGGTGTTGGGTGCTCAGTACTCAGGTTGCTGGGTGCTCAGTGATCAGGGTGTTGGGTGCTCAGTACTCAGGGTGCTGGGTGCTCAGTACTCAGGGTGCTGGGTGCTCAGTGCTCGGGGTGCTGGGTGCTCAGTGCTCGGGGTGCTGGGTGCTCAGTGCTCGGGGTGCTGGGTGCTCAGTGCTCAGGGTGCTGGGTGCTCAGTGCTCGGGGTGCTGGGTGCTCAGTGCTCGGGGTGCTGGGTTCTCAGTGCTCGGGGTGCTCGGTGCTCAGTGCTCGGGGTGCTGGGTGCTCAGTACTCGTGGTGCTCAGTGCTCAGTACTCAGGGTGCTGGGTGCTCAGTGCTCAGGGCGCTGGGTGCTCAGTGCTAGGGGTGCTGGCTGCTCGGTGCTCAGGTTGCTGTGTGGTCAGTACTCGGGGCGCTGGGTGCTCAGTACTCAGGGTGCGGGGTGCTCATTGCTTGGGGTGCTGGTTGCTCAGTGCTCGGGGTGCTGGGTGCTCAGTGCTCAGGGTGCTTGGTGCTCAGTGCTCAGGGTGCTGGGTGCTCAGTACTCAGGGTGCTGGGTGCTCAGTACTCGGGTGCTGGGTGCTCAGTGCTCAGGGTGCTGGGTGCTCAGTGCTCAGGGTGCTGGGTGCTCAGTGCTCGGGTTGCTTTGTGCTCAGTGCTCAGTACTCAGGGTGGTGGGTGCTCAGTGCTCAGTACTCAGGGTGCTGGGTGCTCAGTGCTTAGGGTGCTGGGTGCTCAGTGCTCAGGGTGCTGGGTGCTCAGTGCTCGGGGTGCTGGGTGCTCAGTGCTCAGTACTCAGGGTGCTGGGTGCTCAGTGCTCAGGGTGCTGGGTGCTCAGTACTCAGGGTGCTGGGAGCTCAGTGCTCAGGGTGATCGGTGCTCAGTACTCAGGGTGCTCAGTACTCAGGGTGCTGGGTGCTCAGTGCTCGGGGTGCTGGGTGCTCAGTATTCAGGGTGCTGGGTGCTCAGTGCTTTGGGTTCTGGGTGCTCAGTGCTCAGGGTGATCGGTGCTCAGTACTCAGGGTGCTGGGTGCTCAGTGCTCAGGGTGCTGGGTGCTCAGTCCTCAGGGTGCTTAGTGCTCAGGGTGCTGGGTGCTCAGTGCTCGGGGTGCTCGGTGCTCAGTACTCAGGGTGCTGAGTGCTCAGTACTCAGGGTGCTGGGTGCTCAGTACTCAGGGTGCTGGGTGCTCAGTGCTCAGGTTGCTGGGTGATCAGTGCTCAGGGTGCTGGGTGCTCAGTGCTCAGCGTGCTGGGTGCTCAGTGCTTGGTGTGCTCGGTGCTCAGTACGTTGGGTGCTCACTACTCAGGGTGCTGGGTGCTCAGTGCTCGGGGTGATCCGTGCTCAGTACTCAGGTTGCTGGGTGCTCAGTGCTCTGGGTGCTCAGTGCTCAGTACGTTGGGTGCTCACTACTCAGGGTGCTGGGTGCTCAGTGCTCAGGGTGCTGGGTGCTCAGTGCTCAGGGTGCTTGGTGCTCTGTGCTCAGGGTGCTGGGTGCTCAGTACTCAGGGTGCTGGTTGCTCAGTACTCAGGGTGCTCAGTGCTCAGTACTCAGGGTGCTCGGTGCTCAGTACTCGGGGTGCTGGGTGCTCATTCTCGGGGTGCTTGGTGCTCAGTGCTCGGGGTGCTGGGTGCTCAGTACTCAGGGTGCTGGGTGCTCAGTGCTCAGGGTGCTGGGTGCTCAGTACTCAGGGTGCTGGGTGCTCAGTGCTCAGGGTGCTGGGTGCTCAGTACTCAGGGTGCTGGGTGCTCAGTGCTCAGGGTGCTGGGTGCTCAGTACTCAGGGTGCTGGGAGCTCAGTGCTCAGGGTGATCGGTGCTCAGTACTCAGGGTGCTCAGTACTCAGGTTGCTGGGTGCTCAGTTCTCGGGGTGCTCAGTGCTCAGTACGTTGGGTGCTCACTACTCAGGGTGCTGGGTGCTCAGTGCTCAGGGTGCTGGGTGCTCAGTGCTCAGGGTGCTGGGTGCTCAGTGCTCAGGGTGCTGGGTGCTCAGTACTCAGGGTGCTGGTTGCTCAGTACTCAGGGTGCTCAGTGCTCAGTACTCAGGGTGCTCAGTGCTCAGTACTCAGGGTGCTCAGTTCTCAGGGTGCTGGGTGCTCAGTCCTCAGGGTGCTGGGTGCTCAGTGCTCAGGGTGCTCAGTGCTCAGTGCTCAGGGTGCTGGGTGCTCAGTACTCAGGGTGCTGTGTGCTCAGTGCTCGGGGTGCTGGGTGCTCAGTACTCAGAGTGCTCGGTGCTCAGTGCTCAGGGTGCTGGGTGCTCAGTGCTCAGGGTGCTCGGTGCTTAGTACTCAGGGTGCTCGGTGCTCGGGGTGCTGGGTGCTCAGTGCACGGGGTGCTGGGTGCTCAGTGCTCGGGGTGCTGGGTGCTCAGTGCTCAGGGTGCTGGGTGCTCAGTACTCAAGGTGCTGGCTGCTCAGTACTCAGGGTGCTGGGTGCTCAGTACTCAGGGAGCTCAGTGCTTGGGGTGCTGGGTGCTCAGTACTCAGGGTGCTCAGTGCTTGGGGTGTTGGGTGCTCAGTACTCAGGTTGCTGGGTGCTCAGTGATCAGGGTGTTGGGTGCTCAGTACTCAGGGTGCTGGGTGCTCAGTACTCAGGGTGCTGGGTGCTCAGTGCTCGGGGTGCGGGGTGCTCAGTGCTCGGGGTGCTGGGTGCTCAGTGCTCGGGGTGCTGGGTGCTCAGTGCTCGGGGTGCTGGGTGCTCAGTGCTCAGGGTGCTGGGTGCTCAGTGCTCGGGGTGCTGGGTGCTCAGTGCTCGGGGTGCTGGGTTCTCAGTGCTCGGGGTGCTCGGTGCTCAGTGCTCGGGGTGCTGGGTGCTCAGTACTCGTGGTGCTCAGTGCTCAGTACTCAGGGTGCTGGGTGCTCAGTGCTCAGGGCGCTGGGTGCTCAGTGCTAGGGGTGCTGGCTGCTCGGTGTTCAGGTTGCTGGGTGGTCAGTACTCGGGGCGCTGGGTGCTCAGTACTCAGGGTGCGGGGTGCTCATTGCTTGGGGTGCTGGTTGCTCAGTGCTCGGGGTGCTGGGTGCTCAGTGCTCAGGGTGCTTGGTGCTCAGTGCTCAGGGTGCTGGGTGCTCAGTACTCAGGGTGCTGGGTGCTCAGTACTCGGGTGCTGGGTGCTCAGTGCTCAGGGTGCTGGGTGCTCAGTGCTCAGGGTGCTGGGTGCTCAGTGCTCGGGGTGCTGGGTGCTCAGTGCTCAGTACTCAGGGTGCTGGGTGCTCAGTGCTCAGTACTCAGGGTGCTGGGTGCTCAGTGCTTAGGGTGCTGGGTGCTCAGTGCTCAGGGTGCTGGGTGCTCAGTGCTCGGGGTGCTGGGTGCTCAGTGCTCAGTACTCAGGGTGCTGGGTGCTCAGTGCTCGGGGTGCTGGGTGCACAGTGCTCAGTACTCAGGGTGCTCGGTGCTCAGTGCTCGGGGTGCTGGGTGCTCAGTGCTCGGGGTGCTGGGTGCTCAGTACTCGGGGTGCTGGGTGCTCAGTCCTCAGGGTGTTGGGTGCTCAGTACTCCGGGTGCTGGGTGCTCAGTTCTCGGGGTGCTCGGTGCTCAGTACTCAGTGATCAGGGTGCTGAGTGCTCAGTGCTCAGGGTGCTGGGTGTTCAGTACTCAGGGAGCTGGGTGCTCAGTACTCAGGGTGCTGGGTGCTCAGTGCTCAGGCTGCTGGGTGCTCAGTACTCGGGGTGCTCGGTGCCCAGTGCTCAGGGTGCTGGGTGCTCAGTACTCAGGGTGCTGGGTACTCAGTGCTCAGGCTGCTCGGTGCTCAGTACTCGGGGTGCTGGGTGCTCATTCTCGGGGTGCTGGGTGCTCAGTGCTCGGGGTGCTGGGTGCTCAGTACTCAGGGTGCTGGGTGCTCAGTGCTCAGGGTGCTGGGTGCTCAGTACTCAGGGTGCTGGGTGCTCAGTGCTCAGGGTGCTGGGTGCTCAGTACTCAGGGTGCTGGGTGCTCAGTGCTCAGGGTGCTGGGTGCTCAGTACTCAGGGTGCTGGGAGCTCAGTGCTCAGGGTGATCGGTGCTCAGTACTCAGGGTGCTCAGTGCTCAGGGTGCTTGGTGCTCAGTGCTCAGGGTGCTGGGTGCTCAGTACTCAGGGTTCTCATTGCTCAGGGTGCTGGGTGCTCAGTACTCAGGGTGCTGGGTGCTCAGTACTCAGGGTGCTCAGTGCTCAGTACTCAGGGTGCTCAGTGCTCAGTACTCAGGGTGCTCGGTGCTCAGGGTGCTGGGTGCTCATTGCTCCGGGTGCTGGGTGCTCATTGCTCGCAGTGCTACATGCTCAGTGCTCGGGGTGCTCGGTGCTCAGTACTCAGGGTGCTGGGTACTCAGTGCTCAGGGTGCTCGGTGCTCAGTACTCGGGGTGCTGGGTGCTCATTCTCGGGGTGCTTGGTGCTCAGTGCTCGGGGTGCTGGGTGCTCAGTACTCAGGGTGCTGGGTGCTCAGTGCTCAGGGTGCTGGGTGCTCAGTACTCAGGGTGCTGGGTGCTCAGTGCTCAGGGTGCTGGGTGCTCAGTACTCAGGGTGCTGGGTGCTCAGTGCTCAGGGTGCTGGGTGCTCAGTACTCAGGGTGCTGGGAGCTCAGTGCTCAGGGTGATCGGTGCTCAGTACTCAGGGTGCTCAGTACTCAGGGTGCTGGGTGCTCAGTGCTCGGGGTGCTGGGTGCTCAGTATTCAGGGTGCTGGGTGCTCAGTGCTTTGGGTTCTGGGTGCTCAGTGCTCAGGGTGATCGGTGCTCAGTACTCAGGGTGCTGGGTGCTCAGTGCTCAGGGTGCTGGGTGCTCAGTCCTCAGGGTGCTTAGTGCTCAGGGTGCTGGGTGCTCAGTGCTCGGGGTGCTCGGTGCTCAGTACTCAGGGTGCTGAGTGCTCAGTACTCAGGGTGCTGGGTGCTCAGTACTCAGGGTGCTGGGTGCTCAGTGCTCAGGTTGCTGGGTGATCAGTGCTCAGGGTGCTGGGTGCTCAGTGCTCAGCGTGCTGGGTGCTCAGTGCTTGGTGTGCTCGGTGCTCAGTACGTTGGGTGCTCACTACTCAGGGTGCTGGGTGCTCAGTGCTCGAGGTGATCCGTGCTCAGTACTCAGGTTGCTGGGTGCTCAGTGCTCGGGGTGCTCAGTGCTCAGTACGTTGGGTGCTCACTACTCAGGGTGCTGGGTGCTCAGTGCTCAGGGTGCTGGGTGCTCAGTGCTCAGGGTGCTTGGTGCTCTGAGCTCAGGGTGCTGGGTGCTCAGTACTCAGGGTGCTGGTTGCTCAGTACTCAGGGTGCTCAATGCTCAGTACTCAGCGTGCTCAGTGCTCAGTACTCAGGGTGCTGGGTGCTCTGTGCTCGGGGTGCTGGGTGCTCAGTACTCAGGGTGCTGGGTGCTCAGTGCTCAGGGTGATCGGTGCTCAGTACTCAGGGTGCTCAGTACTCAGGGTGCTGGGTGCTCAGTGCTCGGGGTGCTGGGTGCTCAGTATTCAGGGTGCTGGGTGCTCAGTGCTTTGGGTTCTGGGTGCTCAGTGCTCAGGGAGATCGGTGCTCAGTACTCAGGGTGCTGGGTGCTCAGTGCTCAGGGTGCTGGGTGCTCAGTCCTCAGGGTGCTTAGTGCTCAGGGTGCTGGGTGCTCAGTGCTCGGGGTGCTCGGTGCTCAGTACTCAGGGTGCTGAGTGCTCAGTACTCAGGGTGCTGGGTGCTCAGTACTCAGGGTGCTGGGTGCTCAGTGCTCAGGTTGCTGGGTGATCAGTGCTCAGGGTGCTGGGTGCTCAGTGCTCAGCGTGCTGGGTGCTCAGTGCGCGGGGTGCTGGGTGCTCAGTACTCAGGTTGCTGGGTGCTCAGTGCTTGGTGTGCTCGGTGCTCAGTACGTTGGGTGCTCACTACTCAGGGTGCTGGGTGCTCAGTGCTCGGGGTGATCCGTGCTCAGTACTCAGGTTGCTGGGTGCTCAGTTCTCGGGGTGCTCAGTGCTCAGTACGTTGGGTGCTCACTACTCAGGGTGCTGGGTGCTCAGTGCTCAGGGTGCTGGGTGCTCAGTGCTCAGGGTGCTGGGTGCTCAGTGCTCAGGGTGCTGGGTGCTCAGTACTCAGGGTGCTGGTTGCTCAGTACTCAGGGTGCTCAGTGCTCAGTACTCAGGGTGCTCAGTGCTCAGTACACAGGGTGCTCAGTTCTCAGGGTGCTGGGTGCTCAGTCCTCAGGGTGCTGGGTGCTCAGTGCTCAGGGTGCTCAGTGCTCAGTGCTCAGGGTGCTGGGTGCTCAGTACTCAGGGTGCTGTGTGCTCAGTGCTCGGGGTGCTGGGTGCTCAGTACTCAGAGTGCTGGGTGCTCAGTGCTCAGGGTGCTGGGTGCTCAATGCTCAGGGTGCTCGGTGCTTAGTACTCAGGGTGCTCGGTGCTCGGGGTGCTGGGTGCTCAGTGCACGGGGTGCTGGGTGCTCAGTGCTCGGGGTGCTGTGTGCTCAGTGCTCAGGGTGCTGGGTGCTCAGTACTCAAGGTGCTGGCTGCTCAGTACTCAGGGTGCTGGGTGCTCAGTACTCAGGGAGCTCAGTGCTTGGGGTGCTGGGTGCTCAGTACTCAGGGTGCTCAGTGCTTGGGGTGTTGGGTGCTCAGTACTCAGGTTGCTGGGTGCTCAGTGATCAGGGTGTTGGGTGCTCAGTACTCAAGGTGCTGGGTGCTCAGTACTCAGGGTGCTGGGTGCTCAGTGCTCGGGGTGCTGGGTGCTCAGTGCTCGGGGTGCTGGGTGCTCAGTGCTCGGGGTGCTGGGTGCTCAGTGCTCGGGGTGCTGGGTTCTCAGTGCTCGGGGTGCTCGGTGCTCAGTGCTCGGGGTGCTGGGTGCTCAGTCCTCGTGGTGCTCAGTGCTCAGTACTCAGGGTGCTGGGTGCTCAGTGCTCAGGGCGCTGGGTGCTCAGTGCTAGGGGTGCTGGCTGCTCGGTGCTCAGGTGGCTGGGTGGTCAGTACTCGGGGCGCTGGGTGCTCGGTACTCAGGGTGCGGGGTGCTCATTGCTTGGGGTGCTGGTTGCTCAGTGCTCGGGGTGCTGGGTGCTCAGTGCTCAGGGTGCTTGGTGCTCAGTGCTCAGGGTGCTGGGTGCTCAGTACTCAGGGTGCTGGGTGCTCAGTACTCGGGTGCTGGGTGCTCAGTGCTCAGGGTGCTGGGTGCTCAGTGCTCAGGGTGCTGGGTGCTCAGTGCTCGGGGTGCTGGGTGCTCAGTGCTCAGTACTCAGGGTGCTGGGTGCTCAGTGCTCAGTACTCAGGGTGCTGGGTGCTCAGTGCTTAGGGTGCTGGGTGCTCAGTGCTCAGGGTGCTGGGTGCTCAGTGCTCGGGGTGCTGGGTGCTCAGTGCTCAGTACTCAGGGTGCTGGGTGCTCAGTGCTCGGGGTGCTGGGTGCCCAGTGCTCAGTACTCAGGGTGCTCGGTGCTCAGTGCTCGGGGTGCTGGGTGCTCAGTGCTCGGGGTGCTGGGTGCTCAGTACTCGGGGTGCTGGGTGCTCAGTCCTCAGGGTGTTGGGTGCTCAGTACTCCTGGTGCTGGGTGCTCAGTTCTCGGGGTGCTCGGTGCTCAGTACTCAGTGATCAGGGTTCTGAGTGCTCAGTGCTCAGGGTGCTGGGTGTTCAGTACTCAGGGAGCTGGGTGCTCAGTACTCAGGGTGCTGGGTGCTCAGTGCTCAGGGTGCTGGGTGCTCAGTACTCGGGGTGCTCGGTGCCCAGTGCTCAGGGTGCTGGGTGCTCAGTACTCAGGGTGCTGTGTACTCAGTGCTCAGGGTGCTCGGTGCTCAGTACTCGGGGTGCTGGGTGCTCATTCTCGGGGTGCTGGGTGCTCAGTGCTCGGGGTGCTGGGTGCTCAGTACTCAGGGTGCTGGGTGCTCAGTGCTCAGGGTGCTGGGTGCTCAGTACTCAGGGTGCTGGGTGCTCAGTGCTCAGGGTGCTGGGTGCTCAGTACTCAGGGTGCTGGGTGCTCAGTGCTCAGGGTGCTGGGTGCTCAGTACTCAGGGTGCTGGGAGCTCAGTGCTCAGGGTGATCGGTGCTCAGTACTCAGGGTGCTCAGTACTCAGGGTGCTGGGTGCTCAGTGCTCGGGGTGCTGGGTGCTCAGTATTCAGGGTGCTGGGTGCTCAGTGCTTTGGGTTCTGGGTGCTCAGTGCTCAGGGTGATCGGTGCTCAGTACTCAGGGTGCTGGGTGCTCAGTGCTCAGGGTGCTGGGTGCTCAGTCCTCAGGGTGCTTAGTGCTCAGGGTGCTGGGTGCTCAGTGCTCGGGGTGCTCGGTGCTCAGTACTCAGGGTGCTGAGTGCTCAGTACTCAGGGTGCTGGGTGCTCAGTACTCAGGGTGCTGGGTGCTCAGTGCTCAGGTTGCTGGGTGATCAGTGCTCAGGGTGCTGGGTGCCCAGTGCTCAGCGTGCTGGGTGCTCAGTGCTTGGTGTGCTCGGTGCTCAGTATGTTGTGTGCTCACTACTCAGGGTGCTGGGTGCTCAGTGCTCGGGGTGATCCGTGCTCAGTACTCAGGTTGCTGGGTGCTCAGTGCTCGGGGTGCTCAGTGCTCAGTACGTTGGGTGCTCACTACTCAGGGTGCTGGTTGCTCAGTGCTCAGGGTGCTGGGTGCTCAGTGCTCAGGGTGCTTGGTGCTCTGTGCTCAGGGTGCTGGGTGCTCAGTACTCAGGGTGCTCAGTGCTCAGTACTCAGGGTGCTCAGTGCTCAGTACTCAGGGTGCTCAGTTCTCAGGGTGCTGGATGCTCAGTACTCAGGGTGCATTGTGCTCAGTGCTCGGGGTGCTGGGTGCTCAGTGCTCAGGGTGCTCGGTGCTTAGTACTCAGGGTGCTCGGTGCTCGGGGTGCTGGGTGCTCAGTGCACGGGGTGCTGGGTGCTCAGTGCTCGGGGTGCTGGGTGCTCAGTGCTCAGGGTGCTGGGTGCTCAGTACTCAAGGTGCTGGCTGCTCAGTACTCAGGGTGCTGGGTGCTCAGTACTCAGGGAGCTCAGTGCTTGGGGTGCTGGGTGCTCAGTACTCAGGGTGCTCAGTGCTTGGGGTGTTGGGTGCTCAGTACTCAGGTTGCTGGGTGCTCAGTGATCAGGGTGTTGGGTGCTCAGTACTCAGGGTGCTGGGTGCTCTGTACTCAGGGTGCTGGGTGCTCAGTGCTCGGGGTGCTGGGTGCTCAGTGCTCGGGGTGCTGGGTGCTCAGTGCTTGGGGTGCTGGGTTCTCAGTGCTCGGGGTGCTGGGTGCTCAGTGCTCAGGGTGCTGGGTGCTCAGTGCTCGGGGTGCTGGGTGCTCAGTGCTCGGGGTGCTGGGTTCTCAGTGCTCGGGGTGCTCGGTGCTCAGTGCTCGGGGTGCTGGGTGCTCAGTACTCGTGGTAATCAGTGCTCAGTACTCAGGGTGCTGGGTGCCCAGTGCTCAGGGCGCTGGGTGCTCAGTGCTCAGGGTGCTATCTGCTCGGTGCTCAGGTTGCTGGGTGGTCAGTACTCGGGGTGCTGGGTGCTCAGTACTCAGGGTGCGGGGTGCTCATTGCTTGGGGTGCTGGTTGCTCAGTGCTCGGGGTGCTGGGTGCTCAGTGCTCGGGGCGCTGGGTGCTCAGTGCTCGGGTCGCTGGTTGCTCAGTGCTCGGGGCGCTGGGTGCTCAGTGCTCTGGGTGCTCGGTGCTCAGTACTCAGGGTGCTGGGTTCTCAGTGCTCGGGTTGCACGGTGCTCAGTATGTTGGGTGCTCAATACTCAGGGTGCTGAGTGCTCAGTGCTCAGGGTGCTCAGTGCTCAGTACTCAGGGTGCTCAGTGCTCAGTACTCAGGGTGCTCGGTGCTCAGGGTGCTGGGTGCTCAGCGCTCGGGGTGCTGGGTGCTCATTACTCGCGGTGCTGCGTGCTCAGTGCTCGGGGTGCTCGGTGCTCAGCACTCAGGGTGCTGGGTGCTCAGTACTCAGGTGCTGGGTGCTCAGTGCTCAGGGTGCTGGGTGCTCAGTGTTCGGGGTGCTGGGTGCTCAGTGCTCAGTACTCAGGGTGCTTGGTGTTCAGTGCTTGGGGTGCTGGGTGCTCAGTGCTCAGGGTGCTCAGTGCTCAGTACTCGGGGTGCTGGGTGCTCAGAGCTCAGGGTGCTCAATGCTCAGTACTCGGGGTGCTGTGTGCTCAGTGCTCAGGGTGCTCAGTGCTCGGGGTGCTGGGTGCTCAGTGCTCGGGGCGCTGGGTGCTCAGTGCTCGGGGTGCTGGGTGCTCAGTACTCAGGGTGCTGGGTGCTCAGTGCTCAGGGTGCTCAGTGCTCAGTACTCAGTGCTCAGGGTGCTCAGTACTCGGGGTGCTGGGTGCTCAGTGCTCAGGGTGCTCAGTGCTCAGTACTCAGTGCTCAGGGTGCTCAGTGCTCAGTGCTCAGGGTGCTGTATGTTCAGTACTCAGGGTGCTGGTTGCTCAGTACTCAGGGTGCTGGGTGCTCAGTGCTCAGGGTGCTGGGTGCTCAGTGCTCGGGGTGCTCAGTACTCAGGGTGCTGTGTGTTCAGTGCTCAGGGTACTGGATGCTCAGTACTCAGGGTGCTCGGTGCTTAGTACTCAGGGTGCTGGGTGCTCAGTACTCCGGGTGCTGGGTGCTCAGTGCTCGGGGTACTCGGAGCTCAGTACTCAGGGTGCTGGGTGCTCAGTTCTCGGGGTGATCGGTGCTCAGTACTCAGGGTGCTGGGCGCTCAGTGCTCGGGGTGCTTGGTGCTCAGTACGTTGGGTGCTCACTACTCAGGGTGCTGGGTGCTCAGTGCTCAGTGTGCTGGGTGCTCAGTGCTCAGGGTGCTGGGTGCTCAGTGCTCAGGGTGCTGTGTGCACAGTACTCAGGGTGCTGGGTGCTCAGTGCTCAGTACTCAGGGTGCTGGGTGCTCAGTGCTCGGGGTGCTGGGTGCTCAGTGCTCAGGGTGCTGGGTGCTCTGTGCTCGGGGTAATGGGTGCTCAGTACTCAGGGTGCTGGGTGCTCAGTACTCGGGTGCTGGGTGCTCAGTGCTCAGGGTGCTGGGTGCTCAGTGCTCGGGGTGCTGGGTGCTCAGTGCTCAGTACTCAGGGTGCTGGGTGCTCAGTGCTCGGGGTTCCTGGGTGCTCAGTGCTCAGGGTGCTGGGTGCTCAGTGCTCAGGGCGCTGGGTGCTCAGTGCTCAGTCCTCAGGGTGATGGGTGCACAGTGCTCAGGGTGCTGGGTGCTCAGTGCTCAGGGTGCTGGGTACTCAGTGCTCGGGGTGCTGGGTGCTCAGTACTCAGGGTGCTGGGTGCTCAGTACACATGGTGCTGGGTTCTCAGTGCTCGGGTTGCTGGGTGCTCAGTGCTCGGGGTGCTGGGTGCTCAGTGCTCGGGGTGCTGTGTGTTCAGTGCTCACGGTGCTGGGTGTTCAGTACTCAGGGTGCTGGGTGCTCAGTACTCAGGGTTCTCATTGCTCAGGGTGCTGGGTGCTCAGTACTCAGGGTGCTGGGTGCTCAGTACTCAGGGTGCTCAGTGCTCAGTACTCAGGGTGCTCAGTGCTCAGTACTCAGGGTGCTCGGTGCTCAGGGTGCTGGGTGCTCATTGCTCCGGGTGCTGGGTGCTCATTGCTCGCGGTGCTGCAAGCTCAGTACTCGGGGTGCTCGGTGCTCAGTACTCAGGGTGCTGGGTACTCAGTGCTCAGGGTGCTCGGTGCTCAGTACTCGGGGTGCTGGGTGCTCATTCTCGGGGTGCTTGGTGCTCAGTGCTCGGGGTGCTGGGTGCTCAGTACTCAGGGTGCTGGGTGCTCAGTGCTCAGGGTGCTGGGTGCTCAGTACTCAGGGTGCTGGGTGCTCAGTGCTCAGGGTGCTGGGTGCTCAGTACTCAGGGTGCTGGGTGCTCAGTGCTCAGGGTGCTGAGTGCTCAGTACTCAGGGTGCTGGGAGCTCAGTGCTCAGGGTGATCGGTGCTCAGTACTCAGGGTGCTCAGTACTCAGGGTGCTGTGTGCTCAGTGCTCGGGGTGCTGGGTGCTCAGTATTCAGGGTGCTGGGTGCTCAGTGCTTTGGGTTCTGGGTGCTCAGTGCTCAGGGTGATCGGTGCTCAGTACTCAGGGTGCTGGGTGCTCAGTGCTCAGGGTGCTGGGTGTTCAGTCCTCAGGGTGCTTAGTGCTCAGTGTGCTGGGTGCTCAGTGCTCGGGGTGCTCGGTGCTCAGTACTCAGGGTGCTGAGTGCTCAGTACTCAGGGTGCTGGGTGCTCAGTACTCAGGGTGCTGGGTGCTCAGTGCTCAGGTTGCTGGGTGATCAGTGCTCAGGGTGCTGGGTGCTCAGTGCTTGGTGTGCTCGGTGCTCAGTACGTTGGGTGCTCACTACTCAGGGTGCTGGGTGCTCAGTGCTCGGGGTGATCCGTGCTCAGTACTCAGGTTGCTGGGTGCTCAGTTCTCGGGGTGCTCAGTGCTCAGTACGTTGGGTGCTCACTACTCAGGGTGCTGGGTGCTCAGTGCTCAGGGTGCTGGGTGCTCAGTGCTCAGGGTGCTGGGTGCTCAGTGCTCAGGGTGCTGGGTGCTCAGTACTCAGGGTGCTGGTTGCTCAGTACTCAGGGTGCTCAGTGCTCAGTACTCAGGGTGCTCAGTGCTCAGTACTCAGGGTGCTCAGTTCTCAGGGTGCTGGGTGCTCAGTGCTCAGGGTGCTGGGTGCTCAGTGCTCAGGGTGCTCAGTGCTCAGTGCTCAGGGTGCTGGGTGCTCAGTACTCAGGGTGCTGTGTGCTCAGTGCTCGGGGTGCTGGGTGCTCAGTACTCAGAGTGCTGGGTGCTCAGTGCTCAGGGTGCTGGGTGCTCAGTGCTCAGGGTGCTCGGTGCTTAGTACTCAGGGTGCTCGGTGCTCGGGGTGCTGGGTGCTCAGTGCACGGGGTGCTGGGTGCTCAGTGCTCGGGGTGCTGGGTGCTCAGTGCTCAGGGTGCTGGGTGCTCAGTACTCAAGGTGCTGGCTGCTCAGTACTCAGGGTGCTGGGTGCGCAGTACTCAGGGAGCTCAGTGCTTGGGGTGCTGGGTGCTCAGTACTCAGGGTGCTCAGTGCTTGGGGTGTTGGGTGATCAGTACTCAGGTTGCTGGGTGCTCAGTGATCAGGGTGTTGGGTGCTCAGTACTCAGGGTGCTGGGTGCTCAGTACTCAGGGTGCTGGGTGCTCAGTGCTCGGGGTGCTGGGTGCTCAGTGCTCGGGGTGCTGGGTGCTCAGTGCTCGGGTTGCTGGGTGCTCAGTGCTCGGGGTGCTGGGTGCTCAGTGCTCAGGGTGCTGGGTGCTCAGTGCTCGGGGTGCTGGGTGCTCAGTGCTCGGGGTGCTGGGTTCTCAGTGCTCGGGGTGCTCGGTGCTCAGTGCTCGGGGTGCTGGGTGCTCAGTACTCGTGGTGCTCAGTGCTCAGTACTCAGGGTGCTGGGTGCTCAGTGCTCAGGGCGCTGGGTGCTCAGTCCTAGGGGTGCTGGCTGCTCGGTGCTCAGGTTGCTGGGTGGTCAGTACTCGGGGCGCTGGGTGCTCAGTACTCAGGGTGCGGGGTGCTCATTGCTTGGGGTGCTGGTTGCTCAGTGCTCGGGGTGCTGTGTGCTCAGTGCTCAGGGTGCTTGGTGCTCAGTGCTCAGGGTGCTGGGTGCTCAGTACTCAGGGTGCTGGGTGCTCAGTACTCGGGTGCTGGGTGCTCAGTGCTCAGGGTGCTGGGTGCTCAGTGCTCAGGGTGCTGGGTGCTCAGTGCTCGGGGTGCTGGGTGCTCAGTGCTCAGTACTCAGGGTGCTGGGTGCTCAGTGCTCAGTACTCAGGGTGCTGGGTGCTCAGTGCTTAGGGTGCTGGGTGCTCAGTTCTCAGGGTGCTGGGTGCTCAGTGCTCGGGGTGCTGGGTGCTCAGTGCTCAGTACTCAGGGTGCTGGGTGCTCAGTGCTCGGGGTGCTGGGTGCCCAGTGCTCAGTACTCAGGGTGCTGGGTGCTCAGTGCTCGGGGTGCTGGGTGCTCAGTGCTCGGGGTGCTGGGTGCTCAGTACTCGGGGTGCTGGGTGCTCAGTCCTCAGGGTGTTGGGTGCTCAGTACTCCGGGTGCTGGGTGCTCAGTTCTCGGGGTGCTCGGTGCTCAGTACTCAGTGATCAGGGTGCTGAGTGCTCAGTGCTCAGGGTGCTGGGTGTTCAGTACTCAGGGAGCTGGGTGCTCAGTACTCAGGGTGCTGGGTGCTCAGTGCTCAGGCTGCTGGGTGCTCAGTACTCGGGGTGCTCGGTGCCCAGTGCTCAGGGTGCTGGGTGCTCAGTACTCAGGGTGCTGGGTACTCAGTGCTCAGGGTGCTCGGTGCTCAGTACTCGGGGTGCTGGGTGCTCATTCTCGGGGTGCTGGGTGCTCAGTGCTCGGGGTGCTGGGTGCTCAGTTCTCAGGGTGCTGGGTGCTCAGTGCTCAGGGTGCTGGGTGCTCAGTACTCAGGGTGCTGGGTGCTCAGTGCTCAGGGTGCTGGGTGCTCAGTACTCAGGGTGCTGGGTGCTCAGTGCTCAGGGTGCTGGGTGCTCAGTACTCAGGGTGCTGGGAGCTCAGTGCTCAGGGTGATCGGTGCTCAGTACTCAGGGTGCTCTTTGCTCAGGGTGCTTGGTGCTCAGTGCTCAGGGTGCTGGGTGCTCAGTACTCAGGGTTCTCATTGCTCAGGGTGCTGGGTGCTCAGTACTCAGGGTGCTGGGTGCTCAGTACTCAGGGTGCTCAGTGCTCAGTACTCAGGGTGCTCAGTGCTCAGTACTCAGGGTGCTCGGTGCTCAGGGTGCTGGGTGCTCATTGCTCCGGGTGCTGGGTGCTCATTGCTCGCGGTGCTACATGCTCAGTGCTCGGGGTGCTCGGTGCTCAGTACTCAGGGTGCTGGGTACTCAGTGCTCAGGGTGCTCGGTGCTCAGTACTCGGGGTGCTGGGTGCTCATTCTCGGGGTGCTTGGTGCTCAGTGCTCGGGGTGCTGGGTGCTCAGTACTCAGGGTGCTGGGTGCTCAGTGCTCAGGGTGCTGGGTGCTCAGTACTCAGGGTGCTGGGTGCTCAGTGCTCAGGGTGCTGGGTGCTCAGTACTCAGGGTGCTGGGTGCTCAGTGCTCAGGGTGCTGGGTGCTCAGTACTCAGGGTGCTGGGAGCTCAGTGCTCAGGGTGATCGGTGCTCAGTACTCAGGGTGCTCAGTACTCAGGGTGCTGGGTGCTCAGTGCTCGGGGTGCTGGGTGCTCAGTATTCAGGGTGCTGGGTGCTCAGTGCTTTGGGTTCTGGGTGCTCAGTGCTCAGGGTGATCGGTGCTCAGTACTCAGGGTGCTGGGTGCTCAGTGCTCAGGGTGCTGGGTGCTCAGTCCTCAGGGTGCTTAGTGCTCAGGGTGCTGGGTGCTCAGTGCTCGGGGTGCTCGGTGCTCAGTACTCAGGGTGCTGAGTGCTCAGTACTCAGGGTGCTGGGTGCTCAGTACTCAGGGTGCTGGGTGCTCAGTGCTCAGGTTGCTGGGTGATCAGTGCTCAGGGTGCTGGGTCCTCAGTGCTCAGCGTGCTGGGTGCTCAGTGCTCGGGGTGCTGGGTGCTCAGTACTCAGGTTGCTGGGTGCTCAGTGCTTGGTGTGCTCGGTGCTCAGAACGTTGGGTGCTCACTACTCAGGGTGCTGGGTGCTCAGTGCTCGGGGTGATCCGTGCTCAGTACTCAGGTTGCTGGGTGCTCAGTTCTCGGGGTGCTCAGTGCTCAGTACGTTGGGTGCTCACTACTCAGGGTGCTGGGTGCTCAGTGCTCAGGGTGCTGGGTGCTCAGTGCTCAGGGTGCTTGGTGCTCAGTGCTCAGGGTGCAGGGTGCTCAGTACTCAGGGTGCTGGTTGCTCAGTACTCAGGGTGCTCAGTGCTCAGTACTCAGGGTGCTCAGTGCTCAGTACTCAGGGTGCTCAGTTCTCAGGGTGCTGGGTGCTCAGTCCTCAGGGTGCTGGGTGCTCAGTGCTCAGGGTGCTCAGTGCTCAGTGCTCAGGGTGCTGGGTGCTCAGTACTCAGGGTGCTGTGTGCTCAGTGCTCCGGGTGCTGGGTGCTCAGTACTCAGAGTGCTGGGTGCTCAGTGCTCAGGGTGCTGGGTGCTCAGTGCTCAGGGTGCTCGGTGCTTAGTACTCAGGGTGCTCGGTGCTCGGGGTGCTGGGTGCTCAGTGCACGGGGTGCTGGGTGCTCAGTGCACGGGGTGCTGGGTGCTCAGTGCTCGGGGTGCTGGGTGCTCAGTGCTCAGGGTGCTGGGTGCACAGTACTCAGGGTGCTGGGTTCTCAGTGCTCGGGGTGCTGGGTGCTCAGTACTCAGGGTGCTGGGTGCTCAGTACTCGGGTGCTGGGTGCTCAGTACTCAGGGTGCTGGGTGCTCAGTGCTCGGGGTGCTGGGTGCTCAGTGCTCAGTACTCAGGGTGCTGGGTGCTCAGTGCTCGGGGTGCTGGGTGCTCAGTGCTCAGGGTGCTGGGTGCTCAGTGCTCGGGGTGCTGGGTGCTCAGTACTCAGGGTGCTGGGTGCTCAGTACTCGGGTGCTGGGTGCTCAGTGCTCAGGGTGCTGGGTGCTCAGTGCTCGGGGTGCTGGGTGCTCAGTGCTCAGTACTCAGGGTGCTGGGTGCTCAGTGCTCGGGGTGCTGGGTGCTCAGTGCTCAGGGTGCTGGGTGCTCAGTGCTCAGGGCGCTGGGTGCTCAGTGCTCAGTCCTCAGGGTGATGGGTGCACAGTGCTCAGGGTGCTGGGTGCTCAGTGCTCAGGGTGCTGGGTACTCAGTGCTCGTTGTGCTGGGTGCTCAGTACTCAGGGTGCTGGGTGCTCAGTACACATGGTGCTGGGTTCTCAGTGCTCGGGTTGCTGGGTGCTCAGTGCTCGGGTTGCTGGGTGCTCAGTGCTCGGGGTGCTGTGTGTTCAGTGCTCACGGTGCTGGTTGTTCAGTACTCAGGGTGCTGGGTGCTCAGTACTCAGGGTTCTCATTGCTCAGGGTGCTGGGTGCTCAGTACTCTGGGTGCTGGGTGCTCAGTACTCAGGGTGCTCAGTGCTCAGTACTCAGGGTGCTCAGTGCTCAGTACTCAGGGTGCTCGGTGCTCAGGGTGCTGGGTGCTCATTGCTCCGGGTGCTGGGTGCTCATTGCTCGCGGTGCTGCATGCTCAGTGCTCGGGGTGCTCGGTGCTCAGTACTCATTGTGCTGGGTACTCAGTGCTCAGGGTGCTCGGTGCTCAGTACTCGGGGTGCTGGGTGCTCATTCTCGGGGTGCTTGGTGCTCAGTGCTCGGGGTGCTGGGTGCTCAGTACTCAGGGTGCTGGGTGCTCAGTTCTCAGGGTGCTGGGTGCTCAGTACTCAGGGTGCTGGGTGCTCAGTGCTCAGGGTGCTGGGTGCTCAGTACTCAGGGTGCTGGGTGCTCAGTGCTCAGGGTGCTGAGTGCTCAGTACTCAGGGTGCTGGGAGCTCAGTGCTCAGGGTGATCGGTGCTCAGTACTCAGGGTGCTCAGTACTCAGGTTGCTGGGTGCTCAGTCCTCGGGGTGCTGGGTGCTCAGTATTCAGGGTGCTGGGTGCTCAGTGCTTTGGGTTCTGGGTGCTCAGTGCTCAGGGTGATCGGTGCTCAGTACTCAGGGTGCTGGGTGCTCAGTGCTCAGGGTGCTGGGTGCTCAGTCCTCAGGGTGCTTAGTGCTCAGGGTGCTGGGTGCTCAGTGCTCGGGGTGCTCGGTGCTCAGTACTCAGGGTGCTGAGTGCTCAGTACTCAGGGTGCTGGGTGCTCAGTACTCAGGGTGCTGGGTGCTCAGTGCTCAGGTTGCTGGGTGATCAGTGCTCAGGGTGCTGGGTGCTCAGTGCTCAGCGTGCTGGGTGCTCAGTGCTCGGGGTGCTGGGTGCTCAGTACTCAGGGTGCTGTGTGCTCAGTGCTCGGGGTGCTGGGTGCTCAGTACTCAGAGTGCTGGGTGCTCAGTGCTCAGGGTGCTGGGTGCTCAGTGCTCAGGGTGCTCGGTGCTTAGTACTCAGGGTGCTCGGTGCTCGGGGTGCTGGGTGCTCAGTGCACGGGGTGCTGGGTGCTCAGTGCTCGGGGTGCTGGGTGTTCAGTGCTCAGGGTGCTGGGTGCTCAGTGCTCAGGGTGCTGGGTGCTCAGTGCTCAGGGTGTTGGGTGCACAGTACTCAGGGTGCTGGCTGCTCAGTGCTCGGGGTGCTGGGTGCTCAGTGCTCAGGGTGCTGGGTGCTCAGTACTCAGGGTGCTGGGTGCTCAGTGCTCAGGGTGCTGAGTGCTCAGTACTCAGGGTGCTGGGAGCTCAGTGCTCAGGGTGATCGGTGCTCAGTACTCAGGGTGCTCAGTACTCAGGGTGCTGGGTGCTCAGTCCTCGGGGTGCTGGGTGCTCAGTATTCAGGGTGCTGGGTGCTCAGTGCTTTGGGTTCTGGGTGCTCAGTGCTCAGGGTGATCGGTGCTCAGTACTCAGGGTGCTGGGTGCTCAGTGCTCAGGGCGCTGGGTGCTCAGTCCTCAGGGTGCTTAGTGCTCAGGGTGCTGGGTGCTCAGTGCTCGGGGTGCTCGGTGCTCAGTACTCAGGGTGCTGAGTGCTCAGTACTCAGGGTGCTGGGTGCTCAGTACTCAGGGTGCTGGGTGCTCAGTGCTCAGGTTGCTGGGTGATCAGTGCTCAGGGTGCTGGGTGCTCAGTGCTCAGCGTGCTGGGTGCTCAGTGCTCGGGGTGATGGGTGCTCAGTACTCAGGGTGCTGTGTGCTCAGTGCTCGGGGTGCTGGGTGCTCAGTACTCAGAGTGCTGGGTGCTCAGTGCTCAGGGTGCTGGGTGCTCAGTGCTCAGGGTGCTCGGTGCTTAGTACTCAGGGTGCTCGGTGCTCGGGGTGCTGGGTGCTCAGTGCACGGGGTGCTGGGTGCTCAGTGCTCGGGGTGCTGGGTGTTCAGTGCTCAGGGTGCTGGGTGCTCAGTGCTCAGGGTGCTGGGTGCTCAGTGCTCAGGGTGTTGGGTGCACAGTACTCAGGGTGCTGGGTGCTCAGTGCTCGGGGTGCTGGGTGCTCAGTACTCAGGGTGCTGGGTGCTCAGTACTCGGGTGCTGGGTGCTCAGTACTCAGGGTGCTGGGTGCTCAGTGCTCGGGGTGCTGGGTGCTCAGTGCTCAGGGTGCTGGGTGCTCAGTGCTCAGGGCGCTGGGTGCTCAGTGCTCAGTCCTCAGGGTGATGGGTGCACAGTGCTCAGGGTGCTGGGTGCTCAGTGCTCAGGGTGCTGGGTACTCAGTGCTCGGGGTGCTGGGTGCTCAGTACTCAGGGTGCTGGGTGCTCAGTACTCGGGTGCTGGGTGCTCAGTACTCAGGGTGCTGGGTGCTCAGTGCTCGGGGTGCTGGGTGCTCAGTGCTCAGTACTCAGGGTGCTGGGTGCTCAGTGCTCGGGGTGCTGGGTGCTCAGTGCTCAGGGTGCTGGGTGCTCAGTGCTCGGGGTGCTGGGTGCTCAGTACTCAGGGTGCTGGGTGCTCAGTACTCGGGTGCTGGGTGCTCAGTGCTCAGGGTGCTGGGTGCTCAGTGCTCGGGGTGCTGGGTGCTCAGTGCTCAGTACTCAGGGTGCTGGGTGCTCAGTGCTCGGGGTGCTGGGTGCTCAGTGCTCAGGGTGCTGGGTGCTCAGTGCTCAGGGCGCTGGGTGCTCAGTGCTCAGTCCTCAGGGTGATGGGTGCACAGTGCTCAGGGTGCTGGGTGCTCAGTGCTCAGGGTGCTGGGTACTCAGTGCTCGTTGTGCTGGGTGCTCAGTACTCAGGGTGCTGGGTGCTCAGTACACATGGTGCTGGGTTCTCAGTGCTCGGGTTGCTGGGTGCTCAGTGCTCGGGTTGCTGGGTGCTCAGTGCTCGGGGTGCTGTGTGTTCAGTGCTCACGGTGCTGGTTGTTCAGTACTCAGGGTGCTGGGTGCTCAGTACTCAGGGTTCTCATTGCTCAGGGTGCTGGGTGCTCAGTACTCTGGGTGCTGGGTGCTCAGTACTCAGGGTGCTCAGTGCTCAGTACTCAGGGTGCTCAGTGCTCAGTACTCAGGGTGCTCGGTGCTCAGGGTGCTGGGTGCTCATTGCTCCGGGTGCTGGGTGCTCATTGCTCGCGGTGCTGCATGCTCAGTGCTCGGGGTGCTCGGTGCTCAGTACTCAGGGTGCTGGGTACTCAGTGCTCAGGGTGCTCGGTGCTCAGTACTCGGGGTGCTGGGTGCTCATTCTCGGGGTGCTTGGTGCTCAGTGCTCGGGGTGCTGGGTGCTCAGTACTCAGGGTGCTGGGTGCTCAGTGCTCAGGGTGCTGGGTGCTCAGTACTCAGGGTGCTGGGTGCTCAGTGCTCAGGGTGCTGGGTGCTCAGTACTCAGGGTGCTGGGTGCTCAGTGCTCAGGGTGCTGAGTGCTCAGTACTCAGGGTGCTGGGAGCTCAGTGCTCAGGGTGATCGGTGCTCAGTACTCAGGGTGCTCAGTACTCAGGTTGCTGGGTGCTCAGTCCTCGGGGTGCTGGGTGCTCAGTATTCAGGGTGCTGGGTGCTCAGTGCTTTGGGTTCTGGGTGCTCAGTGCTCAGGGTGATCGGTGCTCAGTACTCAGGGTGCTGGGTGCTCAGTGCTCAGGGTGCTGGGTGCTCAGTCCTCAGGGTGCTTAGTGCTCAGGGTGCTGGGTGCTCAGTGCTCGGGGTGCTCGGTGCTCAGTACTCAGGGTGCTGAGTGCTCAGTACTCAGGGTGCTGGGTGCTCAGTACTCAGGGTGCTGTGTGCTCAGTGCTCAGGTTGCTGGGATTGTCAGTGCTCAGGGTGCTGGGTGCTCAGTGCTCAGCGTGCTGGGTGCTCAGTGCTCGGGGTGCTGGGTGCTCAGTACTCAGGGTGCTGTGTGCTCAGTGCTCGGGGTGCTGGGTGCTCAGTACTCAGAGTGCTGGGTGCTCAGTGCTCAGGGTGCTGGGTGCTCAGTGCTCAGGGTGCTCGGTGCTTAGTACTCAGGGTGCTCGGTGCTCGGGGTGCTGGGTGCTCAGTGCACGGGGTGCTGGGTGCTCAGTGCTCGGGGTGCTGGGTGTTCAGTGCTCAGGGTGCTGGGTGCTCAGTGCTCAGGGTGCTGGGTGCTCAGTGCTCAGGGTGTTGGGTGCACAGTACTCAGGGTGCTGGGTGCTCAGTGCTCGGGGTGCTGGGTGCTCAGTGCTCAGGGTGCTGGGTGCTCAGTACTCAGGGTGCTGGGTGCTCAGTGCTCAGGGTGCTGAGTGCTCAGTACTCAGGGTGCTGGGAGCTCAGTGCTCAGGGTGATCGGTGCTCAGTACTCAGGGTGCTCAGTACTCAGGGTGCTGGGTGCTCAGTCCTCGGGGTGCTGGGTGCTCAGTATTCAGGGTGCTGGGTGCTCAGTGCTTTGGGTTCTGGGTGCTCAGTGCTCAGGGTGATCGGTGCTCAGTACTCAGGGTGCTGGGTGCTCAGTGCTCAGGGTGCTGGGTGCTCAGTCCTCAGGGTGCTTAGTGCTCAGGGTGCTGGGTGCTCAGTGCTCGGGGTGCTCGGTGCTCAGTACTCAGGGTGCTGAGTGCTCAGTACTCAGGGTGCTGGGTGCTCAGTACTCAGGGTGCTGGGTGCTCAGTGCTCAGGTTGCTGGGTGATCAGTGCTCAGGGTGCTGGGTGCTCAGTGCTCAGCGTGCTGGGTGCTCAGTGCTCGGGGTGCTGGGTGCTCAGTACTCAGGGTGCTGTGTGCTCAGTGCTCGGGGTGCTGGGTGCTCAGTACTCAGAGTGCTGGGTGCTCAGTGCTCAGGGTGCTGGGTGCTCAGTGCTCAGGGTGCTCGGTGCTTAGTACTCAGGGTGCTCGGTGCTCGGGGTGCTGGGTGCTCAGTGCACGGGGTGCTGGGTGCTCAGTGCTCGGGGTGCTGGGTGTTCAGTGCTCAGGGTGCTGGGTGCTCAGTGCTCAGGGTGCTGGGTGCTCAGTGCTCAGGGTGTTGGGTGCACAGTACTCAGGGTGCTGGGTGCTCAGTGCTCGGGGTGCTGGGTGCTCAGTACTCAGGGTGCTGGGTGCTCAGTACTCGGGTGCTGGGTGCTCAGTACTCAGGGTGCTGGGTGCTCAGTGCTCGGGGTGCTGGGTGCTCAGTGCTCAGGGTGCTGGGTGCTCAGTGCTCAGGGCGCTGGGTGCTCAGTGCTCAGTCCTCAGGGTGATGGGTGCACATTGCTCAGGGTGCTGGGTGCTCAGTGCTCAGGGTGCTGGGTACTCAGTGCTCGGGGTGCTGGGTGCTCAGTACTCAGGGTGCTGGATGCTCAGTACACATGGTGCTGGGTTCTCAGTGCTCGGGTTGCTGATTGCTCAGTGCTCGGGGTGCTGGGTGCTCAGTGCTCGGGGTGCTGTGTGTTCAGTGCTCACGGTGCTGGGTGTTCAGTACTCAGGCTGCTGGGTGCTCAGTACTCAGGGTTCTCATTGCTCAGGGTGCTGGGTGCTCAGTACTCAGGGTGCTGGGTGCTCAGTACTCAGGGTGCTCAGTGCTCAGTACTCAGGGTGCTCAGTGCTCAGTACTCAGGGTGCTCGGTGCTCAGGGTTCTGGGTGCTCATTGCTCCGGGTGCTGGGTGCTCATTGCTCGCGGTGCTGCATGCTCAGTGCTCGGGGTGCTCGGTGCTCAGTACTCAGGGTGCTGGGTACTCAGTGCTCAGGGTGCTCGGTGCTCAGTACTCGGGGTGCTGGGTGCTCATTCTCGGGGTGCTTGGTGCTCAGTGCTCGGGGTGCTGGGTGCTCAGTACTCAGGGTCCTGGGTGCTCAGTGCTCAGGGTGTTGGGTGCTCAGTACTCAGGGTGCTGGGTGCTCAGTGCTCAGGGTGCTGGGTGCTCAGTACTCAGGGTGCTGGGTGCTCAGTGCTCAGGGTGCTGAGTGCTCAGTACTCAGGGTGCTGGGAGCTCAGTGCTCAGGGTGATCGTTGCTCAGTACTCAGGGTGCTCAGTACTCAGGGTGCTGGGTGCTCAGTGCTCGGGGTGCTGGGTGCTCAGTATTCAGGGTGCTGGGTGCTCAGTGCTTTGGGTTCTGGGTGCTCAGTGCTCAGGTTGATCGGTGCTCAGTACTCAGGGTGCTGGGTGCTCAGTGCTCAGGGTGCTGGGTGCTCAGTCCTCAGGGTGCTTAGTGCTCAGGGTGCTGGGTGCTCAGTGCTCGGGGTGCTCGGTGCTCAGTACTCAGGGTGCTGAGTGCTCAGTACTCAGGGTGCTGGGTGCTCAGTACTCAGGGTGCTGGGTGCTCAGTGCTCAGGTTGCTGGGTGATCAGTGCTCAGGGTGCTGGGTGCTCAGTGCTCAGCGTGCTGGGTGCTCAGTGCTCGGGGTGCTGGGTGCTCAGTACTCAGGTTGCTGGGTGCTCAGTGCTTGGTGTGCTCGGTGCTCAGTACGTTGGGTGCTCACTACTCAGGGTGCTGGGTGCTCAGTGCTCGGGGTGATCCGTGCTCAGTACTCAGGTTGCTGGGTGCTCAGTTCTCGGGGTGCTCAGTGCTCAGTACGTTGGGTGCTCACTACTCAGGGTGCTGGGTGCTCAGTGCTCAGGGTGCTGGGTGCTCAGTGCTCAGGGTGCTTGGTGCTCAGTACTCAGTGTGCTCAGTGCTCAGTACTCAGGGTGCTCAGTGCTCAGTACTCAGGGTGCTCAGTTCTCAGGGTGCTGGGTGCTCAGTCCTCAGGGTGCTGGGTGCTCAGTGCTCAGGGTGCTCAGTGCTCAGTGCTCAGGGTGCTGGGTGCTCAGTACTCAGGGTGCTGTGTGCTCAGTGCTCGGGGTGCTGGGTGCTCAGTACTCAGAGTGCTGGGTGCTCAGTGCTCAGGGTGCTGGGTGCTCAGTACTCAGGGTGCTGTGTGCTCAGTGCTCGGGGTGCTGGGTGCTCAGTACTCAGAGTGCTGGGTGCTCAGTGCTCAGGGTGCTGGGTGCTCAGTGCTCAGGGTGCTCGGTGCTTAGTACTCAGGGTGCTCGGTGCTCGGGGTGCTGGGTGCTCAGTACACGGGGTGCTGGGTGCTCAGTGTTCGGGGTGCTGGGTGCTCAGTGCTCAGGGTGCTGGGTGCTCAGTACTCAAGGTGCTGGCTGCTCAGTACTCAGGGTGCTGGGTGCTCAGTACTCAGGGAGCTCAGTGCTTGGGGTGCTGGGTGCTCAGTACTCAGGGTGCTCAGTGCTTGGGGTGTTGGGTGCTCAGTACTCAGGTTGCTGGGTGCTCAGTGATCAGGGTGTTGGGTGCTCAGTACTCAGGGTGCTGGGTGCTCAGTACTCAGGGTGCTGGGTGCTCAGTGCTCGGGGTGCTGGGTGCTCAGTGCTCGGGGTGCTGGGTGCTCAGTGCTCGGGGTGCTGGGTGCTCAGTGCTCGGGGTGCTGGGTGCTCAGTGCTCGGGGTGCTGGGTGCTCAGTGCTCGGGGTGCTGGGTGCTCAGTGCTCGGGGTGCTGGGTTCTCAGTGCTCGGGGTGCTCGGTGCTCAGTGCTCGGGGTGCTGGGTGCTCAGTACTCGTGGTGCTCAGTGCTCAGTACTCAGGGTGCTGGGTGCTCAGTGCTCAGGGCGCTGGGTGCTCAGTGCTAGGGGTGCTGGCTGCTCGGTGCTCAGGTTGCTGGGTGGTCAGTACTCGGGGCGCTGGGTGCTCAGTACTCAGGGTGCGGGGTGCTCATTGCTTGGGGTGCTGGTTGCTCAGTGCTCGGGCTGCTGGGTGCTCAGTGCTCAGGGTGCTTGGTGCTCAGTGCTCAGGGTGCTGGGTGCTCAGTACTCAGGGTGCTGGGTGCTCAGTACTCGGGTGCTGGGTGCTCAGTACTCAGGGTGCTGGGTGCTCAGTGCTCAGGGTGCTGGGTGCTCAGTGCTCAGGGTTCTGGGTGCTCAGTACTCAGGGTGCTCGGTGCTCGGGTTGCTGGGTGCTCAGTGCTCGGGGTGCTCGGTGCTCAGTCCTCCGGGTGCTCAGTGCTCAGTACTCAGGGTGCTGGGTGCTCAGTGCTCAGGGTGCTGGGTGCTCAGTACTCAGGGTGCTGGGTGCACGGTGCTCAGTACGCTGGGTGCTCAGTACTCAGGGTGCTGGGTGCACAGTACTCAGGGTGCTCGGTGCTCAGTACTCAGGGTGCTGGGTGCTCAGTGCTCGGGGTGCTGGGTGCTCAGTACTCAGGGTGCTCAGTGCTCAGTACTCAGCGTGCTGGGTGCTCAGTGCTCAGGGTGCTCGGTGTTCAGTACTCAGGGTGCTCAGTGCTCAGTACTCAGCGTGCTGGGTGCTCAGTGCTCAGGGTGCTCGGTGCTCAGTACTCAGGGTGCTCAGTGCTCAGTACTCAGCGTGCTGGGTGCTCAGTGCTCAGGGTGCTCGGTGCTCAGTACTCAGGGTGCTCAGTGCTCAGTACTCAGCGTGCTGGGTGCTCAGTGCTCGGGGTGCTGGGTGCTCAGTACTCAGGGTGCTGGGTGCTCAGTACTCGTTGTGCTGGGTGCTAAGTGCTCAGGGTGCTGTGTGCTCAGTACTCAGAGTGCTCAGTGCTCAGTACTCAGCGTGCTGGGTGCTCAGTGCTCAGGGTGCTCGGTGCTCAGTACTCAGGGTGCTCAGTGCTCAGTACTCAGCGTGCTGGGTGCTCAGTGCTCAGGGTGCTGGGTGCTCAGTACTCAGGGTGCTGGGTGCTTAGTACTCAGGGTGCTCGGTCCTCAGTGCTCAGGGTGCTGGGTGCTCAGTACTCAGGGAGCAGGGTGCTCAGTGCTCAGGGTGCTCAGTGCTCAGTACTCAGGGTGCTCGGTGCTCAGTGATCAGGTTGCTCAGTGCTCAGTACTCAGGGTGCTCAGTGCTCAGTGCTCTGGGTGCTGGGTGCTCAGTGCTCGGGGTGCTGGGTGCTCAGTGCTCAGGGTGCTGGGTGCTCAGTACTCAGGGTGCTCAGTGCTCAGGGTGCTGGGTGCTCAGTGCTCGGGGTGCTGGGTACTCAGTGCTCAGTACACAGGGTGCTGGGTGCTCAGTGCTCTGGGTGCTGGGTGCTCAGTACTCAGTACTCAGGGTGCTGGGTGCTCAGTGCTCGGGGTGCTGGATGCTCAGTACTCAGGGTGCTGGGTGCTCAGTGCTCAGGGTGCTGGATGCACAGTACTCAGGGTGCTGGGTCCTCAGTGCTCAGGGTGCTGGGTGCTCAGTGCTCGGGGTGCTCAGTACTCAGGGTGCTTTGTGTTCAGTGCTCAGGGTACTGGGTGCTCAGTACTGAGGGTGCTCGGTGCTTAGTACTCAGGGTGCTGGGTGCTCAGTACTCAGGGTGCTCATTGCTCAGGGTGCTGCGTGCTCAGTACTCAGGGTGCTCATTGCTCAGGGTGCTGGGTGCTCAGTACTCAGTGTGCTGGGTGCTCAGTGCTCGGGGTGCTCGGTGCTCAGTGCTCAGGGTGCTGGGTGCTCAGTACTCAGGGTGCTCATTGCTCAGGGTGCTGGGTGCTCAGTACTCAGGGTGCTGGGTGCTCAGTACTCAGGGTGCTCAGTGCTCAGTACTCAGGGAGCTCAGTGCTCAGTACTCAGCGTGCTGGGTGCTCATTGCTCAGGGGGCTGGGTGCTCAGTGCTGAGGGTGCTCAGTACTCAGGGTGCTGTGTGTTCAGTGCTCAGGGTACTGGGTGCTCAGTACTCAGGGTGCTGGGTGCTCAGTGCTCGGGGTGCTGGGTGCTCAGTGCTCAGTACTCAGTGTGCTGGGTGCTCAGTGCTCATGGTGCTGGGTGCTCAGTGCTCAGGGTGCTGGGTGCTCAGTGCTCACGGTGCTGGGTACTCAGTGCTCGGGGTGCTCAGTGCTCAGTACTCGCGGTGCTGGGTGCTCAGTGCTCAGGGTGCTCAATGCTCAGTACTCGGGGTGCTGTGTGCTCAGTGCTCAGGGTGCTCAGTGCTCAGTGCTCGAGGTGCTGGGTGCTCAGTGCTCTTGGCGCTGGGTGCTCAGTGCTCGTGGTGCTGGGTGCTCAGTACTCGCGGTGCTGCGTGCTCAGTGCTCAGGGTGCTCAGTGCTCAGTACTCAGTGCTCAGGGTGCTCAGTGCTCAGTGCTCAGGGTGCTGGGTGTTCAGTACTCAGGGTGCTGGGTGCTCAGTACTCAGGGTGCTGGGTACTCAGTGCTCAGGGTGCTGGGTGCTCAGTGCTCGGGGTGCTCAGTACTCAGGCTGCTGTGTGTTCAGTGCTCAGGGTACTGGGTGCTCAGTACTCAGGGTGCTCGGTGCTTAGTACTCAGGGTGCTGGGTGCTCAGTACTCCGGTTGCTGGGTGCTCAGTGCTCGGGGTGCTCGGAGCTCAGTACTCAGAGTGCTGGGTGCTCAGTTCTCGGGGTGATCGGTGCTCAGTACTCAGGGTGCTGGGTGCTCAGTGCTCGGGGTGCTCGGTGCTCAGTACGTTGGGTGCTCACTACTCAGGGTGCTGGGTGCTCAGTGCTCAGTGTGCTGGGTGCTCAGTGCTCAGGGTGCTGGGTGCTCAGTGCTCAGGGTGCTGGGTGCTCAGTACTCAGGGTGCTGGGTGCTCAGTGCTCGGGGTGCTGGGTGCTCAGTGCTCAGGGTGCTGGGTGCTCAGTACTCAGGGTGCTGGGTGCTCAGTACTCAGGGTGCTGGGTGCTCAGTACTCGGGTGCTGGGTGCTCAGTGCTCAGGGTGCTGGGTGCTCAGTGCTCGGGGTGCTGGGTGCTCAGTGCTCAGTACTCAGGGTGCTGGGTGCTCAGTGCTCGGGGTGCTGGGTGCTCAGTGCTCAGGGTGCTGGGTGCTCAGTGCTCGGGGTGCTGGGTGCTCAGTGCTCAGTACTCAGGGTGCTGGGTACTCAGTGCTCGGGGTGCTGGGTGCTCAGTGCTCAGGGTGCTGGGCGCTCAGTACTCAGGGTGCTGGGTGCTCAGTACTCAGGGTGCTGGGTGCTCAGTACTCGGTTGCTGGGTGCTCAGTGCTCAGGGTGCTGGGTGCTCAGTGCTCGGGGTGCTGGGTGCTCAGTGCTCAGTACTCAGGGTGCTGGGTGCTCAGTGCTCGGGGTGCTGGGTGCTCAGTGCTCAGGGTGCTGGGTGCTCAGTGCTCAGGGCGCTGGGTGCTCAGTGCTCATGGTGCTGGGTGCTCAGTGCTCAGTCCTCAGGGTGATGGGTGCACAGTGCTCAGGGTGCTGGGTGCTCAGTGCTCAGGGTGCTGGGTACTCAGTGCTCGGGGTGCTGGGTGCTCAGTACTCAGTGTGCTGGGTGCTCCGTACACATGGTGCTGGGTTCTCAGTGCTCGGGTTGCTGGGTGCTCAGTGCTCGGGGTGCTGGGTGCTCAGTGCTCGGGGTGCTGTGTGTTCAGTGCTCAGGGTGCTGGGTGTTCAGTACTCAGGGTGCTGGGTGCTCAGTACTCAGGGTTCTCATTGCTCAGGGTGCTGGGTGCTCAGTACTCAGGGTGCTCAGTGCTCAGTACTCAGGGTGCTCAGTGCTCAGTACTCAGGGTGCTCGGTGCTCAGGGTGCTGGGTGCTCAGTGCTCGGGGTGCTCGGTGCTCAGTACTCAGGGTGCTGTGTGCTCAGTGCTCAGGGTGCTGGGTGCTCAGTGCTCAGGGTGCTGGGTGCTCAGTGCTCAGGATGCTGGGTGCTCAGTACTCAGGGTGCTCGGTGCTCGGGGTGCTGGGTGCTCAGTGCTTGGGGTGCTCGGTGCTGAGTACTCGGGGTGCTCAGTGCTCAGTACTCAGGGTGCTGGGTGCTCAGTGCTCAGGGTGCTGGGTGCTCAGTACTCAGGGTGCTGGGTGCTCAGTGCTCAGGGTGCTGGGTGCTCAGTACTCAGGGTGCTCGGTTCTCAGTACTCAGGGTGCTGGGTGCTCAGTGCTCGGGGTGCTGGGTGCTCAGTACTCAGGGTGCTCAGTGCCCAGTACTCAGCGTGCTGGGTGCTCAGTGCTCAGGGTGCTCGGTGCTCAGTACTCAGGGTGCTCAGTGCTCAGTACTCAGCGTGCTGGGTGCTCAGTGCTCAGGGTGCTCGGTGCTCAGTACTCAGGGTGCTCAGTGCTCAGTACTCAGCGTGCTGGGTGCTCAGTGCTCAGGGTGCTCGGTGCTCAGTACTTAGGGTGCTCAGTGCTCAGTACTCAGCGTGCTGGGTGCTCAGTGCTCAGGGTGCTCGGTGCTCAGTACTCAGGGTGCTCATTGCTCAGTACTCAGCGTGCTGGGTGCTCAGTGCTCGGGGTGCTGGGTGCTCAGTACTCAGGGTGCTGGGTGCTCAGTACTCGTTTTGCTGGGTGCTAAGTGCTCAGGGTGCTGGGTGCTCAGAACTCAGGGTGCTGGGTGCTCAGTACTCAGGGTGCTCAGTGCTCAGTACTCAGCGTGCTGGGTGCTCAGTGCTCAGGGTGCTGGGTGCTCAGTACTCAGGGTGCTGGGTGCTTAGTACTCAGTGTGCTCGGTCCTCAGTGCTCAGGGTGCTGGGTGCTCAGTACTCAGGGAGCAGGGTGCTCAGTGCTCAGGGTGCTCAGTGTTCAGTACTCAGGGTGCTCTGTGCTCAGTGCTCAGGGTGCTCAGTGCTCAGTACTCAGGGTGCTCAGTGCTCAGTGCTCTGGGTGCTGGGTGCTCAGTGCTCGGGGTGCTGGTTGCTCAGTGCTCAGGGTGCTGGGTGCTCAGTACTCAGGGTGCTCAGTGCTCAGGGTGCTGGGTGCTCAGTGCTCGTTGTGCTGGGTACTCAGTGCTCAGTACACAGGGTGCTGGGTGCTCAGTGCTCTGGGTGCTGGGTGCTCAGTACTCAGTACTCAGGGTGCTGGGTGCTCAGTGCTCGGGGTGCTGGATGCTCAGTACTCAGGGTGCTGGGTGCTCAGTGCTCGGGGTGCTGGATGCACAGTACTCAGTGTGCTGGGTCCTCAGTGCTCAGGGTGCTCAGTACTCAGGGTGCTGTGTGTTCAGTGCTCAGGGTACTGTGTTCTCAGTACTGAGGTTGCTCGGTGCTTAGTACTCAGAGTGCTGGGTGCTCAGTACTCAGGGTGCTCATTGCTCAGGGTGCTGGGTGCTCAGTACTCAGGGTGCTCATTGCTCAGGGTGCTGGGTGCTCAGTACTCAGGGTGCTGGGTGCTCAGTACTCAGGGTGCTCAGTGCTCAGTACTCAGGGAGCTCAGTGCTCAGTACTCAGGGTGCTCAGTGCTCAAGGTGCTGGGTGCTCACTGCTCGGGGTGCTGGGTGCTCAGTGCTCAGGTTGCTGGGTGCTCAGTGCTCAGGGTGCTCGGTGCTCAGTGCTCTGGGTGCTGGGTGCTCAGTACTCAGGGTGCTCAGTGCTCAGTACTCAGGGTGCTCAGTGCTCAGTACTCAGGGTGCTCAGTGCTCAGGGTGCTGGGTGCTCAGTGCTCGGGGTGCTGGGTGCTCAGTCCTCAGGGTGCTGGGTGCTCAGTGCTCAGGGTGGTCGGTGCTCAGTGCTCAGGGTGCTGGGTGCTAAGTACTCAGGGTGCTGGGTGCTCAGTGCTCGGGGTGCTGGGTGCTCAGTACTCAGTCAGGGTGCTCAGTGCTCAGTACTCGGGGTGCTGGGTGCTCAGTACTCAGGGTGATGGGTGCTTAGTACTCAGGGTGCTCAGTGCTCAGTACACAGGGTGCTGGGTCCTCAGTGCTCGGGGTGCTGGGTGCTCAGTGCTCAGTACTCAGGGTGCTGGGTGCTCAGTGCTCGGGGTGCTGGGTGCTCAGTACTCAGCGTGCTGGGTGCTCAGTACTCAGGGTGCTGGGTGCTCAGTGCTCAGGATGCTGGGTGCTCAGTGCTCAGGGTGCTGGGTGCTCAGTGATCGGGGTGCTGGGTGCTCAGTACTCAGGGTGCTCAGTGCTCAGTACTCAGTGCTCGGGGTCCTGGGTGCTCCGTGCTCGGGGTGCTGGGTGCTCAGTGATCTGGGTGCTTAGTGCTCAGTACTCAGGGTGCTGGGTGCTCAGTACTCAGGGTGCTGGGTGCTCATTCTCGGGGTGCTGGGTGCTCAGTGCTCGGGGTGCTGGGTGCTCAGTACTCAGGGTGCTGGGGGCTCAGTACTCAGGGTGCTGGGTGCTCAGTACTCAGGGTGCTCGGTTCTCAGTACTCAGGGTGTTGGGTGCTCATTCTCGGGGTGCTGAGTGCTCAGTGCTCGGGGTGCTGGGTGCTCAGTACTCAGGGTGCTGGGGGCTCAGTACTCAGGGTGCTGGGTGCTCAGTACTCAGGGTGATCTGTTCTCAGTACTCAGGTTGCTGGGTGCTCAGTGCTCGGGGTGCTGGGTGCTCAGTACTCGGGGTGCTCAGTGCTCAGTACTCAGGGTGCTGGGAGCTCAGTACTCAGGGTGCTGGGTGTTCAGTGCTCGGGGTGCTCGGTGCTCAGTACTCGGGGTGCTGGGTGCGCAGTACTCGGGGTGCTGGGTGCTCAGTGCTCTGGGTGCTGGGTGCTCAGTGCTCGGGGTGCTGGGTGCTCAGTGCTGAGGGTGGTGCTGTGTGCTCAGTACTCAGGGTGCTGGGTGCTCAGTGCTCAGGGTGCTGGGTGCTGAGTACTAAGGGTGCTGGGTGCTCAGTACTCAGGGTGCTCGGTGCTCAGTACTCAGGGTGCTGAGTGCTCAGTGCTCAGGGTGCTGGGTACTCAGTACTCAGGGTGCTGGGTGCTCAGTGCTCAGGGTGATCGGTGCTCAGTACTCAGGATGCTCAGTACTCAGGGTGCTGGGTGCTCAGTGCTCGGGGTGCTGGGTGCTCAGTACTCGGGGTGCTGGATGCTCTGTACTCAGGGTGCTGGGTGCTCAGTGCTCGGGGTCCTGGGTGCTCAGTGCTCAGGGTGATCGGTGCTCAGTACTCAGGGTGCTGGGTGCTCAGTGCTCAGGGTGCTGGGTGCTCAGTCCTCAGGGTGCTCAGTGCTCAGGGTGCTGGGTGCTCAGTGCTCGGGGTGCTGGGTGCTCAGTGCTCAGGGTGCTGGGTGCTCAGTACTAAGGGTGCTGGGTGCTCAGTACTCAGGGTGCTCGGTGCTCAGTACTCAGGGTGCTGATTGCTCAGTGCTCAGGGTGCTGGGTACTCAGTACTCAGGGTGCTGGGTGCTCAGTGCTCAGGGTGATCGGTGCTCAGTACTCAGGATGCTCAGTACTCAGGGTGCTGGGTGCTCAGTGCTCGGGGTGCTGGGTGCTCAGTACTCGGGGTACTGGATGCTCTGTACTCAGGGTGCTGGGTGCTCAGTGCTCAGGGTGCTGGGTGCTCAGTGCTCAGTACTCAGGGTGCTGGGTGCTCAGTGCTCGGGGTGCTGGGTGCTCAGTACTCAGCATGCTCCGTGCTCAGTACTCAGGGTGCTGGGTGCTCAGTGCTCAGGGTGCTGGGTGCTCAGTGATCAGGGTGCTTGGTGCTCAGTGATCGGGGTGCTGGGTGCTCAGTACTCAGGGTGCTCAGTGCTCGGGGAGCTAGGTGCTCAGTACTCAGGGTGCTGGGTGCTCAGTACTCAGTGCTCGGGGTCCTGGGTGCTCCGTGCTCGGGGTGCTGGGCGCTCAGTGCTCTGGGTGTTTAGTGCTCAGTACTCAGGGTGCTGGGTGCTCAGTACTCAGGGTGCTGGGTGCTCAGTGCGCGGGGTGCTGGGTGCTCAGTACTCAGGGTGCTGGGGGCTCAGTACTCAGGGTGCTGGGTGCTCAGTACTCAGGGTGCTCGGTTCTCAGTACTGAGGGTGCTGGGTGCTCATTCTCGGGGTGCTGGGTGCTCAGTGCTCGGGGTGCTGGGTGCTCAGTACTCAGGGTGCTGGTGGCTCAGTACTCAGGGTGCTGGGTGCTCAGTACTCAGGGTGATCTGTTCTCAGTACTCAGGTTGCAGGGTGCTCAGTGCTCGGGGTGCTGGGTGCTCAGTACTCGGGGTGTTCAGTGCTCAGTGCTCAGGGTGTTGGGTGCTCAGTACTCAGGGTGCTGGGTGTTCAGTGCTGGGGGTGCTCGGTGCTCAGTACTCGGGGTGCTGGGTGCTCAGTGCTGAGAGTGGTGCTGGGTGCTCAGTACTCAGGGTGCTGGGTGCTCAGTGCTCAGGGTGCTGGGTGCTCAGTACTAAGGGTGCTGGGTGCTCAGTACTCAGGGTGCTGGGTGCTCAGTACTCAGGGTGCTGGGTGCTCAGTGCTCAGGGTGCTGGGTACTCAGTACTCAGTGTGCTGGGTGCTCAGTACTCACTGTGCTGGGTGCTCAGTCCTCAGGGTGCTGGGTGCTCAGTGCTCATGGTGCTGGGTGCTCAGTACTCAGGGTGCTGGGTGCTCAGTGCTCAGGGTGATCGGTGCTCAGTACTCAGGGTGCTCAGTACTCAGGGTGCTGGGTGCTCAGTGCTCGGGGTGCTGGGTGCTCAGTACTCGGGGTGCTGTGTGCTCTGTACTCATGGTGCTGGGTGCTCAGTGCTCGGGGTCCTGGGTGCTCAGTCTCAGGGTGCTGGATTCTCAGTGCTCAGGGTGCTGGGTGCGCAGTCCTCAGGGTGCTCAGTGCTCAGAGTGCTGGGTGCTCAGTGCTCGGGGTGCTCGGTGCTCAGTACTCAGGGTGCTGAGTGCTCAGTACTCAGGATGCTGGGTGCTCAGTACTCATGGTGCTGGGTGCTCAGTACTCAGGGGGCTGGCTGCTCAGTGCTCAGGGTGCTGGGTGCTCAGTGCTCAGGGTGCTGGGTGCTCAGTACTAAGGGTGCTGGGTGCTCAGTACTCAGGGTGCTGGGTGCTCAGTACTCAGGGTGCTGGGTGCTCAGTGCTCAGGGTGCTGGGTACTCAGTACTCAGTGTGCTGGGTGCTCAGTACTCACTGTGCTGGGTGCTCAGTGCTCAGGGTGCTGGGTGCTCAGTGCTCATGGTGCTGGGTGCTCAGTACTCAGGGTGCTGGGTGCTCAGTGCTCAGGGTGATCGGTGCTCAGTACTCAGGGTGCTCAGTACTCAGGGTGCTGGGTGCTCAGTGCTCAGGGTAATGGGTGCTCAGTGCTCAGTGCTCAGGGTGTTGGGTGCTCAATGCTCAGTGCTCAGGGTGCTGGGTGCTCAGTACTCAGGGTGCTGGGTGCTCAGTACTCAGGGTGCTGGGTGCTGAGTGCTCAGGGTGCTGGGTGGTCAGTACTCTGGGTGTTGGGTGCTCAGTACTCAGGGTGCTGGGTGCTCAGTGCTCGGGGTGCTGGGTGCTCAGTGCTCGGGGTGCTGTGTGCTCAGTGCTCAGGGTGCTGGGTGCTCAGTACTCAAGGTGCTGGGTGCTCAGTGCTCAGGGTGCTGGGTGCTCAGTCCTCGGGGTGCTCCGTGCTCAGTGCTCAGGGTGCTGGGTGTTCAGTGCTCGGGGTGCTCGGTGCTCAGTACTCGGGGTGCTGGGTGCTCAGTGCTGAGAGTGGTGCTGGGTGCTCAGTACTCAGGGTGCTGGGTGCTCAGTGCTCAGGGTGCTGGGTGCTCAGTACTAAGGGTGCTGGGTGCTCAGTACTCAGGGTGCTGGGTGCTCAGTACTCAGGGTGCTGGGTGCTCAGTGCTCAGGGTGCTGGGTGCTCAGTTCTCAGGGTGCTCAGTGCTCAGTACTCGGGGTGCTGGGTGCTCAGTACTCAGGGTGCTGGGTGCTTAGTACTCAGGGTGCTCAGTGCTCAGTACACAGGGTGCTGGGTCCTCAGTGCTCGGTGTGCTGGGTGCTCAGTGCTCAGTACTCAGGGTGCTGGGTGCTCAGTGCTCGGGGTGCTGGGTGCTCAGTACTCAGCGTGCTGGGTGCTCAGTACTCAGGGTGCTGGGTGCTCAGTGCTCAGGATGCTGGGTGCTCAGTGCTCAGGGTGCTGGGAGCTCAGTGATCGGGGTGCTGGGTGCTCAGTACTCAGTGTGCTCAGTGCTCAGTACTCAGTGCTCGGGGTCCTGGGTGCTCCGTGCTCGGGGTGCTGGGTGCTCAGTGCTCTGGGTGCTTAGTGCTCAGTACTCAGGGTGCTGGGTGCTCAGTACTCAGGGTGCTGGGTGCTCATTCTCGGTGTGCTGGGTGCTCAGTGCTCGGGGTGCTGGGTGCTCAGTACTCAGGGTGCTGGGGGCTCAGTACTCAGGGTGCTGGGTGCTCAGTACTCAGGGTGCTCGGTTCTCAGTACTCAGGGTGTTGGGTGCTCATTCTCGGGGTGCTGAGTGCTCAGTGCTCGGGGTGCTGGGTGCTCAGTACTCAGGGTGCTGGGGGCTCAGTACTCAGGGTGCTGGGTGCTCAGTACTCAGGGTGATCTGTTCTCAGTACTCAGGTTGCTGGGTGCTCAGTGCTCGGGGTGCTGGGTGCTCAGTACTCGGGGTGCTCAGTGCTCAGTACTCAGGGTGCTGGGAGCTCAGTACTCAGGGTGCTGGGTGTTCAGTACTCGGGGTGCTCGGTGCTCAGTACTCGGGGTGCTGGGTGCGCAGTACTCGGGGTGCTGGGTGCTCAGTGCTCTGGGTGCTGGGTGCTCAGTGCTCGGGGTGCTGGGTGCTCAGTGCTGAGGGTGGTGCTGTGTGCTCAGTACTCAGGGTGCTGGGTGCTCAGTGCTCAGGGTGCTGGGTGCTCAGTACTAAGGGTGCTGGGTGCTCAGTACTCAGGGTGCTCGGTGCTCAGTACTCAGGGTGCTGAGTGCTCAGTGCTCAGGGTGCTGGGTACTCAGTACTCAGGGTGCTGGGTGCTCAGTGCTCAGGGTGATCGGTGCTCAGTACTCAGGATGCTCAGTACTCAGGGTGCTGGGTGCTCAGTGCTCGGGGTGCTGGGTGCTCAGTACTCGGGGTGCTGGATGCTCTGTACTCAGGGTGCTGGGTGCTCAGTGCTCGGGGTCCTGGGTGCTCAGTGCTCAGGGTGATCGGTGCTCAGTACTCAGGGTGCTGGGTGCTCAGTGCTCAGGGTGCTGGGTGCTCAGTCCTCAGGGTGCTCAGTGCTCAGGGTGCTGGGTGCTCAGTGCTCGGGGTGCTGGGTGCTCAGTGCTCAGGGTGCTGGGTGCTCAGTACTAAGGGTGCTGGGTGCTCAGTACTCAGGGTGCTCGGTGCTCAGTACTCAGGGTGCTGATTGCTCAGTGCTCAGGGTGCTGGGTACTCAGTACTCAGGGTGCTGGGTGCTCAGTGCTCAGGGTGATCGGTGCTCAGTACTCAGGATGCTCAGTACTCAGGGTGCTGGGTGCTCAGTGCTCGGTTTGCTGGGTGCTCAGTACTCGGGGTGCTGGATGCTCTGTACTCAGGGTGCTGGGTGCTCAGTGCTCAGGGTGCTGGGTGCTCAGTGCTCAGTACTCAGGGTGCTGGGTGCTCAGTGCTCGGGGTGCTTGGTGCTCAGTACTCAGCATGCTCCGTGCTCAGTACTCAGGGTGCTGGGTGCTCAGTGCTCAGGGTGCTGGGTGCTCAGTGATCAGGGTGCTTGGTGCTCAGTGATCGGGGTGCTGGGTGCTCAGTACTCAGGGTGCTCAGTGCTCGGGGAGCTAGGTGCTCAGTACTCAGGGTGCTGGGTGCTCAGTACTCAGTGCTCGGGGTCCTGGGTGCTCCGTGCTCGGGGTGCTGGGCGCTCAGTGCTCTGGGTGTTTAGTGCTCAGTACTCAGGGTGCTGGGTGCTCAGTACTCAGGGTGCTGGGTGCTCATTCTCGGGGTGCTGGGTGCTCAGTGCGCGGGGTGCTGGGTGCTCAGTACTCGGGGTGTTCAGTGCTCAGTGCTCAGGGTGTTGGGTGCTCAGTACTCAGGGTGCTGGGTGTTCAGTGCTCGGGGTGCTCGGTGCTCAGTACTCGGGGTGCTGGGTGCTCAGTGCTGAGAGTGGTGCTGGGTGCTCAGTACTCAGGGTGCTGGGTGCTCAGTGCTCAGGGTGCTGGGTGCTCAGTACTAAGGGTGCTGGGTGCTCAGTACTCAGGGTGCTGGGTGCTCAGTACTCAGGGTGCTGGGTGCTCAGTGCTCAGGGTGCTGGGTGCTCAGTTCTCAGGGTGCTCAGTGCTCAGTACACAGGGTGCTGGGTCCTCAGTGCTCGGGGTGCTGGGTGCTCAGTGCTCAGTACTCAGGGTGCTGGGTGCTCAGTGCTCGGGGTGCTGGGTGCTCAGTACTCAGCGTGCTGGGTGCTCAGTACTCAGGGTGCTGGGTGCTCAGTGCTCAGGATGCTGGGTGCTCAGTGCTCAGGGTGCTGGGTGCTCAGTGCTCAGGGTGCTGGGTGGTCAGTACTCTGGGTGTTGGGTGCTCAGTACTCAGGGTGCTGGGTGCTCAGTGCTCGGGGTGCTGGGTGCTCAGTGCTCGGGGTGCTGTGTGCTCAGTGCTCAGGGTGCTGACTGCTCAGTACTCAAGGTGCTGGGTGCTCAGTGCTCAGGGTGCTGGGTGCTCAGTCCTCGGGGTGCTCCGTGCTCAGTGCTCAGGGTGCTGGGTGTTCAGTGCTCGGGGTGCTCGGTGCTCAGTACTCGGGGTGCTGGGTGCTCAGTGCTGAGAGTGGTGCTGGGTGCTCAGTACTCAGGGTGCTGGGTGCTCAGTGCTCAGGGTGCTGGGTGCTCAGTACTAAGGGTGCTGGGTGCTCAGTTCTCAGGGTGCTGGGTGCTCAGTATTCAGGGTGCTGGGTGCTCAGTGCTCAGGGTGCTGGGTGCTCAGTTCTCAGGGTGCTCAGTGCTCAGTACTCGGGGTGCTGGGTGCTCAGTACTCAGGGTGCTGGGTGCTTAGTACTCAGGGTGCTCAGTGCTCAGTACACAGGGTGCTGGGTCCTCAGTGCTCGGGGTGCTGGGTGCTCAGTGCTCAGTACTCAGGGTGCTGGGTGCTCAGTGCTCGGGGTGCTGGGTGCTCAGTGCTCAGTACTCAGGGTGCTGGGTGCTCATTCTCGGGGTGCTGGGTGCTCAGTGCGCGGGGTGCTGGGTGCTCAGTACTCGGGGTGTTCAGTGCTCAGTGCTCAGGGTGTTGGGTGCTCAGTACTCAGGGTGCTGGGTGTTCAGTGCTCGGGGTGCTCGGTGCTCAGTACTCGGGGTGCTGGGTGCTCAGTGCTGAGAGTGGTGCTGGGTGCTCAGTACTCAGGGTGCTGGGTGCTCAGTGCTCAGGGTGCTGGGTGCTCAGTACTAAGGGTGCTGGGTGCTCAGTACTCAGGGTGCTGGGTGCTCAGTACTCAGGGTGCTGGGTGCTCAGTGCTCAGGGTGCTGGGTGCTCAGTTCTCAGGGTGCTCAGTGCTCAGTACACAGGGTGCTGGGTCCTCAGTGCTCGGGGTGCTGGGTGCTCAGTGCTCAGTACTCAGGGTGCTGGGTGCTCAGTGCTCGGGGTGCTGGGTGCTCAGTACTCAGCGTGCTGGGTGCTCAGTACTCAGGGTGCTGGGTGCTCAGTGCTCAGGATGCTGGGTGCTCAGTGCTCAGGGTGCTGGGTGCTCAGTGCTCAGGGTGCTGGGTGGTCAGTACTCTGGGTGTTGGGTGCTCAGTACTCAGGGTGCTGGGTGCTCAGTGCTCGGGGTGCTGGGTGCTCAGTGCTCGGGGTGCTGTGTGCTCAGTGCTCAGGGTGCTGACTGCTCAGTACTCAAGGTGCTGGGTGCTCAGTGCTCAGGGTGCTGGGTGCTCAGTCCTCGGGGTGCTCCGTGCTCAGTGCTCAGGGTGCTGGGTGTTCAGTGCTCGGGGTGCTCGGTGCTCAGTACTCGGGGTGCTGGGTGCTCAGTGCTGAGAGTGGTGCTGGGTGCTCAGTACTCAGGGTGCTGGGTGCTCAGTGCTCAGGGTGCTGGGTGCTCAGTACTAAGGGTGCTGGGTGCTCAGTTCTCAGGGTGCTGGGTGCTCAGTATTCAGGGTGCTGGGTGCTCAGTGCTCAGGGTGCTGGGTGCTCAGTTCTCAGGGTGCTCAGTGCTCAGTACTCGGGGTGCTGGGTGCTCAGTACTCAGGGTGCTGGGTGCTTAGTACTCAGGGTGCTCAGTGCTCAGTACACAGGGTGCTGGGTCCTCAGTGCTCGGGGTGCTGGGTGCTCAGTGCTCAGTACTCAGGGTGCTGGGTGCTCAGTGCTCGGGGTGCTGGGTGCTCAGTACTCAGCGTGCTGGGTGCTCAGTACTCAGGGTGCTGGGTGCTCAGTGCTCAGGATGCTGGGTGCTCAGTGCTCAGGGTGCTGGGAGCTCAGTGATCGGGGTGCTGGGTGCTCAGTACTCAGGGTGCTCAGTGCTCAGTACTCAGTGCTCGGGGTCCTGGGTGCTCCGTGCTCGGGGTGCTGGGTGCTCAGTGCTCTGGGTGCTTAGTGCTCAGTACTCAGGGTGCTGGGTGCTCAGTACTCAGGGTGCTGGGTGCTCATTCTCGGGGTGCTGGGTGCTCAGTGCTCGGGGTGCTGGGTGCTCAGTACTCAGGGTGCTGGGGGCTCAGTACTCAGGGTGCTGGGTGCTCAGTACTCAGGGTGCTCGGTTCTCAGTACTCAGGGTGTTGGGTGCTCATTCTCAGGGTGCTGAGTGCTCAGTGCTCGTCGTGCTGGGTGCTCAGTACTCAGGGTGCTGGGGGCTCAGTACTCAGGGTGCTGGGTGCTCAGTACTCAGGGTGATCTGTTCTCAGTACTCAGGTTGCTGGGTGCTCAGTGCTCGGGGTGCTGGGTGCTCAGTACTCGGGGTGCTCAGTGCTCAGTACTCAGGTTGCTGGGAGCTCAGTACTCAGGGTGCTGGGTGTTCAGTGCTCGGGGTGCTCGGTGCTCAGTACTCAGGGTGCTGGGTGCGCAGTACTCGGGGTGCTGGGTGCTCAGTGCTCTGGGTGCTGGGTGCTCAGTGCTCGGGGTGCTGGGTGCTCAGTGCTGAGGGTGGTGCTGGGTGCTCAGTACTCAGTGTGCTGGGTGCTCAGTGCTCAGGGTGCTGGGTGCTCAGTACTAAGGGTGCTGGGTGCTCAGTACTCAGGGTGCTCGGTGCTCAGTACTCAGGGTGCTGAGTGCTCAGTGCTCAGGGTGCTGGGTACTCAGTACTCAGGGTGCTGGGTGCTCAGTGCTCAGGGTGATCGGTGCTCAGTACTCAGGATGCTCAGTACTCAGGGTGCTGGGTGCTCAGTGCTCGGGGTGCTGGGTGCTCAGTACTCGGGGTGATGGATGCTCTGTACTCAGGGTGCTGGGTGCTCAGTGCTCGGGGTCCTGGGTGCTCAGTGCTCAGGGTGATCGGTGCTCAGTACTCAGGGTGCTGGGTGCTCAGTGCTCAGGGTGCTGGGTGCTCAGTCCTCAGGGTGCTCAGTGCTCAGGGTGCTGGGTGCTCAGTGCTCGGGGTCCTGGGTGCTCAGTGCTCAGGGTGCTGGGTGCTCAGTACTAAGGGTGCTGGGTGCTCAGTACTCAGGGTGCTCGGTGCTCAGTACTCAGGGTGCTGAGTGCTCAGTGCTCAGGGTGCTGGGTACTCAGTACTCAGGGTGCTGGGTGCTCAGTGCTCAGGGTGATCGGTGCTCAGTACTCAGGTTGCTCAGTACTCAGGGTGCTGGGTGCTCAGTGCTCGGGGTGCTGGGTGCTCAGTACTCGGGGTGCTGGATGCTCTGTACTCAGGGTGCTGGGTGCTCAGTGCTCGGGGTCCTGGGTGCTCAGTGCTCAGGGTGATCGGTGCTCAGTACTCAGGGTGCTGGGTGCTCAGTGCTCAGGGTGCTGGGTGCTCAGTCCGCAGGGTGCTCAGTGCTCAGGGTGCTGGGTGCTCAGTGCTCGGGGTGCTCGGTGCTCAGTACTCAGGGTGCTGAGTGCTCAGTACTCAGGGTGCTGAGTGCTCAGTACTCAGGGTGCTGGGTGCTCAGTACTCAGGGTGCTGGGTGCTCAGTGCTCAGGGTGCTAGGTGCTCAGTGCTCGGGGTGCTGGGTGCTCAGTGCTCGGGGTGCTGGGTGCTCAGTGATCAGTGCTCAGGGTGTTGGGTGCTCAGTGCTCAGTGCTCAGGGTGCTGGGTGCTCAGTACTCAGGGTGCTGGGTGCTCAGTTCTCAGGGTGCTGGGTGCTCAGTGCTCAGGGTGCTGGGTGCTCAGTACTCTGGGTGTTGGGTGCTCAGTACTCAGGGTGCTTTGTGCTCAGTGCTCGGGGTGCTGGGTGCTCAGTGCTCGGGGTGCTGGGTGCTCAGTGCTCAGTGAGCTGGGTGCTTAGTATTCAGGGTGCTGGGTGCTCAGTGCTCGGGGTGCTCGGTGCTCAGTACTCAAGGTGCTGGGTGCTCAGTGCTCAGGGTGCTGGGTGCTCAGTCCTCGGGGTGCTCCGTGCTCAGTGCTCAGGGTGCTGGGTGCTCAGTACTCAGGGTGCTCAGTGCTCAGTACTCAGGATTCTCAGTGCTCAGTGCTCAGGGTGCTGGGTGCTCAGTTCTCAGGGTGCTCAGTGCTCAGCACTCGGGGTGCTGGGTGCTCAGTGCTCAGGGTGCTCAGTGCTCAGCACTCGGGGTGCTGGGTGCTCAGTGCTCAGGGTGCTCAGTGCTCAGTGCTCGGGGAGCTGGGTGCTCAGTGCTCGGAGTTCTGCGTGCTCAGTACTCGGGGTGCTGGGTGCTCAGTGCTCAGGGTGCTGGGTGCTCAGTGCTCAGGGTGCTGGGTGCTCAGTACTCAGGGTGCTCAGTGCTCAGTACTCGGAGTGCTTGGTGCTCAGTACTCAGGGTGCTCAGTGCTCAGTACTCGGGGTGCTGGGTGCTCAGTGCTCAGGGTGCTCAGTGCTCAGTGCTCGTGGTGCTGTGTGCTCAGTGCTCGGGGCGCTGGGTGCTCAGTGCTCGGGGTGCTGGGTGCTCAGTGCTCTGGGTGCTGGGTGCTCAGTGCTCGGGGCGCTGGGTGCTCAGTGCTCGGGGTGCTGGGTGCTCAGTACTCGGGGTGCTGGGTGCTCAGTGCTCAGGGTGCTCAGTGCTCAGTACTCAGTGCTCAGGGTGCTCAGTGCTCAGTGCTCAGGGTCCTGGGTGTTCAGTACTCAGGGTGCTGGGTGCTCAGTACTCAGGGTGCTGGGTGCTCAGTACTCTGGGTGTTGGGTGCTCAGTACACAGGGTGCTGGGTGCTCCGTGCTCGGGGTGCTGGGTGCTCATTGCTCAGGGTGCTGGGTGCTCAGTGCTCAGGGTGCTGTGTGCTCAGTACTAAGGGTGCTGGGTGCTCAGTACTCAGGGTGCTGGGTGCTCAGTGATCGGGGTGCTGGGTGCTCAGTACTCAGGGTGCTCAGTGCTCGGGGAGCTCTGTGCTCAGTACTCAGGGTGCTGGGTGCTCAGTACTCAGTGCTCGGGGTCCTGGGTGCTCCGTGCTCGGGGTGCTGGGTGCTCAGTGCTCTGGGTGCTCAGTGCTCAGTGCTCGGGGAGCTGGGTGCTCAGTGCTCGGAGTTCTGCGTGCTCAGTACTCGGGGTGCTGGGTGCTCAGTGCTCAGGGTGCTGGGTGCTCAGTGCTCAGGGTGCTAGGTGCTCAGTACTCAGGGTGCTCAGTGCTCAGTACTCGGAGTGCTTGGTGCTCAGTGCTCAGGGTGCTCAGTGCTCAGTGCTCGGGGTGCTGGGTGCTCAGTGCTCGGGGCGCTGGGTGCTCAGTGCTCTGGGTGCTTAGTGCTCAGTACTCAGGGTGCTGGGTGCTCAGTGCTCAGTGCTCAAGGTGCTGGTTGTTCAGTACTCAGGGTGCTGGGTGCTCAGTACTCAGGGTGCTGGGTGCTCAGTGCTCAGGGTGCTGGGTGCTCAGTACTCAGGGTGCTGGGTGCTCAGTACTCAGGGTGCTGGGTGCTGAGTGCTCAGGGTGCTGGGTGCTCAGTGCTCGGGGTGCTGGGTGCTCAGTGCTCGGGGTGCTGTGTGCTCAGTGCTCAGGGTGCTGGGTGCTCAGTACTCAAGGTGCTGGGTGCTCAGTGCTCAGGGTGCTGGGTGCTCAGTCCTCGGGGTGCTCCGTGCTCAGTGCTCAGGGTGCTGGGTGTTCAGTGCTCGGGGTGCTCGGTGCTCAGTACTCGGGGTGCTGGGTGCTCAGTGCTGAGAGTGGTGCTGGGTGCTCAGTACTCAGGGTGCTGGGTGCTCAGTGCTCAGGGTGCTGGGTGCTCAGTACTAAGGGTGCTGGGTGCTCAGTACTCAGGGTGCTGGGTGCTCAGTACTCAGTGTGCTGGGTGCTCAGTGCTCAGGGTGCTGGGTGCTCAGTTCTCAGGGTGCTCAGTGCTCAGTACACAGGGTGCTGGGTCCTCAGTGCTCGGGGTGCTGGGTGCTCAGTGCTCAGTACTCAGGGTGCTGGGTGCTCAGTGCTCGGGGTGCTGGGTGCTCAGTACTCAGCGTGCTGGGTGCTCAGTACTCAGGGTGCTGGGTGCTCAGTGCTCAGGATGCTGGGTGCTCAGTGCTCAGGGTGCTGGGAGCTCAGTGATCGGGGTGCTGGGTGCTCAGTACTCAGGGTGCTCAGTGCTCAGTACTCAGTGCTCGGGGTCCTGGGTGCTCCGTGCTCGGGGTGCTGGGTGCTCAGTGCTCTGGGTGCTTAGTGCTCAGTACTCAGGGTGCTGGGTGCTCAGTACTCAGGGTGCTGGGTGCTCATTCTCGGGGTGCTGGGTGCTCAGTGCTCGGGGTGCTGGGTGCTCAGTACTCAGGGTGCTGGGGGCTCAGTACTCAGGGTGCTGTGTGCTCAGTACTCAGGGTGCTCGGTTCTCAGTACTCAGGGTGTTTCGTGCTCATTCTCAGGGTGCTGAGTGCTCAGTGCTCGGGGTGCTGGGTGCTCAGTACTCAGGGTGCTGGGGGCTCAGTACTCAGGGTGCTGGGTGCTCAGTACTCAGGGTTATCTGTTCTCAGTACTCAGGTTGCTGGGTGCTCAGTGCTCGGGGTGCTGGGTGCTCAGTACTCGGGGTGCTCAGTGCTCAGTACTCAGGTTGCTGGGAGCTCAGTACTCAGGGTGCTGGGTGTTCAGTGCTCGGGGTGCTCGGTGCTCAGTACTCGGGGTGCTGGGTGCTCAGTGCTCTGGGTGCTGGGTGCTCAGTGCTCGGGGTGCTGGGTGCTCAGTGCTGAGGGTGGTGCTGGGTGCTCAGTACTCAGGGTGCTGGGTGCTCAGTGCTCAGGGTGCTGGGTGCTCAGTACTAAGGGTGCTGGGTGCTCAGTACTCAGGGTGCTCGGTGCTCAGTACTCAGGGTGCTGAGTGCTCAGTGCTCAGGGTGCTGGGTACTCAGTACTCAGGGTGCTGGGTGCTCAGTGCTCAGGGTGATCGGTGCTCAGTACTCAGGATGCTCAGTACTCAGGGTGCTGGGTGCTCAGTGCTCGGGGTGCTGGGTGCTCAGTACTCGGGGTGCTGGATGCTCTGTACTCAGGGTGCTGGGTGCTCAGTGCTCGGGGTCCTGGGTGCTCAGTGCTCAGGGTGATCGGTGCTCAGTACTCAGGGTGCTGGGTGCTCAGTGCTCAGGGTGCTGGGTGCTCAGTCCTCAGGGTGCTCAGTGCTCAGGGTGCTGGGTGCTCAGTGCTCGGGGTGCTGGGTGCTCAGTGCTCAGGGTGCTGGGTGCTCAGTACTAAGGGTGCTGGGTGCTCAGTACTCAGGGTGCTCGGTGCTCAGTACTCAGGGTGCTGAGTGCTCAGTGCTCAGGGTGCTGGGTACACAGTACTCAGGGTGCTGGGTGCTCAGTGCTCAGAATGATCGGTGCTCAGTACTCAGGATGCTCAGTACTCAGGGTGCTGGGTGCTCAGTGCTCGGGGTGCTGGGTGCTCAGTACTCGGGGTGCTGGATGCTCTGTACTCAGGGTGCTGGGTGCTCAGTGCTTGGGGTCCTGGGTGCTCAGTGCTCAGGGTGATCGGTGCTCAGTACTCAGGGTGCTGGGTGCTCAGTGCTCAGGGTGCTGGGTGCTCAGTCCTCAGGGTGCTCAGTGCTCAGGGTGCTGGGTGCTCAGTGCTCGGGGTGCTCGGCGCTCAGTACTCAGGGTGCTGAGTGCTCAGTACTCAGGGTGCTGGGTGCTCAGTACTGAGGGTGCTGGGTGCTCAGTACTCAGGGGGCTGGGTGCTCAGTGCTCAGGGTGCTGGGTGCTCAGTGCTCAGGGTGCTAGGTGCTCAGTGCTCGGGGTGCTGGGTGCTCAGTGCTCGGGGTGCTGGGTGCTCAGTGATCAGTGCTCAGGGTGTTGGGTGCTCAGTGCTCAGTGCTCAGGGTGCTGGGTGCTCAGTACTCAGGGTGCTGGGTGCTCAGTACTCAGGGTGCTGGGTGCTCAGTGCTCAGGGTGCTGGGTGCTCAGTACTCTGGGTGTTGGGTGCTCAGTACTCAGGGTGCTGGGTGCTCAGTGCTCGGGGTGCTGGGTGCTCAGTACTCAGGGTGCTGGGGGCTCAGTACTCAGGGTGCTGTGTGCTCAGTACTCAGGGTGCTCGGTTCTCAGTACTCAGGGTGTTGGGTGCTCATTCTCAGGGTGCTGAGTGCTCAGTGCTCGGGGTGCTGGGTGCTCAGTACTCAGGGTGCTGGGGGCTCAGTACTCAGGGTGCTGGGTGCTCAGTACTCAGGGTTATCTGTTCTCAGTACTCAGGTTGCTGGGTGCTCAGTGCTCGGGGTGCTGGGTGCTCAGTACTCGGGGTGCTCAGTGCTCAGTACTCAGGTTGCTGGGAGCTCAGTACTCAGGGTGCTGGGTGTTCAGTGCTCGGGGTGCTCGGTGCTCAGTACTCGGGGTGCTGGGTGCTCAGTGCTCTGGGTGCTGGGTGCTCAGTGCTCGGGGTGCTGGGTGCTCAGTGCTGAGGGTGGTGCTGGGTGCTCAGTACTCAGGGTGCTGGGTGCTCAGTGCTCAGGGTGCTGGGTGCTCAGTACTAAGGGTGCTGGGTGCTCAGTACTCAGGGTGCTCGGTGCTCAGTACTCAGGGTGCTGAGTGCTCAGTGCTCAGGGTGCTGGGTACTCAGTACTCAGGGTGCTGGGTGCTCAGTGCTCAGGGTGATCGGTGCTCAGTACTCAGGATGCTCAGTACTCAGGGTGCTGGGTGCTCAGTGCTCGGGGTGCTGGGTGCTCAGTACTCGGGGTGCTGGATGCTCTGTACTCAGGGTGCTGGGTGCTCAGTGCTCGGGGTCCTGGGTGCTCAGTGCTCAGGGTGATCGGTGCTCAGTACTCAGGGTGCTGGGTGCTCAGTGCTCAGGGTGCTGGGTGCTCAGTCCTCAGGGTGCTCAGTGCTCAGGGTGCTGGGTGCTCAGTGCTCGGGGTGCTGGGTGCTCAGTGCTCAGGGTGCTGGGTGCTCAGTACTAAGGGTGCTGGGTGCTCAGTACTCAGGGTGCTCGGTGCTCAGTACTCAGGGTGCTGAGTGCTCAGTGCTCAGGGTGCTGGGTACACAGTACTCAGTGTGCTGGGTGCTCAGTGCTCAGGGTGATCGGTGCTCAGTACTCAGGATGCTCAGTACTCAGGGTGCTGGGTGCTCAGTGCTCGGGGTGCTGGGTGCTCAGTACTCGGGGTGCTCGATGCTCTGTACTCAGGGTGCTGGGTGCTCAGTGCTCGGGGTCCTGGGTGCTCAGTGCTCAGGGTGATCGGTGCTCAGTACTCAGGGTGCTGGGTGCTCAGTGCTCAGGGTGCTGGGTGCTCAGTCCTCAGGGTGCTCAGTGCTCAGGGTGCTGGGTGCTCAGTGCTCGGGGTGCTCGGCGCTCAGTACTCAGGGTGCTGAGTGCTCAGTACTCAGGGTGCTGGGTGCTCAGTACTCAGGGTGCTGGGTGCTCAGTACTCAGGGGGCTGGGTGCTCAGTGCTCAGGGTGCTGGGTGCTCAGTGCTCAGGGTGCTAGGTGCTCAGTGCTCGGGGTGCTGGGTGCTCAGTGCTCGGGGTGCTGGGTGCTCAGTGATCAGTGCTCAGGGTGTTGGGTGCTCAGTGCTCAGTGCTCAGGGTTCTGGGTGCTCAGTACTCAGGGTGCTGGGTGCTCAGTACTCAGGGTGCTGGGTGCTCAGTGCTCAGGGTGCTGGGTGCTCAGTACTCTGGGTGTTGGGTGCTCAGTACTCAGGGTGCTGGGTGCTCAGTGCTCGGGGTGCTGGGTGCTCAGTGCTCGGGGTGCTGGGTGCTCAGTGCTCAGGGAGCTGGGTGCTTAGTATTCAGGGTGCTGGGTGCTCAGTGCTCGGGGTGCTCGGTGCTCAGTACTCAAGGTGCTGGGTGCTCAGTGCTCAGGGTGCTGGGTGCTCAGTGCTGAGGGTGGTGCTGGGTGCTCAGTACTCAGGGTGCTGGGTGCTCAGTGCTCAGGGTGCTGGGTGCTCAGTACTAAGGGTGCTGGGTGCTCAGTACTCAGGGTGCTCGGTGCTCAGTACTCAGGGTGCTGAGTGCTCAGTGCTCAGGGTGCTGGGTACTCAGTACTCAGGGTGCTGGGTGCTCAGTGCTCAGGGTGATCGGTGCTCAGTACTCAGGATGCTCAGTACTCAGGGTGCTGGGTGCTCAGTGCTCGGGGTGCTGGGTGCTCAGTACTCGGGGTGCTGGATGCTCTGTACTCAGGGTGCTGGGTGCTCAGTGCTCGGGGTCCTGGGTGCTCAGTGCTCAGGGTGATCGGTGCTCAGTACTCAGGGTGCTGGGTGCTCAGTGCTCAGGGTGCTGGGTGCTCAGTCCTCAGGGTGCTCAGTGCTCAGGGTGCTGGGTGCTCAGTGCTCGGGGTGCTGGGTGCTCAGTGCTCAGGGTGCTGGGTGCTCAGTACTAAGGGTGCTGGGTGCTCAGTACTCAGGGTGCTCGGTGCTCAGTACTCAGGGTGCTGAGTGCTCAGTGCTCAGGGTGCTGGGTACACAGTACTCAGGGTGCTGGGTGCTCAGTGCTCAGGGTGATCGGTGCTCAGTACTCAGGATGCTCAGTACTCAGGGTGCTGGGTGCTCAGTGCTCGGGGTGCTGGGTGCTCAGTACTCGGGGTGCTGGATGCTCTGTACTCAGGGTGCTGGGTGCTCAGTGCTCGGGGTCCTGGGTGCTCAGTGCTCAGGGTGATCGGTGCTCAGTACTCAGGGTGCTGGGTGCTCAGTGCTCAGGGTGCTGGGTGCTCAGTCCTCAGGGTGCTCAGTGCTCAGGGTGCTGGGTGCTCAGTGCTCGGGGTGCTCGGCGCTCAGTACTCAGGGTGCTGAGTGCTCAGTACTCAGGGTGCTGGGTGCTCAGTACTCAGGGTGCTGGGTGCTCAGTACTCAGGGGGCTGGGTGCTCAGTGCTCAGGGTGCTGGGTGCTCAGTGCTCAGGGTGCTAGGTGCTCAGTGCTCGGGGTGCTGGGTGCTCAGTGCTCGGGGTGCTGGGTGCTCAGTGATCAGTGCTCAGGGTGTTGGGTGCTCAGTGCTCAGTGCTCAGGGTGCTGGGTGCTCAGTACTCAGGGTGCTGGGTGCTCAGTACTCAGGGTGCTGGGTGCTCAGTGCTCAGGGTGCTGGGTGCTCAGTACTCTGGGTGTTGGGTGCTCAGTACTCAGGGTGCTGGGTGCTCAGTGCTCGGGGTGCTGGGTGCTCAGTACTCAGGGTGCTGGGGGCTCAGTACTCAGGGTGCTGTGTGCTCAGTACTCAGGGTGCTCGGTTCTCAGTACTCAGGGTGTTGGGTGCTCATTCTCAGGGTGCTGAGTGCTCAGTGCTCGGGGTGCTGGGTGCTCAGTACTCAGGGTGCTGGGGGCTCAGTACTCAGGGTGCTGGGTGCTCAGTACTCAGGGTTATCTGTTCTCAGTACTCAGGTTGCTGGGTGCTCAGTGCTCGGGGTGCTGGGTGCTCAGTACTCGGGGTGCTCAGTGCTCAGTACTCAGGTTGCTGGGAGCTCAGTACTCAGGGTGCTGGGTGTTCAGTGCTCGGGGTGCTCGGTGCTCAGTACTCGGGGTGCTGGGTGCTCAGTGCTCTGGGTGCTGGGTGCTCAGTGCTCGGGGTGCTGGGTGCTCAGTGCTGAGGGTGGTGCTGGGTGCTCAGTACTCAGGGTGCTGGGTGCTCAGTGCTCAGGGTGCTGGGTGCTCAGTACTAAGGGTGCTGGGTGCTCAGTACTCAGGGTGCTCGGTGCTCAGTACTCAGGGTGCTGAGTGCTCAGTGCTCAGGGTGCTGGGTACTCAGTACTCAGGGTGCTGGGTGCTCAGTGCTCAGGGTGATCGGTGCTCAGTACTCAGGATGCTCAGTACTCAGGGTGCTGGGTGCTCAGTGCTCGGGGTGCTGGGTGCTCAGTACTCGGGGTGCTGGATGCTCTGTACTCAGGGTGCTGGGTGCTCAGTGCTCGGGGTCCTGGGTGCTCAGTGCTCAGGGTGATCGGTGCTCAGTACTCAGGGTGCTGGGTGCTCAGTGCTCAGGGTGCTGGGTGCTCAGTCCTCAGGGTGCTCAGTGCTCAGGGTGCTGGGTGCTCAGTGCTCGGGGTGCTGGGTGCTCAGTGCTCAGGGTGCTGGGTGCTCAGTACTAAGGGTGCTGGGTGCTCAGTACTCAGGGTGCTCGGTGCTCAGTACTCAGGGTGCTGAGTGCTCAGTGCTCAGGGTGCTGGGTACACAGTACTCAGTGTGCTGGGTGCTCAGTGCTCAGGGTGATCGGTGCTCAGTACTCAGGATGCTCAGTACTCAGGGTGCTGGGTGCTCAGTGCTCGGGGTGCTGGGTGCTCAGTACTCGGGGTGCTCGATGCTCTGTACTCAGGGTGCTGGGTGCTCAGTGCTCGGGGTCCTGGGTGCTCAGTGCTCAGGGTGATCGGTGCTCAGTACTCAGGGTGCTGGGTGCTCAGTGCTCAGGGTGCTGGGTGCTCAGTCCTCAGGGTGCTCAGTGCTCAGGGTGCTGGGTGCTCAGTGCTCGGGGTGCTCGGCGCTCAGTACTCAGGGTGCTGAGTGCTCAGTACTCAGGGTGCTGGGTGCTCAGTACTCAGGGTGCTGGGTGCTCAGTACTCAGGGGGCTGGGTGCTCAGTGCTCAGGGTGCTGGGTGCTCAGTGCTCAGGGTGCTAGGTGCTCAGTGCTCGGGGTGCTGGGTGCTCAGTGCTCGGGGTGCTGGGTGCTCAGTGATCAGTGCTCAGGGTGTTGGGTGCTCAGTGCTCAGTGCTCAGGGTTCTGGGTGCTCAGTACTCAGGGTGCTGGGTGCTCAGTACTCAGGGTGCTGGGTGCTCAGTGCTCAGGGTGCTGGGTGCTCAGTACTCTGGGTGTTGGGTGCTCAGTACTCAGGGTGCTGGGTGCTCAGTGCTCGGGGTGCTGGGTGCTCAGTGCTCGGGGTGCTGGGTGCTCAGTGCTCAGGGAGCTGGGTGCTTAGTATTCAGGGTGCTGGGTGCTCAGTGCTCGGGGTGCTCGGTGCTCAGTACTCAAGGTGCTGGGTGCTCAGTGCTCAGGGTGCTGGGTGCTCAGTCCTCGGGGTGCTCCGTGCTCAGTGCTCAGGGTGCTGGGTGCTCAGTACTCAGGGTGCTCGGTGCTCAGTACTCAGGATTCTCAGTGCTCAGTGCTCAGGGTGCTGGGTGCTCAGTTCTCAGGGTGCTCAGTGCTCAGCACTCGGGGTGCTGGGTGCTCAGTGCTCAGGGTGCTCAGTGCTCAGCACTCGGGGTGCTGGGTGCTCAGTGCTCAGGGTGCTCAGTGCTCAGTGCTCGGGGAGCTGGGTGCTCAGTGCTCGGAGTTCTGCGTGCTCAGTACTCGGGGTTCTGGGTGCTCAGTGCTCAGGGTGCTGGGTGCTCAGTGCACAGGGTGCTGGGTGCTCAGTACTCAGGGTGCTCAGTGCTCAGTACTCGGAGTGCTTGGTGCTCAGTACTCGGGGTGCTGGGTGCTCAGTGCTCAGGGTGCTCAGTGCTCAGTGCTCGTGGTGCTGGGTGCTCAGTGCTCGGGGCGCTGGGTGCTCAGTGCTCGGGGTGCTGGGTGCTCAGTGCTCTGGGTGCTGGGTGCTCAGTGCTCGGGGCCCTGGGTGCTCAGTGCTCGGGGTGCTGGGTGCTCAGTACTCGGGGTGCTGGGTGCTCAGTGCTCAGGGTGCTCAGTGCTCAGTACTCAGTGCTCAGGGTGCTCAGTGCTCAGTGCTCAGGGTCCTGGGTGTTCAGTACTCAGGGTGCTGGGTGCTCAGTACTCAGGGTGCTGGGTGCTCAGTACTCTGGGTGTTGGGTGCTCAGTACACAGGGTGCTGGGTGCTCCGTGCTCGGGGTGCTGGGTGCTCATTGCTCAGGGTGCTGGGTGCTCAGTGCTCAGGGTGCTGTGTGCTCAGTACTAAGGGTGCTGGGTGCTCAGTACTCAGGGTGCTGGGTGCTCAGTGATCGGGGTGCTGGGTGCTCAGTACTCAGGGTGCTCAGTGCTCGGGGAGCTCTGTGCTCAGTACTCAGGGTGCTGGGTGCTCAGTACTCAGTGCTCGGGGTCCTGGGTGCTCCGTGCTCGGGGTGCTGGGTGCTCAGTGCTCTGGGTGCTCAGTGCTCAGTGCTCGGGGAGCTGGGTGCTCAGTGCTCGGAGTTCTGCGTGCTCAGTACTCGGGGTGCTGGGTGCTCAGTGCTCAGGGTGCTGGGTGCTCAGTGCTCAGGGTGCTGGGTGCTCAGTACTCAGGGTGCTCAGTGCTCAGTACTCGGAGTGCTTGGTGCTCAGTGCTCAGGGTGCTCAGTGCTCAGTGCTCGGGGTGCTGGGTGCTCAGTGCTCGGGGCGCTGGGTGCTCAGTGCTCTGGGTGCTTAGTGCTCAGTACTCAGGGTGCTGGGTGCTCAGTGCTCAGTGCTCAGGGTGCTGGTTGTTCAGTACTCAGGGTGCTGGGTGCTCAGTACTCAGGGTGCTGGGTGCTCAGTGCTCAGGGTGCTGGGTGCTCAGTACTCTGGGTGTTGGGTGCTCAGTACACAGGGTGCTGGGTGCTCAGTGATCGGGGTGCTGGGTGCTCAGTACTCAGGTTGCTCAGTGCTCGGGGAGCTCTGTGCTCAGTACTCAGGGTGCTGGGTGCTCAGTACTCAGTGCTCGGGGTCCTGGGTGCTCCGTGCTCAGGGTGCTGGGTGCTCAGTGCTCTGGGTGCTTAGTGCTCAGTACTCAGGGTGCTGGGTGCTCAGTACTCAGGGTGCTGGGTGCTCATTCTCGGGGTGCTGGGTGCTCAGTGCTCGGGGTGCTTGGTGCTCAGTACTCAGCGTGCTGGGGGCTCAGTACTCAGGGTGCTGGGTGCTCAGTACTCAGGGTGCACGGTTCTCAGTATTCAGGGTGCTGGGTGCTCATTCTCGGGGTGCTGGGTGCTCAGTGCTCAGGGTGCTGGGTGCTCAGTACTCAGGGTGCTGGGGGCTCAGTACTCAGGGTGCTGGGTGCTCAGTACTCAGGGTGATCTGTTCTCAGTACTCAGGTTGCTGGGTGCTCAGTGCTCGGGGTGATGGGTGCTCAGTACTCGGGGTGCTCAGTGCTCAGTACTCAGGGTGCTGGGTGCTCAGTACTCAGGGTGCTGGGTGCTCAGTGCTCGGGGTGCTTGGTGCTCTGTACTCGGGGTGCTGGGTACTCAGTACTCGGGGTGCTGGGTGCTCAGTGCTCAAGGTGCTGGGTGCTCAGTGCTCGGGGTGCTGGGTGCTAAGTGCTGAGGGTGGTGCTGGGTGCTCAGTACTCAGGGTGCTGGGTGCTCAGTGCTCAGGGTGCTGGGTGCTCAGTACTAAGGTTGCTGGGTGCTCAGTACTCAGGGTGCTCGGTGCTCAGTACTCAGGGTGCTGGGTGCTCAGTGCTCAGGGTGCTGGGTACTCAGTACTCAGGGTGCTGGGTACTCAGTACTCAGGGTGCTGTTTGCTCAGTGCTCACTGTGCTTGGTGCTCAGTGCTCAGGGTGCTGGGTGCTCAGTACTCAGGGTGCTGGGTGCTCAGTGCTCGGCGTGCTCGGTGCTCAGTACTCAGGGTGCTGAGTGCTCAGTACTCAGGTTGCTTTGTGCTCAGTTCTCATGGTGCTGGGTGCTCAGTACTCAGGGGGCTGGGTGCTCAGTGCTCAGGGTGCTGGATGCTCAGTGCTCAGGGTGCTGGGTGCTCAGTGCTCGGGGTGCTGGGTGCTCAGTGCTCAGTGCTCAGTTTGTTGGGTGCTCAGTGCTCAGTGCTCAGGGTGCTGGGTGCTCAGTACTCAGGGTACTGGGTGCTCAGTACTCAGGGTGCTGGGTGCTCAGTGCTCAGGGTGCTGGGTGCTCAGGACTCTGGGTGTTGGGTGCTCAGTACTCAGGGTGCTGGGTGCTCAGTGCTCGGGGTGCTGGGTGCTCAGTGCTCGGGGTGCTGGGTGCTCAGTACTCAGGGTGCTGGGTGCTCAGTATTCAGGGTGCTGGGTGCTCAGTGCTCGGGGTGCTCGGTGCTCAGTACTCAATGTGCTGGGTGCTCAGTGCTCAGGGTGCTGGGCGCTCAGTCCTTGGGGTGCTCCGTGCTCAGTGCTCAGAGTGCTGGGTGCTCAGTACTCAGGGTGCTCGGTGCTCAGTACTCAGGGTTCTCAGTGCTCAGGGTGCTGGGTGCTCAGTACTCAGGGTGCTCAGTGCTCAGTACTCGGGGTGCGGGTGCTCAGTACTCAGGGTGCTCAGTGCTCAGTACTCAGGGTGCTGGGTGCTCAGTGCTCAGTGTGCTCAGTGCTCAGTGCTCGGGGTGCTGGATGCTCAGTGCTCGGGGCGCTGGGTGCTCAGTGCTCGAGGTGCTGGTTGCTCAGTACTCAGGGTGCTGTGTGCTCAGTGCTCAGTACTCAGCGTGCTGGGTGCTCACTGCTCAGAGTGTTGGGTGCTCAGTGCTCAGGGTGCTCTGTGCTCAGTACTCAGAGTGCTGGGTGCTCAGTGCTCGGGGTGCTGCGTGCTCAGTGCTCAGGGTGCTGGGTGCTCTGTGCTCAGGGTGCTGGGTGCTCAGTACTCAGGGTGCTGGGTGCTCAGTGCTCGGGGTGCTCGGTGCTCAGTACTCAAGGTGCTGGGTGCTCAGTGCTCAGGGTGCCGGGTGCTCAGTCCTCGGGGTGCTCCGTGCTCAGTGATCAGGGTGCTGGGTGCTCAGTACTCAGGGTGCTCGGTGCTCAGTACTCAGGGTTCTCAGTGCTCATTACTCAGGGTGCTGGGTGCTCAGTGCTCAGGGTGCTGGGTGCTCAGTACTCAGGGTGCTCAGTGCTCAGTACTCGGAGTGCTTGGTGCTCAGTACTCAGGGTTGCTCAGTGCTCAGTGCTCGGGGTGCTGGGTGCTCAGTGCTCAGGGTGCTGGGTGCTCAGTACTCAGGGTTCTCAGTGCTCATTACTCAGGGTGCTGGGTGCTCAGTGCTCAGGGTGCTGGGTGCTCAGTACTCAGGGTGCTCAGTGCTCAGTACTCGGAGTGCTTGGTGCTCAGTACTCAGGGTTGCTCAGTACTCAGTGCTCGGGGTCCTGGGTGCTCCGTGCTCGGGGTGCTGGGCGCTCAGTGTTCTGGGTGTTTAGTGCTCAGTACTCAGGGTGCTGGGTGCTCAGTACTCAGGGTGCTGCGTGCTCATTCTCGGGGTGCTGGGTGCTCAGTGCTCAGTGCTCAGTTTGTTGGGTGCTCAGTGCTCAGTGCTCAGGGTGCTGGGTGCTCAGTACTCAGGGTCCTGGGTGCTCAGTACTCAGGGTGCTGGGTGCTCAGTGCTCAGGGTGCTGGGTGCTCAGGACTCTGGGTGTTGGGTGCTCAGTACTCAGGGTGCTGGGTGCTCAGTGCTCGGGGTGCTGGGTGCTCAGTGCTCGGGTGCTGGGTGCTCAGTACTCAGGGTGCTGGGTGCTCAGTATTCAGGGTGCTGGGTGCTCAGTGCTCGGGGTGCTCGGTGCTCAGTACTCAAGGTGCTGGGTGCTCAGTGCTCAGGGTGCTGGGCGCTCAGTCCTCGGGGTGCTCCGTGCTCAGTGCTCAGAGTGCTGGGTGCTCAGTACTCAGGGTGCTCGGTGCTCAGTACTCAGGGTTCTCAGTGCTCAGGGTGCTGGGTGCTCAGTACTCAGGGTGCTCAGTGCTCAGTACTCGGGGTGCTGGGTGCTCAGTACTCAGGGTGCTCAGTGCTCAGTACTCAGGGTGCTGGGTGCTCAGTGCTCAGTGTGCTCAGTGCTCAGTGCTCGGGGTGCTGGATGCTCAGTGATCGGGGCGCTGGGTGCTCAGTGCTCGGGGTGCTGGGTGCTCAGTGCTCAGGGAGCTGGGTGCTTAGTATTCAGGGTGCTGGGTGCTCAGTGCTCGGGGTGCTCGGTGCTCAGTACTCAAGGTGCTGGGTGCTCAGTGCTCAGGGTGCTGGGTGCTCAGTCCTCGGGGTGCTCCGTGCTCAGTGCTCAGGGTGCTGGGTGCTCAGTACTCAGGGTGCTCGGTGCTCAGTACTCAGGATTCTCAGTGCTCAGTGCTCAGGGTGCTGGGTGCTCAGTTCTCAGGGTGCTCAGTGCTCAGCACTCGGGGTGCTGGGTGCTCAGTGCTCAGGGTGCTCAGTGCTCAGCACTCGGTGTGCTGGGTGCTCAGTGCTCAGGGTGCTCAGTGCTCAGTGCTCGGGGAGCTGGGTGCTCAGTGCTCGGAGTTCTGCGTGCTCAGTACTCGGGGTGCTGGGTGCTCAGTGCTCAGGGTGTTGGGTGCTCAGTGCACAGGGTGCTGGGTGCTCAGTACTCAGGGTGCTCAGTGCTCAGTACTCGGAGTGCTTGGTGCTCAGTACTCAGGGTGCTCAGTGCTCAGTACTCGGGGTGCTGGGTGCTCAGTACTCAGGGTGCTGAGTGCTCAGTACTCAGGTTGCTTTGTGCTCAGTGCTCGGGGCGCTGGGTGCTCAGTACTCAGGGGGCTGGGTGCTCAGTGCTCAGGGTGCTGGATGCTCAGTGCTCGGGGCGCTGGGTGCTCAGTGCTCGGGGTGCTGGGTGCTCAGTGCTCAGGGTGCTCAGTGCTCAGTACTCAGTGCTCAGGGTACTGGGTGCTCAGTACTCAGGGTGCTGGGTGCTCAGTGCTCAGGGTGCTGGGTGCTCAGGACTCTGGGTGCTGGGTGCACAGTACTCTGGGTGTTGGGTGCTCAGTACACAGGGTGCTGGGTGCTCCGTGCTCGGGGTGCTGGGTGCTCATTGCTCAGGGTGCTGGGTGCTCAGTGCTCAGGGTGCTGTGTGCTCAGTACTAAGGGTGCTGGGTGCTCAGTACTCAGGGTGCTGGGTGCTCAGTGATCGGGGTGCTGGGTGCTCAGTACTCAGGGTGCTCAGTGCTCGGGGAGCTCTGTGCTCAGTACTCAGGGTGCTGGGTGCTCAGTACTCAGTGCTCGGGGTCCTGGGTGTTCCGTGCTCGGGGTGCTGGGTGCTCAGTGGTCTGGGTGCTCAGTGCTCAGTGCTCGGGGAGCTGGGTGCTCAGTGCTCGGAGTTCTGCGTGCTCAGTACTCGGGGTGCTGGGTGCTCAGTGCTCAGGGTGCTGGGTGCTCAGTGCTCAGGGTGCTGGGTGCTCAGTACTCAGGGTGCTCAGTGCTCAGTACTCGGAGTGCTTGGTGCTCAGTGCTCAGGGTGCTCAGTGCTCAGTGCTCGGGGTGCTGGGTGCTCAGTGCTCAGGGCGCTGGGTGCTCAGTGCTCTGGGTGCTTATTGCTCAGTACTCAGGGTGCTGGGTGCTCAGTGCTCAGTGCTCAGGGTGCTGGTTGTTCAGTACTCAGGGTGCTGGGTGCTCAGTACTCAGGGTGCTGGGTGCTCAGTGCTCAGGGTGCTGGGTGCTCAGTACTCTGGGTGTTGGGTGCTCAGTACACAGGGTGCTGGGTGCTCAGTGATCGGGGTGCTGGGTGCTCAGTACTCAGGTTGCTCAGTGCTCGGGGAGCTCTGTGCTCAGTACTCAGGGTGCTGGGTGCTCAGTACTCAGTGCTCGGGGTCCTGGGTGCTCCGTGCTCAGGGTGCTGGGTGCTCAGTGCTCTGGGTGCTTAGTGCTCAGTACTCAGGGTGCTGGGTGCTCAGTACTCAGGGTGCTGGGTGCTCATTCTCGGGGTGCTGGGTGCTCAGTGCTCGGGGTGCTTGGTGCTCAGTACTCAGGGTGCTGGGGGCTCAGTACTCAGGGTTCTGGGTGCTCAGTACTCAGGGTGCACGGTTCTCAGTATTCAGGGTGCTGGGTGCTCATTCTCGGGGTGCTGGGTGCTCAGTGCTCAGGGTGCTGGGTGCTCAGTACTCAGGGTGCTGGGGGCTCAGTACTCAGGGTGCTGGGTGCTCAGTACTCAGGGTGATCTGTTCTCAGTACTCAGGTTGCTGGGTGCTCAGTGCTCGGGGTGATGGGTGCTCAGTACTCGGGGTGCTCAGTGCTCAGTACTCAGGGTGCTGGGTGCTCAGTACTCAGGGTGCTGGGTGCTCAGTGCTCGGGGTGCTTGGTGCTCTGTACTCGGGGTGCTGGGTACTCAGTACTCGGGGTGCTGGGTGCTCAGTGCTCAAGGTGCTGGGTGCTCAGTGCTCAGGGTGCTGGGTGCTCAGTACTAAGGTTGCTGGGTGCTCAGTACTCAGGGTGCTCGGTGCTCAGTACTCAGGGTGCTGGGTGCTCAGTGCTCAGGGTGCTGGGTACTCAGTACTCAGGGTGCTGGGTACTCAGTACTCAGGGTGCTGTTTGCTCAGTGCTCAGGGTGCTTGGTGCTCAGTGCTCAGGGTGCTGGGTGCTCAGTACTCAGGGTGCTGGGTGCTCAGTGCTCGGCGTGCTCGGTGCTCAGTACTCAGGGTGCTGAGTGCTCAGTACTCAGGTTGCTTTGTGCTCAGTTCTCATGGTGCTGGGTGCTCAGTACTCAGGGGGCTGGGTGCTCAGTGCTCAGGGTGCTGGATGCTCAGTGCTCAGGGTGCTGGGTGCTCAGTGCTCGGGGTGCTACGTGCTCAGTGCTCGGGGTGCTGGGTGCTCAGTGCTCAGTGCTCAGTTTGTTGGGTGCTCAGTGCTCAGTGCTCAGGGTGCTGGGTGCTCAGTACTCAGGGTACTGGGTGCTCAGTACTCAGGGTGCTGGGTGCTCAGTGCTCAGGGTGCTGGGTGCTCAGGACTCTGGGTGTTGGGTGCTCAGTACTCAGGGTGCTGGGTGCTCAGTGCTCGGGGTGCTGGGTGCTCAGTGCTCGGGGTGCTGGGTGCTCAGTACTCAGGGTGCTGGGTGCTCAGTATTCAGGGTGCTGGGTGCTCAGTGCTCGGGGTGCTCGGTGCTCAGTACTCAATGTGCTGGGTGCTCAGTGCTCAGGGTGCTGGGCGCTCAGTCCTTGGGGTGCTCCGTGCTCAGTGCTCAGAGTGCTGGGTGCTCTGTACTCAGGGTGCTCGGTGCTCAGTACTCAGGGTTCTCAGTGCTCAGGGTGCTGGGTGCTCAGTACTCAGGGTGCTCAGTGCTCAGTACTCGGGGTGCGGGTGCTCAGTACTCAGGGTGCTCAGTGCTCAGTACTCAGGGTGCTGGGTGCTCAGTGCTCAGTGTGCTCAGTGCTCAGTGCTCGGGGTGCTGGATGCTCAGTGCTCGGGGCGCTGGGTGCTCAGTGCTCGAGGTGCTGGTTGCTCAGTACTCAGGGTGCTGTGTGCTCAGTGCTCAGTACTCAGCGTGCTGGGTGCTCACTGCTCAGAGTGTTGGGTGCTCAGTGCTCAGGGTGCTCTGTGCTCAGTACTCAGGGTGCTGGGTGCTCAGTGCTCGGGGTGCTGTGTGCTCAGTGCTCAGGGTGCTGGGTGCTCTGTGCTCAGGGTGCTGGGTGCTCAGTACTCAGGGTGCTGGGTGCTCAGTGCTCGGGGTGCTCGGTGCTCAGTACTCAAGGTGCTGGGTGCTCAGTGCTCAGGGTGCCGGGTGCTCAGTCCTCGGGGTGCTCCGTGCTCAGTGATCAGGGTGCTGGGTGCTCAGTACTCAGGGTGCTCGGTGCTCAGTACTCAGGGTTCTCAGTGCTCATTACTCAGGGTGCTGGGTGCTCAGTGCTCAGGGTGCTGGGTGCTCAGTACTCAGGGTGCTCAGTGCTCAGTACTCGGAGTGCTTGGTGCTCAGTACTCAGGGTTGCTCAGTGCTCAGTGCTCGGGGTGCTGGGTGCTCAGTGCTCGGGGCGCTGGGTGCTCAGTGATCGGGGTGCTGGGTGCTCAGTACTCAGGGTGCTCAGTGCTCGGGGAGCTCGGTGCTCAGTACTCAGGTTGCTGGGTGCTCAGTACTCAGTGCTCGGGGTCCTGGGTGCTCCGTGCTCGGGGTGCTGGGCGCTCAGTGTTCTGGGTGTTTAGTGCTCAGTACTCAGGGTGCTGGGTGCTCAGTACTCAGGGTGCTGCGTGCTCATTCTCGGGGTGCTGTGTGCTCAGTGCTCAGTGCTCAGTTTGTTGGGTGCTCAGTGCTCAGTGCTCAGGGTGCTGGGTGCTCAGTACTCAGGGTCCTGGGTGCTCAGTACTCAGGGTGCTGGGTGCTCAGTGCTCAGGGTGCTGGGTGCTCAGGACTCTGGGTGTTGGGTGCTCAGTACTCAGGGTGCTGGGTGCTCAGTGCTCGGGGTGATGGGTGCTCAGTGCTCGGGGTGCTGGGTGCTCAGTACTCAGGGTGCTGGGTGCTCAGTATTCAGGGTGCTGGGTGCTCAGTGCTCGGGGTGCTCGGTGCTCAGTACTCAAGGTGCTGGGTGCTCAGTGCTCAGGGTGCTGGGCGCTCAGTCCTCGGGGTGCTCCGTGCTCAGTGCTCAGAGTGCTGGGTGCTCAGTACTCAGGGTGCTCGGTGCTCAGTACTCAGGGTTCTCAGTGCTCAGGGTGCTGGGTGCTCAGTACTCAGGGTGCTCGGTGCTCAGTACTCGGGGTGCTGGGTGCTCAGTACTCAGGGTGCTCAGTGCTCAGTACTCAGGGTGCTGGGTGCTCAGTGCTCAGTGTGCTCAGTGCTCAGTGCTCGGGGTGCTGGATGCTCAGTGCTCGGGGCGCTGGGTGCTCAGTGCTCGAGGTGCTGGTTGCTCAGTACTCAGGGTGCTGTGTTCTCAGTGCTCAGTACTCAGCGTGCTGGGTGCTCACTGCTCAGAGTGTTGGGTGCTCAGTGCTCAGGGTGCTCTGTGCTCAGTACTCAGGGTGCTGGGTGCTCAGTGCTCGGGGTGCTGCGTGCTCAGTGCTCAGGGTGCTGGGTGCTCTGTGCTCAGGGTGCTGGGTGCTCAGTACTCAGGGTGCTGGGTGCTCAGTGCTCGGGGTGCTCGGTGCTCAGTACTCAAGGTGCTGGGTGCTCAGTGCTCAGGGTGCCGGGTGCTCAGTCCTCGGGGTGCTCCGTGCTCAGTGATCAGGGTGCTGGGTGCTCAGTACTCAGGGTGCTCGGTGCTCAGTACTCAGGGTTCTCAGTGCTCATTACTCAGGGTGCTGGGTGCTCAGTGCTCAGGGTGCTGGGTGCTCAGTACTCAGGGTGCTCAGTGCTCAGTACTCGGAGTGCTTGGTGCTCAGTACTCAGGGTTGCTCAGTGCTCAGTGCTCGGGGTGCTGGGTGCTCAGTCCTCGGGGCGCTGGGTGCTCAGTGATCGGGGTGCTCAGTGCTCGGGGAGCTCGGTGCTCAGTACTCAGGTTGCTGGGTGCTCAGTACTCAGTGCTCGGGGTCCTGGGTGCTCCGTGCTCGGGGTGCTGGTCGCTCAGTGTTCTGGGTGTTTAGTGCTCAGTACTCACTGTGCTGGGTGCTCAGTACTCAGGGTGCTGCGTGCTCATTCTCGGGGTGCTGGGTGCTCAGTGCTCGGGGTGCTGGGTGCTCAGTACTCAGGGTGCTGGGGGCTCAGTACTCAGGGTTCTGGGTGCTCAGTACTCAGGGTGCTCGGTTCTCAGTACTGAGGGTGCTGGGTGCTCATTCTCGGGGTGCTGGGTGCTCAGTGCTCGGGGTGCTGGGTGCTCAGTACTCAGGGTGCTGGTGGCTCAGTACTCAGGGTGCTGGGTGCTCAGTACTCAGGGTGATCTGTTCTCAGTACTCAGGTTGCAGGGTGCTCAGTGCTCGGGGTGCTTTGTGCTCAGTACTCAGGGTGCTGGGTGCTCAGTGCTCAGGGTGCTGGGTGCTCAGTGCTCAGGGTGCTGGGTGCTCAGTGATCGGGGTGCTGGGTGCTCAGTACTCAGGGTGCTCTGTGCTCAGTACTCAGTGCTCGGGGTCCTGGGTGCTCCGTGCTCGGGGTGCTGGGTGCTCAGTGCTCTGGGTGCTTAGTGCTCAGTACTCAGGGTGCTGGGTGCTCAGTACTCAGGGTGCTGGGTGCTCATTCTCGGGGTGCTGGGTGCTCAGTGCTCGGGGTGCTGGGTGCTCAGTACTCAGGGTGCTGGGGGCTCAGTACTCAGGGTTCTGGGTGCTCAGTACTCAGGGTGCTCGGTTCTCAGTACTCAGGGTGTTGGGTGCTCATTCTCGGGGTGCTGAGTGCTCAGTGCTCGGGGTGCTGGGTGCTCAGTACTCAGGGTGCTGGGGGCTCAGTACTCAGGGTGCTGGGGGCTCAGTACTCAGGGTGCTGGGTGCTCATTACTCAGGGTGATCTGTTCTCAGTACTCAGGTTGCTGGGTGCTCAGTGCTCAGGGTGCTGGGTGCTCAGTACTCGGGGTGCTCAGTGCTCAGTACTCAGGGTGCTGGGTGCTCAGTACTCAGGGTGCTGGGTGTTCAGTGCTCGGGGTGCTCGGTGCTCAGTACTCGGGGTGCTGGGTGCGCAGTACTCGGGGTGCTGGGTGCTCAGTGCTCTGGGTGCTGGGTGCTCAGTGCTCGGGGTGCTGGGTGCTCAGTGCTGAGGGTGCTGCTGGGTGCTCAGTACTCAGGGTGCTGGGTGCTCAGTGCTCAGGGTGCTGGGTGCTCAGTACTAAGGGTCCTGGGTGCTCAGTACTCAGGGTGCTCGGTGCTCAGTACTCAGGGTGCTGAGTGCTCAGTGCTCAGGGTGCTGGGTACTCAGTACTCAGGGTGCTGGGTGCTCAGTACTCACTGTGCTGGGTGCTCAGTGCTCAGGGTGCTGGGTGCTCAGTGCTCAGGGTGCTGGGTGCTCAGTACTCAGGGTGCTGGGTGCTCAGTGCTCAGGGTGATCGGTGCTCAGTACTCAGGATGCTCAGTACTCAGGGTGCTGGGTGCTCAGTGCTCGGGGTGCTGGGTGCTCAGTACTCGGGGTGCTGGATGCTCTGTACTCAGGGTGCTGGGTGCTCAGTGCTCGAGGTCCTGGGTGCTCAGTACTCAGGATGCTCAGTACTCAGGGTGCTGGGTGCTCAGTGCTCGGGGTGCTGGGTGCTCAGTACTCGGGGTGCTGGATGCTCTGTACTCAGGGTGCTGGGTGCTCAGTGCTCAGGGTGCTGGGTGCTCTGTCCTCAGGGTGCTCAGTGCTCAGGGTGCTGGGTGCTCAGTGCTCGGGGTGCTCGGTGCTCAGTACTCAGGGTGCTGAGTGCTCAGTACTCAGGGTGCTGGGTGCTCAGTACTCATGGTGCTGGGTGCTCAGTACTCAGGGGGCTGGGTGCTCAGTGCTCAGGGTGCTGGGTGCTCAGTGCTCAGGGTGCTAGGTGCTCAGTGCTCGGGGTGCTGGGTGCTCAGTGCTCGGGGTGCTGGGTGCTCAGTGCTCAGTGCTCAGGGCTCAGGGTGTTGGGTGCTCAGTGCTCAGTGCTCAGGGTGCTGGGTGCTCAGTACTCAGGGTGCTGGGTGCTCAGTACTCAGGGTGCTGGGTGCTCAGTGCTCAAGGTGCTGAGTGCTCAGTTCTCTGGGTGATGGGTGCTCAGTACTCAGGGTGCTGGGTGCTCAGTGCTCGGGGTGCTGGGTGCTCAGGACTCTGGGTGTTGGGTGCTCAGTACTCAGGGTGCTGGGTGCTCAGTACTCTGGGTGCTGGGTGCTCAGGACTCTGGGTGTTGGGTGCTCAGTACTCAGGGTGCTGGGTGCTCAGTGCTCGGGGTGCTGGGTGCTCAGTGCTCAGGGTGCTGTGTGCTCAGTATTCAGGGTGCTGGGTGCTCAGTGCTCGGGGTGCTCTGTGCTCAGTACTCAAGGTGCTGGGTGCTCAGTGCTCAGGGTGCTGGGTGCTCAGTCCTCGGGGTGCTCCGTGCTCAGTGCTCAGAGTGCTGGGTGCTCAGTACTCAGGGTGCTCGGTGCTCAGTACTCAGGGTTCTCAGTGCTCAGGGTGCTGGGTGCTCAGTACTCAGGGTGCTCAGTGCTCAGTACTCGGGGTGCTGGGTGCTCAGTACTCAGGGTGCTCAGTGCTCAGTACTCAGGGTGCTGGGTGCTCAGTGCTCAGTGTGCTCAGTGCTCAGTGCTCGGGGTGCTGGGTGCTCAGTGCTCGGGGCGCTGGGTGCTCAGTGCTCGAGGTGCTGGTTGCTCAGTACTCAGGGTTCTGTGTGCTCAGTGCTCAGTACTCAGCGTGCTGGGTGCTCAGTGCTCAGAGTGTTGGGTGCTCAGTGCTCAGGGTGCTCTGTGCTCAGTACTCAGGGTGCTGGGTGCTCAGTGCTCGGGGTGCTGCGTGCTCAGTGCTCAGGGTGCTGGGTGCTCTGTGCTCAGGGTGCTGGGTGCTCAGTACTCAGGGTGCTGGGTGCTCAGTGCTCGGGGTGCTCGGTGCTCAGTACTCAAGGTGCTGGGTGCTCAGTGCTCAGGGTGCCGGGTGCTCAGTCCTCAGGGTGCTCCGTGCTCAGTGATCAGGGTGCAGGGTGCTCAGTACTCAGGGTGCTCGGTGCTCAGTACTCAGGGTTCTCAGTGCTCATTACTCAGGGTGCTGGGTGCTCAGTGCTCAGGGTGCTGGGTGCTCAGTACTCAGGGTGCTCAGTGCTCAGTACTCGGAGTGCTTGGTGCTCAGTACTCAGGGTGCTCAGTGCTCAGTACTCGGGGTGCTCTTTGCTCAGTGCTCAGGGTGCTCAGTGCTCAGTGCTCGGAGTGCTGGGTGCTCAGTGCTCGGGGCGCTGGGTGCTCAGTGATCGGGGTGCTGGGTGCTCAGTACTCAGGGTGCTCAGTGCTCGGGGAGCTCGGTGCTCAGTACTCAGGGTGCTGGGTGCTCAGTACTCAGTGCTCGGGGTCCTGGGTGCTCCGTGCTCGGGGTGCTGGGCGCTCAGTGCTCTGGGTGTTTAGTGCTCAGTACTCAGGGTGCTGGGTGCTCAGTACTCAGGGTGCTGGGTGCTCATTCTCGGGGTGCTGGGTGCTCCGTGCTCGGGGTGCTGGGTGCTCATTGCTCAGGGTGCTGGGTGCTCAGTGCTCAGGGTGCTGGGTGCTCAGTACTCAGGGTGCTGGGTGCTCAGTACTCAGGGTGCTGGGTGCTCAGTGATCGGAGTGCTGGGTGCTCAGTACTCAGGGTGCTCAGTGCTCGGGGAGCTCTGTGCTCAGTACTCAGGGTGCTGGGTGCTCAGTACTCAGTGCTCAGGGTCCTGGGTGCTCCGTGCTCGGGTTGCTGGGTGCTCAGTGCTCTGGGTGCTTAGTGCTCAGTACTCAGGGTGCTGGGTGCTCAGTACTCAGGGTGCTGGGTGCTCATTCTCGGGGTGCTGGGTGCTCAGTGCTCGGGGTGCTGGGTGCTCAGTACTCAGGGTGCTGGGGGCTCAGTACTCAGGGTGCTCTGTGCTCAGTACTCAGGGTGCTGGGTGCTCAGTACTCAGGGTCCTGGGTGCTCAGTACTCTGGGTGTTGGGTGCTCAGTACACAGGGTGCTGGGTGCTCCGTGCTCGGGGTGCTGGGTGCTCATTGCTCAGGGTGCTGGGTGCTGAGTGCTCAGGGTGCTGGGTGCTCAGTACTCAGGGTGCTGGGTGCTCAGTACTCAGGGTGCTGGGTGCTCAGTGATCGGGGTGCTGGGTGCTCAGTACTCAGGGTGCTCAGTGCTCGGGGAGCTCTGTGCTCAGTACTCAGGGTGCTGGGTGCTCAGTACTCAGTGCTTGGGGTCCTGGGTGCTCCGTGCTCGGGGTGCTGGGTGCTCAGTGCTCTGGGTGCTTAGTGCTCAGTACTCAGGGTGCTGGGTACTCAGTACTCAGGGTGCTGGGTGCTCATTCTCGGGGTGCTGGGTGCTCAGTGCTCGGGGTGCTTGGTGCTCAGTACTCAGGGTGCTGGGGGCTCAGTACTCAGGGTCCTGGGTGCTCAGTACTCAGGGTGCTCAGTTCTCAGTATTCAGGGTGCTGGGTGCTCATTCTCGGGGTGCTGGGTGCTCAGTGCTCGGGGTGCTGGGTGCTCAGTACTCAGGGCGCTGGGGGCTCAGTACTCAGGGTGCTGGGTGCTCAGTACTCAGGGTGCTCGGTTCTCAGTATTCAGGGTGCTGGGTGCTCAGTGCTCAGGGTGCTGGGTGCTCAGTGCTCGGGTTGCTGGGTGCTCAGTGCTGAGGGTGCTGCTGGGTGCTCAGTACTCAGGGTGCTGGGTGCTCAGTGCTCAGGGTGCTGGGTGCTCAGTACTAAGGGTGCTGGGAGCTCAGTACTCAGGGTGCTCGGTGCTCAGTACTCAGGGTGCTGGGTGCTCAGTGCTCAGGGTGCTGGGTACTCAGTACTCAGGGTGCTGGGTACTCAGTACTCAGGGTGCTGTTTGCTCAGTGCTCAGGGTGCTTGGTGCTCAGTGCTCAGGGTGCTGGGTGCTCAGTACTCAGGGTGCTGTTTGCTCAGTGCTCAGGGTGATCGGTGCTCCGTACTCAGGGTGCTCAGTACTCAGGGTGCTGGCTGCTCAGTGCTCGCTGTGCTGGGTGCTCAGTACTCAGGGAGCTGGGTGCTCTGTACTCAGGGTGCTGGGTGCTCAGTGCTCGGGGTCCTGGGTGCTCAGTGCTCAGGGTGATCGGTGCTCAGTACTCAGGGTGCTGGGTGCTCAGTGCTCAGGGTGCTGGGTACTCAGTCCTCAGGGTGCTCAGTGCTCAGGGTGCTGGGTGCTCAGTGCTCGGGGTGCTCGGTGCTCAGTACTCAGGGTGCTGAGTGCTCAGTACTCAGGGTGCTGGGTGCTCAGTTCTCATGGTGCTGCGTGCTCAGTACTCAGGGGGCTGGGTGCTCAGTGCTCAGGGTGCTGGGTGCTCAGTGCTCAGGGTGCTGGGTGCTCAGTGCTCGGGGTGCTGGGTGCTCAGTGCTCGGGGTGCTGGGTGCTCAGTGCTCAGTGCTCAGTTTGTTGGGTGCTCAGTGCTCAGTGCTCAGGGTGCTGGGTGCTCAGTACTCAGGGTCCTGGGTGCTCAGTACTCAGGGTGCTGGGTGCTCAGTGCTCAGGGTGCTGGGTGCTCAGGACTCTGGGTGTTGGGTGCTCAGTACTCAGGGTGCTGGGTGCTCAGTGCTCGGGGTGCTGGGTGCTCAGTGCTCGGGGTGCTGGGTGCTCAGTGCTCAGGGTGCTGGGTGCTCAGTATTCAGGGTGCTGGGTGCTCAGTGCTCGGGGTGCTCGGTGCTCAGTACTCAAGGTGCTGGGTGCTCAGTGCTCAGGGTGCTGGGTGCTCAGTCCTCGGGGTGCTCCGTGCTCAGTGCTCAGAGTGCTGGGTGCTCAGTACTCAGGGTGCTCGGTGCTCAGTACTCAGGGTTCTCAGTGCTCAGGGTGCTGGGTGCTCAGTACTCAGGGTGCTCAGTGCTCAGTACTCGGGGTGCTGGGTGCTCAGTACTCAGGGTGCTCAGTGCTCAGTACTCAGGGTGCTGGGTGCTCAGTGCTCAGTTTGCTCAGTGCTCAGTGCTCGGGGTGCTGGGTGCTCAGTGCTCGAGGCGCTGGGTGCTCAGTGCTCGAGGAGCTGGATGCTCAGTACTCAGGGTGCTGTGTGCTCAGTGCTCAGTACTCAGCGTGCTGGGTGCTCAGTGCTCAGAGTGTTGGGTGCTCAGTGCTCAGGGTGCTCTGTGCTCAGTACTCAGGGTGCTGGGTGCTCAGTGCTCGGGGTGCTGCGTGCTCAGTGCTCAGGGTGCTTGGTGCTCTGTGCTCAGGGTGCTGGGTGCTCAGTACTCAGGGTGCTGGGTGCTCAGTGCTCGGGGTGCTCGGTGCTCAGTACTCAAGGTGCTGGGTGCTCAGTGCTCAGGGTGCCGGGTGCTCAGTCCTCGGGGTGCTCCGTGCTCAGTGATCAGGGTGCTGGGTGCTCAGTACTCAGGGTGCTCGGGGCTCAGTACTCAGGGTTCTCAGTGCTCATTACTCAGGGTGCTGGGTGCTAAGTGCTCAGGGTGCTGGGTGCTCAGTACTCAGGGTGCTCAGTGCTCAGTACTCGGAGTGCTTGGTGCTCAGTACTCAGGGTGCTCAGTGCTCAGTACTCGGGGTGCTGTTTGCTCAGTGCTCAGGGTGCTCAGTGCTCAGTGCTCGGGGTGCTGGGTGCTCAGTGCTCGGGGCGCTGGGTGCTCAGTGCTCGGGGTGCTGGGTGCTCAGTACTCGGGGTGCTGGGTGCTCAGTACTCAGGGTGCTCAGTGCTCAGTACTCAGTGCTCAGGGTGCTCAGTGCTCAGTGCTCGGGGTGCTGGGTGCTCAGTGCTCAGGGCGCTGGGTGCTCAGTGCTCGGGGTGCTGGGTGCTCAGTACTCGGGGTGCTGGGTGCTCAGTACTCTGGGTGTTGGGTGCTCAGTACTCAGGGTGCTGGGTGCTACGTGCTCGGGGTGCTGGGTGCTCAGTACTCAGGGTGCTGGGTGCTCAGTACTCAGGGTGCTGGGTGCTTAGTGCTCGAGGTGCTCGGTGTTCAGTACTCAAGGTGCTGGGTGCTCAGTTCTCAGGGTGCTGGGTGCTCAGTCCTCGGGGTGCTCCATGCTCAGGGTGCTGGGTGCTCAGTGCTCAGGGTGCTGGGTGCTCAGTGCTCGGGGTGCTGGGTGCTGAGTGCTCAGGGTGCTGGCTGCTCAGTGCTCGGGGTGCTCCGTGCTCAGTGCTCAGGGTCCTGGGTGCTCAGTACTCAGGGTGCTGGGTGCTTAGTACTCAGGGTGCTCAGTGCTCAGTACACAGGGTGCTGGGTGCTCAGTGCTCGGGGTGCTGGGTGCTCAGTGCTCAGTACTCAGGGTGCTGGGTGCTCAGTGCTCGGGGTGCTGGGTGCTCAGTACTCAGCGTGCTGGGTGCTCAGTACTCAGGGTGCTGGGTGCTCAGTGCTCAGGGTGCTGGGTGCTCAGTGCTCAGGGTGCTGGGTGCTCAGTGATCGGGGTGCTGGGTGCTCAGTACTCAGGGTGCTCAGTGCTCGGGGAGCTCGGTGCTCAGTACTCAGGGTGCAGGGTGCTCAGTACTCAGTGCTCGGGGTCCTGGGTGCTCCTTGCTCGGGGTGCTGGGCGCTCAGTGCTCGGGGTGCTTAGTGCTCAGTACTCAGGGTGCTGGGTGCTCAGTACTCAGGGTGCTGGGTGCTCATTCTCGGGGTGCTGGGTGCTCAGTGCTCGGGGTGCTGGGTGCTCAGTACTCAGGGTGCTGGGGGCTCAGTACTCAGGGTGCTGGGTGCTCAGTACTCAGGGTGCTCGGTTCTCAGTACTCAGGGTGCTGGGTGCTCATTATCGGGGTGCTGGGTGCTCAGTGCTCGGGGTGCTGGGTGCTCAGTACTCAGGGTGCTGGGGGCTCAGTACTCAGGGTGCTGGGTGCTCAGTACTCAGGGTGATCTGTTCTCAGTAATCACGTTGCAGGGTGCTCAGTGCTCGGGGTGCTGAGTGCTCAGTACTAGGGGTGCTCAGTGATCAGTACTCAGGGTGCTGGGTGCTCAGTACTCAGGGTGCTGGGTGTTCAGTGCTCGGGGTGCTCGGTGCTCAGTACTCGGGGTGCTGGGTGCTCAGTACTCGGGGTGCTGGGTGCTCAGTGCTCAGGGTGCTGGGTGCTCAGTGCTCGGGGTCCTGGGTGCTCAGTGCCCAGGGTGATCGGTGCTCAGTACTCAGGGTGCTGGGTGCTCAGTGCTCAGGGTGCTGGGTGCGCAGTCCTCAGGGTGCTCAGTACTCAGGGTGCTGAGTGCTCAGTACTCAGGGTGCTGGGTGCTCAGTACTCATGGTGCTGGGTGCTCAGTACTCAGGGGGCTGGGTGCTCAGTGCTCAGGGTGCTGGGTGCTCAGTGCTCAGGGTGCTGGGTGCTCAGTGCTCGGGGTGCTGGGTGCTCAGTGCTCGGGGTGCTGGGTGCTCAGTGCTCAGTGCTCAGGGTGTTGGGTGCTCAGTGCTCAGGGTGCTGGGTGCTCAGTACTCAGGGTGCTGGGTGCTCAGTACTCTGGGTGTTGGGTGCTCAGTACACAGGGTGCTGGGTGCTCCGTGCTCGGGGTGCTGGGTGCTCATTGCTCAGGGTGCTGGGTGCTGAGTGCTCAGGGTGCTGGGTGCTCAGTACTCAGGGTGCTGGGTGCTCAGTACTCAGGGTGCTGGGTGCTCAGTGATCGGGGTGCTGGGTGCTCAGTACTCAGGGTGCTCAGTGCTCGGGGAGCTCTGTGCTCAGTACTCAGGGTGCTGGGTGCTCAGTACTCAGTGCTTGGGGTCCTGGGTGCTCCGTGCTCGGGGTGCTGGGTGCTCAGTGCTCTGGGTGCTTAGTGCTCAGTACTCAGGGTGCTGGGTGCTCAGTACTCAGGGTGCTGGGTGCTCATTCTCGGGGTGCTGGGTGCTCAGTGCTCGGGGTGCTTGGTGCTCAGTACTCAGGGTGCTGGGGGCTCAGTACTCAGGGTGCTGGGTGCTCAGTATTCAGGGTGCTCGGTTCTCAGTATTCAGGGTGCTGGGTGCTCATTCTCGGGGTGCTGGGTGCTCAGTGCTCGGGGTGCTGGGTGCTCAGTACTCAGGGCGCTGGGGGCTCAGTACTCAGGGTGCTGGGTGCTCAGTACTCAGGGTGCTCGGTTCTCAGTATTCAGGGTGCTGGGTGCTCAGTGCTCAGGGTGCTGGGTGCTCAGTGCTCGGGTTGCTGGGTGCTCAGTGCTGAGGGTGGTGCTGGGTGCTCAGTACTCAGGGTGCTGGGTGCTCAGTGCTCAGGGTGCTGGGTGCTCAGTACTAAGGGTGCTGGGAGCTCAGTACTCAGGGTGCTCGGTGCTCAGTACTCAGGGTGCTGGGTGCTCAGTGCTCAGGGTGCTGGGTACTCAGTACTCAGGGTGCTCGGTGCTCAGTACTCAGGGTGCTGTTTGCTCAGTGCTCAGGGTGCTTGGTGCTCAGTGCTCAGGGTGCTGGGTGCTCAGTACTCAGGGTGCTGGGTGCTCAGTGCTCAGGGTGATCGGTGCTCCGTACTCAGGGTGCTCAGTACTCAGGGTGCTGGCTGCTCAGTGCTCGCTGTGCTGGGTGCTCAGTACTCAGGGAGCTGGGTGCTCTGTACTCAGGGTGCTGGGTGCTCAGTGCTCGGGGTCCTGGGTGCTCAGTGCTCAGGGTGATCGGTGCTCAGTACTCAGGGTGCTGGGTGCTCAGTGCTCAGGGTGCTGGGTACTCAGTCCTCAGGGTGCTCAGTGCTCAGGGTGCTGGGTGCTCAGTGCTCGGGGTGCTCGGTGCTCAGTACTCAGGGTTGTGAGTGCTCAGTACTCAGGGTGCTGGGTGCTCAGTTCTCATGGTGCTGGGTGCTCAGTACTCAGGGTGCTGGGTGCTCAGTGCTCAGGGTGCTGGGTGCTCAGTGCTCAGGGTGCTGGGTGCTCAGTGCTCGGGGTGCTGGGTGCTCAGTGCTCGGGGTGCTGGGTGCTCAGTGCTCAGTGCTCAGTTTGTTGGGTGCTCAGTGCTCAGTGCTCAGGGTGCTGGGTGCTCAGTACTCAGGGTCCTGGGTGCTCAGTACTCAGGGTGCTGGGTGCTCAGTGCTCAGGGTGCTGGGTGCTCAGGACTCTGGGTGTTGGGTGCTCAGTACTCAGGGTGCTGGGTGCTCAGTGCTCGGGGTGCTGGGTGCTCAGTGCTCGGGGTGCTGGGTGCTCAGTGCTCAGGGTGCTGGGTGCTCAGTATTCAGGGTGCTGGGTGCTCAGTGCTCGGGGTGCTCGGTGCTCAGTACTCAAGGTGCTGGGTGCTCAGTGCTCAGGGTGCTGGGTGCTCAGTCCTCGGGGTGCTCCGTGCTCAGTGCTCAGAGTGCTGGCTGCTCAGTACTCTGGGTGCTCGGTGCTCAGTACTCAGGGTTCTCAGTGCTCAGGGTGCTGGGTGCTCAGTACTCAGGGTGCTCAGTGCTCAGTACTCGGGGTGCTGGGTGCTCAGTACTCAGGGTGCTCAGTGCTCAGTACTCAGGGTGCTGGGTGCTCAGTGCTCAGTGTGCTCAGTGCTCAGTGCTCGGGGTGCTGGGTGCTCAGTGCTCGGGGCGCTGGGTGCTCAGTGCTCGAGGAGCTGGATGCTCAGTACTCAGGGTGCTGTGTGCTCAGTGCTCAGTACTCAGCGTGCTGGGTGCTCAGTGCTCAGAGTGTTGGGTGCTCAGTGCTCAGGGTGCTCTGTGCTCAGTACTCAGGGTGCTGGGTGCTCAGTGCTCGGGGTGCTGCGTGCTCAGTGCTCAGGGTGCTTGGTGCTCTGTGCTCAGGGTGCTGGGTGCTCAGTACTCAGGGTGCTGGGTGCTCAGTGCTCGGGGTGCTCGGTGCTCAGTACTCAAGGTGCTGGGTGCTCAGTGCTCAGGGTGCCGGGTGCTCAGTCCTCGGTGTGCTCCGTGCTCAGTGATCAGGGTGCTGGGTGCTCAGTACTCAGGGTGCTCGGGGCTCAGTACTCAGGGTTGTCAGTGCTCATTACTCAGGGTGCTGGGTGCTAAGTGCTCAGGGTGCTGGGTGCTCAGTACTCAGGGTGCTCAGTGCTCAGTACTCGGAGTGCTTGGTGCTCAGTACTCAGGGTGCTCAGTGCTCAGTACTCGGGGTGCTGTTTGCTCAGTGCTCAGGGTGCTCAGTGCTCAGTGCTCGGGGTGCTGGGTGCTCAGTGCTCGGGGCGCTGGGTGCTCAGTGCTCGGGGTGCTGGGTGCTCAGTACTCGGGGTGCTCAGTGCTCAGTACTCAGTGCTCAGGGTGCTCAGTGCTCAGTGCTCGGGGCGCTGGGTGCTCAGTGCTCGGGGTGCTCAGTGCTCAGTACTCAGTGCTCAGGGTGCTCAGTGCTCAGTGCTCGGGGTGCTGGGTGCTCAGTGCTCGGGGCGCTGGGTGCTCAGTGCTCGGGGTGCTGGGTGCTCAGTACTCGGGGTGCTGGGTGCTCAGTACTCTGGGTGTTGGGTGCTCAGTACTCAGGGTGCTGGGTGCTACGTGCTCGGGGTGCTGGGTGCTCAGTACTCAGGGTGCTGGGTGCTCAGTACTCAGGGTGCTGGGTGCTTAGTGCTCGAGGTGCTCGGTGCTCAGTACTCAAGGTGCTGGGTGCTCAGTTCTCAGGGTGCTGGGTGCTCAGTCCTCGGGGTGCTCCATGCTCAGGGTGCTGGGTGCTCAGTGCTCAGGGTGCTGGGTGCTCAGTGCTCGGGGTGCTGGGTGCTGAGTGCTCAGGGTGCTGGCTGCTCAGTTCTCGGGGTGCTCCGTGCTCAGTGCTCAGGGTCCTGGGTGCTCAGTACTCAGGGTGCTGGGTGCTTAGTACTCAGGGTGCTCAGTGCTCAGTACACAGGGTGCTGGGTGCTCAGTGCTCGGGGTGCTGGGTGCTCAGTGCTCAGTACTCAGGGTGCTGGGTGCTCAGTGCTCGGGGTGCTGGGTGCTCAGTACTCAGCGTGCTGGGTGCTCAGTACTCAGGGTGCTGGGTGCTCAGTGCTCAGGGTGCTGGGTGCTCAGTGCTCAGGGTGCTGGGTGCTCAGTGATCGGGGTGCTGGGTGCTCAGTACTCAGGGTGCTCAGTGCTCGGGGAGCTCGGTGCTCAGTACTCAGGGTGCAGGGTGCTCAGTACTCAGTGCTCGGGGTCCTGGGTGCTCCGTGCTCGGGGTGCTGGGCGCTCAGTGCTCGGGGTGCTTAGTGCTCAGTACTCAGGGTGCTGGGTGCTCAGTACTCAGGGTGCTGGGTGCTCATTCTCGGGGTGCTGGGTGCTCAGTGCTCGGGGTGCTGGGTGCTCAGTACTCAGGGTGCTGGGGGCTCAGTACTCAGGGTGCTGGGTGCTCAGTACTCAGGGTGCTCGGTTCTCAGTACTCAGGGTGCTGGGTGCTCATTATCGGGGTGCTGGGTGCTCAGTGCTCGGGGTGCTGGGTGCTCAGTACTCAGGGTGCTGGGGGCTCAGTACTCAGGGTGCTGGGTGCTCAGTACTCACGGTGATCTGTTCTCAGTAATCAGGTTGCAGGGTGCTCAGTGCTCGGGGTGCTGGGTGCTCAGTACTAGGGGTGCTCAGTGATCAGTACTCAGGGTGCTGGGTGCTCAGTACTCAGGGTGCTGGGTGTTCAGTGCTCGGGGTGCTCGGTGCTCAGTACTCGGGGTGCTGGGTGCTCAGTACTCGGGGTGCTGGGTGCTCAGTGCTCAGGGTGCTGGGTGCTCAGTGCGCGGGGTCCTGGGTGCTCAGTGCCCAGGGTGATCGGTGCTCAGTACTCAGGGTGCTGGGTGCTCAGTGCTCAGGGTGCTGGGTGCGCAGTCCTCAGGGTGCTCAGTGCTCAGGGTGCTGGGTGCTCAGTGCTCGGGGTGCTCGGTGCTCAGTACTCAGGGTGCTGAGTGCTCAGTACTCAGGGTGCTGGGTGCTCAGTACTCATGGTGCTGGGTGCTCAGTACTCAGGGGGCTGGGTGCTCAGTGCTCAGGGTGCTGGGTGCTCAGTGCTCAGGGTGCTGGGTGCTCAGTGCTCGGGGTGCTGGGTGCTCAGTGCTCGGGGTGCTGGGTGCTCAGTGCTCAGTGCTCAGGGTGTTGGGTGCTCAGTGCTCAGGGTGCTGGGTGCTCAGTACTCAGGGTGCTGGGTGCTCAGTACTCAGGGTGCTGGGTGCTCAGTGCTCAGGGTGCTGGGTGCTCAGTACTCTGGTTGTTGGGTGCTCAGTACTCAGGGTGCTGGGTGCTCAGTGCTCAGGGTGCTGGGTGATCAGTGCTCAGGGTGCTGGGTGCTCAGTGATCGGGGTGCTGGGTGCTCAGTACTCAGGGTGCTCAGTGCTCGGGGAGCTCGGTGCTCAGTACTCAGGGTGCTGGGTGCTCAGTACTCAGTGCTCGGGGTCCTGGGTGCTCCGTGCTCGGGGTGCTGGGTGCTCAGTGCTCTGGGTGCTTAGTGCTCAGTACTCAGGGTGCTGGGTGCTCAGTACTCAGGGTGCTGGGTGCTCATTCTCCGGGTGCTGGGTGCTCAGTGCTCGGGGTGCTGGGTGCTCAGTACTCAGGGTGCTGGGCTCTCAGTACTCAGGGTGCTGGGTGCTCAGTACTCAGGGTGATCGGATCTCAGTATTCAGGGTGCTGGGTGCTCATTCTCGGGGTGCTGGGTGCTCAGTGCTCGGGGTGCTGGGTGCTCAGTACTCAGGGTGCTGGGGGCTCAGTACTCAGGGTGCTGGGTGCTCAGTACTCAGGGTGATCTCTTCTCAGTACTCAGGTTGCTGGGTGCTCAGTGCTCGGGGTGATGGGTGCTCAGTACTCGGGGTGCTCAGTGCTCAGTACTCAGTGTGCTGGGTGCTCAGTACTCAGGGTGCTGGGTGCTCAGTACTCGGGGTGCTGGGTGCTCCTTGCTCGGGGTGCTGGGTGCTCAGTGCTGAGGGTGGTGCTGGGTGCTCAGTACTCAGGGTGCTGGGTGCTCAGTGCTCAGGGTGCTGGGTGCTCAGTATTAAGCGTCCTGGGTGCTCAGTATTCAGGGTGCTCGGTGCTCAGTACTCAGGGTGCTGGGTGCTCAGTGCTCAGGGTGCTGGGTACTCAGTACTCAGGGGGCTGGGTGCTCAGTACTCAGGGTGCTGGGTGCTCAGTGCTCAGGGTGCTTGGTGCTCAGTGCTCAGGGTGCTGGGTGCTCAGTACTCAGCGTGCTGGGTGCTCAGTGCTCAGGGTGATCGGTGCTCAGTACTCAGGGTGCTCAGTACTCATGGTACAGGCTGCTCAGTGCTCGGGGTGCTGGGTGCTCAGTACTCGGGGTGCTGGGTGCTCTGTACTCAGGGTGCTGGGTGCTCAATGCTCGGGGTCCTGGGTGCTCAGTGCTCAGGGTGATCGATGCTCAGTACTCAGGGTGCTGGGTGCTCAGTGCTCAGGGTGCTGGGTACTCAGTCCTAAGGGTGCTCAGTGCTCAGGGTGCTGGGTGCTCAGTGCTCGGGGTGCTCGGTGCTCAGTACTCAGGGTGCTGAGTGCTCAGTACTCAGGGTGCTGGGTGCTCAGTACTCATGGTGCTGGGTGCTCAGTACTCAGGGTGCTGGGTGCTCAGTGCTCAGGGTGCTGGGTGCTCAGTGCGCGGGGTGCTGGGTGCTCAGTGCTCGGGGTGCTGGGTGCTCAGTGCTCAGTGCTCTGGGTGTTGGTTGCTCAGTGCTCAGTGCTCAGGGTGCTGGGTGCTCAGTACTCAGGGTGCTGGGTGCTCAGTACACAAGGTGCTGGGTGCTCAGTGCTCAGGGTGCTGGGTGCTCAGGACTCTGGGTGTTGGGTGCTCAGTACTCAGGGTGCTGGGTGCTCAGTGCTCGGGGTGCTGGGTGCTCAGTGCTCGGGGTGCTGGGAGCTCAGTGCTCAGGGTGCTGGGTGCTCAGTATTCAGCGTGCTGGATGCTCAGTTCTCGGGGTGCTCGGTGCTCAGTACTCAAGGCGCTGGGTGCTCAGTGCTCAGGGTGCTTGGTGCCCAGTCCTCGGGGTGCTCCGTTCTCAGTGCTCAGGGTGCTGGGTGCTCAGTACTCAGGGTGCTCAGTGCTCAGTACTCAGGGTGCTGGGTGCTCAGTACTCAGGGTGCTGGGTGCTCAGTGCTCGGGGTGCTGGGTGCTCAGTGCTCGGGGTGCTGGGTGCTCAGTGCTGAGGGTGGTGCTGGGTGCTCAGTACTCAGGGTGCCGGGTGCTCAGTGCTCAGGGTGCTGGGTGCTCAGTACTAAGGCTCCTGGGTGCTCAGTATTCAGGGTGCTCGGTGCTCAGTACTCAGGGTGCTGGGTGCTCAGTGCTCAGGGTGCTGGGTACTCAGTACTCAGGGTGCTGGGTGCTCAGTACTCAGGGTGCTGGGTGCTCAGTGCTCAGGGTGCTTGGTGCTCAGTGCTCAGGGTGCTGGGTGCTCAGTACTCAGGGTGCTGGGTGCTTAGTGCTCAGGGTGCTGGGTGCTCAGTGCTCGGGGTCCTGGGTGCTCAGTGCTCAGGGTGCTGGGTGCTCAGTACTCACGGTGCTGGGTGCTCAGTGCTCAGGGTGCTGGGTACTCAGTCCTCAGGGTGCTCAGTGCTCAGGGTGCTGGGTGCTCAGTGCTCAGGGTGCTGGGGGCTCAGTACTCAGGGTGCTGGGTGCTCAGTACTCAGGGTGATCTCTTCTCAGTACTCAGGTTGCTGGGTGCTCAGTGCTCGGGGTGATGGGTGCTCAGTACTCGGGGTGCTCAGTGCTCATTACTCAGGGTGCTGGGTGCTCAGTACTCAGGGTGCTGGGTGCTCAGTACTCGGGGTGCTGGGTGCTCCTTGCTCGGGGTGCTGGGTGCTCAGTGCTGAGGGTGGTGCTGGGTGCTCAGTACTCAGGGTGCTGGGTGCTCAGTGCTCAGGGTGCTGGGTGCTCAGTATTAAGCGTCCTGGGTGCTCAGTATTCAGGGTGCTCGGTGCTCAGTACTCAGGGTGCTGGGTGCTCATTCTCGGGGTGCTGGGTGCTCAGTGCTCGGGGTGCTGGGTGCTCAGTACTCAGGGTGCTGGGGGCTCAGTACTCAGGGTGCTGGGTGCTCAGTACTCAGGGTGCTCGGTTCTCAGTACTCAGGGTGCTGGGTGCTCATTATCGGGGTGCTGGGTGCTCAGTGCTCGGGGTGCTGGGTGCTCAGTACTCAGGGTGCTGGGGGCTCAGTACTCAGGGTGCTGGGTGCTCAGTACTCAGGGTGATCTGTTCTCAGTAATCAGGTTGCAGGGTGCTCAGTGCTCGGGGTGCTGGGTGCTCAGTACTAGGGGTGCTCAGTGATCAGTACTCAGGGTGCTGGGTGCTCAGTACTCAGGGTGCTGGGTGTTCAGTGCTCGGGGTGCTCGGTGCTCAGTACTCGGGGTGCTGGGTGCTCAGTACTCGGGGTGCTGGGTGCTCAGTGCTCAGGGTGCTGGGTGCTCAGTGCGCGGGGTCCTGGGTGCTCAGTGCCCAGGGTGATCGGTGCTCAGTACTCAGGGTGCTGGGTCCTCAGTGCTCAGGGTGCTGGGTGCGCAGTCCTCAGGGTGCTCAGTGCTCAGGGTGCTGGGTGCTCAGTGCTCGGGGTGCTCGGTGCTCAGTACTCAGGGTGCTGAGTGCTCAGTACTCAGGGTGCTGGGTGCTCAGTACTCATGGTGCTGGGTGCTCAGTACTCAGGGGGCTGGGTGCTCAGTGCTCAGGGTGCTGGGTGCTCAGTGCTCAGGGTGCTGGGTGCTCAGTGCTCGGGGTGCTGGGTGCTCAGTGCTCGGGGTGCTGGGTGCTCAGTGCTCAGTGCTCAGGGTGTTGGGTGCTCAGTGCTCAGGGTGCTGGGTGCTCAGTACTCAGGGTGCTGGGTGCTCAGTACTCAGGGTGCTGGGTGCTCAGTGCTCAGGGTGCTGGGTGCTCAGTACTCTGGTTGTTGGGTGCTCAGTACTCAGGGTGCTGGGTGCTCAGTGCTCAGGGTGCTGGGTGATCAGTGCTCAGGGTGCTGGGTGCTCAGTGATCGGGGTGCTGGGTGCTCAGTACTCAGGGTGCTCAGTGCTCGGGGAGCTCGGTGCTCAGTACTCAGGGTGCTGGGTGCTCAGTACTCAGTGCTCGGGGTCCTGGGTGCTCCGTGCTCGGGGTGCTGGGTGCTCAGTGCTCTGGGTGCTTAGTGCTCAGTACTCAGGGTGCTGGGTGCTCAGTACTCAGGGTGCTGGGTGCTCATTCTCCGGGTGCTGGGTGCTCAGTGCTCGGGGTGCTGGGTGCTCAGTACTCAGGGTGCTGGGCTCTCAGTACTCAGGGTGCTGGGTGCTCAGTACTCAGGGTGATCGGATCTCAGTATTCAGGGTGCTGGGTGCTCATTCTCGGGGTGCTGGGTGCTCAGTGCTCGGGGTGCTGGGTGCTCAGTACTCAGGGTGCTGGGGGCTCAGTACTCAGGGTGCTGGGTGCTCAGTACTCAGGGTGATCTCTTCTCAGTACTCAGGTTGCTGGGTGCTCAGTGCTCGGGGTGATGGGTGCTCAGTACTCGGGGTGCTCAGTGCTCAGTACTCAGGGTGCTGGGTGCTCAGTACTCAGGGTGCTGGGTGCTCAGTACTCGGGGTGCTGGGTGCTCCTTGCTCGGGGTGCTGGGTGCTCAGTGCTGAGGGTGGTGCTGGGTGCTCAGTACTCAGGGTGCTGGGTGCTCAGTGCTCAGGGTGCTCGGTGCTCAGTATTAAGCGTCCTGGGTGCTCAGTATTCAGGGTGCTCGGTGCTCAGTACTCAGGGTGCTGGGTGCTCAGTGCTCAGGGTGCTGGGTACTCAGTACTCAGGGGGCTGGGTGCTCAGTACTCAGGGTGCTGGGTGCTCAGTGCTCAGGGTGCTTGGTGCTCAGTGCTCAGGGTGCTGGGTGCTCAGTACTCAGCGTGCTGGGTGCTCAGTGCTCAGGGTGATCGGTGCTCAGTACTCAGGGTGCTCAGTACTCATGGTACAGGCTGCTCAGTGCTCGGGGTGCTGGGTGCTCAGTACTCGGGGTGCTGGGTGCTCTGTACTCAGGGTGCTGGGTGCTCAATGCTCGGGGTCCTGGGTGCTCAGTGCTCAGGGTGATCGGTGCTCAGTACTCAGGGTGCTGGGTGCTCAGTGCTCAGGGTGCTGGGTACTCAGTCCTAAGGGTGCTCAGTGCTCAGGGTGCTGGGTGCTCAGTGCTCGGGGTGCTCGGTGCTCAGTACTCAGGGTGCTGAGTGCTCAGTACTCAGGGTGCTGGGTGCTCAGTACTCATGGTGCTGGGTGCTCAGTACTCAGGGTGCTGGGTGCTCAGTGCTCAGGGTGCTGGGTGCTCAGTGCGCGGGGTGCTGGGTGCTCAGTGCTCGGGGTGCTGGGTGCTCAGTGCTCAGTGCTCTGGGTGTTGGGTGCTCAGTGCTCAGTGCTCAGGGTGCTGGGTGCTCAGTACTCAGGGTGCTGGGTGCTCAGTACACAAGGTGCTGGGTGCTCAGTGCTCAGGGTGCTGGGTGCTCAGGACTCTGGGTGTTGGGTGCTCAGTACTCAGGGTGCTGGGTGCTCAGTGCTCGGGGTGCTGGGTGCTCAGTGCTCGGGGTGCTGGGAGCTCAGTGCTCAGGGTGCTGGGTGCTCAGTATTCAGCGTGCTGGGTGCTCAGTTCTCGGGGTGCTCGGTGCTCAGTACTCAAGGCGCTGGGTGCTCAGTGCTCAGGGTGCTTGGTGCCCAGTCCTCGGGGTGCTCCGTTCTCAGTGCTCAGGGTGCTGGGTGCTCAGTACTCAGGGTGCTCAGTGCTCAGTACTCAGGGTGCTGGGTGCTCAGTACTCAGGGTGCTGGGTGCTCAGTGCTCGGGGTGCTGGGTGCTCAGTGCTCGGGGTGCTGGGTGCTCAGTGCTGAGGGTGGTGCTGGGTGCTCAGTACTCAGGGTGCCGGGTGCTCAGTGCTCAGGGTGCGAGGGTGCTCAGTACTAAGGCTCCTGGGTGCTCAGTATTCAGGGTGCTCGGTGCTCAGTACTCAGGGTGCTGGGTGCTCAGTGCTCAGGGTGCTGGGTACTCAGTACTCAGGGTGCTGGGTGCTCAGTACTCAGGGTGCTGGGTGCTCAGTGCTCAGGGTGCTTGGTGCTCAGTGCTCAGGGTGCTGGGTGCTCAGTACTCAGGGTGCTGGGTGCTCAGTGCTCAGGGTGCTGGGTGCTCAGTGCTCGGGGTCCTGGGTGCTCAGTGCTCAGGGTGCTGGGTGCTCAGTACTCACGGTGCTGGGTGCTCAGTGCTCAGGGTGCTGGGTACTCAGTCCTCAGGGTGCTCAGTGCTCAGGGTGCTGGGTGCTCAGTGCTCAGGGTGCTGGGGGCTCAGTACTCAGGGTGCTGGGTGCTCAGTACTCAGGGTGATCTCTTCTCAGTACTCAGGTTGCTGGGTGCTCAGTGCTCGGGGTGATGGGTGCTCAGTACTCGGGGTGCTCAGTGCTCAGTACTCAGGGTGCTGGGTGCTCAGTACTCAGGGTGCTGGGTGCTCAGTACTCGGGGTGCTGGGTGCTCCTTGCTCGGGGTGCTGGGTGCTCAGTGCTGAGGGTGGTGCTGGGTGCTCAGTACTCAGGGTGCTGGGTGCTCAGTGCTCAGGGTGCTGGGTGCTCAGTATTAAGCGTCCTGGGTGCTCAGTATTCAGGGTGCTCGGTGCTCAGTACTCAGGGTGCTGGGTGCTCAGTGCTCAGGGTGCTGGGTACTCAGTACTCAGGGGGCTGGGTGCTCAGTACTCAGGGTGCTGGGTGCTCAGTGCTCAGGGTGCTTGGTGCTCAGTGCTCAGGGTGCTGGGTGCTCAGTACTCAGCGTGCTGGGTGCTCAGTGCTCAGGGTGATCGGTGCTCAGTACTCAGGGTGCTCAGTACTCAGGGTACTGGCTGCTCAGTGCTCGGGGTGCTGGGTGCTCAGTACTCGGGGTGCTGGGTGCTCTGTACTCAGGGTGCTGGGTGCTCAATGCTCGGGGTCCTGGGTGCTCAGTGCTCAGGGTGATCGGTGCTCAGTACTCGGTGTGCTGGGTGCTCAGTGCTCAGGGTGCTGGGTACTCAGTCCTAAGGGTGCTCAGTGCTCAGGGTGCTGGGTGCTCAGTGCTCGGGGTGCTCGGTGCTCAGTACTCAGGGTGCTGAGTGCTCAGTACTCAGGGTGCTGTGTGCTCAGTACTCATGGTGCTGGGTGCTCAGTACTCAGGGTGCTGGGTGCTCAGTGCTCAGGGTGCTGGGTGCTCAGTGCGCGGGGTGCTGGGTGCTCAGTGCTCGGGGTGCTGGGTGCTCAGTGCTCTGGGTGTTGGGTGCTCAGTGCTCAGTGCTCAGGGTGCTGGGTGCTCAGTACTCAGGGTGCTGGGTGCTCAGTACACAAGGTGCTGGGTGCTCAGTGCTCAGGGTGCTGGGTGCTCAGGACTCTGGGTGTAGGGTGCTCAGTACTCAGGGTGCTGGGTGCTCAGTGCTCGGGGTGCTGGGTGCTCAGTGCTCGGGGTGCTCGGTGCTCAGTGCTCAGGGTGCTGGGTGCTCAGTATTCAGCGTGCTGGGTGCTCAGTTCTCGGGGTGCTCGGTGCTCAGTACTCAAGGTGCTGGGTGCTCAGTGCTCAGGGTGCTTGGTGCCCAGTCCTCGGGGTGCTCCGTTCTCAGTGCTCAGGGTGCTGGGTGCTCAGTACTCAGGGTGCTCAGTGCTCAGTACTCAGGGTGCTGGGTGCTCAGTACTCAGGGTGCTGGGTGCTCAGTGCTCGGGGTGCTGGGTGCTCAGTGCTCGGGGTGCTGGGTGCTCAGTGCTGAGGGTGGTGCTGGGTGCTCAGTACTCAGGGTGCCGGGTGCTCAGTGCTCAGGGTGCTGGGTGCTCAGTACTAAGGCTCCTGGGTGCTCAGTATTCAGGGTGCTCGGTGCTCAGTACTCAGGGTGCTGGGTGCTCAGTGCTCAGGGTGCTGGGTACTCAGTACTCAGGGTGCTGGGTGCTCAGTACTCAGGGTGCTGGGTGCTCAGTGCTCAGGGTGCTTGGTGCTCAGTGCTCAGGGTGCTGGGTGCTCAGTACTCAGGGTGCTGGGTGCTCAGTGCTCAGGGTGCTGGGTGCTCAGTGCTCGGGGTCCTGGGTGCTCAGTGCTCAGGGTGCTGGGTGCTCAGTACTCAGGGTGCTGGGTGCTCAGTGCTCAGGGTGCTGGGTACTCAGTCCTCAGGGTGCTCAGTACTCAGGGTGCTCGGTGCTCAGTGCTCAGTACCCAGGGTGCTCAGTACTCAGGGTGCTGGGTGCTCAGTGCTCGGGGTGCTGGGTGCTCAGTACTCAGGTTGCTGGGTGCTCAGTACTCGGGGTGCTGGGTGCTCAGTACTCAGGGTGCTGGGTGCTCAGTGCTCGGGTTGCTGGGTGCTCAGTGCTCAGGGTGCTGGGTGCTCAGTACTCAGGGTGCTGGGTGCTCAGTACTCAGGGTGCTGGGTGCTCATTGCTCAGGGTGCTGGGTGCTCAGTGCTCGGGGTGCTGGGTGCTCAGGGCTGTGGTGCTGGGTGCTCAGTGCTCAGTGCTCAGGGTGCTGGGTGCTCAGTGCTCAGTGCTCAGGGTGCTGGTTGCTCAGTACTCAGGGTGCTGGGTGCTCAGTACTCAGGGTGCTGGGTGCTCAGTACTCAGTGCTCGGGGTCCTGGGTACTCCGTGCTCGGGGTGCTGGGTGCTGAGTGCTCTGGGTGCTTAGTGCTCAGTACTCAGGGTGCTGGGTGCTCATTCTCGGGGTGCTGGGTGCTCAGTGCTCGGGGTGCTGGGTGCTCAGTACTCAGGGTGCTGGAGGCTCAGTACTCAGGGTGCTGGGTGCTCAGTACTCAGGGTGCTCGGTTCTCAGTACTCAGGTTGCTGGGTGCTCATTCTCGGGGTGCTGGGTGCTCAGTGCTCTGGGTGCTGGGTGCTCAGTACTCAGGGTGCTGGGGGCTCAGTACTCAGGGTGCTGGGTGCTCAGTACTCAGGGTGATCTGTTCTCAGTACTCAGGTTGCTGGGAGCTCAGTGCTCGGGGTGCTGGGTGCTCAGTACTCGGGGTGCTCAGTGCTCAGTACTCAAGGTGCTGGGTGCTCAGTGCTCAGGGTGCTGGGTGCTCAGTGCTCCGGGTGCTTGGTGCTCAGTGCTCAATGTTCTGGGTGCTCAGTACTCAGGGTGCTGGGTGCTCAGTGCTCAGGGTGATCGGTGCTCAGTACTCAGGGTGCTCCGTGCTCAGGGTGCTGGGTGCTCAGTGCTCAGGGTGCTGGGTGCTCAGTGCTTGGGGTGCTGGGTGCTGAGTGCTCAGGGTGCTGGGTGCTCAGTGCTCGGGGTGCTCGGTGCTCAGTGCTCAGGGTCCTGGGTGCTCAGTATTCAGGGTGCTGGGTGCTTAGTACTCAGGGTGCTCAGTGCTCAGTACACAGGGTGCTGGGTGCTCAGTGCTCGGGGTGCTGGGTGCTCAGTACTCAGTGTGCTGGGTGCTCAGTACTCAGGGTGCTGGGTGCTCAGTGCTCAGGGTGCTGGGTGATCAGTGCTCAGGGTGCTGGGTGCTCAGTGATCGGGGTGCTGGGTGCTCAGTACTCAGGGTGCTCAATGCTCGGGGAGCTCGGTGCTCAGTACTCAGGGTGCTGGGTGCTCAGTACTCAGTGCTCGGGGTCCTGGGTGCTCCGTGCTCGGGGTGCTGGGTGCTCAGTGCTCTGGGTGCTTAGTGCTCAGTACTCAGGGTGCTGGGTGCTCAGTACTCAGGGTGCTGGGTGCTCATTCTCGGGGTGCTGGGTGCTCAGTGCTCGGGGTGCTGGGTGCTCAGTACTCAGGGTGCTGGAGGCTCAGTACTCAGGGTGCTGGGTGCTCAGTACTCAGGGTGCTCGGTTCTCAGTACTCAGGGTGCTGGGTGCTCATTCTCGGGGTGCTGGGTGCTCAGTGCTCGGGGTGCTGGGTGCTCAGTACTCAGGGTGCTGGGGGCTCAGTACTCAGGGTGCTCGGTGCTCAGTACTCAGGGTGATCTGTTCTCAGTACTCAGGTTGCTGGGTGCTCAGTGCTCAGGGTGCTGGAAGCTCAGTACTCAGGGTGCTGGGTGCTCAGTGCTCGGGGTGCTCGGTGCTCAGTACTCGGGGTGCTGGGTGCTCAGTACTCGGGGTGCTGGGTGCTCAGTGCTCAGGGTGATCGGTGCTCAGGGTGCTGGGTGCTCAGTGCTCGGGGTCCTGGGTGCTCAGTGCTCAGGGAGATCGGTGCTCAGTACTCAGGGTGCTGGGTGCTCGGTGCTCAGGGTGCTGGGTGCTCAGTCCTCAGGGTGCTCAGTGCTCAGGGTGCTGGGTGCTCAGTGCTCGCGGTGCTCGGTGCTCAGTACTCAGGGTGCTGGGTGCTCAGTACTCATGGTGCTGGGTGCTCAGTACTCAGGGGGCTGGGTGCTCAGTGCTCAGGGTGCTGGGTGCTCAGTGCTCAGGGTGCTGGGTGCTCAGTGCTCGGGGTGCTGGGTGCTCAGTGCTCAGTGCTCAGGGTGTTGGGTGCTCAGTGCTCAGTGCTCAGGGTGCTGGGTTCTCAGTACTCAGGGTGCTGGGTGCTCAGTACTCAGGGTGCTGGGTGCTCAGTGCTCAGGGTGCTGGGTGCTCAGTACTCTTTGTGTTGGGTGCTCAGTACTCAGTGTGCTGGGTGCTCAGTGCTCTGGGTGCTGGGTGCTCAGTGCTCGGGGTGCTGGGTGCTCAGTGCTCAGGGTGCTGGGTGCTCAGTATTCAGCGTGCTGGGTGCTCAGTGCTCGGGGTGCTCGGTGCTCAGTACTCAAGGTGCTGGGTGCTCAGTGCTCAGGGTGCTGGGTGCTCAGTCCTCGGGGTGCTCCGTGCTCAGTGCTCAGGGTGCTGGGTGCTCAGTACTCAGGGTGCTCGGTGCTCAGTACTCAGGGTTCTCAGTGCTCAGGGTGCTGGGTGCTCAGTACTCAGGGTGCTCAGTGCTCAGTACTCGGGGTTCTGGGTGCTCAGTGCTCAGTGTGCTCAGTGCTCAGTGCTCGGGGTGCTGGGTGCTCAGTGCTCGGGGTGCTGTGTGCTCAGTGCTCAGTACTCAGCGTGCTGGGTGTTCAGTACTCAGGGTGCTCGGTGCTCAGTGCTCAGGGTGCTGGGTGCTCAGTACTCAGGGTGCTCAGTGCTCAGTGCTCGGGGTGCTGGGTGCTCAGTGCTCAGGGTGCTGGGTGCTCAGTGCTCGGGGTGCTGGGTGCTCAGGGCTCAGTGCTCAGGGTGTTGGGTGCTCAGTGCTCAGTGCTCAGGGTGCTGGGTTCTCAGTACTCAGGGTGCTGGGTGCTCAGTACTCAGGGTGCTGGGTGCTCAGTGCTCAGGGTGCTGGGTGCTCAGTACTCTGGGTGTTGGGTGCTCAGTACTCAGTGTGCTGGGTGCTCAGTGCTCCGGGTGCTGGGTGCTCAGTGCTCGGGGTGCTGGGTGCTCAGTGCTCAGGGTGCTGGGTGCTCAGTATTCAGCGTGCTGGGTGCTCAGTGCTCGGGGTGCTCGGTGCTCAGTACTCAAGGTGCTGGATGCTCAGTGCTCAGGGTGCTGGGTGCTCAGTCCTCGGGGTGCTCCGTGCTCAGTGCTCAGGGTGCTGGGTGCTCAGTACTCAGGGTGCTCGGTGCTCAGTACTCAGGGTTCTCAGTGCTCAGGGTGCTGGGTGCTCAGTACTCAGGCTGCTCAGTGCTCAGTACTCGGGGTTCTGGGTGCTCAGTGCTCAGTGTGCTCAGTGCTCAGTGCTCAGAGTGTTGGGTGCTCAGTACTCAGGGAGCTGGGTGCTCAGTGCTCAGTGCTCAGGGTGCTCAGTGCTCAGGGTGCTCAGTGCTCAGGGTGCTGGGTGCTCAGGGTGCTGGGTGCTCAGTGCTCGGGGTCCTGGGTGCTCAGTGCTCAGGGTGATCAGTGCTCAGTACTCAGGGTGCTGGGTGCTCAGTGCTCAGGGTGCTTGGTGCTCAGTCCTCAGGGTGCTCAGTACTCAGGGTGCTCGGTGCTCAGTGCTCAGTACCCAGGGTGCTCAGTACTCAGGGTGCTGGGTGCTCAGTGCTCGGGGTGCTGGGTGCTCAGTACTCAGGTTGCTGGGTGCTCAGTACTCGGGGTGCTGGGTGCTCAGTACTCAGGGTGCTGGGTGCTCAGTGCTCGGGTTGCTGGGTGCTCAGTGCTCAGGGTGCTGGGTGCTCAGTACTCAGGGTGCTGGGTGCTCAGTACTCAGGGTGCTGGGTGCTCAGTGCTCAGGGTGCTGGGTGCTCAGTGCTCGGGGTGCTGGGTGCTCAGGGCTGTGTTGCTGGGTGCTCAGTGCTCAGTGCTCAGGGTGCTGGGTGCTCAGTGCTCAGTGCTCAGGGTGCTGGTTGCTCAGTACTCAGGGTGCTGGGTGCTCAGTACTCAGGGTGCTGGGTGCTCAGTACTCAGTGCTCGGGGTCCTGGGTACTCCGTGCTCGGGGTGCTGGGTGCTCAGTGCTCTGGGTGCTTAGTGCTCAGTACTCAGGGTGCTGGGTGCTCAGTACTAAGGGTGCTGGGTGCTCATTCTCGGGGTGCTGGGTGCTCAGTGCTCGGGGTGCTGGGTGCTCAGTACTCAGGGTGCTGGAGGCTCAGTGCTCGGGGTGCTGGGTGCTCAGTGCTCAGGGTGTTGGGTGCTCAGTACTCGGGATTCTGGGTGCTCTGTACTCAGGGTGCTGGGTGCTCAGTGCTCAGGGTGATCGGTGCTCAGTACTCAGGGTGCTGGGTGCTCAGTGCTCAGGGTGCTGGGTGCTCAGTCCTCAGGGTGCTCAGTGATCAGGGTGCTGGGTGCTCAGTGCTCAGGGTGCTCGGTGCTCAGTACTCAGGGTGCTGAGTGCTCAGTGCTCGGGGTGCTGGGTGCTCAGTACTCGGGGTGCTCAGTGCTCAGTACTCAGGGTGCTGGGTGCTCAGTACTCAGGGTGATCTGTTCTCAGTACTCAGTTTGCTGGGTGCTCAGTGCTCGGGGTGCTGGGTGCTCAGTACTCGGGGTGCTCAGTGCTCAGTACTCAGGGTGCTGGGTGCTCAGTACTCAGTGTGCTGGGTACTCAGTGCTCGGGGTGCTCGGTGCTCAGTACTCGGGGTGCTGGGTGCTCAGTACTCGGGGTGCTGGGTGCTCAGTGCTCAGGGTGCTGGGTGCTCAGTGCTCGGGGTGCTGGGTGCTCAGTGCTGAGGGTGGTGCTGGGTGCTCAGTACTCAGGGTGCTGGGTGCTCAGTACTCAGGGTGCTGGGTGCTCAGTGCTCAGGGTGCTGGGTACTCAGTACTCAGGGTGCTGGGTGCTCGGTAATCAGGGTGCTGGGAGCTCAGTGCTCAGGGTGCTGGGTGCTCAGTGCTCAGGGTGCTGGGTGCTCAGTACTCAGGGTGCTGGGTGCTCAGTGCTCAGGGTGATCGGTGCTCAGTACTCAGGGTGCTCTGTACTCAGGGTGCTGGGTGCTCAGTGCTCGGGGTCCTGGGTGCTCAGTGCTCAGGGAGATCGGTGCTCAGTACTCAGGGTGCTGGGTGCTCAGTGCTCAGGGTGCTGGGTGCTCAGTCCTCAGGGTGCTCAGTGCTCAGGGTGCTGGGTGCTCAGTGCTCGCGGTGCTCGGTGCTCAGTACTCAGGGTGCTGGGTGCTCAGTACTCATGGTGCTGGGTGCTCAGTACTCAGGGGGCTGGGTGCTCAGTGCTCAGGGTGCTGGGTGCTCAGTGCTCAGGGTGCTGGGTGCTCAGTGCTCGGGGTGCTGGGTGCTCAGTGCTCAGTGCTCAGGGTGTTGGGTGCTCAGTGCTCAGTGCTCAGGGTGCTGGGTTCTCAGTACTCAGGGTGCTGGGTGCTCAGTACTCAGGGTGCTGGGTGCTCAGTGCTCAGGGTGCTGGGTGCTCAGTACTCTGGGTGTTGGGTGCTCAGTACTCAGTGTGCTGGGTGCTCAGTGCTCCGGGTGCTGGGTGCTCAGTGCTCGGGGTGCTGGGTGCTCAGTGCTCAGGGTGCTGGGTGCTCAGTATTCAGCGTGCTGGGTGCTCAGTGCTCGGGGTGCTCGGTGCTCAGTACTCAAGGTGCTGGATGCTCAGTGCTCAGGGTGCTGGGTGCTCAGTATTCAGCGTGCTGGGTGCTCAGTGCTCGGGGTGCTCGGTGCTCAGTACTCAAGGTGCTGGATGCTCAGTGCTCAGGGTGCTGGGTGCTCAGTACTCAGGGTGCTCGGTGCTCAGTACTCAGGGTTCTCAGTTCTCAGGGTGCTGGGTGCTCAGTACTCAGGGTGCTCAGTGCTCAGTACTCGGGGTTCTGGGTGCTCAGTGCTCAGTGTGCTCAGTGCTCAGTGCTCGGGGTGCTGGGTGCTCAGTGCTCGGGGTGCTGTGTGCTCAGTGCTCAGTACTCAGCGTGCTGGGTGCTCAGTGCTCAGAGTGTTGGGTGCTCAGTATTCAGGGAGCTGGGTGCTCAGTGCTCAGTGCTCAGGGTGCTCAGTGCTCAGGGTGCTCAGTGCTCAGGGTTCTGGGTGCTCAGGGTGCTGGGTGCTCAGTGCTCGGGGTGCTGGGTGCTCAGTGCTCAGTGTTCAGGGTGCTGGGTGCTCAGTGCTCAGTGCTCAGGGTGCTGGGTGTTCAGTACTCAGGGTGCTCGGTGCTCAGTGCTCAATGTGCTGGGTGCTCAGTACTCAGGGTGCTGGGTGCTCAGTGCTCGGGGTCCTGGGTGCTCAGTGCTCAGGGTGATCAGTGCTCAGTACTCAGGGTGCTGGGTGCTCAGTGCTAAGGGTGCTTGGTGCTCAGTCCTCAGGGTGCTCAGTACTCAGGGTGCTCGGTGCTCAGTGCTCAGTACCCAGGGTGCTCAGTACTCAGGGTGCTGGGTGCTCAGTGCTCGGGGTGCTGGGTGCTCAGTACTCAGGTTGCTGGGTGCTCAGTACTCGGGGTGCTGGGTGCTCAGTACTCAGGGTGCTGGGTGCTCAGTGCTCGGGTTGCTGGGTGCTCAGTGCTCAGGGTGCTGGGTGCTCAGTACTCAGGGTGCTGGGTGCTCAGTACTCAGGGTGCTGGGTGCTCAGTGCTCAGGGTGCTGGGTGCTCAGTGCTCGGGGTGCTGGGTGCTCAGGGCTGTGGTGCTGGGTGCTCAGTGCTCAGTGCTCAGGGTGCTGGGTGCTCAGTGCTCAGTGCTCAGGGTGCTGGTTGCTCAGTACTCAGGGTGCTGGGTGCTCAGTACTCAGGGTGCTGGGTGCTCAGTACTCAGTGCTCGGGGTCCTGGGTACTCCGTGCTCGGGGTGCTGGGTGCTGAGTGCTCTGGGTGCTTAGTGCTCAGTACTCAGGGTGCTGGGTGCTCATTCTCGGGGTGCTGGGTGCTCAGTGCTCGGGGTGCTGGGTGCTCAGTACTCAGTGTGCTGGAGGCTCAGTACTCAGGGTGCTGGGTGCTCAGTACTCAGGGTGCTCGGTTCTCAGTACTCAGGTTGCTTTGTGCTCATTCTCGGGGTGCTGGGTGCTCAGTGCTCTGGGTGCTGGGTGCTCAGTACTCAGGGTGCTGGGGGCTCAGTACTCAGGGAGCTGGGTGCTCAGTACTCAGGGTGATCTGTTCTCAGTACTCAGGTTGCTGGGAGCTCAGTGCTCGGGGTGCTGGGTGCTCAGTACTCGGGGTGCTCAGTGCTCAGTACTCAAGGTGCTGGGTGCTCAGTGCTCAGGGTGCTGGGTGCTCAGTGCTCCGGGTGCTTGGTGCTCAGTGCTCAATGTGCTGGGTGCTCAGTACTCAGGGTGCTGGGTGCTCAGTGCTCAGGGTGATCGGTGCTCAGTACTCAGGGTGCTCCGTGCTCAGGGTGCTGGGTGCTCAGTGCTCAGGGTGCTGGGTGCTCAGTGCTTGGGGTGCTGGGTGCTGAGTGCTCAGGGTGCTGGGTGCTCAGTGCTCGGGGTGCTCGGTGCTCAGTGCTCAGGGTCCTGGGTGCTCAGTACTCAGGGTGCTGGGTGCTTAGTACTCAGGGTGCTCAGTGCTCAGTACACAGGGTGCTGGGTGCTCAGTGCTCGGGGTGCTGGGTGCTCAGTACTCAGTGTGCTGGGTGCTCAGTACTCAGGGTGCTGGGTGCTCAGTGCTCAGGGTGCTGGGTGATCAGTGCTCAGGGTGCTGGGTGCTCAGTGATCGGGGTGCTGGGTGCTCAGTACTCAGGGTGCTCAATGCTCGGGGAGCTCGGTGCTCAGTACTCAGGGTGCTGGGTGCTCAGTACTCAGTGCTCGGGGTCCTGGGTGCTCCGTGCTCGGGGTGCTGGGTGCTCAGTGCTCTGGGTGCTTAGTGCTCAGTACTCAGGGTGCTGGGTGCTCAGTACTCAGGGTGCTGGGTGCTCATTCTCGGGGTGCTGGGTGCTCAGTGCTCGGGGTGCTGGGTGCTCAGTACTCAGGGTGCTGGAGGCTCAGTACTCAGGGTGCTGGGTGCTCAGTACTCAGGGTGCTCGGTTCTCAGTACTCAGGGTGCTGGGTGCTCATTCTCGGGGTGCTGGGTGCTCAGTGCTCGGGGTGCTGGGTGCTCAGTACTCAGGGTGCTGGGGGCTCAGTACTCAGGGTGCTCGGTGCTCAGTACTCAGGGTGATCTGTTCTCAGTACTCAGGTTGCTGGGTGCTCAGTGCTCAGGGTGCTGGGAGCTCAGTACTCAGGGTGCTGGGTGCTCAGTGCTCGGGGTGCTCGGTGCTCAGTACTCGGGGTGCTGTGTGCTCAGTACTCGGGGTGCTGGGTGCTCAGTGCTCAGGGTGCTGGGTGCTCAGTGCTGAGGGTGGTGCTGGGTGCTCAGTACTCAGGGTCCTGGGTGCTCAGTGCACAGGGTGATCGGTGCTCAGGGTGCTGGGTGCTCAGTGCTCGGGGTCCTGGGTGCTCAGTGCTCAGGGAGATCGGTGCTCAGTACTCAGGGTGCTGGGTGCTCGGTGCTCAGGGTGCTGGGTGCTCAGTCCTCAGGGTGCTCAGTGCTCAGGGTGCTGGGTGCTCAGTGCTCGCGGTGCTCGGTGCTCAGTACTCAGGGTGCTGGGTGCTCAGTACTCATGGTGCTGGGTGCTCAGTACTCAGGGGGCTGGGTGCTCAGTGCTCAGGGTGCTGGGTGCTCAGTGCTCAGGGTGCTGGGTGCTCAGTGCTCGGGGTGCTGGGTGCTCAGTGCTCAGTGCTCAGGGTGTTGGGTGCTCAGTGCTCAGTGCTCAGGGTGCTGGGTTCTCAGTACTCAGGGTGCTGGGTGCTCAGTACTCAGGGTGCTGGGTGCTCAGTGCTCAGGGTGCTGGGTGCTCAGTACTCTGGGTGTTGGGTGCTCAGTACTCAGTGTGCTGGGTGCTCAGTGCTCTGGGTGCTGGGTGCTCAGTGCTCGGGGTGCTGGGTGCTCAGTGCTCAGGGTGCTGGGTGCTCAGTATTCAGCGTGCTGGGTGCTCAGTGCTCGGGGTGCTCGGTGCTCAGTACTCAAGGTGCTGGGTGCTCAGTGCTCAGGGTGCTGGGTGCTCAGTCCTCGGGGTGCTCCGTGCTCAGTGCTCAGGGTGCTGGGTGCTCAGTACTCAGGGTGCTCGGTGCTCAGTACTCAGGGTTCTCAGTGCTCAGGGTGCTGGGTGCTCAGTACTCAGGGTGCTCAGTGCTCAGTACTCGGGGTTCTGGGTGCTCAGTGCTCAGTGTGCTCAGTGCTCAGTGCTCGGGGTGCTGGGTGCTCAGTGCTCGGGGTGCTGTGTGCTCAGTGCTCAGTACTCAGCGTGCTGGGTGTTCAGTACTCAGGGTGCTCGGTGCTCAGTGCTCAGGGTGCTGGGTGCTCAGTACTCAGGGTGCTCAGTGCTCAGTGCTCGGGGTGCTGGGTGCTCAGTGCTCAGGGTGATCTGTGCTCAGTACTCAGGGTGCTGGGTGCTCAGTGCTCAGGGTGCTGGGAGCTCAGTCCTCAGGGTGCTCAGTACTCAGGGTGCTCGGTGCTCAGTGCTCAGTACTCAGGGTGCTCAGTACTCAGGGTGCTGGGTGCTCAGTGCTCGGGGTGCTGGGTGCTCAGTACTCAGGGTGCTGGGTGCTCAGTACTCGGGGTGCTGGGTGCTCAGTACTCAGGGTGCTGGGTGCTCAGTGCTCGGGGTGCTGGGTGCTCAGTGCTCAGGGTGATCGGTGCTCAGTGCTCAGGGTGCTGGATGCTCAGTCCTCCGGGTGCTCAGTGCTCAGGGTGCTGGTTGCTCAGTACTCAGGGTGCTGGGTGCTCAGTACACGGGGTGCTGGGTGCTCAGTGCTCAGGGTGCTGGGTGCTCAGTACTCTGGGTGTTGTGTGCTCAGTACTCAGGGTGCTGGGTGCTCCGTGCTCGGGGTGCTGGGTGCTCAGTGCTCAGGGTGCTGGGTGCTCAGTGCTCAGGGTGCTGGGTGCTCAGTACTCAGGGTGCTGGGTGCTTAGTGCTCGGGGTGCTCGGTGCTCAGTACTCAAGGTGCTGGGTGCTCAGTGCTCAGGGTGCTGGGTGCTCAGTCCTCAGGGTGCTCCGTGCTCAGGGTGCTGGGTGCTCAGTGCTCAGGGTGCTGGGTGCTCAGTGCTCGGGGTGCTGGGTGCTGAGTGCTCAGGGTGCTGGGTGATCAGTGCTCGGGGTGCTCGATGCTCAGTGCTCAGGGTCCTGGGTGCTCAGTACTCAGGGTGCTGGGTGCTTAGTACTCAGGGTGCTCAGTGCTCAGTACACAGGGTGCTTGGGTGCTCAGTGCTCGGGGTGCTGGGTGCTCAGTGGTCAGTAGTCAGGGTGCTTGGTGCTCAGTGCTCGGGGTGCTGGGTGCTCAGTACTCAGTGTGCTGGGTGCTCAGTACTCAGGGTGCTGGGTGCTCAGTGCTCAGGGTGCTGGGTGATCAGTGCTCAGGGTGCTGGGTGCTCAGTGATCGGGGTGCTGGGTGCTCAGTACTCAGGGTGCTCAATGCTCGGGGAGCTCGGTGCTCAGTACTCAGGGTGCTGGGTGCTCAGTACTCAGTGCTCGGGGTCCTGGGTGCTCCGTGCTCGGGGTGCTGGGTGCTCAGTGCTCTGGGTGCTTAGTGCTCAGTACTCAGGGTGCTGGGTGCTCAGTACTCAGGGTGCTGGGTGCTCATTCTCGGGGTGCTGGGTGCTCAGTGCTCGGGGTGCTGGGTGCTCAGTACTCAGGGTGCTGGAGGCTCAGTACTCAGGGTGCTGGGTGCTCAGTACTCAGGGTGCTCGGTTCTCAGTACTCAGGGTGCTGGGTGCTCATTCTCGGGGTGCTGGGTGATCAGTGCTCGGGGTGCTGGGTGCTCAGTACTCAGGGTGCTGGGGGCTCAGTACTCAGGGTGCTCGGTGCTCAGTACTCAGGGTGATCTGTTCTCAGTACTCAGGTTGCTGGGTGCTCAGTGCTCAGGGTGCTGGGAGCTCAGTACTCAGGGTGCTGGGTGCTCAGTGCTCGGGGTGCTCGGTGCTCAGTACTCGGGGTGCTGTGTGCTCAGTACTCGGGGTGCTGGGTGCTCAGTGCTCAGGGTGCTGGGTGCTCAGTGCTGAGGGTGGTGCTGGGTGCTCAGTACTCAGGGTCCTGGGTGCTCAGTGCACAGGGTGATCGGTGCTCAGGGTGCTGGGTGCTCAGTGCTCGGGGTCCTGGGTGCTCAGTGCTCAGGGAGATCGGTGCTCAGTACTCAGGGTGCTGGGTGCTCGGTGCTCAGGGTGCTGGGTGCTCAGTCCTCAGGGTGCTCAGTGCTCAGGGTGCTGGGTGCTCAGTGCTCGCGGTGCTCGGTGCTCAGTACTCAGGGTGCTGGGTGCTCAGTACTCATGGTGCTGGGTGCTCAGTACTCAGGGGGCTGGGTGCTCAGTGCTCAGGGTGCTGGGTGCTCAGTGCTCAGGGTGCTGGGTGCTCAGTGCTCGGGGTGCTGGGTGCTCAGTGCTCAGTGCTCAGGGTGTTGGGTGCTCAGTGCTCAGTGCTCAGGGTGCTGGGTTCTCAGTACTCAGGGTGCTGGGTGCTCAGTACTCAGGGTGCTGGGTGCTCAGTGCTCAGGGTGCTGGGTGCTCAGTACTCTGGGTGTTGGGTGCTCAGTACTCAGTGTGCTGGGTGCTCAGTGCTCTGGGTGCTGGGTGCTCAGTGCTCGGGGTGCTGGGTGCTCAGTGCTCAGGGTGCTGGGTGCTCAGTATTCAGCGTGCTGGGTGCTCAGTGCTCGGGGTGCTCGGTGCTCAGTACTCAAGGTGCTGGGTGCTCAGTGCTCAGGGTGCTGGGTGCTCAGTCCTCGGGGTGCTCCGTGCTCAGTGCTCAGGGTGCTGGGTGCTCAGTACTCAGGGTGCTCGGTGCTCAGTACTCAGGGTTCTCAGTGCTCAGGGTGCTGGGTGCTCAGTACTCAGGGTGCTCAGTGCTCAGTACTCGGGGTTCTGGGTGCTCAGTGCTCAGTGTGCTCAGTGCTCAGTGCTCGGGGTGCTGGGTGCTCAGTGCTCGGGGTGCTGTGTGCTCAGTGCTCAGTACTCAGCGTGCTGGGTGTTCAGTACTCAGGGTGCTCGGTGCTCAGTGCTCAGGGTGCTGGGTGCTCAGTACTCAGGGTGCTCAGTGCTCAGTGCTCGGGGTGCTGGGTGCTCAGTGCTCAGGGTGATCTGTGCTCAGTACTCAGGGTGCTGGGTGCTCAGTGCTCAGGGTGCTGGGAGCTCAGTCCTCAGGGTGCTCAGTACTCAGGGTGCTCGGTGCTCAGTGCTCAGTACTCAGGGTGCTCAGTACTCAGGGTGCTGGGTGCTCAGTGCTCGGGGTGCTGGGTGCTCAGTACTCAGGGTGCTGGGTGCTCAGTACTCGGGGTGCTGGGTGCTCAGTACTCAGGGTGCTGGGTGCTCAGTGCTCGGGGTGCTGGGTGCTCAGTGCTCAGGGTGATCGGTGCTCAGTGCTCAGGGTGCTGGATGCTCAGTCCTCCGGGTGCTCAGTGCTCAGGGTGCTGGTTGCTCAGTACTCAGGGTGCTGGGTGCTCAGTACACGGGGTGCTGGGTGCTCAGTGCTCAGGGTGCTGGGTGCTCAGTACTCTGGGTGTTGTGTGCTCAGTACTCAGGGTGCTGGGTGCTCCGTGCTCGGGGTGCTGGGTGCTCAGTGCTCAGGGTGCTGGGTGCTCAGTGCTCAGGGTGCTGGGTGCTCAGTACTCAGGGTGCTGGGTGCTTAGTGCTCGGGGTGCTCGGTGCTCAGTACTCAAGGTGCTGGGTGCTCAGTGCTCAGGGTGCTGGGTGCTCAGTCCTCAGGGTGCTCCGTGCTCAGGGTGCTGGGTGCTCAGTGCTCAGGGTGCTGGGTGCTCAGTGCTCGGGGTGCTGGGTGCTGAGTGCTCAGGGTGCTGGGTGATCAGTGCTCGGGGTGCTCGATGCTCAGTGCTCAGGGTCCTGGGTGCTCAGTACTCAGGGTGCTGGGTGCTTAGTACTCAGGGTGCTCAGTGCTCAGTACACAGGGTGCTTGGGTGCTCAGTGCTCGGGGTGCTGGGTGCTCAGTGGTCAGTAGTCAGGGTGCTTGGTGCTCAGTGCTCGGGGTGCTGGGTGCTCAGTACTCAGCGTGCTGGGTGCTCAGTACTCAGGGTGCTGGGTGCTCAGTGCTCAGGGTGCTGGGTGCTCAGTGCTCAGGGTGCTGGGTGCTCAGTGATCGGGGTGCTGGGTGCTCAGTACTCAGGGTGCTCAGTGCTCGGGGAGCTCGGTGCTCAGTACTCAGTGTGCTGGGTGCACAGTTCTCAGTGCTCGGGGTCCTGGGTGCTCCGTGCTTGGGGTGCTGTGTGCTCAGTGCTCTGGGTGCTTAGTGCTCAGTACTCAGGGTGCTGGGTGCTCAGTACTCATGGTGCTGGGTGCTCATTCTCAGGGTGCTAGGGGCTCAGTACTCAGGGTGCTGGGTGCTCAGTACTCAGGGTGCTGGGTGCTCAGTGCTCAGGGTGCTGGGTGCTCAGTACTAAGGGTGCTGGGTGCTCAGTACTCAGGGTGCTCGGTGCTCAGTACTCAGGGTGCTGGGTGCTCAGTGCTCAGGGTGCTGGGTACTCAGTACTCAGGGTGCTGGGTGCTCAGTACTCAGGGTGCTGGGTGCTCAGTGCTCAGGGTGCTGGGTGCTCAGTGCTCAGGGTGCTGGGTGCTCAGTACTCAGGGTGCTGGGTGCTCAGTGCTCAGGGTGATCAGTGCTCAGTACTCAGGGTGCTCAGTACTCAGGGTGCTGGGTGCTCAGTGCTCAGGGTGCTGGGTGCTCAGTACTCGGGGTGCTGGGTGCTCTGTACTCAGGGTGCTGGGTGCTCAGTGCTCAGGGTGATCGGTGCTCAGTACTCAGGGTGCTGGGTGCTCAGTGCTCAGGGTGCTGGGTGCTCAGTCCTCAGGGTGCTCAGTGATCAGGGTGCTGGGTGCTCAGTGCTCAGGGTGCTCGGTGCTCAGTACTCAGGGTGCTGAGTGCTCAGTGCTCGGGGTGCTGGGTGCTCAGTACTCGGGGTGCTCAGTGCTCAGTACTCAGGGTGCTGGGTGCTCAGTACTCAGGGTGATCTGTTCTCAGTACTCAGGTTGCTGGGTGCTCAGTGCTCGGGGTGCTGGGTGCTCAGTACTCGGGGTGCTCAGTGCTCAGTACTCAGGGTGCTGGGTGCTCAGTAATCAGTGTGCTGGGTGCTCAGTGCTCGGGGTGCTCGGTGCTCAGTACTCGGGGTGCTGGGTGCTCAGTACTCGGGGTGCTGGGTGCTCAGTGCTCAGGCTGCTGGGTGCTCAGTGCTCGGGGTGCTGGGTGCTCAGTGCTGAGGGTGGTGCTGGGTGCTCAGTACTCAGGGTGCTGGGTGCTCAGTACTCAGGGTGCTGGGTGCTCAGTGCTCAGGGTGCTGGGTACTCAGTACTCAGGGTGCTGGGTGCTCGGTACTCAGGGTGCTGGGAGCGCAGTGCTCAGGGTGCTGGGTGCTCAGTGCTCAGGGTGCTGGGTGCTCAGTACTCAGGGTGCTGCTTGCTCAGTGCTCAGGGTGATCGGTGCTCAGTACTCAGGGTGCTCTGTACTCAGGGTGCTGGGTGCTCAGTGCTCGGGGTCCTGGGTGCTCAGTGCTCAGGGAGATCAGTGCTCAGTACTCAGGGTGCTGGGTGCTCAGTGCTCAGGGTGCTGGGTGCTCAGTCCTCAGGGTGCTCAGTGCTCAGGGTGCTGGGTGCTCAGTGCTCATGGTGCTGGGTGCTCAGTACTCAGGGGGCTGGGTGCTCAGTGCTCAGGGTGCTGGGTGCTCAGTGCTCAGGGTGCTCGGTGCTCAGTGCTCGGGGTGCTGGGTGCTCAGTGCTCAGTGCTCAGGGTGCTGGGTTCTCAGTTCTCAGGGTGCTGGGTGCTCAGTACTCAGGGGGCTGGGTGCTCAGTGCTCAGGGGGCTGGGTGCTCAGTGCTCAGGGTGCTGGGTGCTCAGTGCTCGGGGTGCTGGGTGCTCAGTGCTCAGTGCTCAGGGTGCTGGGTTCTCAGTACTCAGGGTGCTGGGTGCTCAGTACTCAGGGTGCTGGGTGCTCAGTGCTCAGGGTGCTGGGTGCTCAGTACTCTGGGTGTTGGGTGCTCAGTACTCAGTGTGCTGGGTGCTCAGTGCTCCGGGTGCTGGGTGCTCAGTGCTCGGGGTGCTGGGTGCTCAGTGCTCAGGGTGCTGGGTGCTCAGTATTCAGCGTGCTGGGTGCTCAGTGCTCGGGGTGCTCGGTGCTCAGTACTCAAGGTGCTGGGTGCTCAGTGCTCAGGGTGCTGGGTGCTCAGTCCTCGGGGTGCTCCGTGCTCAGTGCTCAGGGTGCTGGGTGCTCAGTACTCAGGGTCCTCGGTGCTCAGTACTCAGGATTCTCAGTGCTCAGGGTGCTGGGTGCTCAGTACTCAGGGTGCTCAGTGCTCAGTACTCGGGGTTCTGGGTGCTCAGTGCTCAGTGTGCTCAGTGCTCGGGGTGCTGGGTGCTCAGTGCTCGGGGTGCTGTGTGCTCAGTGCTCAGTACTCAGCGTGCTGGGTGCTCAGTGCTCAGAGTGTTGGGTGCTCAGTACTCAGGGAGCTGGGTGCTCAGTGCTCAGTGCTCAGGGTGCTCAGTGCTCAGGGTGCTCAGTGCTCAGGGTTCTGGGTGCTCAGGGTGCTGGGTCCTCAGTGCTCGGGGTGCTGGGTGCTCAGTGCTCAGTGTTCAGGGTGCTGGGTGCTCAGTGCTCAGTGCTGAGGGTGCTGGGTGTTCAGTACTCAGGGTGCTCGGTGCTCAGTGCTCAATGTGCTGGGTGCTGAGTACTCAGGGTCCTGGGTGCTCAGTGCTCGGGGTGCTGGGTGCTCATTGCTCAGGGTGATCAGTGCTCAGTACTCAGGGTGCTGGGTGCTCAGTGCTCAGGGTGCTGGGTGCTCAGTCCTCAAGGTGCTCAGTACTCAGGGTGCTCGGTGCTCAGTGCTCAGTACTCAGGGTGCTCAGTACTCAGGGTGCTGGGTTCTCAGTGCTCGGGGTGCTGGGTGCTCAGTACTCAGGGTGCTGGGTGCTCAGTACTCGGGGTGCTGGGTGCTCAGTACTCAGGGTGCTGGGTGCTCAGTGCTCGGGTTGCTGGGTGCTCAGTGCTCAGGGTGCTGGGTGCTCAGTACTCAGGGTGCTGGGTGCTCAGTACTCAGGGTGCTGGGTGCTCAGTGCTCAGGGTGCTGGGTGCTCAGTGCTCGGGGTGCTGGGTGCTCAGGGCTGTGGTGCTGGGTGCTCAGTGCTCAGTGCTCAGGGTGCTGGGTGCTCAGTGCTCAGTGCTCAGGGTGCTGGTTGCTCAGTACTCAGGGTGCTGGGTGCTCAGTACTCAGGGTGCTGGGTGCTCAGTACTCAGTGCTCAGGGTCCTGGGTACTCCGTGCTCGGGGTGCTGGGTGCTCAGTGCTCTGGGTGCTTAGTGCTCAGTACTCAGGGTGCTGGGTGCTCAGTACTCAGGGTGCTGGGTGCTCATTCTCGGGGTGCTGGGTGCTCAGTACTCAGGGTGCTGGAGGCTCAGTACTCAGGGTGCTGGGTGCTCAGTACTCAGGGTGCTCGGTTCTCAGTACTCAGGGTGCTCGGTGCTCATTCTCGGGGTGCTGGGTGCTCAGTGCTCGGGGTGCTGGGTGCTCAGTACTCAGGGTGCTGGGGGCTCAGTACTCAGGGTGCTGGGTGCTCAGTACTCAGGGTGATCTGTTCTCAGTACTCAGGTTGCTGGGTGCTCAGTGCTCGGGGTGCTGGGTGCTCAGTACTCGGGGTGCTCAGTGCTCAGTACTCAAGGTGCTGGGTGCTCAGTGCTCAGGGTGCTGGGTGCTCAGTGCTCAGGGTGCTTGGAGCTCAGTGCTCAATGTGCTGGGTGCTCAGTACTCAGGGTGCTGGGTGCTCAGTGCTCAGGGTGATCGGTGCTCAGTACTCAGGGTGCTCCGTGCTCATCGTGCTGGGTGCTCAGTGCTCAGGGTGCTGGGTGCTCAGTGCTTGGGGTGCTGGGTGCTGAGTGCTCAGGGTGCTGGGTGCTCAGTGCTCGGGGTGCTCGGTGCTAGGTGCTCAGGGTCCTGGGTGCTCAGTACTCAGGGTGCTGGGTGCTTAGTACTCAGGGTGCTCAGTGCTCAGTACACAGGGTGCTGGGTGCTCAGTGCTCGGGGTGCTGGGTGCTCAGTACTCAGTGTGCTGGGTGCTCAGTACTCAGGGTGCTGGGGGCTCAGTACTCAGGATGCTGGGTGCTCAGTACTCAGGGTGATCTGTTCTCAGTACTCAGGTTGCTGGGTGCTCAGTGCTCGGGGTGCTGGGTGCTCAGTACTCGGGGTGCTCAGTGCTCAGTACTCAAGGTGCTGGGTGCTCAGTGCTCAGGGTGCTGGGTGCTCAGTGCTCAGGGTGCTTGGAGCTCAGTGCTCAATGTGCTGGGTGCTCAGTACTCAGGGTGCTGGGTGCTCAGTGCTCAGGGTGATCGGTGCTCAGTACTCAGGGTGCTCCGTGCTCAGGGTGCTGGGTGCTCTGTGCTCAGGGTGCTGGGTGCTCAGTGCTTGGGGTGCTGGGTGCTGAGTGCTCAGGGTGCTGGGTGCTCAGTGCTCGGGGTGCTCGGTGCTCAGTGCTCAGGGTCCTGGGTGCTCAGTGCTCAGGGTGCTGGGTGATCAGTGCTCAGGGTGCTGGGTGCTCAGTGATCGGGGTGCTGGGTGCTCAGTACTCAGGGTGCTCAATGCTCGGGGAGCTCGGTGTTCAGTACTCAGGGTGCTGGGTGCTCAGTACTCAGTGCTCGGGGTCCTGGGTGCTCCGTGCTCGGGGTGCTGGGTGCTCAGTGCTCTGGGTGCTTAGTGCTCAGTACTCAGGGTGCTGGGTGCTCAGTACTCAGGGTGCTGGGTGCTCATTCTCGGGGTGCTGGGTGCTCAGTGCTCGGGGTGCTGGGTGCTCAGTACTCAGGGTGCTGGAGGCTCAGTACTCAGGGTGCTGGGTGCTCAGTACTCAGGGTGCTCGGTTCTCAGTACTCAGGGTGCTGGGTGCTCATTCTCGGGGTGCTGGGTGCTCAGTGCTCGGGGTGCTGGGTGCTCAGTACTCAGGGTGCTGGGGGCTCAGTACTCAGGGTGCTCGGTGCTCAGTACTCAGGGTGATCTGTTCTCAGTACTCAGGTTGCTGGGTGCTCAGTGCTCGGGGTGCTGGGTGCTCAGTGCTCGGGGTGCTCGGTGCTCAGTACTCGGGGTGCTGGGTGCTCAGTTCTCGGGGTGCTGGGTGCTCAGTGCTCAGGGTGCTGGGTGCTCAGTGCTCGGGGTGCTGGGTGCTCAGTGCTGAGGGTGGTGCTGGGTGCTCAGTACTCAGGGTCCTGGGTGCTCAGTGCTCAGGGTGCTGGGTGCTCAGTACTCAGAGTGCTGGATGCTCAGTGCTCAGGGTGATCGGTGCTCAGTACTCAGGGTGCTGGGTGCTCAGTGCTCAGGGTGCTGGGTACTCAGTCCTCAGGGTGCTCAGTGCTCAGGGTGCTGGGTGCTCAGTGCTCGGGGTGCTCGGTGCTCAGTACTCAGGGTGCTGAGTGCTCAGTACTCAGGGTGCTGGGTGCTCAGTACTCATGGTTCTGGGTGCTCAGTACTCAGGGGGCTGGGTGCTCAGTGCTCACGGTGCTGGGTGCTCAGTGCTCAGGGTGCTGGGTGCTCAGTGCACGGGGTGCTGGGTGCTCAGTGCTCGGGGTGCTGGGTGCTCAGTGCTCAGTGCTCAGGGTGTTGGGTGCTCAGTGCTCAGTGCTCAGGGTGCTGGGTGCTCAGTACTCAGGGTGCTGGGTGCTCAGTACTCAGGGTGCTGGGTGCTCAGTGCTCAGGGTGCTGGGTGCTCAGTACTCTGGGTGTTGGGTGCTCAGTACTCAGGGTGCTGGGTGCTCAGTGCTTGGGGTGCTGGGTGCTGAGTGCTCAGGGTGCTGGGTGCTCAGTGCTCGGGGTGCTCGGTGCTCAGTGCTCAGGGTCCTGGGTGCTCAGTACTCAGGGTGCTGGGTGCTCAGTACTCAGGGTGCTGGGTGCTCAGTGCTCGGGGTGATCGGTGCTCAGTACTCAGGGTGCTCCGTGCTCAGGGTGCTGGGTGCTCAGTGCTCAGGGTGCTGGGTGCTCAGTGCTTGGGGTGCTGGGTGCTGAGTGCTCAGGGTGCTGGGTGCTCAGTGCTCGGGGTGCTCGGTGCTCAGTGCTCAGGGTCCTGGGTGCTCAGTACTCAGGGTGCTGGGTGCTTAGTACTCAGGGTGCTCAGTGCTCAGTACACAGGGTGCTGGGTGCTCAGTGCTCGGGGTGCTGGGTGCTCAGTACTCAGTGTGCTGGGTGCTCAGTACTCAGGGTGCTGGGTGCTCAGTGCTCAGGGTGCTGGGTGATCAGTGCTCAGGGTGCTGGGTGCTCAGTGATCGGGGTGCTGGGTGCTCAGTACTCAGGGTGCTCAATGCTCGGGGAGCTCGGTGCTCAGTACTCAGGGTGCTGGGTGCTCAGTACTCAGAGCTCGGGGTCCTGGGTGCTCCGTGCTCGGGGTGCTGGGTGCTCAGTGCTCTGGGTGCTTAGTGCTCAGTGCTCAGGGTGCTGGGTGCTCAGTACTCAGGTTGCTCGGTGCTCAGTACTCAGGATTCTCAGTGCTCAGGGTGCTGGGTGCTCAGTACTCAGGGTGCTCAGTGCTCAGTACTCGGGGTTCTGGGTGCTCAGTGCTCAGTGTGCTCAGTGCTCAGTGCTCGGGGTGCTGGGTGCTCAGTGCTCGGGGTGCTGTGTGCTCAGTGCTCAGTACTCAGCGTGCTGGGTGCTCAGTGCTCAGAGTGTTGGGTGCTCAGTACTCAGGGAGCTGGGTGCTCAGTGCTCAGTGCTCAGGGTGCTCAGTGCTCAGGGTGCTCAGTGCTCAGGGTTCTGGGTGCTCAGGGTGCTGGGTGCTCAGTGCTCGGGGTGCTGGGTGCTCAGTGCTCAGTGTTCAGGGTGCTGGGTGCTCAGTGCTCAGTGCTGAGGGTGCTGGGTGTTCAGTACTCATGGTGCTCGGTGCTCAGTGCTCAATGTGCTGGGTGCTCAGTACTCAGGGTCCTGGGTGCTCAGTGCTCGGGGTGCTGGGTGCTCATTGCTCAGGGTGATCAGTGCTCAGTACTCAGGGTGCTGGGTGCTCAGTGCTCAGGGTGCTGGGTGCTCAGTCCTCAAGGTGCTCAGTACTCAGGGTGCTCGGTGCTCAGTGCTCAGTACTCAGGGTGCTCAGTACTCAGGGTGCTGGGTGCTCAGTGCTCGGGGTGCTGGGTGCTCAGTACTCAGGGTGCTGGGTGCTCAGTACTCGGGGTGCTGGGTGCTCAGTACTCAGGGTGCTGGGTGCTCAGTGCTCGGGTTGCTGGGTGCTCAGTGCTCAGGGTGCTGGGTGCTCAGTACTCAGGGTGCTGGGTGCTCAGTACTCAGGGTGCTGGGTGCTCAGTGCTCAGGGTGCTGGGTGCTCAGTGCTCGGGGTGCTGGGTGCTCAGGGCTGTGGTGCTGGGTGCTCAGTGCTCAGTGCTCAGGGTGCTGGGTGCTCAGTGCTCAGTGCTCAGGGTGCTGGTTGCTCAGTACTCAGGGTGCTGGGTGCTCAGTACTCAGGGTGCTGGGTGCTCAGTACTCAGTGCTCAGGGTCCTGGGTACTCCGTGCTCGGGGTGCTGGGTGCTCAGTGCTCTGGGTGCTTAGTGCTCAGTACTCAGGGTGCTGGGTGCTCAGTACTCAGGGTGCTGGGTGCTCATTCTCGGGGTGCTGGGTGCTCAGTACTCAGGGTGCTGGAGACTCAGTACTCAGGGTGCTGGGTGCTCAGTACTCAGGGTGCTCGGTTCTCAGTACTCAGGGTGCTCGGTGCTCATTCTCGGGGTGCTGGGTGCTCAGTACTCAGGGTGATCTGTTCTCAGTACTCAGGTTGCTGGGTGCTCAGTGCTCGGGGTGCTGGGTGCTCAGTACTCGGGGTGCTCAGTGCTCAGTACTCAAGGTGCTGGGTGCTCAGTGCTCAGGGTGCTGGGTGCTCAGTGCTCAGGGTGCTTGGAGCTCAGTGCTCAATGTGCTGGGTGCTCAGTACTCAGGGTGCTGGGTGCTCAGTGCTCAGGGTGCTGGGTGCTCAGTGCTTGGGGTGCTGGGTGCTGAGTGCTCAGGGTGCTGGGTGCTCAGTGCTCGGGGTGCTCGGTGCTCAGTGCTCAGGGTCCTGGGTGCTCAGTGCTCAGGGTGCTGGGTGCTCAGTGATCGGGGTGCTGGGTGCTCAGTACTCAGGGTGCTCAATGCTCAGGGAGCTCGGTGTTCAGTACTCAGGGTGCTGGGTGCTCAGTACTCAGTGCTCGGGGTCCTGGGTGCTCCGTGCTCGGGGTGCTGGGTGCTCAGTGCTCTGGGTGCTTAGTGCTCAGTACTCAGGGTGCTGGGTGCTCAGTACTCAGGGTGCTGGGTGCTCATTCTCGGGGTGCTGGGTGCTCAGTGCTCGGGGTGCTGGGTGCTCAGTACTCAGGGTGCTGGAGGCTCAGTACTCAGGGTGCTGGGTGCTCAGTACTCAGGGTGCTCGGTTCTCAGTACTCAGGGTGCTGGGTGCTCATTCTCGGGGTGCTGGGTGCTCAGTGCTTGGGGTGCTGGGTGCTCAGTACTCAGGGTGCTGGGGGCTCAGTACTCAGGGTGCTCGGTGCTCAGTACTCAGGGTGATCTGTTCTCAGTACTCAGGTTGCTGGGTGCTCAGTGCTCGGGGTGCTGGGTGCTCAGTACTCAGGGTGCTGGGTGCTCAGTGCTCGGGGTGCTCGGTGCTCAGTACTCGGGGTGCTGGGTGCTCAGTACTCGGGGTGCTGGGTGCTCAGTGCTCAGGGTGCTGGGTGCTCAGTGCTCGGGGTGCTGGGTGCTCAGTGCTGAGGGTGGTGCTGGGTGCTCAGTACTCAGGGTCCTGGGTGCTCAGTGCTCAGGGTGCTGGGTGCTCAGTACTCAGAGTGCTGGATGCTCAGTGCTCAGGGTGATCGGTGCTCAGTACTCAGGGTGCTGGGTGCTCAGTGCTCAGGGTGCTGGGTACTCAGTCCTCAGGGTGCTCAGTGCTCATGGTGCTGGGTGCTCAGTGCTCGGGGTGCTCGGTGCTCAGTACTCAGGGTGCTGAGTGCTCAGTACTCAGGGTGCTCGGTGCTCAGTACTCATGGTTCTGGGTGCTCAGTACTCAGGGGGTTGGGTGCTCAGTGCTCAGGGTGCTGGGTGCTCAGTGCTCAGGGTGCTGGGTGCTCAGTGCACGGGGTGCTGGGTGCTCAGTGCTCGGGGTGCTGGGTGCTCAGTGCTCAGTGCTCAGGGTGTTGGGTGCTCAGTGCTCAGTGCTCAGGGTGCTGGGTGCTCAGTACTCAGGGTGCTGGGTGCTCAGTACTCAGGGTGCTGGGTGCTCAGTGCTCAGGGTGCTGGGTGCTCAGTACTCTGGGTGTTGGGTGCTCAGTACTCAGGGTGCTGGGTGCTCAGTGCTTGGGGTGCTGGGTGCTGAGTGCTCAGGGTGCTGGGTGCTCAGTGCTCGGGGTGCTCGGTGCTCAGTGCTCAGGGTCCTGGGTGCTCAGTACTCAGGGTGCTGGGTGCTCAGTACTCAGGGTGCTGGGTGCTCAGTGCTCGGGGTGATCGGTGCTCAGTACTCAGGGTGCTCCGTGCTCAGGGTGCTGGGTGCTCAGTGCTCAGGGTGCTGGGTGCTCAGTGCTTGGGGTGCTGGGTGCTGAGTGCTCAGGGTGCTGGGTGCTCAGTGCTCGGGGTGCTCGGTGCTCAGTGCTCAGGGTCCTGGGTGCTCAGTACTCAGGGTGCTGGGTGCTTAGTACTCAGGGTGCTCAGTGCTCAGTACACAGGGTGCTGGGTGCTCAGTGCTCGGGGTGCTGGGTGCTCAGTACTCAGTGTGCTGGGTGCTCAGTACTCAGGGTGCTGGGTGCTCAGTGCTCAGGGTGCTGGGTGATCAGTGCTCAGGGTGCTGGGTGCTCAGTGATCGGGGTGCTGGGTGCTCAGTACTCAGGGTGCTCAATGCTCGGGGAGCTCGGTGCTCAGTACTCAGGGTGCTGGGTGCTCAGTACTCAGAGCTCGGGGTCCTGGGTGCTCCGTGCTCGGGGTGCTGGGTGCTCAGTGCTCTGGGTGCTTAGTGGTCAGTACTCAGGGTGCTGGGTGCTCAGTACTCAGGGTGCTGGGTGCTCATTCTCGGGGTGCTGGGTGCTCAGTGCTCAGGGTGCTGGGTGCTCAGTACTCAGGGAGCTGGAGGCTCAGTACTCAGGGTGCTGGGTGCTCAGTACTCAGGGTGCTCGGTTCTCAGTACTCAGGGTGCTGGGTGCTCATTCTCGGGGTGCTGGGTGCTCAGTGCTCGGGGTGCTGGGTGCTCAGTACTCAGGGTGCTGGGGGCTCAGTACTCAGGGTGCTCGGTGCTCAGTACTCAGGGTGATCTGTTCTCAGTACTCAGGTTGCTGGGTGCTCAGTGCACGGGGTGCTGGGTGCTCAGTACTCAGGGTGCTGGGTGCTCAGTGCTCGGGGTGCTCGGTGCTCAGTACTCGGGGTACTGGGTGCTCAGTACTCGGGGTGCTGGGTGCTCAGTGCTCAGGGTGCTGGGTGCTCAGTGCTCGGGGTGCTGGGTGCTCAGTGCTGAGGATGGTGCTGGGTGCTCAGTACTCAACGTCCTGGGTGCTCAGTGCTCAGGGTGCTGGGTGCTCAGTGCTCGGGGTGCTGCGTGCTCAGTGCTCAGGGTGTTGGGTGCTCAGTGCTCAGTGCTCAGGGTGCTGGATGCTCAATACTCAGGGTGCTGGGTGCTCAGTACTCAGGGTGCTGGGTGCTCAGTGCTCAGGGTGCTGGGTGCTCAGTACTCTGGGTGTTGGGTGCTCAGTACTCAGGGTGCTGGGTGCTCAGTGCTTGGGGTGCTGGGTGCTGAGTGCTCAGGGTGCTGGGTGCTCAGTGCTCGGGGTGCTGGGTGCTCAGTACTCAGGGTGCTGGGTGCTCAGTGCTCAGGGTGCTGGGTGCTCAGTACTCTGGGTGTTGGGTGCTCAGTACTCAGGGTGCTGGGTGCTCAGTGCTTGGGGTGCTGTGTGCTGAGTGCTCAGGGTGCTGGGTGCTCAGTGCTCGGGGTGCTCGGTGCTCAGTGCTCAGGGTCCTGGGTGCTCAGTACTCAGGGTGCTGGGTGCTCAGTACTCAGGGTGCTGGGTGCTCAGTGCTCAGGGTGATCGGTGCTCAGTACTCAGGGTGCTCCGTGCTCAGGGTGCTGGGTGCTCAGTGCTCAGGGTGCTGGGTGCTCAGTGCTTGGGGTGCTGGGTGCTGAGTGCTCAGGGTGCTGGGTGCTCAGTGCTCGGGGTGCTCGGTGCTCAGTGCTCAGGGTCCTGGGTGCTCAGTACTCAGGGTGCTGGGTGCTTAGTACTCAGGGTGCTCAGTGCTCAGTACACAGGGTGCTGGGTGCTCAGTGCTCGGGGTGCTGGGTGCTCAGTACTCAGTGTGCTGGGTGCTCAGTACTCAGGGTGCTGGGTGCTCAGTGCTCAGGGTGCTGCGTGATCAGTGCTCAGGGTGCTGGGTGCTCAGTGATCGGGGTGCTGGGTGCTCAGTACTCAGGGTGCTCAATGCTCGGGGAGCTCGGTGCTCAGTACTCAGGGTGCTGGGTGCTCAGTACTCAGAGCTCGGGGTCCTGGGTGCTCCGTGCTCGGGGTGCTGGGTGCTCAGTGCTCTGGGTGCTTAGTGCTCAGTACTCAGGGTGCTGGGTGCTCAGTACTCAGGGTGCTGGGTGCTCATTCTCGGGGTGCTGGGTGCTCAGTGCTCGGGGTGCTGGGTGCTCAGTACTCAGGGAGCTGGAGGCTCAGTACTCAGGGTGCTGGGTGCTCAGTACTCAGGGTGCTCGGTTCTCAGTACTCAGGGTGCTGGGTGCTCAATCTCGGGGTGCTGGGTGCTCAGTGCTCGGGGTGCTGGGTGCTCAGTACTCAGGGTGCTGGGGGCTCAGTACTCAGGGTGCTCGGTGCTCAGTACTCAGGGTGATCTGTTCTCAGTACTCAGGCTGCTGGGTGCTCAGTGCTCGGGATGCTGGGTGCTCAGTACTCAGGGTGCTGGGTGCTCAGTGCTCGGGGTGCTCGGTGCTCAGTACTTGGGGTGCTGGGTGCTCAGTACTCGGGGTGCTGGGTGCTCAGTGCTCAGGGTGCTGGGTGCTCAGTGCTCGGGGTGCTGGGTGCTCAGTGCTGAGGGTGGTGCTGGGTGCTCAGTACTCAGGTTCCTGGGTGCTCAGTGCTCAGGGTGCTGGGTGCTCAGTACTCAGAGTGCTGGGTGCTCAGTGCTCAGGGTGATCGGTGCTCAGTACTCAGGGTGCTGGGATCTCAGTGCTCAGGGTGCAGGGTACTCAGTCCTCAGGGTGCTCAGTGCTCAGGATGCTGGGTGCTCAGTGCTCGGGGTGCTCGGTGCTCAGTACTCAGGGTGCTGAGTGCTCAGTGCTCAGGGTGCTGGGTGCTCAGTGCTCAGGGTGCTGGGTGCTCAGTGCTCGGGGTGCTGGGTGCTCAGTGCTCGGGGTGCTGGGTGCTCAGTGCTCAGTGCTCAGGGTGTTGTGTGCTCAGTGCTCAGTGCTCAGGGTGCTGGGTGCTCAGTACTCAGGGTGCTGGGTGCTCAGTACTCAGAGTGCTGGGTGATCAGTGCTCAGGGTGCTGGGTGCTCAGTACTCTGGGTATTGGGTGCTCAGTACTCAGGGTGCTGGGTGCTCAGTGCTTGCGGTGCTGGGTGCTGAGTGCTCAGGGTGCTGGGTGCTCAGTGCTCGGGGTGCTCGGTGCTCAGTGCTCAGGGTCCTGGGTGCTCAGTACTCAGGGTGCTGGGTGCTTAGTACTCAGGGTGCTCAGTGCTCAGTACACAGGGTGCTGGGTGCTCAGTGCTCGGGGTGCTGGGTGCTCAGTACTCAGCGTGCTGGGTGCTCAGTACTCAGGGTGCTGGGTGCTCAGTGCTCAGGGTGCTGGGTGATCAGTGCTCAGGGTGCTGGGTGCTCAGTGATCGGGGTGCTGGGTGCTCAGTACTCAGGGTGCTCAGTGCTCGGGGAGCTCGGTGCTCAGTACTCAGGGTGCTGGGTGCTCAGTACTCAGTGCTCGGTGTCCTGGGTGCTCCGTGCTCGGGGTGCTGGGTGCTCAGTGCTCTGGGTGCTTAGTGCTCAGTACTCAGGGTGCTGGGTGCTCAGTACTCAGGGTGCTGGGTGCTCATTCTCGGGGTGCTGGGTGCTCAGTGCTCGGGGTGCTGGGTGCTCAGTACTCAGGGTGCTGGAGGCTCAGTACTCAGGGTGCTGGGTGCTCAGTACTCAGGGTGCTCGGTTCTCAGTACTCAGGGTGCTGGGTGCTCATTCTAAGGGTGCTGGGTGCTCAGTGCTCGGGGTGCTGGGTGCTCAGTACTCAGGGTGCTGGGGGCTCAGTACTCAGGGTGCTGGGTGCTCAGTACTCAGGGTGATCTGTTCTCAGTACTCAGGTTGCTGGGTGCTCTGTGCTCGGGGTGCTGCGTGCTCAGTACTCAGGGTGCTGGGTGCTCAGTGCTCGGGTTGCTCGGTGCTCAGTACTCGGGGTGCTGGGTGCTCAGTACTCGGGGTGCTGGGTGCTCAGTGCTCGGGGTGCTGGGTGCTCAGTGCTGAGGGTGGTGCTGGGTGCTCAGTACTCAGGGTCCTGGGTGCTCAGTGCTCAGTGTGCTGGGTGCTCAGTACTCAGGGTGCTGGGTGCTCAGTGCTCAGGGTGATCGGTGCTCAGTACTCTGGGTGCTCAGTACTCAGGGTGCTGGGTGCTCTGTACTCAGGGTGCTGGGTGCTCAGTGCTCGGGGTCCTGGGTGCTCAGTGCTCAGGGTGATCGGTGCTCAGTACTCAGGGTGCTGGGTGCTCAGTGCTCAGGGTGCTGGTTACTCAGTCCTCAGGGTGCTCAGTGCTCAGGGTGCTGGGTGCTCAGTGCTCGGGGTGCTCGGTGCTCAGTACTCAGGGTGCTGAGTGCTCAGTACTCAGGGTGCTGGGTGCTCAGTACTCATGGTTCTGGGTGCTCAGTACTCAGGGGGCTGAGTGCTCAGTGCTCAGGTTGCTGGGTGCTCAGTGCGCAGCGTGCTGGGTGCTCAGTGCTCGGGGTGCTGGGTGCTCAGTGCTCGGGGTACTGGGTGCTCAGTGCTCAGTGCTCAGGGTGTTGGGTGCTCAGTGCTCAGTGCTCAGGGTGCTGGGTGCTCAGTACTCAGGGTGCTGGGTGCTCAGTACTCAGGGTGCTGGGTGCTCAGTGCTCAGGGTGCTGGGTGCTCAGTACTCTGGGTGTTGGGTGCTCAGTACTCAGGGTGCTGGGTGCTCAGTGCTCGGGGTGCTGGGTGCTCAGTGCTCGGGGTGCTGGGTGCTCAGTGCTCAGGGTGCTGGGTGCTCAGTATTCAGGGTGCTGGGTGCTCAGTGCTCGGGGTGCTCGGTGCTCAGTACTCAAGGTGCTGGGTGCTCAGTGCTCAGGGTGCTGGGTGCTCAGTCCACGGGATGCTCCGTGCTCAGTGCTCAGGGTGCTGGGTGCTCAGTATTCAGGGTGCTCGGTGCTCAGTACTCAGGGTTCTCAGTGCTCAGGGTGCTGGGTGTTCAGTTCTCGGGGCGCTGGGTCCTCAGTGCTCGGGGTGCTGGGTGCTCAGTACTAAGGGTGCTGTGTGCTCAGTGCTCAGTACTCAGCGTGCTGGGTGCTCAGTGCTCAGAGTGTTGGGTGCTCAGTCCTCAGGGTGCTGGGTGCTCAGTGCTCAGTGCTCAGGGTGCTCAGTGCTCAGGGTGCTCAGTGCTCAGGGTGCTGGGTGCTCAGGGTGCTGGGTGCTCAGTGCTCGGGGTGCTGGGTGCTCAGTGCTCAGTGCTCAGGGTGCTGGGTGCTCAGTGCTCAGTGCTCAGGGTGCTGGGTGTTCAGTACTCAGGGTGCTCGGGGCTCAGTGCTCAGGGTGCTGGGTGCTCAGTACTCAGGGTTCTGGGTGCTCAGTGCTCGGGGTGCTGGGTGCTCAGTGCTCAGTGTGATCAGTGCTCAGTACTCAGGGTGCTGGTTGCTCAGTGCTCAGGGTGCTGGGTGCTCAGTCCTCAGGGTGCTCAGTACTCAGGGTGCTCGGTGCTCAGTGCTCAGTACTCAGGGTGCTCAGTACTCAGGGTGCTGGGTGCTCAGTGCTCAGGGTGCTGGGTGCTCAGTTCTCAGGGTGCTCGGTGCTCAGTACTCAGGGTTCTCAGTGCTCAGGGTGCTGGGTGTTCAGTACTCAGGGTGCTCAGTGCTCAGTACTCGGGGTGCTGGGTGCTCAGTACTAAGGTGCTCAGTGCTCAGTACTCGGGGTGCTGGGTGCTCAGTGCTCAGTGTGCTCAGTGCTCAGTGCTCGGGGTGCTGGGTGCTCAGTTCTCGGGGCGCTTGGTGCTCAGTGCTCGGGGTGCTGGGTGCTCAATACTCAGGGTGCTGTGTGCTCAGTGCTCAGTACACAGCGTGATGGGTGCTCAGTACTCAAGGTGCTGGGTGCTCAGTGCTCAGTGCTCAGGGTGCTCAGTGCTCAGTGTGCTCAGTGCTCAGGGTGCTGGGTGCTCAGGGTGCTGGGTGCTCAGTGCTCGGGGTGCTGGGTGCTCAGTGCTCAGTGCTCAGGGTTCTGGGTGCTCAGTGCTCAGTGCTCAGGGTGCTGGGTGTTCAGTACTCAGGGTGCTCGGTGCTCAGTGCTCAGGGTGCTGGGTGCTCAGTACTCAGGGTTCTGGGTGCTCAGTGCTCGGGGTGCTGGGTGCTCAGTGCTCAGGGTGATCAGTGCTCAGTACTCAGGGTGCTGGGTGCTCAGTGCTCAGGGTGCTGGGTGCTCAGTCCTCAGGGTGCTCAGTACTCAGGGTGCTCGGTGCTCAGTGCTCAGTACTCAGGGTGCTCCGTTCTCAGGGTGCTGGGTGCTCAGTGCTCGGGGTGCTGGGTGCTCAGTACTCAGGGTGCTGGGTGCTCAGTACTCGGGGTGCTGGGTGCTCAGTACTCAGGGTGCTGGGTGCTCAGTGCTCGGGGTGCTGGGTGCTCAGTGCTCAGGGTGATCGGTGCTCAGTGCTCAGGGTGCTGGGTGCTCAGTAATCCGGGTGCTCAGTGCTCAGGGTGCGGGGTGCTCAGTGCTCGGGGTGCTCGGTGCTCAGTACTCAGGGTGCTGAGTGCTCAGTACTCAGGGTGCTGGGTGCTCAGTACTCAGGGTGCTGGGTGCTCAGTACTCAGGGTGCTGGGTGCTCAATGCTCATGGTGCTGGGTGCTCAGTGCTCAGGATGCTGGGTGCTCAGTGCTCGGGGTGCTGGGTGCTCAGGGCTGTGGTGCTGGGTGCTCAGTGCTCAGTGCTCAGGGTGCTGGGTGCTCAGTGCTCAGTGCTCAGGGTGCTGGTTGCTCAGTACTCAGGGTGCTGGGTGCTCAGTACTCAGGGTGCTGGGTGCTCAGTGCTCGGGGTGCTCGGTGCTCAGTACTCAAGGTGCTGGGTGCTCAGTGCTCAGGGTGCTGGGTGCTCAGTCCTCGGGGTGCTCCGTGCTCAGTGATCAGGGTGCTGGGTGCTCAGTACTCAGGGTGCTCGGTGCTCAGTACTCAGGGTTCTCAGTGCTCAGTACTCAGGGTGCTGGGTGCTCAGTGCTCAGGGTGCTGGGTGCTCAGTACTCGGGGTGCTGGGTGCTCAGTGCTCAGGGTGCTCAGTGCTCAGTACTCAGTGCTCAGGGTGCTCAGTGCTCAGTGCTCAGGGTGCTGGGTGTTCAGTACTCAGGGTGCTGGGTGCTCAGTACTCAGGGTGCTGGGTGCTCAGTGCTCAGGGTGCTGGGTGCTCAGTACTCTGGGTGTTGGGTGCTCAGTACTCAGGGTGCTGGGTGCTCCGTGCTCGGGGTGCTGGGTGCTCATTGCTCACGGTGCTGGGTGCTCAGTGCTCAGGGTGCTGGGTGCTCAGTACTCAGGGTGCTGGGTGCTTAGTGCTCGAGGTGCTCGGTGCTCAGTACTCAAGGTGCTGGGTGCTCAGTGCTCAGGGTGCTGGGTGCTCAGTCCTCGGGGTGCTCCGTGCTCAGGGTGCTGGGTGCTCAGCGCTCAGGGTACTGGGTGCTCAGTGATCGGGGTGCTGGGTGCTGAGTGCTCAGGATGCTGGGTGCTCAGTGCTCGGGGTGCTCGGTGCTCAGTGCTCAGGGTCCTGGGTACTCAGTACTCAGGGTGCTGGGTGCTTAGTACTCAGGGTGCTCAGTGCTAAGTACACAGGGTGCTGGGTGCTCAGTGCTCGGGGTGCTGGTTGCTCAGTGCTCAGTACTCAGGGTGCTGGGTACTCAGTGCTCGGGGTGCTGGGTGCTCAGTGCTCAGGGTGCTGGGTGATCAGTGCTCAGGGTGCTGGGTGCTCAGTGATCGGGGTGCTGGGTGCTCAGTACTCAGGGTGCTCAGTGCTCGGGGAGCTCGGTGCTCAGTACTCAGGGTGCTGGGTGCTCAGTACTCAGTGCTCGGGATCCTGGGTGCTCCGTGCTCGGGGTGCTGGGTGCTCAGTGCTCTGGGTGCTTAGTGCTCAGTACTCAGGGTGCTGGGTGCTCAGTACTCAGGGTGCTGGGTGCTCATTCTCGGGGTGCTGGGTGCTCAGTGCTCGGGGTGCTGGGTGCTCAGTACTCAGGGTGCTGGGGGCTCAGTACTCAGGGTGCTGGGTGCTCAGTAATCAGGGTGCTCGGTTCTCAGTATTCAGGGTGCTGGGTGCTCATTCTCGGGATGCTGGGTGCTCAGTACTCAGGGTGCTGGGTGCTCAGTACTCTTGGTGCTGGGGGCTCAGTACTCAGGGTGCTGGGTGCTCAGTACTCAGGGTGATCTGTTCTCAGTACTCAGGTTGCTGGGTGGTCAGTGCTCGGGGTGATGGGTGCTCAGTACTCGGGGTGCTCAGTGCTCAGTACTCAGGGTGCTGGGTGCTCAGTACTCAGGGTGCTGGGTGCTCAGTGCTCGGGGTGCTCGGTGCTCAGTGCTCGGGGTGCTGGGTGCTCAGTACTCGGGGTGCTGGGTGCTCAGTGCTCAGGGTGCTGGGTGCTCAGTGCTCGGGGTGCTGGGTGCTCAGTACTGAGGGTGGTGCTGGGTGCTCAGTACTCAGGGTGCTGGGTGCTCAGTGCTCAGGGTGCTGGGTGCTCAGTACTAAGGGTGCTGGGTGCTCAGTACTCAGGGTGCTCGGTGCTCAGTACTCAGGGTGCTGGGTGCTCAGTGCTCAGGGTGCTGGGTACTCAGTACTCAGGGTGCTGGGTGCTCAGTACTCAGGGTGCTGGGTGCTCAGTGCTCAGGGTGCTTGGTGCTCAGTGCTCCTGGTGCTGGGTGCTCAGTACTCAGGGTGCTGGGTGCTCAGTGCTCAGGGTGATCGGTGCTCAGTACTCAGGGTGCTCAGTATTCAGGGTGCTGGCTGCTCAGTGCTCGGGGTGCTGGGTGCTCAGTACTCGGGGTGCTGGGTGCTCTGTACTCAGGGTGCTGGGTGCTCAGTTCTCGGGGTCCTGGATGCTCAGTGCTCAGGGAGATCGGTGCTCAGTACTCAGGGTGCTGGGTGCTCAGTGCTCAGGGTGCTGGGTACTCAGTCCTCAGGGTGCTCAGTGCTCAGGGTGCTGGGTGCTCAGTGCTCGGGGTGCTCTTTGCTCAGTACTCAGGGTGCTGAGTGCTCAGTATTCAGGGTGCTGGGTGGTCAGTACTCATGGTGCTGGGTGCTCAGTACTCAGGGGGCTGGGTGCTCAGTGCGCAGGGTGCTGGGTGCTCAGTGCTCAGTGCTCAGGGTGCTGGGTGCTGAGTGCTCGGGGTGCTGGGTGCTCAGTGCTCGGGGTGCTGGGTGCTCAGTGCTCAGTGATCAGGGTGTTGGGTGCTCAGTGCTCAGTGCTCAGGGTGCTGGGTGCTCAGTACTCAGGGTGCTGGGTGCTCAGTACTCAGGGTGCTGGGTGCTCAGTGCTCAGGGTGCTGGGTGCTCAGGACTCTGGGTGTTGGGTGCTCAGTACTCAGGGTGCTGGGTGCTCAATGCTCATGGTGCTGGGTGTTCAGTGCTCAGGGTGCTGGGTGCTCAGTGCTCGGGGTGCTGGGTGCTCAGGGCTGTGGTGCTGGGTGCTCAGTGCTCAGTGCTCAGGGTGCTGGGTGCTCAGTGCTCAGTGCTCAGGGTGCTGGTTGCTCAGTACTCAGGGTGCTGGGTGCTCAGTACTCAGGGTGCTGGGTGCTCAGTGCTCAGGGTGCTCTGTGCTCAGTACTCAGGGTGCTGGGTGCTCAGTGCTCGGGGTGCTGCGTGCTCAGTGCTCAGGGTGCTGGGTGCTCAGTGCTCAAGGTGCTGGGTGCTCAGTGCTCAGGGTGCTGGGTGCTCAGTCCTCGGGGTGCTCCGTGCTCAGTGATCAGGGTGCTGGGTGCTCAGTACTCAGGATGCTCAGTGCTCAGTACTCAGGGTTCTCAGTGCTCAGTACTCAGGGTGCTGGGTGCTCAGTGCTCAGGGTGCTGGGTGCTCAGTACTCAGGGTGCTCAGTGCTCAGTACTCGGAGTGCTTGGTGCTCAGTACTCAGGGTGCTCAGTACTCGGGGTGCTGGGTGCTCAGTGCTCAGGGTGCTCAGTGCTCAGTGCTCGGGGTGCTGGGTGCTCAGTGCTCGGGGCGCAGGGTGCTCAGTTCTCGGGGTGCTGGGTGCTCAGTGCTCCGGGTGCTGGGTGCTCAGTGCTCGGGGCGCTGGGTGCTCAGTGCTCGGGGTGCTGGGTGCTCAGTACTCGGGGTGCTGGGTGCTCAGTGCTCAGGGTGCTCAGTGCTCAGTACTCAGTGCTCAGGGTGCTCAGTGCTCAGTGCTCAGTGTGCTGGGTGTTCAGTACTCAGGGTGCTGGGTGCTCAGTACTCAGGGTGCTGGGTGCTCAGTGCTCAGGGTGCTGGGTGCTCAGTACTCTGGGTGTTGGGTGCTCAGTACTCAGGGTGCCTGGTGCTCCGTGCTCGGGGTGCTGGGTGCTCATTGCTCACGGTGCTGGGTGCTCAGTGCTCAGGGTGCTGGGTGCTCAGTACTCAGGGTGCTGGGTGCTTAGTGCTCGAGGTGCTCGGTGCTCAGTACTCAAGGTGCTGGGTGCTCAGTGCTCAGGGTGCTGGGTGCTCAGTCCTCGGGGTGCTCCGTGCTCAGGGTGCTGGGTGCTCTGGGCTCAGGGTGCTGGGTGCTCAGTGCTCGGGGTGCTGGGTGCTGAGTGCTCAGGGTGCTGGGTGCTCAGTACTCTGGGTGTTGGGTGCTCAGTACTCAGGGTGCCTGGTGCTCCGTGCTCGGGGTGCTGGGTGCTCATTGCTCACGGTGCTGGGTGCTCAGTGCTCAGGGTGCTGGGTGCTCAGTACTCAGGGTGCTGGGTGCTTAGTGCTCGAGGTGCTCGGTGCTCAGTACTCAAGGTGCTGGGTGCTCAGTGCTCAGGGTGCTGGGTGCTCAGTCCTCGGGGTGCTCCGTGCTCAGGGTGCTGGGTGCTCTGGGCTCAGGGTGCTGGGTGCTCAGTGCTCGGGGTGCTCGGTGCTCAGTGCTCAGTGTCCTGGGTACTCAGTACTCAGGGTGCTGAGTGCTTAGTATTCAGTGTGCTCAGTGCTAAGTACACAGGGTGCTGGGTGCTCAGTGCTCGGCGTGCTGGTTGCTCAGTGCTCAGTACTCAGGGTGCTGGGTACTCAGTGCTCAGGGTGCTGGGTGATCAGTGCTCAGGGTGCTGGGTGCTCAGTGATCGGGGTGCTGGGTGCTCAGTACACATGGTGCTCAGTGCTCGGGGAGCTCGGTGCTCAGTACTCAGGGTGTTGGGTGCTCAGTACTCAGGGTGCTGGGTGCTCAGTACTCAGGGTGCTGGGTGCTCAGTACTCAGGGTGCTGGGTGCTCAGTGCTCGGGGTGCTCGGTGCTCAGTACTCTGGGTTCTCAGTGCTCAGTACTCAGGGTGCTGGGTGCTCAGTGCTCAGGGTGCTGGGTGCTCATTCTCGGGGTGCTGGGTGCTCAGTGCTCGGGGTGCTGGGTGCTCAGTACTCAGGGTGCTGGGGGCTCAGTACTCAGGGTGCTGGGTGCTCAGTAATCAGGGTGCTCGGTTCTCAGTATTCAGGGTGCTGGGTGCTCATTCTCGGGATGCTGGGTGCTCAGTGCTCAGGGTGCTGGGTGCTCAGTACTCTTGGTGCTGGGGGCTCAGTACTCAGGGTGCTGGGTGCTCAGTACTCAGGGTGATCTGTTCTCAGTACTCAGGTTGCTGGGTGGTCAGTGCTCGGGGTGATGGGTGCTCAGTACTCGGGGTGCTCAGTGCTCAGTACTCAGGGTGCTGGGTGCTCAGTACTCAGGGTGCTGGGTGCTCAGTGCTCGGGGTGCTCGGTGCTCAGTGCTCGGGGTGCTGGGTGCTCAGTACTCGGGGTGCTGGGTGCTCAGTGCTCAGGGTGCTGGGTGCTCAGTGCTCGGGGTGCTGGGTGCTCAGTACTGAGGGTGGTGCTGGGTGCTCAGTACTCAGGGTGCTGGGTGCTCAGTGCTCAGGGTGCTGGGTGCTCAGTACTAAGGGTGCTGGGTGCTCAGTACTCAGGGTGCTCGGTGCTCAGTACTCAGGGTGCTGGGTGCTCAGTGCTCAGGGTGCTGGGTACTCAGTACTCAGGGTGCTGGGTGCTCAGTACTCAGGGTGCTGGCTGCTCAGTGCTCAGGGTGCTTGGTGCTCAGTGCTCCTGGTGCTGGGTGCTCAGTACTCAGGGTGCTGGGTGCTCAGTGCTCAGGGTGATCGGTGCTCAGTACTCAGGGTGCTCAGTATTCAGGGTGCTGGCTGCTCAGTGCTCGGGGTGCTGGGTGCTCAGTACTCGGGGTGCTGGGTGCTCTGTACTCAGGGTGCTGGGTGCTCAGTTCTCGGGGTCCTGGATGCTCAGTGCTCAGGGAGATCGGTGCTCAGTACTCAGGGTGCTGGGTGCTCAGTGCTCAGGGTGCTGGGTACTCAGTCCTCAGGGTGCTCAGTGCTCAGGGTGCTGGGTGCTCAGTGCTCGGGGTGCTCTTTGCTCAGTACTCAGGGTGCTGAGTGCTCAGTATTCAGGGTGCTGGGTGGTCAGTACTCATGGTGCTGGGTGCTCAGTACTCAGGGGGCTGGGTGCTCAGTGCGCAGGGTGCTGGGTGCTCAGTGCTCAGTGCTCAGGGTGCTGGGTGCTGAGTGCTCGGGGTGCTGGGTGCTCAGTGCTCGGGGTGCTGGGTGCTCAGTGCTCAGTGATCAGGGTGTTGGGTGCTCAGTGCTCAGTGCTCAGGGTGCTGGGTGCTCAGTACTCAGGGTGCTGGGTGCTCAGTACTCAGGGTGCTGGGTGCTCAGTGCTCAGGGTGCTGGGTGCTCAGGACTCTGGGTGTTGGGTGCTCAGTACTCAGGGTGCTGGGTGCTCAATGCTCATGGTGCTGGGTGTTCAGTGCTCAGGGTGCTGGGTGCTCAGTGCTCGGGGTGCTGGGTTCTCAGGGCTGTGGTGCTGGGTGCTCAGTGCTCAGTACTCAGGGTGCTGGGTGCTCAGTGCTCAGTGCTCAGGGTGCTGGTTGCTCAGTACTCAGGGTGCTGGGTGCTCAGTACTCAGGGTGCTGGGTGCTCAGTGCTCAGGGTGCTCTGTGCTCAGTACTCAGGGTGCTGGGTGCTCAGTGCTCGGGGTGCTGCGTGCTCAGTGCTCAGGGTGCTGGGTGCTCAGTGCTCAAGGTGCTGGGTGCTCAGTGCTCAGGGTGCTGGGTGCTCAGTCCTCGGGGTGCTCCGTGCTCAGTGATCAGGGTGCTGGGTGCTCAGTACTCAGGATGCTCGGTGCTCAGTACTCAGGGTTCTCAGTGCTCAGTACTCAGGGTGCTGGGTGCTCAGTGCTCAGGGTGCTGGGTGCTCAGTACTCAGGGTGCTCAGTGCTCAGTACTCGGAGTGCTTGGTGCTCAGTACTCAGGGTGCTCAGTACTCGGGGTGCTGGGTGCTCAGTGCTCAGGGTGCTCAGTGCTCAGTGCTCGGGGTGCTGGGTGCTCAGTGCTCGGGGCGCAGGGTGCTCAGTGCTCGGGGTGCTGGGTGCTCAGTGCTCCGGGTGCTGGGTGCTCAGTGCTCGGGGCGCTGGGTGCTCAGTGCTCGGGGTGCTGGGTGCTCAGTACTCGGGGTGCTGGGTGCTCAGTGCTCAGGGTGCTCAGTGCTCAGTACTCAGTGCTCAGGGTGCTCAGTGCTCAGTGCTCAGGGTGCTGGGTGTTCAGTACTCAGGGTGCTGGGTGCTCAGTACTCAGGGTGCTGGGTGCTCAGTGCTCAGGGTGCTGGGTGCTCAGTACTCTGGGTGTTGGGTGCTCAGTACTCAGGGTGCTGGGTGCTCCGTGCTCGGGGTGCTGGGTGCTCATTGCTCACGGTGCTGGGTGCTCAGTGCTCAGGGTGCTGGGTGCTCAGTACTCAGGGTGCTGGGTGCTTAGTGCTCGAGGTGCTCGGTGCTCAGTACTCAAGGTGCTGGGTGCTCAGTGCTCAGGGTGCTGGGTGCTCAGTCCTCGGGGTGCTCCGTGCTCAGGGTGCTGGGTGCTCTGGGCTCAGGGTGCTGGGTGCTCAGTGCTCGGGGTGCTGGGTGCTGAGTGCTCAGGGTGCTGGGTGCTCAGTGCTCGGGGTGCTCGGTGCTCAGTGCTCAGGGTCCTGGGTACTCAGTACTCAGGGTGCTGAGTGCTTAGTATTCAGTGTGCTCAGTGCTAAGTACACAGGGTGCTGGGTGCTCAGTGCTCGGCGTGCTGGTTGCTCAGTGCTCAGTACTCAGGGTGCTGGGTACTCAGTGCTCAGGGTGCTGGGTGATCAGTGCTCAGGGTGCTGGGTGCTCAGTGATCGGGGTGCTGGGTGCTCAGTACACATGGTGCTCAGTGCTCGGGGAGCTCGGTGCTCAGTACTCAGGGTGTTGGGTGCTCAGTACTCAGGGTGCTGGGTGCTCAGTACTCAGGGTGCTGGGTGCTCAGTACTCAGGGTGCTGGGTGCTCAGTGCTCGGGGTGCTCGGTGCTCAGTACTCAAGGTGCTGGGTGCTCAGTGCTCAGGGTGCTGGGTGCTCAGTCCTCGGGGTGCTCCGTGCTCAGTGCTCAGGGTGCTGGGTGCTCATTACTCAGGGTGCTCGGTGCTCAGTACTCAGGGTTCTCAGTGCTCAGGGTGCTGGGTGCTCAGTACTCAGGGTGCTCAGTGCTCAGTACTCGGGGTGCTGGGTGCTCAGTACTGTGGGTGCTCAGTGCTCAGTACTCGGGGTGCTGGGTACTCAGTGCTCAGTCTGCTCAGTGCTCAGTGCTCGGGGTGCTGGGTGCTCAGTGCTCGGGGCGCTGGGTGCTCAGTGCTCGAGGTGCTGGTTGCTCAGTACTCAGGGTGCTGTGTGCTCAGTGCTCAGTACTCAGCGTGCTGGGTGCTCAGTGCTCAGAGTGTTGGGTGCTCAGTACTCAGGGTGCTGGGTGCTCAGTGCTCAGTGCTCAGGGTGCTCAGTGCTCAGGGTGCTCAGTGCTCAGGGTGCTGGGTGCTCAGGGTGCTGGGTGCTCAGTGCTCGGGGTGCTGGGTGCTCAGTGCTCGGGGTGCTGGGTGCTCAGTGCTCGGGGTGCAGGGTGCTCAGGGTGCTGGGTGCTCAGTGCTCGGGGTGCTGGGTGCTCAGTGCTCAGTGCTCAGGGTGCTGGGTGCTCAGTGCTCAGGGTGCTCAGTGCTCAGTGCTCGGGGTGCTGGGTGCTCAGTGCTCGGGGCGCTGGGTGCTCAGTGCTCGGGGTGCTGGCTGCTCAGTGCTCCGGGTGCTGGGTGCTCAGTGCTGGGGGCGCTGGGTGCTCAGTGCTCGGGGTGCTGGGTGCTCAGTACTCGGGGTCCTGGGTGCTCAGTGCTCAGGGTGCTCAGTGCTCAGTACTCAGTGCTCAGGGTGCTCAGTGCTCAGTGCTCAGGGTGCTGGGTGTTCAGTACTCAGGGTGCTGGGTGCTCAGTACTCAGGGTGCTGGGTGCTCAGTGCTCAGGGTGCTGGGTGCTCAGTACTCTGGGTGTTGGGTGCTCAGTACTCAGGGTGCTGGGTGCTCCGTGCTCGGGGTGCTGGGTGCTCATTGCTCACGGTGCTGGGTGCTCAGTGCTCAGGGTGCTGGGTGCTCAGTACTCAGGGTGCTGGGTGCTTAGTGCTCGAGGTGCTCGGTGCTCAGTACTCAAGGTGCTGGGTGCTCAGTGCTCAGGGTGCTGGGTGCTCAGTCCTCGGGGTGCTCCGTGCTCAGGGTGCTGGGTGCTCTGGGCTCAGGGTGCTGGGTGCTCAGTGCTCGGGGTGCTGGGTGCTGAGTGCTCAGGGTGCTGGGTGCTCAGTGCTCGGGGTGCTCGGTGCTCAGTGCTCAGGGTCCTGGGTACTCAGTACTCAGGGTGCTGGGTGCTTAGTACTCAGTGTGCTCAGTGCTAAGTACACAGGGTGCTGGGTGCTCAGTGCTCGGCGTGCTGGGTGATCAGTGCTCAGGGTGCTGGGTGCTCAGTGATCGGGGTGCTGGGTGCTCAGTACTCATGGTGCTCAGTGCTCGGGGAGCTCGGTGCCCAGTACTCAGGGTGTTGGGTGCTCAGTACTCAGGGTGCTGGGTGCTCAGTACTCAGTGCTTGGGGTCCTGGGTGCTCCGTGCTCGGGGTTCTGGGTGCTCAGTGCTCTGGGTGCTTAGTGCTCAGTACTCAGGGTGCTGGGTGCTCAGTACTCAGGGTGCTGGGTGCTCATTCTCGGGGTGCTGGGTACTCAGTACTCAGGGTGCTGGGTGCTCAGTACTCAGGGTGCTGGGTGCTCAGTGCTCAGGGTGCTTGTTGCTCAGTGCTCCTGGTGCTGGGTGCTCAGTACTCAGGGTGCTGGGTGCTCAGTGCTCAGGGTGATCGGTGCTCAGTACTCAGGGTGCTCACTACTCAGGGTGCTGGCTGCTCAGTGCTCGGGGTGCTGGGTGCTCAGTACTCGGGGTGCTGGGTGCTCTGTACTCAGGGTGCTGGGTGCTCAGTTCTCGGGGTCCTGGGTGCTCAGTGCTCAGGGTGATCGGTGCTCAGTACTCAGGGTGCTGGGTGCTCAGTGCTCAGGGTGCTGGGTACTCAGTGCTCGGGGTGCTGGGTGCTCAGTGCTCAGTGCTCAGGGTGCTGGGTGCTCAGTGCTCAGTGCTCAGGGTGCTGGGTGTTCAGTACTCAGGGTTCTGGGTGCTCAGTGCTCAGGGTGCTGGGTGCTCAGTACTCAGGGTTCTGGGTGCTCAGTGCTCGGGGTGCTGGGTGCTCAGTGCTCAGGGTGATCAGTGCTCAGTACTCAGGGTGCTGGGTGCTCAGTGCTCAGGGTGCTGGGTGCTCAGTACTAAGGGTGCTGGGTGCTCAGTACTCAGGGTGCTCGGTGTTCAGTACTCAGGGTGCTGGGTGCTCAGTGCTCAGGGTACTGGGTACTAAGTACTCAGAGTGCTGGGTGCTCAGTACTCAGGGAGCTGGGTGCTCAGTGCTCAGGGTGCTTGGTGCTCAGTGCTCCTGGTGCTGGGTGCTCAGTACTCAGGGTGCTGGGTGCTCAGTGCTCAGGGTGATCGGTGCTCAGTACTCAGGGTGCTCAGTACTCAGGGTGCTGGCTGCTCAGTGCTCGGGGTGCTGGGTGCTCAGTGCTCAGGGTGATCGGTGCTCAGTACTCAGGGTGCTGGGTGCTCAGTGCTCAGGGTGCTGGGTACTCAGTCCTCAGGGTGCTCAGTGCTCAGGGTGCTGGGTGCTCAGTGCTCGGGGTGCTCGGTGCTCAGTACTCAGGGTGCTGAGTGCTCAGTACTCAGGGTGCTGGGTGGTCAGTACTCATGGTGCTGGGTGCTCAGTACTCAGGGGGCTGGGTGCTCAGTGCTCAGGGTGCTGGGTGCTCAGTGCTCAGGGTGCTGGGTGCTCAGTGCTCGGGGTGCTGGGTGCTCAGTGTTCGGGGTGCTGGGTGCTCAGTGCTCAGTGCTCAGGGTGTTGGGTGCTCAGTGCTCAGGGTGCTGGGTGCTCAGTACTCAGGGTGCTGGGTGCTCAGTACTCAGGGTGCTGGGTGCTCACTGCTCAGGGTGCTGGGTGCTCAGGACTCTGGGTGTTGGGTGCTCAGTACTCAGGGTGCTGGGTGCTCAGTGCTCGGGGTGCTGGGTGCTCAGTGCTCGGGGTGCTGGGTGCTCAGTGCTCAAGTTGCTGGGTGGTCAGTACTCAGGGTGCTGGGTGCTCAGTACTCAGGGTGCTGGGTGCTCAGTGCTCGGGGTGCACGGTGCTCAGTACTCAAGGTGCTGGGTGCTCAGTGCTCAGGGTGCTGGGTGCTCAGTCCTCGGGGTGCTCCGTGCTCAGTGCTCAGGGTGCTGGGTGCTCATTACTCAGGGTGCTCGGTGCTCAGTACTCAGGGTTCTCAGTGCTCAGGGTGCTGGGTGCTCAGTGCTCAGGGTGCTCAGTGCTCAGTACTCGGGGTGCTGGGTGCTCAGTACTCTGAGTGCTCAGTGCTCAGTACTCGGGGTGCTGGGTACTCAGTGCTCAGTCTGCTCAGTGCTCAGTGCTCGGGGTGCTGGGTGCTCATTGCTCGGGGCGCTGGGTGCTCAGTGCTCGAGGTGCTGGTTGCTCAGTACTCAGGGTGCTGTGTGCTCAGTGCTCAGTACTCAGCTTGCTGGGTGCTCAGTGCTCAGAGTGTTGGGTGCTCAGTACTCAGGGTGCTGGGTGCTCAGTGCTCAGTGCTCAGGGTGCTCAGTGCTCAGGGTGCTCAGTGCTCAGGGTGCTGGGTGCTCAGGGTGCTGGGTGCTCAGTGCTAGGGGTGCTGGGTGCTCAGTGCTCGGGGTGCTGGGTGCTCAGTGCTCGGGGTGCAGGGTGCTCAGGGTGCTGGGTGCTCAGTGTTCGGGGTGCTGGGTGCTCAGTGCTCAGTGCTCAGGGTGCTGGGTGCTCAGTGCTCAGTGCTCAGGTTGCTGGGTGTTCAGTACTCAGGGTGCTGGGTGCTCAGTGCTCAGGGTGCTGGGTGCTCAGTACTCAGGGTTCTGGGTGCTCAGTGCTCGGGGTGCTGGGTGCTCAGTGCTCAGGGTGATCAGTGCTCAGTACTCAGGGTGCTGGGTGCTCAGTGCTCAGGGTGCTGGGTGCTCAGTCCTCAGGGTGCTCAGTACTCAGGGTGCTCGGTGCTCAGTGCTCAGTACTCAGGGTGCTCAGTACTCAGGGTGCTGGGTGCTCAGTGCTCGGGGTCCTGGGTGCTCAGTACTCAGGGTGCTGGGTGCTCAGTGCTCGGGGTGCTCGGTGCTCAGTGCTCGGGGTGCTGGGTGCTCAGTACTCGGGGTGCTGGGTGCTCAGTGCTCAGGGTGCTGGGTGCTCAGTGCTCGGGGTGCTGGGTGCTCAGTGCTCAGGGTGATCGGTGCTCAGTGCCCAGGGTGCTGGGTGCTCAGTCCTCCGGGTGCTCAGTGCTCAGGGTGCTGGGTGCTCAGTGCTCGGGGTGCTCGGTGCTCAGTACTCAGGGTGCTGAGTGCTCAGTACTCAGGGTGCTGGGTGCTCAGTACTCAGGGTGCTGGGTGCTCATTCTCGGGGTGCTGGGTGCTCAGTGCTCGGGGTGCTGGGTGCTCAGTACTCAGGGTGCTGGTGGCTCAGTACTCAGGGTGCTGCGTGCTCAGTAATCAGGGTGCTCGGTTCTCAGTATTCAGGGTGCTGGGTGCTCATTCTCGGGGTGCTGGGTGCTCAGTGCTCAGGGTGCTGGGTGCTCAGTACTCTTGGTGCTGGGCCCTCAGTACTCAGGGTGCTGGGTGCTCAGTACTCAGGGTGATCTGTTCTCAGTACTCAGGTTGTTGGGTGCTCAGTACTCAGGGTGCTGGGTGCTCAGTGCTCAGGGTACTGGGTACTAAGTACTCAGAGTGCTGGGTGCTCAGTACTCAGGGTGCTGGGTGCTCAGTGCTCAGGGTGCTTGGTGCTCAGTGCTCCTGGTGCTGGGTGCTCAGTACTCAGGGTGCTGGGTGCTCAGTGCTCAGGGTGATCGGTGCTCAGTACTCAGGGTGCTCAGTACTCAGGGTGCTGGCTGCTCAGTGCTCGGGGTTCTGGGTGCTCAGTGCTCAGGGTGATCGGTGCTCAGTACTCAGGGTGCTGGGTGCTCAGTGCTCAGGGTGCTGGGTACTCAGTACTCAGGGTGCTGGGTGGTCAGTACTCATGGTGCTGGGTGCTCAGTACTCAGGGGGCTGGGTGCTCAGTGCTCAGGGTGCTGGGTGCTCAGTACTCAGGGTGCTGAGTGCTCAGTACTCAGGGTGCTGGGTGGTCAGTACTCATGGTGCTGGGTGCTCAGTACTCAGGGGGCTGGGTGCTCAGTGCTCAGGGTGCTGGGTGCTCAGTGCTCAGCGTGCTGGGTGCTCAGTGCTCGGGGTGCTGGGTGCTCAGTGTTCGGGGTGCTGGGTGCTCAGTGCTCAGTGCTCAGGGTGTTGGGTGCTCAGTGCTCAGGGTGCTGGGTGCTCAGTACTCAGGGTGCTGGGTGCTCAGTACTCAGGGTGCTGGGTGCTCAGTGCTCAGGGTGCTGGGTGCTCAGTACTCAGGGTGCTGGGTGCTCAGTGCTCGGGGTGCACGGTGCTCAGTACTCAAGGTGCTGGGTGCTCAGTGCTCAGGGTGCTGGGTGCTCAGTCCTCGGGGTGCTCCGTTCTCAGTGCTCAGGGTGCTGGGTGCTCATTACTCAGGGTGCTCGGTGCTCAGTACTCAGGGTTCTCAGTGCTCAGGGTGCTGGGTGCTCAGTACTCAGGGTGCTCAGTGCTCAGTACTCGGGGTGCTGGGTGCTCAGTACTCTGGGTGCTCAGTGCTCAGTACTCGGGGTGCTGGGTACTCAGTGCTCAGTCTGCTCAGTGCTCAGTGCTCGGGGTGCTGGGTGCTCAGTGCTCGGGGCGCTGGGTGCTCAGTGCTCGAGGTGCTGGTTGCTCAGTACTCAGGGTGCTGTGTGCTCAGTGCTCAGTACTCAGCGTGCTGGGTGCTCAGTGCTCAGAGTGTTGGGTGCTCAGTACTCAGGGTGCTGGGTGCTCAGTGCTCAGTGCTCAGGGTGCTCAGTGCTCAGGGTGCTCAGTGCTCAGGGTGCTGGGTGCTCAGGGTGCTGGGTGCTCAGTGCTCGGGGTGCTGGGTGCTCAGTGCTCGGGGTGCTGGGTGCTCAGTGCTCGGGGTGCAGGGTGCTCAGGGTGCTGGGTGCTCAGTGCTCGGGGTGCTGGGTGCTCAGTGCTCAGTGCTCAGGGTGCTGGGTGCTCAGTGCTCAGGGTGCTCAGTGCTCAGTGCTCGGGGTGCTGGGTGCTCAGTGCTCGGGGCGCTGGGTGCTCAGTGCTCGGGTTGCTGGGTGCTCAGTGCTCCGGGTGCTGGGTGCTCAGTGCTCGGGGCGCTGGGTGCTCAGTGCTCGGGGTGCTGGGTGCTCAGTACTCGGGGTGCTGGGTGCTCAGTGCTCAGGGTGCTCAGTGCTCAGTACTCAGTGCTCAGGGTGCTCAGTGCTCAGTGCTCAGGGTGCTGGGTGTTCAGTACTCAGGGTGCTGGGTGCTCAGTACTCAGGGTGCTGGGTGCTCAGTGCTCAGGGTGCTGGGTGCTCAGTACTCTGGGTGTTGGGTGCTCAGTACTCAGGGTGCTGGGTGCTCCGTGCTCGGGGTGCTGGGTGCTCATTGCTCACGGTGCTGGGTGCTCAGTGCTCAGGGTGCTGGGTGCTCAGTACTCAGGGTGCTGGGTGCTTAGTGCTCGAGGTGCTCGGTGCTCAGTACTCAAGGTGCTGGGTGCTCAGTGCTCAGGGTGCTGGGTGCTCAGTCCTCGGGGTGCTCCGTGCTCAGGGTGCTGGGTGCTCTGGCCTCAGGGTGCTGGGTGCTCAGTGCTCGGGGTGCTGGGTGCTGAGTGCTCAGGGTGCTGGGTGCTCAGTGCTCGGGGTGCTCGGTGCTCAGTGCTCAGGGTCCTGGGTACTCAGTACTCAGGATGCTGGGTGCTTAGTACTCATTGTGCTCAGTGCTAAGTACACAGGGTGCTGGGTGCTCAGTGCTCGGCGTGCTGGTTGCTCAGTGCTCAGTACTCAGGGTGCTGGGTACTCAGTGCTCAGGGTGCTGGGTGATCAGTGCTCAGGGTGCTGGGTGCTCAGTGATCGGGGTGCTGGGTGCTCAGTACTCATGGTGCTGGGTGCTCAGTGCTCGGGGTGCTGGGTGCTCAGTGCTCGGGGTGCTGGGTGCTCAGTGCTCAAGGTGCTGGGTGCTCAGTACTCAGGGTGCTGGGTGCTCAGTACTCAGGGTGCTGGGTGCTCAGTGCTCGGGGTGCACTTTGCTCAGTACTCAAGGTGCTGGGTGCTCAGTGCTCAGGGTGCTGGGTGCTCAGTCCTCGGGGTGCTCCGTGCTCAGTGCTCAGGGTGCTGGGTGCTCAGTGCTCGGGGTGCTCGGTGCTCAGTACTCAGGGTGCTGAGTGCTCAGTACTCAGGGTGCTGGGTGATCAGTACTCAGGGTGCTGGGTGCTCAGTACTGAGGGTGCTGGGTGCTCAATGCTCATGGTGCTGGGTGCTCAGTGCTCAGTGCTCAGTGCTCAGGGTGATGGGTGCTCAGTGCTCAGTGCTCAGGGTGCTGGTTGCTCAGTACTCAGGGTGCTGGGTGCTCAGTACTCAGGGTGCTGGGTGCTCAGTGCTCAGGGTGCTCTGTGCTCAGTACTCAGAATGCTGGGTGCTCAGTGCTCGGGGTGCTGGGTGCTCAGTACTGAGGGTGCTGGGTGCTCAATGCTCATGGTGCTGGGTGCTCAGTGCTCAGGGTGCTGGGTGCTCAGTGCTCGGGGTGCTGGGTGCTCAGGGCTGTGGTTCTGGGTGCTCAGTGCTCAGTGCTCAGTGCTCAGGGTGCTGGGTGCTCAGTGCTCAGTGCTCAGGGTGCTGGTTGCTCAGTACTCAGGGTGCTGGGTGCTCAGTACTCAGGGTGCTGGGTGCTCAGTGCTCGGGGTGCTCGGTGCTCAGTACTCAAGGTGCTGGGTGCTCAGTGCTCAGGGTGCTGGGTGCTCAGTCCTCGGGGTGCTCCGTGCTCAGTGATCAGGGTGCTGGGTGCTCAGTACTCAGGGTACTCGGTGCTCAGTACTCAGGGTTCTCAGTGCTCAGTACTCAGGGTGCTGGGTGCTCAGTGCTCAGGGTGCTCAGTGCTCAGTGCTTGGGGTGCTGGGTGCTCAGTGCTCGGGGCGCTGGGTGCTCAGTGCTCGGGGTGCTGGGTGCTCAGTGCTCAGGGTGCTTGGTGCTCAGTGCTCCTGGTGCTGGGTGCTCAGTACTCAGGGTGCTGGGTGCTCAGTGCTCAGGGTGATCGGTGCTCAGTACTCAGGGTGCTCAGTACTCAGGGTGCTGGCTGCTCAGTGCTCGGGGTGCTGGGTGCTCAGTGCTCAGGGTGCTGGGTACTCAGTCCTCAGGGTGCTCAGTGCTCAGGGTGCTGGGTGCTCAGTGCTCGGGGTGCTCGGTGCTCAGTACTCAGGGTGCTGAGTGCTCAGTACTCAGGGTGCTGGGTGGTCAGTACTCATGGTGCTGGGTGCTCAGTACTCAGGGGGCTGGGTGCTCAGTGCTCAGGGTGCTGGGTGCTCAGTGCTCAGGGTGCTGGGTGCTCAGTGCTCGGGGTGCTGGGTGCTCAGTGTTCGGGGTGCTGGGTGCTCAGTGCTCAGTGCTCAGGGTGTTGGGTGCTCAGTGCTCAGGGTGCTGGGTGCTCAGTACTCAGGGTGCTGGGTGCTCAGTACTCAGGGTGCTGGGTGCTCAGTGCTCAGGGTGCTGGGTGCTCAGGACTCTGGGTGTTGGGTGCTCAGTACTCACGGTGCTGGGTGCTCAGTGCTCGGGGTGCTGGGTGCTCAGTGCTCGGGGTGCTGGGTGCTCAGTGCTCAAGGTGCTGGGTGCTCAGTACTCAGGGTGCTGGGTGCTCAGTACTCAGGGTGCTGGGTGCTCAGTGCTCGGGGTGCTCGGTGCTCAGTACTCAAGGTGCTGGGTGCTCAGTGCTCAGGGTGCTGGGTGCTCAGTCCTCGGGGTGCTCCGTGCTCAGTGCTCAGGGTGCTGGGTGCTCATTACTCAGGGTGCTCAGTGCTCAGTACTCGGGGTGCTGGGTGCTCAGTTCTCAGGGTGATCAGTGCTCAGTACTCAGGGTGCTGGGTGCTCAGTGCTCAGGGTGCTGGGTGCTCAGTCCTCAGGGTGCTCAGTACTCAGGGTGCTCGGTGCTCAGTGCTCAGTACTCAGGGTGCTCAGTGCTCAGGGTGCTGGGTGCTCAGTGCTCAGTGCTCAGGGTGCTGGGTGTTCAGTACTCAGGGTGCTGGGTGCTCAGTGCTCAGGGTGCTGGGTGCTCAGTACTCAGGGTTCTGGGTGCTCAGTGCTCGGGGTGCTGGGTGCTCAGTGCTCAGGGTGATCAGTGCTCAGTACTCAGGGTGCTGGGTGCTCAGTGCTCAGGGTGCTGGGTGCTCAGTCCTCAGGGTGCTCAGTACTCAGGGTGCTCGGTGCTCAGTGCTCAGTACTCAGGGTGCTCAGTACTCAGGGTTCTGGGTGCTCAGTGCTCGGGGTGCTGGGTGCTCAGTACTCAGGGTGCTTTGTGCTCAGTACTCGGGGTGCTGGGTGCTCATGACTCAGTGTGCTGGGTGCTCAGTGCTCGGGGTGCTGGGTGCTCAGTGCTCAGGGTGATCGGTGCTCAGTGCCCAGGGTGCTGGGTGCTCAGTCCTCCGGGTGCTCAGTGCTCAGGGTGCTGGGTGCTCAGTGCTCGGGGTGCTCGGTGCTCAGTACTCAGGGTGCTGAGTGCTCAGTACTCAGGGTGCTGGGTGATCAGTACTCAGGGTGCTGGGTGCTCAGTACTGAGGGTGCTGGGTGCTCAATGCTCATGGTGCTGGGTGCTCAGTGCTCAGTGCTCAGTGCTCAGTGCTCAGGGTGATGGGTGCTCAGTGCTCAGTGCTCAGGGTGCTGGTTGCTCAGTACTCAGGGTGCTGGGTGCTCAGTACTCAGGGTGCTGGGTGCTCAGTGCTCAGGGTGCTTTGTGCTCAGTACTCAGAATGCTGGGTGCTCAGTGCTCGGGGTGCTGGGTGCTCAGTACTGAGGGTGCTGGGTGCTCAATGCTCATGGTGCTGGGTGCTCAGTGCTCAGGGTGCTGGGTGCTCAGTGCTCGGGGTGCTGGGTGCTCAGGGCTGTGGTTCTGCGTGCTCAGTGCTCATTGCTCAGTGCTCAGGGTGCTGGGTGCTCAGTGCTCAGTGCTCAGGGTGCTGGTTGCTCAGTACTCAGGGTGCTGGGTGCTCAGTACTCAGGGTGCTGGGTGCTCAGTGCTCGGGGTGCTCGGTGCTCAGTACTCAAGGTGCTGGGTGCTCAGTGCTCAGGGTGCTGGGTGCTCAGTCCTCGGGGTGCTCCGTGCTCAGTGATCAGGGTGCTGGGTGCTCAGTACTCAGGGTACTCGGTGCTCAGTACTCAGGGTTCTCAGTGCTCAGTACTCAGGGTGCTGGGTGCTCAGTGCTCAGGGTGCTCAGTGCTCAGTGCTTGGGGTGCTGGGTGCTCAGTGCTCGGTGCTCTGGGTGCTCAGTGCTCGGGGTGCTGGGTGCTCAGTGCTCGGGGTACTGGGTACTAAGTACTCAGAGTGCTGGGTGCTCAGTACTCAGGGTGCTGGTTGCTCAGTGCTCAGGGTGCTTGGTGCTCAGTGCTCCTGGTGCTGGGTGCTCAGTACTCAGGGTGCTGGGTGCTCAGTGCTCAGGGTGATCGGTGCTCAGTACTCAGGGTGCTGGCTGCTCAGTGCTCGGGGTGCTGGGTGCTCAGTGCTCAGGGTGATCGGTGCTCAGTACTCAGGGTGCTGGGTGCTCAGTGCTCAGGGTGCTGGGTACTCAGTCCTCAGGGTGCTCAGTGCTCGGGGTGCTGGGTGCTCAGTGCTCGGGGTGCTCGGTGCTCAGTACTCAGGGTGCTGAGTGCTCAATACTCAGGGTGCTGGGTGGTCAGTACTCATGGTGCTGGGTGCTCAGTACTCAGGGGGCTGGGTGCTCAGTGCTCAGGGTGCTGGGTGCTCAGTGCTCAGGGTGCTGGGTGCTCAGTGCTCGGGGTGCTGGGTGCTCAGTGTTCGGGGTGCTGGGTGCTCAGTGCTCAGTGCTCAGGGTGTTGGGTGCTCAGTGCTCAGGGTGCTGGGTGCTCAGTACTCAGGGTGCTGGGTGCTCAGTACTCAGGGTGCTGGGTGCTCAGTGCTCAGGGTGCTGGGTGCTCAGGACTCTGGGTGTTGGGTGCTCAGTACTCAGGGTGCTGGGTGCTCAGTGCTCGGGGTGCTGGGTGCTCAGTGCTCGGGGTGCTGGGTGCTCAGTGCTCAAGGTGCTGGGTGCTCAGTACTCAGGGTGCTGGGTGCTCAGTGCTCGGGGTGCTCGGTGCTCAGTACTCAAGGTGCTGGGTGCTCAGTGCTCAGGGTGCTGGGTGCTCAGTCCTCGGGGTGCTCCGTGCTCAGTGCTCAGGGTGCTGGGTGCTCATTACTCAGGGTGCTCGGTGCTCAGTACTCAGGGTTCTCAGTGCTCAGGGTGCTGGGTGCTCAGTACTCAGGGTGCTCAGTGCTCAGTACTCGGGGTGCTGGGTGCTCAGTACTCTGGGTGCTCAGTGCTCAGTACTCGGGGTGCTGGCTACTCAGTGCTCAGTCTGCTCAGTGCTCAGTGCTCGGGGTGCTGGGTGCTCAGTGCTCGGGGCGCTGGGTGCTCAGTGCTCGAGGTGCTGGTTGCTCAGTACTCAGGGTGCTGTGTGCTCAGTGCTCAGTACTCAGCGTGCTGGGTGCTCAGTGCTCAGAGTGTTGGGTGCTCAGTACTCAGGGTGCTGGGTGCTCAGTGCTCAGTGCTCAGGGTGCTCAGTGCTCAGGGTGCTCAGTGCTCAGGGTGCTGGGTGCTCAGGGTGCTGGGTGCTCAGTGCTCGGGGTGCTGGGTGCTCAGTGCTCGGGGTGCTGGGTGCTCAGTGCTCGGGGTGCAGGGTGCTCAGGGTGCTGGGTGCTCAGTGCTCGGGGTGCTGGGTGCTCAGTGCTCAGTGCTCAGGGTGCTGGGTGCTCAGTGCTCAGTGCTCAGGGTGCTGGGTGTTCAGTACTCAGGGTGCTGGGTGCTCAGTGCTCAGGGTGGTGGGTGCTCAGTACTCAGGGTTCTGGGTGCTCAGTGCTCGGGGTGCTGGGTGTTCAGTGCTCAGGGTGATCAGTGCTCAGTACTCAGGGTGCTGGGTGCTCAGTGCTCAGGGTGCTGGGTGCTCAGTCCTCAGGGTGCTCAGTACTCAGGGTGCTCGGTGCTCAGTGCTCAGTACTCAGGGTGCTCAGTACTCAGGGTGCTGGGTGCTCAGTGCTCGGGGTGCTGGGTGCTCAGTACTCAGGGTGCTTTGTGCTCAGTACTCGGGGTGCTGGGTGCTCATGACTCAGGGTGCTGGGTGCTCAGTGCTCGGGGTGCTGGGTGCTCAGTGCTCAGGGTGATCGGTGCTCAGTGCCCAGGGTGCTGGGTGCTCAGTCCTCCGGGTGCTCAGTGCTCAGGGTGCTGGGTGCTCAGTGCTCGGGGTGCTCGGTGCTCAGTACTCAGGTTGCTGAGTGCTCAGTACTCAGGGTGCTGGGTGATCAGTACTCAGGGTGCTGGGTGCTCAGTACTGAGGGTGCTGGGTGCTCAATGCTCATGGTGCTGGGTGCTCAGTGCTCAGTGCTCAGTGCTCAGGGTGATGGGTGCTCAGTGCTCAGTGCTCAGGGTGCTGGTTGCTCAGTACTCAGGGTGCTGGGTGCTCAGTACTCAGGGTGCTGGGTGCTCAGTGCTCAGGGTGCTCTGTGCTCAGTACTCAGAATGCTGGGTGCTCAGTGCTCGGGGTGCTGGGTGCTCAGTACTGAGGGTGCTGGGTGCTCAATGCTCATGGTGCTGGGTGCTGAGTGCTCAGGGTGCTGGGTGCTCAGTGCTCGGGGTGCTGGGTGCTCAGGGCTGTGGTTCTGGGTGCTCAGTGCTCAGTGCTCAGTGCTCAGGGTGCTGGGTGCTCAGTGCTCAGTGCTCAGGGTGCTGGTTGCTCAGTACTCAGGGTGCTGGGTGCTCAGTACTCAGGGTGCTGGGTGCTCAGTGCTCGGGGTGCTCGGTGCTCAGTACTCAAGGTGCTGGGTGCTCAGTGCTCAGGGTGCTGGGTGCTCAGTCCTCGGGGTGCTCCGTGCTCAGTGATCAGGGTGCTGGGTGCTCAGTCCTCAGGGTACTCGGTGCTCAGTACTCAGGGTTCTCAGTGCTCAGTACTCAGGGTGCTGGGTGCTCAGTGCTCAGGGTGCTCAGTGCTCAGTGCTTGGGGTGCTGGGTGCTCAGTGCTCGGGGCGCTGGGTGCTCAGTGCTCGGGGTGCTGGGTGCTCAGTGCTCGGGGTGCTGGGTGCTCAGTGCTCGGGGCGCTGGGTGCTCAGTGCTCGGGGTGCTGGGTGCTCAGTACTCGGGGTGCTGGGTGCTCAGTGCTCAGGGTGCTCAGTGCTCAGTACTCAGTGCTCAGGGTGCTCAGTGCTCAGTGCTCAGGGTGCTGGGTGTTCAGTACTCAGGGTGCTGGGTGCTTAGTACTCAGGGTGCTGGGGGCTCAGTGCTCAGGGTGCTGGGTGCTCAGTACTCTGGGTGTTGGGTGCTCAGTACACAGAGTGCTGGGTGCTCCGTGCTCGGGGTGCTGGGTGCTCATTGCTCAGGGTGCTGGGTGCTCAGTGCTCAGGGTGCTGGGTGCTCAGTACTCACGGTGCTGGGTGCTCAGTACTCAGGGTGCTGGGTGCTCAGTGATCGGGGTGCTGGGTGCTCAGTACTCAGGGTGCTCAGTGCTCGGGGAGCTGTGAGCTCAGTACTCAGGGTGATGGGGGCTCAGTACTCAGGGTGCTGGGTGCTCAGTAATCAGGGTGCTCGGTTCTCAGTATTCAGGGTGCTGGGTGCTCATTCTCGGGGTGCTGGGTGCGCAGTGCTCAGGGTGCTGGGTGCTCAGTACTCTTGGTGCTGGGGGCTCAGTACTCAGGGTGCTGGGTGCTCAGTACTCAGGGTGATCTGTTCTCAGTACTCAGGTTGCTGGGTGCTCAGTGCTCGGGGTGCTGGGTGCTCAGTACTCGGGGTGCTGGGTGCTCAGTGCTCAGGGTGCTGGGTGCTCAGTGCTAGGGGCGCTGGGTGCTCAGTACTGAGGGTGGTGCTGGGTGCTCAGTACTCAGGGTGCTGGGTGCTCAGTGCTCAGGGTGCTGGGTGCTCAGTACTAAGGGTGCTGGGTGCTCAGTACTCAGGGTGCTCGGTGCTCAGTACTCAGGGTGCTGGGTGCTCAGTGCTCAGGGTGCTGGGTACTCAGTACTCAGGGTGCTGGGTGCTCAGTACTCAGGGTGCTGGGTGCTCAGTGCTCAGGGTGCTTGGTGCTCAGTGCTCCTGGTGCTGGGTGCTCAGTACTCAGGGTGCTGGGTGCTCAGTGCTCAGGGTGATCGGTGCTCAGTACTCAGGGTGCTCAGTACTCAGGGTGCTGGCTGCTCAGTGCTCGGGGTGCTGGGTGCTCAGTACTCGGGGTGCTGTGTGCTCTGTACTCAGGGTGCTGGGTGCTCAGTTCTCGGGGTCCTGGGTGCTCAGTGCTCAGGGTGATCGGTGCTCAGTACTCAGGGTGCTGGGTGCTCAGTGCTCAGGATGCTGGGTACTCAGTCCTCAGGGTGCTCAGTGCTCAGGGTGCTGGGTGCTCAGTGCTCGGGGTGCTCGGTGCTCAGTACTCAGGGTGCTGAGTGCTCAGTACTCAGGGTGCTGGGTGGTCAGTACTCATGGTGCTGGGTGCTCAGTACTCAGGGGGCTGGGTGCTCAGTGCTCAGGGTGCTGGGTGCTCAGTGCTCAGGGTGCTGGGTGCTCAGTGCTCGGGGTGCTGGGTGCTCAGTGCTCAGTGCTCAGGGTGTTCGGTGCTCAGTGCTCAGTGCTCAGGGTGCTGGGTGCTCAATGCTCATGGTGCTGGGTGCTCAGTGCTCAGGGCGCTGGGTGCTCAGTGCTCGGGGTGCTGGGTGCTCAGGGCTGTGGTGCTGGGTGCTCAGTGCTCAGTGCTCAGGGTGCTGGGTGCTCAGTGCTCAGTGCTCAGGGTGCTGGTTGCTCAGTACTCAGGGTGCTGGGTGCTCAGTACTCAGGGTGCTGGGTGCTCAGTGCTCAGGGTGCTCTGTGCTCAGTACTCAGGGTGCTGGGTGCTCAGTGCTCGGGGTGCTGCGTGCTCAGTGCTCAGGGTGCTGGGTGTTCAGTACTCAGGGTGCTGGGTGCTCAGTGCTCAGGGTGCTGGGTGCTCAGTACTCAGGGTTCTGGGTGCTCAGTGCTCGGGGTGCTGGGTGCTCAGTGCTCAGGGTGATCAGTGCTCAGTACTCAGGGTGCTGGGTGCTCAGTGCTCAGGGTGCTGGGTGCTCAGTCCTCAGGGTGCTCAGTACTCAGGGTGCTCGGTGCTCAGTGCTCAGTACTCAGGGTGCTCAGTACTCAGGGTGCTGGGTGCTCAGTGCTCGGGGTGCTGGGTGCTCAGTACTCAGGGTGCTTTGTGCTCAGTACTCGGGGTGCTGGGTGCTCATGACTCAGGGTGCTGGGTGCTCAGTGCTCGGGGTGCTGGGTGCTCAGTGCTCAGGGTGATCGGTGCTCAGTGCCCAGGGTGCTGGGTGCTCAGTCCTCCGGGTGCTCAGTGCTCAGGGTGCTGGGTGCTCAGTGCTCGGGGTGCTCGGTGCTCAGTACTCAGGGTGCTGAGTGCTCAGTACTCAGGGTGCTGGGTGATCAGTACTCAGGGTGCTGGGTGCTCAGTACTGAGGGTGCTGGGTGCTCAATGCTCATGGTGCTGGGTGCTCAGTGCTCAGTGCTCAGTGCTCAGGGTGATGGGTGCTCAGTGCTCAGTGCTCAGGGTGCTGGTTGCTCAGTACTCAGGGTGCTGGGTGCTCAGTACTCAGGGTGCTGGGTGCTCAGTGCTCAGGGTGCTTTGTGCTCAGTACTCAGAATGCTGGGTGCTCAGTGCTCGGGGTGCTGGGTGCTCAGTACTGAGGGTGCTGGGTGCTCAATGCTCATGGTGCTGGGTGCTCAGTGCTCAGGGTGCTGGGTGCTCAGTGCTCGGGGTGCTGGGTGCTCAGCGCTGTGGTTCTGCGTGCTCAGTGCTCATTGCTCAGTGCTCAGGGTGCTGGGTGCTCAGTGCTCAGTGCTCAGGGTGCTGGTTGCTCAGTACTCAGGGTGCTGGGTGCTCAGTACTCAGGGTGCTGGGTGCTCAGTGCTCGGGGTGCTCGGTGCTCAGTACTCAAGGTGCTGGGTGCTCAGTGCTCAGGGTGCTGGGTGCTCAGTCCTCGGGGTGCTCCGTGCTCAGTGATCAGGGTGCTGGGTGCTCAGTACTCAGGGTACTCGGTGCTCAGTACTCAGGGTTCTCAGTGCTCAGTACTCAGGGTGCTGGGTGCTCAGTGCTCAGGGTGCTCAGTGCTCAGTGCTTGGGGTGCTGGGTGCTCAGTGCTCGGGGCACTGGGTGCTCAGTGCTCGGGGTGCTGGGTGCTCAGTGCTCGGGGTACTGGGTACTAAGTACTCAGAGTGCTGGGTGCTCAGTACTCAGGGTGCTGGTTGCTCAGTGCTCAGGGTGCTTGGTGCTCAGTGCTCCTGGTGCTGGGTGCTCAGTACTCAGGGTGCTGGGTGCTCAGTGCTCAGGGTGATCGGTGCTCAGTACTCAGGGTGCTGGCTGCTCAGTGCTCGGGGTGCTGGGTGCTCAGTGCTCAGGGTGATCGGTGCTCAGTACTCAGGGTGCTGGGTGCTCAGTGCTCAGGGTGCTGGGTACTCAGTCCTCAGGGTGCTCAGTGCTCGGGGTGCTGGGTGCTCAGTGCTCGGGGTGCTCGGTGCTCAGTACTCAGGGTGCTGAGTGCTCAATACTCAGGGTGCTGGGTGGTCAGTACTCATGGTGCTGGGTGCTCAGTACTCAGGGGGCTGGGTGCTCAGTGCTCAGGGTGCTGGGTGCTCAGTGCTCAGGGTGCTGGGTGCTCAGTGCTCGGGGTGCTGGGTGCTCAGTGTTCGGGGTGCTGGGTGCTCAGTGCTCAGTGCTCAGGGTGTTGGGTGCTCAGTGCTCAGGGTGCTGGGTGCTCAGTACTCAGGGTGCTGGGTGCTCAGTACTCAGGGTGCTGGGTGCTCAGTGCTCAGGGTGCTGGGTGCTCAGGACTCTGGGTGTTGGGTGCTCAGTACTCAGGGTGCTGGGTGCTCAGTGCTCAGGGTGCTGGGTGCTCAGTGCTCGGGGTGCTGGGTGCTCAGTGCTCAAGGTGCTGGGTGCTCAGTACTCAGGGTGCTGGGTGCTCAGTGCTCGGGGTGCTCGGTGCTCAGTACTCAAGGTGCTGGGTGCTCAGTGCTCAGGGTGCTGGGTGCTCAGTCCTCGGGGTGCTCCGTGCTCAGTGCTCAGGGTGCTGGGTGCTCATTACTCAGGGTGCTCGGTGCTCAGTACTCAGGGTTCTCAGTGCTCAGGGTGCTGGGTGCTCCGTACTCAGGGTGCTCAGTGCTCAGTACTCGGGGTGCTGGGTGCTCAGTACTCTGGGTGCTCAGTGCTCAGTACTCGGGGTGCTGGGTACTCAGTGCTCAGTCTGCTCAGTGCTCAGTGCTCGGGGTGCTGGGTGCTCAGTGCTCGGGGCGCTGGGTGCTCAGTGCTCGAGGTGCTGGTTGCTCAGTACTCAGGGTGCTGTGTGCTCAGTGCTCAGTACTCAGCGTGCTGGGTGCTCAGTGCTCAGAGTGTTGGGTGCTCAGTACTCAGGGTGCTGGGTGCTCAGTGCTCAGTGCTCAGGGTGCTCAGTGCTCAGGGTGCTCAGTGCTCAGGGTGCTGGGTGCTCAGGGTGCTGGGTGCTCAGTGCTCGGGGTGCTGGGTGCTCAGTGCTCGGGGTGCTGGGTGCTCAGTGCTCGGGGTGCAGGGTGCTCAGGGTGCTGGGTGCTCAGTGCTCGGGGTGCTGGGTGCTCAGTGCTCAGTGCTCAGGGTGCTGGGTGCTCAGTGCTCAGTGCTCAGGGTGCTGGGTGTTCAGTACTCAGGGTGCTGGGTGCTCAGTGCTCAGGGTGGTGGGTGCTCAGTACTCAGGGTTCTGGGTGCTCAGTGCTCGGGGTGCTGGGTGCTCAGTGCTCAGGGTGATCAGTGCTCAGTACTCAGGGTGCTGGGTGCTCAGTGCTCAGGGTGCTGGGTGCTCAGTCCTCAGGGTGCTCAGTACTCAGGGTGCTCGGTGCTCAGTGCTCAGTACTCAGGGTGCTCAGTACTCAGGGTGCTGGGTGCTCAGTGCTCGGGGTGCTGGGTGCTCAGTACTCAGGGTGCTTTGTGCTCAGTACTCGGGGTGCTGGGTGCTCATGACTCAGGGTGCTGGGTGCTCAGTGCTCGGGGTGCTGGGTGCTCAGTGCTCAGGGTGATCGGTGCTCAGTGCCCAGGGTGCTGGGTGCTCAGTCCTCCGGGTGCTCAGTGCTCAGGGTGCTGGGTGCTCAGTGCTCGGGGTGCTCGGTGCTCAGTACTCAGGTTGCTGAGTGCTCAGTACTCAGGGTGCTGGGTGATCAGTACTCAGGGTGCTGGGTGCTCAGTACTGAGGGTGCTGGGTGCTCAATGCTCATGGTGCTGGGTGCTCAGTGCTCAGTGCTCAGTGCTCAGGGTGATGGGTGCTCAGTGCTCAGTGCTCAGGGTGCTGGTTGCTCAGTACTCAGGGTGCTGGGTGCTCAGTACTCAGGGTGCTGGGTGCTCAGTGCTCAGGGTGCTCTGTGCTCAGTACTCAGAATGCTGGGTGCTCAGTGCTCGGGGTGCTGGGTGCTCAGTACTGAGGGTGCTGGGTGCTCAATGCTCATGGTGCTGGGTGCTGAGTGCTCAGGGTGCTGGGTGCTCAGTGCTCGGGGTGCTGGGTGCTCAGGGCTGTGGTTCTGGGTGCTCAGTGCTCAGTGCTCAGTGCTCAGGGTGCTGGGTGCTCAGTGCTCAGTGCTCAGGGTGCTGGTTGCTCAGTACTCAGGGTGCTGGGTGCTCAGTACTCAGGGTGCTGGGTGCTCAGTGCTCGGGGTGCTCGGTGCTCAGTACTCAAGGTGCTGGGTGCTCAGTGCTCAGGGTGCTGGGTGCTCAGTCCTCGGGGTGCTCCGTGCTCAGTGATCAGGGTGCTGGGTGCTCAGTCCTCAGGGTACTCGGTGCTCAGTACTCAGGGTTCTCAGTGCTCAGTACTCAGGGTGCTGGGTGCTCAGTGCTCAGGGTGCTCAGTGCTCAGTGCTTGGGGTGCTGGGTGCTCAGTGCTCGGGGCGCTGGGTGCTCAGTGCTCGGGGTGCTGGGTGCTCAGTGCTCGGGGTGCTGGGTGCTCAGTGCTCGGGGCGCTGGGTGCTCAGTGCTCGGGGTGCTGGGTGCTCAGTACTCGGGGTGCTGGGTGCTCAGTGCTCAGGGTGCTCAGTGCTCAGTACTCAGTGCTCAGGGTGCTCAGTGCTCAGTGCTCAGGGTGCTGGGTGTTCAGTACTCAGGGTGCTGGGTGCTTAGTACTCAGGGTGCTGGGGGCTCAGTGCTCAGGGTGCTGGGTGCTCAGTACTCTGGGTGTTGGGTGCTCAGTACACAGAGTGCTGGGTGCTCCGTGCTCGGGGTGCTGGGTGCTCATTGCTCAGGGTGCTGGGTGCTCAGTGCTCAGGGTGCTGGGTGCTCAGTACTCACGGTGCTGGGTGCTCAGTACTCAGGGTGCTGGGTGCTCAGTGATCGGGGTGCTGGGTGCTCAGTACTCAGGGTGCTCAGTGCTCGGGGAGCTGTGAGCTCAGTACTCAGGGTGATGGGGGCTCAGTACTCAGGGTGCTGGGTGCTCAGTAATCAGGGTGCTCGGTTCTCAGTATTCAGGGTGCTGGGTGCTCATTCTCGGGGTGCTGGGTGCGCAGTGCTCAGGGTGCTGGGTGCTCAGTACTCTTGGTGCTGGGGGCTCAGTACTCAGGGTGCTGGGTGCTCAGTACTCAGGGTGATCTGTTCTCAGTACTCAGGTTGCTGGGTGCTCAGTGCTCGGGGTGCTGGGTGCTCAGTACTCGGGGTGCTGGGTGCTCAGTGCTCAGGGTGCTGGGTGCTCAGTGCTAGGGGTGCTGGGTGCTCAGTACTGAGGGTGGTGCTGGGTGCTCAGTACTCAGGGTGCTGGGTGCTCAGTGCTCAGGGTGCTGGGTGCTCAGTACTAAGGGTGCTGGGTGCTCAGTACTCAGGGTGCTCGGTGCTCAGTACTCAGGGTGCTGGGTGCTCAGTGCTCAGGGTGCTGGGTACTCAGTACTCAGGGTACTGGGTGCTCAGTACTCAGGGTGCTGGGTGCTCAGTGCTCAGGGTGCTTGGTGCTCAGTGCTCCTGGTGCTGGGTGCTCAGTACTCAGGGTGCTGGGTGCTCAGTGCTCAGGGTGATCGGTGCTCAGTACTCAGGGTGCTCAGTACTCAGGGTGCTGGCTGCTCAGTGCTCGGGGTGCTGGGTGCTCAGTACTCGGGGTGCTGTGTGCTCTGTACTCAGGGTGCTGGGTGCTCAGTTCTCGGGGTCCTGGGTGCTCAGTGCTCAGGGTGATCGGTGCTCAGTACTCAGGGTGCTGGGTGCTCAGTGCTCAGGATGCTGGGTACTCAGTCCTCAGGGTGCTCAGTGCTCAGGGTGCTGGGTGCTCAGTGCTCGGGGTGCTCGGTGCTCAGTACTCAGGGTGCTGAGTGCTCAGTACTCAGGGTGCTGGGTGGTCAGTACTCATGGTGCTGGGTGCTCAGTACTCAGGGGGCTGGGTGCTCAGTGCTCAGGGTGCTGGGTGCTCAGTGCTCAGGGTGCTGGGTGCTCAGTGCTCGGGGTGCTGGGTGCTCAGTGCTCAGTGCTCAGGGTGTTCGGTGCTCAGTGCTCAGTGCTCAGGGTGCTGGGTGCTCAATGCTCATGGTGCTGGGTGCTCAGTGCTCAGGGCGCTGGGTGCTCAGTTCTCGGGGTGCTGGGTGCTCAGGGCTGTGGTGCTGGGTGCTCAGTGCTCAGTGCTCAGGGTGCTGGGTGCTCAGTGCTCAGTGCTCAGGGTGCTGGTTGCTCAGTACTCAGGGTGCTGGGTGCTCAGTACTCAGGGTGCTGGGTGCTCAGTGCTCAGGGTGCTCTGTGCTCAGTACTCAGGGTGCTGGGTGCTCAGTGCTCGGGGTGCTGCGTGCTCAGTGCTCAGGGTGCTGGGTGTTCAGTACTCAGGGTGCTGGGTGCTCAGTGCTCAGGGTGCTGGGTGCTCAGTACTCAGGGTTCTGGGTGCTCAGTGCTCGGGGTGCTGGGTGCTCAGTGCTCAGGTTGATCAGTGCTCAGTACTCAGGGTGCTGGGTGCTCAGTGCTCAGGGTGCTGGGTGCTCAGTCCACAGGGTGCTCAGTACTCAGGGTGCTCGGTGCTCAGTACTCAGTACTCAGGGTGCTCAGTACTCAGGGTGCTGGGTGCTCAGTGCTCGGGGTGCTGGGTGCTCATGACTCAGGGTGCTGGGTGCTCAGTGCTCGGGGTGCTGGGCGCTCAGTGCTCAGGGTGATCGGTGCTCAGTGCCCAGGGTGCTGGGTGCTCAGTCCTCCGGGTGCTCAGTGCTCAGGGTGCTGGGTGCTCAGTGCTCGGGGTGCTCGGTGCTCAGTACTCAGGGTGCTGAGTGCTCAGTACTCAGGGTGCTGGGTGATCAGTACTCAGGGTGCTGGGTGCTCAGTACTGAGGGTGCTGGGTGCTCAATGCGCATGGTGCTGGGTGCTCAGTGCTCAGGGTGCTGGGTGCTCAGTGCTCGGGGTGCTGGGTGCTCAGGGCTGTGGTGCTGGGTGCTCAGTGCTCAGTGCTCAGTGCTCAGGGTGCTGGGTGCTCAGTGCTCAGTGCTCAGGGTGCTGGTTGCTCAGTACTGAGGGTGCTGGGTGCTCAGTACTCAGGGTGCTGGCTGCTTAGTACTCAGGGTGCTCAGTGCTAAGTACACAGGGTGCTGGGTGCTCAGTGCTCGGCGTGCTGGTTGCTCAGTGCTCAGTACTCAGGGTGCTGGGTACTCAGTGCTCGGGGTGCTGGGTGCTCAGTGCTCAGGGTGCTGGGTGATCAGTGCTCAGGGTGCTGGGTGCTCAGTGATCGGGGTGCTGGGTGCTCAGTACTCAGGGTGCTCAGTGCTCGGGGAGCTCGGTGCTCAGTACTCAGGGTGCTGGGTGCTCAGTACTCAGTGCTCGGGGTCCTGGGTGCTCCGTGCTCGGGGTGCTGGGTGCTCAGAGCTCAGTACTCAGGGTGCTGGGTGCTCAGTACTCAGGGTGCTGGGTGCTCATTCTCGGGGTGCTGGGTGCTCAGTGCTCGGGGTGCTGGGTGCTCAGTACTCAGGGTGCTGGGGGCTCAGTACTCAGGGTGCTGCGTGCTCAGTAATCAGGGTGCTCGGTTCTCAGTATTCAGGGTGCTGGGTGCTCATTCTCGGGGTGCTGGGTGCTCAGTGCTCAGGGTGCTGGGTGCTCAGTCCTCGGGGTGCTCCGTGCTCAGGGTGCTGGGTGCTCAGTGCTCAGTACTCAGGGTGCTCAGTACTCAGGGTGCTGGGTGCTCAGTGCTCGGGGTGCTGGGTGCTCAGTACTCAGGGTGCTGGGTGCTCAGTACTCGGGGTGCTGGGTGCTCATGACTCAGGGTGCTGGGTGCTCAGTGCTCGGGGTGCTGGGTGCTCAGTGCTCAGGGTGATCGGTGCTCAGTGCCCAGGGTGCTGGGTGCTCAGTCCTCCGGGTGCTCAGTGCTCAGGGTGCTGGGTGCTCAGTGCTCGGGGTGCTCGGTGCTCAGTACTCAGGGTGCTGAGTGCTCAGTACTCAGGGTGCTGGGTGATCAGTACTCAGGGTGCTGGGTGCTCAGTACTGAGGGTGCTGGGTGCTCAATGCGCATGGTGCTGGGTGCTCAGTGCTCAGGGTGCTGGGTGCTCAGTGCTCGGGGTGCTGGGTGCTCAGGGCTGTGGTGCTGGGTGCTCAGTGCTCAGTGCTCAGTGCTCAGGGTGCTGGGTGCTCAGTGCTCAGTGCTCAGGGTGCTGGTTGCTCAGTACTCAGGGTGCTGGGTGCTCAGTACTCAGGGTGCTGGGTGCTCAGTGCTCAGGGTGCTGGGTGCTCAGTACTCAGGGTGCTGGGTGCTCAGTGCTCAGGGTGCTCTGTGCTCAGTACTCAGAATGCTGGGTGCTCAGTGCTCAGGGTGCTGGGTGCTCAGTGCTCAGGGTGCTGGGTGCTCAGTACTCAGGGTGCTGGGTGCTCAGTGCTCGGGGTGCTCGGTGCTCAGTACTCAAGGTGCTGGGTGCTCAGTGCTCAGGGTGCTGGGTGCTCAGTCCTCGGGGTGCTCCGTGCTCAGTGATCAGGGTGCTGGGTGCTCAGTACTCAGGGTACTCGGTGCTCAGTACTCAGGGTTCTCAGTGCTCAGTACTCAGGGTGCTGGGTGCTCAGTGCTCAGGGTGCTCAGTGCTCAGTGCTTGGGGTGCTGGGTGCTCAGTGCTCGGGGCGCTGGGTGCTCAGTGCTCGGGGTGCTGGGTGCTCAGTGCTCGGGGTGCTGGGTGCTCAGTGCTCGGGGCGCTGGGTGCTCAGTGCTCGGGGTGCTGGGTGCTCAGTACTCGGGGTGCTGGGTGCTCAGTGCTCAGGGTGCTCAGTGCTCAGTACTCAGTGCTCAGGGTGCTCAGTGCTCAGTGCTCAGGGTGCTGGGTGTTCAGTACTCAGGGTGCTGGGTGCTTAGTACTCAGGGTGCTGGGGGCTCAGTGCTCAGGGTGCTGGGTGCTCAGTACTCTGGGTGTTGGGTGCTCAGTACACAGAGTGCTGGGTGCTCCGTGCTCGGGGTGCTGGGTGCTCATTGCTCAGGGTGCTGGGTGCTCAGTGCTCAGGGTGCTGGGTGCTCAGTACTCACGGTGCTGGGTGCTCAGTACTCAGGGTGCTGGGTGCTCAGTGATCGGGGTGCTGGGTGCTCAGTACTCAGGGTGCTCAGTGCTCGGGGAGCTGTGAGCTCAGTACTCAGGGTGATGGGGGCTCAGTACTCAGGGTGCTGGGTGCTCAGTAATCAGGGTGCTCGGTTCTCAGTATTCAGGGTGCTGGGTGCTCATTCTCGGGGTGCTGGGTGCGCAGTGCTCAGGGTGCTGGGTGCTCAGTACTCTTGGTGCTGGGGGCTCAGTACTCAGGGTGCTGGGTGCTCAGTACTCAGGGTGATCTGTTCTCAGTACTCAGGTTGCTGGGTGCTCAGTGCTCGGGGTGCTGGGTGCTCAGTACTCGGGGTGCTGGGTGCTCAGTGCTCAGGGTGCTGGGTGCTCAGTGCTAGGGGTGCTGGGTGCTCAGTACTGAGGGTGGTGCTGGGTGCTCAGTACTCAGGGTGCTGGGTGCTCAGTGCTCAGGGTGCTGGGTGCTCAGTACTAAGGGTGCTGGGTGCTCAGTACTCAGGGTGCTCGGTGCTCAGTACTCAGGGTGCTGGGTGCTCAGTGCTCAGGGTGCTGGGTACTCAGTACTCAGGGTACTGGGTGCTCAGTACTCAGGGTGCTGGGTGCTCAGTGCTCAGGGTGCTTGGTGCTCAGTGCTCCTGGTGCTGGGTGCTCAGTACTCAGGGTGCTGGGTGCTCAGTGCTCAGGGTGATCGGTGCTCAGTACTCAGGGTGCTCAGTACTCAGGGTGCTGGCTGCTCAGTGCTCGGGGTGCTGGGTGCTCAGTACTCGGGGTGCTGTGTGCTCTGTACTCAGGGTGCTGGGTGCTCAGTTCTCGGGGTCCTGGGTGCTCAGTGCTCAGGGTGATCGGTGCTCAGTACTCAGGGTGCTGGGTGCTCAGTGCTCAGGATGCTGGGTACTCAGTCCTCAGGGTGCTCAGTGCTCAGGGTGCTGGGTGCTCAGTGCTCGGGGTGCTCGGTGCTCAGTACTCAGGGTGCTGAGTGCTCAGTACTCAGGGTGCTGGGTGGTCAGTACTCATGGTGCTGGGTGCTCAGTACTCAGGGGGCTGGGTGCTCAGTGCTCAGGGTGCTGGGTGCTCAGTGCTCAGGGTGCTGGGTGCTCAGTGCTCGGGGTGCTGGGTGCTCAGTGCTCAGTGCTCAGGGTGTTCGGTGCTCAGTGCTCAGTGCTCAGGGTGCTGGGTGCTCAATGCTCATGGTGCTGGGTGCTCAGTGCTCAGGGCGCTGGGTGCTCAGTGCTCGGGGTGCTGGGTGCTCAGGGCTGTGGTGCTGGGTGCTCAGTGCTCAGTGCTCAGGGTGCTGGGTGCTCAGTGCTCAGGGTGCTGGTTGCTCAGTACTCAGGGTGCTGGGTGCTCAGTACTCAGGGTGCTGGGTGCTCAGTGCTCAGGGTGCTCTGTGCTCAGTACTCAGGGTGCTGGGTGCTCAGTGCTCGGGGTGCTGCGTGCTCAGTGCTCAGGGTGCTGGGTGTTCAGTACTCAGGGTGCTGGGTGCTCAGTGCTCAGGGTGCTGGGTGCTCAGTACTCAGGGTTCTGGGTGCTCAGTGCTCGGGGTGCTGGGTGCTCAGTGCTCAGGTTGATCAGTGCTCAGTACTCAGGGTGCTGGGTGCTCAGTGCTCAGGGTGCTGGGTGCTCAGTCCACAGGGTGCTCAGTACTCAGGGTGCTCGGTGCTCAGTACTCAGTACTCAGGGTGCTCAGTACTCAGGGTGCTGGGTGCTCAGTGCTCGGGGTGCTGGGTGCTCATGACTCAGGGTGCTGGGTGCTCAGTGCTCGGGGTGCTGGGCGCTCAGTGCTCAGGGTGATCGGTGCTCAGTGCCCAGGGTGCTGGGTGCTCAGTCCTCCGGGTGCTCAGTGCTCAGGGTGCTGGGTGCTCAGTGCTCGGGGTGCTCGGTGCTCAGTACTCAGGGTGCTGAGTGCTCAGTACTCAGGGTGCTGGGTGATCAGTACTCAGGGTGCTGGGTGCTCAGTACTGAGGGTGCTGGGTGCTCAATGCGCATGGTGCTGGGTGCTCAGTGCTCAGGGTGCTGGGTGCTCAGTGCTCGGGGTGCTGGGTGCTCAGGGCTGTGGTGCTGGGTGCTCAGTGCTCAGTGCTCAGTGCTCAGGGTGCTGGGTGCTCAGTGCTCAGTGCTCAGGGTGCTGGTTGCTCAGTACTGAGGGTGCTGGGTGCTCAGTACTCAGGGTGCTGGCTGCTTAGTACTCAGGGTGCTCAGTGCTAAGTTCACAGGGTGCTGGGTGCTCAGTGCTCGGCGTGCTGGTTGCTCAGTGCTCAGTACTCAGGGTGCTGGGTACTCCGTGCTCGGGGTGCTGGGTGCTCAGTGCTCAGGGTGCTGGGTGATCAGTGCTCAGGGTGCTGGGTGCTCAGTTATCGGGGTGCTGGGTGCTCAGTACTCAGGGTGCTCAGTGCTCGGGGAGCTCGGTGCTCAGTACTCAGGGTGCTGGGTGCTCAGTACTCAGTGCTCGGGGTCCTGGGTGCTCCGTGCTCGGGGTGCTGGGTGCTCAGAGCTCAGTACTCAGGGTGCTGGGTGCTCAGTACTCAGGGTGCTGGGTGCTCATTCTCGGGGTGCTGGGTGCTCAGTGCTCGGGGTGCTGGGTGCTCAGTACTCAGGGTGCTGGGGGCTCAGTACTCAGGGTGCTGCGTGCTCAGTAATCAGGGTGCTCGGTTCTCAGTATTCAGGGTGCTGGGTGCTCATTCTCGGGGTGCTGGGTGCTCAGTGCTCAGGGTGCTGGGTGCTCAGTCCTCGGGGTGCTCCGTGCTCAGGGTGCTGGGTGCTCAGTGCTCAGTACTCAGGGTGCTCAGTACTCAGGGTGCTGGGTGCTCAGTGCTCGGGGTGCTGGGTGCTCAGTACTCAGGGTGCTGGGTGCTCAGTACTCGGGGTGCTGGGTGCTCATGACTCAGGGTGCTGGGTGCTCAGTGCTCGGGGTGCTGGGTGCTCAGTGCTCAGGGTGATCGGTGCTCAGTGCCCAGGGTGCTGGGTGCTCAGTCCTCCGGGTGCTCAGTGCTCAGGGTGCTGGGTGCTCAGTGCTCGGGGTGCTCGGTGCTCAGTACTCAGGGTGCTGAGTGCTCAGTACTCAGGGTGCTGGGTGATCAGTACTCAGGGTGCTGGGTGCTCAGTACTGAGGGTGCTGGGTGCTCAATGCGCATGGTGCTGGGTGCTCAGTGCTCAGGGTGCTGGGTGCTCAGTGCTCGGGGTGCTGGGTGCTCAGGGCTGTGGTGCTGGGTGCTCAGTGCTCAGTGCTCAGTGCTCAGGGTGCTGGGTGCTCAGTGCTCAGTGCTCAGGGTGCTGGTTGCTCAGTACTCAGGGTGCTGGGTGCTCAGTACTCAGGGTGCTGGGTGCTCAGTGCTCAGGGTGCTGGGTGCTCAGTACTCAGGGTGCTGGGTGCTCAGTGCTCAGGGTGCTCTGTGCTCAGTACTCAGAATGCTGGGTGCTCAGTGCTCAGGGTGCTGGGTGCTCAGTGCTCAGGGTGCTGGGTGCTCAGTACTCAGGGTGCTGGGTGCTCAGTGCTCGGGGTGCTCGGTGCTCAGTACTCAAGGTGCTGGGTGCTCAGTGCTCAGGGTGCTGGGTGCTCAGTCCTCGGGGTGCTCCGTGCTCAGTGATCAGGGTGCTGGGTGCTCAGTACTCAGGGTACTCGGTGCTCAGTACTCAGGGTTCTCAGTGCTCAGTACTCAGGGTGCTGGGTGCTCAGTGCTCAGGGTGCTCAGTGCTCAGTGCTTGGGGTGCTGGGTGCTCAGTGCTCGGGGCGCTTTGTGCTCAGTGCTCGGGGTGCTGGGTGCTCAGTGCTCGTGGTGCTGGGTGCTCAGTGCTCGGTGCGCTGGGTGCTCAGTGCTCGGGGTGCTGGGTGCTCAGTACTCGGGGTGCTGGGTGCTCAGTGCTCAGGGTGCTCAGTGCTCAGTACTCAGTGCTCAGGGTGCTCAGTGCTCAGTGCTCAGGGTGCTGGGTGTTCAGTACTCAGGGTGCTGGGTGCTCAGTACTCAGGGTGCTGGGGGCTCAGTGCTCAGGGTGCTGGGTGCTCAGTACTCTGGGTGTTGGGTGCTCAGTACACAGAGTGCTGGGTGCTCCGTGCTCGGGGTGCTGGGTGCTCATTGCTCAGGGTGCTGGGTGCTCAGTGCTCAGGGTGCTGGGTGCTCAGTACTCAGGGTGCTGGGTGCTCAGTACTCAGGGTGCTGGGTGCTCAGTGATCGGGGTGCTGGGTGCTCAGTACTCAGGGTGCTCAGTGCTCGGGGAGCTGTGAGCTCAGTACTCAGGGTGCTGGGGGCTCAGTACTCAGGGTGCTGGGTGCTCAGTAATCAGGGTGCTCATTTCTCAGTATTCAGGGTGCTGGGTGCTCATTCTCGGTGTGCTGGGTGCGCAGTGCTCAGGGTGCTGGGTGCTCAGTACTCTTGGTGCTGGGGGCTCAGTACTCAGGGTGCTGGGTGCTCAGTACTCAGGGTGATCTGTTCTCAGTACTCAGGTTGCTGGGTGGTCAGTGCTCGGGGTGATGGGTGCTCAGTACTCGGGGTGCTCAGTACTCAGTGTGCTGGGTGCTCAGTACTCAGGGTGCTGGGTGCTCAGTGCTCGGGGTGCTCGGTGCTCAGTGCTTGGGGTGCAGGGTGCTCAGTACTCGTGGTGCTGGGTGCTCAGTGCTCAGGGTGCTGGGTGCTCAGTGCTCGGGGTGCTGGGTGCTCAGTACTGAGGGTGGTGCTGGGTGCTCAGTACTCAGGGTGCTGGGTGCTCAGTGCTCAGGGTGCTGGGTGCTCAGTACTAAGGGTGCTGGGTGCTCAGTAATCAGGGTGCTCGGTGCTCAGTACTCAGGGTTCTGGGTGCTCAGTGCTCAGGGTGCTGGGTACTCAGTACTCAGGGTGCTGGGTGCTCAGTACTCAGGGTGCTGGGTGCTCAGTGCTCAGGGTGCTTGGTGCTCAGTGCTCCTGGTGCTGGGTGCTCAGTACTCAGGGTGCTGGGTGCTCAGTGCTCAGGGTGATCGGTGCTCAGTACTCAGGGTGCTCACTACTCAGGGTGCTGGCTGCTCAGTGCTCGGGGTGCTGGGTGCTCAGTACTCGGGGTGCTGGGTGCTCTGTACTCAGGGTGCTGGGTGCTCAGTTCTCGGGGTCCTGGGTGCTCAGTGCTCAGGGTGATCGGTGCTCAGTACTCAGGGTGCTGGGTGCTCAGTGCTCACGATGCTGGGTACTCAGTCCTCAGGGTGCTCAGTGCTCAGGGTGCTGGGTGCTCAGTGCTCGGGGTGCTCGGTGCTCAGTACTCAGGGTGCTGAGTGCTCAGTACTCAGGGTGCTGGGTGGTCAGTACTCATGGTGCTGGGTGCTCAGTACTCAGGGGGCTGGGTGCTCAGTGCTCAGGGTGCTGGGTGCTCAGTGCTCAGGGTGCTGGGTGCTCAGCGCTCGGGCTGCTGGGTGCTCAGTGCTCGGGGTGCTGGGTGCTCAGTGCTCAGTGCTCAGGGTGTTCGGTGCTCAGTGCTCAGTGCTCAGGGTGCTGGGTGCTCAGTACTCAGGGTGCTGGGTGCTCAGTACTCAGGGTGCTGGGTGCTCAGTGCTCAGGGTGCTGGGTGCTCAGGACTCTGGGTGTTGGGTGCTCAGTACTCAGGGTGCTGGGTGCTCAATGCTCATGGTGCTGGGTGCTCAGTGCTCAGGGCGCTGGGTGCTCAGTGCTCGGGGTGCTGGGTGCTCAGGGCTGTGGTGCTGGGTGCTCAGTGCTCAGTGCTCAGGGTGCTGGGTGCTCAGTGCTCAGTGCTCAGGGTGCTGGTTGCTCAGTACTCAGGGTGCTGGGTGCTCAGTACTCAGGGTGCTGGGTGCTCAGTGCTCAGGGTGCTCTGTGCTCAGTACTCAGGGTGCTGGGTGCTCAGTGCTCGGGGTGCTGCGTGCTCAGTGCTCAGGGTGCTGGGTGCTCAGTGCTCAGGGTGCTGGGTGCTCAGTACTCAGGGTGCTGGGTGCTCAGTGCTCGGGGTGCTCGGTGCTCAGTACTCAAGGTGCTGGGTGCTCAGTGCTCAGGGTGCTGGGTGCTCAGTCCTCGGGGTGCTCCGTGCTCAGTGATCAGGGTGCTGGGTGCTCAGTACTCAGGGTGCTCGGTGCTCAGTACTCAGGGTTCTCAAGGCTCAGTACTCAGGGTGCTGGGTGCTCAGGGCTCAGGGTGCTGGGTGCTCCGTGCTCGGGGTGCTGGGTGCTCAGTGCTCAGTACTCAGGGTGCTGGGTGCTCAGTACTCAGGGTGCTGGGTGCTCATTCTCGGGGTGCTGGGTGCTCAGTGCTCGGGGTGTTGGGTGCTCAGTACTCAGGGTGCTGGGGGCTCAGTACTCAGGGTGCTGCGTGCTCAGTAATCAGGGTGCTCGGTTCTCAGTATTCAGGGTGCTGGGTGCTCATTCTCGGGGTGCTGGGTGCTCAGTGCTCAGGGTGCTGGGTGCTCAGTACTCTTGGTGCTGCGGGCTCAGTACTCAGGGTGCTGGGTGCTAAGTACTCAGGGTGATCTGTTCTCAGTACTCAGGTTGCTGGGTGGTCAGTGCTCGGGGTGATGGGTGCTCAGTACTCGGGGTGCTCAGTGCTCAGTACTCAGGGTGCTGGGTGCTCAGTACTCAGTGTGCTGGGTGCTCAGTGCTCGGGGTGCTCGGTGCTCAGTGCTCGGGGTGCTGGGTGCTCAGTACTCGGGGTGCTGGGTGCTCAGTGCTCAGGGTGCTGGGTGCTCAGTGCTCGGGGTGCTGGGCGCTCAGTACTGAGGGTGGTGCTGGGTGCTCAGTATACAGGGTGCTGGGTGCTCAGTGCTCAGGGTGCTGGGTGCTCAGTACTAAGGGTGCTGGGTGCTCAGTACTCAGGGTGCTCGGTGCTCAGTACTCAGGGTGCTGGGTGCTCAGTGCTCAGGGTGCTGGGTACTCAGTACTCAGGGTGCTGGGTGCTCAGTACTCAGGGTGCTGGGTGCTCAGTGCTCAGGGTGCTTGGTGCTCAGTGCTCCTGGTGCTGGGTGCTCAGTACTCAGGGTGCTGGGTGCTCAGTGCTCAGGGTGATCGGTGCTCAGTACTCAGGGTGCTCAGTACTCAGGGTGCTGGCTGCTCAGTGCTCGGGGTGCTGGGTGCTCAGTACTCGGGGTGCTGGGTGCTCTGTACTCAGGGTGCTGGTTGCTCAGTTCTCGGGGTCCTGGGTGCTCAGTGCTCAGGGTGATCGGTGCTCAGTACTCAGGGTGCTGGGTGCTCAGTGCTCAGGGTGCTGGGTACTCAGTCCTCAGGGTGCTCAGTGCTCAGGGTGCTGGGTGCTCAGTGCTCGGGGTGCTCGGTGCTCAGTACTCAGGGTGCTGAGTGCTCAGTACTCAGGGTGCTGGGTGGTCAGTACTCATGGTGCTGGGTGCTCAGTACTCAGGGGGCTGGGTGCTCAGTGCTCAGGGTGCTGGGTGCTCAGTGCTCAGGGTGCTGGGTGCTCAGTGCTCGGGGTGCTGGGTGCTCAGTGCTCGGGGTGCTGTGTGCTCAGGGTTCAGTGCTCAGGGTGGTGGGTGCTCAGTGCTCAGTGCTCAGGGTGCTGGGTGCTCAGTACTCAGGGTGCTGGGTGCTCAGTACTCAGGGTGCTGGGTGCTCAGTGCTCAGGGTACTGGGTGCTCAGGACTCTGGGTGTTGGGTGCTCAGTACTCAGGGTGCTGGGTGTTCAGTGCTCGGGGTGCTGGGTGCTCAGTGCTCGGGGTGCTGGGTGCTCAGTTCTCAGGGTGCTGGGTGCTCAGTATTCAGGGTGCTGGGTGCTCAGTGCTCGGGGTGCTCGGTGCTCAGTACTCAAGGTGCTGGGTGCTCAGTGCTCAGGGTGCTGGGTGCTCAGTCCTCGGGGTGCTCCGTGCTCAGTGCTCAGGGTGCTGTGTGCTCAGTACTCAGGGTGCTCGGTGCTCAGTACTCAGGGTTCTCAGTGCTCAGAGTGCTGGGTGCTCAGTACTCAGGGTGCTCAGTGCTCAGTACTCGGGGTGCTGGGAGCTCAGTACTCAGGGTGCTCAGTGCTCAGTACTCGGGGTGCTGGGTACTCAGTGCTCAGTCTGCTCAGTGCTCAGTGCTCGGGGTGCTGGGTGCTCAGTGCTCGGGGCGCTGGGTGCTCAGTGCTCGAGGTGCTGGTTGCTCAGTACTCATGGTGCTGTGTGCTCAGTGCTCAGTACTCAGCGTGCTGGGTGCTCAGTGCTCAGAGTGTTGGGTGCTCAGTACTCAGGGTCCTGGGTGCTCAGTGCTCAGTGCTCAGGGTGCTCAGTGCTCAGGGTGCTCAGTGCTCAGGGTGCTGGGTGCTCAGTGTGCTGGGTGCTCAGTGCTCGGGGTGCTGGGTGCTCAGTGCTCGGGGTGCTGGGTGCTCAGTGCTCGGGGTGCTGGGTGCTCAGGGTGCTGGGTGCTCAGTGCTCGGGGTGCTGGGTGCTCAGTGCTCAGTGCTCAGGGTGCTGGGTGCTCAGTGCTCAGTGCTCAGGTTGCTGGGTGTTCAGTACTCAGGGTGCTGGGTGCTCAGTGCTCAGGGTGCTGGGTGCTCAGTACTCAGGGTTCTGGGTGCTCAGTGCTCGGGGTGCTGGGTGCTCAGTGCTCAGGGTGATCAGTGCTCAATACTCAGGGTGCTGGGTGCTCAGTGCTCAGGGTGCTGGGTGCTCAGTCCTCAGGGTGCTCAGTACTCAGGGTGCTCGGTGCTCAGTGCTCAGTACTCAGGGTGCTCAGTACTCAGGGTGCTGGGTGCTCAGTGCTCGGGGTGCTGGGTGCTCAGGTCTCAGGGTGCTGGGTGCTCAGTACTCGGGGTGCTGGGTGCTCATGATTCAGGGTGCTGGGTGCTCAGTGCTCGGGGTGCTGGGTGCTCAGCGCTCAGGGTGATCGGTGCTCAGTGCCCAGGGTGCTGGGTGCTCAGTCCTCCGGGTGCTCAGTGCTCAGGGTGCTGGGTGCTCAGTACTCAGGGTGCTGGGTGCTCAGTACTCAGGGTGCTGGGTGCTCAGTACTCAGGGTGCTGCGTGCTCAATGCTCATGGTGCTGGGTGCTCAGTGCTCAGGGTGCTGGGTGCTCAGTGCTCGGGGTGCTGGGTGCTCAGGGCTGTGGTGCTGGGTGCTCAGTGCTCAGTGCTCAGTGCTCAGGGTGCTGGGTGCTCAGTGCTCAGTGCTCAGGGTGCTGGTTGCTCAGTACTCAAGGTGCTGGGTGCTCAGTACTCAGGGTGCTGGGTGCTCAGTGCTCAGGGTGCTCTGTGCTCAGTACTCAGAGTGCTGGGTGCTCAGTGCTCGGGGTGCTGCGTGCTCAGTGCTCAGGGTGCTGGGTGCTCAGTGCTCAGGGTGCTGGGTGCTCAGTACTCAGGGTGCTGGGTGCTGAGTGCTCGGGGTGCTCGGTGCTCAGTACTCAAGGTGCTGGGTGCTCAGTGCTCAGGGTGCTGGGTGCTCAGTCCTCGGGGTGCTGGGTGCTCAGTACTGAGGGTGGTGCTGGGTGCTCAGTACTCAGGGTGCTGGGTGCTCAGTGCTCAGGGTGCTGGGTGCTCAGTACTCGGGGTGCTGGGTGCTCAGTGCTCAGGGTGCTGGGTGCTCAGTGCTCAGGGTGCTGGGTGCTCAGTACTGAGGGTGGTGCTGGGTGCTCAGTACTCAGGGTGCTGGGTGCTCAGTGCTCAGGGTGCTGGGTGCTCAGTACTAAGGGTGCTGGGTGCTCAGTACTCAGGGTGCTCGGTGCTCAGTAATCAGGGTGCTGGGTGCTCAGTGCTCAGGGTGCTGGGTACTCAGTACTCAGGGTGCTGGGTGCTCAGTACTCAGGGTGCTGGGTGCTCAGTGCTCAGGGTGCTTGGTGCTCAGTGCTCCTGGTGCTGGGTGCATAGTACTCAGGGTGCTGGGTGCTCAGTGCTCAGGGTGATCGGTACTCAGTACTCAGGGTGCTCAGTACTCAGGGTGCTGGCTGCTCAGTGCTCGGGGTGCTGGGTGCTCAGTACTCGGGGTGCTGGGTGCTCTGTACTCAGGGTGCTGGTTGCTCAGTTCTCGGGGTCCTGGGTGCTCAGTGCTCAGGGTGATCGGTGCTCAGTACTCAGGGTGCTTGGTGCTCAGTGCTCAGGGTGCTGGGTACTCAGTCCTCAGGGTGCTCAGTGCTCAGGGTGCTGGGTGCTCAGTGCTCGGGGTGCTCGGTGCTCAGTACTCAGGGTGCTGAGTGCTCATTACTCAGGGTGCTGGGTGGTCAGTACTCATGGTGCTGGGTGCTCAGTACTCAGGGGGCTGGGTGCTCAGTGCTCAGGGTGCTGGGTGCTCAGTGCTCAGGGTGCTGGGTGCTCAGTGGTCGGGGTGCTGGGTGCTCAGTGCTCGGGGTGCTGGGTGCTCAGTGCTCAGTGCTCAGGGTGTTGGGTGCTCAGTGCTCAGTGCTCAGGGTGCTGGGTGCTCAGTACTCAGGGTGCTGGGTGGTCAGTACTCAGGGTGCTGGGTGCTCAGTACTCAGGGGGCTGGGTGCTCAGTACTCAGGGTGCTGGGTGCTCAGTGCTCAGGGTGCTGGGTGCTCAGTGCTCGGGGTGCTGGGTGCTCAGTGCTCAGGGTGCTGGGTGCTCAGTATTCAGGGTGCTGGGTGCTCAGTGCTCGGGGTGCTCGGTGCTCAGTACTCAAGGTGCTGGGTGCTCAGTGCTCAGGGTGCTGGGTGCTCAGTCCTCGGGGTGCTCCGTGCTCAGTGCTCAGGGTGCTGGGTGCTCAGTACTCAGGGTGCTCGGTGCTCAGTACTCAGGGTTCTCAGTGCTCAGAGTGCTGGGTGCTCAGTACTCAGGGTGCTCAGTGCTCAGTACTCGGGGTGCTGGGTGCTCAGTACTCAGGGTGCTCAGTGCTCAGTACTCGGGGTGCTGGGTACTCAGTGCTCAGTCTGCTCAGTGCTCAGTGCTCGGGGTGCTGGGTGCTCAGTGCTCGAGGTGCTGGTTGCTCAGTACTCAGGGTGCTGTGTGCTCAGTGCTCAGTACTCAGCGTGCTGGGTGCTCAGTGCTCAGAGTGTTGGGTGCTCAGTACTCAGGGTGCTGGGTGCTCAGTGCTCAGTGCTCAGGGTGCTCAGTGCTCAGGGTGCTCAGTGCTCAGGGTGCTGGGTGCTCAGTGTGCTGGGTGCTCAGTGCTCGGGGTGCTGGGTGCTCAGTGCTCGGGGTGCTGGGTGCTCAGGGTGCTGGGTGCTCAGTGCTCGGGGTGCTGGGTGCTCAGTGCTCAGTGCTCAGGGTGCTGGGTGCTCAGTGCTCAGTGCTCAGGTTGCTGGGTGTTCAGTACTCAGGGTGCTGGGTGCTCAGTGCTCAGGGTGCTGGGTGCTCAGTACTCAGGGTTCTGGGTGCTCAGTGCTCGGGGTGCTGGGTGCTCAGTGCTCAGGGTGATCAGTGCTCAGTACTCAGGGTGCTGGGTGCTCAGTGCTCAGGGTGCTGGGTGCTCAGTCCTCAGGGTGCTCAGTACTCAGGGTGCTCGGTGCTCAGTGCTCAGTACTCAGGGTGCTCAGTACTCAGGGTGCTGGGTGCTCAGTGCTCGGGGTGCTGGGTGCTCAGTACTCAGGGTGCTGGGTGCTCAGTACTCGGGGTGCTGGGTGCTCATGACTCAGGGTGCTGGGTGCTCAGTGCTCGGGGTGCTGGGTGCTCAGTGCTCAGGGTGATCGGTGCTCAGTGCCCAGGGTGCTGGGTGCTCAGTCCTCCGTTTGCTCAGTGCTCAGGGTGCTGGGTGCTCAGTACTCAGGGTGCTGGGTGCTCAGTACTCAGGGTGCTGGGTGCTCAGTACTCAGGGTGCTGCGTGCTCAATGCTCATGGTGCTGGGTGCTCAGTGCTCAGGGTGCTGGGTGCTCAGTGCTCGGGGTGCTGGGTGCTCAGGGCTGTGGTGCTGGGTGCTCAGTGCTCAGGGTGCTGAGTGCTCAGTACTCAGGGTGCTGGGTGCTCAGTGCTCAGGGTGCTCTGTGCTCAGTACTCAGAGTGCTGGGTGCTCAGTGCTCGGGGTGCTGCGTGCTCAGTGCTCAGGGTGCTGGGTGCTCAGTGCTCAGGGTGCTGGGTGCTCAGTACTCAGGGTGCTGGGTGCTCAGTGCTCGGGGTGCTCGGTGCTCAGTACTCAAGGTGCTGGGTGCTCAGTGCTCAGGGTGCTGGGTGCTCAGTCCTCGGGGTGCTCCGTGCTCAGTGATCAGGGTGCTGGGTGCTCAGTACTCAGGGTGCTCGGTGCTCAGTACTCAGGGTTCTCAGTGCTCAGTACTCAGGGTGCTGGGTGCTCAGTGCTCAGGGTGCTCAGTGCTCAGTGCTTGGGGTGCTGGGTGCTCAGTGTTCGGGCCGCTGGGTGCTCAGTGCTCGGGGTGCTGGGTGCTCAGTGCTCGGGGTGCTGGGTGTTCAGTACTCATAGTGCTGGGTGCTCAGTACTCAGGGTGCTGGGTGCTCAGTGCTCAGGGTGCTGGGTGCTCAGTACTCTGGGTGTTGGGTGCTCAGTACACAGAGTGCTGGGTGCTCCGTGCTCGGGGTGCTGGGTGCTCATTGCTCAGGGTGCTGGGTGCTCAGTGCTCAGGGTGCTGGGTGCTCAGTACTCAGGGTGCTGGGTGCTCAGTACTCAGGGTGCTGGGTGCTCAGTGATCGGGGTGCTAGGGGCTCAGTACTCAGGGTGCTCAGTGCTCGGGGAGCTCTGAGCTCAGTACTCAGGGTGCTGGGTGCTCAGTACTCAGTGCTCGGGGTCCTGGGTGCTCCGTGCTCGAGGTGCTGGGTACTCAGTGCTCTGGGTGCTTAGTGCTCAGTACTCAGGGTGCTGGGTGCTCAGTACTCAGGTTGCTGGGTACTCATTCTCGGGGTGCTGGGTGCTCAGTGCTCAGGGTGCTGGGTGCTCAGTACTCAGGGTGCTAGGGGCTCAGTACTCAGGGTGCTGGGTGCTCAGTACTCAGGGTGCTCGGTTCTCAGTATTCAGGGTGCTGGGTTCTCATTCTCGGGGTGCTGGGTGCTCAGTGCTCGGGGTGCTGGGTGCTCAGTACTCAGGGTGCTGGGGGCTCAGTACTCAGGGTGCTCGGTGCTCAGTACTCAGGGTGATCTATTCTCAGTACTCAGGTTGCTGGGTGCTCAGTGCTCGGGGTGATGGGTGCTCAGTACTCAGGGTACTGGGTGCTCAGTACTCAGGGGGCTGGGTGCTCAGCACTCAGGGTGCTGGGTGCTCAGTGCTCAGGGTGCTTGGTGCTCAGTGCTCAGGGTGCTGGGTGCTCAGTACTCAGGGTGCTGCGTGCTCAGTGCTCAGGGTTTTCGGTGGTCAGTACTCAGGGTGCTCAGTACTCAGGGTGCTGGCTGCTCAGTGCTCGGGGTGCTGGGTGCTCAGTACTCGGGGAGCTGGGTGCTCTGTACTCAGGGTGCTGGGTGCTCAGTGCTCGGGGTCCTGGGTGCTCAGTGCTCAGGGTGATCGGTGCTCAGTACTCAGGGTGCTGGGTGCTCAGTGCTCAGGGTGCTGGGTACTCAGTCCTCAGGGTGCTCAGTGCTCAGGGTGCTGGGTGCTCAGTGCTCGGGGTGCTCGGTGCTCAGTACTCAGGGTGCTGAGTGCTCAGTACTCAGGGCGCTGGGTGCTCAGTTCTCATGGTGCTGGGTGCTCAGTACTCAGGGGGCTGGGTGCTCAGTGCTCAGGGTGCTGGGTGCTCAGTGCTCAGGGTGCTGGGTGCTCAGTGCTCGGGGTGCTGGGTGCTCAGTGCTCGGGGTGCTGGGTGCTCAGTGCTCAGTGCTCAGGGTTTTGGGTGCTCAGTGCTCAGTACTCAGGGTGCTGGGTGCTCAGTACTCAGGGTGCTGGGTGCTCAGTACTCAGGGTGCTGGGTGCTCAGTGCTCAGGGTGCTGGGTGCTCAGGACTCTGGGTGTTCGGTGCTCAGTACTCAGGGTGCTGGGTGCTCAGTGCTCGGGGTGCTGGGTGCTCAGTGCTCGGGGTGCTGGGTGCTCAGTGCTCAGGGTGCAGGGTGCTCAGTATTCAGGGTGCTGGGTGCTCAGTGCTCGGGGTGCTCGGTGCTCAGTACTCAAGGTGCTGGGTGCTCAGTGCTCAGGGTGCTGGGTGCTCAGTCCTCGGGGTGCTCCGTGCTCAGTGCTCAGGGTGCTGGGTGCTCAGTACTCAGGGTGCTCGTTGCTCAGTACTCAGGGTTCTCAGTGCTCAGGGTGCTGGGTGCTCAGTACTCAGCGTGCTCAGTGCTCAGTACTCGGGGTGCCGGGTGCTCAGTACTCAGGGTGCTCAGTGCTCAGTACTCGGGGTGCTGTGTGCTCAGTGCTCAGTGTGCTCAGTGCTCAGTGCTCGGGGTGCTGGGTGCTCAGTGCTCGGGGCGCTGGGTGCTCAGTGCTCGAGGTGCTGGTTGCTCAGTACTCAGGGTGTTGTGTGCTCATTGCTCAGTACTCAGCGTGCTGGGTGCTCAGTGCTCAGGGTGTTGGGTGCTCAGTGCTCAGGGTGCTCTGTGCTCAGTACTCAGGGTGCTGGGTGCTCAGTGCTCGGGGTGCTGCGTGCTCAGTGCTCAGGGTGCTGGGTGCTCAGTGCTCCGGGTGCTGGGTGCTCAGTGCTCGGGGTGCTCGGTGCTCAGTACTCAAGGTGCTGGGTGCTCAGTGGTCAGGGTGCTGGGTGCTCAGTCCTCGGGGTGCTCCGTGCTCAGTGATCAGGGTGCTGTGTGCTCAGTACTCAGGGTGTTCGGTGCTCAGTACTCAGGGATCTCAGTGCTCAGTACTCAGGGTGCTGGGTGTTCAGTGCTCAGGGTGCTGGGTGCTCAGTACTCAGGGTGCTCAGTGCTCAGTACTCGGAGTGCTTGGTGCTCAGTACTCAGGGTGCTCAGTGCTCAGTACTCGGGGTGCTGGGTGCTCAGTGCTCAGGGTGCTCAGTGCTCAGTGCTCGGGGTGCTGGGTGCTCAGTGCTCGGGGAGCTGGGTGCTCAGTGCTCGGGGTGCTGGGTGCTCAGTACTCTGGGTGCTGGGTGCTCAGTACTCAGGGTGCTCAGTGCTCAGTACTCAGTGCTCAGGGTGCTCAGTGCTCAGTGCTCGGGGTGCTGGGTGCTCAGTGCTCGGGGCGCTGGGTGCTCAGTGCTCGGGGTGCTGGGTGCTCAGTACTCGGGGTGCTGGGTGCTCAGTACTCTGGCTGTTGGGTGCTCAGTACTCAGGGTGCTGGGTGCTACGTGCTCGGGGTGCTGGGTGCTCAGTGCTCAGGGTGCTGGGTGCACAGTGCTCAGGGTGCTGGGTGCTCAGTACTCAGGGTGCTGGGTGCTTAGTGCTCGAGGTGCTCGGAGCTCAGTACTCAAGGTGCTGGGTGGTCAGTTCTCAGGGTGCTGGGTGCTCAGTCCTCGGGGTGCTCAATGCTCAGGGTGCTGGGTGCTCAGTGCTCAGGGTGCTGGGTGCTCAGTGCTCGGGGTGCTGGTTGCTGAGTGCTCAGGGTGCTGGGTGCTCAGTGCTCGGGGTGCTCGGTGCTCAGTGCTCAGGGTCCTGGGTGCTCAGTACTCAGCGTGCTGGGTGCTTAGTACTCAGGGTGCTCAGTGCTCAGTACACAGGGTGCTGGGTGCTCAGTGCTCGGGGTGCTGGGTGCTCAGTGCTCAGTACTCAGGGTGCTGGGTGCTCAGTGCTCGGGGTGCTGGGTGCTCAGTACTCAGGGTGCTGGGTGCTCAGTACTCAGTGCTCGGGGTCCTTTGTGCTCCGTGCTCGGGGTGCTGCGCGCTCAGTGCTCTGGGTGCTTAGTGCTCAGTACTCAGGGTGCTGGGTGCTCAGTACTCAGGGTGCTGGTTGCTCATTCTCGGGGTGCTGGGTGTTCAGTGCTCGGGGTGCTGGGTGCTCAGTACTCAGGTTGCTGGGGGCTCAGTACTCAGGGTGCTGGGTGCTCAGTACTCAGGGTGTTCGGTTCTCAGTACTCAGGGTGCTGGGTGCTCATTCTCGGGGTGCTGGGTGCTCAGTGCTCGGGGTGCTGGGTGCTCAGTACTCAGGGTGCTGGGGGCTCAGTACTCAGGGTGCTGGGTGCTCAGTACTCAGGGTGATCTGTTCTCAGTACTCAGGTTGCAGGGTGCTCAGTGCTCGGGGTGCTGGGTGCTCAGTACTCGGGTTGCTCAGTGCTCAGTACTCAGGGTGCTGGGTGCTCAGTACTCAGGGTGCTGGGTGTTCAGTGCTCAGGGTGCTCGGTGCTCAATACTCGGGGTGCTGGGTGCTCAGTACTCGGGGTGCTGGCTGCTCAGTGCTCAGGGTGCTGGGTGCTCAGTGCTCGGGTTGCTGGGTGCTCAGTGCTGAGGGTGGTGCTGGGTGCTCAGTACTCAGGGTGCTGGGTGCTCAGTGCTCAGGGTGCTGGGTGCTCAGTACTAAGGTTGCTGGGTGCTCAGTACTCACCGTGCTGGGTGCTCAGTACTCAGGGTGCTGGGTGCTCAGTGCTCAATGTGCTGGGTACTCAGTACTCAGGGTGCTGGGTGCTCAGTACTCACTGTGCTGGGTGCTCAGTGCTCAGGGTGCTGGGTGCTCAGTGCTCAGGGTGCTGGGTGCACAGTACTCAGGGTGCTGGGTGCTCAGTGCTCAGGGTGATCGGTGCTCAGTACTCAGGGTGCTCAGTACTCAGGGTGCTGGGTGCTCAGTGCTCGGGGTGCTGGGTGCTCAGTACTCGGGGTGCTGGGTGCTCTGTACTCAGGGTGCTGGGTGCTCAGTGCTCGGGGTCCTGGGTGCTCAGTGCTCAGGGTGATTGGTGCTCAGTACTCAGGGTGCTGGGTGCTCAGTGCTCAGGGTGCTGGGTGCATAGTCCTCAGGGTGCTCAGTGCTCAGGGTGCTGGGTGCTCAGTGCTCGGGGTGCTCGGTGCTCAGTACTCAAGGTGCTGAGTGCTCAGTACTCAGGGTGCTGGGTGCTCAGTACTCATGGTGCTGGGTGCTCAGTACTCAGGGGGCTGGGTGCTCAGTGCTCAGGGTGCTGGGTGCTCAGTGCTCAGGGTGCTGGGTGCTCAGTGCTCGGGGTGCTGGGTGCTCAGTGCTCGGGTGCTGGGTGCTCAGTGCTCAGGGTGTTGGGTGCTCAGTGCTCAGTGCTCAGGTTGCTGGGTGTTCAGTACTCAGGGTGCTGGGTGCTCTGTACTCAGGGTGCTTGGTGCTCAGTACTCAGGGTGCTGGGTGCTCAGTACTCTGGGTGTTGGGTGCTCAGTACTCAGGGTGCTGGGTGCTCAGTGCTCAGGGTGCTGGGTGATCAGTGCTCAGGGTGCTGGGTGCTCAGTGATCGGGGTGCTGGGTGCTCAGTGCTCTGGGTGCTTAGTGCTCAGTACTCAGGGTGCTGGGTGCTCAGTACTCAGGGTGCTGGGTGCTCATTCTCGGGGTGCTGGGTGCTCAGTGCTCGGGGTGCTGGGTGCTCAGTACTCAGGGTGCTGGGGGCTCAGTACTCAGGGTGCTGGGTGCTCAGTACTCAGGGTGCTCGGATCTCAGTATTCAGGGTGCTGGGTTCTCATTCTCGGGGTGCTGGGTGCTCAGTGCTCGGGGTGCTGGGTGCTCAGTACTCAGGGTGCTGGGGGCTCAGTACTCAGTGCTCGGGGTCCTTTGTGCTCCGTGCTCGGGGTGCTGCGCGCTCAGTGCTCTGGGTGCTTAGTGCTCAGTACTCAGGGTGCTGGGTGCTCAGTACTCAGGGTGCTGGTTGCTCATTCTCGGGGTGCTGGGTGTTCAGTGCTCGGGGTGCTGGGTGCTCAGTACTCAGGTTGCTGGGGGCTCAGTACTCAGGGTGCTGGGTGCTCAGTACTCAGGGTGTTCGGTTCTCAGTACTCAGGGTGCTGGGTGCTCATTCTCGGGGTGCTGGGTGCTCAGTGCTCGGGGTGCTGGGTGCTCAGTACTCAGGGTGCTGGGGGCTCAGTACTCAGGGTGCTGGGTGCTCAGTACTCAGGGTGATCTGTTCTCAGTACTCAGGTTGCAGGGTGCTCAGTGCTCGGGGTGCTGGGTGCTCAGTACTCGGGTTGCTCAGTGCTCAGTACTCAGGGTGCTGGGTGCTCAGTACTCAGGGTGCTGGGTGTTCAGTGCTCAGGGTGCTCGGTGCTCAATACTCGGGGTGCTGGGTGCTCAGTACTCGGGGTGCTGGCTGCTCAGTGCTCAGGGTGCTGGGTGCTCAGTGCTCGGGTTGCTGGGTGCTCAGTGCTGAGGGTGGTGCTGGGTGCTCAGTACTCAGGGTGCTGGGTGCTCAGTGCTCAGGGTGCTGGGTGCTCAGTACTAAGGTTGCTGGGTGCTCAGTACTCACCGTGCTGGGTGCTCAGTACTCAGGGTGCTGGGTGCTCAGTGCTCAATGTGCTGGGTACTCAGTACTCAGGGTGCTGGGTGCTCAGTACTCACTGTGCTGGGTGCTCAGTGCTCAGGGTGCTGGGTGCTCAGTGCTCAGGGTGCTGGGTGCACAGTACTCAGGGTGCTGGGTGCTCAGTGCTCAGGGTGATCGGTGCTCAGTACTCAGGGTGCTCAGTACTCAGGGTGCTGGGTGCTCAGTGCTCGGGGTGCTGGGTGCTCAGTACTCGGGGTGCTGGGTGCTCTGTACTCAGGGTGCTGGGTGCTCAGTGCTCGGGGTCCTGGGTGCTCAGTGCTCAGGGTGATTGGTGCTCAGTACTCAGGGTGCTGGGTGCTCAGTGCTCAGGGTGCTGGGTGCATAGTCCTCAGGGTGCTCAGTGCTCAGGGTGCTGGGTGCTCAGTGCTCGGGGTGCTCGGTGCTCAGTACTCAAGGTGCTGAGTGCTCAGTACTCAGGGTGCTGGGTGCTCAGTACTCATGGTGCTGGGTGCTCAGTACTCAGGGGGCTGGGTGCTCAGTGCTCAGGGTGCTGGGTGCTCAGTGCTCAGGGTGCTGGGTGCTCAGTGCTCGGGGTGCTGGGTGCTCAGTGCTCGGGTGCTGGGTGCTCAGTGCTCAGGGTGTTGGGTGCTCAGTGCTCAGTGCTCAGGTTGCTGGGTGTTCAGTACTCAGGGTGCTGGGTGCTCTGTACTCAGGGTGCTTGGTGCTCAGTACTCAGGGTGCTGGGTGCTCAGTACTCTGGGTGTTGGGTGCTCAGTACTCAGGGTGCTGGGTGCTCAGTGCTCAGGGTGCTGGGTGATCAGTGCTCAGGGTGCTGGGTGCTCAGTGATCGGGGTGCTGGGTGCTCAGTGCTCTGGGTGCTTAGTGCTCAGTACTCAGGGTGCTGGGTGCTCAGTACTCAGGGTGCTGGGTGCTCATTCTCGGGGTGCTGGGTGCTCAGTGCTCGGGGTGCTGGGTGCTCAGTACTCAGGGTGCTGGGGGCTCAGTACTCAGGGTGCTGGGTGCTCAGTACTCAGGGTGCTCGGATCTCAGTATTCAGGGTGCTGGGTTCTCATTCTCGGGGTGCTGGGTGCTCAGTGCTCGGGGTGCTGGGTGCTCAGTACTCAGGGTGCTGGGGGCTCAGTACTCAGGGTGCTGGGTGCTCAGTACTCAGGGTGATCTCTTCTCAGTACTCAGGTTGCTGGGTGCTCAGTGCTCGGGGTGATGGGTGCTCAGTACTCGGGGTGCTCAGTGCTCAGTACTCAGGGTGCTGGGTGCTCAGTACTCAGGGTGCTGGGTGCTCAGTGCTCGGGGTGCTGGGTGCTCAGTACTCGGGGTGCTGGGTGCTCAGTGCTGAGGGTGGTGCTGGGTGCTCAGTACTCAGGGTGCTGGGTGCTCAGTGCTCAGGGTGCTGGTTGCTCAGTACTAAGGGTGCTGGGTGCTCAGTACTCAGGGTGCTGGGTGCTCAGTACTCAGGGTGCTGGGTGCTCAGTGCTCAGGGTCCTTGGTGCTCAGTGCTCAGGGTGCTGGGTGCTCAGTACTCAGGGTGCTGGGTGCTCAGTGCTCAGGGTGATCGGTGCTCAGTACTCAGGGTGCTCAGTACTCAGGGTGCTGGCTGCTCAGTGCTCGGGGTGCTGGGTGCTCAGTACTCGGGGTGCTGGGTGCTCTGAACTCAGGGTGCTGGGTGCTCAGTGCTCGGGGTCCTGGGTGCTCAGTACTCAGGGTGCTGGGGGCTCAGTACTCAGGGTGCTGGGTGCTCAGTACTCAGGGTGCTCGGATCTCAGTATTCAGGGTGCTGGGTTCTCATTCTCGGGGTGCTGGGTGCTCAGTGCTCGGGGTGCTGGGTGCTCAGTACTCAGGGTGCTGGGGGCTCAGTACTCAGGGTGCTGGGTGCTCAGTACTCAGGGTGATCTCTTCTCAGTACTCAGGTTGCTGGGTGCTCAGTGCTCGGGGTGATGGGTGCTCAGTACTCGGGGTGCTCAGTGCTCAGTACTCAGGGTGCTGGGTGCTCAGTACTCAGGGTGCTGGGTGCTCAGTGCTCGGGGTGCTGGGTGCTCAGTGCTCGGGGTGCTGGGTGCTCAGTGCTGAGGGTGGTGCTGGGTGCTCAGTACTCAGGGTGCTGGGTGCTCAGTGCTCAGGGTGCTGGGTGCTCAGTACTAAGGGTGCTGGGTGCTCAGTACTCAGGGTGCTGGGTGCTCAGTACTCAGGGTGCTGGGTGCTCAGTGCTCAGGGTCCTTGGTGCTCAGTGCTCAGGGTGCTGGGTGCTCAGTACTCAGGGTGCTGGGTGCTCAGTGCTCAGGGTGATCGGTGCTCAGTACTCAGGGTGCTCAGTACTCAGGGTGCTGGCTGCTCAGTGCTCGGGGTGCTGGGTGCTCAGTACTCGGGGTGCTGGGTGCTCTGAACTCAGGGTGCTGGGTGCTCAGTGCTCGGGGTCCTGGGTGCTCTGTGCTCAGGGTGATCGGTGCTCAGTACTCAGGGTGCTGGGTGCTCAGTGCTCAGGGTGCTGGGTACTCAGTCCTCAGGGTACTCAGTGCTCAGGGTGCTGGGTGCTCAGTGCTCGGGGTGCTCGGTGCTCAGTACTCAGGGTGCTGAGTGCTCAGTACTCAGGGTGCTGGGTGCTCAGTACTCATGGTGCTGGGTGCTCAGTACTCAGGGTGCTGGGTGCTCAGTGCTCAGGGTGCTGGGTGCTCAGTGCGCGGGGTGCTGGGTGCTCAGTGCTCGGGGTGCTGGGTGCTCAGTGCTCAGTGCTCAGGGTGTTGGGTGCTCAGTGCTCAGTGCTCAGGGTGCTGGGTGCTCAGTACTCAGGGTGCTGGGTGCTCAGTACTCAGGGTGCTGGGTGCTCTGTGCTCAGGGTGCTGGGTGCTCAGGACTCTGGGTGTTGGGTGCTCAGTACTCAGGGTGCTGGGTGCTCAGTGCTCGGGGTGCTGGGTGCTCAGTGCTCGGGGTGCTGGGTGCTCAGTGCTCAGGGTGCTGGGTGCTCAGTATTCAGCGTGCTGGGTGCTCAGTGCTCGGGGTGCTCGGTGCTCAGTACTCAAGGTGCTGGGTGCTCAGTGCTCAGGGTGCTGGGTGCTCAGTCCTCGGGGTGCTCCGTGCTCAGTGCTCAGGGTGCTGGGTGCTCAGTACTCAGGGTGCTCGGTGCTCAGTACTCAGGGTTCTCAGTGCTCAGGGTGCTGGGTGCTCACTACTCAGGGTGCTCAGTGCTCAGTACTCGGGGTGCTGGGTGCTCAGTACTCAGGGTGCTCAGTGCTCAGTACTCGGGGTGCTGGGTGCTCAGTGCTCAGTGTGCTCAGTGCTCAGTGCTCGGGGTGCTCGGTGTTCAGTGCTCGGGGCGCTGGGTGCTCAGTGCTCGAGGTGCTGGTTGCTCAGTACTCAGGGTGCTGTGTGCTCAGTGCTGAGTACTCAGCGTGCTGGGTGCTCAGTGCTCAGAGTGTTGGGTGCTCAGTACTCAGGGTGCTGGGTGCTCAGTGCTAAGTGCTCAGGGTGCTCAGTGCTCAGGGTGCTCAGTGCTCAGGGTGCTGGGTGCTCAGGGTGCTGGGTGCTCAGGGCTGTGGTGCTGGGTGCTCAGTGCTCAGTGCTCAGTGCTCAGGGTGCTGGGTGCTCAGTGCTCAGTGCTCAGGGTGCTGGTTGCTCAGTACTCAAGGTGCTGGGTGCTCAGTACTCAGGGTGCTGGGTGCTCAGTGCTCAGGGTGCTCTGTGCTCAGTACTCAGAGTGCTGGGTGCTCAGTGCTCGGGGTGCTGCGTGCTCAGTGCTCAGGGTGCTGGGTGCTCAGTGCTCAGGGTGCTGGGTGCTCAGTACTCAGGGTGCTGGGTGCTGAGTGCTCGGGGTGCTCGGTGCTCAGTACTCAAGGTGCTGGGTGCTCAGTGCTCAGGGTGCTGGGTGCTCAGTCCTCCGGGTGCTGGGTGCTCAGTACTGAGGGTGGTGCTGGGTGCTCAGTACTCAGGGTGCTGGGTGCTCAGTGCTCAGGGTGCTGGGTGCTCAGTACTCGGGGTGCTGGGTGCTCAGTGCTCAGGGTGCTGGGTGCTCAGTGCTCAGGGTGCTGGGTGCTCAGTACTGAGGGTGGTGCTGGGTGCTCAGTACTCAGGGTGCTGGGTGCTCAGTGCTCAGGGTGCTGGGTGCTCAGTACTAAGGGTGCTGGGTGCTCAGTACTCAGGGTGCTCGGTGCTCAGTAATCAGGGTGCTGGGTGCTCAGTGCTCAGGGTGCTGGGTACTCAGTACTCAGGGTGCTGGGTGCTCAGTACTCAGGGTGCTGGGTGCTCAGTGCTCAGGGTGCTTGGTGCTCAGTGCTCCTGGTGCTGGGTGCATAGTACTCAGGGTGCTGGGTGCTCAGTGCTCAGGGTGATCGGTACTCAGTACTCAGGGTGCTCAGTACTCAGGGTGCTGGCTGCTCAGTGCTCGGGGTGCTGGGTGCTCAGTACTCGGGGTGCTGGGTGCTCTGTACTCAGGGTGCTGGTTGCTCAGTTCTCGGGGTCCTGGGTGCTCAGTGCTCAGGGTGATCGGTGCTCAGTACTCAGGGTGCTTGGTGCTCAGTGCTCAGGGTGCTGGGTACTCAGTCCTCAGGGTGCTCAGTGCTCAGGGTGCTGGGTGCTCAGTGCTCGGGGTGCTCGGTGCTCAGTACTCAGGGTGCTGAGTGCTCATTACTCAGGGTGCTGGGTGGTCAGTACTCATGGTGCTGGGTGCTCAGTACTCAGGGGGCTGGGTGCTCAGTGCTCAGGGTGCTGGGTGCTCAGTGCTCAGGGTGCTGGGTGCTCAGTGGTCGGGGTGCTGGGTGCTCAGTGCTCGGGGTGCTGGGTGCTCAGTGCTCAGTGCTCAGGGTGTTGGGTGCTCAGTGCTCAGTGCTCAGGGTGCTGGGTGCTCAGTACTCAGGGTGCTGGGTGGTCAGTACTCAGGGTGCTGGGTGCTCAGTACTCAGGGGGCTGGGTGCTCAGTACTCAGGGTGCTGGGTGCTCAGTGCTCAGTGTGCTGGGTGCTCAGTGCTCGGGGTGCTGGGTGCTCAGTGCTCAGGGTGCTGGGTGCTCAGTATTCAGGGTGCTGGGTGCTCAGTGCTCGGGGTGCTCGGTGCTCAGTACTCAAGGTGCTGGGTGCTCAGTGCTCAGGGTGCTGGGTGCTCAGTCCTCGGGGTGCTCCGTGCTCAGTGCTCAGGGTGCTGGGTGCTCAGTACTCAGGGTGCTCGGTGCTCAGTACTCAGGGTTCTCAGTGCTCAGAGTGCTGGGTGCTCAGTACTCAGGGTGCTCAGTGCTCAGTACTCGGGGTGCTGGGTGCTCAGTACTCAGGGTGCTCAGTGCTCAGTACTCGGGGTGCTGGGTACTCAGTGCTCAGTCTGCTCAGTGCTCAGTGCTCGGGGTGCTGGGTGCTCAGTGCTCGAGGTGCTGGTTGCTCAGTACTCAGGGTGCTGTGTGCTCAGTGCTCAGTACTCAGCGTGCTGGGTGCTCAGTGCTCAGAGTGTTGGGTGCTCAGTACTCAGGGTGCTGGGTGCTCAGTGCTCAGTGCTCAGGGTGCTCAGTGCTCAGGGTGCTCAGTGCTCAGGGTGCTGGGCGCTCAGTGTGCTGGGTGCTCAGTGCTCGGGGTGCTGGGTGCTCAGTGCTCGGGGTGCTGGGTGCTCAGGGTGCTGGGTGCTCAGTGCTCGGGGTGCTGGGTGCTCAGTGCTCAGTGCTCAGGGTGCTGGGTGCTCAGTGCTCAGTGCTCAGGTTGCTGGGTGTTCAGTACTCAGGGTGCTGGGTGCTCAGTGCTCAGGGTGCTGGGTGCTCAGTACTCAGGGTTCTGGGTGCTCAGTGCTCGGGGTGCTGGGTGCTCAGTGCTCAGGGTGATCAGTGCTCAGTACTCAGGGTGCTGGGTGCTCAGTGCTCAGGGTGCTGGGTGCTCAGTCCTCAGGGTGCTCAGTACTCAGGGTGCTCGGTGCTCAGTGCTCAGTACTCAGGGTGCTCAGTACTCAGGGTGCTGGGTGCTCAGTGCTCGGGGTGCTGGGTGCTCAGTACTCAGGGTGCTGGGTGCTCAGTACTCGGGGTGCTGGGTGCTCATGACTCAGGGTGCTGGGTGCTCAGTGCTCGGGGTGCTGGGTGCTCAGTGCTCAGGGTGATCGGTGCTCAGTGCCCAGGGTGCTGGGTGCTCAGTCCTCCGGGTGCTCAGTGCTCAGGGTGCTGGGTGCTCAGTACTCAGGGTGCTGGGTGCTCAGTACTCAGGGTGCTGGGTGCTCAGTACTCAGGGTGCTGCGTGCTCAATGCTCATGGTGCTGGGTGCTCAGTGCTCAGGGTGCTGGGTGCTCAGTGCTCGGGGTGCTGGGTGCTCAGGGCTGTGGTGCTGGGTGCTCAGTGCTCAGGGTGCTGGGTGCTCAGTACTCAGGGTGCTGGGTGCTCAGTGCTCAGGGTGCTCTGTGCTCAGTACTCAGAGTGCTGGGTGCTCAGTGCTCGGGGTGCTGCGTGCTCAGTGCTCAGGGTGCTGGGTGCTCAGTGCTCAGGGTGCTGGGTGCTCAGTACTCAGGGTGCTGGGTGCTCAGTGCTCGGGGTGCTCGGTGCTCAGTACTCAAGGTGCTGGGTGCTCAGTGCTCAGGGTGCTGGGTGCTCAGTCCTCGGGGTGCTCCGTGCTCAGTGATCAGGGTGCTGGGTGCTCAGTACTCAGGGTGCTCGGTGCTCAGTACTCAGGGTTCTCAGTGCTCAGTACTCAGGGTGCTGGGTGCTCAGTGCTCAGGGTGCTCAGTGCTCAGTGCTTGGGGTGCTGGGTGCTCAGTGTTCGGGCCGCTGGGTGCTCAGTGCTCGGGGTGCTGGGTGCTCAGTGCTCGGGGTGCTGGGTGTTCAGTACTCATAGTGCTGGGTGCTCAGTACTCAGGGTGCTGGGTGCTCAGTGCTCAGGGTGCTGGGTGCTCAGTACTCTGGGTGTTGGGTGCTCAGTACACAGAGTGCTGGGTGCTCCGTGCTCGGGGTGCTGGGTGCTCATTGCTCAGGGTGCTGGGTGCTCAGTGCTCAGGGTGCTGGGTGCTCAGTACTCAGGGTGCTGGGTGCTCAGTACTCAGGGTGCTGGGTGCTCAGTGATCGGGGTGCTAGGGGCTCAGTACTCAGGGTGCTCAGTGCTCGGGGAGCTCTGAGCTCAGTACTCAGGGTGCTGGGTGCTCAGTACTCAGTGCTCGGGGTCCTGGGTGCTCCGTGCTCGAGGTGCTGGGTACTCAGTGCTCTGGGTGCTTAGTGCTCAGTACTCAGGGTGCTGGGTGCTCAGTACTCAGGTTGCTGGGTACTCATTCTCGGGGTGCTGGGTGCTCAGTGCTCAGGGTGCTGGGTGCTCAGTACTCAGGGTGCTAGGGGCTCAGTACTCAGGGTGCTGGGTGCTCAGTACTCAGGGTGCTCGGTTCTCAGTATTCAGGGTGCTGGGTTCTCATTCTCGGGGTGCTGGGTGCTCAGTGCTCGGGGTGCTGGGTGCTCAGTACTCAGGGTGCTGGGGGCTCAGTACTCAGGGTGCTCGGTGCTCAGTACTCAGGGTGATCTATTCTCAGTACTCAGGTTGCTGGGTGCTCAGTGCTCGGGGTGATGGGTGCTCAGTACTCAGGGTACTGGGTGCTCAGTACTCAGGGGGCTGGGTGCTCAGCACTCAGGGTGCTGGGTGCTCAGTGCTCAGGGTGCTTGGTGCTCAGTGCTCAGGGTGCTGGGTGCTCAGTACTCAGGGTGCTGCGTGCTCAGTGCTCAGGGTTTTCGGTGGTCAGTACTCAGGGTGCTCAGTACTCAGGGTGCTGGCTGCTCAGTGCTCGGGGTGCTGGGTGCTCAGTACTCGGGGAGCTGGGTGCTCTGTACTCAGGGTGCTGGGTGCTCAGTGCTCGGGGTCCTGGGTGCTCAGTGCTCAGGGTGATCGGTGCTCAGTACTCAGGGTGCTGGGTGCTCAGTGCTCAGGGTGCTGGGTACTCAGTCCTCAGGGTGCTCAGTGCTCAGGGTGCTGGGTGCTCAGTGCTCGGGGTGCTCGGTGCTCAGTACTCAGGGTGCTGAGTGCTCAGTACTCAGGGCGCTGGGTGCTCAGTTCTCATGGTGCTGGGTGCTCAGTACTCAGGGGGCTGGGTGCTCAGTGCTCAGGGTGCTGGGTGCTCAGTGCTCAGGGTGCTGGGTGCTCAGTGCTCGGGGTGCTGGGTGCTCAGTGCTCGGGGTGCTGGGTGCTCAGTGCTCAGTGCTCAGGGTTTTGGGTGCTCAGTGCTCAGTACTCAGGGTGCTGGGTGCTCAGTACTCAGGGTGCTGGGTGCTCAGTACTCAGGGTGCTGGGTGCTCAGTGCTCAGGGTGCTGGGTGCTCAGGACTCTGGGTGTTCGGTGCTCAGTACTCAGGGTGCTGGGTGCTCAGTGCTCGGGGTGCTGGGTGCTCAGTGCTCGGGGTGCTGGGTGCTCAGTGCTCAGGGTGCAGGGTGCTCAGTATTCAGGGTGCTGGGTGCTCAGTGCTCGGGGTGCTCGGTGCTCAGTACTCAAGGTGCTGGGTGCTCAGTGCTCAGGGTGCTGGGTGCTCAGTCCTCGGGGTGCTCCGTGCTCAGTGCTCAGGGTGCTGGGTGCTCAGTACTCAGGGTGCTCGTTGCTCAGTACTCAGGGTTCTCAGTGCTCAGGGTGCTGGGTGCTCAGTACTCAGCGTGCTCAGTGCTCAGTACTCGGGGTGCCGGGTGCTCAGTACTCAGGGTGCTCAGTGCTCAGTACTCGGGGTGCTGTGTGCTCAGTGCTCAGTGTGCTCAGTGCTCAGTGCTCGGGGTGCTGGGTGCTCAGTGCTCGGGGCGCTGGGTGCTCAGTGCTCGAGGTGCTGGTTGCTCAGTACTCAGGGTGTTGTGTGCTCATTGCTCAGTACTCAGCGTGCTGGGTGCTCAGTGCTCAGAGTGTTGGGTGCTCAGTGCTCAGGGTGCTCTGTGCTCAGTACTCAGGGTGCTGGGTGCTCAGTGCTCGGGGTGCTGCGTGCTCAGTGCTCAGGGTGCTGGGTGCTCAGTGCTCCGGGTGCTGGGTGCTCAGTGCTCGGGGTGCTCGGTGCTCAGTACTCAAGGTGCTGGGTGCTCAGTGGTCAGGGTGCTGGGTGCTCAGTCCTCGGGGTGCTCCGTGCTCAGTGATCAGGGTGCTGTGTGCTCAGTACTCAGGGTGTTCGGTGCTCAGTACTCAGGGATCTCAGTGCTCAGTACTCAGGGTGCTGGGTGTTCAGTGCTCAGGGTGCTGGGTGCTCAGTACTCAGGGTGCTCAGTGCTCAGTACTCGGAGTGCTTGGTGCTCAGTACTCAGGGTGCTCAGTGCTCAGTACTCGGGGTGCTGGGTGCTCAGTGCTCAGGGTGCTCAGTGCTCAGTGCTCGGGGTGCTGGGTGCTCAGTGCTCGGGGAGCTGGGTGCTCAGTGCTCGGGGTGCTGGGTGCTCAGTACTCTGGGTGCTGGGTGCTCAGTACTCAGGGTGCTCAGTGCTCAGTACTCAGTGCTCAGGGTGCTCAGTGCTCAGTGCTCGGGGTGCTGGGTGCTCAGTGCTCGGGGCGCTGGGTGCTCAGTGCTCGGGGTGCTGGGTGCTCAGTACTCGGGGTGCTGGGTGCTCAGTACTCTGGGTGTTGGGTGCTCAGTACTCAGGGTGCTGGGTGCTACGTGCTCGGGGTGCTGGGTGCTCAGTGCTCAGGGTGCTGGGTGCACAGTGCTCAGGGTGCTGGGTGCTCAGTACTCAGGGTGCTGGGTGCTTAGTGCTCGAGGTGCTCGGAGCTCAGTACTCAAGGTGCTGGGTGGTCAGTTCTCAGGGTGCTGGGTGCTCAGTCCTCGGGGTGCTCAATGCTCAGGGTGCTGGGTGCTCAGTGCTCAGGGTGCTGGGTGCTCAGTGCTCGGGGTGCTGGTTGCTGAGTGCTCAGGGTGCTGGGTGCTCAGTGCTCGGGGTGCTCGGTGCTCAGTGCTCAGGGTCCTGGGTGCTCAGTACTCAGCGTGCTGGGTGCTTAGTACTCAGGGTGCTCAGTGCTCAGTACACAGGGTGCTGGGTGCTCAGTGCTCGGGGTGCTGGGTGCTCAGTGCTCAGTACTCAGGGTGCTGGGTGCTCAGTGCTCGGGGTGCTGGGTGCTCAGTACTCAGGGTGCTGGGTGCTCAGTACTCAGTGCTCGGGGTCCTTTGTGCTCCGTGCTCGGGGTGCTGCGCGCTCAGTGCTCTGGGTGCTTAGTGCTCAGTACTCAGGGTGCTGGGTGCTCAGTACTCAGGGTGCTGGTTGCTCATTCTCGGGGTGCTGGGTGTTCAGTGCTCGGGGTGCTGGGTGCTCAGTACTCAGGTTGCTGGGGGCTCAGTACTCAGGGTGCTGGGTGCTCAGTACTCAGGGTGTTCGGTTCTCAGTACTCAGGGTGCTGGGTGCTCATTCTCGGGGTGCTGGGTGCTCAGTGCTCGGGGTGCTGGGTGCTCAGTACTCAGGGTGCTGGGGGCTCAGTACTCAGGGTGCTGGGTGCTCAGTACTCAGGGTGATCTGTTCTCAGTACTCAGGTTGCAGGGTGCTCAGTGCTCGGGGTGCTGGGTGCTCAGTACTCGGGTTGCTCAGTGCTCAGTACTCAGGGTGCTGGGTGCTCAGTACTCAGGGTGCTGGGTGTTCAGTGCTCAGGGTGCTCGGTGCTCAATACTCGGGGTGCTGGGTGCTCAGTACTCGGGGTGCTGGCTGCTCAGTGCTCAGGGTGCTGGGTGCTCAGTGCTCGGGTTGCTGGGTGCTCAGTGCTGAGGGTGGTGCTGGGTGCTCAGTACTCAGGGTGCTGGGTGCTCAGTGCTCAGGGTGCTGGGTGCTCAGTACTAAGGTTGCTGGGTGCTCAGTACTCACCGTGCTGGGTGCTCAGTACTCAGGGTGCTGGGTGCTCAGTGCTCAACGTGCTGGGTACTCAGTACTCAGGGTGCTGGGTGCTCAGTACTCACTGTGCTGGGTGCTCAGTGCTCAGGGTGCTGGGTGCTCAGTGCTCAGGGTGCTGGGTGCACAGTACTCAGGGTGCTGGGTGCTCAGTGCTCAGGGTGATCGGTGCTCAGTACTCAGGGTGCTCAGTACTCAGGGTGCTGGGTGCTCAGTGCTCGGGGTGCTGGGTGCTCAGTACTCGGGGTTCTGGGTGCTCTGTACTCAGGGTGCTGGGTGCTCAGTGCTCGGGGTCCTGGGTGCTCAGTGCTCAGGGTGATTGGTGCTCAGTACTCAGGGTGCTGGGTGCTCAGTGCTCGGGGTGCTGGGCGCTCAGGGCTGTGGTGCTGGGTGCTCAGTGCTCAGGGTGCTGGGTGCTCAGTACTCAGGGTGCTGGGTGCTCAGTGCTCAGGGTGCTGGGTGCTCAGTGCTCAGGGTGCTCTGTGCTCAGTACTCAGAGTGCTGGGTGCTCAGTGCTCGGGGTGCTGCGTGCTCAGTGCTCAGGGTGCTGGGTGCTCAGTGCTCAGGGTGCTGGGTGCTCAGTACTCAGGGTGCTGGGTGCTCAGTGCTCGGGGTGCTCGGTGCTCAGTACTCAAGGTGCTGGGTGCTCAGTGCTCAGGGTGCTGGGTGCTCAGTCCTCGGGGTGCTCCGTGCTCAGTGATCAGGGTGCTGGGTGCTCAGTACTCAGGGTGCTCGGTGCTCAGTACTCAGGGTTCTCAGTGCTCAGTACTCAGGGTGCTGGGTGCTCAGTGCTCAGGGTGCTCAGTGCTCAGTGCTTGGGGTGCTGGGTGCTCAGTGTTCGGGCCGCTGGGTGCTCAGTGCTCGGGGTGCTGGGTGCTCAGTGCTCGGGGTGCTGGGTGTTCAGTACTCATAGTGCTGGGTGCTCAGTACTCAGGGTGCTGGGTGCTCAGTGCTCAGGGTGCTGGGTGCTCAGTACTCTGGGTGTTGGGTGCTCAGTACACAGAGTGCTGGGTGCTCCGTGCTCGGGGTGCTGGGTGCTCATTGCTCAGGGTGCTGGGTGCTCAGTGCTCAGGGTGCTGGGTGCTCAGTACTCAGGGTGCTGGGTGCTCAGTACTCAGGGTGCTGGGTGCTCAGTGATCGGGGTGCTAGGGGCTCAGTACTCAGGGTGCTCAGTGCTCGGGGAGCTCTGAGCTCAGTACTCAGGGTGCTGGGTGCTCAGTACTCAGTGCTCGGGGTCCTGGGTGCTCCGTGCTCGAGGTGCTGGGTACTCAGTGCTCTGGGTGCTTAGTGCTCAGTACTCAGGGTGCTGGGTGCTCAGTACTCAGGTTGCTGGGTACTCATTCTCGGGGTGCTGGGTGCTCAGTGCTCAGGGTGCTGGGTGCTCAGTACTCAGGGTGCTAGGGGCTCAGTACTCAGGGTGCTGGGTGCTCAGTACTCAGGGTGCTCGGTTCTCAGTATTCAGGGTGCTGGGTTCTCATTCTCGGGGTGCTGGGTGCTCAGTGCTCGGGGTGCTGGGTGCTCAGTACTCAGGGTGCTGGGGGCTCAGTACTCAGGGTGCTCGGTGCTCAGTACTCAGGGTGATCTATTCTCAGTACTCAGGTTGCTGGGTGCTCAGTGCTCGGGGTGATGGGTGCTCAGTACTCAGGGTACTGGGTGCTCAGTACTCAGGGGGCTGGGTGCTCAGCACTCAGGGTGCTGGGTGCTCAGTGCTCAGGGTGCTTGGTGCTCAGTGCTCAGGGTGCTGGGTGCTCAGTACTCAGGGTGCTGCGTGCTCAGTGCTCAGGGTTTTCGGTGGTCAGTACTCAGGGTGCTCAGTACTCAGGGTGCTGGCTGCTCAGTGCTCGGGGTGCTGGGTGCTCAGTACTCGGGGAGCTGGGTGCTCTGTACTCAGGGTGCTGGGTGCTCAGTGCTCGGGGTCCTGGGTGCTCAGTGCTCAGGGTGATCGGTGCTCAGTACTCAGGGTGCTGGGTGCTCAGTGCTCAGGGTGCTGGGTACTCAGTCCTCAGGGTGCTCAGTGCTCAGGGTGCTGGGTGCTCAGTGCTCGGGGTGCTCGGTGCTCAGTACTCAGGGTGCTGAGTGCTCAGTACTCAGGGCGCTGGGTGCTCAGTTCTCATGGTGCTGGGTGCTCAGTACTCAGGGGGCTGGGTGCTCAGTGCTCAGGGTGCTGGGTGCTCAGTGCTCAGGGTGCTGGGTGCTCAGTGCTCGGGGTGCTGGGTGCTCAGTGCTCGGGGTGCTGGGTGCTCAGTGCTCAGTGCTCAGGGTTTTGGGTGCTCAGTGCTCAGTACTCAGGGTGCTGGGTGCTCAGTACTCAGGGTGCTGGGTGCTCAGTACTCAGGGTGCTGGGTGCTCAGTGCTCAGGGTGCTGGGTGCTCAGGACTCTGGGTGTTCGGTGCTCAGTACTCAGGGTGCTGGGTGCTCAGTGCTCGGGGTGCTGGGTGCTCAGTGCTCGGGGTGCTGGGTGCTCAGTGCTCAGGGTGCAGGGTGCTCAGTATTCAGGGTGCTGGGTGCTCAGTGCTCGGGGTGCTCGGTGCTCAGTACTCAAGGTGCTGGGTGCTCAGTGCTCAGGGTGCTGGGTGCTCAGTCCTCGGGGTGCTCCGTGCTCAGTGCTCAGGGTGCTGGGTGCTCAGTACTCAGGGTGCTCGTTGCTCAGTACTCAGGGTTCTCAGTGCTCAGGGTGCTGGGTGCTCAGTACTCAGCGTGCTCAGTGCTCAGTACTCGGGGTGCCGGGTGCTCAGTACTCAGGGTGCTCAGTGCTCAGTACTCGGGGTGCTGTGTGCTCATTGCTCAGTGTGCTCAGTGCTCAGTGCTCGGGGTGCTGGGTGCTCAGTGCTCGGGGCGCTGGGTGCTCAGTGCTCGAGGTGCTGGTTGCTCAGTACTCAGGGTGTTGTGTGCTCATTGCTCAGTACTCAGCGTGCTGGGTGCTCAGTGCTCAGAGTGTTGGGTGCTCAGTGCTCAGGGTGCTCTGTGCTCAGTACTCAGGGTGCTGGGTGCTCAGTGCTCGGGGTGCTGCGTGCTCAGTGCTCAGGGTGCTGGGTGCTCAGTGCTCCGGGTGCTGGGTGCTCAGTGCTCGGGGTGCTCGGTGCTCAGTACTCAAGGTGCTGGGTGCTCAGTGGTCAGGGTGCTGGGTGCTCAGTCCTCGGGGTGCTCCGTGCTCAGTGATCAGGGTGCTGTGTGCTCAGTACTCAGGGTGTTCGGTGCTCAGTACTCAGGGATCTCAGTGCTCAGTACTCAGGGTGCTGGGTGTTCAGTGCTCAGGGTGCTGGGTGCTCAGTACTCAGGGTGCTCAGTGCTCAGTACTCGGAGTGCTTGGTGCTCAGTACTCAGGGTGCTCAGTGCTCAGTACTCGGGGTGCTGGGTGCTCAGTGCTCAGGGTGCTCAGTGCTCAGTGCTCGGGGTGCTGGGTGCTCAGTGCTCGGGGAGCTGGGTGCTCAGTGCTCGGGGTGCTGGGTGCTCAGTACTCTGGGTGCTGGGTGCTCAGTACTCAGGGTGCTCAGTGCTCAGTACTCAGTGCTCAGGGTGCTCAGTGCTCAGTGCTCGGGGTGCTGGGTGCTCAGTGCTCGGGGCGCTGGGTGCTCAGTGCTCGGGGTGCTGGGTGCTCAGTACTCGGGGTGCTGGGTGCTCAGTACTCTGGGTGTTGGGTGCTCAGTACTCAGGGTGCTGGGTGCTACGTGCTCGGGGTGCTGGGTGCTCAGTGCTCAGGGTGCTGGGTGCACAGTGCTCAGGGTGCTGGGTGCTCAGTACTCAGGGTGCTGGGTGCTTAGTGCTCGAGGTGCTCGGAGCTCAGTACTCAAGGTGCTGGGTGGTCAGTTCTCAGGGTGCTGGGTGCTCAGTCCTCGGGGTGCTCAATGCTCAGGGTGCTGGGTGCTCAGTGCTCAGGGTGCTGGGTGCTCAGTGCTCGGGGTGCTGGTTGCTGAGTGCTCAGGGTGCTGGGTGCTCAGTGCTCGGGGTGCTCGGTGCTCAGTGCTCAGGGTCCTGGGTGCTCAGTACTCAGCGTGCTGGGTGCTTAGTACTCAGGGTGCTCAGTGCTCAGTACACAGGGTGCTGGGTGCTCAGTGCTCGGGGTGCTGGGTGCTCAGTGCTCAGTACTCAGGGTGCTGGGTGCTCAGTGCTCGGGGTGCTGGGTGCTCAGTACTCAGGGTGCTGGGTGCTCAGTACTCAGTGCTCGGGGTCCTTTGTGCTCCGTGCTCGGGGTGCTGCGCGCTCAGTGCTCTGGGTGCTTAGTGCTCAGTACTCAGGGTGCTGGGTGCTCAGTACTCAGGGTGCTGGTTGCTCATTCTCGGGGTGCTGGGTGTTCAGTGCTCGGGGTGCTGGGTGCTCAGTACTCAGGTTGCTGGGGGCTCAGTACTCAGGGTGCTGGGTGCTCAGTACTCAGGGTGTTCGGTTCTCAGTACTCAGGGTGCTGGGTGCTCATTCTCGGGGTGCTGGGTGCTCAGTGCTCGGGGTGCTGGGTGCTCAGTACTCAGGGTGCTGGGGGCTCATTACTCAGGGTGCTGGGTGCTCAGTACTCAGGGTGATCTGTTCTCAGTACTCAGGTTGCAGGGTGCTCAGTGCTCGGGGTGCTGGGTGCTCAGTACTCGGGTTGCTCAGTGCTCAGTACTCAGGGTGCTGGGTGCTCAGTACTCAGGGTGCTGGGTGTTCAGTGCTCAGGGTGCTCGGTGCTCAATACTCGGGGTGCTGGGTGCTCAGTACTCGGGGTGGTGGCTGCTCAGTGCTCAGGGTGCTGGGTGCTCAGTGCTCGGGTTGCTGGGTGCTCAGTGCTGAGGGTGGTGCTGGGTGCTCAGTACTCAGGGTGCTGGGTGCTCAGTGCTCAGGGTGCTGGGTGCTCAGTACTAAGGTTGCTGGGTGCTCAGTACTCACCGTGCTGGGTGCTCAGTACTCAGGGTGCTGGGTGCTCAGTGCTCAATGTGCTGGGTACTCAGTACTCAGGGTGCTGGGTGCTCAGTACTCACTGTGCTGGGTGCTCAGTGCTCAGGGTGCTGGGTGCTCAGTGCTCAGGGTGCTGGGTGCACAGTACTCAGGGTGCTGGGTGCTCAGTGCTCAGGGTGATCGGTGCTCAGTACTCAGGGTGCTCAGTACTCAGGGTGCTGGGTGCTCAGTGCTCGGGGTGCTGGGTGCTCAGTACTCGGGGTGCTGGGTGCTCTGTACTCAGGGTGCTGGGTGCTCAGTGCTCGGGGTCCTGGGTGCTCAGTGCTCAGGGTGATTGGTGCTCAGTACTCAGGGTGCTGGGTGCTCAGTGCTCAGGGTGCTGGGTGCATAGTCCTCAGGGTGCTCAGTGCTCAGGGTGCTGGGTGCTCAGTGCTCGGGGTGCTCGGTGCTCAGTACTCAAGGTGCTGAGTGCTCAGTACTCAGGGTGCTGGGTGCTCAGTACTCATGGTGCTGGGTGCTCAGTACTCAGGGGGCTGGGTGCTCAGTGCTCAGGGTGCTGGGTGCTCAGTGCTCAGGGTGCTGGGTGCTCAGTGCTCGGGGTGCTGGGTGCTCAGTGCTCGGGTGCTGGGTGCTCAGTGCTCAGGGTGTTGGGTGCTCAGTGCTCAGTGCTCAGGTTGCTGGGTGTTCAGTACTCAGGGTGCTGGGTGCTCTGTACTCAGGGTGCTTGGTGCTCAGTACTCAGGGTGCTGGGTGCTCAGTACTCTGGGTGTTGGGTGCTCAGTACTCAGGGTGCTGGGTGCTCAGTGCTCAGGGTGCTGGGTGATCAGTGCTCAGGGTGCTGGGTGCTCAGTGATCGGGGTGCTGGGTGCTCAGTGCTCTGGGTGCTTAGTGCTCAGTACTCAGGGTGCTGGGTGCTCAGTACTCAGGGTGCTGGGTGCTCATTCTCGGGGTGCTGGGTGCTCAGTGCTCGGGGTGCTGGGTGCTCAGTACTCAGGGTGCTGGGGGCTCAGTACTCAGGGTGCTGGGTGCTCAGTACTCAGGGTGCTCGGATCTCAGTATTCAGGGTGCTGGGTTCTCATTCTCGGGGTGCTGGGTGCTCAGTGCTCGGGGTGCTGGGTGCTCAGTACTCAGGGTGCTGGGGGCTCAGTACTCAGGGTGCTGGGTGCTCAGTACTCAGGGTGATCTCTTCTCAGTACTCAGGTTGCTGGGTGCTCAGTGCTCGGGGTGATGGGTGCTCAGTACTCGGGGTGCTCAGTGCTCAGTACTCAGGGTGCTGGGTGCTCAGTACTCAGGGTGCTGGGTGCTCAGTGCTCGGGGTGCTGGGTGCTCAGTACTCGGGGTGCTGGGTGCTCAGTGCTGAGGGTGGTGCTGGGTGCTCAGTACTCAGGGTGCTGGGTGCTCAGTGCTCAGGGTGCTGGTTGCTCAGTACTAAGGGTGCTGGGTGCTCAGTACTCAGGGTGCTGGGTGCTCAGTACTCAGGGTGCTGGGTGCTCAGTGCTCAGGGTCCTTGGTGCTCAGTGCTCAGGGTGCTGGGTGCTCAGTACTCAGGGTGCTGGGTGCTCAGTGCTCAGGGTGATCGGTGCTCAGTACTCAGGGTGCTCAGTACTCAGGGTGCTGGCTGCTCAGTGCTCGGGGTGCTGGGTGCTCAGTACTCGGGGTGCTGGGTGCTCTGAACTCAGGGTGCTGGGTGCTCAGTGCTCGGGGTCCTGGGTGCTCAGTACTCAGGGTGCTGGGGGCTCAGTACTCAGGGTGCTGGGTGCTCAGTACTCAGGGTGCTCGGATCTCAGTATTCAGGGTGCTGGGTTCTCATTCTCGGGGTGCTGGGTGCTCAGTGCTCGGGGTGCTGGGTGCTCAGTACTCAGGGTGCTGGGGGCTCAGTACTCAGGGTGCTGGGTGCTCAGTACTCAGGGTGATCTCTTCTCAGTACTCAGGTTGCTGGGTGCTCAGTGCTCGGGGTGATGGGTGCTCAGTACTCGGGGTGCTCAGTGCTCAGTACTCAGGGTGCTGGGTGCTCAGTACTCAGGGTGCTGGGTGCTCAGTGCTCGGGGTGCTGGGTGCTCAGTGCTCGGGGTGCTGGGTGCTCAGTGCTGAGGGTGGTGCTGGGTGCTCAGTACTCAGGGTGCTGGGTGCTCAGTGCTCAGGGTGCTGGGTGCTCAGTACTAAGGGTGCTGGGTGCTCAGTACTCAGGGTGCTGGGTGCTCAGTACTCAGGGTGCTGGGTGCTCAGTGCTCAGGGTCCTTGGTGCTCAGTGCTCAGGGTGCTGGGTGCTCAGTACTCAGGGTGCTGGGTGCTCAGTGCTCAGGGTGATCGGTGCTCAGTACTCAGGGTGCTCAGTACTCAGGGTGCTGGCTGCTCAGTGCTCGGGGTGCTGGGTGCTCAGTACTCGGGGTGCTGGGTGCTCTGAACTCAGGGTGCTGGGTGCTCAGTGCTCGGGGTCCTGGGTGCTCTGTGCTCAGGGTGATCGGTGCTCAGTACTCAGGGTGCTGGGTGCTCAGTGCTCAGGGTGCTGGGTACTCAGTCCTCAGGGTACTCAGTGCTCAGGGTGCTGGGTGCTCAGTGCTCGGGGTGCTCGGTGCTCAGTACTCAGGGTGCTGAGTGCTCAGTACTCAGGGTGCTGGGTGCTCAGTACTCATGGTGCTGGGTGCTCAGTACTCAGGGTGCTGGGTGCTCAGTGCTCAGGGTGCTGGGTGCTCAGTGCGCGGGGTGCTGGGTGCTCAGTGCTCGGGGTGCTGGGTGCTCAGTGCTCAGTGCTCAGGGTGTTGGGTGCTCAGTGCTCAGTGCTCAGGGTGCTGGGTGCTCAGTACTCAGGGTGCTGGGTGCTCAGTACTCAGGGTGCTGGGTGCTCTGTGCTCAGGGTGCTGGGTGCTCAGGACTCTGGGTGTTGGGTGCTCAGTACTCAGGGTGCTGGGTGCTCAGTGCTCGGGGTGCTGGGTGCTCAGTGCTCGGGGTGCTGGGTGCTCAGTGCTCAGGGTGCTGGGTGCTCAGTATTCAGCGTGCTGGGTGCTCAGTGCTCGGGGTGCTCGGTGCTCAGTACTCAAGGTGCTGGGTGCTCAGTGCTCAGGGTGCTGGGTGCTCAGTCCTCGGGGTGCTCCGTGCTCAGTGCTCAGGGTGCTGGGTGCTCAGTACTCAGGGTGCTCGGTGCTCAGTACTCAGGGTTCTCAGTGCTCAGGGTGCTGGGTGCTCACTACTCAGGGTGCTCAGTGCTCAGTACTCGGGGTGCTGGGTGCTCAGTACTCAGGGTGCTCAGTGCTCAGTACTCGGGGTGCTGGGTGCTCAGTGCTCAGTGTGCTCAGTGCTCAGTGCTCGGGGTGCTCGGTGTTCAGTGCTCGGGGCGCTGGGTGCTCAGTGCTCGAGGTGCTGGTTGCTCAGTACTCAGGGTGCTGTGTGCTCAGTGCTGAGTACTCAGCGTGCTGGGTGCTCAGTGCTCAGAGTGTTGGGTGCTCAGTACTCAGGGTGCTGGGTGCTCAGTGCTAAGTGCTCAGGGTGCTCAGTGCTCAGGGTGCTCAGTGCTCAGGGTGCTGGGTGCTCAGGGTGCTGGGTGCTCAGTGCTCAGGGTGCTGGGTGCTCAGTGCTCAGTGCTCAGGGTGCTGGGTGCTCAGTGTTCAGTACTCAGGGTGCTCGGTGCTCAGTGCTCAGGGTGCTGGGAGCTCAGTACTCAGGGTTCTGGGTGCTCAGTGCTCGGGGTGCTGGGTGCTCAGTGCTCAGGGTGATCAGTGCTCAGTACTAAGGGTGCTGGGTGCTCAGTGCTCAGGGTGCTGGGTGCTCAGTCCTCAGGGTGCTCAGTACTCAGGGTGCTCGGTGCTCAGTGCTCAGTACTCAGGGTGCTCAGTACTCAGGGTGCTGGGTGCTCAGTGCTAAGGGTGCTGGGTGCTCAGTACTCAGGGTGCTGGGTGTTCAGTACTCGGGGTGTTGGGTGCTCAGTACTCAGGGTGCTGGGTGCTCAGTGCTCGGGGTGCTGGGTGCTCAGTACTCAGGGTGCTGAGTGCTCAGTACTCAGGGTGCTGGGTGCTCAGTACTCATGGTGCTGGGTGCTCAGTACTCAGGGTGCTGGGTGCTCAGTGCTCAGGGTTCTGGGTGCTCAGGGCGCGGGGTGCTGGGTGCTCAGTGCTCGGGGTGCTGGGTGCTCAGTGCTCAGTGCTCAGGGTGTTGGGTGCTCAGTGCTCAGTGCTCAGTGCTCAGGGTGCTGGGTGCTCAGTAATCAGGGTGCTGGGTGCTCAGTACTCAGGGTGCTGGGTGATCAGTGCTCAGGGTGCTGGGTGCTCAGGACTCTGGGTGTTGGGTGCTCAGTACTCAGGGTGCTGGGTGCTCAGTGCTCGGGGTGCTGGGTGCTCAGTTCTCGGGGTGCTGGGTGCTCAGTGCTCAGGGTGCTGGGTGCTCAGTATTCAGCGTGCTGGGTGCTCAGTGCTCGGGGTGCTCGGTGCTCAGTACTCAAGGTGCTGGGTGCTCAGTGCTCAGGGTGCTGGGTGCTCACTCCGCGGGGTGCTCCGTGCTCAGTGCTCAGGGTGCTGGGTGCTCAGTACTCAGGGTGCTCGGTGCTCAGTACTCCGGGTTCTCAGTGCTCAGGGTGCTGGGTGCTCAGTACTCAGGGTGCTCAGTGCTCAGTACTCGGGGTGCTGGGTGCTCAGTACTCAGGGTGCTCAGTGCTCAGTACTCGGGGTGCTGGGTGTTCAGTGCTCAGTGTGCTCAGTGCTCAGTGCTCGGGGTGCTGGGTGCTCAGTGCTCGGGGCGCTGGGTGCTCAGTGCTCGAGGTGCTGGTTGCTCAGTACTCAGGGTGCTGTGTGATCAGTGCTCAGTACTCAGCGTGCTGGGTGCTCAGTGCTCAGCGTGTTGGGTGCTCAGTACTCAGGGTGCTGGGTGCTCAGTGCTCAGTGCTCAGGGTGCTCAGTGCTCAGGGTGCTCAGTGCTCAGGGTTCTGGGTGCTCAGGGTGCTGGGTGCTCAGTGCTAGGGGTGCTGGGTGCTCAGTGCTCAGTGCTCAGGGTGCTGGGTGCTCAGTGCTCAGTGCTCAGGGTGCTGGGTGTTCAGTACTCAGGGTTCTCGGTGCTCAGTGCTCAGGGTGCTGGGTGCTCAGTACTCAGGGTTCTGGGTGCTCAGTGCTCGGGGTGCTGGGTGCTCAGTGCTCAGGGTGATCAGTGCTCAGTACTAAGTGTGCTCTGTGCTCAGTGCTCAGGGTGCTTGGTGCTCAGTCCTCAGGGTGCTCAGTACTCAGGGTGCTCGGTGCTCAGTGCTCAGTACTCAGGGTGCTCAGTACTCAGGGTGCTGGGTGCTCAGTGCTCGGGGTGCTGGGTGCTCAGTAATGAGGGTGCTGGGTGCTCAGTACTAGGGGTGCTGGGTGCTCAGTACTCAGGGTGCTGGGTGCTCAGTGCTCGGGTTGCTGGGTCCTCAGTGCTCAGGGTGATCGGTGCTCAGTGCTCAGGGTGCTGGGTGCTCAGTCCTCCGGGTGCTCAGTGCTCAGGGTGCTGGGTGCTCAGTGCTCGGGGTGCTCGGTGCTCAGTACTCAGGGTGCTGAGTGCTCAGTACTCAGGGTGCTGGGTGCTCAGTACTCAGGGTGCTGGGTGCTCAGTACTCAGGGTGCTGGGTGCTCAATGCTCAGGGTGCTGGGTGCTCAGTGCTCAGGGTGCTGGGTGCTCAGTGCTCGGGGTGCTGGGTGCTCAGGGCTGTGGTGCTGGGTGCTCAGTGCTCAGTGCTCAGGGTGCTGGGTGCTCAGTGCTCTGTGCTCAGGGTGCTGGTTGCGCAGTACTCAGGGTGCTGGGTGCTCAGTACTCAGGGTGCTGGGTGCTCAGTGCTCAGGGTGCTCTGTGCTCAGTACTCAGGGTGCTGGGTGCTCAGTGCTCGGGGTGCTGCGTGCTCAGTGCTCAGGGTGCTGGGTGCTCAGTGCTCAGGGTGCTGGGTGCTCAGTACTCATGGTGCTGGGTGCTCAGTGCTCGGGGTGCTCGGTGCTCAGTACTCAATGTGCTGGGTGCTCAGTGCTCAGGGTGCTGGGTGCTCAGTCCTCGGGGTGCTCCGTGCTCAGTGATCAGGGTGCTGGGTGCTCAGTACTCAGGGTGCTCGGTGCTCAGTACTCAGGGTTCTCAGTGCTCCGTACTCAGGGTGCTGGGTGCTCAGTGCTCAGGGTGCTGGGTGCTCAGTACTCAGGGTGCTCAGTGCTCAGTACTCGGAGTGCTTGGTGCTCAGTACTCAGGGTGCTCAGTGCTCAGTACTCGGGGTGCTGGGTGCTCAGTGCTCAGGGTGCTCAGTGCTCGGGGCACTGGGTGCTCAGTGCTCTGGGTGCTGGGTGCTCAGTAATCAGGGTGCTCAGTACTCAGGGTGCTGGCTGCTCAGTGCTCGGGGTGCTGGGTGCCCAGTACTCGGGGTGCTGTGTGCTCTGTACTCAGGGTGCTGGGTGCTCAGTGCTCGGGGTCCTGGGTGCTCAGTGCTCAGGGTGATCGGTGCTCAGTACTCAGGGTGCTGGGTGCTCAGTGCTCAGGGTGCTGGGTACTCAGTCCTCAGGGTGCTCAGTGCTCAGGGTGCTGGGTGCTCAGTGCTCGGGGTGCTGCGTGCTCAGTGCTCAGGGTGCTGGGTGCTCAGTACTCAGGGTGCTCAGTGCTCAGTACTCAGTGATCAGGGTGCTCAGTGCTCAGTGCTCAGGGTGCTGGGTGTTCAGTACTCAGGGTGCTGGGTGCTCAGTACTCAGGGTGCTGGGTGCTCAGTGCTCAGGGTGCTGGGTGCTCAGTAATCTGGGTGTTGGGTGCTCAGTACTCAGGGTGCTGGGTGCTCCGTGCTCGGGGTGCTGGGTGCTCAGTGCTCAGGGTGCTGGGTGCTCAGTGCTCAGGGTGCTGGGTGCTCAGTACTCAGGGTGCTGGGTGTTTATTGCTCGAGGTGCTCGGTGCTCAGTACTCAAGGTGCTGGGTGCTCAGTTCTCAGGTTGCTGGGTGCTCAGTCCTCGGGGTGCTCCATGCTCAGGGTGCTGGGTGCTCAGTGCTCAGGGTGCTGGGTGCTCAGTGCTCGGGGTGCTGGGTGCTGAGTGCTCAGGGTGCTGGGTGCTCAGTGCTCGGGGTGCTCGGTGCTCAGTGCTCAGGGTCCTGGGTGCTCAGTACTCAGGGTGCTGGGTGCTTAGTACTCAGGCTGCTCAGTGCTCAGTACACAGGGTGCTGGGTGCTCAGTGCTCGGGGTGCTGGGTGCTCAGTGCTCAGTACTCAGGGTGCTGGGTGCTCAGTGCTCGGGGTGCTGGGTGCTCAGTACTCAGCGTGCTCCGTGCTCAGTACTCAGGGTGCTGGGTGCTCAGTGCTCAGGGTGCTGGGTGCTCAGTGATCGGGGTGCTGGCTGCTCAGTACTCAGGGTGCTCAGTGCTCGGGGAGCTCGGTGCTCAGTACTCAGGGTGTTGGGTGCTCAGTACTCAGTGCTCGGGGTCCTGGGTGCTCGGGGTGCTGGGCGCTCAGTGCTCTGGGTGTTTAGTGCTCAGTACTCAGGGTGCTGGGTGCTCAGTACTCAGGGTGCTGGGTGCTCATTCTCGGGGTGCTGGGTGCTCAGTGCTCGGGGTGCTGGGCGCTCAGTGCTCTGGGTGTTTAGTGCTCAGTACTCAGGGTGCTGGGTGCTCAGTGCTCAGTGTGCTCAGTGCTCAGTGCTCGGGGTGCTGGGTGCTCAGTGCTCGGGGCGCTGGGTTCTCAGTGCTCGAGGTGCTGGTTGCTCAGTACTCAGGGTGCTGTGTGCTCAGTGCTCAGTGCTCAGGGTGCTGGGTGTTCAGTACTCAGGGTGCTCGGTGCTCAGTGCTCAGGGTGCTGGGTGCTCAGTACTCAGGGTTCTGGGTGCTCAGTGCTCGGGGTGCTGGGTGCTCAGTGCTCAGGGTGATCAGTGCTCAGTACTAAGGGTGCTGGGTGCTCAGTGCTCAGGGTGCTGGGTGCTCAGTCCTCAGGGTGCTCAGTACTCAGGGTGCTCGGTGCTCAGTGCTCAGTACTCAGGGTGCTCAGTACTCAGGGTGCTGGGTGCTCAGTGCTCAGGGTGCTGGGTGCTCAGTACTCAGGGTGCTGGGTGCTCAGTACTCGGGGTGCTGGGTGCTCAGTACTCAGGGTGCTGGGTGCTCAGTGCTTGGGGTGCTGGGTGCTCAGTGCTCAGGGTGATCGGTGCTCAGGGTGCTCGGTGCTCAGTACTCAGGGTGCTGAGTGCTCAGTACTCAGGGTGCTGGGTGCTCAGTACTCATGGTGCTGGGTGCTCAGTACTCAGGGTGCTGGGTGCTCAGTGCTCAGGGTGCTGGGTGCTCAGTGCGCGGGGTGCTGGGCGCTCAGTGCTCGGGGTGCTGGGTGCTCAGTGCTCAGTGCTCAGGGTGTTGGGTGCTCAGTGCTCAGTGCTCAGGGTGCTGGGTGCTCAGGACTCAGGGTGCTGGGTGATCAGTGCTCAGGGTGCTGGGTGCTCAGGACTCTGGGTGTTGGGTGCTCAGTACTCAGGGTGATGGGTGCTCAGTGCTAGGGGTGCTGGGTGCTCAGTGCTCGGGGTGCTGGGTGCTCAGTGCTCAGGGTGCTGGGTGCTCAGTATTCAGCGTGCTGGGTGCTCAGTGCTCGGGGTGCTCGGTGCTCAGTACTCAAAGTGCTGGGTGCTCAGTGCTCAGCGTGCTGGGTGCTCACTCCGCGGGGTGCTCCGTGCTCAGTGCTCAGGGTGCTGGGTGCTCAGGTCTCAGGTTGCTCGGTGCTCAGTACTCCGGGTTCTCAGTGCTCAGAGTGCTGGGTGCTAAGTACTCAGGGTGCTCAGTGCTCAGTACTCGGGGTGCTGGGTGTTCAGTACTCAGGGTGCTCAGTGCTCAGTACTCGGGGTGTTGGGTGCTCAGTGCTCAGTGTGCTCAGTGCTCAGTGCTCGGGGTGCTGGGTGCTCAGTGCTCGGGGCGCTGGGTGCTCAGTGCTCGAGGTGCTGGTTGCTCAGTACTCAGGGTGCTGTGTGCTCAGTGCTCAGTACTCAGGGTGCTCAGTGCTCAGGGTGCTCAGTGCTCAGGGTTCTGGGTGCTCAGGGTGCTGGGTGCTCAGTGCTCGGGGTGCTGGGTGCTCAGTGCTCAGTGCTCAGGGTGCTGGGTGCTCAGTGCTCAGGGTGCTGGGTGCTCAGTACTCAGGGTTCTGGGTGCTCAGTGCTCGGGGTGCTGGGTGCTCAGTGCTCAGTACTCAGTGTTATCGGTGCTCAGTGCTCAGGGTGCTGGGTGCTCAGTACTCAGGGTTCTGGGTGCTCAGTGCTCGGGGTTCTGGGTGCTCAGTGCTCAGGGTGATCAGTGCTCAGTACTAAGGGCGCTGGGTGCTCAGTGCTCGTGGTGCTGGTTGCTCAGTACTCAGGGTGCTGTGTGCTCAGTGCTCAGTACTCAGCGTGCTGGGTGCTCAGTGCTCAGAGTGTTGGGTGCTCAGTACTCAGGGTGCTGGGTGATCAGTGCTCAGTGCTCAGGGTGCTCAGTGCTCAGGGTGCTCAGTGCTCAGGGTTCTGGGTGCTCAGCGTGCTGGGTGCTCAGTGCTCGGGGTGCTGGGTGCTCAGTGCTCAGTGCTCAGGGTGCTGGGTGCTCAGTGCTCAGTGCTCAGGGTGCTGGGTGTTCAGTACTCAGGGTTCTGGGTGCTCAGTGCTCGGGGTGCTGGGTGCTCAGTACTCAGGGTTCTGGGTGCTCAGTGCTCGGGGTGCTGGGTGCTCAGTGCTCAGGGTGATCAGTGCTCAGTACTAAGGGTGCTGGGTGCTCAGTGCTCAGGGTGCTGGGTGCTCAGTCCTCAGGGTGCTCAGTACTCAGGGTGCTCGGTGCTCAGTGCTCAGTACTCAGGGTGCTCAGTACTCAGGGTGCTGGGTGCTCAGTGCTCGGGGTGCTGGGTGCTCAGTACTGAGGGTGCTGGGTGCTCAGTACTCGGGGTGCTGGGTGCTCAGTACTCAGGGTGCTGGGTGCTCAGTGCTCGGGGTGCTGGGTGCTCAGTGCTCAGGGTGATCGGTGCTCAGTGCTCAGGGTGCTGGGTGCTCAGTCCTCCGGGTGCGCAGTGCTCAGGGTGCTGGGTGCTCAGTGCTCGGGGTGCTCGGTGCTCAGTACTCAGGGTGCTGAGTGCTCAGTACTCAGGGTGCTGGGTGCTCATTACTCAGGGTGCTGGGTGCTCAGTACTCAGGGTCCTGGGTGCTCAATGCTCAGGGTGCTGGGTGCTCAGTGCTCAGGATGCTGGGTGCTCAGTGCTCGGGGTGCTGGGTGCTCAGGGCTGTATTGCTGGGTGCTCAGTGCTCAGTGCTCAGGGTGCTGGGTGCTCAGTGCTCAGTGCTCAGGGTGCTGGTTGCTCAGTACTCAGGGTGCTGGGTGCTCAGTGCTTAGGGTGCTCTGTGCTCAGTACTCAGGGTGCTGGGTGCTCAGTGCTCAGGGTGCTGGGTGCTCAGTACTCAGGGTGCTCAGTGCTCAGTACTCGGAGTGCTTGGTGCTCAGTACTCAGTGTGCTCAGTGCTCAGTACTCGGGGTGCTGGGTGCTCAGTGCTCAGTGTGCTCAGTGCTCAGTGCTCGGGGTGCTGGGTGCTCAGTGCTCGGGGCGCTGTGTGCTCAGTGCTCGGGGTGCTGGGTGCTCAGTACACGGGGTGCTGGGTGCTCAGTACTCAGGGTGCTCAGTGCTCAGTACTCAGTGCTCAGGGTGCTCAGTGCTCAGTGCTCAGGGTGCTGGGTGTTCAGTACTCAGGGTGCTGGGTGCTCAGTACTCAGTGTGCTGGGTGCTCAGTGCTCAGGGTGCTGGGTGCTCAGTAATCTGGGTGTTGGGTGCTCAGTACTAAGGGTGCTGGGTGCTCCGTGCTCGGGGTGCTGGGTGCTCAGTGCTCAGGGTGCTGGGTGCTCAGTGCTCAGGGTGCTGGGTGCTCAGTACTCAGGGTGCTGGGTGTTTAGTGCTCGAGGTGCTCGGTGCTCAGTACTCAAGGTGCTGGGTGCTCAGTTCTCAGGGTGCTGGGTGCTCAGTCCTCGGGGTGCTCCATGCTCAGGGTGCTGGGTGCTCAGTGCTCAGGGTGCTGGTTGCTCAGTGCTCGGGGTGCTGGGTGCTGAGTGCTCAGGGTGCTGGGTGCTCAGTGCTCGGGGTGCTCGGTGCTCAGTGCTCAGGGTCCTGGGTGCTCAGTACTCAGGGTGCTCGGTGCTCAGTGCTCAGGGTCCTGGGTGCTCAGTACTCAGGGTGCAGGGTGCTTAGTACTCAGGGTGCTCAGTGCTCAGTACACAGGGTGCTGGGTTCTCAGTGCTCGGGGTGCTGGGTGCTCAGTACTCAGGGTGCTGGGTGCTCAGTGCTCGGGGTGCTGGGTGCTCAGTAATCAGCGTGCTCCGTGCTCAGTACTCAGGGTGCTGGGTGCTCAGTGCTCAGGGTGCTGGGTGCTCAGTGATCAGGGTGCTGGGTGCTCAGTGATCGGGGTGCTGGGTGCTCAGTACTCAGGGTGCTCAGTGCTCGGGGAGCTCGGTGCTCAGTACTCAGGGTGCTGGGTGCTCAGTACTCAGTGCTCGGGGTCCTGGGTGCTCCGTGCTCGGGGTGCTAGGCGCTCAGTGCTCTGGGTGTTTAGTGCTCAGTACTCAGGGTGCTGGGTGCTCAGTACTCAGGGTGCTGGGTGCTCATTCTCGGGGTGCTGGGTGCTCAGTGCGCGGGGTGCTGGGTGCTCAGTACTCAGGGTGCTGGGGGCTCAGTACTCAGGGTGCTGGGTGCTCAGTAATCAGGGTGCTCGGTTCTCAGTACTGAGGGTGCTGGGTGCTCATTCTCGGGGTGCTGGGTGCTCAGTGCCCGGGGTGATGGGTGCTCAGTACTCAGGGTGCTGGTGGCTCAGTACTCAGGGTGCTGGGTGCTCAGTACTCAGGGTGATCTGTTCTCAGTACTCAGGTTGCAGGGTGCTCAGTGCTCAGGGTGCTGCTTGCTCAGTACTAAGGGTGCTGGGTGCTCAGTACTCAGGGTGCTGGGTGTTCAGTGCTCGGGGCGCTCGGGGCTCAGTACTCGGGGAGCTGGGTGCTCAGTACTCGGGATGCTGGGTGCTCAGTGCTCAGGGTGCTGGGTGCTCAGTGCTCGGGGTGCTGGGTGCTCAGTGCTGAGGGTGGTGCTGGGTGCTCAGTACTCAGGGTGCTGGGTGCTCAGTGCTCAGGGTGCTGGGTGCTCAGTACTAAGGGTGCTGGGTGCTCAGTACTCAGGGTGCTGGGTGCTCAGTACTCAGGGTGCTGGGTGCTCAGTGCTCAGGGTGCTGGGTACTCAGTACTCAGGGTGCTGGGTGCTCAGTACTCACTGTGCTGGGTGCTCAGTGCTCAGGGTGCTGGGTGCTCAGTTCTCAGGGTGCTGGGTGCTCAGTACTCAGGGTGCTGGGTGCTCAGTGCTCAGGGTGATCGGTGCTCAGTACTCAGGGTGCTCAGTACTCATGGTGCTGGGTGCTCAGTACTCAGGGGGCTGGCTGCTCAGTGCTCAGTGTGCTGGGTGCTCAGTGCTCAGGGTTCTGGGTGCTCAGTGCTCGGGGTGCTGGGTGCTCAGTGCTCGGGGTAATGGGTGCTCAGTGCTCAGTGCTCAGGGTGTTGGGTGCTCAGTGCTCAGTGATCAGGGTGCTGGGTGCTTAGTACTCAGGGTGCTGGGTGCTCAGTACTCAGGGTGCTGGGTGCTGAGTGCTCAGGGTGCTGGGTGCTCAGTACTCTGGGTGTTGGGTGCTCAGTACTCAGTGTGCTGGGTGCTCAGTGCTCGGGGTGCTGGGTGCTCAGTGCTCGGGGTGCTGTGTGCTCAGTGCTCAGGGTGCTGGGTGCTCAGTACTCAAGGTGCTGGGTGCTCAGTGCTCAGGATGCTGGGTGCTCAGTCCTCGGGGTGCTCCGTGCTCAGTGCTCAGGGTGCTGGGTGCTCAGTACTCAGGGTGCTCGGTGCTCAGTACTCAGGGTTCTCAGTGCTCAGTGCTCAGGGTGCTGGGTGCTCAGTTCTCAGGGTGCTCAGTGCTCAGTACTCGGGGTGCTGGGTGCTCAGTACTCAGGGTGCTGGGTGCTTAGTTCTCAGGGTGATCAGTGCTCAGTACACAGGGTGCTGGGTCCTCAGTGCTCGGGGTGCTGGGTGCTCAGTGCTCAGTACTCAGGGTGCTGGGTGCTCAGTGCTCGGGGTGCTGGGTGCTCAGTGATCGGGGTGCTGGGTGCTCAGTACTCAGGGTGCTCAGTGCTCAGTACTCAGTGCTCGGGCTCCTGGGTGCTCCGTGCTCGGGGTGCTGGGTGCTCAGTGCTCTGGGTGCTTAGTGCTCAGTACTCAGGGTGCTGGGTGCTCAGTACTCAGGGTGCTGGGTGCTCATTCTCGGGGTGCTGGGTGCTCAGTGCTCAGGGTGCTGGGTGCTCAGTACTCAGGGTGCTGGGGGCTCAGTACTCAGGGTGCTGGGTGCTCATTCTCGGGGTGCTGAGTGCTCAGCGCTCGGGGTGCTGGGTGCTCAGTACTCAGGGTGCTGGGGGCTCAGTACTCAGGGTGCTCGGTGCTCAGTACTCAGGGTGCTCGGTTCTCAGTACTCAGGTTGCTGGGTGCTCAGTGCTCGGGGTGCTGGGTGCTCAGTACTCGGGGTGCTCAGTGCTCAGTACTCAGGGTGCTGGGTGCTCAGTACTCAGGGTGCTGGGTGTTCAGTGCTCGGGGTGCTCGGTGCTCAGTACTCGGGGTGCTGGGTGCGCAGTACTCGGGGTGCTGAGTGCTCAGTGCTCTGGGTGCTGTGTGCTCAGTGCTCGGGGTGCTGGGTGCTCAGTGCTGAGGGTGGTGCTGGGTGCTCAGTACTCAGGGTGCTGGGTTCTCAGTGCTCAGGGTGCTGGGTGCTCAGTACTAAGGGTGCTGGGTGCTCAGTACTCAGGGTGCTCGGTGGTCAGTACTCAGGGTGCTGAGTGCTCAGTGCTCAGGGTGCTGGGTGCTCAGTACTCAGGGTGCTGGGTGCTCAGTGCTCAGGGTGATCGGTGCTCAGTACTCAGGATGCTCAGTACTCAGGGTGCTGGGTGCTCAGTGCTCGGGGTGCTGGGTGCTCAGTACTCTGGGTGCTGGAAGCTCTGTACTCAGGGTGCTGGGTGCTCAGTGCTTGGGGTCCTGGGTGCTCAGTGCTCAGGGTGATCGGTGCTCAGTACTCAGGGTGCTGGGTGCTCAGTGCTCATGGTGCTGGGTGCTCAGTCCTCAGGGTGCTCAGTGCTTAGGGTGCTGGGTGCTCAGTGCTCGGGGTGCTCGGTGCTCAGTACTCAGGGTGCTGAGTGCTCAGGACTCAGGGTGCTGGGTGCTCAGTACTCATGGTGCTGGGTGCTCAGTACTCAGGGGGCTGGGTGCTCAGTGCTCAGGGTGCTGGGTGCTCAGTGCTCAGGGTGCTAGGTGCTCAGTGCTCGGGGTGCTGGGTGCTCAGTGCTCGGGGTGCTGGGTACTCAGTGCTCAGTGCTCAGAGTGTTGGGTGCTCAGTGCTCAGTGCTCAGGGTGCTGGGTGCTCAGTGCTCAGGGTGCTGGGTGCTCAGTACTCAGGGTGCTGGGTGCTCAGTGCTCAGGGTGCTGGGTGCTCAGTACTCTGGGTGTTGGATGCTCAGTACTCAGGGTGCTGGGGGCTCAGTGCTCGGGGTGCTGGGTGCTCAGTGCTCGGGGTGCTGGGTGCTCAGTGCTCAGGGAGCTGGGTTCTTAGTATTCAGGGTGCTGGGTGCTCAGTGCTCGGGGTGCTCGGTGCTCAGTACTCAAGGTGCTGGGTGCTCAGTGCTCAGGGTGCTGGGTGCTCAGTCCTCGGGGTGCTCTGTGCTCAGTGCTCAGGGTGCTGGGTGCTCAGTACTCAGGGTGCTCGGTGCTCAGTACTCAGGATTCTCAGTGCTCAGTGCTCAGGGTGCTGGGTGCTCAGTTCTCAGGGTGCTCAGTGCTCAGCACTCGGGGTGCTGGGTGCTGAGTTCTCAGTGTGCTGGGTGCTCAGTGCTCAGGGTGCTGGGTGCTCAGTACTCAGGGTGCTCAGTGCTCAGTACTCGGAGTGCTTGATGCTCAGTACTCAGTGTGCTCAGTGCTCAGTACCCGGGTTGCTGGGTGCTCAGTGCTCAGGGTGCTCAGTGCTCAGTGCTCGGGGTGCTGGGTGCTCAGTGCTCGGGGTGCTGGGTGCTCAGTGCTCTGGGTGCTGGGTGCTCAGTGCTCGGGGTGCTGGGTGCTCAGTGCTCGGGGTGCTGGGTGCTCAGTACTCGGGGTGCTGGGTGCCCAGTGCTCAGGGTGCTCAGTGCTCAGTACTCAGTGCTCAGGGTGCTCAGTGCTCAGTGCTCAGGGTCCTGGGTGTTCAGTACTCAGGGTGCTGGGTGCTCAGTACTCAGGGTGCTGGGTGCTCAGTACTCTGGGTGTTCGGTGCTCAGTGCTCAGGGTGCTGGGTGCTCAGTACTCAGGGTGCTCAGTGCTCAGTACTCGGAGTGCTTAGTGCTCAGTACTCAGGGTGCTCAGTCCTCAGTACTCGGGGTGCTGGGTGCTCAGTGCTCAGGGTGCTCAGTGCTCAGTGCTCGGGGTGCTGGGTGCTCAGTGCTCGGGGCGCTGGGTGCTCAGTGCTCTGGGTGCTTAGTGCTCAGTACTCAGGGTGCTGGGTGCTCAGTGCTCAGTGCTCAGGGTGCTGGTTGTTCAGTACTCAGGGTGCTGGGTGCTCAGTTCTCAGGGTGCTGGGTGCTCAGTGCTCAGGGTGCTGGGTGCTCAGTACTCTGGGTGTTGGGTGCTCAGTACACAGGGTGCTGGGTGCTCCGTGCTCGGGGTGCTGGGTGCTCATTGCTCAGGGTGCTGGGTGCTCAGTGCTCAGGGTGCTGGGTGCTCAGTACTCAGGGTACTGGCTGCTCAGTACACAGGGTGCTCGGTGCTCAGTGATCGGGGTGCTGGGTGCTCAGTACTCAGGGTGCTCAGTGCTCGGGGAGCTCTGTGCTCAGTACTCAGGGTGCTGGGTGCTCAGTACTCAGTGCTCAGGGTCCTGGGTGCTCCGTGCTCGGGGTGCTGGGTGCTCAGTGCTCTGGGTGCTTAGTGCTCAGTACTCAGGGTGCTGGGTGCTCAGTACTCAGGGTGCTGGGTGCTCATTCTCGGGGTGCTGGGTGCTCAGTGCTCGGGGTGCTGGGTGCTCAGTACTCAGGGTGCTGGGGGCTCAGTACTCAGGGTGCTGGGTGCTCAGTACTCAGGGTTCTGGGTGCTAAGTACTCAGTGTGCTGGGTGCTCAGTACTCTGGGTGTTGGGTGCTCAGTTCACAGGGTGCTGGGTGCTCCGTGCTCGGGGTGCTGGGTGCTCATTGCTCAGGGTGCTGGGTGCTCAGTGCTCAGGGTGCTGGGTGCTCAGTACTCAGGGTGCTGGGTGCTCAGTACTCAGGGTGCTGGGTGCTCAGTGATCGGCGTGCTGGGTGCTCAGTACTCAGGGTGCTCAGTGCTCGGGGAGCTCTGTGCTCAGTACTCAGTGTGCTAGGTGCTCAGTACTCAGTGCTCGGGGTCCTGGGTGTTCGTGCTCGGGGTGCTGGGTGCTCAGTGCTCTGGGTGCTTAGTGCTCAGTACTCAGGGTGCTGGGTGCTCAGTACTCAGGGTGCTGGGTGCTCAGTGATCGGGGTGCTGGGTGCTCAGTACTCAGGGTGCTCAGTGCTCGGGGAGCTCTGGGCTCAGTACTCAGGGTGCTGGGTGCTCAGTACTCAGTGCTCGGGGTCCTGGGTGCTCCGTGCTCGGGGTGCTGGGTGCTCAGTGCTCTGGGTGCTTAGTGCTCAGTGCTGGGGGAGCTGGGTGCTCAGTGCTCGGAGTTCTGCGTGCTCAGTACTCCTGGTGCTGTGTGCTCAGTGCTCAGGGTGCTGGGTGCTCAGTGCTCAGGGTGCTGGGTGCTCAGTACTCAGGGTGCTCAGTGCTCAGTACTCGGAGTGCTTGGTGCTCAGTACTCAGGGTGCTCAGTGCTCAGTACTCGGGGTGCTGGGTGCTCAGTGCTCAGGGTGCTCAGTGCTCAGTGCTCGGGGTGCTGGGTGCTCAGTGCTCGGGGCGCTGGGTGCTCAGTGCTCTGGGTGCTTAGTGCTCAGTACTCAGGGTGCTGGGTGCTCAGTGCTCAGTGCTCTGGGTGCTTAGTGCTCAGTACTCAGGGTGCTGGGTGCTCGCTGCTCATTGCTCAGGGTGCTGGGTGCTCAGTGCTCAGGGTGCTGGGTGCTCAGTACTCAGGGTGCTGGGTGCTCAGTACTCAGGGTGCTGGGTGCTCAGTGATCGGGGTGCTGGGTGCTCAGTACTCAGGGTGCTCAGTGCTCGGGGAGCTCTGTGCTCAGTTCTCAGGGTGCTGGGTGCTCAGTACTCAGTGCTCAGGGTCCTGGGTGCTCCGTGCTCGGGGTGCTGGGTGCTCAGTGCTCTGGGTTCTTAGTGCTCAGTACTCAGGGTGCTGGGTGCTCAGTACTCAGGGTGCAGGGTGCTCATTCTCGGGGTGCTGGCTGCTCAGTGCTCGGGGTGCTGGGTGCTCAGTACTCAGGGTGCTGGGGGCTCAGTACTTAGGGTGCTGGGTGCTCAGTACTCAGGGTGCTGGGTGCTCAGTACTCAGTGTGCTGGGTGCTCAGTACTCTGGGTGTTGGGTGCTCAGTACACAGGGTGCTGGGTGCTCCGTGCTCGGGGTGCTGGGTGCACATTGCTCAGGGTGCTGGGTGCTCAGTGCTCAGGGTGCTGGGTGCTCAGTACTCAGGGTGCTGGGTGCTCAGTACTCAGGGTGCTGGGTGCTCAGTGATCGGGGTGCTGGGTGCTCAGTACTCAGGGTGCTCAGTGCTCGGGGAGCTCTGTGCTCAGTACTCAGGGTGCTGGGTGCTCAGTACTCAGTGCTCGGGGTTATGGGTGCTCCGTGCTCGGGGTGCTGGGTGCTCAGTGCTCTGGGTGCTTAGTGCTCAGTACTCAGGGTGCTGGGTGCTCAGTACTCAGGGTGCTGGGTGCTCATTCTCGGGGTGCTGGGTGCTCAGTGCTCGGGGTGTTTGGTGCTCAGTACTCAGGGTGCTGGGGGCTCAGTACTCAGGGTGCTGGGTGCTCAGTACTCAGGGTGCGCGGTTCTCAGTATTCAGGGTGCAGGGTGCTCATTCTCGGGGTGCTGGGTGCTCAGTGCTCGGGGTGCTGGGTGCTCAGTACTCAGGGTGCTGGGGGCTCAGTACTCAGGGTGCTGGGTGCTCAGTACTCAGGGTGATCTGTTCTCAGTACTCAGGTTGCTGGGTGCTCAGTGCTCGGGGTGATGGGTGCTCAGTGATCGGGGTGCTGGGTGCTCAGTACTCAGGGTGCTCAGTGCTCGGGGAGCTCTGGGCTCAGTACTCAGGGTGCTGGGTGCTCAGTACTCAGTGCTCGGGGTCCTGGGTGCTCCGTGCTCGGGGTGCTGGGTGCTCAGTGCTCTGGGTGCTTAGTGCTCAGTGCTGGGGGAGCTGGGTGCTCAGTGCTCGGAGTTCTGCGTGCTCAGTACTCCTGGTGCTGTGTGCTCAGTGCTCAGGGTGCTGGGTGCTCAGTGCTCAGGGTGCTGGGTGCTCAGTACTCAGGGTGCTCAGTGCTCAGTACTCGGAGTGCTTGGTGCTCAGTACTCAGGGTGCTCAGTGCTCAGTACTCGGGGTGCTGGGTGCTCAGTGCTCAGGGTGCTCAGTGCTCAGTGCTCGGGGTGCTGGGTGCTCAGTGCTCGGGGCGCTGGGTGCTCAGTGCTCAGTGCTCTGGGTGCTTAGTGCTCAGTACTCAGGGTGCTGGGTGCTCAGTGCTCAGTGCTCTGGGTGCTTAGTGCTCAGTACTCAGGGTGCTGGGTGCTCGCTGCTCATTGCTCAGGGTGCTGGGTGCTCAGTGCTCAGGGTGCTGGGTGCTCAGTACTCAGGGTGCTGGGTGCTCAGTACTCAGGGTGCTGGGTGCTCAGTGATCGGGGTGCTGGGTGCTCAGTACTCAGGGTGCTCAGTGCTCGGGGAGCTCTGTGCTCAGTTCTCAGGGTGCTGGGTGCTCAGTACTCAGTGCTCAGGGTCCTGGGTGCTCCGTGCTCGGGGTGCTGGGTGCTCAGTGCTCTGGGTTCTTAGTGCTCAGTACTCAGGGTGCTGGGTGCTCAGTACTCAGGGTGCAGGGTGCTCATTCTCGGGGTGCTGGCTGCTCAGTGCTCGGGGTGCTGGGTGCTCAGTACTCAGGGTGCTGGGGGCTCAGTACTTAGGGTGCTGGTTGCTCAGTACTCAGGGTGCTGGGTGCTCAGTACTCAGTGTGCTGGGTGCTCAGTACTCTGGGTGTTGGGTGCTCAGTACACAGGGTGCTGGGTGCTCCGTGCTCGGGGTGCTGGGTGCACATTGCTCAGGGTGCTGGGTGCTCAGTGCTCAGGGTGCTGGGTGCTCAGTACTCAGGGTGCTGGGTGCTCAGTACTCAGGGTGCTGGGTGCTCAGTGATCGGGGTGCTGGGTGCTCAGTACTCAGGGTGCTCAGTGCTCGGGGAGCTCTGTGCTCAGTACTCAGGGTGCTGGGTGCTCAGTACTCAGTGCTCGGGGTTATGGGTGCTCCGTGCTCGGGGTGCTGGGTGCTCAGTGCTCTGGGTGCTTAGTGCTCAGTACTCAGGGTGCTGGGTGCTCAGTACTCAGGGTGCTGGGTGCTCATTCTCGGGGTGCTGGGTGCTCAGTGCTCGGGGTGTTTGGTGCTCAGTACTCAGGGTGCTGGGGGCTCAGTACTCAGGGTGCTGGGTGCTCAGTACTCAGGGTGCGCGGTTCTCAGTATTCAGGGTGCTGGGTGCTCATTCTCGGGGTGCTGGGTGCTCAGTGCTCGGGGTGCTGGGTGCTCAGTACTCAGGGTGCTGGGGGCTCAGTACTCAGGGTGCTGGGTGCTCAGTACTCAGGGTGATCTGTTCTCAGTACTCAGGTTGCTGGGTGCTCAGTGCTCGGGGTGATGGGTGCTCAGTACTCGGGGTGCTCAGTGCTCAGTACTCAGGGTGCTCTGTGCTCAGTACTCAGGGTGCTGGGTGCTCAGTGCTCGGGGTGCTCGGTGCTCAGTACTCGGGGTGCTGGGTACTCAGTACTCGGGTTGCTGGGTGCTCAGTGCTCAGGGTGCTGGGTGCTCAGTGCTCGGGGTGCTGGGTGCTAAGTGCTGAGGGTGGTGCTGGGTGCTCAGTACTCAGGGTGCTGGGTGCTCAGTACTAAGGGTGCTGGGTGCTCAGTACTCAGGGTGCTCGGTGCTCAGTACTCAGGGTGCTGGGTGCTCAGTGCTCAGGGTGCTGGGTACTCAGTACTCAGGGTGCTGGGTACTCAGTACTCAGGGTGCTGTTTGCTCAGTGCTCAGGGTGCTTGGTGCTCAGTGCTCAGGGTGCTGGGTGCTCAGTACTCAGGGTGCTGGGTGCTCAGTGCTCAGGGTGATCGGTGCTCCGTACTCAGGGTGCTCAGTACTCAGGGTGCTGGCTGCTCAGTGCTCGCTGTGCTGGGTGCTCAGTACTCGGGGAGCTGGGTGCTCTGTACTCAGGGTGCTGGGTGCTCAGTGCTCGGGGTCCTGGGTGCTCAGTGCTCAGGGTGATCGGTGCTCAGTACTCAGGGTGCTGGGTGCTCAGTGCTCAGGGTGCTGGGTACTCAGTCCTCAGGGTGCTCAGTGCTCAGGGTGCTGGGTGCTCAGTGCTCGGGGTGCTCGGTGCTCAGTACTCAGGGTGCTGAGTGCTCAGTACTCAGGTTGCTGGGTGCTCAGTTCTCATGGTGCTGGGTGCTCAGTACTCAGGGGGCTGGGTGCTCAGTGCTCAGGGTGCTGGGTGCTCAGTGCTCAGGGTGCTGGGTGCTCAGTGCTCGGGGTGCTGGGTGCTCAGTGCTCGGGGTGCTGGGTGCTCAGTGCTCAGTGCTCAGTTTGTTGGGTGCTCAGTGCTCAGGGTGCTGGGTGCTCAGTACTCAGGGTGCTGGGTGCTCAGTACTCAGGGTGCTGTGTGCTCAGTGCTCAGGGTGCTGGGTGCTCAGGACTCTGGGTGTTGGGTGCTCAGTACTCAGGGTGCTGGGTGCTCAGTGCTCGGGGTGCTGGGTGCTCAGTGCTCGGGGTGCTGGGTGCTCAGTACTCAGGTTGCTGGGTGCTCAGTATTCAGGGTGCTGGGTGCTCAGTGCTCGGGGTGCTCGGTGCTCAGTACTCAAGGTGCTGGGTGCTCAGTGCTCAGGGTGCTGTGCGCTCAGTCCTCGGGGTGCTCCATGCTCAGTGCTCAGAGTGCTGGGTGCTCAGTACTCAGGGTGCTCGGTGCTCAGTACTCAGGGTTCTCAGTGCTCAGGGTGCTGGGTGCTCAGTACTCAGGGTGCTCAGTGCTCAGTACTCGGGGTGCTGGGTGCTCAGTACTCAGGGTGCTCAGTGCTCAGTACTCAGGGTGCTGGGTGCTCAGTGCTCAGTGTGCTCAGTGCTCAGTGCTCGGGGTGCTGGGTGCTCAGTGCTGGGGGCGCGGGGTGCTCAGTGCTCGAGGTGCTGGTTGCTCAGTACTCAGGGTGCTGTGTGCTCAGTGCTCAGAGTGTTGGGTGCTCAGTGCTCAGGGTGCTCTGTGCTCAGTACTCAGGGTGCTGGGTGCTCAGTGCTCGGGGTGCTGCGTGCTCAGTGCTCAGGGTGCTGGGTGCTCTGTGCTCAGGGTGCTGGGTGCTCAGTACTCAGGGTGCTGGGTGCTCAGTGCTCGGGGTGCTCGGTGCTCAGTAATCAAGGTGCTGGGTGCTCAGTGCTCAGGGTGCCGGGTGCTCAGTCCTCGGGGTGCTCCGTGCTCAGTGATCAGGGTGCTGGGTGCTCAGTACTCAGCTTGCTCGGTGCTCAGTACTCAGGGTTCTCAGTGCTCATTACTCAGGGTGCTGGGTGCTCAGTGCTCAGGGTGCTGGGTGCTCAGTACTCAGGGTGCTCAGTGCTCAGTACTCGGAGTGGTTGGTGCTCAGTACTCAGGGTGCTCAGTGCTCAGTGCTCGGGGTGCTGGGTGCTCAGTGCTCGGGGCGCTGGGTGCTCAGTGATCGGGGTGCTGGGTGCTCAGTACTCAGGGTGCTCAGTGCTCGGGGAGCTCGGTGCTCAGTACTCAGTGCTCGGGGTCCTGGGTGCTCCGTGCTCGGGGTGCTGGGCGCTCTGTGTTCTGGGTGTTTACTGCTCAGTACTCAGGGTGCTGGGTGCTCAGTACTCAGGGTGCTGCGTGCTCATTCTCGGGGTGCTGGGTGCTCAGTGCTCGGGGTGCTGGGTGCTCAGTACTCAGGGTGCTGGGGGCTCAGTACTCAGGGTGCTGGGTGCTCAGTACTCAGGGTGCTCGGTTCTCAGTACTGAGGGTGCTGGGTGCTCATTCTCGGGGTGCTGGGTGCTCAGTGCTCGGGGTGCTGGGTGCTCAGTACTCAGGGTGCTGGTGGCTCAGTACTCAGGGTGCTGGGTGCTCAGTACTCAGGGTGATCTGTTCTCAGTACTCAGGTTGCAGGGGGCTCAGTGCTCGGGGTGCTGGGTGCTCAGTACTCGGGGTGCTCAGTGCTCAGTGCTCAGGGTGCTTCGCGCTCAGTACTCAGGGTGCTGGGTGCTCAGTACTCGGGGTGCTGGGTGCTCAGTGCTCAGGGTGCTTCGTGCTCAGTGCTCGGGGTGCTGGGTGCTCAGTGCTGAGGGTGGTGCTGGGTACTCAGTACTCAGGGTGCTGGGTGCTCAGTGCTCAGGGTGCTTCGTGCTCAGTGCTCGGGGTGCTGGGTGCTCAGTGCTGAGGGTGGTGCTGGGTGCTCAGTACTCAGGGTGCTGGGTGCTCAGTGCTCAGGGTGCTGGGTGCTCAGTACTAAGGGTGCTGGGTGCTCAGTACTCAGGGTGCTGGGTGCTCAGTACTCAGGGTGCTGGGTGCTCAGTGCTCAGGGTGCTGGGTACTCAGTACTCAGGGTGCTGGGTGCTCAGTACTCACTGTGCTGGGTGCTCAGTGCTCAGGGTGCTGGGTGCTCAGTGCTCAGGGTGCTGGGTGCTCAGTACTCAGGGTGCTGGGTGCTCAGTGCTCAGGGTGATCGGTGCTCAGTACTCAGGGTGCTCAGTACTCAGGGTGCTGGGTGCTCAGTGCTCGGGGTGCTGGGTGCTCAGTACTCGGGGTGCTGGGTGCTCTGTACTCAGGGTGCTGGGTGCTCAGTGCTCAGGGTGCTGGGTGCGCAGTCCTCAGGGTGCTCAGTGCTCAGAGTGCTGGGTGCTCAGTGCTCGGGGTGCTCGGTGCTCAGTACTCAGGGTGCTGAGTGCTCAGTACTCAGGATGCTTGGTGCTCAGTACTCATGGTGCTGGGTGCTCAGTACTCAGGGGGCTGGCTGCTCAGTGCTCAGGGTTCTGGGTGCTCAGTGCTCGGGGTGCTGGGTGCTCAGTGCTCGGGGTGATGGGTGCTCAGTGCTCAGTGCTCAGGGTGTTGGGTGCTCAGTGCTCAGTGCTCAGGGTGCTGGGTGCTCAGTACTCAGGGTGCTGGGTGCTCAGTACTCAGCGTGCTGGGTGCTGAGTGCTCAGGGTGTTGGGTGCTCAGTACTCTGGGTGTTGGGTGCTCAGTACTCAGGGTGCTGGGTGCTCAGTGCTCGGGGTGCTGGGTGCTCAGTGCTCGGGGTGCTGTGTGCTCAGTGCTCAGGGTGCTGGGTGCTCAGTACTCAAGGTGCTGGGTGCTCAGTGCTCAGGGTGCTGGGTGCTCAGTCCTCGGGGTGCTCCGTGCTCAGTGCTCAGGGTGCTGGGTGCTCAGTACTCAGGGTGCTCGGTGCTCAGTACTCAGGGTTCTCAGTGCTCAGTGCTCAGGGTGCTGGGTGCTCAGTGCTCAGGATGCTCAGTGCTCAGTACTCGGGGTGCTGGGTGCTCAGTACTCAGGGTGCTGGGTGCTTAGTACTCAGGGTGCTCCGTGCTCAGTACACAGGGTGCTGGGTCCTCAGTGCTCGGGGTGGTGGGTGCACAGTGCTCAGTACTCTGGGTGCTGGGTGCTCAGTGCTCGGGGTGCTGGGTGCTCAGTACTCAGCGTGCTGGGTGCTCAGTACTCAGGGTGCTGGGTGCTCAGTGCTCAGGGTGCTGGGTGCTCAGTTCTCAGGATGCTGGGTGCTCAGTGATCGGGGTGCTGGGTGCTCAGTACTCAGGGTGCTCAGTGCTCAGTACTCAGTGCTCGGGGTCCTGGGTGCTCCGTGCTCGGGGTGCTGGGTGCTCAGTGCTCTGGGTGCTTAGTGCTCAGTACTCAGGGTGCTGGGTGCTCAGTACTCAGGGTGCTGGGTGCTCATTCTCGGGGTGCTGGGTGCTCAGTGCTCGGGGTGCTGGGTGCTCAGTACTCAGTTTGCTGGGGGCTCAGTACTCAGGGTGCTGGGTGCTCAGTACTCAGGGTGCTCGGTTCTCAGTACTCAGGGTGTTGGGTGCTCATTCTCGGGGTGCTGAGTGCTCAGTGCTCGGGGTGCTGGGTGCTCAGTACTCAGGGTGCTGGGGGCTCAGTACTCAGGGTGCTGGGTGCTCAGTACTCAGGGTGATCTGTTCTCAGTACTCAGGTTGCTGGGTGCTCAGTGCTCGGGGTGCTGGGTGCTCAGTACTCGGGGTGCTCAGTGCTCAGTACTCAGGGTGCTGGGTGCTCAGTACTCAGGGTGCTGGGTGTTCAGTGCTCGGGGTGCTCGGTGCTCAGTACTCGAGGTGCTGGGTGCGCAGTAGTCGGGGTGCTGGGTGCTCAGTGCTCTGGGTGCTGGGTGCTCAGTGCTCGGGGTGCTGGGTGCTCAGTGCTGAGGGTGGTGCTGGGTGCTCAGTACTCAGGGTGCTGGGTGGTCAGTGCTCAGGGTGCTGGGTGCTCAGTACTCAGGGTGCTCAGTGCTCAGTACTCAGGGTGCTGGGTGCTCAGTGCTCAGTGTGCTCAGTGCTCAGTGCTCGGGGTGCTGGGTGCTCAGTGCTCAGAGTTTTGGGTGCTGAGTGCTCAGGGTGCTCTGTGCTCAGTACTCAGGGTGCTGGGTGCTCAGTGCTCGGGGTGCTGCGTGCTCAGTGCTCAGGGTGCTGGGTGCTCTGTGCTCAGGGTGCAGGGTGCTCAGTACTCAGGGTGCTGGGTGCTCAGTGCTCGGGGTGCTCGGTGCTCAGTACTCAAGGTGCTGGGTGCTCAGTGCTCAGGGTGCCGGGTGCTCAGTCCTCAGGGTGCTCCGTGCTCAGTGATCAGGGTGCTGGGTGCTCAGTAATCAGGGTGCTCGGTGCTCAGTACTCAGGGTTCTCAGTGCTCATTACTCAGGGTGCTGGGTGCTCAGTGCTCAGGGTGCTGGGTGCTCAGTACTCAGGGTGCTCAGTGCTCAGTACTCGGAGTGCTTGGTGCTCAGTACTCAGGGTGCTCAGTGCTCAGTACTCGGGGTGCTGTTTGCTCAGTGCTCAGGGTGCTCAGTGCTCAGTGCTCGGGGTGCTGGGTGCTCAGTGCTCGGGGCGCTGGGTGCTCAGTGATCGGGGTGCTGGGTGCTCAGTACTCAGGGTGCTCAGTGCTCGGGGAGCTCAGTGCTCAGTACTCAGGGTTCTCAGTGCTCATTACTCAGGGTGCTGGGTGCTCAGTGCTCAGGGTGCTGGGTGCTCAGTACTCAGGGTGCTCAGTGCTCAGTACTCGGAGTGCTTGGTGCTCAGTACTCAGGGTGCTCAGTGCTCAGTACTCGGGGTGCTGTTTGCTCAGTGCTCAGGGTGCTCAGTGCTCAGTGCTCGGGGTGCTGGGTGCTCAGTGCTCGGGGCGCTGGGTGCTCAGTGATCGGGGTGCTGGGTGCTCAGTACTCAGGGTGCTCAGTGCTCGGGGAGCTCGGTGCTCAGTACTCAGGGTGCTGGGTGCTCAGTACTCAGTGCTCGGGGTCCTGGGTGCTCCGTGCTCGGGGTGCTGGGCGCTCAGTGCTCTGGGTGTTTAGTGCTCAGTACTCAGGGTGCTGGGTGCTCAGTACTCAGGGTGCTGGGTGCTCATTCTCGGGGTGCTGGGTGCTCAGTGCTCGGGGTGCTGGGTGCTCAGTACTCAGGGTGCTGGGGGCTCAGTACTCAGGGTGCTGGGTGCTCAGTACTCAGGGTGATCTGTTCTCAGTACTCAGGGTGCTGGGTGTTCAGTGCTCGGGGTGCTCGGTGCTCAGTACTCGGGGTGCTGGGTGCGCAGTACTCGGGGTGCTGGGTGCTCAGTGCTCGGGGTGCTGGGTGCTCAGTGCTGAGGGTGGTGCTGGGTGCTCAGTACTCAGGGTGCTGGGTGCTCAGTGCTCAGGGTGCTGGGTTCTCAGTACTAAGGGTGCTGGGTGCTCAGTACTCAGGGTGCTCGGTGCTCAGTACTCAGGGTGCTGAGTGCTCAGTGCTCAGGGTGCTGGGTACTCAGTACTCAGGGTGCTGGGTGCTCAGTACTCACTGTGCTGGGTGCTCAGTGCTCAGGGTGCTGGGTGCTCAGTGCTCAGGGTGCTGGCTGCTCAGTACTCAGGGTGCTGGGTGCTCAGTGCTCAGGGTGATCGGTGCTCAGTATTCAGGATGCTCAGTACTCAGGGTGCTGGGTGCTCAGTGCTCAGGGTGCTGGGTGCTCAATACTCGGGGTGCTGGATGCTCTGTACTCAGGGTGCTGGGTGCTCAGTGCTCGGGGTCCTGGGTGCTCAGTGCTCAGGGTGATCGGTGCTCAGTACTCAGGGGGCTCGGTGCTCAGTGCTCAGGGTGCTGGGTGCTCAGTCCTCAGGGTGCTCAGTGCTCAGGGTGCTGGGTGCTCAGTGCTCGGGGTGCTCAGTGCTCAGTACTCAGGGAGCTGAGTGCTCAGTACTCAGGGTGCTGGGTGCTCAGTACTCATGGTGCTGGGTGCTCAGTACTCAGGGGGCTGGGTGCTCAGTGCTCAGGGTGCTGGGTGCTCAGTGCTCAGGGTGCTAGGTGCTCAGTGCTCGGGGCGCTGGGTGCTCAGTGCTCTGGGTGCTTAGTGCTCAGTACTTAGGGTGCTGGGTGATCAGTGCTCAGTGCTCAGGGTGCTGGTTGTTCAGTACTCAGGGTGCTGGGTGCTCAGTACTCAGGGTGCTGGGTGCTCAGTGCTCAGGGTGCTGGGTGCTCAGTACTCTGGGTGTTGGGTGCTCAGTACACAGGGTGCTGGGTGCTCCGTGCTCGGGGTGCTGGGTGCTCATTGCTCAGGGTGCTGGGTGCTCAGTGCTCAGGGTGCTGGGTGCTCAGTACTCAGGGTGCTGGGTGCTCAGTACTCAGGGTGCTGGGTGCTCAGTGATCGGGGTGCTGGGTGCTCAGTACTCAGGGTGCTCAGTGCTCGGGGAGCTCTGTGCTCAGTACTCAGGGTGCTGGGTGCTCAGTACTCAGTGCTCAGGGTCCTGGGTGCTCCGTGCTCGGGGTGCTGGGTGCTCAGTGGTCTGGGTGCTTAGTGCTCAGTACTCAGGGTGCTGGGTGCTCAGTACTCAGGGTGCTGGGTGCTCATTCTCGGGGTGCTGGGTGCTCAGTGCTCGGGGTGCTGGGTGCTCAGTACTCAGGGTGCTGGGGGCTCAGTACTCAGGGTGCTGGGTGCTCAGTACTCAGGGTGCTGGGTGCTCAGTACTCAGGGTGCTGGGTGCTCAGTACTCTGGGTGTTGGGTGCTCAGTACACAGGGTGCTGGGTGCTCCGTGCTCGGGGTGCTGGGTGCTCATTGCTCAGGGTGCTGGGTGCTCAGTGCTCAGGGTGCTGGGTGCTCAGTACTCAGGGTGCTGGGTGCTCAGTACACAGGGTGCTGGGTGCTCAGTACTCAGGGTGCTCAGTGCTCGGGGAGCTCTGTGCTCAGTACTCAGGGTGCTCAGTTCTCGGGGTGCTCGGTGCTCAGTACTCAAGGTGCTGGGTGCTCAGTGCTCAGGTTGCCGGGTGCTCAGTCCTCAGGGTGCTCCGTGCTCAGTGATCAGGGTGCTGGGTGCTCAGTACTCAGGGTGCTCGGTGCTCAGTACTCAGGGTTCTCAGTGCTCATTACTCAGGGTGCTGGGTGCTCAGTGCTCAGGGTGCTGGGTGCTCAGTACTCAGGGTGCTCAGTGCTCAGTACTCGGAGTGCTTGGTGCTCAGTACTCAGGGTGCTCAGTGCTCAGTACTCGGGGTGCTGTTTGCTCAGTGCTCAGGGTGCTCAGTGCTCAGTGCTCGGGGTGCTGGGTGCTCAGTGCTCGGGGCGCTGGGTGCTCAGTGATCGGGGTGCTGGGTGCTCAGTACTCAGGGTGCTCAGTGCTCGGGGAGCTCGGTGCTCAGTACTCAGGGTGCTGGGTGCTCAGTACTCAGTGCTCGGGGTCCTGGGTGCTCCGTGCTCGGGGTGCTGGGCGCTCAGTGCTCTGGGTGTTTAGTGCTCAGTACTCAGGGTGCTGGGTGCTCAGTACTCAGGGTGCTGGGTGCTCATTCTCGGGGTGCTGGGTGCTCAGTGCTCGGGGTGCTGGGTGCTCAGTACTCAGGGTGCTGGGGGCTCAGTACTCAGGGTGCTGGGTGCTCAGTACTCAGGGTGCTCGGTTCTCAGTACTGAGGGTGCTGGGTGCTCATTCTCGTGGTGATGAGTGCTCAGTGCTCGGGGTGCTGGGTGCTCAGTACTCAGGGTGCTGGTGGCTCAGTACTCCGGGTGCTGGGTGCTCAGTACTCAGGGTGATCTGTTCTCAGTACTCAGGTTGCAGGGTGCTCAGTGCTCGGGGTGCTGGGTGCTCAGTACTCAGGGTGCTCAGTGCTCAGTTCTCAGGGTGCTGGGTGCTCAGTACTCAGGGTGCTGGGTGTTCAGTGCTCGGGGTGCTCGGTGCTCAGTACTCGGGGTGCTGGGTGCTCAGTACTCGGGGTGCTGGGTGCTCAGTGCTCAGTGTGCTGGGTGCTCAGTGCTCGGGGTGCTGGGTGCTCAGTGCTGAGGGTGGTGCTGGGTGCTCAGTACTCAGGGTGCTGGGTGCTCAGTGCTCAGGGTGCTGGGTGCTCAGTACTAAGGGTGCTGGATGCTCAGTACTCAGGGTGCTGGGTGCTCAGTACTCAGGGTGCTGGGTGCTCAGTGCTCAGGGTGCTGGGTACTCAGTACTCAGGGTGCTGGGTGCTCAGTACTCACTGTGCTGGGTGCTCAGTGCTCAGGGTGCTGGGTGCTCAGTGCTCAGGGTGCTGGGTGCTCAGTACTCAGGGTGCTGTGTGCTCAGTGCTCAGGGTGATCGGTGCTCAGTACTCAGGGTGCTCAGTAATCAGGGTGCTGGGTGCTCAGTGCTCGGGGTGCTGGGTGCTCAGTACTCGGGGTGCTGGGTGCTCTGTACTCAGGGTGCTGGGTGCTCAGTGCTCGGGGTCCTGGGTGCTCAGTATCAGGGTGCTTGATGCTCAGTGCTCAGGGGGCTGGGTGCGCAGTCCTCAGGGTGCTCAGTGCTCAGAGTGCTGGGTGCTCAGTGCTCGGGGTGCTCGGTGCTCAGTACTCAGGGTGCTGAGTGCTCAGTACTCAGGATGCTGGGTGCTCAGTACTCATGGTGCTGGGTGCTCAGTACTCAGGGGGCTGGCTGCTCAGTGCTCAGGGTGCTGGGTGCTCAGTGCTCAGGGTTCTGGGTGCTCAGTGCTCGGGGTGCTGGGTGCTCAGTGCTCGGGGTGTTGGGTGCTCAGTGCTCAGTGCTCAGGGTGCTGGGTGCTCAGTACTCAGGGTGCTGGGTGCTCAGTACTCAGGGTGCTGGGTGCTGAGTGCTCAGGGTGCTGGGTGCTCAGTACTCTGGGTGTTTGGTGCTCAGTACTCAGGGTGCTGGGTGCTCAGTGCTCGGGGTGCTGGGTGCTCAGTGCTCGGGGTGCTGTGTGCTCAGTACTCAGGGTGCTGGGTGCTCAGTACTCAAGGTGCTGGGTGCTCAGTGCTCAGGGTGCTGGGTGCTCAGTCCTCGGGGTGCTCCGTGCTCAGTGCTCAGGGTGCTGGGTGCTCAGTACTCAGGGTGCTCGGTGCTCAGTACTCAGGGTTCTCAGTGCTCAGTGCTCAGGGTGCTGGGTGCTCAGTTCTCAGGGTGCTCAGTGCTCAGTACTCGGGGTGCTGGGTGCTCAGTACTCAGGGTGCTGGGTGCTTAGTACTCAGGGTGCTCAGTGCTCAGTACACAGGGTGCTGGGTCCTCAGTGCTCGGGGTGCTGGGTGCTCAGTGCTCAGTACTCAGGGTGCTGGGTGCTCAGTGCTCGGGGTGCTGGGTGCTCAGTACTCAGCGTGCTGGGTGCTCAGTACTCAGGGTGCTGGGTGCTCAGTGCTCAGGGTGCTGGGTGCTCAGTGCTCAGGGTGCTGGGTGCTCAGTGATCGGGGTGCTGGGTGCTCAGTACTCAGGGTGCTCAGTGCTCAGTACTCAGTGCTCAGGGTCCTGGGTGCTCAGTGCTCTGGGTGCTTAGTGCTCAGTACTCAGGGTGCTGGGTGCTCAGTACTCAGGGTGCTGGGTGCTCATTCTCGGGGTGCTGGGTGCTCAGTGCTCGGGGTGCTGGGTGCTCAGTACTCAGGGTGCTGGGGGCTCAGTACTCAGGGTGCTAGGTGCTCAGTACTCAGGGTGCTCGGTTCTCAGTACTCAGGGTGTTGGGTGCTCATTCTCGGGGTGCTGAGTGCTCAGTGCTCGGGGTGCTGGGTGCTCAGTACTCATTGTGCTGGGGGCTCAGTACTCAGGGTGCTGGGTGCTCAGTACTCAGGGTGATCTGTTCTCAGTACTCAGGTTGCTGGGTGCTCAGTGCTCGGGGTGCTGGGTGCTCAGTACTCGGGGTGCTCAGTGCTCAGTACTCAGGGTGCTGGGTGGTCAGTACTCAGGGTGCTGGGTGTTCAGTGCTCGGGGTGCTCGGTGCTCAGTACTCGGGGTGCTGGGTGCGCAGTACTCGGGGTGCTGGGTGCTCAGTGCTCTGGGTGCTGGGTGCTCAGTGCTCGGGGTGCTGGGTGCTCAGTGCTGAGGGTGGTGCTGGGTGCTCAGTACTCAGGGTGCTGGGTGCTCAGTGCTCAGGGTGCTGGGTTCTCAGTACTAAGGGTGCTGGGTGCTCAGTACTCAGGGTGCTCGGTGCTCAGTACTCAGGGTGCTGAGTGCTCAGTGCTCAGGGTGCTGGCTACTCAGTACTCAGTGTGCTGGGTGCTCAGTACTCACTGTGCTGGGTGCTCAGTGCTCAGGGTGCTGGGTGCTCAGTGCTCAGGGTGCTGGGTGCTCAGTACTCAGGGTGCTGGGTGCTCAGTGCTCAGGGTGATCGGTGCTCAGTACTCAGGATGCTCAGTACTCAGGGTGCTGGGTGCTCAGTGCTCGGGATGCTGGGTGCTCAGTACTCGGGGTGCTGGATGCTCTGTACTCAGGGTGCTGGGTGCTCAGTGCTCGGGGTCCTGGGTGCTCAGTGCTCAGGGTGATCGGTGCTCAGTACTCAGGGTGCTGGGTGCTCAGTGCTCAGGGTGCTGGGTGCTCAGTCCTCAGGGTGCTCAGTGCTCAGGGTGCTGGGTGCTCAGTGCTCGGGGTGCTCGGTGCTCAGTACTCAGGGTGCTGAGTGCTCAGTACTCAGGGTGCTGGGTGCTCAGTACTCATGGTGCTGGGTGCTCAGTACTCAGGGGGCTGGGTGCTCAGTGCTCAGGGTGCTGGGTGCTCAGTGCTCAGGGTGCTAGGTGCTCAGTGCTCGGGGCGCTGGGTGCTCAGTGCTCTGGGTGCTTAGTGCTCAGTACTCAGGGTGCTGGGTGCTCAGTGCTCAGTGCTCAGGGTGCTGGTTGTTCAGTACTCAGGGTGCTGGGTGCTCAGTACTCAGGGTGCTGGGTGCTCAGTGCTCAGGGTGCTGGGTGCTCAGTACTCTGGGTGTTGGGTGCTCAGTACACAGGGTGCTGGGTGCTCCGTGCTCGGGGTGCTGGGTGCTCATTGCTCAGGGTGCTGGGTGCTCAGTGCTCAGGGTGTTGGGTGCTCAGTACTCAGGGTGCTGGGTGTTCAGTACTCAGGGTGCTGGGTGCTCAGTGATCGGGGTGCTGGGTGCTCAGTACTCAGGGTGCTCTGTGCTCGGGGAGCTCTGTGCTCAGTACTCAGGGTGCTGGGTGCTCAGTACTCAGTGCTCAGGGTCCTGGGTGCTCCGTGCTCGGGGTGCTGGGTGCTCAGTGCTCTGGGTGCTTAGTGCTCAGTACTCAGGGTGCTGGGTGCTCAGTACTCAGGGTGCTGGCTGCTCATTCTCGGGGTGCTGGGTGCTCAGTGCTCGGGGTGATGGGTGCTCAGTACTCAGGGTGCTGGGGGCTCAGTACTCAGGGTGCTGGGTGCTCAGTACTCAGGGTGCTGGGTGCTCAGTACTCAGGGTGCTGGGTGCTCAGTACTCTGGGTGTTGGGTGCTCAGTACACTGGGTGCTGGGTGCTCCGTGCTCGGGGTGCTGGGTGCTCATTGCTCAGGGTGCTGGGTGCTCAGTTCTCAGGGTGCTGGGTGCTCTGTACTCAGGGTGCTGGGTGCTCAGTACTCAGGGTGCTGGGTGCTCAGTGATCGGGGTGCTGGGTGCTCAGTACTCAGGGTGCTCAGTGCTCGGGGAGCTCTGTGCTCAGTACTCAGGGTGCTGGGTGCTCAGTACTCAGTGCTCCTGGTCCTGGGTGCTCCGTGCTCGGGGTGCTGGGTGCTCAGTGCTCTGGGTGCTTAGTGCTCAGTACTCAGGGTGCTGGGTGCTCAGTACTCAGGGTGCTGGGTGCTCATTCTCGGGGTGCTGAGTGCTCAGTGCTCGGGGTGCTTGGTGCTCAGTACTCAAGGTGCTGGGGGCTCAGTACTCAGGGTGCTGGGTGCTCAGTACTCAGGGTGCTGGGTGCTCCGTGCTCGGGGTGCTGGGTGCTCAGTACACAGGGTGCTGGGTGCTCAGTGCTCAGGGTGCTGGGTGCTCAGTACTCAGGGTGCTGGGTGCTCAGTACACAGGGTGCTGGGTGCTCAGTACTCAGGGTGCTCAGTGCTCGGGGAGCTCTGTGCTCAGTACTCAGGGTGCTCAGTTCTCGGGGTGCTCGGTGCTCAGTACTCAAGGTGCTGGGGGCTCAGTGCTCAGGTTGCCGGGTGCTCAGTCCTCAGGGTGCTCCGTGCTCAGTGATCAGGGTGCTGGGTGCTCAGTACTCAGGGTGCTCGGTGCTCAGTACTCAGGGTTCTCAGTGCTCATTACTCAGGGTGCTCAGTGCTCAGTACTCGGTGTGCTGTTTGCTCAGTGCTCAGGGTGCTCAGTGCTCAGTGCTCGGGGTGCTGGGTGCTCAGTGCTCGGGGCGCTGGGTGCTCAGTGATAGGGGTGCTGGGTGCTCAGTACTCAGGGTGCTCAGTGCTCGGGGAGCTCGGTGCTCAGTACTCAGGGTGCTGGGTGCTCAGTACTCAGTGCTCGGGGTCCTGGGTGCTCCGTGCTCGGGGTGCTGGGCGCTCAGTGCTCTGGGTGTTTAGTGCTCAGTACTCAGGGTGCTGGGTGCTCAGTACTCAGGGTGCTGGGTGCTCATTCTCGGGGTGCTGGGTGCTCAGTGCTCGGGGTGCTGGGTGCTCAGTACTCAGGGTGCTGGGGGCTCAGTACTCAGGGTGCTGGGTGCTCAGTACTCAGGGTGCTCGGTTCTCAGTACTGAGGGTGCTGGGTGCTCATTCTCGCGGTGATGAGTGCTCAGTGCTCGGGGTGCTGGGTGCTCAGTACTCAGGGTGCTGGTGGCTCAGTACTCCGGGTGCTGGGTGCTCAGTACTCAGGGTGATCTGTTCTCAGTACTCAGGTTGCAGGGTGCTCAGTGCTCGGGGTGCTGGGTGCTCAGTACTCAGGGTGCTCAGTGCTCAGTTCTCAGGGTGCTGGGTGCTCAGTACTCAGGGTGCTGGGTGTTCAGTGCTCGGGGTGCTCGGTGCTCAGTACTCGGGGTGCTGGGTGCTCAGTACTCGGGGTGCTGGGTGCTCAGTGCTCAGGGTGCTGGGTGCTCAGTGCTCGGGGTGCTGGGTGCTCAGTGCTGAGGGTGGTGCTGGGTGCTCAGTACTCAGGGTGCTGGGTGCTCAGTGCTCAGGGTGCTGGGTGCTCAGTACAAAGGGTGCTGGATGCTCAGTACTCAGGGTGCTGGGTGCTCAGTACTCAGGGTGCTGGGTGCTCAGTGCTCAGGGTGCTGGGTACTCAGTACTCAGGGTGCTGGGTGCTCAGTACTCACTGTGCTGGGTGCTCAGTGCTCAGGGTGCTGGGTGCTCAGTGCTCAGGGTGCTGGGTGCTCGGTACTCAGGGTGCTGGGTGCTCAGTGCTCAGGGTGATCGGTGCTCAGTACTCAGGGTGCTCAGTAATCAGGGTGCTGGGTGCTCAGTGCTCGGGGTGCTGGGTGCTCAGTACTCGGGGTGCTGGGTGCTCTGTACTCAGGGTGCTGGGTGCTCAGTGCTCGGGGTCCTGGGTGCTCAGTATCAGGGTGCTGGATGCTCAGTGCTCAGGGGGCTGGGTGCGCAGTCCTCAGGGTGCTCAGTGCTCAGAGTGCTGGGTGCTCAGTGCTCGGGGTGCTCGGTGCTCAGTACTCAGGGTGCTGAGTGCTCAGTACTCAGGATGCTGGGTGCTCAGTACTCATGGTGCTGGGTGCTCAGTACTCAGGGGGCTGGCTGCTCAGTGCTCAGGGTGCTGGGTGCTCAGTGCTCAGGGTTCTGGGTGCTCAGTGCTCGGGGTGCTGGGTGCTCAGTGCTCAGGGTGTTGGGTGCTCAGTGCTCAGTGCTCAGGGTGCTGGGTGCTCAGTACTCAGGGTGCTGGGTGCTCAGTACTCAGGGTGCTGGGTGCTGAGTGCTCAGGGTGCTGGGTGCTCAGTACTCTGGGTGTTTGGTGCTCAGTACTCAGGGTGCTGGGTGCTCAGTGCTCGGGGTGCTGGGTGCTCAGTGCTCGGGGTGCTGTGTGCTCAGTGCTCAGGGTGCTGGGTGCTCAGTACTAAAGGTGCTGGGTGCTCAGTGCTCAGGGTGCTGGGTGCTCAGTCCTCGGGGTGCTCCGTGCTCAGTGCTCAGGGTGCTGGGTGCTCAGTACTCAGGGTGCTCGGTGCTCAGTACTCAGGGTTCTCAGTGCTCAGTGCTCAGGGTGCTGGGTGCTCAGTTCTCAGGGTGCTCAGTGCTCAGTACTCGGGGTGCTGGGTGCTCAGTACTCAGGGTGCTGGGTGCTTAGTACTCAGGGTGCTCAGTGCTCAGTACACAGGGTGCTGGGTCCTCAGTGCTCGGGGTGCTGGGTGCTCAGTGCTCAGTACTCAGGGTGCTGGGTGCTCAGTGCTCGGGGTGCTGGGTGCTCAGTACTCAGCGTGCTGGGTGCTAAGTACTCAGGGTGCTGGGTGCTCAGTGCTCAGGGTGCTGGGTGCTCAGTGCTCAGGGTGCTGGGTGCTCAGTGATCGGGGTGCTGGGTGCTCAGTACTCAGGGTGCTCAGTGCTCAGTACTCAGTGCTCGGGGTCCTGGGTGCTCCGTGCTCGGGGTGCTGGGTGCTCAGTGCTCTGGGTGCTTAGTGCTCAGTACTCAGGGTGCTGTGTGCTCAGTACTCAGGGTGCTGGGTGCTCATTCTCGGGGTGCTGGGTGCTCAGTGCTCGGGGTGCTGGGTGCTCAGTACTCAGGGTGCTGGTGGCTCAGTACTCAGGGTGCTAGGTGCTCAGTACTCAGGGTGCTCGGTTGTCAGTACTCAGGGTGTTGGGTGCTCATTCTCGGGGTGCTGAGTGCTCAGTGCTCGGGGTGCTGGGTGCTCAGTACTCATTGTGCTGGGGGCTCAGTACTCAGGGTGCTGGGTGCTCAGTACTCAGGGTGATCTGTTCTCAGTACTCAGGTTGCTGGGTGCTCAGTGCTCGGGGTGCTGGGTGCTCAGTACTCGGGGTGCTCAGTGCTCAGTACTCAGGGTGCTGGGTGGTCAGTACTCAGGGTGCTGGGTGTTCAGTGCTCGGGGTGCTCGGTGCTCAGTACTCGGGGTGCTGGGTGCGCAGTACTCGGGGTGCTGGGTGCTCAGTGCTCTGGGTGCTGGGTGCTCAGTGCTCGGGGTGCTGGGTGCTCAGTGTTGAGGGTGGTGCTGGGTGCTCAGTACTCAGGGTGCTGGGTGCTCAGTGCTCAGGGTGCTGGGTGCTCAGTACTAAGGGTGCTGGGTGCTCAGTACTCAGGGTGCTCGGTGCTCAGTACTCAGGGTGCTGAGTGCTCAGTGCTCAGGGTGCTGGCTACTCAGTACTCAGTGTGCTGGGTGCTCAGTACTCACTGTGCTGGGTGCTCAGTGCTCAGGGTGCTGGGTGCTCAGTGCTCAGGGTGCTGGGTGCTCAGTACTCAGGGTGCTGGGTGCTCAGTGCTCAGGGTGATCGATGCTCAGTACTCAGGATGCTCTGTACTCAGGGTGCTGGGTGCTCAGTGCTCGGGGTGCTGGGTGCTCAGTACTCGGGGTGCTGGATGCTCTGTACTCAGGGTGCTGGGTGCTCAGTGCTCGGGGTCCTGGGTGCTCAGTGCTCAGGGTGATCGGTGCTCAGTACTCAGGGTGCTTTGTGCTCAGTGCTCAGGGTGCTGGGTGCTCAGTCCTCAGGGTGCTCAGTGCTCAGGGTGCTGGGTGCTCAGTGCTCGGGGTGCTCGGTGCTCAGTACTCAGGGTACTGAGTGCTCAGTACTCAGGGTGCTGGGTGCTCAGTACTCATGGTGCTGGGTACTCAGTACTCAGGGGGCTGGGTGCTCAGTGCTCAGGGTGCTGGGTGCTCAGTGCTCAGGGTGCTAGGTGCTCAGTGCTCGGGGCGCTGGGTGCTCAGTGCTCTGGGTGCTTAGTGCTCAGTACTCAGGGTGCTGGGTGCTCAGTACACAGGGTGCTGGGTGCTCAGTACTCAGGGTGCTCAGTGCTCGGGGAGCTCTGTGCTCAGTACTCAGGGTGCTCAGTTCTCGGGGTGCTCGGTGCTCAGTACTCAAGGTGCTGGGGGCTCAGTGCTCAGGTTGCCGGGTGCTCAGTCCTCAGGGTGCTCCGTGCTCAGTGATCAGGGTGCTGGGTGCTCAGTACTCAGGGTGCTCGGTGCTCAGTACTCAGGGTTCTCAGTGCTCATTACTCAGGGTGCTCAGTGCTCAGTACTCGGTGTGCTGTTTGCTCAGTGCTCAGGGTGCTCAGTGCTCAGTGCTCGGGGTGCTGGGTGCTCAGTGCTCGGGGCGCTGGGTGCTCAGTGATCGGGGTGCTGGGTGCTCAGTACTCAGGGTGCTCAGTGCTCGGGGAGCTCGGTGCTCAGTACTCAGGGTGCTGGGTGCTCAGTACTCAGTGCTCGGGGTCCTGGGTGCTCCGTGCTCGGGGTGCTGGGCGCTCAGTGCTCTGGGTGTTTAGTGCTCAGTACTCAGGGTGCTGGGTGCTCAGTACTCAGGGTGCTGGGTGCTCATTCTCGGGGTGCTGGGTGCTCAGTGCTCGGGGTGCTGGGTGCTCAGTACTCAGGGTGCTGGGGGCTCAGTACTCAGGGTGCTGGGTGCTCAGTACTCAGGGTGCTCGGTTCTCAGTACTGAGGGTGCTGGGTGCTCATTCTCGCGGTGATGAGTGCTCAGTGCTCGGGGTGCTGGGTGCTCAGTACTCAGGGTGCTGGTGGCTCAGTACTCCGGGTGCTGGGTGCTCAGTACTCAGGGTGATCTGTTCTCAGTACTCAGGTTGCAGGGTGCTCAGTGCTCGGGGTGCTGGGTGCTCAGTACTCAGGGTGCTCAGTGCTCAGTTCTCAGGGTGCTGGGTGCTCAGTACTCAGGGTGCTGGGTGTTCAGTGCTCGGGGTGCTCGGTGCTCAGTACTCGGGGTGCTGGGTGCTCAGTACTCGGGGTGCTGGGTGCTCAGTGCTCAGGGTGCTGGGTGCTCAGTGCTCGGGGTGCTGGGTGCTCAGTGCTGAGGGTGGTGCTGGGTGCTCCGTACTCAGGGTGCTGGGTGCTCAGTGCTCAGGGTGCTGGGTGCTCAGTACAAAGGGTGCTGGATGCTCAGTACTCAGGGTGCTGGGTGCTCAGTACTCAGGGTGCTGGGTGCTCAGTGCTCAGGGTGCTGGGTACTCAGTACTCAGGGTGCTGGGTGCTCAGTACTCACTGTGCTGGGTGCTCAGTGCTCAGGGTGCTGGGTGCTCAGTGCTCAGGGTGCTGGGTGCTCGGTACTCAGGGTGCTGGGTGCTCAGTGCTCAGGGTGATCGGTGCTCAGTACTCAGGGTGCTCAGTAATCAGGGTGCTGGGTGCTCAGTGCTCGGGGTGCTGGGTGCTCAGTACTCGGGGTGCTGGGTGCTCTGTACTCAGGGTGCTGGGTGCTCAGTGCTCGGGGTCCTGGGTGCTCAGTATCAGGGTGCTGGATGCTCAGTGCTCAGGGGGCTGGGTGCGCAGTCCTCAGGGTGCTCAGTGCTCAGAGTGCTGGGTGCTCAGTGCTCGGGGTGCTCGGTGCTCAGTACTCAGGGTGCTGAGTGCTCAGTACTCAGGATGCTGGGTGCTCAGTACTCATGGTGCTGGGTGCTCAGTACTCAGGGGGCTGGCTGCTCAGTGCTCAGGGTGCTGGGTGCTCAGTGCTCAGGGTTCTGGGTGCTCAGTGCTCGGGGTGCTGGGTGCTCAGTGCTCGGGGTGTTGGGTGCTCAGTGCTCAGTGCTCAGGGTGCTGGGTGCTCAGTACTCAGGGTGCTGGGTGCTCAGTACTCAGGGTGCTGGGTGCTGAGTGCTCAGGGTGCTGGGTGCTCAGTACTCTGGGTGTTTGGTGCTCAGTACTCAGGGTGCTGGGTGCTCAGTGCTCGGGGTGCTGGGTGCTCAGTGCTCGGGGTGCTGTGTGCTCAGTGCTCAGGGTGCTGGGTGCTCAGTACTAAAGGTGCTGGGTGCTCAGTGCTCAGGGTGCTGGGTGCTCAGTCCTCGGGGTGCTCCGTGCTCAGTGCTCAGGGTGCTGGGTGCTCAGTACTCAGGGTGCTCGGTGCTCAGTACTCAGGGTTCTCAGTGCTCAGTGCTCAGGGTGCTGGGTGCTCAGTTCTCAGGGTGCTCAGTGCTCAGTACTCGGGGTGCTGGGTGCTCAGTACTCAGGGTGCTGGGTGCTTAGTACTCAGGGTGCTCAGTGCTCAGTACACAGGGTGCTGGGTCCTCAGTGCTCGGGGTGCTGGGTGCTCAGTGCTCAGTACTCAGGGTGCTGGGTGCTCAGTACTCATGGTGCTGGGTACTCAGTACTCAGGGGGCTGGGTGCTCAGTGCTCAGGGTGCTGGGTGCTCAGTGCTCAGGGTGCTAGGTGCTCAGTGCTCGGGGCGCTGGGTGCTCAGTGCTCTGGGTGCTTAGTGCTCAGTACTCAGGGTGCTGGGTGCTCAGTGCTCAGTGCTCAGGGTGCTGGTTGTTCAGTACTCAGGGTGCTGGGTGCTCAGTACTCAGGGTGCTGGGTGCTCAGTGCTCAGGGTGCTGGGTGCTCAGTACTCTGGGTGTTGGGTGCTCAGTACACAGGGTGCTGGGTGCTCCGTGCTCGGGGTGCTGGGTGCTCATTGCTCAGGGTGCTGGGTGCTCAGTGCTCAGGGTGTTGGGTGCTCAGTACTCAGGGTGCTGGGTGCTCAGTACTCAGGGTGCTGGGTGCTCAGTGATCGGGGTGCTGGGTGCTCAGTACTCAGGGTGCTCAGTGCTCGGGGAGCTCTGTGCTCAGTACTCAGGGTGCTGGGTGCTCAGTACTCAGTGCTCAGGGTCCTGGGTGCTCCGTGCTCGGGGTGCTGGGTGCTCAGTGCTCTGGGTGCTTAGTGCTCAGTACTCAGGGTGCTGGGTGCTCAGTACTCAGGGTGCTGGCTGCTCATTCTCGGGGTGCTGGGTGCTCAGTGCTCGGGGTGATGGGTGCTCAGTACTCAGGGTGCTGGGGGCTCAGTACTCAGGGTGCTGGGTGCTCAGTACTCAGGGTGCTGGGTGCTCAGTACTCAGGGTGCTGGGTGCTCAGTACTCTGGGTGTTGGGTGCTCAGTACACTGGGTGCTGGGTGCTCCGTGCTCGGGGTGGTGGGTGCTCATTGCTCAGGGTGCTGGGTGCTCAGTTCTCAGGGTGCTGGGTGCTCTGTACTCAGGGTGCTGGGTGCTCAGTACTCAGGGTGCTGGGTGCTCAGTGATCGGGGTGCTGGGTGCTCAGTACTCAGGGTGCTCAGTGCTCGGGGAGCTCTGTGCTCAGTACTCAGGGTGCTGGATGCTCAGTACTCAGTGCTCCTGGTCCTGGGTGCTCCATGCTCGGGGTGCTGGGTGCTCAGTGCTCTGGGTGCTTAGTGCTCAGTACTCAGGGTGCTGGGTGCTCAGTACTCAGGGTGCTGGGTGCTCATTCTCGGGGTGCTGAGTGCTCAGTGCTCGGGGTGCTTGGTGCTCAGTACTCAAGGTGCTGGGGGCTCAGTACTCAGGGTGCTGGGTGCTCAGTACTCAGGGTGCTCGGTTCTCAGTATTCAGGGTGCTGGGTGCTCATTCTCGGGGTGCTGGGTGCTCAGTGCTCGGGGTGCTGGGTGCTCAGTACTCAGGGTGCTGGGGGCTCAGTACTCAGGGTCCTGGGTGCTCAGTACTCAGGGTGATCTGTTCTCAGTACTCAGGTTGCTGGGTGCTCAGTGCTCGGGGTGATGGGTGCTCAGTACTCGGGGTGCTCAGTGCTCAGTACTCAGGGTGCTGGGTGCTCAGTACTCAGGGTGCTGGGTGCTCAGTGCTCGGGGTGCTCGGTGCTCAGTACTCGGGGTGCTGGGTGCTCAGTACTCCGGGTGCTGGGTGCTCAGTGCTCAGGGTGCTGGGTGCTCAGGGCTCGGGGTGCTGGGTGCTCAGTGCTGAGGGTGGTGCTGGGTGCTCAGTACTCAGGGTGCTGGGTGCTCAGTGCTCAGGGTGCTGGGTGCTCAGTACTAAGGGTGCTGGGTGCTCAGTACTCAGGGTGCTCGGTGCTCAGTACTCAGGGTGCTGGGTACTCAGTACTCAGGGTGCTGTTTGCTCAGTGCTCAGGGTGCTTGGTGCTCAGTGCTCAGGGTGCTGGGTGCTCAGTACTCAGGGTGCTGGGTGCTCAGTGCTCAGGGTGATCGGTGCTCCGTACTCAGGGTGCTCAGTACTCAGGGTGCTGGCTGCTCAGTGCTCGCTGTGCTGGGTGCTCAGTACTCGGGGAGCTGGGTGCTCTGTACTCAGGGTGCTGGGTGCTCAGTGCTCGGGGTCCTGGGTGCTCAGTGCTCAGGGTGATCGGTGCTCAGTACTCAGGGTGCTGGGTGCTCAGTGCTCAGGGTGCTGGGTACTCAGTCCTCAGGGTGCTCAGTGCTCAGGGTGCTGGGTGCTCAGTGCTCGGGGTGCTTGGTGCTCAGTACTCAGGTTGCTGAGTGCTCAGTACTCAGGGTGCTGGGTGCTCAGTTCTCATGGTGCTGGGTGCTCAGTACTCAGGGTGCTGGGTGCTCAGTGCTCAGGGTGCTGGGTGCTCAGTGCTCAGGGTGCTGGGTGCTCAGTGCTCGGGGTGCTGGGTGCTCAGTGCTCGGGGTGCTGGGTGCTCAGTGCTCAGTGCTCAGTTTGTTGGGTGCTCAGAGCTCAGTGCTCGGGGTGCTGGGTGCTCAGTACTCAGGGTGCTGTTGGCTCAGTACTCAGGGTGCTGGGTGCTCAGTACTCAGGGTGATCTGTTCTCAGTACTCAGGTTGCTGGGTGCTCAGTGCTTGGGGTGATGGGTGCTCAGTACTCGGGGTACTCAGTGCTCAGTACTCAGGGTGCTGGGTGCTCAGTACTCAGGGTGCTGGGTGCTTAGTGCTCGGGGTGCTCGGTGCTCAGTACTCGGGGTGCTGGGTGCTCAGTGCTCAGGGTGCTGGGTGCTCAGTGCTCAGGGTGCTGGGTGCTCAGTGCTCGGGGTGCTGGGTGCTCAGTGCTGAGGGTGGTGCTGGGTGCTCAGTACTCAGGGTGCTGGGTGCTCAGTGCTCAGGGTGCTGGGTGCTCAGTACTAAGGGTGCTGGGTGCTCAGTACTCAGGGTGCTCGGTGCTCAGTACTCAGGGTGCTGGGTGCTCAGTGCTCAGGGTGCTGGGTACTCAGTACTCAGGGTGCTGGGTACTCAGTACTCAGGGTGCTGTTTGCTCAGTGCTCAGGGTGCTTGGTGCTCAGTGCTCAGGGTGCTGGGTGCTCAGTACTCAGGGTGCTGGGTGCTCAGTGCTCAGGGTGATCGGTGCTCCGTACTCAGGGTGCTCAGTACTCAGGGTGCTGGCTGCTCAGTGCTCGCTGTGCTGGGTGCTCAGTACTCGGGGAGCTGGGTGCTCTGTACTCAGGGTGCTGGGTGCTCAGTGCTCGGGGTCCTGGGTGCTCAGTGCTCAGGGTGATCGGTGCTCAGTACTCAGGGTGCTGGGTGCTCAGTGCTCAGGGTGCTGGGTACTCAGTCCTCAGGGTGCTCAGTGCTCAGGGTGCTGGGTGCTCAGTGCTCGGGGTGCTCGGTGCTCAGTCCTCGGGGTGCTCCGTGCTCAGTGATCAGGGTGCTGGGTGCTCAGTACTCAGGGTGCTCGGTGCTCAGTACTCAGGGATCTCAGTGCTCATTACTCAGGGTGCTGGGAGCTCAGTGCTCAGGGTGCTGGGTGCTCAGTACTCAGGGTGCTCAGTGCTCAGTACTCGGAGTGCTTGGTGCTCAGTACTCAGGGTGCTCAGTGCTCAGTACTCGGGGTGCTGTTTGCTCAGTGCTCAGGGTGCTCAGTGCTCAGTGCTCGGGGTGCTGGGTGCTCAGTGCTCGGGGCGCTGGGTGCTCAGTGCTCGGGGTGCTGGGTGCTCAGTACTCAGGGTGCTCAGTGCTCAGTACTCAGTGCTCAGGGTGCTCAGTGTTCAGTGCTCGGGGTGCTGGGTGCTCAGTGCTCGGGGCGCTGGGTGCTCAGTGCTCGGGGTGCTGGGTGCTCAGTACTCGGGGTGCTGGGTGCTCAGTACTCTGGGTGTTGGGTGCTCAGTACTCAGGGTGCTGGGTGCTACGTGCTCGGGGTGCTGGGTGCTCAGTACTCAGGGTGCTGTGTGCTCAGTACTCAGGGTGCTGGGTGCTTAGTGCTCGAGGTGCTCGGTGCTCAGTACTCAAGGTGCTGGGTGCTCAGTTCTAAGGGTGCTGGGTGCTCAGTCCTCGGGGTACTCCATGCTCAGGGTGCTGGGTGCTCAGTGCTCAGGGTGCTGGGTGCTCAGTGCTCGGGGTGCTAGGTGCTGAGTGCTCAGGGTGCTGGGTGCTCAGTGCTCGGGGTGCTCGGTGCTCAGTGCTCAGGGTCCTGGGTGCTCAGTACTCAGGGTGCTGCGTGCTTAGTACTCAGGGTGCTCAGTGCTCAGTACACAGGGTGCTGGGTGCTCAGTGCTCGGGGTGCTGGGTGCTCAGTGCTCAGTACTCAGGGTGCTGGGTGCTCAGTGCTCGGGGTGCTGGGTGCTCACTACTCAGAGTGCTGGGTGCTCAGTACTCAGGGTGCTGGGTGCTCAGTGCTCAGGGTGCTGGGTGCTCAGTGCTCAGGGTGCTGGGTGCTCAGTGATCGGGGTGCTGGGTGCTCAGTACTCAGGGTGCTCAGTGCTCGGGGAGCTCGGTGCTCAGTACTCAGGGTGCTGGGTGCTCAGTACTCAGTGCTCGGGGACCTGGGTGCTCCGTGCTCGGGGTGCTGGGCGCTCAGTGCTCGGGGTGCTTAGTGCTCAGTACTCAGGGTGCTGGGTGCTCAGTACTCAGGGTGCTGGGTGCTCATTCTCGGGGTGCTGTTTGCTCAGTGCTCGGGGTGCTGGGTGCTCAGTACTCAGGGTGCTGGGGGCTCAGTACTCAGGGTGCTGGGTGCTCAGTACTCAGGGTGCTCGGTTCTCAGTACTCAGGGTGCTGGGTGCTCATTATCGGGGTGCTGGGTGCTCAGTGCTCGGGGTGCTGGGTGCTCAGTACTCAGGGTGCTGGGGGCTCAGTACTCAGGGTGCTGGGTGCTCAGTACTCAGGGTGATCTGTTCTCAGTAATCAGGTTGCAGGGTGCTCAGTGCTCGGGGTGCTGGGTGCTCAGTACTAGGGGTGCTCAGTGATCAGTACTCAGGGTGCTGGGTGCTCAGTACTCAGGGTGCTGGGTGTTCAGTGCTCGGGGTGCTCGGTGCTCAGTACTCGGGGTGCTGGGTGCTCAGTACTCGGGGTGCTGGGTGCTCAGTGCTCAGGGTGCTGGGTGCTCAGTGCTCGGGGTCCTGGGTGCTCAGTGCTCAGGGTGATCGGTGCTCAGTACTCAGGGTGCTGGGTGCTCAGTGCTCAGGGTGCTGGGTGCGCAGTCCTCAGGGTGCTCAGTGCTCAGGGTGCTGGGTGCTCAGTGCTCATGGTGCTGGGTGCTCAGTACTCAGGGGGCTGGGTGCTCAGTACTCAGGGTGCTGGGTGCTCAGTACTCATGGTGCTGGGTGCTCAGTACTCAGGGGGCTGGGTGCTCAGTGCTCAGGGTGCTGGGTGCTCAGTGCTCAGGGTGCTGGGTGCTCAGTGCTCGGGGTGCTGGGTGCTCAGTGCTCGGGGTGCTGGGTGCTCAGTGCTCAGTGCTCAGGGTGTTGGGTGCTCAGTGCTCAGTGCTCAGGGTGCTGGGTGCTCAGTACTCAGGGTGCTGGGTGCTCAGTACTCAGGGTGCTGGGTGCTCAGTGCTCAGGGTGCTGGGTGCTCAGTACTCTGGTTGTTGGGTGCTCAGTACTCAGGGTGCTGGGTGCTCAGTGCTCAGGGTGCTGGGTGATCAGTGCTCAGGGTGCTGGGTGCTCAGTGATCGGGGTGCTGGGTGCTCAGTACTCAGGGTGCTCAGTGCTCGGGGAGCTCGGTGCTCAGTACTCAGGGTGCTGGGTGCTCAGTACTCAGTGCTCGGGGTCCTGGGTGCTCCGTGCTCGGGGTGCTGGTTCCTCAGTGCTCTGGGTGCTTAGTGCTCAGTACTCAGGGTGCTGGGTGGTCAGTACTCAGGGTGCTGGGTGCTCATTCTCCGGGTGCTGGGTGCTCAGCGCTCGGGGTGCTGGGTGCTCAGTACTCAGGGTGCTGGGGGCTCAGTACTCAGGGTGCTGGGTGCTCAGTACTCAGGGTGCTCGGATCTCAGTATTCAGGGTGCTGGGTGCTCATTCTCGGGGTGCTGGGTGCTCAGTGCTCGGGGTGCTGGGTGCTCAGTACTCAGGGTGCTGGGGGCTCAGTACTCAGGGTGATCTCTTCTCAGTACTCAGGTTGCTGGGTGCTCAGTGCTCGGGGTGATGGGTGCTCAGTACTCGGGGTGCTCAGTGCTCAGTACTCAGGGTGCTGGGTGCTCAGTACTCAGGGTGCTGGGTGCTCAGTGCTCGGGGTGCTGGGTGCTCCTTGCTCGGGGTGCTGGGTGCTCAGTGCTGAGGGTGGTGCTGGGTGCTCAGTACTCAGGGTGCTGGGTGCTCAGTGCTCAGGGTGCTTGGTGCTCAGTGCTCAGGGTGCTGGGTGCTCAGTACTCAGCGTGCTGGGTGCTCAGTGCTCAGGGTGATCGGTGCTCAGTACTCAAGGTGCTCAGTACTCAGGGTGCTGGCTGCTCAGTGCGCGGGGTGCTGGGTGCTCAGTACTCGGGGTGCTGGGTGCTCTGTACTCAGGGTGCTGGGTGCTCAATGCTCGGGGTCCTGGGTGCTCAGTGCTCAGGGTGATCGGTGCTCAGTACTCAGGGTGCTGGGTGCTCAGTGCTCAGGGTGCTGGGTACTCAGTCCTCAGGGTGCTCAGTGCTCAGGGTGCTGGGTGCTCAGTGCTCGGGGTGCTCGGTGCTCAGTACTCAGGGAGCTGAGTGCTCAGTACTCAGGGTGCTGGGTGCTCAGTACTCAGGTGCTGGGTGCTCAGTGCTCAGGGTGCTGGGGGCTCAGTGCGCGGGGTGCTAGGTGCTCAGTGCTCGGGGTGCTGGGTGCTCAGTGCTCAGTGCTCAGGGTGTTGTGTGCTCAGTGCTCAGTGCTCAGGGTGCTGGGTGCTCAGTACTCAGGGTGCTGGGTGCTCAGTACACAGGGTGCTGGGTGCTCAGTGCTCAGGGTGCTGGGTGCTCAGGACTCTGGGTGTTGGGTGCTCAGTACTCAGGGTGCTGGGTGCTCAGTACACAGGGTGCTGGGTGCTCATTGCTCAGGGTGCTGGGTGCTCAGGACTCTGGGTGTTGGGTGCTCAGTACTCAGGGTGCTGGGTGCTCAGTATTCAGCGTGCTGGGTGCTCAGTTCTCGGGGTGCTCGGTGCTCAGTACTCAAGGTGCTGGGTGCTCAGTGCTCAGGGTGCTGGGTGCCCAATCCTCGGGGTGCTCCGTTCTCAGTGCTCAGGGTGCTGGGTGCTCAGTACTCAGGGTGCTCAGTGCTCAGTACTCAGGGTGCTGGGTGCTCAGTACTCAGGGTGCTGGGTGCTCAGTGCTCGGGGTGCTGGGTGCTCAGTGCTGAGGGTGGTGCTGGGTGCTCAGTACTCAGGGTGCCGGGTGCTCAGTGCTCAGGGTGCTGGGTGCTCAGTACTAAGGGTCCTGGGTGCTCAGTATTCAGGATGCTCGGTGCTCAGTACTCAGGGTGCTGGGTGCTCAGTGCTCAGGGTGCTGGGTGCTCAGTACTAAGGGTCCTGTGTGCTCAGTATTCAGGGTGCTCGGTGCTCAGTACTCAGGGTGCTGGGTGATCAGTGCTCAGGGTGCTGGGTGCTCAGTACTCTGGGTGTTGGGTGCTCAGTACTCCGGGTGCTGGGTGCTCAGTGCTCGGGGTGCTGGGTGCTCAGTGCTCAGGGTGCTGGGTGTTCAGTATTCAGCGTGCTGGGTGCTCAGTGCTCGGGGTGCTCGGTGCTCAGTACTCAAGGTGCTGGGTGCTCAGTGCTCAGGGTGCTGGGTGCTCACTCCTCGGGGTGCTCCGTGCTCAGTGCTCGGGGTGCTGGGTGCTCAGTGCTTGGGGTGCTGGGTGCTCAGTGCTCAGGGTGCTGGGTGATCAGTATTCAGCGTGCTGGGTGCTCAGTTCTCGGGGTACTCGGTGCTCAGTACTCAACGTGCTGGGTGCTCAGTGCTCAGGGTGCTGGGTGCTCAGTCCTCGGGGTGCTCCGTGCTCAGTGCTCAGGGTGCTTTGTGCTCAGTACTCAGGGTGCTCGGTGCTCAGTACTCAGGGTTCTCAGTGCTCAGGGTGCTGGGTGCTCAGTACTCAGGGTGCTCAGTGCTCAGTACTCGGGGTGCTGGGTGCTCAGTGCTCAGTGTGCTCAGTGCTCAGTGCTCGGGGTGCTGGGTGCTCAGTGCTCGGGGCGGTGGGTGCTCAGTGCTCGAGGTGCTGGTTGCTCAGTACTCAGGGTGCTGGGTGCTCATTGCTCGGGGTGCTGGGTTCTCAGTGCTCGGGGTGCTGGGTGCTCAGTGCTCAGGGTGCTGGGTGCTCAGTATTCAGCGTGCTGGGTGCTCAGTGCTCGGGGTGCTCGGTGCTCAGTACTCAAGGTGCTGGGTGCTCAGTGCTCAGGGTGCTGGGTGCTCACTCCTCGGGGTGCTCCGTGCTCAGTGCTCGGGGTGCTGGGTGCTCAGTGCTCGGGGTGCTGGGTGCTCAGTGCTCAGGGTGCTGGGTGATCAGTATTCAGCGTGCTGGGTGCTCAGTTCTCGGGGTGCTCGGTGCTCAGTACTCAAGGTGCTGGGTGCTCAGTGCTCAGGGTGCTGGGTGCCCAGTCCTCGGGGTGCTCCGTTCTCAGTGCTCAGGGTGCTGGGTGCTCAGTACTCAGGGTGCTCAGTGCTCAGTACTCAGGGTGCTGGGTGCTCAGTACTCAGGGTGCTGGGTGCTCAGTGCTCGGGGTGCTTGGTGCTCAGTGCTGTGGGTGGTGCTGGGTGCTCAGTACTCAGGGTGCTGGGTGCTCAGTGCTCAGGGTGCTGGGTGCTCAGTACTAAGGTTCCTGGGTACTAATTATTCAGGGTGCTCGGTGCTCAGTACTCAGGGTGCTGGGTGCTCAGTGCTCAGGGTGCTGGGTACTCAGTACTCAGGGTGCTGGGTGCTCAGTACTCAGGGTGCTGGGTGCTCAGTGCTCAGGGTGGTTGGTGCTCAGTGCTCAGGGTGCTGGGTGCTCAGTACTCAGGGTGCTGGGTGCTCAGTGCTCAGGGTGCTGGGTGCTCAGGACTCTGGGTGTTGGGTGCTCAGTACTCAGGGTGCTGGGTGCTCAGTACACAGGGTGCTGGGTGCTCAGTGCTCAGGGTGCTGGGTGCTCAGGACTCTGGGTGTTGGGTGCTCAGTACTCAGGGTGCTGGGTGCTCAGTGCTCGGGGTGCTGGGTGCTCAGTGCTCGGGGTGCTGGGTGCTCAGTGCTCAGGGTGCTGGGTGCTCAGTATTCAGCGTGCTGGGTGCTCAGTTCTCGGGGTGCTCGGTGCTCAGTACTCAAGGTGCTGGGTGCTCAGTGCTCAGGGTGCTGGGTGCCCAATCCTCGGGGTGCTCCGTTCTCAGTGCTCAGGGTGCTGGGTGCTCAGTACTCAGGGTGCTCAGTGCTCAGTACTCAGGGTGCTGGGTGCTCAGTACTCAGGGTGCTGGGTGCTCAGTACTCAGGGTGCTGGGTGCTCAGTGCTCGGGGTGCTGGGTGCTCAGTGCTGAGGGTGGTGCTGGGTGCTCAGTACTCAGGGTGCCGGGTGCTCAGTGCTCAGGGTGCTGGGTGCTCAGTACTAAGGGTCCTGGGTGCTCAGTATTCAGGGTGCTCGGTGCTCAGTACTCAGGGTGCCGGGTGCTCAGTGCTCAGGGTGCTGGGTGCTCAGTACTAAGGGTCCTGGGTGCTCAGTATTCAGGGTGCTCGGTGCTCAGTACTCAGGGTGCTGGGTGATCAGTGCTCAGGGTGCTGGGTGCTCAGTACTCTGGGTGTTGGGTGCTCAGTACTCAGGGTGCTGGGTGCTCAGTGCTCGGGGTGCTGGGTGCTCAGTGCTCGGGGTGCTGGGTGCTCAGTGCTCAGGGTGCTGGGTGCTCAGTATTCAGCGTGCTGGGTGCTCAGTGCTCGGGGTGCTCGGTGCTCAGTACTCAAGGTGCTGGGTGCTCAGTGCTCAGGGTGCTGGGTGCTCACTCCTCGGGGTGCTCCGTGCTCAGTGCTCGGGGTGCTGGGTGCTCAGTGCTTGGGGTGCTGGGTGCTCAGTGCTCAGGGTGCTGGGTGATCAGTATTCAGCGTGCTGGGTGCTCAGTTCTCGGGGTACTCGGTGCTCAGTACTCAAGGTGCTGGGTGCTCAGTGCTCAGGGTGCTGGGGGCTCAGTCCTCGGGGTGCTCCGTGCTCAGTGCTCAGGGTGCTGGGTGCTCAGTACTCAGGGTGCTCGGTGCTCAGTACTCAGGGTTCTCAGTGCTCAGGGTGCTGGGTGCTCAGTACTCAGGGTGCTCAGTGCTCAGTACTCGGGGTGCTGGGTGCTCAGTACTCAGGGTGCTCAGTGCTCAGTACTCGGGGTGCTGGGTGCTCAGTGCTCAGTGTGCTCAGTGCTCAGTGCTCGGGGTGCTGGGTGCTCAGTGCTCGGGGCGGTGGGTGCTCAGTGCTCGAGGTGCTGGTTGCTCAGTACTCAGGGTGCTGGGTGCTCATTGCTCGGGGTGCTGGGTGCTCAGTGCTCGGGGTGCTGGGTGCTCAGTGCTCAGGGTGCTGGGTGCTCAGTATTCAGCGTGCTGGGTGCTCAGTGCTCGGGGTGCTCGGTGCTCAGTACTCAAGGTGCTGGGTGCTCAGTGCTCAGGGTGCTGGGTGCTCACTCCTCGGGGTGCTCCGTGCTCAGTGCTCGGGGTGCTGGGTGCTCAGTGCTCGGGGTGCTGGGTGCTCAGTTCTCAGGGTGCTGGGTGATCAGTATTCAGCGTGCTGGGTGCTCAGTTCTCGGGGTGCTCGGTGCTCAGTACTCAAGGTGCTGGGTGCTCAGTGCTCAGGGTGCTGGGTGCCCAGTCCTCGGGGTGCTCCGTTCTCAGTGCTCAGGGTGCTGGGTGCTCAGTACTCAGGGTGCTCAGTGCTCAGTACTCAGGGTGCTGGGTGCTCAGTACTCAGGGTGCTGGGTGCTCAGTGCTCGGGGTGCTTGGTGCTCAGTGCTGAGGGTGGTGCTGGGTGCTCAGTACTCAGGGTGCTGGGTGCTCAGTGCTCAGGGTGCTGGGTGCTCAGTACTAAGGTTCCTGGGTACTAATTATTCAGGGTGCTCGGTGCTCAGTACTCAGGGTGCTGGGTGCTCAGTGCTCAGGGTGCTGGGTACTCAGTACTCAGGGTGCTGGGTGCTCAGTACTCAGGGTGCTGGGTGCTCAGTGCTCAGGGTGGTTGGTGCTCAGTGCTCAGGGTGCTGGGTGCTCAGTACTCAGGGTGCTGGGTGCTCAGTGCTCAGGGTGCTGGGTGCTCAGTGCTCGGGGTCCTGGGTGCTCAGTGCTCAGGGTGCTGGGTGCTCAGTACTCAGGGTGCTGGGTGCTCAGTGCTCAGGGTGCTGGGTACTCAGTCCTCAGGGTGCTCAGTGCTCAGGGTGCTGGGTGCTCAGTGCTAGGGGTGCTCGGTGCTCAGTACTCAGGGTGCTGAGTGCTCAGTACTCAGGGTGCTGGGTGCTCAGTACTCATGGTGCTGGGTGCTCAGTACTCAGGGTGCTGGGTGCTCAGTGCTCAGGGTGCTGGGTGCTCAGTGCGCGGGGTGCTCGGTGCTCAGTGCTCGGGGTGCTGGGTGCTCAGTGCTCAGTGCTCAGGGTGTTCTGTGCTCAGTGCTCAGTGCTCAGGGTGCTGGGTGCTCAGTACTCAGGGTGCTGGGTGCTCAGTACTCAGGGTGCTGGGTGCTCACTGCTCAGGGTGCTGGGTGCTCAGGACTCTGGGTGTTGGGTGCTCAGTACTCAGGGTGCTGGGTGCTCAGTGCTCGGGGTGCTGGGTGCTCAGTGCTCGGGGTGCTTGGTGCTCAGTGCTCAGGGTGCTGGGTGCTCAGTATTCAGCGTGCTGGGTGCTCAGTTCTCGGGGTGCTCGGTGCTCAGTACTCAAGGTGCTGGGTGCTCAGTGCTCAGGGTGCTGGGTGCTCAGTCCTCGGGGTGCTCCGTGCTCAGTGCTCAGGGTGCTGGGTGCTCAGTACTCAGGGTGCTCGGTGCTCAGTACTCAGGGTTCTCAGTGCTCACGGTGCTGGGTGCTCAGTACTCAGGGTGCTCAGTGCGCAGTACTCGGGGTGCTGGGTGCTCAGTACTCAGGGTGCTCAGTGCTCAGTACTCGGGGTGCTGGATGCTCAGTGCTCAGTGTGCTCAGTGCTCAGTGCTCGGGGTGCTGGGTGCTCAGTGCTCGGGGCGGTGGGTGCTCAGTGCTCGAGGTGCTGGTTGCTCAGTACTCAGGGTGCTGGGTGCTCAGTGCTCGGGGTGCTGGGTGCTCAGTGCTCGGGGTGCTGAGTGCTCAGTGCTCAGGGTGCTGGGTGCTCAGTATTCAGCGTGCTGGGTGCTCAGTGCTCGGGGTGCTCGGTGCTCAGTACTCAAGGTGCTGGGTGCTCAGTGCTCAGGGTGCTGGGTGCTCACTCCTCGGGGTGCTCCGTGCTCAGTGCTCGGGGTGCTGGGTGCTCAGTGCTCGGGGTGCTGGGTGCTCAGTGCTCAGGGTGCTGGGTGATCAGTATTCAGCGTGCTCGGTGCTCAGTTCTCGGGGTGCTCGGTGCTCAGTACTCAAGGTGCTGGGTGCTCAGTGCTCAGGGTGCTGGGTGCCCAGTCCTCGGGGTGCTCCGTTCTCAGTGCTCAGGGTGCTGGGTGCTCAGTACTCAGGGTGCTCAGTGCTCAGTACTCAGGGTGCTGGGTGCTCAGTACTCAGGGTGCTGGGTGCTCAGTGCTCGGGGTGCTGGGTGCTCAGTGCTGAGGGTGGTGCTGGGTGCTCAGTACTCAGGGTGCTGGGTGCTCAGTGCTCAGGGTGCTGGGTGCTCAGTACTAAGGTTCCTGGGTACTAAGTATTCAGGGTGCTCGGTGCTCAGTACTCAGGGTGCTGGGTGCTCAGTGCTCAGGGTGCTGGGTACTCAGTACTCAGGGTGCTGGGTGCTCAGTACTCAGGGTGCTGGGTGCTCAGTGCTCAGGGTGCTTGGTGCTCAGTGCTCAGGGTGCTGGGTGCTCAGTACTCAGGGTGCTGGGTGCTCAGTGCTCAGTGTGCTGGGTGCTCAGTGCTCCGGGTCCTGGGTGCTCAGTGCTCAGGGTGCTGGGTGCTCAGTACTCAGGGTGCTGGGTGCTCAGTGCTCAGGGTGCTGGGTACTCAGTCCTCAGGGTGCTCAGTGCTCAGGGTGCTGGGTGCTCACTCCTCGGGGTGCTCCGTGCTCAGTGCTCGGGGTGCTGGGTGCTCAGTGCTCAGGGTGCTGGGTGATCAGTATTCAGCGTGCTGGGTGCTCAGTTCTCGGGGTGCTCGGTGCTCAGTACTCAAGGTGCTGGGTGCTCAGTGTTCAGGGTGCTGGGTGCCCAGTCCTCGGGGTGCTTCGTTCTCAGTGCTCATGGTGCTGGGTGCTCAGTACTCAGGGTGCTGGGTGCTCAGTACTAAGGTTCCTGGGTACTAAGTATTCAGGGTGCTCGGTGCTCAGTACTCAGGGTGCTGGGTGCTCAGTGCTCAGGGTGCTGGGTACTCAGTACTCAGGGTGCTGGGTGCTCAGTACTCAGGGTGCTGGGTGCTCAGTGCTCAGGGTGATTGGTGCTCAGTGCTCAGGGTGCTGGGTGCTCAGTACTCAGGGTGCTGGGTGCTCAGTGCTCAGGGTGCTGGGTGCTCAGTGCTCGGGGTCCTGGGTGCTCAGTGCTCAGGGTGCTGGGTGCTCAGTACTCAGGGTGCTGGGTGCTCAGTGCTCAGGATGCTGGGTACTCAGTCCTCAGGGTGCTCAGTGCTCAGGGTGCTGGGTGCTCAGTGCTCGGGGTGCTCGGTGCTCAGTACTCAGGGTGCTGAGTGCTCAGTACTCAGGGTGCTGGGTGCTCAGTACTCATGGTGCTGGGTGCTCAGTACTCAGGGTGCTGGGTGCTCAGTGCTCAGGGTGCTGGTTGCTCAGTGCGCGGGGTGCTGGGTGCTCAGTGCTCGGTGTGCTGGGTGCTCAGTGCTCAGTGCTCAGGGTGTTCTGTGCTCAGTGCTCAGCGCTCAGGGTGCTGGGTGCTCAGTACTCAGGGTGCTGGGTGCTCAGTACTCAGGGTGCTGGGTGCTCAGTGCTCAGGGTGCTGGGTGCTCAGGACTCTGGGTGTTGGGTGCTCAGTACTCAGGGTGCTGGGTGCTCAGTGCTCGGGGTGCTGGGTGCTCAGTGCTCGGGGTGCTTGGTGCTCAGTGCTCAGGGTGCTGGGTGCTCAGTATTCAGCGTGCTGTGTGCTCAGTTCTCGGGGTGCTCGGTGCTCAGTACTCAAGGTGCTGGGTGCTCATTGCTCAGGTTGCTGGGTGCTCAGTCCTCGGGGTGCTCCGTGCTCAGTGCTCAGGGTGCTGGGTGCTCAGTACTCAGGGTGCTCTGTGCTCAGTACTCAGGGTTCTCAGTGCTCAGGGTGCTGGGTGCTCAGTACTCAGGGTGCTCAGTGCGCAGTACTCGGGGTGCTGGGTGCTCAGTACTCAGGGTGCTCAGTGCTCAGTACTCGGGGTGGTGGGTGCTCAGTGCTCAGTGTGCTCAGTGCTCAGTGCTCGGGGTGCTGGGTGCTCAGTGCTCGGGGCGGTGGGTGCTCAGTGCTCGAGGTGCTGGTTGCTCAGTACTCAGGGTGCTGTGTGCTCAGTGCTCAGTACTCAGCGTGCTGGGTGCTCAGTGCTCAGAGTGTTGGGTGCTCAGTAAACAGGGTGCTGGGTGCTCTGTGCTCAGTGCTCAGGGTGCTCAGTTCTCAGGGTGCTCAGTGCTCAGGGTGCTGGGTGCTCAGGGTGCAGGCTGCTCAGTGCTCGGGGTGCTGGGTGCTCAGTGCTCAGTGCTCAGGGTGCTGGGTGCTCAGTGCTCAGTGCTCAGTGCTCAGGGTGCTGGGTGTTCAGTACTCAGGGTGCTCTGTGCTCAGTGCTCAGGGTGCTGGGTGCTCAGTACTCAGGGTTCTGGGTGCTCAGTGCTCGGGGTGCTGGGTGCTCAGTGCTCAGGGTGATCAGTGCTCAGTACAAAGGGTGCTGGGTGCTCAGTGCTCAGGGTGATGGGTGCTCAGTCCTCAGGGTGCTCAGTCCTCAGGGTGCTCGATGCTCAGTGCTCAGTACTCAGGGTGCTCAGTACTCAGGGTGCTGGGTGCTCAGTGCTCGGGGTTCTGGGTGCTCAGTACTCAGGGTGCTGGGTGCTCAGTACTCGGGGTGCTGGGTGCTCAGTACTCAGGGTGCTGGGTGCTCAGTGCTCGGGGTGCTGGGTGCTCAGTGCTCAGGGTGATCGGTGCTCAGTGCTCAGGGTGCTGGGTGCTCAGTGCTCGGGGTGCTCGGTGCTCAGTACTCAGGGTGCTGAGTGCTCAGTACTCAGGGTGCTGGGTGCTCAGTTCTCATGGTGCTGGGTGCTCAGTACTCAGGGTGCTGGGTGCTCAGTGCTCAGGGTGCTGGGTGCTCAGTGCGCGGGGTGCTGGGTGCTCAGTGCTCGGGGTGCTGGGTGCTCAGTGCTCAGTGCTCAGGGTGTTGGGTGCTCAGTGCTCAGTGCTCAGGGTGCTGGGTGCTCAGTACTCAGGGTGCTGGGTGCTCAGTACTCAGGGTGCTGGGTGATCAGTGCTCAGGGTGCTGGGTGCACAGGACTCTGGGTGTTGGGTGCTCAGTACTCAGGGTGCTGGGTGCTCAGTGCTCGGGGTGCTGGGTGCTCAGTGCTCGGGGTGCTGGGTGCTCAGTGCTCAGGGTGCTGGGTGCTCAGTATTCAGCGTGCTGGGTGCTCAGTGCTCGGGGTGCTCGGTGCTCAGTACTCAAGGTGCTGGGTGCTCAGTGCTCAGGGTGCTGGGTGCTCACTCCTCGGGGTGCTCCGTGCTCAGTGCTCAGGGTGCTGGGTGTTCAGTACTCAGGTTGCTCGGTGCTCAGTACTCCAGGTTCTCAGTGCTCAGGGTGCTCAGTGCTCAGTACTCGGGGTGCTGGGTGCTCAGTACTCAGGGTGCTCAGTGCTCAGTACTCGGGGTGCTGGGTGCTCAGTGCTCAGTGTGCACAGTGCTCAGTGCTCGGGGTGCTGGGTGCTCAGTGCTCGGGGCGCTGGGTGCTCAGTGCTCGAGGTGCTGGTTGCTCAGTACTCAGGGTGCTGTGTGCTCAGTGCTCAGTACTCAGCGTGCTGGGTGCTCAGTGCTCAGAGTGTTGGGTGCTCAGTACTCAGGGTGCTGGGTGCTCAGTGCTCAGTGCTCAGGGTGCTCAGTGCTCAGGGTGCTCAGTGCTCAGGGTGCTGGGTGCTCAGTGCTCGGGGTGCTGGGTGCTCAGTACTCGGGGTGCTCAGTGCTCAGTACTCAGGGTGCTGGGTGCTCAGTACTCTGGGTGCTGGGTGCTCAGTACTCAGGGTGCTGGGTGCTCAGTGCTCGGGGTGCTGGGTGCTCAGTGCTCAGGGTGATCGGTGCTCAGTGCTCAGGGTGCTGGGTGCTCAGTCCTCCGGGTGCTCAGTGCTCAGGGTGCTGGGTGCTCAGTGCTCGGGGTGCTCGGTGCTCAGTACTCAGGGTGCTGAGTGCTTAGTACTCAGGGTGCTGGGTGCTCAGTACTCAGGGCGCTGGGTGCTCAGTACTCAGGGTGCTGGGTGCTCAATGCTCAGGGTGCTGGGTGCTCAGTGCTCAGGGTGCTGGGTGCTCAGTGCTCAGTGCTCAGGGTGCTGGTTGCTCAGTACTCAGGGTGCTGGGTGCTCAGTACTCAGGGTGCTGGGTGCTCAGTGCTCAGGGTGCTCTGTGCTCAGTACTCAGGGTGCTGGGTGCTCAGTTCTCGGGGTGCTCGGTGCTCAGTACTCAAGGTGCTGGGTGCTCAGTGCTCAGGGTGCTGGGTGCCCAGTCCTCGGGGTGCTCCGTTCTCAGTGCTCAGGGTGCTGGGTGCTCAGTACTCAGGGTGCTCAGTGCTCAGTACTCAGGGTGCTGGGTGCTCAGTACTCAGGGTGCTGGGTGCTCAGTGCTCGGGGTGCTGGGTGCTCAGTGCTGAGGGTGGTGCTGGGTGCTCAGTACTCAGGGTGCTGGGTGCTCAGTGCTCAGGGTGCTGGGTGCTCAGTACTAAGGTTCCTGGGTACTAAGTATTCAGGGTGCTCGGTGCTCAGTACTCAGGGTGCTGGGTGCTCAGTGCTCAGGGTGCTGGGTACTCAGTACTCAGGGTGCTGGGTGCTCAGTACTCAGGGTGCTGGGTGCTCAGTGCTCAGGGTGCTTGGTGCTCAGTGCTCAGGGTGCTGGGTGCTCAGTACTCAGGGTGCTGGGTGCTCAGTGCTCAGTGTGCTGGGTGCTCAGTGCTCCGGGTCCTGGGTGCTCAGTGCTCAGGGTGCTGGGTGCTCAGTACTCAGGGTGCTGGGTGCTCAGTGCTCAGGGTGCTGGGTACTCAGTCCTCAGGGTGCTCAGTGCTCAGGGTGCTGGGTGCTCACTCCTCGGGGTGCTCCGTGCTCAGTGCTCGGGGTGCTGGGTGCTCAGTGCTCAGGGTGCTGGGTGATCAGTATTCAGCGTGCTGGGTGCTCAGTTCTCGGGGTGCTCGGTGCTCAGTACTCAAGGTGCTGGGTGCTCAGTGCTCAGGGTGCTGGGTGCCCAGTCCTCGGGGTGCTCCGTTCTCAGTGCTCATGGTGCTGGGTGCTCAGTACTCAGGGTGCTGGGTGCTCAGTACTAAGGTTCCTGGGTACTAAGTATTCAGGGTGCTCGGTGCTCAGTACTCAGGGTGCTGGGTGCTCAGTGCTCAGGGTGCTGGGTACTCAGTACTCAGGGTGCTGGGTGCTCAGTACTCAGGGTGCTGGGTGCTCAGTGCTCAGGGTGATTGGTGCTCAGTGCTCAGGGTGCTGGGTGCTCAGTACTCAGGGTGCTGGGTGCTCAGTGCTCAGGGTGCTGGGTGCTCAGTGCTCGGGGTCCTGGGTGCTCAGTGCTCAGGGTGCTGGGTGCTCAGTACTCAGGGTGCTGGGTGCTCAGTGCTCAGGATGCTGGGTACTCAGTCCTCAGGGTGCTCAGTGCTCAGGGTGCTGGGTGCTCAGTGCTCGGGGTGCTCGGTGCTCAGTACTCAGGGTGCTGAGTGCTCAGTACTCAGGGTGCTGGGTGCTCAGTACTCATGGTGCTGGGTGCTCAGTACTCAGGGTGCTGGGTGCTCAGTGCTCAGGGTGCTGGTTGCTCAGTGCGCGGGGTGCTGGGTGCTCAGTGCTCGGGGTGCTGGGTGCTCAGTGCTCAGTGCTCAGGGTGTTCTGTGCTCAGTGCTCAGCGCTCAGGGTGCTGGGTGCTCAGTACTCAGGGTGCTGGGTGCTCAGTACTCAGGGTGCTGGGTGCTCAGTGCTCAGGGTGCTGGGTGCTCAGGACTCTGGGTGTTGGGTGCTCAGTACTCAGGGTGCTGGGTGCTCAGTGCTCGGGGTGCTGGGTGCTCAGTGCTCGGGGTGCTTGGTGCTCAGTGCTCAGGGTGCTGGGTGCTCAGTATTCAGCGTGCTGTGTGCTCAGTTCTCGGGGTGCTCGGTGCTCAGTACTCAAGGTGCTGGGTGCTAATTGCTCAGGTTGCTGGGTGCTCAGTCCTCGGGGTGCTCCGTGCTCAGTGCTCAGGGTGCTGGGTGCTCAGTACTCAGGGTGCTCTGTGCTCAGTACTCAGGGTTCTCAGTGCTCAGGGTGCTGGGTGCTCAGTACTCAGGGTGCTCAGTGCGCAGTACTCGGGGTGCTGGGTGCTCAGTACTCAGGGTGCTCAGTGCTCAGTACTCGGGGTGGTGGGTGCTCAGTGCTCAGTGTGCTCAGTGCTCAGTGCTCGGGGTGCTGGGTGCTCAGTGCTCGGGGCGGTGGGTGCTCAGTGCTCGAGGTGCTGGTTGCTCAGTACTCAGGGTGCTGTGTGCTCAGTGCTCAGTACTCAGCGTGCTGGGTGCTCAGTGCTCAGAGTGTTGGGTGCTCAGTAAACAGGGTGCTGGGTGCTCTGTGCTCAGTGCTCAGGGTGCTCAGTTCTCAGGGTGCTCAGTGCTCAGGGTGCTGGGTGCTCAGGGTGCAGGCTGCTCAGTGCTCGGGGTGCTGGGTGCTCAGTGCTCAGTGCTCAGGGTGCTGGGTGCTCAGTGCTCAGTGCTCAGTGCTCAGGGTGCTGGGTGTTCAGTACTCAGGGTGCTCTGTGCTCAGTGCTCAGGGTGCTGGGTGCTCAGTACTCAGGGTTCTGGGTGCTCAGTGCTCGGGGTGCTGGGTGCTCAGTGCTCAGGGTGATCAGTGCTCAGTACAAAGGGTGCTGGGTGCTCAGTGCTCAGGGTGATGGGTGCTCAGTCCTCAGGGTGCTCAGTACTCAGGGTGCTCGATGCTCAGTGCTCAGTACTCAGGGTGCTCAGTACTCAGGGTGCTGGGTGCTCAGTGCTCGGGGTGCTGGGTGCTCAGTACTCAGGGTGCTGGGTGCTCAGTACTCGGGGTGCTGGGTGCTCAGTACTCAGGGTGCTGGGTGCTCAGTGCTCGGGGTGCTGGGTGCTCAGTGCTCAGGGTGATCGGTGCTCAGTGCTCAGGGTGCTGGGTGCTCAGTGCTCGGGGTGCTCGGTGCTCAGTACTCAGGGTGCTGAGTGCTCAGTACTCAGGGTGCTGGGTGCTCAGTTCTCATGGTGCTGGGTGCTCAGTACTCAGGGTGCTGGGTGCTCAGTGCTCAGGGTGCTGGGTGCTCAGTGCGCGGGGTGCTGGGTGCTCAGTGCTCGGGGTGCTGGGTGCTCAGTGCTCAGTGCTCAGGGTGTTGGGTGCTCAGTGCTCAGTGCTCAGGGTGCTGGGTGCTCAGTACTCAGGGTGCTGGGTGCTCAGTACTCAGGGTGCTGGGTGATCAGTGCTCAGGGTGCTGGGTGCTCAGGACTCTGGGTGTTGGGTGCTCAGTACTCAGGGTGCTGGGTGCTCAGTGCTCGGGGTGCTGGGTGCTCAGTGCTCGGGGTGCTGGGTGCTCAGTGCTCAGGGTGCTGGGTGCTCAGTATTCAGCGTGCTGGGTGCTCAGTGCTCGGGGTGCTCGGTGCTCAGTACTCAAGGTGCTGGGTGCTCAGTGCTCAGGGTGCTGGGTGCTCACTCCTCGGGGTGCTCCGTGCTCAGTGCTCAGGGTGCTGGGTGTTCAGTACTCAGGTTGCTCGGTGCTCAGTACTCCAGGTTCTCAGTGCTCAGGGTGCTCAGTGCTCAGTACTCGGGGTGCTGGGTGCTCAGTACTCAGGGTGCTCAGTGCTCAGTACTCGGGGTGCTGGGTGCTCAGTGCTCAGTGTGCACAGTGCTCAGTGCTCGGGGTGCTGGGTGCTCAGTGCTCGGGGCGCTGGGTGCTCAGTGCTCGAGGTGCTGGTTGCTCAGTACTCAGGGTGCTGTGTGCTCAGTGCTCAGTACTCAGCGTGCTGGGTGCTCAGTGCTCAGAGTGTTGGGTGCTCAGTACTCAGGGTGCTGGGTGCTCAGTGCTCAGTGCTCAGGGTGCTCAGTGCTCAGGGTGCTCAGTGCTCAGGGTGCTGGGTGCTCAGTGCTCGGGGTGCTGGGTGCTCAGTACTCGGGGTGCTCAGTGCTCAGTACTCAGGGTGCTGGGTGCTCAGTACTCTGGGTGCTGGGTGCTCAGTACTCAGGGTGCTGGGTGCTCAGTGCTCGGGGTGCTGGGTGCTCAGTGCTCAGGGTGATCGGTGCTCAGTGCTCAGGGTGCTGGGTGCTCAGTCCTCCGGGTGCTCAGTGCTCAGGGTGCTGGGTGCTCAGTGCTCGGGGTGCTCGGTGCTCAGTACTCAGGGTGCTGAGTGCTTAGTACTCAGGGTGCTGGGTGCTCAGTACTCAGGGCGCTGGGTGCTCAGTACTCAGGGTGCTGGGTGCTCAATGCTCAGGGTGCTGGGTGCTCAGTGCTCAGGGTGCTGGGTGCTCAGTGCTCAGTGCTCAGGGTGCTGGTTGCTCAGTACTCAGGGTGCTGGGTGCTCAGTACTCAGGGTGCTGGGTGCTCAGTGCTCAGGGTGCTCTGTGCTCAGTACTCAGGGTGCTGGGTGCTCAGTGCTCGGGGTGCTGCGTGCTCTGTGCTCAGGGTGCTGGGTGCTCAGTGCTCAGGGTGCTGGGTGCTCAGTACTCAGGGTGCTGGGTGCTCAGTGCTCGGGGTGCTCGGTGCTCAGTACTCAAGGTGCTGGGTGCTCAGTGCTCAGGGTGCTGGGTACTCAGTCCTCGGGGTGCTCCGTGCTCAGTGATCAGGGTGCTGGGTGCTCAGTACTCAGGGTGCTCGGTGCTCAGTACTCAGGGTTCTCAGTGCTCAGTACTCAGGGTGCTGGGTGCTCAGTGCTCAGGGTGCTGGGTGCTCAGTACCCAGGGTGCTCAGTGCTCAGTACTCGGAGTGCTTGGTGCTCAGTACTCAGGGTGCTCAGTGCTCAGTACTCGGGGTGCTGGGTGCTCAGTGCTCAGAGTGCTCAGTGTTCAGTGCTCGGGGTGCTGGGTGCTCAGTGCTCGGGGCGCTGGGTGCTCAGTGCTCGGGGTGCTGGGTGCTCAGTACTCGGGGTGCTGTGTGCTCAGTACTCAGGGTGCTCTGTGCTCAGTACTCAGTACTCAGGGTGCTGGGTGCTCAGTGCTCAGGGTGCTGGGTGCTCAGTAATCTGGGTATTGGGTGCTCAGTACTCAGCGTGCTGGGTGCTCCGTGCTCGGGGTGCTGGGTGCTCAGTGCTCGGGGAGCTCGGTGCTCAGTACTCAGTGTGCTGGGTGCTCAGTACTCAGTGCTCTGGGTCCTGGGTGCTCCGTGCTCGGGGTGCTGGGTGCTCAGTGCTCTGGGTGCTTAGTGCTCAGTACTCAGGGTGCTGGGTGCTCAGTACTCAGGGTGCTGGGTGCGCATTCTCAGGGTGCTGGGTGCTCAGTGCTCTGGGTGCTTAGTGCTCAGTACTCAGGGTGCTGGGTGCTCAGTACTCAGGGTGCTGGGTGCTCATTCTCGGGGTGCTGGGTGCTCAGTGCTCGGGGTGCTCGGTGCTCATTACTCAAGGTGCTGGGTGCTCAGTTCTCATTGTGCTGGGTGCTCAGTGCTCGGGGTGCTCGGTGCTCACTACTCAAGGTGCTGTGTGCTCAGTTCTCAGGGTGCTGGGTGCTCAGTTCTCAGGGTGCTGGGTGCTCAGTGCTCAGGGTGCTGGGTGCTCAGTGCTCGGGGTGCTCGGTGCTCAGTGCTCAGGGTCCTGGGTGCTCAGTACTCAGGGTGCTGGGTGCTCAGTACTCCGGGTGCTTTGTGCTCAGTGCTCAGTACTCAGGGTGCTGGGTGCTCAGTACACAGGGTGCTGGGTGCTCAGTGCTCGGGGTGCTGGGTGCTCAGTGCTCGGGGTGCTCGGTGCTCAGTACAAAGGGTGCTGGCTGCTCAGTGCTCGGGGTGCTGGGTGCTCAGTGCTCAGTACTCAGGGTGCTGGGTGCTCAGTGCTCAGTACTCAGGGTGCTGGGTGCTCAGTACTCAGCGTGCTCCGTGTTAGGTACTCAGGGTGCTGGGTGCTCAGTGCTCATGGTGCTGGGTGCTCGGGGAGCTCGGTGCTCAGTACTCAGGGTGCTGGGTGCTCAGTACTCAGTGCTCGGTGTCCTGGGTGCTCCGTGCTCGTGGTGCTGGGCGCTCAGTGCTCTGGGTGCATAGTGCTCAGTACTCAGGGTGCTGGGTGCTCAGTACTCAGGGTGCTGGGTGCTCATTCTCGGGGTGCTGGGTGCTCAGTGCTCGGGGTGCTGGGTGCTCAGTACTCAGGGTGCTGGGGGCTCAGTACTCGGGGTGCTGGGTGCTCTGTACTCAGGGTGCTGGGTGCTCAGTGCTCGGGGTCCTGGGTGCTCAGTCTCAGGGTGCTCAGTGCTCAGGGTGCTGGGTGCTCAGTACTCAATGTGCTGGGTGCTCATTCTCGGGGTGCTGGGTGCTCAGTGCTCGGGGTGCTGGGTGCTCAGTACTCAGGGTGCTGGGGGCTCAGTACTCGGGGTGCTGGGTGCTCTGTACTCAGGGTGCTGTGTGCTCAGTGCTCAGGGTGCTGGGTGCGCAGTCCTCACCGTGCTCAGTGCTCAGGGTGCTGGGTGCTCAGTGCTCGGGGTGCTCGGTGCTCGGTACTCAGGGTGCTGAGTGCTCAGTACTCAGGATGCTGGGTGCTCAGTACTCATGGTGCTGGGTGCTCAGTACTCAGGGGGGTGGGTGATCAGTGCTCAGGGTGCTGGGTGCTCAGTGCTCAGGGTGCTGGGTGCTCAGTGCTCGGGGAGCTGTGTTCTCAGTGCTCGGGGTGATGGGTGCTCAGTGCTCAGTGCTCAGGGTGTTGGGTGCTCAGTGCTCAGTGCTCAGGGTGCTGGGTGCTCAGTACTCAGGGTGCTGGGTGCTCAGTACTCAGGGTGCTGGGTGCTCAGTGCTCAGGGTGCTGGGTGCTCAGTACTCTGGGTGTTGGGTGCTCAGTACTCAGGGTGCTGGGTGCTCAGTGCTCGGGGTGCTGGGTGCTCAGTGCTCGGGGTGCTGTGTGCTCAGTGCTCAGGGTTCTGGATGCATAGTACTCAAGGTGCTGGTTGCTCAGTGCTCAGGGTGCTGGGTGCTCAGTCCTCGGGGTGCTCCGTGCTCAGTGCTCAGGGTGCTGGGTGCTCAGTACTCAGGGTACTCGGTGCTCAGTACTCAGGGTTCTCAGTGCTCAGTGCTCAGGGTGCTGGGTGCTCAGTTCTCAGGGTGCTCAGTGCTCAGTACTCGGGGTGCTGGGTGCCCAGTACTCAGGGTGCTGGGTGCTTAGTACTCAGGGTGCTCAGTGCTCAGTACACAGGGTGCTGGGTGCTCAGTGCTCGGGGTGCTGGGTGCTCAGTGCTCAGTACTCAGGGTGCTGGGTGCTCAGTGCTCGGGGTGCTGGGTGCTCAGTACTCAGCGTGCTGGGTGCTCAGTACTCAGGGTGCTGGGTGCTCAGTGCTCAGGGTGCTGGGTGCTCAGTGCTCAGGGTGCTGGGTGCTCAGTGATCAGGGTGCTGGGTGCTCAGTACTCAGGGTGCTCAGTGCTCAGTACTCAGTGCTCGGGGTCCTGGGTGCTCCGTGCTCCTGGTGCTGGGTGCTCAGTGCTCTGGGTGCTTAGTGCTCAGTACTCAGGGTGCTGGGTGCTCAGTACTCAGGGTGCTGGGTGCTCATTCTCGGGGTACTGGGTGCTCAGTGCTCGGGGTGCTGGGTGCTCAGTACTCAGGGTGCTGGGGGCTGAGTACTCAGGGTGCTGGGTGCTCAGTACTCAGGGTGCTCGGTTCTCAGTACTCAGGGTGTTGGGTGCTCATTCTCGGTGTGCTGGGTGCTCAGTGCTCGGGGTGCTGGGTGCTCAGTACTCAGGGTGGTGGGGGCTCAGTACTCAGGGAGCTGGGTGCTCAGTACTCAGGGTGATCTCTTCTCAGTACTCAGGTTGCTGGGTGCTCAGTGCTCGGGGTGCTGGGTGCTCAGTACTCGGGGTGCTCAGTGCTCAGTACTCAGGGTGCTGGGTGCTCAGTGCTCGGGGTGCTCAGTGCTCAGTACTCGGTGTGCTGGGTGCTCAGTACTCGGGGTGCTGGGTGCTCAGTGCTCAGGGTGCTGGGTGCTCAGTGCTCGGGGTGCTGGGTGCTCAGTGCTGAGGGTGGTACTGGGTGCTCAGTACTCAGGGTGCTGGGTGCTCAGTGCTCAGGGTGCTTGGTGCTCAGTACTCACTGTGCTGGGTGCTCAGTGCTCAGGGTGCTGGGTACTCAGTACTCAGGGTGCTGGGTGCTCAGTACTCACTGTGCTGGGTGCTCAGTGCTCAGGGTGCTGGGTGCTCAGTGCTCAGTGTGCTGGGTGCTCAGTACTCAGGGTGCTGGGTGCTCAGTGCTCAGGGTGATCGGTGCTCAGTACTCAGTGTGCTCAGTACTCAGGGTGCTGGGTGCTCAGTGCTCGGGGTGCTGGGTGCTCAGTACTCGGGGTGCTGGGTGCTCTGTACTCAGGGTGCTGGGTGCTCAGTGCTCGGGGTCCTGGGTGCTCAGTGCTCAGGGTGATCGGTGCTCAGTACTCAGGGTGCTGGGTGCTCAGTTCTCAGGGTGCTGGGTGCTCAGTCCTCAGGGTGCTCAGTGCTCAGGGTGCTGGGTGCTCAGTGCTCAGGGTGCTGGGTGCTCAGTGCTCAGTGTGCTGGGTGCTCAGTACTCAGGGTGCTGGGTGCTCAGTGCTCAGGGTGCTCAGTGCTCGGGGAGCTGGGTGCTCAGTGCTCGGAGTTCTGCGTGCTCAGTACTCAGGGTGCTGTGTGCTCAGTGCTCAGTACTCAGCGTGCTGGGTGCTCAGTGCTCAGAGTGTTGGGTGCTCAGTACTCAGGGTGCTGGGTGCTCAGTGCTCAGTGCTCAGGGTGCTCAGTGCTCAGGGTGCTGGGTGCTCAGGGTGCTGGGTGCTCAGTGCTCGGGGTGCTGGTTGCTCAGTGCTCAGGGTGCTGGTGGCTCAGTGCTCAGTGCTCAGGGTGCTGGGTGCTCAGTGCTCAGTGCTCAGGGTGCTGGGTGTTCAGTACTCAGGGTGCTGGGTGCTCAGTACTCAGGGTGCTTGGTGCTCAGTGCTCAGGGTGCTGGTTGCTCAGTGCTCAGGGTGCTGGGTGCTCAGTACTCAGGGTGCTGGGTGCTCAGTACTCAGGGTGCTCGGTGTTCAGTACTCAGTGTGCTGGGTGCTCAGTACTCAAGGTGCTGGGTGCTCAGTGCTCAGGGTGCTGGGTGCTCAGTACTCAGGGTGCTGGGTGCTCAGTGCTCAGTGCTCAGGGTGCTGGGTGCTCAGTCCTCAGGGTGCTCAGTACTCAGGGTGCTCAGTGCTCAGTGCTCAGTACTCAGGGTGTTCAGTACTCAGGGTGCTGGGTGCTCAGTGCTTGGGGTGCTGGGTGCTCAGTACTCAGGGTGCTGTGTGCTCAGTACTCAGGGTGCTGGGTGCTCAGTACTCAGGGTGCTGGGTGCTCAGTGCTCGGGGTGCTGGGTGCTCAGTGCTCAGGGTGATCGGTGCTCAGTGCTCAGGGTGCTGGGTGCTCAGTCCTCAGGGTGCTCAGTGCTCAAGTTGCTGGGTGCTCAGTGCTCGGGGTGCTCGGTGCTCAGTACTCAGGGTGCTGAGTGCTCAGTACTCAGGGTGCTGGGTGCTCAGTACTCAGGGTGCTGGGTGCTCAGTACTCAGGGTGCTGGGTGCTCAGTTCTCAGGGTGCTGGGTGCTCAGTGCTCAGGGTGCTGGGTGCTCAGTGCTCGGGGAGCTGGGTGCTCAGTGCTCGGGGTGCTGGGTGCTCAGTGCTCAGGGCTCAGGGTGCTGGGTGCTCAGTGATCAGTGCTCAGGGTGCTGGGTGCTCAGTGCTCCGGTTGCTCGGTGCTCAGTACTCAGGGTGCTGGGTGCTCAGTGCTCGGGGTGCTCGGTGCTCAGTACGTTGGGTGCTCACTACTCAGGGTGCTGGGTGCTCAGTGCTCAGGGTACTGGGTGCTCAGTGCTCAGGGTGCTGGGTGCTCAGTGCTCAGGGTGCTGGGTGTTCAGTACTCAGGGTGCTGGGTGCGCAGTGCTCGCGGTGCTGGGTGCTCAGTGCTCAGGGTGCTGGGTGCTCAGTGCTCAGGGTGCTGGGTGCTCAGTACTCGGGGTGCTGGGTGCTCAGTACTCAGGTTGCGGGCTGCTCAGTACTCAGGGTGCTGGGTGATCAGTACTCGGGTGCTGGGTGCTCAGTGCTCAGGGTGCTGGGTGCTCAGTGCTCGGGGTGCTGGGTGTTCAGTGCTCAGTACTCAGGGTGCTTGGGTGCTCAGTGCTCGGGGTGCTGGGTGCTCAGTGCTCAGTACTCAGGGTGCTGGGTGCTCAGTGCTCAGGGTGCTGGGTGCTCAGTGCTCAGGGTGCTGGGTGCTCAGTGCTCAGGGTGCTGGGTGCTCAGTACTCAGGGTGCTGGGTGCTCAGTCCTCAGAGTGCTGGGTGGTCAGTGCTCGGGGTGCTCGGTGCTCAGTGCTCAATGTGCTGGGTGCTCAGTACTCAGGGTGCTCATTGCACAGGGTCCTGGGTGCTCAGTACTCAGGGTGCTGGGTGCTCAGTGCTCAGGGTGCTCGGTGCTCAGTACGTTGGGTGCTCAGTACTCAGGGTGCTGGGTGCTCAGTGCTCAGGGTGCTGGGTGCTCACTACTCAGGGTGCTGGGTGCTCAGAGCTCGCGGTGCTGGGTGCTCAGTACTCAGGGTGCTGGGTGCTCGGTGCTCAATACGCTGGGTGCTCACTACTCAGGGTGCTGGGTGCTCAGTGCTCGGGGTGCTGGGTGCTCAGTACTCAGGGTGCTGGGTGCTCAGTGCTCGGGGTGCTCGGTGCTCAGTACGCTGGGTGCTCAGTACTCAGGGTGCTGGGTGCTCAGTACTCAGGGTGCTCAGTGCTCAGTACTTAGGGTGCTCAGTGCTCAGTGCTCAGGGTGCTGGGTGCTCAGTGCTCGGGGTGCTGGGTGCTCAGTGCTCGGGGTGCTGGGTGCTCAGTGCTCAGGGTGCTGGGTGCTCAGGGCTCAGGTTGCTGGGTGCTCAGTACTCAGGATGCTCGGTGCTCAGTACTCAGGGTTCTCAGTGCTCAGTGCTCAGGGTGCTGGGTGCTCAGTTCTCAGGGTGCTCAGTGCTCAGCACTCGGGGTGCTGGGTGCTCAGTGCTCAGGGTGCTCAGTGCTCAGCACTCGGGGTGCTGGGTGCTCAGTGCTCAGGGTGCTCAGTGCTCGGGGAGCTGGGTGCTCAGTGCTCGGAGTTCTGCGTGCTCAGTACTCAGGGTGCTGTGTGCTCAGTGCTCAGTACTCAGCGTGCTGGGTGCTCAGTGCTCAGAGTGTTGGGTGCTCAGTACTCAGGGTGCTGGGTGCTCAGTGCTCAGTGCTCAGGGTGCTCAGTGCTCAGGGTGCTGGGTGCTCAGGGTGCTGGGTGCTCAGTGCTCGGGGTGCTGGTTGCTCAGTGCTCAGGGTGCTGGTGGCTCAGTGCTCAGTGCTCAGGGTGCTGGGTGCTCAGTGCTCAGTGCTCAGGGTGCTGGGTGTTCAGTACTCAGGGTGCTGGGTGCTCAGTACTCAGGGTGCTTGGTGCTCAGTGCTCAGGGTGCTGGTTGCTCAGTGCTCAGGGTGCTGGGTGCTCAGTACTCAGGGTGCTGGGTGCTCAGTACTCAGGGTGCTCGGTGTTCAGTACTCAGTGTGCTGGGTGCTCAGTACTCAAGGTGTTGGGTGCTCAGTGCTCAGGGTGCTGGGTGCTCAGTACTCAGGGTGCTGGGTGCTCAGTGCTCAGTGCTCAGGGTGCTGGGTGCTCAGTCCTCAGGGTGCTCAGTACTCAGGGTGCTCAGTGCTCAGTGCTCAGTACTCAGGGTGTTCAGTACTCAGGGTGCTGGGTGCTCAGTGCTTGGGGTGCTGGGTGCTCAGTACTCAGGGTGCTGTGTGCTCAGTACTCAGGGTGCTGGGTGCTCAGTACTCAGGGTGCTGGGTGCTCAGTGCTCGGGGTGCTGGGTGCTCAGTGCTCAGGGTGATCGGTGCTCAGTGCTCAGGGTGCTGGGTGCTCAGTCCTCAGGGTTCTCAGTGCTCAAGTTGCTGGGTGCTCAGTGCTCGGGGTGCTCGGTGCTCAGTACTCAGGGTGCTGAGTGCTCAGTACTCAGGGTGCTGGGTGCTCAGTACTCAGGGTGCTGGGTGCTCAGTACTCAGGGTGCTGGGTGCTCAGTTCTCAGGGTGCTGGGTGCTCAGTGCTCAGGGTGCTGGGTGCTCAGTGCTCGGGGAGCTGGGTGCTCAGTGCTCGGGGTGCTGGGTGCTCAGTGCTCAGGGCTCAGGGTGCTGGGTGCTCAGTGATCAGTGCTCAGGGTGCTGGGTGCTCAGTGCTCCGGTTGCTCGGTGCTCAGTACTCAGGGTGCTGGGTGCTCAGTGCTCGGGGTGCTCGGTGCTCAGTACGTTGGGTGCTCACTACTCAGGGTGCTGGGTGCTCAGTGCTCAGGGTACTGGGTGCTCAGTGCTCAGGGTGCTGGGTGCTCAGTGCTCAGGGTGCTGGGTGTTCAGTACTCAGGGTGCTGGGTGCGCAGTGCTCGCGGTGCTGGGTGCTCAGTGCTCAGGGTGCTGGGTGCTCAGTGCTCAGGGTGCTGGGTGCTCAGTACTCGGGGTGCTGGGTGCTCAGTACTCAGGTTGCGGGCTGCTCAGTACTCAGGGTGCTGGGTGATCAGTACTCGGGTGCTGGGTGCTCAGTGCTCAGGGTGCTGGGTGCTCAGTGCTCGGGGTGCTGGGTGCTCAGTGCTCAGTACTCAGGGTGCTTGGGTGCTCAGTGCTCGGGGTGCTGGGTGCTCAGTGCTCAGTACTCAGGGTGCTGGGTGCTCAGTGCTCAGGGTGCTGGGTGCTCAGTGCTCAGGGTGCTGGGTGCTCAGTGCTCAGGGTGCTGGGTGCTCAGTACTCAGGGTGCTGGGTGCTCAGTCCTCAGAGTTCTGGGTGGTCAGTGCTCGGGGTGCTCGGTGCTCAGTGCTCAATGTGCTGGGTGCTCAGTACTCAGGGTGCTCATTGCACAGGGTCCTGGGTGCTCAGTACTCAGGGTGCTGGGTGCTCAGTGCTCAGGGTGCTCGGTGCTCAGTACGTTGGGTGCTCAGTACTCAGGGTGCTGGGTGCTCAGTGCTCAGGGTGCTGGGTGCTCACTACTCAGGGTGCTGGGTGCTCAGAGCTCGCGGTGCTGGGTGCTCAGTACTCAGGGTGCTGGGTGCTCAGTTCTCGGGGTGCTCGGTGCTCAGTACGCTGGGTGGTCAGTACTCAGGGTGCTGGGTGCTCAGTACTCAGGGTGCTCGGTGCTCCCTACTCAGGGTGCTGGGTGCTCAGTACTCAGGGTGCTGGGTGCTCGGTGCTCAATACGCTGGGTGCTCAGTACTCAGGGTGCTGGGTGCTCAGTACTCAGGGTGCTCGGTGCTCACTACTCAGGGTGCTGGGTGCTCAGTGCTCGGGGTGCTGGGTGCTCAGTACTCAGGGTGCTGGGTGCTCAGTGCTCGGGGTGCTCGGTGCTCAGTACGCTGGGTGCTCAGTACTCAGGGTGCTGGGTGCTCAGTACTCAGGGTGCTCAGTGCTCAGTACTTAGGGTGCTCAGTGCTCAGTGCTCAGGGTGCTGGGTGCTCAGTGCTCGGGGTGCTGGGTGCTCAGTGCTCGGGGTGCTGTGTGCTCAGTGCTCAGGGTGCTGGGTGCTCAGGGCTCAGGTTGCTGGGTGCTCAGTACTCAGGATGCTCGGTGCTCAGTACTCAGGGTTCTCAGTGCTCAGTGCTCAGGGTGCTGGGTGCTCAGTTCTCAGGGTGCTCAGTGCTCAGCACTCGGGGTGCTGGGTGCTCAGTGCTCAGGGTGCTCAGTGCTCAGCACTCGGGGTGCTGGGTGCTCAGTGCTCAGGGTGCTCAGTGCTCGGGGAGCTGGGTGCTCAGTGCTCGGAGTTCTGCGTGCTCAGTACTCAGGGTGCTGTGTGCTCAGTGCTCAGTACTCAGCGTGCTGGGTGCTCAGTGCTCAGAGTGTTGGGTGCTCAGTACTCAGGGTGCTGGGTGCTCAGTGCTCAGTGCTCAGGGTGCTCAGTGCTCAGGGTGCTGGGTGCTCAGGGTGCTGGGTGCTCAGTGCTCGGGGTGCTGGTTGCTCAGTGCTCAGGGTGCTGGTGGCTCAGTGCTCAGTGCTCAGGGCGCTGGGTGCTCAGTGCTCAGTGCTCAGGGTGCTGGGTGTTCAGTACTCAGGGTGCTGGGTGCTCAGTACTCAGGGTGCTTGGTGCTCAGTGCTCAGGGTGCTGGTTGCTCAGTGCTCAGGGTGCTGGGTGCTCAGTACTCAGGGTGCTGGGTGCTCAGTACTCAGGGTGCTCGGTGTTCAGTACTCAGTGTGCTGGGTGCTCAGTACTCAAGGTGCTGGGTGCTCAGTGCTCAGGTTGCTGGGTGCTCAGTACTCAGGGTGCTGGGTGCTCAGTGCTCAGTGCTCAGGGTGCTGGGTGCTCAGTCCTCAGGGTGCTCAGTACTCAGGGTGCTGGGTGCTCAGTGCTCAGGGTGCTGGGTGCTCAGTGCTCAGGGTGCTGGGTGCTCAGTGCTCGGGGTGCTGTGTGCTCAGTGCTCAGGGTGCTGGGTGCTCAGTGCTCAGGGTGCTGGGTGCTCAGTACTCAGGGTGCTGGGTGCTCAGTCCTCAGAGTGCTGGGTGGTCAGTGCTCGGGGTGCTCGGTGCTCAGTGCTCAATGTGCTGGGTGCTCAGTACTCAGGGTGCTCATTGCACAGGGTCCTGGGTGCTCAGTACTCAGGGTGCTGGGTGCTCAGTGCTCAGGGTGCTCGGTGCTCAGTACGTTGGGTGCTCAGTACTCAGGGTGCTGGGTGCTCAGTGCTCAGGGTGCTGGGTGCTCACTACTCAGGGTGCTTGGTGCTCACAGCTCGCGGTGCTGGGTGCTCAGTACTCAGGGTGCTGGGTGCTCAGTTCTCGGGGTGCTCGGTGCTCAGTACGCTGGGTGGTCAGTACTCAGGGTGCTGGGTGCTCAGTACTCAGGGTGCTCGGTGCTCCCTACTCAGGGTGCTGGGTGCTCAGTACTCAGGGTGCTGGGTGCTCGGTGCTCAATACGCTGGGTGCTCAGTACTCAGGGTGCTGGGTGCTCAGTACTCAGGGTGCTCGGTGCTCACTACTCAGGGTGCTGGGTGCTCAGTGCTCGGGGTGCTGGGTGCTCAGTACTCAGGGTGCTGGGTGCTCAGTGCTCGGGGTGCTCGGTGCTCAGTACGCTGGGTGCTCAGTACTCAGGGTGCTGGGTGCTCAGTACTCAGGGTGCTCAGTGCTCAGTACTTAGGGTGCTCAGTGCTCAGTGCTCAGGGTGCTGGGTGCTCAGTGCTCGGGGTGCTGGGTGCTCAGTGCTCGGGGTGCTGGGTGCTCAGTGCTCAGGGTGCTGGGTGCTCAGGGCTCAGGTTGCTGGGTGCTCAGTACTCAGGATGCTCGGTGCTCAGTACTCAGGGTTCTCAGTGCTCAGTGCTCAGGGTGCTGGGTGCTCAGTTCTCAGGGTGCTCAGTGCTCAGCACTCGGGGTGCTGGGTGCTCAGTGCTCAGGGTGCTCAGTGCTCAGCACTCGGGGTGCTGGGTGCTCAGTGCTCAGGGTGCTCAGTGCTCGGGGAGCTGGGTGCTCAGTGCTCGGAGTTCTGCGTGCTCAGTACTCAGGGTGCTGTGTGCTCAGTGCTCAGTACTCAGCGTGCTGGGTGCTCAGTGCTCAGAGTGTTGGGTGCTCAGTACTCAGGGTGCTGGGTGCTCAGTGCTCAGTGCTCAGGGTGCTCAGTGCTCAGGGTGCTGGGTGCTCAGGGTGCTGGGTGCTCAGTGCTCGGGGTGCTGGTTGCTCAGTGCTCAGGGTGCTGGTGGCTCAGTGCTCAGTGCTCAGGGTGCTGGGTGCTCAGTGCTCAGTGCTCAGGGTGCTGGGTGTTCAGTACTCAGGGTGCTGGGTGCTCAGTACTCAGGGTGCTTGGTGCTCAGTGCTCAGGGTGCTGGTTGCTCAGTGCTCAGGGTGCTGGGTGCTCAGTACTCAGGGTGCTGGGTGCTCAGTACTCAGGGTGCTCGGTGTTCAGTACTCAGTGTGCTGGGTGCTCAGTACTCAAGGTGCTGGGTGCTCAGTGCTCAGGGTGCTGGGTGCTCAGTACTCAGGGTGCTGGGTGCTCAGTGCTCAGTGCTCATTGTGCTGGGTGCTCAGTCCTCAGGGTGCTCAGTACTCAGGGTGCTCAGTGCTCAGTGCTCAGTACTCAGGGTGTTCAGTACTCAGGGTGCTGGGTGCTCAGTGCTTGGGGTGCTGGGTGCTCAGTACTCAGGGTGCTGTGTGCTCAGTACTCAGGGTGCTGGGTGCTCAGTACTCAGGGTGCTGGGTGCTCAGTGCTCGGGGTGCTGGGTGCTCAGTGCTCAGGGTGATCGGTGCTCAGTGCTCAGGGTGCTGGGTGCTCAGTCCTCAGGGTGCTCAGTGCTCAAGTTGCTGGGTGCTCAGTGCTCGGGGTGCTCGGTGCTCAGTACTCAGGGTGCTGAGTGCTCAGTACTCAGGGTGCTGGGTGCTCAGTACTCAGGGTGCTGGGTGCTCAGTACTCAGGGTGCTGGGTGCTCAGTTCTCAGGGTGCTGGGTGCTCAGTGCTCAGGGTGCTGGGTGCTCAGTGCTCGGGGAGCTGGGTGCTCAGTGCTCGGGGTGCTGGGTGCTCAGTGCTCAGGGCTCAGGGTGCTGGGTGCTCAGTGATCAGTGCTCAGGGTGCTGGGTGCTCAGTGCTCCGGTTGCTCGGTGCTCAGTACTCAGGGTGCTGGGTGCTCAGTGCTCGGGGTGCTCGGTGCTCAGTACGTTGGGTGCTCACTACTCAGGGTGCTGGGTGCTCAGTGCTCAGGGTACTGGGTGCTCAGTGCTCAGGGTGCTGGGTGCTCAGTGCTCAGGGTGCTGGGTGTTCAGTACTCAGGGTGCTGGGTGCGCAGTGCTCGCGGTGCTGGGTGCTCAGTGCTCAGGGTGCTGGGTGCTCAGTGCTCAGGGTGCTGGGTGCTCAGTACTCGGGGTGCTGGGTGCTCAGTACTCAGGTTGCGGGCTGCTCAGTACTCAGGGTGCTGGGTGATCAGTACTCGGGTGCTGGGTGCTCAGTGCTCAGGGTGCTGGGTGCTCAGTGCTCGGGGTGCTGGGTGCTCAGTGCTCAGTACTCAGGGTGCTTGGGTGCTCAGTGCTCGGGGTGCTGGGTGCTCAGTGCTCAGTACTCAGGGTGCTGGGTGCTCAGTGCTCAGGGTGCTGGGTGCTCAGTGCTCAGGGTGCTGGGTGCTCAGTGCTCAGGGTGCTGGGTGCTCAGTACTCAGGGTGCTGGGTGCTCAGTCCTCAGAGTGCTGGGTGGTCAGTGCTCGGGGTGCTCGGTGCTCAGTGCTCAATGTGCTGGGTGCTCAGTACTCAGGGTGCTCATTGCACAGGGTCCTGGGTGCTCAGTACTCAGGGTGCTGGGTGCTCAGTGCTCAGGGTGCTCGGTGCTCAGTACGTTGGGTGCTCAGTACTCAGGGTGCTGGGTGCTCAGTGCTCAGGGTGCTGGGTGCTCACTACTCAGGGTGCTGGGTGCTCAGAGCTCGCGGTGCTGGGTGCTCAGTACTCAGGGTGCTGGGTGCTCAGTTCTCGGGGTGCTCGGTGCTCAGTACGCTGGGTGGTCAGTACTCAGGGTGCTGGGTGCTCAGTACTCAGGGTGCTCGGTGCTCCCTACTCAGGGTGCTGGGTGCTCAGTACTCAGGGTGCTGGGTGCTCGGTGCTCAATACGCTGGGTGCTCAGTACTCAGGGTGCTGGGTGCTCAGTACTCAGGGTGCTCGGTGCTCACTACTCAGGGTGCTGGGTGCTCAGTGCTCGGGGTGCTGGGTGCTCAGTACTCAGGGTGCTGGGTGCTCAGTGCTCGGGGTGCTCGGTGCTCAGTACGCTGGGTGCTCAGTACTCAGGGTGCTGGGTGCTCAGTACTCAGGGTGCTCAGTGCTCAGTACTTAGGGTGCTCAGTGCTCAGTGCTCAGGGTGCTGGGTGCTCAGTGCTCGGGGTGCTGGGTGCTCAGTGCTCGGGGTGCTGTGTGCTCAGTGCTCAGGGTGCTGGGTGCTCAGGGCTCAGGTTGCTGGGTGCTCAGTACTCAGGATGCTCGGTGCTCAGTACTCAGGGTTCTCAGTGCTCAGTGCTCAGGGTGCTGGGTGCTCAGTTCTCAGGGTGCTCAGTGCTCAGCACTCGGGGTGCTGGGTGCTCAGTGCTCAGGGTGCTCAGTGCTCAGCACTCGGGGTGCTGGGTGCTCAGTGCTCAGGGTGCTCAGTGCTCGGGGAGCTGGGTGCTCAGTGCTCGGAGTTCTGCGTGCTCAGTACTCAGGGTGCTGTGTGCTCAGTGCTCAGTACTCAGCGTGCTGGGTGCTCAGTGCTCAGAGTGTTGGGTGCTCAGTACTCAGGGTGCTGGGTGCTCAGTGCTCAGTGCTCAGGGTGCTCAGTGCTCAGGGTGCTGGGTGCTCAGGGTGCTGGGTGCTCAGTGCTCGGGGTGCTGGTTGCTCAGTGCTCAGGGTGCTGGTGGCTCAGTGCTCAGTGCTCAGGGCGCTGGGTGCTCAGTGCTCAGTGCTCAGGGTGCTGGGTGTTCAGTACTCAGGGTGCTGGGTGCTCAGTACTCAGGGTGCTTGGTGCTCAGTGCTCAGGGTGCTGGTTGCTCAGTGCTCAGGGTGCTGGGTGCTCAGTACTCAGGGTGCTGGGTGCTCAGTACTCAGGGTGCTCGGTGTTCAGTACTCAGTGTGCTGGGTGCTCAGTACTCAAGGTGCTGGGTGCTCAGTGCTCAGGGTGCTGGGTGCTCAGTACTCAGGGTGCTGGGTGCTCAGTGCTCAGTGCTCAGGGTGCTGGGTGCTCAGTCCTCAGGGTGCTCAGTACTCAGGGTGCTCGGTGCTCAGTGCTCAGTACTCAGGGTGTTCAGTACTCAGGGTGCTGGGTGCTCAGTGCTTGGGGTGCTGGGTGCTCAGTACTCAGGGTGCTGGGTGCTCAGTACTCAGGGTGCTGGGTGCTCAGTACTCAGGGTGCTGGGTGCTCAGTGCTCGGGGTGCTGGGTGCTCAGTACTCAGGGTGCTGGGTGCTCAGTGCTCAGGGTGCTGGGTGCTCAGTGCTCAGGGTGCTGGGTGCTCAGTGCTCGGGGTGCTGTGTGCTCAGTGCTCGGGGTGCTGGGTGCTCAGTGCTCAGGGCTCAGGGTGCTGGGTGCTCAGTGATCAGTGCTCAGGGTGTTGGGTGCTCAGTTCTCCGGTTGCTCGGTGCTCAGTAGTCAGGGTGCTGGGTGCTCAGTGCTCGGGGTGCTCGGTGCTCAGTACGTTGGGTGCTCACTACTCAGGGTGCTGGGTGCTCAGTGCTCAGGGTACTGGGTGCTCAGTGCTCAGGGTGCTGGGTGCTCAGTGCTCAGGGTGCTGGGTGTTCAGTACTCAGGGTGCTGGGTGCGCAGTGCTCGCGGTGCTGGGTGCTCAGTGCTCAGGGTGCTGGGTGCTCAGTGCTCAGAGTGCTGGGTGCTCAGTACTCGGGGTGCTGGGTGCTCAGTACTCAGGTTGCGGGCTGCTCAGTACTCAGGGTGCTGGGTGATCAGTACTCGGGTGCTGGGTGCTCAGTGCTCAGGGTGCTGGGTGCTCAGTGCTCGGGGTGCTGGGTGCTCAGTGCTCAGTACTCAGGGTGCTTGGGTGCTCAGTGCTCGGGGTGCTGGGTGCTAAGTGCTCAGTACTCAGGGTGCTGGGTGCTCAGTGCTCAGGGTGCTGGGTGCTCAGTGCTCAGGGTGCTGGGTGTTCAGTACTCAGGGTGCTGGGTGCGCAGTGCTCAGGGTGCTGGGTGCTCAGTGCTCAGGGTGCAGGGTGCTCAGTGCTCAGGGTGCTGGGTGCTCAGTACTCAGGGTGCTGGGTGCTCAGTCCTCAGAGTGCTGGGTGGTCAGTGCTCGGGGTGCTCGGTGCTCAGTGCTCAATGTGCTGGGTGCTCAGTACTCAGGGTGCTCATTGCACAGGGTCCTGGGTGCTCAGTACTCAGGGTGCTGGGTGCTCAGTGCTCAGGGTGCTCGGTGCTCAGTACGTTGGGTGCTCAGTACTCAGGGTGCTGGGTGCTCAGTGCTCAGGGTGCTGGGTGCTCACTACTCAGGGTGCTGGGTGCTCACAGCTCGCGGTGCTGGGTGCTCAGTACTCAGGGTGCTGGGTGCTCAGTTCTCGGGGTGCTCGGTGCTCAGTACGCTGGGTGGTCAGTACTCAGGGTGCTGGGTGCTCAGTACTCAGGGTGCTCGGTGCTCCCTACTCAGGGTGCTGGGTGCTCAGTACTCAGGGTGCTGGGTGCTCGGTGCTCAATACGCTGGGTGCTCAGTACTCAGGGTGCTGGGTGCTCAGTACTCAGGGTGCTCGGTGCTCACTACTCAGGGTGCTGGGTGCTCAGTGCTCGGGGTGCTGGGTGCTCAGTACTCAGGGTGCTGGGTGCTCAGTGCTCGGGGTGCTCGGTGCTCAGTACGCTGGGTGCTCAGTACTCAGGGTGCTGGGTGCTCAGTACTCAGGGTGCTCAGTGCTCAGTACTTAGGGTGCTCAGTGCTCAGTGCTCAGGGTGCTGGGTGCTCAGTGCTCGGGGTGCTGGGTGCTCAGTGCTCGGGGTGCTGTGTGCTCAGTGCTCAGGGTGCTGGGTGCTCAGGGCTCAGGTTGCTGGGTGCTCAGTACTCAGGATGCTCGGTGCTCAGTACTCATGGTTCTCAGTGCTCAGTGCTCAGGGTGCTGGGTGCTCAGTTCTCAGGGTGCTCAGTGCTCAGCACTCGGGGTGCTGGGTGCTCAGTGCTCAGGGTGCTCAGTGCTCAGCACTCGGGGTGCTGGGTGCTCAGTGCTCAGGGTGCTCAGTGCTCGGGGAGCTGGGTGCTCAGTGCTCGGAGTTCTGCGTGCTCAGTACTCAGGGTGCTGTGTGCTCAGTGCTCAGTACTCAGCGTGCTGGGTGCTCAGTGCTCAGAGTGTTGGGTGCTCAGTACTCAGGGTGCTGGGTGCTCAGTGCTCAGTGCTCAGGGTGCTCAGTGCTCAGGGTGCTGGGTGCTCAGGGTGCTGGGTGCTCAGTGCTCGGGGTGCTGGTTGCTCAGTGCTCAGGGTGCTGGTGGCTCAGTGCTCAGTGCTCAGGGTGCTGGGTGCTCAGTGCTCAGTGCTCAGGGTGCTGGGTGTTCAGTACTCAGGGTGCTGGGTGCTCAGTACTCAGGGTGCTTGGTGCTCAGTGCTCAGGGTGCTGGTTGCTCAGTGCTCAGGGTGCTGGGTGCTCAGTACTCAGGGTGCTGGGTGCTCAGTACTCAGGGTGCTCGGTGTTCAGTACTCAGTGTGCTGGGTGCTCAGTACTCAAGGTGCTGGGTGCTCAGTGCTCAGGGTGCTGGGTGCTCAGTACTCAGGGTGCTGGGTGCTCAGTGCTCAGTGCTCAGGGTGCTGGGTGCTCAGTCCTCAGGGTGCTCAGTACTCAGGGTGCTCGGTGCTCAGTGCTCAGTACTCAGGGTGTTCAGTACTCAGGGTGCTGGGTGCTCAGTGCTTGGGGTGCTGGGTGCTCAGTACTCAGGGTGCTGGGTGCTCAGTACTCAGGGTGCTGGGTGCTCAGTACTCGGGGTGCTGGGTGCTCAGTGCTCGGGGTGCTGGGTGCTCAGTACTCAGGGTGCTGGGTGCTCAGTGCTCAGGGTGCTGGGTGCTCAGTGCTCAGGGTGCTGGGTGCTCAGTGCTCGGGGTGCTGTGTGCTCAGTGCTCGGGGTGCTGGGTGCTCAGTGCTCAGGGCTCAGGGTGCTGGGTGCTCAGTGATCAGTGCTCAGGGTGTTGGGTGCTCAGTTCTCCGGTTGCTCGGTGCTCAGTAGTCAGGGTGCTGGGTGCTCAGTGCTCGGGGTGCTCGGTGCTCAGTACGTTGGGTGCTCACTACTCAGGGTGCTGGGTGCTCAGTGCTCAGGGTACTGGGTGCTCAGTGCTCAGGGTGCTGGGTGCTCAGTGCTCAGGGTGCTGGGTGTTCAGTACTCAGGGTGCTGGGTGCGCAGTGCTCGCGGTGCTGGGTGCTCAGTGCTCAGGGTGCTGGGTGCTCAGTGCTCAGAGTGCTGGGTGCTCAGTACTCGGGGTGCTGGGTGCTCAGTACTCAGGTTGCGGGCTGCTCAGTACTCAGGGTGCTGGGTGATCAGTACTCGGGTGCTGGGTGCTCAGTGCTCAGGGTGCTGGGTGCTCAGTGCTCGGGGTGCTGGGTGCTCAGTGCTCAGTACTCAGGGTGCTTGGGTGCTCAGTGCTCGGGGTGCTGGGTGCTAAGTGCTCAGTACTCAGGGTGCTGGGTGCTCAGTGCTCAGGGTGCTGGGTGCTCAGTGCTCAGGGTGCTGGGTGCTCAGTGCTCAGGGTGCTGGGTGCTCAGTGCTCAGGGTGCTGGGTGCTCAGTACTCAGGGTGCTGGGTGCTCAGTGCTCAGAGTGCCGGGTGGTCAGTGCTCGGGGTGCTCGGTGCTCAGTGCTCAATGTGCTGGGTGCTCAGTACTCAGGGTGCTCATTGCACAGGGTCCTGGGTGCTCAGTACTGAGAGTGCTGGGTGCTCAGTGCTCAGGGTGCTCGGTGATCAGTACGTTGGGTACTCAGTACTCAGGGTGCTGGGTGCTCAGTGCTCAGGGTGCTGGGTGCTCAGTGCTCAGGGTTCTGGGTGTTCAGTGCTCAGGGTGCTGGGTGCTCGGTGCTCGGGGTGCTGGGTGCTCAGTGCTCGTGGTGCTCGGAGCTCAATACTCAGGGTGCTCACTGCTCAGTACTCCGAATGCTGGGTGCTCAGTGCAAGGGGTGCTGATTGCTCAGTGCTCGGGGTGCTCGGTGCTCATTACGCTGGGTGCTCAGTACTCGGGGTGCTGGGTGCTCAGTACTCAGGTTGCTGGGTGCTCAGTACTCAGGGTGCTGGGTTCTTAGTACTCAGGGTGCTCAGTGCTCAGGGTGCTGGGTGCTCAGTACTCATGGTGCTGGGTGCTCAGTGCTCAGGGTGATCAGTGCTCAGTACTCAGGGTGCTCAGTGCTCAGTGCTCTGGGTGCTGGGTGCTCAGTGCTCGGGGTGCTCGGTGCTCAGTGCTCAGGGTGCTGGGTGCTCAGTACTCAGGGTGCTCAGTGCTCAGGGTGCTGGGTGCTCAGTGCTCGGGGTGCTGGGTACTCAGTGCTCAGTACACAGGGTGCTGAGTGCTCAGTGCTCGGGGTGCTGGGTGCTCAGTGCTCGGGGTGCTGGATGCTCAGTACTCAGGGTGCTGGGTGCTCAGTGCTCAGGGTGCTGGGTGCTCAGTACACAGGGTGCTGGGTGCTCAGTGCTCAGGGTGCTGGGTCCTCAGTGCTCTTGGTGCTGGGTGCTCAGTGCTCTGGGTGCTCGGTGCTCAGTGCTCAGGATGCTGGGTGATCAGTATTCAGGGTGCTCATTGCTCAGGGTGCTGGGTGCTCAGTACTCATGGTGCTGGGTGCTCAGTACTCAGGGTGCTCAGTGCTCAGTACTCAGGGTGCTGGGTGCTCAGTGCTCAGGGTGCTGGGTGTTCAGTACTCAGGGTGCTGGGTGCTCGGTGCTCAGGGTGCTGGGTGCTCAGTGCTCAGGGTGCTGGGTGCTCGGTGCTCGGGGTACTCGGTGCTCAGTACTCAGGGTGCTCAGTGCTCAGTACTCAGGGTGCTGGGTGCTCAGTGCTCAGGGTGCTGGGTGCTCAGTACTCAGGGTGCTCAGTGCTCAGTACTCAGCGTGCTGGGTGCTCAGTGCTCAGGGTGCTGGGTGCTTAGTACTCAGGGTGCTCGGTCCTCAGTGCTCAGGGTGCTGGGTGCTCAGTACTCAGGGTGCTGGGTGCTCAGTGCTCAGGGTGCTCAGTGCTCAGTACTCAGGGTGCTCGGTGCTCAGTGCTCAGGGTGCTCAGTGCTCAGTACTCAGGGTGCTCAGTGCTCAGTTTTATGGGTGCTGGGTGCTCAGTGCTCGGGGTGCTGGGTGCTCAGTGCTCAGGGTGCTGGGTGCTCAGTACTCAGGGTGCTCAGTGCTCAGGGTGCTGGGTGCTCAGTGCTAAGTACACAGGGTGCTGAGTGCTCAGTGCTCTGGGTGCTGGGTGCTCAGTTCTCAGTACTCAGGGTGCTGGCTGCTCAGTGCTCGGGGTGCTGGATGCTCAGTATTCAGGGTGCTGGGTGCTCAGTGCTCAGGGTGCTGGGTGCTCAGTACTCAGGGTGCTGGGTGCTCAGTGCTCAGGGTGCTGGGTGCTCAGTACTCAGGGTGCTGGGTCCACAGTTCTCAGGGTGCTGGGTGCTCAGTGCTCGGGGTGCTCAGTACTCAGGGTGCTGTGTGTTCAGTGCTCAGGGTACTGGGTGCTCAGTACTCAGGGTGCTCGGTGCTTAGTACTCAGGGTGCTGGGTGCTCAGTACTCCGGGTGCTGGGTGCTCAGTGCTCGGGGTGCTCGGTGCTCAGTGCTCAGGGTGCTGGGTGCTCAGTACTCAGGGTGCTCTTTGCTCCGGGTCCTGGGTGCTCAGTACTCAGGGTGCTGGGTGCTCAATACTCAGGGTTCTCAGTGCTCAGTACTCAGGGTGCTCAGTGCTCAGTACTCAGGTTTCTCAGTGCTCAGTGTGCTGGGTGCTCAGTGCTCGGGGTGCTGGGTGCTCAGTGCTCAGGGTGCTGGGTGCTCAGTGCTCAGGGTGCTGGGTGCTCAGTGCTCAGGGTGCTCGGTGCTCAGTGCTCAGGTTGCTGGGTGCTCAGTACTCAGGGTGCTTGGTGCTCAGTACTCAGGGTGCTCATTGCTCAGTACTCAGGGTGCTCAGTGCTCAGTACTCAGGGTGCTCAGTGCTCAGGGTGCTAGGTGCTCAGTGCTCGGGGTGCTGGGTGCTCAGTCCTCAGGGTGCTGGGTGCTCAGTGCTCAGGGTGCTCGGTGCTCAGTGCACAGGATGCTGGGTGCTCAGTACTCAGTGTGCTGGGTGCTCAATGCTCGGGGTGCTGGGTGCTCAGTACTCAGGGTGCTGGGTGCTCAGTACTCGGGTGCTCGGTGCTCAGTGCTCAGGGTGCTGGGTGCTCAGTGCTCTGGGTGCTGGGTGCTCAGTGCTCAGTACTCAGGGTGCTGGGTGCTCAGTGCTCGGGGTGCAGGGTGCTCAGTGCTCAGTACTCAGGGTGCTGGGTGCTCAGTGCTCAGGGTGCTGGGTGCTCAGTGCTCAGGGTGCTGGGTGCTCAGTGCTCAGGGTGCTGGGTACTCAGTGCTCGGGGTGCTGGGTGCTCAGTACTCAGGGTGCTGGGTGCTCAGTACTCAGGGTGCTGGGTGCTCAGTGCTCGGGGTGCTGGGTGCTCAGTGCTCGGGGTGCTGGGTACTCAGTACTCGGGGTGCTCGCTGCACAGTACTCAGGGTGCTGGGTGCTCAGTGCTCAGAGTGCTGGGTGCTCAGTACTCAGGGTGCTCTGTGCTTAGTACTCAGGGTGCTGGGTGCTCAGTACTCCGGGTGCTGGGTGCTCAGTGCTCGGGGTGCTCGGTGCTCAGTACTCAGGGTGCTGGGTGCTCAGTGCTCGGGGTGCTCGGTGCTCAGTACGTTGGGTGCTCACTACTCAGGGTGCTGGGTGCTCATTGCTCAGGGTGCTGGGTGCTCAGTGCTCAGCGTGCTGGGTGCTCAGTGCTCAGGGTGCTGGGTGCTCAATACTCAGGGTGCTGGGTGTGCAGTGCTCGGGGTGCTGGGTGCTCAGTGCTCAGGGTGCTGGGTGCTCAGTGCTCAGCGTGCTGGGTGCTCAGTACTCGGGGTGCTGGGTGCTCAGTACTCATGGTGCGGGGTGCTCAGTACCCAGCGTGCTGGGTGATCAGTACTCGGGTGCTGGGTGCTCAGTGCTCAGGGTGCTGGGTGCTCAGTACTCAGAGTGCTCGGTGCTTAGTACTCAGGGTGCTGGGTGCTCAGTACTTCGGGTGCTGGGAGCTCAGTGCTCGGGGTGCTCGGTGCTCAGTGCTCAAGGTGCTGGGTGCTCAGTACTCAGGGTGCTCATTGCTCAGGGTGCTCGGTGCTCAGTACGTTGGGTGCTCAGTGCTCAGTACTCAGGGTTCTCAGTGCTCAGGGTGCTGGGTGCTCAGTGCTCGCGGTGCTGTGTGCTCAGTGCTCGGGGTGCTGGGTGCTCAGTGCTCAGGGTGCTGGGTGCTCAGTACTCAGGGTGCTGGGTGCTCGGTGCTCAGGGTGCTGGGTGCTCAGTGCTCAGGGTGCTGGGTGCTCGGTGCTCGGTGTGCTGGGTGCTCAGTGCTCGGGGTGCTCGGTGCTCAGTACTCAGGGTGCTCAGTGCTCAGTACTCAGGGTGCTGGGTGCTCAGTGCTCAGGGTGCTGGGTGCTCAGTACTCAGGGTGCTGGGTGCTCGGTGCTCAGTACGCTGGGTGCTCAGTACTCAGGGTGCTGGGTGCTCAGTACTCAGTGTGCTCGGTGTTCACTACTCAGGGTGCTGGGTGCTCAGTGCTCGGGGTGCTGGGTGCTCAGTACTCAGGGTGCTGGGTGCTCAGTGCTCGGGGTACTCGGTGCTCAGTACGCTGGGTGCTCAGTACTCAGGGTGCTGGGTGCTCAGTACTCAGGGTGCTCAGCGCTCAGTACTTAGGGTGCTCAGTGCTCAGTGCTCAGGGTGCTGGGTGCTCAGTGCTCGGGGTGCTGGGTGCTCAGTGCTCGGGTTGCTGGGTGCTCAGTGCTCGGGGTGCTGGGTGCTCAGTGCTCAGGGTGCTGGGTGCTCAGTGCTCAGAGTGCTGGGTGCTCAGTACTCAGGGTGCTCGGTGCTAGGTACTCAGAGTGCTCAGAGCTCAGTACTCAGCGTGCTGTGTGCTCAGTGCTCAGGGTGCTCGGTGCTCAGTACTCAGGGTGCTCAGTGCTCAGTACTCAGCTTTCTGGGTGCTCAGTGCTCAGGGTGCTGGGTGCTCAGTACTCAGGGTCCTGGGTGCATAGTACTCAGGGTGCTCGGTCCTCAGGGCTCAGGGTGCTGGTTGCTCAGTACTCAGGGTGCTGGGTGCTCAGTGCTCAGGGTGCTCAGTGCTCAGTACTCAGGGTGCTCGATGCTCAGTGCTCAGGGTGCTCAGTGCTCAGTACTCAGGGTGCTCAGTGCTCAGTGCTCAGGGTGCTGGGTGCTCAGTGCTCGGGGTGCTGGGTGCTCAGTGCTCAGGGTGCTGGGTGCTCAGTACTCAGGGTGCTCAGTGCTCAGGGTGCTGGGTGCTCAGTGCTCAGTACACAGGGTGCTGAGTGCTCAGTGCTCTGGGTGCTGGGTGCTCAGTGCTCAGTACTCAGGGTGCTGGCTGCTCAGTGCTCGGGGTGCTGGATGCTCAGTACTCAGGGTGCTGGGTGCTCAGTGCTCAGGGTGCTGGGTGCTCAGTACTCAGGGTGCTGGGTGCTCAGTGCTCAGGGTGCTGGGTGCTCAGTACTCGGTGTGCTGGGTGCTCAGTACTCAGGGTGCTCGGTGCTCAGTGCTCGGGGTGCTGGGTGCTCAGTGCTCAGTACACAGGGTGCTGAGTGCTCAGTGCTCGGGGTGCTGGGTGCTCAGTGCTCAGTACTCAGGGTGCTCGGTGCTCAGTGCTCGGGGTGCTGGGTACTCAGTGCTCAGTACACAGGGTGCTGAGTGCTCAGTGCTCGGGGTGCTGGGTGCTCAGTGCTCGGTACTCAGGGTGCTGGGTGCTCAGTGCTCGGGGTGCTGGATGCTCAGTACTTAGGGTGCTGGGTGCTCAGTGCTCAGGGTGCCTCGTGGTCAGTACTCAGGGTGCTGGGTGCTCAGTGCTCAGGGTGCTGGGTGCTCAGTACTCAGGGTGCTGGGTCCTCAGTGCTCAGGGTGCTGGGTGCTCAGTGCTCGGGGTGCTCAGTACTCAGGGTTCTGTGTGTTCAGTGCTCAGGGTACTGGGTGCTCAGTACTCAGGGTGCTGGGTGCTCAGTACTCATAGTGCTCAGTGCTCAGTACTCGGGGTGCTGGGTGCTCAGTACTCAGGGTGCTCAGTGCTCAGTACTCGGGGTGCTGGGTGCTCAGTACTCGGGGTTCTGGGTGCTCAGTGCTCAGGGTGCTGTGTGCTCAGTTCTCGGGGTGCTGGGTGCTCAGTGCTCGGGGTGCTCGGTGCTCAGTACTCGGGGTGCTGGGTGCTCAGTGCTCAGGGTGCTGGGTGCTCAGTGCTCAGGGTGCTGGGTGCTCAGTGCTCGGGGTACTCGGTGCTCAGTACTCAGGGTGCTGGGTGCTCAGTACTCAGGGTGCTGGGTGCTCAGTGCTCAGGGTGCTGGGTGCTCAGTACTCAGGGTGCTGGGTGCTCAGTACTCAGGGTGCTAAGAGCTCAGGGTGCTCAGTGCTCGGGGTGCTGAATGCTCAGTGCTCAGTGCACAGGGTGCTGGGTGCTCAGTCCTCGGGGTGCTGGGTGCTCAGTTCTCTGGGTGCTCAGTGCTCAGTACTCAGGGTGCTGTGTGCTCAGTACTCAGGGTGCTGGGTGCTCAGTACTCAGGGAGCTCAGTGCTCGGGTTGCAGTGTGCTCAGTACTCAGGGTGCTGGGTGGTCAGTACTCAGGGTGCTCAGTACTCAGGGTGCTGGGTGCTCAGTGCTCAGGGTGCTGGGTGCTCAGTGCTCGGGGTGCTGGGTGCTCATTCTCGGGGTGCTGGGTGCTCAGTACTCAGGGTGCTGGTTGCTCAGTGCTCGGGGTGCTCGATGCTCAGTACACAGGGTGCTGGGTGCTCAGTGCTCGGGGTGCTGGGTGCTCAGTACTCAGGGTGCTGGGTGCTCAGGGCTCAGTGCTCAGGGTGCTCAGTGCTCAGGGTGCTGGGTGCTCAGGGTGCTGGGTGCTCAGTGCTCGGGGTGCTGGGTGCTCAGTGCTCAGGGTGCTGCGTGCTCAGTGCTCAGTGCTCAGGGTGCTGGGTGCTCAGTGCTCAGTGCTCAGGGTGCTGGGTGTTCAGTACTCAGGGTGCTGGGTGCTCAGTACTCAGGGTGCTGGGTGCTCAGTGCTCAGGGTGCTGGGTGCTCAGTGCTCAGGGTGCTGGGTGCTCAGTACTCAGGGTGCTCGGTGCTCAGTACTCAGGGTGCTCGGTGCTCAGTGCTCAGGGTGCTGGGTGCTCAGTGCTCGGGGTGCTGGGTGTTCAGTACTCAGGGTGCTGGGTGCTCAGTACTGAGGGTGCTGGGTGCTCAGTGCTCAGGGTGCTGGGTGCTCAGTGCTCAGGGTGCTGGGTGCTCAGTACTCAGGGTGCTCCGTGCTCAGTACTCAGTGTTCTCGGTGCTCAGTGCTCAGGGTGCTGGGTGCACAGTGCTCAGGGTGCTGGGTGCTCAGTACTCGGGGTGCTGGGTGCTCAGTACTCAGCGTGCTGGGTGCTCAGTGCTCAGGGTGCTGGTTGCTCAGTGCTCAGGGTGCTGGGTGCTCAGTGCTCAGTGCTCAGGGTGCTGGGTGTTCAGTACTCAGGGTGCTGGGTGCTCAGTACTCAGGGTGCTTGGTGCTCAGTGCTCAGGGTGCTGGTTGCTCAGTGCTCAGGGTGCTGGGTGCTCAGTACTCAGGGTGCTGGGTGCTCAGTACTCAGGGTGCTCGGTGTTCAGTACTCAGTGTGCTGGGTGCTCAGTACTCAAGGTGCTGGGTGCTCAGTGCTCAGGGTGCTGGGTGCTCAGTACTCAGGGTGCTGGGTGCTCAGTGCTCAGTGCTCAGGGTGCTGGGTGCTCAGTCCTCAGGGTGCTCAGTACTCAGGGTGCTCGGTGCTCAGTGCTCAGTACTCAGGGTGTTCAGTACTCAGGGTGCTGGGTGCTCAGTGCTTGGGGTGCTGGGTGCTCAGTACTCAGGGTGCTGGGTGCTCAGTACTCAGGGTGCTGGGTGCTCAGTACTCAGGGTGCTGGGTGCTCAGTGCTCGGGGTGCTGGGTGCTCAGTACTCAGGGTGCTGGGTGCTCAGTGCTCAGGGTGCTGGGTGCTCAGTGCTCAGGGTGCTGGGTGCTCAGTGCTCGGGGTGCTGTGTGCTCAGTGCTCGGGGTGCTGGGTGCTCAGTGCTCAGGGCTCAGGGTGCTGGGTGCTCAGTGATCAGTGCTCAGGGTGTTGGGTGCTCAGTTCTCCGGTTGCTCGGTGCTCAGTAGTCAGGGTGCTGGGTGCTCAGTGCTCGGGGTGCTCGGTGCTCAGTACGTTGGGTGCTCACTACTCAGGGTGCTGGGTGCTCAGTGCTCAGGGTACTGGGTGCTCAGTGCTCAGGGTGCTGGGTGCTCAGTGCTCAGGGTGCTGGGTGTTCAGTACTCAGGGTGCTGGGTGCGCAGTGCTCGCGGTGCTGGGTGCTCAGTGCTCAGGGTGCTGGGTGCTCAGTGCTCAGAGTGCTGGGTGCTCAGTACTCGGGGTGCTGGGTGCTCAGTACTCAGGTTGCGGGCTGCTCAGTACTCAGGGTGCTGGGTGATCAGTACTCGGGTGCTGGGTGCTCAGTGCTCAGGGTGCTGGGTGCTCAGTGCTCGGGGTGCTGGGTGCTCAGTGCTCAGTACTCAGGGTGCTTGGGTGCTCAGTGCTCGGGGTGCTGGGTGCTAAGTGCTCAGTACTCAGGGTGCTGGGTGCTCAGTGCTCAGGGTGCTGGGTGCTCAGTGCTCAGGGTGCTGGGTGCTCAGTGCTCAGGGTGCTGGGTGCTCAGTGCTCAGGGTGCTGGGTGCTCAGTACTCAGGGTGCTGGGTGCTCAGTGCTCAGAGTGCCGGGTGGTCAGTGCTCGGGGTGCTCGGTGCTCAGTGCTCAATGTGCTGGGTGCTCAGTACTCAGGGTGCTCATTGCACAGGGTCCTGGGTGCTCAGTACTGAGAGTGCTGGGTGCTCAGTGCTCAGGGTGCTCGGTGATCAGTACGTTGGGTACTCAGTACTCAGGGTGCTGGGTGCTCAGTGCTCAGGGTGCTGGGTGCTCAGTGCTCAGGGTTCTGGGTGTTCAGTGCTCAGGGTGCTGGGTGCTCGGTGCTCGGGGTGCTGGGTGCTCAGTGCTCGTGGTGCTCGGAGCTCAATACTCAGGGTGCTCACTGTTCAGTACTCCGAATGCTGGGTGCTCAGTGCAAGGGGTGCTGATTGCTCAGTGCTCGGGGTGCTCGGTGCTCATTACGCTGGGTGCTCAGTACTCGGGGTGCTGGGTGCTCAGTACTCAGGTTGCTGGGTGCTCAGTACTCAGGGTGCTGGGTTCTTAGTACTCAGGGTGCTCAGTGCTCAGGGTGCTGGGTGCTCAGTACTCATGGTGCTGGGTGCTCAGTGCTCAGGGTGATCAGTGCTCAGTACTCAGGGTGCTCAGTGCTCAGTGCTCTGGGTGCTGGGTGCTCAGTGCTCGGGGTGCTCGGTGCTCAGTGCTCAGGGTGCTGGGTGCTCAGTACTCAGGGTGCTCAGTGCTCAGGGTGCTGGGTGCTCAGTGCTCGGGGTGCTGGGTACACAGTGCTCAGTACACAGGGTGCTGAGTGCTCAGTGCTCGGGGTGCTGGGTGCTCAGTGCTCGGGGTGCTGGATGCTCAGTACTCAGGGTGCTGGGTGCTCAGTGCTCAGGGTGCTGGGTGCTCAGTACACAGGGTGCTGGGTGCTCAGTGCTCAGGGTGCTGGGTCCTCAGTGCTCTTGGTGCTGGGTGCTCAGTGCTCGGGGTGCTCGGTGCTCAGTGCTCAGGATGCTGGGTGATCAGTATTCAGGGTGCTCATTGCTCAGGGTGCTGGGTGCTCAGTACTCATGGTGCTGGGTGCTCAGTACTCAGGGTGCTCAGTGCTCAGTACTCAGGGTGCTGGGTGCTCAGTGCTCAGGGTGCTGGGTGTTCAGTACTCAGGGTGCTGGGTGCTCGGTGCTCAGGGTGCTGGGTGCTCAGTGCTCAGGGTGCTGGGTGCTCGGTGCTCGGGGTACTCGGTGCTCAGTACTCAGGGTGCTCAGTGCTCAGTACTCAGGGTGCTGGGTGCTCAGTGCTCAGGGTGCTGGGTGCTCAGTACTCAGGGTGCTGGGTGCTCGGTGCTCAGTACGCTGGGTGCTCAGTACTCAGGGTGCTGGGTGCTCAGTACTCAGGGTGCTCGGTGCTCACTACTCAGGGTGCTGGGTGCTCAGTGCTCGGGGTGCTGGGTGCTCAGTACTTAGGGTGCTCAGTGCTCAGTGCTCAGGGTGCTGGGTGCTCAGTGCTCGGGGTGCTGGGTGCTCAGTGCTCGGGGTGCTGGGTGCTCAGTGCTCGGGGTGCTGGGTGCTCAGTGCTCAGGGTGCTGGGTGCTCAGTGCTCAGAGTGCTGGGTGCTCAGTACTCAGGGTGCTCGGTGCTCAGTACTCAGAGTGCTCAGTGCTCAGTACTCAGCGTGCTGGGTGCTCAGTGCTCTGGGTGCTCGGTGCTCAGTACTCAGGGTGCTCAGTGCTCAGTACTCAGGGTGCTGGGTGCTCAGTGCTCAGGGTGCTGGGTGCTCAGTACTCAGGGTGCTGGGTGCTTAGTACTCAGGGTGCTCGGTCCTCAGTGCTCAGGGTACTGGGTGCTCAGTACTCAGGGTGCTCGGTGCTTAGTACTCAGGGTGCTGGGTGCTCAGTACTCCGGGTGCTGGGTGCTCATTGCTCGGTGTGCTCGGTGCTCAGTGCTCAGGGTGCTGGGTGCTCAGTACTCAGGGTGATCTTTGCTCCGGGTCCTGGGTGCTCAGTACTCAGGGTGCTGGGTGCTCAATACTCATGGTGCTCAGTGCTCAGTACTCAGGGTGCTCAGTGCTCAGTGCTCAGGGTGCTGGGTGCTCAGTGCTCGGGGTGCTGGGTGCTCAGTGCTCGGGGTGCTGGGTGCTCAGTGCTCGGGGTGCTGTGTGCTCAGTGCTCAGGGTGCTGGGTGCTCAGTGCTCAGAGTGCTGGGTGCTCAGTACTCAGGGTGCTCGGTGCTCAGTACTCAGAGTGCTCAGTGCTCAGTACTCAGCGTGCTGAGTGCTCAGTGCTCTGGGTGCTCGGTGCTCAGTACTCAGGGTGCTCAGTGCTCAGTACTCAGCGTGCTGGGTGCTCAGTGCTCAGGGTGCTGGGTGCTTAGTACTCAGGGTGCTCGGTCCTCAGTGCTCAGGGTGCTGGGTGCTCAGTACTCAGGGTGCTGGGTGCTCAGTGCTCAGGGTGCTCAGTGCTCAGTACTCAGGGTGCTCGGTGCTCAGTGCTCAGGGTGCTCAGTGCTCAGTACTCAGGGTGCTCAGTGCTCAGTTTTATGGGTGCTGGGTGCTCAGTGCTCGGGGTGCTGGGTGCTCAGTGCTCAGGGTGCTGGGTGCTCAGTACTCAGGGTGCTCAGTGCTCAGGGTGCTGGGTGCTCAGTGCTAAGTACACAGGGTGCTGAGTGCTCAGTGCTCTGGGTGCTGGGTGCTCAGTTCTCAGTACTCAGGGTGCTGGCTGCTCAGTGCTCGGGGTGCTGGATGCTCAGTATTCAGGGTGCTGGGTGCTCAGTGCTCAGGGTGCTGGGTGCTCAGTACTCAGGGTGCTGGGTGCTCAGTGCTCAGGGTGCTGGGTGCTCAGTACTCAGGGTGCTGGGTCCACAGTTCTCAGGGTGCTGGGTGCTCAGTGCTCGGGGTGCTCAGTACTCAGGGTGCTGTGTGTTCAGTGCTCAGGGTACTGGGTGCTCAGTACTCAGGGTGCTCGGTGCTTAGTACTCAGGGTGCTGGGTGGTCAGTACTCCGGGTGCTGGGTGCTCAGTGCTCGGGGTGCTCGGTGCTCAGTGCTCAGGGTGCTGGGTGCTCAGTACTCAGGGTGCTCTTTGCTCCGGGTCCTGGGTGCTCAGTACTCAGGGTGCTGGGTGCTCAATACTCAGGGTTCTCAGTGCTCAGTACTCAGGGTGCTCAGTGCTCAGGGTGCTGGATGCTCTGTGCTCAGGGTCCTCGGTGCTTAGTACTCAGGGTGCTCGGTGCTCGGGGTGCTGGGTGCTCAGTGCTCGGGGTGCTGGGTGCTCAGTTCTCGGGGTGCTGGGTGCTCAGTGCTCGGGGTGCTGGGTGCTCAGTGCTCGGGGTGCTGGTTGCTCAGTGCTCAGGGTGCTCAGTGCTCAGTACTCAGAGTGCTCAGTGCTCAGTGCTCAGGGTGCTCAGTGCTCAGTACTCAGGGTGCTCAGTGCTCAGTGCTCAGGGTGCTGGGTGCTCAGTGCTCAGGGTGCTGGGTACTCAGTACTCAGGGTGCTGGTTGCTCAGTGCTCGGGGTGCTCGATGCTCAGTACACAGGTTGCTGGGTGCTCAGTGCTCGGGGTGCTGGGTGCTCAGTACTCAGGGTGCTGGGTGCTCAGGGCTCAGTACTCAGCGTGCTGGGTGCTCAGTGCTCAGAGTGTTGGGTGCTCAGTACTCAGGCTGCTGGGTGCTCAGTGCTCAGTGCTCAGGGTGCTCAGTACTCAGGGTGCTGGGTGCTCAGTACTCAGTGTGCTCGGTGTTCACTACTCAGGGTGCTGGGTGCTCAGTGCTCGGGGTGCTGGGTGCTCAGTACTCAGGGTGCTGGGTGCTCAGTGCTCGGGGTACTCGGTGCTCAGTACGCTGGGTGCTCAGTACTCAGGGTGCTGGGTGCTCAGTACTCAGGGTGCTCAGCGCTCAGTACTTAGGGTGCTCAGTGCTCAGTGCTCAGGGTGCTGGGTGCTCAGTGCTCGGGGTGCTGGGTGCTCAGTGCTCGGGTTGCTGGGTGCTCAGTGCTCGGGGTGCTGGGTGCTCAGTGCTCAGGGTGCTGGGTGCTCAGTGCTCAGAGTGCTGGGTGCTCAGTACTCAGGGTGCTCGGTGCTAGGTACTCAGAGTGCTCAGAGCTCAGTACTCAGCGTGCTGTGTGCTCAGTGCTCAGGGTGCTCGGTGCTCAGTACTCAGGGTGCTCAGTGCTCAGTACTCAGCTTTCTGGGTGCTCAGTGCTCAGGGTGCTGGGTGCTCAGTACTCAGGGTCCTGGGTGCATAGTACTCAGGGTGCTCGGTCCTCAGGGCTCAGGGTGCTGGTTGCTCAGTACTCAGGGTGCTGGGTGCTCAGTGCTCAGGGTGCTCAGTGCTCAGTACTCAGGGTGCTCGATGCTCAGTGCTCAGGGTGCTCAGTGCTCAGTACTCAGGGTGCTCAGTGCTCAGTGCTCAGGGTGCTGGGTGCTCAGTGCTCGGGGTGCTGGGTGCTCAGTGCTCAGGGTGCTGGGTGCTCAGTACTCAGGGTGCTCAGTGCTCAGGGTGCTGGGTGCTCAGTGCTCAGTACACAGGGTGCTGAGTGCTCAGTGCTCTGGGTGCTGGGTGCTCAGTGCTCAGTACTCAGGGTGCTGGCTGCTCAGTGCTCGGGGTGCTGGATGCTCAGTACTCAGGGTGCTGGGTGCTCAGTGCTCAGGGTGCTGGGTGCTCAGTACTCAGGGTGCTGGGTGCTCAGTGCTCAGGGTGCTGGGTGCTCAGTACTCGGTGTGCTGGGTGCTCAGTACTCAGGGTGCTCGGTGCTCAGTGCTCGGGGTGCTGGGTGCTCAGTGCTCAGTACACAGGGTGCTGAGTGCTCAGTGCTCGGGGTGCTGGGTGCTCAGTGCTCAGTACTCAGGGTGCTCGGTGCTCAGTGCTCGGGGTGCTGGGTACTCAGTGCTCAGTACACAGGGTGCTGAGTGCTCAGTGCTCGGGGTGCTGGGTGCTCAGTGCTCGGTACTCAGGGTGCTGGGTGCTCAGTGCTCGGGGTGCTGGATGCTCAGTACTTAGGGTGCTGGGTGCTCAGTGCTCAGGGTGCCTCGTGCTCAGTACTCAGGGTGCTGGGTGCTCAGTGCTCAGGGTGCTGGGTGCTCAGTACTCAGGGTGCTGGGTCCTCAGTGCTCAGGGTGCTGGGTGCTCAGTGCTCGGGGTGCTCAGTACTCAGGGTTCTGTGTGTTCAGTGCTCAGGGTACTGGGTGCTCAGTACTCAGGGTGCTGGGTGCTCAGTACTCATAGTGCTCAGTGCTCAGTACTCGGGGTGCTGGGTGCTCAGTACTCAGGGTGCTCAGTGCTCAGTACTCGGGGTGCTGGGTGCTCAGTACTCGGGGTTCTGGGTGCTCAGTGCTCAGGGTGCTGTGTGCTCAGTTCTCGGGGTGCTGGGTGCTCAGTGCTCGGGGTGCTCGGTGCTCAGTACTCGGGGTGCTGGGTGCTCAGTGCTCAGGGTGCTGGGTGCTCAGTGCTCAGGGTGCTGGGTGCTCAGTGCTCGGGGTACTCGGTGCTCAGTACTCAGGGTGCTGGGTGCTCAGTACTCAGGGTGCTGGGTGCTCAGTGCTCAGGGTGCTGGGTGCTCAGTACTCAGGGTGCTGGGTGCTCAGTACTCAGGGTGCTAAGAGCTCAGGGTGCTCAGTGCTCGGGGTGCTGAATGCTCAGTGCTCAGTGCACAGGGTGCTGGGTGCTCAGTCCTCGGGGTGCTGGGTGCTCAGTTCTCTGGGTGCTCAGTGCTCAGTACTCAGGGTGCTGTGTGCTCAGTACTCAGGGTGCTGGGTGCTCAGTACTCAGGGAGCTCAGTGCTCGGGTTGCAGTGTGCTCAGTACTCAGGGTGCTGGGTGGTCAGTACTCAGGGTGCTCAGTACTCAGGGTGCTGGGTGCTCAGTGCTCAGGTTGCTGGGTGCTCAGTGCTCGGGGTGCTGGGTGCTCATTCTCGGGGTGCTGGGTGCTCAGTACTCAGGGTGCTGGTTGCTCAGTGCTCGGGGTGCTCGATGCTCAGTACACAGGGTGCTGGGTGCTCAGTGCTCGGGGTGCTGGGTGCTCAGTACTCAGGGTGCTGGGTGCTCAGGGCTCAGTGCTCAGGGTGCTCAGTGCTCAGGGTGCTGGGTGCTCAGGGTGCTGGGTGCTCAGTGCTCGGGGTGCTGGGTGCTCAGTGCTCAGGGTGCTGCGTGCTCAGTGCTCAGTGCTCAGGGTGCTGGGTGCTCAGTGCTCAGTGCTCAGGGTGCTGGGTGTTCAGTACTCAGGGTGCTGGGTGCTCAGTACTCAGGGTGCTGGGTGCTCAGTGCTCAGGGTGCTGGGTGCTCAGTGCTCAGGGTGCTGGGTGCTCAGTACTCAGGGTGCTCGGTGCTCAGTACTCAGGGTGCTCGGTGCTCAGTGCTCAGGGTGCTGGGTGCTCAGTGCTCGGGGTGCTGGGTGTTCAGTACTCAGGGTGCTGGGTGCTCAGTACTCAGGGTGCTGGGTGCTCAGTGCTCAGGGTGCTGGGTGCTCAGTGCTCAGGGTGCTGGGTGCTCAGTACTCAGGGTGCTCCGTGCTCAGTACTCAGTGTTCTCGGTGCTCAGTGCTCAGGGTGCTGGGTGCACAGTGCTCAGGGTGCTGGGTGCTCAGTACTCGGGGTGCTGGGTGCTCAGTACTCAGCGTGCTGGGTGCTCAGTGCTCAGGGTGCTGGTTGCTCAGTGCTCGGGGTGCTGTGTGCTCAGTACTCGCGGTGCTGGGTGCTCACTGCTCAGGGTGCTGGTTCTCAGTGCTCGGGGTACTGGGTACTCAGTGCTCAGTACACAGGGTGCTGGGTGCTCAGTGCTCGGGGTGCTGGGTGCTCAGTGCTCAGTACTCAGGGTGCTGAGTGCTCAGTGCTCGGGGTGCTGGGTGCTCAGTACTCAGGGTACTCGGTGCTCAGTACTCAGGGTGCTGGGTGATCAGTGCTCAGGGTGCTGGGTGCTCAGTACTCAGTGTGCTGGTAGCTCAGTACTCAGGGTGCTGGGTGCTCAGTACTCAGGGTGCTCGGTGCTCAGTACTCAGGGTGCTGGGTCCTCAGTGCTCAGGGTGCTGAGTGCTCAGTACTCAGGTTGCTGGGTGCTCAGTACTCGGGGTGCTGGGTGCTCAGTACTCAGGGAGCTGGGTGCTCAGTACTCACTGTGCTGGGTGCTCAGTACTCGGGTGCTGGGTGCTCAGTGCTCAGGGTGCTGGGTGCTCAGTGCTCAGGGTGCTGGGTGCTCAGTGCTCAGTACTCAGGGTGCTGAGTGCTCAGTGCTCGGGGTGCTGGGTGCTCAGTGCTCAGTACTCAGGGTGCTTGGTGCTCAGTGCTCGGGGTGCTGGGTGCTCAGTGCTCAGGGTGCTGGATGCTCAGTGCTCAGGGTGCTGTGTGCTCAGTGCTCGGGGTGCTGGGTGCTCAGTACTCAGGGTGCAGGGTGCTCAGTACTCAGGGTGCTGGGTGCTCAGTGCTCGGGGTGCTGGGTGCTCAGTGCTCGGGGTGCTGGGTGCTCAGTGCTCGGGGTGCTCGGTGCTCAGTACTCAGGGTGCTGGGTGCTCAGTGCTCGGGGTGCTCAGTACTCAGGGTGCTGTGTGTTCAGTGCTCAGGGTGCTGGGTGCTCAGTACTCAGGGTGCTCGGTGCTTAGTACTCAGGGTGCTGGGTGCTCAGTACTCCGGGTGCTGGGTGCCCAGTGCATGGCGTGCTCGGTGCTCAGTGCTCAAGGTGCTGGGTGCTCAGTACTCAGGGTGATCATTGCTCAGAGTGCTGGGTGCTCAGTACTCAGGGTGCTGGGTGCTCAGTACTCAGGGTGCTCAGTGCTCAGTACTCAGGATGGTCAGTACTCAGTACTAAGTGTGCTCAGTGCTCAGGGTGCTGGGTGATCAGTGCTCGGGGTGCTCGGTGCCCAGTACTCAGGGTGCAGGGTGCTCAGTGCTCAGGGTGCTGGGTGCTCAGTGCTCAGGGTGCTGGGTGCTCAGTGCTCAGGGTGCTGGGTGCTCAGTACTCAGGGTGCTCGGTGCTCGGGGTGCTGGGTGCTCAATGCTCGGGGTGCTCGGTGCTCAGTACTCGGGGTGCTCAGTGCTCAGGACTCAGGGTGCTGGGTGCTCAGTGCTCAGGGTGCTGGGTGCTCAGTACTCAGGGTGCTGGGTGCTCAGTGCTCGGGGTGTTCGGTGCTCAGTACTCGGGGTGCTCAGTGCTCAGTGCTCAGGGTGCTGGGTGCTCAGTGCTCAGAGTGCTGGGTGCTCAGTACTCAGGGTGCTCGGTGCTCAGTACTCAGGGTGCTGGGTGCTCAGTGCTCAGGGTGCTCAGTGCTCAGTACTCAGCGTGCTGGGTGCTCAGTGGTCAGGGTGCTCGGTGCTCAGTACTCAGGGTGCTCAGTGCTCAGGGTGCTGGGTGCTCAGTACTCAGGGTGCAGGGTGCTCAGTGCTCAGTACTCAGGGTGCTCAGTGCTCAGGGTGCTGGGTGCTCAGTGCTCGGGGTGCTGGGTACTCAGTGCTCAGTACACAGGGTGCTGGGTGCTCAGTGCTCGGGGTGCTGGGTGCTCAGTGCTCAGTACTCAGGGAGCTGGGTGCTCAGTGCTCAGGGTGCTGGATGCTCAGTACTCAGGTTGCTGGGTGCTCAGTGCTCAGGGTGCTGGTTGCTCAGTACTCAGGGTGCTGGGTGCTCATTGCTCAGGGTGCTGGGTGCTCAGTACTCAGGGTGCTCATTGCTCAGGGTGCTGGGTGCTCAGTACTCAGGGTGCTGGGTGCTCAGTACTCAGGGTGCTGGGTGCTCAGTACTCAGGGTGCTCAGTGCTCAGTACTCAGGGTGTTCAGGGCTCAGGGTGCTGGTTGCTCACTGCTCGGGGTGCTGGGTGCTCAGTGCTCAGGGTGCTGGGTGCTCAGTGCTCAGGGTGCTCGGTGCTCAGTTCTCAGGGTGCTGGGTGCTCAGTACTCAGGGTCCTGGGTGCTCAATACTCAGGGTGCTCAGTGCTCAGTACTCAGGGTGCTCAGTGCTCAGTACTCAGGGTGCTCAGTGCTCAGGGTGCTGGGAGCTCAGTTCTCGGGGTGCTATGTGCTCAGTCCTCAGGTTGCTGGGTGCTCAGTGATCAGGGTGCTCGATGCTCAGTGATCAGGGTGCTGGGTGCTCAGTACTCAGGGTGCTGGGTGCTCAGTGCTCAGGGTGCTGGATGCTCTGTGCTCAGGGTCCTCGGTGCTTAGTACTCAGGGTGCTCGGTGCTCGGGGTGCTGGGTGCTCAGTGCTCGGGGTGCTGGGTGCTCAGTTCTCGGGGTGCTGGGTGCTCAGTGCTCGGGGTGCTGGGTGCTCAGTGCTCGGGGTGCTGGTTGCTCAGTGCTCAGGGTGCTCAGTGCTCAGTACTCAGAGTGCTCAGTGCTCAGTGCTCAGGGTGCTCAGTGCTCAGTACTCAGGGTGCTCAGTGCTCAGTGCTCAGGGTGCTGGGTGCTCAGTGCTCAGGGTGCTGGGTGCTCAGTGCTCAGGGTGCTGGGTACTCAGTACTCAGGGTGCTGGTTGCTCAGTGCTCGGGGTGCTCGATGCTCAGTACACAGGTTGCTGGGTGCTCAGTGCTCGGGGTGCTGGGTGCTCAGTACTCAGGGTGCTGGGTGCTCAGGGCTCAGTACTCAGCGTGCTGGGTGCTCAGTGCTCAGAGTGTTGGGTGCTCAGTACTCAGGCTGCTGGGTGCTCAGTGCTCAGTGCTCAGGGTGCTCAGTGCTCAGGGTGCTGGGTGCTCAGGGTGCTGGGTGCTCAATGCTCGGGGTGCTGGGTGCTCAGTGCTCAGGGTGCTGGGTGCTCAGTGCTTAGTGCTCAGGGTGCTGGGTGCTCAGTGCTCAGTGCTCAGGGTGCTGGGTTTTCAGTACTCATGGTGCTGGGTGCTCAGTACTCAGGTTGCTGGGTGCTCAGTGCTCAGGGTGCTGGGTGCTCAGTGCTCAGGGTGCTGGGTGCTCAGTACTCAGGGTGCTGGGTGCTCAGTACTCAGGGTGCTCGTTGCTCAGTGCTCAGGGTGCTGGGTGCTCAGGGCGCGGGGTGCTGGGTGTTCAGTACTCAGGGTGCTGGGTGCTCAGTACTCAGGGTGCTGGGTGCTCAGTACTCAGGGTGCTCAGTGCTCAGTACTCAGGGTGCTCAGTGCTCAGTGCTCTGGGTGCTGGGTGCTCAGTGCTCAGTACTCAGGGTGCTGGCTGCTCAGTGCTCGGGGTGCTGGATGCTCAGTACTCAGGGTGCTGGGTGCTCAGTGCTCAGGGTGCTGGGTGCTCAGTACTCAGGGTGCTGGGTGCTCAGTGCTCAGGGTGCTGGGTGCTCAGTACTCGGTGTGCTGGGTGCTCAGTACTCAGGGTGCTCGGTGCTCAGTGCTCGGGGTGCTGGGTGCTCAGTGCTCAGTACACAGGGTGCTGAGTGCTCAGTGCTCAGGGTGCTGGGTGCTCAGTGCTCAGTACTCAGGGTGCTCGGTGCTCAGTGCTCGGGGTGCTGGGTACTCAGTGCTCAGTACACAGGGTGCTGAGTGCTCAGTGCTCGGGGTGCTGGGTGCTCAGTGCTCGGTACTCAGGGTGCTGGGTGCTCAGTGCTCGGGGTGCTGGATGCTCAGTACTTAGGGTGCTGGGTGCTCAGTGCTCAGGGTGCCTCGTGCTCAGTACTCAGGGTGCTGGGTGCTCAGTGCTCAGGGTGCTGGGTGCTCAGTACTCAGGGTGCTGGGTCCTCAGTGCTCAGGGTGCTGGGTGCTCAGTGCTCGGGGTGCTCAGTACTCAGGGTTCTGTGTGTTCAGTGCTCAGGGTACTGGGTGCTCAGTACTCAGGGTGCTGGGTGCTCAGTACTCATAGTGCTCAGTGCTCAGTACTCGGGGTGCTGGGTGCTCAGTACTCAGGGTGCTCAGTGATCAGTACTCGGGGTGCTGGGTGCTCAGTACTCGGGGTTCTGGGTGCTCAGTGCTCAGGGTGCTGTGTGCTCAGTTCTCGGGGTGCTGGGTGCTCAGTGCTCGGGGTGCTCGGTGCTCAGTACTCGGGGTGCTGGGTGCTCAGTGCTCAGGGTGCTGGGTGCTCAGTGCTCAGGGTGCTGGGTGCTCAGTGCTCGGGGTGCTCGGTGCTCAGTACTCAGGGTGCTGGGTGCTCAGTACTCAGGGTGCTGGGTGCTCAGTGCTCAGGGTGCTGGGTGCTCAGTACTCAGGGTGCTGGGTGCTCAGTACTCAGGGTGCTAAGAGCTCAGGGTGCTCAGTGCTCGGGGTGCTGAATGCTCAGTGCTCAGTGCACAGGGTGCTGGGTGCTCAGTCCTCGGGGTGCTGGGTGCTCAGTTCTCTGGGTGCTCAGTGCTCAGTACTCAGGGTGCTGTGTGCTCAGTACTCAGGGTGCTGGGTGCTCAGTACTCAGGGAGCTCAGTGCTCGGGTTGCAGTGTGCTCAGTACTCAGGGTGCTGGGTGGTCAGTACTCAGGGTGCTCAGTACTCAGGGTGCTGGGTGCTCAGTGCTCAGGGTGCTGGGTGCTCAGTGCTCGGGGTGCTGGGTGCTCATTCTCGGGGTGCTGGGTGCTCAGTACTCAGGGTGCTGGTTGCTCAGTGCTCGGGGTGCTCGATGCTCAGTACACAGGGTGCTGGGTGCTCAGTGCTCGGGGTGCTGGGTGCTCAGTACTCAGGGTGCTGGGTGCTCAGGGCTCAGTGCTCAGGGTGCTCAGTGCTCAGGGTGCTGGGTGCTCAGGGTGCTGGGTGCTCAGTGCTCGGGGTGCTGGGTGCTCAGTGCTCAGGGTGCTGCGTGCTCAGTGCTCAGTGCTCAGGGTGCTGGGTGCTCAGTGCTCAGTGCTCAGGGTGCTGAGTGTTCAGTACTCAGGGTGCTGGGTGCTCAGTACTCAGGGTGCTGGGTGCTCAGTGCTCAGGGTGCTGGGTGCTCAGTGCTCAGGGTGCTGGGTGCTCAGTACTCAGGGTGCTCGGTGCTCAGTACTCAGGGTGCTCGGTGCTCAGTGCTCAGGGTGCTGGGTGCTCAGTGCTCGGGGTGCTGGGTGTTCAGTACTCAGGGTGCTGGGTGCTCAGTACTCAGGGTGCTGGGTGCTCAGTGCTCAGGGTGCTGGGTGCTCAGTGCTCAGGGTGCTGGGTGCTCAGTACTCAGGGTGCTCCGTGCTCAGTACTCAGTGTTCTCGGTGCTCAGTGCTCAGGGTGCTGGGTGCACAGTGCTCAGGGTGCTGGGTGCTCAGTACTCGGGGTGCTGGGTGCTCAGTACTCAGCGTGCTGGGTGCTCAGTGCTCAGGGTGCTGGTTGCTCAGTGCTCGGGGTGCTGTGTGCTCAGTACTCGCGGTGCTGGGTGCTCACTGCTCAGGGTGCTGGTTCTCAGTGCTCGGGGTACTGGGTACTCAGTGCTCAGTACACAGGGTGCTGGGTGCTCAGTGCTCGGGGTGCTGGGTGCTCAGTGCTCAGTACTCAGGGTGCTGAGTGCTCAGTGCTCGGGGTGCTGGGTGCTCAGTACTCAGGGTACTCGGTGCTCAGTACTCAGGGTGCTGGGTGATCAGTGCTCAGGGTGCTGGGTGCTCAGTACTCAGTGTGCTGGGTGCTCAGTACTCAGGGTGCTGGGTGCTCAGTACTCAGGGTGCTCGGTGCTCAGTACTCAGGGTGCTGGGTCCTCAGTGCTCAGGGTGCTGAGTGCTCAGTACTCAGGGTGCTGGGTGCTCAGTACTCGGGGTGCTGGGTGCTCAGTACTCAGGGAGCTGGGTGCTCAGTACTCACTGTGCTGGGTGCTCAGTACTCGGGTGCTGGGTGCTCAGTGCTCAGGGTGCTGGGTGCTCAGTACTCAGTGTGCTCGGTGTTCACTACTCAGGGTGCTGGGTGCTCAGTGCTCGGGGTGCTGGGTGCTCAGTACTCAGGGTGCTGGGTGCTCAGTGCTCGGGGTACTCGGTGCTCAGTACGCTGGGTGCTCAGTACTCAGGGTGCTGGGTGCTCAGTACTCAGGGTGCTCAGCGCTCAGTACTTAGGGTGCTCAGTGCTCAGTGCTCAGGGTGCTGGGTGCTCAGTGCTCGGGGTGCTGGGTGCTCAGTGCTCGGGTTGCTGGGTGCTCAGTGCTCGGGGTGCTGGGTGCTCAGTGCTCAGGGTGCTGGGTGCTCAGTGCTCAGAGTGCTGGGTGCTCAGTACTCAGGGTGCTCGGTGCTAGGTACTCAGAGTGCTCAGAGCTCAGTACTCAGCGTGCTGTGTGCTCAGTGCTCAGGGTGCTCGGTGCTCAGTACTCAGGGTGCTCAGTGCTCAGTACTCAGCTTTCTGGGTGCTCAGTGCTCAGGGTGCTGGGTGCTCAGTACTCAGGGTCCTGGGTGCATAGTACTCAGGGTGCTCGGTCCTCAGGGCTCAGGGTGCTGGTTGCTCAGTACTCAGGGTGCTGGGTGCTCAGTGCTCAGGGTGCTCAGTGCTCAGTACTCAGGGTGCTCGATGCTCAGTGCTCAGGGTGCTCAGTGCTCAGTACTCAGGGTGCTCAGTGCTCAGTGCTCAGGGTGCTGGGTGCTCAGTGCTCGGGGTGCTGGGTGCTCAGTGCTCAGGGTGCTGGGTGCTCAGTACTCAGGGTGCTCAGTGCTCAGGGTGCTGGGTGCTCAGTGCTCAGTACACAGGGTGCTGAGTGCTCAGTGCTCTGGGTGCTGGGTGCTCAGTGCTCAGTACTCAGGGTGCTGGCTGCTCAGTGCTCGGGGTGCTGGATGCTCAGTACTCAGGGTGCTGGGTGCTCAGTGCTCAGGGTGCTGGGTGCTCAGTACTCAGGGTGCTGGGTGCTCAGTGCTCAGGGTGCTGGGTGCTCAGTACTCGGTGTGCTGGGTGCTCAGTACTCAGGGTGCTCGGTGCTCAGTGCTCGGGGTGCTGGGTGCTCAGTGCTCAGTACACAGGGTGCTGAGTGCTCAGTGCTCGGGGTGCTGGGTGCTCAGTGCTCAGTACTCAGGGTGCTCGGTGCTCAGTGCTCGGGGTGCTGGGTACTCAGTGCTCAGTACACAGGGTGCTGAGTGCTCAGTGCTCGGGGTGCTGGGTGCTCAGTGCTCGGTACTCAGGGTGCTGGGTGCTCAGTGCTCGGGGTGCTGGATGCTCAGTACTTAGGGTGCTGGGTGCTCAGTGCTCAGGGTGCCTCGTGCTCAGTACTCAGGGTGCTGGGTGCTCAGTGCTCAGGGTGCTGGGTGCTCAGTACTCAGGGTGCTGGGTCCTCAGTGCTCAGGGTGCTGGGTGCTCAGTGCTCGGGGTGCTCAGTACTCAGGGTTCTGTGTGTTCAGTGCTCAGGGTACTGGGTGCTCAGTACTCAGGGTGCTGGGTGCTCAGTACTCATAGTGCTCAGTGCTCAGTACTCGGGGTGCTGGGTGCTCAGTACTCAGGGTGCTCAGTGCTCAGTACTCGGGGTGCTGGGTGCTCAGTACTCGGGGTTCTGGGTGCTCAGTGCTCAGGGTGCTGTGTGCTCAGTTCTCGGGGTGCTGGGTGCTCAGTGCTCGGGGTGCTCGGTGCTCAGTACTCGGGGTGCTGGGTGCTCAGTGCTCAGGGTGCTGGGTGCTCAGTGCTCAGGGTGCTGGGTGCTCAGTGCTCGGGGTACTCGGTGCTCAGTACTCAGGGTGCTGGGTGCTCAGTACTCAGGGTGCTGGGTGCTCAGTGCTCAGGGTGCTGGGTGCTCAGTACTCAGGGTGCTGGGTGCTCAGTACTCAGGGTGCTAAGAGCTCAGGGTGCTCAGTGCTCGGGGTGCTGAATGCTCAGTGCTCAGTGCACAGGGTGCTGGGTGCTCAGTCCTCGGGGTGCTGGGTGCTCAGTTCTCTGGGTGCTCAGTGCTCAGTACTCAGGGTGCTGTGTGCTCAGTACTCAGGGTGCTGGGTGCTCAGTACTCAGGGAGCTCAGTGCTCGGGTTGCAGTGTGCTCAGTACTCAGGGTGCTGGGTGGTCAGTACTCAGGGTGCTCAGTACTCAGGGTGCTGGGTGCTCAGTGCTCAGGTTGCTGGGTGCTCAGTGCTCGGGGTGCTGGGTGCTCATTCTCGGGGTGCTGGGTGCTCAGTACTCAGGGTGCTGGTTGCTCAGTGCTCGGGGTGCTCGATGCTCAGTACACAGGGTGCTGGGTGCTCAGTGCTCGGGGTGCTGGGTGCTCAGTACTCAGGGTGCTGGGTGCTCAGGGCTCAGTGCTCAGGGTGCTCAGTGCTCAGGGTGCTGGGTGCTCAGGGTGCTGGGTGCTCAGTGCTCGGGGTGCTGGGTGCTCAGTGCTCAGGGTGCTGCGTGCTCAGTGCTCAGTGCTCAGGGTGCTGGGTGCTCAGTGCTCAGTGCTCAGGGTGCTGGGTGTTCAGTACTCAGGGTGCTGGGTGCTCAGTACTCAGGGTGCTGGGTGCTCAGTGCTCAGGGTGCTGGGTGCTCAGTGCTCAGGGTGCTGGGTGCTCAGTACTCAGGGTGCTCGGTGCTCAGTACTCAGGGTGCTCAGTGCTCAGGGTGCTGGGTGCTCAGTGCTCGGGGTGCTGGGTGTTCAGTACTCAGGGTGCTGGGTGCTCAGTACTCAGGGTGCTGGGTGCTCAGTGCTCAGGGTGCTGGGTGCTCAGTGCTCAGGGTGCTGGGTGCTCAGTACTCAGGGTGCTCCGTGCTCAGTACTCAGTGTTCTCGGTGCTCAGTGCTCAGGGTGCTGGGTGCACAGTGCTCAGGGTGCTGGGTGCTCAGTACTCGGGGTGCTGGGTGCTCAGTACTCAGCGTGCTGGGTGCTCAGTGCTCAGGGTGCTGGTTGCTCAGTGCTCGGGGTGCTGTGTGCTCAGTACTCGCGGTGCTGGGTGCTCACTGCTCAGGGTGCTGGTTCTCAGTGCTCGGGGTACTGGGTACTCAGTGCTCAGTACACAGGGTGCTGGGTGCTCAGTGCTCGGGGTGCTGGGTGCTCAGTGCTCAGTACTCAGGGTGCTGAGTGCTCAGTGCTCGGGGTGCTGGGTGCTCAGTACTCAGGGTACTCGGTGCTCAGTACTCAGGGTGCTGGGTGATCAGTGCTCAGGGTGCTGGGTGCTCAGTACTCAGTGTGCTGGTAGCTCAGTACTCAGGGTGCTGGGTGCTCAGTACTCAGGGTGCTCGGTGCTCAGTACTCAGGGTGCTGGGTCCTCAGTGCTCAGGGTGCTGAGTGCTCAGTACTCAGGTTGCTGGGTGCTCAGTACTCGGGGTGCTGGGTGCTCAGTACTCAGGGAGCTGGGTGCTCAGTACTCACTGTGCTGGGTGCTCAGTACTCGGGTGCTGGGTGCTCAGTGCTCAGGGTGCTGGGTGCTCAGTGCTCAGGGTGCTGGGTGCTCAGTGCTCAGTACTCAGGGTGCTGAGTGCTCAGTGCTCGGGGTGCTGGGTGCTCAGTGCTCAGTACTCAGGGTGCTTGGTGCTCAGTGCTCGGGGTGCTGGGTGCTCAGTGCTCAGGGTGCTGGATGCTCAGTGCTCAGGGTGCTGTGTGCTCAGTGCTCGGGGTGCTGGGTGCTCAGTACTCAGGGTGCAGGGTGCTCAGTACTCAGGGTGCTGGGTGCTCAGTGCTCGGGGTGCTGGGTGCTCAGTGCTCGGGGTGCTGGGTGCTCAGTGCTCGGGGTGCTCGGTGCTCAGTACTCAGGGTGCTGGGTGCTCAGTGCTCGGGGTGCTCAGTACTCAGGGTGCTGTGTGTTCAGTGCTCAGGGTGCTGGGTGCTCAGTACTCAGGGTGCTCGGTGCTTAGTACTCAGGGTGCTGGGTGCTCAGTACTCCGGGTGCTGGGTGCCCAGTGCATGGCGTGCTCGGTGCTCAGTGCTCAAGGTGCTGGGTGCTCAGTACTCAGGGTGATCATTGCTCAGAGTGCTGGGTGCTCAGTACTCAGGGTGCTGGGTGCTCAGTACTCAGGGTGCTCAGTGCTCAGTACTCAGGATGGTCAGTACTCAGTACTAAGTGTGCTCAGTGCTCAGGGTGCTGGGTGATCAGTGCTCGGGGTGCTCGGTGCCCAGTACTCAGGGTGCAGGGTGCTCAGTGCTCAGGGTGCTGGGTGCTCAGTGCTCAGGGTGCTGGGTGCTCAGTGCTCAGGGTGCTGGGTGCTCAGTACTCAGGGTGCTCGGTGCTCGGGGTGCTGGGTGCTCAATGCTCGGGGTGCTCGGTGCTCAGTACTCGGGGTGCTCAGTGCTCAGGACTCAGGGTGCTGGGTGCTCAGTGCTCAGGGTGCTGGGTGCTCAGTACTCAGGGTGCTGGGTGCTCAGTGCTCGGGGTGTTCGGTGCTCAGTACTCGGGGTGCTCAGTGCTCAGTGCTCAGGGTGCTGGGTGCTCAGTGCTCAGAGTGCTGGGTGCTCAGTACTCAGGGTGCTCGGTGCTCAGTACTCAGGGTGCTGGGTGCTCAGTGCTCAGGGTGCTCAGTGCTCAGTACTCAGCGTGCTGGGTGCTCAGTGGTCAGGGTGCTCGGTGCTCAGTACTCAGGGTGCTCAGTGCTCAGGGTGCTGGGTGCTCAGTACTCAGGGTGCAGGGTGCTCAGTGCTCAGTACTCAGGGTGCTCAGTGCTCAGGGTGCTGGGTGCTCAGTGCTCGGGGTGCTGGGTACTCAGTGCTCAGTACACAGGGTGCTGGGTGCTCAGTGCTCGGGGTGCTGGGTGCTCAGTGCTCAGTACTCAGGGAGCTGGGTGCTCAGTGCTCAGGGTGCTGGATGCTCAGTACTCAGGGTGCTGGGTGCTCAGTGCTCAGGGTGCTGGTTGCTCAGTACTCAGGGTGCTGGGTGCTCATTGCTCAGGGTGCTGGGTGCTCAGTACTCAGGGTGCTCATTGCTCAGGGTGCTGGGTGCTCAGTACTCAGGGTGCTGGGTGCTCAGTACTCAGGGTGCTGGGTGCTCAGTACTCAGGGTGCTCAGTGCTCAGTACTCAGGGTGTTCAGGGCTCAGGGTGCTGGTTGCTCACTGCTCGGGGTGCTGGGTGCTCAGTGCTCAGGGTGCTGGGTGCTCAGTGCTCAGGGTGCTCGGTGCTCAGTTCTCAGGGTGCTGGGTGCTCAGTACTCAGGGTCCTGGGTGCTCAATACTCAGGGTGCTCAGTGCTCAGTACTCAGGGTGCTCAGTGCTCAGTACTCAGGGTGCTCAGTGCTCAGGGTGCTGGGAGCTCAGTGCTCGGGGTGCTGGGTGCTCAGTCCTCAGGTTGCTGGGTGCTCAGTGATCAGGGTGCTCGATGCTCAGTGATCAGGGTGCTGGGTGCTCAGTACTCAGGGTGCTGGGTGCTCAGTGCTCAGGGTGCTGGATGCTCTGTGCTCAGGGTCCTCGGTGCTTAGTACTCAGGGTGCTCGGTGCTCGGGGTGCTGGGTGCTCAGTGCTCGGGGTGCTGGGTGCTCAGTTCTCGGGGTGCTGGGTGCTCAGTGCTCGGGGTGCTGGGTGCTCAGTGCTCGGGGTGCTGGTTGCTCAGTGCTCAGGGTGCTCAGTGCTCAGTACTCAGAGTGCTCAGTGCTCAGTGCTCAGGGTGCTCAGTGCTCAGTACTCAGGGTGCTCAGTGCTCAGTGCTCAGGGTGCTGGGTGCTCAGTGCTCAGGGTGCTGGGTGCTCAGTGCTCAGGGTGCTGGGTACTCAGTACTCAGGGTGCTGGTTGCTCAGTGCTCGGGGTGCTCGATGCTCAGTACACAGGTTGCTGGGTGCTCAGTGCTCGGGGTGCTGGGTGCTCAGTACTCAGGGTGCTGGGTGCTCAGGGCTCAGTACTCAGCGTGCTGGGTGCTCAGTGCTCAGAGTGTTGGGTGCTCAGTACTCAGGCTGCTGGGTGCTCAGTGCTCAGTGCTCAGGGTGCTCAGTGCTCAGGGTGCTGGGTGCTCAGGGTGCTGGGTGCTCAATGCTCGGGGTGCTGGGTGCTCAGTGCTCAGGGTGCTGGGTGCTCAGTGCTTAGTGCTCAGGGTGCTGGGTGCTCAGTGCTCAGTGCTCAGGGTGCTGGGTTTTCAGTACTCATGGTGCTGGGTGCTCAGTACTCAGGTTGCTGGGTGCTCAGTGCTCAGGGTGCTGGGTGCTCAGTGCTCAGGGTGCTGGGTGCTCAGTACTCAGGGTGCTGGGTGCTCAGTACTCAGGGTGCTCGTTGCTCAGTGCTCAGGGTGCTGGGTGCTCAGGGCGCGGGGTGCTGGGTGTTCAGTACTCAGGGTGCTGGGTGCTCAGTACTCAGGGTGCTGGGTGCTCAGTACTCAGGGTGCTCAGTGCTCAGTACTCAGGGTGCTCAGTGCTCAGTGCTCGGGGTGCTGGGTGCTCAGTGCTCAGTACTCAGGGTGCTGGCTGCTCAGTGCTCGGGGTGCTGGATGCTCAGTACTCAGGGTGCTGGGTGCTCAGTGCTCAGGGTGCTGGGTGCTCAGTACTCAGGGTGCTGGGTGCTCAGTGCTCAGGGTGCTGGGTGCTCAGTACTCGGTGTGCTGGGTGCTCAGTACTCAGGGTGCTCGGTGCTCAGTGCTCGGGGTGCTGGGTGCTCAGTGCTCAGTACACAGGGTGCTGAGTGCTCAGTGCTCAGGGTGCTGGGTGCTCAGTGCTCAGTACTCAGGGTGCTCGGTGCTCAGTGCTCGGGGTGCTGGGTACTCAGTGCTCAGTACACAGGGTGCTGAGTGCTCAGTGCTCGGGGTGCTGGGTGCTCAGTGCTCGGTACTCAGGGTGCTGGGTGCTCAGTGCTCGGGGTGCTGGATGCTCAGTACTTAGGGTGCTGGGTGCTCAGTGCTCAGGGTGCCTCGTGCTCAGTACTCAGGGTGCTGGGTGCTCAGTGCTCAGGGTGCTGGGTGCTCAGTACTCAGGGTGCTGGGTCCTCAGTGCTCAGGGTGCTGGGTGCTCAGTGCTCGGGGTGCTCAGTACTCAGGGTTCTGTGTGTTCAGTGCTCAGGGTACTGGGTGCTCAGTACTCAGGGTGCTGGGTGCTCAGTACTCATAGTGCTCAGTGCTCAGTACTCGGGGTGCTGGGTGCTCAGTACTCAGGGTGCTCAGTGATCAGTACTCGGGGTGCTGGGTGCTCAGTACTCGGGGTTCTGGGTGCTCAGTGCTCAGGGTGCTGTGTGCTCAGTTCTCGGGGTGCTGGGTGCTCAGTGCTCGGGGTGCTCGGTGCTCAGTACTCGGGGTGCTGGGTGCTCAGTGCTCAGGGTGCTGGGTGCTCAGTGCTCAGGGTGCTGGGTGCTCAGTGCTCGGGGTGCTCGGTGCTCAGTACTCAGGGTGCTGGGTGCTCAGTACTCAGGGTGCTGGGTGCTCAGTGCTCAGGGTGCTGGGTGCTCAGTACTCAGGGTGCTGGGTGCTCAGTACTCAGTGTGCTAAGAGCTCAGGGTGCTCAGTGCTCGGGGTGCTGAATGCTCAGTGCTCAGTGCACAGGGTGCTGGGTGCTCAGTCCTCGGGGTGCTGGGTGCTCAGTTCTCTGGGTGCTCAGTGCTCAGTACTCAGGGTGCTGTGTGCTCAGTACTCAGGGTGCTGGGTGCTCAGTACTCAGGGAGCTCAGTGCTCGGGTTGCAGTGTGCTCAGTACTCAGGGTGCTGGGTGGTCAGTACTCAGGGTGCTCAGTACTCAGGGTGCTGGGTGCTCAGTGCTCAGGGTGCTGGGTGCTCAGTGCTCGGGGTGCTGGGTGCTCATTCTCGGGGTGCTGGGTGCTTAGTACTCAGGGTGCTGGTTGCTCAGTGCTCGGGGTGCTCGATGCTCAGTACACAGGGTGCTGGGTGCTCAGTGCTCGGGGTGCTGGGTGCTCAGTACTCAGGGTGCTGGGTGCTCAGGGCTCAGTGCTCAGGGTGCTCAGTGCTCAGGGTGCTGGGTGCTCAGGGTGCTGGGTGCTCAGTGCTCGGGGTGCTGGGTGCTCAGTGCTCAGGGTGCTGCGTGCTCAGTGCTCAGTGCTCAGGGTGCTGGGTGCTCAGTGCTCAGTGCTCAGGGTGCTGGGTGTTCAGTACTCAGGGTGCTGGGTGCTCAGTACTCAGGGTGCTGGGTGCTCAGTGCTCAGGGTGCTGGGTGCTCAGTGCTCAGGGTGCTGGGTGCTCAGTACTCAGGGTGCTCGGTGCTCAGTACTCAGGGTGCTCGGTGCTCAGTGCTCAGGGTGCTGGGTGCTCAGTGCTCGGGGTGCTGGGTGTTCAGTACTCAGGGTGCTGGGTGCTCAGTACTCAGGGTGCTGGGTGCTCAGTGCTCAGGGTGCTGGGTGCTCAGTGCTCAGGGTGCTGGGTGCTCAGTACTCAGGGTGCTCCGTGCTCAGTACTCAGTGTTCTCGGTGCTCAGTGCTCAGGGTGCTGGGTGCACAGTGCTCAGGGTGCTGGGTGCTCAGTACTCGGGGTGCTGGGTGCTCAGTACTCAGCGTGCTGGGTGCTCAGTGCTCAGGGTGCTGGTTGCTCAGTGCTCGGGGTGCTGTGTGCTCAGTACTCGCGGTGCTGGGTGCTCACTGCTCAGGGTGCTGGTTCTCAGTGCTCGGGGTACTGGGTACTCAGTGCTCAGTACACAGGGTGCTGGGTGCTCAGTGCTCGGGGTGCTGGGTGCTCAGTGCTCAGTACTCAGGGTGCTGAGTGCTCAGTGCTCGGGGTGCTGGGTGCTCAGTACTCAGGGTACTCGGTGCTCAGTACTCAGGGTGCTGGGTGATCAGTGCTCAGGGTGCTGGGTGCTCAGTACTCAGTGTGCTGGGTGCTCAGTACTCAGGGTGCTGGGTGCTCAGTACTCAGGGTGCTCGGTGCTCAGTACTCAGGGTGCTGGGTCCTCAGTGCTCAGGGTGCTGAGTGCTCAGTACTCAGGGTGCTGGGTGCTCAGTACTCGGGGTGCTGGGTGCTCAGTACTCAGGGAGCTGGGTGCTCAGTACTCACTGTGCTGGGTGCTCAGTACTCGGGTGCTGGGTGCTCAGTGCTCAGGGTGCTGGGTGCTCAGTGCTCAGGGTGCTGGGTGCTCAGTGCTCAGTACTCAGGGTGCTGAGTGCTCAGTGCTCGGGGTGCTGGGTGCTCAGTGCTCAGTACTCAGGGTGCTCAGGGCTCAGGGTGCTGGGTGCTCACTGCTCGGGGTGCTGGGTGCTCAGTGCTCAGGGTGCTGGGTGCTCAGTGCTCAGGGTGCTCGGTGCTCAGTTCTCAGGGTGCTGGGTGCTCAGTGCTCAGGGTGCTGGGTGCTCAGTGCTCAGGGTGCTGGGTGCTCAGTGCTCAGTACTCAGGGTGCTGGGTGCTCAGTGCTCGGGGTGCTGGGTGCTCAGTGCTCGGGGTGCTGGGTGCTCAGTGCTCGGGGTGCTCGGTGCTCAGTACTCAGGGTGCTGGGTGCTCAGTGCTCGGGGTGCTCAGTACTCAGGGTGCTGTGTGTTCAGTGCTCAGGGTGCTGGGTGCTCAGTACTCAGGGTGCTCGGTGCTTAGTACTCAGGGTGCTGGGTGCTCAGTACTCCGGGTGCTGGGTGCCCAGTGCACGGCGTGCTCGGTGCTCAGTGCTCAAGGTGCTGGGTGCTCAGTACTCAGGGTGATCATTGCTCAGAGTGCTGGGTGCTCAGTACTCAGGGTGCTGGGTGCTCAGTACTCAGGGTGCTCAGTGCTCAGTACTCAGGATGGTCAGTACTCAGTACTAAGTGTGCTCAGTGCTCAGGGTGCTGGGTGATCAGTGCTCGGGGTGCTCGGTGCCCAGTACTCAGGGTGCAGGGTGCTCAGTGCTCAGGGTGCTGGGTGCTCAGTGCTCAGGGTGCTGGGTGCTCAGTGCTCAGGGTGCTGGGTGCTCAGTACTCAGGGTGCTCGGTTCTCGGGGTGCTGGGTGCTCAATGCTCGGGGTGCTCGGTGCTCAGTACTCGGGGTGCTCCGTGCTCAGGACTCAGGGTGCTGGGTGCTCAGTGCTCAGGGTGCAGGGTGCTCAGTACTCAGGGTGCTGGGTGCTCAGTGCTCGGGGTGTTCGGTGCTCAGTACTCGGGGTGCTCAGTGCTCAGTGTGCTGGGTGCTCAGTGCTCAGAGTGCTGGGTGCTCAGTACTCAGGGTGCTCGGTGCTCAGTACTCAGGGTGCTGGGTGCTCAGTGCTCAGGGTGCTCAGTGCTCAGTACTCAGCGTGCTGGGTGCTCAGTGGTCAGGGTGCTCGGTGCTCAGTACTCAGGGTGCTCAGTGCTCAGGGTGCTGGGTGCTCAGTACTCAGGGTGCAGGGTGCTCAGTGCTCAGTACTCAGGGTGCTCAGTGCTCAGGGTGCTGGGTGCTCAGTGCTCGGGGTGCTGGGTACTCAGTGCTCAGTACACAGGGTGCTGGGTGCTCAGTGCTCGGGGTGCTGGGTGCTCAGTGCTCAGTACTCAGGGTGCTCAGTGCTCAGGGTGCTGGGTGCTCAGTGCTCGGGGTCCTGGGTACTCAGTGCTCAGTACACAGGGTGCTGGGTGCTCAGTGCTCAGGGTGCTGGATGCTCAGTACTCAGGGTGCTGGGTGCTCAGTGCTCAGGGTGCTGGTTGCTCAGTACTCAGGGTGCTGGGTGCTCATTGCTCAGGGTGCTGGGTGCTCAGTACTCAGGGTGCTCATTGCTCAGGGTGCTGGGTGCTCAGTACTCAGGGTGCTGGGTGCTCAGTACTCAGGGTGCTGGGTGCTCAGTGCTCGGTACTCAGGGTGCTGGGTGCTCAGTGCTCGGGGTGCTGGATGCTCAGTACTTAGGGTGCTGGGTGCTCAGTGCTCAGGGTGCCTCGTGCTCAGTACTCAGGGTGCTGGGTGCTCAGTGCTCAGGGTGCTGGGTGCTCAGTACTCAGGGTGCTGGGTCCTCAGTGCTCAGGGTGCTGGGTGCTCAGTGCTCGGGGTGCTCAGTACTCAGGGTTCTGTGTGTTCAGTGCTCAGGGTACTGGGTGCTCAGTACTCAGGGTGCTGGGTGCTCAGTACTCATAGTGCTCAGTGCTCAGTACTCGGGGTGCTGGGTGCTCAGTACTCAGGGTGCTCAGTGATCAGTACTCGGGGTGCTGGGTGCTCAGTACTCGGGGTTCTGGGTGCTCAGTGCTCAGGGTGCTGTGTGCTCAGTTCTCGGGGTGCTGGGTGCTCAGTGCTCGGGGTGCTCGGTGCTCAGTACTCGGGGTGCTGGGTGCTCAGTGCTCAGGGTGCTGGGTGCTCAGTGCTCAGGGTGCTGGGTGCTCAGTGCTCGGGGTGCTCGGTGCTCAGTACTCAGGGTGCTGGGTGCTCAGTACTCAGGGTGCTGGGTGCTCAGTGCTCAGGGTGCTGGGTGCTCAGTACTCAGGGTGCTGGGTGCTCAGTACTCAGTGTGCTAAGAGCTCAGGGTGCTCAGTGCTCGGGGTGCTGAATGCTCAGTGCTCAGTGCACAGGGTGCTGGGTGCTCAGTCCTCGGGGTGCTGGGTGCTCAGTTCTCTGGGTGCTCAGTGCTCAGTACTCAGGGTGCTGTGTGCTCAGTACTCAGGGTGCTGGGTGCTCAGTACTCAGGGAGCTCAGTGCTCGGGTTGCAGTGTGCTCAGTACTCAGGGTGCTGGGTGGTCAGTACTCAGGGTGCTCAGTACTCAGGGTGCTGGGTGCTCAGTGCTCAGGGTGCTGGGTGCTCAGTGCTCGGGGTGCTGGGTGCTCATTCTCGGGGTGCTGGGTGCTTAGTACTCAGGGTGCTGGTTGCTCAGTGCTCGGGGTGCTCGATGCTCAGTACACAGGGTGCTGGGTGCTCAGTGCTCGGGGTGCTGGGTGCTCAGTACTCAGGGTGCTGGGTGCTCAGGGCTCAGTGCTCAGGGTGCTCAGTGCTCAGGGTGCTGGGTGCTCAGGGTGCTGGGTGCTCAGTGCTCGGGGTGCTGGGTGCTCAGTGCTCAGGGTGCTGCGTGCTCAGTGCTCAGTGCTCAGGGTGCTGGGTGCTCAGTGCTCAGTGCTCAGGGTGCTGGGTGTTCAGTACTCAGGGTGCTGGGTGCTCAGTACTCAGGGTGCTGGGTGCTCAGTGCTCAGGGTGCTGGGTGCTCAGTGCTCAGGGTGCTGGGTGCTCAGTACTCAGGGTGCTCGGTGCTCAGTACTCAGGGTGCTCGGTGCTCAGTGCTCAGGGTGCTGGGTGCTCAGTGCTCGGGGTGCTGGGTGTTCAGTACTCAGGGTGCTGGGTGCTCAGTACTCAGGGTGCTGGGTGCTCAGTGCTCAGGGTGCTGGGTGCTCAGTGCTCAGGGTGCTGGGTGCTCAGTACTCAGGGTGCTCCGTGCTCAGTACTCAGTGTTCTCGGTGCTCAGTGCTCAGGGTGCTGGGTGCACAGTGCTCAGGGTGCTGGGTGCTCAGTACTCGGGGTGCTGGGTGCTCAGTACTCAGCGTGCTGGGTGCTCAGTGCTCAGGGTGCTGGTTGCTCAGTGCTCGGGGTGCTGTGTGCTCAGTACTCGCGGTGCTGGGTGCTCACTGCTCAGGGTGCTGGTTCTCAGTGCTCGGGGTACTGGGTACTCAGTGCTCAGTACACAGGGTGCTGGGTGCTCAGTGCTCGGGGTGCTGGGTGCTCAGTGCTCGGGGTGCTCGGTGCCCAGTACTCAGGGTGCAGGGTGCTCAGTGCTCAGGGTGCTGGGTGCTCAGTGCTCAGGGTGCTGGGTGCTCAGTGCTCAGGGTGCTGGGTGCTCAGTACTCAGGGTGCTCGGTTCTCGGGGTGCTGGGTGCTCAATGCTCGGGGTGCTCGGTGCTCAGTACTCGGGGTGCTCCGTGCTCAGGACTCAGGGTGCTGGGTGCTCAGTGCTCAGGGTGCAGGGTGCTCAGTACTCAGGGTGCTGGGTGCTCAGTGCTCGGGGTGTTCGGTGCTCAGTACTCGGGGTGCTCAGTGCTCAGTGTGCTGGGTGCTCAGTGCTCAGAGTGCTGGGTGCTCAGTACTCAGGGTGCTCGGTGCTCAGTACTCAGGGTGCTGGGTGCTCAGTGCTCAGGGTGCTCAGTGCTCAGTACTCAGCGTGCTGGGTGCTCAGTGGTCAGGGTGCTCGGTGCTCAGTACTCAGGGTGCTCAGTGCTCAGGGTGCTGGGTGCTCAGTACTCAGGGTGCAGGGTGCTCAGTGCTCAGTACTCAGGGTGCTCAGTGCTCAGGGTGCTGGGTGCTCAGTGCTCGGGGTGCTGGGTACTCAGTGCTCAGTACACAGGGTGCTGGGTGCTCAGTGCTCGGGGTGCTGGGTGCTCAGTGCTCAGTACTCAGGGTGCTCAGTGCTCAGGGTGCTGGGTGCTCAGTGCTCGGGGTCCTGGGTACTCAGTGCTCAGTACACAGGGTGCTGGGTGCTCAGTGCTCAGGGTGCTGGATGCTCAGTACTCAGGGTGCTGGGTGCTCAGTGCTCAGGGTGCTGGTTGCTCAGTACTCAGGGTGCTGGGTGCTCATTGCTCAGGGTGCTGGGTGCTCAGTACTCAGGGTGCTCATTGCTCAGGGTGCTGGGTGCTCAGTACTCAGGGTGCTGGGTGCTCAGTACTCAGGGTGCTGGGTGCTCAGTGCTCGGTACTCAGGGTGCTGGGTGCTCAGTGCTCGGGGTGCTGGATGCTCAGTACTTAGGGTGCTGGGTGCTCAGTGCTCAGGGTGCCTCGTGCTCAGTACTCAGGGTGCTGGGTGCTCAGTGCTCAGGGTGCTGGGTGCTCAGTACTCAGGGTGCTGGGTCCTCAGTGCTCAGGGTGCTGGGTGCTCAGTGCTCGGGGTGCTCAGTACTCAGGGTTCTGTGTGTTCAGTGCTCAGGGTACTGGGTGCTCAGTACTCAGGGTGCTGGGTGCTCAGTACTCATAGTGCTCAGTGCTCAGTACTCGGGGTGCTGGGTGCTCAGTACTCAGGGTGCTCAGTGATCAGTACTCGGGGTGCTGGGTGCTCAGTACTCGGGGTTCTGGGTGCTCAGTGCTCAGGGTGCTGTGTGCTCAGTTCTCGGGGTGCTGGGTGCTCAGTGCTCGGGGTGCTCGGTGCTCAGTACTCGGGGTGCTGGGTGCTCAGTGCTCAGGGTGCTGGGTGCTCAGTGCTCAGGGTGCTGGGTGCTCAGTGCTCGGGGTGCTCGGTGCTCAGTACTCAGGGTGCTGGGTGCTCAGTACTCAGGGTGCTGGGTGCTCAGTGCTCAGGGTGCTGGGTGCTCAGTACTCAGGGTGCTGGGTGCTCAGTACTCAGTGTGCTAAGAGCTCAGGGTGCTCAGTGCTCGGGGTGCTGAATGCTCAGTGCTCAGTGCACAGGGTGCTGGGTGCTCAGTCCTCGGGGTGCTGGGTGCTCAGTTCTCTGGGTGCTCAGTGCTCAGTACTCAGGGTGCTGTGTGCTCAGTACTCAGGGTGCTGGGTGCTCAGTACTCAGGGAGCTCAGTGCTCGGGTTGCAGTGTGCTCAGTACTCAGGGTGCTGGGTGGTCAGTACTCAGGGTGCTCAGTACTCAGGGTGCTGGGTGCTCAGTGCTCAGGGTGCTGGGTGCTCAGTGCTCGGGGTGCTGGGTGCTCATTCTCGGGGTGCTGGGTGCTTAGTACTCAGGGTGCTGGTTGCTCAGTGCTCGGGGTGCTCGATGCTCAGTACACAGGGTGCTGGGTGCTCAGTGCTCGGGGTGCTGGGTGCTCAGTACTCAGGGTGCTGGGTGCTCAGGGCTCAGTGCTCAGGGTGCTCAGTGCTCAGGGTGCTGGGTGCTCAGGGTGCTGGGTGCTCAGTGCTCGGGGTGCTGGGTGCTCAGTGCTCAGGGTGCTGCGTGCTCAGTGCTCAGTGCTCAGGGTGCTGGGTGCTCAGTGCTCAGTGCTCAGGGTGCTGGGTGTTCAGTACTCAGGGTGCTGGGTGCTCAGTACTCAGGGTGCTGGGTGCTCAGTGCTCAGGGTGCTGGGTGCTCAGTGCTCAGGGTGCTGGGTGCTCAGTACTCAGGGTGCTCGGTGCTCAGTACTCAGGGTGCTCGGTGCTCAGTGCTCAGGGTGCTGGGTGCTCAGTGCTCGGGGTGCTGGGTGTTCAGTACTCAGGGTGCTGGGTGCTCAGTACTCAGGGTGCTGGGTGCTCAGTGCTCAGGGTGCTGGGTGCTCAGTGCTCAGGGTGCTGGGTGCTCAGTACTCAGGGTGCTCCGTGCTCAGTACTCAGTGTTCTCGGTGCTCAGTGCTCAGGGTGCTGGGTGCACAGTGCTCAGGGTGCTGGGTGCTCAGTACTCGGGGTGCTGGGTGCTCAGTACTCAGCGTGCTGGGTGCTCAGTGCTCAGGGTGCTGGTTGCTCAGTGCTCGGGGTGCTGTGTGCTCAGTACTCGCGGTGCTGGGTGCTCACTGCTCAGGGTGCTGGTTCTCAGTGCTCGGGGTACTGGGTACTCAGTGCTCAGTACACAGGGTGCTGGGTGCTCAGTGCTCGGGGTGCTGGGTGCTCAGTGCTCAGTACTCAGGGTGCTGAGTGCTCAGTGCTCGGGGTGCTGGGTGCTCAGTACTCAGGGTACTCGGTGCTCAGTACTCAGGGTGCTGGGTGATCAGTGCTCAGGGTGCTGGGTGCTCAGTACTCAGTGTGCTGGGTGCTCAGTACTCAGGGTGCTGGGTGCTCAGTACTCAGGGTGCTCGGTGCTCAGTACTCAGGGTGCTGGGTCCTCAGTGCTCAGGGTGCTGAGTGCTCAGTACTCAGGGTGCTGGGTGCTCAGTACTCGGGGTGCTGGGTGCTCAGTACTCAGGGAGCTGGGTGCTCAGTACTCACTGTGCTGGGTGCTCAGTACTCGGGTGCTGGGTGCTCAGTGCTCAGGGTGCTGGGTGCTCAGTGCTCAGGGTGCTGGGTGCTCAGTGCTCAGTACTCAGGGTGCTGAGTGCTCAGTGCTCGGGGTGCTGGGTGCTCAGTGCTCAGTACTCAGGGTGCTCAGGGCTCAGGGTGCTGGGTGCTCACTGCTCGGGGTGCTGGGTGCTCAGTGCTCAGGGTGCTGGGTGCTCAGTGCTCAGGGTGCTCGGTGCTCAGTTCTCAGGGTGCTGGGTGCTCAGTGCTCAGGGTGCTGGGTGCTCAGTGCTCAGGGTGCTGGGTGCTCAGTGCTCAGTACTCAGGGTGCTGGGTGCTCAGTGCTCGGGGTGCTGGGTGCTCAGTGCTCGGGGTGCTGGGTGCTCAGTGCTCGGGGTGCTCGGTGCTCAGTACTCAGGGTGCTGGGTGCTCAGTGCTCGGGGTGCTCAGTACTCAGGGTGCTGTGTGTTCAGTGCTCAGGGTGCTGGGTGCTCAGTACTCAGGGTGCTCGGTGCTTAGTACTCAGGGTGCTGGGTGCTCAGTACTCCGGGTGCTGGGTGCCCAGTGCACGGCGTGCTCGGTGCTCAGTGCTCAAGGTGCTGGGTGCTCAGTACTCAGGGTGATCATTGCTCAGAGTGCTGGGTGCTCAGTACTCAGGGTGCTGGGTGCTCAGTACTCAGGGTGCTCAGTGCTCAGTACTCAGGATGGTCAGTACTCAGTACTAAGTGTGCTCAGTGCTCAGGGTGCTGGGTGATCAGTGCTCGGGGTGCTCGGTGCCCAGTACTCAGGGTGCAGGGTGCTCAGTGCTCAGGGTGCTGGGTGCTCAGTGCTCAGGGTGCTGGGTGCTCAGTGCTCAGGGTGCTGGGTGCTCAGTACTCAGGGTGCTCGGTTCTCGGGGTGCTGGGTGCTCAATGCTCGGGGTGCTCGGTGCTCAGTACTCGGGGTGCTCCGTGCTCAGGACTCAGGGTGCTGGGTGCTCAGTGCTCAGGGTGCAGGGTGCTCAGTACTCAGGGTGCTGGGTGCTCAGTGCTCGGGGTGTTCGGTGCTCAGTACTCGGGGTGCTCAGTGCTCAGTGTGCTGGGTGCTCAGTGCTCAGAGTGCTGGGTGCTCAGTACTCAGGGTGCTCGGTGCTCAGTACTCAGGGTGCTGGGTGCTCAGTGCTCAGGGTGCTCAGTGCTCAGTACTCAGCGTGCTGGGTGCTCAGTGTTCAGGGTGCTCGGTGCTCAGTACTCAGGGTGCTCAGTGCTCAGGGTGCTGGGTGCTCAGTACTCAGGGTGCAGGGTGCTCAGTGCTCAGTACTCAGGGTGCTCAGTGCTCAGGGTGCTGGGTGCTCAGTGCTCGGGGTGCTGGGTACTCAGTGCTCAGTACACAGGGTGCTGGGTGCTCAGTGCTCGGGGTGCTGGGTGCTCAGTGCTCAGTACTCAGGGTGCTCAGTGCTCAGGGTGCTGGGTGCTCAGTGCTCGGGGTCCTGGGTACTCAGTGCTCAGTACACAGGGTGCTGGGTGCTCAGTGCTCAGGGTGCTGGATGCTCAGTACTCAGGGTGCTGGGTGCTCAGTGCTCAGGGTGCTGGTTGCTCAGTACTCAGGGTGCTGGGTGCTCATTGCTCAGGGTGCTGGGTGCTCAGTACTCAGGGTGCTCATTGCTCAGGGTGCTGGGTGCTCAGTACTCAGGGTGCTGGGTGCTCAGTACTCAGGGTGCTGGGTGCTCAGTACTCAGGGTGCTCAGTGCTCAGTACTCAGGGTGTTCAGGGCTCAGGGTGCTGGTTGCTCACTGCTCGGGGTGCTGGGTGCTCAGTGCTCAGGGTGCTGGGTGCTCAGTGCTCAGGGTGCTCGGTGCTCAGTTCTCAGGGTGCTGGGTGCTCAGTACTCAGGGTGCTGGGTGCTCAATACTCAGGGTGCTCAGTGCTCAGTACTCAGGGTGCTCAGTGCTCAGTACTCAGGGTGCTCAGTGCTCAGGGTGCTGGGAGCTCAGTGCTCGGGGTGCTGGGTGCTCAGTCCTCAGGTTGCTGGGTGCTCAGTGATCAGGGTGCTCGATGCTCAGTGATCAGGGTGCTGGGTGCTCAGTACTCAGGGTGCTGGGTGCTCAGTGCTCAGGGTGCTGGATGCTCTGTGCTCAGGGTCCTCGGTGCTTAGTACTCAGGGTGCTCGGTGCTCGGGGTGCTGGGTGCTCAGTGCTCGGGGTGCTGGGTGCTCAGTTCTCGGGGTGCTGGGTGCTCAGTGCTCGGGGTGCTGGGTGCTCAGTGCTCGGGGTGCTGGTTGCTCAGTGCTCAGGGTGCTCAGTGCTCAGTACTCAGAGTGCTCAGTGCTCAGTGCTCAGGGTGCTCAGTGCTCAGTACTCAGGGTGCTCAGTGCTCAGTGCTCAGGGTGCTGGGTGCTCAGTGCTCAGGGTGCTGGGTGCTCAGTGCTCAGGGTGCTGGGTACTCAGTACTCAGGGTGCTGGTTGCTCAGTGCTCGGGGTGCTCGATGCTCAGTACACAGGTTGCTGGGTGCTCAGTGCTCGGGGTGCTGGGTGCTCAGTACTCAGGATGCTGGGTGCTCAGGGCTCAGTACTCAGCGTGCTGGGTGCTCAGTGCTCAGAGTGTTGGGTGCTCAGTACTCAGGGTGCTGGGTGCTCAGTGCTCAGTGCTCAGGGTGCTCAGTGCTCAGGGTGCTGGGTGCTCAGGGTGCTGGGTGCTCAATGCTCGGGGTGCTGGGTGCTCAGTGCTCAGGGTGCTGGGTGCTCAGTGCTTAGTGCTCAGGGTGCTGGGTGCTCAGTGCTCAGGGTGCTGGGTTTTCAGTACTCATGGTGCTGGGTGCTCAGTACTCAGGTTGCTGGGTGCTCAGTGCTCAGGGTGCTGGGTGCTCAGTGCTCAGGGTGCTGGGTGCTCAGTACTCAGGGTGCTGGGTGCTCAGTACTCAGGGTGCTCGTTGCTCAGTGCTCAGGGTGCTGGGTGCTCAGGGCGCGGGGTGCTGGGTGTTCAGTACTCAGGGTGCTGGGTGCTCAGTACTCAGGGTGCTGGGTGCTCAGTACTCAGGGTGCTCAGTGCTCAGTACTCAGGGTGCTCAGTGCTCAGTACTCAGGGTGCTCAGGGCTCAGGGTGCTGGGTGCTCACTGCTCGGGGTGCTGGGTGCTCAGTGCTCAGGGTGCTGGGTGCTCAGTGCTCAGGGTGCTCGGTGCTCAGTTCTCAGGGTGCTGGGTGCTCAGTACTCAGGGTGCTGGGTGCTCAGTACTCAGGGTGCTCAGTGCTCAGTACTCAGGGTGCTCAGTGCTCAGTACTCAGGGTGCTCAGTGATCAGGGTGCTGGGTGCTCAGTGCTCGGGGTGCTGGGTGCTCAGTCCTCAGGGTGCTGGGTGCTCAGTGCTCAGGGTGCTCGGTGCTCAGTGATCAGGGTGCTGGGTGCTCAGTACTCAGGGTGCTGGGTGCTCAGTGCTCAGGGTGCTGGGTGCTCAGTACTCAGGGTGCTGGGTGCTCAGTGCTCAGGGTGCTGGGTGCTCAGTGCTCAGGGTGCTCGGTGCTTAGTACTCAGGGTGCTCGGTGCTCGGGGTGCTGGGTGCTCAGTGCTCAGGGTGCTGGGTGCTCAGTGCTCAGGGTGCTGGGTGCTCAGTGCTCGGGGTGCTGGGTGCTCAGTGCTCGCGTGCTGGGTGCTCAGTGCTCGGGGTACTGGGTGCTCAGTACTCGGGGTGCTCGGTGCTCAGTACTCAGGGTGCTTGGTGCTCAGTGCTCAGGGTGCTGGGTGCTCAGTACTCAGGGTGCTGGCTGCTCAGTACTCAGGGTGCTCGGTGCTCAGTACTCAGGGTGCTGCGTGCTCGGTGCTCAGTACGCTAGGTGCTCAGTACTCAGGGTGCTGGCTGCTCAGTAATCAGGGTGCTGGGTGCTCAGTACTCGGGGTGCTGGGTGCTCAGTACTCAGTGTGCTGGGTGCTCAGTACTCAGGGTGCTCAGTGCTTGGGGTGCTGGTTGCTCAGTACTCAGGGTGCTCAGTGCTTGGTGTGTTGGGTGCTCAGTACTCAGGGTGCTGGGTGCTCAGTGCTCAGGGTGCTGGGTGCTCAGTACTCAGGGTGCTGTGTGCTCAGTGCTCGGGGTGCTGGGTGCTCAGTGCTCAGTACTCAGGCTGCTGGGTGCTCAGTGCTCAAGGTGCTGGGTGCTCAGTACTCAGGGTGCTGGGTTCTCAGTGCTCAGGGTGCTGAGTGCTCAGTACTCAGGGTGCTGGGTGCTCCGTGCTCGGGGTGCTGGGTGCTCAGTACTCAGGGTGCTGGGTGCTTAGTACTCAGGGTGCTGGGTGCTCAGTGCTCGGGGTGCTGGGTGCTCATTGCTCAGGGTGCTGGGTGCTCAGTACTCAGGGTGCTGGGTGCTCAGTACTCAGGGTGCTGGGTGCTCAGTACTCAGGGTGCTCAGTGCTCAGTACTCAGGGTGTTCAGGGCTCAGGGTGCTGGGTGCTCACTGCTCGGGGTGCTGGGTGCTCAGTGCTCAGGGTGCTGGGTGCTCAGTGCTCAGGGTGCTCTTTGCTCAGTTCTCAGGGTGCTGGGTGCTCAGTACTCAGGGTGCTGGGTGCTCAGTACTCAGGGTGCTCAGTGCTCAGTACTCAGGGTGCTCAGTGCTCAGTACTCAGGGTGCTCAGTGCTCAGGGTGCTGGGAGCTCAGTGCTCGGGGTGCTGGGTGCTCAGTCCTCAGGTTGCTGGGTGCTCAGTGATCAGGGTGCTCGATGCTCAGTGATCAGGGTGCTGGGTGCTCAGTACTCAGGGTGCTGGGTGCTCAGTGCTCAGGGTGCTGGATGCTCTGTGCTCAGGGTCCTCGGTGCTTAGTACTCAGGGTGCTCGGTGCTCGGGGTGCTGGGTGCTCAGTGCTCGGGGTGCTGGGTGCTCAGTGCTCGGGGTGCTGGGTGCTCAGTGCTCGGGGTGCTGGGTGCTCAGTGCTCGGGGTGCTGGGTGCTCAGTGCTCAGGGTGCTCAGTGCTCAGTACTCAGGGTGCTCAGTGCTCAGGGTGCTCAGTGCTCAGTACTCAGGGTGCTCAGTGCTCAGTGCTCTGGGTGCTGGGTGCTCAGTGCTCAGGGTGCTGGGTGCTCAGTGCTCAGGGTGCTGGGTGCTCAGTACTCAGGGTGCTGGTTGCTCAGTGCTCGGGGTGCTCGATGCTCAGTACACAGGTTGCTGGGTGCTCAGTGCTCGGGGTGCTGGGTGCTCAGTACTCAGGGTGCTGGGTGCTCAGGGCTCAGTACTCAGCGTGCTGGGTGCTCAGTGCTCAGAGTGTTGGGTGCTCAGTACTCAGGGTGCTGGGTGCTCAGTGCTCAGGGTGCTCAGTGCTCAGGGTGCTGGGTGCTCAGGGTGCTGGGTGCTCAATGCTCGGGGTGCTGGGTGCTCAGTGCTCAGGGTGCTGGGTGCTCAGTGCTTAGTGCTCAGGGTGCTGGGTGCTCAGTGCTCAGTGCTCAGGGTGCTGGGTGTTCAGTACTCATGGTGCTGGGTGCTCAGTACTCAGGGTGCTAGGTGCTCAGTGCTCAGGGTGCTGGGTGCTCAGTGCTCAGGGTGCTGGGTGCTCAGTACTCAGGGTGCTGAGTGCTCAGTACTCAGGGTGCTCAGTGCTCAGTACTCAGGGTGCTCAGTGCTCAGTACTCAGGGTGCTCAGGGATCAGGGTGCTGGGTGCTCACTGCTCGGGTTGCTGGGTGCTCAGTGCTCAGGGTGCTTGGTGCTCAGTGCTCAGGGTGCTCGGTGCTCAGTTCTCAGGGTGCTGGGTGCTCAGTACTCAGGGTGCTGGGTGCTCAGTACTCAGGGTGCTCAGTGCTCAGTACTCAGGGTGCTCAGTGCTCAGTACTCAGGGTGCTCAGTGCACAGGGTGCTGGGTGCTCAGTGCTCGGGGTGCTGGGTGCTCAGTCCTCAGGGTGCTCATTGCTCAGTGTGCTGGGTGCTCAGTACTCAGGGTGCTGGGTGCTCAGTACTCAGGGTGCTGGGTGCTCAGTACTCAGGGTGCTCAGTGCTCAGTACTCAGGGTGCTCAGTGCTCAGTACTCAGGGTGCTCAGGGCTCAGGGTGCTGGGTGCTCACTGCTCGGGGTGCTGGGTGCTCAGTGCTCAGGGTGCTGGGTGCTCAGTGCTCAGGGTGCTCGGTGCTCAGTTCTCAGGGTGCTGGGTGCTCAGTACTCAGGGTGCTGGGTGCTCAGTACTCAGGGTGCTCAGTGCTCAGTGCTCAGGGTGCTCAGTGCTCAGTACTCAGAGTGCTCAGTGCTCAGTGCTCAGGGTGCTCAGTGCTCAGTACTCAGGGTGCTCAGTGCTCAGTGCTCAGGGTGCTGGGTGCTCAGTGCTCAGGGTGCTGGGTGCTCAGTGCTCAGGGTGCTGGGTACTCAGTACTCAGGGTGCTGGTTGCTCAGTGCTCGGGGTGCTCGATGCTCAGTACACAGGTTGCTGGGTGCTCAGTGCTCGGGGTGCTGGGTGCTCAGTACTCAGGGTGCTGGGTGCTCAGGGCTCAGTACTCAGCGTGCTGGGTGCTCAGTGCTCAGAGTGTTGGGTGCTCAGTACTCAGGGTGCTGGGTGCTCAGTGCTCAGTGCTCAGGGTGCTCAGTGCTCAGGGTGCTGGGTGCTCAGGGTGCTGGGTGCTCAATGCTCGGGGTGCTGGGTGCTCAGTGCTCAGGGTGCTGGGTGCTCAGTGCTTAGTGCTCAGGGTGCTGGGTGCTCAGTGCTCAGTGCTCAGGGTGCTGGGTTTTCAGTACTCATGGTGCTGGGTGCTCAGTACTCAGGTTGCTGGGTGCTCAGTGCTCAGGGTGCTGGGTGCTCAGTGCTCAGGGTGCTGGGTGCTCAGTACTCAGGGTGCTGGGTGCTCAGTACTCAGGGTGCTCGTTGCTCAGTGCTCAGGGTGCTGGGTGCTCAGGGCGCGGGGTGCTGGGTGTTCAGTACTCAGGGTGCTGGGTGCTCAGTACTCAGGGTGCTGGGTGCTCAGTACTCAGGGTGCTCAGTGCTCAGTACTCAGGGTGCTCAGTGCTCAGTACTCAGGGTGCTCAGGGCTCAGGGTGCTGGGTGCTCACTGCTCGGGGTGCTGGGTGCTCAGTGCTCAGGGTGCTGGGTGCTCAGTGCTCAGGGTGCTCGGTGCTCAGTTCTCAGGGTGCTGGGTGCTCAGTACTCAGGGTGCTGGGTGCTCAGTACTCAGGGTGCTCAGTGCTCAGTACTCAGGGTGCTCAGTGCTCAGTACTCAGGGTGCTCAGTGATCAGGGTGCTGGGTGCTCAGTGCTCGGGGTGCTGGGTGCTCAGTCCTCAGGGTGCTGGGTGCTCAGTGCTCAGGGTGCTCGGTGCTCAGTGATCAGGGTGCTGGGTGCTCAGTACTCAGGGTGCTGGGTGCTCAGTGCTCAGGGTGCTGGGTGCTCAGTACTCAGGGTGCTGGGTGCTCAGTGCTCAGGGTGCTGGGTGCTCAGTGCTCAGGGTGCTCGGTGCTTAGTACTCAGGGTGCTCGGTGCTCGGGGTGCTGGGTGCTCAGTGCTCAGGGTGCTGGGTGCTCAGTGCTCAGGGTGCTGGGTGCTCAGTGCTTGGGGTGCTGGGTGCTCAGTGCTCGCGTGCTGGGTGCTCAGTGCTCGGGGTACTGGGTGCTCAGTACTCGGGGTGCTCGGTGCTCAGTACTCAGGGTGCTTGGTGCTCAGTGCTCAGGGTGCTGGGTGCTCAGTACTCAGGGTGCTGGCTGCTCAGTACTCAGGGTGCTCGGTGCTCAGTACTCAGGGTGCTGCGTGCTCGGTGCTCAGTACGCTAGGTGCTCAGTACTCAGGGTGCTGGCTGCTCAGTAATCAGGGTGCTGGGTGCTCAGTACTCGGGGTGCTGGGTGCTCAGTACTCAGTGTGCTGGGTGCTGAGTACTCAGGGTGCTCAGTGCTTGGGGTGCTGGTTGCTCAGTACTCAGGGTGCTCAGTGCTTGGTGTGTTGGGTGCTCAGTACTCAGGGTGCTGGGTGCTCAGTGCTCAGGGTGCTGGGTGCTCAGTACTCAGGGTGCTGTGTGCTCAGTGCTCGGGGTGCTGGGTGCTCAGTGCTCAGTACTCAGGGTGCTGGGTGCTCAGTGCTCAAGGTGCTGGGTGCTCAGTACTCAGGGTGCTGGGTTCTCAGTGCTCAGGGTGCTGAGTGCTCAGTACTCAGGGTGCTGGGTGCTCCGTGCTCGGGGTGCTGGGTGCTCAGTACTCAGGGTGCTGGGTGCTTAGTACTCAGGGTGCTGGGTGCTCAGTGCTCGGGGTGCTGGGTGCTCATTGCTCAGGGTGCTGGGTGCTCAGTACTCAGGGTGCTGGGTGCTCAGTACTCAGGGTGCTGGGTGCTCAGTACTCAGGGTGCTCAGTGCTCAGTACTCAGGGTGTTCAGGGCTCAGGGTGCTGGGTGCTCACTGCTCGGGGTGCTGGGTGCTCAGTGCTCAGGGTGCTGGGTGCTCAGTGCTCAGGGTGCTCTTTGCTCAGTTCTCAGGGTGCTGGGTGCTCAGTACTCAGGGTGCTGGGTGCTCAGTACTCAGGGTGCTCAGTGCTCAGTACTCAGGGTGCTCAGTGCTCAGTACTCAGGGTGCTCAGTGCTCAGGGTGCTGGGAGCTCAGTGCTCGGGGTGCTGGGTGCTCAGTCCTCAGGTTGCTGGGTGCTCAGTGATCAGGGTGCTCGATGCTCAGTGATCAGGGTGCTGGGTGCTCAGTACTCAGGGTGCTGGGTGCTCAGTGCTCAGGGTGCTGGATGCTCTGTGCTCAGGGTCCTCGGTGCTTAGTACTCAGGGTGCTCGGTGCTCGGGGTGCTGGGTGCTCAGTGCTCGGGGTGCTGGGTGCTCAGTGCTCGGGGTGCTGGGTGCTCAGTGCTCGGGGTGCTGGGTGCTCAGTGCTCGGGGTGCTGGGTGCTCAGTGCTCAGGGTGCTCAGTGCTCAGTACTCAGGGTGCTCAGTGCTCAGGGAGCTCAGTGCTCAGTACTCAGGGTGCTCAGTGCTCAGTGCTCTGGGTGCTGGGTGCTCAGTGCTCAGGGTGCTGGGTGCTCAGTGCTCAGGGTGCTGGGTGCTCAGTACTCAGGGTGCTGGTTGCTCAGTGCTCGGGGTGCTCGATGCTCAGTACACAGGTTGCTGGGTGCTCAGTGCTCGGGGTGCTGGGTGCTCAGTACTCAGGGTGCTGGGTGCTCAGGGCTCAGTACTCAGCGTGCTGGGTGCTCAGTGCTCAGAGTGTTGGGTGCTCAGTACTCAGGGTGCTGGGTGCTCAGTGCTCAGTGCTCAGGGTGCTCAGTGCTCAGGGTGCTGGGTGCTCAGGGTGCTGGGTGCTCAATGCTCGGGGTGCTGGGTGCTCAGTGCTCAGGGTGCTGGGTGCTCAGTGCTTAGTGCTCAGGGTGCTGGGTGCTCAGTGCTCAGTGCTCAGGGTGCTGGGTGTTCAGTACTCATGGTGCTGGGTGCTCAGTACTCAGGGTGCTAGGTGCTCAGTGCTCAGGGTGCTGGGTGCTCAGTGCTCAGGGTGCTGGGTGCTCAGTACTCAGGGTGCTGGGTGCTCAGTACTCAGGGTGCTCAGTGCTCAGTACTCAGGGTGCTCAGTGCTCAGTACTCAGGGTGCTCAGGGCTCAGGGTGCTGGGTGCTCACTGCTCGGGTTGCTGGGTGCTCAGTGCTCAGGGTGCTTGGTGCTCAGTGCTCAGGGTGCTCGGTGCTCAGTTCTCAGGGTGCTGGGTGCTCAGTACTCAGGGTGCTGGGTGCTCAGTACTCAGGGTGCTCAGTGCTCAGTACTCAGGGTGCTCAGTGCTCAGTACTCAGGATGCTCAGTGCTCAGGGTGCTGGGTGCTCAGTGCTCGGTGTGCTGGGTGCTCAGTCCTCAGGGTGCTCATTGCTCAGTGTGCTGGGTGCTCAGTACTCAGGGTGCTGGGTGCTCAGTACTCAGGGTGCTGGGTGCTCAGTACTCAGGGTGCTCAGTGCTCAGTACTCAGGGTGCTCAGTGCTCAGTACTCAGGGTGCTCAGGGCTCAGGGTGCTGGGTGCTCACTGCTCGGGGTGCTGGGTGCTCAGTGCTCAGGGTGCTGGGTGCTCAGTGCTCAGGGTGCTCGGTGCTCAGTTCTCAGGGTGCTGGGTGCTCAGGACTCAGGGTGCTGGGTGCTCAGTACTCAGGGTGCTCAGTGCTCAGTACTCAGGGTGCTCAGTGCTCAGTACTCAGGGTGCTCAGTGATCATGGTGCTGGGTGCTCAGTGCTCGGGGTGCTGGGTGCTCAGTCCTCAGGGTGCTGGCTGCTCAGTGCTCAGGGTGCTCGGTGCTCAGTGATCAGGGTGCTGGGTGCTCAGTACTCAGGGTGCTGGGTGCTCAGTGCTCAGGGTGCTGGGTGCTCAGTACTCAGGGTGCTGGGTGCTCAGTGCTCAGGGTGCTGGGTGCTCAGTGCTCAGGGTGCTCGGTGCTTAGTACTCAGGGTGCTCGGTGCTCGGGGTGCTGGGTGCTCAGTGCTCAGGGTGCTGGGTGCTCAGTGCTCAGGGTGCTGGGTGCTCAGTGCTCGGGGTGCTGGGTGCTCAGTGCTCGCGGTGCTGGGTGCTCAGTGCTCGGGGTACTGGGTGCTCAGTACTCGGGGTGCTCGGTGCTCAGTACTCAGGGTGCTTGGTGCTCAGTGCTCAGGGTGCTGGGTGCTCAGTACTCAGGGTGCTGCGTGCTCGGTGCTCAGTAAGCTAGGTGCTCAGTACTCAGGGTGCTGGCTGCTCAGTAATCAGGGTGCTGGGTGCTCAGTACTCGGGGTGCTGGGTGCTCAGTACTCAGTGTGCTGGGTGCTCAGTACTCAGGGTGCTCAGTGCTTGGGGTGCTGGTTGCTCAGTACTCAGGGTGCTCAGTGCTGGGTGTGTTGGGTGCTCAGTACTCAGGGTGCTGGGTGCTCAGTGCTCAGGGTGCTGGGTGCTCAGTACTCAGGGTGCTGTGTGCTCAGTGCTCGGGGTGCTGGGTACTCAGTGCTCAGTACTCAGGGTGCTGGGTGCTCAGTGCTCAGAGTGTTGGGTGCTCAGTACTCAGGGTGCTGGGTGCTCAGTGCTCAGTGCTCAGGGTGCTCAGTGCTCAGGGTGCTGGGTGCTCAGGGTGCTGGGTGCTCAATGCTCGGGGTGCTGGGTGCTCAGTGCTCAGGGTGCTGGGTGCTCAGTGCTTAGTGCTCAGGGTGCTGGGTGCTCAGTGCTCAGTGCTCAGGGTGCTGGGTGTTCAGTACTCATGGTGCTGGGTGCTCAGTACTCAGGGTGCTAGGTGCTCAGTGCTCAGGGTGCTGGGTGCTCAGTGCTCAGGGTGCTGGGTGCTCAGTACTCAGGGTGCTGGGTGCTCAGTACTCAGGGTGCTCAGTGCTCAGTACTCAGGGTGCTCAGTGCTCAGTACTCAGGGTGCTCAGGGCTCAGGGTGCTGGGTGCTCACTGCTCGGGTTGCTGGGTGCTCAGTGCTCAGGGTGCTTGGTGCTCAGTGCACAGGGTGCTCGGTGCTCAGTTCTCAGGGTGCTGGGTGCTCAGTACTCAGGGTGCTGGGTGCTCAGTACTCAGGGTGCTCAGTGCTCAGTACTCAGGGTGCTCAGTGCTCAGTACTCAGGGTGCTCAGTGCTCAGGGTGCTGGGTGCTCAGTGCTCGGTGTGCTGGGTGCTCAGTCCTCAGGGTGCTCATTGCTCAGTGTGCTGGGTGCTCAGTACTCAGGGTGCTGGGTGCTCAGTACTCAGGGTGCTGGGTGCTCAGTACTCAGGGTGCTCAGTGCTCAGTACTCAGGGTGCTCAGTGCTCAGTACTCAGGGTGCTCAGGGCTCAGGGTGCTGGGTGCTCACTGCTCGGGGTGCTGGGTGCTCAGTGCTCAGGGTGCTGGGTGCTCAGTGCTCAGGGTGCTCGGTGCTCAGTTCTCAGGGTGCTGGGTGCTCAGTACTCAGGGTGCTGGGTGCTCAGTACTCAGGGTGCTCAGTGCTCAGTACTCAGGGTGCTCAGTGCTCAGTACTCAGGGTGCTCAGTGATCATGGTGCTGGGTGCTCAGTGCTCGGGGTGCTGGGTGCTCAGTCCTCAGGGTGCTGGGTGCTCAGTGCTCAGGGTGCTCGGTGCTCAGTGATCAGGGTGCTGGGTGCTCAGTACTCAGGGTGCTGGGTGCTCAGTGCTCAGGGTGCTGGGTGCTCAGTACTCAGGGTGCTGGGTGCTCAGTGCTCAGGGTGCTGGGTGCTCAGTGCTCAGGGTGCTCGGTGCTTAGTACTCAGGGTGCTCGGTGCTCGGGGTGCTGGGTGCTCAGTGCTCAGGGTGCTGGGTGCTCAGTGCTCAGGGTGCTGGGTGCTCAGTGCTCGGGGTGCTGGGTGCTCAGTGCTTGCGGTGCTGGGTGCTCAGTGCTCGGGGTACTGGGTGCTCAGTACTCGGGGTGCTCGGTGCTCAGTACTCAGGGTGCTTGGTGCTCAGTGCTCAGGGTGCTGGGTGCTCAGTACTCAGGGTGCTGGCTGCTCAGTACTCAGGGTGCTCGGTGCTCAGTACTCAGGGTGCTGCGTGCTCGGTGCTCAGTACGCTAGGTGCTCAGTACTCAGGGTGCTGGCTGCTCAGTAATCAGGGTGCTGGGTGCTCAGTACTCGGGGTGCTGGGTGCTCAGTACTCAGTGTGCTGGGTGCTCAGTACTCAGGGTGCTCAGTGCTTGGGGTGCTGGTTGCTCAGTACTCAGGGTGCTCAGTGCTTGGTGTGTTGGGTGCTCAGTACTCAGGGTGCTGGGTGCTCAGTGCTCAGGGTGCTGGGTGCTCAGTACTCAGGGTGCTGTGTGCTCAGTGCTCGGGGTGCTGGGTACTCAGTGCTCAGTACTCAGGGTGCTGGGTGCTCAGTGCTCAAGGTGCTGGGTGCTCAGTACTCAGGGTGCTCAGTGATCAGGGTGCTGGGTGCTCAGTGCTCGGGGTGCTGGGTGCTCAGTCCTCAGGGTGCTGGGTGCTCAGTGCTCAGGGTGCTCGGTGCTCAGTGATCAGGGTGCTGGGTGCTCAGTACTCAGGGTGCTGGGTGCTCAGTGCTCAGGGTGCTGGGTGCTCAGTACTCAGGGTGCTGGGTGCTCAGTGCTCAGGGTGCTGGGTGCTCAGTGCTCAGGGTGCTCGGTGCTTAGTACTCAGGGTGCTCGGTGCTCGGGGTGCTGGGTGCTCAGTGCTCAGGGTGCTGGGTGCTCAGTGCTCAGGGTGCTGGGTGCTCAGTGCTCGGGGTGCTGGGTGCTCAGTGCTCGCGTGCTGGGTGCTCAGTGCTCGGGGTACTGGGTGCTCAGTACTCGGGGTGCTCGGTGCTCAGTACTCAGGGTGCTTGGTGCTCAGTGCTCAGGGTGCTGGGTGCTCAGTACTCAGGGTGCTGGCTGCTCAGTACTCAGGGTGCTCGGTGCTCAGTACTCAGGGTGCTGCGTGCTCGGTGCTCAGTACGCTAGGTGCTCAGTACTCAGGGTGCTGGCTGCTCAGTAATCAGGGTGCTGGGTGCTCAGTACTCGGGGTGCTGGGTGCTCAGTACTCAGTGTGCTGGGTGCTCAGTACTCAGGGTGCTCAGTGCTTGGGGTGCTGTTTGCTCAGTACTCAGGGTGCTCAGTGCTTGGTGTGTTGGGTGCTCAGTACTCAGGGTGCTGGGTGCTCAGTGCTCAGGGTGCTGGGTGCTCAGTACTCAGGGTGCTGTGTGCTCAGTGCTCGGGGTGCTGGGTGCTCAGTGCTCAGTACTCAGGGTGCTGGGTGCTCAGTGCTCAAGGTGCTGGGTGCTCAGTACTCAGGGTGCTGGGTTCTCAGTGCTCAGGGTGCTGAGTGCTCAGTACTCAGGGTGCTGGGTGCTCCGTGCTCGGGGTGCTGGGTGCTCAGTACTCAGGGTGCTGGGTGCTTAGTACTCAGGGTGCTGGGTGCTCAGTGCTCGGGGTGCTGGGTGCTCATTGCTCAGGGTGCTGGGTGCTCAGTACTCAGGGTGCTGGGTGCTCAGTACTCAGGGTGCTGGGTGCTCAGTACTCAGGGTGCTCAGTGCTCAGTACTCAGGGTGTTCAGGGCTCAGGGTGCTGGGTGCTCACTGCTCGGGGTGCTGGGTGCTCAGTGCTCAGGGTGCTGGGTGCTCAGTGCTCAGGGTGCTCTTTGCTCAGTTCTCAGGGTGCTGGGTGCTCAGTGCTCAGGGTGCTCGGTGCTCAGTGATCAGGGTGCTGGGTGCTCAGTACTCAGGGTGCTGGGTGCTCAGTGCTCAGGGTGCTGGGTGCTCAGTACTCAGGGTGCTGGGTGCTCAGTGCTCAGTGTGCTGGGTGCTCAGTGCTCAGGGTGCTCGGTGCTTAGTACTCAGGGTGCTCGGTGCTCGGGGTGCTGGGTGCTCAGTGCTCAGGGTGCTGGGTGCTCAGTGCTCAGGGTGCTGGGTGCTCAGTGCTCGGGGTGCTGGGTGCTCAGTGCTCGCGGTGCTGGGTGCTCAGTGCTCGGGGTACTGGGTGCTCAGTACTCGGGGTGCTCGGTGCTCAGTACTCAGGGTGCTTGGTGCTCAGTGCTCAGGGTGCTGGGTGCTCAGTACTCAGGGTGCTGGCTGCTCAGTACTCAGGGTGCTCGGTGCTCAGTACTCAGGGTGCTGCGTGCTCGGTGCTCAGTACGCTAGGTGCTCAGTACTCAGGGTGCTGGCTGCTCAGTAATCAGGGTGCTGGGTGCTCAGTACTCGGGGTGCTGGGTGCTCAGTACTCAGTGTGCTGGGTGCTCAGTACTCAGGGTGCTCAGTGCTTGGGGTGCTGGTTGCTCAGTACTCAGGGTGCTCAGTGCTTGGTGTGTTGGGTGCTCAGTACTCAGGGTGCTGGGTGCTCAGTGCTCAGGGTGCTGGGTGCTCAGTACTCAGGGTGCTGTGTGCTCAGTGCTCGGGGTGCTGGGTACTCAGTGCTCAGTACTCAGGGTGCTGGGTGCTCAGTGCTCAAGGTGCTGGGTGCTCAGTACTCAGGGTGCTCAGTGATCAGGGTGCTGGGTGCTCAGTGCTCGGGGTGCTGGGTGCTCAGTCCTCAGGGTGCTGGGTGCTCAGTGCTCAGGGTGCTCGGTGCTCAGTGATCAGGGTGCTGGGTGCTCAGTACTCAGGGTGCTGGGTGCTCAGTGCTCAGGGTGCTGGGTGCTCAGTACTCAGGGTGCTGGGTGCTCAGTGCTCAGGGTGCTGGGTGCTCAGTGCTCAGGGTGCTCGGTGCTTAGTACTCAGGGTGCTCGGTGCTCGGGGTGCTGGGTGCTCAGTGCTCAGGGTGCTGGGTGCTCAGTGCTCAGGGTGCTGGGTGCTCAGTGCTCGGGGTGCTGGGTGCTCAGTGCTCGCGTGCTGGGTGCTCAGTGCTCGGGGTACTGGGTGCTCAGTACTCGGGGTGCTCGGTGCTCAGTACTCAGGGTGCTTGGTGCTCAGTGCTCAGGGTGCTGGGTGCTCAGTACTCAGGGTGCTGGCTGCTCAGTACTCAGGGTGCTCGGTGCTCAGTACTCAGGGTGCTGCGTGCTCGGTGCTCAGTACGCTAGGTGCTCAGTACTCAGGGTGCTGGCTGCTCAGTAATCAGGGTGCTGGGTGCTCAGTACTCGGGGTGCTGGGTGCTCAGTACTCAGTGTGCTGGGTGCTCAGTACTCAGGGTGCTCAGTGCTTGGGGTGCTGGTTGCTCAGTACTCAGGGTGCTCAGTGCTTGGTGTGTTGGGTGCTCAGTACTCAGGGTGCTGGGTGCTCAGTGCTCAGGGTGCTGGGTGCTCAGTACTCAGGGTGCTGTGTGCTCAGTGCTCGGGGTGCTGGGTGCTCAGTGCTCAGTACTCAGGGTGCTGGGTGCTCAGTGCTCAAGGTGCTGGGTGCTCAGTACTCAGGGTGCTGGGTTCTCAGTGCTCAGGGTGCTGAGTGCTCAGTACTCAGGGTGCTGGGTGCTCCGTGCTCGGGGTGCTGGGTGCTCAGTACTCAGGGTGCTGGGTGCTTAGTACTCAGGGTGCTGGGTGCTCAGTGCTCGGGGTGCTGGGTGCTCATTGCTCAGGGTGCTGGGTGCTCAGTACTCAGGGTGCTGGGTGCTCAGTACTCAGGGTGCTGGGTGCTCAGTACTCAGGGTGCTCAGTGCTCAGTACTCAGGGTGTTCAGGGCTCAGGGTGCTGGGTGCTCACTGCTCGGGGTGCTGGGTGCTCAGTGCTCAGGGTGCTGGGTGCTCAGTGCTCAGGGTGCTCTTTGCTCAGTTCTCAGGGTGCTGGGTGCTCAGTACTCAGGGTGCTGGGTGCTCAGTACTCAGGGTGCTCAGTGCTCAGTACTCAGGGTGCTCAGTGCTCAGTACTCAGGGTGCTCAGTGCTCAGGGTGCTGGGAGCTCAGTGCTCGGGGTGCTGGGTGCTCAGTCCTCAGGTTGCTGGGTGCTCAGTGATCAGGGTGCTCGATGCTCAGTGATCAGGGTGCTGGGTGCTCAGTACTCAGGGTGCTGGGTGCTCAGTGCTCAGGGTGCTGGATGCTCTGTGCTCAGGGTCCTCGGTGCTTAGTACTCAGGGTGCTCGGTGCTCGGGGTGCTGGGTGCTCAGTGCTCGGGGTGCTGGGTGCTCAGTGCTCGGGGTGCTGGGTGCTCAGTGCTCGGGGTGCTGGGTGCTCAGTGCTCGGGGTGCTGGGTGCTCAGTGCTCAGGGTGCTCAGTGCTCAGTACTCAGGGTGCTCAGTGCTCAGGGTGCTCAGTGCTCAGTACTCAGGGTGCTCAGTGCTCAGTGCTCTGGGTGCTGGGTGCTCAGTGCTCAGGGTGCTGGGTGCTCAGTGCTCAGGGTGCTGGGTGCTCAGTACTCAGGGTGCTGGTTGCTCAGTGCTCGGGGTGCTCGATGCTCAGTACACAGGTTGCTGGGTGCTCAGTGCTCGGGGTGCTGGGTGCTCAGTACTCAGGGTGCTGGGTGCTCAGGGCTCAGTACTCAGCGTGCTGGGTGCTCAGTGCTCAGAGTGTTGGGTGCTCAGTACTCAGGGTGCTGGGTGCTCAGTGCTCAGTGCTCAGGGTGCTCAGTGCTCAGGGTGCTGGGTGCTCAGGGTGCTGGGTGCTCAATGCTCGGGGTGCTGGGTGCTCAGTGCTCAGGGTGCTGGGTGCTCAGTGCTTAGTGCTCAGGGTGCTGGGTGCTCAGTGCTCAGTGCTCAGGGTGCTGGGTGTTCAGTACTCATGGTGCTGGGTGCTCAGTACTCAGGGTGCTAGGTGCTCAGTGCTCAGGGTGCTGGGTGCTCAGTGCTCAGGGTGCTGGGTGCTCAGTACTCAGGGTGCTGGGTGCTCAGTACTCAGGGTGCTCAGTGCTCAGTACTCAGGGTGCTCAGTGCTCAGTACTCAGGGTGCTCAGGGCTCAGGGTGCTGGGTGCTCACTGCTCGGGTTGCTGGGTGCTCAGTGCTCAGGGTGCTTGGTGCTCAGTGCTCAGGGTGCTCGGTGCTCAGTTCTCAGGGTGCTGGGTGCTCAGTACTCAGGGTGCTGGGTGCTCAGTACTCAGGGTGCTCAGTGCTCAGTACTCAGGGTGCTCAGTGCTCAGTACTCAGGATGCTCAGTGCTCAGGGTGCTGGGTGCTCAGTGCTCGGTGTGCTGGGTGCTCAGTCCTCAGGGTGCTCATTGCTCAGTGTGCTGGGTGCTCAGTACTCAGGGTGCTGGGTGCTCAGTACTCAGGGTGCTGGGTGCTCAGTACTCAGGGTGCTCAGTGCTCAGTACTCAGGGTGCTCAGTGCTCAGTACTCAGGGTGCTCAGGGCTCAGGGTGCTGGGTGCTCACTGCTCGGGGTGCTGGGTGCTCAGTGCTCAGGGTGCTGGGTGCTCAGTGCTCAGGGTGCTCGGTGCTCAGTTCTCAGGGTGCTGGGTGCTCAGGACTCAGGGTGCTGGGTGCTCAGTACTCAGGGTGCTCAGTGCTCAGTACTCAGGGTGCTCAGTGCTCAGTACTCAGGGTGCTCAGTGATCATGGTGCTGGGTGCTCAGTGCTCGGGGTGCTGGGTGCTCAGTCCTCAGGGTGCTGGCTGCTCAGTGCTCAGGGTGCTCGGTGCTCAGTGATCAGGGTGCTGGGTGCTCAGTACTCAGGGTGCTGGGTGCTCAGTGCTCAGGGTGCTGGGTGCTCAGTACTCAGGGTGCTGGGTGCTCAGTGCTCAGGGTGCTGGGTGCTCAGTGCTCAGGGTGCTCGGTGCTTAGTACTCAGGGTGCTCGGTGCTCGGGGTGCTGGGTGCTCAGTGCTCAGGGTGCTGGGTGCTCAGTGCTCAGGGTGCTGGGTGCTCAGTGCTCGGGGTGCTGGGTGCTCAGTGCTCGCGGTGCTGGGTGCTCAGTGCTCGGGGTACTGGGTGCTCAGTACTCGGGGTGCTCGGTGCTCAGTACTCAGGGTGCTTGGTGCTCAGTGCTCAGGGTGCTGGGTGCTCAGTACTCAGGGTGCTGCGTGCTCGGTGCTCAGTACGCTAGGTGCTCAGTACTCAGGGTGCTGGCTGCTCAGTAATCAGGGTGCTGGGTGCTCAGTACTCGGGGTGCTGGGTGCTCAGTACTCAGTGTGCTGGGTGCTCAGTACTCAGGGTGCTCAGTGCTTGGGGTGCTGGTTGCTCAGTACTCAGGGTGCTCAGTGCTGGGTGTGTTGGGTGCTCAGTACTCAGGGTGCTGGGTGCTCAGTGCTCAGGGTGCTGGGTGCTCAGTACTCAGGGTGCTGTGTGCTCAGTGCTCGGGGTGCTGGGTACTCAGTGCTCAGTACTCAGGGTGCTGGGTGCTCAGTGCTCAGAGTGTTGGGTGCTCAGTACTCAGGGTGCTGGGTGCTCAGTGCTCAGTGCTCAGGGTGCTCAGTGCTCAGGGTGCTGGGTGCTCAGGGTGCTGGGTGCTCAATGCTCGGGGTGCTGGGTGCTCAGTGCTCAGGGTGCTGGGTGCTCAGTGCTTAGTGCTCAGGGTGCTGGGTGCTCAGTGCTCAGTGCTCAGGGTGCTGGGTGTTCAGTACTCATGGTGCTGGGTGCTCAGTACTCAGGGTGCTAGGTGCTCAGTGCTCAGGGTGCTGGGTGCTCAGTGCTCAGGGTGCTGGGTGCTCAGTACTCAGGGTGCTGGGTGCTCAGTACTCAGGGTGCTCAGTGCTCAGTACTCAGGGTGCTCAGTGCTCAGTACTCAGGGTGCTCAGGGCTCAGGGTGCTGGGTGCTCACTGCTCGGGTTGCTGGGTGCTCAGTGCTCAGGGTGCTTGGTGCTCAGTGCACAGGGTGCTCGGTGCTCAGTTCTCAGGGTGCTGGGTGCTCAGTACTCAGGGTGCTGGGTGCTCAGTACTCAGGGTGCTCAGTGCTCAGTACTCAGGGTGCTCAGTGCTCAGTACTCAGGGTGCTCAGTGCTCAGGGTGCTGGGTGCTCAGTGCTCGGTGTGCTGGGTGCTCAGTCCTCAGGGTGCTCATTGCTCAGTGTGCTGGGTGCTCAGTACTCAGGGTGCTGGGTGCTCAGTACTCAGGGTGCTGGGTGCTCAGTACTCAGGGTGCTCAGTGCTCAGTACTCAGGGTGCTCAGTGCTCAGTACTCAGGGTGCTCAGGGCTCAGGGTGCTGGGTGCTCACTGCTCGGGGTGCTGGGTGCTCAGTGCTCAGGGTGCTGGGTGCTCAGTGCTCAGGGTGCTCGGTGCTCAGTTCTCAGGGTGCTGGGTGCTCAGTACTCAGGGTGCTGGGTGCTCAGTACTCAGGGTGCTCAGTGCTCAGTACTCAGGGTGCTCAGTGCTCAGTACTCAGGGTGCTCAGTGATCATGGTGCTGGGTGCTCAGTGCTCGGGGTGCTGGGTGCTCAGTCCTCAGGGTGCTGGGTGCTCAGTGCTCAGGGTGCTCGGTGCTCAGTGATCAGGGTGCTGGGTGCTCAGTACTCAGGGTGCTGGGTGCTCAGTGCTCAGGGTGCTGGGTGCTCAGTACTCAGGGTGCTGGGTGCTCAGTGCTCAGGGTGCTGGGTGCTCAGTGCTCAGGGTGCTCGGTGCTTAGTACTCAGGGTGCTCGGTGCTCGGGGTGCTGGGTGCTCAGTGCTCAGGGTGCTGGGTGCTCAGTGCTCAGGGTGCTGGGTGCTCAGTGCTCGGGGTGCTGGGTGCTCAGTGCTCGCGGTGCTGGGTGCTCAGTGCTCGGGGTACTGGGTGCTCAGTACTCGGGGTGCTCGGTGCTCAGTACTCAGGGTGCTTGGTGCTCAGTGCTCAGGGTGCTGGGTGCTCAGTACTCAGGGTGCTGGCTGCTCAGTACTCAGGGTGCTCGGTGCTCAGTACTCAGGGTGCTGCGTGCTCGGTGCTCAGTACGCTAGGTGCTCAGTACTCAGGGTGCTGGCTGCTCAGTAATCAGGGTGCTGGGTGCTCAGTACTCGGGGTGCTGGGTGCTCAGTACTCAGTGTGCTGGGTGCTCAGTACTCAGGGTGCTCAGTGCTTGGGGTGCTGGTTGCTCAGTACTCAGGGTGCTCAGTGCTTGGTGTGTTGGGTGCTCAGTACTCAGGGTGCTGGGTGCTCAGTGCTCAGGGTGCTGGGTGCTCAGTACTCAGGGTGCTGTGTGCTCAGTGCTCGGGGTGCTGGGTACTCAGTGCTCAGTACTCAGGGTGCTGGGTGCTCAGTGCTCAAGGTGCTGGGTGCTCAGTACTCAGGGTGCTGGGTCCTCAGTGCTCAGGGTGCTGAGTGCTCAGTACTCAGGGTGCTGGGTGCTCCGTGCTCGGGGTGCTGGGTGCTCAGTACTCAGGGTGCTGGGTGCTTAGTACTCAGGGTGCTGGGTGCTCAGTGCTCGGGGTGTTGGGTGCTCATTGCTCAGGGTGCTGGGTGCTCAGTACTCAGGGTGCTGGGTGCTCAGTACTCAGGGTGCTGGGTGCTCAGTACTCAGGGTGCTCAGTGCTCAGTACTCAGGGTGTTCAGGGCTCAGGGTGCTGGGTGCTCACTGCTCGGGGTGCTGGGTGCTCAGTGCTCAGGGTGCTGGGTGCTCAGTGCTCAGGGTGCTCGGTGCTCAGTTCTCAGGGTGCTGGGTGCTCAGTACTCAGGGTGCTCAGTGCTCAGGGTGCTGGGTGCTCAGTGCTCAGGGTGCTCGGTGCTCAGTCCTCAGGTTGCTGGGTGCTCAGTGATCAGGGTGCTCGATGCTCAGTGATCAGGGTGCTGGGTGCTCAGTGATCAGGGTGCTGGGTGCTCAGTACTCAGGGTGCTGGGTGCTCAGTGCTCAGGGTGCTGGATGCTCTGTGCTCAGGGTCCTCGGTGCTTAGTACTCAGGGTGCTCGGTGCTCGGGGTGCTGGGTGCTCAGTGCTCGGGGTGCTGGGTGCTCAGTGCTCGGGGTGCTGGGTGCTCAGTGCTCGGGGTGCTGGGTGCTCAGTGCTCGGGGTGCTGGGTGCTCAGTGCTCAGGGTGCTCAGTGCTCAGTACTCAGGGTGCTCAGTGCTCAGTGCTCAGGGTTCTCAGTGCTCAGTACTCAGGGTGCTCAGTGCTCAGTGCTCTGGGTGCTGGGTGCTCAGTGCTCAGGGTGCTGGGTGCTCAGTGCTCAGGGTGCTGGGTGCTCAGTACTCAGGGTGCTGGTTGCTCAGTGCTCGGGGTGCTCGATGCTCAGTACACAGGTTGCTGGGTGCTCAGTGCTCGGGGTGCTGGGTGCTCAGTACTCAGGGTGCTGGGTGCTCAGGGCTCAGTACTCAGCGTGCTGGGTGCTCAGTGCTCAGAGTGTTGGGTGCTCAGTACTCAGGGTGCTGGGTGCTCAGTGCTAAGTGCTCAGGGTGCTCAGTGCTCAGGGTGCTCCGTGCTCAGGGTGCTGGGTGCTCAATGCTCGGGGTGCTGGGTGCTCAGTGCTCAGGGTGCTGGGTGTTCAGTGCTTAGTGCTCAGGGTGCTGGGTGCTCAGTGCTCAGTGCTCAGGGTGCTGGGTGTTCAGTACTCATGGTGCTGGGTGCTCAGTACTCAGGGTGCTGGGTGCTCAGTGCTCAGGGTGCTGGGTGCTCAGTGCTCAGGGTGCTGGGTGCTCAGTACTCAGGGTGCTGGGTGCTCAGTACTCAGGGTGCTCGTTGCTCAGTGCTCAGGGTGCTGGGTGCTCAGTGCGCGGGGTGCTGGGTGTTCAGTACTCAGGGTGCTGGGTGCTCAGTACTCAGGGTGCTGGGTCTCAGTGCTCAGGGTGCTGAGTGCTCAGTACTCAGGGTGCTGGGTGCTCAGTGCTCGGGGTGCTGGGTGCTCAGTACTCAGGGTGCTGGGTGCTTAGTACTCAGGGTGCTGGGTGCTCAGTGCTCGGGGTGCTGTGTGCTCAGTGCTCGGGGTGCTCGGTGCTCAGTGCTCGGGGTGCTTGGTGCTCAGTAATCAGGGTGCTGGGTGCTCAGTACTCGTTGTGCTGGGTGCTCAGTGCTCAGGGTGCTGGGTGCTCAGTACTCAGGGTGCTCGGTACTCAGTACTCACGGTGCTCAGTGCTCAGTACTCAGGGTGCTCAGGCTCAGTGCTCGGGGTGCTGGGTGCTCAGTGCTCGGGGTGCTGGGTGCTCAGTGCTCGGGGTGCTGGGTGCTCAGTGCTCAGGGTGCTGGGTGCTCAGTGCTTAGAGTGCTGGGTGCTCAGTACTCAGGGTGCTCGGTGCTCAGTACTCAGGGTGCTGGGTGCTCAGTGCTCAGGGTGCTCAGTGCTCAGTACTCAGCGTGCAGGGTGCTCAGTGGTCAGGGTGCTCGGTGCTCAGTACTCAGGGTGCTCAGTGCTCAGGGTGCTGGGTGCTCAGTACTCAGGGTGCAGGGTGCTCAGTGCTCAGTACTCAGGGTGCTCAGTGCTCAGGGTGCTGAGTGCTCAGTGCTCGGGGTGCTGGGTACTCAGTGCTCAGTACACAGGGTGCTGGGTGCTCAGTGCTCGGGGTGCTGGGTGCTCAGTGCTCAGTACTCAGGGAGCTGGGTGCTCAGTGCTCTGGGTGCTGGATGCTCAGTACTCAGGGTGCTGGGTACTCAGTGCTCAGGGTGCTGGTTGCTCAGTACTCAGGGTGCTGGGTGCTCAGTGCTCAGGGTGCTGGGTGCTCAGTACTCAGGGTGCTCATTGCTCAGGGTGCTGGGTGCTCAGTACTCAGGGTGCTGGGTGCTCAGTACTCAGGGTGCTGGGTGCTCAGTACTCAGGGTGCTCAGTGCTCAGTACTCAGGGTGCTCAGTGCTCAGTACTCAGGATGCTCAGGGCTCAGGGTGCTGGGTGCTCACTGCTCGGGGTGCTGGGTGCTCAGTGCTCAGGGTGCTGGGTGCTCAGTGCTCAGGGTGCTCGGTGCTCAGTTCTCAGGGTGCTGGGTGCTCAGTACTCGGGGTGCTGGGTGCTCAGTACTCAGGGTGCTCAGTGCTCAGTACTCAGGGTGCTCAGTGCTCAGTACTCAGGGTGCTCAGTGATCAGGGTGCTGGGTTCTCAGTGATCGGGGTGCTGGGTGCTCAGTCCTCAGGGTGCTGGGTGCTCAGTGCTCAGGGTGCTCGCTGCTCAGTGATCAGGGTGCTGGGTGCTCAGTACTCAGGGTGCTGGGTGCTCAGTGCTCAGGGTGCTGGGTGCTCAGTACTCAGGGTGCTGGGTTCTCAGTGCTCAGGGTGCTGGGTGCTCAGTGCTCAGGGTGCTCGGTGCTTAGTACTCAGGGTGCTCGGTGCTCGGGGTGCTGGGTGCTCAGTGCTCAGGGTACTGGGTGCTCAGTGCTCAGGGTGCTGGGTGCTCAGTGCTCGGGGTGCTGGGTGCTCAATGCTCGCGGTGCTGGGTGCTCAGTGCTCGGGGTGCTGGGTGCTCAGTACTCGGGGTGCTTGGTGCTCAGTACTCAGGGTGCTGCGTGCTCGGTGCTCAGTACGCTAGGTGCTCAGTACTCAGGGTGCTGGCTGCTCAGTAATCAGGGTGCTGGGTGCTCAGTGCTCGGGGTGCTGGGTGCTCAGTACTCAGTGTGCTGGGTGCTCAGTACTCAGGGTGCTCAGTGCTTGGGGTGCTGGTTGCTCAGTACTCAGGGTGCTCAGTGCTTGGTGTGTTGGGTGCTCAGTACTCAGGGTGCTGGGTGCTCAGTGCTCAGGGTGCTGGGTGCTCAGTACTCAGGGTGCTGGGTGCTCAGTGCTCGGGGTGCTGGGTGCTCAGTGCTCAGTACTCAGGGTGCTGGGTGCTCAGTGCTCAAGGTGCTGGGTGCTCAGTACTCAGGGTGCTGGGTCCTCAGTGCTCAGGGTGCTGAGTGCTCAGTAGTCAGGGTGCTGGGTGCTCCGTGCTCGGGGTGCTGGGTGCTCAGTACTCAGGGTGCTGGGTGCTTAGTACTCAGGGTGCTGGGTGCTCAGTGCTCGGGGTGCTGGGTGCTCAGTGCTCGGGGTGCTCGGTGCTCAGTGCTCGGGGTGCTTGGTGCTCAGTACTCATCGTGCTCAGTGCTCAGTGCTCAGGGTGCTGGGTGCTCAGTGCTTAGAGTGCTGGGTGCTCAGTACTCAGGGTGCTCGGTGCTCAGTACTCAGGGTGCTGGGTGCTCAGTGCTCAGTGTGCTCAGTGCTCAGTACTCAGCGTGCAGGGTGCTCAGTGGTCAGGGTGCTCGGTGCTCAGTACTCAGGGTGCTCAGTGCTCAGGGTGCTGGGTGCTCAGTACTCAGGGTGCAGGGTGCTCAGTGCTCAGTACTCAGCGTGCTCAGTGCTCAGGGTGCTGGGTGCTCAGTGCTCGGGGTGCTGGGTATTCAGTGCTCAGTACACAGGGTGCTGGGTGCTCAGTGCTCGGGGTGCTGGGTGCTCAGTGCTCAGTACTCAGGGAGCTGGGTGCTCAGTGCTCTGGGTGCTGGATGCTCAGTACTCAGGGTGCTGGGTGCTCAGTGCTCAGGGTGCTGGTTGCTCAGTACTCAGGGTGCTGGGTGCTCAGTGCTCAGGGTACTTGGTGCTCAGTACTCAGGGTGCTCATTGCACAGGGTGCTGGGTGCTCAGTACTCAGGGTGCTGGGTGCTCAGTACTCAGGGTGCTGGGTGCTCAGTAATCAGGGTGCTGTGTGCTCAGTACTCAGGCTGCTGGGTGCTCAGTACTCAGGGTGCTCAGTGCTCAGTACTCAGGGTGCTCAGTGCTCAGTACTCAGGGTGCTCAGGGCTCAGGGTGCTGGGTGCTCACTGCTCGGGTTGCTGGGTGCTCAGTGCTCAGGGTGCTGGGTGCTCAGTGCTCAGGGTGCTCGGTGCTCAGTTCTCAGGGTGCTGGGTGCTCAGTACACAGGTTGCTGGGTGCTCAGTACTCAGGGTGCTCAGTGCTCAGTACTCAGGGTGCTCAGTGCTCAGTACTCAGGGTTCTCAGTGCTCAGGGTGCTGGGTGCTCAGTGCTCAGGGTGCTGGGTGCTCAGTCCTCAGGGTGCTCATTGCTCAGGGTGCTGGGTGCTCAGTACTCAGGGTGCTGGGTGCTCAGTACTCAGGGTGCTCAGTGCTCAGTACTCAGGGTGCTCAGTGCTCAGTACTCAGGGTGCTCAGGGCTCAGGGTGCTGGGTGCTCACTGCTCGGGGTGCTGGGTGCTCAGTGCTCAGGGTGCTGGGTGCTCAGTGCTCAGGGTGCTCGGTGCTCAGTTCTCAGGGTGCTGGGTGCTCAGTACTCAGGGTGCTGGGTGCTCAGTACTCAGGGTGCTCAGTGCTCAGTACTCAGGGTGCTCAGTGCTCAGTACTCAGGGTGCTCAGTGATCAGGGTGCTGGGTGCTCAGTGCTCGGGGTGCTGGGTGCTCAGTCCTCAGGGTGCTGGGTGCTCAGTGCTCAGGGTGCTCGGTGCTCAGTGATCAGGGTGCTGGGTGCTCAGTACTCAGGGTGCTGGGTGCTCAGTGCTCAGGGTGCTGGGTGCTCAGTACTCAGGGTGCTGGGTGCTCAGTGCTCAGGGTGCTGGGTGCTCAGTGCTCAGGTTGCTCGGTGCTTAGTACTCAGGGTGCTCGGTGCTCGGGGTGCTGGGTGCTCAGTGCTCAGGGTGCTGGGTGCTCAGTGCTCAGGGTGCTGGGTGCTCAGTGCTCGGGGTGCTGGGTGCTCAGTGCTCGCGGTGCTGGGTGCTCAGTGCTCGGGGTGCTGGGTGCTCAGTACTCGGGGTGCTCGGTGCTCAGTACTCAGGGTGCTTGGTGCTCAATGCTCAGGGTGCTGGGTGCTCAGTACTCAGGGTGCTGGCTGCTCAGTACTCAGGGTGCTCAGTGCTCAGTACTCAGGGTGCTGCGTGCTCGGTGCTCAGTACGCTAGGTGCTCAGTACTCAGGGTGCTGGCTGCTCAGTAATCAGGGTGCTGGGTGCTCAGTGCTCGGGGTGCTGGGTGCTCAGTACTCAGGGTGCTCAGTGCTCAGTACTCAGGGTGCTCAGTGCTCAGTACTCAGGGTGCTCAGTGATCAGGGTGCTGGGTTCTCAGTGATCGGGGTGCTGGGTGCTCAGTCCTCAGGGTGCTGGGTGCTCAGTGCTCAGGGTGCTCGCTGCTCAGTGATCAGGGTGCTGGGTGCTCAGTACTCAGGGTGCTGGGTGCTCAGTGCTCAGGGTGCTGGGTGCTCAGTACTCAGGGTGCTGGGTGCTCAGTGCTCAGGGTGCTGGGTGCTCAGTGCTCAGGGTGCTCGGTGTTTAGTACTCAGGGTGCTCGGTGCTCGGGGTGCTGGGTGCTCAGTGCTCAGGGTACTGGGTGCTCAGTGCTCAGGGTGCTGGGTGCTCAGTGCTCGGGGTGCTGGGTGCTCAGTGCTCGCGGTGCTGGGTGCTCAGTGCTCGGGGTGCTGGGTGCTCAGTACTCGGGGTGCTTGGTGCTCAGTACTCAGGGTGCTTGGTGCTCAGTGCTCAGGGTGCTGGGTGCTCAGTACTCAGGGTGCTGGCTGCTCAGTACTCAGGGTGCTGCGTGCTCGGTGCTCAGTACGCTAGGTGCTCAGTACTCAGGGTGCTGGCTGCTCAGTAATCAGGGTGCTGGGTGCTCAGTGCTCGGGGTGCTGGGTGCTCAGTACTCAGTGTGCTGGGTGCTCAGTACTCAGGGTGCTCAGTGCTTGGGGTGCTGGTTGCTCAGTACTCAGGGTGCTCAGTGCTTGGTGTGTTGGGTGCTCAGTACTCAGGGTGCTGGGTGCTCAGTGCTCAGGGTGCTGGGTGCTCAGTACTCAGGGTGCTGGGTGCTCAGTGCTCGGGGTGCTGGGTGCTCAGTGCTCAGTACTCAGGGTGCTGGGTGCTCAGTGCTCAAGGTGCTGGGTGCTCAGTACTCAGGGTGCTGGGTCCTCAGTGCTCAGGGTGCTGAGTGCTCAGTAGTCAGGGTGCTGGGTGCTCCGTGCTCGGGGTGCTGGGTGCTCAGTACTCAGGGTGCTGGGTGCTTAGTACTCAGGGTGCTGGGTGCTCAGTGCTCGGGGTGCTGGGTGCTCAGTGCTCGGGGTGCTCGGTGCTCAGTGCTCGGGGTGCTTGGTGCTCAGTACTCATCGTGCTCAGTGCTCAGTGCTCAGGGTGCTGGGTGCTCAGTGCTTAGAGTGCTGGGTGCTCAGTACTCAGGGTGCTCGGTGCTCAGTACTCAGGGTGCTGGGTGCTCAGTGCTCAGTGTGCTCAGTGCTCAGTACTCAGCGTGCAGGGTGCTCAGTGGTCAGGGTGCTCGGTGCTCAGTACTCAGGGTGCTCAGTGCTCAGGGTGCTGGGTGCTCAGTACTCAGGGTGCAGGGTGCTCAGTGCTCAGTACTCAGCGTGCTCAGTGCTCAGGGTGCTGGGTGCTCAGTGCTCGGGGTGCTGGGTATTCAGTGCTCAGTACACAGGGTGCTGGGTGCTCAGTGCTCGGGGTGCTGGGTGCTCAGTGCTCAGTACTCAGGGAGCTGGGTGCTCAGTGCTCTGGGTGCTGGATGCTCAGTACTCAGGGTGCTGGGTGCTCAGTGCTCAGGGTGCTGGTTGCTCAGTACTCAGGGTGCTGGGTGCTCAGTGCTCAGGGTACTTGGTGCTCAGTACTCAGGGTGCTCATTGCTCAGGGTGCTGGGTGCTCAGTACTCAGGGTGCTGGGTGCTCAGTACTCAGGGTGCTGGGTGCTCAGTAATCAGGGTGCTGTGTGCTCAGTACTCAGGCTGCTGGGTGCTCAGTACTCAGGGTGCTCAGTGCTCAGTACTCAGGGTGCTCAGTGCTCAGTACTCAGTGTGCTCAGGGCTCAGGGTGCTGGGTGCTCACTGCTCGGGTTGCTGGGTGCTCAGTGCTCAGGGTGCTGGGTGCTCAGTGCTCAGGGTGCTCGGTGCTCAGTTCTCAGGGTGCTGGGTGCTCAGTACACAGGTTGCTGGGTGCTCAGTACTCAGGGTGCTCAGTGCTCAGTACTCAGGGTGCTCAGTGCTCAGTACTCAGGGTTCTCAGTGCTCAGGGTGCTGGGTGCTCAGTGCTCAGGGTGCTGGGTGCTCAGTCCTCAGGGTGCTCATTGCTCAGGGTGCTGGGTGCTCAGTACTCAGGGTGCTGGGTGCTCAGTACTCAGGGTGCTCAGTGCTCAGTACTCAGGGTGCTCAGTGCTCAGTACTCAGGGTGCTCAGGGCTCAGGGTGCTGGGTGCTCACTGCTCGGGGTGCTGGGTGCTCAGTGCTCAGGGTGCTGGGTGCTCAGTGCTCAGGGTGCTCGGTGCTCAGTTCTCAGGGTGCTGGGTGCTCAGTACTCAGGGTGCTGGGTGCTCAGTACTCAGGGTGCTCAGTGCTCAGTACTCAGGGTGCTCAGTGCTCAGTACTCAGGGTGCTCAGTGATCAGGGTGCTGGGTGCTCAGTGCTCGGGGTGCTGGGTGCTCAGTCCTCAGGGTGCTGGGTGCTCAGTGCTCAGGGTGCTCGGTGCTCAGTGATCAGGGTGCTGGGTGCTCAGTACTCAGGGTGCTGGGTGTTCAGTGCTCAGGGTGCTGGGTGCTCAGTACTCAGGGTGCTGGGTGCTCAGTGCTCAGGGTGCTGGGTGCTCAGTGCTCAGGTTGCTCGGTGCTTAGTACTCAGGGTGCTCGGTGCTCGGGGTGCTGGGTGCTCAGTGCTCAGGGTGCTGGGTGCTCAGTGCTCAGGGTGCTGGGTGCTCAGTGCTCGGGGTGCTGGGTGCTCAGTGCTCGCGGTGCTGGGTGCTCAGTGCTCGGGGTGCTGGGTGCTCAGTACTCGGGGTGCTCGGTGCTCAGTACTCAGGGTGCTTGGTGCTCAATGCTCAGGGTGCTGGGTGCTCAGTACTCAGGGTGCTGGCTGCTCAGTACTCAGGGTGCTCAGTGCTCAGTACTCAGGGTGCTGCGTGCTCGGTGCTCAGTACGCTAGGTGCTCAGTACTCAGGGTGCTGGCTGCTCAGTAATCAGGGTGCTGGGTGCTCAGTGCTCGGGGTGCTGGGTGCTCAGTACTCAGGGTGCTCAGTGCTCAGTACTCAGGGTGCTCAGTGCTCAGTACTCAGGGTGCTCAGTGATCAGGGTGCTGGGTTCTCAGTGATCGGGGTGCTGGGTGCTCAGTCCTCAGGGTGCTGGGTGCTCAGTGCTCAGGGTGCTCGCTGCTCAGTGATCAGGGTGCTGGGTGCTCAGTACTCAGGGTGCTGGGTGCTCAGTGCTCAGGGTGCTGGGTGCTCAGTACTCAGGGTGCTGGGTGCTCAGTGCTCAGGGTGCTGGGTGCTCAGTGCTCAGGGTGCTCGGTGTTTAGTACTCAGGGTGCTCGGTGCTCGGGGTGCTGGGTGCTCAGTGCTCAGGGTACTGGGTGCTCAGTGCTCAGGGTGCTGGGTGCTCAGTGCTCGGGGTGCTGGGTGCTCAGTGCTCGCGGTGCTGGTTGCTCAGTGCTCGGGGTGCTGGGTGCTCAGTACTCGGGGTGCTTGGTGCTCAGTACTCAGGGTGCTTGGTGGTCAGTGCTCAGGGTGCTGGGTGCTCAGTACTCAGGGTGCTGGCTGCTCAGTACTCAGGGTGCTGCGTGCTCGGTGCTCAGTACGCTAGGTGCTCAGTACTCAGGGTGCTGGCTGCTCAGTAATCAGGGTGCTGGGTGCTCAGTGCTCGGGGTGCTGGGTGCTCAGTACTCAGTGTGCTGGGTGCTCAGTACTCAGGGTGCTCAGTGCTTGGGGTGCTGGTTGCTCAGTACTCAGGGTGCTCAGTGCTTGGTGTGTTGGGTGCTCAGTACTCAGGGTGCTGGGTGCTCAGTGCTCAGGGTGCTGGGTGCTCAGTACTCAGGGTGCTGGGTGCTCAGTGCTCGGGGTGCTGGGTGCTCAGTGCTCAGTACTCAGGGTGCTGGGTGCTCAGTGCTCAAGGTGCTGGGTGCTCAGTACTCAGGGTGCTGGGTCCTCAGTGCTCAGGGTGCTGAGTGCTCAGTAGTCAGGGTGCTGGGTGCTCCGTGCTCGGGGTGCTGGGTGCTCAGTACTCAGGGTGCTGGGTGCTTAGTACTCAGGGTGCTGGGTGCTCAGTGCTCGGGGTGCTGGGTGCTCAGTGCTCGGGGTGCTCGGTGCTCAGTGCTCGGGGTGCTTGGTGCTCAGTACTCATCGTGCTCAGTGCTCAGTGCTCAGGGTGCTGGGTGCTCAGTGCTTAGAGTGCTGGGTGCTCAGTACTCAGGGTGCTCGGTGCTCAGTACTCAGGGTGCTGGGTGCTCAGTGCTCAGTGTGCTCAGTGCTCAGTACTCAGCGTGCAGGGTGCTCAGTGGTCAGGGTGCTCGCTGCTCAGTACTCAGGGTGCTCAGTGCTCAGGGTGCTGGGTGCTCAGTACTCAGGGTGCAGGGTGCTCAGTGCTCAGTACTCAGCGTGCTCAGTGCTCAGGGTGCTGGGTGCTCAGTGCTCGGGGTGCTGGGTATTCAGTGCTCAGTACACAGTGTGCTGGGTGCTCAGTGCTCGGGGTGCTGGGTGCTCAGTGCTCAGTACTCAGGGAGCTGGGTGCTCAGTGCTCTGGGTGCTGGATGCTCAGTACTCAGGGTGCTGGGTGCTCAGTGCTCAGGGTGCTGGTTGCTCAGTACTCAGGGTGCTGGGTGCTCAGTGCTCAGGGTACTTGGTGCTCAGTACTCAGGGTGCTCATTGCTCAGGGTGCTGGGTGCTCAGTACTCAGGGTGCTGGGTGCTCAGTACTCAGGGTGCTGGGTGCTCAGTAATCAGGGTGCTGTGTGCTCAGTACTCAGGGTGCTGGGTGCTCAGTACTCAGGGTGCTCAGTGCTCAGTACTCAGGGTGCTCAGTGCTCAGTACTCAGGGTGCTCAGGGCTCAGGGTGCTGGGTGCTCACTGCTCGGGTTGCTGGGTGCTCAGTGCTCAGGGTGCTGGGTGCTCAGTGCTCAGGGTGCTCGGTGCTCAGTTCTCAGGGTGCTGGGTGCTCAGTACTCAGGTTGCTGGGTGCTCAGTACTCAGGGTGCTCAGTGCTCAGTACTCAGGGTGCTCAGTGCTCAGTACTCAGGGTGCTCAGTGCTCAGGGTGCTGGGTGCTCAGTGCTCAGGGTGCTGGGTGCTCAGTACTCAGGGTGCTGGGTGCTCAGTACTCAGGGTGCTCAGTGCTCAGTACTCAGGGTGCTCAGTGCTCAGTACTCAGGGTGCTCAGGGCTCAGGGTGCTGGGTGCTCACTGCTCGGGGTGCTGGGTGCTCAGTGCTCAGGGTGCTGGGTGCTCAGTGCTCAGGGTGCTCGGTGCTCAGTTCTCAGGGTGCTGGGTGCTCAGTACTCAGGGTGCTGGGTGCTCAGTACTCAGGGTGCTCAGTGCTCAGTACTCAGGGTGCTCAGTGCTCAGTACTCAGGGTGCTCAGTGATCAGGGTGCTGGGTGCTCAGTGCTCGGGGTGCTGGGTGCTCAGTCCTCAGGGTGCTGGGTGCTCAGTGCTCAGGGTGCTCGGTGCTCAGTGATCAGGGTGCTGGGTGCTCAGTACTCAGGGTGCTGGGTGCTCAGTGCTCAGGGTGCTGGGTGCTCAGTACTCAGGGTGCTGGGTGCTCAGTGCTCAGGGTGCTGGGTGCTCAGTGCTCAGGTTGCTCGGTGCTTAGTACTCAGGGTGCTCGGTGCTCGGGGTGCTGGGTGCTCAGTGCTCAGGGTGCTGGGTGCTCAGTGCTCAGGGTGCTGGGTGCTCAGTGCTCGGGGTGCTGGGTGCTCAGTGCTCGCGGTGCTGGGTGCTCAGTGCTCGGGGTGCTGGGTGCTCAGTACTCGGGTTGCTCGGTGCTCAGTACTCAGGGTGCTTGGTGCTCAATGCTCAGGGTGCTGGGTGCTCAGTACTCAGGGTGCTGGCTGCTCAGTACTCAGGGTGCTCAGTGCTCAGTACTCAGGGTTCTGCGTGCTCGGTGCTCAGTACGCTAGGTGCTCAGTACTCAGGGTGCTGGCTGCTCAGTAATCAGGGTGCTGGGTGCTCAGTGCTCGGGGTGCTGGGTGCTCAGTACTCAGTGTGCTGGGTGCTCAGTACTCAGGGTGCTCAGTGCTTGGGGTGCTGGTTGCTCAGTACTCAGGGTGCTCAGTGCTTGGTGTGTTGGATGCTCAGTACTCAGGGTGCTGGGTGCTCAGTGCTCAGGGTGCTGGGTGCTCAGTACTCAGGGTGCTGTGTGCTCAGTGCTCGGGGTGCTGGGTGCTCAGTGCTCAGTACTCAGGGTGCTGGGTGCTCAGTGCTCAAGGTGCTGGGTGCTCAGTACTCAGGGTACTGGGTGCTCCGTGCTCGGGGTGCTGGGTGCTCAGTACGCAGGGTGCTGGGTGCTTAGTACTCAGGGTGCTGGGTGCTCAGTGCTCGGGGTGCTGGGTGCTCAGTGCTCGGGGTGCTCGGTGCTCAGTGCTCGGGGTGCTTGGTGCTCAGTAATCAGGGAGCTGGGTGCTCAGTACTCGTTGTGCTGGGTGCTCAGTGCTCAGGGTGCTGGGTGCTCAGTACTCAGGGTGCTCGGTACTCAGTACTCACGGTGCTCAGTGCTCAGTACTCAGGGTGCTCAGTGCTCAGGGTGCTGGGTGCTCAGTGCTTAGAGTTCTGGGTGCTCAGTACTCAGGGTGCTCGGTGCTCAGTACTCAGGGTGCTGGGTGCTCAGTGCTCAGGGTGCTCAGTGCTCAGTACTCAGCGTGCAGGGTGCTCAGTGGTCAGGGTGCTCGGTGCTCAGTACTCAGGGTGCTCAGTGCTCAGGGTGCTGGGTGCTCAGTACTCAGGGTGCAGGGTGCTCATTGCTCAGTACTCAGGGTGCTCAGTGCTCAGGGTGCTGGGTGCTCAGTGCTCGGGGTGCTGGATACTCAGTGCTCAGTACACAGGGTGCTGGGTGCTCAGTGCTCGGGGTGCTGGGTGCTCAGTGCTCAGTACTCAGGGAGCTGGGTGCTCAGTGCTCTGGGTGCTGGATGCTCAGTACTCAGGGTGCTGGGTGCTCAGTGCTCAGGGTGCTGGTTGCTCAGTACTCAGGGTGCTGGGTGCTCAGTGCTCAGGGTGCTGGGTGCTCAGTACTCAGGGTGCTCATTGCTCAGGGTGCTGGGTGCTCAGTACTCAGGGTGCTGGGTGCTCAGTACTCAGGGTGCTGGGTGCTCAGTACTCAGGGTGCTGGGTGCTCAGTACTCAGGGTGCTCAGTGCTCAGTACTCAGGGTGCTCAGGGCTCAGGGTGCTGGGTGCTCACTGCTCGGGTTGCTGGGTGCTCAGTGCTCAGGGTGCTGGGTGCTCAGTGCTCAGGGTGCTCGGTGCTCAGTTCTCAGGGTGCTGGGTGCTCAGTACTCAGGGTGCTGGGTGCTCAGTACTCAGGGTGCTCAGTGCTCAGTACTCAGCGTGCTCAGTGCTCAGTACTCAGGGTGCTCAGTGCTCAGTGTGCTCGGTGCTTAGTACTCAGGGTGCTCGGTGCTCGGGGTGCTGGGTGCTCAGTGCTCAGGGTGCTGGGTGCTCAGTGCTCAGGGTGCTGGGTGCTCAGTGCTCGGGGTGCTGGCTGCTCAGTACTCAGGGTGCTCGGTGCTCAGTGCTCAGGGTGCTGGGTGCTCAGTGCTCAGGGTGCTGGGTGCTCAGTGCTCAGGGTGCTGGGTACTCAGTGCTCGGTGTGCTGGGTGCTCAGTGCTCAGGGTGCTGGGTGCTCAGTACTCAGGGTGCTGGCTGCTCAGTACTCAGGGTGCTCGGTGCTCAGTACTCAGGGTGCTGCGTGCTCGGTGCTCAGTACGCTGGGTGCTCAGTACTCAGGGTGCTGGCTGCTCAGTAATCAGGGTGCTGGGTGCTCAGTGCTCGGGGTGCTGGGTGCTCAGTTCTCAGTGTGCTGGGTGCTCAGTACTCAGGGTGCTCAGTGCTTGTGGTGCTGGTTGCTCAGTACTCAGGGTGCTCAGTGCTTGGGGTGTTGGGTGCTCAGTACTCAGGGTGCTGGGTGCTCAGTGCTCATGGTGCTGGGTGCTCAGTACTCAGGGTGCTGGGTGCTCAGTGCTCGGGGTGCTGGGTGCTCAGTGCTCAGTACTCAGGGTGCTGGGTGCTCAGTGCTCAGGGTGCTGGGTGCTCAGTGCTCAGGGTGCTGGGTGCTCAGTGCTCAGGGTGCTGGGTACTCAGTGCTCGGTGTGCTGGGTGCTCAGTACTCAGGGTGCTGGGTGCTCAGTACTCAGGGTGCTCAGTGCTCAGTACTCAGGGTGCTCAGTGCTCAGTACTCAGGGTGCTCAGTGATCAGGGTGCTGGGTTCTCAGTGCTCGGGGTGCTGGGTGCTCAGTCCTTAGGGTGCTGGGTGCTCAGTGCTCAGGGTGCTCGCTGCTCAGTGATCAGGGTGCTGGGTGCTCAGTACTCAGGGTGCTGGGTGCTCAGTGCTCAGGGTGCTGGGTGCTCAGTACTCAGGGTGCTGGGTGCTCAGTGCTCAGGGTGCTGGGTGCTCAGTGCTCAGGGTGCTCGGTGCTTAGTACTCAGGGTGCTCGGTGCTCGGGGTGCTGGGTGCTCAGTGCTCAGGGTACTGGGTGCTCAGTGCTCAGGGTGCTGGGTGCTCAGTGCTCGGGGTGCTGGGTGCTCAGTGCTCGCGGTGCTGGGTGCTCAGTGCTCGGGGTGCTGGGTGCTCCGTACTCGGGGTGCTTGGTGCTCAGTACTCAGGGTGCTTGGTGCTCAGTGCTCAGGGTGCTGGGTGCTCAGTACTCAGGGTGCTGGCTGCTCAGTACTCAGGGTGCTGCGTGCTCGGTGCTCAGTACGCTAGGTGCTCAGTACTCAGGGTGCTGGCTGCTCAGTAATCAGGGTGCTGGGTGCTCAGTGCTCGGGGTGCTGGGTGCTCAGTACTCAGTGTGCTGGGTGCTCAGTACTCAGGGTGCTCAGTGCTTGGGGTGCTGGTTGCTCAGTACTCAGGGTGCTCAGTGCTTGGTGTGTTGGGTGCTCAGTACTCAGGGTGCTGGGTGCTCAGTGCTCAGGGTGCTGGGTGCTCAGTACTCAGGGTGCTGGGTGCTCAGTGCTCGGGGTGCTGGGTGCTCAGTGCTCAGTACTCAGGGTGCTGGGTGCTCAGTGCTCAAGGTGCTGGGTGCTCAGTACTCAGGGTGCTGGGTCCTCAGTGCTCAGGGTGCTGAGTGCTCAGTAGTCAGGGTGCTGGGTGCTCCGTGCTCGGGGTGCTGGGTGCTCAGTACTCAGGGTGCTGGGTGCTTAGTACTCAGGGTGCTGGGTGCTCAGTGCTCGGGGTGCTGGGTGCTCAGTGCTCGGGGTGCTCGGTGCTCAGTGCTCGGGGTGCTTGGTGCTCAGTAATCAGGGTGCTCGGTGCTCAGTACTCGTTGTGCTGGGTGCTCAGTGCTCAGCGTGCTGGTTGCTCAGTACTCAGGGTGCTCGGTACTCAGTACTCACGGTGCTCAGTGCTCAGTACTCATCGTGCTCAGTGCTCAGTGGTCAGGGTGCTGGGTGCTCAGTGCTTAGAGTGCTGGGTGCTCAGTACTCAGGGTGCTCGGTGCTCAGTACTCAGGGTGCTGAGTGCTCAGTGCTCAGGGTGCTCAGTGCTCAGTACTCAGCGTGCAGGGTGCTCAGTGGTCAGGGTGCTCGGTGCTCAGTACTCAGGGTGATCAGTGCTCAGGGTGCTGGGTGCTCAGTACTCAGGGTGCAGGGTGCTCAGTGCTCAGTACTCAGCGTGCTCAGTGCTCAGGGTGCTGGGTGCTCAGTGCTCGGGGTGCTGGGTATTCAGTGCTCAGTACACAGGGTGCTGGGTGCTCAGTGCTCGGGGTGCTGGGTGCTCAGTGCTCAGTACTCAGGGAGCTGGGTGCTCAGTGCTCTGGGTGCTGGATGCTCAGTACTCAGGGTGCTGGGTGCTCAGTGCTCAGGGTGCTGGTTGCTCAGTACTCAGGGTGCTGGGTGCTCAGTGCTCAGGGTACTTGGTGCTCAGTACTCAGGGTGCTCATTGCTCAGGGTGCTGGGTGCTCAGTACTCAGGGTGCTGGGTGCTCAGTACTCAGGGTGCTGGGTGCTCAGTAATCAGGGTGCTGGGTGCTCAGTACTCAGGGTGCTGGGTGCTCAGTACTCAGGGTGCTCAGTGCTCAGTACTCAGGGTGCTCAGTGCTCAGTACTCAGGGTGCTCAGGGCTCAGGGTGCTGGGTGCTCACTGCTCGGGTTGCTGGGTGCTCAGTGCTCAGGGTGCTGGGTGCTCAGTGCTCAGGGTGCTCGGTGCTCAGTTCTCAGGGTGCTGGGTGCTCAGTACTCAGGGTGCTGGGTGCTCAGTACTCAGGGTGCTCAGTGCTCAGTACTCAGGGTGCTCAGTGCTCAGTACTCAGGGTGCTCAGTGCTCAGGGTGCTGCGTGCTCAGTGCTCGGGGTGCTGGGTGCTCAGTCCTCAGGATGCTCATTGCTCAGGGTGCTGGGTGCTCAGTACTCAGGGTGCTGGGTGCTCAGTACTCAGGGTGCTCAGTGCTCAGTACTCAGGGTGCTCAGTGCTCAGTACTCAGGGTGCTCAGGGCTCAGGGTGCTGGGTGCTCACTGCTCGGGGTGCTGGGTGCTCAGTGCTCAGGGTGCTGGGTGCTCAGTGCTCAGGGTGCTCGGTGCTCAGTTCTCAGGGTGCTGGGTGCTCAGTACTCAGGGTGCTGGGTGCTCAGTACTCAGGGTGCTCAGTGCTCAGTACTCAGGGTGCTCAGTGCTCAGTACTCAGGGTGCTCAGTGATCAGGGTGCTGGGTGCTCAGTGCTCGGGGTGCTGGGTGCTCAGTCCTCAGTATGCTGGGTGCTCAGTGCTCAGGGTGCTCGGTGCTCAGTGATCAGGGTGCTGGGTGCTCAGTACTCAGGGTGCTGGGTGCTCAGTGCTCAGGGTGCTGGGTGCTCAGTACTCAGGGTGCTGGGTGCTCAGTGCTCAGGGTGCTGGGTGCTCAGTGCTCAGGGTGCTCGGTGCTTAGTACTCAGGGTGCTCGGTGCTCGGGGTGCTGGGTGCTCAGTGCTCAGGGTGCTGGGTGCTCAGTGCTCAGGGTGCTGGGTGCTCAGTGCTCGGGGTGCTGGGTGCTCAGTGCTCGCGGTGCTGGGTGCTCAGTGCTCGGGGTGCTGGGTGCTCAGTAGTCGGGGTGCTCGGTGCTCAGTACTCAGGGTGCTTGGTGCTCAATGCTCAGGGTGCTGGGTGCTCAGTACTCAGGGTGCTGGCTGCTCAGTACTCAGGGTGCTCGGTGCTCAGTACTCAGGGTGCTGCGTGCTCGGTGCTCAGTATGCTAGGTGCTCAGTACTCAGGGTGCTGGCTGCTCAGTAATCAGGGTGCTGGGTGCTCAGTGCTCGGGGTGCTGGGTGCTCAGTACTCAGTGTGCTGGGTGCTCAGTACTCAGGGTGCTCAGTGCTTGGGGTGCTGGTTGCTCAGTACTCAGTGTGCTGGGTGCTCAGTACTCAGGGTGCTCAGTGCTTGGTGTGTTGGATGCTCAGTACTCAGGGTGCTGGGTGCTCAGTGCTCAGGGTGCTGGATGCTCAGTACTCAGGGTGCTGGGTGCTCAGTGCTCAGGGTGCTGGTTGCTCAGTACTCAGGGTGCTGGGTGCTCAGTGCTCAGGGTGCTGGGTGCTCAGTACTCAGGGTGCTCATTGCTCAGGGTGCTGGGTGCTCAGTACTCAGGGTGCTGGGTGCTCAGTACTCAGGGTGCTGGGTGCTCAGTACTCAGGGTGCTGGGTGCTCAGTACTCAGGGTGCTCAGTGCTCAGTACTCAGGGTGCTCAGGGCTCAGGGTGCTGGGTGCTCACTGCTCGGGTTGCTGGGTGCTCAGTGCTCAGGGTGCTGGGTGCTCAGTGCTCAGGGTGCTCGGTGCTCAGTTCTCAGGGTGCTGGGTGCTCAGTACTCAGGGTGCTGGGTGCTCAGTACTCAGGGTGCTCAGTGCTCAGTACTCAGCGTGCTCAGTGCTCAGTACTCAGGGTGCTCAGTGCTCAGTGTGCTCGGTGCTTAGTACTCAGGGTGCTCGGTGCTCGGGGTGCTGGGTGCTCAGTGCTCAGGGTGCTGGGTGCTCAGTGCTCAGGGTGCTGGGTGCTCAGTGCTCGGGGTGCTGGCTGCTCAGTACTCAGGGTGCTCGGTGCTCAGTGCTCAGGGTGCTGGGTGCTCAGTGCTCAGGGTGCTGGGTGCTCAGTGCTCAGGGTGTTGGGTACTCAGTGCTCGGTGTGCTGGGTGCTCAGTGCTCAGGGTGCTGGGTGCTCAGTACTCAGGGTGCTGGCTGCTCAGTACTCAGGGTGCTCGGTGCTCAGTACTCAGGGTGCTGCGTGCTCGGTGCTCAGTACGCTGGGTGCTCAGTACTCAGGGTGCTGGCTGCTCAGTAATCAGGGTGCTGGGTGCTCAGTGCTCGGGGTGCTGGGTGCTCAGTTCTCAGTGTGCTGGGTGCTCAGTACTCAGGGTGCTCAGTGCTTGTGGTGCTGGTTGCTCAGTACTCAGGGTGCTCAGTGCTTGGGGTGTTGGGTGCTCAGTACTCAGGGTGCTGGGTGCTCAGTGCTCATGGTGCTGGGTGCTCAGTACTCAGGGTGCTGGGTGCTCAGTGCTCGGGGTGCTGGGTGCTCAGTGCTCAGTACTCAGGGTGCTGGGTGCTCAGTGCTCAGGGTGCTGGGTGCTCAGTGCTCAGGGTGCTGGGTGCTCAGTGCTCAGGGTGCTGGGTACTCAGTGCTCGGTGTGCTGGGTGCTCAGTACTCAGGGTGCTGGGTGCTCAGTACTCAGGGTGCTCAGTGCTCAGTACTCAGGGTGCTCAGTGCTCAGTACTCAGGGTGCTCAGTGATCAGGGTGCTGGGTTCTCAGTGCTCGGGGTGCTGGGTGCTCAGTCCTTAGGGTGCTGGGTGCTCAGTGCTCAGGGTGCTCGCTGCTCAGTGATCAGGGTGCTGGGTGCTCAGTACTCAGGGTGCTGGGTGCTCAGTGCTCAGGGTGCTGGGTGCTCAGTACTCAGGGTGCTGGGTGCTCAGTGCTCAGGGTGCTGGGTGCTCAGTGCTCAGGGTGCTCGGTGCTTAGTACTCAGGGTGCTCGGTGCTCGGGGTGCTGGGTGCTCAGTGCTCAGGGTACTGGGTGCTCAGTGCTCAGGGTGCTGGGTGCTCAGTGCTCGGGGTGCTGGGTGCTCAGTGCTCGCGGTGCTGGGTGCTCAGTGCTCGGGGTGCTGGGTGCTCAGTACTCGGGGTGCTTGGTGCTCAGTACTCAGGGTGCTTGGTGCTCAGTGCTCAGGGTGCTGGGTGCTCAGTACTCAGGGTGCTGGCTGCTCAGTACTCAGGGTGCTGCGTGCTCGGTGCTCAGTACGCTAGGTGCTCAGTACTCAGGGTGCTGGCTGCTCAGTAATCAGGGTGCTGGGTGCTCAGTGCTCGGGGTGCTGGGTGCTCAGTACTCAGTGTGCTGGGTGCTCAGTACTCAGGGTGCTCAGTGCTTGGGGTGCTGGTTGCTCAGTACTCAGGGTGCTCAGTGCTTGGTGTGTTGGGTGCTCAGTACTCAGGGTGCTGGGTGCTCAGTGCTCAGGGTGCTGGGTGCTCAGTACTCAGGGTGCTGGGTGCTCAGTGCTCGGGGTGCTGGGTGCTCAGTGCTCAGTACTCAGGGTGCTGGGTGCTCAGTGCTCAAGGTGCTGGGTGCTCAGTACTCAGGGTGCTGGGTCCTCAGTGCTCAGGGTGCTGAGTGCTCAGTAGTCAGGGTGCTGGGTGCTCCGTGCTCGGGGTGCTGGGTGCTCAGTACTCAGGGTGCTGGGTGCTTAGTACTCAGGGTGCTGGGTGCTCAGTGCTCGGGGTGCTGGGTGCTCAGTGCTCGGGGTGCTCGGTGCTCAGTGCTCGGGGTGCTTGGTGCTCAGTAATCAGGGTGCTCGGTGCTCAGTACTCGTTGTGCTGGGTGCTCAGTGCTCAGCGTGCTGGTTGCTCAGTACTCAGGGTGCTCGGTACTCAGTACTCACGGTGCTCAGTGCTCAGTACTCATCGTGCTCAGTGCTCAGTGGTCAGGGTGCTGGGTGCTCAGTGCTTAGAGTGCTGGGTGCTCAGTACTCAGGGTGCTCGGTGCTCAGTACTCAGGGTGCTGAGTGCTCAGTGCTCAGGGTGCTCAGTGCTCAGTACTCAGCGTGCAGGGTGCTCAGTGGTCAGGGTGCTCGGTGCTCAGTACTCAGGGTGATCAGTGCTCAGGGTGCTGGGTGCTCAGTACTCAGGGTGCAGGGTGCTCAGTGCTCAGTACTCAGCGTGCTCAGTGCTCAGGGTGCTGGGTGCTCAGTGCTCGGGGTGCTGGGTATTCAGTGCTCAGTACACAGGGTGCTGGGTGCTCAGTGCTCGGGGTGCTGGGTGCTCAGTGCTCAGTACTCAGGGAGCTGGGTGCTCAGTGCTCTGGGTGCTGGATGCTCAGTACTCAGGGTGCTGGGTGCTCAGTGCTCAGGGTGCTGGTTGCTCAGTACTCAGGGTGCTGGGTGCTCAGTGCTCAGGGTACTTGGTGCTCAGTACTCAGGGTGCTCATTGCTCAGGGTGCTGGGTGCTCAGTACTCAGGGTGCTGGGTGCTCAGTACTCAGGGTGCTGGGTGCTCAGTAATCAGGGTGCTGGGTGCTCAGTACTCAGGGTGCTGGGTGCTCAGTACTCAGGGTGCTCAGTGCTCAGTACTCAGGGTGCTCAGTGCTCAGTACTCAGGGTGCTCAGGGCTCAGGGTGCTGGGTGCTCACTGCTCGGGTTGCTGGGTGCTCAGTGCTCAGGGTGCTGGGTGCTCAGTGCTCAGGGTGCTCGGTGCTCAGTTCTCAGGGTGCTGGGTGCTCAGTACTCAGGGTGCTGGGTGCTCAGTACTCAGGGTGCTCAGTGCTCAGTACTCAGGGTGCTCAGTGCTCAGTACTCAGGGTGCTCAGTGCTCAGGGTGCTGCGTGCTCAGTGCTCGGGGTGCTGGGTGCTCAGTCCTCAGGATGCTCATTGCTCAGGGTGCTGGGTGCTCAGTACTCAGGGTGCTGGGTGCTCAGTACTCAGGGTGCTCAGTGCTCAGTACTCAGGGTGCTCAGTGCTCAGTACTCAGGGTGCTCAGGGCTCAGGGTGCTGGGTGCTCACTGCTCGGGGTGCTGGGTGCTCAGTGCTCAGGGTGCTGGGTGCTCAGTGCTCAGGGTGCTCGGTGCTCAGTTCTCAGGGTGCTGGGTGCTCAGTACTCAGGGTGCTGGGTGCTCAGTACTCAGGGTGCTCAGTGCTCAGTACTCAGGGTGCTCAGTGCTCAGTACTCAGGGTGCTCAGTGATCAGGGTGCTGGGTGCTCAGTGCTCGGGGTGCTGGGTGCTCAGTCCTCAGTATGCTGGGTGCTCAGTGCTCAGGGTGCTCGGTGCTCAGTGATCAGGGTGCTGGGTGCTCAGTACTCAGGGTGCTGGGTGCTCAGTGCTCAGGGTGCTGGGTGCTCAGTACTCAGGGTGCTGGGTGCTCAGTGCTCAGGGTGCTGGGTGCTCAGTGCTCAGGGTGCTCGGTGCTTAGTACTCAGGGTGCTCGGTGCTCGGGGTGCTGGGTGCTCAGTGCTCAGGGTGCTGGGTGCTCAGTGCTCAGGGTGCTGGGTGCTCAGTGCTCGGGGTGCTGGGTGCTCAGTGCTCGCGGTGCTGGGTGCTCAGTGCTCGGGGTGCTGGGTGCTCAGTAGTCGGGGTGCTCGGTGCTCAGTACTCAGGGTGCTTGGTGCTCAATGCTCAGGGTGCTGGGTGCTCAGTACTCAGGGTGCTGGCTGCTCAGTACTCAGGGTGCTCGGTGCTCAGTACTCAGGGTGCTGCGTGCTCGGTGCTCAGTATGCTAGGTGCTCAGTACTCAGGGTGCTGGCTGCTCAGTAATCAGGGTGCTGGGTGCTCAGTGCTCGGGGTGCTGGGTGCTCAGTACTCAGTGTGCTGGGTGCTCAGTACTCAGGGTGCTCAGTGCTTGGGGTGCTGGTTGCTCAGTACTCAGGGTGCTCAGTGCTTGGTGTGTTGGATGCTCAGTACTCAGGGTGCTGGGTGCTCAGTGCTCAGGGTGCTGGGTGCTCAGTACTCAGGGTGCTGTGTGCTCAGTGCTCGGGGTGCTGGGTGCTCAGTGCTCAGTACTCAGGGTGCTGGGTGCTCAGTGCTCAAGGTGCTGGGTGCTCAGTACTCAGGGTACTGGGTGCTCCGTGCTCGGGGTGCTGGGTGCTCAGTACGCAGGGTGCTGGGTGCTTAGTACTCAGGGTGCTGGGTGCTCAGTGCTCGGGGTGCTGGGTGCTCTGTGCTCGGGGTGCTCGGTGCTCAGTGCTCGGGGTGCTTGGTGCTCAGTAATCAGGGTGCTGGGTGCTCAGTACTCGTTGTGCTGGGTGCTCAGTGCTCAGGGTGCTGGGTGCTCAGTACTCAGGGTGCTCGGTACTCAGTACTCACGGTGCTCAGTGCTCAGTACTCAGGGTGCTCAGTGCTCAGGGTGCTGGGTGCTCAGTGCTTAGAGTTCTGGGTGCTCAGTACTCAGGGTGCTCGGTGCTCAGTACTCAGGGTGCTGGGTGCTCAGTGCTCAGGGTGCTCAGTGCTCAGTACTCAGCGTGCAGGGTGCTCAGTGGTCAGGGTGCTTGGTGCTCAGTACTCAGGGTGCTCAGTGCTCAGGGTGCTGGTTGCTCAGTACTCAGGGTGCAGGGCGCTCAGTGCTCAGTACTCAGGGTGCTCAGTGCTCAGGGTGCTGGGTGCTCAGTGCTCGGGGTGCTGGGTACTCAGTGCTCAGTACACAGGGTGCTGGGTGCTCAGTGCTCGGGGTGCTGGGTGCTCAGTGCTCAGTACTCAGGGAGCTGGGTGCTCAGTGCTCTGGGTGCTGGATGCTCAGTACTCAGGGTGCTGGGTGCTCAGTGCTCAGGGTGCTGGTTGCTCAGTACTCAGGGTGCTGGGTGCTCAGTGCTCAGGGTGCTGGGTGCTCAGTACTCAGGGTGCTCATTGCTCAGGGTGCTGGGTGCTCAGTACTCAGGGTGCTGGGTGCTCAGTACTCAGGGTGCTGGGTGCTCAGTACTCAGGGTGCTGGGTGCTCAGTACTCAGGGTGCTGGGTGCTCAGTACTCAGGGTGCTCAGTGCTCAGTACTCGGGGTGCTCAGGGCTCAGGGTGCTGGGTGCTCACTGCTCGGGTTGCTGGGTGCTCAGTGCTCAGGGTGCTGGGTGCTCAGTGCTCAGGGTGCTCGGTGCTCAGTTCTCAGGGTGCTGGGTGCTCAGTACTCAGGGTGCTGGGTGCTCAGTACTCAGGGTGCTCAGTGATCAGTACTCAGGGTGCTCAGTGCTCAGTACTCAGGGTGCTCAGTGCTCAGTGTGCTCGGTGCTTAGTACTCAGGGTGCTCGGTGCTCGGGGTGCTGGGTGCTCAGTGCTCAGGGTGCTGGGTGCTCAGTGCTCAGGGTGCTGGGTGCTCAGTGCTCGGGGTGCTGGGTGCTCAGTGCTCGGGGTGCTGGTTGCTCAGTGCTCGGGGTGCTGGGTGCTCAGTACTCGGGGTGCTCGGTGCTCAGTACTCAGGGTGCTTGGTGCTCAGTGCTCAGGGTGCTGGGTGCTCAGTACTCAGGGTGCTGGCTGCTCAGTTCTCAGGGTGCTCGGTGCTCAGTACTCAGGGTGCTGCGTGCTCGGTGCTCAGTACGCTGGGTGCTCAGTACTCAGGGTGCTGGCTGCTCAGTAATCAGGGTGCTGGGTGCTCAGTGCTCGGGGTGCTGGGTGCTCAGTTCTCAGTGTGCTGGGTGCTCAGTACTCAGGGTGCTCAGTGCTTGTGGTGCTGGTTGCTCAGTACTCAGGGTGCTCAGTGCTTGGGGTGTTGGGTGCTCAGTACTCAGGGTGCTGGGTGCTCAGTGCTCATGGTGCTGGGTGCTCAGTACTCAGGGTGCTGGGTGCTCAGTGCTCGGGGTGCTGGGTGCTCAGTGCTCAGTACTCAGGGTGCTGGGTGCTCAGTGCTCAGGGTGCTGGGTGCTCAGTGCTCAGGGTGCTGGGTGCTCAGTGCTCAGGGTGCTGGGTACTCAGTGCTCAGGGTGCTGGGTACTCAGTGCTCGGTGTGCTGGGTGCTCAGTACTCAGGGTGCTGGGTGCTCAGTACTCAGGGTGCTCAGTGCTCAGTACTCATGGTGCTCAGTGCTCCGTACAAGGGTGCTCAGTGCTCAGGGTGCTGGGTGCTCAGTGCTCGGGGTGCTGGGTGCTCAGTCCTCAGGGTGCTGAGTGCTCAGTGCTCAGGGTGCTGGGTGCTCAGTGCTCAGGGTCCTGGGTGCTCAGTACTCAGGGTGCTGGGTTCTCAGTGCTCGGGTTGCTGGGTGCTCAGTACTCAGGGTGCTGGGTGCTCAGTGCTCAGGGTGCTGGGTGCTTAGTGCTCAGGGTGCTCGGTGCTTAGTACTCAGGGTGCTCGGTGCTCGCGGTGCTGGGTGCTCAGTGCTCGGGTTGCTGGGTGCTCAGTGCTCGGGGTGCTGGGTGCTCAGTGCTCGGGGTGCTGGGTGCTCAGTGCTCGGGGTGCTGGGTGCTCAGTACTCGGGGTGCTCGGTGCTCAGTGCTCAGGGTACTGGGTGCTCAGTACTCAGGGTGCTGGGTGCTCGGTGCTCAGTACGCTGGGTGCTCAGTACTCAGGGTGCTGGGTGCTCAGTGCTCGGGGTGCTCAGTACTCAGGGTGATGTGTGTTCAGTGCTCAGGGTACTGGGTGCTCAGTTCTCAGGGTGCTCGGTGCTCAGTACTCAGGGTGCTCAGTGCTCAGGGTGCTGGGTGCTCAGTACTCAGGGTGCCTGGTGCTCATTGCTCAGTACTCAGGGTGCTCAGTGATCAGGGTGCTGTGTGCTCGGGGTGCTGGGTTCTCAGTGCTCAGTACACAGGGTGCTGGGTGCTCCGTGCTCGGGGTGATGGGTGCTCAGTGCTCAGTACTCAGGGTGCTGGGTGCTCAGTGCTCGGGGTGCTGGATGCTCAGTACTCAGGGTGCTGGGTGCTCAGTGCTCAGGGTGCTGGTTGCTCAGTACTCAGGGTGCTGGGTGCTCAGTGCTCAGGGTGCTGTGTGCTCAGTACTCAGGGTGCTCATTGCTCAGGGTGCTGGGTGCTCAGTCCTCAGTGTGCTGGGGGCTCAGTACTCAGGGTGCTGGGTGCTCAGTACTCAGGGTGCTCAGTGCTCAGTACTCAGGGTGCTCAGTCCTCAGTACTCAGGGTGCTCAGGGCTCAGGGTGCTGGGTGCTCACTGCTCGGGGTGCTGGGTGCTCAGTGCTCAGGGTGCTGGATGCTCAGTGCTCAGGGTGCTCGGTGCTCAGTGCTCAGGGTGCTGGGTGCTCAGTACTCAGGGTGCGGGGTGCTCAGTACTCAGGGTGCTCAGTGCTCAGTACTCAGGGTGCTCAGTGCTCAGGGTGCTGGGTGCTCAGTGCTCGGGGTGCTGGGTGCTCAGTCCTCAGGGTGCTGGGTGCTCAGTGCTCAGGGTGCTCGGTGCTCTGTGTTCAGGGTGCTGGGTGCTCAGTACTCAGGGTGCTGGGTGCTCAGTGCTCGGGGTGCTGGGTGCTCAGTACTCAAGGTGCTGGGTGCTCAGTGCTCAGGGTGCTGGGTGCTCAGTGCTCAGGGTGCTTGGTGCTTAGTACTCAGGGTGCTCGGTGCTCGGGGTGCTGGGTGCTCAGTGCTCGGGGTGCTGGGTGCTCAGTGCTCGGGGTGCTGGGTGCTCAGTGCTCGGGGTGCTGGGTGCTCAGTGCTCGGGGTGCTGGGTGCTCAGTACTCGGGGTGCTCGGTGCTCAGTACTCAGGGTGCTTGGTGCTCTGTGCTCAGGGTGCTGGGTGCTCAGTACTCAGCGTGCTGGCTGCTCAGTACTCAGAGTGCTCGGTGCTCAGTACTCAGGGTGCTGGGTGCTCGGTGCTCAGTACGCTGGGTGCTCAGTACTCAGGGTGCTGGCTGCTCAGTACTCAGGGTGCTGGGTGCTCAGTGCTCGGGGTGCTGGGTGCTCATTACTCAGGGTGCTGGGTGCTCAGTCCTCAGGGTGCTCAGTGCTTGGGGTGCTGGTTGCTCAGTACTCAGGGTGCTCAGTGCTTGGGGTGTTGGGTGCTCAGTACTCAGGGTGCTGGGTGCTCAGTGCTCAGGGTGCTGGGTGCTCAGTACTCAGGGTGCTGGGTGCTCAGTGCTCGTTGTGCTGGGTACTCAGTGCTCAGTGCTTGGGGTGCTGGGTGCTCAGTGCTTGGGGTGCTGTGTGCTCAGTGCTCGGGGTGCTGGGTGCTCAGTGCTCAGGGTGCTGGGTGCTCTGTGCTCAGAGTGCTGGGTGCTCAGTACTCAGGGTGCTCGGTGCTCAGTACTCAGGGTGCTCAGTGCTCAGTACTCATCGTGCTGTGTGCTCAGTGCTCAGGGTGCTCGGTGCTCAGTACTCAGGGTGCTCAGTGCTCAGTACTCAGCGTGCTGGGTGCTCAGTGCTCAGGGTGCTGGGTGCTCAGTACTCAGGGTGCTGGGTGCTTAGTACTCAGGGTGCTCGGTCCTCAGTGCTCAGGGTGCTGGGTGCTCAGTACTCAGGGTGCTGGGTGCTCAGTGCTCAGGGTGCTGGTTGCTCAGTACTCAGGGTTCTGGGTGCTCAGTGCTCAGGGTGCTGGGTGCTCAGTACTCAGGTTGCTCATTGCTCAGGGTGCTGGGTGCTCAGTACTCAGTGTGCTGGGTGCTCAGTACTCAGGGTGCTGGGTGCTCAGTACTCAGGGTGCTCAGTGCTCAGTACTCAGGGTGCTCAGTCCTCAGTACTCAGGGTGCTCAGGGCTCAGGGTGCTGGGTGCTCACTGCTCGGGGTGCTGGGTGCTCAGTGCTCAGGGTGCTGGATGCTCAGTGCTCAGGGTGCTCGGTGCTCAGTGCTCAGGGTGCTGGGTGCTCAGTACTCAGGGTGCTGGGTGCTCAGTACTCAGGGTGCTCAGTGCTCAGTACTCAGGGTGCTCAGTGCTCAGGGTGCTGGGTGCTCAGTGCTCGGGGTGCTGGGTGCTCAGTCCTCAGGGTGCTTGGTGCTCAGTGCTCAGGGTGCTCGGTGCTCTGTGATCAGGGTGCTGGGTGCTCAGTACTCAGGGTGCTGGGTGCTCAGTGCTCGGGGTGCTGGGTGCTCAGTACTCAAGGTGCTGGGTGCTCAGTGCTCAGGGTGCTGGGTGCTCAGTGCTCAGGGTGCTCGGTGCTTAGTACTCAGGGTGCTCGGTGCTCGGGGTGCTGGGTGCTCAGTGCTCGGGGTGCTGGGTGCTCAGTGCTCGGGGTGCTGGGTGCTCAGTGCTCGGGGTGCTGGGTGCTCAGTGCTCGGGGTGCTGGCTGCTCAGTACTCGGGGTGCTCGGTGCTCAGTACTCAGGGTGCTTGGTGCTCTGTGCTCAGGGTGCTGGGTGCTCAGTACTCAGGGTGCTGGCTGCTCAGTACTCAGAGTGCTCGGTGCTCAGTACTCAGGGTGCTGGGTGCTCGGTGCTCAGTACGCTGGGTGCTCAGTACTCAGGGTGCTGGCTGCTCAGTACTCAGGGTGCTGGGTGCTCAGTGCTCGGGGTGCTGGGTGCTCATTACTCAGGGTGCTGGGTGCTCAGTCCTCAGGGTGCTCAGTGCTTGGGGTGCTGGTTGCTCAGTACTCAGGGTGCACAGTGCTTGGGGTGTTGGGTGCTCAGTACTCAGGGTGCTGGGTGCTCAGTGCTCAGGGTGCTGGGTGCTCAGTACTCAGGGTGCTGGGTGCTCAGTGCTCGTTGTGCTGGGTGCTCAGTGCTCAGTGCTTGGGGTGCTGGGTGCTCAGTGCTTGGGGTGCTGGGTGCTCAGTGCTCGGGGTGCTGGGTGCTCAGTGCTCAGGGTGCTGGGTGCTCCGTGCTCAGAGTGCTGGGTGCTCAGTACTCAGGGTGCTCGGTGCTCAGTACTCAGGGTGCTCAGTGCTCAGTACTCATCGTGCTGTGTGCTCAGTGCTCAGGGTGCTCGGTGCTCAGTACTCAGGGTGCTCAGTGCACAGTACTCAGCGTGCTGGGTGCTCAGTGCTCAGGGTGCTGGGTGCTCAGTACTCAGGGTGCTGGGTGCTTAGTACTCAGGGTGCTCGGTCCTCAGTGCTCAGGGTGCTGGGTGCTCAGTACTCAGGGTGCTGGGTGCTCAGTGCTCAGGCTGCTCAGTGCTCAGTGCTCGGGGTGCTGGGTGCTCAGTACTCAGGGTGCTCAGGGTGCTGGGTGCTCAGTGCTCGGGGTGCTGGGTACTCAGTGCTCAGTACACAGGGTGCTGAGTGCTCAGTGCTCGGGGTGCTGGGTGCTCAGTGCTCAGTACTCAGGGTGCTGGGTGCTCAGTGCTCGGAGTGCTGGATGCTCAGTACTCAGGGTGCTGGGTGCTCAGTGCTCAGGGTGCTGGGTGCTCAGTACTCAGGGTGCTGGGTCCTCTGTGCTCAGGGTGCTGGGTGCTCAGTACTCAGGGTGCTGGGTCCTCTGTGCTCAGGGTGCTGGGTTCTCAGTGCTCGGGGTGCTCAGTACTCAGGGTGCTGTGTGTTCAGTGCTCAGGGTACTGGGTGCTCAGTACTCAGGGTGCTGGGTGCTCAGTACTCATGGTGCTGGGTACTCAGTGCTCAGGGTGCTCATTCTCGGGGTGCTGGGTGCTCAGTACTCAGGGTGCTGGGTGCTCAGTGCTCGCTGTGCTGGGTGCTCAGTGCTCGGGGTGCTCGGTGCTCAGTACTCAGGGTGCTGGGTGCTCAGTACTCAGGGTGCTCAGTGCTCGGGGAGCTCGGTGCTCAGTACTCAGGGTGCTGGGTGCTCAGTGCTCGGGGTGCTCGGTGCTCAGTACTCAGGGTTCTCAGGGCTCAGTGCTCAGGGTGCTGGGTGCTCAGTACTCATAGTGCTCAGTGCTCAGTACTCGAGGTGCTCGGTGCTCAGTACTCAGGGTGCTCAGTGCTCAGTACTCGGGGTGCTGGGTGCTCAGTGCTCAGGGTGCTCAGTGCTCAGTGCTCGGGGTGCTGGGTGCTCAGTTCTCGGGGTGCTTGGTGCTCAGTACTCGGGGTGCTTGGTGCTCAGTGCTCAGGGTGCTGGGTGCTCAGTGCTCGGGGTGCTGGGTGCTCAGTGCTCAGGGTGCTGTGTGCTCAGTGCTCGGGGTGCTCGGTGCTCAGTACTCAGGGTGCTGGGTGCTCAGTACTCAGGGTGCTGGGTGCTCAGTGCTCAGGGTCCTCATTGCTCAGTACTCAGGGTGCTGGGTGCTCAGTACTCAGGGTGCTAAGAGCTCAGGGTGCTCAGTGCTCTGGGTGCTGGATGCTCAGTGCTCAGTGCACAGGGTGCTGGGTGCTCAGTCCTCGGGGTGCTGGGTGCTCAGTTCTCTGGGTGCTCAGTGCTCAGTACTCAGGGTGCTGTGTGCTCAGGACTCAGGGTGCTGGGTGCTCAGTACTCAGGGTGCTGTGTGCTCAGTACTCAGGGTGCTGGGTGCTCAGTCCTCGGGGTGCTGTGTGCTCAGTTCTCTGGGTGCTCAGTGCTCAGTACTCAGGGTGCTCATTGCTCAGTACTCAGGGTGCTCAGTGCTCAGTACTCAGGGTGCTCAGTGCTCAGGGTGCTGGGTGATTAGTGCTCGGGGTGCTGGGTGCTCAGTCCTCAGGGTGCTGGGTGCTCAGTGCTCAGGGTGCTCGGTGCTCTGTGCTCAGGGTGCTGGGTGCTCAGTACTCAGGGTGCTGGGTGCTCAGTGCTCGGGTTGCTGGGTGCTCAGTACTCAGGGTGCTGGTTGCTCAGTACTCGGGTGCTGGGTGCTCAGTGCTCAGGGTGCTGGGTGCTCAGTGCTCGGGGTGCTGGGTGCTCAGTGCTCAGTACTCAGGGTGCTGGGTGCTCACGCTCGGGGTGCTGGGTGCTCAGTGCCCAGTACTCAGTGTGCTGGGTGCTCAGTGCTCAGGGTGCTGGGTGCTCAGTGCTCAGGGTGCTGGGTGCTCAGTGCTCAGGGTGCTGGGTACTCAGTGCTCGGGGTGCTGGGTGCTCAGTGCTCGGGGTGCTGGGTGCTCAGTACTCGGGGTGCTCGCTGCACAGTACTCAGGGTGCTGGGTGCTCAGTGCTCGGGGTGCTCAGTACTCAGGGTGCTGTGTGTTCAGTGCTCAGGGTGCTGGGTGCTCAGTACTCAGAGTGCTCGGTGCTTAGTACTGAGGGTGCTGGGTGCTCAGTACTCGGGGTGCTCGGTGCTCACTGCTCAAGGTGCTGGGTGCTCAGTACTCAGGGTGCTCATTGCTCAGAGTGCTGGGTGCTCAGTACTCTGGGTGCTGGGTGCTCAGTGCTCAGGGTGCTCGGTGCTCAGTACGTTGGGTGCTCAGTACTCAGGGTGCTGGGTGCTCAGTGCTCAGTGTGCTGGGTGCTCACTGCTCAGGGTGCTCGGTGCTCAGTACGTTGGGTGCTCAGTACTCAGGGTGCTGGGTGCTCAGTGCTCGGGGTGCTGGGTGCTCAGTGCTCGGGGTGCTCGGTGCTCAGTACTCAAGGTGCTCAGTGCTCAGTACTCAGGGTGCTGGGTGCTCAGTGCTCAGGGTGCTGGGTGCTCAGTACTCAGGGTGCTGGGTGCTCGGTGCTCAGTACGCTGGGTGCTCAGTACTCAGGGTGCTGGGTGCTCAGTACTCAGGGTGTTCGGTGCTCGGTGCTCAGTACGCTGGGTGCTCAGTACTCAGGGTGCTGGGTGGTCAGTGATCGGGGTGCTGGGTGCTCAGTACTCAGGGTGCTCAGTGCTCGGGGAGCTGTGAGCTCAGTACTCAGGGTGCTGGGTGCTCGGTGCTCAGTACGCTGGGTGCTCAATACTCAGGGTGCTGGGTGCTCAGTACTCAGGGTGTTCGGTGCTCGGTGCTCAGTACGCTGGGTGCTCAGTACTCAGGGTGCTGGGTGGTCAGTGATCGGGGTGCTGGGTGCTCAGTACTAAGGGTGCTCAGTGCTCAGTACGCAGGGTTCTCAGTGCTCAGTGCTCGGGGTGCTGGGTGCTCAGTGCTCGGGGTGCTGGGTGCTCAGTGCTCGGGGTGCCGGGTGCTCAGTGCTCGGGGTGCTGAGTGCTCAGTGCTCAGAGTGCTGGGTGCTCAGTACTCAGGGTGCTCGGTGCTCAGTACTCAGGGTGCTCAGTGCTCAGTACTCAGCGTGCTGGGTGCTCAGTGCTCAGGGTGCTCGGTGCTCAGTACTCAGCTTGCTCAGTGCTCAGTACTCAGCGTGCTGGGTGCTCAGTGCTCAGGGTGCTGGGTGCTCAGTACTCAGGGTGCTGCGTGCTTAGTACTCAGGGTGCTTGGTCCTCAGAGCTCAGGGTGCTGGGTGCTCAGTACTCAGGGTGCAGGGTGCTCTGTGCTCAGTACTCTGGGTGCTGGGTGCTCAGTGCTCGGGGTGCTGGGTGCTCAGTGCTCAGGGTGCTGGGTGCTCAGTACTCAGGGTGCTCAGGGTGCTGGGTGCTCAGTGCTCGGGGTGCTGGGTACTCAGTGCTCAGTACACAGGGTGCTGAGTGCTCAGTGCTCGGGGTGCTGGGTGCTCAGTGCTCAGTACTCAGGGTGCTGGGTGCTCAGTGCTCGGGGTGCTGGATGCTCAGTACTCAGGGTGCTGGGTGCTCAGTGCTCGGGGTGCTGGGTGCTCAGTACTCAGGGTGCTGGGTGCTCAGTGCTCAGGGTGCTGGGTGCTCAGTACTCAGGTTGCTGGGTCCTCAGTGCTCAGAGTGCTGGGTGCTCAGTGCTCGCCGTGCTCAGTACTCAGGGTGCTGTGTCTTCAGTGCTCAGGGTACTGGGTGCTCAGTACTCAGGGTGCTCGGTGCTCAGTACTCATGGTGTTGGGTACTCAGTGCTCAGGGTGCTCATTCTCGGGGTGCTGGGTGCTCAGTACTCAGGGTGCTGGGTGCTCAGTGCGCGGGGTGCTGGGTGCTCAGTGCTCGGGGTGCTCGGTGCTCAGTACTCAGGGTGCTGGGTGCTCAGTACTCAGGGTGCTCAGTGCTCGGGGAGCTCGGTGCTCAGTACTCAGGGTGCTGGGTGCTCAGTGCTCGGGGTGCTCGGTGCTCAGTACGCAGGGTTCTCAATGCTCAGTGCTCAGGGTGCTGGGTGCTCAGTACTCCTAGTGCTCACTGCTCAGTACTCGGGGTGCTGGGTGCTCAGTACTCAGGGTGCTCAGTGCTCAGTACACGGGGTTCTGGGTGCTCAGTGCTCAGGGTGCTCAGTGCTCAGTGCTCGGGGTGCTGGTTGCTCAGTTCTCGGGGTGCTCGGTGCTCAGTACTCGGGGTGCTGGGTGCTCAGTGCTCAGGGTGCTGGGTGCTCACTGCTCGGGGTGCTTGGTGCTCAGTGCTCAGGGTGCTGGGTGCTCAGTGCTCGGGGTGCTCGGTGCTCAGTACTCAGGGTGCTGGGTGCTCAGTACTCAGGGTGCTGGGTGCTCAGTGCTCAGGGTGCTGGGTGCTCAGTACTCAGGGTGCTGGGTGCTCAGTACTCAGGGTGCTAAGAGCTCAGGGTGCTCAGTGCTCGGGGTGCTGGATGCTCAGTGCTCAGTGCACAGGGTGCTGGGTGCTCAGTCCTCGGGGTGCTGGGTGCTCAGTTCTCTGTGTGCTCAGTGCTCAGTACTCAGGGTGCTGTGAGCTCAGTACTCAGGGTGCTGGGTGCTCAGTACTCAGGGAGCTCAGTGCTCGGGGTGCAGGGTGCTCAGTACTCAGGGTGCTGGGTGGTCAGTACTCAGGGTGCTTAATACTCAGGGTGCTGGCTGCTCAGTGCTCGGAGTGCTGGGTGCTCATTCTCGGGGTGCTGGGTGCTCAGTACTCAGGGTGCTGGTTGCTCAGTGCTCGGGTGCTCGGTGCTCAGTACACAGGGTGCTGGGTGCTCAGTGCTCGGGGTGCTGGGTGCTCAGTACTCAGGGTGCTGGGTGCTCAGTGCTCAGTGCTCAGGGTGCTGGTTGCTCAGTGCTCAGAGTGTTGGGTGCTCAGTACTCAGGGTGCTGGGTCCTCAGTGCTCAGTGCTCAGGGTGCTCATTGCTCAGGGTGCTGGGTGCTCAGGGTGCTGGGTGCTCAGTGCTCGGGGTGCTGGGTGCTCAGTGCTCAGTGTGCTGGGTGCTCAGTGCTCAGTGCTCAGGGTGCTGGGTGCTCAGTGCTCAGTACTCAGCGTGCTGGTTGCTCAGTGCTCAGAGTGTTGGGTGCACAGTACTCAGGGTGCTGGGTGCTCAGTGCTCAGTGCTCAGGGTGCTCAGTGCTCAGGGTGCTGGGTGCTCAGGGTGCTGGGTGCTCAGTGCTCGGGGTGCTGGGTGCTCAGTGCTCAGGGTGCTGGGTGCTCAGTGCTCAGTGCTCAGGGTGCTGGGTGCTCAGTGCTCAGTGCTCAGGGTGCTGGGTGTTCAGTACTCAGGGTGCTGGGTGCTCAGTACTCAGGGTGCTCGGTGCTCAGTGCTCAGCGTGCTGGGTGCTCAGTGCTCAGGGTGCTGGGTGCTCAGTACTCAGGGTGCTGGGTGCTCAGTACTCAGGGTGCTCGGTGCTCAGTGCTCAGGGTGCTGGGTGCTCAGTGCTCGGTGTGCTGGGTGTTCAGTACTAAGGGAGCTGGGTGCTCATTACTCAGGGTTCTCGGTGCTCAGTGCTCAGGGTGCTGGGTGCACAGTGCTCAGGGTGCTGGGTGCTCAGTGCTCAGGGTGCTGGGTGCTCAGTGCTCAGGGTGCTGGGTGCTCAGTACTCAGGGTGCTGGGTGCTCATTACTCAGGGTTCTCGGTGCTCAGTGCTCAGGGTGCTGGGTGCACAGTGCTCAGGGTGCTGGGTGCTCAGTACTCGGGGTGCTGAGTGCTCAGTACTCAGGGTGCTGGGTGCTCAGTGCTCAGGGTGCTGGGTGCTCAGTGCTCGGGGTGCTGGGTGCTCAGTACTCGGGGTGCTGGGTGCTCAGTGCTCAGGGTGCTAGGTCTCATTGCTCGGGGTACTGGGTACTCAGTGCTCAGTACACAGGGTGCTGGGTGCTCAGTGCTCGGGGCGCTGGGTGCTCAGTGCTCAGTACTCAGGGTGCTGGGTGCTCAGTGCTCGGGGTGCTGGGTGTTCAGTACTCAGGGTACTCGGTGCTCATTACTCAGGGTGCTGGGTGATCAGTGCTCAGGGTGCGGGGTGCTCAGTACTCAGTGTGCTGGGGGCTCAGTACTCAGGGTGCTGGGTGCTCAGTACTCAGGGTGCTCGGTGCTCAGTACTCAGGGTGCTGGGTGCTCAGTGCTCAGGGTGCTGAGTGCTCAGTACTCAGGGTGCTGGGTGCTCAGTACTCGGGGTGCAGGGTGCTCAGTACTCAGGGAGCTGGGTGCTCAGTACTCATTGTGCTGGGTGCTCAGTACTCGGGTGCTGGGTGCTCAGTGCTCAGGGTGCTGGGTGCTCAGTGCTCGGGGTGCTGGGTGCTCAGTGCTCAGTACTCAGGGTGCTGGGTGCTCAGTGCTCGGGGTGCTGGGTGCTCAGTGCTCAGTACTCAGGGTGCTTGGTGCTCAGTGCTCGGGGTGCTGGGTGCTCAGTGCTCAGGGTGCTGGGTGCTCAGTGCTCAGGGTGCTGGGTGCTCAGTGCTCGGGGTCCTGGGTGCTCAGTACTCAGGGTTCTGGGTGCTCAGTACTCAGGGTGCTGGGTGCTCAGTGCTCGGGGTGCTCGGTGCTCAGTGCTCGGGGTGCTGGGTGCTCAGTGCTCAGGGTGCTCGGTGCTCAGTACGTTGGGTGCTCAGTACTCAGGGTGCTGGGTGCTCAGTGCTCAGTGTGCTGGGTGCTCACTGCTCAGGGTGCTCGGTGCTCAGTACGTTGGGTGCTCAGTACTCAGGGTGCTGGGTGCTCAGTGCTCGGGGTGCTGGGTGCTCAGTGCTCGGGGTGCTCGGTGCTCAGTACTCAAGGTGCTCAGTGCTCAGTACTCAGGGTGCTGGGTGCTCAGTGCTCAGGGTGCTGGGTGCTCAGTACTCAGGGTGCTGGGTGCTCGGTGCTCAGTACGCTGGGTGCTCAGTACTCAGGGTGCTGGGTGCTCAGTACTCAGGGTGTTCGGTGCTCGGTGCTCAGTACGCTGGGTGCTCAGTACTCAGGGTGCTGGGTGGTCAGTGATCGGGGTGCTGGGTGCTCAGTACTCAGGGTGCTCAGTGCTCGGGGAGCTGTGAGCTCAGTACTCAGGGTGCTGGGTGCTCGGTGCTCAGTACGCTGGGTGCTCAATACTCAGGGTGCTGGGTGCTCAGTACTCAGGGTGTTCGGTGCTCGGTGCTCAGTACGCTGGGTGCTCAGTACTCAGGGTGCTGGGTGGTCAGTGATCGGGGTGCTGGGTGCTCAGTACTAAGGGTGCTCAGTGCTCAGTACGCAGGGTGCTCAGTGCTCAGTGCTCGGGGTGCTGGGTGCTCAGTGCTCGGGGTGCTGGGTGCTCAGTGCTCGGGGTGCCGGGTGCTCAGTGCTCGGGGTGCTGAGTGCTCAGTGCTCAGAGTGCTGGGTGCTCAGTACTCAGGGTGCTCGGTGCTCAGTACTCAGGGTGCTCAGTGCTCAGTACTCAGCGTGCTGGGTGCTCAGTGCTCAGGGTGCTCGGTGCTCAGTACTCAGCTTGCTCAGTGCTCAGTACTCAGCGTGCTGGGTGCTCAGTGCTCAGGGTGCTGGGTGCTCAGTACTCAGGGTGCTGCGTGCTTAGTACTCAGGGTGCTTGGTCCTCAGAGCTCAGGGTGCTGGGTGCTCAGTACTCAGGGTGCAGGGTGCTCTGTGCTCAGTACTCTGGGTGCTGGGTGCTCAGTGCTCGGGGTGCTGGGTGCTCAGTGCTCAGGGTGCTGGGTGCTCAGTACTCAGGGTGCTCAGGGTGCTGGGTGCTCAGTGCTCGGGGTGCTGGGTACTCAGTGCTCAGTACACAGGGTGCTGAGTGCTCAGTGCTCGGGGTGCTGGGTGCTCAGTGCTCAGTACTCAGGGTGCTGGGTGCTCAGTGCTCGGGGTGCTGGATGCTCAGTACTCAGGGTGCTGGGTGCTCAGTGCTCGGGGTGCTGGGTGCTCAGTACTCAGGGTGCTGGGTGCTCAGTGCTCAGGGTGCTGGGTGCTCAGTACTCAGGTTGCTGGGTCCTCAGTGCTCAGAGTGCTGGGTGCTCAGTGCTCGCCGTGCTCAGTACTCAGGGTGCTGTGTCTTCAGTGCTCAGGGTACTGGGTGCTCAGTACTCAGGGTGCTCGGTGCTCAGTACTCATGGTGTTGGGTACTCAGTGCTCAGGGTGCTCATTCTCGGGGTGCTGGGTGCTCAGTACTCAGGGTGCTGGGTGCTCAGTGCGCGGGGTGCTGGGTGCTCAGTGCTCGGGGTGCTCGGTGCTCAGTACTCAGGGTGCTGGGTGCTCAGTACTCAGGGTGCTCAGTGCTCGGGGAGCTCGGTGCTCAGTACTCAGGGTGCTGGGTGCTCAGTGCTCGGGGTGCTCGGTGCTCAGTACGCAGGGTTCTCAATGCTCAGTGCTCAGGGTGCTGGGTGCTCAGTACTCCTAGTGCTCACTGCTCAGTACTCGGGGTGCTGGGTGCTCAGTACTCAGGGTGCTCAGTGCTCAGTACACGGGGTTCTGGGTGCTCAGTGCTCAGGGTGCTCAGTGCTCAGTGCTCGGGGTGCTGGTTGCTCAGTTCTCGGGGTGCTCGGTGCTCAGTACTCGGGGTGCTGGGTGCTCAGTGCTCAGGGTGCTGGGTGCTCACTGCTCGGGGTGCTTGGTGCTCAGTGCTCAGGGTGCTGGGTGCTCAGTGCTCGGGGTGCTCGGTGCTCAGTACTCAGGGTGCTGGGTGCTCAGTACTCAGGGTGCTGGGTGCTCAGTGCTCAGGGTGCTGGGTGCTCAGTACTCAGGGTGCTGGGTGCTCAGTACTCAGGGTGCTAAGAGCTCAGGGTGCTCAGTGCTCGGGGTGCTGGATGCTCAGTGCTCAGTGCACAGGGTGCTGGGTGCTCAGTCCTCGGGGTGCTGGGTGCTCAGTTCTCTGTGTGCTCAGTGCTCAGTACTCAGGGTGCTGTGAGCTCAGTACTCAGGGTGCTGGGTGCTCAGTACTCAGGGAGCTCAGTGCTCGGGGTGCAGGGTGCTCAGTACTCAGGGTGCTGGGTGGTCAGTACTCAGGGTGCTTAATACTCAGGGTGCTGGCTGCTCAGTGCTCGGAGTGCTGGGTGCTCATTCTCGGGGTGCTGGGTGCTCAGTACTCAGGGTGCTGGTTGCTCAGTGCTCGGGTGCTCGGTGCTCAGTACACAGGGTGCTGGGTGCTCAGTGCTCGGGGTGCTGGGTGCTCAGTACTCAGGGTGCTGGGTGCTCAGTGCTCAGTGCTCAGGGTGCTGGTTGCTCAGTGCTCAGAGTGTTGGGTGCTCAGTACTCAGGGTGCTGGGTCCTCAGTGCTCAGTGCTCAGGGTGCTCATTGCTCAGGGTGCTGGGTGCTGAGGGTGCTGGGTGCTCAGTGCTCGGGGTGCTGGGTGCTCAGTGCTCAGTGTGCTGGGTGCTCAGTGCTCAGTGCTCAGGGTGCTGGGTGCTCAGTGCTCAGTACTCAGCGTGCTGGTTGCTCAGTGCTCAGAGTGTTGGGTGCACAGTACTCAGGGTGCTGGGTGCTCAGTGCTCAGTGCTCAGGGTGCTCAGTGCTCAGGGTGCTGGGTGCTCAGGGTGCTGGGTGCTCAGTGCTCGGGGTGCTGGGTGCTCAGTGCTCAGGGTGCTGGGTGCTCAGTGCTCAGTGCTCAGGGTGCTGGGTGCTCAGTGCTCAGTGCTCAGGGTGCTGGGTGTTCAGTACTCAGGGTGCTGGGTGCTCAGTACTCAGGGTGCTCGGTGCTCAGTGCTCAGCGTGCTGGGTGCTCAGTGCTCAGGGTGCTGGGTGCTCAGTACTCAGGGTGCTGGGTGCTCAGTACTCAGGGTGCTCGGTGCTCAGTGCTCAGGGTGCTGGGTGCTCAGTGCTCGGTGTGCTGGGTGTTCAGTACTAAGGGAGCTGGGTGCTCATTACTCAGGGTTCTCGGTGCTCAGTGCTCAGGGTGCTGGGTGCACAGTGCTCAGGGTGCTGGGTGCTCAGTGCTCAGGGTGCTGGGTGCTCAGTGCTCAGGGTGCTGGGTGCTCAGTACTCAGGGTGCTGGGTGCTCATTACTCAGGGTTCTCGGTGCTCAGTGCTCAGGGTGCTGGGTGCACAGTGCTCAGGGTGCTGGGTGCTCAGTACTCGGGGTGCTGAGTGCTCAGTACTCAGGGTGCTGGGTGCTCAGTGCTCAGGGTGCTGGGTGCTCAGTGCTCGGGGTGCTGGGTGCTCAGTACTCGGGGTGCTGGGTGCTCAGTGCTCAGGGTGCTAGGTCTCATTGCTCGGGGTACTGGGTACTCAGTGCTCAGTACACAGGGTGCTGGGTGCTCAGTGCTCGGGGCGCTGGGTGCTCAGTGCTCAGTACTCAGGGTGCTGGGTGCTCAGTGCTCGGGGTGCTGGGTGTTCAGTACTCAGGGTACTCGGTGCTCATTACTCAGGGTGCTGGGTGATCAGTGCTCAGGGTGCGGGGTGCTCAGTACTCAGTGTGCTGGGGGCTCAGTACTCGGGGTGCTGGGTGCTCAGTGCTCAGGGTGCTGGGTGCTCACTGCTCGGGGTGCTTGGTGCTCAGTGCTCAGGGTGCTGGGTGCTCAGTGCTCGGGGTGCTCGGTGCTCAGTACTCAGGGTGCTGGGTGCTCAGTACTCAGGGTGCTGGGTGCTCAGTGCTCAGGGTGCTGGGTGCTCAGTACTCAGGGTGCTGGGTGCTCAGTACTCAGGGTGCTAAGAGCTCAGGGTGCTCAGTGCTCGGGGTGCTGGATGCTCAGTGCTCAGTGCACAGGGTGCTGGGTGCTCAGTCCTCGGGGTGCTGGGTGCTCAGTTCTCTGTGTGCTCAGTGCTCAGTACTCAGGGTGCTGTGAGCTCAGTACTCAGGGTGCTGGGTGCTCAGTACTCAGGGAGCTCAGTGCTCGGGGTGCAGGGTGCTCAGTACTCAGGGTGCTGGGTGGTCAGTACTCAGGGTGCTTAATACTCAGGGTGCTGGCTGCTCAGTGCTCGGAGTGCTGGGTGCTCATTCTCGGGGTGCTGGGTGCTCAGTACTCAGGGTGCTGGTTGCTCAGTGCTCGGGTGCTCGGTGCTCAGTACACAGGGTGCTGGGTGCTCAGTGCTCGGGGTGCTGGGTGCTCAGTACTCAGGGTGCTGGGTGCTCAGTGCTCAGTGCTCAGGGTGCTGGTTGCTCAGTGCTCAGAGTGTTGGGTGCTCAGTACTCAGGGTGCTGGGTCCTCAGTGCTCAGTGCTCAGGGTGCTCATTGCTCAGGGTGCTGGGTGCTGAGGGTGCTGGGTGCTCAGTGCTCGGGGTGCTGGGTGCTCAGTGCTCAGTGTGCTGGGTGCTCAGTGCTCAGTGCTCAGGGTGCTGGGTGCTCAGTGCTCAGTACTCAGCGTGCTGGTTGCTCAGTGCTCAGAGTGTTGGGTGCACAGTACTCAGGGTGCTGGGTGCTCAGTGCTCAGTGCTCAGGGTGCTCAGTGCTCAGGGTGCTGGGTGCTCAGGGTGCTGGGTGCTCAGTGCTCGGGGTGCTGGGTGCTCAGTGCTCAGGGTGCTGGGTGCTCAGTGCTCAGTGCTCAGGGTGCTGGGTGCTCAGTGCTCAGTGCTCAGGGTGCTGGGTGTTCAGTACTCAGGGTGCTGGGTGCTCAGTACTCAGGGTGCTCGGTGCTCAGTGCTCAGCGTGCTGGGTGCTCAGTGCTCAGGGTGCTGGGTGCTCAGTACTCAGGGTGCTGGGTGCTCAGTACTCAGGGTGCTCGGTGCTCAGTGCTCAGGGTGCTGGGTGCTCAGTGCTCGGTGTGCTGGGTGTTCAGTACTAAGGGAGCTGGGTGCTCATTACTCAGGGTTCTCGGTGCTCAGTGCTCAGGGTGCTGGGTGCACAGTGCTCAGGGTGCTGGGTGCTCAGTGCTCAGGGTGCTGGGTGCTCAGTGCTCAGGGTGCTGGGTGCTCAGTACTCAGGGTGCTGGGTGCTCATTACTCAGGGTTCTCGGTGCTCAGTGCTCAGGGTGCTGGGTGCACAGTGCTCAGGGTGCTGGGTGCTCAGTACTCGGGGTGCTGAGTGCTCAGTACTCAGGGTGCTGGGTGCTCAGTGCTCAGGGTGCTGGGTGCTCAGTGCTCGGGGTGCTGGGTGCTCAGTACTCGGGGTGCTGGGTGCTCAGTGCTCAGGGTGCTAGGTCTCATTGCTCGGGGTACTGGGTACTCAGTGCTCAGTACACAGGGTGCTGGGTGCTCAGTGCTCGGGGCGCTGGGTGCTCAGTGCTCAGTACTCAGGGTGCTGGGTGCTCAGTGCTCGGGGTGCTGGGTGTTCAGTACTCAGGGTACTCGGTGCTCATTACTCAGGGTGCTGGGTGATCAGTGCTCAGGGTGCGGGGTGCTCAGTACTCAGTGTGCTGGGGGCTCAGTACTCAGGGTGCTGGGTGCTCAGTACTCAGGGTGCTCGGTGCTCAGTACTCAGGGTGCTGGGTCCTCAGTGCTCAGGGTGCTGAGTGCTCAGTACTCAGGGTGCTGGGTGCTCAGTACTCGGGGTGCAGGGTGCTCAGTACTCAGGGAGCTGGGTGCTCAGTACTCATTGTGCTGGGTTCTCAGGACTCGGGTGCTGGGTGCTCAGTGCTCAGGGTGCTGGGTGCTCAGTGCTCGGGGTGCTGGGTGCTCAGTGCTCAGTACTCAGGGTGCTGGGTGCTCAGTGCTCGGGGTGCTGGGTGCTCAGTGCTCAGTACTCAGGGTGCTTGGTGCTCAGTGCTCGGGGTGCTGGGTGCTCAGTGCTCAGGGTGCTGGGTGCTCAGTGCTCAGGGTGCTGGGTGCTCAGTGCTCGGGGTCCTGGGTGCTCAGTACTCAGGGTTCTGGGTGCTCAGTACTCAGGGTGCTGGGTGCTCAGTGCTCGGGGTGCTCGGTGCTCAGTGCTCGGGGTGCTGGGTGCTCAGTGCTCGGGGTGATCGGTGCTCAGTACTCAGGGTTCTGGGTGCTCAGTGCTCGGGGTGGTGAGTACTCAGGGTGCTGTGTGTTCAGTGCTCAGGGTGCTGGGTGCTCAGTACTCAGGGTGCTCGGTGCTTAGTACTCAGGGTGCTGGGTGCTCAGTACTCCGGGTGCTGGGTGCTCAGTGCTCGGGGTGCTGGGTACTCAGTCCTCAGTACACAGGGTGCTGGGTGCTCAGTGCTCGGGGTGCTGGGTGCTCAGTGCTCAGTACTCAGGGTGCTGGGTGCTCAGTGCTCGGGGTGCTTGATGATCAGTACTCAGGGTGCTGGGTGCTCAGTGCTCAGGGAGCTGGGTGCTCAGTACTCAGGGTGCTGGGTGCTCAGTACTCAGTATGCTGGGTGCTCAGTGCTCGGGGTGCTCAGTACTCAGGGTGCTGTGTGTTCAGTGCTCAGGGTACTGGGTGCTCAGTACTCAGGGTGCTCAGTGCTTGGGGTGCTGGGTGCGCAGTACTCAGGGTGTTGGGTGCTCAGTACTCAGGGTGCTCAGTGCTTGGGGTGCTGGGTGCTCAGTACTCAGGGTGCTCAGTGCTTGGGGTGTTGGGTGCTCAGTACTCACGGTGCTGGGTGCTCAGTGCTCAGGGTGCTGGGTGCTCAGTACTCAGGGTGCTGGGTGCTCATTACTCAGGGTGCTAGGTGCTCAGTGCTCGGGGTGCTGGGTGCTCAGTGCTCGGGGTGCTGGGTGCTCAGTGCTCAGGGTGCTGGGTGCTCAGTGCTCAGGTTTCTGGGTGCTCAGTGCTCGGGGCGCTGGGTGCTCAGTGCTCGGGGTGCTCGGAGCTCAGTACTCAGGGTGCTGGGTGCTCAGTGCTCGGGGTGCTGGGTGCTGAGTACTCAGGGTGCTGGGTGCTCAGTGCTCGGGGTGCTCGGTGCTCAGTACGTTGGGTGCTCACTACTCAGGGTGCTGGGTGCTCAGTGCTCAGGGTGCTGGGTGCTCAGTGCTCAGGGTGCTGGGTGCTCAGTGCTCAGGGTGCTGGGTGCTCAGTACTCAGGGTGCTGGGTGCGCAGTGCTCGGGGCGCTGGGTGCTCAGTGCTCAGGGTGCTGGGTGCTCAGTGCTCAGGGTGCTGGGTGCTCAGTGCTCGGGGCGCTGGGTGCTCAGTGCTCGGGGTGCTCGGAGCTCAGTACTCAGTGTGCTGGGTGCTCAGTGCTCGGGGTGCTCGGTGCTCAGTACTCAGGGTGCTGGGTGCTCAGTGCTCGGGGTGCTCGGTGCTCAGTACGTTGGGTGCTCACTACTCAGTGTGCTGGGTGCTCAGTGCTCAGGGTGCTGGGTGCTGAGTGCTCAGGGTGCTGGGTGCTCAGTGCTCAGGGTGCTGGGTGCTCAGTACTCAGGGTGCTGGGTGCGCAGTGCTCGGGGTGCTGGGTGCTCAGTGCTCAGGGTGCTGGGTGCTCAGTGCTCAGGGTGCTGGGTGTTCAGTACTCGGGGTGCTGGGTCCTCAGTACTCAGGGTGCTGGGTGCTCAGTACTCAGGGTGCTGGGTGATCAGTACTCGGGTGCTGGGTGCTCAGTGCTCAGAGTGCTCTGGGCTCAGTGCTCGGGGTGCTGGGTGCTCAGTGCTCAGTACTCAGGGTGCTGGGTGCTCAGTGCTCTTGGTGCTGGGTGCACAGTGCTCAGTACTCAGGGTGCTGGGTGCTCAGTGCTCAGGGTGCTGGGTGCTCAGTGCTCAGGGTGCTGGGTGCTCAGTGCTCAGGGTGCTGGGTGCTCAGTGCTCAGGGTGATGGGTACTCAGTGCTCGGGGTGCTGGGTGCTCAGTACTCAGGGTGCTGGGTGCTCAGTACTCAGGGTGCTCAGTGCTCAGTACTCAGGGTGCTCAGTGCTCAGTACTCAGGGTGCTCAGTGCTCAGGGTGCTGGGTGCTCAGTGCTCGGGTTGCTGGGTGCTCAGTACTCAGGGTGCTGGGTGCTCAGTGCTCAGGGTGCTGGGTGCTCAGTGCTCAGGGTGCTCGGTGCTTAGTACTCAGGGTGCTAGGTGCTCAGTACTCAGGGTGCTGGGTGCTCAGTGCTCAGGGTGCTGGGTGCTCAGTGCTCAGGGTGCTGGGTGCTCAGTACTCAGGGTGCTGGGTGCTCAGTTCTCGGGGTGGTGGCTGCTCAGTACTCAGGGAGCTGGGTGCTCAGTACTCAGGGTGCTGTGTGCTCAGTACTCGGGTGCTGGGTGCTCAGTGCTCAGGGTGCTGGGTGCTCAGTGCTTGGGGTGCTGGGTGCTCAGTGCTCAGTACTCAGGGTGCTGGGTGCTCAGTGCTCGGGGTGCTGGGTGCTCAGTGCTCAGTACTCAGGGTGCTGGGTGCTCAGTGCTAAGGGTGCTGGGTGCTCAGTGCTCAGGGTGCTGGGTGCTCAGTGCTCAGGGTGCTGGGTGCTCAGTACTCAGGGTGCTCGGTGCTTAGTACTCAGGGTGCTGGGTGCTCAGTACTCCGGGTGCTGGGTGCTCAGTGCTCAGTACTCAGGGTGCTGGGTGCTCAGTACTCAGGGTGCTGGGTGCTCAGTGCTCGGGGTGCTGGGTGCTCAGTGCTCGGGGTGCTCGGTGCTCAGTACTCAGGGTGCTGGGTGCTCAGTGCTCGGGGTGCTCAGTACTCAGGGTGCTGTGTGTTCAGTGCTCAGGGTGCTGGGTGCTCAGTACTCAGGGTGCTCGGTGCTTAGTACTCAGGGTGCTCGGTGCTCAGTACTCTGGGTGCTGGGTGCTCAGTGCTCGGGGTGCTCGGTGCTCAGTGCTCAAGGTGCTGGGTGCTCAGTACTCAGGGTGATCATTGCTCAGGGTGCTGGGTGCTCAGTACTCAGGGTGCTGGGTGCTCAGTACTCAGGGTGCTCAGTGCTCAGTACTCAGGGTGCTCAGTTCTCAGTACTAAGGGTGCTCAGTGCTCAGGGTGCTGGGTGCTCAGTGTTCGGGGGGCTCGGTGCTCAGTACACAGGGTGCTGGGTGCTCAGTGCTCAGGGTGCTGGGTGCTCAGTACTCAGGGTTTTCGGTGCTCAGTACTCGGGGTGCTCAGTGCTCAGTACTCAGGGTGCTGGGTGCTCAGTGCTCAGGGTGCTGGGTGCTCAGTACTCAGGGTGCTGGGTGCTCGGTGCTCAGTACGCTGGGTGCTCAGTACTCAGGTTGCTGGGTGCTCAGTACTCAGGGTGCTGGGTGCTCAGTACTCAGGGTGCTCGGTGCTCAGTACTCAGGGTACTGGGTGCTCAGTGCTCAGGGTGCTGGGTGCTCAGTACTCAGGGTGCTGGGTGCTCAGTGCTCGGGGTGCTCGGTGCTCAGTACGCTGGGTGCTCAGTACTCAGGGTGCTGGGTGCTCAGTACTCAGGGTGCTGTGTGCTCAGTGCTCAGGGTGCTGTGTGCTCAGTACTCAGGGTGCTGGGTGCTCGGTGCTCAGTACGCTGGGTGCTCAGTACTCAGGGTACTGGGTCCTCAGTACTCAGGGTGCTGGGTGCTCAGTACTCAGGGTGCTAAGAGCTCAGGGTGCTCAGTGCTCGGGGTGCTGGATGCTCAGTGCTCAGTGCACAGGGTGCTGGGTGCTCAGTCCTCGGGGTGCTGGGTGCTCAGTTCTCTGTGTGCTCAGTGCTCAGTACTCAGGGTGCTGTGAGCTCAGTACTCAGGGTGCTGGGTGCTCAGTACTCAGGGAGCTCAGTGCTCGGGGTGCAGGGTGCTCAGTACTCAGGGTGCTGGGTGGTCAGTACTCAGGGTGCTTAATACTCAGGGTGCTGGCTGCTCAGTGCTCGGAGTGCTGGGTGCTCATTCTCGGGGTGCTGGGTGCTCAGTACTCAGGGTGCTGGTTGCTCAGTGCTCGGGTGCTCGGTGCTCAGTACACAGGGTGCTGGGTGCTCAGTGCTCGGGGTGCTGGGTGCTCAGTACTCAGGGTGCTGGGTGCTCAGTGCTCAGTGCTCAGGGTGCTGGTTGCTCAGTGCTCAGAGTGTTGGGTGCTCAGTACTCAGGGTGCTGGGTCCTCAGTGCTCAGTGCTCAGGGTGCTCATTGCTCAGGGTGCTGGGTGCTCAGGGTGCTGGGTGCTCAGTGCTCGGGGTGCTGGGTGCTCAGTGCTCAGTGTGCTGGGTGCTCAGTGCTCAGTGCTCAGGGTGCTGGGTGCTCAGTGCTCAGTACTCAGCGTGCTGGTTGCTCAGTGCTCAGAGTGTTGGGTGCACAGTACTCAGGGTGCTGGGTGCTCAGTGCTCAGTGCTCAGGGTGCTCAGTGCTCAGGGTGCTGGGTGCTCAGGGTGCTGGGTGCTCAGTGCTCGGGGTGCTGGGTGCTCAGTGCTCAGGGTGCTGGGTGCTCAGTGCTCAGTGCTCAGGGTGCTGGGTGCTCAGTGCTCAGTGCTCAGGGTGCTGGGTGTTCAGTACTCAGGGTGCTGGGTGCTCAGTACTCAGGGTGCTCGGTGCTCAGTGCTCAGCGTGCTGGGTGCTCAGTGCTCAGGGTGCTGGGTGCTCAGTACTCAGGGTGCTGGGTGCTCAGTACTCAGGGTGCTCGGTGCTCAGTGCTCAGGGTGCTGGGTGCTCAGTGCTCGGTGTGCTGGGTGTTCAGTACTAAGGGAGCTGGGTGCTCATTACTCAGGGTTCTCGGTGCTCAGTGCTCAGGGTGCTGGGTGCACAGTGCTCAGGGTGCTGGGTGCTCAGTGCTCAGGGTGCTGGGTGCTCAGTGCTCAGGGTGCTGGGTGCTCAGTACTCAGGGTGCTGGGTGCTCATTACTCAGGGTTCTCGGTGCTCAGTGCTCAGGGTGCTGGGTGCACAGTGCTCAGGGTGCTGGGTGCTCAGTACTCGGGGTGCTGAGTGCTCAGTACTCAGGGTGCTGGGTGCTCAGTGCTCAGGGTGCTGGGTGCTCAGTGCTCGGGGTGCTGGGTGCTCAGTACTCGGGGTGCTGGGTGCTCAGTGCTCAGGGTGCTAGGTCTCATTGCTCGGGGTACTGGGTACTCAGTGCTCAGTACACAGGGTGCTGGGTGCTCAGTGCTCGGGGCGCTGGGTGCTCAGTGCTCAGTACTCAGGGTGCTGGGTGCTCAGTGCTCGGGGTGCTGGGTGTTCAGTACTCAGGGTACTCGGTGCTCATTACTCAGGGTGCTGGGTGATCAGTGCTCAGGGTGCGGGGTGCTCAGTACTCAGTGTGCTGGGGGCTCAGTACTCAGGGTGCTGGGTGCTCAGTACTCAGGGTGCTCGGTGCTCAGTACTCAGGGTGCTGGGTCCTCAGTGCTCAGGGTGCTGAGTGCTCAGTACTCAGGGTGCTGGGTGCTCAGTACTCGGGGTGCAGGGTGCTCAGTACTCAGGGAGCTGGGTGCTCAGTACTCATTGTGCTGGGTGCTCAGTACTCGGGTGCTGGGTGCTCAGTGCTCAGGGTGCTGGGTGCTCAGTGCTCGGGGTGCTGGGTGCTCAGTGCTCAGTACTCAGGGTGCTGGGTGCTCAGTGCTCGGGGTGCTGGGTGCTCAGTGCTCAGTACTCAGGGTGCTTGGTGCTCAGTGCTCGGGGTGCTGGGTGCTCAGTGCTCAGGGTGCTGGGTGCTCAGTGCTCAGGGTGCTGGGTGCTCAGTGCTCGGGGTCCTGGGTGCTCAGTACTCAGGGTTCTGGGTGCTCAGTACTCAGGGTGCTGGGTGCTCAGTGCTCGGGGTGCTCGGTGCTCAGTGCTCGGGGTGCTGGGTGCTCAGTGCTCGGGGTGATCGGTGCTCAGTACTCAGGGTTCTGGGTGCTCAGTGCTCGGGGTGGTGAGTACTCAGGGTGCTGTGTGTTCAGTGCTCAGGGTGCTGGGTGCTCAGTACTCAGGGTGCTCGGTGCTTAGTACTCAGGGTGCTGGGTGCTCAGTACTCCGGGTGCTGGGTGCTCAGTGCTCGGGGTGCTGGGTACTCAGTCCTCAGTACACAGGGTGCTGGGTGCTCAGTGCTCGGGGTGCTGGGTGCTCAGTGCTCGGGGTGCTTGATGATCAGTACTCAGGGTGCTGGGTGCTCAGTGCTCAGGGAGCTGGGTGCTCAGTACTCAGGGTGCTGGGTGCTCAGTACTCAGTATGCTGGGTGCTCAGTACTCGGGGTGCTGAGTGCTCAGTACTCAGGGTGCTGGGTGCTCAGTGCTCAGGGTGCTGGGTGCTCAGTGCTCGGGGTGCTGGGTGCTCAGTACTCGGGGTGCTGGGTGCTCAGTGCTCAGGGTGCTAGGTCTCATTGCTCGGGGTACTGGGTACTCAGTGCTCAGTACACAGGGTGCTGGGTGCTCAGTGCTCAGGGTGCTGGGTGCTCAGTGCTCGGGGTGCTTGATGATCAGTACTCAGGGTGCTGGGTGCTCAGTGCTCAGGGAGCTGGGTGCTCAGTACTCAGGGTGCTGGGTGCTCAGTACTCAGTATGCTGGGTGCTCAGTGCTCGGGGTGCTCAGTACTCAGGGTGCTGTGTGTTCAGTGCTCAGGGTACTGGGTGCTCAGTACTCAGGGTGCTCAGTGCTTGGGGTGCTGGGTGCGCAGTACTCAGGGTGTTGGGTGCTCAGTACTCAGGGTGCTCAGTGCTTGGGGTGCTGGGTGCTCAGTACTCAGGGTGCTCAGTGCTTGGGGTGTTGGGTGCTCAGTACTCACGGTGCTGGGTGCTCAGTGCTCAGGGTGCTGGGTGCTCAGTACTCAGGGTGCTGGGTGCTCATTACTCAGGGTGCTAGGTGCTCAGTGCTCGGGGTGCTGGGTGCTCAGTGCTCGGGGTGCTGGGTGCTCAGTGCTCAGGGTGCTGGGTGCTCAGTGCTCAGGTTTCTGGGTGCTCAGTGCTCGGGGCGCTGGGTGCTCAGTGCTCGGGGTGCTCGGAGCTCAGTACTCAGGGTGCTGGGTGCTCAGTGCTCGGGGTGCTGGGTGCTGAGTACTCAGGGTGCTGGGTGCTCAGTGCTCGGGGTGCTCGGTGCTCAGTACGTTGGGTGCTCACTACTCAGGGTGCTGGGTGCTCAGTGCTCAGGGTGCTGGGTGCTCAGTGCTCAGGGTGCTAGGTGCTCAGTGCTCAGGGTGCTGGGTGCTCAGTACTCAGGGTGCTGGGTGCGCAGTGCTCGGGGCGCTGGGTGCTCAGTGCTCAGGGTGCTGGGTGCTCAGTGCTCAGGGTGCTGGGTGCTCAGTGCTCGGGGCGCTGGGTGCTCAGTGCTCGGGGTGCTCGGAGCTCAGTACTCAGTGTGCTGGGTGCTCAGTGCTCGGGGTGCTCGGTGCTCAGTACTCAGGGTGCTGGGTGCTCAGTGCTCGGGGTGCTCGGTGCTCAGTACGTTGGGTGCTCACTACTCAGTGTGCTGGGTGCTCAGTGCTCAGGGTGCTGGGTGCTGAGTGCTCAGGGTGCTGGGTGCTCAGTGCTCAGGGTGCTGGGTGCTCAGTACTCAGGGTGCTGGGTGCGCAGTGCTCGGGGTGCTGGGTGCTCAGTGCTCAGGGTGCTGGGTGCTCAGTGCTCAGGGTGCTGGGTGTTCAGTACTCGGGGTGCTGGGTCCTCAGTACTCAGGGTGCTGGGTGCTCAGTACTCAGGGTGCTGGGTGATCAGTACTCGGGTGCTGGGTGCTCAGTGCTCAGAGTGCTCTGGGCTCAGTGCTCGGGGTGCTGGGTGCTCAGTGCTCAGTACTCAGGGTGCTGGGTGCTCAGTGCTCTTGGTGCTGGGTGCACAGTGCTCAGTACTCAGGGTGCTGGGTGCTCAGTGCTCAGGGTGCTGGGTGCTCAGTGCTCAGGGTGCTGGGTGCTCAGTGCTCAGGGTGCTGGGTGCTCAGTGCTCAGGGTGATGGGTACTCAGTGCTCGGGGTGCTGGGTGCTCAGTACTCAGGGTGCTGGGTGCTCAGTACTCAGGGTGCTCAGTGCTCAGTACTCAGGGTGCTCAGTGCTCAGTACTCAGGGTGCTCAGTGCTCAGGGTGCTGGGTGCTCAGTGCTCGGGGTGCTGGGTGCTCAGTACTCAGGGTGCTGGGTGCTCAGTGCTCAGGGTGCTGGGTGCTCAGTGCTCAGGGTGCTCGGTGCTTAGTACTCAGGGTGCTAGGTGCTCAGTACTCAGGGTGCTGGGTGCTCAGTGCTCAGGGTGCTGGGTGCTCAGAGCTCAGGGTGCTGGGTGCTCAGTACTCAGGGTGCTGGGTGCTCAGTTCTCGGGGTGGTGGCTGCTCAGTACTCAGGGAGCTGGGTGCTCAGTACTCAGGGTGCTGTGTGCTCAGTACTCGGGTGCTGGGTGCTCAGTGCTCAGGGTGCTGGGTGCTCAGTGCTTGGGGTGCTGGGTGCTCAGTGCTCAGTACTCAGGGTGCTGGGTGCTCAGTGCTCGGGGTGCTGGGTGCTCAGTGCTCAGTACTCAGGGTGCTGGGTGCTCAGTGCTAAGGGTGCTGGGTGCTCAGTGCTCAGGGTGCTGGGTGCTCAGTGCTCAGGGTGCTGGGTGCTCAGTACTCAGGGTGCTCGGTGCTTAGTACTCAGGGTGCTGGGTGCTCAGTACTCCGGGTGCTGGGTGCTCAGTGCTCAGTACTCAGGGTGCTGGATGCTCAGTACTCAGGGTGCTGGGTGCTCAGTGCTCGGGGTGCTGGGTGCTCAGTGCTCGGGGTGCTCGGTGCTCAGTACTCAGGGTGCTGGGTGCTCAGTGCTCGGGGTGCTCAGTACTCAGGGTGCTGTGTGTTCAGTGCTCAGGGTGCTGGGTGCTCAGTACTCAGGGTGCTCGGTGCTTAGTACTCAGGGTGCTGGGTGCTCAGTACTCTGGGTGCTGGGTGCTCAGTGCTCGGGGTGCTCGGTGCTCAGTGCTCAAGGTGCTGGGTGCTCAGTACTCAGGGTGATCATTGCTCAGGGTGCTGGGTGCTCAGTACTCAGGGTGCTGGGTGCTCAGTACTCAGGGTGCTCAGTGCTCAGTACTCAGGGTGCTCAGTTCTCAGTACTAAGGGTGCTCAGTGCTCAGGGTGCTGGGTGCTCAGTGTTCGGGGGGCTCGGTGCTCAGTACACAGGGTGCTGGGTGCTCAGTGCTCAGGGTGCTGGGTGCTCAGTACTCAGGGTTTTCGGTGCTCAGTACTCGGGGTGCTCAGTGCTCAGTACTCAGGGTGCTGGGTGCTCAGTGCTCAGGGTGCTGGGTGCTCAGTACTCAGGGTGCTGGGTGCTCGGTGCTCAGTACGCTGGGTGCTCAGTACTCAGGTTGCTGGGTGCTCAGTACTCAGGGTGCTGGGTGCTCAGTACTCAGGGTGCTCGGTGCTCAGTACTCAGGGTACTGGGTGCTCAGTGCTCAGGGTGCTGGGTGCTCAGTACTCAGGGTGCTGGGTGCTCAGTGCTCGGGGTGCTCGGTGCTCAGTACGCTGGGTGCTCAGTACTCAGGGTGCTGGGTGCTCAGTACTCAGGGTGCTGTGTGCTCAGTGCTCAGGGTGCTGGGTGCTCAGTACTCAGGGTGCTGGGTGCTCGGTGCTCAGTACGCTGGGTGCTCAGTACTCAGGGTACTGGGTCCTCAGTACTCAGGGTGCTGGGTGCTCAGTACTCAGGGTGCTGGGTGCTTAGTACTCAGGGTGCTGGGTGCTTAGTACTCAGGGTGCTGGGTGCTCAGTGCTCAGGGTGCTCGGTGCTCAGTGCTCGGGGTGCTGGGTGCTCAGTACTCAGGGTGCTCAGTGCTCAGTGCTCTGGGTGCTGGGTGCTCAGTGCTCGGGGTGCTGGGTGCTCGGTGCTCAGTACGCTGGGTGCTCAGTACTCAGGTTGCTGGGTGCTCAGTACTCAGGGTGCTGGGTGCTCAGTACTCAGGGTGCTCGGTGCTCAGTACTCAGGGTACTGGGTGCTCAGTGCTCAGGGTGCTGGGTGCTCAGTACTCAGGGTGCTTGGTGCTCAGTGCTCGGGGTGCTCGCTGCTCAGTACGCTGGGTGCTCAGTACTCAGGGTCCTGGGTGCTCAGTACTCAGGGTGCTGTGTGCTCTGTGCTCAGGGTGCTGGGTGCTCAGTACTCAGGGTGCTGGGTGCTCGGTGCTCAGTACGCTGGGTGCTCAGTACTCAGGGTACTGGGTGCTCAGTACTCAGGGTGCTGGGTGCTCAGTACTCAGGGTGCTGGGTGCTTAGTACTCAGGGTGCTGGGTGCTTAGTACTCAGGGTGCTGGGTGCTCAGTGCTCAGGGTGCTCGGTGCTCAGTGCTCGGGGTGCTGGGTGCTCAGTACTCAGGGTGCTGGGTGCTCATTGCTCAGGGTGCTGGGTGCTCAGTACTCAGGGTGCTCAGTGCTCAGGATGTTGGGTGCTCAGTGCTCGGGGTGCTGGGTACTCAGTGCTCAGTACACAGTGTGCTGGGTGCTCAGTGCTCGGGGTGCTGGGTGCTCATTGCTCAGGGTGCTGGGTGCTCAGTACTCAGGGTGCTCAGTGCTCAGGATGTTGGGTGCTCAGTGCTCGGGGTGCTGGGTACTCAGTGCTCAGTACACAGTGTGCTGGGTGCTCAGTGCTCAGTACTCAGGGTGCTGGGTGCTCAGTGCTCGGGGTGCTTGATGCTCAGTACTCAGGGTGCTGGGTGCTCAGTGCTCAGGGTGCTGGGTGCTCAGTACTCAGGGTGCTGGGTGCTCAGTACTCAGTATGCTGGGTGCTCAGTGCTCGGGGTGCTCAGTACTCAGGGTGCTGTGTGTTCAGTGCTCAGGGTACTGGGTGCTCAGTACTCAGGGTGCTCAGTGCTTGGGGTGCTGGGTGCGCAGTACTCAGGGTGTTGGGTGCTCAGTACTCAGGGTGCTCAGTGCTTGGGGTCCTGGGTGCTCAGTACTCAGGGTGCTCAGTGCTTGGGGTGTTGGGTGCTCAGTACTCAGGGTGCTGGGTGCTCAGTGCTCAGGGTGCTGGGTGCTCAGTACTCAGGGTGCTGGGTGCTCATTACTCAGGGTGCTAGGTGCTCAGTGCTCGGGGTGCTGGGTGCTCAGTGCTCGGGGTGCTGGGTGCTCAGTGCTCAGGGTGCTGGGTGCTCAGTGCTCAGGTTTCTGGGTGCTCAGTGCTCGGGGCGCTGGGTGCTCAGTGCTCGGGGTGCTCGGAGCTCAGTACTCAGGGTGCTGGGTGCTCAGTGCTCGGGGTGCTGGGTGCTGAGTACTCAGGGTGCTGGGTACTCAGTGCTCGGGGTGCTCGGTGCTCAGTACGTTGGGTGCTCACTACTCAGGGTGCTGGGTGCTCAGTGCTCAGGTTGCTGGGTGCTCAGTGCTCAGGGTGCTGGGTGCTCAGTGCTCAGGGTGCTGGGTGCTCAGTACTCAGGGTGCTGGGTGCGCAGTGCTCGGGGTGCTGGGTGCTCAGTGCTCAGGGTGCTGGGTGCTCAGTGCTCAGGGTGCTGGGTGCTCAGTGCTCGGGGCGCTGGGTGCTCAGTGCTCGGGGTGCTCGGAGCTCAGTACTCAGTGTGCTGGGTGCTCAGTGCTCAGGGTGCTCGGTGCTCAGTACTCAGGGTGCTGGGTGCTCAGTGCTCGGGGTGCTCGGTGCTCAGTACGTTGGGTGCTCACTACTCAGGGTGCTGGGTGCTCAGTGCTCAGGGTGCTGGGTGCTGAGTGCTCAGGGTGCTGGGTGCTCAGTGCTCAGGGTGCTGGGTGCTCAGTACTCAGGGTGCTGGGTGCGCAGTGCTCGGGGTGCTGGGTGCTCAGTGCTCAGGGTGCTGGGTGCTCAGTGCTCAGGGTGCTGGGTGCTCAGTACTCGGGGTGCTGGGTGCTCAGTACTCAGGGTGCTGGGTGCTCATTACTCAGGGTGCTGGGTGATCAGTACTCAGGTGCTGGGTGCTCAGTGCTCAGAGTGCTGGGTGCTCAGTGCTCTTGGTGCTGGGTGCACAGTGCTCAGTACTCAGGGTGCTGGGTGCTCAGTGCTCAGGGTGCTGGGTGCTCAGTGCTCAGGGTGCTGGGTGCTCAGTGCTCAGGGTGCTGGGTGGTCAGTGCTCAGGGTGCTGGGTACTCAGTGCTCGGGGTGCTGGGTGCTCAGTACTCAGGGTGCTGGGTGCTCAGTACTCAGGGTGCTCAGTGCTCAGTACTCAGGGTGCTCAGTGTTCAGTACTCAGGGTGCTCAGTGCTCAGGGTGCTGGGTGCTCAGTGCTCGGGGTGCTGGGTGCTCAGTCCTCAGGGTGCTGGGTGCTCAGTGCTCAGGGTGCTCGGTGCTCAGTGCTCAGGGTGCTGGGTGCTCAGTACTCAGGGTGCTGGGTGCTCAGTGCTCGGGGTGCTGGGTGCTCAGTACTCAGGGTGCTGGGTGCTCAGTGCTCAGGGTGCTGGGTGCTCAGTACTCAGGGTGCTGGGTGCTCAGTTCTCGGGGTGCTGGGTGCTCAGTACAAAGGTAGCTGGGTGCTCAGTACTCAGGGTGCTGGGTGCTCAGTACTCGGGTGCTGGGTGCTCAGTGCTCAGGGTGCTGGGTGCTCAGTACTCGGGGTGCTGGGTGCTCAGTACTCAGGGTGCTGGGTGCTCAGTGCTCAGGGTGCTGGGTGCTCAGTACTCAGGGTGCTGGGTGCTCAGTTCTCGGGGTGCTGGGTGCTCAGTACAAAGGTAGCTGGGTGCTCAGTACTCAGGGTGCTGGGTGCTCAGTACTCGGGTGCTGGGTGCTCAGTGCTCAGGGTGCTGGGTGCTCAGTACTCGGGTGCTGGGTGCTCACTACTCAGGGTGCTGGGTTCTCAGTGCTCAGGGTGTTGGGTGCTCAGTGCTCAGGGCGCTGGGTGCTCAGTGCTCAGGGTGCTGGGTGCTCAGTACTCAGGGTGCTGGGTGCGCAGTGCTCGGGGTGCTGGGTGCTCAGTGCTCGGGGTGCTGGGTGCTCAGTGCTCAGGGTGCTGGGTGCTCAGTACTCGGGGTGCTGGGTGCTCAGTACTCAGGGTGCTGGGTGCTCAGTACTCAGGGTGCTGGGTGATCAGTACTCAGGGTGCTCAGTGCTCAATACACAGGGTGCTGGGTGCTCAGTGCTCGGGGTGCTGAGTGCTCAGTGCTCAGTACTCAGGGTGCTGGGTGCTCAGTGCTCAGGGTGCTGGGTGCTCAGTACTCAGCGTGCTGGGTGCTCAGTACTCAGGGTGCTGGATGCTCAGTGCTCAGGGTGCTGGGTGCTCAGTGCTCAGGGTGCTGGGTGCTCAGTGCTCGGGGAGCTCGGTGCTCAGTACTCAGGGTGCTGGGTGCTCAGTACTCAGTGCTCGGGGTCCTGGGGGCTCCGTGCTCGGGGTGCTGGGTGCTCAGTACTCAGCGTGCTGGGTGCTCATTCTCGGGGTGCTGGGTCCTCAGTGCTCGGGGTGCTGGGTGCTCAGTACTCAGGGTGCTGGAGGCTCAGTACTCAGGGTGCTGGGTGCTCAGTACTCAGGGTGCTCGGTTCTCAGTACTCAGGTTGCTGGGTGCTCATTCACGGGGTGCTGGGTGCTCAGTGCTCTGGGTGCTGGGTGCTCAGTACTCAGGGTGCTGGGGGCTCAGTACTCAGGGTGCTGGGTGCTCAGTACTCAGGGTGATCTGTTTTCAGGACTCAGGGTGCTGGGTGCTCAGTGCTCGGGGTGCTGGGTGCTCAGTACACGGGGTGCTCAGTACTCAGGGTGCTGGGTGCTCAGTACTCAGGGTGCTGGGTGCTCAGTGCTCGGGGTGCTCGGTGCTCAGTACTCGGGGTGCTGGGTGCTCAGTACTCAGGGTGCTGGGTGCTCAGTGCTCACTGTGCTGGGTGCTCAGTGCTCGGGGTGCTGGGTGCTCAGTGCTGAGGGTGCTGGCTGCTCAGTGCTCAGGGTGCTGGGTGCTCAGTACTCAGGGTGCTAGGTGCTCAGTACTCAGGGTGCTCAGTGCTCAGTACTCAGCGTGCTGGGTGCTCAGTACTCAGGGTGCTCGGTTCTCAGTACTCAGGGTGCTGGGTGCTCATTCTCGGGGTGCTGGGTGCTCAGTGCTCGGGGTGCTGGGTGCTCAGTGCTCAGTACTCAGGGTGGTGGGTGCTCAGTGCTCAGGGTGCTGGGTGCTAAGTACTCAGCGTGCTGGGTGCTCAGTACTCAGTGCTCAGGATGCTGGGTGCTCAGTGCTCGGGCTGCTGTTTGCTCAGTGCACAGGGTGCTGGGTGCTCAGTACTCAGGGTGCTGGGTTCTCAGTACTCAGGGTGCTGGGTGCACAGTGCTAGGGGTGCTGGGTGCTCAGTGCTCGGGGTTTGGGTGCTCAGTACTCAGCGTGCTGGGTGCTCAGTACTCAGGGTGCTGGGTGCTCAGTGCTCAGGGTGCTGGGTGCTCAGTGCTCTGGGTGCTGGGTGCTCAGTGCTCAGGGTGCTGGGTGCTCAGTAGTCAGCGTGGTGGGTGCTCAGTGATCGGAGTGATGGGTGCTGAGTGCTCAGGGTGCTGGGTGCTCAGTGCTCGGGGTGCTCAGTGCTCAGTGCTCAGGGTCCTGGGTGCTCAGTACTCAGGGTGCTGGGTGCTTAGTACTCAGGGTGCTCAGTGCTCAGTACACAGGGTGCTGGGTGCTCAGTGCTCGGGGTGCTGGGTGCTCAGTGCTCGGTGTGCTCGGTGCTCAGTACTCAGGGTGCTGGGTGCTCAGTGCTCGGGGTGCTCAGTACTCAGGGTGCTGTGTGTTCAGTGCTCAGGGTGCTGGTTACTCAGTACTCAGGGTGCTCGGTGCTTAGTACTCAGGGTGCTGGGTGCTCAGTACTCCGGGTGCTGGGTGCTCAGTGCTCGGGGTGCTTTGTGCTCAGTGCTCAAGGTGCTGGGTGCTCAGAACTCAGGGTGATCATTGCTCAGGGTGCTGGGTGCTCAGTTCTCAGGGTGCTGGGTGCCCAGTACTCAGGGTGCTCAGTGCTCAGTACTCAGGGTGCTCAGTGCTCAGTACTAAGGGTGCTCAGTGATCAGGCTGCTGGGTGCTCAGTACTCGGGGTGCTCGGTGCTCAGTCCTCAGGGTGCTGGGTGCTCAGTACTCAGGGAGCTGGGTGCTCAGTACTCAGGGTGCTGGGTGCTCAGTACTCGGGTGCTGGGTGCTCAGTGCTCAGGGTGCTGGGTGCTCAGTGCTTGGGGTGCTGGGTGCTCAGTGCTCAGTACTCAGGGTGCTGGGGGCTCAGTGCTCGGGGTGCTGGGTGCTCAGTGCTCAGTACTCAGGGTGCTGGGTGCTCAGTGCTCAGGGTGCTGGGTGCTCAGTGCTCAGGGTGCTGGGTGCTCAGTGCTCAGGGTGCTGGGTGCTCAGTACTCAGGGTGCTCGGTGCTTAGTACTCAGGGTGCTGGGTGCTCAGTACTCAGGGTGCTCGGTTCTCAGTACTCAGGGTTTTGGGTGCTCATTCTCGTCGTGCTGGGTGCTCAGTGCTCGGGGTGCTGGGTGCTCAGTACTCAGGGTGCTGTGGGTTCAGTACTCAGGGTGCTGGGTGCTCAGTACTCAGGGTGATCTGTTCTCAGTACTCAGGGTGCTGGGTGCTCAGGGCTCGGGGTGCTGGGTGCTCAGTACTCGGGGTGCTCAGTACTCAGGGTACTGGGTGCTCAGTGCTCAGGGTGCTCGGTGCTCAGTGCTCGGGGTGCTGGGTGCTCAGTACTCAGGGTGCTCAGTGCTCAGTGCTCTGGGTGCTGGGTGCTCAGTGCTCGGGTTGCTGGGTGCTCATTGCTCAGGGTGCTGGGTGCTCAGTACTCAGGGTGCTCAGTGCTCAGGATGCTGGGTGCTCAGTGCTCGGGGTGCTATGTACTCAGTGCTCAGTACACAGTGTGCTGGGTGCTCAGTGCTCGGGGTGCTGGGTGCTCAGTGCTCAGTACTCAGGGTGCTGGGTGCACAGTGCTCGGGGTGCTTGATGCTCAGTACTCAGGGTGCTGGGTGCTCAGTGCTCAGGGTGCTGGGTGCTCAGTACTCAGGGTGCTGGGTGCTCAGTACTCAGTATGCTGGGTGCTCAGTGCTCGGGGTGCTCAGTACTCAGGGTGCTGTGTGTTCAGTACTCAGGGTACTGGGTGCTCAGTACTCAGGGTGCTCAGTGCTTGGGGTGCTGGGTGCGCAGTACTCAGGGAGTTGGGTGCTCAGTACTCAGGGTGCTCAGTGCTTGGGGTGCTGGGTGCTCAGTACTCAGGGTGCTCAGTGCTTGGGGTGTTGGGTGCTCAGTACTCAGGGTGCTGTGTGCTCAGTGCTCAGGGTGCTGGGTGCTCAGTACTCAGGGTGCTGGGTGCTCATTACTCAGGGTGCTAGGTGCTCAGTGCTCGGGGTGCTGGGTGCTCAGGGCTCGGGGTGCTGGGTGCTCAGTGCTCAGGGTGCTGGGTGCTCAGTGCTCAGGTTTCTGGGTGCTCAGTGCTCGGGGCGCTGGGTGCTCAGTGCTCGGGGTGCTCGGAGCTCAGTACTCAGGGTGCTGGGTGCTCAGTGCTCGGGGTGCTGGGTGCTGAGTACTCAGGGTGCTGGGTGCTCAGTGCTCGGGGTGCTCGGTGCTCAGTACGCTGGGTGCTCAGTACTCAGGGTGCTGGGTGCTCAGTACTCAGGGTGCTGTGTGCTCAGTACTCAGGGTGCTGGGTGCTCAGTGCTCGGGGTGCTGGGTGCTCAGTACTCAGGGTGCTGGGTGCTCAGTGCTCAGGGTGCTGGGTGCTCAGTACTCAGGGTGCTGGGTGCTCAGTTCTCGGGGTGCTGGGTGCTCAGTACAAAGGTAGCTGGGTGCTCAGTACTCAGGGTGCTGGGTGCTCAGTACTCGGGTGCTGGGTGCTCAGTGCTCAGGGTGCTGGGTGCTCAGTGCTTGGGGTGCTGGGTGCTCAGTGCTCAGTACTCAGGGTGCTGGGGGCTCAGTGCTCGGGGTGCTGGGTGCTCAGTGCTCAGTACTCAGGGTGCTGGGTGCTCAGTGCTCAGGGTGCTGGGTGCTCAGTGCTCAGGGTGCTGGGTGCTCAGTGCTCAGGGTGCTGGGTGCTCAGTACTCAGGGTGCTCGGTGCTTAGTACTCAGGGTGCTGGGTGCTCAGTACTCCGGGTGCTGGGTGCTCAGTGCTCAGTACTCAGGGTGCTGGGTGCTCAGTACTCAGGGTGCTGGGTGCTCAGTGCTCGGGGTGCTGGGTGCTCAGTGCTCGGGGTGCTCGGTGCTCAGTACTCAGGGTGCTGGGTGCTCAGTGCTCGTGGTGCTCAGTACTCAGGGTGCTGTGTGTTCAGTGCTCAGGGTGCTGGGTGCTCAGTACTCAGGGTGCTCGGTGCTTAGTACTCAGGGTGCTGGGTGCTCAGTACTCCGGGTGCTGGGTGCTCAGTGCTCGGGGTGCTCGGTGCTCAGTTCTCAAGGTGCTGGGTGCTCAGTACTCAGGGTGATCATTGCTCAGGGTGCTGGGTGCTCAGTACGCAGGGTGCTGGGTGCTCAGTACGCTGGGTGCTCTTTACTGAGGGTGCTGGGTGCTCAGTACTCAGGGTGCTGTGTGCTCAGTACTCAGGGTGCTGGGTGCTCAGTACTCAGGGTGCTGGGTGCTCAGTGCTCAGGGTGCTGGGTGCTCAGTACTCAGGGTGCTGGGTGCTCAGTGCTCGGGGTGCTCGGTGCTCAGTACGCTGGGTGCTCAGTACTCAGGGTGCTCGGTGCTCAGTACGCTGGGTGCTCAGTACTCAGGGTGCTGGGTGCTCAGTACTCAGGGTGCTGGGTGCTCAGTACTCAGGGTGCTGGGTGCTTAGTACTCAGGGTGCTGGCTGCTCAGTGCTCAGGGTGCTCGGTGCTCAGTTCTCGGGGTGCTGGGTGCTCAGTACTCAGGGTGCTCAGTGCTCAGTGCTCTGGGTGCTGGGTGCTCTGTGCTCGGGGTGCTGGGTGCTCATTGCTCAGGGTGCTGGGTGCTCAGTACTCGGGGTGCTGGGTGCTCAGTACTCAGGGTGCTGGGTGCTCAGTACTCAGGGTGCTGGGTGATCAGTACTCAGGGTGCTCAGTGCTCAATACACAGGGTGCTGGGTGCTCAGTGCTCGGGGTGCTGAGTGCTCAGTGCTCAGTACTCAGGGTGCTGGGTGCTCAGTGCTCAGGGTGCTGGGTGCTCAGTACTCAGCGTGCTGGGTGCTCAGTACTCAGGGTGCTGGATGCTCAGTGCTCAGGGTGCTGGGTGCTCAGTGCTCAGGGTGCTGGGTGCTCAGTGCTCGGGGAGCTCGGTGCTCAGTACTCAGGGTGCTGGGTGCTCAGTACTCAGTGCTCGGGGTCCTGGGGGCTCCGTGCTCGGGGTGCTGGGTGCTCAGTACTCAGCGTGCTGGGTGCTCATTCTCGGGGTGCTGGGTCCTCAGTGCTCGGGGTGCTGGGTGCTCAGTACTCAGGGTGCTGGAGGCTCAGTACTCAGGGTGCTGGGTGCTCAGTACTCAGGGTGCTCGGTTCTCAGTACTCAGGTTGCTGGGTGCTCATTCACGGGGTGCTGGGTGCTCAGTGCTCTGGGTGCTGGGTGCTCAGTACTCAGGGTGCTGGGGGCTCAGTACTCAGGGTGCTGGGTGCTCAGTACTCAGGGTGATCTGTTTTCAGGACTCAGGGTGCTGGGTGCTCAGTGCTCGGGGTGCTGGGTGCTCAGTACACGGGGTGCTCAGTACTCAGGGTGCTGGGTGCTCAGTACTCAGGGTGCTGGGTGCTCAGTGCTCGGGGTGCTCGGTGCTCAGTACTCGGGGTGCTGGGTGCTCAGTACTCAGGGTGCTGGGTGCTCAGTGCTCACTGTGCTGGGTGCTCAGTGCTCGGGGTGCTGGGTGCTCAGTGCTGAGGGTGCTGGCTGCTCAGTGCTCAGGGTGCTGGGTGCTCAGTACTCAGGGTGCTAGGTGCTCAGTACTCAGGGTGCTCAGTGCTCAGTACTCAGCGTGCTGGGTGCTCAGTACTCAGGGTGCTCGGTTCTCAGTACTCAGGGTGCTGGGTGCTCATTCTCGGGGTGCTGGGTGCTCAGTGCTCGGGGTGCTGGGTGCTCAGTGCTCAGTACTCAGGGTGGTGGGTGCTAAGTGCTCAGGGTGCTGGGTGCTAAGTACTCAGCGTGCTGGGTGCTCAGTACTCAGTGCTCAGGATGCTGGGTGCTCAGTGCTCGGGCTGCTGTTTGCTCAGTGCACAGGGTGCTGGGTGCTCAGTACTCAGGGTGCTGGGTTCTCAGTACTCAGGGTGCTGGGTGCACAGTGCTAGGGGTGCTGGGTGCTCAGTGCTCGGGGTTTGGGTGCTCAGTACTCAGCGTGCTGGGTGCTCAGTACTCAGGGTGCTGGGTGCTCAGTGCTCAGGGTGCTGGGTGCTCAGTGCTCAGGGTGCTGGGTGCTCAGTGCTCAGGGTGCTGGGTGCTCAGTAGTCAGCGTGGTGGGTGCTCAGTGATCGGAGTGATGGGTGCTGAGTGCTCAGGGTGCTGGGTGCTCAGTGCTCGGGGTGCTCAGTGCTCAGTGCTCAGGGTCCTGGGTGCTCAGTACTCAGGGTGCTGGGTGCTTAGTACTCAGGGTGCTCAGTGCTCAGTACACAGGGTGCTGGGTGCTCAGTGCTCGGGGTGCTGGGTGCTCAGTGCTCGGTGTGCTCGGTGCTCAGTACTCAGGGTGCTGGGTGCTCAGTGCTCGGGGTGCTCAGTACTCAGGGTGCTGTGTGTTCAGTGCTCAGGGTGCTGGTTACTCAGTACTCAGGGTGCTCGGTGCTTAGTACTCAGGGTGCTGGGTGCTCAGTACTCCGGGTGCTGGGTGCTCAGTGCTCGGGGTGCTTTGTGCTCAGTGCTCAAGGTGCTGGGTGCTCAGAACTCAGGGTGATCATTGCTCAGGGTGCTGGGTGCTCAGTTCTCAGGGTGCTGGGTGCCCAGTACTCAGGGTGCTCAGTGCTCAGTACTCAGGGTGCTCAGTGCTCAGTACTAAGGGTGCTCAGTGATCAGGCTGCTGGGTGCTCAGTACTCGGGGTGCTCGGTGCTCAGTCCTCAGGGTGCTGGGTGCTCAGTACTCAGGGAGCTGGGTGCTCAGTACTCAGGGTGCTGGGTGCTCAGTACTCGGGTGCTGGGTGCTCAGTGCTCAGGGTGCTGGGTGCTCAGTGCTTGGGGTGCTGGGTGCTCAGTGCTCAGTACTCAGGGTGCTGGGGGCTCAGTGCTCGGGGTGCTGGGTGCTCAGTGCTCAGTACTCAGGGTGCTGGGTGCTCAGTGCTCAGGGTGCTGGGTGCTCAGTGCTCAGGGTGCTGGGTGCTCAGTGCTCAGGGTGCTGGGTGCTCAGTACTCAGGGTGCTCGGTGCTTAGTACTCAGGGTGCTGGGTGCTCAGTACTCAGGGTGCTCGGTTCTCAGTACTCAGGGTTTTGGGTGCTCATTCTCGTCGTGCTGGGTGCTCAGTGCTCGGGGTGCTGGGTGCTCAGTACTCAGGGTGCTGTGGGTTCAGTACTCAGGGTGCTGGGTGCTCAGTACTCAGGGTGATCTGTTCTCAGTACTCAGGGTGCTGGGTGCTCAGGGCTCGGGGTGCTGGGTGCTCAGTACTCGGGGTGCTCAGTACTCAGGGTACTGGGTGCTCAGTGCTCAGGGTGCTCGGTGCTCAGTGCTCGGGGTGCTGGGTGCTCAGTACTCAGGGTGCTCAGTGCTCAGTGCTCTGGGTGCTGGGTGCTCAGTGCTCGGGTTGCTGGGTGCTCATTGCTCAGGGTGCTGGGTGCTCAGTACTCAGGGTGCTCAGTGCTCAGGATGCTGGGTGCTCAGTGCTCGGGGTGCTATGTACTCAGTGCTCAGTACACAGTGTGCTGGGTGCTCAGTGCTCGGGGTGCTGGGTGCTCAGTGCTCAGTACTCAGGGTGCTGGGTGCACAGTGCTCGGGGTGCTTGATGCTCAGTACTCAGGGTGCTGGGTGCTCAGTGCTCAGGGTGCTGGGTGCTCAGTACTCAGGGTGCTGGGTGCTCAGTACTCAGTATGCTGGGTGCTCAGTGCTCGGGGTGCTCAGTACTCAGGGTGCTGTGTGTTCAGTACTCAGGGTACTGGGTGCTCAGTACTCAGGGTGCTCAGTGCTTGGGGTGCTGGGTGCGCAGTACTCAGGGAGTTGGGTGCTCAGTACTCAGGGTGCTCAGTGCTTGGGGTGCTGGGTGCTCAGTACTCAGGGTGCTCAGTGCTTGGGGTGTTGGGTGCTCAGTACTCAGGGTGCTGTGTGCTCAGTGCTCAGGGTGCTGGGTGCTCAGTACTCAGGGTGCTGGGTGCTCATTACTCAGGGTGCTAGGTGCTCAGTGCTCGGGGTGCTGGGTGCTCAGGGCTCGGGGTGCTGGGTGCTCAGTGCTCAGGGTGCTGGGTGCTCAGTGCTCAGGTTTCTGGGTGCTCAGTGCTCGGGGCGCTGGGTGCTCAGTGCTCGGGGTGCTCGGAGCTCAGTACTCAGGGTGCTGGGTGCTCAGTGCTCGGGGTGCTGGGTGCTGAGTACTCAGGGTGCTGGGTGCTCAGTGCTCGGGGTGCTCGGTGCTCAGTACGCTGGGTGCTCAGTACTCAGGGTGCTGGGTGCTCAGTACTCAGGGTGCTGTGTGCTCAGTACTCAGGGTGCTGGGTGCTCAGTACTCAGGGTGCTGGGTGCTTAGTACTCAGGGTGCTGGCTGCTCAGTGCTCAGGGTGCTCGGTGCTCAGTGCTCGGGGTGCTGGGTGCTCAGTACTCAGGGTGCTCAGTGCTCAGTGCTCTGGGTGCTGGGTGCTCTGTGCTCGGGGTGCTGGGTGCTCATTTCTCAGGGTGCTGGGTGCTCAGTACTCAGGGTGCTCAGTGCTCAGTGCTCGGGGTGCTGGGTGCTCAGTGCTCGGGGTGCTGGGTGCTCAGTTCTCAGGGTGCTTGGTGCTCAGTGCTCAGGGTGCTGGGTGCTCAGTGCTCGGCGCGCTGGGTACTCAGTGCTCGGGGTGCTCGGAGCTCAGTACTCAGTGTGCTGGGTGCTCAGTGCTCGGGGTGCTCGGTGCTCAGTACTCAGGGTGCTGGGTGCTCAGTGCTCGGGGTGCTCGGTGCTCAGTACGTTGTGTGCTCACTACTCAGGGTGCTGGGTGCTCAGTGCTCAGGGTGCTGGGTGCTGAGTGCTCAGGGTGCTGGGTGCTCAGTGCTCAGGGTGCTGGGTGCTCAGTACTCAGGGTGCTGGGTGCGCAGTGCTCGGGGTGCTGGGTGCTGAGTGCTCAGGGTGCTGGGTGCTCAGTGCTCAGGGTGCTGGGTGCTCAGTACTCGGGGTGCTGGGTGCTCAGTACTCAGGGTGCTGGGTGCTCAGTACTCAGGGTGCTGGGTGATCAGTACTCGGGTGCTGGGTGCTCAGTGCTCAGAGTGCTCCCTGCTCAGTGCTCGGGGTGCTGGGTGCTCAGTGCTCAGTACTCAGGGTGCTGGGTGCTCAGTGCTCTTGGTGCTGGGTGCACAGTGCTCAGTACTCAGGGTGCTGGGTGCTCAGTGCTCAGGGTGCTGGGTGCTCAGTGCTCAGTGCTCAGGGTGATGGGTACTCAGTGCTCGGGGTGCTGGGTGCTCAGTACTCAGGGTGCTGGGTGCTCAGTACTCAGGGTGCTCAGTGCTCAGTACTCAGGGTGCTCAGTGCTCAGTACTCAGGGTGCTCAGTGCTCAGGGTGCTGGGTGCTCAGTGCTCGGGGTGCTGGGTGCTCAGTCCTCAGGGTGCTGGGTGCTCAGTGCTCAGGGTGCTGGGTGCTCAGTGCTCGGGGTGCTGGGTGCTCAGTACTCAGGGTGCTGGGTGCTCAGTGCTCAGTGTGCTGGGTGCTCAGTGCTCAGGGTGCTCGTTGCTTAGTACTCAGGGTGCTGGGTGCTCAGTACTCAGGGTGCTGGGTGCTCAGTGCTCAGGGTGCTGGGTGCTCAGTGCTCAGGGTGCTGGGTGCTCAGTACTCAGGGTGCTGGGTGCTCAGTTCTCGGGGTGCTGGGTGCTCAGTACTCAGGGAGCTGGGTGCTCAGTACTCAGGGTGCTGGGTGCTCAGTACTCGGGTGCTGGGTGCTCAGTGCTCAGGGTGCTGGGTGCTCAGTGCTTGGGGTGCTGGGTGCTCAGTGCTCAGTACTCAGGGTGGTGGGGGCTCAGTGCTCGAGGTGCTGGGTGCTCAGTGCTCAGTACTCAGGGTGCTGGGTGCTCAGTGCTCAGGGTGCTGGGTGCTCAGTGCTCAGGGTGCTGGGTGCTCAGTACTCAGGGTGCTCGGTGCTTAGTACTCAGGGTGCTGGGTGCTCAGTACTCCGGGTGCTGGGTGCTCAGTGCTCAGTACTCAGGGTTCTGGGTGCTCAGTACTCAGGGTGCTGGGTGCTCAGTGCTCGGGGTGCTCGGTGCTCAGTACTCAGGGTGCTGGGTGCTCAGTGCTCGGGGTGCTCAGTACTCAGGGTGCTGTGTGTTCAGTGCTCAGGGTGCTGGGTGCTCAGTACTCAGGGTGCTCGGTGCTTAGTACTCAGGGTGCTGGGTGCTCAGTACTCCGGGTGCTGGGTGCTCAGTGCTCGGGGTGCTCGGTGCTCAGTGCTCAAGGTGCTGGGTGCTCAGTACTCAGGGTGATCATTGCTCAGGGTGCTGGGTGCTCAGTACTCAGGGTGCTGGGTGCTCAGTACTCAGGGTACTCAGTGCTCAGTACTCAGGGTGCTCAGTGCTCAGTACTAAGGGTGCTCAGTGCTCAGGGTGCTGGGTGCTCAGTGTTCGGGGGGCTCGGTGCTCAGTACTCAGGGTGCTGGGTGCTCAGTGCTCATGGTGCTGGGTGCTCAGTGCTCAGGGTGCTGGTTGCTCAGTGCTCAGGGTGCTGGGCGCTCAGTACTCAGGGTTTTCGGTGCTCAGTACTCGGGGTGCTCAGTGCTCAGTACTCAGGGTGCTGGGTGCCCAGTGCTCAGGGTGCTGGGTGCTCAGTACTCAGGGTGCTGGGTGCTCGGTGCTCAGTACGCTGGGTGCTCAGTACTCAGGTTGCTGGGTGCTCAGTACTCAGGGTGCTGGGTGCTCAGTACTCAGGGTGCTCGGTGCTCAGTACTCAGGGTGCTGGGTGCTCAGTGCTCAGGGTGCTGGGTGCTCAGTGCTCGGGGTGCTCGGTGCTCAGTACGCTGGGTGCTCAGTACTCAGGGTGCTGGGTGCTCAGTACGCTGGGTGCTCAGTACTCAGGGTGCTGTGTGCTCAGTACTCAGGGTGCTGTGTGCTCAGTACTCAGGGTGCTGGGTGCTCAGTACGCTGGGTGCTCAGTACTGAGGGTGCTGGGTGCTCAGTACTCAGGGTGCTGTGTGCTCAGTACTCAGGGTGCTGGGTGCTCAGTACTCAGGGTGCTGGGTGCTCAGTGCTCAGGGTGCTGGGTGCTCAGTACTCAGGGTGCTGGGTGCTCAGTGCTCGGGGTGCTCGGTGCTCAGTACGCTGGGTGCTCAGTACTCAGGGTGCTCGGTGCTCAGTACGCTGGGTGCTCAGTACTCAGGGTGCTGGGTGCTCAGTACTCAGGGTGCTGTGTGCTCAGTACTCAGGGTGCTGGGTGCTCAGTACTCTGGGTGCTGGGTGCTTAGTACTCAGGGTGCTGGCTGCTCAGTGCTCAGGGTGCTCAGTGCTCAGTGCTCGGGGTGCTGGGTGCTCAGTACTCAGGGTGCTCAGTGCTCAGTGCTCTGGGTGCTGGGTGCTCTGTGCTCGGGGTGCTGGGTGCTCATTGCTCAGGGTGCTGGGTGCTCAGTACTCAGGGTGCTCAGTGCTCAATGCTCGGGGTGCTGGGTGCTCAGTGCTCGGGGTGCTGGTTGCTCAGTTCTCAGGGTGCTGTGTGCTCAGTGCTCAGGGTTCTGGGTGCTCAGTGCTCGGGGCGCTGGGTACTCAGTGCTCGGGGTGCTCGGAGCTCAGTACTCAGTGTGCTGGGTGCTCAGTGCTCGGGGTGCTCGGTGCTCAGTACTCAGGGTGCTGGGTGCTCAGTGCTCGGGGTGCTCGGTGCTCAGTACGTTGTGTGCCCACTACTCAGGGTGCTGGGTGCTCAGTGCTCAGGGTGCTGGGTGCTGAGTGCTCAGGGTGCTGGGTGCTCAGTGCTCAGGGTGCTGGGTGCTCAGTACTCAGGGTGCTGGGTGCGCAGTGCTCGGGGTGCTGGGTGCTGAGTGCTCAGGGTGATGGGGGCTCAGTGCTCAGGGTGCTGGGTGCTCAGTACTCGGTGTGCTGGGTGCTCAGTACGCAGGGTGCTGGGTGCTCAGTACTCAGGGTGCTGGGTGATCAGTACTCGGGTGCTGGGTGCTCAGTGCTCAGAGTGCTGGGTGCTCAGTGCTCGGGGTGCTGGGTGCTCAGTGCTCAGTACTCAGGGTGCTGGGTGCTCAGTGCTCTTGGTGCTGGGTGCACAGTGCTCAGTACTCAGGGTGCTGGGTGCTCAGTGCTCAGGGTGCTGGGTGCTCAGTGCTCTGGGTGATGGGTTCTCAGTGCTCAGGGTACTGGGTGCTCAGTGCTCAGGGTGCTGGGTACTCAGTGCTCGGGGTGCTGGGTGCTCAGTACTCAGGGTGCTGGGTGCTCAGTACTCAGGGTGCTCAGTGCTCAGTACTCAGGGTGCTCAGTGCTCAGTACTCAGGGTGCTCAGTGCTCAGGGTGCTGGGTGCTCAGTGCTCGGGGTGCTGGGTGCTCAGTCCTCAGGGTGCTGGGTGCTGAGTGCTCAGGGTGCTCGGTGCTCAGTGCTCAGGGTGCTGGGTGCTCAGTACTCAAGGTGCTGGGTGCGCAGTGCTCGGGGTGCTGGGTGCTCAGTGCTCAGGGTGCTGGGTGCTCAGTGCTCAGGGTGCTGGTTGCTCAGTACTCGGGGTGCTAGGTGCTCAGTACTCAGGGTGCTGCGTGCTCAGTACTCAGGGTGCTGGGTGATCAGTACTCGGGTGCTGGGTGCTCAATGCTCGGGGTGCTGGGTGCTCAGTGCTCAGTACTCAGGGTGCTGGGTGCTCAGTGCTCGGGGTGCTGGGTGCACAGTGCTCAGTACTCAGGGTGCTGGGTGCTCAGTGCTCAGGGTGCTGGGTACTCAGTGCTCGGGGTGCTGGGTGCTCAGTACTCAGGGTGCTGGGTGCTCAGTACTCAGGGTGCTCAGTGCTCAGTACTCAGGGTGCTCAGTGCTCAGTAATCAGGGTGCTCAGTGCTCAGGGTGCTGGCTGCTCAGTGCTCGGGGTGCTGGGTGCTCAGTCCTAAGGGTGCTGGGTGCTCAGTGCTCAGGGTGCTCGGTGCTCAGTGCTCAGGTTGCTGGGTGCTCAGTACTCAGGGTGCTGGGTGCTCGGTGCTCAGTACGCTGGGTGCTCAGTACTCAGGGTGCTGGGTGCTCAGTACTCGGGGTGCTCGGTGCTCAGTACTCACGGTGCTGGGTGCTCAGTGCTCGGGGTGCTGGGTGCTCAGTACTCAGGGTGCTGGGTGCTCAGTGCTCGGGGTGCTCGGAGCTCAGTACGCTGGGTGCTCAGTACTCAGGGTGCTGGGTGCTCAGAACTCAGGGTGCTGGGTGCTTAGTACTCAGGGTGCTGCGTGCTCAGTGCTCGGGGTGCTGGGTGCTCAGTGCTCAGTACTCAGGGTGCTGGGTGCTCAGTGCTCAGGGTGCTGGGTGCTCAGTGCTCAGGGTGCTGGGTGCTCAGTGCTCAGGGTGCTCGGTGCTCAGTACGTTGTGTGCTCAGTACTCAGGGTGCTGGGTGCTCAGCGCTCAGGGTGCTGTGTGTTCAGTGCTCAGGGTGCTCGTTGCTCAGTACGTTGGGTGCTCAGTACTCAGGGTGCTGGGTGCTCAGTGCTCAGGGTGCTGGGTGCTCAGTGCTCAGGGTGCTGGGTGCTCAGTGCTCGGGGTGCTGGGTGCTCAGTGCTCAGGGTGCTGTGTGTTCAGTGCTAAGGGTGCTCGGTGCTCAGTACGTTGGGTGCTCAGTACTCAGGGTGCTGGGTGCTCAGTGCTCAGGGTGCTGGGTGGTCAGTGCTCGGGGTGCTGGGTGCTCAGTGCTCGGGGTGCTGGGTGCTCAGTACTCGGTGTGCTCAGTGCTCAGTACTCAGGGTGCTGGGTGCTCAGTGCTCAGGGTGCTGGGTGCTCAGTACTCAGGGTGCTGGGTGCTCGGTGCTCAGTACTCTGGGTGCTCAGTACTCAGGGTGCTGGGTGCTCAGTGCTCAGTACTCAGGGTGCTGGGTGCTCAGTGCTCGGGGTGCTAGGTGCTCAGTACTCAGGTTGCTGGGTGCTCAGTGCTCGGGGTGCTCGGTGCTCAGTACTCTGGGTGCTCAGTACTCAGGGTGCTGGGTGCTCAGTGCTCAGGGTGCTCGTTGCTTAGTACTCAGGATGCTGGGTGCTCAGTACTCAGGGTGCTGGGTGCTCAGTGCTCAGGGTGCTGGGTGCTCAGTGCTCAGGGTGCTGGCTGCTCAGTGCTCAGGGTGCTCGGTGCTCAGTGCTCGGGGTGCTGGGTGCTCAGTACTCAGGGTGCTCAGTGCTCAGTGCTCTGGGTGCTGGGTGCTCTGTGCTCGGGGTGCTGGGTGCTCATTGCTCAGGGTGCTGGGTGCTCAGTACTCAGGGTGCTCAGTGCTCAGTGCTCGGGGTGCTGGGTGCTCAGTGCTCGGGGTGCTCGCTGCTCAGTACTCTGGGTGCTCAGTACTCAGGGTGCTGGGTGCTCAGTGCTCAGGGTGCTCGTTGCTTAGTACTCAGGATGCTGGGTGCTCAGTACTCAGGGTGCTCGGTGCTCAGTACTCAGGGTGCTGGGTGCTCAGTGCTCGGGGTGCTCGGTGCTCAGTACGTTGTGTGCTCACTACTCAGGGTGCTGGGTGCTCAGTGCTCAGGGTGCTGGGTGCTGAGTGCTCAGGGTGCTGGGTGCTCAGTGCTCAGGGTGCTGGGTGCTCAGTACTCAGGGTGCTGGGTGCGCAGTGCTCGGGGTGCAGGGTGCTGAGTGCTCAGGGTGCTGGGTGCTCAGTGCTCAGGGTGCTGGGTGCTCAGTACTCGGGGTGCTGGGTGCTCAGTACTCAGGGTGCTGGGTGCTCAGTACTCAGGGTGCTGGGTGATCAGTACTCGGGTGCTGGGTGCTCAGTGCTCAGAGTGCTGGGTGCTCAGTGCTCGGGGTGCTGGGTGCTCAGTGCTCAGTACTCAGGGTGCTGGGTGCTCAGTGATCTTGGTGCTGGGTGCACAGTGCTCAGTACTCAGGGTGCTGGGTGCTCAGTGCTCAGGGTGCTGGGTGCTCAGTGCTCAGGGTGCTGTGTTCTCAGTGTTCAGGGTACTGGGTGCTCAGTGCTCAGGGTGCTGGGTACTCAGTGCTCGGGGTGCTGGGTGCTCAGTACTCAGGGTGCTGGATGCTCAGTACTCAGTGTGCTCAGTGCTCAGTACTCAGGGTGCTCAGTGCTCAGTACTCAGGGTGCTCAGTGCTCAGGGTGCTGGGTGCTCAGTGCTCGGGGTGCTGGGTGCTCAGTCCTCAGGGTGCTGGGTGCTGAGTGCTCAGGGTGCTCGGTGCTCAGTGCTCAGGGTGCTGGGTGCTCAGTACTCAGGGTGCTGGGTGCGCAGTGCTCGGGGTGCTGGGTGCTCAGTGCTCAGGGTGCTGGGTGCTCAGTGCTCAGGGTGCTGGTTGCTCAGTACTCGGGGTGCTGGGTGCTCAGTACTCAGGGTGCTGGGTGCTCAGTACTCAGGGTGCTGGGTGATCAGTACTCGGGTGCTGGGTGCTCAATGCTCGGGGTGCTGGGTGCTCAGTGCTCAGTACTCAGGGTGCTGGGTGCTCAGTGCTCGGGGTGCTGGGTGCACAGTGCTCAGTACTCAGGGTGCTGGGTGCTCAGTGCTCAGGGTGCTGGGTACTCAGTGCTCGGTGTGCTGGGTGCTCAGTACTCAGGGTGCTGGGTGCTCAGTACTCAGGGTGCTCAGTGCTCAGTACTCAGGGTGCTCAGTGCTCAGTACTCAGGGTGCTCAGTGCTCAGGGTGCTGGGTGCTCAGTGCTCGGGGTGCTGGGTGCTCAGTCCTAAGGGTGCTGGGTGCTCAGTGCTCAGGGTGCTCGGTGCTCAGTGCTCAGGGTGCTGGGTGCTCAGTACTCAGGGTGCTGGGTGCTCAGTGCTCGGGGTGCTGGGTGCTCAGTACTCAGGGTGCTGGGTGCTCAGTGCTCAGGGTGCTGGGTGCTCAGTGCTCAGGGTGCTCGGTGCTTAGTACTCGGGGTGCTGGGTGCTCAGTACTCAGGGTTCTGGGTGCTCAGTGCTCAGGGTGCTGGGTGCTCAGTGCTCAGGGTGCTGGGTGCCCAGTACTCAGGGTGCTGGGTGCTCAGTACTCAGGGTGCTGGGTTCTCAGTTCTCAGGGTGCTGGGTGCTCAGTGCTCGGGGTGCTGGGTGCTCAGTGCTCGGTGTGCTCGGTGCTCAGTACTCAGGGTGCTGGGTGCTCAGTGCTCGGGGTGCTCAGTACTCAGGGTGCTGTGTGTTCAGTGCTCAGGGTGCTGGGTACTCAGTACTCAGGGTGCTCGGTGCTTAGTACTCAGGGTGCTGGGTGCTCAGTACTCCGGGTTCTGGGTGCTCAGTGCTCGGGGTGCTCTGTGCTCAGTGCTCAAGGTGCTGGGTGCTCAGAACTCAGGGTGATCATTGCTCAGGGTGCTGGGTGCTCAGTTCTCAGGGTGCTGGGTGCCCAGTACTCAGGGTGCTCAGTGCTCAGTACTCAGGGTGCTCAGTGCTCAGTACTAAGGGTGCTCAGTGATCAGGCTGCTGGGTGCTCAGTACTCGGGGTGCTCGGTGCTCAGTCCTCAGGGTGCTGGGTGCTCAGTACTCAGGGAGCTGGGTGCTCAGTACTCAGGGTGCTGGGTGCTCAGTACTCGGGTGCTGGGTGCTCAGTGCTCAGGGTGCTGGGTGCTCAGTGCTTGGGGTGCTGGGTGCTCAGTGCTCAGTACTCAGGGTGCTGGGGGCTCAGTGCTCGGGGTGCTGGGTGCTCAGTGCTCAGTACTCAGGGTGCTGGGTGCTCAGAGCTCAGGGTGCTGGGTGCTCAGTGCTCAGGGTGCTGGGTGCTCAGTGCTCAGGGTGCTGGGTGCTCAGTGCTCAGGGTGCTCGGTGCTCAGTGCTCAGGGTGCTGGGTGCTCAGTACTCAGGGTGCTGGGTGCTCAGTGCTCGGGGTGCTGGGTGCTCAGTACTCAGGGTGCTGGGTGCTCAGTGTTCAGGGTGCTGGGTGCTCAGTGCTCAGGGTGCTCGGTGCTTAGTACCCGGGGTGCTGGGTGCTCAGTACTCAGGGTTCTGGGTGCTCAGTGCTCAGGGTGCTGGGTGCTCAGTGCTCAGGGTGCTGGGTGCTCAGTACTCAGGGTGCTGGGTGCTCAGTACTCAGGGTGCTGGGTGCTCAGTTCTCAGGGTGCTGGGTGCTCAGTGCTCGGGGTGCTGGGTGCTCAGTGCTCGGGGTGCTCGGTGCTCAGTACTCAGGGTGCTGGGTGCTCAGTGCTCGGGGTGCTCAGAACTCAGGGTGCTGTGTGTTCAGTGCTCAGGGTGCTGGGTAATCAGTACTCAGGGTGCTCGGTGCTTAGTACTCAGGGTGCTGGATGCTCAGTACTCCGGGTGCTGGGTGCTCAGTGCTCGGTGTGCTCTGTGCTCAGTGCTCAAGGTGCTGGGTGCTCAGAACTCAGGGTGATCATTGCTCAGGGTGCTGGGTGCTCAGTTCTCAGGGTGCTGGATGCCCAGTACTCAGGGTGCTCAGTGCTCAGTACTCAGGGTGCTCAGTGCTCAGTACTAAGGGTGCTCAGTGATCAGGCTGCTGGGTGCTCAGTACTCGGGGTGCTCGGTGCTCAGTCCTCAGGGTGCTGGGTGCTCAGTACTCAGGGAGCTGGGTGCTCAGTACTCAGGGTGCTGGGTGCTCAGTACTCGGGTGCTGGGTGCTCAGTGCTCAGGGTGCTGGGTGCTCAGTGCTTGGGGTGCTGGGTGCTCAGTGCTCAGTACTCAGGGTGCTGGGGTCTCAGTGCTCGGGGTGCTGGGTGCTCAGTGCTCAGTACTCAGGGTGCTGGGTGCTCAGAGCTCAGGGTGCTGGGTGCTCAGTGCTCAGGGTGCTGGGTGCTCAGTGCTCAGGGTGCTGGGTGCTCAGTGCTCAGGGTGCTCGGTGCTCAGTGCTCAGGGTGCTGGGTGCTCAGTACTCAGGGTGCTGGGTGCTCAGTGCTCGGGGTGCTGGGTGCTCAGTACTCAGGGTGCTGGGTGCTCAGTGCTCAGGGTGCTGGGTGCTCAGTGCTCAGGGTGCTCGGTGCTTAGTACCCGGGGTGCTGGGTGCTCAGTACTCAGGGTTCTGGGTGCTCAGTGCTCAGGGTGCTGGGTGCTCAGTGCTCAGGGTGCTGGGTGCTCAGTACTCAGGGTGCTGGGTGCTCAGTACTCAGGGTGCTGGGTGCTCAGTTCTCAGGGTGCTGGGTGCTCAGTGCTCGGGGTGCTGGGTGCTCAGTGCTCGGGGTGCTCGGTGCTCAGTACTCAGGGTGCTGGGTGCTCAGTGCTCGGGGTGCTCAGAACTCAGGGTGCTGTGTGTTCAGTGCTCAGGGTGCTGGGTACTCAGTACTTAGGGTGCTCGGTGCTTAGTACTCAGGGTGCTGGGTGCTCAGTACTCCGGGTGCTGGGTGCTCAGTGCTCGGGGTGCTCTGTGCTCAGTGCTCAAGGTGCTGGGTGCTCAGTACTCAGGGTGATCATTGCTCAGGGTGCTGGGTGCTCAGTTCTCAGGGTGCTGGGTGCTCAGTGCTCGGGGTGCTGGGTGCTCAGTGCTCAGTACTCAGGGTGCTGGGTGCTCAGTGCTCTTGGTGCTGGGTGCACAGTGCTCAGTACTCAGGGTGCTGGGTGCTCAGTGCTCAGGGTGTTGGGTGCTCAGTGCTCAGGGTGCTGGGTGCTCAGTGCTCAGGGTGCTGGGTGCTCAGTGCTCAGGGTGCTGGGTACTCAGTGCTCGGGGTGCTGGGTGCTCAGTACTCGGGGTGCTGGGTGCTCAGTACTCAGGGTGCTCAGTGCTCAGTACTCAGGGTGCTCAGTGCTCAGTACTCAGGGTGCTCAGTGCTCAGGGTGCTGGGTGCTCAGTGCTCGGGGTGCTGGGTGCTCAGTCCTCAGGGTGCTGGGTGCTGAGTGCTCAGGGTGCTCGGTGCTCAGTGCTCAGGGTGCTGGGTGCTCAGTACTCAGGGTGCTGGGTGCGCAGTGCTCATGGTGCTGGGTGCTCAGTGCTCAGGGTGCTGGGTGCTCAGTGCTCAGGGTGCTGGTTGCTCAGTGCTCAGGGTGCTGGGTGCTCAGTACTCAGGGTGCTGGGTGCTCAGTGCTCGGGGCGCTGGGTGCTCAGTGCTCGGGGTGCTCGGAGCTCAGTACTCAGGGTGCTGGGTGCTCACTGCTCGGGGTGCTGGGTGCTGAGTACTCAGGGTGCTGGGTGCTCAGTGCTCGGGGTGCTCGGTGCTCAGTACGTTGGGTGCTCACTACTCAGGGTGCTGGGTGCTCAGTGCTCAGGGTGCTGGGTGCTCAGTGCTCAGGGTGCTGGGTGCTCAGTACTCAGGGTGCTGGGTGCTCAGTACTCAGGGTGCTGGGTGCTCAGTTCTCAGGGTGCTGGGTGCTCAGTGCTCGGGGTGCTGGGTGCTCAGTTCTCGGTGTGCTCGGTGCTCAGTACTCAGGGTGCTGGGTGCTCAGTGCTCGGGGTGCTCAGTACTCAGGGTGCTGTGAGTTCAGTGCTCAGGGTGCTGGGTACTCAGTACTCAGGGTGCTCGGTGCTTAGTACTCAGGGTGCTGGGTGCTCAGTACTCCGGGTGCTGTGTGCTCAGTGCTCGGGGTCCTCTGTGCTCAGTGCTCAAGGTGCTGGGTGCTCAGAACTCAGGGTGATCATTGCTCAGGGTGCTGGGTGCTCAGTTCTCAGGGTGCTGGGTGCCCAGTACTCAGGGTGCTCAGTGCTCAGTACTCAGGGTGCTCAGTGCTCAGTACTAAGGGTGCTCAGTGATCAGGCTGCTGGGTGCTCAGTACTCGGGGTGCTCGGTGCTCAGTCCTCAGGGTGCTGGGTACTCAGTACTCAGGGAGCTGGGTGCTCAGTACTCAGGGTGCTGGGTGCTCAGTACTCGGGTGCTGGGTGCTCAGTGCTCAGGGTGCTGGGTGCTCAGTGCTTGGGGTGCTGGGTGCTCAGTGCTCAGTACTCAGGGTGCTGGGGGCTCAGTGCTCGGGGTGCTGGGTGCTCAGTGCTCAGTACTCAGGGTGAAGGGTGCTCAGTGCTCAGGGTGCTGGGTGCTCAGTGCTCAGGGTGCTGGGTGCTCAGTGCTCAGGGTGCTGGGTGCTCAGTGCTCAGGGTGCTCGGTGCTCAGTGCTCAGGGTGCTGGGTGCTCAGTACTCAGGGTGCAGGGTGCTCAGTGCTCGGGGTGCTGGGTGCTCAGTACTCAGGGTGCTGGGTGCTCAGTGCTCAGGGTGCTGGGTGCTCAGTGCTCAGGGTGCTCGGTGCTTAGTACTCGGGGTGCTGGGTGCTCAGTACTCAGGGTTCTGGGTGCTCAGTGCTCAGGGTGCTGGGTGCTCAGTGCTCAGGGTGCTGGGTGCTCAGTACTCAGGGTGCTGGGTGCTCAGTACTCAGGGTGCTGGGTGCTCAGTTCTCAGGGTGCTGGGTGCTCAGTGCTCGGGGTGCTGGGTGCTCAGTGCTCGGGGTGCTCGGTGCTCAGTACTCAGGGTGCTGGGTGCTCAGTGCTCTGGGTGCTCAGAACTCAGGGTGCTGTGTGTTCAGTGCTCAGGGTGCTGGGTACTCAGTACTCAGGGTGCTCGGTGCTTAGTACTCAGGGTGCTGGGTGCTCAGTACTCCGGGTGCTGGGTGCTCAGTGCTCGGGGTGCTCTGTGCTCAGTGCTCAAGGTGCTGGGTGCTCAGTACTCAGGGTGATCATTGCTCAGGGTGCTGGGTGCTCAGTTCTCAGGGTGCTGCGTGCTCAGTGCTCGGGGTGCTGGGTGCTCAGTGGTCAGTACTCAGGGTGCTGGGTGCTCAGTGCTTAGGGTGCTGGGTGCTCAGTGCTCAGGGTGCTGGGTGCTCAGTGCTCAGGGTGCTCGGTGCTCAGTACGTTGGGTGCTCAGTACTCAGGGTGCTGGGTGCTCAGCGCTCAGGGTGCTGTGTGTTCAGTGCTCACGGTGCTCGTTGCTCAGTACGTTGGGTGCTCAGTACTCAGGGTGCTGGGTGCACAGTGCTCAGGGTGCTGGGTGCTCAGTGCTCAGGGTGCTGGGTGCTCAGTGCTCGGGGTGCTGGGTGCTCAGTGCTCGGGGTGCTGGGTGCTCAGTGCTCAGTACTCTGGGTGCTGGGTGCTCAGTGCTCAGGGTGCTGGGTGCTCAGTGCTCAGGGTGCTGTGTGTTCAGTGCTAAGGGTGCTCGGTGCTCAGTACGTTGGGTGCTCAGTACTCAGGGTGCTGGGTGCTCAGTGCTCAGGGTGCTGGGTGGTCAGTGCTCGGGGTGCTGGGTGCTCAGTGCTCGGGGTGCTGGGTGCTCATTACTCGGGGTGCTCAGTGCTCAGTACTCAGGGTGCTGGTTGCTCAGTGCTCAGGGTGCTGGGTGCTCAGTACTCAGGTTGCTGGGTGCTCGGTGCTCAGTACTCTGGGTGCTCAGTACTCAGGGTGCTGGGTGCTCAGTGCTCAGTACTCAGGGTGCTGGGTGCTCAGTGCTCGGGGTGCTAGGTGCTCAGTACTCAGGGTGCTGGGTGCTCAGTGCTCGGGGTGCTCGGTGCTCAGTACTCTGGGTGCTCAGTACTCAGGGTGCTGGGTGATCAGTGCTCAGGGTGCTCGTTGCTTAGTACTCAGGGTGCTGGGTGCTCAGTACTCGGGTGCTGGGTGCTCAGTGCTCAGGGTGCTGGGTGCTCAGTGCTTGGGGTGCTGGGTGCTCAGTGCTCAGTACTCAGGGTGCTGGGGGCTCAGTGCTCGGGGTGCTGGGTGCTCAGTGCTCAGTACTCAGGGTGCTGGGTGCTCAGAGCTCAGGGTGCTGGGTGCTCAGTGCTCAGGGTGCTGGGTGCTCAGTGCTCAGGGTGCTGGGTGCTCAGTGCTCAGGGTGCTCGGTGCTCAGTGCTCAGGGTGCTGGGTGCTCAGTACTCAGGGTGCTGGGTGCTCAGTGCTCGGGGTGCTGGGTGCTCAGTACTCAGGGTGCTGGGTGCTCAGTGTTCAGGGTGCTGGGTGCTCAGTGCTCAGGGTGCTCGGTGCTTAGTACCCGGGGTGCTGGGTGCTCAGTACTCAGGGTTCTGGGTGCTCAGTGCTCAGGGTGCTGGGTGCTCAGTGCTCAGGGTGCTGGGTGCTCAGTACTCAGGGTGCTGGGTGCTCAGTACTCAGGGTGCTGGGTGCTCAGTTCTCAGGGTGCTGGGTGCTCAGTGCTCGGGGTGCTGGGTGCTCAGTGCTCGGGGTGCTCGGTGCTCAGTACTCAGGGTGCTGGGTGCTCAGTGCTCGGGGTGCTCAGAACTCAGGGTGCTGTGTGTTCAGTGCTCAGGGTGCTGGGTAATCAGTACTCAGGGTGCTCGGTGCTTAGTACTCAGGGTGCTGGATGCTCAGTACTCCGGGTGCTGGGTGCTCAGTGCTCGGGGTGCTCTGTGCTCAGTGCTCAAGGTGCTGGGTGCTCAGAACTCAGGGTGATCATTGCTCAGGGTGCTGGGTGCTCAGTTCTCAGGGTGCTGGATGCCCAGTACTCAGGGTGCTCAGTGCTCAGTACTCAGGGTGCTCAGTGCTCAGTACTAAGGGTGCTCAGTGATCAGGCTGCTGGGTGCTCAGTACTCGGGGTGCTCGGTGCTCAGTCCTCAGGGTGCTGGGTGCTCAGTACTCAGGGAGCTGGGTGCTCAGTACTCAGGGTGCTGGGTGCTCAGTACTCGGGTGCTGGGTGCTCAGTGCTCAGGGTGCTGGGTGCTCAGTGCTTGGGGTGCTGGGTGCTCAGTGCTCAGTACTCAGGGTGCTGGGGTCTCAGTGCTCGGGGTGCTGGGTGCTCAGTGCTCAGTACTCAGGGTGCTGGGTGCTCAGAGCTCAGGGTGCTGGGTGCTCAGTGCTCAGGGTGCTGGGTGCTCAGTGCTCAGGGTGCTGGGTGCTCAGTGCTCAGGGTGCTCGGTGCTCAGTGCTCAGGGTGCTGGGTGCTCAGTACTCAGGGTGCTGGGTGCTCAGTGCTCGGGGTGCTGGGTGCTCAGTACTCAGGGTGCTGGGTGCTCAGTGCTCAGGGTGCTGGGTGCTCAGTGCTCAGGGTGCTCGGTGCTTAGTACCCGGGGTGCTGGGTGCTCAGTACTCAGGGTTCTGGGTGCTCAGTGCTCAGGGTGCTGGGTGCTCAGTGCTCAGGGTGCTGGGTGCTCAGTACTCAGGGTGCTGGGTGCTCAGTACTCAGGGTGCTGGGTGCTCAGTTCTCAGGGTGCTGGGTGCTCAGTGCTCGGGGTGCTGGGTGCTCAGTGCTCGGGGTGCTCGGTGCTCAGTACTCAGGGTGCTGGGTGCTCAGTGCTCGGGGTGCTCAGAACTCAGGGTGCTGTGTGTTCAGTGCTCAGGGTGCTGGGTACTCAGTACTTAGGGTGCTCGGTGCTTAGTACTCAGGGTGCTGGGTGCTCAGTACTCCGGGTGCTGGGTGCTCAGTGCTCGGGGTGCTCTGTGCTCAGTGCTCAAGGTGCTGGGTGCTCAGTACTCAGGGTGATCATTGCTCAGGGTGCTGGGTGCTCAGTTCTCAGGGTGCTGGGTGCTCAGTGCTCGGGGTGCTGGGTGCTCAGTGCTCAGTACTCAGGGTGCTGGGTGCTCAGTGCTCTTGGTGCTGGGTGCACAGTGCTCAGTACTCAGGGTGCTGGGTGCTCAGTGCTCAGGGTGTTGGGTGCTCAGTGCTCAGGGTGCTGGGTGCTCAGTGCTCAGGGTGCTGGGTGCTCAGTGCTCAGGGTGCTGGGTACTCAGTGCTCGGGGTGCTGGGTGCTCAGTACTCGGGGTGCTGGGTGCTCAGTACTCAGGGTGCTCAGTGCTCAGTACTCAGGGTGCTCAGTGCTCAGTACTCAGGGTGCTCAGTGCTCAGGGTGCTGGGTGCTCAGTGCTCGGGGTGCTGGGTGCTCAGTCCTCAGGGTGCTGGGTGCTGAGTGCTCAGGGTGCTCGGTGCTCAGTGCTCAGGGTGCTGGGTGCTCAGTACTCAGGGTGCTGGGTGCGCAGTGCTCATGGTGCTGGGTGCTCAGTGCTCAGGGTGCTGGGTGCTCAGTGCTCAGGGTGCTGGTTGCTCAGTGCTCAGGGTGCTGGGTGCTCAGTACTCAGGGTGCTGGGTGCTCAGTGCTCGGGGCGCTGGGTGCTCAGTGCTCGGGGTGCTCGGAGCTCAGTACTCAGGGTGCTGGGTGCTCACTGCTCGGGGTGCTGGGTGCTGAGTACTCAGGGTGCTGGGTGCTCAGTGCTCGGGGTGCTCGGTGCTCAGTACGTTGGGTGCTCACTACTCAGGGTGCTGGGTGCTCAGTGCTCAGGGTGCTGGGTGCTCAGTGCTCAGGGTGCTGGGTGCTCAGTACTCAGGGTGCTGGGTGCTCAGTACTCAGGGTGCTGGGTGCTCAGTTCTCAGGGTGCTGGGTGCTCAGTGCTCGGGGTGCTGGGTGCTCAGTTCTCGGTGTGCTCGGTGCTCAGTACTCAGGGTGCTGGGTGCTCAGTGCTCGGGGTGCTCAGTACTCAGGGTGCTGTGAGTTCAGTGCTCAGGGTGCTGGGTACTCAGTACTCAGGGTGCTCGGTGCTTAGTACTCAGGGTGCTGGGTGCTCAGTACTCCGGGTGCTGTGTGCTCAGTGCTCGGGGTCCTCTGTGCTCAGTGCTCAAGGTGCTGGGTGCTCAGAACTCAGGGTGATCATTGCTCAGGGTGCTGGGTGCTCAGTTCTCAGGGTGCTGGGTGCCCAGTACTCAGGGTGCTCAGTGCTCAGTACTCAGGGTGCTCAGTGCTCAGTACTAAGGGTGCTCAGTGATCAGGCTGCTGGGTGCTCAGTACTCGGGGTGCTCGGTGCTCAGTCCTCAGGGTGCTGGGTACTCAGTACTCAGGGAGCTGGGTGCTCAGTACTCAGGGTGCTGGGTGCTCAGTACTCGGGTGCTGGGTGCTCAGTGCTCAGGGTGCTGGGTGCTCAGTGCTTGGGGTGCTGGGTGCTCAGTGCTCAGTACTCAGGGTGCTGGGGGCTCAGTGCTCGGGGTGCTGGGTGCTCAGTGCTCAGTACTCAGGGTGAAGGGTGCTCAGTGCTCAGGGTGCTGGGTGCTCAGTGCTCAGGGTGCTGGGTGCTCAGTGCTCAGGGTGCTGGGTGCTCAGTGCTCAGGGTGCTCGGTGCTCAGTGCTCAGGGTGCTGGGTGCTCAGTACTCAGGGTGCAGGGTGCTCAGTGCTCGGGGTGCTGGGTGCTCAGTACTCAGGGTGCTGGGTGCTCAGTGCTCAGGGTGCTGGGTGCTCAGTGCTCAGGGTGCTCGGTGCTTAGTACTCGGGGTGCTGGGTGCTCAGTACTCAGGGTTCTGGGTGCTCAGTGCTCAGGGTGCTGGGTGCTCAGTGCTCAGGGTGCTGGGTGCTCAGTACTCAGGGTGCTGGGTGCTCAGTACTCAGGGTGCTGGGTGCTCAGTTCTCAGGGTGCTGGGTGCTCAGTGCTCGGGGTGCTGGGTGCTCAGTGCTCGGGGTGCTCGGTGCTCAGTACTCAGGGTGCTGGGTGCTCAGTGCTCTGGGTGCTCAGAACTCAGGGTGCTGTGTGTTCAGTGCTCAGGGTGCTGGGTACTCAGTACTCAGGGTGCTCGGTGCTTAGTACTCAGGGTGCTGGGTGCTCAGTACTCCGGGTGCTGGGTGCTCAGTGCTCGGGGTGCTCTGTGCTCAGTGCTCAAGGTGCTGGTTGCTCAGTACTCAGGGTGATCATTGCTCAGGGTGCTGGGTGCTCAGTTCTCAGGGTGCTGCGTGCTCAGTGCTCGGGGTGCTGGGTGCTCAGTGGTCAGTACTCAGGGTGCTGGGTGCTCAGTGCTTAGGGTGCTGGGTGCTCAGTGCTCAGGGTGCTGGGTGCTCAGTGCTCAGGGTGCTCGGTGCTCAGTACGTTGGGTGCTCAGTACTCAGGGTGCTGGGTGCTCAGCGCTCAGGGTGCTGTGTGTTCAGTGCTCACGGTGCTCGTTGCTCAGTACGTTGGGTGCTCAGTACTCAGGGTGCTGGGTGCACAGTGCTCAGGGTGCTGGGTGCTCAGTGCTCAGGGTGCTGGGTGCTCAGTGCTCGGGGTGCTGGGTGCTCAGTGCTCGGGGTGCTGGGTGCTCAGTGCTCAGTACTCTGGGTGCTGGGTGCTCAGTGCTCAGGGTGCTGGGTGCTCAGTGCTCAGGGTGCTGTGTGTTCAGTGCTAAGGGTGCTCGGTGCTCAGTACGTTGGGTGCTCAGTACTCAGGGTGCTGGGTGCTCAGTGCTCAGGGTGCTGGGTGGTCAGTGCTCGGGGTGCTGGGTGCTCAGTGCTCGGGGTGCTGGGTGCTCATTACTCGGGGTGCTCAGTGCTCAGTACTCAGGGTGCTGGTTGCTCAGTGCTCAGGGTGCTGGGTGCTCAGTACTCAGGTTGCTGGGTGCTCGGTGCTCAGTACTCTGGGTGCTCAGTACTCAGGGTGCTGGGTGCTCAGTGCTCAGTACTCAGGGTGCTGGGTGCTCAGTGCTCGGGGTGCTAGGTGCTCAGTACTCAGGGTGCTGGGTGCTCAGTGCTCGGGGTGCTCGGTGCTCAGTACTCTGGGTGCTCAGTACTCAGGGTGCTGGGTGATCAGTGCTCAGGGTGCTCGTTGCTTAGTACTCAGGGTGCTGGGTGCTCAGTACTCAGGGTGCTGGGTGCTCAGTGCTCAGGGTGCTGGGTGCTCAGTGCTCAGGGTGCTGGCTGCTCAGTGCTCAGGGTGCTCGGTGCTCAGTGCTCGGGGTGCTGGGTGCTCAGTACTCAGGGTGCTCAGTGCTCAGTGCTCTGGGTGCTGGGTGCTCTGTGCTCGGGGTGCTGGGTGCTCATTGCTCAGGGTGCTGGGTGCTCAGTACTCAGGGTGCTCAGTGCTCAGTGCTCGGGGTGCTGGGTGCTCAGTGCTCGGGGTGCTGGGTGCTCAGTTCTCAGGGTGCTGTGTGCTCAGTGCTCAGGGTTCTGGGTGCTCAGTGCTCGGGGCGCTGGATACTCAGTGCTCGGGGTGCTCGGAGCTCAGTACTCAGTGTGCTGGGTGCTCAGTGCTCGGGGTGCTCGGTGCTCAGTACTCAGGGTGCTGGGTGCTCAGTGCTCGGGGTGCTCGGTGCTCAGTACGTTGTGTGCTCACTACTCAGGGTGCTGGGTGCTCAGTGCTCAGGGTGCTGGGTGCTGAGTGCTCAGGGTGCTGGGTGCTCAGTGCTCAGGGTGCTGGGTGCTCAGTACTCAGGGTGCTGGGTGCGCAGTGCTCGGGGTGCAGGGTGCTGAGTGCTCAGGGTGCTGGGTGCTCAGTGCTCAGGGTGCTGGGTGCTCAGTACTCGGGGTGCTGGGTGCTCAGTACTCAGGGTGCTGGGTGCTCAGTACTCAGGGTGCTGGGTGATCAGTACTCGGGTGCTGGGTGCTCAGTGCTCAGAGTGCTGGGTGCTCAGTGCTCGGGGTGCTGGGTGCTCAGTGCTCAGTACTCAGGGTGCTGGGTGCTCAGTGCTCTTGGTGCTGGGTGCACAGTGCTCAGTACTCAGGGTGCTGGGTGCTCAGTGCTCAGGGTGCTGGGTGCTCAGTGCTCAGGGTGCTGGGTTCTCAGTGCTCAGGGTACTGGGTGCTCAGTGCTCAGGGTGCTGGGTACTCAGTGCTCGGGGTGCTGGGTGCTCAGTACTCAGGGTGCTGGATGCTCAGTACTCAGTGTGCTCAGTGCTCAGTACTCAGGGTGCTCAGTGCTCAGTACTCAGGGTGCTCAGTGCTCAGGGTGCTGGGTGCTCAGTGCTCGGGGTGCTGGGTGCTCAGTCCTCAGGGTGCTGGGTGCTGAGTGCTCAGGGTGCTCGGTGCTCAGTGCTCAGGGTGCTGGGTGCTCAGTACTCAGGGTGCTGGGTGCGCAGTGCTCGGGGTGTTGGGTGCTCAGTGCTCAGGGTGCTGGGTGCTCAGTGCTCAGGGTGCTGGTTGCTCAGTACTCGGGGTGCTGGGTGCTCAGTACTCAGGGTGCTGGGTGATCAGTACTCAGGGTGCTCAGTGCTCAGTACTCAGGGTGCTCAGTGCTCAGTACTCAGGGTGCTCAGTGCTCAGGGTGCTGGGTGCTCAGTGCTCGGGGTGCTGGGTGCTCAGTCCTAAGGGTGCTGGGTGCTCAGTGCTCAGGGTGCTCGGTGCTCAGTGCTCAGGGTGCTGGGTGCTCAGTACTCAGGGTGCTGGGTGCTCAGTGCTCGGGGTGCTGGGTGCTCAGTACTCAGGGTGCTTGGTGCTCAGTGCTCAGGGTGCTGGGTGCTCAGTGCTCAGGGTGCTGGGTGCTCAGTGCTCGGGGTGCTCGGTGCTTAGTACTCGGGGTGCTGGGTGCTCAGTACTCAGGGTTCTGGGTGCTCAGTGCTCAGGGTGCTGGGTGCTCAGTGCTCAGGGTGCTGTTTGCTCAGTACTCAGGGTGCTGGGTGCTCAGTACTCAGGGTGCTGGGTGCTCAGTTCTCAGGGTGCTGGGTGCTCAGTGCTCGGGGTGCTGGGTGCTCAGTGCTCGGTGTGCTCGGTGCTCAGTACTCAGGGTGCTGGGTGCTCAGTGCTCGGGGTGCTCAGTACTCAGGGTGCTGTGTGTTCAGAGCTCAGGGTGCTGGGTACTCAGTACTCAGGGTGCTCGGTGCTTAGTACTCAGGGTGCTGGGTGCTCAGTACTCCGGGTGCTGGGTGCTCAGTGCTCGGGGTGCTCTGTGCTCAGTGCTCAAGGTGCTGGGTGCTCAGAACTCAGGGTGATCATTGCTCAGGGTGCTGGGTGCTCAGTTCTCAGGGTGCTGGGTGCCCAGTACTCAGGGTGCTCAGTGCTCAGTACTCAGGGTGCTCAGTGCTCAGTACTAAGGGTGCTCAGTGATCAGGCTGCTGGGTGCTCAGTACTCGGGGTGCTCGGTGCTCAGTCCTCAGGGTGCTGGGTGCTCAGTACTCAGGGAGCTGGGTGCTCAGTACTCAGGGTGCTGGGTGCTCAGTACTCGTGTGCTGGGTGCTCAGTGCTCAGGGTGCTGGGTGCTCAGTGCTTGGGGTGCTGGGTGCTCAGTGCTCAGTACTCAGGGTGCTGGGGGCTCAGTGCTCGGGGTGCTGGGTGCTCAGTGCTCAGTACTCAGGGTGCTGGGTGCTCAGTGCTCAGGGTGCTGGGTGCTCAGTGCTCAGTGTGCTGGGTGCTCAGTGCTCAGGGTGCTGGGTGCTCAGTGCTCAGGGTGCTCGGTGCTCAGTGCTCAGGGTGCTGGGTGCTCAGTACTCAGGGTGCTGGGTGCTCAGTGCTCGGGGTGCTGGGTGCTCAGTACTCAGGGTGCTGGGTGCTCAGTGCTCAGGGTGCTGGGTGCTCAGTGCTCAGGGTGCTCGGTGCTTAGTACTCGGGGTGCTGGGTGCTCAGTACTCAGGGTTCTGGGTGCTCAGTGCTCAGGGTGCTGGGTGCTCAGTGCTCAGGGTGCTGGGTGCTCAGTACTCAGGGTGCTGGGTGCTCAGTACTCAGGGTGCTGGCTGCTCAGTTCTCAGGGTGCTGGGTGCTCAGTGCTCGGGGTGCTGGGTGCTCAGTGCTCGGGGTGCTCGGTGCTCAGTACTCAGGGTGCTGGGTGCTCAGTGCTCGGGGTGCTCAGAACTCAGGGTGCTGTGTGTTCAGTGCTCAGGGTGCTGGGTACTCAGTACTCAGGGTGCTCGGTGCTTAGTACTCAGGGTGCTGGGTGCTCAGTACTCCGGGTGCTGGGTGCTCAGTGCTCGGGGTGCTCTGTGCTCAGTGCTCAAGGTGCTGGGTGCTCAGTACTCAGGGTGATCATTGCTCAGGGTGCTGGGTGCTCAGTTCTCAGGGTGCTGGGTGCTCAGTGCTCGGGGTGCTGGGTGCTCAGTGCTCAGTACTCAGGGTGCTGGGTGCTCAGTGCTCTTGGTGCTGGGTGCACAGTGCTCAGTACTCAGGGTGCTGGGTGCTCAGTGCTCAGGGTGTTGGGTGCTCAGTGCTCAGGGTGCTGGGTGCTCAGTGCTCAGGGTGCTGGGTGCTCAGTGCTCAGGGTGCTGGGTACTCAGTGCTCGGGGTGCTGGGTGCTCAGTACTCGGGGTGCTGGGTGCTCAGTACTCAGGGTGCTCAGTGCTCAGTACTCAGGGTGCTCAGTGCTCAGTACTCAGGGTGCTCAGTGCTCAGGGTGCTGGGTGCTCAGTGCTCGGGGTGCTGGGTGCTCAGTCCTCAGGGTGCTCAGTGCTCAGTACTCAGGGTGCTCAGTGCTCAGTACTCAGGGTGCTCAGTGCTCAGGGTGCTGGGTGCTCAGTGCTCGGGGTGCTGGGTGCTCAGTCCTCAGGGTGCTGGGTGCTGAGTGCTCAGGGTGCTGGGTGCTCAGTACTCAGGGTGCTGGGTGCTCAGTGCTCAGGGTGCTGGTTGCTCAGTGCTCAGGGTGCTGGGTGCTCAGTACTCAGGGTGCTGGGTGCTCAGTGCTCGGGGCGCTGGGTGCTCAGTGCTCGGGGTGCTCAGAGCTCAGTACTCAGGGTGCTGGGTGCTCAGTGCTCGGGGTGCTGGGTGCTGAGTACTCAGGGTGCTGGGTGCTCAGTGCTCGAGGTGCTCGGTGCTCAGTACGTTGGGTGCTCACTACTCAGGGTGCTGGGTGCTCAGTGCTCAGGGTGCTGGGTGCTCAGTGCTCAGGGTGCTGGGTGCTCAGTGCTCAGGGTGCTGGGTGCTCAGTACTCAGGGTGCTGGGTGCGCAGTGCTCGGTGTGCTGGGTGCTCATTGCTCAGGGTGCTGGGTGCTCAGTGCTCAGGGTGCTGGGTGCTCAGTGCTCGGGGCGCTGGGTGCTCAGTGCTCGGGGTGCTCGGAGCTCAGTACTCAGTGTGCTGGGTGCTCAGTGCTGGGGGTGCTCGGTGCTCAGTACTCAGGGTGCTGGGTGCTCAGTGCTCGGGGTGCTCGGTGCTCAGTACGTTGGGTGCTCACTACTCAGGGTGCTGGGTGCTCAGTGCTCAGGTTGCTGGGTGCTGAGTGCTCAGGGTGCTGGGTGCTCAGTGCTCAGGGTGCTGGGTGCTCAGTACTCAGGGTGCTGGGTGCGCAGTGCTCGGGGTGCTGGGTGCTCAGTGCTCAGGGTGCTGGGTGCTCAGTGCTCAGGGTGCTGGGTGCTCAGTACTCGGGGTGCTGGGTGCTCAGTACTCAGGGTGCTGGGTGCTCAGTACTCAGGGTGCTGGGTGATCAGTACTCGGGTGCTGGGTGCTCAGTGCTCAGAGCGCTGGGTGCTCAGTGCTCGGTGTGCTGGGTGCTCAGTGCTCAGTACTCAGGGTGCTGGGTGCTCAGTGCTCTTGGTGCTGGGTGCACAGTGCTCAGTACTCAGGGTGCTGGGTGCTCAGTGCTCAGGGTGCTGGGTGCTCAGTGCTCAGGGTGCTGGGTGCTCAGTGCTCAGGGTGCTGGGTGCTCAGTGCACAGGGTGCTGGGTACTCAGTGCTCGGGGTGCTGGGTGCTCAGTACTCAGGGTGCTGGGTGCTCAGTGCTCGGGGCGCTGGGTGCTCAGTGCTCGGGGTGCTCGGAGCTCAGTACTCAGGGTGCTGGGTGCTCAGTGCTCGGGGTGCTCGGTGCTCAGTACGCTGGGTGCTCAGTACTCAGGGTGCTGGGTGCTCAGTACTCAGGGTGCTGTGTGCTCAGTACTCAGGGTGCTGGGTGCTCAGTACTCAGGGTGCTGGGTGCTTAGTACTCAGGGTGCTGGCTGCTCAGTGCTCAGGGTGCTCGGTGCTCAGTGCTCGGGGTGCTGGGTGCTCAGTACTCAGGGTGCTCAGTGCTCAGTGCTCTGGGTGCTGGGTGCTCTGTGCTCGGGGTGCTGGGTGCTCATTGCTCAGGGTGCTGGGTGCTCAGTACTCAGGGTGCTCAGTGCTCAGTGCTCGGGGTGCTTGGTGCTCAGTGCTCAGGGTGCTGGGTGCTCAGTTCTCAGGGTGCTGGGTGCTCAGTGCTCAGGGTTCTGGGTGCTCAGTGCTCGGGGCGCTGGGTACTCAGTGCTCAGGGTGCTCGGAGCTCAGTACTCAGTGTGCTGGGTGCTCAGTGCTCGGGGTGCTCGGTGCTCAGTACTCAGGGTGCTGGGTGCTCAGTGCTCGGGGTGCTCGGTGCTCAGTACGTTGTGTGCTCACTACTCAGGGTGCTGGGTGCTCTGTGCTCAGGTTGCTGGGTGCTGAGTGCTCAGGGTGCTGGGTGCTCAGTGCTCAGGGTGCTGGGTGCTCAGTACTCAGGGTGCTGGGTGCGCAGTGCTCGGGGTGCTGGGTGCTGAGTGCTCAGGGTGCTGGGTGCTCAGTGCTCAGGGTGCTGGGTGCTCAGTACTCGGGGTGCTGGGTGCTCAGTACTCAGGGTCCTGGGTGCTCAGTACTCAGGGTGCTGGGTGATCAGTACTCGGGTGCTGGGTGCTCAGTGCTCAGAGTGCTGGGTGCTCAGTGCTCGGGGTGCTGGGTGCTCAGTGCTCAGTACTCAGGGTGCTGGGTGCTCAGTGCTCTTGGTGCTGGGTGCACAGTGCTCAGTACTCAGGGTGCTGGGTGCTCAGTGCTCAGGGTGCTGGGTGCTCAGTGCTCAGGGTGCTGGGTGCTCAGTGCTCAGGGTGCTGGGTGCTCAGTGCTCAGGGTGATGGGTACTCAGTGCTCGGGGTGCTGGGTGCTCAGTACTCAGGGTGCTGGGTGCTCAGTACTCAGGGTGCTCAGTGCTCAGTACTCAGGGTGCTCAGTGCTCAGTACTCAGGGTGCTCAGTGCTCAGGGTGCTTGGTGCTCAGTGCTTGGGGTGCTGGGTGCTCAGTCCTCAGGGTGCTGGGTGCTCAGTGCTCAGGGTGCTGGGTGCTCAGTGCTCGGGGTGCTGGGTGCTCAGTACTCAGGGTGCTGGGTGCTCAGTGCTCAGTGTGCTGGGTGCTCAGTGCTCAGGGTGCTCGTTGCTTAGTACTCAGGGTGCTGGGTGCTCAGTACTCAGGGTGCTGGGTGCTCAGTGCTCAGGGTGCTGGGTGCTCAGTGCTCCGGGTGCTGGGTGCTCAGTACTCAGGGTGCTGTGTGCTCAGTTCTCGGGGTGCTGGGTGCTCAGTACTCAGGGAGCTGGGTGCTCAGTACTCAGGGTGCTGGGTGCTCAGTACTCGGGTGCTGGGTGCTCAGTGCTCAGGGTGCTGGGTGCTCAGTGCTTGGGGTGCTGGGTGCTCAGTGCTCAGTACTCAGGGTGCTGGGGGCTCAGTGCTCGGGGTGCTGGGTGCTCAGTGCTCAGTACTCAGGGTGCTGGGTGCTCAGTGCTCAGGGTGCTGGGTGCTCAGTGCTCAGGGTGCTGGGTGCTCAGTACTCAGGGTGCTCGGTGCTTAGTACTCAGGGTGCTGGGTGCTCAGTACTCCGGGTGCTGGGTGCTCAGAGCTCAGTACTCAGGGTTCTGGGTGCTCAGTACTCAGGGTGCTGGGTGCTCAGTGCTCGGGGTGCTCGGTGCTCAGTACTCAGGGTGCTGGGTGCTCAGTGCTCGGGGTGCTCAGTACTCAGGGTGCTGTGTGTTCAGTGCTCAGGGTGCTGGGTGCTCAGTACTCAGGGTGCTCGGTGCTTAGTACTCAGGGTGCTGGGTGCTCAGTACTCCGGGTGCTGGTTGCTCAGTGCTCGGGGTGCTCGGTGCTCAGTGCTCAAGGTGCTGGGTGCTCAGTACTCAGGGTGATCATTGCTCAGGTTGCTGGGTGCTCAGTACTCAGGGTGCTGGGTGCTCAGTACTCAGGGTGCTCAGTGCTCAGTACTCAGGGTGCTCAGTGCTCAGTACTAAGGGTGCTCAGTGCTCAGGGTGCTGGGTGCTCAGTGTTCGGTGGGCTCGGTGCTCAGTACTCAGGGTGCTGGGTGCTCAGTGCTCATGGTGCTGGGTGCTCAGTGCTCAGGGTGCTGGTTTCTCAGTGCTCAGGGTGCTGGGCGCTCAGTACTCAGGGTTTTCGGTGCTCAGTACTCGCGGTGCTCAGTGCTCAGTACTCAGGGTGCTGGGTGCTCAGTGCTCAGGGTGCTGGGTGCTCAGTACTCAGCGTGCTAGGTGCTCAGTACTCAGGGTGCTCGGTGCTCAGTACTCAGGGTGCTGGGTGCTCAGTGCTCAGGGTGCTGGGTGCTCAGTGCTCGGGGTGCTCGGTGCTCAGTACGCTGGGTGCTCAGTACTCAGGGTGCTGGGTGCTCAGTACGCTGGGTGCTCAGTACTCAGGGTGCTGTGTGCTCAGTACTCAGGGTGCTGTGTGCTCAGTACTCAGGGTGCTGGGTGCTCAGTACGCTGGGTGCTCAGTACTGAGGGTGCTGGGTGCTCAGTACTCAGGGTGCTGTGTGCTCAGTAGTCAGGGTGCTGGGTGATCAGTACTCAGGGTGCTGGGTGCTCAGTGCTCAGGGTGCTGGGTGCTCAGTACTCAGGGTGCTGGGTGCTCAGTGCTCGGGGTGCTCGGTGCTCAGTACGCTGGGTGCTCAGTACTCAGGGTGCTCGGTGCTCAGTACCCTGGGTGCTCAGTACTCAGGGTGCTGGGTGCTCAGTACTCAGGGTGCGGTGTGCTCAGTACTCAGGGTGCTGGGTGCTCAGTACTCAGGGTGCTGGGTGCTTAGTACTCAGGGTGCTGGCTGCTCACTGCTCAGGGTGCTCGGTGCTCAGTGCTCGGGGTGCTGGGTGCTCAGTACTCAGGGTGCTCAGTGCTCAGTGCTCTGGGTGCTGGGTGCTCTGTGCTCGGGGTGCTGGGTGCTCATTGCTCAGGGTGCTGGGTGCTCAGTACTCAGGGTGCTCAGTGCTCAGTGCTCGGGGTGCTGGGTGCTCAGTGCTCGGGGTGCTGGGTGCTCAGTTCTCAGGGTGCTGTGTGCTCAGTGCTCAGGGTTCTGGGTGCTCAGTGCTCGGGGCGCTGGGTACTCAGTGCTCGGGGTACTCGGAGCTCAGTACTCAGTGTGCTGGGTGCTCAGTGCTCGGGGTGCTCGGTGCTCAGTACTCAGGGTGCTGGGTGCTCAGTGCTCGGGGTGCTCGGTGCTCAGTACGTTGTGTGCTCACTACTCAGGGTGCTGGGTGCTCAGTGCTCAGGGTGCTGGGTGCTCAGTGCTCAGGGTGCTGGGTGCTCAGTGCTCAGGGTGCTGGGTTCTCAGTGCTCAGGGTACTGGGTGCTCAGTGCTCAGGGTGCTGGGTACTCAGTGCTCGGGGTGCTGGGTGCTCAGTACTCAGGGTGCTGGGTGCTCAGTACTCAGGGTGCTCAGTGCTCAGTACTCAGGGTGCTCAGTGCTCAGTACTCAGGGTGCTCAGTGCTCAGGGTGCTGGGTGCTCAGTGCTCGGGGTGCTGGGTGCTCAGTCCTCAGGGTGCTGGGTGCTGAGTGCTCAGGGTGCTCGGTGCTCAGTGCTCAGGGTGCTGGGTGCTCAGTACTCAGGGTGCTGGGTGCGCAGTGCTCGGGGTGCTGGGTGCTCAGTGCTCAGGGTGCTGGGTGCTCAGTGCTCAGGGTGCTGGTTGCTCAGTCCTCGGGGTGCTGGGTGCTCAGTACTCAGGGTGCTGGGTGCTCAGTACTCAGGGTGCTGGGTGATCAGTACTTGGGTGCTGGGTGCTCAATGCTCGGGGTGCTGGGTGCTCAGTGCTCAGTACTCAGGGTGCTGGGTGCTCAGTGCTCGGGGTGCTGGGTGCACAGTGCTCAGTACTCAGGGTGCTGGGTGCTCAGTGCTCAGGGTGCTGGGTACTCAGTGCTCGGGGTGCTGGGTGCTCAGTACTCAGGGTGCTGGGTGCTCAGTACTCAGGGTGCTCAGTGCTCAGTACTCAGGATGCTCAGTGCTCAGTACTCAGGGTGCTCAGTGCTCAGGGTGCTGGGTGCTCAGTGCTCGGGGTGCTGGGTGCTCAGTCCTAAGGGTGCTGGGTGCTCAGTGCTCAGGGTGCTCGGTGCTCATTGCTCAGGGTGCTGGGTGCTCAGTACTCAGGGTGCTGGGTGCTCATTGCTCGCGGTGCTGGGTGCTCAGTACTCAGGGTGCTGGGTGCTCAGTGCTCAGGGTGCTGGGTGCTCAGTGCTCAGGGTGCTCGGTGCTTAGTACTCGGGGTGCTGGGTGCTCAGTACTCAGGGTTCTGGGTGCTCAGTGCTCAGGGTGCTGGGTGCTCAGTGCTCAGGGTGCTGGGTGCTCAGTGCTCAGGGTGCTGGGTGCTCAGTGCTCAGGGTGCTGGGTGCTCAGTGCTCAGGGTGATGGGTACTCAGTGCTCGGGGTGCTGGGTGCTCAGTACTCAGGGTGCTGGGTGCTCAGTACTCAGGGTGCTCAGTGCTCAGTACTCAGGGTGCTCAGTGCTCAGTACTCAGGGTGCTCAGTGCTCAGGGTGCTTGGTGCTCAGTGCTTGTGGTGCTGGGTGCTCAGTCCTCAGGGTGCTGGGTGCTCAGTGCTCAGGGTGCTGGGTGCTCAGTGCTCGGGGTGCTGGGTGCTCAGTACTCAGGGTGCTGGGTGCTCAGTGCTCAGTGTGCTGGGTGCTCAGTGCTCAGGGTGCTCGTTGCTTAGTACTCAGGGTGCTGGGTGCTCAGTACTCAGGGTGCTGGGTGCTCAGTGCTCAGGGTGCTGGGTGCTCAGTGCTCAGGGTGCTGGGTGCTCAGTACTCAGGGTGCTGGGTGCTCAGTTCTCGGGGTGCTGGGTGCTCAGTACTCAGGGAGCTGGGTGCTCAGTACTCAGGGTGCTGGGTGCTCAGTACTCGGGTGCTCGGTGCTCAGTGCTCAGGGTGCTGGGTGCTCAGTGCTTGGGGTGCTGGGTGCTCAGTGCTCAGTACTCAGGGTGCTGGGGGCTCAGTGCTCGGGGTGCTGGGTGCTCAGTGCTCAGTACTCAGGGTGCTGGGTGCTCAGTGCTCAGTGTGCTGGGTGCCCAGTGCTCAGGGTGCTGGGTGCTCAGTACTCAGGGTGCTCGGTGCTTAGTACTCAGGGTGCTGGGTGCTCAGTACTCCGGGTGCTGGGTGCTCAGAGCTCAGTACTCAGGGTTCTGGGTGCTCAGTACTCAGGGTGCTGGGTGCTCAGTGCTCGGGGTGCTCGGTGCTCAGTACTCAGGGTGCTGGGTGCTCAGTGCTCGGGGTGCTCAGTACTCAGGGTGCTGTGTGTTCAGTGCTCAGGGTGCTGGGTGCTCAGTACTCAGGGTGCTCGGTGCTTAGTACTCAGGGTGCTGGGTGCTCAGTACTCCGGGTGCTGGTTGCTCAGTGCTCGGGGTGCTCGGTGCTCAGTGCTCAAGGTGCTGGGTGCTCAGTACTCAGGGTGATCATTGCTCAGGTTGCTGGGTGCTCAGTGCTCAGGGTGCTGGGTGCTCAGTGTTCGGGGGGCTCGGTGCTCAGTACTCAGGGTGCTGGGTGCTCAGTGCTCATGGTGCTGGGTGCTCAGTGCTCAGGGTGCTGGTTTCTCAGTGCTCAGGGTGCTGGGCGCTCAGTACTCAGGGTTTTCGGTGCTCAGTACTCGCGGTGCTCAGTGCTCAGTACTCAGGGTGCTGGGTGCTCAGTGCTCAGGGTGCTGGGTGCTCAGTACTCAGCGTGCTAGGTGCTCAGTACTCAGGGTGCTCGGTGCTCAGTACTCAGGGTGCTGGGTGCTCAGTGCTCAGGGTGCTGGGTGCTCAGTGCTCGGGGTGCTCGGTGCTCAGTACGCTGGGTGCTCAGTACTCAGGGTGCTGGGTGCTCAGTACGCTGGGTGCTCAGTACTCAGGGTGCTGTGTGCTCAGTACTCAGGGTGCTGTGTGCTCAGTACTCAGGGTGCTGGGTGCTCAGTACGCTGGGTGCTCAGTACTGAGGGTGCTGGGTGCTCAGTACTCAGGGTGCTGTGTGCTCAGTAGTCAGGGTGCTGGGTGCTCAGTACTCAGGGTGCTGGGTGCTCAGTGCTCAGGGTGCTGGGTGCTCAGTACTCAGGGTGCTGGGTGCTCAGTGCTCGGGGTGCTCGGTGCTCAGTACGCTGGGTGCTCAGTACTCAGGGTGCTCGGTGCTCAGTACGCTGGGTGCTCAGTACTCAGGGTGCTGGGTGCTCAGTACTCAGGGTGCTGTGTGCTCAGTACTCAGGGTGCTGGGTGCTCAGTACTCAGGGTGCTGGGTGCTTAGTACTCAGGGTGCTGGCTGCTCAGTGCTCAGGGTGCTCGGTGCTCAGTGCTCGGGGTGCTGGGTGCTCAGTACTCAGGGTGCTCAGTGCTCAGTGCTCTGGGTGCTGGGTGCTCTGTGCTCGGGGTGCTGGGTGCTCATTGCTCAGGGTGCTGGGTGCTCAGTACTCAGGGTGCTCAGTGCTCAGTGCTCGGGGTGCTGGGTGCTCAGTGCTCGGGGTGCTGGGTGCTCAGTTCTCAGGGTGCTGTGTGCTCAGTGCTCAGGGTTCTGGGTGCTCAGTGCTCGGGGCGCTGGGTACTCAGTGCTCGGGGTACTCGGAGCTCAGTACTCAGTGTGCTGGGTGCTCAGTGCTCGGGGTGCTCGGTGCTCAGTACTCAGGGTGCTGGGTGCTCAGTGCTCGGGGTGCTCGGTGCTCAGTACGTTGTGTGCTCACTACTCAGGGTGCTGGGTGCTCAGTGCTCAGGGTGCTGGGTGCTCAGTGCTCAGGGTGCTGGGTGCTCAGTGCTCAGGGTGCTGGGTTCTCAGTGCTCAGGGTACTGGGTGCTCAGTGCTCAGGGTGCTGGGTACTCAGTGCTCGGGGTGCTGGGTGCTCAGTACTCAGGGTGCTGGGTGCTCAGTACTCAGGGTGCTCAGTGCTCAGTACTCAGGGTGCTCAGTGCTCAGTACTCAGGGTGCTCAGTGCTCAGGGTGCTGGGTGCTCAGTGCTCGGGGTGCTGGGTGCTCAGTCCTCAGGGTGCTGGGTGCTGAGTGCTCAGGGTGCTCGGTGCTCAGTGCTCAGGGTGCTGGGTGCTCAGTACTCAGGGTGCTGGGTGCGCAGTGCTCGGGGTGCTGGGTGCTCAGTGCTCAGGGTGCTGGGTGCTCAGTGCTCAGGGTGCTGGTTGCTCAGTCCTCGGGGTGCTGGGTGCTCAGTACTCAGGGTGCTGGGTGCTCAGTACTCAGGGTGCTGGGTGATCAGTACTTGGGTGCTGGGTGCTCAATGCTCGGGGTGCTGGGTGCTCAGTGCTCAGTACTCAGGGTGCTGGGTGCTCAGTGCTCGGGGTGCTGGGTGCACAGTGCTCAGTACTCAGGGTGCTGGGTGCTCAGTGCTCAGGGTGCTGGGTACTCAGTGCTCGGGGTGCTGGGTGCTCAGTACTCAGGGTGCTGGGTGCTCAGTACTCAGGGTGCTCAGTGCTCAGTACTCAGGATGCTCAGTGCTCAGTACTCAGGGTGCTCAGTGCTCAGGGTGCTGGGTGCTCAGTGCTCGGGGTGCTGGGTGCTCAGTCCTAAGGGTGCTGGGTGCTCAGTGCTCAGGGTGCTCGGTGCTCATTGCTCAGGGTGCTGGGTGCTCAGTACTCAGGGTGCTGGGTGCTCAGTGCTCGGGGTGCTGGGTGCTCAGTACTCAGGGTGCTGGGTGCTCAGTGCTCAGGGTGCTGGGTGCTCAGTGCTCAGGGTGCTCGGTGCTTAGTACTCGGGGTGCTGGGTGCTCAGTACTCAGGGTTCTGGGTGCTCAGTGCTCAGGGTGCTGGGTGCTCAGTGCTCAGGGTGCTGGGTGCTCAGTACTCAGGGTGCTGGGTGCTCAGTATTCAGGGTGCTGGGTGCTCAGTTCTCAGGGTGCTGGGTGCTCAGTGCTCGGGGTGCTGGGTGCTCAGTGCTCGGTGTGCTCGGTGCTCAGTACTCAGGGTGCTGGGTGCTCAGTGCTCGGGGTGCTCAGTACTCAGGGTGCTGTGTGTTCAGTGCTCAGGGTGCTGGTTACTCAGTACTCAGGGTGCTCGGTGCTTAGTACTCAGGGTGCTGGGTGCTCAGTACTCCGGGTGCTGGGTGCTCAGTGCTCGGGGTGCTTTGTGCTCAGTGCTCAAGGTGCTGGGTGCTCAGAACTCAGGGTGATCATTGCTCAGGGTGCTGGGTGCTCAGTTCTCAGGGTGCTGGGTGCCCAGTACTCAGGGTGCTCAGTGCTCAGTACTCAGGGTGCTCAGTGCTCAGTACTAAGGGTGCTCAGTGATCAGGCTGCTGGGTGCTCAGTACTCGGGGTGGCGGTGCTCAGTCCTCAGGGTGCTGGGTGCTCAGTACTCAGGGAGCTGGGTGCTCAGTACTCAGGGTGCTGGGTGCTCAGTACTCGGGTGCTGGGTGCTCAGTGCTCAGGTTGCTGGGTGCTCAGTGCTTGGGGTGCTGGGTGCTCAGTGCTCAGTACTCAGGGTGCTGCGGGCTCAGTGCTCGGGGTGCTGGGTGCTCAGTGCTCAGTACTCAGGGTGCTGGGTGCTCAGTGCTCAGGGTGCTGGGTGCTCAGTGCTCAGGGTGCTGGGTGCTCAGTGCTCAGGGTGCTGGGTGCTCAGTACTCAGGGTGCTCGGTGCTTAGTACTCAGGGTGCTGGGTGCTCAGTACTCCGGGTGCTGGGTGCTCAGTGCTCAGTACTCAGGGTTCTGGGTGCTCAGTACTCAGGGTGCTGGGTGCTCAGTGCTCGGGGTGCTCGGTGCTCAGTACTCAGGGTGCTGGGTGCTCAGTGCTCGGGGTGCTCAGTACTCAGGGTGCTGTGTGTTCAGTGCTCAGGGTGCTGGGTGCTCAGTACTCAGGGTGCTCGGTGCTTAGTACTCAGGGTGCTGGGTGCTCAGTACTCCGGGTGCTGGGTGCTCAGTGCTCGGGGTGCTCGGTGCTCAGTGCTCAAGGTGCTGGGTGCTCAGTACTCAGGGTGATCATTGCTCAGGGTGCTGGGTGCTCAGTACTCAGGGTGCTGGGTGCTCAGTACTCAGGGTGCTCAGTGCTCAGTACTCAGGGTGCTCAGTGCTCAGTACTAAGGGTGCTCAGTGCTCAGGGTGCTGGGTGCTCAGTGTTCGGGGGGCTCGGTGCTCAGTACTCAGGGTGCTGGGTGCTCAGTGCTCATGGTGCTGGGTGCTCAGTGCTCAGGGTGCTGGTTGCTCAGTCCTCGGGGTGCTGGGTGCTCAGTACTCAGGGTGCTGGGTGCTCAGTACTCAGGGTGCTGGGTGATCAGTACTTGGGTGCTGGGTGCTCAATGCTCGGGGTGCTGGGTGCTCAGTGCTCAGGGTGCTGGGTGCTCAGTGCTCAGGGTGCTCGGTGCTTAGTACTCGGGGTGCTGGGTGCTCAGTACTCAGGGTTCTGGGTGCTCAGTGCTCAGGGTGCTGGGTGCTCAGTGCTCAGGGTGCTGGGTGCTCAGTACTCAGGGTGCTGGGTGCTCAGTACTCAGGGTGCTGGGTGCTCAGTTCTCAGGGTGCTGGGTGCTCAGTGCTCGGGGTGCTGGGTGCTCAGTGCTCGGGGTGCTCGGTGCTCAGTACTCAGGGTGCTGGGTGCTCAGTGCTCTGGGTGCTCAGAACTCAGGGTGCTGTGTGTTCAGTGCTCAGGGTGCTGGGTACTCAGTACTCAGGGTGCTCGGTGCTTAGTACTCAGGGTGCTGGGTGCTCAGTACTCCGGGTGCTGGGTGCTCAGTGCTCGGGGTGCTCTGTGCTCAGTGCTCAAGGTGCTGGGTGCTCAGTACTCAGGGTGATCATTGCTCAGGGTGCTGGGTGCTCAGTTCTCAGGGTGCTGCGTGCTCAGTGCTCGGGGTGCTGGGTGCTCAGTGGTCAGTACTCAGGGTGCTGGGTGCTCAGTGCTTAGGGTGCTGGGTGCTCAGTGCTCAGGGTGCTGGGTGCTCAGTGCTCAGGGTGCTCGGTGCTCAGTACGTTGGGTGCTCAGTACTCAGGGTGCTGGGTGCTCAGCGCTCAGGGTGCTGTGTGTTCAGTGCTCACGGTGCTCGTGGCTCAGTACGTTGGGTGCTCAGTACTCAGGGTGCTGGGTGCACAGTGCTCAGGGTGCTGGGTGCTCAGTGCTCAGGGTGCTGGGTGCTCAGTGCCCGGGGTGCTGGGTGCTCAGTGCTCGGGGTGCTGGGTGCTCAGTGCTCAGTACTCTGGGTGCTGGGTGCTCAGTGCTCAGGGTGCTGGGTGCTCAGTGCTCAGGGTGCTGTGTGTTCAGTGCTAAGGGTGCTCGGTGCTCAGTACGTTGGGTGCTCAGTACTCAGGGTGCTGGGTGCTCAGTGCTCAGGGTGCTGGGTGGTCAGTGCTCGGGGTGCTGGGTGCTCAGTGCTCGGGGTGCTGGGTGCTCATTACTCGGGGTGCTCAGTGCTCAGTACTCAGGGTGCTGGTTGCTCAGTGCTCAGGGTGCTGGGTGCTCAGTACTCAGGTTGCTGGGTGCTCGGTGCTCAGTACTCTGGGTGCTCAGTACTCAGGGTGCTGGGTGCTCAGTGCTCAGTACTCAGGGTGCTGGGTGCTCAGTTCTCGGGGTGCTAGGTGCTCAGTACTCAGGGTGCTGGGTGCTCAGTGCTCGGGGTGCTCGGTGCTCAGTACTCTGGGTGCTCAGTACTCAGGGTGCTGGGTGATCAGTGCTCAGGGTGCTCGTTGCTTAGTACTCAGGGTGCTGGGTGCTCAGTACTCAGGGTGCTGGGTGCTCAGTGCTCAGGGTGCTGGGTGCTCAGTGCTCAGGGTGCTGGCTGCTCAGTGCTCAGGGTGCTCGGTGCTCAGTGCTCGGGGTGCTGGGTGCTCAGTACTCAGGGTGCTCAGTGCTCAGTGCTCTGGGTGCTGGGTGCTCTGTGCTCGGGGTGCTGGGTGCTCATTGCTCAGGGTGCTGGGTGCTCAGTACTCAGGGTGCTCAGTGCTCAGTGCTCGGGGTGCTGGGTGCTCAGTGCTCGGGGTGCTGGGTGCTCAGTTCTCAGGGTGCTGTGTGCTCAGTGCTCAGTGTTCTGGGTGCTCAGTGCTCGGGGCGCTGGATACTCAGTGCTCGGGGTGCTCGGAGCTCAGTACACAGTGTGCTGGGTGCTCAGTGCTCGGGGTGCTCGGTGCTCAGTACTCAGGGTGCTGGGTGCTCAGTGCTCGGGGTGCTCGGTGCTCAGTACGTTGTGTGCTCACTACTCAGGGTGCTGGGTGCTCAGTGCTCAGGGTGCTGGGTGCTGAGTGCTCAGGGTGCTGGGTGCTCAGTGCTCAGGGTGCTGGGTGCTCAGTACTCAGGGTGCTGGGTGCGCAGTGCTCGGGGTGCAGGGTGCTGAGTGCTCAGGGTGCTGGGTGCTCAGTGCTCAGGGTGCTGGGTGCTCAGTACTCGGGGTGCTGGGTGCTCAGTACTCAGGGTGCTGGGTGCTCAGTACTCAGGGTGCTGGGTGATCAGTACTCGGGTGCTGGGTGCTCAGTGCTCAGAGTGCTGGGTGCTCAGTGCTCGGGGTGCTGGGTGCTCAGTGCTCAGTACTCAGGGTGCTGGGTGCTCAGTGCTCTTGGTGCTGGGTGCACAGTGCTCAGTACTCAGGGTGCTGGGTGCTCAGTGCTCAGGGTGCTGGGTGCTCAGTGCTCAGGGTGCTGGGTTCTCAGTGCTCAGGGTACTGGGTGCTCAGTACTCAGGGTGCTGGATGCTCAGTACTCAGTGTGCTCAGTGCTCAGTACTCAGGGTGCTCAGTGCTCAGTACTCAGGGTGCTCAGTGCTCAGGGTGCTGGGTGCTCAGTGCTCGGGGTGCTGGGTGCTCAGTCCTCAGGGTGCTGGGTGCTGAGTGCTCAGGGTGCTCGGTGCTCAGTGCTCAGGGTGCTGGGTGCTCAGTACTCAGGGTGCTGGGTGCGCAGTGCTCGGGGTGTTGGGTGCTCAGTGCTCAGGGTGCTGGGTGCTCAGTGCTCAGCGTGCTGGTTGCTCAGTACTCGGGGTGCTGGGTGCTCAGTACTCAGGGTGCTGGGTGATCAGTACTCAGGGTGCTCAGTGCTCAGTACTCAGGGTGCTCAGTGCTCAGTACTCAGGGTGCTCAGTGCTCAGGGTGCTGGGTGCTCAGTGCTCGGGGTGCTGGGTGCTCAGTCCTAAGGGTGCTGGGTGCTCAGTGCTCAGTACTCAGGGTGCTCAGTGCTCAGTACTCAGGGTGCTCAGTGCTCAGGGTGCTGGGTGCTCAGTGCTCGGGGTGCTGGGTGCTCAGTACTCAGGGTGCTTGGTGCTCAGTGCTCAGGGTGCTGGGTGCTCAGTGCTCAGGGTGCTGGGTGCTCAGTGCTCGGGGTGCTCGGTGCTTAGTACTCGGGGTGCTGGGTGCTCAGTACTCAGGGTTCTGGGTGCTCAGTGCTCAGGGTGCTGGGTGCTCAGTGCTCAGGGTGCTGTTTGCTCAGTACTCAGGGTGCTGGGTGCTCAGTACTCAGGGTGCTGGGTGCTCAGTTCTCAGGGTGCTGGGTGCTCAGTGCTCGGGGTGCTGGGTGCTCAGTGCTCGGTGTGCTCGGTGCTCAGTACTCAGTGTGCTGGGTGCTCAGTGCTCGGGGTGCTCAGTACTCAGGGTGCTGTGTGTTCAGAGCTCAGGGTGCTGGGTACTCAGTACTCAGGGTGCTCGGTGCTTAGTACTCAGGGTGCTGGGTGCTCAGTACTCCGGGTGCTGGGTGCTCAGTGCTCGGGGTGCTCTGTGCTCAGTGCTCAAGGTGCTGGGTGCTCAGAACTCAGGGTGATCATTGCTCAGGGTGCTGGGTGCTCAGTTCTCAGGGTGCTGGGTGCCCAGTACTCAGGGTGCTCAGTGCTCAGTACTCAGGGTGCTCAGTGCTCAGTACTAAGGGTGCTCAGTGATCAGGCTGCTGGGTGCTCAGTACTCGGGGTGCTCGGTGCTCAGTCCTCAGGGTGCTGGGTGCTCAGTACTCAGGGAGCTGGGTGCTCAGTACTCAGGGTGCTGTGTGCTCAGTACTCGTGTGCTGGGTGCTCAGTGCTCAGGGTGCTGGGTGCTCAGTGCTTGGGGTGCTGGGTGCTCAGTGCTCAGTACTCAGGGTGCTGGGGGCTCAGTGCTCGGGGTGCTGGGTGCTCAGTGCTCAGTACTCAGGGTGCTGGGTGCTCAGTGCTCAGGGTGCTGGGTGCTCAGTGCTCAGTGTGCTGGGTGCTCAGTGCTCAGGGTGCTGGGTGCTCAGTGCTCAGGGTGCTCGGTGCTCAGTGCTCAGGGTGCTGGGTGCTCAGTACTCAGGGTGCTGGGTGCTCAGTGCTCGGGGTGCTGGGTGCTCAGTACTCAGGGTGCTGGGTGCTCAGTGCTCAGGGTGCTGGGTGCTCAGTGCTCAGGGTGCTCGGTGCTTAGTACTCGGGGTGCTGGGTGCTCAGTACTCAGGGTTCTGGGTGCTCAGTGCTCAGGGTGCTGGGTGCTCAGTGCTCAGGGTGCTGGGTGCTCAGTACTCAGGGTGCTGGGTGCTCAGTACTCAGGGTGCTGGCTGCTCAGTTCTCAGGGTGCTGGGTGCTCAGTGCTCGGGTTGCTGGGTGCTCAGTGCTCGGGGTGCTCGGTGCTCAGTACTCAGGGTGCTGGGTGCTCAGTGCTCGGGGTGCTCAGAACTCAGGGTGCTGTGTGTTCAGTGCTCAGGGTGCTGGGTACTCAGTACTCAGGGTGCTCGGTGCTTAGTACTCAGGGTGCTGGGTGCTCAGTACTCCGGGTGCTGGGTGCTCAGTGCTCGGGGTGCTCTGTGCTCAGTGCTCAAGGTGCTGGGTGCTCAGTACTCAGGGTGATCATTGCTCAGGGTGCTGGGTGCTCAGTTCTCAGGGTGCTGGGTGCTCAGTGCTCGGGGTGCTGGGTGCTCAGTGCTCAGTACTCAGGGTGCTGGGTGCTCAGTGCTCTTGGTGCTGGGTGCACAGTGCTCAGTACTCAGGGTGCTGGGTGCTCAGTGCTCAGGGTGTTGGGTGCTCAGTGCTCAGGGTGCTGGGTGCTCAGTGCTCAGGGTGCTGGGTGCTCAGTGCTCAGGGTGCTGGGTACTCAGTGCTCGGGGTGCTGGGTGCTCAGTACTCGGGGTGCTGGGTGCTCAGTACTCAGGGTGCTCAGTGCTCAGTACTCAGGGTGCTCAGTGCTCAGTACTCAGGGTGCTCAGTGCTCAGGGTGCTGGGTGCTCAGTGCTCGGGGTGCTGGGTGCTCAGTCCTCAGGGTGCTCAGTGCTCAGTACTCAGGGTGCTCAGTGCTCAGTACTCAGGGTGCTCAGTGCTCAGGGTGCTGGGTGCTCAGTGCTCGGGGTGCTGGGTGCTCAGTCCTCAGGGTGCTGGGTGCTGAGTGCTCAGGGTGCTGGGTGCTCAGTACTCAGGGTGCTGGGTGCTCAGTGCTCAGGGTGCTGGTTGCTCAGTGCTCAGGGTGCTGGGTGCTCAGTACTCAGGGTGCTGGGTGCTCAGTGCTCGGGGCGCTGGGTGCTCAGTGCTCGGGGTGCTCAGAGCTCAGTACTCAGGGTGCTGGGTGCTCAGTGCTCGGGGTGCTGGGTGCTGAGTACTCAGGGTGCTGGGTGCTCAGTGCTCGAGGTGCTCGGTGCTCAGTACGTTGGGTGCTCACTACTCAGGGTGCTGGGTGCTCAGTGCTCAGGGTGCTGGGTGCTCAGTGCTCAGGGTGCTGGGTGCTCAGTGCTCAGGGTGCTGGGTGCTCAGTACTCAGGGTGCTGGGTGCGCAGTGCTCGGTGTGCTGGGTGCTCATTGCTCAGGGTGCTGGGTGCTCAGTGCTCAGGGTGCTGGGTGCTCAGTGCTCGGGGCGCTGGGTGCTCAGTGCTCGGGGTGCTCGGAGCTCAGTACTCAGTGTGCTGGGTGCTCAGTGCTGGGGGTGCTCGGTGCTCAGTACTCAGGGTGCTGGGTGCTCAGTGCTCGGGGTGCTCGGTGCTCAGTACGTTGGGTGCTCACTACTCAGGGTGCTGGGTGCTCAGTGCTCAGGTTGCTGGGTGCTGAGTGCTCAGGGTGCTGGGTGCTCAGTGCTCAGGGTGCTGGGTGCTCAGTACTCAGGGTGCTGGGTGCGCAGTGCTCGGGGTGCTGGGTGCTCAGTGCTCAGGGTGCTGGGTGCTCAGTGCTCAGGGTGCTGGGTGCTCAGTACTCGGGGTGCTGGGTGCTCAGTACTCAGGGTGCTGGGTGCTCAGTACTCAGGGTGCTGGGTGATCAGTACTCGGGTGCTGGGTGCTCAGTGCTCAGAGCGCTGGGTGCTCAGTGCTCGGTGTGCTGGGTGCTCAGTGCTCAGTACTCAGGGTGCTGGGTGCTCAGTGCTCTTGGTGCTGGGTGCACAGTGCTCAGTACTCAGGGTGCTGGGTGCTCAGTGCTCAGGGTGCTGGGTGCTCAGTGCTCAGGGTGCTGGGTGCTCAGTGCTCAGGGTGCTGGGTGCTCAGTGCACAGGGTGCTGGGTACTCAGTGCTCGGGGTGCTGGGTGCTCAGTACTCAGGGTGCTGGGTGCTCAGTGCTCGGGGCGCTGGGTGCTCAGTGCTCGGGGTGCTCGGAGCTCAGTACTCAGGGTGCTGGGTGCTCAGTGCTCGGGGTGCTCGGTGCTCAGTACGCTGGGTGCTCAGTACTCAGGGTGCTGGGTGCTCAGTACTCAGGGTGCTGTGTGCTCAGTACTCAGGGTGCTGGGTGCTCAGTACTCAGGGTGCTGGGTGCTTAGTACTCAGGGTGCTGGCTGCTCAGTGCTCAGGGTGCTCGGTGCTCAGTGCTCGGGGTGCTGGGTGCTCAGTACTCAGGGTGCTCAGTGCTCAGTGCTCTGGGTGCTGGGTGCTCTGTGCTCGGGGTGCTGGGTGCTCATTGCTCAGGGTGCTGGGTGCTCAGTACTCAGGGTGCTCAGTGCTCAGTGCTCGGGGTGCTTGGTGCTCAGTGCTCAGGGTGCTGGGTGCTCAGTTCTCAGGGTGCTGGGTGCTCAGTGCTCAGGGTTCTGGGTGCTCAGTGCTCGGGGCGCTGGGAACTCAGTGCTCGGGGTGCTCGGAGCTCAGTACTCAGTGTGCTGGGTGCTCAGTGCTCGGGGTGCTCGGTGCTCAGTACTCAGGGTGCTGGGTGCTCAGTGCTCGGGGTGCTCGGTGCTCAGTACGTTGTGTGCTCACTACTCAGGGTGCTGGGTGCTCAGTGCTCAGGTTGCTGGGTGCTGAGTGCTCAGGGTGCTGGGTGCTCAGTGCTCAGGGTGCTGGGTGCTCAGTACTCAGGGTGCTGGGTGCGCAGTGCTCGGGGTGCTGGGTGCTGAGTGCTCAGGGTGCTGGGTGCTCAGTGCTCAGGGTGCTGGGTGCTCAGTACTCGGGGTGCTGGGTGCTCAGTACTCAGGGTCCTGGGTGCTCAGTACTCAGGGTGCTGGGTGATCAGTACTCGGGTGCTGGGTGCTCAGTGCTCAGAGTGCTGGGTGCTCAGTGCTCGGGGTGCTGGGTGCTCAGTGCTCAGTACTCAGGGTGCTGGGTGCTCAGTGCTCTTGGTGCTGGGTGCACAGTGCTCAGTACTCAGGGTGCTGGGTGCTCAGTGCTCAGGGTGCTGGGTGCTCAGTGCTCAGGGTGCTGGGTGCTCAGTGCTCAGGGTGCTGGGTGCTCAGTGCTCAGGGTGATGGGTACTCAGTGCTCGGGGTGCTGGGTGCTCAGTACTCAGGGTGCTGGGTGCTCAGTACTCAGGGTGCTCAGTGCTCAGTACTCAGGGTGCTCAGTGCTCAGTACTCAGGGTGCTCAGTGCTCAGGGTGCTTGGTGCTCAGTGCTTGGGGTGCTGGGTGCTCAGTCCTCAGGGTGCTGGGTGCTCAGTGCTCAGGGTGCTGGGTGCTCAGTGCTCGGGGTGCTGGGTGCTCAGTACTCAGGGTGCTGGGTGCTCAGTGCTCAGTGTGCTGGGTGCTCAGTGCTCAGGGTGCTCGTTGCTTAGTACTCAGGGTGCTGGGTGCTCAGTACTCAGGGTGCTGGGTGCTCAGTGCTCAGGGTGCTGGGTGCTGGGTGCTCAGTGCTCAGGGTGCTGGGTGCTCAGTGCTCAGGGTGCTGGGTGCTCAGTGCTCAGGGTGCTGGGTGCTCAGTGCTCAGGGTGCTGGGTGCTCAGTGCTCGGGGTGCTCGGTGCTCAGTACGCTGGGTGCTCAGTACTCAGGGTGCTGGGTGCTCAGTACTCAGGGTGCTGTGTGCTCAGTACTCAGGGTGCTGGGTGCTCAGTACTCAGGGTGCTGGGTGCTTAGTACTCAGGGTGCTGGCTGCTCAGTGCTCAGGGTGCTCGGTGCTCAGTGCTCGGGGTGCTGGGTGCTCAGTACTCAGGGTGCTCAGTGCTCAGTGCTCTGGGTGCTGGGTGCTCTGTGCTCGGGGTGCTGGGTGCTCATTGCTCAGGGTGCTGGGTGCTCAGTACTCAGGGTGCTGGGTGCGCAGTGCTCGGGGTGTTGGGTGCTCAGTGCTCAGGGTGCTGGGTGCTCAGTGCTCAGCGTGCTGGTTGCTCAGTACTCGGGGTGCTGGGTGCTCAGTACTCAGGGTGCTGGGTGATCAGTACTCAGGGTGCTCAGTGCTCAGTACTCAGGGTGCTCAGTGCTCAGTACTCAGGGTGCTCAGTGCTCAGGGTGCTGGGTGCTCAGTGCTCGGGGTGCTGGGTGCTCAGTCCTAAGGGTGCTGGGTGCTCAGTGCTCAGTACTCAGGGTGCTCAGTGCTCAGTACTCAGGGTGCTCAGTGCTCAGGGTGCTGGGTGCTCAGTGCTCGGGGTGCTGGGTGCTCAGTACTCAGGGTGCTTGGTGCTCAGTGCTCAGGGTGCTGGGTGCTCAGTGCTCAGGGTGCTGGGTGCTCAGTGCTCGGGGTGCTCGGTGCTTAGTACTCGGGGTGCTGGGTGCTCAGTACTCAGGGTTCTGGGTGCTCAGTGCTCAGGGTGCTGGGTGCTCAGTGCTCAGGGTGCTGTTTGCTCAGTACTCAGGGTGCTGGGTGCTCAGTACTCAGGGTGCTGGGTGCTCAGTTCTCAGGGTGCTGGGTGCTCAGTGCTCGGGGTGCTGGGTGCTCAGTGCTCGGTGTGCTCGGTGCTCAGTACTCAGGGTGCTGGGTGCTCAGTGCTCGGGGTGCTCAGTACTCAGGGTGCTGTGTGTTCAGAGCTCAGGGTGCTGGGTACTCAGTACTCAGGGTGCTCGGTGCTTAGTACTCAGGGTGCTGGGTGCTCAGTACTCCGGGTGCTGGGTGCTCAGTGCTCGGGGTGCTCTGTGCTCAGTGCTCAAGGTGCTGGGTGCTCAGAACTCAGGGTGATCATTGCTCAGGGTGCTGGGTGCTCAGTTCTCAGGGTGCTGGGTGCCCAGTACTCAGGGTGCTCAGTGCTCAGTACTCAGGGTGCTCAGTGCTCAGTACTAAGGGTGCTCAGTGATCAGGCTGCTGGGTGCTCAGTACTCGGGGTGCTCGGTGCTCAGTCCTCAGGGTGCTGGGTGCTCAGTACTCAGGGAGCTGGGTGCTCAGTACTCAGGGTGCTGTGTGCTCAGTACTCGTGTGCTGGGTGCTCAGTGCTCAGGGTGCTGGGTGCTCAGTGCTTGGGGTGCTGGGTGCTCAGTGCTCAGTACTCAGGGTGCTGGGGGCTCAGTGCTCGGGGTGCTGGGTGCTCAGTGCTCAGTACTCAGGGTGCTGGGTGCTCAGTGCTCAGGGTGCTGGGTGCTCAGTGCTCAGTGTGCTGGGTGCTCAGTGCTCAGGGTGCTGGGTGCTCAGTGCTCAGGGTGCTCGGTGCTCAGTGCTCAGGGTGCTGGGTGCTCAGTACTCAGGGTGCTGGGTGCTCAGTGCTCGGGGTGCTGGGTGCTCAGTACTCAGGGTGCTGGGTGCTCAGTGCTCAGGGTGCTGGGTGCTCAGTGCTCAGGGTGCTCGGTGCTTAGTACTCGGGGTGCTGGGTGCTCAGTACTCAGGGTTCTGGGTGCTCAGTGCTCAGGGTGCTGGGTGCTCAGTGCTCAGGGTGCTGGGTGCTCAGTACTCAGGGTGCTGGGTGCTCAGTACTCAGGGTGCTGGCTGCTCAGTTCTCAGGGTGCTGGGTGCTCAGTGCTCGGGTTGCTGGGTGCTCAGTGCTCGGGGTGCTCGGTGCTCAGTACTCAGGGTGCTGGGTGCTCAGTGCTCGGGGTGCTCAGAACTCAGGGTGCTGTGTGTTCAGTGCTCAGGGTGCTGGGTACTCAGTACTCAGGGTGCTCGGTGCTTAGTACTCAGGGTGCTGGGTGCTCAGTACTCCGGGTGCTGGGTGCTCAGTGCTCGGGGTGCTCTGTGCTCAGTGCTCAAGGTGCTGGGTGCTCAGTACTCAGGGTGATCATTGCTCAGGGTGCTGGGTGCTCAGTTCTCAGGGTGCTGGGTGCTCAGTGCTCGGGGTGCTGGGTGCTCAGTGCTCAGTACTCAGGGTGCTGGGTGCTCAGTGCTCTTGGTGCTGGGTGCACAGTGCTCAGTACTCAGGGTGCTGGGTGCTCAGTGCTCAGGGTGTTGGGTGCTCAGTGCTCAGGGTGCTGGGTGCTCAGTGCTCAGGGTGCTGGGTGCTCAGTGCTCAGGGTGCTGGGTACTCAGTGCTCGGGGTGCTGGGTGCTCAGTACTCGGGGTGCTGGGTGCTCAGTACTCAGGGTGCTCAGTGCTCAGTACTCAGGGTGCTCAGTGCTCAGTACTCAGGGTGCTCAGTGCTCAGGGTGCTGGGTGCTCAGTGCTCGGGGTGCTGGGTGCTCAGTCCTCAGGGTGCTCAGTGCTCAGTACTCAGGGTGCTCAGTGCTCAGTACTCAGGGTGCTCAGTGCTCAGGGTGCTGGGTGCTCAGTGCTCGGGGTGCTGGGTGCTCAGTCCTCAGGGTGCTGGGTGCTGAGTGCTCAGGGTGCTGGGTGCTCAGTACTCAGGGTGCTGGGTGCTCAGTGCTCAGGGTGCTGGTTGCTCAGTGCTCAGGGTGCTGGGTGCTCAGTACTCAGGGTGCTGGGTGCTCAGTGCTCGGGGCGCTGGGTGCTCAGTGCTCGGGGTGCTCAGAGCTCAGTACTCAGGGTGCTGGGTGCTCAGTGCTCGGGGTGCTGGGTGCTGAGTACTCAGGGTGCTGGGTGCTCAGTGCTCGAGGTGCTCGGTGCTCAGTACGTTGGGTGCTCACTACTCAGGGTGCTGGGTGCTCAGTGCTCAGGGTGCTGGGTGCTCAGTGCTCAGGGTGCTGGGTGCTCAGTGCTCAGGGTGCTGGGTGCTCAGTACTCAGGGTGCTGGGTGCGCAGTGCTCGGTGTGCTGGGTGCTCATTGCTCAGGGTGCTGGGTGCTCAGTGCTCAGGGTGCTGGGTGCTCAGTGCTCGGGGCGCTGGGTGCTCAGTGCTCGGGGTGCTCGGAGCTCAGTACTCAGTGTGCTGGGTGCTCAGTGCTGGGGGTGCTCGGTGCTCAGTACTCAGGGTGCTGGGTGCTCAGTGCTCGGGGTGCTCGGTGCTCAGTACGTTGGGTGCTCACTACTCAGGGTGCTGGGTGCTCAGTGCTCAGGTTGCTGGGTGCTGAGTGCTCAGGGTGCTGGGTGCTCAGTGCTCAGGGTGCTGGGTGCTCAGTACTCAGGGTGCTGGGTGCGCAGTGCTCGGGGTGCTGGGTGCTCAGTGCTCAGGGTGCTGGGTGCTCAGTGCTCAGGGTGCTGGGTGCTCAGTACTCGGGGTGCTGGGTGCTCAGTACTCAGGGTGCTGGGTGCTCAGTACTCAGGGTGCTGGGTGATCAGTACTCGGGTGCTGGGTGCTCAGTGCTCAGAGCGCTGGGTGCTCAGTGCTCGGTGTGCTGGGTGCTCAGTGCTCAGTACTCAGGGTGCTGGGTGCTCAGTGCTCTTGGTGCTGGGTGCACAGTGCTCAGTACTCAGGGTGCTGGGTGCTCAGTGCTCAGGGTGCTGGGTGCTCAGTGCTCAGGGTGCTGGGTGCTCAGTGCTCAGGGTGCTGGGTGCTCAGTGCACAGGGTGCTGGGTACTCAGTGCTCGGGGTGCTGGGTGCTCAGTACTCAGGGTGCTGGGTGCTCAGTGCTCGGGGCGCTGGGTGCTCAGTGCTCGGGGTGCTCGGAGCTCAGTACTCAGGGTGCTGGGTGCTCAGTGCTCGGGGTGCTCGGTGCTCAGTACGCTGGGTGCTCAGTACTCAGGGTGCTGGGTGCTCAGTACTCAGGGTGCTGTGTGCTCAGTACTCAGGGTGCTGGGTGCTCAGTACTCAGGGTGCTGGGTGCTTAGTACTCAGGGTGCTGGCTGCTCAGTGCTCAGGGTGCTCGGTGCTCAGTGCTCGGGGTGCTGGGTGCTCAGTACTCAGGGTGCTCAGTGCTCAGTGCTCTGGGTGCTGGGTGCTCTGTGCTCGGGGTGCTGGGTGCTCATTGCTCAGGGTGCTGGGTGCTCAGTACTCAGGGTGCTCAGTGCTCAGTGCTCGGGGTGCTTGGTGCTCAGTGCTCAGGGTGCTGGGTGCTCAGTTCTCAGGGTGCTGGGTGCTCAGTGCTCAGGGTTCTGGGTGCTCAGTGCTCGGGGCGCTGGGAACTCAGTGCTCGGGGTGCTCGGAGCTCAGTACTCAGTGTGCTGGGTGCTCAGTGCTCGGGGTGCTCGGTGCTCAGTACTCAGGGTGCTGGGTGCTCAGTGCTCGGGTTGCTCGGTGCTCAGTACGTTGTGTGCTCACTACTCAGGGTGCTGGGTGCTCAGTGCTCAGGTTGCTGGGTGCTGAGTGCTCAGGGTGCTGGGTGCTCAGTGCTCAGGGTGCTGGGTGCTCAGTACTCAGGGTGCTGGGTGCGCAGTGCTCGGGGTGCTGGGTGCTGAGTGCTCAGGGTGCTGGGTGCTCAGTGCTCAGGGTGCTGGGTGCTCAGTACTCGGGGTGCTGGGTGCTCAGTACTCAGGGTCCTGGGTGCTCAGTACTCAGGGTGCTGGGTGATCAGTACTCGGGTGCTGGGTGCTCAGTGCTCAGAGTGCTGGGTGCTCAGTGCTCGGGGTGCTGGGTGCTCAGTGCTCAGTACTCAGGGTGCTGGGTGCTCAGTGCTCTTGGTGCTGGGTGCACAGTGCTCAGTACTCAGGGTGCTGGGTGCTCAGTGCTCAGGGTGCTGGGTGCTCAGTGCTCAGGGTGCTGGGTGCTCAGTGCTCAGGGTGCTGGGTGCTCAGTGCTCAGGGTGATGGGTACTCAGTGCTCGGGGTGCTGGGTGCTCAGTACTCAGGGTGCTGGGTGCTCAGTACTCAGGGTGCTCAGTGCTCAGTACTCAGGGTGCTCAGTGCTCAGTACTCAGGGTGCTCAGTGCTCAGGGTGCTTGGTGCTCAGTGCTTGGGGTGCTGGGTGCTCAGTCCTCAGGGTGCTGGGTGCTCAGTGCTCAGGGTGCTGGGTGCTCAGTGCTCGGGGTGCTGGGTGCTCAGTACTCAGGGTGCTGGGTGCTCAGTGCTCAGTGTGCTGGGTGCTCAGTGCTCAGGGTGCTCGTTGCTTAGTACTCAGGGTGCTGGGTGCTCAGTACTCAGGGTGCTGGGTGCTCAGTGCTCAGGGTGCTGGGTGCTCAGTGCTCAGGGTGCTGGGTGCTCAGTACTCAGGGTGCTGTGTGCTCAGTTCTCGGGGTGCTGGGTGCTCAGTACTCAGGGAGCTGGGTGCTCAGTACTCAGGGTGCTGGGTGCTCAGTACTCGGGTGCTGGGTGCTCAGTGCTCAGGGTGCTGGGTGCTCAGTGCTTGGGGTGCTGGGTGCTCAGTGCTCAGTACTCAGGGTGCTGGGGGCTCAGTGCTCGGGGTGCTGGGTGCTCAGTGCTCAGTACTCAGGGTGCTGGGTGCTCAGTGCTCAGGGTGCTGGGTGCTCAGTGCTCAGGGTGCTGGGTGCTCAGTACTCAGGGTGCTCGGTGCTTAGTACTCAGGGTGCTGGGTGCTCAGTACTCCGGGTGCTGGGTGCTCAGAGCTCAGTACTCAGGGTTCTGGGTGCTCAGTACTCAGGGTGCTGGGTGCTCAGTGCTCGGGGTGCTCGGTGCTCAGTACTCAGGGTGCTGGGTGCTCAGTGCTCGGGGTGCTCAGTACTCAGGGTGCTGTGTGTTCAGTGCTCAGGGTGCTGGGTGCTCAGTACTCAGGGTGCTCGGTGCTTAGTACTCAGGGTGCTGGGTGCTCAGTACTCCGGGTGCTGGTTGCTCAGTGCTCGGGGTGCTCGGTGCTCAGTGCTCAAGGTGCTGGGTGCTCAGTACTCAGGGTGATCATTGCTCAGGTTGCTGGGTGCTCAGTACTCAGGGTGCTGGGTGCTCAGTACTCAGGGTGCTCAGTGCTCAGTACTCAGGGTGCTCAGTGCTCAGTACTAAGGGTGCTCAGTGCTCAGGGTGCTGGGTGCTCAGTGTTCGGTGGGCTCGGTGCTCAGTACTCAGGGTGCTGGGTGCTCAGTGCTCATGGTGCTGGGTGCTCAGTGCTCAGGGTGCTGGTTTCTCAGTGCTCAGGGTGCTGGGCGCTCAGTACTCAGGGTTTTCGGTGCTCAGTACTCGCGGTGCTCAGTGCTCAGTACTCAGGGTGCTGGGTGCTCAGTGCTCAGGGTGCTGGGTGCTCAGTACTCAGCGTGCTAGGTGCTCAGTACTCAGGGTGCTCGGTGCTCAGTACTCAGGGTGCTGGGTGCTCAGTGCTCAGGGTGCTGGGTGCTCAGTGCTCGGGGTGCTCGGTGCTCAGTACGCTGGGTGCTCAGTACTCAGGGTGCTGGGTGCTCAGTACGCTGGGTGCTCAGTACTCAGGGTGCTGTGTGCTCAGTACTCAGGGTGCTGTGTGCTCAGTACTCAGGGTGCTGGGTGCTCAGTACGCTGGGTGCTCAGTACTGAGGGTGCTGGGTGCTCAGTACTCTGGGTGCTGTGTGCTCAGTAGTCAGGGTGCTGGGTGATCAGTACTCAGGGTGCTGGGTGCTCAGTGCTCAGGGTGCTGGGTGCTCAGTACTCAGGGTGCTGGGTGCTCAGTGCTCGGGGTGCTCGGTGCTCAGTACGCTGGGTGCTCAGTACTCAGGGTGCTCGGTGCTCAGTACCCTGGGTGCTCAGTACTCAGGGTGCTGGGTGCTCAGTACTCAGGGTGCTGGGTGCTCAGTACTCAGGGTGCTGGGTGCTTAGTACTCAGGGTGCTGGCTGCTCACTGCTCAGGGTGCTCGGTGCTCAGTGCTCGGGGTGCTGGGTGCTCAGTACTCAGGGTGCTCAGTGCTCAGTGCTCTGGGTGCTGGGTGCTCTGTGCTCGGGGTGCTGGGTGCTCATTGCTCAGGGTGCTGGGTGCTCAGTACTCAGGGTGCTCAGTGCTCAGTGCTCGGGGTGCTGGGTGCTCAGTGCTCGGGGTGCTGGGTGCTCAGTTCTCAGGGTGCTGTGTGCTCAGTGCTCAGGGTTCTGGGTGCTCAGTGCTCGGGGCGCTGGGTACTCAGTGCTCGGGGTACTCGGAGCTCAGTACTCAGTGTGCTGGGTGCTCAGTGCTCGGGGTGCTCGGTGCTCAGTACTCAGGGTGCTGGGTGCTCAGTGCTCGGGGTGCTCGGTGCTCAGTACGTTGTGTGCTCACTACTCAGGGTGCTGGGTGCTCAGTGCTCAGGGTGCTGGGTGCTCAGTGCTCAGGGTGCTGGGTGCTCAGTGCTCAGGGTGCTGGGTTCTCAGTGCTCAGGGTACTGGGTGCTCAGTGCTCAGGGTGCTGGGTACTCAGTGCTCGGGGTGCTGGGTGCTCAGTACTCAGGGTGCTGGGTGCTCAGTACTCAGGGTGCTCAGTGCTCAGTACTCAGGGTGCTCAGTGCTCAGTACTCAGGGTGCTCAGTGCTCAGGGTGCTGGGTGCTCAGTGCTCGGGGTGCTGGGTGCTCAGTCCTCAGGGTGCTGGGTGCTGAGTGCTCAGGGTGCTCGGTGCTCAGTGCTCAGGGTGCTCGGTGCTCAGTACTCAGGGTGCTGGGTGCGCAGTGCTCGGGGTGCTGGGTGCTCAGTGCTCAGGGTGCTGGGTGCTCAGTGCTCAGGGTGCTGGTTGCTCAGTCCTCGGGGTGCTGGGTGCTCAGTACTCAGGGTGCTGGGTGCTCAGTACTCAGGGTGCTGGGTGATCAGTACTTGGGTGCTGGGTGCTCAATGCTCGGGGTGCTGGGTGCTCAGTGCTCAGTACTCAGGGTGCTGGGTGCTCAGTGCTCGGGGTGCTGGGTGCACAGTGCTCAGTACTCAGGGTGCTGGGTGCTCAGTGCTCAGGGTGCTGGGTACTCAGTGCTCGGGGTGCTGGGTGCTCAGTACTCAGGGTGCTGGGTGCTCAGTACTCAGGGTGCTCAGTGCTCAGTACTCAGGATGCTCAGTGCTCAGTACTCAGGGTGCTCAGTGCTCAGGGTGCTGGGTGCTCAGTGCTCGGGGTGCTGGGTGCTCAGTCCTAAGGGTGCTGGGTGCTCAGTGCTCAGGGTGCTCGGTGCTCATTGCTCAGGGTGCTGGGTGCTCAGTACTCAGGGTGCTGGGTGCTCAGTGCTCGGGGTGCTGGGTGCTCAGTACTCAGGGTGCTGGGTGCTCAGTGCTCAGGGTGCTGGGTGCTCAGTGCTCAGGGTGCTCGGTGCTTAGTACTCGGGGTGCTGGGTGCTCAGTACTCAGGGTTCTGGGTGCTCAGTGCTCAGGGTGCTGGGTGCTCAGTGCTCAGGGTGCTGGGTGCTCAGTGCTCAGGGTGCTGGGTGCTCAGTGCTCAGGGTGCTGGGTGCTCAGTGCTCAGGGTGATGGGTACTCAGTGCTCGGGGTGCTGGGTGCTCAGTACTCAGGGTGCTGGGTGCTCAGTACTCAGGGTGCTCAGTGCTCAGTACTCAGGGTGCTCAGTGCTCAGTACTCAGGGTGCTCAGTGCTCAGGGTGCTTGGTGCTCAGTGCTTGTGGTGCTGGGTGCTCAGTCCTCAGGGTGCTGGGTGCTCAGTGCTCAGGGTGCTGGGTGCTCAGTGCTCGGGGTGCTGGGTGCTCAGTACTCAGGGTGCTGGGTGCTCAGTGCTCAGTGTGCTGGGTGCTCAGTGCTCAGGGTGCTCGTTGCTTAGTACTCAGGGTGCTGGGTGCTCAGTACTCAGGGTGCTGGGTGCTCAGTGCTCAGGGTGCTGGGTGCTCAGTGCTCAGGGTGCTGGGTGCTCAGTACTCAGGGTGCTGGGTGCTCAGTTCTCGGGGTGCTGGGTGCTCAGTACTCAGGGAGCTGGGTGCTCAGTACTCAGGGTGCTGGGTGCTCAGTACTCGGGTGCTCGGTGCTCAGTGCTCAGGGTGCTGGGTGCTCAGTGCTTGGGGTGCTGGGTGCTCAGTGCTCAGTACTCAGGGTGCTGGGGGCTCAGTGCTCGGGGTGCTGGGTGCTCAGTGCTCAGTACTCAGGGTGCTGGGTGCTCAGTGCTCAGGGTGCTGGGTGCTCAGTGCTCAGGGTGCTGGGTGCTCAGTACTCAGGGTGCTCGGTGCTTAGTACTCAGGGTGCTGGGTGCTCAGTACTCCGGGTGCTGGGTGCTCAGAGCTCAGTACTCAGGGTTCTGGGTGCTCAGTACTCAGGGTGCTGGGTGCTCAGTGCTCGGGGTGCTCGGTGCTCAGTACTCAGGGTGCTGGGTGCTCAGTGCTCGGGGTGCTCAGTACTCAGGGTGCTGTGTGTTCAGTGCTCAGGGTGCTGGGTGCTCAGTACTCAGGGTGCTCGGTGCTTAGTACTCAGGGTGCTGGGTGCTCAGTACTCCGGGTGCTGGTTGCTCAGTGCTCGGGGTGCTCGGTGCTCAGTGCTCAAGGTGCTGGGTGCTCAGTACTCAGGGTGATCATTGCTCAGGTTGCTGGGTGCTCAGTGCTCAGGGTGCTGGGTGCTCAGTGTTCGGGGGGCTCGGTGCTCAGTACTCAGGGTGCTGGGTGCTCAGTGCTCATGGTGCTGGGTGCTCAGTGCTCAGGGTGCTGGTTTCTCAGTGCTCAGGGTGCTGGGCGCTCAGTACTCAGGGTTTTCGGTGCTCAGTACTCGCGGTGCTCAGTGCTCAGTACTCAGGGTGCTGGGTGCTCAGTGCTCAGGGTGCTGGGTGCTCAGTACTCAGCGTGCTAGGTGCTCAGTACTCAGGGTGCTCGGTGCTCAGTACTCAGGGTGCTGGGTGCTCAGTGCTCAGGGTGCTGGGTGCTCAGTGCTCGGGGTGCTCGGTGCTCAGTACGCTGGGTGCTCAGTACTCAGGGTGCTGGGTGCTCAGTACGCTGGGTGCTCAGTACTCAGGGTGCTGTGTGCTCAGTACTCAGTGTGCTGTGTGCTCAGTACTCAGGGTGCTGGGTGCTCAGTACGCTGGGTGCTCAGTACTGAGGGTGCTGGGTGCTCAGTACTCAGGGTGCTGTGTGCTCAGTAGTCAGGGTGCTGGGTGCTCAGTACTCAGGGTGCTGGGTGCTCAGTGCTCAGGGTGCTGGGTGCTCAGTACTCAGGGTGCTGGGTGCTCAGTGCTCGGGGTGCTCGGTGCTCAGTACGCTGGGTGCTCAGTACTCAGGGTGCTCGGTGCTCAGTACGCTGGGTGCTCAGTACTCAGGGTGCTGGGTGCTCAGTACTCAGGGTGCTGTGTGCTCAGTACTCAGGGTGCTGGGTGCTCAGTACTCAGGGTGCTGGGTGCTTAGTACTCAGGGTGCTGGCTGCTCAGTGCTCAGGGTGCTCGGTGCTCAGTGCTCGGGGTGCTGGGTGCTCAGTACTCAGGGTGCTCAGTGCTCAGTGCTCTGGGTGCTGGGTGCTCTGTGCTCGGGGTGCTGGGTGCTCATTGCTCAGGGTGCTGGGTGCTCAGTACTCAGGGTGCTCAGTGCTCAGTGCTCGGGGTGCTGGGTGCTCAGTGCTCGGGGTGCTGGGTGCTCAGTTCTCAGGGTGCTGTGTGCTCAGTGCTCAGGGTTCTGGGTGCTCAGTGCTCGGGGCGCTGGGTACTCAGTGCTCGGGGTACTCGGAGCTCAGTACTCAGTGTGCTGGGTGCTCAGTGCTCGGGGTGCTCGGTGCTCAGTACTCAGGGTGCTGGGTGCTCAGTGCTCGGGGTGCTCGGTGCTCAGTACGTTGTGTGCTCACTACTCAGGGTGCTGGGTGCTCAGTGCTCAGGGTGCTGGGTGCTCAGTGCTCAGGGTGCTGGGTGCTCAGTGCTCAGGGTGCTGGGTTCTCAGTGCTCAGGGTACTGGGTGCTCAGTGCTCAGGGTGCTGGGTACTCAGTGCTCGGGGTGCTGGGTGCTCAGTACTCAGGGTGCTGGGTGCTCAGTACTCAGGGTGCTCAGTGCTCAGTACTCAGGGTGCTCAGTGCTCAGTACTCAGGGTGCTCAGTGCTCAGGGTGCTGGGTGCTCAGTGCTCGGGGTGCTGGGTGCTCAGTCCTCAGGGTGCTGGGTGCTGAGTGCTCAGGGTGCTCGGTGCTCAGTGCTCAGGGTGCTGGGTGCTCAGTACTCAGGGTGCTGGGTGCGCAGTGCTCGGGGTGCTGGGTGCTCAGTGCTCAGGGTGCTGGGTGCTCAGTGCTCAGGGTGCTGGTTGCTCAGTCCTCGGGGTGCTGGGTGCTCAGTACTCAGGGTGCTGGGTGCTCAGTACTCAGGGTGCTGGGTGATCAGTACTTGGGTGCTGGGTGCTCAATGCTCGGGGTGCTGGGTGCTCAGTGCTCAGTACTCAGGGTGCTGGGTGCTCAGTGCTCGGGGTGCTGGGTGCACAGTGCTCAGTACTCAGGGTGCTGGGTGCTCAGTGCTCAGGGTGCTGGGTACTCAGTGCTCGGGGTGCTGGGTGCTCAGTACTCAGGGTGCTGGGTGCTCAGTACTCAGGGTGCTCAGTGCTCAGTACTCAGGATGCTCAGTGCTCAGTACTCAGGGTGCTCAGTGCTCAGGGTGCTGGGTGCTCAGTGCTCGGGGTGCTGGGTGCTCAGTCCTAAGGGTGCTGGGTGCTCAGTGCTCAGGGTGCTCGGTGCTCATTGCTCAGGGTGCTGGGTGCTCAGTACTCAGGGTGCTGGGTGCTCAGTGCTCGGGGTGCTGGGTGCTCAGTACTCAGGGTGCTGGGTGCTCAGTGCTCAGGGTGCTGGGTGCTCAGTGCTCAGGGTGCTCGGTGCTTAGTACTCGGGGTGCTGGGTGCTCAGTACTCAGGGTTCTGGGTGCTCAGTGCTCAGGGTGCTGGGTGCTCAGTGCTCAGGGTGCTGGGTGCTCAGTACTCAGGGTGCTGGGTGCTCAGTATTCAGGGTGCTGGGTGCTCAGTTCTCAGGGTGCTGGGTGCTCAGTGCTCGGGGTGCTGGGTGCTCAGTGCTCGGTGTGCTCGGTGCTCAGTACTCAGGGTGCTGGGTGCTCAGTGCTCGGGGTGCTCAGTACTCAGGGTGCTGTGTGTTCAGTGCTCAGGGTGCTGGTTACTCAGTACTCAGGGTGCTCGGTGCTTAGTACTCAGGGTGCTGGGTGCTCAGTACTCCGGGTGCTGGGTGCTCAGTGCTCGGGGTGCTTTGTGCTCATTGCTCAAGGTGCTGGGTGCTCAGAACTCAGGGTGATCATTGCTCAGGGTGCTGGGTGCTCAGTTCTCAGGGTGCTGGGTGCCCAGTACTCAGGGTGCTCAGTGCTCAGTACTCAGGGTGCTCAGTGCTCAGTACTAAGGGTGCTCAGTGATCAGGCTGCTGGGTGCTCAGTACTCGGGGTGCTCGGTGCTCAGTCCTCAGGGTGCTGGGTGCTCAGTACTCAGGGAGCTGGGTGCTCAGTACTCAGGGTGCTGGGTGCTCAGTACTCGGGTGCTGGGTGCTCAGTGCTCAGGTTGCTGGGTGCTCAGTGCTTGGGGTGCTGGGTGCTCAGTGCTCAGTACTCAGGGTGCTGCGGGCTCAGTGCTCGGGGTGCTGGGTGCTCAGTGCTCAGTACTCAGGGTGCTGGGTGCTCAGTGCTCAGGGTGCTGGGTGCTCAGTGCTCAGGGTGCTGGGTGCTCAGTGCTCAGGGTGCTGGGTGCTCAGTACTCAGGGTGCTCGGTGCTTAGTACTCAGGGTGCTGGGTGCTCAGTACTCCGGGTGCTGGGTGCTCAGTGCTCAGTACTCAGGGTTCTGGGTGCTCAGTACTCAGGGTGCTGGGTGCTCAGTGCTCGGGGTGCTCGGTGCTCAGTACTCAGGGTGCTGGGTGCTCAGTGCTCGGGGTGCTCAGTACTCAGGGTGCTGTGTGTTCAGTGCTCAGGGTGCTGGGTGCTCAGTACTCAGGGTGCTCGGTGCTTAGTACTCAGGGTGCTGGGTGCTCAGTACTCCGGGTGCTGGGTGCTCAGTGCTCGGGGTGCTCGGTGCTCAGTGCTCAAGGTGCTGGGTGCTCAGTACTCAGGGTGATCATTGCTCAGGGTGCTGGGTGCTCAGTACTCAGGGTGCTGGGTGCTCAGTACTCAGGGTGCTCAGTGCTCAGTACTCAGGGTGCTCAGTGCTCAGTACTAAGGGTGCTCAGTGCTCAGGGTGCTGGGTGCTCAGTGTTCGGGGGGCTCGGTGCTCAGTACTCAGGGTGCTGGGTGCTCAGTGCTCATGGTGCTGGGTGCTCAGTGCTCAGGGTGCTGGTTGCTCAGTGCTCAGGGTGCTGGGCGCTCAGTACTCAGGGATTTCGGTGCTCAGTACTCGGGGTGCTCAATGCTCAGTACTCAGGGTGCTGGGTGCTCAGTGCTCAGGGTGCTGGGTGCTCAGTACTCAGGGTGCTGGGTGCTCGGTGCTCAGTACGCTGGGTGCTCAGTACTCAGGTTGCTGGGTGCTCACTACTCAGGGTGCTGGGTGCTCAGTGCTCAGGGTGCTGGTTGCTGAGTGCTCAGGGTGCTGGGTGCTGAGTGCTCAGGGTGCTGGGTGCTCAGTGCTCAGGGTGCTGGTTGCTCAGTACTCAGGGTGCTGGGTGCTCAGTACTCAGGGTGCTGGGTGATCAGTACTCGGGTGCTGGGTGCTCAGTGCTCGGGGTGCTGGGTGCTCAGTGATCAGTACTCAGGGTGCTGGGTGCTCAGTACTCAGGGTGCTGGGTGCTCAGTACTCAGGGTGCTGGGTGATCAGTACTCGGGTGCTGGGTGCTCAGTGCTCAGAGTGCTGGGTGCTCAGTGCTCGGGGTGCTGGGTGCTCAGTGCTCAGTACTCAGGGTGCTGGGTGCTCAGTGCTCTTGGTGCTGAGTGCACAGTGCTCAGTACTCAGGGTGCTGGGTGCTCAGTGCTCAGGGTGCTGGGTGCTCAGTGCTCAGGGTGCTGGGTTCTCAGTGCTCAGGGTACTGGGTGCTCAGTGCTCAGGGTGCTGGGTACTCAGTGCTCGGGGTGCTGGGTGCTCAGTACTCAGGGTGCTGGGTGCTCAGTACTCAGGGTGCTCAGTGCTCAGTACTCAGGGTGCTCAGTGCTCAGTACTCAGGGTGCTCAGTGCTCAGGGTGCTGGGTGCTCAGTGCTCAGGGTGCTGGGTGCTCAGTGCTCAGGGTGCTCGGTGCTTAGTACTCGGGGTGCTGGGTGCTCAGTACTCAGGGTTCTGGGTGCTCAGTGCTCAGGGTGCTGGGTGCTCAGTGCTCAGGGTGCTGGGTGCTCAGTACTCAGGGTGCTGGGTGCTCAGTACTCAGGGTGCTGGGTGCTCAGTTCTCAGGGTGCTGGGTGCTCAGTGCTCAGGGTGCTGGGTGCTCAGTACTCAGGGTGCTGGGTGCTCAGTATTCAGGGTGCTGGGTGCTCAGTTCTCAGGGTGCTGGGTGCTCAGTGCTCGGGGTGCTGGGTGCTCAGTGCTCGGTGTGCTCGGTGCTCAGTACTCAGGGTGCTGGGTGCTCAGTGCTCGGGGTGCTCAGTACTCAGGGTGCTGTGTGTTCAGTGCTCAGGGTGCTGGTTACTCAGTACTCAGGGTGCTCGGTGCTTAGTACTCAGGGTGCTGGGTGCTCAGTACTCCGGGTGCTGGGTGCTCAGTGCTCGGGGTGCTTTGTGCTCAGTGCTCAAGGTGCTGGGTGCTCAGAACTCAGGGTGATCATTGCTCAGGGTGCTGGGTGCTCAGTTCTCAGGGTGCTGGGTGCCCAGTACTCAGGGTGCTCAGTGCTCAGTACTCAGGGTGCTCAGTGCTCAGTACTAAGGGTGCTCAGTGATCAGGCTGCTGGGTGCTCAGTACTCGGGGTGCTCGGTGCTCAGTCCTCAGGGTGCTGGGTGCTCAGTACTCAGGGAGCTGGGTGCTCAGTACTCAGGGTGCTGGGTGCTCAGTACTCGGGTGCTGGGTGCTCAGCGCTCAGGGTGCTGGGTGCTCAGTGCTTGGGGTGCTGGGTGCTCAGTGCTCAGTACTCAGGGTGCTGCGGGCTCAGTGCTCGGGGTGCTGGGTGCTCAGTGCTCAGTACTCAGGGTGCTGGGTGCTCAGTGCTCAGGGTGCTGGGTGCTCAGTGCTCAGGGTGCTGGGTGCTCAGTGCTCAGGGTGCTGGGTGCTCAGTACTCAGGGTGCTCGGTGCTTAGTACTCAGGGTGCTGGGTGCTCAGTACTCCGGGTGCTGGGTGCTCAGTGCTCAGTACTCAGGGTTCTGGGTGCTCAGTACTCAGGGTGCTGGGTGCTCAGTGCTCGGGGTGCTCGGTGCTCAGTACTCAGGGTGCTGGGTGCTCAGTGCTCGGGGTGCTCAGTACTCAGGGTGCTGTGTGTTCAGTGCTCAGGGTGCTGGGTGCTCAGTACTCAGGGTGCTCGGTGCTTAGTACTCAGGGTGCTGGGTGCTCAGTACTCCGGGTGCTCAGTGCTCAGTGCTCTGGGTGCTGGGTGCTCTGTGCTCGGGGTGCTGGGTGCTCATTGCTCAGGGTGCTGGGTGCTCAGTGCTCAGGGTTCTGGGTGCTCAGTGCTCGGGGCGCTGGGTGCTCCGTTCTCAGGGTGCTGTGTGCTCAGTGCTCAGGGTTCTGGGTGCTCAGTGCTCGGGGCGCTGGGTACTCAGTGCTCGGGGTGCTCGGAGCTCAGTACTCAGTGTGCTGGGTGCTCAGTGCTCGGGGTGCTCGGTGCTCAGTACTCAGGGTGCTGGGTGCTCAGTGCTCGGGGTGCTCGGTGCTCAGTACTCAGGGTGCTGGGTGCTCAGTGCTCAGGGTGCTGGGTGCTGAGTGCTCAGGGTGCTGGGTGCTGAGTGCTCAGGGTGCTGGGTGCTCAGTACTCAGGGTGCTGGGTGCGCAGTGCTCGGGGTGCTGGGTGCTGAGTACTCAGGGTGCTGGGTGCTCAGTGCTCAGGGTGCTGGGTGCTCAGTACTCGGGGTGCTGGGTGCTCAGTACTCAGGGTGCTGGGTGCTCAGTACTCAGGGTGCTGGGTGATCAGTACTCGGGTGCTGGGTGCTCAGTGCTCAGAGTGCTGGGTGCTCAGTGCTCGGGGTGCTGGGTGCTCAGTGCTCAGTACTCAGGGTGCTGGGTGCTCAGTGCTCTTGGTGCTGAGTGCACAGTGCTCAGTACTCAGGGTGCTGGGTGCTCAGTGCTCAGGGTGCTGGGTGCTCAGTGCTCAGGGTGCTGGGTTCTCAGTGCTCAGGGTACTGGGTGCTCAGTGCTCAGGGTGCTGGGTACTCAGTGCTCGGGGTGCTGGGTGCTCAGTACTCAGGGTGCTGGGTGCTCAGTACTCAGGGTGCTCAGTGCTCAGTACTCAGGGTGCTCAGTGCTCAGTACTCAGGGTGCTCAGTGCTCAGGGTGCTGGGTGCTCAGTGCTCAGGGTGCTGGGTGCTCAGTGCTCAGGGTGCTCGGTGCTTAGTACTCGGGGTGCTGGGTGCTCAGTACTCAGGGTTCTGGGTGCTCAGTGCTCAGGGTGCTGGGTGCTCAGTGCTCAGGGTGCTGGGTGCTCAGTACTCAGGGTGCTGGGTGCTCAGTACTCAGGGTGCTGGGTGCTCAGTTCTCAGGGTGCTGGGTGCTCAGTGCTCGGGGTGCTGGGTGCTCAGTGCTCGGTGTGCTCGGTGCTCAGTACTCAGGGTGCTGGGTGCTCAGTGCTCGGGGTGCTCAGTACTCAGGGTGCTGTGTGTTCAGTGCTCAGGGTGCTGGTTACTCAGTACTCAGGGTGCTCGATGCTTAGTACTCAGGGTGCTGGGTGCTCAGTACTCCGGGTGCTGGGTGCTCAGTGCTCGGGGTGCTTTGTGCTCAGTGCTCAAGGTGCTGGGTGCTCAGAACTCAGGGTGATCATTGCTCAGGGTGCTGGGTGCTCAGTTCTCAGGGTGCTGGGTGCCCAGTACTCAGGGTGCTCAGTGCTCAGTACTCAGGGTGCTCAGTGCTCAGTACTAAGGGTGCTCAGTGATCAGGCTGCTGGGTGCTCAGTACTCGGGGTGCTCGGTGCTCAGTCCTCAGGGTGCTGGGTGCTCAGTACTCAGGGAGCTGGGTGCTCAGTACTCAGGGTGCTGGGTGCTCAGTGCTCTTGGTGCTGAGTGCACAGTGCTCAGTACTCAGGGTGCTGGGTGCTCAGTGCTCAGGGTGCTGGGTGCTCAGTGCTCAGGGTGCTGGGTTCTCAGTGCTCAGGGTACTGGGTGCTCAGTGCTCAGGGTGCTGGGTACTCAGTGCTCGGGGTGCTGGGTGCTCAGTACTCAGGGTGCTGGGTGCTCAGTACTCAGGGTGCTCAGTGCTCAGTACTCAGGGTGCTCAGTGCTCAGTACTCAGGGTGCTCAGTGCTCAGGGTGCTGGGTGCTCAGTGCTCAGGGTGCTGGGTGCTCAGTGCTCAGGGTGCTCGGTGCTTAGTACTCGGGGTGCTGGGTGCTCAGTACTCAGGGTTCTGGGTGCTCAGTGCTCAGGGTGCTGGGTGCTCAGTGCTCAGGGTGCTGGGTGCTCAGTACTCAGGGTGCTGGGTGCTCAGTACTCAGGGTGCTGGGTGCTCAGTTCTCAGGGTGCTGGGTGCTCAGTGCTCGGGGTGCTGGGTGCTCAGTGCTCGGTGTGCTCGGTGCTCAGTACTCAGGGTGCTGGGTGCTCAGTGCTCGGGGTGCTCAGTACTCAGGGTGCTGTGTGTTCAGTGCTCAGGGTGCTGGTTACTCAGTACTCAGGGTGCTCGGTGCTTAGTACTCAGGGTGCTGGGTGCTCAGTACTCCGGGTGCTGGGTGCTCAGTGCTCGGGGTGCTTTGTGCTCAGTGCTCAAGGTGCTGGGTGCTCAGAACTCAGGGTGATCATTGCTCAGGGTGCTGGGTGCTCAGTTCTCAGGGTGCTGGGTGCCCAGTACTCAGGGTGCTCAGTGCTCAGTACTCAGGGTGCTCAGTGCTCAGTACTAAGGGTGCTCAGTGATCAGGCTGCTGGGTGCTCAGTACTCGGGGTGCTCGGTGCTCAGTCCTCAGGGTGCTGGGTGCTCAGTACTCAGGGAGCTGGGTGCTCAGTACTCAGTGTGCTGGGTGCTCAGTACTCGGGTGCTGGGTGCTCAGTGCTCAGGGTGCTGGGTGCTCAGTGCTTGGGGTGCTGGGTGCTCAGTGCTCAGTACTCAGGGTGCTGGGGGCTCAGTGCTCGGGGTGCTGGGTACTCAGTGCTCAGTACTCAGGGTGCTGGGTGCTCAGTGCTCAGGGTGCTGGGTGCTCAGTGCTCAGGGTGCTGGGTGCTCAGTGCTCAGGGTGCTGGGTGCTCAGTACTCAGGGTGCTCGGTGCTTAGTACTCAGGGTGCTGGGTGCTCAGTACTCCGGGTGCTGGGTGCTCAGTGCTCAGTACTCAGGGTTCTGGGTGCTCAGTACTCAGGGTGCTGGGTGCTCAGTGCTCGGGGTGCTCGGTGCTCAGTACTCAGGGTGCTGGGTGCTCAGTGCTCGGGGTGCTCAGTACTCAGGGTGCTGTGTGTTCAGTGCTCAGGGTGCTGGGTGCTCAGTACTCAGGGTGCTCGGTGCTTAGTACTCAGGGTGCTGGGTGCTCAGTACTCCGGGTGCTGGGTGCTCAGTGCTCGGGGTGCTCGGTGCTCAGTGCTCAAGGTGCTGGGTGCTCAGTACTCAGGGTGATCATTGCTCAGGGTGCTGGGTGCTCAGTACTCAGGGTGCTGGGTGCTCAGTACTCAGGGTGCTCAGTGCTCAGTACTCAGGGTGCTCAGTGCTCAGTACTAAGGGTGCTCAGTGCTCAGGGTGCTGGGTGCTCAGTGTTCGGGGGGCTCGGTGCTCAGTACTCAGGGTGCTGGGTGCTCAGTGCTCATGGTGCTGGGTGCTCAGTGCTCAGGGTGCTGGTTGCTCAGTGCTCAGGGTGCTGGGCGCTCAGTACTCAGGGATTTCGGTGCTCAGTACTCGGGGTGCTCAATGCTCAGTACTCAGGGTGCTGGGTGCTCAGTGCTCAGGGTGCTGGGTGCTCAGTACTCAGGGTGCTGGGTGCTCGGTGCTCAGTACGCTGGGTGCTCAGTACTCAGGTTGCTGGGTGCTCAGTACTCAGGGTGCTGGGTGCTCAGTACTCAGGGTGCTCGGTGCTCAGTACTCAGGGTGCTGGGTGCTCAGTGCTCAGGGTGCTGGGTGCTCAGTGCTCGGGGTGCTCGCTGCTCAGTACGCTGGGTGCTCAGTACTCAGGGTGCTGGGTGCTCAGTACGCTGGGTGCTCAGTACTCAGGGTGCTGTGTGCTCAGTACTCAGGGAGCTGGGTGCTCAGTACTCAGGGTGCTGGGTGCTTAGTACTCAGGGTGCTTGCTGCTCAGTGCTCAGGGTGCTCGGTGCTCAGTGCTCGGGGTGCTGCGTGCTCAGTACTCAGGGTGCTCAGTGCTCAGTGCTCTGGGTGCTGGGTGCTCTGTGCTCGGGGTGCTGGGTGCTCATTGCTCAGGGTGCTGGGTGCTCAGTGCTCAGGGTTCTGGGTGCTCAGTGCTCGGGGCGCTGGGTGCTCAGTTCTCAGGGTGCTGTGTGCTCAGTGCTCAGGGTTCTGGGTGCTCAGTGCTCGGGGCGCTGGGTACTCAGTGCTCGGGGTGCTCGGAGCTCAGTACTCAGTGTGCTGGGTGCTCAGTGCTCGGGGTGCTCGGTGCTCAGTACTCAGGGTGCTGGGTGCTCAGTGCTCGGGGTGCTCGGTGCTCAGTACTCAGGGTGCTGGGTGCTCAGTGCTCGGGGTGCTCGGTGCTCAGTACGTTGTGTGCTCACTACTCAGGGTGCTGGGTGCTCAGTGCTCAGGGTGCTGGGTGCTGAGTGCTCAGGGTGCTGGGTGCTGAGTGCTCAGGGTGCTGGGTGCTCAGTACTCAGGGTGCTGGGTGCGCAGTGCTCGGGGTGCTGGGTGCTGAGTACTCAGGGTGCTGGGTGCTCAGTGCTCAGGGTGCTGGGTGCTCAGTACTCGGGGTGCTGGGTGCTCAGTACTCAGGGTGCTGGGTGCTCAGTACTCAGGGTGCTGGGTGATCAGTACTCGGGTGCTGGGTGCTCAGTGCTCAGAGTGCTGGGTGCTCAGTGCTCGGGGTGCTGGGTGCTCAGTGCTCAGTACTCAGGGTGCTGGGTGCTCAGTGCTCTTGGTGCTGAGTGCACAGTGCTCAGTACTCAGGGTGCTGGGTGCTCAGTGCTCAGGGTACTGGGTGCTCAGTGCTCAGGGTGCTGGGTACTCAGTGCTCGGGGTGCTGGGTGCTCAGTACTCAGGGTGCTGGGTGTTCAGTACTCAGGGTGCTCAGTGCTCAGTACTCAGGGTGCTCAGTGCTCAGTACTCAGGGTGCTCAGTGCTCAGGGTGCTGGGTGCTCAGTGCTCGGGGTGCTGGGTGCTCAGTCCTCAGGGTGCTGGGTGCTGAGTGCTCAGGGTGCTCGGTGCTCAGTGCTCAGGGTGCTGGGTGCTCAGTACTCAGGGTGCTGGGTGCGCAGTGCTCGGGGTGCTGGGTGCTCAGTGCTCAGGGTGCTGGGTGCTCAGTGCTCAGGGTGCTGGTTGCTCAGTACTCGGGGTGCTGGGTGCTCAGTACTCAGGGTGCTGGGTGCTCAGTACTCAGGGTGCTGGGTGATCAGTACTTGGGTGCTGGGTGCTCAATGCTCGGGGTGCTGGGTGCTCAGTGCTCAGTACTCAGGGTGCTGGGTGCTCAGTGCTCGGGGTGCTGGGTGCACAGTGCTCAGTACTCAGGGTGCTGGGTGCTCAGTGCTCAGGGTGCTGGGTACTCAGTGCTCGGGGTGCTGGGTGCTCAGTACTCAGGGTGCTGGGTGCTCAGTACTCAGGGTGCTCAGTGCTCAGTACTCAGGGTGCTCAGTGCTCAGTACTCAGGGTGCTCAGTGCTCAGGGTGCTGGGTGCTCAGTGCTCGGGGTGCTGGGTGCTCAGTCCTAAGGGTGCTGGGTGCTCAGTGCTTAGGGTGCTCGGTGCTCAGTGCTCAGGGTGCTGGGTGCTCAGTACTCAGGGTGCTGGGTGCTCAGTGCTCGGGGTGCTGGGTGCTCAGTACTCAGGGTGCTGGGTGCTCAGTGCTCAGGGTGCTGGGTGCTCAGTGCTCAGGGTGCTCGGTGCTTAGTACTCGGGGTGCTGGGTGCTCAGTACTCAGGGTTCTGGGTGCTCAGTGCTCAGGGTGCTGGGTGCTCAGTGCTCAGGGTGCTGGGTGCTCAGTACTCAGGGTGCTGGGTTCTCAGTACTCAGGGTGCTGGGTGCTCAGTTCTCAGGGTGCTGGGTGCTCAGTGCTCGGGGTGCTGGGTGCTCAGTGCTCGGTGTGCTCGGTGCTCAGTACTCAGGGTGCTGGGTGCTCAGTGCTCGGGGTGCTCAGTACTCAGGGTGCTGTGTGTTCAGTGCTCAGGGTGCTGGTTACTCAGTACTCAGGGTGCTCGGTGCTTAGTACTCAGGGTGCTGGGTGCTCAGTACTCCGGGTGCTGGGTGCTCAGTGCTCGGGGTGCTCTGTGCTCAGTGCTCAAGGTGCTGGGTGCTCAGAACTCAGGGTGATCATTGCTCAGGTTGCTGGGTGCTCAGTTCTCAGGGTGCTGGGTGCCCAGTACTCAGGGTGCTCAGTGCTCAGTACACAGGGTGCTCAGTGCTCAGTACTAAGGGTGCTCAGTGATCAGGCTGCTGGGTGCTCAGTACTCGGGGTGCTCGGTGCTCAGTCCTCAGGGTGCTGGGTGCTCAGTACTCAGGGAGCTGGGTGCTCAGTACTCAGGGTGCTGGGTGCTCAGTACTCGGGTGCTGGGTGCTCAGTGCTCAGGGTGCTGGGTGCTCAGTACTCAGGGTGCTGGGTGCTCGGTGCTCAGTACGCTGGGTGCTCAGTACTCAGGTTGCTGGGTGCTCAGTACTCAGGGTGCTGGGTGCTCAGTACTCAGGGTGCTCGGTGCTCAGTACTCAGGGTGCTGGGTGCTCAGTGCTCAGGGTGCTGGGTGCTCAGTGCTCGGGGTGCTCGGTGCTCAGTACGCTGGGTGCTCAGTACTCAGGGTGCTGTGTGCTCAGAACTCAGGGTGCTGGGTGCTCAGTACTCGGGTGCTGGGTGCTCAGTGCTCAGGGTGCTGGGTGCTCAGTACTCAGGGTGCTGGGTGCTCGGTGCTCAGTACGCTGGGTGCTCAGTACTCAGGTTGCTGGGTGCTCAGTACTCAGGGTGCTGGGTGCTCAGTACTCAGGGTGCTCGGTGCTCAGTACTCAGGGTGCTGGGTGCTCAGTGCTCAGGGTGCTGGGTGCTCAGTGCTCGGGGTGCTCGGTGCTCAGTACGCTGGGTGCTCAGTACTCAGGGTGCTGTGTGCTCAGTACTCAGGGTGCTGTCTGCTCAGTACTCAGGGTGCTGGGTGCTCAGTACGCTGGGTGCTCAGTACTGAGGGTGCTGGGTGCTCAGTACTCAGGGTGCTGTGTGCTCAGTACTCAGGGTGCTGGGTGCTCAGTACTCAGGGTGCTGGGTGCTCAGTGCTCAGGGTGCTGGGTGCTCAGTACTCAGGGTGCTGGGTGCTCAGTGCTTGGGGTGCTCGGTGCTCAGTACGCTGGGTGCTCAGTACTCAGGGTGCTCGGTGCTCAGTACGCTGGGTGCTCAGTACTCAGGGTGCTGGGTGCTCAGTACTCAGGGTGCTGTGTGCTCAGTACTCAGGGTGCTGGGTGCTCAGTACTCAGGGTGCTGGGTGCTTAGTACTCAGGGTGCTGGCTGCTCAGTGCTCAGGGTGCTCGGTGCTCAGTGCTCAGGGTGCTGGGTGCTCAGTACTCAGGGTGCTCAGTGCTCAGTGCTCTGGGTGCTGGGTGCTCTGTGCTCGGGGTGCTGGGTGCTCATTGCTCAGGGTGCTATGTGCTCAGTACTCAGGGTGATCAGTGCTCAGTGCTCGGGGTGCTGGGTGCTCAGTGCTCGGGGTGCTGGGTGCTCAGTTCTCAGGGTGCTGTGTGCTCAGTGCTCAGGGTTCTGGGTGCTCAGTGCTCGGGGCGCTGGGTACTCAGTGCTCGGGGTGCTCGGGCTCAGTACTCAGTGTGCTGGGTGCTCAGTGCTCGGTGTGCTCGGTGCTCAGTACTCAGGGTGCTGGGTGCTCAGTGCTCGGGGTGCTCGGTGCTCAGTACATTGTGTGCTCACTACTCAGGGTGCTGGGTGCTCAGTGCTCAGGGTGCTGGGTGCTGAGTGCTCAGGGTGCTGGGTGCTCAGTGCTCAGGGTGCTGGGTGCTCAGTACTCAGGGTGCTGGGTGCGCAGTGCTCGGGGTGCTGGGTGCTGAGTGCTCAGGGTGCTGGGTGCTCAGTGCTCAGTGTGCTGGGTGCTCAGTACTCGGGGTGCTGGGTGCTCAGTACTCAGGGTGCTGGGTGCTCAGTACTCAGGGTGATGGGTGATCAGTACTCGGGTGCTGGGTGCTCAGTGCTCAGAGTGCTGGGTGCTCAGTGCTCGGGGTGCTGGGTGCTCAGTGCTCAGTACTCAGGGTGCTAGGTGCTCAGTGCTCTTGGTGCTGGGTGCACAGTGCTCAGTACTCAGGGTGCTGGGTGCTCAGTGCTCAGGGTGATGGGTGCTCAGTGCTCAGGGTGCTGGGTTCTCAGTGCTCAGGGTACTGGGTGCTCAGTGCTCAGGGTGCTGGGTACTCAGTGCTCGGGGTGCTGGGTGCTCAGTACTCAGGGTGCTGGGTGCTCAGTACTCAGGGTGCTCAGTGCTCAGTACTCAGGGTGCTCAGTGCTCAGTACTCAGGGTGCTCAGTGCTCAGGGTGCTGGGTGCTCAGTGCTCGGGGTGCTGGGTGCTCAGTCCTCAGGGTGCTGGGTGCTGAGTGCTCAGGGTGCTCGGTGCTCAGTGCTCAGGGTGCTGGGTGCTCAGTACTCAGGGTGCTGGGTGCGCAGTGCTCGGGGTGCTGGGTGCTCAGTGCTCAGGGTGCTGGGTGCTCAGTGCTCAGGGTGCTGGTTGCTCAATACTCGGGGTTCTGGGTGCTCAGTACTCAGGGTGCTGGGTGCTCAGTACTCAGGGTGCTGGGTGATCAGTACTCGGGTGCTGGGTGCTCAATGCTCGGGGTGCTGGGTGCTCAGTGCTCAGTACTCAGGGTGCTGGGTGCTCAGTGCTCGGGGTGCTGGGTGCACAGTGCTCAGTACTCAGGGTGATGGGTGCTCAGTGCTCAGGGTGCTGGGTACTCAGTGCTCGGGGTGCTGGGTGCTCAGTACTCAGGGTGCTGGGTGCTCAGTACTCAGGGTGCTCAGTGCTCAGTACTCAGGGTGCTCAGTGCTCAGTACTCAGGGTGCTCAGTGCTCAGGGTGCTGGGTGCTCAGTGCTCGGGGTGCTGGGTGCTCAGTCCTAAGGGTGCTGGGTGCCCAGTGCTCAGGGTGCTCGGTGCTCAGTGCTCAGGGTGCTGGGTTCTCAGTACTCAGGGTGCTGGGTGCTCAGTGCTCGGGGTGCTGGGTGCTCAGTACTCAGGGTGCTGGGTGCTCAGTGCTCAGGGTGCTGGGTGCTCAGTGCTCATGGTGCTCGGTGCTTAGTACTCGGGGTGCTGGGTGCTCAGTACTCAGGGTTCTGGGTGCTCAGTGCTCAGGGTGCTGGGTGCTCAGTGCTCAGGGTGCTGGGTGCTCAGTACTCAGGGTGCTGGGTGCTCAGTACTCAGGGTGCTGGGTGCTCAGTTCTCAGGGTGCTGGGTGCTCAGTGCTCGGGGTGCTGGGTGCTCAGTGCTCGGTGTGCTCGGTGCTCAGTACTCAGGGTGCTGGGTGCTCAGTGCTCGGGGTGCTCAGTACTCAGGGTGCTGTGTGTTCAGTGCTCAGGGTGCTGGGTACTCAGTACTCAGGGTGCTCGGTGCTTAGTACTCAGGGTGCTGGGTGCTCAGTACTCCGGGTGCTGGGTGCTCAGTGCTCGGGGTGCTCTGTGCTCAGTGCTCAAGGTGCTGGGTGCTCAGAACTCAGGGTGATCATTGCTCAGGGTGCTGGGTGCTCAGTTCTCAGGGTGCTGGGTGCCCAGTACTCAGGGTGCTCAGTGCTCAGTACTCAGGGTGCTCAGTGCTCAGTACTAAGGGTGCTCAGTGATCAGGCTGCTGGGTGCTCAGTACTCGGGGTGCTCGGTGCTCAGTCCTCAGGGTGCTGGGTGCTCAGTACTCAGGGAGCTGGGTGCTCAGTACTCAGGGTGCTGGGTGCTCAGTATTCGGGTGCTGGGTGCTCAGTGCTCAGGGTGCTGGGTGCTCAGTGCTTGGGGTGCTGGGTGCTCAGTGCTCAGTACTCAGGGTGCTGGGGGCTCAGTGCTCGGGGTGCTGGGTGCTCAGTGCTCAGTACTCAGGGTGCTGGGTGCTCAGTGCTCAGGGTGCTGGGTGCTCAGTGCTCAGGGTGCTGGGTGCTCAGTACTCAGGGTGCTGGGTGCGCAGTGCTCGGTGTGCTGGGTGCTCATTGCTCAGGGTGCTGGGTGCTCAGTGCTCAGGGTGCTGGGTGCTCAGTGCTCGGGGCGCTGGGTGCTCAGTGCTCGGGGTGCTCGGAGCTCAGTACTCAGTGTGCTGGGTGCTCAGTGCTGGGGGTGCTCGGTGCTCAGTACTCAGGGTGCTGGGTGCTCAGTGCTCGGGGTGCTCGGTGCTCAGTACGTTGGGTGCTCACTACTCAGGGTGCTGGGTGCTCAGTGCTCAGGTTGCTGGGTGCTGAGTGCTCAGGGTGCTGGGTGCTCAGTGCTCAGGGTGCTGGGTGCTCAGTACTCAGGGTGCTGGGTGCTCAGTGCTCGGGGTGCTGGGTGCTCAGTGCTCAGGGTGCTGGGTGCTCAGTGCTCAGGGTGCTGGGTGCTCAGTACTCGGGGTGCTGGGTGCTCAGTACTCAGGGTGCTGGGTGCTCAGTACTCAGGGTGCTGGGTGATCAGTACTCGGGTGCTGGGTGCTCAGTGCTCAGAGCGCTGGGTGCTCAGTGCTCGGTGTGCTGGGTGCTCAGTGCTCAGTACTCAGGGTGCTGGGTGCTCAGTGCTCTTGGTGCTGGGTGCACAGTGCTCAGTACTCAGGGTGCTGGGTGCTCAGTGCTCAGGGTGCTGGGTGCTCAGTGCTCAGGGTGCTGGGTGCTCAGTGCTCAGGGTGCTGGGTGCTCAGTGCTCAGGGTGCTGGGTACTCAGTGCTCGGGGTGCTGGGTGCTCAGTACTCAGGGTGCTGGGTGCTCAGTACTCAGGGTGCTGGTTGCTCAGTGCTCAGGGTGCTGGGTGCTCAGTACTCAGGGTGCTGGGTGCTCAGTGCTCGGGGCGCTGGGTGCTCAGTGCTCGGGGTGCTCGGAGCTCAGTACTCAGGGTGCTGGGTGCTCAGTGCTCGGGTTGCTCGGTGCTCAGTACGCTGGGTGCTCAGTACTCAGGGTGCTGGGTGCTCAGTACTCAGGGTGCTGTGTGCTCAGTACTCAGGGTGCTGGGTGCTCAGTACTCAGGGTGCTGTGTGCTCAGTACTCAGGGTGCTGGGTGCTTAGTACTCAGGGTGCTGGCTGCTCAGTGCTCAGGGTGCTCGGTGCTCAGTGCTCGGGGTGCTGGGTGCTCAGTACTCAGGGTGCTCAGTGCTCAGTGCTCTGGGTGCTGGGTGCTCTGTGCTCGGGGTGCTGGGTGCTCATTGCTCAGGGTGCTGGGTGCTCAGTACTCAGGGTGCTCAGTGCTCAGTGCTCGGGGTGCTTGGTGCTCAGTGCTCGGGGTGCTGGGTGCTCAGTTCTCAGGGTGCTGGGTGCTCAGTGCTCAGGGTTCTGGGTGCTCAGTGCTCGGGGCGCTGGGTACTCAGTGCTCGGGGTGCTCGGAGCTCAGTACTCAGTGTGCTGGGTGCTCAGTGCTCGGGGTGCTCGGTGCTCAGTACTCAGGGTGCTGGGTGCTCAGTGCTCGGGGTGCTCGGTGCTCAGTACGTTGTGTGCTCACTACTCAGGGTGCTGGGTGCTCAGTGCTCAGGTTTCTGGGTGCTGAGTGCTCAGGGTGCTGGGTGCTCAGTGCTCAGGGTGCTGGGTGCTCAGTACTCAGGGTGCTGGGTGCGCAGTGCTCGGGGTGCTGGGTGCTGAGTGCTCAGGGTGCTGGGTGCTCAGTGCTCAGGGTGCTGGGTGCTCAGTACTCGGGGTGCTGGGTGCTCAGTACTCAGGGTCCTGGGTGCTCAGTACTCAGGGTGCTGGGTGATCAGTACTCGGGTGCTGGGTGCTCAGTGCTCAGAGTGCTGGGTGCTCAGTGCTCGGGGTGCTGGGTGCTCAGTGCTCAGTACTCAGGGTGCTGGGTGCTCAGTGCTCTTGGTGCTGGGTGCACAGTGCTCAGTACTCAGGGTGCTGGGTGCTCAGTGCTCAGGGTGCTGGGTGCTCAGTGCTCAGGGTGCTGGGTGCTCAGTGCTCAGGGTGCTGGGTGCTCAGTGCTCAGGGTGATGGGTACTCAGTGCTCGGGGTGCTGGGTGCTCAGTACTCAGGGTGCTGGGTGCTCAGTACTCAGGGTGCTCAGTGCTCAGTACTCAGGGTGCTCAGTGCTCAGTACTCAGGGTGCTCAGTGCTCAGGGTGCTGGGTGCTCAGTGCTCGGGGTGCTGGGTGCTCAGTCCTCAGGGTGCTGGGTGCTCAGTGCTCAGGGTGCTGGGTGCTCAGTGCTCGGGGTGCTGGGTGCTCAGTACTCAGGGTGCTGGGTGCTCAGTGCTCAGTGTGCTGGGTGCTCAGTGCTCAGGGTGCTCGTTGCTTAGTACTCAGGGTGCTGGGTGCTCAGTACTCAGGGTGCTGGGTGCTCAGTGCTCAGGGTGCTGGGTGCTCAGTGCTCAGGGTGCTGGGTGCTCAGTACTCAGGGTGCTGGGTGCTCAGTTCTCGGGGTGCTGGGTGCTCAGTACTCAGGGAGCTGGGTGCTCAGTACTCAGGGTGCTGGGTGCTCAGTACTCGGGTGCTGGGTGCTCAGTGCTCAGGGTGCTGGGTGCTCAGTGCTTGGGGTGCTGGGTGCTCAGTGCTCAGTACTCAGGGTGCTGGGGGCTCAGTGCTCGGGGTGCTGGGTGCTCAGTGCTCAGTACTCAGGGTGCTGGGTGCTCAGTGCTCAGGGTGCTGGGTGCTCAGTGCTCAGGGTGCTGGGTGCTCAGTACTCAGGGTCCTCGGTGCTTAGTACTCAGGGTGCTGGGTGCTCAGTACTCCGGGTGCTGGGTGCTCAGTGCTCAGTACTCAGGGTTCTGGGTGCTCAGTACTCAGGGTGCTGGGTGCTCAGTGCTCGGGGTGCTTGGTGCTCAGTACTCAGGGTGCTGGGTGCTCAGTGCTCGGGGTGCTCAGTACTCAGGGTGCTGTGTGTTCAGTGCTCAGGGTGCTGGGTGCTCAGTACTCAGGGTGCTCGGTGCTTAGTACTCAGGGTGCTGGGTGCTCAGTACTCCGGGTGCTGGTTGCTCAGTGCTCGGGGTGCTCGGTGCTCAGTGCTCAAGGTGCTGGGTGCTCAGTACTCAGGGTGATCATTGCTCAGGTTGCTGGGTGCTCAGTACTCAGGGTGCTGGGTGCTCAGTACTCAGGGTGCTCAGTGCTCAGTACTCAGGGTGCTCAGTGCTCAGTACTAAGGGTGCTCAGTGCTCAGGGTGCTGGGTGCTCAGTGTTCGGGGGGCTCGGTGCTCAGTACTCAGGGTGCTGGGTGCTCAGTGCTCATGGTGCTGGGTGCTCAGTGCTCAGGGTGCTGGTTGCTCAGTGCTCAGGGTGCTGGGCGCTCAGTACTCAGGGTTTTCGGTGCTCAGTACTCGGGGTGCTCAGTGCTCAGTACTCAGGGTGCTGGGTGCTCAGTGCTCAGGGTGCTGGGTGCTCAGTACTCAGCGTGCTAGGTGCTCAGTACTCAGGGTGCTCGGTGCTCAGTACTCAGGGTGCTGGGTGCTCAGTGCTCAGGGTGCTGGGTGCTCAGTGCTCGGGGTGCTCGGTGCTCAGTACGCTGGGTGCTCAGTACTCAGGGTGCTGGGTGCTCAGTACGCTGGGTGCTCAGTACTCAGGGTGCTGTGTGCTCAGTACTCAGGGTGCTGTGTGCTCAGTACTCAGGGTGCTGGGTGCTCAGTACGCTGGGTGCTCAGTACTGAGGGTGCTGGGTGCTCAGTACTCAGGGTGCTGTGTGCTCAGTAGTCAGGGTGCTGGGTGCCCAGTACTCAGGGTGCTGGGTGCTCAGTGCTCAGGGTGCTGGGTGCTCAGTACTCAGGGTGCTGGGTGCTCAGTGCTCGGGGTGCTCGGTGCTCAGTACGCTGGGTGCTCAGTACTCAGGGTGCTCCGTGCTCAGTACGCTGGGTGCTCAGTACTCAGGGTGCTGGGTGCTCAGTACTCAGGGTGCTGTGTGCTCAGTACTCAGGGTGCTGGGTGCTCAGTACTCAGGGTGCTGGGTGCTCAGTGCTCAGGGTGCTGGGTGCTCAGTGCTCAGGGTGCTGGGTGCTCAGTGCTCAGGGTGCTGGGTTCTCAGTGCTCAGGGTACTGGGTGCTCAGTGCTCAGGGTGCTGGGTACTCAGTGCTCGGGGTGCTGGGTGCTCAGTACTCAGGGTGCTGGGTGCTCAGTACTCAGGGTGCTCAGTGCTCAGTACTCAGGGTGCTCAGTGCTCAGTACTCAGGGTGCTCAGTGCTCAGGGTGCTGGGTGCTCAGTGCTCGGGGTGCTGGGTGCTCAGGCCTCAGGGTGCTGGGTGCTGAGTGCTCAGGGTGCTCGGTGCTCAGTGCTCAGGGTGCTGGGTGCTCAGTACTCAGGGTGCTGGGTGCGCAGTGCTCGGGGTGCTGGGTGCTCAGTGCTCAGGGTGCTGGGTGCTCAGTGCTCAGGGTGCTGGTTGCTCAGTACTCGGGGTGCTGGGTGCTCAGTACTCAGGGTGCTGGGTGCTCAGTACTCAGGGTGCTGGGTGATCAGTACTTGGGTGCTGGGTGCTCAATGCTCGGGGTGCTGGGTGCTCAGTGCTCAGTACTCAGGGTGCTGGGTGCTCAGTGCTCGGGGTGCTGGGTGCACAGTGCTCAGTACTCAGGGTGCTGGGTGCTCAGTGCTCAGGGTGCTGGGTACTCAGTGCTCCGGGTGCTGGGTGCTCAGTACTCAGGGTGCTGGGTGCTCAGTACTCAGGGTGCTCAGTGCTCAGTACTCAGGATGCTCAGTGCTCAGTACTCAGGGTGCTCAGTGCTCAGGGTGCTGGGTGCTCAGTGCTCGGGGTGCTGGGTGCTCAGTCCTAAGGGTGCTGGGTGCTCAGTGCTCAGGGTGCTCGGTGCTCATTGCTCAGGGTGCTGGGTGCTCAGTACTCAGGGTGCTGGGTGCTCAGTGCTCGGGGTGCTGGGTGCTCAGTACTCAGGGTGCTGGGTGCTCAGTGCTCAGGGTGCTGGGTGCTCAGTGCTCAGGGTGCTCGGTGCTTAGTACTCGGGGTGCTGGGTGCTCAGTACTCAGGGTTCTGGGTGCTCAGTGCTCAGGGTGCTGGGTGCTCAGTGCTCAGGGTGCTGGGTGCTCAGTACTCAGGGTGCTGGGTGCTCAGTACTCAGGGTGCTGGGTGCTCAGTTCTCAGGGTGCTGGGTGCTCAGTGCTCGGGGTGCTGGGTGCTCAGTGCTCGGTGTGCTCGGTGCTCAGTACTCAGGGTGCTGGGTGCTCAGTGCTCGGGGTGCTCAGTACTCAGGGTGCTGTGTGTTCAGTGCTCAGGGTGCTGGTTACTCAGTACTCAGGGTGCTCGGTGCTTAGTACTCAGGGTGCTGGGTGCTCAGTACTCCGGGTGCTGGGTGCTCAGTGCTCGGGGTGCTCTGTGCTCAGTGCTCAAGGTGCTGGGTGCTCAGAACTCAGGGTGATCATTGCTCAGGGTGCTGGGTGCTCAGTTCTCAGGGTGCTGGGTGCCCAGTACTCAGGGTGCTCAGTGCTCAGTACTCAGGGTGCTCAGTGCTCAGTACTAAGGGTGCTCAGTGATCAGGCTGCTGGGTGCTCAGTACTCGGGGTGCTCGGTGCTCAGTCCTCAGGGTGCTGGGTGCTCAGTACTCAGGGAGCTGGGTGCTCAGTACTCAGGGTGCTGGGTGCTCAGTACTCGGGTGCTGGGTGCTCAGTGCTCAGGGTGCTGGGTGCTCAGTGCTTGGGGTGCTGGGTGCTCAGTGCTCAGTACTCAGGGTGCTGGGGGCTCAGTGCTCGGGGTGCTGGGTGCTCAGTGCTCAGTACTCAGGGTGCTGGGTGCTCAGTGCTCAGGGTGCTGGGTGCTCAGTGCTCAGGGTGCTGGGTGCTCAGTGCTCAGGGTGCTGGTTGCTCAGTACTCGGGGTGCTGGGTGCTCAGTACTCAGGGAGCTGGGTGCTCAGTACTCAGGGTGCTGGGTGCTTAGTACTCAGGGTGCTCCCTGCTCAGTGCTCAGGGTGCTCGGTGCTCAGTGCTCGGGGTGCTGGGTGCTCAGTACTCAGGGTGCTAAGTGCTCAGTGCTCTGGGTGCTGGGTGCTCTGTGCTCGGGGTGCTGGGTGCTCATTGCTCAGGGTGCTGGGTGCTCAGTGCTCAGGGTTCTGGGTGCTCAGTGCTCGGGGCGCTGGGTGCTCAGTTCTCAGGGTGCTGTGTGCTCAGTGCTCAGGGTTCTGGGTGCTCAGTGCTCGGGGCACTTGGTACTCAGTGCTCGGGGTGCTCGGAGCTCAGTACTCAGTGTGCTGGTTGCTCAGTGCTCGGGGTGCTCGGTGCTCAGTACTCAGGGTGCTGGGTGCTCAGTGCTCGGGGTGCTCGGTGCTCAGTACTCAGGGTGCTGGGTGCTCAGTGCTCGGGGTGCTCGGTGCTCAGTACGTTGTGTGCTCACTACTCAGGGTGCTGGGTGCTCAGTGCTCAGGGTGCTGGGTGCTGAGTGCTCAGGGTGCTGGGTGCTCAGTGCTCAGGGTGCTGGGTGCTCAGTACTCAGGGTGCTGGGTGCGCAGTGCTCGGGGTGCTGGGTGCTGAGTACTCAGGGTGCTGGGTGCTCAGTGCTCAGGGTGCTGGGTGCTCAGTACTCGGGGTGCTGGGTGCTCAGTACTCAGGGTGCTGGGTGCTCAGTACTCAGGGTGCTGGGTGATCAGTACTCGGGTGCTGGGTGCTCAGTGCTCAGAGTGCTGGGTGCTCAGTGCTCGGGGTGCTGGGTGCTCAGTGCTCAGTACTCAGGGTGCTGGGTGCTCAGTGCTCTTGGTGCTGAGTGCACAGTGCTCAGTACTCAGGGTGCTGGGTGCTCAGTGCTCAGGGTGCTGGGTGCTCAGTGCTCAGGGTGCTGGGTACTCAGTGCTCAGGGTACTGGGTGCTCAGTGCTCAGGGTGCTGGGTACTCAGTGCTCGGGGTGCTGGGTGCTCAGTACTCAGGGTGCTGGGTGCTCAGTACTCAGGGTGCTCAGTGCTCAGTACTCAGGGTGCTCAGTGCTCAGTACTCAGGGTGCTCAGTGCTCAGGGTGCTGGGTGCTCAGTGCTCGGGGTGCTGGGTGCTCAGTCCTCAGGTTGCTGGGTGCTGAGTGCTCAGGGTGCTCGGTGCTCAGTGCTCAGGGTGCTGGGTGCTCAGTACTCAGGGTGCTGGGTGCGCAGTGCTCGGGGTGCTGGGTGCTCAGTGCTCAGGGTGCTGGGTGCTCAGTGCTCAGGGTGCTGGTTGCTCAGTACTCGGGGTGCTGGGTGCTCAGTACTCAGGGTGCTGGGTGCTCAGTACTCAGGGTGCTGGGTGATCAGTACTTGGGTGCTGGGTGCTCAATGCTCGGGGTGCTGGGTGCTCAGTGCTCAGTACTCAGGGTGCTGGGTGCTCAGTGCTCGGGGTGCTGGGTGCACAGTGCTCAGTACTCAGGGTGCTGGGTGCTCAGTGCTCAGGGTGCTGGGTACTCAGTGCTCGGGGTGCTGGGTGCTCAGTACTCAGGGTGCTGGGTGCTCAGTACTCAGGGTGCTCAGTGCTCAGTACTCAGGGTGCTCAGTGCTCAGTACTCAGGGAGCTCAGTGCTCAGGGTGCTGGGTGCTCAGTGCTCGGGGTGCTGGGTGCTCAGTGCTCAGGGTGCTCGGTGCTCATTGCTCAGGGTGCTGGGTGCTCAGTACTCAGGGTGCTGGGTGCTCAGTGCTCGGGGTGCTGGGTGCTCAGTACTCAGGGTGCTGGGTGCTCAGTGCTCGGGGTGCTGGGTGCTCAGTACTCAGGGTGCTGGGTGCTCAGTCCTAAGGGTGCTGGGTGCTCAGTGCTCAGGGTGCTCGGTGCTCATTGCTCAGGGTGCTGGGTGCTCAGTACTCAGGGTGCTGGGTGCTCAGTGCTCGGGGTGCTGGGTGCTCAGTACTCACGGTGCTGGGTGCTCAGTGCTCAGGGTGCTGGGTGCTCAGTGCTCAGGGTGCTCGGTGCTTAGTACTCGGGGTGCTGGGTGCTCAGTACTCAGGGTTCTGGGTGCTCAGTGCTCAGGGTGCTGGGTGCTCAGTGCTCAGGGTGCTGGGTGCTCAGTACTCAGGGTGCTGGGTGCTCAGTACTCAGGGTGCTGGGTGCTCAGTTCTCAGGGTGCTGGGTGCTCAGTGCTCGGGGTGCTGGGTGCTCAGTGCTCGGTGTGCTCGGTGCTCAGTACTCAGGGTGCTGGGTGCTCAGTGCTCGGGGTGCTCAGTACTCAGGGTGCTGTGTGTTCAGTGCTCAGGGTGCTGGTTACTCAGTACTCAGGGTGCTCGGTGCTTAGTACTCAGGGTGCTGGGTGCTCAGTACTCCGGGTGCTGGGTGCTCAGTGCTCGGGGTGCTCTGTGCTCAGTGCTCAAGGTGCTGGGTGCTCAGAACTCAGGGTGATCATTGCTCAGGGTGCTGGGTGCTCAGTTCTCAGGGTGCTGGGTGCCCAGTACTCAGGGTGCTCAGTGCTCAGTACTCAGGGTGCTCAGTGCTCAGTACTAAGGGTGCTCAGTGATCAGGCTGCTGGGTGCTCAGTACTCGGGGTGCTCGGTGCTCATTCCTCAGGGTGCTGGGTGCTCAGTACTCAGGGAGCTGGGTGCTCAGTACTCAGGGTGCTGGGTGCTCAGTACTCGGGTGCTGGGTGCTCAGTGCTCAGGGTGCTGGGTGCTCAGTGCTTGGGGTGCTGGGTGCTCAGTGCTCAGTACTCAGGGTGCTGGGGGCTCAGTGCTCGGGGTGCTGGGTGCTCAGTGCTCAGTACTCAGGGTGCTGGGTGCTCAGTGCTCAGGGTGCTGGGTGCTCAGTGCTCAGGGTGCTGGGTGCTCAGTGCTCAGGGTGCTGGTTGCTCAGTACTCGGGGTGCTGGGTGCTCAGTACTCAGGGAGCTGGGTGCTCAGTACTCAGGGTGCTGGGTGCTTAGTACTCAGGGTGCTGGCTGCTCAGTGCTCAGGGTGCTCGGTGCTCAGTGCTCGGGGTGCTGGGTGCACAGTACTCAGGGTGCTCAGTGCTCAGTGCTCTGGGTGCTGGGTGCTCTGTGCTCGGGGTGCTGGGTGCTCATTGCTCAGGGTGCTGGGTGCTCAGTGCTCAGGGTTCTGGGTGCTCAGTGCTCGGGGCGCTGGGTGCTCAGTACTCAGGGTGCTGTGTGCTCAGTGCTCAGGGTTCTGGGTGCTCAGTGCTCGGGGCGCTTGGTACTCAGTGCTCGGGGTGCTCGGAGCTCAGTACTCAGTGTGCTGGTTGCTCAGTGCTCGGGGTGCTCGGTGCTCAGTACTCAGGGTGCTGGGTGCTCAGTGCTCGGGGTGCTCGGTGCTCAGTACTCAGGGTGCTGGGTGCTCAGTGCTCGGGGTGCTCGGTGCTCAGTACGTTGTGTGCTCACTACTCAGGGTGCTGGGTGCTCAGTGCTCAGGGTGCTGGGTGCTGAGTGCTCAGGGTGCTCCGTGCTCAGTGCTCAGGGTGCTGGTTGCTCAGTACTCAGGGTGCTGGGTGCGCAGTGCTCGGGGTGCTGGGTGCTGAGTACTCAGGGTGCTGGGTGCTCAGTGCTCAGGGTGCTGGGTGCTCAGTACTCGGGGTGCTGGGTGCTCAGTACTCAGGGTGCTGGGTGCTCAGTACTCAGGGTGCTGGGTGATCAGTACTCGGGTGCTGGGTGCTCAGTGCTCAGAGCGCTGGGTGCTCAGTGCTAGGGGTGCTGGGTGCTCAGTGCTCAGTACTCAGGGTGCTGGGTGCTCAGTGCTCTTGGTGCTGAGTGCACAGTGCTCAGTACTCAGGGTGCTGGGTGCTCAGTGCTCAGGGTGCTGGGTGCTCAGTGCTCAGGGTGCTGGGTTCTCAGAGCTCAGGGTACTGGGTGCTCAGTGCTCAGGGTGCTGGGTACTCAGTGCTCGGGGTGCTGGGTGCTCAGTACTCAGGGTGCTGGGTGCTCAGTACTCAGGGTGCTCAGTGCTCAGTACTCAGGGTGCTCAGTGCTCAGTACTCAGGGTGCTCAGTGCTCAGGGTGCTGGGTGCTCAGTGCTCGGGGTGCTGGGTGCTCAGTCCTCAGGTTGCTGGGTGCTGAATGCTCAGGGTGCTCGGTGCTCAGTGCTCAGGGTGCTGGGTGCTCAGTACTCAGGGTGCTGGGTGCGCAGTGCTCGGGGTGCTGGGTGCTCAGTGCTCAGGGTGCTGGGTGCTCAGTGCTCAGGGTGCTGGTTGCTCAGTACTCGGGGTGCTGGGTGCTCAGTACTCAGGGTGCTGGGTGCTCAGTACTCAGGGTGCTGGGTGATCAGTACTTGGGTGCTGGGTGCTCAATGCTCGGGGTGCTGGGTGCTCAGTGCTCAGTACTCAGGGTGCTGGGTGCTCAGTGCTCGGGGTGCTGGGTGCACAGTGCTCAGTACTCAGGGTGCTGGGTGCTCAGTGCTCAGGGTGCTGGGTACTCAGTGCTCGGGGTGCTGGGTGCTCAGTACTCAGGGTGCTGGGTGCTCAGTACTCAGGGTGCTCAGTGCTCAGTACTCAGGGTGCTCAGTGCTCAGTACTCAGGGTGCTCAGTGCTCAGGGTGCTGGGTGCTCAGTGCTCGGGGTGCTGGGTGCTCAGTCCTAAGGGTGCTGGGTGCTCAGTGCTCAGGGTGCTCGGTGCTCAGTGCTCAGGGTGCTGGGTGCTCAGTACTCAGGGTGCTGGGTGCTCAGTGCTCGGGGTGCTGGGTGCTCAGTTCTCAGGGTGCTGGGTGCTCAGTGCTCGGGGTGCTGGGTGCTCAGTGCTCGGTGTGCTCGGTGCTCAGTACTCAGGGTGCTGGGTGCTCAGTGCTCGGGGTGCTCAGTACTCAGGGTGCTGTGTGTTCAGTGCTCAGGGTGCTGGTTACTCAGTACTCAGGGTGCTCGGTGCTTAGTACTCAGGGTGCTGGGTGCTCAGTACTCCGGGTGCTGGGTGCTCAGTGCTCGGGGTGCTCTGTGCTCAGTACACAGGGTGCTCAGTGCTCAGTACTAAGGGTGCTCAGTGATCAGGCTGCTGGGTGCTCAGTACTCGGGGTGCTCGGTGCTCAGTCCTCAGGGTGCTGGGTGCTCAGTACTCAGGGAGCTGGGTGCTCAGTACTCAGGGTGCTGGGTGCTCAGTACTCGGGTGCTGGGTGCTCAGTGCTCAGGGTGCTGGGTGCTCAGTACTCAGGGTGCTGGGTGCTCGGTGCTCAGTACGCTGGGTGCTCAGTACTCAGGTTGCTGGGTGCTCAGTACTCAGGGTGCTGGGTGCTCAGTACTCAGGGTGCTCGGTGCTCAGTACTCAGGGTGCTGGGTGCTCAGTGCTCAGGGTGCTGGGTGCTCAGTGCTCGGGGTGCTCGGTGCTCAGTACGCTGGGTGCTCAGTACTCAGGGTGCTGTGTGCTCAGTACTCAGGGTGCTGGGTGCTCAGTACTCGGGTGCTGGGTGCTCAGTGCTCAGGGTGCTGGGTGCTCAGTACTCAGGGTGCTGGGTGCTCAGTGCTCAGGGTGCTGGGTGCTCAGTGCTCAGGGTGCTCGGTGCTTAGTACTCGGGGTGCTGGGTGCTCAGTACTCAGGGTTCTGGGTGCTCAGTGCTCAGGGTGCTGGGTGCTCAGTGCTCAGGGTGCTGGGTGCTCAGTACTCAGGGTGCTGGGTTCTCAGTACTCAGGGTGCTGGGTGCTCAGTTCTCAGGGTGCTGGGTGCTCAGTGTTCGGGGTGCTGGGTGCTCAGTGCTCGGTGTGCTCGGTGCTCAGTACTCAGGGTGCTGGGTGCTCAGTGCTCGGGGTGCTCAGTACTCAGGGTGCTGTGTGTTCAGTGCTCAGGGTGCTGGTTACTCAGTACTCAGGGTGCTCGGTGCTTAGTACTCAGGGTGCTGGGTGCTCAGTACTCCGGGTGCTGGGTGCTCAGTGCTCGGGGTGCTCTGTGCTCAGTGCTCAAGGTGCTGGGTGCTCAGAACTCAGGGTGATCATTGCTCAGGGTGCTGGGTGCTCAGTTCTCAGGGTGCTGGGTGCCCAGTACTCAGGGTGCTCAGTGCTCAGTACACAGGGTGCTCAGTGCTCAGTACTAAGGGTGCTCAGTGATCAGGCTGCTGGGTGCTCAGTACTCAGGGTGCTGGGTGCTTAGTGCTCGAGGTGCTCGGTGCTCAGTACTCAAGGTGCTGGGTGCTCAGTGCTCAGGGTGCTGGGTGCTCAGTGCTCAGTGTGCTCAGTGCTCAGTGCTCGGGGTGCTGGGTGCTCAGTGCTCGGGGTGCTGGGTGCTCAGTACTCAGGGTGCTGTGTGCTTAGTGCTCAGTACCCAGCGTGCTGGGTGCTCAGTGCTCAGAGTGTTGGGTGCTCAGTACTCAGGGTGCTGGGTGCTCAGTGCTCAGTGCTCAGGGTGCGCAGTGCTCAGGGTGCTGGGTGCTCAGTGCTCGGGGTGCTGGGTGCTCAGTGCTCAGGGTGATTGGTGCTCAGTGCTCAGGGTGCTTTGTGCTCAGTCCTCCGGGTGCTCATTGCTCAGGGTGCTGGGTGCTCAGTGCTCGGGGTGCTCGGTGCTCAGTACTCAGGGTGCTGAGTGCTCAGTACTTAGGGTGCTGGGTGCTCAGTACTCAGGGTGCTGGGTGCTCAGTGCTCGGGGTGCTGGGTACTCAGGGCTGTGGTGCTGGTTGCTCAGTACTCAGTGCTCAGGGTGCTGGGTGCTCAGTGCTCAGTGCTCAGGGTGCTGGTTGCTCAGTACTCAGGGTGCTGGGTGCTCAGTACTCAGGGTGCTGGGTGCTCAGTGCTCAGGGTGCTCTGTGCTCAGTACTCAGGGTGCTGGGTGCTCAGTGCTCGGGGTGCTGCCTGCTCAGTGCTCAGGGTGCTGGGTGCTCAGTGCTCAGGGTGCTGGGTGCTCAGTGCTCAGTGCTCAGGGTGCTGGTTGCTCAGTACTCAGGGTGCTGGGTGCTCAGTACTCAGGGTGCTGGGTGCTCAGTGCTCAGGGTGCTCTGTGCTCAGTACTCAGGGTGCTGGGTGCTCAGTGCTCGGGGTGCTGCGTGCTCAGTGCTCAGGGTGCTGGGTGCTCAGTGCTCAGTGCTCAGGGTGCTGGTTGCTCAGTACTCAGGGTGCTGGGTGCTGAGTACTCAGGGTGCTGGGTGCTCAGTGCTCAGGGTGCTCTGTGCTCAGTACTCAGGGTGCTGGGTGCTCAGTGCTCGGGGTGCTGCGTGCTCAGTGCTCAGGGTGCTGGGTGCTCAGTGCTCAGGGTGCTGGGTGCTCAGTACTCAGGGTGCTGGGTGCTCAGTGCTCGGGGTGCTCGGTGCTCAGTACACGAGGTGCTGGGTGCTCAGTGCTCAGGGTGTTGGGTGCTCAGTCCTCGGGGTGCTCGGTGCTCAGTACTCAGGGTGCTCAGTGCTCAGTACTCGGGGTGCTTGGTGCTCAGTACTCAGGGTGCTCAGTACTCAGTACTCGGGGAGCTGGGTGCTCAGTGCTCAGGGTGCTCAGTGCTTGGGGTGCTGGGTGCTCAGTGCTCGGGGCGCTGGGTCCTCAGTGCTCGGGGTGCAGGGTGCTCAGTACTCGGGGTGCTGGGTGCTCAGTGCTCAGGGTGCTCAGTGCTCAGTACTCAGTGCTCAGGGTGCTCAGTGCTCAGTGCTCAGGGTGCTGGGTGTTCAGTACTCAGGGTGCTGTGTGCTCAGTACTCACGGTGCTGGGTGCTCAGTACTCAGGGTGCTGGGTGCTCAGTGATCAGGATGCTGGGTGCTCAGTACTCAGGGTGCTGGGTGCTCAGTGCTCAGGGTGCTGGGTGCTCAGGGCTCAGGGTGCTGGGTGCTCAGTACTCAGGGTGCTGGGTGCTCAGTAATCAGGGTGCTGGGTGCTCAGTACTCTGGGTGTTGGGTGCTCAGTATTCATGGTGCTGGGTGCTCAGTGCGCAGGGTGCTGGGTGCTCAGTACTCAGGGTGCTGTGTGCTTAGTGCTCGAGGTGCTCGGTGCTCAGAACTCAAGGTGCTGGTTGCTCAGTGCTCATTGTGCTGGGTGCTCAGTGCTCAGTGTGCTCAGTGCTCAGTGCTCGGGGTGCTGGGTGCTCAGTGCTCGGGACGCTGGGTGCTCAGTGCTCGGGGTGCTGGGTGCTCAGTACTCAGGGTGCTGTGTGCTTAGTGCTCAGTACTCAGCGTGCTGGGTGCTCAGTGCTCAGAGTGTTGGGTGTTCAGTACTCAGGGTGCTGGGTGCTCAGTGCTCAGGGTGCTCAGTGCTCAGGGTGCTCAGTGTTCAGGGTCCTGGGTGCTCAGGGTGCTGGGTGCTCAGTGCTCGGGGTGCTGGGTGCTCAGTGATCAGTGCTCAGGGATCTGGGTGTTCAGTGCTCAGTGCTCAGGGTGCTGGGTGTTCAGTACTCAGGGTGCTCAGTGCTCAGTGCTCAGGGTGCTGGGTGCTCAGTACTCAGGGTGCTGGGTGCTCAGTGCTAGGGGTGCTGGGTGCTCAGTGCTCAGGGTGATCAGTGCTCAGTACTCAGGGTGCTGGGTGCTCAGTGCTCAGGGTGCTGGGTGCTCAGTCCTCAGGGTGCTCAGTACTCAGGGTGCTCGGTGCTTAGTGCTCAGTACTCAGGGTGCTCAGTACTCAGGGTGCTGGGTGCTCAGTGCTCGGGGTGCTGGGTGCTTAGTACTCAGGGTGCTGGGTGCTCAGTGCTCGGGGTGCTGGGTGCTCAGTACTCAGGGTGCTGGGTGCTCAGTGCTCGGGGTGCTGGGTGCTCAGTGCTCAGTGTGATCGGTGCTCAGTGCTCAGGGTGCTGGGTGCTCAGTCCTCCGGGTGCTCAGTGCTCAGGGTGCTGGGTGCTCAGTGCTCGGGGTGCTGGGTGCTCAGGGCTGTGGTGCTGGGTGCTCAGTGCTCAGTGCTCAGGGTGCTGGGTGCTCAGTACTCAGTGCTCAGTGTGCTGGTTGCTCAGTACTCAGGGTGCTGGGTGCTCAGTACTCAGGGTGCTGGGTGCTCAGTGCTCAGGGTGCTCTGTGCTCAGTACTCAGGGTGCTGGGTGCTCAGTGCTCGGGGTGCTGCATGCTCAGTGCTCAGGTTGCTGGGTGCTCAGTGCTCAGGGTGCTGGGTGCTCAGTGCTCAGTGCTCAGGGTGCTGGTTGCTCAGTACTCAGGGTGCTGAGTGCTCAGTACTCAGGGTGCTGGGTGCTCAGTACTCAGGGTGCTGGGTGCTCAGGACTCAGTGTGCTGGGTGCTCAGTGTTCAGGGTGCTGGGTGCTCAGTGCTCAGGGTGCTGGGTGCTCAGTGCTCGGGGTGCTGGGTGCTCAGGGCTGTGGTGCTGGGTGCTCAGTACTCAGTGCTCAGGGTGCTGGGTGCTCAGTGCTCAGTGCTCAGGGTGCTGGTTGCTCAGTACTCAGGGTGCTGGGTGCTCAGTACTCAGGGTGCTGGGTTCTCAGTGCTCAGGTTGCTCTGTGCTCAGTACTCAGGGTGCTGGGTGCTCAGTGCTCGGGTGCTGCGTGCTCAGTGCTCAGGGTGCTGTGTGCTCAGTGCTCAGGGTGCTGGGTGCTCAGTACTCAGGGTGCTGGGTGCTCAGTGCTCGGGGCGCTCGGTGCTCAGTACTCAAGGTGCTGGGTGCTCAGTGCTCAGGGTGCTGGGTACTCAGTCCTCGGGGTGCTCCGTGCTCAGTGATCAGGGTGCTGGGTGCTCAGTACTCAGGGTGCTCGGTGCTCAGTACTCAGGGTTCTCAGTGCTCAGTACTCAGGGTGCTGGGTGCTCAGTGCTCAGGGTGCTCGGTGCTCAGTACTCAGGGTGCTCAGTGCTTAGTAATCGGGGTGCTTCATGCTCAGTACTCAGGGTGCTCAGTGCTCAGTACTCGGGGTACTGGGTGCTCAGTGCTCAGGGTGCTCAGTGCTCAGTGCTCGGGGTGCTGGGTGCTCAGTGCTCGCGGCGCTGGGTGCTCAGTGCTCGGGGTGCTGGGTGCTCAGTACTCGGGGTGCTGGGTGCTCAGTGCTCAGGGTGCTCAGTACTCAGTACTCAGTGCTCAGGGTGCTCAGTGCTCAGTGCTCAGGGTGCTGGGTGTTCAGTACTCAGGGTGCTGGGTGCTCAGTACTCACGGTGCTGGGTGCTCAGTGCTCAGGGTGCTGGGTGCTCAGTGCTCAGGGTGCTCAGTACTCAGTACTCAGTGCTCAGGGTGCTCAGTGCTCAGTGCTCAGGGTGCTGGTTGCTCAGTACTCAGGGTGCTGGGTGCTCAGTACTCAGGGTGCTGGGTGCTCAGTGCTCAGTGCTCAGTGCTCAGGGTGCTGGTTGCTCAGTACTCAGGGTGCTGGGTGCTCAGTACTCAGGGTGCTGGGTGCTCAGTGCTCGGTGTGCTGGGTGCTCAGTGCTCAGGGTGATCGGTGCTCAGTGCTCAGGGTGCTTTGTGCTCAGTCCTCCGGGTGCTCAGTGCTCAGGGTGCGGGGTGCTCAGTGCTCGGGGTGCTCTGTGCTCAGTACTCAGGCTGCTGGGTACTCAGTGCTCGGGGTGCTGCGTGCTCAGTGCTCAGGGTGCTGGGTGCTCAGTGCTCAGGGTGCTGGGTGCTCAGTGCTCAGTGCTCAGGGTGCTGGTTGCACAGTACTCAGGGTGCTGGGTGCTCAGTACTCAGGGTGCTGGGTGCTCAGTGCTCAGGGTGCTCTGTGCTCAGTACTCAGGTTGCTGGGTGCTCAGTGCTCGGGGTGCTGCGTGCTCAGTGCTCAGGGTGCTTGGTGCTCAGTACGTAGGTTGCTGGTTGCTCAGTGCTCAGGGTGCTCTGTGCTCAGTACTCAGGGTGCTGGGTGCTCAGTCCTCGGGGTGCTCGGTGCTCAGTACTCAGGGTGCTCAGTGCTCAGTACTCGGGGTGCTTGGTGCTCAGTACTCAGGGTGCTCAGTACTCAGTACTCGGGGAGCTGGGTGCTCAGTGCTCAGGGTGCTCAGTGCTCAGTGCTTGGGGTGCTGGGTGCTCAGTGCTCGGGGCGCTGGGTGCTCAGTGCTCGGGGTGCAGGGTGCTCAGTACTCGGGGTGCTGGGTGCTCAGTGCTCAGGGTGCTCAGTGCTCAGTACTCAGTGCTCAGGGTGCTCAGTGCTCAGTGCTCAGGGTGCTGGGTGTTCAGTACTCAGGGTGCTGTGTGCTCAGTACTCACGGTGCTGGGTGCTCAGTACTCAGGGTGCTGGGTGCTCAGTGATCAGGATGCTGGGTGCTCAGTACTCAGGGTGCTGGGTGCTCAGTGCTCAGGGTGCTGGGTGCTCAGGGCTCAGGGTGCTGGGTGCTCAGTACTCAGGGTGCTGGGTGCTCAGTAATCAGGGTGCTGGGTGCTCAGTACTCTGGGTGTTGGGTGCTCAGTATTCATGGTGCTGGGTGCTCAGTGCGCAGGGTGCTGGGTGCTCAGTACTCAGGGTGCTGTGTGCTTAGTGCTCGAGGTGCTCGGTGCTCAGAACTCAAGGTGCTGGTTGCTCAGTGCTCATTGTGCTGGGTGCTCAGTGCTCAGTGTGCTCAGTGCTCAGTGCTCGGGGTGCTGGGTGCTCAGTGCTCGGGACACTGGGTGCTCAGTGCTCGGGGTGCTGGGTGCTCAGTACTCAGGGTGCTGTGTGCTTAGTGCTCAGTACTCAGCGTGCTGGGTGCTCAGTGCTCAGAGTGTTGGGTGTTCAGTACTCAGGGTGCTGGGTGCTCAGTGCTCAGGGTGCTCAGTGCTCAGGGTGCTCAGTGTTCAGGGTCCTGGGTGCTCAGGGTGCTGGGTGCTCAGTGCTCGGGGTGCTGGGTGCTCAGTGATCAGTGCTCAGGGATCTGGGTGTTCAGTGCTCAGTGCTCAGGGTGCTGGGTGTTCAGTACTCAGGGTGCTCGGTGCTCAGTGCTCAGGGTGCTGGGTGCTCAGTACTCAGGGTGCTGGGTGCTCAGTGCTAGGGGTGCTGGGTGCTCAGTGCTCAGGGTGATCAGTGCTCAGTACTCAGGGTGCTGGGTGCTCAGTGCTCAGGGTGCTGGGTGCTCAGTCCTCAGGGTGCTCAGTACTCAGGGTGCTCGGTGCTTAGTGCTCAGTACTCAGGGTGCTCAGTACTCAGGGTGCTGGGTGCTCAGTGCTCGGGGTGCTGGGTGCTCAGTACTCAGGGTGCTGGGTGCTCAGTACTCGGTGTGCTGGGTGCTCAGTACTCAGGGTGCTGGGTGCTCAGTGCTCGGGGTGCTGGGTGCTCAGTGCTCAGGGTGATCGGTGCTCAGTGCTCAGGGTGCTGGGTGCTCAGTCCTCCGGGTGCTCAGTGCTCAGGGTGCTGGGTGCTCAGTGCTCGGGGTGCTGGGTGCTCAGGGCTGTGGTGCTGGGTGCTCAGTGCTCAGTGCTCAGGGTGCTGGGTGCTCAGTACTCAGTGCTCAGTGTGCTGGTTGCTCAGTACTCAGGGTGCTGGGTGCTCAGTACTCAGGGTGCTGGGTGCTCAGTGCTCAGGGTGCTCTGTGCTCAGTACTCAGGGTGCTGGGTGCTCAGTGCTCGGGGTGCTGCATGCTCAGTGCTCAGGGTGCTGGGTGCTCAGTGCTCAGGGTGCTGGGTGCTCAGTGCTCAGTGCTCAGGGTGCTGGTTGCTCAGTACTCAGGGTGCTGAGTGCTCAGTACTCAGGGTGCTGGGTGCTCAGTACTCAGGGTGCTGGGTGCTCAGTACTCAGTGTGCTGGGTGCTCAGTGTTCAGGGTGCTGGGTGCTCAGTGCTCAGGGTGCTGGGTGCTCAGTGCTCGGGGTGCTGGGTGCTCAGGGCTGTGGTGCTGGGTGCTCAGTACTCAGTGCTCAGGGTGCTGGGTGCTCAGTGCTCAGTGCTCAGGGTGCTGGTTGCTCAGTACTCAGGGTGCTGGGTGCTCAGTACTCAGGGTGCTGGGTTCTCAGTGCTCAGGTTGCTCTGTGCTCAGTACTCAGGGTGCTGGGTGCTCAGTGCTCGGGTGCTGCGTGCTCAGTGCTCAGGGTGCTGTGTGCTCAGTGCTCAGGGTGCTGGGTGCTCAGTACTCAGGGTGCTGGGTGCTCAGTGCTCGGGGCGCTCGGTGCTCAGTACTCAAGGTGCTGGGTGCTCAGTGCTCAGGGTGCTGGGTACTCAGTCCTCGGGGTGCTCCGTGCTCAGTGATCAGGGTGCTGGGTGCTCAGTACTCAGGGTGCTCGGTGCTCAGTACTCAGGGTTCTCAGTGCTCAGTACTCAGGGTGCTGGGTGCTCAGTGCTCAGGGTGCTGGGTGCTCAGTACTCAGGGTGCTCAGTGCTTAGTAATCGGGGTGCTTCATGCTCAGTACTCAGGGTGCTCAGTGCTCAGTACTCGGGGTACTGGGTGCTCAGTGCTCAGGGTGCTCAGTGCTCAGTGCTCGGGGTGCTGGGTGCTCAGTGCTCGCGGCGCTGGGTGCTCAGTGCTCGGGGTGCTGGGTGCTCAGTACTCGGGGTGCTGGGTGCTCAGTGCTCAGGGTGCTCAGTACTCAGTACTCAGTGCTCAGGGTGCTCAGTGCTCAGTGCTCAGGGTGCTGGGTGTTCAGTACTCAGGGTGCTGGGTGCTCAGTACTCACGGTGCTGGGTGCTCAGTGCTCAGGGTGCTGGGTGCTCAGTACTCTGGGTGTTGGGTGCTCAATATTCATGGTGCTGGGTGCTCCGTGCTCGGGGTGCTGGGTGCTCAGTGCTCAGGGTGCTGGGTGCTCAGTGCTCAGGGTGCTGGGTGCTCAGTATTCAGGGTGCTGGGTGCTTAGTGCTCGAGGTGCTCGGTGCTCAGTACTCAAGGTGCTGGGTGCTCAGTGCTCAGGGTGCTGGGTGCTCAGTGCTCAGTGTGCTCAGTGCTCAGTGCTCGGGGTGCTGGGTGCTCAGTGCTCGGGGCGCTGGGTGCTCAGTGCTAGGGGTGCTGGGTGCTCAGTACTCAGGGTGCTGTGTGCTTAGTGCTCAGTACTCAGCGTGCTGGGTGCTCAGTGCTCAGAGGGTTGGGTGCTCAGTACTCAGGGTGCTGGGTGCTCAGTGCTCAGTGCTCAGGGTGCTCAGTGCTCAGGGTGCTGGGTGCTCAGTGCTCGGGGTGCTGGGTGCTCAGTGCTCAGGGTGATCGGTGCTCAGTGCTCAGGGTGCTTTGTGCTCAGTCCTCCGGGTGCTCAGTGCTCAGGGTGCTGGGTGCTCAGTGCTCGGGGTGCTCGGTGCTCAGTACTCAGGGTGCTGAGTGCTCAGTACTTAGGGTGCTGGGTGCTCTGTACTCAGGGTGCTGGCTGCTCAGTGCTCGGGGTGCTGGGTGCTCAGGGCTGTGGTGCTGGGTGCTCAGTACTCAGTGCTCAGGGTGCTGGGTGCTCAGTGCTCAGTGCTCAGGGTGCTGGTTGCTCAGTACTCAGGGTGCTGGGTGCTCAGTACTCAGGGTGCTGGGTGCTCAGTGCTCAGTGTGCTCTGTGCTCAGTACTCAGGCTGCTGGGTACTCAGTGCTCGGGGTGCTGCGTGCTCAGTGCTCAGGGTGCTGGGTGCTCAGTGCTCAGGGTGCTGGGTGCTCAGTGCTCAGTGCTCAGGGTGCTGGTTGCACAGTACTCAGGGTGCTGGGTGCTCAGTACTCAGGGTGCTGGGTGCTCAGTGCTCAGGGTGCTCTGTGCTCAGTACTCAGGGTGCTGGGTGCTCAGTGCTCGGGGTGCTGCGTGCTCAGTGCTCAGGGTGCTTGGTGCTCAGTACTTAGGTTGCTGGTTGCTCAGTGCTCAGGGTGCTGGGTGCTCAGTGCTCGGGGTGCTGGGTGCTCAGTGCTCAGGGTGATCGGTGCTCAGTACTCAGGGTGCTGGGTGCTCAGTGCTCAGGGTGCTGGGTGCTCAGTCCTTAGGGTGCTCAGTGCTCAGGGTGCTGGGTGCTCAGTGCTCGGGGTGCTCGGTGCTCAGTACTCAGGGTGCTGAGTGCTCAGTACTCAGGGTGCTGGGTGCTCAGTACTCATGGTGCTGGGTGCTCAGTACTCAGGGGGCTGGGTGCTCAGTGCTCAGGGTGCTGGGTGCTCAGTGCTCAGGGCGCTGGGTGCTCAGTGTTCGGTGTGCTGGGTGCTCAGTTCTCGGGGTGCTGGGTGGTCAGTGCTCAGTGCTCAGGGTGCTGGGTGCTCAGTGCTCAGTGCTCAGGGTGCTGGGTGCTCAGTACTCAGGGTGCTGGGTGCTCAGTACTCAGGGTGCTGGGTGCTCAGTTCTCAGGGTGCTGGGTGCTCAGTACTCTGGGTGTGGGGTGCTCAGTACTCAGGGTGCTTGGTGCTCAGTGCTCGGGGTGCTGGGTGCTCAGTGCTCAGGGTGCTGGGTGGTCAGTACTCAGGGTGCTGGGTTCTCAGTGCTCGGGGTGCTCGGTGCTCAGTACAAAAGGTGCTGGGTGCTCAGTGCTCAGGGTGCTGGGTGCTCAGTACTCAGGGTGCTGGGTGCTTAGTGCTCGAGGTGCTCGGTGCTCAGTACTCAAGGTGCTGGGTGCTCAGTGCTCAGGGTGCTGGGTGCTCAGTGCTCAGTGTGCTCAGTGCTCAGTGCTCGGGGTGCTGGGTGCTCAGTGCTCGGGACGCTGGGTGCTCAGTGCTCGGGGTGCTGTGTGGTTAGTGCTCAGTACTCAGCGTGCTGGGTGCTCAGTGCTCAGAGTGTTGGGTGTTCAGTACTCAGGGTGCTGGGTGCTCAGTGCTCAGGGTGCTCAGTGCTCAGGGTGCTCAGTGTTCAGGGTGCTGGGTGCTCAGAGTGCTGGGTGCTCAGTGTTCGGGGTGCTGGGTGCTCAGTGCTCAGTGCTCAGGGTGCTGGGTGCTCAGTGCTCAGTGCTCAGGGTGCTGGGTGATCAGTACTCAGGGTGCTCGGTGCTCAGTGCTCAGGGTGCTGGGTGCTCAGTACTCAGGGTGCTGGGTGCTCAGTACTCAGGGTGCTCGGTGCTCAGTGCTCAGGGTGATCAGTGCTCAGTACTCAGGGTGCTGGGTGCTCAGTGCTCAGGGTGCTGGGTGCTCAGTCCTCAGGGTGCTCAGTACTCAGGGTGCTCGGTGCTTAGTGCTCAGTACTCAGGGTGCTCAGTACTCAGGGTGCTGTGTGCTCAGGGCTCGGGGTGCTGGGTGCTCAGTACTCAGGGTGCTGGGTGCTCAGTACTCTGGGTGCTGTGTGCTCAGTACTCAGGGTGCTGGGTGCTCAGTGCTCGGGGTGCTGGGTGCTAAGTACTCAGGGTGCTGGGTGCTCAGTGCTCAGGGTGCTCTGTGCTCAGTTCTCAGGGTGCTGGGTGCTCAGTGCTCGGGGTGCTGGGTGCTCAGTGCTCAGTGCTCAGGGTGCTGGTTGCTCAATACTCAGGGTGCTGAGTGCTCAGTACTCAGGGTGCTGGTTGCTCAGTACTCAGGGTGCTGGGTGCTCAGTACTCAGTGTGCTGGGTGCTCAGTGTTCAGGGTGCTGGGTGCTCAGTGCTCAGGGTGCTGGGTGCTCAGTGCTCAGGGTGCTGGGTGCTCAGTACTCAGGGTGCTGGGTGCTTAGTGCTCGAGGTGCTCGGTGCTCAGTACTCAAGGTGCTGGGTGCTCAGTGCTCAGGGTGCTGGGTGCTCAGTGCTCAGTGTGCTCAGTGCTCAGTGCTCGGGGTGCTGGGTGCTCAGTGCTCGGGGCGCTGGGTGCTCAGTGCTCGGGGTGCTGCGTGCTCAGTACTCAGGGTGCTGTGTGCTTAGTGCTCAGTACTCAGCGTGCTGGGTGCTCAGTGCTCAGAGTGTTGGGTGCTCAGTACTCAGGGTGCTGGGTGCTCAGTGCTCAGTGCTCAGGGTGCTCAGTGCTCAGGGTGCTGGGTGCTCAGTGCTCGGGGTGCTGGGTGCTCAGTGCTCGGGGTGCTCGGTGCTCAGTACTCAGGGTGCTGAGTGCTCAGTACTTAGGGTGCTGGGTGCTCTGTACTCAGGGTGCTGGCTGCTCAGTACTCAGGGTGCTGAGTGCTCAGTACTTAGGGTGCTGGGTGCTCTGTACTCAGGGTGCTGGCTGCTCAGTGCTCGGGGTGCTGGGTGCTCAGGGCTGCGGTGCTGGGTGCTCAGTACTCAGTGCTCAGGGTGCTGGGTGCTCAGTGCTCAGTGCTCAGGGTGCTGGTTGCTCAGTACTCAGGGTGCTGGGTGCTCAGTACTCAGGGTGCTGGGTGCTCAGTGCTCAGGGTGCTCTGTGCTCAGTACTCAGGGTGCTGGGTGCTCAGTGCTCGGGGTGCTGCGTGCTCAGTGCTCAGGGTGCTGGGTGCTCAGTGCTCAGGGTGCTGGGTGCTCAGTGCTCAGTGCTCAGGGTGCTGGTTGCTCAGTACTCAGGGTGCTGGGTGCTCAGTACTCAGGGTGCTGGATGCTCAGTGCTCAGGGTGCTCTGTGCTCAGTACTCAGGGTGCTGGGTGCTCAGTGCTCGGGGTGCTGCGTGCTCAGTGCTCAGGGTGCTGGGTGCTCAGTGCTCAGGGTGCTGGGTGCTCAGTACTCAGGGTGCTGGGTGCTCAGTGGTCGGGGTGCTCGGTGCTCAGTACACGAGGTGCTGGGTGCTCAGTGCTCAGGGTGCTGGGTGCTCAGTACTCAGGGTGCTCGGTGCTCAGTACTCAGGGTTCTCAGTGCTCAGTACTCAGGGTGCTGGGTGCTCAGTGCTCAGGGTGCTGGGTGCTCAGTACTCACGGTGCTCAGTGCTCAGTACTCGGGGTGCTTGGTGCTCAGTACTCAGGGTGCTCAGTACTCAGTACTCGGGGAGCTGGGTGCTCAGTGCTCAGGGTGCTCAGTGCTCAGTGCTTGGGGTGCTGGGTGCTCAGTGCTCGGGGCGCTGGGTGCTCAGTGCTCAGGGTGCTGGGTGCTCAGTACTCGGGGTGCTGGGTGCTCAGTGCTCAGGGTGCTCAGTGCTCAGTACTCAGTGCTCAGGGTGCTCAGTGCTCAGTGCTCAGGGTGCTGGGTGTTCAGTACTCAGGGTGCTGTGTGCTCAGTGCTCAGGGTGCTGGGTGATCAGTACTCAGGGTGCTGGGTGCTCAGTGCTCAGGGTGCTGGGTGCTCAGTACTCAGGGTGCTGGGTGCTCAGTACTCAGGGTGCTGGGTGCTCAGTGCTCAGGGTGCTGGGTACTCAGTACTCAGGGTGCTGGGTGCTCAGTACTCAGGGTGCTGGGTGCTTAGTGCTCAGGGTGCTGGGTGCTCAGTGCTCAGGGTGCTGGGTGCTCAGTACTCAGGGTGCTGGGTGCTCAGTGCTCAGGGTGATCGGTGCTCAGTACTCAGGGTGCTGGGTGCTCAGTGCTCAGGGTGCTGGGTGCTCAGTACTCAGGGTGCTGGGTGCTCAGTACTCAGGGTGCTGGGTGCTCAGTGCTCGGGGTGCTGGGTGCTCAGTGCTCAGGGTGATCGGTGCTCAGTACTCAGGGTGCTGGGTGCTCAGTGCTCAGGGTGCTGGGTGCTCAGTCCTCAGGGTGCTCAGTGCTCAGGGTGCTGGGTGCTCAGTGCTCGGGGTGCTCGGTGCTCAGTACTCAGGGTGCTGAGTGCTCAGTACTCAGGGTGCTGGGTGCTCAGTACTCATGGTGCTGGGTGCTCAGTACTCAGGGGGCTGGGTGCTCAGTGCTCAGGGTGCTGGGTGCTCAGTGCTCAGTGTGCTCAGTGCTCAGTGCTCGGGGTGCTGGGTGCTCAGTGCTCGGGACGCTGGGTGCTCAGTGCTCGGGGTGCTGGGTGCTCAATACTCAGGGTGCTGTGTGCTTAGTGCTCAGTACTCAGCGTGCTGGGTGCTCAGTGCTCAGAGTGTTGGGTGTTCAGTACTCAGGGTGCTGGGTGCTCAGTGCTCAGGGTGCTCAGTGCTCAGGGTGCTCAGTGTTCAGTGAGCTGGGTGCTCAGGGTGCTGGGTGCTCAGTGCTCGGCGTGCTGGGTGCTCAGTGCTCAGGGTGCTGGGTGCTCAGTGCTCAGTGCTCAGGGTGCTGGGTGTTCAGTACTCAGGGTGCTCGGTGCTCAGTGCTCAGGGTGCTGGGTGCTCAGTACTCAGGGTGCTGGGTGCTCAGTGCTCGGGGTGCTGGGTGCTCAGTGCTCAGGGTGATCAGTGCTCAGTACTCAGGGTGCTGGGTGCTCCGTGCTCAGGGTGCTGGGTGCTCAGTCCTCAGGGTGCTCAGTCCTCAGGGTGCTCGGTGCTTAGTGCTCAGTACTCAGGGTGCTCAGTACTCAGGGTGCTGGGTGCTCAGTGCTCGGGGTGCTGGGTGCTCAGTACTCAGGGTGCTGGGTGCTCAGTGCTCGGGGTGCTGGGTGCTCAGTACTCAGGGTGCTGGGTGCTCAGTGCTCAGGGTGCTCTGTGCTCAGTACTCAGGGTGCTGGGTGCTCAGTGCTCGGGGTGCTGCGTGCTCAGTGCTCAGGTTGCTGGGTGCTCAGTGCTCAGGGTGCTGGGTGCTCAGTGCTCAGTGCTCAGGGTGCTGGTTGCTCAGTACTCAGGGTGCTGAGTGCTCAGTACTCAGGGTGCTGGGTGCTCAGTACTCAGGGTGCTGGGTGCTCAGTACTCAGTGTGCTGGGTGCTAAGTGTTCAGGGTGCTGGGTGCTCAGTGCTCAGGGTGCTGGGTGCTCAGTGCTCAGGGTGCTGGGTGCTCAGTACTCAGGGTGCTGGGTGCTCAGTGCTCGGGGCGCTCGGTGCTCAGTACTCAAGGTGCTGGGTGCTCAGTGCTCAGGGTGCTGGGCACTCAGTCCTCGGGGTGCTCCGTGCTCAGTGATCAGGGTGCTGGGTGCTCAGTACTCAGGGTGCTTGGTGCTCAGTACTCAGGGTACTCAGTGCTCAGTACTCAGGGTGCTGGGTGCTCAGTGCTCAGGGTGCTGGGTGCTCAGTACTCAGGGTGCTCAGTGCTCAGTACTCGGGGTGCTTGGTGCTCAGTACTCAGGGTGCTCAGTGCTCAGTACTCGGGGTGCTGGGTGCTCAGTGCTCAGGGTGCTCAGTGCTCAGTGCTCGGGGTCCTGGGTGCTCAGTGCTCGGGGTGCTGGGTGCTCAGTACTCGGGGTGCTGGGTGCTCAGTGCTCAGGGTGCTCAGTACTCAGTTCTCAGTGCTCAGGGTGCTCAGTGCTCAGGGTGCTGGGTGTTCAGTACTCAGGGTGCTGGGTGCTCAGTACTCACGGTGCTGGGTGCTCAGTGCTCAGGGTGCTGTGTGCTCAGTACTCTGGGTGTTGGGTGCTCAATATTCATGGTGCTGGGTGCTCCGTGCTCGGGGTGCTGGGTGCTCAGTGCTCAGGGTGCTGGGTGCTCAGTACTCAGGGTGCTCAGTGCTCAGTACTCGGGGTGCTTGGTGCTCAGTACTCAGGGTGCTCAGTGCTCAGTACTCGGGGTGCTGGGTGCTCAGTGCTCAGGGTGCTCAGTGCTCAGTGCTCGGGGTGCTGGGTGCTCAGTGCTCGGGGTGCTGGGTGCTCAGTACTCGGGGTGCTGGGTGCTCAGTGCTCAGGGTGCTCAGTACTCAGTACTCAGTGCTCAGGGTGCTCAGTGCTCAGTGCTCAGGGTGCTGGGTGTTCAGTACTCAGGGTGCTGGGTGCTCAGTACTCACGGTGCTGGGTGCTCAGTGCTCAGGGTGCTGGGTGCTCAGTACTCTGGCTGTTGGGTGCTCAATATTCATGGTGCTGGGTGCTCCGTGCTCGGGGTGCTGGGTGCTCAGTGCTCAGGGTGCTGGGTGCTCAGTGCTCAGGGTGCTGGGTGCTCAGTGCTCAGGGTGCTGGGTGCTCAGTGCTCAGTGTGCTCAGTGCTCAGTGCTCGGGGTGCTGGGTGCTCAGTGCGCGGGGCGCTGGGTGCTCAGTGCTCGGGGTGCTGGGTGCTCAGTACTCAGGGTGCTGTGTGCTTAGTGCTCAGAACTCAGCGTGCTGGGTGCTCAGTGCTCAGAGTGTTGGGTGCTCAGTACTCAGGGTGCTGGGTGCTCAGTGCTCAGGGTGCTGGGTGCTCAGTCCTCAGGGTGCTCAGTACTCAGGGTGCTCGGTGCTTAGTGCTCAGTACTCAGGGTGCTCAGTACTCAGGGTGCTGTGTGCTCAGGGCTCGGGGTGCTGGGTGCTCAGTACTCAGGGTGCTGGGTGCTCAGTACTCTGGGTGCTGTGTGCTCAGTACTCAGGGTGCTGGGTGCTCAGTGCTCGGGGTGCTGGGTGCTCAGTACTCAGGGTGCTGGGTGCTCAGTGCTCAGGGTGCTCTGTGCTCAGTTCTCAGGGTGCTGGGTTCTCAGTGCTCGGGGTGCTGCGTGCTCAGTGCTCAGGGTGCTGGGTGCTCAGTGCTCAGGGTGCTGGGTGCTCAGTGCTCAGTGCTCAGGGTGCTGGTTGCTCAATACTCAGGGTGCTGAGTGGTCAGTACTCAGGGTGCTGGGTGCTCAGTACTCAGGGTGCTGGGTGCTCAGTACTCAGTGTGCTGGGTGCTCAGTGTTCAGGGTGCTGGGTGCTCAGTGCTCAGGGTGCTGGGTGCTCAGTGCTCAGGGTGCTGGGTGCTCAGTACTCAGGGTGCTGGGTGCTTAGTGCTCGAGGTGCTCGGTGCTCAGTACTCAAGGTGCTGGGTGCTCAGTGCTCAGGGTGCTGGGTGCTCAGTGCTCAGTGTGCTCAGTGCTCAGTGCTCGGGGTGCTGGGTGCTCAGTGCTCGGGGCGCTGGGTGCTCAGTGCTCGGGGTGCTGGGTGCTCAGTACTCAGGGTGCTGTGTGCTTAGTGCTCAGTACTCAGCGTGCTGGGTGCTCAGTGCTCAGAGTGTTGGGTGCTCAGTACTCAGGGTGCTGGGTGCTCAGTGCTCAGTGCTCAGGGTGCTCAGTGCTCAGGATGCTGGGTGCTCAGTGCTCGGGGTGCTGGGTGCTCAGTGCTCGGGGTGATCGGTGCTCAGTACTCAGGGTGCTGAGTGCTCAGTACTTAGGGTGCTGGGTGCTCTGTACTCAGGGTGCTGGCTGCTCAGTACTCAGGGTGCTGAGTGCTCAGTACTTAGGGTGCTGGGTGCTCTGTACTCAGGGTGCTGGCTGCTCAGTGCTCGGGGTGCTGGGTGCTCAGGGCTGTGGTGCTGGGTGCTCAGTACTCAGTGCTCAGGGTGCTGGGTGCTCAGTGCTCAGTGCTCAGGGTGCTGGTTGCTCAGTACTCAGGGTGCTGGGTGCTCAGTACTCAGGGTGCTGGGTGCTCAGTGCTCAGGGTGCTCTGTGCTCAGTACTCAGGGTGCTGGGTGCTCAGTGCTCGGGGTGCTGCGTGCTCAGTGCTCAGGGTGCTGGGTGCTCAGTGCTCAGGGTGCTGGGTGCTCAGTGCTCAGTGCTCAGGGTGCTGGTTGCTCAGTACTCAGGGTGCTGGGTGCTCAGTACTCAGGGTGCTGGGTGCTCAGTGCTCAGGGGGCTCTGTGCTCAGTACTCAGGGTGCTGGGTGCTCAGTGCTCGGGGTGCTGCGTGCTCAGTGCTCAGGGTGCTGGGTGCTCAGTGCTCAGGGTGCTGGGTGCTCAGTACTCAGGGTGCTGGGTGCTCAGTGCTCGGGGTGCTCGGTGCTCAGTACACGAGGTGCTGGGTGCTCAGTGCTCAGGGTGCTGGGTGCTCAGTACTCAGGGTGCTCGGTGCTCAGTACTCAGGGTTCTCAGTGCTCAGTACTCAGGGTGCTGGGTGCTCAGTGCTCAGGGTGCTGGGTGCTCAGTACTCACGGTGCTCAGTGCTCAGTACTCGGGGTGCTTGGTGCTCAGTACTCAGGGTGCTCAGTACTCAGTACTCGGGGAGCTGGGTGCTCAGTGCTCAGGGTGCTCAGTGCTCAGTGCTTGGGGTGCTGGGTGCTCAGTGCTCGGGGCGCTGTGTGCTCAGTGCTCGGGGTGCTGGGTGCTCAGTACTCGGGGTGCTGGGTGCTCAGTGCTCAGGGTGCTCAGTGCTCAGTACTCAGTGCTCAGGGTGCTCAGTGCTCAGTGCTCAGGGTGCTGGGTGTTCAGTACTCAGGGTGCTGTGTGCTCAGTGCTCAGGGTGCTGGGTGATCAGTACTCAGGGTGCTGGGTGCTTAGTGCTCAGGGTGCTGGGTGCTCAGTACTCAGGGTGCTGGGTGCTCAGTACTCAGGGTGCTGGGTGCTCAGTGCTCAGGGTGCTGGGTACTCAGTGCTCAGGGTGCTGGGTGCTCAGTACTCAGGGTGCTTGGTGCTCAGTGCTCAGGGTGCTGGGTGCTCAGTGCTCAGGGTGCTGGGTGCTCAGTACTCAGGGTGCTGGGTGCTCAGTGCTCAGGGTGATCGGTGCTCAGTACTCAGGGTGCTGGGTGCTCAGTGCTCAGGGTGCTGGGTGCTCAGTGCTCAGGTTGCTGGGTGCTCAGTACTCAGGGTGCTGGGTGCTCAGTGCTCGGGGTGCTGGGTGCTCAGTGCTCAGGGTGATCGGTGCTCAGTACTCAGGGTGCTGGGTGCTCAGTGCTCAGGGTGCTGGGTGCTCAGTCCTCAGGGTGCTCAGTGCTCAGGGTGCTGGGTGCTCAGTGCTCGGGGTGCTCGGTGCTCAGTACTCAGGTTGCTGAGTGCTCAGTACTCAGGGTGCTGGGTGCTCAGTACTCATGGTGCTGGGTGGTCAGTACTCAGGGGGCTGGGTGCTCAGTGCTCAGGGTGCTGGGTGCTCAGTGCTCAGTGTGCTCAGTGCTCAGTGCTCGGGGTGCTGGGTGCTCAGTGCTCGGGACGCTGGGTGCTCAGTGCTCGGGGTGCTGGGTGCTCAATACTCAGGGTGCTGTGTGCTTAGTGCTCAGTACTCAGCGTGCTGGGTGCTCAGTGCTCAGAGTGTTGGGTGTTCAGTACTCAGGGTGCTGGGTGCTCAGTGCTCAGGGTGCTCAGTGCTCAGGGTGCTCAGTGTTCAGGGTGCTGGGTGCTCAGGGTGCTGGGTGCTCAGTACTCAGGGTGCTGGGTGCTCAGTACTCGGGGTGCTGGGTGCTCAGTACTCAGGGTGCTGGGTGCTCAGTGCTCGGGGTGCTGGGTGCTCAGTACTCAGGGTGCTGGGTGCTCAGTGCTCAGGGTGCTCGGTGCTCAGTGATCAGGGTGCTGGGTGCTCAGTACTCAGAGTGCTGGATGCTCAGTGCTCGAGGTGCTGGGTGCTCAGTGCTCAGGGTGATCAGTGCTCAGTACTCAGGGTGCTGGGTGCTCAGTGCTCAGGGTGCTGGGTGCTCAGTCCTCAGGGTGCTCAGTACTCAGGGTGCTCGGTGCTTAGTGCTCAGTACTCAGGGTGCTCAGTCCTCAGGGTGCTGGCTGCTCAGTGCTCGGGGTGCTGGGTGCTCAGTACTCAGGGTGCTGGGTGCTCAGTACTCGGGGTGCTGGGTGCCCAGTACTCAGGGTGCTGGGTGCTCAGTGCTCGGGGTGCTGGGTGCTCAGTGCTCAGGGTGATCGGTGCTCAGTGCTCAGGGTGCTGGGTGCTCAGTCCTCCGGGTGCTCAGTGCTCAGGGTGCTGCTTGCTCAGTGCTCGGGGTGCTGGGTGCTCAGGGCTGTGGTGCTGGGTTATCAGTGCTCAGTGCTCAGGGTGCTTGGTGCTCAGTGTTCAGTGCTCAGGGTGCTGGTTGCTCAGTACTCAGGGTGCTGGGTGCTCAGTACTCAGGGTGCTGGGTGCTCAGTGCTCAGGGTGCTCTGTGCTCAGTACTCAGGGTGCTGGGTGCTCAGTGCTCGGGGTGCTGCGTGCTCAGTGCTCAGGGTGCTGGGTGCTCAGTGCTCAGGGTGCTGGTTGCTCAGTACTCAGGGTGCTGAGTGCTCAGTACTCAGGGTGCTGGGTGCTCAGTGCTCAGGGTGCTCTGTGCTCAGTACTCAGGGTGCTGGGTGCTCAGTGCTCGGGGTGCTGCGTGCTCAGTGCTCAGGATGCTGGGTGCTCAGTGCTCAGGGTGCTGGGTGCTCAGTACTCAGGGTGCTGGGTGCTCAGTGCTCGGGGTGCTCGGTGCTCAGTACTCAAGGTGCTGGGTGCTCAGTGCTCAGGGTGCTTGGTGCTCAGTCCTCGGGGTGCTCCGTGCTCAGTGATCAGGGTGCTGGGTGCTCAGTACTCAGGGTGCTCGGTGCTCAGTACTCAGGGTTCTCAGTGCTCAGTACTCAGGGTGCTGGGTGCTCAGTGCTCAGGGTGCTGGGTGCTCAGTACTCAGGGTGCTCAGTGCTCAGTACTCGGGGTGCTTGGTGCTCAGTACTCAGGGTGCTCAGTGCTCAGTACTCGGGGTGCTGGGTGCTCAGTGCTCAGGGTGCTCAGTGCTCAGTGCTCGGGGTGCTGGGTGCTCAGTGCTCGGGGCGCTGGGTGCTCAGTGCTCGGGGTGCTGGGTGCTCAGTACTCGGGGTGCTGGGTGCTCAGTGCTCAGGGTGCTCAGTTCTCAGTACTCAGTGCTCAGGGTGCTCAGTGCTCAGTGCTCAGGGTGCTGGGTGTTCAGTACTAAGGGTGCTGTGTGCTCAGTACTCACGGTGCTGGGTGCTCAGTACTCAGGGTGCTGGGTGCTCAGTGCTCAGGGTGCTGGGTGCTCAGTACTCAGGGTGCTGGGTGCTCAGTGCTCAGGGTGCTGGGTGCTCAGTACTCAGGGTGCTGGGTGCTCAGTACTCAGGGTGCTCGGTGCTCAGTACTCAGGGTGCTGGGTGCTCAGTGCTCAGGGTGCTGGGTACTCAGTACTCAGGGTGCTGGTTGCTCAGTACTCAGGGTGCTGGGTGCTCAGTGCTCAGGGTGCTGGGTGCTCAGTGCTCAGGGTGCTGGGTGATCAGTACTCAGTGTGCTCAGTGCTCAGGGTGCTGGGTGCTCAGTGCTCAGGGTGTTGGGTGCTCAGTACTCAGGGTGCTGGGTGCTCAGTGCTCGGGGTGCTGGGTGCTCAGTGCTCAGGGTGATCGGTGCTCAGTACTCAGGGTGCTGGGTGCTCAGAGCTCAGCGTGCTGGGTGCTCAGTGCTCAGAGTGTTGTGTGTTCAGTACTCAGGGTGCTGGGTGCTCAGTGCTCAGTGCTCAGGGTGCTCAGTGCTCAGGGTGCTCAGTGTTCAGGGTGCTGGGTGCTCAGGGTGCTGGGTGCTCAGTGCTCGGGGTGCTGGGTGCTCAGTGCTCAGTGCTCAGCGTGCTGGGTGCTCAGTGCTCAGTGCTCAGGGTGCTGGGTATTCAGTACTCAGGGTGCTCGGTGCTCAGTGCTCAGGGTGCTGGGTGCTCAGTACTCAGGGTGCTGGGTGCTCAGTGCTCGGGGTGCTGGGTGCGCAGTGCTCAGGGTGATCAGTGCTCAGTACTCAGGGTGCTGGGTGCTCAGTGCTCAGGGTGCTGGGTGCTCAGTCCTCAGGGTGCTCAGTACTCAGGGTGCTCGGTGCTTAGTGCTCAGTACTCAGGGTGCTCAGTACTCAGGGTGCTGGGTGCTCAGTGCTCGGGGTGCTGGGTGCTCAGTCCTCCGGGTGCTCAGTGCTCAGGGTGCTGGGTGCTCAGTGCTCGGGGTGCTGGGTGCTCAGGGCTGTGGTGCTGGTTGCTCAGTGCTCAGGGCTCAGGGTGCTGGGTGCTCAGTGCTCAGTGCTCAGGGTGCTGGGTGCTCAGTACTCAGGGTGCTGGGTGCTCAGTACTAAGGGTGCTGGATGCTCAGTGCTCAGGGTGCTCTGTGCTCAGTACTCAGGGTGCTGGGTGCTCAGTGCTCGGGGTGCTGCGTGCTCAGTGCTCAGGGTGCTGGGTGCTCAGTGCTCAGGGTGCTGGGTGCTCAGTGCTCAGTGCTCAGGGTGCTTGTTGCTCAGTACTCAGGGTGCTGGGTGCTCAGTACTCAGGGTGCTGGGTGCTCAGTGCTCAGGGTGCTCTGTGCTCAGTACTCAGGGTGCTGGGTGCTCAGTGATCGGGGTGCTGCGTGCTCAGTGCTCAGTGTGCTGGGTGCTCAGTGCTCAGGGTGCTGGGTGCTCAGTACTCAGGGTGCTGGGTGCTCAGTACTCACGGTGCTGGGTGCTCAGTGCTCAGGGTGCTGGGTGCTCAGTACTCAGGGTGCTGGGTTCTCAGTGCTCGGGGTGCTCGGTGCTCAGTACTCAAGGTGCTGGGTGCTCAGTGCTCAGGGTGCTGGGTGCTCAGTCCTCGGGGTGCTCCGTGCTCAGTGATCAGGGTGCTGGGTGCTCAGTACTCAGGGTGCTCGGTGCTCAGTACTCAGGGTTCTCAGTGCTCAGTACTCAGGGTGCTGGGTGCTCAGTGCTCAGGGTGCTGGGTGCTCAGTACTCAGGGTGCTCAGTGCTCAGTACTCGGGGTGCTTGGTGCTCAGTACTCAGGGTGCTCAGTGCTCAGTACTCGGGGTGCTGGGTGCTCAGTGCTCAGGGTGCTCGGTGCTCAGTGCTCGGGGTGCTGGGTGCTCAGTGCTCGGGGCGCTGGGTGCTCAGTGCTCGGGGTGCTGGGTGCTCAGTACTCGGGGTGCTGGGTGCTCAGTGCTCAGGGTGCTCAGTTCTCAGTACTCAGTACTCAGGGTGCTGGGTGCTCAGTGCTCAGGGTGCTGGGTACTCAGTACTCAGGGTGCTGGGTGCTCAGTACTCAGGGTGCTGGGTGCTCAGTGCTCAGGGTGCTGGGTGCTCAGTGCTCAGGGTGCTGGGTGATCAGTACTCAGGGTGCTCAGTGCTCAGGGTGCTGGGTGCTCAGTGCTCAGGGTGCTGGGTGCTCAGTACTCAGGGTGCTGGGTGCTCAGTGCTCGGGGTGCTGGGTGCTCAGTGCTCAGGGTGATCGGTGCTCAGTACTCAGGGTGCTGGGTGCTCAGAGCTCAGCGTGCTGGGTGCTCAGTGCTCAGAGTGTTGTGTGTTCAGTACTCAGGGTGCTGGGTGCTCAGTGCTCAGTGCTCAGGGTGCTCAGTGCTCAGGGTGCTCAGTGTTCAGGGTGCTGGGTGCTCAGGGTGCTGGTTGCTCAGTGCTCGGGGTGCTGGGTGCTCAGTGCTCAGTGCTCAGGGTGCTTGGTGCTCAGTGCTCAGTGCTCAGGGTGCTGGGTGTTCAGTACTCAGGGTGCTCGGTGCTCAGTGCTCAGGGTGCTGGGTGCTCAGTACTCAGGGGGCTGGGTGCTCAGTGCTCGGGGTGCTGGGTGCTCAGTGCTCAGTGTGATCAGTGCTCAGTACTCAGGGTGCTGGGTGCTCAGTGCTCAGGGTGCTGGGTGCTCAGTCCTCAGGGTGCTCAGTACTCAGAGTGCTCGGTGCTTAGTGCTCAGTACTCAGGGTGCTCAGTACTCAGGGTGCTGGGTGCTCAGTGCTCGGGGTGCTGGGTGCTCAGTACTCAGGGTGCTGGGTGCTCAGTACTCGGGGTGCTCTGTGCTCAGTACTCAGGGTGCTGGGTGCTCAGTGCTCGGGGTGCTGGGTGCTCAGTGCTCAGGGTGATCGGTGCTCAGTGCTCAGGGTGCTGGGTGCTCAGTCCTCCGGGTGCTCAGTGCTCAGTGCTCAGGGTGCTGGGTGCTCAGTGCTCAGGGTGCTGGGTGCTCAGTGCTCAGGGTGCTTGTTGCTCAGTACTCAGGGTGCTGGGTGCTCAGTACTCCGGGTGCTGGGTGCTCAGTCCTCAGGGTGCTCAGTGCTCAGGGTGCTGGGTGCTCAGTGCTCGGGGTGCTCGGTGCTCAGTACTCAGGGTGCTGAGTGCTCAGTACTCAGGGTGCTGGGTGCTCAGTACTCATGGTGCTGGGTGCTCAGTACTCAGGGGGCTGGGTGCTCAGTGCTCAGGGTGCTGGGTGCTCAGTGCTCAGGGCGCTGGGTGCTCAGTGCTCGGGGTGCTGGGTGCTCAGTTCTCGGGGTGCTGTGTGGTCAGTGCTCAGTGCTCAGGGTGCTGGGTGCTCAGTGCTCAGTGCTCAGGGTGCTGGGTGCTCAGTACTCAGGGTGCTGGGTGCTCAGTACTCAGGGTGCTGGGTGCTCAGTTCTCAGGGTGCTGGGTGCTCAGTACTCTGGGTGTTGGGTGCTCAGTACTCAGGGTGCTGGGTGCTCAGTGCTCGGGGTGCTGGGTGCTCAGTGCTCAGGGTGCTGGGTGCTCAGTGCTCAGGGTGCTGGGTGCTCAGTACTCAGGGTGCTGGGTGCTCAGTGCTCGGGGTGCTCGGTGCTCAGTACTCAAGGTGCTGGGTGCTCAGTGCTCAGGGTGCTGGGTGCTCAGTCCTCGGGGTGCTCTGTGCTCAGTGCTCAGGGTGCTGGGTGCTCAGTACTCAGGGTGCTCGGTGCTCAGTACTCACGGTTTTCAGTGCTCAAGGTGCTGGGTGCTCAGTACTCAGGGTGCTCAGTGCTCAGTACTCGGGGTGCTGGGTGCTCAGTACTCAGGGTGCTCAGTGCTCAGTACTCGGGGTGCTGGGTGCTCAGTGCTCAGTGTGCTCAGTGCTCAGTGTTCGGGGCGCTGGGTGCTCAGTGCTCGGGGTGCTGGGTGCTCAGTACTCAGGGTGCTGTGTGCTCAGTGCTCAATACTCAGCGTGCTGTGTGCTCAGTGCTCAGAGTGTTGGGTGCTCAGTACTCAGGGTGCTGGGTACTCAGTGCTCAGTGCTCAGGGTGCTCAGTGCTCAGGGTGCTCAGTGCTCAGGGTGCTAGGTGCTCAGGGTGCTGGGTGCTCAGTGCTCAGGGTGCTGGGTGCTCAGTGCTCAGGGTGATCGGTGCTCAGTGCTCAGGGTGATCGGTGCTCAGTACTCAGGGTGCTGGGTGCTCAGAGCTCAGGGTGCTGGGTGCTCAGTGCTCGGGGTGCTGGGTGCTCAGTGCTCAGTGCTCAGGGTGCTGGGTGCTCAGTGCTCAGTGCTCAGGGTGCTGGGTGTTCAGTACTCAGGGTGCTCGGTGCTCAGTGCTCAGGGTGCTGGGTGCTCAGTACTCAGGGTGCTGGGTGCTCAGTGCTCGGGGTGCTGGGTGCTCAGTGCTCAGGGTGATCAGTGCTCAGTACTCAGGGTGCTGGGTGCTCAGTGCTCAGGGTGCTGGGTGCTCAGTCCTCAGGGTGCTCAGTACACAGGGTGCTCGGTGCTTAGTGCTCAGTACTCAGGGTGCTCAGTACTCAGGGTGCTGGGTGCTCAGTGCTCGGGGTCCTGGGTGCTCAGTACTCAGGGTGCTGGGTGCTCAGTACTCGGGGTGCTGGGTGCTCAGTACTCAGGGTGCTGGGTGCTCAGTGCTCGGGGTGCTGGGTGCTCAGTGCTCAGGGTGATCGGTGCTCAGTGCTCAGGGTGCTGGGTGCTCAGTCCTCCGGGTGCTCAGTGCTCAGGGTGCTGGGTGCTCAGTGCTCGGGGTGCTGGGTGCTCAGGGCTGTGGTGCTGGTTGCTCAGTGCTCAGGGCTCAGGGTGCTGGGTGCTCAGTGCTCAGTGCTCAGGGTGCTGGGTGCTCAGTACTCAGGGTGCTGGGTGCTCAGTACTAAGGGTGCTGGGTGCTCAGTGCTCAGGGTGCTCGGTGCTCAGTACTCAGGGTGCTGAGTGCTCAGTACTCAAGGGTGCTGGGTGCTCAGTACTCATGGTGCTGGGTGCTCAGTACTCAGGGGGCTGGGTGCTCAGTGCTCAGGGTGCTGGGTGCTCAGTGCTCAGGGCGCTGGGTGCTCAGTGCTCGGGGTGCTGGGTGCTCAGTTCTCGGGGTGCTGTGTGGTCAGTGCTCAGTGCTCAGGGTGCTGGGTGCTCAGTGCTCAGTGCTCAGGGTGCTGGGTGCTCAGTACTCAGGGTGCTGGGTGCTCAGTACTCAGGGTGCTGGGTGCTCAGTTCTCAGGGTGCTGGGTGCTCAGTACTCTGGGTGTTGGGTGGTCAGTACTCAGGGTGCTGGGTGCTCAGTGCTCGGGGTGCTGGGTGCTCAGTGCTCAGGGTGCTGGGTACTCAGTGCTCAGGGTGCTGGGTGCTCAGTACTCAGGGTGCTGGGTGCTCAGTGCTCGGGGTGCTCGGTGCTCAGTACTCAAGGTGCTGGGTGCTCAGTGCTCAGGGTGCTGGGTGCTCAGTCCTCGGGGTGCTCTGTGCTCAGTGCTCAGGGTGCTGGGTGCTCAGTACTCAGGGTGCTCGGTGCTCAGTACTCACGGTTTTCAGTGCTCAAGGTGCTGGGTGCTCAGTACTCAGGGTGCTCAGTGCTCAGTACTCGGGGTGCTGGGTGCTCAGTACTCAGGGTGCTCAGTGCTCAGTACTCGGGGTTCTGGGTGCTCAATGCTCAGTGTGCTCAGTGCTCAGTGCTCGGGGTGCTGGGTGCTCAGTGCTCGGGGCGCTGGGTGCTCAGTGCTCGGGGTGCTGGGTGCTCAGTACTCAGGGTGCTGTGTGCTCAGTGCTCAATACTCAGCGTGCTGTGTGCTCAGTGTTCAGAGTGTTGGGTGCTCAGTACTCAGGGTGCTGGGTACTCAGTTCTCAGTGCTCAGGGTGCTCAGTGCTCAGGGTGCTCAGTGCTCAGGGTGCTAGGTGCTCAGGGTGCTGGGTGCTCAGTGCTCAGTGTGCTGCGTGCTCAGTGCTCAGGGTGCTGGGTGCTCAGTGCTCAGTGCTCAGGGTGCTGGGTGTTCAGTACTCAGGGTGCTGGGTGCTCAGTGCTCAGTGCTCAGAGTGCTGGGTGCTCAGTACTCAGGGTGCTGGGTGCTCAGTGCTCGGGGTGCTGGGTGCTCAGTGCTCAGGGTGATCAGTGCTCAGTACTCAGTGTGCTGGGTGCTCAGTGCTCAGGGTGCTGGGTGCTCAGTCCTCAGGGTGCTCAGTTCTCAGGGTGCTCGGTGCTCAGTGCTCAGTACTCAGGGTGCTCAGTACTCAGGGTGCTGGGTGCTCAGTGCTCGGGGTGCTGGGTGCTCAGTACTCAGGGTGCTGGGTGCTCAGTACTCGGGGTGCTGGGTGCTCAGTACTCAGGGTGCTGGGTGCTCAGTGCTCGGGGTGCTGGGTGCTCAGTGCTCAGGGTGATCGGTGCTCAGTGCTCAGGGTGCTGGGTGCTCAGTCCTCCGGGTGCTCAGTGCTCAGGGTGCTGGGTGCTCAGTGCTCGGGGTGCTCGGTGCTCAGTACTCAGGGTGCTGAGTGCTCAGTACTCAGGGTGCTGGGTGCTCAGTACTCAGGGTGCTGGTTGCTCAGTACTCAGGGTGCTGGGTGCTCAGTGTTCAGGGTGCTGGGTGCTCAGTGCTCAGGGTGTTGGGTGCTCAGTGCTCGGGGTGCTGGGTGCTCAGGGCTGTGGTGCTGGGTGCTCAGTGCTCAGTGCTCAGGGTGCTGGGTGCTCAGTGCTCAGTGCTCAGGGTGCTGGTTGCTCAGTACTCAGGGTGCTGGGTGCTCAGTACTCAGGGTGCTGGGTTCTCAGTGCTCAGGGTGCTCAGTGCTCATTACTCAGGGTGCTGGGTGCTCAGTGCTCGGGGTGCTGCGTGCTCAGTGCTCAGATCGCTGGGTGCTCAGTGCTCAGGGTGCTGGGTGCTCAGTACTCAGGGTGCTGGGTGCTCAGTGCTCGGGGCGCTCGGTGCTCAGTACTCAAGGTGCTGGGTGCTCAGTGCTCAGGGTGCTGGGTACTCAGTCCGCGGGGTGCTCTGTGCTCAGTGATCAGGGTGCTGGGTGCTCAGTACTCAGGGTGCTCGGTGCTCAGTACTCAGGGTTCTCAGTGCTCAGTACTCAGGGTGCTGGGTGCTCAGTGCTCAGGGTGCTGGGTGCTCAGTACTCAGGGTGCTCAGTGATCAGTACTCGGGGTGCTTGGTGCTCAGTACTCAGGGTGCTCAGTGCTCAGTACTCGGGGTGCTGGGTGCTCAGTGCTCAGGGTGCTCAGTGCTCAGTGCTCGGGGTGCTGGGTGCTCAGTGCTCGGGGTGCTCAGTGCTCAGTGCTCGGGGCGCTGGGTGCTCAGTGCTCGGGGTGCTGGGTGCTCAGTACTCGGGGTGCTGGGTGCTCAGTGCTCAGGGTGCTCAGTACTCAGTACTCAGTGCTCAGGGTGCTCAGTGCTCAGTTGCTCAGTGTTCAGGGTGCTGGGTGTTCAGTACTCAGGGTGCTGGGTGCTCAGTACTCAGGGTGCTGGGTGCTCAGTGCTCAGGGTGCTGGGTGCTCAGTACTCAGGGGGCTGGGTGCTTAGTGCTCGAGGTGCTCGGTGCTCAGTACTCAAGGTGCTGGGTGCTCAGTGCTCAGGGTGCTGGGTGCTCAGTGCTCAGTGTGCTCAGTGCTCAGTGCTCAGGGTGCTGGTTGCTCAGTACTCAGGGTGCTGGGTGCTCAGGACTCAGGGTGCTGGGTGCTCAGTTCTCAGGGTGCTGGGTTCTCAGTACTCTGGGTGTTGGGTGCTCAGTACTCAGGGTGCTGTGTGCTCAGTGCTCGGGGTGCTGGGTGCTCAGTGCTCAGGGTGCTGGGTGCTCAGTGCTCAGGGTGCTGGGTGCTCAGTACTCAGGGTGCTGGGTGCTCAGTGCTCGGGGTGCTCGGTGCTCAGTACTCAAGGTGCTGGGTGCTCAGTGCTCAGGGTGCTGGGTGCTCAGTCCTCGGGGTGCTCCGTGCTCAGTGCTCAGGGTGCTGGGTGCTCAGTACTCAGTGTGCTCGGTGCTCAGTACTCACGGTTTTCAGTGCTCAAGGTGCTGGGTGCTCAGTACTCAGGGTGCTCAGTGCTCAATACTCGGGGTGCTGGGTGCTCAGTACTCAGGGTGCTCAGTGCTCAGTACTCGGGGTGCTGGGTGCTCAGTGCTCAGTGTGCTCAGTGCTCAGTGCTCGGGGTGCTGGGTGCTCAGTTCTCGTTGCGCTGGGTGCTCAGTGCTCGGGGTGCTGGGTGCTCAGTACTCAGGGTGCTGTGTGCTCAGTGCTCAATACTCAGCGTGCTGTGTGCTCAGTGCTCAGAGTGTTGGGTGCTCAGTACTCAGGGTGCTGGGTACTCAGTGCTCAGTGCTCAGGGTGCTCAGTGCTCAGGGTGCTCAGTGCTCAGGGTGCTGGGTGCTCAGGGTGCTGGGTGCTCAGTGCTCAGGGTGCTGGGTGCTCAGTGCTCAGTGCTCAGGGTGCTGGGTGCTCAGTGCTCAGTGTTCAGGGTGCTGGGTGTTCAGTACTCAGGGTGCTCAGTACTCAGTACTCAGTGCTCAGGGTGCTCAGTGCTCAGTGCTCAGGGTGCTGGGTGTTCAGTACTCAGGGTGCTGGGTGCTCAGTGCTCAGTGCTCAGAGTGCTGGGTGCTCAGTACTCAGGGTGATCTGTGCTCAGTACTCAGGGTGCTGGGTGCTCAGTGCTCAGTGTGCTGGGTCTTCAGTCCTCAGGGTGCTCAGTTCTCAGGGTGCTCGGTGCTCAGTGCTCAGTACTCAGGGTGCTCAGTGCTCAGGGTGCTGGGTGCTCAGTGCTCGGGGTGCTCGGTGCTCAGTACTCAGGGTGCTGAGTGCTCAGTGCTCAGGGTGCTGGGTGCTCAGTACTCAGGGTGCTGGGTGCTCAGTGCTCAGGGTGATCGGTGCTCAGTGCTCAGGGTGCTGGGTGCTCAGTGCTCGGGGTGCTGGGTGCTCAGGGCTGTGGTGCTGGGTGCTCAGTGCTCAGTGCTCAGAGTGCTGGGTGCTCAGTGCTCAGTGCTCAGGGTGCTTGTTGCTCAGTACTCAGGGTGCTGGGTGCTCAGTACTCAGGGTGCTGGGTTCTCAGTGCTCAGGGTGCTCTGTGCTCAGTACTCAGGGTGCTTGGTGCTCAGTGCTCGGGGTGCTGCGTGCTCAGTGCTCAGGGTGCTGGGTGCTCAGTGCTCAGGGTGCTGGGTGCTCAGTCCTCGGGGTGCTCCGTGTTCAGGGTGCTGGGTGCTCAGTGCTCGGGGTGCTTGGTGCTCAGTGCTCAGGGTGCTGGGTACTCAGTACTCAGGGTGCTGGGTGCTCAGTACTCAGGGTGCTCGGTGCTCAGTACTCAGGGTGCTGGGTGCTCAGTGCTCAGGGTGCTGGGTACTCAGTACTCAGGGTGCTGGGTGCTCAGTAGTCAGGGTGCTGGGTGCTCAGTGCTCAGGGTGCTGGGTACTCAGTGCTCAGGGTGCTGGGTGCTCAGTACTCAGGGTGCTGTGTGCTCAGTGCTCAATACTCAGCGTGCTGTGTGCTCAGTGCTCAGAGTGTTGGGTGCTCAGTACTCAGGGTGCTGGGTACTCAGTGCTCAGTGCTCAGGGTGCTCAGTGCTCAGGGTGCTCAGTGCTCAGGGTGCTAGGTGCTCAGGGTGCTGGGTGCTCAGTGCTCAGGGTGCTGGGTGCTCAGTGCTCAGTGCTCAGGGTGCTGGGTGCTCAGTGCTCAGTGCTCAGGGTGCTGGGTGTTCAGTACTCAGGGTGCTGGGTGCTCAGTGCTCAGTGCTCAGAGTGCTGGGTGCTCAGTACTCAGGGTGCTGGGTGCTCAGTGCTCGGGGTGCTGGGTGCTCAGTGCTCAGGGTGATCAGTGCTCAGTACTCAGGGTGCTGGGGGCTCAGTGCTCAGGGTGCTGGGTGCTCAGTACTCGGGGTGCTGGGTGCTCAGTGCTCGGGGTGCTGGGTGCTCAGTACTCAGGGTGCTGGGTGCTCAGTGCTCGGGGTGCTGGGTGCTCAGTACTCAGGGTGCTGGGTGCTCAGTACTCGGGGTGCTGGGTACTCAGTACTCAGGGTGCTGGGTGCTCAGTGCTCGGGGTGCTGGGTGCTCAGTGCTCAGGGTGATCAGTGCTCAGTACTCAGGGTGCTGGGTGCACAGTGCTCAGGGTGCTGGGTGCTCAGTAGTCCGGGTGCTCAGTGCTCAGGGTGCTGGGTGCTCAGTGCTCGGGGTGCTGGGTGCTCAGTGCTCAGGGTGCTGGGTGCTCAGTCCTCCGGGTGCTCAGTGCTCAGGGTGCTGGGTGCTCAGTGCTCGGGGTGCTCGGTGCTCAGTACTCAGGGTGCTGAGTGCTCAGTACTCAGGGTGCTGGGTGCTCAGTACTCAGGGTGCTGGTTGCTCAGTACTCAGGGTGCTGTGTGCTCAGTGTTCAGGGTGCTGGGTGCTCAGTGCTCAGGGTGCTGGGTGCTCAGTGCTCGGGGTGCTGGGTGCTCAGGGCTGTGGTGCTGGGTGCTCAGTGCTCAGTGCTCAGGGTGCTGGGTGCTCAGTGCTCAGTGCTCAGGGTGCTGGTTGCTCAGTACTCAGGGTGCTGGGTGCTCAGTACTCAGGGTGCTGGGTTCTCAGTGCTCAGGGTGCTCTGTGCTCAGTACTCAGGGTGCTGGGTGCTCAGTGCTCGGGGTGCTGCATGCTCAGTGCTCAGGGTGCTGGGTGCTCAGTGCTCAGGGTGCTGGGTGCTCAGTACTCAGGGTGCTGGGTGCTCAGTGCTCGGGGCGCTCGGTGCTCAGTACTCAAGGTGCTGGGTGCTCAGTGCTCAGGGTGCTGGGTACTCAGTCCGCGGGGTGCTCCGTGCTCAGTGATCAGGGTGCTGGGTGCTCAGTACTCAGGGTGCTCGGTGCTCAGTACTCAGGGTTCTCAGTGCTCAGTACTCAGGGTGCTGGGTGCTCAGTGCTCAGGGTGCTGGGTGCTCAGTACTCAGGGTGCTCAGTGCTCAGTACTCGGGGTGCTTGGTGCTCAGTACTCAGGGTGCTCAGTGCTCAGTACTCGGGGTGCTGGGTGCTCAGTGCTCAGGGTGCTCAGTGCTCAGTGCTCGGGGTGCTGGGTGCTCAGTGCTCGGGGCGCTGGGTGCTCAGTGCTCGGGGTGCTGGGTGCTCAGTACTCGGGGTGCTGGGTGCTCAGTGCTCAGGGTGCTCAGTACTCAGTACTCAGTGCTCAGGGTGCTCAGTGCTCAGGGTGCTGGGTGCTCAGTACTCAGGGGGCTGGGTGCTTAGTGCTCGAGGTGCTCGGTGCTCAGTACTCAAGGTGCTGGGTGCTCAGTGCTCAGGGTGCTGGGTGCTCAGTGCTCAGTGTGCTCAGTGCTCAGTGCTCAGGGTGCAGGGTGCTCAGTGCTCGGGGCGCTGGGTGCTCAGTGCTCGGGGTGCTGGGTGCTCAGTACTCAGGGTGCTGTGTGCTTAGTGCTCAGTACTCAGCGTGCTGGGTGCTCAGTGCTCAGAGTGTTGGGTGCTCAGTACTCAGGGTGCTGGGTGCTCAGTCCTCAGTGCTCAGGGTGCTGGGTGCTCAGTACTCAGGGTGCTGGGTGCTTAGTGCTCGATGTGCTCGGTGCTCAGTACTCAAGGTGCTGGGTGCTCAGTGCTCAGGGTGCTGGGTGCTCAGTCCTCGGGGTGCTCCGTGCTCAGGGTGCTGGGTGCTCAGTGCTCAGGGCGCTGGGTGCTCAGTGCTCGGGGTGCTGGGTGCTGAGTGCACAGGGTGCTGGGTGCTCAGTGCTCGGGGTGCTCGGTGCTCAGTGCTCAGGGTGCTGGGTACTCAGTACTCAGTTTGCTGGGTGCTCAGTACTCAGTTGGCTGGGTGCTCAGTACTCAGGGTGCTGGGTGCTCAGTGCTCAGGGTGCTGGGTGCTCAGTGCTCAGGGTGCTGGGTGCTCAGTACTCAGGGTGCTGGGTGCTCAGTGCTCCGGGTGATCGGTGCTCAGTACTCAGGGTGCTCAGTGCTCAGGTTGCTGGGTGCTCAGTGCTCAGGGTGCTGGGTGCTCAGTACTCAGGGTGCTGGGTGCTCAGTGCTCGGGGTGCTGGGTGCTCAGTGCTCAGGGTGATCGGTGCTCAGTACTCAGGGTGCTGGGTGCTCAGTCCTCAGGGTGCTCAGTGCTCAGGCTGCTGGGTGCTCAGTGCTCGGGGTGCTCGGTGCTCAGTACTCAGGGTGCTGAGTGCTCAGTACTCAGGGTGCTGGGTGCTCAGTACTCATGGTGCTGGGTGCTCAGTACTCAGGGGGCTGGGTGCTCAGTGCTCAGGGCGCTGGGTGCTCAGTGCTCTGGGCGCTGGGTGCTCAGTGCTCGGGGTGCTGGGTGCTCAGTTCTCGGGGTGCTGGGTGGTCATTGCTCAGTGCTCAGGGTGCTGGGTGCTCAGTGCTCAGTGCTCAGGGTGCTGGGTGCTCAGTACTCAGGGTGCTGGGTGCTCAGTACTCAGGGTGCTGGGTGCTCAGAGCTCAGGGTGCTGGCTGCTCAGTGCTCAGGGTGCTGGGTGCTCAGTACTCAGGGTGCTGGGTGCTCAGTGCTCGGGGTGCTCGGTGCTCAGTACTCAAGGTGCGGGGTGCTCAGTGCTCAGGGTGCTGGGTGCTCAGTCCTCGGGGTGCTCCGTGCTCAGTGCTCAGGTTGCTGGGTGCTCAGTACTCAGGGTGCTCGGTGCTCAGTACTCACGGTTTTCAGTGCTCAAGGTGCTGGGTGCTCAGTACTCAGGGTGCTCAGTGCTCAGTACTCGGGGTGCTGGGTGCTCAGTACTCAGGGTGCTCAGTGCTCAGTACTCGGGGTGCTGGGTGCTCAGTGCTCAGTGTGCTCAGTGCTCAGTGCTCGGGGTGCTGGGTGCTCAGTGCTCGTTGCGCTGGGTGCTCAGTGCTCGGGGTGCTGGGTGCTCAGTACTCAGGGTGCTGTGTGCTCAGTGCTCAATACTCAGCGTGCTGTGTGCTCAGTGCTCTGAGTGTTGGGTGCTCAGTACTCAGGGTGCTGGGTACTCAGTGCTCAGTGCTCAGGGTGCTCAGTGCTCAGGGTGCTCAGTGCTCAGGGTGCTGGGTGCTCAGGGTGCTGGGTGCTCAGTGCTCAGGGTGCTGGGTGCTCAGTGCTCAGTGCTCAGGGTGCTGCGTGCTCAGTGCTCAGTGTTCAGGGTGCTGGGTGTTCAATACTCAGGGTGCTCAGTACTCAGTACTCAGTGCTCAGGGTGCTCAGTGCTCAGTGCTCAGGGTGCTGGGTGTTCAGTACTCAGGGTGCTGGGTGCTCAGTGCTCAGTGCTCAGAGTGCTGGGTGCTCAGTACTCAGGGTGCTGGGTGCTCAGTGCTCAGGGTGCTGGGTGCTCAGTGCTCAGGGTGATCTGTGCTCAGTACTCAGGGTGCTGGGTGCTCAGTGCTCAGTGTGCTGGGTGTTCAGTCTTCAGGGTGCTCAGTTCTCAGGGTGCTCGGTGCTCAGTGCTCAGTACTCAGGGTGCTCAGTGCTCAGGGTGCTGGGTGCTCAGTGCTCGGGGTGCTCGGTGCTCAGTACTCAGGGTGCTGAGTGCTCAGTGCTCAGGGTGCTGGGTGCTCAGTACTCAGGGTGCTGGGTGCTCAGTACTCAGGGTGCTGGGTGCTCAGTGCTCAGGGTGATCGGTGCTCAGTGCTCAGGGTGCTGGGTGCTCAGTGCTCGGGGTGCTGGGTGCTCAGGGCTGTGGTGCTGGGTGCTCAGTGCTCAGAGCTCAGAGTGCTGGGTGCTCAGTGCTCAGTGCTCAGGGTGCTTGTTGCTCAGTACTCAGGGTGCTGGGTGCTCAGTACTCAGGGTGCTGGGTTCTCAGTGCTCAGGGTGCTCTGTGCTCAGTACTCAGGGTGCTGGGTGCTCAGTGCTCGGGGTGCTGCGTGCTCAGTGCTCAGGGTGCTGGGTGCTCAGTGCTCAGGGTGCTGGGTGCTCAGTCCTCGGGGTGCTCCGTGTTCAGGGTGCTAGGTGCTCAGTGCTCAGGGTGCTGGGTGCTCACTGCTCGGGGTGCTGGGTGCTGAGTGCTCAGGGTGCTGGGTGCTCAGTGCTCGGGGTGCTTGGTGCTCACTGCTCAGGGTGCTGGGTACTCAGTACTCAGGGTGCTGGGTGCTCAGTACTCAGGGTGCTCGGTGCTCAGTACTCAGGGGGCTGGGTGCTCAGTGCTCAGGGTGCTGGGTACTCAGTACTCAGGGTGCTGGGTGCTCAGTAGTCAGGGTGCTGGGTGCTCAGTGCTCAGGGTGCTGGGTGCTCAGTGCTCAGGGTGCTGGGTGCTCAGTATTCAGGGTGCTGTGTGCTCAGTGCTCAATACTCAGCGTGCTGTGTGCTCAGTGCTCAGAGTGTTGGGTGCTCAGTACTCAGGGTGCTGGGTACTCAGTGCTCAGTGCTCAGGGTGCTCAGTGCTCAGGGTGCTCAGTGCTCAGGGTGCTAGGTGCTCAGGGTGCTGGGTGCTCAGTGCTCAGGGTGCTGGGTGCTCAGTGCTCAGTGCTCAGGGTGCTGGGTGCTCAGTGCTCAGTGCTCAGGGTGCTGGGTGTTCAGTACTCAGGGTGCTGGGTGCTCAGTGCTCAGTGCTCAGAGTGCTGGGTGCTCAGTACTCAGGGTGCTGGGTGCTCAGTGCTCGGGGTGCTGGGTGCTCAGTGCTCAGGGTGATCAGTGCTCAGTACTCAGGGTGCTGGGGGCTCAGTGCTCAGGGTGCTGGGTGCTCAGTACTCGGGGTGCTGGGTGCTCAGTGCTCGGGGTGCTGGGTGCTCAGTACTCAGGGTGCTGGGTGCTCAGTGCTCGGGGTGCTGGGTGCTCAGTACTCAGGGTGCTGGGTGCTCAGTACTCGGGGTGCTGGGTGCTCAGTACTCAGGGTGCTGGGTGCTCAGTGCTTGGGGTGCTGGGTGCTCAGTGCTCAGGGTGATCAGTGCTCAGTACTCAGGGTGCTGGGTGCACAGTGCTCAGGGTGCTGGGTGCTCAGTCCTCCGGGTGCTCAGTGCTCAGGGTGCTGGGTGCTCAGTGCTCGGGGTGCTGGGTGCTCAGTGCTCAGGGTGCTGGGTACTCAGTCCTCCGGGTGCTCAGTGCTCAGGGTGCTGGGTGCTCAGTGCTCGGGGTGCTCGGTGCTCAGTACTCAGGGTGCTGAGTGCTCAGTACTCAGGGTGCTGGGTGCTCAGTACTCAGGGTGCTGTGTGCTCAGTGTTCAGGGTGCTGGGTGCTCAGTGCTCAGGGTGCTGGGTGCTCAGTGCTCGGGGTGCTGGGTGCTCAGGGCTGTGGTGCTGGGTGCTCAGTGCTCAGTGCTCAGGGTGCTGGGTGCTCAGTGCTCAGTGCTCAGGGTGCTGGTTGCACAGTACTCAGGGTGCTGGGTGCTCAGTACTCAGGGTGCTGGGTTCTCAGTGCTCAGGGTGCTCTGTGCTCAGTACTCAGGGTGCTGGGTGCTCAGTGCTCGGGGTGCTGCATGCTCAGTGCTCAGGGTGCTGGGTGCTCAGTGCTCAGGGTGCTGGGTGCTCAGTACTCAGGGTGCTGGGTGCTCAGTGCTCGGGGCGCTCGGTGCTCAGTACTCAAGGTGCTGGGTGCTCAGTGCTCAGGGTGCTGGGTACTCAGTCCGCGGGGTGCTCCGTGTTCAGTGATCAGGGTGCTGGGTGCTCAGTACTCAGGGTGCTCGGTGCTCAGTACTCAGGGTTCTCAGTGCTCAGTACTCAGGGTGCTGGGTGCTCAGTGCTCAGGGTACTGGGTGCTCAGTACTCAGGGTGCTCAGTGCTCAGTACTCGGGGTGCTTGGTGCTCAGTACTCAGGGTGCTCAGTGCTCAGTACTCGGGGTGCTGGGTGCTCAGTGCTCAGGGTGCTCAGTGCTCAGTGCTCGGGGTGCTGGGTGCTCAGTGCTCGGGGCGCTGGGTGCTCAGTGCTCGGGGTGCTGGGTGCTCAGTACTCGGGGTGCTGGGTGCTCAGTGCTCAGGGTTCTCAGTACTCAGTACTCAGTGCTCAGGGTGCTCAGTGCTCAGGGTGCTGGGTGCTCAGTACTCAGGGGGCTGGGTGCTTAGTGCTCGAGGTGCTCGGTGCTCAGTACTCAAGGTGCTGGGTGCTCAGTGCTCAGGGTGCTGGGTGCTCAGTGCTCAGTGTGCTCAGTGCTCAGTGCTCAGGGTGCAGGGTGCTCAGTGCTCGGGGCGCTGGGTGCTCAGTGCTCGGGGTGCTGGGTGCTCAGTACTCAGGGTGCTGTGTGCTTAGTGCTCAGTACTCAGCGTGCTGGGTGCTCAGTGCTCAGAGTGTTGGGTGCTCAGTACTCAGGGTGCTGGGTGCTCAGTCCACAGTGCTCAGGGTGCTGGGTGCTCAGTACTCAGGGTGCTGGGTGCTTAGTGCTCGATGTGCTCAGTGCTCAGTACTCAAGGTGCTGGGTGCTCAGTGCTCAGGGTGCTGGGTGCTCAGTCCTCGGGGTGCTCCGTGCTCAGGGTGCTGGGTGCTCAGTGCTCAGGGCGCTGGGTGCTCAGTGCTCGGGGTGCTGGGTGCTGAGTGCTCAGGGTGCTGGGTGGTCAGTGCTCGGGGTGCTCGGTGCTCAGTGATCAGGGTGCTGGGTACTCAGTACTCAGTTTTCTGGGTGCTCAGTACTCAGTTTGCTGGGTGCTCAGTACTCAGAGTGCTGAGTGCTCAGTGCTCAGGGTGCTGGGTGCTCAGTGCTCAGGGTGCTGGGTGCTCAGTACTCAGGGTGCTGGGTGCTCAGTGCTCAGGGTGATCGGTGCTCAGTACTCAGGGTGCTCAGTGCTCAGGGTGCTGGGTGCTCAGTGCTCAGGGTGCTGGGTGCTCAGTACTCAGGGTGCTGGGTGCTCAGTGCTCAGGGTGCTGGGTGCTCAGTGCTCAGGGTGATCGGTGCTCAGTACTCAGGGTGCTGGGTGCTCAGTGCTCAGGGTGCTGGGTGCTCAGTCCTCAGGGTGCTCAGTGCTCAGGCTGCTGGGTGCTCAGTGCTCGGGGTGCTCGGTGCTCAGTACTCAGGGTGCTGAGTGCTCAGTACTCAGGGTGCTGGGTGCTCAGTACTCATGGTGCTGGGTGCTCAGTACTCAGGGGGCTGGGTGCTCAGTGCTCAGGGCGCTGGGTGCTCAGTGCTCTGGGCGCTGGGTGCTCAGTGCTCGGGGTGCTGGGTGCTCAGTTCTCGGGGTGCTGGGTGGTCAGTGCTCAGTGCTCAGGGTGCTGGGTGCTCAGTGCTCAGTGCTCAGGGTGCTGGGTGCTCAGTACTCAGGGTGCTGGGTGCTCAGTACTCAGGGTGCTGGGTGCTCAGTTCTCAGGGTGCTGGGTGCTCAGTACTCTGGGTTTTGGGTGCTCAGTACTCAGGGTGCTGGGTGCTCAGTGCTCGGGGTGCTGGGTGCTCAGTGCTCAGGGTGCTGGGTGCTCAGTGCTCAGGGTGCTGGGTGCTCAGTACTCAGGGTGCTGGGTGCTCAGTGCTCGGAGTGCTCGGTGCTCAGTACTCAAGGTGCTGGGTGCTCAGTGCTCAGGGTGCTGGGTGCTCAGTCCTCGGGGTGCTCCGTGCTCAGTGCTCAGGGTGCTGGGTGCTCAGTACTCAGGGTGCTCGGTGCTCAGTACTCACGGTTTTCAGTACTCAGGGTGCTGGGTACTCAGTACTCAGGGTGCTCCGTGCTCAGTGATCAGGGTGCTGGGTGCTCAGTACTCAGGGTGCTCGGTGCTCAGTACTCAGGGTTCTCAGTGCTCAGTACTCACCGTGCTGGGTGCTCAGTGCTCAGGGTGCTGGGTGCTCAGTACTCAGGGTGCTCAGTGCTCAGTACTCGGGGTACTTGGTGCTCAGTACTCAGGGTGCTCAGTGCTCAGTACTCGGGGTGCTGGGTGCTCAGTACTCAGGGTGCTCAGTGCTCAGTACTCGGGGTGCTGGGTGCTCAGTGCTCAGTGTGCTCAGTGCTCAGTGCTCGGGGTGCTGGGTGCTCAGTGCTCGTTGCGCTGGGTGCTCAGTGCTCGGGGTGCTGGGTGCTCAGTACTCAGGGTGCTGTGTGCTCAGTGCTCAATACTCAGCGTGCTGTGTGCTCAGTGCTCAGAGTGTTGGGTGCTCAGTACTCAGGGTGCTGGGTACTCAGTGCTCAGTGCTCAGGGTGCTCAGTGCTCAGGGTGCTCAGTGCTCAGGGTGCTGGGTGCTCAGGGTGCTGGGTGCTCAGTGCTCAGGGTGCTGGGTGTTCAGTACTCAGGGTGCTCAGTACTCAGTACTCAGTGCTCAGGGTGCTCAGTGCTCAGTGCTCAGGGTGCTGGGTGTTCAGTACTCAGGGTGCTGGGTGCTCAGTGCTCAGTGCTCAGAGTGCTGGGTGCTCAGTACTCAGGGTGCTGGGTGCTCAGTGCTCGGGGTGCTGGGTGCTCAGTGCTCAGGGTGATCTGTGCTCAGTACTCAGGGTGCTGGGTGCTCAGTGCTCAGTGTGCTGGGTGTTCAGTCCTCATTGTGCTCAGTTCTCAGGGTGCTCGGTGCTCAGTGCTCAGTACTCAGGGTGCTCAGTGCTCAGGGTGCTGGGTGCTCAGTGCTCGGGGTGCTCGGTGCTTAGTACTCAGGGTGCTGAGTGCTCAGTGCTCAGGGTGCTGGGTGCTCAGTACTCAGGGTGCTGGGTGCTCAGTACTCAGGGTGCTGGGTGCTCAGTGCTCAGGGTGATCGGTGCTCAGTGCTCAGGGTGCTGGGTGCTCAGTGCTCGGGGTGCTGGGTGCTCAGGGCTGTGGTGCTGGGTGCTCAGTGCTCAGTGCTCAGAGTGCTGGGTGCTCAGTGCTCAATGCTCAGGGTGCTTGTTGCTCAGTACTCAGGGTGCTGGGTGCTCAGTACTCAGGGTGCTGGGTTCTCAGTGCTCAGGGTGCTCTGTGCTCAGTACTCAGGGTGCTGGGTGCTCAGTGCTCGGGGTGCTGCGTGCTCAGTGCTCAGGGTGCTGGGTGCTCAGTGCTCAGGGTGCTGGGTGCTCAGTCCTCGGGGTGCTCCGTGTTCAGGGTGCTGGGTGCTCAGTGCTCAGGGTGCTGGGTGCTCAGTGCTCGGGGTGCTGGGTGCTGAGTGCTCAGGGTGCTGGGTGCTCAGTGCTCGGGGTGCTCGGTGCTCAGTGCTCAGGGTCCTGGGTACTCAGTACTCAGGGTGCTGGGTGCTCAGTACTCAGGGTGCTCGGTGCTCTGTACTCAGGGTGCTGGGTGCTCAGTGCTCAGGGTGCTGGGTACTCAGTACTCAGGGTGCTGGGTGCTCAGTACTCAGGGTGCTGGGTGCTCAGTGCTCAGGGTGCTGGGTGCTCAGTACTCAGGGTGCTGGGTACTCAGTGCTCAGTGCTCAGGGTGCTCAGTGCTCAGGGTGCTCAGTGCTCAGGGTGCTAGGTGCTCAGGGTGCTGGGTGCTCAGTGCTCAGGGTGCTGGGTGCTCAGTGCTCAGTGCTCAGGGTGCTGGGTGCTCAGTGCTCAGTGCTCAGGGTGCTGGGTGTTCAGTACTCAGGGTGCTGGGTGCTCAGTGCTCAGTGCTCAGAGTGCTGGGTGCTCAGTACTCAGGGTGCTGGGTGCTCAGTGCTCAGGGTGATCAGTGCTCAGTACTCAGTGTGCTGGGGGCTCAGTGCTCAGGGAGCTGGGTGCTCAGTACTCGGGGTGCTGGGTGCTCAGTACTCGGGGTGCTGGGTGCTCAGTACTCAGGGTGCTGGGTGCTCAGTGCTCGGGGTGCTGGGTGCTCAGTACTCAGGGTGCTGGGTGCTCAGTACTCGGGGTGCTGGGTGCTCAGTACTCAGGGTGCTGGGTGCTCAGTGCTCGGGGTGCTGGGTGCTCAGTGCTCAGGGTGATCAGTGCTCAGTACTCAGTGTGCTGGGTGCACAGTGCTCAGGGTGCTGGGTGCTCAGTCCTCCGGGTGCTCAGTGCTCAGGGTGCTGGGTGCTCAGTGCTCGGGGTGCTGGGTGCTCTGTGCTCAGGGTGCTGGGTGCTCAGTCCTCCGGGTGCTCAGTGCTCAGGGTGCTGGGTGCTCAGTGCTCGGGGTGCTCGGTGCTCAGTACTCAGGGTGCTGAGTGCTCAGTACTCAGGGTGCTGGGTGCTCAGTACTCAGGGTGCTGGTTGCTCAGTACTCAGGGTGCTGTGTGCTCAGTGTTCAGGGTGCTGGGTGCTCAGTGCTCAGGGTGCTGGGTGCTCAGTGCTCGGGGTGCTGGGTGCTCAGGGCTGTGGTGCTGGGTGCTCAGTGCTCAGTGCTCAGGGTGCTGGGTGCTCAGTGCTCAGTGCTCAGGGTGCTGGTTGCTCAGTACTCAGGGTGCTGGGTGCTCAGTACTCAGGGTGCTGGGTTCTCAGTGCTCAGGGTGCTCTGTGCTCAGTACTCAGGGTGCTGGGTGCTCAGTGCTCGGGGTGCTGCATGCTCAGTGCTCAGGGTGCTGGGTGCTCAGTGCTCAGGGTGCTGGGTGCTCAGTACTCAGGGTGCTGGGTGCTCAGTGCTCGGGGCGCTCGGTGCTCAGTACTCAAGGTGCTGGGTGCTCAGTGCTCAGGGTGCTGGGTACTCAGTCCGCGGGGTGCTCCGTGCTCAGTGATCAGGGTGCTGGGTGCTCAGTACTCAGGTTGCTCGGTGCTCAGTACTCAGGGTTCTCAGTGCTCAGTACTCAGGGTGCTGGGTGCTCAGTGCTCAGGGTGCTGGGTGCTCAGTACTCAGGGTGCTCAGTGCTCAGTACTCGGGGTGCTTGGTGCTCAGTACTCAGGGTGCTCAGTGCTCAGTACTCGGGGTGCTGGGTGCTCAGTGCTCAGGGTGCTCAGTGCTCAGTGCTCGGGGTGCTGGGTGCTCAGTGCTCGGGGCGCTGGGTGCTCAGTGCTCGGGGTGCTGGGTGCTCAGTACTCGGGGTGCTGGGTGCTCAGTGCTCAGGGTGCTCAGTACTCAGTACTCAGTGCTCAGGGTGCTCAGTGCTCAGGGTGCTGGGTGCTCAGTACTCAGGGGGCTGGGTGCTTAGTGCTCGAGGTGCTCGGTGCTCAGTACTCAAGGTGCTGGGTGCTCAGTGCTCAGGGTGCTGGGTGCTCAGTGCTCAGTGTGCTCAGTGCTCAGTGCTCAGGGTGCAGGGTGCTCAGTGCTCGGGGCGCTGGGTGCTCAGTGCTAGGGGTGCTGGGTGCTCAGTACTCAGGGTGCTGTGTGCTTAGTGCTCAGTACTCAGCGTGCTGGGTGCTTAGTGCTCAGAGTGTTGGGTGCTCAGTACTCAGGGTGCTGGGTGCTCAGTCCTCAGTGCTCAGGGTGCTCTGTGCTCAGTACTCAGGGTGCTGGGTGCTTAGTGCTCGATGTGCTCGGTGCTCAGTACTCAAGGTGCTGGGTGCTCTGTGCTCAGGGTGCTGGGTGCTCAGTCCTCGGGGTGCTCCGTGCTCAGGGTGCTGGGTGCTCAGTGCTCAGGGCGCTGGGTGCTCATTGCTCGGGGTGCTGGGTGCTGAGTGCTCAGGGTGCTGGGTGCTCAGTGCTCGGGGTGCTCGGTGCTCAGTGCTCAGGGTGCTGGGTACTCAGTACTCAGTTTGCTGGGTGCTCAGTACTCAGTTTGCTGGGTGCTCAGTACTCAGGGTGCTGGGTGCTCAGTGCGCAGGGTGCTGGGTGCTCAGTGCTCAGGGTGCTGGGTGCTCAGTACTCAGGGTGCTGGGTGCTCAGTGCTCAGGGTGATCGGTGCTCAGTACTCAGGGTGCTCAGTGCTCAGGGTGCTGGGTGCTCAGTGCTCAGGGTGCTGGGTGCTCAGTACTCAGGGTGCTGGGTGCTCAGTGCTCGGGGTGCTGGGTGCTCAGTACTCAGGGTGATCGGTGCTCAGTACTCAGGGTGCTGGGTGCTCAGTGCTCAGGGTGCTGGGTTCTCAGTCCTCAGGGTGCTCAGTGCTCAGGCTGCTGGGTGCTCAGTGCTCGGGGTGCTCGGTGCTCAGTACTCAGGGTGCTGAGTGCTCAGTACTCAGGGTGCTGGGTGCTCAGTACTCATGGTGCTGGGTGCTCAGTACTCAGGGGGCTGGGTGCTCAGTGCTCAGGGCGCTGGGTGCTCAGTGCTCAGTGTGCTCAGTGCTCAGTGCTCAGGGTGCAGGGTGCTCAGTGCTCGGGGCGCTGGGTGCTCAGTGCTCGGGGTGCTGGGTGCTCAGTACTCAGGGTGCTGTGTGCTTGGTGCTCAGTACTCAGCGTGCTGGGTGCTTAGTGCTCAGAGTGTTGGGTGCTCAGTACTCAGGGTGCTGGGTGCTCAGTCCTCAGTGCTCAGGGTGCTCTGTGCTCAGTACTCAGGGTGCTGGGTGCTTAGTGCTCGATGTGCTCGGTGCTCAGTACTCAAGGTGCTGGGTGCTCTGTGCTCAGGGTGCTGGGTGCTCAGTCCTCGGGGTGCTCCGTGCTCAGGGTGCTGGGTGCTCAGTGCTCAGGGCGCTGGGTGCTCATTGCTCGGGGTGCTGGGTGCTGAGTGCTCAGGGTGCTGGGTGCTCAGTGCTCGGGGTGCTCGGTGCTCAGTGCTCAGGGTGCTGGGTACTCAGTACTCAGTTTGCTGGGTGCTCAGTACTCAGTTTGCTGGGTGCTCAGTACTCAGGGTGCTGGGTGCTCAGTGCGCAGGGTGCTGGGTGCTCAGTGCTCAGGGTGCTGGGTGCTCAGTACTCAGGGTGCTGGGTGCTCAGTGCTCAGGGTGATCGGTGCTCAGTACTCAGGGTGCTCAGTGCTCAGGGTGCTGGGTGCTCAGTGCTCAGGGTGCTGGGTGCTCAGTACTCAGGGTGCTGGGTGCTCAGTGCTCGGGGTGCTGGGTGCTCAGTACTCAGGGTGATCGGTGCTCAGTGCTCAGGGTGCTGGCTGCTCAGTGCTCAGGGTGCTGGGTGCTCAGTACTCAGGGTGCTGGGTGCTCAGTCCTCGGGGTGCTCCGTGCTGAGGGTGCTGGGTGCTCAGTGCTCAGGGCGCTGGGTGCTCATTGCTCGGGGTGCTGGGTGCTGAGTGCTCAGGGTGCTGGGTGCTCAGTGCTCGGGGTGCTCGGTGCTCAGTGCTCAGGGTGCTGGGTACTCAGTACTCAGTTTGCTGGGTGCTCAGTACTCAGTTTGATGGGTGCTCAGTACTCAGGGTGCTGGGTGCTCAGTGCGCAGGGTGCTGGGTGCTCAGTGCTCAGGGTGCTGGGTGCTCAGTACTCAGGGTGCTGGGTGCTCAGTGCTCGGGGCGCTCGGTGCTCAGTACTCAAGGTGCTGGGTGCTCAGTGCTCAGGGTGCTGGGTACTCAGTCCGCGGGGTGCTCCGTGCTCAGTGATCAGGGTGCTGGGTGCTCAGTACTCAGGTTGCTCGGTGCTCAGTACTCAGGGTTCTCAGTGCTCAGTACTCAGGGTGCTGGGTGCTCAGTGCTCAGGGTGCTGGGTGCTCAGTACTCAGGGTGCTCAGTGCTCAGTACTCGGGGTGCTTGGTGCTCAGTACTCAGGGTGCTCAGTGCTCAGTACTCGGGGTGCTGGGTGCTCAGTGCTCAGGGTGCTCAGTGCTCAGGGCTCGGGGTGCTGGGTGCTCAGTGCTCGGGGCGCTGGGTGCTCAGTGCTCGGGGTGCTGGGTGCTCAGTACTCGGGGTGCTGGGTGCTCAGTGCTCAGGGTGCTCAGTACTCAGTACTCAGTGCTCAGGGTGCTCAGTGCTCAGGGTGCTGGGTGCTCAGTACTCAGGGGGCTGGGTGCTTAGTGCTCGAGGTGCTCGGTGCTCAGTACTCAAGGTGCTGGGTGCTCAGTGCTCAGGGTGCTGGGTGCTCAGTGCTCAGTGTGCTCAGTGCTCAGTGCTCAGGGTGCAGGGTGCTCAGTGCTCGGGGCGCTGGGTGCTCAGTGCTCGGGGTGCTGGGTGCTCAGTACTCAGGGTGCTGTGTGCTTAGTGCTCAGTACTCAGCGTGCTGGGTGCTTAGTGCTCAGAGTGTTGGGTGCTCAGTACTCAGGGTGCTGGGTGCTCAGTCCTCAGTGCTCAGGGTGCTCTGTGCTCAGTACTCAGGGTGCTGGGTGCTTAGTGCTCGATGTGCTCGGTGCTCAGTACTCAAGGTGCTGGGTGCTCTGTGCTCAGGGTGCTGGGTGCTCAGTCCTCGGGGTGCTCCGTGCTCAGGGTGCTGGGTGCTCAGTGCTCAGGGCGCTGGGTGCTCATTGCTCGGGGTGCTGGGTGCTGAGTGCTCAGGGTGCTGGGTGCTCAGTGCTCGGGGTGCTCGGTGCTCAGTGCTCAGGGTGCTGGGTACTCAGTACTCAGTTTGCTGGGTGCTCAGTACTCAGTTTGCTGGGTGCTCAGTACTCAGGGTGCTGGGTGCTCAGTGCGCAGGGTGCTGGGTGCTCAGTGCTCAGGGTGCTGGGTGCTCAGTACTCAGGGTGCTTGGTGCTCAGTGCTCAGGGTGATCGGTGCTCAGTACTCAGGGTGCTCAGTGCTCAGGGTGCTGGGTGCTCAGTGCTCAGGGTGCTGGGTGCTCAGTACTCAGGGTGCTGGGTGCTCAGTGCTCGGGGTGCTGGGTGCTCAGTACTCAGGGTGATCGGTGCTCAGTACTCAGGGTGCTGGGTGCTCAGTGCTCAGGGTGCTGGGTGCTCAGTCCTCAGGGTGCTCAGTGCTCAGGCTGCTGGGTGCTCAGTGCTCGGGGTGCTCGGTGCTCAGTACTCAGGGTGCTGAGTGCTCAGTACTCAGGGTGCTGGGTGCTCAGTACTCATGGTGCTGGGTGCTCAGTACTCAGGGGGCTGGGTGCTCAGTGCTCAGGGCGCTGGGTGCTCAGTGCTCAGTGTGCTCAGTGCTCAGTGCTCAGGGTGCAGGGTGCTCAGTGCTCGGGGCGCTGGGTGCTCAGTGCTCGGGGTGCTGGGTGCTCAGTACTCAGGGTGCTGTGTGCTTAGTGCTCAGTACTCAGCGTGCTGGGTGCTTAGTGCTCAGAGTGTTGGGTGCTCAGTACTCAGGGTGCTGGGTGCTCAGTCCTCAGTGCTCAGGGTGCTCTGTGCTCAGTACTCAGGGTGCTGGGTGCTTAGTGCTCAATGTGCTCGGTGCTCAGTACTCAAGGTGCTGGGTGCTCTGTGCTCAGGGTGCTGGGTGCTCAGTCCTCGGGGTGCTCCGTGCTCAGGGTGCTGGGTGCTCAGTGCTCAGGGCGCTGGGTGCTCATTGCTCGGGGTGCTGGGTGCTGAGTGCTCAGGGTGCTGGGTGCTCAGTACTCAGGGTGCTGGGTGCTCAGTGCTCGGGGTGCTGGGTGCTGAGTGCTCAGGGTGCTGGGTGCTCAGTACTCAGGGTGCTGGGTGCTCAGTGCTCGGGGTGCTGGGTGCTCAGTACTCAGGGTGATCGGTGCTCAGTACTCAGGGTGCTGGGTGCTCAGTGCTCAGGGTGCTGGGTGCTCAGTCCTCAGGGTGCTCAGTGCTCAGGCTGCTGGGTGCTCAGTGCTCGGGGTGCTCGGTGCTCAGTACTCAGGGTGCTGAGTGCTCAGTACTCAGGGTGCTTGGTGCTCAGTACTCATGGTGCTGGGTGCTCAGTACTCAGGGGGCTGGGTGCTCAGTGCTCAGGGCGCTGGGTGCTCAGTGCTCTGGGCGCTGGGTGCTCAGTGCTCGGGGTGCTGGGTGCTCAGTTCTCGGGGTGCTGGGTGGTCAGTGCTCAGTGCTCAGGGTGCTGGGTGCTCAGTGCTCAGTGCTCAGGGTGCTGGGTGCTCAGTACTCAGGGTGCTGGTTGCTCAGTACTCAGGGTGCTGGGTGCTCAGTTCTCAGGGTGCTGGGTGCTCAGTACTCTGGGTTTTGGGTGCTCAGTACTCAGGGTGCTGGGTGCTCAGTGCTCGGGGTGCTGGGTGCTCAGTGCTCAGGGTGCTGGGTGCTCAGTGCTCAGGGTGCTGGGTGCTCAGTACTCAGGGTGCTGGGTGCTCAGTGCTCGGGGTGCTCGGTGCTCAGTACTCAAGGTGCTGGGTGCTCAGTGCTCAGGGTGCTGGGTGCTCAGTCCTCGGGGTGCTCCGTGCTCAGTGCTCAGGGTGCTGGGTGCTCAGTACTCAGGGTGCTCGGTGCTCAGTACTCACGGTTTTCAGTGCTCAAGGTGCTGGGTGCTCAGTACTCAGGGTGCTCAGTGCTCAGTACTCGGGGTGCTGGGTGCTCAGTACTCAGGGTGCTCAGTGCTCAGTACTCGGGGTGCTGGGTGCTCAGTGCTCAGTGTGCTCAGTGCTCAGTGCTCGGTGTGCTGGGTGCTCAGCGCTCGGGGCACTGGGTGCTCAGTGCTCGGGGTGCTGGGTGCTCAGTACTCAGGGTGCTGTGTGCTCAGTGCTCAATACTCAGCGTGCTGTGTGCTCAGTGCTCAGAGTGTTGGGTGCTCAGTACTCAGGGTGCTGGGTACTCAGTGCTCAGTGCTCAGGGTGCTCAGTGCTCAGGGTGCTGGGTGCTCAGGGTGCTGGGTGCTCAGTGCTCAGGGTGCTGGGTGCTCAGTGCTCAGTGCTCAGGGTGCTGGGTGCTCAGTGCTCAGTGCTCAGGGTGCTGGGTGTTCAGTACTCAGGGTGCTCAGTACTCAGTACTCAGTGCTCAGGGTGTTCAGTGCTCAGTGCTCAGGGTGCTGGGTGTTCAGTACTCAGGGTGCTGGGTGCTCAGTGCTCAGTGCTCAGAGTGCTGGGTGCTCAGTACTCAGGGTGCTGGGTGCTCATTGCTCGGGGTGCTGGGTGCTCAGTGCTCAGGGTGATCAGTGCTCAGTACTCAGGGTGCTGGGTGCTCAGTGCTCAGTATGCTGGGTGTTCAGTCCTCGGGGTGCTCAGTTCTCAGGGTGCTCGGTGCTCAGTGCTCAGTACTCAGGGTGCTCAGTGCTCAGGGTGCTGGGTGCTCAGTGCTCGGGGTGCTCGGTGCTCAGTACTCAGGGTGCTGTGTGCTCAGTACTCAGGGTGCTGGGTGCTCAGTACTCAGGGTGCTGGGTGCTCAGTACTCAGGGTGCTGGGTGCTCAGTGCTCAGGGTGATCGGTGCTCAGTGCTCAGGGTGCTGGGTGCTCAGTGCTCGGGGTGCTGGGTGCTCAGGGCTGTGGTGCTGGGTGCTCAGTGCTCAGTGCTCAGGGTGCTGGGTGCTCAGTGCTCAGTGCTCAGGGTGCTGGTTGCTCAGTACTCAGGGTGCTGGGTGCTCAGTACTCAGGGTGCTGGGTTCTCAGTGCTCAGGGTGCTCTGTGCTCAGTACTCAGGGTGCTGGGTGCTCAGTGCTCGGGGTGCAGCGTGCTCAGTGCTCAGGGTGCTGGGTGCTCAGTGCTCAGGGTGCTGGGTGCTCAGTACTCAGGGTGCTGGGTGCTCAGTGCTCGGGGCGCTCGGTGCTCAGTACTCAAGTTGCTGGGTGCTCAGTCCTCAGGGTGCTGGGTACTCAGTCCTCGGGGTGCTCCGTGCTCAGTGATCAGGGTGCTGGGTGCTCAGTACTCAGGGTGCTCGGTGCTCAGTACTCAGGGTTCTCAGTGCTCAGTACTCAGGGTGCTGGGTGCTCAGTGCTCAGGGTGCTGGGTGCTCAGTACTCAGGGTGCTCAGTGCTCCGTACTCGGGGTACTTGGTGCTCAGTACTCAGGGTGCTCAGTGCTCAGTACTCGGGGAGCTGGGTGCTCAGTGCTCAGGGTGCTCAGTGCTCAGTGCTCGGGGTGCTGGGTGCTCAGTGCTCGGGGCGCTGGGTGCTCAGTGCTCGGGGTGCTGGGTGCTCAGTACTCGGGGTGCTGGGTGCTCAGTGCTCAGGGTGCTCAGTACTCAGTACTCCGTGCTCAGGGTGCTCCGTGCTCAGTGCTCAGGGTGCTGGGTGTTCAGTACTCAGGGTGCTGAGCGATCAGTACTCAGGGTGCTGGGTGCTCAGTGCTCAGGGTGCTGGGTGCTCAGTACTCTGGGTGTTGGGTGCTCAGTATTCATAGTGCTGGGTGCTCCGTGCTCGGGGTGCTGGGTGCTCAGTGCTCAGGGTGCTGGGTGCTCAGTGCTCAGGGTGCTGGGTGCTCAGTACTCAGGGGGCTGGGTGCTTAGTGCTCGAGGTGCTCGGTGCTCAGTACTCAAGGTGCTGGGTGCTCAGTGCTCAGGGTGCTGGGTGCTCAGTGCTCAGTGTGCTCAGTGCTCAGTGCTCGGGGTGCTGGGTGCTCAGTGCTCGGGGCGCTGGGTGCTCAGTGCTCGGGGTGCTGGGTGCTCAGTACCCAGGGTGCTGTGTGCTTAGTGATCAGTACTCAGCGTGCTGGGTGCTCAGTGCTCAGAGTGTTGGGTGCTCAGTACTCAGGGTGCTGGTTGCTCAGTCCTCAGTGCTCAGGGTGCTGGGTGCTCAGTACTCAGGGGGCTGGGTGCTTAGTTCTCAGGGTGCTCAGTGCTCAGTACACAGGGTGCTGTGTGCTCAGTGCTTGGGGTGCTGGGTGCTCAGTGCTCAGTACTCAGGGTGCTGGGTGCTCAGTGATCGGGGTGCTGGGTGCTCAGGACTCAGGATGCTCAGTGCTCGGGGAGCTCGTTGCTCAGTACTCAGGGTGCTGGGTGCTCAGTACTCAGTGCTCGGGGTCCTGGGTGCTCCGTGCTCGGGGTGCTGGGTGCTCAGTGCTCTGGGTGCTGGGTGCTCAGTACTCAGGGTGCTGGGTGCTCAGTGCTCAGGGTGCTGGGAGCTCAGTGCTCAGTGTGCTGGGTGCTCAGTGATCGGGGTGCTGGGTGCTCAGGACTCAGGATGCTCAGTGCTCGGGGAGCTCGTTGCTCAGTACTCAGGGTGCTGGGTGCTCAGTACTCAGTGCTCGGGGTCCTGGGTGGTCCGTGCTCGGGGTGCTGGGTGCTCAGTGCTCTGGGTGCTGGGTGCTCAGTACTCAGGGTGCTGGGTGCTCAGTACTCAGGGTGCTGGGTGCTCAGTGCTCAGGGTGCTGGGTGCTCAGTGCTCAGGGTGCTCAGTGCTCAGTGCTCGGGGTGCTGGGTGCTCAGTGCTCGGGGCGCTGGGTGCTCAGTGCTCGGGGTGCTGGGTGCTCAGTACTCGGGGTGCTGGGTGCTCAGTGCTCAGGGTGCTCAGTACTCAGTACTCAGTGCTCAGGGTGCTCCGTGCTCAGTGCTCAGGGTGCTGGGTGTTCAGTACTCAGGGTGCTGAGCGCTCAGTACTCAGGGTGCTGGGTGCTCAGTGCTCAGGGTGCTGGGTGCTCAGTACTCTGGGTGTTGGGTGCTCAGTATTCATAGTGCTGGGTGCTCCGTGCTCGGGGTGCTGGGTGCTCAGTGCTCAGGGTGCTGGGTGCTCAGTGCTCAGGGTGCTGGGTCCTCAGTACTCAGGGGGCTGGGTGCTTAGTGCTCGAGGTGCTCGGTGCTCAGTACTCAAGGTGCTGGGTGCTCAGTGCTCAGGGTGCTAGGTGCTCAGTGCTCAGTGTGCTCAGTGCTCAGTGCTCGGGGTGCTGGGTGCTCAGTGCTCGGGGCGCTGGGTGCTCAGTGCTCGGGGTGCTGGGTGCTCAGTACCCAGGGTGCTTTGTGCTTAGTGCTCAGTACTCAGCGTGCTGGGTGCTCAGTGCTCAGAGTGTTGGGTGCTCAGTACTCAGGGTGCTGGTTGCTCAGTCCTCAGTGCTCAGGGTGCTGGGTGCTCAGTACTCAGGGGGCTGGGTGCTTAGTTCTCAGGGTGCTCAGTGCTCAGTACACAGGGTGCTGTGTGCTCAGTGCTCGGGGTGCTGGGTGCTCAGTGCTCAGTACTCAGGGTGCTGGGTGCTCAGTGCTCGGGGTGCTGGGTGCTCAGTGCTCAGGGTGCTGGGAGCTCAGTGCTCAGTGTGCTGGGTGCTCAGTGATCGGGGTGCTGGGTGCTCAGGACTCAGGATGCTCAGTGCTCGGGGAGCTCGTTGCTCAGTACTCAGGGTGCTGGCTGCTCAGTACTCAGTGCTCGGGGTCCTGGGTGCTCCGTGCTCGGGGTGCTGGGTGCTCAGTGCTCTGGGTGCTGGGTGCTCAGTACTCAGGGTGCTGGGTGCTCAGTGCTCAGGGTGCTGGGAGCTCAGTGCTCAGTGTGCTGGGTGCTCAGTGATCGGGGTGCTGGGTGCTCAGGACTCAGGATGCTCAGTGCTCAGGGAGCTCGTTGCTCAGTACTCAGGGTGCTGGGTGCTCAGTACTCAGTGCTCGGGGTCCTGGGTGCTCCGTGCTCGGGGTGCTGGGTGCTCAGTGCTCTGGGTGCTGGGTGCTCAGTACTCAGGGTGCTGGGTGCTCAGTACTCAGGGTGCTGGGTGCTCAGTGCTCAGGGTGCTGGGTGCTCAGTACTCAGGGTGCTGGGTGCTAAGTACTCAGGGTGCTCGGTGCTCAGTACTCTGGGTGCTGGGTGCTCAGTGCTCAGGGTGCTGGGTACTCAGTACTCAGGGTGCTGGTTGCTCAGTACTCAGGGTGCTGGGTGCTCAGTGCTCAGGGTGCTGGGTGCTCAGTGCTCAGGGTGCTGGGTGCTCAGTACTCAGGGTGCTGGGTGCTCAGTGCTCAGGGTGATCCGTGCTCAGTACTCAGGGTGCTCAGTACTCAGGGTGCTGGGTGCTCAGTGCTCAGGGTGCTGGGTGTTCAGTACTCAGGGTGCTGGGTGCTCAGTGCTCGGGGTGCTGTGTGCTCAGTGCTCAGGGTGATCGGTGCTCAGTACTCAGGGTGCTGGGTGCTCAGTGCTCAGGGTGCTGGGTGCTCAGTGCTCAGGGTGCTGGGTTCTCAGTCCTCAGGGTGCTCAGTGCTCAGGGTGCTGGGTGCTCAGTGCTCGGGGTGCTTGGTGCTCAGTACTCAGGGTGCTGGGTGCTCAGTACTCATGGTGCTGGGTGCTCAGTACTCAGGGGGCTGGGTGCTCAGTGCTCAGGGTGCTGGGTGCTCAGTGCTCAGGGCGCTGGGTGCTCAGTGCTCGGGGAGCTGGGTGCTCAGTGCTCGGGGTGCTGGGTGGTCAGTGCTCAGTGCTCAAGGTGCTGGGTGCTCAGTGCTCAGTGCTCAGGGTGCTGGGTGCTCAGTACTCAGGGTGCTGGGTGCTCAGTACTCAGGGTGCTGGGTGCTCAGTTCTCAGGGTGCTGGGTGCTCAGTGCTCGGGGTGCTGGGTGCTCAGTGCTCGGGGCGCTGGGTGCTCAGTGCTCGGGGTGCCGGGTGCTCAGTACTCAGAGTGCTGGGTGCTCAGTGCTCAGAGTGTTGGGTGCTCAGTACTCAGGGTGCTGGGTGCTCAGTGCTCAGTGCTCAGGGTGCTCACTGCTCAGGGTGCTCAGTGCTCAGGGTGCTGGGTGCTCAGGGTGCTCGGTGCTCAGTGCTCGGGGTGCTGGGTGCTCATTGCTCAGTGCTCAGGGTGCTGGGTGCTCAGTGCTCAGTGCTCAGGGTGCTGGGTGTTCAGTACTCAGGGTGCTCGGTGCTCAGTGCTCAGAGAGTTGGGTGCTCAGTACTCAGGGTGCTCGGTGCTCAGTTCTCTGTTCTCAGGGTGCTCAGTACTCAGGGTGCTGGGTGCTCAGTGCTCGGGGTGCTGGGTGCTCAGTGCTCTGGGCTCTGGGTGCTCAGTGCTCGGGGTGCTGGGTGCTCAGTACTCAGAGTGCTGGGTGCTCAGTGCTCAGAGTATTTTGTGCTCAGTACTCAGGGTGCTGGGTGCTCAGTGCTCAGTGCTCAGGGTGCTCAGTGCTCAGGGTGCTCAGTGCTCAGGGTGCTGGGTGCTCAGGGTGCTGGGTGCTCAGTGCTCGGGGTGCTGGGTGCTCAGTGCTCAGTGCTCAGGGTGCTGGGTGCTCAGTGCTCAGTGCTCAGGGTGCTGGGTGTTCAGTACTCAGGGTGCTCGGTGCTCAGTGCTCAGAGTGTTGGGTGCTCAGTCGTCAGGGTGCTTGGTGCTCAGTATCAGGGTGCTGGGTGCTCAGTGCTCGGGGCGCTCGGTGCTCAGTACTCAAGGTGCTGGGTGCTCAGTGCTCAGGGTGCTGGGTACTCAGTCCTCGGGGTGCTCCGTGCTCAGTAATCAGGGTGCTGGGTGCTCAGTACTCAGGGTGCTCGCTGCTCAGTACTCAGGGTTCTCAGTGCTCAGTACTCAGGGTGCTGGGTGCTCAGTGCTCAGGGTGCTGGGTGCTCAGTACTCAGGGTGCTCAGTGCTCAGTACTCGGAGTGCTTGGTGCTCAGTACTCAGGGTGCTCAGTGCTCAGTACTCGGGGTGCTGGGTGCTCAGTGTTCAGGGTGCTCAGTGCTCAGTGCTCGGGGTGCAGGGTGCTCAGTGCTCGGGGCGCTGGGAGCTCAGTGCTCGGGGTGCTTTGTGCTCAGTATTCGGGGTGCTGGGTGCTCAGTGCTCAGGGTGCTCAGTACTCAGTACTCAGTTTTCAGGGTGCTCAGTGCTCAGTGCTCATGGTGCTGATTGTTCAGTACTCAGGGTGCTGGGTGCTCAGTACTCAGGGTGCTGGGTGCTCAGTGCTCAGGGTGCTGGGTGCTCAGTACTCTGGGTTTTGGGTGCTCAGTATTCATGGGGCTGGGTGCTCCGTGCTCGGGGTGCTCGGTGCTCAGTGCTCAGGGTGCTGGGTGCTCAGTGCTCAGGGTGCTGGGTGCTCAGTACTCAGGGTCCTGGATGCTTAGTGCTCGAGGTGCACGGTGCTCAGTACTCAAGGTGCTGGGTGCTCAGTGCTCAGGGTGCTTGGTGCTCTGTGCTCAGTGTGCTCAGTGCTCAGTGCTCGGGGTCCTGGGTGCTCAGTGCTCGGGGCGCCGGGTGTTCAGTGCTCGGGGTGCTGGGTGCTCAGTACTCAGGGTGCTGTGTGCTTAGTGCTCAGTACTCAGCGTGCTGGGTGCTCAGTGTTCAGAGTGTTGGGTGCTCAGTACTCAGGGTGCTGGGTGCTCAGTGCTCAGGGTGCTCAGTGCTCAGGGTGCTCTGTGCTCAGTGTGCTGGATGCTCAGGGTGCTGGGTGCTCAGTGCTCGGGGTGCTGGGTGCTCAGTGCTCAGTGCTCAGGGTGCTGGGTGCTCAGTACTCAGGGTGCTGGGTGCTCAGGGCTCGGGGTGCTGGGTGCTCAGTGCTCAGGGTGATCAGTGCTCAGTACTCAGGGTGCTGGGTGCTCATTTCTCAGGGTGATGGGTGCTCAGTCCTCAGGGTGCTCAGTACTCAGGGTGCTCGGTGCTCAGTGCTCAGTACTCAGGGTGCTCAGTACTCAGGTTGCTGGGTGCTCAGTGCTCGGGGTGCTGGGTGCTCAGTACTCAGGGTGCTGCGTGCTCAGTACTCGGGGTGCTGGGTGCTCAGTACTCACGGTGCTGGGTGCACAGTGCTCGGGGTGCTGGTTGCTCAGTGCTCAGGTTGATCGGTGCTCAGTGCTCAGGGTGCTGGGTGCTCAGTCCTCCGGGTGCTCAGTGCTCAGGGTGCTGGGTGCTCAGTGCTCGGGGTGCTCGGTGATCAGTACTCAGGGTGCTGAGTGCTCAGTACTCAGGGTGCTGTGTGCTCAGTACTCAGGGTGCTGGGTGCTCAGTGCTCGGGGTGCTGGGTGCTCAGGGCTCTGGTGCTCAGTGCTCAGTGCTCAAAGTTCAGGTTGCTGGGTGCTCAGTGCTCAGTGCTCAGGGTGCTGGTTGCTCAGTACTCAAGGTGCTGGGTTCTCAGTACTCAGGGTGCTGGGTGCTCAGTGCTCAGGGTGCTCTGTGCTCAGTACACAGGGTGCTGGGTGGCCAGTGCTCGGGGTGTTGCGTGATCAGTGCTCAGGATGCTTGGTGCTCAGTGCTCAGTGTGCTGGGTGCTCAGTGCTCAGGGTGCTGGGTGCTCAGTACTCGGGGTGCTGGGTGCTCAGTACTCAGGGTGCTGGGTGCTCAGTGCTCGGGGTGCTGGGTGCTCAGTGCTCAGGGTGATCGGTGCTCAGTGCTCAGGGTGTTGGGTGCTCAGTCCTCCGGGTGCTCAGTGCTCAGGGTGCTGAGTGCTCAGTACTCAGGGTGATGGGTGCTCAGTACTCAGGGTGCTTGGTGCTCAGTGCTCGGGGTGCTGGGTGCTCAGGGCTGTGTTGCTGGGTGCTCAGTGCTCAGTGCTCAGGGTGCTGGGTGCTCAGTGCTCAGTGCTCAGGGTGCTGGTTGCTCAGTACTCAGGGTGCTGGGTGCTCAGTTCTCAGGGTGCTGGGTGCTCAGTGCTCAGGGTGCTCTGTGCTCAGTACTCAGGGTGCTGGGTGCTCAGTTCTCGGCGTGCTGCGTGATCAGTGCTCAGGGTGCTGGGTGCTCAGTGCTCAGGGTGCTGGGTGCTCAGTGCTCAGGATGCTGGGTGCTCAGTGCTCGGGGTGCTCGGTGCTCAGTACTCAGGGTGCTGAGTGCTCAGTACTCAGGGTGCTGGGTGCTCAGTACTCAGGGTGCTGGGTGCTCAGTGCTCGGGGTGCTGGGTGCTCAGGGCTGTGGTGCTGGGTGCTCAGTGCTCAGTGCTCAGGGTGCTGGGTGCTCAGTGCTCAGTGCTCAGGGTGCTGGTTGCTCAGTACTCAGGGTGCTGGGTGCTCAGTGCTCAGGGTGCTGGGTACTCAGTCCTTGGGGTGCTCCGTGCTCAGTGATCAGGGTGCTGGGTGCTCAGTACTCAGGGTGCTCGGTGCTCAGTACTCAGGGTTCTCAGTGCTCAGTGCTCAGGGTGCTGGGTACTCAGTACTCAGGGTGCTGGTTGCTCAGTACTCAGGGTGCTGGGTGCTCAGTGCTCAGGGTGCTGGGTGCTCAGTGCTCAGGGTGCTGGGTGCTCAGTACTCAGGGTGCTGGGTGCTCAGTGCTCAGGGTGATCCGTGCTCAGTACTCAGGGTGCTCAGTACTCAGGGTGCTGGGTGCTCAGTGCTCAGGGTGCTGGGTGTTCAGTACTCAGGGTGCTGGGTGCTCAGTGCTCGGGGTGCTGTGTGCTCAGTGCTCAGGGTGATCGGTGCTCAGTACTCAGGGTGCTGGGTGCTCAGTGCTCAGGGTGCTGGGTGCTCAGTGCTCAGGGTGCTGGGTTCTCAGTCCTCAGGGTGCTCAGTGCTCAGGGTGCTGGGTGCTCAGTGCTCGGGGTGCTTGGTGCTCAGTACTCAGGGTGCTGGGTGCTCAGTACTCATGGTGCTGGGTGCTCAGTACTCAGGGGGCTGGGTGCTCAGTGCTCAGGGTGCTGGGTGCTCAGTGCTCAGGGCGCTGGGTGCTCAGTGCTCGGGGAGCTGGGTGCTCAGTGCTCGGGGTGCTGGGTGGTCAGTGCTCAGTGCTCAAGGTGCTGGGTGCTCAGTGCTCAGTGCTCAGGGTGCTGGGTGCTCAGTACTCAGGGTGCTGGGTGCTCAGTACTCAGGGTGCTGGGTGCTCAGTTCTCAGGGTGCTGGGTGCTCAGTGCTCGGGGTGCTGGGTGCTCAGTGCTCGGGGCGCTGGGTGCTCAGTGCTCGGGGTGCCGGGTGCTCAGTACTCAGAGTGCTGGGTGCTCAGTGCTCAGAGTGTTGGGTGCTCAGTACTCAGGGTGCTGGGTGCTCAGTGCTCAGTGCTCAGGGTGCTCACTGCTCAGGGTGCTCAGTGCTCAGGGTGCTGGGTGCTCAGGGTGCTCGGTGCTCAGTGCTCGGGGTGCTGGGTGCTCATTGCTCAGTGCTCAGGGTGCTGGGTGCTCAGTGCTCAGTGCTCAGGGTGCTGGGTGTTCAGTACTCAGGGTGCTCGGTGCTCAGTGCTCAGAGAGTTGGGTGCTCAGTACTCAGGGTGCTCGGTGCTCAGTTCTCTGTTCTCAGGGTGCTCAGTACTCAGGGTGCTGGGTGCTCAGTGCTCGGGGTGCTGGGTGCTCAGTGCTCTGGGCTCTGGGTGCTCAGTGCTCGGGGTGCTGGGTGCTCAGTACTCAGAGTGCTGGGTGCTCAGTGCTCAGAGTATTTTGTGCTCAGTACTCAGGGTGCTGGGTGCTCAGTGCTCAGTGCTCAGGGTGCTCAGTGCTCAGGGTGCTCAGTGCTCAGGGTGCTGGGTGCTCAGGGTGCTGGGTGCTCAGTGCTCGGGGTGCTGGGTGCTCAGTGCTCAGTGCTCAGGGTGCTGGGTGCTCAGTGCTCAGTGCTCAGGGTGCTGGGTGTTCAGTACTCAGGGTGCTCGGTGCTCAGTGCTCAGAGTGTTGGGTGCTCAGTCGTCAGGGTGCTTGGTGCTCAGTATCAGGGTGCTGGGTGCTCAGTGCTCGGGGCGCTCGGTGCTCAGTACTCAAGGTGCTGGGTGCTCAGTGCTCAGGGTGCTGGGTACTCAGTCCTCGGGGTGCTCCGTGCTCAGTGATCAGGGTGCTGGGTGCTCAGTACTCAGGGTGCTCGCTGCTCAGTACTCAGGGTTCTCAGTGCTCAGTACTCAGGGTGCTGGGTGCTCAGTGCTCAGGGTGCTGGGTGCTCAGTACTCAGGGTGCTCAGTGCTCAGTACTCGGAGTGCTTGGTGCTCAGTACTCAGGGTGCTCAGTGCTCAGTACTCGGGGTGCTGGGTGCTCAGTGTTCAGGGTGCTCAGTGCTCAGTGCTCGGGGTGCAGGGTGCTCAGTGCTCGGGGCGCTGGGAGCTCAGTGCTCGGGGTGCTTTGTGCTCAGTATTCGGGGTGCTGGGTGCTCAGTGCTCAGGGTGCTCAGTACTCAGTACTCAGTTTTCAGGGTGCTCAGTGCTCAGTGCTCATGGTGCTGATTGTTCAGTACTCAGGGTGCTGGGTGCTCAGTACTCAGGGTGCTGGGTGCTCAGTGCTCAGGGTGCTGGGTGCTCAGTACTCTGGGTTTTGGGTGCTCAGTATTCATGGGGCTGGGTGCTCCGTGCTCGGGGTGCTCGGTGCTCAGTGCTCAGGGTGCTGGGTGCTCAGTGCTCAGGGTGCTGGGTGCTCAGTACTCAGGGTCCTGGATGCTTAGTGCTCGAGGTGCACGGTGCTCAGTACTCAAGGTGCTGGGTGCTCAGTGCTCAGGGTGCTTGGTGCTCTGTGCTCAGTGTGCTCAGTGCTCAGTGCTCGGGGTCCTGGGTGCTCAGTGCTCGGGGCGCCGGGTGTTCAGTGCTCGGTGTGCTGGGTGCTCAGTACTCAGGGTGCTGTGTGCTTAGTGCTCAGTACTCAGCGTGCTGGGTGCTCAGTGTTCAGAGTGTTGGGTGCTCAGTACTCAGGGTGCTGGGTGCTCAGTGCTCAGGGTGCTCAGTGCTCAGGGTGCTCTGTGCTCAGTGTGCTGGATGCTCAGGGTGCTGGGTGCTCAGTGCTCGGGGTGCTGGGTGCTCAGTGCTCAGTGCTCAGGGTGCTGGGTGCTCAGTACTCAGGGTGCTGGGTGCTCAGGGCTCGGGGTGCTGGGTGCTCAGTGCTCAGGGTGATCAGTGCTCAGTACTCAGGGTGCTGGGTGCTCATTTCTCAGGGTGATGGGTGCTCAGTCCTCAGGGTGCTCAGTACTCAGGGTGCTCGGTGCTCAGTGCTCAGTACTCAGGGTGCTCAGTACTCAGGTTGCTGGGTGCTCAGTGCTCGGGGTGCTGGGTGCTCAGTACTCAGGGTGCTGCGTGCTCAGTACTCGGGGTGCTGGGTGCTCAGTACTCACGGTGCTGGGTGCACAGTGCTCGGGGTGCTGGTTGCTCAGTGCTCAGGTTGATCGGTGCTCAGTGCTCAGGGTGCTGGGTGCTCAGTCCTCCGGGTGCTCAGTGCTCAGGGTGCTGGGTGCTCAGTGCTCGGGGTGCTCGGTGATCAGTACTCAGGGTGCTGAGTGCTCAGTACTCAGGGTGCTGTGTGCTCAGTACTCAGGGTGCTGGGTGCTCAGTGCTCGGGGTGCTGGGTGCTCAGGGCTCTGGTGCTCGGTGCTCAGTGCTCAAAGTTCAGGTTGCTGGGTGCTCAGTGCTCAGTGCTCAGGGTGCTGGTTGCTCAGTACTCAAGGTGCTGGGTTCTCAGTACTCAGGGTGCTGGGTGCTCAGTGCTCAGGGTGCTCTGTGCTCAGTACACAGGGTGCTGGGTGGCCAGTGCTCGGGGTGTTGCGTGATCAGTGCTCAGGATGCTTGGTGCTCAGTGCTCAGTGTGCTGGGTGCTCAGTGCTCAGGGTGCTGGGTGCTCAGTACTCGGGGTGCTGGGTGCTCAGTACTCAGGGTGCTGGGTGCTCAGTGCTCGGGGTGCTGGGTGCTCAGTGCTCAGGGTGATCGGTGCTCAGTGCTCAGGGTGTTGGGTGCTCAGTCCTCCGGGTGCTCAGTGCTCAGGGTGCTGAGTGCTCAGTACTCAGGGTGATGGGTGCTCAGTACTCAGGGTGCTTGGTGCTCAGTGCTCGGGGTGCTGGGTGCTCAGGGCTGTGTTGCTGGGTGCTCAGTGCTCAGTGCTCAGGGTGCTGGGTGCTCAGTGCTCAGTGCTCAGGGTGCTGGTTGCTCAGTACTCAGGGTGCTGGGTGCTCAGTTCTCAGGGTGCTGGGTGCTCAGTGCTCAGGGTGCTCTGTGCTCAGTACTCAGGGTGCTGGGTGCTCAGTTCTCGGCGTGCTGCGTGATCAGTGCTCAGGGTGCTGGGTGCTCAGTGCTCAGGGTGCTGGGTGCTCAGTGCTCAGGATGCTGGGTGCTCAGTGCTCGGGGTGCTCGGTGCTCAGTACTCAGGGTGCTGAGTGCTCAGTACTCAGGGTGCTGGGTGCTCAGTACTCAGGGTGCTGGGTGCTCAGTGCTCGGGGTGCTGGGTGCTCAGGGCTGTGGTGCTGGGTGCTCAGTGCTCAGTGCTCAGGGTGCTGGGTGCTCAGTGCTCAGTGCTCAGGGTGCTGGTTGCTCAGTACTCAGGGTGCTGGGTGCTCAGTGCTCAGGGTGCTGGGTACTCAGTCCTTGGGGTGCTCCGTGCTCAGTGATCAGGGTGCTGGGTGCTCAGTACTCAGGGTGCTCGGTGCTCAGTACTCAGGGTTCTCAGTGCTCAGTACTCAGGGTGCTGGGTGCTCAGTGCTCAGGGTGCTGGGTGCTCAGTACTCAGGGTGCTCAGTGCTCAGTACTCAGGGTGCTTGGTGCTCAGTACTCAGGGTGCTCAGTGCTCAGTACTCGGGGTGCTGGGTGCTCAGTGTTCAGGGTGCGCAGTGCTCAGTGCTCGGGGTGCTGGGTGCTCAGTGCTCGGGGCGCTGGGTGCTCAGTGCTCGGGGTGCTTGGTGCTCAGTACTCGGGGTGCTGGGTGCTCAGTGCTCAGGGTGCTCAGTACTCAGGGTGCTCAGTGCTCAGTACTCGGGGTGCTTGGTGCTCAGTACTCAGGGTGCTCAGTGCTCAGTACTCGGGGTGCTGGGTGCTCAGTGTTCAGGGTGCTCAGTGCTCAGTGCTAGGGGTGCTGGGTGCTCAGTGCTCGGGGCGCTGGGTGCTCAGTGCTCGGGGTGCTGTGTGCTCAGTACTCAGGGTGCTCAGTGCTCAGTACTCGGGGTGCTGGGTGCTCAGTGTTCAGGGTGCTCAGTGCTCAGTGCTCGGGGTGCTGGGTGCTCAGTGCTCGGGGTGCTTGGTGCTCAGTACTCAGGGTGCTGGGTGCTCAGTGCTCAGGGTGCTGGGTGCTCAGTACTCTGGGTGTTGGGTGCTCAGTATTCATGGTGCTGGGTGCTCCGTGCTCGGTGTGCTGGGTGCTCAGTGCTCAGGGTGCTGGGTGCTCAGTGCTCAGGGTGCTGGGTGCTTAGTGCTCGAGGTGCACGGTGCTCAGTACTCAAGGTGCTGGGTGCTCAGTGCTCAGGGTGCTGGGTGCTCAGTGCTCAGTGTGCTCAGTGCTCAGTGCTCGGGGTGCTGGGTGCTCAGTGCTCGGGGCGCTGGGTGCTCAGTGCTCGGGGTGCTGGGTGCTCAGTACTCAGGGTGCTGTGTGCTTAGTGCTCAGTACTCAGCGTGCTGGGTGCTCAGTGCTCAGAGTGTTGGGTGCTCAGTACTCAGGGTGCTGGGTGCTCAGTGCTCAGGGTGCTCAGTGCTCAGGGTGCTCAGTGCTCAGGGTGCCGGGTGCTCAGGGTGCTGGGTGCTCAGTGCTCAGTGCTCAGGGTGCTGGGTGTTCAGTACTCAGGGTGCACAGTGCTCAGTGCTCAGGGTGCTGGGTGCTCAGTACTCAGGGTGCTGGGTGCTCAGGGCTCGGGGTGCTGGGTGCTCAGTGCTCAGGGTGATCAGTGCTCAGTACTCAGGGTGCTGGGTGCTCAGTGCTCAGGGTGATGGGTGCTCAGTCCTCAGGGTGCTCAGTACTCAGGGTGCTCGGTGCTCAGTGCTCAGTACTCAGGGTGCTCAGTACTCAGGGTGCTGGGTGCTCAGTGCTCGGGGTGCTGGGTGCTCAGTACTCAGGGTGCTGGGTGCTCAGTACTCGGGGTGCTGGGTGCTCAGTACTCAGGGTGCTGGGTGCTCAGTGCTCGGGGTGCTGGGTGCTCAGTGCTCAGGGTGATCGGTGCTCAGTGCTCAGGGTGCTGGGTGCTCAGTCCTCCGGGTGCTCAGTGCTCAGGGTGCTGGGTGCTCAGTGCTCGGGGTGCTCGGTGCTCAGTACTCAGGGTGCTGAGTGCTCAGTACTCAGGGTGCTGGGTGCTCAGTACTCAGGGTCCTGGGTGCTCAGTGCTCGGGGTGCTGGGTGCTCAGGGCTGTGTTGCTGGGTGCTCAGTGCTCAGTGCTCAGGGTGCTGGGTGCTCAGTGCTCAGGGTGCTGGTTGCTCAGTACTCAGGGTGCTGGGTGCTCAGTACTCAGGGTCCTGGGTGCTCAGTGCTCAGGGTGCTCTGTGCTCAGTTCTCAGGGTGCTGGGTGCTCAGTGCTCGGGGTGCTGCGTGATCAGTGCTCAGGGTGCTGGGTGCTCAGTGCTCAGGGTCCTGGGTGCTCAGTACTCAGGGTGCTGGGTGCTCAGTGCTCAGTGCTCAGGGTGCTGGGTGCTCAGTGCTCAGGGTGCTGGGTGCTCAGTGCTCGGGGTGCTGGGTGCTCAGTACTCAGGGTGCTGTGTGCTTAGTGCTCAGTACTCAGCGTGCTGGGTGCTCAGTGCTCAGAGTGTTGGGTGCTCAGTACTCAGGGTGCTGGGTGCTCAGTGCTCAGGGTGCTCAGTGCTCAGGGTGCTCAGTGCTCAGGGTGCTGGGTGCTCTCGGTGCTGGGTGCTCAGTGCTCAGGGTGCTGGGTGCTCAGTGCTCAGTGCTCAGGGTGCTGGGTGTTCAGTACTCAGGGTGCTCGGTGCTCAGTGCTCAGGGTGCTTGGTGCTCAGTACTCAGGGTGCTGGGTGCTCAGGTCTCGGGGTGCTGGGTGCTCAGTGCTCTGGGTGATCAGTGCTCAGTACTCAGGGTGCTGGGTGCTCAGTGCTCATTGTGCTGGGTGCTCAGTCCTCAGGGTGCTCAGTACTCAGGGTGCTCGGTGCTCAGTGCTCAGTACTCAGGGTGCTCAGTTCTCAGGGTGCTGGGTGCTCAGTGCTCGGGGTGCTGGTTGCTCAGTGCTCGGGGTGCTGGATGCTCAGTGCTCAGTGCTCAGGGTGCTGGGTGCTCAGTGCTCAGTGCTCAGGGTGCTGGTTGCTCAGTACTCAGGGTGCTGGGTGCTCAGTACTCAGGGTGCTGGTTGCTCAGTGCTCGGGGTGCTGGGTGCTCGGGGCTGTGGTGCTGGGTGCACAGTGCTCAGTGCTCAGGGTGCTGGGTGCTCAGTGCTCAGTGCTCAGGGTGCTGGTTGCTCAGTACTCAGGGTGCTGGGTGCTCAGTACTCAGGGTGCTCGGAGCTCAGTGCTCAGGGTGCTCTGTGCTCAGTACTCAGGGTGCTGGGTGCTCAGTGCTCGGGGTGCTGCGTGATCAGTGCTCAGGGTGCTGGGTGCTCAGTGCTCAGGTTGCTGGGTGCTCAGTGCTCAGTGCTCAGGGTGCTGGTTGCTCAGTACTCAGGGTGCTGGGTGCTCAGTACTCAGGGTGCTGGGTGCTCAGTGCTCGGGGTGCTCGGTGCTCAGTACTCAAGGTGCTGGGTGCTCACTGCTCAGGGTGCTGGGTGCTCAGTCCTCGGGGTGCTCCGTGCTCAGTGATCAGGGTGCTGGGTGCTCAGTACTCAGGGTTCTCAGTGTTCAGTACTCAGGGTGCTGGGTGCTCAGTGCTCAGGGTGCTGGGTGCTCAGTACTCAGGGTGCTCAGTGCTCAGTACTCGGGGTGCTTGGTGCTCAGTACTCAGGGTGCTCAGTGCTCAGTACTCGGGGTGCTGGGTGCTCAGTGCTCAGGGTGCTCAGTGCTCAGTGCTCGGGGTGCTGGGTGCTCAGTGCTCGGGGCGCTGGGTGCTCAGTGCTCGGGGTGCTGGGTGCTCAGTACTCGGGGTGCTGGGTGCTCAGTGCTCAGGGTGCTCAGTGCTCAGTACTCAGTGCTCAGGGTGCTCAGTACTAAGTGCTCAGGGTGCTGGGTGTTCCGTACTCAGGGTGCTGTGTGCTCAGTACTCAGGGTGCTCGGTGCTCAGTGCTCAGGGTGCTGGGTGCTCAGTACTCTGGGTGTTGGGTGCTCAGTACTCAGGGTGCTGGGTGCTCCGTGCTCAGGGTGCTGGGTGCTCAGTGCTCAGGGTTCTGGGTGCTCAGTTCTCATGGTGCTGTGTGCTCAGTACTCAGGGTGATGGGTGCTTAGTGCTCGAGGTGCTCGGTGCTCAGTACTCAAGGTGATGGGTGCTCAGTGCTCAGGGTGCTGGGTGCTCATTCCTCGGGGTGCTCCGTGCTCAGGGTGCTGGGTGCTCAGTGCTCAGGGTGCTGGGTGCTCAGTGCTCGGGGTGCTGGGTGCTGAGTGCTCAGGGTGCTGGGTGCTTAGTGCTCGGGGTGCTGGGTGCTCAGTGCTCAGGGTCCTGGGTGCTCAGTACTCAGGGTGCTGGGTGCTTAGTTCTCAGGGTGCTCAGTGCTCAGTACACAGGGTGCTGGGTGCTCAGTGCTCGGGGTGCTGGGTGCTCAGTGCTCAGTACTCAGGGTGCTGGGTGCTCAGTGCTCGGGCTGCTGGGTGCTCAGTACTCAGCGTGCTGGGTGCTCAGTACTCAGGGTGCTGGGTGCTCAGTGCTCAGTGTGCTGGGTGCTCAGTGATCGGGGTGCTGGTTGCTCAGTACTCAGGATGCTCAGTGCTCGCGGAGCTCGTTGCTCAGTACTCAGGGTGCTGGGTGCTCAGTACTCAGTGCTCGGGGTCCTGGGTGCTCCGTGCTCGGGGCGCTGGGTGCTCAGTGCTCGGGGTGCTGGGTGCTCAGTACTCGGGGTGCTGGGTGCTCAGTGCTCAGGGTGCTCAGTGCTCAGTACTCAGTGCTCAGGGTGCTGGGTGTTCCGTACTCAGGGTGCTGTGTGCTCAGTACTCAGGGTGCTCGGTGCTCAGTGCTCGGGGTGCTCGGTGCTCAGTACGTTGGGTGCTCAGTACTCAGGGTGCTGGGTGCTCCGTGCTCAGGGTGCTGGGTGCTCAGTGCTCAGGCTTCTGGGTGCTCAGTTCTCATGGTGCTGTGTGCTCAGTACTCAGGGTGCTGGGTGCTCAGTGCTCAGTGCTCGGGGTCCTGGGTGCTCCGTGCTCGGGGTGCTGGGTGCTCAGTGCTCTGGGTGCTGGGTGCTCAGTACTCAGGGTGCTGGGTGCTCAGTACTCAGGGTGCTGGGTGCTCAGTGTTCAGGGTGCTGGGTGCTCAGTACTCAGGGTGCTGGGTGCTCAGTACTCAGGGTGCTCGGTGCTCAGTACTCAGGGTGCTGGGTGCTCAGTGCTCAGGGTGCTGGGTACTCAGGACTCAGGGTGCTGGGTGCTCAGTACTCAGGGTGCTGGGTGCTCAGTGCTCAGGGTGCTGGGTGCTCAGTGCTCAGGGTGCTGGGTGCTCAGTACTCAGGGTGCTGGGTGCTCAGTGCTCAGGGTGATCGGTGCTCAGTACTCAGGGTGCTCAGTACTCAGGGTGCTGGGTGCTCAGTGCTCAGGGTGCTGGGGGCACAGTACTCAGGGTGCTGGGTGCTCAGTGCTCGGGGTGCTGGGTGCTCAGTGCTCAGGGTGATCGGTGCTCAGTACTCAGGGTGCTGGGTGCTCAGTGCTCAGGGTGCTGGGTGCTCAGTCCTCAGGGTGCTCAGTGCTCAGGGTGCTGTGTGCTCAGTGCTCGGGGTGCTCGGTGCTCAGTACTCAGGGTGCTGAGTGCTCAGTACTCAGGGTGCTGGGTGCTCAGTACTCATGGTGCTGGGTGCTCAGTACTCAGGGGGCTGGGTGCTCAGTGCTCAGGGTGCTGGGTGCTCAGTGCTCAGGGTGCTGGGTGCTCAGTGCTCGGGGTGCTGGGTGCTCAGTGCTCGGGGTGCTGTGTGGTCAGTGCTCAGTGCTCAAGGTGTTGGGTGCTCAGTGCTCAGTGCTCAGGGTGCTGGGTGCTCAGTACTCAGGGTGCTGGGTGCTCAGTACTCAGGGTGCTGGGTGCTCAGTTCTCAGGGTGCTGGGTGCTCAGTGCTCGGGGTGCTGGGTGCTCAGTGCTCAGTGCTCAGGGTGCTCAGTGCTCAGGGTGCTCAGTGCTCAGGGTGCTGGGTGCTCAGTGCTCAGTGCTCAGGGTGCTGGTTGCTCAGTACTCAGGGTGCTGGGTGCTCAGTACTCAGGGTGCTGGGTTCTCAGTGCTCAGGGTGCTCTGTGCTCAGTACTCAGGGTGCTGGGTGCTCAGTGCTCGGGGTGCTGCGTGATCAGTGCTCAGGGTGCTGGGTGCTCAGTGCTCAGGGTGCTGGGTGCTCAGTGCTCAGTGCTCAGGGTGCTGGTTGCTCAGTACTCAGGGTGCTGGGTGCTCAGTACTCAGGGTGCTGGGTGCTCAGTGCTCATGGTGCTCTGTGCTCAGTACTCAGGCTGCTGGGTGGTCAGTGCTCAGGGTGCTCTGTGCTCAGTGCTCAGGGTGCTGGGTGCTCAGTGCTCAGGGTGCTGGGTGCTCAGTACTCAGGGTGCTGGGTGCTCAGTGCTCGGGGTGCTCAGTGCTCAGTACTCAAGGTGCTGGGTGCTCAGTGCTCAGGGTGCTGGGTGCTCAGTCCTCGGGGTGCTCCGTGCTCAGTGATCAGGGTGCTGGGTGCTCAGTACTCAGGGTGCTTGGTGCTCAGTACTCAGGGTTCTCAGTGCTCAGTACTCAGGGTGCTGGGCGCTCAGTGCTCAGGGTGCTGGTTGCTCAGTACTCAGGGTGCTCAGTGCTCAGTACTCGGGGTGCTTAGTGCTCAGTACTCAGGGTGCTCAGTGCTCAGTACTCGGGGTGCTGGGTGCTCAGTGCTCAGGGTGCTCAGTGCTCAGTGCTCGGGGTGCTGGGTGCTCAGTGCTCGGGGCGCTGGGTGCTCAGTGCTCGGGGTGCTGGGTGCTCAGTACTCGGGGTGCTGGGTGCTCAGTGCTCACGGTGCTCAGTGCTCAGTACTCAGTGCTCAGGGTGCTCAGTGCTCAGGGTGCTGGGTGTTCAGTACTCAGGGTGCTGTGTGCTCAGTACTCAGGGTGCTGGGTGCTCAGTGCTCAGGGTGCTGGGTGCTCAGTACTCAGGGTGCTGGGTGCTCAGTGCTCAGGATGCTGGGTGCTCAGTGCTCAGGGTGCTGGGTGCTCAGTACTCAGGGTGCTGGGTGCTTAGTGCTCGAGGTGCTCGGTGCTCAGTACTCAAGGTGCTGGGTGCTCAGTGCTAAGGGTGCTGGGTGCTCAGTCCTCGGGGTGCTCCGTGCTCAGGGTGCTGTGTGCTAAGTGCTCAGGGTGCTGGGTGCTCAGTGCTCGGGGTGCTGGGTGCAGAGTGCTCAGGGTGCTGGGTGCTTAGTGCTCGGGGTGCTGGGTGCTCAGTGCTCAGGGTCCTGGGTGCTCAGTACTCAGGGTGCTGGGTGCTTAGTTCTCAGGGTGCTCAGTGCTCAGTACACAGGGTGCTGGGTGCTCAGTGCTCGGGGTGCTGGGTGCTCAGTGCTCAGTACTCAGTGTGCTGGGTGCTCAGTGCTCGGGGTGCTGGGTGCTCAGTACTCAGCGTGCTGGGTGCTCAGTACTCAGGGTGCTGGGTGCTCAGTGCTCAGGGTGCTGGGTGCTCAGTGCTCAGGGTGCTGGGTGCTCAGTGATCAGGGTGCTGGGTGCTCAGTACTCAGGATGCTCAGTGCTCGGGGAGCTCGTTACTCAGTACTCAGGGTGCTGGGTGCTCAGTACTCAGTGCTCGGGGTCCTGGGTGCTCCGTCCTCGGGGTGCTGGGTGCTCAGTGCTCTGGGTGCTGGGTGCTCAGTACTCAGGGTGCTGGGTGCTCAGTACTCAGGGTGCTGGGTGCTCAGTGTTCAGGGTGCTGGGTGCTCAGTACTCAGGGTGCTGGGTGCTCAGTACTCAGGGTGCTCGGTGCTCAGTACTCAGGGTGCTGGGTGCTCAGTGCTCAGTGTGCTGGGTACTCAGTACTCAGGGTGCTGGGTGCTCAGTACTCAGGGTGCTGGGTGCTCAGTGCTCAGGGTGCTGGGTGCTCAGTGCTCAGGGTGCTGGGTGCTCAGTACTCAGGGTGCTGGGTGCTCAGTGCTCAGGGTGATCGGTGCTCAGTACTCAGGGTGCTCAGTACTCAGGGTGCTGGGTGCTCAGTGCTCAGGGTGCTGGGGGCACAGTACTCAGGGTGCTGGGTGCTCAGTGCTCGGGGTGCTGGGTGCTCAGTGCTCAGGGTGATCGGTGCTCAGTACTCAGGGTGCTGGGTGCTCAGTGCTCAGGGTGCTGGGTGCTCAGTCCTCAGGGTGCTCAGTGCTCAGGGTGCTGGGTGCTCAGTGCTCGGGGTGCTCGGTGCTCAGTACTCAGGGTGCTGAGTGCTCAGTACTCAGGGTGCTGGGTGATCAGTACTCATGGTGCTGGGTGCTCAGTACTCAGGGGGATGAGTGCTCAGTGCTCAGGGTGCTGGGTGCTCAGTGCTCAGGGCGCTGGGTGCTCAGTGCTCGGGGTGCTGGGTGCTCAGTGCTCGGGGTGCTGGGTGGTCAGTGCTCAGTGCTCAAGGTGCTGGGTGCTCAGTGCTCAGTGCTCAGGGTGCTGGGTGCTCAGTACTCAGGGTGCTGGGTGCTCAGTACTCAGGGTGCTGGGTGCTCAGTTCTCAGGGTGCTGGGTGCTCAGTGCTCGGGCTGCTGGGTGCTCAGTGCTCAGTGCTCAGGGTGCTCAGTGCTCATGGTGCTCAGTGCTCAGGGTGCTGGGTGCTCAGTGCTCAGTGCTCAGGGTGCTGGTTGCTCAGTACTCAGGTTGCTGGGTGCTCAGTACTCAGGGTGCTGGGTGCTCAGTGCTCAGGGTGCTCTGTGCTTAGTACTCAGGGTGCTGGGTGCTCAGTGCTCGGCTTGCTGCGTGATCAGTGCTCAGGGTGCTGGGTGCTCAGTGCTCAGGGTGCTGGGTGCTCAGTGCTTAGTGCTCAGGGTGCTGGTTGCTCAGTACTCAGGGTGCTGGGTGCTCAGTACTCAGGGTGCTGGGTGCTCAGTGCTCAGGGTGCTCTGTGCTCAGTACTCAGGGTGCTGGGTGCTCAGTGCTCGGGGTGCTGCGTGCTCAGTGCTCAGGGTGCTGGGTGCTCAGTGCTCAGGGTGCTGGGTGCTCAGTACTCAGGGTGCTGGGTGCTCAGTGCTCGGGGTGCTCGGTGCTCAGTACTCAAGGTGATGGGTGCTCAGTGCTCAGGGTGCTGGGTGATCAGTAATCGGGGTGCTCCGTGCTCAGTGATCAGGGTGCTGGGTGCTCAGTACTCAGGGTGCTCGGTGCTCAGTACTCAGGGTTCTCAGTGCTCAGTACTCAGGGTGCTGGGTGCTCAGTGCTCAGGGTGCTGGGTGCTCAGTACTCAGGGTGCTCAGTGCTCAGTACTCGGGGTGCTGGGTGCTCAGTCCACGGGGTGCTCCGTGCTCAGGGTGCTGGGTGCTCAGTGCTCAGGGTGCTGGGTGCTCAGTGCTCGGGGTGCTGGGTGCTGAGTGCTCAGGGTGCTGGGTGCTTAGTGCTCGGCGTGCTGGGTGCTCAGTGCTCAGGGTCCTGGGTGCTCAGTACTCAGGGTGCTGGGTGCTTAGTTCTCAGGTTGCCCAGTGCTCAGTACACAGGGTGCTGGGTGATCAGTGCTCGGGGTGCTGGGTGCTCAGTGCTCAGTACTCAGGGTGCTGGGTGCTCAGTGCTCGGGGTGCTGGGTGCTCAGTACTCAGCGTGCTGGGTGCTCAGTACTCAGGGTGCTGGGTGCTCATTGCTCAGGGTGCTGGGTGCTCAGTGCTCAGGGTGCTGGGTGCTCAGTGATCGGGGTGCTGGGTGCTCAGTACTCAGGATGCTCAGTGCGCGGGGAGCTCGTTGCTCAGTACTCAGGGTGCTGGGTGCTCAGTACTCAGTGCTCGGGGTCCTGGGTGCTCCGTGCTCGGGGTGCTGGGTGCTCAGTGCTCTGGGTGCTGGGTGCACAGTACTCAGGGTGCTGGGTGCTCAGTATTCAGGGTGCTGGGTGCTCAGTGTTCAGGGTGCTGGGTGCTCAGTACTCAGGGTGCTGGGTGCTCAGTACTCAGGGTGCTCGGTGCTCAGTACTCAGGGTGCTGGGTGCTCAGTGCTCAGGGTGCTGGGTAGTCAGTACTCAGGGTGCTGGGTGCTCAGTACTCATGGTGCTGGGTGCTCAGTGCTCAGGGTGCTGGTTGCTCAGTACTCAGGGTGCTGGGTGCTCAGTGCTCAGGGTGCTGTGGGCTCAGTACTCAGGGTGCTGGGTGCTCAGTGCTCAGGGTGCTGGGTGCTCAGTGCTCAGGGTGCTCAGTGCTCAGGGTGCTGGGTGCTCAGTACTCAGGGTGCTGGGTGCTCAGTGCTCAGGGTGCTGTGGGCTCAGTACTCAGGGTGCTGGGTGCTCAGTACTCAGGGTGCTGGGTGCTCAGTGCTCAGGGTGCTGGGTGCTCAGTCCTCAGGGTGCTCAGTGCTCAGGTTGCTGGGTGCTCAGTGCTCGGGGTGCTCGGTGCTCAGTACTCAGGGTGCTGAGTGCTCAGTACTCAGGGTGCTGGGTGCTCAGTACTCATGGTGCTGGGTGCTCAGTACTCAGGGGGCTGGGTGCTCAGTGCTCAGGGTGCTGGGTGCTCAGTGCTCAGGGCGCTGGGTGCTCAGTGCTCGGGGTGCTCTGTGGTCAGTGCTCAGTGCTCAAGGTGCTGGGTGCTCAGTGCTCAGTGCTCAGGGTGCTGGGTGCTCAGTACTCAGGGTACTGGGTCCTCAGTACTCAGGGTGCTGAGTGCTCAGTTCTCAGGGTGCTGGGTGCTCAGTGCTCGGGGTGCTGGGTGCTCAGTGCTCGGGGCGCTGGGTGCTCAGTGCTCGGGGTGCTGGGTGCTCAGTACTCAGAGTGCTGGGTGCTCAGTGCTCAGAGTGTTGGGTGCTCAGTACTCAGGGTGCTGAGTGCTGAGTGCTGAGTGCTCAGTGCTCAGGGTGCTCAGTGCTCAGGGTGCTCAGTGCTCAGGGTGCTGGGTGCTCAGGGTGCTGGGTGCTCAGTGCTCGGGGTGCTGGGTGCTCAGTGCTCAGTGCTCAGGGATCTGGGTGCTCAGTGCTCAGTGCTCAGGGTGCTGGATGTTCAGTACTCAGGGTGCTCGGTGCTCAGTGCTCAGAGTGTTGGGTGCTCAGTACTCAGGGTGCTCGGTGCTCAGTGCTCTGTACTCAGGGTGCTCAGTACTCAGGGTGCTGGGTCCTCAGTACTCGGGGTGCTGGGTGCTCAGTACTCAGGGTGCTGGGTGCTCAGTGCTCGGGGTGCAGGGTGCTCAGTGCTCAGGGTGATCGGTGCTCAGTGCTCAGGGTTCTGGGTGCTCAGTCCTCCGGGTGCTCAGTGCTCAGGGTGCTGGGTGCTCAGTCCCTCGGGGTGCTCGGTGCTCAGTACTCAGGGTGATCAGTGCTCAGTGCTCAGGGTGCTCGGTGCTCAGTGCTCAGTGCTCAGGGTGCTGGTTGCTCAGTACTCCGGGTGCTGGCTGCTCAGTACTCAGGGTGCTGGGTGCTCAGTGCTCAGGGTGCTCTGTGCTCAGTACTCAGGATGCTGGGTGCTCAGTGCTCGGGGTGCTGCGTGCTCAGTGCTCAGGGTGCTGGGTGCTCAGTGCTCAGGGTGCTCCGTGCTCAGTGATCAGGGTGCTGGGTGCTCAGTACTCAGGGTGCTCGGTGCTCAGTACTCAGGGTTCTCAGTGCTCAGTACTCAGGGTGCTGGGTGCTCAGTGCTCAGGGTGCTGGGTGCTCAGTACACAGGGTGCTCATTGCTCAGTACTCGGGGTGCTTGGTTCTCAGTACTCAGGGTGCTCAGTGCTCAGTACTCGTGGTGCTGGGTGCTCAGTGCTCAGGGTGCTCAGTGCTCAGTGCTCGGGGTGCTGGGTGCTCTGTGCTCGGGGCGCTGGGTGCTCAGTGCTCGGGGTGCTGGGTGCTCAGTACTCGGGGTGCTGGGTGCTCAGTGCTCAGGGTGCTCAGTGCTCAGTACTCAGTGCTCAGGGTGCTCAGTGCTCAGTGCTCAGGGTGCTGGGTGTTCAGTACTCAGGGTGCTGGGTGCTCAGTACTCAGGGTGCTGGGTGCTCAGTGCTCAGGGTGCTGGGTGCTCAGTACTCTGGTTGTTGGGTGCTCAGTACTCAGGGTGCTGGGTGCTCCGTGCTCGGGGTGCTGGGTGCTCAGTGCTCAGGGTGCTGGGTGCTCAGTGCTCAGGGTGCTGGGTGCTCAGTACTCAGGGTGCTGGGTGCTTAGTGCTCGAGGTGCTCGGTGCTCAGTACTCAAGGTGCTGGGTTCTCAGTGCTCAGGGTGCTGGGTGCTCAGTACTCGGGGTGCTCCGTGCTCAGATTGCTGGGTGCTGAGTGCTCAGGGTGCTTGGTGCTCAGTGCTCGGGGTGCTCGGTGCTCAGTGCTCAGGCTCCTGGGTGCTCGGTACTCAGGGTCCTGGGTGCTTAGTACTCAGGGTGCTCAGTGCTCAGTACACAGGGTGCTGGGTGCTCAGTGCTCGGGGTGTTGGCGTGCTCAGTGCTCAGTACTCAGGGTGCTGGGAGCTCAGTGCTCGGGGTGCTGGGTGCTCATTACTCAGCG